>NC_092601.1:850000-5772500 GCF_047663525.1 Anas platyrhynchos | reverse complement strand
AGTTAATTCAAAGCTTCTTTGCATGTATACCTGGTCAATTTGCTGGCCCAGCCCTCTTCAACTTGAGATATATAGCTTTGCTTCACAGTCCAAGTCTGAATGCAGTTACCATTAGTGAGATACATATTATCTAAATACAGGTTTCTTTGAATGTCTAATGTTTTCCTGTAATCAAATAATTTCAATTTGATCTCAGGTGTCATATATAACAAAAACAAAAATTATAGTAGTGTCTTGCATAGAAGGGCTAAATTAATAAGCAAGTTAATTTTAGTAGTATCATTGATTTCTCTCTCAAAAATCATTATTTTTAACCTCATGTGATCAGCAATCCCAGAGTAGTCTCATTCTTTATAGTTATCTTAGCTTTTGGATACAAATGAACACTTGTTTTTTTCTTTTTATCTCATGCATTTGTTCCTTCACCATCTGATTAGCTAAATGATCAGCTGAGGGAAAAGAGAAAGGAATGTTTCCACAGCATATGCAATCCCTCACCTGCTGCACTATCTAAAAGCAAGAGGATACAGCTCTGACAAGGCAGACTTTACATGAACGCCTCTAACTACCCAACCAACCTCAGGCTCACAGACTTGCAGGTGATATGTTTTGCCTTTTCCAAGGATATATAACCACATCTGAATAAAATATATTAAAAAAAAAAAAAAGTAGAATAAAGTTCAGTAAATACAAACTTCAAAGTGTGCACTGGTTGGTAGGAGGATACTTGGTAGTAGGCCATTTTTTCCAGCAACAGAGTGCTATCAGTGCAGTTCTCTAAAACCTGTCTTGTATGGAGTTGAGCTTTACTGCTCACTCTTGCTTTAATCCTGAGCATTTTACACAGGTCATCAAGAAGGATCGCCATTTTTACAAACAGCCCTAACAACATTTTTACAAATAGACCCAAATCTCTGGACTTGGCCATTCTGAAGAACAGGCATTTCTGGACCCTCTTGGCAAACATGTTCTGAAGTACCTAAGATGAATAGCTCCTCTCCTTTTCTCTGTCCCAGACTTAAAGGTTTAAAGTGGAATATTTCCATGGCATTTTAACTTAATATTAAAACGTAAAACTGTTTTGTGGCATCTGTTATCCTTTTATCTTTATGAGTCTAAATCCACGTACTGTGTTAAATTTCAAGGGCAAACTTCCTATTATTTTTAATGGAAATTTTGAGTAAATGCAAATCATACATTATCTCCCTATAAAGTATTCCATAGCAAAATCTGCATGTTTCACTACAAAGTAAAACCATAGTGGCTAAATGCCTTCAGTTGTACTATCTTGTTTACTCAGTAAATTCAATTTTCTATTAATGGGTAATACATTAAAAAGGAATTAATCTATTGAAACTATGGAAGTACTACAAGTTCATGAATGTGGGCTCAGTTTCTTGTGCATGTTTTCTTTGGATTTTACCAGAGAGGGCCTCATAGCTATTGAAGATAGACATGAATAGCAAGGGGAAGCAGGGATGGGCAATAATTTTATACTTTATAGCCTTAAAACTCAGAAAAATATTCATAAAAGACTTGTATAAAACACACTATTTTCTTTTTTGCATCCAATATACTGGTAAGTGAAGGATGAAATTTATATATAAATTCTATTTAAATGCTGGTATCCATAAATGCCTATCTTTGGAAATATATTTGATCCTTTGAGAAAAAAAGAGTTCTTAGTTCAGGTTTGACAGTGACTGCATACTCTGCAGCCTCTTTGGTTGGAAGGAGCATAACCCTGGTAACCTTCCACATTGGGATGTAAGCATTGTAATATTTAGAAATTTAAAATACTTAGCTTTGATGGTGAAAATACCCAATTGATATGGGCCATTTGAAATAACAGAATGTATTTCTCATTCATCTCCACTGAAGTAAAAAAGACACCTTATTTTCCTCTGTATGCTTATGCCCATTTTAAAGTCCGAGAATCCATTTTAAAAATCATTATGATTCTAATTCTCTCAAGTCAAATCTCATGTAAGAAAATATCTAGAAAGGCGAAATAATTAATTTAAATCTAGACTTATTTCCAGCTCTATACATTTCCTTCATATCCCTAGTAACATGGAGGATGAATTGTAAGTACTATTATACTATTATACATGCTTTAAAGTCATGACTTATTTTTAAAGCAACAGGAATTGGTATATTTTCCAAACATACTGTTTTGTTTTGTTTTGTTTTCTGATTATCTGGTATTACTGTAATGCTAAGGAAGGACTGTAAGTTTAGAACTGTAAGAATCACATTAGTTTTGGTGTAGTGCAAGCCATTAACTACAATGGGACTTACTGTGACTTTTTTTTTCCTCACCACTCTGATCCCCATTTACTGCTGCATAATCAACTATGTAATAGTGCCCCACAAAACAGAGAGCATAGTGGGTCACCCATGGCAAAGGATTAAGTGGCCAAAATGCAAGGGGTTCTTCTAAGTAGGAGCGTACAACATATTGCTCAAGCTTTATTAAATTAGGTTTATATTTAACCTAAATCATCACTGAAGTGATGAGCAAGTGGTATAATAAACAGTCGTGGTAACAGTGGTTAAACTTGTTACCTCAATATTTTACTGAAATCCGGACAAGATGGAACATATGGATAAATAAATATATTAAGCAATTTCCAAAAAAAGACCAGATGACTGTGCCAAGTCAGTATTTTTCATCCTATTGTTTAAACTATGATTCTTCCTTAAAACAAAAGAGTGGTGAAGTAATCCTAATGTAAAAATTGTGACCTAACTTAATCCCTGCTTCTTAAAAATAATGTTTTACATTTACATTAAGAGAATGCTGAAGTTTGTACTGTTATGTTAGCATAAAAATGGTATTTCAGAACCAGTAAAGTTTGTATTCTTTTTAAAATACGAAACATTCCTAATTCTTCCTTTATCTTTATTGGAATCCCACTTGAATGTGTGTGTAATGTAAACATGTAGTCACATGGTTTGAACTTTTGGGTAGACCTGTGCGGTGTCAAGAGTTGGACTTGATGATCCTTAAGGGTCCCTTCCAACTCAGGATATTCTATGATTCTATGATTCTATGTAATAAAATGTAAAAAAAAAAAAATAATCTTCTAAATCTTCTCTGAAAGAAAATAAAGTATATAAAATTAAATTGCAAAATTCTCTGTCTTGCAACCTCCTACATACACTTGATACATATAAGCACAACCATGGAAGAATATATTTCCAAAGGGGAGAGAATCCATGCTCAGATATTATCTGGGAAAAATGAATTGAAATTCCTCTGTGACGAACAGACTTTTTCCTCCTCAGGGTGACCTCTACCTTCAGAATATGATGGTTTTATTATGATTAATAAATTTCATTTCCACAGAGGAAAGGAACAGTGTCAGCTTAAACTTAAAGCAAGTAGGTTTCTTTTTAAATGCTAATTTTTAAACACGCCCTTGCATGACACCAAATTTAGAAGCTCATAAGGTTAGCAGAATAGATTCTGATTTTCATGCTGAAAATAACACAGATTTAAACTATATTGTCACACTGAAAAATCAGTAAACTAGTATAGTCACATAGTCATTGGTTCATTTAGTCACTATTATGCCAGCATACTTTTTTCTCATTAAATTAGTGGCATTTAAATGCTTTGTGATAACTTACCCTGGGAATATTCATTCTAGGTAAACAATTTACTAAAATTTAGAACATGTAAATGGCAAAGTTTTTACAATGACTTCATAGTTGAGGTGATTATCTATGCATCTTACAGAATATTAAATCAATGTATCAGTACTGTTATGTGCACTTACAAATTCTTTACTCAGGAACACAACAGATGAACAATTTTGATGCACCAGTAATGTGAATGAGGTAAGTTTCACTATTTTTCAGTATGTCTAGAACAAGTATTCAGGACACAGCATGAAAAAACATAATATTTGCTAGCATTTAGTTTTACTGGCACTGGTTTTTAAGTAGCTTGACCAACACCTTACTGGGAAATACTGGGGGGAAAAAATCATCATTGCAATGCTAACATTTGTAGCATTATAGCAGCAAACTCTTTACCAAAAAATAAATCCTCATATGGTCTTCTCTACTCAGGTTATGTGTCATTTTTTTCAATGATTTTCTGTAAAAGGTTTAAAATTGCTCAAATACTATATAAAAGGGTATTTTGTTTTGCCCACTGCACAAACAGAAAAAAAAAAAAAAAAAAAAGAATTAAAAATGGTAACCGAGAGACATTCGTTTTAGTAGTGCCTTTGAAATTGAATCTCTTTCTTTAAGTCATCAGTAATAGGTATTACTAGAGACTCTTAAAAATAGGGAAGGTTTGCCTTTCTCTAATTTTTTGCCTTTCTCTAATTAGGTTTTTTAGTTCTTTGTTGCTGTGGTTGTATTTTCATATACATCTGGGACAGACAATCTGATACTCACTGGAGACAGTTGGAAGATCTTTAATAACACATCTACTATAGAGTTTAATGACAACATTAATAAAGAAAAAAATCACACTATAAAGTATACAACAAGTTAAAACATTTTCCTCTGTTGTTAAAAATCATAAAATGAGATATATTTTTTAAACTTCTTAAAGGATCTGATGTGCATACATTTCTGAATACTATCACTTCCCCCCACTTTTCAAGACTAGATATTGCTAGAAGAACTGCAGAAATTGATGATTCCATTATCATATAAAAACAGAAGTTAAAAATTTGATACTACCTCAGCCAGTGATCAAGTAAAAATTAAAACTGAAAATAATATAACAAACTAACTGCATGATCTCTTCCCTTGTTGCTTTCCATATTACAAGCAATGCATATGTATCCTCTAGGAAGCTCATATTTCTAACTCTTCACAATATTACCCATTTACTAGCTTTGATTTTAATAGAACAATCAAATCATAAAATTGCTGCTTCTTCAAACCTCTATGTGTTGAGTCTTCAAAAAGTATAAACTTAAATTACACAAATACTAGTATTTCCACTTATTACTAAATTTTACAAAAAGGCAACTGAACAAGTTAGCCTTAGCTAGGTAAGAAAAGGTAGAATACAATGCAGAGCGGTTCAGTATTCCTACCCTAACAGTTCACCTAGAAAATGAGTTCTATTGCAGGATGTGCCTCTTGCTGTTCACAGCTGGCATAAAAAGGGCAATCCAAATATTTCCTCCATTAGACCTTGATGCAGAATTGCAATACAATTGTAGACAAAAGACATGAAGATTTCAGTGAAGCATTGGAAGGAATACAAGGAAAGCAAGTTACCTGGCCTTATCCAGATAAATGATTCCAGTAGCTAACCAACCTGTGTTTTCTCTTGGTCACATGACTATTATGATACCAAAACCAGGTGACAGCAGCAGGAGCTCCTTTGTATCCACACCAGTTACATAACATATTGCAGTATTTTAACCTCAGTTGGTCATCACTGTGCAGCAGTGGTTGTCCTTTCACTTAAAATTCTCTACTTATCAGCTTATGGTGTCCAAGGCATCTGCAGCCAAATATTTTTAATACTTTCGGATATTAATACCAAATAACTTTAGGCATTTAAGTCATGTAAGTAAGCAATGAGTCTCTCTAAATAGCTCATAAGGAAATGAGGAAAGAAGTCTGTCCTAAGTTTTTACTTAATTCTGAGGAAAAAGTTTGAAAACTGCTGATAAAAACAGTTTCCAGTCATTTTCCTTGATTGTAAAAGTTAAAAATGTTAAAATCCACTACGAAAAGTTTTAAATGCATAATACCAAACATTAAGATAATTCTGCAGGAGCATAAAATATTCCTTTGCATATAATTTTCCTCTTCCACTACTGATAATGCTTTACAGTATTGTGATGTGCAGCAGAAAAAGACTTGGGAAGATGTATAGACAGACATAGCACAATGAAATAGCGAATCTTCAAGGTATACTGCAGTGGTAACCTCCTGTATATATTGAAGACCATGCAGGATTTCCTGTTAGTATAGCATTAACATTCCTAGGTTTTCACAGAGATAAAAAGTGACCATAGTCTATAATGATAATAAATGATCATAATAATAATAATTTAAAAATCATGATAATAATATATCATGATAATGAATGATTTCAACAAGGGATCTTTGTAAATACATTAGTGATAACATTAGAAGCAGTCTACATTTTTCTTCCAGTTGGAGCCAGAAGAAATTTTAAAAGCCTATTCAGATTTATCTATATGCAGGGAAGAATTTCCAGCTCTTGATTTTGTTTATGTAATATCTGAATTTGGCCAGATAATGAATTTGGCCCATTATTAATTGGCTTACTAATTATTGCTAATTGATGCATCCTTTGCAGAAATTTCCATCACTGGTGTTCAGACATGATTTTAATTTTTATTTCTGAATGACAACCTACAGCTTTTTTTGAAGTCTGTTATATGTTTACCGTCATCCAAAGTTGAGCTGCCACCTTGTTAAACATTTAAAAAAATATGATTGATATCAGTCAATTTGCAGAAATACAGAAATGCAACAAACTGCAGCACAGGTGACATCCCTCCTGAGCTGGCCCTGAATCAGTACTATGTAACAACCCCAGTGACAAACCACAGCTTAAAAGCTCTGTCTCAAATTTCAGTCTTGCTGTCAGGATTTACAAATGGACAAAGGCAGATTCCACTCAAGTCTGCACTTGATATTTACATAAAAAGGCAAAGTAATTATGTGCTACCAACAGCACCTTTTTGTATAACCTCTCTTCAATAAAAAGAGACTTAATTTATATACCAAAATAAAAAGCCACTGGGCAAACTGAGGCTTGCCATCAGGTGACACCTTGCCATCAGGTGACACAAACTGTTGTATTTCAAAGGAAAACAAGCATTTTTATTTTTATTTTTTAATTTGTACAGCATTTGTCTACTACTGCTGCTGTTATATTTTGTGGCAATAAACCCTAAATAAATTCTGATCTAGTTCAGTAACAAATACACCAGACAATTCTTACATTACATTCTAAAGCAGTCTTTTTTGCTTGTGTGTAAAGTTCAGTAGTACACAATAACATTTTTGTTTAATGTTTTAAATGTTATATATAATAACCTCATGATATTCATACTGAATCCTTGTTTATTTAATTTACTATTATATAATCATACATACAGCACACACACAAACCACCTTTCATGTGTCCTGCTTTCAGTCTATGAGAAAAAAAAAATCTGTTTGTTTCATTAAATAATAGTAAAAAATAAATAAAAATACAGGGAACGCACACATGCTTATATGCACTTGTTGAGGGCAAACACGGATTATTCACTATTTCTGTTTATCAAAGGAACTTCACATTGCAAATCCTCCATTTACAAATCACAGAAACTCAGCTTTTCTTAATCTTGTCGTGTTGTCACAATTGACTAGCCATGTGAACTGACCTAGAACTGTAAGCGTAGGGAAGGCAAGCTGTCAAAGAGATAATGACAAAGATGCCAAAAAGGTCTGCCAGTGTTTTCAGTCAGTGAGAAAAGGAATTAATCAAATTTTAAGAAAGAGCAGAGAATAGTCAAAGCATTTACTGTTTTTTATCAACTGATCCAATAGCTGAACATCTTTACCACACAACTACTAAGAGCAGTAACAGCAGTAACAAAAAGAATTCCATGTAAGCACTATTTACAGCAGCAGTAAAGGGAAGTTTGAAGCACCAACAAAAAGGACACTTGAATTTATAGAAATTTAATAATGTGCATTAGTACAACATTCCATAGTTTTTCCAGTGCAAAAACTTCAGTATCTGCTATTTTTTCACAGGGAAAACCTGTAGAGACTTAAATAAATGCTAGCATAAAGACCTTACAAATGCTCCTTCATCTTATTTTTTTTAATTCATCTGATTAGTGGAAGAGATTAACATAATAATAAAAGCATTTTGTAGAAAATGGTTATTTTCCTAAATTGCTTCATGAAATGAAAACAATCCCATAGGCAATGATACTAAGAAAGAAACCTCTCACTACTGAACCTATGTCTTTACACAATAATTCAAAAAGGCTGATGCAAACCTCCCTAAAACTGCATTTTTTCCAAAGCAGCTTGTATAATATCTACCATTTGGAAATTCATTTGAAAGAGTACAATGTGATCAAAGTCTCCTACCAGAAACCTAATATGTCAATGAGATGTATGCAAGGATGTATGGCAAAATTTGACCAGAAAAAATTACTTATGTACATACATAGCAGAGGTAGACCACAACAGGTACCTTACCCATTCTAAACACTTTGTCAAATATTAATTTGCTTTTAAAGAAGTATATCCATATCTGCTATTGTTTCATGACTTAAATTTGTGGTAGTGTTAACGTTGACAGGTAGTATACAGGAAAATTGCCATGACTTGAGCAATTGCCTTAATTAAAAATTGCCAATATTTTTTTTCAAACTATTTTGATAGTATTAATGTTTGCCTCTTCACACTGCCTTTTTTATGACATGTTTTTCCTAAATTGAAAATTGAACATTTCAGAATATTTGTTTTGGAGAGTGTTTCTTCCTCCAAATGGAGGCCAAAAACTTAATGCAGGACTATCAACTTCTAAAGCTTTATAACACATTTCTTTCACACACACACACACACACACACTATCCCACCTCCTAGGGATTACTCTGCTCAAATTTTATATAAATAAACACAGTTACAATTGGACATATATTATATCCACTTTTACCATACTTCATTTCAAATTCAGGCTTACATATACCTTTTCCTTTGTCTCTGTTATCTCAAAATCATAAATTGTATATACACTTGGGAGAAAAAATAATATCAGCTGTGTTGATATATATAAATAATGTCACACTGGATTTTAAGAGTGGTGTAAATACGGAATAATGATCCTGTTCCATTTTAACACAAAAATTATAAAATGCGATACGCAGGTACATCCTAGAATGAACTTGGTAAAGACACTAGAAAATATTTTTTTCTTTATAAACTATGAATTTTGACCTTACAAAACTTAAAATAAAAAAATATGTACTGAACATATTGAAAAAATCATTAAAAATATTAAAGATTCAAAATGAAAAATGTTCTCTAACCAACATGTAAATAAACCATAAGTTTACTCTGGGTTTCATTCTGATTTATAAGGAGACTGATAGGCTAAGATCCATTTTGCTTCCATCAGGCAGAAAACTCAGGATTAATTCTCCTCTAATATAACCATTGTCAGAGTTTTGCTAGAGGAAATTCTTCAGAGATCCTTGTTTAAAATTCCATCATCAAACTGAAAGCAGGTTTCAGATAGTTTCCCTACCTCTGATCTAGTTTAGGTCTGCATACTCTTTAATCATGCCTGCCAGAGAAGATCTATCCCAGAAGCACAAAACTTCTCTTCTGAAGAGTAATTATTTTTAGCTTCAAAATGCACTGGATGCAAAAGCAAAATATTTTAAAATTTCCCATGAAAGGATCCCTCTGTCACACACTAGCATGTCTTTCCTGTGTATAATATTCACGCAAGAATAAATACACATACAGAAATAGAAACATGTATATTGACACATTGGCAATAGCCTTTCATTTTGGTTTTCAAGATTACTTAATTTCCTAAACTAGGAAAAATAATGTCATGTAGTTGATGGTTATATGTCCTCTGGCAGAAATGTTAAAGCATTAGGAAGAGATGAGTGATTATTATCAGCAAAATCACCCAAGACTTCCCATTTCTATTTGATGGTAAAGTTCCAACCAAAAACTTATTTGTTTTATTATTATCTGAAATCTACAAACACTTATATTCTTTACAAGGAAACAATACAAATGTGTATATACTCACATTTCAAACATTGAGCACATTATCAGAACCTTCATCTTAAATCACTTGAATTACTGTAATTGAGTTTAGAAGCACTACTAGCATATAAAATTGAATCGTAGGTGTATTGCATGCATCTGAAAAAACACATGACTGTCAGCTGCTGTTCTGAAAAATTATGAATCTATATTTACTTCATGTATTAAAACACAGAACATTAAATAACAAATTAGTTCAAAGGCAGCCTACTGATTTGAAATACCAAACACAATTTTGGCAATTTGTACCACACAGAAATATGGGCCAGAGTATGATTTTTTTTTTTAATATAGCCAGAAGTCCTTTAAATATACAAGGAACAGAAGATACAGGGTTGCTCCGTTTGATCATATAATAAAAAAGGCACCTACAGTTACCTATCATTAATATTTATCATACTGTCAAGAACATACCTAACAAAAACACCCTATTTATTGCAACAATTCAATAATTTAATTTATAATAAATATATTTAAATATATAAAAATATTACTGGTAAATTTATAACAATTTACCAGTAATTTACTGGTAAACTGAAAAGTTCTAGTAAATATACACAAAAGTCCATTTTCTTCTGTGTACAGTCCACTGAATTTACTGATGAACAAATATATTATATTATTGACTGGAATTCCAGAGTAGTGATTTACAGCATATGTATAGTATAGTCTTGGATACTTGAATTCTGTGTGAACTGAGGAAGAAAATGTCTACAGGTATAACTAATGCTTAGAAGGGTTCACTCTGTAAAAGAGGGAATTGTTTTCAGGACAAGAAAATTATTAAAGACCACATGTCTCACCACATGTCTCTGTCAAGAATTCCAAGTTCAAAAGTTGCTAAAATGAGTTTCTGCATACTTACTTAGTAAGGCATTGGTTTATAAATTAGTAGTCTAATGAGTAGTCAGCTCACTATAATCCAGAACAGAATAGGAAGCACAGGTGAAATAAATGAATGCCAAAATACAAATCTAGTGAGAACAAGAAAGTGTCAAATGTTCTCAAAATGTATTCTGCTAATAATTCGGGACTCTGAAAAATTCATTTTTTATTTTTTAAAAAAGGAAGAACTTTTCAGATTACCAAAAATGCTGTGGCTACCATACAAATTATAACAATCTCAGCGTATTGTGGCTTTAGCTATGGTCTTCTTTTTCATAAATACATGTTTTTTATTTGTTTCGCTGTAGGTCACTCTAGGATAAGCAGAAAACTCATCACCTTTATATCTGTTAATGTACAACTCTGTATAAATAAACATTTCTTAATACCAACATTTTGTTCACACTATATATCCTTTCATCCTTCAATACACACAGCTCCATGAACTCAGCAGATTTTTTTGTGTAACGCTATCAGCAGAATACGGCCCAACACCGTTACTAATTATTTTGGCTTTTGACTTCTTACGTAGCGACATAACATCATCCTTACCTGTATTAAGACTAAGATTGTTCAACATCTATTACTTAAAAGACATTAAATCCCTTGACACATATTTTATCATATTTTATATTTATAAATTACCAGTAGTAAATACTTTTTGAAAACATTTTTAATTCTTCTGTACCCAACATGACAGTATACCAGCAAAGTAGATAAGACTTTTTACTTACTAGAGAGTGATCTAGTAACACAGATCACAGAGGGGACACAGACCCCTCTCTCCCACTATCTTATCCATAGGATAGACTTTGTGAGTGCTTTAGGGTCTGCAGTACCCTTGTGGGCAATATTTGCCCCCAAAGAGTTGAAAAGAAAACTGTTAAATCTATAGCACTTACAATGTCCTACATAGATCTATCTCTACCTAACTTACTCTTTTCATTAGTTTGTTTTGTTTTGACTTTTTAAGTCACAATCTTGATTGTACTGCACATTACGTTTTTATGAGAAGGCTTAACATATCCTTATTTTTCTAGGCCACATAATATTTAAACTGAAAATAAAACACCAAAGTCAGCAAAATAACCTAATGTCTTTTATATGGCAGAACCTAAAGACTCAAACTACAAATTAATGAAGCTATTCCAAAAATTTATATTATGGACTTTCCTATGCTTTCTCTTACGATTAAATGCAGCATGTGAAAAAGGATATTGAGACCTGGATGGATGCATCAAGAAGTATCAATGATTGTTACCTGCAGAGGTGTTACAAGAAATTTCATCTGCTGCAACGAAGACGAATTGATTTCTGCAAGAGAAGATAAAATTCACAATACTGCTTGCTGACTGGGAAATGTGCTAGCTCCAATTGACTTGATGTTTACAGATGGGGTAGGGTAAGGGTGCTTAATTTTAATGAATATAGCAAGAAAAAGTGTTGACGTATTTCAGTACTATAGAGTTTATAGCGATCATGAGGTAGACATGCTGGGATCTTTTAAATGAAATAATGGTGACATTTGGGTATGGACTATGTACAAACTCTTGCATTGGAAGCTTCATGTTCAGTGTTACAGGTATGTCATGTCAATATATTTATGAAGTCTAACAAAAATCAAATTATATTTATATTGATATAGATAGATATTAAAGGGAACTAATGGAAATATGTAAAAAGTGATACTTTTTTTTTTTTTTAAATGCAGTTTACTTCATATATCTTAAAGGAGAATATTGAAAGTAAAATAACTTTATATGTCTAAATATGATTGCAATCAGAAAATGAATTTTCTGTGATTTATATATAAAAAAGGACATAGTATATTTTCATATACTGTCATCCAAAGATATACAAAAGTGTTTTTTTCAGAATCTCATGAGAATAAACTAAGCAATTTAATATAAGCCTTCTCTTGCAAAATTCTTTTTTTTTTTTTTTTTTTTTTTTAACCAGGTAACATAAAAAGAGAAATACTAAATACAGTAGTATTTCAAAATCTAGGAAACTCCATTATAGTAGAAATCCCAATTTGCCCTTTTTGAAGTCAAAGCAAACAGGATATAGGTTAATGGAAACTATATTTAAGTATTAACATCAAGTGATTCCTTTATATGCATATGCATAGCTTCCTTGGATGATGTTTGTGTTGTGCAGGAGTAGTAAAGAACATGGGTGAAATTATTTGAGTGCTAGTTTGCTCTGAATTGCAGCTAGCTCCTCCAGCCTGCACTGCATGGTGAAAAAAGAGGGTTTTGCACAGCTTTAATGCAAGAGTCTACCAAATAAAAACTAGAAGGAACTACATCTATCTCGTACTGAGGACTATTGGAAAACTCAATTCTGTAAAATAATGAAAACTGTGTCAAGCATTAAGTGCTCTGAAGCTCCTATTGAAAACTATTCAGTTCAGGAGCAAACATCTCTTAGGTGTAACAGAATCTTGAAGACCTAAGTGAACAACAACCATTTCTATTACTTCACCTCCGGTATATTAAAGACACTTGAAATTCGAGTTTAAAAATCTGCGAACCTGGTTACTTAAAAATTCACATGTTGAAAACCAAAGAAACAAAACAAAACCGAGGGATCATACTATAGGGACAGGAACAAGATTAAGAACAAAAGCAGTAGCTTCTTATTGCCCCTATCTCAAGAGTTACTAGCACCTATTATCTAGCATAAATGAACGTAGTGGCCAAATCTTATTTTTCAACTAATTCCTTCATTTTCAATTGGATGTATAGTTTGGTAGTTTTGTTCTTTATTTTATCATCTACAGCAATTTAACAAGCTAATGAGATCTATCTTGTACATAATCTTAAAAAGATATCTATATTTAAAAAAAAAAAAAAAGAGGATAAATTGATTATAATAAATACAAAGCTACTCCTTATTTAATAGATAGCATACTTTGTCACTGAAGTTAACTCATACCACCTCTTTTATTGTCACCTCTTGCGAAAATTACATGTAAAGAAACAGATTATTTTTCCTAATAGAAGCAATTCAGACTTACCAGCTACTAGCATACAGAAAATCCTTTTCATTTATGTCTGTGAAGTTATAAAACTGTCTTTCCATCTAATGAAAACAGCCAAAAAAGTGGCCAAGAAACTCTTTGTCTCAATTCAGAACATGTGTTCACATGCAACATTGACTCACAGATGCTATATCTTCAGATGCCAAAGTACAGAATTATCTGTAAAAATAATATGCTGGTTTTCTTATTTACAAGACAGCAGAACACTAATTTCTATTTGTTTTTGTTTGTTTGAAACCACAGATGCTACTGAAACTGCTCTAAATTCTCACCTTTTATTACCAACTCTCCAATAATTACTGATAGAAAATGCATTAAAAAAAAATAACCTGAAGTGATAGCTATCAAAAAAAAAAAAAAATCTACCCAAAACATTCCCTGTTATACTGCTTCAATTTACATAGGAACATACTATCTTTGCTATATTTTGCTTTTGTAAAATTTATTTCACAACACTACAAATCAAATTTGAAAGTAAGGAAGAAGTTGCATATTATTGCACACAGGAACTGTGAGAATGAAAATGATACTGTATTAATCTACAGGAAGATAAGACTAAATTGTAGTGTTCAGTAAACTAGTTAAATTTTTTGTAATATCTATTTGTTATTGGTAACAATTCAAAGCACTTGTTTAGTAGCTTGATGGCTTTAATGTTTTTACAGAGACAGGTTTATAATTTAGCTAATTGTGTACTGTTATTTGCATAGACTAGAGGCAGAACTGAGAATCAGAAGTTCATGCGTCTCACTTGCTGTCCAAAGGACATATTATTCCTTAGTGTGGAAAACCCTTAATTTACAGGACTCCTGAGTTCAGCTGACCTAATGATGCATCATATTCCATTTATCTTACAGCATATGAAAAGCAGACCTGGAAAAGGGCAGCTAACCTAACCCAGTCCTTTGAAAATGTATGATTGTTTCCTTAAAAGACCAATTACAAGCACTAACTGCAGTGAGTGTACAAGGCTTAACCTCATGGGTAAGGTATGGTGGAAATTCAAGATGCATTTTAGGTTGTTTTAATGTTGCTCATCATTTCTACACTTTCTGTTGACTCAAAAAGGTAATATATATATATGTAGAGTCCAACTTTATTGTAAAATAAGCCCTGCTCAATCTTTAAGATACAGAATTGTTTTCATTAATTTAGTTTACATGTTAACAATAAAGGCAAAGGACAAAATTTTTACTGCTCATTGTTTTATATTTCAGGTGTAAAACCCCCACATATTTAAAATAAATAGGACTTTTTTTCTCTTCTTTAAATATATATTTTTAAATTGTTACTAGTTGTAAGTGAAATAAATGGCCAAATTGAAAGAGTAACATGAGAAATACATTGATTTGATATATACATTTGATGTATACATTCAACATGCCAGATATTCCCACCCTGGGCTAAATGCAATCCTTTTAAGTGCTAGAGCAGTACCCTTAAACAACTTGAGCTCTCTGATGTTAACCTAGACAGTGTGGGTCACAAAAATGTACTTCTGGGTCTCAAAATGGCCATATTCCATCTGAGCACCTATTTCCCAGGGGCAAATGCTTATGCGTGACGTTAGTTCTCCTATTTCTATATATCAGTTTCTTCTAGTAAATTGAGAACTACCACAGATTTTTTACCAGTGTGGTAATAAAAATGTTTTTAAAGTCAGAAAGAACTGTTTAACATTTAATATATTTCTTGAATTAGAACAGAAACAGAGGAAGAGGTCTGCAAATCTAATATTGAGTGATTTTTATGTTTGCTCTTACTTTGGGGCAATTGAGCCTCCATTATTCCAGTTTTCAAAAAGGTTCAGCAATGTTCTATTTTCCTCTGCTCCTTCCTCTTGCCAAAATGGTGCATCTATCCATTTTTAGGAAGCTTTATTTAAAATCTTGTTTCTGACAAGTGACCTTCAGCTGTGCTGAAGTTATACAGAAAAAAAACTTCCATACATTTAATTCTAAAGCATACTGACCTAATATGGAAGTTATATGTATATCAAAACTGAATTTAAGTAACACCCTATATATGAATTTTAGTAGAATCATGTCAACAATTTGCAATTACTGTGTAGTATTTTTAGCTTATATTTCTACCTTAAGCGTGTTTCAATAGTTCTGACTGCTTTTTCCACTCACTTTTAATCTATGTTCTCTGGGAGTTATCTTCAAGTTTGTGATTCCTGATATTCGAGTCACCTTATAGAGTACGTGGTCCTTCAGGAAAAAATTACAGTATTAACAGAATTTCTGTTTAACAAACATTTATGACTTTTCTTCAAACTTTTCTAAAAATTCCTTAAAGTTTTTCATCTTTGTAAAGACTAATACCATCAGTTATTTGAATGACAAGTAGATACCAGAAAAGACAGACGCATTCTTGCTTAAACCAGAATGGTATCTTTGATACAATACTGGAACATTAGGTTCCTTCACATATAGAAAATTGGGAGCCTCTCCTCACTGAGAAAACAATGTGAAACTTTGGAGATGCTAAACTACTTAAATACCAAAATTCTGATAATTCATTTATACATAAATATATACAATTATTATCATATTCTCTGTATCTAATTAGACTTAATGTTTAGTTTAGAAGTCTGTGGCATCTTAAAGTAAAATGGAGCTCAGAAAGAGCAGCATCTTACAATGGAGACTCTGTGGTACAGTACGAAAATAACTGATCTTGTCTGACCCATAGACGATTTGGCATTTTTGCTAGTATGAAAATTCAGGACATGGAAGTGGAATATATCAACAGAATCAGAGAATGGATTCTAGACATATTATATATATATATATATGTATATGTATATGTATATATATATATATAATGATTTGAGGGATCTAAACAGTATGGAGCACTACTCCAGGATAATTTCAGGAGAGAAATCTTTGAGTGCTCCCCCGAATAGTTTCCTTAAAATTGCCCCAGCCTGAGAAAGGAAGTGCTCTTCGTGCTTTGCCTGCACTACTACATATTCTTTAAAAAGCATCAAACTATTACTACGTTTTCCTTCCTGCAGTCATTGCTCCTGATATTTTTTCATAGTATGTGCAGCTCTGTGTGTTGGGAAATTTATATACTTAGGTGACTGTGGATTAAGAGCCTGTTTGCAGGGCACATGTGACAAACTACCAAGTGTTGCCTATGTTCTTTCTTCGCCCTAAAAGACTGGATGACAATTGAATTTTCATCTAAAAATTTAAAAATGTAAAAGAAATCACAATAGTCATGATACAATGGTTATGTTTCATATACCAGAATTCTTGGACTTTACTTTCTAACTTCAAAAACTAGACAAGAATCATTTTGCTTAATACAGAGGTGCAGCCCCCTCACAACAAAACAGTTGAGCAACTGCTAAAAAGAGCGCAGAGCCATGGAGAAGAGGAAATTAAGATGAAAGAAAACACAATACTGAGCAGAAGTTACAGTGGGAAGATTTAGACTACATGTAATCAGTGACCATCATGGGGTTTGCAAACGCAGGCAGTATTTAGATGTCATGGATCAGAACCTCAGCTGGTAACGTTGATGCAGCTTAGCAGAAAGCACTGACTTCACTGAAGATATTCCAACTTCAACTCTCCATAGTATAGCAATGATTTTCCCCAGAGGTACTATATATGGTGAATCTATATATTTCTCCATTCTGTTATTAAAGATACCTTATTTTTTCTTAATGTCTAAACTTTAAGACTTCAGCATTCTTCTAGGACTCTTATGTTGAGGGTTATTCCATTGTAAATTATAGCATAGCTAACAGTTGGCTGGTTGAAAAGTTTCAGAATTTCCCTTTAAAATAATTTTGTGAAGTCGTCCCCAATTCCCTCATTCTGATCTCCTAAATTTAAATATTTAGACCATTAAATAATTTAAACATTGATATTAAAATAACTATAGGAAATTTGATTTTGCTATTATTGTGCTTTATATTCCCATTTCTGTAAGATCAAAGTACATTATCACACTCAGAGCATTTGAATCACAACACAAATACAACTAAACAACTTCACAGCCATACCCATTAATTATATTAAAGTAAAAATAAAGCCATAAACAGGAAGTATTTCATGATGTATTCACTCAGTGGTATCAAGCACTAGTCATAACTTGGATGACCTGATGTGCCTTAGGAAAGTATATTTTACTTTTAGACTAAATTCTTCAATGCCAGGTTCTTCTCACCTATGCAATTTTTTTGTTCACCCTAATTACTAACAATGATACAAAGACAAAGGGGAAAATCAGATATTCTACTTTCACTTGGGCATTCTGTTTTCAGTTTGAAAAGATAATGAATCTCCCACTTTCATTCCTGACCTTTTAATTCAATGCTTGTTTCTGAAATTTTTAGGCAGGCCTTGAGAGCATATGGAGTAAATCTCTGCATCAAAATAAATTAACATTGCTACTTCTGTAAATATTACCTCCCAGAAAAAGGATAAGCTCATCTTTGTTGCCTGAACAAAGGTACCTCGTCCACTGGCCATGACTCAGCTGCCATTCCAGAAGATCATGTGTCACGTCTACCTGTGTGGGTGTCCCACATGCCCTAGAGTGTCTCAGATGGCATGAGATGCCTGCTTTCAGGTGGCTTAACCAAGCCCATGATTGGATTGCCGGGTCAGGCAATTAAATTAGCATCTCTGCATTGTACAGGACATTTCAGCATGATTTAGCCAATGACAGGATGGCACACAGAATTTAGACTGCCAAAGGCTGCCAGAGACAGGAAAGTCAACAACTCTCTCTCATTAAGGTTTCTCCTAGCTACAGTCACATAACTTCTTTAACAGAAATAATTAGCTTTAATACCAGAAAGCACTTTTGCAATTGTGAAAAATACATTTTCAAGATAAAAATATATATATATTTTTAAATGTATATTAAGAAGAAAAAATCCCCAACTCTTCTGGACACTAACTGAAAGGTGCATTCTTCAAGACCTGTGACATGCTTGTATTAAATTATTTATTTAGAGAAAAAAAAATAGTTAAGAGAAAAATGGTCAACAGATTGTAACTTATATATCAAGGATTCACCTAGGACAAGAATCTTTTTTAGTTCTGCTACTGAACTAAAGCAACTAAGTAATTTACTCAAACACTATAAGGTGAGAGACTCATTTTAGCATAGCCTAATGTTAATACTGTATGGTGCATTAGGGAATCAACTGCATACACTGGAGATACAACTCTTCGGACTTCTCTCTCTCCTCCCATTAACCCTTGAAAACTATAATGAATTAATTTTTAGCAAATTGGCTCTATACTTTGGAACTTACTGTTGCTGCCAAAAATATTTTTAAAATGTTGCCAAAATCTTGATCAATCTCTCACATCATAACCCATGGAATTTCTATAGACCTTTCACCAGTATTTTAAATCTGTACATACCTAGTTCCAGATTTATGTATTTTTTTAAATCAGAGCTAAACAAATATGCCTTGCTCTAATTCATATTATCTGCTGTATCCATGGAATTTCTCTATGTATGAAGGAGTATAATATAATATAATACATAAATATTATTAATAAGACCATAAAGAGTTTTAAACTGCACATTTATCTGCAAGATGAACACAGATTTTTAACTAGATCTTAACATTTTTAAGTGAAACCTAAAACTAACGGGCAAAACTCTGAACTCAGCATGTAACAGTAGAATTCATACTGATTTCAGTGGCATAACTGCTTTAAGATTGGCCATTTCCTATCATTAATACATCCTATACACTTAAAATAAATCCTCACTTCAAGAACCAATCCAGTACTTTATAAGTGCTCAGTGTCAGCAATATAAACTAAAGTCAGTATGATTGAGGACTGCAAAATTAACGCTATTTTTAAGTTTTATACATGAAAATTTTGTTTACTACTCTATTTTGAGCATATTTTTCACTCTTTTTAGGGCAAACACTAGAGAATTTTATAGTCACCCTACTGTAAAGAATCAGTGCTTTATACAGTAAAGTATATGACAAAATATAAAATTGGGGGGATTTATTCTTTATGTACATCAAAAAATGTATTGTTCAGAGTTTATATTTATTTCTGATTTCCCAACTATTATTACAGTTTACTAGTAGATGCTATTTTATCCACAATTCTATTTGACCAGTCTCCTAACATACAGACATGCAATTTCTTCAGCAATAGGTTATATGAGCAGTTCTTACTCTTGAAGTTATTTTAATTTTTGAAGTAGTTTTAGAAATAACTTTGCAACAGAAGTTGTTTATATAATAATCAGAATTACATATCTATAAAAAAATTGACAGGATTATTTAAGAATTCATTCAAGAAAGACAAAAGAGAGTTTAGATGTTGGTACAGTTTTGGTTTAAACTTTGAAATAAAGACCTTACTATTTTCTACATGCATATGAAACATACTATGGAAGTTCTCAAAAAAAGTTGCTCTTTAGAATACATGTATAAACGTTCTTCTCCCATTCCTGTTGTGCAGTATTCTTACAAACTGCTGATTTACTTGGAGTTCCTACATTTGTTCCTTGAGTTCAACAGATGTGTTACTTAGAAATTTGACAAGCCCAAAGTTATAGGAAGAACATTTCTATTTTAATACTTAATCAAATGCTTTGGAATTCTTTGAAGTCAGAAAAACTACAGAAAAGCCATGCAAGATTACAAATTTCCTCTTTCTTGATTGATTTTTTCTAAGCTTGTTCCTCTAGTATTTCTTCAACTCACCTAAAACACATTATAAATTACATGGCAAATACCTATGGATGAAATCCAATTAACTCCCTATTTTATTAATACCATTTCATACCTTTATCTTGTCTTTGCCTATTTCACAATCCTCTTAATTTCTCCTTGCTTTTAAAGCAGTCACAGTGAAAGTACTTAGGCTAACAATACTTATAGCATGTTCTAATCTGCCTCTTTGTGGTCTATCGAGTCAATGATCTGAAAACTAAAAACTGTATAATTAGACACTGACATGTCCAAAGGAACTGTTATGGTCTATCATGTCAGATGCACAAGCATTGACCCAATAGACTGTAACAGTTTTGGTCTGTTGGATTAGGAATCAATGTTTTAATAACTCCCTAACTCCATATTTATCCAGTCCACTGAATACAACACTCTTTAAAATGTTAATGTTGAACTTTCTTTCAATATCCTCTAAGAGTGAAGAAGCTAGTATGAAATATCAAATAGATAATTCCTACTTTAAAAATGTTAATCAAACGTTTTTTTTCCTCTTTTTTAAAATGTCACAGCATAGAATTGCATCAAAGGAATATATTTATAATCATATTTATTTAGTATGAAGTTTTATTTTAAGGTAAGAATCTTCCAAGCTAAAACTCATGACCTGACGTAGGCTAGATGTACTAAAAAAAGAAAGACAGGATATTGAAGTTGCTACGTGAATGTCAGAATAAGTGCCCTTTTTTATTATTATTTTTTGAAAATAACAATCACTTAACAGATCCCACGGTATTCAAGAAGGAACTGGTAGCAGAAGTACTCAGAATCTTTAAAATATTGAGCACTTTAGGAATCCGGACAAGGAAATTAAGGCTTTAATGTTCCTATAGCTTCTTCATCATTTTTTTTTCTTTGCAGTTCGCAGCATGGATACCAAAACAGATTTTACAGTAATAATTAAGTCTTTTCTTGTCTACGGGGATTCTTAGCATATCCCTTGATGTTACAGTGAAGGAGAATGGGAATTACAGGAAACAGAAGTAGAAAGAGGGTATGAAGAATACAAGTTCTGACATGGCAAAGGTTTCATAACCAGTGTTTGCTACCATTCTAGGCAAAGATTACCCAAGTTTTGAACCATTGGTGTTGGTTTAATAGTTACATGGATATCACACACATACTGATATCACATACAGGTAAAACAAGCCTTCACAGTATCAGAAAATATGTTAATTTTGCTAAATGCTAGAAGAATGTTAGAAACCTCAAAGTATATGAGATAGCTTTCTGGACTTGCTAGTAGATTACAGTTTTATGAAATGTAATTCTTTGCCAAGTTTTACTACATGAATGTGACTCCATGTGCCTCCCGCAAAAAGTGTTATATCTACAACATTTTAAAATGAACCATGCTTGAGTCACTAGAAATTACTAGGTGCAGCACATTCTTATTTCTAGAAATTCTTGTCAAAACGCTCTATATGAAACACCCTATTCATAATATATCAAACTTTTCATATACTGGACTTTTTTCCTTTTTTCCCTAATATATTCTCTTTCTTTGTAATTATCCAATCTTTCTAATTCATTCACTAAAATGTAATTTTATGGCTATAACATGAGTCATAAATACCAGTCACTCTCAAAACTGTGATCTCAGTGATGAATATGGATTATGAAATTCTAGCATTGTGCCAGTGATACTCAGTTTGCCATAGATCAGATATAGGCATAGAGACATACAGGCCTAATAGCTTAAATCAACTACATCTCTGTAACAGCTAGATGAGTAATTTGTCTGCAGTATTACAGAATAAACAAGCTATAGCTACCACACATCAAAACCAGAAAAAAACTAGACCAATCAAACATCACCACAACAAACCTAAGTGTTTGAAGAAGTAGTATTACATGCATGTTGTATTATACCTGTTAAAAAAGTTAAACACAACCTTTTTACCTGTCAAAATGCTAAGAGGTCCTTTTGATTCCCAACATTTGAGTAGCACACAATATAGGCTATATATTTTTCCTATATTTATTATCTCCAGTCCTCCAAATTTCTCCATACTTCTCAACATTTAACTTACATAGCAAAATTCAAAAATGTTTGAATTTTCCACTTGGGAATAAAGATATTGCTATATTTTATTCTTTTTCCTCTTCCCTCTTCCAAACCAATTAATTTAAAAATTTGAACTGTGCATGAAAGCTATTTCTCCTAAATCTTAAAAGGTATGATAATTAAATGAATGAAGTACTACTGTTTAAAATATTAATCTTTCTATAAAATTGCTTAATGGTAAATTAAACTTTGACTGAAGATGCTATTATATTTTACTTGCTGTCAAAACCTTAATTTTTAGTATATATCACTAGTAAGTTCCTCAGGAAGAGAAAATAAAATGAATAAACATATGGCTTTTTCCATTATTTATTCTAATAGATAATCTTAAATACTACAATACACAAAAAATCACCTCCACACCTCCATCTATATAAGCTAACATTTTATAGCTTGTGTATTTTTATTCTCATTCTACTTTTTGATCCTTTAATAAGCATGTTTCCAGTTAAATCAAATCTGTACCTATTATCCTATTATATTAGGATAATCTGACTAGAAATATTGAGTATTACTCTTCACAACTTGCACAAAATGAACTGGAAAATATATTGAATTGTATCATTGTAGACAACAGTACTTTGACAAAAATAAATACTCCATGTAAGTATATTAAAAATGTAAACTTCTGGAATATCAGGATTTTAAAGGGAGTAAAATTTCAGATCTGGAAGATGCACAACTTACATATAATAAAATCACCTGTCTCAAATTTTGCACAAAATCCAATGTATGACCACAGAACGTGTAACACAAACTGATAGCAAATATATATATATATACCTTTTAAACTACAAAATATTTGTAAAATATTTTGGAATATATCTTACTGTTAAAAAAAAAAAAAAAGTCAGCTCCCAGTGATGAGGGATCTCTTCTCATTGTTTATAGTGATATTTTAATTGGATATTGTATTTTTAAAAAATGGAAGTGATTTCAGAGCAAAATACATCTGGAAATATGTGTGTGTGTGTATGTGTTTGTGTTTGCATGTGCAAACATCTATGTGTGTGTTTGTGAACGGGTGATGGATGGGGAATGTGTGTATATATATGAATACAAAACCATACATATATAAACACACAATTATTAAGTATTACAGGGTTAGCAAGCAGTACAAGTGAAAACACTCTGCCTTACTGGCAAGGAAAGTTCATTATCATTGGGGTTTTGTTTTGTTTTGTTTTATTATAGTACCATATAAACTTTCATAAATATTGCTGACAAAGTTAATATGCAAGAAAGGAACATTTTTCTTACTCTTATGAAAGATGCAATACTCAAATCATAAAACACAAAACCAATAGCCAATCAATGTGAATAAGTCTGCCCATAGGCTTAATTCAAGCAAGCCATTCACTGAGCTATGTGATGGATCCGTCAAATCCAATACAGCATTACAGACGTACTAGCAACATCAAGTGAACATGCAATGACAAAATGACAATACACCCCACTGCCATGCTTTGGCTTGTTCTACCTCATAAATATAAAAGCTGATGACTTTGCTAGTTTCTCTTACTTCAGACTTTGATACAAATTTTAAAACTATATTGCTTATTTATTCTTTTTAAAATTTTACACGAAAGATTAGTAAAAGCTGTACTAACATTTTGCTGACATCTGATTTAGTGTCTTTTTCACATCATTATAATTATTTTTTCCAAGCGCTCTGTTTGAAATGCTTGGGAATTAAAGCTCCAGAACAGTGAAGAATACTTGTAGACCAGCAGTCCCCTTTTATCAGCTACAAGGACTGGGCATTGTATCAAAAATATTTTAAATGTTGGAAAGTTATAAAATACTTTTTTTTGATCTACTTTATCAAAGATCTCCATATACTTAAGTGCAATTTATCATAGTAAGAGATCACACAGTGTAAAAATCCAATGTAAGTTTTTTGAAGTTGTATTTGATGATTATATTGCTTCATAAAAACAAACTACATCTTCTGTTTATTTTTTTCTGTGTGTGTGTGCTTTTATTTTCCAGTGCTAAGAAATCACTGGAGAAATCTGTGAGGCCTACTTCAGTTTTAAAATTATTTTTAGGAGTACCTGATTTTCTTATCAAACTTACAGTTCTGCTTTGATTTATTTCATGAGGATTCCATTGCCAACTAATTGCCCCTTTTATATCTTTTCTTTGCCTATTTCCAGCAATATTTCCAACTCTGACAAACAAGGATACCATTGCCTTTCTTCAAAATAGAGCTCTGTTACAGTGATCATTAACCATTGACTTGGTGTATTGATTTTGATTAATAGAAACCTTTCTGTTAACCTTTATATTTAATTTACAAAAATATGTCTCCAATTTAAAGATTTCCTCTTTTTATATCCTGATTTAAGAAGCATGTCAAATATGGGATACCAACACTCATCATGTATATTATTAGTTAAAAAGAATAAAGCTTTTTAAAATATATTTTCATGATATGTCACTGCTTCACTCATTGGCTGTCACTTTGTTTTCCTATGCATTGTTTAAACATAGACAATAAGTATGTTTAATTTGAAATGAAAATAAATAGATCAAATCAACATTGAAAAGGAGCAGTATATATTATCAGATATGGAGTTTTTAATATTGTCAGGCAAAAGCAGGTGACTATTACACTGAGACGAAAATGTACAAGCAGTTGTACTGAACTGTTTTTCTGAATTTTAGAGTTTGCAATATTAATGACTCATAAAATTTACTACATTGAATTCATTAAAAAATGAATGAAAAATTAGTAAAATTATGTAAGTAAAATTAGGTTATGAGTAATCAGAGGTATCCATGTTTGCATATAGTTTCATATATGCAAAGAAATACTTGAGCAGATTGCTATTTCTTTTGTTCTCTATGTTAGTTTTAAGATTCTCCCATAAAATTCATTTGTGATATTTGTAATTAGCACAAGAAACCACATTCATTTTGGGGAAGCAGTTCGAAGATGATGGGTAATCACATTTAAAAAGTTAAATTAAAAAAATATCCAGAAGATCTATAATTCTTTTAAGATATTTAAAATTATGCAACAGACAGGTTATGACAATTCTAATATACGTGTATCTGAAAATTAAACTTTTTGGAAAAAAAATAATTAAGGGTTGTAATAACTGCATTGCTGCTGACACCATCTCAAGCTTCCTTAACAACATTTAAAATAACTATCTTCTTCTTAAACAAGTCCTTTATTTTTTGTCAGCATAATTCTTCATGATGTTTGAGGACTTTCTATCCATACAATATGTGACCAACTGACGTTTTACCTTACAGCATTTGGTTTATGAGAAGGTACACTAATTCATAATTAAAAGTCATATTGATATTGTTCACTTTCTCTATATAATGTATAGATTTTCAGAAATTCATTTATTCATAGGAGTAAACACCCTATAAAATGACCCAGGGACATTTTAATGATATCTGGCAAAAAAATGAATAACCACGAGAGGTTATTTTTAATTTTGTCCTTTCAGCTTAATAAGCTTTTAAAATCAGGAATTCTTTTGCACTATAAAATCAGAGAATAATCCTAGAGCTGCAACATGCTAACACACCTTTGTGGAAATTAAATGAGTCTACTGAGTAGCACTTCACCTTGTAGGTTACCCTAAGTAGAAATAGTACATCACGGACATAGTATAAATAGCAGCATCTAGTTGATATTACTGATACAAGATTAATAGAAAGAAACTTGCTTACCTGTCTGACACAGCATGCCTCAGCCACACATGCAAATTATTTTATTCACATAACTTTAAAAAATACATCTTCATTACCCAGAGTAAGCTTTTGAAAGGCAAATATGCATGCATAGCATTGTAACATTCATACCATGATACTTTATTCTAAAATTACGGAATCCATGAACAGCACTTCAATCTAAGAAATAGTTCACTTAAATTTCTTAATCTGTTGATTTCTTTAAGAAAAATAAACTTTTAAAAGCAATGTCTAATTTAGCATCTAAAGTAATGTTTCAAATCAAGAATTAAGAAATTATATTCTTGTTTTCAAGGGAAATTCTTGTTTTCAAGGGAATAGCGATTTGAGAAATGTGACCTTACTTCTTACTGTAATCGTGAAGCAAAACACATGCATGTATCTGTCTTTCACAATATGCATCCTCCTTTTACAGTTGTACGTTCTTCAAATACTTGAAAAGTATTAGTGGTAGATTTTGCTAAAGGTATAATTTCTGAAAAACAGGTAGGATATTCTTTCTTTTCATTACAAAATCATGTCCACACACTGCAAATTTTTGTCCAGTTTTTGTCAAATTTTAAGCAATTTGACAAAATCATATTCCTATTAGAATTTAGCAATTTAGACATTGACTTGAAAGGGGTCTTGATTTTCATCTTGCAAGAAGATGAGTTAATGTATATGACATAACTTTTATAGATGTTAAGTCTTTGCATGTTTTTCTTATGCATATCTTAATGATCTTTTATTTCTGGTATTACTTTCACCAATATCGTTTTCATTTTGAGGTTACAAATACAGTACAGAAGTAGAACCTTTTTTTTTTTTTTTTTAGTATTTCAGAAAGTCTAATGCCTGTGTAGAAAGTAAATAGAAAAAATATATATCATTTTGCCTTGGATAATTCAAGCTTAGATGCAGTTTATTCTCAATTTCCAATGACTAAAACAATGTCAATGAGAATTTAGGGCACTCAGTAGGTTCAGCTTCTAAATCAACTGAAATAATACTCCTAAGTTAAATAATGATCTTTAGCAGCAGACCATCATGAAGCCATACATATATTTATCTGTGTCGTACAAGGGCCACAGACCTTAACTGGATGATCTACAGCCTGGGAATGTGCACGTCTCATGCCCAATTCTCAATTAAGGCCTAAAATCTCTTAATTTATGGCTATTCATGGATTATAATAAAATAGCCTGCTTTAGATATCACAGCTATCTGCAGAGCAACAAGACAGTTATGAGACTTCAACAAGGCAAATTTATAGAATCATCTTCAGCTTCCACTGGTCAAATATTTATTAGTGATAAATGAGATCTTACCTGTCACTGTAGGCAGCTGCAGTGGCAGTGGCAGGCTGGGCATACCGGTAGGCAGCATAACCACCCTAAAACATAAACTCACATTCTAACTGGTTTGCTATAGCAGTTTAAATAATATTTTGTAAAATTTAGCAGCAACTGATCGGAATATTATTGCCATACTGTAAGTTCAGTTAAGGGGTTAAATACATGTGACATATTTAAGTGAATTGTTAAGCAAAATCTATCACCATGAACTTGTTAAGATTTGTTCCAGAGATGTGGAGAAAGCAATGAACTGTATTCATCAACATAAGTTTTCTAAATACAATACTGTATTCATCCACGTTTTCAAATAGTGATTGTTCTTATGAATGAGGTATATGCACATTAATCAAGCAATGTTGAACTTAAAAGAAAAACTCTGCTAATAATTCTTTTTTCTTTCTTTTTCTTTTTTTTTGGTACAAAATATGATTGATCATACTTGGTTGATTAAACCTATGAATTAGTGCACTCAATTAACACTTAATGTTATATAGGCTTTCAATTTATGCATAAAATTATAATGAAGAAGGAAAATTCTCTTCTTTCCTGAATTAACATTCAGTTGTATGTAACAGTAATTGCAGCTGTTCAATTAAGCAAACAGGACAAACAAACACACATTTGAAAGGAATTGTGTGCAGCGATGCATTGATTATCAAACTGTGAAAACAGCAGAGCTTCCTGTTCAATGGACCACGGTGTTATATCAACCATTTCAAAATGATCTCAGCATGCCAATTAACAAACAGAGGCCAGTCTCCACAGATAACACAAACACGATTTACGTTCCAATTAGAATTCACCACCCTATAATCCCCTGGGACATGGGTCTCTGCATCCACTCCTCTTCTTCCCCCCACCTTAACAAAGAGTTGAGAAAGAAAGCATTTGGTCACTCAGTTTTGATTAAATTTTGTTTTTTTCCTAAAGACATCATTTTAATGAATTGATTCCTTCTCCTCCCCCCCCCCCCCCTTTTTTTGGGGGGGGGAGAGACTGCATTTATACAAGAAATTATGCTGAAGCATGAAGCGCAGGTTAGTGTATCAACCCTTACTGTAACAGGAGTAGATTTTTACTAGGTACTTTTGTGAGTTCCCTATTTTGATTTTACAAATAATAATAATAATAATTAAAACAAAAAAGCTTTTCAGAAAAGCAAGGAGACGATTTCAACTGCTTTTACAAGCTAGTTCTCCTTCTACTGCCTTGCTTGGTGGAATGAATGCCTTCATCCCTAAAAGATAGGAAACTTTTTTTGGTTTGAATATTTGAAGCAGAATGGTTATGGAAACCAATCATTCAGCTGATAACGCCACATAACCCTAAGAATAAGCAAGTTCTACATATACTGACAGCTCTTTAGAAACTTCAGTCTATGAATTGTCACCTCACTTGAGAAACATTCTTTCTGACTTTTTCAAGTGCTCACATAAGGAAAAGTATGTTTACTTCTACTGATCAGTTCCCTGCCAGAAGCAATTGTATCACACAACCACTAGAATAAGGCAGGTGCTTCTATAATACTTTTTATGCTGTCTCTTTTGCAGCAAACTGCTTTTCTGTGTATGTGCAGCAGCACTGAGAAGAAATACTTTCTCATTTCAGACCATTCGATTTTTATAAGCCAATAGCGGGCTATTACTGTCAAAAGATATATAATAGGCACATATTGCTTGCAGGTACGTGCATACAGGCAATCAGATGTCAGTTAATGTCACCAAGTGCAAACTGAACTAGTGAACAGAGACTGAGGCCTGAGTTGTGCTCCAAGGAAAAAGGTGACAGATTACACAGCTCTCTCTTCTCCCATCCTGTTCTTCACAGTACCAAAAATAGTGCTGTTTTCAGTGGTGGGGGTTTGGCTGTGTGTTTTGTTTGTTTATTTGGCTGGTTTTGTTTTGAGTGCTGGTATGAGGAAGTACAAATAGTAAAATTATGTAGATGATATTAAACGTGACAAGCTTGTTTTCAACGTCCAGCCCTGAAAATGTATGTCAGATTAAAAGTCATTCTGCAGTGTGACATGATTTTGTTAGCCACATGTACGATTGTTCCAGTAGTCCATTTCTAAAAACATTTATTCAAATGCAAGAGGCCACAACTTTTCAATCTAACTATGCACATACTGATTCTCATGACAGTAAAGGATTGAAAATAGGTTACCACCAGAAATATCAATGCATCAGACTAAAACAAGACAGGTTGTTCGTTTACGAACATACAGGCTGGTCTTAAATCTACAGATAAGCAGGCTCTGTTAGAATTGTTTTTCTTTCCTTTAAGTACAATGTAAAATATGTGAGCCTGTGAAGACTGACCTTTTCCTGCTCAAAACCTGCTTTCCCGAAATATGTGATGCTTTTTTTCTCTTTTTTTTTTTTTTAATTTTTTTTTTTGGGGGGGGGAGTGCTTGTATTTTGATTTGCTTTCATCAAGGAAATCCTGCTGAACAATTAAGATCAACTCTGAACTTCATTAAGCTGCTGTGGATTCAGCAATCACAATTAAATTTGTGAAAGTCATGGAAAAATTGAGTCTAAATAAATAAAAATATGGAGAGATCTAAGTTATTAAATTTGCCTGAATTCTTTGAAGATATAAATTGCAGGATGGCTATGGATATCAGGGAGATCATAATTCTCTATGAGCCCATGTCATGATTTCATATTTTTGACATAAGCTATTATATTGCTCATTAGCAATCTGGATAATGAGGCCAAGCATTCCCTCAGCAAATTTGCTGATGACACAAATACTGGGAGGAAAGGCTGATGTGCCAGAGGGCTGTGCTGCCCCCAGAGGGACCTGGACAGGACAGAGAAATGGAGTGCCAGGAACCTCGTGAAGTTCACAAAGGGGAAGTGCAAAGTCCTGCACCTGGAGAGGAACAACCCTAGGGACCAGCATCTGCTGGGGGCAACTGAGATGAAAAACAGCTTGTCAGAAAAGGACCTGGAGACCATGGTGGACATGAAGATAACCATGAGCTAGCAATGTGTCCTTGCTGCAAAGACAACTAATTGTATCCCGGGCTGCATTAGGAGGTGTGTTGCCAATAGATTGAGGGAGGTGATCCTTCAGCCCAGATGAGGCCACACCTGGAGTCCCGTGTCCATTTCTGGACTCCCCAGCACAAGAGAGACCTGGACATATGGGACAGAGTCCAGTGCAAGGTCACAAGGACGTTTAAGGGGTGGAAGCACCTCTCCTGTGAGGAGAGGTTGAGAGCTACGACCATTCAGCCTGAAGAAGAGAAGGCTCAGAGAGATTTTATCAATGTTTGGAAATACCTTAAGAGAACCTTCAAGGAGGACAGAGGCAGGCTCTTTTCAGTGGTGCCCAGTGCCAGGGCCAGAGGCAGTGGGCACAAACTGAAAAACAGGAGGTTCCCTCTGAACATCAGGAACCTGTTTTTCACTCCAGGTGACTGAGCACTGGAATAAGTTGGACAACATGTCTTCCAGAGGTCTCTTCCAACCTCAACCTGTCCTTCTGAGGTATAACGATATGTAAAAACATTCTTAGGCAAATTATTTTTACAGGTTTTGTGTTCTAAAAATTTGGTGGGTATCTTATTATTTTTCATCAGTTACTTCAGGTGACTAATCATTACGACAAAACACTTGAAGATATGCTTTATCTTGGGAATCAGGAAGGAAAACTGATTCAAACCACTGAGCTCTAAACTTGCGTGACACATTCTACTTTACAATTCGTCTTAATTTTGATCTCAGCCATTACTATAGATGTAAGTAACATTCATTAAACTAGTAATATTCCCTACACAAACTACATATAGGTAGTAGTAATACATGTTACATATGCATGTCTAGAGAAATATGTAAATATTTGTCTGCATGCATTATACTGTATTGAAAAATAAAGTATATAAAAAAATCATAATTAATGAAATACCAATAAATACCAATATATACGTAAGAAAAACCAATTTGCAGTTGCTAGGTTTTAGAAATGCTTTGTGGTTTTATTTTCTCTTTATTTTTATTCTCTTTTTTTTTCAGAAAGTACCTGTTATGCTTGACTTTTTAAAAATTCTAACAAAATAATAAATTCAGCTAAAAAAATTAAAAATGTCTACTGCCTTATCTGCCTCTTCTACTTCCAAAGGAATGATCGCACAGTACTACTGCAGCTTAAGTTGTCTAAAATTTTGAGTATAGGGGAAATTAATAGAATTGCAGTCCAAATATACAGATATATCTCACTGTCATAAAATACTGAATGGGACAATTACAGCAATTACCGTTGTATTACATGGGACATGAGGAATATGTGTGATTTTGTGGTTCAATCCTCATAGCCTATTAACATTTATGCACACAGAATCCATATTCTCACTGAATAATTTGTGGAATAGTATGATTTTACAACAGTCTTCATTCAGCCTAGTGATTTTTTTTTCCATCAGTTGGCATGTCATACTTGTGGTAAATTATTGCCATACACAGGCTCCTACAATAATGCTCTATAGAGAAATGCAATGATTAAACTGAGTAAAGGAAGGACGGATGGAAAGAAGGATGCACTTTTTTTGTGCATCTGACAGTGTTTATTGGATGACTAAATGATGCCTATTTTTTCATTAGTTTTTCCAATTACTAACAACATTAATATAGAAAATTGACTATGAGAATACTTTTTCCTCAATTTTCATTTCCTATAATTCCTTTCACTACAAGTTTGTGAACATAAATAAATCAAGGTTCAAAATGTGTTATAGTATTGAGAATTATATCTGCTTTATTAGTTAAAAGCAAAAAAAATAAGACAAATTATATGGAGCCTTTCAGAAATAAAGAGCAGAAGTGATCATTTCCTCATTCTCCAATCATACTGATATTGTGGTTTACACAGTATTTGTTCTGCTCATAGAGTAAAACATTGGGAGAACTAAAATAAAATGTCTTATTTTTGATAGCTCAACTTTTGAGACAGGCCTACTTGAAAGTTTTGTGCTAGTTCTGGGCTTACAGTGTACTCCCAGACCTATCTGTTGCCTCAGAAAAGTTCTTGGTAATATATCCAAATTGGCAGCACCTGTATTAATTCTAATCCACTACAATCATCAAGAGTAATCTAGCATAGTTTTGAATATAGTGTTTATATCACAAATAGACCAGAGAGAGATGAAAAGACATGTCATCATTAGATCTCACAACTTTTTAAAAGGTACTATGGAGCATTCTAGTGTATGGAGCATTAGGAGGAACTACCCACTGCACCTTTACAAAACACTTAAAATTAAAGACTTAGAAGTACTTAAAATTAAGACTGATGTTAACTACATATCCCTGCTTTTCACATTAGAACAGTGCCTTTTGGGCATCAGTAGACTCCCATCCAGTATCATGGGAATATTGCTTAGATAATTGATACAGTTTTAATCAAAATGTCTCCTTTCTGCTAGGAACGTAGATACCTACAACCTCAATACCATCCAACCTCTGAGTGACGGAGATGGCAGTAAGTGTTGATAATATCTTTCCATTCCTCTGCTCATAAAGTATGCCTTATTCTGGATCAGTAACTTGGAAAAAAAAAAAAAAAACACACACAAAAAAACCACAACTCTACCTTATCTACCTGTGTACTTATGAATTGCCTTGGACCCACACCAGCTGCAGTACTACAGGTCCAGAATCCGGAGAACGGGTTAGAAAATCTTACAGTGAGCAATAAAACTGACTAATGTCAGTACTGTATCACCACTTCTGAAGCTGGTGATGAGAGAGTTTGAAGTTGTGGATTGAGGACTGACATCTGAAAACATTCTTCATGACAAAAAAAAAAATAATAATAATAAAAAAGCAACAACAAAAAAAACAACACAGATTTGAAATAAAACAGAGCAATAGTGCATAGCTATTATTTTAACTGCATATTTTTTCATCTGTTACTATTTTGGTTTCATTTTGTGAACTGTATTTTCTTATTTTCACAGGTGTCAATCTTCATCAAAGGAACTTCAATATTTGCTGGGAGGCAACCTTAATTCTCTTTTAATGACTTTTTCTCTTTGTGAATCAATACTTAATTTTAAAAGGTCTTCCTTTCTTCCTAATCATCTCCTTTATTTTTCCTACATAAAGGCACGTTTAAAAATGAATTCAGTAGCTCAGTTATTTCAGAGGCATTATTACATTTCACATATAACTGTGTGAAATACAGAATATATTGTATTACATATAGTCACGGGTCTGGATTTTCCATTTTAGACTGTATTTTTGTATTCCTATTCTCTTCTATGCGATTAGAACCTGTATACTTCAAATTTTATTTCTTTCTCATTTTTCAACAAAATATTTGTTCTTTCACAAAACTTCAGCTCTGTAATTAAAGTGAAAAGTTAAGTAGAACTTTATTATATCCAACTGGGATTTAATAAATAACTTGCTCTGCTGGAAACTGTTATACTAAGAAATACTGTTTATAATACATTTTCTTTTGACTTCTGCCAGTTCTTTCTCTCTCTTTTCATCAAAATGTTTTGGTTGCAAGAAATAAAAATGTGAAGAAAAATGTATTATAAACTAAGAAGCTTTGAACATCATAAAACATAACCAAATTTTCACAGTATTTTTGAAATTAGATTAAGTTCTGTACAAGTAAACATTCTGTTACATGAGAGAATTCAGAAATGTAATCAGAAATACAAGGCTGCAACTGAGTGAAAAACAATGCACCAGTACAGTTACTACATTTTCTAATGCACAAGTATTCCAGACAACAAAACTGAAGCTAAACTAGAAATTTCTAATTTCTTCAGCATCTTCCTTAGTGAAACAACCTTCTGTTTCTGTTTGGTTCTGTTTCTGAACCAAAATATTCAAGAATATGAGAGGAAAAAGGTCACCTTAAAATAAAATAATTGTCAAGCACCAAAAGCAGCAGTCGGCTCCAAAACATACTGTGAACTGTTACACGAACATATAATTCTTACATATTCAATCCCATTAACCAATCTTGAGGAAGATGTCTTATCACCTTTCAGATTGGTAAACTAAGCAAAATGGATGACACATTCTTTTGACATACACAAATATGAAAACTGGAAATTACATGAAGAAATTCAACACTGTACAACATATCTGAAATATACCTCAAAAAATTCAACAGTAAAGTGTTTAGGTGAGACTAAACCAGCATACTACACTTGAGTAAGCCTTTGGCAAATGTGCGATTCTCATGTGTCAGTAACAATATGTTACTGATAAAATCACTAAGTACATAAAGAATTTTAAACTGTGCTAATTCATTTTCAATGTATTCTTAAACTACACAAATGAATCTTCAAATGAGTATCAGCCTTTTACCCCATCAGAAAAAGAATGGCTACTGCTTGCATAATTTCAAAATGTTTTTCTTTCAAATAAAACCTAATAGAAAAAGATCTGTTCCTTTGGAAATAGCTTTAAGAGATTACTGGTAATAAATACAAGGAATGTTTCCTACAATGATCTAGTATTTTTTTAATGTTCATACCAATGTCACCTCATTCATCTCTTTGTAACTCAACAGAGATGGTAAAACATAAGCACAATTAGGATATAGCAAGTAGTCTGCTGAAGTAAAGATAATTGTAACTTTGTAACCACATTGCTTTATCAAAATAATAACAGATGTGAAAGATTACAGTTCTATTGGTAATGTATTTTATATCCACTTTTTTTTTTTTTTTTTAACTGTAAAAACAGGGTGCAAGAATTATTTTAGAAGACTGAAATTCAGTCTCAACCATCTGAAACTTCTTGTACACTCAGATGTAGGTAGCCTCTTCACATACATTCAAGGTAATAATTTCAATATTGGTAAGAAAATTTAAAAAATATATTATTTAAAATGAAATTAGTGACCAATGAGTTATATACATTTTAATGTGTATAGGTAATTACTATCCAGGGCTATCGATACTTACTAACAAATATAAATACTTCTTACATCATAAGCAATCTCTATTTTGTTTAAATTTAAATATGTGGGTTTTTAAGCAATATCATGGTACACACATCTACCAAATATTGCCTGGATTTGAGAAGTCTTACTTGGTCTATCTCTCTCCATATTGCATTTTCATACCTTGGGTATTAATATTCAATTTGCCTTTTTATTTTTTAATAGTGCTTTTGAGGTTGGCAGGAAAGTGTTTCTACTTTGTTTTTAAGTTTTCTTAGTATTTAATTTTGAAAGGAGACACTCTTCCACGCACACATACACACACATTTTTCACATCTTTTTGCATTTATTCAACATTTGATTAAAGAGTTAATTCAGCTCCACTGAACAATGATAGATGTAATGAACAGAATGGTCTTCCAATGTGAGAGATACTCTTCTCAATTCTTTCTGACAGGCAAGGGATGGTAAATAGACAAAACAGAGTCAAACTAGGCAGCAAACTTGTAAAAAGAATGACTCTGGTAATGTACAAGGACAGCATGCACATCAATGAATACTTACATAAATGTCTGCACCATAAAATCCATCCTGGTATACAACACTGCAAGGATGCACACACAAAGAAAAACATCCATATTAGTGCATTACCACATGCAAATGCCACCAACCCCTGCACAGCTGAGGTTAGTCTTGTCACAAAAACAAAGGGAGGGGGAAAAGAAGGAACTCTTCACATTGGTTAAGGAGGTTGGTAGCAATTATCAGAAGTGGAACTGTACTGAGTATTGCATCTTTGTAAAGTATGCCAAATGCTTAGTCAAACAGAGGTAAAGCATGGCAGAATTGGAAAATACATCTGGCAAGGTCGTGTTTTTTTACTTTTTTATTATTACTATTTTTTTAAGAATCCACACATTTGCCACACTTGCAGCATTTTTTTTTCTATAAAAATTTTCAGTGGGCTAATCCTGAGAACAGTTTCATTACATTTACCAAATGTTATTTCCTGAAATACTACTTTCTTGTCCTGTAATTATGTCAGCCTTCTGAAACAAAGTGGTAAATGTCATCACTTAGATGGAAAAAAAAAAAAAAAGCCTAATTTTATATGGTGAAATAATTATACTGATGGAATTCTACCACTTGTTTCAAATCTCAATAGCTAAGTGTACACACAGATGAGAATATTCGTATGTACTGCGTTGATGCACATTTCTGATACTGACAACAGGTCTAGTAAGAATGCCAATCCCATTCTTATAAGAAAAGGGCTAAGCCTTCTCACTATCATTTTACAACTTTGGCAAACATGCCTGTAATTATCAGCTACCCTGAAGTTCTGTCTGGATATATTAGTACTACTTATCTTCAAAAAACATAGAATTGTTATGTTGCAATTAACAGTTTACCCAAAGATTTCTACATTATAGCTAACACAAATTCTCAGTGTAAATAGTACAAATTTCAGATTGTAAACCCTTCAGGATAAATGACACAATATGACAAAGATGGTTTAAATGATTATACTAAATGAAACTGAAACTATACAACAATGGCCTACCAATTGCACACATTGTATAAGTCCAGCAATTTTATTTTTACTTGGTAGTTCTGCAACTAGAAAGAGGTATTTCTAATGTAAGAATTAACCCAAGTTGTTTTGAGAGCTAAATATGAAAGCACATGATAGGCTTTTCACAACAATATTTTCAACTTGAGAATACTAGTATCTGGGAATAATACTTATCATCAAGTTGCTAGCCTAAGCTGTTTTGCAATTTCAACAAGAATTTTCATGTCAGAAGTATAACTGATCCATTGAGGTCAATGGCCAAACCCCACAGGGATGAACTGGTACTTGTTTAAGTCAGATTCACTTGAGAAAATGACAAGTACACATACATGTATATAAACTGCATTATACTTTAACAATGATGACAGTTTGTTATAGAATAATAACATATGAAAATCTGGCTCCACTTAAATCAGAGTCTGCCATCAGCTTCAGTTAAGGTCAGAGATTTACTTATGTTGTTTTTTTTCTTCCATGATTCTGTAAGAGCAGAATATGGCAAACCTGGTTTACATTGTTAGTTTTCAGAAAAACTGTTATTTACGTTGTAGTGTACCTACATTTCAATTATGATATTCTAATTATTTTAAAATACTGTGTTTTCCTCACAGTTGTTTGCATGTAAGAAGTAAAACATTCCACATGATCATGAGAGGTAGAGTAACACAATCGTGAACAACACAGGAGTCTTATGAGATCATATACAAATGATACAAAGGTTACTGCAGACAGAGGGTTTTATCAAGAATTTCACATAGCAAGTTTGTTTTGCAAATAATACATTTTTTTTTTTTTAAAGGCATATTTATTCCAAGGGCAAGGACTCAATTTTTTAAATAATCGTGTATCTTCTGGACAGGATTACTCATTCCTTTATGTAAGAGGACAAACTCAGCCTCCACATCAAAAAGATGCTACACAGACCAGTGTTGTTGTACACTGTATTAAATTAGCACTTACTAAAGTAAGTCTAAAACTTTTATGCATAATGTATAACTCAAGATTATTTTCAATAATAGGCAGTGGTATATACACAAAATTACAATAAAGATGATTGTTTATTTATAATAGTTTTTAAAAAATAAAAATCCAAATCCTAGTGGTTATATAGTTCAGAAAGAAATTTGTAAGAAGTTACTGAAAAATGAACCCCCCAAATACCTCATCTAAAGAGAATATCTAATGTCACTATCATGCCACATTTCAGTGACAATTCAGACTCTGCTCTTGAAGTTCTGAAGTTCCCCACGATGATCGCTGAGAAACAGTGATGATAAATCAGTGCACCACAGGAAGATAGAAGTACTGTTTTAGTTCTTTTGGTCTAAAAAAAAAGTGTATTTAAGAAAACTACTTTTAATGCCTATTCACTAGCTCTCGAGCTCATCCTTTAAAATTAGCAGTGGCAGCACAGAAGAATTGCTTCAGAATTATATTTCAGAACTAATTACCTCCACTATCATTAAGTTCTATAAATACAGCTACAGAAATACTAAACATATGCAAGGTTGATTAATTCCAGAAAAAATACTGGTATTGAAAAACTGAGGTTCTAAGTAAAAACGGATACAAGGTCTTCACAATTGTTCAGGTTTATATGACATGGAAATGCTAGTTTGAATCATGGATCACTTCAACTGTTAAGTGATCATCTAATTCTGCCTCACACTGACTACTTTAAAATAGAATATTACCTTACATGTATTTGGTTTATGAGGCAATGTTTTGGTAGCAGAGAGGCAGGCCACAGGGTTGGCCTGCATGAGGAGGTATTTCTGCAAGCCTGTGGAACACTTCACACAAGAGCAGGTTGGTATGTCCTGTAGGAAGCTGCAGCCCAGGGACAGCCCACACTGGAGCAACAGGAATGTATAAGAAGGAAGGAGCAGGAGAGAGGCTCTCTTACAAGCTGACTAAAACCTCCCATTTCCCAGTCCCCTGCACTGCTCAGGTTGAGTAGGAGATAGAGGCGTTGGATTGAAGTGGAACCTAGTAAAAGGGAGTAGGAATACAAAGTGTTAATAATTTTTATACTTGTTTCTCACCACCCAACTACTACTTTAATTAGCAATAAATTAAATTAATTCTCACAAATTCTAGTCTATTTTCCCCATGATGGTAATTGGTAAGTGATTTCCCTGTCTTTATCTCAACCCATGACCTTCTTCATATTATTTTCTCCCCCTGTCCTGCTGAGGAGGGAGAGTGAGAAAGCAGCTGGGTGACAGTCTGGCAGCCAGCCAAGATCAACCCACCACATAACATTAAAATATACTATTTTCAATTGTTATTGAACATTATTGTTCAGAAATAACACATTTGAGAAAACATGTGTCAAAAAAAACATGACCCATTTCCTTCCTCCTCTTGGTGACTGGTGAATTTATAGTGAAGATCTTGCAAGATGAATAGGGACTGAAATGCTTCAAATTCCTAAATGCAGCTGGGTGTAATCTTGGGTAGGTTAGTTCATTTATCTAGGCCCTCTTTTTACATATAATGCTCAGTCAGGTACAGATGGAAACTTACTTTGAATTCTGAATCTGTAACTGTTTGATAAATGTTATACCGGAGGAAGTACCCAACACAGAAGTGAGACACAAAGGCATGACTCTATCACTAAACAGGGTTAGTATTAAGATGAAGTGACAGAACCAGGCAGATGAGTATAACATTCCCAAGCAGGACATGCACTTGAAAAGAAATCAGCTGATTTTATCTAATTTTCTCCATTTTTGTAATATGATATGTTAAATATAAGATCTTCAGCTTCTTTGGAAGTTTGCCTCTTAATTTTCTTCACATTTTCAAGGATTTTCAGTCTATTTTCTCTATTCACTGTCCCTGTCACTTGTTGACTCCTGTGACTGAAACTTATCACTGGAGTCAAATGTATTTTCTAACCACACCCATCATCAGAAGGAAAAAGTGTAAAGCATCAATAGCTATGTTTTACTCTTGCACTTTTCTTTCCTTTATTATATTATTTTCCAAAGGGTATTTGGCTTGACTCATCATCCGCTTCTCTGTCTGAATCTGCAGGCAGAGAACAGACGCTATGTCTCAAGCATGGGAAGAGACTGAATGCAGAGGAACCCATCTTGCCACAGCTCCTTTTATATTTTATATTCAAAAAATTGTCCTGGCAGACACATAAATCTTGAGTTCCTTGTAAACTGACACAGGATCTGGAAATAGCCATGTTATTGAAATCTGAATTACTGCACCAAGGAATGGATGATATGTTAATGTATTACCTGGAGGCATTAAAATAAGGACAACAAACTATGGGGATTTATTCAGATGTATTTTATGATTTTATAGTGCTAAGGAAAACTCAAAAATAGAAACCTTGATTTAGTAAGAAAGCATGCATCTAAATAATACTGTATGTGGCAATCATTTCCTGAAAATAAATTTGATAAATATGAAACTGTTTTCTCACCAACTATTAAACACCTGCAGTGCACTTTTTTGTTGTTGTTTTGCTTTGGTTTTGTGTTTGTTTTGTTTTGCTTGTTTGTTTGTGGATTTATTAAGACAAGCTCATTAGCAGTTTAGATTCCACCTATATAATATTCTGTGAGGAAGGACTTCATCTGTTTTTATTTTAATTTTCCTATCCTTATCTTTCAAAAGTATTGGGTTAAATAATCTGTCAATGGCATAAAGCAGTTCTTGCATGTGCAAATCTTTGTTCAGTGACTTCTTACCAGCTAAGCACATAGGACTCTCAGCCATGCAAACAAAATGCACAAGTTAGCATAAATAACCTAAAGCAAATTAAATGCATGGATTTAGTACAACAAACAGGCATTACAATCATGATTTGAGCCACTGCAGTAGGAGTCACAGTTATAGTGCACTATTTCTCCTCCATCACAATTAAGAGTAAGTACATGATGAATAAAAATTCTGCATCTTCTGTTTGCTATGGGGTCACCTTCACTGTCCTAAAGATATTTTCCAGTTTTTGATCACTGCTGAAGACAAAATATGCCTTTTAAATTAAACTTTCCTGAGACAAGTAATAGAAGAGATGCAATTATAACATAAAATAAACCAAAGGCAGGATTTTCAACACTAATAACACAACTTTCACTGTTGTGAATATAGAACTGGTATGAGACTTAACAATACCATTATTCTGGCTTTTAGTGTTCTCTAATTCCAGGTTTTTGTCTTTCCAGTTTCAACATTTTATGCCATGAAAAAATTACAGTATTTGCTTTGCAAATTAATAGAGGGCATTGCTGAAGAGAACAAAGCTGGAAGACTGAAATCACTATGAGCTTGCAAAACATGCTTTTTTGTTCTAACAGTTGCAAATATGTACAAAGCAGAGTCCCAAGTAAAAGAAAGGTTCTGTGAGCCCAAAGAAATCTATTGGAAAAAACATAACTACTGTTATGTAAAAGTAATAGTTGTAGTAGCTTATACTAATTATCCGTCTTTCTTAATTTCAGAATAAGGTGTCATTTGGAATCAATTACTTTTAAAAAGAGGAACAGTTCCTGAATAGTTTGTTACTTTTCCTTTGCCCTCCCCAGCTTCATAATTTTTATTTTAATCTTACCAATCCTGTCTTGGATATTCCACGATCCTATTACATGTACAATGTACGTTACAGTATGTTCTGTCACAAGAAACAGATGAATAACAGAAACTGGTTGAAATCAGTCTTCTGGATCAAGAGGCAGACATAATTTGTGATAGAAAGGGTGTATTTTCTATATTTACACAAAGTATGTTTCTTTCCACTTTCATTTTGTCCTCCATTTCATAGAATCATAGAATAATTAAGGTTGGAAAAGACCTCCAATATTATCTGGTCCAACCATTGCCCTACTACTAATGTCACTCACTAAGCCACGTCCCTAAGCATGAAGTCCAACCTTTCCTTAAACACCTCCAGGGATGGTGACTCCACCACTTCCCTGGGCAAACTGTTCCAATGCCTGACTACTCTTTCTGAGAAGAAATGTCTCCTAATTTCCAACCTGAACCTCCCCTGCTGCAACTTGAGGCCATTCCCTCTAGTCCTATCACTAGTTATGTGTGAGAAGAGGCCAACCCCCAGCTACACACATCACCCTTTCAGATAGCTGTAGAGAGCAATGAGGTCTCCCCTTAGCCTCCTCTTCTCCAGACTAAATACCCCCAGTTCCCTGAGCCGCTCCTCATAGGACTTGTGTTCCAGGCCCTTCACCAACTTCATAGCCCTGCTCTGGACACGTTCCAGGGCCTCGATGTCCTTCTTGTTCTGATGGGCCCAAAACTGAACACAGTACTCAAGGTGCAGCCTCACCAGAGCAGAGAACAGGGGGATGATCACCTGGATCACCCTGGCCCTGCTGGCTACACTATGCCTGATACAAGCCAGGATGCTGTTGGCCTTCTTGGCCACCTGGACATGCTGCCAGCTCATGTTCAGGTGAGCATCAATCAGTACCCCCAGACCCTTTTCCTCTGCACAGCTTTCTGCCCACTCTGCCCCAGGCTTATAGTGTTACATGGGGTTATGGTTGCCAAAGTGCAGGACTCGGCACTTAGACATGTCCACTCATCTGGCCTCTGCCCATCCTGTCCAGGTACCTCTGCAGGGCCTTCCTACCCTCCGGCAGATTGACACTTAGAATATCCTGAGTTGGAAGGGACCCTTAAGGATCATCAAGTCCAACTCTTGACACCGCACAGGTCTACCCAAAAGTTCAGACCATGTGACTAAGTGCACAGTCCAATCTCTTCTTAAATTCAGACAGGCTCGGTGCAGTGACCACTTCCCTGGGGAGCCTGTTCCAGTGTGCAACCACCCTCTCTGTGAAGAACCCCCTCCTGATGTCAAGCCTAAATTTCCCCTGCCTCAGCTTAACCCCGTTCCCGCGGGTCCTGTCGCTGGTGTTAATGGAGAAAAGGTCTCCTGCCTCTCGACACCCCCTTAGGAGGAAGTTGTAGACTGCAATGAGGTCTCCCCTCAGCCTCCTCTTCTCCAGGCTGAACAGGCCCAGTGCCCTCAGCCGTTCCTCATACGTCTTCCCCTCCAGGCCTTTCACCATCTTTGTAGCCCTCCTCTGGACACTCTCCAACAGTTTCATGTCCTTTTTATACTGTGGTGCCCAGAACTGCACACAGTACTCGAGGTGAGGCCGCACCAGCGCAGAGTAGAGCGGGACAATCACCTCCCTTGACCTACTAGCGATGCCGTGCTTGATGCACCCCAGGACACGGTTGGCCCTCCTGGCTGCCAGGGCACACTGCTGGCTCATATTCAACTTGCTGTCTACCACGACCCCCAGATCCCTCTCTTCTAGGCTGCTCTCCAGCGTCTCATTGCCCAGTCTGTACGTGCAGCCAGGGTTTCCCCGTCCCAGGTGCAGGACCCGGCACTTGCTCTTATTGAACTTCATGCGGTTGGTGATGGCCCAGCTCTCCAACCTATCCAGATCCCTCTGCAAGGCCTTTCCACCCTCATTCGAGTCCACAACTCCTCCAAGTTTGGTGTCATCAGCAAACTTGCTCAAAATACCTTCTATTCCTACATCCAGATCGTTTATAAAAATATTGAAAAGTACCGGCCCTAAAATGGAGCCTTGAGGGACCCCACTGGTGACCGCCCGCCAGCCTGATGCAGCCCCATTTACCATAACCCTTTGGGCCCTGCCCGTTAGCCAATTGCTCACCCATCGTATGATGTTTTTATTTAGCTGTATGGTGGACATTTTGTCCAGTAGGATCCTATGGATCCACTTCCCCCAACTTGGTGTCGTCTGCAAACTTCCTGGGGATGTACTCAATTCCCTCATCCAAATCATCAATAAAGATATTAAAAAGGTTGGGTCACAGGAGCAACCCCTGGGGAACACCAGTCACCAGATGAATTTCACTCCATTCACTACTATTCTCTGGGCCCAGCTGTCCAGCCAGTTTTTAATCCAGCAAAGAAAGAATGTACCTGTCCAAACTACGGGCTGTTAGTTTCTCCAGGAGAATACTATGGGAGACCATATCAAAGGCCTTGCTGAAGTCTAGGTAGACTATGTCAACAGCATTTCCCTCATCCACCAGGTGGGTCACCCAGTCATAGGAGATGAGACTGGTCAGGCAGGACTTGCTTTTCATGAACCCATGCTGACTAGGCCTGATCCCCTAGTTGTCATGCATATGCTGTGTGATTGCATCCAAGTTATTCCATCAAAGGTTCCTTTCATGGCACCAAGGTCAGGCTGACAGGCCTGTAGTTCCTTAGATCCTCCTTACAGCCCTTCTTATAGATGGCCGTCACATTAGCAAGTCTCCAGTCATCTGGGATCTCTCTTGATGATCATAATCACTGATAGATGATCGAAATGGCCCAGAAATCACATCTGCCAACTCCCTCAGCATCCCTGAGTGGATCCCATCTGGCCCCATGGACTTGTAACAGTCCAGGTGGAGTAGCAGGTCTTTAATTGTCTCCACTTGAACTGTGGGGTGTTTATTCTGCTCCTTGTCCCAGAATTCCAGGTCAGGAGGTTGAGTACTCTGAGGATAAGCGGTCCGTCTAGTAAAGACAGACATAAAGAAGGCATTAAGAACCTCAGCCTTATCCTTATCCTCTGTAGTCATGTTCCCCCTCCCCCTTGCCAGCTCCTGGGCTAGAGTCCATTTCCCCCTTTTGAGACAGGTGGGACCCATTGGCAGCCATCAGGCCAAGTTCCAAGTAAACCTCCCTGTGATTAAAAAAAAAAATAAAAAAAAAAATCCTGTGATGGCACCAACCATGTATTAATCATATTAATCAGCTGGGCCTTAGTGGACCAGGTTCACTAAGTATCCCTCCCCACCACTGAAGGGATAGAGGAAAACACTACCTGCACACCCACTCCATCCAGTAACCACCCCTATCAAAAGTCCCTTTTGATAGCCTTCAGGCTTCTCAGCAACTTCACTGCTGCCAGCCTGAATTATCAATAAGGTGTAATAACTGGAGTGGTGAACAAGGTCAGGAAGTTTCCTGGTAATGTCCCTGACCCAGGCCTCAGGGAGGCAGCAGACTTCCCTACAGGTATGGTCAGACTGACATATAGGGCCCTCTGTTCCCCTCAGAATGGAGCCACCTACAACAATCACCCTTCTTTCCTTCTTGTTGGAGGAAGTCTTGAGGCATGGAGTCGACTTTCTTGCCCTAGACAACCTCCTGTGTAGACTTTGCCCCACATTCTCACCACGCTGTCCCTCAAGCTCCAGGGCCTCAAACCTATTGTGTAAGGGCACCTGGGGAGGCGATGAGAGTAGGGAGGGGGCTCACCTGCGACACTGAGTAGGGACCTGTTTCCATCCCTCTCCATTTCTCAGGTCCCCTCCCTCTGCCTGACAGTGACAGGGCAGGGCATCACTATTTGGGGTGTATCACGCTGGTGCCTTTCTTGCAGGCACGGCAGGGAGTGACTCCAAATGTCTATCTCTTGCTCACACTCCCTGATAGTCCTTAATCTCTCCACCTCCTACTTGAGCTCTGTCACCAGGCTGAACAGATCCTCCACCTGCTTGCACTTCATGCTTGCACTTCTCTGTCACCCACCATTGGCAGCATCACGCTCAGGCACTCCCTGCAGCCAGAGGCCTGAACTGACGCGTCTTTGATCACTTGCTCTGGGTTACCACAGACTTTTTGGCAAGTGCTTTGGCAAGTGCTTTCCGCCTGGTGGAGGCCATGGCTGGGTTTGCTGTCTGGGAGGCATACAAAAGGAAAGCTGATCTGAGTAGGGAAGGATACTCCTCCACCCCTGCTCAGACTGCTATGCAAACTGCCATGCCATGCCATGACTGATGTGTCAAGCTCTGTTTGCCCACCCTGGTCACTGTGCTCCAGGTTGCTCACACTTCCTAGGGGCAGCGTTTGTACCACCAGGGAGGGGGCACTGCTGGCTCCAGCCAAGCCCTGTCAGCTGCCCTCGTGAGGGCTGCCATGCCCTGGCTGTCCCTCAGCTACCTTGAGCGACTGCGATTCAAGAAAACGCCTGTCCACTATGATCCCATACTCCACTACAGAATGTGACTGCCTCTCAGTTTTACTTCTATTGACATCTATAAAATACAATACCTACTTCATTTGCCATTTCTCTAAATTTCTCATTCACTGAGGTCATGACTAGAACACCCAGCAGAACAAGAATTAGGGGCACGCAGGAACTAATCTTGAAACTCAGATCTGTTTGCTGGCATTCTTCCCCCCACCAAGCTGACTATACGGAGAAGGTAAGAGTTCCATCTTCCATTTCTTCACAACCTACACAACTTCTTAGATAAGAGGAGATTGTTACATGCCCAAAAACCAGAAACATGACAGAGAAAAAAAACATATTGTTATTCCCTGTTCTCCCAGGAAAAAGGCCTGAAGTGGACGTACAGACTTAAAGGCACTTCTCCATTAGGTTCATCAGAATTAGGAGTGAGTGTGAAGATGCATAAAGCCATAATCACATGCTAAACTTATGAAGACCTTGAGGCAAGTGATGCTAGAATAGAAGGGCTTCTTGTTAGTTTTAGCTGCAGTACTACCAGATAGACAATGATGGCCACTAGGTTTTCTTGACACCTGTTTAAAGATGGAGCAGCATACTCATCATGTTTTGGTATTTGGCAAATGATTTTCAAGAATGCTGAGCTACCAGTTTCTGCAGAGTTCAAAAGCAATTGCAGATATCAAAATCACACCAGTTATTTTTGGTAGTGTGCTAAACAAAACAAAAACTTTTTTTTTTTTTTTTTTTTTCCCAATTACAGCCAACTGCATCCAAAATCTGTCATGAGTACTTTTACTAGTAGCTTCAGCTTTATATAATTAGTAGGTGAAGCATAAATACAATAAACAACCCTAGAAAGACACAAGTCAAGGCAAAAATACTTTTATCTTCCTTTCTTTTCTTTTCTTTTTTTTTTTTAACATTCATCTTTTAAAATTATTTTGTACAAAACACTATCTAATGGCCAGAGAGAAGCTTGCAAGGAAGACCGAAGAAGCAATGTGTTCAAAATCTCCCACCTCAAAGCTCACACAAAAATGAAGGTAGGAAAGGATTTCAATCAACGTAGTAACTGTTTTGCTCCTCAACCAAGTTACTAGTCTTGCTGTGAAATACCCAGAGAGCCCTGAGATAAGCAGACAATAGCTCACAGTTATGTTCTACCACACTGACAGGCTCTGCCCTCCATGCACCTCGCATGCCATATTCATGACCATTTCTTGCTGCTATTCGTCCTGCAGCGCAGTCTTGAAGCTAATATTTTCACACAATATAGATCTCCAAAAATGTTAATATTCTCTTTTCTCACGCAAATGAAATCAAAGCTTTATTCCCTCATGTAAGTTTCAGTATTTTTTTATGGTACATAAGTGAACTACATGTACCAAGTTATAAACCAGATGCACACTGTAGTATTTTAAGGCAATGGAAATGATGCCACAGTTGCTAAAAATGATTTTCCATGAGTTAATAAACAAGAATATCTCAAGGAATTGCTGAAATGCCTCACTCTCAACTAAAGAAACCATGAATTATGTGAGTATTGCTACATATGCACGCCGTGTCCTGGGGTGCATCAAGCACGGCATCGCTAGTAGGTCAAGGGAGGTGATTGTCCCGCTCTACTCTGCGCTGGTGCGGCCTCACCTCGAGTACTGTGTGCAGTTCTGGGCACCACAGTATAAAAAGGACATGAAACTGTTGGAGAGTGTCCAGAGGAGGGCTACAAAGATGGTGAAAGGCCTGGAGGGGAAGACGTATGAGGAACGGCTGAGGGCACTGGGCCTGTTCAGCCTGGAGAAGAGGAGGCTGAGGGGAGACCTCATCGCAGTCTACAACTTCCTCGTAAGGGGGTGTCGAGAGGCAGGAGACCTTTTCTCCATTAACACCAGCGACAGGACCCGCGGGAACGGGGTTAAGTTGAGGCAGGGGAAATTTAGGCTTGACATCAGGAGGGGGTTCTTCACAGAGAGGGTGGTTGCACACTGGAACAGGCTCCCCAGGGAAGTGGTCACTGCACCGAGCCTGTCTGAATTTAAGAAGAGATTGGACTGTGCACTTAGTCACATGGTCTGAACTTTTGGGTAGACCTGTGCGGTGTCAAGAGTTGGACTTGATGATCCTTAAGGGTCCCTTCCAACTCAGGATATTCTATGATTCTATGATATTTCATGAATGCTGACTTAATTTTAAAGAGATCCATTGTAAAGCATGCATGATGTCCTTGATTTATTAAAAAAAGTGTCCCTACATATGCCTACATTTACTAGTTTTCCTCAGACATAGAAAGTGTGCCATATTTGCTGTTTCCCAGTGACTATGAGGCACACCCACACCATAACAGAGATTTCCGTAAGAATACATGCTACTTTGTTTTGCTTACTGACAAGATCTTCCAGATTTCCTTACAGATTGGGACACATTCCAGTTTCTTAAGTTTGTTGGGAAGAAAAAGTCACAGTCAGGATCAAATAGGACATCAATGAACAAGCATAAATACAAATTCAAGGGAAACTGAAAAGAAAGAAGGTCTTTGTTACACAGCAGGGAAACTTCAGACAGTGTTGCACTTGTAAGAAGCTGTCATACTAGTATCAGAAATACTTTTCTTAGATTTGCATTTGATTTCCAATTTGAGAGTGATTATTTCAGTTCCAAAACTTCTGAATATAAACAAATCAGCATGCAAAAGATTATTGCAAATCAATTATTATAGTTCATTTGTAACTTATTTCAAACCAGCTTTATATTCTACATTTACATATGGGTACTTTAAAAAAAAAGGAAAATATATTTTTCTAACTATATGTTGCTGAGATTTACTGCAAAGTTAAAAATAATTAAAATTCACACATCATACAAAAATGTATAAGGCAACTCTTGTTTTTTAATCATTAAAAATATTTTCATATGAACTGCTTGGCTATAATCTGGGCTACTTTAGTGAAAATGAATAGCAAAACAGCATTCAAAGCTTTTTCCATTTTTCTTGTCAACAAATGATATTCTAAGTTGTTTGCTTCCTTCTGCAAGTTCATTCATTCTCTGTGATCTCTTTATTTTCCCTGTAATTTCCCCAGACTCTACTTACATTGTAACTGAAAACAACATATTAATAGCTTATTTTCATTGATTAAGGATTTTTTCTGATGTAAATTCCTTTTTGCCTCTTTGATAGGTCAGAGTACAGAATTGGTGAGCACAGAGGAAAGCATTGCAAAGAAATTCCAAGTTATACTACTATATCGATGAAGTTACTAGCAGAAGGTATAGTACACTGCCAAATAAATTATTTCAGAATAAAGCTTTATTTATCCAACTGTGGATGAGTGTAAGAGAGGTATTTCTGGACCAATCCAAGAATTTCAAAAGCTGGAAATGCGTGTATCAGAAAGCAATGTGATATTTTAAACCATATGTGGACAGAAAAATAAACTTGACTAATCTCTGAATTTAGACCTATTTAAAGTAAGACTCTTAATTTAGCTTATCAATTAAAATTACGGTGTCAGAAATTACAGTATTATTAAATTACTAAATTATTACTAAATTAAAATTATTAAATTAAATTAAATTTTAAAATACAGTATTAGAAAACACACTTATTGACACAGCAGAGTCCTAGATTGCCGAAGGTTTATCTCAGATAGCCTGAAGTCATCACACCAATGAAAAGATGTAGCTTCTCTCCTGACTCAATGCATGGCCTTCTCTGAAGATGAACTTGAGGTCGAGGACAAGTTGTAAAGGCAGACGCAAACTGTCCAACCTAACTGTCCTTCCTGCAGAAGACTGCTGAGATCACCTCTTGGAATCTGGTTTTGAAACACTGCTGAATCTGACTGCACTGCAAGCATCTGTATTAATTTACAACCGGATTTCACAATGTTTACATCTAACTTGGTATCCAAAGACACTGAAGCTACGTAGTACAGTTGTATGAGAATATACATGTATTACACTTAGAAATTTAATTCTTCCTGTTGAGTCACTGTACTAACTAAACTATAAACATTTACATGTAAAACAAACTCAGAGTGCACCCTTATGTGACCCCTGAAATTAAAGGCAATGTAAGTTACTTACAGATCTGAAAGTATTTTTACTTCCTTTGCAAATACTAACAAAATAAAAAAAAATATTGTACAATTAAAAAATTGTATCCCACATAAATAGCATATATTTTCCTATATTAATTTTTGACTTTGTCCTAAACACAGGTGTTGCATTCATGAAATCATGAAACTGATACTAACATAAGCTGTTATCTCCTTGCGTATTAGACACCCTAATAAATTTAAGAGTTTCTTTTTAAAATAAGTAGCGATGGATAGTGTCATTTTATTTTCTAACCAGACAGCTTTCTAAAGCAGAATAACTTATTTTTAAAGGGTTATATTTAGGAGAAAAACAAAAATAATTTAACTGTGCATGTATGTGAACACATAAACCATACATATGAGTCCCTTGCCACCTCCATTGTCCTTAAAGTCAGCTTAGTGGCTGGCACTATAGATCAAAAAGTTAGTCAAAGAAAACCGTGGAACAAGAAGTCAGAATGTTGTGACTTCACGTTCTTCAAGATTGCATCAAATGTTCTTTTTAAATTAAAGCTTATATAAGACTTCGGAAATGTAGGGCTGCTCTCATCTGCAAGCTCAGAGAGGGAATCAGCTAGAATCAGGTCCTAGATAACAAAGCCTATAATTTAAAGTTGGTAAACAGCTAAAGCCTTGAAGAACAAAGGAAAATCAGAAAACAGGGTTTGTGCTTGTATTGTGCAATATATGTAAGTATGTTTATTTCATATGTGCAGTACCCATTTCATAGCTGAGACATCCAGATATTAAACTGGTCCTATAGGACATTCTAAAATTGTTCCCTTCATTGCCATATACAAATATCTGGACTACCTAACGAAGATAGTCTAGGCAACAGTAAGATGCTTTGGTGGGATACAGCCTTGTCCAAATGTAATTCAAGCAATCTTTTTCAAAAATCATGGTGTCTTCATTAAGTAATAGCTTAAAATTAGCTTATTAAACTACACAACGTGCTTAAGGAAAAAAAAAAAAACAACACATATACTTCACTTTTACCAAACAAACCTTATTTTGCCATTATTTTAATTTTAATTTTTCACACAGATTATTTCTCCAAATGGATATTGCCCAATGTGAAGGAACGGTCAAAGAAGTGCATGTCTCAAATACCCCTGAAAATTTAGCTCCATGGCTGACTGTCTCTTTTTGCAAACCCCTCTAGGAAGAAAAAAAAAAAATAAAGACATGCCTTTTGGCTTAACCTAATAAACGCTTCATGTGAAACGGCTTCCAACCAGACAGGTATAGCCAACCTACTTGCAAAAGGCTGGTAGTGGTAGGGGATCTGAACATACTAATGCAGATGGAAACACACTGGTTCTTCCTTAACATTGCAATATTAAACAATATCAATATTACCAAGTTCCAATACTATGACAGTATTGCAATATAAATCTTATGCCTCATTCCGTATTGCTTTGTATTACTTGGTCCATTTCTTTCTGTAATTGAATATCTTATGTCTTAGCCAACACATTTCAGACCTATCCCTGAACTTGGAGTATTGTAAGCCCTGTAATTATTGCATTACATAATCACAGAATTGTCTAGGTTGGAAGAGACCTCAAGATCGAGTTCAACCTCCAACCTAACACTAACAAGTCCTCCACTAAACCATATCGCTAAGTTCAACATCTAAATGTCTTTTAAAGACCTCCAGGGATGGTGACTCCACCGCTTCCCTGGGCAGCCTGTTCCAGTGTCTAACAACCCTTTCGGTAAAGAAGTTCTTCCTAACATCTAACCTAAAACTCCCCTGGCGCAACTTAAGCCCATTCCCCCTCATCCTGTCACCAGGCGCGTGGGAGAACAGACCAACCCCCACCTCACCACAGCCTCCTTTAATGTACTTATAAAGAGCTGATCAGTCGCCCCTGAGCCTCCTTTTCTCCAGGCTGAACAAGCCCAGCTCCCTCAGCCGCTCCTTGTAAGACTTGTTCTCCAGACCCCTCACCAGCTTCGTCGCCCTTCTCTGGACTCGCTCAAGCACCTCGATGTCCTTCTTGAAGCGAGGGGCCCAAAACTGAACACAGTACTCCAGGTGCGGCCTCACCAGAGCCAAGTACAGGGGTACAATCACTTCCCTAAACCTGCTGGCCACACTGCTTCTTATGCAAGCCAGGATGCTGTTGGCCTTCTTGGCCACCTGAGCACACTGATGGCTCATATTCAGCTGACTATCCACCATCACTCCCAGGTCCTTCCCTGCCTGGCAGCTTTCCAACCACTCATCTCCCAGCCTGTAGCTCTGCTTGGGGTTGTTGTGCCCCAGATGCAGGACCCGGCACTTGGCCTTGTTGAACTTCATGCAGTTGGCCTCAGCCCATTGGTGCAGCCTATCCAGATCCTCCTGCAGAGCCTTCCTACCCTCGAGCAGATCGACACACGCACCTTGGTGTCATCTGCAAACTTACTGAGGGTGCACTCGATCCCCTTATCTAGATCATTGATAAAGATATTAAAGAGGACTGGCCCCAGTACCGAGCCCTAGGGAATGCCACTAGTGACTGGCCTCCAACTGGATTTGACTCCATTCACCACAACTCTTTGGGCCTGGCTATCCAGCCAGTTTCTAACCCAATAAAGCGTACGCCAGTCCAAGCCACAAGCAGCCAGTTTCTTGAGGAGAATGCTGTGGGAATCAGTGTCAAAAGCCTTACTGAAGTCAAGGTAGACCACATCCACAGCTTTTCCCTCATCCACCAAGCGCTTCACTTTGTCATAGAAGGAGATCAGGTTCGTCAAGCAGGATCTGCCTTCCATAAACCCATGCTGACTGGGCCTGATCACCTGGCTACAGTGCTGCATGAAGACACTCAAGATAATCTGCTCCATGAGCTTCCCTGGCACTGAGGTCAAAATGACAGGCCTATAGTTCCCCGGGTCTACCCTCCAGCCCTTCTTGTAGATGAGCATCACGTTTGCTAGCTGCCAGTCGACTGGGACCTCAACATTCTGACAATATGGAAAGGATAAAGTCAAAATTAGCCTCTGTTTCCTTCACCTAGCCTGTCTCACCGGAGTGCCAGGGAAGGCTGGGGTGGGAAACTACTGAAGAGCACCTGTCTTCTACTGTAACGAAATCTGAGGATGGGGTCTCAGCACGTCTTGTGCAGCAAGCATCCTTACAGGGGGATATCCAAAGTGACAGCACATGAACTGCAGAATAGCATTGTAGTGAGGAAAGAGAGAGGTCACCTTCACTCCATGACTTATTATTTAAACACACACGTACTGGAAAGCACACGGCCTTGAGAGAAGCAGCCCAGTTTTCAATCTTTGTAAAAATGTCAACTTGAAAAACTAAACTCAGAAACAAAAACAAAAAACAGAACTCTAAGCCTTTAGGTCCAGAGACATCTTTCAGTGGATGATTTCAAGGAAAACAAGTTACTTGATCCAACCTCCTTAATAACCAGATGTTTGCAATCATCAAAAATACATCTTTAGCTGAAACAATTTCCCTGTTCCAAAGCATTTAGTCTCTAAGAGCATTTACATAACAATATGTGACACCTCAAATGCTTAAGGCCACCAACCATGGCAGTATAAATTACAGTCATTTTTCAATACATTGTGCAAGGTGCACCACTTACAGTACTTGGATTGGTTGCATGCTATGTTGGTTTCTGCAGTGAGACACAGTCAGCATGCACCACCAGCTAAACATAGTTTGCAGCCTTTGGAGATTCATGGTAATAGGTAAAAGAAGCTGATCTCCTTACCCGCCATAGGCTGGAATTGGAGGAGGGGGTGCTGCTGCACGAAACGTATTGTACACTGTGCGACCTCGGCCTCTTAGATGTGCACCTCTATAAGCAGCAGCTGCCGTTGCAGCTGGGTAGGGAAATCCTGGCACTGTGAAGAGAAGGAGAGGAAAATAAAATATTCAGTTCAATCTGGTGTTTGAAAACTACGCAAAATACTGGTAATGTAGCAGCATAGTTGTGCTTATATTAAAGCATGGCCCATAACTAGATGAGGGCATTGTTGGATAACTAAATTATTAGTCTTTTACCAAGAGGCCTCATCTTCTAACAAAAAATCTTTTTATGCAATTAGGAGATGGCAAACTGGGAATTTATATAGCAGTATCACAAAAAGACACTCATTATTAAAAACAATGCTGTCTGTTGTAGCTGATGCTGCTAAAAGGAGACTTTTGAGGCCAAAACCACCCAGCTCAGACTCAAATTTATAGTACCAGAGAACTCTCCATCACATTATTGGATTTATCTGCAAAGTTTGCCATGCTTTGAGTGGGTGTGTGATGTTGGACCCAGTGACCTCCAAAAGACCGTTTTAATATAAATTATTCAGTGAGGAGCTTCATTTTTGTTCAGAAAGTTGATTATTATTAGGTTTGAAGTTTGTTTCAACTGAAAAAAAAGGTAGACCAAGAGCTTTCTCAGAATTTGAGGGTATATCCTGTTCATAATAGTACCTGTTATTTCTTCAAAGGCAAGAGTTACATAGTTTGGAAATATCTATATGAATTCAGATCATATTAAGAGCCAATAGAAACAATTTAGACATATAAAGAAGAAATAAAATCATAGTTTTATATTGTCATTGCAAGTAAATGTAATCATTAATACCATTCCATGTGAAACAAAATAAGTTCATCAGAAACTGAACAGTAATATAGTACTACACAGATTTTTTTTTCTTCAGTAAAATATTTGGAAAAGTTTTCACATTTTAATTAAAAAAAAAGAAAAAGAAAAAATGAAACTTTCTACCTTACTTTCTCTGCCAGTTTTTTAAACAATGCTTCATTATTCATTTCTCTTTTGGACATACATTGTTGGCCAGTGTTTGAACAGGTATTTTTGGAACTACTTCATCAGTGAGATACAGAAAATTAAATCCTGCTCTGGTGACACTCTGGTTACTTTAGTTGTGCTCCACTGTATTGAATTATGTAAATTAAGCATGTAAACAGATAAATAAAGAATGCTTAGTAATGCCCTAATAAAGGAAAAAGAAATGGAAGAAATTATGTACAAGCTCTTCAAGTCTGAAATTTGACTTCAATCCAAAGTTGTGTTTCATCTGTTTTAGAATTAAATTTTAAAAGTAGCCTTAAATATGAAATAAAATAGAAAATTATCAACTTATAGATATTGCTGGCTGAACACATGAAGGAAAATACTGCAATTATGGTGACTTCATTACAGCCTTACAATTGTTTCTAGGCCCCTCTAACTGAAGAGTCTGGCCAGGAAAACATGTCTGAAATGGTAGATATCTTAAATTATAAGCCTGAAGGTTATTCTGTAGCTAGATTTCATAAATGTAGTCTTAGGGACACTCCTGAACTACCAAGAATAAGAGAAATTTCTCTGACCTAAATTACACTGACAAAAAAAAAATAAAATAACGAAGTCTAAAAACCTTTGAGCAGTTTGGACAACTTCTTCACTTACATGTACATCTGTATTTTTCTACATACTGATAGAAAAGAGTTTTCTATGAAAAACAGAAACAGTAATAAAGAATAACAAACCAACTAAAAAAAAAAAGTCTAAACTAAAGTTATCTAATGTATCTAACAACACAATGGGTTTACAATCCATAATCTAGGAACCCCCATTCAAAGATCTGCTTCAGCAATTAATTAGTAGATACATCTATGTTTGGCAATATTTAAGGCAAGGAAGTAGTCAACACTCTTTCAGTGAAACACTCAGGGTCCTAGACAATCTTTCTTCTGTAAGATGTACTGTTTGAAAATAATTCACCAATTCCTTCATACAGCTCATACCCTAGACATGTGTATGAATAATGGAAGAAAGGAGTAACTGTAGCTCTAAGAAAATTCCAACTGGAATTGTGCAGAAATTATATGGCAGACACTGACGATATGTCTGCATGAATTCCTAGTGTGTTTTGTTTTGTTTTCCTTTTAATTGTACCATTCAGTATAACTTTAACACAGATGGTTTGAAGTATATATTTTGCAGTAATTGAACATTTACCCTAAATACTCTCTTCATCATGGTAGCCAAACCTTGGCAAAAATTACGGATCTTTGGCAGTGAACAAAGAAATATCAGTGCAAAAGCAGAGCACCTCAATCAATGAATGAATATGAATGAACAGAAAATATTAAAAAAAATAATACTATTTTATTATTATTACATATGCATATATATATATAAAATGAGAAATAAGTCTTTCTCTTTGCATGTGATTTTTCTTATGAAAGAAGAGAAAAAGCTAGAAGAAATTCAGGAAGAGTCACTTAGCCCCCAAATGTTTATCAAATCCAGAACCTACATGTATAATGGAGGCCAAACCCAGCATTCATGGGAGATGGTAAGATAAGGCAGGGATTTCTGACATTTTTAAAGGATCTCTATATTTTCTGATGTGTTAGAATGCAAAGCCTTAAGTTATTTCATTGTTTTGTTATGCTCACCTTGTGTTGCCTCCTTAAGAATATCATGAAGCATAAAATATCTATAGTAAAGCAAAACCCTAGGAAATCTTACAGAAGCATTTAGAAGTTAGAATAATGGTTTGGAGTTCTGTAAAGAAGACAAGACATAATGGAAGATAAGCCTGAGAAATATGGAACTAAGAATGACACTGCATGGTCCTGTGAGAATGTAAGCTCATATATGCACTAGAATTATATCCACTCTCCCAAAAAATGATGGGTCAGCCAGAAAAACAGAGTATGTGAAAACATGCCTTCTAATTGCAGGTAGTATTATTAAAGATTATAATTATTGCCAGAGGTATAATAATTGGCAAGATCATGTCATTCTACATTCAAGTTCAACAAAAAAATTATGCTATTCATCCCAACTGAGAAATCATGTGATTAGGAGTATGCAATAATCACAGAATTTATTTTGCTACCAACTTTTTAATATCCTTACCCCCAAAATAACCAGAAGTAATGCCACTAGAACACAATTGAATAATGGACTTAATAAAAACAATTTTATGAAAAGAGATCTCCCATCAGGAAGCATTAAGTAATATCAACCAGCCCCAGAAGCAATGAATATACTAGCCAGGAAGGGTAAACATTTAATGACTCAAAGTTTGAAGGTCAACCTTCCTTAGTGCCTTAACTACTGAAACTAAGTCAGTGAAAATTCTATTATAACGGCACTGAAAATGTGTTCAACTCTCAGCTGGGAAACATCCTACTCCACTTCTTAACAGAAGTACCTTAAATTTATCAATGTAATTTGATAACTAGAATTCTGACCTGTAATAGGGAAAAGGCAAATTTTGCCAACTACATATCACTGGTGATAATAATGAGGTTAAATGCAAAGACAGAAGTTTCTAAGGACTGCATGAGGGAAAGATCCCTTTCATCCCAATCATATTTGTGTTCACAGATGAAATTTAATTATATCTGAATTTCTCCCCAAAGATATCATATATAAGCATTGCTTTTATTCATTTTTTATTAAATGAACATGACAGGTGGTGGATTTTCTAGACACCACATCTCAATATATGCCTTGGAAAACAAAGACTGTCTGAACACTGACAAAGCTTGAGCTCCAAAAAGGGGGAACACATCCTGATTAAAAAAATACTTAGGGGTTATACACTTTAAAGTTTTAAAGCCCTGAGATAAATGGAAGAGTAGCAGATGTAAAAAACAACAGGGGGCAGATTTTGTATCAAAGCCATAAAAATATACAGCCATTTTAATGGGCAATTATTCTTTGAATTTTTGCTGTGGTTTGAATTTGTATGAGCGTGCCATATGCCTCAAGAAAGGTGTGCCATCAAAATGGATGAATGAATCTACCTCTCATCACTCCTAATCTCAGTACAAACTATCAGGTCATCTGCTATCAAGAGTTTTCTAATGTTTAATCTTGAAGAATTTTAATGCTATATTGTGTTGAAATCAGTTTAGAGCTAATTTACTGCAGAGTAGTTTAACTGTTAGAAATGCAGGAAGACACGCAAGTATTACTCCCATAGTTTAGGAGGATCCCTGTTGAGGAAATGTTTCAGAAGTGCTGGACAATAAATTAAGAACAAAAAGGTATAATAGGTAACATGCTGAGGAAGGCTAAGCAGAATAATCTATATCATATTATCTGATATTTCTGAAACAGAAATATCATGAATTTATCCTGATGTATGCTCTGTAGTGAGTTTTCACTTGACCTTAACAGCAATATGTAATATAACCTGTCATTGTTTAAAAGAGTTATAAAAACTGTTCTAAAGACAATGTATGCAGACCTTTACATTTAAATAAAAATTACCGTGCAAGTAAAAGCTCCATTACTACAGCTTTTAAAATAAAAGGATTTAAAAAATGAATATATGTCTTTAAAGTGTGAAAAGCTCTAACAAACTAAAAAAAAACAAAAAACAATTCACCTGTCCTTTTTGTGAGATGATTATCCCTGGGATCCAATTGTGAATTAACTGAACTCAAAGGAAATTTGCCATGTATGTCAAATATAGGCACGACTGGTCCCTTCTATTTCTTTAATTCAAAATAGAAACAATATATTTATTTATAAAACAAAAATAGTGGAACAATGATTTCCTTACCATTGTACAGAAATACATGTCAATATTAAATACTGTTGTTTAGGAAAGAATAAATCTGGATTTTGGACAAACAATTTCTTATAGGATGTTCTCATTTGAAATGCATTGAAATGGAAAACAAAAATCTCTAATTAATGTACAAGTCTAATCACCATTCTCCACATGGAAGAGTAATTTTTCACTGTTCATTTGCTCAGTGTAATCTCAAAACTGACATAACAGAAAAGCAATGGCCTATAAATCTGCTCTCATTTGTTTCTTTAATATTCATATTCCATTGAACTACAGCTGCTTGTTGCTGCAGTCTATTACAACATGCAAAACTGTCGATAAAAATATTATGAAAGGCAAGATGTGTTTCTTCATGGCTCTGTGTGCCATTTATTTTGAAAAAAAATAACAATAAATGACTCATGGATTGTCCCTTATTTTGCTGCACGCTGGGCGATTAGTGATTAATTACCTTGCTGTAAATTGACATGGCACAAGGAAATTGACACAGCTCTGATTAATTAACTTTTTATGCGAGAAAGTTACTTACAAAACACTGCACACTGTAATTGAATCCCTTCACACAACACTACTGCATTAAGTTTCCAAACAAATCCAAATTAGTCCAAAACTCACATAAATTTTGTGACATTTTTTTTTTGTAGTTAAGTGTGCCCTGAAATATTATGTCAATCTTTCTAGAGAGAACAGGCATTGGCAGCTGGTTTAAGGCACTGTTTTCAGGTTTTTACCTATTGAATCCTCAAATATTTGAAAAAACAAGATTTGATTTTTTTTTTTCCACACCACATAATCAACATAATCAAATTCACTCAAAAAATATGCATAGCATATTTTAGCAAAAAAGCAACTGCCTATTTAACGTGCTTATTCCTATGCTAAATTGTATAAGGATAGTTGGCTGTTCCAACGAAACTTGCTGTTTAATTATCTTTGCCACAAATATGCTTCCAGATCCAATTGGTTTATTATACCAAAAATTACTTGCACAAACTAAACACACATCTAGATTTCTTTATAATTCTTTTAAGTATAAATGGCATCAAAATTTCCCTCCCCCTCCCCCCCCCCCCCCATCTTCTCTAGTGTACAAATAAACAAACTGCCATTGGATTCTACATATATTGACATCACTGTATGTCAGGAATTTATAACCCTTAGAAAAATATTGTGATGCCAAAACAACATGGACACTGTCTTATCTTTTTGTCTAAACTTTTTTTTTTTTTTTTTTTTTTTTTCGGTGAGGATGACTGAGCACTGGAACTGGTTGCCCACAGAGGTTGTGGAATCTCAATCTTTGGAGATGTCCAAAAGCCACCATGTGAGCATGGGCCTTGGCCCCCTGCTCTGCTGGTCCTGTGGGAGCAGGGAGAGGAGCAGATGTACACAGAGGGGCCTCCATACTCAGCCATGCTGTGATTTGATTGTTTGGTAATTCTATGCTTGTTAGAAACTCCTGCACATTTCATTCTTTTACTACCCTGAATGTTTGGCCACCTGAGTCCCTCAGACATCAATGGATTTATCCTAACAAGCAGAAGAAAATGGGGGATATGGAGGAATAAAAAAATGAACAGATAATTGAGATTTTTTTATTAAACTATGTGATTACACTGACCTGTAACTCTAAACAACTGCTGGTCAAATTACTTATGACGTACTTAATAACTAAATAAGGGCATTGCATAGTTGATGTTACAAAGAATAGTTGACTTTTCACAAAAGAAACTGATAACAAACAAGAAAATGCTCAGTAGGTAAAAACAAAAACAAAGCAACTAGACCACAAAGGAAAAGATACAGAAGCCACATTTGATCCTAAGTTGAAGAATAATCTTCAAATGTAGATGTTCAAACTGATGAATAATTTGTCTTGTGTTCTTGGTTACTGACATCTAGAAGTTTCAAGCAAATGGAAAAATTCCCCTGTGTTTTCACAAACAGGATTTCTGAGACAAAGTAAAAAGGACATGGTTGTACAAAACTAGATAAAAAATAGCATTACTATAGAGATGAAAAAAATCAGTTGTTTATTAAAGTCAATTACATGGTGACAAGTTCTGTCTAGATGACACAAGGATTCATTAATAGTGGGGAGATTTGTAAAAGTTACAGAACTCTGTTATTCCATTAGCATGATAAAAAAGGGGGAAAAGGAAAATTTTAATATAGCCTATGATGATTTTCAGAAGGAACTAAATTTAAAATATCATCCAATAAAGTGACATTTTTGATGTTCTATATGTCAGAACTCATATGAGTTTTTGACTGTCCTGTCAAACCCTAGCCATTCTATGATTCTAAGAATTCTGTTATATACATGTTTTTAAGAGCCATGATTTAATAACAACTGTTATTAAACTGACAATATAAGGAAGACTGACACTAAAGTCTTTTTTGGAACTAGATGTGACAGAGAAACTTGAAAAAATTAACAACTGTCCAAGTGACTAACAGAATGACTTGATAAACATAGTCAACTGTGTTTCCCTAGCTACTGAAAATGAGTAGTAGGGCATCTTTCTAGATCCTTTCTAGATGCAAAGTCAAGCAAACAAGAAATCTGCATATAGGACTCAACGCAATGGATATTATGTACAATAACATCATAGATCACGTTCAAAAAAGGAAAAAAAGTAATTGTCACTGTTTCACTGGATTTTGAGAGGACTAAGTCCTGATGTCTCATTGTCCTGACAGGTAACCATGAGTACTGCCAAAAGCCAGGCACCATATCTCCATTAACAGGATAACACAATGTCACGTGAGAGTCACAGCTGTCTTTGGTCAAACATTATCTGGATTATTTGAAGCAAAGGACAAAGATACAATCCATGATTAACTATAAAAAGATGTTATAAGCACCCTCCTAGTCATCTTCCCCTACCCAATTGTAGGATGGTGTATAAATTAAAAAAAATGCCAGTGGCATGCAATTCAGTATACACCTCTCTTTATAATACTGTTCATTGTACCGTTTCAGACACACTGCATCATCACGACACAGATTAACACTAGAATAAGTACAAGCAGCAAAGCACTGAAAAAAATAAAATAAAATGAAGGAATTAAATGAAATCCATATTTACAGATGTTGCAGAACAACAATACATCTTACTGATGAATTATTAGTCACCATTTAAAATACTTATAGAGGGTAAAGGGATAGTTATCCTGAAAACAGTTGCAGAAGGGCAATATACCATGATGGAGAATGCAGAAAATGCTATAAACAAGAATTTCAGACATAGCTACCAAAAAAAAAAACAAACAAACAAAAAACAATCAAGAAGATATTAGGTTCACAGCAGAAAAGAAAGCCAATCTGAAACATGGCTGTAATATAACACCAATAAAAACACTTTCAAGAACACATTGACTGCCACATATATTACTTTGCTGACTGGAAGGAACATATACCTGTAAAACAGGCACAGGAAGCAAACTAGATACCAATGCCCACTGAAATGGTTTTCCTGGCTAATAAAGTAAGCTGTTTTTAAAAGAGGCAAGCAGCAGCCACACAACTACACAGACAAAGAAGGTCAAGATGGGTAGATACAGGCAGATTTTTATCAGGAAGCAGAAGGGTACTCATAGTTTTCATGGAGGTTCAGAAAAATTTATTTTTCACTTCAGCCGAGACATGTGCATAAGTTTCACCTTACCTATTGGCAGTGGTTAATAGATGTCTGTTAATAAGTATTGTGACATATCTTACCAGAAAGGGGAATGAAGCACTTAAAGCAGTCATGGGAAACTCTTGAGAAGTATAATTTTGTTTTAGAAACACAACCATATCTGACTAACTGATGACGTATTGGTGGTATTGTTCAAAGAATTAAGCATAACCACAATCCTTCTGTACTGTCTTTTAACAATTCTTTTTTTAGATTCTCAAAAAATGAGGAAACTATTACAATGTACATTGAAAGTTTATATAACTAACCTTTCCTCCTACTGGCAACTGTGCATGTGCACAATACCCATTTTGATTTGTTTTCTGGATAAAAGGGCCTAATAGAATCTCTCCCGATCTACTACAAAGTTCATTATAACTCTTTATAGTAAATTATTTTTTTTGTAATTACCTGTTTTCATATTTTAAAATATATTTATTATACACAGCTACACTTCTTGCAATGTTTAACAGGAAACTGAGTATAGATGTGAACTTTTATTAGCAGTACAGAGAAGATACCTCTCTAACTTTGCACAGTACCTATTCGGCATGTGAATGGTACATGTTTAAAGTGTTAATGAATTCCACAGTTAAAGCAAGTCAACAAAACTTCTTTGTTTTCTTTATTTTTAGTTCCTTCTTGCACATTTCAGTGATGTGCTTCATAGACTTTTGCATGAATATTTTTCAGTAAATACTAATCCATTTTTCAACTGATGGCTTAGATTCAAATTACTTTTTTTTTTTTTTCAACAGGTTACTCTCAAATTCACACAGCTTACATACATGTAAATGAAATTCCTTTCAAAAGAAAGGAATTGTTTTCCTATAGCAAAGCTAGAAGTATCTGGATAAATAGCCTTCAAGCTACTAAAACATTTAATTTTGAAATATAAAAGGCCATATAGAAACAACCCAAATTGTGTTATATTGATGATGTTAAAAGTAAATAAAATCATTAAGACTTTACAATCTGATTAGAAAACTTTACAAGTGACATAAGTAGATCACTGCAGCCTATCTCCACTACAGCACAAATGTTGAGTTTCACAATCATAAGGGTCCTTTTTGCTAAACAGAAACTGCTTGAAAAAGGTTTGCAAAATCAAAGTGCCATAGAAAACTGTCTAATAATATGACATAATTTACTTGATTTTTAAATCAAGTGAATATATTTTGGAATAACTCCATTCCAAATCAGCATTTTAAAAATTGTAAATCTGATCTGAGAAGATAAACAGGACTTTCAGAACAAAGAAACAACAACCTTGTTCTCATTACAGAGAATGAGTATCATATGCCAACTAAGGTCAACTGAAACTCAAATGTAGTGTTCAAAAGCATTTTGGTATTTTTATCTTTTTTGTTCTTGGTTTTTTTTTTTTTTTTTTTTTTTTTTTTTTTTTCCTGAAATTGTTTATATGTGCAACCTGTTGATTTCTAGTAGAAGACTGTAACTCTTATATTCAATAAAAATTTCTTTGCATAGCTGCTCCTCCACTCCTCCAACCCTGCCTGAGTATGTCATTCCTTCACCATTTTTCCTTAAAGTCCCTTCTCAAAAATAACTTTTTAAAAACTGCCTTTCCCACCTTAGCCCTCTCCTCATGTAAGTGTTGTCATTTCATGACTGGAAATCTTTATTCCCTTAAAATAAATAAGTAAATAACAACAACAAAAAAAATCCAAGAAAAAAAAATCACGGAATCAGTGAAGTATGCTAAGCATGTATGCTCAAAATGTCTGAATTCAGAGTCATTTATTCTTTCCCCAGGTCCTCTGTTTTAGCTGGCTACCTAGGTCATTAGATTTTGATAAGAGACCATTGTTTCCATGCTTGTCTCTTAAGAAAATTTTTGGCATTAAAAAGCTATTAGTAATTTTAACATGTCTCCTTTGCTTTAAGTTCTTGAAGTTTGCCTTAAGGGGGAGGGACAAGAAAAGCCATTAGTAAATTTCACTTTCTTATTATTATTGATATCTCTTTTGTTAAAATTTTCATACAAACTCACTAAGCAGTATTTTAGCATGAGGACCAGGACGGGTACTTTTAACATTATTCTCAGGCTACTACTAGGAGATTCTTTCTCTTCAGTTAAAAAAAAAAAAATGTCTATTATTAATTCAGGAAGCACTTTGTTGGCTTATTCACATAACTCATTTGCAAAGGTACTCTTTTTTTTTTTTTTTTTTTTTACAATAGGCAATTAAAAGTAGACAAAACCAGAAAAATATGTAAATACAATCTACTGATATATATATATATATATATATATTAATTATAATGAATTGACCTGCCATTCCATTTTAGACTAAGAGAAAACAGAGCAATTAAAAATTTAGTTTGCAAAAATCTTTTTACATTTAATTTGCAAATAATACAACATCGGCAAGTTATTTATACCATATGATTGCCCAATCAATTCAACTAAGACAAACTTACTAAACAGTTGCTCCTCTATCAACAATAAAATCTCAACAAATAAATTAATAGAAACCATAACAATGATATCACAACAATTTAATAACTGATGTCATTACCATAAAGTACATGCCCATTTAGATTAAATATGGTCTCTTATGTCTTACATGCAAAACCCAGAAATGGATGTACCAACTGCCAGGAGCACCTAAGGTTTGGTTGCTTGGAGTCTTGATAATATCATAACAGGATCATCATTACAATTCTATTTTCACGTAATTAGATGTGAACAGATTAAACCTGAATAAAATAACTGAATGGAATATTTCCACTAATAATTCTGCTCAAAAGTGCATTTTAAATGACCTTTTGAAAATTTATGTTTTCCGAAATCTAATCTTTTGGTACTGGAAATATCTGAGAATGTAATATAAATGTAAGTGTATTGGTAATTCCTCAGTAAAATAAAACCTGGAATGCTTTTAGTGAAACAGAAAAAAATGAAAATAGTTTAACAGAACATTTTTTTTTTTTTAACTAGTTCACAAATATTTCATAAGCCAAGTAACTTACTTTTAAATGAAGATATTCAAAAGAAATATTGAATAGACTAGTTTACTTAATTGTCATTTCTACAGAACAATGAATCCTCAAATAATCTAAATCCTTCTGTTGGATATGGTGTTCATACTTGGTATTTATGATTTTCCTCATCTATTCCATGCATATCGACAAAGTCCTGAACTATCCACTGGAACCATCCTTCACCTATGAAACAAAATACTCACAGGAAAAAAAAAAGTTTATATATCTTTTTAAAAGCAAATGAATCTATCATATATGCATTGATAAGTCTTTTAAATACAGAACATAAGTTTATAAAAGCAAAATTCCCATATTTTAATGTAATTTATCCTTTAAGATTCTGCTCTAGATTTTCATTCTCTACTGGCACCTAATGAATAAGTCTGAATCGGGAGGATTATTAGGATAATTTTGGAACATTTAGGAATTTTTCTCATTTGCTTTAAAATAATTTAAACATTAAAAATATTTCTTGTCAAAAATATTAGAGGAGCCAAGGTTTCTAGGGAATTTTCTGAAAGAACTGCCTTCCCACCTTTCAAAAACATCTCATCTTTGCCTCGTTGTTTTCTAGTTGCTCATAAGCTAAAATCCCAGGGCAACATAGTTTATTGTTTTAATATCTGTCTGACGCAAAGAAAAAGTATTCTCTGGTGAGTGCTTATCTGTCATATGTATTTCTGTGAAAGGAATATCAAGGCAAATAAGATGTTCTAGGGCATATCATGGGATTATGAATTTAGCACTGACTGAATTCTGTTTAAAAATAATTGAAAAGATAAATACAAAAAAAAATATCTGCACTGATATTTTGAGGATGGAAATCTGAAGAGCATTCAATTTAAAATATTTTAATTATAAAAACGCTAGACAATATTTTAGTATGGCTAGAGAATAAATACCCAAATCCATAAATGGAACAAGCAAAATAAGAGGAAAAATATTTTTAACTGAAACAGTTAAAACAGAATTCTAATGATACAAAGGACGTTGAACTTACTTTGTATTAATTAAACTCAATGTAATGGCATTCATACAGAAGTGAATAACCAGTGATCTGGAAATTCATTTAGACCATTAGGTTAATTACAGAAACTGATGGAACTTTCATCAGACAATTACAATTAAAGAAAGAGAACAATGTGGGACAGATTTATAAGCATTTGTACCCCCTCCTTCCCCCAGTCCTGTATTGCTGTATTCCACTACAAATTCTCATAAAATTGTAATAAATACATGAACTAAAAAATAGGTCAGCAACTTCATTTGCCCTTGAGTGTGATAAAATAGAATAAATGAATATCTGTGTTTTCATTTCTTTTCTTTTTTTTATTTTTTTTTTTAATTCTGTCATTATAATACGAAAAAAATATTTTTAATTAAATTAAAAAAAAAAAAGAAAATTTATGGAAAAAGAGCATGTGTATTTTGGTGCCTATAAGCATGAAAAAACTGTAATGTTTAGAAAATGTAACCCAAGACTGACTTCAGTTTAAACTGTATTCTTATTGAATTTGAGGCAGAAATCTCTTTTATGGGCATGCAAAACATTTAGGAAATACAGGCACTCATCTGTGAATCATAAAGGCATACAGCAATTTATTATTTTACCATATATCGGCTGTTCAGTGCAGTGAACGGTCCTGGAATACATACTCAGAAAAATATACTAGTAGAATTGTAGAATCATAGAATCCATATTGTATTCTATATGATTCCATGATTCTATGAATGGCCCTATAATACATGCTCAGAAAAAAATACTAGTAGTTACTGTAGTAACTACTGACTCAGGTGTCTTTATTTTCACTTGGACCTAAAATAAAGCCTAAAGGTTACAAAGATCAGCATTTTGATTTAGAGAGTGAAAAAAAATAGCTTTCATTGAACTTTTATTAGCATTTGTAGTTCTCTCTGTCATTGCTTTCCATGGAATCTGAGTATGCACAACTGTAAACTTTTGAAAAATCTGATGCACAGTTGTTGGCTGGCTTCTTTTACCAACTAGTGCTTAGCGAGCTGGAGGACGTTGATCAGCTACAAAGTTTTCTACTAGCAGATGCATCTCCTTCTCATTAAAGGGTATTATTCAGCAAACAGAGACAGACTCTTCAGATGGGCACCCAGATGGAAGACAAGAGACAACCACCATAACTTGAAAGAAGAGAAAATTCTACTGGATACTAGTCAAAAGTTTTTCACTGCTAGGACACTCAAGCATTGAAACAGATGACCCAGAAAGGTTGTCATTAGAGGTGCCCTGAGCAACCTGGTCCCTCCAACCTGAATAATTCTATAATACTGCGAATTCATGTCTTCCTTGTTTCCCATTTTAGTTTTGAGCACTAATTAACTAATGAGGAAAAAATACACTTAAGAGTTTCTAAAAGTCCTTGCATAAAATCAGATTAATATTTACGCCTTTTCTCTTTTTTTTTTTTTTTAAATCACACTTAACCAGCTATACTATTGTCTTTTACTGAGCAGCAATACAGTCAAGAAGTTAAATGAGAAATAAATCTAGACAAATATAGAAAACAAATATTTTACCACTATGTTTCCATCATTCATTCTGTATAGAATATAACTCAGGAACAAAACACATACAAACAAGTTAAAGATAATAACATTGCTAAAAATGAGGACTATCCTCTTCCAAATATTTGAAAATTCCACAATGCCATTAGCATTTAATGAAATCCAAACTTTTCAGCTTTGAAAATCTCAGCTCTTTCCCTTCCATTCAAATGATTATGAATTTAAAACCTGTTCATACTTCCATTGTAAGTTGTTCTGAAATATTATACAGTTACAATCCTACCAATAACAGAATAAACAATTAAAAAATTATTCAAAGATGAAGGCTACGATTCTGTTGTCTACCTGGAATAGTAATAGTAAAAATATTAATCTCTTAGACGTTAATATTGATTTATCAGTTTATTCATTTCAATATTAAAAATGTTCATCAAAAATAACATTGTCAAAAAGAACATCGTTAAAATACTAGAAGAAGGAAAATGAGACAAAGTTCAAGGTTAATTCCCATTCAATTCCTATAGAAAATGAGCTATTTTACATCTTTACTGAAAAATTCTTAATAAGGAGAAATTAATAAAATAATTACAATCATTAGTAATTGTAATTATTTCATTTAGTAAGAGTTGTGAACCTGTGGGGACAACTACATTTTGGCAATATGAAATGCTATACATAAAAACAGAAATCATGACTTGCTGACACACAAATTCAACAAAGTGCAGTAACTTCTACTGCAAGGACTACTGGCAATCTCTATTATGAAACCGTATATTACACATTGCCCAGTGGGATGCTGATAGGCAAAGTCTGTTTACTTATATGTTTGGCATAATTGAAAATAAACAGGTATTTGTTAGGATCTCATTATTCAAGGAGCATGACTGCAAATAGATTTTCCAAAGGGATTGACCCATGAGAAATAATGTAAACAGTGAAGTATAGAGCTTAGCTAGCTATTACAATGGCTATGTAGAGATTTAATAAAATTGGATATATTGTAAGATGTAAACAGCCCCAGAAATAAATTTGCTAGGCTATAACACAGGGAGATAATGGCAACAAGATGAACTTAAGAAAGGCTTTATTTGGAGTACATTACAGAAAATAAAAAACAAACACTGCCCCTCTCCTCCCAAAGAAGTTCCTTAACAGTGAAATGAATGAAATGTTTGTATAGTTTTCTAAAAATAGAATCTCAGATGCCTGAGGTATTTCAGTCAAAAAGGTGCACTAAAAGGTGCACTAAAAATGTTCTGTAAGGAGGAATCCCCTATTGATCTATACAGTATTTCATAGTGTCGTGGTTCCGCTCGAGTGGGCAGCCGAGCTCCACCACAGCCGCTCTCTCACTCCCCCTCCTCAAAGAGGAATGGGGAGAAAATATGTGAAAGGGGCTCAAGGATTGAGATAAGGACGAGAAAATCACGCAATAATTAGTGTAACGGGCAAACCAGACTCAGCATAAGAAGACAGATAGTAAGATTTATTGCTCATTACTAACAAGCTAGAGAAGTGAGAAACAAAGGAAAGAAACCAAAAGCACCTCCCCCCCATCCACCCTCTTCCACCTCCTCCCCCCGAGCGGCGCAGGGGAACGGGGGAATGGGGGTTATGGTCAGTCTACAGCACTTCTTCTCTGCCGCTCCTTCTCGGTCACTCTCGTCCCCTGTGCTGTGGGGTCCCACCCACGGGATACAGTCCTTGACGAACTGATCCGGCGTGGGCTTCCCACAGGCAGCAGCTCTTCCAGAACTGCTCCAGATATGGGTCCGTACCACGGGGTCCATCCCTCAGGAGAAAACTGCTCCAACCTGGCTCCCCTACGGGCAGCAGCTCCTGCCAGATCACCTGCTCCTGCGTGGTCTCCTCTCCACGGGCTACAGGTCCGGCCCGGAATCTGCTCCGGCAGGGGTCTTCCACAGGCGGCAGCCTCCGTCGGTGCAGGGCCACCTGCTCCACCGTGGTCTCCTCCACGGGCTGCAGCGTGGAACCCTGCTCCACCGTGGTACTCCATGGGCTGCAGGGGGACATCCTGCTTCACCATGGTCCTCACCACAGGCCGCAGGGGACTTCTGCTCCGGCGCCTGGAGCACCTCTCCCCCTCCTTCTACACTGACCTTGGCACCTGCAAGGCTGTTTCTCACTCCCTTGACTCTCCCGGCTGCTGTGTGTCGCAGCAGTTTTTTCCCTGTCTTAAATATGCTCTCACAGAGGCGCAAAACAACATCGCTTATTGGCTCAGATTTGGAAAACAATGGGGCCCTTCCCAAACATGGGGCAGCTTCTAGATCTTTCTCACAGAAACCACCCCTATGGCCCCCTGCTACCAAAGCCTTGCCACGTAAACCCACTACACATAGTAACAAAGTAAGTAGTGTAGGGATCTCTGTAACTACAATGGCAAAAAAAAAAAATGTTTGGGAAAGGTGATAGTACAAACTATTCCTGTAGTATTTGGAAGCAAATTAAGATTTAATTGATAACTTCAGTTCCAATTTAAAACACTTAATGTACTTTCTTTTTTACTATGTATTTGTAGACTCCTGATTTGAAAGTAGATCCCATATCTATAGTGTAAAAGCAGCAGTTCTATGGATGACGTTGTTCATAGCCTTTGACATAAGAGTTATATCACTGTAGAGATGATCACATTTAAACTCCTTTTCCTCATTTCTGGTTTTAATTAGTAAAAGAAATTAATTATTTTAGAAGTCTTTAGTAGCTTGAAAGAGAAGAATTTGCATTCTACAGTGAATACAATCTTCCTAAAGAGCACATACCATAATGTTGTTAAATCAGACAATTTAAAATATTTTATTTACATAGAACTGCTAAGAACTCATAGCAAATACTGCTGTTCATTTTAATTCATCAAGAAAAAAATATCTATGCTGCAACAAGGAGAAGACATTCTTGTTGATTTGTAATCAGCAATTTTTGTTTCAATGGATCATTTCAACAGTCACTACATGAAAAAAAAAAACCACAGTGATTTTCTCATCTTTGGCTACTTGCAGTGTTGTACCTATTAATAAACATAATTATTACTATTTCATTTGCCTCTTCATCTGACTACATTTCTGAATGGGCATCAGTGGCACCATCAGTACAATATGAAACATTTTCAGTAATCAGTTCCACTTCTGCTTCAGAATTTTAGAGGAGACCAAGGTTTTGTACAGGAAAGCAGATGATGGCCACAATCATTAGTAATTGTAATAATTACAATAATTTCATTACATTTCAATAGTTTCAGATTCTCTTTGCTGTTTTTATTAGTGCACCTTCTTATATTTCAAAATATTCATTTTGCACAAATTTTTCTTTTTTGAAAATAAAGAAATAAAACACAACCTATTCACATCTATTTACTTCCTTGACCCAAACAAGTGGTAGCATGTTATGAGACTTCTTGTTTATTAAACCAAAGTTGTGACCAAGAAGGAAAAAGAAATACAACTTCATCTTCCACAGAAAACACAGAGTATACAACAGTACTGGAAAAATAAATCAAAACAGTTTTACTGTAGACCTTTTGACCAGTGCAGTGTAGAACAGGCCTTTTATTTTTTTAAATAAAATAGAGTTTGCGAATAAAGATGCAAGTAAAATGAATTATCTGTTAACATTACTTACCACATTTACCTTAACAAAAGCTATTGAGAAAATTGACAATTTTATGGGGCTTTATTCACATTAATGTGCTTTATTTTTTCACAAAACAGAAAAAAAATAGCCATAACACTAGCTTACTTGTGGATGTGTATACTAGTGAACTGGGGGCACTGTACACGGGAGATCCCTCCTGGTTTGCCTGGCACAGCAGCACCCTGCCTACAAGAAAGAGAGAGAGAGTGGTATCTGGTTTTGGAACACTTCAACTAAACCTCAGTTTTTATCTTAAAACAGAAATAAAGCCATAACTGAAGCAGTGCAGTGAAGGGGCCCTTTATGTCCTTTGACTTCAAAACAAAAAGAGCCCCCAGTAAACACATATAATTGTACATTGAAAAAAGCAAAACACAGACATCCCCCCAAATCCAAATACTCTTTTTATCACATGGGCAAGCTGGTGCAAACTCTGAGCATCTACAGCATGCACCAGTCCCTCACCCTGCTGCAGGTGCTCTCTCCCTCTCTGCCCTGCATCTCTGGAGCAGAAGCTGCCTAATTAGCTAATTAGCTTGTGCAAAGCTCCTACTCCCATCACACAGCGACTAAATTCTCATCTCTCTAACTTCAGCTGAAATGAGAGACTACTTAAGCTAACACAGCAGATAAATCCGAACACAAAGCTTACATATACAGATATTAGGTCAAGTACGATCTGAGTTACATTGCTTAAATTAACACTGATGTGAGAGAAATCACACCATTATTAGTACATGTGGAGATTTGAGTATTTTTTGCTTGAATGAGAAATACATAAGCATATATTATGTTCCAGTATATGAGGATTATAAACCAAACAAAATAAATTAAACCATCATTCCCCCCCCCCCCAAATAAAAGTAAAAATAATTTTAAACAGTGCTTAACATTTTTCATTTTTAAGAAATCACTGAAGTTTAGGATTGTTTCCTGGTTTTTTAATAAATGTAAATCCAATGCCTTACTGCTTCATCCTCTTTCTCTGTAGTTATATTTTAACATTCTTAGAGTAATACAGATTTTACATTGAACAGAAGGAGAAACAGCTATACTTTTACACTAGGGAAAAACCTTCTCCACTTTAGGAATGCAGTCCAGCAGGAAGAGCAGGCTGTGACACGTATGTTTTTGCAAATATACGTGTATATACAATTGTATACACACATACAACATATATATACACTGACATACTTCAAGTTGTCAGAATTTATGAATCACAGATTTTGAAATATATTTACCTGAAAATTTGTGAGACATTAACAGAAGACATGTATTGCCTTATAAGCAAAGTAACTCAACAGAACCGAATCAAACAAAAATTTGGAAGGATGTTATGTTAATTATGTTAATGGAAGGATTGTAATGTTAATTACAAATGGTAGGTATGATTTCCATACAAAATTTGCCTATCTAACGAGAGCAATCCTCAATTTACATGTAGTTAACACACCTGAGTTATTTCAAAAAAAAAAAAAAGTTTTGTTTTGTTTTGTTTTAAGAAAATCTCTATCATTAACCATTTCTTTAATTATCAGCTGTCAGTTGAGGTGGAAATATAGCAAATACTGAAAGAAAATAACTATTGTAATTTATTAAATTACAATTTTGCTAAGTCTGTGAGAGCTGGAAATCTCATGAAATATTGTGCTTCCAAACTCCTCAGTCCATAGCATATCCTTCATTAATGGGCTTTGGCAATGCTTGATTTTATTTTCAGCCATCCGCTATTAATCAAAAAGGTAAAACAAGTTTTTAGTTTGTTTCTTGTTGGGTGGGAGTTGTTTTTCTTTTGATTGGTTGTTTTTTAACTTAAGACAGATCTGTCTATATTTCTGGAAGCTCTTAAATAAAGGAAATTCAGATACCAATGGCAAGCATCATTTTCAGGATAGTAGATAAACAATAGGATCCATCAACAAATTTGACAGTAGGAATATGTACATTGGAATGTGGATGTCTTTAAAACCATATAGATGCTTCAAAATTTGTGCTACTACAGAAGCCTGAAAATGTAAGATGATGGTATAAATGAGTTCATCCAGCTGAGTGAAATAAGAAAAGGAATTATTACAAACAGTACTTTTCATCATGTTTTATGAATAAATTATGTATAATTTCATGTATACTTGGTAAATACATAAAACTAAAGGTTTTCAAAAATTGAAAATTATAGTTAATCAACATAAATACTAGATATTTTTCAATGGTATGCAGCTAGAGATTTTACTAATTTTTGCAGTTAAAATCCTTATTACAGTTTTTCTGATTTCATCTCACACAAGTTTTGTTACTCTAGTCTTCTTATTTCTAATGAAAGTACTTCAAAAGGGATGCTCTTTGAATCCATATGATTACAGTGTATTCATTTTGTTGCATAGAGCTTTCTAATGGCATTTTGACATTCTGCCTTTGAATTTGTACACAAAATTAACATCTAACTCACTATTATTAGATATTTGGGGAAAATATGGAACTTTCTAATTTTTGTAAGAAAAGGTTTCTTCTGAAACTCATTTTGTTATTAAAAATATTTAAATTGTAATTAGTAGAACTGGGTAAAGATTGGACTATTTTCAGTGAACTCTTCTGTAGAATGATCAGAATATTAAAACTATCTTTAAATTCCCTAATGGAATAAAAATATATATATTATTTTCCACCTGGAATGTTAAACTGTACCATGATAGAATAAAGATTTTTTTAAGACGTTTTAAATATAAAGTGATTAATATTTCTCTTCAAACTGTAATTTAATTATATCATGAATCTGAGGAGCTTCAAAAAATTACAGTCATGCAAGAGTTCATACTTAATTCTACCATCCCTTCTGTACCAGCATGCTTAAGGCTGATATTTTCTCATTAAGAACCATCTGCAATCTGCATGCTTTTTTTTTTTTTTTTTTTTTTTTCCCCTCTAATATGAGCATTTACATATTTGGTCACAGAAGATATGTGACCAAATATAGGATTTTGGAGATTATCAACTGAAAGCCTCTCCCAACTCCTTCTGTCAAAAGGATCAGAAAAAATTAGCATACATATTTGAAGAGTGGATTCACTACAGGCACACCAGGTGCCTCCTAGGAGAGCTTCAGACAGACCAGTGGCAGAAGGAAGCTGAGGCAGCCGTGCTGCTAGGTGTAACGGGAGCAGCACAGTCTGCTGGGGCTGAGCAAGGCCGTGGGTTATCCTGCATGCAGCAGGCAGCTGTGCTGCAGCAGGGCATATTGTCAGTAGACAATAAGCCTGCAAAGAACCCACTGGTTCGCCACTCATCCATGGCTTAAGGGCTGGCAGGATGCACAAAACCGTATTTTTCAAGCTCAAAAAATATTCCCACTCATACTTCTTTTCCTGCAATGTTTTCTCCTACAGCCTAAGATCAGAAATATAATGTTTGATTATTTTTTGTTGTTGTTGTTGCTGAAGCACTATTATTTTTAAGTAAATAATTACTCAAAAGTGTCTAAGAGAGTAAGGAAAATTATGTGAAAATTAATATTGCTAAGATGTTAAAATTCAGCCCCCAATCATCCAATATATTTGACTAAAAGTATTTTTCTATTTTTTTCTACTTTCAAAAATATGCCTTCTTGTGCATAGTTTGCATTTACATGGCTTACATAAATTAATTTGTAAAGCATAACCATAAATGCCAATGTATTAGTGATGACCCACAAGTTACTCACTGGTTCATACAAAAAATATGAAAAAGTTCATTGTATTTCTTAAATACTTAGAGGTGGCTACATTAACAATGGAAGGACTTTCTAGTAAATTATAAATGATTTTCTATCCTGTCAAAAATAACTAACTGGAACCATTGGGTAGCCAGAACTACAGACAGCTTTAAAATAAAGATCTGGAATAAGCTTAAAAGAATTTGCACAACTAGTTGAGTCTCTTTGGCATCCTTTGAGGAAGTATAAATTGAAACAAGATTTTCAGAAGAAAAAATTCAAACCATTATTTAAAATTATGCTGCTGAAGCAAAATTAATAGTGGTAGAGCCTTGGGACTAGCTGTCTTTTGTCACAGAAAGTAGATAGAACTTTCAGAAACCTTCACTAACAGAACTGTACAAAGTTGATATACCATTATATACCATTATTAAGAACCCCAGTTTACAATGAAGCACCTGCCAGCATAGTTGTCTTCAGAACCTTTGCTCCCATGCAAAAAGTTTCCTGTTTACAGTACTTTTATTTATTGTCCAAGATCTTTGGGGATTTACAAAAGTGAAGAGAATGGAGGTTGCACTTCATTACACTCCAGGGCAATAAATTATAACAACCTTAGTGTAAGCACATAAGCATTTTTGGTGACAGAATAAAGCCAATATCCAGGACTGGTCCCCATTGGGTATTAGTGCACAGGTGGATATAGAAACAAAGGAGGTTACTATATACAAGGAGATTTTGTGGAGATTAAATCACTCTAATCCATTCTGCACTCAGCTTGCCAGGTAAAGAAGCTCTTCTTTATTATATTTATTCTACTATGTTACCAATAGGAGGTTGTTACTGCTTTTAGCAACCAAGTACCAGGTCATACATTCTACAGTATTACTTACAGGTAAAATGAAATGAAATAAATAAAATAAAATAAAATAAAATAAAATAAAATAAAATAAAATAAAATAAAATAAAATAAAAGCAGGAAAGTAAATAAAAGCTAAGAAGAATATTTGCATCAGCAATTGTTATTTTATTTTCCCCTTTCTTCCAATACAGCTGTATGGTATATAGACCGATTTTCTTTCTGTTAGTTCTCTTTAATTTTTATCACCGTTCTTTGTACCTGTTACAACAAGAATTATACTCTTGTTGGTTTGTATATATAAATGGTTCAGAATTTGTATATGACCTATTAGCAGCAATTTTTACCAATCTCCTTTGTTTGCTGAGGGCATTGTTAAATGAATGAGTTGCTTGATTACTGGAGGAACATAGGTGTCAGGAATGTAAACATGCTTCACAGAATCATCTAGGTTGGAGGAGATCTCCAAGATCACCTAGTCCAACCTCTGACCTAACACTAACAAGTCCTCCATTAAACCGTATCACTAAGTGCTACATCTAAACATCTTTTAAAGACCTCCAGGGTTGGTGACTCCACCACTTCCCTGGGCAGCCCATTCCAATGCCTAATAACCCTTTTCGTAAAGAAGTTTTTCCTAATAGCCAACCTAAACTTTCCCTGGCACAACTATGTCTACTGTTCCTATCCTCTCAACTTATGTTCCATATACAACATATTAAGAAAACTATGAGGCTGAATTTCTCATGAACATGTCAGGAAGTTTGCTAGTGTACCAACAATCCTCATAAACAATCCATGTCAGCTCTTGATTTGCATCTCAAGAATGTAATATAATAATCACCTTTCCAGACAGAATTAGTATTACTTCTGTTGTGGTCTGAAATACTGTTTTATGATGTGTCATTTCAAATGTGCTCAGAAATATATGAGAAACACCTAATTAAAAGGCCACTGTTGTACATTAATACTGTATTGTATATAATAATAATATTGTCCATCTGACTGGGGAATCCACGGAGAACCTCCAACTTTGATGCATACTATTTGGTAAGTGTTAGCTTAGCCCTTCATTATCAGTAGTCAAACTTAGTATGCTTTTAAGTATGTTAACAAAAAAAAGTGCTTCTTGATTGCCACTTGGGACCTTTCTGTGAACTGAATATTCCTCTTTTGGTTTAAACACAACCATGGCTGTATTGATTACATTAAATACCTCCATCTATTATTAACGAGGAATAAACTAATAGAATCCAAAAATACACACCTCCTTTAACCCTTTCTTCCGGTATGTCAAAAATATAAATAAAAATGATCTTTAATTTCCTCAAAGTTATCTATGGATTTTCTCTTATACAAGAAAACTGAATGGCAGGGAGGAGAATGTAAAGCAGTTAATGTTCAAAGGTGAGTTCTGTAAGTCCAGATCAGTATCTATATTGCCTTCTGAAAGCTAACCTGAAATACATTCAGTTACTGAATAACCTATGCATACTTGCCTTCTGATAAGTTTCACGCAGAAAAATAAGAATCTGTACATTCTCTTATATTTATGCAATAAGTCCTTGATCCATATATAACCTTATATAGGTTCCTCATATAGGTTATTAAAAACAGGGGAAAAAAGGCGGGAGGGGGAGGGGGTAGGGGTTTTCAAAGACATGTTATGGGATCTCCTCCTCAAAAAATCTGTTTAACTTTCCTTCCATAACTTTTCTGAGCATAGTGCATGGGTTTGTTTGTTTGTTTTTAATTATTATTTATTACCATCTCTTAGAGTGTCACCAAAACACTCAATAAAACTTGGCAGTGACTCAGAGAACAGCAATGCATGTTGCAATCATCATTTGTAAGCTATCCTTCCAATTACTCTTTGCTTTGGGGAAATAGGCCTCTTTCTCCTGTTACATATGTGCATTGTCTGGTATATTAAGTCATGCATTGGGTTTAGAAGGTTTCTATATCATCTAAGGGAAAAGCAGATGAGCAACCAAGTTTGCAGCTCTGGTAAAAGTTTTGTGTGAGGTCCATTCTCTCTTCCTTCTGTAACTCATACTCAATCTAGCAAGGTGCTTCAGGACCTCTCTCTCCAGGATCTGCCATACCATACACAACTGGTCAGATTGCTTACCAGTATGTACTGCAGTGACTTGGACTGGGAAAGTCATTGTGCACGGCACAATAGAAGTGCAGATTCCTGTGCAAATTCTTTTCAGCTCTGCTCCCATGTCAAGATCCTTTTCCAGCCCTGACAACATCATGAGTTGCTTTAAAGCTTGACCTACTTCATCAGTGAAAAGCTGAAAGATACATGAATTACCAAGGCACTAAAATTCACCAGGATTGCCTTGAGAGGAATACATTATTCATGCAGATTCCCAAATTTTGTGAACATGAAAAAGACATTACAAAAAGGTAATGCAGTGTTTCCAAACTTTCCAAATGAAGTATGTGACAATAACTGTTTTTAGTGGTAACTTTAGGCTCTGCCATGGTTCTCTTGGTCTGTGGCAAAGTAATGCCAACTTAAAAACAAATACTGACTTGTTTCTATTTTAATTTCATGACAGTCTTACCACAGATGAGCTGTATTTTGTGCAAACAATTTTTGTAATTTTTCTGCTCACAATATAAAGCAATTGCAATAAACTGCTCTCCCCAAATATAGTAAAAAAAATAAAAATTAAAAAAAATAATAAAAAAGTTAATCAACCATACACATTCCTTGTATTGTAACCAAAAAGAAAATACCATGTCACACAAAGTCAGCTGCTGCTTATACCAAAATACCTAGGAAGGGTGGAGAGTTTCCCTATGCTTGTTAGATAATTTTTATAATTGGCATCCACCTGTAAATACTTATATACTGTCACCAAAAAAAATCTAAAACTGGAAATAAGCTGTGTAATCATGTAAAAAATAGTGGTAGCGCTGTCAGTACTGCCCATAAGTGTAACTTTCCTGCAATGTTTACTGCATTTATATGTACCTGAATACACATTCATATACACATATATATGTAACTGACATTAACTGGTATTCACTATGATCATATACAGAGAAATGTGTCCCACTGAAGTTGTTCATGACCTTTGAAAATCGAATCGGTGTTCCTAATCTTTCTAGTTCCTCCTAGCAGACTAACATATATGTATGATAGTTACTCTTGGTTCATTTAACTTGATCTTGGCTCACTTGCAACTTCGAGAAAAACAAAAAAACAAACAAACAAAAACAAACAAAAAATCCCCCAAGATATTCTACAGTATAAATATAAACTGAGCTGGTATATCAATTTTGAAACAGAATGATTGGGAATATAAAACGCACTTATATTCAGCTGATAACTAAAATGGGCCACATTCGTACATCTGCCTGATGAATAAGGGCTGCAGTATAAATAGAATCACAAATAAATGAAACTGGAGTTCTGCTCAAATACAAACACTACAGTTTCCATACCCTTTCATCTTGTGTCAAGATGCTATTTTCTGTGTAAATTACCTATTTCAGTAAATCAATAAAACAGAAATGCAAATTTAATGCAATTAGATGCAGAGATGCATACTACTAATTTCTTAGTTCCAATGGGTGCTGGTTTTAACTTAGAAATAAAAATCTACTCTGAATGACCAGCTCTATCTGAGAGTATAAAAGCAAAAACTGAATCATCATGTATAATCTTGGTTTTTGTTATTTAGTTCTTCTCTAGCCAATTCAGATTCCACAACTTCATGAGCATAAAAGAAACATTACAAAAAGCAATGCAATGTTTCCAAACTTTCCAAAACATTCACTTTCACTAGAATCAGTTCTATGGTGGGAGATATTCCCCAAACAATTTTCACAAAGAAAATTTGACAGAGCAGATATTGTGTCCCATTCTAAAACACAGCTTTGTCTAAGCTACCTCCAAAGATAAATAAACAAATGAGATCTCAGTATTTTTAAACTTCTTCTCAGTAAGTATTATGAAATTCAATTCCAATGTTAATGTATTGGGGATTCTATAATCCAGTGCCCCAAAATGAGAAGAAAATGTAGAAGAGGAAACAGAAGACATTAGCTGTATGTTTGGAATACAATCCAACAAATCTTAAACTGCTTTAGCATTAATTTGCAAATGCAATCAAGGTTTAAAACACATCTGAGTTTTCCACTCTACTTAACTATATTATCTTTACATTTCATATATTGCTTTATTACTTTACACTTGAGAATAGTTTGTCTGTCTGACTACCAACCCTAATTCTTGGATCCTTCTTTGTTACTCGTCTAATCAGATTCATTTATTCCTCTGATTCTCATTAATTTGCAACCTTATCTAACATTACAAATATTGCACTCAGTCCTGAACAAAGTGTTTTAGTGATTACCTTGTAGGTTGTCTTAAATTTTCCTCTGAGAGATATTTAAGGCAGTGCTTCTCCCACATAGCCCTATCTGGTATTTGAATCACAGTCTCAAGTTTTATTTCATAAGACAACCACCAAGTATACTGAAGCTTAGACTTCAGGTTCAGACAAAGCACACAAAGGCTAACTCTGCATTTTCAAGTAACTAGTGAGACAGTAGCAGCAGCCATAATAAACAACTGGTTTATATCCAATCCCTAAACCTACATCACACAGTCTGGAGGATTTACTTAGGGATAGTTTTAGCTTTGTCCCCTGAAGCAGATAACCCCATCATACATGGTTCAAAGCAGTCCAAAAGCCAGTCTGGTTCAAATGTTTATATCCCCTTCACGGGACACATGACAGCAAGCACACGGAGCTTCCAATGCAGTTTCTTGCAATCTGAATCTATTTCACCTGTACCACACCTGCTTTGCAAACTTGAACCCAAAATGTGTCAAGCAGGCATAATTCTCATATTTACCTCAAAATCATGCTAATGCTCCAAACAACAATATTAACAGGAGGAGGCCAGGAAAACGTTTTAAAAAAGAAAGTATCAGTATAATGTTTATAATTAGATAGTTTTAGGATGCCAGCATATTTCTTTAATATTTTTGGTCTAATCAGAAAGCCACAGAATGCATTTTTGCTAACCACCAGAATGACAAGAATGACACTTACTTAAAAAAAGTCCAAGCATTATTTTCTTCTCAAAACATTAGGAAAAAAAATCACTAGGGGGGCAGGGTCCTCCTAGTTACCAACTATCTGCAGCTCAGGGACTTAAGCCCAAAGCAGTTTCTGTGAATCTTACAGAAGAACAGTATCTTACTTGATTAAAAACAAAACAAAACAAAATAAAATAAAAACATTCAAGACATACAGGAGGAAGTGATGTTATGCCATGTACACCATTCATTCATTTCTGGAATTCTTTACTATTCTTCTATGTATTAATTTCTGCAGGTTTTCTCCATCCCAGAATAACCAATGTGACAATTCTTTACTCTTCCTCCCTGACTCAGCTTTGTGTTTTGCACCCATGCCAGCTCTATTGACTTCCGGCACTGCTTTGTCTTCTTCAAGTATTCTACATCTACATACTGTAACTACTGATATGATTTCTAGAAAAATCTTCAGCATCAGGGATCTGGATTGTCACTGGAGAATCAAATACAGCTGCTAATACTTCACTATAGTGGTGATGCAGCAGTAATTTAGACCAACCAACTCCAATTCCATTGACTCCAAGTAGAAAGATAGGGTCAGTGTGGTTTTGCTGTGTAATCACATAACCAAATAAGACCAGCTGAAACAGAGTATCTCAGTAGTAAGTCAGACTGATTTGCAGAAAACTCAAGACTGCATCTCAACAGGACTTTACCAACAATCGAAGAAATCCAAACCCACCCCTCTCCCCAAACACCTCCTTTCCCATTTTGAAAGAATTCCAACTTTCAGCAAACATGCAGTTCATGTTTTTCAGATCCTATTCGTGCACAAGTTCATCGTCATACAGTATCAAATGATACCTCTATACCACACTGTGGTCAAACTTACACAACCTTTATACTGAAGAAGCTGAAACTCCTTAAACATTATCTGCTGTTATAAAGCTCTATCTACAACTCACAATTTACCATGAAATAATCAAGTGTATGCAATTTCCATTAGAGATCACATAAGAACAATATCAAAGCCGACCTCCTGTATACTGGATTTTTAAATATGCATCCACATTGAAGGAACATTTTTTAAAGGGTAATACTGACAGTATCAGTGATTTTCTTTTTAAAATTTAGACTTCAATTCAATGTTAAATCTATGTCAATTATGTTGTTTCAGATTTAAATTTTTAACGAATTAATTTAGTTAATCTTTCAAAAAATAACAGTCATTGGCATTATTCTTTGCATAATCCTTGTTTAGTTTCTGTAATGGTAGACATTTTAATGAAAATCTCATTATACTGCAGCATAAGGCATAATTAATTCTCAAAGATTTTTTTTATGCGTAAAAAGCTAGTACAGATGCTGCTGAATTCCATTTTCTAGTGACTTTATTAATTTTTCATAAACCAGTATATATAACGGCTTCTAACAGCTCCATAGAAATTTCAGAAATGCATTAAGTGTCACCACTGGTGTTAAACTAACTACGATTATATCATTTATATGATTGTACTTTAACATTATGTTTTTTAAAACAACAGTTACAGATTTGTGTTATGCTTTGAACAGGAACATCTCTATATAATTAATGGATGGGATATTAAATAATAATTATGTCATTTTACTGTATTTAGAAAATTACTTAAACTGTTTAGCTAATAATTTTGACAATATGTTTATTTGAAAAAATCTGCCAAAATCTGCCATTTACTCATTGGCTAAGTTCAAATCTAAGCATATATAATTAATTATAAAGTGAATTAATATATATATTGATAAACAGCCAAGTTTCACCTGCTTTACAGATATGGTACAGTGAACTTTTACCCTAGGGTCTAGAATTGCCGGGCAATCATATGATTCAGCTTCACAAATTCCAAATACTTTCAATAAAAAGTATTTCTAGGGCGTTATATAACAGTCATTTAAATTCAAAGAGAAACACTAGAAAGATTAAATGAATCCCAGGTGCTTTTACACTCCAGAAATGGATGCGTTAAGACACTGACAAAGAGAATAAGCATTAGCAAATATACAAAAATCCCCTCTTCCCCTGGGTTCTTATTTAAGTGCATGTTTATATATATTCTACTATGGTATTTCTTTATTTCTTAATTAAAAATAGCATCATATTTCAAAAGTTAAAACAAACGTGTAAAAGGAAATTTGTTACAAAATCTGCTTCTTGAAGGATACTGCTAGCTTCCAAGTTGACAGCATGCTAAGAAGTCCCAGGCATTCAAAACTCTCTTTGCTTTGACTGTATTCAGTTCTGGCCTATCAACAGTCCTGGCTATTGGGGGAGATCCCACTTGACTGGCGGCTAGCAAACGTGACGCTCATCTACAAGAAGGGCCGGAGGACTGACCTGGGAAACTATAGGCCTGTCAGTTTGACCTCAGTGCCGGGGAAGCACATGGAGAACATTATCTTGAGAGTCATCATGCGGCACTTGCAGGTCAAGCAGGTGATCAGGCCCAGTCAGCATGGGTTTATGGAAGGCAGGTCCTGCTTGACGAACCTGATCTCCCTCTATGACAAAGTGATGCGCTGGGTGGATGAGAGAAAGGCTGTGGATGTAGTCTACCTTGACTTCAGCAAGGCATTTGATACCGTCTCCCACAGCATTCTCCTCAAGAAACTGGCTGCTCTTGGCTTGGACTGGCGTACGCTTCGTTGGGTTAGAAACTGGATGGATAGCCAGGCCCAAAGAGTCGTGGTAAATGGAGCCAAGTCCAGTTGGAGGCCAGTCACTAGTGGCGTTCCCCAGGGCTCGGTGCTGGGGCCGGTCCTCTTTAATATCTTCATCGATGATCTGGATGAGGGCATTGAGTGCACCCTCAGTAAGCTCGCAGATGACACCAAGCTAGGTGCGTGTGTCGATCTGCTTGAAGGTAGGAAGGCTCTGCAGGAGGATCTGGATAGGCTGTACCGACGGGCTGAGGTCAACTGCATGAAGTTCAACAAGGCCAAGTGCCGGGTCCTGCATCTGGGGCACAACAACCCCAAGCAGAGCTACAGGCTGGGAGATGAGTGGTTGGAAAGCTGCCAGGCAGAGAAGGACCTGGGAGTGATGGTGAATAGTCAGCTGAATATGAGCCAGCAGTGTGCTCAGGTGGCCAAGAAGGCAAACAGCATCCTGGCTTGCATAAGAAACAGTGTGGCCAGCAGGGCTAGGGAAGTGATTGTTCCCCTGTACTCGGCTCTGGTGAGGCCACACCTCGATTACTGTGTTCAGTTTTGGGCCCCTCGCTACAAGAAGGACATCGAGGTGCTTGAGCGAGTCCAGAGAAGGGCGACGAAGCTGGTGAGGGGCCTGGAGAACAAGTCCTATGAGGAGCGGATGAAGGAGCTGGGCTTGTTCAGCCTGGAGAAAAGGAGGCTCGGAGGTGACCTTATTGCTCTCTACAGGTACCTCAAAGGAGGCTGTAGCGAGGTGGGGTTTGGTCTGTTCTCCCACATGCCTGGTGATAGGACGAGGGGGAATGGGCTAAAGTTGCACCAGGGGAGTTTTAGGTTGGATCTTAGGAAGAACTTCTTTACCGAAAGGGTTGTTAGACACTGGAACAGGCTGCCCAGGGAGGTGGTGGAGTCACCATCCCTGGAAGTCTTTAAAAGACGTTTAGATGTAGAGCTTAGGGATATGGTTTAGTGGGGACTGTTAGTGTTAGGTCAGAGGTTGGACTTGATGATCTTGAGGTCTCTTCCATCCTAGAAATTCTGTGATTCTGTGACTGTTAGTGTTAGGTCAGAGGTTGGACTCGATGATCTTGAGGTCTCTTCTAACCTAGAAATTCTGTGATTCTGTGTATTATACATAAATAGTCAAAAGCGCAAGCTCTTCTCCTTTCTTACATTTTAACTGATGGAGATTTTTTTTCTAGCCACCTGGGAACAATATATACTAACTATTAATGAAACTGGATGTCTACCCTAGCCCTCACTGGGTTCAGACTATTTACAAAGTGAATACAACTACTCAAATTGAGCTAATGGAAGAAAAGTAACTATTAAGAAAGAGCTGAACTAACACAAGATGAATACTGAAACAATGGCATGAACTGCTGAGATTAAGGGCATCTCTCCGATGAGGAAAGGCAGAGAGAGCTGTGACTGTTCAGCCTGGAGAAGAGAAGGCTCAGGTGAATCTTATCAACATGCACAAATATCTGAAAGGAGACTGTAAAGAAGACAGAGCAAGGCTCATTTCAGTGGTACCCAATGACAATACGAGTGGCAACGAGCACAGGCTGAAACACCGGGGTTGCATCTGAATGCCAGGAAACACTCTTTTTACTATGAGGATGACTAGGATGAGAGGTTTGTGAGTCCTGGGGATACTGAAAAGCTGTCTGGACATGGTACTGAGCAGCCTGCTTTAAGTGACTTGCCTTGAACAGGAGGGTTCGACCACATGACCCTTCTAACCTCAGCCATTCTGTGAAGCTGTCAACAGATAAAGTATCATTATAGTATCTTATATTTATCTATGTAGGATGACTAGCTGTTGAAGAACATCTAGCACTTCTTGACTATTCACAAAAAAACTGTATGTAATTAGCTGCTTAAGTAAAAGGAGGATGGGATCTCTGTAAGCTGTGCACTATGACCTATAGTGGTTCTTTTCCCATTAATCTTAAGTCATTTCTTTCTCCACTGCCAAACAAAAGTTTTGAAATAGCAGATTGTTTGTTAGTTATGACTGTAGTTTATATATATATATATATATATATATATATATATATATTTATTTATTTATTTATTTTTCCTGTGGACACTGTGGACACTGTACTCCAAAAGAACATTCACTAGATTACCAGGTCATTCCCGTAACATATTTTGCCCCAACTTCACATACTGGAACTGTCAAAAAGAAGCCTATTCACTAGCTCTGATCCCTAAAATATATTTCTGCCTCATGCAAGAAAAAAGACTTTTCTAATGGCCTTACTATGTCTCAAGTTACCTGCACTAAAGGATCTGTTGTAGTAATATAAATGTAATGATATTCTACATTCTACTAAGGAGAGTGCTTAATAATTGCTCAATAATTCATCATATGAAACAACAACAAACAAACAAAACAACAACAACAAAAAACATAAGCAGCAATAGCCACTTCATTTTCATACTGCCCAAGGCTGAAATAACGTCTAGCTATTAAGCATAAAATATACACAATTCGAGAACAAATAAACAGGTAAAATTCATGTTATCATGCCACACCAGAAATAAAGAATGTAACAACATACTCCAAAAGTACCATAATACTCATATTAATGAAACCAATCTGCATATCTGTCTTCTGTCAATCACAGATGAACAAACATCTGTGTGAGAGTGGACTTACGCTTAACATAGCAAAATTATGTTTCACTATGGGATGGATTTAAAATTGGATGGATACACAAAAAAAAATAAAATAAAATAAAAAAATGCCCCAGTTTATATGAAGACCTTGTGAGATGAATAACACACTACTTCTTACAAATATACTCATTAGAACCTGCCTGAAAACTTGATAAAACAGTTAAAAAAAGATACGCTGAAATGAAATGATAACTTCATTAAACATCTATTTCTCATAAGGATGAAAAACACCTTATGTAGTATCCTTTTACTATTTAAGGAAAATATAGAAGAATATTTGGAGGTACAGCAAATTAAAAAAAAAAATCTATCATGTTTATATTGCAAAGTGGAATTCTGCAAAATGTTGAAATGAGAAAAATCACTGTCCTTTTGTTTTCTATGAAATGCCATTTTAGGATACTCCAGCGGACCTGGGGAAGGGCTGGAGGTGTGCCAGTGATCTACCCACTTGCACACTTGCAGTCAGCAGCTATTAAGGAGTATTAAGGCCACTGAGTTTTAACATCAGCTTTCAAATGGCACTTTAAGAACATGCCACTGTCAATCCCCATTAATGCACGATGTGAATGTCCGTATTCTTGGAGTGTTCTGCTTTACTATAACATGGCCATTTTGAAGATAGAAAAAGTCTTAGAAGGGCTACTCAGGAAGAAAACTCAATAGTATTTTTATAAACAAACTTTTTTTTTTTTTCCCATTACCCAAGTAATAGTTTACTTACATTGTGCTTGTTGTGTATCTTCCATTTATCTTATAGTCTCCATTTTTATCTGTCATGCCTCAATAAAGGTTTTTTTTTTTTTTTTTGCAGAAGTGTACACTCAGAAAAAAAGCAGAGCTATAACAATCATGTCATTGGTCCTACTGTTTACCATTATCTTCAAGGTTTTAGAGTTGATTTACATTGCGTTCCTCCCTATTTGACTTTAATTGCCTGCTTCATGTTGTCAGGACATAACTATATCTTAGATTTGCATTGCATTAGGGGATCTCTTCCTTTCTCTATTGATCTTGTCTTATGGAGTAATTTAACTCAATTCTAATTTTCTATTGCATGTGGGGTGCTCTCTATCCAAGGAAGTGAGTTATGTGTATTCAAGTGGTGCATCTTATGAATCTTGTTAAGCTTTACTGCCTTATAGCTCGCACTGATGGAATATTTAATCACAGAAATGAGTTGGCAGATATGATGTACAATACGGGTAAGTCTTGCGGCGTGTGTCTTCACCGGCAATTGAGAAACGGTTGAATTTGCCATTCATCAGTGCCATCCTGACAGCTTTGTATAACCTTCTGGTGTTTGTTTGTTTTGTCGTTGTTTTTGTTTTGTTTTGTTTACTTATTCCTGAAGATTAAAAGTACTTTAAATCAATGGTTTCTCTGCAAATGTATCATCTTTACTTCAGAAACGGCCAAATTTTTCATCATTTATTAGAGCTAAAGGAATTTCTTGCACTGACTATGAAATAGTTGGCGTCACTTCAAAATGGCAGTGCTAGAGACAATAATTAAAACAAATAACTAGAACTTTGTCTTAAAATCACATTTCTAATTTTATAATCTTCAAAAGAGCAATTGCTTTTTCTCCAGGTAAGGTGGGTGGACACAGAAGTAGAGATATGCCACAGCATTCTATTATGGCATACAAGAAGTGCATTGGTCTTTTACTATCTCATTTTATAACGACTTTAAGAGATTTGCACAGCGACAGAGCTTTTTTTTTTTTTTTAAAAAAAAGCAATTGCTTAAAAGAAGGTTTAAATGCCTGTGATACGAAATAAATTTTTAGTCAATTCTGAAAATATACATTTGAGGTGCATATAAAAAAATGCCTGAATATGTAAACAGAAAAAAAAATCTGAAATATATTAAGTATCTCGATAGAATTTTCTGCATAGGTGTGGTGGAGTACATACCATAATTCATAAAATTGAATTAATACTTTTCTAATGGTAATTAAAGATTCTCATTAAGAAGGGCAAACACCTCCCTTGTGTTGGCAATAAAAATGCATTTGGGACTTTAGGAGGTTATACAAAAAAAAAAAATCAATAACCTGCCATTTTATAATTAAAATTAAAAATAAATGTTAGGAAAAATCCAGTAAATTAAGAAAATTACCTTCAGGAGAGATTGAAAATATTGATTTTAATTTACAAACTATGTGAACTCTTCATGCCCTACTTCATGAGACAATTATAAGTCAGATTGTTAATTCTGCATGCGTATTAGAAAATTGATTACTGTACTGTGGGAATATTATTACATTTGTCATTAACAAAAAGTCATTTATATAAAATGACTAATAACTCTGACTTTCTAATTTATGCAGGTTCAGGTTTGGTTCACTACCTACTCAAACGAGATCAATGTTAAATTCCTGTTTTCAGTGTAGACATACATCAAGAAAGGTAATAAATTCTGCCTACACTAAATATCACAATTCCTTGAATACCAGTATTTTTACTATCCTGATGCCACTTTAAATACACAATTTGGATCATTTTTATCTCTTTAGTAAATGACACTGGAGGTATTACAGGCAGCTTCATTAAATTAATTATCAGTTTGTAACAGTAGTCCTATAAAACAATTTTTCTCTCTTCAACTAACCAAACATTTTCAGCCTTGTCCAGTGAAGACTTGAATATCTCCAAGAATGGAGATTCCCTAGCATCTGTAGGCAACCTCTTTCCATGTTTAACTACCACTACTGAAAAATGTTTCCCTAACATGTTTAAAACTTCCCTTGTTTCAACTTGTTGTAAAGAACATATTTAACAATTAATTATTTATTTTTCATTACCTAAATATCCGACGGTGGATATTTTTGTTTTTTAAAACATAAATATTTTTATCCAGTATACACACACACACATAGAAACAACTGAAAAAAAAAAAGATCCAAATAAAACTGATAATTTCCCAGAGATTCCCAGGAAACTCATGAAAGTTTATATAAACTCATGGAAGCATATAATAAGAAAGGTGGACAACTTTGTTACCTATTAGAAACATTTGGAGTTACAGTTATTATTTCTTCCTTAGATTTAAATTATTAACTCTATTGTATATGGCTTTTTTGGACTTGCTAGTGATTATGTTTATAGACCGGGTTCAAGTTCTTCTAAAATCAGCTCAGTTTTGGAGTGCAAACGCTTTCAGTGATGCTGCTATAGCATACTTAGAAACTGTTGCTAGCAATGGAAAAAGGAAAAAGTTTCATCAACTCCAAATTGTACCCACAATCAGAACCATCTCAATGATCTAGAGATAATGCAGGTTACAAATACAAAATTTTTAAAGTCTGAGTAACTAAATATAAAATTTAAAGAAAAATGTTCAAGAAAAATTATGAATGCAGTTACTCTATACATTTGTGTGTATATATGTACATGTATATATAAAATATAAACTTACAGATAGATTTTTTTTATTGGTCAATATGTTTAAATAATTCTAGGAGCAAAGCAACTAAAAATAGAATAAAATAAAATATAAAATCGAATGTAATACCGTGATATTGCAGTATACTCCATATTTTACTATCTATTTTCCAATAAAATATATTCATTTATCTTCTACATAAACTTTGGGATTCCCAGGTAACTGTTAAAACCTTCATCATAAATCTGTAAATGACTGGCAGAACATGAATTAACGTGAATTAAACGTGAATTAAACAAAGAAACCAAACTTCACACCAAATATATGATTTGTACTTCTACATGTTGAAAAAAAAAATCACAAAAAACAAACAACAACAACACCAAAAACACATTAAAATAAAACGCAGCATAGACAACTATAGTTTAATCCTTACCTGCATAGAATTCTGGACTATAAACTGCACCAACAACTGGATTTAATTTCCAGCCTGCAGCAAACATAAAAACATAAACGAGTTAATATTACAATTAATGATAATAATAACATGATGTTTTTTCTTCAATTTTTGTACGGAGATATACACATAGAATGGCTCTACAAAAGGTCATCTTCATGGAAATTTTACAGGTGTCTTTACTGATCTTTATTATCAGAACATTCTGATTCTGAAGTATGGAAGTAAGCAAGGAAACAAATTCTCTGGTCATGACTGTACTGCAAGTAGCACTGGAGCAAATTATTAGGTGAATCAGCCTGGCTGCAATGCAGTTAAAAAGAACTTACTACCCACATTTCTGGAATTAAATCAGAATTAGTTCAGGTATCATGTAGTACTCTAGAGTAGATCTATTCTCTTTCATTGCTTTAAGTCTCTGCTTACAAGCCAGTGAGGCCAAAACAGTTCATTTACTGGACATTTACTTCTGATAAGCATGTGTCAGTGTAAATTACACAACAATAAAATCATCTGAGCATTTTTATTCAACTCTGAACTCTGAAGAAAAAAAAAAAAAGTGTAGACACTGAACAGGAAAGGTATTTGTGACAGGAAAGATATTTGTGCACCCCCTGTAATCCCAGTCAAATTCCAGGGCCACTTTTTTTTCCACATCACATTTGTGCTTCAGACTGTCTGAAGTACAAAAGTACTTCAGATAAGTACAAGCTTTTTCTTAGTGTTTAAACAACTATATAAACTGCTAAGAATGAAAAATTAGGGGTTTTCAAAAGCACATTTTACCAGAGTAGTGGGAAGCATTGTTTGTAAATGGGAATAAATAAAAATGCAAGCTAAATTCAAGAACTATAGTACTTCAAATAGAATTATAGTACTTCAAATAGATTCAAAACAAAATACAATCAAGGCATTGAAGCAAAGCTTTTCAAAATCAAGAATGGCCAAGATTGGGAGAATTTAAATGCAAACAGTATTGAGGCTTGTTTCTGCCTTGGCCAATAAAGACTGAAAAAAATCTAACACAAAATCTCGATAGTAACACAAAAGAAAGCTACTCCTAGCCTTAAAAATACTGTCATCTCTATCTGATACTGTACTGGGTTTACATGGAAAGGTTTTAGTAGCAGCGGCTGTAGGAGTGGCCTCTGTGAGAAGAGTCCAGCAGCTTCCCCACTGTTAGGTGAGGGCCGGCTCCAAAAGGATACGTTGCTTGCCACAACCAGGCCATGAGCAACAGTGATTGGGCCTCTGGGAGAGCAGACCCAAGAAAGGGGAAAAACAAGCAAGCAAGCAAACAAATGCTGTGCTACAGCAGGTGGGAGAGAGGGGTGAGGAAAGGCAAGAGAACCAGCCTTCCAGACACCCGGGCAGTGCAGCAGTAGGGCAGGCAGTGCTCCAGGCATGCAGCAGCAGTTCCCGGGTGGCCTGTAGACAGGCCCCTGGTGGAGCAGGCTGTCCCCCTGCACCCATGGGTCCCACATGGAGCAGATCTCCATGCTGCAGCCCGTGGAGGAGCCCTGGTGGAGCAGGTGGATGTGGCCTAGAGGAGGCTGTGGCCCATGGAGAGCCCCTGCAGGTGCAGGCCCTGGGCTGGAGCTGCAGCCCATGCAGGAGCAGGGGGTCTGGGAGGAGCTGCCACCTGTAGGGGACCCATGTTGGAGCAGTTTGCTCCTGATGGATGGACTTCATGGTACTGACTCATGCGGGAGCAGTTGTTGAAGAGCTGCTGCCTGTGGGCAGCCCCCGCAGAATCTGTTCGGGAAGGATGGCATCCCGTGGGAAGGACCCTGCATGGAGCAGGGGAAGAGAGTGACCAAGAAGGAGCAGTGGAGACAAAGTGTCTGACCGCAGCCCCCATTCTCTGTTCCCCTGTGCTGCTCAGGGGGAGGAAGTAGAAGAGGGTGGATGGAGGAATGTATTTTTATTTTTTGTTTTGTTTTGTTTATTAATTACTCACGATTTTAGCTTTTTAGTAATAGGTAAACAAAAAAAATAATCTCCCTATGCCGAGTCAGTTTGGCCTCCAATGATAATTGTTGAGTGATCTGTCAATATCTCAAGCCTTGAGATCTTTTCATACCATTTTCTCCCACTTTTTCTTTGAAGTTGGGGAGTGAGAGTGTATGTGGTGGAGCTTGGCTGTCCAGCTGAAGAAAACCACCACAGATACATGCTACCTGATTATGAGTAAGTAACTGTTCTTGAAAAACATGAAACATGATACATGTAGGTGTTCTTGAAACACAGCTCATTAATAATCTCAGAGTAAGGCACAGCACCATATGCAGTTTGCTCCACAGGAGTAACTGTGTTTGCTATATGCACGTAAAAGACAACTGCAGAAGCTGGAAAATGGCATTCCTTCTGAAAGTATCACAGGATTTTTACTTCACCCCTCAATTTCAAGTACTACAGGATTGTATATAGGAATGTCATGGTAAAACAAATACTCTTAGCCAAATTTTGTCTGATAGAAAATCATCCAAACAGTGAGGCTTTCAATATATATATTTTCAAAATAGATTAGTGAATATTTAGTATTTCAAATTCATTGTGTCCTCAAAGATCGCTCACTGATGCTGCCTGAAATGAATGATTGCACCGAATTACACGTGCAGACTTTTGCTGTCAAACAAGCTGACAGATACCTCTCAGCTTTTTAGATATACTCGCAGTGCCACAATTTTCCTGAGAGAAAGAATAAGATCCTGGAAGAAACGGTTTACTCTTCACAGCTGAAAGTCATGTTCATATTTCAGTTCCTTACCTCTCTCACACTGATGGCTGTATCATCTAACTTTTTGAAGCTTGTACAGGAAATACATTCATTGTGAAAATAACAGCAATTAAACTTAACTTTATCTTGTCAGCTACAAATGTGCTGGCCCATAACTGTGTGGGTTAATCAATCAAGAGAGCAACTGCAGCTGGAGGAAGCTAATTCTCTGCAGTGATTGTTATTTTGTGCATTTCTCTTACTGTCACAATTTCCCCCTCAAGTTGAAACTATAAAAGTTCAAAAAAAAACAACCACAAAAACAAATAATACATCTTCGTGCCCCCAAAAAACCCACCTTATATAGTCATCTAAAAAAAAATACACATTAAACCTGCTAAAGGAGAGGAAATAATTACGTGTTGTACAGCAGAAAAAGCTTTGATAGAAAGTGGGACACAGCAACGTAGAAAGAATTATTTTCGTTTCACAGGGGAGACAAGCATGTGTTGCCTGAGGAATGCATTTGTGGGAAAGAAGTCCTATGATACCGAATGCTTTCTTTGTGTTTGCAAACAAAATAAGGAGGGAATATAACTGTGGTAATAGTCACTAGCTCCAATTTTGAATCTAAGTTTAGATCAACTGAAGGCTCAAATTCAAGATTCTGCAAGTATAACCTTTGAAATATTCCTTTACTGATCTCTGTTTCACGCTCCTCATTCATGCTGAGGTTCTCTCAATGTACTTGTACATAATTCTCAATTCTACAGGATAGGCTGGAACATTAAAAATGTCTCAGAAGTATTTTTGCCAGCAAGTAGAACTCTTGACACTGAATTAATTCACAATGAAAAAGCAGTTCTATCTTCAGAGCACATGAAGACAGCCATCAAAATCATTTTGTCTGAGAATAAACTCAGTTTATCAACTGCTCATTTCAGGAGTTGTCCAAAGTCACTGGCAAGCTTATTTATTTCAAAAACAACTAGTACATAAGAGCAAGCCACTTATCTGAATTAACCTGCTTATATCAAAAAGAACAAAAAATCTACTGAGTTTTGCAATCATATTTACAATGTGAGCCCTGTTATCAAGCAATCAGCAGTATCCAGGAAAGAAAGACAGAACAGAGTGTATCTTATTGTGTACCTTATTTTTAAATTACAATAAGCATTAGGGCCTCATATGTTTTTATCTAACACAGCATTTGTCTGCCTGGATATGTGTTCCATACTTGCCAATAACATGTCAGTCCCCACATACACTTTGAAAAATCAAGCCACATGTTAATGAAGAAGTGGTTCAAAAGAGGTAGATATGTATAAACAAAAATTTTCTAGCTGCCTGTCTCAGAAGTATCGTTCAAATGCTAACAGGCTCATAGAAGAATTAAAATAATAATAGTAATAATAATCTTTATGTTTTATTGAAAAGACAGAACCTTTACTTTAGACAAGAATAATATTTAATAATCAGCTGTAGCACTGGTTAATTCCTGACAAAAAGATAAAGAACTAGAATCTCAAAAGACAGGGTAACTAGTCATAGAAACACCAATTAAGCTAAGTGAAACACGTTACACTTCATTCTGTGTTGATTGCAGTGACTGTGCTATAAGAACATGATTCCATTTGTGTTTTTACTTAAGGGGACCCCAGACATTAAAAAAAGTTAGAATAAGTAAACAAATAAATCAACGTTTATGAACTACAACCAGAGTTTGTCTTGGTAGATCCCTGTCAAAAGGGAAAAGAACATCCTGCACGCAAAACCTTGGATATATGGATTCACAAACAAATGCTAATTTTTTTACACTCAGGAGGATGATTCATACTTTTACTGAGATCCAGTCCAGATAGAACAGGTTGGAAAATGACAGACATAAAATACTTCAAGTGGGAAACACTTAACAACAAATTTTAATTGTTTCAATTTTGGATATAAATAAATACAATGCATGACCCAAGAATCTTCCCCAAAACCATACTCCTAAAATCTCATATCTCTACTTTCAGCATTGGACGTGTTGATATGTAATGTGATATTTGATAATTAGCTGTGTTTTAGCCTTGATGTAATATGAATACAAATATGAATACATCATCATTTATAACAAAACTACTTTTATATTTTTATCATCACAATATAGCAGAATAAGTTCTTAGTACATACCATTTAGTTAATTTAGCTCCCTATTGCAGCAAAATCTTGTTATGTGATCCAGTCAAGCTTCATGTCTCTTTTGTTAGATTCACTGAGATGTTTTAAAAGGCATTAATAATGAAGGAGATTTTCCCATCTGGATCATTTGACAATTTACAAACAAAATTTACAAATAAATTTACAAACAAGATGAGGAAGAAAACAGTTTCTGAGAAAGCATGAGGAATTTCAAGAGCCTTCTTCTCCAGATCATTATAACTTGCTCAATTATCACGTCAAGTGAAAGCCATCACTTTATTTTCACCATGATAAGAAAAAATTACAACTAACTAAAAAATAAAGCCACTGTTTGCCATAGTTTTTAGTAAAACCTCACTAATGAGTGCTCAAATATAGAAAATATTTCAAAATGGAAAAGAGTCTAAGCTAACTGTGGAAATCTTTATATATGTATGTGCAGATTTCATCTGTTTTCTAATGGATGGGAAAAGCTAAATTAAATTGGAAAGTAAATAATTACTGCTACACATTCTAGTAAATCTGGAAAATGTAATTGCAATTCAATTCAATTGATATATTATTGTTTGACATTGAGTTAGGAACTTGTTAGCATTTTTTGAACTAGCAAATGCAAATAACTTCTGGAGCACATGATAAAACACTGCCAGAGAAAACATTTTTAAAATGTGTTGTCTCCAACTCCCTCAAATATCTATAGATTATATTTTTATCATTAATATACTAAATTATACCAACCTGTTAGGTCAGTATTAGAATAACCTTTTAAAGTAACTTGCAATTTAGATTTTTTCCGTGGAAAAGATTACAAGCTGCCCTTTACTCCTAACAAAGTGTGGAAGGGAGGTACAGAAGGGATCTTTGCCTAGATGAGTGCCTCAGTAACAAAAAGTACCTCATGCCTGACAGAGACATTCTTCTTGCTGGCCTCCGTCACCCAAGCAAAACTGAATCCTCTGATTAGTTCATTCATCACAACATCAGCACTGCACAAAGCTAGAAGAGAATAATGCCTCCCTACCAGGTATATTTTCTTATAAAAAAGCCACTGTTGTTAAACACTCAGATTCTCATCAGACAAAATGATGCATGCTATGTCCATACCTGTGAATTAGCAGAAGTCTATGGGGATGGAAATTAAACCTAGCCGTAACATGTTTCCTTACTGGCTCATTGGACAAAGGCTGAGCCCAAGAAGTTGCAGGGGATGCAGACTGTGACAATTCATGAGTAGATGACTACCCATCCACCAGAAAAATGAGATTTCACATGCATAAACAAACAAAAAAACACTGAGATCTCATGCACTTACCATTCGTGTAAGGGTTGACGGTCTTTTTATTTGTCATTACACGTGCTGTTGCATTATTTACCTAAGCACATAGAAAACTGGATTAGAAAGGGTTACAGGAAGGGTCTGTTATATTATTAAATGCATGCATTATTACTGCCATTAGTCATGTAAAAAAAAAAAAAAGCAATTTAATTTATAGAAGGCAACAGGTGCATAACAAAATCATACTATTTATAATTACATTTACTTTCATAACCATTTTAACTTACAAATCATTTCAATAAAGCAACGTCATATCATTTAAACTTTAATAAAAAGACATTAAAAGCAAATTAAAAGGTATTGCATAATTTAAGACTTAAGAGCATGCTTGTATTCCATGATAACACTGATACAATAAATATTCAAAACAGAAAGAAAGATTATATGAAAGAACATGCAGTGGAGTAGAAGGGAAAGAGACAAGGTACAAGGAAACAAAGAAAATGTCCAAAAAAAAAAAAAAAAAGGACAAACGAATTTTAGCAGTGTGCAACATAACCCTTTAGAAGAGAAGTACCATTGGAAAAGCAACATCTAGCATTCAACACTTGGAACAAGAGCCTTTTTCATTGCAAGAATTAACAAAATCATTCAAGCTTTAAAATCACAGCTAACAAAAGGATAAAAAGAGGGTGCATTATTTAACACAATATGGAGTTAACAATCTGAGTAAGATGTGCACGAAGTCATATCCTCAATCCAATCAGTGCCTCCCAGGCTTGCTTAAAACGTACACTCAATTACAGGCGTACCAATATAGAAAAAAATGTAGCATCAAGAAAACTTAATACAACAAGTCAAAAAAATTCACGTGGTATTAGCGCTAAATACGTGAAACGGCAGATGGACTTCTCCACTTACCATTCAGCACCATCGCCAGCATGGGTATGTATACAGTTACCATGGTTACTGAGAGTTTGGTGAGGGCCCTAAGCGCTACCGTCGAAGGGGGAAAATGAAAAGGCAAAATATGCAACATCTTACTCAAAAGACGACAGCATTTTCAATTGGTATTTTTTTTTTTATTCTAACAAATACAATTGAGGCAGTATTGAAGGGGATCCAGTGGTACCAAAAAGCATTTCTGTTGTTGTTGGTTGTTTTTTTTTAATACATATGACAGGGTCAGGCCACCCAGCCAAAGTAGGCTGATGGATTCATTAAAAATGAAATCTTAAAATTGGTCGGTCTCTAGTCTGTCTTTGTTTCTCTTTCTTATGCATCTTTTGGATGCTTCTTTCCCAATCTGATTTTTTGAAAGCCACTGTGGATCCCACATCAACCCTGCAGCAAAAAGAAAAAAAAAAAAAAAAAAGAAACCAAACCAAACAAGAAAGAACAAAGAAAAGATAAAAACCCAAAACCAAACCAACTAAAAAAAAAAATGAAAAAAAAAACCTTCTTTTGTTGTTTTTGTTTTGTCTGTCACAGCTTTGTTTTGTTGTTGTTGTTCTCAATTTATTTGTTGTTATTGGCTGTTTTTTTTTGTTTGTTTGTTTTTTTTTAGAATCTACTGCACCCATTGATTTACAAAATATCCAAAATAGTAAGTTCAAAATGCTAAAGCTTTCATTTTGTTCAATTTTCATCCACCTTTCAGCAATAATGATAATTATAATAATAATTACAAAAGAAATAATAATAAAAAAACCCAAGTAAGGCCAGATTCTCTCTCTTTATATATAAATATATATATAAACAACGGGAAGGGAAAAGGGGAGCACACAGAAGACACCAATGATGCATCTGAAACAACAAATGAGAGTGAAGCAGACATTTATAAAAAAGATGAAAAGGAAAATATTTTGAACATGCACCTCGATTTTACGGCCCTCTACCACGGTGCCGTGTAATTTCTCCCTCGCCCTGTCCGCATCAGCACTATTTTCGAAAGTTACGAAACCAAATCCCTGCATGCAGGAGGGAGAAGGGGGGAAAACAACATGCACATTATTATTTCAGTCAATGACCACTTGTTTGCTTATGTTCTCTCTCTTTAATTTAATATTTTCTTGTCCTTGCTTCATTTCTGTAACATGCAAATTAGAAAAATTATAATTGTATTGAGATGTGCAATAAATAAGCGACAAATGTGAACAATTTTTTTCTGTCATCAGTTACATAATACCCTCTGAGAAATTCAAAGAATGATACCAAAAATACCTTTCTACGTGTCTCTACAGAGGAAAATAAATCTAACAATAAGAAAATGAAATTAAAAAAAAAATTACAGTGTCTTCACAGAGAAAAAAATGAACTAATGAGAAAAGAAAATGAACCACATTTTAACAACATGCAGATATCTCAACAAAATAAATAAACATGTGCACAGAATTCAACACTGAATGTCAATATACTCTAAAAACAATGCCTACTTAATCATGCTGTTGTGATCATAAGAAACATTGTTCCCATGCAACACTAGGGTAACTTAAACTTTTGTCAAACTATACAGCCTTTACTTATTTTTTTTATAAAAGAAAAAAGAAAAGAAAACCTCCAACAAAACAAAAATACTTTTAGAATAAAAATATAAACTTCCTTGTATTAACAGATCAAAAAAAAATCACATGATGTGAATAGAAAAAGAAACTTTGATAAAGAAATAAAAATGAAAACATTTTGAGTAACTTTAACTGGTTCATTTACTGTTTATGTATTGTACTTTCCACATGCAACTGGTAAAACTCCAGAATCCCATGTTAGTGGCACAGGAGCATATTCAACTAATATGAAATTCTGCTCAGGACAAATACTTCTCTTTATAGCATTAGGCTAAACACATATTTCCAGCCCTAGTAAAATTCTTTTATTTTTATTTTTTTCCTGCGCTAAATTAAACTAAACATCATTTACAAATATAAATATACATGTATATATATTAAAATCAGACATTAAAAAAGCATTTTAGAAACATACACCAACCCTTTGAATTAATTCTTACATTAGCACTACAATGCATGCTTTCTTGAATTTTTCTGAACAAATAAGCTTTTATAATCCTTGGTGTTTCATAACACGAAACATTTGCTATGAAGCTATATGTGTCCACTTCTATAAAGAAAGACATTGCTGCAAGTATTTGAAGTCCCACTAAAACCTTTTTCGTTGCTTTTACTTTAGGTTGAAGTATGAATTAAGGTCTTACTTTTGTTTTATCGCTCAACAATAAGCCACGCATCATATCTCCTCAAGCTTTATCCTTCCTTTCACCCTCCTCTTTCTGCAGTCCATTCAATAAATGTTGTCGTCAGTATTCAACCACTTACTTTCAGTGTTTCTACCTATTATTTACACAGTGACTGAAAAAAGAGGAAGGAATGGAAGATATTTGCACTTTTTCAAGGCAAAACTAAGTATTAACAACATGCACTGATAAAAACAATGAATATGAACTACAAAATTAATTCATGGACAAAGTATTTTAATCAGGATCATTGGTATATTGGTATATTGGTATTTGCATTATTTTATTTTATTTACTAGAAGAACACAATGATGCATGCCAGTTTATACAATAGGAAGAGACTTTTTTTTTTTGTACATAGCATTTTTTGTTCCATGCTCTTCAAAATATTTTAAACTTGTTGTCTTTGTTTTGTTTTATTTCGTTTTGTTTTTCTCTTCTTTCCTTTTAAAGGCCCACTGAATGCTGAGCTCACGAGTACTCTAACAACATTATCAAAACACTTGACTCCACTCTGCCCTCCACAATTTTAGGACAAAGCCACGATCTCCTCTCTTATCATCAGACACCAAGCACATAGCTCTCTTTTCCCCAAAAATACCAGGAGTATTCAAGAGAAAGTTCCCCTCCTCAGTACTAATCCTATGTTTCAGATGCCTGCATAGGCTTTTCTGCATATAGCCCTTCAGGCTCGATGGGCCTTTGGGTAACCTGATCTAGTGGGAGGTGTGGCATGGGGTTGGAAGTAGATGATCTATAAGGCCCCTTCCGACCCAAATCATTCTATGGTTTTCTGTGGTTCTTGTATCTAAAAAAATCCTCAACTTTAAACTTTTATTCACCCTTTAATTGTCTCCTCCCATCTAAAAAGATTTTTTTTTTCTTTTCTGCTAAGAAAATTTCACAGCAGAAACCATCACTGAAGCCATCAATGCATCAAGCCTAGTTCTGCACAATTCCTCAAATTCTATTTGTTCTTTTCTCCCCTCCCTGCTGAACTGTCACCCTTCCAGAACAGCCAGCAAGGAACATTTGGTGGAATATGTTTACAAAATTTTACAATCAGTCTTACTAGCTCACAGTGCTGCCAGTTAAATTTTTTTCAAACAACTGAATGGAAAGATAAAAACCTAATTATATTTAAAAATTGGAAAGAGGTACAAAGTGGAGCTACGAGCCAAGATAAGACAAGAACTTCAAAGATTATGAAAAGAACACTTGTAATTTTTTAATTTCTTATGTTTTACTTATTCTTATAATTCTATTTAAGATTTTTTTTATGCAAATGTTTAATTTTACATAGCTGACACAGAAACTAAATCAGACAGCACATATTCATTCACCCCATATTTAAATAGTTAGACAAACAAATGAGCATGTATTTTAAAAGCAGCTGATTCAACAGTTACTTTGGCTTAGCATACTATATATTTTATTAACCCGTAATGTAGATTTCTACGTTTTATTTTTAAAGTCTGTCAAATGACTTATTAGTAGCCAAGTAGTCAAAAAGGTTTTGTTTTAATTTGTGAGGTGCATTGGAGCTCTTGTTATTTGAAGAAAGAGTTGCTAATATAATATATGTCAAATATATATATAATATATATAATGTATATAATATAATATATACCAATACATACATGTACACACAGATTTATGTAAGTATATATTAAGTACATAGCCATGCAGAGCATTAATTTGGAACTTTAATAATAATAATAATAACAACAACAAAAAAGCTACTTGATGTTCCTGTATCTTTGCAACTGTGCCCAACAGACAAAACCAATGCACAGCTCCGTGGAGAGCTACTGATGCCCAGAGTGTGGGCAGGTTGGTCAAGGAAGCACATGCAGTGTTAAAACAGAGATTAGCTTTAAAATGAGCACAGAAATGTAAGTTATATATCAAATTGTCCTTCCAAGATGACTAGTAAATGCAGAGAATGGTAAGAAAAGAGAGGTGAAGAAAGGCCTTTCTTAGTTTGCCATCTTTGAGCACTGAAAGGGTTGTTAGACATTGGAACAGGCTGCCCAGGGAAGTGGTGGAGTCACCATCCCTGGAAGTCTTCAAAAGACGTTTAGATGTAGAGCTTAGGGATATGGTTTAGTGGGGACTGTTAGTGTTAGGTTAGAGGTTGGACTCGATGATCTTGAGGTCTCTTCCAACCTAGAAATTCTGTGATTCTGTGATTCTGTGAAATGTTCCACAGATAACAAAATACAAGTTGGCTGTAGCAGTTTCTGCAAAGCAACAGGTACTTAAGCAGCAAAGTTGTTTTTTGGTGATTGGAAACTGTTCCACATTTTTGGTATTCCATGTACTTCTTTCTAAAAATATTGCAGATTGCCACACACAAAAATCACCATGCTCTACTTTTGGCTTGACATAATAGCAGAATTACCACAGGTTTTTAATGTTACCTTAATCAACAGAGAACTAACATAAGTTATACTAAGGTATAACTTATTTTTTAACACAGTTTGCAAGATCTACACTAAAGCATTACTGACCTTCTTGATTTCATAAAAAGAAGTTTCAAAAATCATGAGTTGACACGTGATTCTAGGAAAATTACCTTTATTATTATTATGCCCCAAATCAAACAAATTTGTAGTATGAAATTGGTATTAGTATCTTAGAGTTAAAAAAAATATTTTCATTTGTAATTTTTTTAAAATATTTAGTGCTGTATGGTAATGCTATTTGAATCTGAAATTTAATTTTTCTCTAATACTATGGTAAGAAAAAGAGTTTACTGCTGTTATTTTTGCAGGAATCTGTTCAAATATTAATTGTTGGAGTCAAAAGAAATGAACAACAATAACAAAATCTAGAAATGCTTCTATGCCAAACTGCATCTTGAAACAAATTTGTATTTTGATCCTGGAAACTTTTGTAGCTATACTTAGTTTGAAGCCACTTAGGAGTCTTTTTAGTTTTGGTGGAATTGCAGTTTTGTAAAAACAGATAAGCACCATCAGGAATGGGATGTTAAATGAGGTGCATCTTAAATCCTACAGAGTAACTTATACTGATGAGATGATGAAGAAACAAAAAAAAAAAAAAAAAAAAAAAAAAGGAAAAAACACACACACACAACCATATTTCTGTTACTCCTAATGCTGTTTTTGTTTTCAGTTTATTTAATTGAGAGAAGGTCAGAGTACCTCTGTAAATTAGAATACTATGCAGATATACCTGAGCTAACTCAAAACAAGACAAGAAGCAGTATACATAAACAAAGAGATATATCTCAGAATTGTTTTATTTATTGTTGTTTATTTATTGTTTCAGTTGCTTATTCAGAGGCAGCTTGAGCATTGGATTCTTAGAACTATTTCATAATAGGTCTGAAAGTCTCTAGCACAAAATGTGTAACAGGTAGTGATGTTACAGAACTCCATAGAAAAATCTCTTGCTTGTAACACAAAGCACTGACATATTTTCACTACTGTAGGATGTAGGATGTAGTGAAAAACCCCAGTTTAGAAATGTCCCCCAACCACTCAAAAAGCTTAAACTTATGCAGTGTGATGCAGGCATGGTGGTTAGAAGTCAGACAGAACCAAGTGAAGTGTGGGATGTCATAATGTAATTTGAAATTTATAAAAAGATAAAATGATGTGGTAGGAACAGGTTCTGGACAATCAACATTTTTATTTTTATTTTCAAAAACTACAGAACAGCTATTACGTAATGATAATGAATTGCAGCCAATACAGAAGATCTGCCACTGTCTATGAATAAGCCACATTGTTAGCCACTAAATTCCACAAGTTTTGATTGCTAACTGAAAAACAAATAAATGTTCCAAATGTTTTTGGACTGGTAGGCTAGGGTACTAAGGAATGAATGTAAGAATAATTTTGAAATATAAACCAGAAAATTTGAGCTATTCCATAGAGAGGAAGAGGAAGAAACAGTGAGCGGTGGCTTTAAATTTATAATTTAAATACTCACACCTAAAAGGAAAAGAATAACAAAAGAATTAAAATATATCTGATATAAGAGATTATAATATCTATGGTTCACCTTAAAAAAAAAAAAAAAGACTGACTATGGTATTTTTATAGCAGGAAAATAATTCTAGTACTAGTAATAAACCATATATGAGTTGCAGGAAGACTGAAACAATGCTAGTCAAATATTATAATTTTCTTCCATGGGAGAAACAGGAAAAAGGTAACACACATATGCCATATGCATAAACCCTTATAATGCAGCTTATATCATAGGTGAAGCATACTAGGAAACTAGAAACAGTTTTGAACCAGGTAATGACAATAATGTTGGCATAACTATTCTGTCTTGATTTATTTCTTAAATATCCAGAAAATTGTATGCGTTTAAGTCAATGTAAATTTCAGAAAAAAAAAATCTTTGTAATACTACAAGAACTTCTTTTATCAAATAAATGTTAAAACAGATTTTATTCAAAGGGTTGGTGTACTGAAGCTTTTACTAAAGAGGAAAACATCTGCACTTAAATCTTCTGGAACAATCATATTTTCTCACTTAATTACTGAAGAAGATTGTTATTAGGTATTACTACCATCTTTCAGTTTAATAGAAAAAAAGTGCACTAATACAAACCTGCCTAAAAATATCTGTAAGCATGGACTCATCTTATAAAATAAACAAGGCAGTTATCATTGGAGAATAAAGAAAGCAGAAATAACATTCCTATAAAACAGATGACAGTCTGGAATAGTTAAAATTACCCCCTTTAAAAGATACAAAATGAGTCCAATGATTTTCCTTCTGCTTTGGAAACTAAATGACAAGTCAGAAGATGTTTCCACTAACATGGAGTTTCAGATGTTATTTTTACAGCAGTGCAGTTGTTTCCTTTTTCTTATATGAAATATTAAAAAAAAAAAAAAATCTTGGGTGAATTAAACTGCTTACCTTTGAGCCTCGCTCATTAAAAATAATTTCAACATCTAAGATTTTACCAAATTGCTGCAAAGAAATAGAAAATTAACATGAAAAAAGATAACTTCAATGCTTTATCATATAAAGTACAAATGTTTGTTTCAGAAATTGATGCACCATATCACAAAGTTAAAGAAATATAAAATGAAAGACAATCAAGCACCAGAAAAGACACACTGAAGAGTAGCCAAATCAATATTAAATGTCATTATACTTGTCATGATCATTCCACATACTAATTTATGAACTTTAAATTCAATGAGATGTTCTGACAAAGAGGATATCATCACTAAATTGTAAACAGTAAATTGAAAGTCCCAATTTTGTTTTGGTTTTGTTTTGTCTTTTCATATATTAGGTTACTTTCTGGTGATTCATCCAGTCCAGCTGCCATCACCAATTGTTTTAAATGTAATATGCTGTAGAGTTAATTTGATTATAGTACAATAAAACATCACTAAGAAGACAGGATTAATGGCCACATGAACATTGTCGCCCTCTGGTCATCCTATCCTCTAAAGGACATTTGTTTCAGAAAACTTTTTGCAGTTGCTTCCCAGAACAGGTAAAGGAGTTTGGTTTCATCTAATTCTTGTAAAGCAGAAGTAACTAAGTGGGAGTTTTGTCAGTGGCTTGTTGAAAATAATGGATATGCCTTGTTGAAAAGGTACGTCCATTATTCCCTACCTAATTCTTGTCATCCTAGAAGGTAGTTTGGAAAACTAGAATGGATACTTATGTGTTGATGGTTTTTTCTCCCACAGAATTGCACTTTATTATAATGTTTACAGTAACTATTATTTACCTTCCAATAGCATTCACAATCATCTAGGCATTGTTCATGCACACAAAACTTGACCACAGTTGCTGTCCTAAAGAAAAAGGCTCTGTTGGACTTGTCTCAGTAAGAGAATAATGTTTGACTCAGGCAGTGTTTAGTTAGAGCACTTTCAGAGATGGCACATTCTGCGATGTGACACTCTAATATATCAGTGGGTCATTTCTGTTGTTTCTTATATCATTAACATGCTGTATAGATCAGTGTTAACACTGACAAATGACACAAATAATGATTAAACAAAAAGGCAGAAATTAGAGGCAGGCAAATGAAGAAAAATCTATCAACAGACCAAGGAACTGCAGTCTTTTAAGATGTACTCCAGTCTTTTAAGATATAACAAACACTTATAGGACAGAAAGAACAGCATTCCTTTTCTGCCTTATTAAAGTGTTTCAACTTAGTTATGAAAATCAACTATCATTTCTTGTCCCTTGTCTTAATTTCTGTTCTTGTATTCACCATCTAATTAACTAATATTTTAACTACTTTAACCTCTAAGCAGACAATGACTTAATGTTTAAACAATCCTCCTCTGCTGTATTCAAATCAATGTTAAAAAATATATATATCTGCCATGTGCATAACGTGTTCAAGATGTAGCATTACAATTTCATTTCAGATATCTAATTAAACTCACACTTCCAGAAATTTAATTTTTATATCAAGTCAGAAGCTAAAAGTTTATTGTTGTCAAGTCATTATAAAGCTGGAAATCTCCAGTCATCCTTCAGTTTTATTCTTTTGAGACCTAAGACATAGAAATATTGAAAATAAATGTAGTTTTTGTTCATTTATGAATTTCAAAAATCCCTAAAAAATACTTTCCTTTAATGTACTTTAAAATAAAATCCATCTATTTTAAGTGGTTTGTTTAATTTAAAGAAATTTGCATTTTTCCCCTCTAGAGGGTTGTTATGCCTTCTACTATTTTGCTGATGAGTTGTAAGCTGCATTTAGGGGAGGTTACTTGCAGCAAGTCATATATGGTAACACAGTCACCTGCATTACCCAGTGCCATACTAGGAATTTTTTTTTCCAGTGAATGTTTTCCTCATTTCATACAAATAAAAGCTGAAAACGTCTTAACACACAAAGGTATTAGAAGAATTTAAGTCTGAACTGAACATGAGAGAGCAAGAGAAGGATAGTGGCAGGCAGTATTAATGCTATTCCATATAAGATGAACTGTAACAAAGAGACCTAAATTTTAGTAAGAAAGAAGAAAGCAAGAGGAACACAAATACTAAAGAGTACTAGCCTGGAAAAGGAAAATCTGGGTTCTAATAGCTGCTCAAGTACTATTTCTAGATTGTATTTAGTGAGTTTTCAAAAATAAACCTAACAGTTCTTGGAGCAGGGAGAAGAAACCAGGTCTAACCTCTCCATGGTTATGAGCCTAGAACTGATGGCACGTATGAGACTTGTGAAACAGCCAATGCACATGAAGGTAGCTGATGGCCTGAGCAAAAGCAAAAATTGAGAGACTTAGAGAAATACACTGATAAAAAATTTAGAAGCCTATAGATCTATAATACTTATGAGGGGGTAGGTCAAGATTCCTACTCCCAGAGTTCTTGCTTAAAACCAGCCCATGTCTCACTTCTATAGATTCCGTTCTCTTGCTCATGAGGTCAAATGTTGAATATTTTACATCATACTGTCCAAAATCAATAAATACAGGAATATAAATCCTGATGAATACAGCAGGAATATATACTCATTTAATATCTTAAGACAACATAGTTAGCTTTTTTGAATGAAATGTAAAACTACACAATACATAGACTACACCAATCTGTATCACATATGGTAGAATCGGTAGAATTTCTTTTCCCAACTATGATTGGCAAATGTATTGTTATAAATATATGGAAAGAAAATCATCACTGAAAATGGTTAAACAACCTAAATCAGAGAGATCTCTAACAATATTGCCTATAATATTAAGTACCTATTGCAATGCAAATATAAAAAAGCATAAATAAAGCATGAGTACTTACACCAAACATTTGTCTAAGATCTGGATCACGGAATCGGAATGGTATATTTGAGACGTGAAGCCGTTTTGGCTGTGATTTGTTTTCTGTGTTTTCAGAAGATTGTGTCTGTTGCTGGCCATCGGTCTGTGCTGCATCTTCTGTCTGCTAAAAGGATAAAGGAAAACAATGTAAAGCATGCTGCAAGTGTTTCTAAATAAAATGGTGGGCTGAAATTCTCAAAAAAATTACTGAAAATGATTTTTCATTTTCACTCCGACAAAGGTTCTGAAGGATAACAGAAGTTGAAATAGATAATTCAAAATTCAAATCCCTTTCTTTATCTATCTCAATACTGTGTGATTTTAGTGATATTTTTAATACATATTTGGAATATGCCAGGGAATAGGTAGGATATTATTTTCAATGTTGTTTTCCTAAGCTATTGCTAAATAATTAATAAATACGTCTCCCTATACTGTAAGACTGTTGAAATCTCTTTAATGGAAATGGAAAAACAAATGGAAAAAAATGGATCTCCATATCCAAATAACAGACAATTTGTAGTAGCAAGCTATGCACTTTCAAATCAGATTAGCACTTTCATTCAGAGACTACTGGGACTTCTACACAGGAGGTAGGTAACACATCACATCCTAGTTGCCATTGCCTAAGCAATGCTAATAGGCACCAGAGGATCATTTTGTCTATATAAATGGTCACCATTACAGAAAAGGGCTTGAGTTGTGAAAGAGAATAGAAGTATAATCAGTAGCAAAGGTTGCCTAAGATAAAAGTGAAACCCAGAAACAAAGTTTTACAGATTTTCTCTCTCACCAGAATAAGAACATAACATGGTAGTTCTTAGGGGGACTGTTCCCTAGATTTAAAATACTACTTTATGACTGAAGGATGTTGTGTGCATTATAATTTTAGAAACAAAATCATAAAAACCTAGAAAGATTAGGAAAAAAATAGGAACTCTTTCATTTGAAATGTAAAAACTAAACAACATTGGTTTATCAGTATATTATAGAAATCTCTGGGCTGCACTCCTTAATGATATCATACAGTGACTGTGTATGCAGTACTCTTTCAATCACTGTGTGTGCAGTACTCTTTCACTAGTACAAGGTTTTGTATAGGTATGTTAAAACAACAGTTTTCTTTTGTGCTGGTAGAAAAAAATAGGGAAAATAAAATACATTGATGAAACCACAAGGATCATCTTACAACTGCTACTCTATTTTCTCTACCCTTCCTTTCCCTTCTGACCATATTCTTCTTCCAAGTATTCATTTTTTCCTTGTGTTCTAATGTTACAATTCCATTTCTATTTCAGTCTTTTTTTTATTAAAAAAAAATATTAAAAAAATATTAAAAATTTTTATTAAGAATTTTTTTTTTATTAAAAAAAAAATCTCCCATTTCCTGTTAGTATCAAATTTATTTTTAGGGACAACAGTTTAGGCAAAGTAAAAATGATTATATAAAATAAACCTTACCAATTCTAGTACCAATAGGCCTGTTAAGAAGGAAGTAAAAGAACTCAAACAGAAAATATTTACATCAGCAATGAGTACATATCAACTTAATGCTAGCAAATTCAACATCATCATCACCCATCATTATCTCCAGTAAACATGTTCTCAATTTCAAAGGACAAACATCTAGTTTCCTGCATTACTTATGCTGAATCAAGAGTTGAACAGTGCTCTCTAAAGTCATCTCATTCAGGCTCAGTCACTGACCTATTTCAGTGCCAGCAATAGGAGTAGCTCAGACAACTGGGGACAGTTCTAATCGTGGCCCCTACACTTATAATGGGGCATGATAAAAATAGGAAAGAGTGATCAGTGTACCGCAGGTCTGTTCTTCCAGCAACAATGTTGATTTATGTGTTTACCAAAAGAAAATTGTATAAGATCTTCAGTCCAGGATGAGGTTCAATGCATATTTTCTTCACTCACAAAAACGTCCCTCTTTGCTGGGTTAAAAACTTGCTGGATGGCTGGGCCCAGAGCATAGTGGTGGATGGAGTGAAATCCAACTGGCAACTGGTCACCAGGGGTGTTCCCCAGGGGTTGGGGCCCATCCTCTTTAATATCTTATTGATGAGTTGGATGAGCGAATTGAGTGCACCCTCAGCAAGTTTACAGATGACACCAAGTTGGAGGGAAGTGTCGATCTGCTGGAGAGTAGGAAAGCCCTGCAGAGGGACCTGAACAGGATGGGTTGATGGGCAGAGGCCAATGGGATGAGGTTCAACATGGCTAAGTGCTGGGTCTGGGTCCTGCACTTTGGCCACAACAAGCCCATGCAACATGATAGGCTTTGGGCACAGTGGCTGGAAAGTTGTGCAGAGGAAAAGGACCTGGGGGTGCTCACCTGAACATGAGCCGGTAGTGTGCCCAGGTGGCCAAGCAGCCCAACGTTATCCTGGCTTGTATCAGGAATAGTGCAGCCAGCAGGACTGGGGGGTGGTCATCCCCTTGTACTCTGCTCTGGTGAGGCCTCACCTTGAGAGCTGTGTTCAGTTTTGGGCCCCTCAGAACAAGAAAGACATCGAGGCACTGGAGCATGTCCAGAGAAGGGCTACGAAGCTGGTGAAGGGCCTGGAACACAAGTCCTGTGAGAAGCGGCTCAGGGAACTGGGGGTGTTTGGTCTGGAGAAGAAGAGGCTCAGGGGAGGCCTCATTGCTCTCTGCAACTACCTGAAAGGGAGGTGTGGGGAGCTGGGGGGTCAGCCTCTTCTCACAGGTAATTAGCAATAGGACTAGAGGGAATGGCCTCAAGTTGCAGCAGGGGAGGTTCAGGTTGGAAATTAAGAGATATTTCTTCTTAGAAAGAGCAGTCAGGCGTTGGAATGGGTTGCCCAGGGAAGTGGTGGAGTCACCATCCCTGGAGGTGTTTAAGGAAAGGTTGGACCCTTAGGGACATGGTTTAGCGGGTGACATTGGTAGTAGGGTGACAGTTGGACCAGATAATCTTGGAGGTCTTTTCCAACCTTAATGATTCTATGATTCTATGATTATACTGCAGTTTCTCTTCCTTCCTTTGAAGTAAGATAACTAGGTGTGATATACAAACTGAATCACTGAAAGAATCCCAGTTAAGTAATTTTGAGGCTTTATTTAATCTTGCCTCTTCTGCAGTGATCCAATTTACAGTGTAGTTCTGTGAATTACTGAATGCCAGTTGCTTAATAGAGTCAGAGGTGGTAAGAGTTTACTGATGGGAGACATAGGCTTGCAACTGCCCTGGCATCAACAACTGAGGTCCCTATGATTTTTGCAAAAGTATTGATTCACCAGTAATATCTACATTTCACACTATATGATGGTACTGATACACAAATGCAAACTTTTACATGCACTAAAGAATTTTCAAGTGATTCAAGTGTAAAACTGAGTCTTGATCTGCTATTGCCTCAACTCACAGGCAACAACAAACTAAACAGTTCATCCTTAAGTATTTCTCATAATTTAAATAATAAAGCTGGAATATAGCTGTTGAGAGAGGAAAAAAGAATTCATATTAATCTCTTGCTATGACATCTAAAGCCAACTAAAATTTCAAATTAAGATTTTAGAAAATTGATCAGTCCATAAACACCACACTTTCCACCTTCAGACCTTTAAAGGAGAGAAATATGAAGGAAATTCAGTGTGGGGGGGGGTGAGGAACTGGAAAATTCTTGAATACAACACTCAGGAAAAAATTAAGGTCAATTAGATTAATCTGAAGAGAATTAAAGAATTCTGAAGGTGGAGTTCAGCTTCAGGAACAAAGGGTGCCCTGGGAAGAAATTATATAATCAGCATACTGTATAAATGCAAATTGAAAAAAGTAATTTCTGTTCATGATATGAGAAACAAGGAGTGGAGAAGTTGAACCATGCATTATTAACATACCAAAACATTAAGAGCAACTTCTGTATTGAGAAGTTTGACATATTATCAAAAAAAAGCCAGAGAGGTTTCTGAAGATGACACTAAATGTGTCAAACCCATTTACCTGGGTAAATCCAGATACTGTAAGATCCCCACCCATCACCCCCACCCCCACAGCCTGAAATTTAGAGTTCTAGTGAAGAACATCTCAGAGTTTGGGCACTTCAGAAAGTCACTATCATCAAAGATATGTAAATGTCTTTAAAGAGGTCTGTGGTAAAATTAACATAGCTAAAATGCTTACAATGTATTATAAGGCTTGATATTACAATAGTGTCTTTACAAAATGTGTCACCTTCCAGAAATGTACATATGGGCCAAGAAAATCTGGAGAAGGATAACTGCAAATTGAAATTGAAATATGAAACTTACAAGAAAACTTCCAAGTAACACCAAGGAGGTAAACAGATGTAGGACAGAGGATACAGCCAGAATTTTGCAGTCACAGAAAGGAAAATTTCAAAGCCCTGTGGACTTGAAGAGCTAGAATGCAATTTACCTTACACATAAATAATGCATTTCAATATAGAATTTTCATTGCTAGAAGAGATAAAACCTATGTTTGATATTTCTTTAAAAATTAATTGAAGTTAGTATGTAAGATATTAGCCTCACTACATCCCTGCAGTCTTATATGCAATCAGTGCAGGTCCTGATCCATTAAGGGTTTGGTCTCTTTCAGTACCTTCCCTAATTCAATTAAGCAAATTAGTATGCATTATGCAAAACAAATAAATAAATAAAGTGCCTATTCTTTAACATTGAACAGAAATTGAACAAAAGACAATATAGTCTGTGATTTTTCCACGCTACCTCACATTTTAAGTATAAAGTTGCATCAGTTATCTTCAGATATCAACAAGCTATGAATTTAACTTTGTGAAGAGGCCACAATTCATAAACCAATTATTCAACACATTTTACTACTGAAACTATCTATCTCCTGTCACCAGTTCTAAACAGTTGCATCAGAGCCATTTCTCTAAAGATCTTCTAAAACCATCACAAGAGAAACATGTTTTTTAAACAGTAATCTTACAGAGATAGCTTAGAAAAGAGTTTTTGAATCTCAAGTGTAATTGCCAGATTTGCTTAATGAAAGTTATTTAAAAGATAATTAAATGTTTTATCTCATACCCACATAGCCAATAAGCTATGCCAGGCTTTTTGACAACATGAATTGACAACATCATTGAAATGTGTCTTTCAAGAAAGAAAGTCAAAAACAAATCTCATCAGTGAGATAGGGTAAAAAAACATTTGAGCTATTATTGATGGTCATAACATAAATCCACCATTAGAATCACACGGTCACAGATTTTGTTTCTTTCAATCACAGACTTCTTGGATGCATAAAGCCACAATGCTATCTGAGCAAAAGTGGTCAGAGATCATCTGGAAGGATAAAGGTCAGAGCCATTTAGTGGCATTTTTCCTTTTGTAAAGCTGTAGTTATTATTTACGTTCTTTTATTTATTAAACAGAAAAAACTCCAAATAAAGCAATAACACTATGATGTTAGTGTACCAATAACTTTCAGGAAGAGTAAATGGTAAACCTGGCTAGAATTTCTTGATTTCATCCTGTAAAATGATTTCATCATTTTATCTGTATCTGTGTCAACTGAAATTTTAAAACTGAAGTTTTTCAATTCAGACAAGTCATTGGAGTCAAAATTATGGAACTAAGCACCAGTGCCTTCTATCTCCAGCAGTGACAAGAAGATGCAGTTGCCATCTGTGGAATTACATCTTCTATAACGTCAGGCTTTATTTTATGAAGACAGCATTTATCGTTCAGTATTAAAGAACATTCAACATTTGTTGTTGTTTGTTTGCTTGCTTTTAAATGTTGGTTTTTTTTTTTTTTTTTTTTTTTTTTCCTTAAAACTATAGTGCTAGAAAAGTGTTTAAGGAATCACTTACTTATCCCTTTCATCAAGGCAAAATTAGTATCTGCTGAAATGTCTTGGATAGGCCTGGAGGGTCAAATCCACCAGTTTAAAGATTTTCAGTGACAGATGTTCCACAGGCCAATTTGCGAGTCTAATCCACTGCTTCACTTTTCCCACTGTCTTACTGGAGTTTTAAAATATTATTTCTTCTCTTATACACCATACATATGGAGGAGTAATTAGGACTATTCCCCTCAGAGACATCTTCTTCCTGACAGCTATGGTAAGGTGTTTTTTTTCATCCTTGGCGCCACATTCACAAAAATTCTGACCACACATTTTTCTCATTTGCATCTTTTCAAACTGGTCTGTGTCCTTCTTTCAACAGGTGCCTTATTTTACCCACAGTGTTCTAGTTTAGGCCTTAGTTTTGCAGCTTAAAACGTACAGGTAGTATCAGATATTTTCAGTATATATTTCTGTTATACATACCAGGTGGTCCCTGCTTTTCTTTGTGTGTGCACCCATTGGTTGATTTTATTTTTTTTTTCCTTTTCAACAGGATGACATTTTAAATTCATATACAACCTGCAACTATTATAATCTTTTATGGAACTACTAACCAGTGATTTTTTTCAAGCCATAGCTGGGTAGTGTGGAAGCACCTCACATTTGATGTTTTTGAATAGTGACTTATTTTTTTTCAGACAATCCCTCCAATTTATCAAGATTATTTTGAATTCTAATTCTATCCTGCAATGTACTCAGAGTCCTACCCAGCTTGGTATTCTTGTAAATTTAATAAGTATACACTCCATCATTCAGAGCATTAATGAAACTATTGAATAACCCTGAGTCACCACAAACCCCTGCAGAACTCCTTTTAATAAGTCTTATTTAAAATCTCAATAAATCACGTTTTTGATAGTGTAATACTTAAATACCTTTTCTTGTTTTGCACCTGGCATATTGCAATTGTATGTTTACTGTATTTCCCAGCTTGTGTATAATAATGTATTGGGTGACACAGTCAAAGCCTTATGAAAAGTTCAATGTTACATGTAAGGGTCTAAAAGGCCATTGTAGAAATAAAAGAATATCTTTTCAAAAAATCCATGGTGATGGCTATTCTTCTTGTTCTTCCAAGTGTTAAAAATACAATGTTTATTAACTTTTTGAGTATTTTCAAAGGACGGAAACTCACATGACAGCATATCCCTTTGGTCTATATAACCAACACTTCTCTTTCCATCCTTTTTAAAAACAAGCATTATATTTACTATTACAGTTCTCCAATACCTCTACTCATTCTCCAAAAGGTGACAAAGACAGACAGACATTAATGGCTCCAAAATATCATCTAAAATTTGGAAGTTAATTAGAAACAGTTTACTGGGAAAACAAACAATCAAAAAACCTAAACTATCTTGCCTGAATATTCTCTAACTGGTTTCTTTCCTCTTTGAGGTGGACAGATTTTTCTGACACTTGGGAAATTATTTAATAAATGCGTGGCTGAGGCTGACTTCTACAGTGAGCAACCATGCAAAGAAGAAAGGTGCTCTTACCCTTTGCATGAACATTGACTTTTACAGATTACAGATTTTACAGATATTACAGATTCTTTGCATCCTAGCATTAACAATCGTGGCTCAAATCCCCTCATGAAGAACCATCCTCCTGCTTGCTTTCTGTAGATTTAGTCCCAAAACTCACCATCTGCATATTCTCAAATGACAGTCTGGTTACAGAAGGCATGAAATCCCGTGATATCCCTATTAATCATGAGTTCGGTACTATGGACTTGACCACCAAATACCCACTCAAGGTTTCATCCACTGTATCTTACCACCTGGTTGTCTATGAAAATTTTCACAGGCAAGAGGTTCTTTTTTCCTCTAATGGTTATCATGAGCTATTAATGGTCTCCTTTAGTCATTACCATAGACAAAGCACCCCCTTGAATTAGAAAGGAACCATTCCTTTCTTGCTTGCTCTTCCTAATCAAAATAACAACTTTATTTTTGGTGACCTATATTTTTTGCAGGTATGACTTTTGAAGATTCAGACACCTTTTTTTTTTTTTTTTTTTTTTTTTAATTACACATTATTCCCTTCTATTGTGACATCCTTGGTCACAATGGCATTATGTGAGCGCAGCATGGACCAGTGTGGTCACAACTGGTAGGCACGGACACAACCAGCACAGTGCTCTTTACACAGCATCAGTAAATCCCCTGAAAAGAGATTGTTTCCATTTGTAGTGCCTGAGGTATCAAATTTACATGACTGTGAAGTTCCTAAACATTTCTAGAACCACACATCATGCTTCATAACTGTCAAGAATATATATATATTAAAAAAAAAAATTAAAAATCCAGTGTGCAACAGGTCAAATCATTTGAAAAGAAATTGTTTTTCTAAACAGGTACAGCAAGGAGTAAAATACACTTGGGTCTGAAAGCACAGATGGTACTGACCCTTTGTGCTAAAAGTAATCAATGGTAACAGTAGTTCTCACCACGATTGAAAATTACTACTTTTTCATATGCATGTCAGTCAGCACTGTACCAGGTTATTTTTTAGCTCTGAAGTTTTAAGATGTCATTTTTCATTTTTCCTGAAAGGTCGCTTCCACTAATTTGCTGCACGACTATTTTCCTGGTTCCACTGAGAATATATTTCTAATTTAAAAAGCCTAATAAACAGTTACATATTTTAACAGATTATTGATGAATATTGCCCGGAGGGAACCATGAGATGAAAACTTCAGCATCCTATTGAATATAAAATGGAAGTCTGATAAAAAATAAATAAATCTTATTTATGTAAAAAACATTTGATGTGGATATTTATTAACACACAATTCAACTTTCCAGCTCACACGTCAAGTTTCCAGCTCATATGTCAGAATGTTAAAATAAATTATGTCATAAATGTTAAAATAATTTGCTTGAACTTGAATCCTTTAACAAGTGTTGTTTGCATTTGCAGGCACTTCATATGGAATTGAAATGCTCAATTTTCCATAATAATTTCTAACTCAGTCGATGTATACGAGCTAAGCAAGTTTAATCTTGGCGAAATTTAATTTAGGTAAGGACAGCATTCAGAGAAAATCATGTGAAGCATGCATACACCTCTAACCAGAAATATGTCTTCATATGTCAATTTTAATTTATCATTCCAGAGAATAATATTCTTAAGACCCAGTGTCATGCAATTATTATTCTTTGATAGTTCTCTTTGATGGCTGACTTCTCTCTTGGCCATCTTCCAATTCTATTCTACATACATACCTCTTTTTTAATAAAAATGGTCTTTTGTGTTACCATCTCATAGAAATTGATGAGAAACTATTTACCACAAAAAAAAAAAAAAAATGAGGCTATATAACTAACCCCTCAGAGAAGCAAATATTGTGATACCTATTTCTTGAGCTAGCCAATTTAAATTAAATAGGTATGTTCATAATATTACCTAGGTATAGAATCATACTAATATTTATCACTGAAATTATTAAATCAGCTAACAGAGATGTGTGAAGGTATAAATGATAATAACAGAGATTTTAAAAAATACTGTAATACTAAAACCAGATGGCCTTGTATATGTTGCTTCACTGCATCTCTAGTAATTCTGTCAGTTGAAAATATACTCAAAAAAAGGAAAATGACACCCAAAAACATCCTAGTCTAGTCTGCATTTTGATAACATTGTTTCTGAAGTAACACAAGTTACTTCTGATGTAAAAATTTCCTTTAAATCTTGGTATCATCAATAAGTACAGATATTTTACAGGAATTTGTTTTTACTGATTTGTTCTTTCTGCTCTCTCAGTATACCACCTCCAAGGGCTATCATACCCCTTGCCAGTTCTATCCAAATCGCGCACAGTGCTTCCTGGTTCCTATTTCACCACATATTTGCAATTATAAAATATTTTTTAAAAAATCATAATATATGCTAGTCTTAAAAATAATTATAAAAGTTATATATACAAAATATAGAAATAGAAGACCAAATACTCACATACAGCAAATAAATTCATATTAAATCCCTTTACTTTAGTGAGCTAGGGAATGCTGGTGTTAGGATAGATTAAAATCCAAAACATTTTTATAGGAAAGCAAACTCAAATCAAAAGAGGGTGTTCTAAAAAACTGCTTTAAATTTAATAAAACATACTTTAAATATAAATATGCATATACAGATATTAACCAAATCCATCACCAGGACAGTTAAAATAAAATCAAGTGTTTTCTAAAGAATTTCTTTCCCCACCAAAATACTTATTTTTGTCTCCTTAGCTCAGTCAGTTCTAAAAACAGAAATCTTCTGTTCAGTGAGGTTCATCTGTTGCTTTGTATGGAACCCCTCTGACCATGGAAGAGCCATGGTACATTTCTGGTACATTACGAGCCACAAAGTAACTGCCAATCATGAGGCAAATTCTTGCTCACCTGTCAGTTGATAAGGATTATTATATTTAGAGGATTTAATATGTGCACATTACACCAATCACCATGCAACAATGTATGTGTACTAAGAGAAGCAATGAAATTTAAGCCAGTGACCTCAGTCTGAAAGGCTTTGTGTTTTATCAAAAATTCATGCAGCCACGTTTACACTGACTTTGTACTGCAGTCAAATTCTTAAAAGACTTCACACAAATAAATTCTTAAAAGGCTTCACACTGAGTCAGGTTCTTAAAACCAATTAAAAACACATTCTATTAATTTCAGGAGGACATGGCCTGCCTAGTTTTTCAACTACCATCAAACTATTACCAGTTTTCCAGTTTTCACTGAGGAGCTTAAATGCAATGATAAGTGAGAAGTGCCAGTTATGTTACAAGATTTTAGAAACATAAGTAATTGAAAACACTCATTCTAACAACTGGCAACTGTGGTTATTAACACAATTTATCTTGAGGTGTATCTGCTACTGTGGGAAATGGTCTTCCCTGTACTCCTGAAGCACCTGTCAAGACTCTTTGAATAGTTGTTGCTCCTGTTGTGGTGACTGAGCCATGACAAGTCTCGCATCATGCCATTTCAACTAATAACATGTGATCTAGTGTGCTGCCTCAATATCAACTTACACTACAAATTCCTGATGTCAGAAGAAACTATTATAACTTCTCAAAGAATAGTAACTTAACTGAAAAGAATCATTTTGTAAAATGTTTCAGAAAGTGTACATATATTTTGTTGTTTCAATTCCCAGCTTTTCCCCAGAAGTTATAAAAATATATAGACATGAAGAAAACTGATAAACAAAATGTTTTTCTGGATGAAATAAATTAATTCTTATTTGGAAAAATATATTATCCCAGCCTATCAACCCCTTTTTTTAAGGCTAGGACCTGTTTGTTATCGACCCATATTTGCAATATATTTCACTCATAAATACATTTTTAAAGGGAAAAAATATATTCCTTAAAATTCATCCATCTCTAACAATGAATTTCCCAGCCTGCTCCTGACATGACACAAGAATATAATCTCCCATCTCTGGAACTTCTGGCAAAGGCACTGTACAGAATAAAACAATATTTAGTTGACATGAATTCAGAGAGAGCCTTGTGTACACCATTCCAGCAGAAAATCAATCAATCAATCAATCAATCAATCAATTCTATTTTTCCCAGGAAATACAAACTTTCCATGTAACCTTCTATCTATTACTGAAGACACAGTCAGTCCTATGTTTCTTACACCTGAATTGTGTTATATCTTCCCTCTGTTCCTTTTCATTGACTAATCTTTTTTGTTTTCTGGAAAGCAATGGTGTTGTAGACAAAATCTTTCACCCTCAAACTCTGCTTTAAATGCAGTGAAATGCTGTCACAGAAGAGTTGTTTGCATGTCACTGCAGAATGAATGCTGGCTTCAGTCTTAGCTTTTTAATAATGAATGGAACATCAACAGTAAAACTGACCTACAACTACTATCTTTTCCACATCACAGAGAAAACAGGCTAGTTTATAATATCTTGAAAAAGTTTTACCATGTCTTGATCATTTTCTTGATAATCTATAAATGGATAAAATCACTCGCATATTTTTTAAACCCACCTGAAGTTTAGAGGAAGCCTAATTCTAGTGCAAATAACCTATAAAACATTTACAGGAAATGAAGAAAAAGAAGAAAATCAATAGATTATTTTTTAAAAATTAAGCAAATGTATTGCTATGCTGATTTTCTCATGTGTATACATATCCACAAAAGGATAAAGCTCTTCAGATTTTTACATTAAAAAATACTCATTAAATAAAAAGAAGAAAAATACTCAGAACAACCACCTGTTTTTTTGTTTGTTTGTTTTCTGCTACACCAATCAAGTTATGTCTCAGAGAGACAGAGCTTGTGAATGTCTTCGAGGCATTATTTGATTAAGTTGACAATATTATGTGAGCAATGGTTGAGTACCCACTGTGCTGTACTTTTGACCAAATTGATTTGTGTAATGAACACTTGCTCTGTCTCTTCTCTAGCCTGAATAGGGCTCTTGATTTAACCAGTAGTGCTGGAAGCCAAGTGAATTTACAGCCCCCACAGTCATTCTCTCTCAATCTGGAGAGAATAGCAGCAGCAGTACATGAGCAAGCATAATTCAATACATTGTGCTATAAGCGCAGAAAATAATATCAGAGAGCTCTGCAATATACCTGTTTGATTTGATTTGTAAACCTGATAAAAAAGCAATCGAGAAAAGTTCAGCAGAAAAAATATATATGCGTCCCAAACAAAAATGCAACCATACAGAATGTCTACAAAGAACTGAAAAAAAAGATGCATAGTAAATCATCTTCATGCATTCCTTATAGATAATACTGCATATGTTCCATTTTAAAAGGGTCTCGATTCTGAAAAGTTACCATTCCGTTAACAAAGTGAGCAAAGAGAATAATTTAAAACTGAGTTTGGGACTTTTTGAAAATACTGTTTCTCAAATATACTGCCAATAGCGTATTGACAAATGTGGATAGGCTTGTATCCTTCCTGTTTTCTTAAGCAGATTGACAGATTAATCATACTGGTTTTGAAAAATTTATATTCCGAGAAGTCCCAGCACTGGAATGTTCTTCCCAGAAGCAAAATAACACAGCTGAAAAGGAGTTATCTATATAGATACATTTGCACTTTATTTTTTAGATAAAGGTGTATACATTCAAAATAAAAAACAACAATAACAACAGCAAGAACAACAACAAACTATCATACTTCTTTCTTCCTTTCTTTATAATGGTGTGATAAACATCACCAGGAAAAATATCAGTGACTTTTCTTATCAGCTGTATCACTGGATCCTTTTATCATGTTTGAAGTTCAATACAGAGTTCCATTGCTTTCAGGAGAGAAAGGTGAGATTATTTTTTCAAAACAGTTTTAAAGATGAAAAAAATATTTTAAGTATCTCATAAAGCAAGGGATGCAACTTATGCCACATCAATATATCCCTTTAATGTTCAATTTCTGAAGACAGCGTGCATTGTTCTTTGTGCTCATCTAGTGAAAAATGTATGTAGACATTGACTTGCCATTATGCACAAAGAAATACATAATCACAAGCGCATTTCATAACTTTGCTAAATTTCCAGTGTAATCACGAATATATCTATTCATCAATGATCTGAATGAGGGCATTGAGTGCACCCTCAGTAAGCTCGCAGATGACACCAAGTTAGGTGCGTGTGTCAATCTGCTCGAGGGTAGGAAAGCTCTGCAGGAGGATCTGGATAGGCTGCACCGATGGGCTGAGGTCAACTGCATGAAGTTCAACAAGGCCAAGTGCCGAGTCCTACACCTGGGGCGCAATAACCCCAAGCAGAGCTACAGGCTGGGAGATGAGTGGTTGGAGAGCTGCCAGGCAGAGAAGGACCTGGGAGTGATGGTGGACAGTCGGCTGAATATGAGCCAGCAGAGTGCTCAGGTGGCCAAGAAGGCCAACGGCATCCTGGCTTGTATCAGAAACAGTGTGACCAGCAGGGCTAGGGAAGTGATTGTCCCCCTGTACTCGGCTCTGGTGAGGCCGCACCTCGAGTACTGTGTTCAGTTTTGGGCCCCTCGCTACAAGAAGGATTTCGAGGTGCTTGAGCGGGTCCAGAGAAGGGCGACGAAGCTGGTGAGTGGCCTGGAAAACAAGTCCAACATCGAAAGACTCTCTAATATAGAGAGCCACACCGCCACCCCTTCCATGCTGCCTGTCCCTTCTGAAGAGCCTATAGCCAGGCATCGCAGCACTCCAGTCATGAGACTGGTCCCACCACGTTTCCGTGATGGCAACCAAGTCGTAGCCTGCCCGCTGCACGATGGCTTCCAGCTCCTCCTGTTTGTTACCCATGCTGCGTGCATTGGTGTAGATGCACTTCAGCTGGGCCTTTACCTTATCCTCCGGCCTAGCCACTGCTCCCCCTGGTACAGCCCCAACAGTCCTCGCTCCAGCCCCATCCCCCTTCTTACCTAGTTTAAAGCCCTATCAATGAGCCCCGCCAGCTCCTGGCCCAGGATCCTTTTTCCCCTAAAGGATAGGGACCCGTCTACGGCCACCAGACCAGGTGCTGAGTAAACTGCCCCATGGTCGAAAAACCCAAGATTTCTGCGTAGGCACCAGCCCCGGAGCCACGTGTTTAACAGGTGGGCTTTCGTTGTCCTCTCCGTACCCCTCCCTGTCAACATAGGGACGGACGAAAAAACTACTTGCACTCCTGCTCCGTCCACTAACCGTCCCAGTCCCCTAAAGTCTCTTTTGATAGCCTTCAGGCTTCTGTTGTCAATGTCATCAGTGCCCGCCTGGATTATCAGTAGCGGATAATAATCAGAGGGGCGCACCAGGTTGGGGAGCTTTCTGGCCACGTCCCTGACCCTGGCCCCAGGGAGGCAGCAGACTTCCCTACGGGTAGGGTCAGGCCGACAAATAGGGCCCTCTGTCCCCCTAAGGACAGAGTCTCCCACGACAATCACCCTTCTTTCTTTCTTGGTGGAGGCAGTTCTGATGCGTGGAGTCGACCTCCTCGCCCTAGGCATCCTCCTGGGAACACTTTCTATCTCTTCCTCAGCTACCGGTCTCTCAATCTCCAGGGCCTCAAACCTGTTTTGTAAGGGCACCTGGGAAGGTGGGGCCGGAGGGGGAGGGCATCGCCTGCCACGTCGCACAGGGACCTGTCTCCACTCCTCCTCAGCTCCCAGATCCCCTCCCTCAGCCCGACGGCGACAGGGCAAGGGGTCCATCCCCGTTTGGGGTGTCTCACCCCGGTACCTCTCCTTGATGCCCTGCAGGGAGTTGCTCCAGAAGTCAATCTCCCGCAGGAGAGTCCTACGAGGTGTGGCTGAGGGAGCTGGGCTTGTTCAGCCTGGAGAAAAGGAGGCTCAGGGGTGACCTTATTGCTCTCTACAGGTACCTTAAAGGAGGCTGTAGCAAGGTGGGGGTTGGTCTGTTCTCCCACGTGCCTGGTGACAGGACGAGGGGGAATGGGCTTAAGTTGCGCCAGGGGAGTTTTAGGTTAGATGTTAGGAAGAACTTCTTTACCGAAAGGGTTGTTAGACACTGGAACAGGCTGCCCAGGGAGGTGGTGGAGTCACCATCCCTGGGAGTCTTCAAAAGACGTTTAGATGTAGAGCTTAGGGATATGGTTTAGTGGGGACTGTTAGTGTTAGGTCAGAGGCTGGACTCGATGATCTTGAGGTCTTTTCCAACCTAGAAATTCTGTGATTCTGTGATATTTACTCTTAGAATTCTTGGTTTCAGAGACACTAAGATTAAAACCTGTGGGAAAAACTCTGACCCTCTTGTTTTTAAACTTCACTCCAACATTATACAAATTTAAAAACAAATAAATAAATAAATAAAAATCACTATTCTCATTAATTTCTCTCAACCTCCCACATTACAAAAGGTAAAATGCTTATTTTGCAAAAACACTTTATCCAAAGCACCAAATGAAAACAAATCTAAACCATTACTTTCTCACCATTTCCTGTGACAGCTCTGAAGAGAAACAAATAGAGCAGTAAGGTGCCCATTCTACAGTTGTCTTGTCCCAGCTCTAGAGTGCTGAAAAAATCACACTGGCTACTGTCCAGTCTATTAGTGCATAAGTGCACTTCTTCCTTCCATTTCATTACCAGCAAAAGTATGTTAATGTTCATTTGTTCCTACTATTCTTCTTAATAAAATACATGTTTCAAAGTTGAGGCAAAACGTGCACCTCTTACCTTTCAAGCAGTATGGTGATTTGTTGACCCAAGTGACTGAAACTAAACAGACCAGAAAGCTTTCTTTTCTCACAGACAGTGGGAACCTGAATAGCCTTCCCCCCTCCCCCCCCCCCCCCCCCCCCAAATTTCAGTTCCTATGTTTCATAATATATCATATATAAACTTAATTATAAACTTAATTTTTATGTAAGAAGAGGCAATGACCTCCTCTCTGGAATCTTTTATGTCAGAGCTCCTCAATCAGTTGAATGAATATAGCTTACTAACAGGAAGACAATGTATTGTGGTTGACCCTGACAGGGACATTTGTTTCAGAAACAGTACAACGCACAATCATACTCTGGTAGAATCCCTTAATCCAATTTACAAACAAATGAAAACAAAAAATCAATCAAACAAACAAACAGACAAAAAAGCCAACACAAATCTAAATAATTTTGTGCTTTACTTCAGTAGTTTATATGATTCTACCATAGAACATGCTTTGGGGCCCCAGCATATAGCGTGCTGTTCCAGGTTGGGAACTTAGCAGAAGTATTGATTATTTCTTTAATTTCTAGATGGATGCATTCTGGATGCTGATACCACAGGCTACAAGAAAGCACTGCGATTATTGTGATAGCTTATGCATAGAAAGCTAGCAGTGTATATACGAGATCATTAATTCTGAGGACAGATAGGAACAATAAGATAGCTTCTCTTACTGCAGGGCAACCAAAGAGTTATTAATTACTTGGCTATATTAATTATTTCTCCAATCTATCTTCCTTAAAAACATAGAATATATTCCTTACACAGTGCTTTATGTCCACATTGCTGGCTCATCATTTTTCTTCTAAAATAGTCAGCAGAATATCAGGATATAGCGTATCAATCATGTTTGAAAGAGAATCACTAGAATCCATAAATATTTTGGATTCTGAATGTGTCTCAAAGCTTAGGCAAAATTAGCTGGTATAAAGAATGAATATGTTTTTAAAATAATGTTTATGATAGGTTGTAATATGGCTTTTTGTGTATCTAGGGGATTGTTGAGTTCAATTAAGGACATCCAGTTGACATCAACACAACAATAACTTGGAATGGGAGAAAGAATGATAGCAGGTTGCCTTAATACTTTTGGTATTATTTGCATTGGTAACTATTTCTGGCTGCTTACTGATCCTATCCATGAATTACACAAGTAAAAAAACATTCTTTTATCAGCTGCATCCTAGCTCCATTAGCCAAGAGTGGAGTGTATACATTCTATGCATGTTTTTAGAAGTTCATTCTATATCTGTAAAAGCTACATTAGTGTGTCATTTTCACAGGATATCTTTAAAAGATATTCATTGGTTTTATCCTTGAAATAAATAAATAAATAAATACACTAAGAAATGTTTTACTGGTCAAAGAGCAACATAATTAATTCAATGCAGAATAAATGTCTTAAACAGCACTAGACAAAGAAACATTCATTTAATTTTAATACTCTTTCATCTATTAGTCAGAATGCTACTATTTCGGATGTAATTCTTGTAACTTTTTCAAAGGACTTTAATAGGGGGAATGAAGTGTTTAAAAATAACTTTGTTTTGATACTTGAAAGATTCACGTAATATGCAGACAAACAGATGAAAACATCACCATGTATACAGAATCACAAAATTTTCTAGGTTGGAAGAGACCTCAAGATCATCGAGTCCAACCTCTAACCTAACACTAACAGTCCCCACTAAACCATATCCCTAAGCTCTACATCTAAACGTCTTTTGAAGACTTCCAGGGATGGTGACTCCACCACCTCCCTGGGCAGCCTGTTCCAGTGTCTAACAACCCTTTCGGTAAAGAAGTTCTTCCTAACATTCAACCTAAAACTCCCCTGGCGCAACTTAAGCCCATTCCCCCTCGTCCTGTCACCAGGCACGTGGGAGAACAGACCAACCCCCACCTCACTACAGCCTCCTTTGAGGTATCTGTAGAGAGCAATAAGGTCGCCCCTGAGCTTCCTCTTCTCCAGGCTGAACAAGCCCAGCTCCTTCAGCCGCTCCTCGTACGACTTGTTCTCCAGGCCCCTCACCAGCTTCGTCGCCCTTCTCTGGACCCGCTCAAGCACCTCGATGTCCTTCTTGTAGCGAGGGGCCCAAAACTGAACACAGTACTCGAGGTGCGGCCTCACCAGAGCCGAGTACAGGGGGACAATCACTTCCCTAGCCCTGCTGGTCACACTGTTTCTGATACAAGCCAGGATGCCGTTGGCCTTCTTGGCCACCTGAGCACTCTGCTGGCTCATATTCAGCTGACTGTCCACCAATACTCCCAGGTCCTTCTCCACCAGGCAGCTTTCCAACCATTCCTCTCCCAGCCTGTAGCTCTGCTTGGGGTTATTGCGCCCCAGGTGCAGGACCCGGCACTTGGCCTTGTTGAACTTCATGCAGTTGACCTCAGCCCATCGGTGCAGCCTATCCAGATCCTCCTGCAGAGCTTTCCTACCCTCGAGCACACGCACCTAGCTTGGTGTCATCTGCGAGCTTACTGAGGGTGCACTCAATGCCCTCATCCAGATCATCGATGAAGATATTAAAGAGGACTGGCCCCAGCACCGAGCCCTGGGGAACGCCACTAGTGATCGGCCTCCAACTGGATTTGACTCCATTTACCACGACTCCTTGGGCCCGGCTATCCAGCCAGTTTCTAACCCAACGAAGCGTGCGCCAGTCCAAGCCAAGAGCAGCCAGTTTCTTGAGGAGAATGCTGTGGGAGACGGTGTCAAAAGCCTTGCTGAAGTCAAGGTAGACCACATCCACAGCCTTTCCCTCATCCACCCAGCGCGTCACTTTGTCATAGAAGGAGATCAGGTTCGTCAAGCAGGACCTGCCTTTCATAAACCCATGCTGACTGGGCCTGATCGCCTGCTTGCCCTGCAAGTGCCGCATGATGACTCTCAAGAGGATCTGCTCCATGAGCTTCCCTGGTACTGTGGTCAAACTGACAGGCCTGTAGTTCCCCGGGTCAGCCCTCCGGCCCTTCTTGTAGATGAGCGTCACGTTTGCTAGCCGCCAGTCAGCTGGGACCTCCCCCGATAGCCAGGACTGCTGATAAATGATGGACAGGGGCTTGGCCAGCTCCTCCGCCAGTTCTCTCAGTACCCTTGAGTGGATCCCATCCGGCCCCATCGACTTGTGCACATCCAAGTGCCGTAGCAGGTCACCAACCAGTTCTTCGTGGATGGTGAGGGCCACATCCTGCTCCCCATCCCCTTCCACCAGCTCAGGGTACTGGGTATCCAGAGAACAACCGGTATTGCTGCTAAAGACTGAGGCAAAGAAGGCATTGAGCACCTCCGCCTTTTCCTCATCTCTTGTAACTAAGTTTCCACCTGCATCCAGTAAAGGATGGAGATTCTCCTTAGTCCTCCTTTTTGTGTTGATGTATTTATAAAAACGTTTTTTGTTATCTTTAATGGCAGTAGCCAGATTGAGCTCCAGATGAGCTTTGGCCTTCCTAATTTTGTCCCTGCACAGCCTCGCTACATCCTTATAGTCCTGCCTAGTGGCCTGCCCACTTTTCCAAAGATTATAAACCCTCTTTTTTCTCCTAAGCTCAAGCCACGGTTCTCTGTTGAGCCAGGCTGGTCTTCTTCCCCGCTGGCTCATCTTTGGGCACATGGGAACAGACCGCTCCTGCGCCATTAGGATTTGCCTCTTGAAGAGCGTCCAGCCTTCCTGGACCCCTCTGCCCTTCAGAACCGCCTCCCAAGGAACTCCACCAACTAGTGTCCTGAGCAGCCCAAAGTCAGCCCTCCGAAAGTCCAATACAGTGGTTTTACTGGTTCCCTTCCTGGCCTCGCCAAGAATAGTGAACTCCACCATTTCGTGGTCACTCTGCCCAAGACAGCTCCCGACAATCACATCCTCCACCAGTCCTTCTCTGTTTGTGAAGAGAAGGTCTAGCGGGGCACCACCCCTGGTAGGTTCACTAATCAGCTGCGTCAGGAAGCTATCTTCCACTTTCTCCAGAAACCTCCTAGACTGCTTTCTCTGGGCTGTGTTGTGCTTCCAGGATATGTCAGGGAAGTTGAAGTCCCCCACGAGTACAAGCGCTGAAGATTTCGCAACTTCTGTCAGCTGCCTGTAGAACTCCTCATCCGTCTCCTCATCCTGGTTCGGTGGTCTATAGCAGACCCTGACCAGGACACTAGCCTTGTTGTCCCTGCCGATCCTAACCCAAAGGGACTCGATCTTGTCATTCCTAGCCTCGAGTTCCACAACATCGAAAGACTCTCTAATATAGAGAGCCACACCGCCACCCCTTCTGTTCTGCCTGTCCCTTCTGAAGAGCTTATAGCCAGGCATCGCAGCACTCCAGTCATGAGACTGGTCCCACCACGTCTCCGTGATGGCAACCAAGTCGTAGCCTGCCTGTTGCACGATGGCTTCCAGCTCCTCCTGTTTGTTACCCATGCTGCGTGCATTGGTGTAGACGCACTTCATCTGGGCCTTTACCTTATCCTCCGGCCTTGCCATTGTTCCCCCTGGCACAGCCCCACCAATCCTTGCTTCAGCCCCATCCCCCTTCTTACCTATTTTAAAGCCCTGTCAATGAGCCCTGCCAATGTAAATACAGTAATCTTGATTACAGTTGATTAAAAGTTTTTATAATTTGAATGGGAGCCACAGCCTCCTATTGCACAAACTTGTACATTTGATAAATCCAAAGACATGAACAAAAAGCTATCACTATCCTCAGTGATGAAAAAATTACTTGCTCATGTCATTTTCACCCACAAATCATGTCCTAAATTCACCTCTGTGATTTCTCTCACAATGGAGTTTGTTTCTTCCTGTGCATCTAAAAAGTAACTAAAGGCTAACGGTGTGGTTACCTGACCAGCTAAAACAAAGTCCTGCCTTTGGTACTACCTTTGGACTCAGGTTCCTTCTATTTCCCATGTCTTCCTCCAGTGTTCGTATAGATTAAGTGTTAGGTCAGACCCATTGATCCAAGTGAAAATTAACACTTCATAAAATTACTTAGTGAGCTGATCCAACTCACAATAGGAAAAAAAAAAAAAAAAAAAAAAAAAGATGAAAATATGTAGGTGAGGGTGGGTAAGAGAAAGCTGGAGGACAGCCCTGCTTCTTTTTATGGCATTAAAGCCATAAGATGTAGAATCATAGAGTGTAGAAGCATAGAATGGCTTCGGTTGGAAGGGACCTCAAAGATGATCTAGTTCCAACCTCTCCTGCCATAGGCAGAGATGCGACCCACTAGATCAGGTTGCTCAGGGCGTCATCTAACCTGGTCTTCAACACCTCCAGGGATGGGGCACCCACAACTTCTCTGTGCAACCTTTTCCAGTGCCTCTTCACCTTCTGAGTGAAGAATTTCCTCCTAATCTCTAAATCTCCCCTCTTTTAGTTTAAAACCATCCACCCTGTCCTATCATTATCTGACTGAGCAAAGAGTCACTCTCCATATTTTTTACTTCCCCTTTAAGTACTGAAAAATTACAACGAGGATCCCCCGGAGACTTCTCTTCTGTAGGCTGAACACCTTCAGGTTGCTCAGGCTTTCTTTGTAAGAGAGGTGCTCCAGCCCCTTGATCATCTTTGTGGCCCTTATCTGGACCCACTCTAGCAGCTCAACACCCTTCTTGTGCTGGGGGCTCCAGACCTGGTCGCAGCACTCCAAGTGGAGCCTCAGATGGGGAGAGCAGAGGGGGACAATCACCTCCCTTGACCTGACAGCCACTCTTCCGTTGATGCAGCCCAGGATGCTGTTGGCCTTCTGGGCTGCAAGCACACACTGCTGGCTCATGTCAAGCTTTTTGTCCACCAGAACCCCCAAGTCCTTCTCTGCAGGGCTGCTCTCAGTGAGTTCTTCTTCCAGTCTGTACTCATGTCTGAGATTGTCCCGACCCAGGTGCAGCACTTTGCAATTAGACTTGTCAAACCTCATTAGGTTCACATGGGCCTGCTTCTCAAGCTTGTCCAGGTCCCTTTGGATGGCATCCCTTCCTTCTGGTGTATCAACCGCACTACTTATCAGGGTGTCATCTGCAAATTTGCTGAGGGTGCACTCGATCCCACTGTCTATGTCATTGATAAAGATATTAAACAGCACTGGTCCCAGGACAGACACCTGAGAGACACCACTCATCACTGTCCTCCACATAGATCCATTGATCACCACTCCCTCGGTGTGATCTTCAAGCCAACTCCTTATCCACTGAATGGTGCACCCATCAAATCCATCTCTCTCCCATTTAGAGACCAGGATATCATGTGGGACCATGTCAAAGGCCTTGCAGAACTCCATGTAGATGATATTGGTCGGTCTTTGTCAACTGATACAGTCACTCCATTGTAGAAAGCCACCAGATTGGTCAGGAATGATTTACCCTTGGTGAAGCCATGCTGGCTTTCTCAAATCACCTCTTTGTCTTACATGTGCCTTGACATTGCTTCCAGGAGGATCTTTTCTATGATCTTGCCAGGCACAGAGGCCACTCACTAGACTGTAGTTCCCTGGGTCCTCCTTTCTACCCTTTATAAAAAAGGGAGTGATGTTTCCCTGTTTCCAGTCACCAGGGACTTCACCTGACTGCTAGGACTTTTCAAATACGATGGAGAGAGGCTTGTCATCTACATCAGCCAATTCCTTCAGGACCCTGGGATGCAGGTCATCGGGTCCCATAGACTTGTACCTGTTTATTTTCATCAAGTGATCTTGAACCTGCTCTTCACTTGGGTGGGACTTTGCTCCCCCAGCCTCTGTCTACAGGTTCAGAGCAACAAAAGACTTGGGAAGCCTGTCTGTCAGTAAAGACGGAGACAAAGAAGTTACTGAGTATCTCAGCCTTTTCCATATCTGTCATTACCAGTTCATCCTTCTCATCAGAAGGGGGAAACTCTCCTTGGCCTTTCTTTTATGAGCAATGTACCTACAAAAACCTTCCTGTTGTTCTTAGCGTCCCTTGCCAAGCTCAGATCCATCTGTGCCTTGGCTTTCCTTATCTCATCCCTGAACATCTGGACTGGGCAATCAGTCGTATCATGTTTCCAGAACCCTTCCTGATTGCATTGGGACCGTTCAGAAGTATTTCCCTGTTGTTACGTAGAGTGATAGTCACCTTTAAGCAAGTTAAGAAATCGAAACTTATCCAAGCCACAAAAAAGACTTCAGGGATTCAGAGGTTGATTGATAAATTATATAAAACTGGAGTGGAAAAGCTTCCTCGGGTAGTACTGATAGCGAACGGAAGTGGGATTAATGTTCTAAGTATTCGAAAATACAGAACTGCCATCTAAAGATGTGTATCAGTAAGTAACAAAGTTGTAGTGAATAGAGATAAAATAGATGAAGAAATAAAGAAATGGCTACAGGTAAAAATGCCTAATAGTTATGTTAGATCTAAAAAAACTTCCTTCCAAGTTTTATTTTGACCAAACAGATCCTCACAATAAATCAGAATGCAATTCACACTTCTCTGTTTATGTGTTCTCTGTTTATTCCTTTTCCTGAAACAGAAAAGCCTAGTTCTTAAGATCTAAACTTGCTGACTGACATGAAGTTTGTCTCAATAACTTGATTACTGGAAATCTACTCCTTCTCCCTAAATAAGTTTTTATCTCCAGCTCAGTTATTACCTTAATACTATTCGCGTAACAATATAACTCAATATACATGAAGTTGACCAAACCACTGACTTGTGGTCATTCATTCATGCACAACCATCATTGTTATAAAACATAACAAGATTCCTTTCTTAAATAAACTCTTACAGGCATTATCCCACAAAAATCAATGCTATAAAAGGCTGCAAAGCTGCAATAAGATCATTAACTTTTATTCTAGCAACAGACTACCTGGAAAAAGTGTCTTTTAAAGATGGTGACACTACCTTGTACAAAGTCATGGGCCTTCGCTAGCACTGCTATAACATTTGACAGTATTTGTCCAAATGACAAATTGTTAATGAAATACTATGCTACACAGCTTCAAAGAAACATTATTTTCTTTAAAGGAAAGTCATGAAGTGTCTTTAGTTAGAACATTTGTTGGTTTGGCTATGAAGAGTTGTTCAGAAAGCAATGTTTACCCACAGCTCAAATCAATGTACTCTACTTTCTGAAATACTCTCCTGAACTAGACTTATGTGAAGTCCCTTTTTGTAAGAGTTGTGTTGACACAACCAACTGCTGAGTGAACTTGTGAGAGCAGAGTTTCATGCTGAGACAGAATGGCTGATTGCTACAGTGCAAGCTCATGAAAAGAAAGAAAACGTGACAACATGATAAAAGCTTTTCATTGTTTAACCCCTCCCCTATTCCTGAATTCCTGCTGTGACTTTCCATTTGCTCACTTCCATGTCTTTGCCCAAGGAGTCAATTCTTGAACTCTCCAAAGCACAGCAGAATTTGAGGGTTCCCCATGTCACAAAAAGGCACTTCCTAAATCACACTGATCTTTTAATGCAGAAATATCATACACTAACAAACAGCAGTTCTGCTCCTTGGTGGGATAGTAATTTTTTGAGTTTAGATGTAGTCCCAGAGCCTATGGACATTCCATTATATATATATATATATATATATATATATATATATATATATATATATTTAATATTGGTTTTGTTCAGTTATCTCATTTCTTAGCATGTTGTAACCAACAGATATACCTATTTCCATCTAACATCTGTACAGAGAAGCCATTAGCCATAATAGCCCCAAACAGTTCTGCTATTTATAGGAATCAGTACAGGATGTTATAACAGTGCTTCCTCAGCCATTATGACAGAGGAGTTTTATCTTCTCTTGAATTCTCAGAAATGGGACTCAGTCCATTAATGTTGTCTGCGGATCACGGAATCCCAGAATGGCAGGGGTTGGAAGAGTAGGAGTTCATCTGATCCAATGCCCCTGCTCAATCAGGACCACCTACAGCAGGTTACCTAGGACCATATCCAGATGGCTTTGAATATCTTTAAGGCAGATATCTTTAAGGCTTATATCTTTTTTTTTTTTTTTTTTTTTTTTACAACATTTCTGGGCAACCTGTTCACCCTCACAGTCACCCTCACAGTAAAATAAAGCATTTTCTGTTGGTTCAGATGGAACGTCCTGTCATTCAATTTGATCCAATGATGATACAAACCTGGAAAGGATATACCACAGGATTTTTCTGGCATTCAAGGTGACCTTGACAGACTGCAAAAATGGGCCAAGAACCTCATGTAGTTCAGCATTAGGAAATGCAGTCCTGTGCCTGGGCAGGAACAACCCCATGTACCACTTGGGCAGGCTGGGGACTTACTGGCTGAAATGTAGCTTTACAGAAAAAGACATGGGAATCCTGGAAAACAATTGGAATATGATTCAGCAATGTGTCCTTGTGGAAAAAAGGCCAACAGTATAACATGCTGCATTAGGAGCATCACCAGCAGGTCCAAGGATATAATCTTTCCCTCTACTAAATCCTGTCAAGACTGAACCTGGAGTACTTTGTCCGGTTCTGGGCTTCCCAGTACAAGACATGGACATACTGGATAGAGAGTCCAGTGAAGGAAGACCAAGGAATTGGAGTATCTGGCATACAAGGACAAAATGAGACACCTGAGGTCATTCTGCTCACAGAAGAGAAGATTCAGGGGCAAGGTTATTAATGTGTATAAATACTGGAAGGGAAGGTATAGAGATGAAGAATCCAGACTCTTCTCAGTTGTGTCCAGTGACAGGACAAGGGGCAACAGGCAAAAGCTGAAATACAGGACATTCTGTTTTGATGCTAGGAAAAAAAAAAAAAAACAAAAACAACAAAAAAAAAACAAAACAAAAAAAAAAAAAAAAAAAAAAAAAACAAAAAACACATACATGTATATATAGCTTGAGAGAGTGATCTAACATTTGAACAATTTTCCCAGAGAGCTGTGGAGTCTCTATCCTTGGAGGTATTCAACACCCATCTGTTCACAGTCCTGAGCAGCTTGCTGTAGCTGATGTGACTAGATCTGCAGCAAATCAAAATCAGGTCCAGTAATGATATGCAGGGATGGACAGGTCCCCGTGATCAGCAGGCAGGCACACAGCGATGGGGCAGATCCGAGGTCAAACTGGGATGTCAAGCAGCAGGTTAAAGTCCATCTGAACAGGTCCTGTTGCCGGGCAGTGCAGTGGCAGAGCAGCAGCCCAGTGCTCCTGCAGCATTACCAGGGCAGCAGCTGGGCAGAAATGGAGCCTGTGGGCCGTGGGGAGGGTGAGGGGAGCCCTGTGGGAGGCTTGGTAGGGCCAGTAAGACTCAATGCCGTCAGGGCCTTGTAAAGGATCCATTCAAAACACTGAAGCCTGAACATCATGAGAAACAACATGCAAAGGGAGAAGGAAAACAATCTTCTTTTGGACGGGGTAAAATTTCCTTCTTGACGGAAATTACAGCACTTGTGTCTGAAAACAATACACTTAAATGCATTTTATTCTTACATAACAGGCCAGTTTTTCTTTTCTGACTCATAGCTACTTACTTTAATCAATATACTTTTGTTTTTAATTTACCATTACTTCATTATGTGGATTGTTCTATTTTGAATAGTCATCAGCAATAAAATTTCTGCAGATGAAATTTATGCCCCCCAATTCAATTACGTGAATTTACTTTTATTTACTTTTGATTATTTTTCATTTGCACCTGTCCAACCTTGCAGTATTGAGAATGCTGCTCAAGTTTAACTGACTTGGTTCACAAATCTTCTAAGAGTGCAGATGAAACAGAAAAATGCAATATGTAGTCCCTAAACTACATCATCTTTGAAACAACTATTTTAGTAACTGAACAAAATGCTTGCAATTGATAACATGTGTGATAATCATGTAATATAAATTATAAAATTTGATAAAAAATATTTAAAAATTATAAAATTATAAATGAAAATGATAAAACAGTTCTGACTTGCTCATTGCAGTTTATACAATACATACACAATTTTAAAAAAGACATTCAAGTGATTTTCCTTTGAAAGGTATTCTTTCAAATACCAGGCTTGACAAATGTAACCATTCATATGGTTATCCTGGTCCAGTGTCTGACTTCAAGAGATGCAAGAAACTCTCTAGAAAGGAAACTATTTAGTAAATTCCACCCCCAGCCCCAAAGTACTCTCCATTACTCCACATGGGTTCTGCGATCTTTCTGAAATACACCAGGATTAGCTTTCAAAATATTCTGTATATACTTTTAAAAGTACAAGTAGTGTTATAATTCATCTAATTTCTATTTGTTTTTATGCCGTATATAATTTATACATTTTTAAAGAGATGGCTCTTCGTTCTTTCTTCTGTCATAAACCCCCAACATATTCATCTTCATCTATGTCTGTTAGGGAGTCTTTTTAAACAATTCTTTAAAATATATTTATATATAAATCAGGAGGTCTCTTTTTCATCTTCAATTGCCAGGATAAATAACTAAGGCTACCTGAAAAATCTTCACAATACTAAAAAGGAGTCAAAAAATAGTAGCTGGTTAATCTTCACAATGATGAATATTTCAGATTACACTAAGTGTGCACAGACATTTTTGAAGTATACAAAATACCTTATATATACTGAAAACCATGTTTTCAATGACATTGTGCAAAGTAGAAACAAATTCTTAAACAGAAAAACACAAGCTTCACTTTTGCTTGAAACTGTGGGAGAATTAACGTTATGTAAAAACACTGCCAGCAAACAACTGCATATTACCTTTTCCCATCACTGTTCTACAGCATCCAGCATCTGATGACTGTAACCCAAATAAATAGGACACTCCTCAGAGAGGATGGATTAATATGCTACAGGAAGGCATTTCAGCATAATCACTTTCCTCAATATGCATTGATTTATATAGTTATATTGTTTTCCCATTAAATCCCACTTGTACAACCAAGAGTCCTATATTATTCTCTCATTCTCTCTCTTTATATGCATATAAAATATACAGTATAATGGTATAACTATGTAAATCAATAAACGCACATATTACATACATTTCTTGTGTGTTTAATCATGGTTGCTGCATCATGGGCTTGCTCTTAGTATTTATATTCCTTTCTGCGTTACAATGTCCTTTCCACCACTTCTCTTTACCTTGTGTAACATATTTGAAGTTTCTCTATACACACTTTGTTCAAGTGTTAGTAAATGTAAACTGTAACGCTCACCAGATTCCTTGAACTACAACAGTTCACTTCATTATCTTCTGCTATTTGAAAAGAAAAAGAAGTTAAGAACTCACAGCTGCATATTATTGCAAGATGTCCATCACAAAGACAGTTTATCAGACACCACTTTCTGTGGGAATAGCCCCACATTCTGGCATCCTAAATCTAGTCTTTTATGACACTTAAGGAATTCTTTCTCCATCATTTTTCACAGTATTTCAAACTTCCACTGCAGGGAAAAAAATATCTCTTAGAAGTCAACCATTTACATAGGTTACTGGACTGAAAATTGAAGGAGAGAAAAAAATAGAAAACACTTCTCAATTATTTTTCTGAAACATGGCTCTAATCTTAAACTTTTCTCCTTAGTTTGAATATGTTATCGGTCAAAGAGATTATTATTTTTAAACATCCAAGTACACTTAGCTTCAGTGCTGCTATAGAAAACATGCAATAATCTAAAATATATTTAAAAGAAACAATTTCACGTCTCTTTTTTGCTCTTTTCTAGCTATGGAACTTTCATCCTACCTTGTTCTGTTACTGCATTTACTGCATCTTAAGGAGAAGCTGTTCTGCTCAGTTTGGCAACCAAGCTTATACAATATATATTGTGCTCCACAAACTTTTTTTCTTTTTTCTTTTTTTGAAGAGACCTTAGCCACTAATATAAGAGTAAGTTAAGGCCATAGTTAACAGCTATTGGGAATTAAACCATTTAGAAATATAATAAACTGAGAATACTTAAATTGACTTGATCCAGAGGAAAAGATAACAGAAGAACTTATAGAAATATAGCATGAATTGCATTTACATTTTTTATCACCCCCTTTTGTAACCTCTGAAGGAAGTATTGTTAGAATTACTTGTTGGAATTCTGAAAATGGACTTATAACTAAAGTTGTAAATTATAGCCTTGACAGTCTGCTCATTTCAATCTAGTAATAAATCTGATAATAAATCTCAATAAATCTGCTCAGAAGAAAAAAAATTATTGACCACTCATAAACTATAGAAAAATATTAGAATAATTTAACTTATTATCATTTACAAAAGTAAAAGAAATAAAAGCTGGTCAAAGATAAGACTCACAAACGGTAGGTACAATTTGAAATTCCTTCCATTATCTGCATAACCAGCCAATACATTTAATGACTGCAGTTATGAGATTATATAAATTCATGAAGAATATATATTTATCAATGCATACACTCTTTCTCTTCCCCGAGTAGAATATTGTGTGAACGTTTCAGCTGAAAGACAATGAATTGTGAGCTAAAGATGAGCAGTTCTGTCTCACCTGACTTACTCATGTGAAGAGCCTCTAATAGGCATTGTGGGGCACATGCATGAAATTAGAAACCAGATCATTGATTTATTATTTTTTTTTTAATTTTCTTTGGAAAAAAAAAAAAAAAGTTAATTAAGTTCCCCCATGTGATTCTATTACGAACATTCATGATTACTGTAGCATGGGGAGAATATTTAATTTAAAAGTAAAGGAAGCGGCACTATTGAAATGTACAGCTAGTCAATCAGAATGACTGAACAGCTGTGGCTGTTTTAACATAAAGCAGACTCAGAGACTTTTACAGACAAAACAAAAGACACAAACCAAGTTTGCGTCCAGAATCATGATACAGAAAACCTTATAATCTAATGCATAATGATAAGCTGGGAATATATAATACTAATACTTTTTTTTTTTTTTTTTTTTTTTTTTTGAGTCATCAAACTCCTGTACTCCTGTATTTTGTAATATGAAGTGGCATTTGAGTCATATATCCATAACTTGACATGCTCCACTGGAGCTTTGTTATTTGGACTTCTAGCTTGACCACTTGTCCCAAAATATAATAAAGCATCTCAAAATTCGTATTAAGAAATGCATTATTTTCAGAGATGTTGCCCAGGCTTTTACAAGATACATGTTTCACTTTCTGTTCTCTCACTCAGAGGTATTTGGGAAAGAATACATTGTACTATTCTAATTCTATCACAACAGCAACTGCTTACAGTATTCTTTGCAAGTTTAAATTTCATTTTAAATTAAAAATAATAAACTACAGAGACTTACTGGAGATATATTTGTGCAATCCAAACACTATAAACTTTTAAATGATATCTTAATAAGAACAGAATATGTTGCTTTTCAGCATCTAAAGGATAAAAGATAATAACAATTAAAAAAAAGAAATGCATAGGCTTCTGCAATAGGAGATGGATGCATCTATATCAAATATTTTCCTGTATTTATCTTGTTTAATTCTGCAAAACTATTAAATGTACTCCAGATGTAGGTGTACTTAATTGAGAAGATAAATCAAAAGTAAAATATTTCTTTTGTTAACACAGAGTAGAGAAGGCTGAAAGCAAGTATCAAATGTCTGCAAATAAAAGTTTTTTGTATTTGATTTCACATTTTAACTACTTCAGTTTAGCTTAGCCAAGACATGGCACTCCATAGAAAAGAGTGGAACTGACTCAAAAGATTAATTAGAGTAAAATTATCCTAGTCTGTCATAAACTCTGATATTGGAATAAGAGGAAGTAATTTGCTTCAGTAAAAAGCAATGATCACCAAGGCATGAAAATTAACACTTCAGAGAGGTAGATATTAAATGAGAAATACTAGCTGCATCAGCGTATCGGACATAACTATAAAACAGAGCAGACTTCTAAAATTGAGAAATTCTATAGTTTATTATGATAAAGTCAATTTTACCATCCAGTATATACTCAGTGAATTTAACACTATATTTCAGCACAATATTTCTCTTTCTCCTCAAAGGTAAACTTCAGGTAAAAGTTCTGCTTTACAGAATTTAAATCCCTTTTGTTCCTTCTATGTATAATTACGTATTTCATTTCATGGAAACCTATCAATACACAGAAGGCAAAAAATCACCAAGTATTACTCTATTATTTACTAGCCAAAAAACGGGTTTTGTCTGTTTATTTTTAAATCATTTTCATCAGTCACTTATCTACAGAGACATCTGCTGAGAGAGAGAGACAGAGAGATAAATGTAAAAGTATAAGTACAACTACACAGTGAAGATACTCTGGCTTTACATTCTTGTGTTACAGAATAAACTCAACCCAAAGATTTTATAACCACTAGCATTCATACTGAAAGGTACTAATGCATCATTATGATCTAGCAGGTTGCTCGCTGTGTTTTACAGCCTTTCACACTGCATTAACCTTTTGTACCTCAAGTATTTATGACCTCATAAGTAAGTATTTATCAAACTGAAAGCTCATATACAGCACTGTATTTTAGCTCTCTTGTTTAGGAACATTTATAATTTCCTTTTACCTGAATTTAGAACCACTGGTATACAGTCTTTATTTATTTATTTTTTTTTTAAGAAAATCTTTAATGCAAATTAAAACTTATTTTTTTTCCACCATTAGAATGATGAACAAAATAGCCTAGCCAGATCTCTCAAATGCAGTCTCATGACAACATGAAGAAGATCCTCTGGTGCAATTTTTTTCTAAAAATGATTTTTTAAATAAACAAGAAATATATTTGTTATGTTTTCTGTGATATTCAACTACATATCACAGAAAACAATGCATAGAAGTACTCCTGAAATCAGATTGTGCAACCATATGCCAATTCCTCTACTTAACAAAAAAAAAAAAAAAAAAAAAAAAAAACAACAACAACAAAAAAGTACAAAATACAGGCAGTATTTATTCTATGTTAAATGTCCCCATGCAATATGCATAGCCATGCTTGAGAAAAATTCAACAGTTGATGAATGTATTGCAGAAATATTGGACAAATACAGTGTTACTTGCAAATATTGTTTTCCTGGTGAATCACTATGAAATATAAGGTATTAAAACCTACCAAAAAAAAAAAAATAAAATAAAAGGCTTACAAGCATTCTCATAAAATTTATCAGTAACTAGAACAACACTGTATAACTAAGCATATCTACAAGACAGGGGTAAGCCTGCCATTTCTTTGCTCTCTACTGGGGGTAAAAACAAACAAACAAACAAAAAAAACAAACACACACACACACACACAAAAAGTGAAATTTGATACCATTAGTTATGTCTCTGTGACAAGGTAATTCATCAGTTCCAACAAGCTTGTACACTGAACCCCTATGTTATATTCCTGTAGTATTAACATGAGCCTCAGCTATTTTGTGTGTTCCCCACTCAGCCTTTACTACACAGGAGAGTGGACAGTGAATTCATGACTACAGAAAAAAGAATGAAGCATACAAAGAAGAAAAAAATCAAACACCCTTAAAACTCGGAGCTGTTTTAGTGATGAAATTAGTCTAAATATGCACTTGGATTTCATAAAGCTTATCAGAACAAGGTTAAGGTACAAAGATATTTTAGCAAATGTAAGAACAACAAATTTATCACCTGGGTACTACCCAATTTACACACCAAGGAACCCACATGTAAATAATGTTTGGCATGAAATATGTACTCTTAATGAATACAGTTGAGCAAATACCACATTTGATTGCTGCACTTGATCAGTAAGGCAACATGCTATAAAGTTCCACAAAGGATTATCCACAGGATTAATCCACAAAAGATTAGCACTTCCAAGAAAGTCTTGGGGATTTCATAGTCAATTCCCAGTTTTTCATCTGAAAAGTATGACCAAGAATAATTCCTAGTAGTAAGTCCAGAGCTTGTTGCACTAGTGAGCCTTGTTCCTCTCTTTTCAATTGCAGCAAGACTATACACCAGAAGGCATACAACTTTCCAGAAAGGAATTAAGTAGGCTTAAAATGCTTGTTGAGTAGTAAATTGTAAAAAAGGATTCAATTCTATTCTAAGTTCTTATGATTATGCTGCTACCTGTGGAATGACAATGTTATAAACAAAGATAACTTCCTACAAATCTCTTAGACACAAATGAGTATCTCTATGCTGAAAATAAATAAATAAATAGATCACTTTTACTTGAAATACTCCTCCTTTTACTTGTAATACAGACAAAGTAGCATTCTTCTTCATGGAAGGAAAGTAGAATGGGGGCGAGGGGGAGCACAGTAGAGAGACAGGGGCTGGGGAGGAGGAGGGGGGGAGAGAGAGAGAAGAGAATACAAAGCTTGTACATTCAGGAATATCAGTCCTCCCTCCTTCCCACTGAAGGCAAAAAAGCTTAAAGAATGGAACAGAGTGAATTAAATAAACATAAAAAATATCAGTCTCCTGAATTATGCTAGTTAGCTGTTTCTACACTTAGCAGGTCAAAACAATCTGAAATTTGTCAAAACAATTCAATGGATTAGAAAGTTTCCCAAATTTTTACTAATACATTAACAGTGTCTAGATTAAGAAAACTGGAGAATAGATTCATTTTGCTACCTGAAAAGATTGTCTATAGAAATATTAAATAGCTGCTGATAACAGAAAGCAATTTTATACAGTGGCCAAGGCATACATCCATACATCTTTTGCTAATGGGGCCACTGCATTTCTCAGTCAGAAATGGACAAATACAAAATGACTGATATTTATGACTTTATTATTATTATTATAATTATAATATTATTATTAATTATAATATTGACTTTATTATTATTATTATAGGCTTACTGCATGTGCATAGCCAGGATAATCAGTATTACCTAGCACACGGTGAGTATATGTTACTTTTCTGTGTGTGTAATAGTCTGTTTGGGGATCTTGCTTTTCAAAATCCCCCAGACAAATGTGCCAAGTCCTTGAATCTCATCTAGGTAAAAGTTCCAGGCAGAAAATGAGATGCATTGGGTTAAGATGAACATTTTGGAGTCTGAGATATAGTAAATTTGCTGTACTAAGAGTATTTGAAAAAGCTCTTGTGAAAACAGAAGTTTCTCTTCTTGTAATGAAAATAAATAAATAAATAAAAACCAACAACAACAACCAAAAAACAGTTGTTTCCATTTAAAAGCACAGAAAAGAACCAGTGATTCAAACACTAGCAACTTTGATTGAACACATTTTATCTATTAAACAAGTTAGAATCATTAGAAAATTCACTTTGCAGGATATCTGAAAAGAAAGGTGGCTGCACGTTTCTTTTGAGAGACAACAGAGAGATAAAGGACCAGATCTACAACACTTTGTATAAAAGAAAAAGAAAAGGGGGAAGCTAGTTCAAAACGAAAGGAAGGAATTCCTGAAATTGGAAAATGCTTGCTGGAGACAGGAAGAAGTCAATAGCAACGTTTTTGCTGGTGTGAAAGTGCTTTTGTTTCATACATGAGCAATTTCACAAGTACCTATACTGTCAGTCTCAGACAGCTAGCTGTATATTAACTGCAGCCATATTACAATGATTGGAGCCTTCAGTGTCCCAACGCTTCATAACTACACGTTAACTACACATGCTAAAGATGAACTGCCTTAAAAACTAAATTTTAAAATAGCCCTAATAATACCCAGTTCCACATATCTTAATGGATACCAGTAGATGTGGATGTTTCAGCCTCAGTTTGATGTCTCACTGTGTAAAACTCAATTAAAATGGCATTCATCTACTTCATGAAGCAGATTATCTTGAGAGTCATCACGCGGCACTTGCAGGGCAAGCAGGCGATGAGGCCCAGTCAGCATGGGTTTATGAAAGGCAGGTCCTGCTTGACGAACCTGATCTCCTTCTATGACAAAGTGACGCGCTGGGTGGATGAGGGAAAGGCTGTGGATGTGGTCTACCTTGACTTCAGCAAGGCTTTTGACATTTCCCACAGCATTCTCTTCAAGAAACTGACTGCTCTTGGCTTGGACTGGCATACGCTTCGTTGGGTTAGAAACTGGCTGGATAGCCAGGCCCAAAGAGTCGCGGTAAATGGAGTCAAATCCAGTTGGAGGCCAGTCACTAGTTGGCGTCCCCCAGGGCTCGGTGCTGGGGCCGGTCCTCTTTAATATCTTCATCAATGATCTGGATGAGGGCATTGAGTGCACCCTCAGTAAGTTTGCAGATGACACCAAGCTAGGTGCGTGTGTCGATCTGCTCGAGGGTAGGAAGGCTCTGCAGGAGGATCTGGATAGGCTGCACCAATGGGCTGAGGTCAACTGCATGAAGTTCAACAAGGCCAAGTGCCGAGTCCTGCACCTGGGGCGCAATAACCCCAAGCAGAGCTACAGGCTGGGAGAGGAATGGTTGGAAAGCTGCCTGGTGGAGAAGGACCTGGGAGTGATGGTGGATAGTCAGCTGAATATGAGCCATCAGTGTGCTCAGGTGGCCAAGAAGGCCAACGGCATCCTGGCTTGTATAAGAAGCAGTGTGGCCAGCAAGGCTAGGGAGGTGATTGTCCCCCTGTACTGGGCTCTGGTGAAGCCGCGCCTCGAGTACTGTGCTCAGTTTTGGGCCCCTCGCTACAAGAAGGACATCGAGGTGCTTGAGCGAGTCCAGAGAAGGGCGACCAAGCTGGTGAGGAGTCTGGAGAACAAGTCCTACGAGGAGCAGCTGAGGGAGCTGGGCTTGTTCAGCCTGGAGAAAAGGAGGCTCGGAGGTGACCTTATTGCTCTCTACAGGTACCTCAAAGGAGGCTGTAGTGAGGTGGGGGTTGGTCTGTTCTCCCACGTGCCTGGTGACAGGACGAGGGGGAATGGGCTTACGTTGCGTCAGGGGAGTTTTAGGTTGGATGTTAGGAAGAATTTCTTTATCGAACGGGTTGTTAGGCATTGGAACAGGCTGCCCAGGGAAGTGGTGGAGTCACCATCCCTGGAGGTCTTTAAAAGACGTTTAGATGTAGAGTTTAGGGATATGGTTTAGTGGAGGACTGTTAGTGTTAGGCCAGAGGTTGGACTCAATAATCTTGAGGTTTCTTCCAACCTAGAAATTCTGTGATTCTGTAATGCAAGTGCAGAAAAAGTAGCAAACATTCCTATTTAGATGCTCTGCATAAACTCAGGATCCTACTATGCAGGTATCTATTTCTGAATATAATAATCTTGTAAGCATTTCTATTAGATTATTATGAAGAATACTTTTAGTTATAATGAAAATAGCTTAGTAACACTAAGGTTAAGATTCCTCTTTGTCACTAAAGGCAGGTACTGGGGAGCACAGTGAAAGTTTACTAGACTAAGGTATCACCAGCTCATGAGTATCAATGTTCATGCACTAGAAATCATTCAACCTTGAAAACATAACTGTTCCTCTAAGTTTTAACTTTCTGACTATATCAGAAATAATAAACAAACAAACAATAGGAATTTAAGGAAGCTTTCTAAAAAAAATACCAGTTGTAATATTTGTTAAGCTTTTCAAGTTAAGAAATTCCTAACATAACAAAAGATTTTCAATCCGCTTACAGTACAGCTATTTCTCTTTTATATTTACTGTTTATCATCTAGCTTTTTTTTTTTTCCAATACATTGATTTGCACACAAAGTAATAGCATTTATCAAAACCAGAACAGATTCTATATTAAAAAAGTGACATTCATACAGCAATGTTCCACTATGTTTTCCTGTTGTAGGTTTAGACAGTTTGCTGTCCCAGCCAGTTTTCTTTAAAGAAAAAAAAAATAATGAAAAGCTTATGTATGAGGGCAAGGAAATACTAATATTCTGAGGTAAAGCTAGGCATCTGTTTCATAGAATTGGGTGACACTATACTTGAAAACTATGTAATAAAGGAGATGAAAGGGAAGGAATGTGTCTGTAAAAAAAATATTTCTCATTACAACTCAAGTATTTCCATACCTTTAAAAACAAAAGAATAAGGACTCTGAGGAAATAGCAATAGAATAGCTGTCACTTGCAAGCACACAAGTTGTAAGAAAATTTCTGTGGCCTAAACTATCACTGTGTGTGAAAACCCACAGAACTTAGTTTTGAATATAATTTCATGTTCAGATTAATTCTTCTGTAAATAGTATATTTACATAGTTTCTTTTCAGTTTGGTAGACTTCTCTATCTCATACATTCTCTTAACAAAGCACTGGGTATTTTATTATCCAAAGCTCCCATTACAGAAGCTTCATCTGCAAACATACTAATTAGCACAGGCATACTTAGATGTTTCTGGATAGCTGGGTGATCATGACTTCAGTATGTCACATTGTGTGGGTATATATATTGTTTTCAAATAAAATATTTAGAAACTATTCTTGAACAGCTGGAAGTTATATGAATCCTTATTAAATTAAATAGTTGACATCTTTTGATGCACTTTCTGTAACAGCAGGAAAAAAAAGCACAGGCACAGAAATTACTTGCCAAGTATAACCACTCTTCTCTTCCCTTTTGACTGACTCAGAAGACATTGTGCTGACTTTTTTTTTTCTTTAATAAATCAGAGAAAAAATATTTTAATTACGATCCAACTAAAAAAGCACTACAAGAGGAAACCCTTCATTCTTGCTTTCTGGGGTATAGCAAGCTGGGAGGCAGTGCCAATTTCATCTCAAAATTAGTCAATATGTAAGTATTGAGATGTTCTCAATGGCAATCGTTGAAGTCCTCTGTGCCATTGATAGTGAATTTTTTTGTACTTTGTCTACACATTGGCAGTGTTATTAGACCTCATGGCTGAGGCCAATGAGAAGTCCCCCCCTTCTCACAAGCATTTTTGTAGACCTCTTTGCTATGGATGTGAAGCACCTGAAGAGTGCTATCCATTTTCCAGTCATGTGCAGATGGATTTCAACAGGCATCTCAGAATTTGTGTACTGGGGTAAGACTCTAATTTTATGTCAGAGGCTGTTCTCAGGAAAAAGAAGAGATCAATGGAAATGACAAGTGTTTCAATGGGTGAGTCAGTTGGAAAAGAAAATACAGAAAATCTATTTCAGAAAAAGTAGTAGATGACCTGAGAGGTCTGTAGTAGAAAGGCTTTGAGGGTCTTTCTAACTCAAAAAAAGGCAGTACAATATGCTGATAGTGTAACACAACTGCATGGGATACCTTCTGAGAAAGCATCTAGACTCAGCAAGATGCAGCAATCTAGACAGAGAAATAACAGAGAATTCATGTTCTCCACATCAATTATAAATACCCATCAGAAGATTAGATATTTTCTCCACGTCACACTAAAATCAACCGTGGCTGGCTTTCGAATGTTGGGGTGGAGGGCAGAAATAAAAGAAGAAATACTAGATAATCTTGGAATGGTCAGAAACTGGGAAGAAATAGGAAGCAAAGACAAAGAAGTTATACTAAAAAATAACATAAGTGGAAAAATCAGAGAATATTACAAAAAGGAAGTAAAGACTCATAAAGATAGAAAGGGAAACACGATAAAATGCACTCAAATATTAAAAGCAGACAAGAAGCAAGCAAAAGTAAAGACAGTTTTTGCATTTATGCTATTCTTTTTAAAATCACAGAATCATAGAATTTCTAGGTTGGAAGAAACCTCAAGATTATTGAGTCCAACCTCTGGCCTAACACTAACAGTCCTCCACTAAACCATATCCCTAAACTCTACATCTAAACGTCTTTTAAAGACCTCCAGGGATGGTGACTCCACCACTTCCCTGGGCAGCCTGTTCCAATGCCTAACAACCCGTTCGATAAAGAAATTCTTCCTAACATCCAACCTAAAACTCCCCTGACGCAACTTAAGCCCATTCCCCCTCGTCCTGTCACCAGGCACGTGGGAGAATAGACCAACCCCCACCTCACTACAGCCTCCTTTGAGGTACCTGTAGAGAGCAATAAGGTCACCTCCGAGCCTCCTTTTCTCCAGGCTGAACAAGCCCAGCTCCCTCAGCTGCTCCTCGTAGGACTTGTTCTCCAGACTCCTCACCAGCTTGGTCGCCCTTCTCTGGACTCGCTCAAGCACCTCGATGTCCTTCTTGTAGCGAGGGGCCCAAAACTGAGCACAGTACTCGAGGCGCGGCTTCACCAGAGCCCAGTACAGGGGGACAATCACCTCCCTAGCCTTGCTGGCCACACTGCTTCTTATACAAGCCAGGATGCCGTTGGCCTTCTTGGCCACCTGAGCACACTGATGGCTCATATTCAGCTGACTATCCACCATCACTCCCAGGTCCTTCTCCACCAGGCAGCTTTCCAACCATTCCTCTCCCAGTCTGTAGCTCTGCTTGGGGTTATTGCGCCCCAGGTGCAGGACTCGGTACTTGGCCTTGTTGAACTTCATGCAGTTGACCTCAGCCCATCGGTGCAGCCTATCCAGATCCTCCTGCAGAGCCTTCCTACCCTCGAGCAGATCAACACACGCACCTAACTTGGTGTCATCTGCGAGCTTACTGAGGGTGCACTCAATGCCCTCATCCAGATCATCGATGAAGATATTAAAGAGGACCGGCCCCAGCACCGAGCCCTGGGGAACGCCACTAGTGACTGGCCTCCAACTGGACTTGGCTCCATTCACCACGACTCCTTGGGCCTGGCTATCCAGCCAGTTTCTAACCCAACGAAGCGTACGCCAGTCCAAGCCAAGAGCAGCCAGTTTCTTGAGGAGAATGCTGTGGGAAATGTTTTCAAAAACCTTGCTGAAGTCAAGGTAGACCACATCCACAGCCTTTCTCTCATCCACCCAGCGCGTCACTTTGTCATAGAAGGAGATCAGGTTCGTCAAGCAGGACCTGCCTTTCATAAACCCATGCTGACTGGGCCTCATCGCCTGCTTGCCCTGCAAGTGCCGCGTGATGATTCTCAAGATAATCTGCTTTATGAGCTTCCCTGGCACTGAGGTCGAACTGACAGGCCTATAGTTTCCCGGGTCTGCCCTCTGGTCCTTCTTGTAGATGGGCGTCATGTTTGCTAGCTGCCAGTCAACTGGGACCTCCCCCAATAGCCAGGACTGCTGATAAATGATGGAAAGCTGCTTGGCCAGCTCCTCCACCAGATCTCTCAGTACCCTTGGGTGGATCCCATCTGGCCCCATCGACTTGTGCACATCCAATTGCCGTAACAGGTCACCAACCAGTTCTTCGTGGATAGCGAGGGCCACATCCTGCTCCCCATCCCCTTCCGTCAGCTCAGGGTACTGGGTATCCAGAGAACAACCGGTATTGCCGCTAAAGACAGAGGCAAAGAAGGCATTAAGCACCTCCGCCTTTTCCTTATCTTCTGTAACAAGGTTTCCCCCCGCATCCAGTAAAGGATGGAGATTTCCCTCAGTCCTCCATTTTGCATTGATGTATTTGTAAAAAGATTTTTCGTTGTCTTTAATGGCAGTAGCCAGATTGAGCTCCAGATGAGCTTTGGCCTTTCTAATTTTGTTCCTGCACAGCCTCGTAACATCCTTATAATCCTCTTCAGTGGCCCGCCCTTTTTCCCAAAGATTATAAACCCTCTGTTTTCTCCTAAACTCAAGCTGCAAATCTCTGTTGAGCCAGGCCGGTCTTCTTCCACGTCGGCTCGTCTTTGGGCATGTGGGGACAGACCGCTCCTGCACCATTAAGATTTCCCTCTTGAAGAGCGCCCAGCCTTCCTGGACTCTTCTGCCCTTCAGAATTGCCTCCCAAGGGACTCCACCAACCAGTGTCCTGAGCCGCTCACAGTCAGCCCTCCCGAAGTCCAATACAGTGGTTTTACTGGTTCCCTTCCTGGCCTCGCCAAGAACAGAGAACTCCATCATTTCGTGGTCAGTCTGCCCAAGACAGCTTCCGACCACCACATCTCCCACCAGTCCTTCTCTGTTTGTGAAAAGAAGGTCTAGCGGGGCACCACCCCTGGTAGGTTCACTAATCAGCTGCATCAGGAAGCTATCTTCTGTGCTCTCCAGAAACCTCCTAGACTGCTTTCTCTGGGCTGTGTTGTGCTTCCAGGATATGTCAGGGAAGTTGAAGTCCCCCACGAGAACAAGCGCTGACGATTTCTCAACTTTTGTCAGCTGCCTGTAGAACTCCTCATCTGTTTTCTCATCCTGGTTCGGTGGTCTATAACAGACCCCAACCAGGACGCTAGCCTTGTTGGCCTTCCTGCCAATCCTAACCCAAAGGGACTCAACCTTGTCATTCCCAGCCTTGAGTTCCACAACATCAAGAGATTCTCTAATATAGAGAGCCACACCACCACCCCTTCTGTGCTGCCTGTCCCTTCTGAAGAGTTTATAGTCAGTCATTGCAGCACTCCAGTCATGAGAGTGGTCCCACCACGTCTCCCTGATGGCAACCAAGTCATAGCCTGACTGCTGCACGATGGCTTCCAGCTTCTCTTTGTTACCCATGCTGCGTGCATTGGTGTAGATGCACTTCAGCTGGGCCATTGCCTTATCCCCCGGCCTTGCCATTGTTCCTCCTGGCACAGCTCCAACAAGCCTTGTTTCAGCCCCATCCCCCATCTTACCTAGTTTAAAGCGTTCTCAATGAGCCCCACCAACTCCTGGCCCAGGATCCGTTTTCCCCTTAGAGATAGGGACCCGTCTGCGGCCATCAGGCCGGGTGCCGAGTAAAGCGCCCCATGGTCAAAAAAACACAAGATTTCTGTGCTGGCACCAGCCTCTGAGCCATGTGTTTATCAGGTGGGCTTTTCGTATCCCGTCAGTACCTCTCCCTGCCACCGTAGGGATAGACGAAAACACCACCTGTGAAATATTAGCAATTATTTTATATATGTATGTTAAACCTCCAGAGAAGACTCCACAACCCCCCTGGGCTGTCTGTTCCAGTGCTCTGTCACCCTCACTGTGAAAATGTTTCATCTCACATTTAAGGGGAACCTCCTATGTTAGAGCTTGCACCCATTGCCCCTTGTCCTATCATTAGATGTCACCAAGAAGAGCCTGGCTCCATCCTCCTGACACTCACCCTTTACATATTTATAAACATTAATAAGGTCATCCCTCAGTCTCCTTTTCTCCAAACTAAAGAGACCCAGCTCCCTTAGCCTTTCCTCGTAAGGGAGATGCTCCATTCCCTTAATCATCCTCGTGGCTCTGCACTGGACTCTCTCAAGCAGTTCTCTGTCCTTCCTGAACTGGGGAGTCCAGAACTGGATGCAATATTCCAGATGCGGTCTCACCACGGCAGAGTAAATGGGGAGGAGAACCTCTCTCAATGTACTAACCACAGCCCTTCTGATATACCCCAGGATGCCATTGACCTTCTTGCCCACAAGAGCACAGTGCTGCTTCTTGGTCATCCTACTCTACACTTGCCCTTGTTATATTTCATTAAATTTCTCCCTGCCCAACTCTCCAGCCCGTCTAGGTCATGATTTAAGGAGGAAGACAGGGAGCCATTTGGAATGATCTTCATAGCTTTTAGCTACAAACCTTGCTAGTCTGTCATCTTGTGGATGGCATGGTCTACCTGACCATTCTGACTTCTCTCTGAAGATCCAGTTTCTTGCAAGCAAGGAACGGAGGATGTTCTTGGTTAACCAAGAGATTACTAACACATTCTCCTCATGCTATCACACAAAGTGCTCCTGACAATATACAAGTTTGTATCAGTTATAAAGTCTTGATGCAAGGAGAAATTGAGTTCTGCTAAAGTTGCAACCCATTTGCTGTTTGTAGGCTAATTACAAGAGAATGGAAAACATCATTAGCTTTACCTAATCTAGCAGAGACATTCTTGTATTTAGTGAAAATGAGAGCTAATTTTCAGAAGAAAAAAAGTCCACCACGTAAATAAAGATCAATTCTAATTAACATGTTATAATATAAGATGCAGAAGGTCAAATATAAAGTAAGTTGTAATTAGCTATTTCACCACGGCAAGGTCCCCTTTGAAATTTATGCTTAGTTTATTCAGCAAAATGTGCAACAAATGTTTTTCTCAAGACATTAGAATCTGAAGAACAGCCAAAGCATTTGGATGCCATGGCTACTTAAGACTGCTAAGAGAAAAAAAAAAAGTCAATACAGAAATAAAGAACTGGTATGAAAAGCCAAGAGCCCAAGAGGTGACAGAAGGAGCAGGAAAACTAAAAAACAACAACATCAACAAAAACAAACAAAATACAGTACTCTTTCAGGACCAGCCAGGAAGAAAATGTTAAATTGCTTAATTGGTCAATTAAATTTGGCAGATCGGAAATTAATTGGTAATGCTTGCTGGAGGAAAGTTCAAGCTGGAATGATACCACTATGTCTCTGTTTGACAATGTCACTGAAAATACCTCTGCAATTTTTTGTGCACTTAATCTGTCTTAGTGTTGGCTGGTACTGCTTTCCCAAGTAAACTGAGCTGTATCAGTCCACAATAAGCATTCAGAGAGGTATTCAATAGCACACAATCAACTAATTTATTTGAGAAAACGTGGCTAGAGATGACAGTGTTATTGCTTTCTTAATTGCGGTTTGTTTTTTTGTTTTTTTTTTTGGTTGTGGTGGTGTTTTGTTTTTTCTTAATTTATTTTGTGCTTATGCTTTACTAGTACACTATCACCAACTTCAAGCATAAGAGGAAGTTAAAGTAACAATATCTCAGAAAAAAAACAAAAACAAAAAACTTTTTGCCTTCTGTTTCAGTACCTTGCTTGCAATCCCCTCTTAGTACGAGTATCAAAAGGAAATAGAAATGAGATGATACCTAGATCATGAGGATCCAAGGACTGCAATTTCAGAACACAAGATAAGCTGATGTGCATGCAGTGGCACAATCAGCTGCCCACAACACTGTTCAACAGGTGCTCTCCTCACACCATATACCTACTGACACATGACAGATATGTTCTGAGAGCAATGCCCAAGTTAACTCAGCAACACCAAAAAAAGGAGTGACTGTCTTCTTACCAGGCAATACAAATAAGAATACAAACAGGGATTTCATGAACTGTCTCATAGAAACCAGTTGGTTGGAGGTTCTGTGTATTTGAGGTTCTGCAGAAGCAGCTATTTCCGAGCATCCACTGACAAATACAGATGTTTAAGTGAGCAGTATGTTTGTGCAATTCTTTAGCATAGACAGAGAAACACACACAGGGCATAGTTACAAAATTTACAAGAAGGACTCTTAGCCAGGGAGCTTCTTAGAAGCAATAATACATATGATCACAAGACATTATCATGCCTCACCCAACTTGCACAGAATTATGTTATCTATTTGGGATGTCAGTTTTGATCTCTTCACCATACTGTAAAATAGGGGCTGGACCAGGCTGCTTGCTTCTGCAGTTGCAAAGCAGTGAGGGTGCTGAAACAAGCTTCTTGAAATATTTTATTCAAGTAGCAGTTGGGACCAAATATAATAGATAGCATAACTGAAATAGCACACCATGCTGATACAATAGCCTGCACCAGCAGGGTATGATTTAGATGAATAAACACTGCTGTAACAGTTGTCAAAGTATTACCAACTATTTAGCATAGCATGCTGGTGACAAACATCTACAGACAAAAATATGGAATTGAATTGGAATAAAAATTGGGTCACTGACATCAGTAGGGGAAAAAATAATCCATCCATGGGGAGATCTGACCTGCAAGACAGTCCCATCATGGTGAAACATTCCTAGCTGCTCCACAGAGGGAGCACAGTCCTCAAAAGTGCCACGTTTTAGAGGTTACCTAATGAATGACGTGGTTATCTGCACTGCAATTCTGCTCAGTTTTATCTAGCATATCAGTTATATTCACACAGAACCCTGTCAAGTTCAGTAGGTGCTACAGGAGGAATTTTGGTAATAACCAAGCTGAAATTTATCCTTTGCACAGGAGTAATGCAAAAGATACCTCATCATCTTCAATGGTCACAGACAACCCACACCTCTGCCCTACATCTTTGAAAGGATTCCAGAAGCATAGTATCTCCTAACGCCATGCTCTGTATATTGACTCAGAACCAACATAGACAGAAGATAAGTATGCACTAAACCACCAATATTACAAAGCAACTGTGTTTTCCCTGGAAGATGCCTGTCCAAACACATGAATTATTAAATGCATTTCAGCTTGTGAAATCTGGTGAAATCACACTCCAAGGCAAGAAGGCTACAGAATGATCTCAAGGTTGTCCTAAATCGGAAGCATTTAGAGGAACTTTAGAGGGGATTTTTTTTTTTATACACACACATACATAAAACTCAGGATAGCACAAATCAGGTTTTTACCATACCAACTTTGCTTCTTTTAATTGTATAATGCACAGATTAGGAGGCACTACAGAAAAAAAAATAAAAATCTACTATTATCTGCTTCCTTACACATGCAGAGTTAATGCCCTTTGCATTTACAAATCCATCTGCCACAGAATTCAACAGAACTTGCTCATAAAAAAAAAAAAGAAGCAAAAGTTTAAAAAGTTTTACTCTCTGAGCCATATTACAGACATACAACATTTGCATACGTATACATGTAAAAGGTGATTTCATATCTAAAAAATGATCAAATATTTTTAAAATCCTTTAAAATATGTACTATAACTTAACACTCAAAAACACTGAAAAATTTACAGATGTTACTCATCATAGATTTATAATACTATTACCATCGGTCCATCCTTCTGGAAAGAAACATTTTTCTCTTTTTGATTATGAATAAAAGTATGTTTGATGTTATACAACTCCATAAGTCTACTAGTGCTTAAATAACCTTACAGGAGAACCCAGTGCTGGATAAGTATTGATCATGCATACCCTCAGACAGACTACTTCCTTGATTAAATTTAAATAAACATATTGATCCAAAAGATGAAAACCAGAGAAGACTCAAAATAGAATTTGACAGTATTTTATTACGTACGGATGATTTTATATTGTTTTAGTTAAATAATCCTGTCTTTAAAATCCTGTCTTTACTTCGCTTTCATCCTGTACATTTTCTCCTGTTTAATAACATCTAAATAGAGAGTTAGTAATTTGTAGACATACTAAGTATCAGTCATTTCCAGCACTTGTCCTAACAGAACACTGTTCCTCACTATTTTATCAAAATAACATATAAAAAAAGTACTAGGAAATGCATTTTTACAAGTACAAGAGCATTTCTAATCCCACATCTTCACTGCTAGATTGATTTCCATTAAATTGTATTTCAACTAGTTATGCACAACAAGTAGAAAAGTAAAATCTTAACAATATCAGAAAGTTTTGTACTTCTTGTTTGCAGTTTTCAGTGTGCTTTGTAGTAAAATTGAGCAAAAGCAAGGAGAAAATGTTAGTTCTTAACTGAAAATAACTTTGGAATGAAACTAAAGAGATAAGTGTAAGGAATGGCATGCTTGTTGACAGAGTAGGTTGGTTCAATTAACAAAAACTAATTAGAGATGCCCAAACCAGTTGGGAGTGCACAGAAAGTCAGCCCTAGAGATAAAAGATATCTGGAGCATTATTTTCACATATTGTGTGCTCTGTGGAGAAACTCAATGTATAAAGACTTGGTGCAATGGTTTCTTATAAAAAGTAATTTTTTTTTTAATTTTACTTTAAAAAATAATTAAAAAATAAAATAGAAAATAATTTATTTCCTTCATATTAAATTCTCAATAAAATATTTTAGATTTGATCAAGAAAATACTCACTTATTTACCACGCAAACTCAAAGACTGTTTAAAGCACTGCCATTTTGGCTTTACACCCATTTTGAAAGGCTCTCAATGATCAAAGACTATTCGGGAAACATTTAGTAAATCCTATAGATTATACTATGTATTATACTTATATATATATATATATAAGAAAATCGAGTCTACAGACTTCCTATATTAATAGCACTTTAATGTGCACAAAACTGCAAAGCTGTAATAAAACTGATGATTGGAATCTGAACTTGGAATTGAAATACTGACATTAGCTCCAGCTGGGCCAGTATCACATTCTGCAGTGCAGGGTTCAAGAGAAGTTGTATGCAACTTTTTATTTTTATCTCTATTTATATCTTTACTGTGATTTGGGTTACTCAGGACCCCATGTGAGCTCTTGCTACAATGTACAATTCTTTCAGACAAAACGACACAAAAAGAAAGGGGCAGACAAAGAAAGCCAGGGTATGTGTCTAACCTTAGTGTGGATTAAATCCTTCATAGGTAAAATTAAGTCACTTCTGATAACTGTTCTACAAATTAGAAAATTGCCCTGCAGCTTATTAGCTTTATATTTTGAAATTTTAAGATCCATTTTTAGTGGCATATACAGCTTCAAATGTACAGAAGTATGTACATAAATAAGAAAACTCAAAAACTGGTCTTACTTCAAATAGCTTATCTGATCTACATTAATCACCACAATGTTTTTGTGAATGATCACAAATTTTCAATGCACCTAACACAATTTACTGACAGTAAACTGTAAAAATATTGGGCCCTGCTAAAAAAATACCACTACATTCCCAATCAACTCCAATTAAAATTCTTAAGGACTGGAAACCAACTATTCAGAAAACTAGCAGTAACTGGAAAGAAACAAACATTTTTTCCTTCAACAGTAAAGACAACATGGAGTTAAAATGTAGACACAGTGCTACTGAAGCTCTATTTCAAAAAACAGACACATATTAAACCCACAAAGAGATGTACAGAGGTGGACCCTCATAATATTACAAAACCCAAATGCCTAGGCTCCATCTCCATATACCTATTTATAATGTCACTACAGTGTGTTAAGTGCAATACTAAAGATCTAGGTACCCATAATTAAATTGTGCAAACAATATTTGACTGCAAGTTTGTAAAACTGGTGATTAATATGCTAAATGTCAAGGGTACCTTGAACAATGTAGATCCACAGAGAAACACTTCTTGTAAATTTGTATTTTCAGTGTACTGTTCTCCAAGGAGGGACAGTATCCACAACTTTCAATATAACATATTATATAATATATATACACACACACACTTTTTTAAATAACGACTTTCTCAAAAGCACCCTAATGTCAAAAGCAAGGAAATCTCATTCTTTATGAACAGCATGGGAATTACTTAAAACAAAGTTGTGCACATTACTCTGTAAGAAAGGAAACTGGAAGGGAAGAAAAGGATCCGTAATAAAAAGAGCAAATAAGTACATGAAATTCCCCAAATACAAAAGGTTAGTGGTATTGCAATGTTATCCTTCAGAAGATGGAATTTCACTCCAAGTGGAGCCAGAAGGGAGAAAGTATGTGACAGGTAAAATGCAAACTGCATATCAGGAAGGCAAAAAAGGAAATTAGAAGACCAGATAGCAAATTATACAAATCAAATTCCAATCAAATCTATTAGCATATCAGAAGTAGGAAACTCTCAAGGGAATCACTGATCTTGCTGGAACTAGTATTGAATAGTCCACACAGAAAAAGTATGGGCATTCCAGACAATCCAAATTATTTCTTTTCATCAGTCTTTACCACAGAAGATGTTGGAAAAACGTATACCCAACTTTTCTGATAGAGGGACAAACGCTCCTTCAAACAGAAAAATCAAGAAGCAGAGAGCAAACACAATAAATTGAAAGCAATAAATGATGAGGGATGAGCTCCAGCCCTACTTACATCGACAGGTGTTTTACCGTTGATTTTAGCACCAGCAGCCTGTTACTTCAGAACCAAATAGCAACAGACCAACGGTTCAGAAACACAAAAAGGCTGAGCTAGGCATCATAGAGATCTATTCAGTGTGCAGCAGTGGTCAAAAGGAGCAAGGGAAATAGCAAGATATAGAAAGAATGAGACAGGGACAATGGCAAAGATGACATTTTTAATCAATATCCAACCTTTTCTGGAGTACCTATTCAGCTTAGAGTTCCTGTTCTAAACCAATGACAGTAGCACTCAGCAACAGTTGGCAAAAACAGTTATGGAAGACAATTTAAAAAGTTTGAAAGAACCAGGAAGGTAACTTAGCAAAGAGAGAAGAGGTAATCCTGTACAGCTGAATACTTTTTTTTAAGTATCCTCACACTACTACAGCAAAGGTCAAGTCAGACCAATAGAAAGATGCCAAATCAAGAAGTAAAGGACTTAAGTATTTTACTGCATAGATCACAAAACTGTGTAATTAATTCACAAGGGCATCTCCTTACAGGAAGAGAAGTTAATGACTACCTGCATGGTTCAATTCATAATAGCATGGAATATTCTTTCTTTCCTTTTTATTATTTTTTTTTTTTTTTGCCCCCTCAGGTATATGTGATTGAATGTGGTGTGGCACAAAACTCATGTGGGTTTGCTCAGTACTGATACATCTGTGATGACCTTGCTATTGGGATACAGAAAAAAAATAAAGCATATGCTTTCTTAAAGACTCAAGGACTTCCTTCTCCTTTTTCAAAGGCTAACACATGAAGTGCCCTAGGTAATTCCTATTCTTCTAGATGCAAAATATAAGATGCTAGAGTTTTTCTTTCTTCCTCATATCCATATAAAGAAATTAGTGACATGGCAAGACACACAGATCTTCAAAGCAACTTATTTAACAGTAACCACTTCCCTTCTCCCTCCTGCCCTGATGCATGAAACTTGAGGTTCAAGGGGAGAAAGGGGCAGTAAGATGAGGGATGGAATATGGCTGAAGCAAGGAGAGCAATGACAACTAGTAGGAAGGGATGCTTCAAGCGTATACTCAAACTGCAGTGTGCTGTCTGTTCTGTGCTAGATCCTACATGTGCAATGCAGGTGCTCAGTGGCTCAGAAATCTGCCAGCTGACAGCACTGGCTGTGTTGGGTTCCAATCTAGAACTAAGACAGGAGCACTAAACTATCAATGGATGAAATTTGTGACTTTTAAATTACAAGATAAGGATATCCAAGGAGTCTCTTGCATAATTCATAACACTTCAGAACTCCATATATAACTCATGTAGAAGGAAAGCCTAACATTTCTGCTCTGTTGAGCACAGACCCACACACAAGTTTGGTATAGGCTGCATGAAAAACTCTCTGGAAAATATAGCGTTGCAGGTATGCTCTTGACAATACTCATTCATGCAGTTCATAGAATCATAGAATCATAGAATATCCTGAGTTGGAAGGGACCCTTAAGGATCATCAAGTCCAACTCTTGACACCGCACAGGTCTACCCAAGTTCAGACCATGTGACTAAGTGCACAGTCCAATCTCTTCTTAAATTCAGTCAGGCTCGGTGCAGTGACCACTTCCCTGGGGAGCCTGTTCCAGTGTGCAACCACTCTCTCTGTGAAGAACCCCTTCCTGATGTCCAGCCTAAACTTCCCCTGCCTCAGCTTAACTCCATTATTTAAGTAGTTTTAATTTAGGATCATTCAATGAATACTCATATGAAAATTTATACTCCTGTTTGTCAAAGATACAGAGCTCGTTAAAAATTACAAAATAAGTTAGTTGTTTGTTGTTTTTTTTTTGTTTTTTTTTTCAAACAAACACTAACAAATATTCTTTTCCAATGTTTTCCTAGATCAGACTTAGTTCAAGTTTATTATACGATTCATGGGCTTGCTGTGGAACAGTTTGTCTCTCTGCTATTGAAAATGAACTACTGATTCTACAGAGCTCCCACACTGCCTGAGAGACTCCAAAAGCAGAAAAACGATATTCTCCTATCTCAACAACATTTTACAATTATCGATTTAACATTGATAAACTATCAATGTTAAAATTGCCTGTAATCCTAGTACAAGTGTAACATAGATAACAAGTGTAACCAAGATAACATAAGAATGAATGTTATCAATAAATACACATATCACGTGAAATTCACAGCTTTAAATAGGGTCAAAACTTTGACTTACTGTGGCTGTGCCGGAGACAGTTTGTGCATTTGTGTCAGCTGCACTCTGTTCAGAGTGTGTCTGAGCAGGAGGGTACATGTTTAACGTGTGCTCTGGAACAGTGGTTTGGCCTGTGTAGTCTGGAGCTGGATGAGGATGTGGGGCTGTGTATTCTGCAGGGATACCATTCTGAGGAGGAGCAAACTGGGCTGAGGCGTAAGGCTGTGCCATTGTGTCAGGAGGTGCTGTAGCTTCCTGATTACCCTGTGAAGATCAAAGGGGAAAGAAAAGGAAGAAATGTGGAGTGAGATAAAATAACTTAGAAAGTAATGAGAGTATTCTGCTACAATTGCTGGCCTGAAAAGGGTGCAATGTTTGTTTCTTGAGGAAAGTATTTCCTATCTGAGTTAAATCCATTTTCCTAACCTTACTAAATCTTACTACAATTAGAATCTGTACCTGTAGACTGTTCTTTAACTGTAAAAAGTCTGTGAAAGCTTACCTCAACTAATGCCTCCAGTCAGACAAGGAAAAGGGACAAAGCTTAGTTAATTCCAAATGTTTCCAAGTGCAACTACTAATACAAAGCTCTGGTAAGGCTAGCTCATGGTCTGGGACCCGTTCTGACTTACCCTCCACAGAACTTCTTTGCGACCTGCACACAGAGGGGAATTTGGGTGTATTCTGTTAACACACCTGAAAATATTTATATGAAATAATGCTTTATGTGGTATTCAAAACTACTTTGAGATACACTGTATTGAACAACTGTATGCCACAAATGTTTAAATTTATGAGATTCACAATATTAAATATTTGAATATTAAAAAAAAATACATCAAAATAAGATCTACTAACACAAAATTTTTCTCTTATGTTATGGTCTTTTAATAGAAATGGATATGGAGAGCTTTAAAGATTATATAAATTTGAAGACAATAGCATTTCATTTCCGTATTAAAATACACCTGTACCATTAAAAACAGATATCTCTACAGATAGATCCATCCTTATGTTTGATGTAGAACTAGGAAGTCAATCATGCTAACCTGTCAGTTAGAGACCTCTGACTAAATGCTCTGCTCATACCAAATACTAATGATACCGGGGAGGAAATGTACAGAGCAATCTTTTGGAACCTATTTAAATGATGTCCAAAGTATGATGTTACAGCATTAGAGGCCATTAAGACAGGGACTATGGACTCCAAAACTTAGATGGCTAGCTGGTTTACAAGAGAAAATTATCTTTTTAACAAGTAATATAAAAATGAATATTTGAGTAATTTTACTTATTTATAATGCTTTGCCATTTTTCCACAACGAATACAAGCATATGCACAGGGGTACCATAAGGATTTAGGTTGTTTCTATTCATCTGTCCTTGATTTCCTAATTTCAAAATAGACCTGATGAATAGAAGTCATTCTTTTGCACTTCATACCTAATGATAGTTCCAGCCAACTTCAGCTAACTCAGACATTGGTGATCTAACCTGAACTCGGCCTAAGCTAAATTAAAAAATTTACCATATCACAGCACAGGAAAAAAACATTGGTATACGGCAGGCCTAGAAGGGAAAATTACATTTTGCTTTGTAAAAGGCATTACCTTTGTCCTAGAAAATGAAGATTTAGCAATAGCAAACGAAACCTCCCCAATCCCACCTTTGCTACTGTTTTACTGTATGGCCTTGAGCAAGTAGTTTACATTGCTACATTCAACAATCTTTAAAATGAAAGCAGTGGCATTTAGATACTTCACTTGTTTAAGTCACTAAATTTTATTGGCATATATATACAATATTTCCAAGCTTTATATTACACTGAAACTTGCCATTAAAAAAATAAAAAAAATTAAGGAACATTCAAACCACTTGTATATGTACACATATACCTTCTTATATTAAAATGGCAAGGCCCCTTTTTCATTTCTTTTATTTTATACTTTAACTTAAAAAAAAAGAAGATAAAAAACAATAATGAATCGATTCTCCTGTAGATACTATAGACATTTAATAATGTTAAATAAGTATTTTGCAGATGCAAGGGACCTTAGACTTTCTTTTAAATTAATTATTTCTGGACAGCCTTCAGCAAGTGGCAAGAATGAACAACAGCAAATTGAATTCTGCCTATGGAAGCATTTTCACCTTGCTGGATTTGAAACACAGTAGCTGGTTACTGCTCATCTTTAGGGCTCTGCCTTCATGTTAGATGCTAAACATAGCATTAGAGTCAGCAGCTGTTAAAAAAAGAACATTAATAGTAACAAAGGGATCAAAAGCTAATGTCCAGGTGCATTTGATCTAAAGGTTTTTGTACTACTCTGAGTCCTAAAACAGATGTTGTGAGACCCTCACTGTTTCTCATTAACATTGACAGCAGTTCCATGAAACCCTAATTAATATTCAAAGCATTTACACTTAGTGCTAATTACAGCTAATATTTAATTAAGAGGATTGAGCTTTTATGTGATTTCTTACCAGCAACTCCAAATAATTCATTATTTAGATTTATCATGAAATGACAAACTGCACTGGAAATTACCTTCATATTGCAGAAGCTCTTCTACCTCATTCACTGGACTTGCTAAACTGAGGTTTGGATTGCTTATTAATCAGGCCTTGGTTACAAATAAATAAGCAGTGAAGGGTTTTATTATTTTATATATATATATGTATATATGTAACTTCAACATGTTCAGGGATTTACAGCTTTATTATAATAAATAAACTTAGAGTAGAAAACTGGCAAGCAAGGTTATCATTCCAGTCATTGTGTGTTCATTAAATTGTTTTGGGGAAAAAAATAGAAAACAAACAAACAAAAAACTAAACATGCTATTCTACTGCTAGTAAGTTTAAAATGATAATGACAATGAATCTGAGTTGTTATTGTCATTAATAGGCAGATGCCTATTATAGCCTTTAAAATCATTGTGAATTTTTGAATCACAATGAATTCAGTAGACAATATTACAAGGTAGTATAAAAGCATACAAGTATAAATACATTCTTTACTATTTACATAGGTATCATGCTAATAGCTCATTGTTTTGAATATAAATTTAGGCTAAGAACAATGTAGTGCAAACTAACAAATATATATATACATGTAGTTAACAAAAACTCAAGGCTACACAAAACTCATATATATTTGAGTAGATTTTAATGAATAAGAATTCTTTAGTCACTTAAAATGAATAAAGGAAATAGTAGGTTTAATTAATTGATCTGAGAATATACAATGGCCATGAAAGCAACAGGAAATATTGATCCTAAATTACCCATGGATTCAGGTATTAAAGCAATCTCGAAACTGTGGATGATGGTACACAGATGTTGCTTAAAACAACCTAGGCATGAGAGGCTAAACAGAAGTTGTCATTTCAGACTCAGATCCAAGTATCTTTAAGTTTAAATGACCCCTTAATGCTCGCTTTATGCATGGTTTTTAATAAAGTAGTTGTTGGCAACAGAAAGAAGAACAAAGGATGGCAGACAGTCAGGCTCTGTTAAATGTTCTGGCCTGAGATTTAATGAAAACCACATTTCAACTGCAAAGTATGCTTTACGTGGCAGTGTATAAAATAAGCTTTTATTGCTTTCCAGTTAAATGTTGAACCCTAAAGAACAAAAAAACGAAAGTGTTCTGATGATGAAGGTAACTGAAGTCGCTCCTATTCCATACGTTTACATTACTCCACTTGAAGCAAAGCTTAGAATATAAAATGCTCCTAGTATCACAGATCTCAACATGCCTTTTCAGCATCTTCTGCTCTGAAAGGATTTCATAATTAAGAAATGTGTGAAAAGTGTCAAAACATAATAAAGCAAGCTTGTTATGTTTGTACACAAAAGACAGAGTAGAGAAAATATTACTTATGCAGTGTTCTTTTTAAAAACACATCTGCAGCATACAAATGTATTTATTCAATGAAAACCTTTCTGCTTGCCTGCATTTTAAAGCCTAACTAACGGTTTATTGTTTGTTTTACTCTATTTTCTGTTTGGTGCATCTTGTTTTTTTGGAAAGAGATAATTCACATTTAGAGAAAACCTCTCATACAGTAGTTAAATGAGCCAAACTGCATCATATCCTCAGGGCATGGAAACAAAGAAGAAAAATGCAACATTGCTCTGTAAGCCTGCTGATTATAAGAACAGTTCTGTTAGATATATCAAGCACAGCAGAGATACATAATCACTGATGTAGTTTGCCTTCCATCAGAATGGCTAAGCAACAAAACGTATTAGAAGTCTTGCATGCAATGGTGCAGCTGGTTATAAGAAACACCTTGTTTTGACTAAAACCAAGAGTTTCAAGTGAAAATAAAAGTGAAAATACCTGCTGTACCATCCTGCTCCTTTTATCCTCCATAAACTTAGCAGCTGCTCTAGTCCCAGGCCATACAGCATCTGCCCAAAGCAAGCATCAATTATGGATGAGGGCGTGTGAGCAATGTAATGTGTGTATGAGTGTGGATGATAGGGGTGTTGAAGGAGGGGGAGCTAATGCAACGCTTACTGACCTCCCTCTCAACATCTGACTGCTCCCAAAACCTAATCCAGATGGGACTCTTTCAGTTTGCAGGGCCTCGCCCCATCAATCACAGCAGGCCACTCCTCTGTCTCCTGCTACTAGTTATAGAGTGCACCACTGAGCAGATGATTGCACACAGAAGAAGAAACAACGCAGCTTGACTACATTAATAGCTGTTTAAAAAACATTAGAAATGCTACTATGTCTGTTGCCAGAAGCAGAACATTTTTGTTTCAAAATTAAGACAGCTGTATTCAAACTTACTAAAAGTCCTAAACTTATAGTAATTTGGCTTTTTGATTGTTACAACACGCATATCTCTGTGTGATTAATTTTTCATACATGTGGTAGAGTTAATATCAATAAGATTTCTATTTTAAAATTGCTGAACTCCATAAGTAAACCATCAATACTGAAGCAGCCTGTTTTAGATTAACTGTACTTTATCCTTCGATGCAAATGAAATATTGTTTCCTTTTTTGTTTCATTTCATGACATCCCTATTGCTTACCAGGGAAAATATTTCAAAAATGCTTCCAAGGTTTAATTTTGAGAAGCACTTTAAGCAAGTTAATACTTAACTGTTAAAGGAGCTTTCCTAGTTGCTCTGGAGGAGGTTTAAAATGATTAAACCTCCAATCAAATCACATAATGAAGAAAAAAAGAAAAGAAAAAAAGATATAGATGGGAAGATACAGATGGCCCCCAAAGAATACACTTCTATTGACACTCTGTCACTGACTGCCTACAGAGAAGAATTCAGAAACAGGGCAGACACTTAACGTGGGAATTCTTCTTACAAATGTTAGGATTTATGTTAGCACGATAATATTAATATGAAAAAGGTGGGCAGGGCAGCAGATAAACAGCTGTCAGTCCATCATTAAACTCATACTTCAACTGAAATATATTAGATTTCTGTAAAGCAGAAGTGTAATTCTCCCAGATTTGTTGCAGGCACCCCCCAGTTAATAATAATAAAAGCAGCCACTTCAGATTTTTCAGAAAGAATCACACATTGAACCAATAATCACATCTGACTTTTCTTCCAAGCTTTCTCTGTTGCAGCTTAATTATCTGACCAAGCCAGTTGACTCAAATCGTTTACTTCTGCAGTTACACAAAATGAAGCCACCTCTCTTTTTTGGAAATTTACTCATAGAGATTCAGATTTCATTTAAAAAACAGTATTGTTCCAAAATAAGAGCGTCCCTAAAAGAAAGAACATGTAAAATATATTTTTGCTAGAGATAAAAAAAGCAATAGTAAGGAAACAAAAAAGATTTTCTTCACTACCTCAAAAACAAAGTACCATTTCTTTACTCTCATTACTGAGAAACATGTACTTTTGGTTCTCTTCACATATAACATACTGTACTCCAGTAAATGTCTATGTTCTTAGTACTGCTATGTATACATCTGAACGAAATGTTCATTTTGTGTCAGTGTCTGATGTGTGGAACAGACTAACGAAAATCACAACACCCACAAAGTAGGAAGCTTAAATATATTTACTTGCATTTCAAAGAAGACAAACTTACTTAAAAATAAGTCCTTGTCTGAATTCCTGCCTACGTTCAAGACCACATAGTATCATGGATGTAGAGATACACATTAAGAAAGATTTCTCTCTAGCATCAACATTCTTTCCAAGTGTCACTGCTCAAACTTCCTACTACCTTTATGACTGTGATTTATTACACTAGCTTTCCTTATCCTACATGACAACTCTTTCTATTGATATTTTTAATGTCCCAAATAGACATAATTGTCACATTAATTCGCATTTGCATTATCATCTAAATCTTTCTTTCTCTTACTTGAACTTCCTGCCTGTCTCCCACTTTTTGCCAACTCTGTTAGACCCGCATTTTATATCGGTCTTTTCAACTACAGCTCAACCTCCTATTCCGTCAATCAGTATTTTCTTCTTTTAAATAAATGAAAAGGTTTTTATATCACATTTTAAAAACATCAGCCTCCAAATTTGCCTAAAGACCATATAGTAAGAGAATCTGAAGTATTCAGCAGATTTAGCTAAAATTCATATCCACAAGGATAACTGATTCCTCAAACATTTCAAAGACAGTTGTAAAAGGAGCTTTTCCTTTTCCACAGGTTAATATAGGAAAGTCCACCTAAGTCTAACTTTACACCTTTACGAGAGAATACTGAAGAAGATAATGTAGCATCCGTGATGGTGAGAGGATGGGGAAGGATTGGATTATCTATGTACATACAAGGTGCCTAAAAAGCTACCTGGACATATGCCCTTTAAAGAGCGTAGCAATCAACATTTAGAAGTCTAACTGGCAGCGAGTTATGAGTGCCATGTGAAGACCAGGTTCAAAACTGTGTAACAGCTTCAGAAAAGACTTGTATGACATGCCAGAATGCAAGTTCACCTAGGACATCCAATAGGGGAAGTACTGGAGGGCAGTTCTGATGTTCATGGGGATCCTGAGAAGTTAGAGGAAAGGTCTGAGAAGAACCTGATTAAAATCTGTCTCCTGGGACAGGATAGCCCCCTGCATTGGTACAGGCTAGGGACTGGCTGGCAAGGAAGCAGCTCTGCAGGAAAGGATCTGCTGGGGTCCTGATGGATGACGAGTTAAGCATGAATCAGCAGTCAGTCTTTAAGACAATAACAGCTAACTGTGTAGTGGGGTGCATTAATAAAAAGGCAGTCTGTGAATTGAGGAAAAATATTATTCCTCCTAGAACAGCACTTTTCAAGCAGCATCTGTGTCTGGTGTAGAGCCCCCCACGACAGAAGATACACTTGAAAACTGGAGTGCAGAGGTGGGTTGCAAAAACTTGGAGGACTGGAGCACATGGCATGAGAAGAGGCGAGGGAGCTGATTTAGCTTAGCTTGCAGGAGAGAGGGCAAACAGACAGCCTCATTGTATCTTCTCCAACATAATGGGTAGTTACAGAGAAAGAACCAGACTTTTCTCAGAGGGGCAGAGTGAAAGAAGCAGCGGTGATGGTCAAAAGTTGCAGAAACAAAAATGTTGTTTGCCCATAAGGAATACAAAACTGGGTATGAAAGCAGTTAAGCACAGGAACATGCCATTCAGAGAGGCTGTGGAAGCTTGTAGACTCAAAACTTAACTGGGCAAGCCCCTGAGCAACCTGATATATCTGTGCAGTTAGCCCTGATTTAAAAAGGAAGTTGGGATTACATGGCCTCTGAAATTCCCTTCCAGACTAAATTCTCCTTATTCCAAGTGATTTCAACAATAGAATATATTCAAAATGAATTTTATACTTTCATCTTACTTGATGTCTTTCCTCATAAAGGATTTACTGACAGGGATGAGATGAGTTACAACTTCTAGTCTGCTTTCTCTCCTCAAGAAATCATATTTCAATTATTTCAGGTGGATTTTGAAAACTTTCATAGAAAAATATATTTACCTTTGTTTAATCCACAGCTGAAGCAGTATGAAGGCGGTAATTACTATAGCACATGCAAAACAAGAACAGTTTAACAAACAATGCTAATAAATGTTGTGAACTGTGACATGTCTTAATTATCTGCCAAATGTCACCATTCTCTGAACTGCAGTAAAGCTAGCATGTCCATTTTCTTATTTTTTTTAGTATCTAAAAATTGGTTGACCAAGACTTTTTTTCTTTTAATTATTTTTAACTGAATACTGATTGACGATACGGGGTTTTTAAAGCTGCAACAGTTCCCAAATCAGTTCCTAAGCAATTATAGGAAGAGAAGTGAGAGGTTAATGCACTGAAGAAACAATCGATGAGAGGTGGAGAAAGAGAACAAAGCAGCAGAAATATATTATACTGCACTGACAAAAGATTCTGTCCTGAGAAAGCATTTCTTAATAATCATAAATTTCCAATCTGTAAGATTTACAGCAACGTATACCAAGTGGTAAATTACAGGCCTCTACAGGAGCCGTTAAAAACATCAATCTGTTCTTATGATCTACCTAACACACAGCTCAGAGCTACCACAACTGAAGTAGTATGTGAGAGGAAAGAAACATGCACTGCACCCAAGTAGCCTGCAGGTCTGCAAAGCAATCCAAATCTGGGAGCTGTTGGGCTTTCTCTTATGACTACAGACAGAAAAAACAACAACAAAAAATCATAGCTCAAGCAGTGAAAGCAGCAGAGATGTGTTAGCATGACTATTTACTAGGATGCATTGGCTCTTCTGAGAAGCCATATATACTATTCCAGGGGACCGGTGACATTTGTGCTTATGTAGCAAGAGTACTACTGGTCATGCTATAGCCCTGCATCATGCTTTGTTAGCCTCTCTCCTTGGCTTCACTGAGACTATTCCTACTTTGTAACTTACACATAAGCATAAATATTTTCAGAAATTGAGTTAATAATAATACATGCAAATATATATAATATATGCAAATATATGTGAATATTAAAAAAATATTTCTCTAACTGCCACCTGATTTGTCAAGGATTGAGCACTCCAAAAGTTTATCATCTAGAGAGGCTAACTGAACAGCAAGTAAACCCCATTGCAGGTATATGGCTCTTACTGGAGACAGATAATTTCTAGAAATCAGATAAAATCTTGTAACATAGCTAAAATAATTCATTTAAGATTTTTTTCTAAGTAGACTTCAACAACTCAATCACAGTTTGCTTACAAAAATAGCTAACTATATTTCTCAGGGGATAGGGATAGGATACAACCCTGCTTTTTAAAAGAACCTGAAGCAATTTAAGCAAGCTGTGGTCAACAGTTACACTAAGTCATCCCCAATTTACAGATGTTGACTCATCTAGATTATATTAAAATGAACTGGCTTTTTCAGTTGGTTTACTAATGAACATACCACAAAATACAACGATGTATTCAATGAATTTATTAGCTGTAGAAAGTGGTGAACCTCCAGTCACATACAGAGACAATATCTTTGAAGGTTATTTGTTCAAAGAAACCATATCACAGTTTTGTGTTTACATAATTAGTTATTTTTTTCATGTACAAATAACTGATTTTATATTAAAAAAATCATGGGCAATTTGAGTGATGTGTTTCACAAGTGTTATACACAGAAAGCCAGGAATCTGGAACTGCAAACATCCACAGTAGTTTTGTTTTTCAGCATAGTAGACCATCATCTGCTTCACAAAAGTCCCACCAAAGTTATCGCACCAAAATACTACTCGCACTAGGAATTACGATTTCTGGAAAAACAAGGCTAAGGGGACAGAGCAATGTTACACGAGAATACTGAAGGGCAGCAGCAGCTGAGTGCAAAGTGGCATACCACCTCTTTGAACTGAAAACTTGGAATGACCTCTTTTGACCAGGGACACGGTCTTTCACTGATGAGCTGTAATTTAGCCTCAGAAAAGAATGGAGACATTTTTCTTCACAGTCCCTGATGCTGAATCATTTTCTAAGGCATTACCACAGTAACCACAGTTCATCCATTATAGGTGAAACAGGTCTTGAGTTTCAGTATCACAAATGGCAGGATCATTACTTGACTCCACTGAAATCAAATAAGGAGCTTGGTCAGTTAGTAAGTGAAATGAGAATGCAATGTCATCCTAAGTCATCTTAAGCAGCAAAACTGCCTGACGAAGATCATAGCTCCTACTTATTTGTTAGCAAACATCAATGTATACAGGGCTGCTTTTCAGGACGGTTCACTTGAACTAGCCAGGGTAAGCAATTATGATTTTTGTACCACCGTCCCCATTGAACTAGGGGGATTTGTTTTGTTTCAGTTTACTTAGTTTAAACCAGATAAATTTTGGAGGTTTATTTACTTATAAAGTTCCATAAAACAAAACAAAACAAACAAACAAAAAAAACCACCAGTGACAACATTGAGTTCAGGAATACAGAGGAAGACCAGAAAGATAAGCAGCAGTTGGACTTCAGGAAAGCAGACTCAAATTTATCCCAGGAATAAGGAAATCCCAAGGATCACCCATGAAGGACTTAAAACACAGACATGTAATCTGTATTAAGTGCCCAGTTATTTGCTCTTAGTAGCAGATATTTATAGACCATCAACATTTTAAATTGCAAATGAAAATCTATTATCTCCCTTTCCTTCCCCTAAAAGAAACTACCTGCATATTGTTCATGGATATCCTGGACAATAACATGCAAATGTATCTGGGAATTGCACATATTCTGCAACGTAATTTTTCAGCAGGTAGAATTTTTGTGCTTCCATGTCCAAACCCAATGTCTTGAACAAATTTAGCAGAACATTTATGAACTCCACAAATCATATCTACTAGTTGCAAGAAAAAAGAATTGTGTTTTTCTCTTCCATATGTTTGATTTAAATGAAGAATTTTATTCAACAGAGCTGAATATAATTTTATAGATAAGAAATTCACCATTCTGCTGTTTCCTTTATTCAAATAAAATATGTTTATATAAAGAATCTAGAAATTAGCTGTTATGATTGTTTTCAGACAATGCCCATTTCCCATTTATGTTTAATTATAACATTTCCATCTCTGTGTTATTTATGATGGAAACCAGATGACCTAAGCTGCAAGGACCATATAACAGAGAAATGTTATCTTGTTTAATACCAGTTAAGGCAGCATTCATTTATTGGCACTGAAATGTAATGATAGAATATCATCTTCACTGTTATTTACGCCTAAAATTAAAATCACTATCAAAATATCATTAGACACAAGGAGTACAGAGATTGGCTTCCTGCCTCAGCTATACTTTGCTATGTTTTTTTATCACTGTAATCATTTGTGTACTTTAGCTAATGCTGATGCTAAAATGTTATAACATTTACAAGTAACTGTTTACTTCGTGTTTGCTGTTAGCAAATTAAACCATAGTACTGAATAAAGGTAAAGTTCTTCTCAATGATGAGATGACAATGCCAATAAAATTTGCCTATGCAATGCAAAACTGATTTCTCTACTGAATGTCACAACTGGCTGAAAATAAATTAAGAATCTATTAATAGTGAGCTACAATGAATCTGCAGTTATGATGAAAGCAAATGAAATCATTTAACGATTCCTATAGCATTGGAAAGACTTTCCCTAATTATATAAATTAGTAAATTCTACTTTGTTAAATCTCTAAACAGCTTCTGTTGGTGTGGAAGGACAGGCCAATTTGTCTATGTATTTTCATTTCCCCATCTCTAGGACAGGGACTAAAACCACTCTCAGATCTGCAGAACTGTATTGGACATTTTCTCTAGAGATACATTTTCTCAGACTAGCCCCTCTTCACAAGGCTGAATACGTACAGAGGACAGTAAAACTTGCTACATGCCGTATGCCACAGTTGTTTAACCCTGAAAATTTCTAAAAACCATTACTTTGAATAATACATTACTTTAAAATAATGCAGATTGTGGGAATGGACACAAATGAGCTTTCTTTGATTAAAGTTTGTTTCTATGCCTCTGGGTGTGAGGAACGGAGGAGTTGTACAAGGAAAGGTATTTCCAAAACAGAAAGAGCACTTAGAAAACTTTTCGTGTATTTACCAAAAGCACACAGCAGCCAAAACTACTTTTGATTACACAGTGCAGCAGCATGCTTAACAGCAACAGCAGCCAAACTGTAGGCTTAGCAAATATAAGTGTCTGCATAGGCTATTTAGGGAGAGAAGAGATATAGCCTTAAAACTGCTTTTAATCCACATGAAATGAAGTATCTTTTATACTAGAATGCCAGAACACTAGATTAAATAAGATATCAAAAAATATTGAAACAGTTCAGCATTTGCTGAGCATGCAACTAGCGAGATAAAGAATACAGCAAATGTGTTAGTATTCAGGCAGCTTCTAGGTGCAAAAGAAATTCAGATTAGATATTGCTACACAGAAATTGATAGCTAGTAGGTATTCAATCAGAAAAGTGCTTTTTCTTTTAAATATTACAATCACATGGTATAGTACATCACTTGTGTCAAGTTAAATTTAATCATATCAGCATACTTAAAGGAAAAAACCTGAATACCTACTCACATACTCATGCCAAGAGGGATTATATGAGGCTTTATGAAACCTTTTCTTTTTATTTAATATTCTGATATCTGTATAGAACAATTTCGATATGTTTTATACCCTCAGACTAATCTATTCCATTGTCTTTTTAATGCACACCTAGTATGTCTGAACTCATAGTCCCAGTATAATGTGTACTGTCAGTTACTTATGTTCTTCTGAAGTCTGCCTATGTAAAAGACATTTTCCTTGAAGCAGAAATAGGTATAATGAGAGCGATGCTAATTTTCTTGAGAGTAAAGCAACACCATCTGCCTTCTACTGGTTAAGAGCACATCTAAAAAGGAACAATAATTTATGAGCTCACTAATGACTACTGATTTTTGTCATATTAGAATCAGGTATGTGAAGGGCTCTGCTTCATGAAAGACAAGAATTTTTTGAGAAATTCCATACAGAAATGTAATAGGGTTTTACCACTTTTCCTACATATTTTTACTGGCTTATATAAGCAACAATGAAAAATGATTTCTATTTAACCCATTAGAAATAAACTACATTTATCACAGAGAGAACTAAAAATTGCTTACTGTTTTTGGAAAAGCAATGAAAGATTCTCAAAGAACATTGTCTCCAGACAATGCACACCTTCTCAGCCTGATTTTAAAGGAAGAGAAGGATTGTTGTCTTCATCATTCCCCAAAAGGTGAAATTAATCTAATTTATCTTCAGGTATTTTGTCACTTTCTCTATGCTAGTTTACATATATGTCACACACATGTACGTGTATATACACACACACACACACACACATATATATATATATATATTTGTGATATCCTAATAAGAATGAAATTCAACTGGAAATTACAGAGTATAGTGATTTGATCCCCCCAAAAATATAGTTTGCAAATAAGGATTATAAAATGAATTATAGAAAGCTAGCTTTTATATATACTTTTGTGATGGAAGGGTTAACTGTTCTGCCTAGAAGGGGGGGGGTGGGGGGGTGGAGTATAATATTCCCATAAACATAAAAATAATTGGAATTGTGTGAGGTCATTCATAGGTGCTTAAATTTACATAAGTATGCATATTGTCAAGAGTTGGACTTGATGATCCTTAAGGGTCTCTTCCAACTCAGGATATTCTATGATTCTATGATCCTATATTGCATTTTTTTTTTTTTTTACTTCCAGTAAAAAAAAAAATCCACTTCCACTTGATCTAGTTGACACAGTTAACTGTCATGAAAACAAACTTCTGACAAGCAGTGGTAGAATAGATACCAATATTTATAAATAATTATATTAAACTTATCTCTTTCAATGCATGAAATTTCTGTTTTCCGGTAAATCTTGCTGTACAGGATCATCTCTGACAAATTGAACTGCCTCTCTATAGATACTGCAATGTTTTCTCAGAGATTGTGGAAGCAAAAGAAGAATGGTAGGTATTTAAATAAATTCATTAGATAATACAGACAGGGCTTGGTTTCTAACAAGGAAGTCCTTTCCCCTGAACAACATTAGGATTAGAAGTTCAGTAGAATCCAAACTTTTGATGTTCAAATGTAATGCAAACTTTTTATATGTTGCTCTACATGACAAAGCATTGAAAGTATCTGGAAATAATAGGGATTTTTTTTCAGACTCTTTGCACAAGACTGCATTTCATTTTTAAGCAATAACCACGTTCCATGAAGATACTCTGCTGAATTTATTTTTTCGTTTCACATATCAGTGCTTTTGCTTTACAGAAATTGTTGCAGCTTAAGAGTATCTTAACTCTAAGATACTGGATTGAGCAAAGATACTGAAGTAGAAGCATAGTTACAGTGCACTGAGTCTGACCTAGTTACTGAGATACTTACTCTGTTAGATTAAATGTTGGGATATGTACTGTTTTTTAATGATAATACTGCACCTTGCAGACAGATAATCAGCACAGAAGTGACAACGCCCAACATGTCACCAACTGCAAGCTCAGGGAAAATCTGGAAGCTCTTTACATCATCTCTCCTATCTACTGTATTTTCTTTCTGGATCCCCAATATGGTTTAATACACACAATCCATTTCTCTACTGAATCAGATGAAGCCTGGGCACACAATATATTTTGCTGACTCAGCAGGAGGACTCCAGCTAGGCAGTGTCTCAAAGCAACATGGTCATTTCTGCAATGCCTGGGTACCCCTTCCATTTAACAACATTATTCTGAAAGAATGAGAAAGGCAAGGAACAGTAATTCAGGAACAGCCCTCCACTAGTAATCAGAGGTGGTTCATTTGGCCAATTCACTTTCAAATATGAGCTGAAACAAGTGGACTAGGAAAAAGTCTACACGCATGAACTCAGAAAAACACTAACTTAAACACATACATTCACCCACACAAGAACAACTGCAAAAAAAAATCTTCACATGACCTGAGTGATTAGCAGTGATTGGAAAGTGGAAATGTGCCTACAAACTCAACAGAAGGGATGACAAACCTTTAGGTTATACAAGTACACACATAAGCCTGCTTGTTATTTTAAATACCTTTAAAATATGTCTTCCCTTCTGCTGAGGTTGAACAACATTTAGATCTAAAAAACAAACAAACAAACAAAAAAAGCTGTCGGAGGGATCTATTCACTACAGAGACATGAGAAAAACACTAAGTAGAAAGCATCAGCTAGACCAATTTTCTCCCTGAAGTGACAGAGGCAATAGGTATGACACCTTATTGCATACAGACATTTTGAAGATTTGCATGTCTGCACAACATTTAATTATCCAATTTAAACAGTAAGAATCAACTTTGAAGTTGTTTTAGACAACATGTTTCAGCTACAAAAATAAAATTATCTATGGAAGTTAAATACTCAACTACACTCTTCATGCTATGTATATCATATAAATATAATTATGCTTCCTTTATTAATTTAAGATGTTCTTTCATATTCCAAGTGCCTTACAGGACAGCTGTCCCAGTCCAGCTATTGTCCTTTGATGTGAACATACATTCCTGGTGAAAACAAACTTTTCTTTATTGTGGAAATGGATTAAATAAAAACGTAATTCTCAAACTGTGTAGCAGTATGAACAAAATAAGAAATAATCAGCTTGATTTGATTAGTAGATATGAACAATCATCAAGACCGTGCAGATTCTTGAAGCCCAAATGAACCCAAATAGCAGAACTCTAAATGGTAGAAAGTAGAAATTATGCTATTATTTTTGATAGAAATTACTGGGGCATGGAATCAGAAAATTCATGTTGGAAGAAACCTCCAGGGACCTCTAACCCAACCTTCTTCTCAAAACTGGGATGACTGTGAGATCAGACCCAGTGCTTCTGGGCTGGATTCAGCCAGTTTTCTACACCAAAATTTTTTGAAAACCTCTAAGGATGGAGTCTGAGCAGCCACTCCAGGCAGCCTGTTCCAGTGCTGAACCATTCTCACAGGACAGTGTTTCCTCATATTCAGTTCAAACGTCTCTTTTTCCAATTTATGTGTGTTGCATCTTCTCCCTCCACATGTATCAGTGAATAGGCTGGCTTCAACTTTTTGATAATGCCCTCGTGGGCACTGAAAGGTTGTCATCAGGTCATACTGGAGACTTTTCTTCTCCAGGCTGAACAAGTGCAGTTCTCTCATCATCTTCTTACACAGCATATGCTCTAGCGGGTGACCATGTTGGGGGCCCTCTGCCGAACCTACTTCAGTTGATCAACATCCTTCTTGTATTGCAGGGCCCCAGATTAAACCAAATATCTTAGATGTGATTTTAAAAGTGCTAAGTAAAAGGAGATAATCACTTCCTCAATCTACTGGCTATACCCCTGTTTATACAGCCCAGGACACTGTTGGCCTCCTCTGTTGCCAGAGCAAATACACTATGCTAACATGACTCCACTAATTCAGTAGAAGTTTACTGTGGGAAATGTTAATATTACACACTGAAATGGAGATCTAATCAGATGTGAGCAGGTCAGAAATGTTTAAAGGAAAGAGAGTTCTGAGGACAATTTTATACCCTACTGCACAAGCAGACTGGCAGCATAAGAAATTTTGTATGGCCCCGCTACAAACCTCTTGGTTCCAAACAAGAAACATTATAGAAGTTTCAAGATACAGTCAATACACCAGTAATAATGAGTTAGAACAATAAGGAAATGATCTATATGTAAGAAAGTCCTGGCTAATTTAAATTGCCTCTAAGAATCAAAGAAAGCTCTCTGGACTTTCCTCCTAACAGACACTACCTGACATGATACTACCTCCTGGCAGAAGGTATCCTGTGTTGGAGGAGCAGTGCTGTCAAAAAGAGAATGTATGGATAGAAGTGAACAGACTGCACAGCATCAGAGATGAAAGGGAGATGGAATCTTCTCTGAGATCCAACAGCTTGGATGTGACACCATCAGCAGAGAAGGTGGCAGTGTCCACCCTTGTTGAGGTAAGCATAACCTCTGGAGAAGGGGAAGGATGGAAGCTGATGACTTCCAGCACCAGGAGAAAAGGTGAAGTGAAGTTCAAAGACAGATTTGGCTGCAGTGACCATAAGGTGATGGGGTTCGGGATCCTGAGGGAGGAAAGGAGGATGGCAAAAAGCAAACTCAAAACCCTGGACTCCAGGAAAGTAGACTTGATCTCTATAAAGATCTGGTTGGAAGAACCCCATGTGATAAAGCCCTGGAGGGAAGAGGAACTCAAGAAAGCTGGTTAATATTCAAGGATCACCTCCTCTAAGCTCAAGAGCAGTCCAGCCCAATGCTCAGGATGCCAAGCAAAAATGCCAGGCATGAACAACTCAAAAAGGAAGCATACAGAGGGTAGCAGCAAGAACGGGTAATATCAGAGGAACACAAACATGTGGTCCATGCATTCAGGGATGAAGTTAAGAAAGCTAAAGCCCAAATGGAATTGAATCTGACCAGGAAAATCAAAGACAACTAGAAGGGCTTTTTTTGTGTGTGTCCTGTGCCCATTTCTGGGCCCTCCACTACAGGAGAGGCATGGATGTATTGGACAGAGTCCAAAGAAAGGCCAAGAAGATGCTTAAGGGACTGGATCATCTCTTACATGAGGAAAAGCTGGAAGAGCTGGGACTGTTTAGCCTAGAGAAGTTTCAGGAGGATTTCACCAATGTGTACAGATACCTGAAGAGAGGCTACAGAGAAGACAGAGCCAGGCGGCTCAGTGGTGCCTGGTGCCAGGATCAGAGGTAGTGGGCACAAACTAAAGCACAGGAGGCTCCCTCTGCGCACCAGGAGGCACTTCTGTGCTGTGTGGGTGTTGGACCCCTGGCACAGGTTACCCATGGAGGCTTTAGAGTCTCCCTCCTGGAAGATGCTCATAAGCCATCTGGACATGGTCCTGGGGCAACCTGCTATGGGTGGCCCTGCTTGAGCAGTGGGGTTGAACCGGTTGACTTCCTCCTCATCTGTTCTAGGATTCTGTAATGATCATTCTAACACAATAACTGGGATACAAATAGAATTAGGAAAGTGGATGGAGGGCATGAGTACTTTCAAGGTAAAAGTATGTCAAGATATTACTAGCACTTACAACAGCAACATAAATTATTTAGTAGATTAGGAGCTACAAAACTCTCCATTCTACCTCTATCCCATTTACTACATTTCGTTGTATTTACAGAGAGCTATTGTCTTGAAATACACAACACCTCTGCCTGTGAGTATTACCACATGCTGCAAATTAAGTTGTAAAAAGAAATCAACTCATCAATCACAATATCACAAGGGGACACTGAAGAATGTAAAAAGGATTAGCACTTCACCCCTGCCCAGGTCTTTCCTATCACTGCTCTAATTAAATACTACCTTAAGTGCTTTATTATCATTAGAAAACTGAACGTTGAAGGCTAGCATTCTGAAGCTAATTAGAAATGAGAAAAAGAAAAATTTTCATTAAAAATGTTGAGAATCCCTAAACAGAAATGAATTATTCCTTTGGAATAAAGATCTGCCATTTTGTGAATTTAGAATAACGTAATAAATAGCTTTCACTAATCTGAAATCTTTTATTTCGAACCATACACCTGACATTGCCTTCATAAGTAAAAGTAGATTTACCTGTACCTACCAAACCATTGTTAGCATTTAAAAGACTCTTGGCTTATGATTAGCTGCTAAAAGACTTAATTCCTCTTCTAACACTTTATATGCTGATTTTACTTTTTTTTTTTTTTTTTTTTTCCCCAGGCTTCGCACGGTCAAGGGCTTTATGCTTTACTTCTCTGGATATACATATGTTAGTCATTACTATTTATGAAGGTGATGAAAAAAACAACATTGAACAATCAGAGAAATATAAATTTTAGATTCCAGCACAGAGTGCAACAGCAGGATTGAAAACAAAACAAAAAACTAAAGCAAATATAAAGACATTTGAAATTTAAAGAAATGCAATATAGCTTTAAAAACACTTATCTTCTCCACTTGACTGCCAAGTTACCTGACTCAGGATTTTGTGGCTTTCCCTGGAACCAGGTAATGGTATCAGTAACATCAGAAACTTTGAAGTGAAATTGCACTGTCATCAGCAAAAGTCAGGAGTGCATGGAACCTCTGATTCAAGGTAACTGTCTTTCCAATTTTTAGTCATGTTAAAATGGAAATACAAATTAATTTTTAGTCAATGTATCTATATACAAAAGAACCCAGCTTCTAATATAACTTCATTTGTTTACATTGTAAAGGAACAATGAAGGTTTAAAAATACTTGAGATAGGAGATATGATTTTGTTCATAGCACTGATTTAGTTTGTTTTTTAAATGCACTTTTTTTTTAAAAAAAGAAAGAAACAAGTCATGATACACATCATACATTTTCAGATTTTCCTGCCGTGTTAAACCTCCAGAAATTATGAACTCCCCTAGAAACAGTTCTCTCATCATGAACATGCATATAGGAGCTTCTATACCTGCCTCTGCAAGAAAGCTGTTCTTGAAATAAGACAGCAAAAAACGTTCACAAATACATAGGATCAGTTGACAGAAGTTTTTGTCAGAAGACAGCAAAAGGACACACTGTGCAGGCAGTAAGGAAGGTGTGAAGGAGCTACATTGTTCAATTCTGGGACTGACTAACATATCACAACTCATTTTTCTAATCCAGAAAAGCAAATTAAATCTGTCTATTAAACTGCAAATTAAAGCATAGTCAACACACCAGTTTTACTACTGCTGTGAAAAGAGGATCATCTCAAAAAACATAACTGTAGAAAAAGTATTAAGTGCAGGTGATTCTTACCCTGGACTTATCATTGCAGTTTTCTTCAGTGTAGAGAGCTGCTAGCTAAGCTTGTGTCAATTTATTATTAATATAAAGAGAATCACTAGCCTACATGAATTAAACTAGTTCATTTTTCATCTCAGTTTTCTATATAGGTGAATCTTTCAAGTAGCTTACAACTTTATAAAGTTGCAGAAAAAGATATTTTTTTATTATTTTTTTTGCTTCATTTCTTCCTATGAGCTTATATAATAATATAATTTAAAGGTGCCCCTGCATTATCCACAGTTGGTGGGCAGAAATGTACTTTCTTTAGAACAATTTTTAGGGCTCCATTTGTTAAAGGAAAAAAAAATAATAATAATAAAAAAAAAGGCTGCTAAGGCGTTTGATGATTTCTGTGCAAAACATTCACTACGTAGGAGTGCCTTATTTGCATAGTGGCATGTGGGTAGGACTTGGACAAGCACACTGAAAGATATGACAATCAAAGCCAGATATGTGGGAAATCTCTTTTAAATCTAAAAAGACCTCACCCGGGTTTCACTGACTTAAGTAAACATTGAAATGAATGCATGAACTACTCAGGAGGTAAAAACTGTCTTCAAGCAATGTAATTTCTGTTGGGTACCAGACCAAGAATAATTCCTTATTCTGTCTAGCATAGCAAAAATCAATAAGAAATGGAATTTTGATCAATGTTAAGAATTTGCATGTGATTGTTCCAGCTAATGACATGCAGAATGCATTATAGCTGATTTCTGCCACTGACATTCTGTCAATTTAATAACAGAACCTTCTTTTGATATAACTTGACTGCCATTAGCATTCCAAATAGAGTGAACTGTTTTGTTAATATCTCTACAGAAGAGAAAACTGAAGTCAAAATGTAAAACAGAAGATAACCTGGGCCAGTTTCTCATGTAAAACACTTGTCTTTAAGCCACTGCTCACTGGAAACATGTACATACAGTTCCTTACTAGACTGGGAGAGAGTAAATTCCTATTTTAAACCTCATATGAGATGACTAGCATGCAAAAAATAATTTACTTTGCAGAAGCCAACATTAAATCTTATTTTTTTCAAGCAACAGACATTCCTAAATACTCGAGTGAACAATATGACTGGGGGGACTCAGGCTTGAGTAGAAAATTAGGCAATGTTAACATATTTGGGAAAATGGTCAAAGAGGCTACTGGGCCTACCTTTTCATGACATACTCTACACCGATCATAAGGAGAATCTCAGTTTTTGTAAGTCTGGTCCAATCTGTCTTTGTGGAACTTATGAGGAACTGCTTTCTTCTGCATTACATAATACTCTAATACAGGAATGTCAAATTATATTAATAGTCAATTTCCTAAGCACTTTCTGCTGCACCTATGAGTACAATGATATCCAGCAAAGTGATGATATAGCTTTCATGCAGACACTTTTGCTCCACATCATCTATATGTTCTATTAGGTGCTAGTACAGTAAGCACAGAAAACTTGGGCTTAATCTTCTTCAGAGCAAACACTCCGAAGGTTACAGGATCAGCATCTTCAGATCTTTCGTATATGTCTCAAACCATATCAATTGTTATTATCATAACCAAATCTAGAAAAACTACTATCCCTAGACTCCCTATCATTTTATTTTTTTATATATATTTTTTTAAGTTAAAAATGGAGGTTGTGGTATTCCTTTTATTTCCCTTATGCTAGTATAACTGGACAACACAGACTTGCAAAACTCTCAAAGCTCAGGAGATTATGAAGAAAGATTTATTCCTCTCTCTCATTTTACATATTAAACAAATAAATGAATTTCCCCTGGAAAAAGATTGATTCTACTCACACAATTTACATGTTGGCTACTCCTGGAAGTCAATTCAAACTCACACTACGACCCCTAAAAGACTCCAGCAGATGGCAGCTTAAATGAGCATTGTATTAGTATAACAAAAAAAATCTCACCTTGTATATAAGAGATCCGTCACAGTACTGATATCTTATGTGGGAAGGAACACACACTAAGTAATCCCACTCACCCAGCCTGCCAATCTTACAATCAACCAGTTCCTTACAATCTTTTTCATATGTATTCGGTATGTCATTCTTATTTAAAAGATGCATAATTTCAATTTCATCTTAATTTAACGGGCATTAGCCGATTGTTAATAAAAGGTAGCACGTTCTAAAAATAACACATAACAGAAAAATCAGGTGAATGAGATATGAAAGATCATACAAATCACTGCAACAATTTTACATATATGCATGTTGTAGCTCAATCACGCTGCATTTTGCAATAACATTCAGAAGATCAGTGCTGAAATCAGAGGAACAAAATCTCCAAGTGCGTGAAGAAGTGACCAACCAATTCCATTTCTTATCATTACTAGTTCATAAAAAATGCCATCTGGGGGAAGAGAGAGAGAAAGAAAAAAAAATAACTTTCAATAACAACAACAAAAAATCAACCTTGAAGTTGTGGTCAGATGTCATATTCCAGATTAACCTGGAGGTGCTGAAGAGGTTTAAAACCTTTTCCTCTTTGCCACACAATGCTGACATCAGCTTAAGACTACTATAACCATATGATCTTTGAGTACCAAAACACTCCCTTCACAACCTTCTGTGCAAAAAAAAATAAAATAAAATAAAGTAAAATAAAATAAAATAAAATAAAAATTGCTAGGTTACTTCAAACTTCTTTATCAGAAACTTAAACTAAGACTTTTTCTTGAAGCAGATGAAGAAGTTGAAGAACACTCGCACCTTTCCATCTGTCAGCTGTGCTGTAATATAGACAGCTACGCTTCAACTGATCTACATGTTTCACAGTGAGCTTGAGCTGCTATTCACTTTTATTTCATTCTGTGATGATTATCATTCAGGTTTGGCAAATAAGCCATTTAATTGTGGAAACAAATTGTGGAGACACTTTACCTTTGTCAGTGAAATTGTTAGGTCTTCAAATACCACTGTCTAGTTCATACAACAGGAGATTAATAATAAAGAGATGTTCATTTCACAAACAAGGGGTATATAAATGAAGCACTAAATGCACTAAATGATGTATCTGAAAAGATATGAATGATACAATGCCATAGAAAACATATGTTAAAAAAAAAAAAAAAAAAAGTTACCTAAGTTACCTTGATGGCTTTTAATTCTAAATTAGGTTTGTATTTAGCTGCTACAATTGTTCTAAAAGGCAGACATCTGTGAATTTCATAATGGATTTAACAACACGACTGTATTGTAAACATTAAAAATCAAACCTAGCTGGCTTCTAGCATTAAAGGATCCTTCCTCAAAGATACTCCTTACAGACTAATATACCCAATATCTGCTGCATCAACTAACCTGCAATACTTCCTTCATATACTACTTACAGTAGAATGTCAGGAAAGAGATAATTGTGCTACATCTGAGATAAAAAAATAACCTAATTGCTTATTATAAATCCTCAAGCAGAACTTCAGCCTCTTTTTATTTAGAAGGTTGAAATTTTGTCTTTAAAATATTTGCTTAATGGCATCTACTATAACAACTCCTCAGCTGGCATTTATTCTACATGTGTTCACATGACTCATACATATGTTGTATGAAATACAGCAATGATGGAGTTCTGTTGCTCCCTCCTTAATTGCTATTGGGATTACTGGTAGTTTCTGGAACTGGTCTGCACCACACAACACAGACAATAACATTGCGTTTTTATCAGAAAGCAAACAGATGTATCAGTGAATTCCACAAACCAATCTGCAGCTAAAAAAAAAATTAACTGAAGATAAGAAACGTTACAAGTAACATTCAGGAAGACATAGATGGTCTTCAAGAGCTAAATATGTAACATGTCTGAGGGAAATCCCAGTTTTCACATACCAATTCAGGCAACTTCAGATAAAATAGAAAATGTCAAGGTGCTAGATGGGAGTTCCTCCAAAGCTTCCGCTTCCAGAAAAGGTAAGACTGTGACAATGACTACATGCTCCCAACAACAGAACAGCATTGCTCCATACTACAAAAAGGATGCAAGGGGATGAACCATAGATATCTAAGCAGAAATCCCTGTTGCTTGACTCAGTGCTCCTATAAAAACTAGACTCCCAAATATAAAACCCATAACTGGTGGAAAAAAGAAATCACTATTTCTCAAAGACAGGGAAAAATCAATAGGGAGAGATTATGACATCTAATCATTTTAGTCAATTCAGTTGCTTTTCAGCACACAGTTTAACTTGAAAAATCAGTTTAAATTTTGATTTATTTTTTTTAAGTAAGGAAGTATCGTGTGACATTATTGTCTTCCACTACCTTAACATTAAAAAGCAAAATTGTTCATTCTTGACCTCTTTTTCACATAGGTACATGCTACTAATAAACAACATCACGCAGGAACAGCTAACAGACAAGGAAATCTACTTCTATTTCCAATTTCTTAGAAAAATATAACCATATTTCTATAACTCCATCAGTCCCAACACAACTCTAAATTAAGTTTTTCTTGCTGAACTACTTTTTTCAGTGTCTATCCTTTATACAAAAAGCACTTACAACTGATGATATTTTATCTACTTTTTTTCTAAATTCATCGTGATTACATTATCAGTTTAAGGATGATCTGATTAAACCTACCAGTGCAAGATTTTTTTAATGTTACAGTGATCTTTCAATCACAAATAACATTTTTTTTTACAGAGTTTATATATATTTCCAGTGATATTTTCTTTCAGTAATTTCTTTTTTTTCATTCAGCTTTAAACATGCAGAGGAAGACCCTCAGCCGGTCTGAATGCTCACAAATACTCCTTGCAGTTCAGTTTGGAAAGCTCAAAATTGTCACTTTGCTAGAATAAAGGTTGGGTATTTTTAATATAGGGAAATACTACTAATTTGTTAATAACTAGACAAACAACAGCACTCGATTAGTACACAAAAGTGAAGACAGTCATGCAAACAAATACATTCACACTAGTTTCTGGCTTTTTTTTTTTTTCCCTTCAGTATTCTCTTGTGGTCTGGTCCATTTAGCACCTGCTAAGCCTAAACTGTATAGACATCTCTTGAAAAATTGTCAACTACTGAAGTGCAGATTCATTTTCAACTCTAATCTCTTGCTGGTGTAAGTACCGTTTAGAAAAGAAAGGTGGTCTTTCAAGCCCTGCTCTTATTCACATATACAAACAAACAACAAAAAAAAACGGTAAGAATTGGTCTCAAGCAAAGGCCAAAAGAATTAAAACAAGCTCCTGCGAACTTGGCTTGCATATAACTGCTGCCATCTTAATAAGGTGAGAGCAGCTTTTAAATCCCAGGCAGATTCAGAAGCTGCAGCCAGTCCCTGCCATATGGAGACAGCCTGGAATCTGTCAAGTTCACTTAGCGAATTTTATCTTTGGGGAGTCAGTCAGGCAAGCTAGATCAGAGTAAACAGGATGCTGTTGAGATCTGGAGGCTAATGCTGGTACAGGCTGGACTACTGAACCAAAAAAATCAGTTTTAAATAAACATGTGCTTGACTAAAAAAATTAACGATAATTAAATCTTCTTGGGGAAAGAAAAAAAAAAAAAAAGCAATTTGTGTGATCTTCATTGGTCTCTGAAAGATCCCGTTATCTCTCTGATGTCAGGAATTAGCTAGACTTTCCATTTCATTCCATTATTTCTTTTGTAACAACAACATATAAATGCTTTATTACCTATATTAGCTTAAAATATTGATCAATTTGAATGCCCTATTTAAACGATGTGCATAATTACACAATCTTTTTAATAGGTGTACATGATACCTATGTACAGAACAGTAAGAATGAGGAGTGTCATATTCATATGACACATGAACTACATGCAAACCCAAGTTTCTTCTTCATGCTTTGTAGAAGACAAGTCTGGGATCTCCAAACCTATCAAAGTCTTTGTTGGTGGATGGGGATTAGATAGACTGTTGTGCTCTGGGTAAAAGCCAGAATCTTAAAAGTAATCTCTTGTACATGCTTTTACTGATATTCAGCATAAAAATAAGCCTTATCCATTTTTATTAGTTGGTCTGAGCCAAAGCCAATTCTTTTGATGTCACCTAGCTTAGAAAATGCAGCACAATAAGCAAGGGAGGTTTTAAAATGCTTCATAGACTTTACCCATTATATTAATGGGTTTCAAATTGCAATGCATGGAGCACTTTCTGGTGCTGATCCACAGGCAGCTGGCCAGTCACCTGGAGCTGTCTCCTCTCCTTGTTTCCCTCTGCTTAATCACTATGAAAGACAGAACTGAAAACAGGAAAAAAAAAAAAAAAAAAAAGGTAATGCCATTTTTAATACCATTTTTCTAGATATACAGTTACGATGCCTGCCACATAACCATTCTGAAGCAATGAACTTTCCTGAGGAAAGAACTGTACAACTATGAAATGCAACACAGTTTGCTGGCACAATAAGCAGTGGACCATACCTGGCAGGAGAAGAGGTGGGGGAGCATGAGAGAAATAACTTTTTACTATAAGGTTAATTTAATTAGACTTTAAGGTGAATGAATAAAATAGCTAATTTTTCAAACTTCCCTTATTTTCAGGCAAAAAACCAGACTTTATCACACGCCCAAAGAAGATGGTCATACACTACCCAGTCGTTTTCTAGAATTATTAGCAATTTAAATTGGAAATATTTCTTTTCAGCGTGTACTAACAAATATTCTTTAGTAATGGTGTCTTGCACTGGATAGACTATTCATCTGAATACTTTAAGTGACACCTACAGATTCCTTTGGGGAACTCAAGTTATCTGCATATATAAGTGAGACAAGAAAGCTACACTGACCTGGGTCATTAGGATAGCAAAGGCTTCTAGGAATCTAATTAGCAAATCATAATATAGATTTTTTTCTAAATTCACTTATTTAATAAATTGTTTCTGTACTACTAACCTTTCATTTCAACCATGGTTTATTATTTTATTTGTTTGTTTTCAGATACTTGTTTGTGTGCGTGTAGTAACTCACAGTTACTACAGTGAGTTAACACTAATAGTAGACTATGCTTAATAGTAAAACAGATTGAAAAGCTGAAATCATTTCAGCTATCAACAACAGCTATTGGTCACACAAAACTATTTGTGAGTGCATGCCCAAACAAATTAGCATGTATATATATACATGTGTATATACCATGTATAATAACAAACAAATAAATAGCATATCCCAGGAGAAAAGTTCATTCAAAGCAGCACTACAATGTGCAAAAGAAGGGAGGCTGCAGTACTGTCAGATGTATGTTCCACTGAGACCTTCCACCACTGAAGAACAGGCCAGCCTTCCTAGTCAAGTAAAGCCTGACTGATAAAGCCAACAGGGAGGGAAGACTGATAAGACCTCCTAATTCCTCCTTCAGTTTTGCGATCTGCCATTGCTCTGCCACAATGATGTGGAAAGCTTAAGTTTAATTTAGATTTCAGAATCATCTGCAAGTTCCCTACTTTCTTTGCAGTATAAATTAACAACACAAGAGCATAAATAAAGCCTAAATATTTCCTATGTCCAAAACATGACAATTAAAAAACCTCCTTGTAAATGTTTTCAATGAGGCCATTTCCTATTTAGAATTGTGGTATCCTTCAGTCCAGAAGCAAACACTGCTAGCTTCCTAAAATAAACCTATTAATAAAAGGGTGAGTGTCACACTTTGATTTTTTTTTAGCTCGGTTGTTTCCATACATAGCAGGAATATATAATGTGAAATTTATTTTTACTCTGTCATTAAACACTTAATTGCTAGTCCTAGGAACATCTTTATTTGCAGACCAATATATTGATAATGCATTGCTTGATTATTGACCAAAACTTGATAAACTGTTATGGAGGACTAGTCAATTGAACACTGACAAAAGCAAGTCATGACTTCCATTACATTAAAAAAAAAAATAATAATAACAAGGCCAACAAAAATTAAAAAAAAAAAAAGTTAAGAAGAGACTATAAAACCACTGGCCTAACTTGCAATGACTCCATTATTATTTCTTAATCTTCATTCCTGCTTACCTTCATTCCTGCTCTGCAACGTTCATTTTCCCCTTTCCCCTATTTTTCAATGTATTTTTTTTTTTTTTGCTTTAACAACCGTAAATTCTATGTCTACATAATTTATTGGTGATTCTCAACTGTAGAATCCACAGATTTGTTCTGTGAAGTACACTGACTTCAAAAACAGCATAAAAATGACAGTAAAAATTTGGATCATGGTGATGATAACAGTGAGGCAAACAGTCGGTGCAAGGCTATCTTGTTATTTGCAGAAATAAATCCTGCAAGAGGGTCACTAGGTCAGATAAGCAGTTTTCAAATATGCTGCTTCTTGTATGAAAGTGCCATAAGCTACTGTGGCATTTAGTTGGAATGAGAATTTCAAAAGAGGAGTGTTTAATTTCTAGAGAACACGTTACCCTGAGACTACAAATTGGTACTGCAGGATGATGTGCTGCCACATGGACTGCTTGTGAATAGACTGTTAAGCACTACTATGCTGAGAATTCATGCTGTTCGATATACTGTTTTTCAGAAAGATTCTGTAGGATATAAGGGCAATACAAGTAAAAATGAAGTATTTAAAAGTTAGTTCTTCTTCTGCATTACAACAGAATGTATAGGCTACAAGAAATTAGCATAAACTACAATGATGGTGAATTGATATTGGTCATGCTAGTCCTGTCAGCTGTTTTTTTCTATGAAGGTACATAAAAATAATCTTTTTAAAAGACTTCCAGGCAACCTGGCTCACTATCAACTATTTTAATCAAAATATGTTTCAAACTTGGTTTTGAGTTAACACAGGTCACATTCTAATTCTCAATATTTCAATGCATTTGCAAAATGTGTATTCTTTCATGCTATGATGAAAAAAGGCAGGATAGAGAAGGGTCTTTTCATTCTTCATATTGTTCAGCAGTATGTTCTTAGGGTTCATCAAGTATTTTTCCTGGATCCTAGAACTTGTTATCTTCTTTCCACTTCGACACAGTTTTGCAATGTATTTATGAGGCTGAGACTAAACTGGGCCCACTTGGAAAAGTTAAACTTAACAAAAAGATATGTTAATTTTGGCTGAATTCACATGAACCAGTTCAAAGGTTTATGCTGTTGTAATAACATGGGATTCCAAAGAGAAGATCTACTTTTCCTATTGTGTGGTATATGAAGTTTCCTTGCAAATATCATCAGATACTAAAAAGGGTAACATTCTCACAGATTAAGCCATAACTAAGATATGCATGTTACTATTAAGGCACTTACTGCAAGAAACAGTGGTTAAATGAAAGAGACGAACAATACACCAGGGCCACTGCTCTGAACAAAATTCAGATTATTGTTGACACATCACAGTACGGTGAAATCAGTTAATTATCTGAAATTGCTTTTCTTCAGGAGATGACTATCTTTCCTACTAGAAAATCAACACTGATGTTGACAACTGCTGTTAGCCTCAGAAAACAAGCTGAGAAATTGACTGAAATGTATGAATGTCCCACCATTCATACAGAGGGACAGATGTAGCTCCATCAATGAACGATTCAACTTGTTTGGAGTTTCTGCATCAAGGAAGGCATATTTGAGAATGGCCATATTAAATTTTAAGGGTGAAGCTACAGACTCCAAATGAATATAAAGTTGGCAACCTGGAGAGGCATCAGTCACCACAGAAACTGAGATTTATCAGTAAGTGCTCAAAGATTCTTTTGGGAAGGGACTTTGTGAAGAAAAGAACAAGGTAGAAGTAAAGGCCCAGAAATGAATCTCTCATAATTGCATCAAGCACTTCAGAAAAACATTTATTTTAACAGTCTAGTATTTAATTAAAAAATCAGAATTAAGCTTTAAAAGCTTTTCACTTTCAAAGATAAACTCCAACAAATAAATTGGAATGATATAATGTTATTTGCCTACCCTTAGATACGATGTGAAGTGCTACCATCTGAGAACTGTAAGATCTTACACCCAGGGAAGACATCAGTTAGATCACATGCCTAAATTTAGTAATCCTTGAATCAGAGGAATAGTACATATAGAAAAAGCAGGAAAAAGGAACGATTCTCAGAGTGAAATAGCCCAACATAAATCATCATCCAAAGACTCAGGTTTGTAGGTGGTAACAGCACTGCTGCATTTTTTGTGTTAAGTTTCTAAGTAGGAAGAAGGAACTCTTTTGTGCTTTTAATTCCTGCAAATCTAAATAAAGGGACACAAATAGAACAGAAAATATTCATGAGAAATAGCACTAGTAAAAATAGCACTGGTTCCAAAATTGTGCTTAACGATATTCACCTTCTTTTTCAAATTATTGAACTTATGATTTTAAATTTTGAAAGTACAAAAACTTCATATTTATGAGGCCTTTACCTAAAATCCTTTCCTTCTCCAAACTTTAATTTGTTATCGAATAGACCATACATAACATAGACCAAAGGCATAGATAACTGTGGACATAGTTAACTGTCATATTCCGAATATACATCAAAAATCTTCCCTTTTCAAATCCGGGATGATAAATGCAATCTGAAAATAGCCATAGCAGAAACAGCTTTCTGATTACAAAATTCATGTTAAAACACACTTTTAATATGCATATTAGTGGTGAAGTATATTTTCATTCATTCAGACTGTTATATAATAGAAATTAATCTTACAAATCTTACTGCTGATTTGTAAGAAGTCTTGGTGCTTTACCAGTTCTGAAAGCATCCCTAGTGAGAAAATGTCTTTCAGAAATTATTCAGAAATAAATAAAATAAAAAAGTTTCAAAAATGTATTTCTTTTCTGAAATAAAGTTACATCCCCAACCTTGAAATCTTACCAGATTTCACCATAAAAAACAAACAAAAACTTGTTTCTATTGTTCACTACAAATTTGGCTGATTTACTGCGATTGTCAATTTTATGAAGTTAAACACATTTTAAAAAATTACATTAAAAATACATAAGCATTTAAAGAATTGTAAGCAAAATTCAATTCCTTTAACTTATATTTTGTTTTAATAAAGAAAGACAATGCCAAACCATTTGAAGGAGCACCAAACTTTCTGCAAACCTTTTTACATGAAAGATACTAAAATTCACATGACTCTAATTTGTAGTTAGTGTCTAATTAAGTGTTTAAGTTATTTCTTCTCATTAAATTATAACAACCAATGGGGGGAGGGGGGGGGGAGGGTATGAAGAGAAGAAAAATGTTTCTTCTTACAAGTGAAATTTTTTAATTAAGAAAATTCAGTCCAGAAAGGTAAGATGAGCTAAATTATCCAGAATTAATTTAAACTAATGTATAGAGGCAGATATCTGTATCTTTAATACCTGCAACAGTATGCTGTTTACACCACTTTACAGCAAAACAGGACAACAACAAATTTTTTACTCAACTTTCGTTAGACCTGAACTCAACAAATTACTTTGCAGTCAGCTATCACTATGAAGTAATTTCTGTTAGAGCCATTTGAGTGCAGCACACAGAACATTTCATCCACATGCTTTATACCCGTGTGGTTTCAGATAGTGCTGCTCCTAGTGGTCTGACCTACTCCTCTACGTCCAAGGCAGATATGGAAAAACAGGTGCTGCGTCCACTCCTCAACCAATGTGAAAGCGATGGCAGCTTAAGTTAATACTCCAGGGCTATAAACAGCACTGTTAAACAGTTTGTATACTGCCTCTTCTATGAACTCTGTTACGAGGGCAGTAATTTTTGGCAGAGAGGTAACACACAAAGTCAGAAGCAGAAATGCCTTAAATCTTCTCAGTATGGGTTGCTAGAGCTGAATACTCAGACCAAATACTCTCTACAATACTAAACACAAATATGCATGTGTTAATTTTTCTGAGAATCTGCAGCTCTTTGAAGATGAATGATACATTTCAAAGACAGAGAAATGAAGTACGGAGAGATTTCATAATTTGTCCATGGCCACAAAGCTCTTCAGGAGCACAAGCAAAAGAAGGATCCAGTAATTCTCATTGACAGGCATTAACTGAAATTCTGTCTTGGTCCAGACCTCTGACTATATGACAGAAGTAACATTTGCACTTCAGAAAAGTCAATTCCATAAGTATTTTCAGTAATTAAAGAATATGACTTAAAAAAATATATAAACATTTTAAGACATACTTGTAAAATGTTATTTTCAACTTCCTTAAGGAAGAAATCATGTTTCCACCTCCCTTAATCATTATTATAATACAGATGTTACTCTTGTAACATCTTGTATGTATGTATAAAAAACTGTTTTATTAACTGTAAAAAAAAAAAAAAGATTTTGTTTAGAAACGTGTATCCAAGATTCTCAAAGACCATTTTTATTTTACATTTCTGCTGTAGAACATCCTGAAAATAATATTATTATTTGAGTATCTACATATTCCTTCCTTCTCTTCAAAGAAAAGCTGGTACTGGTCAAATAGCCATGGAACAAGTGAATGACTCCAGAACTTTCAGACCATTTTCGGCAATGATCCACTGCGCTACCTAGATCATATCTCTATTTCTTCTCCTTATATACTGGTTACTTACTTCTCTATCATATGTGTTGTCAGGAGTACTGCTCCTAAAGTGCTTAGAGGATTAAAATTCTGCTGGCTTAGTATTTTCTTTTTTTTTTTTTTTTTAAATATAGTCCAGATATTCTGTTCTGTCTCCTACCAGAGAAGAAATTTAACCTTGTACATGATAGTTAAAGATCTTTCTCCAGTAGAGACTGAGCAATACCCATCAGTTTATTCCCATCAGACTCTGTTCATTACTCCTATCTATTTTAACTCTTCAGATATTCAGAATATCAGCTGAATAATTTATGGTGAGTGTAATCAAATGGAACATCAGAAGTAGATCTCCAAGTACTCTGTGTCATTTCAAGCTTTATACTTCTTAAAATCACATTTTGGACTGCTAGACAAATAGGGTAGACTATATGAGGTTTTGTGTTTTTATGATAATAAAAAAAAATAAACAAACACAAGGACAGACACTTTAAAATCTACATCATTTTGTCATACCTCAGTCAAAAGCTACGTTCAACAATTGAAAGAGTAATTCTGGAAAAAAATTAAAAAAATAAAAAAGCTGCCCTCAACCTTTGAGTTTTCTTAAAGTGCATTCACTTTAATATGTTCATACTCCATGTCAAACATTCCCCTTAAACAGAATTTCATACCATGCACTGCATTCACAATTGCAAATATAAAGTATCTGATAACATTTAATGGCCTCTAGGTATAATCAGCATAAAACCAGCATAAAAGAGACTCAATATGAATATGAAGTGTTTAAACCAAATGTGATGGAATCTCATGGGGAAGTCTGCCACACATATTGTCCTTTATTCTAGGAGGTCCTTCAGCTGTCTACCTTCACAGTTTTCGTAGCGGGTACAGAAAAATGACATGGAAAAGAAACCTAAGCATCGGCATGCTGCAGCAGTGGTTAACCACTTTTTCAATGAAGCAAGTTTTGATCGCTTCCTAGGAAAAAGCAATGACCCGACCTTTAAGGGTAACATTTTTTCTTCGGGTCTGTAGGTTTCACTAATTTAAACTGAATTCCAAGTGTTAGCATCTTATTTAATACTTAGTTATAAAAATATCATATAAACAAATAAAAATTTATGACACCTCTTTACTGCATTTATTTAATATTAGCAGCTGCATTCAGTTGGTAACTTTTTGAAAAATGTCAGAAGTAGGTTCTAATGCACGACGAAATCTGCACTACTAAGTAGTGCCAGTACTGTCAGCTAAATATAATCACCCTATTTATCTATTATTTATACCCAAAATATCACATCTGCCAAGACAAAACCAGAAGTGCTCACATTATCATTTCTGCATTTATCCCAGTGTATTACCTATCTGTGTAAATGATATACAGGTATGGCATACAGAAACCTACAAAGCTAAATTTGAGTACCTAAAACCAGAGACTGTATAAGAATCATCTACAACAAATCCTTTGTAGGTTACTGAAGATAGTAACATTTTCAATTGATTAATATATGTCCATTAAGAGCTGGACTAAAAGCTGCCTAATTATTGAAATTCAATTAATCCTCAGTGGCTACAAATAATTTTAGGCTTTGTGGACCTGGGATAAATTCCAGAAAAGCTGAATTAACTCTTCCTCATTATAGTGCAAGATAAAATAAATAAATAAATAAATAAATAAATAAATAAATAAGACAAGATTTTGGACTATTTAAAATAATGATCACTGATATCAAAGTTACATAGAATTTATTTTTAGGCTTTTCTTAAAAACCAAAACTCCTTTAATTTTCCATGAGCTGTAACTATACAAGTAATGTACCAGACTTAAGAAACTGACTCAAATTTTCCTAAAACTGACCTTCTCTAGATCCCAGAGGATTATCCTGCTTGACATTAAGAAAGTTCAGATTCCAAATTCAGACCTTTAATTGACAAGGTTGCTGAAATTTTCCATTGCTTCTGTGCAAGATTGTAGTCTGTAGCTATCCTTGGCCTAGAATACCCAAACGGGTCCCTACAGAAGAAATCATGCTTTTCTTCTTCATAGGCATGGTTCCAGTACTGTTATATTTAGATCTATATGTTAGATAAAAGTTAAGTGATTGGAAATTGCACAATAAATTTATTTCAATTATTTTATTAACAATAGGTGGAAATACCATTATAGCTAAACCTCAGTTACTTGATCATCATGTTTGCAAAGCTGAAATCACATTTTGTAGCCTGCATTTCCCATATGATACTCAACTAAATGGAACTAGTTTTCTCCTATGCTATCTCCTTTTTGTATTAAGGTTGCCACCTGGAAATGAAAGCTTGGAATTGTTGCATATTAATTTACATATTTTCCAAGTTCCTGCTCACCCCAGTTCTACAGAATGCATCTGACCTAGTAACAACAGTTCTATTTCCCACTTCACCATCTTTACATATTCTATGATGACCCATTGATTTATTTCAATATATAAAAGGTTAATCTTAAATTTCTATCAGGCATGCTGATTTAAGTTCCTCTATAAAGTTACTTGGATTTGCCTTTAGTTTTCAGTTTTAATTCCCTGTTGTCTAACCTCTTATATATGATGTTCTAACATTTCTAGACAAGCAAGATCTTTATGCAACTTTAGTATTAGACAAATTAAACCTCTTTTACACTTGTTTTTGTAATGTCAGTTACATCCTTCATGTAGTGGCACTGACCTGCTAACTTGTTTTTATTTGTTGCTGGTGGTGTTTTTTTGTGATTTTTTTTTTTTAATAGCTGTTCTTGCCTGTCTTTTGGGGGCCCTGAAGAAAGAAAACACAAAATTTCTTGCTCTTGTAATTGATAGGTATGAGCAGCTGATAAAATTGCTGTTGTTTGTACCAACGGAGTTCAAACCCAGGAATGCTTTACGAATTCACTGTAGCAGTCTTCAAAGGCACTAAAAGAAGTGAAATAAAAGGCCATTTTCACATCTTTTGATATATTTTCTGTATTAAAATGCATTAAATACCACATCCAAAAAAAAAAAAAAAAAAGTACCTCCCAATAATGGGAGAATACCTCCCAACAATACCATGAATGAGCAAGGTATTGCTAATCAAAAGCTACATGTAAGGTCTCCACTATCCTGATAATATTGTTTGTGTTAAAGTAAAGGTCACAAGATGAAACAAAAGCAAGGTAGATGAAAGGTTCAGTTCAAAAACAAATTGTGCTACAATTTTAAAATGGCTAGAAAGACTCTAAAATCAGACGAGTACAGTGTGAAAGTAATTAATGTCTTCAGATCTTGTGATTCTTCTAATCAATGGACTCATGTCTGATTTTTAGAAGGAAATACTGTATACTAAGTATAGTAGCTGATTTTAGAATATATATACATATCTATGCTGTGTTGGGGTATGGGCATATTGGATGAATTCTACTTTGGAAAACTAGATTTCACTTCTAGCTAATTCCAATTCAAAACATATCAATGTGGCATGAATTTAGGAATTATATCACTTTAATATTAGAGAGAAGCAAATCTAACCATAATCAATTAAATATTTTTCTTCCCTCTTTATAATTCCCAATCTTTCTCAGTATTACAGTACAGCATGGAGAATATTAGCATCTTGCTGCATAAAAAAAGTATAAAATACTTGAGACACTTAGCCCATTGGCAAACTATGCAAGGGAATTTCAGTTTGAATGACTATGTTTAGGGCCTTTCAGCAGAGCGCTCACTGTTTACTCTGGAATTAATCCAGGTCTATAAAACTTGTACACCTACATTATGTCTGTACTTAAGTGACAATACATTGTAAGGCGATTCACTTCAGTATAAAAACTCAGTAACCAGTTTTAAGTTAATTTTTGACAAACAACCTGTTGTGGTTTAACCCACCCGGCAGCTAAACACCACACAGCCATTCACTCACCCTCCCCCCTCCCTCTCTGGGATGGGGAAGAGAAATGGGAAAGTGAAGCCTGTGGGTTGAGATAAAGACAGTTTATTAAGACAGGAAAATAATAATAATAATGATGATATTAGTACTACTACTAATAATGTGTACAAAACAAGTGATGCACAGTGCAATTGCTCACCACCCGCTGATTGATGCCCAGCCTATCCCCGAGCAGCTAGCTCCCCAGCCAGCCACCCCTCTATATAGCATAACCCCAGATGGGATGGAATACCCCTTTGGCCACTTTGGGTCAGCTTTCCTGGGTCTGTCTCCTCCCAGCTCTTGCTGCACCCCCAGCCTACCCACTGGCAGGACAGAGCAAGAAGCTGGAAAGTCCTTGGCTTGGTGTAAGCACTGCTCTGCAACAATTAAAACATCAGCATGTTATCAGCACTCTTCTCATCCTAAGCCAAATTATAGTATTCTACCAGCTCCTAGGAGGAAAATTAACTCTATCCTAACCGAAACCAGGACACAACCTTTAGCCCATTAGCACCCACAGTACAGTTATTGTTAGAGTAGTAATCTCTAGTTCTAACAACTTTATATCACTATTTGATTTTCAGAAGTATCTAGACTGAAAAAAGCATTAGAGTTTGAGTATAATTTCCTAGCTTTTGGCACAAGTGTACTAATTTATCACCAAAATATCAGTATGTTGAGAACAGTCTAGCTTGTGTTAATCTAATTACGAAATACTAGAATGTAAACACAGTAATTTTCTTTACCTTCAGGACACAAAACCAAAGTGAAAACTATGGAGCCCATGGCAATGCTAGTGATTGCTCTCTAAAGGATCTACTCAGTAAAAGAGAATGTAAACTTTGTTTAAAAAACTGTTAACATATTTGGTTTCCCGCAAAGATGTTATTTTCATTATTTTCTACTTTTCTAATCAATTCATCACTTTCTGGTTACTTCAAATGTGACTATAGGTACTTGCATTGAAAACTTTTGAAAAATGTTCACGTTCTTTCCGCTTCCACATTTAAGTCTGTCAGAGTTCTTCCAGAAAGCGATATGAACTGCCATGTTAAATAAAACAAACAAACAAAAAACTACTTTAAAATGCTTTTTATTCTTTTTCTTTGATGCTTTCTATTGTGAAACTTTTATAAAGTTGATCAGGAGAACTTCTTTCTTCAAGGCTCATAATACTACTGAATTGATAGCAGAAGGTGGTACGTTAGGCTTAAGTATGAAATGTCCTGAAGAGTTCTCTAAAAATGTTTATGCCTGCTCTCCAGGTTGAAGGGTCTGTCTTTATTCAGAGCATTTTGCTTCTATCCTAGCTAGCAAAAACTTGGACATAATTTTTTGTCTTATGTACATTTACAGGCTTGGCATGGAAACAGGACTTCATATACATATCTGTAACACTGCATGCAAGATGTCGAAGTCGATATTCATATTCAGAAAAAAAATACTGCTGGAAGCACTGCAAGTTTCATTATGTGGAATAACAAGGTGTCAGATGTGAAAGGAAGTCTCCCATAAAATATACAGTAGGTTTGAAATTTCACAAGACATTAGGCTTTTTTAACTAAAGGTAAGGCAAGAAGCTAAATTTTAAGTGTGACAAAATCTGAGGATACTTAAGCCTCTAATGTAAATATATGAATTTTGAAGTGATACATATTTGTATTAAATTGTCAAACTACATTGTTACTCTAAGTATAATATTCCTGAAATGCCTTTACAAAGCCAGCTGGAAACCTTGACATTTCATCCATATTGTTATTTATATACATATTTACTGCTGCCACCTGCTTGTAACTTGGCTCATATCATGAAGCAGTACAGTTCCCTTGTTTCATTATACTTTGACATTTCACTATAACTACATAGCTGCCCATTTCTCAGTTTCCAATTGCTCTGCAGCCACTCTTGAATTATATTGGCTTAGTAATAGAATAAAGATCTTTCTCTGCGGTAGTACTAGCCTCTTTTTTTCATACCCAGATGGTACAAATCACTGCTGGCACATGTAACAATTATAGCACAGCTTCTGCTGCTTAAATGAACCCCCATAAACCCTACAGAGTTAGATTAGATTAGGGAATTGGGAGGTGGGGAGGAGGTCTGGCCAGTGGTCTCAGCTGAAACCGATATGTATTTGTTACTGTCTGTGTATGGCTGTGATGAAGTATATAGCATGTTTAGTAAGCCTGTTCTAAGAAAAATGCAAAAACAATCTAATAAAGAAAAAAAAAGTCATAAGCAGTATCACAACACAGGTTTTTACACATTATTATTCAAATAACTAGGTTAATTGTTAATGTATCACAATAAAACTGACACTTTCCAAGGACCAACACAGGAAACAGCAGTCTCCAGAAAGAGAAAAGGCTACTGAACCTCAGATCAGTTACTCAAATTTACCCATGTCCTTGCTCCACTTACACTATCAAGAGAATCAATCAGCTTTTTGATATTTCTGAAGGAAGCTGGTGGGCACTGTCCAGATCCTCAAAAACATTTAGAAATACATAAAAATTTCCAATGAGTAGAAATGCCAATAACTGAGCATAGATGAGGGGATTATATGAAGAGGTCCTGTGAGAACACTAAGCTAAACTGGTCTGGAGATGGAGAAAAATTCTCCCTAGGCCAACCTACTTAATAGATGAGCAACATTTCTGTGTTGTCAGTCCAAGAGTGTGTCATGAATCATTTTAAATCTTCTAAAGGAAAACTAAAGCATGAAAACCTTTACATGTGAAAAAAAAAAAATAAAAATCATTTATGACTTCAGAGTTATACTGCTTTAAATTTAATATAAGCTAGAGCACAATCTAGAGTGCACACACCTTTACTTATTTTAGAAAAATCCTCCAGGCATTCAGTATTTAAAATATACTAAAGTTGAGGGAGAAAACTTAGTGTAAAAATATTTACATTTAGTATTCACATAAGTCTTACAAAATAATGTGTTCTAAGAAAGTACCTGCTATACCTTTTCCTTTACTACATCCTGCTTAGGAGAATTGACTCCTGTGTATCTGGAAGGCTAACAGTTACAGATGTACTTCAGCAAGAGGGAAAAGGAGGGAATTTAATGTCATTGTTCCAGTCGTCAACTTAACTTCCTGCTGACGACAAGCTTCCTGATAAAATAGAAAAGAAAGTTCATCAAACAAAAAATAAATCTATTTGATGTTTACAGTCCAAAACTATCACCATACATTGCACATCTAAATCAAATACAATACGCTAACTTGAAAAACTTGTGTTTTTTACTGTAAAAATAATTTAAGAGTGGACTAAAATGAGTAGAACTTCATGCAAATCACTAATTTCTCCTGGTGTATTGATGACAACTGCATCTCAGTACAGAACAGGAAGAGGGAAAGCCTATTCATTTATCACAAGATCCACGGAAAGAAAAACAAAACACAGAAAACTCAAATAAGTTTCACCTTGTAAACTTAATTTCTATCTTAACTGGGATTGAGTCATTCAGTCTCAAAAAAAAGGCCAGGGTTTAAAAAAAACAGCTTAGCTTCCATTTAGGTCCAGGAAAGGAAAGTCCTGTCCTTCTCCCCCCTCCCCCCCTACACTTCCCAAAAAAAAAAAAAAAGACTAGTAGCTTTAACGATTGGAATCTAAATCTGATGTTTTATGAATTTTTAAGGAAGATAAGAGGATTTCTTCTCTATGCTGAAAGCAATAGGGTACACACTGTTTCACCAGTGGCAAAAGCTCAAATACATTCTTCCTGATGAAATTGCACACTCCATAATGAAAACCTAATACACATCTGCCTGAAATTTAACCCCACAGATCTCTCAGGAAAAACACATACTTGGGGATCATCTACCCGAGCAAAGGAGTTGAATCTTGTCTCTCTCACACATGAGCACAAACACAGCTGAACTGATGGGAACTTACCGAACACTGAATATGAATTTACCACTATTAATTTAAGCAACTGCGTGGCTGGGATGACTAAAGTTGCTTGCTTTAACCATTCCCTCCAGAAGTAGATCTAAACTGAATAAATATTTCCCCACCTTCCATAGGTTACAACCTATGTCCTTCAGAACAGTTGTCCCCATGCCAAACGTACAGAAAGCTTCCCACAAGCTTATGATCTTTACTGTTTGGACAGTAAAGCAGTACTTGAAAATGCTCAATAAGTACTTGATAATACTCAGCAGTACTTGATAATGCTCAAAATTAGCAAGAAAAGGTCAGAAAATAACTGACCAAGAGAAAGAAAACTAAGTTTTGATGTATATGTTTTTTAATCTCAAAGAATTTACCTTTGTCTTCAAAAAGCGTTAAATATATTTGTGATGACCCCTACATCTCCCTGCATTTTGCTTTTGAGTTCTGCTATTTTGCATTTTAATTAATTAAGTACCAGGGAGACAGATTAATATATATGAAAATGACAACTTCTGAATTCATTGATTAATGAGTTTCTGCTATTTACAGTTGAAAAAAAAAAAAAATCCCAAATTTCTAATGCAACTGTTATTCAGTTGATAAACTTTAAGGAGAAACATCATTTTACAAGAATAATATCCTAGTTAATTATTTTTTTTCCACACAAGTAGTTTTTAGTTCAGTTTTGTAAAACAAAAAATGATGTACTTATCTTCCTTCCACCATTGACCTGTATTTATATTTTACAGGAAATTAAATATAAGATAAGGACTCAAGCTACAGTTGAGGAACAGCTTTAGAAGTTAATTTATCTACAAAATGTCAATTTTCAAAGAAATTAAGTATTTCCTATACTTTCTGAGCAACACTTACATGGTGGAAAACTAGTAGACTTTAAACTTAAACAAATATTCATACTACAGCCTGCTTGCCAAAACTTGGTGTGAATTCAATAGAAGCAGCTAAGGAAAGTAAGACCAATTTATATGCATTATATGATCAATGTGGGTGCAATGCATCTCTACATACGGATGAAGGAATAAAAGCACTCTACTACATACAATAAAAGCTGCTAGATAAGCATTTTTTTTTAACCTTCTAAGCCACCAGGAAAACATTGGTGGATGAGTCAAATAGAAGAAATATTTTATGGACAGTTTTTCATGTTAACAATTGACTTTTTTGAAACATTAAAAAGAATCTCTCAAATTGAGAGATTTTCAAAAAAGTTCTCTTTTACTCCTGGAGCTAAAAAGCCTGCTACTATAATACCAACAAAAGTCCATAAAATTAAAAATAAAATTTATCTAGCAACACAAATCTTACAACATAAAGCATCAAAAAATGACTGATTTATTTTAAATCTATCTTTGCATTACAACAACATAAAATGGTCTACGGTAAGCTCTATTACAGAAACAGTCTGTTTCTGTAAATGTCTATACCTAGTTGCAAATAAAACCATTCAATAATCTAATTCAATAACGCACAGTGATTGGAATTTTTAGAAAACGTCATTTGTTGGTCATCAAGTTCCTGCTCCTGACAAACCAAATCTTTCCTTGACATATATGCTGCCTGATTTATTCAAGTTTGTCAGTACAACAAGCATGTCGCATGTCTTCTATTAGCAATCAGGTCGTACAATCCCCATTGACAAGACGGACAACAATCCAGTCTTGTAAAAGATTCATGACACAACTTAGCACTCTCTACTGCTTGCTTTCTCATAAAACCAGTGCAAATCCCATCAAAAATTTAGCAGAACCCCTGCCTCATCTGTTTAGGCCTGAAGCTAGTTGCAGGGACAACTCATTAGGGACAAGCTCATTAAAACCAGCCCTGGAGCAAAAGCAGTTTGTGAGTCTCCTCATTTTTATTCACTTTCACCTAGCCATTCGACTTTCTTCTGTTTCCCAGATATAGAGCTTCTAATGATTCTGTACAATAAGCAAGGCTGTTTTCAAACTTGTACTACACCCAGGATTCCAAAAAAATGCAGTTCCTTCCATACACAGAAGTGAATAAATAAATAAATAAATAAATTTGTAAGGTTTGGATAGTTTTATATTGAAAGGTAATATCAGAAAACCTAATGGATTCTTTTCTGATTATATTAGCTAAAGGTACCAATGCATAACAACTACCAAACACAAGCTGAAATCCAAACAATGTATGGATGTGCAGAATTGATCAACATGCCTGAAAACTCTCTTATGTAGCACTATATTCAGCTTTTGATTTGGTATTTCTAGCACCTGAGACACATAAAATACTTAACAAAAAAAAAAAAAAAAAAAAAGGAAACGAACAAAACAAACACAGCAAGTATTTCCATTCTCTTTTGGAATCTGTGCCATAACAAATATTGATTAAATAAAGTGATTTGGTTTTGTTATTGTTGTTGTATGTTCTTTACCTTTCTGTCATTTTCTATAGTTCCCTAACTGAAACAATCTTCATTCTTGCCATGATCTTTAGCTGGGTAACCTTGCAAGTACTTTCTAAATTAAGTGCCCAAAGTTATGCACATTAGTAAGTAGCCCCATTTCAAATGTCTATAGGCCATCAATAAAATTTGAAAATCAAGGTTATCCACAGTTCCAAATGTTAGTGATAACACCATCTTGTGTTCATTGTAAAACCTTCCTTACTTCTCCTACACAGAGAATTTATGATGGTCAGCAAAAAAAAAGTAGACTTCTGTGATGACAAAAGCTTGTGAGAGTTGCACTGTACCTGTTGACTAATTTATACAGTTGAGGGGGAAAAACCCATAGGGACACATTCTCAAAGGTCAACTACTCCAACTGGTTTTAGAATAACTTAACTCTAACAAATGCTACTGTCACATGCATTGCATAACTATTCAGATACAGATATATGCCCAGATAATGTATCATACATTGTTATTGTACATATAATACATAGTTATTATATATATAATATGTATAATACACCAGAGTGTCTTCTAAGTTCAGAGTAGCAAAGAATAGTCTGGACAAGAAGGGTGTTCCAATACTTCCACAGACCTTCTGTTAAAAGCCAACCAAATCTCACTCGCCCAGTTAAGTATTTAAGCAAAGACCTGTCGAGTCACCAAGCCCCTACATCTCACTCCAATCAGTGGAGTGTCTTTAAATTAATATTTTTGCAAGCATGTTAATATTCAATCACATCTAGTCACTATCCTTATATTCAGTGCACAGCACTATATACAGGATCCATTCTTATTCAAGTTCAGTCTCAGCTCATTTATGATTGTGTGTAACAACCTCACACAGTCTTTAGCCCATCACTCAAGGCAGTACAGCATCAACGTGTACAACATGTTGCAAAATCAAAAGTTAAAAATGGATTCTTTTGCTTTATTTTATTTCTGTGTAATGCATTGAGAATAAAAAATATCCCACAATCTGGAATACTGCCACAGACATGTCTGTCACGAAATTTTTGTAACAAAAAGGCTGTTGCCATGAAAAGCGTTGCACCAGTGTAATTGCTCTACATTGTCAAGTGCAATGAGCACACAGCACCTCAACCACTGTAGGTAAATTGAAGGGCAGTGAAGCTTGTTTCATGAAAAATTGTTGCCTATTTGGACAATATAGAGTATGACTGACTAGCATCAAAACAAACTCTCACAGAGATCAACAGTCCTAGCATATACATGACTCTCAGCTGTACGTTAAGCAAATCAGTTTTACTTTGCACTGAAACGAATGAGGACCATTTACTGAGTAGGCTAAGGAACAACATAGCAAAAGAACTGTACCTTTTTTGATTGTTTAATTTTTTAATGAAAATCTCACCATCTCTCCATTCAACAGTCTTCAGTGGGGGCACAATCAGTGTACATTCAAGAGGAACACACATCATTAAAATAAATTCTTATTTGAGAAACAATCATGTTTTATTCTGTCCTGCCAGAGTTCAAGAACTGAGTGTTTAGGCAACACTTAGACATACGGTTTAGTTTTTAGGTAGGTCTGTGTGGAGCCAGGAGTTGCACTCAATGATTCCTGTAAGTCCCTTCCAATTCATAATATTCTTTGATTCTACGATAGTGCTGTGTTTCCTCCTCTCCCCCAACAGACAAAAGTTACAATATCATCAACACAGACCAAATACTGAAACTTCATGAAAAACTAGAACTTAGGGAGAAAGTTATTTAAAATTAAAATAAGACAAGTTTTAGGAAAAAAAAAAAAATACTTTATCAAATTTATTAACTCAAGCTTTCAGCATTATAAAGCATTAAAATAGCCTCATTTATTTTTCTACTAGTTTCTTATGTCTCTGTTAAAACATTACTTGAAGGCTAAGAACATACATGTCTCATAAAACTTTCTGTAGATATGGAATCTTCAAAAAACAGGATTTTGTAAAGAAAACAATGACAAAACAAATGCATTCAAAGTGAGAATAGCAATATTACTTTTCTCCTTTTCTCCTGTAAATCTTATCATAAGAGAAGCTTAGCAACAGGAGGAGTGAAATTAAAATGCTTTAAAAACAACTAAATACATATTTAATAACGTTGGCTTTTTGTTTTCAGACAAATATGGGAAAGTCTCATTTAAGCTTTATTATACATTTTCAAAGGCACCCTAGATATAATTCTGCTTATACATTTACATAAAACATGTAAGAGAAATAGAATACAATTAGTTTTTCTTATATTTTTTTTCTAATATTTTTTCTTTTTTCCTAAGCTATTATCTTAGAAAAACAAGTAATTTTTCAGCTTCCAAGTGGACTATAAAATACAAGGAAATTCAATGCAGAGCATTTGGAAATTATATGAATGCATCATATATGTCAGTTTAGGTGTATGGAAAAAACTGAAAACAAATGGTTTTCAAATAGTATCATTACTGCAATACTGAACGTTAATATATCAAGAAAACTGAAAGATGTAAATAGTTAATTTGGATTAAGGAAAGTTACTTGTTATCAGCTTTTAAGTATCTCTCCTGGTGAACTTGCTCTACAGCACTAATATATTTACAAATATCATGACATCTTTTCCTGAAGATCTTGGAAGTGCACCAATTCTTTTAGACAGGAATTTAGCATGGGTCTTCTAACCAAAAACTCAATGACTTCATTGAACTTCATTACTAACACAACTTTCCCTTATTAAAAATTCCAAACAAACAGGTGCTTCACACTAGGCCTACTTCTAAAATTGCTTTCTTTTTATTCCCAGGGATACATCTCATGCAGTATAGATCAGTCAGGCATTGACAGCACATCACACTTTGACAAGCTGCTTGGCTCTGTTTAAAGTCTAAGTTAGGCCTTGGCCCATCAAGGCCATGGCTATTGAATTATTGACAGCCTCTCACTGTGGTGCTAAGGGAAAGAGTGCTATAGCCTCAGTTCAATAAAGATGAAATGGAAACCCTTTCTGAAGCTTACTTTAGCACGTTAAAGGAGTTTTAATGGTCTTGTTTAAAATTCAGTAAGAGAATACATTAGACTGATTACATTTTCACCAGCTAAACAAAAAGTTTGGGGTGTTCTTCAGATTTTAAATGAGAGGAAAACTACATGAAGTACAAATTAGTCAACTCCTTGTCATAAATCAAACATTTCAAAATAATTTATAATCCTCCAGTTTTATGTATTTCACAATTTTTCACCTCTCTGTATCATTACACATATTGCACCTATGCAATCAAGCATTAACACTGATGCTGAGATTCATCACCTGAAAATACAGGCTGGCTTTCATAATAGTTACTTTTTGCAGATGCCATTAAATCTACAAGTTAATGCAATGGCCAGTCCATGCTTCCAATCTATCAACTGCATTAGTTCCCTCTCTCTTTACTTCTCTGGCTATCAAAAGTGCAGTATAAAGGTGCCAGTAAGAAAGTGGCTGCACACTGTCTGGTTTTTGTTTGTGTGCTTGTTTGTTCTTTTACCGGAACTGTTCTATATAGCAAATCACCATTCTCCTAAAACTAGCTGATTAATATTAACAATTCTGATCTTCTTACATAATCTCTTTTCTTCTTCAAATTTATACCTGTCAAGCATTACTTGTATTTTAATAGTTGATGTCAGACAAGCAACAAGCAGAAAGTTCCATCTCAGGACTATAATTTAAAACACAATGAGACTCACATCAACTGTCGCACAGACTTGCGGAAAATTATTCCACATGGACTTCTAAAGTGCATCCTAAAAGCTTCAAAGAATGAGTACATTTTTAAAATAATTTAAATTGATGATCTTTTTTTTTTTTTAAAGCAATTTGTCTAATGTGACCTTATACTCATTTCTCTCCAACATCACTTCCAATATGCTGCCTCCTGTCAAATCAACAAAGAGAGCCTAACAGCACATCTAAATTTGTGTTCATTTGCCTTCTGCAGGATTATCTTTGCCATGTCAAGCATTATAAGTAAATCAAAGATGCTTCTCAGGGGCTGTAAGAGTAGGGCTAATCTCCAGACAAATATTTAGAAGGCAGCTTAGCCTATTCTGGCTTTAATCGTTTCCAACTGATTTGACTTATTCTAATTACAGCCTTTATGCTATAAAAGACGTTTTTATGTTGCTGAGGAGCAGTTTCACTGCAAATATGTGGAATTTTGCTGAGTTTCTGTTCCCATGTTGATTATGGAAATGGTACTCTACAGCTTTCCTTTAATTAGAAAAACACACTGCACAAAGCATCAACAATTTTTAACATTAATAACAGAGTGACAGTGTCCTTTTGTACATCTTTAAATAACTCTTCAAAATACGACACCAGAAAGCCACCATTTCCCACTTGGGTATCATACTAAAAGCAATTTTCACATTTTTGCATGTTGTATTTATTCAAACACAGAACAGCATCTTTGAAGAAGCTGTTAAGTAATTTAACATAACAGAATAAGATAATTAAACTTCTGGATAGTTTATGGTGAGGTGCTTTCCAAGTCCACAAATTTGGAACATTCAAACTTATATGCAAAGCAAATTAAACATATTTTTTGGCAAATCAGACATCATGGTTATTTGTTACCTTTATTACATACTTACCATGCTATCATTTCCCATAATGAACAGACAGCTGAGATAAAACAATTCTGCTTTGCATCATCACAGGCTTTTCTTGCTGTTTAACAGAATTCTAACTGTATTTCCTGAATGCTGTGACAGAAATCAAGGTGGAGGAGTCACAGATCTTATGTCCTTTCCGACTTCAACTCATTGCTAAATAATGCTTCCCTTTATAAGAAAAGGCCTTTCAATTCAACACAAAGCTGATCCTGGAAAAAGTAGGTATGTTGCAATATATATAGGGCATGGAATAATATGTAACAAAGTAATGTAATATGAATACACTGCTATCCCTCTGTGTAACAGACAGCTTTAAACAAAATAGTTACCTTCCTCTCTCTAGGATCAGAAAGGATCAACTTTGATATTTTGATATGATGAAAAAAATAAACAGAAGATTAAAGTACTAACAAGCTGGTATGGTTTATTATTATTATTTACATACAGAAAAGATGCTTTGGGAGTTCAAACAAGAAAAAGGCAACTCTTACGTCTCTGCCTTGGATATGCTTACAAAAATATACATGCCACTTTTAACACTGACTGCTCAAAGTGGTAGGCTGCTAATACAACTTTATATAACATATTCTGAAAATAACAGAAGCCTATGTAGAATAGACTTCTGTAAGGTATTTAGAGCATGGCTTTTAACATCTCTATGAAACACTACTAGGTAACACTACTACACAATTCTGGGGACTTCTATAACAAATCTCCAGGTTCCTTTAATTTCTCTGAAAAGGACAGACCTGTTGACATGATCCTGTTAAGTGTCACCAAAAAATATATATATATATATGCCCCATTTCCTAAAACAAGGTGCATAAATCACTCAGTCATTAGTATGACTTTTTAACTTACTGTTACAGAATTATGAGATATAATTTTTATATAGACAGGAGGAATATAACTCCTGGCAACAGTTGCTACCAGAGGTCTCCAAAGCGAGGATATGATATCCAGCCTACAGGAACACAAGCATGGGAGAGCTGAAAACAACAGATCCGTGGCTAATAAAAGATGAGCAGATATTGGAATTGTTCAAAACCATTTTAGTTGCAACAAAGAAAAAACATCTAACATAAAATGCACCATTTCTTTTAACGTATGTCAGATGCTCCATATACAGTGAATGTTGATATTTGCAGACTATTTAAGAAAAATTGACTTGTAATACCATGCTAAAAATATATATGTAAAGTATACCTACTACATGTACCCTAGAGTAAGGAGGAAGAAGTCATCAATATCAATATCATGTTCCCTGGCAATCGTGCACCATACTTCTCCTGGCAAATAACTTGAGACGTCGATTATTTGATCCCCTAAAAAGGGAGCAAAGGGAGCAGTGCACAACAGCAGAGAAAAGCAGGAAGATAGCAGAAATGTGCACACAACTTTCATTGTTGTATTATTATGAAGGGTCATTCTCTGAGAGTTTATTGTCTTTTTCTTTGTAAAAATTAAGCCTGAACTACTAATAACTCTTTGATTAGACTGTTAAGATTTCAAGTACACTACTACTCTAACTTAGAGATGTGTGTTCTGTGCATTTAGTAAAGTACACTGGTTTTATTATCCACTAACTTGAGTTTCACAATGTTAGAAATACATCTGATAAAACAACATAGCAAATGATCAAGGAGCAGAATTCTGCCATTACTATGTTTTTGAAGTGGATACTCTTTTTATGTTTTATAAGAACAATAGGACAGCTGGTGCAGCAAATGCAAGCTACTGCATATGCTGTCACAGTAACAGAATAAATTATATTAAGCTTCAGATACACCACCTGACTGAAAGTGAGTCTAGAAAAGAGGTGGTCTCAGGGGATTATGGAAACACCCATAGGAGATTGTATTAGAGCCCCAGTAGGGAGTGTATTAGGAATACTTCACATGGATTTTTGGAGATCATGATGGCTCTCAGAGGCCAAGAGTCTCTTCTCTAATGCATTGGGTAGATCCAATACAGTTTCAAGAAGCATTTGGATAACGCTTTCATAAACATGGTCTGATTTTTTGGGTGGTCCTCTGGGGACCCAGGAATTGGACTCTATGATCCTTGTGGGTCCCTTCCAACACAGATATTCTGTGATTCTATGATTCTTTTTTTTTTTTCCTCAACTGTACATCCTCACATTGTCCATAGAGCTTTTTTTTTTTTTTTTTTTTTTTTTTGGCATGAAGATCTAGTGTTAAAGCACTCAGAAACAAAAAATTAAGAATATGACTGCTCATTTACTTGGAATATCTTTGACTGAGCACATGTTACACCAGATCTCCAAAGACTATTGGCTCAGTTGGCAGACCAAATTTATTTTGGTTTAGACCAACATATTTCTTATGTGCCAGTATCCAGGCACAAGAATCAGCCTATCACAGAAGAAAAATTCTTTACATCAGCCTTACAGTCGTATAGTTGAATGCCAGAATTATATCCCCAAAGCCCTGTTATCTTCAGGGAACTTTCAAAGGACAGGGTTGAAGAACAATTTTTGCCTATAGCTTTCACACTGCCAAATCTCTCAAATTTCCCACAACCTAAATGGTAGCCAAAAAAGTCCCTCAGGAAAGAAACAAAACCAATGCACAAGGAAGCAAAACAAATACACTTACTTTCTACTGTTCTATGTAAAGAAGTGTATAAAAAGTCTTATTAGAACTACTGAAACCAAGTAATTTTTTCCAAAGTATTCAAGAAAAAAGCAACAAGCATTTACAGATGTAATTACCTCTCATTTAGACACCCTTCTAAAACCTGATGTTTTCTATCACCATAAAGAAATAGATTCATTGCTGATGGGAAATTCAAACCTTGATGTCTCTGTGAACAAAATTGTTAGGATAGCCATGCTGACTGTATAAATGTTTCTGTTTTCTTAGGCTGGCTCTTCAAAAAGTAATCCCTCTTTAACAATGCTTTCTGCTTAGGACTTTTTAATGAAGTAATATTCTAAATAGTAAATATGTGTTTCCCTCTCTCTCTCTTCAACACCAAACAACAAACATAGTATGCCAGAGAAGGGGTAAAAATGGACTGTCAGACAAAAAAGGTTTACCGTTACATACAGGGAAAATTAAAACTCATAAAAGAAGAACTTAGATAAGGAAAAACCTCAGGAAGGAGCAAAGGGGATGAAGCTGATATGGAGAAGCAGTTTCTTTTTAAAAGAAAAAAAGAAACACCCGGATGTCATATGGATATTACATTTTATACTTTATAGATTACATCAGCATCTATCTGCAGAAGATTAAGGTAAAATCTTTGCAAAAAGCATATTATCTCTTACCTACTTATTATTCAGTCTTTGCCCCTGAAACATCTGATAGTAGTCAGTTTCAAAGACAAATGCTTGACCAGAAGAACAAAAGACACACTCTAAAATACAAGCAATGGAGTCGCTACAATTTTACTTAAAATAGCTAAATCCCACAGAAAAATTGATAAATTAACATTTCTATGGTTGTTAAACTTTACTATAATATTCAAGCAAGAAAAATATCCTTGACATTTTCTAGAAATTTTAATATTCTCATATAAACAGAATAATGTTTTGCAATAACTATCAGAACAACTTATGCCTTACGTTGTCAAATTTGCTTTCTTATTTGGGGTTTTGTTTCTCTTTTTACATATATCCACTTCCACAATCAAACCATAGATAATTTCAGGAAGAATAAAGATTTGAATAGTGTATCCAATTATGTATCCCAGCTTATTTAAAAAAAAAAAAAAAAAAAAAAAAAAAAAAAAAAAAAAAAAAAAGTAAATGTAGTGCTAGAATTCTCAGACATTCTAAAAAAGCTAGAACCAATTCTCCAGTAAATAACTTACAAGCTAACAGCTAGCCTTTGTCCAAAACCATCATCTTTGCCATTTAAGTTACAAAGTAACTTAAGTCCTGTGTAGGACATGTGATGTTCCAAAAACAGTTCTGAGCTGTCCTGATTTGCATTTATACTAGCACAGTATGTATTTTTAAATAGGTTGTAAATATGCTAACAGGGTATATAAAAATGTACTGGAAACCACAGAATTACCCATGAACTTCTTCATCTTCTTCCCTTTATTTAATGCCATAGTTTAGTGATAATTTTGTAGAGCAGATAGTGTTTTTGAAAGATGGTCCCAGTCATCCAGTTTCTAACTGCCCACACCAACCATTGCACCGTGCTCTCACAGATACCAGCCTTGTGAATGCATATAGGTGAACAAGACTGGGAAATTGACTTAGCTTAAATTAATCCAAAAGCAAACAGACTAGCTTCACCCAGATGATTTTCAGGATTTGGTTCAATGAACACCTATCAGGCACAAGGAAGGGTGGGACTTCCTTAGTCATTTGCAGTGACATCTTTTTTCTCCTTACAGGTGAATGAGGTATAGGCTCTGATTTTCCCACTCACCCCAGAAAGCAGCTATGCAAGAGATTAATTGGGCATACAAAAGAAGATTCAGTTGGCTTTTTGCAAAGCTCTTTCTACTACAGGAGACAAAACAGTGCTAGAGATGCTTTGGTTTGCTGTAACTCCAAATGTGCTCAAAAGAACAGTAATTCTCTAGAATTTGATTACAAATATATTCCAGTATTACTGAAAATACGAGCCATGGTTAGTCAGTCATATCATTTTTGGATTCATTGAAGCCTTCCCTCCCTCCCATCCCTAAAATTGCAATGACATGAATGCCACAGACCTGATTTTGCTGAGGTACAGCATGGGGCCCAATGACAGAACTACTCGTTCCACTGGGATTTGTAAAAGCCTTTCATCAGAAATGAGACCCTCAGAAGACCTGACACCCAAGTCCAATCAGGTACGCTAAAGTCCGACCATTAAAGAAGAAGATGCACAAGCAACAAAGGTCATGGTTTTATTGTCCTAATTGTAGTACTTCTGCATGAAACAATTCAATTTCACCCTTAGAGACCAAACAAAGTTTTCTCATCGGGAAATTACCAAAGCAGTCTTTCCCCCCTCTTACCAATTTCCACATTTTTATTCTAAAATCACAGATGATGCAAATAAAACATCCCAATGCTATTTACACAGTCACTGTGAAGCAAGGAGCTGCACTTTGAAGGAACTATAACATCAATGTGCTAACAGATGATTCACTGACATATATGGAAAAGAAACTACATGCCAGTATTGTATATCTCAGCAATTTGGAGTGCCTGCAACCATAAATAGACCATAAATGTGTTTCTGTTGTGATTTCCTCTGGTTCTGGACATGTTCTAGGGCAGGTTCGATCTGAAACACACTCTGTGGTCTTTGTCCTTTAGTATTTGATGCACCTGGGTATCTTTTCCAGTGATTACAGGAGAGGAGACTGCCTGCCCAAAGCTTTCATCCCGACACAGCCTCAGGACATGGTCTAACAGGTTACCTGGAACTGGAATTCACTATAACATGCCTCCACCTAAACTTGTGATTCCACAGCATGCCTCAGAAGAAAAGTTGTACTTCTTACACCAGGTAGGGCTTGAAATATAGAAGTTTACCTTTTAGATAAATACTATCTTTAAGTTTTAAACCCCTAAAATAATGCCATGTTCTATCACAATAGCTCATGAGATTAAAAAATATGTATTTTTTGCCTTTATAAGTCTGGAAATTTAAAATTTCAACTGTTTCAACAGGGTTTCAGGAAGTCAAAGAACCTCCTTTTCTTATGAAAATGGCACAGAAAAAAAAAGGGGGGGAACTGAAAACCGTTGTTCAGTGTCCTTTAAAAGATTAATTGGTCATATCTCACTTAATACTAAAGTACACTAATTACAAAAATAAACAAAGCAGACTTCAAAGGCCTGGCTATTAAGCAGTGCTATGGCTGTGGAAGAGAGATGCCCTGACAGGCAGTAGCAACATATGAAGTAACTATATACATCTCTACAGTTCTGTATTTTGTACCTCTAAAAAAAATGAAAAACAAAAAAGAAAACAAACAAACAAACAAAAACACAGAAATAGTTCTGAAATAAATTTTTGTGCTTATGGTTTAATGATACCAGAAGCTCAGCAGCTTCTATATTGTATAATTTATCTCATTTTTAAAGTTTAAAATTTGCCACATAGAAAAGGGAACACAAACTAACATACATCAGAACATAGTTTATTCATCTGTCTTCCATTTCCCTGATGAGAAGACAAGTGTTATTACTTGGCTTGCTTATGAAAATGTATGGGGTACATTTTGCATGCATATTCATATTAAAAATACGATAGCACAATGCAGACAAAATGTAAAGACTGAATGATTACAGAGTTCCTCTTCATCAAAAGCCTCCTGCAAAATGGGATCCATAACAGAATTCAGTTACAGCTTGGATTTCTTCATGATCAGGCCAAGAATTTGACACAAGAATTTTTGGCTTAAGCACCTTCTATCAGGGATATGATTTTTTGTTTGTTTGTTTGTTTTGTTTTTCTATATAGCTGGCAGCTTCATACAAGAACACAGTAGTATGGAAAATGAAAAACAAAGAACAGTGATTTTGGAGTGACCTACTGTTCTATCCACTTTTGCCAGGCAAGTGAAAAGAGACATAAGCACGCCAATGGAATGTGTTCATACTTTGCACTTCTCTGAAATAAACAAAAGCATTGACAATAGCATTCTGACACAGAGCTAAGCCATCTTGGTTGTTTTTAAGAGAAGATGTTTGCTCGAAGATGTACCTACAAAATCCATGATACACTGCTGACAAATTCCAGAACCTATGACACTGTGCTTACATGTATGTTTTATGACAGTGATCACTACATCAAGATACATTTATCTAGCTAAGTATGTGTACTGTGTATAAACCAATCTCCCAACAATCTAAAAGCAGAAAGTTTTGTGCAATTTTGTTTGTTCTTGTCCTACAGGATCAAATCAGACAGGCAACTATGATTGCAGGTGACAATTTTGATGTTTCTGTCTCTCTCACCAGGATGAACAGATTAAGTCAGAGACAACACTTAGCTGTTATGTGTTTTCCTACATTTTTAGCACTCTACTTCAATTTGTTAATGCATGTTAAAATATAACCTGCTCATATTATATACTGTAAAATACATAAGTAAAAAACAAACAAACAACAAAAAAACACTTAATCATCAACAAAATTAACCCCAACAATTGAAAGAAGACAAAGAAATTATAAGGATAAACAGAGATTGTTAGATTGCTAGATAAACCTTGAAATAACTACAGATGCCACCTCTTTTGTACCTTACTCCTCAATCAATCTCCTGAAATAAGGAGATGTGCTTGTTAGCTGCCACCTTTGTGTTTCTGCACTTGAACCAGCAATTGTAACTTGATGGTAACCTTAGTTACAGTGCCTGTAACACAAACGTAGCTTTAACACCTACCTCACTGGTAGGCTCCATAAAGTCAAGAAATTGCAGTTGAAACACTATGCAATATATATGCATTGTACTTGATGCATGCTGTGAATCCTAGAAAAGGACACATCAAAAAAATAAACCCACGTCAACTTGCTGTCAGACATTTTGAGACCATATGTCACTAAAGAGGTCTTTTCAATCCATTATTATAGTTTCTTTAAAACAAATTAATTACAAAATTGAAGAATTCTGGCAATAAAGAATACAATCCTAAGTATTTTAAATATTTAAAATAAAATTCACAAATGCTAAGGAATGAAGACTTCAGGGTGAATATTCTGCATCATACCAATAAAATATGTGCCAACTAATACTTGTTATGTTTTACAAGTGTGTCAAAATAAAATACACATTTTATGAATTTTTTAGTCAGGTACATCTTTTTCTTCATTGTCACTGATACTTGGAAAAGTTACTTTCCTTATCACCTTTTCACTGGTGCTGTTCTCATTTGTAAACATATTGCATCATCACCTCTGAAGTACTACATCAGTTACCTGTCGCCAAGACCGCAATTTTAATAATGCAAAGAGAAATTAGAGTCTACTTGCTTATTGATGCAGGGTGAAAATTGTCAGCAATGTTAGTTAGGGTTACATGCACACAATGATAAAGATGAGACCTGTTTGTTTCATTATTTTGTTTTCTTTTTAGTATTCTGCTTCACACTGTTTTCTATTTTTAAAATTCTCATTGCAATGTTTTAATAGGAACACGAAACAACATTAAAATAGCACTAGAAGCTGAACACTGTTATTAGATAAAAGTGGCTCTAATGCATTAGGAGGTGTTGAGTTAATAGGAAAACAGCTTTGATTCACTAGCCCCTGTCTAACACACTACTACAACAGAAGTAAAAAGGCAGTAGGCAACTCCCCTCTAATCACCTCCTGTTAGCTGCAACTATAGGCAAATTGCTAGTGAGGATTAAGTGGGGAGACTATCACAGGATCAGTGTCAAGCAGAAAAAAGACTCAATTTGTGAGCAATCATGACTCCCTAATCACTTCCCTAAGAGCTTTAGGAATTACTAACAGTAGTCTTTAGAACTGTGGACACATCATAAATACCGACCTATAGAAATAAAGAAGCTCTTTTTATCATGAGATGTGATTGTAATAGATGGATAGAACAGTTAAGTACATAAATAATAAAGCAATTGAAGGCTGAAAAATAATAAATAATTCATGCTCACAAATGCTGTACATTCTTGAGATTACTAAGATTTAGATATATGTGTCTCAACACTGAATTCAAACTGAGATAAACTAAGACTTGCATGGTTTGGAGGCAGACTTACAGACAAATCTGTCACCGTTACAATGTGGTCAAAGTGCCCGTTCTACAGCAATACTGTTCCACATGAGTGCTGCGAAAGATCCTACCGATTACATATTTTCAAGCAGTTGAAAATACAGTTTAGTATCCTGTCAATTACTTTATTTGCAGTTGTTTTTATACAATGATTTTATTTTAGAAAGCACAAAAGTCATGAGTATCTGTAAGTGTCCTGTTTCATTTTTTTAATTGTAAAAAAAAATAACAAAATTAAAAATGCAAATATAGAAAAACTCTTACTGATACTGATATTGGCTTCAAGTTTTTATGTATTGTAACACTACATTAGATTACAAAATTCAATAAAGACTACCTGCACTAGCTTCATAACGCCTGACAGATCTATAATTGCTGTGGTGAAAATCCAACATGCTCAATAAACGATACCAGTTTAGCATTTTAGAGATCACAAAGTTTTATTCTTCCTTTGTAGTCTGAGTTTGCAAGACCACTGGCTCAACTGCTCAACCAAAAAATTACATTTCCCTCTATTCTTTAACATGACCTAATTTTCTGGTATCAAAAGGAACAAAATTAATATTCAGCCATTCTTAAAAAACAAACAAACAAAAAAAACTTTTAGCATAAGGCATTTTTCGAAGCTACTATTACAGTAGCTAATTGTCAAAATAAGGCATTAGTTGACACAGACATGTCAGGCTATTACTCAGCAACAACAGATGAAAAGATAAAATATCACATACGAGTATCAGAGTGGGACTGGACTCAAAAGATTTGTTTTCATGTTTAAATGTTTCAGCATTATATGGGAGCAATTCTGTTGTAAAATCAAAAGTAGAAAATATATTTAAAAATAAAATACATTATCACCAATAGTGGTTTAAGAATAATAAGCCACAACAGTTTCAGTGTTTTTATTTCACTAAATGTCATAGTGTTCATGCATATCAAAACTTGGGATCACTAACATTAATGGAATAAAAAACAATTAAGGCCCAGTAATCAATGACAATTTATTTTACTACCGTACTGGTAACTTACAGTTTTTAACAATAAACAAACAAAATAAAAAGCACTGCTCACAGGTTTTCCATGCATCTCAAACTTGAGCTGAAAACCGTATTTTTGTAATGTCGTTGTAAACTACCCTCCAGGAACTAAATAGGTCCTTCCACTGTAAGGTAAGAATTCCCAATAGGAAGCCATCAAAAATTAAGAATGATGTGTGTGCCACTTAAGACCTCATATGGAATACTAAACATAATAAAATACATTGAATTCTGACACTGCATTATATTAGCTTGTTTACCGTATATATTTTTAAAGAGTGACATGAAAAAGTACATAAAATTTATAAAATATTTCCTTTCAGCTAAATGCTTGAATATTTATGTTCAGAATGCCTGCATGTACACTGCTTTTGTTATTAGGTAGGAATAACTCTCTTCTAACAATGCTTTTAAATCACAAGAGAAAAATACGAAAACTCAAAGTCAGAAAAAAAAAAAAAAAAAAGGAAAAGAAAACCAATTCTTGTATGTATATTATAAAAATACCCAAAAGCTATACTGTATTCCTTGTTTTCTCATCACTTGACAGTACAGCACAAATGAGAAAAAGGTAGATCACCCCATCCTGTCTCCACTAAAGACATAAAACCCAGCTTTCTTGTTGCATTACTTTGTCTGCTCCTTTCACAGAAGTACCAGTTGTATGTATACATACACATGTAAATATATAGTTATATTTATAAAAATTACTTGTTACTAATTAAGCACTTAATTATATATATGTATATATATGCTGCAATATGCTTCAAGACAGGAAATTCTTGTGTATCTCATTGTATTATGCTGTGAATTAACAACAGCAAATTTCTTAATCCTGCCATGTTAATTTGAAATAAAAAAAAAAAAGGCATTACACAGTATTATAACATGCTACCGTCATAAAACCAATCAAATTTAGACATCTGAAATAAAAATGGTACTCCCACATCACATATTTCCTTTATATAGACTGGACACATGACCTGGTCAGCGAATCAAAAGTGAGAACCACAAGGTACCACATGCATGTGTAAACATCATTAGCTCCTATTGCATCAAATTTCAGCTCTAATGTCCTCAGTTGGCATAAAACTCCCCCACTAAAAAATACTACTGATCTATTAATGGTAGTTTTATCATAATTATTCCATGAAAATCGTAAAACTTAATGATATATTTGTGATTGCAATACAAAAACTGTTTACAGTCTAATGAGCCTTGTAAAAGCCTTGTGTAAGGAAAAAGGAAAAAAAAAAAAAACATGAGCATCACCAAAAAAAAAAAAAAAAAAGTAGCTTGTCCAATTATCTATCATTAACTCCCATTTTCAATCAATTTGCACCCTCTCTATGCAATCAAGGGCCAATTTTAATTAGTTTGAATAATAAGAAACAATGTTTATCTGTCCATGCAGTGTAGTACCCTCTAGAACTAGCAGGCAGACACTGCAACACATTTTTTGCCTCCTAGGTCAGCATTAGCTATAGTTTTAGCAGTTGTACCTAAAGGCAACTATACTTGTAATCAAGCATCACAGGGATGTTTTTGCTTTCTCTTCTTTTTTATTTATCTATCTATCTATCTATCTATTTATTTTTGTTGCTGCTTCCTTGCTGAATCCCCTGTTTTAATATACAAACTCACCCCACTGTGAAGTAAGCCCTTGCAGGGTTGGATAGCCACGAGAATGTTAGTGGCTAGTGGTTAGCTCCATGGGGGGAAAAAAAAAAAAAGAGAGAGAAAAAAAAAAGAAATAGAAAAGCTTTTTTAAAAAAGGCAAAGCATCAGGGGTATGCGTAAGAGAAGAGAAAAGGGATGGAAAATTAATAATCCAACAGGCAGGCTCCCTCAGTGTTATTAATCATGCTGCTTCTCACAAGCTAGAGAGGAGCTGAGATTTGCACATGGGAGGGGAGGGGAATGTACACTATTGGCCAACGAGCTCATTCCTATACATCTCAGCCAATCCTTTTTTTTTTTTTTTTATCCTCCCCTCTTTTCTCCACCCTCCTTGTCCCGTCCCCCCCCCCCCCCCGTCCCGCCCCCCCCCAGCCCTTGCCTTAAGGTACAAATATATCTGAGAAGCAGTTACAAAACCCTCGAAGATGAAAAATCATGCTCCCAGGCTAGGCAATGCTTGGTCCAGTTAATGCACTATAAACTTTATTTGAGCTGACTTCTCATTTGATCCCCTTGTGACAGGGTCAGTGAACGGCAAGCAATTCCATCCCAAATCATGCCATAATCGAATTGCTGCCTATTTCCCGAACCTATAATGAAAAAGGCAACCGAAATAATGCAGGTAATGTTGGCAGCCTCCCCTTGCTGTCGTACATTATTACTGCTGATTGCTTGCCTCCATTTCCCCTGTACTCTAACAATGAATATATTTCACAGCTCACTTGCTTTACTGTGTGGGTGGTATGGCATAGACACCTACATGATATGAAAGAAAATCTAAAACAATAGGGTTTTGTTTCTGTGCACAGCACCTTAACAGGCTGCTGGTAGAAAAGGCAATTTTGTCAAACTGCTACAGGAAAAAAACAGAAGACTAGTGAGGCTTAAACAAGACTTTGGGCAAAAACACTACCAACTTCTCTTTATCTATTTAACCCCAGCTTCACCTGATCGTCTACAGAATAATTCAAGCAGTTATTGGCAGTCCTCAAATAAATTAAATTACACAGCTGCTTCTAAAAGATTATTTTAAAGTCAAGGTTTCCTAGAAAAAAATATATGCAGGAAAACACAACACTTTTTGATAGAAAGTATTTCATTACCAATGTACACATCCTGCAAAATACATATGTGAACAGCCTGAAACATATGCTGAGAACTAGCTCCATTAGAAACTGGAGAATCTCTACCAATTCACTGATTTATTACAACTACTGAAGCAAAATACGCATTTCCTGTTCTCACTTTATCCCACCCTGTAAAGTGAACAGGGCACGTGCCAGAGGAAGAACTGCACAATTCAGATTACAGCCAGTCTGCTTACTGCTCCTGTCCACTAGCAGCCTACAGCATAACTGCTTCTTGAAAATAAAACATAGAACTGTGTAAAGCAGGTAATAATCACAAGGTAATTACATTTTCAAATGACATAAATTAACTGCAATTGTGAGGAATATTCCCTTTGATCTTCTGGATGGCATAAACCTGACTGTTTATATAATCCTTTACTTTGAATCTTACTTTAGAAGAGTTTGAAGCATGAAGCACAGCAAGAGAAGTCTTATGTAATGAACAAAAACTATATTTAATAAGGACAAAGCAATATTCAAGTGCATTTACCTTAAAAAAATACCTGCAATGAAAGCCAATGTGTGTAACTGAGCTACATCAGCATCCTGTGCAAAACCCAAAAAGCTGACAGTTTTGAACTTTTGTAAAACGCTAGGTTCAAACCCAAACTGCCAGCTAGTCCATCAGTGATACCAAGGCAAAGCATAAACCAGTCCAGATGTGAAATTCAGCCCAGCTTTTATTCTGACACATAGAAACATTTCTGTGCAAAGGCACTAATTTTGTCTTAAATCAGCATCAAATGTTTGGATCAAATTACTTATCTGATACCAACATAAGGAGGATAAAAAAAATGAAAAATATCACAGATGGAACACAATGAAAATTCCAACAGTATCTGAAATTATATAAAGTAAGTTTCTATTACATTAGCATCTTTGATAATATTTACAAGAGTGAACGCTATGGTTTACAAAAGTAAACTTCAAAAAGCAGAGATTTCCAAAAGAAAGTGACTTTCAAAACGCATATTTTAATTTTATCTGGATTATAATTGTTAATGAAAAATGTTTTCATTAATTGGCCAGTACCCTCATTTCATTATCTCAGACAAGAGGAACAGCGACTGTAAGTAGGCATTGTAATTTTAAAGTAATGCAATCCTTTATATGACTAGAATACAATATGAATATTTCACTATCTGAATAACTTTAATTTTTCTCTTACTGCTCAGGCAGAACTGATTGCAGACACCACTTATTTATTTATTTATTTATTCAGATGCATGGGTTCAAAAGTGCATGCCAACATATGGACATAGAGTAATTCTTTAAAAACTCAGCACTGGAGGCTATGAAGAGCAGATCTTATACAGGAAAAAAAAAAAAAAAAAAAAAAGATCAATATAAAGAAAAAATTGTTCTAGATGTAATTGAAGTCATACATTTTTACACGACTTCTGCTATACACCCAATTACTGCTATTTATCAAACAGCAGACAACATTGAACCTGGCAGCATAAAAAACAAATTTTACTAAGTCAGGGGAAAAAAGGAGAAAAAAAATCATCAGAAAGGGAAGGAAAAAAGATACAAATAATAAATAATTCAATATTCCTGAGGAAAGCTCTTGCAGAAAAGGCCTGACTGATTCAAACATCAGACGTGAGGCTGACAAGAGATATATCGATTTAGACAATTCTATCATTATTATTCCAGCCTGAGTCCTTCAGAAAAGCTGTTCTTTTTGCCCCTGTTTTTATTGCTGTAACTAACAACCTTTTCTCTTATACCTTCCTCTCTTTGAACTTGAGCTCGTTATGGCTTTAATCTCAGTCTGGGTAAAAAATGATAAATAGAAATCCTAGTCTTATTTACTTGAGATGTAAGCTCGGTTTTCTTAAGACACAATGGTGGAAAATATTTGCTTTATATATATATGTGACTTTAGGGCTTCCTTAAATTAGGTCAAGTGCTTCTTGAAGTTTCTAATTATAAGAACAGACCTTTGACTCAGGATTAAATACAAGCAAGACAGCACTGTTTACTGATTTCACTTTGCTAGATGCATATTTTTACCAAATTTATTACTGACTGCTTCTAAGTTTACGTTACATATGTAGATATACTATAGCAAAATTAACCTAGTTTTTTAGTTTGTTTTCCCTACCTAAACTGGACTATACCACTGTAGATGTTGCCTAAAAAAATCCTTGCGGGTCAATGCAAATCACTAAAATGAAGCCATATAATTACTGAAAGAAAGCATTCCTCCATTATACATTCTGCAAGCAGAAGTATTTCTTTGCTGTTCGATGTGTTAATTACAAGCAGATAGGATATGCCACAGAAAATTAACAGTCTCGCAAAGACATCAGAGGTAAACACACAAAACAGGAGCTGCTTAAGGGTCAGGAGAGCAAGTCAATTTTGAAGAAAGATAAAAGAACTGTCATGTATATGATTGCCTATGAAAGAGAAGAGGGCAATCCTGCCTTGTTATCATCAGTTAATTAGGCACTACAGTCAGGCATGCATACACTGCAACACATTTGCCATGGTAATCAAATGTATTATTCAAATGTGAAACAAAACAAAAGCAACTGCAATTCTGACAAGGAAGAATACAACCTCCCATCACAAAGGTGCTGAATTAACTTTAAACAAGAGTTAAAAGAAAGCTCAGGAATATGTTATATTAACTTGTTCCAATAGCATAGCCCTTTAATTCAGACTTAAATTCCACTCTTTTCCAAACTTGATTCACATGCAATGTGATGACCTTTGCAAGCAACAATGAGGGTAATAAAAAATAGTTGATACTGCAGTAGGATCTTGTTATGTATTTAATATAAGTATTGCTTGGTGAGACTAATAGCATGCTCTGCCTAGAGTGCATCTATCTCTCTACCCAAAAACAAAAAAAAAAAAAAAAAAGGAAAATAAAGTAATACAAAACATTTTCCCCATCCTGAGCTATAAATGCAAGAAAAAAAAAAATCCAATTCATTCATCTGCAAATGATGTGATGACACTGTGATAAGGCTTTACAAGGCTTTACACTCTATACAACCAGCTTTTTTTTTTTTTTTATCTACTGATACAAAATGGATGTTTTTGGGATAACAGCCAGAGAATGATAGCAAGCTAATGTTTTCCCATTTCTTAGTATTAAACTTCTAGATTACATAGTTCTCAATTCGTCTATTTTTCCTCCACACAAGTAAAGATCAGCAAGAAAAATCCCACCAGACTTCTTCCAATTGAGTTAAACTGTATCTCCCTAAAGTGGTGACTCTTCATATAAAATGCATGCTCCCTGCTATGTATAAGAAAAGGGAGAGCAGGGTAGACCTCCTCATTCAAGTTTATAGAAACATGACGGCTGAGAGAGGGGAATGCCAATTAATTGATGTTGTTCCCTGTCTCATTGAATAAGATGGGGAAGGACCTGAGAAGAGCAGACACAATCAGACATACGCACTCTAACATCTCTTCTCCCCATGCGTGTGGGGTCTCGGAATTATCATTGCACATCAAGGCTCCCAGGTCTTCCAGAACAAATGTGGCAAAGGAGCACCTGCAATTGTGGTAATTTTCCCTAGCTTTATAATCCCCGACCTCTCCCTTCTCACAGCATGGAAGCAAACAACCAAGGATAGGGACTATTCAAACCAGCACAACAACTACTGCCTCTAATCTGTCAAATTACAATCTCCTAAACCCGGACTAAAAAGCAGACAGTAGGATGTCTTGTGTGCTTTTGCAAGACTAGAATTTATACTTTATACTTTCCATAATAATTTATATTATAAGATCTTATACTTTAATAATTTACACTTCCTTGTGTCCATGTTGCAGAATCCTCTCCAGTTCTTCAGATAATTTTCAGCTTCCTATACCTACATGATAACTGCAGTTTTCTTGTGTTTTGCCACAAAGCGTTCAAAATACATTAAAGAAAAATGTTTTTATTGGGTGTGCAGGTACTGACCAGCTTCATTGATTAAACTATTCTACAAATACCAATAAAAAGTAATAAAAATACAAAATTATGTGGCAGGGAACTATCTATTATGTTGTTATTTTGAAGACAGCTGCCATCAAAAGATATATATCCATAGTATCCACAATATATCCACAATATTCTCTAAGTTTGACCATCTAAATCAAATACTAAAGGAGAGAACAACAGGATACAGATGCATCTATTCTGATCACATTAAACTAATATGGATAACTATGAAAACTTTGTACATCTGCAATCTCAACATTTTTAATGTCCTGGCATACAGTAACCTGGGAGAAAGAAGTAATATCTGTTTCTTTGGCACGGAGATTTTCTGTTAGTCAGTCTGTCACTTCCCATTTCAGTTAACAAAATGTTGAATGCAGCTCAACCTTGGACAAACATTACAGCTCTGCTGAGTAGAAAATGGGAGGAGTTGCTTCAAAGTAAAAATTTAACACAAAAACAGATCTGCAAGAAATTCCTCAAACTTTAGACATACGTACATTGTGGTGAGAAAACATAACATTATATATGCCTTATTTTTCTATTGTTGTTTCAGAAATGCCTAAAATTTCATTTTTATCCAAAAAACATCATATCAAAGAAAATACAAATGAAATAAAACAAAATTAACTTGAGACAATTCAGCTTTCTTGTGTTGAAAACAAACGAGCTTCACTATTTTTCCTTCTAAATAAATGAAAATACTTACTCTGACAACAGATAGAAGACAACTACTAAATTAGCTAAACATTCATCTTGCTAATACAACAAGCATGTTTGCACAATCTAGGAATGTACATCTTCAGGTCAACACACAAAACATCTGGATAGATGAGTGGTGTGGGTACATACCAAAAAGTTAATATTCTGTAAAATTAACTCAGTTTATTCCTCTTTATATTTTGCTGTATTTACAACTGTCTGACTTGTTTAGCTGGAATTTAAATGGATAATAAAATAATTAATCACTTTCTGAGATCCACAGTTCACTGTATTTGTTACTCATTTTGCATCCAAACTGCCTACTGTTTAAGATATTCTAACTGAAACCTCTGGGACCTCTGTCAAGGATTAATAACCACACACCACCCAGAAAAGCATATATAGCTATTTGATATGTACAGAGAGAAATGGCTACATAAGGAAGACAAGTGGCATTCGTGTCACTCTAAAATTGTTTAGAATATGTGAAATAAACCAAAAATATTTTGCCTTTCATACTACCTGGACAAAAAATTAAAATAAATTGAAATAGAAAGCTGCATTCATCCAATAATGCAGCTTTTGCTACACACACAGGCTTCTCAGTGTTTGTTTTTCTGTTGTTGTTGTTGTTTTTTTGTTTTGTTTTGTATCCACCTGAACTTTTACTGATTTCTGCTGCTACCTGAAAGTACCTCACACTACACAAAAAGTACTGAGAATGTACAATTCCCTCATTAACACACATCTGTCTCATAATTTAAACACAAACAGCCTTCTTAATTTGTTTACAATTCAGTTCTTTCACAGTTATCAGCCTCGCTTTACTTTGCAGGTTTTGAGATAGGAGCACATCCTGCTCTTCCACTGAGCTACAGAGGCTCTGCCCTTCATGCAGATGTTCTAAACAGCAGCAGGGTTCCTCCAGTGGGGATCTGACTGCAGGACTCTGCATAACTTTCTGCCTGGGGTTACCTATGTTATCAGATAAAAACAAAATAATGCCCACCTTTTCTCTGAATATGGAATTATTTGAAAGACAAATATGAAATACAGAACTTAAGTACATTATTTCTTCTCCCCTAAAGTAATATTTACACCTATTAATTTCAGATGAAGAAGTGACAACATTCTTTTTTTCTCTTAGCTGAAAGTAAGAGTTTAGTATACCTTTTTGTAAAGTATTCAAAATACTTAACAAAAACAAATCAGCTATTTACTAACCTACCTTTGCAATCACGTTTTTTTAAAAAACTCATCCTGAATGTTTAAAAGCAGTGGACATCTTTTTTTATCTGACTTTCTATCAGATAACTCTCATTTTTGATAGATTTTTATTTTAAACTTTTTTTCTTTTATTTTCTCTCTTTTTTTTTTTTAATTGTTATGGAAATAACTTTTTAAATATTCCTTTCCACACACATTAGAAAATGTATGTTAAGAAACAGAACTCATTTATCAATCAGGTAAAAACAGGTAAAATCATCTACAAAACAAGTTAAGCTTCCATACCTACATGATTCACAAATTCCCATTAAATCTCTGCAGCAGATCTTTATATGTTACATCTAATTTTTTCCTTTTTTGATTGCATGGCAGTTTAAAAGTTCAAATTGCATATATCTCCTTTCAGATTCTCAAAGTTGTAATATTTCTTATTGATGCACAACATAAAAACTGATTTTCAAAAATAAGGGTCAAAATGGCACTATAATATATTCTTATCAACTCAATTTAATATTTCAGATCAACTCAATTTAATATTTCAGCCCCTTAATTTTAAGACATCGAAGTTTTATCTTTTTTTTCCACACTTTAATTTGTTTGATTATTAGGCAAATACCATATCAAAGCAGTGAGACTAAAGAGAAATTTCACACTCTTAAGTTTCAGTAAGGAATACCCACCAGCAAGAAACTGAATACAATACAACCTTGAATTTCTCAGGCTCCTTTTAGTCCAAAGAGAGCAGGTAGGTGGTGCTTAGAAAAATACATATATCTGGGAAAACTAAGTGCATTATGAGAAGCTTTTATTTCACATGACTATCATTTCCTGATTATAGTAGTTTCACATTATTATTTCTTTTTTACATCAGCAGGAAAAAAAAAAAAAAAAAAAAAAAAAAAAACCAACACTTTGGGATTTCAACAGTCTCCCTGAACGTGTAAAATAAAATAAACATGCAGTACTGTGCATTATCTTTCAGTGGGATTGTGCTTCGAATGGTATGGCTATGATTATAGTATTAGCTTCTCTTTTACGTTTAGAACATTTTCCCCCTGCTCATACCAATAAAATAAATAAATTAAAAAAAAAAAAAGTTATCCTCAATCCACTAAAATAAATACCTCTGTTAGATTCTGTTGCTTCAACAATGAATAAAGCAACCATGCAGGTTTATAATATCAATTCACAGGGCTCTTTCTGCTTCAGTGAACTGTTACTGAAAGGTTCAGAACAAAGCTACAGGCAGATCGGACAAAGCTGCTGTAACAGGATTTACATTATACTCAGACTGATAAGACCACATCAGAGAACTGCTCGATCTTCAGTACCTCTGATTAGAATAGCACAAGGTCTGTGAGCATTTTGGCTATGAGCACCTGATCACAGCATCTGTATTACAACCCACTACCTTAAGTGTTGATCTAATCTTACAATGGTAAGGTAATTTGTCTTTCCTCTTTTTCCTTTCCTCCCTCTCTGTCAAACGGATTTGGATGGCAATAAAATGGGAATGCAGGAAATCTATAGCAATGCTGAGCACCACTATATACATGCTTTAAGAAACAATGTACTCTTACGTCAACATTTTTTGATATCTATATTTACAATAATTAAAACATTCTACATACAAATAAGAAATTGGTACTTTTTGGTGGAGGGAGGGAGGCAGGATTAGGAAGATCACATCCGATGGGAAGGCAAACATAATGCTCAGTAAATAATTAATTAAATACTGCCAGGTGAAGTCACTGCTATAGATTTCTTAGAAGCGAGGACTTTCTTTGTGACTTAGTTAGAGCCACATTTTTAAATATATTTCTGCTTAAAGTAACTGCTACATTTCAATTATTTCTTTCCTCTTCCCACCACCACACTATCTTTTCAATCCATGCTGATTATGCCAGGCTAACCACAAAGAATCTTTTTATTTCATTTTTGCGGTTAAACATTCAATAAACATTCAAACAGAAACTATTTGTGCATGGCAATAAATTCAAGGCTTTAGTTATACAAAGCACAAAGCAAAATAACATAACATTTATAGAATTTAATGCTACCATGAGTGATTACTGCTTACTTGCTACAAGGCTAATCCCTAAAAATTCATTGTTCATTGCAGTAGCTAATGCAGCTAATTACAGCTAATAATTTTTTCTTGCATCCTGAACTCTAGAAGACACTGATTACACCTTTCCTGGCAACCGATACTGTACTGTCCATGATCCAGTCTTTTTTTTTTTTTTTTTTTTTAAACTTAAATCACACTAATACTTGAGCAACAGTTCAAAAATTAGTATTGCAATTAAAATGCACATTGCTTTTCATGTCAAAAGCACAATGGCTGAACTCACCAGGGAGGCAGGATAGAAACTGCTCTGCGCCAAGACTCTGAATTGATTCCTGCTGCTATGAGTGCTGTTTGACTGAGCATTTTGCACTGCACTGTTGTGATCAGTCACAAGTTTGGGGCTCTTATTACCTCAAGCAAACCTTGGCTTTTGGAAACAAATTCTCTTCCTGGAAAAACCTGAAACAGAGCTGACTTGTGATATACAAAGCTCCTGACTCAGCAAGACAAAAAGCAAACAAAGGAAAGAAACATCTTGACAAAAGTTACCAAAAATAAAGCATCTATGGCAGGCAACCTTGGTTGTTGGAATGAAAAGGAAATTAAAATATATTAAAACTGCAGCAGTTTCAACACATTACAAGAAAAAAATATATATAAATAAATCATCCAAACAGAAGGGAGCAATGTAGTAGAATACTTACATGGTTTTAACAATTATAGATTTTCTTCATTATTATTCACATACATCCTCTAAAGGAACTGCTTTGTGTCATAAGAAAAAGTGCATTTTTAAGAACATGAGTGATGTCACCGACAGATTTTTCATTCCTAATCTTTAGTTACTAAGAGAAGAAGTATGCTCCTAAACATGTGGAGGAAGATGTTCCTGTTGTTTCCTGTTTCTGAAATATCATTTAATGGCTGTTTTCATGACAGTGTGCACACATGTTCAAAGCAACTTGCACTTAAGCTATAAACTTTGCTTTGGCTGTATGTTCTTTGGCAGCACCTGGTGGAATTTGGGTAAAACTACAATAATGCCATAAAAGAAAAGTTACTACAACTCCAGCACTTTTTGCATGAATACTTCTGATGAAGTCACTTCTTAAACTACTCAGGAAACAGGAATATCAAGTTACCATGAAAGCAGGTCATTTCTGTTTTTTTACAAAACATCAACAGGTATTTTTGTAGTATCAAATACAATCATATTGCGATAACTACAATGCCCTGCTTCTCTCCTGAGATTAGTAGTCAACTTGGTTTTCACTATTCTAGTGGGGGGAAGAAAAACAGTAAACACAATTGAAAAATACAATCCATATCACAATAACACCCGGAATAAAACTAAGATTTTGTATTTACCATAAACTTAACTGTCACTCACAGCAATAGATCAAGTAAACTGACATCTGTACACAAAAAAAAATATAATAAAATTGCAAACATTTTAAACAGAAATTTTAGAGAAAGCATCTATCCACATATTTTCCTTGTCTCTATCAAGGACTGGTATTATCTTTTCCATTTAAACATTAGTAGACAGAAATCATTCAAACTAAACAGAGAACAAGTAGGTAATCAGATATTATTTGCTTTCGGTCCAGAGCTTCTAAATTATAACGTCCTATCAGAAAGTATTCACGTGGGGGAAAGGGAATGGGACTTCTCAAAGTAATACTGTAGGAAGTATTTAGCATATTTTGAGACGATAGCTGTCAAATTAGTCTTGTTTGAAATACTGTAATTAATGAAAGGGAGCCTAACACACTTATCACAGTTAGCCACTTGTATTCAAATCATGCTGCAGAGTTTTGAAGCCCAGAAACCTCTCCTTTTTCTTTTTTTTTTTTTCCCTCATCCCCAAAGCACTAAAACCCAGCAACACTTACCCCAATAATAACCTTCAAAAAGCACTTGTGATTTATTTTCTTTTTATAGAGTAGAGGAATAAACTAACAAAGCAAAAATTATTGACACATATAAGATCATCTTTTACTGAAGACTTAACTTATTAAAATTTAAGTTGAAACAAAAGACAAGGTTAAGAAATACTTGTACTAATGGCCAAATGTCACGATTTTTTCCCCATCTCTTATACTGAAAACAATATAAGTTGTTAGATTTATAAGACACTGTCTCCTACATAATTTGGTTCTGAGACGTCAAACATTTTTGCAAAGCTGCATTCAGAAATGCTTTAGGACCACAGATACTGAATTACCTTGCCAGCCATTGCTTACCATTACAATCAATCTCTGATACATTCATTTTACAAGCAATTTATACTATATGCTGAAAGCTAATCCAAGATGAGATGTATGGGTTATCAAAAGACCACTGGGATAGACCACTGGGTATTTTGGTAGGCAGAGATATAACAACAATCCATTTTAGATTAGGTCCTAACCTTTAAATAACAAGAGCACTAATTTTCTTCAATGCCTTTCAGCTGAGGACGATGAAACTCTTTACAGACAGGAAGAAACTGAACTTCACAAAACCTCTGACAGGGCCAATGAAACATATTTCTCTTCAGCCTGGAGAAAAGGAGGCTTAGGGGTGACCTTATTGCTCTTTACAGATACCTTAAAGGAGGCTGTAGCAAGGTGGGGGTTGGTCTGTTCTCCCACGTGCCTGGTGACAGGACGAGGGGGAATGGGCTTAAGTTGCACCAGGGGAGTTTTAGGTTGGGTGTTAGGAAGAACTTCTTTACTGAGAGGGTTGTTAGACACTGGAACAGGCTGCCCAGGGAAGTGGTGGAGTCACCATCCCTGGAAGTCTTCAAAAGACGTTTAGATGTAGAGCTTAGGGATATGGTTTAGTGGGGACTGTTAGTGTTAGGTCAGAGGTTGGACTCGATGATCTTGAGGTCTCTTCCAACCTAGAAATTCTGTGTGATTCTGTGTGTGATATGTGTATCCCTTGACCCACACTATAAATACAGCCACCTTTCACGTGAAGCACAGGTGCACCAGGACATTCTAGACCTGTTTTGTTGGAAAGAAAAACATTCATCCTGTTTAAATAAATAATAAGTTACACTTCCAGTGTCGTGGTAATTTACTATAATGTGTCTTAACCAAAAGTAGATGCGACCTCAGCTTCCTATCGTTAATAAAAACTTCATGAAAGTCTTGCATATTTCTCTTCTGTTGTAAGGTTTGCAAAGCTATCATTAAGGCTAGATGCTTTAACGAATAGGCCAGGTTAATTTCAGATTTGTCAGCTTGTACTGTGTCTCTTCAGAAAAAACTCTACATAGGTCTATGATATGTAATCAGATTATAATCCAAGTTGCAGAACTGCACATTTCCATGTGCTTCCAATATGAGAAAAAGATACCTCTTTACATTCTGTAAACCAGGATATTGCAAATCTGAAATAGATTTTTCAATGAACAGTTTTAGGCTTTTTTGTTGTTTTTGTTGTTCTTGATTCAACTACCTTAAATTATTGTTGTTGCGGTTTTTTTGTTTTGTTTTGTTTTTGTTTTTTTTTTTCCCCTCTAACTTTTCACTGGCATTATAACCTCTTTTTCTTTAACTAAACAAGAATGGTGCGATTTAGAGCATGCATGTATTTCATTTACCTTAGACGTGCAGTCAGGGAAAAAGGAGAAAGGTAGGAGACAAAAGGTCCAGTAACAGGGGTTCAAGATCCAATTTCTTTAAATGCTTTTACTTGAAGGCTCTAAAAGCCATGTTATAGTTTAATCTTCCCCAAACCATTCTGCTTCTGCTAGATTTAGCACTTTTGTCCCTTTGTATTCACAGACTTCACATAGCTTCTCCCAGGCTGGCAGGCCAACATATTAGAAATAAAATGCAATTCTGGTATGTGACACTTCAATTTAGCTTCTTCAGTAGCAAAGATCATCAACCGCACTACTTTCTCCCATGACAGAAGATCACCTAAATATCACTTAACTGATGTGAGCTCTGTTGGTAATGCATACACTGTCACCCCACTACATTACCACCATGCTGCCTAGAACAAAAATCAATTTTTAATTGACTGGATTATTTGAGGAATGTGGCCCATCCACTGTGCAGGGCTGATAGATTCTCCTAGTTCTCCTGTCAGCAAAGACTGTAAAATTTCAAGCTTCTTCAATACAGTAATTCAAGGATTTATCCAGAAGCCATATGAGCAGAACAATATTAGACTTTTCCAGTACTACCCCTCCATTTTTCTCTCTTCTTGCTGGCAAAGTTAGGTGTTTACACCACAGTGCAATTGAAACACCAGTGACAGGAAAGACAAGGAGGTTAAGACCACAATGAGAATTTATACAAAGGATGTAAACGGTTAACGAACACAGAGGACAATACTGGACTCAAAAAATTCCTTTTAAGTTTGACACTAAGTATGACACTGGATAAATAGATATTATAGAGTATCAAATCCACCAAACCGAAGAACAATCTACAATACCTTGTCTCAGCAGCCACCAAAATGCTATTTCTCAGCCAAGTATCATCACTGGTTTCTTCAGTTATCACTTCTGCATTGAGATATAAGCCCAAGCACTAAAGGCAAAGGGTTGACATTAAAAAGAAACATTAAAAAAATGAGAAGGAGGGGGAGAGGGGAGAGGGGATTAGGATGGGTCTAAAATACTCACTTGACACTGTATCAGTAAACATCCCAGTAAGCTGTTTTGTGAAACAGCATAAGGCATTCCTTAACTATCTTGTACAGACACTATAAAATTTTCAATCACTTCAAGGAATCTTCTGACAGGTTGTGTGTATAATTTCACTAATTTTTGTCTTTCCCTTTTGTACTGCTTAAAGAAAAGAGCTGCATTGAAGTAGGTACTAAACAGAAAATTCTAGCCTTGTATGGCAACAGTTTCCAGCACACACAAGTACCCAAGGCTGCACTCACATAAGTTTTAATTCATTCATTCTAATCAACGGTAAAATTTCAACAATTAGCAAAGTTTCGGAAATCACAGATTTAAGATACTGATTTCTTGTCAGGAAAGATATATATATATGAAGACGCATTTAGTTTATGAAGTTTGAGTCTCATTTTCCAAAGGTCCAAACTGTGTATCCATCTGTAAGTAGCAGATCTTCATTTAACAGTCAGCAAGATGCTTTTTTTCCTCCTGTTCTCTGTGTATCAGTTCATGAAAGTGTCAACACTATTGTGATTTTATAGCAATATTACCCAATACCATTGGGTAATTGGTATAAAATACATGTACCACTGGCATTTTATGATGTGGTTTGCTGGACCATGTTCAGCCAGGGCAACTGTATTTCAGCGATTCAGTCCATTATCTAATCCTGTGTAGGACTACTATACAGACACCTCTGCAGCCCAGGAAGAAGAGAAATGCAGAGTAAACTGTCTCAGGCAGCACTGCTGTTTTTAACAACTGTGCTAGCTTGTGGCAGTCTGGTGAGTTGGCAAAAGTATGCATCTGCAGAAGTTTCTTGACCATCTCAAGGTGTTACGCTTCTCCTATCCCATTGCTGCATTACCTGCAGTAAAAACCTTACCAAATAAGGTCATATTTCTACCCAATTAATTAGAATAAATGGTTTGGGGCATGTGTGTGCTTTGTATGTTTGTTGTGTGCTAACTTAATGAAAGCTGCGAGAATACAGAAATACCTAATCTTACGTAAAGTTAGAGCGACACAGAAAGAGAATGCCTAATTTGGGCTAAATCTGCCAGTTCAAAGTGAGATCAGATCAGCACCTTGCACTCTGTTAGCACAGTATTTCTATGAAGTACTAAAATTCTATGTATTCATAATATTTTCTTTGCAGTACTAACATTCTAACTCCCAGACTCTCTGGATCCTCAATCATGATTTCTAAAGAAGCACGTATTTAAAACTGGATTTATGCATTGAAGTAAGACTAAAAACATGAGTAAAATTATTGTAGAATACCAGTCAAAAGTTAGAGTAGACACTTTCACCTCACATTTCAAGATCAGGAACATGCTTATGGTCCTGGCTGAAAACTGTATTTCATATACTACTGATGTCCATTTCCAGCGCACTTCTGTCTTCAGCCAAATACCCTTGAACTGCTACAGCCCTGCAATCAACCTGGATACAATGACTATGATGTCAACAGCTCACAGAATATACTTAGGACATGCCAAATTTATATTGTTGTCTTTTAAATGCATTCAGAAAAGCATTCTGTGACTCTACAAATACAATTTAATATTAAGTAATCCAGGAAGGAAGCTTAGTCTGTGTACATCATGTAGACTTGGCATTTCTTTTTTCCAATTCATGTGAAAGTGAACAAGAGAAAGGCTAGTAGCCCAGGTTCATCCATGCTACACTGGCTTCCCTAATGTGATATAAAGAATTAATTCAGTGTCATAGTTTCAGCTACTGAAATCTATGTTTTCCATAGTCTACAATCACAAGAATACAGCTTCCATCTCATTGATAGGCAGTGAGGAAATTCTTAAATATTTTCTGGATGTCTGCAAATCTGCCTTCTGTCATCCTGCCTAAAGTCGCCTAGTTTCCAAAGCTAAAGGCTTCTGTTCAGCCTACACAATCACTTTCACTACAACTAAAGGAACTAAATAGTTATGCATACATATAAATGTATTCTCTTTTGGTTAATACAAAATATCAAAATAAATCAATAAATGAAACCATAAATGCTTGAATTATTCAAATTACATCAAGTAATTTACTTGTGATCTACCAGCTTCTTAACAACAGCTCTATTAACTCATCTTAGTGACAGGACTTTTAAATACTCATGGAACTGTGAAAACATGCTGCTTAGAAAAACAGTTTATAAAATAAAGAATCAACTTCGTCAACTAATACAAATTACTGGACATGCTCACTAATGTGAGTGAATATTCACGTTGCTGTTCCATTGACACTTTGGACTTGGTTAACAGTTCAGTTTGGGCATATTCACGGCATGGTGTAATAGTGACAGCACTTAAAAGCCAATCCATGCATTTTAGAAGATTATATTCAAGCTCTTGTTCATTTGCTGATCTAGATAATATAAAAGTTGCTTTGTTTTTCTCTTAATGAGCTGAAATTTAGCTTGACTGTAACTATGAATGAGATTATCCTGGGGATGAGTTCAGACAGCAACAAATTATAATCCTAGTTTAATAAAAGCAGCAATAAGATCCTACTCTTACACAATACATTCCCTCTATTAGCACCATTTTACAAATCAATAAAATAAAAATACAGATAGGTTGAAATTATCCTTTCCAAAGGTTACTTAAATTTCTGCAGACTGATTTTTTTTTTTTAATTTTATTTTTTTTTTAATTTTTTTCTGAAGCATACACTATGTCTCAAAACCAAGCTTCTGAACAGAAATCAGAAACCTAACTGGTGAGACATCTAAGAAAACAGAATTTCTCCCCAAAGATAAGGAAAATACAGTGAAGCTCAAAACAGAAGTCCGAAATCCTGCTGCTTTTGTCTTCTGACAATTTACCTTTGGACTTCTCATGTTCCTCAGCAATGTAACTCTAGCAATTGTATAAGACTTCTGACTTGGCACTATTTTCAGATTAGAAACAAGCCCTTCAGTAAGTGCCAAATTAATGCTAGGATGCATTTGATCTGATACAGCATTTGGAGTAAAACAACAGCCTAAAGGTTCCTTCTGTTCCAGGTTGCTAAAGGAGGACTGAACAAGGAACACACCAGCACCCAACAGATTTATATTCTTAAATCTGAATTCTCCAGATTAAACCTGAAGTTTTAAATCAAGTTTAGATTCTTTTTCTTTTTGCCATATAAAACATTTGTAAAAACTATTAATATTCTTTATAGCTAGCAACATAACATGGTAAAATAAAGCAGCAGTGAATCCCTGCCCCAACAAAACAAAAGGGATGGAGCCAAGCTCTGTTCAGCGGTGCCAAGGGCCAAGCCCAGAGGCAGTGGGCACAAACTGGAGCACAGGAAACTCCCTCTGAGCACCAGGAGGCACTTCAGTGCTGTGCAGGTGCAGGAGCCCTGGCCCAGGTTGCCCACAGAAGCTGTGGAGTCTCTTCCTTGGAGAGCTCCCAAAACTGCCTGGACATAGGCCTGGGCGCCCCTGCTTGGGGGTTGTGGCAGACAGGCCTCACCCACGCTGAGTCTGAAAAAAAAAAAAAACAAAAAAACAAACACAGTTTTTTTTCCCCTCAGGTGAACACAACTACCCCGAATGAAGAAATAACTTCGTTAACGTCAGTATTAGCCAATACCAAACAGTGGACATGCTTATATTATACAGGTGGGCTGATATCACAGACAACAAGAACAAAGATTGCAGCTCAAAAATTATTTGTCCATCATTGATCCAGTGACTGAAAGCAATATTTAAAAACTTGTTAAAATACAGCTACCAGGCTTCAGGACTTTGCTTTGTTATCTAATCGCCCCAAGAGGTGTCGATGGTTTCCTATCTACTGGAAACCATTAATAAGCAACAGCTTCAGTAAACTGCCTTTTACTTTACACATTTTTTACTAGATTCTTTCTAAAGCATCTTGTGTATGTAAGTTACAGGATAGAAAGTGAAGGTGTTTCAAAACACTTTTGTAGTGTTTCGAAATCCTAGACACTGCTGAAAAAATTTTGAAGATGTTCGTGACAGCTGTTAGCAGGATTGCATACTTTTCATTTTTCAGTTTTTCCAAATTGCACTTTTCTACATATTTTTGTTCTTTGCATTATGTGTTAAAATTATTTTATAGTTTTCTACAATGCTACTTCTAACAAGTAATGATGGAATACAATATCTCGCTGTCTCCTTCCAAGCTGTGCTCTTTAATCCTCTCTCACACTCAAACACACACAGTTTTACTTACTTCCTATTCCATTTTTTTCTGATAGCAAATTTATGTCCATCCTTGGTGTACAGAGCTGTATTTCATACTAAATATGTTGTTTTTTTTTTTCTTCATTTGCAGTTCCTAGCAGTGACACAGTTCCTCTCCTTCCATCATCTTTCTGCTTTTAACTACAAAACCTTAGAAATATATTATAGGTATATACACCGGTAAAAGTACTTCATACAACACAGACATTTATTCTTTTCTATTTCAGACATTCACTTAATAATGCTAGCCTATTAATCTGATGAATGCTAAGTAGAGGACAATGTGCAGATACCTAATTTTACCCAGAGGAAAATGAAACAATTTCCAAAAAAGCATCACTTACTACAGCTCTGTTGATATTTCAACATGTATTTGTCCCTTGGATATATTCAGAAAGCATGTTACAAGACTACAAACGTATCTTTTTAATAACAGTAGCACATAATTCTTCAATGCTATGCAGAGATGAAAAAGTCCAAATGTTTCATCTATCCCCAAAACAAAGGTAATAAGCCTTTGTCTTTTATTTAATTTATTTTGTGCATGCTTTAAGCATTTACCTTAATGAGCTTTTGTTTCTTTGTACCTCTGGAGATTAGTATTCTGCCCAACAAAACAATTTATTACCCAAAATGCTACTACTGTTGATAAAGTCTTAGCTGCTCCAATACTTCTGCCTTGACAGCTAATACCCTAATGTTTCATTTACAGCTGAACAAAGCAGCTTATCTCTACTAAAAGGGGAATTAGTAAGTAGTAAGAAATAATTTCAATCATCTGTTCTGCTTCCAAAGTAAAGTGATGACTTGTGCATTCTTGCTTCTATCTGATGACAGGTATGTTGCAGTTCTTGGAATACAAAACAGGTCTGTCATTTAAGCTTTGTAATTTGTACAATAGAGATACGTGGATTAGAGAAGAGTCAGGTCTTTGCTGTCAAAAATCTGCAATCAGCAGTGTGCAGCAGTCAGCACTTTCACTTCACAGACACGGCACTGAGTCAAGGGAAAAAAAAATCAGTTGCGATCAATAAATAGCTTCATTTTGTATCTGCAACTCCTTCTAAAGTTCCAACAAGTATATGTTTATCTGAAAACCCCTATTAATAACAGAAAGGATTTGTTGACAAAAACATTCTTTAAGGACTATGCTGCCCCAAAATAGCTTTGATCATCAACTTACTATGTAAATATCTAATTATCTATATCTAAAATATCTATTATTCATAGCTCAAGAAATGAAATCTACTACAATCTACTACAATTTTATCATCAAGTTAGTTGTGGAATTCTTAGTTTTTAGTTCTTAGTTACAGTTCCTGTAAATTTGAAAATCTCTGTGGCAAAGAACAAAGACTGATTTTTGCTTGATGTATGAGTAGGTTTTTCCCTCTAGGATTTTTTTTTTCTATATTTTTTTTCCGAATACTTCAGGGTAAGCAGCATAGCATTCATCCTATACTTTCTCTGTATACAATCTCTGCATATGATATATTACACCAAGATATATTTTTTCTAAGTAGTAATTTATTTTACACTGAGTTTAGAAGAATTAATTAGTTTAGAAGAAGTAATTAAAATCACTTTTGAGTTCTCTAATTGGGCACCACAATTTTTGACAGCACCATAATTTATAGATAATACATCTTAATTCAGTGTTTAATTGAATTTTTCCTATTTTTTTATTAGGAAAAGTTAACTTTCGGATTTCAGGTGGTACTGGTGAAACTGCCACCGGTAGTGGTGAAAGATGCGTTAGTTTAAAACAATAATACCAGGAAATGGACTACAACTAAAATAACCCTGCAGAATTAGCCAGAAAGATGTTCCACATTGATCTCGTAAGTTTAACTGGTACAAATGTATTTTCCTTGTAGTCAGAGATATGGACTTCATTCAGCTTGATATTCTAAGTCACTGTGATCATGTCACATACATATGGTGAACCCATCTTAACATTGCAAAATTTGCTTAAGTGCAAATGAACAAGTTAGGGGAAACGTAGCAATGGTTCAAGCACCACATAAAATATGTTTTACATGATTACAGTGCTGTGACATTGGTCACTACCTTCTTAGAAATTTAAGAAAAAAAATAGGCTAGCAACAAGAAGGCTCGATGGTAAGAGAGTTACCAGACATCACTACTGACTGCAAAGATCTACTTCCCATCTATATTTTAGGTAATACAGTTTCTATGAAAATTGTAATTTATTTATTTGATAGGAAATCTTCACTTCAGCCTGACAGGATGCCCAGAAAAGACATCTGTGCTCTTAGAGAGTAACACTAAATTAACTAGGTATGACAAAGCGGCACTGCCATTGTGCAGTCCTGTTGTACCGTCCTTCATTCAGAACTTTCACTCTTATGATGTAATGGAGTTGCAATGGATTTGAAAATTAATTTAAATTTATTAAAATTGTAGTTTCTCCTGAAATTCTTTTTAATATTACCTCATATTCTTAATTTTCAAATATATTTAAAAGTCATGAATCAGTCTAAAAATTGTTATAACATACCACATTACAGTATCTTAATACTAAAAAGTTACCAAAACCTTTACTTATACCTAGCCAAGCTTAATGATGAGAATCTTAAATTCTTACTTGGCTGCCACACATGGAACATTCTGTATGACTGGTCAAGAGAAAGTCAAGACTACTCAAAATGTTGTGATCAGAAGTAAAGTAGCAACAATTTTGTACATACTTATACAGGAACCTCATAGTATCAGAATAAAATGACAGTAAAATACTGGAATGTGAATATAGAATATAACAATATATGAGATTCAAATATATTCTGTAGAGGCAACACAACAGTTCAAAAGAAGAGATTAAATTGATGTGTTAGAGTGGTTTCTCCAAAAATAATGTATTTAGACTGCAGGAAGTTGTCATAGATGTTAAATGAATGAAATATTTGAGCCTATTTTGTGTCCAAGTGGTATTCTAAGAGCACATAAAACTCAGTAAAGATAACCACCAGCACAGACCAAACTGCTTGACAATAATTTTATTTTTTGTAGTGGGTAATTTTTTTCATTTCTAGCTATCCTTTCACAGTTCTGCAGTTTTTAATATCATCCACAGAAAGTTTTTGTTTTTAAAATTAATTTTCTTTTTAAAATTATTAATAGTTTAAATAAGCTGATGCCACAATCATCCAAAATACCAACACTTTTTTAATTTGAAGAGAAAGACGAAAAAAAAAGCAAATGTTAATTCCTATTTATCTTCCTAGCAGCATTTCAACCTGTTCCTTGTATCCTTACAAATATCTCAATACATGTACACATGCAAATTCACCTTGCCTCACTTCTGAGATAAGCATGGATATAATAATGAAAATACGATAGAATACTTTCAGTTCATATACATTATGTAACTTGAGTGACCAAAATTCAAGGCAGATAAAAAAAAAAAAAAAAGACTAAGAGTGCCATGAAAGGTAGTTTATCAGCCTGATAAAAGTGGTGGAATAAAGATGCTTATATTTATCCTGAAAAGAAAAGGGCACATTTCTTTTTGGTTTAGTGATGACTTCCATTAATATAGAGAGAAAATACATAAGAAGGTGTAAACACTACAGTTGGAAGGCAATTATATAGACGGCAATGTGCAAAATGAAACTGGGAGAGGGTCTGCCATATAGGGTAACTTCAAGCTTCCTAAAAGTAATACTGACAAGGATATGAAAATATATTTACACAAGGCTAAGTTCCAGAGTTCTTACTCACTGGAGCCTTCTTTAAAACTACAGGAAGGCTTCTATGAAGGAATATTATCAGAAGTGGTCCTATCTTGAAGATCACGTGGAATCGAGTTGGATTTTTTTTTTTCAAAATTTATTTCTCATGACTGTAATGAGTCATAAACAGAACCATCAGAGTTCCATTTGGTCTGGAGTTGCTGAATTTTCAGTGTACTGTGCTACACTTCTGAAAATATTATTAATTTACTGATGCATGCATTAATAATGTAAACACAGCTGTACAAGATTTAACTCCAACAATAGAAAAGGCACTAAGGCATCTCTTCACTGAGATTTCAATTCTGAAATTATTATTATTTTTTTTTTTTGCAAAATGTGTTCTTGAAAAGTGAATTACAAATATGATTTTACATGCAAAAAATTATACATATAGTTGATTCTGCAAGCAGAACTATTTATATAGTGTTAAATTTGAAATTCAGTATATTTTCAAAATATATAGTTTTTTCGCACTTACTAGCAATTTAAAAAATATATATGAATTTATGCATAGCATAATGCACAGCAAGATGTGTCCGCTATCCATTTGCTGCACAATGTGTCAGTTCAATTGTCCATAAATGGTAAAAAAAAAAAAAAAAAAAAAAAGGTAAACGTGGACTGCATGCAATGACCATGGTCACTTTTTTTCCACCTCACCACACACTGTGCAACTTGACACAGACTACACGTAATTTTCTTTTATACTGATCCAAAACATAATTCCTTTATCACATAAATAGATAGGCTATTTAAATTTATATGGAACTCCAGACCTTACAGTCAGGATCACAGAACAAACTCGTGTACCCCAAAAGACTGAAAGCAGCCAAGGAGACTATACAGAGGAAACTGATTGTCCAAACACTGTAAGTTTCAAAGAATTTTCTATAGTTTCCAGATATAAAAGATGAGTTTCAGGAAGAGCATCAGTATCACCAAGAAAAGGTAGTAACAAGTGTGCATTACTGAATATGGATGAAATGTCTCTTTTTTTCTTATTATTCACACACAAATTTAGCAGGTTAATCCTATCAACTGCAGGAATTTTGGCAGTTGAGAATGCCAGAGCATCTGTGACTTTGACTTTTCTTGGAAAGAAAGCAGAATTTGAAAGTAGCTCCTGAGTCTGTGAGTCCACTACACAGTGTAATTCTTACTTACATGTATTTAAGTTCAGTTTATTACTGTCTCCTAAAATTTGGTAACTGTTTCACCTCCCCCAGTCCATGCTTAGCCTGGAATCCTGTTACTCACTGATGGGATTATTTAATGGATCTTTAAGATTTTCTCTCAAATTATGATGGACAGCACATACCTATTTATCTTTATGCCAATAAAGATAAGCTTTTTAGCTTAAGATGCTGTCCACATCCCTGCTATTTAACCCAATGTACTCAGAGTAAACATCTTTTTTTTTTTTTTCTTGACTAAACATTCCAAGCTCTTCTTTAATATGATCAGTTCTCCATTGCTTTCATCCCAGATGGTATCTGCATATATTCTATGTCTACCTTTCATGATAACGAATTGCCATGTTTGTACTCAATACTGTAGAAAAGAAACTTGTATCTATATAATAAAGCATTGATACATCACATTATTTTTAGATATCCATACCACAGACAGTTATTCTACTTCTATAAAGCAGACATGGTTGAAACACCTCTGTCACTTCCAACTGATGAGATCCCACTTCGTAATAGAATGCTGAATTTCAGGATTTGTATTAGCTATCATCCTACTTCTGCTGTTCCAGACTTTTCTTTTTATATCTTGCTCCTTCTCTAGTTCACAGAATCATATAGGTTGGAAAAGACCTCCAAGATCACCTAGTCCAACCTCTGACCTAACACTAACAAGTCTGCCACTAAACCATATCACTAAGATCTACATCTAAACATGTTTTTAAAGACCTCCAAGGATGGTGACTCAATCACTTCCCTGGGCAGCCCACTCTGATGCCTAACAACCCTTTCAGGAAAGAAGTTCTTCCTAATATCCAACCCAAACTTTGGTTAGGCTTCTGTACTCGTCATTCAAAGATTTAATAAATACACTTTTAATTCCTTACAACTTATGACAACTGAATACATTGAATAAGACCTTTACAGGGGTAGAATAGAGAAGAAAAGGGAAGTTTCTATTAAAAAATAAATAGCATTGACATTGCATTATCAAAAATTTCATGTGATAGTTGCAGAGTAGTGATTAGTGCATGCTGTGTATGGACCAAAAGAAAAACAAAAAACAAAAAATGACAGTCATCTGCAGTGATGCCTTGCAACATGAAAGCAAGAAAAAAATATCTTGCCAGCTTTTGAAGGGATGGGTGATCAATAAAGAATCATGTTCTTTCTAGGGCTAGAAGAGAGTAATAAAAAAGTACCAACTTCTTTCAACTTCTTTGCATATGGACGAGGTGCTGAGGGCAAACTAGATTGAAGCTTGTAAACATGAACTCACTACAGTACACTGTGGTATCTCGTGAACATGAACTCACCACATATTTGAAACTGCTGCTGTGAGTGCACGGGAATATACTATCATCTTTGCCTAGCAAAAAGATAGAATCGGTATTTTTAGCACTTCATGTCAGGACCTCCACTTCAGCTGTAATGACTTATAAGTGAAAGACCCAGTTTTCAGACCACATAAAGCCTCGTCCCTTGTCAAAATATTATACTACTAGAACTGAAGAACAAATTGATGTGATGATGTTTGTGATCTGCCAGCAATTTCCAAAAATTCACAATGATTTTCATCAGCTTAACATTAAATTTCAGGCAGTTTCATAAAATGCTTACATTGCCCTTAGATCTTTTGATCAATCGGGTATTTATCATAAATTTATCATTAAACATAGCTAATATACAAGCAATATGATCTACAAATGCATCTCATTGATTAATATGAAACCACATTAGATCTCAAAAACATTTGGCTTACTGGATTATCCAAGAAGGATATATGAGTCTGTATAACTGGTGGTCCTTACATGGCAATTAAGGTAAATATTGTAATTACACAACTTACTGTGAACTGTGAAAGGGGATAAGAAAAGTCTCAATGTTAAATAAGATATGTCTGAGAGACAAACATAAGTGGAAACTTTATTTTCTTAGAGTGACTTATTCAGATCAAATGCTTTCCAAACTTTTTGTTATTATGTAATATACGCATTTATTTAGCATGCCAGCAAAATACTTCAAGAAAGTTTAGCACTGGAATTTGAAATTTACACAATAATATAAATTTTCCATTGAAGGGTACTATGTGATGATTTATAGATGATTTGTAAAATACCCAGATCTATGGAAAATATAAGTGCTACTAAGCATGCACAGTCACAAGTAAATGTGGGTAAATATATATCTGACTGCTGAAGCTAAGTGACCATACTTTAAAAAGTACAAATAATTACATATTAGCGTATATGGAAACCTAATTATGGAATTTATTTTACTGACAATGCTAGCTAGTGCTGAGCAATGTGGTCTCATATTGCAAAAGACACTGAAAAATGCATAAACACTAAAAAACATACTCTGGAGACAAGTACTAAATATTTCATCATATAAAATCCTTTTCTCTCTGCTTATATCTTGTGTTGATAAAACAGGCTATTGCATGATGACAAGGCTGATATTCTCCTTACTCCATATTTGTTATATACCATTAATAGTTTTTTATTTATGCCTTTTTTTTTCCACTCGCTACAAACTCAGTATTTGTTTGTTCTGCACACCTTCCATTCTGCTCCAATTACAACAGCAGTAGCCTTAATTGATCTCACAGCCCTGCTCAACACTGCATGAGCAAGCTCTAACCACACAGTAAGGTCCAGAATATCTGGTAAGCACTTAAAACCAGAGGACTCTTTCAAGTATCTTTCACAAGCATTTTCCAAACACATGCAAATGGAGCGGAATCACAGGCTTTTTCATGCACATTAGCAAACCCCTAAGTCTGACCTGGATGGAATAGACACATACAAGGGTCCACAATTTGGTTTCCAGACTCATTCAATCTGTTGTGTCTCCTGCCACAGTAGAAGATTGCTAGGTGCTATGACAGCCAGTCACCAGGAACTTCTACGTCAGCAGCAAGCTTACTACACAGAGATCACTCAAGAGTATAACTTAGAAAAGGAACAGGGCAGAAATAAAATCATTGTGATCTTTTGTATCAAGTTACGGGAAAATACTTGAAAACTGGTCAAAATGATATTTTATGTGTACATGTGTATGTGTGTGACTGACAGTGTATTTCATTTGTGCACGAAAGGTTTTGTTTAATGATGAGCAATATAGTAAGTTAATACCCTCCATTGCATTCAAGAAGTAACTATAGTACAAAGCATGGTAAAGTGTCATTGTAAAGTGCGTATTGATGCTTGCTTAACAACTGGAATATGAATTACAAGTCCATTAATTCAAGCTGGCAGATTGGGCTTGGTAAGCATAATACTGAGATAAGTGAGATAGGTTTCATGACGTGTTGAGCTGAAGGACCATAACCCACAGCACTTAGGATAAAACAATTTACAAATTGTCTCGTCAGTTGTCTATCTTTCATTCTTTAAGAAATCAGGCTGTTAGAACCAGCCACAATTAATTCCCTTTCTGTGCATCTTTCCGAAAAACTCACAGTTCACTAACATCAGCACTATAATAAAGCTAGTAACAGTCATAGAAAGTATATACATTCCAAATAATACTATGAAAACTGAAATTAAAACTAGAAACCATTAATTGTGATAAATGGTTTATCGAAATCAATAAAATTATGAAACCTCTATACAGCTCATGTGAATCACATACTGTAAATTCATTTCAATGAATTATTGAGGCAACCTTTGTTGCCTTTATTTTATCATCTTGGAAAACTCTGAAGCAGGTATCTTAAGTAGAAATACCTAAATGAAACTTCAGAGTCTGGGGAGGCTTACAGCTTCTTGATTTAATTGCATTACGAGTCTATACCACTTTAGTCTGAAGTGGTACTCACGTATTATTCCTCTACAGCTTCTCAGCAATGGTGCTCTTAAATCTTAGTGTTCAGTGTATTCTGCTTTTATAATTTAAATACAAAGTGATGTATGCATTTTCATTTTATTTATATACTTTAAGAAATGTCCAATAAGCACGTGATCTTTTAATGTTATAATCACTAACAATCAAAAAGTAGCTTTTCCACCTATGATTAGTAAATTAATCATCCATTGTGTTATGAATTCACAGGCTGTAAACTGTAGGATATATCACTACTTTCTAACATTATATTATCTATAGACACAAGAACTGTCAGTGCTTAATATATGTTAACAAGAATGCCAAGCACTTACATTTAATTAAAGCTATATATCTTTCTAGATAATTAGTAATAATTAAGAAGAATTACCACCCTAAATAATGCAAATAATATTATTTCAACTGAAACTTGAAGTCTGAATTCAAAAACCCAAAATAAACTCTTGGGAATGCAAATATGCCATTATGCAAACTGTTTTCTTTAAGTATGATATAATTTATGTAATGAAATAAATCTATGCTGTTAAAATATTTAGCAGAACTGAGAATAATGAGTGGAGATAGGATTAGTTTAATTAGTTTACTGAAATGGAGTTCTCAGTGGCTAAGTGTGATGTATTAGCTTTTGTCACTTAGAATAAAAAAAGAGGTAATTAGCTCTCATTGAAATATATTGTTTTCTTTGAAGAAAGAATATTTTAGCCTGTATAACAGAAAATAATACATGAAGCATAAAACCGATCTACTTCATCCAAGAGTACAGCTATGATAAATAAGAAGAAAATAGGAAAACCTTAAGTATTTCATTATGTAATCTTGAATAAATAGATTTAATTTACAGTGGTGCAATTCCACTGATTCAAACTAATTTACAACTAGCTGACTGGCAGAAGTCCACTCATGGAATATCCCTTTTTGATCTGAAAAATTGAAAAAAAAAAAAAAAGCCTTCTCTCTTATTCAGCAATTACTTTGTTACTCAGAAAATCCTGTACCTCTTTGCTATACCAAGACATTCACCAGACTGACTGAAAATTAAGAAAGAAGGTGGCCTTTCTCAAGGACATTTCCTGTTGAATTAGGAACACATCTATTGTAAGGTCAGGGTCTAATTTTATTCCAATAAAAACAAGAAAAATAACACAAGTATTGTTTTTCAGAGTAAGTATGCTTTCACAGCCAGAGTACTACTTAGTGGTAGTTGTACATTTCTGAATATATACCTATGGAGGATATTTAGCAAGGAAGTAAAAAGGAAAATGTTTTATCCATCCTTTTCAAGCATATGGCATATTTGAATATCATGTCTACACTAGACACCATATGAATATATTTAAACCAGTATCTCAAGGCCCAAGAAGGTATTCCTGTGTAACACCTGAACACACACACAAAATTGTGGTAACAACATTGGCAGCAGGAGGAATACAGAAAACAGAAAGTCTTGCAAAACGATTAGATATATTTGTCAGCTTACGCAATAAAGAAGTTATGAATGGACCAAATTTCACTTTACTTTAAATAAACAGAAAGAGGAAACCCTCTGCTGCAGCATACTGAAAAGCCTCAGGCATTAGTGTAACAACACATGCCATCTATCATTTAAATTTGTTCTTTTTGGAACAGTTCTGCTGTATATGTGGGAGCTATTTAGCATTCTGGACTGTAGAGTTTGGATGATTCTATACACAAGCTTAAAACCGTTCTTAAACTGAAATCTGTCTTGGACTGAAGTCTATCAGACACACAAAAGATGACCTCTCCCACTTTTTATACCTCCCCTCCATACCAACTTATGCATAACACTTTAGCCATAACTTCATAATAATTATGAGAATATGAGAAATTCAGCTCATCCTTAGTTTTACTTGATGTTTATGAGTGTTTCTGCTGATGGTTTGGGCTCAACAGTTATAAAGACAACTGAGCTCTGAAGGGCACATGAAACAAAAATGATCCAAGATCTTCACTCTCCACCAACATTTCCCACATGTACCTCACAAACCATAGGCATTTATTTTCCAGAAAAAAATGGCACTATAGATGATAGATGGCTTTGAGAACTTAAACCAGTAATTGCTTATGAATGGCAGCAGGTTTAGCTTTTTTTTTTTTTTTTTTTTTTTTTTTCTCTTCTCAATATCACAATGTTTTTACATTAAGTGAGTTGTCACATTCCTATTAGGAAAATGGGCAGTGTTGTGATTTATGCATCTTAGAAAACCATCACTGAATTACTAATTGGCAAGCTGTAATACATAAAAACACCTCATGCACTACTCCTGCTGCTGTTATTGAGTCTGGAAATATGCTTCCTCTGAAGAGATAATACAGGGTCATGAAATAGAAAATGGTATTATATTCACCTTCTACTGTTAGGTTTTTGAAGGCTACCTCAGTGTTTGGATGTCTAAAACTCATAATATTATTCATCTATATCATAATGAAGAAAGGAGAGGAACTATACAGTTTAATTTCCATCTTTTAATTCTAAGGTCTGAACAATAATTTCAAAAGAAATTAACTTGCTGCATGAAACAATGAAGATAATCAAATTAGAGACAATTCAATAAAGCCAAAGCATACAGTTTTGTATTCGAGAGACTAATAATTCATAAATTTTGGTCATTTGGTCATTAGGTCAAATATATTGTTATTTTGAGAACTGGCTATGAAGTTAAAAACATCAAAAACATGGGCAGTGAGCATAGAAAAATGTTGTGCCTCACTTTTAAGTATTATAGTTGCCTGCTTATTATATTGTTTGCATAAAACCACAGACTAAACAACTGCTGTTTGTAGTTTTGTATACTATATATATATAGTATTATTATATTGTATACTATATATATATAGATGTATATATATTCATCTCACCTCATTCCTGTCCCTTCCAAAGCAAAAAACAGTGGGCTTTGGATATTCATAGTAAAAACGCTGAAATCATCATCAGAAAGTTCACAGCATGATGGAATTCCCTTTACAGTCATCCATTACAGAGGCTGTGATTCAGTATCAGCCCATATATTACAATTCCAGAGATAACACTAATCCCCAGGTGCTGCTAGAAGCACTAACTCCACCAAACTCTACTTGTTATCTATTAGAGAGAATGAAAAAGAAATGCCTCCTTTTCCTCATGGAGCTGCACAGGGATAAGAATGTAGTGTAAGAGTAACCAACCTTCGGAACATAATGACCTACAGCTGGCCAGAAAGTGACCCATAGAGTGGTTTACTTTCTGTCTATTAAAAGTGAGAAAAATAAGCCTGACTATAAGTCATTACAGAGCAAATATAGCACTAGTGTTATAGTTTCCAATACTGCTTCAATTCCCAGAGTGCCAACCATCACCTAAGAGGCAGAATTTCACAATTCATTTAAGGTCTGCAACAGGCAAGTGAGATTATCACATCGCTGTCCCCAGGACCCCACTGGGTTTGTATATTTTATGAAGGCTGAACTAGATGAACTCGTGTGGCATGCTAGAAGAGAAGGCAAAGCTAAAATTTCTCCCGTAGCAAGAATTCAGAGAATGGAACCAGATAAAGACAGAATACAATGAATCATTGGGAAAAAAAAAATCTACAGACTCAGCTAACTTTAAAATAGTCATCTGACACTTACAAACTCTCTTTCAAGATTTTTTTTAAGTTAAAAATAACTTACAATTTTTAGGAAAAATCCTTACTAGCTTAGTGAGCACTGAGCAATTCCACCCACCTGTTGCAGAACAACTATGCTTCTATGCTTCTCTACCCCAAGAATAATATGTCCTGCTACATCACAATATGTACACCTATAATATGTAGATCACATACATAAGCTATCTTAGGTAGCTTGTCAGCACAAACATTTTGTCTATATGGGAAGAACACATTTTACCTCTCAGAAAAATCAAACCCAAAAATCTATGAATCAGAGTCACAAAGATCAGATCACCTTGAGGGAATTAGTTGAAAACAAATCAGTTATGTAAACTAAGCAAGTTTCTTAACCAGCACTACAAATAGCTTTTTAACCGAGTAAAAAAAAATCCAGTGTTAGCCCACATAATATAATTCAGCATGCTTGTGAGCTACAACAAGAGGGCAACATAATGAGGGCCAACACTAACCTACTCATGCAAACCACTACTTAAGTGTATCCAAATAAACTAAAATTTCTTTTCCAGTTCTGCTTCTGTTCCTTGGTTTGGTGGAAGAAGGAAGGGTACATTTATGACCACAAAGCCTGGCAGTAAATCATAGGCAAAATACTTTTTTAAGACAATATAACTGTATAACAAGTTCCTGAATGGTCTCTACTCAATAAAGTGCAGTCATATACTGTAAGCCATAGTTTCAGTGTTACGCTGTTATGACATCTCCATTAGAGATGATGATGTACATGCTGGCTTGGATAACCCAAAATTAGTATACATTAGACTAAAAAATGTCTAATTATATGAGCGCATATGGAAGTGGGTACTGATACAATACTAACAAAACAATAATTTCTTCAACTTAGTCAATGTGTAACAGGAATCACATTTAATGAAAATATATTCTTGCATTTTTTTCCAGTCAAACATAATTATATCTATTTTACTTAATAGAAAAATAAAAATTAATAACATGATCATACCAAACTTATATGAAGTGTACATTCTTGGTACATAATCCACATACAATGCAGACACCAAGAAACACACATTAAGCAGTTGTTCAATACCTCATTTCCACCACTTAACTGACAAAGAAAGATCAGTATATATTACAGTGTGACTGCTGAAACAAGACTGACCAACTTCATAGTGATATTACAAATTAAAGGTCAAAGCTGATTAAAACAGCCCCTTCTAGAATTGTGGCCTATGCATTTTATAGTTGAAATATACTTAAACTGCATCTATTATCTAGAATTTATTCTGCATTCCTTCCCTTTCTTTTAAGATTATGAAAGGAACTGATTCAACTCTTAATAACTGTTAAAAACAGAACTGCTCAAAGAATCCAATTTTCTGTGAACCAAATAGTACAATTAGATTCAGTGTAATGTAAGATATGCCATAGTATCACTGAAGCTCTTAAATAATGGAAGAGCTAACATTTTTTTTTCTTTTCTTCTTTTTAACTTTTACAATATTAGAAGACATAAAAATCCAGAAAAGATACCAAGTGAGAGGAATGGACTTAAGAAAACATGCAGTTCTCTGGATAACGCAACCTGTGTATATAAGAGGAAGTCACACAATTACTCTAAAAGCTTTTCTTCAGGCACAGTTCATGTTTTCCACTGCACGGTCATCAATCACATGACTCTGCTCTCTTGTTTACCCACAGTTTTCAAGTCAAGATGAATGAAGATGAACCTGACTCTCATACACAAGCACTAGACCAGGGGGGAAAAATAACCATTAGGTATGTATGTGCCAGTACAGAAAACTCAAAGCAGGAACATTTTAAGCGAGATTTTGTTATTTTATTTGCTAAGATTTTATAGTCAGCATATAGACCTTTAAAACCTAGACCTCTAAGTATTAGAATGCATGCACAGTTTTAGCCCCAAGCATATCTCACAGTGTAGTTCCACCTTTAGATATTACTTTAAACTACTTTTACTTACAAATGCAACATGATACAAACGACTGATTTTCAGATACAGCCATATAATCCTCAGAATGATAACATGATTAAAACAGTTGTTACCAAACTTTTACTGTCTGTGAGTAATACTGACATATTTAAAATGCAAACCATGTCTGGCTGCTCAACTAGACTTAGCTGACTGGTAATTTGTTCAGATCACAATCACACATCCCTTGTATGCTACTAAATTATTCCACGTTTCATAGTATTAAAATGTTTTTGTTAAAGCAATTTTCTGTATTCATTGAACAAGAGTAAGGAAAGTAAACTTTAATTTATGTTGGATTAAGAAATATTAATGCCTGTACCAGGTAAAGAATTCAGTGGCCAGTACACAGAATTTCTTTCCTCTATGAAATAATTTATAACATTAATTATTTTCATAAATTTCCATGTGGGGAAAACAAAACAAAACAAAACCACAGCAGTTTAGTATGCTGTTTTCAGTTTAACTACCTCTCCCCAAGAGGTAAACTTATTTTTTAATCAATTCTATTCATTCTGATTTAAATTACGCTCTTGTGTGAATTGACCAAACTCAGAGGCAAATAAAAAATGCAACTGTCCCACTATCTTATTGAGCTATAGAGGTTCTTTGGGACTACGAGTGTCTGACAATAAAACTCTGCAAAGACCCTATAGCCTACCTCTGAGAGCTATCCTATGCCCTAAGGCAAAACATTGTTCATCTAGAACAAGCAAGGACAAAAATGGATTGAAAACATAGAGCCATATTACACATGGGCAAAGAAGCTCACACTTTCAAATCAGGGTGCTGAAGTCTTCTGCCCTTAATATGCATTCTTGGCTGTCAGCCCATGCCCATCTGTCTGGAATGGCATAGTGCCATACTAGGACCCTAACTGAATAATATGACAAGATTAAATGAAAAGCCCACCAACAAGTATATACACAACAATGTTCAAAATCACTCTTAAGAGAGTAAGTTTACTATGTTGGCAACATAATTTTCTCATAGAAAACAAGTGCTTTCAAGTTGCAAGACAAAATCCAGCAACAGGGGTGTAGCACATATATAAAAACAAGTTTGCAAAGTCATCCAGAAGTTTCCTAAAAATGTTCTTGATAGGAAAGATAGATTCAGTATCTCCTTTTCTTTCAAAACTTGCAATTATCATTTGCAACTTAAGACTACAAAAGAAAAGTTAAACCTCAGGATGATTCAGAACTGAAGTAGTTACTAAGTTCCTCCGTTGCCTTATAGTACAGTATTTGCAAGTAAGAAGCAAAACTGAGCATCACTGCTACTTTTGAGTCAATGGCAGTGGTGAGTTTTTACCTAGGTTCTGTTAAGAAAAAACGTTTCTATTACTCACTCTGAAGTAGAATTACCAAAAATTGTTTTCATTTCATATAGTCTTGCCAGTTATTCCTGCAAAGGATGATTGTGAATTTAAAAGCAATTAAATGCGTTCTACATTTGTATAAATTTGCAATACCAGAGCAAGACCACAGATGTACATGCGCTGGATATATGTCTCTTGTGAGATGCTGTCCTTTTTTGCATGGATTTTCCTGGTAAATTACTTAGGCTGATAATGCAAATCTGTGCATGAAAACAAAAGACTAGAAACTAGTTTCCTACTAGATAACTACACATTCCCAGTGTAGTTATCAAAAAATATAAAGCAGAAGGGTGTTCTGCAGAAGTAAAACTGTTCATATTTTTGAAAAAGTTTTATTTTGGTCAGTGTTTTTGTCAGCATGCTTACCGTTATGCATAACTGCAACAATATAAAGTAAGAATTTAAGAAAAATTCATATTTGGCTGACAAGTCAACATTAAAAAAAAATAATAATTCTAAAGGAAACCAGTGGTTTTGCAATTTAGCAAGCCTTTTTAGAGATTTAAAAGTGCTGTTCAAACACGGAATGAAAGATAGTACCATCCAAACACCACTGGCATTTAAGATCTTATCTAAATTATAACTCTAGAAAGATAAATTGACTACATTTAAAGTAGCCTTGTTTTAAAGAACTATCAACTCCTATGAAATTATTATGCATACTCATTTAGGAAGTCAAAACAAAAGGACAAAATGTTTTTTGTTTTGCAAGACTTTGAAAAAGTCTGAAATTGTAACTTGGTGGTATCTTACCTGATATTATACCCATCCCACACTTGCCATGTCTTTGAAAAATGTGTATTCTCATATCTCTAGACAAAAGTTCAGTCTAAACATATTAATATGCAAGTTCACATTGATCTTTGCAAATTCAAAATTTCAGAAATTTCAGAAAAAAACAATTTTAAATAATCCTAGGTTTACATTATCTAAAATTAAATGTAAAATCTTCCAAAAAAATTAGACACTTATAAATAGTCTCTGATATTGCTCCAAATTAAATACCGCATATGTATATATAATGAACCGCATTTGGTTCATTATAAATCAGTGGAGAAAAATATTTTTCCAAGACTCAAGTTTTTAAAATATCTGTTTTTTTTTGAAAGCCATAAAACAGACAATGAATGGCACATCTGAGTATCTCCTGCAGATTTGTTGATATTGTTTTTTTAAGAGAATAGTAAGAAGTGTTACAAGAAAATGGCAACATGCACTGCTTCATGGACAAAGAAGTTTTGAACCTCAGAAGGAGTCCAAAATCACATAGCTTGGGCAGCAGAAACCAAATCTGCAACAAGTCTGACAAAAGCATTACTCATGAGCCCTTTGCATACTCGCAGGTTGATGACTTGTACTCAACCACAGCTGGCACTACAGTTACAAGAAAGCAGTTACAGGAAAGCAACACTTTTCCAGCTGAAGAATCAGAAAATACAGCAGACCATTCAGGGAAAGTAATAAATAAATAAAGAAAGCTATTACCAAGAATTCTAGAAGGCAAATAGTAATTCAAAGAATTTAAACACACAACTTCTGGACTGTTTTTTCATCCACTTGAAAAGCTGAAAAAGATAGAATATCTGTTTAATGTCTGCTTGTTTTCCTCCTCATTTATCTCCAATAGCTGTTTTTTGTTTTAGTATAAAACTATTTTATATTTCTGAATTACGAACAACAACCATCTAGCATCAGGTACGCCTTTGTTTCCAACTGTAAGACATAGAGGCTTCTACAAAAGTTCATAATAAAAATACATTTTAAATTTTGTTTTCACATTACTAACTGAACTTCCTTTTGCTCCAACAACTCACAAATGTCAAATAACTAAATAACACAGGCACAATAATAGCCCCAAACCCAATAAAGAATAAAGTAGCCTTTCTGGCCTGTCAAAGGACCCCATTTCTATTCTGAGCAGGCAAGCTGAAAGTACTGCTCTTCTGTCATTCCTTGACAGTTATAGACTAGTTCTGCACCTTATTAAAGATTAAGGTTTGCCCAGGCACTCTCTTTTGGTCATCTCCTGTCCACAGTCCAGCATTTATTACAGGAGAACTGGAGATTACTACCATATATTATGCTTTGAAAGAATACTGTACCTGAGAATGAGACTACATAACTAAATGTCAAAGCACAATTCAAAAATTACTCCATGAAAGAACATGGTATTTCACTTGATTTTAGGTTTCTAGACAACAATATCATTTAGTTTGCACAAATCAGTTTAAGCTGATTTCTCTCATTTATATTATTTTTGTAGATTATAAAATATAAAATAAAGCTGGCAATAGGTTGCATTTTTATTATTAAAATGTGGTTTTAGTTTGTTAGAAAACCACTTTGACGAACAGAGTTATACAAGAATTAAATAAAACCCTCTTCTGTGTAAATATTTGCTACCTGGTTTTGGTATGATGCAAGCATGCTATAAAAAAAAAATAAAAAAATCAGGCTGAGCCACTACATGAGAAATACTACTTTGTGGGACGTTTACAGAACAGTGTTCCCCAGAGTATTTAGTAAAGGACTGTTATTAACCCTCAACGTTTCTCAGAGACCAGCATGAACAATCATTTTTCAATTTTAAACCTGAAGCATTAGAAAGACTACATTATTCCATGGAACAGTTATTGCTATCAAGTAGACCACAGTTTTAAAAGCCGCTTTGTAGGATTTAACATTTTTTAGGAGCACTGTTAGTTGATTTTAAACTTATATCCTGAAAACATTCTTTGAATATCTTTATACATTTCAAGACTACCCCTTTACTTTCTCTAACTTGAAATTGCAAACAGTCAAGTACCAAAAATTGTAAGTAAACAAAAACTTCTTTTGTAGAGAGCTAAAAACAGAAAAATAAACTTGTTAACTGGGGTATAGTGGTTTCACTTAAAAGCATTTTATTTGAGAACAAATAGAAAACACGATTTCATTGCACTTCAAATGGAAATTATTAAGTAGTGTTAAATTCTGTATCTCTCAATGAACTTCTACATACATGTAAGCAAAAAAAACCTTACAAGGGGTATTTGAAAGGCTCAGCTTATCTTCCACAGATGTTGTATCAGTAAAAGCATAATACCATAAGCTCATTAAAACACATGACATGAAGGTAGGGAAATCTGCTTGCTTAAAAAGTTTTTGTTTATTTATTTATTTTTTCTTAATGTTGATAACGTTGGGGAAAGTCCTATCTCTTCAGTCTTTATAGTAAGGACTACATTCAATCAGGGTATAAATTAGTAGAATTTCACTGAACTAGTGAGTCCTTCAAAAGCTTACTTATAAGGAATTAGATAGATTAATGTCAGTTTTAACAAAAAGGAACACATCAGTCAGCTCCCAGACACTGAAGAGTTTTTTTTTAAACAAAACAAAACAAAACAAAAAAACATTCACTCTGCTCCAAGTATACAGAAATTTACTTCGACTGTTGTATACCATGTGTGCACAGACAGCCTCAGGTTAATGTGATGCTACGTTCACTCAATCAACCTTATGGCTGCTTTCTAAAAAGGAATATCCATCAGGGTCTCTTGATTTTTAAAAGTTCTGGGGCTTAGGACAAGCAACCCACGAATACTGCTCTGTTCCTACAATGCCACCCAACAGGAGCATTACAGGACACTAACTTAAGTGTTACACCATGTTTACTTCGGTAGAAAGAGACCCAAATCATTATGGATTAGTTTTATAAGCTACTAATGACACTATGAATATTATCTGTTCATTATTAGAATCTCAGCATTTCAATTTCTACCTGCTGAATTGTTAACTACTCAACATCCTTACCAAGCACACTAGAATGTTATTATAACCTTTGTCCCATGAACATGGTGCATTCATTTATTGATAGGAAACATACCAACACAGATTCAAGAAACTTCCTTCAAAATGCATGCATAATTATCATCAGGATATTTTGCCACTGCACTTTGCCTCACAGAAGTAAATCGATACAACCCTTTCCCAGCTAGCAATTTGATGCAGGTTTCCAGTAAAGCATTTGTCAGAAGAAGTTTCCAAGCCAATTAAAGGCTACCCTGTAAAAATAACCAGGATCCGTAGTATCCTGGGGTGGGAGGAAAGAAAGTTAAACAGAGAAAGAAAAGCAAAAAAGGGGAGAAGAATGTTCCACAGTTCTAAAACAATTATTTGCTATTGATGTAGAAATATCATTATTCTCAGTATGAGTCAAAATGCATTAGCATTCCATCTGCCAATGCTGCAACAACCATTTTTCTCCATTTCTGTTTGACCTCAAGCCTTTTATGCATAAATGTCAGGGCTCTTTACAATTAATCATGTCTACCACAGACTAATTGTGGACAACAGTAGTGCAATTAACACAAATTTGCTTCAAATATTCATGAACATTCAAAAAGCATTCATTGACACAAGTGTTAGTTACCTAGCCACAAAAACTGACAATTCTTTCCTCTTCTGTCTTCTGCTTCCTTAGCATTAGGAAGCTAAGCACACTATTGAGGATGATAGCAAGATTGGAAAAATATTTCACCAATTCCTAAAATATGGTTGCTTCAAGAATGACACATATGTGCCAACAGAAAACAGGAACAAATATAAAAACTATTTTTCTTTCAATCTTAAAAGTAGGTAATCCAGTGAATATAAAAATACTGAATACATTTACACATCTGGTAATATACATATATTTTTTTCATAGATCTACCCTAACATAAAAGGCAAATACAAGGCAACACTGTTGTTGTCGTTGTTACTTCTAAACCTGATTTAAAGAAAACAAAACGTCTTTGAAAAATATGGTTGTCTTGATTCATTCTCAATAGTATGCCTGGTATTATTTTTTGTATCTCACTACAGAACTAATGGTAAAAGTCTCCCTAACCATAGAAGGCTATTTGTAAGGCCTGACCTAAACACAGCAGATGTAATAGACTTTTTTTTTTTTTTTTAATACATGCTTTACATTAAAGAATTTCTTGGACAGTTGTGCTATTTCTAATCAGGCCCCATGGCAAATACTCACCAACCCTCACAGGAATAAACTATTCTCACTTCAAACAATTGTTGCAGTTTGAATCCAATTGACTCTAGACAAAAGTACTGAGATAATCAGCATATTAAAGCCAACACTATAACCATATGTTAATTATGTAAATGATTCATTTTAATCAGCTAGAACCATGTAAAGAGTTACAAGGAATGCAAATGTAGGGAGTTATTAAAAATCTCATTATTATTCATCTTGGTTCCATGCGTGAATATATCCATCCAAACAGATGAATTAATAGTTAGATGAAAGATGAAAGAGCTAGAGGGGAAGTCTGTGGGAAACCATCTGTCTTGGTTTGTATCCCTCCCAGGCTTCAACCATACTGCAATAGCTACATGGAGAACAACCTCAGAAGAGACGGTGACTGCAAGACACAGCATGTCAACCAGCAGTCAATGCTTCTACCGAAAATATTTAGACAAATCTCGACACTTCTCATCCATTCCCACACAGATACCCTAAGTCAGTCCAAGAGACTGAAAAATAAATCTGATTGATAAGTTCATCTGAACTGCTACAGAAATGCATTTTTACCTTGACCAGAAATACACAGCAAGTATTGATTCACACAAAGGCTCTGATGTATTTTAAAAGACTTTTATCTAAAGAAGGTCCTCTTACAATTTAATCATCTATTAAATGCCAAAAGACATTCAGAAGCTATTGTGTTTGAGACCCATATTAGTATCTAAACTGTTTCTCTCAACTTCCACAGAAATCTTGAATGGATGTGGGAAATTCAGAAACTTTTTCAGCAATATTGTAAAAGACCTGTACCTTGTCTGGGTCTTCCAATAAACATGAAGAAATTTCTATGAATTAAGTTTATTTCTGGAAGGATTATTTTTCATTTTATCCATTCTCCTTTCTTCCCAATCAAAGAAAATAGATTATGTACAATAATTATTTATATGAAGAAAAGTAAGGGTCAAAGGGCAATAACACATCTACTATGAAAGGAACTGAGAAAAAAAATCTATCTGAAAAGGTGGGGTTTTAAAGCCACAGAAGGAGGAAAGGTTTGCCACATTTAACACACGTATACATACATTAAGGTAAATCTACCCTGAAAATCTTCATAAATCTTAAATAGCATCTTACTTAAAATTAAAGGTACAATCTACTTTTTAGACCCTTGGTTAAGTCAGTTACTACTACTTTGAAAACAAAACTCAAACTCCATAAACAAGAAGAGCAAGGAATACAATTCAACTGTTTTGTTCATTACAACTTCAAAATAGATATATTTTTCCAATAAATTTTCATTTTAATAGTTAGCAAATAAAAAAATATTGTTGTCAGCTTTCAGAAGCTTTGTAAAACTTTGTTCTTCATACTCTAATTCTTTCATGTTTTCCTGCCTGATGTTTCCTAATGCAGTTACACTGGAATCATTCTATTTTTGATCTCTAATCCTTTTATACATTTTTTCTTTGCTTACTCTTGCATGCCTTTGTAGTTTCTATAATTGGGTCTTTGCACCATTTTAACAAGGTTTAGCACTGCGCAGTTTGTTAAATTTAAGTAGAAGTGAGAATATTCTATCAGCAGTATAATAAATAAACAAGTAAATTCACACATCTCCAACCTAAACTGAATGTTTGCCATAAGAAAATATAAATCTCAGTTCCCCTCATTCTGCAAAGGCTGGTGAAGCTTTTTATCCATTTTGTAGGCCAGAAAAAAAAGGCAATTGCACAGAAAGTACATTAGATCACTAATAGTTTATTAAAAATGGCTACATATGTGCAGTGAACCAAGGCTTCATTAATTTGTTCTTGAGGTGCCTGTGTAAATTCAACTTAGGGAAGAGTACTGGACAGCTTTGCAACTACTGACTGACATTCTTCATCAGAGCTTCACTGAGTATAGAACATGATTTAAGCACATCCGGGTGATAATAAACACTGCAAGTGAAACAAGATGTATGCCTACACAAACTGCAATACAGAGAACTGGTAAGTTTTAAGCATGTATCAAATCTATGTGATTTTTTTTTTGAATTGATGAAATTTAAGTACAATCTTCAATTTAAGTTCAACCTTATTTTTCTTTATAAGCATTTCAACATTTTTTTTTCCTCCTGGTTTATAATATTTATATCTCAGAAATTTTCATACTAAATAATTAATGTTCTAGATACAAGCTCAGAATATTCCATAAGTTCTTTGTGCTACATTCCCAAAGAAAATCATTGTTGGGGCGTTTTCATTTGATAATGTATGCAACTACCTAAATATCTATCCCTGAAAGGATGAAATCAGCTGTGACAAGTTTCATGCAATGAAAATCCACGATCCTTGTTAGGTTAATGGAGAAAGAAATCTTTCCTCACATGACCCAGTCAAAAATCTCTCATAATTAAACAAGTATGGATGCACATATATGAGAAAGTATAAAACATATTATTAAGCAAAGCGAAAGGAGTCTCCATCTTTACATTTATGATTTTTTCCACATTACGAGGATCGTTTCCTATTTATACGGGTATTGATGCATAAAATATAAGAAGAGAGAATGATAAATCACAAGAAATAAATAAACTAAAGAAAAGTTATACTGAAAGTAATGATAGCTTTAATTGACTAACATTTTTTATCCTTACAAAACTTAAGCAGAAGATACTATCCATGCTACGACCCCTTCTGTTCTTCCATAATATGAATGTAATATAAAAACCTTATAAATACTACTTTAAAAGATGTTCTATTTTGTGTCAGGGAGTGTGTCACAAAGGCACTCTTGCATCTTTAAACATTTATCATAATTTAACCCTTTAAAAGGACGCTGTACTGGTCCATAAGAGGGAAGAAAGTTCTCATTCTTCTCTGAGATTACATCTTACAAGACCCATGCAGTGCTCCTATGGAGGCCTTCAAGAAGGGCTGGGAAGTTCAACTGGGCTTCTTGCACTCCCTAAGCCCTGGTTTTCTAGCTAGATTTATTTCTGCTATGCACACCTCAACACATTAACATTCTTGCGATGAACAGAGAGTGGGAAAAGAAAGCAAGTCAAGCCAAAAAAAACATTATAGCTGAACTGTTTGTTGTTGTGTTTTGTTGGTGGTGGTGGTTGTTTTTTTTTTGTGACTGTATGTTTGGTTTTTTTTGGTGCCATTCTCTAAAAAGTCATACAAATAAAAAACGGGAAACAAATCTCAGTTTGCTAAGGCACATTAATTTCACTTTACTTATCCGTGTTTCCTTATCTTTCTGCTTTCCCACGATCATTCATCTGCTTCTCCTTGATCACATAATATTCTCAGACCCTGCCTCAGTGTTTCAGATCCTATCATCAATATTAACAGTAAGAAAACACGGAAAATGTGACCATATTTAATCAGTACTATGATCCCAATTAAGGAAGGCATTTTAGCATGTGCTTTACTGTAATTTCAGTGTCTTCTTGACCAGGAATGGTTATAGAAACATGCCAAAATTCCTTATTTTACTGAAGGCTGTCAAATGAAACATGGATTAACTGCAATTTGTACAATGTGGCTTTATAGAAGTGTAGTTTAAAACATCCTGAAAAGCATGCTTATCATTTTAAATTTTGAAAAGATCAGTTACAAAGGTGGACAAGTCATATTTTCTAAAACAGTGATGATTACAGGAAAAATTAAGTCCAGAGTAGAAAATCTATACACGCAACCATCTTACCATTTGATAATTTCATCAGTTATCATTACAGAATCACAGAATCATCTAGGTTGGAAGAAATCTCCAAGATCACCGAGTCCAACCTCTGACCTAACACTAACCAGTCCTCCAACTAAACCATATCACTAAGCTGTACATCTAAAAGTCTTCTAAAGAGCTCCAGGGATGGTGACTCTACCACTTCCCTGGGCAGCCCATTCCAATGCGTAACAACCCTCTCAGTAAAGAAGTTCTTCCTTATATCCAACCTAAAACACCCCTGGCGCAACTTAAACCCATTCCCCCTCGTCCTGTCACCAGGCACGTGGGAGAACAGACCAACCCCCACCTTGCTACAGCCTCCTTTAAGGTACCTGTAGAGTGTGATAAGGTCGCCCCTGAGCTTCCTCTTCTCAAAGTTGAACAACCCCAGCTCCCTCAGTTGCTCCTTGTAACACTTGTTCTCCAGACCCCTCACCAGCTTGGTTGACCTTCTCTGGACTCTCTCGAGCACCTTGATGTCCTTCTTGTAGCGAGGGGCCCAAAACTGAACACAGTACTTGAGGTGCGGCCTCACCAGAGCCCCGTACAGGGGGACAATCACTTCCCTAGCCCTGGTGGCCACACTGCTTCTGATACAAGCCAGGATGCCGTTGGCCTTCTTGGCCACCTGAGCACACTGATGGCTCATATTCAGCCGACTATCAACCAATACTCCCAGGTTCTTCTCCACCAGGCAGCTTTCCAACCATTCCTCTCCCAGTCTGTAGCTCTGCTTGGGGTTATTGCGTCCCAGGTGCAGGACCCGGCACTTGGCCTTGTTGAACTTCATACAGTTGACCTCAGCCTATCAGTGCAGCCTATCCAGATCCTCCTGCAGAGCCTTCCTACCCTCGAGCAGATCGACACACGCACCTAACGTGGTGTCATCTGCAAACTTACTGAGGGTGCACTTGATCCCCTCATCCAATCATCAATAAAGATATTAAAGAGAACTGGCCCTAGTACTGAGCCCTGGGGGACACCACTAGTGAGTGGCCTCACACTTGATTTAACTCCAATCACCACAGCTCTTTGGGCCTCGCTATCCAGCCAGTTTTTAACCCAATGAGGCATATGCCAGTCCAAGCCATGAGCAGCCAGTTTATTCAGGAGAATGCTGTGGGAAATGGTGTCAAAAGCCTTACTGAAGTCAAGATAGACTGCATGTACATCCTCTAAGTGCATCACTTTGTCAGAGAAGGAGATCAGTTTCATCAAGCAGGACCTGTCTTTCATAAACTCATGCTGACTGGGCCTGATCGCCTGCTTGCCCTGTAAGTGCCGCGTGATGACACTCAAGATAATCTGCTCCATGAGATTCCCTTCCCCGGCACCGAAGTCAGACTGACAGGCCTATAGTTTCCCAGGTCCACCGTCCGGTCCCTCTTGTAGTTGGGAGTAACATTTGCTAGCTGCCAGTAACCTGGGACTTCCCCTGATAGCCAGGACAGCTGATAAATGATGGGAAGCTGCTTGGCCAGCTCTTCCACCAGTTCTCTCAGTACCCTCAGGTGGATCCCATCCAGACCCATCAACTTGCGTACACCTAAGTGCTGTAGCAGGTTGCCAACCATTTTCTCGTGGATTATGAGGGGCACATTATGCTCCCCATCCCCTTCCACCAGCTTAGGGGACTGGGTATAGAATCATAGAATATCCCAAGTTGGAAGGGACCCATAAGGATCATCTCCTGGCATTACACAGGTCTACCCAAAATTTTAGACCATGACTAAGTGAATTCAAAAGGCTTCTAAAACTCCAACAAGCTTATTGCAGTGACTACTTCCCTGGGGAGCCTGTTCCAGTGTGCAACCACCCTCTTAGCGAAGAACCTCTTCCTGATGTCTAGCCTAAACCTCCCCTGCCTCAGCTTGACACCATTCCCGTAGGTCCTATCACTGGTGACTAAAGAGAATAGATCGGTGCCTTCCCCTCCACTCCCTCCCGTGAGGATGCTGTGACTGCAATGATGTCTCAGCCTTCTCTTTTCCAGGCTGAACAGGCCAAGTGACCTCAGCCGCTCCTCATATGTCTTCCCATCTAGTCCCTTCACCATCTTTGTAGCCCTCAAGAGAGAACAGTACCCAGGGAACAACTGGTCTTGATGCTAAAGACTGAGGCAAAGAAGGCATTAAGCATCTCAGCCTTTTCCTCAACTCTCGTCACTAATTTTCCCCCTGCATCCAGTAAAGAATGGCAAATCTCTTTAGTCCTACTTTTTGTTTCAGTATTTACACTGTATATATAGTATTTATATAAAAACAATTTTTGTTATCTTTAACAGCAGTAACCAGATTGAGTTCCAGATGAGCTATGACCTTTCTAATTTTGTCCCTGCACAGCCTCACAACATCCTTAGAGTCCTCCTGAGTGGCCTGCCCTCTTTTCCAAAGGTCATAAACCCTCTTTTTCTTCCTGAGCTCTAGCCACAGCTCTCTGTTCAGCCAGGCTTGTCTTCTTCCGTAGTGGCTTGTCTTTGGGCACACAGGGATGGTCTTTCCCTGAGCCTTTAAGATTTCCTTCTTGAAGAGTACCCAACACCCTCCCCCCAAAACAAAACAAAACAAACAAACAAACAAAAAAACCTGTGATGGCACCAGCCTCTGAGACGTGTTTATCAGGTTGGCTTTCTGGGTCCTCACCGTACTCCTTCCTGCCACTGAAGGGATAAAGGAAAACACCACCTGTCCTCCCACTCCATCTACTAATTGTCCCAGACCCCTAATGTCCCATTTGTTAGCCTTCAGGCTTCTCTCATCAATTTTATCGCTGCCAGTGTGGACTATCAATAGAGGATAGTAATCGGAGGGGTGAACCAGGTTGGGAAGATTTCTGGCAATGTCCCTCTCCTGGCCCCCAAGGAGGTAGCAGACTTCCCTACAGGTAAGGTCAGGCTGACATACAGGGCCCACTATTCCCCTGAGAAGGGAGTCGCTGACAACGATTATCCTTCTTTCTTTCTCGGCGGAGGCAGTCTTGAGGCATGAAGTTGACTTCCTCGCTCTAGGCAACCTCCTGGGTGAATTTTTGACCACATCCTCACCCACCAGTCTCTCAGGCTTCAAGGCCTCAAACCTGTTGTGTAAGGGCACCTGGAAAGGCGAGGCTGGTAGGGAGGGGAGTTGCTGGTGACACCGACCTGTTTCCATTCCTCCTCATCTCCTAGGTCCCCTCCCTCTGCCTGACAGCGATAGGGCACGGGGCCCACCACTATTTGGTGTGTCTCACCCTGGTGCCTTTCCTTCAGGGAGTTGCTCCACCAATCTATCCTCCTGCTCACATTCCCTGATAGCCGTTAACCTCTCCACCTGCTCGCACCTCACACACATGGTGTCTCTGTCACCCTCTGAGGGCAGCAACAAGCTCAGGCACTCCCTGAATCCAGAGACCTGAACTGCAGCATTTTTGAGCAGGCAGTCAGTCTAAGTCGCCACAGACTTTCCAAAAAGAGCTTTCTGTCTAGCGCAGACCATACCTGGTTTAGGTACAGGTTGACAGCCAGTAGATGAGCTATTCTTCTAAATGGGGAGGGACACTCTGCCCTGTCCAAGCACCCCCTGCCCATGCAAACTGCCCCGCCATGCTCTGATTGAGGTTGTTTGCCCTCTCTGTACACCGCTGCCTAGGGGCTGCCTTGGAACCAGAGGAGGGAGTGGACACTGCTCCTGGTTCCACCCACGCCTCGCCCGCAGCTCTCATAATGGCTGCTGGGGCCTGGACTCCCCCTCGGCTGCTTCAGGTCGCTTCCATGCAGGAAAAAACCCCTCACAGGCCAAGATCCCCCTGCGCTGCTGCAGAACACATCTGCCCCAGAGCCGGTCACCTCAGCAATTACCAATATCAGATTATCATTGCCATTATACACTGCATTGAGTCTCCACTTTTTCTTAGGTGAAGTCCATGCTTGTCTTCTACCTAGTCTGTGGCTTTTCTGCTGCAGTTGCCATTATGGTTTCAACTGGAAGACGGTACTAAAAAAGAAGTGTGCTATCTCATGTCATACTGATACATAAAAAAAACAGACGAACAACAAAAAAAAAAAAAAAAACACTATTCAATGCTGTAGTTAATGTCCTATAATAATTTAAACACCATACAGTGAAGTGAGCTTTCTTCACACATTTCCGTATTCAATCAGGGCACTATGATACTACTGAAAGTAAACAGACAGAAAGATGTAGTGCTCCTGTTCTTTGGACATTCAGATGAGCCATGCCCAGAAACTAGTACTGCCACATATACAGCTGCATCTCAAAATTCGGCCTCCGTTGAGTTACTGATGAAAGAGATAACACAAAAATCAGGAAACAGTGAGTCTTGTGCTACCCATTTTTCCTCTTACTTCACAAAATTTGACAGTCAAAAACTGCAGATGATTTCAGCGTGCTGATTATTTAAATAGAATACTTTACAAATGGCACCTTTTGAAAACACATAGGCAGCATGATTGCTGTGTCTTTGAGCACTGTGTCAGTAATAACCTCAATAAATGGGGTGTTTAAAAAAAATGTGGTTATAGAACACTTAAACCTACTGCATCTTGTTTACTGTTGCTCTAGGAAGCTTTTTTTAAAAAAAAAAGTTTTGTTTTGTTTTGTTTTAAAAAAAGGTGTTAAATCTCAGAGGGATTGTCCTAAAATGAAATTTTTAACAAAAAAATAAACTCATCCTACACAGTGCTCTGTGTCTCATGACTCTCACCTTTTCTCCACTGCATCTACCAGAAACGTTCTGCTATTATCTCCTACTTGCACTTCAGAAATCTGAAGGAAGTCATGCTCCATACATTATGTTATATTTTCCTTGAAAAGAGAAATTAGATACCCAAATAATTCTGGGGATCTAAAAACCTTATCCATAATGTCTTGCAATTGTAGTAGGCTAAGGAAAATCCTAGAAGGAAAGGCTGAAGGAATGAGGATTGCACTACCACAAGAAGAAAATGCATCTGTCATCAAAAAGATGAAGGGCCACTATGAAAAAGATATAAATAATCCATTTTCTATGCCCACTCCATATAAAACAATAGCCAGAGTTTAAATTATAAAATGAAAGATTTCAAGCCAGGCACTAAGGAAAGAAAAAACTCTAGTGCAAGTGCAATAACCTGGAGAGGTTAGAGCCTTGGTCATTCAAGATCTTAAGAACAGTCTCAAAAAAAATCTGTCAGGAATGAAACAAGCAAAGTTGATCTTGCCTTCTGGCAGAGAAGTAGATTATGTGATCCCACAAAGTGCCTTCCTTCCCTATTTTTCCTCATGTCTGTGATACACATCTCTTCTAGTAGGTGGTACACTTCAAGAACTTTCTTATTTTATTATTTGTGGGTATTTTGTACTTTCGATCCAGTGGCTAGAAGCTGAAATAAATAGAAATAGAGCCTCACAATATTCTAACTGCAAGGGTGATTAAACATTCAAACAGTTCGGTAGGGTATCAGTGAAACTGATGGATTTCAAATTACTTGGATATTTAAAACAAGATTAAATATCTTCCAAGAGGTCTGTTTTAAGTCAGTCTCAGAGAAATTATGTAGCATGTACATTCAAGAGGACAAACTGAATTATCATAATGATTCTTCCTGGCTTGAATATCTTTGAATCTGTAAACCTGAAGTCCCTCTTCTTAATAAGAAACCTTACTTATATAAAGCTATACATCCAGTTTTTGATTCTGTTTTTTTTTTTTTTAAAAAAAAAAAAAGAAAAAAAAATAGGTTTTGATACTTCTGAGAAATGTTTCTTTTGTCAAACAGCATGGAATCAATTTTTAACAACGTCCTGTCTTGAGACCAAGAAAGAACCATTACACATTCCATTTGACTTTTTCTATTTCTGCAGCAGTACATATAATCAGTCTCCTGTCCTGTTAGAGACCAGAAGTTAGCTATTAAGAATTTTGTCTGTTTCTGTTTGTTTGATTTCCAAAAAGTTGTGGAAGGTAAATGACTAACTACTTCATCTCATTCTTGAATCACAAATGCTATTTAACAAAGAATAAATAAATAATAAATGTTTCACCTCAATTTGGAACTTTTATACTTGTGAATTCACTGAAAGCCTCCAGTGAATCACTGCTTAAAGAGAATTACCCAAATACAGAGAAAAAAGTACAAAATTGAGCATATTAAGAGTGCAGTAGTATCTATATATAATACCTCCAAAGAGAGACAAATTCATTAGTTTTAACCATTAGGTTAGGGAGCCAATACTAAAATGAATTGCAGTTTAGACAGTACATTTGAAAATTACCTCATGAGCTAACAGGCATCATACTCAAGAAGCACTTTCACAAGTACTTTAAGTGCTTGCTAGTATGGTGTTCCCTAAAAATATATCTTGGATCTGTCTCTGAAAATGTCTGTCTGCCAACTTAAACTATTTTTATGCTGTGTAACTCATATCTTTTTTTTCTCCTCTTTGCAAATGAACTGAAGTGTCTCAGAATAACATTTTAATTAATAAAATGAAAAATATAGTTTATGTTGTTCTAGTTACAGAGATGTCTCCCAAGCTACAGAAAAAATAAAAACATTATTAAAGCAACTAGATGAGAGAAAGAACAGGCAAGCAGAACACAGAAAACGAGAAACATTGTACAAAAACTGTACACTACAACAAGTCTTATAGAATGGTATCAAGAAAATGAGACACTGGGCAGTTTATTTGCTGTGATCAGGAAAAAAGCTCTCAGAAATAAACAAGAATAAATACGGGCTTAAATAATTATGTAGTATGGCTCTAGCCTGAAAGTATTTTCAAGTATTTCAGGTACTTGATCTTAATTTCTGAAACGTGGTGGAGGAACATGTTTGCAATTAATTTGACCACCATAAATTGAAAATGTGTAAGTCACTGTCATCCACCTGTCTACAAGTACAATACTAAACACTATTATTTTGAAATAATCTCTCTCATGCAATGTAATATTCAGTAACGAATCACTGGATTAACTTTTCCTTTCTTGATTTATAATATTGGAGCCAAGAGAATAGAAATACATTTCTCAGCATTTCATTACCATTCTGCTAAAGGAAGGCTTTTATTTAAAAATTTCATACAGTTCTGTGAGAATCAAACAGTAACAAAGCAAAAAAAAAACAAAAAAACTTCCACTAGGAATATACTGACCTCACGATGACCAAAAAGCAGTATATAAAAAGTAAATTTCAGACACTTGAGAGGCAATTCTTGTGGATGAGTACCAGAAATTATCACATACCAGCACAATTTAACACAGAATTACTTTTAGCCTCATACCTGCCTAGAAGATGCTCCTTCTAGGAGCCATAGGCTGCCTAGAAAGATGCTCCTCAGCAGTCCACTAGTTCAAGAGATACCCACTGACCACTTAAGACATTTTCTCTCATAGACTTAGCTTTCAGGAAGCCAGTGGATTCTCACTCTCTTGCTTTTATGAAATCCAGAAGACATATATTACAAGCTGTATCTGCAGGTCAACTTTCTCCCTACCTCTGCTATTAGTAAAGATTGTGATATACTAAATTCTACTTATATCCATCTAAAGAGGAATTTAACAAACATATTATATGGAGAAATAATTCTAGAGGAAATTATGAAATCAGCCTCACCTCAGTCCCCCGGAAGATGACAGAGTAGCTAATCCTGGAAACCATTTCCAGGCACACGAAGGACAAGAAGGTCATCAGGAGTAGTCAGCATGGATTCACCATGAAGAAGTAACTTGACCAACCTAAGAAGCCTCTCTGCAATGAAGTAAGTAGCCTGGGGGATGAGAGGAGAGCAGTGGACATCACCTACCTAGTGTCAAAAGCCTTTCTGAAGTCTGTCTCCCATAAAATCCTCATAGACAAGCTGCTGAGGGGCTGGATAAGCAGACAGAAAGGTTGTCTGAAACTAACTGAACGGCAGAGCCCAGAGGGTGGTGGTCAGTGACACTAAGTCTAGCTGGAGGCCAGTAACTAGTGGTGTGCCCCAGGGGTCAGTCCTCTTCACCGTCTTCATTAATGATCTTGATGATGGGGCAGAGTTTACCCTCAGCAAGTCTGCAGATAACAAATACTGGGAGGAATACAGACAGCCATGCTGCCATCCAGAGGGACCTGGACAGGCTGGAGAAATGACAGGAACCTCCTAAAGTTCACCAAGGGGAAGTGCAAAGTCCTGCACCTCAGGAGGAACAATCCCAGGCACCAGCACCTGCTGGAGACAACTGAGATGAAAAGCAACTTGGCAGAAAAGGACCTAGGGGTCCCAGTGAACTCCAGCTTGATCTTGAGCCATCAATATGTTCTTGCAGTAAAGAAGGCTAATAGTGTCTGGGGCTGCATCAGGCAAAGTATTGCCAGCAGGTCGAGGGAGGTGATCCTTCCCCTCCATTCAGCACTTGTGAGGCAGCACCTGGAGTCCTGTGTCCATTTCTGGGCTCTCCAGTACAGGAGAGGTATTAATGTATTTGACGGAGGCCAAAGAAGGGCCAAGAAGATGCTTAAGGTACTGGATCATCTCTTACATGAGGAAAAGCTAAGACAGCTGTGACTGTTTAGCCTAGAGAAGTTTTAGGGGGATTTCAGTGTGTACAGTTACCTGGAGAGGCTACAGAGAAGACAGAGCCACCAGGCTCTTAGTGGTGCTCAGTGCCAGGACCAGAGGCAATGGGTACAAACCAGAACAAGTGATTCCACTGGAACATCAGGAAATGCTTTTTTTTTTTTTTTTTTTAATAAAATAAAATAAAATAAAACAAAACAAAACAAAAAAAAACTGTGAGGGCTAGCACTGGCTCAGGTTGTCCAGACAGTCTTCCTCCTTGGAGACATTCAGAAGCCATCCAGACATGGTCCTGGAACAACCTGCTCTGGATGGCCCTGACTGAGCAGATGGACCAGATGACCTCTCGAAGTCCCTTCAACCACTCTAACTCTATATTGGCAGATTTATGTCACTACAGAAGTAAGAGTAGAGTAGCAGGCAGACCTTAGTACTTTCATGCATACTTCAGTTGAAAGACTGACTGGCCAGGCAACTTATAGATTCTTTTTACAGACCCAGTACAGAGCTTTGTACATTATTAAAAGACAGGCATTACACAACAAAAAAAGTAATGCCCGTCTTGCATTTTTTTTCTCTTGTGGTGGGTGTTTTTCCCCCTCCAAAAAAAAAAAAATATATATATATATATATAAATAAGAGAAGACATATGAAATACCCACTGACATTTTTAGGTCAACACGCTTTCATGGTGTCTAAGATATTTTGACACAACAGAAATAGTATAATATTGCACATTTTTGAGATACCAGAAAGGCATGCTTTTTGGGAACAGCCAACTGTAATATTTTGTGGTATGTATTGTAACTGAACACATAAGAGTATTTGGTTCTCAGCATCTTTTTCAAGAGTTGATGCTATCATATCATTGAAAATGATAAATCCCAGTCTCTGCATAAAGAGATGTCATATATAATTCAAAAAGTCTGTAGATCTACAGAAGGAAGGGAAGTCTTCATAACCAGTATGCCTCTGAAATCAAAAAGTAACATTTTGGGCATAATATGAAGAAAAAAAAAGAAAAAATGAAAAAAAATGAAAAAGAAAAAGAAAGAGTAAAGTATAATACTGTAGTCATCATGAAGAGTTGCCATCATAAAGCTGATTACAGTGACAATTACACTGAATGTGGAACATTACAAGGCATAACATCACAAGCTTTTCAAGTCAGTTGGCAACATAATACCAAATGCCACTCACATATCAGATTTCAAGTGTAAGCATCCCTGAAATGCATGTGAAATTTTCCCATGGACTGAAAATTTATCTTAAAGATACAGTTTATGGCACAGTGCATATGAGCATAGACTCAGCTGTCAGTCTGGTCTCCTTATGTTTTTCACACAATGACTCTCAAAATTCTACTGCAAATGAAAGATCATATAAACTCCCTTCCTTCCAAATCTGTAGTTCCCTGTTGGGAACATATTCAGCAGATTTGGCATATAGTACAGGATGTATATACTGGGCTTAATTGTGCCTAACAATCATTTTGGCCAGTAGAAGGCATTTTCAGATGGGAAATGTGTATGAACATCTGTCATGTTTCCCTATGCCTGATTTTAACTGTTCCTTCATGGAGGAAGGCATAAACAAATCAAAGCATTCATTTCTGCATTAAAAAGAACACATACTCACTTCAGTCATTCCAGCACTGTATGTCAGTTAAAATGATACTCTGAGAGTCTTGCAATGGATTTATTTTGATTCCTGTATCAGCACTATTTGAAAGGCTAGAGTGTGTTTTAACAACATGTGTCTACAAAATATTTCACCACAGGAGTCAGGGAAGACTGTTTGCTAGTACACACTGACCAATGATACAATGAAATTGATCTATCTCTTTTATTACAGAATTTTGAAAAAATTATTTGAAGCAACTATTATAGGCAACCTTTAGAAACAGTAAAAACCTTATTCACAATAATTTCCCTTGTTTTATGTTTAAAATTCTGAATAAACAAACATGGAGTCATTTTTCCAACTGTACACTTTAGAAAAAAGAAAAAACAAACAAAACAAACAAAAAAAAAAACAACAAACAAACATAAGAGGAAACTGATTAAGTAGAGCAATTTGCTAAGTACAGATTGGCATTTTAAGGAGAACTGGGACCAAGTAGCTTCTGTGCTCCAGTTAGTCCTAAATCCATGGTATGCTCATCTGTTACTGGATCCAACTAGTGATAACTGTTAGAACCTTCTCGTTACATCCGGGAAGTAAAGTCATATGGATAGATACTTCCTACATTGAAAGAGAAAAATCTAGTTTCTGTGTTAAGAGCTGGACACAGGCAAACTAAGATATTTTCAAGATTTAAGTTTGCTTTATTCTCCTTTTAGATGCTTTAAGGCTAAAAATATGGGTACAGATTTATATCTATACACAAGATTAAAAAATAGTAATAATTAAAAGTGTAATTTATGCCTGTGTTCCCATAAGGTGGTTTGCTCCTATTACCCTTAATCTCCCGATAGTGAAAGGAGAGCTTGTGCTGTCTTTTTTGTGTTCACCTCAGAACAGACTCTTTCATAGCTTGTCACAACAAAACATTTGAGCGTGCTCATTCTCCTTGTCCTGCCTTGGGACAAGCTAGAAAATATTGTTTCACTTCTGAAAGTGATATTCATTGGCTTGGAGATTAAACGGTGAAACTGTGGCCTGTAGCTCTAATAGAGGACAGTTTTGAGGTACTGCAAATTTACAAACTACTCAGTACTAACAATTTACTACAAGTGCATAACAAAAAAAAAAAAAAAAAAAAAAGACAAGATTTTGAGGAGCAGACAGTTTCAAGTATGGCTCAAGTACATAGTGCAAGAAAAGTCTGAGGTTTTGTTAAGCTATCATCACATATTTCTTAGAATATTTTCCGTATTTTCTGTTATGTAGACATACAATCAGCACTCTCTTCCACCCTGTATTCTAAAGGCTCTAAAGAGTTGCTTTTTGGTTGTTCTAAACTCGAGTTTAAAATATTTTCATTCTAAGAGAACCTTGAAATAGTTATAGAGGTTTACTCCATATCTGAAATGTTGCCAAGATCAAATTTCTTCTAAAAAAAAAATTGATTGAAGTCATGTTTTCCAGAAGAACTACAAGTTAACAGCAAACGTGAGCTTAATTAAGAAATAGGCTTTTCTGTATTTTTCAAGGTATTTAAAATTGATGTTACTCTGTTTACACAGACAAGATCTAATACACCACAGAAAAAAAGAAAACAAATATTCAAAAACTAGCACTAAATCCACTCACCTAAAAGTAAAGCAAAAACCTCTACACATAGGATACATATACAACGCTGTTAAGAGAATAGGGAACTATCCTGTATCCCGCCTTAAGCACTCAGTTCAGCATCTAGCTGAGCTTTAACACCTTAATCAAGCTTATGGAGAAAAGTTGTGTCTCGGGAGGGAGGAAAGACTTCTCAGGCTTACTAATTCACTAAGAGTCATCATTGCAGGTGGGGGGGAAGCACTGAGGTAACGATCATTTCACCAGATTTTGAACCATTCAATCTAAAGCATAGGTCAGACTACCATAGGTTAGATCAAATCACTGCTTTATGAATCTTTTTAGCTTTATACTAATTTAAAAAGTGTTGCTTTCACTTACGGATATTTTCCCATAAAGTCTGAATAATTTTTCCTTGGAATGCACAACTTGTTTTATTTAGTTCAGAGGCCTCAAACAAAATGTTACAAAGCCAAAATATGGACGATTATGATTCTTGTGTACATAAGCAAGAGGCTTCTACTTTCTTCTCAGCAACAAAAAAAAAAGTATATGAAAAAAAATAAATATATTCTTTATTAATATAATAAAATCACAATTAAAGGGGATTTAGTCATCCTCCAAGAAATCTAGCTCATGCATCTCTGGCCAATGGAGGAAGAGAATGGAGGAAGAGAACCACATTCTAGAATTTACCATAAACAATCATAATCAAAATCTCATAAAACACAAGGGGAATATCTGACACAGGAAAATCCACCTGGAATCAATTCCTGTTATCTATTCACAGTATTCATAACCTGTCACAGCATTAAAAAAAATAATTGTACAATACTTTGTTTGAAACCAGGTCCAAGAAAATGGATCCACACCTCAGTTAAAAAAAGACAAGAAAGCAGACCAAAATAAAACAAAAACTGTATTTTAATTAGGTTTCTAACTTTAGCTCAAGTTACATAAAAAAATTACCAGAAGGCGAATAGGTAAAGTATCGAAGCCAACTCTGTAAAAATAATTGCTCTATATTTAGATATACAAGAAAATTTTGATACTTGACCATCACATTTTTTTTAAACTGATGATTATGCATGAGTCAGGAAAACAAACAAACAAACAAACAAAAAAACACAGCTGAAATTCCAGATCTTAGGAAATAGTCTGACGAGCTTGCTAGCTTCTTGTTAGGGAATTCTAAACTTGCAGTAAGTAATTTTTTAAACTCATGTTTAAAAAACAACATGCAATTTAGAGGTCTATAGGAAAAATAAAATGCAATATTTTGCCAAAAATATACTTTCTAAAAACACTTCTCTAAAATTTGCTTCCACATGCAGGTTGTTAGAATCCAAAACTTAAAAATATTGCCTTATTTGGGGGATGAATAAGTAGAAACTGTCCTAGTATCTGTCTGTGAAAAACTATTCTGTTCATACAAGCTCAAATATCCTTTTATTTATTCCACTTAAACACTGCAGAAGGCATAGCCATGAAGTCCCAGATTTGCCCAGTTCCTTGTCATATCAAAATGTCCCATTGAAGTATATTACCGAAACACAAATTAGTAACCATAATTATATATCTTAACTCAAATTCATTGAAACTGACATTAAATACAAAGGTAGGTCAGGAAAAACATCACAGAATCACCTAGGTTTGAAGACACCTCCAAGATCACCGAGTCCAACCTCTGACCTAACACTAACAAGTCCTCCACTAAACCATATCACTAAGCTCTACATCTAAACGTCTTCTAAAGACCTCCATGGATGGTGACTCCACCACTTCTCTAGGCATCGGAGTGGGCTGCCCAACAACCCTTTCGGTAAAGAAGTTCTTCCTAACGTCCAACCTAAACCTCCCCTGGCACAACTTTAACCCATTCTCCCTCGTCCTGTCACCAGGCACGTGGGAGAATAGACCAACCCCCACCTTGCTACAGCCTCCTTTAAGGTACCTGTAGAGTGCGATAAGGTCGCCCCTGAGCTTCCTTTTCTCCAGGCTGAACAAACCTCAGCTGCTCCTCGTAAGACTTGTTCTCCAGACCCTTCACCACCTTTGTTGCTCTTCTCTGGACTTGCTTGAGCACCTTAATGTCCTTCTTGTAGTGAGGGGCCCAAAACATGCATCTGTTGGGTGCCAAATGAAATCTTTTGCTCTTTTTCTGAGCTCAGAAAGAAGCCCTGCCTATGAGATGCCACTGACAGAAGTGACAGAATAGGAGTTAATGTGTCGTTGCCTGACTCATTCAAGTTATGTTCATTTCTGTAATAATGTTACAAAATTAGACAGATGGGAGGAGAAAACTATCACTTGTTTCTTAGTTGAACTAAAATTATCTAGATAAGCTACCTTCCCCTCTAAAAAAAAATGCCTTTTTGGTCAATAGGAAAGGCATTCTGCATCTTTTTTGTGCCCTCCCCTTCTGCAGGAATTTTATGATATCTGCATTTACTGGGAAGAAACAAAGGCAGGTTAAAAGAAAAAATATCTTGCAACACCAATGACAAAAGACTTTCAAAGCTGCCTGTAGCCTCGAAACAAATAACATTTCACAGAGAATGCATATGGGCTCCGTTACTTGACCCATGTATCAAAAGAAAAAATATAGATATATCTGAGGTTGTATTTCCAGAGGTTTAAATATTGATAACAAAGATGTTGTAAGCAAAGTTATTCAGACCATGATATTGCTATCACCACCACATTACTCCAATTTTATTTCCTATTAAAAGCACTCGATACAGAAAGGAGAAAAGCTTTGCAACTCATACAGAGGGAGAAGAAATTTTAGATATACTCGCAAAAACAGAACATTAAAAAGCAGTCAGATGAAAAGTGACTGCAGTAGTAAAACACGTCCTCCACTGACTAAAGCACTGGGAAGTGCAGTACCAGTAATAGGAGACTGTTATCATCTGAAAAGACCATACAACACAATCAGACCAGAGCAGATCTGCATGTAAGGTAAATCATCTACTTACTGCATTTCAAATGGGCAATACAAACACTGTAAATAGAAATTATACATTGCATTTCACTAGATTGTACTCCAAAAACAACCAAGACAAGTAGATACTACTTCAGGCATCACGGGAAGAGGTAAAGCATTGTTCTATCTGCAAACCATTATTCAAGTGAAAACTACCAAACTACAAAAGCATTTTCAGCGTAAGCTTACACAACAAAACATATCCACAATGTTATGGAAAACTGGAGAGCCACAAAGTATGTGTGATTTTACAGGTAGCCTAACACACTGCTGTGTACAAGTATGTTGAATTTATTCACTGTTAACATTTCCCTATAGAGCAAAAAGACAAAAATTTTACAGACTGATAAAGATGGAGCTGTGAAGCCTGTACCACTACTTTTCACAGTATATTCTAGGCAATTCTCTCACTTAGCCCTAAAATAAAATGGAACTATCTACAGATTACCACTTTTCCAGTTGTCAGTTAAGCACACCAGTTAACCAGTTATGGAAAACCAGACAGAATCAAAATACCTCAAGAATAATTTAGGTTTAAGTATAATGTACTTAGAAATACAGTAATTCCCGGTTTATTAAAATACTTAACTCAACAGTCACTTATTTCTTATTTTCCTCTACCTCACTTTACCACCGCACAAATAAATAAGCAAATAAACAAAGACAAGAGAGTTTTAGCTTAACTGTCTGAAGTCTTTGACAATGAATGTAAACTTAAGCCCTCAGAACTCTTACAGTTTTTCTTGCCACTAATGCTAAAATAAAAGTATACTTTAAAATATACCGATCATATTCAGAAAAAGACGTTTTCTTAATCTTTAAATCTAAGTAGCCTGTTTTGTATGAAATAGAAGTTTCTCTAATTAACATTTCCAAATACTTTACGAGAAAGTCTAATTTCATCTTTAATACATTTTATAATAATAATGTATATGAAAAACACTGATAAATGGAAATAGAACCATTTAAGCCAGCCATTCATAATTTAGCATTCAACATTAAAATTTCACATATTACAGTTGTGCTTATAAAATATCTTACCATTGTCCTAACATATCAAATATGTTAGCAAAAAAAATTTGCAAATAGCAATTGCAAATATTTTACATACCTATAGTACATAAAGCAATAAAGATGAAGTTAATATATAGACATTAAACCTATTATTCTATGAAACACATTACGTTCCTATGGATTTCTAAATAGTTAATCTGATGCAGCACTTTGTAAGCTGGATGATAAACAGAAGTACATTTCACATGCTTATTCTGACAATGTGTAAGATAGTACAGCAACACCCACACAAAATTACTGCTAACAGGGCAATCGTCATGCACCCTGGCAATGCAGATGGATCTTTTTCACTCATGTGACATCCTACTCACTTCACTGTTTATCTGGACATAAGGGTTCCCCTGTGGGAATCAAAGTGCATATCTGGGATAGGAACCAAGGGCAGGATATGAAAGCTTTTACTGGATTGCCACACAATGCTCTCTCTATCTCTCTCTCTCTCTCTCTCTCTCTCTCTCTCTCTCTCTCTCTTTATTTATTTATTTATTTATTTATTTATTTATTTATATCACCTGCCAAAGAGATAGTAGCTTGAAAGCTTTAATTCAAAATGGGCCTTGCTGCCCACAGCATATATAGTTACTGGATGCTTTCTCCTAAATTTTCACCCAGGAGGAAGAACAGATGGGAGAAATAAATATTTTTTTTTTTCCTCGATAAGAATGTGTTAATAAATCCTAGCTAGTATAATAACTCGTCATACTAATAAACTTTGTATTTATTTATTGAAAAAAAAACAACACGAGTTTATTTATATGTATTGTATTTGTATATATATTATAAATATATAAATAATATTTATACATACATTAATAATCTATTAATGTTATATATATATATTTTATATATATATATATATATATAGTATTTATATTTAACTTGTTATATTTGACATATTTGTAACTTAAATCCATTCTCTCTCCAAAAACATATGCATTCGATTCTACATCTGCTCACTCAAATATACAACCTCCACAAGACAAATACAAACCCGCTAATATGTAATTGGAAAAATTACACATGGTTGTTATATATAGTGTTTCCAGAGAGGTATCCATCATATCTGCCATTTTTTGGTGGTTATAAGTTCTTCACTCTGCAGTACTCTGTAACAAGCGGCTGTGTGACAAAAGCATGCTGAGGATGTAGGATAGAGCTCAGCAATGAATTAAGAAGCAGAGGCTGGCAAAGGCTGTAAACACAGCATAAGGTAAAATAATATACAGAACTTGAAGGTGAAGAACCTCTAAATATCTCCATGGAGATACCTCCATGTGTACTCTCTGCTCCACCATAGAACACAAAAGGTCAAAGCACAACAAAAAATAGTTCTCCAAATCTCTATGCAATTCTCTACACTGTTTTCATATGCAAGCAGCCTTGGTGTAAGTGCAAATCAGAAATCATGAGGAATCCCTAATTGGAAATAACTTCTTTCTGTAAAAACCCAGGCAAGGAAGTAAATTGCAATCTTATAAGCCTCTAAAATGTTAAAACAGTCTTGGGTTTGAAAATACATCATCATCGTAGCTCTCAACGTGTAAACCAGTAAAAACATTTACATAATTAGTGTATCAAGACATTTTAAAAAAATCCATCAAAAGTCTGAACATTATGCAATTATTGCTGAAAAGAGGCTGATAAAGATATGTCTATTAAGTGCCCTTTGCACTAAGTATTTTGGATGTTTAGTTTTACATTTTATATACTCAGATTTACTTTAAGAGACAAACAATAAGCATTCTAGTAACATGAGGTGATTGCAGATACCGTAAGTTTTGATAAAAACTTGGGGTTAAGCCATTCAGTGTTCTACTGTGCCCACTAAGACAATATATTTGTTTTGTTTTCCAATATACAATTTTTATGTATAAGGTTAGGGAGAGGTAGAGAAGAGGGGAAACTGGAGAAGAATCTGCATGAAGAACATTTTCCAGACAAACCTGTAAATGTACCAATTTGTTTGGAGAATAGCTCTTACTGCTTCACTATATTAGACCTATGGAAACATAGTAACATAGACCTGGATATATCTTTCTAAGGACAGAAAGGAAAGAAAAAAGATTTGAAATAAGGCATCCTGAATTTTCAAAGGGCTCTTTTTTTCTAATCTATCTGCTTGGATAATGTGCCCAGAGTGGCATTTTGTAATGACAGCAACTTTCCAACAAATCAATAGTTATTTAATTCCCAACAAGCTCTCGAGTCCATTAAACCTGATTACATTCACCCATTTCAGTTGGGTGCAGTTATTTTTCCTACACCAGCACTTAATCTATAACAGGAACTTATGAGAACTTTCAAAAGCAATTTCAACATCAATCAGCATAGAGTGAAAGGCACGATTTGCTTGTAATTATTTATTGGACAGGATGGCACAGGGTCTGACTGAGCTCTAGTGTCTGACCTTCACCCTCAAATTCTAATGGATATGAAGGCTTGCTTGATGCGTTCAAGTGTGCTACCGTGTCTCACTGCACAAAACATAGCATTGGCTTGCATGGGCCAGAAGGCACATTTTTTCAATACCTGGTAATGGCCACTGCTGTATTTTTATTTTAGAAACGTAGGATATTAAGCTTTAAGTGAAGAACGCAATTCACAATCTGTATTACTGAATGGACCCATACAGAAAAAAAAAATGTTTTGTGTTGCAATTCCACCTCTGTGCCCACTAACTGTTGTGGTGAAGGTGCATAATGAAAATTTTAAACAAATGCCTCTCCTCCACAGCTAATTTGACTGATCACTAGCATGACACTGAAATGCAGTACTGCATATTATTCTTTTTTGAGCCTGTTTATGTATAACACCTAACTACTAACATTTATAAGGTGCATAGTGTTCATTTGGGGAATGCTCAAAAATGTTGCTTGAATTCTTTCTTAATCTTTTTTAATTCTGTAAACAATGGAATAGCTTTTGCTTAAGTAGTATCTATATGATCTATACAAAATTTTAAGTCTAACATCAGAACACTTCTACTTTTTGAAAAAAAAAATACAGTTAAAACAGACAAATCAACAACAACTAAATCAGGAATTGTCAGTTAACTTCTAAAACATAAAATTCTCTCTCAGAAGTAGGATCTTGCACTTTAAGGACTCAAAAGAATTAATATGATGTGTGTAAATATTCTGTGAAGGTGATGTATTTTTCCATACACAAAAGAAAAAGAAAACCTTCATTCAGTGTGATGCGTAACATATGCATTAATGCATATTTAACACTACTCATACTTGCTGTGATAAAACACTTAACCTAAACACATAATGGTAAGTTACTTCGTCTTATGATCTGCTGTGGGAATGCTGAGTCCCTCAGAAACCTAGAATGGATAGCAAATCCTCTGCCCTGTGGTCAACCTCGTGAAGCAAAGGCATGAATGTTAAATAGCAGACAAATCAATACAAGCAAATATAGCTCAACTACACCATTTATTCAGCCATGAGAGATGTCAATACACAGATTAGGGTGATCCATCTTTTTGATTTCCTACTGTCTTCTCACTGACTACATGAAAGCTTTTGCCTGTATTAAAAGTGTTTGCTTTCTCAACCATAAAAATTTCAATTATTACTCTAAGTGCACTAGAGTTAAGTTGCTTGTTGGAAGCGGCCTTGCATTACCTGAACAAGTCCAGCGAAGTATGGTGCTGCCGGCAGAATCATTGGCACTCCATATGGATGTAGCAAAACTCCTTGAGACGACAACATGGTTTAAGCGATAGTATTACTCCCACTAAAGCTAAACACATCAATTGAAAGTTAGGGGAAAATCTATATACCAACTTCTTCCAAAATCAGAGCTAGAACCAAATAACTTCTGTCAGGGGCAAAGCCCACATCAGCTGTAAAAAAAAGAAAAAAATTGACGTCAGCAACTCTTAATGTTAAAATTTTCTTCAGAGACAACAGATAGAGACAACAGCTGCAAAGCTAACTCTACCAAGAAAAGGAAGGTGCTATTTTGGGACCATCTTAAATAACATGACTAACCAACTACTCTATACCGTTCAAATTTTAAGTAATAAACACATGCAGATCAAACTCTCTGTCCTGGTCTTCAAATAGGATTAGAATTAATATTCCTGTCTTAACTGGCACATACATGACAACAGTTGCTATTATAACCCATTAAAAATCATCTTTATTATGATTGTTTAAATAACTGTTTCCCTGTATTTATAGCTGTTAAACAATATTTATATGAGATTTGAAACTTAAGCCTGCTAAATTCAACATATATTGTTTTGAATCATTACATTTTTCTTATTTTGAATATTTGAGCTACCTGATGCTAGCTAACAACTTCTTAGTGTAAATTATATTTTAATAGCTTTTCTAACCTTTCACATCTCTGTTGCTGCATTTATCATAGCTTTTTGAAAAAGAACAAACCTGACCTTTAGAGTATCTCATATCTGTTCTCTAATTAAACTTACACTCAATGTAAGAGACAGAGTGAAATTTACCCTGTTTTATCCCCCAAACAAAACAGATTTACTTTTTAATGTACTATTTGCCAGTCATACTTTTCTACAGCTAATCATTTTTATTTTAGACAAAGTAAACTCAGGCATTAACACTTGTTTTATGTGCCATAGATCTTTTATGGTTAATGTCAAGAATTACAATTGAGCAAGATTTTTTTTTAATTCAATTAAGAATTAGGTGTTTAAAACTTCCTGTTACAAGTTAAATATATATCATTCTCTCCTACAGTCTTTGAATAACCAGGGTGCTTCACATCACTAATTTCAACTACTTGATTTTGTTGCATAATTACTTTTCCAGATAACTAATTACAGACAAGATTTTATGTGATACTCAATTATTTAGTGTCACATTTTGACCATCGTGAAAGGCTTTCAGTAATTGATTCTCATGTATCAAGGCAGACGGGTTGCATGATTTAGAAATCTACCTTAGCAGGTGCATGTTGACCCTTGCTACTAACAGCCTTAGACCATTTCTAAGTTTAGATGTTAAATAGTGACCCTGTATGATGTTTTTTTTTTGAGAAGCTGCCAATGAGGACAGCAATTATCATGTGATGATGTGATGTTTACCTATCTCTATTTTCTGTTCATAGAATGACTTCATTTTTCTTTTAGGGATAATGCTATTCACACAGATAACCTAACTATGCTCAGCTATTAATCTTTTTTTTTTTTTTTTTAATCTATCTATATGTATCTTTTCTTATTAAGAAAAACTTATTAAGCAAATATATATATATATCTTTTATATAGTTTTATAACTATACATATAGTTATATAATATACATATTATAGTTTTATATAGTTTTATAACTATATAGCTTAATTATGCACACAGTAAACAGACATGTTTTTGCCAAAATATTTTCATAATTTTCAACATGGTATCAGTTATTAGCTTTCATAGAGAAACATACAAACATTACAACTCATTTTGAAGTATTTCACTTCTAAAAAGCATTTTCATTTTAACTACTAGTTATTTGTTTAGTCTAACAGAGTAAGCTACATGGGAAAAGAAAGAGGATTTCTTTCACTTTGCAATGGAGATTATAACGAATTCTGGAAGCTTCACTCAGATGACTCCAATGGGACAACTGACACAACCATGGACTGTTAAATTGCACTATAAGCACCTAGTCATTTTTTGTTTCAATATATATGTAACATGCTGATGAAATTTCCCAATGACAAAGTTGGAAGTTACTGTGATTACTGAGGATGGTAATAATATTATATAGGAAGAATTGCTTAACCTTACAGACTTGTTAACAGAAATGGGATTACAAAATGTAAGGTTATGCTTCTGCCAAAAACCAACTTCAGTTCTAAACTTCTCAGGAAAAAGAAAAGAAGGACCTCATTGTTGAAGGACTTTTATCTACTAGCATGATGCAGATATGAAAAGATGAGTTACAGTTCTTAAGTGTTTCTCAAAGGTATTTCCAATTATGTTTGGTTCTCTTAATTCACATTTTTTTAAATTATTACAGCAGCTATAGAGGAAGTCCTTTATGTGTAGTTTAGGTGAATAGAACAACTATGCTGTAACAGAAAGCTAAGAAAGCTATGAAACAGTAAGATAAAGAGACTTCTGAAGCTAAGGACATTCCTGGCACACTGAATAAACAAGGAATGTTATGAAAAATATTTTTAGCCTCATTTATGCAAGAAATGTTTAAAATGCATTTTTGTGTTGAATAAGTGAAGTTATAGAACAGCCTTCCAAATCAATAATAGCAAAAAAGAATAGCTTATAAAAGAAATAAAGTGATATGATGCTAATAGTATTAGTAGCCTAGCCTGATCTTAACTTACAGGAAGACCTTTCCAGTCCTTTGCAAGCAGTATAAACATTCAAGAATAATGAAAATATCAAGTTTATATCATTTATTGTAGCATTTGTATTCACTACATTTTAGATTGGAATATATAAAAATAAAATTTGAAAATAAACTATAATTACCTGTTTTAATGATATGATGCTTTGCTTGCCTCACTATAACAACATGCTTCTAAATGTATAGCCGTATGGCACTCCAAATCCAAGCTCTGACTTTCTGGTTGGGCTCTTTGATGATCTCCCATGTGTGCACCAGCTACCTAAGTTCGCACAAACCTCTGTGAATCAAAACCACAGAAGTACATACAGCTTTACTTGCATCTCCGCCCTGTGCCAAATTCTGAACTTACGCCAATACAACTATATCAACTTCACCAGTTTATACCAACATATTTGTTTTCATAGTATATTCTCCCTCCCAGCAATACAAAATGGAAATTAGTCTTAAGTTTTACAGTTCACTGTTAGCATTAATGGTCACTCCTGTTTTGCAAGAATACATTGACTACATGAAATTTGACCATAAGGACTGCTGAGGACACAGAGACCAAACCAGAAGAGTATTAAATACACTAGTAATTGTTTCACTTTAGCAGGACCTCTAGCATGATTAAGGTTAAGCATGAGCCTAAAAGTTTTTGCTAAGACAAAGCCAGAATGATCAGTACCATGCATATCAATCACCATTCTGAAGCTATTGATGATGACAGTACTTATTTCCTGCCTACTCCAGTATTCTTACTCCCCCTTAAAAGCTGCAGGTGAGAATATTTTAAACAGCTATGCAGCTTTCACTTTCATGACATTCTAGAAAAGTATAATGCTGTTAGAAAAAAATAACATTTTAAGCCATTTTCAGTATGCTAATTGAGGGCATGATTCCTTCAACTGTTTCCAAACCCACTTTCTTTATTAAAAAATTCCAAGGATTTTCTGCAACTGAAAATTGATTTTAAAAACAAAAGACAGGAAAAAAAAAAAAAAAAAGGAAAATAGACGAACGCTAGTTTTATATATAATATATACACAGAAACATACAATTTCTTTTGTTTCATTTCTGTAGAATTTTGTTAAAAGACAGGTTTTATTTATAAAAATGAATACTGAAGGTTCTGAAGTGTACTACATAGTTTTAAAAATCAGTAGCAATATAAGAATTTTGTCATGTTGAGCTGAACACTCCCAGCTGATACCATCTGAATCATAGCTAAGAAGTTCATAAAATACACAGCTTTTTAAAACTTAAAGATTATTTTTGCCCCAATAATACAATTCATTATTTGAATTAATTAAGAGAAAATGATTATCCTATAGATAAACTGACTGAACAATCAATTAAAAATCTGACAGAAGTCCTGCTATGACCTCCTAGAACGAGGCTGGTCCTAAAAAGTGAGCAGTAGAGGTCAAGCGTGCTAAAGTAACAGTGGAAGGTCAGCCAATACAAAGGTGAGGAATAAAACAAAAACATCCTATGCTTATCACTCCCCTCCCCCTCCCTCCGCCCCCCCCCCCCCCCCTCCCCATTGCAGGCCTGTTAGTTTAATGCCCTAACATACATAATCTTGTGTTTTAGCACAGAGCTCTATCTACTAACATGAGTGCTCTAATAGTGACTTTTTAGCAAGTCAGTAGTGAAATCATTTGAGAAGACAAGTAAATGAAAAGCACTATATTGTAAGAATACACACAGAAAGAAATAGAGGCGTAATCCCAGGGTGCTTAAAGAGCTGGCTGACATCATTGCGTGACCTCACTCAATTATTTTTCAACGATCTTGGGAATCTGGAGAGGTCCCAGTAGACTAGAAGCTGGCAAATGTGCCAGTTTTCAAGAAGAACAAGAAAGAAGACCCTAGCAATTACAGGACTGTCAGTCTCACGTCAGTGCCTGGTAAAATTATGGAGAAGATGATCCTTGAAGTTACTGAAGCACACCTGGGAGACAATGCAGTCCTTGGTCCCAGCCAACATGGGTTCATGACGGGTAGGTCCTGCCTAACAAATTTGATTTCCTCTTATGATAAGATCACCCATCTAGTAGATAAAGGGAAACCAGCTGATGTGATCTTTTTGGACTTCAGCAAAGCTTTTGATATGGTTTTCCATAGGATCCTACTGAACAAAATGTCCAGCATACAGCTAAACAAAGTCATCCGATGGGTGAGCAATTGGCTGGTGGGCAGAGCTCAAAGGTAAATGGGGCCACATCAGGCTGGCGGATGGTTACTAGTGGGGTCCCTCAAAGCTCCATTTTAGGGCCAGTCCTCTTCAATGTTTTTATAAATGATTTGGATGTAGGACTAGAAGGTGTTTTGAGCAAATTTGCTGACAACACCAAACTCCGAGGAGTTGTGGACTCAGATGAGGGTGGAAAGGCCTTGCAGAGGGATCTGGACAGATTGGAGAGCTGGGCAATCACCAGCCACATGAAGTTTAACAAAGGCAAGTGCCAGGTCCTGCACCTTGGACAGGGCAACCCTGGCTATACGTACAGACTGGGCAACAAGCTGCTGGAGATCAGCCCTGCAGAGAGGAATCCACGGGTTGTGGTTGACAGCAAGTTAAATATGAGCCAGCAGTGTGCCCTGGCAGCCAGGAGGGTCAACCGTGTCCTGGGATGCATGAAGCACAGCATTGCTAGTCGATCGAGGGAGGTGATTGTCCCGCTCTGTGCTGGTGTGGCCTCACCTTGAGTACTGTGTGCAGTTCTGGGCACCACGGTAAAAGAAAGACAAGAAACTGCTGGAGAGTGTCCAGAGGAGGGCAACGAAGATGGTGAAGGGCCTAGAGGGGAAGACGTATGAGGAGCGGCAGAGGTCATTGGGCCTGTTCAGTCTGGAGAAGAGGAGGCTGAGGGGAGACCTCATTGCAGTCTACAACTTCCTCACAAGGGGGAGTGGAGAGGCAGGTGACCTATTCTCTGTAATCACCAGTGATAGGACCCGCGGGAATGGTGTTAAGCTGAGGCAGGGGAAGTTTAGGCTGGACATCAGGAAGAGGTTCTTCACTAAGAGGGTGGCTGCACACTGGAATAGGCTCCCCAGGGACGCAGTCACTGCACCAAGCCTGTCTGAATTTAAGAAGCGTTTGAACTGTGCACTTATTCACATGGTCTAAAATCTTGGGTGGACCTGTGTGGTGCCAGGAGTTGGACTTGATGATCCTTATGGGTCCCTTCCAACTCAGGATATTCTATGATTCTAAGTATGTCTGAAAACTAGACTACACATTCAAGGCAGAACACACACACACAAAAAAAAAAAAAAAAAAAAAATAGGTGCAAAAATAAACAAAGATTTTATCCCATCTGCATATTATATCTAAATGTTCTATTAGAATGTATTTCTAAGGAGGGCAATGACGGTGGTGAGGGACCTAAAGACCTAAAGGGCAAGATGCATGAGGAGCAGCTGAGGTCCCTTGGTTTTTCAGCCCAGAGCAGAGCAGGCTGAGAGGAGGCCTCATGGCGGCCTGCAGCTCCCTCACGAGGGGCACGGAGGGGCAGGCGCTGAGCTCTGCTCTCTGGGGACAGCGACAGGAAGAAGAAGAGAATGGCATGGAGCTGGGACAGGGGAGGGTCAGACTGGGTGTTAAGGAAAGGTTCTTCACTGAGAGGGTGGTCAGGCACTGGGACAGGCTCCTCACAGAAGAGGTCACAGCACCAGGCCTGTCAGATTTCAAGTGTTCAAACAACGCCCTCAGACATACGCTCTGATTCTTGGGTGGCCCTGTGTGGAGCCAGGAGCTGGGCTTGATAATCCTTATGGGGCCCTTCCAACTCAAGATATTTCGTGATTCTATGGTGCATTAAACAATGACATGAAACCAAGATGTTCCCCCAGAGCAAAAGCAGATGGCTATCCGTACTGTGGTTCAAGACAAAAACCAGCAACATTTATGGAGCCACACTGCCTGGAAACACCAGGTCCCTGCAGTGCAGTCATCAGACAATCAATGATGTATGCTCTAATCTGATCCTGACAGAAGTGATCTATTCAGACCATACTTCCGCATTTCTGCCAAATAATTAATTCTTCTTAAGGCCTATATCTAACTCCAGTAATACCAACAAATGTCTTTTTTTTTTTTTTTTTTTTTTAAACTTCTTTGCAACATTAGGCTGTTTCTCAGCTCAAAGATCATAAATAATTCAAGTATCACTTTGGCAACCTCTTCATAGTGTATGCTATTTCTTATTTGATACCTTTAAACTCTTCTTTAAGCCTCCTGCTTTCTGGCCACCTTTCCTGTTCTCCAAATGCTCTCCATTTTCTCTTTAAATTTTTTCATGGTTTTCCAATAGAGGAAAACACAGAACTGGGAGGAGAAAATAGTTTCCAAGTCTCTTGGGTAGTTTTCCATTATTTATAGCAACTTTAGGTTATTGAACCTAAAAAAAAAAAAAAAAAGTTACAAGTTTAGCACCATACATGCTCTGAAAGAGAAGTTGAACTGCACTGAATATCACTGCTTGAGATCTTGAGATAAGCTGACCCAGACATTAAATATTGCTGGATGGGAAAAGTTGTCCTACAGGTTTTTTTTTGTTGTTGTTGTTTTTTTTTCCCCTCTTCTCCTCAGCCAGGACAGCTGCCACTTTTATTATGATACTCGTTTTCCAAATGTTTTATTTCCACCTTTATTCTAAAATCATACATGGTCAATAGCTCTCTGAGGGCACCAGATGCACTGTCCAAACTTGAACCCTGTCATCAGCTCCTGCCATTACTCCACTCTTTTAATCCAAGCTTCAAGTACATGTAAAAGCTCATTTGTGCCAGTTCTCCAGAAAGCTCCAGTTATACTTAACAGTTGAACTAAAATACAGCATGGATATATTAGTGACTTTTAATTATAAAATATCACATATATTAATTTAAGATTTCTACTATCCTTGAAATACAAATATGGCTGATGCAGTCAGTCTTCCAAGTTTATTGAGCATCTCAATTTACACTAGCATACAGAGAAAGGATATAGAAATTGTTTAAACTGAGTGATACCCGTTCTGAGTATGTGGAACATTTGTATTAACACACTCATCTTCCAAACATAGTTTCTATCTGAAATAATAAGCTCGTTCATCTGCAGCTAGTTTTTAATTTGGTCCTAGGAGCTCACATGATTTTTTCCAATCTGAAAGCCAACAATTCTTCAGTTCAGTTCTTCAGCTGTACTGAAGTTTAACCTTCTGGCTTCCCTTTTTTTTTTTTTTTTAATATACAATTCAATGTCATGCTTGAGGTGGGGGGGAATCTGCTTTTTTAATGACGACAAAGCACTTCAGACAGAACCACAAACAAAAACCTAGGAAGCATATTTGGGAATCAATTTTTAGCCCTAGAAAAATCATGTCTTTCACACTAAAGGGCAACTGGTCATACATTTGAAGTACAACACATCAGCAAATCTCAACTTCTGAGTACATGGTCAGTCCTTATTCTTTGGTTTGATTAGCTCCAAACATTGTCTTTTCCTGTCAGAGCTGTGCACTGATTGACTCACTGCTCTGGTATCTCACTGAGTAAAGAATGGCACATTTCCTCTGTAATTTGTTTGGAATGCTCCCGCAAAGATCACTTCTGCTTTCCTTTCCTGTGCTGCCCCACAATGTCCCTTTACTACCTCAGCAACCGTAAGGCACTTGTCATCACCTTCGAGGGCTCGCTTCAGCTTACTCCTACCCTGCCTACTACTGTGAACTGTCAAAAGATCTGTTTCTTTTCCATATTACATCAACTGTTACTCTCCTCCACCTCCTAACTGTACTCAAAATACCACCAATGCTTTCTCCTATAATTTTCTGAAATCAGGTAAGAACTTCTTGTAAATGTTTACAAATGTTCTCTTTCAGCTTGCAAAACCTTCTCTTGCCAGAATGCCACACAAAAGCATTGACACCTGACTGATAGATAAACTGACTGCTTAGTAGTCTGATGACAAATATCCCTGCTTCTCCGCAAGTCACCTATACATTTGTATCCATCTATTGTATCCTAAACTGTAAATCTCTTTTGAAGAGAACTGTCAGGTACAAGGGGATCATCACCTATGACGATAATATAAAAGAACAAACACATACAAAGGTGTAAATACATGTAGCATCACTTTTTAAGAAATGTGATTAGGTAGGGTTTTTTGCCATAAATGCTTTGTTTTCTTCTGCACCCTTAGAAAACATCAGTTCCTTCTTTGACTAGATTGCTACTAGACAAACAAATTTGTCTCTCGGTAGTCAGTAAATAGAGTGATTTACCATTCAGTGAATCATAAAAATTCACTTCCAATACGTGGCAATATATTGGAGGTAATATATGCATGGCAAAGAGAGGAAGAAGAGGAAAATGAGTTAAGGAATGCCTCCACGGCTAGACTTCACTTTAGCCCCTGCAGAAACCTGATGACCTGTCATTATCCATATATATCATGGCACAAAACTGGAGAACAATCTGTGAGCTATCAGTCTCTGGGAGAGGGGGGAAAAAAAAAAAAAAAAAAAAAAAAAAAAAAGCTATAGGTACCTTCTGACTTATCCGTGTTTTCATATGAATTAGGAAAATTCTGAATCACAACCAGGTTTGTCTTTTTGTGTCAGCATTATCATCAGAATTAAAGCAGGATTAATCCAGTAACTTCAGTTATTTAACGTGCTGGGCGTTGAACTAGGAAGAAGGATAATATTAGACTATGCATGAAATGATGAAGAATGTTAACCACCCTGTAAAGCTACAAGAAGTGCTCTAGCACAGTGGCGATGCAAGCCATACAAAGCGCAACTCCTTCAATAAAGAATTCTGTGGTCCTGCACAATTTTATCTGTTCAAGTTCCCCTGCTCATCTCATCTTCTCCTGCATCACCCAGAAAAGTTGGCCGCAGAAGGAAAAAAATATTGCTTTAACTACCAAGAGTTGATTTTTTTTTTTACTACTTGTTCACAAGACAGAAGCCATGTTGCAAAAGTCTTTAACATACCTATGTCTTTATGAGCATTGCATTGTTTTCATTTCCTTCTGGAGTTCTGTAACAGCTGTTACTACATAGTTCCTATCATTGGGTATTGTACCAAGTCAGTTGCATTTTCAATGTTCAAGAATAATCTTTCCCATGTTCACCTCATTGCTCTTGTATTTATCTACCGTTTCCTAAAAAGACGTATAATAGTTCAGTTGGAAGACACCTTCAGAGATCAAGTCCAACTGCCTGACCTCCTCAGGGCTAACCAAAAGTGAAAGGATATTAAGGGAATTATCCAAATGACTCTTGAACATTGACAGGCTTGGGGCATCAATGACCTGTAGGAAGCTTGTTCCAGTGTTTGACCACCCTTGCAACATTATTTACTTTTATTTTTTTAAATAATCCCCAGTCAGAACCTCCCCAGGTGCAGCTTTGATCTGTTCTCCTGCGTTCTATCAGTGAGACTGGCACCTTCCTCTGCGCTTCCCCACCTCAGAAGCTAGAGAGCAGTGAGGTTACCTCAAGCTTCTAGAAGTTGAGAACCCTCTTAACTAGATGAAGGTAAGCAGTTTTGGGTAGATTACATTTCGTACAGAATTTCCCTTGGGTGTGAATTCATTTGCAAATACAGAGCAGCAACAAGAAAATATAATTTTCCTCACATATGAGGAACAGACTGACTTTTAATCAATAACCACTTTTAATGAATGCTATTGATATATCAAAGCAATGCCATGATAGATCATCCATTTCACACAAGATGTTTCCCAATGCTTGAGCATGTGAGTCTCACTCGGTATCTGTTCATGGCTGTCTTCTTGTTGACACTAACAAGCATAAGACGGGATCTCAGAAATATAAATGTATTCTAGAACAATGCACACATGACACCTACTTGTCACTGTCATGTAGCAGGCTTTGGTTGTGTGGAGATGGCAGATAGCCATGTGTTTTTATTGCCAATTCTGGTCAACTGTATTTCTCTTTATTGCTGAAGTCAGGTTGCTCTTCACTACTGCACCACAGGAAGCCATGACTTCTTGGCCCCAATTTTGACATTCATTATTCATCAAAATACAGTTTTCATTTGCTTCCCTTGAGAACAGCAGAGTATCACTATAAGGTTCTTTCAATACAACTTCACCCCCTTAATACACACAGGGTTTGCTGACAAGTAAGAGCTCCTCCTTCCCTTGAGTAAGGTTCATATTAATAGGACTGGATGGTGAATCACAAGATGGTATCAAACCACGCCTCCTGCCTGCATAAATGCATCATTTAAGCACCCTCCTATGCCAAGTGCAATGATTTGATTGCAGAAACTAGCATAGGACAGATCTCCTAAGTGAGCAGCATACCTTGGAGAAATAACTGATTCAAATTCACAAATATTAAAGCCCCTATGCATCTTCAAATGGATCAGAAGGAATCGCAGTTCAGAAGTAGCAAGTTTCATATTCTCTGGAAATAAAATATCAAAACCTGATGGCATTAGCTGTAATGCAAGCTATAATTCATTTCAATTCAAGACATCAGCAATATTTTTTAAGTACTGAGGTTTAGCCAAGAATCTAGGAGCATCTGAAGCAGGCAGGATTTGGCTGAAAGAATTAAAAGGCACAGCTGATAAGAAGTTTGCTTCTAAATCTAAACATCACGAAGTTAGAGCAGCTGAAAAAAGCTTTCTTATGTATGAAGACAATTCAGTCTCATAGGTATCCCCTAATGCAACTGTTTGGACAGACACTTAATCCCATATTCAGCAATTCAGCCACCACTCCTAAACTCAGTTTGATGTCTTACAGGTAGCAGCTGCACATGGGCTATGCAGCTAAGAGGCTGCATATCACAGGAACACCCAACTGTTCCTGAAGTATGTTAGATCTCTTCTGCCCTTAGTCAGAGGGTTCGTGGCTGAGGCCAGGTCAATGTGAGTGCAATTGCCCTGCTAGCCTCTACAAGCACAAAAGAAAGCTACTTTGTGGAGAAAAAAAAAAAAAAATGTTTCCTGGATCATGCTTCCACAAGTCTTCTGGGTAATACAGTAAATAAATCCCACCTTAAAGAATCACATCATATGTTTTCTTTTCTACCCTCCCCCAAGATCCATTAGGTAATTTCCTGCTTATTCATTAGACATTCTAGTTCTCAATAACTGTTCTGCCAAACAGGTAATTTTCTACAGCAACCAACAGTGGATACTGAATTCATATGAACACTATTTCTGATGTTCTCTCTCACAGCAACATCCTCAGGGGGACATTGCTAAGTCTATGGGGATTGCGCTGCTATCAGAGTAACAGAAAAGGATAGAATAAGGACTGGAGAACAGAAAATCATAACACTATTGTATCAATGCCAAATAGTAACAGCCCTTCCTGTCATCCACTTAGCTTATCGGTCAATTCCTTTTTATGTTAAAAAGGAATAAAGAATGATGGCCTTTATAATATCACCTTCACTTAGGTTTTAATCAAACCAAAGTGTGTACTAGCAAAGGATTGGTGTAAATTTGTGCAGAGAAGAAGGAAAACAAAAGAGGATTAACTCTATTTTTATTTCTATTTCTAGCTGATATTAAGGCTATTCAATTCATATTAGTAAGATCTTATTGCTTCAAGAAAGAAGACAGAGCAGTCTAATTTTAAGAACTGAGATATGACCAGTTCTCCTGCAGTTCAAAGGAGGCTCAAACAACAAAAAAAATAAAAAAATAAACTCTTTGACTGTGAGCAACTTATGCTTCCTCAAAATTTTTTCAAAAAATTGTCTGCCCCTAAATGGAAGAAATGCAATGCATACTGTTTACAAAAAATGGCAAAACACCAGAAGGTGCGTTACTGAATCCTGGTAACAAATGGAAATAAGAAATGTAATATCCCACTACAAATCTTGAGTCATGTTGCTCAAACAGGAATTATACTAGAAGTTCGTATTGCATTGCTCCCATACATAACATTGGCACATCTTCATTGCAAATGCTATTATTGGAACATCTCTGGTACTGCAATGAAAGAAGAGTGCTACATAGCTGCTTCTTAAGAACTGTCTGATTCTGGAATGGAAAATGAGTCAGTTGGGACTAGTGAATTCTTACAGAAACTCTTTTCAAAGTGTTTTTTTTTTTTTTTTTAAATTTGTTTTTGTTTCTTAATAATTCCATTGATTTTATTCTTAACTATAGGTTACCTACAGAGTCTGCTTCCATAAATGTTTTGTGTAATTTAGCATAACTTCTACTGTGTATGCAGTAAATCTTTGCTATACCATATTGATCTATTTGGCTATTCGTGATACTAGTAAAAACTAAGCTTTCTAAATTCTTATCCTCTACTGTTCAGCCTTAATTAACTCTTTAAAATCATACAAATAAAATACTGAATAGTGCTGTTCTCCATGGGACTAATTCCTGATGAAGCTATGCAAACAGCATCAGCCACTACCATGTTACCTCCTATAACACATCTTTCTGCATAAATCTGAAAACAACACTTTCCCTTAGAGTTTCCATCAAGCAGTTTCAAAGCTCATTTTCTACTGGGAGAGGACACAAATTTTTTTTATAGTTTTAGTGCAGATAAACACTTAAAACTATTCACAAGCAAAATATACAAGAATACAGTAAAGAAAACATCCATAACCAGTACAATATATTTATTTCACAGTAAAGCCAATGATCACTTCCTCAGTGGTAGTCAGACTGTCCTGATCTACCCTAACATGTCCAACCCTATTTTTCTCTCCCATTGAAAATTTATTTCTGCTTTGCACACTGGAACAAGCTCCTTGATGCTCCAGTCCTTCACAGTTTCTTTGGTTGTATACAAACACGTTTATTTTTAAAAAGCAGTTCCTAGGAGACATGCCCTACAGAACCATCTAGCAATAAATATTATAGAAAAGGTTTTTTTTGTTTGTTTTGTTTTCCTCTCCTCCAATGGGTTTCTGGAAATATCTTGAAAGAGTTCACTACGAGCAGTATTACTCTGACATTTCTCCCTTAAAAATAAATAAATAAGAAGTTCCTGTTTGAGTTTCCATTTTCCAACATTTCTGGAATAAGCAAGAATCAAAATTGCATTTGTAATGCTGCAAACCTACTGATGAGCATTTGAGATCTGAAAGATTGAAATCCCTGTCTCATATTTATATCTTTCACAATTGATGCACCTGGGTAGGTGTGAGGGAGATTAAGTATCTTACAAGCCCTTGCTGAAAAAGTGAGATTTTTGTTCCATGCTAAAAACAAATTTTGCAAAGTAACACTTAAATAAGCACCTGCAGTATTAGTCCCCAAAGTCAATGATGCATATTTTTCTGAGGAATACATCTGTCTTTCAATTCAGTTTTTCATTTATTAAGGGGCAGTTTAGTTTATGTTAAAATGATACTGAACAACTTTACTTCAAAGACATACGTTTGTACTAAACCAACTACATTACATCAACAGTATTTCAAAGGCCTCAAATGCACATATATAAGAAACAGATGTAGATAGCTGTAGCTCTATAATTGTATACAGGAGCTGTTTGAATACTGTGAAAATACTACAACCTTGTTTTCTTCCTTGAACACTTTTAACATGCAACTTTCTTCAATGATGAAACTTACAGAAGGCTGAACTTTTAGGATGTGCTCATCATTAGAGTCTCCATATATTTTTTCTATATTTTCTTTTTAAGGCAAAAACAATCAGATGCTAAGTGCAGTGATTTACCTTTATTATAATAGATAGTATAGCTGACAGCACTATATAAGCTTAAAACAGTTGACAGGTACATTAAAACAAAACAAAAAATAGTGAAACAAGTGATAATGAAACATTCTTCCAACAAGAAATACATTTGTAAAGAGAAGTTCTACAGTGCTGTCCTCCTGCTAGCACACAGGAACTTCTCTTGGCAGGGGAGGGCTAGGTGTTGCTTTGCCCCGAGTAAGATCTGTGAGAGTACAGGCAGCTTGAGCACTGTCTTCCCCAACTGATACTTTGGGAGTAAAGTTAACTTTGACATGAAAGTAACTCAAGTTAATTCATACTTTATCTGTAATCAGTAAGAGCTGCTTCAGTAATAAATAAAATTAAAGTTGATACAAATTTCTAATTTTTATTTTGCTATATATTTAAATAATGCTATGAAATTGTATGATACATTAAAAACATATAGAATACAAGATGAAATCAACCCATATATATTATAAATTAGAAATTCTTTATTTGCTAAAAATTGCTGAGACTATCACATTTTTAATAGAATAGCATTTATTTGACCAAAACAAATGATTATTTTGCAAATACTAGACAACTAATTACATAATGTACCTTTACAAAATTACATAATATGGGTGCAGCATGTTTCTGTGTTTTCTGTTTGAAAAATAGATTGTTTAATAACTCAACAAAGCTATCTGTAAACCAAGGAAACAATAGAGCAGATGTTGACTGTTGTCTTGTGCCTCACAGACATAATTAAACACAGTGAAACACTCATGCACCCAAATAATAGCGGACAAACAAATACAAGAATAGCACTCTATAAACATAAACCTCATTTACTGGGCACCTGTCGCATATTAATCCACGATGTTTAAACCAGTTATAAAAATGGAAAATAAGGTATTTATCTTCAGACTATACAAACTACAAATAATTTCTCGCAGTAGTAGCTGTAACTTCTGTAAAACCGATTTGCACAATGCTGACTTCCATAAAGCTGGGAAAGAACCATATTTTCTATTGTAACAAAGCCAAGACAGGGCAGTCACATTTTCTGTGAGCAAAAGTTACATGAATCAATGACTCTGAATGATCCAAATAGACTGAAAACATTGTGCCTGCTGTGTAATACAAAATCTTAAGATTCCCCTGGAAAGCCAGTTTTCTTTGAACTGCAGAACACGTTCCCTGTAATTATTCCCCTCCCCCCCACCTCCTTTTGTAAAGCAATAATGGAAAGTAAAGACTGGATTGAATAAGCATCAAAATAAGTGTTTATTTTCTAGGATAGTGTCCCATGACATTGCTTAACACTATTTCACATCAGAATTTGAGGGCTTTTTTTAAAAAAAAAAATAAAAAAAATCCCTCTTTATCTACATTTCTATCTAACGTAAATATATAAATATATTCTCTAGTAATAGCATTGTTGATTTAGTATTTGAAAACACACATTATGTGAATAAATACAAAATTAAGTACCCATTTCCACAGTTCCTATTAAAAAACAATGTTTTCAGATAAGTCTAAAAATTAACTCATATTTACTGCGAAACAGAGAAACATATTTTTGCTAATAAAAAAATCCCGATTTTAAAGTAACGCAAATGCTTTAGGGAGTGCTATTACACTGTTATAGTAAACAAATCAATTTTGTACCCGTTATCTAAAATGCATATTTTGCTTTTACATTTTACTTAGTTATGTCTAAGAAGACAGAATATAATGTCATCTGCATCTCTTTATGTTAATAAAGCCATACTATCATCCTTCCATAGACAACACCGTAAAGCATAAATACCAAATGGAAAACAAATGGAAGCATAACGCCACTGTGAAGCAAACCAATCAACCCTAAAACAGCTGAGATAGATCTCATCCAATAGTTCATTCATTCTTTATAGAAAATATTCCTAGGTGAATCAGATTAAAAAAAAAAAAAAAAAAAAAAAAAAGGAAAAAAAAGCAGCTCTGAAAGATTGTAGAGCCCTAAATTCTTTTGATTTATGAAGGCAGCATATACTGCATTGAGCAAAACAACTCAGCATGCGGGGACCCTTTTTCCTGAAATTCCTTTATTAACACAACCTGGCTCTGCTAGTGAACAAGAGCAGTGGTGTGGTGTATATAAATCATTAATAGTGTGTTGTGCAATGGCTGAATTTCCTGTGTGAGTTGGAAAGCCTTCCCGCACAATAGGGATTTGGGGGTTGGAATTGGCTGCTATGAAATGTACTTCATCATTCTCTGCATTTGACGCTTCCCAATAGCTTTCTACTTTTCCTTTTCCTTTTCTCCCTCAAGCCCAGCAACTGCAATAGAAATTTATTGGATTTCATGCCTGCAAAGAAAATAAGAGAAAAAGAAAGAAACAGGCAAGCCCATTTGGAAGGAAAAATATTTTCCCATCATTTAAAAGCAGGCTGTGTTCAGATAAAGTCTACTACTTATGAACACTTTTTTTTTTTTTATGTTTAATTTACTGCTTTAAACTGAAAAGAAATTGAAAGAACTACTAAAAGTGTGGTTAGTCTTAAGAAGAAAAAAAAAAAAATCAACTATCACTGAAAAGGCAATTACTCTCTAAATGAAGTCATTTTCCACTGGAACATTATTTATTTAAGAGCAGGAAGAAAGGAGGGCAAATATCTATGCACAGGGAACTCTTGAAGTTAGCCTCATCAGCACTTTTACATTGGGTGTACCAAAAATCTTTCCACAAAGCAAGATATAAGTTCACTTGCATGTGGGAAGCATGATGTTCAAAGTAGAGCTAGAAGAAGAGAAACAGGAAAGGGAAGGAGAAGATGAAGAAAAAAAAAAAAAAAAAAAAAAAAAAAAGAACTCTTGAAAGTGCAATGGCTGAATTTCCTGTATTTTTGCAGATACTCAAAGTGAACTTGGAGGGAACATTGAAACTACTTATCTTGCCTCTGAAGTACACAAATAAACAAAGTACAACAACAAGAAAGTTGAATGTCTTGTCAAATTTGACTGAAATGAAATACCAAGTTTTCTTTATATAGCTTTCTGCACTAAAATATTCCTTTTAGGGTCACTCTTAGAAAAATTACAAAGTAACAAAGTGACCAATGCTGAAAAAGCAGTCTCAAACCATATGCTACCCATCAGGAAAAATGACACATTATAAAGTTAACTAAGGATACAATTGGTCTTCTGTCTAGGCCAGAGCAGCATTCACTATATATCAAGCATCAGCACCACAGAGAAACAAGTTCATTGGCATCTAAATGGCAAATGTTTAAGATATTTAGAGTGCAGTTTTGCAGAGCTGAATGTGCTACAGTCAGAACAGGGAACCATTCCAGTGTGCCATTTTGCACTTGTGCTGATATCCAGCAGACTAGAGATTACAAGAATAAGCCTTCAATGCATGCAGAAGTCCCTCTGCATTACACAATAATGACATTCTGAACAGAAATAAATGAAGCCCCTGCAGTGCTATTCTGTCAGATTTTGAAAGTAAATAACTTAGCTTCTGACAAGAGAGATGTTTTTTTTCCCTCCTCTTGCCATAGAGCATTAATTGAGCTATGCAGCCATGTAACATCCCAGAAAGGGGACTAATACATGACAAGGAAAAAAGCAATAAAAGAAGGGAAATGCATGGAATATATGAGCTGATTGACTTCCTTTCACCCCTAAATTTTCTCACTAGCTCTGCATTGACAAGGTCATAATATCAGGGAAAACTTTGAACAGTTTTGTTATCGTCTTCCTTTGTAACTGGAGATGATGTTCATTGTTTCAAAAGAGTACTTTAAGTTCACTCTGTCTTATGAAAGATGGTGGCATTATGAAAACAAACACATTTTAAAACTATTATCACTCGTTGTTTTAAACTGAAGAAAGTTCCATGCTCATAATCAATATTTCTAGTTAACTATTAAATTTACGGAATGCTTACTTGCCACTGTAGAGAAATTAAGAATAGCTACAAAACAAGAGGCTATGAGAAGCAAAAGCAAAAAAGCAGCCTTCAAAACTCTGTAATAAACATAAGCGTAATTCAATAGGAAATTAAGGAGAGGTGTATCACAACTATAAGTTTATACATACCTCACACAAACATGAGATACAATTAAAATTCATGTAGTTATAAAACAAAGCATATTCAAAATATTACAATATAGGACACAGGAAGACCAACCATTTTTAATATAAAGGGTCAAAAATTAAATTTAAAAATGGTCTGAGTTGAAAGCACTGGTATTGTTATTCACAAGCATCTGAACATCTTAAGTACTTCTATTCTAAAGTAGCACAGACTTTCCTTCATATTGGGGGAGGCGGGGGGGAGGAAGGAGAATCACTGAACAAAAAATAATTCACTGAGTGCTTTAGTTCTTCATACAGTATCTAATTTTGATTCTGTGTGTGTTCAACAGAACGAGAAAGAGCAGGATCAAAACACATTGAGATCTCTCCACAGCTGGAGCCTGCTACAGCGCAAAAGACCAAAGGCCCAACTACAACTAGTCAGGACACTATAGACATTAGATATGGTATTTTCTCTAATTAAATTCACCAGGCTGCAGTACTGTTAGAGTAGGAAGGAAAGCAAAACGTGAGAGAAGTCAATGGCACTGCACTAGATAACTCTGAGGTAAATGAGTAATGCTAGCAGAGAAATGACAGGAGTTCCTCAGGAGAGCTCTTGTACTACACATCACACTTTAAAGCTGATAAATCAATTGCACATACACCTTTAAAAGCCAGAAAAGCTTCAAGGATTCTTGGAGGGTGTTGACTTCTTTCCACTAACATTATTATAACCATATAAAGCTAGGTGATAAATTCTAGTGTCACAATTCTTTTTATCACTTCATTTCATTTATGTTACCTATTCAAGATTTACAAAATGTTTTAAATAGAATGTTAACATGCTGGTAGCATTTATTTACCAGATTCAGAAACACACACATTGAAAAACAAAAGCTTCGTAGTCCAGTGTTTCATGGCTACTGGTCAAAAAGGTAACCAAACTGAATGAAACACCTACTAGCTGCAATGAGGAAAAGCCCATTTAGATAACTAAAGCATGCTTTCCTTGATAGAAAATGCCACCGCACATTTGTTTCTCCCAGAAAACCACCACATACAAATTTAGCAAATACCATTGAATAGTGACAACTTATGAATAGCTGACACAACAAAACATTCCGTCATCACTGCCCAGCCTATTCAGAGAGCCCTGTTATAAAAGCAATGACTGCAAGCTCAAGCTATTCACCTGCTTCTGCCACGTGGAAGCTCCTTCGCAACTGCTCTTGCTCTTATATTCCAAAGCAGCAAGTCCTTAGCCGATTTTTTTTTGTGTGTATGTCCTCTAATATTTAAAGAGCTGGGTACTTAACTAAAGCACTTCCTCTTGTTGTAGTGAGGAAAGTGACCTCGCTCAACAATGAAGTAGTCAAATGCCCAAACTAGCCCTTATACACAATGAGAATGCAGCACTTGCTCTCTAAGCCACTTCTCAATAGTCTCTGGAAAACAATGAAACAGCTCTTGTGAGACAAAAGATGTATAAAGCTTTTAATTTCTCTTGAATAAGGGCTACAGTCTCGCATACCAGCTTGGAAGTTTATCGCGGAATGCCAAGTGATTTATTTACTCTAATTAAGACAAACAGCACATCAAGATGTGACTCCTTACTCCTGCACTAACCCTGCTTCTAAATGCAACATTTACTCTCCCTCACTTTAAGGTCCATTTCATACATACAGTAAAATTCCCTAAGAATGCTACACTGCCCCCTTAGGTGAACATGAAATTGCTTCTACCATGATAATAACTTTTTTTTTTTTTTTAATAAAAATTAACAGAGTACTATAATTCATCTGACCAAATACAGTTTTTTACCCTACACATATGAATAAACAAGCTCTATGTTTCTCTTGGGGCAGTGAAGCTGGTTAAATGAATCAGAAAACCCTGGAAAGATTGCCTACCCTCAGTCCATCAGCTACTGGACAATTATTCAAGGCCCAGCTGTAAGAAAAACAGATGGTGAGTGAGCATTAGTAATGTGAACTTCTTTTCACTCATGCAGTCATAAGCAGAGGTTGTATGTTCTCACATGAAAATTGTCATGAAATAGCAGACTGAGGAACAAAATTGTGCAAAGACTGCAATTTGTAAGGTAACAGATGCCTTAAATTTTCATGAGTTCAAGTCAAATTTACCAATTTTACAGAAGAGACATAGTGAGTGAGTAATATAAATGGACTAGGTAAAGAATGGCAATGTTTTCATAATACATTTAAACAGTGACATCACAAAACATCTGTTATTGCATTCAGCTAACATACCTGATCCTTTGAAGACTCACTAAAGTATAAAATGCAAAAGACGCATGCACAGAAATGTAACTGTGATGGTGGCATTCAGCAACTGATGTTTGCTCTCTATAAAAATGTATCCAGAAATTGTTCACCCATTTTGGTTCTTCATACAATTTTAGCAAAGACAATTTGTTCTAATCCTTTTTCCATTATTGACACTATCGACTGCATCAATTGAAAACACCATCAAATAAAATCAACATTGAATTTAGTCATGAAGAAACAATGTGATAAAAAGTCCTTCAGACTCCTATATATCATCAGATCCAAAAGCATGACATAAGTAACTGAGTGGGGAATTCAGCTGTTTTCCATAGTCATAATGCTTAAGGCCCAAATAAAATTACATTAATTTACCATGTAAGCACTAACGGAATAGCTGGGGTAGAGATGGAGAGTTTGTTGTGTTTTGTTTTCATGGTGGATTTTTTTCATCACTGATACAAGAGCTGTATTGTGAACTACTTTCTTGTTAAAGACAGAAAAGGTTGATATTGAAGTTTCAGTTCAATTGTTTTCGATCTGTGAATGTCCACTATGAGCAATTGCTCCATTTAAAAGGAATTACCCTTTGTACAAACCACTTCACTATTTAAAATAAACCACATGTATCATCATTAAACAGAAAAAAAAAAATACCAATTTTAAAATAATGACAGTGTTACTGTACACTGGAATATTATGTTTCAAAAACACAGTTGACTTGGTGTTTTCTGTGAAGTAATGAACTAAATAACCCTATTTCCTGGTAAGCATATCACAGGGAAACACAAGTTAACAGAACTAAGCTTTCATTAATAAACTCTAAATCTCAATTTACAGGTGGTTGAAATTTGCTGCAAAAAATTACATTGCACTAGCATTTGATATAAGCTTAAGTTCAATGCAAGAATTTCTTGCGTTAGTGTGTCTAATTAAGGAGGACAAGAGAAAATAGATGAATTTAGCTGTTTCTAACACTGTATAATGTTATAAAATTATAGGGTACGCAGCACAAATTAGAGTTGCTTTTCGGTGTCTAAGTATTGACACTAGACAAAATTCTAAGCCAAACGCACCTACATTTTTCCTAACTGTCATTATCTTTAAAGTGACACAAAAGTGCCCAAATCAAACTCTTTCATCCTTCTTCTGTTCACTGCTGCCACTGATACAGTCAGTTGCATTTAACGTTTGAAAACTCTTTCTGGATTTCTAAAATTGGACTTTCTCTAAGATGCTTTTAGGTTATTTCAGACAACTTCAGACATCTAAATTAACTCAAACTTCCTTCATGTCCTGTTGGCTTTTTCAAATGAATATTTTATTGGTGGTTAATCTATAACATGAACTAGGCCTCTGTCCTTTTGTTCATTTTCAACTTTAAGTGTTTTGAGTAAGTGAATGTGTATGCACAAACTGTTCTTAAAAAAAAAATTCCAGTTCCTCATGTGGCTCTTAAAACATCTTACATGTGTAATCTGGGAGATATCTGAACAAATACTTAGTTTCTAATACTGGACAAAGTAATAGAACACTTCAGAAAATAATTTCATTCATACTGATCAAACTGACTAAGTGATGTTAGTTTAGCAAAAACAATTGCCAGTTTTAAAAAACTACCCTATGCAAACTTTTTTTTCCCCCTCCCAAATGATTAATACTACTCCCCAGAAAACAACCATCCTCATGGCTACATATTTATTGACAAGACTGGTATGCCCATCTTGAGAGGAATGTAACACCTCTTAGAGTCTTCCATGGAAGACATATCCAATTACAAAAACTTATATGTACCAAAATACTAGCTTATTTTGCAGATACACATGAAAATTAAGAAGACTTTTTCCGTAGATGCTAAACAAACCATAAGTGTTAACAACAAAGAGCTCCGTTAAAATAAAGATGTCTGAATTCACTTTAACTGAGGTGCAAGTATCTGAAGTGAATATTTTTTCACTAAAAATCACTACTGATTAGCTTCACATAATGTCTATATACTGTTGGTGATAGGGTCTACAGGCTGAGGGGAATCACTGATTATGAAGTTGCCAAAAAAAGCTTTTAGGTTCCCAGCAGTTAAGATCAATAGACAACTTCATAGCAGCGAGAAAGACCCTTTACTGAAATAGTTATGTTAGCATGGAGGTACATTTGCTAGAAATGGTCAGATATGGAAAAAGAATATTAAAAATTAAAAAGTAGACCATCATGGTAAAAGTTTATATAAAAAACAAACAAACAAAAAAAACGAACACTTTTTATCCTTTCCTATTTAAAACCAGAACTGGTTAGATTTAGATCAAGTAACAGCTTCTGAGGAAATACTTTACCAAATACATAAAATAACATAACATAATTGATCATCTCTGAATTAAGATGATAATTATCTGACTCTCTAGGAATCCAGAATAAGTAAATGCCAATCACAGACCAAAAGATGCAACAAGCACAGAATTTTGAACCTACCACAATTATCATCAGGAATTCAGACGAGTTTTAAACATATATAATTGTGATTAGTACAGCCTGAATGTTTCAAAACTGACAATAGGATTAACCAGATAAGAAAGCTAACACTAAATATATATATATATATACACACACACACACACTTTCAGTGTAGCAGTTAATCCACTTAAAGAGTTAAAAATTATCCTGTAGATATAGCACTTTGTAAAGTGCATTAGCAATCACTTCTCATCTTTCTCTCAAATTCAATAGATGGAATTGAATTCACTGTTTTAAAGTAATCATTACGGTTGCACAGTTTCTTAAACCTTAAAGCAGTGCCATACTATAGATGTTTGCATAATAATACTGCAATAGCTCACCCAGGAAGATTATTACAGCACCTAACCTCATCTTTATATTATCTTTTATCGGCTCGTTTTGTGGCCACATTGACCTCTCTCACCTTGGTTCACATTTTCCCTTTCAAAAGCTGGATCTACAGCGTTCAAATTGTTGTTTGGCAAACTCAGAGGAACAATTCCACCAAAATACAGGAGTACATTTTGTATACAACCAGTGAGCATACAAGTCACACTGGATCATTAAAGTTAATCTACAAATGTCATTTTGAAAATGTACCCAGAATGCAGAACTACTAAGAACAGATATTTCAATTATGGCATACACTTTATTCAAATATTAAATACATACTTAACTGCTGTAAATTTTAATTGCAGACATATCCCGCCTGCATACATGTATAATCTAGGGCTTATACAAGAATCTTTCATTATACACTCCATGCTCCAAATCAGAAATGGTTTATACTACACTACTGAAGAAAAAGCTACAGAAAGGTTTATATCCTCCAAATACTTGAGTTCTGTTCTTTCATCAGTAACACAAAGCAAATTTTGTGGGAAAAAAAAAAAAAAAAAGCTTTAAATCTATTTAATTTTTATGAACAAGATATAGCAAAGAAATGCTGTAAAAAATCTTTCAGGCATTTTTAAATACAGAAATAAAGTTAGAGACTGTTTCATGGAAGTCAATATGCATTTAAACTATTGCAATGGAAGTTGGATGAACTAACAGGCAAATGTTCCTATTTGTTATAATGAGCAAAAGAATTTCTTTTCCCGAAGTTCCACCAGAAAGTAACAGAATAAACAAGATTAATCATTGTTGCTTGAGAACATATTTCCATCTTGACTATGCACACCTACTAGATGACTGTAACAGAGGCTCCATTAAAAACAGAGAACTAACATACAATGATGATTTTAAATAATAACATTATTATAACATTAAATAAGTGGGTAAGAGAGTTATTACTAACTGGTAAGTAATTTGGGGAGGGGTGGTGGTAGAAATACTTCAAAAATAGAAGCAAATTTATATATAAATGAATGCTCTAAAATGGGATTTAATCTTTTATAAAATGGTATCGTTTTGCTTATTTCAAAACATTTTTAAACCCATTCCAATATACTTCAGTGACAGAAGTATTTTAATTCTGCACAGATATAGCTTTATAATTTTTTAATGACTAAAATCAGCTTGATTTTAATCAGCAGCATGTTTCAACACAGACTTAAAATTTCTGGCTTCAAAGAAGGCTTAAACAAAATTGCCATTGGGCACATTTACATTAGAAGTATAATTTATGCTTGCAAGTGAAAAAAGAGCAGTCCTTTATGGCTGAAACTCTGCTACTGTATCCATGAGAAATGCAGTTAAAGTACTCTGTCAAATATCTATAAACAGCATCAATAAAGACATTGCAAAAAGAAAAGGGAAAAAAAAAAAAAGACATGCAAAGCTTGAATCTCTATTAAAACATATTTTCTGCTCACTCTCACTATTCCTAGGTGCAAGCACAACATTCACTCCACACAGTGGGAGACATTTACACAGTCAATTCACACACAAAAATATCCTCACAATTACAAATCCCCCAAATGATGCTGATAAAGCAGGCACTACAGGAAAAGCAAAGTTGAGCAAACTTACCTGCTGTAAGTACATAAAAGTCAAGGCACAGGAGAGCTGGGGACACATGCCCACATTCGGTAGTGCCACGCAGGTTGCACCCGTAAGGGGATGCTGCATGGTGTTGCTCTGAAGTCTACGTAGAACAAGTGAGGGGGCTTGCATGCAAGCACGTTTGCCCTATCTTGTCACTACAGTTTTTTCCGTCTGATTATTTAAGAAACGGTATTTCTTCAATGCCTTTCCCCCCCCCCCCCCCCCCCAGCGCTAGATCCTTACATTCATTTGTCAGCTAAGGCAACTTGGTAGATCTAAACTCTGAATTTTTAAGAGAGAGGAAAAAAAAAAGACACAGCCTGCAGCCTATTGATGAGCAAATGGAACTTCCTCAATGACAGAGAGCTGAAGCTTGTCTCACAACAGTAGCTGCTGACTAGTAGAGAGAGAGATTGACTCAGTGAGGCTCAGTCGGCTGGTGCTGATGCTGCACAGCTTCTCATTTGTCAAATGGGTCCTAGGGCAGGGTCTTTACCACTCACCAAAATTCAAATACTGCATTTTAAAAATCCCTGGAGAGGATCAGGAAGGAGAGAAAGTGAGCTCGCTGCATCACAGGCATCCATGAGATCTGGGCAATTAATGTCATTGCCCAGCTGGGACCGAATGCCTGTTATGATTCTACACACACACATACACACACTTTTTTTCCTCCTAGGACCCACACCTGACATAAAAGGGGCTTTCCCCTTCCAAGAAGGGAAGTATGAAGCACAGAACGGGAAAGGGGAAGAATCTTGGCTAGTCAAGAGGATTCCAGTAAATATACAGCACAATCACTAGATGAGCTTATTTTTAAATACAAATTAATTTTATAGCCATATGTCCTTTACCATCTACTTTCCCAGAGAAACACATAAAAGCATTACAGAGACGCTGAACTATCAGTACAACCACTGCAGCAGAAACACTGGGAATGAAACAAAATGCTGTGGCACGCTGTCTTTTACTGAGGGGGAGGGGAGGGCAGCAGGCGTGGATAAAGACTGTATCTTAAATTGGACTAAAACCCATCTCATCTAAAATTACAAATTTATTTGACAGCCAGTCAATCTATTATAAAGGACTGCCCGATCGGGTTACATAGGAAAATTACATTTGTAACTTTCAGCATTTAATGTTTACTTTTTAATTTGAGAGTGATACCTCAAATTAGTATTCTACTCTTGCAGGATTTTCCCTCCCCCCCCCTTTTATTTTATGGAGTAATAATTATTCATTAGTAGATCTAGTTAGTCTTTATGTAATAAAGTAGGATGTGACCTGCAAATCAAATAATTTATATTACAACTTGTCCTTGAAGTCCATATTACAAGTCTTTTTTTTCCCCTCCTGGATACAATTCAAGTATAGCAGAAAATACTACTATTTTTAATTAGAATTTAACAAATGAATGAAGTATTATTTCTTTGGGAAAGATGGTCAATCCTCAAAGTAACACCTAAGGTTTTAAAGGGGTTTGTTTAAAAAAAACACATGCAGAAGATTTTAAAACTACCTATGTTATAGAATATCTAACTCCCACAAAGCACATTTTATACTAAGAGTTAACATTAACAACAATAAATAACCCACATAAAATAGAAACCTTTTTCAGAAACAGTAACTGGTTGAATTTTGATAACTACCCTTAGAAATAAAGAAAAACTCCCGCTTAACTGGAAACAGATACAAAATATGTCACTGTAACTCAGGCGCTGTATTAAAAAAATACTTTTTCATTTTACATGTGCGCACACATACCTGCACCCACACAAGCTTCAGAGACTGATTTAGATCCACTAAGTCCTCTTCATGCAAAATCAAAAAATTTCCAGTAGAATTATTTTCTTTTTCTTTCTCAAAAGCAGTCAGTGCAACAAAAATAAGGTGTTCAAAACACTTAGCAATCACTACCAAAACAAGAAATGCACAAACTTAGAATACAGGGTTTGCTTTTGGCTTAGGAAACATCCATGCTTTTGCAGTTTATCATGAACTGATCTACTAGAACAGCCCAGATATAGAACAGCACAAATTACTTTATCACCAAAAAAAAAAAAAAAAGCACACCACAGAGCAAGACAAAGCAAGAAGGAGAAATGAACTCTCTCTATGCCCTTTCTCCTTTTTTCATTCTTACTCTCTGCCTTAAGCAGTCTCCTGTTCTGACAGGAGTATGTCATGCTTTTCTTCATTTTTTTTTTTTTCCTCCTAGCACAGAAAGCCTGTTATTCTGCAAATGCCCTAAACTGATAGAGTTTTCCCTTCAGCTCATTTTCATATGAAACACCATAAATAATACATGGTAATTTAATAATACCTTATCAGAATGTTTAATGAAAAACAAATATGTTATGTAAGGAGGCAGATAACCAACTCATTCTACATTATGTCAAAATCAAAAGCAACATGCTTCTCAGCCAAATGGTTTGGAACTGTATAAGCTGATCCAATTTCCCAAAGTGAAGTTCTGGAACATGGTGATGGGTCAAGCAGTTTCTTCTATTGCACTGCTTCACAGATAAGAGGACATCCATAAACAAGATTAAACTCTTAAAAGCACCACATTGAACAATTCTTTCAAGGCAATTTAGTACTGTGAATGTAGCTAATATTAATTTTAAGATTAAATTACTCATTGGACTTTTATTCTTAATTTTCATGTTTGAAAACAAGAAAAATATGAGCCACAAGTATTATGAATAGTTTGTATTTCTCTATTCATATTAGTCAATGTTTTAACTATAAAGTATCCAAATTGCCTATACACACGCATTTACATAGAGAACTGCTAAACATAGGTACTGTAAGAAATCTAAAAGAGATAATTCTTTAGCTTGATATGATGTCCTACTGTAGTGGATACAGTGGATCCTTAACAACTTTTACCCCTTCAAGGATAACTTTCCATTTTGTCTAAGAGGATAAAAGTTTAAAAAGTGCCTCATTTAAAAAAAAAAAAAAAATATATATATATATATATAAATAAAGCATATATCACTTCTTTAAAGCCATTTCTTTTACTTTACACACTCCTCCACCAAACCCAATATAAATACATATGAAGTTATGACTGTATATATACACAGTAAGTACCACCACAAATTTGCCATAGGTACACGAATGACTGTACACAATCTGACCCTTTGGCATTATGCACGGTGCAGATACCACTACCACTGCTACATAATTTTACAGAATAGCATATGTCCCATCAGTATCTCATTAGAAAATTATTCATACTTCATTTTTACCTTATCCTACAAAAAAGCCATGCATGCAATTGCAAGAACTTCCCTACACCATGACATCTTCCATTTGCCTCAATGGCTCTCTGTTTGGATCACACTTGATTCAGTACCTGAACAATATTTTGTCCCTCACGCAGTAACTGATCAATTACCTACCAATTAACAATCACAATTTCCCCCTTCACCCCTCCCCCCCCCCCAAAAAAAAAAAAAAAAAAAGAAAGAGGCTACCAATCTACAATATCCAGATCAGCTTTTGTGGAAGTTCAATTAGAAAAGTAGAGATTAAAAGTTCTTCTGCAGTGGTTACACTACACCACTGCAAGATGCAACACTTTTCCAACCTGTCTGGATTGTCAGCGTCATAGCATATGGCAGAGCAGAGCTCAGTTAGGTACCCTCTCACCCTCTCCCTACACTCAATGAGACTGCCATTTAAAAAAATAATGACAAAGTGCTGATCGATCTTAAATGCAAATAAAAACAGGATATCAGAGAACTTCTGAAACAAAGCACTAAGGACCAACAGTATTTCTAACATGCCTGCAGTACAAATAAAAGCCATTCTTTTGTTTACAGTGCATTTGTAAATAGTGCATTCCATTTAAAATCACTCAATTTGCTGTGATCTGGTAGCCAACTTCTGCTTCCCAAAAATTCCCAGATTTCACATTTACAAAATTTAAACCTCAAATTTATCTATTAGAGTTTTCACAGCAGACTGCCTAGTCTGCTAGACCTTCACTATCAAGTAAAGAGATCTGAAGGAGATCACCTGCAAGACCACACACTGTTCACATTTCAGTCTCATCTCAGGAATATTAACTAGTTTACACATACTGAATGTATATAGTATTATGAGATTGAACGTCTCCAGGCTTCAAGCACTTAAAACAATTTGAACCGCATATTGCATTATCCATGCAACGCATCTTTTTCCACTTTATAAAACGGTTGATGTGGTATAGAAGTAATCCAGGCAAGTGGTATAGAAGCTAAGAATAGTGCAGTGCTTCCTCTAAATGCTGCTTTCCTAGCATCACATGAAAAATAGCCCCCAGGACTTGACAGCAGGAAGGGAAGCATATTATGAACTTAAAAATAAAATGCTTCATTAGTATATTTTGACAAATTATTAACAATCATTAATAGACTTGTCTTCCTTATCCACACAATACACTCCTTCCTTATATATGTTATGATTATTTTTATAAACTAGGGAAATGTTGATTATTTTTTTTCCATCTACTCTTTTCAATTAATGGGTGATTCTATTATACTTCCATCGATATTATCTTGTAATCAAAATCCCTACTTCTATTTTAAGTTTTTCCTTATGATTTCTCTTCTTTACTGAGTCTTTGCATAAAGATCAAGATTTTACAGAGGCTCACACTTACCTCAGGCAAATAAGAATCACTAATTTTGTTTCACTTAAGCACTATGCTATGCCCGCTGACTTCTCCAGTGTTTCATACCCAATGTCTACAAAGACACTGTAGCATGCTTAACCTTTTCAGCACCACTTAGTATGCATTTATTTAGCATTCAGCATTATCTGCACACATTTTTCACAACTTTAAAAAAGCCCAAGAGCCTTTAGTCATGCTAGAGTGTTCACATATGAAAGGAAAAAAAAAAAATGAAGTTACTAAATATAAAATAATCATGTTCAGCCCTTAAAGAGTTGGAGACCCTTCCAAACAGAAGATGTATGTTCCTTGACATCTCTTATTTTTCTAGCTGACAGTACTTAGCTATTCCCTACAGTAAGGGGGAAAGAGGTGGGCAGGAGAAAGGATGAAAAGGAGACAGGCCTAAAAACATGATCCTGATTTAATTTTGTGCAAGTTTATGTCAGCGTAACTCCTCTGAATTGCGTGGATTGACACAGGACACACTTCCGTGCTGAAGCCGGGTCAGTGTTCAAGCCGGAGCCCTCTTTCTGACACCCCGGGTGCTGTCCCCCCCCCGCAGGGTTTTCTCTGCCGGCGATCCCCGCACAGCTATACCAGCAACTCCATCTAGTGGGGACGCAGGTTATACCAGCCTCCGCTTAAACCCGTTCCTCAAACGAAAAGGAGCTGTACTCTGCTATGCAATTTGCATTGTAAATAATTTATTTTTTTCCTACCTTTTATGTTATCAGGAGATTTGTGTCTCAAAAACATATGCCTGTGCCAAGCCACAATTGGGCTTGGAAGACACAGGATGAAGCTCCAAGGCATCTTAAATTACTTTGGGATCACCATCGCCCTGCTTCTCTTCCCACTGCGTGTTCCCAAGCACTTTTTATGCTACCATTGGACAAATGACTCAGTTGACAGACAAATGGAAAGACATTATGGCTGATAGCTGAAGTAGCAAAAGCTTTCAGAAAGCACTCATCACCTAATGGCACAAGCATCAGGGCTGGAACAGAGAGACTGCATGATGCAGAGCAGAAAGCAAGGAGTCAGCCATCCTGATATAGGAAAACTTATGGTGATATTCAATTACATTTTGGGATGGGAAAAAAAGAGCTGTATCTAAGCTTGTCTTGGTGATACACACTTAAAAACAGGGAAAGAAACAGACATAACCAATAGAAATCAGGTCAGCAAATTATTTTCACAATCCAATTTCTACTTCACCTAGCATACAGCTACTACGAACACATACCTGTTTCATTTTCAGAATCATGGGCTGCCCTCACTCCCCACACATTACTGTCACAACATGAAATAAACTCTTTCACACAGAAATATATAGAGGCTCTTTAAAAGATAGTGATTCAAGCCTGATTCACAACAGAACAAATTTGATGAACATGTCCAGCTATAATTACCATTTTTATTATTCTTAATATCTGAATGCTAGCAAGGAGACATCAGTGACATGTGTAGTACTGCCATATAATATTCTTTTCAAAGTTCCAGAAGAAAATACATAACAAGATGTCCCTTAGAAAATTAACTGCTTTATTAAATTCAGATTTTTTTTTTTATAGTAATATGTGAAAAGGTATTAATCATAGAAACTTAAGCTTACATCTCAAGTATGTAGGAGGGGAAGTTTACAAACCACTTATAGAAAATAAGAAGTCTACAGTTTTATCTAAAGTTTGATAAAACTTTAGACACAGCCTACCTGTGCCTGCTGTCACTGTAGACCTAGTTAAAGATCAGGCAGGAGAACGGGAGAAAATAAGAAGTACAGACATAAGATATTTCACCCAAATTTGTTTCTCTACAAAATTCTGTTTCCTTCTTTTAAATGGACACATCACTGGCAGAACTATGATTTATATTTTCTCTACATTATTTCAAATAAACTTAAAACTTCATACAAATTCATTAATCAAAAAACAATATTGCCCTGATTTTTCCCTCTTCATTTGCACAATCACATCTCGCACTCTGATGCTGTTATGGGATCAGAAGAAAAAAAAAAAAAGTGAGAAGCAGCAAGAACAAGTGAATTTAGAGCTTGTTTTCATGATGTAGTAATGAAAGAGGGAAAAAACACCATATGTGATTATAAGTATAGCAAGAGGTATAAGTATAGTAAGCAAGATGGGTTTACACTGCCTTAAGTTATTTTTTTTTCCATGAGATTAATAACATTAAAAATAAATAAATAAAAGAATGTCAAATCTCAGAAAGAATAAATGACAGATTAATTATGCTATTATGCAAAGGTTGTATCTTTTTTTTGTAGGAATTAAAATAACTGGACATCAGTGCAGTTTCCTTCTACAATGAAATCACTTTTTTAATTAGTCTGTCTATGGCTAGGTTTTTCCTCATATATTCTACCTGAATCTAAATCCACCAGACTTAGTCCACAATGCAGGAACTCATTTTAATGCATAACAACTAAATATTAACATGCTTGTGTATCATACCAACAAATCCTCCATTAACTGCAGCTGAGTCTCTAAGTCTTCATTTCTCATGACCTTTACTTACAGTCTACAGCCTACCCAACTCTCACAGGTATGTTCTCTCTCCAACACAATGTTCAATACCTCCACAGCTTTCCAGGGGAGTCTATATATCCTCATATCTACCAACAAACCTCAGAACACTCCTCAGCATTTTGACACTACCCCATAAGATGAACTAAGTCAGTTTCAACTGACTCTCTAACTCTTCAAAATCTAGACCTTCACCTCTAATTTCTTCTTGTGGTTTTACAATTTCACTTTCAACAAAACATCTTAAAATCCTTATAGTCAAGACTGAACAAGCTAGTTAAATACTCATCTCCATCTAAAGGGAGATGGATTCAGTTCAGGATAACTAAAAGTTTCTTGAAGCTTTGAGCTTTAGTTGATACAGAAGCACTTTCAAGGCTTCCCAAAAGAGCCAGCTATACACTCTCCAAAACACAATTCTAGCAGAAAGATGTTAGATGCTACAACCTAACCTCACTGCAATGCCAGAAGAGCAGGGATTTGTTGGAGCTTAAGAGTTTGAGTTCTATAGCATCTTTGCAGAACTACATGTTTTGGCATTCAGGCAGCTTTGCATATGAAACTGATACAAAGCTGTCTCTGTGAGCCTTCTTGTGTCCCTGCTTCAGGCCTTCACAAGTACTATGTGAGAAAGTCAAATATTATACACAGAGTCAATGTGTTTCATGTCTTTTTATCCAGTTTATTCTACCTGCTGGTTTTGAAATGAGCAATCACTTCTTTTCTAACAGTTCTTTCCCTGGACCCGTCTGGGATCCTGTCCTCCCCAAAACACCTTTCCAATTGCTTCATTAGTGTAACCTCTATCTGGACAAGTTCACAAGTACAGAATCAGTTCCCTCCTCTTCCTGCTCTTTAATTGGTACTTTTTTTTTTTAATCTTTCTTGACCTCAGTTGATACATTCAACACCTGACTCATCCTTTTCCTCAGCTAATAACTAGAGTCTACAAGTTCTTCTACAATATTTGCTATAAGTTGTTTTCATCAAAACTAATCAACTCTCTCTCATTGTGGTGGCCATCATTCACCTCTTCTACTTGTAATTCCTTCCTCTCTTCCTTTATTCATTGAAATCCATGCTGATATTATTGAATTAATTCTTCTTTTTCCCTCTGGTGCTTTGCAATACTTTGCTTCCTTCCTGCATAAAGTTCAAGATCCTTGTGGGTCCCTTCCAACTCGGGATATTCTATGATTCTATAACAAACAAAAAGGAGCTCTTTTATGTTGTCCAACCTCCCTCTAACTCCAAAGAACCTTTTAGACATGACAGACATACCCTTAAAAAGAAAAAACATACATGAAACTTGTTCGTTCTCATGATGTTTGAGAATTTTAAAAAGTCAAGTTGTCAAGGAACAAAACCTCAGAAATAGACTTTCATTTTTCTTTTTCACTTGATATTCACAAATATTCCCCCATCCTATTATCTCCTTCACATTCAAGCACTTTGAAGAAAGTATCGTTTTAGCAAAATGCTCTGTGGAATTTTTTGCACACAAACCATCTTTACTCGTTCTTTTTCTTGAATTATATTAGTCCTGTTGAAAATTGTACCATTAAGACACTGATGGTGTTGTCATACCTTGAAGTTTCGTAATTTAGGCATGAACTACAGAATTTCAAATTTAAACCTAGCAACATAGAATTTTTATGACTAAAATAAATATATGTATATTAAAAACATTTGAATCACAAAAACTGTCACAAAAAAATGAAAGAAAAAATCTAGTTTTAACTTGTTTTAACTAAGTCTGAAGTGGTTTTGCTGTTTCTATCATTTTTAAGTAGTGCCACAAGAAACTCTCAGATTAAACATAAATCAGAAATACACTAGGCAAAGAGGTGTCATGTTTTGATTAATACCATATAGAAACTTAAGAACATATTCTCTCATAGCCTTTGACTTTTGCCAACTAAGTATACAACGCTTTGTGTTCTCACTACATTATCAAAAACATATGATCTAAATTCAAACTTTTTTTTGTTAAAACCACATGACATAAAACCATGAACCAAAAGCCACAGGAAAGAACTAAAATGCAGTTAAGGACAACTGTTTTTTACTTGAATATACTTTTTTTGTAAACCTGAACGATACATAAAACTTAGCTACTCAAGAGCTCTAGGAGTCAGAAAAATTATCAATGAGGTCAAGTAAGACATATTTACAAAGAGGGTTGACATATGGTGCTAAACACATTCTCAGAAACAATATGAAAGCATACAAAGCACTACCTGATGCCTTGCAGTGCTTCCCAGTACAGTATCCAACCACTCATGTACATGGAGAAGGCATTAAACATTTTTGTCCATATTTAAACCTCCAAGCTAGCATTTTCTAGCTTCAGCCACAAAACCAAACTTTTACACTATGAAAAGCCTCTATTTCTACATCCCAAGAGCTGAAGAGGAGTAGAAATGTTACTATTATACTATTACTATATTACTATTAGGCCAGATAGCTAAGCTAAAGCTCACATAGGCAACCTTGTTCCTTCCTCTCAATAGTGCTGACTGAGCACACGTTTCCATAAATATTTGGAAGACAAAAGTGATCTTCTCCAAAACACATTCTACTACAGGGTAACAAAGCAGAACATCAAACATACATCAAACATAATTTGTTAGTTAGCAAAAACTATGAAGGAATGTGACTGACAGCATAACTGCTGACATTTGTTTGAAGTGGTCATTCAAAGCAATGCAAAGCCAAGAGTTTACCAGTAACGGCTTCTACTTTCTCTAAGTTACATCAGTATACCCACCAATTGCATAAATCAAACAAAAAGCATCATCCTGTGTATGTCTTGTAATTTATTACAGAGGTAATGGTAATTAAAAGATAACTACATGAGAAGTAGTCATATTATTAACACCAGATTCTAACATGTTTTTCCTTATAACTAAGCACAACATAGTAAACATTTTCTAATGCCACCTTTTATTTGCATTGGTTGTGACCTGCAGGGAGTGGCTCTCAAAATGCCCCCCTTAGATGAATGCAAACCTTTGCCCTCCCTGCAGAGTTTGCTCTCATGGGCACCTCCTGTGATGAGGATACCTCTGCTGCAGGAAACGAGCCAAGACCTGCTGCGAATTTCTTCCAGTCATCAAGTGCTAGTGTCAGGACTTGGTCAGCGGAAACCAGGCGGCCCACACACAAAAGGTTTTTCAACTGATTACAGATGGTTAGTGCCACCCACACCACATTTCACTTTGCACCCAATAACCTTCCTGAGACAATTTCAACCCATATTAAGACACTGTACTGTATCAGCTGCATTATGTTTGTAATAGATACAATTTAAATATTTGACCTTTCATTTTTACTAGAAAGCAATATTATTGGTACCAAAGTTGCATTCCTTAGTTCTGATAAGAAACACTGCTGAGGTATAAAAATCTTATGTGTCAATAAAAAGATAAAAATCTTAAATACTTGAATCATCTCAACTGGAATACAGAACAGTGAAGAACAAGACCGGATGCAACTACACACTAGTCAACTACCATTTCTCACAAATGAAACACAAAAGCAAAAACACAAAAGACAGACAAATCAGCAGCTAGACTACAAACAAGAGCAAGTTAAGAATCAGTAGTGTTGTTCCACTTTCCATTTGTCATGAACCAAACACACTACTACTAGTAGAAGTCTGAACACTAAGTGAATACAGTTTTGGCTCTCTCAACCCAAAACATCTGCAATATCCGAGATTAAGATATCAGTAACATTTTTCTCAAAAACATCCCCCCCCCTTTTTAAACTGTTCTTATCTCAACTCACAAGTTCTTGCACTTTTCTTTCCGATTTTCTCCCCCATGCCACTGTGGGAAAATCAACCAGCAGCTGTGTGGTATTCAGCTGCCTGTTGAGTTCACCTGCAACACGTTCTTAGCTAAACCTCTAAAATTTTAAATGTTAATAGTTTTACCACCACAATATGTTCAAGAAAAAAAAAAAAAAAAAAAAAAAGTGCTACTTATGGTATGTTACTACTGCTGCTTCTAGACAGTAATCCTTAATGGACATAGCCACCAATATTTTCTTTAAAAAAAAAAAAAAAAAGGTAAAGAGGTAGCTGTTCTGAAGCAAAATGCAAAACATTCTAGTGAAAGTAAAACCAAAACAGAGGAATAAAGTGTTAAGCTAAGAGTAAAACAAACAACTATTACAGAATCACAGAATCACACAGAATTTCTAGGTTGGAAGAGACCTCAAGATCATCGAGTCCAACCTCTGACCTAACACTAACAGTCTCCACTAAACCATATCCCTAAGCTCTACATCTAAACGTCTTTTGAAGACTTCCAGGGATGGTGACTCCACCACCTCCCTGGGCAGCCCGTTCCAATGCCTCACAACCCTTTCAGTAAAGAAGTTCTTCCTAACATCCAACCTAAAACTCCCCTGGCGTAACTTTAGCCCATTCCCCCTCGTCCTGTCACCAGGCACATGGGAGAACAGGCCAACCCCCGCCTCGCTACAGCCTCCTTTAATGTACTTATACAGAGCAATAAGGTCACCCCTGAGCCTCCTCTTCTCTAGGCTGAACAAGCCCAGCTCCTTCAGCCGCTCCTCATAGGACTTGCTCTCCAGGCCCCTCACCAGCTTCGTCGCCCTTCTTTGGACCCGCTCAAGCACCTCGATGTCCTTCTTGTAGCGAGGGGCCCAAAACTGAACACAGTACTCGAGGTGCGGACTCACCAGAGCCCAGTACAGGGGGACGATCACCTCCCTAGCCCTGCTGGTCACAGTGTTTCTGATACAAGCCAGGATGCCGTTGGCCTTCTTGGCCACCTGAGCACACTGCTGGCTCATATTCAGCCGACTGTCCACCATCACTCCCAGGTCCTTCTCTGCCTGGCAGCTCTCCAACCATTCCTCTCCCAGCCTGTAGCTCTGCTTAGGGTTATTGCGCCCCAGGTGCAGGACCCAGCACTTGGCCTTGTTGAACTTCATACAGTTGACCTCAGCCCATCGGTGCAGCCTATCCAGATCCTCCTGCAGAGCCTTCCTACCCTCGAGCAGATCGACACACGCACCTAGCTTGGTGTCATCTGCAAACTTACTGAGGGTGCACTCAATGCCGTCATCCAGATCATTGATGAAGATGTTAAAGAGGACTGGCCCCAGCACCGAGCCCTGGGGGACGCCACTAGTGACTGGCCTCCAACTGGACTTGGCTCCATTTACCACAACTCTTTGGGCCCGGCTATCCATCCAGTTTCTAACCCAACGAAGCGTGCGCCAGTCCAAGCCAAGAGCAGCCAGTTTCTTGAGGAGAATGCTGTGGGAGACGGTGTCAAAAGCCTTGCTGAAGTCAAGGTAGACCACATCCACAGCCTTTCCCTCATCCACCCAGCGCGTCACTTTGTCGTAGAAGGAGATCAGGTTCGTCAAGCAGGACCTGCCTTCCATAAACCCATGCTGGCTGGGCCTGATCGCCTGCTTGCCCTTCAAGTGCCGCATGATGACTCCCAAGAGGATCTGCTCCATGAGCTTCCCTGGTACTGAGGTCAAACTGACAGGCCTGTAGTTCCCCGGGTCTGCCCTCCGGCCCTTCTTGTAGATGGGCGTCACATTTGCTAGCCGCCAGTCAGCTGGGACCTCCCCCGATAGCCAGGACTGCTGATAAATGATGGATAGGGGCTTGGCCAGCTCCTCTGCCAGTTCTCTCAGTACCCTCGGGTGGATCCCATCCGGCCCCATCGATTTGTGCACATCCAAGTGCCGTAGCAGGTCACCAACCAGTTCTTCGTGGATGGTGAGGGCCACATCCTGCTCCCCGTCCCCTTCCACCAGTTCTGGGTACTGGGTATCCAGAGAGCAACCGGTTTTGCCGCTACAGACTTAGGCAAAGAAGGCATTAAGCACCTCCGCCTTTTCCTCATCTCTTGTAACTAAGTTTCCCCCTGCATCCAGTAAAGGATGGAGATTCTCCCTAGTCCTCCTTTTTGTGTTGATGTATTTATAAAAGCGTTTTTTGTTATCTTTAACAGCAGTAGCCAGATTGAGCTCCAGATGAGCTTTGGCCTTCCTAATCTTATCCCTGCACAGCCTCGCTACATCCTTATAGTCCTCCTTAGTGGCCTGCCCAATTTTCCAAAGATTATAAACCCTCTTTTTTCTCCTAAGCTCAAGCCACAATTCTCTGTTGAGCCAGGCTGGTCTTCTTCCCCGCTGGCTCATCTTTGGGCGCATGGGAATAGACCGCTCCTGTGCCATTAGGATTTGCCTCTTAAAGAGCGCCCAGCCTTTCTGGACCCCTCTGCCATTCAGAACCGCCTCCCATGGGACTCCACCAACTAGTGTCCTGAGCAGCCCAAAGTCAGCCCTCCGAAAGTCCAATACAGTGGTTTTACTGGTTCCCTTCCTGGCCCCGCCAAGAATAGTGAACTCCACCATTTCGTGGTCACTCTGCCCAAGACTGTTCCCGACAATCACATCCTCCACCAGTCCTTCTCTGTTTGTGAAGAGAAGGTCTAGCAGGGCACCACCCCTGGTAGGTTCACTAATCAGCTGCGTCAGGAAGCTATCTTCCACTTTCTCCAGAAACCTCCTAGACTGCTTTCTCTGGGCTGTGTTGTGCTTCCAGGATATGTCAGGGAAGTTGAAGTCCCCCACGAGTACAAGTGCTGAAGATTTCGCAACTTCTGTCAGCTGCCTGTAGAACTCCTCATCCGTCTCCTCATCCTGGTTCGGCGGTCTATAGCAGACCCCGACCAGGACACTAGCCTTGTTGTCCCTGCCGATCCTAACCCAAAGGGACTCGATCTTGTCATTCCTAGCCTCGAGTTCTACAACATCGAAAGACTCTCTAATATAGAGAGTCATTAATACTCATTGATATTCAACCTCTGAAATTCTGTATCATTACTCTGGAAATATACTTCCATACTTGGGTATGAATCAACTAAACTTTCTCTGTACACTCAAAGAAGATAGAATCATAGTATCATAGAAAACCTCCAAGATCATCTGGTCCAACCATCCCCCTACCACCATTGTCACCCACTAAACCATTCCTAAGCACCAAGTCCAACCTTACCTTAACTGTCCCCAGGAATGGTGACTGCACCACCTCCTTGGGGAATCCATTTCAATGCCTGACTGCTCTTTCTGAGTAGAAATGTCTCCTAATTTCATTTAATTTTGTTATCAACATTTAAAGTACCTTCACACTTATTTTCCATTGTCTGTGAGGAAGCGAAATACAAGGAATAATATCTTTTTGTGGGGGATGAACAGTGTAGTTTATTTTCTCTATCTGTTGTAATTTTAAATTTAGTAGTTGCTAATATACTTCCAACTATTGTGAAATATAGCATGAAAAATAAAAATGACAAATATATTTAATATAATGAATTTATGGATTTCAAAGTATTGATTATTTGACTTCTTTAGCACCACTATCCCCCCTCAAAAAAAAAAAAAAAAAAAAAAAAAAAAGTCTTAAAAGTCTTAAAAGTCTTACATCTATTTTATTCACTGTAAGTTTATAAAATGAATTTGCACAAATATATTAGATGTTTTCCACACCTACTGTGGTGTGGATATATAGACAGTTGTAGTTAGGACTTGGAAGATTTTCCTTTCCATTCTGTGACAAAAAGAAAAATGTGATTAAGTAATCCTCAATATGATGCCAACTATGACCTTTAAATTCCACTTCAAATCTAGCTATCATGTTACTAAAATAATATAGTACAGAATGGATACTGTTTTGTTAATATGATTTATAGACTCGTAATAGGAATTTCATACTTACAACTAAATTACAGATATGCCAACTATGATATATTTTTATGTGCATGTGGCACAATATTTCATAACAAGCTACAGCATTTTTCCTTAGATGTACAAGAAAAATGAAGAAAAAAATAGCAAAATATTCAAGAATTCAAGTTGAAAAGTTGAATATGTCAGTGTCTGCAACCTGAGTTGATTTTTTATACCAGTTGCCTTAAGAGGGAAGCATTAAAAACTTTAAAAAATCTTGCAGAGATGTGAAAAGGCATTCAGTTAAACAAACAGAATCAAGTTAGATGGATCATTATTTGATTTTATATCAACAGAGAAGAAGTTGGAAAAGACACTAAAAAAAAAAAAAAAAAGCTTTATTTCTGAATACAGCGCTCCAAATGACAGCGCTCCAAATGTTAGCTTGTTTATGCAAATCAAGTTATGTTGCTTTTGTTGTGTAGGTAAATTTTGAAAAACAAAAAGATACTTTATTTCAAAAAATAAGGTATTAAATACTGAGAATGTGCACCATGGTACTGAAAGCTGGGCTTTCTACTAACCTTTGGTAATTATTATATGAAAGAAAACAAAGTTATGAGACATCAACTTAAAATAATGCAAATTACATTTTTAGTGTAACCAAGGAAAATAAAACATCTGCTTCCTGGAAAAAAAAAAAAATAATAATTCAAAGAACCACTCACCCACATAGTTCCTACAATGTACACAGAGTTTGCGTGATTAAAAGTGGATGCATTGCCTGACTGCTTCACCAAGCTACAAATGCTGCTCATATCCCTATTCAGAAAACAGGTAAGTATACTTTTCTTTGAAAAGATGTTCAAGACACACTGAAGGGCATATTTTGACAGTTTTCTAAGTCTGCACCTTTAAGATCACAACCCTGCTAAACTGTAATGCTTTCTGCTACACAGCTCACTCTACTGTCTCCCTGTTTGTGGGTTGCAAATTGATGTCTCCACAAAACATTGTAACAAAGATTTCAGTTTCTATTTCGTACCATTTGGTTCCTGTTAATTAAAACATTAAACTCAAAAACGCAATACTTACATGACATTGGAAACGACCATTTCTAGAAACTACACTATGAAGTTAAACAGAACATTCTATAAGCCAATTTACTGTTATCCTCAGGGGAGATACAAGGATCCGGAGAAGGTGCAAAACCCATCTCTTGTAACTTACCTAAATTTGTCATTAAGTGACTCATTATAGAGAACTTATAAAAATTTTTCATTTCTTTTTCAGGCAGATTCCTCAAGGGAGGTAAAGTAACTGCCAAGTCCTCTTTAGCCCCGCTGAAAGAAACATACAGAGGTCACATGGCTGTATCACAAGTGTGTGCTGTGCTAAAATTTCATTCAACAGCAATAATATAATAGTATCTTCTGCTGGTGGAATGACTTACACTGGCATTCTAATTCACTACAGAGATGTATTTGTTTGTCAATAGATCAACTTTTGATCTATTAATCTGCAAGGAATTTTTTTTTAAAGCAATTATCTCTGATTACAAATTCTTTCAAAAAATGTGAAATGATTAAATTACATCTTACTCCTTGCTTTCATCTTGTATCACTACAAACTTTTAACACACTGTAAACTACATCCAGAGATAATTTTTTCCTCCATTGAAATGCTGGCTCCTTGCAATTTCAAAAATTAAAGCATTAATTCATTAACTCTGAAATTAGGAGAAGAAATACATCCCTTTTTTAACATGAAATTTCAAAGACTTATGCAAGCATGACCTTGGCCATGTTTACTGGGGATAATGTCATTCCCTCTAAGAAAAATTTCTAGGACAGAAACTTATTAGAAAATTGGATTTACATCTAAATGGAAGTCTTCTGCACCCCAGTACCCATATGCTCACATGCTGCCAGGTCATCCATTTTGCATGGAAGATTCCCACCTATTAAACTGTCAGTTTTTTGAAATATTTTAAAATAAAGGCTTGCAGAATGAAATAAAAACTTGTTTAAAAATATTTTAATAAAAACCCACTCCTTAATTTCAGTATTTTCAGCGTTGGAGGCAATAAAATAATAACAGGAAAACAGAATCGAATGCTCCCATTTTTTTCTAGTTAAATATGTTCTGCACATGGAAGGTATCATCTAACTAAGCTAGTTTTTGATTTCAATATCAGAGATTTGCTTGAATAAAATAGCTATTGATGCAACCAGTAAGTAACCATACATCCTGACTGACAGCTGTTTTCCAGTAACTACAGAGCATTTCTGTTCTGTTCCCCGTTGCTTATTGTACACATAGTTCCAAACCTAAACTTACCCTGGATCCAGGATTAATTACTGGCTCTAAGAATCTGAGGTGCCTCAGATAGAGTTGCTACTGCCGACAGTCCAACGTGGTGAGAACATGTCCATATGTGGTGCTTTAGAGCGCAAACACCTATTCTTAACATTCACAGAAAAAAAGCTGTTCTTTAATAACCTCCTCTTGCTATCTGTTGACTCTATCAGTGTTACATAAGCAACTATATTCTGAAGTCATAAGTTACAGAGTAACAATGTGGCACATACAGTGTATGCTGCCATCTGAACCTTTTTTCAATGCTTTGATTTCATGATATCAATAAAAATGAGACCTGTCGCCTTCTGATATTTAGCATGCAGCCCAGTATCAAGCCACACAAAGAAGTAAACTTTCATTTAATTAATGTAAACAAAAGTATATTTTGAAATAAATCCATTTTTCATTCCTTCATTTCTTCTATCCTTGAGTAATAAGAAAAAGTTTTCCCAAAGCAAGATAAGTAACTCTTCTATGGTCACATATTTGTTAGAGACCTGGTAGTAGTTTTCAGATTTTTTAAAAAGTTAGGAAGAACATTCTTTAATATTAACAGATCAGAGCAGTAGATATTCTAATATCAATAATCCAGTTGATAAAGGAAGATTTAATTATGAATTGCAAGTAATGTGCAGGATTTGTGCCAAAAGCCTAGTAATCTGTTTTGCTGACTCTTCTATTTCAAGAAAGAAAAAAAAAATCCCTGGAATTCTTAGACTGAAACACAAAAATGCCTCAAACATTTATCTTTTTCTTCCAAACAACTGTGAAATGCAGCTCGACTAAATATAGTGCATTTCTAACTTGCAAGTCAATTAAGACTTACAAAATGATAAATAAAATATTCAGCAACGTGCTCTTGGTGTGACTGAATAAGGCATCTGGATAAAATTGAGACCTATAGAAGAACAGTAAATCATTTTAAACATATGCATGAACTTTAGAATGATGCTGTCATGAAATTATTTATATTCTAGTCATACAAAAGCACAATATATTTTAGGTCTTTTTGGCAAAACAAAAGCTTAAAAGAAGTAAAATCAAGTAGCTGCATGCTTTAATGCAGGATTTATTAGTTCACGTTTTCCCGTGTCTCTATTTTCCCAATTTCAACTGTATTTTTGTAATTTTAGCTTTATACTGTGTGGTACATTTGTTTCATTATATACTAACTGATGAGCAATTTGAACTCATGCAGAAGTGGATATACCAGAGAAAACTTATCTTCACAGAATCATCAAACTAAGTAAGAACAAGACCCAAAGAAATGTAGTATGAAAGCTCAGGTTCATATTTTTTAGACAAAAAGATCTTTACCACTTTAATGCTTATCTAAATTAACAATGCTTTAGAACAGCTAATAGCAAGAAGGAAACTGTTTCCCACAGTACATTGCCTTCCATCTTTTTTTTTTTTCAGTCCTCCTCCTGTATAAATACATATACATATTTGCCATGCAAGTAAAAATGCACAAGAAGGTATTTCCTTGTTTTCCAGAGAAAATGCAAAATTTCGAGTATTTTAAAAGGTCTATAAATAAATAAATAAATAAATAAATATTAAATCATTATATTCTTCTATCACTTTTTTTTTTTTTTTTAATCTAATTTAAAACACAGGATACACAATACTTACCTCTTGCCTTAATCAGAGCAATGCCTCTCTTTCTGGGTTTCTTGAGCTGTTTTTGTTTGTTTGTTTATTCATTCTAAAACGCTGCTGTTAGCCATTAATGCATCTACCAAGCCACAAACATTTTTCATACTTCTTCAGACTGAAACATTCCACTTGCCCCAATTTTGCTCTATCATTCTGCCAACTATTCTGAGTATAACCAATCTTTCTCATAGTAACTTTTTAAATTTGTTCCAGAGAAGTCAAACATATCAAGCATTCTAAGTGTCACAGAATAAACAGCTCTGGCTAAGTCTTTCCTCCTACTATCCTTATCTGTGCACCAATTTAATAAAACCAACTTTTACTTATAGCCACATTCGTTAATGTAGTATAAACTTACACAGTTGAACAGCATTTGATTTTCTTGTTCTGTTTAGATAAATTAGGCAATGGAAAAATAAATAAATAAATAGAAGTAACAATAAAAAAACTATCTGCAAAACTGCACTGGCATTTAACAAGTTGTTCTGCTTATGAGAAAAGGCTTCAGATTACTAACTATGGGGCAGTAAATGCAAATGGAATGATGCAATCCTGGGGATCTCTACAATATGGATTGCAGTATTGGAGACACTGAACTGTACTCCTCTTACCAGCATTCACAGAACTGCTCAGAAGTCTTAATTTTCTGACATAAAAGAACCATTTCAATTCTACTTTTTGTGAGGTGGTAAATTATGTGCTTAAAACGTTCAAGTGAGCCAGAGCTCACTTTTTCAAGTAATATGCTAAAGTTCACTACACTATAGACCAATAAAATAAATTACATAACCAACTAAGATAACACACCACTATCTGTTATAGATGTAGGTATAAAAATACACATATTGATTGAGTAGATGTTTATTCAAGCACAGAGAAATTAGTCTTTATTGTGATAGAAGCACCAGAAAGAAAAGAGAAAATTTGAAGCTACTTAAAACTTCTCATATCAAATCCTTATAGCACACACCAAACACTGTATTTTTAGTTTGTTGGTTCAATTCTTAACATTTTCACGGCGAACTATATTTCAGAAATCTCTTTTCTTTGAAATAAAGATATATTTTCAGATACTTGTTATATATTAATTACACCTTATGTATTTTAATACTTAGCTAGCTATAGGAAAGTTATCTTACTAGCTTTTGCAGTAAATGTGAAATTCTTTACTTGAGAAACCACCCACGTATAAAACCACTAACACAAATGCTGACAATCAGTCTGACATCCAATCTGTTTCCAACCTACAGCCGCAGAAATAGAGCACTGTAAATTCCAAAAAAAGATCACTAACATTTTCTGTAGTTTGAAGTACTTTTAAATTTGTTCTATGACTCAGAAACTTTGTCTCTGCTGGGTTCATCCTTCCTCCAACTCATTAACATGTATAATTAAAATGTAAGTTACAAAAGTTTTTGCATTGGGGCTTTCGAAGAATAAGAAACCAGACTGTCACTGAAATTCAAGGCACTGAGTTCTCTGAAATTTTCTAAAAGCTCACCTTTAATAGCTGTAACATGACTAAACTAGTGACAAGACTCATAAATTCATATGAGTTATGTCTGGATTTCCAAGTAGACAGTAATGAAAACATCTTGACATACAAAATCTCTGAGATAAGAGAAAACAAAAGGAACAACAACAACAACAAAACGATATACATGAAATTCGGCATCTATTGTAAAACACCAGTGAATATGATATAAAAAATTTCAAAAAAGTGGGGACCAATGTAGCACATCCAAGAGGTTGCAGCTAAAGGAACAGTATGTATGGCTTTATGTAGAGTAGTGGTAGAACATGGAGAACAGTTAGTTTTGAGCCTAAGCTAAATTAACTCAAAGTGTAGTAGTTCACTGTATTTGTGACTGCACTGTGCTTTGGAATAACCATACAGTCCAAAATGTCTGTCATTCTGGTCTCAGCAGGTCTATGACTTCTCTGAGATCACACCATGAACTAAGAGAAGCTGTAATGGTTTGGGAGAGCCAGCAGTTCAAACTAGATGGCTTCAATTTTTGTTCCATAAATATTCTCAAGTGGGAAGATTCTCAACCTCTTTGTTCTATCGAATGAATTGTGATCCTGCTGACAAGCAGGACTACCATGGACCATCTCATCCCACACCTCTTCAAATACATTTATGAAAACTGAAAAAAATAATTATAAAGATTCCTACTCATACTTGAAAACAATCAGGCATAAAACATCTTAATAACAAATATACTAAAAGCGCTCAGTACATCTACAAAGTAAATTAATAAAGGACAAAATACATATCTCAACAGATATGTAACGTTTTACAGTATGCAACTCCAAAGAAAGAACACATAATAAGAGAACGCACTGACAAGGGAATTTAGGAAATATACTTCTGCCTGAAATTTGGTTTCTATGTATCTAAAAACTTCAACCTTACAAAAACAAAAAATGTGTTAAAATAACCAGAATTTAAACAAAATTATAGTAATTATAAAAATACCCGATTTAAAAAATGTTTTTGTGATGTAGCAGAAACAATTTTTTTCAAATTATACAACAATAAGAAGAAGTTTGAGTAGTTTGTGCTGTGAACTGCAAACTGCAAATACCCAGGAAGAATTTTCACACACAGAATACAGTTCAAAGAGCTGGAAAAAATAAATAAATCAGGTTTTATCCACTACTCAACAAAAGCAATACAACAACTAATACTACCACTAAAAATGCAAGTAATGTGCTGAAGCTTGGTAATGAAGATAATGAAAGCAGTACACTGATTAATTCCAAGTCCTGCACCTGGGGAGCCCCATGCACAAGTTCAGGCTGGAGAATAACTGGCTGGAAAGCAGCTTTAAGGAAAAGGACACAGGAGTCCAGGAGTACAAGCTGAACACAAGCAAGCAACTTGCCCTTGCAGCAAAGTATCCTGACCTGTGCTAGGAAGAATGCAGTGAGCAGGTCAGAAGAGGAATCCTTCCGCTCTGCTCAGCATTGGTGAGGCCTCACCTGATGGACTGGGCCCAGCTCTGAGCTCTGCAGTACAAGAGGGAGGGACGTTTGGAGAGGGTCCAGCAAAGGACCAGACAGAAGAGTGAAGACTGCAGTATCTGACATACAGTGAGAGCCTGAGAGAGCTGAGACTGCTTAGCCTTGAAAGACAACTTGAGGGATCTTTCCAATGTGCATAAATACCTGATGGGAGACAGTAGACATGGAGTCAGATGCCTCTCAGTGATGCCCAGGCAGTTTACAAAAGGCAAAAACCAACGTACTGGACATCCAATTTCCACATAAGAAAACCATTTTTTTTACTGTAAAAGGGATCTATCAAATACTGGGACAGCATTTCCACACTACATGTGGAGTCTACATCTTTGGAGATACCCAAAACCTGACTGACGTAGTCCCTTATGTATCTGCTGCCTGATGCAGCTGATCCTGCCTGGTGCTGAGGCGGTTGAAAGTCCATGAAGCACTGAGTTGTCAAAAGGTGAAGTGGAAAAAAAAATTATATTGTAATAAGAAGAATAAGCAAGGAAGCTAAAACGTTTCAGTGATGACACACCTGGAATTTCAAGTTGAGATGGTAAAGACTTTTTTTTTTTCTAGGATAATGCAGCTGAAGATATATATAACTTCCGAAGAACTATAAATATAGTGTATTTATAATATAGTGTATGGATTTTTTATGACAAAACAACCTTAAATTGCACAGTGCCAATTTTATCACCATGTCAAAAACTTTATAATTTATTAAAAAAAAATAAAAAAGTAAAACTCCATTGCTGCTAAAATGCAAATGGTATTGATGATTATGTCTTATTGATTCTTGTTCTTAGCAGTGATTGCTGAAACTGAAAATAAATAAATAAATAAATAAATAAATAAATAAATAAATAAATAAATAAAAGGGAGGCGGGAAGGGGACCGAAAGATTTAAGTATAAAATTAGACAGAAATAATCACTTTTGCCCAAGCCAACTCTAACCAGAACTTACTTATAAGAGCTGATGTTGTGACACTGACATATTTTTTAATAGCTTAAGTAAGTACTGCATGCATGAAAGATAAAAGATACTGAAACTTAAAGTGGAGGGAAAAAATGGCTTTCCTTCTCAGATAGATGATAGCTTTTGAAATCTTTTAAACTTTCTCCTACCTACTGTGTTTCATTTCAGAATCCAACATTACCACACAAAAAGGAGGCTTGCTCTGTCAATGGGGTAGTATATTGCTCAAGTGTTCATCAAAAACCTTTATTGTTTGCCTTAAATTGGGTCTTCAAAACATGTTTGATAGCTGAATCATAAACACAATCTTCTGTGTGATTTTTTTAAGCCTTGGAAAATAATATTTTAACTCTACAGTTCACTTCAAATTGTCTCTTTCTGATCAATATCTCTTTATATAGGGCATTTCCCTGAATTAATTAGCATTTTTATTTCATATTTACTACTATTGTATTTTCACTTAAAATAAAATTAAAAAAAAAAAAAAAAGTATTTTGATTATTCATGGGATCTCTATTTTTCACAAATATTTTCACAGAAGATCTAGCCTTGAAAACAGAACTGGTGAAAATTACCCACGTGATAGTGTTTGTCACTGCCATCTGAGCAATACACACACAGATATTTGAATAACATAATACACCTTTTGTGCATATATGCTAACTAAAAGACTACCAGTTACTTGCTGTGTTATACAGTTTCCAGTGGCTCCACTGTCACTGGAGGCCACTAAACATATTACAGGCACATTTCCTGAAAACGTAGAACTGTTAAGCCCAGTAAAATAGTCTGGCTACTGACAACACAGAAAATATACCTTTTATTTAAAACAAAACAAAACAAAACAAAAACTATCAAACAATAACAATTATATTGCAGATGCAGATTAAGAATATAGAAGAACTCAATTTAAGTTGTAAAAAATAATTTGCCAAATCTGAATTCTTTGAACCTGCTAAGAGAATAGTCATTTCAAATAGAAAGTACCAAGAGTTCATTTGATTTACAGAAGACATCTGATTCAGGGAAAGTTAGAGAAATTTTTAAAGTTTCACTATCGAAAAAAAAATAAACACTAGAAAGAATGAAAGGTAAATGTTTTCATAATTCTATTATGTGTTGCTCTGGTTTTACTTTGCTATGCATTCTTCTGTTTCCTTCCCTGGTCTCCTCCCCCCCCCCCCCCCCCTTTTCTGTTCCTTCCTGCCCAAATGTAAACAGATAACACATTTTTATACATATATATGTATGCACATATATATATACAAAAATGCCTGTACCCTTTCCAAACTTTGTATTGCTTGATGCAAATTAGCCAAGAAAATTGCTATGAAGAGAGAAAAAGTGAAGACAGTAAAACATGTTCTATATGCACCCCAAAATAATCACATTTGCCCAGCTTTTTCTCCTCTTTGAATGACAGACAGAAGGCACAGATGCCAAGCTGGGGAAGTAATTTTCCAGTGATGGCATCTGGCTCTCTGGCATATTCCACTGACATTTGTGCTGGCTTCTTCACAGTTGCTTCTGGGTTTGTAAATGGATTAAGTTGATGATAGGATGTTGCCTGCTCCTGGATGCTACATTTCTTGTACCTCACCTTTGAATCTATTTAATTTCTGTAAGAATTATGGTCTTCCCCATTCTCCTGAAATCTTTGTACTTTAGCTGACATATGCAATGATGTAATTTAGGATAGTCTTGTACTAATGGATAATTTGGATAGAACAAACCACTTTGTGTATTTTACAATTGTTAAAAAATCTGCCAAAACTTGATACAAATACTTTATTCAAGGATACTGTTTGCTTTTTTGACCTTAAAAAAGAACTAAAACTCTGAAAGTATAATTATTAACAAAAGGAAAATTTTTTAAAAGTTGATTACAATCTGTTAGAACTCCTCCTGTATTCAAAAAATTATAGTATCATTCTATATATTGCAGAAAATGTGAATGAAACATTTATAGGCTAAAGTAACAAGTCAATAAACTATTGTAACATATCACAAAAGGTAAATCCAATAGGCAATCTCTCAACAACACAGTTTCTAGTTTAGAAATATCAGTTTATGTGACAGTAATCACTAAAACAGATGGGCAAGGAGCCAAAAAGTGGCATCACATCAGCAATGGGCTGAATGCAACTGTGAGCTGTGGAGCAGAAAGGAGCTATGCCAGATTGTATGGCAGCTGAGAATCCTATTTGTAACCATTTGCTTTGTAATCTCACACACATCTAAAAAATTATGCATTCCCTATTGATTTCATGCTAAAATGGGAAACAAAAAAAAAACCAACTCTGTCTGAACTTGAACATAGTGTATGCTGATAAGTTCTTATTTCCTTTGAGGACTCAGGATTTTCCTTCTTGCATTTCCTTGTTCATTTCAAGGAAATGAACCTTCACTCATTATTCACCACTTATAAGATTTTCTTCACAATTTACAACAATATTTTCAGATGTTACAGCAGTGACAGTCAAAATAAAAACAGAGGTCTGCAGATAGAATTATCCAATAGATTAAAAATGTTTCTAAAACTTGTCTAGAAAAATATATATATATATATATATATATATATACCTGTTATTTCTTCACCTCAGGAGATAAATTTTAATCTACTGACAGAGTACTGATAAGCAGCACTTTGCTAAAATAAATGTAGGTATAAATCTAGACTCAAATGTGATATATCCTCTAAAATGACTAGAAAAATGCAAATAAAAAGAGTACTTAAATGTATCATACTATCATCTTCTTTCTTTTAAGGAAAAAAGTTCATACAAAACTTACATTTAAGTCTTTCTGTTGTCTAGTAAACCACGGTACATTTCAGAACATACAATTTTCTAATTATTATTAGAATTGGTCATTATTATGCAGAACACTAACAAGTTGGTTGAGTAGATTGAGATCAATATTCACATGAGATATTCTGTTACAGTAATTAATAGCTTCCAATTGTTAGGACTAGTACAATGATAATAAAGCATTACTTTCAGTCCAATCTGATATCTAATGTTATTGAGATTAGGAATAACTTTTAATAAATAAATCCTTTGGATATAAAAGGGATGGCATTTCCTTTCGAGTACTTCAACAAGATATTCAGGGGGGTAGCTGTGCAATTAATCTGAGCAGTTCATTCATTTTCCAAACATACTTGCCTATTGGCTACTACAGAAAAATACTTATTGACTCGCTTGCATTAATTATACATAGGAGATAAAGCCAAGGAAATCTGCAAGACACCAGAGACTCCATTAGTTTTCTGTGTGAATTCCAAATTCACTTCATGTAAACAGAATGAGGCATATTACTGTCCCTGGCAGGTTCCTGTCCAGTTTCCTGAGCTGAAATCACATCACCTTTGCAATTTTTACAGAAATTTTTAGGGACAAAGAGATTTTAGGTGATTTATCTACCTTTCAGAATTTCAGAGCCAAGCAAAAAGTTTTATGACACTGTAAACTTTTTTTCGGCTTTTCCATCTTAAGCATTTACACCTAGCGTTTATACATGGTAAACTACATTTAGTTGTCTTGGATTAAAAACACTAAAAATAAGTTAAGAAGGTATGAAAACATTAGTGGTAGAGCAAATGAAACTGGGAAAGAAAAAAAAAAAAAAAAGCAAATGGAGAAAAGCATGTTGCAGAATAGGTTCATTTTTATTTCCCTGAACTTCTTTAAGTTCTCTGAGAAAAATGCTTTAATCTAGACTAACTGCAGCTGTATTTTACTTTTTTCCTTTGCAACACCCAAAAAGTAGTCCAGAGATTAACTAAATCATTATTTCATTATTGCACATTCATCTTTGTCCAAGTTCCAACTAAATTTAATACCTCTCCAGAGTCCAAATTTTTCTTGACGTGAACATTCTTATAAGTGAATTCTTACAAGTTTGCAAACCTGTATGTTAAATTATACATTTGCCTAAATTAAAAGTCTCTTCCAAATCTGCCAATATAATCCATACATGAGGCACAGTATATACATAATATATATATATATGCATATATATATAAATTATTACATATATTTACACTGCATAAATTGAAAGAAATCCTCTTAAAAGCAGGATGAATAGGTATGGGGGAAACAGCTGTATGTGTGAACTGAAAAATTCAATTCCAATTGAATTACAGCATGCAGAGAAATATTTCAATCTTCGTGCATGTGTGAACTTGATACTGTTTCACAGAATATAAATTTTATCAATTCTAAAACATATTTCAAAAATAACAATGAATTTGGACATAGCTTTGGTAAGTAATTTGCATATATATGCACATATATACACACGTAAGTGTGCATGCATATATGCATATATGAATAAAATAACTTGCAGCAATAAGCAGCTTTCTGCAAAGGAGAATAGTGAAGATCACAGTTTGCTGGATTTAGTCAGTTAAAATAAATGAAAACAAAATACCATTAAAGTGGAAGAATTAATTCAAGCTTCAGCTTACAGTATAAATCTTAATAATACAGCAAATTGTTCATTGACTTGAAAAGGATAGATATATATATGTGTTTGTGTGCATTGAAATATATATATATAAATGCATATACATATATATGTATATAAACACCTGTAAAGCCATAATTAACTCAACTGGTTAAGTTTAGGGTAAAAAGGTTGTATTCAATCTGTATTTTCTCTAACACTATCAATTCAATCAAAAGGAATACATAAAAGGCAAAGAAAGAAGCCGAATATTTCAGCCAACTGCAGAATCAAAGTGGCAAATCACAGCTTTTGAACCACTGGCTCTTAAAGGAGCTAGGTACACCCACTGTAAAATGGGTGACATTCATCATACTTGAAGATGAAATTTTTACCTGAAGAAAAAACTGTGCTCAATAATTTACCAATAATAGTATAGTATGATGCAATACTAAGGAGTTGTTCTTTCTAAAGCAAACGAAGCTGTCAAAATGTTTCCTCTGTTATGAAATTACCCATCTCCAAAACCTCTGGAAAAAATGTGTTTTCTCTAAAACTACATGGTAATATTTTCTTAGACCAACTCTTGCTTCCATATGGTGACCTGCTACAGTGCAACAAACTCACTGCAGGCGCTAGTAGATGGACTCATAACATTGTCGTTCCCTGTCATCAGCTTTGTTTTGGTGCCTGCTGCATAACAGTCATGCTCTCTGTAATTGATGTGCTGAAATAGACAACTTTCTCTTCCTTTTCTCTTTCCTTTCTCTTTACCTTTCTTTCTCCAAAGAAAGTATACCAGATGAGATAAAAAGATGTCAGATGAGATACGCACTCTTCCAACTGAAACCCCCAAGGGGCTTCCTTCCACTTGTGGGGAGGACCCAGTGGGGTTGGTGATGCCAAACCACTACTGGCCATGCAGTGCTGCTGTTGCACTTAACCTGTTAGAAGTTTATCATTATTTGGCTAAATCAAAGATTATTATTTTCTTAATGACTATGTAACAGACTTCAATTATTTATTTTCTAAGACAATTCTTTTAACTTTGGACTGTTACCTTTACATGGCCTTTACAAGTTTGAAAACAAAACAAAACAAAACAAAAAAAAAGCAAAACTGTCAAAAACTGCATTATGCAGATTCTGTGGTCACCATTAAAAATTAAATATGCATGAACTGGCGATAGATAGCCACACTACAAAATACAACATGTTTGAACATTCCAATTTAAGTGAGGTAAACATTGTGTGAGCTCCTATTCTGTCTGTTAAGGGAGCAATTTTTTATACAGAGTATTTCTGTTAAGAAACCAAAAAGCAAAAATCAAAAACCAGACACAAGTCAGTCACTGAATATAAAATGGCAAATGTACAGCTACTCTACTTTGAGGCATTTACTCTCTGAAAATGTATAAATGAGAATTAAGCACTTTGAAAACTGTTTCACAGCCAAAAACCACAAACATCAGTTACTATAAGCCATCTAGACTATGGTTACTGTCAGACACTGCTTCATACAACTCATGAAAATCCTTAAAACATCAAAATTCCTTAACAGAACTAGAAAGCTAAAACAAGAGTGCTGTGAACCCAAACACTGCAGTTGTCACTACCAAAGATAATGGTGAGCAAAGGTGTCCTGCTGGAGCCATTTTGTTACAGTGTGTTATTGGAGGAAAAAAGACAAAATTCAGAGAACCTACAAGAGGAGACAAGGAAGTGCCCCCCCCCCCAAAAAAAAAAAAAAAAAAAAGGTCCATTTGAGGATTTCTAGCTATAGAAAAACGTAGAGAAGTTGGTGGGCCTGAGGATTGCCTCTAAGGAGCCAATCACCTATGAACAAGGAAATTACCTTCTACTTTTTGATTCCTCTCCTTCATATCAAAATATGTCTAGATATCTTTTTTTTTTTTGTTAATAAACACAAGTGAGTCAAAGTAGGAAATATCTCTATTTTCAATTTATTTCCTAATGAAAGAAAATTGCAAGAGCTTCAGAAATTTTTGATGACCACTCAAGATGAAAAGAATATCAGGAATTTTATTAAAAAACAGAAAACTTCAGTTTCGATATGAGAGGAAGCATTAAAGATGGTAAATCAGATACTGTCTATAGCATTTATAAAAGGAAAAAAAAAAAAAAAAGCAATTATTTTAAAAGGAGGAATGTTTTATGTCCCTGTGGATAAGGGTCAGAGGGTTGGCCATCAAGGTGGACATCCTGGTGGTGGTCTGTTATAGACCACTAAACCAGGATGAAAAGACAGATGAGGCGTTCTACAAGCAGCTGGCGGAAATCAGTTGACTGCCAGCACTTTTTCTCATGGGGGACTTTAACTTCCCCCACTTCAAGACTTCTATAATCTCCCCTTTTTTTCTCCCATACGTTCTGCTGTCCCTCTCTCTTCTAATTTTTCTATGGACCTTCTCTGATTGTAAAAGACTTCAGTTACATCAGTGGATCTCATAACCTACAATCCCAACAACAACTCTGAATCAAACAAGCATGTCTTCTAAGTATGTCACCATTTGTAAACATTTCAGTAGGAACCAAGATGCAGAATATCACATGACAATATTTATATCATTTCCCTCTTGTTCAGAGCTGTAAGTTGTAGCATGGACTGCTTTTTGGATAGCTCCAAATTGTACTTTGAAGCATAAACTTATCTAAGGTGCAAGAGAAGCAATTTAATAGAATTATCTACAAGAAACCTACAAGAAACACCTTTATCAGCAACTTAACTTTGTATTCTGGTGCTTACAAATGTCTTCTGTACCCACAGAGCTGTTGAAGGGATACTTCAGAAACAATACATAAGCGTTTTTTAAAAAGTTTTAGAACTTCCTTTTTAGTACATCAATATCAGTAAGTAGTTGAGAGTGTGCATCAGAACCAGCTATCGTATCATTCAATATGGAATGGAGAGCTTTGTATGGTTACTGTATGGCTGAAAAGAGAGGAAGGAGGAAATTAAACAGATACAGGTTAAGAACCTGTAAATGGTTTAAGACCACCATTAAAAATAGGGTCTGATTGCATCATTCACCTTTTCTTCTCAAGAATAATTATTACTTGCTGAACAACATGAAAGTCCCAATCCTAAAGTAAATCAACTACTAACACTTAAATACCAGTAGTGTTCTGGTTATGCCCAAAGCCACTGTCACACCAAAACAAACAAGCAAAAACAGCAGAAAGAAATAAATTAATTACACGTGACCCTTCTAAAAAGACAAAAATCTAAACGGAATATCCACTGATCAACATTATTAGAATGTTAAAATGTAATTACAATTAAAATATTCAAATGTATGCACCAGGTAGTTATAATACAGTTCTCAAATGTAATGTACGTAAATGACTGGCTTTGTATTTATTTACACATAAATATGTTAGCATACACTAATGCCATTTAAAAATAGATTGACCGGCACGTATTAATTATTGGAACAATAGTTTTATCCGTTGTGTCAATACAATTTTGAATTCGTACTATTGATAAAATGCTTTAGAAATAATTCATATATTGTTCTCTTGTAAACATGTATGCTTTAAAAAAGTGCATTGTGTTTTCATTCATTCCATTAAACACATACTGCATTCATACCTAAATAAAAATATTTATGCATTCATATAAACAGTTAGACGAAGTGTTTACATTTCTATTTATTTTATGAGTTCAAAATGGGTTTATGTGACACCTAAAATCAAGGATCTTAAAATGAGTAATCCTGTAGTACTCCTGAGCACATGCACATGATCACTATGTCACACAGGCTGACCTCAGTAGAACAGCATCTATCAACAAACAAATGTTTTAGTGAATCATATTTCATTTAATAATGCCTGTAAATGTGACTCCAGTAAAGCTCCAATATCTTGCACACAACCAGAAATGCAAAGAGACATTTTCAAAAGCCAGGGCAAATGCTATGGATGACTGTCCCCGGCTTTCACCAGGCACTGCCATTAGAGTGCTTTAGCTTCCATTAAGTTGTCACTTCCCTGTGCTGCCAACTTTTCAAGGGGGACAATTCGTTCTGACAGAACCATGGCCTGTCACATACACTAACAGTTCAGTAGAAATGAAAAGGAAAACCTTCAAAGCTGATGGATTTATTAGTGATTGGAACTGGCATATATATTGCATACAAAGGTAGGTAATTAATAATCTTTAACCAGTTCACCATAAGTGTTTCATATTTATTTGTTGGAAATACAGTTTATGGCATACAAATATAAACAACATGAAGAAATTCTTTCATTGGTTTCTGAACTTTGTAATTAATTAGCCTTTATTGATCATGACAATTTTGTTACAACATCTTACTCATACATACTTTTAAACCATAAGAATTGCCATACTGCCTAAGAGAAAAAGCTCGACTAGTCTAGAATCCTGTGAGCAGCAGCAAACACTTAAGAATATAAGAAATGCTATGTGAAACATAGCATTTGTCCTCAAAAGACGAATCTTCATCTGAGTTCCTGCAGTCAGAGGTTGCTGAGCCACCTGAGACATAGCTTGTATGCAGATCACTGCTCCTAACAGCCACTACGTGGCCCATCCTGCATGGAACTCACTAAAGTGATAGTTTTGCAATTATGGTCCTTGTGACAAAGAGTAGTTTGCTAATATTGCCTGACAATATCACTGAGTGCTAATTCCCATACAGGGAAAAAATTCTCTTTTGTTCAAAGCATTCCTGATTGTATAGGTCTCTCTTTTTACTTATCTGTCCTTATTACAAACTCAAGAATGTAAATCGATTCAAGATTTCATCCAATCGAAGCTATCTTGTACTTCTTGTTTTTCTTGTCATCTTCTGTTTCAGTATGTTCTCTGGTTCTGCCTATCAGACACACGGTGGCTGGAAATACACTTGCTACATAAGATGTGAATGCATCAAGGATTTAAGCATTTAAGATCTCCATATCTCAAGTTTTCTATCACAGACATGATCATCAGTCTTTACCATATTTATCACATTATAAGTTTTTGTGAGAAGAGTTAAGAGATTAATTATATTTTATCTTCAGCAAGTTTCAACAGAGAAACTTCATACAACCTGGAGACTGATAAATTAAATTAAACATGTTATTTCAGTAATATCCTGTCTGTACAAATACGGGAAAATGAAGCATTAAAGAGTGCAAATGGTTTTCTAAAGTAGAAGACAAAGACACAATTAAGCATAGAATCCTCAAAAAATAAGCCAATGAAGTATTTTCTTCTTCTAACTCTATACAGACTTTAGTCCTCTTTCCTCTCAGTCTCATGCTCCACACTCACCTCATCAGTTGGTTGCCACTGTGGTTTATAGACCTTCTAAAAATTATTCTACTGGGCAGCACACAAAGGCAATAGGGTCACTGCATATGCATAGAGTGGCATAAAGAGTACATGATGTCAGAAGAAAAGAATCAGAATATTCAGATACTTGGGAAAGAGAGATAAGTTTGCTAGTGACAGCAACAGCCAGAGTGGAGACAGAGTTACAGCCAGCTGGCTGAGAACGAAGGATGACGGCCATCATATTAGCTGAGAATAGCCAGGAAGTCTCAAACATCACCACAACAGAGAGACTTGGCCCATTATTAGGGACAGAAGAGAGTGCATTAAATGTTTTGAAGGACATAAGCAGAAGGACAATTGTTAAAGAGGAGAAAAAGAAGTAACTAAAATTTAGAGGACATTTTACTAATTCATGGGAGATTAACATGAAAACTAGGGTAGGAAAATATTAGACAATGTACCAGGTACGTAAGGAGAATATAAAAGAACGATTCGGAATGGGTATATAGAGATAGGAAGGAAAGGTGAAAACAGAATAAGAGATGAAGAACTGAAGTAATAGAAGTGTGAGCAGTGGGAAAAGAAAATAAATCAAAACTCTTGGTTGTAAGTTTGAGATAATACTGACTACCTAATGAGGAAATGAAACATAAATAAAAATGAATTAATATATATATATATATAGATGCATCTTCATTACCGGACAAGTGATTAGGGAGAAATTCAATCTCCCAGCAGCTGAAGACTCAAGATTTAGAGGGTGGGAGAGTGGGAAATAAGTTAATATCTTCTATTACTGTTTTTATTTTCTGAATAAATACTTTTTAAAAGTTCAACATTATTTTTGAGTCTTATTATATTCTGGCATAACAGTTAAAATTCAAATAGTTTAGAATGGACAGAAAGTGAAGGAGATTTTTTCATTTGCTTAGAAAAAGCATTGAGTTAGCTGGTGATATTAAGCAGTCAAGGTTTCTGTTATTACATAAATACCTGACCAAAGACTTCTAGCTAAATGATGAATGCTTGAACTCAGGCATTTTAACTTCCGATGTCCATTCTTTTTCGCTCATAAACAGCCCTTGCAGATTAGGATTTTCTTTGTTTTCAAAACTTGCCATCTTACTGAAAAGGTTATTAGGACAATTTGAAAAGAGTTTTGACCTGAACTGCTCTGAAGTTTCTGCACATATGTCTCAAGATAAGCAGAATATTTCACAGAAACCACAGAATAACTTCATCTGTTTTCTTTCCTATTATATTAATTTTAATATTAGGACTTCTGGGGCAGTTGGAAAAAATCAAGGCTGAGTGATGTCTTATGTTGCCAGATGGATAGGCTGCTTAGAACCTGAGTCAGAGAACAATTAGGCAAGTTTTCATTAGGAGCAGATAGTAAGTACAGAAATAATAAGCTGAAAAACTGAATTCTGAAAAACTTATTGGTTGAGTATGAGCTGGTAAACCATTTCTATTTTTTCCCCATAGTTGTTCAGAACTGCTTGTTATATTCTTCAATGTGCCTAATAGCTACACAGAAAAGAAAAATTAGTTATTAACTAGCACTTCTTCCATTCTTTGTCAGGTTCCCTGCCCCTTCCCCCCCCCAAAATAAATAAATAATTAAATAAATAAATGAATAAATAAAATTAACAAAGCTCATCAATTACTCTTAACACTCTAAATAGCTGGCAATGTTTATCCAAAATCCTTTCAGAGTTATTCAGCTCTATCTTGCAGCTCATTAAAAGGATCTCTATTTATCTGCTGTGTGTTACAGTCCTTAACTTTGGCACAACACACAAAAAGGAAGCCAATTTTACTTTTCCCTGTGGTGTTAATTGGTAGAGCACGCTGCCTGCCTCTTCATTAATTATGTCAATGTGTATGAAACTTTCATTTTCATGGTGGTGTATTAACAAAGCTGTGGAATGAGGATGACAAAAAGCCAGCAAACTTCTGTGCATAAGAACCGGATAATGAAGGCTACTAATGGTCACAATAAAATGTTTATTTCAAAAAGCAGCTTTTTTCCTCCCTATCACTTTCAGATAACATTTACAGCAAGCTCTTGCTCAAATAAACAAGATCAAGTTCTCTGTAGAAAGTAAGTCTTCATATAGTGCACAGATAATGGACCTGGAAACTCTGTAACTTCACATGTTGCAAAGATTGAGGGAAGGACCTCTACCTCAGCTGAAATAGTTTTGCTCCTAGGTAATTTTCAGATAATTTACGAACCTCATACAAACAATGATATAGAAATCTCTCTGACAGCTCACTAAACACGTTTTTTTTTTTGGTCTCTAAACTACCACGACAAAAACGGTCACTGTATCCATGATATTCTGGATGACTTCTGCCTATTTCTCTTTACTAACCACATAGTTTGGTAGAAGAGTGACACCTAGCTTTTTTTCCTCTTTTTTTTTTTTTTTTTTTTTTTTTTTAATTCTCACTGGTCATTCAAATATCATACATCCATGATGTTGTACTTTTGCAAGCTAAGCATATGTACAACCCCTCCAAAATAAAGTTTCCTTTGTGGGGGAAAAAGTTACTTTAAGAAAGCATATTTTAAGTGTTTTTGACTTTGTGACTTTGTTCATTCCCCCAAAGTGTATAACATGTATAACAAGCAATTTTACAGTACACATTTGACATGTAACTCTTCCTACGAAGAATGTTTGTGAACAGCTTTCTGGCCTGAAGAAGTGAAAAAATGCTACATATTTGATTTTAAATGAAAACAACACTTAAAAATAATACTTGGCAAAACTAATTTAAAGATAGTTACCTTGCAAATTGAATGAAATAGAAATATTTAATGTAGGCAACACATAAATAGAACATTAGGTTTCTCTAACAGTACATAACAATACAGCATGAGGAATATGGTATCCACCCTATAGTCAGAGAATCCTTCAAAAGAGTCTTACTTGAATCTCAGTGACTTCAGATACAGCACACAGAACATAACTGAGTGTGTCTGGAGTGTCTGGAGAAAGAGATGTAAAGAACAAATGAGATGCATGATAAACCACTGCAAATCCTGAAATGCTGAACACAGTTCCTTATATTAAGTTTTAAAGTATTACAGAGTAGAAATGAAATACATTAAAAACTTCCCATTTTATAAATCTAGAATTAGCTTTTACAGTCTTGGAATGCACAACTAGAAAAGCTTTCAATTTGCCTCCGAGGCTGCAACAAACAGAAGTCACAGACACAGGTGTTTGTTTCTTACCTCACACCTCTTGCAAGTGACGAAAGGATTCACATTGCCAATAAATAGATTCAAAGGATTAGAAAAAAAAAAAAAAAAAGCAAAACATCAAAACACAAGTGAAGCTAAACATACAATTTAATTCTGCATGCGCTACTTCTCACAAACTACAGAGTTTACATTCCAATTGGTGATCTAGTCTCTTTACTTCTGTGGTTCCTATAAATGATTTGGGATGTCCTTAAACTAGTTCTTTACAGTAAGACCAAGCAATTAAAAGAGAAAAATGTATTGAAAAACATTCCTACAATATTCCTACATTCCTACTTGCACAAATGGAATAATATAACCCAGCAAAACAAGAATGTTAAGTCTTGTATTTATGCTTCCTCCCTTCGGTTTCTCCTTCTTCACCGTTTGACCTCAAGGCTAAAACAACAAACACAAAAATAAATTGATCTGTGAGTTGTAAGCACTTGTCCTTCAGTAATTCCAGTTGGGCCAATTACAACAGTGGATCAAGAGGGACATTAACTCTAGGTGAGCATACTCTTTAGCTGAGTTCACAAAATCAGATATGGAACCAGACAGGAAATATGCCTATTTCCTGTCAAATGCTCTTGCCACCTATGAAAACAGCTTACCAACTCACAGATGACCAACAGCCCACTGAAACAGACATAGAAGTTTGATAGATACTGCAGATACCAAGGTGTCATGCCTGTTTAACTCAAGTATCTTGCTGAGTCTTAGAACATCTCTCTTCTGCCAGTTTGGTTTCTACTTTCCTTCTCTACTTTTCTACTATCTATGATATTTATATGTTATTTCTTTTAGGCTAGAAATTTGGTTGTACACAGACTGTATCTTTCTGTTCACCTACATGGCCCGACGGTTGAACCCAGGATGCTGACAAAACAGAATACTTTCATATTTTCAACAAACACATTTCTTTATGCATCTCCTTCCATACTCAAGTAAATACTCCTTCCATGTTCAGAAAATATTAAGAAACACACACACCCACAAAAAAAAAAAAAAAAAAAAAGTTTACTTGTACAAAAGGAATAATATAACTCAGCAGAACAAGAATGTTAAGTCTTGTATTTATGCTTCCTCATTCTTCAGTTTCTCCTTCTTCACTGTTTGACCTCTCTATTTTTCCTTACAGTAATGACACTCCCCTAGCATCACTAAGTCCCTGCTCATAACCTCTTGACATCAAACCTATTCATTACTTCAGTTCTCCATATCCATGATCTCAGGATCATCCTCCTCTTCTTCTCACTTGGATTCAAGGCACCAGTCTTAGACACCTTCTCATTGCTACATATTCACTTATATCCCTCCTTGACAGATGCTTCACTGCTGGACAAGTCTATGTTCTCCTCTGTTACCAACAACATTGTCTATTGTCATTTCTTCTTCCTTTCCTGTCTGGTTGCTAGGCCCTACAGTCTTCTCCATTTGTAGGTTCCAAAGATGTTTATAAGCAACATGTGTCTTTACTCCTAGTGCCATTAAACCTACATTGAGAAAATATGTTTATTCAACTCTTACTATTTCTTGCTTCTAGTAAGTTTGGAAAAGTTATTACAAGAATATGTAATGAAACATTTTTTACATTATTAGTCCTAATCTTCATCAGGAAACAGTCTTGCACAGAGACAGAAATTAAACCCAGAATATAAGAAGATAAATGAACAGTCACATCTACTATTCTGTAACTGAAACAAGACTTAGGTATAAAGGAAATACTCCAGAAAAATTTGCATCCTTATCAAAATGCGTCTCTTATAGAACTGAGGTAGCTGGCAGCAGTAATATTTTTTTTAGCATCAAGTTTTGAAAACAGGTCTTAAAACAAGGTACTTGCTACTATTTCTCCCTAGGAGTAGCTGACATCAAGAAGCATGCTTCAAGCATGCCATTTCACAGTGTTAGCTATTCCCTGTGCAGTTCTTGTTTATTTATTTATTTATGTATAAAATACTAAGACTTTGGATTAAGAAATGAGGTTTTAAAATTTCTTTGAAATTTCACTGTGTTGATGTTAATTAAAAATATTAAAAACACTACATGAAAGTTCTCTAAGAATTGCACATTTAATAGAAAGCATGTGTGAAGGAAAGAATGGAAACTTTTTTTTAAAAAAAAAAAAAAGGAAAAGATTTATAGTCATTTTATTCAGAATTCATCAAAACTGCAAAATAATATACCAAAGGCAGCTGATTGATATTTTTTTCTCTTCCATATGGATAAATTTTTTTCTGTCACTGAGATAAAATGTTCTTTGTCAGCAGCTACACTTCCCTGACAGATTTTATACTTCAGTGAAGAATGTTTTATGTTCAGCAGCTGGCACATAAGTATTCTCATGCAGTTACTGCATTTCTACCCTTTTCAATTCTACAGAATTACACTTCTTTTCCTTATGTTCTATCCCAACTTAAAACAAAACAAAAACATTCCAGAAACAAACAAAAAGAGAACTCAAAACAGCTGATCTATTCCCACATACCCTATCACCAGCCTCACACACCTTTTTTCAGTAACATACAAATACACTTATCATGCACAACTGTATATTCCAGCACATGTAAGACCCAAACAATGCTTTAATTTTGTATATGAAACAAAAAAATAAGACAATTCTGAATGAATACTTTTTTTTTTTTTTTAAATAAAGATTTGCATTGGGAAAAAACAAAACACTAAATTCTCAGAAAGGAAGAAGTAACTCTCCAAAAAGTTGCATCAATGCTCAATATCTCTCAATGTCAAAAAACTGTAGCAGGAAGTTGTCTAGTTTTTCATTCTGGGTATTGGCAGTTGTTATACGTCTGTTTTTTTTTGACTGAAGAAACCTCTATTACCACAGTTATGCTCCTTAGTAAAAGTATGTATCACAGAATCATCAAATCACAGGATGGCTGAGGTTGGAAGGGACGTCTGGTCCAATCTGGTCCAATTTGGTCCCAGACCCATGTCCAGGTGGCTCTGGGAGATCTCCAGGGAGAGATTCCACAACCTCTGTGGTTCACACAGTAAAAAATTCTTTCCTGATCTTCAGACAGAACCTCTTGTGCCCACTGCCTCTGGTCCTGGCCCTGGGCGCTGCTGAGCAGAGCCTGGCTCCATCCTCTGTGCACCCTATAGGCATCGATGAGATCCCCTTGAGCCTTCTCCAGTCTGAGCAGTCACAGCTCTCTCAGCCCTTCCTCATAATAGGTACACTCCAGTCCCTTCATCACTTGTGTGGCCCTTCTTTGGACTTTGTCCAATATGCACATGTCATTCTTGTGGTGGAAAGCCCAGAAATGGACACAGGACTCCAGATGTGGTTTAGTAGTACTCACCAGTGTTGAATAAAGGGGAAGGATCAACTCCCTTGATATGCTGGTAACACTTTGCTTGATGCAGCCCATTAGCCTTCTTTATTGCAAGAGCACATTGCTGGCTCGTGTTCAGTTTGGTGTCCTCTGGCACCTTCAGGGTCTGTTCTGTCAATATGCTTTCCAGCTGGGTGGCTCCCAGAATTTATTGCTGGGGGCTTTGACTCCCCAGGTGCAGGACTTTGCATTTCTCCTTGATGTTCAGGAGATTCCTGCCAGCCCATTTATCCAGCCTGTCCAGGTCCCTCTGGATGAAAGCATGACCTGCTGGCATATCAGCCACCCTCTGGGATATCATCTACTCGTCCCAGTTTTGTATCATCTGGTCATGATCATACTGTATCAATTGGAAATAAATCACTGCTCATCAGTTCAGGTCAAGTTAATCCCTTCTTTAACTCATGTCTCTAAAGCTTTCACTGTCAAATGTGTTTCCCAACCCAGTAGTCATTCTTATGGAGCTTATCTAATTTTGCAATTTATAAACTTTCATCTAGAACTTCCAAATATGACAAATGGACACAGTACTCCCAATACAAGTCAAGCAGTCTGAATAGAACATTTCTTAAGAAATGTATTGTTTTCACATCCAAAACTTGTGCTACCCATCTGGTCCATGCTACTTGGAACTCATATTCCAAGCCTCTGTTGAAATGGTGAAGACCCCATTGATGGATTTTATAAATTTATGTACATATATATATATATAGAGACATATTATATATATATTACTATGTATATTATTTTAACTGATTGTTTTTTAAACAAATTACTTGCTTGCAGTCAGTTTATCAAGTGATTCAATTTTTTACAACTCAGTCACTTTTCCAATATTTCCCATTCTCTACTCTTTTTATCACCTACAAACTTCAGTCTGTGATATCTTGCATCTTGGTCAGTGACAAAAAGTATTGCACATACCAACCCAATCCCTGAGCGATTCTGTTATAAATACACATGATTACAGTCTCTGCAATTTCATAATGAGATCTCCCACTTAACCATTTTTATACACAATATATATGAATAGTTCTAGATTAAAAAATCCTCTGACATTACCCATACTATTACTTTTGTTAACGAAAACCATAATTGTCAAGTTTATCTATTCTATCCAGATGTTCCTGAATAATAATAAGTTGTTGAAATAACAAATAATGATCCAGAGTTCCACATCCAACCTCTTCTAATTTTTAGCTTTTTTTTTATACTTAAAATAAAAATATTTCTGATTTCCATAGGTTCAGTCTAACTTCTTCCTTATTCATTTCTAGAATAGAAAATGTTACCTTATTTAGTCTTCACTCAACTATAGAACAGAAGCTATTACACACTTCTACCATTTCTGGAAATGGTATTTCTATCATTTCCATTCAGGAAAGGACTAAAGGACTGTTAAACTTTAAATTTTAATATGCTTAAAAACAAATGCTATGATTAAATTTTTAATTGTTACTGTTGTGTCAGTGCAAAAGAACATCTGATACTTCAAACAAGAATACACTCTTACCAGGGAGATCATTCCTGGTGATCCCAGTTCTGCCTGTTCCATTCCCTTCACTGCTCATAATTAAAAAACAAACAAACAAAACAAATAAATAAACAAAAGCAAAAAAAAAAAACATAATTACAGTACTTAACAGACTGTACTTCAATTTTGGCTGCTTTTACTATTATAGCCCTTTCACATATATGAATGTGCTTATGAAAAGAAGCAATCAGTACAAGAACTCTATACATTATATACAATTCAAACATTGCAACATACGTTACACAGATTAGTGTATCCAAATGAGAGGGGATAAATTAATGCTACATTAGTATCATTATTCTAAAATAATACATGATGAAGCAATACCAACATGATAGTAACACCTGCATTACCAGAAAATTCACAGTAACAGCTTTGTGCCCTGACCTCTGATGACCCTAACAAGCCACCACTCTCCACTCTGCCCTGTCTCCAGTGTATTTCTCTCTCTCTCCCTCTCAAACACTCTCTGAACTTCAGATAGCATCACTTTCAGGCCTCTCCCCCACAGCAGTGAACAGTAGCAGTTGCATTCCATTCCACCAACAAAATGCTGGGCTATAGGGTTCGTGTCACTAGAGGTGCAGAAAGCACTGGGGGCAAGGGAAGAAGTTAGGTTCAAACAAGACCTGAGTTTGGGGGAGTAAGTAGAATCATACAAACATTAAGGTTGGAAAAGATCTCCAAGATCATCTGGTCCAACCATCACCAATATCATCCACTAAACCATGTCCCCAAGTGTCACGTCCATCCTTTCCTTGAGCACCCCCAGGGATGGTGACTCCACCACCTCCCTGGACAACCCATTCCAATGCCTGGCTGCTCTTTCTGAGAAGAAATATCTCCTCATTTCCAACTGAAACCTCCCCTGGTGCAACTTGAGGCCATTCCATCTAGTCCTATCACTAGTTACCTGTGAGAAGAGTCCAACCCACAGCTCCCCACACCTTCCTTTCAGGTAGTTGTAGAGAGCAATGTCTCCTCTGAACCTCCTCTTCTCCAGACTAAACAAGCACAGTTCCCTCAGCCACTCCTCACAGGATTTGTATTCCAGGTCCTTCACCAGCTTTGTAGCCCTTCTCTGGCTCCAGGGCCTTGATGGCCCAAATACTGAACACAGCACTCAAGGTGTGGCCTCACCAGAGTACAAGGGGACAATTACTTCCCTGGTCCTGCCGGTTAGAGCAGGAGTTGTTCCTGGGAAAGACTTCTGTTTTGCTGGAAAGCAAAACCACAGTATTATATATTCAGCCATTCACATAAAACATGCCTAAGCCATTTGCCTTCCTAGAGAGATATAAAAAGGTTTAAACAGTGAAAAATACTCTATTCGATATATTTAATAATAGTAATAAAGGCTCCACGGACATCAACACTATATTACTTCTAATGCTTTTCAATTTTTGTGCTAAGATTATATAGAGAGAGACCACCTCTCTCTCTTCTTACATCCACTCCTGCTTGCCTTACAAATGATATCTTCACTGGTACAGAACTGGGATGCACCTAGTGCTGTCTGTTAAAGCCTAGAGCAATACCCTGTGTTTGGACATATGTGCACTCTTTAAAAGTTGTGCCTATATGTACTGTGACATATTCCCTCCTCAGCTGTGATGGTAAAATTTTATTTCCAACCTGGAGGGAAAGAGAATAAAGTGCACTGGATTGTGGGAAAGAGACAACAGGAAGTGCTGAACAACTAAAGACTGTCTGAAGGGTGCCCTAGGGACTGAACAGTTCACGCCTATGACACTTACTCTGCTTCCAAGTTTAGATTCTGATTCTGTTTCTAAGAACATGTCTTCTAAGAATATACCTTCTTGCTTCAACTGTTATTAATAAAGTAGTATACAGTATTAAATAACCAGAGCTCTAAACAAGCTTCTATTTTTCTTTTCATTTCTAAATTGAAAGAAAGGTATGTAATACAACAAATAATTGCTAGCAGTTTTGAAAAGTGATTGCTTGAAGTTATTTTTATGTATTCCAAAATGTGTTTAGCAGTAGACAAAATAAAATAGGGTTATCAAGCATAAATGAAACACTTTTCTTCTCGAGAGCATTTAATTAGTGTGTTCAGTCTGAGTTAGCTGGCTAAGCAAATAATGGAGAAATACAATGGTGATCTAGACAGACTGTTTGGTTGCCCCTCTTCCTCTTTAGTGCCTTTCTTTACTCCAGCTCCCAAGTTGAGCTATATCTGTATTTTCTGTCTGAACTGTTTTTACAAAATTCTAGCAACAAAGATGCTGCCACTTTCCTAAACAACCTTGTCAACTTCTCAACTGCCGTTCCATTAGTTTCTCCCAATGATGATCCAAAACTGACCTTGAAGCAATATAAGCCTACTGCAGAGTGAATACAGAGAAAAAGTTAATTATTTTCCTATCTGCAACTGTTTTTTATGTATGTGAAGACTATTATCAAGTTCTTGTTCAGGCTTCTCTTCCTCAGCTTTTCCCTGTAGGTCACATTTTCCAGAGCTCTGCTGCTTCATATACTCCTCAGTACTTCTACTGCCAAAGTCACATTTTTCTTTAAGCAGTGTTCCCAGAATATTGCCTTTCAGCTTAAGCTTTACAAATACCATTTTTTTAAAGTGAGGCCTATTTCAGAGGCCTTACTTAGTTGTTGTCCTAAAACAGCATTTTGCAAGATCTTTCCCAAAACATTCATCCACTTTGACAGAAAGCTATTTACAGCTACTCTTTGAGCATGGCATTTTGTGTTTTTTAACAAGATGCTTTATATCCATGTGTAATAGATTTATTTAAGCCATATTTCCTAAGAAAAAAACACTACAATTGCTTAATGGACCTTGCAAAGCAGAATCGCTCTACTGACATACTTCTACACTGACTTTTAAAGGACTATTTAGGCTGACTGTGCCAAACTCCAAACCAGAACCAAAATGATCCAAAACAGAAAGCAAACCAGCATAGTGCTGTACTTGCAATAGTACATCCTCATGTCAGAACATGAAGAAGAAATTCACATGTACCTGAAAAACACGGTTATTCACATCCTTGACAGTATAGTTCAAAATTAGATATAGGGGGTGAAGGGAGGTTACAGGAATGTGTCTATTCCATTAAGCTAATTTTTATCCCATAATGGTTACTTTTTTTTGTTTGTTTGTTTAATAGTAAAGAGGCAGTAATGACCTAACTGCATTAGTTCTTCTTAAGTGTCAGTAATGTGTATGTTTGGCAAAGTATATACTGTGTCATGGATTCAAAATAAGTAAATAAATAAGTAAATAAACAGAATCACAAAATCGACTGGATTCCATATCCTGAGTAAAAAAAATAAAAAAGAAAAAAGAAAGAAGGGAGAAAGCTTTAGCCTCACTGAGTCAGGTGAACAAAAGGCATGTAATTTGATCAAATTGTACCTATATCTCTAAAGCACGAAATAATCTTTTATTTAACAGTAGATGTAAAATCATACAGTAAAACTGTAGCCTGAGTAATTAGAGAGCAGTTTCACACACTACATATGGAAGTGAATTTCATGGCCACTCTAGATGACATAGTCAGGAACAGTACATTCTCCCAACTTGTTGGGAGAATTCCAACCCAGAGCAATTCCACGGCTCATTTTGGTACAATGAAAATTGCTTCCTAATTGCTTTAGGAATATTCCTAATTGCTTTTTAATAACATTTTTACATGCAGAAACAAAACTAAAGCTTCATTCAAAATATTATTTCATATTACTCAATAAAAGCATTGCAGAGCCCTTTAGGAAATATCCTAATGTTGTTAATAGTAAAACAAAAAGAAAAGAAAAATAGTAATTAATCATTAAAAACTACTCACAGCTTAAGACAAATTCTGTATTTCCCTAAATGGATAATAATTTTTTTTTTTTTTTCTCATATCACGTACTTCTTTCTTAAGAATCCTCCATCTGTCTTCTGTGTCCAAGAAAACTGCTGTTGAATGGTGTTGTTTAAAGTAGGTGTCTGAGTTTCTTGTTTCCTCTCTTCCCCTCCCCCCCCCCCCCCCCAAGAGTCTTGTAATCTATAGGTGAAAGACAATCCCTCATGTACTAATCTTGTGTAGGGAAATATTAGGGACAAAGAAATTAAATCAGCAAAGACAGGGTATGAGAAACACAGCTGAGTGACCACAAAGAAGCAAAACTGCACAGTTAAAAATAGCCAGTTCCTCCAGAGGTGGTAATGAGAGAATGAGGCATGTATGACGAGGATAACTAAAATAAAAGCAGAGTTTGATTTTTGATTGATAGATAGATAAGGAACAAAATGTTATAAAGAAGCTCAAAAGAAAAATAAAAATTGTAATCCTCTTGCTGAATAGGTAGAAAACATCATTAATTCTGATGGGGTCATGTGAGGAACTTATCATCTATGCTAAAGCACATACACATCTGCATGCTCTTTCCATAAAGCTTCTGAAATCATAGGGATGAAGAATGAGATTATGATGAGCCACAAAGGGCTGAAATGGCTCCAAAAGGCTGTCATACCATGTGAAGTATCAATGTGCAGCAGCAAGAAGAAATGAACTAGTATTACCAGTCAAGATTTCTCCAAACACCCTAAAATGAATTTTCCTTCCTTCCTGATAAGCTTATTATTTAGGCTTATAAATATAGACTTGCAAAAACAGTTTTGCTTTTTACCCGATGTATTCTGCTGTACTGAAGCATACTACTGAGCATTTTCTAATACTTTTTTTTTTTTTTTCTTTTTTTTTTTCTTTTTTGTCAGAACCCTTGGAATTCACTTATTGAAAACCATGCAGGGGAAATGTAGCAGGCATGTGTTGTCACTCTCAGCAAATCCTCGTTCTGGGCAGACATGATTTGGAGATCACTTTTGAAAGCTTATCTAAGTGAGGAATAAGACAGCATTCAGAGTTCTTTCCCAAATACAATACAGTCAGTAACAAAGTATGTTAATGTATGACTGACAGAGAGTTGTTCCATTCCCAGCTTTTGACTTAAGCTATTTCTACCACTTGCTCCCTCCCTCCCCCCCCATACGTTATTTCTTTTTAGCCTTTCAAAATAAGAAAGTTCAATTGTAAAGATATTTAAGTTCAGCTCTAAATACAAGTGAGTACTAAAATTATTTCCTTACTAAATGCAGCAGAAAGCTGAAGCACATTTAACCTCTTTGTACATAGTATCTTGACAGAATAAAGTGAAATAACTTCAATGACTTAATGTATTATTAGCAAGTTTATTTTTTAAAAGTTTGACCAAGATTCTTTCCAGCAATACTGTTCTGTTAGCACAGACCTTTAAATACACAGCATGCTGAATTACCCTGAAAGGAGACAAATTAAAATTTACTACAACCTACTAAATATTTTATAGAGTCCAAAAGGTCCACCCACTTAAAACACTCCATGACAATCTCAGGAAAAGCTTCACTTAACAGAGAACATCCTGATGTCAAACCACAGCCAGCACCATTTGCAAACATTACCAGGACAACCAACAGTAACTTAGGTGCAGTGTGACACCTCACTCAGATCCAGCACTAAGCTTGCTGTTCACCTTCTGCACGACCAGAAAGCCTAAGAGCTTGGGAATATTTCTAACCGAGTCCCTCAAACTAAGCCTAATGTCTCAGAAAGCCTCCGAAATAATGGTGCATTGACCTGCTGCTTCAATGGTATTTGGCTTTGCAGGCACTACCACCGCCATTAACTAGTCAACAAGTGCACCTGGATTTCTGGACTTCTTACTATTGGGCAATCTCTAACTAGTTTTAATTAATGCCATCATATTAATATAAACTGAGTAATAACTGAAACATAATAACAAGCTAAATATGCATTCTTCAATTATTCAGTTTCTGCCATTTTTTCTTCAAAATGTGAAATCCCAGTTCAGATTCTGCTCTGACGTTACAATAGTTCATGTCCATAGTGGTCACTAAAAATAACTCCATGTACTCAAAACCTGTACAATAATCAGTAAAACAGCAACTTGACTGAGAATGTTTAGAATGTTTTGACTAAAGAAAAACAAAATAATGTTCAGTTTAAAAACTGTATCCTTCAGGGCAAAAATAACCAAAATGTTCTAGTTACAAACAACTATACTCTGTCCCTCACATGTAGGTGGGAAACTGAAAAACAACATTTAAATGCTATAATTAGCTTGAAATCATTATAAATTCTAATACTGTTCTACAAACACAAATGCATATTTTTTGGAAAATCCTAGTGGTACAAATGGTAAGTCTCAGTTTATAAGTGCCTTATTGGTCAGAACCAGTTATTCTGATTTTATTCCTGATAAAGCACAGCAATATATTACTTTGGTACAAAGCTTCCTTTGTAGACTTTTGACACCTGATTTCAAGGAGAGGGTGGAGGAGTTCCTTATAAAAATTACTTCTGTGGACGACCTCTAATACAGGGAAGTCATGCAAACACTTACAGTTTGCATGATGGCAGGCAAGTGAGGTGAAAATCTTTCAACCTATATGTAAGTGCTGTAGAAAGCACCAGCTTCCATTTTGAAATATCATCCCTTTTATATTGCACACTTTTGTCTACTGTCGAGACGTCTGATATTATTTTTAACAAATTACCACCAGATTCCTTAAATCACAGAACAAGAGAACCTTAAATGCTCAATGATTCCTGAATTATTAAAGCTAAAAGAGCACTTTGGTATATTTATTATCATATTGAAGGAAATCATCATCATTGATGTCTGGATTAAGCTCTTATCTTCTTAAATGGCCCCTTCAATGCTGAGATAAACTTAAAAATGCATTGCTACAAACTCCGGAAATGGGTTCCCCCCCCCCTTTTTTTTTTAACTACTTTTTGATGTTAGTAAGTGTAATTGCACTGTGCAGAACATTTTATCTGAATAAAAGAATGAAAAAGTTGTACTTAAATGAAAGATATGAAATGTTACCTTTACAGATATATGATTTCTTATTTAAATGATTTCTGAAAGATTTTCTATTCCCTGTAATTAGTTATTCTTGCTGAAAGTAGTAGGAAAAATAAGCATATAAAAACATACATTTGCAGGAGGGGAAATTCACAAAATACTGCTGATCATTTTGCCACACAGAAAAAAAAAAAAAAAAAGGAGACAGTTATTTAGCTAGTGGTCACCCCTGTAGTTCTGTCAACTTAAATGCAATATCATTTAATTATCCTTGTGAGCAAGACATGCTAAAAATTATTTAATTCTTCAGTTACACATTATGAGTATGTGACGTATTTTGTAGACACCTTACATTGCCAGTCTTCTACACTGAAATATTACCAACAAAAGCTCATAGACCACATAACGTAGTGAAACTCACAGAATGAAATTCATGGTGATTTGTATGCATTAGTGTGAACAGTAACTATGCATCTCATTTTTAAATAACATTCCTATAAACCCCATGGCAAAAAAAAACTAATTCTTCTGATGCCTTTTCTATGTTACCCTGCTGATTACTTAATCTTGTACTTCCTTGAAAGCTTATCAGCTAACTAATCCTTAGCCTTCTGCAGTGACCTCGTCCATCTTCTCTTGTGGCTGTGATGTCTGTTTTCATTATAGCTCAGTCTTTACAATGTGGATAACCATATGTTTATATGCAAGAGCATTAAATACATGTACATAGGAAATAACAGTAAACAGAGAGACAGTTCAATTTAAGAAAGACATTTTCCCCTCTTTTAAACAACACATTCTAGTTCAACATAGATGCTTTTATCAACTTTATAGTGGATGCACAAAATATGTTTAATTATAGTAAGAAAAGAGGAGAAGCCAAGAAAAGTGACTTAGTGGTTTTCTAAAGTCCTGATAGATATTTCTCCCTGGATGTAATGATTCTGCCAATTTTGTACCATCATTCTATTATAAAAGGTGGTCTGCATGGATATTCAACAAAGCAGAATGGGCACCAGCTGTGGACAAAAGTCCAAATGACACAACTGTTCATATCCCCATGAAAACGCAGTACCTCCCCAGAAATGATAGATATGCTCAGGCTGCCTGTTTGGAACAGCTGCTGTCATCTGCCATCTCTGAAAACATGCCAAGACCTGAGACAGACTGCTACTGGCTTAGGCAAAAAGCATGGCACATCGCATGTTAAGAATAAAGCAATGTACACAAATCTTTGTTCTGCCTTGCTTTTTTTTATACTACTGGTGTAATACATCTGATTTCCCCTCCATTAACCAGTTGTAGAAAGAACCAAGGGGACTTTGGGTCTGGTTTTATATGAAGCTACTACACAGCAACTTTTACTTCAACCAGACTGTATGTTTTGGCTTATTTGTCCAATGTACTCTAATTCGTTAAAATACTGGCTTGAATGGCTGGCTCCCAGAGACAAAACATTTCCCTAGAAGAGGTTAGGATTTGGAAAGATCAATAATGTCTGCTAATTTGCTGAGCAGGACTACAAGAGCAAATAAACCAGAAACCCAAGAACTACAACTCAAAGAACTAACCTATGGAAGTAATGCAATGTAAAACAATGCATTTAAGAAAAATGAACAAATAAACAAACAAGTATTCTTAAGATTACATCCTTCAGACTGCTAGGTTTAGGTAGGAAGGCTTTGGTAGTAGGGGGACTGCAGGGATGGCCCCTGTGAAAGGGGTCCAGCAGCTGCCACATGTTAGATAAGGGCCAACTACAGCCGCGTCTAAAGGGACCCGCTGCTGGCTGGAGCTGGGGCCTGAGTGACGCTGGTTGGACCTCTGGGAGAGCAGATTGAAGGAAAAAAAAAAAAAAAGCAAGCAAGAGAGTGACCATGAAGGAGCGGCAGAGATGAAGCGTTAGGGACTGACTGCAGCCCCTGTTCCCTGTTCTCCTGTGCCACTTGAAGAAAAGAGGCAGGTGGGTGGGAGGAAGGTGTTTTTTACTTGTCTTTCAGTTCTCACTGCTTTAGTTTTTTAGTGGTAGGTAATAAATAAATCTCCCTATGCTGAATCTGTTTTGCCCATGAGACTAATTAGCAAGCAATCTTCATATCTTTATCTCAATCCATGAGCCCTTTTTTCTTTTTTCATCATATCTTCTCTCCCTCTTCCTTTGGGAAGGGGGAGTCAGCAGCTGTGGTGGAGCTTAGGTCCATCAGCATGAAACCACCACAAAGACAGATTCTAAGACAAGGTCTTCTGCTTGCAAGGTTCTCTGGTTCAGTGAAAGGACTCTACACACCAGCCTTATTTTGATAAAAAATGAAAAGTACTTTCATAAAGGTCTTGAAAACCACATCTCCACAATGATCTTAAAAGAGAATGAGAAAAATAGGAAGAAAAAAACATTCTTCCTTCTGACTGAATGAATATGAAAGTCTCTTATCTGCATTCTGTCTAATTTTGTGCAACAGTAACAGGTATAATGTTAGAATTGCCTTTTAGCAGATACACTTGGAAAAGCAATGTATTCTCCAGAGAAAAGTCCACAGGGATGGATTACAATGTTCACACTTTCATTTCTCTCAGCTGTTTCTACACCTACCAAGATTCCAAAGTGTGAGATGGTCAAACAGATCACAACAGCAGCAAAGTTTCCCTATGTGCCATTCTGTAAAGTTTCTTTGGTGATGAAAGAAGCCGGGATAAAAAAAAAAAAAAAAAAAAAAAAAAAAAAAAAAAGCTGCCTTTTTAGTACTTTCACAGTACTAGTAAGTTTTTTAATGATTACTTATTATTTTTTATTATTCTTTTTTAATGGATGCTAAGGCATTAAATAGTTAGAACAATGTAAGAATCCAGCTCCTTGGCAACTACAAATTCTTTCTGATGAGAAAGATGAGGCATCAGAAAATCATGCAGAGTTTCCAAATAAGCTTTCCCCTCCCATGGATTTTTTCTTTCTGCAGGAGATGATGATCAGGCCATATGTTACTATGACAGATCCAGTATTTCATAGTTGAAACACGTATAGCTCCTGTAGTAATATTTCCTTAAAACAGGACAACATTAAATGAAAAGTAAAAACTACTTTAATATCTGTAGCCCACAAAAATCATGGTTGAGGCACAGTCCCTGAAAGCAGCTTTATATTCAATTACTTTTGTAAATACATCCTCTTTTATTATTTTTAGGTTTTAAAAGACAACTAAATACTGCATTTAATAGTGAGCATGTGCCCTGCTGAAGGGAACACAAACTATAATGATATGCCTAGCTTAAAAGCAAATCTAATCTACTTGCTTATTAAATTTAAATGTGTTTAAGGCTGATATGGTTTGAAAATGATATGTAAAATAACAGCTTCCATGGCTATAAATGTCAAGTCTAAAAATTATATGCAATATAACATACAAAATAAATGCTTCTTCATCTTTACATTTCAGTGTGCTCAATTCATTAAATGAGGTATTACAAGCTATGAGAAAATTTTACAACTCCTGAGACATAATTCGTCACAGTGTATTACAATGCAGCAAGGAAATACTTTAGAGGTTTTGTCATCAATGGATTAAAATTCTTATTAGAAAGAGGGTGGGGGAAAGTAGCTTTCTGATGTACCATGACCAAAATTACTCATCACAGCATACATTAAACACCTATGTGATCCTTTTTCATGACACAGTTTCTGCATAAAATGTTCGTTTCTTCCATTGGAATTAAAACAAGGAAAAGAAATATCATATATTTTATTGCACAAGACTTAATGTAAAGAATCTCAGGACACAAAGCTTCCTTCCCACCTCAACTATTCTCTTGGGGCTTGGGGTTTGTTTGTTTGTTTTTTCTTTTTTTCTCCTTTACTGCAGTCTAGGGATGGTCTTTTCAACTTAATGTTTCCAAATGTAATGTATGTTATGTTTCCAAACATAACATACAACAAAAGTTTTATACCACTAGCTGGAAAGAAACTAAGGACCACAACACCAAGAAGTACGGAACACGTACCCAAGTCCCCACCAAAAAGTCCCTGAACAGTTTATACAGACAGCAGAGCAAAACTCCATAGTGGAAAATACAACTCATTATTACAGAAAACATTCACAAAAGTTAACTTCAGCTTAGGGAAACTCCTCACTTTAGCCCTTTCTAACCAATCAAAGATCTCACAAAGCATGATTGAGACTATCTATATTAGACTCTTACTCTGAATTGCCTCCTGAAGGCATAGCTCTTTTCTTTACTGATTTCAGAGGGAATGTTAGTAGTCTACGTTTTATGAACACCACTTGCACTTTTCTTCAGCTCTCATATCTCCAGTAAGATTTTTTGCAAATGAGACGCCACTAACAGATGCTGTGACTGCAATATTGTTAGCTACTAACCCATCAAATTTATCTTCTTAGTCTATTGAAGAAGTTGTAAAACTGTCATAATCTTGGAGACCACTGAAAAAAATTCTGTTTCAACTGAAGTGAATCCTTGTTACAAGCAAATAAAAACAAGCTATAGTTGAAGGCTCTTAATTGGTTCACCCAAGCTTTTGTGTATGCTTTCTGTTCAAGAGTTCAAAAATTCTTGACTGCAAAAGACTATAATCGAGAGCTAAAATGCTATCATTTATCCAGACTTTGCTATTTATAATTAAATCCTGGCTTGAAAACCATTCAGGCTTAGGGTGTTTTGTTAAGACAAGAAGACAATAGCAGTTTTCTTATGTGAACATATACTGCAACTAAAACGATAAATGCTACTTATTTTGTCATTTCTGTGAAAAATACTACTCATGGTTATGATAAAAATAATTTAAAATTGCATTAATATTTCTAAGATACATGTCTGCCTCTTGCCTTATCACTTTTCCAATCAGCCTAAAATTTAATATATTTGTCTTTCTCCGACATATAATTTTGATATCATGTAACAGAAAAATATACGTTGCCCCATATGTTCTCAGGTTGCAGTAAAATCTGGCAATATTTTTGCAGGTCAGTATCCAAGCATGATTTTCTGTTCCTACAAAACCATTCATATTACCAAGGGAATTATTAGGTGGCTGTATCTTTCCAGGCACTCAGAGCAAGATAACCCTAATCTAGTCTTATCACTTGCACACAAAAGCATTGGATCCAATAGGCTTCCATGTAATCCATCTCTGTCAACCACATTAAGGAAATTACCTGTCAGAAACATCATGGCCAAGATTCTGTGATTAAATACTAACTTAGAAAATGCTCAAGGGTATAGTTAAAAAAAAAAAAAAAAAAAAAAAGTACAAAATTGCTTTCATTTTAGTTTTCGTTATGTTAACTTTGTGTCCACAAGCATTTGAACAATGTAAAGAATCATTACTTTATCAAGCAACTATTGCATTGCCAAAGGAAGCAAAACAGATTTTAAATTTGTCATAATTCCATGAAGTTGTCTTTCATTATTAAGATATGTACACTGAAAAACTAACAAACAAACAGAGCAGGTCCTCTCATCTTCTCTCTCTTTTTTTTTTTTTAATCCACGAATGGAAACTACTATTGCTGGATGGAAATTGCTATTGCTGAGGTACAGAAATTGCAAACCTTGAGATTTACAATCCTAGTATGTTTTTTTCCTTCATAGTTCTATATTTCTGTGAACATAACAATTGAAGGATTACTCATACCAAGTTTACATGGCACAGTCCTACAACTCAGATCACTCAGATCTAATCCCCCACTCCATCAATGTTTGATTTGAACATAAGTGCATTATTAAATCTGAATATCCTGGCTGTAATTTAAAGGGAGCATATCTGTACCCTGAGAAAAGTAAAAGCAAACAAAACAACAACAAAAATAAGCTTGACCCAAAGTAGTTCTACAGCTAAACAGATTTAAAGATTCTCACTGAGAAATCCTCTATTTTAAAACATCCAGTATATTCCAAAGATACCAAAGAAGAGGGGGGGGGGGGGGAAGGAGAAGGGGGGGAAGTTCTTGAGAGCACACTGCATCCCATTGTCCAGGTTGTTTGTTATTAAGCAGTTATTAAACCCTGGTATGAAATCCTGAGGCATATTTCCAATAATGAACTACCAGGTGAACTCTGAACCGCTGATGACAGCTCTTTAAACCTATTAGTAAAACTGTTTATTATCATTATATTATCATCCATTTATCAATTCCACATCTCAACAATATGGCTGTAAGAATAGCAGGGTAGGACAAGTAAAAGGCTTTGATAAAAATCAAGGTACAGAACACCTACTACTCTTCCCTCTTCTTCATGATGTGGTCTGATTATTTACCCAATTAACCCTTTTCTGGGCAACACTGCTCAGGAAGATTTTAAAGTATGAATGCAAAAGAAAACATTAACACCTTTAAGCCAGCAAGAATATTTAATATGTATATTTAACATTACTGTAAGTTTAATAACTCCAAATAAAAATTTAAAATCTTACAATGAAAATGTTCCCCTGAGGTGACAAATTGGTAGGAAATTTTTTTCTAACAGATAAGTACACGGCAGTCAATAATGCCAGTCCTCATGCTACACTGTTTAAAAAATAATAATAAAGATAATAATGCATTTCCTTGGCTTGAAGGCTGATCAGGGAATTTACAATTATTTTTAATCTCAGTGAAACTATCTAGCAGTTGGACTCAAAGTGTGAATACAAAAAAAAGTGAAAATGTATTTTGACAACCTCATTTGTTGTTTTTATAAAATGGCTATTGAACAAATGCAGCTGATTAAGTCAGGGAATCATTGTTTTCACACAACATTTACAGCTCAGAATACATCAGCAGAAACCAAAATCACAGACAAAACAATTTTGAACCTTGCACATTAATTATGTATCAGATGAAAGAAACAGTCATAAAAAAATAAAAGCAGACCTATGTTCCATGTGGCACTTTTATTAGCTAGTTTATCACCCACCGTATGTGCTGACAAGGAAAATTATAATAGTATACCACTGCTAACTACAATAGAAGACTATGAATTATTATTTACAGTCTTTTTAACCAAGTTAGTAAACTCAACTGGGTCATGATCATAGGGAATTAAACTCTGTGTTCAACAAGTGTATTGAATAGAACAGAAATACACCAATACTTTTAAACCAAGGACAACATAGATTACAACTGCAAATTTAATCTTTAAAGTACACATAACTAACAGAGATTATACCCAAAGTGAGCTGGATAACAAATGTTTCCTACTAGCCCATTTGCATAAATCTCGATTCTTCCTTGGAATAACTCTCACATTAATAAATTCACTTTATTACAACACTGATCTCATTAAATAGCCTGTATTACTTCAGTAACAGAACATTTAACATGTATTTGTAAATGAATGCAAAGGCTATATCAGGTACCTTAAATTCTGGAATTTAGAATGGAAGCCTTCTCTAATCTCTGTTCTTGAAACTGTACTGATTCCACAGCATAAAAATCTACATTCTCATGTGGAGTTAGACTACTTTTAAATGAGTCCATTACGGAGAGAGGTTGGCAAAAAGGCTCCTTTCTGAAAAAGATTTAATTCAAAGGTTATTCAGCTTAATAAGCCACGCCCAGTCACTCTCTACTCCAATAGCTAGGCCTTCTGGAGGAAGAACAATACAACCAGTATCATTTTCTTTTCATTTGTATTTGTTTCTGCTTTAACAAGCTTGTTATTGTGGACTGAAACTGATGAAACATGAATACATCTTGCTACTTAAAAGCTAAATTTGTTTAAGACAAATGTAATTGCAGAGAGGTAGAGAACAGAAAAATTACAATGGGCTGACAAAAACCACACAAAATAAAAAGTATAACAAATTACAGTAAAAGAAAAATACAACATAGAAAACTTCAAGCTTTCAGGGTTACTTTTACATTTTAATTAAATAATTTAAAATTATAAGCTCTTCCAGAGAGTCTGTGTGGTAGAACAGTTCTTCATAGAATAAGGTCCTATGAACAGATTAAAGAGCCAGTAAAGTAACAGTAACTATTATCACCACCTGCAAACATCTGCAATAAATAATGAGTTAAAACTTGAGTGATTCAATAAATACAATTAAATGGAACAACAGCAGAAGTAAAAACTCCAGGAGCTCCTGATTCCCAGCTATGCATACGTGTTCCTCCAGACAATGTTCCCTTCAGTGCTGTGTTGCTATGTCAGCCAGAGCTTAAAGCAAAGAGATTGAGAGAGGATAAATATTTTCTTTGACTTGTCTCCCACTAACGTAATAAAACTGGAGTCTTGTTTAAAGAAAGACACAGACCTTGGAGGGAGTTATGATGAGATGGTTTTCATAGGTCAACACGTAAGAATTGACAGTTTGCTTTCTGGAAAACATTCCGTCTTTCACTAATGTTCAGAACTGTAAGTAAACCAATGCTTCATATTTGATAGCTACACACTTGTGTTTAAAGCCACTGACTCAACAATACTTATGCTAAAAATCAAATCTTACTGTTTTCACACCATGCTCACCATCTTAGTATCTAAGAACTGTCAGGTAGAACAATTAGCAGTACAGATGTTCATCTGCCCTTCTTGTTCCTTATCCAATCTTCACCTTTGTCCTCAAGTAAAAATTGAGATTAAAAGCAGGTAAACTTGGGCAAGCAGTGCAGACAACCTCAGGGAAATATGCTATCAGCGGACTCCTTCTGTAAACCTTACATTGTGTAATATACACAAAAAATAACTGTATCACTGGAACTGTTAAATACCCATATTGGATTTGCAAAGCAAGATGCCTTTTCCCATCTCACTGAGAACCTATAGCTTTCTGGAAATTAGCATATAACTGCTTTAAGGTATTCTGCATAAAATATTACAAAATGTATTTGATATAAAGAGATAATTCTGTAAGGTATGAACTCAAAATGCGCTGCATGTTACATGACTGAACAAATCAGCTTTTATGGAATAACTAAACATCACTTTCTTAGTCAATTCTGCCACCTAGCTCATCTTGGGAAAGCTAGTCCCTATTACATTCTACTCCTGAAACTCAATATTGATCTAACTTAGAATTCAAATTCAAAAATAACCCACCAGAATACCTAAATCACTTCATTAAACACAGGTAACATGACATATTAAAAAGAAGAGTCCTTTACACCAGAGGTATTAAAAGAAAGTTGCTGTGCATAGAAAACCTGTCACTTAAATGAACTTTAATTCTGATTGATTCAACGTACAGGAAATTATTTTGCTTCATTTAATCCCTTAACCACAGTAAATGATTTAAAATTTTCCAAGGGATTTTAATTTTCAAAGTATGAAAGAAAAGAAAAAGCCCTTTATCCATTTTGCAGTAAGATGCATAATACTGATTTTTAGATGGTAATATTTTGATTTCTTAACCAAGGACAAAACTGTTCCTTGCCTTGTCAATGACTTAAGAGACCAGTACTTGTATAGGGACAGGCTTTCAAAGCCAAGTGCACCTCAGCATGTCATTTTATATACAAATATGGCTATTCCAAAATACACATCTGCATTTTTAAACAAGCACACCCAAATTGTGTCACAGGATATTAATCAGATTTGAACAATTACACTTTTTAAATATATCACAGAATCACAGAATTTCTAGGTTGGAAGAGACCTCAAGATCATTGAATCCAACCTCTGACCTAACGCTAACAGTCCCCACTAAACCATATCCCTAAGCTCTACATCTAAACGTCTTTTAAAGACTTCCAGGGATGGTGACTCCACCACTTCCCTGGGCAGCCTGTTCCAGTGTCTAACAACCCTTTCAGTAAAGAAGTTCTTCCTAACATCCAACCTAAAACTCCCCTGGAGCAACTTAAGCCCATTCCCCCTCGTCCTGTCACCAGGCACGTGGGAGAACAGGCCAACCTCCACCTCGCTACAGCCTCCTTTAAGGTATCTGTAGAGAGAAATAAGGTCGCCCCTGAGCCTCCTCTTCTCCAGGCTGAACAAGCCCAGCTCCCTCATCCGCTCCTCGTAGGACTTGTTCTCCAGGCCCCTCACCAGCTTCGTCGCCCTTCTCTGGACCCGCTCAAGCACCTTTTATATTTCAAAAATATATTTTATATTTCAAGCACCTTTTTATATTTCAAAAAAAAAAAAAAAAAAAAAGCTGAAAATATAAAGGATTGATTTTAAGTTCTCTAAGCAACTACATCAAAAAAAAAATAATAATAATCAGGTGAGCAGGTGAATCTCAAAACTATAAATCTGCCAGCAGAAAGAGACAAACTGAATTGCCGTTAAAAAAGAAGTAATGAATTCTGCCATATACATAAAAAAAAAATAAACTTAAATATCTTAGAGATGCCTGAATATCTCCAATACTCAGTAGTATTTTAATCATAAGATGCCAGATCACTGCATAGGAAAGGTTTGTGATGAGCACTTAGCAATAAATATATTTGACAAGATCAAATATATGATCTTTCCATCTTCTGTGTTCTTGGATTGTTGGTTTGTGTTTTTTTTTTTTTTATTCTTTTGTGAAGAACCTGATTCACAGCACCCATGCCAAGAGGTTGGTCCTGATTATCTGGACCCAGTCACATGGCACACAGCAACATCACAAGAAGATAAACAGCTGTCATTAGCTTTGATGCTTTTGTATTTGTGTTGCAGTTCCTACAGCAACATCTCTGCTTGCTGCTAGCAACATTAAGTAATTTGCTGGAAAATGCTAATGATGTTATGGCTTCTATAACCTGTAAATTAAGTGTGGAGGTAAGCATTTGCAGTTCACCTTTCCCAGGAATTACAGAGGTGAAGGCATGGATACCTGCTAGAAGGGAAAGAAATTCAAAATTCCCCCATATTATTCTTTTATCTTAGAACATCAAAATACTTTACAAAAGCCATACTACAAAGAAGCTGTCTTACTCAAAATGATAAGAGACTTAAAGAATAAGAAGTGACTTGTCTGAGACTTAAAGAACAACTAAAAATGTACTCCCATATCTGATTGTCAAACTGAGTTTTATAAAGTTCGGTATTATCACCAACTATTTGTCAAACTTATATCCCATATTAACTAGAATCACAAATGTCAATTCTTTTTAAAATATTGCTCTTTATTTTCATAGGTAAAGAACATCAAAAGTAAACACACAGAGTAAAATACTACTCCTATAACCTCATTTTCCAATCTCCACAATTCAGTTTATAGAATTAATTAAAAAAAAAGCAAAACGTATTACACAAAAGGAAAACTCCACAGAAGCTCCCTGGAGAATACTAGAAATTCGAAGTTTAACACGTGGAGGTGAGGTAGAAAAAAGGATTTTAAAACAAACAAACAAACAAAAAAATCTCCATCACTAGAAAAGTAGTACCCTTCTCCTTTCTACATTGGTAACTCCATCCCTCTTCACTTGCTAGTGCAAACTCAGAAGAAAAAAATGGGGATAGAATTCACTTGCAGCAGACAGAGCTTTTATGTGTAAAAATACTGCATAATTTTCATTATTACAATGCAGAAATATAAGGAAAATTGAAACACTTCATACTCCTTTTTCCATCTTCTCATTTCAATATATTCCTCCAGTAAAGTTATCAGTTCAGCAATGTTTTCCATTGTTAAATATGGTATACCCTTCTTCTGCTGTTGCTTTTATTGCTTCCTTGCTTTCTTTCCCCTCCTGTCTATTCTTTCCTCTCATCTTTCCAAGAGTGCCATATTACTGTTCTCCTCTAGCCAACACTTTTCTTTACTTATTCAGTCTCTTCTTTATTCCCCTGTCAACCAGAGACAGATTATTTTAAATGTTCCATCAACTTTTGCTTTTTTCCAGACGTGCTAACATGAAATCTGGAGACCTGCTTCAAAACTTCCTAAATATGATGCTGGTAGAACAGAAGGAAAGTTGAAACTTGTGGCAGCACTGTATTTGTCACAAATCCTTAATAAACAGACACATAGAACTAAGCTCTTGTAAGTATCACAAATTCAGCAGCGCAGTGTCAAAAGGGTAGCCACTTAATTTTAAGCTCTAAACCAACCTGCACTTTAACTCTGAGCTCTCAGCTAATCGCTCCCAATTACACTACTCAAAGACCTGACTTCTGATTTTTTCTAATCAATCATGATACTCATATTTATAGAACAGTAAAGAAAAGTTGCTTTGGTTCCAGAAAAAAAATATAAGAAAAAAAATAATAATAATTTCTATATTTATTCTGATTTTCCATGTTTGGCTAAGGAGATAGAGGTGTGTGGCTTCATTTTAGAACAAGAAAGCAACTGCTCAGAGAAACATACATAGATTGTTAAATGGATTAAACTCCCAAAATCAGATGAATAACTACTGAAAATATGCAAATAAGTTTTTTTCTGCAGTAAGTCAAATATTCCAGTTGCTGATGATTAACTTTTGTTCAAGTTACAAAGTGTGATTATTCCTCTGTCGCAATAGCAAAAGCAAGCAAATCAGAATGTTTGGCAGGTGTTAAGTCCATAATGTAATAGAAGCACTTTTGGACACTGTTCTCAGTCTCACAATCTTTCAGAACAATTGCTTACGCCTAAAACTATCCTAAAATACTAAATAAAAAAAAAATAATAATAATAATAAAAAACCAACACTGCTGAAATAACATAAGGAAATTTTACAAGTTTTTCTAAAAAAAACTTTCCTCTATCTTAATACCACCATTACATTTTCTCTGAAAATTAATCTCACTATATCAAAACCCTAGTCAATACTAATTTGCAGTGTATACACACACACACACACACAAAAAATACTTTCCCAAATACTTTCACAAATCATTATTGGTTTCAACGATGTAGAACACTAACAACTCTACTGAACATTTTTGTACCTAAAAGAAAGTGGTTTGTTACCATTAAAGTACAAAGTATGATACAGTACACAGTATGATACCCGGTTTCAGTGTATCATGGAGGCCTGGGGCCTCCATGGCAGTCTCTGCTGGGCTGTGCTCTGGAACAGGTCTGGAGAGGCCTGGCGATGGGCAAGGTGCCCCAGCATGGCTCCTCAAGAGGCTCAGGATGAAAGGGTTTGCTGCAGGCCTTTGTTCACATCCCCACTGACATTCTGCCACCATGAAGTAGCCCTCTGGTAGAGGGTTAGTAATCTTTGTATTTCATCTGTTTTAGTAAACAATTCTGAATTTTCTCTGTTGAAAATGCCATCTCAATTAAGTTCTGTTGTGTTTTTTGTTTGGTTGGTTGGTTGTTTTTCCCACCAAAATCTCCAAGAGGGTCAAAGTCCCTTTGTCTTTGGGTTTGTTTGTCTCATGAAAAGATAGTAGTTCCCATTCAAATCCTATCACAATTGCTGTGTAAGGTAAAAATAGGACTGAATTACTTTATAGCCCTCAGATATCAGTATAAAACACAAAGACCTTATTGTTTTATTTTCAGCCATACAGAATGAAAGAAACGGATTACACCTTGTGCTAGCTTTTCATACATTTCATGTAGGCTTTTGGGAAAAAAAAATTAAAATAAAATAAAATAAAATGAAATGAAATGAAATGAAATAAAATAAAATAAAATAAAATAAAATAAAATAAAATAAAATAAAATAAAATAAAATAAAATAAAATAAAATAAAATAAAATAAAATAAAATAAAATAAAATAAAATAAAGGAGAAAATAATATGAATGTTGATATCTTGAATATTGGGGGAAAAAGGTCTAAACTTAACTACTAAATTTCTTTTAAAATATATATTAAATTTCATGTCTTGCAATGAGACAAGAGTGTTGAAGGAGTTTATAAATGAACTTACTTTTCAGAGAAGTGGTTACAATACCAGTGTTACAGAACAACAAGAAAAGAAAAACTGAGCAGGTTATAATGCTATGTGTGGCATAACTGTGATTATGGATACATTCACACAATTACATTTTCCAAGTAGAAAGATGTTTCTGAAGGTACAATTCCATAATGGAAAAGCATACTTTAGTGTAGAGATAGTAAATTGTTTTATTATTTATCAGCTGCATAACATTAATGGTAAGATGTGTGATTCTTCTGATCCAACTCCCATAAATTTCCATGTGATCTCAGTTTGTCACAAGTGCTGCAAATCCCTGCCATTTCGGTTCATTCAAATTCAGTACGATTTCACCATTCCTAACAAAAGTGCAATGTACAAAGGCTCTGAAAAAGAATACTGTCTATCAGTTTACATAAAATTTCTTTTGGTTCCATAGCAACACTGTATTATAATGACATTGTGCATGGATACAACTTTCCATTTACCCTAAATTCATTTTCAAATTGAAATGGTATCTTGTACTACACATGTTTTCAGTGATACAGTTTGTCCTATGAATGTATTTAATAACTAAGCATACTGTCCAGCTTCCAATTTCTAGAGCCCAGTTCCTCTTCAGAGCAGACTGTCACATTATGCATATGCATGAGGAAAAGCTTTTCAACATACAAGACTACTGCTGAAAAGATGGTCAGATGAGTTTCCATCCATTAAACTGCATTGATGAGAATACTATTGCCCATGTAATTTTACTTATATGCCCTTGATAACATGGAAGCCTCTGAATATTTAGTGAATAATCAACTATAAGACTGAATGCAAGGACTTTGAATTTCTCTGTACTAAAACTCTCTTACAGGTAGATATAAGAAAACAATATCACTGAATGCACAAATAGATTGCCAAAATTGTATGCTCTGTGGTACTAGCATAAATAGTTTGTATTTCTGAACCACAAACTAAATTACAACACACTTGGATTTCTCTACTATCTTTTAAAGGTCAGGATGTACTTCGCCCTGTACTCAGCTCTGGTGAGGCTGCACCTCGAGTACTGTGTTCAGTTTTAGGCCTCTCACTACAAGGACATCGAGGTGCTCAAGCGAGTCCAGAGAAGGGCAACGAAGCTGGTGAGGGTCTGGAGAACAAGTCCTACGAGGAGCGGCTGAGTGAGCTGAGCTTGTTCAGCCTGGAGAAAAGGAGGCTCAGGGGCGACCTCACTCTACAGGTACCTTAAAGGAGGCTGTAGCAAGTTGGGGTTGGTCTATTCTCCCATGTGCTTGGTGAGCAGATGAAAGGGAATGGGCTAAAGTTGTGCCAGGGGAGGTTTAGGTTGGATATTAGGAAGAACTTCTTTACCAAAAGGGTTGTTAGGCATTGGAATGGGCTGCCCATGGAAGTGGTTGAATCACCATCCTGACCTGGAGGTCTTTAGAAGATGTCTAGATGTAGAGCTTAGGGATATGGTTTAGTGGAGGACTTGTTAGTGTTAGCTCAGAGGTTGGACTAGGTCATCTTGGAGGTCTCTTCCAAACTAAATGATTCTGTGATTCTGTGATGTCTTGACCTTGAAGAATAAAGGCTTGTATGATATATGTTAACATGGATGAATGACTTCCACCCAAGTGCTAGCAGGCTGCTTTTCTTCTTGTACAGCTTTGAATTATTTGGAATCACATTCAGTATTCTGAGAAATCATTCTGAAAAAACGAATTAGTTAATTACTCCACATTGACTCCACACATATCTATAGATGTATATCACCAAGTATATTTGTATTTTTTGGAATACACTTTTTTGTTGTAAAACATATTTGTTTGCTGTTCAAGTTTTCTTTCTGCAATAGTTGGTATTTCAAATATTAATTAGCACTCATCAGCATAGCTGGAATAAAAATGGTTTGCATGTCAAAACCATGAACCTGATTCTTAGATGTATTTTTTATTTATCATGAGCTGGATATCATAGTGCATTTTAGAAATGAACTAGTGTCTGGTGTAGAAGCTGCACGTGTGAGCAATAGGAGACTTTCACTGCCTTAACACTTTTTTGTTGTTAGTTCCCCATGACTTCACTGATGTTTGGGGAAATCCCTTACAGATACTGCCAAGGTAGAATCTGTCAGATTATGAGATATTAAGTAGCATTGTCCTCCATGAAAAGGTCAGCAACTTTGTGCTCAAGGTTAATGACTCCTGTTCCTGTGACCAGATCAGATTCTCTTTCTCTTTGTCCTTAGGATTCCAGAAGGCAGATTATTCGAAGCAGATTAAATGGGTTGAAATGGAAGGATGTGGTATCTGGTTATTTTTGATGGTTTGTATTTCTAACGGGAAGTATACAGCTGCACCATTACTTTTCATAAATCTTTCCAGACAAATATAGGAGCATTATGATGATCTTTAATAATTCTGAAGATCATGCCATTTTTATTAGTAAGAATTGATGTGAATAGAAAAAAAAAGAGATGGTGTATTTCATTGCTGGAGTTGATCAGCTAATAACTCCCTCTTAATTTTAGGGTTATTAATGTAAAAAATATGTGGCAGTATAGGTTTAATGATGAAATGCAAAAAGAAACCACAGTGACTGCTTTCTTGATCTGAAATCCCCTGTGGAGCCAGCTCATGGTACCAGAAATATACAGTAGGAGCAGACCTCCTAACATTTCTTCATGTGGTCAGCCTACTCTGAGCATAGTTAGTAAAAACTGATAAGGCTGTACCTTTCAGAAACACACTGGCAAAAAATAAGGACATAATATGTGAGATGTTGTACAAGGTTGTATCAAAGGTCTGTTAACCATGGCTCTACCTCCAGAGGTGACTGGCAGTTGGAAAGTTTGGAGAAAGAGAAACAAGGCAACCAAACAGTGATTATTTCCTTGGTATGCTGTGTCAATCAGCTCTGCTAAAATAATCCATGATGATCTCTCTTCTATGTTTCAAATCATAGAATCATCTGTTGGAAAAGACCTTCAAGATCATCAAGTCTAGTCATCGAACTGACTTACTGAGATCCCTCACTAAATCATGTCCTTTAGTACGTCTCTTATATACCTCAAGGGATCCAGGGACAAGGACTCCACCATGGGCAGCCTGTTCCGATGCTTGACTGCCCTCTCCATGAAGAAACTCTTCCTAATATCCAATCTAAACCTCCCCTTGCACAATCTGAGACTGCTTCCTTGCACGCTATCACTTGTCATCCAAGAAAAGAGACCAATACCTTTCTCGCTGCAACCTCCCTTCACATAGTTGAAGAGAATTAAGAGGTCTGCCTCTCAGCCACCTCTGCTAGTGAAAAAGCATCCCCAGATCCCTCATTCAATCCTAATAAGTCTTGCTTTCCAGTCCCTTCATCAGCTTCCTTGCTCTTCTCGTTATATGCTCGAGCAACTAAATAGCCTTCTAGCAAGGGGCCCCAGACTGAACACAACATTCAAGATACAGTCTCACCAGTGTTCCATGTAAGGGGAAAGTCACTTTCTTAGTCCTGCTTGCCATGAAATTTCTGATGCAGACTAGGATGCCACTGGCCTTCTTGGCCATCTGGGCACATCACTGGCTCATATTGACCATCTGCTCCATAACCATCCCTGGAATCAAGGTCAAACTGACAGGTGCAGATCCTCTTGTTGCGCAGATCCTCCTTCCTGCCCTTCTTGTGGATTGGTGTCACCTTTGGTAACCTCCAGCAAACTGTCTCCTTCCTGGTTAGTCAGGACTGCTCATAAATAACTGGAAGTGGCTTGGTGGACTCTTCAGATACCAAATTGCCTAATCACTTTTGAACTCATGCAAGCTTTTGATGTCCACAATGCTCTATGACAACGAATTAGATAGTTTAAGTAAGTTTAAGTATTCTTTTTTTTTTTTTTTTTTTTTTTTTTTTAGGATTAAAACTTTCCTGTTTTGATTTTTGACAAAGCCAGTTTAAAAATTCCAAAAAGAAGATGTGTAGGCTACTCTGCATGATCTGTTAAAGAAGAGACACCTTCCAATAGCAGTGCAAATCAGAATAACTAGATTATCTGACTACTGTTTTGGGATTTGGTGGCTACGCTTCAAAATTAATAAGCTCTGCTCATATCGTTGAAAGACTAGACGAGAGCTTCCATCCTCAGGAACAGGTTCTTGGCTCTGGATTGACATCAGATATTAAGCACTCTTCATTGATGTTTTAACTAACGGGGCAGAACTTCAGAAGCTCTTTAAGATGCTCTTATCATTAAACACAGTTGACATTTTTCGTCAACATTTTTTTTTGTGTTTTGATCAGCCTGGTTCTAATTATGCATTGATCATTGAACATAGGTACCTAACTGCATTTTGCAGTTGAGTGAAAAAAATTTAGACATTGCAAATAGGTAGACATAGACAAGTGAATATATCTGCAACTATTTCATCATTTCAGTGATGTGACCAGTCTCTTCAACAACCCACGGCTAATAAGATACTCCATCCAAATGCAACACAAGTCAGTGAAAATAATTATATAAATTATACCACTTCACTTATACTGCCAAAGAGTAAAGCTTTTCTCCACATTGTTGTCTCATGCATACTTTAGAAACCTCTGACATGTATCTATAAATACGATAATACATTTAAACAACCAAAATAAGATTATATTTCTATTGCATTCCTGTTCCAAAATTCTTCAGCTACTTCCTTGCTGCTAATCAGTGAGCATTTAATGACTTGCATATTTCATTTCCCTTCTGGTTAGTTAGCTTTGTGGTACTGTTCTGTGTATTCATTCCATGATATTGTTAGTTTGGTTAATGACTTACCTGATAAAGATTTTACTGGATTTCTTTTTTCTCTGACATCATTATGAGGTCACTTTTGAAACAAACATTTATAAAAGAGCAAAAGACCTTGTCCAAAAGACAAAAACAGCATCCTTAAACCTTAATTGATTAAAAAATAAATGAAATTAAAACCTATAGACACTAGATTCAGAACTCGGCAACTGCGGGCCTTAATTTCAATTCAAAATATGAGTCACCCTGTTAAGTGAGAAAAAGATAATTCTTTAAGGCAAGCATATGAATTGGATAGTATGATATATTTTCCAGCTTTTATAGAATGTTTTCATTTTCATCTTATTTTTTTCCACTCCCATTTTAATGTACTTATCCACATTGCTGGTTACTTGAAACAACTATTAACTGTAGAATGCTTTTGAACTATATGCACCTCTCTGTTTTATACAAAATAACAGCTCACATTCAAAAAGCAAATTAATTACTAGAGTAAAATTTAGAAATATTTTATCTGACAAATAATTAAATTCAGCTAGTAACAAGCTTTTCAGGAATAAATTATTCTTACCTCAATGCCTGTTTTCTTGCTATATCGTCTAACAAACAAGGAATCTGAGTAACATGAGTGACCTGGAGTGGCTCCTACAGTCTAAAGGGTCTGCAGACAGTTTTTCTTGGATTTAATATCAGTAGTTTGAGACATTTTTACCTTCAGTTGTTGGTCAAATCCATTACTGAAGCTTACCACCCCTGCTGTGGAGTGGGGCAGAACTGAACATGACCCAGTCTCTGCTGGACCACAGTAATGGCCTAGCATATTAAATTCAACAGCTATAATTTCTTTTCAAACTAGTATGCCAGAATGTGAATGTTAGAAGCTAATGAGTGAGCCTATGTCCTTTTTTGTCACCTTTAGTATTAACCTCTTGCTCTGGGAAGGCAAGCAGCAGAGGCGATAATCATTTTTGCCCACCATATTATCTTGTTGTATTACCGAACATCCAGCAAACAATACTCTTGCTGAAAATTTGAGTTTTACTTATCTGTCCTTTTGTCAGTATAAGACTGGATTTCTGAATGGTTTCAAAAGAAAAATCAGCAGCATCTTAATGTAATATAGGATGCATGTGTCATCATCACCAGCATTTCCCACACACTGATGAAAACAAATATTGATACTTGCAAATTAAAATTCAGTAGTCTGCACAACATTCAGTAAATTGTTTGACCTTAACTGGAGGTTACAAACATCTTCTCTATTACCCATCAGTGAGATACAAACGATGAGAATTCCTTTAAAATTAATGCAACATATTCAGTACATATCCACACTCTTGCACTAAGTAAACAAAACTGTTCCTTTGGAACCCAACAGGATCTTTGCTGGTGACTTAGAAGTGAAGACCTGTGCTTCTAAAAGCAACTTTTTAAAAATACTAGCCCTGCTTTCTAATTGATTAAAATAATAATAATAATAATAATGGTAAATTACCTGGTGATAAATCTGTGGTCTTAAAAAATTAGGAACATATCTTTATCTTAATAAGATATCATAATTATATCATAATTGCCATGCAGCCACTGGTTTATTTTATTATTTATTATATTTTTCAATTGCATATGGAAACATCTTTTCAGAAAGATGATAAAGAAGCAATTTTCAATCTGTTTATCAAGAATTCTTGACAGTCCATTGTCTACATCAGTTTTACTGGTCCACCTGTAGAACGAGTCAGCCAGTTTGTGTGGCTGCTTTTTGTTTGGATGTGAATGTGTAAATCTACAAGAAACAACCTACATTTAGTATGTCTGAAAGGGACAAAAGAAGGAATACAAATGTGTAAACAATAATTTATTGCTGAAAGAATATGAAGTCCTCTAAACTTAGGAGCACTCTAAAAAGGGCAAAGATCTTGGACATAAAAATAATGAAGTAAACCTGGGAATTATTTAAATTCTCTGTCAGCAGTTCAATATTGCATTAATCTTATTTTGAAGTCTTTAAAGAGTTGCAATGAAGAGAGTTTTTCAGATAAGTGTAGCAGTTTGTCTACATAAAAGAAACTGCAATAGTAGTTGAATACTTAAATTTAAGTGCATACTTAATTGTAATCAAGTTCAGTGAGTACAGGTTTCAGTACTCTTCTGAAGAAAATCGATTCTCCAAAGGAATTGATGATTCTCCAAAGGAATAATGTTGTATGGATAACTAACTACAAGACCATAAACAAAAACAAGCATAAAGAAAGAAAAGAAATAAAAAGACACTAAAATAAAAAGTAGTAATCTGAACTTAATTCTTGAAATATCTCCTTTCCTGTGGGTAGGCAACAACAAAAGTTCTTCAATCTGCCTACCTGAACCTGATCAAACAATGAACGTGAGCCAAACTCTTGAGGGACAAGTAGTTCCTTTTTTCAGTTAGTATATAACTGAAACCATTTAGAATAAGTTTTACTAGTATCATAACTTACCATAGAAGTACATTACATTCATCCTAGACTTCCAGAATAAATAGCTATGTAGGCAATGAATTGTGAAAGATTTACATCAGAAGTCTCTCAGTAAGGATATACTGTTCACACAGAGAACATCCTATTGAATGTGGCACGGATGTTCTGCATAAAGTATATCTGGAAAGAACTGTGGCCAAGGAAACCTTGAATTTTTAAGGGTTTGACAACCCATAATTGAACTTAATATTGAAGTCCTGTGCTTATTTTTACTCTACAAGATCAAATCTTACCACAAATACATTTACCGAAGTCCATAAGACTCCTGGTACTTCAGAAATTGTTTCAGCAGAATTAAGTAACTAAGACTAAGGAAATATGCAGAGAGAAGTATAGAACAACAACTGGGAACTTTATCTCAAGAATAAGGTTAAGTTGTCTGACTTGTTTTCTCCTTCACTTACTTTTTTTTTAAGGTAACAGAACAGTTGAACATTACAGCTTTTCTCATGTTTTTCCCCCAGCAGACAGCACACAGAGGATACAATAAATCATTTTTTTATTTCACTAATTTTCACTAGTAGATTCCTCTTTAAAATTTCTGGGAATAAATTCAACCAAATCTAAAGACTGCTCCTATGATGAAAATTTTCAGCAATACTCCAAGAACAAAGCAGTTGAATTCATGGTAGTATTTCCATAAATAGGGAAGACCAGGTCCTAGATTTGTATACAAGTGGGAAATATCTAAGAATGCTATGGACATAATGGCACAACCCTCAGAGATGCTTCCAGTCGTGCTCGTGAATGTACTCAGCATTGCTCACAGGACAGACCAGCTGGCTCCCCACAAGATGACAGTGCAGTTAAGTCCGTCACAAGTGGTCTTCCAAGGCTTTTCATCAATTGATCTGAAACTATATCCACCTACATATCAAGTAAACAAAGTAGAAGTTACTCTCCTCTGAAATTCAAACACACTTCTCCCTGTGCATGTCATTAGTGCTCAGACCTTTTTCTTGCAAGTGAAGGTCCTTATTTATATCTAAATCTTTCTGTTAATTGACTTTATTTAAGGTAAATTAACTATTTCGTCCTATTTACTTGTATAATATTGGTAAAATTTAAATACAGCATCATTGCCTTGACCAGGGTCACATATGAATGTATCACAGCCACCAACATCAGTGAAATGTTTGTTTGCTATCCTTTGCAGATATAAAGAATTGTTTTGTTTTTTATTGAAGGGAGAGAAACAAGCAAACAAGCAAAACACCTTTGATAATTCCAGATTGCAGACTTAGTTAACTTTAGAGAAGATTAGGTGATGCAAAGAGGTAAACATTCTGGAAAAGTTTTTAAAACCTCCAGAAGAGTTTTACTGGCTCATCTCCAGCAAGTGTATTAGGAACTGGTGCTCATCAGTGCTTTGAAAAATGGAGATAAACAGGTAACGAGTCCCAAAAAGTGACTAATGCAGAATGTCGGTGAAGTGCAGAAAAGTTGGCTTTTTATTGTTAAAGAAAATGCATCCATCACAAAAAGAGAAGGAAATGGGACAAGATGATTATCTTATGGGTGCCGATTTCCATCCTGGTGTATTCCCTGAAATGCTAACAGTCAGCTAAGCTAAGTTAGTGCTCCTCAGCCAAGCATAGTGAACAGGCAGCTGACCTCAGAAAGCACAGTTACTTGCACTGGTGTACAAAGGTGTGTGATGCACTTCTCATATTTAACATCAACATTAAAAGACTCCTGTTTGCCTGCTGTAGGGATGAACCAAGGGCAGAAATGTAAAAAAAAACAGGTATTGCCTGGAGTTGAAGTCATTTCACTTGCTGATTATTTCCTTGATATCTTTCCTCTTGAGCAAAATTTCCGTAAATTCAAGCCTGACACACTAAAAAATAAAAATAAATAAATAAATAAATAATGGAGGAAACCATGACTATCTGTGGGTATCCTTCCCTTCCCCACCTGCCATGATCATCAAATTAACATGAATTTCAAGAAAAAAAAAAGTCGGTGTTATAGTTGTAAAAGGAAGCAATTTCTCCCACCCATGAAAAGATACCCTGTTTCTGTTTCCTATTGACTTCAACCTCCTTTTTGTGGAAGTAGCAAAACATCTTTTTTAATACCCAAAAGACAAAAACCTGTATGTCTTTCATGTGTGTATGTATATATATACAGAGATATACATGTGTGTGTACACACACCAAAGTATCTATTTGTATATCTCTCTATATTTATCACACTTTATTGCATTTTCTAGTAAGAATTTTACTGCTTATGCAGTCTTTTATATCATAGTTCATTTAAATAGTTTTCAATAAAGCCCTGCAACTTTATTTCATGAAAGAGAACCTCATTCATTTCTTTTGTTTGACATGTTAGTAGGAAGAGTTGCCACTTTAAGTTGATACTTAGAGACCTGTTGACAACTGGAGAAGTCAAGTCTTACAATGTAGTCATTATAGGGAGCAGAAGAATATTTTTAGCAGTTTTTAATTTTCTCTTTATTTCTTTCCATTTCCCTAGTTTTCTAAAATGCAGTCCATGTAATCTAAGTATTCAAAATCCCAAATACTAGCTGATTACATATCTAGTTTCTAGAACTATCAGACTGGACAAAGCCAGTGATTTATGGTTCACCTGGTACTACATCTTAATTTCAGCAGCCACCTTTAATTGGTGTTCCTTAGAAATGTACAAGAAACCCTCAGACATTGCTCCTTTGTTGGCATCAGTAAAGCTTTTTGCCTTTCACAAAAAAACATACCCAATGTGAGACAGCCCAAAGGCATTATGTAGAAATGCCATTAAAAATCATAAAAAGACTAAAATGATCTCAATAATATTACACCACTAAACATTTCTCACTAATTCATGTTTTTAAATAGCCACAGCTAAAGTAACACCCCTATAATCAAGATGTGTGAAAGATTCAAAAAGATGAGAAAATATTCTGCATTAGTTGGGAAACTTCTTGCATTTCAAACTACAACAATCAGAGTAATAGCATTGCTTTTCAAAACAATTTAATTGTAAATTTCCAGTAATCCCAAAGAAAATCTCTAAGTTTCCATATAGAAAGGCACAATTTTTTCCAATTTGAAATGTATTTACTGACAAAGTCATCGTAACTCATCTGGCAAAATGCACATTTATAATTTTCTGAAATGCAATTTACTGGACATTCTTCAGAAAGCCTTCAGCACTGTGCAAAGTCACTAAGCTCATAGATCCCACACAAATATGAATAAACTTTCAACTATAACTGCACTTTCTTCTGAGTCTTTTAATATTATCCAGAAATGAAAGAGAAGGAAAAGATCAGACCTGATTTTCAATTGACAGAGTCCTGACAAACAGGACTCTTTGGGAATAACAGGGCTTTGGGAATAATCATGTTATGAATCTACTGCACAGTACATCTCACAAGCAGCTAACTTTTCAATGGCTGTGAAATGAACTTGTCAACATAGTGGCCATCTTGGCAGCCTGGTCAGAAAAATACGGTCAAAAGGCCAAATTCCTCAAATTCCTCTTTTTTTTTTTTTTTTTTCTTATGGTTGTAAGACATACTGTGTCTAGTGAAATTAAAAGGCATGTCTTTGAACCTAATTACAAAAGCTGAAAATTAAACCATACCTTCTTGTATGTAAAAGCTGCAGTATCACAGTAACATTGATTTAAGATCATTTTTTTGCAAAGCAAATGTGACTGCTGCTACTCCAAAATGCAACTGAAATGCATGTATGACAATAGTGCTTTCTACAGCCACGTTGCATCAACCAGTGTCCAAAATCCATAATACTGATCAATGGCTTATTTGAATCACAGAATCATCTAGGTTGGAAGAGACCTCCAAGATCACCTAGTCCAACCTCTGACCTAACACTAACAAGTCCTCCACTAAACCATATCACTAAGATATGCAATGAAAAGTGGTATCCTCTGAATTTCCCAGCACTGAAAATGGAGGTAAAGAATAACATATGCTTCTTGGCAAAGAATATGATATATCCTACTTCTGCTCCTGCAGGTACTGGCTTGGAGAAGAGATTAGGCCTCAAGCAGAGGGAGCTTCTTCTATTTGCTATCAGGTGGTCCTTCAACAACAGCTGGCTGAAAAGCCCTGACGAAACCCAGGCTGACATCTGGATGTAGAGATGCCCCAGCAGCTCCCTAGAGTAGTCAGCTGGCTGCAGGCCCCCCAGTAGGTTACTGTCCAACCAAGGATCTGTTCTCAGATTATGTTTTATCTCATGTTTATGCTACATGGCCAGAGTTTTAGCCTCACAGATAGATACCTAAATCTGTATCATGAAAAAAATTACAGTGGAAAATAATTGATCTGTACAGGTCACACTAACATAAAATGAGTAAGAAATATGGAGTAAGTTTTAAGCACTATACTTGGATGAACTTAGGTGGTTGATAACACAAAAAAAAAATACAGCCTTCCTTATATTCAGTTTCAAAATACCTGTAAAGGGCAACCTAAAACTGAAAAATGGATTAAGTGCAACGAGGCCTTCCAAATAATTATGTGTTGTTAATTGAAAAACGTTAATCATGTCATATTAGGAGGAAGACAGGGTTAAATTGGTAAATTTTCAATTCACTTAGGCCTTATCTCTTGTTGGAATGAACCAGATGATTAATCCTTAATATTCTTCAGGGATACAGAGCACATCAGCAATTAAATTAACAACTACAAAGTTTATGCTCAGAGATTCAGAAATGAAAGACAGAAACACTTTAATTTTTCACAAGTTGTTACCTTAATTATCTTCTTATTGCTTCTGTCTCTTCTCCCTCATTACAAAAACACACCCCTTAGTATTCATGGATCCCTTTAATTTGCTGTAGCTCAGCAACTGTGTAAGAAATGTCATCTGAGCTACAAAAGTCATAAATCTTACTTTGTGCATGCTCATTGAAAATAAATTGTTCTGCTGTACCTAGTCCCAATGTTCAAACTGCAAAGTGCTGACAAATTTCTGTTTCCTTACAAACAATCAGTAATGTCCATCAAATTTTGGTGGGGAGAAAAAAAAAAAAAAAAAAAAAAAAAAAAAAAGGAAGGCTTTCTTAGCACGTAAAATGAACAAAAGCTTGTTTTATGAAGACATAAAAGAAATACAGATATCTAAGTCAACAAAATAGTTGCTATACGATGTATTAGTCGCAGGGGGAAGATTCAAGCATAAGTTTCTTATGAAACCTTTTAATCCTGAAGTTAGGAAAGTGAGATTGTAGTCTTTTTTACTTAAAAATGCAATGTGGGTATTGAGGTAAATTTTGGATATCGTGGTTTTCTGTCTACAGGGAGAAATTATTAAATTACAAAGCTTTCACAAAATTCTTATACCTATAAGAAAACAGAGACCGATATTGAAAATAAATTTTTGATTAGTAAAGGAAACAACTGAGAAAATGGAGGACTTGAGAATGAGTCTGGGATTCTTTCTAAAGAGTTCCATTAGAACTCTTACAAAACATGGAGAATCTTGTTATCAATACCAGACTGCATAATATATTGAATGACTTCAAATGTAATTGCTCTGAAAGTAAACACTCCCACAAGCTGAATGCAAAAATCCATGTTTGTGAAACATAGGGACTTGACATTGTTATCACTAGACATGCTTTCAAAATTACCAAAGTTTTAAAGTAAAATGTCATTTCCCTGAAGGGTGCCCTTACAACAAATTATTAACAAAGCTCTATTGATCCTCACCCAAACAGCAAAATCTCAATAAATCTCATCTGGACCTTTGCTGAAGCTAAGAAAATACATTACACCCCCCTACTGACCACAGTTTTTATTATCACTATTGTGTTTGCAGGGCAGTCAATTTTATACAGCATAACAAACTGCCAAGTGCTAAAGTGATTTCCTCTATTACTGAGGTCTGTGTATTAAATTCAGTGAGGCACAATATCAAACTGCAAATATTGCAAGGTATAGAATTGAATGTAGCTGAACCTAATGTTATCAACCTGACAAATATACTGACGTATTAAGTAGCAGATCATTTATTCATATTTGGAACTGGTTTTGTTTTTATACTTAGCTGTATAGTTTTAGATTAGCCACAATATTTCAGGATGTGACTATTACTATAGAGTCCAAAGGCACTGTGGAATAGGTATTTCATATGTTTGTGATTAGAGAAATGTAGATCAATAGCCTGTTATCACATACAAATATACATAAATTAATAAATTATTTCATATAATGTGGGCTTAGGCTGCAAACATTTTAATTCTTTTGAATCATTACTAATAAGCGTTTCAGACTCCTATTTTCCTGGTAATTCATTTCCCTCTAGTCTAAAATATTCCAAAACAATGGACTTCAGAAGTTGCAGATTTCATTTGAAATCTAGTTATTACAGAAATATGCCTGTTTGAAAGTATGCCACGTCCTCCCAGCCTGGGAGGAAGAACACACATATCCTGAATAATTCAACTAATAAGCCAGAATGCTTGTCACTAATACTTAATGAAGTATTCTTACATAGTTGATTGCTTGTAAAATGCAAATAAAACTCTTTATAAGTCTGTTATTGAATAAATAACAAAAAATATTTCCTAAAACTGAGAAGAAACATCCGATATTTCTTTAACTGAAATAAGCCAAGTGATACACATCTGTGTATCATTTGCTGCAAGGCAAAAAAGCTACAAGTCTCTGAAGAAAGGCAAATTCTGCATATGTGTCTGTTATTTTAGGGAATGACAGCTTCCTAGATTTTTGAAGTAGTTTGTGAGGCCTTCCCTAAATGATTTTGCATCCTGACAATTCTTATTAATTTATTTATTTTTATGTCCATGGGAAAATTTGAGGAAGGATTTTCTCCCTACTTCCTTTCTGGAAATCTCCCTCTAATGTACAACATAGCCCAACTTGGGAAGAAAGAAGGATAATACCATGGTAAAATTTTGTAGCATCCTAAATCTAAAGAAAAAGCTCATTTTTTTTTCTTTTTTTTAAATCTTCGTGTATGTGTGTAAGGATAAATCATACAACTTAATCCAACTCTTTAAGAAGGCCCTGATAGTCTGCAACCTTTTGCTTTGGATATTTCATTGTTGTAGATATTTTCACCCTGACAGTCATGTTGGGTCAATCATTAAATGTATGCACATGTGCAAGTCAGTCATTAAGCAATTTAGTTAGATGCTTAATGTTATGAAAGGGCTTGCTCACCTGTCTCACAGGAGACAGCAGGTCAAAAATATTGCTCCTTGCACCTTGGTTTGGATTTGGAAAGCCACCCTTCTAATAAAATACCAAATTCAAGCCCTGAGTATTTGCCTACTTTTTTTTTTTTTTTCCCTACTTATTTTTCCTTCAATCCTTCTTAAAAATTTTCTGCAACACTAGCGGGTAGAAAGCAGATATTAAGCAAACAACATGAATACTGAAAAATAAACATTGAATATTTAAACTTGGTAGTATTGTGTGTTCAGATTTAGGTCATTGGTCCTTTTGTTATCATAGAATCATAGAATCATAGAATATCCTGAGTTGGAAGGGACCCTTAAGGATCATCAAGTCCAACTCTTGACACCGCACAGGTCTACCCAAAAGTTCAGACCATGTGACTAAGTGCACAGTCCAATCTCTTCTTAAATTCAGTCAGGCTCGGTGCAGTGACCACTTCCCTGGGGAGCCTGTTCCAGTGTGCAACCACCCTCTCTGTGAAGAACCCCCTCCTTATGTCAAGCCTAAATTTCCCCTGCCTCAGCTTAACCCCGTTCCCGCGGGTCCTGTCGCTGGTGTTAATGGAGAAAAGGTCTCCTGCCTCTCGACACCCCCTTACGAGGAAGTTGTAGACTGCGATGAGGTCTCCCCTCAGCCTCCTCTTCTCCAGGCTGAACAGGCCCAGTGACCTCAGCCGTTCCTCGTACGTCTTCCCCTCCAGGCCTTTCACCATCTTCGTAGCCCTCCTCTGGACACTCTCCAACAGTTTCATGTCCTTTTTATACTGTGGTGCCCAGAACTGCACACAGTACTCGAGGTGAGGCCACACCAGCGCAGAGTAGAGGGGGACAATCACCTCCCTTGACCTACTAGCGATGCCATGCTTGATGTACCCCAGGACACGGTTGGCCCTCCTGGCTGCCACGGCACACTGCCGGCTCATATTCAACTTGCTGTCTACCACGACCCCCAGATCCCTCTCTTCTAGGCTGCTCTCCAGCGTCTCATCGCCCAGTTGTACATGCAGCCAGGGTTTCCCCGTCCCAGGTGCAGGACCCGGCACTTGCTCTTATTGAACTTCATGCGGTTGGTGATCGCCCATCTCTCCAACCTATCCAGATCCCTCTGCAAGGCCTTTCCACCCTCAACAGAGTCCACAACTCCTCCAAGTTTGGTGTCATCAGCAAACTTGCTCAAAATACCTTCTATTCCTACATCCAGATCGTTTATAAAAATATTGAAAAGTACCGGCCCCAAAATGGAGCCTTGAGGGACCCCACTGGTGACCGCCCGCCAGCCTGACGCAGCCCCATTGACCATAACCCTTTGGGCCCTGCCCATTAGCCAATTGCTCACCCATCGTATGATGTTTTTATTTAGCTGTATGGTGGACATTTTGTCCAGTAGGATCCTATGGGAAACCATGTCAAAAGCCTTGCTGAAGTCCAAAAAAATCACATCAGCTGGTTTCCCTTGGTCCACCACACGGGTGATCTTATCATATAATGAAATCAGGTTAGTTAGGCAGGACCTACCCTTCACAAACCCATGCTGGCTGGGACCAATGACTGCTTTGTCCCCCAGGTGCGCCTCAATAAGTTCGAGAACCATCTTCTCCATGATTTTACCAGGCACTGATGTGAGACTGACAGGCCTGTAATTGCTAGGGTCTTCTTTCTGACCCTTCTTGAAAATCGGCACAACATTTGCCAGCTTCCAGTCTACCGGGACCTCTCCAGATTCCCAGGATCGTTGAAAAATAATTGAGAGAGGTTCCGCGATGACGTCCGCCAGCTCTTTCAGCACCCAGGGATGAATCCCATCCGGACCCATGGACTTGTAGGGATCCAGGTGGAGTAGCAAATCCCGCACACGTTCAGGGTCGGTTGGGAGTTTGTCATCCCCACCGTCCTGGTCCTCCAGCTCAGGGCACCCTGGGTCCCGAAGCCCATCACCGGCATTGAAGACAGAGGCAAAGAAGGCGTTAAGCGTCTCTGCTTTGCCTATGTCATTGTCTGTGAGGAGACCTTCCCTATCAAGGAGCGGCCCTATGTATTCTTTAGTTCTCCTTTTTCCATTCACATATCTAAAAAAACCTTTTTATTTTCTCTCACAGACACAGCCAGCTTCAACTCTAGGTGTGCTTTAGCCACACAAATTTTCTCCCTACAAACACGAACAGCATCCCTGTATTCTTTCCATGACACCTGGCCCTCCTTCCAGTAGCGAAACACTCTCTGTTTCCGCCTAATCTCCATTAGAATGTTCCTGGTCAGCCACGCCGGCCTCCTGCCCCACCTGCCTGACTTGCGATATTTAGGAATTGCCTGATCTTGTGCTTCTAGGAGGTATCGCTTAAAGAATGACCAGCACTGGTGGACATCGAGGCCTTCAAGAGCAGTTTCCCAGGGGACCTTGCTGACTAGTTCCCTGAGCAGCCTGAAGTCCGCTTTCCCCATATCTAGGGATGAGGTTTTGGTGGCACTTTTCCTTCTGTCACCGTAAATTTTGAACTCAACCACTTCATGGTCGCTATGACCGAGGCGGCCACCAATCACCACATCTCCCACCAGACCCGCTCTGTTTTCTAGCAACAGGTCTAGGAGGGCACCTTTCCTAGTTGGCTCCGTTAGCACCTGCACCAAGAAGTTATCATCTAGGTGCTTCATGAACCTCCTGGACTTGCTCGTGTCAGCCATGTGGCACTCCCAGTTAACGTCTGGCAAGTTGAAGTCCCCCATAAGGACAAGGGGAGTTAATCTCGAGGCCTCTCTTAGTTCTGTAAAGAATAATTTATCGGCGCTATTGTCCTGGCCAGGCGGTCTGTAATAGACTCCCACAATGACATCCCCTTTATTCGTTCGTCCCTTGATCCTTACCCAGAGGCTCTCAACTTTGCCATCGCCGACCTGAAGTTCCACACAGTCCAGCCCCTGCTTCACATACATCGCCACCCCACCGCCTCGCCTACCCTGCCTGTCCCTCCTGAAGAGCCTGTAACCATCTATCGCAACACCCCAGTCACAGGACTCATCCCACCAGGTTTCACTTATGCCGATGATGTTGTAGTTGCGGGACTGGGCCAGGACTTCTATCTCATCCATTTTATTCCTCATACTGCGTGTGTTCGTGTAGAAGCATTTCAGGTGCGTCTCCTTACACTCAGCACCTTGTGGATCTAACCGAAGGACCTCACTGGCACACAGCCCCTCTGATTCTAGCGTACCATCCCTTAGGTCTTCACTGGCGTGCCTGGTTTTAGCCTCTTCCCCCTTCAACTCTAGTTTAAAGCCCTATCTATCAGCCCTGCCAACTCCTGACCAAAGATCCTTACCCCTCTCCGAGAGAGGCGCATCCCATCCGGTGCCATCAGGCCCAGTGTAGCATAGACCTTCCCGTGATCAAAGAACCCAAAGTTCTGCCGGTCACACCAGTCTCGAAGCCACGAGTTTATGTGAACAGCATGCCTTTCAGCTTCGATCCCCCCTATCGGAAGGACAGAGGCAAACACAACCTGCGCGCCTGATGCTCTAAGTAGTCACCCCAAATCCCTAAAGTCTCTTTTGATCGCCTTCTGACTTCTCGTTGCTACTTCATTGCTACCAGCCTGAAAGACCAGTAGTGGGTAGTAGTCAGTGGGCCATACCAGGCGCTTGACTTTCTTGGCAAAGTCTCTCACCAGAGCCCCAGGGAGGCAACAGACTTCCCTGCGGGTTGGGTCCGGTCGGCATATTGGTCCCTCTGTCCCTTTCAGAAGGGAACCCCCCATAACAATAGCCCTTCTTTCTTTTTTGAAGGATGATGTGGCAATGAGACGCGTAGGTCGCCTTGTCTTAGGCGTCCCCTCCAACTAGGATGGGTTTTTATCTACTTTGTCATTCAGACTGTCTTGTTCTAGTCCTTCATATCGATTGTTTAAGGGTAGATGAGAAGGTGAGGTGGGCAGAGAGAGGGCTCGCCTACCACCCCGAATAGGCACCTGCCTCCATTCCCCCCCTTGATCTAGGTCTCCTCCCACTGCCTGGCAGGAGGAGGGAACTTCCATCTTCTGCATAACAGGAGATGCCTGTGCTGTGGCAGGCTCGTGAGCCTGCCTCAGAGAGGGTAGAATGCACCTCCACCAGTCTATTTCCATCTCTGATTCCCTGATGCTCCTGAGCCTGTTCACCTCCTCCTGGAGCACCGCTACCTGTGTGAGCTGTTCTTCAACCTGGGCACACCTCCCACAGGCATACCCACCACTGCTGTCGGAGACAGACAGAAGGCTGGGGTACACTCTGCAGCCCAGGACCTGGACGGCTGCGTGTTTCCCCGAGCCCTCCGTCTGAGTAGGTCGGATCAGGTCATCCACCTGCTCGCACCTCACGCACGCAGTGTCTCTGCCTCCCGCCGATGGCAGCAGCAGCAGGCTCTGACACTCCCTGCATGCGGTGACCTGAACCGCTGCATTCTTTAACGGGTACTCGGTCTGGGTGTGTACCGACTTTCTGGAGAGCGCACCGTGCCTGGTGGAGACCATTATCACCTAGCTAACAGCTGTCGTTAAGAGGTGTTCGTGTGGGCAGGGGGTTGCTCTCCGCCCTGCCTGCGCGAACTGACGCGCCACGCCCTGGTCGCCGCGCTCCCTAGGGGCTGCTTTTGAACGGCCGGGCAGGGGACGCTGCTGGCTCCGCCTTCGCCTCGTCAGCCTCCCTCACGAAGGCTGCCGGGTCCTGGCGGCTCCCTGAAGTCGGCTCGATGCCGGAAAATGAGCCCTGCCTGGCCCGATCCCCCGCTCCGCTGCAGAATGCGTCTGCCCCGGAGCCGATCGCCTCGGCAAATGCCGAGGTTTTGTTAAAACCTTTTTAACGTTTTGTTAAAAACCTTTTCCATTAAAACTATTTAACATAAGCTGATACTCAAACATCTCATAAACTGCTAGAGTTTTTCTTTGTCACTGGAAAGAGATCAGATATTGTTTCACTAATTGAACTGAAAATTTATTCTGTTATTCAGAGACTTGCCATATATGCACCACAGGCTACTTGGGACATGTAGGATCCTGAACTGACTTCATGCAGATTTCTTCGTCTCCTGCAATTTCATCATAAATTGGATTTATCTTCTTGCACCCTTACCTCAAAACCAAACTACAGAGTTCAGTTTCTTTACTTGAAAAAGGGATTTCCATATAATTCATGTGTTTGTAGCTAACTTTGAACAGTTTGTCACATGGGTGCTTTAACAAAGTAGTAATTTTTAGAAGTTGCAATGTACCTTTAAAAGCTAAGCCTAAAACAGGGCTGTTCTGAGCACAGCTGCTACAAATGTTACAAAATTAGAATGCTACAAAATTTTGTCAATGAAAATTCACCCAAAGTAATGTGAAACATTTTACCCTCGCTACTCTTTGTTTTATTGGCATATGCATGGCGATGTGCTTGGAGTAAGTAAAGAAGCAGCAGAAGACAGAATAACTATTGTTTCCCAATAAGGAGGGGTGAAGATGTTGCCAGGCTTCCATTTGGATATTTTATGTGGCTGAATGGATAATTGGCTTTAGCAGGAAATCATCTTCTTTGAGGAATTCTTTAAAAAGTAGAAGAATCCACTGAAAAGTGGCATGGCTCATTGTGCTACCTACCTTTGTTCATTCTCTAATGTTTGGGGATTAGCAGCAACTATTCTACATTAAATAGTTGTTAAAATACATTTGAATTGCAAAAAATTAGAAGGAGCATCATATGCGTGCACAAGCACAAACATGCAGACAAAAGCAAGTTTTGGCTTTGAGTTTGTTTTTAATGATGTTTTTAGTGGGTCATAATCAGTTGCTTTATTTAAAGAATGCTATTTACATATTTATTTAAGACACCTGACAGACAAAATCTGTGCCTTCCTTGGGAAAATTTCAAGGAGATGGCCCACTGTAAACGCATCTTAAAGCTGTGACTTTTCTTCTATTTTTAGTTTTCCAGTCTAGTGTGAGTTACTCAATTTCCCAGGGTCCTTTCACACTGAAGTTCTTTCATACAAAGTTTGAAAAATATTACACTACAGAGAGGAGGAGGGAAATGTTCAAGAATCCATATGAATTAGGGATATTGATACCTACCAATAAACTTATTATTTTAGAGGGCTAAATGGAATCATCAGTCTGCCTTCTTACTCCAGCTTAATAATTTTTGTTTAATTTTGGATAATCTAGCATGTTTCTGAACAAGTGCTTTAAGCATGTGAGTTGAGTCACCATATTGCAGGAAAACTAGGGATAATGTGGGTCCCTTGCTGAATGAGGGGGGTGTCCTGGTAACAGGAGACTAAGAAGGCGGAGATAGTGAATGCTTTCTTTGCTTCAGTCTTTGCTTCAAGTCCCCCCGGGACTCCTCAACCCTGGAAGGAGGAGAAAGGGTCTGAGAAATGGAGGGTTGTTCCCTGCTTGATGAGAGAGCAGTTCGGGAGCATCTGAGTGGGCTCAACACACACAAATCCATGGGTCCTGATGGGACACATTCACATGTGCTAAGGGAGTTGGCAGAGGTGATTGCCAAACCACTCTCTATCATCTTGGAAAGGTCCTGGAGAACAGGAGAAGTGCCTAAATACTGGAGGATGGCCAGTATCACTCCGGTTTTCAAGAAGGGCAAGAAGGAGGATCCAGGAAACTACAGGCCAGTCAGTCTCACCTCTGTCCCTGGAAAGGTGTTGGAACAGTTTGTTCTGGATGCCATCTCCAAGCAACTGGAAGAGAAGAATGTTATGAGGAGTAGTCAGCATGGATTCACCAAGGGGAAGTCATGGTCAACCAACCTCGTTGCCTTCTATGATGGCATCACCAGCTGGGTAGATGGGGGAGAGCAGTGGATGTCATCTACCTTGACTTTAGCAAGGCTTTTGATACTGTCTCCCACGACATCCTTTTAGCAAAGCTGAGAAAGTTTGGGATAGAGGAGTGGACAGTAAGGTGGGTTGAGAACTGGCTGACTGGCCAAGCTCAGAGGGTGGTGATCAGCGGTGCAGAGTCCGGCTGGAGACCTGTGATTAGCGGTGTTCCCCAGGGGTCGGTGCTGAATCTGGTCTTGTTCAACATCTTCATTGACGACCTTGATGAGGGAATAGTATCTGCCCTCAGCAAGTACACCGATGACACAAAGCTGGGAGGAGTGGCTGACATACCAGAAGGCTGTGCTGCCATTCAGCGAGACCTGGACAGGCTGGAGAAATGGGCAGGAAGAAACCAAATGAGGTTTAATAAGAGAAAGTGTAGAGTCCTGCACCTGGGAAGAAACAACCCGAAGTATCAGTACAGGCTGGGGGACGACCTGCTGGAGAGAAGCTCTGAGGAGAAGGAACTGGGGATCCTGGTGGATGACAGGTTGACCATGAGCCAGCAGAGGGCCACAAAGATGATACGGGGCCTGGAGCATCTTCCCTATGAAGAAAGGCTGAGAGACCTGGGTCTGTTCAGCCTGGAGAAAAGAAGACTGAGAGGTGATCTTATCAATGTTTATAAATACCTGAAGTATGGGAGACAGAGGGATTTGGCCAACCTCTTTTCAGTGGTTTGTGGGGACAGGACAAGGGGTAATGGCCACAAGATGGAACTCAGTAAGTTCCACACCAACATGCGAAAGAACTTCCTCATGGTGAGGGTGATGGAGCACTGAGACAGGCTGCCCAGGGAGGTTGTAGAGTCTCCTTCAAGGCCCATATGGACACCTACCTGGGCAGCCTGCTCTAAGGAACCTGCTTTGGCAGGGGGGTTGAACACGATGATCTTTTGAGGTCCCTTCCAACCCCTTCAATTCTGTGATTCTGTGATTGTTTCCTAAATGGTTATTTTCAAGTCGTAATGAACTATTTAAACAAAATAAACATCCACAAAAGCATTGCATGGACTCACATGTTGCATTTGTAAAAAAACAAACAAACAAACAATTTATTAGAATCTTTGTATAAAATAACACTCATGGAAATGGAATCTCACAAACACAATGATCAGTCTCTGTCCACCTGATGACAAGAGTTACAAGGGTTGGCAACTTCATCTGGATCAGGTGAAATTCCCCAAGCTGTTCTGCTGAACCCTTATATCCACTTGGACCCTGGTTCTGTGTGACCACTCCACTGTAAGCATGATCCATTGCTATCAAATATCTCAAATGACATGCAGAGCATCTCCTGTCTTAATTACTTACAAGAGAAAGTTCTGTGACTATCCCAACATCTAAGTGGGATACTCACTACTACTCACAACCATCAAATCTATTTACAATTTGTTGACTTCTACAGATGGAACTGACTGGAGGAGTCTCTGGGACCAGATTCTCAGCCTGGATTGTTAATCAGCATATCAAAGTATGCAATTACCATCTTGTGAAGAGGTCAAAAGGTCTGTTGGTGTGCGTGAGGGAATCTATGGGACTGTCCAAAATTGCCATCTGAAGAGCACCAGGACTAACTGCTGGAGATGAGCACACTAGGCAAAGCCCTGACACCCAACTACACCAGAACTGTAACTCCAGGACAAACTGGGAGCACTGGATGTAAGTGGTGAGGTTTTGGTAGGAGTGGGCAGCAGGACTGCCCATATTCAGCTTACTGAAGTGGGAAAAGGAGAACCTTTCGACTCTGTGTAAGCACTGGTGAGCAATATCCAAATCAAGGGTGTGTATCAACACTGTTTCCAATACAAACTCAAAACACAGCATCACATGGGCTGATATGAAGAAGAATAATTAAGTTAAAAAAAATTTTTTTAAGTATTTAGCTGAAAAGTTTCCTGACCAGAGGTGAGGGAGAGTTAAGAGAAATCTAAAAGCTTCCTCCAATGTGATTTCAGAATGGTGTGTTCAAGAGCCGGATCCTTCTCTAATTGTCATGCAAGTGTCTTTTGCCCACATCATTCTGTATCTTTAAGGCAGTCACACATTTCTTTTCAGAATAGAACAATTCATAGTAAATGATCAGTGGTGAAAACAACACAAAAAGTTATATTCTACTGCGATTCTGTGACCTCAGGAATCATTCGTACTCAAGCCTATGCTACAACTCCTTGATTATTCATACATGCAAGTAATCCTTTCAATATATAATCAGAATTCAGTGATAAACCATTGGAAAAATAGCTGTAACTCCTGTAGTTGCTCCAATTCAATTCCAGCACTGTTTGGAGAATATTCTGATCTACAGACTGAAGTGTAACTCATCTGACAAGTAATAGAATAGTTGTGCTCACATGAAATGGTAGTCCTGAATTAACTGAGGTATTGATGTGTATAAAATCTATAGGATAGCAAGATTTCCACACAACAAATCTTGTATGAAACAGCCCATCCTGTGAATATCAAGGCAGAACCATACTATCTTTCCATAAATCATTTATTAACTCCCTCTTCTTTTCTTCCCCCAAATACTTTTGATGCATTTTCAGATACCAATCAAGCCACTCAATAACTAGCAACAAGAGTCAATAGTATGGTACGTAATCATTCTACAAACCTGTTCTGATGTGTGAAATTATGTTTTTCAATTCAATTAAGTCAGTTCAACACGATAGAAAGGATGGATTAAAATATATACTAGCATATGTGAAGCTGTGTATGCTGATTTTTCTCCAGGGGAGTCTCAGCTAAAATATTTAGCCAGATAACTAATTTGCATTTTAGAAAAACAGAAGCAGCACTGCTTGGTCATACATAGTTTATCTGACAGTAATAACATTATTAAATTTGTTCCCTAACAAGACATACATACAGTGTAAATTGGAGTCATTCACCTAAAAGAAGGTCGAAGTATTCATCTTACTTCAGTGGTATCATGAAAAAAATATCTTCACTGTTTAAAAGGCTGCAACCACACATAACTAAATACTCCTTTCTCCATGTCCAACAGAATAAGACATGAACAGGCTCGTTCTTCTGCAGGAAAGATTCGGATTAAACATGTGGGTCACTTGCATGCATTTTATAGCTAAGAGATACATTTGACTTGTCAGTTTATAATTGGTTTTTATAAACTGATTTCAATTAAGAATTTGTTCACAGGCTGTGAACATCTATTTATTAGACTAAAATAAGATGGTCCTCTTAGGTTGCACATTGCAGCTTTGCAACAAATAGCATATGAAAACCTAAAATTGGAGAGTAATAAATGCTAAACACAAAGACTAGATTTGAATAATAAATAACAGAAGCACACGTGGTACTTCATAAATGCCAGTAATCTATGTCACCACATCATACTACAGTAGGATTCCTTACATCTGTGTGGGTGGTGGAATTACTTTTTTTTTTCTGTCTATCCCAGCCGGGATTGTATACATTATGAAATCATCCTTCTCTCGTTTGAAATTAAAACTTTTACTTTTCAGCTATTCCTAGCTATTGGAAGGAATTATCCAATATAAAAATCAAAATTTAAATTCTACTGTTATTATTCTATTGTTATCATAATATCTAACACATTGCCAGACTAGAGCTTACTGATGACTTCTCTGACAGACCGCCACTAATTGATAATGCGTCGTTACATTACCACTGTGTGGGATTCTTTTGGGGATATATTCAGCTCAGTGATTTTAATATGAATACCCAAATGCTGTAAATATAAATACTACATGCTGCAAGAAAAGGATCTAGCTACTTTCTCTGTAACATAAGGAACTGCCTAACACAATAGGCTCTGCCCATCATAATGAACGTTAGTATGCAATTGTCATACTTTCTTTTCTGCATTTTTCAGAAGACCATTCTTAAGTATCTTAATATGTATGAAGAACAGTGAACATAGATGGAACAACAAGAGATTTGCTAATACTTAGAGACTGGAGAAACATGGAGGTCACACTCTATAAAGTGTTAGGCAGATAGGTATACATATGCCCAAGTGTCTGATTACTCCCAAAGTAACAAAGCTTTTCTAATGGTATAAAGACTGATTGCCACATAGTATTACAACTCTGCAGTGGAAAACAAACAAACAAAAAACATACCATATTCTCACTTTTATTTATTCTTTGGAAAGTCACTCAATTTCAGATAAAAATCACACCAGGAAAGTAAATCAGACGTTTCTCCAAAGCAAAATTTTAACTGCTTTTCAGCTACAACTGCCCAAAAAACTAGAGGATAATACCAACTCTCCGTGTTGGAATTCATTTTTCTTACTAATTAATTTGAGGGGGTGGTAGCAGACATCTGCATGTGTTAAACAAAGCATAGAAAAGGAAGGGCATTATTATTAGCATCATTATTAAGTTACTCAAGGTAGGAATAAGAGTGCACATATCTCAAGTTTGTCATGTTGTTGCACATTCCATGCTGCCCTCAGGTGCTGTGGCAATAAATATACTTTGAAATACACAAAGGCAAAAAAATGAAGTTCACCCTGCAAGTTGTTTTAGGAGTACGAATTTAGTGACATCATGAAGATGTGATTTCTTCATGTTTAACTCAAAATGGCTTAACTGTTTATGTATTCCTCTCATCTTAGCCTCGTAACCTATTTCTTGATAGAATGGCTTGGGTTGGAAGGAACTTTTAATAATCATCTCTGCCACGCATATCTGTCCAGCCCCCACCTCCATGAAGAATTTTTAAAATTGCTTTTTGAATAAAAGAAACACATGTAGGCTTTCAAAATACTGATTAAAACAACCAAAAACTCCAAAAAGAAAACAGAAAAATAGACCCTTGAATGAAACTTTAAATCTAAAAGTTATCATAAGTATTTTGACTGAACATAACATAAATTTGGCTTTTAGCTTTGGAGAAGATGATTTTGAATACATCACACCTCACCAGTCATAGCTCTAATATTCACTTGCTGCTTAATAACAGTGGATGCGCTACAAAAGCTCCAAGTGGAGCACCTACAAACATTTCTTCTGATTATTGTTTTTCTCTTAGTTTGGAAATCTAGATGCACTTAATTTTAACTGCAGTCACTAACTCACCATTTCACTGGAATTTTCACAGAAACATTTTGTTTAAAATTCCAAAAGGCCAAATGAACAAGATAAAGGATAGTGTTTCATTCATTGCTACAAACACTTTTAACAAAAGATAAAATTGTCATAACATTAGACCATTCAAAACACAAAATGTAAAATATTTAAGTAAAAGAATGACTGAAGTCAAAACAGTTTATACTGATTTTCCAATTAACTGTTGTTGCTATGAATCAAATTATTGGTTGGAAACAAAGACAGACTACACATAACACACACCAGCCGTAAAAGCAGAGATCTTAAGCTTAAGGTTCTATCAATTATCCTCATTATGCTGTATTTCAAACAGAGACCTATCAGAAAACTAATGTTCATAATACATATATATTTATCAAATGAAATGCATATATTCCAATTTGAGGAATCTTTTTGAAATTAGACTTTTCTAATCTCAAAAATTGCTGGTTGGGCAGTTTTCATTTTTGTAAAGTGACAAGTGATACTTCATTCTTAGCTAAAGGTTAATGTTAAGTACTCAAATTTTATAAAACGCACTTCTCTATAAAATAAACCATTGCATGCTAGTACATAACATTAGAGAAAAATGTTCACACAGTTGAAAATGAATGGATTTTGCATTTCAAGATGACAAGTACAATGTCAGACACAATCAATCGATCACTGCATAATTATTATTGCAAATGATCCATATCCATGCTGCAAACTTTAAGGGAAATTTAATGAAGCAGTAAGCACATCAATAATATGATCTACTTTGGTCTCTGTTAAATCTTGTGATTCATAAATATGTTGTCACATTTTATTCTTCCTTGAATTCCTATAATTATATTTGAGGAAAAGCTAACTGAAAAGTAAAAAAATGGAATACTTATCAGTGTTTCCTCTAGAAAACGAGTACTTCACTCTTACACATACACAACAATGTTTAATAATAAAATAAAATAAAATAAAATAAAATAAAATAAAATAAAATAAAATAAAATAAATAAAATAAAATAAAATAAAATAAAATACTACTTACCCCCAAAATACCTAGGATAGTCACCAGAGAGAAACACAGATCAATCTCTGAAGAAATCATGAAATGTCACTATTCATACTCAATCCACCATGTTTACAGAATTACAGAATTTCTAGGTTGGAAGAGACCTCAAGATCATCGAGTCCAACCTCTGATCTAACGCTAACAGTCTCCACTAAACCATATCCCTAAGCTCTACATCTAAACGTCTTTTAAAGACTTCCAGGGATGGTGACTCCACCACTTCCCTGGGCAGCCTGTTCCAATGTCTAACAACCCTTTCGGTAAAGAAGTTCTAAGTCAGCAGTTTAGCTGACTTAAAATTTGTATTGAACGTAGGTTGCAAGATTCTCATAGTTAGGGGGCAACCAGGGTGGCCTCTGTAGGAGCGGATTGTGGGATTGCTGCCCTGTGCCAGGCACAGCCAGGTCCAAGCAGTATGGCCACAGACTCAGCCCAGGCTACAGCCAAGGCCATCAGACAGCCTTGTGGTACATCTGTAAAAACATGCAAGAAAGGACAAAAATGCTGGAAGAAAACAAAAAGAGGAACAGAAGAGGGAATGCTAAGTCAAAGAAGAAGAAGCTCCATGGCGAATTAAAAACACATGTGAAGCCCACAGAGGTGCCCATTAAACCTCAAAGGGATGGCGTCTTCTGGGGGACCCATTCTGGAGCACAGGATAAGAGTGAGAAAGCAGCAGTTGCAGAGAAAAACTCCTATTTTAATGGGCAGTAAATAATTCAATTTCCCTCAAAGCAAGCCACTTTGCCTGTGGCATTAATTGGCAAGTGGCCTCTCTGCCTTTAAGTCAACCCAAAAGCTTTCTCACGCATGTTATTTCTGTTTTCTCCCAACCATCCTGATGAGGCCAAGAGTGAGGAGGGAGATGGGTGGGAGTTTCGCTGTTAGATGGGGTCAGCCCACAATGAATCATAATTCTGTCAGGAAATAATATACAGTACATTATATTCACATGTGCAAAACAGTCACTTCTGCAGGCAAAAGAAAACCTAAGTTTTCTAGCATAGTAAATACAGGTGTATTTCCATACTATGTTATCAGAAGGACCTAAACACAGATCCATCACTCTGGTGAAGTAGTATCAATACAGGAGCAGATGGGAAATAGGAAACCAGCATAGGAAGAGATACTTAGACCTCCTTTACTAGACTTTTCCTTTCATTGGTTAAACAATGAGACACAAAGAAACTAGTTATACAAGATGGAGCAAGTCTAATAGCATTTGCACATTTAAAGGAGAAACCATATGCAGAATCTGAGTTTACCGACTACTATAGTCTTGCTCAGCTTCCCAAGCAGGCATATTTCATGGGAATAAATGCTCAAATGCAAATTTCCAAGAAATTATTCTCAAAACAGGAAAACAGAAACAAGATTCTTCAACTGCCCAGAAGAGTCTTCAAGACTTGCTTTTTCTTTTCACTTGCTGAAAACCAAGACCATTCACATAGTAGCTAAGCTTTCACAATTATGCATGTGGTAGCATAGAAACTCCCTAGTTTGTCACAGAACTGGTATTTGGAAAGGATTTCCACTAAGAGATAATCATAGTAGGACAATAGCAGAACTCTAGCCTGCTCACTGAACCACATTTAATACAGTCTTTGTCCAATTTCTTCCTCACATAAACATCCCTGGACTGATAAAAAGACCCACATAACTGATCAAAGCTGTGATGGAAACCACTGATACTAAGAGGGACAAGAGGAAGATAAGGTTAATTGGACAAATGCAACTTCTTACTATAGTAAGAGGAGAAAAATGTTTGGTGATTAAATTATATAGAGTATATCATGTAACCTCAGAAAAGAACAGCAGTGGTCTATCATATAGCTTTACACAAAATGCATGAGTTCTGATGAAAGAGAGCTGCAACTAATAATGATACAGAGATTCTTAACGTCCTGGTTAAGCTCAACTTCCAGATAATTCATCACACATCAGCACTTAATGTGTATGTGTGTTTGTTTCTAAAGTGATATGTATTACTATTATAAACCTTATGCAACACTGGGTATAATGGAGCCTAATAATGATTTTGTTCTCTTGTTCATATTGTTATCCTCTATAAATAATACAACATTCTTTTACAAAATACTTTAGCAGGTCAAAGAAAATCTCAAGACAATATATTAGAGGAACAAATGTTGCTGTCAAACCTAAATTGAAATTATCTTTCTCTATTTCACATTAAAAAAGGTGATTCCATATTTGCACATTTTTAATATTTTGCATCTTATTGTGATTAATAACTTCTGTCACTCCAATATAAATTATTTTACATACATATAAACACATCATTTTAAAACTCACTTGTATGTATATACATTTAGATACAAAATGATAACCTACTGAGAATTGTCCTAGATTCTGCCTTGTTTTCTTTCATCATCTCTACTGGCCCTTTAATTTCAGGCATCAAGTTTGCAGTTTTATAAATTTTAATACTGTATTATTCAGGTTTATTGAGTCAGATACCCTTGAAGATATTTGATATTCATATCAGCATTCTCTATTATTAAATCATTTTGTATTTTTCTGTGTTAATAACAAAAGGTACATATTTATTTAATGGTCAGGCAATCAGCTATAGAACATGAAGCTACATGTTTTATTCAAGGTCCCTGTAGAAAGCAACGTGAGGATTATTTGGACTATAAAGTTGCCTGCAGTTTTTCAGCTAATATGTTTGATTTCCCTTAACTGAAAGGATCTAAATGTTTTGATCACTAAATAAATTTATGTAACAAAATCTACATTAAACTGTTCCGCCAGAAACATTGTCAACATATTCGTTTATTCTTTCTATTTAATTCTCAACTGTCTATAGCTCTTTAAAAACAGTAAATAGCACAGCTTTGTCTTTGTGGTTTAATTGGGAAGCCCTTATTTAAGAGAGAAATACCTTGTTTAATGAACAAAATACCAGTGCTTCAAAATTGTTCAGTAAGTGCAATGCCTCAAAAAAAAAAAAAAAAAAAAAAAAGAGAGAGAGAGAGAGAGAGAGAAGAATTATATTACAAAAAAGACAGCCTACCTACTCACTCTGAATTTAAGAATCCTAAGATTTTGTTTGTTTGTTTGTTTGTAATCTTCTCATCTGCTTAGGATAGTCCTCCTCTTTCGATAAAACCTTTATTCCTCAGTTTTCAAAACAATGTTCTATTGCCAGAAGAAATTATCTTGTTTCTGTTGCATATATATTATTTAGTTTGTTTCTCTGTATCTGCCCACTCTAGTTTTGGGCAAAAACAAACTTCATTTGCTTACATGCTCTCTGCCTTATTTGATCAAATACTGTTCTGAAGCTGCTACTGAAAATCCCTGCTAAATATATATACAATTTCTGAAATCTCATTACCTCTTATTAAAAAGAACAGCATACTGACAGAAATGAAGTATGTCTCTGACTAAACAGTTAATAAATTTTTTTTTTTATAGTATATTAAGGTAATTTTAGTTCAAGACTTTCACAGAAAGTAAAGCATATAAACAAAAGGTGGAAACAGAATCATTTGTATATTTTATAATGCATTTACCAATGATTTTGTTCCAGTTTTTTCAATACAATAATATTTAATTGCATATGACTTTAACTTTTTAATGAGATGCAGTAGCTTCCACTCTCATCTCTTTAATTAACCATGAGGACTGTGAGAACTCCAGATAGTCCAATCTGAATTACCAAATGGAAAACAAATGATCATGATACTGTTTGTTTGGGAAATGAGCAGTTCCTTGTACCATCACGTAGAAAACCCATGCTCATTTTCAAAATATGAAGAAAAACAGGATGAATACTATGCAGAAGGAGCAGATTTGGAAAAGTGGGGATTCCTTGAAAGCTTTTGTGCAGTCTTAACATACAGCCATCAACACTCATTTCACCCACTGGTAGTTCTGCTTCTATTTCCAAGGTAAGTGGAGGTCATCAACTTTTCAGCTCTCTAACTGAATTTTCTCTTATTCATCACATTCTGGGAAATCACAATATTTGGGAGGTGAATTCCACTACAAAATGTTAATGATAATCTGCAGTGATCAAAACCTTGCATCATTACTGCAACAATCTTGTATTGGAAAGAAAGGGATATTGGAGTGCAGCAGGATCAGAATATAAAAGGGTCTCTACCCTTTAAAGTTAAAAATGATATAGGTCCTTTTGACTTTAGGATTTAGTTCTAGTTCCTAAGTCAGTAATATTTGAAAATCCTCATTTTTTTCTGATAATACGAAATTGGATATTGATGAACTCAGATTCCTATAGCACAGGTATCTGTACAAAAAAGTACAAGGAAAAAAAAGATCTCAGTTTTTCAAAGGTTGAAGGGGAAGTGCAAGCATCATGAAATAGCTCAGGCAGTCAAAAAAATTTTCAGGCAGTCAAAAAAGATTTCCTTTGGCAGGGTTAATTGTATAAAAATCTTTCCTTACTTTCTGAAATCTTTAAATAAGTATTGAAAAATAACAAATCAAGACTTTTCCAGACAACAGACTGGCTGTACACTGCATTACTGAAAAATGTTTTGATTTGGTTAGCTGAACATATTCAAAGTTTGATTGTCACAAAAGGAGCTCGACATCAGCAGCGGTAGAGGGAAAAAAAAAAATACTAATTAGTAAGACACTCTAAAATGTGAAGTTACTGCAATTTTCTTTTTTCCCGTAAATCTTGAAGAATATTTCCCATTTATTAAAGACCTTTAAGAAAAGAGAAGACCATATTTTTTCACAAGTTGGCTACTTTACATTTTAATAATATTGCTGAGGAGCTTTTATCATATATCGATGTGATGGCAGAAGAAAGCATTTAAAATGCTGCTATGAGTTTATATGTTGCAACTCTATATGTTAAAAGCCTCTTGTTTACATTCTGCATCTTTTACATGTAGACACATTCACATGTGCACTTAACTTACCCAGTTCAAAAATCATACTCTATACAGTATCCCACTTCTACAACTTCAGAAATAAGTTTTCTATGAATATGCAATTTATATTTCCAGAACATAAGGAATAAATTGTCTTCAGCTACAATAACAACAACGAAAATTTGTTCTCTGTTTCTTCCTACCGATATCACTTTCAGATTTTACTGAAATCATTTAATTTAGTAAAGTTAAAATAAAAATGGGAAGAAGGCTTAGTGTCTACATATAGCAGTGGCAAAAAAAAAAAAAAAAGACATTCTTCTGCGTAATGAACTGTGCTAATAAAAAAGGGAAGGGAAGGGAAGGGAAGGGAAGGGAAGGGAAGGGAAGGGAAGGGAAGGGAAGGGAAGGGAAGGGAAGGGAAGGGAAGGGAAGGGAAGGGAAGGGAAGGGAAGGGAAGGGAAGGGAAGGGAAGGGAAGGGAAGGGAAGGGAAGGGAAGGGAAGGGAAGGGAAGGGAAGGGAAGGGAAGGGAAGGGAAGGGAAGGGAAGGGAAGGGAAGGGAAGGGAAGGGAAGGGAAGGGAGGGGATACACTTTTAAATGTCAAAGATTCATTACTGGAAGCTTTGGAGACCAGGAGAGGGTACTGTCAGAAACTGCTTATTGCCATGGTACACACATATATAAACAGAATAGCTAGAAAAGCTCACAGAGTGTAAAATACACCACGCTGATAATAATGGAGATCTGCATAACTACATGTAATAAAATGTATTTCATTAAGTTTTCCAATTAATAAAGATTCATGGGCTTACTGAGGGGAGAGTAGTCTTAACTTCTAAACCTTTTGAGCTAGTGCCACAAAGACATAGAATAATTCACGTCTTCTCATCTTACTGTCATCTCAGAAAATAAGCTTTATCCTCAGATATTTACTGTATATTTTAGAATCTCTTTTGGATGATGTTAACAACAACAGGAGAGCACAGGAGTGTTGAATGAAAAACAGAAGGTAACTCCAGCTAAATTATCCGATTTATAAATAAACTTAAAAACAGAATTAAATTATTGCTTGCATTAGCAGACATACAGCTTCAATAAGACAGAGTAAAGGGTTAACAAATAAGTAATCAGGGTTGCTGCTATATGCACAGATATTTTCTTGTCAAAATTAAAGCGACTTGTGCTACAGAACACACGCACACAAAAAAAAAAAAAAGAAAAAAAAAAGGGAGACAAAATCATGATGCTCAGTGATTGGCGAGTTCCTGAAATGATAACAGCAGTCAAACAAACTAAAAAGTCTGCATGCCATGATGTTTGTGCCAAAAACAAAAGTTACTCTAACGCAGGTCAACAAAAATTAGAAGGAACCATAAAGGGGAATTTACAGCATGAACTACAATTTGAAAGAGCAGTAGTGATTTATTGATAATGTCTCTAAGTCTTAAATGTTGCTCGTACGTAGCCTGTTTTGCAGAGGTGGCTCAGACTAGCTGAAAGTCTGTCTGTTTTTGCATATGATTAAGATAAATAAATAAATAGCTTGTCAAATAAGATTAGTTTAAAATATTTTCCCAGAAGATGTACAGGCTTTGAAGAGGAATGGCAAAATGCTTTTTAAGTATGCATGTTCATTCTGTGATTCAATTTTATTTTTTTTTAATGAAATAATGTTTTGTATCTCAACCTGAATGAATTAACAGGTTAATAGTTTCACTAATTCACAGGATGTATGTCACAGCACAACATTATTTTAATTCCTAAGGTGAACAGATTTTGCTGTGAGTAATCTGAACAATGCTGAATATAAAATCATAAGAACACGTACATTTTATATATTTATCAGTGTCTGTCAATTACCATAAATTTCAAAAGCCTAGAAAGACTGTGACAACTAATATGAACACAAATAGGCCAAGTAACAAAAATCTGAAGTTTGAATCACATTAGGATTATTTCTCTCCTTACAAAGAAAGCAAATACTGAACAGCCACAAGTGATGCAACATTCATTTTATGACTGAACCACAGTGAATCTTACAGATACAATCGTAACATTTTCTAAGGCAACGAGAAGAAAGCAGTGCACTATGCCACATCCTGCAATCCCTGAAAATAAATTGCAGCTTAATGTTAATGAACCAGTTTGTTTAAAATCCCACTAGAAATGCAAGTACATGTACTGTACTCTATCCCTGCTAAGCCATCCTGCATTATAGACACCTTTATGTATTAGAAAACATGCTGTAAGTATAGACTAAAATCTATAGTCCCAGAGTCAATTTACTAATAAAAGATTGACATGGAGAGAGACACTACCTACCCACAAATACATCATCATCCTGAAAGAAATCAAGGGCTCTGTCAGCAAACAGAAGTCTCCTTACTTCACCAAGTATGTCTGGAAGGAAAACTGAAAACAGTGTGTAGAAAATCTTGCCTTTTTCTGTCAAGTCCTCACAGTTCTCTTCTTATACAAGGATTTTTTTTTTGTTTTTTAGTTTATGAGAATAGCATTCGTTCAGTGTCTCTTTCTGCGTGTGAAGTGACTTGCTTCAGGCTTTTTTCTTCCCTTTTTCTCCCTAACTCAGTCTTTCCTTTCTTTACTGTCAGGCTTGCTTAGGTAACAATTCTTGGTGTATCTATTTAATGAGCAGGTCCGTGCACTAGCCAACTACCTTGGAGAGAAAAAAAAAAATAAAAAGGAGAGAGAGAAAGAAAGAAAAGAATAAATACATACATACATACATACATACATACATGGAAATATATCACTTGCTGGTTGTTATGGGATCTACAGATGCCCCCTCTGTAGGAATTTATAGGAGGATTTCTAAGACATCTTAAAGGAAAAAAAAAATCAGAGAATAGCAAGTGACTCCAGTGGCACTTAAGCCATTACCTCTCCTTGCTAAAGGACCCAGTTCACAAATCCTGTATTTGAGAAATTTCTAAACTCAAAGCAAAGCTCCTACAGAAAAGAAAGGAACGTGTACTGCACCCTGCTTCTCCTTTATCTCTTTAAATGTACTTCAGATAAAAGCTGCATCCAGTCAGGTCAAGGCCTTTCCCAATCTTATTACTCTAACACAAGTGTGTTCAGCATACTTTTCTACAGCCATCTACTGACTTCACAGTGTTATTGCTGCTGCTGTTAGTCCTGCTCGGAGATAACTGCCAGTATGAGGAGCACAGAAATACAAACAGTAAACTAGATGATAGTAAAAGTGTTCATGCTAATTTAATTCATTTTTGTATTTTTTATTTCCAAAGATATATATTTTTAAATAAAAATTAGAATTTAAATTAGAATTAAGTGATATTTAGCAAAGACCAAAGATTAATAAAGAAAACTGGATTTGTTGGTAATTTTTTATTTTTTGAGTTGAAGTTTCTTTATGTAAAATGAATGAGCAGGCAAGAGACTCGAGTTTTTTTGATTACAGCTTAGACATTTATTGTATGCAACAAGCAAGTATACTTAAATCATTTAACCTGCCTCATTGTAATGCACATCACATTTAGTAAATTGTTAAACATCATCTGCAGGTGAGTGATGATTTTACAATGTAAATGAGAGAAACCTTGGTCACTTTTTAGACTGTATTATTTGTCTTGAAAATCATCCCTGACCTTGTGAACTGGCAGCATATCAGGCTGCCACCATAATATGCTTTGCATATTGATGTAGAAAGCTACAAACACAGCCTGTCTACTAAGTGCATCAACTACTACAGTACATATGGAATGACTATAAATCAATGAATACATAAAAAAAGAGGAGGTATAAACATGGCTGTGGGAATGAGATTAAACAGAACTTTTATTTTTGTGTTTGATTACTTACTCATTCTTTTTGATCATGGACTGCGCACCCTTCAGACAAAAAATGTCATTTTTTAACTAAAGATTCTAGTCAAATTACATATTCAGCCTAACTATACAAGGTAAAATGTCACCTAAATATTTAAAATGCATTAGCTAAATTGTATAATCATTCACTGCACCAGGGCAGGTGGCAAATGGATAAGCACCTGCTGAAACAGCCTATAACAAGGAAACATAATGGCAAAGCAGGATTTGGGGGGAGGAAACTAAAATCCATACTGTTACAGAAACAGTTATCAGGAGAGTTTTAAAGACTCCTGCCTCTGGGGTGAATACAAAACAAAAATAACTGTTGTGCCACTAACATTTCAAAGCTGATTTAAGATAGAAAAATGGAACAATGATTTCAAGTAACACTTCATTTTAAGATGCATACAGACAAGTTAATACAGATACACAGATACATACATACACAGAGATTATTGAGTTAGATCCACTACACACTACGTGTTATATGAGAGAAAAATGATGTTGCCTGCCTTACTGGAAGCAGAAGAGAAAGATTTAATTTACAATTTATTAAAGTGATAACTTTTACAGTAATGTGCAAGGACAATGTAATCTTAAATAAGTTTAGTATAACTTCATAAAGTAAAGCCACTTACTTCACAATGGCACTTTTCAAAGGAAAATAGCAGCATTCTCCATTGGTGTACAATTTTTGTTGTTTAAATTATCACCTAATTTAACCACCGACATTCAACAATCTAATGGGCCTAACCTGGTCACATTTAAGCTGCACACTTCACCTCATTTTGTCTACTGTACATTGCACTGTGTTCTTCTGTATTCAATTACAGTATAATAAACTTGAAATATCACATTAGAATGAATTAGATTATATTGGTTAAGTTGAAAATACATTTTCTGATAATGTATCTGCACATCTGCTAGACAGCAGTTCTTTCAGATCTGTGCATCTCAACTGAACACAGGAGGCTTGAGAGTTTTCAAAGACTGGTTAAAGATTTTATTAATATGATAAAAGACTGTGCACAGCTATTGCCTATAAATCACTTTTATATCAAAATTTCCCTGGTTTTGAGCATAAGCACCATATAAAATTTTAGTGAACTGTGTCCCAAGGCTCTCAACTAATCTCTCTGTATTCTAAATTCTGTTCATTATTAAATTGGTTACTCAATCAATTCTTCATATCTTATTCCTTCAAACAAGTGGAACAATTCTAATGCTGCTACACAAAATGATCACTTAAAGTGTTTTATTTTTAGTTATTATTAAATGTGTTGTTCATTAGATTATCTCTAGTTTCTGCAAAGGTAGAGAAACATGGCTAAAAAGAAGATTGAAAACAGAGGTGTATTACCCTACATTTTTGCACCTATCACTAAAGTTTAAACCAAAGCCTGTTTGCTAAGCTTAGTTCCTACATGTTCTGGATCTGTAAGCAAGGCCAAGAAAGTAAATAGAAGGTACTGGCAATGGTCATTTTAACAAAGACTGGTCCAAGAGAGCTCACCTTGGGTTCAGGTCAAAGGCTGTTAAAATCAATGAGAATTTTGTTGTTCTCTTAAAGAACAGGCAATCAGAAACTCCATTCCAAATGTCATTATATGTTATTTGCTGCCAAATGATGGCCAGCTTCCTGTGAGGCTAACAAAAACATTCATATGATGCCATTCTGTAAGGGCAGTGACAGGTATTTTAGCTGCAGACCATGGCGTTTCTGTACCAGCTCATACCACAGCCTTAAACTTCACCAATTTAGCTCCTTCTATCAAATAGAATATAACATATTTTGGCTATGGAATGAAAAAGGATTGCTGAATCATTAAGGGTAGTTAAAAATTAGTTGACAGCAGCAAAAATGAAATAATAAATGATAATTGTGTAACCATAATTAATCAAGATTAATTACATATGATCAGCACATTCTTGCTGGCACCTAAACAGCTCAGATATTTAAAAAAAATCAAGCTCTAGATATTAAGAGTTCCATTACATTATTAAAGGGGCATAACTCATGATCATATCTTGGCATATTTATTAATGACAGAGAAGATTGTGAATAGCATCAATATTGCTACTCACTGCATTAGAAGATAAGAAAATGCAGACTAAGTTTCTCATCTTGCAGAGAATGTAAGATTCCTTGGAACTGCAAGAATATTAAATAAATAGCAGTGCTAAGTGGTACAATTCCTGTTTTGTTAGGTACTTTATAAACATATAGGAAAATACTGAAATTATGTATTTGGCCCACTGATTGCCATGACAAAACCTTCATTGACTGTAACAAGTCCTCCTTTTCAACTAAGGTCTCTGTACCTTAGAATTTAAACCAGAAGGTTTTACTTTTTTTTTTTTTTTAATATAAAACAAAAACTGCTTCATAAAGGAACGGCAGAGAACATGATGGCAATGATTATACTGACATTATGGGAGATGAGCTTCTTTTTTTTTTTTTTTTTTTTTTTACTTAGAATTCTCCCCCAGGAAAAGATACCAACCAGGTACATGATGTATGAGGTGCAACAGCACTAAAATCTCACATAATTTATACAAAGTACTGAAAATAATCTGAAACATTTAGAAAGCTAAAAGTATTTATATTTATGCTTATTTTCCACACCTTACAGCTTCATCTATCATGATGATTTATGAAATGAAAACCCACAAAAGTTTAGGAGGTGTTGTGACAGAACAAAACAAGCCCTTAATCTACTCTTAATGCACTGCAAATTGAAGGGGTTTGCTGCTGCTGCTGCTTTTTCAGCTCTCACTTTTCAGATTTCAGCATAACAGTAGAAGAACTGTTGTTCAGTAGAAGTGCAACCTCAAGTGTAGTTCAATTGGTTTATAAACTCTCTGTTCTGTGTTCTCACTGCACATAACTTTTTTCCTTTTTCAATTAATTTATATTATTTTAGCACTTTCACAGCTTTTGAGGCAAGAAAATGGCTTCTGTGTATATTTGCTGTACAGAAAGGTCAGGATATGGTCCCAGGAGAACCTGAGGAGTAGCAGCCAACAATCTGGTTCCAATCCAGAGTTCCCATAGCCTTTCCTGTTTTAAAACTGGCTCCAGGTTCAGTCCTGGGCAGGGACGGGTTCACTATAAGATGATGATGAACTTGATCTTATTTGGAAAAAGGTCTATGAAACAAGTGTTTACAAAATCATTTCCCAGAGAACAGATACAAGGACAGCTGGACCATAATTTACTGGCTATTAGAAAATAGCGTTTTAACTAAATTCCCTAAAATGTTGATGTGTTTCTCAAATTTCTTTCTCCTAGAGACCTCCCAGATGTTTTTCCAAATCTTGTCGTGATTTACACTTAAGCACATAAAAAAGAAATGAGGCTGTTTCAGGGTGTAATCATCCACACTTGAACAAAGCGAGTTGGATATCAAATATTGAGTGCTGATAACAAGTAGCTCTCGATCCATCTATTCATTGAGAACTTACACTCATCAACATATTTGTTGGATAAAATTGAATGAATTAATTAAATAACTCATGATACTCTTGAGAAGAAAAAGAAGCTAATGTCATCAGATAAATTATCTCCCTGCAAATGTTTGCACAGCTCTACTCAGCATCATTCCCATAAAATCTTTGATTCAAGAGAACACAGAGAAGGCTCACAGTTTTACAATAATGCATTTTTTTAAAAATCCAGTACCGAGTATTTTCATCTTCACAGTAGGCTTCATCATTATATTCTCCTTAAGACAAGTTAATATGAAACCAACTACTGCTAATTATTATGTGTTTAATGAAATACAGAAAGATTCTCCCTTCAAGATACTACACTCAAATTTGCTTTAGGTAAAGATCTTCTACCAAATAGTAGAGCCAGTAAGACCAATCCTCAGCTGGCTTCAGAAGCATAAATCAGTTCACATCAGCTGATGTAGGGATCTGAAATGAAAAATAAAAACAAGAAAAAAAAAAAAGAAACAAAAAAAACCCACCTTGCCTCTGCACAATATATTAACACAAGTTTATGTCCATGACTTTTTAAAGTAACTATGGCTTTCCTAAAGTGAGATTTGATAATCATCAGTAATACAATAAAAGGTTGCTATTACCAGTGACTTAAGTAGTACTTCCCTGTAATTTTCAGTTTATGAGTTTATAAATTGCTTTGTTATTTAGTGCAGGCTCCTTAAACCCTGAAGTCTTTATGCACTGGATGATAACAAATGGATCAGTTTTATCACTTATAATAGTTCAGTAAATCATGAAGCAGCCTACCTTTCAGCAAAGCCATTGTACAGAACTTATCACAGAAAACTTATCAGTTCTTATTTCTGCCTATATATCTAACAAAACAAATTCATGCTACATCTCATTGACACACTTGCTTGTTTGTTTGTTTGTTTTTTAACAAGTTAGGAGCAGTCTCTCAGCTGAGGGCTCTACCACTGTTTTGATTCAGTGCACTATGCACAGTTGCAGAGCCATTTGTGCTCAGAGCGTGCCTCTTCCTCAGCAGCAGCACTATTACAGCTGTGAGAATAAGGAGAAAATCTACTTCTCTGCAACTTCAAGTCTTGTCCTCTTGGGAACAATGCCACAATTGGCCATATAATAAGGCTGCCCAGGATCTCCACTGTTTTCCTCACAATATCAGAAAGACCTCTACCAACGAAGTCCTGGTAAAGGCAGGTAAAGTGCCTGTAAGGTGCCAACCTTTGCCCCTGGCTTTTTGGAGTGCTGCACAAGGGGTGCTCTTCCTGAACCCAGTCCTGAACCCATGAGGATGCTCCTAGGGACCAGCATGGAGAGGGCAGCCATGTGCAGAGGGGCCAGCATGTGAAAAGCCCCAGCAGGAGCCAGTGTTTTAGCTGTTGTCGCAGAGTCAGGAAAAGCTTACGCATATCCACATGGGGAAAGGTGGTAGACAGTCTGAACCTTGCTGTTAAAATTTTTGGTCTGGTCCACATGCATGAGATTGGAAGTTAGAAGATCTGATCCCAGTCGATCTTTCTGTGCCTTTCATAGCCTGCATTACTCAGCAAAGACTGGTATCAGGAGGCAAGAGCCTTCAGCAACCACTGCACAAACCCAGCAAAGTTGCATCATCAGTGGAGACTGGGCAGCCCCTGCCATCATTGCTGAAAGCCTTTCCTTTCCCAACCACAACAGAGCCACTGCCTTTGCTAAGGCAAAGTATATGGGAACTTTGCTTTCCTTCTGACACACTGATACAGATTTACACAGCTACTTCCTCAAACATCATATCTACAGTGCAGTCATACATGGTGCTACACCAAACTTTCCCTTGCTTCCTCCTCAAGAAAACCAGGAAAAACTGGCTTGTATGTGTAAATGAGAACCAGAATTAAGGAGGAGATGGATTCAAAAAGACATTTTAGAGTCAAACAAATTGATATGGGAGGCTGTATTTTAGAAATAGAAGGGAACAGAAAGGAGTAGAAAGGACAAAACTTAAGCACATGGACATCCAGAGAGTAAATGAGGAAGAGAAAAGAAACACCAGAATGGAATTCAGATATATGTGGAAATAGAAAAATATTATGCTAACTGCACTAACTACTCCCGATAAATTACCAGTCTGCAAGAACAGGACTGAGTTAACTCAAGAAACAAAACAACTGAATGTCATTTTAACCTGGTGATTCCTGATTGCTCATTCAAGATATTTTTTTGTATATCACATCATTATTGAAAAATGAAAAACAAAGAAAAAAAAAAAAGAGAGAGAGAGAGAGAGAAAGAACTACTTGTCCAATTGCTAGGGTATTTTTGACATGAGTAGGTATGTCAATCTGTGTGATCCCCCACAGATTCTTTACACTGAACTCTCCAATAACATGCACAGTCAAAGCGATGGTCTGGCATTGCAATAGGTCTGGGAAGTAGCTGGCTTCAAAAGTCTTCTATTGGTGTTTTGTTTGACATTCCTATTCTCTTTCTCATAGAAATCAGAGACTGCTCAAGGAGCTACTAATGGTACATTGAGGGAAGCAAGTTTCGATGGTGTTCTTTAATAAATGAATGCATCTTTGGCTGCCTTCCCAACCACTGAAACACTTTGGGCATCTTTGTCTGCCTTTCATTTCATGTCTTGTAGGACTTTCTCCATCATCTTTATGTCAGCATATATTCTTCATAGGCCTTTTTTTTTTTTTTTTTGCGATTCACTGAACATTTCCCTTTAATAGTTCTCAGACTGTGTTTTTCCAGAAACTATTGACATTTACTGGAACCAAATGGATTTTCTGATTTGCAGTAATGCTTTCAAAGGATTTTTAGATCACTTCAGATATATTGGAAAACTTCTGCCCATCAGTTTAAACGGCGTGAAGGAGCCCAAAGTATGTCAACTGAGACATAACGAGGCAAAGAGTGCTGTTGGGAGTCTGGCAGGAGGAGTATCTTCCTGCCACCTCAGAGTTTAACATGCCTGTGAATGGATCTACATGCAGTTATCCACAGTCTGTTCTTGTTCACGCCAATTCCTTAAAAGTACAAACTCTCGTCTCTGGATTTATAATTTTTAAAATTGTTCTTAAACGTTTAAAATTGTTTTCGAAGAACATGTATTTCTAAAAGAAAATTAAGTATGACTACCTGTAAAGAAGTACTTATATTTACAGGAGTGCTGTATAGTTCAGTAGCTGTAGAAACACACGGCAGGTAAATGCATTCAACATTGCTCCAAGGATCACACTGACACAACGGAATTCTGTACTGCTTTTCCCATGATAGCAATCAGATCACTATATCCCTCCAATATTTCAATAGTAGTAACAAAACTTCCTCCTGGTCTTTAGCATGTTGGGAGCATGCAGCTCATTGCAAAAGGCCAAGCAGCACCTTAAAATTTAGAATACTTTTGCCTATATATATGAAGCATTATAAAACAGGTCAGCCCTCTAATTCTCTACCCACTTGCACAGCCACTAAAAGACCAAGAAACTAGGCAGGAAACAAACAAACCTGTACGACACCCACCCATACATAGCCTTCTGGTCCTATCAGAAATGTCAGTCAACGATGTGAAATTAGATTCTCTGCACACACAATATCACTATTCTAGAGTGCACTTACCATACTATTCTCTTCTTTTGGCTGAAATCAAAGTACTCACCCTATTCTCTCTTTACATTTATAGCCCATTCTTTCAGTTATTATGCTGGCTATACATTAGGGATGCCATGCTTACACCAGACACTCTCCATTAGGAGGGATCCAGCCTGTACACTAAATATTTAATCTCTGTTCCAAGATGCTCTGAATCTATGTATTTTCTAGTCTCCTAAGGGGTTCATGGTTCACATCCATTGGATACTTTTTCCCCAGAAACAAAACCTAAAGGTAGCTAATTCCAACAGCAAATACACATGAACCTCCATTGAAACCAAACAAAATGAATAAAATTGCACCTTACTCTGAAGACAGTGAAATTCTGAAAATACAATCTCACTCTCAGTTCAAGATATAGATCCCTTCTTTATAAAATGGTAGTTTAGGTTGGAAATACTTGCTTTTGAGTATGTGCGAAAATTGAAATGAGCTTCTTTCCTCAGGAGGGAAATTCTCCAGCAGCGTCACAAGGCGTGATTGCTCTTCACCGTGACACCTCTCATTATCTCAGACAAATCACTAACACAGTGGCAACTTTTGATGTAGCCTGAGATTATTCCACAGTTCTGAAGCATTCCCCATGACAAAAGGTTGTTGACACTTTGTTTGACTTGGACTGAAAGAGGGCACCAGCAATTGGCAGAGCAAACATCTCCGGCTTCTGTCTTCAAAGAAAACTGTGCACATAAGAAAAAGGAGCAGCATCTCTATGACCACAGCCTTAAGTAACAACACCCGTTCCCTCTAGTACTACATTAGTCTCAGTTGGGATCCACACACGAGGTAAACTGCAAAATGCTGATTGAGGCAGCACAGGTTCTTACCACTTTTCACAGAGCAGGACTTTACCTTTACAAAGCAATCATTGCAAATAAACAATATTGCATAATTTCAAAAGATACTTCTTTTGGCATACAAAATTTAATGCTTCAATATGGAAAAGCAGCAAAGAACATCGATAAGCATGTGTAGCAAAGCACATGTTATGTACAGAGCAAAGTGAAGTAGCAAGACTTTTTTCCATTATGACCTACACTTCCAGGAAGGCAATTCTGAGTGAGTAGAGCTCATTAATGCAGTTCTTCACAGGCAGAGACCCCAGCACTGCAGCACCAGATTGCACAAAAGTCCACATGGCCACCCTGTGGTGATATTCTGCCTTGTTTCAATCTGAGCATTAAACTCAGATGCTGGCTGTGTCAGATCCTGTCCCACAGATGTGCCTCCACATTAGATAAATGTTCTGAATTTATGTCTTCCACAATTACAGAAGTTGCAAATTCAAAAATGCAATTCACAGAGTATGAACACCTAATCAAACGTATGCTGAAATTTTCTTGGCCTCAGATACATCTTTGAAGCCTATTTCTCTGTTACAGATTCTAATCCTGTTCTGCTTGTTCTTCAAATGGACAGCAGACACCACCTGGCAAAGGCATGACAGTGCACTCCCTGTATGTCCAGCACCAGCCTAAGCAGGACAAAGGCCTTGTAGTTCAGCTGGTTGAGAGCTCCAGTACTCCAGAAGTGCAGAGCTATGTATCAAGGCTGTGCTTTACTTTCAAAAAGAGAGCAAAAAAAACAATATGGGAATATGGTAAGCATCTAGGTAGAATTTAGAACCAGCAAATCAGAGAACCGTTGGATGGTTTGTGTTGGAAGTGACCTTTAAAGATCACTCAGCTCCAACCCTCCTTGCTGTGGGCAGGGACATCTTCCCCTAGATTAGGTTGCTCAACAGATTAAGCATTTACAGAAGTGTTAATAAGATAGTTTCCAGTAACTTTTGTGCTTTTACCATTTCATCCATTTTATTATTATATTTTGAATGTGTTATTTATGGTGTGTTATTGAGGGTTTGTTCGAAAAGAACCAATGCCACCTCTGCTGATTTTATTAAGATTCTCAGATGCTTCTTTTATTATAGGCCTTTGGCTTTGGTGAAGAGCCCCTCCTCATAGCAGGAGACCTCACGCTTCTCCTTAAAACTTCCACATCATTCGATTTTTCTCTCCCCCTTCATTGAGGTGTAGAACTGCTGAAGGAGATTGTATGGTGTTTTCAGGAGCACAAAAGCAGTAGCAGGGAAGAAGTGGAAGATCTAACTAGCTCAATGAAGAATTTATCAAAGGAGCGTTTTAGTAGAATTTATTTATAATGATTTGCCTTTTGAACTGACTGCTGTTCACTGATTCATGAGCACTATGGACCTTTAATGTCACCTCTGGTTCCAGCGACATAAATCATTTCTATTCTAAAGACTGATTTTCCAGTATTAAAAAAGAACTATGAACAAACTTCTGTGAATACTAATAAATTCAATGTTTTTCATATCATTATATAATTGGTATCTTGTAAGTCACAGACTCCTCTAAAATGGTAACATGACATCTAATAATAAAACAGGACCCCAGTACTGTTTTGCATGATAAGTCCCTAATATCTTTTCAAAACAAGCAATCAGTGAAAAAACAATTTTGTCTTTTTCAGGTCAGTCAGAGGTATCTTAATTTTAATGTACTGAATAGATTATGGAAACTATTCTTGTTTTTGCAGCCATTAAATCTGAAAATTGCAAAGTCAACACTGCTTACTGTTTTCAAAATAGAAGGAACAACCTTTTAAAAGGTCTCATTACAGAATATGCTGTCAGAATTTTTCTGGGGTACTAAGCAATAACACATACAAAGTCTTGAGAGTTTTCATTAAAAAGAATGGAAAAAACAGCTATGGCATTAAGAAAAAAAATGAAAGGTGAGAGCAGGAGAGAGAGAAATAGAGATGGCCCCAAATCTGGATTTTTTCCAGCACATGAAACTTTTAGATGTAAATGTCTATGTACAAAAACCTGTGCCTGGAATTATTAGTTAGCAGATGTGTTTACAACACCTCCATGGTAAGTAGCAAACAATTAGTTATTCAGATCACAAACTGTTAAATACAGTTGTATACAGCTTGCAATCATCTGATCATGAAAAACTGTGGGAATAAAACGAGATTACATTAATTTACCTTAAAATTTCCATGCCATTGTCTTAAGTAAAAATGTGCACCAGAAATCAAGGATGTATCTGAACCTTAAACTTTTTGGGGTAATGAAGGTATTTTACTTTGTGCTTGTGAAGTGTCTGCAATGTATGTGCTATATAAATGTTTTTTAACAATGATGCAAGCAGCTGTAGAAAGCAATAGTTTCAAGAGGGGCAAGAAAAGGAGAAATGAGCTGATAATATATGGTATGTTACATAGCGTGTAGGGAAAACCAACCAGAGAAAATTATTAAATCAAGGTAATGAAAACTATTAATTATTTGCTCTTTGGAAGGCAGCTGCTGTCAAATAAGTATTTCAGTATTGTACTGACAGAGATCTTAGGAATCCAAAGGAAGAGACAACCACTGCAAGAAAAAGAATGTTGCAGGCTGCCCCAGGGAAGCTATGAGCACAGTCTATCTCTCTGATTTTGCCCATTACCTATGGATAATAGTCTACATGGCATTTGATTACATATTTAGACATCTTTAGCCATCCCTCCAAAAGGATGTAAATTTCCAGTATTCACAGAATCACAGAATTTTCTAGGTTGGAAGAGACCTCAAGATCGTCGAGTCCAACCTCTGACCTAACGCTAACAGTCCCCACTAAACCATATCCCTAAGCTCTACATCTAAACATCTTTTAAAGACTTCCAGGGATGGTGACTCCACCACTTCCCTGGGCAGCCTGTTCCAATGTCTAACAACCCTTTCAGTAAAGAAGTTCTTCCTAACATCCAACCTAAAACTCCCCTGGCGCAACTTAAGCCCATTCCCCCTCGTCCTGTCACCAGGCACGTGGGAGAACAGGCCAACCCCCACCTCACTACAGCCTCCTTTAAGGTATCTGTAGAGAGCAATAAGGTCACCCCTGAGCCTCCTCTTCTCCAGGCTGAACAAGCCCAGCTCCCACAGCCGCTCCTCGTAGGACTTGTTCTCCAGGCCCCTCACCAGCTTCGTCGCCCTTCTCTGGACCCGAATTAGTGCAACATGATAGATGCCAGTAATGTATGTAGATTTTCTACCTCTCTCCCCACTGCCAAAGCCACACTCTCAAAGATAACACAGGTGAGCAAAGCTTCAAAATAGACAGCAGTGAAGAGATGTGGGGGAAAAAAAACATTCTTAAATCAAGGTCAGCTTGAGGGGGTGAGAAAGAACAAAGCATGTTTCAAATCAGCAAAGCATTTTTACTTTCCTCAGCTTCCTGGTTTATAAATTGGATCTTCTGGATATCATTTTACAAGTATAAAAATACACACTATCTCTTCATCTGGAGTGGAAAGGAGAATAATTAAAAAAAAAAAAAAAAAAGGCAGGCTGTACTAGGGCCATGCATGGATACTGTAATCTTTACCAGCAATCTTTACCTTTTATTTTGGTCATTCTTTTCCACTCTGATCTTTCTCAACACAATGGAGAACATATTTTCCAAAATTTGTATTGATTTCTTACCAAAAAAAAGCTACTGCAAATAACTTGCCCAAGCGATCAACCCTGCTCTAATTTGTATTGAAATAAATTGATATTTTGGCAGTTATCTTTTCACAGTTTCTCTGTTCAGGAAGAATAAAATGAATTTTAGAATTACTTCACCTATTCTGCTTACAAGCATTTATGTACTTACTCCAAAGTCAATATTGAAAGTAGCATTAAAAGATTTAGATACCGATTCCATACCTAAAGTTACATTATATTTTTTGCAACACAAATTTAGCCTAAAGTCACCCTAATATTGGAACAGGAGGTGAAGTCCGTTTCAGATACTTGAAGGAGAAAAAAAAAAAAAAAAAATGATTAAAAAAATATTAAAGTTGTTAAAGCATTATGAACATGCTTAGGAATTGAAGCCACTATGTTTTGCAAAGTTCTTTGTAAAAGAAAATCTCTGTTATTCTGACTATAGCGATAGCTGTCCTATTGCTGTGCTAGTAGTCTTCATTGTTCAGACTGGCTTTTTTACAAAAGTTTTATACTATCTGTAATGGCGATCCAAAACCTTCTAGTGCTGTTATAAATGGCAGTATTTGGACCTTTGCAAAATAGACCAGAGGTTTATTAGTTTGAGAATTCTTATTCTCTTTCCTCTCCAAAAGAGAAACAGGAAAGAAAAATACAGTTGAATAAAACAATAAATGACCTAATCTGGAGTTAAAAACTTTAACAGAATTGTCCCTCTTCCTTTAATAGCATCAGCATTTTTCACAGGCATAAATCCAAATAAAGATAAAATAAATATATAAATTATTTTTCTGAATCTGAAATCCCAACGAAACCCAACATGCAGAGAACTATTCCTTAATTCATGGTCTCAATAAGGACATTCTGAAGATGTTTTGTAGGCCACATCATTTAATTTCTTATAGAAAGGAAGAAATTTTCTCAAATTTCATGTACTTTTTCAGCTACCTTATTATTATTATTCCTTTTTTTCTCTAGGGATACTGTGGCATCTAAAACACAACAACTTTCTCAAAGATATCCAACAGATCAAGCTCCAATGGGAGTCACCCCATTTCAGTGACAGAGACTGGTGATTTTAGGATGGTGATTTGCAGGGACTTCATCATCAGTTCCTTAAGGCTGTTATATTCATTTTTAATTTTTGGTTTGACTTAGGAGACCTTTTTTCTCCCGGCAGTGCACATGTCAGTCCTGGCAGTACTGATGTTATTGTCATGTGTTGCTCTGGTGATGAACTGCCTTAGTAACTTGACAAACTTTTCCGTATGCGGTAGAAATAAATCCATTCAGAAAAAAATCCACCTGCTCTGTATTTTGGGGGAGATCATCAAGGCTTTATATACCAGCAGTAGGAGAGACCTTTTTTTCCCCAGGTATAACTGAGACATGTCTTCTCATAGTATTCTTATTTGCACTAGCATTTCTGTACCTCTTTTGTTGTTGTTTGTTTTTGTCAATTTCACTTAAATAATTTAAAAATATTTTTAAAATGTGAAGGTAATTAAAACTAATAACTCCATAATATTTTTTCAACACGCATATGCCTATTTACTTCCATGTAAGTTTTATTTTAACCTCATTTAAATGAAGAGGACAACTAAAGGCGTAAAAAAAATCCCAATGTGAATAACAAGGACAGATTATGACCTTATTACTTATTTATTATTATTTAATTATTATTATCTTGTTTATTATTATTTATTAATTTGTTTATTAACTTTTTTCCAAAGCTGTTTCTCAACATTGCAGGGAGGTGGGATTCCATGCAATTTATACCTGTTCTGGACACAGGGACATCTTGTGGGAATTTACAAAAGTTTGAAATACTGAAGACACAATGTAGGCTTTGTGGTTAAAACATACCAATTTCCAAAATAATCAGGCTCCTGCAGTGCAGGTTACACTGTCCAGGATTGCCCTTCACTAGGATACATCAGGAAGCATCAAACAGCTCTGTGTAGCAGAGGTGTTTGCTGATCTTACTACAGCAACTGCCTCTGCAAACATAATGAAAAGTGCAAAACTGTCAGCTAACATAATTTTCTCCAAAGTTTTGTTGCAAGGCTTTGCTAAAAAGAGAAAAAAATATTGTTTTTTCTTTATGATATGTTCTTGCTTCAATTAAAATAAAAATAAAAGCATTTTGAAAAATTACTACCTTCATTTGTCTTCTAAAAATAGAAATAGTACTCTGCTTCAGTCAAAAAGTCCATAATGGTTCAACTTGATAAATAACCGATTTTTGCTTTTTTATCTTTTTCTTTTGGAGTACCTTATTTTTATTTTTCAGTCCTGCTTCCTGGAAATTATGTACTGTTGCTTGGGATTGTGTTCTAAGAAAACCATTTCTGTTGAACATACAGAAGGGCTTGGCTTTCAGTGTGACTTGGGATTTTGCTGTGGAATAGAACAACAGAACACAATTACTGCCCAGGTTCTCTTACTTTAAAAAATAATAAGTAAATAAAAAAAAATAAATAAATCAGGGAACTAAGAACAACTATATAGTTATTGTAAAATGCTGGCATATAAAAAGCCAAGAATTCACCTTTTATATAGTCAGTGTTGGATATATACTCTGTCAAATGTCAACTACAAGTCTGAATGATTAAATTTGTAGTTGACTAAAAAAAAAAAAAGTTGACTATAGTTAGAAAACTATATTTTATATAATAATACAGGTGTTTGTGCCTGTGGGTATATACGTATATACAGTGTGTGTCCCTTTTTTTGTTTAGGATTAACATTGCAATTTTGCTGCTTTGAAAGAAATTGGCAACTGCTTAAAAAAGCATAATTAAATACTTGAGTAGAGAAGTAATCTGATTTTAAAGAAGTAAGGTGTAGAACGATTTCACAGAACATAAAAAAGACAATAGATATCATCAATACTAGAACATGATGGCCATATTACAATCAATATTCCTTCATTCTCTCTACTTTAAACAATATTGGTTCAAGGAGTCAATGTGGCCCACTGAATATATGTCCCCATAACACTACATAATTTGGATTGTTGATGTAAAATATTACTTTTTCATTTAATATAATACACTCAATATCTGTCTTGTTCTCCCTATAATCTGGTCAGTCTGTCAGTTATTCAATGTATGACATAACAAGTATAGAAATCCACCATTCAGTGTGACCAATGAGTATGTTAATAAACCAGCCCTCTCCCCAGCGACCTACAACTGAAAAGCTTGTTCAGTTTTTACAGTCAGCCCTACCAGAAAAATAAATAGTATGAACCCTCCCTGCCCAGCAAAAGACACACAACTCAAACCAGAAAGACTTTGTGGAAACACACAGCAAAACAAAACAAAACAAAACAAAACAAAACAAAACAAAACAAAACAAAACAAACAAATAAAAGACAAGAAAGAGAGACAAGATATAAGGCTATCCACTGTAGCATACCATATGCTCTAAAAAATCAAGACTTGTCTCTCTGAGGACAAACAAGCTGACAAACATCTCAAACTTCCTGACTTCTTTTGTTATACCACTGACTCTAAAATCACCTTCCATGTCACCCATTACTGCAATTTAAAATAGATTGCAAAAAATAGCAGTGTATTTTTAAGACATTGTCAGAACGACCGTTTAAAAAAAAAAAAAAAAGGATACTAACCCTAATACCAATACCATACTAATATAAATATATATCAAGAAAGGTAAAAAAATTGAAAAGTTGTGTAGTGCTCAGTGGTGCTTATCCCCTTTTTTTTTTTTTCTAAGATGACCTCTCAAATTCATCCAGAATTTGTATGGGCTCTCTGTGTGTTTTCAAAAGGAGCATAACTCAGGTTTAACTCTTACTTATGATACCCTACAAATACATACTAATCACGGAGCTCTGAACTATACAGTATTGACATATTACAGTCATTAAGCCAAGTGGTTTACAGGACATATTTTGACTGCTGATGTATTTCAACAATCCTTGCAAGAAAACTTAGGTAGTTTTGATAGGTAAATCTCTTACTCTCTTAATAAAATTGATGAAGCTCGAGTCCTTTGGAATATGTAAATACTTTATCTTAAGCTCATCAGACATGAAAACAACAGCAGAAAAGGAAACACAGGTCTTCTAAATGGCATTCCATCAATAGCAGAGACAAGAGACATAATTAAAAGCTTTTTTTTTTTTTTTTACTATTTCTTAAAGATGTTTAAAAAAAACAAACAAACAGAAAAAAACACACACACACACACACCTGAGTTGACTTAATCCATCATTATGTTTCAAAGCAAAGTGCTGCAAATGTTCTTTATTCTCATGATCAAAGGACCATATTATTAGCAGTTAGTATTTTAAGAGGATAACAGCACAGTGAAAGGGTATGTCACTTTAAACAGGAATCATTTTCAGTACTTGAATCATGAATCATGACTTCAGTACTCAGTCATTCTTATTTTTTGATAGTGACCATGCTTATCAAACAACAAACTGGAGTTCTGTCTTATCTTACGGAAGCTACTATTTTGGGGAAAGCTCCTAGAAAAGTATAACAAAAAACACCAGCAAGTAGTTGTGCTACATTAGCAAATATGACTGAAATTGCATTTTATCTCAGTGAACCTTTTTCTGCCTGCAATAATTCCAAATTAGATGAAAATTTAAATGAGATCACACCCCTACAATCAACTCTCCTCTCTCCCCACCCCCCCAAAAAAAAAAAAAAAGTTTGGTGGAACAATTTAAAAACCTTTTATTCTTTATACTTCTTTAGATCTTTATTTTTTTATTTTTGTTTGTACCTAAAATATCTCATGTTACTCTTTATGGAACTACAGGGAATGCAGGCCATAAGATTGTGAGTAAGACTACTCGAATACTATGTCAATGTGTAATACAGACCAGGAACCAGAAATAAAATGACTTACTAATCTCACCTACCTGTATTTTACCATACACCTACACAGATGATGACATATATAGCTCACTACACAAATCTCTGTAGAAGTTAAAGGATCAATTTTGAGTCACTTGACTTGCATGTCTGATGCAGCATGAGCTATGTAAATTTTAACAAAAGGATGACTAATTAACATGCATCAGATTAATCCACCTCTATTCTAGCATATTCCAGCTTTTCCTCTTTAAGCTGTTTTCCCTTTAAAAAATAAATGTATAAGATTGGGTAGTTCCAGATTACTCTTCCAGGTAAAATGTACACACATTGTTTGTGAATGCAATCAAGAGATTATCAGAAGGAAAAGAAAATAAGCAAGATTGTCATTAATGATCAGAACTAGCTGCCCATTTTGCAGAAATGCTATGAATTACTCCATAGCTTTCTGGTAACAAGACAAGACAGCATTGACTCGTAGAACAGGTTTAAATACCTGCTCTTTTCACTGATTCAGTGTGGGATAAGGTAGAGGTCAAAAACACTGGTACTTTTGCTAACCACCACATAACTTCTGCTTTGCTATCACCATAGAAAATTATTTCAGTAAGTGCTCAAAAATAACATCTCCTTCACAAATCACTTCCAACCTGATCCTCTTGTCTTTTCCAGTTGTTTTGTTTCCCCTCAGCTCAAACTGATTAAAAAATCAGCATCTGTCACTGCCTTACGGTTTACCTTCCTTAGTAAATTAGAGGAATATTATACACAAATATCATCAAAGAATGTTAATACCACGATGATGAGCTTCAAAAAGTTTCTTTGCAAAGTTCTTGAAAAATAAAGATGAATTAAGGCACTGAATGAAGACAAAAAGAAAGCTCATCATTGTAGGATTATGGTTATTTAAGCCATAAGTCCATAAATGGATTTTCTTTTGTTTTCCCTCTTTCCATCTACCTGGCAAATTTAATTTCATACTTAAAACATTTTTGGCTACATGTCACAGCTTATTTCCTTTCTGGCATTAAAGACGAGACAAAAATTCCTTTTATCTCCTTGAAAATCAGAGTAGTAGTAGTAGGGTCCTGTCCTTCACATATTCCAGAGCAGAGAAGGAACTCAGGCAGCATGTAATGCATCCTGAATAAGTGTATGTGGAAGAAGCTGTTAATTAGAGCAACAACTAGGTCACTTAAAATTTCAGATCAGGGAAGTTAATCACACCATTTACCATTAGACCTTATTAGTATTCACAGGAACATTTATAAACCCCCTTAACATTAGAGCTTAAAAGTGTTCTATGCCCACCGCAGAGTGTTCATGAAGTATTGCTGCAGAAGGACCAAGTGCATTACTTTATACACCAAAATCATGCATGCAAATACAGACACAGAAGTTCAATTTAAACAATTATATTAAGTTCATAATGAAAAATAATTTCATAGTTGAAAGGAAGGTTGGGTAAAACTTAGCAAGGTTTAAATTAGTCTATAAATTTAAACAATGTCCTTATGTTATAATAAAAATTATAATCCCAAGTTATAGTCAAAACAATACAGAAGGTTCAGTAAAAGCAGTAGATAGATTTCTGGAAGCTGTCACTATGCTTTTTTGTACCTTTATGAACTACGGCTTACTTCCACCTAAGGCTGGCATCCTAGTTCTCTTCACAGCCTTGAATAAGATCTATTGTTCATGTTTCAAAAAGTCTGGTTTTAGTCCTAGTTATGACAACAAAAGCATTTTTAAATTATTTTGAGCAAGATGTGAGGTGTGTGTCTTTAGAGGTCATTTATAATGCATCAGAATGACAATTACATTAAGCTCCACACAGCAACTCATAAAAAAGTAAGTGGCAGTAGGGAAGAGTCAGAGAAGAGAATAGGGTATATCTGTCAAAGAAGGGATTTATAATTCAGGATTGGAGAACAGAAAACAGAACCAGGCGGACTGAACAGTATCATTACTTTCTTTAAAAGTCATATTGACAAACAGCAGGGGAGTTGGACAGAATGATACTGAGGGGCCAAATTCCCTTTAGAGACACATTTATTAGTTTTTAGTACAACTTGATTTAAATGAAACCAGAAGAGAAAGCAAAAAGAAAAGAAATTACAGAATGATATAAAAAAGATTTATGAACATTGAAGGCATTACACAGTAAATCAAATCATTTCCAAGGAAGGAAAATCTTCAAAAATGGCAGAAATGCTTTTTCAAATTTTGTTTTAAATCAGACGAAGATATGCCAAAGTCAACACATTATATATCCAAATTGAAAAAAAAAAAAAAAAAAGTAAAAATGAACAAACAAAAAACCCCCGCTGTGTTATTGATAAAATTCCTATAGCTTTCCACTGCAGCCAATGTACAGATTTTATAAATTCTCATGTAAGCCATTCAGATATAAACCTTAAAGCCTAGCTGGGAATAGTGGCAGGTTGGCAACGTAAATAAGTTACCTGCTTATGGGCTATGTCATTTTCAAAGCTTGAAACAAAAAGGGTTAAAGTAACATACTTGCTTAATTATCAGAATTGCCATTCACTGCTAATATAATATAAAATGGTGAGAGACTCCAATACGAGTAACCGTTTCATTACGTTAAACGCTTTATTCCAGAACAGTGAGTCTCTTCTTCGCCGTTAGAAGTCAGTAAACAAATAAGAGGTGAGAAACATTATGTGAGTAAATGATTATGGTAACACTTGGATATTGCTCTCTATGACTACACATTATCTAATTATTTATTTGCACTATTTTGCTTTAGCCAACACTTTCCTAAAGTGCCTTCCTTTTGGACCTTCTTCTGTGGACTTAGGAATGACCTGGAAGTCACAAAAGGAGAGTGTCAGAGACACTGTCACCCTTGATGTAGCAAGGAAGGAGGTGCAAGATATCAAGGTAATCTAGTTTTACCTCAGTTTACAAACACAGATGTTGGCCTTTTGTTGTTTTAACCCTGTTCTCTTGTTATATTCCAATTCTTTCAGTCAGACTCAAACAGTATTTTGTTGTGAAGAGACCCTCTCACCCACAAACCCCAGGTCACAAATGCCAAAAGAAAATGCTGCGGGCCTGAAAAATCTAACTCAGACAATTACACATTTCCTTAATGTTTCTTTGATAGCACTGACTACTTGGGAAACAAGCCTTGAAGTGAGAGAATGGTCAAGTGACAGCTCAAGAGTGCCAAATACAGAGAACCTGGCACCAGAGGGCTCTTAGCACGACTGAAGAAGGGCCAAGGTGCCAGCACTGAACTATCACTAACACAGGCCCTCCCCACACAGCATACTGAAATTTCACTGGGACCTTTTGTAGATGAGCTGCTGTGAACTAGGCTGATTCTGGGCAAAGTTTGGGTGTCTGAAAACAATGCAGTAAAAGGAACGGCTCTACCATGCTTGGCCCTGTAATTGCTGCTCCCGCCATTGTGTGAGGCCTCTCGGAGGCTATGCTTTTTATGCTGCGGCCACAACCCCTGGCTCTGTGGGGTGGTGTGCTGCTTTCACCACTTTCCAGCTTCAGCAAGAGTTGGTGTCTTCTACACTAATAACTGTATTTAATGTAAAAGTAACATCACAGATGCAGTGGAAGGAGATGTACCTAATCTTAGTAGGTTAGCAATGTATTTTTTCCTAAATTCTTCGCGTGTCATGAAGGGGCACATTTTGATATGACATAAAGACATTTTAAGTAAGCACTGAGCAGATTGTTAGTAATGTGTAACACTGGAATAGACAGATACATTAAACTCTTACTGCATCTCATTATTCATTAATTAGAAAAAGCACATATTTACTTGAACAAAGAGTTGGAGGACTTCTCCCATTATATTTCCAAGTGCTTTTCTTCTTCATTGAAAGAAGAAAACTTAATAAAAAAAAAAAAAACAAAAAAACATTCTTTGTTCCTGTGGCACCCCTACTTCAAGAAAAGACTGTCCTTCACGTACTACAGCAATATCTTTATTTTAACAGCTGCTCTGTTGAGACATGACTATTGATAAAACAAAACCTCCTCACTCCAGCTTCACTACAATAGCAATTCAGTCACAGATTAGCAAGAAAGAAATCAAGAACAGTATGTGATGAATTATTCTTGCATAACTTGTTTACCAAAAATCATATTGCAAATATGGTGAAGACCAGGTGAAGCATTTACATATATTGACGAAATGAATATAGTGAACTAGAGTACACTCATTATACTTGTAGGTCATGAAGGCATTGCTGGTGCTTAGTAAATTGCAAACAAGAAAAAATACCATTTCTCTTTTCAAAAATATTTTTTTCTTAAACACAAACACTTAAAGTATACTTCCTTCAGGCCTGCCACCTCCTCTCAGATTGAACATGGGATTTCAAGAAAATACCCATCATATAAATATAGTTCAACTAAGCAATGATGACCCAACTAAGCAATTCCTAGATTACACAAAAGCTTTTTTTTTTTTTTTTCCTCCAAAAAACTTTTATGTCTTTCCAAACAAACATTAGAATCAATCAGTTGCACAAGTATACTCATCTGCAGAGATACATAACATATTTGGAATTTAAATGGAGCAGGGTCTGAAAACTCCTTAGAACAGTCACTGTCATTTAGGAACGGGGGAAAAGCAAAGATCCACAAGATGGATTCAGGAACTCCATCTGGTTTACAGCTTATATGCAACCAATACACACACTGAAATACTCCAGTTCCCTCATATTCTTAGAATTAATTTCTATCGGAAAGCACTACTTAAACAAGCCAAAGGACAGAGTCTACTTGTTTGGAACAGTCTTGTAGTGGAGGAAGTCTGTGGAATATGGTGACTTTTAGATCTATTTACTACCTAGTCTAATTAAACTATTGAAGAACACCCTGTATCTATTGTAACTCTATTATATTGAGATATTTACAATATTCACCAACAGGCAAGAAATAAGCTGAGTAACTATGTTCATCTCTTAAATTATAATAATAAAGAAGCAGTCCATCTCATGGTCAACAGCAGAAACTAGATTCCGCTTAATGTTTTAAATTAAAAGAACATTTTGGAAGTCACTGCACTTACCCTTTGTTGGTCTTTTTCACAACTCATCTGTTGCTTTGAACTCTAAAAAAGGAAAGAAGATAAACAACTTTGAAAGCATAGTATTCTTGCAGCAACAAAGCTGCTGGGTCTACACAGCTGACATGAATAAATGCTAGAAACACAGACATGACTCTTAACACAATATATAATTGTGGATCTGGACAGAATCATCACCGCAGAAAAGGCATTATTTTTTTCACTTGCTATTTTGATTTACAAAGGTTAAAAGTAGATTAACACCAGAACCCACCACAAGTCTGAAATACAAATGTTTTTGAAGCTTAAGTACATTAATACTTTTAAAGGTCTCATTGAGAGTTCAGCTCAGGGAAAAGCTTTAATTTTTTTCCTGTATTTTATATTAAGTCTTTGTTATATTTCTGAATATCCCCCTACTAAGATACTGTTACATGTTCACAGCAGACTTTAAGATATAAAGATATAACATTTCAAGAACAGATTAAATGAACTCCTGTGACAACATCTAGTTCTAATCTAGTACAAAAACAGCTGAAGAAGATTTGATTCCAACGCTGCTGTCTTTATATGCTGCTAGGTCTACAAGAAACACTCTCAGAGTGGGAGAGTTGGTTGCTGAGCAAGACCTTGCTACCAATTAACATCAGATACGAGGCATCAGTTTGTGAGGTGACCACTCTGCCGAAAGGAAGACGTTCCTCTAGAAAAGAGCACTTCGGCAGCACTGAAGTAGCCAGTTCCTAGCTTTCTTCCCAGCTCCCTGACTTCTAAAGCAACCTGCCATGGCAACCTCTTGGGCAAAACTTCAAGAGGCTTGCTCATAAAGGCATTCAGTTGTTGAGCTGCCAATCTGGTGAGAGGTTTTTGTTTGTTTGTTGCTGTTAAAATCATTTTGGAATACATTAATCATTGTTACTGTCATAAACTTTGGAAATGTAATCACTGTCATTTCTGTAAATAATACACACAGCAAACATAATTCACAAAACAAGAAATTAGATGCTGTATTTTTCTCTGGATAGTTTCAGATGTTCAGAGTACACTTTCTACTACTACTTTCACTTTCTACTTTCTACTACTACTTACACTTTCTACTAGTACTTTCTACTACTGAGTCCTGGTAAATAAATTACAAGGTAAACCTTCTCTCTATACAGCAGAAGTATTTCAATGAAGTCCCTGTACCAAACCACAAATGTAACAGGAACAAATGTGCTTTTGGTATGTTTCCTATAGTACTCTAGAAGGGGAAAAAGAGGTAAAGGAAATCAGCATAGGTCTATTTACAATCTTTCCCTAAAGAATAAAATTAAGTACAGCTAAAGTGTCCTGCAGACTAATGATCCCATTTTTCAAAGTTCATTCCTTCACCCCCTTTATAAATTACTTTAAAATTATATTAGATTGCATTATAAATGTGCTTACATTAAGTCTCAAGAATTAATTTTAGACCTGAATCTGCTCTATGTTATACGAAAAAACTGAAATAAGCATACAAATAAGTTTGAAATGACTTTGGGAGGTTTGCATTTTGTTTTTACTGTTACTGTTTATGTGTTTTTTTCTCTGTGTATGCCTCCACATCAGAGATTTTTAACTCCTATGTTCACACAAACGAATCTCTTCAACTAGTTGAAATGTGAATACTCATACTTTTATGATCATTAAAACAAGTTTAAAATCAAAGCCTTCTACAGCTGCACTCTTGTCTGACTGCTTGGGTTAACATAACACTACAGTTATCTTATTCAGCTTTGTCCTGAGCAGTTGTAACACAAGACAGAAACCACTTCTTTTATTTTCATAGACAGAAATGGGCACAAAATGAAATCACAGAATACCCAGAGTTGGAAGGGACCCATGAGGATCATGATGTGCAACTCCTGGCACCACACAGGTCTACCTAAAAGTTTAGACCATGTGACTAAATGCACAGTCCAAATGCTTTTTAAATTCAGACAGGCTTGGTGCAGTGACTTGTTTGAAGTCATCTGCCAAACACAAGCACATAAGCCACACTTCAGGAACAGAACAAGATCCAGAATGATTTGTCTTTATAATATTTCAAATCTATTTTATTTTAAAATATTTTATAGTACTTGGCTCTGACATCACATGAGTTGCATAAATTTACAGGATTCTGTCTTCAGACAGGAAGGTGACAAAGGTGATTGAAAGTAAGGAAATATTTCTAGACAGAGACAAGTAGGAAGACGAGAACACCAGCCTGGAAAAGAGATGCCTGGGAGTAGGTGTCTATAAAAACGTAAATAAAATGGAGATGAAAAACTAGAACGTCTGTTTCCTTTTCTCTTCCAAAAAATAAAACTATTAAAAAAGATAAATACAGGGCAACAAATGAAAATCCTAGGTGTCAAGTTCATAAAAAAATATATATATATTCTTCATACGATGTGGAAATAAAGAGACAGGTGCTGTAGATACAAAATACATATATCTATATTAAAGAAAACCTTACAGAAGCTTATTCAACACACACATAACACCTTTGACACACACAGTTTCTGAACTGCAAATCCTGGAGGCTGGAAGAAAATTCTGGAGGAGCTTGCTTTGTTCTCCTCATCCACTGGAATGCACAGCTAAAGATGGTATCTTGGACTGATAGATAGCCAGTCTGACGTTGAGAGCTGCTTTCATGTACACTAATAATATAAACATAAAAGCTTCCAATAACATTTGATTTTTTTTTTTTTTTTGAGGGGGGAGGGAGAGGCGGAATTTGTGAAATGGAAGAAAGGCAACATTTGTGAAAAATAAAAACTGCATATCAAACTTCTGTACAGTGGACTAAGAATTAGTTATTGGCTATTTAAGCAGACAACAGTTTTAATTAATCACCTATACGTCTATCTACTGCTGTTGTTATGAATGCCTGAATCTTTAAACATCAAAGTGACTAATATCTGACACCACAGAGACCAGAATGGGAAGTATTATTTAGGACTGTGTCGTGGTTCCGCTCAAGTGGGCAGCCGAGCTCCACCACAGCCGCTCTCTCACTCCCCCTCCTCAAAGAGGAATGGGGAGAAAATATGTGAAAAGAGCTCAAGGGCTGAGATAAGGACAAGAAAATCACGCAATAATTATTGTAACGGGCAAAACAGACTCAGCATAAGAAAATAGTAAGATTTATTGCTCATTACTAACAAGCTGGAGAAGTGAGAAACAAAGGAAAGAAACCAAAAGCACCTCCCCCCCATCCACCCTCTTCCACCTCCTCCCCCCGAGTGGCGCAGGGGAACGGGGGAATGGGGGTTATGGTCAGTCTACAGCACTTCTTCTCTGCCGCTCCTTCTCGGTCACTCTCATCCCCTGTGCTGTGGGGTCCCACCCACGGAATACAGTCCTTGATGAACTGATCCGGCGTGGGCTTCCCACAGGCAGCAGCTCTTCCAGAACTGCTCCAGATATGGGTCCGTACCACGGGGTCCATCCCTCAGGAGAAAACTTCTCCAACCTGGCTCCCCTACGGGCAGCAGCTCCTGCCAGGTCACCTGCTCCTGCGTGCTCTCCTCTCCATGGGCTACAGGTCCGGCCCGGAATCTGCTCCAGCAGGGGTCTTCCACAGACGGCAGCCTCCATCGGTGCAGGGCCACCTGCTCCACCGTGGTCTCCTCCATGGGCTGCAGCGTGGAACCCTGCTCCACCGTGGTACTCCATGTGCTGCAGGGGGACATCCTGCTTCACCATGGTCCTCACCACAGGCCGCAGGGGACTTCTGCTCTGGCGCCTGGAGCACTTCTCCCCCTCCTTCTACACTGACCTTGGCGCCTGCAAGGCTGTTTCTCACTCCCTTGACTCTCCCGGCTGCTGTGTGGCACAGCGTTTTTTTTTCCCTGTCTTAAATATGCTCTCACAGAGGTGCAAAACAGCATCGCTTATTGGCTCAGATCTGGAAAACAATGGGGCCCTTCCCAAAGCTTCCCAAGGGGCAGCTTCTAGATCTTTCTCACAGAAACCACCCCTATGGCTCCCTGCTACCAAAACCTTGCCACGTAAACCCACTACAGACTGAAATGAACTATTTAGGAACAGTGGGAGAATACAATAAAGAGGCAGGGAAGACTGAATAAGATCAAATATGAATAAGTCAGGATAGGAAGACTGCATCCAACTGCTACACCACATTTGCCAGGAAAATAAATAGAACAAAAATATCCTTTATTATTATTTTTAAAGAGCTTTTGTCGGAATGTGAGAGTTGTATTTTAAAATATATCTTGATTCATCCATGGTGTTCTGTGGTTCTGTGGTATCACCATATGTATGGTGTTCTGCTTTCTAAAAGAGATGGAGGTGATATGTGGGAGACACAGATGGTGGCAATTTCCTTTGCTCAAATTTCAGCAAATGATCGATTCCATACCATTTCATCCATTACAGAATACATTTCAGTGATGGTCTGTTCAGAGCGTGAACTTCCATAAAGACAGCTTCCTTGTTACACAGCCTTCATACTGTAAACCTTCCAGAACAAAAGCAGCAAGGCTAAATTATAATGCATTATTGGGATGAAATGAGAAAAAAAAATGAAATAAACCAAGCTTACCTTAATGAAAAAAAAATAATAATCCTGGTTTACAATGATGCCATCTATCTATCTGTCTACCTGTCTGTCTATGTATTTATCAATGTAAGTTTATTAAAATAGACCTGATATACCTGGGAAAGGCACATTTGGGCACAAGCAGATTTCTGTGCAACTAACCAGTGCCACATTTGCATCTCCCACCCACCCTGAGTGCCAGTTTAAGAGAAACATCCTGGCAGTACAGAGCACTTCAGGGAAAACATAAATAATGCATTTACAATATGGAAACCTGTACAGGTAAACCAAAAGAACTGAAAGCCATAACATATTTAATTAATGATCAAGAGACCTTTCAATAAATCTTGAGTACATCCTGCAATTTTAAATACATAGCCTCTCAATCTTAAATTTACTTCATTGTATCTCTGAATTGTACCATACACAATGAACTATTTAGTTCATTTACTTCAAAACTGCATGAAGAACTGGTCAATATGTTGAGTGTCACTATGTCAAGTTCTCACATACTACAGTTTAGTGGAAGAATGCCCAAAATATTGATTCTCTTTAAAGGATTTCATCAAGGAAAAACTTTTAAATACCTTGAATAGTTCAAGAATGTTTTATAAGACTGTTATCTTATAAAAACACTCATGCTGTTAGGCATCTGCATTTTAAACAAAAATGACCTTTTGGAAATCATCTGCAACCTGGTGTGATTTTCTTTTGAGTCCATGGACGTGAATAGAATGTTTTTAGAATCGAGATCTCTTTTAATGTGTTTATCAGTCATCCATTCCTCATAAGAACATGCAAAACCAGGCTTTACTGGACCACTGCATCACTGCATGTAGTTGGTTTCCCTATGTGGTTTCAGGCACTTCCAGGACATCATATGCAAACATACATTTATATATATAGACAGATGATCATGACAGCCTGTCCAAATCAAATCTTATAATTATTACTGTTAATATAATGCCATGCATCAATTTAATTAGTGGTTGTCACCATATACAAAAACACTACCAATACTTAAACCACCACACATAGCAGAACGTAAACCCCTAGAAGAACTTGAAACAGGACACCTCTGTGGATGCAATGGCCAGATGAAGAGAGCAACAGTAGTGCTCCAGTTGCTGAGCAATACCAACAGTCAAGCTGTGGAGTTTCTTTTGCTTCCATGTTTTTTGTTTGTTTTTTAATGTTATTGCAAAGACAAGATTTAAGTTTGGGGTCAAAAAGAGTGAAGGTGATAGGGTTATTTATAGAAAGACTCCTCCTATAATATAATCAGAAATAAAAATATTTTTTGTTACAGTGCAACATTCCAATATACTTCTTTTGCATTTATAACTGTTTAACTAAAATTCAAAATACTTTAAGGATTGAGATCATTTGAAATGGAACACAGTTCCAGGGACTGAAAAATAACTAGTGAACATCTGAAATCTTTTATATTTTAGATATTTTACCATAAACAAACATTTATGGTAAACGGATTTAGCTCAATTTCTGACAAAGTGTATAACAAAGCCATCCTGATCCCAGTGACCAGTCACACTAGAGTTACATAGCCGTGGTTTTCAGTGCAGCACAAGAGGCCTACTCTAAGAGTAGTTCCAGGAAAGCCCCTAACACATTTTTGTCTTTCTTCCTCCACCTCAAACCAAACAATGAAAATGTAATTACCTGCATTGCAAAAATATGGCTGTTTTCATTAAGAAAGGATAGTTTAAAGTCATTACCTATATATGAACTGTAGAGCATGAGAGTCTTATGTGAGACTTGGTGCTGATCCCAGTCAGTGGTTTTACCACAATGTAGCTGCATAATTAGTAATCGTTTATTTATCAGCTTTAAGGTTGCATATTTCTTCTCATACATACATAAATTAAATAACGGAAAAAGCCACAGATTAATCACTAGTTATATTTCACTGGATACTGAGACAGACATTCATATTATTTCATATTATACAAAATCCATCTATCAGTGTTTTCTCTCATTAGATGCTCATCTGACTGTAGAAGTCTTCTCTTAAAAAATAAATGCCAGTTTTCTTTTCTTGATGTACTTTACAAAATGCTGTGCTACACAAGGAAATACACCACACACTGCCATCTGGTGTTTTTAATGTAGAAACAATCACTTTCTTTGCATTGTTTTATTACACATTAGCTGGATTTTTTATCATTTTTTGCCCTACCAAATTTAGAAGAAATAGGGTTTCAAGAGAACCACACTTTCTCCAAAGAGCTTTCATTTGGAGATAGTATGGACTTGTGCATAAATGTATAAATATGTTGCGTATTAATTCAAAATGGCTTCTCAGTACTTCATGTGAAAACCCAAAACACAAATGATGTCTATCTCCAGACACAATGTCTATCTCCAGAGCTCATAGTTCTATGAAGTAGTGCCTGAGGTACTCAGATGCAGTAATATAAAATACTAGTAAATGCATAAACACATAGGATAATTTAAACTGGAAGTGAGGTTTTTGGAGCCTTTGGTAGTGACTTACAACACCAACAAGAAGCTTTCAAACACCACTGTTTCTTTTTCCAGGAGGAACTGGAGCCATCGTCCTCTTCCATGAGGAGCTTACATTTTCTTTGACTCCTGAAGACCCCAAATGTTGAAGAGTCTGACAAGCTGCTGCAGTGCTAAAAACTATAAGCCGTAGCCTTTTTGTACACACTGTTTCTAATACAAATGGGTAAAAAGTGTATGTGTCTAGGCATATGCAAATTTTTCCAGAACACAGAGCTCTGGGTTTCTCTTGGCTAGGTATGTGCCTTTGCATGCACAGAATTTTAATTTCACAGGGTTTTATTGCAACCATCAGTTACTGTGCTACAGCAGTAGCTAGAGGGACTGATTTATTCTCAAATGCCCTTGGCTTGGTATTGTATACCGACTAGTGCTGCTGTTATAAATATATCTTGGTGAAGAAATGTCTACAGCTCTGTGCGTAATACTAAGCACAGTTAAGGTTTCAAGTGTCACATACAAGAGGGTTTATTTCTGCTGGAAGAAACAGGCAATTATTATGGCCCATTGAGCTCAGATTAAGCATTTTCATCAAAAAAAAAAGGGGGGGGGAGAGAGCCTCATGCTACAATCTTTGTAATGCTATAAATGCAAATGGGAACTATCTCATCTTCCATTAAAAAAATTATGCTTCTTCACTTCCATTTCATCTTACCCTCAAATTAGCAAAATATTCCAAAGGGGAGAATTTTACTGAGACAAAAAAATAGAAAATCTTCAAAAATAAAATAGAAACACTTTAAAAAGCACTGCTGTATTGAAACAGTTTGTAGACAATTATTTCTTTGTGCAGAATGGCTCTGTTAATCAATTGAGAATCCCCAAAGACCAATTTTCATCTTTTCCTGTCTTTGGGCTGAAACACATTTTTTTTCAGCAAAATTATATATAACACTTGACCAACAGTTACCTGGGAAACCTAGCTTGTTTTGGTGGTTTTGTTTGTAATAGTTATCCTCCCAAAGTATGCTGCAAATAAAACCTGGCTTGTGTCTACTTCACATCTACAGTATGTGACTATGCCTTGAATGCTAATGCACTTGTGCCTTCCAACTGGAAACTGCTTTGTAGTATAATTAAATATAAACTAATAATATAAATACTTTAATATAAAGTCTCTAAGAAAGTATTTTTTTCAAGTCCCGTTCTAGAAAAAATCTCATGTGGTAGAAACCTCAAAACTGACTTCTGCACACATATGTTAAAGAACCCCATGAGAAACTTTATCTATGCTCCTTTTATACACAAGGCTACACCTGTTAAGGTGCCAATTATATATTCTAAGTGCATATGTCTTAATGTCTCAGAAAGACATTTCAAGGAAGAATATAGGATACAAGACTGAAAATAAGGATATCACTGGAGACAGTCACAGGTTTTCAGACAGTTATTCAAGCTAGTTATGTTACAAATTACTACTGTAGACATTGCCTGTGAGTTATCAGTAAATATCTGGAAGGTTACCTGTACTTGCATATTGATAGAAATAAGCTCACTCAACCGCCCATGCTTGACAAATAATAAACTAACAAACAAATAACAACACCACTCAGAACAACACCACCCCCACGGCTTTTATCTGACAGATACATGTTATTAGCTGAAGAGGCCATTATAGAAGAAAACTGGTTTGAGAAACAAAATATTGCCAGGTTAGCAGGAAGCCAATGAATTGACAGATATCGAAACTTTTGTCTGTCCACTTTCTTGGACTTACTCTTTTTAATTACAACAAAATTACTTGTTATAGTGATATATAGTGAAAGGATATAGAAACAGAAAATAGGTTAATTTATTTGAAGTTACCCAGAACATATTATATGTCATATTATATTATGACATTCTGCACCATCAACCCAATAAATCAATTGTCAGCAACTTTATCTTTAAAACTTGTTTTATTAATCTGGAAATAGGAGTTTTTATATTAACTGCAGTTAGCATTCAACACTTGGTTTTAAATAAGATTTAATTGAAAGTATCCTGCAGCAGCTTAATCTGGTTGGTCAAGATATATATTTTTTATTATTATTATTTATTTTTTGTTGGTTTACCTGGTTACCAAGTATAGTCCATGCCTATATAGTTACGTTATACATATATTCTTGTAAATAAAACCTTTTTTATTATTATTATTATTTTTCTTTTTAAAGTCAGTTTTCATGTGTCACTCTACCTAAAGCTTGGAATGTTGGTGGATGACTTCATTATTTATGAAACATATCTGTGCTACTCAGAGAATTGCAAGGATATATATGGAAGATGCAAATTAATCACTAGAATCCACCATGATATTCAGTAGGAAGTAGGCATTTAAATGTCATTAATGTCTTTTAAATTACCCTTTCTGTTTAGTACATGACATGCAATGTTAAGCTCTGTGCTTCCAGAAAAAAAAAATCACAAATCAAAACACAAATATTGTACCCTTTGTCACATTTATCAGTTTGTTTTGTAATAAATTTCTTCAGTGGAGCAGAAGTTGCCTTTACTACACTAATTTATCAAACAGCAGATTCCTCAGGTGATGTTCCTTTCCTACAGCATATCAAAGGCAGGAGTTATGCCTTCATGACGTTTAGAGAGAGCTTCACACCCTAACATTTATAAATAGCACCAATAACCAAAGTGGGTTTTGTTTTGTTTTGCTTTTTCAATGGTTTTGAATTAGTCCCATAGAGGATGTCTAGGAGTGGTCTCACTTTTCTCGCATGAGCGTGACCTGTACTTTGCATTAGGACTCAAACTTCATTATCCAATCTATGCAAACAATTCTATTGTAGGTAGATTTTAATGAGCTTTAAGACCAATCATGTCACAAGGAACATTTTTTTACTATCTTTTTTTTCAGTTCATGTAGCGTTGTTCAGTAGAATGGGAGGTTGTACAAACAGGCAGAATGTTTGGTGCCACAAACCAATCACTTCTCAAAGCTTTTGAAACTGGTACAACATGCAAAAATCCCTATTTATTTCTGCTTTTTGTAAGATTCTGTAAATCTTACATACCAAAGGCAATGCTTCTGGCAAAGCCAAAGCTCTTACAGCAGCTAAATTGCAGCTAAACTCTTCTGAGATGAGTTATTTTACAGTTAGAAATTTAAAGAAAGGTCAAAGTCTTGTGGCTACCAGTTGAAGAGTAACTCCAGTTCCCTGCACTTACAAAAACGATCACAGGTATCCAAACGACTCTCTTCAGTTCAGAGTACTAGAGGGATGTGGCATGGCACTGTAAACACTTCTGCTGCTTGTACCTAAGGGCTATTACATACTCAGCTGCAACAACTTTTAAGTTGTCATTATGTCAGTAAGAGGCACTAATGCAAGTACAATAAGTAATGTTTTCTATTATTGTCTGTATTATTTAAATGTTATCAATTAATAGTAGCTCAACCTTTAACATTAATTTAAAAGTAAAAATACCAAGATAAATCACAGTGCCAAACACAGTACTATTGAACAAAATGCACCATGAGAACAAAGTGAATTACCTAATCATAACTTTGGTGATATTTATCCTCCAAAGCTAAATTAAGATATTCCATTTTGTTCATGCCTCTGTTCAATGTGGTAATACTGTAGACTTCTGCAAATCATGAACTTTTCTATGATTCCTAAAGTCCTGCCTCTGAGACTTGCTCTGCAGTACATGAACTTTACCTACCTTCTCCTTGGGAAAACCAGCCTGGTGAAGACAGCGCAAATTACCAGTGTCGGTGACCCCTCTGTTGCCTCTCCTCCACTCTGCTGGGGAAGCTCACTGGGTTGCATAGCATGCAATTGCAGTGCTTCACAGGAACCTTGCATCTGCAGGGCATGTTGGGCTCAACTAGCATATTCGAGGAGTCCTGCCAAGCTCTCTCTCAGCATGCCATGGGGCAGAGCAGCACTTCAGGAGCTTCCCCTCCCACCAGCACAGATTCGGCAGTTTCCTAAATTCAAAACACAGATGCCGGTCTTCTTAACAGGCTTGTTGCACTGCAGCTGAATATAGCTCAGTGTATGCTGGTCTGTTAGTCCCCAAAATATAGGCTTTGTAAAGGCATGATTTACAAATTATGCATTTATATTCATATACACATATGAATATATGAACTCTGAATCAACTTTGGAACAGTCCTTGGAAGGGCTTGCTTTAAAAGAGTCAAAATTCTCTTCCTCCATGGGGAAGTATATCTTGTAGACCTTGAAAATATTTAACTTATATCCCAGTTTGTCCACAGCTAGCAAGTGAAAAAGCAAGGGACAAAAACAGTTTCTCTCAGTCTTTACAGCATTGGCATCCTAAGTGGAAAGTGTTTTATTCTGCACAATATTCAAGTCCAATAGCTACATAGGGAAGGCAAGGGCATAGTACCTTAATCTCCTTTCCTAAACAGCTTAACTAACTATAGGAGATGCAGTGTCTAGCATTCAATAATTACTCAGTGCTTTCACTTGTTCATTACAAGGAATGTCAATAAACTTTAATCAGCAATATATTTTTAGTGACAGTGCTACAGCTTGCCTCAATGAAACCTTTTTTCCCCAAGAATTTGTAAAGTTTTCCTAAAGAAACCTTGACAATTTTGTAATGAAAGACATCTAGAGATTGTCATATAAGCGCATCCATTAGGGCAGTATATTCTTCTCTGTCAGGTTACCTTGGACAAGGAAGTCAAATTTAAAATGTTCTTTGCTTTTCTCTTAAGAAAATGAACAACTGTTGGCAAAAATCATGTGCAGCTGGCAAAGTTAAACAACTTCTTTCACCTTTTAATGAGACTACAGTAATGGCCTTACTGCCCTAAAAATAGAAAAGTAGAAGGAAATATTTAAACTTATGTACAGGAATGAGCGTGCACACTCACCCATGCTCATTTTGCAAACTATAAGTCATGTTCTTCAATGACCTCCATGATAACAAGCTTGAAATTGTAGCTTCAAGTCTCTATTTTATCTATACATTCTGGAGTAATTTTAATGACATATTGCATACAATCCTTATGCATGGAAGCACTGATACCAACATTTCTTTAAAACTGTGATGAGCTACCGTGCTGACAGAGTTTCAGGTCACAGTTTACAAAAGGGCAACATCTTTTGCTATATATATATATATGAAAGATCTCAATAACATACCTTTTTACAATAAAAAATAACCCCTGTTCTTCACCATACAGTTGTACATATCTTCTGCCATATCTTAACACAAATTGAAAGTCATCAAGGACAAAGAGTTCGATCTACAACTTTTCTCCTATCTTTCTATAGCTCTATATTTAGGGAGGAAACCTTTTCACCTAGGTATATCTGGATCTATATGTTTTCATTGTAGCATGGGATAAAACAAATGACTATATTCATAACTAATTTCAACATCACGTAGCAATGTACGTGGTTAATATAATAGTAGATCGAGGGAGGTGATTGTCCCGCTCTACTCTGCGCTGGTGCGGCCTCACCTCGAGTACTGTGTGCAGTTCTGGGCACCACAGTATAAAAAGGACATGAAACTGTTGGAGAGTGTCCAGAGGAGGGCTACGAAGATGGTGAAAGGCCTGGAGGGGAAGACGTACGAGGAACGGCTGAGGGCACTGGGCCTGTTCAGCCTGGAGAAGAGGAGGCTGAGGGGAGACCTCATCGCAGTCTACAACTTCCTCGTAAGGGGGTGTCGAGAGGCAGGAGACCTTTTCTCCATTAACACCAGCGACAGGACCCGCGGGAATGGAGTTAAGCTGAGGCAGGGGAAGTTTAGGCTGGACATCAGGAAGGGGTTCTTCACAGAGAGGGTGGTTGCACACTGGAACAGGCTCCCCAGGGAAGTGGTCACTGCACCGAGCCTGACTGAATTTAAGAAGAGATTGGACTGTGCACTTAGTCACATGGTCTGAACTTGGGTAGACCTGTGCGCTGTCAAGAGTTGGACTTGATGATCCTTAAGGGTCCCTTCCAACTCAGGATATTCTATGATTCTATGATTCTATGAACTAAAGTGCACAATTCAAAAGGTTCATTTCATTCTCATTTGCATGTAAGTAAAGCTCGCAGTGTGATGGTACAGCCTGTGTATTCAATAAAGTGTGGTTCTAGCCTCAAGCAAATTGTCATTTAACTCACTATTTCTCATTTACTTCATTTCCAATGTTCGTAACGATTCTTTGCTTCTTTTACACCTGAACAGATTTTGTAGAACTTACCTCATTACATTTTGCAGTGAGATAAATATGCAAAATTACTCAAAGTCATTGTGGCCTGCAGATTATTACTTCTTTCCTCACTTTTACTTCCAGAAATCTGATTTTTTTCATTTTTCTAGCCAAGTGTGCACCTAATGAGACTGGTTGAAGCATAAATTATTAAATTAATTTTCTTTAGCAGTTTCTTGGTTTGGTCTTATCAGAATTACCAAAAAATTTCTGGCGCAACCCTGAGACCAGAACTCCCAGCTTACAGGAGCTCTTAACACACAGTGCACTGTTTTTGTTGTGGTTGTTTGTGCTGAAATTTGAAAATATTTATCTAGAGTATTTATTTATTTATTTTAGGATTGTTTATTCCCTGATCTTATTTCTTTGGTAAAACAAGACAGAAGGCTGTTCTTCAGAAACTACTCTCTTTCTATGCAGCAGCCAGCATCACGTTATAGCCAGCCCAGCCCTCTCCCCATTGGGTTGTGAGCTCCCTGCATCCTGCTCTGATGCTTCCCCTCTTGCCCCACCTCAGCAGCGCTCCCAAGGCCCCAGAGTCCTTCCTCACACCCAGGGAGCCCTTAATTCCCCGTCCCTCTGGGCCCTGGAACAGCTGCCTGGCCAGAGGCAGCTGCCCTTCAGACTGGGACCTAAGGTTGTGCAAGGCTAGGAGCTCTATAATACAGGTGGAAGCAAAGGTGAAGAGCAGTGCTTAGCAGCTTAAGAATTTAAGGGGGGAAAAAAGCAGAAAAAAAATATTAAAAATGTGAAATGAAAAAAAATAAACTTGTGAGATAGGAATTCAACATCAAGCATCAGACAAGATGCTAGAAATTATGGCTACTTGGTGATCCCAGAAATGCTTGGCCTAATAGCTTGTTTGTCTGGGATATCAATTTTGTGACGATAACTACTTGCTTTCACCTCGTAAACATCAGTAGATTGCAGAGCTTCTCCACACACAGTAGGAAATGTCCACAACAAAGTGGCACAGCCCTTAACAGGAACTGCCCATGTGAACAGCGACCAAAGCATTTTTGTAGCCTTAGATTTCATCACAAGTTTCAAAATACCGTAAAACCCCAAATTATATACTGTTGCTACGTAACTATCACACTACGTGCATATACCACCAAGAAGCAAAGTAAAACCACAACAGCAAGGTAAGTTCCACAACTGCAAGAGGATGCACATTACCAAAGCAGTACCAGGTGGTGGTGTTCACCGAACACCACTTCCTTTTAGCCAGTCAGCTATGATGCAAAACAACTACTTGGTTTATTCCTTTTTAACTGGAAGTATCACACAGAAAGCAGTTCCTCAAAGCTCCTCAATGTTTGTGGTCCCCATGTGGGCAAATAAGAATGGGAAAAATTAAAAGAGCAGGAAAGCGTGGTTCTGTATGGTTATATTGGATTAAACACAGTCTGGTCTAGTGAAATCAAGATCCAAACAAATTCATTACTTTTAAGTTATGCAGTCTTCAAGTTTAGTAAATTTTCAAGCCTGGGATTAGTTTATAAGATGAATCAATTTTCTGTATTATATGATGTAAAAGCTATTCTATTCTGCTAACCACCGGAAACATTGAGATCAATTTGGAGAGAGCAAAACCATCAATTAGCTCACTTACTGAGAGAGGGTAAGCAGCAATTAGAAGGGTAGGTAATGCTTCTCTGGTTTAGGTTACTTATCTAGTTTTTAAGTATATCAAATCAATTGTTTGATTTCTAGTTCTGTGTAGAGACATGAATTCTGGCCTGTTAGGCATATTTTGAGACAGGATTCTCTCTTATTACTTAGACAAAAATTCCTAACATGTCTCAAACAGTACATGCCATTAAGAACAATAATTATTTTCGATTGAAAGAAGATAATTTTTCTTGGAAAAAATAAAAAATAAAAATATTACCCAGGCTTAGTTACACTGTAATGTCAGCTATGGACATTGCTACTATCTAATGGCATTTTTAGTATCTAATGTCCATCACTACATAAAGAAGTAAATCTTGTAGCAACTAAGCCCCTCTAGTTCAAATACAACCTTTGCCTTGCCTCTGCTTTGTAGCATGAGGGCCTTCCGATTTGTAGTTTAGGAAGATTGTGGGCTAGTCCTGAAAGCCCAGGAACAATTAAGAAGTAGAGACCACAGAAGGGAAACATCTTGCTGTATCCAAACACCAAGCAGTACAGACAAAACTGAAAATAGGCAACATACAATATGGACTTTGGCCAAAATCAGCAAAGGTACAGAGAGGGCAGAAACCTGCAGTCACCAAGTAAGCAACCAAACTGGCATTGCTGCACACCTAGAGCTGGCTATGAGCAGGCCGACAATGACACGTGGCTGCTAGAATTGACAAATCAACAACAGCAGAAAATTCTGGTGTTCAACTTGATAATACACTGACAGATACCAGGAGCTTTCTGTAAGCTCATTCCCCTCTCTTTCAGTTACTAAGACACTTAAAAGGTTGGTTTTTAAGGAGCTAAGCCTTCCACGCCTCCAGTACAGGCCTCTGCCTAGATCTCCCCAAAAACGCAGCGGGCAGGCAGCATCCCCAGCGGAGGTAGCGCTGGAGAACTCAAGTCATGGTAGTTCTATGGCTCTAGAGGAAACCACAAGGTTTCCATTTCTCAGATGGGTTTAAAAAAAAAAAATCACTTTTGTTCTAAATAAAGACAAAATTTGTTTTGAAATATAAGAATCTTCCATGAAACGGAATTGCCATGTACACCCTCCCTCCCCAACCATTACTCTGCCTTGTCTGAATCTGGAATTCCCAACAGTGCGTAAATAGGACAGGGTATGGATCTAGACTGGCACATGAAGCATACTTTTTGCTCATTTGCTCAGTGCATGTTCTTGCATATTCTGCATTCTAGTAAGGTGCAAGAATTTGTTAAAATTAATACAGAACATTCTTTAGTAAACAAAGACAGACAAAATACATTGTGGAGACGTTTTTGTTGATGATTTATTTAGCTGTGTTGCTGTGTTTGTGTTTTGTTTTGTTTTGCAAAGCCTTTCACTCGATTCCTGAAACACTGCAATTCTTATGTTTGCATTTAGCAGCCAGGACACTTGTGACTAAGAACAATGAAAAGAAAGAAAAACAACCTTTCATCTGCCCAGGTCAGGCATATAGCAATAGTGAGATTCCTTCTACCTGAAGGGAAAAAACAAACAAACAAACAAAAAAAAAATCTTGATCTTATGAAAACAGCAATTTGCAGACATCTATTATAGAGCTTATCCCACACACACACTTCCTGCATATTATACTTGTCTTCAGTTCTATTTGATTCTTACATCCATATCTACTGAGTAAGCAGGATTCTACCATATTTTATAGTGTGTGCACATGCATGTGTGTTTTGCATTCTAAGATTTGTGCCAACATTGATTTTATTTCTATTTAGTATTTTATAGTTATAAGACTGCAATAACTTTTTCTCAAGTCATGTCTGGATTTAAATATGCAGGCCAGGATGGAAAAGTAATGAATCTATAGCGTGCCATAAATTGGAGTTATTAATGATTTACAGTGCATTGGAAGATAAGGAAGGTAACTGTATGCTTAGCCTACGTGCCAACTCATCTAAAAAAACAAAGGAGATGTTGCAAGACTGGAAACAGACATGCATTGCTGGTCTAGTCTCTCCTTGCACCTTACCAGCTGTTTTTTGTTTTTTCCTCTTTTTTTATTTCATTTTTTTTTTTAATGTAGAGAGAACAGTGTTTGTTGCCACCATCTGTCTTTCAGAAAAGAAAATAAACACCAAAAAAAAAACACACATTTTGCTCAAAGTAAGTCAAAAGGATAAAAAAAAAAATAGGAAAAAAAATAATCCATAAGCATTATAATGGAAAAAAAGATTGAGTGAAACATGAACCAAGGAGTGAGTTCTGCCTTTTAAATAACTTTGCTATCGTTATTAAATATCCATCCCCATGAGACATAAGACAGACAAATTTTACATTTCACAGGAGGTTGGGTAGACTGGGGAAGAAGGATGAGAAACACTTGTTTTTATTTGATAGCTTTGGTTATTTAAGAAATATATCGATAGTCTATTTTTTATTTTTTTTTTTCTGAGAATAAAGTTCCCCCATTTACCTGGGTATTAAAACAAAATTCCTAAAGATTTGATACATTCTTGCTCTACATGGGATGTTCGAACTTCAAAATGTGGAAAGCCCAAAGCCCACATTACAGGAAAAAAGCTACTCTATGTAACTAGGTTATATAGAGTCTCTTTAATGTTATATGATGTCTGGATGCACTTTCACTGCATTTTACTTCTTGCAGTACTAAATAATCAGATTGTAAAACCTGTTTATTTTTTCCTCTGTTGTTCAGAGGCAATGAAGAACACATGAATAGTACTTTGCCAGACACATTAGAAATTCCCCTTCCTACATAGCCTTGGTAGTCAGCTGTTATAAAGCTAGAAATCCTCAGCTTTGATCAGGATAAAGTAGAAGAAATCTTTGTAAAACTGTGAAAAGTTTTGCTCAGCAAACTGCTAGCATCCTGTGTCTTGCAATAGCTAAACTGGTTTGATATGGAATTGAAAATAATGCATGCTAATGGAGCTGGAATGATTTTAAGCCCCGTACTAGGTGCTTGAAGTTTCCTCTTTTTTTTCCCCTTTATGAGCGCTGTTGACCTGAAAAAGCAGTCTAGTACACTCTCGGTACATTTAGAGTAATCATAATTGCTGATATGTGCTAGTGAGCTGAATTTATGGGCTTTATGGGTTTATGGGCATTTACACACTTCGGAAGCCCACATCTGGGTCATTTGAGGAATTTCACCTGCATGTCTTCCATTAAAAGTAATAAAAATACTAAGCAAAGTTTTAAATATTCATATATTCTTGTTGACACTTTTGAGATGATTTCTTAGTGTTTACTGTACAAATTTTAAAAAGCCCAAAGTTTCCCGTTACAACCAGTAAACCATAAAAAATACATATATGTAAAAAAAAAATACTGTAAAAAAAATACAACAATTGAAAAAAATACAGTGTATACGTTGTAATACCTTATTGTGATATACAATACTGGTGAATAAATATACCTAAACCACCTATACCAAATTTTAGAGACATCCCATAATAGGAATAAGTCATACAGAAGAGCTGTGGTGACGTAAAATAATATCATGAGATTAAAAAAAAACAAACCTTAAGCTTCAACATGAGAGTGATTCTGCTGCTTAAAAGTGAAAAATGCTGGACCAATAGTCAACTACCCTTCATAATGATACCCAGATGTACATGTCACTTGGTCTAGACAATAAAAGAACCAACACATTTTGATGATTGTTATTGCTCTTAAGATGTTCAGAAAGCTTTGTTTTCTTCTTTTCAGGACTCTACATTTATGACACGAATGTGGTAAACATAGGAGGGGAAAACAAGAAGAAACGTTCTGATTTCCCTTTAACAGCTTGGTCATGTTAATTGATCCCAGTACAGCCCTTCATTGCTAGACTATTTCAATTAACTCACTGATTCCTGTATTTGGATGATCTTGCCACTGCTAATTATAGATGAAACAATACCTTGGGGTATCCCTGGGGGAAAACATTAACCTCTTCTTTTCAAGTATTCACAAGTCTCCAAATACTTGCAAGTCTGTAAGACCTTTTTGGGTCACCCTCTTAATGCTAAGGTGTTTTGACTATTTATCTCAAGTAACAGCTCTAATCTGTAAAAGAGGGGGGAAAATACATGAACTCTTTTAGCTAGGCTTCACAGAATTGTTCATAGCCGTTTGCAAGTATACTGGGTTTACTCAAAACTTGAAAAGAAACCCAGTAATTCTGTTCTCATGTTTCTTGTACAGCATTCCAGCAATTATAAAAACATTGTGCTCTGTTCTTTCATTCAAATAGGCTGTCTTGAAATTAATTGCTCCACCGTCTCCCACAGCATTCTCCTCAAGAAACTAGCTGCTCTTGGTTTGGACTGGCGCATGCTTCGTTGGGTTAGAAACTGGCTGGATAGCCGGGCCCAAAGAGTTGTGGTGAATGGAGTCAAATCCAGTTGGAGGCCAGTCACTAGTGGTGTCCCCCAGGGCTCATTGCTGGGGCCGGTCCTCTTTAACATCTTCATCAATGATCTGGACGAGGGCATTGAGTGCACCCTCAGTAAGTTCGCAGATGACACCAAGTTAGGTGCATGTGTCGATCTGCTCGAGGGTAGGAAGGCTCTGCAGGAGGATCTGGATAGGCTGCACCGATGGGCGGAGGTCAACTGCATGAAGTTCAACAAGGCCAAGTGCTGGGTCCTGCACCTGGGGCGCAATAACCCCGAGCAGAGCTACAGACTGGGAGATGAGTGGTTGGAGAGCTGCCAGGCAGAGAAGGACCTGGGAGTGATGGTGGACAGTCGGCTGAATATGAGCCAGCAGTGTGCTCAGGTGGCCAAGAAGGCCAACGGCATCCTGGCTTGTATCAGAGACACTGTGACCAGCAGGGCTAGGGAGGTGATCGTCCCCCTGTACTCGGCTCTGGTGAGGCCGCACCTCGAGTACTGTGTTCAGTTTTGGGCCCCTCGCTACAAGAAGGACATCGAGGTGCTTGAGCGGGTCCAAAGAAGGGCGATGAAGCTGGTGAGGGGCCTGGAGAACAAGTCCTACGAGGAGCGGCTGAGGGAGCTGGGATTGTTCAGCCTGGAGAAGAGGAGGCTCAGGGGCGACCTTATTGCTCTCTACAGATACCTTAAAGGAGGCTGTAGTGAGGTGGGGATTGGCCTGTTCTCCTACGTGCCTGGTGACAGGACGAGGGGGAATGGGCTAAAGTTGCGCCAGGGGAGTTTTAGGTTAGATGTTAGGAAGAACTTCTTTACTGAAAGGGTTGTTAGACACTGGAACAGGCTGCCCAGGGAGGTGGTGGAGTCACCATCCCTGGAAGTCTTCAAAAGACGTTTAGATGTAGAGCTTAGGGGATATGGTTTAGTGGGGACTGTTAGTGTTAGGTTAGAGGTTGGACTCGATGATCTTGAGGTCTCTTCCAACCTAGAAATTCTGTGATTCTGTGAAAAAGCAATAAGGTTTAGTAAATCTCATTTACTGTTGTAACACAACTTAAATACAGTTTTCATGTATGGAAGCAATTCCCTGGTGGTAAAAAGAAACAAAGACTCAGGAAAGGGTTTGTGCCACAGCAATTACGTACCATCACAGAGTTTGGACTCTTCTTTTTTTAATTACTTTTATGAAGGGGAGGTGTAAAGTTCAGAGTTCATGTAATCAGGAATACATTTAGAAGTTATATGCTTAGAAATTATACATCATACCATCAATTTCTCACTAGAAACTACTAGAAAGATTTGTTTAAAAGATACATGTACATAAACCATTTTTCTGTTAGTCTTTTCACATTAAACACATGAAAGACAAACCTTTTGCTATCATATAAGTGATAACACCTCAAACATATTAATGTCATGCTGCAGAAAGTACCATACACTGCTCAATGACACAAAGCTAGAGGAGAATAGGATTTGAACGCTGCTCTGATTTTAAAAACAATACTGCAGTTTGTTTTGTGCTTTTTATTAGCCTTTTTAACAAAAAGTTCTGACAAAAATTATTCTTAAATCTTGCCTCCTTCCAGTGCAATGAAGCAAATCAGGAGAAACTGATTTGAGCTGAAAAAAGTACAGTCTGCATTATGTTGGCTTGAATCATTCTGTAAGATTACCAGAAAGTAGGAAATCAAAGAAATTAAGTTTAGACTGAAATAGAGCTTGGTCAATTCAACACAGTCCAGCTTTTATGAATGCATCTTTTAAAAGTGTAATCATTTACCTTATACATTTGGACTTCATATTTGATATTTACAGTTTCCTGTTTAACTTCTGCAGCTTCACTCACCTTCCCCAGGTGGCCAACCTATGCAGCAGGATGCTGTATATTAGCCAACAAAATTATCAGTTTATTAATTAATTCATGATATAACATCTAGATACAGAACTCCTGGCTCTTAATCAATTAAAGTAATTCTAACTCAGCTTTCTGAAGCCAAACTGAAACAAAATAAGGGACCTACACTAGTGAGACCTCCTTTTTTCACAAGCAGATAGAACACAAAACCTAGATGATTTCTGTGGATGACATGCAGATTGATTCATTCCAATTCTAAAGTAATTCTTGGAACCCTTTTATAAAACTACTGAGCTGACAAGTTCTTCAAGCTCAGCTGATGGCTGAACCTCGTCCTGCCACAAGAGGCCACATGCAGCTTGGCTTACTAGAAACTCTAAGTCTTTCATGTCAGTTCCCTGAAGCAGCTTGAAAACTTACCTATTTCAACTTGGAAAATGATTTACCACTCACTATTAATATAGTTTTTAATTACATTATTTTAAGCCTTGAAATATCTGAAGCTTTTGGATAAATTATCTTCTCAATGTTATTTCTGCATTCCTATTGTAACTGTACAAATCAACTTTAGGAGTAATCAGCTTTAGAGGGAAAAATAAAAGTCCTGTGCAAACACTGGCTCATCGAGTTTCCTGACAATCCTGGCAAAATTACACTATGTTGAAAAATAAATAGATGGTGTGAGCTGAAGACTTTGAGTGCTAGCTTTTTCTTTAAAGCATTAAACTGAGATGTCTAGACATCTACTGATCGCACTTGCCCATCCTTCTTCTGAAATCTGGAGATGACAGTTCCATAGTCAGGGATGCTTAAGCAAGATGTGTATGTAGGGTTTCTAATCTGTCACAGTAGTTGTAACCTGTTTAACACATAGGAATACGAATACTTTTGATTCTTTATTTGCTTAAACAATTGTGCCCAAGCTTCTCTGCATCAGCAACTTCTTGCTAAATAAGCAAAGCAGCCATAGCAAAGTTATTTTGTTAATGAAAAAACAAGGTTCCATATTTCCACGTAGAAATGGTGAATACTGAAAAGTCTCAAGAGCAATACAATATCAAAACCTCATTCCAACTTACACAGAAATGTTTGTATTTGAGAAGTGGAAGTTTCAAATACTTAAAACAAGAAAATACCTACCCAGTATTGGAATTAGAGCAGCCAGTGATTTCCAGAAGGTAAAGCAGAATGATATCTAGATGGGTTTAGATGTTTCGATAGTGGCTGGGTAGGCATTTACTTTTCTGTAATTGCTCAAAACCACAAGTAAACAGTCCTTTGTACCTGGAGCTTGATCAGCTCTGAAAACAGTGATTTTCTTTCCCACAAAAGACAAAATATAAAATAAAAATTGAGAAATACCATTGAGAAAGGATAAAATGAAAAACTGAAACAAAATAAACAAAAAACACGCACAGAGTCCTGGCTCCGCTGTTGCTCTAAATATTCTTGTATAGTTAAATTTAATAACAACATTAAAGTATCATCATTAAGTAATGCTAGAAAAATCAATACTTTAAGGAACTTAAAGTCTTTCAGCTATTATTAATGTGGCAAATGCTGTATTTTTGTAGAGAATTTTGTTTGATTGACTGTTTTATTTAGGTAGATGGTGCCTGATTCCTAACTTCAGCTGCAGGTCTGGTAGTAGTTATGTTACTACTTTCTAAAAAAAATACTCCCCTCCAATCAACATAAAACACTGAGGAGACTAAAATTAGTGCCCATAGGCCATACAGAAGTTAAAATTTAATTCTTGAAGGGGCTGTTAAGCATATTATTTTTCCTCACCAGGTCTTTGAGCCTGCCTCAAGTCCAATTGATTGCCAGCATGGGAAACCAGAGGTTCTTAATTCAGCATATGGTCCTTTCTCCTTGCAACTGAAGGATCTGTTGATAAAATCAACTGATCAATCATTTGTTGTGTACCTAGCAAGGATTTCAGCATGTTTGCTTGACCATGGTTCAAAGTCAGTTCCTATTGCATTTATACTGATTTATCAATTGATAAATTTTTCACAGTTAACTAGGTATCTTGCACACATCTTAATATTCATAGTTTGCTTTGATTAAAATACAAAAAGCTTCACATTAATTAAAGATTTATTTTTCATAATGCAGACAAGCTGCAGGGTTTGAGTACTACTTAACTTAGTGTTTAATCAGGAAAACTACTGTAGCACTGGCCGACTGGGTTGGCTCAACTGCTGCTTGCTCAATTTTTCCCCATAACTGCAGGATATACTTTATTGTGACAGGGCCTGAACAGTGGAATTCCAATATGCTATACATCAGGTTCTCCATTATTGGATTAGCTAGATGTGGCATCATTACTGCTGCACTTTCATGCCTATCATTGATTACATCGTTCTTTCTATTTCACAATTAATGCAAGTCAGCTGGATTGATCAATCTTCTGATGAGTTTGGGCCACAGTCAATACATCCTTATGGCTCTGTGCTACTGAACTGTATGTTTTATAGCTGTGCATAAGGATTTGTCATTCTGGCTACAGATTTTCTTGTTTCTTAAATACTTCTGCTCCCACCTTGCTGCCTAACTCCCCAAGTGTTTATGAATTACTGATGTAACAAGAAAAAGGAAGAGAGCAAGAGAGTCACTAAATTCATTGTTGGAAAGAATTTTCTTGGAAATTACACAGTTGATTGGCTCGCTACCAACCACTCTGACAGCTGCATACTGCGCTTTAAGCATTTGGCTTCCAAGGAAATGCAGTGGTTTCATAAGACCACTTTTTTCATTCCTTGTTTAGACACCATCATGTTCATGAAATGTGGTAATATGTTAATAACTTGTAGTTAACAGTTTGCTAACATTGAAATACTCATTATTTTTGAATACTTTTACTTCCAAAGCATAGGGAAATTTGCAGGAAAATCTCTATCCATAATGTGAGAGAGAAGGAAAAGTTGGGGCATGAGGAGAAGAAATGAGTCACTATACTTGCCTGATGCCACTCTTCTATTATCCTATGTTACAAGTATAATATCCATATTTGAAAATCTTCTCTACAAAGACTAATCCTGAGTTATTGTCATTTTCTAATAAAACAGTCTATACATAAAAGTGCAATGACATACAACTTCTGGTATTTTTTAACTGAATGCCTTTTCTCTAGCTACTACAGAATGTACCCATATTGATGCCTGTTTTTTTTAAGCTGTCCACCAAAAATGAATTCTTATGTGTTTTTGCAAAACAAATCCACAAAACCAAGAACCTGAAGGTTCTTCCGAATGCTAGTGCTCTATCTTAGTTTCATTTTCGTCCAGCTACATCCTAACCTGACACATTACAAGACATTTCAGTCAGCAAAACATACCATACGTAAATATAAGAAAAGGAATGAACTGAAGCTTGGACAAAGTATAAAGAATTATAAGTACAGTCAGACTAGAGTTTGGGATTTCTAGACTAATTTGCACATTATGCTGAGAATGCCTTCATTAAATCAAGAATAATGGCTCTTTTTTTTATCCCTGTCTCATCTAGTTTCAAATGCCAGTACCAGTGACAATTACAAGGTATTAGCAATGAGAATTACACTGTGATAACAAGTTTTTTTTGGTTGTTGTTGTTGTTAGTTCTTTTCTTGAGAAACCTAAACCTACAGATAAAAAGCACTGATAATTAAAATAGTTAAATTTCTCTAGTTAGAAAAGGAAACCGACCCCTGAAACAAGTTTTTGGTAAGCCCCCAAAAAAACCCTAATCAAAGAAGAAAGAAGAAGAAACACACTGTTTGACAATTGTAAATGCTCTGTTAAATATAAAATGCATTTCATTCATAGCAAGTAATGCATTTCCTTAAACACTCTGGCTTTAAGGAGAGCAAGCATTTTGGATTAACCATACATAATTCAGTTCCACTGAAAGTGTTCCACCTGAACAATATTCCCTCCTGTTTCTTGTAAAATTTTGAATATGAAAGACAGAGTTCATGCCTTAAACTGTGGTAATATAATACAACACTCTTATATAGCTTTCAAAAACACTTTTAAAATCAGGGACCAATATTGAGGTGTTGCTGCTTTGCCATCAGTGCCAGTAACATAAGGATCACTACCAGCGCTCAGTTTTTCTCCTTTAACAGTAACATGAACTGAGAAACAGGCTCAATAACTTAAAGTTTTACATTAGTTCATGAATCTCTATTTAGGCTACCTACAGACATGGCCTGGTTTTCAGAAATGCAGTGCACAGCAAGTCTTAGCAAGTCACTGTACCTAAATGTGCTCACATCGCAAAAAAAAAAAAAAAAAAAAAAAAAAAAGCAGGCCATTATATTTAGATTCCTAATTATAGGTGCAAAATTTGAATGAATTTAATTTTTTTTCCCAGGTAAGCATATATTACACCACAGTTGTTTTGAGGTTGCTTTAAAATATGCCAAATAGGTAAAAGTGAAGGTAAAAGTGAACAAATACAGTATTTATACATACATTCCAATCCAGGAAGTTGTGTTCTTCTGGAGCAAAAAGAAATCTATTTTTATTACAGTTTTATGAAAGATTGAAGCATGTATAGCTACAAAGGTAAACAAATTAACATTCTAATTAATCATATTGCCAGAAGATTTACACTAAACATAGAAAGCTGTGCTACTTTTCCATTTCAGAAAATTGAGCAATTAGATAATAAGGAAAAATATTCCTAAAAACCAAGTAATAATGATGGTGTGTTTGTAAATAAGTTTTTCATATCTCAGATTTCTTGGCTTCCATTTACACTACATTACACTGTAGTCACTGGAAATTGGAGCACAAGCCCAGTTTTCAAAATTAAAAGATTTAAAATGAATTTTTTAATGCAAATTCGAAATTCAGTCCTGGGGGAATTCACCTCCGCTATTAAAAATAAATTAATTAATAAATACATTTAAAAGTTTACCTTTTAACACTGTTGCATTTTCACCAAGTTTCTTATCCTTTCCAATCTGCACATCTTCACAAGGATATCAATTTCTTGCTTCACTCTTTAATATATTCACCAAATAACTTACTTGATGCAAAATTTACACTGTTATGGTTTTAATGTTACTCTAGCCTACTGTACCCTCGCTGTGCTTTTAGGTATAATCTCCTGGTTTTCTTAACAAATTTATTTTTAAAGAAACAATGGGCTACATATGCCTATTGATACTGTATAGATCTCTTTACATATACTGGCATAGAAAAGCTATACTTTATGAAAAAGCTCAGTGTGAACAAGAGGCCAAACCCTCTTCATAATCCAAACACGCAAATAACCATTTTTGAGTTGGTCTTTGAAAATAGAATAACTGTCTGTGCTAAAGCATGTGACTCTCTCTCGCTCTCTCTACTTTCATCAATTATGGAAATGTATTTCTATGTATGTTTTCTGTGCATATAGAAGGATAAAAATATTTAGATCTTCAGCTTCACTATGATTTTTTTTTTTAAATCTTTGTTATAGGATAGAATATTTAACATCACTGTAGCATATGAGAAGACAGTAAAACAATGGAGTGTCTCATGAATTTAGATGCATGTGAATTCAGTCATTTCAAAGAAAACATTGCACAGTTAGCCAAACTGAATCTTTGTCCTCAATTACTGAACTTGTAAACAAAACTTGCAATAAACATTTCCTATAGTCATAACTTCTAATTTGTCTTTTACAGTAGAATAAATTAACACTATATGTTTGCTTTCTAACTGTCTAAAGAAATTATAGGAAAAGAATACTGCAGGCAGATGAATTTGTATTACATATAAAAAAACCAACCCCCACCCAGGCCTAATCTTGTTGTTTTTTTAGCATCCTTGCACAGGCAAAATGCACTGTCAGAATGCATGTTACTTTCAGTAAGTGACACACATGCAACTTCAGATAACATAATACAAGATCTCACCTTTAGTTTCTACCTCCTGAAATAAATGTTTTTCACTTTTTCAAAGGAAATGACTTGCATGTTATTTATGAGGTAATACACCTAAATGCTCCGAGCACTGGGAAACACAGCTTTCAAGTAAAGCAGAAAAACTTGTGTCTCTTAAGGCTTTAAAGGTATTGCTGCCAAGTTCTCTTTTGCAGAGGTATAGTCTAAATACTATAAAGTGCAGTGGAAAGGATTAAGTAATCTATACTTCCTCCTGAATTATAGATATAATCAAAATGAGCAAATACACAACATCAGTCTTCACTATGCTTGTCTTCCTACAGAATTTAAGCTTAAGCTCTAGTTTTTGTGCCTTGTTGCTACTCAATCTCCGCTGTTTACCTAAGAGTTTGAGCTTCATAACATACCCTAAAGTGTCATTAAAAAGGTACGAACTTGGATGCTTCTGACAAAAGGCATATGTCAAGTTTCCACCAAGGAATTCCATCATGAATACAGTTTATGATTCCCGCTTAAATTTATATTTCATTACTTATGTTTTAACATCATTTTTAATATTTACTTAACATTTTTCTAAAGACAGAGCCAGCGTCATTAAATCAGAAAATGGAACTCTGTTACAGAAACCATAATCATTACAGCTTAACCTAAAATTGCTAATGTAGGCTTTTCTTTCTTCTTATTTTGCAGACAGAATAGCAGTTTCCTGTGGCTCACTGATCCTGACAATACCCTTAGACCAATTCCCATGATTCCCTCATCATGGGCAGATATCACTTCAACAGATGTCAAGAACAGCTAAGTGCACTTAGGCCTATTTGTTAAATTCCTAGGGGGAGGTAGATTGGCGAAATTCATCCTGTAATTAAACCACATATTTCTTTCAAGCTGCTTCTCCCCTCTTCCCTTCATAATCCCTCTGCCTCGCATCAAATCATTTAGGCACTTATTGGCTACAATCAATACAATATGAGATACATTAATTTAGTCCCTAGGAGATTTGCTGGGAATGGGCGGTATTGCTCCGCAAGCATTCTCAAATGTTCATGCAAGCATGCTATCAACTGCAGCAATATAGCACTTATAGTCAGCATAGACAGATTTATGGCAATTCCATACTGTGTGCCCACAGGTCTGGTCTGCAGCCAAACATACATAAATTGGATTGAAATGGGAAACACTAAATATATTACCTAATGCACACAAATGCTAAATAGTGCAAATCACTGTGAGGAGTTGGAATGGGTGAACAGAATCTTAACAATAAAGATTTCCATATACTCAAGCACACTTTGTGCTCTGTAGAGTGAAATTAGGATTGGAAAGAAACATTAACAAGGGTTCTCATATACAGATATGAACTTCAAAGTATTATCTTACACTTTTATTTATTTTGCCTTTTAACCTGCACATCCTTCTTTTATTGCACTACTAGGATTTGGTTTTGTCTTTACAGAAGTAAGGCAGGATGGAGCTATCCAATTTTTGTAGGAAAAGGATATAAAAATAATTCTGAAATGAGGCTACATTTCATTTTTAAGGATATACTATTGCAATTTTTATTTAAAAGCAAATACATAAACCAATTCCCTAACCCGTAACTGTGAAACTGAGGACTTAGAAACGTCAATAAAATAATATTAAATGTTTCATAAATCCTAAGCATGGAATACATCGGGAAGCTATCAATATGTACATCATGCAATATGTCATTTGAAATCAAAATTATATTTGAAACAGTAATGACAATTGAAATCTGTACACACACAAAGATAGATTACTAACATGGTAGACTAGGGAAATAAGGAAAAAATATAATATCCAAGACTTAATTAGGTTATTTTGCTAGAACTGAAAAATATAAAATAAAAATCTATCAAACAAAATTCTGTGTACAATCACATGTATTTAATTCTTAAGATAGAGAATTAATCAGGAAGCCTTTTTCTTCATTTTCAAAACAAATATAATTTATAATTTTCTCATGAACAAATTTGAGTTTAGATTATGTTGAACTGTCTATTTGAGCTTGTTTCTTGTATACTATATTGGGAAAGCATAGCTTTGAAATTTCCAGTGAATTATCTTATAAAGTGAATTTATTAAAGGAATATTGGGGGGGGGGGGAAAGGAAGGGGAGAGGATGTTTCTAGTAGCAAGAATTACTACACATATAAAATAGTAATAGTAATAACGAGCTGCCTGTTAATGTTATACTATAAAATCTTGCAATGTTTTACTTGTATTCATTATTTTTTGTTTAGGGTGTGAGAGCCATTGCATTATTATAGTACCTCCACAGAGTAGGAAAGGCTGTTGTACTTCACAGTTTCTCCTGTGTCTTATGACATACTGCCACTAAAAAAGTTTCAAGCATCTGATAAGTGATTTGCATTACTATAAAACACCTTACATCTCTTTGACTATTTTAAATTGATAACGTCAAGTTTCAGCACAAATACTGGAGAAAACGTAACCATTCAATTTACATGTATATTCAACACTCCTTCAAGTCTGCAAGGAGTGGAGTCTCATCCTTACAATAGAGGAAAGTCTGAACCATTGCTATTTATAGTGGTAACTATTTCACTACCTTAATGTTAATCCACAGAAATGCATTTTAGACTTTGTTATCATTACCCCTTTAGTAAAATGGTTAACCAGATTAAATTTATCTTTAAACTCTACAACTTCACAGAAAAGTCAGTCTTCTACACTTGCCTCATGCCTGAACTTTCTTAAAGAATAGCCTGCAGGCAAAGATATAGCTGACACAAATACAGCTTATACATTCCATGTTAATGTATAAGCAACATTCTAATTTTCTCAGAAATTTGTAAGAAAGAAATAAAATCTCTCACATAAAAATAAATAAATAAATATATATATAAAGTATGAAGAAAGGATTACAGGGCATAATTTCAGCATGGAAATACACTGCTTTAACCTCAAACCCCTGAGATCTACAATTAAGCATCCCAGAAATTAGGAAATTAATATGAAAATTTTGTTATCATGCAGCAAATACTCTTATTATACTTTAATTTATTAGAAATATTTTCAAACTCTCCCTATGGACAAAGTCCAATTTAGAACTGCTTACATCTTTCTTAGAAGCTGAAGTAAGCTTTTCTGTTTCATCCTTTATAATTGTATTTAAAAGCTTGCAAAAACTGCTGACTTTGGACTGAAACAGATAATTATGCCAAATGTGTTTTTTCTAGTACTTTTCTATGTATTCCTAATTGTTGTTGTCTACCTTTTTTTACATTTTACTTTTGGATTCCAAGAAGCTTTGCAAACAGAAAAAGAAAAAAAAAAAAAAAAAAAAAAAAAGAAAAAACGCACTAGATACACCTGCTTAATGACTATAATTAGGTTACTACTAATTCATATAGCTGTTACTATAGACTGTTTAGGTAAATGACTAAGGCAGATAGTTTCAGATCAAAAATAATTAGTCAAGTTTTTTGTTTGTTTGTTTAATTGCATTGTTTTTCCCCCTCCAGGAAGTAATTTCATAATGGACTAAAGCAACTTCCATTTAAAGAAAACTTCTGCATTCCCACTTCTCTTTGAATTGTTCCTTTAGATTTTCTGATTTGCCTTCATAGAAGAGTATCTATCTTGCTAGTATCATTTGATGTCCTGTATTGGCAATGGAAGGACCAATGAACAGGCAATCCTCGTCCATCTTTCTCTCATCACCCATGATCCACCAACCATGGTTTTATAGACCTTTTTTCATGTTTCCCATCATTTGCTTCTTTTACAGGCTGTTTCTGCTTCTACTCAGCTCATACCCATCATTTTATATGTGGTTTGTTTTGTCTCTTCAATTTAAATTTATTTACATTGAATTCCATTAGTTTTTTGGACTTATAAGATCCTGCTGCAGTTTATTCATTGATCTTTTATCTTATCTTTTCTGAGCAACTTGGTATCATTGGGAAACTTTGTCATTAATAACATATTTCAATGAATACAGTGAACTGCATGCGTACCACTGGATAACCTTACCTCACTGTGAAAACTGACCACTGTTTAACCGTTATTTTTGTTTGTGCAAGGATCTTCTACTTCATCCCAAGGCTGCATAGTTTCTTTAAGAGTCTTTCATAATAGACTTTATTAAATGCCTTTTGGAAATCCAGGCAAACTATTATCAACATGGATTTGTTTTATTTTATTTTTTACTACTTTCAGTAGTACTAACAGCTTTGTGAGCCATAACCTTCCTTTTCAGAAGTTATTATGATCCTGCATACCATGTTTTCTCTATTCTATTCCTTATTAGAGATTCTAGTAAAAAGCTAGCAGCACAAAAAGGACTCATATCACAAGAATGAAAGGTCAAAATACATTTCCGGAAGTGGAAATACTTAACTGAACATGCTAACACAGTTGGTTTTTGTTGCCCTTTTTTTTTTTTCCTTTCTTCTTTTCATTTACTTTATGCCTGTCATCTTCATTTTCTCAGCTTTCTTCACCTTTTGTTTGGGATGTAAACAGCAAAAGCAGGAATGGCAGAAGGATGGCTAAATTGTTTCTTGCTTCTAGCAAGCGATGGCAAAGAGGCATGTGAAGATGGAGATGACAGGACTTTTATTTGTTATTATTTTAGAATTAACCTGTTCTTGTCTCCTTACACATCCTGTAACACAAGGGAATATTCTTTATTTCACTGTTCTGGATTCTTCAGAGCTTGTGGTATATGATCAGGCTGTACAATACAGCATCTGTAAAATAATTGAGTAGTTACTAAAGATATATAGCATATGCATTAAAGCAACTAAAAGTTGTATGAATAACGTGAATTCTAAGATCCCCACCTTATGAGTATTTTACTTAGTACCTTTATTTTTCTTTTAATATGCTACAGCTGGTGTGAAAGCTGCTCATTATAAAAGAGCATACTTAGTCCCTAGAAGTTGCCCTAGAACTCTATGAAAAAGGCAAAAAAAAAAAACATGTCAAGGACTTTCAACAACTATTAACTTTCAGTCGTCGTTATACATTGTATTGCAATAGATTAGCATAGAGAGGAAGAATGATTTTTTGTCTCAAAGTTAGGCAGACAGTAAATTTAATATTCAGTTAGAAAAAAAAAGTGAAAAAAATGTAAAACAGTGAACAGAAACATCAACAAAATAGCAAAAGTTGAAAAAGTATGATTTTTTTTTGTGAACTCATTGTCTTTCAATTCAATTATCTTCTCTTTGAACTATAATCAAATATAACAATAACTTGCCTCTTTATAGTAATTACATACTACCTGTGTGATTGGGGTAGCCTGAAGGCTCAGATTTGGTTACACCTGCAGACTAAATTATTTTGTAAGTGTTATTAGAGCAAATAAAGGAGCTAGGAGAATAGCATTAAAATTATATAAAGCAACACTGCTGTAGAATGCCTCATGTGGAAAATTAATAATTTCATCTTTAAAACAGGAAAGTGTGAAGTTGAGAAAGATGCATCTCAAACTACTAAAGGCAACAGGTTTTGTGATACTACGTATTTTTGTTCTGTTTCATTCCACTACAAAAGTATGCTATAATACATGTATGCTATTTACATTTTTGTGAACACTGTTAAGCATCTTTTTTTCTAGATACTAATTAGAAATCTTCGCTCTTAAAGACCAATGAGCTCTCTCTTACCTATACGATCATCTCATACAATCATAGATGGCATTATATTCTCTCTAATCATACAACCTAGGTAATATGTCAACTTCATGTTTGCAAAGGCCTGAATTCAGTCTTAATGTCATGAGAAATTCTTTATTTAACATCTTGAAGTTGCATATTTATTTCAGATACCGTATGTAAGGTTTTCCCCCACACAGAGGAAGAAGAACTGCAAATTCTCACCCTTGTTTAATGCAGCACCTATCCACACAGCAGCAAGAATGAAAGACCCAGGCTAGTTCTAAGCAGTCTTGGTTGTCTTTTCAGTGCAATGCAATTCAGAGAGTTTTTAAAATCACGATTTGGTGCCTAGGCAGACAGCCCTGCTTAAAATGATGCCCATCTGCTTCCCCCTCCCCCCCCCCCCATTTTTTTTTAAATCTTTAATTTATTATTTTTTTTTATTTCAAGAAAGCATGTTCCCTATTTTAATGACTTATGGCCACTGCTGTGTCCTATAAGATATTTCCCTCTTTCCACGCTTTGGCATTAATTATTTCTCTTTATACTTCTCCATAACCATTTACTCTGCTTCTCTCTAGTTTCTCCCACCTTAAGACTAAGATCTAAGACAAACATTCTGCTTGCTGTATTTCTATATACTGTATTCTCTTTAAACTTGCTGAATGCATTGTTTACAACCACATCATGGAATTCCCCTTCTACTGTTCCCATTCTGTTCTCCCATGAGATCTATCTGTTTAAGGAAATGTGGTTGGCAAAGCCCTCTAATGAATGTTTTCTAAGCCAAGGTTAAAAGATAATACTTCATGCTCACACTCATCTAATCTGTAAACCACTTTCTATAACATCAGCCAGACAGCTGATCATAATTCCTCATGTAATTACACTTTCACATTATCTATGTCTCCTTCTTGTCTACCATCAGCTTTTTGTAGGTTCTCTAAGAGGTGCCTGTCCTTGCTTTCCTGCTCTTTTCCTTACACATCTTATCTTTAGCCATTTATCATCTACAAAGACGTCATATGACTCATAAGGTCATCACTCTGCTTTACAAATTTGAACTAAATCTTCACTTGTCTTTGTCAAATCTCTTCATGGATATCTAACTGTTGCTTCAAGAGCAAAGCAGAACTTTATCTAGGGCAATAACCTATTGACCATCAGCTTCCAGACCCTCCTTTCTAGACCTTTCAAAAATGTATTATCTTGAACTCCTGTGAAAACTTCAGGATTTTTTCTGAATAACATTTTTAAGATCTAGCACTTCATATTCATTCAAAGAACTTAAACTTCCACCCCACCCTTCACCACACCATTTGTATAAGTAAGATTTTCTCCCACTTTGGCTGCTTTTCTCTACTCACAACCTTTTAGACCGCTGCTGCAAAAGGAATTTTGTTAAAATATTACTTAGATCATTTCAGCCATCTTTTTATATCTTCTTTTTCTGTCTCATCAGACTGACCTACCTCTTCCCACATCTCATGAACATGTGTCAGTTTTCCACCTTCAAAAGGACTTCTTTTTTTCCCCTCACATTTTCAGTTACATGGTTTTGGCTTTTTCTTTCCTGCTGCCCCTTCCATTTGCTGATCTGTTCCCTTCCCCCCCATCTGCTCTTGTGACTACTAAAACTTGACAAACTAGTTTATCTATGTTAGTCAATGATGCTCTACTTACATGTATTCTTTGAAATCCCTTCTTCCAAACATTTTCAGAGTTAAATTCTTTGAACAAAGATCATATTTTATTTTGGACTTTTCAGCATGTGTCAAAAGGGGTCTTCAACGCAAGGCTAGATATCTTTGGCATTACAGTCATGCTAATAAGGAAACACCAATAAAAACAAAATACCTGAAAAAATATAATAGGAAAAATACATTTAAAAAATAAACTGAAATTTAACATAGTTAATATTGACTAAGATACTCATCAGTGTTTGTGTAGGTTGTAAATTTCACTCGGTATTCCTTGAAAAAAGTGATATATCCACAAATTAATGGTGGAAAGTTGTTATATAGCTAAAGAGATGCTTAATAAAAATTTTTTTCCCTACCTATAGAAAAAGTACATTAATTGGTACTTCATCATGTGGTTCTCTTTACTCCATCATCACTTACATTTACACCTTTTCTCTGTTCCCTTCTTATTTCCTGCTCTTAAACTCTTGAAATGATTTAGGCTCTCCTCCCCACAGCTGAAAATGAGAAAGTGATTAGTTTACTTGCAATGCAGAGATTTTTGAGAAGACCGGGGGAAAAAAAAAGTGGAAAGATACTCTAAAAGCTTTAAATGTTATAGTCAGGACCATTTGTATCATTTTGATATCATGCTGTCTCTTATCCTTTTCGTAATGTATTGTTTTGTCAGTTTCTAAATTATTGTTTTTAATCAATCATACCTTGTAGCCCTACAAACAACTGAAAGGTACAAGAGAGAAAAAAAAAGTTCTTAATCATTATTAGTTCTTTGATCAAAAGAAATTTGGTTTAATGTTTGATCCATATACTTTAGAAAAGTATACCAAACTTGGAGGAGTTGTGGACTCGAATGAGGGTGGAAAGGCCTTGCAGAGGGATCTGGATAGGTTGGAGAGCTGGGCGATCACCAACCGCATGAAGTTCAATAAGAGCAAGTGCCGGGTCCTGCACCTGGGACGGGGAAACCCTGGCTGCACGTACAGACTGGGCGATGAGACGCTGGAGAGCAGCCTAGAAGAGAGGGATCTGGGGGTCGTGGTAGACAGCAAGTTGAATATGAGCCAGCAGTGTGCCCTGGCAGCCAGGAGGGCCAACCGTGTCCTGGGGTGCATCAAGCACGGCATCGCTAGTAGGTCGAGGGAGGTGATTGTCCCGCTCTACTCTGCGCTGGTGCGGCCTCACCTCGAGTACTGTGTGCAGTTCTGGGCACCACAGTATAAAAAGGACATGAAACTGTTGGAGAGTGTCCAGAGGAGAGCTATGAAGATGGTGAAAGGCCTGGAGGGGAAGACGTACGAGGAACGGCTGAGGGCACTGGGCCTGTTCATCCTGGAGAAGAGGAGGCTGAGGGGAGACCTCATCGCAGTCTACAACTTCCTCGTAAGGGGGTGTCGAGAGGCAAGAGACCTTTTCTCCATTAACACCAGCGACAGGACCCGCGGGAACGGGGTTAAGCTGAGGCAGGGGAAGTTTAGGCTTGACATCAGGAGGGGGTTCTTCACAGAGAGAGTGGTTGCACACTGGAACAGGCTCCCCAGGGAAGTGGTCACTGCACCGAGCCTGACTGAATTTAAGAAGAGATTGGACTGTGCACTTAGTCACATGGTTTGAACTTTTGGGTAGACCTGTGTGGTGTCAAGAGTTGGACTTGATGATCCTTAAGGGTCCCTTCCAACTCAGGATATTCTATGATTCTATGAAAACATAAAATCTATTTGTTTGAATTTAAGCCTCATCAGTGCTTTGTCTGATAATTAGGCAAACAGGCTAACATCATTATTGGATAATTTTAATGTTTCTCACAAAAGAATGTAAAACCATCTTTCCATATCATCTCCCAGGATGATATGGAAAGAGAGCACTAATACCCAAATTATATTTAGATCTTGGTGTGCTCACAAGAGAGAGCTTAAAATAAAGTCTTATTTTTGAAAACAGATGACAAGAGATGTTATATTGTAACTGTGATATCTGCCTACAAAACACATAATTTCAGTCAATTAAATGCAGTCATATATCACTGTTCCACAACTGAGACACAAGTATTAGCATTTATGGATACAAATACTGAATTTAACTTTAATAGCCAGTGTTAACTGTTAGCACTTAGTGCTGGACTCAATAGACAAAATTCAGGTGAGGATGACTAACTCTGTATTAAAGCTGCAAAATTTGAAGCTAGTCAGTAATATAAATGACCTGTAGTTTATTCTCCTGAGCCTGTTAAATTGATAACATTTAACACTTTATTAAGGGGAAGAGAGAATTAGGACACTACTTATACATACATACAGAAGCTGTAAGCAAGGACGCTGAAGGAAATCTCATTAAAAAAAAAAAAAAAAAAAAAAAAAAAAAAGTCCTTCCAAACCTGCATTTTATCAAGGCTAACAACAACTAATTTAATCATTTATTGTCTTTATTTTCCCATCAGTTGTCATCCACAGGTGTTTACTATACGTTATCTGATAAATTATACCACAATGGATATATTAAAAGGAAACGGAGTTTTTCCTGTTGTCACTTCTTAGAACAGGTTAGTTTATATCTTATGCAAGGGCAGTAACTGGAGTCAGAGCATAGGTCTGTGGTCTGTGTTGCTGACTGGAGTAAGTGCAGGTGTGCAAGGTGGCAATGACTAGAGAAGATCAAGCCAGATGTGAGTAGGTGAAGTGTCTGGGGAGCAAGGAGGAGCAGGTCTCAGTCAGGTGCCATTGAAGGCAATGCCTTGTTTGTGGCAACCTGTGCAAACAGCCATGTCAGTCTCCTCTGTATCTCTAGGATCTGTGCTCAGCTTTGCTACTGGTTGAACCTGCAAAGTGGAAAGCAGCAGCTGTGTCCCCCAGCCTGGGCAGAGTCCCTGGGCACCAGGATGGGCCCCAGCAGCTGGACAGTAGCAGCCCTGGGCTGGAGTGGCTGAAGGAGCTGGGTACATTCCTATCACTTAACATATGTACGTGTGTGCGTGTGCACATGCACTTGTGGGGAATGTATCTTCAGCTTTGCCATCTGTTGGTGCTGGGGTATGTGGTGTTGCAGCAGCCTTGCCTCATGGGCTGATGGGTCTGATATGATATATTTTCCTTGAACAGTTTTTATCAAGTTTTATTTTCAACTGCAGGTGGATAATCAAATATATATCTCTATCTATCTACCAAATATGTGCAAAACATACATATAATACATAATGCAATAGTTTTACATAATGCAAGAGTTTTATTCTCCTATCTCAAGTATCTTCAAGAGCATCCCTTTTATTGGTACTTTGCTTCTTACATGAGCTCATAAGTACTACATAACTTACAGAGCTAACGATACATCAAATTCATCTCCTTATGTGACCCATTATTCTCACTTAGAAGAACAGAAACTATGAAACTATATGAGTACACAGAGTGCACACCAGACTTATTATTGAGGGAAGGGGTTCTCCAACCGAATGGAACAGTGTCCAGCTGTGGATACACTTGGTTGAATTGTGTGCCACTGTGATTTTTCCTGGCTGACATGTCTATTCCAGAACGCAACCACAGAAAGCCATTTCTGCCTGATCTGTGGAAAAAGTCGTGTCAGCCAGGGCCTGATTCACCTGAAAGCTACCAGAATCATTAGGAAAATTGTTCTATTTGGGTAGTAGTGTAATCCAACAAAATGAAAAATAATTTGATTTTGTTGGTTTAATTTTTTGCATGATGTTAATGCTAAACCTATCCCTTCTTAATAAAAGCAGTATCTGTGACTTGTCTGGGCTTAGGTATTTTGTTAGCCTTATTCAGGCTAGGACAGTAAGATTAAACAGTTTATGTTTGAATTTATATTTATGTATGAATTGATTGAGAGCAGCCGTGCAGAGAAGAACTTGGGTTTACTGGTAGACAAAAAATTGGTCACAAGGCAAGCAGTGTGTCCTGACAGCCCTGAAAGCCACCCGTACTCCAGGGCTGCACCAGCATGCCCAGCAGGGCAGGGAGGGGATTCACCCCCTCTGCTCCGCTCTTGTGAGACCCCACCTGGAGCCTGCATTCAGCTCTGGGCCCACCACAAGAGGAAGGGTGGAACAGGTCCAGAGAAGGCCACAAGGATGGTCAGGGGGCTGGAGCTCCTCTGCTGTGAAGAGAGGCTGAGGGAGCTGGGGCTGTTCAGTCTGGAGGAGAGAAGGCCCCAGGGAGATCTCTTAGCAGCCTTCCAGTACATAGAAGTGTTTTATATGAAAGACAGATAAAGACATTTTACCGGGGCCCGTAGTGACAGAACAAGTAGAAGTGGTTTTAAACTGAAAGAGGGTAGACTGAATATAAAAAGAAACTCTTCTCTCTGAGAGTGGTGATGCCCTGGTCCAGGCCAGAAGAAACTGTGGGTGCCCCATCCCTGGCAGTGCCCAAGGCCAGGCTGGGTGGGGTTTGGGCAGCCTGGGCTGGAGGGGGTGTCCCTGTAGTGGAGGAACCATGTGGACTTTGAGGTTTGGGCTTCCAATCCAAACCATTCTATGATTCTATAATTCTATATATAGACCACTGATTTCCAATAAAAATGCCCTTCATTACCTTTGAAAAATAAAAATAGCATGGAGAATCTCTCCCTGGTGCTAAGATTAGGTTTATGATAAAGGCTGGTTTACTCTGAGTTCTTTCAGAACAATAAAACTCTTTTTGTTAAGAGCACTTAAACTTTGGGGGCAAATTGGAACGCTGGTAATGGGTTGATAGCTTCTGTTATTAACTGAAGTATATTAACAGCCTTAATTCCTCAGATCAAAAGAGCCACTGACAACTGCCTCCTGCTGCACACTTAGGCTTTAACAACATCTGTTTCCTACAATGTCTTTGGGAATATAAACTCATTTTATGACTAACAAAGGGAGGATTTTATAAAACATCATTCCTTTAATATAAAATTCTGCTAGTATCTGATAGTCGCGAAAAAATATTTTTAAAGGCATACTACCAATTTATTTTTTTTTTTCTGTCATTGTGTACTTAGTTATTTTTCATATCTTAAGGTATAACAAAAAGAAATGCTTGAAAACAGAGTTAAAAGCCTGCAGGATATAACTTTATTGCATTAAGTCTGATTATAAACATAAAGGTAACTGATGCATTGTAATAGAATCTTCTTATGACCCGGGCTAAGACTGTAAAATGTAAAGCTTCATACTGTGCTCATGGTGTTCAGTTAAAAGCAGAAAGAAAAACAGTGTTGCATTTTCAGTATCATCAGCAGAACTGCCATCCTTCCTCATAGGGTTTTCTAATCCATTCTGGCACCTGAGGCATTTGAACAGTTGGTGGGAAGAACTGACACTGTGACGAAGGGAGTCTCATTTCAGATTTACAGTCCAATCACTCACAAAATCTGCCAATTCATTTTATGGTATGTACTGTGAAAATTCATTATTTAATATGAGCCTAAAAAGTCTACTGGTGCAGTACACTAGCTTGATTTTGAATTAGAAGAGAACCAGTAACACAATATATGGACTCTTTAAGCTTGTACTGAGGGTAGCCCAGCAAATAATACCTGAAATATCCTTTGTATTTTCAATCAAGCATAAAATTTGTTCAGCCAACAAGCTGTTCTATTTCAATATTTTTTCTATGTATTTTTATGTGACTATTATATATGTATAGCTCTATGTATGTATGTATGTGTGCTAGCTGCTAAAAGCAGAAAATAAATTACTAGTCTCAAGTCAGAAATTGTTTCTGTTCCAAATATTTTCAGCTCCAAGTGTTAGTTATTTCAAAAGTTTTCAGATATCATTTACTTCTGAACTTTGAGACCTGATATAATTTCTTTAAAAAACAAAAACAAAAAACAAACAAACAAACTTAACTCACCTTTTCTCAACTAATCATAACCACTCAAAACTAATTAACTCACAAAACACTCTTTTTTAATTTTATAATTGGATGACTTAGGGATGAAACTACACTATAGGGACCATGGAACCCATAATCATGACTGTGCCACATGATACAGAAGCTAACTTGGAGTTGCTACCTCTTCATTCTCCTTGGTGATATGGCTTAGTTACCTCATTCTCTACAAAAGGCAATTTATGTGTCTTATAGACCTATCACATGCTAAGACTGAGAAAATATTATATTATAATATTAGAATAATATTAATATAATAATAAAAATAATATACTATGATATTATAATAACTTAGAAAAAAATAACTCACACTTAAAGGAAATAACAGGATGTCTCTAGGTAGGTTTTCCTTTTGTATCTGTCCCTGTTGACTTGTCCTGCAGAATCAAAAATGCAGTACGTCTGTTCCTCTAAAAAATGCAATAAAATGAGAAGGAGCTAGGCTATTCATCTTAGCTAGGAGTTACAAGAGCAGTGGTATTGGACAGCCACCTAATCCACACCTTGATTTGCTGCTGATCGTCACAATTTATTTATTTATTTATAATTTATTATTTATCCTACTAACAAAATCAAAACATGCAAAATAAACCTCAGACAGGCTTGTAAGTTAAGTTAAGTTTTTGTTGTTGTTGTTGTTTTTTTTAATGTGTTACACATTCTCTTTATTTTCCTACTTTTTATAGTAGCAGTTTGATATTATAAACCATAGTTTGTAAAAGCCATTAAGAGTAAGCTTGCTAGTAGCAATCCTATTAAGTTACCTCATCAAGTGATGTGCTGCAATGTTTTCATATCAACTTATTTTAGCTTTTATGTTATAGCATTCATAAATGTCTCAAATTCCAAAAGTTTTAAAGTATTTTGTTGAAATTATGTGCAGTAATTTCTTATTGGAGACTACAAGGACATAAACAACACAAAAAATCAGCTTACAAATCAATTACAAAAAGTATATTTGAAAAATCAGTTAGTGCTAGCAATATTTTGACAATTAAAAGAAGGGTTGGAGTTCCTCTCTAATGTAGAGGAATAAGTTTACAGTCCGCTGTGAGATTTCTTTCAGAGTAGAGTGTAAGAATAATGAATTTCAAAAGACTTCAGTTAATGTGAACTAACATCCCTTTATTTCCTTGAGAGTATATTGCAACCCCATTGTGATAACCACTTTCATGGTCCCTCGGTACAGAGAAGGGTTAGTAGAACGCTTCTTGTTTGCAATTGTAAGCCAGCATACTTTATAATGTCCATCACAGTTACTGCATGTTTCAAGGTTTCAAATAATCATAACTCCAACATGCTGAGAATAAATATTGGTCCAAAAGCTGAATGTAGCACAGGACAGTATGTATGGAACATATCAGACAACATCTTACTTTTTTCAAATTCATGTGGTTAGTAGTCATCAAAAAGCTACTCTACTTCTTTCGGCATACTGAATCAGGATTCAAGCATACCTGACAAGATATATTTCTATATATGCCTAATATGCCAAGGCCCTTATTAGGGCGAGACTTATTAGAACAATTAAAAGCAGAAATAAGATTTGAAAAAGGGAAAGTAGAACTCTGGGTAGAAAATGACCAGTTAGTGGAAATTTTGAGCCTGGCTCTCATAAACATTCCTGTTTCCTTGAGGATACCTGAAGAAGTTCAGAACTAAGTATATCTGGGAGCGTGGGCCTCAGAAACAACAGAAAGAGTGAAAAATGCTCCCTGATACTAGTCAGGCTCAAGGGAGGGGCACAGGCTGTAAGAATTAGATAATACCCCTTTAGAATAGAGGATAGGGAATGGATCTGACCAATAATTGACCGTTTCATCAGTGTGGTCTATTAACAGATTGTGAATCAGAATACAACACCCCCATTCATTCTACCGGTTAGGAAGTCAGACAGTAGTTATCAAGTAGTACAGGATCTCAGAGCTGTTAATAAAATTGTTGAAGACCTACACCCCGTCATGACAAACCCATATACTTTGCTTTGAAGGTTGTTCAACAATACAGTAGCTTCTGGGAATAGACTGGAAACTACATACCCCACATAACCCTCAATCGAGTGGTCAAGTAGAGAAAATAAAACACCTAATTAAACTACAGATTGTAAAATTAGGATAGGATGCCGGTTTGCCCTGGCGTCAATCATTGCCTTTAGCACTTCTGAGAATTAGGACTGAGTCCAGGACCAAGGAGGGGTTGAGTTCTTTCAAAATATTGTACAGAATATATGGTACAGTCTGGAATATCAACTCAGGCCAGCAGCGAGATATTGTCAGATTATATAATAAACCTGCAGAAACAGCTTTGGGAAGTCACGAAGCTGGTCCTAGGAACTAGGGCCCAAGATCTTGATGGGGTGCACAATATTGAACCTGAGGATTATGTATATGTTAGATATCTTTCAGATTCACCTTTGGAACCAAAATAGGAAGGCCCATTCCAGGTGTTATTGACTACTTACACAGCAGTCAAGATTAAGGAACAAGAATCATGGATACATCACACCAGAATAAAGAGGGCATCTAAACCATGATCAGAGTCAGCACCTGCAGGACCGCTGAAACTGGATTCAGTGAAAAGATGGACAATAATATGGGGTTTATTCAGCCTATGGTTAGGTTCTACTCTCTCATGGGAAACCAATTACTACTTTAAATTGACATTTATGTGAGTCAATTTGACTGGAGCCAAAAACTGTTGGGTCTGCATGGCCATGCCAAGGGGAGACCGAGAAATACCACTTTACAGTTATGACCTCAAATTGGACTTTGATCAATAATGCCACAGGTGTCAATATGTGGAAGGCTGGGAACATGTCTCAGTTACAGTGTAAAGAAAATGTGATAGATGAAGGAAAGGGACCCAGATTTACCCTCCAAGTTCTAAATGGAGGAATATTCCTAGAGGGATGTAAGAGCAAGTCAATAGGAACCGGCAGTTTTGCTCCCCACTTTGGAAGTTTTAATGTGATCAGTATAAATTGTACTATTAGAAATCTGCAAGAAGAATCATCCATCCAAACAATAACCAAATTGGGGTTAAAGGATTTGGACGTAACCCTCAAAGGAATTTACCTTAATCATACAGTTCAGATGAAGAGTAAGGCCATGAGCACCATACCCATATGCCTGGCCCCTGCCAGATTTTGGTGGTTATGTGGGGACGGGTGGGCCCGGAAAATATTGCCCAGATTCTGGAAGAGAACATGCACACTTGGAAGTATAATTTCCCAGCATAAAATTATTAATCAGACTCAGGTACCTCAGGGGATCCTATGGAATCCCTGGGTATGAGATAGGCAAGGTAGAAAGGCCATTTCTACTCATTGGTAAAAAGGCCTACCTCATTCCATAGTTTTGTCCAATGGTTTCTGAGAGTATGAGAGATATCTGGACATACTGAAGATAGTCTAACACAGGGCCACAGAGATGATGAAGGTGCTGTGGCATCTCTCCTATTAGGAGAGGATGAGAGAGCTCGGCCTGTTCAGTCTGGAGAAGAAAGGGTACACAGAAGGCAGAGACAGGTCTTTTAAGTGGTGCTCCGTTCCAGAACAAGAAGCAACAGGCGCAACAGAAGCAACAAATTTGACACAGGAGGATCTGTCTGAACATCAGGAAACACTTCTTTCCTGTGAGGATGACTGAACCCTGGCCCAGGTTGCCCACAGAGGCTGTGGAATCTCCTCCTTGGAGATCTCCCAAAGCCACCTGGACACAGGCCTGGGCCCCCTGCTCGAGGTGGTCCTGCTGGGGCAGGGGCAGCAAATGGACCTGAAGCCCATTCCAACGTAAACCATTCTGTGATCCTGTGACCCTACGCCAAAGGTAGCAACTGAAGAACATAGAAGGTTACAATAAGATTCATGTGCTGTTCCTTTTTCCATTTACAGTTATATCTCTTAAAAATTCTTTCTCCCTAGAAGGAATACTGTCCTTTTAGTTAGGGTGAGGCAACTTACTTTTTTTCTTTTTATATATATATATATATAGTGTACACTATATATATATATATATATATATATTAATATTTTAATCTTTTTAAGGCTTCTCTTATATTCTTAGAGAATAATAGTTTAGTGATTACTACACTTGTCAAAAACTCTGGAGACTTGAGTTCCCAGTGCAGCCTTCAAGAAGTCACTCATTTGCTGTACCTCATTTAATGAGAATGCAAATCAGAAGCAGAAAGGCTAATGAAGGTACAGAGCTGTTCTTATAAAAGGGAACATGGAAGAGACAATAAACACTGCCTGAAAGAGAGGTGTGAGGAGGGAAATATTTTCATCACATAGTGGCATGGAGGAAGTAGAAAGACAGACTGGTTCCCTTTCCTCCCTATCGTATTTTGTAGGATATGCCCAGCTTACCATCATTGTGCTTCTCTGAATTCTCTCCAGTGGGCCCACATCATTCCCAAACATTACACCAAGGTCTGGATGCTAATCTACATGATAGCCTTATCTTTGCTCAAGATATCTTGATCAAAGTTGTTTTGTTATTGATGTTATTGTTGCTGTTGTTTTCGCCACAATAAACATAGAATATTTAAAGAATTGTACAGAGACTTTTTTTTTTTGTTAATAAATTCCACAATTGCCAGTGTTAATTGTGGGTGGGAGAGGAGTGTGAGACAGCTTTGCTAATCTCATCTATAATACAGAATTTTCCAATTACATATTTTTATATTCCTCCTCCTTTTTTCATCCTTTTTTTTTTTTTCCCTGTAATAGTTTGAATTGATAACATTTCTGAAGGAGTACAGCATCTATTCTGGAGGACTGGCAATTGAGCAGGGTTAACTGAATCTTCAGAAACAGCTTGGTAATTGCTCTCATTTCATTGCATCCATCTTCAGCACTGAAGGAGAGTTGTCTGAGACTGACATTAGCCTTTACACAGTCTGAATCCAGTACTGATACCTGTAGCGAACCTGAGACGGGGTGACCACTGTACATCAAGGAGCTGGTGATCCTTGTATCTGTTGACCTGAGTAGGTGCAGGCCTGTGCAATGCTGTACTTGTTGCACATCCAGCACGGCCTTCAGGCTGTGCTATGCGGTACAGATCCCCTGCAGAGAGGGGACAGATCCAGGCAGCTCAGAGCCATGGGCAGCTCCCACCCCATACCTGACAGAGAACACTGCCTGCCCGGCCTTGCTTTGTGCAAGGTGAGCAAGACAGGGCAGCAAGACATTCTCATATGAACATCCTTTAAAAATAGCTACTTTCTTGTAAGGAAATGGTAGCTAGAATGACCAAAAAAATAAGAACCTCTCTCCATGGACAGGATCTGTGCAAGTGTTGTGGAAAAATCCATCCAGAGGCCATCCAATGCCACATGAACATGGGGTTCCCAGCATCTGAAGGGACGTAAGATTTACTCAGTATCTATATTGTTCTTTTTATTCTGTCTTATTAAAACAGCTATTTTATTAAGCCATTTGTTGCCTGGCTTTTCTTATTGAGATCCAAAAGGAACCCTACATCATCTGTCGCTCACATCCCCTCACAGAATAGGACCTAATCAGACTCTAGATTAACACACACCTCAGACCTTCAGGGGATTTTACACACACAATCATGTGTTGTTCTGTAGAACTGACACAAGTGTTTCTACTTCAACACTGTCTCATTGTGTTTATATTTAATTGGCCAGTGAGGTAATTATGTTCTCCAGAAAGAAATCAATTTTATTTCCTATACTATCCTTTCTTTCTGTTATTGCAGTCAGTGGAACACAGACAGCCAATGTTGTTTCTAATTCTTCCTATTTGGTTCTTCAGTTCTACAAAAAACACATTTCTCCGTCCAAATTGCAGTTTCTGTTTCCCATGTTACATGCCCCTTCAGTTACTTGTGTTTCTGTTGTCTGTTTTTCCTTGTTATTGGAATAAGGAAACAATATTTTTCCCATATTGGTTTCTGTATAGTATTAATGGCATATTTCAAAAGGAAAAAAAATATAGTCATAAAGCAGTGCTCTATTCAAGCTTATATTCTCACAAATATCACATAATTATTAGCAATGTATGTTACTGCTTTTAATATGTTCCTTTCTTTGTTCATCTCTAGTAAGCTTTGAAATGTTTTTAGTGTCCCTAGGCCAAGTAATCTACAACAAAAGGGTGCTGCAAAATTCTTTTTTAACTCTAATGTTCTCACAAGGGTATACCTTACTATGTTTTATAAACCTACTTTATTACATGCATTTCATATAAAAACTATAAACCTAGTTTTACATCACTTCCAGCTTTTGACCATTCATCAGTTTTCCATGATAAAACCACAGTGAAATCAATATCCTTGTAAAGTTAAGCTGTCAAAAGTTACTAGACTATTTCCAAAGGCAATTCCAACTAGACAGACTACCAGATGTTTTCAATATATTTTATAGAAGATTGCATGATAATTTTAGTGGGACCAAAAGAAACAATACAACAGATAGTATTTGGGGTTTTGACATTTTAAATAGCAAGCCCAATTGATTTTTACAAGATACCTTAGACTAAAATGCCAGTTCTGGCTCAAACATTAATCCACAGAATTTAAGAGCAATTGTGCTGTCAAACATCAAGAAAAGAACACAGCCCTTAGCAACAAAGTCAATATAAATATGTTCACTACATGTAAGGGTGTCCACATTTATATACAGAGCTGTGCATGTTATATATAAGCATATGTATAAGCTTATAAAAATGTGGATTTTACTACATTAATTTAGCACTTCAGCCAATTTACAGATTTTGTTCTTAAAGAATACTGTCAATTATTATTAAAATTCTCCTTATAATTAGTTCAAAATTTTATTAAATCCATCTTTTATAACTTTAAATATAATAATGCCAGCTAAGTCAGGGCAAAGAATATGTCTAGCCATTAATTTTACTTGTATCATTTCTCATCCCTCAAAAAAAATGGCAATAAAAGGATCCCTCCTTAGAAATCAGACTAGCCACGGCCACACTCATCTCCATAATAGTACAATTTCCAATTCACGCCTCATTTTCATTAATGTTTCTAGCCATAAATTTTTAAGCATATGATACAGAATTTCTGAAGCGGCATAAAACTAACATGAAGAGGGAGTTCATTAGTATGTGACCCTAATTAGAAATTCCATATTAACTTCTCATTTGTACTTGTGCATATCCAGTAGCAGAAGGCCTAATATGCTGTATATCAGTCCTAAGTTTGTTTCAAGAGCTCTTTTCCCACCTTAGTCATTTTTATTTTTTAAACAATTTTTGTGTTTTCCCTGCTATTGAATAAGTTAACAGACAAATGTATCAGAGTAGCACCTTTTGTGTCACAAATTATCCTGGAGAACTGTAAGAAGCTACTAGCCCAATGCTTTATTAATGACACCAGATCATAAAAAGAAAGGGAAAATTGCTGACTCCAACTCTTTTCTAATGTTGGGTGATAAAAATGCTACTTCAGGATTCAGAAGGTTAAGTTCTAATGTGTATTTTGAATAGAGTATGCTGAAATAATTGCCTCATAAAGCAATGCATTGACCAGCCTACTAATGGCTATATAGTGCAAAACTCAGCAAAGAGTGCCAAGCTTACTGGAAAAAATGCTGTGGCACTACTTTTGTAGCTTTACATATTAAGTTAACTTTTTTTTTCAAATATTTTTTTTGGTAAACTAATACCAAAAGAATACATCGCAGCTGCACCACTACTGCCTCCCTTTGACCATGTTATTACCAAGTTACTAAAACAAAAACAAACAAGCAAAAGGCGAACAAGGCAATTTGAAAACAACAGTAACAACGTATAAACACATTTCACTTGTATGAACCCAATTACTAATTTAATCTACTTTTTGCTAGTTTCAATTCAGCTTAATATTCAGCCAGTAACCAAACTGAAACAAAAACACTAATTAAGTTTTAGAATATGAACCAATTTCTAGCTCAAAACATTTTCATTAAGAATATGTGTGACAGAGAAACACCTCCTTTCTACCTGTGCACACTACAGGCCTCATTTAAGCATTTAAGTTTTGCTTGAAGCCTTTCCCAAGTATTAAGGTACCCCAAAGCAATCTAACAAGCAAAAAGATGTCAATATACATGTGGAGTTATACAGAATCACAGAATCATCTAGGTTGGAAGAGACCTCCAAGATCACCTAGTCTAACCTCTGACCTAACACTAACCAGTCCTCCACTAAACCATATCCCTAAGCTCTACATCTAAATATCTTTTAAAGACTTCCAGGGATGGTGACTCCACCACCTCCCTGGGCAGCCTGTTCCAATGCCTAACAACCCTTTCGGTAAAGAAGTTCTTCCTAACATCCAACCTAAAACTCCCCTGGTGCAACTTAAGCCCATTCCCCCTCGTCCTGTCACCAGGCACGTGGGAGAACAGGCCAATCCCCACCTCGCTACAGCCTCCTTTAAGGTACCTGTAGAGTGCAATAAGGTCACCCCTAAGACTTCTCTTTTCCAGACTGAACAATCCCAGCTCCCTCAGCCACTCCTCGCAGGACTTGTTCTCCAGACCCCTCACCAGCTTGGTTGACCTTCTCTGGACTCACTCGAGCACTTTGATGTCCTTCTTGTAGCGAGGGGTCATACAATACACTACAGCATATGCCTAGAACTGAGAAGAAAAAAGAAAAAGAAAAAAAAAGAAAAAAAAAAGAAAAAAAAAAAAAGCGGTGCCACAATGACACCAGCACTAGCACTAGTCTGGGTTTAAAGCAGGAGAAGGAGGCCATATACCCCCTGGCCCTAACCAGAATGATATGTACCAGTTCCCAAACCTCTGCCCAGCTGTTTGGTGCTGCTTTCAGATTTGGCCTCAGCTCTGCCCACCCTACACCTTACCTCAAAAAAGGGCTCAGGGAAGTAAGAGCTGGGAAGAGCAGCACAGACACACAACTCGAGCTTCTCCAGCTGTACCAGATCACCGATAGACAGCATGTTACCTTGGCTACATGACTTGGAAACTATGTTTATTGACTTGGGTGGGTGGACAGCAGAGGGAGATGGCAGCAAAAACATATCAGAGTGCAGGAGAAATAAAAGAGTGCAGACAAGTAAAAGATAATATTAGAGAGTTAACAGTTGCAGTAAACATCAGTTTAGAGATCTGATAAGATAAGGCTGCCCTTATCCCTTATATTCTTTATTTAGTTTGAATGAATACAAACAAGTTACACATCCATTTGCATCTATATTCCCAGAATAGAACATGTCTTTGTCCAACAACAATTTTATCATCAGTGAAGCTCCAAGAACACAGCTGTCCTGATTTTAGCTCCGAACTTTCCTGCAGTCTTTCCATATGGCTAGGGCTTGAGAATGAATTGGTTTCAGTAACAGACTTAGAGTACTACATGCCTTTCATGAGAATCAGCATATGTTCAACACATACCACAGTTTCACAAACATCCAGCTCACTTCCCAATCACATATAGAGCACTGACTGACATCTATCAAGCTTTACATAGTTCACATCTTTGCTTTCAGAGAGGCCAACTGCCACTCATATGTGAAAAGGACTGTAAATATCACATTAGGCACCCAAACTGACAAACCTTACATTTTAATTTAAAACAAGCAAACAAACAAACAAACAAACAACAAAAAAAAAAAAACACAATGCAATGTTAGGAAAAGTTCACAGTGCTGACACTGTTTTTGTGGAGTTTACTACTCCACAAAAGTTTACTACTGTGGAGTTTACTACTCCACAAAAGTCTAATAAAACCAAAATTATGTTTTTTGGATTGATTAAAAGCCATAATCCATAATTTTTTTATAATTTTTCATTGAAATTATATTTTTTATTATATTTTTTTTAAATATATTTTTTCATTCATGTAGAGTCTAAAAGTACATACAAGAGTTTTGGATTGGTTTGTTGTTATGTGGATATTTTCACGAGTTTGAATCCAGTGATTTAGCAATACTTTTAATTTGACGAATGCCTGATGAAAACTTAATCTTACCAACTTCGATGCTAAAAGTTCCTTTGCCTTCAAAGTCATTATTATTAACATTCAGATGCAATCTTGCTCAATTATTTCTGACATGTTTCTACTCTAAATACTTAAGATATATTAATAAAATATAAAAAACATATTCTACTTCAAAATATATATATTTTGGGGTGGTTTGCTCCTGTCTCTTATGTTCTGTAAAAATGCCAATATTATGTACCAATCTCCATACCATAGAAAATAGCAAGATATTTATAATGGCTGAATATAGACTTGTTCAGGCTATGTATTAGACAAAAAATAAAAAATAATAATAAAAAAATAATAAAGTAAGTGTAATAAAGACTTCCACTGAATAACATGCACAAGTGTGCAGTTGATGCAGTGTACAGTGTATCCTACAGTTAAATTATTATTATTTTTAAATTCTTGGCTTTCTTTTGTCTTTTGTCTTTAAATTATTGTATATATATATTTTTAATTCTTGGTTTTGTCTTGATTGGCAAGTGTGATTTTATAATACTAATAATTTATGTAAAAACAGTTACATCTCTCTACATTGTAAAAACTTATGGATCAGAATACTGATTACTGGAAGAATACATCAGCTTTTGAGATCTTAAGATATCATAAACTAAACATCATACACTGTGGATATGAGACATATTACCAGAACCATTTGATTGATTTATTGCTAGTTTTGTAATCCGTCTTTTCAACCTTTTTTTTCAGTCCATTATCACTTGTGTGCAATATTAAAAACCCTTTGAGTGCAATGTATATCAGTAATTTCATCTATTCTTAAAAGAGTTATTACAATTAAAGATTTGGCTTTATTTTTAAGGGTGTCCCTTTTGTTCCTTCTAATAAACACAATCAGAACAAAAGCAAAACACAGAAACAGCAATGTTTTTGAGTTCCATGGAGAAATACCATTCGCAAACACCATTAGGAGGTTCTTTCACTTCTTGAAACATTCCTTTCTGTGCAATCACTAAATTTATTATCTTGTTTCCTCTGAATCTACAAAAATAGAAAGAAAAAGTCCATAGCACAAGAAAGATTCATTGTCATTTAATGAAACAGAAAACATTTGGCAGAGAATACTGCAGAAGACATTGCCCTGATTACCATTAAATAGTAGTGTTTTATCTAACTGAAACATTAGTACCTTTGGCCATTTTGCAAATGTTAAGTGTTAAAAGTTTCCTCTCTTTTAAACACAAAGCAGAGAGAGTTATGATTTAAAATACAGCTTTACTGAAATTACCAATGCTGCATCTTCAATGAATGCATGGTTACCATATAAAGAGTGTATGCTGACAAATACACTGAAAGAGCATCAAAATATGTTTTTAAAAATCCCTCTAAAGGTATAAAAGGGATAATAATGTCGTTCAGTATTGAAAAGGAATAAGATTCTACCAGGACAGAGTGATGAAATCATCATAAAAATGGGAAATATATTCTAGGTTTATTTATGACCATTTTCTCTATCAGTCAACTCCCAGCAGCATGTCTGCTTTCACAAGCAGTGAAGGGGACACAGTTATGATCATGCTAGTTATGATCAACTATGCTAGTTTTTGCTACCATTGTCGTATTTTAGTACAAGCAAATAAAATTAATTGATGCTTATGATTCATGTGGAAACTGGTAAAGAGCAATGTCATCTCTTGTTCATATGAAGAGCAGAAGAGGACAAATATGCCCCGCACCCTCCAGGACAGCCAGTCTCTTCTTCTCCAGGGTGCTGAAGCACCATGTATTTGAATAAAGCACTTAACTCACTTCCAAAATGCTCTTTGTGAATGATTGCAAGAAGCGTTACATGGTTTTAGGATCCCTCCTCTAGGATGTTCTGGATTCTGGTCTAAGGGTCTAAACACCTGGTTCTAATAACTGCATTCATGTTTTTGTGAAAATATATAAATATATATTATGGGACGCAGCTGTAGTTTTAGCTAATGCACCAATTAACTTTAAATGAGACTCCTCAGATTCCAATATAAGAGATTAACTCAGGTTTTTAGATTCTGTTAATACACTACAGAGGAGTGAAACCTATAAATGCTAGTGCAAATGACACTTGACAATGCATGCACACAAAATGCAAGTTCTGATTGATTGATTCTCACACAGTGAAACCAGCAGAACAGTGGCCAACCACAGTGCCATGCAACTGTGCAATACCAGATTGCCATGCTCTATCTTTATATTCTTATATCATTTATTCTTTATATCATATATTCTTCTTTATATTCTTCAACATCCTGCATTATTGGATTTGGTTGTGCCTTTTAACCTTGGAATTCTAGGGCTGAATTGTATGTGTAGCTCCTATAAAACTTATGTGGATGACTACGCAGCTGGCCTTCCCAGTTTGCAGTTTTATATGAAAATTAACAGGCATTTAAAATTCCTTAGTCATTTCAAGGGTAAAAATTGAGATTTATTTTCGGCATTTCTATTCCTCCCCTGCCCCCCTCCCCCACACTTACTTTTTTTTTTTTCCCACTGAGAAATGGTAAAAAAGAACTATTAGTTATTATAAGAAGTAGTCAAAATCCTGTCAAAAGACAATTTTGATTGATTGCTATTTGAATAAAAATGAGACAGGCATTGTACTTATATGACAAGTATAGATGTGATATTAAATGGTATTAGGGAGCTTCAGATTTTTTTTTCTTTTAATTATCTCTGTTTGGATCAAGTATACTAAAATGAGATAAGCCAAAGTTAGCTCAGATTCATATAACTTAGCAACACTGTGACCTACATGAAATTTATTTTCTAAGATTTGGCTGACTTAGCCAAGGCTAAGGCACACATCTTAATATAATAGGCCAGAATATAAATCAAGGTTTATTTTTAATTCTTCTCTAGCTATTCTTTAGAAACTTTCTTAGATTAAGTTATTCAAAACCATGTTTTCATTGAACTCTGCTTCTAATTTCTAAAAAACAACAGGGAAAGGATAAGCATGGGAAACCATGGATCTACGGAAGGGTTATGAGTTGGAAATTAGATTTGCCTTTATTTATAGTGCATGTCATCTGCATGCTGACCTAGCACTATCTTTATGCACCTCCGTTTGAATATTTAAGTACATTCGTCTGAGCAGAGCTAAAAAATAAATTAAGAAAAAAAATCACAGAGAGAAGTTTTTGAGCAGAGTTCAAAAATTCAAAAATTCCCAGTGAATTTCTGATATCCAGGCTGAACTTACCTTGTTCCAACTGGCATCTCTCGTCCTCTAGCTTCATACCTCAGTGGAGAGCCTGGCTCTGTCTGCTTCATCTCCTTGTAGGTATGCAGGAGATGTTCTTCGATCCCCCCCAAAGCTTTCTAAATTTCTAATCCCTGTTCCCTCACAGGGTATCTGTTCCTGCCCTGTCCATCTTGAGGGCCCTTTGCTGATCTTGGTTCAGCTATCAACTTCTTTATACTTCTGCTGAGTTCAAAACTGTACAGTATTCTAACTGAGGGATAACGAGTGTTGTGTGGAGATTCATTTCAAGTCACTGCAACGTGAGGGAAAAGTTAAGGTCTCTTTCTGTAAAATAATGAAACCTTATTGACTCAACTTCAACAAAGAACATCACCTGTTAAGATGATCTGAACATTCCTAACTCCCAGTCTTGCAAACAAACCATGGTTCTAACCTGACATGAAGCTGGAATATTCTTTTTATGACTGTTTTTTTGTGACTGTTTTTTTTTTTTTTTCAAAAAAACAGTCATAACAGTCATTTTTTAGTTATTTTTAGCTAAAGGAATCACTCAACTGGACGCTATATTTAGGAAAAGGTGATAATTATAAAAACAGGACACAGACACGAATCTGCGCTGCCATTAAGCTGCTGGTTTAAAATATCTACATGTATGTGACATTATGACAACTTTTTCTGGTTGGCCATTTTTTCTTAGTCTTCTCCTCTCCTCTTTTATATTTTGGTTTGTTTTAACATACATCTTTCTCTATTGGTTTCTCACTAGCCCTGATAGCTCCAACTAGTTCATAAATTCCATAGCTGCCTGCTGCCATGTGATGTGGTCATGCAGAAAATATTTCATAGGAAAAAGTGTTAGCTAGCTAGAGGCAGTATTGTCGATCATTACTTGGAACTGAAACTACTGGTATGTGACTATGTATTCATTTCATGCACTATAACACCTAATGTACATGACAAAATGTTGAATATAAAGTTAATTCACAAACTAGAGTAGCTGGTGTTGCTGAAGCTGTATAAAAATACATACTACTGTTCCTTCTCCTTTTCCAGTGCTTTCTAGCAATTTGAAAATGGCTCAATTTCAACATCACTTAATTTCAACATTTATTTTAGCTTGAAATACTTCATTAAAGTTTGGAAAAAACTTTTTTGGGAGAGCTGCCATGCAATTTTACTATTATCTCTTTATGCTCCAGCAACTGCAGAAATTCATGATGGCAAAACCTGCACTTAGCTAAATTGTACATAGCAAATTTTTCAAAATATTATTAGGTGATTTAATTGACACTATTCAGAGCCAAACAACAACAAAATACAAATAATATCTTTATTTATCAATTTTAAGGAAGTGTATATGGTTTGTTGTTCAAAATATGCTTTGATTGCTAGATTTCTGGCCATTACTTAAACCTGCTTCTACTTAGGATGATATCATTTAGGATTTCAAAAAAAAAGGTGAGTGAAATGAGAGAAATATTTACAAGTGATCAACTAGAATTTAATCCCTGATATTCCTGTGTCAAAGTTACTTCAGGGAAGACAATGACTACCTGTCAACTGAAGCAGAAAAAGGCAACCTTTATGCCAAGGGTAGATACTTAAATGTTAATTTGGTCAATACTTACATTGTATGCTAATTTAGTCTAATATGCATATTGTATGCACTGCACTGGAAAAAAAATTCATCCGCTGTTAACTATTATATATAAATACAGAGTTCATTGGATCATGTGAACAAAATAAAGGATAAAACAATTAAAATGTTAGTATTGGCCACTAAAAACAACATTAAATCAGTCTCGATGTCAGTCAGTAGCTACCTGTTTCCCCCAGAAACTACCTGTATTTCCCTAGTTTTATAGATGACTATAATCCTCCTATAAACAATCAAATCAGAATTTCTTTAATTACATTAAGATTGCCTGCTAGTTCCATGTGAAAATAAATGGTTTTCTAAAATATCTGTTGTGTTAATGTGAAAATATATTTTAAGGAGGCAGCAGATTCTGCACCCAAATAGGACATGAATATCAAGTGTATGAGACAAAAATGAGATAATTCTGGAAGATGAGGAAGACAAAAAATACACTGTTAAATATAACATGCATATTATTTTAAACAACAGAAACTAACTGGACAAAAGTTAACAGCTATGTGAGGCAAGTTATGCATTTGCACAGCAAATCACTATTCCAAGAATTTGACCCCAAAAACAACAAACAACTTAGTTGAAAGTGAAGAATACAGCGTAGAGAACATGGAAAAATTATATACGACACACACACACAGAAATATGTATATACATATATGTATATGTATCTTTGAAATGTCCTTACTCCAAATCAGAATAGGTTAACTTTCTCTTAGACAACTGTGGCATGAGACCAAGGAGGACTAATATACTACTAGAGGAAATAAACTACATTGTTTTGTTCTACTATGGTTTGAAGAGCAGGTGTTTCCCCTAAGTAGTGAAGATACACAACAAATATTTTATACCATTTTCAGATTGAATAAACATTTTCAGATCAAGGTATGGTCCCATTGTCCCCAGAGCATAGCCTTGTTTTAGAAGATGATTAGAGAGAATTAAACCAAGTATTCATGAAATATCAATTCAGCCAGGTTCTGTGCAGCCACAGGAATACCTATAGATTATTCCTTCCTCATTCCATATAAATGCCCATAGTACACTGAGAAACAAAGATAGGATTAAAAATAAACAAAAAATACTGCAAATAAATTAATGTAATCTGTTGAACTCCCTGTTTGGAGGAAGAATATTACTAACTGATAACTGTTTGGCTTAGATGATATGCACTATGGATATAATGGGTGAAATTATATTTAAAACTTTCAAATTCTACAAGTAAATAACATGAATTTCTCTTTGCTATTTGCAGCATTTATGTTACCTTCTATTATTGTTCAAATAATCCACTGATACGGATGCAATGTTTGCAGATGGTGAATTTTGAAGTGAACTAGAAGAATCATGCTTGTCATACTTTTAAAACTTTTCTGTTTAGTCTTATTATTATTAACATTGTAGTCTTATTATTAGTAACATATTGTAACATTGCAAATAGCATGGAGCAGAACACTCAAGGATACTTTTGTTGAAAGCAGATACAAAAATACAGTAATGATCATTTTTAAGATATCAAACACAGAATACCACACTTAGATAAGCTTTCATTATTATGTGTGTATATATGTATATATTCAGATACAACATCAGAGTCTAACTGCATATTTATATAGCAATATTATTATAATATTGTATGCTCAATATGATACTAAGCATACACTACTAACATATAACACTGAACACACCGGTAGTTCATAAGAAGTTTACATTTAAGTACGGATCTTACAGATTTGTCAACCATATCTTAAAGCAATTTAGAATCTATGAAGACTGTATTTATAAAAATAAAATATTTATCAATATTTGTATTTATCAAAAAATCAAATATAAAAATCAAAAATCAATATTTCCCTGTTCTTCTAACTCTGTTCCCTGGAAAGTTATTTTTCATAATTACTATGCTATCTCACTTGCCATACAAAATATAAGTTTGAAATGTGTTACCACAGTTGGCTCCTAATCTACATCTCATCAATGAGAATATAAAAGCAGAGCATTTCTGATTTCACACTACTCCTTCTGCTAAAATAATTGCACGTTAATTTCAAAAGACAACTTTTCTTATGGTAGAAGCAAAATAAGCGAAAGAATCATGAATTTTTCTATTGCTACTACTAACTGGAGAAAAAAAAAAAAACTTAAAATGGAACTCAGGACAAATAAGTTTCGCAACATATTAACAAATATTAATTACAGAAAGTTCTGCCTACGTAATTCCAAAACCAAACAAAAAACAGCAACAAAAAAACTATCATGTAATCTAAGTCAATTTAGAGATACTAGAGATACTTATTACCGGCATGAATAATGGATAAGAACTGTAATTAAAAATAAATTTAAAATATCCTAATAGGAATCACTAAAATAAGAGGATAAGGCATAGTTATATGACTATACATTGATATCATAACTCTATGTAAAGTGTAAAATATGTAAACTTTAATCATGACAAATTAATTTTTACTGCCTTATTTCAGCAAGACTTTTGATTAAACACTGTATTTAGGAAGTAGAACTCACCAATAGCCAGTAAATTATTATACATATCAATATTTATATCTTACAACCTATCTCATGCCTTTCCTTAAAGAATTTTTTGCTTATATTTTGTATATCCTGATTTCTGGGAACATACTATTTTTTGTTTTATTTTTCAATTTGCTAAACTAAGCTTTGGGAGTGGAGAGTCTTCCTTGCATGTAGAAAATATAGGTGGCAATTTATTCAAACTATTTAGCTGGTCAGAATGACACATGCTATTCCATTGTGCAGATTCTTACTTTTTGAAGTGTTCGCACACAAAGACTGGGTGAAGAGGGGAGGGAGAGAATAACTACCAAACTTTCCGTGAAAAGTTTATGTTGAGATTTTTCAGCTAAATCCAGGGGGATATTTACTACACTAAAGCAAGTAGATATGCAATCAATACTCCAGTACACTGCCTCCTTGTGATAAATTATTAATAACTGAGGGAGAGATCGTCTTCTTAAATGTAAATGACTTTAATGATAAAGACACGGTTGAACCATTATCATTCGTGCTCCACTTTCAATCTGAACCACCTGAAACACACTAACATCTCTGCTAAGCCTCCAGGGCAAAGGATATTCTGCTGTCTGCAGTGATGTTACCTATGTCTTTCAATCAACCCAAAATACTTCTGGGACAAAACAAAAGCCCTTCAGAGTCTACAGATAAACATCTCATTTATTTATATTAGAGCAGACCAAAAAAAGTATATACATATATCACCACCTTGAAAGATTTACCAATTTCTTTACCATAACATGTATGGCTTTAAGGAGAGTTTTGAAGACAAAAGAAAGAGAAAAGGAAACAAATGAAAAATACTCCATGATAATGGTTAGTGAAACTCCTTTTCTGCAGAAAGAAAAGGACATGCCTTGATACATGCATATGAGTAATGGAGTTTGATTATAGTCTTCTGTATCTCCTCCTGTTCGTGACTCCAAATACCTCACTAGCTCACTATGGTGGGTTAACCTTGGCCAGCAGACAAACACCCACCCAGTCACTCACTCCCCTCCTCAATGAGACTAGGGGAGAAGATAAGATGGACAAGCTCATGGGTTGAGACAAAGGCAGGTAGATCATTTGCAAATTACAGTTACAGGCAAACCAAACTCAACCTGGGGAAAATTTACTGCCATTTAAAATAGATTTGGGTAGAAAGAAATAGAAATTGAATTAAAACAACACCTGCTCCTTCCTCCCCCCATCTTTCTGCAGGTTCAGCTTCACTCCTACATTTCTAACTCCTCTACCTGAGCAGCCCAGTGGGGGAGAACAGGAGCTGTGGTCAGTCCACAGCAGCTCCCCTCTGCTGCTCCTTCCTCTTCCCACCTTGCCGCACTCCAGCACAGGCCCTTCCCATGGGCTGCTGTCCTTCAGGAAGATATTTGCTCCAACATGGGCTCTCCAGAGCTGTATCCCCTCCAGGAAGCATCTCCATGGGCTGCAGGGGAATCTCTGCTTCAGTGCCTGGAGCCCCTCCTCGCACTCCTTCTGTGACCTGGGTGCTCCCAGGGCTGCTGCTCCCACTCTTGTCCCTCATTCCTCGTTGCTGTGCAGTACCAGATGGCAGACGAAGCACGAGGGTACAACATCCGTTTATTCCAGCAGTGAGGTAAGAGCATGGCTTTTATGGTCACAGCACTAGCACTAAACAGTTACCTTTTGTAGCAGAAAGGATTCTTCTGCTAATTTACAGTCACATCCCAACAGCAAAGCTTTGGTCTGATCATTGTTTCATTGCATCATTAACATGTCCAAAAGAAAGATTAAGCCTTGGAAGTGTTTAATCTGCTCTATCACTATACCAGTGAATATTGCATAATAACTAGCAAAATTTCATAGGAGATTTGCAAAGAATCCTGAGAAGACATCATAACTCTAAAAGAATTATAAACCAACAGTAAATTATTTTTCCCATAGAACTCTGAGTCTATTTTTTTTCACAGCAGCAAGGAAATCCAAAAATGGCAAAATAAACAAATGAGCCACAGAAAGTACTGGGAGATTTTCTAGAAAACGGTTAAGAGTTAAAAACGATCCCACCTTCTTTAAGCAAAATAAGAAAAGCATTTCTTAAACCAAAGTCAGAGTTAAAAAGATGATAAAAATGAACAGGAAAATACTGTATCTAAGGTAATTATCACTGCAGAAAGATAAAGTCCTTTACTGTAGTGAACCAGTATGCTGTAAATATTTAGTGAGTTTTATTCATATCACAATAGGAATCTCTCTAATGAGGAGTTTACATTATTCAGAATACAATATAGTCTTCCCTAAGCTAACAAAATAAGGATAAATGATTTCACTTGTCTTTAAGTATTTCAATGTGAATCTCATGTTAAGGGTCTTGGACTATGTGAAATTACTTAGAAGACAGTAATTATGTGGTCAATGAGAACACAGAACAACATGGCTACACATGCTATACATGGTGATGTGCCGTTCATCCCCACAAGGACAGAACAAAAATCCTTGTTTAACAGGTAGAGAGGGCCAAGGCTGAACAGCTCTACCGACAGAATGCAGCCCCTCTGGGCAACACGGCAGGAGCAGCCACTCTGCCTTCCTCCTCCTTGGTCCTGGGCAGTGCAGCATGCCTAAGGCAACCCTGCTGTCTCTACAGTGAAGAGAGTACAGATGTTTTCTCATCTTCCAAAATGTATTTTGCTCCATGCAGGGCCCTCTGTAAGCCTGAAGTAAATTGCTGACTAACTCACTCTGATTTTGTTTCACTTTTTTAAACTAAAATTCTGTGCATTGCCACAAGTTAATGTCTTATGCCACACCACCTTGTCTTAAAGCATTATTTAAGCTGCTTTCAGAAAAACACATGACATGCAAGTATTTAATACACCGCATAGTACCTGCTTAACAGCCCCGCTAAAATCACCATGTTACACCCAACAGCATTTTATCTATTCTGTTTTATGCTTACATATGTAAAAGCGAATGAAGAATGACTTCTACCAGAAAGTGAAATAAAAATGAAGTACCAGCAGCAGTCATTATTAACAAATTTCATCATATGACACTGATTGTGTGAAGTTTTGAGTTACATCAGCAACTTCATAATGTCACCTAATAGCTATATATTATTTTCTCCAAAGAGGAGACCAAAAAGAAAAAAATACATATACATAAGTTATATCTTGTGAAAGATTTAATCCATCAGTGAAATAATTTATTATAAGGGAAATAGACCAATTTAACAGGGCACCGCTTCACTACATGTAATCTGAGAAGAAGTGAGAACGCCTTTGGAAAGGTATACTTCTGATACAACCCGATGCTTCTTACATATGATACAGCCATATTGACGAACCAGGGAAATTACAAAGTAGGTTATCTCAAAAAGCTGAGTTCTATTCTTTCACTGCCATGTGACGATAATAACAAACAGCAGCCAAAGTGACAATACAAAACAGTATGCCAAGTTTTAAATGAAGATAGCTTGCTAAATGTTATCCCTCCCCAAATACGACTATGCAATACGAACACACCGTTTAAGGATTACAGTTGAGAACAATTACAGCAGTGGACCTTCACTGATATTGGAATAGAACTGAATTTCATATTGGAAATATGGTCTGCTTTTCAAGGTAGCTCTTGATATCAAAAGCAAAGAAACAAGTGTTGTGACAAAATGTATGCTTGATTGTTTTCACAATTTATGTTCATTTAAAGAGAGCCATGGGATCAGGTAGAATCCCCCTGCAGAAGAGGAAATAGTGCTCCTGCCTTTGGGCACTACCAAGCACACTCACTGGGGAAAAGGATGCAGAGTTCAGAATAGGCAGGCACAAGGTGACAGCGGGAAGCAAGGAACCAACCATTCAAACAGAGACAGAAAAAAAGCAACACTGAGAATGGCCTCGGTGGCAAACAGAAATTTACAGGGGCCACAGTGAACGTGGCAGAGTTGTTCATTGCCTTAGAAAGCCGCCAGCTGAAACCAAGTCTGTAAGGAAGGAGCTGCCTCTAAGGACAGAGTAGAAGAGTTGCATGTAAAACCCTTTTATTTATTATGTTTTTACTCTGAGTCTCCATTTCAAAAATATTCTAGTTTTGGTTCTAATAGAACCTGTCATTTGAAATATGTAAGAGTTTTTTAACATTCTTTGGGGAGTTCTCTAAGGAGACAGTCTATTTAAATCCACTTAAAAGAGCCAGCTGACTCAAGGTCTCATTTTGTAAGTATGTGATCATATTACTCACATCCAAAATAGAGTAAAGTAGAATGGGAAAACCAATCAGCCTGTCATCATTCATTGCAACACTGAGGACATACAGTATAGGAACTGATTAATAATTTCACAAGTAAGCAGGATAATTTTCAATCTGATGTAAGATTGCATCTCCAAACACTAAAGATCCTTAATATTCTGGTGAGTAAAGTGAGAAGCTTACTTTTCTGTTCCCAGCAAAAACAAGAAAAATCCCTCAAAATAATTATCTGCAGGTCAGAACTCTGGTTTCAGAAGTAGGAAAGAAAAAATGCATTTACCTTCTGGAGATTATCCTGACTCTACCTATTTTCTTCCTAGTTAAAATTTAAGACGCAAGGATCCCATTTAGTACAGATGAGGGAAATTTCTTTTCCTTCCCAACTAGTAGGATGGAAAGCATACTGCAAAGGTCTACTGCTGATGTAGTACAAAGCATATTGAAATGCCATTGAAAAAAGAGTTAATCTTTCTGACTTCATGCTAGTTTTATATATTGCTCTACTTAAGTCAGGACAGAATTTCTCCAATTTTACATATGTATTTGACAGTTGTCAGCATCAAATTAAATGTTTCCTTTGAAGGCATACAAGAACTAGCTATTCTGTAGTATGTTACATTTCACTTAAACATAGGACTAACTTTATCCTTTGAATAAATACCTAGTTCCCTACTAATTCAGGCTGCCTTCAGAGAAATATTTAACCTTTTTGAATCTGTGGATAAAATTGTGACCTGAGCAGGTGTTACAGCTCAGCCTGGCACCATGTCACCTACCAGGGCTCTACCAAGTAGTTTCCCAGGCTTCACATTCACATCTGCCATACCTGTCACCTACTAAGGTTAAGTATCAGTTGAATCAAGCTACTACTGCCCTGACAACATCAATTCTTATTTTGTTCCTGTAGTTTTCTAGCTGTCCCATTTTGTTCTGGAACATACCTCACTATCCATGAGGATATGGTTGGCAACCTGCTACAGCACTTGGATGTACGCAAGTCGATGGGGCCAGATGGGATCCACCCAAGGGTACTGAGAGAACTGGTGGAGGAGCTGGCCAAGCCACTTTCCATCATTTATCAACAGTCCTGGCTATTGGGGGAGGTCCCAGTCGACTGGAGTCTAGCAAAAGTGACGCCCATCTACAAGAATGGCCAGAGGGCAGACCCAGGAAACTATAGGCCTGTCAGTTTGACCTCAGTGCCAAGGAAATTCATGGAGCAGATTATCTTGAGTGTCATCACGTGGCACTTACAGGGCAGCCAGCTGATCAGGCCCAGTCAGCATGGGTTTATGAAAGGCCAGGTCCTGCTTGACGAACCTGATCTCGTTCTACGATAAAGTGACGTGCTTGGTGGATGAGGGAAAGGCTGTGGATGTGGTCTACCTTGACTTCAGCAAGGCTTTTGACACCGTTTCCCACAGCATTCTCCTCAAGAAACTGCTCATGGCTTGGACTGGCGCACGCTTCGTTGGGTTAAAAACTGTCTGGATAGCCAGGCCCAAAGAGTTGTGGTGAATGGAGTCAAATCCAGTTGGAGGCCAGTCACTAGTGGCGTTCCCCAGGGCTCAGTGCTGGGGCCTGTCCTCTTTAATATCTTTATCGATGATCTGGATAAGGGGATCGAGTGTACCCTCAGTGAGTTCACAGATGACACCAAGTTAGGTGCGTGTGTCGATCTGCTCGAGGGTAGGAAGGCTCTGCAGGAGGATCTGGACAGGCTGGACCATTGGGCTGAGGTCAACTGTATGAAGTTCAACAAGGCCTGGCAGAGAAGGACCTGGGAGTGATGGTTGATGGTCGGCTGAATATGAGCCAGCAGTGTGCTCAGGTGGCCAAGAAGGCCAACGGCATCCTGGCTTGTATAAGAAGCAGTGTGGCCAGCAGGGCTAGGGAGGTGATCGTCCCCCTGTACTCGGCTCTGGTGAGGCCACACCTCAAGTACTGTGTTCAGTTTTGGGCCCCTCACTACAAGAAGGACATCAAAGTGCTCAAGTGAGTTCAGAGAAAGGCAACAAAACTGGCGAGGGGTCTGGAGAACAAGTCTTATGAGGAGCGGCTGAGGGAGCTGGGATTGTTCAGTCTGGAGAAAAGGAGGCTCAGGGGTGACCTTATTGCTCTCTACAGGTACCTTAAAGGAGGCTGTAGTGAGGTGGGGGTTGGCCTGTTCTCCCACGTGCCTGGTGACAGGACGAGGGGGAATGGGCTAAAGTTGCGCCAGGGGAGTTTTAGGTTGGATGTTAGGAAGAACTTCTTTACCGAAAGGGTTGTTAGACACTGGAACAGGCTGCCCAAGGAAGTGGTGGAGTCACCATCCCTGGAAGTCTTTAAAAGACGTTTAGATGTAGAGCTTAGGGATATGGTTTAGTGGAGGACTGGTTAGTGTTAGGTCAGAGGTTGGACTCGATGATCTTGAGGTCTCTTCCAACCTAGACAATTCTGTGATTCTGTGATACTTCAGCTGTTTGATTTGATAGAACTGGAAATGTTTATAGCAAGAGAAAACCTGTTAGCAGCAAGTTGGTCATTGGCTTATTGTCTCTAAAATATTCCTTGACCTTCCTAAATAACATTGTGAAGGCATTTTTTCCCCCAGGTTTGGAAGATATGGAGAAAAATATATTAAAATATAATAAACATAGTATTGTATTTCATAATATTTATATATAATACAACCTCTTCCTCTCTCTGTTTAAAATAAGTGTTTAACAATATTGGAATACTACAGTGTATCCCTTTTAAATCGGATTATTAATAAAATAAAAAATATAAGCCCAGCAAAGTATAGCACCATACTTCACTGAATCTACAAATGAGCATAAAATACTGTTTTCTTACTTGCTTCCTTTCTATTTTTCCAAATTATAACTTAAACTTCACCCAGAAATCTATGGCCTCCAAGTTCTTTCTTGCTTTCTAAACGTATGAAACACCCTGGACTCAATTTCCACCTTCTTAATCATTTGTCAAATTCTTAACTCCTTAAAGCCTTCTTTCCTTTGTATATTTCTATCTTCCACTGACAATAAGAACTGTCTTCATATATGGCCACTTCTTGTAAAACTTGAACAAAACTTCTGAAAACTAAATTCTTTGAAGCTGTATACAAGGCACATTCTTATCAGCCTGTTCTTAGGCCTCTCATCATAATGATGTGATGTGTGTTAGGATGAATGAAGACAGCTCTACGGGCATTCCCCGTGTGCTAGAATGGGGCTAACAATACAAAAAGGGCTGATGGAACATAACAGTCAATTCAAAGAAATGTAATAAAATATGGAACTACCAGCACTCATCTCCAGTAAATACACTGCGATTATTAACCATGACAGACCAGAATTCTGTGTTTGCCCTGCTGGAGATTCCTCAAAAAGCCTCCTATTTTAGTAAGGAATGTTTTCCTATATTTGCAACAGACTAACCTCAGAGTATTATCCCCCTCCATTTCCTGTAAATATATACCTTAGTTCAGATTCTTGGACATGAGTTGTTCAAATTCATGAACATTAAAATGCAGAGGTGTACTATATAGGATTTCATTTATGTTTCTAAGTTTTTTTTTCTATAAAAACATACACACCTATTTACACGTACATATATATTCACACATATACATGAACACTAAATTTTACTTTATCTAATCCTTGCATATAAGAGACGTATATGTCCACGTAATTATGTAACATGGTCAGTATTTTCAAGATTGCTTGCGCTACCTTGAGAATCAGAATATACATTCAAATAACTAAGAAAATGCAGTCCAACCATAGGAAATGTTTAACAAAAAAAAAAAAAAGAAAAATCCTAGAAAAAGAGAAATCTTAATGGGCTGAAAAATATAGTCTGATATTTGTCTTCAAAATCTTGTTTGAAAATAGTATTGTGAAAATTGGCAAATATACACTTCGGGGCACAGAAGTGGCAAGTCATTTAATGTGTTACACTTGTCCATGTAAAATAGTATTTCTAAATGTAATGAAACAACTCTGAGATGCCACTGAGACTGTCAAATACAGACACCTATTCATGTAATCAAAACTTGCTAGATAGATGCCGTATAGAGTATACCTCAAACACAGCTCATTTACAGAACTATCAGCTGTAACACAGTTCATATGCATTGAAGATGCATAAATGTGAAATTAGAAAATATCACCATGGGAGCAAGTGGCAGATATCATAAGCTAATATAAAACAAATAACTGCATACCAAAAACTAATATAAAAAAAATAGGGGATTTTTTTTATGAGGCAATGAACTTGTCCCCACAGATGTGTACATACACATTTATATACAAAAAGGCATGTGGTAACATTTTTTAAAACATAGATCAGGATAATAAGAGCTTCTACTTTTAATTTTTGAATTAATTGAGTATGAGCAAATTCTTTCAGTAAAATAGTATAGCTACAGGAAATACTCTGAAATAGTCATTTCCAACTGTTTTCTCTGTACCTCAAAAAAAATAAATAGTCAAAAACAACCCACTAGTATCATATTTGTTCATGTACTAGTTATGCAAGTAGGTTAAAAGCTTCTCTAAAAGTGAAAAAATCTGAAGTGGTCAGCACTTTTTTTTTTTTTAAGGAAAAAAAATTTGACACCTTGCAGTCATTTCATCCTCTCGGCTAGATTTTTAAACCTTCTGAAAAAAAAATGTTTTGCAATTAAGTGGCCTGTTATTTACAAAACTGCTTAGAATACAAAAACGCTGTTCATTTAATATCATATCATAAAAATGTTACTTCTCAAAAGTACCTTTTTTTTGTTACGGATTTTTACCCATATCACTTATTCATACTCTGCCAAGATAATTTAATATGCTTCTATAAATAAGTGTAAGTAACTTAATTTTCAAAAGGAAGACTTAAAAAAAAAAAAGTCTCACCCACACTAGATTCCCAAGTATGAAAAATAATTTACATGAAAATATGTATTTTTCTCTATTTTTCATGGAAAATCTTAGGTGCCTGGGGAGCAAGGTCATTAGAAAATCAATATAAAACTACTAGATATATTTATTGTATACGGTACGCTCTTTAAGCATGTAATTTAGGCAGTCTTTCAATAATTGCAATGCAATACTACTGAAAAGATTTTCTATTTATTTGTAATAACTAATTCCCATTAAACATTAAAAAAATACTATTGAAGTTTAAAATATAATAGCATGACAGACTAGAAAAAATCACAAAAGATTAATTTGGGAAAGAAAACCCTAGGAATGCCATTATTTTTGGTGAGAACAGGTCATGGTATCAAGTGTTACACTGTCTCTTCCTTTATTAATGGACATAGCTTTAATTTCATGTCTAACTCGAAGTCATGATAAGACATATTAAATGATACCACAACTGAATGTCACTTCCTGCAACTGGAACTCTCCTCACAGAATTCCCACCAACATATTTCAGGTTAACTTATGAAATAAGATAAAACCAACAGCTGAGCAAGATATGACTGAACAGTTTATATGAAAATAATTTTACAATTTCAGAACATTGTACCTAAAATATCTTGTCTTTTTTTATAGTACTTCTTTAAAAGGTGCACTATATCATTCATGATGAGTTTTCCATTAGCGCTATCCATTGCACTTGCAAAATAGAAGTCTCACTAGACTAAAACCCAAATACTATACTCCAGTTCATCCAAAAGATCCACCGAATGATCCCACTAAAGCTAAAAGAATCATAGAATGTCCCAAGTTGGAAGGGAACCATAGGGATCATCAAGTCCAACTCCTGGCACTACACAGGTCTACCCAAGAATTCAGACCATACGACTAAGAGCACAGTCCAAACGCTTCTAAAACTCCAGCAGGGTTGGTGCCGTGACTAAACCCCTGGGGAGCCTGTTCCAGTGTGCAACCACCTCTCAGTGAAGAACCTCTTCCGGATATTCACCCTGAACCTCCCCTATCGCAGCTTGACTCCATTCCCTCGGATCCTATCGCTGCTCACCAGAGAGAAGAGATCGGCGCCTGCCCCTCCACTTCACCTCATGAGGAAGCTGTAGGCCATGATGAGGTCTCCCCTTGGCCTCCTCTTCTCCAGGCTGAACAGGCCCAATGACCTCTGCCGTTCCTCATACGTCTTCCCCTCTAGGCCCTTCACCATCTTCGTTGCCCTCCTCTGGACACTCTTCAACAGTTTCACGTCCTTTTTGTACTGTGGTGCCCAGAACTGCACACAGTACTCAAGGTAAGGCCGCACCAGCACAGAGTAGAGCAGGACAATCACCTCCCTCGTCCGTGTTTGACGCACCCCAGGATACGGTTGGCCCTCCTGGCTGGCCCTCCTGGCTGCCAGGGCACACTGCTGGCTCATATTCAACTTGCTGTCAGCCACAACCCCCAGTCCCCTCTCTGCGGGGCTGCTCTCCAGCATCTCGTCACCCAGTCTGTACGTATAGCCAGGGTTGCCCCGTCCCTGTGCAGGACCCAGCACTTGCTCTTGTTAAATGTCATGCAGTTGGTGATTGCCCAGCTCTCCAATCTGTCCTTGTCTCTCTTCAAGTCCTTTCCACCCTCAACAGAGTCAACAACTCCTCCCAGTTTAGTATCAGCAAACTTACTCAAAACACCTTGTCCTACATCCAAAGCATTTATGAAAACATTGAAAAGAACTGGCCCTAAAATGGATCTCTAGGGGCCCCTAATGGTGACTGGCTGCCAGATAGATGTAATCCCATTTACCATAACCCTTTGAGCCCTACCTGTCAGCCAACTGTTAACACATCATATTATGTTTAAATCATAAGCAAAACTCTTGAATCCAAGAACATTCTACACTACATCCCATCTGTTATTATTAATCTACACATAGTTATAATAAATCATCTAAATTAGTGGACAGTGGTCCATTGCAATTCAAAAATATGACATTCTAAATATAATCCTTTTCCAGCTCCAGGTGACATTCAACATCTGCCCAGATCAAGAAACAGAAGAGATGTAGCAATGCCACAGATATCAGTAACTTGAATGAAATTGTGCTACCATAAAGACAAAAATACTGCTTAAAAAACAGGGGGCTTAAAGCTCTAACTCTGTACCTCTATTCTCCAATTTGTCCTTGCATAAAATGAATGATGGGAAAAGAAAAGCCAAGGGTAGAAGAGAGGAACCTGCAACCTTCCTTCACTGGTTTAATCTGTGGCATATAGTGCATGATGTGTTCTTGTTGCTGCTGCTGCTTTTTAGTTTAGAGCTGCCAAACACATTAAGCATTTCAAATGATCAAATTTGAAATTAAGATGCATCTGTGAGGAACGAATGTTTGGTTGACTTGAAGAGAAATTGCACATCCAAAAGATGTGCTCCCCAACCTTGTACGCCCCTCTGATTATTATCCTCTCCTGATAGTCCAGGCAGGCAGTGACGACATTGATGACAGAAGCCTGAAGGCTATCAAAAGAGACTTTAGGGGGCTGGGACGGTTAGTGGACGGAGCAGGAGTGCAGGTAGTATTTTCGTCCATCCCTACGTTGACAGGGAGGGGTACGGAGAGGACAAGGAAAGCCCACCTGTTAAACACGTGGCTCCGGGGCTGGTGCCTACGCAGAAATCTTGGGTTTTTCGACCATGGGGCAGTTTACTCAGCACCTGGTCTGATGGCCGTAGACGGGTCCCTATCATTTAGGGGAAAAAGGATCCTGGGCCAGGAGCTGGCGGGGCTCATTGATAGGGCTTTAAACTAGGTAAGAAGGGGGATGGGGCTGAAGCAAGGACTGTTGGGGCTGTGCCAGGGGGAGCAATGGCAAGGCCGGAGGATAAGGTAAAGGCCCAGCTGAAGTGCATCTACACCAATGCACGCAGCATGGGTAACAAACAGGAGGAGCTGGAAGCCATCGTGCAGCGGGCAGGCTACGACTTGGTTGCCATCACGGAAACATGGGATCCACCCAAGGGTACTGAGAGAACTGGCAGAGGAGCTGGCCAGGCCCCTATCCATCATTTATCAGCAGTCCTGGCTATTGGGGGAGGTCCCAGCTGACTGGCGGCTAGCAAACGTGACGCCCATCTACAAGAAGGGCCGGAGGACAGACCCGGGGAACTACAGGCCGGTCAGTTTGACCTCAGTACCAGGGAAGCTCATGGAGCAGATCCTCCTGGGAGTCATCATGCGGCACTTGAAGGGCAAGCAGGCGATCAGGCCCAGTCAGCATGGGTTTATGGAAGGCAGGTCCTGCTTGACGAACCTGATCTCCTTCTATGACAAAGTGACGCGCTGGGTGGACGAGGGAAAGGCTGTGGATGTGATCTACCTTGACTTCAGCAAGGCTTTTGACACCGTCTCCCACAGCATTCTCCTCAAGAAACTGGCTGCTCTTGGCTTGGACTGGTGCACGCTTCGTTGGGTTAGAAACTGGCTGGATAGCCGGGCCCAAAGAGTTGTGGTAAATGGAGCCAAGTCCAGTTGGAGGCCAGTCACTAGTGGCGTCCCCCAGGGCTCGGTGCTGGGGCCGGTCCTCTTTAACATCTTCATCAATGATCTGGATGACGGCATTGAGTGCACCCTCAGTAAGTTTGCAGATGACACCAAGTTAGGTGCGTGTGTCGATCTGCTCGAGGGTAGGAAGGCTCTGCAGGAGGATCTGGATAGGCTGCACCGATGGGCTGAGGTCAACTGTATGAAGTTCAACAAGGCCAAGTGCCGGGTCCTGCACCTGGGGCGCAATAACCCCAAGCAGAGCTACAGGCTGGGAGAGGAATGGTTGGAGAGCTGCCAGGCAGAGAAGGACCTGGGAGTGATGGTGGACAGTCGGCTGAATATGAGCCAGCAGTGTGCTCAGGTGGCCAAGAAGGCCAACAGCATCCTGGCTTGTATCAGAAACACTGTGACCAGCAGGGCTAGGGAGGTGATCGTCCCCCTGTACTCGGCTCTGGTGAGGCCGCACCTCGAGTACTGTGTTCAGTTTTGGGTCCCTCGCTACAAGAAGGACATCGAGGTGCTTGAGCGGGTCCAAAGAAGGGCGACGAAGCTGGTGAGGGGCCTGGAGAGCAAGTCCTATGAGGAGCGGCTGAAGGAGCTGGGCTTGTTCAGCCTAGAGAAGAGGAGGCTCAGGGGTGACCTTATTGCTCTGTATAAGTACATTAAAGGAGGCTGTAGCGAGGTGGGGGTTGGCCTGTTCTCCCATGTGCCTGGTGACAGGACGAGGGGGAATGGGCTAAAGTTACGCCAGGGGAGTTTTGGATTAGATGTTAGGAAGAACTTCTTTACTGAAAGGGTTGTTAGGCACTGGAACGGGCTGCCCAGGGAGGTGGTGGAGTCACCATCCCTGGAAGTCTTCAAAAGATGTTTAGATGTAGAACTTAGGGATATGGTTTAGTGGGTACTGTTAGTGTTAGGTTAGAGGTTGGACTCGATGATCTTGAGGTCTCTTCCAACCTAGAGATTCTGTGATTCTGTGATTCTGAGCTGGGAGGGGACAGACCCAGGACAGCTGACCCAAAGTGGCCAAAGGGGGTATTCCATCCCATCTGGGGTCATGCTAAACAATACAGAGGGGTGGCTAGCCAGGGGAGGAGGGCCGGACTGCTCGGGGTGAGGCTGGGCATTGGTCAGCGGGTAATGAGCAACTGCATTGTGCATCACTTGTTTTGTACACATTATTAGTAGTAGTACTATTATCATTATTATTGTTATTATTATTATTATTTTCCTGTCTTAATAAACTGTCTTTATCTCAGCTCACAGGCTTCACTTTCCCATCTCTCCCCCATCACAGAGAGAGAGGGGGAGGGTGAGCGAATGGCTGTGTGGTGTTTAGCTGCCTGCTGGATTAAACCACTACACCCTGGAACTTCCTTCCTGCCCTCCTTGAAGATAAGAGTGACATTTATCTTCCTCCAGTCCTCAAGTATTTCTCCCACTTGCCATGATCTTTAAAGATTTATTGAGAGAGGCCTCACAATTACATCCACCAACTCCTTCAGCATTTACGGGGACATTCTGTCAGGGCCTGTGGACTTATGTACATGTGGTTTGCTTACATATATCCACAACCTGACCCACTTCCACCAAGAGTACATCTTCCACACTCCAGCCTTTCCCTCTGGTCTCCAGTGCCTGGGATTCCTGAGGGTCAGTCTTAACAGTGAAGACTGAGGAAAAGAAAGCATCCAGTACCTCATCTTTTCCCTCTCCTGTGTAACCATGTCCTGCATCTCACTCAGCAGTGGGACCACACTTTCCTCAGTCTTCATTTTGTCACCAATGTCCTTACAGAAGCCCCTCTGACACTCCTGGCCATATTCAATTCACTTTCTTGTTCGTAAGAGGTCCATCAGAGCACCTCTCCTTTTTGGCATCTCTGTGAGGTGGGCTGTTTTGTCATGTTGGCTCCTCTATCCCAGCACATTTCCTGTATATAGCAATCAAAGGAACAAGTCCCTTAGTTTAGAGCAAAACTACTCTTCAGGAATTCAACTGATAATTAAGTCCAAAATAAATATTATTGCTTGACAGACTCAGACTGAAATTTCTCTGCCTTGCCTACTACAGTATACAAATGTATGGGCTGAGAAGCAGGAGAAAGTAGTAATTAAGTTCAGGAACAAAGGAGACCTGGTGACCTATGGAATAAAATTTTGGTTTTGCTGGACCTAGGTATTTTGGAAGGAATAAACAGGGCATGAAGCTTTTCTGGGACTGGAAACTGCTGATATATTCTCCCCATATGTTTTTTGTTTGTTTGTTTGTTTTTTAATGAAATGTAAGATCATACTGCAAAAAGCCTTGTTTGATGGATTTACAGGGTCATTTTAGCACTAAAGCCTCATTTCCTGAAATGAGCAGGAATTTTAAGAGTGAAAGTTATTTCAAGTGTCTTAAGTCTCCTGTCATCAGGCTCACCAAGTCCATTATTCTCAAACAGATACATAGCAACATAACCACACATACATTGCAGAAATTGTACATAATATGAATAATACAGCTGTATTCAGAGCAAAAGAAAATAATTAACACAAAAACAAATCAAACACAAAGGTTTAACTTTCATATTAAAGTGCCAGAACATCAGGCAAATTATTTATCAAGTGGGAGAATTGGCTGCCCTAGCATTTAAGAAAATTATTGCAATACTGTGATTAATTTTTGCCACTTTAGACAAAGTTGTGCTTTATAAAGATAACGATACTGTCCCTGGAGGGAACAGTTCGAGGCTGATAGTGATACATTAAATAACTGAGTGTTTTAGAAGCCATAGACTGTGAAGACTCCTGCTGTCTTTTAGTTACACAAATCTCATCACCAGGGTGGAAAGCTTCTCTGCTTTCACTGTGAAAAATAAAGAAAATTGCTCCCTAGCATCTTTCACTATGTATATATCAATGGTCTAGTATGAAAGGGCATTGACTTATATAGTTAAAAGCTTTTACCTTATACTTTTTTTTTTTTTTTTTAAAACCATTCTGGTATTTTATGAGACAGCTTTGGTACAAGAATAAGTCCCTTGACTTATTCAAGTAGATGATCAGAAGAGTGACTCAACATTCATTCAGTGAGGGAAAGGAGAATTACATGGTGGATTTTAGACTCCACAGATTATAAAAAGACTGTCTGTGAAGGCTTCTACAGAATTCCTTATTAGAGTTCAAGTATCTCAGGTACTTCTCACAGTCAATTAAGTGCTACCAGCACAACTGTATTGAACCTCAGTTTGCTCTTATGTTACAGTTCAGATACACTGTGATTCGGCTCAGGTTCTTTCAAAATTGTCTAACCTGATTAAAAACAGATCTCCAAATTGAACTAACTCAAACATGGCAAAATGATTGCTGCTCGCTATTTTAATGTTTGTTTGTTTGTTTTGTTTTGTTTTTTAAGGTTACAGTTATAAATCTTTAGATCAAAGATCCCAGAAACACGAAAGTCCCCTGTCAAATCATTAATGAACTTCTAAGAAGACATGGGAAATACTTCTCCTGCCAATTGCTTGTGTTACTTTTGCTCTATATATTCATCTATTAATAGCAATTGCTGCATGTCAAAAGATGAAACAGCTAGAGAGACAGAATGATTATGTGACTTTTCTTTAGTTTCTTTTCCAGTGCTCCTAGATATAAATCAGCATGAATACGTACATAGAAAGAAGCAGACCTTTACTATCCTTGACTAGGCCTATTTTTGGAGGTATTTCAGTTTTGATGAATGATAAGAGGAACGAGATGCAGCACAACTTAAGAAAGAATTGTCATGGGGTACTGTGCATAAATTGCATGGTTTGCTACATTCATGCATGAGCATCTAAATAATTTGCACATGAATGCCCAAAGTAGTTCATGAGTTCATGTCTGCGTATCCAAAAACACAACATATATAAATATATATATACAACATATCATATATAAATATCATATATAAACACCCAATTAGTTCTTGCAAGAGTGTTTGATTGGTACCTAATTCATGCATGAATGCCCAATTAATTTATGCATGTATGCCCAATTAGTTCATGCATGGCCACACAGATATATTTAGATATAAGCATCCTATTAGTTCATGCAGTCGCATCCAGTCTTGTCATGCACAGGTGCACAATTAGTTCACTCACAGGCACCCAGCCCATTAACACACATGTTGGCCATATGTTGCAGGTTTTAGTAGCCAGTAATCGCAGGGTTTTAACTGCTGACACCAGTGTAAACAACTCACATGACAGAGCTTCAGTTAGTCAGAGGAGCACACAGCACCTATGCTCTGCCATATTTAAGAGCACCAGCTGCTAGGGAAGCAACCACATGAGTAGAAGCATGACGGGATATTTCAGGAGATAAGGTGGTAGAGACTGCTGAGGGAACATGCATCTGGAGATGGAGATATGGGAGACTTTTATTTAGCTACCAAAGTTTAAAAAACAAATTACTCCAAATGAGGCAGAACAGCTATTAACTCAGGGTCTCCTACATCTTGGCTATTTCCCCAGTCATTCTGCCGTAGCCTCTCTCTGTTTCATTAAGTCATTCTCCTGTATACTGACACATTTTCCCGGTGAAAAATAAGAGTAAATATTTTGATTTAATTACCTGTATCTTTAGCTACATTAGCAGCCAAACAGGTGGAATATGGATCAGACTAGCTAACAAAAGTAATTGGACACTCTGGATTTTAGTATGATAGTAGAATTCATGCTTTTTTGAAGACAGATTTTGAAGATGCAAAGCTATACATAAATGCCTGATATGAATAACTTAATACAGAAAGCTCTAATAGAAAACTAGCTCTACTCACCTACTAGTATTAATTTGGAATTTGTTGCATCGTGAAATGCACGTCATTTCAGCTGTTAGAGGAAAAAGTCAGAATCTTGGTCATACAGTGAGAATACACACACGTGTGTGAACATACACACGTATAAATATGTGCACACACTTTCTTAAATGCTTCCAGTTATTTCAGGGAAAACATACAAACAGCAACACTTTGCGGCACAACACTTTGCCAGTAAAGGGTAAATTGCAATTCACCACAATTTACGAGGTCTTCTGTGCTTCCTTTATAAAATTGAACAATGAAAAACTGTAGAGCACAAACATAGACTCATAGAATATCTAGAGCTGGAAGGGATCCATAACGATCATTGAGCCCAATTCCTGGCACCACACAGGTCTACCCAAAAATGCAGACCATGTGACTCTGTACACAGTCCAAACACTTCCTTAAATTCAGACAGGCTTGGTGCCGTGACTACACCCCTGGGGAGCCTGTTCCAGTGCATGACAACCAGAACCTCTTCCCTCTCCTGCCACAGCTTGACTCCATTCCCTCAGGGCCTATCACTGGTCACTGAAGAGAACAGATCAGCATCTGCCCCTAAACTCCCCCTTGTGGCTGTAGGCCACGTTGAGGTCTCCCCTCAGCCTCCTCTTTTCCAGGCTGAACAGGCCCAGTGACCTCAGCTGCTCCTCGTACGTCTTCCCCTCTAGGTCCTTCACCATCTTTGTAGCCCTTCTCTGGACACTCCCCAACAGTTTTACATCCTTTTTCTACTGTGGTGCCCAGAACTGCACACAGTGCTAGAGGTGAGGCTGCAAGCTGCAACAAGCTCAGTGCTTCACAAACACAATTATGCCACATACAGGAATTGCAAGTGTGCCAGTCTCATATTTCAGTCATGATGGACTCTGCAATATGGTATTAGACACAACCACTGGGTGCCCACGTACTTTCTATCTTGAGATCCCTCTAGTGTGCTAACGTTCAGAATGTAGCTGCCAAAATAAAATGACATAAAATACTAATGCATCATAAATAAACCACCCAGGTAAAATCAGAAAACATCTATCAGGGAGCTTCAAATATTCACTTTATTGTGGGGAAAATAAAATAAAATAAAATAAAATAAAATAAAATAAAATAAAATAAAATAAAATAAAATAAAATAAAATAAAATAAAATAAAATTAAAAATAAAAATAAACAGGAAAAACAGAAATGGCAAAAAAAAAAAAAAAAAGCAAAAAAAAAAAAAAAAAAGGCAGGAAATAAATGTCCATTCCTGCCTCTTATAGAAAATTGATTGATTCTGCTAGATGGCTTCCTTTTTCTATGTAGCAGGTTTCTATGTAGCAGTTTATTTTATTTTATTTTTGTAGTTTCATTACCCTAATTCATTATAAAGTAGAAAAAAAGCTTCTCATCTCACCAGACAAGTATAAATTAGTTTCCAACCTTTTCTTGGTCTTTAACTTTTCTCTCCATACAAAAACCTGAGTATTTCTTTATTTCATAAGGAAATGAATTAAAGGTTCATAAATTAAAGGTTCTCTAGGTCTACTTATATAAGCACAAAAAATGAATCAGAAGAGAACTGTCTTGGCTAAATCACTAATAGTACAGATTTACATTGATGCTTACTCCTCCAACCTAACTGAAGATGATAGATCTCCTTTCCTATATTACAGATGTCTGAAATATCTACTCCACGAGGCACAAGTAGGACTATGAAACTAATAAAATAAAGTGCAAGATTTGCAGGTTTAGGGTCACGAATGGTAAAGCACTCAAGCACCCAGCCAGATGTTGACACACAATGCGTTTTTGAATCATTATAATATTCCTGATTTTCTAACAACAGATTGCTTTAAAATGAATGAATGATAAACAGCATGTTCTATTTCAAATGCTTTGTAGCATTTTTATTTATTATTGAATGGCTGGCTTCAATGAGATGACTGCTTTTTTTGTTGCTTTGTTTTTTTGTTTGTTTGTTTTTGCGTTTTTTTTTTTTTTTTTAAGGTGGCTGAAATGCTTCCTACTAGCAGTATTCTCAATCTAGGGAAGAACACTCTATTATAAATGCAAAATAATAAACAATAAAAGACTTTATGGATATATGCTAAACAGAATAAACAACAAATACATTTCTTGTGTCATATTAAATCTTTTTAACGCAGTCTCTTCCTTTTCTTTGAAACACCATCCTGTAATTCAAACACTGACCTGATTGAAAGTAAACTACATGTATTTCTATGGGAAGAATACCCAACATAAAAGTTTTTTGTTTGTTTGTTTGTTTGTTTTTTCTGGCAGAAAATCAGACATCATGGAAAGATGCACATTGCCAGCAAAACAGGCCTGACTTGGGGAATTTTACTTAGTTTATGGTCAAGTAACCCAAAGTTCTAATCACTGATTCTGGTATTGAAAAAACAAAGAAGGCAAACACTTGAACACAGAAGTTAATGACTTTAATCCCATTTTCACAGGCTCAACTTCAGACAAACACTTCCCTCAAACTAGAGAAGAGTGGCATAGGGGTTAAATACAAACCTGCATGTATCAGGAATTTAAAGTACTGAGACATAAATTAAACCTATATAAATATAAAATATGACAACAAATTTCAGAGTAGCGTAATTCATAAATACTTCTTCCTCTCAATTCATCGACAAGCCTGTAAAATGCACTGAACAGTTTGCCACGCACCCTAAACACAACGTATAAAAACACTTCTGATAATCTTTCATTATATAGTAGTTTCAGGCCAGTAACTTTGTAATCCTCACAAATGTCAACTGTGTCTTTGTACAGCATTGCCAGAAGAAAAAAAAACAAACAACAACAACAACAAAACACTCCTTCCCCTTCTCCTCCTTCTTTTCCTCCTCCTCCTCCTCCAATTTTACCAGGTTAATTAAAAACAAAACAAAACAAAGCAAAACAAAGGAAAAAAAAACAAAAAAAAACATAGAAAGGAAAGTGAAACAACCGACCAAAAAAACAACTTACCTAACGAAAGTCCCCACCTGCTAAAGTTCTAAAGTTCCAATGCATACTAATTTAAAATTAAGCAACATCAGGTCCTACAAAAAGTAATGTGTCAAACTGAGTATTGATTCTTTCTGAGCTTCTGAATATAAAAATTAATTTTCTTCTACTTTATATTATGCATACTCTTCATATAGAGAGTCTGCTTGATTTTGATTTTTTCTTTAGTCCATTTTTAAACACTTATCTTTTAATTATTTTTTAATCAATACTGTCATGTGGCAGTACAGATTATACAACACAGATATTTTCCCCATTTTCTCCATCTACCTTATCACGTTAACTAACAGAATTTGGAAAACATTTTTATCTGCCAGAATTTCTTGCTGCTGTTTCAAACAGTCTGATGCATTCAAGTCATAGCAATGCAACACATACCTGACAATCTGATGTTTTTTTTAAATTTAATAATGGAAACATGACAATTAGTGGAATATTTGTGAAGCTATTAAGGATTGATGAAATTTTACTGAAAATTTCATCTCATTTACTGAGATGAAATGAGAAAATAATTTCAGTTCCTCTAATAAATCTTTTAAAGTAACCATATTCACATAGGAATGCATTCATTTACACCATCAGTTTGCAAGCCATGGGATTTCTGACAAATTCTGTGCTCTGTTGAGTTTTGATTACTAATGGTAACTACTTCACACAGAGAAGTGCACATACCACCTTCTCACAGATAAGAGAAAATTTGGCATGATAAAAGCAAGGGTTAATAGTGCTCTTCCATCTGTAAGCAAAATTATTGCTAAGCAATAGCTATTTACAAAATTGTCATGGCACAGCTAGAGCTCCTTGGCTTAAAAAGTTAAGCAGAACAGTCCCAGAAGAAATAAGGGGAAGAATTTCCAACAAAGATATGCCTGCCGTGAACAAGTCTAAGAGGAATTATAAACCTACAAGGAAAAATGCTCGAACAAAAGAGGCTACTTCTTTGTGTGTTAGACTACAGGCAGGCTCTGATAAAGGTGCTAAGCAAGTTATGTGCTGAAGCCAATAAGATTTTTCACATCTAAATATAGGCTGGTACAAATTCCCTTAGTGAATCAAAGTCATAACCACAATAATGTGTCCCAGTTGGGTTTCAGCAAACTCAGGACCCCACATTGTTCTTGTTTAACTGGCACAGGAGCATGAGATATGTAGAGTCACACCATGAAAGGACTAATGACTTATATTTAGGGAGAAAGGAGAGAAGAGAGATTTTTATCACATTGTCCCAGCTAAAGAAAAAGGCAGCACTTGTTGCATTTCTGAGAGTTCAGAGGGCTTGGGTTAGTTGTGAAGGACACCTGCACTCCATTGTGCAACCTAAAGCTGTCACAGCTTTCGAGACCAAGAGCTGCAGCACACCTTTGAAATTCAAATTTATGGCTGTCAGAGACATATCACAGAATTAAAGAATCACAGAATTATTTAGGTTTGAAGGCCTCTATCATCTGTCTCAATAATTCTTAATAAATAAATAAAAATTAAAAAAAACTATATATGGACCAGAGAATATTACTCCATAATGTTTTTTCATGTATTGTTTATACAATCTATTTTATGAGTGGCAATGTTATTAGAGACCTCAACAATCTTTTTTTTCTTCTTCAATATAATTGAACACAGTTTTATTATCCCAATGAGTAGGTGTAAATATTTAATACTTATGTACAACGTAACAGTGGGATTTGCTTCAGCCAACAAATCTTTTCATTGTTCTACTTTTGCAACATGTACTTTCTGTTGCAAGACAAGTGCTTGTACAAAATACACTCAGGTACTTCACTGAAAATAAAATACTTTGCAGATAATTTTTAGTTAAAATTCTGCCTTTTCTTCACATCTGTAAAACCAGAACTGTTTCCTTTTGTGTTTTGCCATTCTTCAACAAGTCCATGAAAATAGAGACATAAATTAACCAAAAGGAAAAAAAAAATGCAGTGAAAAAAACAGAAGTTTGATCCTAGGTAACACTGAAGAAAAGGTATCACCAAAAAGAAGATTTGTTCACCTTATTTCTGGAGGCAGAAACCTAATTATCCTAAAAAACGGAGGGAAAGCATGCATATCTGCTAGCTATTAACATCAATGATGTTGAGGAAACACATCACATTGGAGAATAGGACCAGAATATTGTATTCAGGGTGAAAAAAAAGAAAAAAGCAAACAAAACCTTCCCCTACTCCATGCTTTTATGAAAGCTTCAATAACACAGATAGTAAAATCAGCCAGAGTTTCAGAATGTTAATGGGGATTTTAATATACAGAACAAAATGTTATTTGTTGGTAATTCAGAACAACTGATAATTTGTCAGAAATTTTTCTTTTATGCAAAGAAAAAAAATATGATGAGGTATCCCAAAACTATTTTTAACTGCAGCAAGAAAGCAATACCCAGTCTCAGATGGGCATTTACCTTCAAACAGAAAGCAGTGACTTGACAGTAGGAGAGTACGTTTTTGTTTACAAAATTAAATACTCTTTATGTAAAGAAATTATGGTGAGAAGTATTACTCTCAAATATATATATATATGAACTGTCTCCAATCAAAGTTATAAGGTTCCTAATTTTTTTTATATATATATATAAAAAAAAAAAGCAGAAAGTTTTAGAATGACCTACTAATTTAAGTCTGAATATAAACTGAAGAAATGCACCAAGTCTTTTGATATGCTAACAACCAGATTTCCTTTGCCAGATGGGGGCATCCAGAGAGACTTAGTCCCTACTGTTATTGTTTATACAACAAATTATTGTTTTGTTGTCTTTGGGAATATGAAAGCAGGAATTCAAGGTAAAGACCAATCTAGATGAAACTTCTCATGCAATTAACAACTCTAATTTGTTTATGTTCAAACTCAACAAGGAATCGGAATAAGTACTCTTAGAATTCAACTCAAAATTTCACAGCAGTACTTAAAGGGTGTTTTTTGACTAATAGAAAAAGATGAGCTCTTTTGTCTGGGTTTAATTTTTTCTTAATTTTCAATATAAATCTTCAATCTGCTATTCAAATTTAATGCATTTACTAGCCTGACTGTTCTAAAAAGAAAGGCAAAAGCATGATGATCTGCAGACAGACAAAATAAAATGGGTCAGAATCACAAAATCACTGATCACCATTAACCATATTTTATCTTAGGATTCCTGTTCAGAACAAACAAAATAATGAATCTGCATTGTGGTATTTAAATTCCCAAATACGATTCATAGCAAAAAGCTTTAGTTCTTTTTTTGTTAAATTAGCTGGACCGACTAACCACGTGTGTTGGAACAAATGCAATGAAAAAAGTGCAAAGGGTGTTAACCGCTGGAGATTCCTCACTGAGAGCCACTGAAGGGCTATTTGCCATCCAGACAACCTCTCCAGAGAGCTTTGCTACCTGCAAAAGGGTCCACATTCATGATACCACTGAGAGGATACCAAGCCTGGTAAAGGCAGAGGACTCCCACCCATTCCTACTCTTTCACCTGTGGTCCAATGAGGTTGCAACAAGGAGACTTTACATCCTCTGTGAAGACGTTGAGGGGATGAGAAAGGCAGGTAGTGTTCTCCATTCTCCCAGCTGGAAACTCGGACCCAAGAAGAGAGGGATCAGTGGACCAGGCACCATTCAACTCTGAATTGTGGTGAGGTCCTGGCCCAGCCTGTCCAGAAGCTGTGGGTGCCCCATCCCTGGCAGTGCACAAGGACAGGCTGGATGGGGTTTGGGCAGCCTGGGCTGGAGGATGTGTTTGGGCAGCCACAGCAGGAACTAGAACCAGGTGGGCTATAAAGTCCCTTCCAATGTAAAGCATTCATTCACAATGAAATTACAAGAAATGTAACATTACACAAGAAAACAAGTCAAATTCAGAGCTGTAGAAAGTATTAAGTCTTCCTCAGGTTAATGGATGCCAGAACTGTTCAGCCTAGCACAGTTACCCAATACTGAAAGCTCCCTGCCATTTGAGGTATATCCTTACACTCTGAGTTATCCACAAAGGATGTATGGATAACTTAATCTGCATGTATCTGATCCAACTCAGAAGAGCTGACAATGTGTTAATACTTTTTTTATTGTTTTTTGCTTATTTTGGAAGCTTGTTTGACTAGGAAATAGTCTAGCTGGTACTATGCTATATTATCTGGTTTCACTATGAGTAATTTTATGGATTCATATATGTATACAGCAAATGCTTTTTTTTTTTTTTTTTTTTTTACCAATCTCTACAGCCAAACAGTAGACTGACTAAGCACCTGAAGAACACTGGACTTCTTGCACAGATTAGCCTTCCTTTCTGAGCTAAACAGTACCAGAGGGACACAAACCTTTATATACACCACCTTTCAGTTCATCAGCCTAAATTGCAATCACTTTGAAGTGTCATTTCAAGGAAAAGATAGAGAGAGCAATGAGAAGGCAGTACTTTTGAACTACACAGAGTATATTATGGGTGATGGTAACACCAAATTTCTCATATCTATTTGTGTCTGTAATAATTAGGATAAGACAAGTGATTTGACCACGTTAGACACTCAGACATAATTTATTTGCTTGTAAGGAGAACTGAAGCAGTAAAGTATTCTCTACACTTTACACTGGGAATAAGGAGGCAAAAATGGAAACTGTATGAAGACAAAATAGTTTCAAAAGAAAGAGGAACTGAACAGAAGTGTTAAGTTTTGTTGTTTTCTGTTTTTTTTTTTTTTTGAAAACGTAAAAGGAAATCTAATGAAACATTACATGATTGAATTTTATTCTTTTGGAACCACCAATAAAAAGATAGGTTGATTCTCATTTATAATTTAGATTTCCTGTAACAATGCCAAAAAATGGCTAATCTATTACATTTTATGTTGTTTGCCCTGCATATGTTCATTCTAACACTCAGCACTAGGAACTGGTTGACAGTACAGCAGAATTGTAAAGATGCATCTCTGTGTGTATGTATGCAACTGACAAGCTAATGTAAAAAATAAGTGATACCTTGTATATGTAGAAAGTATGAGCTGGATATCTAAATTGCAAGGGACAAAATAGCCCGTTCCCTACATTCCATAAGCAATAGGTAGAAGAGAACATCCAGGTCCATTCCTCATAGCTCATCCTCTTTGGAGAATCACTAGCACAGGCATCAGTTCCTGTGTGCTTTGATTACACCTGGACACAATCTAAACGTAGCCACAATACTTGTTGAACAACAAGCAAATGACATTTTTGGGTATGACCAGTTCTGGCTTTGTCCTGAAAGCAACTTGTTCTTATCTCCATCAGTAATATACAACTGAAAAATTGCTATTTCCAGGAAAGTTGGAAAGAGAATAACCTAACAGCATTAAGAAAATGTTTACAGTGAAGAATCTTCAAAAATTAAAGATTGTTTTAAAATCATCATTTGGTATAAACATGCCAAAAAAATAATTTGTTATGCAATTTTAATAGGTACCTAACTAACCTGGAAAAATACACAACTTATAAAGGCTTCTGTACTGATTAAATTGCATTTTTCTGTACATTTTCCCCATTTTTTTTTCTAGGTATTTTTACAGAGTGCAGGTAAGCAATGAAACATTAACAGGCCTTCACAGAATCTGAAGAACAGAGGCTGCAAAACTGAAAAGCATGGGCTGCCTCCACTAGAAACTGATGGCAGCCAGCATATACAAATGTAGTTTCTGTTACCTGTCTTGGATAATTTCAGTTGTTACTACATCACACAAAAAAGATTCTAAGATATGGAAGAACCAACTCTTGAAATGCTCTCAGTAGATTAAAATAAGCACCCTGATTTATCATACTAAACAGTCCAGTGGACAATACATGTATGTGTTAAAACTCATTAAGTTTAATTCTTAAGATAACAATAGATATGAGTGATAAATAAACACCAAATAGGTCTAAGACTCTCCTCAGCTAGTCAATGCTAGGTGCATTGCTTCTTCCTTATTGTTATTGCATCCTACCTTTGCTTTTTTTGTTTTGTATTTCAAATCTAGAACAGATCACAATTTCTACAAACCAGGCTGCTACGGCCAAGCAGAACAAATAAGTCAGAGAAGGAACTATCTTTGGAAAGATAGGAAAGTCAGGAAATAAAGGAAATGTCAACAAGCACTAAAATTTGCTTCTCCAAAAGTGCTTTGGTCAAGCTATAAACAGTTTTCTACCTGTGTAAGAAATCTCTCATGGTGTTGCAATTCAGCAAGTAGTATTGTAAAGAAAAACAGAGAAAATTTGTGCAGTTCTGCACAGTGCAGTTCTACTGTGTGCAGTTCTACTGTGTGCAGTTCTGGGCACCACAGTATAAAAAGGACATGAAACTGTTGGAGAGTGTCCAGAGGAGGGCTACGAAGATGGTGAAAGGCCTGGAGGGGAAGACGTACGAGGAACGGCTGAGGGCACTGGGCCTGTTCAGCCTGGAGAAGAGGAGGCTGAGGGGAGACCTCATCGCAGTCTACAACTTCCTCGTAAGGGGATGTCGAGAGGCAGGAGACCTTTTCTCCATTAACACCAGTGACAGGACCCGCGGGAACGGGGTTAAGCTGAGGCAGGGGAAGTTTAGGCTTGACATCAGGAGGGGGTTCTTCACAGAAAGAGTGGTTGCACACTGGAACAGGCTCCCCAGGGAAGTGGTCACTGCACCGAGCCTGTCTGAATTTAAGAAGAGATTGGACTGTGCACTTAGTCACATGGTCTGAACTTTTGGGTAGACCTGTGCGGTGTCAAGAGTTGGACTTGATGATCCTTAAGGGTCCCTTCCAACTCAGGATATTCTATGATTCTATGATTCTATGAAAATTTATTTTTAACATTATAGCAAGCGTATTTAGTCAAAAAGTGACATCCTCAACAATGAAATAATCCATCACTAGTTTAGGAACATCCTTCAAAACCCATTCTCTACTTGCAAACTTCTTATAATATTAAATACTCAAGAAATTCACAACCTGATACGATTTTGTCAAGCAACTGAAATTTTTACAGCACTACACACCTAAGTATTTTGTGGTTTTGATTTATACACATTTTCTAGGGAACGGTAAGAAGGTAGATTGGTATAATTTGAAAAAAATACTTTAAATTGTCTTATAGGCAAACATAGAAGTATTATACAAATCAAGAGACACCTAGGGAGTTCAATATTCCATACAGTCTCTTGGTACAAACACAAAATTATTTTTTATTTTAAGACTTTATGACAACTTAAAGCTAAATAAAAAGAGATATATTTAATATTGTCAGTGCCTTAAAACAAAAATAAATAAAAAAAACCCTTGGGTAGCTCAAATGACTTGATGACTTGAAAAAAATATTTCTTTTATCCTCATTCCCTCATTTCTCCACAGCTGAATACAAGACATAATGCCAAGGATCAATACGATGCACAAGCACATTTCAGTGTATCATCTAATTAACAGTGTGAGACACTACCATCTATAAAGCATCCATCTTCAAAGCCATGAGTATTGTAAACTTAGGTACAGAACCAGAATATATATAATTTAAATAAAGACATGCTAAATATTTTTAAAGCTTCTTAATTCGCTATTTCTTATATGCAGGTCTGTAGTTCAAGATAAACTCAATTAGTTGGGGGTGGGGGGGTACAATGCATTTAAAGTCTGTTACCAATTGGAATTAGCCCAAAGGATTAAGTCCAAGTTCATTTCCTGGACATACCCTTTTAGCATAATGTCACTGCATTACAAAGTAGAATCCCTGTGTAAAATCTTTATTAGGACTACTCCACAACTCCTTAGGTCAGAAAATACCATTAAATAATCCATCTTGACCTCATACACAAAAGCCAAGCAAATAATCTTACTTTTCAAACTTTTCGTATACTGTCAAATCTTCTCCAGCCTGGTTCTGCCTCCAGATTACAAAAGAAGACATTACGTTGCATTCTATGACTGAGTGACTACAATGGTTGCTTGAGCAACTCCACTACTGATTCAAAGCTGCAGGTAGAGCTAAAAACCCTGGCATTCTCTTTTCAGCTAGAGGAGGCCTGTACCTGAGGCATTTGACAGCAAGAAGCAAACTGCACAGCAATATCAGTAGGGTTTGTTTCATGGTTTTGTTTAGTATGACAAAAAAATACATTTAATTTCCAATTTACTGAAATTACACAAAATCTAGCCTTGTTGCCTCTGCTTTCATCCAGAGGTACAAAAAACTGAAAGCATAATTTAATTCTCAAAGTTACTGGTGTACTATCTACCCGATACCCACATTGTTAATTTACTTGTGTGGAGACTCTAAAATAAAAAAGGCTAAACTGAAAATTTGATGAGAAAGCCAGAACAATGGATGAAGAAAGTCACTGTTTTAGCTGAAATAACATAATGCTATTGAGAAAGTACTAATAGAGTAAATTAAACACTACAGGAACTTACAGACTGCCAAGGAAAATTTGTAAAATGAACACAGCTAGTGAGATAGGAGAAAAAGAGTGAAGAATGAGTCAGAATTAAAGGATCACATGAAGATAGAAATAATTTGTAGGTTCAAGTTCTGTATATAAGTTTTTCCTACCCTCCTCTGAAGTTTTGTAAATATTGTTAATCCTTTTTCCAAATAAAACTCAAATCAGCTGCAGCCAACGAAGCTTTTACGGTGATGATGGAAACAGACTATCACATGAAGAAAGAATAAAAAAGAACAAATTATTTCACTATCAGGATGAAACCAGATTATCAATGGTAATAGTATTCATTTAACCCATCAAGATATAAACACAACAAAAGCACGTGTTCAAGTAAAAGAATGCAGCTGACAACAATAAACAGATCTGTATGGGTTATGACTATTCTTGAAATTGAAATTGGAGAATGAAATTCTGAAAGAGCTTAAAAGTGTTTTAACACCCTTTATGTTAAAATTTGCCATTGACATGGTTCTCCAACTAGTAGATGATGCAGACAACCATTCCAGTTCCATGCCTAAATACTGAAATGAAAACCTCCCACCACACATCAATCCACATTAATTCCTAAGGGTTTCTTCACTCTGATAATGTGTTTTGGCTCACTCTTTGTTCACTCTTTGTGAGTGTCATTAAAAAAAAAAAAAAGATACTTTTTTTTTATAGGTGGGAAATACAGAAACTTCCAGCTAGTCCTGTAAATATTGTGGAAGAAAAAATGCAGTTCAGAGAATTATTTAAAGTAATGTTTAGATACTGTCTAAAAGCCATTTCCAGAAGCTGCCCTTATGTATCTATCACACTTAGAACACTTGCTAGAATTCTTACAGATTGATATTTATGAAGACAATTTTAAGAGTGCTTTGATTAATAACAGAAGATTTTGCACTGATAAAAATACACCCTTTAACTAACTGCATTTGTCACAAGAATAACACAGTGATTTAACACAATCAGCTTTAAATTACAATGTACCCACAGTATGGGTAGATAAACCAGGACCATTAATTCAGATTTCCCTTAGTACCAAACAGCTGCACTTAGTCAAAAAGAAAGGGTCTAAAGAAATATTAAAATATGTTTCCCCAGTTTAGCAATGCAAAGCTATGCAGCAAAAAACAACTTGGCGCACATGTGAAAAGAACCTTTCATACAAACAGCAAGGTTTCTGTAGTAATGACCTATTTGATGTATATTCCATCTGCTCATATCAATTAAATCACAAGTTTTCTATAAGCTTGTCAATTAAAAAATACCAGGTAATGTATTGGTGCATTTTTTTCCTTCAGCTGTTTATCCTTTATAAAAAGAAAATATGATTATGGAAATCTTAAATCCTAGACGTGAACTTTTTTTTTTTTCTTTTTTTTTCAGACGTCAGTCAGAGGCCCAGTTGTATATGTATCAATATACTCAGAGCTATTTATGTGACTTTGGGGGGACAGACCTTACAGACATATCTGCAGAAATATTTTGGTCTCCAGATATCACTGGGAAATCTTCTATCTATCCCAGCAAGAATTATTAGATAGAGCGATAAAGAAGTAGAGCTCTGACAACCCCTGTAGAGGGTACGCATTCTCCTACATGCCTGATCAGCATGCAAAGGGTACAATCAGAATTCAGCCATTCTTCAGAAGGCTAAATCTGAGGTTAGGAAAAGAATCCCCTAGCCTTCTGCACCCTTCAGTACTTTGGTTTTGACATCAAGTGTAAAATAAAAAGTAAACAGACTGTTAAAATAAGGAAATCATTAACTTGACTGCTGCCAGTCAATTTTCAAGTGATGAATAAGTTATCTGAATGACAAAGAGATTGCAGAAACCTTGCTGGACACGCAGCAGCACGTAGCAGCAACACTTCAATAAATAGACTACTCTTTCCAAAACCTAAATTTGACGTTGAAGGTCGCCAAGTGCAACCAAGTGAGAATTAGCTCAGCTAAAGAGTCTAAAAGAATTGCAAACAAAGACCATGGACTGAAGCCACAGCATCTGTCCAGGTAACCACTTTCAGCTGTGCTGGGCAAACATTGGCATGCTTTCAGGAAAGAGGGCTTGGCTAGGAAAGCCATGTTGGGAAGACAGAGCAAGTGTCACAGGCTCACAGATGTTGTGATTTCCTCCTTCAAAGTAGCAGCCATCCCACTTAATGTTCAGTGTTAATCACTGGCCCAATTCCACATGGCCTGGAAACAGAGATCTTTGCACCAGTCAGAGAAGGCAGAACAAAATACACCACATACCTAGTACAGATGGACAATTGCACTTCTAAACCCCATTTCTTTTATTCATGTAATTTATCTTTTTAAAACAAAACTATTAATTAATTCATGCTGCTATACACAGAATTTTCCTCAGCTGCAGACTGATTAACATGGCTTTGTAAATGCAGCCTACTATGTCAGACCTTCTTTGAAGCACAAATGCTACTAACACTGCCTATGCATCCTCTCTTCCAACCATCCTCAGGCCTCCTGAGGACAATTTGCCTTTGTTATGTATTCTAATTATGACCTTAAATGACCTTATTATTGCCAGCTGGCAATCTAGAAAACAGAGTGAATTTAAATTTAAAAAGAAAAAAAAAAAAAAAAAAAGAAAAAAAAAAAGAGGTGTGCCTTGTCAGACGATCAATAGTAGATGGAAAAAAAAAAATTACCTTAAAGCAGGTGGAAAAAGTGAGGGGCATCTGGGATTCAGAGAGGGAGATACACTGGTGGTGCCAAGCTCTGGCCTCTATCAAACAAGAACAGGCACCAGGAATTCTCTGACAAGAAAGGAATGCAATATCCATCCCCTAGCACACACAAGGCAGAAGCTGCACGGATAGAAACAAATCCAGGTTCGAGGTGGCAGTTCATCTGCCTTCACTCATCTCACCCTATCAGGTAGCCCTATGCAATGGGTATGAGGCCCAGGAGATTGAGGCAAATGGGATGAGGTTCAACATGGCTAGGTGCTGGTTCCTGCACTTCAGCCACAACAACTCCATGCGCAGCTGCAGGCCTGGGGCAGAGTGGCTGAAAACCTGTGCAGAGGAAAGGGATCTGGGTGTGTTGGTCGATGCTTGCCTGAACACAAGCTGGCAGTGTGCCCAGGTGGCTGAGAAGGCCAATGGCATCCTGGCTTTTATCAGGAATAGTGTAGCCAGCAGGGCCAGGGAGGTGATTGTCCCCCTGTACTCTGCTCTGATGAGGCCGCACCGTACTGTGTTCAGTTTTGGTGAACTACAAGAAGATCAAGGTCCTGGAACACATCCAGATAAGGGCTACAAAGCTGGTGAAGGGCCTGGAGCACAAGTCCTGTGAGGAGCGGCTCAGGGAACTGGGGGTGTTTGGTCTGGAGAAGAGGAGGCTCAGGGGAGACCTCATTGCTTTCTGCAGCTACCTAAAGGGAAGGTGTTGGGAGCTGGGGGTCAGCCTCTTCTCACAGGGTAGGATGAGAGGGAATGGCCTCAAGTTGTGCCAGGGGAGGTTTAGTTGGAAATGAGGAGACATTTCTTCTCAGAAAGAGCAGTCAGGCATTGGAATGGGTTGCCCAGGGAGGTGTAGGAGTCACTGTCCCTGGGGGTGTTTAAGGAAAGGTTGGACCTGCTGCTTAGGGACATGGTTTATTGGGTGACTGGTAGTAGGGTGATGGTTGGACCAGATGATCTTGAAAGTCTTTTCCAACCTTAAGGATTCTACGATTTTTACTACATTTGGCTTAATTCACAGTTTACCTTCTTGGAGGGGAAAGCAAATCATTCAGGGGACATGAGAAACACAGAACTATCCAGATACACAACAAATATTCACTTTGTCTTATTTTCAAATACCTGCTTCTACAATTTTGAAATCAGAAATGTAGTAATGCCTGTGAAATTTGTTTTTATGTTTTCTGACCATATTCTACATCTTTACTTTTACCATTCTTAAACTGTATTTTTATGTATTGAGGAAAGATATACATAAGCTGATGATAAACAGAACCACGAGATCTTTCTGCTTGAACGTTAGGTATTTTCAAACATTAAATCTATAATTTATTTGGGCAATTAGACATCCTAAATTTGTAGAATACATGAAGTATTGAAACGCTTAACTATCCTATTGGATATGTTGCTTTCTAACAACACAAAGCCATCAAAGCATAACATAGCTTTTTTTTTTAGCTTTTTTTTTTTTTTTTTTTTTTTTTTTGGTTTTGAGAAGCCATCAGTAGACTTTTTTTTTTTTATTGTTATTATTTTTTACCTTAACTGAACTATTTGGTAAAAGATAGAGCAGTAAGTATCCAGCCCCAAAGATACTAGAAATTCACCACATTCATATTTAATAAGACGTTATAGCAGAAATACAGCATGCATTCTGTACTTCTATAGGAAAGCAATATTCATTATTCTACAGATTATTCCTTAATAAATATTTCAGAAACTTGAAGTGGAAAAAAAATTAGAATAGCATATACTGTGCTCTTGATAGTTTAAAAGCACTTTTATTTTCTGACCTATGACGAATCCTTATCTTGTTTTCATTTTTGATGCATTGTAATGTCATTGTGGGTTTGAAATTCATCTTTTGGTCAGTTTGAGGGAATGAAGTTTGATGTCTTGCTAGTGCACTCAAACAAGTTAAAAGTCATCTTCTGTTACTATGTACAGAGAGCTAACACTTCTTTATTATTATTGTTTCCGATCTTTCAGATAAGTCCACATAAATAACACAATTTACTGAATGGCATGAACAAAATGGAAAACATGCTCACAAATCCCCCCTTTTGAAAGCAACGAAAACTGAATGCTGTGCTGTCACTCTTCTCACTTGCATATGGTAATGTCAAGAGCAGAGAGCTATTTGAGAAACAACAGCAACAACAACAAAAAGCCCTTATTCCTCCAGCAGTGTGTTTCCTCAGTTGATTTGTGAGCTGTGCAAGTGTCCTTAAACTAATTGTAATGGATGGAGGGTTGAGTTAATTCTCCTGCTCTTTACCTCAGACATCTCTGTAAGTTCAGATACAAACAAACCACCTACGTGAGCACACGGGGGGAATCTACGTGACCTCTTTGTGGCATATTGCCCAGGAACAATCCACAGATAGGATAGGAACATGTTCTCAGTGGACATGCATAAGACAGCCCAAAGTGTCCAAGGGTCTTTGCCCAGAAACTCATTTCGCTAAAGAGGAAATCTACAATCTTGACATGTTGTTAAGGCTACCATCAGCCATAAAAATGTCAACCAAGGGATTAAGAAAAGATTTTAGAGAAACAAGGGAGTTAGCTTGAAAAGAAAGAAGCTTTGTAAAAAACATGAGCAGTATTATCACCAAACTTGTTGAGAATACACTACCCCATCATGCAGATCATTAGCCCTACTGTTGACCCCTAGGATGCATTGCTAGTTACTGGGCTGCACCTAGAACACCTCATGCCCTTCATCACCATCCTGTGGGCCTAGTCGTTCAGACAGTTTTCAATCCACAGAAAGCACAACCCACAGAGTACAACAGAGATCTTATGTTTGAGGGTTTGAAGATATTCTCCCAGGGGCATGTGAAATAGCAAATTGGAATCATTAAGAACTGATTATTATCTTAGCAGATTAAACTAGGGCTGCTTTTGTGTGTGTGTGTGTGTGTGTGTGTAGTAAAGGGTAATAGGAAGGTAGAAGATTTTGAGACTAGAACGGGAGTAAACGTCGTAATACTTTTTGTTAACAAAACTGTAACTACAATTGCAGAAGTAATCATATTACTCCCACTGTAACAGAGCAAAAATACCAGCATTACTATTTCCGTTCGTTAAGTTACAAAGATACTGCTGTTGAAGCAGTTGGAAATTGGATTCTAGATCCCTTCTGAAGGATGAAACAATTACATAAATAGTTACACCTGAAGCCAGAAGTAGATCCTGCATCTTCAAAAAAGTATTCAGTCAAAGTATTTTAAGAAGGCAAACATATTAAAACTCAAAGACCAGAATCGGTTTCTGGGAAAACAAAAACAAACAAACAAACAAAAAAAATCATCTTCCTAAGATCAAAATGTGTTGAAGTAGCTTGCATTCAGGCATGGGAGAGACTGTCCGCAGCCCCTGAGGCGCATCAAACTGCGTGGTGAGTTTTGTCAGCATGGAATGTGTTCTGGAATATAAACTATTCCAGAACGTTATGGAACAAAACAACCCCTATCATGCTTGTATTCCACAACACCTCTACATGAGATGATAAAAATGTTTTTATCATCTCATTGTCTCCCTTAACAGGTATGAGCAGACAGGGCTGTTAGCCAGTACCGAGACAAAGGACAGAAAATTAAAATACTGAATATATGCTCTCATTTTAATGAGTTGTTAATTCATATCTCCTAGCCAGGCCTTTTTATTAGAGACTGTAAATCTCAGACAGAAAAGGAGTCATGAGATTTTGAAATTGCCTTGTAAATTAGTTACTGGTAATGAAACCATTTAGTTTTTGAATGGACAGGATTGTGAGGGCTTTCTATTTTGAAATAATTATTGAACATTACTGAACCAAATAATTAAACTGTGCTGTAAAAATACTCCCATAATAATATTCACACCATTTCTTTTTCTATCTTTTTTAAATTCTAAATTATTAGGCTTGTTATTGTTATGTGAAGGTAAAAATATGACTGTCACAGCTGACAAAGTTCAATATTTCAACTTATATAAAATATGTTGTGTATGATTCAAGAACAATTCATCTTCACCATAGAAGTCTTACATTTCAGAGATTTTAAACTTATACCCAGGCAAGGGCATATTTTACAAAATGTAAGATAGAGTTTAAATTAAACATTTAACAGGTGCAATAGTAAAAATTCAAAGAGAATTCAGATGTTCTATCTCAAACTGGGCATCAGGTTCAAACTAACACTTGCCTTCTAAGCACTGACCAAGGGGGATGATAAGCATACAGCTTCATGTGGAAAAATATTCTCCAGTTATTGTAACTTCATTTGAGTTTATTTAGTACTATTTGAAAGAAAGGGAGGATAAGAAGGTACTTTGGATGGGACTGAAATACATCTAGCTTTTTAGACATTTAATCTTTAAAAAAAAAAAAAAAGGAAGGAGAAAGGAGGAGGAGGAGAAAAAGGAGAAGAAGGAGGAGAAGAAGGAGAAGAAGAAGAAGAAGAAATATGTTTTGTTTATAAAGGAATTCCCTTGCTCAAAAAACACTTACAGGAGAGTCACAACTGGAAGTAGCAACAATTCCTTAATATGAACCTTAATTCCAACTGCATTGTAGTTACCTAGTTGCTGCTATGCTATAGGAGAACACTGGATCTGAATTATGCCCAGGTTACTTTTCCTGGTGAATAAGATTGTAATAATGAAAAAAAAAAAAAAAAAAAGTCGAATGATGAACAAAAATGTTCATAATTCCCATTACCTTAAGTCTCTAAGCTCAAATGATTCAAAAGATCCTAATGCTGAATATGAAAAAAATCATTGTTATACTCACTGATTAAATACATAAATTGCATATAAATCCTTACATAAGCTTTATTTTTAATTTTTGTATCTTTCATCTACTAAACCAGTACAAGTTTATTCACTTCTAATCCACATATAGCTTGAATACTTTCAGAAGCCAATTCTTCCTCATAATACTACAATTTTGCTCCCATTGTCCCAAAATACAGTGAAATTCCAGAAGATAACTCTAAATAAAGGCTGTAATAACATCAACAACAGCAATAATAAATGTCTATAATTGATATTATTTGATTATACAAACTGTTTGATTATGGAATTATTATTAATGACAAAAAAGTGCATTTAACAAATATGCATACTTTTAAAGAATCTGTCAAGCTTTCACAAGCTAGCAGTTACAGTCCCTCTAGAAGAACAATGCAAATAAGCTGAGTTGTAAAGTTGTGAGCAGGTAGTTTGACCCATTCTCATCTCAATCTCAGCTTGATAACATTCAGAAAGTGGAAGAATTTAGTGTCAGCTATATATCCATTAAACTTTAGAAGTTTTATGGACGTATATAAACATGCATGAATAATCATGTACAATCAAGATGGCAACATGCAATAATCTCAGGTCATGAACTGTATCTGTCAACCATACAATTCCTTACACATATATAGATTTTTTCTTCTTTATATTTCAGTTTTTACATCCAAAAATTTTGCCCAGCCCTTTGTTAGCACAAGGTATTTGTGAAAATCTGTTGGTTCACCCAGCAAAATCCGCTGGATAATTATAAATTATCATAAATTTACATCATCATAAATGCTTAAATATGTACATACAAGATATCAATTAAAAGATGTTCCCTTTATTAGGCAACTCTGTATATTGTATCAGTATATCTGTGTCCTGGCGGCAGGGCCTGTGTGAGGAGAGGTAAGGGCTGCCCAGTTCCGGACACAGACGGGCCCAGCCAGGCCCAGGCCCCAACACAAGCCACAGAGCCCCTCAGTGCTGCTGGTGCTGCGAAAGGGACACAGGTTTCAGCCTGGGCAGAACAGGGCCTGGCAGAGGAGGAAAAGGGCTAGGAACATCCCAGGGCAAGGCAGGAAGAGGGCAAGAGGGGCTCGGGACACCACAGCAGAGATTCCCACAGTGAAGTAGTTTGTTCCCCCTGGAATCTGTAGAGATCCATGCTGGAATAAATAACCACAGTGCAGACAGTGGAGGACACCGCTCTGCAGCAGGTGGATATCACAGTAGGAACAGTACAGGCCTTTGCTGAAGGCCTGTACTGCATGTGGTAGGGGAGGAACGTAAGGAGGAAGAAGCTCCACGGCTCAGTGATGAGACCTCCCAGTCCACGTCCCACTTCCCATCATGGGAGTTGGGAGGAGGTAAAGTCAGGAAGGAAGGAGTAAAGTGCAACCTAGGAAGAAGGGGAGCAGCGTGGGGAGATGGTGTTCTTAACCTTGTCCCCTCCCACCCACACACACCTTTTTTTTTTTTTCCTCTCCATCCAACTTTATTTTTAATTGGCAATAAATTAAGTTTTCCCCCAGTCTATGTTGCCTGTGACAGTAATTGGTAATTGATCTCCCTGTCATTACATTGATCCTCTTTCATCTTATTTTCTCCCTGTCCTGTTGAGGAGGAGACTGAGAGAGCAGCTAGGTTGGGTCTGACTACCAGCTAGGCCACCCCACCACAGTCTGGGGAATTCAGTATTTGTATTCTAAAAAATTATGTTATGCATACTAGTTAACACATAACAGTTAACTGTCTTATGCATCAACAGTTATTTTGCAATATAATAGGACAGTCATAAAACTAACAATATTTAAAGAACCATGCAGATCCTAACTGTTCTGAAAAATACCACGTAGAAAAAATGCCAACAAATTCTGGCTCTTTGATAAACATTTGAACTGATCTTTTTATTCAAACAATGCTTTCTTTTTAAGTGAAGAGGAAAAAAAAAAAAAAAGAACAAACACAAACAACAAATAACCATTGAAAGAATTAAGCTTTAGATAATTTTTCTATAACACTCCTGGGAAAAGGATCTCTCTCTGACTGTACACAAAGCCACTTGTTCACTGTAAAGGCATAATGAAAGCAGCTGTCCTAACACAAAAAAAGTAACTCTCACCCTGTGAAATCACTAACAAAAATAATCCTTCTCCCTAATATTTGAAGATATCTTTTTGAGTACATAATAATACGCTAGTGAATTCTTGTCATAGAAGTAAGGCAAGGATTTCCCCATCTGTTAGCATGCGATAAGCTCTGATTTGATGTGATAAGAGGTTTTCTCATGTTGATAAAGCAGAGGTTAGTGTTGTGTTCACAGCTTGAAACACAATTTCTAGATGTGAATTACTAGGAATATTTTTTGACTTTTTTCAAAGCCTCTTGGCTAGAAGCTGACATTTATATACAGGATAACTACAATAAAAATATTAAATTACTACAATAAAATTATTTCTACAGGTTGGAAAAATAGTTGTCAAGGAGATTAAGCAAAATGTGATTCTAGTTAAAGAACTAAAATAGTTTCTATTATTTGATTCATTTACTTTTCCAGAAATGCTTTACTGATGCTTTATGGTGAATCTATATTACAGTTTTACTAAACTGAGTATCACTACTTGAAATGAATGTGATCTCCCACCTGCTTATAGTAGATCCCACCTGCCAAGAAGGATCTTGATCCAAGAACTTAGGAATTTGATCTAGAATCATATCTCAGTTTATTGACATTTTAACACATTTCTGGTTTAGCTTAATCTGTCCCCCACTGACTTCAACAAGATAAAAAATACATTTAAACAACTTTTTTGCTATTTTTTTTAATATAATCATCTAAAAATGCCCTCCTCATCTAAAACTGTTCATGCGATGATTGCTTCTACCCATATGTAAAAATTAGGGATTAATAATTCAAAACTGTATTTTAAAATTACAAAGGTTTATCAGATAATCTACTGCAAATGGAACATATTTGTGCGAGTACTTTATTCTTCTCAGTAATACTAACAGAACCTGATCTTGAGTAATTTAGTCATAATTTGTAAGTACTTTTACCATGAAAGAGGGAAAATATATTTGCTAAAGCTTATGTCCTTATTTTATTATAAGTTACTGGGTATGCAAATTCGATCTGTCAAAGTAGTTTTCATTGACTGTAAATTCCAAGATGATTTAAAATTATATATTGTCATCCTTATTATACTGTTTGTGTTTAGACTTTCCAAAAGCAGAATGTGCATTTCTGTGAAAAAATACAGAGGCAGAGTTTTACCTCAGTAAAATTAAATGGATGTGCTCTATAATCTTGTAATGTAAACTCATCCTGCAGAAATAGTACATGTGAAACACTCAAAAGAACACAACTAGTCTTTGCTGAAGAATTAAAAAATCTGAGAATGGAATAAATAGGCTTATTGACATATTTTTCTTAAAATATTAATTGTAGGATACTGAAAATGCATGATTCAAAAAAAAAAAAAAAGGAAAAAAAAAGAAAAAAAAATAGAAAAAGGTCAGCAGAAGAACCTTCGACACCTTTGATCTGTAGTCACAACCCAGTGAGATGAATGAAGCTGTTCCCATGACAAAGGTGACTTTTGACCGTATCACAGCCTACAAATGCAAGCTTAGCATTTACTTTATTTCTCTTCAAATAACAGCTTTGTCAATAGCACAAGCAGCAAGCATCCAATAACACAGAGAAGAGAACTGTCAGGTGTGATTTTGTCATTGTTTGAATAAGCTCAGGAAGACTGCAGTCTCTTAACAGAATCAATAGGCAGCTAATGAGCACTTCAAGGCCTGAGGGGCTTCATCCAGGTAAAGAAGCCAACTGAGTAAAGTGCTTAAGCAGTTAGTAAAAATCTGAAACGCAAGCTTAAGTCTTATTTGTTTTATGGGGATATAAATACAGGATTAAAACTGCATGATTTTCTGAATTAGTGATGCTTAAATATATTTCTAAATTCTGAACTACAAGCTGCTTCCTGTACTTTGGTTAGAAAGTGTTTAAAGTAGGGTAGTTTACTTGAAATTGCAAAATCCTCCTGGCCACATCCAAATGTTACAGAAAACAAATGGAAGCAAAAGAATCTTCTTGCTAAATGTGCAGCTAAAATAATTCATATTCCAGAAAATTATTTCACACCAAGGTAAGATCTGAGCTTGGTTCAACTCAAAAAAAGGGTTCTGTAAAACAGGTATCCAGGGGTATCATTTATTTTCCCTCCAAGACTTCCCTGTCAAACATGCTTTGTTTGCAAGTTTAAAAATTGTTTGTTCTAACTTCCATCTCAATCTCAACCTGGGATTTGAAAGTTAAATTGGATTCTTCTCTTTTTCCCCATCACTGATTTTAATAAAGATTATTTTCTAAACTGGCTTCGATTGCTGGTGTAACCTCATTTCTTCAAATAAACTCTCAGAAAAAAAAAAAAAAAAAGTGTCAAAAGTTATTTCCTTTAATAGGCTTGCTCTCATGCAATTAACTAGGCCACAGGGAGAATTCATAAACCAGATAAAATACAAATATAACAGTATGAATAATTAAGTATTGAACTATACTTTAAAGGAAAATGGTGGATTGTATAATCTTTAGATTAGAAAAGCTTTGATATCGTCAAACAAAATTGTGATGCCCTTCTACAATGGTTGTTTTATATACTTAGATTGCCAGAGCATAGAGGACAGTGACTTTTTTCTTTAAAAAAAGAATGAAGCCATTTCTTTCATTGTTCTCAAAATCACTTTCTGGCTTATCAATACTTAAGCCCCCCCCCCCCCCCCAATTTTTTCCCCTCTGGCCATTTATCTAATTCTGTTTATCTAAGCCTTGCAGTATTCTTCCCTCATCTTTTCTATTATTCCTATTTCTCTTCCACATAGTTTAACAAGTCTAAAACCCAATATATCTTCAGATGCTGTGGTGTGAGCGTACTTTATCATCCTTAAGGTTTTTGCACACCAGATTAGCACCACAATGATGACAAAATGTAAAGAACTGATTTTTTATAAATTCATTCTGCTTCAGATTTGATCAAAGTAACTTTTTATTGGCAGGTAATGTACTAGCTCTATGCCTATCCATACCAGTCTACATGTATGCTTTGTCATTTATCTTTGTCTAAAGCAGGTATAAAGCTGAAATACGAGCAAATACTATTTTTTTTATCTGTCAGCTGTATTATGCAAATCAATAAATGCTGCAGGAAAACGAAGTATACATTTACATATACAACTGCAATCTGTGGTTCTTTATTTTTAAAGGTTTCTAGAGCATGTATTTCATTTGATAAATTTAGTAAGAGGCAAATATTTACTATATTTTATTTTGTTAGGCTCCAGGGAGCTATCAAAGAGGGTTTTCCTACTTAAAGATCTTTCCTTCTGAGTTCTTGATATGTGAAAATACTTTATAATAAAAAGATATATGAGAAGACTACTCATATGAGGGGCATTAGTTCTGTTAATGTGATGCATGATGCAGCCTAACAGTCACGAGTTGAGCCATACTGCAGGTCACTACTCCACCATGACTGACTGAGGTTGTCAGTCAACATACAAGTTTGATGAACCATGAATTTCTCAGATGGAGTGAAATTAAATTTTAATATATATATTAGAATATGGCAACACTGACAACCTTGAAATCCATTATATACATGTAGAAAACAGTCCTAATTTCTCAAAAACAACATTACAGCTACATTCTCAACTTAAAATAAATGCTAAAATGTCAAACATGCATCACACAAGAAGTCCCATGTTAATTGTACTTATGATATATAAGCTTACACACATGTAATATACAGTTGCGTAATTACAGACTGGTGCAAGTTCCTGTCAGTATATACATGTTACCTATACAACATTTGCAACACAGACTGACATCTTACGCGTATAACCGTGGTCTTTCTATATGCACATAAACAGTTTGGAAAACACATTGATCAGATTTTATCATTGCAACAGTTGGTGAGCAACCACGGAGTTTTCAACAAACTTTACTACTGCACACATAATGGACATCATTCACACAGACTCTATCTACCTGCAAAGACAGACTATACACATTTTTTATAAGAAACACATATATGCAACTCTGTGTGTATATTTAATACATGTATTTTCTCATAACCAAATTTCCATCCTGATCTTTAACTCAATACGAGGATAAAATGTACAGGAAAACTATCTTTTAAAACATTTGACAAGTGGAAGTCCATAATTGTTTTGTGGGCAATTTTAGCTTCTACATTTATTGACTAAAACAGTTTTTTTTGTTTGTTTGTTTGTTTTTTTTTGCTGGGGTGTTAAAGGTGGCAGGTTCTTTTAGGAATAAGAGAAATAAAGATTTTAAAACCTTTTAAGTATTTCTGTTGTTAAACACTGATTTTTCAACATTATGGGAAGCAGATTCTGAGACATTTTTAAATCTAATTCCATTAGAAAAACATTTAATATTTGACTTTCAAAATATATACAAGAAGCCACCTGTTTAAATTTATTCTAAAGTTCAGAGATAATTTCCACAAATAAAAGATAGTATAATTGAGCAACTGCAATTCTAGTAATAAATAACCATTTCACACCTGCAATGCAATCAACTAATAAGAACTGGGAGTAGAAGGTGGAGCACAAAGAGAATAAATGTACCAAATACACTCAAAAATCTCTGAGAATTTAAACCAAATTAATTTGCAAAAGCAAAAACTTCGCTGAAAGGTTGTATCATGTCTTCTTGAAGAGGCATTTTTCATCCATGTTAGCAGTCTCATGGTAGTTTCTTAACTTCATTTGAACCAAAATGGGTGAGAGAAGTAGGATTCCAACAGTTAAAGTAAAGTAAGCATATCAAAATACATGCAATGGGCTTATTAGTTCAGTTTTGACAGGTTGCTAAACGGTAACTCAGAGTGAAGAGCTGAAAACATTCCACAATTAATTACCTCGATATGCACTGCCTGAGCCAGAGCCTGCAAAAGAACTGCTGACAATACTAAATTCGCGTTCCACTGCTCCTCCCGCCTCTCCCAATTTACAGGAGAATAGGAAATCATGAACAATTGATACACTCTGTTAGCTCCTATCATGGAGGGTGAGCTCACATGTAGCCTTAGGGGTATCTTACACAGTTTAATGCTGAAAATAAAAGGTAATGTTCTTGGCAAAGAGCTGGGGGGATTAAATTTGGAAGGCTTGAAGCAGCTTTGAATTGTAGTCAATAAAAAAGAACCAAATAGTAATTTTGTAATTTAACTGTGCTGGTTATGCCCAATGACTCAGACACTTGTGAAATAAACCGTGTAAATAGAAAAATGGCTTAACTCTTTCTGCAAGTATATTTTTTTCCCCTCTTCCTTCCTTTTCCTGTGGTTTCTTTGTTTCAATAAAACTATATGGTTACTTTCTCCAGCTTATTGTCTTGGGACAACTCATCAGTCAAAGAGAAACTATGCCGTTTTAAAATAGTTTTTTTTTTTTTTTTTTTTTTTAAATTTGTTCTATGCTGTGGACAGTACCAACAAAGCTTGTAAAGATAAATGCCTAGCAGCTGTTCCAAGTGAATTAAATGGATGGCTGTCTGTTACATGCTGGTCTTACTGGAAACCCTACACTCAGGGTGATTCCCCTTCTGAAAACCAACTTGACATATCCAATTAATTAAATTTTTTCATAATGTGATGTTCAGCTTCCCTTGTTTCAGCTTCATAGAGGTGGAATGGACACTGGTCCCTACCAATTCCTCCAAGTCTTTGGCAACGCTGGTGCCAACCTGCACAGCTCTTGCACTCCAGATAGAATCCTGCTGATGAGAAATCTGATAAGCAAGATTCTGTTCTGAAGTCCCAAACTACCTCATGGCTGCAGCTACTGGTATCTGAACAAAGAAAGGTGGAAAAGGAGACCACTAAGTTCAGCCAAAGTGCCTGTTTTAGCACCAAAACTAGGCCCTATATTCCAGTAACCTGCAATAAAAAGAAAAAAAGGCCTTCTTGTAATGTAGAAGCAAACTAGCTCTACTGTATGAGTACCTAGATGACTAATTTGCCTGCTAGTACCTAAATTTAACTTTTTTTATAATTAAAATGGAATTACTTTGGTTTCTGTAATACAACTAAGCATGATATACATTTTTAACCACTTCTTTAATTGTAATCATTTTTGTGATTTCTCAAATAACTGATCCATGGAATGTATTCTAAATATTCCAAGCAATTCCGAGTATATCTAAAACTTAATTTATTTTTTTTTTTCAAAAATACACCTTTATAATTACCTCACAGTTGTAAATTATTCAGATTATCATTATACTGATTTAATAAGATCATAACCACATTCAGTCTCATTTAGAAAATTACAGGACACTACAAAACAAGATTATTCTATACCATTTCACTAGTTGTAACACTAACTTCATGTTCACATTCTAGAATGTGATTTATTAGGAAAAAAAATATTTTGGCGAAACAAGTAGACTCTATTTTGAAATAAAATGAACTTTTAATAAAAGTTTATATATAAATTCATAAAGCCTTTCATTGGTGGAACTACTCAAAAGCTGAGGTGTTCTATTTTTTTTCTTAAATTTTATTATTGTCTTCAGATGGAACATAATTTAAACTAATTCTAAAAATCCTATCTGCAGTATTTCAAATGCTTGCTGTGTTGCTGTCTACTGAGAATCTGATTTTCCATTTTAAATAACTATTTCTTTTTATCAAGAAGCATTTAGAGAAAGACTAAGACATTTTTCAGTACGCAAAGCTATTCCTGCACATACAGTCACAAACTCCTATTTCTTCTCTTCTAGCCCTGTGAGTCCACAAGAGCAGTAGAAAAACTTCAAACCAGGCAATATTCAGGCTATGTCTCATAAAATAGAAAATATGTTTGAAACCTCACTTGCTAAAAATAAATTAATGCTGGGTGATTACTTCCATGATTGTGTGTTTAAAATAATAGTCACCACAGTGACTTCCTCCTATGGCTACCTGTCTAAAGAAAAGCTTGCCTCACTGCCATGATGCACTGAATGCAGCCAGTAGATATGCTCAGGGACCATCCACTGCACCATGAAGGCAGAATTGAGAGTCCCAGTGAAGGTGGTACGCCCACCCACTTGCAGAAGGTGGATGCAGTTCCTCAGCTGTCAAAGGTGGTACATGGGTACCGGCTGATTTTCCTTTTTCTTACTCCTTTTTTTTTCCTTTTGTAACTCCAGCACCTATTTTTCATTTTTGCTGCCCTATATGCTATCACATCTCTTTTTGTATGACACTATGAGGTGGGTCCTTAAGCTTTCATTATTTTGAAAAAAAAAATAAAAAATAGAATTATGTACTTTTGGAAAACAGCACCCTGATGGCTCATCTACAATAAGTTATTAATACAGAGTATGTTCTTTTTTATTGGTGATTTTACTATCAGCCTCAAGGTGGAGCATTGTTTTTGACAGTTTTTTAAGAACACTATTTTTTTCTGTTCTAGAGTAATGCCATTGAAGACTGGTTTCTCTCTAAAAATTACATTAACTAATCGCTTTAAGCTCCAGGAAAACAAAGTTCTAATTTTTCACAAGTACTTGGAAAAAAAAGCTAAATGAAAGTAGTCTTAGATACAAAATATGTGATACTTGATATGAAATTATTCTTTCTTTGATTATACAAAATATGCTAACAGTATTGTTAACGTATTGTTAACATATGCTAACAGCATACGAAGTATGATAACAGTAAATATTAGTATTGACCAAAAAATGTTAATGAAGTTTTCATGTCATTACATGAATAACAAATTCTGTCATGAAATGATCTTTGCTACAGAAACAAAGCAATAGTTAGAACAGCTAATTTCAAAATTTGTGGTCTGGCCAACATAGTTCCATTTACCATATGATCAGGATGATCTCTACTACTCCTTTAAATACGGAATAAGTATGTTTTACTTCTCATTAAAGGAAAATCCCTTTGAATTTTACATTCTAAAGTGAATAAAATGAAGCTGGCCCCAGACTGCAAAATACAATGATAAAAAATAGAAAGATAAAATCATATATTATAAGTTCATTCCACAGCTCAAGAATTAATTAAGAATTTTATCCTCTCTACTGACGAGCTGGTAATCTACCAGCTGCATCTAAACTACCATTGTTCAGAATAATTTGTGATTATTTAGATTCCCCCTCATCCCCCAAGTGACCTTAATGTACTTCCCTACATTTCATACACCTTATCAAAAAAAAATTACTTCATCCTTGAAAAATAGCTCTTTCTGTTGACGGTATTTATAAAAATATCGAATACAATCAAACAATTTCAAGTAAGGAGAACAGACTGAATGCTACGTCAGTTATAACACCTCCTTAACTCTTCTTTCTAGCATAACAAAAATGTCATTATTGCTATTTTCTTCATCTTTTCCTTCAAAGTTGCAATTCTGTGGTAAAGGGGAAGACTCAGCTGTCTTGGGTAACGGACACATGGTCAGATTGTCCCTAGGCAAGCCCTACTCTTCTTCCTATTGCTTACGCATCTGTAATTTTAAGTCAAAGGGAAGGAAAAAAAAAGAGGATAACAGCAGCAACATGTTAGAAAATGCCTGCAAAGTTTCTCTCCTGTTTATAAAAATAACTAGAACACAGCATCCGTGTTTAATTCTGGACATTCATTCATGACACTATATTTACAAAACGGTGCACACATTCAAAGAGACCAACAAGCTTCTTTTTAAAACAGCAGTCTTTCCCTCTAGCTGATTTCTTCAGTATCATATAAAAATAAAAACAAAGGAATTCTTTATTCAGTTGGCTGTTATAAAGCATTGTATAATAATTTTTGGAAGATTTGCCATCCTCATTTTGTTTTCGCTTAATACTTTTGAATATATTATTACACATACTATCTTCCCTCCTCAACTTCCCCAGTCTTGTTACTAGAATTTTCCTTACTTCAAGTGGAAAGCAGGTATCTGAGCATGATGTTCTGAATCTACTCCATCCATTTTAAATTTTTTGCCCTTTTCACTGAACTGACTGACCCTTTAGCACTGCTCAGTTTTGAACTAGCAGCAAATGTCATTACCTTTCAATAAATCCTTTTTCCCACAAGTCACTCCTATTTGAAATGAACAAAATCTGTCCATGGTACAAATTCTAGTCATATTCAGCTAGCTTCTGATTCACAAGAAAGAAATGTATCAAGTTCCACTCTATGTACCACAAAGTTCAGATAAAATAAGGAAAGAAAAAATAAGGATAATATGCAAGGGAAACGGAGAACAGAAATACTGGAGAACTGCATGGTGCAAAGGAAGGAAGCATGATGTAATATGTGAGGAAGAAGGAGCAGATTGCAAGAGACAGAGTCATTCAGTATAATGTGGAAATTTTTAAAGACCTTTGCCCTTATGAATCATGTATGGAAGAACCAGCTGAGACTCTGGACTGACAACTAGCAAATAAAATTTCATGGATGGTAATGTTTTCAGAGACCAAGGAAAGTAAAGGTGACCTCACTATGTAGTTTGCTGAACTAATTAGCTTGTTTGTTTTTGGAAAAGATGCTTGCATTTTTTTTTAATTATTATTATTTATTGTTGTGGTTGGCTGACACGCATTGCCTCTGGAGTATACTTGTATCAGATGTCCTATTACTGTTTTCACAAAACACATTCCAGCATCATTTCAGAGGCCCCCTCATATGAAATCTCAAAGATAATCTTGGGGGCAAATAATAAGTAACCAAAGTCCCTTGCCTAACCTTTATGTTTTATTTTTATTCAGTATTCTAAATATTAATTGTGCCAACAGCATTTCCTCACCCACACCTCCATATTCCAATCCACTCTTAAGTGTTAGCTTGAATTTCACTCCACATTTGCAATGGCAATCACATATAGGAGCTATGGCTTAAAAGAGCAATCCTATAAAGCTACAGAATAATTCAGACATACTGGTGTGAAAGCTGTCAAAGAAAGAGAAAACTCCATTTTTCTGGACAAACAGTAGTCTTCACGGAGTTCCAAGTTACATCAGCAAATACAATTTTCTGGGGTGGCTTATCCCACTTCTTGAACAAAATAAGCTTTTTCTTGCTAAAGGACAATACCTATTAACTGTATCAGTATTAGGGCTTCATGCTGGGCTTCATACTGGCATAGGTATTTTAGTTAAGAGGCTGTATTTTGGGACATTTCCCCCCCCCATTCCTAACCAGTATAAGCTACTAGCAGAATAGAGCATTGGATGCAATGAAGACTTCGAAAAATCATTTGTCCCTATCCAAAAAAGTTGTATAAGTTCTTTCTGTGAGTAGAGAAAGGAGAGAGATTTGGTCTGAAAAGTAAAAAAGATGACAGACTGAAGAATATATGAACAAATACTTTGCTGTAAGTCTTAGAGGTTCATTTCCAAATAAGAACTGAATCTATGATAGCAAAGACCTATGTGCTGTCCTCATATTTATGCACAAGAATTTCCACATTTTTTAGCAGCATCTGATCTACTGAACAAATCTTACAGGATGTAAGCACTCATATTTCTTTCTGAGAAATCCTAGACAGAAATATTGAAGCCCTCCCTTTGGTTCTACATGATGATTTAAATTTCTCTGTACCTGAATTCCTTAAGCCATAAATAATATTTGCTTAGCTCTTAGAGGAGTGCTGCCTCATTAAGTAAGAGCATTATAATTATTATGATCAGTTGTTTGAAGAAGTGATCGAAGAACTATCAGCAATCAGCAAATCCTCCTAGACTGAAAATTAAAAGACTTGTACAGTGACACTAGGAAATAACTGAGTTTAAGAACTAAAGCAGAGCACTTGATTCACCAATACAGAAAATATGGGGATCTGGCAACTGAAAATTTCATCTCCCTCTTCTAGAGAGATTCTATTCAGAAATGCTTTGGGGCAAGTCAAGTTCTTATGTTCTTCACCTATGGATGTATTTTCCTAGTATCTACAGAATCCTAGTACTTCTTATAAAGTTTCTGTCTCTATTCAAAAACAATTGTAAAATAATTATCACTTGCACTGAGTATATCTTTGGGCTGAAGTGTATAACCTACGGTCATTATGGGCACCATACTTACTATAATTCTTACCTTGTTTTACAATATATTCTAAAATAATGTCATTAGTTCTATGTTGGTTTATATAGAGGCTGAAGAGATTAATTTATAATGTATTTATAAACTTAAGTAAATACCCCTTAAAACAAGATTACTTCTGAAACTGATTTCTCACTCAACTATATCTCATCATTCTCTAAACAGATGAAAATATTAGAATTGTTAGCACGAATTAATGACATTCCTCTCTTGCTCCCATATTATAGTTTTTGCCTGTCCTTCAAATTAACTGCTTTTGATATAATGTCCTGTGAACATTTTTTCCCTTGCCTGAGAAACAGTCTTATTTTCATTTCACTTAGACTAATAGTACTCTGCAGCATCTCTTATAGGACATGAAATTAAGTTTAACCCCATTATGCATTGAACAAAATTATGTCCCTTGGATGTTCAAGGCAAACACATTCTCTTCTTCTACCTCTATTGCAACACACCATTGTTTTCCAAATGATAACACTATTCTATAAAAAATGAAGTTTTAATTAAGGTTTAAAAGGATAGATTTTGCTAACTAAAGCCTCCAAACTTTTAAAAGCAAATGAAGCTTGATATTCTTGAAAATATTAAATTACTATTTTAACATTGTGGGTCTAGTTTCAAAGAAGCTGCTCAGCCCAAAATGGTTTTCTAAGGAAAAAAAAAAAAAAATCTTAATTAAATAAATAAAAAAAGAGAAAGTACTTAGTTTTTAAAAAGTTTTCATAGCTTGTACTTGGCAGCATAATGCAAATTTAAAGACACAGCCATCAGACATCCTAAAAAATCCTATTTTCAACTGACTTCTGCAGAATATCAGTAAATTCCTGCCCCCGTAGCAGCCACATTACTATTAGTATGTCCTCTGTACTTTTCCAGAATGTAACAACTTATAAGCAGGCCTTGGAATTACTTGCTATCAAATTTTACTAATATATTAATATTTAGTTATTTCCTCTGTTACAAAAAAAAAAAAAAATCAAAGAAATAAGTTACAGTAGGAAGGATAAAAATATTTTTACTGTCAATAGTAAAAAGAAAATCTTCTCCAGACAGTTTATTTTTATGGCGACTAAATGAGAGCAAAACAAACAAACATACAAACAGTTTTGAGAAATTGATTCATCTTGCATAATAAATTCTCAATAGAAAAATGTAGTCAAGTAGTCATAAATGCTAACAATCAATTTAATTCTGGCATTAGCAATACATGTCAGATGGAGTCTATTCAACCCTGCTTCAGAAAAATTTATATTACACTGCTGCTTTTAAAAAGAGCATGCAAAGTAAGTAGCATGATTGGCTGTGATCAATGGCACAAGCTTGCTGAATAACTTTGCTATGATTTATTTTCAGTTTATGATTTATGTTATCTTTGTCTTTTGTAAACATTTGTATCATAATCGTGAAAGTATTTTCCAATACAAATATCAGAGAGTTTAAGCTACACCAAATAAGAGGGAGAAAGAGGGAAGAAAAGCAAGCACCTTACAATAAAGTCTGCAATCTAGAAATCACTTTCTGAAGATCAGATCACTAATGTAATTCACCTAGCACAAAAGCATCTCTAAATTCATACCTTAGCCACAGCTTTCATTTTGTAAAAAGGAAATTGAATAATTGTTCCAAACCTACAGAAGAATCAACAAAAGGATTGATTCAGATTTCTGCACATCACTCATAACTGGTAGGGTCAAAATATACTCACTACCTACAAAATATGCTGACTACCTCAGCCTTCTCCATGTCTGTCCTCACCAGTTCTCCCATCTTGCGTATCAGGGGTGTACACTCTCTTTCATCTTCCTTGTCTGACCAGTGTACCTTCAGGATCTCTTATTCTTTGCATTCTTTGCTGAGTTCGGCTCCAGTCATGCCTTAGCTTTCCTGATCCTATCCCTACACACGTGGGCAGCATCCGTATATTTTTCCCAGGCCACATGTCCCTGTTTCCACTGCCTGAGCATTCCCTTTCCAATTGGACCAGCTGCAGGTCCTTACTGAGCCATGCTGGTTTCCTGCCTTCCCTTTCTGATTTCTTACATAAGAGAATTGCTGTATGAAAAGTGTCCTTAAAAAGATACCAGCTGTGATCAGGGCTTTTTAAGGGCTTTTAAAATAAGAGTACATGGTATCTTATAACTAAATAATATATTTAAAGAGAAAACAGTAATAAAAACAAAACAAAGAGATTACAAATATAGTAAATACAGTAATATTCATATACTGCATTAAATTCATGATGTGCTTAAAAGCATAGCATAAGTCATGTCTTTGATAGCTGGAGAGATTATTCATGTGAATTCAAAAGAGAAGTGTGCAAAATACCAGCAAACTATGCTGATTTAAACAACAAAAACTTAAGCAAAAAACATAGACAAAAGCTAATTGAAATAGTTATGGGATGCAGAGAAGACAAATCCAATATTGTCAAAATACCACAAGGTCTGGCATTTCAATATTCTCAGACAGCCTTTTTTGTTTGATTAAAATTTCAGTTAGTCTTTCTGTCCACATTAAAAGGAAGCTGTTTGTGCCCAGAGATGTTCAATAGGCAGCAGCAGCATGTTAGACTTCAGCTTGTTTATTGAGTCTGTCAATGTTTCCATGCTGGAGTGTTTCAGAAGTGCAGTTTCAGCCATTGTGCAGTGACTGAGTCAATGGGGTTAATGGTGGCAACGAATATAATAACTGTGTGGAAGCGAAGGATGCATTTAAAACACTTGAGTTAGTCTCTCATCTCTATTCCCTTCTTTTTAAAAAAGATACCTGTGATAGTCTCAAAAGAGATGCAAAGGAATTAACGTGTGACGAATGAGCTCTGCCTCTCCCAGGACTCGTATGCCATCTTTTCCAAGGAAGGCCATTTATTATAATTATAAGGAAACCATGCCTACTCAACAACAAACGCTTCAATCCAAGATTGTTTTCATCTTTCACCTCAAATTATCTTCATTCACTTACACCAATATTATTTTTTTCTGTTTGTGTTTTGTTTTGTTTTGTTTTTCTGTTTGTTTATTTTCCAGGACTCCTGTATGAAGAGAAAATTCAAAATAGAGTCAATTATGTTTGCAGTACATATGGAAACCACTTTATTACATCTACTGTGCAAAGGAGGATTTGAGAGCACCATGTTAGATGACCAAATGAGAAAGGTGTAACCTTTAATCTGCAACATAAAGTCCAGGTCATCTTTGAGAATGGTAGGCTGTCACCTCAAATATCTAGGAGTTGATCATGAAAAAGAACAGATCTTATAGAAATAGGCCCTTAATTTTCAGCTCATATACTGGACACCTGTGATTATAGACACAAAATTCAAAATTTCTAAGCTGTATCTTTGTCTGCATTTAACAACTAAATAAATTATTCCACAGGTGCTGCCTGAACAATATGAAAATTGCTCCGCACCAAGTCACCAAGTTACTAACCACATTTGCCTTCACGTTCTTTCAATCAGGGGTGTAAACACATTTTACTGCCATAGTATAAAACAGTCCACAATAAGTGATGGATTTTATAAGCTAGTAAATACTCATGCAGAGCCAGGAGATATTAGTAATTTGAACCTTAACAATCAAATCAATGAAACATTCAGACTCTGCTACTTTCTAATATTGGAGTCTCTGCTTTATTTTGATCTCCTGCACATAAAACAATCTTCAGTACATCATTGCATCCCACTGCAAAAACCTGGAATCATACCATTTAACTTGTTTTCCAATAAGATGCATGGCATAGTAAAAGCTTAGTCCATGGTTTCCTACATCAGATCTTGCGGAATATCAAATTGAGGTCTGCAAACCCTTCCTCCCAGGAAAAACAGTCCCTGTATTAAGACACTAAGAGATGTCTGATTAAAGGATTGGTAAATCAGGATTAAAGCAGAGGTCAACAATCCCAGTCCTCCTAAACACAAAGGCAAAACACATCTGTTTAGGGAGTGGAAGACAATTAGAGATGAGGGAACAAACCAACACAAGGGAAACCATACGTTTGTGCAAGAGCTAAATTTATTTTCATTATCTGCTCCAATAAAAGCATGTAACATCTGAAATAAAGTCCTTTGACACTTCCCCCTGCTCCACGCAAAAGGTAAAAACCATTTCTGAAGTAAAACACTGTGCCATGTGCCATCCACACAGTATTCCCTTTGCGAGGAGTAAGTGTGAAATGTCTTGCAATAGCTTTAAGCGTCCTAGTTTAAATATTAGATACAATAACTGATAAGAACAACTTTAGAAAGTTTAAGGAGCATCTAGCATGGGGAAGAACAAGCTAAATAAAAGAAAGTACCATCTATTTTTAATAACTGTAACCCTGGGAGAAGAACTGAGCTAAGCTATGTTACCAAATCACAGTTTATCTGAGCTGGGAATGCTCCCCATTATGTTCTGCAGGCAACAAGTAACAATGTCCGTTCGATGGCAAGGGAATGAGGGGGGAAAAAGGGAATCATACACAGTTTTGAAGTTTTGACTAGTGAATGTGCAACAAAAAACTACCTGAGCTGCAAAAAAAAAAAAAGCAAAACAAATTAAAAACTGGATGAAGGCAACAGTCCCAGAAAAATTCTGCTTATCATGATGACCACGGATGAATGACTCAGGCCTGTATGGAAATGGTCAGAAAAAATGGGAGAGAAATACACTGATTCAGTGTCTGTCATACACCCAGGACAAACTCAAGACAAAACCATCTGCTCTCTGCCATATTACATACTCCTGGACTGTAGTGGGATCATTAAGCACAAAAGACAGCATGTATAATTTACAACTCACCATATGAGCAGTGGAAAAAATGCCATCCCTCTTAGACATGCAGACCTACTCAGTATGTGTAGGTCTGCATGTTATATATGTAGGTCTGCAGTATGTTACACTGTAACATGATCCACCTCTAGTGCCATTAAAATGAATAGGAAACATATTGTCCATTAAGATACTGCAAATAGGTTATTCCCTATTTTAGGCCACTCTGTGGACACTCAGTCATGAGTTATATACAACAGCCTCCCATAGCCTGTTCAAGAAAAATAGACCATTTAAGACTTATGATAAGAATACTAATAATGTTTAAAATTAAGACTTATGATAAGAATACTAATAATGTTTAAAATTAATTTTAAAGGTTTGCTTGGCTTCATACAAAGATTTATGCAAATACTAAGTCTTGAGAAGTGCTGACTTGATGAAAATCTTAAGTGTGATCTTCCAAATTTTATTACTGCCATAGAATTTTGCTTACCAATCAGAGAATGTGCACAATAATGCTGCGATACATAATAAATGTTTCATTTTTAATAATTTCTGAGAAATCAAAGTGTGGGTGAAAGATAGGTCTATTGGTTACAATTTCAGTACTGTTAATTTAAATGGAGGTTGTTCAATGAACAACATAAAATAGAATTTGAATATTGAATTAGTGAATTACAAAATGGAGCTCAATAGATTTGCTCAAAATATTTCAGACCTGAAATGACTGCAGTTCTTGTTCTACTTGCTACATCATACCTATACGCCTAATTCTCACTATATCTGGATATTTAAATGTAGTTTAACCAGGCTTATTCATAGCTGCAAAATTTGACATATTTTTAAAATAACTCTATTGATCATTCTGAGAAGCCTGAAAGTAAGTTGAGCATATTAATTTTCAGAATGATATATAGGTTCGTGGATGCCACATTGATATGTTGCTCTAAATGGTACCTATTATTCCAATGTGAATGAGGAAGAGGAAGGAAAAACAATATATTTTATACTCACCCTACCTGCTAACCAAAATAACTCAATAAAAGCTTTAAAGGGTAGGAGAGACTATTTGAAACTTTCCTTATGCCAAAGACCATAGAATTCTTTTAGTAATTTAAGAACTGAAAAGATTACTTCTTTCCTACTAAATAAGTTAACACTGTTAACCCCAATACAATGTGTTTGAAACTAGAACACCTTTTGCTTCATTTTCTTTTTCATTTCATGTACAGGCATTGCTGATGGTCTCAGTACAGGTTGTGAGGTAGGCCTAATTAAAAAGCTTTTAGTCTTATGTTTAACTGTGTAGAGAAATTAAATAAAATTATTGCAGAGTTTAAAGGTTTTGTTACTGGGGAGAAGTCATCCAAAAGTACAGTTAAAAGCATACGAACCTCCTTTTCCTGTTAAAAAAGATAGATGATAAAACAGTTCTTGGCTTTTAAATTTTCTATTTTTCATCAGAATTTCTCACTGTGTATCTTATGGATGTCTTATTGATAACAGTTCCTGGCATTGCAGAAGATGAAATTATCAAAGTCAAATTGATATACAATGGCAAAAGCTGCCAATGAAAAATGTTCCAAGACAGGGCTCAATCCACAGCTGCCTTACTTGCAGCAATTCTCAGACATCCTCTGAATACTTCTGCTAAAAACAAGCCTGTATATTGTACTGATTATTATGACCAAGCTGAATATAAGCATAATGACTCCAGTCGTTTTGCAATAGATTTGGGGTCAGAGCTGCCTAAATGGTAACTGCAAATACAACTCTGATATCTTAATAGTGTAGTAGTTTAAAACTAGCTAAGCACCACTGCACCATTCTCTCTCTTTTCCTTCTCAGAAGGACAAGGGGAGAGAATAGGATGGAGAAAAATCTTCTGAACTGAGGTAAGGACATGGAGATCAGTCACCAATTACTGTCACGAGCAAAACAGACTCTGTGAACTTGAAATAAAGATTAACTATAGTTGTATGGAAAGTAGAGGAAAAGTACAGGTTCTTCCTAGAGACATATGCAATTGAGGTTTTACAATTATTCTCAGTTACAGGTAGTGTGGCAAGAAGAAAAAGAGATGGACTTAATTTTGCGCACCTCCATGCACACTGTTGGTTTGACTATTTGAAGCTAATCATTTCTATTTTCAAAGATTTACTCTATAGAGAAGCAGAGATGCTTCTCCATTTGGTTTTAATATCCCACAGCCATGGTGCTCTGTTTCCATATGAACACAGAAGTGGTGCATACTTACTCCTTGAATATTTTAAAAGTTTTGTCACTATTAATATTGATATGTGTTATCTAACTGCCTTAGGCTTTGCCTTCATACAACAGAATAGACATGAAAGACAATGCTTCTAGCAAAGTAGTCTCTTATTATCTTTAGCACAAAGTACAGATTATTGCAAATGTGAATTCCAAGATCTGTAGCCCTGAGAAATACTGTATTACACTGATACTTTGCCTCAGAGAGAAATAAATACAGTGATTTCAATTAGAGTCCCTTGCATGGTTTGTATTTTGAGACACATTATTTCATAGATATGAATATTGACAGCATGAAGCCTACAGAAACCATAGGGAGTAAAATGTGACATTTTTTGACTATGAAAAGTAGTAGAATAAAGTTACGAGGATGAGGCAACTCATCGTACACTGTACTGATCAATGGCATATAATCACTCAATGAGAAATGTGTAACATTTGAATAGTGATTAATACATGATCTACTTTAGTTGTTCTACAGCAATGCTCTATGCATATATACCAATACAACAAAAACTATCCAAGTAGGACTAGCACTTACTCCTAAAAATAGAAGAAATTACATAATTTAAATTATTCCTATAAGCACTTCAGTAAAATTGCTTGAAAACGTTAATTGGTTTTGACTAAAAGTAATTGCCAACACTTGTATTTCATTTACATGAGCATCAAATGCATTGGCTTTATTATAGAAGATGTATACTAGGCTCAGTCAGATTACTTTTACATGTCCATTTTCCAAGCAGTGTAAAAAGAAGAGTCCGTTCTTGAAAATTCAGACCCTCACCCTCTTTCAACCAAGCCATGTTAGAAGACTAAGCAGATAAAGAAAACAAACAAAAGCTGACAGGAAACTGAAAGGATACAGAATTTAGTAATGATAAACAGTCAGAAGCAGGGAAACCTATTTTTAGTCTGCAAAGTAATTGAAATAATTTGTTTAGAAAACAGTGAAGAAAAAAACAGTAAATACTTTGGAAACTGCTGGATCAATTGGCAAGTGTTGAAAGCACAGCAGCCTTAGCAACTCAGGGACATTTGTATTAAGCAAGAGACACACAATTAAGCTGCATCTCAAGTTAAAACCCTGAGGGCTCCACATTTCATTCTAGTCAACTACTGCTGTTTTTGGCACTATTTTCATTGCAAATATGAGTAATGTGGGCCCTTTAGTCACTATTAGGCAGTAATCTGGGGAAATCATCCACTTCCAATAATCTTATACTCCGATTTAGGGCACTCTGAAACCACATAATGAATAATACTGTCACCAGTTCTCCCCTATAATGACACACGACATAGGCCTACTACTGGTCTTTTCAAATCAAATGCAACTGTGTTGTGTTTCAGAAAATCCTATTTATTGTATTTGAGTTTCTTTCTTCACTCATTAGATACATACATTTCTGCTTCACAAACCAGATATTCATTGTTAACTTTGGCATTCAGAAAGTAGAGGACTCCTTTGCAATCAAAATAATTTCTTCAAGTGAGTAATACTGTGTTAGGTTACAAGTTATACATAAAGCATGTATATTCACTGTAAATTGCACAGCTAATTTCTAGACTTTCCACTGTTCTTGATATTCAGATTTTACCTGCTACTGAGGTCTGCCACTGCAAAATTTGGAAGGATGACTTTCCCTGTTGACAAACAGTGAAAAGCTACTATATAGCTATACTATATATAGCTAACGAAGCTGAATGCCAGAACAAAACTAAGCCATCTAAACATTTTTATGTTTTATGACCCTTTTGCTTTCCCAGCCTTTGGAAAATGCTGGTCAAGTTCTAAGGAATATAGCAAATTTAAACCTATGCTGGCAATAGAAAAAACAACAACCTGCAACAAAGAAAAATATCTTTTAAAGATATGCAAAGATTTCAAGGAGAAAACAGTCCCAGAGATGAAGGTAGAAAATTTTTGATAATCCTGCTTTTAATAAATTGAAAATTCAACCTTTACCTTACACATACAAGATAGTTTAAAGATACACTTTACCAAAACATTGCTTTCCTTTTTCTCAAATAATCCAAGATGATGTGAAATATATTGCACTTTATCAAAAATACTCCTAAATAATTCTCTGACTTGCTCAGAAGCGGCATATCTAAGTTTTAGATAACAGTGTGGATAACTCCTTATTCATGCCAGGCAAACACAATCAATTGCATTCTAGAAATTCAATTTAAAAGTAATTTATCTTACATTAATATTCTAAATTCACAAGATTTCACATGAAGCTATTCTTGTAGCATAGTGAATTTCCAATAGACATCATTATTAAAATAAAAATGATTCTGAGCAAAATAACTTGCAGGCTGTATGACATAGTCTCTTTCCTTGTAGTATTTATTCTGCTATGTGTGGTAGTAGAGAAATCAATGTGAAATCCATCAGAAGTATGATAATTTACATAAGAATTTAAATAATCTAATAAACAACATCTACATAAAACCACAACTTCTCAGGTGACTTTTTCAAGAAACTTTCATAATCTTACAGACACACTGACTTATTTGTCAACTCCTAGCTCTTCACAGTAGCAGGTGATGATTTCCCAGTGGTGGTTAGATGATACGGTGCAAGAAGTGATTGTGTGGTGCTCATGAATTGGAGTGCTTTTTATTTCTTTTTTCTCATACTTTATGAACATTCCACATATAAGTTTATTTGCTGTGATTAAGAAAAAATCATTACAGGAATATATAGAACTAACGGTAATGAAACAAACTATAAGGTTGATCCATTAGTGATCTCACATTTCTTGACACTTTAATCAGTTTGCTATATTTACCCAAGAAAGGGGCAACAAAATTAAAAAACAAAAACAAAAACAAAAACATAATGAGGTTATTAATATACCTACTGTAATGAGTGAGCAGATTAGCAGGAAAAACATGGCTATTCAAATATTATCTAAGCAGAACCTAATTTGTATTACTCTCTGCCATACAGACTATTCTCAGTACAAATGTCATTCAGTAGACAAAGATATTTCTTACGCAATGTAGGTCAAATCAGAGACTCCAGAGATCTTTTTAAGGAAGTTGAAATGAAAAAGACAACTCAGAAAGCATGGTATGATGAGTGGTTTTTCATTAATTTCTTCATTGTGAATTCAGCCATTCATAGAGATCAAAGTGATGTGGAAAGACTAGAGTAATGATGACAACATACTAGAAGATGTTTTGGTAGATGAAATAAGTCAGCATTCATTGATATATACACAAAATAAGAAAAGGGAAGAACAAAAACAATAATATCTAAGTAACAGCCATAATACCAGGCTGAAACAGGCCTATATTAAGAAGTTGGTGAAGTAAAAAACAACAAAGATAAAGGCAGTTCACACACCTTGATTTTGCATAGACATGGGACGAGTTTTCTCATTCAAAAATGATAATTGAGTATTTGAAAATGATAATTGAGTATTTGAAAACACAATGTGCACTATATTTTTTATGCAACTTTTTCTTAGACTGGTGCTCTTTGTAAAGGATCACCAAAAAAAAATTACACTTACAACAAATTATACTGGTAGTAACTCCACTATACTCAGCAGAATTCAGTGGTGACTTTAGGAGAACATACAGAGGATTAGTATAATTTATTGCAAATAAATGACCTTTAAACTTAAAAGCAATACAGTTACATTTCACTCCTATTGCTATATAACCTAGGAGAAATTAATTTCTACTGCAGATGTTGAAGAGCCATGCCATTGCATAAACCCTAATGATCTAAATTGCTATATACTGAAAATACACTGGGTATTCCCTTAAGGACGAGATTATTTGGTTGCTCTACATTCAGAACTTGTGGGATAAGTCTGTAAACAGTTAAAGCCATGAACATAGGAAGCATGCTTCCATGAATTGCTTGATGCACTTTCACAATTGCGAAATGCTTGATGCACTTTCACAATTGTGATATTGTGAAGTTAATTAGAAGGTTATCAGATAAAGACTTGCAGCTTACAGGACCATAATTTGCTGACCACAGGGTGCAAATTGAAGAGGGAATAGGGCATAACTTTTACCACAGCTAAATTAAAGTAATTAGTCTCAAGCAAATGAAGAGAAGACAGACAAGAAGCTTTTTCTTACATCTACTTGTGAAACTGTGATTGTCCACAAGACCCAGAAGGAAATGATCCATACAGTGATTTGACCGCTCATTTTTAGGGCCAACAGGAAGTGACAGACTGTAGCAGCAGAGTTGCCAAAACCACAATTGAACTTCTACATACAGACATAATGCCTTGTGTAAGAGAAACTTCTGGCAGCAGCAGAAACTTGACCATGTGAAATCTTTTACATTCTTCCATGATGAATTTCAGTTGTACAAAAAAAAAATCACATTTAGATTTTTTCCCTAAAGATCAATCTCTTGTTGTGCTGCTCATGTTGCAAGGACAATACTGTATCGAACTCTCACTGGAATGGTCGCTTTGAGCCACTGGAAAACAACAGAATGCATTTTGTTACCCTGATGCACCAGTGCTGCTGCCCATTCCAGACCCATATTCAGTTCCTGTGGATCAGGGTCTCTTGCATTATATTGTGTGTTGTATCTGTAATGGGAGCAGCTACAAAGGCAACATGACCGCAAGGAGAAAACACTGCCATAAAATGGCTGCTTAACTCTGACAGGAAGAATGCCTGCCGGTCTGGGAGGCAGAAGGACCCTGTGAGGTGTGCAGGTACCATCCCTGACCTGCAGCTGGGCACCTTAGAACTGGAGCCATCATGAGGATAAGGGCAAACCAAGAATCAGAGAAGCAATGTATTACTTGAGAAGGTGAAAAAGAGTCCAAAAGGGGAACACCTCTTGAAAAACTAGCAATCTTTTGGCTCTTCGAGATGAAAGAATAGGAAGTAGTTATTATTAAAATAATTACTGGTAATTATTTTTTTTCTCATTAAATAATCTGAAATACAACATCCAGGGTATTTTTTCTTCCTTTCATTGTCAATTTCCTGTTTACTTCTTAAGAGTCTAACATAAGATTTATTATTATGCACAAAATTTAACTGATAGAACTACTTTGCCTGGCTTTTTAAGGCACTTTGGACTTAAGGGACTTCTGACAACAAATAATTGATGTCCTGAATATAAGTATCAAGCATGACACAAGGCATTCCAGGGTAGATTAAGACAGCCGTAGCTGTGCCATGATTTTGTCATGGTGTACACCTGATATGAATAATCACGACAGGTATGTAAAAAGAATAATCTTGGAAGTAACTATAGCTTCAAAAGCAGTTGAAACATTTGATTTTACTTTGCAAAGATTTGGATGAAGGTTTTCATCCTCTATTGCACAGAGCTATTTTGATAGAAAATTTCTGTTTTTCAAAAAGAAAACTTTATGAAGTTCAACAAGGGCAAGGTCTAGCATGCAGGCTGGGGAAAGCCCCAACATCAGTACAGACTGGGTAACAAATGGATGGAAAGCAGCCCTGCAGAGAAGAACTGGGGGTTACTGGTGGGCAAAAGCTGGGGATGAGCTGGCCATGAGCACTTGCAGCCCAGAAAGTGAGTTGTATCCTGGGCTGCACCAGCAGCAGTGTGCCCAGCAGGGTGAGGGAGGGGATTCTCCCCCTCTGCTCCGCTCTCGTGAGACCCCACCTGGAGCCTGCATTCAGCTCTGGGCCCAGCATAGGAGGGACAGAGACCTATTGGAGCAGGTACAGAGGAGGCCACAATAGATGGTCAGGCGGCTGGAGCTCCTCTATTGTGAAGGGAGGCTGAGGGAGCTGGAGCTGTTCAGCCTGGAGAAGAGAAGGCTCTGCAGAGGCCTTATATCTGCCTTCCTAAAGGGGGCTACAGGAAAGCTGGGGAGGGACTCTTGTCAGGCAGTGCAGTGATAAGACATGGGGTACTGGCTTTAAACTAAAAGAGAGCACATGTAGATCAGATATAAGGAGGAAATTCTTCACTCAGAGGGCAGTGAAGCCCTGGCCCCGGCTGCCCAGAGGAGCTGTGGTTGCCCCATCCCTGGCAGAGCCCAAGGCCAGGCTGGATGAGGATTGGGCAGTCCCTGGGCTGTCCTTGCCTGTGGCTGGGGATGGAACCAGGTGGGCTTTGAGGTCCCTTCCAACTCAAACCATTCTATGATTATATGAATAACTGCCCACTTCCCAATAACATAAGATTAAAGTTGTCTGTATTTGAAAGTAGATATCATATTATATATGGAATACATTTAATTTGTACTTTGAATCATTTTAAAACTGAATGATACAAAACTCGGAGGCATGTCTGATACTCCAGGGGGCTGTGCTGCCATTCAGAGGGACTTCAACAGGCTGAAGAGTTGGGCCAAGAGGAACCTCATGAAGTTCAACAAGGGAAAGTCCTGCACCTGGGGAGGAGTAACCCCAAGCACCAGTACAGGCTGGGGGCTGACCTGCTGGAGTGCAGCTCTGCAGGGAGGGACCTGGGAGTCCTGGTGGCCAGCAGGCTGACCATGAGGCAGCAATGTGCTCTTGTGGCTACGAAGGCTAACGGGATCCTAGGGGGCATTCGTAAGAGTCAAGGTCAAGTCAATTTCTAAGAGCTCGGGAGAGGTCAAGGGAGGTGATCCTCCCCCTCTGCTCAGCCCTGGTGAGGACAGGCTGAGAGAACTGGGCCTGTTTAGCCTGGAAACAAGTAGACTGAGGGGAGACCTCATCAATGTGTATAAATATCTGAGGGAAGGGTGTCAAGAGGACGGAGACGGTCTCGTTTCAGTTGTGCCCAGTGGCAACGGGCACAAAATGAAGCACAGGAGGCTCCTGCTCAATATGAGAGGGCACTTTACTGGGAGGGTGACAGAGCACTGGGACAGGCTGCCCAGAGAGGTTGTGCAGTCTCATTCTCTGGAGATATTCCAAACCCAGGTGGATGCCATCCTGTGCAAGGTGTTCTAGGTGATCCTGCTCGGCAGGGGGGTGGACTCGATGATCTTCAGAGGTCCCTTCACAACTTGGCTGTTCTGTAATTCTGTGAATATTTACTGTAGACTGCAGTGTAAATTAGAGATACCTAACTTAACTATAAGCGGTTTATCTTCAGGACAAAATACAACTCCACCAGGATGGAGCCTAATGCAGGCAAATTTATGCTCTTCAAAAAGCTACCAACATCACAAGTGCAGTTTGATTGCCTGTTACACTGATCATCCTGCTCATCTGGTTCACCTTATCACCAAATCAGGGGTTTCAAAGAAGACCAAAGAGTAAATTTGTGTCTCACTGAGAGACCTGTTGCCTTCAGGGGGCAGTGGCGACCTGGTTCAGGAACGGCACGGCGACCAACCCCAGGCCGCTCGGTCCATCAGCTCACAGACACCAATGTGGTGGATGGCAAATGGCGTTTATTGTCGAGTCACATGGGCTTATATACCCGAGGCCCATAGCGTCACTTCCGCTTGCTTACAGCACAGCCCACACGCTACTGTCCATCAAGGGAGGGGCTCCACCTTTCCGTACAGCACGACATCTTCCGGCCGCCAGACCCTAACTACCCACATTTCCCCCCTCCCTTTGCACAACCAAATTAGCTAAAATATAACAATCTTAAGATGTAGACATCATAACTTAACTAAAAAACAAAAGGCACAATAACCAGGAGAAAACTAAGAGGTAACTGGTAACCCTGAGTAAATACACTCTTAAAGTAGTTGTTGGTGTTCTCCCAACATAATGTTAACTTTCTCTAACCAACTTTTAACAAACAACACAAGCATATTTAGTATACAAGGTCCAAAGATAAGATCACACAAACGCATTGCAGCCCCCCACCCACGGAGGCCGCTTCGCTGGTGTCTGGATTCTGCCAGTGTGGAACTCTCAGGCTTAGACAGGACGCTTGCTGACTTATTGTCTTCTCATGTCGCTGGGGTATACAGATTACAGGGGTGCCCGATGATCCGTTCCTGTGAACAGAAACTCAGTTTTCATTAGTTTTGTTCTGAAGTTGGGGCGTCGGCTGTTTGGAACTTCTCTGGCCGCACGAGTTGCCATACCTTCGTGGGCCCTCAGGCCCTGGACTTGTGCCTGGGGGGTGATCACTGTTGGGTCCGTACCCATTCGCCGCTGCAGGCTAGAGCCATACAGTGTGTGATCCGTCCCAGTTACTTGGGCCAGTTGTCTCTTACAGTTGTCCCCCCATTCTCGTTTAAAAATGATCATCCCACCCCCGTCAAAGATGAGTCTACAAGTTTGTTTGATATCAAACGGGAGCATGTCGCCACCCCTGAAAACACCATCTATGAGGGTGGAGACCATTGCAGAATGAAGCCCTTTATCCACAATAGCTTTAACAATCGCTTGTACATCCTTAGGGTTTGTTGGTGAGTGAACCCTCTGCCCTCCGCCTGTCACCCAGACCGGGAACGCTAGCATGGCCGATAGAGCCAAGATGGTGCACGCAATCTTAATTTTCCTCCAATCTGTGAGAGGAATTTCTCTGCCTCGCGGTGCAGCTTTATTTCGGATGGGGATATTTCTGCTATCTGTCCCCATTTCCTCCTCCGAATGTGAATCGGTATCTGATCCGGAGTCGGAGCTTGACTGACTGCTCACCTCCGAGTTCCGGTACCCTCCCATCGAGTTCCGGCCCCGCCCCCCAGCCCTGCGGGCGGGCCGCTCCCTGCCTCGTGGCTCGCCCCGCCGCCTTCTCAGCGAGGCGTTTGCGCCACAGGAGCGTTTTCTCGGATGGCCGTTCCGATCGGCTCTCTGCCCCTCTCTCACGCTTCTACCTCCTCCCTGGTCGTCCCCGCAACCGTTCTCTTTTTCGCATTTCCACGTGTTAGTAAAACCTAACGCTTCATCCCCGTTCCCGCCGGAGGCTTCTTCACCCGATTCTTCGTCTTCTAGTTCAGCACCGTACTGGGGCGCACATGGCCGTGGTCTCTCCCAGATTTCCCCAGGCTCTGGTTCCCCACCGGCACCCCTGGCTTCCTCAGCCGAGCCACCCCACAGCTTCCACAACTTTGATACGACCTTCACAAGGGTTTCCATCTTCCTTGTTGGTCCGGGAGCTTCCTCCCCGCCGGGCTGGTCCCGCCGCTCCGGCCGCCGTTCACCCGAATCCAGGAGTTTTCCCGGGTTTCGGCACCACCTGTTGCCTTCAGGGGGCAGTGGCGACCTGGTTCAGGAACGGCACGGCGACCAACCCCAGGCCGCTCGGTCCATCAGCTCACAGACGCCAATGTGGTGGATGGCAAATGGCGTTTATTGTCGAGTCACATGGGCTTATATACCCGAGGCCCATAGCGTCACTTCCGCTTGCTTACAGCACAGCCCACACGCTACTGTCCATCAAGGGAGGGGCTCCACCTTTCCGTACAGCGCGACATCTTCCGGCCGCCAGACCCTAACTACCCACAGAGACCTGCAGTAGAAATGAGAAGAACAGTTCCGAAGCAACAAGGAAACATCCTTGCTTTCATAATGCCTGCAACTTTTTCTTTTTAGTTATCATTCCCATTTTCCTCCTGAACTAAAGGCTCATGTTCATTGTAGATGACACATTAGCCTGGGAAACTCAATGTGAAACAAAGAAAACATCAACAGCAACCAAAGGAAAAAAAAAAAAAAAAAAAAGGAAAACATTCAGGACAAAATCTGTAAATTCTCATTCTTGGATAGACCTCTCTGCTGCTCTAAGACACCAGAATAACCACAGCCACACTAAGACATAGATAAAAAATAAACCAGAGGAAAACTACTGTATTTTCCGTCAACTCATTCACACATAAACACTTGGTGCAATTTTACGCACTGATTTAATAAACCCAAGTGAAAACTACTAAAATAAGAATTAGTTCTCCTACCCTGTTTTAAAATGATCCCCACACCCAGCCAGTATTTTCATTCTGAAATTTCAGCAGTTTAAACTGAAATTACAAAGGATTAGGAAATTTAGGATTTTCTTCTTGCTTTATTACGCTGTTTTCCATAATGTAATTCATACATTAATAGAATCATAGAATATCCCGAGTTGGAAGGGACCCATAAGGATCATTAAGTCCAACTCCTGGCACTGCACAGGTCTACCCAAAAGTTTAGACCATGTGACTAAGTGCACAGTCCAAATGCTTTTTAAATTCAGACAGGCTTGGTGCAGTGACTGCTTCCTTGGGCAGCCTTTTCCAGCGTGCAACCACCCTCCCGGTAAAGAACCTCTTCCTGATGTCCAGCCTAAACTTCCCCTGCCTCAGCTTAACACCGTTCCCGTGGGTCCTGTCGCTGGCGTTTACAGAGAATACGTCACCTGCCTCTCCACTCCCCCTTGTGAGGAAGTTGTAGACGGTGATGAGGTCCACCCCCAGCCTCTTCTCCAGGCTGAACAGGCCCAGTGCCCTCAGCCGCTCGTCATAGGTATGAATATAGGGGAAGCCCTATAGGCCCTTCGCCCTCCTCTGGACACTCTCCAACAGTTTAATGTCCCTTTTGTACTGTGGTGTCCAGAACTGCGCACAGTACTCAAGGTGAGGCTGCACCAGTGCAGAGTAGAGCAGGAGACATAATTACGTCATTGAGAACAGTACAGTTTTGCACATTTATTACCATTTTTATTAACTATGGTAACAATAGTTACATATCATTTATGGTTAGCCCACATAGCTCTTGAACTAAATATCTCAGAAATTTTGGAAATGAAACCAGTAACAAACTGCTATTATTTACTGGTATTTTTTAATAAGGTTAGAGCCCTCTGTATTTTATCTTCTGAAATTATTTTACTCTAGCTACTTCAACTGGTGTAACATTCTTGACTAAGACACATAGCCTTATTGTCACTCTGAGTGGTGGCTGGTGCCTATAATCTTATGATTAATGGGCAGTTCAATTTGTTAGTTCATTTAAAAATGCAGAAAAATTGCAAGCAAATTAATGGCCTTCAGAAATCTCAGACAAATTGCAAGAATGCAGACTTAGCAGGAGTGAAGTTATACTGTAAACAAAATGGCAAAAGTTACAGCAAGTTTAGCAAATTTATTCACCATCTGTACTAGGAAATTAATTTGTAAATATTTCAGCAATATAAGAAACAGAGTAATTTTTCTACAGCTTGCACCCTTGAAACTTGTCTTCTGAAATGCACCTGTTTTCTGTTAGTGCTGAAATCACTGCTATTTCCTGTAACAGTTTTTCAAACATTTTCTAAAATACTGGTTGCAAGCAACTACAGGCCACACATATTCCCTTCACATGTGACAAACAGACTTGGATGTATAGTAACTTGCAAATAGCAAACTGCAAAATCAGTAGCAAAAGCCAAGAAATCCCAATAAACAAATTTTTAGAAGAATTACGCATTTTACAGGAAAAGTTCCTACATCTTTTCAATTGTTACACCGTTACTGACTATTTCATGAAGCCCTAAGTAAGAGAATGAAAGCAATCAAATGAAATCTGTGCCAGGGTGCATACGCTTACTATAATCCAGTTATGGTAAGTGTATCACAGTCCTCATTGTGGATAGAACTGATCAAGGAGAATATTTTCTGTAACATATTTTACTTAAACATATTTTACTTATGTACATGTAGCCTCTTCAGCAAAAAAAATCAGCACATTTCATCTTTATTTCTATATCTCTATTTGTGATAATAAATATTATCAGCAAAAAAAGATGATCAAAATTACATAGCAAGGAGAAAATAGTCTTTGTTCTATACTTGACAGATTAAAACTGAATTGCAAAAGAAGTTTTATAATAGTCAGAGACATTTTTACTATGAAGAAAAAACTGTTTATAAAATCTATCCCATGAGGTGTATGCAATTTGTATTGATTTTACTCTTATAAAGCTGTTAACTTTTTATGATGACTTATTAATAGATGAGTTCAGTATTTTAATATGTATCTGTAAATATCTAACCAGACTACTGGCTATACAGAAGGCAACAAGGCAGCTTTATGCATTTTATAATTATAAAGTACACACAAAAAAAGGCATGTTTTGAGTTATTCCTTAGTCACTACACTTTCAGCTACTGTTAGAGTATAGCCACATATTATTTTAATATATTTAACAACCACGTATTATTTTAACATTTTTTTAAATGATGAAGTTTAGAATGTATATAACACAAATATTCAAACACAAATAATGCATTTGCTACTTTGGAAGCTTTTAACATAATCTCTATGATTCTGTTCACGGTGGGCTGCTCATAAATTTCACTCACTGTTCTTTTCCTTCTTAGCACATAACTGCCACATGAAGAGCCTAATACAAGACATCTTACCCAGGGCTGGCCCTATGAATATGTTAAAATCTTGTCCTGTAAACAAAAATAACATGTCTCTGATCACTTGCATCAGACTGATCAGTGGAAAATGCACAGCCAACGAACAGAATCATATCTAAACATTTACTGCATTTTTTTTTTGTTTTGTTTTAAAAGTCCATGAAGAGCTGGACTGAACTATTTGCCACAAAATTTCTTCAGTGCAAATATATAGCATTATATCTTCCAGAGTAGATTTACACTTTTGAGAAATACCATCCTATAATCCACTTTCTGAATTTGCTAAGACAAGAAATATCCCAAAGCCTCCTTCTGTAAAGTGTTAAATATTTTATATGGAAAATATTTTCTCAAATTCTCTGAGTCAACAATCTTGAGATTAACTCCACCCCTAGTCTGTGCAGTCATGACTCCAAATTCAGCCTGTTAGTGTCACCTTTGAGTTCTGCTGAAGTGCAGCAAAAGCCAAAGTGCTTTGGTTCACTACTTTCCAGTGTAACAGACCAAGCTGAAGCATGTCATCCATTCCATTAACTGAATTTGACAGATGCATTTGCCCAGTCCTGGTAATGACTATTCTCATGCTTACATTAAAGCACAGAAATAGTCATGCTGAATGGAAAATGTGACTAAAACTTGAATCTAAGGCTTAACCAACACTTACTATGCACAAAAACTAGTATTTCATGTGTTCCTTGTCATTTACCTTTCACTCCACTGGACTGCCTGAATTTTCATCTTGTGTTGTACTCCTTGTTTGTATCTTTTATCTTCTACTCAACATATGCAAGAATATGCTTTTAACTGGGTGAATCTCTATGAACTTCCAGAGACTGTATCAGTTTGATGGTGAAGCAGTGCTTACTCTATTTCTGGAGCCAAAAACTTTCAGTTTAATGCAACTAACTGGCCTATCTTTGTTCACTGCCTTTAAGCAGACTAATTTTTTTTTTTTAAATATTGATGTTTAACATACATTAGAAAAAAAGTTTCACATATAAGAAATATATACATACGTAAGAAAAAAGTAGCCTATTGAAATCTCTTTTTTATATCTCATACATATAAATATATTTTAAAAAGGTATAAACATAATCAAGCATTAATGATTTAAAGAAAATAAGATAGCAAGATAGCCTTAAATTTTTAGCTGTTAATGTTTGGTTATAATTCAAAAATCAACTCGATGATCCCAATGGGTCTCTTCCAACTTGGGATATTCTATGTTTCTATGAAAACAAAATCACTACAAACAGTAACAAAATTGTTGAAGACTCTGAGTATAACACAAGTTTTGGTTCTCAGTCTCTTAAAACTTCAAGAAACCAAGGAAATTCTAGTTATTCAAAACAATACTGAAACATACATAAGGAATCTGCTTTCGCTGTCTTAAAACAGCCACAGAAAGATGTGTGGAGTTTTTGTTCCATTATTTAATTATTTTTACTATGTAGATCTTTAAAACATAGAAATAAAGATCAATTAGTTTATTGTCTATATCGTTATTCCATTGATGTTCAAATCTTTTGACTAGGTAAACATTCTCAACCCCCCCCCCCCCTTTTTTTTTCCCCAAGTTTGGGTTCCCAGGTTTATTTTGAACACTTTACTGTTACCACTGTTACTTACTGCATTCCTGCACCAATAGGTATCATTGAAATACATTACCACAGTGATGCTTACATACTTGAATACAAACTCAAAAATTAACCAGAAGATCACTATACAAAAGCCGTACTGAATGTGGTAGATAATTTTGATGCTTAGTTACTAAATTAGAACATACCTCTAGAAGATAGCATAACTTTGCTACCAAAAATAAAAATAATTTTAAAAGGGGATAATTTCCTAATAATAATTGTCCCTGGTATTAAGAAAAGAAATAAATAACGTTTATCATAGTCTGGAGTATCATATGCTAAAGGGTACAGCTTAACTTATTGCCAGCCCAGTAAATGGCTTTACTACATATGAATAAGTACAAGGTACGACTCTAATCCTATAGAGATTTATGCCTTGTTTAGGTAGATTCACAGTCTTGTATCATCAATATCATTACAAATTAAGAAAGATGTTTAGCCTACAAAACACCAGATTCAGACCAACAGGACTACCTACCTTAAATACTTCCTAAGAAGAATTTTATTTTAAATTGAGATTGAAATAACTGACTTAAATACAGGCTTTTTGTTTTCATGATTTGCAAATCTGATTTTGCGTGATTGATGGAAACGAAAAGGTTGGGCAGCAAGATTCACTCTGATCTTTCCGAGTTTTCATAATAAATCACCATCCCTTGGCAATCATTTACTTGAGTCAAGTTAGTATTCTCTAGGTCAGCTGTGCTTTCTAGCCTTTCAAAACATAAAATTAAAAACAATAGAAATTATTGATTAATGACAAGAATATATATGACCAGCTCCATCTTTTAATAAAGAAAAAAAAATCCATACCATTAAAAAAAAAAAAAAGACTTGATTTAGTGTCCATAAATGTAAAAATGAGTATGCTTTAGTATGCTCTCAGGAATTTCTGTTTAACCCTCTAGCGTACATTATAGTCAGCATTTTTGATTGAGGTTTGTGCATTAAACAGAAATGGCATTATTCAAGAAGCTGAAAAGTCGTAAAGCATAATGCAATTCTGTACTGTCACAAAAGGGGCAATAACCGATAGTGGGAATTCAAGTAAATGACTTGCTGCTTAAATATAATTTCCTTCAAGTGAAATATATCACAAAAAATAAATTCTCTTACAAGACATTAGTGAGTGAAAAGGACCAACTGTATTAGCTAAGTCATGAAGATGACACTGGCATCAGAGCTTTACTTCACAAAGATCATAATACTGCTCTAATGCTCAGAAGCCTGGCATTAGAAGGAGCTGAATTACATTCTTTCCATTTTCCATTTCTTACAAATATAGATTTCATTAGATACAACGAAAAGTAACACAAGCAGGAATGCAATATTAATACTGCTGTACATAATAATCCCAGTAATTACTGAGTAAACTACAGACAAGTTTTTCTTGTGATTTTCAACCCTAAACCAAACTCAGAAATTGATTTGTTGATTAAGGAGAATAATTGACATGTTTTTTTTGTGATTTTGTTCCCATATTACCAACTTAAGCAAAAACCGGTAATGAACCGTGCCATGTGCCTGAATAACCATCTTCCCACCTGAGGCTGTGCCATGCAAGTATGGAGTAGCATGAGTTCAGCATTCTCTGTTATGACAGGTATGTTCATGTTCAGGGCCTGGCTGGGATAGAGTGAATTTTCTTCATAGACTCTGTAATGAAATATGCTCGAAGAGAGCCTTTATCCCACACAGAGTCCAGATTACTCTGGGAAACATCAATCAATATAACTCATTCTAGCAGGAAAAGTCGTTTCACTCTCTAACGCTTGCCTTGTTTACTTGGGAAGTTATACGCAAAAGTAGTTGCAAGGACTGATAAAATCTTTGTTTAATTATAGTGGCAATCAATACTTTGTTTCAAACACAGGAAAACAAGTTAAATCCTGAGATTTAAAATACATGTCTCTGGAGTGTATATATGAGAAACAACCTTCTTTCCAGTCATTTTCTAAAATGCTGTCCATGTAAGACCAATTCAGAAACAATATTTCTAACAAAGGATACCTGGACCCATTGTCAAGTCCCTTCCCAAACCAGATACTGTGGCTCTGACATGGTATCAAAAATTTTGCCTGGACTTCACCTGCTTCCCAATCATATGATGTTTTGTGCATTCTAGTAAAAATCTGCTACTATTCAGTTGTTTTTCCAGAAAACAGACCATGGTGGGGGAGAGATTTTGGTAATACTCGATTTCTCTTACTAAACTACCTCATGGACTTAACTGAATGGCCCTGCTTTAAAAATATGGAAAAAGAAAAAAGGTAGAGACAAGTAAACCACACAAAAGCTAGGCTATGGTACACAAGGTTGTACGCAAAAAACGGTTGTATGTGACAATAACACTACATTTTTTCCACAGGCCCTTTTTTGGACTTACAGCACACAACAGGAATAAAATATACATAAAATGAGGATGGTGAATGTTGGTAGAGAAAGAATGGCTCATATTCTAGACTGATCTAGAAAATCTTCTATGGCAACACTAAGTACCTTGGACTTGCTACACAAAATGTTTCATACCTTCACTTTAAAAAGGCCTGAAAAGGTAACCTGGAGCCTAATATACAGATGTATCTGGCAATTACAGACACAACCTGAAAGGATTAAAAACTCATTTGGAACAGCTGAACTTACATTTCACTAAACAATTTGAAGAAATGAGATCCTACATGTTTCTCAATACTGTACCCTAAATCAACAAATAAGTTGATTTTAAACTTATCTCTTTCTTTGCTATAAAATGAAAATAGCACCCTACATATCAAGGCAGTTTATTGGCTGAATGAAAGCTAGTCAATGTTTGTGAACTGTTATGACAATCCAGTAGTAACCAGAACCTCTCACATGTAAATAACTTTCTTTGGAACAGATGTAATTTGGAATTAGTGATGCTTGGCACCATAAAGAAAAGCAAGTCCACTAAGCAGTTATTCACTAAGTACGAATCTAAACGAGGTGAGAATAATGTACAAAAATGAATCAACAGGATGGGATCACATTATTCAAGTCTATATCAAATGCAAATATCTAAAAGGATACTGAAATGAAGTTGTAAAAAATGACTTTTATGACAGATCATAATTTAAGTGCTTAGCCTGATTTTCTACTGTATATTGTGTTGAATACCTTAATGTATATGCAAGCACTCATGTTAAATTGTATATGCATTAGCTAATTAAGTAGGCACTAATAGCCATCTAAAACTAATGCACTAAGAAGACATTGGCACCATTCACCACAGAAAGAACAACCATAAAAAATGGTAACAATTGAAGAGATAAAACACAGAAGAATTAAATTAATTTACCTCATCACGTAAGAATGAACTTTAAGAAGCTTTTACTGAATGGGAATTCTCATAACACATTTTTTCAGGTAGTTTCTTAAAGCCTAGCCCCAAAACCTCAAGCAAAGGTTTTGTGAGTTTGCTTGTTTGTTTCTTTGCTTTGCCTTAAATATTTCAGGAATACTGCCTATCAGGATAAAGTATGCTTAGGGATAACTGTGATAAAAGCCGAAGAACAAGCTCTATGACCATTCTGTTTCTCTTGTCATGCTGTTGAAGAGCTTTATGATACATGCCTTTTTCATTTCTTTTTCCCACATTGGCCCTTTCTCATATGCCTGTGACCCCAAAGTCTAGAGTAAGGAATAAGGCACTGGGACATTTTTTCTATTTAAACAGATACATATTTAAGGCACATATAGTGCCAATATATTTTACAAAATATGTTTCACTTCCTCAGTTTCCTACTCATTAACAACCCCCTCATAGGATCTCAGGCCAGTATCTCTATTCAAGCTGAGATCAGTTTTTGCATCCTTTTCAGACAGTCTTGAATTCCTGCCAGTGCAACAATATTTAGCCAACTAATTTAATATTACCTATTAATGCAGAAAGCCTATAGCTCTAAATCCTTTTCATGTAGCTAGCTTTAACACTTGACAGGAACATCCGAGGCAGAATAGCTAGTATAAAAAAAGGTAATGTATATGGTGGATGAAAAAGGGACTGAAGCACATGTGCTCCAAGGAGATGTAGAAGGAACAGGGCTTGCACTGTCTGGCAGAGGCTGAAGCAATGCAATCATAGTCTACAATTACGTGAATAGTAGTTGCAAGATAACAAACTCTTCTCAGTACTGCCAGATAATTTCATTTGGTAGATTATGAAAAGCTTTTCACCAGGGTTCAGGGTTTCACACAGTAAGGTGGTGCATCACAGAGATTATACACTCTCCATCTTTGGAGGTTCTCATGACTTTGCTAGACAAAGCCATGACTGACCTCATGTAATGCTAGTATTAGTCACAGTTTGAATGGAAGATTAAACTTGACCACCTTCAGTGGGTCCACTAAGTCAAATCTTTATGACTGTGTGACAACATATAAGATCTGGGACACAGTAACAATCTCATTCTAAGACTGAAAAGAACTTGATGTAGATGCCTCTCATAAAAAGACCCAACTTTTAACGAAAGAGGAAAAAAAAAAAAAGATACTTGGTATATAAAGAACTGAAGACTATTTTCAGCCACTGCAAGTGAGTACAGATTGAATTATACTCCCCTGGGTGCAATAAGGAATACAATCTAATATCACTAGGTCAATAACATTTTGTGCCAGTAAATCTAGTTTATTTTTTTTTACTTTACTCCTACCATTCTCCATTGATTACTTTCATCATTTTATCTATATAAGTATGTTAGGTCACCTAGAAGACCTTATTACTGTAGTTAAAATTATCTAATGAAAAACAAACTAAGTATTTATGCTTGCAGAGAAAGAAACCCATCAATTTTCACAGGAACTTCAATAGGCTGTCCTATAAAAGGTTGTCAAACAAATCACCTAGATAAACCAGACACATTAATTTGTAACTGAATGAACTGTATTTGGAAGATTTTTTTCCTTTAAGTTTTCAAAATGGTTGAAGAGCATTTTGAACTTTGTTGAGATTTTAAAATATCTGTGCGATGTCACTCCTGCAGTAATTGCTGAAATACATGCACTGCAACTTGAACACTGAGGAAGAAGTCACAGATCAGAAGAGGAGATGGGGCTCTTAAAGATTTCTGCTCCCTAATAATTTTATTGTAGATGACAATATATGTATGGATATAGAGCGGGGAAGAGCAAAAAAGAGAATTACATTGAGTCATGGTTTGAGAGGTACTAGCACTCATTTTCTTCATCACACCCAATTACTGTATAATAGCTCCTGTTCATCATGGTAAAATTGGATCTTTAGTCTACTAAAATCTTATGCTTACCATTGATTTTTTTCAGCCAGTAAGATTTTGCAAACATTCTTCCGTGTCTTCATCCTGTTAAACCTCTTTCAAAAGGCAAACAGTAGGCTCTTTGTAGCCATGATGCAACTGAGAACTGCTGGCTCTTGAGGAGAAAGGACTGCATGGATCGTTGCCAGATTAGTTAAATATGACCTAGTTAAACCTACATCTTTCTTCACCTGCCTTTTTTCTTTATGTCCTTAATAAAGTACAATCTGAGGAGTTTGAAAGCCTAATATACTACTGGCTTATTACTGAAGACCAGGAAGAGAAACATCCCATTCATCACGTGGTCTCAGTTGTATCTTGTCTACAGCATTACTGGCATCAAAGAATATGGGTGTATCTATTTTCTGCAGAACTGATATGCAGTAAATGTTACATTTATTCTCAAATTGTATTAAGTCAGAAATCTTTCTCCTGATCTTATATCTGCTATTCACAGCTACCAAAATCTTTATTATACTCTTAGTCACCAGTTTCAATTAAAAAAATAAATAAAATTAAGACTGAAATTAGGATAGCAAGTAGTGGTCTCACACAACCAATGGCAAAATTTAGCAGAATTAGTAGTTTAGTGCTTGGCTATAAGCTATTTATTTAAAAAATATAAATAATATATAATATATACTAGCTTATAATATATACTAGCTTATAATATATAAGATTTATTTTAAAATATGTGTTTTTTTTTAATTCTAGTGACATGTTTTTACATTGCTTGTTTAAAATAATTAGCAACTGAAACAATGTCCATATGTGATCATTAGAATAGTGATATTAAATGGATATGCTAATGTCCTCACAAAGAAACCTGAGTATCTGTGAGGAAAGATAGCTAATTATAACACGCTAAATGACTGCATCGCACCATTAAGAATTTCAACAATAAATATTTCAGATTATAAAATTAGAATAGTTGTGTTTTATACAGTTTGGAAAAGCATAGGTTTATTAAGAAAAGTATTGCCACAGCAGTAAAAAACTTATTGTTGAAAAACTAACTTTGGTTAAGTCTATGTTCATGTATTTGTAATAAACAATGTATGAGAACCCTCAACAGTGTAAAAATAATAATATATGCAGCAGCAATTGTACAACCTGATATCTACTGAGAATAGAATCTAAGGTACTTTATTCTTCCCCCTGTTTGAAACATGTTTACTAGTTAAGAGTCCCCCTTTCCTGGACTTGTAACCCTGTTACTGCAAATGTTAGCTGGCAATATGCTGACTTATGTCAGCATTGAAATTTGGCACCATGCTTCATTAGCTGGCCAACAAAGCAATTCAGGAGTGTTATTAAATCATACAACATTCTTAGCATTCTCCTTTTCTCATTCTTATTTCACTGTGAAATTTTTTCACCAGCCTATTTCTCAGGAGAGAGAGAAAAAAGCTTTGTATCCTATTTTTAAAATTATCCCCAGTAGCATTACTAATACTAGTATCTTTACAGATTGTCTTCTCACATCCACAAATTCTAGTAATGCGCTATAGAAACTCATTTAAATTTTGCTTAATGTAATAGATCTTAAATGAACAGTGTTACTAAAGAGAGAGAATTATTCTATTTTTGTATATTTAACTATCTTCAGTTCATTTCTGTGTATGTTGTCATTCATTCTGAATAGTATTGTTTTCTGTTCTAGTCAATCTTACCACATATAGTATTTGCCATCCGTAACTGAATTCACCAGGAATTGATCACAGCTAGACAGCAGTACAGTATCTTCTTTCAGAATTATAGATTTCTTTCAGAATTATGGATTTACTTCCAATGAAGCCAATAGGAGCTTGCTGTCAATATAATATTCGTATTGACATATTGAACATAATTCAGTCTTTTAACACAGTTACTTAAAAGCACTCAAAACAGCCCTCCAATAACAGGAAAAGGAGATTTTGAAGGATGAAATAAGAGATTACTAGAAATGTAGTAATTAGTAGAAATTTTCACTAGAAATTTCTCTATTTTTATAAGATAAGGTAGATCTTTCCTCATCTGTGGTAAGATTTTCATTGTCTGATGTGTGATAATAAAATACTGTAAAAAAATGGCATGTTTATTTCAAATTGGGTCACTGAGTAATATCCAGAGTAGAATGCTCACCTACACTGAAAGAAACATAAATGAGAACAAAGCTGAGTGAAATGTGTAGTGTAATGAGCCTTCCTGAAGACCACACACTAATTGCAATTGTACTGTACTGACTGGTAGTTGCTACCAGTGGTGCAAACTCTTGTCTAGCTCACACGTTTACTAACAGGAAAGACCTGTTGCCTCATGGCTCCACAAGGTACATGAATATGATATTATTATTGAGATGAAGTGAGAGCACCTGAAGCAAAAAAAAATAATAATTTACTTCTATTTTCCTAAACTCTGAATCCTTCTAAGCTCTCTTCTGGATTTTCACACACCCTAGTTGGTTGATGAGAACTGAGTTAGATAACATTTTACAGGTGTTATATTTTGCCATTTTCATGTAATAGCAAAGGCTGTTTTAGCAAAGATAGTGTTGCTTTTTCTACAACAGAATTCATTTTTCTTCACTGTGTGTGTCTTTGCTGTAATCCACTTAAACAGAATTAGTGCCGGAATACTTCATCAGGTTCCCCGACTCAAAGATACATACGAATAAAAGAGATAAAAACAGAATTTTTCAAGCTAGTGGGCTTTTTCTGCACAACATTTACTGTTCTTGCTCTCCCTCCCCCCCAGTTTCATTTAAAAACAGCAGCAAAACAAAACCACTGGTTTAAATGTAGGTTTTATAAGGACTTATGCCAATTATTATTATATTTTTGCACTTTGCATTCCTCCTAAATCCATTAAGTGTACGGATAGCCAGTACACATAATGTACACAGTAGCCAGATTCATATCATTGATTACATCTTTGTGTGATGATTCTAAAGAAGTCAAAAGAAAACTCAATTCCTGTGGGTCTTTGGGTACTATTATTATTTATTTCCAATACAACCACTAAAATAAGTAGGTGTCAGGGATCTGACTTAAAATCTGACTTGGGGCCTACTTTGGTTCAATACCCCTACATTACAATCAGAAAGCCACAGAAAGAGAAGGTTTTCTGGCAAAAATGATAGAGAAAGGAGAATTCTAAGGGAAGAAACTGTAGTAAGAAAATAAAACACCACATAACACACAATATTATTGGTTAAGTGTCTTGTCAAAAAAAAAAAAAAAGGCTGAAGGAAAAAACAAAAACTGTTGAAAAATACCTGGTAAAAATTATATCAGGTTCTGCAGCATTCTAAAGCACCAAAAAAAGAGATCATCTTGCCAAAGACAAAGCAGAAGCAGAAAGAGGTATTGTGTGGCACACCTATTAAGTCTATTAAGCCACACTTCTTTCTGTACAGATATCTATCAAATCACATCTATTCTGTAGCCACTGATGACAGAGTAGTGCTTTTTTCATCCACGACACAACAAACACAAAACATTTAGTTATAATTAAATATAAAATTTAACTCATACCATTACAAAACAAAACAAAACAAACAAACAAAAAAAAAACAAACAGACAGACTGACCATGATAAACTTCTTGTTTTGTTGCTGTAGTTTTTTAAATGACCTATGTTCATTTTTCAGAATTACAGTACTGATAATAACTGATGTTGCTGTCTCCCATTTTAAAGGGAGATACTGCATTTTCTTTATGCCACACATTTGTAACTGTCTTCTTAAAGAGTGCTATATTTAAACAATAAGATCTGCAAACACACAGATCGTAAACAGTAGAAACTCCTATGTAATAGAGACCACAGTTTAAAATCTTGTGAAATCTTTTCTTCAACATACTGTTTCTTCAGGAATAGTTCATGAAGAAGAAGTAACAGGAATTTTTGTAAGCCACTTTTAAACTGTAATATTTCCACACACCAGGTGTCTTCATAAGCATTTATAAAGACATTCAAAATGTTACCATGTCAGAACATCATGAGTTCCTTAGCATGGGTCCTTTAGAGCAAATCTTGCTGCAAAAAATAGCATGGTAGTATTTAAATTAAAATACACAAACTGAAAAATGTGAGAAACATTTTACTAATAACAATGATATTCTTAATAATCAGAAAATCTGACAGCAACACAATTTAGCAGGTAATTCCCATCCTTTTATATGTGAGGTATGTAAGCCATCGTTACTACAGGTGAGTTGAATTCAGTGGCACTACCCATAGCATCAAGAATTCTCTATATGCATTGTATACAAGATGCTATTAAACTAGAGACAGCTATTCTGCTTCTTCTCTCATCAATGCAGGAAACCCAGTGCAAGTTATCTCCTGAGCAATCAATTTACATCGCCATTCTGCAATCTCCAGTTCTAATTCATAATTAATTAAAAAAGTTAGAACCTAAATTCACATCTGAGTAAATACGATGATATGCAGCACACTCTTACTTGTGATGCTTGTATGAGAGTTAATATAGAGATTTTAACTGAGACTGGTTCATACAACAGAAAGAAAATGGTCAGGATTGCACATAGACAACTAGTGGTTTCACATAAGAACAACTTGGAAACTCCAATCTCACATTAATGTGGTTTTCTGAATTATGAGTAAAATATTTATAATGCTACAAATTAAAATAAATTGAATTGTGTTTCCAAGCTGCTGCCTTAGTTTAATTTTTTATTGGCCTTTTCTTTTAATCTGTCTTATGAGATTTTCTTTCCATAACACAACTAGGACATGCATATTTTTAAACTGTATTTCTATCTTGATATATTTATTTTATGTATGCAGAAATGACAAGATTCATCCCATAGATTATGAGTACAAACTTATCTTTATATTGCTTTTAAATGGATCTCTTCTGAAACTCAAGCACTGATATTGCTGCCTTTATTAAAACTGGGGTTTTAGAAAGCTAACTAAAGCTACCTCAGCAGTTTTGTTGCTGTTGTTTTAGTGTTTTAGTGCTTTTTTTTTTTTTTTTGGGGGGGGGGGGGGGGAGAGTGGGAGGGGGAGATATATTTAATGGATTAAAGCCAGTTTATGGCAGTATGTGATCCAGTCATGTCTTCCTCCAAGGAATGTTCTTGGTGCAAAAAGTGAAAATTAAACTTGAAGGCTTGTGTACAAAGTGCAAAATGCAAAGCTCCCCTTGTGTTTTCTCATCATCTTCAACTTCCTTGTTAAAAAATTATCAAGCCTATCAGTTATGAATATCAAGCACTATCAAAATTCATGAGACTAAAACATCAAGGCTCACAGCTTTAAGAAACTGTCAGCTCAAGAAACTGGATTTCTTTTTCCAAATAACTTGTGAATTTTCCATTACACTACTCTATTTTCTGAGAGGAATACAAAACAGATATTCAAGGTTTACAGTCCCATACAGGAATGTGTATCACAAAACAGCACATGGAGGTTTCTATAATGAAAACATCTATACTTCTATTTATTCCTTACACTAATTGTGTAGTCTTTTAGAAGCCTGTAGCTGCTACCTTTTTTCTTTTTCTTTCTTTCTTTTTTTTTTTTTTTTTACTACTTTTTTTACTACTTTTTTTTGAAGGCTTTTTCCTTGAGACCTTAGTTGAGAGACATTTTTAAATCACCTACCCTACTGCTAGTCTCATTACAAGAAAACAGTGCCCTCAGTGATGTAATTAGCAAGTATTTCTTTGGATACACTACAGATACTTTCTAAGTTTGTTCAGTGTTACTGCAAGGAGCTCCACACTAGGTTATGCTGTGCAAACTAAACATGCTTCAAAACCCTTTTTGAAAATAAAATTAAAGATGCCTGAATCATTTAGACCTTACACTCTTGAATGGAGAAAGGCCACAACACTTTCAAAAGTACAGACCAAAGCCCTGACTTCCATTGTTAACCAATTTCTCTACCAGATTTGAATAGGCACCCACTAAAGGAAGGAAAGTTGCAACATTATAAAGTTTCACAATATAATAATAATATGGTAAATAGCAAAATAATGTTTTCATGCTATGTCTAACTTCTGTAGCTCATAAGATCATTTATTAATCTTTTTTTTTTTTTTTTTTTTTTTTCAGTGTAAGAAGGTAACAGCTAAAAAATGTCAGCAATTATTTAAAATTTGAAGGAAGAAGGTACCCCTTTCACGAAAGGGAACAGAATAGACCCTTGCAAGTTAAATAATGTTAACCTTATCATAAGGAGCTATGAGAACATAGTGATGGAGTAGTGTAAAGCATATTTTTGTTAGAACTCTGCATCTTATCCAATGTAGAACAAAACATTTTTCTGCATTCAGTTAGAAATCTTTGCAGAGGCATTAGACACTTCTTGAGTCAGATGATAGACTTACAACAATCACAACCAAACAGTGCAAGAAACATGTGAAGTTGAGAAAAAAAAAAAAAAAAAAGAAAAGAAAATCAAAACCAACAAAATAAGCTACATGCATTCCTGCCGGTTTACCTTTATCAACAATACAAACAGTAGGCGATCCTAGGGCATCTGGCAGCTGTCACCGCTTTAAGCATAATATCATTTATCTCTGATCAAACCACTTTATTTCTGTGGTGTTTAAAATGAATGACAGCAACAGCTAACATTCTGTAGTGATTTCTGTAAGGCTGCAAACACCAGCAACAGCAAGAGTAAAAGGTGGACTCTGCAGCTCTCAATAAAAGTCCCACAGCTAGCTACCACAGAGCATCTTATGACATGAATTCTCTAATAATTTTCACATCATAACCTGCATAGACCACAGATTACTCTTGCCCTGAAATTATACACTTTTCCATTGCACATGGTTATAAGCAGAATTGCTTTGAACTTCTAGGGAACTGATACAAATCGAAAATTATATATATAAGGGTATGTAGAAGAACAGTGCTCCAGCAAGGGTCAAGGGCCAATTCCAACACAACTTCCAAGGATAGCAAGAGTTGGTTTGGCTTTAGAAGATGGATTAAACAGAATTTTTGGATATGTGATCATAGCATATGAATCTTGGACATGTGACACAGGATTCATGTCACAAACAAGATTTGCCCAGTCAGACCTAAAGAAGCTAGAGTAGCTCAGGAGACGTTCACAAACCCTACATGGCTGATTGCATTATATCATCACATCCAACACCCACAAAACACCATTGCTACAACTTTCCTAATGATCGAATACTGTTTAAAAAAGAATAGACAGCATTTGAGTGTATGAAGAAATCTTTAAGTATACTGATTTTGAGTAAATATTAAGCTATCTGCCAAACATCAACACAGAATCATAGAATCATTAAGGTTGGAAAAGACCTCCAAGATCATCTGGTCCAATCATCACTGTACTACCAATGTCACCCACTAAACCATGTCTCTAAGCACCATGTCCAACCTCTCCTTAAACACCCCCAGGGACAGTGTTGCCACCACTTCATTGGGCAATCTGTTCCAATGCCAGACTGCTCCTTCTGAAAAGAAATGTCTCCTAATTTCCAACCTAAACTTCCCCTGGTGCAACTTGAGGCCATTCCCTCTAGTCCTATCACCTGTGAGAAGAGGCTGACCCCCAGCTCCCTACACCTTCCTTTCAGGTAGTTGTAGGGAGCAATAACATAACATTTCTAAGTGAGTAGCAGCAAATTCTGAATAGATAACTGACAGACATTTCCATAAGCCTGTAACCTTCCAAGATTTTGTGCTATAAAAACAGATCTGCACATGGTGAGCATATGTACACAGAAAATCTAGTTTTATTAACTATGTCTCATAATGTAATCAAAGCCTCTGGAATGGGGGGGGCAATTAAAAGCAGAGATACACAAGAAAAATGACACTAACTTTATCCTAACTACACTAACTAGCTACACTGTTAAAGAAAGCTACATATAGGTAAAGGGATGATTCAGGTAGCTGGTGGTTTGAACAAAACATCTCTTCTCTACCTTTAAAGCTTAAAGTTAATAGCACTGATATGAAGACTTGCCCTCAAGAAAGTGGAAGCCTATGAGATATCTTTCAATTTTTCTAGTGTGTACTTAGTGTGATTTTATTGACCAGCTCTGGCAGCAGAAGATATATTTCTGTTTAAACAGCTGTGGTTAACCATTTATATGCTCAGATCTGTTCTAGAACATGTATCCAAATCCAAAATAAACCAAACCACCACATATGCGATATCTGGAAAGTAGTTTGCAAATGATGTAATGCAGTAAGGGACTAAGGGACTACGCGTGCTCAGATACCTCAGCTAAGTATCAAAGGTAATATCATGTAACAATGCAATAGTAGCAGCTGCACAATTCTCATAGACTTAAAAGAGTAAAAGATATATGCACAAACATTCTCATATCAGATTCAAGCAGGCAACAATTAGTCTGAGGCTTCATTTCACTCATTCTTTTTTCATGTCAAAGACAAATTATATGTTTTTGTGAGTGAGAAATAATTATGGAATTACTGCAAGATCAAGTAATCATCATTGCTACTAAAAAAAAAAAAGGCCTCTAAATTTCTGTCTGGCATTTTGGGCCCCTCGCTACAAGAAGGACATCGAGGTGCTTGAGCGAGTCCAGAGAAGGGCGACAAAGCTGGTGAGGGGCCTGGAGAACAAGTTCTACGAGGAGCGGCTGAGAGAGCTGGGCTTGTTCAGCTTGGAGAAAAGGAGGCTCAGGGGTGACCTTATTGCTCTTTACAGATACCTTAAATGAGGCTGTATTGAGGTGGGGGTTGGCCTGTTCTCCCACGTGCCTGGTGACAGGACGAGGGGGAATGGCCTAAAGGGGGAGTTTTAGGTTAGATGTTAGGAAGAACTTCTTTACTGAAAGGGTTGTTAGACACTGGAACAGGCTGCCCAGGGAGGTGGTGGAGTCACCATCCCTGGAAGTCTTTAAAAGACGTTTAGATGTAGAGCTTAGGGATATGGTTTAGTGGGGACTGTTAGTGTTAGGTCAGAGGTTGGACTCGATCTTGAGGTCTCTTCCAACCTAGAAATTCTGTGATTCTGTGATTAATGGACAGAAAAGACAGCTTTGTTATTCACTATTTTCATACTAAAGCAATGTTTGTCAAGTGAAGTTTGAAAAGAAACAACCAACGATCAAGGATTTTACCATTTTATTTTGGTATCTGCAAAGATGCTTGAGTTTCAGCAGAGAAATGCTAAAAGACACCACAGTCTGAAGAGGTGCTTCCAGACTTGCCATTTTGCTTACATTCTGAAAAAGAACATCCCACAAATTACAGCACGTGCTATGGATGCCTGCATGCTGAGTAACATACAGAATGACATGGGTACAGACAGATAAGGCTCAGGGACAGACTTCCATGAACAGGCAGAGATTACTGCAGAGCAGCCCAACACCGAGGTCTCCCTCCCATCATACTTATGCATCTAGGATCAGGGGCAGGCCTAGCAAGTAACAAAATGCAGTTGCTGTAGTGGACTAATTTGAAGCAGGATGACTACATAGCAAGTCTTGCCACAGAAAGGATGATACTTGTCACAACCTGATGTTTCAGACAAGTAAAGATACATTTTCAAAAGCAGGAATTTCTATTCACTTGGAATAGATTCTGCTAGTCAAGATGGGCAAGAAGGATAACCTGCCTGTATGTGACTGTGTAATATTCACAAAAACCTGAGAAAGATTTTTCAGTGGCTATTAAGCAATGAGTGTTTCTGACTTTCAGTTAGAGTAAGACATCTAGCATTTTTATCTCTGAATCTTCCTACAATGTGTGCATAATCAAATATTCTGGCAAGCAAAGCAGCTTTAAACAGCACAAACGTTAAAGGTCTGATCAGCTACTGAAAGCTTAAAAGGAAAAATTCCCTACTGCAATTTGCTATAAGATCATGTCTCCCTAAAGATACTTGAGTTTCTTTAAGGTTTGACTCAGACCCTTTGTCAAATAAAAGGAAGATTTATTAAGATGTACTTCGGCATCTAACTTGCCCACTTTCTCTCAAAGAAAAACAGAGGCAATGTATTTCTTGGGTTACTTAAATGGGTTTATAATGTACCCAGGTTTATCATGTAAAACAAAGAACACCTTTGGAATTTAGCCTTATCATCAGAAGTTATTGTTCAGACTTTTCAGATCCAGCAGCACTGGATCAAAACGCTCATTCTGACTTTATAAGCAATTTCCTCACATACCTACTTCTGTGTTTTATGTCCCATCTGCATTTGTTTTATGAATGACAGTGGGCTTTGAATATCTGCTGCATTCCCTTCAATTCCCTTCCTCTTCTTCATTATCTTGACACTTTTTAGGACCTCACATAAAGAGGATTTATTGATAAACGCGTTAGATGAGCTCCCACTTACGCAATCTAATGTTGAAAGGCAGCAGCAGTTAATACCTTTAGTTTCGAACTTGGGTGAGAATTCCCTATGGAATTGGCACCGTATAATATTTGATATAAACCTAATATTTTTTTTTGATTTACAAATGTATTCTCTCAGGAGTACAAAATAAAAATACACAGTACTGCAGCATAACTTTGTAAAATGTTGGAATTAGCATCAATGTGTTTTTCTACACTATGAGCTGTGTCAGTTGCTTGGCCATTTACAAACACTAAGCAGTAACAGCCATACACATTTGTATTAAATTCATTTATCAACCCTGTTACTCTTCTGCTTTATTCAAAAGCCATTTCTGTGTGACTAAAGTAAATTTTTATTGACTCTATTTTTTCCATCTGTAAGATCTGTAATGTAATGTACAGATTAAGCCATTTTTAATTACAAACTAATAGCAAACTAATGGTATAATTTATGTGGCAATATAGTTTGTCATTTGAATGTTGTAGAAAATAACAGTAGCTGCCAAGCAAGACATCCTAGAAAATTGCTGTAATTCATATTGAGATAACTGAAAACTCATCATACTATTCCAGATTAAGAATTTGTGAGAAATACAGAACAAATGACAACAGCATAATAACCACAATAGCATACAACTCAGCAAAAGCAAATTGCAGACCTTTTTGGTAAAAATATTTTAGGAGTCAATTAACTGTCCTCTACTCCAGCATGCATCTTCTTCACATATTTCCAATCACTCTTAGGCTCTATGTTCCCAGCAGCTACATGGAGCTAGCAGTAAACTTCACACCAGTACGAGAGACACCTCCCATCCTGCTGAAACTCAAAGTGAAGGATGATAAATCACCAGCCACTTGAGAAATCTTATACTGAGGTAGGGTTAATTTCTTTAGTATATTCAACATCTACAGACAGCTGCTAGATTCAGCATTTAGATGTAAATTAAGTATCACAATAAAAATGAGGTAACTTCTGCTTTGTGGGGGTTAGAGGTATATTTGGGCATAAAATGAGTTACTCCTGGCACTACTGAGGTCGACCCAAAAATTCAGACCATACGACTGAAAGCACAGTCTAAACTCTTCTTAAACTCTAACTCAGTGCTGTGACTATGTCCCTGGGGAGCCTGTTCCAGTGTGCAACCACCCTCTCAGTGAAGAACCTCTTCCTGATATCCACCCTGAACCTCCCCTGTCGCAGCTTGACTCCATTCCCTCAGATCCTATTGCTGCTCACCAGAGAGAAGTGATTGGCGCCTGCCCCTCCACTCCCCCTCATGAGGAAGCTGTAGGCCATGATGAGGTCTCCCCTTGGCCTCCTCTTCTCCAGGCTGAACAGGCCCAATGACCTCTGCCGTTCCTCATACGTCTTCCCCTCTAGGCCCTTCACCATCTTCGTTGCCCTCCTCTGGACACTCTTCAACAGTTTCACGTCCTTTTTGTACTGTGGTGCCCAGAACTGCACATAGTACTCAAGGTGAGGCCGCACCAGCGCAGAGTAGAGCAGGACAATCACCTCCCTCGTCCGTGTTTGACGCACCCCAGGATACGGTTGGCCCTCCTGGCTGGCCCTCCTGGCTGCCAGGGCACACTGCTGGCTCATATTCAACTTGCTGTCAGCCACAACGCCCAGATCCCTCTCTGCGGGGCTGCTCTCCAGCATCTCGTCACCCAGTCTGTACGTATAGCCAGGGTTGCCCCGTCCCTGTGCAGGACCCAGCACTTGCTCTTGTTAAATGTCATGCAGTTGGTGATTGCCCAGCTCTCCAATCTGTCCTTGTCTCTCTTCAAGTCCTTTCCACCCTCAACAGAGTCAACAACTCCTCCCAGTTTAGTATCAGCAAACTTACTCAAAACACCTTGTCCTACATCCAAAGCATTTATGAAAACATTGAAAAGAACTGGCCCTAAAATGGATCTCTAGGAGCCCCTAATGGTGACTGGCTGCCAGATAGATGCACCCCATTTACCATAACCCTTTGAGCCCTACCTGTCAGCCAACTGTTAACACATCATATTATGTTTAAATCATAAGCAAAACTTTTGAATCCAAGAACATTCTACACTACATCCCATCTGTCATTATTAATCTACACATAGTTATAATAAATCATCTAAATTAGTGGACAGTGGTCCATTGCAATTCAAAAATATGACATTCTAAATATAATCCTTTTCCAGCTCCAGGTGACATTCAACATCTGCCCAGATCAAGAAACAGAAGAGATGTAGCAATGCCACAGATATCAGTAACTTGAATGAAATTGTGCTACCATAAGGACAAAAATACTGCTTAAAAAACAGGGGGCTTAAAGCTCTAACTCTGTACCTCTATTCTCCAATTTGTCCTTGCATAAAATGAATGATGGGAAAAGAAAAGCCAAGGGTAGAAGAGAGGAACCTGCAACCTTCCTTCACTGGTTTAATCTGTGGCATATAGTGCATGATGTGTTCTTGTTGCTGCTGCTGCTTTTTAGTTTAGAGCTGCCAAACACGTTAAGCATTTCAAATGATCAAATTTGAAATTAAGATGCATCTGTGAGGAACGAATGTTTGGTTGACTTGAAGAGAAATTGCACATCCAAAAGAAAACTGAACTGTTTAACACTTATCTACTTTAAAAAATATAATAATAAATAAAAATATCTAGGAAGTAAAATGATAATTGTAAATGTCACATCATACACACTTTTGGGAAGCTACCATTTGCATTTTTACAATTACAATCATTCTGGAATGAGAAAGGAATTGAATGAGACATGAGTTTATAAGCAACAGAAAACCATTTAAAATATTTTATTTAAGAAAAAAAAAATCTCAAAGCCATGACAAATGAAAGACTTAAAAATAATTTGGTGGATTTTGTGTGCGTATTTGCGTGTGGAAATGAAGATACATATTATGTACTCTTTATCTTCATTAACATGTAACATATACTTAAAAAAAAAAAAGAACAAAGCACATATTTTTAGGAGGCTTGACTACTTATTTCACTCTGCAATGATGCAGGAATTAACTTATCAATGACATTGAGTGTCACAAAGTACTGGGTGTACCTGCCTGATTCAGAGTTCAGTTAAGTAGGTAGAAATCAAAGAGCATTAATAAGATGTTAATCAGAACTTCAGCCTTCATGTTCAATACCACAACTTTGTTCTGTAAATTCTTGGAAAATCTGAAGATTTTTTTTTTGAGAAAAAACAAAAAACAAACAAGCAAACAAAAACTTTTCATGCTGGTTACATGGTGTTTTTAAAAAATTATTAAGTTACTTAGCCAAAATCTAATGTAAGAAACATGTTTGGCATGCAGAACTGGAAAACTGCAGTCTAAAATATAATTTCCTTCATGTTTAAATACTTAGGAGGGGATACTTCCAATTAAAAATAAATAAAATAAAATAAAATAATAAAATAAAAATTATTTCTAAGGTAAAATAAGAAAAGGTAAGAAGAATTGTGCATGTTTGCTTATAAAGAAATGAAAAATACACACTACTTGAGTATCCAAGGAACTACAAGAGAAAAAGTGTGCTCTTGCTTACAGTTCTAAATAAATATAGCAACATGATAATTACCATTTTTGTTGCAACCTTTGTTACTGCAATAGATTCATGTTGTGCTGTTTTGCTAAAGTCTTTATCATGAGGAGGCGGCATTGGAATTATCATTCTTGATATTTCTGACCTTTTCATTACTCAGTTATGTTTAGAGTCATTGTCAGTTCCACCTATTCTTCACAGGTTACTAAGGCTGTAGGGAAAGAAAAATGTAAACAGCCAGCAAATCAAAATACAGAACGTTAATAAGGTCAAAGGAGTACAGTTTATTATCATCTTTCACAGAATACATGAAACATTAACACTGTTACTTCATTCTCATGACAATAATTGTAAAGGAACCTTTCTGTGCAAATTGTTGCCATTACAACTTTAAAATTATGTTATGATTTGTAATCCTCTAGTCCTCCTACAATTTATCTCTTTAAATATCTTGATTATTTCAAAATGTGTTGCACATGAAATACTTTCTTGCTAGCATCCCTTATTTATATTTCAAAGCTCTACTGAAACAGAAGAGAGCAGAGGAAAGTATGTTAGCAGTCAGACTACAGGACAGCATGCCATCCCAACTGCAAATACATGAACACAGTGCAAGAACTTTGTGGGTGAATGCCTGTGTATTTTATGGGGTAGTATTCATATGGTGCTTAACATGCAGCTGGGTGACTAGGTGAAATCATGAGATTTGTCTGAAGCTGCTGATTCTGCTTGTGCTAGGCATATTCTGCTACGGGCACTGTAGGAGCAGTAGTTTCAAAACCTCTCACTTGAACTTTTTACTTGGCATAAAACATGAAGACAACATAGAAAAGACGTCAGAATTGACATGTCCTGCCTCTGGTTGAGCATTCAAGTCACGAATCACCAATATGATATGTAATACATAGCTCAGTTTTGGTCTCAGGACTAAGGACTGCAGAAAGATGTGTTTTCTGCACATCTACCATGAAGGCTATTCTACAAGTTGCAAGTTAAAGTACAGGCCTAATGAGGAAAATGAACTTGGTTATCCTAAATCCTGAACTACTGTTTTACTCACAGAACTACCAAATTAAAAGGTGGCAACAGCACGATCGGTTTTATGAATGGTGCTTCCTCAATATTTTCTGTATCTAAACATATTGATGAATTCTTTTTTTACAAAAAGTGTGCAATACTGGGTGGGACTATCATATCACCTAGCTCTCGGGCTTACACATGAAGACCAAGCCTCGTATAACAACATCAGAGTAGTCAATAAACAGAATGCCTAAGTTATTCTTATATGAATTCCAGATCTGGATAATTTTTAGCATTTTCAGATATTGACAGATTTGGTCAATGACAAACATTAACAAAAGATGCTGCTTCTGTTATTGCTATTAGAAAGTGAACATAACCATCAAATATTTATTATACTTCACTTCTCATGCAATAAATACATGAAGAATTTTAAAACGTGTTAAATGCCCTGTGCTGAAATAATAAATGACCTAATTCAGAATATTAGACAAGCATGAGAATTACACTCCATGTTGTGAATAGCCCTGTGGCAAGACATCTTATTGAAAAGCTGTCAGCATTACTGCAATAGGAGACTAAGTTTTCTCTCCTGTTCCTGTTCTACATTTTTACATAAGCTGTCCAGCTCAAAATGTACATTTTTCAAAAGCTAGTATTTATTTCCAAAAGCCAGTTGGCTTCAGGTTTACATAGCCCTGACCTTTCAGATAGCAAGGGGTGGATTGTCAGCTCAGTGCTAGGAAACTACATCCCATTAACACCACCAGAAGTTGCACACTGAATTCCCCATGCAATAGAGTGAATATTAAGCTTAATTTGTTTAGAATTTTTTCATAGAAGCCTCTAAATTATACATCACATTTGGAATAATTTCCCCTGAACAATAAAAATGTTCTTGCTTTTTAATCAGTGTCAGCATTCAGTAGATATTGCAAAGTTGACTTGAAAGTGTAATTATCAATTGCAGCCTTTTAGTTCCTATACACTGAAACAAGCAAGCAGCGCTCAAGTGTTGGTATAGATTCAATTTATGACAAGGAACAATTGGTTAAGAAAGTATAATAGGAAGGGAAAAGATCAAAGAAAGAACAGAAAGTTACATGAAATTCACAAGAGCAGAAAGGTCTTTCCATCTAAAAAATAAAAAAAAAAAAAAAATCTACATCATAATTTTAGCTGGATGTAATACAGAAAAAGCCCAGTTCTCATTTTTAAGTAAAAATAAGAAACAACAATGTGAGCTTTGACTGTTGTGATGAAGCATAAAGCTACTATTGGAGCAACACATTGGGCTTTCATCTTTCTCCTCACCCACCATCCATAATAATGTGAAACATACAATTTGTGTGTTCATTTTTTCCCTATTGCGTAGTGGGATAAAAACAGAAGTCATAGGCTTAGCATACCTAAGGGTACTCAGGTAATTACATTAATCCAAGTGGAAACAATATGAATCATCCAATTCATCCAATGGTATTATTGGATGATGGTTTGGGTTGGAAGGAACATCTGAAGATCATCCAAGCCCTCCCCCCAACCCCAAAGGGGTGGGGACATTTTCCACTACCTCAGGTTGATAAAAGTCCTGTCCAACCTGACCTTGAGCACTTCCAGCAACAGGGATCCACAAGTCCTCTGAGCAACCTGCTCCAGCATATCACCATCATGAAAAATGTCATCCTGATATCCAGCCTGAATCTACCCTTTCAGTTTGGAACCATTGCCCCTTCTCCTGTCACTACAGACTCTGGTAAAAAGTCTCTCTCCATCTTTCCTATGAGCCTCCTTAATATGTTGAAAAGTCACAATAAGGTCTCCCTGGAGCCTTCTCTTCTCCTGTCTGAGTGTTCCCAGCTCTCTCAGCCTCTCCTAAACTGAAAAGGCATAAAGATGCCTCTACGTAATGTTACAAATCTGGAATATTTTTTGCTTCCTCCTGGAGAAGAACTGCTTCTCTCTGGTCTGATCTACATGAGAAGTTTGTGTTCATGTGTGTTTGCTGTCATTTACCAAGATACCCAATGACAAAGAAGCTCAGTGCACAAGACACTGTAAAAATCTACAGATGGTGGAGAGGAGGAGTTAGTTTTGCCTTCAACAACATTTAACAGGAATGATTTCAAGCTCCCATGCCCCTATGTATTTCTTGAAAGTTTCTTTGGGTTTTTATTCATTCTAACTTTCCAGAATTAGCAAGCTCTGTTATGGGTTCAGGTGTACAATTCAGGTGTACAATTCAGAGGTTTCAGTTAAATGGGGGATGAGCGAGACCATATTCCTAGGAGCTTTCAACATTCCTCTTACTCACAATAACTAGTTTCTGAGAAGATATGACCTTGGAATGATACTGCTTTAAGGATCACTATGCAGTGCTAGCAATTAATCTTTGTTCTTCTGAGACAGAAGTAGTAAAAGGGAGAAGAATAACATAAATGAGAAGAAAGGAGAATAAACTTAAAACTACTACTTTTAGGTACCTTATTATTCTGTAATGAGCTATACTCATATATTTTGGGTTCAAACTTAGAATTTAAATGCTTCTTATCCATATGACAGAGCAAATCTCAGCCACTGGACTCCAAATACCACACTGGTTTTCAGTTGCACAGGACAATTGCTTTGGGTTGTAGAATTCACAGACTTAGAAGAACACTGCCTACAGCTATTCTGTCTCACATGCTCTTACTGTTAGGTTCTCTACAATCTTTTCCATTTTCTCTACCATCCATACTTATTCTTGGATAATTGTTACCAATCTCACCACTTGACCACAGAAGACCAGAGACACAGCTACACACATTGTCTTAACAGTGAAATCCTCTTAGTGAGGATTTCTTGCTCTGCTTCCTAGTGTTTTAAAACTACACTCCTCCCACCCAGCTAACTGTAGCACTCATATGTAAACTACATCAGTAGAATTATCTTACTGTTAACAATTTAAACCAGGTCACTAATACAATTAAAGTTACACTCAAATAGTTGAGTCAACCAACATGAGGAATGGAAAAAACAGCAAAGGAATGCCAGAACTTAGTAAAGCGGTTCTCTCGTTGAAGTAGTCAAAATTCCATGCAACCATACCCCAAAATTCTGTAGAATTAAACAATTAAACATAAATAGCTGCAGAGAACTGTAGCTATGTTTTTAAAGAAACTTGAAGAAACATAGTGCAAGATAAAATACTATATAATGCATAAAAATACTAATGCCAACCCAAAAAGGAATCTACCCTTTTCCATCCAACATTTCTTCTCTCCAAGAAATAGGAAAAGGAACAAACAGGAACAGGAAAGGACAAACTGAGGAGTAAAAATGTGTGGATTGTTTTTTTTTTTAATGTTATACTAGTCTAAAAAAAAAAAAAAGATATTACAATATTGTGAGTATTTTCAGTGACTTTTTTTTGACCAGAAACAAATTAAACTGACATAGTTCAGTGTGTTTATAAAAAGAATTGTTAAATCCTTTTACAAGGTTTCATCATTGACGTCTGATGTTCTCTAAAACATGCTACATTCTGATGGCCATTGGAAATAAAAGGAAATTCATCCAATTTTTAAATATGCATTAGGAATACAAAATTCTGGTTATTAAATTGTATTAAGATGGAAATAAAATCCAAGTTCCAGTAGTTAAATAAAAAATAAATAAATAGATGCTTACAGGTAAAATCCTCACAGGAAGAAAAGACAAGTATCAACTACATTCTTATATGATATTCAGTAAAAAACTAAACCTTATGCCATTCCCTGCCTCTGCAGTAATTAAGTATTCAGACTGGTAAACAGCTCAGTCGGAATGATTTTATGACAAATGACCAAAAACATATCAACCATAAAAATCCAGCCCTGCAAAAATCCCTCAAGCTCAGGAAACTCAATCAATGTGAAATAGATGGCAACTTCAGTGATGGCAGCATTCACTCACTCTCAACTCTGCATAAATCTGATGACAGGTAGTTTTCCTCCATTAACTTCCACATTAAAAAAAAAAAAAAAAAAAAAAAAGGAAGGTAGGTTTTAGAAGCCTAATGGACAAGAAGATACAGAGCACAGATAGATTGGTAGGAAGGAAAAAAGTCAAATAAGTCAAATAGATTAATAAAGACTAAAATTAATGAACATAGCCATCTCTGTACACAGGACACGTGTACTGATGGAAAATACCTTTATTTTCTAATGTTACCATGCTATGGGAGGTGCTAGAACATACATGTACTAAAATGCAGAAGATGGGACTCACATTTAGTGTTAAGATGAATGGTTTGAATACCCTTGATTCCAACTTAACCTGATTAAAAGAAGCTTTATTTTAACTAAATGCACTGCAGGATGTAAACCATGATATATAACTGGATGTGTATATTCTATGCATTCATATCTACTACATTTTAACACATATTACATGTAAATAGGTTCATACCAAGATATTCAAGAGTCAGATTATTTATTTATTTAATTAAGGAGGAAAGAGAGGGGAGAGAAATCAAAGTGATGATTTCCATGTATACTCAATGGTAAATAATTAATTCGGCATATTTTAACAATTAGAGATCTTAACAGTCATCAGTACAGAGGTACTATTTTTGACCAACTCTCATGTATATTTTCTTTGTACTTTTCATGTGGAACTAGCAGATTAATTGGAATGAGATCATCTAGTTTTATCCAATAATGCCAATGTTATCTGAGGCTGGACAGCATCCAAATTTCATTTCAATATATCACTTCGGAATTATAAATGATAAATCAATATTTTTAATATTTTTCCATTCTAATGTATTATGGTGGAAATAAGCCAGCATAGCCTGCAAGAAATATGCAGATTAAAAAGGTTATACTTTGAACACAGTGAAATGCAATTTTTTTAAATGAAATTGAAGGCAATTGGTCATTGCAGTCTTTGGAAATTCAGAAGGAATTTGAAAAATTGTCTTTTTCAAGTTAAAACAAGAAATAACAGGTCAGTGACTAAAGTCCATTTGGAAAAAAAAAAAATCATAAGCTCTGAGCAAGGTAAAACAAATGGAATAAACTCCAAGGAATTCAAAAGGTATTACTGGAATGTATATGCTTAAATACCATATAATCACTATTTTCAAGAGATCATAATATATACTGCACTACCCAAACAGGGGCATTTATATAACAGTAATAAATACATCATTTATTTAACAGGAGGGAATAAATTATATACTTCCTACTATATATATTAGGAATATATATATTCCTTTGTAAAAAAAGAAGGTTTGGGATTTATTTTTTTTCTCTTCAAGGTTGTAGCAGACTGACAAGACATAACAGGAAGAAAATATTCTTTTTTAAATGGTCAAATGAAGACAGTTAAGCAGAATGCTGCAACATGCATTTCACTATTTCAGACATTACATCAGAAACAGTTAAGCATATACCACAAAAATAAATATTAAACTCTTATATTAATATTTTAATATTAACATAAAAGATAGTCACACAATTTCTGACTTTTATCTCACATTCTAAAGACATTGCAGCAGCTTCAAAACACCATCAAGAACTGTAGTTCTAAATATTTACTTTAAAATGCGCTTTAAACTAGGAGTTTTTACAATGAACTTGCATTCATTTTTAAACTTCACAACACCTATTCAGATCTCATTTAATATAATGTAAAAACAGCCAATTCCATTAAAATCAGTGGTGCTAATCTTGCAGATGAGAACTAATTCCTATTGATTTCACTGAAGTTACCTAACATATTCACTTAATCAGAGGGTAAGCAAAATTGGATACATCTATCTTGAGTCACACTGAAAACCAATGTGAATTCCACAGGAAAGATCAAAGCCTCAGATCTCAAAATCTTTGTACTGTGAACTGAAGCTCAACACTTAACAGTTTTTGGAACACAGGCATCTAAAAACATTTAAAGACCAAAGTATGCCCACAAGTTAGTCCTTTTTAGAACACACAACATCTAGGTAAATTACTTCAATTTGTTGGAGAGATTTAAAACAGTAAAAAGGAAATGTATTTGTTTTGTTTGCTTTGATTTTTAAATGGTCCATTCCATTTACTGTTATTCTGAACAAAGTCATCAAGAGCATAAAGCCAAAAAGAAGTCATAACTACTAAATGCCATCTTTACTGAAAATCTGCTGCTAAGCAAAATCTCCCTGAACTTCTGAGAAAGGAATCAGGCCTGATGAGCATAGAACTTAAAATGTTCCCTGATCTGTTCCAGTGGATATGAAAAGACTTAAAAAAAAAAAAAATAAATAAATCTGGGGGATTTTAAGTACTATGTAATTCCTGTGAAGAAGAATAAAAATAGTACAGCTGCTTTATGTCTTCCCTTAGATAGCTTAAAACTTTAATTACATTACACTCCATTGTTATGAAAATTTGGACTTATTTAAAGCAGTGTGTATTTGAGGTAATTTCCAATTTTGGTATAACTTCCTAATTATGAAACACTGCTGCAAAGGTGTAGGCTGATCCAAGACATCCATTAGTTACAAAGACAGCAACTTGTACAGTATATTTAGAGAGAGGAAAGAAAGAGAGAGAAAGAGAAAGAGAAAGAGAAAGAGAAAGAGAAAGAGAAAGAGAAAGAGAAAGAGAAAGAGAAAGAGAGAGAGAGGCAGGGACAGACAGACAGGTAGATGAAGAGAGAACTATGCACCATTGGCAATAAAGAAGTGCCCCGGCAATAGGACCCAAGGGAATGGCAAGCAGCTGTGGAAGGGGAGGTCAACGTTGGGTGTTAGGGAAAGGTTCCTCACCCAAAGGGTGGTTGGAACAGGCTGGGTCTGTTCCACAGCTGGGTCTATGTCATGGCCCCAAGTCTGAGGGTATTCAAGAAGTGTTTGGACAGCACTCTTAGATAAATGGTTTAACTCTTAGGTTGCCCTGAGTGGAGTCAGAAGTTGGACTCGAGAATCCTCATGCATCCCTTCCAACTCCAGATATTCTGTGTTCTAATATTCCCATAAGGCCAGCTCTACTAAAAAACACTGTAGTGCATCACAAAGATGTGCAGGACTATGATTTCGTTAGTAAAAGGAAATAAAATAATCCTCTTTAAGTCTCCTCCCTTGTGAAGGTTATTCATTTTAAAAAAAATGAAAGTGAAACACAATACCAAGTTCCAACACCTTAATGTGTGTGGGTAATTTTTTCTAAGGAAACAAGGTAAGCATATCTGAAAATCCATCTGGTGAATCTCCCAAAAATCCATGCTTGGCATTCCAACCTTTCCTGTCCATTGTTTTGAATAGTGTATGAATTAAATTGACTGCCCTGATTATTCAGAGAAATTTAGCTTAATGACCTGCAATTACTTTAATGGCTTTGAAATTCAGAAGGTAAGAAGGCACTATGTTTCTTTAAATGAACATTAAATATAAAATGTCTCTGATTGACTGTCATGAAAACCCAATTTTATTGCTGTTTAAATTATTCAGAATCAATATTAGACATTAGCTATAGTTAGGAAGCTTATGAAGACAGAAGCATCTAAAAGCTACCTTTTTAATATTGAGTAATTGCATACTGTTTTTAAAATAACATGTTGTTTGCTATGTATATCTTTATTTCTGCTCAACACTAAGCTATACAAAAGAAAAATGGACAGAAGTCCATCTTCTATGAGTTTCTGCTTAAGCCCACCTCCCCACTTTGATTATTGACTTTTCCAAGTTCCAATGAATGCCATTTATATTCACATGCCATCTACAACCTCTGATCAGAGACAGTAAAATGATTGTAGGGATTCCACATACAAAATTTAGTAGGAAATGTATTAGGTCAAGTACTTGTTCAGTGTAAAACAAAGAAATTAAAAAAAAATCTTGAAAATATTAAAATTAATGAAAAATCTATGTATGTTACTTAATTCTTAATAATGATTTCAAACTGTCTCTGAGGAGTACCATGTTCATTAGTTATCCACACTGACAGTTGTTTGAGCAAGAGATAGCAACATACAGTCCTTTACAGTTGGCATATGTGACCAACTTTTTCTCTGTGTTTCCCACTGTCATCAAATAACGCCTCAACATTTTGTAGCTGCTTGAGATTTACCTAAGTAAGACTTAGCACACCAAATGTTTGTGAACAGCAAAAGAGAAAACTGAATTCAACAAGGGAGCTTCATAGAATGGGTTGGGTTGGAAGGGACCTCAAAGGCAACCTGGTTCCATCTCCAGGCACGGGCTGCCCAAACCCCACCTGCCTGGCCTTAGGCAGTGCCAGGAATGGGGCACCCACAGCTCCTCTAGGCAGCCTGGGCTAGGGCCTCAGCACCCAAGCTTCTCTTTCTGCATATGTATGTGCTTAATAAATTAGAAAATACAAAAGCAGACCGGGTAATCAAGAGGTTTTCAGTATTCATGCCAATAGGGTTGTTCAAAGGATTATGCCTATCTACCAAATTGGAGCATCTCCCAAGACAATTTAGGGTTAAATAACTATGTTGTGGGATACCCACAACTAGTTAGCTAAAACCCATCTGTGAGACACCACAGTTTTTCCTCCTCTTTTGAAGAAAAACTTCGTTAAAAGCAAATAAGGTGGGCGTTTGGAATCACAGAAAGAAATATTTTGTGGGTATCTTCTTTAACCTTAAAAAAGGGGGGGTGGGGGATGAATGCCACTGAAATTTCATATTTAAAACAGGCAAAAATTACTGCTACAAAAGCCCTATTCTTACATCAAACTCTGCTTTTACTTTTCATCAATGAATGAGATTACATAAGACCCATCACACGGTGGGACAGACTGTTCAAATCTGTTTGCAGATATTATAATATGTAAAAGCACTCTACTTTTAATAGCTGTTATGTATACGCTATCTCCATTGACATCAGTTCTGGCCACCTTGCACTCTGGAAATCAAATAACTTGTATTTTGGTATGCAACTTTAGGCACACAAGTTTGATAACTTTGGCCTGATCAATTCAGCTCTACACAAAGCTATATTCAATAAATTTGTTACTTAATTAAAATTTATACTGCATTTATTAATTCAGGTCACTTAGTTGCAAAGTTTCTCCCACATTCTTTCAGCCCGCTCCTATTCTAAATTTCTAGACTAGAATTTATTTCAGAGACCTTTCCATATGAAATACACTTTCCTCATCAACACCCTCAAACTCAGAACAACAGCATTAAGAAGATATAGCTGTGATATTTTTTCACAAAATAATCATTATAGTGCATAATAATGACAGTAGTAGTAGGAAAACTAATAAATAACAGCACTAAGATACAAATACCACATTATGTGTTTTGCAACAGCAATTTGTACTTGAGAAAACATTACTGACGGTGGTGCACCATGGATCATGAACCAGCAACTGCACACATTTTAAGTGAAAAAATTACAAGGCTTTAAAGAAAAAAAAATTCTTTGGGGAAACATTTCAAAACTCATCCACCTACCGAACAGCCATTATTTCTCTGGGACACTTTCTATGCCAGATGTAAGACTGTTTTGTGTTCCCGGGGTATGCAAAGCCAGTAGACAGATTCCCAGTAAAGGCACAAATCACTCACTGCAATGGTACTAAATGGATCATTTCAATTGCCCAGGTGTTACAGAACACTGTAGCCAGGGCTTTACAAAGCTCCTACCTAATTTCTGAGTAGTGTAGGCCTAAAGTTAATAATAACAGTAATTAAAAAAGAGTCCTTATTAAAAAATATTGTGTCGAGGGTGACGAGAAAAAAAATATTCCATGTGACGAGAAAAAGTATTACTACCCCCTCTGGGATACACTTTTGGGCCAACTACAATTATTAGCATTCTTATGTTTTATGGGATTTTTACTACAAACTTCTTCTGAATTACTGCAATGAAAGCTTTCAAGTAGGTTAAGTGAAATCATGAGGCCACTTTAATTGTACCTTAATGCTAATAACTTGGCCCAAAAGCAAAAACAAAACTTCAAAGAATCAATGACTTTAAAAGTTGTCCTCCGATGAATGCCGTTATATGCACTGGATTTGTGTTCCTTTCTTCTCCTTCTCACAGAGAGAGATCATTTACATTTTGCCTCCAATTCAAGCAAGAACAATAATTCCAAATCATAAAAACTGTTCTAAAAAATTATGTGCATTCATATAAACTACACTTTTTCCCCTCTTATTCCTGTAAATGTCATCGTAATACTCTAAGGAATGTAAACATACAATTTGAGAGCATGAATTCAAAAACAACTTGATCTTTTAGTATAAACATTTACATGAATATTGGGGTTACAAGTGAGAAGAAAATATGAATTAAGCACAAAAGGAAACTCTGCTCCATTTCATCAGCACTCTTTGAAAACAATATTTTCCCCAAAACTGATAAAAGAATGGAATAAATTTTATATGAAATTTTAATAGTCAAAATGCCTGTCTCTGTACAGATTATTCTGAATATATTGAAGATGAAAGGTACAAATGGCTGATTTTGAAAGTTCTGATTATTTTTTATTTAAAATAATAATGTTCGGAAAGTATGCTTAAAAAACAATGAAAGAGATAAGAAATAATTAAGTAAAGATGCTGTTTCTTATTAAAAAATGGCTATTTTTAAGTGCGGAACCTTCTGTGGTGCAGATAAAGTTGGACTTACTTCCAGTAAGAAAGAGACTTACTGCCCCCTCCTGGACTGGTAAAACAAAGTTACGCTTTCTCTAATCTCAGTAACATAACTGCACGGATTATGTTGCCCTTTTTAGTTAATACAGACAGTCCATCTATATATACAGTTGGTAGAAAGGCTGATGACTGTGGGTGGCTACTGGAAGCTAAGACCTATGACCCCTTATTTTTCAAGATTTTAAGAAAGATCTCAATCATCTATTTTACGTATTACAAAACATTGATCAGTCACAAAAATAAAAAAGACATTTGCTCCTTACAGAAGCTATGTATGACTCCATTTCAAAAACTAATAAAAATATTTCATGCAAAATTGAACTTCATAAAAAAGAATAATGAAGGAAACAGCTTACAAGACATTTGTAAAACACTAATACAAAGGCTTTGTACTTAGAAAGTCAACAATTAACATGACTATATTTCCAAATTACTTTTGGGCAAATGTTGCATAAAAATACAAAACCAGTTCAGAAGAACAATGTATATGGCTGCCTAAATGGATGAGGTCAAGAGGTGGGGGCTGGAAAACCAAACGCAGCAAAGAATCTTTTCAGAACATCAGACATTCAGCTTAAGCCAGTCCCACAGCATGCCTAGCTTGTACAACTGGTACAAGGGTGGCAGACTGCTCGACCTTGGTAAACTGGCACCTGTCCTTGTCAGGGTTATGGGCACATTTTTACCAAGATGAAACATGCTTCATTAACTTTCCAGATTACTTGGCGTAAACATCCTTTCTGTGAACATCAAATCAGTCTATTTTCCCAAGCCTAATCGATATGTAATGCCACTGATTTATAGGCAACGCAAAGAAAATTGTACTTCCTCTTTCAGTTTGAGTTCCTTTATGCCCTTCCTGGAGCAAGTAATGCAGTTCATGATCTTGTTCAAAATCCTACTAAATTTTGCTTGCAATGCCCTTCACAACTTGGACAACAGTTGCTGGGGAAGCAGTATCTAGTGATCACCACACAAAGAGCCCTTTGGGATGAAAATTAACTCTACCGCAGCAGATGAAGTACTGAAGTGCTTGCCCTTCAGTCTCTGCTATTTTAAACCTTTCTGAAATCACAGATAATTTTAAGCCATAAGAACCTGCAGCATCAGATCATCAGAGTAAACACTTCATCCCACACTCTGCCATGCAATCAACAGATCCAGTCCATTCTGTGCTAAGGGAGGCTGCCTATTCCTTCACAAATGAAGTACAAAAAGATAATCATATCTTTGAGAGAGAAAACTATGCTGCTCATTGTGGTTTGGAAAAAATTGAGCATGTGAGCTCAAGCCTCACACAGATGTTACAATGCTATGAGATTTCTTGCTGATGAATATGGTAAACCAAAATACCCATCTGGACACAAAAAAAAAAAAACAGTGCACAAATGAAACCCTGGTCAAATATTTCACACTTTATTGATGACTAGGGCCTTTAATTTAGATTGCTCATAAAAGTCATGTAATTGTAGACCATCCAAATGTGGCAGAAAAATAATAAACATTTTATTAATCTGAGGAAAAAAATACATAAAAGCATTCATAAGCCTCTAAAGTTATCACCACCGAAACTGCTTCGGGCTTCAAAAATTGTACTTTGCAATTATTCTGCTTCAATATGATACTCACTGTATTATTAAGTTTAATCAACTCTTAATATTAAATAAAGAGGTTTTCTTAGTACTTCATTGAACACACCTTACCTTATATAAGAATTTTTAGAAAGTAACACACTCACCAATAGCTGATAAACTACTTCTGAATATGTGAAGAAGGATTTAAACCATTCTCCTCCAGATCCAGAGAGACAAGGCGCATTTGGGAAGAGAGTGCCTGTTACATAATACTGGTCAAAAAATGGCAACTGAAAAAATAAATTTAATAAATAAAAAAAAAAATAGTATTTTGAAATAAATCACTGAAGAAGAGAAGGAAAAACCTACCTTACAGTGTACCAGCCAGGATGGAAACAAAGGCAATATTATTGTGGTAAATCTTAAAGAAAACTCCTGAAGAGGACCTTGTAATGACAAGTGAAGTAGTATTTCATGTCCATGTTTCAACTGGTGATGAGAATTCTGTTCATGATCTTCTGAAAGACTCTCCCTTAGGCTACTAAGAACTACATTGTTGTTTATACTGATTAATTTTATAGGCTGTTATGTTTCAAATTAATAAATTATTTATAATGAACTTCAATAAAAAGAAAGCTAAATGAATTCAGGCTTGGGAAGACATTTTGAAGGTGCAAAGAGGATTGGGATGAGAAGAACTATAATAAAGTGGCTAGACAAAGAATACTGCCAATTGCAAAGCACAAAAATTGTAGAAGCAGATGTAACAGTCTGACTTTAGAAAGTATATTTGAAATTAAATTTTGAGAATTTACTTGCTTCTGATTCAAAGTTTTCAGGTCTGAAGCAAGAGAACCTTAAGCTGATGAGGGTAGACAAGTGTATCTTGTGATGTTATAGGTTGTACTACTCCAAAAAAAGTAGGAAATAAAAATAAAGGAGACAATAAAACTTACAGTCAGGATACTGTGCTTTGCAAAGAATGCATGGACTACATTATAGCAAGATTTCTGTATTGCATACAATCACAATTATGCAGGTGCAGTAAGACTGTATACACCATCTGCTAATCAAAAGCATTAGGTAGAATATCCAGAAACAAACATAGCTTACTTGATAAATAATTCATTTTCCTGTTTTTTATGCACTAAGAAATTTCTGCCAGCAATGGTGGTAAGACTTCATGCCTTGAGGAACCAAGTGGTAATAATCCACATGGAAAATTCTTTCTTAGTGCTCTAGGAGACTGAAAGGGTTTAACACATGTGCTAATGCACTATACTATTAATTATTGTAAAAGATAAAAAACAAGTATGACACTTGTTTAAGGAAATAAAATAATGTCTGTCTCTCTATATATACTTTTTAAAACAAGCAAACTAAAACCAGATTATCTGATGTCTTTTCTCCTGAAAGAACTTCCCTTTAGTAACATACAATGCATTTTTAGTAAAAATAAAATAAACAGAATATAGAATGGGTTGCCAGGATCTGAATGGATCATGACATTTTCAAATGTCTTACCTATCTGTATTATGGGATTAAAGTATTATGAACCTTCTCCAGTTCCTACCTCAAAGATAAAATACTGAGAAGCTGTAACCAGCAAATCTATTTTTGAAGCCAGAGAACCTGCAGCAAGATCTACCATGCATCTATGCTGACATGAAGATCCTGTTATTTAAACTATTACAGAGACTGACATCATATGTCCCGGTTTGTTTATTCTGAGTCTAACAACAAAGTCACACATTAAGTATGATTTAAAGGTTACAACAAGAGACTGAGAATACTTATGTATAAATACTGAGCAATCCCACTCCTGCCATATACTCACTGTAGATTGAGGCAGTTCACTAGGTTTCAGATTCCTCATCTATATGGAAGGAACAGATAATACACACCTATCTCACAGGTATTTTCAAGTTAAATTAATACTTAGACAGTTGCATCTTGAATTTGTCTTACTCAGATGCCAAAAATAATTGCAGTGATATTTTCAAGCTGTGCCAGTGGATTTGTAGAGTGAATTAAAAAAGTGTCACAGAAGGGACAGAAAAATGAATTACAAAGCTTCAGAAATTAACCAGTCACTGTTCCACTGATGTTTGTTATAAGTTCCTATAGGAGCATCCAAGTGAGAAGCATGAACAGAGTCAAACAAATTTGTGGTATTATAAATAATTAAAATTTCTGCCCTATCATTTCTTAAGGCTCACAAGAAGCAAGGACGTGCAACCAACTGGGTCAGACAAATGAACTCATTCACACATCTGGCAAAGGATTCTGCTTAAGCATAGCTAATGTGCTGGGGTAGGAATACTTGAGCAGGTGTAATTATACTAATGATTGATTGAATGTTTGATTAATTGGAAATTAAGTGAATGCATAGTCGCAGAATTGTCATAGCAAATCGTTCAGCTGTTTGGTTAAAAGGTGCTCAATCTCCCTTCAGTAAAGCAATTAAGAACATCCTAAACCATGGAAATGAATTATCTGTGCAGAATTATCTGATGCAATGATACACTTACACACAAAAACTGTAAACAAAGTACTCTAACAAGAAGTGAATTCATGAATATGTTAAACTAAAACACAACTACCTTACATTGCTAATGAAGGCAAAGGATTAAGTGGTCCTTCTTACTGTCTGAGTTATAATGTGGGAGAGAAAGATATAGAGAATGAGCTGCTTTATGGTCAAAGTTGCCAAACTAGAAGGGAGTCTAGAATCATCTGGAAAAGGCTCACATTGAAGTTAATTATTAACCAAACTACATCCCAGGTAAGCCTTTAATTTTAAGTTTTCAATGGGTATTTCAATGGGTATTGTTTTAGAGTAACAGAGTAAAGAATTTTTACAGTTGCCTTATTTAAGTTTTTCAAGAAACAGCTACGAGTCTACAAAAACAAGGCTCTGACATTTGTTTTTCATTCAGAACATGCTGGTTACAAGTCAACTCCATTTCAAAGCAACTGTGACTGCTAGAATTGCAAGTTCAGTATGGGATACGAAACCTAGTTGTGTCCTGGCATATTTTGACCAATAATTACCATATGGATCCAGAATTTGTCATGCAAAAGCTTTTCGGTAATGTAATTAACAGAATTAAAAAAAAAAAAAAAAGTCACTTTGTAACCAGGATATTATCAAAAGACTAAGATTATATAATGCAACTTGGGAATCAGAACATGCAGATGAGTAGTCAGACTGTAACTGGTAATTATCAGACAATAGGTTTACTATTCTTATCATTTGAAGTGTTTAGCAAGGCAGTTAAGAAAATTTTAAAAGAGAACAGTAAGCCCACAGCTAGTTCCTGGAACCTAATATTTCTTCAGAAGTTCTATAAAAACATAGACTTTATTTAGACTTTATTATTAATCTTGATCAGTTTAAGTGAGCCTGGCAGGACATGGATCAGGAGACCACAAGCGTGCTGCAAACCCAAATTACAATTAGGGCCAGTAATTTATTTTGTACTTCAACAGAAGGAAGAGCTTTTTTATGAATGGGATAGTGGTGTCAGCTTTGAAAAGGCATATTACTGGGGGCACTATTCTGTTTGAACATTTCTACTTGAGTTTATGCATATTTATGCATGACAGTTAAATCACAGTTACCTAAACAAGCTGTTTGGTGTTTTCAAACACCCAATTAGATTTTGTAGTCTACATATGGATTAAATCCTTCATACAAAGCAAATAGCTCACTTTAACTAGTAATCACAGCCATGACTTAAGAGAATTTAGCAGCTACTTTTTCAAGATTTGATGTCAAATCATAACTTTTTTCCCACAAGGCACTACTTATGTCAAAATGACAATTAATATTGTCATATGTCAACAACGACTTTAGTTTAAGCACAGATTTGTAATGTTCAAAATTAAAAACAGCATGTATTTTCTACATTTACTCTCAAGCAAGACTGTTGTTCTACTATTTTTTCCTCTCATTAACAGGGAAAAGAGCTTAGCCCTAAGAGCTTGTTGAAACTTAACAAGCCACAGGCCTAGAGAGAGATCAAGTGAGCTATATATCCTATCACTTGTATACTCCTTCTCAATTTGAATAGCTCCTTCAATAATACTTGAAAACACTTCATAGTATAACCAGAGTAAAATGGATGCCACTTCAGAGTCAAACATGGAGTAAGTCCATAACATTATATTGCTCATCCTTCCCCACTTAGTAGCAGAATCCTTTGATTCTGATTAACAGAACAGCTTAATTAAAATAAAATTAGCACTCTTTGCCTTTCCTGCTGTGAAAACCTACTGGTGCACCAACTTGTAATTACCAAATTGACTTATTTAAAAATGTGTTCTTTGAACTTGCATTTATCATATTTTGTTCTCCAGCCAGTCTGGCTTTTTGACACGTCAACAAACAGCACCCTTCTATCTACATATAAGATGTCAATAAACAGACCATTACTGAGCTCCAAGTCTTCTATCAAAATGACTTTAAAGTTGAAATATTACCTACAGTATTACTTAACCCTAACATCTTAAAAACGCATGCATAATTGCTAACAATATGCCAAAACATAAATGGTGCATATACCCAGTAAGCTATTCACAGAGGAACTATTTACCATATAATATTCATGAACCCATAAACTTGGGTCTTTTTTCATGTGGAATTCAAAAGAGATTTTCCTCTGTGACATGAATACTGAAAAATTAAGAAGAATTATATTATTAGATGAACTTGCTCCAGGGACTTTCACAGAATCACAAAATTTCTAGGTTGGAAGAGACCTCAAGATCATCGAGTCCAACCTCTAACCTAACACTAACAGTCCCCACTAAACCATATCCCTAAGCTCTACATCTAAACGTCTTTTGAAGACTTCCAGGGATGGTGACTCCACCACCTCCCTGGGCAGCCTGTTCCAGTGCCTCACAACCCTTTCAGTAAAGTTCTTCCTAACATCCAACCTAAAACTCCCCTGGCGTAACTTTAGCCCATTCCCCCTCATCCTGTCACCAGGCACGTGGGAGAACAGGCCAACCCCCACCTCGCTACAGCCTCCTTTAAGGTATCTGTAGAGAGCGATAAGGTCGCCCCTGAGCCTCCTCTTCTCCAGGCTGAACAAGCCCAGCTCCCTCAGCCGCTCCTCGTAGGACTTGTTCTCCAGGCCCCTCACCAGCTTCGTCGCCCTTCTCTGGACCCGCTCAAGCACCTCGATGTCCTTCTTGTAGCGAGGGGCCCAAAACTGAACACAGTACTCGAGGTGCGGCCTCACCAGAGCCGATACTTTGACTGTATCAACTAGCTAAAGTAAGGAACAGAAAATAATAGGTCATCCCAGAAACACTAGATATTTAGGATTGAAAATCATTCTTGAAAAATCAAACACTGGAATAAGGAGAGATTACCATTTGCTAGTAGGAAGGAATGAGATGTAGGTTTCTAGATTTAGGATGAAGTATCAAATTCTTCTTTCTCTCTTTGAGAACATGAAAAAAGAGGAATGCAGCTATTTCACTGAACTTCTTTCCTGTAAGTATTACAAATCCTCAACAAAATAGCCTTGCCATGAAAAAATTCTCAGCTGAGGAGCAGAACAGGTCAAACAACAGTACAAGAAGAAAAAAAAGACAATCATCTATATGGAGATGACAGTAATGTAAGAGATTTGTGATTTAGAAACCAGTATCTTTCGTTTTGCACACACAATGCACATTCTTTAAGTTTGTTAGAACTCTTCCTGAAATCTAACTGCAAACTTCCCTATTTCCTTCTGAAACTTGTATGCGTACTCACGGCGATATACTTCAGGATAGTCTGGGAAATAAAGAAGGAGAACTGTAAGTCATTCAGAAATCTTTCAACTGTTTCCACATGTATGTATACTCAACTAAGGGTGATGATATTTCTTTCACAACACATTGAGAACATATGCCACTGAGTCACTTCGTAGCAAACATACTGTGACACATCTCTTGTCCTCATGTTTCCTGAGGGCCCCCTTTTTAGAGGAAGACAGACATTTTAATTCACACAAACAGCTTAAGGCAAACATCTCAGCATCTTGGTCCCCCTCACAAAGACTCAAGTGGCAACAAGCAGAGGAGATATTCCTAGTAGATAAAATTAAACTGAAAATAGCATATAATCTGCATCAATCTCAACTAGCATCATTTTGTGTATACTGGTGAAACCTGTAAGACAAATGTGTTTATACTAGAAAGCAGATATTATAAGGACTGACCATTTCTTCATTTGTTCATTGGTTAGAAGGCCTGAATTTGTTATCAGCCTTGTAAAACTGATGAATGCAGGCATGTATTTCTGAACTACCTAGGATTTTCTGGAAAAACTTTTATTTCATCGTAATGGACATACTTCTCAATGTAACTATTTTTAGTTTATAACAGAAAACAATAATTTTCATGATCTATTAGCCATCCTTTTTGGGGACCTTCCACACTTCATTTTCACTTTGGTTCCTTTGCAACTAAAATAAGCTACATAATGCTGCTACTGTGGCAGCACAGATTGCAAGACTGAAATCATTAAAAAAAAAAATATATATATATATAACATATAATGTGTAATATCTTATGCTGTTTATACAACACAATTATTAATAAAATTGTGTTAGAGAACAACAGATTCTACAACCCATGCTATCTTACAGTTTTTAATATATGGACAGTAAATGGCGAATCTCCATAGAACAGACAGCTAAATGCTGCCAAATATGGCAACAGTGGTAGGGAAGATGCTATAGCAATTTCATTGGGTTTTGTTTCCATTTAAGACAGGTGCCTAGGAGACTTTAAGTAAATTAGGAATCAGTGATAGAATGTGCTACACGGTTCTTGAGATATTACCCCTCAAAGCATCCTAGTGCCAGTTGTTGTAGTGATGAGGGCCTGCTACTTGCCAACAGGCAGACAGGTTTCATTAACCAACCCCTAGGATTTATTCTTTATGATGTTTTTGACATTTACACAACGTTTTTCATTTTTCATAACCTGAAGGAAAAACAAGGGGGGAAAGAATAAAGGACTTCTCCTTTGCCAAACCATCATTTAAAGAGACTGAGGTTTTACGAAAGTTTTTAAATTCAGCTTTTTATTTATTTATTTATTTTTTAGAGTTAGTACAGTATTATAATCAATAAAGATCTATTTTTAGACTTTGTAGTTTATTTAAGGGATAACTAAAAACCAACATCCTCTAAATTCTGTGTTTCATTAACACACAGACACACACAAAACTCACTCATAAATTCCTACCTCAGTCTTGGTGTTTCTTTCCAGCATGTAGAGGGCTAACACCTTTGCTGGTGCAAATACATTATACTAACATCAGTTGACAGTGTGATATGGAAACAATACATTCTATACATTTTACATACCAAAATAAGCTTGTATAAATATTTTTCATGTTTCCAAAAATGGATAACTACTTTCCTTTTAAGCAAAACATGTTTAAAACCTATGAAACTATTGTTTTTAACCTGATGTTTGTTAAATTGAATTAGCAGGGTAAAATTACAGTTATACCATAGCAACTTGGTGCTTTATAAAGGGAAATACACAAAGAAAATACTGTTTAATACTATTTTATTTCTTTCAAGTATTTTGGGTATGCTTTATCTGGAACTGTGCATGTCTCAAAAATTTTGCAAAAAATAAAGAAAAAAAAGTGTGAAGACTCGCACAGAGGAAAGCTTTATTTAGAGGAAAATGTTAATTATATTCTATTTATATATATACATGTATATGTATATTTAAAGTATCAATCCATCTTTGTTTGCTTCAATGCACAACCATGAAATATACCATTAAAAAGAAGTCTTCATACTGATCACAAATACATTTCTTTTCCTCAACCAACTCCTATAACCATCACATCCTCTCAGGAAAAACTTGTCAAAATAGGTAATTTTGCTGAGAACACTGAAGCTCAACAGCTCTTAAGATTTTGTTTTCTCTTTTCTTTTTCTATAACACAGAATAATTTCAGAGCTAGGAATCATTTACTCAGTGACATCCAGCCCCTTGCTACCTATCATCACAGCACAAACAGCATGACAAAAGAAGAACCCTGTCTATCATGCAATCATACAAAAATTGAAAGCCAGTCATAAGAATCATTCATATAAAACCAAAATACAAGCAAGATGTAAAAGCTCAAAGCTCCTTGGGAAATGCCCCTTGCATTTCTCCCCCTGTGTTTGCAACATGTGAATAGTATACCTTGTGATCTGCAGGTATGGCATATGAGTAATCTCCAGGAATGAAACACTGAGCTGATGAACACCAAGCAGCCACATATTCCCATCCAGGAGAAATAATGCAACAGGACTTCTGTAATGCCTCTATGATTTAAGGGAAGTGCGGTTGTACATGAGTGTGTGAGCACCCTGAAAGAGGCATACGCTATTGGAATGGAAATACGGTTGTCCAATTGCCTGTGCCAAAGAAATATTCTTCATTATACTGCACTAGTCATTTTTGCAGCTGACTGAAACCAAACCCAAGATTTTGCAATGATCATAATCAATATTCTAACTTTGATTTCTTAGACTGTGTATTATATTAACGCACATTGAGGAGAAAGGTTTTTCTTATTATTTCCAAAAGATTCTTGTATCCATGTGAAGTTTTGACTGCCTTCGATTATCCATGGTTCAACAGCTTCCCTATCACACAGAATTGCCATGGGGCTGGCTTAGTTGGGATTAAAAATATTAAAAAATAATAATAATAAAAAAAAAAACACGTTAAATAGACCAGATAGCTGTCTGTGGGATGTTACAGACAGTTAGAAACAATTCTAAGATCAGGACCCTAAAACAGCTTTTGTGTACTTTGAATAAAACTCAAGATAGAGCCTCATAGCCTCATCATTAGTTCAACTTCTTTTTTTCCCCCAGTTTCTACTTGAAGATAAGTCAACATTAAATGTCTAGAATAACATTCTTAGGAAAACATTTAAAAATTGTATTCTTCAGTAAAAAATTCATTATCTTCCATAAAACAAAGGTGTTTGACTTTTCCCTCATAAAAGCACCATTTATACTAAATAATACATTCAATTTTACATCACCTTAAAATGAGGAAGTGATTTTTAAAAAATCATTGATCTGTTCCATGTGTAAAATAAATTGCTACAGCATCACTGTTTTCACAACAATTTCCAGCACCTGGGTAAACCATAGCACCTTAAAGGTTGTCAAAAAGGATCTAATACATTGGTAAAGAACCTTCTTAAGAGACGGTACGCTAATCTATATCTAAGCTCCTTCACATTCATCCACACAACCCCTTCACAAAAATATTTGCTTCACATCTTTAAGTAACACTTGAAATCTATCAACAATGCAAACAGTAGGCAATTAAATACACAAATAGTGATGTTGTTCAACAGCAGGCACTGGAGAAAGCCTAACCTGAAATCCTAGGCAGGGGTAAGAACACTTACAGAGATAACAAAACAACACCATTTCTCCCCAAAGAAATCAGGAGAAATATTAAACTTCCAGAAATGCTGGTCGCTAAATTAGAGTCCTACTGTAATGAGTATTTTCTAATGAACCATTTGGATTAGCTGTGAAAGCAAGGATGCCTGTCTAATCAGGACAACGATAGCTCCCCGCTTCCAAAATGTATGTTAGCAGGAGGGGCACTTTGGTAAACTGAATGCTGCTATAAATCATCAAGTCAGTGTCTAAAACATCCATTTTTCTCTCTGTGTGATTATTTGGGAAATTAATGGAATACTACTAAGTCAGTAACTGTCTAATCATAAAATCTGAAATAATTTTATGCATTTATAAATGACTGCACTGTATTTTCAAGCTTGTCACCACCACCACATAATAACTTAGATTGTTGTTACCATATGTCAACCCTAAAGTAGGTAAGGATTAAATTAAAACTGGGACAACAAGAAATTTCAAGAAGCAGGTGGTCAAAGAATCAAGAAATCTGTTTGTTCAAACATTTGGGAGAGTTTTTAAGGCAGCAACATGTTACCATGAATGCACATATAGGTCTAAGTAAAACAAAATCTTCAAAGAACAGCTATAATGAATTTTGAAACTATAGGGCCAAAGAATATCACCAGCTTTTTCATTTTCTTCCTAAAAAGATTCTCAAACATCTAATTAAATGTCAGCATTGATTTCTTTTCACATTTTAAAGTTTGAATTTGGTGACTCTGCTTATCAAAGACTTCTAATAAAAAAGAGGTAAAGTAAATATTGTCTCATCAGAAAAGTCATGAATGACTTTAAGAGAATATTAACCATTTCAGTAAGACTGATTCACTATTATGGGATTTTGATAAAGACAACTGATATAATTTGTATAATTAATCTATGTCAACTCAAAGTGATTCTTATCTTCTAAAGGAAATTGGTAAAGAAAACAAGGATGGATTTCCTGCCCCTCCTATCTCTCAGATGAACCCATGTTTGAAGAACATCTATACTGGTTTGTTATTTACTGTAAACCAAGATCTCACCAATATATTTAGCAAACTTAAAAGGATGAATGCTAGCCTAACACTGGCATCACAAACAGAAAACATCAAACTTCCACAACTAGTGATCAGTTACTGAAGTTTGTTTGTATATGGACAAGTGGCTAACCTACAGTATTTCACATATCTCCTACCAACAATATCATAGTATTATCTTCTGCAAATGAAAACAAAACAAAAGTGGGTAGATTTTTGTCATGTATTTGTATGTATCTGAAAAATTAGAACAGTTCAAAATAACCTACTGTATATGTGTTGCTCTTTCTAATATTATCAGCTGTTTTGTGACCTAATAAACAGTTCCAGCTGAACTGAGGCTTTACTGCATTAAACTTTACTTTGAAAGTTATATAGGGAAAGAAACAAGACAAGTCATACAGAGAAAAGCATCAGAAAATATTAGCCTGAAACTTTAGCTTTACAGACTTTCCTGACAATAAAATTTTCTCAAAATCTGTGCAACCTCATTACTTCCTTTATTTGTAGGACTTACTTGTATGTACTTACTTAAGCACAACACCATAGAATCATAGAATCATAGAATCATAGAATATCCTGAGTTGGAAGGGACCCTTAAGGATCATCAAGTCCAACTCTTGACACCGCACAGGTCTACCCAAAAGTTCAGACCATGTGACTAAGTGCACAGTCCAATCTCTTCTTAAATTCAGACAGGCTCGGTGCAGTGACCACTTCCCTGGGGAGCCTGTTCCAGTGTGCAACCACCCTCTCTGTGAAGAACCCCCTCCTTATGTCAAGCCTAAATTTCCCCTGCCTCAGCTTAACCCCGTTCCCGCGGGTCCTGCCGCTGGTGTTAATGGAGAAAAGGTCTCCTGCCTCTTGACACCCCCTTACGAGGAAGTTGTAGACTGCGATGAGGTCTCCCCTCAGCCTCCTCTTCTCCAGGCTGAACAGGCCCAGTGCCCTCAGCCGTTCCTCATACGTCTTCCCCTCCAGGCCTTTCACCATCTTCGTAGCCCTCCTCTGGACACTCTCCAACAGTTTCATGTCCTTTTTATACTGTGGTGCCCAGAACTGCACACAGTACTCGAGGTGAGGCCGCACCAGCGCAGAGTAGAGCAGGACAATCACCTCCCTTGACCTACTAGCGATGCCGTGCTTGATGCACCCCAGGACACGGTTGGCCCTCCTGGCTGCCAGGGCACACTGCTGGCTCATATTCAACTTGCTGTCTACCACGACCCCCGGATCCCTCTCTTCTAGGCTGCTCTCCAGTGTCTCATCGCCCAGTCTGTACGTGCAGCCAGGGTTTCCCCGTCCCAGGTGCAGGACCCGGCACTTGCTCTTATTGAACTTCATGCGGTTGGTGATCGCCCAGCTCTCCAACCTATCCAGATCCCTCTGCAAGGCCTTTCCACCCTCAACAGAGTCCACAACTCCTCCAAGTTTGGTGTCATCAGCAAACTTGCTCAAAATACCTTCTATTCCTACATCCAGATCGTTTATAAAAATATTGAAAAGTACCGGCCCTAAAATGGAGCCTTGAGGGACCCCACTGGTGACCGCCCACCAGCCTGACGCAGCCCCATTTACCATAACCCTTTGGGCCCTGCCCATTAGCCAATTGCTCACCCATCGTATGATGTTTTTATTTAGCTGTATGGTGGACATTTTGTCCAGTAGGATCCTATGGGAAACCGTGTCAAAAGCCTTGCTGAAGTCCAAAAAAATCACATCAGCTGGTTTCCCTTGGTCCACCATACGGGTGATCTTCTCATAAAAGGAAATCAGGTTAGTTAGGCAGGACCTACCCTTCACAAACCCATGCTGGCTGGGACCAATGACTGCCTTGTCCCCCAGGTGCGCCTCAATAAGTTCGAGAACCATCTTCTCCATGATTTTACCAGGCACTGACGTGAGAATGACAGGCCTGTAATTGCTAGGGTCTTCTTTCTGACCCTTCTTGAAAATCGGCACAACATTTGCCAGCTTCCAGTCTACCGGGACCTCTCCAGACTCCCAGGATCGTTGAAAAATAATTGAGAGAGGTTCCACGATGACGTCCGCCAGCTCTTTCAGCACCCGGGGATGAATCCCATCTGGACCCATGGACTTGTAGGGATCCAGGTGGAGTAGCAAATCCCGCACACATTCAGGGTCGGTTGGGAGTTTGTCATCCCCACCGTCCCGGTCCTCCAGCTCAGGGCACCCTGGGTCCCGAAGCCCATCATCGGCATTGAAGACAGAGGCAAAGAAGGCGTTAAGCGTCTCTGCTTTGCCTATGTCATTGTCTGTGAGGAGACCTTCCCTATCAAGGAGCGGCCCTATGTATTCTTTAGTTCTCCTTTTTCCATTCACATATCTAAAAAAAACCTTTTTATTTTCTCTCACAGACACAGCCAGCTTCAACTCTAGGTGTGCTTTGGCCACACGAATTTTCTCCCTACAAACACGAACAGCATCCCTGTATTCTTTCCATGACACCTGGCCCTCCTTCCAGTAGCGAAACACTCTCTGTTTCCGCCTAATCTCCATCAGAATGTTCCTGGTCAGCCACGCCGGCCTCCTGCCCCGCCTGCCTGACTTGCGATATTTAGGAATTGCCTGATCTTGTGCTTCTAGGAGGTATCGCTTAAAGAATGACCAGCACTGGTGGACGTCGAGGCCTTCAAGAGCAGTTTTCAGAGCAGTTTTCCAGGGTACCTTGCTGACTAGTTCCCTGAGCAGCCTGAAGTCCGCCTTCCCCATATCTAGGGATGAGGTTTTGGTGGCACTTTTCCTTCTGTCACCGTAAATTTTGAACTCAACCACTTCATGGTCGCTATGACCGAGGCAGCCACCAATCACCACATCTCCCACCAGACCCTCTCTGTTTTCTAGCAACAGGTCTAGGAGGGCACCTTTCCTAGTTGAAATAATCATACAGTATCAGCATCCCCACTGAACTTTTTTTCTCATATCTTTCTCTCTGAAAAGGACAAGATTATGAAGAAGACTGTATTAAAGGATCTACGAGACTGCCTTTCAAATGAAGCTATTAACCACATGGCATTTATCAATGTCCTACTGCATGTGTCTCTTGACCAAATGATGCTGTGATGGAAGTTACTGTTTTGTACACATTTACATGAAGGAGATTGGAATAAAAATAACAGATGACCGTAGTCTTTGTCTGCATTTTTAGGGCAACAGTCCACATTTAGTATCATAATGGAATGCCTCTATAGAGCTAACAACTGTTGATCAATTCACATTTTCTGCCAAATACATTGTTCTTTGAAACATAATTAACTCTCAGCAGAAACACTATTTCATAGAATCACAGTATTGGTTTGGCTTGAAAGGGACCTTCAGGACCTTCATTCCAACCCCACTGCCATGGGCAGGGACACCTCACACTAGACCAGGTTGTCCAAAGCAACTGTTTGAACAAACTCTTTTAGGTGTTTAAGGGAATTCAAGAGCCTGTGTCTGCAATTCAGCCAAAATTATACTCGTGAATTATACAGATAAATTTGGGATTAAAATTAATCTCTCCTGTAATACGATGAAAAGAATATATAGTGTGTTGATATACAGCTTGGGAAGATTTTTGACGCACATTTTAGACAAGTTGTTACAAATGCTCTGTTCTGTCACTGCTACGCTCCTAAGAGCAAAAACTACCACCTGCTCACAACAAAATCAGACAAGATCAGCTTAATGACCATTCCAAACAAAAATAAAATATAAAGTAATATTGCAGAAGGATAGTAACAGTCTGAAATTGATTCCTTCAGTGTAGCCTGCATATAGACAATCAGAATCAGAGACCTAATGACTAACAGAAAGACTTCTCTATGAAATCAAGCTTCAGAAACCAGGAGGAGACACCAACAATTTTGCATAAGTTGAACAGAAGAATTCTTCCTCTTAAAAAGCCAGGCTCTCCATCCAATTCAATAAGCAGGTGATTTCTACTCTTGTGTTGAATAATAATTTCAGCATTTTCAGAAGCAAATATAATTATCAAATTAAAAAAAAAAAAAAAAAAAAAAAAAAAACAGATACTATAGGAGTTTCTCAAAGACTAATACCTAGCATGAAATATTAAGTTAGAAAAGAAGCCATAATAAGATGCAGTTTCCTTTTTTTTTTTTTTTCTACAAGATAAAGTCCTTGATTTAACACTGACTCTCTGTCAACTTGTTTGGATATTTTTATTTTCCCCCATCCTGACAGCTAGATATTTAATACCACTGGATGATTTTTAATTAGTTGTGAAATATCTTTGAGGATTCTCAAATACTTGCTATACTAATAGAAATGCAATTAAGAATATTTTAGTTTAAAATTATAAATCATAACATATCTACACAGTGTTCACCTCTACTTCTAGCTGTTGAGATTCAATGCTGAGACACATTCAAGCTACAACATCTATACTGGAAAATTTCTTAAGCACTAAAGACCATAGTAAAACGTACTTTTCATGTTTCAAAGAGTACTGTCAGAACAGAGATGACACATACTAAATTTACTCTAACATTTTAATAAATTCTTATCATTAAGCACAAGGACAAAATGAGTCTGATGAAGCAAAGGCAACAGGTAGAAAGTGAAAAAACAAGACAGTTACCAAAGACATGACATTATCTACTGAAGTCACTGTTAAAAAAAAAAAAAGCCCACATCCATGGCATCCACCGGTAGTTCATCATCAATGACAGAAATACTTATATAGTATATAGCATGTACTATAGCACATATATAGCTTATATATATTATATAGTATAACCTAGATATAGTATAGGTTATGCAATTTCTGATTTGCTATTTACGGTATTGCTTTATTGCAATACCTACCAAAAAAAAAATAAAAATTTCATTTCAAACTGAACTGCTACTCAGTTTTCCAGCCCAACAAACCACATTCAGCTACATGATATGCTGGTGAATAAATGTCTGGCTAAATAGCCAGGCCCTGCATTGTGCCCTACAGGCCACAGAAGTCAGGATTTAATCGACTGGATAGAAGAGACAAGTTAACAGTAGTGGGTCTCTGGTTTATCCCCAGGAGTACTACGTTGGAGCTTTATAGCAAGAGAATCCACTGCTAATTTCACTCTCCCTTATATCATTGCCAACCATTGCATTAGCCTACTCCTTAAGGACATATTTGCTAACGTTTTTCTCACAAATACTGTAACATCTACCTTGCTATGGAAGCCTGAGTTATTTGGCAATCATACAAACACACCAGTCAATGTGCAAAATCAAACAAACAAAAAACTCCCTGAAGTATTATAGGCAATAAACTGCTTAGATAAGTATGCTTAAACATAATGATCATATTACAGTGGAAAACAAATTTCAGCAAAAAAACTTCCTTTAGAAATCGTGGGTTTTGCAGTGTAGTTTTAAGATCAGTAATATATTCATGTATTGTGAAAAAAATAAGAGAATTGTTTTTCAGAAGAGTTTCAATCATGACTGTTACAAAACTAAACTCAAAAACATCACCCTACAAAAAATCACCTACTAATCACCAAACCCTTCAATCTAGTTTCATATTATATTATATTCATATATTATATATTCATATAATTCTCTTTGCTTGTTCTGAACAGAAATTAATAAGTAAAAAGAAAACCTTCAATAAGATGCGCAATTCCTGCCCTGGTCATCTCCCTCCAAAAAAATTATCTAACTCAAATAATGCCTAACTGACAGTAAGAGTTTGGGAAGGAGAGGAGTAGGTGAAAGAATGAAAAGGATGCCCTGAAGTTTGTGTTACGTTCACATTACTTGGAAGCTTAAAAGTGCTCTCATTTTAGGCTGCGGTGTACAAAAACAGTGTTTTGAAATTTCCAGGTGCCAGCCTGAAAACTAAACTGCATTTTCAAATGTCTTAAATTAATTCAGTTTCCTCATTCTTGGGTCTTGTGTGTTGCATACACAGGAAGGGCGGTCACTTTGACATATATCGACTTTATTCAAGCTATAACCACAAAATTGTAGTTCTAGATATCTTTACTGTAGTACAGTGATCTGCTCACTGGTATGTTTAAAGTATCTGAATATTCAAAAAACAGCAGCACAGAATTAAGTAGGAAGTGAAAGACTGGCTTGTGAGAAGCCATTTTAAAAATTTGGTTATGCAAAACACTAACAGAAAAAAATGGTGGAGTAATACTGTACCCAATTAGAAAATAATACCCAGAGTCAGAAGCTAGAATTATTTGGGGTTTTACCAGTTCTAAAACAAGGTAAGTAAAATAAACGTGCAGATGAGCTGTAATAACTGCATGATAACAGAGAATCATAACCACTGCTTGTGTCGAGGAAAAGAAAGCCTTAAAATATTTTAGAAGTTATTATGAAATAAATTTGATGTGGGAGGAAAAAAAAAAAAAAAGAAGAAAAAAAAGAAAAAAAAGAAAAAAAAAGAAAAAAAAAAGAAAAAAAAAAGAAGTAGAAGTCTGTTAAAAATGGATTTGTTTACGAAGTGAATTTTTTTTTTTTTTTTTTTTTTTTTTTGCCTATACTGCCATCTTCTGGTTGTGTAAGCTATTTCATCCATGATATGTCAAAAGTGGTCAAGTTAACATTTAAATCTAAACCAGACCAAGACTTAGCAGTATGCATAGTTGTATTAATAAAAGATACTGAAGAGATTTTAGTATTTATATAGAAGATACTATTCTGAAGTAAACACAAAAAAAAAAAAAACAATTAGAGAAGAACATTCAAATCCAATAAACTGTGGCTAAAAATTCCATGTAGTCTATAATCATGTCTTCCTTGTAATTTTTTTAATAGTTTAAACCAACGCAATTTTTAAGGATTGAAAAATAATTTAGGATTAGGCACCCTATATGGGAAATGCACAGAATGGTTATTTAGTATGTATAATCAACATACTAAAAAATAATTATTTTAAAGTACCTATCCTACAACATTTAAAGTACATGCAGATAATAAATCAACTATGTGCTTTGCTATGCACAAACAAAAGGGCATTTTGTTTCTTAAAATGATTATCCAGGATCCATCTCCAACTTCTGGAACAAAGAGCTACACTTTCAGCATTACTAAAACCAACCTGAGTGACCTGTTATGTCATGCTCAAAAGTAACAAAGAGACATTTTTGCTAACTGAGGGCTAGCTGCTGTTTGTACCAGCAGCCCATCAGTCTAGACCTAAAAGATGTAAAAGATGTGATGTACATGCCCACCAGGAAAACTTACAATACATTCAGACAGGTTTTAAACACAGAGGAAAATAAAACATAGAATCATAGAATATCCTGAGTTGGAAGGGACCCATAAGGATCATCAAGTCCAACTCCTGGCACTGCACAGGTCTGCCCAAAAGTTTAGACCATGTGACTAAGTGCACAGTCCAAAAGCTTTTTAAATTCACACAGGCTTGGTGCCGTGACTGCTTCCCTGGGGAGCCTATTCCAGTGTGCAACCACCCTCTCGGTGAAGAAACTCTTCCTGATGTCCAGCCTAAACTTCCCCTGCCTCAGCTTAACACCTTTCCCGCAGGTCCTATCACTGGTGATTACGGAGAATAGGTCACCTGCCTCTCCACTCCCCCTCTCGAAGAAGTTGTAGACTGCAATGAGGTCTCCCCTCAGCCTCCTCTTCTCCAGGCTGAACAGGCCCAATGACCTCTGCCGCTCCTCATACGTCTTCCCCTCTAGGCCCTTCACCATCTTCGTTGCCCTCCTCTGGACACTCTTCAACCGTTCCAAGTCCTTTTTGTACTGTGGTGCCCAGAACTGCACATAGTACTCAAGGTGAGGCCTCACCAGCGCAGAGTAGAGCGGGACAAACACCTCCCTCGACCAACTAGCGATGCCGTGCTTGATGCACCCCAGGATACGGTTGGCCCTCCTGGCTGCCAGGGCACACTGCTGGCTCATATTCAACTTGCTGTCAACCACAACCCCCAGATCCCTCTCTGCGGGGCTGCTCTCCAGCATCTCGTCACCCAGTCTGCACGTATAGCCAGGGCTGCCCTGCCCCAGGTGCAGGACCCGGCACTTGCCTTCATGCAGTTGGTAATTGCCTAGCTCTCCAATCTGTCCAGATCTCTCTGCAAAGCCTTTCCACGCTCACCCGAGTCCACAACTCCTCTAAGTTTGGTGTCGTTGGCAAATTTGCTCAAAACACCTTCTAGTCCTACATCCAAACCATAAGAAAGAACTATTTTGCCGGTACCACAACTTCTTTTGCAAAAAGCACGAAGGTCTGATAACTCGACTATGTCCTGAAACTAACAAAAAAAATCTTCCTAAGAAGAGGAAAGAGGAAAATAAAGTAAGAATACTTCGTGATACTTACAGGAATATTCCTTTTAAAATAAGTATCAAGTTTTGGAGATTTTAAGTTAGTTTTGAAAAAGGAAAGTGTATGATGTGACAGAACAACTATAGGTAACGTTTTGAAAGACATTAACAAGTTCATTAGCATGCAGAATAACTTGGATTAGGTTCTGATCCAATTAATTCTTATGGTTCCCTGTACTGGAGTGCAATATATCAGTATGCTACTGTTTAGCTTGAACTAAGAAAGCAAATCAGACGTCTCCTAGTGGAGTTCAGCTTATAGAACCACCAAAATAAAAACTGACATCCTTTGAGAGCCTTTGTACTTCTCGCATTCTTAAAAAGTGAGCAGAACTTCCAAAAAACACACTTTTCTGATAACTTTAGGAGCATATATTAAAAGTTTTGGACCCAATAATCTTTGGACATAGTAGCAATAACAAATATTTGCATCTAGTTGAGACTATCAGCATAGCAGGTAAGACAACATAAGCCTCTGTATGCCATGTTTGCCTAAGATGTAATCGAATGTTTTTCACTCCATGCTGTCTCACAGGATTCATAGCCATTCCCACATCAATGTACAAGCATTTTACATCTTCAATGGCAATCAAAAGAATTTAAACCAGAAAAAATCAACCTTGTTAAGCAAACTAGGAACATGTTTCAATGCTATTGAAGAGAATGCTCAAGATACAATTGACCTGCCAAAGTCAAGAGAGACAGTGGACAAGACAGAAAAGGTGGTTTTGACCAGTATTTACCTACCATATGTGCCATCAGAAAGCCAAAAAGTCTATCTTAACTTAGGATATCATTATTTTCCAAAGAAATGTTGGAATCTGTTTAACAGAAATAAAATAATAAATTCATATGAGGAAAATAGGACAAAGAAAACATAGACCATAAGTATGGTAAACGCATGACTTTGGTTGTAAAGATAAAAGATTTTCAGGAGGTAGCAGTAACATTGTTGTAAGTATGATGACTTAAGGCACAAAGAAAGTTTTCCAGGAAAATAAACTAATGAGTTGGTGTACCACGATGTCAGGTAGCAAGAAAAGATTCTACCTCTCACTGCTGGTTTTGTCATATGTCATCAGCTAACCCATTAGCTGTTCAGGAAAAGACCACAGTGAAGTGGTGTGAAATGAACACACTAAACAAAATAATTCTCTATTGGATTTCAGATAATCAACATATGAAAAAAAAAATCTGCTCTGTTTCTTGGTTCTCAACCTTTATCAAGTCTATAAAAACAGTAACAGAGATCAGATCATTTTTAATGCATTTATTTCAAAAGGTTCACCACTTGCATATTACCATTATCTAGAAAAATATAAATGAACTTATTTTTATATATTAGTCTTCTGAAAGAAAAAAACAAAAGTCTTTCATACTTTGAACATCTGAAATCTTCTTTCAATACTTATACTGTATTTTTTGAGACATAACCCCCGAATGTTTTTAAAACTGTTACACAGTAAGTATGCTATGGTGAGGAGCTTCACTATCACCTCTCCTACCCCCACCATACACTAATTATTTCAGTACTGCCTTGGTTGTCCTATTTCAGTATTCAAGCACTTGAAATAAACTGTAGAATCAACCCCCCCCCCTTTTTTTTTCTTTCTGACCTTGATCTACAGCAAAGCATTTTCAGCTGAACTGTGCAAAACTATAATTATTAAGTCATATCTGGACTGCAAATAATTTATATATAAAGCATGAAGGCTCTGTATCACACATCATGCAGTAAGACAATAAAACATACATGTATAAGAAAATTGAAAGAAATCATTACACTTTACTCCTTAAAAAAATCATCAACAATACTTCAAAGACAACAGGAGCATGCACACACATCCAAATTTCCAAATGCAGACATACATTTAAGTGTAAAGGGTCTTATAATAATAGACTTTATCAGAAGAAAGTACATTCTGCATCATTATTGAAGAAGTCAGTTCTAAGATAACTGAGTCAGTTATCTTAGTTATCAGTTACCAGTTTGGTCAAACTGCCCACTACCAGAAGTCTATAGTCTAGGCAGCTGTAAAAAGCAATTTACTGCTACAGAGAAAAAATTTACCTGGGAAGAGATCCAATATTTAAAAATAAAAAATAAAATAAAAAGACTAAGTAGAATCAATGAGAAATGACTCGGATTACTGAATAGAAGCTTATTATTGCGTGTGTTCAAGCTACTGGGAAAGTAATAGAGCCAGCAGGTATAAAAAAGGCCTTCCATATGGCTGCTTCCCCTTTTATGATCCAATCATAGCCATCCTGTTAATCAGGTTGGATTAAATCCCAGATATTAATTTGGCAAACAAAACAATAGTCTGATCCAGTCTGTCCCTTCAAATATGATGAAAACAATCTGCCACTGATAATATTGCCATGCGCACACTCCTGGAAAACCATCTGATCAATTTATGTCTAAACAGTGGTAGAAGTGTAAACTCAAATAAAAATGAGATAGGGCTATCCCTACTCATTAATAGCCTGCAATCTCATCCTCCACTTCCCAAGGAAGTGCTGAAACATTAGCAGTTCAAAGAGTTACAGACTCCTTGCCACAAAAAAGAAGTAAACAAATGCTGTATATATGAACTAAAGATCGCAGGCTTGGAAGCAGTTGGAAGTGTAGATTTTCACCAGCCAAAGGAATCCTGTTCTCCTGTCCAATTCCCTTCTACCTTTCTATCTCTTGTTTTTCCCCAAAAAACAAGAGATAGATTTTTTTTTTTTTTAAATAGGTCCAGCAACCTGACAGATTTTTCCCTAAAACAGTGCTGGTAACACACCAATGTTTTCCTTATGCTAAACAGCACTTGCACAGCATCAAGATCTTTCCTCTTCATGCTGACATGATTCCCAATTTTGTTATTGTCTATAAAGAAAACAGAAGCAAAAATATAAGAAGTTCACTTCCTAAAAGGATTTCCAATATTAAAATTTAAACTTTCCATAGAGACACAGTTGTTGGCAGAGACGTAATGTTATTTGCATCTCTAAGTTTTATGATTTAGAACTTGCCTGCATCAAGTTCTTCATACAAAGTTTCAAATACTGTTTCCAAGTTTCATACAGTTTCAGTGGAGACAAAGTATACCTTAACATCATAGAGAATCAGTCTGATAAAAAGGTTATCTATCAAGCACACTGATTAAATAAGGAGACAACTGCAAGCTCCTATATAGCAACATATTTGTGTTTCCTTTAACATAAACTCTACTACAAGGACTACAAGAGATTACAAAAGAACTCTCATTCCCAAAGTTTTGCCTGGAGAAATATATAACCTCTGTACTTCCAACTCACCAGTAAGCCTCTTTAAGGATACTTCATGAAAATGTGATGCCTATTTCAAACACCTCTGCAGTCAACAGTGCTTCTTTCTTACTGCAAGTAAAATTAAAGTGCAGTATAGAAACACTTATAATGCTAAACATAGACGGATGGTAATATGTTTTCTTCTAGAAAAAATAAAGTTTTTAATGCTTTTAGACATTTAAAGTGTGTCTGCTTCGAAGAACTGAGGTTTCTTTATGGAAAATAAACATTTTTAAATCCTCTGTATTTCAGATAACACATTCCATATTGACTATCTAGATGTACAGAGACAAAAAAATAAATAAATACTATAATGGTTCCTCAGTCCCTGTGTTTTCTCTCTTAGGAACATTTAAAATACTTCCCAATATTTTGAAGTAACAATATAACTTGTTTATTTATTAATTTTACCTTTTGGAAAACTGAAAAAGACAAGTTAGCAAGTATTCAATTAGTGCTGTTCTGGTAAGTTTAATCAGCTAATGTGCAATCTGTGTATCACTTAATATATGAAATGCTGTCCTGCAATTTTAAAGAAAGAAAATTAGAATGCATTGCCTAGAACTTGGGAATAGAAAATTAATGGAATGTAACTCTGTACCTCAGTTTAATGAAACAACATCTGCAAGATTACTTGTCTAATAAAAAAGCATATCAAAAAGCCTGATGCATAACAGAAGTAAGAAAAGTATTATCTATATTTTTGAAATGTTACCATCTGGGGGCTTTATGCAAGAATAAATACTCTTACTGGTTGGGTAAATTCACTGATTCTCTGTGAATGCAAACACATGAGTGGCTTCCCTCGGTGGCCTCATTATATAAAGTCCTCTTAGGAGTTACTCTGCAGCCTATTTCTGCTCCATATCCCAGCAAACACTGACCTAGTCCATTTATTGTCATCATGGCTAGAATCCACCTACCTTAATGTATCGATCAAAACATGCACAAGCACTTTGTTTCAAAACAAGCACATTCTGAAAAATTATAAGTGAGGCTAATAATGACAACTTGAAACATATGCTTTAGTTGAATGCCCAACACTTTAAGACCAGGTTAATTATCTAGGGATACAAAACCACAGGTAAGAGCAATTCTATAAACCTTTTTTCCTGCCCTCTTTGCCCTCTCACAAAACTGCCCTTAGGTTTATTTTTTTTAAGAGTTTATCCAGTTAAAACGTTAAAGCATTGCATCAAAACTACTGACATCCTGGTTCAACAAAAAAATGAAGTTCCAGATTACTAAAAGATGTAATGAGGCATGGTTCAGCTCAAACAGATGAAGCAAAAACTTGTATTATTTAAATAAAATTAGTCTATAATTTTAATTTCCCCATTCTTGAAATTCCAATCCTTATTCCATGAGCAAAATTCAACACTAGAGTTAAAAAGATGTCAAAAGAGCTACTGGTTGCTAGTAAAGCTGCGCTCAACTTCTATGCTGGAAAACCTCTGTCTACAAAAATATCCCTGGCTCCTAGCAAGAACTTGAATATCACTTCAGGTGCTAGTGACTTGATTACATTGAATGGTAAAATCTCTCCATGCTTCCATGACAAGATGACAGGCATGAAATGGTGTACATCTCCAAATGCAGCCTCACACGCACATGTATGCTGAGGAAATACCCCACGTTGTCTTCAGCCTCTGCTGAAATACAGACTTTTTGAACAGTTGGTTAGCACATAATTTCTAGTTACTTTGTATGAAATGTATGTATTTCTTACTGTAAATACAGGCCTCTCTAGTGTCCATGTTTTCTGTTAATGTCACTTTGATTTCTTAAGTAAATCAAAAGGCATTAGGAAAGATTACCTCTAACAAGACTGGCACCACTTCCAATAAATATCATCTCATTTTCAATTCAAAAGTACTTTCATTTTGTTATACTTCTCAAGACTGAAGTCCCACCTCACCTCCCTTAACAAGACAAGACTGGAAGTTACCACGTACCTTTTTTGCAGAAAGCTAACCAGACATGTTCTGAATTCAGCAGTGCAGCAGGATTGCTGAGGTGCTAGCTCATACACTAAGGAGCAAGCATCCTGAATTGGGCCTACATCGCAAAGATGCTTTATCTTCCTAGATTCCTTTCAAGTATTATTTGCATTTGTTTGAGGCAAGCAAAAAATGATACACATTGATGTTACAAATGCCGACATTATTTAATGCAGTCTGTGTTTTGAACAGTCTTTACAATAATCACATGCCACTGCCTATCCAACAGAGTGATTGCTGTTTATAACTGAAAAAGGTTTCATATTGGGATTAGATGATCACTGAGGTCCCTTCCAACCCAAGCCATTCTATGATTCTATGATATGGTCCTCCATGGGCTGCAGGGGAACAGCCTCCTTCACCATGGGCCTCTCCACAGGCTTCAGGGGAATCTGCTGTGGTGCCTGGAGCACTTCCTCCCCCCACCTTTCTCTTTCACCGACTCTGATGTCTGCAGGGTTATTTCTTTCATTTTCTCACTCCCCTCTCTCACAGCTGTTCTAACACTTTCTTAAATACGTAATGCAGAGGCTCAACCAGTATCATCCATTCACTTAGCTTTGGCAGGTGTCAGGTCCCTCCCGGAGCTGACAGAAACTGGCTGTGTCCAGCATGGGGGCAACTCCTGTTCCCTTCTCACAGATGCCACCCCTGCAGCCCTGCATGAGTGTCCTATATGTGCCTGCACTAGTGACCTCCTATACCTTCTATACAAGGAGGAAGAGTAGGAAGGAAATGTCTATGCTCAGGTGAGTCATATGCAAATGAATGCTTTTGAAGGCAGCACCTTGCCTGTGGCACCCTGTGCAACCAGCTCTGTCAATGTCCTGTGTGTCTGTGCGTCTCTGAGATCCCTGCTCAGCTTTGCTACCAGTTGAACCTGCAAAGGGGAAAGTGGTGGCCACATCCCCAGCATGGGCAGAGACCCCAGGTCCCCGGGCATGGCCCCAGCAGCTGGGCAGGAGCAGCCCTGGGCTGAAGCAGCTGGAGGAGGCAGCCACACACTTATGTCACTTAACAGAATAATTTAAAGATTTAGAAAAATACCTTCAAAATTAAGATTTGAAGAACATACTTTCCTAATAGAATTATAAAGTTAATGTATGCAATAGTAATCGTGTTTGTAGACAGTAGCATGGACATAGAAAATGTAATGGTTAAAGATGGAACACATTGGCAAAAAGGCAAATTGTACTTTTTTTTTTTTTTGTAATCTGCTTTAACAGGTGTTCTAGCATAATAAATACACTATACATGTTCCTTATGTGTATTCAGCATGAGTGAAATTCATACAGCTGAACACATTGGCACTTCAGTGGGAGGTCAAATTATTGTTTTGGCACTTCCACCATGACTGTCATTTCAATTCCATTTTATCAAATTACAGATTGCTCGATGCAGTTGGATTAAGGGAAAGATAGACACACACAAGCAATTGTCATCACTTCAGTTGTGAAATTCTGTAATTGCATGTCAGTAACAGGAAGAAAAAGAGAACAGTAATAGAACTGAATGATCATTCAAATACCGTATAACTTTTCAACAAGACTTTGAACTACAACAATCCACATGCCAGGAAATAGACTGGATTTCTGAGCATTTCCCCTCTTTATAACTGCCAGTATTTCTTAGGCTGACTTGTGTTGTGTGTTAGATTATACGGCAAATTTCTGCTATATATTTTTCTGTAAGTAATCCTTTTACTTGTGAAGAACATAAAGACAAGGAAATGGAAGATCCCTCCATTTTAAAAATATGATTAAAAGTAGTGCGAATAATAATAAATGATACCTATGCAACTCAGAGCATGGGTTTGATTCAACAGAGTTTCTGTATTTTAGAGTATCTGGAGAACAAAAAATCTTGAACTAAAATTATTGTGGAGAAGGCAGTCATAGTTTTCAAGCAACTTCTCTGCCAAAAATAACCCTGAGATTTTCTTACTCTCTTACAGAAGTTTTGAAAACTTCTCTGTGGTAAGGTAGACTCTAGAAACATCACACAAATCCAATTTAAGAGAGCTGAAATCGTAGTGGGAACTTCTGGCATACAGTGGTAGGTAGATATTATCTGAATAGCTTGTTATTCTCACTTGTTTCTGAATTTTATGTCCAATCTCGTATATTCTATGTCCTATCATATGATGGTTCAATAATACTCTTATTTTTACATCAATTAATGAGGCAGAAGAAATGGGAATCATTTATTTGTTCACTCTAGTAAACAAGGGGAGGCCCATTAGTATTCAGAACTTCCTTAAGATTCTTAATTTCTCAGAATCTACATCCCAATGCAATTTATGGAACATAATCATCTAGCAGAACAAAAAATACTTATATAGAACATTTCCATACCAATACATTAGAGTCTGCAAGCTTCACTCATCAAAAAATTGATTCCTTCTAATGTGAGGAAAAATGCATCCCAGTCTCCAAAGATTGCATGATGCTTTCATGAGGTAACAGAAATGACACTTACTCCGTATTATTCACTGACAGGGAGCTCCTAAACAGCAGAAAAAGGATTTAAAATGAAAGGAAACAGTATACAAATATATTCACATCTTAGATGTCTGCAGTTGAGTGTGTCTGTCCATGATGTTTCTTATCATCTCGTTCTTATTTGATACCCTTATTAATTCCCTCCCACAGTAACCTAAAAAACAGTGTTAAAGAAATCGGATAAAATTTCTTCCTACTACTAAAACAAAGTTTTCCCTTAAACTTACATGGAATATTTGATCATTATAAATTGAAAAAGTAAATAAAAGATTGCAAAAAGCCATAGGATATACTGAGCAAAGTGTATTTGTAAATCTGTTTGTTTTCCTCCACATTTTGTCTCAGACTCACATTGTAACTTTGCCTACGCCTTTCTCTTCATATTTCTATTTCCCCATAATTAACCTGAGTAATATAAATGCAAGTACTTTCCTCACAGGTGTTTTTAAATTGTTTGCAAAATGCTTGGAAATCCTCTGATAGAAGACACTAAAATAATTATGAAGTCGTTTCCACAGCAGGCATAGAAGAAGAAAGGTATTACTGTCTATACCATATCCCACAGAAGGTAATAGGGAGTTATGAAACATGTCACTACAGGGAAATTTTCTAACTTACTGACCTATCATGACCTAATGCATACCCATAAAATCTATTGCTCTCATAAAGCCTCTGCACTCTGAGCTCAAAAGTGGTAAATTCTGAAGTCAAGATGCATCTCAAAAATGTTCTCTCCATGAGCTACTGAAGAACAGAAAATGGAGCAGGATATCCTGAGTGACCTTGAGCCACCAAGCTAATAACATAGCTGCTAGTTAATGGTCAGCATTTACTTGCCTGCAAGGAATACTGAAAAGACTGTCATTACACGTTACAGCAAAAGTGAGTCTATTACAAAAGAGCATGCCGAAATCAAACAAAAATGAAGAAACCAAATATGTAGAATAAAACATTCCTGGCATAGTAAAACCCAGCTGCCACAAAATTATCCAGCACAGAAAGACCATTATAAGTTAGCTTTCCAGTCAGTTTTCAGTGGCTCAAACAGCTTTCCATTTCAGAAGAAAACAAAAGAGAGCGTGGTGAAGAAGCGAGGGGAAGGTAACTTCATAGCAGAGTGTTGGTTTCACAGTGTTGACATGAATTTATTAGATGATATGACAACAACTGCATATGAAAACAAAGTATTCTATTGTGTTCTGTTCAGGCTTCAAAGGTTATTTCCGGGTTTTTGTGGCTTTTTGTTTGTTTGTTTTGTAATGTTGAGGACTCCTATTCAATGCCAGTCCCAAATAGCAATTATTTTTCATATGTTTAAGACCAAATAGAGATGCAGACTGAGAATAAATAAAAGATGCAGAAGATATACTTGAGGCAAGTTTTTCAGCTGTTAAGAAATGATTAAGCTGGTGTAAGAGCAATACAGCTTTACATATTAGCACTCTTCCTGAAGTGGACACCAAGGCTAGAGTTTGCTTATAACAAAAGGAAGAAAAGATCACAAAGGAATCCACAAGGCTGTCTGTTTTGGCAAAAAGATCAATATCCTTGTTAATTCCCTCAACAACAACCACATATTTTGCCCCCAACACAATTATTGGGTAAAAATATGGATATACGTATGGGTAAAAAGAACAAATGAACAACATCACTTATCATCCATTGAAGACTGAAGCGTCATGCTAGAAAATATCACAGGTTTTGAAATTATGACTCCAATTCCTTAAACATGAGACTAGCTTCAGATATCAATCTATTTTCGTGAAGTCACAGTTCATATGTTTTTAACAAGTTTCTTTCCTGTGAAATTTTAATGGTCATGCATGCTGCTTTTAACAGCAAAGCTGACATTTGCAGAATGACACGCTTAGTTTTAAACATCTAATATTGGTTGTTCAGAAAGAAGGTATAAAAACAAAACAAAAAAACGGTTAGGTGTGACAAACACAGAAAAGAAGAGTGGGACATAAAATCATAGATACACTGGGCCGCGCTGGCTGCAGTAAACACAGGTTAGTAATGCCTAATGATATTGGTCAGTTACAACAGACTGTAGATTACTTGTCAGCTGTTTTGACATTCTCAAACAGATTCTCAAACCTGAAGGCTTTTATCCTTGCAGAAAAAAAAAAAATCTTAAATAAAAAGTTCAGTGGAAGTCACAAGGGAGGGATACACAGGTCATAGTGATAAAGTGGTTAAGAAAATTAAATGCCATTTTGACGCTTACAGAATAATAGATTCCACAATAATAACTACTTTTACAAAATTTAAGTTTGCCTACAGGCAAAGTTTTAGCAACGGCTTCATAAATTTCTACTTCAAAAAGTAGAGATTAAGAAGCTTCAGGAAGAAAGTTTGTAAGAAAAGGAAGGGACCTTGCAGACATATTTTGTTGTTAGCTATGAATATTTTTCATTAATTACTAATGATATAGTTCATTAGTAATATATTTCATTATGAAAGAGTCAAATTATGAAATTCTAATGACGCATCTGCAGTAGTTTGTCTTGATTTCAATGTCAATAGAATAAAAATATTTATTTACAATGTTTCAGGTTCTATGAATTACATTAAGCCCCAAATTTATGCTTTCAATAAACATGAAAGAATTCATTATTATTAAACAAAATGGATGCATCTTTATTTGATGATCACAGAATGGATTACCGATAATCTATACCCTTGGACTGAAAAGTAAATCTGCCTCTTAAGCTCAGCAGAAGGTTCAGTTTTGAGACCAAACACAGAAAACATGAAATATGCCATGCAGCAACAATATATAATTATTACATTTCTGTTCTTTCAAAATGTTCCAACAAACTAAGAAAAAGAGGAAGATAAAATAGACAATTCTCTATGTAAATTGTAGTTTCTGCATTTGCAAGCTAGAACACTGAGCAGGTTATTGGTTTTTGATAAGAACTGTATTTTTAGCAAGTCAATAAACAAGCCAATGCCCTAAACTTAACAAATGTCACATACTTTTTTATTACTTCAGCTGTTACTGAGGCAAGGTCACTTAAGAGCCTGCAGTACTGAAGGCACGTCTGTGTGCATCAGTATTTAGGATGAGAAAGTCATAGCACTCAGCACTCATCCTTGTGCTATGTGCACAAGGATGAGAAAGTCATAGCACTCAGCACTGTAATGTTGATAATCTCCAGATTTTCAACCTTAGTGATACCTTAAAAGTTAAAGAATCTTCAAGATTCACAGCATGTTTGGAGACTCACTGACCACCAGCTCATCTTCCCTGCCACTGCTTTTAAGAACAGGAATGGAAAGAGAAGTGATGAAAATATGTCAGCTAAGCAACAAGGCACAGGGTAACATGGGAATCTCATGCTCTTTGTTTCACTTCAGTTGCCTAGTACTGTGTTGTCATAGAAAAAGGCAGACCACATATTCTATACTGCAGGATGTGAACAGAGGGGGTAACTGCCTCTTTCTGGGGTCTGACAGCTCGGTTAGTCTCCATGGCCTGAGTCACTGAAGAATGCAAGCTCCTTAGGAGACCACTCAACCAAGGCCAAGTATCATGTATATGACTCCTATCATTTATACTGAGGTAGAAATTATCTTATCTTCGAGCATGGAGAAGGAAAAAAAAAAAAAAAAAAAAGTGTTTTAGTGTTCTGGCAACTACTCTGCTCTATAAAATGAAAGTTGCAGTTAAAAAAAAAAAAAAAGGAAATATAACTAATAAATTAATCATACTACAGTCCAAAGTTTGTCAGCCTTGTGATAACTTTTCCCATTATTGAAGCAATAAAAACAACCATTTGGTTGTGCAGTGTCAGACGCTACTATCCACTCCAAGAAAAGTCAGATGCTGGTGTTTAGAAAGTAAGGTCCCAAACGGTGTTTTAGCAGAGTATCAAACAGCATGCACTTATATTTAAACACCTAGTTTCATAAAAGCTATCACTGAAGTGTAAATGGCCTGAGTTTCACAGTAATGAGTACCATCTAATTTTAGAGATTTAAAATTATGTCATGATGTCATGTAGTTGACACTTTCACAAACTCATACTTGCTGACACATGGAGATATACTGTATAGATTTAGTAATCCAGAACTAGATTCCAGCTTCAAGTTTAAGTTTTCCAGTAGAAATGCATGAAAACATGCACAAATATATGAACCTTCATTCATCTCTGCAAAATGCTTGAGAAAATAATGTAACAAACTGCATAAGATATGAGAAGGTATAATTTATCAGCAGTTCAAACTTAATGAAGCCTAAAAAAAGAAATCTTTCATAAAAAACAGGAGAAACTTGGGAATTTCATCAAAAAAAAAAATAATTGAAGTTATTAACAAAGGAAAATAGGGTTTATGGAAGGCATAAAGTAAGTAAAAGGGAAAAAACAGTATTTTAATTTACTGCATTTCATTTAAGAAAAAAAGAAAACAACAAACAGACAAACAAACAAACCTCCCAGCAAACTGAAAAAAACAGTAGGGGTGTAAATAACAAGGAGAATTCCCTAAATTTTATAGTGGACTTCAATAATCAGAAACTAGTAACAGCTGATAGGTATTTAAGACATAACATACATTCTATTTTTATTATATTCAAATTTTATTATCATAATTGAAATCTCAATGTATTTTTGTTTAACTCAAAATAATTTCCTCTCTTCATTCCTGAAAATTTTGAAAATCATTGAAATTCTGAAGAACTTCCATCACATAACAAAGCAAATGAATTTTGCTTTCCTGCAGTAACCTCAAAATCATTTTATGTCAGACTTGAATAACAGTATTTTATAAGATGTGTGCTATCATGAACAACTAAAATGCATCTGGGATGACAATTAATAAAATTTCATTTTTACATCAAAAAGAACTTGATTATCATTAAGGAAATCAGAAGTCACTGAATAATCATGGAAAGATTCAGAAGCCAAAAGAAGTTCAAAAACAAAGAACCTTTGGAAATTTGAGTAGTAGAACATTGATTTTACACATAATAGCACAGTTAACATAATGTTAAATTAAGCATAAAACCCTGCTGTTTCAAAACATAACTTGAGAGTATGAAACTGTTAGTGCTAGAAGGCAGCTTTCCACGTCTCTCATTTTTGAGTGGAAATTGATAAGATTTCAATTTAAGAATCTAAATCTAAAATGTACTTTTTTTTTTCAGGTATATTCTAGTATACATGCCATAACGTAGTATAAACATATGGCATGTATAACGTAGTATAAAAAAAGCTAGCAAGGCAAAGAACAGAACAGAATGCACTTTTTATACTCACTAACAATAAAATTGGAAATAATATGAGTTTTTTTTTCTAGACTGCAACCATTTAGAAGGAAAATAAATCAATATCAAACATATTGCTTATCAAGCAAGAGGAAGTAGCCCTTATCTTGCTATTTTAAGAATATTTATCTTGGTATGCCACCATTATCATGAAAGATGTCATGCAGTAATTTTGCTAATAATGAAATTAAGAATACGGAGTGCAGTTGTCTTTTAGGCAATTCATAATTTCACAAAAGTAAGATTATAATTCTCTTCTGAACAAGTAGGTATATTTCTAATGGAAGCACATTCGATAGTGTTTTGTACCATTTGAAGTTAAAATACAACATTAGATAAGGCATTGTTAGGAAACTTTAACACACATACATAAAACAACTTAAAATAATTTCACATGGCTAAATTGAAAACATAAACCAATCAAAGAAATACTTACTAGACTGGCCTGACATAAATTACATTAAAACAAGCAACTTACTTTTCTGTCCTCAGTTTCTACACAGGAATTGCACTCTGATTTAGTATCCTGGAAAGACAAACAGAGAAGACTATGACACAAAGCACATTCTTCAGGGCTGTGAGAATAACTCTGAATGAGAAAAGGCATCAAAGTCTGAAAAACAGGTTTCTCAATCTATTATATATTACTGTATTACTTTTGTATTCACAGTACCTTTAAGGGTACAATATTTAGCATTACAGCTTTAAGGAATGTTTATTAAACTATTTATTTATTAAACTTCATTACAAGCAGATGTGTTGTCAACTGAAAGATAGGATTGGAAAAAAACAACTTTTTTCAAGATAGTATAGTACACAAGACAAAAATAAGATCTCTGTAAGGTGTAATTTTTTTTTTTTCCAATTGCTTCTTGATAAAATGTAATCGTTTGCTCCTTTTTTTTTCTTTTCTATTTTATTACTGATTGTAACGAAAATTTTTAAAGGTAAGATTATTGTCAACTTAAGAGGATAAATAAACGCTCAAACTTCTGTCTGTTAACTGAGGTGCTAACTTGGACTTTAAAATTGACAATGTATTATTTTGTTTTCTGGCCTGAATACTGTAATACATAGTCCATATTTATACTTATAGACTACTAGATAGGTTGAAGATATTTGTATCAATCCCCACTGAAAAATGCAAGAATACTCAAGCACCTATTTTATATAAGTATATATAGGATATATACACACACATGCATATAACTTGGACTTCAAGTATCAGACTAATAATCTTAAATCTAATGACACCCAAAACTTGTTTCTTTTATTCCTATGGCATTTTGACTCTCATTAAACCTCAGAATTTTGCTAGTAGATGAACAGAGAATATGTTCTCTTTTTCTGAAGACATGTAGAGAGAATTGTTATCACAAAAAATTTGACAATGTATCACAAAAAAAAAAAAAATTCACAAAATAATCACAAAATCAAGGCATTGCGTTCTTCATTTTATACCTTTGTACAAGAAGTTATTCCTTAAAATTGAATAAACCATATATATTTCAAGTCATTAGATTGTACACAAGATTATATGATGGTATTACTGGAAGGTAATTTTGATTACATACTGCAATTTTGAAGATTTCTGTTAGGAAAAAATGGCACAGAGATGAGGTCCAATTTTGTTTGTTAAAAGTAAGTCCTTCCCCAGCCTCTTAATGAAGCTAGAACTACTCTCATCGGCTTTTGAATTATTAGCTAGAGTTGCTAAACTAAACCACAAATTTAAGACTGACAGCTAGTAGTCATTTCCATTGAAAATGAAAACAAATTAAATAATGGTGCTGTGTTTCCTCAGGACCATGCCTATTCGTCTTAAATGAAGGATTGGTACTATTCCAACATCAAAGTCTTCTTACCTAAGCCATATACCCATAAAAGATTAAAAAAAAGAAAATCACTCAGTCAAGTAAGATGAGTCAAGGTTTCCTGAAAAATTACTTTAAATAACAGCAAGGTATATTAAAGATGTTTTCATTAGGCATATCCTATTCTCCGTCACTTCTCAAGCAGCGTATTTCCAACAAAATAATCTTTGTTATTCTAGCTAGTTTTATGCATCACATGTGAATCAGTTTGTCAAACATTCCTTACATTCAAAATACTTTTCCTGGGAAACCAGGCTGTATTTGTGGAATGTAATACTCAAAAATTTTCTTTCAGGTGTGTCTTCCTGGCAGCCTACAGGCTGGCTTGGTTGTAATTCCTTTTTTTTTTTTTTTTTTAAGTGCATGAAGAACAAAGTTCAACACTTAAAAAGCTTTCTAACGTGGGTAAATGAATGCAAACTGTATTATCCAGGCCTTTTCACCTGCTAGCTATGACCCAGGTCACCTTTTGAAAATAACAAAACATTCCCCAACGTATTTTATTTGTTGGTTAATCAAAAAATGAAATCGATCTTTTAAATTGCCATGGACAACAGTGGCTCTATCTTGCATACTAAATTAAATCAACCTAAATTAACTAAACATGGAATAAAGGAGTTCCTATCTAATTCCAGCTATAATTATTACGAACACTCAATATGATCGGCGTTCCTCGCTGAAGAAGTAACAGCATGATGCTTTCTACTGGCTAGAGACTATGTTAATTTGATATTTTTTCATCGTTAATGCCCATTATAAGCAATTTTTAAGAAATATGTGTTCATAAGCTGTATTGAGTTTAGGTGGGACAGCTTTGGTAGTAGGGGGCTGCAGGGATGGTCCCTGTGAAAGGAGCCCAGCAGCTGCCCCATGCCAGAGCAGAGCCAGCCGGCTCCACAGAGACCCGCTGCTGGCCAGAGCTGAGCTGTGAATAATGCTGGTTGGACTTCTCGGACAGCAGACTGAAGAAAGGGGAAGAAAAAAAATACAACTGCTATGCTACAGCAGCTGAGAGAGAAGGGTGACGAAAGGTGAGAGAACCAGCCCCGCAGACACCCACAGCCGTGCAGGAGAAGAGGAAGATGTGCTCCAAGCATGCAGCAGCAGTTTCCCTGCGGCCTGTGGAGAGGCCCCTGGTGGAGCAGGCTGCACCCATGGTCCCCCTGCACCAATGGGTCCCACATGGAGCAGATCTCCGCACTGCAGCCCATGGAGGAGCCCCCGGTGGCGCAGGTGAATGTGGCCCGGAGGAGGCTGCGGCCCATGGAGAGCCACCGCAGGAGCAGGCCCTGGGCCGGAGCTGCAGGCTGTGGAGAAGAGCCCATGCAGGAACAGGGGATCTGGGGGGAGCTAACACCCATGGGGGTTTTCCATCAAATTTTCTCCTCTATCCTACTGAAGAATGAGAGAGCAGTTGTTACGGTGCGTATCTGCCTACCGGTGTTAAACCACCACGTAAGTATTTCTTATTCAATGTGAAGCAAAAAACTCAGTTTTACACGGATAAAGCAAAACCCATCTTCCTTCCAGCACAGTTTACCTTACATGACTGCCTATGTCCAGTAAGGCCAAAGGTACAAACTAAGCACAGGGCAGCCCTGCTGAGAACAGCTGATGCCAACCTATCTGAGACACTCAGGACTGCGATAGGAATTGAAGCAATGAACCTGGAAGTTAGCTGATGCCAGCCATAAGGAAAAGGTGTAGGCTGAAGAAGTTTTAACCCTGAACTGTTGCATGACTTTTAGATAATGATATTGTTTCACAGTGTTTGCTGTTCGATCTAAGTATATGGGAAGCATTATCTAAAAATTAACCATCGTGTCATTAGCGATGAAATCTACTTAAGTATGTTTTCAGTGTTATGGGATGTTGGTGACAACAAGACAGCAGTATTTGCTATCTTTGAAATTAAGTGAAGTCATATTAGGGTTGAGAAATAGTTGCTGTGTCTTCAAGAGACCTGATTTTAGACTTTGGCACAAGTATAAACAAACACACAAAAAAGCTCCACTTATGTTTTGTTTCTGTATTCCAAATATTAATTTTAAAATATTTCCTAAGCCATTTTTGACAAGCATGCTTTAGTCATATTATTAGATAACAATCCAGCCTGTAACAACTGTTTAACATATAACACCCTAAAAAGCTCAACTTCCTGAACAGGATCTTTCTTTAACAATGAAACCCTAACAAATCATAGTTATCGTTTATCAAAACATATACACTAAGTTTGTTAGGTACCCAGTCAGTATCCTAAAGGAGAATTCAGGTATCTTCATTCCAAAATGGTTAGCCACATGAAAGCAATGATAAAGCAATTTTTCAGCAGTACCACCTTTGGTATTATTATGCCTTTTCCCCCCCCCCCCCCTCAGGAAAAGAGAAAAAAAGAGGGAGAGAGAGATTAAATAGGCTTTTTATTGTTGTCACAATTAATTTATCAAGTTTTTACTTGGATAGTACAGTTGGTTTGTCACACAGCTACACACAACATTTTAAGAGCCCGAGCAAGGAAATGGATTCTGGAAAACATGGAATGCAGGTTCCTGAATTATGCTGGACTCATTGGAAAAAAAGTCAATGCTGCAGAAACAAGTTGTTTCATAAAAGCAACTCTTGTTGTATGCTTGATGTTTCTAGGAAGTCTACAGTCAAGTCTTTTTTGAAAAAATGCAATCGACCGCCTTATTACCCATTGTACCCGATCTCAGAAGTTTTCCTTGAGTGAACTGAGCATTTCATGTTAGGGATGCACAAGCGTATGTGAACCTCTAACTACTCAAGCAAAACAAACTGATTTTTATGAAACGGTTAGTGGTATAATTCTTTAAACCAGTCAAGTAACTGGCTTCAAAAATATTTATGTTTAAATATAAACATTTCAGTATACATCATCTACATCCTTTAAAGAAAAACATACTTGAAAATTAAACTTGGAAAAAAAATGCATTGAAATGAATCATCTGTTAAATACAGAGTAAGAAATAAAAAAAATATATATCAGAATGTTCTTCTCTGAGAGACATCTTTGCCATTCTCTGTAAGTGCAACACAACAGTGTTGTCATTTTGATAGGTGTATTGCAAATCTCCCTGCTGTGTGAATTGAGACTAAGCAATACAGTTTTTGTAAAGCAAGTGTAAAAATATAGAGAATTGAACAGTATTTTAGACACTTTCTTTTACATTCTTTCATGTTAAGGTTAAAAAAAAAAAACAGCAAAATTTGTTACTCCTGAAGAATTAGTACTTTAGATAAATTATATAATAGAACATTTCACAGGATATTTCACGGGAAACATGGAAAGAATGAATTATAGACATATGCTATCATTAAAATAGAAAACTTATCCATTTCAGTTTAAACCACCATGTTTTTTTTTTTAAACTAGGTGTCACTGCTTAACAGCCAATTAAATTATAGTACTATAAACATATTAAGAGCTCTATTTTTAAATATTGACTTGACAGCACAGAAGGAAATTGCCTATTTTGCCTGCTTTGTTGGGTAGCTTCAAGGAAACAAGACAAGGCTTTATGCAGTGTATCAGGAGCAGCAATGGACAAACAACTTGAACAAAAGCCATAAGGGATGCTGCCACATATGTTTAACGACAGAATTCCAGTAACTGGGATGGTGAAATTATAATCATCTCTGTGTTTGTAGGCATGGAGTTCTGAAATGTAGCCTTAAAGTGTCCTACCAACATTTATCAGATTTAGTTCCCTTAGTGACCAACTGGTATTAAATTTTTGGTTGTACCGTAGCTTACCAGAGAGAAAAGTGAGAACAATAGGCACATATTATTTTTCAGTGCTTGTTTGGAGACAACTGATTTAGATAACTTGACAGCAAGATATACTGAAAGTGCATAGTACAGAATACGTCAGATGTGACACCCATTTCATTCCTGATAAGGCTCCATTCCCTCATCCCAATTTTACACTTTTTGATGATTCATACCTTTCAGGAAATTTAAAGTTTAATATACTAGGCTCTTGGGAAATCTCTCTAGCACCTTCATTCTGCATTAGCATGAATTGGTAATTCATGTGTTACTGAAGAGAAGTAAAAGGAAAGATCTAGAAAGTAAAAGTAATCATTAGTGATAGCATGGCTCTGGATGATATTTTGGCTTTAGGATGCAGTAGAAACCTCCACACAATTATATTACATGGCTTCTGAAATTATATATGTAAGTTTATATATGTAAGTTTATTATATATGTAAGTTTACTTCTTGAACAGGAAATAGAGAAATCAATGTCCCCAACTAACTACTACTCATGCTAACATAAATAACACTTGTGCATGCCTTTATCATATTGTCCTTTATCATATGTTTTTTAGTTTGCTGTCTTCCTACTATCCAAAATCTTCCCACTACTTCTCTATCATAACACTCAAAACAAAACCTTCAAACAAACAAAAGAACAACAACAAAAACAAGAGAAAAAACTTAACATGTACAGGTTTGGAAACTTCAGAGAAGTTACTTCAATTGCTTTTTTTTTTTTCTTTCATTTGAAAGTAATGAAATCCAGACAGCAAAGAGAATTCATATGTACACACACTAACACACTACTCCCATTGCCTATATCTGAAGGAGGAAAAATGAGACACTGGAAGTTTTAAAGTATGACCTGTTGGTTTTGTCTGTAATATCAGGAATAGACAGTAGGTGGAAGCAAATAACCTCTTGAAATCTTGCTCAACATTCCTACGAAAGATAAATCTATTACACTGACCAGGTTGGTCAGGTATTTTACACACATAACACTGTTTTCCAATTTTCTAAAATGATGCAGAATGAGAAATAAAAGGGTATTAACAGATTTAAAAATCTATGAAGTGGAGACGGTTCCTTTGAATGACTAAAGCATACATAAAATTAACCCAATGTTAAACAAAAAAAATGTAGAAATATTTGAAAAAGCACTCATTCAAACTCTGGGTTACCGCTTTGCAGTCTTCCAAAAGGGGGCATACAAGAAATTGTGGAGGGACTCTGTCTGGGGGGCAAGGAGGAGGGTGTTGTAACAGGACAAGAATTAATGGTTTTAAACTAAAAAAGGGTAGATCTAGGTCAGGTATTAGGAAGAAGTTCTTTAGTCTGAGGGTGGTGAAGCCCTGGTCCAGGCTGCCCAGCGGAGCTGTGGGTGCCCCATCCCTGGCAGTGCGCAAGGCCAGGCTGGATGGGGTTTGGGCAGCCTGGGCTGAGGGAGGCGCATGCCCATGGCAGGGGGTTGCAATACTTAAGATCCCTTCCAACTCAAACCATTCTGTAATTCTATGATTTTTCTGGATATTTATTAAGTGCTTAAATATATCAAAGCCCTGCATAATTGAGCAAAATACTTAATCTTTTTCACTGTCCATTATCCATTATATTTCATTATTGCTGTTAACAAACAGGCTACCAGCAGAAGAATTAATTTGAATCTCATATTAGTTCTATTTTATCCAGCCCAGAGAACAAATTAACCACGCAATAATACTTACTGAAGGAGAAAAGAAATGAAAAATGAAATCTTAGTATGTGCCATTCAAGTCTTTACTAAGTTCATCCCCAGAAACTGAAGGAATCATGCACAAGCCTCATCATACTAAGAAACCAGTCCCAGGATTCCAATGGTTTCAAAAGCTGCCATGTCCAAAGTGTAAGAAAATAGTTGTATTAATGAAAGCAATAGCTTTATCTCCATTTACTAACACTTCTGAAGCAACAGAGGCCTCTGTCTAACAAGCTACAAGCAGAGAGCAGGAGAAGACTGGCTCATTTGCATCTTTCCCTGTTGTCATTCTCAGGGCTGTTTGTCTGGAGTCCAAAAAGAAATCAATCTGACCAGTGACCTAAAGGTTTCTCAGTCTTTGGGGAGCTTACTCTTTTTGTTTCTAGGTAAAAGTAGAGAGTTTAAAGAATGGTTTAAAGGATTGTTGGGATACTGAACTGAGAACTTTTATATTAAAAAAAAAAAAAAAGCATGTAAAAATACTCCTGTATTTTTATATTTTTAATGTACATTTGAAGCAACTCCAACATGCGCCCTTCCCACACATCCACCCACCACCCGGCTGTGAAAGCAGATAACCCAATCTCTCATCTGATTCTAGAGTTTTGTTTGTGTTCATTTGCAATTTTCAAAGCTACCAAGAGCTGAAAACTTCTTGACAGATGAAAAGCTTGACTTTTGTCATTAATATAGACATGTTTGCAGGAATTTGTACATCCGGGAAACTTGTACATCCGGGAAACTGCAGGCCTGTCAGTTTGACCTCAGTACCAGGGAAGCTCATGAAGCAGATCCTCTTGAGAGTCATCATGTGGCACTTGCAGGGCAAGCAGGCGATGAGGCCCAGTCAGCATGGGTTTATGGAAGGCAGGTCCTGCTTGACGAACCTGATCTCCTTCTATGACAAAGTGACACGCTGGGTGGACGAGGGAAAGGCTGTGGATGTGGTCTACCTTGACTTCAGCAAGGCTTTTGATACCGTCTCCCACAGCATTCTCCTCAAGAAACTGGCTGCTCTTGGCTTGGACTGGCACACGCTTCGTTGGGTTAGAAACTGGCTGGATAGCCAGGCCCAAAGAGTCGTGGTAAATGGAGTCAAGTCCAGTTGGAGGCCTGTCACTTGTGGCGTCCCCCAGGGCTCATTGCTGGGGCCGGTCCTCTTTAACATCTTCATCAATGATCTGGATGAGGGCATTGAGTGCACCCTCAGTAAGTTTGCAGATGACACCAAGTTAGGTGCGTGTGTCGATCTGCTCGAGGGTAGGAAGGCTCTGCAGGAGGATCTGGATAGGCTGCACTGATGGGCTGAGGCCAACTGCATGAAGTTTAACAAGGCCAAGTGCCGGGTCCTGCACCTGGGGCGCAATAACCCCAAGCAGAGCTACAGGCTGGGAGATGAGTGGTTGGAGAGCTGCCAGGCAGAGAAGGACCTGGGAGTGATGGTGGACAGTCAGCTGAATATGAGCCATCAGTGTGCTCAGGTGGCCAAGAAGGCCAATGGCATCCTGGCTTGTATCAGAAACAGTGTGACCAGCAGGGCTAGGGAGGTGATCGTCCCCCTGTACTCGGCTCTGGTGAGGCCGCACCTCAAGTACCGTGTTCAGTTTTGGGCCCCTCACTACAAGAAGGACATCAAGGTGCTCGAGCGGGTCCAGAGAAGGGCGACCAGGCTGGTGAGGGGCCTGGAGAACAAGTCCTACGAGGAGCGGCTGAGGGAGCTGGGCTTGTTCAGCCTGGAGAAGAGGAGGCTCAGGGGCGACCTTATCACTCTCTACAGATACCTTAAAGGAGGCTGTAGTGAGGTGGGGGTTGGTCTGTTCTCCCACGTGCCTGGTGACAGGACGAGGGGGAATGGGCTTAAGTTGTGCCAGGGGAGTTTTAGGTTAGATGTTAGGAAGAACTTCTTTACGGAAAGGGTTGTTAGACATTGGAACAGGCTGCCCAGGGAAGCGGTGGAGTCACCATCCCTGGAAGTCTTTAAAAGACGTTTAGATGTAGAGCTTAGGGATATGGTTTAGTGGGGACTGTTAGTGTTAGGTCAGAGGTTGGACTCGATGATCTTGAGGTCTCTTCCAACCTAGAAATTCTGTGATTCTGTGATCTGCTTGCTGAGAAAACAAACAGACTTGGGCATATGAGATTTTCCCAATTCTTTTCGTTTTCTCACCCTTGATTTATTTGTCCTTTTCTTAATTACACTCTTATGCAGAGACACATAAGTCTTCACTGCAGAGAAACAAGCCTTCCTGTGCCTCAGCTCATCCAATGTCTTCAAACACGTTTTCATTAGTACAGTGGGAAAAAAAAAAAAAAAACCTTCTGAGTTTATCTTCTGTCTATGCACTTAGATTATAACTGCACAAAACAACATACAAATATGCAGCATTTTAGGAAAAAATGCATAGTATTTCAAGAGATTAATTTATCACACAATTATCTAGGAATTTGCTGCTCAAAACTTGAAGAACACCAGGTTAAGATTGAAATTTAGGGGTTAGCAAATATTAAATCTTAGAAAATCACAATGAAAAACTATATTAAATACAGTTACCAGTTTGAACAGCAACAAAGTTTCCTATACACAACACTCCTGACATAGCAGTGTCTATGCTGACACTGATTAAGAATGTGGTAACAAACGCATGAGTGAAGACTGCATCCAAAAGGCTATACGTTAATGTGCAAATTAAAAAGAAGCTCTGATGAGTACAGTTACTGCTTTAACATCCTTTAACATCCAGGAGAAATAAGGAATTTTAATAGACTGCAAGCTATTTAGAGTGGCAAAGGCACCAATTTATTTTCATACTTTTTAGTAATTACTGTCAAGAAGAAAGTGACTGAGATGTGATCTATTTTCCTTCTTATATGCCTGATCTAAGGTATACAAGACCAGTTTCCTTTCCAAGACCTGCAGTCTATGTAGTAATGAAGACATCAGAACCCAATTCTATTCCTAATCTTTTTAGGAAGGTCATAAATTGGCAAAAAAAAAAAAAAAAAAAAAAAAAAAAAAAACACAGGCAAGATTGGAAAAAAAATAAATCTGATGAACTACACTTAGTCACAGTGCCACTAAAAAGAAGCTAAGACAAGACAGAATTGAAGCCTGCTAAGGAAAGTAAGCAGGGACAAGAAATGTTGGTGCCATGGATGTATTCCTGTTCAACATCCATCAGCACCTAGTATCTCCAGCACATGCTCTTCACGAGCATGCAGAAATTCAATCTTTACCTTCCACATAAATGCCTCAGTACCAACATACACATAACTTTTGAAGTAAGCATACAGGTAAGACTTATTCCTTCCATTTTTTATTTTTTTTTTGGCTATTTCCCCCCCAGAAGAGATGCTAAGGCCTACATATATACTAACATGCCCAGAACGTGTTCACTAAGAACAAACGGCCCTGGCATATTTTGCAGAAGGACAGTTCTGTCTCAGTAATGGTTGAGACAAACTACAAAAGGATTGTTTAGTATATTTTCCTGTTGTTGTTGGTTTGCACATTATAGACTTTTTGTAATTTTTTTTCCCAGTTTAATCAAGTTACCCAAACATGAATACTGAATAATATCTGAGCTAAACAATTTAAAAATAAAATAGAACCAGTACATCAGTTACAAGTTCTGAAAAATTGATTACGTCAAAACCGATTTTTGATAGAGCACAAATGGCAGTGCTCCTCAATTCAGAACACTTCCTTGATGAATTATTTTCAACCTACAATAAGTGTAACTGTGGAGATTTCCCTTAAACTAAAAATACATTTCTCCCTCTTTCTTTATGAGAGGTTAATACAGTTTTATTCAATCTGATCAGTTTTTTTGAACTACTTTATTTTTGCTAGATCTGTTTAAGATTTATTATCCTAATAAATTCTGAAAGGGTGTTTTTTGTTTTGTTTTTCCCTTTAAAGACTTAATGCAAATTCTGAAGCATAGAGGAAAAATATCCACAATCTCTCTATGAATCCTTAGTTTTAGCAACTACAACTAATCAATCCTGCTATCATTTAAACCAAGATGGAAGTATAGAACATAGGCTGACAAGTAATACATGTTCCTTATTTTGCTGTTCATATAGCCATTAACTACAAAATAGTGTTATGTCTTGTCATAGCTGAACATAAACAACAAAACAACAAGTTTATGGCAGTATCTTCTACTAAAATAGGAGCTGGTATTCTTCAAAACATACTTCACTGCTTTTCAACAGTTAAGACTGAAAGGATGATAAAAAATACAGATTTAACAGCTAAAACTAATATATATTTTTTATGAAAATAGGAAGTATTAAATGCATTTTTAAGATAAATTGCTGGTAATTCTCAATTTTAGAAAAATCATGGATATTATGTTTGGAAGATACATGCAATTTTGGTTGCTGCTTTTATATAGCCTTATTTTCAGTTTTCTTTTTAAACATATGACAGTTCATGCACATAAAGGTTACCCTTAAAAACATCTGAGTCACATAAAAAGTCTCATGCATGAGCTATTGACTCATGAAAGAAATATAATAGATCCCAAAGTAAAAATAAGGAAACTACTATAACAAAACAAAGTTGTTAGGATGACCAATGTTAACAGAAGAAAATGCGGTAAGTTCTGTTATTTCCCTTTGGAATTCTCAGAGTGCTGTGGAATTATAGTCATAACCGGTATACATTTTAAGAGACACAATAAAACTGATTGATAATGAAGAACTTTCAAGTAAAATAATCTAAAATTCACTACCAGCTTTATTTCCTTGTTTCTGTAGCTTTAAATTCCCACTAACTGTAAAGTACCTTTTCACTTGCTGTGAATTTTTGACTTTTTAAGCTAGTTAAATATGATATTTCTGCATTGGTTTTAATTTACTCAAAGTAACAAATTAAAACAGCGTCCAATTTTGCAATACAAATACTGAAAGTAATCATCACCATTTAAACTGCTCTGCCTAATGATTATTAATGATGCAGCCTGAGAAATATGTTCTATGACATTATGTGATGAAATAATAATATTTATTAACTTATACCAGATTGTTTCATACTACTAACATCATGTTCACTATATCAGGCAGGAAAGATCCACTACTTGACATGGTGTAATTATATAGTAAAACCAACATCAAGTTGATGTGTTAGAGATTGAAATGCAGTACAGAGTTTTCTACCTAAACAACACAAACACTGAGATTCTGTATCACAGCTATTTCACAAAATACTGCCTGTACAGGCCACTTTAGAATGCTAATGTTTAAAATAATAATTTACAGAATCACAGAATTGTCTAGGTTGGAAGAGACCTCAAGATCATCGAGTCCAACCTCTGACCTAACACTAACAAGTCCTCCACTAAACCATATCCCTAAGCTCTACATCTAAACGTCTTTTAAAGACCTCCAGGGATGGTGACTCCATCACTTCCCTGGGCAGCCCATTCCAATGCCTCACAACCCTCTCAGTAAAGAAGTTACAAATAAAGCTTCAAAAAAAAAAAAAGTCAAAATTATAAAATAATCTAGAGGATGATAATCAAACAGATAAGGCATACATTAATTCCTCTTGTCCTCAGACTTCCTGCAATTCTGAAAAAAAGAACAGAAAAAAAAAAAAAAACTTCACTACCCAAGTGTGTGCACTTCTTCTGAAGGCTTCAGCTCACCACACTTTACATAATTCCCATCTGGTTTCTTTAAAAGTAAAAATACCTGTTCTCAGTTGTCACTCCCAGCAACTACTTTATCAACAACTGACTGCTGTTTTTAAAACAACTTGGAAGTTCAAAGGAAACTTTAAGAGTCTAAATCCACCTAGAAAATAATATGGTCATTTCATGCACAATTCCGTAACTATATAAAAAATTACCCTAATACTAAAACTAGAACTAAAACTAAAACTAAAAATTATGTTAATACTAAAAACTAAAACCAGCCTTACCAATCTCTGAAGCTGCTGCAGGCTTTTTTGTTGAGGTTTTCCATACCCACCCCCAGCAGACATTGTCTATGCTCTCAACTATATTGTTCTCTGAAAAGCAATATTTCTTGATCTAAAAACCTTGGCATTTACTTCATGACAAAAAATGGCTATTACCTTTCCTGCAAGACTGAGTAACAGCCCTTCATTCTAGAAATGAAAATCACAATAACTACAAGGCACTATAAGACAATCAGCTCTGGCGCTGGCACGGTCCCCGGCGCAGCGGGACATGGGAGAGTACAGGGGGTTCTGTATATTCCTAGCCATACATGATGGGATGCAGTATGGGCATGAGTGCATCTTACTACTTGTAGACAAGATTGAAGAAAAGAACAAAGGCTTGAAGACTGATTTGCAGATTTATTTCAGACTTTATATATGTGATATATATTTATATGTGACATAATTATATATAATATATAATAATTTTTATAAATATATATATAATATTATGTATTATATGTATATAAAATAACTATATGTCATAACTATAGACACGTTAGCATGGGGGGAAAAATAAAAAAAACTCTTGAAAGTTACTTGCATATAAAAAGAATATTAGAAGATATTAGAATAAGTTATCCTTAGCGAAGATACTGGATGGAGCACTCTGAGTGACTATCATGGCTCTTGCCATCTGGGGGACATAAAGTTCTTGAAACATAGTTAAGATATTTTAGAGCCTTTGATACAAATAATCATTTCTTATTTAAAGTTAAGTGAAAAGTATTTTAAAGTTCTAAAATAAGCTATTGCGCATTGAAAGTAAGTCAGAAACAGACATATTCATGAAGTAATTATGACAATTTTCAAGTCAATGCCCAAACTTCAGAACACAGCTAAAACCAATTTCATAAGCCTAAGGGTTTTCATTTCCCAGTGCAGTGCAATCAATACATTGTTCTACTTAAATTGTGAAAAAATGAAATATAAGTGCTATTTTGTTATTTCTTTTAATTCAAATTCAAAACAATAACATCACTGCATAAAAATGGAGTGCAAATATAAATGTATAACTACAAAAAATCATAAGCACTAAGGTAATACATAGAAAAAAGTGTCTGATTAACTACACTTTTTTTTTTTAACATTAATTATCAAAAATATTGGTTAAGTTTATATAGGTATTAGCTTATTTTTCTCATTAGAATAAAACCGCAGAAATTTTTTGCTAGCCAGTCAGATTGACCATGTCTCTAGGAAAGCAAGTAAAAACCATGGCTTTAATCAAGAGTAAAAGAAGTACAAAACTGCATACAAGTTCAGTTTGCTTATACAATTATAAATGTTATGAACCCTTTTTAGTACGATAAGACAGGAAATTTTTTCATTGTCTCAAACAACTGAAAAACTGACAATATAGTTTTTTCTACTTAATGTCTCATTAAGGACAATGATCTCGATCTTTTAGTAGCTTAATAAAATATTTATGCATCTTCTCATTAGCAAGAAGATGAGTATTAAAAAAGTTAGCTGTCGGAACTCTAATCTAAAGATGTCCCATTCCAATTGGTTTTCTTTGCAGAGAACTATAACCTTCAGGACAAACAAAACTTCCACAAGTAAAAGCAAATTAAAGAAGTCAAATCTGTTCCAAAGCTATCACTTCTTATTAAAAGTTACCTTTTTTACTTTTCAGGATCCAGAAGAGTGCTGAGTGAAAACAGATTAAGATAAACAGATAAAACATACTCCAGAATAAAAACATCAAATACGGTTTTAACAAAGAGATTGGACTTCAGCATTTTTTACCCTAGATATATCCTATAAGCTTTAGAATTTAGCTTTAGGAACTATCAATTTCTTTAAAATGAATCACACAAATAACATACATTAGACAAAAATGGATGCTGCTACAGGTTGCCTTTTGTTTAGCCACGAAACTGTTGAAGATGAACTTCACACTCAGTACAAAACTTTATCAGTTTTATTTTTCTGTAGAGAGAACATTAATCATTCAAAGTCAGAGATAAGAATTTGCTAGGGACTGTTCTTGAACTGTGCTTTACCTGAACTATTTCATTTGAATATATATATTGAAGAACTATTCTAGAGACAATGTCCTAGGCAAGACTTGATTGTGACTTTTCCAATGATTTTTTGGTAGAAGATAACCAGTTCTCAAACAGAATGACTTTATGTTATGTTTTCAGTGAGATTCAGTGAGATTCACAATTGTCTTCTCAGAGCCCAAAAGGAATTTCTTATCAAAGCTACAAAGATAACCCAACCCTTAGAGAAGGGGAGCGAGGCCACAATTTACCTCAGAACAATGAACAGAAAATCTTAAAAAAAAAAAAAAAAAAAAAGGAAGTTAAAGAAAGAGATTCAAATCCTTACCTTACTTAATTCAATTCACACACTGGAGAACTTCAGTCTTCTATATAACAAGTAAATATCATACTTTTAGGTTAGATTTTTCTGGTGGTATTTTATTTTTGTGTTAATTTACACTTAGAAAAAAAAAAAAAAAAGATTTCCCTTAACCAGCATGACAAAAAAAATGTAGATTTTAAGCAGATAGGAATATTGTTTACAATTCTGTTTAATTAAGGTTTAATATAAACATTAAGAAATATTCTAAACCATACCATAAAGGAATTTAATTGTAATAACCCTTCACTTTTAATCTAAAAGCCTACTTACAAATGCAATCAAATTCACAGCAACAGGAATGCAATTAGACAACCTATAGCTCAACGCTGGCTTTTGCTCATTTGCAAAGTGCTCCTGTTTACATTTACAATCCAAGAAAAATGAAATAAATTATTCATCAAATACCAAAAGCACTGGAAAGTAATACACATTGGTAGCAGAGCCAGAACAATGAACAAAGCCAAGTTCCATAAATAGCTAAGGCTCATATCTAGACTTGACACATGATGCTACAATACCCTGCAGGACAACAGCTGAAGAGAGAAACAAAAATGTAAATAAAGCTCAAGAACCTCTTTCACACCACAGATGTCCTGAGACAATTAACAAGTCACTATTTGCTTAGTTAAGTAATGATCAGTTTAAAGCAAATCTAATCCCCATACTTTCACCAGCATCCAAACACTTGCTGAAGTGACAGAATGCGATTCATGTATTGCCAACTTCATTAGCTCATTCTCATGCCAGTCCCCTATATCAGAGCAACAATCCTTTCTCTAATCCCATCAAGGGGCTTTTTTTTTTCCAGCTTCCATCTCCCACTGACTCAGATAGGGGAATCAAATACTGAATAATACATTCAATGAGTTACTTAATTAGCTGGGTGAAGGTGAAACTGAAACAGCTGAGTCAAATAATGAATAATGAGATGTCAAGCACGGTAGCTTAGACGAAGGAAGGATTTGAAAGCATTCTTCCTGACAAAAAGACGCACGGTATTTTTCAAGCGCAGAATACTAAGGGATTAATCTTTCCCTTTCAGTCCCTCCAAAAATATCAGTCTGGGGGCATATTCACAAAAGTGAACAGAGAAGAAGTAGGAGAGTAGAAATCACTCACTGTACAGCAAGTACAATTAAATAAGTAATAGTCAATTACTAAGTTAGGAGTAGTTCAAAACAAAACAAAAACAAAAAAAAATCTAGAAAAGTTAATTCAAAAATGCAAAACTCTTGTAATATAGTATGACGATAAACCAAGTAGCTATAAATCTTTTCTCATTTAAGGAAAGATTTTGTTCTGCAGCAAATCAAATGGAAAACCAAAAATCTCACTAATCTATTAATTAAATCCATTGTTTCCCAAATTGCTATTCTTAGTAATGGCATATCTGTTCTTCTGCCCTTGGCATTAGTTGCAGAAGTCTGTAATCAGACGCTATTTATTACAGGCAGAACTAGTTAATTAACCCGTGCTTTATTTCTGTGTTTGGACAAAAGACTTGATTCATCCCCACCCTGCAGTCTCTAAATGATGATCTTGCCAGGAGAAAGGAGTACAACGTCGTGGTTTAACCCATAGGAATTCTTCCAGTGACTCTGCTTGAAGTATTCTGCCAGGGACCCTGGGCAATGGCAGACATTCAAAACGTTTATTTGCAAATGGGGCGGGACAGTAAGGATTGTACTCATTCATTAAGAAAAAGAATAACGGGTACAAAGTGTCAAATGTTGAAAAAATCGTACACCTCAAACACAAGGTTAGTGCTCAAACCCCAGATGGATAGCTGTAAGAAAAAGACAGAACAAGATTTTTTTTCTGATTTAAACTCCTCACATCTATGAAATAATTTTAGTATTTTTAATTTTCAGACCCTCCAGTGGATCCAACTGATACTGGCATATCCCTACATTACTGCTGTATACATATGATACACTGCCTGTGTATCAGTCATCCTTGCCTGAACATTACTTTCCTGTAAAAGTAAATGAAGTGGAAAAAACTATATAATAGGTGTAAACAGAAGTGAGTGTACGTCATATGGTATGGGATGTGTCAAACTCAAGCCAGTTAGGAGCCATTATTAAGTTGTTAGAAACAAGAGAAGTAATGCACAATTCATGGTAGTCTGAGCAGTACTCAAACGAGTGTCCTACAAATGGCAAGTTCTACAACGAGAAGAAATAGCAGTAATGCCTGGGGCACTGGCTCACCCATCATCAATAAGACAATCATCAGATGGCTGTTTTCTGCAATGACTGCTTAATAAATCGTCTTTGTCGAGTTTACTCAGCCTGATTCTCCCACTCTGAGCACACACATAGCTCTCAACTTCCAACATGCCCTAGATTTGCCATATTTTGTTAAAGGCCCTGCTCCCATCAAGAGTATCAGAAGGATTAAAATAACTTACAAACAAAATGGCCAATTTCTATCACGTCAGAAATACAATAATTATTTTCAGGTCTTCATAAACCTCTTGCATGTGCATGTAGATAGAGATTAGGCTATTTTCCTGCCACATTACTTATTCATAAAATGTAAATACCAGGGAGTTCCACAGTACAGTACTTTTCTACATTACCTGCAGCAGCAGCAGCCTATCTGAGAAAATCTGGCTGTATGGACTGGCCAGTTCAGGCACAAAACCCAATTCACAGTGGCTTTGTATCTTGAAAGACCTCTTGGCACCACTGTATTTCCCCTGGCTGCCTTAGGCTCTAAGCACTTCATCATGCTTTGGCCTTTACTTCAATTCATAATACAGAGCTGACGCTGAAGAACTGAAATAAAAATGTGCATGGGGAAAACAAAAAAAAAAACAAGTAAAGTAAATGACCAGTATTCATGACTGTAAGTGAAAAGAACAACTGACTAAAATCGTCTTCATAATTCACCAATATCTTATTTTTATAGTTTTTTGTTTTGATCATTAATTCTTGGAGTTATCCTGGTGTTTGTCTTGGAAAAAGCTTGATTTATCTATTCCGTTATCTATTCCAGCACAACAGTCCGTCATCTCTCTGTATCACAAGATTAACATAAATAGACTATGGCACTACCAGAAGTCATGCAGTGTTCTAAAGTATATTGATCCTCTTCAGTAGATTTATATATATATATATATATATATATATATATATTATTTTAAATGAATAATAATTAAAAAGTCCCAGACCGTTTCTTTATTCCTTAGCTTCCTTCTGTTAAATTGTCTAGAACAGACTTGTGCAATAGCATGCTTACTTGCTTCTCAGTCAAAATAAGAATGTAAAGTTCTGTTTCTTAATTAAATTAATGATGTAAAACATTAAAAAAAAAACAGCATCACATATGCAAAGCCAAAAATATTGCTATGATATAGTGAATATAAGTGAATATAATAAGAATATTCCATACTGTAGCCATTGGATGTAGACTAAATGCTTTCTGATTAGACTCACTGCTGAACACGTGCCTCCATTTAGTTGTCAGCAGTTATCAGGTAACACAAACTATACATGGAGCTGGAACTAATTTCTACATAATGCAACTGCAGAAAAGGCTTGCAACAACAATGGCAGACATATCATTAAATGGGCAAATGTAGAAACATAATTAAATTAACTGATAATCATCTCTCTTCTTCTATCCAGACTCTAATTTAATGCACTTGCAAATGTAATGAGGTTCACTGAATTGAAAAATACTGTGGAAATAACAGAAACAAGATTAAATTAATTGCAACACATACTGATAAGAAAGCTTGTTTCAAATTATGTGAAGCACATTTCTGAAAGCCATTAAAAGGCTAGTCACATATCAAGCACCTTGATGACAAATAATATATTTTAAATTATTTTTTCAGCTGGAATGTCACTGTGTTTCATATAACCACAGGTGAATTGTTTAGTCTTCTCTCTTATCCAAGTCTTCAGGTAAGAAAAATGTGAAAAATGCTTGGGCAGTAAAAAATTAAAATCTGGCCAACTACCAAAATTATTTCTACTCCACTCATTTCCATGCAATATCACTTTATAAAAATTAAGATGTACTAAATGCATTTATACCTTGCAGCTGCTTGGCTGAAAAAAATGTTATTTCCTCCTAAGAAACCAGAGTTTAGCTAATGCAAAAAAAAAAAAAAAAAGTCAAAAAGTATTCATTTTGAGTACAAAACGAACTCAATCTAAGTACTCTCAGATGTGCTTGGAAGTCCTCTAGATCATTCAATGTCTCTGAAGCAAGATCAAATGCAAACGAACCACCCTGAAAGATTTTTATTGAATTTGTCCTTATAAAACTGAAATGATAGGAAGTCCATCATCCCCCTAGATAGCCTATCCAAATAATTAAATGTATTTGATGCTTTAATTTCAGAAACACGGCGATCATTATACAGAAAATAAATGAAATTTCAGATAATATGAAAGGAAGTATTGCCTAGTATGTTACAGTAGACTAATATTTCAAATAATAGTGGGAGCTACAAGGCATCCAGTGTCAAGTATTTCAGTTGAATGGTAATTCTAATTTGTATATTTCCTTATTATACCAAGATTAACAACAGAGGATTTGCATCGGTGTGCAATGACAGGCTCCTTAAGTTTACATTCCCCTGACACTTAGACAGCACTTTATGCTGAAGGGCAAGCAGGAGGCATTAGCAAAGGTTTCATACAGTCACAGAATGGTTTGCATTGGAAGAGACGTTAAAGATCATCTCATTCCAACCCCCTGCTTATGTTTCTTGAGTTAACATTCAGAAGTTGGCAATGATCACTTTAACTTTTGATTTCTGACCAGCAGCGTGCTGCAATGACAAGAGTAATACAAAATCACAGCTGGGTAGGACAGTCTCTGAGTTAGAGGGCAAAGGAGAAGAAAAAGTACAGGGCCAGGGTATTAAATCACAGGGCATCATCTTTTAACATCTAGGGCATTCTGGTCCTAAATGTACAAAGGTTAAAGCACACACTTTGCCTGAAGAAGGTGAAAATTTCACTAAAATCATCTTGGTAAAATAAATGAAAGATAGCTCAAAAGATAAAAAAAATTGATGAAACCAAACTTTTTTTCACGTTCTTGTTCTTTCAAAAAGCCTTTCTAAAAAAAGCTATCCAAATGATGTTCTTTCAGTCATTTTACTTATAGTCTGGATTCATCTCCCCTGGTTTTGACTGCTAGTTAGCCATGCTGTCTAAGTATCTATTGGTACCAGAGACAGGCTGCCACTGAGAAGTATCCCTCTCTGCTGACACTGCAGCTGAAGAACAGAGCTTGAATAGCTAGTTGAGGCATGCTTAATATGTTTGAAGTTAGGTAAAATAATCCCATCCTGTTTCCGCTATAAATATCCCTTCCTTTTTTATGTCTTTCAGTTATTTCTGAAGTACAGAGCTACATATATATATATATATATTAGAGAGCTATAACATGTTTTTCTTGTTAATAGATTTTTCTAAAAACTGAATTAGTTATGAACTTTAATAAATATTGCTAATTGGACTTTCTATACTAAAATTGGTCATTATTTGTTAAGTATTCCAGTCTCAAGGAAGAGGTATGGAGATAATTAAAGAGAATTCCTGAAGAGTTTAGTTGGTTACAAGTAAAGCTTCTAAAAGGAAGTTATCTGTTTATATTGTATGTATCTAATTATTTACAAAAAGCAAGCACTGTACTGGTAACAGATTTTTTCTCAAGGTGGCCATATCCAAATTTATTTTCTATTTTCAACATGCCTTCAGTATAACTTCAGTTCCAAAAGATTTGGTCCTAAGATCCGCTAAAAATTGGCAATAGAGTAGGAATTGGTGTTAATTAGTCTGGGCTTTCTCCCAAATCTCTACGAATTTAACAATGTGTTTAGTGCTATTAAGCTTACACTTTATAAATCTTTATTTACATAACAGAAACAGAAAATGGAAAAGAAAGGAAAGAATGGGATGGAGAAAATGCAAAAAGGCAATGATTGTAGCTGAAATTGAGAAGAAGAAAAAAAAAAAAAAGACAGCTGCTTCATTTCCATCCCCTTTAAGCTTATCAGCACATATAAGCATTTCAAAATCCGCCTCTATGTGAGATTTACATTATGATTTTCATTATCAAAAATATATTTTAAATGTCTCGTAAGTGGGCAGACAGAACTGAAATCTCATACGGTTGATGATTTACACACATAAAGACATACACTACTGGCACCATTTATAGTATAAGATAGTGAATCTATTAGAAAAATAGTCTAATCTTATTCAAGCTGAACGCAAAATTTGGAAACTTGTAGGAGAAATAGGAAGCCTATTACAGAGCCCCAAAAGAAAACACTATACACAAAATACAGATTTTATGCTTTAAAATATCGACCCATCCAATTCTGTATCTTTCTCTCTGAGGTCATATCAGATGCTTCAAAGAAATAAATAAAAAATAGCCTGTTTCCCTACTTACTGTGTTTCTTCAGGTCAGTTATGGATAATCTACTGTTAAGACAATATCAATTTATTTTTAAAACATTCCTGACTCTATCAATATATCTAAGAACAGTGATCCCACAGCCTTTCTGGTCCTTTGCTCCAGTGTTTGTATAACCTCTTAGTAACATTTTTTTCCTAATAACTGAGAGGAAGGTCCTATGTTGCTGCTTGCATCCATCACCTCTCCTGCTTTCATTGTGCACTTCCACAAGCAGTCTGGCTCTATCTTTTATATACCATTGCCTAGCTTGAAGAATATAATAAAATACCCTCTTACCTCCCAAGCAAACTCAGTTCTGACTCTCACTATCCATCATGTGCTCCGAGATTCTAATCATCTGCTTGGTCCTCTGCTCACCTTCTTTCACTACATCAATAACTTCTACCAAATTTAAGTAGCACCTGATATTTTGCATAATAAGCATTATGTCCTCCCATATGTGGAAATTCTCCTGAAAATGAAGAGGAAATCATTGTTGATTGATGTAATGATTGGACCAACACTTACAAAAATTCCTTTGAGAAACTCCAATGTTTCCACACCAACTGTTCTTAGTACACAGAAAGAAAGCTGATGATCAAATGCTGCAGCTCTGTTTATTTCATATTTAGTAATTCTACTGCATGATGAAAGGTGATTGTTATTCTCCAAAACAACTAAAAATACTTTGTTTTTACTTGAGAGGATGCAAAATCAGACTTATGAAAGGAAACACTTCTGTGCTAGCCAAAAACTAGATTAAAGTTGGACTACAATGGAAAGCATATCTTCAGGGCTGGGAGGACTTCCATAAAGTACCACCTTCCTGTATAGTAACAGAAGCTGCACCTGCTGCATTTTGCCTGATTAAGCCTTCTTTCTCAACAAAATCTGGTGGTTTTAGGAGGTGGGGCTACAGTAGGAATTTGCAGATCAGAAAATAAGCAAGCAGGAATTTGAGGGTGGGGTCAGTGAAGGTATACTTCTGTAGACTTACAGGGTGAAGAAAAAAATCAGAAGGGGAATAAAATACAGCAAGGGTCCCAGCAAGTCTGGTGTCCCAGCAAGTGCATGCAGAGGGACAGTATTTAAGCTCCCAGCTAAGCCTCTAGTGAGCTCAGTCATCAAATGTCCTGGTGACAGGACGAGGTGGAATGGGCTAAAGTTGCGCCAGGGGAGTTTTAGGTTGGATATTAGGAAGAACTTATTACCAAAAGGGTTGTTAGGCATTGGAGTGGGCTGCCCAGGGAAGTGTTGGAGTCACCATCCCTGGAGGTCTTTAAAAGATATTTAGATGTAGAGCTTAGGGATATGGTTTAGTGGAGGACTGGTTAGTGTTAGGTCAGAGGTTGGACTAGGTGATCTTGGAGGTCTCTTCCAACCTAGATTCTGTGATCCTGGAATCTGAGCACGAAAGGTAATCACCTAGGAACAGGAAGCTTTAGGAAAGATGACAGATACATTCAGAAACAAGTGACCAGTGGCAAAGGCAGCAGGGATAGAAGGCAATTAGTTGCATTGCAGCAACAGGAACTCTTACAAGCTTTGATTGGTCTTCCCTGCCCTCATTGCCACATGTATCATGGCTAGAATTGGTCAGAGGGTAAATTTGTAAGAGAATGGGAAATAATTGCCTACAATTATAACATAATGGTAACCTCAGTTTATAAAGATGGTGAAATGTCCCTATCCAGCTGGAGAGAAGATAATTTTTGGTGCAAACATTGGTTATCCTAGACCAATGGACAGAGACTGAATAGTCAATCTAAGTACTGGCATCTCTCAGATACCCAATAAAGCCACATTTTTGATAAACCAGAGCTGAAAACCCAAGACAGAAATTGACAGAAGTAGTGGTGGTGGTGGGGGAAGGCAATAGAAACAATACCAGTTACACCATGGTTTCAAATTACTTCACTCACTTATGCTGCAGCCCAACAAAACCATGCTCCTCACATTTTATTTATTTTTTTAATTACATCTTGGAGACACCAGTATGCTTATCCCTAAAATATTTGTAAAAGTAGAAACACAGACTGTAGAAATTTTGTGTGTTTCTAAAGGAAACATAACTTGTGGTATGCTTGAAAAGCTACTACTACTCATCAGCTCGTGTCTGCAATAGATACGTATGGACACTACATATGCTTATAGAAAGCACTTTTTACCAAAAAGAAGTGATGTAGCTAATTACTGGATTTCAAACATACAGTCGCTCATAGAAAATTACTCTTCGTCAAAACATAAATTATTAAACCAAATAACCATATGGTTATTTGGGAAACATTTGAGGATTTACAAAAGAAGAAAGTAAAATTGTCTTTTAATTATCTCTTTGACCTATATCTCTATATATCTCTTTGATCTATATAAATCTGCTGAATTTGTGATAAATAAAAATAACAGCACTGAAGTATCCTTCACCAAACCAACTGACCTACAGCCAAGAATTAAAACTATTACAGAGATAAACACCTAGTAAATGTACAGTGCAGTACATATGTCCTCATGTTATAGTCAAAAAAAAAAGGTCACCTTGAAATATAATTGTATAAACTGAGTTTAGACAACATACATCTGGAAATAGGAGGTTTCACTCTTCCCACAATGACAAAAAAAATCTTATTAAAATAAAAAAGCAAACAGTAAACTGAAAACACTACTCTATAAGGAGATAAAAAAAAAGGCAAGCAAAAAGCAAAGCCTAGAAATTCAGATATATAAAATAATGATAATTTAGTATGGTTTCTTATTATTTTACATTTCTATTCTGATTTTCTTGTGTAAGTTATTGGTTTCTTGGTATGACGAAATAAATGAGCAAAGTGTCAGGTGTTTTGAAGAGTCAAGACAAAAAGATTGCTTTGCTGAGTGCCTTTTATGAACTGTATAATTCAGCATACATTGGATTTTTTTCTTTATGTAAGTGGGCACACATGCATATGTGTGTATGTGTCTGTGTGCACACAGATATAGGTGTCCAGATTACAAGGAAATTATCACACAATATGAAGAAAAAGTAGAGAGATAAGGAGGGATCTGGTAACACGAGGGGCAGAAAAAAGAGCCTAAGACAGCGTGAACTTCACAAAATCATATTTAAGACATTCACATTAGTGTTTTGAAGAAGAGATAAGAATGATGAGATACCAGATTGGGTATACTCTGACAGGGAAGCATAGGGAGTGGAAACTAGGTTGAATTTTTAAGAAGCATTGGCATGTATGACAAGCTTAAGAGCGTAGATAAAAGCTTATAAAGACCAAGGCTTAACAAAGACCTTTCTGGTTATGAAAGACTACAAAACATTTTATGATTTTTATGTTTAAAAATAAATAAATAAATAGACTATTACTCAACAGAAGTAAAAAGGAAAGCTATCAATTGTCTTTGTCTACCTGTTGACATCTTTTTTTCCTATTTTTCCTTAAAAGGATGCAGTTAGTTGAGATGTTAACATGACAATCCCACAAAAGAACAAGATTAGAAAGCAACGAATTCTTGAATACCTGAAAATGACTTTTTTAACTCAGATACTTGATTTTTCTTTAGGACATATGAAGCAATTTCAGAGGCCCAGAAAACCTTCTATGATGTTCTGGAAAGTTTTTGGAAGACTGCAAAAGAGGAAATAATGTTTATTCTTAAAATAGAGGAGAGAGATTCCAAATCATAACATAGGTAGCATAATTTATCTCCTTGAAAAATACTGGATTAACTAATTACAACTTTTTATCAGTTCCAAAAGCTAAAAAAGTATTCAAATAGCAATCCATCAAGAAAATACAAAAGTATCACCTCTTTTTCAGAGAACTCCAAAACTACAAATCTCTGGCATTTGTGACAGAATTCTGGGGTAATTTCACTACATATATGACTTGTTCTTCTACTTTTCCATAACTATCAGTATGGACAAGATTTTTTTGCGCTGTGTTTACCATAGGATGTTTAAGTGTGCCTTGCTCCCTGTTCTGTCAAGGCACCATGGGATATAGTGCCATTCCAATTTATGGAGATGTTTTCACTGCCAGTGTGTGAAGGCATGCATGCAAATACATTCTTGTAATATTCCTTCTTAATTAGTAAGATTGGATGTAAATCAAGGAAAATATTAATGTAAATATCACTGTATTTCTCAACTGCTTGTCAAAATCAGATTATGCTTTTTGCTGAAGATAGAGAACACTCCTAGCCACCAAATGAAATATTCTATGCTGTGTTGTTTAAAGAGTTTGGGTTTATACGTTCTTTTTTATTAAATTCAAACACAAAATTGAGAAATGGAATATGTCATTTCAAACTAGAATGATGTTTAGGCCCCTACTTTCAAATTTATTTCTTCCAATTACTAAGGTAAAGTTCAGGGAAGGTGTCTTTTATGCTAAGGGTGCTATTTGACACACCACTAACTGCAATTAAATTGCCTCGCCAATTTCGTAAAGTCTAGCCTCAAAATGAGTGAATTAGGAATGGTTCTCTTTTTATTTCCCTTTTATTTCTTCTCCTATGCCTACTATAAATACTTCTACCTATTGTGAACACATAACTTTATTTGCATTGATGAGTCTTAACACAAGAATGAGAAAATGGTAATTGAATTTCAACAAAGCATGTTCCCAGACAGAACAGACGTTCAGCAACCAGGAATGTTATACCTTAACAACTGTTCTAGATCCGCAGTACATTTTTCATAGAATCATAAAAGCACATGTGCCTATAAAAAAATGCAGACAGAACTGGTATCACAACTACCAAACGAGGAGGGGAAAAAAAGCTGCAGCAGACCAAATGAGGAGGGGAAAAAAATTTGCAGCAGCAGGCTGATGAAATTTATACAGATGAAATGTGTAAGTTAGAAAGTGATATCTATGATACATACTCCCTAATCTAAACTGATGCTAGGAGCTATAACAGCATCTCCTACTCCAAAGGGGGCTTTCATCATATATGTGGCTTGCAAAGGTTTTAGAACATTGAATCTTAAAAAAGAAATTAAAAAAAAATAAAAATCAATACAATTGTCAACTTCTGCAGCTGTTCAGACTCCTTAGCAGTCTCAAGAGGCAGCTCACTCAAATTTCAAGCCTTCAACCATAAACTTCCTTAAGCTCTGTCCTGCCAGACTGAAGATGTGGATTGCAATTCACTTTTACTGCTGCAGCAAATCTGACACCAGCTCAGCATTTGCAATTCTAGACTGTGCAGGAGACAACACAGTTGAACAGTAATAGTAACTCAATTGACTTCCCAGAATATAGCACAGTTTATCTAGGACAAGTCCAGGACAGAGAAAACATATACATCAATCTACATGTTCACCAAAGTTTACCTGCTACATTGGCTGCTTATAATTCTGGCAGGCCCAGAAGAAATAAAAAATGGCACCTTCTTTGTTCTTGTCAATGTGTCTGGGTTGTATGTCACTTCTTGGTTTAATGGCCTCACTTTTAGCAGACTATTTTTTACAACACTCCATTCTTAATTACAAGGCTTTCTTTATTTGATTTGTACTAGAGTCCCTCCACAGTTTATCAGTTTGGAGTTGCAATTAGTTATGTCCATCTTCTTTCTCACAGAACGACTTTTTTTTTTAGATCACCTAGAGGACATAGAATAGGATCTCTGGCCCAGCCCAGTCTTTACAAACCTGATGTAGTCAACTCAAAGATACAATTATTCCTATTACACTGACACAATTATTGTTATGGAATCTGCACATATACTATACTTGTTTCTAGAATGTCACTTAATTATTCCCTGCTGGGATGCTAAGTCACCCTCTGAAAAGGATAGGATTTCATCTTCTTTCCAAAAGAATAAGGCCAATGCACAAGACCTGATTTAAAATTTTAGTTTAGTATGGGAGAAGTCCACAAGCAGAAATCTTTCTAGAAAGCTTAAATAACACCTTAGTTCATGTATATTTGGTCTTCAACACAGTTCAAAAACATGTACAATGGTAACAATATAGAGGAGGGGGCGGAGAGAGAATGGAGCCAGGAGAGACAGGGAGAAGAATGGGGAGAGCAATAAATGAAATAAATATACTCTGATACTTTACAGAAAACATACCCTAAACAAACTACTGCCCATTATAGTGGAACAAAGAAGTAGGCTTTGGATTTTATATTAATTGGCATGGCAATTAATAAGACATATAGCACATGGTAAAATCAGTTCTGCCATCTGTGTTAACTGTCCTCAAGTGGAAAGATTGCATACTTGCCATGTTCATCAGCGTTAAGATTGCTACTTCATGCCAAGTTTTATTTTATTAGCTCCTGTTAGTTCCTATGATACAAGTCTTTCAATATTTCTGTTTAAAACTTTTCATACCAATATCAAGAACTCCACATAAAAATAACAAAAACACATTGTGCTGAAACTTGTAGCTAACCTTATTGCCTTCAGGCTATTAGTATCCTGTGTTGAGTTTGTAAATTGATTTTCCTAATTATTCACAAATGAATACATTTCTTACAAATGCTGCATATAATTCAGAAATACTGTTAAAGGTTACGCTATAAGAGTGACAGATATATCAAGTGGCTTCACTGAAGAGTATGAAGATATGAGACAGCAAAAAGCATAACATATTTAATTTTAAGATCAAGAACATGACAGAAAAAAAAAAAATACCTAAATAATTGCAGGTGTTTCAATTTAAGTTCTGTTTGCCTTTTTTTTTTTTTATCTCTGCATCTTCCAATAGCCATATCATTGTGCTGATAATGCTTCCAGCCAAAGGCAACAGTTATTTCCAGTACAACATCATAATATTTTATAAACCTGAATCATTTCCCATCACCAAGATCAAACCATGTGTCTCAAAATTCATATCTGTCCTCTTCTTACTTGATGGTGAGCTACATGAAAATGATTGGTGTCCACCTTCAGAGGTCAAGAGTTAGCTTGACAGCTACATGACATAATGCTGTTTTGCAAGTCTTTACCGTACCATATGATGTATCCCTATAAAGTCCTCCTGTCATTATAAACCACTCCTCTTCCACATCCTTTACTGACAGAATTAGGTGTGCAGATATACATACATATATATTTATATATGTGTGTGTATGTTCTTTTGCAAATCCATTCCCTTCTTTTTCATGATAGTTGCGTTACCTCAGTAATTCTAGTTATCTGGAGGCACATTTATTATGATGTTAATGGTACTGCCTGCATTTCAGGAGTCACAAGGCAATTGTTTTTCCTGTTGCATTTATTAGTGTGATAGCAAGAACTTCACAAAAAACTCCCCCACAATGTGAGCAAAACAAGCCTCTGAGAAAACACAAGATGATTTCGTTTCATCAGTGAAGAACTGCTTTGTAGGAGCTCCTGTAGAACTTCCCACTTCATGAGTCACAGGGCAGTCACAGGGACTTGTCAGAGCATTTCAACTTCTACAGACAGCAAAGGACAATGGTCTGAAGACACATTAAATGCACTGCATCTTCTCTTCAAAAGTAATTCTATTCTGTTACACCTATACATCCATAATAAATTAGCTTTCTTATTCAACAGTGACAACAATGGAAAGCCCAAAAGAAAAGGTGAGGAAAATTAACTTTAACCTCTGCCAAAATACTTATTAAATACACTTGCTTAACAATCCTTCCCTTGTTGCAAAGGCCATACAAAATAAGGAACAATACAGTCTATAATATGGAATTTCTGCTACTTAGCAATAGTTTAGAAAGTACCCTTAACTCTTACTGCTCATTAAATGTTTAACATTACTAAATAAAGGAGAAAAATATATTATCTGTTAAACTTTTATCTACACAAAAACTACTGCTTAAAAGAACACCATAGAAGAATCAAATCCAAGGTCAAAAAGCTGACTCTGCAATTACCTGTTTAACTGCTGACCATTAAGACTGTCAATAAAAGTATTTAATAGTGTCAGCTGCAATGCTCTTTTTTCTGTGTAGTAACCATCTGCCTATTACCAGCTGGATAGAAACTGTCAACTCATTTCATACCTGCAACTGAACTGAATAGCTGTCATCTGGTAACAAATTTTTATTACTACCAAGAGTATATTTTAATTCAAGGGAATGACCTGGAAGTACAAAATTCCATATTCTGTAATCCCCCAAGCCATGCAGTTCTCCCTCTTAAATTGCTATTGAATATCTATATAGATTTCTTTGCTATTCCTATTTTAATATAATGCTATAAACAACTCCCTTTAGTGAAGAGGGTCATGGGAAGATTTACAGGTCTGTTTCACAGGTGAATTTATTTTACCCAATATATCCATTTAGATCTATTTTGCTCAGAACATTATTTTTAAAGACTTAGGAAATTCTTCAGCATCAGATAGAGGTCACACTAAGTGGTGCACTGATGACAAAGTGTCATGTATGACCACAATCAGAAGTTAAATGCAGGATGTAAGTGCAAAATGAACCTCAAGGCACTAGCACAACTGCCTTTTCTTATTATTTTTAAAAATAATAATAAAAAAAAAATTAAAGACAAGGAGATAAATGCTGCTCAGATGTGTTTCTTTGCCACCTGGACAGCTGAGGAAAAGGACTGGATATACTGAGACAAAGCAGTATCACTCACCAAAATGTACTATCTGAGAAAGTACTAGGCACCCTGTAATAACAATGGAGATCACAATGTCATTAACGTGAACAATATATGAATTTTCATAGACATGTGTAGTATATAGCACGTTACTGAATACAGAGTACATTCATCCTAGTTCAGGACATCATGGTCAAGGACACTAGCTTTCCCATGCCTTATGTGTTTTTACATATCAAGCCCTGATTTGCTTTTCCTGTAAAGCATGATGTCTCATGTATACATGCATGGCTCTGTCTTAGGTCTTACTAAGTAACCAGAATTCCCAGTTTATTTAACCCATCTGAAATCCCTCTGCACCAGCTATGAATTAGTAAAGTGACTTATCTAAAGCGTTTCTTCTGAATATTTGGCCTCTAGTTATACAGTTATTTATTATACAAAATGTCTAATAATGCAATTCATCTTCCCAAATACAAAGAAGCACATAACTGAGCTCATTAGCTTTCAACATTATAAAATCAAATTATATGATGCTCCAAGTTCTTAAAACAAGTTGTAGAAAGAGAATGCTAATTCTGGCAATCAATGCTATTAAACTACCATTTCTTTAGAATTCAGAAGGGAGACAAAAATAATCTAACTGACCTATATGAAAAATGCACTTAATTTTCTGTGGTGCTGAGAACAACATTAAACTGATTTTAAATACCCAGATAGCTAAACAAGATTTAAATAAATAAATAAATAAATTTTACAACCGAGGCAGGGATAACAAGAAAACACAGAAACATCAAACTTGAAAAATACCCTTATTCTGTGGTTAAGTGGAGGCACTAATTGAAAGAGCGGATGAAATCATTGACTAGCAGACAGTTTCAAGAATGTCAAAAAATGAAAAAGAACTCTTTAGACAACCACAAACATCACTTTAATGAAGAGAGATCCATGATTCCTCAGCTTCTCATGACTTTCAAAAGAGATACTAGTATGCCACGATCTGTTTTGAGAAAACAGAAGTTTTCTTGAGGAACATGGGTAGGCAGCAAGTAGGTAAGACAGAACACAAGGAGGCTGCCAAAACTTCTAGGGAGGGAAAAAAAAACCTCACTGCAAGATGAATTACAAAACTTGAGCAGAATAAAGCAGTACTCAGGAGTAAAACAGGTTTTTATTCAAGAATGGTTACCTGAATCTTAATCAACTAAATCCACCAACAGAGGCAATGCATAATGCGATGCAGTTCTGTTATGACTGCAAAATTAGTATTTTGAGTGAAAGATTGTCTATTCAACTTGAATATAAAAGCCTTAGTAACTAGATCTTTTTAATCCTTTTAATGGCTGATCACCTGCCAAGGTTGTTTAACCTCCTTCACTTCTCTTCAGTAATCGCAGAAGGACATGAAATGTCCTATTTCATATATATATATATATATATATATAGGAAAATTTTATATATATATATATATATATATATATATATATATATATAATTTTCCTATTTATATTATTTACTAATTATATATATATTATATATATATATATATATATATATATATATATATATATATATATACTAATTATATATATATATATATATATATATATAAAATTTTCCTATTTATATACAAATATGTATTTTTATGTATGGGAAATATATAAGTTAAACAATACATAAGATTATTTGGTTATTAAAGAACTTAAAAAAAAGTAGCTAAACACGACAAAAGAGAAGTCAAATTGAACAATGTAGAGATCTCTGCTCTATTTTGAGGAATTTATTTTTGTTTGCTTATTTAATAAGAATGATTGAGAAACATTTTGGGAAGAGATGTCTTGTTAAAGAATCAACATCCCCAACCCTTTTACTCATCTGCAAGGGTAGCAATGTTAATATCTCGGGAGCTCTCCCCAGCGATATGTCAGAATTGATATTCCTGACATTCATGATTTTTTTCAGAGCAAATGTATAAAAAGAAATGCTTACAACAGCCAGTCAAATAAAACAGAAGCCTTTATATAGTTGGTAAATGCATTCAGTAGTACATTTCTTTTTTCAGATGGATTTTCAGATGGATAGAAGAAAGCCACTGAAGAAGATTTTTTAAACAGATAATCACAGAATCACTTTATCTTGAAATTACATAAATGTAAATGCAAATTGTTCACTGTCCTTAGACAAACATAAAGTGACAAAGTGGCTCTTCGAGCCAAAAGATACCATAACTGTTAAGAGGTACTTTGTTACACAGGCTGTAACCCTTATTACTTCTCAAAACCAACTTGAAAAAAAGCTATAGACATTTTTATCCATTAAATGAAAAAGCTATATAACGGTACAGTTCCTATGCTGTAATCAATAGGTTACTTGTTCAATAGAGGGCATACATTACTTTTACTACAAGACAGATTCACTGGAAGTTAAGTTTTGCCTCTGTCATCAGATAGTTCTTCCTTATCCAAGGTTTTGTTAGTCTCTCCTTTCACGGAGTAATGAGACTGGGACTTTTTGATGACTAAAGGGAGACTTCATTTTTTCAGAAAAATGACTGTCTGTCACCTGACATAAAACAGTAGTTCAGGGTAAAGCAATGATATGAAAGTTGCAATAGGAAAAAAAAATGCAATGGGAAGAAAAAGTATTTAAGTATTGCCCACGTTTCTTTAAGGAGTAAACCATCTCTGTTTCCTGACAGACTAGGAAAGTTCTGCAGGTAGACAGAAAAAGGTTTAGAGAAAACAAGTGCAGCTATCTAAAAAGGGCCTAGAAACTAGGTGGTAGTGGCAGTTTAGACATAAAGATCAGTTTTAAGCTAGATGAAAGTAAGAAAAAGACTTTCATTTCCAACGCCACCTCCCATTCCTTTCCCACTTCTCCCCCTCTTTCCAGAGGGAATACATGTGGCTGAGCCCTTCAACATCAGACAATCTGGATGGATTTTTTTTGTGTGTTTGAGTATAGAATCTGGTTTTGATAGGATCTTTGAAACATTGACATGAGTATAAAAGGTATCTCCAAGACCATGTATTGACATAACTGAGGCTAAACAAACAAACAAACAAGTAAATAAATAAATAAAATAAAATGAAAAACACCCTCCATGGACTGGAAAAGCTGGAAATGAGGAGACATTTCTTCTCAGAAAGAGCAGTTAGGCACTGGAGCAGGTTGCTCAGGGAGGTGGTGGAGTCACCATCCCTGGGGGTGTTTAAGGAAAGGTTGGATGTGGTGCTTAGTGGGTGATATTGGTGGTAGGGGGACAGTTGGACCAGAATATCTTGGAGGTCTTCTACAACTTTAATGATTCTGTGTTTCTATGATTCTATGACTGAGGAATTGACTTCAGTCGGTAGCCTTAAAGCACACAGAAAGGAACCACAAGAGCAAAAAGTCAAAGCAGTAGCATTACAAGCACAATCATAGGCAGACCACAGTCTATCAACTGAGCAAGACTCGGAGCTGTGCCTTACCTTGAAGCACCCAAACAGGACAAAGTAGGGAAGCAGAAGGCAGCACAGTATTGTTTCTCTCATCTGGAAGAACAGAAGAATAATACTGCGCAGATTCATTAGAGAACTGCTGGCTCCCTGCCTTGAGCAGAGCTCCCTAAGTTTTTCTGGATGCACACATATTAGAACTCTGCCAACGCTTAGAATTAAAAAAACATACAGCAGTATGAAATTTGTGTGAGTTCTTGGATAAATTTAATTAGAAGTTAGGGCTGCTGAAGATTCAAGGAGCCTGCAACATTATTAAGCTTAAATTTTTAAAATTTAAGAACATACTGAAAGAGTATGTTCACAACAAACAGCACCAGTTTCTTGAAATCAATGCAGCATTACTCAATTCAAGTTACACTAGATACTTTCTTATTATTTGGCAGCAGAAAGGGATAATACCTACATTTATTACAATTCCTCCAAATAGCAAGCTCAGATGGACTACAGAATAGGGAAAAGATGTGTACAGAAAAAGTGAAAGAAGAACTGTGGTTAGAAAATAGATATATTTGAGTGCATCAACTGAAAAACAGCAGTTCAGTTACTCTGGAATATATGATCACTCTAGTGGTTGCCTAAGATTAATGAAGGTCTCTGCTACACAGGGAAAGATGTGTCTGGCAATCTACACAAACATTATAGTCTTCCTTTTCTTCAAGTTCTTTATTCTTCATTTATTCATTGATATTCATTATTCATTCAAGTTACTTATTCTTCATTCTGTAGCAATTTTTGACCTTTCAATCCTGCCTGTTTCAGAACAGCCTGAAGAGTTAAAGTCCTTTTGACAGGTCAGGAATGACATGGTTCAAAAGTGCAGTGATGACCCTTTCCTATTCAGTAGTGCTAAAACATCCCTGTTCAGTGACTGGTGTAATCAGAAGGACTTGCAAATCCTTTTTTGCAGTCAGCCAGGATATTTAATGAAAAGCAGCATCTGTATCTACATCACCCCAAAGAACACAGGTTAAACTTCCTTTAGCTCTATTCCCAGCACTGCATCCTATCAGTTTACCATCATAACAGTTAAAAAAAAATATATTGTCGGAAGATACTGTTATTATTACTAATTTGCATTCATATTAGGAATTATTTCCTACAGGCAACTAATCAACATCTGTAGCACTGCAGAGACATTCTCTTGAAAGGGCAGTAATCAAAAAGCAGAAATATAACATGCAGATTTATTAAAAATTTAGATCAACTGTGAGTCTATGAGGAGCAACATTAGCAAATGGACACCCTCCACCTGCCAAGTGAGTTGCAATTTGCATCCAATTCCTCAGAGGATACTACTATCCACAAAGCATCCCAATTCACTCTCAGGTGAATGCACATTGCTACTATACCGATTCTGTTAAATTATAGTATTACTAGTATTCTCTAATATCCCATCCTACCTAATCTCCCATTTTTATTTTTCATAAATTCAGGATGTTATGTCAAGATTATGAAACACATCCCCTAAATGGCAGAGAATATTGGGAAACCCAAACCCCCTAAAAATAAAGGGGCTTAAATAACATGCAACATGCTGTACAGATTATGTACGGTAGCATATTTTGAAAACAAAAATTCTAAGCTGAAAACCAGATGGCTAGTATACAGGAACCAAGTCACTGCCTGAATAGGAAGAAAAATCTCTCTGTTGGCCTGAAATAAACATATTAGATAAAAAGGGTTTTACAGCAGTGGTAGATCATGATGAGGTCTCCCCTGAGCGTCCTCTTCTTCAGACTAAACAGCCCCAGATCACTCAGCCACCCCCCATAAGTCGTGTTTTCCAATCGCTTCACCAGCTTCCTTGCTCTTCTCTGCACATGCTCAAGCAACTCCATTTCCTTCTCTTGGCAAGGGGCCTCAAACTGAACACGATATTTAAGAAGCGGTCTCACCAGTGCTGCATACAAGGGGACAGCCACTCCTCTGGTCCTGCTGGCCACGCTATTTCTGGCAGGCCTGGATGCCATTGGCCTTCTTGGTCACCTGGGCACTCCGCTGGCTCACATTCAGCCAGCTGTCTACCAGCACCCCCAGATCCCTTTCTGCCAGGCAGCTTTCCAGCTGCTCTTTCCCCAGCCTGTACCCACTGCGTGGGGTTGTGACCCAACTTCAGCACCCAGCATTTGCCCTTGTTGAATGTGATGTGACTGGCCTAAGCCCATTGAGCCAGGCTGTCCACCTCTGCAAAGCCTTCCTATCCTCAAGCAGACCAACGGTCCTGCCTAACTTGGTATCATTTATAAAATTTACTGAGGGTGCACTCGATCTCATCATCCAGATCACTGATAAAAATGTGAAACAAAACTGGCCCCAGTACTGAGCCCTGGGAAATGCCACTGGTGACTGGCCACCAACAGAACTAACTCCTCTGGCCAGGATTTCTTCAGCCAGCAGCCATCCAGTTCTTCACCAAGCAAACCCCACACCTGTCCAAGCCAGGAGCAGCCAGTTTCTCCAGGAGAATACTATGGGTAATTATATTTTATATAATTTTAATATTTCTAAACCGGGGATTCTGAGAGACGGTTCATTGCAAATGATGTTTTATTTCATACCAGATGATCCAGAGCTGCACAGGCAGCCAGCTTGTGCTTCGTGGCTCTTTTCCAATTCACACACTTTTTTCTCCCTTGGCTGCTAGATGAGACTTATGACTAGACTTTTAGTTTAGCATTAGCAGTTAAAGAGTTAGTTCACTTTTTGTGGTGTGGTTGTTAAATGAAAACTGTTGTCTTCTTATATACATTATTAAGAGATGCAAGCAAACAGTGATGTATTACTTTTGTTTGAAGCAAGCTACAATACAAGCCAAACATTGCAGTTCTTACTCTTAAACAGCTAGTATTGACTGCATGCAGTAAAAATCCTTTCAGTATCTGAATGTCTTCTCTCTCTCTCTCTCTCTTTTTTTTTTTTTTTTTTCTAGTTTTACTGTCTTGATAACCTTCCTTCTGTTGTTTCTGACTGGAACTCAGTAATTCTCCATAGTATCTTGAACCGCTGCTTTGTTGTTGATTGCTCATTGTTTACTCTATTTCTGACCTGCATGTCTTCCCATTGCAAAATCGATACAGTATTTGGATTCAAAATAAAAAGTGAGTGCAAATGGTGCTTTATTCTGTAGATAATAACACTACCATACTATTATTTATATGTCTTTATATAATAAGGAATTACAAACTCTGATAGCCAAGGCAAAACTGCAGTTTGATTCTCAGAAATAAACCTAAAAAGACAGAAATGAAAACCCCACTACTGACTTTACTATCCACAAAAATATAAATAAAAAAAATAAGAAAATAAAAATGGGATTTGTTGTGCATAAGGCAATTGGGCAAAAATACAACAAACCAGCTGGGCTGGCTGAGAAGGTGGATCGCTGCTTGGGTGCAGGAGCCGGGAAAGAGGAAAGAGAAGCTGCCTTTGACAACAGAAGTGAAAGAGGTTCCTTCAAGAGAAAGAGATGATAGTTTACTTTAGGAGAAAGAAAAATGGAAGCAATCAGGGAATGTCTTCACTGATAAACAGAAGCGTAATGCCTTTTGGTGCTAATTATTTTTTTGTTGTTGTTACTTAAATATACATTTCTAAATAAATCTTTTCTTGCTAATTCTGTCTAGTGATAAAGCTAAGTCCATGAGCTTAATTTAACGAGTCATTTAATTCCTCTGAATATGGTGTTCTTTAAAAGAATTATGACACATTCTCCAAAGTTTGTTCGAAAAAGATGATGCATAGATCAGTTTGAGAGCTGGTATCACTGGAGTCAGAAAGGTAGACTGAGAGTTACCTATATGCATCAAAGCACTGTAACATGCCACAATGTAGGGAGCATACCAGAACTTCAAGAATCCCAGGGAAGTATGCAAAAACCGACTTATGTACAAGGAGAAAAGCAAACAAACAAAAAATATAATGAAGTTCTTCATCTACACTATGATTCAGTAGTTTCTTTTATACTCATAAATACTTATTTATGTGATAATATAGTTCTTTAGATTCCAAAAGAGTGGTGTTTTTTGTTTTTGTTTTTAACTATAGCTAAAAGTAGTACACAACAAAATTGAAGGGAAGTGATTTCTGATGTATAACATAGAACCATTAAGGTTGGAAAACACCTCCAAGATCATCTGGTCCAACCATCACCCTACGTCACCCACTAAACCATGTCCCTAAGCACCATGTCCAACCTCTTCTTAAAACACCCCTAGGTATGGTAACTCCCCCGCCTCCCTGGGCAACCCGTTCCAATGCCTGACCGCTCTTTCTGAGAAGAAATGTCTCCTCATTTCCAACCTGAACCTCCCCTGGCACAACTTGAGGCTGTTCCCTCTAGTCCTATCACTAGTTACCTGCGAGAAGAGGCTGACCCCCAGCTCCCCACACCTTCCCTTTAGGTAGCTGCAGAGAGCAATGAGGTCTCCCCTGAGCCTCCTCTTCTCCAGACCAAACACCCCCAGTTCCCTCAGCCTCTCCTCACAGAACCTGTGCTCCATGCCCTTCACCAGCTTTATAGCCCTCCTCTGGACACGTTCCAGGGCCTAGATCCAGAAAAGTAATTACTAAAACTCCAAAACTCTACCAATGACTCAATTTTATATTTCAGTCTAACTACACCCATATATCTTTATGTATGCATGTAGGTATGTGTGTGCACAGAAATGCTCATTTGTGTTATACATACTTGTATAGAGATCTTGTAAAGTTTAGTTAGCAAGTAATGTGTCATAATAACCATATTATCAAACATCACAATTATCCAACCCCTAGTGGAGATTTGGTTTATCAGTGTCTTTTGTTACTGAAGTGAAGGTGAGCCTGCTGATACCACAGTTATTTGGGTTTATACAAGAAACTGCATCTTTAATGCACTAACTGACTTTGTATTTTTCATATGCATCTCAAATTGCCGATTCAATGCTCAGAGAGTCAGTTTTGTAAGTCTCAGTGCTATGCTTTTTGCTTCTAAATTAACTCTTTAACAGAGTCACACAATTAAATAATAGGACCTGCTTTCTTTACTCAGCAGTATATTCCACACTGGGTAAACTATTTGTCATTCTTACCATAAATTTTCAATATGCTGATATATAATAACCGAGACTGTTCAAGTAGAGTATTTGACTTGCAAAAAATAAATAAATAAAAGGTTGAAATACTGTCTCTTTGATACAAAATTTGTGGAAATAGTCTAGAAGTAGTTAATTCAATGCAGACTGAGTCTGTAGGAGTACAATAGTGTTAATAATTACAGGAAAAACTAGATATAGTTGTGTTTAAACAAATTCCATATGAACACATTTGACCATCTGCTTTAACTGTCTTAGGGTAGGACATTGGCAGATATTGCATAATCATCTGGATATGACAGGTAATTTTAGCTGAATGTAAATGAAAAAACATGTTCCCAGAGATCTGAAGGAAAAAGTAGTTGCAATCTTACCAACTATCTGAAGTGCTATTTAGTATTCTAAATTCCATAAAACCGATCACGTTACAAACACAATAAAGGAAAATACAGGTTTGGGGGTTGTTTTTTTTTTTACTGTTTTCTATGTTTTTTGAAACATAAATTGTTCTTCCCAGAATCTTTTATTTGTTTTAGTCCCTTACACTTTTAAAAGCAGCTGCTTAGGAAAACAACTGACTCATAAAACACCCTTACTTTTCTATCCCTCTATAGTACAAGGGCTATTTATTTATATACCTTATTGTTCTGGCAAGTAAGATATTTGGAATACCTCTGAAAAGGTTTTATGAAACAAAAATATCCACAACCAGTAAAGATTGTCCTTGTAGAACACATGGCGAAGTTTTCCAATTTATACAGAAATTTGTGCAGTCATCTCCTATTTAACTATGTTGATTTACAATTCATTATTTAAACAGTGCACAGAAAAAGCGAAGTGCACTGCAACAAAGTGCTATCAGTACTGAAGGTCATTCTCTAAATAAACTGAAACAAATGTTTCCTAAAGCCGCCTTCTAAAAAAAATATATATATCAAACTACTTGAAGATCTAACAAAACAAATATCGTTACTGAAGACAATTGAATTTTCTAGTACTTATTCTAAATACATTACGGAATTAAAATTGACTGAAGAGATTTGATTTTCCTTAAATACATTGGAACAGCTGAGAGGGAATAGAAAATCTGGTAAGCAAGTTACTTTAAAAAAAAAAAAAAAAAAAGGAAAGAAAGAAACAAGGGAACAACTCTTCAGAATTGAATTAACTGGAAGGCAAGCATTTGTTGTTAGATGTGCTCAGGTCTGTACTGGAATGTGACAGCACCTTTAGCTGTGCAGCTGCCCCAAGGAACAACTGCTTGACTCACAAAATACCTCAAGTGGGAATGGACCAACTGAGGGCTCCTGTCCACCTGCCTGCTCAAAGCAAGGTTAACTTCTGGGCTGGAGCACAGTGCTTCAACATCTTGTTCAGCCAAGTTCTGCTGGTCTCCAAGAAGAACCACAAGCCTCTCCAGGCTGCTCCTGCACTCAACAGCCCAGCTGGCTTTCCCTGCTCTTTTGGTGCACAGCTCTGGGATTATAACCCTGCCCTTCCTCCCCCTTTTTGGTGGCTGAATACACTACTCATCCTAAACTGCGCTTGCAATCTTATTAAATGCATATTATGTGGATACAAATAAATCAATTACCTAACACAGTTTGATATTCAATTGTGATACCTATTGGTCTAAAATATTAGGGAACCACTATAGGCCTCAAAGCAATCCACTAAATAATGCAATGAGGAAAATCAACATTTGGACCTAGTTTTCATGCTAGATTTCTTTTCACAGTATCTTTTCTTGAACTTCACGGCACAATTCCTTTGTTCTTCTGTGCTGAGTATTATTTTCAAATACACCACAAAGTCAGGAGCACTGAGACCCTCTTAAGGTTATGGACTTCTCTACAGCCCAAGTAAGATCATATCAGGTTTCCTCTTAAGAAAAATAGTTTTCTTTATAGGCTCACATTCACGAAGAGAGAATTAAATTGGTAAACACATTTAGCCTACCACAAAGTGTGCAATGCTGGCATAATTATCACAAACTCCTTTATAGTCTTAATAGAGCCCACATGCATCAACTAGTATTTCTGGCCTGAGAACATCTGAAATAACTGCTGGATCATCCCTCATACATTAAATATCCCTATTACATGTATATACATATATAAAACTCCAAGCAACAGTTTTGATATTGCAATTTTCCCTTGGACAGTTTTACTGCAAAGAACTTCATTCCTTCTCCTAACAACTACCAGTTAGACCAACAGATATTACTACTGTCACCTATGAAAACTTGGCTGAGCCAGACAAAACTCCTAAAATATCCCTTGCAAACAACAGTATGTTCTCTTTCTAAATATGATGGAAACAAAAGGAATTTACCAATTTCAGAACTAAAAAAGATAAGACTCTGAGTCACACTCAATCAGTTCCCATCATGCCCACACCACTTAGATTTGCTATTACATTTTGAGCAACAAGACAATCCAATCAGACAAATAATAGGAGAGTCAAACGTGAACTGTAAGATCCAACATCAATCCTTCCATCACCATCACTACGACTCTCACATATGCAATCTCTACAAGTTCATTATTACTATTAATTATTGCTTAACAATACAGTACCATCAGCTGTTGCACTAGAGAGCATCTTGTCAAATGTACCATGTACTGTTAATTTCTCACTTCTGAGTTGTTGTGGTTTAACCCAGCTGACAGCCAAGCACCACACAGCCCCTTCCTCTCTCCCTCCCTTCCACCTTCCCCTCCCTCCCACCCCCCCAGGATGGGGGAGAGAATCAAAAAAAAAAATGAAAGAGCCCCTGGGTTGAGATAAAGACAGCTTATTAGGACAGAAAAGAAAGGATAATAATGGTGATAATAGTATTACTACTAATAAAATGTACAAAACAAGTGATGCACAATACTCACCACCCGCTGACAGATGCCCAGCCTATCCCCGAGCAGCTGGCTCCCCCACCCCGGCCAGCCCCACTGTATTAATTGTCCAGCATGACGCCAGATGTATGGAATACCCTTTTGGCCACTTTGGGTCAGCTGTCCTGGGTCTGTTCCCTCCCAGCTCCTGCTGCACCCCCAGCCTGCCCACTGGCAGGACAGAGTGAGAAGCTGAAAAGTCCTTGGCTTAGTGTAAGCACTGCTCTGCAACAATTAAAACATCAGCATGTTATCAGCACTCTTCTCATCCTAATCCAAAACACAGCACTCTACCAGCTACTAGGAGGAAAATTAACTCTATCCTAGCCGAAACCAGGACACGTGTCTACCACTGCTTCAGAAGTTCAGATTTTTCTTCAGCACAAGAGATCACTCTTTGCGACAGAGCTGTGTGGCTGGAGGAAGGCAACGAGAGGCCTACAGTGCACCACACTAAGTTCAGTTCTGCCACTTTGGTATTTAGCAATTTATTTAGCATTGTTATTTATCACAACAAAAAGAGATAAAAGGACTTTCAATGGATTCCTTATTAAGCCTATAGCTAACAGAAAACTAAACAGTATTTTCTCTCCTTTAAGTGATTTCCTCTTCTCTCTACCACACCTCCAACTAACTTAAAAACAGAAACAGAGATATGTGAAAACTTACCCCACATTGGCCTTGTATTTCACCCTGAAGTTTTAGAATCAGATTACAGACACTAGACAAAAGCCCCACTTTGTGTTGACCATGTTCTCTTCATAACAATGAAACTTACAATGAAAGCTTACAATCTTTAGCTTTGTTTAGGCAAAACATTCTTCTGAATTTATATATATAAATAAAAGACAGCAAGAGAGTGAGATTAAACCATGTCTTAACGGACAGCTTAGAATATTCTAAAGGACAGTGAGAAACAGTAAAAATAAAGATGATCCTGCAATGAATCCATGTTGAAAGCATCTGGAAATATCCTTCCCAAGACGAGTGGAAAAATGAATAAAATAAAAACAGAATCACAAGGATCTGCACAAGCTATTTTGACCCAATATTATCCTTCTGCTCAAATAGACTCCAGATGTTTTAGAAGGAGCAATTAAATTTGTTGTAATGGGGAAATTTATTGCTAAAGGGGAAGTTCAAACTGTAACTACTCAGCACTGGCGATTTGTGACCAAGGAGTGACCCAGAACAGAGGGCGAAAAGCCTGATAGCAGAACACATTAAGCTGGCCGGCAGCAGGAATGCCGGAGGCAGAATGACTCCATGTCAGAGAGCAAAGTTCCTCTTGCAGATGAGATAGGAAAGGCCACAGCAGCGTCCTGAAGGGATCGAGGAATGCCGGTGCTCTGGGATCACCTTGAGGCAGCAGAGCTGGTGCTGGGTGATGAACCCATTGCGGGGCTGACACTCATGGGGTCCATGCTGGTGTCACTGGGTGTAAGGAATCGACTCATCCTGCACCTTTGTGGCCTCCTGGTCAAACTGCTTAGGGCAGTAGGGCTCTCTCCAATGCATTGCTCTTTCAATCTCTTCATATTTAAGCACAGATATGTATCTAATTCACCTCAAGGCATACAATAAAAATTCCCCAACACAATGCAAAGTGTAATTGTTTTTCACATGCAGATTTCTGAGAATACCCCATTTTTTAAATATATCAAAATTAAATGATGTGTAAGGTTTTAATAGCAACTCATAACTTCTTGATGTCGACTCTACTAATGTAACAAGCTTGAGATTCAGCGCCCTGCACAAGATCTGTTATTTTCAGCACTTAAAGGTTAGCTCCTGGATCTTAAAGCAATTTTTCTGTATCTATTCCTCTGATTCAGTAAAGTAGGTCAGTGTCGCCTCAATGCCTTCCTTTGATTCTACCATCTTGTCTTTTATTTAATTACTGTGTAGTAGAATGATTCTCACTGCTGTCAGTGCAGATTACCTCATACTAGGCTGTCTGCAGTAAAATGAACCAGAATTAGTATTTTCAGTGGAAACTGAGATAACAGAAATCCCTGTTTTACAAGTAACATTCCCCTCCTCAGCAAACACAATTTTTCTGTGACTCTTATTTATATCAGGTTTGCATGTCAGTTATATTTGTTATGAAATACCATCTTTAAATGAAGTTTTTTCCTAATACCGTTATGAATCGCTACAACACCGTATCATTTTCCTTTACTACAGAAAATATATAACTATAAATAGCAAGAAAAAGCTGCTGGAAAAGTCATCTTTTTGCTCACTGAACTCAAACCATTTTTCTATTACAGTTACAGAATTCCAACTATATTAGATTGTTCCAAAACATTGCATCAATTCGTGTACATCTTCTGAAGACAAAGGACTATTTGTTGCTCAAGATCTACAATATATTAATGTAATTACAATTAATTTCATTGTAACATCATGACATTTGAACTGTGATACAACTCCTCTATTACTGTCACTAGTACATGAAATACATTGAAATGTACTCTAGTGGAAGCTTAAGTCTCTGTGCTTACTAAGCACCTAGTTACAGAGCTGTACGAAGATGTATGTCACCTGAGTACCGGTCATGCGGTGTAAGGTAACTGTAATCCAAGACTGATATTGAGGCAGTATTGCCACTCTACTTCTTGGAGATATCGCACAGCACCCACTGTACTGCCTCAACTCTTCTAAAGCCACCTCTGCCCCCATAAGCTTTTACAGCTCAGAGAACTTTCAGATTTCTTCACCTTGCTGCTTGTTCAGACAGAAAACAAGAAGACTTTCTCATAAGGCTCCTCTGCTCCTATTTGCCTCTCCCTTTCCCCACCTTACTTCTCCCCTTTGTCCTCATTCCCAGCTACCTATAGCACTATTGCTTTAAATTTATCAAAATAGAATGAAGCGCTTTATAAATTGGTTCAACAACATAATGACACTGAACACCTTTGTGACCTTAGCCTTAAATATCTTTCTGAGAAATTTCTATCAACGTGTCTCATTAAAATAAAAATGTGTTAAGGTTATCTTAACAAAATGCATTGTACTTGACATACAGAAAATGACTAAAATTGATGTCATGTTTTTCCAGAGCAGGGGTGCTTTAATTTGGAAATACATTATTTAAGTAAGCTTATGAGAGTCCTGGAGATTGATAGAACAGGTACATACTACACTGATAATGCTTCCCTGTGGAGGTTTTACTCTAGTGTGTAGCCGAGCTCCACCACAACTGCTCTCTCACTCCCCCTCCTCAAAGGGGAGTCCACTGGGGGCTCCTCCACAGGCTGCAGCATGGAGATCTGCTCCATGGGGTACACCATGGGCTGCAGGGGGACAGCCTGCTCCACCTGGGGCCTCTCCACAGGCCACGCAGGAGCTTTAGCTCCAGCACCTGGAGCACCTCTCCCCCTCCTTCTTCACTGACCCTGGTGCCTGCAAGGCTGTTTCTCACTCCTCTCACTCTCCCAGCTGCTGTATCCCACAGTTGTTTTTTTTCTTCGTTTCTTCAACATGCTCTCATAAAGGCACAAACAACATCGCTTACTGGCTTGTCTCTCGTCAGCAGCAGGGCCCTTATCTAGCATGGGGCAGCTTCTGAATTCTTCTCGCAGAAGCCAATCCTATGGCCCCTGGTATCAAGCCCTTGCCACATGAACCCACTACATTTCCACAGCTGAATTTGGTAAATTAAGCTGAAGGGTGAGAGCACAGCTTGGCTCCTTGGCCCATTTTTATCCTGGCCTTTATCTGAGAATAACAGTGATGATAATTTGAAGAAAATACTTATACGTACTAATACGTACTTCTGTACGCAGGCATTTTTGAAATGGTGACCCAGAAAGCAACAGTTCTAATTTTACTTATTAAGTTATATTATACAACCATGAATATTAAAATATTTGGAAGTACTCAAAATTATTTGGAAAAATTGTATTCTTCCTAAGCAAAGCAGCATTTCTACTGTTGTGTTGGTTTTTGTTTTTTGTTTTTGCCATTGGAAACAAAAAATAATTCTAAAAACAAAGACAGAAATGCATGAAACTCTAGGAGATCAAATTCATTTAATAAGGTATCATCTCATGGGAAACTGAGAATCAACTATGAAACAGTCTCCCTATTAATTTATATTATTTGACTAGATAATGTGATGTTCAAATCTGGGACACAATTTAAACTGGGACAAGTAATCATTATTTAACCTAGTTTCTATAAATTCACCTAAGACTTTTTTGGTTTTGTTTTGTTTTTTTCCTAACAGCAAATATAACTGACACAAGATACAGACAAAACATATTTTGAAAAATATAGTATTTTCTTCTTTGTATTATCAAGTACTACTGTGAAGACTTTCATATGAAAAAAAAAAAATGAATTGGAAAGTAATATCTAGAAGGGGTTTTCAGGAGTGTATTATTATGCTTACATAGCCAGAGCCACAAGAAGACTAAGGTATTAAAAATTAAGAAGTACAAAAAGATAAGCTTTGCTAACAATACCTTGCTGGAAACAGAAGCCAATATTTAAAAGAAATTTGCGACTAACTAAAGAGTTTACAGAAAAAAAAAAAAAATCCTCTGCCAATGTGAGACAACAGGCTACAACAAAAAGGTGATGATAATAATCAGCATCATAATCAAAACCTGCTCCCACAGAGGTGAAAATTCTCACATGTGCAATTCTAATTCACCTGTTATTAAAGAGAACATGACCATGATTTGGCCACAAATTTACTCATACAGTTGCATACGTAGGGTCGGAACCTCAGAATACAGGATAGGGTTGCCTAAATGCAAATGAGCAATTGACAATAGTGCGTAAACTGTACTAGGCTAGGTCCTGTTGTACAACAGCTACGTTGCACACATTGAACACTACATTGCCTTTTGGTAGGCATGAACGTTATGGCAGCCTTTATGCAACCCCACTCACAGCAGGACCCTGCGCTTTCTCTCTCTTGGAACCCTAACCCTAATCACTACCCTAAGTTCTCACTAACCCCACCTAAGTCTCCCTAATCAAACAAATAGAATAAAAATATTTGTTTAGCTGAACTGTTTTTTTCTTGACCAGCTTATTCTAAATCTAAACTGCTATGGGTTGGGAATATAGGGAAATCACTTTTAATTTTGCAGCAGGTCAGCACTGCATTTCTTTTGCATATATGAGCCTGGAAATAAGTCCTTGATTCAGTATCATAAAACAAAGAACCAGAAGAAACCCATCTTTATCATACTCTCATATATCAGTTCAACATGTGTTTACAATTTTTTCCCCTAAAATTACCACTTCTTAAACTTAATATTAGATTGAAAAAAGAAGAGGAAGATGTCACATTTACAATGAGGAAGTCACCATGTAAAATGATAGATAATGTTTTTTAAAACAAACGAATCCAGAGGAAATCTTTCAAATAGGGTGCTGGAGACAAGGACAATAAGGCACATTTGAATCCAATTCATGGTGAGAGAAATCAGTAAGACAGGCACACAAACACAATACTGTGCTATAGAAAACAATTTGACAAAGACACGGTTCCATATGTAGTTCAAAATAATCAGTAAAAATGTATTAGGCATCTGATTAAGTGGCCCTGCAGGACCACTGCCCACATGGATGAAAAGAATTCAGCAAAACAATCAACAAGGGAGTCTCACCCAATACAGCGGAAAATGCTGGACACAAGGACACTTGCAAAGGAGACTCCTACCACACAGCAAGTATCTGCTACCCCACAGGGGCATTGCCATATTCCAGGATCCCCAAAAAATCAATGGGGGGCATGTAGGGATTAATCTTGTTAAAATATTAACACGACAACTTTTTCCCATCTTATATTTCACAAGGTAATACAAACAACCCCTTATCTCTTTCAGTAGTTTTCTGCTGAAAGGATGAATTTCACCATAAATTTGTCTTCAAGAGTTCTCGCATAAATTTATCCAGTGGCAACAACTCAACTGCAATGTTATGTTAGTAGAAACTTTCCATTTATAATAAAATATCCACTCAACTTCATACTTATCCTATGGCAAATACTGCTAAAAACAGCCTAAAAGTCTTAGATTTTATGATGCATTAGTATTAAAATTGAATGGAACCCCAAAAGATTTTAATTTCAGCACATTAAATTACAGTCTTACCCATCTAACCAGGATGCAATCATTTTCCTGTTTGTTTATTCATTTTGTACTTTTCAAAGTTTCCACGAGCACATTTCAATGGGATGTGATGAGACTACGATATGCAGTTACTGCAGAATCACTTGTTTAGAAGACTGACATTTGTAGCGTACTCAGAACCAAGCAATATATGAGAATCAGAAACTAAGTGAATTCTGTAATTTGGTAATTTTTAAAAAATCCTCTACTGATTTTCTTTTTTTTTAAATAAAATACACTATTGCAGTAATCATATAATAAATTCTACAGCATACATGTAGTAGAAGTATTTAAATGCACCAGCTCTATCTCTGTAGGTTAATCTAAAAGAGAGCCTTTTAAATTATGAGCCACTCTGAAAATGCAACCTACAGTGAGTAGCAGGTATATTTCCCTTTTACAGCACAAGTTCTTTCAACATTTCTTTGATTTACCATTAACAATTTATAGTATCTTGTATGATCTGTTTTCATTTTCACACGTTTACTTAGATTGACGGAGATCTATGTGATTTTCATTCACCACTTTCCACCTGTTTACCATCATCATCAGAGAATGAGGCAGACCATGTAGTTAGTATCTGCTTATTCTGAAAAGATACTCTTGAACAACAAATAGTCTTTCTTTAATCATTTTTGTTTTGAATGAGAAACATCTTTTTTATATGTGTGCATGCAGGAATTGTGATAACTACCTGAAGAAATGATAACAATAATGCAGTGCTACAAAGGAAATTATTACCCTAAATTATTAAAGAAAGGAACCATGTATCACTAGTTCTCTGTTATAAATAAGTTCTCTGACTTAATAAAATTAGAGATTTGAGAGAGAATTTCCAAAACAACGTTTCAATTCTCACAAATATATAACCTAGTTATGAACAATGAGATTTTGTTGAAAAAACATTTCATTTCATTTGTGGGCTTTGTGTTGTTTGTTTTATGTGTGTGTGCAGCTCAGATGCTTAAACAAATTCCCTACATTCCACTTAAATATAGGCTATAAACAGCATGACATTTCTTACAAAAGAGAAAACTCAAAAACTTACACTATTATAATGTAAAAACTTCAGTATTTACAACACTGGTTTTGGTGGAGTGAATGAAAAACATTGGACCAATCTATTCCATACTCAATGAAGTTTTCTGTCAGCATGAAACCTCAAAAGCTCATCATCACAAACAATGAATAAAAGAGATACTGCTTTTTAATTTTAAATTAAAGATTCACCAAAGATGTCTCAAAACATTCTCAAACTTTATTGAGATACGGCTGTTGAGCTTCTGCAGAGCCTGGGCTCTGAGCTGAGTCCCAGCCTACTTCCTTATAACCCCTATTCCTGATTTACCTTTAATTAAAACCAACAAAAAAGCTAGGTCTTCACTTTTTACTGCTTTAGAGAATTTTTGTTTCTGCCTGCTTTTGCCTTTTTAAATTGTAGTGATCTCTAAGTCTTCCATGATCACAGCTCATATTCTTCATATTCTGTTTCTTTTTAAAACAATGTCTGGTCCTATCTCCATCTCTAGCTGCATACACAGCAAGAACTAACTTACTATGAAATGGAGACCAAATCCATAAAAATATATAGTTTCATGAAAAAGGCTTTTTCAATCACAAAATGAATCAAACCTACTAGTCTGTAGGTTCTAATAATCTACGCTTAGATTTTTATATATACCTATATAATAACCCTGATATAGCAAATAAACTGATTCTTTCTAATGTACTCTAGAAAGCAGCCATACTGATCAGCTTACTGATTTGCAAGCATTCTTCTAACAAGAAGCACTGTAACGGCTACTGTTTTGGAAGAAGCAAGTAAAAATTATAAATTAGATGATTATTACAGCTGTTAGTGAGGCTGCTTCACGCAACGCCTCAAATTCCCCCAATGCCTCACTGCAAATGTTCGCCAGGTGTTTGACACTTCAGTTTTACTTCTGGTGAGAAAAATGCTTACATCTGTAAGAATCAGCAAACAACAGCAACAGACATCATCTACAATTGAAGATTTCAACCTTCCTTATTGCATCTTGCTACAATATGGTTTAATTTTGGGTATATTTTTAAAAAATGAATAGGGAGAAAATATTTCTCACTATTAAAATTAGCTAAGACAGCATTTCTTCACTAAGAGTCAACATTTAAACACAGAAAGAAAAAAAAAAAAAAGAGGGGGAGTAGGAAAAAAAATCCTTATGTGTATTACCTAATCTGCTTGAAATCTTTATGATTTTACTTTGGTTCCTATGGTTCCATATGGTTCCATAAGAAATAATATGGAACTTTTGGTTCCATATGATTTCTTTTTTTTTTTTTTTTTTTTTTTTTCCTTCAAACTAGCTATGATTGCGGAGGGAAAATTACCAGTCACAGAGGTATTACAATCTCTCTGTAGAAGATGCACAATACTCAAATGCACACACTGGAGTAAATCATGTGGGGGCTGCGCTTGGAAGCCATGCTTCTCTTCTGCTTTTGTTTATCCACATGTTTTATTAACAGCCATCATCCTTTAACTTGCTTCACACCCACATAACAGACAGAATGTTACTGCACCTTCTGCTGGCTTCCCTGCAGCCCCTGCATTTTTCCCCTCTCCTTAATTGCAGTTTCCCTTAAATCGTGGACCACATGTGGCACAGTGAGACACTTGACCTTTTACACGTTGTAGTGCACAGTTCTACAGAAAAAGAATAAACTGCTTATTTTACAGGCACAAGGCCTGTTTTAGTAGCAAGTGCAAGCAGACATGAACCTCTCCGTGGATTCAAACTGCCTAGATTGTTGCTTGAATGCAGTATGTAGACAAATGCAATCCATTTTGCTAGAAATGGAAATTAATTTAGCTAATTTACCTTAAAGTAGTTTTTTATTTCTGAAAGATTGGTATGGATATAACAGTTTCAGTTATGAAGCTTTGGTAGCTATAGCAATCACATGTTTCAATTTCAAAATGCACGTTTTCAAATATGCATCATAAACCAACAAAAAGAAAAAAAAAAAAAAAGAAAAAAAAACATAAGAACGTATAGTGGAGTCTTTCTGATGACATCGATGCGTATGTATTTGATTGCAAGTCTGTTTGTGTGTGCCTGCATAAGAAATGTTATTCTTGGAAAGTATGTGACAAAGGACAAATAAGGACCCCATTTTTCTTGAAGAAAAAAATGTGACTGGTTTATTTCCTTACAGGCAGCTATCTCAAATTTATAAACCTCTAGAATCTTGAACATTTCTGAAAGCATCACAATGATAAACATTTTGTACTTGCCTCCACTATTCACTTTTCTCTTGCAAAGCTGCTCTTCAGTTTAAGGGTATCCTGCTTGATCCTCCAAAAAGGGCCTTTGACACTACCACAATTAACATGGATTTATCTAATTACTAGAGAATATGGCATCACTGCACAATAATCCCTGACAAATTGATCATTATTAGGTGTTAACATCTACTTGGTTAACTAACTGCCTTTGGAGCAAAAGGGTTTGTGGGAAGAGAAATACTTTGTAAGGAAAAGTCACAGCTATTAACAGCCATAAGGTTTGGTTTGGGAAGTGCTATTGCTATTATAAATCCCCCAGACTATTACTAGTTGCGATTCTTGAGGAAGAAAGGCACCACAGCTTGGCAAACCTGGCTTTCTGTGTTAGGAATGCCTCATGTTAAAAATAATTATCTACCATTAAGAAAGAGCACGCTTCACCAATTAGCATGAAGAATGCATAGCATTGCATTTATACCATTTGATATGTGATAGCTTTCCTAAGGCTCTAGGAGAAATAACCACATTATATACACTGCAGAGACTGGAAAAACAAGATTTAAGTACATTTTGCTATATGTAACTGATTAATATATTCATATAAATCTTTTGTGAGCGTTCAGTGTAGCCCATTTTAATGCCATGTACCCCATATGCATGCACCTTCCACTGAAGGTCTTTCAGCAGTGCCATCAGGCTACTCGCACTCTATCAAGCATCACTCACTTCTAGTGGAAAAACAAAAGGAACACTTGAGAATCTGGTCACAAGAACTGAACATGAGGCAATAAATGGGTACTAGGGCAAAGGCTGAACTTCCAAACTTCAGCTGGCATGCACAGGTTCAGCACATCTCACCCTGCCAAGGAGGTGCTTGCTGGAACCTCACATTCAGACAGCAGCTGCCCATACCTCTGAGGTTTTTCAGAATCCCCTGGATGCATGTGAATTTTAGCATGATTATCAAACATAAGATACTGATAAGAACTATACTTAAAGCACATTTTTTCCTGTAAGTAGACGTGTCTGCCTTAGTCACATCTATTCATTACTGATATACTTCTTGCCTCCATTCACAGCCTCATTATTCTTACACAGACACTACAGGTTTCAGTTTGCCCACCCATAGTTTCTCTATTCCTTTCAAATGAAAGAGCAATTTTGAAGAATGCCAGAACTACTGATCTGCCTTTCTTTTGGGGGTTTTCACATGTTCAAACTCCCCTGCTTGAAAAAGTACAAAGTCTGGCAATTTGATTCTTCTGCACTACCCTGCAAAAAGATAGCAACCTGAAGAAAGAACTAACACACAAGAAAGGAAAAAAGAGATATGGAATTCACATGTGTGGAAGGAGTATAGAAATAAATACAGACTACCAAGAAAAGAGATAAAAAGCATAGAAATATCCAAGTGGGCAAGAAGAGAGAGCAAGAGTTATTTTAGACATGAACAATACAAATGTGAGAAAGCTTTGAGAGAATAATACATACATTATAAAATAAAGAATAATATATAAAATATAGGATAATGTATGTATTTAGAAAGGATTTTATATATACGTGTACATATATATATAAACCCATAGAAGTTGGCCTTGTCAAAAAGGAGGCTGGAGGTGTCTGCATTACATTTTGCATCCAGGGTTATTATTGCTGTTGAGCTCCTCATTATTCCATGCAAGGGAAAGCAGTGACAGCATAAATTTATAGTGTTCTAAAGGTAGACAGCCACCAGAAGGACAATGTCTACATAAAAAACATTGAGGAAAATGAAATGTACTTAAAATATAACATATCTACTGTTTGTTGTGAGTTATACAGTTAAAGTCTTACTGTTTCGGTATCACACGAGCAGGATTACAATACCCAGTTACTATGTGTAGTCTTACAGAGGTGGATCTTTTGTTTTCCTCAGCAGTTCACTGTTTGCTCTTACTGCAGAGGTGAATCTGAGGATAGAGTGGGGTGTGCCAAACTAATTGGCTTTTCAGTGGAAGGGAGGAGGACACTGAGCTCTAATCCCCGGTGGAAGGGGGAGAGGGAAGAGAATTCACTAGCTGCAGAACTGCCCTGGCCAGAGGGCAGCCTGGCTCATGGCAGTGGGATTCAAGCTATCAGCTCAGAAACCCTACTGATATTTTAACAAGAGGTGTAGAACTGGGTCATGTGGCATCCAAACCGACATGTTTTGAGAAGGACTACAACAGAAGAACTAACATTTGTTTCTTTGGGCCACTACTGGTCTTCTGATCAAATATTCTGCATCTGTTAAGATTTACAGGTGAAGGAAGATCCATTTTCACTATGTCTAGCATACATATGAGTCACCCAAAACATGAAGCATTAGTAATTACTCACTATGTTTGATTTAGAGCTAGAGATGACAACAAACAATAATAGAGAGGGAGTTATTGCACTCTGAAAAAGTGGCAAAGGAGGAGAATGGAAAGGAAAAATAAAAATTTTAATTTAAAAAAAAACATCCCAGCCACACGAATTGTTAGTGTCTCACTGTGCAGATGTGGCAAATCCCTCGTACAGGCACTGTGCCTGCAAAAATCCCTGCTAAGCCTGAAGGGAACAGAGAAGAGCTACTTGCCTAAAGCAGATGGAGACCACATCAGATGGGCATCTGCTGCCTGGCTGCGAAGTCAGCCTTACTTCTTCACTCTCTTAACACTCATGTAGCAAGACAGTGGCGAGATCCTGTCTGGAAAGCAGTGAGGAACCAGGACAACTAGTTAAATTATTTTGAGGCCTATTCATGCTAAATTGTTTGACTACTTTCTTTAATCTTCCACACCAGAAATGCTTACAACTATATAGTTAAAAGCTCCAACTTGTATTGTAATGTATTGATGTTGCAGATGACTCTGCAAAGTATAACTCTGAGTTAACAAATAATTTTGTCAATTTTTTAACAAAAAGAATCTTTCAAGTACCCTGGAGATCCAGAGTGAATGGCAAGTTTTTAGATGGCCAAATGCATTTCTCAGTTGCTCAATATAATTAAACTTTGCATACTTGAAGCAAAAATGGAAAATAAAATCTCTCCTGAGCTTCATGCTGTCCTTTCGTGCCAATGCTGACTTAACATGTAATATATCAGCAAAGCAACATTACACTGATGATACAGAATTTATGAGGGATGTCCTGTATCTTATTAAATAGTAAGTTGAAAGCTACAGGGGAGAGCAGTAGAGAGGAGCAAAGTAACAATGCCTTCACGTTTCTAGAGACTGAGAAAATAGGTCTTTATTTTCTACTTTTTAAGGGGAAAATAGAGAACTTTTAGAAAATATGTATGTAAATGAAGTAATCTGAGTTTCTCCCTAAAGACCTAATAAAACAAAAGCAGATGAAGCGATAAAGTTAATTGCAGACTTTTTTGCTATAAAATTCACCTTCATGAAATGTGAAACCCCTGCCTATGCCAAAAAAAAAAAAAAAAATACCAGAGACACTTCGTTTTTCTTTAATCAAAAAGATTTTTTCTAATTTTACTTTTAGGTCTCTGAAATAGGTTTTTGTTGCTGTTACTATTTTTGGTTGGTTGGTTTTGTTTTGACTTTTTTGTTTTGTTTTGTTTTGTTTTCTGTAGGAAAGAATATACAACTGTTTAGTTAGACAGGACCTGGCTGGTAAGACGCAAGCTTCACAAATTTACGATCACAGTTATTAACTTATACATCCCATGAAATAAAATGGTCTTTCAATAGTTGTTTATAAACGTGAGTCCTATCAATATAAATACCAGGAAAACATATTAGCTCTTTTTTGCCTTTATCTTTCCTCTTATGCAAGGAGTTCTGGCCAAAATGACATGTTTTTGTTTGTATCTGTTTAGTCCCTTCCTCTAATTAGCCATATGTTTCTGCATTTCAAACAAGTGAATCATAAATGATACTTCAACAACAATTTTATATGTACACACAAACAAAATTCCTGCTTACCATAGCATTTTAAAAGTATCACATGTTCATCAGCATAGTGCCAAAAGAACAGTAAGTACCTGCTGAAGGAGAAAGGTAAATGCCATGTCAAATATTTAAGCACCTGAATGCTATATTTGATTTGTTTTGAAACAAAATTGCCTGTCTTTTCAGGGAAAAGACAGCTCACATACCTGGTGCTAGAGTGGAAAAGATATAAACTATGGAGCCATTCCACTGTAGTTGTACTAGTTCTTGTTTTTTCCAAATTGCATCCCTTAATCCTCTCAACAGACCACTGTTTCCAGCTAACACTTCATTATTATTATCAATCAATATCAATAATTCAATATTATCATATATTATGATACTTCTTGCAAGATGTTCAAGGAAGTAACTGAAGTCTTTGTTCAGCAGTGTTAAAAATGCCTTCACTGTGTAACCACGTAATTTACATGTATAATATTTGTGCCTGTTTTCCCACTCAGGCGTTCTTTTAGTATTGAGTATTACCCAGTTTCTGATTATGAGATATCAAATTGACACTGTGAGAACTCTGGAAAAACAAACATATGGACATCTCGGACTGAAAACTTCCAATGAGAGCAGCAGTGACTCCTGGGGATGTTAAACACTTCTTAAACCGCAAGGGATTTCTGATCCTGTGAATTCTGTTGGAAATGTGCCAGATTCAAACCTCATCACAAAAACTATTCCTTCATGCATCACCTTTGTGCAGGTGATGCTTAAAGGCTTCACCATTGCAAACTGAATGTCATTATTAAAATCTAATTCTCTTAGCTCCAGGAAGTGATGGGAACATTGCATGGCAGAGAAAGAAGGAGGTGGTACTTCTGATATTAAGTACTTGAGTGAGAATTAAAAAATGCAGTAGCAGGAAATGTTAATTAAGAGCTTAGTCACCATGACTAAAAAGACCAACTAACCTGGAATTAGGATAGAACAAGAAGAAATGAAATTCTCTGCTTCTTTTCCCATGGACAGCTCAGCATTTGTTGTAGGTATCTGGCCAGCAAACAAGGCTGATCAGAACAGAGCATGTTACAGCAATACCATTGTAATATTACAAAGGTGAACCTTAAGGTTAAATTTTTGCTTACACTGAGTACATGGTCATGATTTAAAGCCCCTGAACTTCACGCTACTGTCCATGCACATTCTGGCCCTGCAGCACTATGGTGTGTTTCACTCCTGGGCAGGAGACACGCACCTTCAGGCAACATGCTGATCTTCTGCCAGCTCACCAAAGTGCTCTGAACAAACAGGAGCCCTGACTGTAACATTCTGGCATTCTCTTCTCTAGGAAAATCTGGCTGCCAGTGTGAAGCTAGTTTTCAAGAAAATCTGTCAAAGAGAAAAATTTCTATTCCCACCCTGAGACATATGTCCCTCTGCTAAGCTGTGTAGTGCTTCCAGATTCCACTGTCACAGAACACAATTACTGTACTAAACAAAGCACAAACAATTTTTTCATTAAGATTTTATTATGCATATCTCTTGATCAACATTGTGCTGAAGATCACTCAGAATATTTATTATTTAATATCATATAAAAGTTATTAAAGTTGAAAGCCTTCAGTATTTCCTTCAGGCTTCCAATCCAATGGGAAATGACAAAATTATATATATATATATTTCTTTTTTTCAGACATTTAATTTCAGACATTATATTTCCTCTGTAATTGACAACAGAAATACCATTTACAATTTTCAATTGTATCAATTGTCCAAAACCAGAATCAACACAGGAGAAATATAATTACCATATACATAGAATATTTTGGTATAAAGGCTGGTGAGTCTTACTAAAAAAATTCATACATGCAAACTTTCTCAAGAATTCTGAACATTGATCACCCAAGAAAAATATCAAATACCTCCCATCGCCATATCAGCACTATGACTGCCAATAACCTTCCCATTCAGTACACAATTTGTATGTAATTTATGCAAAATACAAGTATATAATTTACACTTTTTTCCCCAGTCTAGGTAGTGTCCAGATAAGAGCTGTAATAACAAAGATGAGATGCTTCAAAATCATGAAAAAACAAGATCATGCAAGGCAACTGTTTTCAGTTAGTGGTACACAAAATGTAAATGACAGTATATTGATGCCCATTTCTATAACATTGCTTACACAACTGTTCTGCTACATGGATTTTACTGTTTTGCTTTCCAGTATCTTCACACCCTTAATGTTATTTCTCAATAGATTTTCACTGCTAAAAATGCTTAATTTGGCTTTTTTCCTCCCATGACTGACGTTAGGCATGACCTTGAATTGAATGCCATTGTAGCAAGCTGTCTCTCACTGTGGGAGTTCTCTTTTTTATAGTGCTTGAGCACAGTATCTTTGATTTGGTAAAGCAGCACTTGAACAGCTTAAGCAGCACTCAGTAATTTTCTGCAGCCACAAAGGTTTATAGTTTGTCCAAGCTTCAGCAGGAACAGCAGTATTTTACGCACACATAATATCCTTTTAAGAGAGCACTTTTCAAAGTGCTTTGAAAACACTGAGCTTCACAACACCCTGGAAGGTGACTACAGAGGGCACAGGTAACGCTGCAACTGCCTATGGGGGCAGGACTTGGCAGGTGTTTAAGAGTAAAAACAATATATTCAGTTGAAATTACAGTGAGCTTCACAGTTTAAAAGACTTTTTTTTTTTTTTGTCTCCATATGGAGCCCCTTAATGCTACATTCAGACAACTCACTGGCAACAATACCAATACATGACTATTTTCCTCGTGTAATCACAGCAAGGTGTGCCAAAACCCTAGCAGAAGGTGGTCTGACTAGATGCCTTCCATAACTCAGTGGAAACACCTACAGCTCAAAATCTCATCCTAGCTCAGTGCAATTTCCAAATAAAAGAAAACACACTAAACCAATGAAATTGTCCATAACTTTGGTGAATTCTCCTGAACCTTTTATTTGAATATACTCATCAAATTCAGATGAAGCCTGCTTTGCAACAGAACATGAAATAATCACACTTTTTGCATCAAAAACATTTATCAGGATGCCAAATATAATGGCAGCATGCATACAATGAAAATGACTGAACAAACAGTGATGAAAAAATGTTTTCTTTTCCTGTTTTCTGCTATGCAGTGGTTATAATTCAGAAGTAGATCAACCAGACAAAAAATGTCAGTAAGAATTGCAGCACTGTCTGCGTACACTTGTCTTCAGTCATTTCACTTACTTGCATTTACATTGCTACCAAACTTGGCAATCTATCAACTGTCTGTGCTCTTGGAAGCCAAGCATAAGAAGCAACAGAAGTAACCCAACAGTGCCAGGCAATTGTCGTCCTGTGCCAACTGCTGCTTCCATTAGTTCCATTAGGTGGGGGATGTCCATGCTCTCTGTTCTTTCTAATACCTGGCCTTGTCAGGATTCCCCTGCACTGCATGCTCTGTGCTGTGACAGAGGCTCTATCTGCAGTATCATTTCCCCTTGGTCCACCTTTATCTTCTCCCTTTTCAGTTTTCCAGTCTTCCCACTTCCCCTGCACTAGGGTTCTGCATGCCTTCTTTCCCAGTCAAGTATTCTCCTCATTGCCATGTTGTCTCTTAAAATTCTTCTTCACAAACAATAATCATAGCATCATAAAACAGCCCAGGTTGGAAGGGGCCTTTAAAGACCACCAAGTACAACCTTTGATGGGAAAAGGGAGCCCAGGTAAGATTACCTAGCATCCTGTACAGAACAGCCAGTGATGGAGACCCTACCATGTCCCTGGGGAGGTTGTTTCAGTGATTGATTGTTCTCAAAAAATGTCTTCCTTATATTAAGATGAAACGTCCCTTGGTGCACCTTCACCCATTGCCCTTTGACTTCTCCTTGGGGTTCTCTGTGAAGAGAGAGCCTCCATCCCCTTTTGTAGCAACACTGAATGTACTGAAATACTGTGACAAGGTTTCCCCTGAGCCTTCTCTTCTGCAGAGAGAAAAAAACTAATTCCTTCAGTCCTTCCTCATAGGAAAGGCAGGTTCTCCAGCCCACTGATCATCTCAGTGGCCATCCTTTGGACCCTGTACAGTCTATCCACATCTTTTTTTTTTTTTTTGGATTGTGGGGACCAGAACTGGACTTACAGGTGCAACCTGACAAGTGCCAAATAGAGCTGTCTCTCTCTCTCCCCACTATTAACGCCCCTAGAGATACAACCCAGGATCTAATTTGCCCTTATTGCCACAGCGGGGCACTGCAGGTTCAACTTGCCCACCAGCACTCCCAGGTCTCTTTCATCCACAAAGATCCTAACCTGCACTGGGCAGTTCCGTTAATGTCATCCCAGGTGCAGGACCTTGGACTTGTTCTTGTGAAATTTCATACAGTTCTTGCCAAGCAAAAAATATAAATATTACCTTTTTTCCTCTTATCCCCATTCCAGTGTCCTATCATTCTCCTTCCAAGTTTAACCTTATTCACTTCTGAGTTTCCAGTCTTCCCATAACACAAACCTACAGGATGACAGCAGAGTCTTCAAGGATACAAATAAAAATCATAATTAATAACTAGTAGAATAACCACTAATTATACTGATGGAAATGCCTTTATGGCATAATAAAGAGAACAAAGAATACATATCCAACACAAGTAAAAACATAATATTCTGGGTGAATGCAAAAGTACACAATGTAGTAAGACAGCCTCCAGAAGAACAAATGCAGAACAGAAAAAGGGGAATTGCTCTGGCACTGTTTCTCCCAGTTAATTTTGCTGCTTAACTGGAACAGATTCTCCCTCAACAGCTCTTTTCTTATTTACAGCTCACCACATTTAGCTATTGCAACCCAGCAAGCATATGCAAAGAACTACCTTTTACTATGTAACCAGGTCAAGTAAACTTGCACTTTATAGAGCACTGTGCACAGATAATTTCCACTCCAGACCTCCTACACAAGGTGACCAATGCCACAGTACTAAGTCGCTGTGAAATGGGATAATGCTCTGTTTCCCAGGTGCTAGTGCACCTACCACCCCTTGCCTGGAGTGCAGATGAATCCACTGTGGAGCTCCACATGCCATCACTCCATCAGTCTGATTGCTTCCCACCCCTTCAGTAGGGGATCAATGTTGCTCTGGTTACTTGGAAAACTGAACTCCATAGGAGGAAAAGGTAAGGGCAAGACAGAACATTATTATCCTAAGGGATTTGAATGGGTGTCACCAAACTGTTAGTCTGTTGCAATAGTGATTAAAGTTCTAAGCAGGTGGAAGTGTAATGCGGTACTCAAGTCTCATTTTTGCATATTTCTTAGTTATATCAAGGCAAAGGACACATTTTTAAAAAAGACTCCCCAAAAAACAACCAGCCAGACAAACAGAAACCCCCAGCACCTGTCATTCCCACAGCATTAGGAATCAGAAGTGCTTAACTTCTGAATTATCATTTACAGAGTTCCACAAACTGTATGCTCCTCGGTAGTTGATTAATAGGTGGAAAAAAGCAGAGATGGATCTGTGTAGCAATTTAACATTTGTTTTTACTTTTCAAAAGTATTCAGAGGGAGCTAAAATAACCAACTCTGATATTTTGTATGCTCTAAAAATCACTGGGGGGTGGTAGAACATGTACCCAGCAGAAGGAAAAGAATTTTAAATGGCCAACTAAAAAGGTCTTTTCCTTAAACACTAAAAACTCTATTGAGGGTGAAGCTTTTCAAAAAATAATCACAGTGAAGATAACTTTCCTGCAAGTTTTCCATGTATTTATATTTTAAAATCAGTATCTCAAGGGATAGATGAGACTCATATAAGATACTTAAAAAAAATAATAAATCCTGGCCTCCAGAATGTGGGACACTTAAAAAGTTAAGCAAATTATGCATCATAGGAGTCACAGTAGACAAATTAATTTGCACAGGTTATCTACTTTGCAACAGCTCCACAGATTTTCATGGGTTGTGCAATGCATGAAAGGTTTGCTCCAGCCAACCTTCTCCCTTGTCTCCCTTCCCTGCATTATGCCAGTTTATTCTGTTATGTAGGTCACATTTTCATGTAGAAAAGACCCATATCTTTTTATGATATTTCAGGCCATAGATGTGAAGTTTTGACAGCTGTACCAACCCCATGACAATTTAATTTCCTGGCAAAGTCTTTAAATAGATCAGCTTTGTAAATGACATAAGACACTTTCATATTAAAAAACTCTTGATAGAGTGATCTAGGACCACTGATTTTCAGGAATTATCTGCTGTGTACAATTTTCTACTGTAGTCAAACATGCCTGTTTTCCAATATTAGAGAAGCACACATGCAAATTTATACATGCACTTTGTTCAGTAATGAAGTCAACCTTTCCTTAGTGAGACTGGATAATAACCTTCTGAGTAGTAGTAATAATACCTACAAAATAGTAATTTTGCACGGGATATTTTTAAGTGTTAAAGATTGTTGTAGCATGCCTTCAGATTACAAGGAGATGACTTGAAAAAAAAAGTTTCAAGACTATAATTAAAACTGGTGGCTTGGGTGAGAAAACAGAGGACAAAACCCACAGATTCAAGAAATTTATTAACTTTCTAACAACTCACCACCAATAAAATACTGAACATTTGTTTATCTAACTGCAGAATTCCTATTATAAAACAAGGAACATAGCTTAGGAAATTGATGACCTTGAATTTGAGTAACGAGTTTTTCTCATTTTGTTTCTAACTCTGAATATACTTGTCTGTGTCAGGTTTGGTGGTGAATTTGGATCTTAATGTTTCAAGTAACTTGTAGAAACTGCCTAATTTCAGATTTATTTAATTAAGGCTCACATACTTTTAGATGCTGTCTGATGGTTGCTTATTAAGTAAGCTGTAATCTCTGAATTGTTAAGCAGAAAGTTCTCCTGAAATAAGTATTGAGGAAGGAAGAAAATAGTAAATCTGAATATATGTATACTGGAAAAATATTTCCCAGTCAACACTTTCTCAAAAAGCATAGAATATACATATGGTCTGCTTTCACTTACTTTGTGTACTTCCAGATGCTGGATATTTTGCACTTAATTGACAATCTGCTAACCTACTTTAGCATTCTTACAGAATCCAAAGAGTGGTGTCCAGATGCAAGAATGCATGTTTTTCTCTTGCAGGCCTTGAATGATTACGATTTTATGGAAACTAAATGTTGGTGAGATTCATGGAGTAACACCACACCCACACACCCCAAGCACAAGAATTAACACACTAGTATGGGCCAAATCTCCATTTATACCTTCTCCACTAGGAATAGAAGGTGTCTATCCTGGGCAACCATGCAATGAATGACTCCCACAGCAAGGAGTAGCCAAACATCTAATACTAGCATATCTAATACTAATACCTCTAGTAGCCTAACATCTGATGCTAAACTGGGAGGAGTTGTTGATTCTGTTGAGGGTGGAAAGGCCTTGCAGAGAGATCTGGACAGATTGGAGAGCTGGGCAATTACCAACCACATGAAGTTTAACAAAGGCAAGTGCTGGGTCCTGCACCTGGGGCAGGGCAACCCTGGCTATACGTACAGACTGGACAACGAAATGCTGGAGATCAGCCCTGCAGAGAGGGATCTGGGGGTTGTGGCTGACAGCAAGTTGAATATGAGCCAGCAGTGTGCCCTGGCAGCCAGGAGGGCCAACCGTGTCCTGGGGTGCATCAAGCACGGCATCGCTAGTCGGTCAAGGGAGGTGATTGTCCTGCTCTGTTCTGTGCTGGTGCGGCCTCACCTCAAATACTGTGTGCATTTCTGGGCACCACAGTACAAAAAGGACGTGAAACTGTTGGAGAGTGTCCAGAGGAGGGCAACAAAGATGGTAAAGGGCCTAGAGGGTAAGATGTATGAGGAGTGGCTGAGGTCACTGGGCCTGTTCAGCCTGGAGAAGAGGAGGCCAAGGAGGGACCTCATCACGACCTACAGCTTCCTTATGAGGGGGAGTGGAGGGGCAGGCACCGATTTCTCTCTGGTAACCAGTGATAGGACCCAAGGAAATGGAGTCAAGCTGTGACAAGGGAGGTTCAGGCCAGACATCAGGAAGAGGTTCTTCACTGAGAGGGCTGTCACACTAAAACAGGCTCCCCAGGGACACAGTCACTGCACCAAGCCTGTTGGAGTTTAAGAAGCGATTGGACTGTGCACTTAGTTACATGGTCTAAACTTTTGGGCAGATCTGTGTGGTGCCAGGAGTTAGACTTAATGATCCTTGTGGATCCCTTCCAGCTCGGGATATTCTATGATTCTATGTTCTAAAACAGAATGACCATCCTTGAATGAGTTATGAAAGTGATGATCTCAAGCTCCCTTTCAAAATATAACATTGAATTTATCTCAGAAAATATGCACTTCTCTCATTCAGCAGTGCATTCATTTATCTTAAAGGCATTTACATTCCTTAAGTTAAGCACAGGAGACTACTGCCAAATGCACTTCACCATGCAATGGTCAGGGAACCGCACCAGAAGGAAGTTGAAGAAGCATCTTTTCCAGAATACTACATTCTTGCTCTGTAATAATTACTGATTGTACTATACCTACATTTATTATTAAATGTGTAAAATGATTACAGTAACAGTTCCCTCAAAACACATCAAGAAAGTTTTGGAGAAAAAAAAAAATGTAATCAAAAATGAAGAACAAAAATGAAGTGGGTATCACTTTTTGAAATTTTATTTATAACCCTTCAAGAGTGTTGCATTAAGCACTTATTAGCATATGAGGCAAGCAAGTCAATGAACTGAAAATCCAATGAGTTTACAGTTTTGCTGAACTACCTCAGCTGTATTTGAGACATACTAAATATATTGATAAATATGATATCGTCAAGGTCATATTCATATAGACTACACTGTTATCACTTGCAGCACTTTGGCCATTGTAAAGAAACATCAAAATTAGGACGGGTGATAGAAGAGGACTGGGAAATTGGCAATGTTGCTTTAACTGTTATACGCTGAAGTCACATCAAGTTTATTCAGTTTCAGCAGTTAGAAAAACTGTTTTCCTGTTGATGATTTTACTAAGTTTGGGTAGGTATATGTAAGATAAACAGAACCATAAATGGACAGACAACATAACAAACCTATAAAATTTAAGATCTGAAAATTCTGGGCGTATAGGGGAGTATAAATTATAACTGTGCAAAGCTATAAAAACATTTGTTGAATTGGTAGGGAGATAAAATTTAAATAAAAACATTTCCCAGTCTGCTAAGCCATAGCAATATTCTTTTGTTTGTATTCTTCATAATTTATCTGTTTGACAGCTTCACTCAACTTTAGTAGCAAACAGAGGTATTGATTATCTCTCGACATCCTAATGACTGGACACTGGGACACAAACCATACATGTAGAGTTTCTGGTTCCAAGTGAAATTACAGTCTGCCCTACAAGATTGCACAATAAATCAGAGAACAAATCAGCCAGCATAGGGCTCTGGGGTCACTGAAGTGATGTTGACACATTACAATAATGAGAACTTGAAACACCTCATGCCCTATTGATTTTTAAGCTGAATCATTGCCACTGCAGGAGATTACAAGACTGTGTACTGGAATCATGACCCACACGGGAGATGCTGATGAAAAACACAAACAATTGCACCAAAATAGCCCTTCACCTGTACCTAATAAAACCGAGAATACCCTTCCCTCCCCCCAGAAGTCCTCAGTTGGCAATTCAATGAGCATTTAACTACTTAACTATCTCACTTAAAACATCTTTCCCTTTCTATTTTCTTCCTAATCTACATTAATGATGTAGATAAAAGATGTAGATGTAAAGCTACACTTTAAACCCTCTCACAAAATTTGAAATAGATAAATCAGCATACAAGAAATGCTTTTAATATGCCTAGAAGCTCATTCAATAGCAAATTATTTTATGACACACAAAAAAATTCCAGTAATCACCAACATATTTCCTACCTGGAACAGAGAAAAAATATGTAAACGTCGAAAGCTTTCTCATCAGCTAAAGAAAAAAAATCATTCGTCTTTCTTTTTTTAATTCCACTTGACAGCACTGAGAACCAGAAAGCTGTTAGAGGTGACCAGTGACACAAGACTATTACAATCCTGTCACGACCCAAAAGAGCAGTTATAATTTGCACTGCAGTGAATTACTTTAGGAACACATCATTTTGGTTAAGGGGAGAAAATAATCCCTTTATTATCACAAGCAACCAAGAGACTTCATGCTATCCCACAGAGGTGCAAGAAAAGATAAAAACTATTTAACATGCGTCTGCAGTAAATAAAGTTTGAAGTTTTGTGTTATTCCTGGCAACAAGATTCCTCAGAGATACATTTTTAATCCGTAGCTCTGCACTTGGCATTTATTTCTTTAGGAAGGGAGGGAAATTCTCAAATTATTTCTCAAGTAGTGAATTAGTACACATTAGCTGTGCTAAACGCCACAAAAATAGCAGCTATAATCATTATTACTGGGGTAAAGACACTTCACAATGGTATTTCCTGTAGAATCGTTGGGGGCCTAGTGGCAATTTTAATTACCAACAGTCAATGCAGTAACTGTAGTGCATGACAAGCTACCATAAAAACAATCTTGCCTAGGAACAAAATTTAATATCTCTTGCTCCCTTAACAATTTCATCCATTTATGACAATTGGGAAATACCATCAACATAAAATCAAATAAAGACAATACTCAACGTTACATGGAAAGAACAAATAGCAGCAAGTAAAGCAACAAACACCACTGCCCAGAAGACAAGCAGTAGTTTTTTGTCACATATTGAGAAGAAAGAGTGCATGTGCAAGTGGAGAAGAGAAGCCCCACCTTAACTAGCAGCTTCCTCGCTGGTCCTGCTGACAACTTGTTACCCACAGCAGTGACAGCACCATGACACAGGATGTTGATCTGCTTTGGGCTGACCCTTTCTAAGGACTCTACAAACATGCACAATGAGAATCAAAAGGCACTGACCTGTTAGGACTGTGCATGTTTCTCATTTATTTTGTTGACTGTTTTCTGTTCTGAGAACTAGTGCTATTACGTTAATAAATACAACAAAGTACACACTTTGTTGTACGTACATTTATTTGTTACATGTAACATACATTTTGCTAATACTAATCTTAATGACACAGAAGAATTTATTACTCAGTAATTTTCACAATCATTTAATACTGAGCAGCATTAGAGTATCATGCCATCTCTTACCACTTTTCAACACATAAGTCAAATAGGTTGATGGGACAGTTTATTGAGAAAGAAAACCCAACTCATCAATATCCATCAAATAGATATTTTAAACTTTATAATGCAAGTAGCATATGAATATTTGGACAAAATACTTCATAAATCTTGTTGACAAGGAATCAGGACTCCTTACCAGAAATAAAGCAATTAATGGTATATGATATCTTACTAGGAATTTTTCTATAATTTGCAATAAAGAGGCATCTGTTTTAGTTGCACAAAGATTACTCAGAAATTAAGCTGGCTAGCTACACAAGGCTCCAACAAGGAAGAGACTGAGCATGGTGTTGTACTGGCTAGAGATACAGATCTGATGGATGGGAGCAAGTGAAAATTAAATGTTTATAAGTGCAAAGTAATTCAGATTGGAAAGGAACATTTGAACCACTCATAAATGAGTGAGTTGTCATGATCTGCATTAACTTAAAACAGTGATTACGGTAATTGCTGTGTATACCACAATTAAAACAGCTCAATTACACCTGATGCCCTTGTGTGTAACTGATCAGTCAGAACAAAAAGAACACTGTAAAAATATGAGGGTCCATAAGAAGGTTCACAGTAATAACAAGAGATTGAACTAGCTAGAAGACCTAAAACTTCTCATGTAAAAAATAGAAATAACACTAAAGCTGTTTGTTGTTGCTTGTTTGTTTAAGGAAAACAAAAGGGGAGTCAAGATAAATACTAATAGAAGGTACAGTGAACCACAAAGTTCAGTTCCCTTTGTCATGAAAAAGGACATGGGAATGTGCAATGAAAATTAACAGCACTGTGACATCTCCCCTCCCACCACAACCTGTTACAATTTTTCTAAACACATCAGGTAATAAACAATGGTAGAACTCACTGTCAAAGTGTGTTACGAGTACCCATTCTAACAAAGCCCGTATAGATATTAAATAAGCTGAAGTCTGAGCAAGGTGTTGTACTTCTCTCTATGCTTTTTTTTTTTTTTTTTTTTTTTTTTTTTTGGTCTTTATTCAAAGAATGTTTTGGAAACTCTTGATAATTTACATACTATGATTTGACTATTTTGGTAAATTTCTGTGTTTTTAGATTATTTACTACTCAATATTAAAACAGATACAGGATTTTCTAGTTAGCCACAAGATGTCACTTGCTAAATAGCAATTTGAAAAATTGCATATTTATCTGAAGTCAAAAAAAAATAATAATAATCAGGCATTGTTATTTTCACTTTTTGCTTGTTTCTTCAAGGATATCACAGCAGAGCTTAATATAGCAGGAAGGTTCCACAATGTATTTTTTTCAAATCTTTCAGACTGTCTTGGGACTAAAAATAAAATGACCTGAACGTTACAAGTGAATGCAGAAGTATGACAATAATGTCAATACAAAAATACTTTTGTTATTTATTAACTCAGGCGGTATTGCCAGTATATTTTTGTATTCCCACCTCCTCATTACACTGGCTTAAGTTTTTGTAGATTTCCCTCACTTAACTCATGCTATGTTCATAAATCCCATTAAGAAAATAGGACAGACCTGATTTTTTGAATATGAGTTTAAGGTTGTAGTCTTTTTGATATTAATGTGGAATTTTAGCAATTTAAACTTCATAACTGACCCAAGATGTTGCATGTCCTGCATCAGAAATGATATTTCACACCTGATGAGGAAGGGCATCATACCATAACCTGCTCCATAACCCTTCAATACACATCTTTTGGGGGTCTCTCATTTTAAAACATAAAATGCACTTCCTAGAAAATTCGTAGTGTTGCTAGGGCACAATCTAATTCAATCCTTTCTCCCAGTCTCTCGAGCTGTACAGAATGGAGACATGAAGATAACAGAATCACTGTAAAATATATCCTTTATACTTCATAACTAAAAATCCAACCACATAGATTCTTTAGAACTAGGTTTTTGCTTGTTGCAATATCATTGACAAAAGATTCAAAGTAACTTTTCTTGAACACTTGCCTTTTCTTTGATGTCTCTGCACCATTTTTACTCTATAATCCTTTTGTATCCCTCACTAGCCCACTGTGTCCCATATTTGGGGTACAACAGGTTAAAAGTCACACTGTATCACCTTCTAACTTCACACACCACAACGTGATTCATTCTTTTGTGCAGTGAAGAATAAAAAGTTGTTCCAAACGGGGGCTGGGAAGGTGGCACTAGGAAAGTTCAGCTCATGTGAGTGTTGGAGGCTGTTTCATTTGTTCTAAAAAGTCAAGCAGATTTATGACACTCTACACCACGTACAACAAATACACTGCTTTTCCCAAATATAAGAAAGCAGAAACATGAAAACACAGCAACAGGTAGAGGTATTTTACTAAGGCTTCCTGTCTCCCTCACCATCTGTATTGACAGACTTTTATTTTTAACACTTCAGCACAAAGAGAAATTAGAAAAGAAATCATAACTGTAAATATTGAATATGATTGCCATGTTTTTCAATTCCCTTGCCCATTTGTTACAAGATGCTGCTGTGTATCTTGTTTCTGTCTTGTTAACATTTGATGGAGTACTTCCATGAGCATACGCTTGTTCTTGTTCTCCACGCTTTGTTCTGTCACTGCAACAGATGGCTTTACACTGAAGCATATGAAAATATTAAATTCTTTATAAACCCCTTGGAGTTTGAAATGCCTGCAAGTAACCAGCATCTTGGCAACTACTTCTTTAATACAGATATTAGAGGGTACTATTTAGTATTTCCATATTGGCCTTCTTTTTGCTACAGCCTATTCCAAACCCTCAGTTTTCTCTGAGCTTAATTAATAGTAGCACTACTTCATCTGAGATGATATTACTTCAAAGCAGAATAGTATATTTTCTTAATGTCCATCCGATCATTGCTGACTGGTAAAAGCTGATTAGAAAAAATATGGTTAGCCACAGCAGGTGCTTGTGCTGTATCATGAAGGGGTCTGGAACACACTGGGACCTTGCTCACAACTCCCATTCCCGCTCCAGCTTTAGGAAAGACGTAGTATTTATTTTCCACGGCAGCTGGCAGAGGACTGTCCCCACAGATTTTTTTCTAGTTCTCTCTCACATAGTCTTCTGTTCTATAGCAAACTAGCTAATACCTGTAGAACTTGTTTTTTTTGTGTGTGTGTGTGTTTTTTTTTTTTTGTTTTGTTTTGTTTTGTTTTGGTTTGGTTTGGTTTGGTTTTTTTTTTTTTTTTTTTTTTTTTTTTAAAAAAAAAGCAAGAAAATAGGGTGTCCACTGTCCTTATCCTTCTCACAACAACAAGAGTTCCCCAGCAAGGACCAACTGTGCGCACTGACTAGTTAGGAACATGTACTTTTTATTTCTAGTGCTTCCTCATTCAGAGAGTTTCGGGCAGGGACTGTTGGTTCCCATAAAGAAAGTGCAGAGTACTACACATAAAATAGTGCAACAGAGCCTCTCTAGCCCCAAGGCACTCTTACACTTCTCAAATAGTAAAAGTGTTGTGCTCTAATATGTTCTGTGTAATCTGATTTTTATTCATGAACCTTAATGTTATGTCATTAATAGAAGATGGGAAAATCTGTGCAGTTGTCACAAGAAAAAATCACTTTCTAGAAATAAAGCAAAAGTATTCAAAATAGCTTAGTTTGTTTAGGTTATATATTTGTATTTTACCATACTAAAGGAGTAAGTGAAGGCCTTATATATACAGATAGTAAAAGAGTTTACATAGCAACAGTTCTCTAAATTAATCCAGTTCTACATGTTTTAATTATACCTGTCTTGCCACTTACTGAGCAGATTATTTGTTGCTTCCATAAATAAAGACAAAAATTATTTTTTCTCTCAGAACTACATAAGAATTTCATCAGAAAACACACCAGTAAAAGATTGCAAAAAAATATCTTGAAAAAAATTTCACTTGAAAGTGAAGTTGTAAGCAATGGTAGAGGAGGTCATAGCATCAAAGAATAATACCCTTAACTGGAAGAGGCCCACAAAGATCATTGAGTCTGACTCCTGGCTCCACACAGGGTAACCTAAGAGTTAAATCATTTATCTACGAGTGGTGTCCAAATACTTCTTGAACTCTGGCTTGAACTCCGGTTGTTCTCTGGATACCCAGCACCCTGAGCTGGTGGAAGGGGATGGGGAGCAGGATGTGGCCCTCACTATCCACGAAGAAATGGTTGGTGACCTGGTACGGCACTTGGATGTGCACAAGTTGATGGGGCCAGATGGAATCCACCCAAGGGTACTGAGAGAACTGGCAGAGGAGCTGGCCAAGCCACTATCCATCATTTATCAACAGTCCTGGCTATCGGGGGAGGTCCCAGTTGACTGGCAGCTAGCAAACATGACATCCATCTACAAGAAGGGCCAGAGGACTGACCCGGGAAACTACAGGCCTGTCAGTTTGACCTCAGTACCAGGGAAGCTCATGGAGCAGATCCTCTTGAGAGTCATCATGCGGCACTTGCAGGGCAAGCAGGTGATCAGGCCCAGTCAGCATGGGTTTATGAAAGGCAGATCCTGCTTGACGAACCTGATCTCCTTCTATGACAAAGTGACGTGCTGCGTGGACGAGGGAAAGGCTGTGGATGTGGTCTACCTTGACTTCAGCAAGGCTTTTGACACCGTCTCCCACAGCATTCTCCTCAAGAAACTGGCTGCTCTTGGCTTGGACTGGCGCACGCTTCGTTGGGTTAGAAACTGGCTGGATAGCCGGGCCCAAAGAGTCGTGGTAAATGGAGTCAAGTCCAGTTGGAGGCCAGTCACTAGTGGCGTCCCCCAGGGCTCGGTGCTGGGGCTGGTCCTCTTTAACATCTTCATCAATGATCTGGACAAGGGCATTGAGTACACCCTCAGTAAGTTTGCAGATGACACCAAGTTAGGTGCGTGTGTCGATCTGCTTGAGGGTAGGAAGGCTCTGCAGGAGGATCTGGATAGGCTGCACCGATGGGCTGAGGCCAACTGCATGAAGTTCAACAAGGCCAAGTGCCAGGTCCTGCACCTGGGGCGCAATAACCCCAAGCAGAGCTACAGGCTGGGAGATGAGTGGTTGGAGAGCTGCCAGGCAGAGAAGGACCTGGGAGTGATGGTGGACAATCGGCTGAATATGAGCCAGCAGTGTGCTCAGGTGGCCAAGAAGGCCAACGGCATCCTGGCTTGTATCAGAAACAGTGTGACCAGCAGGGCTAGGGAGGTGATCGTCCCCCTGTACTCGGCTCTGGTGAGGCCGCACCTCGAGTACTGTGTTCAGTTTTGGGCCCCTCGCTACAAGAAGGACATCGAGGTGCTTGAGCGGGTCCAAAGAAGGGCGACGAAGCTGGTGAGGGGCCTGGAGAACAAGTCCTACGAGGAGCGGCTGAGGGAGCTGGGCTTGTTCAGCCTGGAGAAGAGGAGGCTCAGGGGCGACCTTATTGCTCTCTACAGATACCTTAAAGGAGGCTGTAGCGAGGTGGGGGTTGGCCTGTTCTCCCATGTGCCTGGTGACAGGACGAGGGGGAATGGGCTTAAGTTGCGCCAGGGGAGTTTTAGGTTGGATGTTAGGAAGAACTTCTTTACTGAAAGGGTTGTTAGGCACTGGAACAGGCTGCCCAGGGAGGTGGTGGAGTCACCATCCCTGGAGGTCTTTAAAAGACATTTAGATGTAGAGCTTAGGGATATGGTTTAGTGGGGACTGTTAGCGTTAGGTCAGAGGTTGGACTCGATGATCTTGAGGTCTCTTCCAACCTAGAAATTCTGTGATTCTGTGATAAATAAAATGAAATAAAAATAAAAAAGCCATCCACTACCTTTCCTTTGTCCATTCAATGGTAAGCCTGTATTGCACTGTATCGCAAAGAAATATTTGGCCCAAGGGAAGATCCAAGATTTTACCCTAACTTTGTGGAAGGCTAGCATTCTCAGAATCTTATTTCTCAGGAAAATCTTTACAGTATTGATTCATTGTCTTCCCTCACAGAAGCGTAAAAATAGGGAGAGGTCAGGTTCAGAACTTTGGTAAACGTATTTTCTTGAGAAATACATACTAGAGACCTGTCTGCTGAATGGGAAGTAAGTTTGTTCGTGTAGAAGACTACTTCAGTAAAAGGAATACACAGGAATAAGAATAAAGTTTTTTTTGTTTTGATTTGTTTTTTTTTGTTCTTGTTTTTAGTTATAAATTAATTCAGTAGGATGTTTTTACATATAAAAGCATACAACTGCATTTTTGCTTTCTGAACCTTTCCTAAAAGCTTCCAGTGGCATAAATCCCACAATCTTCCTAGCCCATCTAATTAAATATTAAGTACTCTTACTAACAGTAAGTCCTCCTAATGCCTAATGTAAATTTTTCTTTGTGCAATTTAAGCCCATAGCTTCATGCCTTACTCACTACAGACATAGAGAGGAAAACATCAATGCTGTTACCTCCCCAAAAAGGTTAGAATCTGTTTATTTGAAGACAAAACCTGGGCAGTCTGCTCTAAGGAACCTCCTTTGGCAGGGGGGTGGACTCGATGATCTTTTCAGGTCCCTTACAACCCCTTCAATTCTGTGATTCTGTGATTCTGTGAAATGTAGTCTACTGTCTGATGACTGAAATGCTGAAATATCAAATGAAACATTTGTTATTGACTCAAATTTATTTTTGACTTAATTTATTTTTTCTTCTTCATTCAGCAGAATAAGAAGGACATTTCTAAGCATGGAAAAAAATTGACAATTCCTTTTAAAATTCCAAAATGAAGCAACAAAGTTGTAATGCCATCCCCTTCTTTCCTTCTATGTTTCCAGCTTTCTTAAAAATTGATAAAATGTTGAATTGCTAAAATAATAAAAAACATTTTTAATTACCTAACATATCCTCCTTCCCCCAAAAAAAAGATTTCACAGTCCTTATACTTCACAGACAGAAATGCTTGGGGAGTTAAATGTATATATCCTGCGTGCTTTTTTAAAGATAATTCCCTGTAAGAATTTCAGATTCCTTATCCATCTTTGTCTTCTGTTATCTTAATGGACAAAATGCCCTTGGCTCCTCTGTAGTGCTATACACTTGTAGAAAATAAGAACGGCCAGTGTTCATTACCTAAACAGAACTTGATATAAGTTTCTGGTATAGATTTGGATCATTCTCCATAGGCTTTTTTTTTTTTCCTATTGCAAAACTGTAGAAGCATTTTCTATTTTACCACTGTTGTGCTTCACCCTCAGTTTTGAATCACTGAAATAAACCGTTGTTCATCAGGTCCACCCAACTGCTGACATAGGATCATGGAATAATTTTGTCTGGAAGGAAGTTATTCAAGATAACTTCAGGTGTTAATGGATATACCCCCTGCTAAGCACAGAGGTGTTAAAGTGGTCAAGAAGATGATCTTGGAGGTCTTTTCCAACATTAATGATCATCTCACAGGCCTTCTTCCAAAACTTGTCTTCAAATCCTGGCCTTGCATTTCTTCTCTCCCCAGACTCACCCTATAAAGTCACATTAGCAGGCAAAATGTACCTAGTAATAGTTATGCTGAGAAATGACGTAAACTAAGAGCAGGAAGAGCTAATCGACTCTTAAATACATCATATGCTCTCATACATGAATATATTTACACATACTACACACTTCTACAATTTTAGGAGCATAGTAAGTTATGAATAATGTTTCTAGTAGACTTTAGGAAAATAATAAACCTCATAACCTCTGTCTCATGAAGAAGTCCAACGGGTGAATTAGACATCTCAATTAAGCTATGAGAACCACAGTGTCAAATGTCTAAAAATGTCATATGATAATCGTTATATAAAATGGTTGATGTTTCCTATTTGCACTTGCTCATTTAAGATTGCTGCTTTTAGTTATGGCATGACTTGATGAATAGAGATTTTCCTCCTATAGGACATGTAATCTAGGAGGTCGGTCCAACGCAACTGCTGGCCATTAAAAAAACATGTAACATCCATGAATACACAATTTTGTGAATTTTCATTTCATTGGCAATTCATAGATTGTAACATATCTCAAGGCTGAACTCTTTACTGACCCCAGTTTCTATCTCTGGAGACTATCCTCGTGTCACCGGTTTAAGAAGGGGTACAATCAGTGAACTAAAGCTACCACGCAGAGTTGGTGTAATACTGTTTTCACAGAGGAGTCTGCACTCTGGGCAAACAGAATGCTCTGTTAAGCTGCTACGTGACTGTGCTGAATTGATTTACCTGTTCTCGTAATCATAGATGCATGTTGGAGAGATGTAAACATTCTGAAAATATAATTGAAAGTAAAGAAAAGACATCAAAATACCTAATGCTATTCTTAATGTCTTCCTTGAGGAGATACTGCTTCCTGTTGTGACTCAAAGAAAGAACTAGCATGAAGAAAAAGACTCATACCTTCAAATATGAAAGTCAAAATGGAATTAAGTTGATTCCCCTTGGAAGTTGATGGAATTTAGTTGATTCCCCTGGCTTCTCTGTTGATAGGAAGTCCACACAGTCTGCCATGGTTGTATTTTTAACTCTGCTGATACTGGAAAAGCCTATCAATTGGAATGAAATGCCATTTGAAATGAGATCTGGTTCTTAGATGATTCTGCTTCTTGGCAAAGGCAACAGTACCTCAGTTTTTTTGGGTGAGCAATTGGCTAACGGGCAGGGCCCAAAGGGTTGTGGTAAATGGGGCTGCGTCAGGCTGGCGGGCGGTCACCAGTGGGGTCCCTCAAGGCTCCATTTTAGGGCCGGTACTTTTCAATATTTTTATAAACGATCTGGATGTAGGAATAGAAGGTATTTTGAGCAAGTTTGCTGATGACACCAAACTTGGAGGAGTTGTGGACTCGAATGAGGGTGGAAAGGCCTTGCAGAGGGATCTGGATAGGTTGGAGAGCTGGGCGATCACCAACCGCATGAAGTTCAATAAGAGCAAGTGCCGGGTCCTGCACCTGGGACGGGGAAACCCTGGCTGCACGTACAGACTGGGCGATGAGACGCTGGAGAGCAGCCTAGAAGAGAGGGATCTGGGGGTCGTGGTAGACAGCAAGTTGAATATGAGCCGGCAGTGTGCCCTGGCAGCCAGGAGGGCCAACCGTGTCCTGGGGTGCATCAAGCACGGCATCGCTAGTAGGTCAAGGGAGGTGATTGTCCCACTCTACTCTGCGCTAGTGCGGCCTCATCTCGAGTACTGTGTGCAGTTCTGGGCACCACAGTATAAAAAGGACATGAGACTGTTGGAGAGCGTCCAGAGGAAGGCTATGAAGATGGTGAAAGGCCTGGAGGGGAAGACGTACGAGGAACGGCTGAGGGCACTGGGCCTGTTCAGCCTGGAGAAGAGGAGGCTGAGGGGAGACCTCATCACAGTCTACAACTTCCTCGTAAGGGGGTGTCAAGAGGCAGGAGACCTTTTCTCCATTAACACCAGCGACAGGACCCGCGGGAACGGGGTTAAGCTGAGGCAGGGGAAATTTAGGCTTGACATCAGGAGGGGGTTCTTCACAGAGAGGGTGGTTGCACACTGGAACAGGCTCCCCAGGGAAGTGGTCACTGCACCGAGCCTGTCTGAATTTAAGAAGAGATTGGACTGTGCACTTAGTCACATGGTCTGAACTTTTGGGTAGACCTGTGCGATGTCAAGAGTTGGACTTGATGATCCTTAAGGGTCCCTTCCAACTCAGGATATTCTATGATTCTATGATTTCCTGGTAACTGTCAAGACCAGTTCAGGATTATGGCTTCCCGTGGTGCTGGTTTAACTGGCAAGATGGAAAATCATGCCAATGTTGATCATGTAGATTTTAGTAATAAATACTAATTCTAAAAATATTAAAAGTCTTCAAATGAAAACATAAGGTGATGTTTTAAGTCTAGTCTTACAAAGTACTCTAACAGGAAATAAACAGTCTGAGGTTCCTGTGTATCACAACCAAATACCAAACTTTGTCTGCATACACACCTGACCATTGATAAATTCTTCTAAAAAATGAATCTCTTCCTCTCACACTCATTACTTGCCAGTTCTTAATGGATGAGTCATTTATGAAACATGAGAGGCCAGAGCTGAACTGTAGTCAGGATTACAGTATCAAAGGGCACACTGTGTGGGGAGACTGGATTAATTTTTTTAAAAGGTGAATGCGTGATGCTAACACAAAGTTACACAAGTAATATAAAACTGTACAAAAGGAAAGAGATACAGTACTCCATTAGGGCTTCATCTGAGTGTCAGATTCATAAAAAGTTTCCTCCAGTGTGGCAGTAGTTCTTCAAAGATACTGTGTCTCATCCTAAATGACTTTATTCACTAAACTGATGATATTTTTGCTGGAGCATCATGTTCAAGTTCTCAGCAGCAGACAAGCAGCTCTTCAGATAAGCAGCAATGATGTGTCACATGTCCCTCACTTAATGCAGGTGTTTTTGGTGTTGTGTTTTGTTGTTGTTGTTTGTTTTGGTTTTGTTTTTTTAACTTCTAAAGTAGAAAGCCATTGGGTTCAGGTCACTTAGTAGCCAGAAACAAACCTTCATATTAGCTATGATTTACTTATCTGAGTTTCAAACCTCATTCCTGATTTACTCTTACTCATGTAATATTAAAGATCAACTGTAAGAAGGAAAATACCTAAATTAGAAAACCATGAGCACTTGTACAGAAAGCAGCACAGCACAAGTAAACATGCAATTTCCATTTGCAGAGGGTGGGAAGTTGTTCTTAAGCGTTTTACAATGCACTCTAAGATGCAGACTGTGAGTTCATAACCTCTGCTAAAGCTCTGCTCAAGTTCAGGTTGGTCCATTCATTGTTAGTACCAAGACTTACATTTGGTTACTTCCCCCCTCTTTTCTACACAGTTAAATTTACAATAATTAATGGATATAAAAACTGTTGAAAATTATTTAATATTGAGTATCAAAAAAAAAAAAAAAGGATTATCTGGCCTTCAGCATGAACTATTTGGTTGGATTTCTAACCATCTTTAGTAAAATGTTATTTTTAATTCATACTAAGTATTAGTTGAAAAGGAAGTCTTCTATCAATTCCAAAATACTCAGCTGTTCTGAGTATTTTGTCATCTTTACTAAAATACAGGTAACATAAATGAGTAGGTGTTGAATCTCAGAAATATTAAGCTGAAGAAATTTTTACTGTTTGCTTCAACTAAGAATAAAATATTTGAATATAAACTGCAGGTTCAAATGTCAAGCAAGAGGGTTTTCAAGAGTTTCTTGGGCTTGGAGGTGTACTATTTTGTGAACACCTAACAGAAGAAAACAATTTTAAGTTTATATGTATCCCCAAAAATACCAGAAGCATATTACATGAAGGCAGTAAAACTGTTTTTTTGTCATGCTTACTTGCTTAAGTTCATAACCCAATTTTGCAGCATCTGGATGTGGCTGCTGACTCAAGCAGTTTCTGCCTTTTAGTGCTTTAAAAGAAGTTTTGTTTGTCTGCGTGTTTGTGAAAGACAACTAAGAAACCTGTGATACCTAATTTTTTATTGAATATTCCTAACCATAAAAAAAAAATCACTCTCCAGAAGCTTATTGTTGTGCATGAAATCTGTAATTAACTACAGAACCAAAATAGTCTCTGATTGCAACCTGGTGGAAGAAGCCATACAATGCTTTATTTTCAATGACAATTAAGGGAAATCACAGCCTATGCAATTTAACATGGTTAACTGAAACCCAATACAGGACAGACATTATCAAGACAAATATGAAGCAGAAATACTTACTCTCTATTCCAATCCCCCAAAGCAAACACGTTCTCACACTGTCCAAATTGAAGTTCAAGTAAAATAAAAGCACTGAATGCACAATGTCCCTGAAGACGGCAACTTTGCTGCCTACCTTATCATCTCCACTTGATACCTTAAAAAACAACAAGAAAAGAAAAGAAAAGAAAAGAAAAGAAAAGAAAAGAAAAGAAAAGAAAAGAAAAGAAAAGAAAAGAAAAGAAAAGAAAAGAAAAGAAAAGAAAAGAAAAGAAAAGAAAAGAAAAGAAAAGAAAAGAAAAGAAAAGAAAAGAAAAGAAAAGAAAAGAAAAGAAAAGAAAAGAAAAGAAAAGGACCTATCCTTATACATATAAAACACCACTGATGACAAAAGATAGGTTATGAAATTAAACTGTATTCACAGACTTAGAAAGAAATGCTAACAGAAAATTCACTTTTTTTTTTTTTCTTTTTTAAAATAATCTAACCATCAGATATCTCATCCAAATTCATCTCCAGGGTATTTGAATTCTAGAGAAAACATATTTATGATGCACCTTTCTAAATGAAAAGTCTGCACTTTTTTTTTTCTTTTCCATTTGGTGACTATGCATATATGGTACGTCTTGTGTCCAAAAAGACCTGTGAAAATACATCACCTCCCATGTATTCTACTGCATTTGTTACATTCTGCCAACTCAATTTTTGAGAGCAACTCCTTTGTCACATATGCTGAAACAAAGTAAAAGGCAAATAACTGTTCTAAATTGATTTTAGACTGCTTGAAAATATTACTATTTATGGCAGAATAACTAGTTTGGGAAAATTAAACCTTATTCTAACTTTAATAAATTTCACAAGTTACGCTTAATTTCTAGATGTTATATATATTTTAAGACTGGAATATAAACAAAAATTGAAAATTTATCTGAAACAATCAAGGCCCACTGTAGGCTTTCTAAACACAGTATTGCATGAGGTATTTGTTCTAAGAAAAACTCCAAAATCCATATCACTAAAGTAGACTAAAAGCCTGACTTTAGTAGGCATGTGCTCTCTAAACAGCAACTCCTTCCTAGTTACCAACCTAACCTAAAACATTAAGTAAAGTTTGAAAAAGATATTGCCAAGTGGTTCATTACATGTTTTTTCCCAGGTTTACTTTCCAGGCTCTTTTTTTCCACAAGTAGCGGCACAATAACTTAAAAGCAAGAGTTAATCATATTTCTTTCATCTCCTTTCCAATTTGATGCTTCATTTGCCATTTCTGATATTTATCTTAATAAAATTAATTACCATTTAACAGCAATATTTTTCATGACAATGAAAAACCTCCACTTGAGGACGTTCTTATAGACATTTTATTGCGTTTTGAATACCACAGGATTTATCACTGAGTAAACTGATGAACTCTTTCATGGTAAATTTTGTGGTTTATAAGCAAAACAAAAGACTTATGAAAAAAAAAATATATATATACAAAAAAAATAATGGTAAGTGTTCCAAGTTAAAGGAACTTCTGAAGTTACTAGTTTGAAGTTACAAAGACCAAATATAACATATTGCTAGATAGTAAAGTAGCTATATCCATCTATTGTTATGCCATTCCAACTGCAAATATTTACTAATGTAGAAATGCTGACAATCTTGAAGCTGACGCTTTCTGTCACAATGCTTGGAAAGTCACATAATTAATTCTACTTACACTTGCCGAGGCATCAACTGGATGTTGAGAAGTCACAAAGCAAATACAAATTCTTATCCCCATACTGAAGAAAAGGCAATGGAAACTTGAGATATGACATGTTTATAACATTTAATGTAGCAAGGAAATTGGTAATGCTTTAGGAAGAAAACCTCTGAAACAGTCCAACCCCTAACAGACACACAGGATTAACAGAAATCAAACTGATGCCCTCTTAGACACTGCACATGCACTCACAGAACTGCATGTTTAAAGGATCAGAACCAATGCACCATTTATCTTAACCGATTCAAACATGGAAAACATGATACCACATAGCACTGCTGCTCTCCCTAGGCCAGGGAATGCTCTTAACTACAGTTTTGCTCACTCAGAAGTCAGCTCCATTTGTACATTTAAAAATAGATTAACAACATGAGCATCAAAGGATTAAGAAAACAACTACAATTTAGGAACAGAATATCAAGACATTCAAACTTTGCAAAAAATCCACATGTACTTTACATTTAATACTTATGCGAAGCCTAATTACTTCTGCATCAAAATCTAATTCCTTACTGGGACACACCTGACAGAAACCAAATTCCTGATCATCCACCCAAATGAGCTACCTGAGGTGTGATTTAAGGTGATTCCAGCAGCGAGGCGGTTTCTCAGTGCCCAGGCCATAACCCAGCCGCTTGCTGCCCAAACCACACGGAGTGCAGCAACACATGGCAGCAAGACTCAAAATAACAGATAGTCCTGACAGCAGGAACAGAGTCTGTCCTTTCAAGCGAGCAAAACCCACTTTTCCTGCTCCCTTCAGGATTTTTTCGCAGCTTTTTCTTCTAGCAAGGAAATTACTGAAGTCATTGAAGATATTTAAATTACTCTGCAGTCGCATCCGGCTGTCAACTGACATGAAATTTCAAAATCCAGTTTTATAGTCTGCTTCTGCTTTACTAAATATAGATATGCATCGTTACCCAAATTTATGTGAATGTTTAAACTGTATTTATTAAGAAAACATTGGCATTGTTTAATTTCACGTATTTGAACAAGCACAGAAGCACAGCTTTACAACCCTCGGGTAAAGATGCTGTCTGACATTGTGGCATTACGCTGATAACACACAGGTACCTCAAAGATAACAAGCAGCCAGTTTGGTCAGGAGCCCTGTGAACTGCCTACTAAAAGTCAACAATCCATCTTACCACAACAACAACAAAAAACCTTGTTAATGAGCTTCCCGCCGTGTTGATGCCAATATTTACCCCCTCAAATCAAAGTTCTGCAGCTCTCCGAACATGAAGTTCCCAGAAACTTCAGTCAGTCCCAGGGGAAGGACAGCCACCCCCACACACACATCCCCCCCACCCCCCACCCCCCGTTTCTGCAGGCATCGCTGGCGCTCACCTCTCCGCTCACGCACCGCGCCAACGCCAGGGGAGCCCGCACGAGGCGAGCCCCGCGGCCCGGCCCCGCTTCCAGCCCGGCGGAGGCTCAGCCCCGCGGCGGCCATGCCGGGAAGGCGCCGCGGGGCCGCCCCACGCTCTGCTCGCGCTGCCGGCGGCTGGGGCTCGGCTCCCCGTCGCTGCCACGGGCTGCCCCCCCACCCCCTCCCCACGCCGCCGCCACCACCACCTAGGTGTGGCAGTTCTCGAAAGCCTCACCTGAAGGGTGTCCCCCACGCCCGCCACGAGCTGCCAGGGTTTCATCGTGGGCTGCGAGCCGCCTCTCCCTGCCGCGGCCGGAGCAGCCGCCGGGGCACCCCCGCAGCACGGCCGGGAGCCCGGCGGCGGGCGGAGCGGCCGGCGCTGAAGGTCAGGCTGTCCCCGCCGAGCTGCTCGCCCCCAGCCCCCGAGCCCCCGCCCGGCAGCCGCCGCTACCTCAGAGCCCCGGCACGGCTGGAGGCAGAACGACAGCGCTCCCGGCTACTTGCGCCGTGCCTACACGATTCAAAATGTCTGTGGGACGGTATTTACGACTTTCGGTACGCGATTCTCTGCGTGCTGACCCAAGATGAGCCTTTTTCCCCCGCGGTAGCCCTGGCAGGGACCGAGTCACGGTGCTTGCCCTCAGGTGAGGGCGCTGACACACGCTCGGCCGAACCCCACAGCCTGGGGGTAAGGGCAGAAGGGACTGGATTCAACAACCCAGGCATGGGAAGCTTCCCTAAACGTATTAAATATTTGATAAGTATTCAAATACTAACCCTTGTGCTAAAGTTTGAGGGGCTTCACAATCTTGATCGATACTATTTAACCATTTTGATTAAATAATGATGACTTTCTAGAGAAAATCTGAATTTGTTTATAAATAATAATGTTGCAGACTAAAATATTTTTAAGAAAATGACAGGCTGGGACTGAGGCAAAAGCCAAACACCTTCATCAAAAGATGGTAGTAATTAACCCATTAGTGGAGCAGGCAGAAGTAGTCTGTTTATCTCAGACATTTAAAACTGGCCTATTTTGCCAGGCAAGACATTGCTTATATACTAGCAAAACAAAACACCAAATTATTTTGTTTGTTTTCCAGAGTACAGCTATTTATGCAAATGGGATTACAAAGTGTAAACACGCAACCACACATACAAAACTGAAAAACTGTTGGGTTACTGCTCAGAGAACTTCTCTACTTATATAAAATTTATTTTCACACCACACATATCCTTATTTTTCAGTAATATTCAACATAAATCTTTCAACATTTATCACTGTTTTGCAATCAAAAAGCTGAGTAAAAATGATCTTTGATAACATAATTCCTATTAATCACTCCCTTTCTTCAGATACAGATCAAAGAATTTGCACCTGTTTTTGACAAAACAAGAGACAAAGTTTAATTTGGCTTGAAAAAATTGAAAATGTGCAAAACAATTAGATTCAGATTCTGATTTCATAAGTCTTTCCTCATCTTGTAGAAGTCTTATTTTGGATATGCTCACCTTATAACCTTAACAGAAAAGAGAACTATCTATCTAGATGGTTTATGTGACAAATAAGGCATGTCTTTATTTTAACTTTACAATACAGCTGTGTACAATTTTAAGAAAGCAGAACATTGCAAGGGCTGGCCTGAGTACTGGGCTAATAGCCAAAACAAGTCTCAGAGCTCACATTGGCTTACTGTGTGGCCTTGACCAAATTATTAATCTCTTCAGTTTTCCCACTTGTAAAATTAGAATAATAATACTTACAGTGCCTATCTCCTACCTCTTACTTCTCAGGAGGGCTCTGAGGATTAATGACCCTACATTGCTTTGAAAATGAATAAAAACTAACCGCTAGGCCAGAGTTAATACGTTTCAGAGTGTTAAAATACTGAAATAACGGAAATTTCAATGAAACCACCTTGTGTATCTAAACATGGATGCCCTAAAACCTGTGGATTATGAAAACAAGATTTCCTATCACTTGACACCAACAAAATACTATGGGTTGGCTTATAGTTCTATTATTTACATCTGATTTTTATCTCTTCCCATTCTTAGTATTAAGCCCAGAATTACATTAAAAGCAGCACTGAGAGCAATTGCCTCTGCTGCCTTTTAGGGTCACAAAAATGCCCTGTCCAGGGCAAGGTTACTCAGAGCCACAGCAGGCAAGAAGCACCACTGGTAACTGGACTGTTTTTTCCAGCATTTGCAGCACATATGGTCATTTAATGAGAGGACCAACACTTCTGGCAGATGTGACATGTTCTCAGTGCTATTCTTCAGAGACTGCAATTCTTTATTCAAGTAATGAAAAAGAGTTTAAACTAATTAATTATCTCATTAACAATAAATATGGGGGGAGCACTGGCTAACAACGTACTGCTGCAGAACAAGATGCATTCTGTCACAAAGTTGGGATGATGAGCAGATGATTAAGCAAAATAATACTCCAAGATAAAATACACCCAAGTTAAAAAAAAAAAAAAAAAAAAAAAAAAAAAAAAAAGAGAAAGAGAGGCAGTTAATCTGGTAACAAATTATATATATATTTATATATTTATACATCCATTTTCACCACTCTCCCTAAACAGTGGACAGTTTTGTTCTTCTGACTTCTTCCACCCCACACAGGAACAAGAGAGAAAATTCTTTAAATGCTCTACTGGTCAAATGATTCCACTTTTTCTCCTTGAACCATCACTACAGCAGTTCCCACTGCAAAACCTTATCTGAGATGCCATCCCCTTGCTTGATAACATGGATACTTCAGGAGCTTTGTGCGGAGCAACATCATTGGGGCACCAGTGCCTACGGAGCAGCACCAAGACCAAGACCACTGTGAAGTGCTCTGGGGATAGGCAAAACTCACATTAGAAACTGCATCAGAGGCTCTCTCACAGGCTTTCACCACGGCTCAGACACGAGACACTGTTATGACTTTCTTACTTGCATGCAAGAAAGAATGAGGAAGGTCTCTCTCTAAGCTTTGGTGCTTCTGCTATACTTGTGGGGACAAACATTAATTAACTACTGTATTACTGTGATAGTAGCAAGCATTGAAATTTCTGTAATCCTGCATTTGTATCTTTTGCACTTGAGATTTTCAACAGTTTATTGAATACTACAATACTACATTATGTCTCATGTTACATCAAAAATTCTAAATGAAAACTAGGTGTTTGCTATCTAAACCTTTGCATTCTTTTCTCTTTTTTTTTCTTTTCTGAAATTTCTACTTTACAAAGAAAATTAATTCACAGAGAAATAAACAAAAGTAAATAATTGCCCTACTAAACATAAGTGTCTTCTAGTGAATGGTGTGGCTTGTTTGATTTTTTTAAAAACTGATCCAAACATATTTGTGTCACACTAGAAGGCTTCTAGGTGAAAATCTTCAGTGTGCTTTGTGTATTCTCCATTTCTTGAATTAAGTTCCTGTGGTATGGGAACTATTAAAAAGCAATGTAACCATTGAAGGAGAATGAAGACTGGTAAAATTCAGAAGTAGTATCTTGAGTATAAGGCAATCCTGCACCTGTACAGTTTCAAAGATATTTTTTATATTGGATAGTGAAATGTGGCTTAATCTGTTCTGCATTTATGCATCAAACACATGGGGGCTCTCCCTGCCTGACAGATTACTGCAGAAATGATTTCTTTCTACATCCCATCTAATGATCCAGTTGTATTACAAAAGGTGAGCCTAATGAAGCATATTCAGATGGAAATCATGCATGATGGAAATCATCACGCAATTTATGATAAACATGTTGTAGTTTTATTTTTAAACGTTTACAGTGTGCGAGTGTGAGGGAGATGACCAACAAGAAACAACATCAATCATATGTCACAACCCTAACAATGCAAGCACAGGTCAAGGAAAACTAAATCTGAGGATTCATGCTAGACTGTTGCTAAACATAATCTTTTGGGGACCATATATCAATGGTAAGGATTTTTAAAACTGAAATATCAAAAAAATGCAACTGTAAAACACAAGGCTTTGCTCTACTATGCAGAATTTAAAATGTTCTGCAGAGGTCTCATCCTGCAAGCATTCATACTATTGATAACTTCACATTCAGATTAACTGTAAGAGAACACAAAAATAAATGTTTATAGTACTATACCTACAAAACAGACATTAAAAAGAATCAGCAAGATAAAGTACTATGTGTTTTCATGAATTAACTCTGTATATTCAAAATTAAAGCACTTTTTCTGTGGCCCCATGCTCACAAGTTATATCTATAAATAATTTGTAAATGTGATTATATCCATCTGAAATGCTTCAGTTCGTGTTATTAGTAGTTGTTTTTAAATTGTTTTTCAGGGAACTATATTGACATTGATGTTGCTAATGTGACTTGAATGTTCTAGTATTGTTTTGGCTATCTATACAATTATGTTAGTTCACAAAGTTACCTGTGAGCATCCATTGGTATACACTTTGAAGTTTATATACTTTCACTTTGATTGTAATTGCAAAATTTTGCAAAATATTATGTGAAAAATTTTGCTATCCTTACGCACACACAAAAAAGACTATGTTCAGAAACAAGTGTAAGAAATCAAGTACCACCAGTAAAAACAGTAAGTGAAATATTACTTGTATGCAATTATGATACAACTAACAGATAATAGCAATGATACAACAGATATGTACTTCAAACCTCACTGAAAAAAAAGTTTGTTGCATAAACACTATTCCAGTTATCATAAAAATAACAATTTATCCTTGCATTATTCATCCCTGTATAATATTAGAGGATTATATCCTCTCCAAACCCACAGAATGCATACTCCACAGGATAATGATTACTGCACAGCAACTGATGCTTACCAGGATATATTCAAAAAATAATTACTTATCCAAAGTCCTAAAATGAAGTAAAGTTCTTGCAGATGCATCAGATCCAGGATAATATTTTATTTTTTTTTCAAGCCTAAAGAAAGCACAAAAATCTAGATCGCAAAAGCAGTCATTTTAAGGCTATAACTATTTTTTAATTTTTGTTTCTTCAGATTGTCACAATGTTTAATGTAACACATATGATAAGGTATCTACAAATATAAAGAAACCGTTTCAGAAAAGTCTTGAGGAAAAATAATGCCTTATGTGCTTATACATATTCACAACTTTGTTGAAATACTTAACTATTCATAAAAAAAATTACATTACAAAGGCAAATAATATTTCATCATGAACCAGGATTACTAGTAAAAGGCTAACTTCCAATACTTCAAGATACATTCCCTTCAAAAGGAATCTAGATCCGCTCTTAAATGTTGTTCACCAGCAAATTACAATTCTTTGTTTAGTGACATTTAGAAAACACAACATTTTTCTGCACTGGGAATTCAATATGTCTTCTAGTTCTATTTTTTGCTGTTTTTTTTTTGTTTGGTTGTTTGGTTGTTTTTTTTTACTTCACAAAGTGTTAAATGATACTGCAAATCATTTCCTCAGTAAAACCGCAATGAGGTTGATTTCTTTAAAGGGCCACAGGCCTAGGAAATACAGATGGAATTGTGCTCATCAAGAGTGCTACAGGAAGTGCAAACACACAAAGGAAAATATCTAAAAACCCTGGAAGTGCAATTGCTTGCCACTGTAGATAATTCGGTGCAAGAAACACTCTCTTAATGACAAACTACACCTCGCCCCACAGAAGAGGATCTCTGAATGTCACTCACCCCATCAAAAATTGACATTCTCCAGACCCACATCTGGGAGTCACCACGGGGCAGTCAAGGCCTCTGCCTGTTGTACCTGGAAGAACACGTAGGCAGAGGGACCTGAATTCAGACCTTTAACTCTGCATTGACTTTCAGACAAAACTATGGTGAGCATGGGCCTACATGAGACAGGTATGAGGCTGTGTTGCCTGTACTTACTTACAGGCCATTACCTGAGGGAGTGAGGAGGGGGAAAAAAATTTAAAAGAAAAAAAAAAGAAAAAAAAAAAGTTACTTAAGTTACTTAGAGTTTTCTAGGAAACTTCTGGCAAAAGAGAGAGGAGAAAAAAAAAAAAAAAAAGCAAAAACCTTTTTTCCTGTGCAAATCTGTGGGGCATATGGTGATACAATTCTGTTAAGAAAGTGTGTAAATGCATATCTCATTCTTAGCTAATGGCAAAATAAAGTGTTGTACTTACTTTTACTCAACCTATTTACATTTACAGTTGCTCTCCAGATTGCAGAACATTCCAGTGATATTTTTGTCACAAACATTATATGCATGCATATACCCACTTCTTGCTAAAATACATATGAAGAGTTGAATACCCTTACAAATACCAGCTGTAAAGGAATGTGAGGATTGCTCCTCGCCAGACTTTAAACAAACTGCTCTCATTTAACGAAACACCATCACACCAATGCCACAACCTGATGGGTGCAGTCAGGTATGAGGGTGGCACCTCCAGCCCATTAACATGGGTCTGCTCTGCTTTCCAGCCCTGCTGGCACTTGGACTGTCACAGCTTGAGGATGCAAGCAACCACTTGCTTCTGCTCATCTGTGCCACAACACAGTTGACTAATTAATTTTTTAAAGTATTCGAGATGTGACACTTCATATACAGGATTGAATACAGATTAGCATTACAATCATCACAAAGCTTTTGTAGGCTCAAATTTGTCTTCTTCCAGCAAAGTTTCCTTTAATGTGCAAATGAATGATGCTACGTATCTTGAAATAAACAGGCTCATTATGGTTATGACTTGTCATATATGCAGGCATTCAGAATTATATTCACAGCATACAGTAAGCTGGCAGATAAAGACAGGCTAAACAAAAGATATGCAACTCCCAGTCTGCTATCATATTTAGATGTCTTCATATCAGAGCCATGAAAACATTTCTCTCCCCGTATTTGTACATTGACAATACTTTCAACGGCTTTCCTAGACCAGTTCTAAAGACGGAATGCCTTTGCAAGACCAAGTGAAAAGAGAGGAAAGGGAACATGAAATCACCTCACAAATTCAAAACCCATAAGGGCTGCGAGGCAGACTAGAGGAGGCTGCCCATGCAACAAAAAGGTCACAGGGAGACAGGCAAGTTAGCTCTGTTTTAATATATAAAACCTTGAACAGAATACTTCAGTAAACAGAAACATACTAATTAACTGTTTTTTTTATGGCTTTTTAGGAATTATTTTTTACTTTGCATTCTTTGCTATTTTTGAGAGCAAATAAATCGATGTGTCTGGAGTCAATTTATATGTCACAGGCCACAGCTCATGCAAAGCAAAAGGACCAGTACATGCCACGGCAAAAAGGGTTGCTCACAGCAGCTGTTTGTAAAGAAGCAGATTTCTAATAGGAGACGCAGTGCCAGGACAGTTAGCTTACAAGGCTTCGCCTGCACTGAGATGCAAAAAACACCTCAGTCCAGGAGATGGTACTTTAGAGGGATTTAAGGGGACCAATGTAAATTTTATCAGATTTAAGGGAACGAACATAAAATTTGTCATCCATTAGGGAACGCATATAGGATATCTGAAATTAACACCTTGATATGTTTCAAAGAATAATTAGGGTAAAACATGTTAAAAATAATTTTCATACATTTTTCTGACAAACTGTTGTGGACTTCTGTTGTTAATTTTAGTGGTTTCAGTTGGATTTGTTACAGCTGGAAACATAAGGGGAAGTATGCAGTAATCAGGATGTGACACTCATTAATACTTGCACAAAATACCCACTGGATTTGCATAAAGTCTGCAGATTCATCGGTGAATCTTTAATGTGAGAATTTCCCTTGGTTTTACTCCAGATTCAGTTCCATTTGTCCTCCCTCTCTCCTCCAGTGATAATTGCTGTAAACAGTTCATAACAAAGCATAATTAAATGTACTGAATAACTAAAATATACACATAATTACTCAAAAGCTTATATAACGACATATATTCTTTTGCAAATTGCAAATGTTTTCAGAGAAATTATCTTGTAAGGGAGATAATTCTGAGTATGATGACACTCCAAGTCATCTAATAAATCTGGAGATTTCCAGACAAGTTTTTTATGACCTGTATATAAGTAACATCCATGGCACAGCTCACACACAGTGTGACCTTCACAGGTAAAATGCCATGAAAAACTTCTAGAAATGGCTACGCCCCAAAGATGGTGACATATTTCTGGTTCTGACAAACACAAAACTCTAAAATAAATCATGGCCCCCATTAAGGGAGATATTTCTTGCTATTGTTGATATCATAAAATTTGACAAGAAATTTTAAAAAGTGTGGGCTATTTAAGTCTTATCTTAGGGGAAGTGCTAGTTCTCAAGAGTCAGGTATTTACTACTTATATGTATCTAGTGAATATCTATACTAAATATATCTATATCTAGATATTAAAAGTAGATATTTATAATTTTAGTAAATATTTATTTCTTATTTTTAGCTGAACTGTATAGCTTTAGTACTGTATAGCTTGATGACTACATTGACTGCATCATGCAGCTCTGCATTTAGACCAAGGCAACATAATGCCATTACAGTAGACAATAAGTTATATAAAGGAAAGTTCAATTGAAAAAATGTTTTTCTCTTTTGTATTGTAAAAAAAGGCTTCCCAATTTTTTTAATTCCCATTGAAGCTCAAGATTTCTGAAAGAAAACACTATCTGAATAAGTAAGAGAGCCAGAATGCTTTGCTGCATTTTTACTTCTAAAAGGGCCTCACTGCACTCACAGCAAGATTCCGCTAATTCAAATGGCACAATAACACCTCTTCTGAACACCATTTTTAAACAAAAGTGTAATATTTTGTTTGTAAATATGTTCAAATATTTCACTTTTCATTCATTTCTCTCAATAGCATGAACCTCAGATAAAAATATATGGATTTCCTTGTCACTGGGAAGAAAAAAACAAAGCATACCCCAACAGTCCTTTTTTCTGCCTTGCAGGCTGCCAAGTGGCTTAAAAATGAAATTAAAATGGGAAAACAAGGAAACAAGAAAAGGAGGACAGTCTGTACTCCAGTGCTCACTCTCTCCCCGTCCCTGGTAGGCGCCATAGTATGAAGAAAATACATTTTTTTGACTGTATCTTTTTTTTTTTTTTTTTTGGCACTCATTCTCTGTTTCTTGGCAATTGTCTGCAGTATAGAAGAAAGTGGCTCCAGCCAAGACTTGGAAACCAGGTGCCAGAAATTTGGTCCTGAGCAGTTTGTATCTATGAATTTCTTAAAAACGCAGACAACAGACCAAGTATATTAAGGGTGGCAGAGCCTCCTGGATACCAAGTTGGCATGTAAGGAATGAGACCAGGCAGACAGGTGTTGGCAGGAAGCTTGGGCAAGGTACTCAGCCAGCTGCTGGGATCCTCTCAGCACTAGCAGAGCAGGCAGAGGTCCATCTGCAGGAGAGAAACTTAACGCTGTTTTCTCAGGTGTAACTCTGCACACCAAGGCTACGAACCCTTCCCCTCACTCTCAGTAGCAGAAAATGAAGGAACTCATTACTTGTAGAGTGAGAGCTCTTTAACCTGGCAGTGGAATACAAATGCCTGTCCATACACAAGCAAGGAGGTGTAAGGAGCTTTTATACATTATTTGCAAAGATCACAAAAATGCAGCCTGTGTCCAATAGAGCTCCATTTCCCTTTGCCTAGTATAATACCTACTGGTTACTACAGCAAAGCTTTTAGTAATACTAAGAATGAGACCATACACTCTGAACCACCCACAACACCATCCAGCAGGGTTTCCGAAAGCCAGAGGCTGACTGTCAGCCCTATCTAGTTCATGGAGCTAAAGGTGGAACTACAGGAAAGGTGCTCTTCCAAACGAGGACACAGTTACATTTCCCTCAGGACACCAGGATCATGTCCCTCCACTCCAGACACTAGCTCCTACTGCAAAAGTTCATCCAGTGAGATCAGACTTCTTTAAACCAAGTGAAAAGTCAGTACCACTATTTCATTTTAGTGTCACCATTTTCCCCTCCTTATCACAACTCTTGCTCCTACAAATGTCACCAACTTCTCTGTTCTTCTGAAGTTCACATAACTGGTGACCTTTCCTCCCTTCAGTTCTCTTCAAGAAAATGCTCGATCATAATATTTAAAAGATAAAAGTGATAGAAGTGTTTTTGTAGCATTTTAGATCAAATACTAATTTTACATGGGAAACAAAATGGCACTCATTTTGAGCAGAGAAGGGAACTGGTGAAAAATCAAGACAAAAGTCAGGGAAAAATACTCCACATTGACTTCAATTGAATAACATTAATTTGTAGATATAAACTTTGAATGAAAGTCATAGTAGTAGAACTGCAAGCCAACTTTATAACAATGTTGCAATAAAATATTGCTCAAAGGTTAATTATGTCGTATCTTTCTCTAGTGGAAGGTTAGAAAGACTAACAAAGCTTTAGAAGAACATCCTTTATGAAAGACAGATACACACACACATTTTAAATACGCAGTATTTATAAATATAAAATCACAGAAAGATTCCCAATCTTAAGTATTTGCTGAGTCTTTTTAAAGAATTACTCTGTACCATTATTCCATCAATTTTGTATCACTTTCTGAAGTAGCCCTGGGAAGCTGGTGTCTGATTGTAGGATATTCTGCTCTTTTCCCCTCAGCTACCCCAACAGGCCAGATCTCCAGCATGCATTCAGGGATCTGCATGCAGCTTTCTGTAAACAAAAGGATAAAGGACTGCTTGTTTAGAACGGGATTGAAGATCCTGGGTTCTGACAATTCCACGTCATATAATGAGTACAAAGACAGCAACACATTTATTTATTATTTATTAACCAAACATTAAGATGTGGTCCACACAGTCCATGTCCATTATTTGGTATGTCTCACTGATTTAGAACCTGCAGCAGCATAAACCAGACATTTCTATTGAAATTAAAATAATAATTATCATCATCATCATCATCGTTTACTGCAATACTTTTCTCTGCCTTTCCATAAAAGAACTAAATTATATTTTTACCCGAGTCAGTATCAATTAGTCAAAGAGACAGAAAAGATGGCAAAGACGGCATAGGTCTTGGGTAGATGAGATACATTTGGAGGTAACTTGATTTGGTTAGTGAAAATTGTGGCAGGCAGGGGTATCTCCTAATAAGAGCTCACTTTCAGGTGTGAACTTCTTAATGGACAAGCAATGAGACTCCAGACAGCCTTCACTGCACGAGCCAGCCTAACCAAGCAAACACAAACTGTAAAAGATCCAACACTAAGAAAGAGGAATGCGGTGAGGACTGGTGTGGAGCAAACCAAGCAACAAAGTAAACAAGTTTCCTCTAAGTCTGCTGCTGGGCTTGAGTTAATGTTGCAGAAGGAACAAATTGCGGAGAGAAAGCTGGAAAGGAAAAGGAACAGCCACCATTCTGTGTGCCACACCACGAGGTTCGTGTTACTTCTCCCTCTCCTGAACATCTGCTGCATTGAATAAACATTACACGTATATTTCTATACACACACTTATTTAATATTCTTAGTAAGGAAGCAAGTAAAACATATCTAGATCATGATTATTTGGAAAATATAAAAGTGACAGATTTATTTGAACTACAATGCCAAAAACAATTGTCAATAACATTTTCTACAGAATATGTTTTGATCTGTTGTTTGGGAACAAGTTGGAAGACTGACTACCAATGCTTTGACAATAAGGTGGCATCATCTTTTAATAAGATAGGAAGAGTCTGTATTCGTTCTTGTGAGTCACCATACTTTTTTTTTTTTTTTTTTTTTTTTTTTTTTTGGTACTATGCTAAGAACTGTGGATTCGGATGATTACACTAATTAAATTTGTAGTCAGAGTAGACTGGTTTTTGGAACACTACACCATTTAAAGATTCATCTATTTTTATTAACATACACAGCTAGAGAGAGAGTTGACCATCACATCAACCTTGCTCTGGTAGTTTTATTACTGCAGTTCTAACACTCACAGTCAGTGACTTCAGCTATTCTTTGTGATGCAAATGTCTTCACCATACAAGTGTGAGGAATAATTGCCTGAGGTGACTTAGAAATTAAACTTATATTCACATTTTTAAGAAAAGGTACAGCACTGAAGAAGCCTCCAGGGTGGAGTGTAGCTGCATTCCATAGAAGTTCCGTAGGCCTCCAGCCTGAGATATTGGCCACACCAGGGGAACTTGGTGTGCTGACCCTAACAGGAGCTGTACAGAGGGTAGAGCAGAGTGGAGACACCATGGTCAGGCTCTGTGGTAAGATGGGAACTCAAAGGTATGTCAGAACCAATAAGCTGCATATTTGCTGCCCTGAGCCAATGACCTGCTATGTTTTTGACAAAATGCCGTCCTTTTGGAGAACTTTGCTCATTATAATATCATTATAATACCAAAACACACCTCTATCCCAAAGGCTAACCGAGGTACAACCACCCCTCACTGAGCATGCGCTCTGAATTTCTCTCAACCTAGACCTTTAAACAAAAGCGAGAAAATTTAGCATCGATCATAACAAACATATGTATGACCAGAGTCACTCAAGCTCCACCTGACTGATAAAAAAAAAAAAAAAAGATATAAGTTAGCTTAAGGGAGAGAGGATGTTAGGGAAGATACCATCACGAAGGAAGAGATATTATCTTGAAATATACCTTCTCTGACTTCTGGAATCAATCGGAGGGCTGAGCTTCTCTTCCCCCTCACAGGGGTGCCTCTGCGTAAGATTCAATCACTTGGTTACACCACGTGCCTCCCCGGGAAACTTAGAAATCTCTATGGAGTCACTTCATATCTTTTAGCATTTGTAGCCAGGCTGTATTACTCATACTTTCGGTATTTGCCTGTACTTTGCAGACAATGAATTTATCATCAGGAATCCAAAGAACCTATCTACCTGTTGCTTTAACAAATTGCACCACTCATTAAATCAAGCTGAGGTAGTTCTCATAGAACATGACCAAACTCTTCATGTGTGGATGTGGTAGTTCATGGAACGTGACTAGACTGAGGGTGTATTACGTTATTTGTGGATCCGTAACCATGATAGTTCTGCACCCTAAAAGCAACCGGACTTATAACAGCTAATCGGGCATCACTCCCGATTACTTTACCCTTCAACACAAGGAAGTGTCACACTGACTATGCAGATTTCTAAACATATCCACTTCAAGATTTTTCAGATGGCCATTCCATGTACGTCCTTAGAAAACCTATCAATATTTTAGAGAAAACAATCTTCTAGATCTGTGTGTGTTTACATTTGTTATAACTACACATCAACCCAAGCAAATAAACTGTAAGAACTCTTTTTTTCTAACCTGCAAAGCTATGTAGCATTTACTGAAGTCACATAAATAATGCTGTTATTGTGAGAGCACAAAATGACATGGATAAAATTACAACTCATTGTTACCTTGAAATTTGGCATAAAAGCTGAAACTAAATTAAATCTTACCTAATGCCAAAAGCCAAATGCCAAAAGCAAAGGAAAGAAAAACATCACTAATTTCAAAATTAGATTCCCTTTCCTATTTCTTATTTTATTTTATTTTATTTTATTCATATTTGCAGAATAGGAAAACAGAAAAAAAGTATCTGAACAGTCTTAACTGAATCACCTGCAACACGGAGTAACAGGCATGCATACGATGAGAAAGTTGTTTCCATCAAACATTAAAGCTTTCTAAATCTACTTCAAAACTAAAATCTGAGAGCTGTAAGAGTGCAGCAATAATTAATTGTCCCACTGAATTCATATACCAGTCAAGAACAATACAATTAGACATAAGGGAATAATCTGTACCATATCCAAGGGGATATTGTATTATTTGCATGGGCACAACCCAATAACAACTAACTAGTACCCATTCACCTGTGAGCAAAAGCAGAAAGAAGTGTGGATGACTGCATTACTGCAGCACCAACACAGAGCAGAATTTAAGAATTCCATGAAAGCATTCATTGAAACAGGAGGAAAAGTTATCACAGCCTTTCAATTGAGAACTTCACAACAAAAGGTGAGGTACCAACTACAGTGAAGAATGAAGCCATGTTTTGCAAAATGGAATAGGAAACAGTTTTCTTGAAGTCTGCTGCTTCAGTTAGCTGGTCATTAGAAAAATCCCTGCACCCACCATTCTGGGCATCTTTATACAGAGTTCTTTTGGACTCACAACATCAAAGCCAATCTACCAGGCAGCAATACCAAAACACTGGTGAAGAAGTTGTTTCAGGAAAGCCATTTCCCTTTGCACCAATTCCAGCATATAAATCTTGAAATAATAAAATGCCTACTCAATGCCTCCAGATTGACTCAAATAAGCAAAAATGATGTGCCTTCAATACAGAATGACTGTCTGTCGTGGTTCCGCTCAAGTGGGCAGCCGAGCTCTACCACAGCCGCTCTCTCACTCCCTCTCCTCAAAGAGGAATAGGGAGAAAATATGTGAAAAGGGCTCAAGGATTGAGATAAGGACAAGAAAATCACGCAATAATTATTGTAACGGGCAAAACAGACTCAGCATAAGAAGATAGTAAGATTTATTGCTCATTACTAACAAGCTGGAGAAGTGAGAAACAAAGGAAAGAAACCAAAAGCACCTCCCCCCCATCCACCCTCTTCCACCTCCTCCCCCCAAGCGACGCAGGGGAACGGGGGAATGGGGGTTATGGTCAGTCTACAGCACTTCTTCTCTGCCACTCCTTCTCGGTCACTCTCGTCCCCTGTGCTGTGGGGTCCCACCCACGGGATACAGTCCTTGATGAACTGATCCAGCGTGGGCTTCCCACAGATAGCAGCTCTTCCAGAACTGCTCCAGATATGGGTCCGTACCACGGGGTCCATCCCTCAGGAGCAAACTGCTCCAACCTGGCTCCCCTATGGGCAGCAGCTCCTGCCAGGTCACCTGCTCCTGCGTGGTCTCCTCTACACGGGCTACAGGTCCGGCCTGGAATCTGCTCTGGCAGGGGTCTTCCACAGGCAGCAGCCTCCATTGGTGCAGGTCCACCTGCTCCACTGTGCTCTCCTCCATGGGCTGCAGCGTGAAACCCTGCTCCACCGTGGTACTCCATGGGCTGCAGGGGGACATCCTGCTTCACCATGATCCTCACCACAGGCCGCAGGGGACTTCTGCTCCGGCGCCTGGAGCACTTCTCCCCCTCCTTCTACACTGACCTTGGCACCTGCAAGGCTGTTTCTCACTCCCTTGACTCTCCCGGCTGCTGTGTGGCGCAGCGTTTTTTTTTCCCTGTCTTAAATATGCTCTCACAGAGGCGCAAAACAACATCGCTTATTGGCTCAGATCTGGAAAACAATGGGGCCCTTCCCAAACATGGGGCAGCTTCTAGATCTTTCTCACAGAAACCACCCCTATGGCTCCCTGCTACCAAAGCCTTGCCACGTAAACCCACTACACTGTCAGCCCAAGAACAGGAGAGCACAATTAGAATTACAGCATAAGTCACAGTGTTAATTTCCACTGAATTACCTGGGCAGTCTCCAGGACAGCACCAGTTACAGGAGCTGAGTTCACAAGGAAAGAGCTGAAAATGAACAGTTCAGAGACTGAAAGGGGTGGGCCAGGGTGAAAGGACTCAAATAAACTAACGAAAATACAAGACAAGAGCCAAATGCAAGTTCACTTTGTAACCATAAACAGAACAACGGTACATAAAGTTCAATCACAATGAGACCCTGGCAAACACTGTTCCCTGGGCTGAACCACATGATGATGGCTCAGTTTTCCCTGAGAGGAAGAAGAGAAACACCACAGAAGTTAGCTATTGTGTCCATTTCTACAGCTCATCAGAACTGCTCACACCACAGTACAAGGAGAAGCAGAGATCAAAGCCAAGGTCATTGATTTCAGTTAAAGAATCCCATTAAATGAACGACAGAAGTAGAACTACTATCACAACTAGCCGATTTTAGAAAATAAACTGATTAAATTACGAATATTAAAAGATGCGAGGCATATAACCTTAGATTTCACTCAACACTTGAGAATCTTGTACTTCACTTAACGTTATTCTTCTGTAGCCCAAAGAAAGTCGAGTAATTCCAAAGCATCTTAGTAAATTCATCACAGGACTTCAATGAAAAGCAAACAAATGAAAGCATTTTTTGTGCTCTGTCAGCCAAGTTGGAGAAAAATGTGGAGGAATCGTTAAGTGAGGCAGGACATGTGAATGTTGAGCAGTTGGGAGACAATGGGCTGGTGAAGCACCGTACTCAACTCACATGAGCCTTGGCACGTATGCAGCTGGCTGAGGGCCAATCAGGCTCAAGGACACGATGCCCTTGGGCCATCGGGAAAGTCCCTAAGGTGGGACAGGTAGCCAAAAGAAGGAGGACCAGACGAAAAAGCCCGGGAAGTGTTAACCAATCCTGAGCTTAGTTTCTGCAATATGTATGAGTTGATTATGTTCAAACTAGATAAAAGGCGACTGAGCTATCCATTAAAGTTGAAGTTCACTGATCACTCATATTGAGCGTCTGGGTCTTCCTTCCGTCGGCAACAAAAAAATAATAAAATAAAAATTCTATTGAAGGATGGGGACACTCCCTAAGTATGCAAAAACAAAACTCATGTACTAAAACCTGTGAGCTGTTCCATGCAGATACAATCATGCTTCAGCAGATCCCCACTACTGATAGAGGTTTTACTTCTCTTACTTATGGTTTTTCAGTTAAACGAAATACAAATTTACAACTGTTGATGATACCAACTTCTTAGATTCTTATAAGTAACTTATCCACTAGAGAGCATAGCAACGTTTTCAAACACATTCCGCTTACACCTGCAACTGCTAAATGGGGATTTCATGGCATTCAACATTACCCTTCTACACATGAAATATACTGAAAAACCTGCCACACAAAACAGAAATTAGAAATGCAATGCTTTAAGGGAAAAAGATCATCAGACCATTAGATTCCAATGAACACATTTCAACAGTTTACATGCCAGGATGTAGTTCTCAGAGATTCTTGATGAGAAAACTTCTTTTATCTTAGTGTGCATGTATGTTTTTAAAAAGATATGATAAAGAGAAAATATGTTCTTCAGTCCTAGAGGAGAAAACCATACAAGTACTGCTTATCAGCAGATTGGACCAGAGATGTTTTTCTGCCAGTTCTGGTTATGTCAGGACATTTTTACTTCTCATTAAAAAACACTTTTTATCATTTATCATTTCATGTTGTAATGGGTGTTCTGGTAAATTCACCTTTCATGCTAAAATATAAATAATAATTCTTTTATATTTTTCATTTGCTCAGAACAAAAAGTGTAATAAACGAAGTACTCAGAATTTTTCTATTAAAATATTTGATTAAAGCAGTTACATGCCTGTGGAGGAATCGTTAAGTGAGGCAGGACATGTGAATGTTGAGCAGTTGGGAGACAATGGGCTGGTGAAGCACCGTACTCAACTCACATGAGCCTTGGCACGTATGCAGCTGGCTGAGGGCCAATCAGGCTCAAGGACACGATGCCCTTGGGCCATCGGGAAAGTCCCTAAGGTGGGACAGGTAGCCAAAAGAAGGAGGACCAGACTGAAAAGCCCGGGAAGTGTTAACCAATCCTGAGCTTAGTTTCTGCAATATGTATGAGTTGATTATGTTCAAACTAGATAAAAGGCGACTGAGCTATCCATTAAAGTTGAAGTTCACTGATCACTCATATTGAGCGTCTGGGTCTTCCTTCCGTCGGCAACACATGCCTTCAGTCCTTAACTAATACATTGACGAAGGTGTCCACACTATTCACAAATCTGATCAGCACCTCAGGCAGAAAAAGTAACTCTATTTTAGATCTTGCTAAATATGTTTTTCTTCTTTTTCTCATAAAACATTAAAGTTAACTGCAGTGGTAAGAAAACTAACGATATAGGGCATCTTGTACTGTCAGAGAAAAACAGAGCTCGGCATATCAAAGCGGTACCATACCTAATTCAGAAGTGGCTAGCTTCAGATGCTGAATGAAAACATCAGTGAAATTCTTTAAGTCAGAAATAAGCCGCAGGTAAGAGAAGTCTTGTTCTCAACATTATCAGTTACTCTTTGATAAACTGGCAAAGAGGGATATTACAGACAGCTGTCATTTTTCTTGGCATCAAGATGAAAACAAATGAAAGTAGAAAGTTCATATGTATTACAGAGTGAAAAGAGCAAGTGCTAGGAAAACATTTACAAACCACAGGAACTGTAAGCAGCACCGTCAACTCTGAGGAAGGCAAATCACTTGACAACCATAACTGCAAACAAAGAGGAATGAATAGGTGGGTGGAGAAAATCCAAATGCAGGGAAGGAACCCATATCAAGACAAACTTGGTTCATGAGTATAAAAGCTCGTATGGATTTCCACATGTACAATAAGAAGGGCATTAAAATATCATATAAAAGATTATTAGCAATATTGCTATTCTTTGGGTTTTATTAGCAATACTGCCATTTCTTTGGGTTTTATTTTTCAGTACATATTATAATTTAACACACGATCTTAAGCAGTTTGGATGATAATATTCACATACCATTAGAATAATGTTCAAGAACTATACCAAATCAAACCCTCAGGTGAAGTTTTTATGTAGGTGGCATGAGCTTTCCGAGTGAAGCTATTCTGTGAAGCGTTATCACTCTGTGCTAATTTATTCATAAACTCATATTCTCCAAACTAGTTTTCATTTTCTGAAATTTTCTAAATTTAAAATCACCATAAATTCATTTTTCATTTTATCTATTTGCATATATTTATACAGTTATAAAAAAAGAAAGAGAGAAGCAAAAGAAGGAAATATGAATTACGAGGCTTTATCAGGATAAACCACCTTTATGAATAACTCATGATACAAGTAGGTTAACCGATTTACCAAATCCTCCTCCACAGTAAGAAATATCTTTTTACATTGATAGACTTGGCTTCCTCTTTCTGCCTTTTAACACACATCAGTGAAGCCACGGAGGGAAGTATGGCAGGTGGTAAATAAAATAACTTACTTAATTTCAGAGCACATCTGAAATCTTATCCTGCATTTCAGAGCACATTGAAAGAAAAAAAAAAAAAAAAAAAGCAGAAGCAGCCAGACCCGACTTTGAGAACAGGTTTGCAGAATCTGTGTCTGCTTCTTTGAGAAATAGAGCCTTCTACTTATTTCTGATCGCTAGGCAAAATAGCTCTTTGCTGCATAAGATGGCCAGATCTCCACAGCAATGCTTCTTTGAAGGGTGGGGAGGATTTAGAGGCTGGAGATAAAGTGCTGACCCCTGGTTGCTGGAGATGCAGCTCATTAACCTGCATGGGTTTTGCAAGTGCTTTTGGTCTGCAAGAGAAGATGAGCAGAGCTAACAGCCTGCTAGGAAAATACGGGATTCTACACTTGTGTATAATCTGCTTTAACTTCTCTAGGGAAGAAAACCTTGTGTAAGTGCAAAGGATCACATTAAATAGATACTCTAAATAAAGCATTTGGGGGCAAAAAAGAATGATACTGATTATTTCCATTTCATCTAAAGATAGGACCACGCATGGAAAAATTTATGGTAAGAAAGCTGAAGCTGGTGGGCCTAAAGCCTATGTGTACAATAGACACTTCTAAATAATTATATATATACACACACACACATTCAGAGCATGAAAACAAATGCATAAGATTTTGCAGCAAAGTAACTCCTTCATCAAAAAAAAAAAAAAAAAAAACCACATAAAAATATATATATTCATTTAGCATAATTGTCTTTTCTTCTGTCTCATATACATAGTATATAAAGCAATAAGTATTCTTAAATTTTCTTCTGCCTGGTTGTAAAGATTTTGATTATTATTTTTTTTAAGTCAGATTCAATATTATCAGTAAAGGAGTCATGATATATCAGCTACCAAAGTTTCTTTCTTTCTTTTTCTCTTCTAAAATATATCTCTGATTATTCTTGAAGCAAGGCAAAGCCCAACCTCCCTGCTGGCAATCAATGTAACAAAGTTCTATATTTTAACTGATCACTCGCTTTTTTATTCATACAGATATTTATATGTATTATTTATCATAGAAATTATTTATGTTTTCTATTTATACACTTTTTACCCAAAGTCTCAATGAGTTCAAAATGGCCATGAACATTAAGACAGACAGTTCACTACAAGCTGAAGTTCATAAGCATCATAAGCAGATGGCATAAGGAATTAGTTAAGGAACCACTTCAAAAAATTAATAAGTAGAGTTATCTTCTCAGCAGGATTTTGATTTTGATTGTAACTCATTTTAAATTTACCAGAGGTCACTCAGAAGAATATGTATTTTTAGACAGCCTTATGACAACAAAAGCAAAAGTACCTCTGGAACAAACATGAATTTTATTAGTCAGCAAAATCACTCATCTCTGGATAATAATGTTCATCTGTGTCATACCAAAAAAAAAAAAAGAAAAAAAAAAAGACCTCACACAAGGGGAAGAAGAAACTCATTTTGTGCAGGTTACCATGACCAGACAGGCTAGGGAACAAGCCCAGCTCCATGGATTTGCTGGGGCTGCTGGCTCAGCCATGCCTTGGCAAGGCAGGGGAGGATGTGGCGCAGCACGGACAGGGAAGGCAGTGTGGTGCCAAGGAGTTACCAGGCAGAACCTGGGATTGTCTTCTACATGGCCAGGACTACCCAACAGCTGGCACACAACCTCAAAAGTCACACCAAATAGGTTTTATTTAGGCAAGTAAAAAGGTACATTTCTAATACCACAGAGAGGTGGCATTTTAAGTTCATCTGTGTGAACTCAAAAAACAGAAGATAGATGAAAAGATGTAGCAATTATTCACTTAAACCTCATTTCTTTTTTATGACTTACCAGGTGACTTTTTTATATTTGAAGCTAGCAGTGCTGAAAAGGAGGCCACGTGTTCAGATCTGTTCAAAATAAAATACCTGAGATTTACGAACCAGGGCCTGCCCTACTGGGAAGCTTGAGGTCACAGTGCAGAACTTGACATTGGTTGGATTCAGTACTGAAGCACTGCACACCACTATGCTTTGGCTATAAGGAAACCTTTTGAAATATGCTGCTCTTAAGCTTTTTTTAAAAAAATGATATTATTTAATAGCAATGTATAGGAAGGACCAGTAGTATAGTGAAATCCCATTTCTGTTGCAAGATCCAAATGGTTGACAAAGAACTGGTTTATGGAAGGTTCATGGCTCTGTGCCACATGGCCACTCTTGCGAGGGCAAAAGAGCTTTGCTTGTCAAACATGAGAAAGCAAATCAGTGCACTATCAACAGGATGTTAAATGACTCCAGTTTTGAAATTCTCTGCTGCAAATCTCAAGAGCCCTAATTTATTTAAATTAAAAAAAAAAAAAAAAAAAACGTATTGGAAAACAAAGAAGCTATCTTAACATAATCTTTTTTTTTTTTCTAATAAGAAAGTTCAGCTCATCAATACACAAAATCTTTGCAAAGAATGAATTTAAATGAACCACTTCACAAGCTCCCAGATTATCTGGTTTGCTTTTTTTTTTTTTTTTTTTTGGAAGTGAAACAGGAGTCTCATTTCTCAGAATAATATAGAGATATTTTGATCTTAAGCTTTCCATAAAAAAACACTTGTGTTTAAACTGAGAAAAGCATGTATATGATATCATTTAGCAACATTAACAGAAGTGTTATTATATTGCTGAAACTAAAATAAACTCAAAATATGTAATATGTAGCACTAAGGCTCCTTTTATTTTTTTTTGCCTAGACACCCAATAAAATGGTTCGTCACGTATATTACACATAAAGCTTGACACAAAATTTAGGTAACCCTAGATTAACCTATGTTCCATAATTTAAACATTCGTAATGAGGAACGTGGGAAGAATTGGACTGTATTTACATCAATGAAAGAACATTTTCAAAGCAAACAACAAATAGCACCAATGCAATACAATAACCCACCCAGCCCCAACAAGCAACCATGTAGCCTAAGATGTGCTCTATCTATTGTAAGCTAGTAGCTCATCAAGCAGAACTGAGAATGACACACTATAAAGGCGTTACTTTACTACCACTGTTAAAATTTGTGCTTAATGGGACTGATTGTAGCAGAAGATCTAACCTTGACACAATTTGTCAACATCCTTCCAAACTGTAAAAAGAGGATGTGGGAAATGAAGGAGGGGAAAATAAATCAAAAAAAAATAGAGAGTCACATCTTGGGGACAAAGCACCTAAGCCCAGATGAGCTTTGGTACAATAACTCTTCCCTGAGAACAATGTAGGAAGTAATTTCATATACCTAGGTGTGAATATATGGTTTCCATTAACTGAATATATAGCTATGGAGTTCATTAATTTGTACTGCTCATCAGACATTTGGCAGGGGTAGTGCTGGTGTTTCTCAGGCAAACGAGCCTGAACTGAACAGCACATTGGAGAGTAGTAGTTTCTTAGGATTACGATGAGAAGCTAATGGAATTGCTGATACTGTTTATTGGGCCTGTTACTGGCATATAAAAAGTTACCTGAAGTGTGCCTAGTGATGGGAAAATGTCATTACCAGTGCTCTGAGGTGAAACCCTGGTATCAAGTGCCAGAAATGGACAGAGGACCACTGGTATGTGGAGTTTATCACCTGAAGCTCACATTCTCCTGTAGTACTTATTGCTGGATGTGACCCAGGACAGGGAGCAGAAAGAAGGCAGGGATGCTGCACAGTTGCCTGGTCAGCAGTTGCCATGATGGCTCAGCAGACACGAAGCCCCAGGCATCTACCTACCAGCCCACAGCTCGGTGAGCTGCAAGGCAATACAGCCAGCAACAAACAGCAGTACACACTGCGACACCGCTGACAGGTGCACGAGCACCACGGGGCAGCTGTGCCCCTGGCAGCTAAGGAACTACTTCCAATTCTTTGTGTTGTGCTCTGCGTGAACCTCATCCTTCCTCTTCCTTTTCCCTCCTTTAAAGGAAATCCAAAGGAACGCTGAAAAATATTATTACTAGATCTTGCTTATTACCTAACTCTGCTTTCCTCTGCACCTTTTTTTACTTAATATTTCATTGTAATGGGCTTAAAAAGTTAACTGATTAATTTGTACTGCAAACAATCATCAGGCAAACTCTGGAAAGAGCAACAGAATATTGGATTTTCTTGTTCATTCAACAGAAATGCTTGTAAATGCTTGTGCATTAAGACCACTGAATCAAGTGGGGAAAGATAGAGAAATAATTTGTATTACTAAAGTAATTAAATGTTGTCAGACAATAAAAAATAACTGTGCATGTGTTTTGCAGCAATGAGTGTCTCTGTATCTTGACACTGCTTCAAGGAGTGAGATTCTTATTTGGCTACAATAAATGAGATACAAGCTCATTAGTTTTAGAAAAGGTTGAAAAGCTAGTCCGTGGCCATCAAAATACATCATTTTAAGGACTGAAATTATTCTCTTTATTCAGCGTTATCAGTCTTCAGTGCTTTTCTGCAGCATTTTTTGTCTCTACAAACCAAGAAGAAACTCATCACTATGGCTAATCTGTAATAACATCACTGTCTGGAGTTCATCCCATCCTTTGCATGAAGTCATGAAACTCAATTACTAAGTGAGAAAAAAATGGAAAAGGCAAAATGATGCTGTGGAGCTGGTGTAAGCATGCTGTGGAGCTGGTGTAAGCATGCCAGTGGAACTGCCACAGTTGTTGTGTGAAGCTGAAGTGTTTCAGAAATTCAGAGTATTCAAAGTAGCAGCAGAACCGTTGTCATACCCAGGGAACGTATCAAGGTAAGATGCCCCGAGTCTGACCTCTCTTTCTTATGCCACTTTTTTTTTTTTTTCTTAATGAATGTTACTGATGTAATACAAATGTGCGGTTTTTGTATCTTCCCCCCACACACTCAAAATAAGCACTCTTATCTACTGTTTTCTAAAATGTCACTACATCAGAACCAAACAAAAAAAAATGCAACACAGACATATAATAGAAAAATGCAGAAAGAAACCAGTTTCAGTATTTAATAGCAAGAATAATGAATTAAAAACTGTTTAAATTATGTTGAAGGATTATGTTGAAGGTCATAGAAAAAGCCTCCAAAAAAAGATAGTTAAACAGACATTAAAATGAAGATTTAAGTAGATGATCTTTTAGTAGTCTAGCAAACCCAGTTTGTCTTTCACTCTTTATTTAATTTAAAATACCACTGAGTAATTGACCTTTTTAGCACGGCCTGGGAGAGCAGAGCATGATCTTGTCAGAAAAAAAAAAAAAAGTAATATTAAAAAAGTAATATTAAAAGAACAATACTATTTAAAAGCAGCAGAAGATGGAACCTACAGATTAAAAATTGTTTGCTTGGGAAAATTAACCTTTCTGAAAAGGCTGTCCTTACTGTTACAAGGAGAGAAACTACTACTGTTAGCTTTTTGTTAACTAATTTATGAACTATGCTAATAAAGACTATTTACAGAGTCCTTAAAAAACAAGCAAACCAAGCAGAAAAGTGCCCCTTCTTTCAGCATCCCACTTGGAGGCCAGCTGTAGCACAGGGGGCCTTCCCTAACTGCCCTTTCCTGAGCATTGCCTTAAATGTTGTTTTTAGCTTAACAATTTGGCTCTTCTAAATTTAGTATAAGAGGCCAAAGGTCCTGACAAAAAAAAAAAAAATGTGGAGGGCAATACTCCTCTACTCTTAGAAGTTCACAGAAAGGTATCTGAGGCTTAGGATCCTGGTTACAACAGTGTAAAGACCTTGACATTGTTATAAGGGGTGCAGACACAGCTCTTTAAAAACCTTCACCTGCCTTTGGATCTCTGCTACTAGAAGACTAAGTCAGTCTCCAAAAATCCTTAATGTACATAGAATGTATCTATAGAGACAGAAAGGCAGAAATGGAAATGACTAATGACTAAAAAAACAACACAGGTATTAAATGACATTACTAATTAAACATAAAACACTAGAAGAATAAGTTGTATGCAATGAAGCAACCAAAACCTCATGTCACCTCATTAAAGAGACCACTTCAAAATAAAGATGCACAGAAAATCATACCAGATCAAAATCTTCCATTCCCATTGTTTTAATGGTAAAATGGTAAACATGCAAAGATTTTAAAAAATGAATCAAAACTACAGCGTTTTAGCTCCTTTGGGCCCCAACATTCAAACGTTGCCAGGAGGGCAGAACCACGCACTGTCTTGTCATGTTCTGAACAGCACAGATTCTGTTTGAGATCTGTTGTCTTCTTTTCTATTAATGGCATTGAATTTGCTGAATATCCTCCAAGATGAAAGCCGTTATATTGAATAAATATAAGAGTTCCTAATGCTAGGAAAAAAAAAAAAACAAAACAACAAAAAAAAAACTTCTAACAAAATAGTATTTTGTTAGTATAAAATAGAGCCTTTTGCATCCTTATGTACTGTGAAGGAAGGCACAAACTTGAGAGATGTGGTAAGGGCTGCCAGACATGACCAGTGTGGCTGGGAGACACCGTGGCTCTCGTCACTCCTTTCTCCAAACAGCCTCAGTCTCTTCAATTCTAGAAGATCTGCCCAAGGCTCAACAGTTCATATATAGATATAGACACAGGCACAGGTGTATATATGTACATATATTTACACAGATGCGTACATAAGGATACATATATCTATACATAAAGCATGTAAATTTCTTGTAATATAGAATTAATTTCTTGGTTGCTCATTTATTTCAGCTATATAGGAGTGTGTAACAATTTACACATTTCAATTTCATGTTGTCTCCTCGTGTCCACTTCACTGTAACTGCTGCCTGCAATGGCCACCTCCCTTCACAGCTCTATCACAAGAACATCCCATAGGCTGTGATGACATCCAAAGCATTGTGGAGGTACATGTAAAAGACATGTAAGCACTACTGTAATATTTTGAAATATTTGTGCAATCTTAATTTGTGGATGGAAAGCAATTCAATTATAAGCTATTTTTAAAGCTGTTTCAGTTCTGAGCTCTGAAATTAAGTCAGTGTTAAGATTTGGATGAGCTTCTAAAAACAAGCATGCCTAGGAATTTATACATACTGACTCACTCAGCTGTTGTGTTCCCTTCCTCACAAAATGAGGGAAACAAATTACGTTTCTGAAAATTCACAAAACAGCTACTGGATTGTTTTTCTTTTATCCAAACCTATTTGCCTAAGCTTTAATTCTGTCAATTATTTTTGGATTGTCATGGAATCATCAACAAAAAAATTATTACTCCATTATTTTTCTCAAAGAGTTAAAAAAAAGAGTCTTCCAATGTAAATAGAGATTATCAAATCCATGGTGAGGTGGGGCTTTTTTAACTTTGAATTCAAAGTATTATACTATGGTGTATCACTAGCAATTCTAGTTCTACTTACTTTCATTTGTACATAAAAAAAATAAAAAAAAATCTTGAATTTTGAATGAAAAAAGCAATATTGGGCTTTCACAGCGCATCCTTCACATATAAGAAAACCAAAGCTATTCCCCAATTGTGTGTCCTGCACTTTCCTTCGAGCATGTTGAAGATGTTCTTAGAGATCATTAGAAACCAAGTGTTGCCCAAGTTAATTCCAAAGAAGGAGGCACAGGCAGTCAGAAGGAAGGATCAGAGGAGAGAGTACAAGCAAGTTTAATTTGCAGATATCTAAGGGAACATTATAACAATGACATGAATAAGCATAACAAAATGTTAACGAAAAAGCTCTGTCAGTAATGATACATTTAGATAAATGGCAAATGTACTTGCACGAACTCCATCATTAGTACTTCTATCACAGCCACACTTAAACTTTGGGGAGCTAATTTCATTTATAAACTCGTCTGCTGCACATTAATTATTAGTAGCATTACTAACAGACACAGAACTGCTATGATTAGGTGACTGATTGTCTGGCATTAGCTCTAATAAAAGAGGACTTGTGAACCACTTCAAATGTCAGAAAACTGCAACAACAACGGGCAGAAGCACCAGTTATGCTCCTCTAAATTCTTTGGCTTCCTGCTAATTCATTATTCCCTCTTCAGATTGCTCTATCATCTAACTCACGAATACCAATACCAATGAGAACCCTCCCTTCCTGCAGAGAATTCACCGAGTCTTTATCAAGAATGGCTTGGGTTGGAAGGGACCTTAAAGATCACACAATTCCAACCCGCCTGCCACAGGTAGAGACAGCACCCACCAGATCAGGTTGCTCAGGGCCTCATCTCACCTGGTCTTGAATACCACCCGGAATGGGGCATCCAGAGCTTCTCTGGACAGCCTGTGCCAGTGCCTCACCACCCTCTGAGTGAAGAATTTCTCCCTAATTGCTAATCTAAATCTCCCCTCTTTCAGTTCAAAACCATTCCTCCTTGTCCTGTCCTTGTCTCATTTATAGTGAGAATTACTTGATTCAAGGATAGAGTTAATTCCCTGAGCATATTTGTAGTTCATCTGTTATTTCAAGATCAGTAATAAATTTTGATTTAAAGGAATTAAAATCAAACATTTAAACACAGTGTTTCAGTTTAAGGATAGGAAAAATAAATAAATAAATAAATAAATAAATAAGCAGTCTTTTTAAAGAAGTTTTCCTCTACTTTCATGGTGCAGCTCCAGTAAAGATTGACGAAGGTTAGAAAGATGTATCTGCAGATTGCTGTAGGATGGCTGGTGATACCTTTTGATCATACAGAAAGGATACAGTTGCCTCCTGGATATGCAGACTGAACGCTGTCTGCGACACTGACTCATTTCAAGCCTCTGGTAGCACTGCCACCAGACAGAGTTATATTAGTACAGGAGAATAACATGAAATACTGATCCCAGAGTCCTTACCGGCTGGATCTGTTCAAAATACTCTTCCTACAAAGACCAGCACTGTTTATCATACAGAACTGGTTCTTTATCCTTATGCAGAGAGCTACTTGTTCTCTCACAGTATTTTAAATTCTTTCCTTAAGACATAAGCAGTAACTTTTCAAAATCTAGGAACAATGAAAAATGCAGACAGTACATTCCAAAATTACACTTTATACTATACAGATATCGGCTAAGACAGAATGACTTTAAATGACAATATTTCTTCTACTCCAGCTTCAATTACTAGTCTGAAATGTGTTATATATTAGGACTAGACAACAATCAACAGTTTCTAATTGCAAATTGAAATTTGCTAAATATTCTTGGCACATTTTTTGCATAAAGTATAATGGCCATTTGGCTATTAAATGACTAAGCTGAGCTAACTAACACACACAGTTAACTTTTGCCTCCTGCTGTAGAAGGCTGTGCAGTGTGACTGCTTGAGGAGTGCACATCTCTGCGAAACACATGCACCAGGGACTGAAAACTGCACCTCCAAGAAGGCGTACTGCTGGGAAGATAACACTGGCACAACCTGAAGTAATAGACATCAGACTGAAAATATCTACCTTTACAAAGCAAGAAAGTTGCATATCACATCTGGAATACTACTGTGGACTATTACAATAATCTGCTGAACAATCTAAACCTAAAGCTAAACAATCAGGGATCAAAAGTACATATTCCAAGACAGGAGAAGAAGAGGATACCTTCTTCCCCTCTGTTTTTACTTGCAATTTTAATGGAACACTGCACTCGTATACATTATTATTTAACCAATTTAAAATTGACCTCATCACCCAGTCACTGCTGTCACAGAATTATGCAGATAACAGTGTACTCATGAGTGTGGATTACCTAGGAGTTAGGACTAGACTTCACAATTCCAAAGCAGATAAATTATAAGGTATGACACTTGTTAAAATTCAAAACTGAGCATGTTTACTGTTCTCCTAGTGTGCCAAAAATCAATTATATTGATGTACTTATGCAATCTATGAAATCCAGCAATTAGCTTGCAAACTTACCTTCCAAAAGATGAGACATTTAAGGCCTTCTGATTCATGACATCCATCTCACCCATTTATCACTATATTATACTTGGCGTAGGGTAAACACATGGTTTAATAAAGTTACCTAAATCTTTCCATGGCGCTCTGCTCAAGAACACAAAGCTTTGGACAAACATGTTTTGCTCTTGCTTTCGCACAAAAGTCCCTTGGCTATTCAGCTATAAGAAAATATTCATCTGCTCTTATACTTAGAATATACAAATGCAGTCACGTACAGTGAGCTATCATAACTGGGTTATTACAGAAATTTCCAGCTGTACTAAATGCTGTATTTCTCCAGAGCAATAGGATTTTTGTTTATTTCTAAGTGCATATTGATTACATGTTAGGCATCATGGACAGATTAACAGTATAAATAGGAATCATTTGTGTGGTATCTTGGATTATTTACATTCTAATTCAGCTTTGGGTGGGTTTTATTTGTTCTCTTCTTTTTTTTCCCCCAGCATTACTTTTATAAAATCCACATCTTAGAGAGACGAGTTACAGCCCTGAATCAGATTTAGAGCTGTAATTGTGCTGACACTTAAGTGAGAGTAGATGCTTTACTTTCTATATTTTTCTCTTTAAAATTTTGTGTTTCATTCACACCTCCCAATATCTAGGATAGCTCTTTCCCTTGTAAGCAAAACTTCACTTCTACCAATCTAAGTCCAGTTGATAGAAAAAGTTTAACAATAAAGATAACACAGCTTTGCCAACAGTGCATAAATCTAGCAATGAATGCCTTAAAGGAGGAAGAAATACACCTAATTCTGTTACTGCCCTCTTCCTGCCTCTTTACTTTCAGTTAAGGATACTGGCCCTGCAGAAACCTTCTCCATACAGGAATAGATGTAACTTATGTTTAACAGTTTAATAATTTTATGTTTAATAAGTAAGTATCAATCCACCGTTCCTCACTCATATACAGCCAAAAGTACATTTTTAAGAAGTAATTTAGTTACATTAAGGTTACAGCAAGGATATTCATGGATGGGAATCCAACAACTTCTTTTCACTTATTTTTTTTCCTAATTTCAACAGTATCTTTTTTGATACATCTGAGCTGCGAACTGCATCATGGAGGAGTAGGTATATTTACGTGTGCTTGCCTTCAGGCAACTGAACTCAAACAATATCCTGGCATAGGTCAGAACACCACAAATCTGCATCCAAACCTTTACAGTTAACACATGCTTTATCCTTTCATACTGAAGCTGATAGGTGTTTTACCACTACTATACTATTTGCTTATACTTTCCCTCTCTACAATAAAATATTGACAATTCATTTAAAAATGCATGAGATCAAATATATATATGAAATATCCTTAAGATCTGAAATACTGCAGGTTTGAAGTTATGTACAAGCTCCCTTTTCACATTGCCAATTTAAAGCATACTTCATTTTGGTGTCTGCTTTCCCTGAAAGCTAAGACCAGCACAAATAATTTCCCTCACTGCTGGGTAATAATACGCTTCCCCTTTCCCCAAGATCAGCACAGGTATCTAGGTCACTAAACAGTGACAAAGTGCTTATAAAAATAGCTCTGTCTTCCCCTTAGGATTTCTCTTTTTTTCTGGATTTCATCTGGGCTATGACCCTGCTTTGACGTTAACTACTACTAGCCCATCTTCCTCACTTCCATCACCTCTAACAGATGCACAATGACCAAAATGACTAATGAGTATTTACTAAAAGATACGCTGAGAATTGAGGTAATTTAAAAGGCAAAACATGACAAGGAGGGTCAAGAAGGCTAACTGTATTAATAAGCCTGGTATGCAGGAGTGGCTCATGTGAACAACGCATGGCCTAGAATCCACCTGGACATTAAGAGATGCAAGGGATGCCCCTGGCATATGGACACGTAGTTCCAGGACACTGCTCTGAACTGGCAGACCAGCACTCCCATGCTTTGATGACTTTGAGAAAATGTAAACTCTCAACACCCAGTCAGGTGAAGATAGCATTTGGAAAATTAGGCTTGATGAAAACATGTAAACCTTGACAAAAACATAAAGAGGTAGCACAAATAAAGTGGAACTTCTGCAGGGCATACTGAAACTGATCATAATATAGGAAAAAAAATAGGAAATCTCATCCGTGCATATGTCACTTTGAACATATATCTTGATAAAGTTTATAAGTCATTTCCAGTGTTAAATTTATGAGAAAAAAAAAGATGACTACAGCATGAAACTTGCTTAAGGAAAAAAAAAAAAAAAAAAAAAAAAAAAAAGACAGACTGGAATTCGGAGTGAAAAATGCTAGTGTGGTATTTTTGAACATAAAAATATTCATTTTTCAGTATACAAATATTTAGACATAAGCATCCAGCAATTTACATAACCACTTTAAAAAAGCATTTGACATATTTAACCAGAGGACATTCGTTGGCCTCACATGTGAATAAACCAGACACAGCCTATGCAGTGGTTTATAAAAAGATGCAATGTATGTGTTTATATACTGTTAGATACCAAGAGAGAGGGTGGGAGGACAAAGAGAGCAAAATCTTAATCTCCCCAAAAGAAGCATGACTGGATTCAAATCACATTTTTTGAAATAAGGTAATGCCCAGCATTTCCTAAACCTTAAAATGTTTTCCATAAGAAGCCCTTTCAGCATAAAAAGTTGGTTAACCTTGGATGGTTAGAATAGCAATCCAGCACCTTAGCATCAGTGAATAAACAAATCATACCCACTGTGAAGCAAAACCAATCAGGAGAGATGAACTGCAATGAAACAGTCCCATCAACACTTCAATGAGCAAGTAAAACTGCAGTGAACTTACTGAATGTAAGTAAATAATGTAAGAAATGTAAGAAATAATTCTGCTAGAGTCTTAGTGCAGTCAAATAGCTTTTGGTTCATATGCTAAGATTTTCCTCCCTTACAAATTATTATTTGATAAACCGCTGAGAATCAGGCTGTTCGATACACCTGATGTGCTACTGCTGTTTTTTAAAATGCCTTCAATACTGCATGAGTTTCCTGTAGTACTTTTCAACCATCCAAATTTCAGAAAATAAATAGAGATGATGAAAATTAAAATGTAGCAGTGTCTTCAGATTCTCTAAAACTTGAAAACTAAAGTATGCAATTAAAGACAAGGTCATCTAGAGAACATACAATGCAGAATGTGCAAAAACTAAGGTGTATTCTGCTCTTTAACTGCAATAAAATATCTGCTATTTCACATTTGTCGTCATCATGATAATATGAAAAATATTTTAAACAATAAGCAAAATGAAGGCAGCCATCTACATGTATCTTCACTTAGTACTCAAATTAGGTAAATATAAGCCAGCTATTGCAACGAGACACTGAGAAGAGTTATAAAGCAGCAGCTGGGAATAGCACGGCCGTCGATGGATAAAGAGGTGCAGTGCCACCAATGAGTTGTACCAAGCCATCAGCCAGAGGTACAAGAGGTCTGAAGCTGTTGTGACTAATCTGCTCATCACTTAATGCTTCCATATCCATCAAAACAAGACAGACAGGAAAACAGTCCTGGCAAATGTGACCTCGTCTGCTGCAGCTGGAGCTCAGTCACTATGAGCAGCTGTAGTCCTGCTCAGCAGCTGTGGTCCTGGCAGACGGGCTAAGGCTGCTGGCCACGACAGCCCCAGACAGTGGTACTAATGAGGGCCAGTAGTTTCCATGAGTGGGAAAAAAATGAAATACAAATGACATACTCAGCAGCATCTAAAGAGTAATCTGTAGCTGATTCAATATCATCCTGGCAAAACTTCCTGCTATCCAGTCAAGTCTCTTTTATTAAGCCTGCCCGTGAAGAAGAGAAAAATGTTAGGCTGGAAGAGAGCCTTCATTTCCTGAACACATGGGTCAGACACTTTGTCAGGATTGCCATCTTGGTAATTCAGAGGATGGAAAGGAAAAAGGTAATAAGGAAGCATTTGGTGCACAAGCAAATGCTCAAAGCACAGTTTAAAAGTACATTAGCAGCATACACATTAAAATAAACTGGAGCATTCAGAAAAAAATCACGCTCTTCAGATGATATTAGACACTTCCCTACGCTGAGAAATCAGGTGAGCAATGCATCATTCTGTTATTTGTGACCTACCACGCCATTGCTGCTAGTATGTGAAATTACATTTCTGATAAAAATTTTAGTGACAAACGTTTTTATGATTACAGACCAAAAGTCAACATTTGCATTTAAATAGATGTATTAAAAACTCAGCAGCACAGGTAGAAGAGGGAAATGCTGTTTTAAGGAACGCTGAAATAGGGAGCATGAGCACAGAAGGGATTTTATTCTCAAATGATGCAAACAATTATATTTTTTTAATACTGTTCTTAGGTCCAATTCAAAGTCAAGTTTTGACCTGTAGGCTCCTACATCCCTGGACTCATCTCAGAGCTGCAGCACCTACTACTCTTTTCATCTTCATACACCGAGATGTAGAAGCTACTTCTCTTTTCATCTTTCCATTAGAAATGGCCCCATTTCCATTAGAAATTTATAATATATTATTATAAATATGGAATTTGATATATTTATAGTCCAAGCACACATTTTTTTCACTAGCCTGCAGCTCAGGTCATATTATAATGCTTTGCCTCTCAAGCTGTTAACTTATGTTTGTTCACAGAGGTCACCATAGGCTAAGCTTCTGATATTACATTCCTCCCGAGACAGCACAGCTGTTTTTGAGAGAGATGAATTTTCAGGGTATAAATTATAATAATTAAAAACATCAAATAATTCTCCCTGTCAAATACCTCCTTTGACTTAACCATATTTTATTACACCATTTTTTTAATCTACAAAGCATTTCTGATGTTAAAGAATTTCACCTAACCTTTCTCCTGTATCTCCATTCTCTTAACTTCCATCTGCTGCATATTGTTCAGATGCCATTTCCATATCTTGCCCAGATTTAATTTTAAACCTTGACTTAAAGTCTGAATCTATGCGTACAGAAGCCACCTAAATCTCACCAACACATTGCATCCTGGGAACTGTGTACCCTGGGATCAGGTACATAGTTCCTCGCTACCAGTGTGAGATGCTTGTGCCCTTTACAGCTCATCTGGATCAGCAACACTTTCTCTTTATACAAACCATATAAATAAATCATTGCTGTCACATTTTGTGTTTCCATTGCATGTTGTTTTAGTCTTTCTTGACTGACAGGCATTTCAGTCACCATTATAATACAACATAAACTACATTATCATCACATTAAAGTGGTTGCATAATAGTCAGTTGGACAAGTAGTTTAGCTAGTTTTAGCTCTGTTATGATTTATTGCCTTTATAAACACAGTTTCTTTCCATGAAGAGAGAATGACTAAGTTTATATAGACTCACTTTCAAGTTTTCTTGAAAACATAAGGTGTAGGACTCAAAAATCACCTGAACTTGCTTGTCACTAACTCATTAATCAAGTATTAATTAGCCTAATGAGGTTCAACAAGTCTAAGTGCAAGGTGCTGCACCTGGGCCGGGGCGATCCCTTCTATCCCCAGCCTTTCTATGACGTTATAATTATAACTCTGTCAGTTTAGACATCTATAAAATTGTCACAGAAATAAAGTCTTGGAAAAATGAGTAACTATAGCACAAAAACATAATTAAATGTCCATCTTAGGTGTATTTTTGTTGTCTTTTCCAGTTGTTCTTTAACATGGGGAAAACATGGGATTACTGTGAGGAAACACAAAATTCAAGTATAAACAGAGATTGATCATATCAGGATTTCTTGAAAATTCCATAGCAAAATTTTCTTACAACTAGGTAATCCCTAAATTACTTCAAGAAACATTTATCAGAATGTTTAGAGGTCAGTTAGAAACATAAGAAAAATCACATAAATGCATTTCAATACATGTTGTCTCATTCTGGAATTCCACCAATTCAATTACATCACTGATACAATAATTTTCCAGTTCTCTCTCCACGTCTCACAGAGATGCTTACCACCCAATTCCCAGTAGTTTTAATCAGAAATAGTGTAGTACAAGACATCAGGAACATCAGTAGTACTCATGAAATCATAACAGGCATTCAACTACAGCAGTAGCTGTTAGACAACATACAGAAAGCCTAAAGGTGAACAGTTAAATTCCCTCTAGCAACATTACTTCCAACTGCTTGTCAGCTGATTTACCATTAGAATTCCTAATTTTCATTAAGCATATTTAATTTTTTATACACATAAGATATGCACCTACATTTTTATATACCCATTTAACACAGTCATTTTATAGAATACTGCAAAATACTTCATTTAATATTCTTAGAATGTAACACTCCAGGCTAGCTTTAGGTGGAGGCAAAGCTTGTAATTAAAGTCACGTGCTGTTACCAGACACGCATGGATCTGCCATTTGCTTTGCTTTGTCTTAAAGCAAAGCCACCAACCGGTAGGAGTATGATATGAGGGACAGACATAAAGTCACAGGCTAGGTCAAGCCTGAACCCATACCACAGACTCACCAAGACAGACGTACAGGATACCACAGCAAAACAGAACTGGTCCCAGGCAGCAAGAGACAGAACCACTCACGAGGTTACCCAGATGGCCCATATCCCCTACACAACACTGTGCGACATATTTTCCCTTCACTCAGTTTTCCATATACTGCTGACAGTTGCTGAGGCAGCTCAGAAAATACAGCATTATTTTACCTTATGCAAGTTGTTGCTCACAATGACCTCTTGTTGCACTGAGTGCTGTAGAATAATTTCATGCTATATCCCAAAGTGTAGGTTTTCTCAGTTTTACATCTGTTATCATCCAATTTAACTGAATGACAATTTGTTAGCATTCTATGGTAGAATAAGAATACTTCCTAAATTGATTTCATAACACATTAAATCCTCAGTATTGCTTGCTATCCTGTTTTGTTCCATTTTCCAGTGGTTTACTTGCTTTTGCCACCCACAAGCCTTTTGATTCTGTAAATGACTATGGTGTAGCAAATAACCACTGTGCAGCCAGTGGAGGACTCCATGCCAGATCAGGGAAAAAGTGTCAGGAAGAAGGAGCCTCTTGCAGGAACAGACTGACCACAACCCCTATTCCCTATCGCACTGGTGTCAGCAGTGGATAGGACTTAGAGGAGTTGGGAATGAAGGAGTAAAATTGAGCCAGAGAATAAGGCAGGGGACCAAAAATTTTTTTAATTTTTGTCTTTGTTTCTCACCAACCTATTTTTAATTAACAATAATTTTCCCCAAGGTGACTCTGATTTGCTGATAACACTACTTGGTAAGCAACCTCCCTGTTCTCATCTTAACCCATGAGCTGCTTCTTATTTCCTTCTCCTGTCCTGTTGAGAAGGGGCAGTGAGAGGGGTGGCTGTATGCAGGGAGGTAGGGGAACTGGCAGCCAGACAAGGTCAACACACCATAAAACGTGTTCTTCATTTGGCACTGATCCTGCTGATAATGAAGTAATTGATAGGTTTTCCTCAAGCTACTTGCCTGTCATTTCCCTATGAGAATTGCAAATAAAAGAAAAATGCCTTGTAAACAAAAACAAAGAGAGATAGTGATGTTAAATATGCTATCTCACAGTACACAAAAGGTCAGGAAATATCCACTACTCATCTTCCCATCTATCCAAGGGATCCAAACCTCTTACCTTGCACACTGTTATAGTGAGATTTCTTATTGTTCATTTATTGTGCATACTCTATTATTGTGCATACTCTATTGAAAATTACATACATACTGCAGCAGGTAACAGGAATATATCTGTATAACCACAGAGGTTAAGATCAGCTTTATGAAATAATACTAAGAATGCAGTGATTTCAGTAACTCACCAGTTCCCAAGTACCATCCAACAAAAAGTATCCAACTAACAGTATGACTCAAGGCTTCTCAAGAACGGAGCAAGGCCCAGAACCAAATTGTTGCACAAGAACTGTCATGAAATAGCAGTTCTTTTTCATGGATGGATCTATAGACTTCTGGCCTACAAAAATCCTCTTCTATTTTTTTTTCACCTTCAACACGAAAAGTTTTTTCTTGGTATCCCCGAACACAGAGATTTTTTTTTTCTCTTCTCAGTTCTCATAACTTCCTCTCCTTTTGAGAGCAAGGTATTAGTATTCACTAAATGTATCTTTGAAAAGGTTTAATCTCCTAGCAATTACTGATATGAGAGTTTCATTATATGTACAGTATGATAAATATTGAAGAGGTCTCCCAGCTGTTCCGATCAGTTTTAATCTAGGCCTGCACAAAAGCAGTGACGATGCCCCAGTGGCTAGTGTCTGCCCTTCCGCAGGCGCAGTTGCAGAGGCAGCACGAGCCCTCGGGAGACGGGGAGGCTGCACGTACATTTGAACTGATGCTATGGAGTCAGAGCCATAAGCAGACAACCTTACAACTAGAATTTCTGATCAAACCGATGGTGCATTAGTACTGGTTACATCCTAAATCCACACTGCCAGTTGATTGTATCTGCACGTGTGGTGGATTGACCTTGGCTGGCCACAGGTGTCTGCCAAGCTGCTCTCTTACTCCCTCAGCAGGATAGGGGAAGAAAACACAACGGAAAAATTCACAGGGTGAGATGAAGACAGGGACATCGCTCACCAGTTACTGTCACAGGCAAAACAGACTTGGCTCAGAGAAAATTAAATTCATAATTACCCATTAATAATATACCAGGATAGTGAGAACTAAAAACAAATTAAAAACAGCTTCCCTGATGACTTCTTCCCAGATTTCTTCAATCTCAATTCTTCTACTTCCTTCACCCCAAGCAGTGCAGGGGGATGGGGAACAGAAGTTCGGCCGGTTCATTACACTTAGTCTCTGACACTCCTTCCTCCTCATGCTCTTCCCCTGCACCAGCCTGGGGTTACTCTCATGGGATGTAGTCCTTCATGCTCCGATCCAACATGGGCTTCCTACAGGCTGCAGTTCAACAACCGCTCCAACACAGCTCCATTCCAGGGTGCAGTGCTGCAGGAAGGGACTGCTTCAGCGTGGATCCCACATGGGTCACAGTACCTGACAGACAACCTGCTCCACCCTGGGCCACCGTTCCTGCCAAGAGCCTGCTCCTGCTTGGGCTCTCAACAGACTGCAGCCTCCTTAAACCACACTGATCTGCTGCAGCATAGTCTGCAGCTCCGATGTGTTCTCCCCATTAATCTCTGCTCTGGTGCCTGGAACCCTTCCTGTCCTCCTCCTGCTCTGACCTTGGTGTCTACAGGGCTGCTTCTTTCACATTTTCCTCACTCCTGCCTCTCACAGATGTCACACAGCACTTTTGATTCTTTCTTGAGTATGTTACCACAGAGGCACAACTAGCATCACTCACTCCAACCCCCCTCCCTAGCTACCAAAGCCTTGCTACTTAAACCCTGAAGTTTTATTATATCTGTGGGAGATGCTACTGGATCTAGGAGCAATAGGAGAAACAGTAAATTCTAGTTGCCATACCTTGTGAGAGAAGGCTTGAACACAAAAAATGGAAACCTAAGATGGAACACGCAGGTCATATTTTACAGAAATGCACTACTGCTTCTTGCAAGAAAATCTGATGAAAAGTAGGTCTCATCTCAGAACACACTGAGTGTTTACAGTCATTTTTCATTATACATTGCATAATTGCATTTGTTGCAGCAAGTATATTGAATTTGGAGGTGCTTAAGTCATAATTTGTTCTGTCTCAAACTTTTAACACCATTTCAAGTTACAATAAAAAGACAGGCCCTCTTTGTAACTGATATAAATGGTATGACAGGATATGAGAAAAACCTTTCAATATAAATTGATTTCTGGCCTGGAGAAGTCAATTATAGACATTTTGAAATGAGAGCAGGCAGCACATTCCTAAGTCATTTCTGAGCACACCAACTCTAACCAATTCCCATCCAAACAAGCATCCTCTGTGCTGGGCCACAAGGGCTCTTCCCTGCTGGGTGACCAAACAACTTGGAATACAAATTTGTCCAGCAATGAGAACAGAAAATCTAGACTTGATTGCTCTGCTCTGTGTTTAAATTCAGTATTTCTGGTGACCAGGAGAAATATTCAGCACAACAAACAATTTAATGAACTACTAATTCACAGTTGACCTTCAATGAAAGTACTGCTTAATTACCCATTTTTTTCTGAGGTTAGGCATAAGAATACTAACCATTTCGGAACAGGTGAAGAAAGGGCATGTTAATTTAAATAGCAAAGGTCACTTACATATGTATTTCTGCACTTTTTTCTAGTTATTCCTTCTGTCAGAGTATTATGTATTAAATCCATAATGTACTTTCAGCATCAACGCAGTGAAGCTGTCTCCTTTATACTCTTTTCAAAAATAAGTTAGATTTAACATTGAGAGAGAAATACATTATATTGCAAATTAAAGTAGTATGATTAGATTACTGCCTTTGTATACTAACATAAAGTACTCTCTTGGGAAATAAAAAAATCAAAGCAGAATTAAGGAGTATTTTAGTATAAACCTGAAAAAAATCCACAACAAACTCAGTGAGCAAGAAAAAAGAAGGAACATATTCCATGCTTGACAATCAAAATTGTAAAAATTCTTCCTCTGAAGGTAAAGATCAATTTCTACTCTAGTGTATGAGCATGAGATGCAAACCAATAACTCTGTAGAGAAAAAAGATTTCTTGGCCTGCCTAGGTTTATCTTATCAGACAGAAGAAGTGGGCTTTTTTTTTTTTTAGAGGCTTTTTTTTTTTTTTTAATCTTACTGCCTGAGGAAGTGGGAAAACAGCCTCAAGAAAAAGTCAGCTCTAACAATACCAAGCTCATTCTCTCCCTTTCTTTCATTCTTCAGGCTTTGTTGCTTTTTCAGGAGTATTAACAGTAGCCAGCCCCAGTGAGAACATGAAGAATATATCAGAAATGGCTCCTTACTATGAAGCTTTCCCGAGGTACCAAACATTCATCTCTTGTTCATCAAATGTTCATCTCTTGTTTCAAATTCTACTTTGCTTGCTTCCATAGTGGCAGAAGGAGGGTAAGGAGACAGCTATCTTATGTTCTGAAGTTTAATAGAAACACTGAACCTGTACAAAGTATTTTATAGTTGAGAAATGTTTTACAACAGAGCTGTTGGTAGCTGCAATATAACAGCTTGTTGAGGCATGCGGATATTTGTTTGTTTGTTTTCTTTTTAAACTGGAAATTGAGTTTTATTACTAACAACCTACTTTCAAAAAGTAGTTCTATAGCAAATACTGCAGTAGCTCTAACATACTAGCTTTACATACTAGAGTGTAGCAGCATAAGTCAACATCCCGTCCTCATTGGCAGAGGGTTACCTCACTGATAGTAAGGTGCTATTTTTGTTTTCATGGGAAAAAGAAAAAAACAACACACAAAATAGAGTTAAGAGCATCAGAGCACACCTATAAGGTACAAACTAGATAAGGCAGGTTAAGCTTGTTGAAAACCACTGTAATTTAATTTAATTTAACTGGCTGCCTCCCTACCAAACTGAATAAAGGATGCCAGGCTGGAGCACTTCATGCCCTGTGGTGAAAGAAAGGCTTCTGGCACCTAAAGCAAAAATGATGCCAAAAAAATATATGGCTATTCTTATGAAGTCTCTTAAAGAAAACCTTTCTTTTCACTGGCCTGTGAATGTGATTCTTGCTGGTGCTCTGCTTTTGAAACCTTGGCTATTGTGGACCAGCCATTGCAAATACACTGTTGACTTCAAAAGCAAACTTAAGTTGATGTCAGCCTTAACCACAAATTTCTAAGACCCTGACCAGCTGCTTATTTCACGGTCTTTTTTGTTGGTGGTACCGTTTTTTTTGTTGTTGTTTTGTTTGTTTATTATTATTATTATTTGGGGGTGGGGAACAGAATAGAATTTTGGAATGAGAAAAAAGAGGATGTACCAGTTCCTTTGACTTTTGTAACACTGTGCTGAGATTGAAGCACTGCAACTTGGACAGAGCTCCAGCCAGCTGGGAGCTGCACCACTAGCAGTCCCACAGCTGAGCCACCAGCACCAGCTGCATCAAGGCAAGCTGATGCAGCCAGAACCTAATTTTACAGTTAATTTCAGTCAGGTTAGCTACCTGACCTAGCCAACACTGAAATAACCAGATTATTTCTGTATTTATATGTATCCCATGACTCCACTACCAAGAGTAGTATTTAAGCTCCTGTATGAGAAAATATTAGGAAATTCTGGACGCTTTGGGTATGTAGAATGCACAATTAAGGATATTTTCATCAAAGCTGTGATATTACTCTTCTGAATAATCAGCTGATGGCCCAGTGCTTTCACAGATTTTTATTTATTTATTTATTTTGATCTGTAGGCATTCAATTATTAGCAAGGACAACATTTTGATTTGAATCATTCATAGGTCATGGAAATTAATATACACTTTCTGTTCTACTGCACTAAATATGCCAAAAATTGCATTTCAAGAAAGCACGCTATGACAAATCACGCTTGCACTGGAAATAAACATGAGATAGTGAGAAAAATAATTGACCGTGCTCTATCCTAAACCAACCCAGATTATAAGCGGTTATGTTAAATACAGACATTCACATTCAAGCCATTTATGCATCATTAAATTTAGGCATTTTTAAGCTCAAACAGGGAAATCAACTTTTATAGGTAATATATAGCACAGCGCTGGAAGATCGTAAGTGGTCAAGCATGAAAAAGATTGAAATATGGACAGCTACGTCTTTTGTGCACAACACCATTATCGAACGATGTTGCTGTGTGTTCCTTGCTGTTTTTTCCTTCAACCTCCATGTATTTAGGCCCTCAGAGTGTACCTGAAGTTCTGATATGCTCTTACACCAGCGCTGAACCTGTTCCCCAGGCTCTGAGATCCCCTTTGGAGTATTTGATACTGCAAGAGTGGAGATGAAAAACTGATGAAATCAGCAGTACAGAAATGCTACCCACTTTGGCACAAAAAGCATCCACTACCTAGAAACAAGGATCACAAAACATTTCATGTTACTCGCACTTCTGGTGTGTATCTCCATGCCATGTGACAAAGAAAATAAAATAGGAGTCAAAGCACTCCTTGTGATTCATACACGTAAAAATACTAATAGCTCAGCCCTCACCATGGCGCCTGGGTTCCTACAGTTTTATCGTTAAAGATTTTGATCAGTCAACTGTGGCGGTAATTATCACATAAATTAACAGAGAGACAGGAAACCTAGAATGTTAGATGAAATCTCACTTCTAGCAACAAAGTATAGGACTTTATTTTCCAGTAATATTTTCAGATCTGACACCAATGATGAACGAACTTTTTTTCTGGAATAGTGTTTTAGCTATAGAAAGCAAGCCTGTTAGTTGGTGCCATTTACCCCCTGGTATTCAGCTTTTATCTGCCGACCTGTCACAATAAAACAATTCTGAAGATGTATTTCAAGATACAGGTGATTAGCACAGCAAGGAAAGCAGCAGAGTGAGAATTCTTTCTCAGATAAGTGTTGCTTGCAAGCACTGTAGGAACAAGCAAAACCTAAGGAAAAAATTTATATGGCTACACTAGACTACAGTGTTCAATCTATTACTTTTAATTCTTTTTTTTTTTTTTTTTTTTTTTTAAATAAGGTTATTTTGCTTTAAAAGAGTTCCAGTCCCACTCAGTTCTGCATGGGAATATTCTTATCTTTTCAAGGCACTCAGTTGTCAATGTAAGTTTCCAGCAGAATCCCAAATACTGTCTTAAAGAAGAGTAAATAAGGGCAGATGGCACCTTGAGATTTCACTATTCCTTTCCGTTATTCCAAGATAATAAATTTTTATTTCTAGAGGTCTTGAAAGAGCTTTATTTAAAAAAAAAAAAAAAAATCAACAGCAATGGATCTTTCTGCCTTCCTCACTTCCTTGTACTTAATGATGCTCACTGTTAGAAAGTTTGCATTGTATTTGTCATCTACTTGTTACCTGTCATTTTAGATGGCATACTAAGTTCAGCTCCATTTTTACCTTGGATTTTACAAAGTTTTCATCATAAACCTAGAAGTTACTTGTAAATTAAAGCTTCTCCTGTCTTTCCTTCATAATAGCTTTTGTCAGCCTTAGGATCTGACAATTCACTAATACACACATAGATGTAACTGGCTGAGGAGATACAGAGTACCCATGAGCAAAGAGAAGAGTCCCCACCACCCACTCTTCCCAATAGCAGAAGTTTCACTTTGTACTAAACGCACACAAATGTAGCCATCTTCCCAGTTCTTTTGCTATCTTTCATCTCTTCCTCGGGTTTGCAACAGAATCCCATAATATACAAATACTGGAAAGATGTTGATATGTTGTACAAGACAGAAAAATTGGAGACTATAATTTTGTTTGTCTCAAGCAGTCTTTTCTGAATGTCAGAGAGGAAAAAAAATCCTTTACCACACAGTCGAGATTGGTTATTCCCATGTGTTCATAAATATATATTATTTAACTAAACTTGTCAGTTTCAAATAATTTTCTTTTTTCCCCTAAATCCCTAGAAAAGCGCTGTGAAATTGAGAAAAAAAAATATCTAACCATGCTCATTTTCAAAGTAGAAAATACAAAATTCTTTAACAGTACCCTAAAAACAAAACAAAACAAACAAACAAAAAAACCCACAAAGATAATAACTCACTTTTTTCTTTCTAATGTACAGTCTTTCTTCTCCTTTTTTTTTTTTTCTGTGATGTAACATCACCAGTTTTCACTACATTTATCATTCCTCCTGAACTCCACCATTCCCAGCTGAGAATTCATTTGTTCTCTAGTATTACAGAAATACCACTCCATTTTTTGAAATCCATTTTGAAATTCTTCCTTAAAAGCACTGGCAAATAACTGCTTAATCGATCCTTTCAGTGAACCATTGCACAACCAGAGGTAGAGGTCCATCTCAGTAAAATTGGAAGACAGGGTTCTGGCTTGGGTTTGTTCCTCTACTGTTTGCATGCACACACACGCACAAAGCCATGTATTGCTGCTGAACCAAAGGCTTTTGAGACAATTTTGACCATCTAAGTTTATAAGATATTATACATTAAAATAATTTGTCACTGTCACCATATCATCACAGAAATATTTTGAAATTTCATATTACAGAACTCCACATAACAAGAACAACCTAAAAGAAGCAAACTACTAACATACCATAACTAATTCTGTTCTTCAGTTTAATGAAACTCTAAAGCATCTCCCAAATAGCAAGAAATGACTAGTACATTTTTCCTTTACATTTTGCTTACTTCATGTCTACAGCATCATATAAGATATACACAGGTACAAGCTGGCTGAATACAGCTGAGTGAGATTGGCTGCAACATGAAATAAACAAACCAAAACCCCTAGACACAAATTCAGGTTCCCAAAATTAAAAGAAGAGCAGCCAATCAGCTGAGGTTGGTGCAAGTAGTAAAAGGATGCTTCCAAGCTTTATGAATTTCTCTAAGGTCACCTTCTATTCCTTCAGTCTCTTGTCCTAACATCAACATGCCAATGGTTCCATCAGACAGTGAGGTGGTAGAAGTCATTGGGAGATATTTTTCTCTTTTTTACATGACAATGATGACTTGTGTATAACATGCATATGTTACAATGCTGGAACGATTACATGCCGTTAAATAAAGGAAGAAAAAAATAAAAATAAAAAATGGAACAGCCTGTCAAAAAGAAAAAATAGTCTGAACTTCTATTTCTTTTATGCATTTTGTTTACTGCCTTTGTAGATGTGCTTGAGCTACAGGCTTCTTTTCACAGACCTTCTGCATAGCCCACTCCTCCCCAACAGGACCAGACAAACCATATATAATCAAGAAAATTACGGTAAAGGAAGAAATGAAAAGTACAAGTAAAGTTATTATTTTTCTGTCTGAGTGAACACTCTTCCTGCTTCAGAATCTGTCCCAGTTGGTAAAGGGGTAAAACAGGAGAAGGACAATTGAGAAAATAAAAATAAAGTGTAAACACGTTGTTTGCTCACTCTTTGATTCTGAGTATGCACCATCTTGCAGCAGCTAAGGATGCTTTACCTGTTCTCTTCATGGCTGACAGGGGAGACCCAGTTCCCCACTATACCACACAGCTAGCACTCCCATGCAACACACTCCACAGCTGAGATTTCATTGACCTCAGGGAATTCAGCACTCTGGTCTTACTGGGATGCCAGAGGAACCAGCTACTCAGCTTTCTTGGGTTTCTTTAAAAAATGTTTCATGCTTTAAGCACTTTGTTTGCATTTTAGTTGTTTTGGGAATGTGTTTTATGATATTCCCCTCTCCATCCCTCCACCACCCACAAATTCCAGAGGAATGGTAAGTGACTCCCAGCTGACTCACTCTGTCCTGTGGGACAAACAGCGTTGTCCTGCAGCAATCATCCCAGAAAGCAGTATTTTCAAATCTTTATATGGTGCCTATTTATGCCGTACCAGTTCCATCCTCGTGACTTCAATAAGTTGTTTGTTTTTTTCTTTTTTCTTTTTTTTTTTTTTTTTTTTTTTTTACTACCACAGAATGGAGAGTTGCTTGAAAGGTGAAAGTTGTTTGTAAAAGGCTCGTTGAGTATTTGGTATCATATTAGTTGAAAATCTGAAGTTGTAGCTTAGAGCAGAGTTCTCAGAAAATTGTGTACTTTATACCCTGGAGTACTACCATTGGTTTGATATATTTGTTTATGCATTTTATAAAAAACTCTTAGTTCAATAAATGCTGCAAGATCAAATAGCACACTTTTGAGTTATGCAAAATTGTATTATACATATTGTAAATAAACTCTATAAAATGTTAATCAACTTCAGAAAGGCTTTACAAGAATGCTGTGCATTTTTTTTCCTCTTTGGTACATTTGCAGAATTATGATTCTGTCCTATGAGTATAGAGGTTAACTTTTTTCCAGAAATAAAAGTGCTTTGTGCAACAGGTAGCAAGACACATACAACTATATCAACTGAATCACTGTTTAATTTACTTTTTTTTTTTTAAATAGCATAAGCAACATAAAAGCCATTAAAATGAGAAATTAAGACATACCACCACAAACAGCTCATTATTTATAATACTATAAAATTGTTAACACTAGATGCGATAAAGCTTTGTAATCACTAGTTTCAATACCTACTACCAAGCATTTTAATGCTTCTCAGACAACCACTACAACAGAAATTCACTTAAGCTCTCAGGAGCCAGTGCTTCACTCCAGGCTTATGTGGAGAGTGACAAAGAGTGCACAACGCTTGGTAAAAGCTGCAGGGAACTGGAAGCTGCCTTTTCCTTCACAGCCTGCCCCTTCCCCTACCCCTGCTGCCCCAGGGGAGGTTTAGCTGCCCCAGGGGGCCCACATCTGGCTCTGCCCTGCCGTGGTTCATGCCACTGAGAAAGACTGTAGAGAGATATAGGAAGGTAAAAATGACAGAGGAAGGGCTGTCAACATGAATTGTTCCAAGTTCCAGGATTCAAAACAGAAAACAGTAGCCAGGGAAGATAAAAAAAAAATAATCCTATAGGAGATAGCCAGGGTGGCTGGTCAGGGTAGCTGACTCAGGAACCAAGGGCAGCAAGAAGTTATGACCAAGAAAAAACTCCTGTTTCAAAGAAGTAACATCAAATGGATTGCTCTAATGCCAGCCACACGGCAGATCACTGCACCTCTGCAAGTCTCTTGGCTGCCTTGGAAAACAAAAGAACTGATGGCTGGGTACAACACAGAGATGCTGAGATCTGAATTGGTATGTTGCATTTCAGGTTGCATTGGACAAGAGTCTGCACACAGATTTTGAGAAAAAATTACATACACATCCTAATCAATACTCCTGTATTGGTAATTGGGAACATTATCAAAATAATTTAAAAATCTACTTGACCAAAACCACTACACTCAACAGCTTTGACAGCTTCTGATTTACTAAACACATCACAGATCTTAAACTGTAATAAAATTTATAACTATTATAAAAATAGTAATCAATTTGTAGAGCTACACATTCTCATGGTACCTAAATTCTAAAAATAAAGTTAATTCTTTAGTAGACAATTTTAAAAGATACTCAACCAATTTCTGTAGTAACAAGGATACTCTTCGTGCTCCTGACTCTGCAATTAAAGGCACCCACGCTTAATGAAAACCCTAGAAATATTTGAATAGAGATGGGAATCCTTAACCACCTGTTTTCTGATGGTATGTACCATCTTAGTATCCATCTTGATTCTAAATACATCTATACAGATTGTAAAGCAATATAAATAAAAAAGTATTTTCTTCAAAATGTTTTTGTTTGTTTGTTTGTTTTAAATCAGACCAATATAGAAATTCTGACACTCTGGCATACTGGAACTATGGGGAAAAAAAAAAAAAAAAAAAAAGCAGAGGCAATGAAGGAACAACTATTTGTAAGTCATAACAAAGGAAAGCATAAGCCGCTAATGAAGTCATTTGCGAAGACCAGAAATGATATAGCTGCTGAAAAGATTTTACAGACTTTAGGGAAGAGTTTATTCAGGACAATCAAGAAATTAGAAGTACAAAGAAAAGACTTAAAATTGCCTGTATCTCAGGGTGTGGTGTTTTGGTTTTGTTGTGGTGGGTTTTGGTTGGTTGGTTGGTTTTAGGGGAGGTTCAAACTTATTATGTGAAACATTTGAGATGAGGACGTCTTCAGTGATTTTCTATCTCCAGTATCTGATCCAATGTATTATCAGGAAGATATAAAAAACAAAAACAACAAAACCAAAAACTGGCAGATGGATTTGCCTGAGTGCTCTTAAGTTTCGAAAAACTACAGCTTTTTGAAAGAAAACTTTTTATTTAAAAAACGTGAAGATAATTTAAGGGAAGTTATGAGAATGATTGAAAGAACTAGATAAATAAAAATGAAAGTAAATGATATAAGTCTATAGAAATGGCAAATGAAATGCACAAGAGCAGCATAAAAAGGCCAGTGCTGTTTAGCATGATGAATAATGAGCTCTCTGATACAGAATTTCAATGTGTGGCCATTTAATAACATTGCATGTATTATCAGTGAAAGTACTGACACAGTATTTTACTTAGTAATGAAATTCAAAGACATTAGATTCCTATTTTTTTCTTATAAAAATTTGAATTAATTTTATTAGAAAAGGTATATAAGGTTATTTTATTAAAATTTCAGTATTCAGAAATAAATTACAGAAGTATGAATTCAAATGCAGGATCATTATATAAGAGTTGGAGGTGGCGAGGGGTGGGGGGGGGAAGAGAAGGTAACTTCTAGTGTCTATAAATCATGGCACCTTACTCGAGGAAGCTAAGCACTAGCATCTAAATTTTACAGGTTGAAAACACAAGCACAAGGAAAGGAAATAAATTCCCTACGGGACAGACAGACAGGAAAGAAAGTGAGGACAGTCTGTGCTCTTTAATATAATTAATTGTAATATTAAATAACTTGTTATCCATGATTTTTGAATATTTTTTTTCATAAAATTCAAAGACACAACACGTGTTTTTCTCACGGATGTCTTTGCAGTAGTTTATTTGAGTCACTGCAGCAAGGGCCCAATTCAGCAGCTCGATCAATAGCTGGAGGTGTTAGTGTACAATTAGCAGCACATATCCTTTTTATCCATAATGCCACTGTGCCCAAGCTAAGAAAACTTTTTTTTAAAAAATTATTATTATACAGAAACAGGGATTCATTATTTATCACTGCTGGTCTAAAAAGCAGCATATTCCTTGCACAAAACATTTTTTAAAGCATCCAGTGTATTTGCAAAGACGACCCGAAAAACTCTCCTCGGATCTGTTACGTATTTGTTTTCCTTAGGTGTCCTCCAGGTTTCCAATCTACACACCACTGCCAAAAGTGCTTACCCCAGCTTTTAATTTCTGCTTCAGGGCCCTCCTTAGGTTCTGCACTAGTCCTGGATTGTTCTTTTTAGCTCACTTAGGTTTTTCTCCTGGCTCAACAACTGCTTTCATTTAAATAAGAACTTAATAATAATGATTTGCTTTCTTTAAAAAACAATATTTAACCTGTGATTAGTTGTTAGCAAACAAAGTTGGAAAACATGTGTTCTTGATACATAGGTAGCAGCTTTCACCAGAAAATAAAGTATGGAGTTTTTAAACAAATATTACAAAACAAAGTAGAAAAATCCATTTAGAAAAATAAGAGAATAACCTAAGCATGAGAACATCTTATGCTCTAAATATAACTTATGATGAACTATAATGGGCTGTGAACACTCAGTATTTCAAACTCAGGTTTAACCTAAGAGTTATTCCATTAAAAACCTTCAGTTAAACTGTAGGTTTAATAACTGCTTAGGTTTAACTGCTTAATGCAGAAGTTTGCCTTAACGAACCAGTTTGGTTCTGCTCCAAGAAGGTGCATGTAGAAGCAAATGGTATGCACACAGAAGCACCACAAATCACATGCACTTACCAACAGGTAAGCATGCAGTCCCTTTGGAATATTTCAGTCCACTGCAGAACAGATGCAGCCGAAGCTGAACATTTCTCATCACCCACAGAGATGTCTGATTGCTTGCCAGCTGAGTGCCTGCTTAGGTGCTTTCTTCTGGTTATTAGGCTTACAGCTGCTGAGAGGAAAACATGACAGTGGCAGAAGCTCTACCTTTTTTGCTGGTTTTGGTAAACTTTTGGTTTTTGCTTGTTTTGGTAAACCTTCAATGCAAAGCACTTACCCTTATCTATTATTTAAATGACTTTTCACTTTCACAAATACTGGAAATAGAAATCTGGTGAAATTTTATAAGATCTTTGAGATATTGAAAGTCATATAATGCACAATGAAATGGAAAAGGGACCTTATTCATAAATCGTGAAATCACAGATACCAAAAGCAGATTTAGTTCTACCTACCTAAACTTTTCTCTTGCAATACCTCCGATTTCCCATTGGCAAGGATTCTTTCCACTAGTTTTAAGGTGATACCATTAACAGAACCCACAACACCTGTATCTCCCTTATTTTTAGAGCTAATGGGGAGAAAAATGATGCATGAAGATAACTTCCGCATACATCTACGAAAGGATGTCTGTGGTCCCGATTTTCTCTGACAAAATCAGTTACAAAAGCATCTATCCCAACCTAGACTGACTGAAATAGGTTTTAAATTGATCTTCTACATTATCATATTCTTCTGTATTAATGCAAATCTTCTGGCTACAAAAAGGAAATTATTTTAATTAAGGTGTTAATCAGTTGACATTCAAAATCACTGTAACTCAACTACAGTTGACAAGTGTCCTTCAGGAAGTTATTTTCTGTTTCTTCCCCCCCCCCCCCCCCAACTCATATCAGAAAAGGTTATTTTACCTAAGGGGTACTTGTTTCTAGCCCAGACTGCTCCACTAAAAGGCAAAGGCAGCATAGAAGCCAAATTGCTGAGAGTTGGCTACTGTCAAGTTCCAGCCAGCCCAGCTGTAGCTAATTTTAGCAGTCACAGATGCAGCCATAACCACTGGCAAACCTGATGTATCAAAGGCTCAGAGTTCACCTCAGACAGATGTTCCAGCAAAGCAAGATAGTTAAAACAAACAAACAAAAAGCAGTATCACCATTATCCACTCAGGGCCTAGTGGTTTGCCCTCAAATGTATTTGTAACAGTGAGAAATGGCATCTTGTTTATTTTTCTTCTAATAAGTGTTGGTATTTCTCCAGTATCACTTCCCACTCCTGTGAGTCATTTCCTTGCTACCCTACCTCACATATTTGGCTAGTTACTTGCTGGCTACAGTTTATTTGCACTTAGAAGAATCATCATGTTTCATCAGATCTAAATAATAACTAGCTAATGACAGCAGGTTTACTTCTGTTGATTCAAGTATCTGCATTGCAGATAACATTAATAAGCAGACTTTGCAACGTTATGAAATCATTAATAAGGCCTTTCACAAAATCTGCATTCCAATGTAATAATAATGATGGAGCTATCTTTTTTCTTCTTGCTTTTTGCTCCTAAATCTTTATGGTTTTTGTTCTTTCCCCTTCAGTTTTTTGTCATTATATAAACATGTCAGATTTACTTAAAAAAAAAAAAAAAAAAAAAAAAAAAAAAAGAAAGAAAGAAAACCTGCTATCAACTATTGGAATTGAACCTAAGAATGCTGATGTTAAAAAAGCAAAGTAGCTATTGTGGCATCTATCATATCAATAATGCTTACCATTACTTGTAATTGGTCCCATGACATGAATTATTTCCACCATAGGGTATCAGCCTCCTCCATTTTACAGCATCCTGTGAGCATTACAACCATCAGTGCTGCCAGCAGGTGGAGGGAGGGGTTCCTTCTCCTCTGTTCTGCACTGGGGCAGCCACACCTGGAGTCCTGTGCTGGGCCCCTCAGTACAAGACAGACCTGGGCATACCCAAAAGAGCTCAGCGTAGTGTCACCAACATGCAAAAGGGCTGGAAGAGCAGGGACTGCTCAGCCTGAAGAAGGAAAGGCTCAGGGGGATCTCACCAATGCCTACAAATCCCTGAAGGCACGGTACACAGAGAATGGAGCCAGGCTCTGCTCAGCGGTGCTGCGGGCCAGGCCCAGAGGCAGTGAGCACAGGCAGTGCCCATAAGATTTTGTACATAACAAAGCCCATTTATCACATTTGGTATGGTCTCAACACCTCATAGGAACCCCACAATAAATTCAAAGAAAGCAAAGTAATAGAAGAAGCTCCAGTCCTGTGGTTACACACATCGCTTTGAGGCACAGAAAATGCATGAGAACGGAAAAGTTTCTACTACAGAAACTGAAAAACAGAAAACACACAGTCCCACACAGCACAGGAGTTATTTCCCAGTTCCTTGCTCCCAGCACCCAATTAAACAGCAGTGACTGAGTCCAGTGAAGGGCCACAGGGATGACAAAATGCCCGAAGGAAGACTACTCTCAGCCAGGTACCAGATGAATAAAGCAGCAGCCTGTGATACAACTGCTTCTAAGGTGCTATAGTAAGTACTGTAACTTCTATGGTACTTAATACAAAGTGGTTGTTGGAAACCACTGATAGTAGCAAGATGCTAAATTCTCTCCTATCTATGGGACTATTTAAAATGGTTATTTTTAATCTGAAGAGAAGTTAATCCCACAACAAAATATTATTTATAGGGTCAAATCCACTTCTCTCTCTGAACCACGACCTAGAAGAAACTGTTTCTAGTAACTGCAGAGTAAGACTAAATTTAGCCTTTCTGAATATGCCCTTCATCGCTAATATTTCAGGTGTACAGATAGTTTGTTAAGATGCCATTTTGATTGTATCAGTCTGTCAAATAAACTGTTGCAAGGACAGGAAAATAGATTATATATATATATATATATATTTACATGTATATATCACAGAATCACAGAATTTCTAGGTTGGAAGAGACCTCAAAATCATCGAATCCAACCTCTGACCTAACGCTAACAGTCCCCACTAAACCATATCCCTAAGCTCTACATCTAAACGTCTTTTAAAGACTTCCAGGGATGGTGACTCCACCACTTCCCTGGGCAGCCTGTTCCAGTGTCTAACAACCCTTTCGGTAAAGAAGTTCTTCCTAACATCCAGTCTAAAACTCCCCTGGCGCAACTTAAGCCCATTCCCCCTCGTCCTGTTGCCAGGCATGTGGGAGAACAGACCAACCCCCACCTCACTACAGCCTCCTTTAAGGTATCTGTAAAGAGCGATAAGGTCGCCCCTGAGCCTCCTCTTCTCCAGGCTGAACAAGCCCAGCTCCCTCAGGTGCTCCTCGTAGGACTTGTTCTCCAGACCCCTCACCAGCTTCGTTGCCCTTCTCTGGACCCGCTCAAGCACCTCCATGTCCTTCTTGTAGCGAGGGGCCCAAAACTGAACACAGGACTTGAGGTGCGGCCTCACCAGAGCCGAGTACAGGGGGACAATCACTTCTCTAGCCCTGCTGGCCACACTGCTTCTTATACAAGCCAGGATGGTGTTGGCCTTCTTGGCCACCTGAGCACACTGCTGGCTCATACTCAGCCAACTATCCACCAATACTCCCAGGTCCTTCTCCGCCAGGCAGCTTTCCAACCAATCCTCTCCCAGGAGGATTATATATGCGTGTATATATATATATATATATATATATATATATATATATATATATATATAATATTTATAGATTTTTATAGATTTTTTATATATTTTTATAATAGATTAAGTGTTTAGGTTTCTCAGGAATTTACCTAACTGAAAAAAGAACCTATAAAAACCCGCTCATACAAGTTACCCTTCTGCTCTTCACTCTCATATTTGCACAGCTTTGTGCACAGACCTGCAGTCCTACAGCATTTTGTATTTCCCAGTCTCAGTGCATGAAGTATTTTCTGCACTTGAACCTTAACCACTGCACCTGTGCTAAGAGACCATGCTTAGGAGTGCCTCTAACATGACAGCCAACAGCTCTGGATGCAAACAAGCACTCTGCTAGAGATGGGCTCCAGTTCTACAAAAGAAATAGAAATTTTATCATAGCAGACGTCCTTCTGTCTTGTTCTCCCTCTCAAGAGGAAATAAGAGAGGGAGAAAACAAATATTTCATTGCAGATATGCCCATCACACATACTGAAGAAGTGTACAGAAGACGGTATTTTCTCATTTTGAGTTTTACTATTATTCTGCTCTTTGCAATACTAATAAAGCTGCTTTTTACACAGACTCAGAAGCAAGATAGCATACATAACTCACAGATGACCCTAATACATTTTATATTTCTTACCCTCTGAAATAAAATGATAGAGAACATCTCAGTGCTGAAGATATAACATGAACAACAACATATTGCTTAATGACATATTAAAACACTACCTTGGTCCAGCAATTTGATTTCAGAAATGTTCCCCAGAATAACAAAAACATGGGCTACCATTTGCAAACCCTTTCAGGTATATATTTGGAAAATATATAGAGAACTGACAGAACTTTAAAAATCAATAAAATCTCAGATTTCTTGATTTTTAGGTGATAATATCAGGCTGATTGAATGTTGAACCTCTGCAGTTCATTACAACAGATACTGAGAATGAAACTAAATAGCATTTCCAAGTGGACGTTAAGATTACAGCAAAAACTAAAAAAAAAAAAAAAATAGGTTTAGACAATCAAATTAGATGCTTTGAAAGATAAAGAAAGCAACCAAATTTAAAGATTGTAGCATTTGTTTTAGATTCAGAAAACAATGTTTTTGCTAGGCATTCACATATCCTCATCAAAACATTTTGGAATCTAAAATAACATCAACAGATCAAATTCAACCATTAAATGGTAATATTGCAATTTAAAAGAATTAAATTACCATTAATGTATATTAAATAATATATTTTAAAAGCCAGTGAATATCCAGTGCTGTTTCCTCTATTTTGATTCCCTATTATATATTTATAGATATGCTCGTTTGTGTACAAAAATAACAAGATAAAGAGCTACACTCTAAATAAAAACATTGCTAATGCCACACATCAGTAGTCAGATGAAATGCATCACTCCCAAGACGTAAAGACTATTTCATTACTATTTTTATGTTTTAAGTTTTTCTGAAACTGAAACCAACCTTTTTCTTAAATGTGGAAATGTGAAAAAACTAACTCATATTATGTACTTCAGAAATCTTGAAAAAGATGCCATAATCTTTGGTTTTGTTTTCTAATATAATTGCTGGAACACTGTAAGTTGTTGGATTTTTTCCTCGACTACTGGAATGCACTCAAAAGTTTCAGAAACACACAACTTCTAGGTCAAGATATTTTTCAGCAGAGAAAAATATCACCTAAGTGTACCACACACACACACGAGAATTTATGAATAATTAAGGCAAAATCTTCCTAACAATTCAGTGACATGAAGACAAAAGGTTCTTCATCTGACACTTAAGATATTTTTAAATCTGTGTAAATCTGACTGTATCTTCATTTTGCAAACAGGGCCAGTGGACATAATGTGATCAAAGTCGTTATTTTAAAAAAATAATAATTCAAAGCTGTTTAGCTAAACAGAGATGTCAAGTTCCCATTTAATGTCAAAAAACCTTGTCAGGAAAACCAGTGGTAGGGTTATGCTGTTCTCTCCTCCCTTCTTAACACTGAGCCCAGAAAAGTACATAAGGATAGGACAATATCTCCACTGGAATGCATGAATCCAGGTAGGACCTCATTCCTAGACCTGAGGGAAACAGAAAAAACATCCTGCGAGGAGAAAAAGTGGGATGAAGCTGAAAGAAGGGGAAGAGGGTCAGGCCTGGAGCAGACCACTGCAAAGACTGCCACACTGGGTGGAGACAAAGCAGGATGTCTGGCAATGTCCTCGCTTCTTCAGACCACTTTGAGCAATAGCAGATACATCCCAAGAAAATGCAGAGACAGTCCTAGGATGGCAGGGGAGAGTATTAGGAGGCTATTTACCCGGGCCTTCCTCTGGGGACAGTTGTCCCACGGAAGTCACTTATTGACATTGCGTGGACACATGGCAGATAACATAGCCAATTTAAATATAGGCCATTTTCTTTAAAAATATGAATCATGGAATAGTTGTTTCATATTATATCAAAGTGGCTTTTAGGGCCAACCAGCACATGATACTTAAAGCTACAGAGAAACATATTTCATTTAAGCATACATTGCTGACATAAAATCTTGTTAGCATTTCTACAAGTGAACTTTAGAGGTACTTTATAAGTACTCTCAAGAATTGTACTGCTTTCTCCATTTGGTACGCAATGAAGCACACGTGAAAACCCAGCTGGAATGATATTCATTGAGTTATGCAAACACAGGTTTTAGATGGTGGTTAATCATCAAGTGTAAGAGAACAACTTTTTAAACATAGAGTAAAACATTTTAAGTACGCCTGTAGGTTACATTTGCTAACCGGTAGATGTAGCATCATCAACTCCTTGACTTCTCCACATCAGTGTTGGTTCTTTCCCCATCACCTGATGTGTGGTGTGCGCTCATCTGACCGGCTACCTTTTAATTTTCACTCAGAATCTTAACTGTAAGGCATGTTTGGGGTGTTAGACACATGGAGGAGACGTGAGTTAACCTTTAACACTACATTAAAACCCCTGTGCATCTCTGCTTTGGGGCAACCAATGCTGTTTTAACTCATCTAATCCTTAAATTAACATTCTTGACTGAGTCGGTAATAAGAAACTCCTTTGAAGCCTTACAATTTGTGCACTCAGAATTTCTGCCTTGAATGACAAAGCCACCCCTATGAAACCAATTCTTTCCTGATACATTCAGCTTTTGCATATTTGCAAGTGATTTTTGCATAATTATATTTCACATCTTTGCTGTTAGGAGTTGTCTGTCTCCTGTAGGTAGGCATGCTTTTCTTGATAGCTAGATAGTTGGATTAAATATGACCAAGTTACTATAAAGATTTTCAAGCAAAGCAAACCCAACTGCCTGTATGATAAGACAAGGGAAACCAAAACCACAAACATTTGGAAGCCGTAACTCATGCTAAAATGTTGTTTTGAGTAGATTCCACCTGCCATTTCAGAAGTAACCATTGATATTCTGATTTGTAGCTTGCCCAAACATAAGAAATAAGAAATGCCTTTTTACAATCAGATTATAGCACTGGTTTAACAGTGATTCAGGTAAACCTGCTACTACTTAATTGTTCTTGTCTAACATCATTAGACACGTTACTGATATAAACTTCAAATTAGTGACATCCAACAAAACAAAACATCATTTACTTCCCCTATGGAAAATGAAATGAAGTAAACCTTGGAAAATGCAAACATCAAGAAATACATACTAAATTAAGGCAACATATTTAGCTCTCTGCACAGCAAAGAATTGAAGATTATATCTAAATAAGTGTCTAACTAATGGCAAAGTAATATTGCAAATCAACCACCTAAAACTGAATTACTTTGCACCAATACTAGAAAAAAAAAAAAAAATCACAGGTCAGGCTTAGCTTCATTAGCTATTTTTTTTTCCTAAAGATATAAAACATGTATGAGAGCGTTCATCTGCTTCTCATTAGGAGAGTGTATATACCTTGCTGTTTCTGGTCCTAACAAAAACTGTTGAAGATATTTGAAGATATTGCACAACAATAATGAATAATGTGACAATGGAGCAGACGCTAAAAACTAACCAGTTCTCCATCCTAGCTCAGATAAAGTAATGGACCAGAACTTAGTGCATTATTTACATTATTTAACTACAACTCTTCAATCTTTTTCACTGTAATTTACAGATACCAATATTTCAAACTGCTGCAATTTTAAAAATATTCAACCTGGTGGGCTAATAATATTATTAGAATAGAGATGAAGTAAGAATAAAATGATTAAAGTATTTTTCCTTATGCTTTTATAAAGAAAAAAAATAGAAAAAAGATTATAGTACTAGTTTATTTCTACAAGAATTAGAGTTTTTTAAATTGCTTGCTTTCACAAATATTTTATACATGCTCCTCTGTTAGAAATTCCTCATTCATACTCAACTCAGATTCCTCTATGGCATGCTATATTGTTTTGGAAAAGAGATGTATTATATTTAGCAATTTCAAAAGATGGAGGGGGGCAAAAAAACTATTATTCCTGACACTAATATATTATTTTCAGTGCAATAATATCTGTTTACCTGTTAATTATTTTTTTAATGTTTAGAACTCAGAGGAAAACACAGCTTTAAAATGAGGGAAAATCGTTTTAAAAGCCTTTCTTACAAAGACTTCATAGGCTTTTACAACAGGGCAACTAGCTTTGCGTCACTGACAGACTGCAGGAGATGGAAATGAGACATACCTATACGCATCAGGGCTTGAAACATGGATCCCCATAGCAGACCAGCCAAGGGATGCTCCATGTTAATCTGAAAGGCATATGTTTCTCGTTTGTTCTCTATTACCTCAAAAAATTCTAGCCAAGGAACAGTGCTACTAGTAAAACAAGATCACTTAACTACAGTACATTTATTAAGCTATACAGTATGTACAATATGAAGATTAAGAAAACACAAACAAATGAGCAAATCTCTTTCAAAAAGCATACGTAAAAGTGTCCTGCAAAATGTGGAAAAAATACCAGTTTTTCCTATTTTTTTTCTGAAATGCTTTCAGAGATATGGCTTATTTGCCAAAAAACATAGCTTTAGACAAGTGCAGTTGCATAGTGGAGGTCTATAAGCAGCAATCCATCTTTCCAAATAAGCTACACAATACAAAAATGCAAAATAACCAGGACTTAACTGTCCAGCCTTCTGAACTCAGATAGCAGACAATGATCTTCATTTCATGTGTGTAGATATACTTTTGACAATATAAACAAGATCAATGCCATTTCTTGTCTTTCATTTTTTACTGGCATAGGAGAGCCAGAGGACAGAGATCATAGCAAGCACTATTGCCTAGTTTCAGTTTGCCTAGTTGCAGTTTGTGACAACAGAACAAAAAAAATTTTCAGTGAAGGGACAGAAAGAGAACTCTGCTGATCAAAAGGGTTTTTTTGTTTGTTTGTTTTGGTTTGTTTTTTTAATTAATTTCTACTACAGTTTTCTAGCCAGACACTCCTTGTGCTTGATTTCCCATTGTAAATTTGCAACAGTTCCCTCTCTCCTCTGTCATGTCCATATTTAGTTGTTTTCCAGATCTGTCTTTCATTCCTTTGTTTACTAGTTCACTCAATTCAATGCAATTGTGCTTGGGTACTGTCAACACTATTAACCCAAGTAATAGAAGTTCAAATACCAAATTCCATAGGCTACATGAACTACAATGAACCACATTACAAAATTAAGTTTTAAAATCTAGAATTTTTCTGTAATTGAACTGTTAAAATTATACTTATCTGAAAATCTTTATCCATCAAAATGAAACCGAAGAACACTGCCAAATAGCCAAAGTTAGAAGCTATACTTAAATTAGACTGAACACAAAATTTACTGTGATCACTGCACATTTTCTTTTGCAATTTGTTTCTTTACATAGCATTCCATAATCTTAACAAGCCTATCTTGGATTTCTATTGTTATTTTTAAATGCTTCTTCTAAATAAGGGAATGGGAGAAACCATTTTATGATCAGTGATGTACTACATGTGTACCTCATGTCACGGGTGAATAGGGCATAACGCCCAGCCATATGGTATCCTTAAGAGCCAACTCATCTGCAGAGCATGTTACCAGGCAACATGCTGGACTTCAGTCTCAGCTTGGTTAAAAAAAAATGACCTCTTAGCCCTAGAAGTTGATTGATATTCATTGAGCTGGTTAGGTTATGATCACAAGGGAAAATAATAAAACCAATTATGCACATTGAGATCTGGCAGCATTAGACCTTCCCAAAACTCCAAACGAGGATTTTCTTCTCATAACGCAATAAACATATAACCCAAATCTCCGATTTAGCTTACTGAAAGAAGATAAATATCTTTTCCTTCAACTACATTGATAGTTACTGAAGCACTATATTCACAGTTAAATTAATGTCAGCTTTTTAAAAACATGCCAGTAATTATCTTGGGGGTCACTGTCTCCCACAGGTTGGAAACCCCAACCTCATTCTTACATGTTTTAATACATTTTTTTCTATTAAAAAAAACATCAATTGTATCAAATTCTGCTAACAGCTGTAAGGTTATTCTGTGATAGAAAATACTGTTCATGACAGAGGAAAAGCTAAAAGCAACAAGCATGCTGAGAACTACAGAACTTGATTTAAATCTGTCTTCAAGATAAACAAACCCTTTTTGTTGTTATTATCCTATAAGCCAGGCAGTTTTCTTGAAATAATGAAATTTTATTTCATGTACATTAAGTTGCAGATTGTGTGTGGTGTAGGAGAGTAAGTGTAAGGCTTCTCATTTCTAACAAGGACTATCCTTTCAATGCCACAGAACTTTGTCAGGGCACAACCCTAATCATTATGTCACTGAGAAAAGCATGGCTCTGTCCTCCTGACACTCACCCTTTACATATTTATAAACATTTATAAGGTCACCCCTCAGTCTCCTCCAAGCTAAAGAGACCCAGCTCCCTCAGCCTTTCCTCGTAAGGGAGATGCTCCACTCCATTCACCTCATTCCTTAGTGGGCCTACATTGCCTCTAGAGTTAGTTTTATTTGTATGTAGTTATATTCTTTATTTTCCTCCCAACTGGTCAGCCCCTCCTTCCATGACCTGTAGACTCTCCTCTTCCACTTGAGTTTGCCCAGCAGTTCCCTGTTTAATCATTCAGGTCTCCTGACTCTCTTTCCTGACTGCCAACCTGTTGGGATATTCTGTTCTTGAGCTTGGAAGAAGCAGTCCTTGATCACTAAACAGCTATGTTCGTCTCCTTTTCTTTCAAGTACCTTCTCCCATGGGATTTCTCCTAGCAAATGCTTTAAAAGGCCTAAGTCAGCCCTAGTTGCAATTCTGCTTGGAACTCCGTTCCTGCCACATGAGATCCGAAACTCCAGCATCTCATGGTTGCTGCAACCAAGGCTGCCCTCAACCTTCACTGCTTCAACCAGCCCACCTTGTTAGTGAGGACAAGATCCAACAGCACTCCTCTCCTATTGGCACATCCATCATTTGCATCAGGAGGTTATCATCAATGCACTGGAGGAACCTCCTGGACTGCAGCTGGCTGGCTGAGTAGGCCTTATAACAAACGTCAGGGTAGTTGAAATCCCCCAAATAACAAGGGCCTGTGATCATGAGGCTGCTATCAGCTGACTGTAGAACACTTTGTCAGCTTCCTCATCCTTATCTGGTGGCCTGTAACAGACACCCACAACAGTATCCCCCATGGCAGCCTACCCCTTAATTCTCACCCACAGACTCAACTCACTCCTCATCCGCCCCTGGACAGTACTCAATACAATGTAGTTGCTCTTTCACGTCAAGAGCAACTCTGCCACTTTGCCTTGCTGGCCTGTCTTTCCTGAAAAGGACATACGCATCCATAACCACATTTCAGTCATGTGAGCTGTCCCACCATGTCTCTGTAATTGCCACCAGATCATAATCTCCTGACCAAATATGAATTGCTAACTCTTCCTGCTTATTCCCCATGCTACATGCATTGGTGTACAGGCACATGTTGGAGTACTGCAATTGGTTTTAGGCAGGAGATCACTAAAAATTGTCTGAGAAGTCATAAATACACACCTATCAAGAATCATATCCTTTGAATTCTTCTAATACTTCTGTATTTATTATTCAACTATATATAAAATTGTATCATGACAAAAAGTGCTTAGTACTGTTTTTTTAGTATGCAATAAAATAAAAAACTTTACAAGAAAAAGTAAGTTCCAAGTATGAAACAGCAACAAATAATTTGGATCAGAAAACCACTTTGTTCAAATCCTATTATTTCAAAGAATTCTCAGGAAGGAAAAGCATTTAAAATCGAATAACATAAACACCTTTCCACACGTTCTATACATTTCTGAGCTTAATTCATTATATTCCTTATCCTGACTTTAAAGGTGCATTTGAAAAACAAAGCAAAAGAATTATTTGCAGCAGTTCTAAGAGGAAAAGTAGACTGGACCAACCAGTCTATATACAAAAAAATGTTGGAAAGAATCAGCCAGAGGTAAAAGAAATTTAGCAAACCAACCCTAACAGGCAAAAGGGAAGTATGAGGAAAAAAAAATAATAAAATAAATAACCTATTTTAACTTATGGCCAGAAAAAAGAGAGATTATTTTCTAAGTAAGTCACTAGCAAGTTGCTCATTGAAAACTAAAAGACATCTGACCTTGTACATATGGTCTATGTGTCTTGAGATCCAGCAACAGCAAGGTAAGTTGTGAAAGCTAATATATTTCCTTATTCATTTTGACAGCAAAACAGATTTCAATTACATTCTAAGGAAAAATAAAATAAACAGAAAAAAAAAATCAATGTACTTACAGAAAGAAGTCTCCGATCATGAAAACAATAGGCACCACTTGCATGGGGCTTCTGTGTAGTTTCCTAAGAAAAGGAAAAATTAGTTCTTACTGGGAAAGGATGATTCAAAGGAGATCACATGTTTAACCTTCAACCACTGAAGGTTTATGGTAAGCTTTAAGATTTAAAATGTTATAATTAAATATATATATATGTTATAAGGGCTTTCACAAGACAGAAATGTTGCATTCACTATCAGATCATAACAGCATTTTTATTGTAGTTCAAAGCAAAACAGCAAAATATAATTACTCATTCATAAACATCAAGAAATATTTTACTATTTATTAAATAACAGACAAATTGTGGTGGCTAACTTGAAACCTAAATTGTATGCTTGCATTATGAAGTTATCTACTAAAGTAGATATGCAATTACAATGCCATAATTCAAAATTTTCCTCAGTACAGGTTCCTGTTTTAATAGGAATACACAGCTGTGATTTACTTGTTACTTATTTTTCAGCTGTAAACTTCAAGCAATTTGCAAAAGACAAACGATCATAAAATATATAAACAGAAGGGGGCATCCAAAATATTACATGTGCACATAACTGTATATTAAAATACAGTAATATTTTATCCCATGACACCTTTTTTTTTATTATTGATAAGCAGCTGTTGACATCTAGTATTTTACTGAATTATTCATTGAATTTTAACAGTTACAGTAAGCTCAAGCATGTTTTTAACAACAGATTCACCCTAAATGCATTTTTCATTTCCATGTGCAAGTGGAAATATTTATTCCTGAAATGAATACCCTTAAATATAGAAATACCATATGTATCTGAAGTCTTCAAAGAAAATACACACCCAGGTCTATGTATTTCCAAAACAAGAAACAAATTTGATAATACTTTAAATAATTTTATTATTAAATAAATTTATTAAGTAAATTTAAATAATTTTATTCACTTCCATAAAATTCCAAATAGTAAACATATTGAATACTTTTTTCACAAAATACCATTATTCCTTGTATGCAATTTTATTTATAAAACCTTATCACTAAATCAAACAGTCAGTAGTATCTATCCCTAATACAGTTGAGGAAAAATAAAAACAACCACCACCACCACCAGAAAGGTGCATATTCTATAAGCATGCCAGGTAATATTGCAACTAATAGACATACTCATTAAAAACAAAAAACCTTTAGAATCTGAAAAAGTTACAATCAGCAACAAAAAACATTTGGATTTTGATCCCCTTGAAGTAGGGACAACCATTAGGACAGCACCTACCAAGAGAAGATCCAGTTCCACAACTGAGGTTCCTAGCAGTAACTGACTCACCACCAGAAATCCCTACGTTAATCAACTTCAGAGCTAAAGAGTTTCTTTTTTGTGTATGAAATAAAGTTAGCCACACACATATAAAAATACTATCCAAAAGGCAACTCACATAAGAAGGTTGCATATGCACATAAACTATACGTTAAAAGTGCCACATCTTATCCTTTCTGGGTACTGGTTTTGTGTGAGATAGGAGATATCCCCAACTACAACACAAGGTAAATTAATAAGATGGAGAGCTTCTTAAACATTTCTAAGAAGACTTATTTAAGTAATTAGCCCACATTTTCAAAAAATATTTTTGATTTAGGACCATCTTGTAATGCCATAATGAAACTCATGTTCATGGTCAACAAAACTGAACCACATAATTAAGTTTCAAGATTTCTCTAGCAGGGGTACTTGTGTTTCACAATTTGAAATCATTGTGAAAATTGTAATGCAAGCTAACACCTTTTAGACTTTATACTAACTAAAAACTCAGTGAGGTTACAGGACATTATTTTCCTTTTCTGAAAGATATGTCTTACCACACTATCCTAGCAGACTGTTTAGCAATGTGACCTTTTATTTGTTTTTAAAACATTAGATTCCCAACCCTTACAGAATGTACTTTCTTGCTACATTGTTGGAGAAAAGAAAGATGGGCACATTTGTAAGCTTTACAGAGACTTGTAAAGATATCAGGGAAATGCTCAATTTGTATGCTACTTTGAATGAACCAGAGTAACTGTCACATGTAATACACTACACATAAGGATAGAATCATAGAATCATTAAGGTTGGAAAAGACCTTCAAGATCATCTGGTCCAACCATCACCCTACTACTACTGTCACACACTAAACGATGTCCCTAAGCACCATGTCCAACCTCTCCTTAAACATCCCCAGGGACAGTGATTCCACTACCTGCAGTGCCCCTGGGGGCTCCTGCAAATTACCCATACATTGTTATCTAACTAATCAGACAATATCTAAACAACAAGCATTATTGTTCAGTCATATTCATATGATTCTATGAAGTGATTTTCAGGATAATACAGTTGAGAAATGCTAACTGTTTTCTGGAGAAAAAAAATCTGCATTTTGACAAGACTCCATTACTCTTTAGACTGACATGACATACCATTAAGACTGTCCACTCAGCTAAAAGCAGCCTTGTGAGGAAACTATATCTATTTTTTTAATATTAAGATTTCTTTTCAATAACTGACATATAGCTCAGAAAAACAAGATGCAGGTTCTTGTTTTGTATTCATTTTGCACAGAAATATTAACAACATTTTGCTTGCATGTGGTATTGCAACCTTCGTAAACAGCAGAAGTAACATTCTGCAATGCTCCAGACTGCCTTTTCTGATCCACAACGGCAACATTTGTAAATAAAAAGACTTCAGTCAACTAGAGGAAATCCTACCAAGTATCTATAAGGAAGTCTAGCAAACAACATCCACTTAAAAATTGAAAAGTTGGGTTTTCAGCTGAAAATTTCATGCATATAGGCAAGTTCTGAGAACACCTTGGCTCCCTCACTACAGTCAGATCAGATAGCCCAGACAAGCAGAGCTTATTCCTGCACTTCAGGCTTTATGAAGTTACCACACCTAGGCATTTCAACAGTACTGCAGCCATTGCATTGCTTTTGCATGTAAGTAGCTCCCTTAAGCATTATATAAAAACAGGCTAGCCCGGGTCAATAAGAAAAATAAAAATAAAAATACATAGTTACTAAGTTTGTTTTATACCTTCACAACTCCATCAAAAAGCCTATGTATGAATTAATTTAATTTGATACTTTTAATTCTCTTCCAAAATGCAATTAACAATAGCTGTTGCTTTAAGTTAAAAGTCATTCCCTTTAGGTAACAGTAAAATACAACAAGCAGTGAGCTTTGCCATCATTAGACTTCTAACCATATTACTTCTATTTTGAGGCTTTTTTGTTTGGTATCAGTTTAATTTCCTGTCAGCCTTACAAGAGATTTCTAATGTTTGGGCTGTAGGATATGCTCTGATTAAAAATAATCTTCCCAATTACTGCCTGGCATGAGTCTACTGCCACATGCACTCTGCCACTGGCTTCTGAGTTTCTGTCAGCAGTAATTGTATCTGTAGCTTCTAACTGTAAATGAAAACCCAGGGGGCATATTTGGGTTCCAGTTTCCTTTGCCTAGCCATATCTTTTAATTTGCACTGTCTGTCAAACGGAGATGTTCATAGGCACTAAAAGGAAATCCTCAGAACATCAGGTTTTAAAAAAAAAAAAAAAAAAAAAAAAAAAAGGAAAGGAAAGGAGGGGAAAAAAAGAAAGGTGACCAGAATATGATAAACTATATTTGATATTCATACCAGCATACTCCATGTAGATAGGGAATCCCACTACATTTTATTAGCCTTAGAACAGGTAAACTGAAAACATTTACTGAGCCTTTTAGCTGTTTTTTTTTTTTTTACCATTACATTTAATCATAAGTTTTGAGCAACACCTTATCATTGCTATTTTTTTGCAATATGATCATTCTAATGAGTGCTTGACAGTACAGTTTCCTATCACAGTGGAGGGGAAAAAAATGAAACCATGTTTCTCAGGCCTTGACCTATACTATAGTATGGGGGTTACCCTTTACAGTGCTGGACAGAGCTCAGGCCTGTGTCGCAGGCAACCTGTGCCATGGGTGGCCCACTCAGGCCTACGCTGCAGCTTGTCTCCAGGCTGCTTTTCAGTCCCCGGATTTCAGACCCATGTTGTCACCTTGCCTTTGTTCTAAACTAACTGCTGCTCCTGGAGACAGGGCCTGGTTCACCACTTAGCTTGTGGCCTTCAACATGTCTAGTACCTGGCTCTGCCCTCCGCCTTTAGACCCAACAGCCCTGCGTGCCATGGCAGATGTCATGGACCTCACTGGGTTCCCTCAGTTCCAGCCTTCCTTCATAGGCAGCCAGGTGGCACCAGGCCCTAGGACGCCTGTGTGGAATTTACGCTGCTTAAGCCTGGCAGCAGAAGTCCAATGCAATCACAATCACCAGACTCATGATAAACTTTGGTTAAGATTCTCATTGATTCACTTTTCCTCTTAGACATGTTGCTGTTAGGAGAACTACATGATGGGAAGGCGGCTTTGGTGTTGTCAGGGAATGCCATCTGTGTGACTAGAACAGGATAGAAACAAGGTGCCCTGGGCCAATTGCCCAAAGGAAAAGCACCTTGGGAAGAACAAAGTACTAAGAGCAGACTGGACTCTGAAGTAGATACTGAAGAAACTTGAGGAGCAAAAAAACATTTGATGTAACATCAAAAGTGAAACTTTTTGTAGAAGGGTAAAGTACAGCAAAGTACATGAAACATACATTCACATATGTTTACATAGGTTATACAGTGTTCTGCAAAGAATATGCTGGATGCATTCACTTTAAAAAGAAGTCTACTGTAAAGTTATGTGAAAATAACTTTCTATGAGGTTCAATATTTGGTCTGTCAAAATCAAGTAAATTTTTGTCTCAGAAGTAAAACGGCATCCAGCACATTTGGAATGCAGCCAAGAACACAGTGCATATTTTTTGCATGCAGGAATCATGAAAGTATTCTCTGCAGTAAGAAGACAAATACTGAGATTTGGTGAATGTAAGTAGGAATTTGTCCAAACAGCATATGAAACTTGACGAATGTTCTTTGCATAAACATTTTTTTAAAACCTTGAGGCCAAATGCTGGTGCTTTTTATTATGTTAATTGATTGACACTCTACTCAATATACTTGTACCCATAAATGAGGAGACAAGGTTGAAAGATGGGGACAGAACTAATTTCTATGCTGTCTTGGGCCTTTGGCAAGAATTTTTGTATTACAGCTTTGCTATCTTCCCTGACAAAAGTCCTGTAGCAGATTAGAACCAAAACATTTTAACTGAAATGCAAGCATTTTCTCATCAGTGCAATGGACCACCATGCTTATAACCGTCTTGTATTATGGAGGTTAAAATGCTAGGGATCTGTCAAAATCTTGAGTGGCAGTAGAAAGGAAATTATTTTTAAATATTATAGAATCTGCTCAGTTAGTGCTGCCCTGAGCCCTACATTAAAGTACAGCAGCATTCTACATGCTGCAATGCAGAACTGGACTCTGATACCCCTCAAACTATCTTTCCTTCTATTTCTGTATCTCATTTAATATAAAAGCATCACTTGCAAGGTACATACCCTTATAAGTGAAATTTGATCACTGAAATTGCCAGAATCTTTTAATAAACACCTACTTTCTAAAAATAGAAGGTAAGCCACTGAGTTCAAAATGGTTATTCCTGTAACTGAGGCCATACGGATATTTAAATATTTTTTCGTATCACAGCATAACTACAGTGTTAGGCATGACGCTAAACAAATACAGTATGAAACAAATATTGGAAAAGGACAAATGGAATCACAATAAGGTAGGAAATGTGCATATATATATGACCAGTCAAAACTCCTACTACTTAAGTGTTTCATTTCAGATCAATTTCTCAAAAATAAATAGCATTCCATTTCCATTATTCAGATTAATGTCCCAACAACACTGAAGACATCAACTGGACTGTAGGAAAGAAAGTAAGAGGGGAAAAATCACGATGCTGTACTTCATTGATGTTACTTATCTTCAATTCCCTGTTTCATAATTCAATCCTTGGCTCATTAGAGAAGTAAAAAATTTAAATTATTTTCACTTAACCTCAGCATATTAACAGTCCTTTTTGAATAACCTCAGCCTCCCATAAAATCACAAAAACAAAAGTTAATCAATATCTTACTGCCTAAATGGTAGGCTGACTATGACTGGAATTTTCTCCAGATAGCACAGATATCATGCAAACTGTTGCCAGTCTTCTACAAGCAACCCTCCTCAGCACAGGAAAAAAAAGTCATTATCTTTTTCACAAATTAATAGTGAAATTTTTAAAAAAGAAATGAAATTTAGAGGGTTTTAACCTTAAAAACTGTCATCTTTTTATATACTTTCCCTCTTTTCCATGCTTACATATGAAAGATTCACTCCAGTCTTAGCTTTTGATAATTATGTTTTTACCTTTTTATTTCAAATTAGGTTTAAACTGTTCTTTAAAAAAATCTAGTCAAATCATATTTTTAGAGCGGTAAATCCCCACGATGTCCTACATCAATTACCATGACTGTGTGCATACTCACTAGTCAGTAAGTGAAGTCTTTAGTGCTTCCAAGCTTTCAAGAGAAGTCAAACTGTCAGCACTTGGCCAGCCGTACTGATAGCACTGCTGTACTACTGGGCCCACAACCACCATGAACTGCTGCCAGGTACTTCTCTGACCAGAGGTTTTTATTGTGACCTAGCATTACTTAGCTCTACTGCTTTCTTGGAACACCTCTTAGTCTCATATCTTGCTACTACAGACAATGGTAAAGCGTTCCCTCATCTGAAAAAGCACCAACCAAACTGACCAAAGACTAACAAATATCTTAAATGTGTTACATTATTCATGTATCAGATTTATGGAACTCACAGATCAAAAAAGGGGAAAAAAAATCTGCAATTCTGCCAAAGACATTCAAAGATCCTTTCAATGATTTTTATGGCAGTCATTGTTTGGACAGACACTGGAGAGAGATGGGTGCAGTAAAAATGGTATGTTGAGAATTACGCGTACATGACTAATTAAAAACATTGCTGCTACCATAAGGCTGCAACACCAAAAATACAGCCACATTTATCTACTCCTGGTGTGTAAACAGAGGTAAAAGATCATCTCTGTATTAAAGAACAACAAAAATTAACTTTGGAAATGATTCAAGATTAATAGATAATACACATAGGGAAAAACTAATAAAGTTTCTCTGAAAATATTTTCAAAGGCAGTTCCAAAAAAAATCCCAAACCTCTCTATTTCATATATTGTTTTACTAGTGCAAGTTCCTGAACAGGTTTTTAAATGTCCTTTTAAAAGCATCTCTAAAATTATGATGCTAAGAAAGCTCTCTAAATTGTGCAAGCCTCTGTCTCTGGGAAAATCATCTCCCTAGCTAATTTTAAAGACAGTGCAGAAAGCGTCAAAATCCTAGGCACCAAGTTTCTCTGTTACTATGGGCATCATGCTTACTACTTAACAAATACGAGTTTTAAAATTTTTCTTCCAATTTTTTTGCTTTTCTCCTTATCCTTCTGCATTAAGAGGCTGTTCTACCAAAGCTCTTGAGCAGTTTCATGAACATCAGAAAGATCACTCACACATTTAAACATAACAATACACTTACACACCTGCTAGATTAGAAGATTATCAGAAATTCAAGTGAAGAGGGCATACAAAGAAATAATTTGAAAAAGGCTGGCCAGTTACCAACTATAACTGTAGAGGAGTCCTATAAATTACAATGGTGAGCTTTTAGCACTGAATACCCTGATACTGACAAAGACTGAAAAGTTGGAACACTATACTGTCAGAATAGGGTTTTTACATTTTTCATGTGGAAACTAATGGTTCTCTCATCACAGGTCATGAAATGAATCAGACTTGTACACCAATGTAGTTCTGAAAGAAATTTCAGATGTAGAGAAAAGAATGCTAGATTTGCTTATTTTTTTAAATGAAAATTCTGACATTGTTTTAGTTGTTAGCTTTTTAGTTGTTAAGCTAAAATTAATGTACAGAATCACAGAATTTCTAGGTTGGAAGAGACCTCAAAATCATCGAATCCAACCTCTGACCTAACGCTAATAGTCCCCACTAAACCATATCCCTAAGCTCTACATCTAAACGTCTTTTAAAGACTTCCAGGGATGGTGACTCCACCACTTCCCTGGGCAGCCTGTTCCAATGTCTAACAACCCTTTCGGTAGAGAAGTTCTTCCTAAGATCCAACCTAAAACTCCCCTGGCGCAACTTAAGCCCATTCCCCCTCGTCCTGTCACCAGGCACGTGGGAGAACAGACCAACCCCCACCTCACTACAGCCTCCTTTAAGGTATCTGTAGAGAGCAATAAGGTCGCCCCTGAGCCTCCTTTTCTCCAGGCTGAACAAGCCCAGCTCCCTCAGCTGCTCCTCGTAGGACTTGTTCTCCAGGCCCCTCACCAGCTTCGTCGCCCTTCTCTGGACTCGCTCAAGCACCTCGATGTCCTTCTTGTAGCGAGGGGCCCAAAACTGAACACAGTACTCGAGGTGCGGCCTCACCAGAGCCGAGTACAGGGGGACGATCACCTCCCTAGCCCTGCTGGTCACACTGTTTCTGATACAAGCCAGGATGCCGTTGGCCTTCTTGGCCACCTGAGCACACTGCTGGCTCATATTCAGCCGACTGTCCACCATCACTCCCAGGTCCTTCTCTGCCTGGCAGCTCTCCAACCACTCATCTCCCAGTCTGTAGCTCTGCTTGGGGTTATTGCACCCCAGGTGCAGGACCCGGCACTTGGCCTTCTTGAACTTCAAGAACAAGGAAAAGTTGTAAAGCAACAAAAAAAGCGTCTACCCAATAGCTTTGCCAATTATGATATGGCTATTCTCAGTTATTCTTACTGAAACAAGCCCAGCCATGGAGTGCCCCTATTTCCGCGGTCAGGAAGTGTAACACACAGCAGAGCCGTGACCTGCCCTAACGGCAGTTACGGAGTACAGCACTTTCCTCTGACTGAAACATGGTTCTTGCAGACAGAAATTGGCATTGGGCAGGCACTCCACACTTTCTGACCTAAAGAAAAATTGTACAAGGGAAAAATACAAGGATCCTTTTACATGCTGAATGGAGAGGGGTGGAATGGGTTGGCTGGGTTTCATCAATCTTCAGGAAAACTGGAACCTTCAGAAAAGCCAGCCTCTGCAAGGTTCGCAGGTCTGGAAAGTGTCCAGCTCTCCCACCTGATGACACAGAAACCATGACAGACCTCAGGCGCAGAAGCCAAGCAGGCTCGCTCTCCTGGATCTGTCCGTTCCCATTTCCCCCACTTGGAGCAATCCCATCCCGCTCCCTGGGCAGTGCAGTGCTGCTGCTCACCACAGGTTGACTGACGGGGGAACTTCTGGGGCTTTTACTCATTGAAGAGCAAGAATTAGGGGCCATATAACTCCTTGTTAACAGCAGCAGTCTTCCTTACAGGAACCAGTACTGTTCTAGCTTCATGTACCACAGAACAACACACCCAGTTATTTTAGCTCACTAAAATCCAGTGGTAATGAAGCTGTCATGGAATATTTCACCAGCACCAGTAAAGCATCAGCAGAAAAGGCAGAATATACCTCCTCAACTCATCCAGCTATTGCATTCTGATATAGCCTTTAATATTAATCTCACTGACCTAAAATTATTTTTGATAGCTCATTTTCATTCGGTTAATCACCATGCTATAAACTGAATAATGAAATTCTGTAATTTAGATCAGGGAAGCAAAAACCTGTATGCCTTAGAAGTTGCTTATTTCTATGAAGAGCTAATAGACCTTTTTTGTTGGTATTGCAAAATTATTTAGCCATGCATATATACAAGGAAAAAAAATTATTCTTGCTCAAAGAGCATACAGAAAACAGCCTATCCTCAGTTCTTTATTAAAATCATCATTTTGTGAAAAACCTCAGGCAATTCACAGCTTCACAAGATTGAGCCTTGTCATTCCCAACAGCAGCCATATAACCAAGGATTTTGTGAGTCACAGCTACCACATCCGCAAGTATAACCTTCATTGTTCTTACTCCAAACGTATTTAAATGAAATTATTAAAATGCTGAATTCTTAAAAATCTTCACACAGACTGAGACTTGCATAAAAAATATGTTGAGAACAGTTTTCATAAATGATCTTAATATTCCACCACCAGAACAGAGATGAAATCATATCCGTGACCCAAACGTGACATTATTGCCAGCTTAGTACTGAATTTTTCTTTCTCTTACCAGAGTAACCACAGGCTGATATCATTTTTCATGGGAAGAAGGAACAAAAAGCACAAGTATAAATGATGCAAATGATGCAACCTATAGCCCAAGCACACGGAAATCATCTCTACAGAACCAGTTGTCCCTACATCCACTGAGAAAAAGCCACAGGTAAGCTTCATGGGTTTTCTTCTGCTTTTCTGAATACCTAACCCCACACTATTTTTTCTTTATCTGTAACCTTTCCTAGAATGCTAGGAAACTCCAAAACTGCAAGTAATGGTAACTTCTCCATCACTCATTGCATTGGGAGCTTCACGCCAGTACACTGACACATGTGAAGTAAGACGACTTATCAATGAAGGGAGGTCAATGGCTTCTAAGGTTGGAATAGGAACCTGCTGGTTGCTGTGCATTTCTCACCAGTGCATTTGAGCCTGACACTTAATATTCAACCTGAACTGCAAGCTATGTACTCAAGGATAAAGCTCAGTAATAATAAAGATTCACAGTCTGACAAGCTCAGAATACAAATCCTTAGTGCAGAGCTCATTTTGAATATATATATATATTTACATCTAAAAAGAGATTAGGAATACATTTTTTAAAAAAATACAAAACAGTATTTCCCATTTGGTAAGAAAAACAATGGAACAAGAAAAAATTCTAGCCTGCAGTCAGATATTGTTTTTAAAAAAGTATACTTTAAAAATAGCATTTTTTTTTCTTTTAACAGTATAGATACACCATGTATGTAATCTTTATCTTGCTAAAGAAACATTACTCTTTATCTTGCTAAAGAGACATAGGAATACATCAAGTAATGTATACATTTTGTTTTCAAGGGCTGAATCTTTTGAGCCAGAAATCCACTGCTTCAAGCCAGAAGTGGATTTGCCCAAATTTCAGATAGTATATGTCTCGTACCTAGCATGCTGTCTGTGAAAGACAAAGTCAGACTCTAAAACATTGATACATGCTACTCAGACATTTATCCATGGTCTAAATAGTCCAATATTCAGGCATCAACAAGTGGCAGTTGCTAACATCTGTTGATAGACTCTAGATTATTTTTATTTTCTACCCATCACATAGAGTAAGTTTCTGATTTCTACAATGAATTTAACCTCTTAATTTCTGGTCTTAATCATCTTTTATTTTGTCCTACATTACTTCACAGTAAAACATTGTTTATTTTACAATGACAGTGTAATGTCATGACCCATTTATTTTTCCCTTTCTATGTTTGTTTTGCATTACAATAAACTGGCAATTTGTTCTCATGGTGTTTTTTTTCAACATTGTTTATGGACGTAAGAGGCAATTTAAAATCAAAGAACTCATAATTAAATGTGTATTAGTTTTTACACTGAAAATATTTTTACCAAGCGTTTGCTCCACTTAGAATCTTTTGCTTATTTTGTATTTAGCTCTGAACATCTAGATTTCTATTGCTCAAGCTACCTCTTTGAAATCACATTGCATCTAGTTTAACTACATCTCACTAAACCACCTCGTTAGTCATACTTTGATTCATTCCATTTCATTGCCTTTCACATTTAAATTACCTATTTCTTTTCCTACATCCCATACTACTCTTAAAAATGAAAAGTTTCACTTTGTGCAATGATTATACTTCAGCCTCACATAATTTCCATTATTAATGCTTTACCATTTTTCCTGTATATTTGTGTATTCCTGCAAAACTGGTCACCAAAACAACTCAAAAATTGCATTTAATCTCATCTGTTTAATTTGTATTCCTCCTACAAAAACTCAGCCAGCACTACAAGAAGTGATGTTACATAAACAAAACAATAGTTTCCCTAACCCCATAAAAAAGAAATTCTTCACAAATTTCTTGATTGAGCCTTAGAAAAAGATCGTTTCCACTGCCGAGCAATGGATTAATATTTTTCTTTAGTTAGTGCAGATATAAAAGTGCTGTAGCATGAGCTAGAGGATGTGATTGTTAAAAGAATTGTAAAAATGCATGGTTGTCAGAATTTCTCTCTATGCTGATTCAAAACAAGAGTACCTGAACAACCGTTACTTCTAAAATCTTGGCTGGTTTAAGCAAATGCACCCAATGTGTCTTCAACTTTTTATATGGAATGGAATTTTAAAGGAATTAAAATGGAATGGAATAGAATGGAATTTTCCCAAGTCAAATAAGAAATGGCTCAAGATGTTGCTATGGAAACCATTCATTCTGAAATCATCAGACGCAGGTTGTTGGATAAAAAGGTTGTCTAAATTAAACATGTCAACTTGAAGATTCATCCATTTTTTTCTTACCTTGTAAAATATTTTTGAAATTCTTTGTATTTTTTATTATTGTTTTTAACAAAAGATCTAGGATACTAAACAAAAACCTCAGTTTTTTCTTTGTTACTCAAAACTATAGCATAATAGTTTGTAGCTCAAAGAACACATACATGAAGGAATGATCCAAGTCTCACAACTACTAACTGATCTTTAAAAGATAAAAATATATGAAAACAACTTTTGGAGAAGTGATAAAATGTCTGTGTTGTTTGAATATCAGATTATCAGAGCTCTTCTGGGTATCACTGGATATTACCCATCATAATTGAGATACCTTTGAATAATTCAATGCTTTAACTTACTTCAGCAATTCTGTTGAAGAGAAGCAGTAAATTAACATTTATGATAGGCCATAGGATAAATCCATATAATGAATATTTTGATGTACTTTACCTGTCTTACATTTGCTCTTGAGATATTAAGATGGTATTAAGTAAACACTTTGAGACAACTTGCTATCCCACTTTTCATAAAGATGCCTCAATTTATATAATTACTTTATTTGATTTACTGTTGCATCCTTACTCAGGTTACATATTCTGCTAATATACTAACAAACTAATTTCATGGTAGAAGTCATTGTTTTAAATCAAGCTATCCTTTTTGTTGCAAATGGAATGTTATGTGTTTCCTTGGAATCAAAACACCCTTTTCATGATACAAGAGCAGTGTACTTCATTTTTTTCCCCATTTTATGTGGCATGCTGAAGCAAAACAGAGATGATGTGCCATTATTCAAGCAGAAGAAAAATAGAAGAACTGCACTAACAAGCATCAGAAATGAATAAAGGCATATGAAATTATATGAAAACTGCATTTAAAATACGCCCTCATTTTTCAAATATTAGTTCAGAAGGCCTGCACACAAGTGATTATAAGCTTTACACTAAGATGACAAGATTGGGATATAGTTTTGGAACAAAAATAAACAACACTGAAGAAAAGCTGATCTCAGATTTTCTTATTCTGCTACTTACTGGTGAAAAGTTAAAAAGAAACTACATCCTCATGAAGTGAATTCACATCTTTGGTAAGAAACATACATTTGGTCAGAAACATGAAGAAACAACACATTAGTCTGTATTCTTTTAACAAACAATTTCTGTTGATTAGCAAATAGTATACTGATATCATCTGAAACGTTTACACGGCTACTCTCCAGACTCATAAAAGACAGCACAGATAAACAGGGGTAGAGATATAAGAAAAAATGAAACCAATTTCTGAAAATTCTGAGAAGATAAACTTTATACAGGTTTTCAATAAGAGTAATACCCTTTGTGAATGGAAGTTCTGTCTCATGCGATTTAAATATATTTTTATCAATCTTCCAAATAAAGTCACAAGTCCTTGTGGCACACTGTACTATGTGTGTACAGAGCTCACTCTGCTTCTGAGAGTTGTCTTCAGTACTCACTACTCCTTGTTCTAATTCTCTACTTGATAATCAGGTTTCAATTTTTCTTCCATGCTATTACTTATTCATTTTTTCCTTCATGTCATAGTACAAAACCTCTGTATCAGAACACAGTTCTTTTCCTAATCTCGCTGTGTTTTTGCTGAGATGTCAGAAAATTTGCAAACAAAAATAAAATAAAAGCCTTAGAACAGTCAAACCAGATGGTCTGATTGGGAAGCTGTCTCTAAAAAAGCAGATTTTAACAGAAGCTGTTTGCCAACCAAATGGAATAAGATAGTCTACTGCTTCTTGTTGATTTAAGGTCTGTGACACACTGCAGCTGTCACAATGAAGGGCAGACAAAAACTGCAGTTTAACAACTAGAAAAATACGTTAAAACATAAAAGTTTTATAAATATTCACTTGGTACCTGCCTTCTTTTACATGCCTCCATATTGCAAAGGTATTTCTCTTCCCTCCTCACCCTTTAGAGATAGATGAAGTTTAACATACTGACTGGTACTTAACGACCACATTTTGTCAGTTTTTGTGCTGAATGACATCTTGTTTCTCCCGTTGACTTCCACAGCACTATTCACAATGTAAATTATTGTCGCAGTTTCAGACAGGTGACAGCTCTGTGTACTACTTCTGAGCGCTGAACTCAGGAACGACATGCTGTCAGGCAAAGTACCTTAATGCCACCTAAATCCTCGCTGCTGCCACAAGGGACACTTGGACTTCGTGTCTGCCCTCCCTCTATCCTGGGGCTGGAAGGACTTACTGGGTGGCTGGGTCTTTTGCTGGGAAGGGATCTTTACAGATTCCGTTGGAAAAGGGAAAGGGAACAGAGGTAGTCTCACAGGGCCCTGACCCACTTCTCAATGGAGGTTTAGGGATGAGCTGCCCAGGCTGGGTGGCTGCAGTACAAGTCAGAGTGAAGGCATCAGGCAACCACCAGTCTGCACAGCTTGAAGAACAACTGGGAGTCAGCAGCACCCACAGCTCTTGGTGAGGCCAGATGGCCCAGACCAGCCCTACAGGCATTAACAGGAGCACGGCTGCACTTCAGCCTGCTCCTGAGCAGACACTCCCTGTTGTAGAGTAAGCTGGGTCAGCACCAAAATCAATGGATTTCCCATTTTACATGAAAACAGATGGAACGCAGGGAAGAACAGAAGATGTTTACTGTCTAATTTCTTCTCTTGACCTGGATATGACTTTGTGGGATTACCGCTGGCTTCATTTAGGTTTTGTACAAAAGCACAAGTTTCTTCTTTCACACAGCAGTTTTCATTTGCATAGAAGATAAAAACTGCACAGCAGATTCAAATTCAGTCTGTGCTAGTCTTTCTAATATTTCTTCCTGCCCTACCAGAAGCAGCACAGAGCTCGGAGAGCAGTTCAGAAGTGTAGGCCCAACAGCGAGCACACACCTGGCCGCTGGCCCAGCCTGCTGGCAGTGCTGAGTGCACCTGAGCAGCACACTGTAACATATTTCGCACCTGTGTGGTGCCAGGAGTTGGACTTGATGATCCTTATGGGTCCCTTCCAACTCGGGATATTCTATGATTCAGAAACAACACACCAGTTTCCACAACACTGGATGCAAGACATGATAAGGCACTGTTGTAAATCAGTTTGGAGTCCCTTGTTTCATGTGTAAACCACCAGACAGCACACAAGTATTTTAGACATATCATCGATAAAAATTCCAGGAAACAGTTACATTCTTCTCTGAAACATAAGGAACTGAAATAAAAATGGCTTTGCCAATAAACATAAATAGACTTTACAATTGGCTGAAATGTTTGAATTTGATCTAGCAGCAGCTCCTCTCCTGGAAATACAAAATTCTTAAAGATCAGCTCCAGCATAATTTCAGTGCTGAATCACTTTGTTCTTTCCTTTCTCTTCATAAAGTTTTATTTGTCCTATTTTTTCCTGACATATGAATATATTACTGAAAACACAGTTACAACTATTTTAAGAAAAGAATGGGTTTTTATAAGTCATTCCACCTTCTATAAGAAATTATTTAAAATAATGCTACAGCTCAAGTAAATTCTACAGTTCTTCTACAGTTCCTGCAACATGAAAGTACATATTTTCCATTTTAATTTGTGTATATAATGAATTTCACAGTTTTTGCTAATGTAAATACTAGCCAGGCTCAAGTAGTTACTTATCAGTAACAGCAGCAAGGCTGAAAATCTGTAAGCAATGCTAAATTAGAATAAATTAAATATATTAAAAATGGATGTTTTAGATTGTTAAAATCAGCTAGAAGAACCCTTTTAACTATAAAAGGAGAGGCAGAAAAAATACAGCTATCATAGCACACACACATGCAATTTCAGCACAAACTATTTATGCAGATTGCTACTGTAATAGCTGACATGTTTATTTCAATCTGAACATAATAATAATCAATGTCCACAGAAAACATGGGAAAAAAGGGGGAACAAAATGAAGACATGCCTCCTCACCTCTGCAAAAATTTAGCTAATATTGTTTGGTTTCATTACTTTCAATTTGTTCAGTGCTCAATTAGAGAATAGAAAAATATGTGAAATGGACCTGGAAATGTGAAACAAAATAACCCAAAGCAGCAAAATATCACAGGATTAAATAAACTGAGAATAGCTTTAGCATCATGAACATGGAAAGAATTTGCAGACTAGTTAAATTAGGAAATATTTACATACATAACAAACCCAATTATGAACAAGAGTCTTTTTGCAAGTAGTTTGAATATTCTGATCCTAGCCCTACCAGACTTCTAGTGAGCTCTGAAGACAGTAATTTTACCAATTCACCACTATGCTTGTTTAATGCATAATTTAATCATAATAAATGGTGCAATATTTCTAAATTTATTTTTTTTTTCTGTGAGAAATAAAAAGCTAAATTTGGCTTATCTTCCTCTAAGAATTATCCAGAATATTAATGCATTTTGCCAGTGGACTACATTAAAAATCTCTGTGAGCGCTGTCAGTGTTCCAAACAGGAGGCAGGTTTGGGGGTTTTTATTGTGTTGTGTTCTTTGCTTATTCAGAAAGTTGGCTGCTTTACTCCAGTGAGGAAGTTTTGGGTTATTTATGGCATAGATACCGTAGTTAGTGCTTTGAAACACAGCTACTTGACAATTTGCCACTCTGTGCTGACCAGCTATATCCCAGAGGACTTAGAACCTAAAAGGTTTAAAGGCCTTAGAACCATAAGGACTCACAGAAACCTTCCACTGCAGTGAGTGGCTTAAACCTCGGTCATCGAGCCTGCTGCCATGGCTGAGGGCTACAGGGCAACACCATTAAGTGCCTGAAAGGGAGAAACCCTACACCGCAGCACACCTCATGCCAGCCCCAGGAGCTCCCAAGCCATTAAAGCATGAGTCAGGACTCATGTCAGGACTTCAAAGTAGACATGATAAAGCTCAACACAAGTAATACGTTTTTGTTACTTGCTAGTGAAAACCTACAACATAATTATCAGTTCAGTATCACACAAAGTTGATCACTCGCTGAGAACAAGAGATATGAAAGCACACTTCTGTGACAAAAAGCTGTCCTTTAAGGAAAAAAGGGCATCATCCCATCCCACACCCAACACCTCCTTATTACAGGGTCCCCTTGAAATTTGAAAGATAATGTTCAAGGCCAACTTCAACCACTAAAAATACCAAGCGATATTTGAGAAGTCTAGGTCAATATACACGGACTAGCCCCAAGATTTAAAATACAAACAAATTTCTTTAGTCAAGGAGAAAGAAAAGGAGAGAAAGATCTCTGTTGTGACCGCACCACAGACACTAAAACGGACACGCTGACTGCAGTTTGTCTGCTGTGGAATACAACCCAGCCTACACAGAAACATTTTAAGTTTGTATAATTCTTTTTAGGGAAGTTACTGAAAACTAATTCCTAGTATCTAGTGTTAAAATTACTTCAGCTTTGAGAGACGATGCATCAGTAAAGTTGTATTTGTAGTGAAGGAGAAAGGAGAGACCAAATGAGCTACATGAATTAAAATTTTCATACTAACAAAGCAGCTGAGTCCCTTCATTCTGCCATGGATAGGTGCCACTTGAGAACTAGATTTTTCCCCTTCAGAAGTAACACCTTCATCTCCTACAGTCTCACATTTTTAGATGAAGATGTCAATAGCAGATAGGTTGTGAACATCATGAAGCATGGGGCAGCACAGCCCCATACAGCCCCATAATTCAGATAATGATTTTTGTTCTGTTCTTCATCAGACGGTTGTCAATAAGGAGTAGCGAAGAGTACTGCAGGACCTGCTCAGGGAAGAGAATCTGATCTACAGATTTTCTCTCAGTATACAGAAAAACACACAACACGAAATGAAGGTACAAAAGGTAAGGTTCACAAACTGAAAACTGCCCATATCTGGTAGACATGAATATAGGATATTTAACATGCAAGAAATTTAGGCACTGACAAAATCAATCAAATCCATGTTAACAGCTGAACTACACATCTTAAGATAATGATTTAGAAACTACCAAGAAATTTCAAATTCCCAAATCTAAGCATCTTCCAAAAAATCTGTAGCAAATGCACAGCAGACTTTTACTCTTAGAAGACATTTTGGCAGATATAACTGGACAGCATGCTATAACTTGATAGGTTTTTTAAATGGATGATACAAACAATCTCTACTTTTGTTTTGCCTCCTAGTAGGTACTCCGTGGCAGACCAAAACAAAATTAATAAATTGGTATATAAGCTGTCCTGATGAGACCACAACAGCTCCTTCTACTGCTGTGGAAGTATGGTATGCTGTGGAATTCCTGAACTAAAATGAACTAAATACGAAGGGCAAATTTTACATCTCAGTGCTTTTCCTGTATGCTTGGATTGTGGAAATGAACTACTATTTGCAAGAATTCAGAACTATAGGCAACAATTTGTAAGTAAATGGCGTAAAATGATAACTAATTTCCCAGTTCTTGGTCAGAACATGAAAAATACTGTAGCTTCAGGGGCTGAACCTAGCACGTTCTCAAGCCTGAATGACAACCCAGAAGTGTCCACCTTGATAAAAATTGAGCACATGAACTATCTCAGTATATGCTGTGGCAACAAGGAACACCACCATTGGAAAGCAGACAAAAAGCACTAAAGCTGACAGAAGTGAACCACAACAGTCTACACAAAAGTACCCTTGTTCAGCTGCACAAGTGTCCCATTCCCAAAGCCACTCTAGGGCATACTCAGCAAGACACTGTATTCGTTTTCTTTGTAGGCAAATGATGAATGCCAACATACTGACTCAATGAGCTATAAAAACAATGGCTGTCAAGAAGCATAAACATTCCTTCTTTAATTCATATGGTGTTGAAGCATTTTATGATCTATATTAATCCATGCAAACATACTTAGATATCAACATTAAATCATTTTTGACTGTTATTAAGTAGTACTTCTTCAGCAGGGCATGCCATATGAAAAATAAGGCTTTATTCTCATGCATCTAAATACCAAAATAAATTATTTCAAATCAGTACAAAAGGCAAATACGTCTATTTTATGTGTAGTTTCAATTTACGTTACAAGTTGCAAGAAGCTAATGAACTCAGACTGACCTCAAAATTTATATAATGAGCTAGACAAAACATATATATCCAAGTAAAGGCCTCCTAGGCTCTATCAGGGGCTAACAGACAGCTTGTTTGCTTCTAAAAGGCTTTCTATGGCCTTTAATTTGGAGTGGTTCTAGGTCTGGCTGGTCCCCAAGAGCCTGATTTGACTTGTGTTGGTGTTTTGTGGCCCTATGGGAGTCATCACAGCATTTGTATTAAATGAACTGTATGATCCTACTGGACAAAATGTCCACCATACAGCTAAATAAAAACATCATACGATGGGTGAGCAATTGGCTAACGGGCAGGGCCCAAAGGGTTATGGTGAATGGGGCTGCGTCAGGCTGGCGGGCGGTCACCAGTGGGGTCCCTCAAGGCTCCATTTTAGGGCCGGTACTTTTCAATATTTTTATAAACGATCTGGATGTAGGAATAGAAGGTATTTTGAGCAAGTTTACTGATGACACCAAACTTGGAGGAGTTGTGGACTCTGTTGAGGGTGGAAAGGCCTTGCAGAGGGATCTGGATAGGTTGGAGAGCTGGGCGATCGCTAACCGCATGAAGTTCAATAAGAGCAAGTGCCGGGTCCTGCACCTGGGACGGGGAAACCCTGGCTGCACGTACAGACTGGGCGATGAGACGCTGGAGAGCAGCCTAGAAGAGAGGGATCTGGGGGTCGTGGTAGACAACAAGTTGAATATGAGCCGGCAGTGTGCCCTGGCAGCCAGGAGGGCCAACGGTGTCCTGGGGTGCATCAAGCACGGCATCGCTAGTAGGTCGAGGGAGGTGATTGTCCCGCTCTACTCTGCGCTGGTGCGGCCTCACCTCGAGTACTGTGTGCAGTTCTGGGCACCACAGTATAAAAAGGACATGAAACTGTTGGAGAGTGTCCAGAGGAGGGCTACGAAGATGGTGAAAGGCCTGGAGGGGAAGACGTACGAGGAACGGCTGAGGGCACTGGGCCTGTTCAGCCTGGAGAAGAGGAGGCTGAGGGGAGGCCTCATCGCAGTCTACAACTTCCTCGTAAGGGGGTGTCGAGAGGCAGGAGACCTTTTCTCCATTAACACCAGCGACAGGACCCGCGGGAACGGAGTTAAGCTGAGGCAGGGGAAGTTTAGGCTGGACATCAGGAAGGGGTTCTTCACAGAGAGAGTGGTTGCACACTGGAACAGGCTCCCCAGGGAAGTGGTCACTACACCGAGCCTGACTGAATTTAAGAAGAGATTGGACTGTGCACTTAGTCACATGGTCTGAACTTGGGTAGACCTGTGCGGTGTCAAGAGTTGGACTTGATGATCCTTAAGGGTCCCTTCCAACTCAGGATATTCTATGAAATGGTCTTCAGAGCCTTCCTCCCTTCCTCAACCCCCCACCCCCCCCCCCCACCCCAAAAAAAAGAAAAAAAAAAAACACACCATAGAGGGGGAACATGAGGCAGAGCTTCCACTTGCTTAGTGCTACTTTTCGTTCTAGTTAGGAAAGTTGATTTTAGATCAGCTTTACAGTGTGGTTTCAGTCCTGATTCAACAAAGCATAAAAGACCAATGGCTAATTCTTCTTCCTCCTTGCAAAGAAGATATCAAAAGCCCCATGTAGTGCATAAATACTGGAAATAAGAAAGCCTGGATTTCATCTAGGCTTGCATTTTGTAGTTGATTGGGTTTGGTGCCTAAGAAAATACAAAGCTTTTCCTATCTTCACAACCTAATGCTAATTATGAATGCAGGTAGCCCACAGCTATCTTCAGGGCAGCTCAACATGGTCCATCATACATCCACAAAACCATCAAGGTATGGGACTACAATACAAACTTCCAAAGTCAGTCCCTGTGGGTACTTTACCTTTTCTTTGAGCCACCAGGCCACACATTTGGTGTAAGTACACGCAATAACCTTGGCAATGACATGTTTGGTAACATCCTCCACGTTGCACAGATTAACTATTTTTAACAGTTCCTGAGATATTTTCTCTCCAACCAATTGCATCAAGATAACTTACAAATAAAAATTTCATAACAACAACAACAACAAAAAAAACCTCTCCTCCTCCCCAAAACTTAGACATCCACAATATTCTTTACAAAAAGCATATTACATACAAAATTCAGTAATCCATACGGATGTGATCACACACAGCAGTTTGAAAAACTACCTAATTTTCTAACACAAGAAAAATGCAGGAAGCTGAAACACAAACAAAAGAACAAAGATAACGAGGTAGCTTTTTGAAAATTGAAATGTTTAAGAAAAACTTGAGAAAAACTTTTAGGACTTTTAAGTGCTACACACTTTCAAAGGCTCTCATCGGTTTCTTAGTATTTGCATTGTTACTTCACATAAAACACAACAGTTCTGTTGAGGAACTGAATGAGAAACGTCCTGAGAAAAGAGACAAATTCTTCTTACACCTGATCTATTAGACCACCAACTTAAATTCAACCTAAGCAAGTTGTAACTGGTCAGTGTTCACAGTATCATTCTATTTTCAACGTTTATCATTCCAATTGGTACACATTAAGAAAATATATTTTAAAAATACTTAAAATATCAAAATATTAAAATATATATTTTAAATGTCATACTATAATCAATAACATCAGCAGAAAAGGTGAGAGGAAAAGGCATATGGCTTTCAATTTCCTGTATTCATCTATGTTTGGTTAAAAATAAAATTATCATTAGAATAATGTGGGTAACTAGGTATCACTTCTTCAGGGTAAGAGACACCAATCTACAAACCTGACAAGCTTCCAGATAAATAGTTGCAGTATGTAAATAATTTAATACTTTATGCTTAGAATTTTGTTTATATCAAGGTAACATGTATATTGTTAAACTGCTGACATCTGATTCTCTCCACAGATAGCATTTCTATTTACTGCTTGGATGCACAGATGAATCCAACTGATGCAAAAGCCTCCTGGGAAATGTTTTCAACCCATAACTTGTCCTGGGGAGCATGTTCCTGAAGGAGAGCGCTTTATTGTAGACTAACTCACCTAATTGCTTCAAGCTGGTTTTCTATTTGTATTACTCCCTATCTCCTCACACATTTACAAAGAAACCATTACCCTTTTTGCTGCCAGCCTAATCAATGTTGTAACTTGATACATATCAAATATACTAGAACTAAAGAAAAAATGGAGCCATAATACACATAGGGATATCTGCAGATCTGCTGCCCTTGTCCTTCGATCTTTGATCCTGCTTCCTTGTGACTTCAACTCCCCACATACCAGCTGGGAATACCACGCAGCTAGCACAAACGGGTCCAGGAAATTCCTCAGGCACATTTTTGGTACGGGTACTAAGGGAGCCAACAAGGAAAAGGTGCCCTCCTAGATAGCTGCCTGTCTCGTGGGTGAAGTACTGATTAGTGGCTGCCTTGGCAATGGTGACCATGAAGCAATCAAATTTAAAAAGTTTTAAATCTTTAGTGACATGAGAAAAGCTGCCAGCAAATCTTCAATCCTGGATGTGGGGAAAGCAGACTTCAGGCTGCTCTAGGACTAGTTGGTAAGGTCCCCTGGGAAACTGTTTTTGATGGCGTCGGGGTCTGTCACTGCTGGTCATTTTTAAAAGCCATCTCCTAGGAGTGCAGGAGCAGGTGATTTCAAAGTGTCAGAAGTTAAGCAAGCATGGCTGAACAGGAATCTTCTTGTGGGTGGAAAAGGAAAGCGTACTGACCACAAGGTCAGGTGGCACAGGAGGGCTACAGAGATGCTGTTCACCATTGTAAAAAAAATATGTTTGGCCAAAGCTCAATTAGAGTTGAAGCTGGCTGAGTCTGCAGGGGACAACAAGAAGAGTTTACTACTTCCCAGGCGTAATTAATGAGGCCAGTCAATATGTTGTGACTATACAAGACAGTTTTAAAGCGATTAATTTGAGTAATGCAGACAAAAACTAATGGATTACATTGCTTGCAACCCGTTTGAAAGATCATGCTGGAAAGCAGTATGACTTCTGATCATCATACAAATGAATTAAGCAAACTGAGGGAAGTATTGTTTTTTGTTTTGTTTAGTTTTTTAAGATGAACCTCAAATTTGGAAAGAACAAAGGGATTAGCAACAATAAGAATAAAGGCACTTTAGCCCATTTTTCCTCATATGCTAAGGTTTTTCAACTTTTGCCCTGTCTCATCTGTTAAAGCGAATTCCATTATAAGAGAATAAAGCATGTTCTGCTCTACAAAACAGGAGCATTTTAATGAGTGTTCAAAACATGGCCCTTTGTACTTCACTAGATTGACTATAAAAGCTCAGTGTCAGCTGACACCAACATCAATGTCAGTGCGCAAAAGACTGATAGTCTCAGCAGGAACAATTCTTACACTATTAACTGCTTATGGCCTTTTTTTTTTTTTTTTTAGAAGCAACACCTTCATTTATTTAATTTTTATTTTTTTTTAAAGAAGCAAACCAGTTTTTGTTCTTTAAGTGAAAGCATGCAACATTCACAGGTGAAATGTAAGGTATTCTCAGACTCCATAGTACTGAATCTTGCAACTGACGGTCTTGTCCTTTATTTATTGCAAACAGTAGTTAAAATTTTGGGGCTTTTCTATAGGCCTGTAATTTGAGCTAACCAGATTTGCAGTCTGGGCATGTGAAGATCAGCTCTGTTCACCAAAGTTATTACTGATCAGTAATCCTTTATGTAAACACTTTGACAGTGAAAATAGGAAGAAAAAAAAATCAGGAAAAAAAATCCCATTCCACTTTGCTTCTTAATACAAATAAGGCTAGCTAAACAGGAAATGAGTTCAACACTGCTTCACTGTTTTCTTCAATATGTTGTTTTTGTTTTTTAACTGAGGACAACGAATGTCAAAATCCTTGTCATCAGTCCTTGCCTACGTTAAGGTATTACATAGATCTGCTGATAGCCGTGGCGAAATATCAGGCTTGTACCAATTTGATTTGTACATTTAATTTTACTGCTGGACTCTCAGTAAACCCATGCAGCCAAGACATTGATAATAGTTACTTGTCAGCAGCTCAAGCACAGGATCTGTGCTGTACTGCATTTCTTCATCATGGTTTCTTACATCTTGCACATTCTGAAAAGCCAGGCAGTATAGCTACACAGCATAATTACTCCTTGAAGCTAAAATATCCCACTCTGCCACTCTGTTAATCCAAAATCCAACACTCCATCTCTTAGAAGATGAAGATGAATACATTTCCATCCTCCTCATTTTGCCAACAGACAATGCAGACCTTCACCTGCTACTCACAGCTTTGACAAGCAGCCTGCAAAATCGGGATAGCTCTTTTTCCACTCCTACTGTCACGAATCAGGTTTGCTGTTGTGGAACTATCAAGAAGTGGGTCAATATCACGTGCCTGATCCCAGAGAAAAACAGAGACAGCAGAACTGAATGATTCATGATGTGAAAAGATCTATCTATTCCCACAGTAAAAGAAAGAGTCAAATCCTGAGGACCTCTGAATACTTTAATCAGCTACAGAAGTCTCACACGTATTATCTTCCACATCTAAAAAAAAGTCTAGCATAAATTGAGAAAATACAAAAGGTAGCTATTGATTCTCCAGTGATAGATTCTCAGGCTACTGCCAAACAGAAATATAAGCACAGCCCCAAAACACCCCTATACACATCATCTCCCCCTTATCTGGAGGTTTATCAATCTCATTAGTAAGTAAACTAGACGTATCATAAATCTCGATGAGAAAAAGAGCAGTTGTGTAAACTGAATAACCAGGACAAAACCAAAGCATACAAGTATTTAGAAAATAAGTTAAAACCAGGCAAGAATGGCAGACAAGTACTTTTGTTTCTGCATTGTAAATACTCCCCGCTCTGAAACTTTGTGTATGCATATGAACGCCTGTATATGAATGTATATGAATATGAATACTCAGGACCTAAACTGGCCCAACCGACTTCAGAAGTAGGATTGCAGCAGAGGAAATGTAATTTCAGTAGTAAGTATTTGCTGTGACAGATGTTTGCTTCTCAGAAAACAATACTATAAAGATGTAGAGAAATGTACAACCCTTATTTCATTTTTCTGCACTAGTGGAAAAGGTACATGATGCTACCTGTACACACATACATGCATATGGATACATACACACATCTATACACAGAAACACCCCTAAATAAATTTGTACACACACACAGAGCTACTGCCTTCTTGCAGAAATTGCTGCCATAACCTAGTCACTGCTCTCACAATAACCTTGTTGATGATGATTCTTAGAAAGAATCCATCAGCACCAGAACAGGATTTGACATGGACTACTCATTATTCTACAAGGAAGTTCTTTACTTAAATCAAACAGACAACAGCCCCCACAGAAAATGCAGAAGAAAAAGAGGTAAGTCTGCATTATATGTGGTGTTATACACAGAACGAGATTAAACATCAGGAAATGTGCAGGTACGCATCTTGACTGAAGTGTTCATTTAATGTATCTTAAGTATCTGAAAAATTCTGCTTACTTGATTAGCTTTGACTGTTTGCATGTTGATTTATTGATTCAAGATGGGTATTCATTAAGTCACTTAATATAATAGCACCCTTACAGCTGCAACCCTATTAGACAATCTTTTTTTTTCCATTCCTGTTGGTAGCACAGTTTACAGTTACACTTAAATGAGTCTGGAGTTGTTTATTAGTCAAAACCATGTTATCCAAATGTATCTTCAGAAACAATTCATGATGGTTAGACACTATTTCATAGACTTACATGGGCATTATAAGTTATAATTTCCTCTCAAATTCAAATTGTTTGTGGTCTCCTTTACTAACAGGGATACCCTGGGGTAACAATGCAGCTGCAAACTAGCTGAGTTGTATTTAAAATCTCTGATCAAAAGTTTCTAAATGACATTCCCAGCAGTGCTCTAAGTCTATATTTTTGGCTCTGAAGAGTCGTAGTCTTCAGAGCTTCTCTTAATCCTCAAAATGTATTGATATCATTGCAATTTATTTGTAACTAATAAAAACTTGTAAAATAATAATTATAAATATGGCACTACATCTATCAGCAACTACATCAATGAGCAAGTAGTGCAAAAATATTCAATGTCTCTTACTAAATCACAAACATGAAACTACTACCTGAAAAAACAGCATGATTTTCTCATGCTCAACATTTTTTCACATTGCTTCATATTAAACTCAATTAATATACTGACTTTTTGAAAACTAATATCAAGTTTTGCTACACTTCTTCACTGGTGTAATCCAGCACTATTTCCAAATAGCTTTCATAAACTCATATTTTATCCTTAGGAAACAAATCTGCTTTCAATAGTATGAAGTTCACCCATGAAAGCAGTACTTCCACTAAGCATTAGATCACACTATTTGTTTGCCAAGAGTTCAGGCACAAATCACAACCACTTTTCTACCGCATAAAACTTTTTCACAGAACTCTCATTAGCAACCATTTATATACCTACCTTTATATACTGTTACTCTTATTTCTTGTCTTACTGTGGCTTCTATCCAAAATCATTAGAGTTAATGAGAAAGCTTCCACTTCCTCCAAGGGATTTTGTCCATTGATCTTAGAGTTCTGTCAGGAAATGCTGATGTTTCAGGAATACCATTCCCTGTTCTGTACAGCTTCATTAAAACTACCATAGTAGAAATACTTCAAAAGGTATTATTAAAAAAAAAAAAAAAAAACTCTAAAGAAGCTTGAAAAGTTTTCCTATTAATATATTAAACAGATATAGTTTTAGTATAACAGTACTTCAACAAGGTAGTGTCAATATGAGAATGTAGAAGCATCACTACGGAAAAACATTAGCAAACACCTCAGGAGCGCACAGAAGAAGCTAGAGCTTCTCTTATGCACTTTACAGAGTATCTGATTAGAGAATAGAGTATTAAGAACAAAATTTAACCAAAAAGTGACTGAAGCAATAATAAATGTCCATTTTTGACCCACTGAAAGAAGACAAAGTATACATAAGGTCACTTACAGATGAATCACCTTATAGAGAAGCTCATTTTTTAGCCTTGATTCAAACTACAGAGGAGAAGCAATAAAAAAGCTTCATTATAAAGGCCAGAGAAGAAGCTCATTTCCACTGTAATGTAACCTCTCCTTAAAGTAGTATGTTTGTTTTGAGACTGTGATGTATAACATCCATTTTATTTGTAAGCAATTTATACAACTAATCATACAGGAAGGCAATGCATAGCGTTCTTTAGCAGAAGATAAAACATTTAGGAAAGGCACAAGGAATGCCTACCCAGCATTCAAATGGGAAGGTGAACAGGCCCAGGCCCACTGCCTGGAGGCTGCCGCCATCATGGGGCTCTCCTCAGGAAAGTGGCCCTGAGGAGCGCATTGTGAGGCCCAGCTGAACAGCTGCAGGCTCTGGCTTAGAGGTCCTGACCACTTAAAATGTGATAATTAGCTTTTATAGCAACCTTTTGGTCTTTTTACTTTCACTTTTTACTTTCACTGTGTACACTTTCTGCAAGCTATGCAAAACACTCATTTCAATCGGATTTTCTTCCAGCAATAACGGCAGCTGGCACCAAGGCATTTCAAAGGGACTTGGGAACAGAGCATGCTCCTCTTACCCATATCAATTCCAGAGTGGTGGCAGCCCCGGGATGGATACTACTGGAGCATCACAACCTCCTGCCCTGTCCTGCAGAGATTCAAGCACTGGAGCAGCAGTTCGCTGACTCCTTCCTTTATCCTTCCTACTTTGCTTTATTAGCAAATCATATGCTAAGAGTTTTTTCATGGCACACAGCAGAAATCTACGCACTCTTTGTATATCAGCTACACTGATATATATTGCAGCAAATGAGTGTTAATTAGTCAGGGCATAGCATCACCACCAAAGGGCACGAGAATGGTTTAAATGATAATTTCCCTCATCTATTGGAGGAGCAGACTGAAATGGAGGAAGGACGTACTGTATCATCTGCTGAAGTCGGAAGAGCAATCGAAGCAGTGGAAAGATGTTGCAAAGGGAAACGCCACAGCCTATTAATATATAGATAATGGATATAATTAAAAACCTTATGTTAACATACATTTTAATTAACACCTTATGAATGTAACTGTAGTACTTCAGGAAAAAACACTTTGCTCAGAATTTTGTACAACACAAAACTAAACCGGGTAAAACCAAGTTGTTTTATCTTTACATTACAAAACTTGTCACTTTTAATTATAGTCTGTGAAAAATTGATACACAGACGTCACCTGAACACATGTACAAACTGGACTGACACAAGGGCAAAAAACTAAAATCACTTGTTAACAAAAAAAGAATTCCTGCTCAACTCAAAGTTGTGAAATAACAATTGTTAAATATATCACATCTTTGAGGTTGTATAGGGAGAACATGGAAATTTAAGTCATGCTTTTCAACTTCTGAAAAAAAAGTATTTTAGTACTAAGTATTGGAGAAAATTATATGATAACATTTTTCTCTTTCAATGCTAATTTTACCCCTACTCACCGTATATCCTGCATTCTTAATATTATTTACAAAAGGAGATTCAAGCCCTATGTATTAAGAGCACTACTCACTCCATGAGCAGAACAGTAAAACCAGCTTTCCTAGTTCCCAAGGACTAACAACACAGGCCTCATATGTCATACAAATGCTTTCAAAGAAGCTACTTAAAACACAGACACATGCATTCCTTCTCTCTCCTTCTCCTACTTTATATTTCACCAAGATAATACCAAGCATGAAGCCTCTTCCATCCCAAGAGACCTGTCATCTGAAAATAACCTGAAATATTCCACTCACATTTAGAGCCATTATTCAAAGGAAAGAAGAATTCAAAGGAAAGAAGAAGTTTCTTCTATAATCCAGAATAGGCACCATTTCTTCACTGTGCCAATCCTCTAATTCTACAAATACACCTGTGAAATCCACCAGGTGACTTCACAGGGTGTCACGAGGCCTCCCCCCAAAAGCACCAGGTATAATCCTCATGGCAGCTCCAGTTTTTGAAGAAACAAACAGAAAGTGTGTTTGCAAGTCTTTTTTCTTGCTGTTTCAAATCATTGTGCCGTCTGTTTGAAATGACCGCACTGGTCCTTGGTAAATTCTTTTAAAAAATCATCAGTACAAAATGTCATGGATACAATGAGCTAAATTATTTCCAACCTCAGTCTAGTATGAAAAGAATAATATTTTTGCTGTATATTTGTGGGAGCAGACGCTTGGTCAGCATGTAAGCTTTGATTTTATTTATTTATTTATTTTACCAGATTCTTCAGAACATACTGCAGTTCTGCCTTCTTTTTCTTAACTTTTGAGTTCCCACAATTACAGACTGAAGAAAATAAGTCTTTCACTAGTGATCAGAAATAGACTTCATTTCCATATCCAGTATTTAACTGTTCCTTTTATCTATCTCTTTCCTAAAGAAGACTCCCACATACTACACTTGATCAGCATCCAGGATTTTTCTTAGATAGTCTTTGGGAATTAACAAAGCTATATGAGCACTGGATAAAACATCACACAATTAGGGAACCACAGCCATGGTGTTGCACAGCCACGTGTCCTATTCAGGAAATAATCATGGCTTATATTATTCCCTTAAATATGAATACATCAGTGCAGTAAGATCATTTTTGTTCCAGTAAAGTCTATATTTGATGTCTTTAGACAAATGGATAAACTGATGTTATAGACTAGAAAGTTTTCTTCTTTTGCCCATTGCTGTACATGACTTCAGGGAGGTTGCTATCTCCGCCTGCTTCTGGGCCTCTTATATTTCCTCTTCTCAGCCTGCAAGCCCCTCAGGGCAGGCAGTTAACTTGTATTTATACAGCCTCTGCCCAAATGTCTGATCCTAGAAGATTCTCAATAATGAAGAGAATTAATAACAGTGCTTGAATTAGTTCAAACAACACAACCCAAATCAGGAAATCTGGACCACCAGTTCTGTCTCAAGTCAAACATCATGCTGTAAATGCTCAAGACTTCAAGTTATATAAACTATATGAAATGCACCTAGATTATCTCCCCAAGAGATGTGCTAGCAAAAAACGAGGATTATGTTCCACTTCAGCAGGCTCTACTACTTTAAGTTATAATGACAAATTAAAAGAATAACTGGTGTCCTAAATCAAACAATTGTTGTGAGGAATCAACAAAACTTAGATTACTCTGTTATCCAACCTACCCAACGTGCATTCAATTGAGCAGCCCAAGCACTGCTGGCAAAAGAACAGACTTCCTCAAAGACAGCAAAGGTCTTAGGGTATGAGGTAAGGGGATCGACAGTAGAAAGAACATTTAAAAAAAGAAAACATCAGATGTCTCAGGAAAACCACTGGAGGAATATGAAGTCTTTCCAATTTCTGCCTCTGGAGTGTAAGGAAGGTGACTGAAGACGGTGTGCATTTCCCACTGTAATCGCCAAACAATTCCATCATTCCCGATTCAAGGAAAACTTTTTTTTGCACTGCATGTCAAGCCTTTGGTTATACTATGAATGTGCTGATAGCTCTGAGTGGAGCCCCCTTAAGTCCCACAGCAAAGATTAATTTATTATGGAAACAGAAGCAAGTTTCTGAAGGTGGGACACGACTTCCCAGAATGGATCAGGACTGGCAATCTACATATCAATATACTGAGGATTCAGCTTTTTTTTTTTTTTCCTGCCTGCCTTCCAAAACTCTTGGCCTCATTTCATCTCTTATCTCCTTTTACTCTGTTGAATACTGTAAAATACTAGGCTCTCCCATTTTCTTTAAGGAAAGTATCTATTAGAGATCTCAGGTCCACTTTATAGTGGTAAGCAATCTTTCAGCTTTCTGTGATCCTTCCGCATGCTGAGTGAGACACAAGAATAGTCCTGGAAAAATACTTGAACTCTACATTTTAACTTATATTTGACCCGGAGGTTATTTGATTCTGGACCAATAACATGGTTTAACAGCAAATCGTTTTTAGAACTGAGTATGTAAGGACAATAAAATAAGGAGTAAAATATATTTGCAAGCTATCTTTTAAAACATATTAGGAAATAAAAACATAGTAGAAAACCTTTTTTTATTCATTGAATAAAACTTGAAAGAGATGATAAAGATATATAAGAAAGCATTTTTAGCTAGACTGCAAAGAGCATCAGTAACTTGCATCCTGATATCTCAAAGGTATAAGCAGAAAGTTGGAGAAATGTTGTCCCACTTTAACCGTTACCACTCCCTAAGAATTCCTGGGATGGATGGTAGTGCTGCTTGTCTCAACACCCAGACAATAGCTGTGGTGCTCATCACTTAGCCATCAAGCACAGTTCAAAATATTTGTATACATATCATATGAATGGCAGATGTTTCTGATTTTACTCTTCAAGTTAAGCTACATTACTTGTCTCAAAATATGTAATTGACTTTTAAAATTATTTCAGTTGTGGTTTACAATGCTTCATTTATTTTGATATTTGTGTTTGCTAACTTAGTTGAATATAGTTACCTATGCTTTTATTGGGTGCTGCTCAGCAACAGGAATACTGTACTGTCAACTCCATGCTACATTTAGATGTCTACTCATGCATGACCAGAGACAAAGCTTTTATAAATAAATACATTTTAAAGGTGACTTTTGTTAATCAGTTCAATCCAAAGATTATAACTTAAAGACAATTTGCCTTATGTCACTTAGAGTAAAACCCTTATGTTCACTTCACACGACTAAGTCTGTCAAAAAGGCAAAAAAATTCCACTAGCACCTTTAAAAAAATAACGGGTCGTAAGAGAAAAGGGAGTTACATGTTTACTAAATTCCTCCACGGGTAATGTCATTGGAAATTTTGTCTTCAATTCCAACTCAAACTCTGGAGGTCAGCCTTGGGCAAATTTCCAAGTCACTCATGCAGACAGAATTTTTAAGGTCACTCTCTTTAGTTACTAACTTCACCTGTCTGCTAATATTACAGGGTGGTTTCATATATGTAGAATAGAGTAGTTCAGAGTGCCTTCCAAAATCTAAGGCTACTATAGAATTTCTGGTTTATCCTATGACCTCACCTGAGAGTTGTTAACAAATAGAGCTGTAGCTTATTGTAGCAAACACACCATTGCCCAGTTGCAGAAATAATATAAACTTATAATGTAATCTTTTCATTTATAGATCAAAGCTACTCCAGGGCTTATTAGTTCTAGGAAAAGGCAGAAAAAAGACCACCACAGTTTAGCCTTCCTACCTACCACCAAATTAATAGGAGAAAAATATAAACAAACTTCAAACAAGCCGGAAGACAGTTCTGAAATAGAAGGATGAAAGAAAATATTATTTTGAACTGCAAACTTTTCTCTCTAAAGAGCCCAAGATTTAGGACCAAATATACATGCAACAACATAATACAAATTATATACATATTTACACTTATGAAGCTTATGCTAAAAATGGCAAAACAATTCAACTGAAAAGCTGCCATTAAAATTAATTTGTTGGCTTATGCAGCTGCTGCTGAACTTGTTTTCTCAGTATATTTGTTTGAATGGAGACACTACAAAAGGGAAATAAGATTTGTTTTCTTGGGCGGCAGTGAACTTGTTTCTCAACCTTTATAAATATTCTTTGGAGAGCATATTAACATCCCTGGTATATTTATTCTTGCCTGACTGTACAGTTTTCTTCTCATTTCAGAAAGCATTTCACAGATTCAGTAAGTGTAGGTGGATGTGTAGGTCCTTTTTTAAAGTATCCTTACACATGAATGAGAATGTAACAACTTCAAAGTTTTCCTCAAAAGCATGAACTATTACAGCAAGACAGATGAGACAGAAAATGCATACAGCATCACCCACATTACACATGCGCAGACATTTGTATTGTGCATATAAATGTATGCAGGTATATCTGCATATATGTATTTACTGCATATAGATCACAATACCTTTTAGTATTCTATGATAAAATAGGTATTGATAAATTGTGGTTGCTAGTGTTAGCAAGTACAGGTGAAGACAGTACAGCTTAGGAAGTGTACCTTTTTACCACATAAGTCACTGAAAATCATCATCGCTGAGGCAACAAAAGTGTATGAAAATGGTTCAGCCATTACATGTAGAAAAAAGCAAAATGTACCTTTGCATTTAAGTTGAAAGTCAATGTTCTCACATATTTGAAATCCACATTTTAGAGATCTCTCTAACCCAACAAGTACTTTCCCTTTCTGGTGTTACTATGTTGTTAAACACAGTTATGAATCCCCACAGACTGTTGAAAAAACTCCACTCTGAACTACACACTAGAAGCATAGCACAACATCTTGTATTTTAGTTATGTAAATATTGTGAAGATGCAAGTTTTTCTGGCAGTTGGACTAGATGATGTCTGAAGGTCCCTTCCAATCGAACTACTCTATTCTAGCAGTCCCCACTTTCCAGTTTCAATGCAGGCAATACTAGAACAAATTTCCCTGTTCTCATCTTCTGATTATTTTTTTTTTAATTATTATTTATTTAAAAGGCTAGGGAGAGAACTGACTCTCCAGGAATATCTAGATTTTTTTGCATTTATTACTTGTATCATGTCTGCATTAAGTATACATGTACATTAAACGCAGTTGTTCTAAATTAATCTTTAGAGAAAAGTCCGTATGGTCATTGTTCTGTGTGCCTGAAATGTCAGCACCATAGAATGTAAAGAGAAGTGCTATTAATGGGAGAGATGAATCCAGTAGAAATAATTACACAGGTCACCTTTTCCTTGTAGTCCTCTAACAACTATTCAGAGAGTGAAACTCCTGGTTATCAGAGTACTACCACAATTATGTGAATAAATTGCTAATATACTGCTATATTTCATCTCCACTTTGTTGATATTTTTTCAAGACATCCATGTATTCACCAGATTTTCATAAAAACCTGACTCTCAGAAGAGTTCAGATCTCATTTTGGCATCCAAATAAGAGCCAGACTTTTGTAGGAGCTCTGTGCCTTGCAGAACAGGAACTGTTAAGACTTGAGCTATTTTGAAAATCTAGCAGCTGCTGTGTAGGCTGAGAATAAGAAATTCTGATGCTGAGCTCTATGCCTGGCCATACCTAACTTTCTTCACAGCATTTTAAGAAAGAACCCTAAATACTAAGAAATTGTTTCTTTTGCAGTAGTCTCTGTCCCATTTACTACTAACATTTTTACTGCATTTGAGGAACTTTGGATTGCCATTATTACACATGTGCAGACAATGCCACCAGGCACCTCAGCCTCCAAGTACAGCTGTGACCTTTTAAACATGCCATTCTTCAGGGCAAAAAGGTTATTTTCTTTTTCTGATTTAAGAGTAAGATTGCTTCATTATTGGTGCTATTAGAATTTTAAAGCACAACAGTGCTTAGCACATGGCTCAGAAGATGCCCACAGCTATGCTAATGTAACCCCACTGGTCACTGTGAGCTACCTGACCCTCTCCAGGTACAATCTTAACAGTCTACATCCCATTCAACACAATTCATCAATCAGAGCTCAAAATATACCCATATATATTATAAAATTAAATTCTAGATTTATTTTTTTAATACATGTCTTTATCTGAATTTCCTGAGGTAATTCATTGCAGCTGTCTCTGACAGCTATTTCAGGATGGGAGGAATTACTGTTCTGAGGTGACCCTCTCATCCCTGATGAGAGAGACCAGAGAAAAAGCTGAAACCAAAAAGAAAACTTTCGGATGCATAAACATGGGGAGATGAGTTCAACTGCCAGCTTTCACCTCAGAGGATCCAATAATTCTTCATTCTAATACATAACTGTTTGTATTATATTGTGCATGTAATCAAGTCCTTCAATAAAATAGTGGTCAAGAATCATTGGTAATGCTCATGTTAAATGAGACCACAAAAATAATCCTAAACCATTGTTTCTATTCACATTCCACACTCATGCTAATGCTGATCCTGTTAGTCAGGCTACAGCCCCACCAAAGCTGATCCCCAACAGAGCTCACAGCTTGGTGGGCTCAAAAGTTAAAAAGTTTTAGCCCAAAGCTAAAACTTTGTGACAAAGAACAAACACTCCAGTTACTATCTTGACTTTAAGCATGAGGAAATAATCTCTGAATATTTCAAACAACTGAAGGGAGCTCTTTGGGATACCTGAAATATGCTACTACCCTATACTGCTATGCTTTACAAACCTTCTAGATTTAGAAGGCATAATAAAGAAGCACCAGCAGGTCTTGTTACCTCTGGATTCCTGCACTGCAATAGTTTTGGTTTATCAAGCTGGACTACAACCACTTTTGCGGAAGCTTACAAACTTCCACAAAAAAATAAAATGATCCCAGGTGAGAAGAATATGTGCATTATCATGAAAACTTAATACATTTTAGAAGTTCTTGCTGAGGCCACCTGTAGCTTTACTAAGGAAAAAAACTTTAATGTGACTGATTATAATAAAAGAGAAAGCAGGAATTCAGAAGAAGATTAGCTAGTTAGCTATACCATCTTTGCTGTAAGGATTTTTCCAAGTTTTTGTTAAAAGCCCTTGGAAATATCTATCAAAGAACATCACAAAGAAATGTGAGAGGAGAGCAATACCATTAAAGTGACAGAGGGGAAATGGCACAGCTGCCAGCCAGAAATCCAAAAGTAACAGAAAGGGACTGGAGAGAATAAGCAAGAAATACTTAAGAATGGAAACTGGCGCAAAACTGACTCACAGGAAAGCAACATTTTTTGAATAACAGACAAGTATAACAAAGGAATTGACATAAAAGTCACCTTAACCTCAGGAAAATGGGATTAGAATTTAAGAAATGTTTTAAAGGGGCCAATCAAGACTGCAAAAGATGTTTTAAGAGGATGGAAAAAGAAAGCCTAAGAACTACATTTTCATAGTGGTGCACAGCATGACACCTTTTCTAGAAAAGCAATTTGCTTTTTTCAGGTAGACACATGTTATAACTACAAGACATCTGTAAATACATCTTGCTATTGTCTTGAAATGATCTTGTTTTCCATGGCAGGATCTCAAACTCATATCACCAAATGAAAAGATTTTTTAGAAGGTTACTTCAAAACAATAATTATGCTAGCATAAAAAAAAAAAAAAAAAAAAAAAAATCAGAACTCAAAAATCACATTAAAATTTCAAAGAAACATCAATATATAAAAATTTGATATTTAGATATTTTAATAGGTAGAACTGCAATATGTCAACAGGAACGTCAGACTGGAAAGCATAGTAGAAAAGGCAGATTTTTGCTTAAAAAAGAAAATGAACTTGACCACAACTTGCAAAAATGTTAAGAAAAAAAGTAGTCTGCATTTGCAAGAGGGGCAAGGAGAAGAATGTAAAACTTACTATTTAGTTGGGGGCAGAGGAATACGCACACTTTTTTTTGCCTATAAGAGAAAATCATACATATAAAGAATCCCATTCTCATGGTTGACCCTAGGATAAAAGCTGAAATATATATTCTTTTCCCTTTACCCTCCTCATTGTATTTCAATAGTATGACTGCATCATTAATTACTCAAATGTATATGCTGTGTATTCTATCTGTTCTATCTGTACTCATTCAGTACAAATATAAGGTGCAAACCTGATTTGGAAACGTACACAACTGATTTTTTGACCGTACATTATTAAACAAGATAACAGGACTATTGATTTTCAATTACTTCCTCCTTCTCCCTCCCTCAATTACTTCTCCTTCCTCTCTACTAATTCCTTCATCTGAGGACTATTACACTGAAACATCAAGTCATTTTGGCCACATCATTTGAGATGCCTTAGGTCAGAAAATATTCAACACTACAAATCACGTTATGTATTCAGAATACAACTCTGATTTCAGTTGGAGTTTGACATGCTTGGCCCTTCTGAAAATCCAACCACAGGATGCCAAACCAGCAGGAGCAAGAACTTAATCAAAGTGGGGTTCAAACAACTTATCTCACATTACACAGGAATCCTTTGGCAGACGTAGAGACAGATAATACCAATTCCATAGGGCAACATTTGAATGTGTCAATTGTATAATTGTCTTTTCTCTTCCAACAAACATCATCCCTAGTTCCTAACACATTGTTCCCAGTTCTGTGGCAAATGAGACTGAGCTTTTATACACAAGTGTCATTTCACTGCATCAGCCTGACTCGCTCCTGAGCAGCCACATCCAGTCCTGATTGCAGCACATGCAGCAGCCTCTGAGAGGTGCCAGTTAAAGCCAACTATTCAGAAGAGGTGAGTGAATGAGATTTGCTGTATTATTAATAGCCCTGCCTTACCTAGCCTTCTCACACTTAAAACTAAACACAAGTATCAGGCAGCAAGCCATTTCCACTGTATATGCAGGTAACAAGCATCCTATGCACCAAATGTAGTTGTGGAATCCACTCCCAGTTTTCTTCTTCTGACTGGGTTTTCTTCTTCACACTGTTATTTTCCATTACACATTTGGACCCATCGTTTTCCCCGAGATCTCAATTTCAGTTCATAGTAGCAGAATAATTTGTACATGCTCAACAGTGCAACTAAACGCCATCAGGTCCACACTCACGCAAACAGGAGTGCCAAAGCTACTGCAATATGGCCACGCATCTCCTTTTGCATGACCAGAGCTTTTTCAGAAATCCACACCTTTACAAAGGTTGAGTGAGTTTTTCTGAAAAACAGTTCATGTTTTAACAAACATTGGTTTGCTTATCACTCAGCAAAGTGTCAATACGTGTATTTTTTCCTCACTCCCAAAGGCAAATTCAAAATCCCACGGACTTGAAAAACAGGGCCCTGGGAGATGCACTGGGCAATCTACTTCTCTTAGGCTCAGGCCTGACACTAACCATAAGATTAAGCTATTCAGCTGAAGACGTGTAGAAGGTTAGCCCAAGGAAGACTGCCAGTCCTTAAAATCTTAGCCCAAGTTGGTCAAAGTAATGCGCAAATCAAGTTCCCAATGTATTCCAAAAACTAACTCTATTGCCCATACTTATAAAGGACTTCAAGAAGTCTGAATATTAAGTACTCTGACAATTTAATAATTCCTTTAATAACTCCTAACCAACGTGAGCCTAAACTATACATACACACTTCTCACACATCCTGAATATTCTCCTTTCTGAGAAAGTAAAAATTTCATATTAATCTCAAAAAAAAGTCCTGAAATGGACCGTTTGATTAACGCTTTCCCAATCCTCTCAGATAACATCTGTAGCATTGTTACTGTAGCAGACTACTCATATCATCTACAGTAGTACAGCTGCAGCTATTCTAAAATAGTTAATGCCCAACTTTTTTTTTTTTTTTTTTCAATAAGGTAAATATATAAAAAATCCATCAAGAGGAGAATTAATCCTAATTGTTATCATTGAAAGATGTTTTAAGAGACATGTTGCCAGAGACCTCAAAGAATGCGTAATTAGTGCTCTAAATCTTTTTTTTTAAGCTTTAGCCAAAAAAAAAAAAAAAAAAAAAAAAAGATGAGGATTTCAGTTCTAGCCAGTTTTATTAAATGTTTCATTTTGATTATACTGACATCACCTATACTGCAAATATGAGCATTAACTTAAATTCAGTTTATGCAATAGTGCTGAGCGTTGGTCAATGAGGCACTTAACACAAGCCAGCAATATGCATTGGCAGCCAGAAAGCCACCCGTACCCTGGGCTGCACCAGCAGCAGTGTGCCCAGCAGGACAGGCAGGGGATTCTCTCCCTCTGCTCTGCTCTCATGAGACCCCACCTGGAGCCTGCATTCAGCTCTGGGCCCAGCACAAGAGGCAGGGACCTGTTGAAGCAGGTCCAGAGGAGGCCACAAGGATGGTCAGGGGGCTGGAGCTCCCTGCTGTGACGAGAGGCTGAGGGAGCTGGGGCTGTTCAGCCTGGAGAAGAAAAGGCCCCAGGGAGGCCTCTTGGCGGCCTTCCAGTGCCTAAAGGGGGCCTACAGGGAAGCCGGGGAAGGACTCTTTGATGGGGCAAGGGGTACTGGCTTTCACAGAATCACAGAATTTCTAGGTTGGAAGAGACCTCAAGATCATCGAGTCCAACCTCTAACCTAACACTAACAGTTCCCACTAAACCATATCCCTAAGCTCTACATCTAAACGTCTTTTGAAGACTTCCAGGGATGGTGACTCCACCACCTCCCTGGGCAGCCTGTTCCAGTGCCTAACAACCCTTTCAGTAAAGAAGTTCTTCCTAACATCTAACCTAAAACTCCCCTGGAGCAACTTTAGCCTATTCCCCCTCGTCCTGTCACCAGGCACGTAGGAGAACAGACCAACCCCCACCTCACTACAGCCTCCTTTAAGATATCTGTAGAGAGCGATAAGGTCGCCCCTGAGCCTCCTCTTCTCCAGGCTGAACAAGCCCAGCTCCTTCAGCCGCTCCTCGTAGGACTTGTTCTCCAGGCCCCTCACCAGCTTCGTCGCCCTTCTTTGGACCCGCTCAAGCACCTCGATGTCCTTCTTGTAGCAAGGGGCCCAAAACTGAACACAGTACTCGAGGTTTAAACTAAAAGATGGTAGATTTAGATTAGGTATAAGGAAGAAATTCTTTGTTTCAAAGGGTGGTGAGGCCCTGGCCCAGGCTGCCCAGAGGAGCTGTGGGTGCCCCAACCCTGGCAGTGCCCAAGGCCAGGTTGGGTGGGGTTTGGGCAGCCTGATCCAGAGAGAGATGTGACTGCTCATGGCAGGGAGATGGGACTAGGTGATCTCTAAAGGTCCCTTCCAATGCAAACCATTGTCTGATTCCATGATTCTATGATTTTAAAAAAAAAAGTATTTAAGATTTTCCTGTGTTCAAACATGAACTGGAAAAGTCCCTAAACAAATTACATTAGCAAAGTTATTACCACCACTAGATAACTACATTCCTTGTAATTTAACGTATCTTTTAAATTTAATTCCAGTTGTCAGAAAAATTGTTATGTGTATTTTGTAATTGTGAATCTCTAATCAACTTTAGATCCTAAATCACATTGGTCTGGAAAGTTTCAAGCATTTAACTGTAGACAGCCATGAACCAAACCCTTTGCAGACATGGAACAAATCAGTGCATTGTAATTGCTAAATACAGCCTGCTCTTCTCATGTTTAGGCCACATGGAGTAATAAATATCTTTTAAATTTTAATCAGAGAAATTGTATAAACAGAGTTTGCAAACAGTCCTCTAAGTGATAATGTAAGAGAAAACTAAAACTACTCTAGAATATCTGGAGAAAGTCTAGGTATTTTAGATAGAATATTAATTGAAATACAATTACTTTTTATTTTAATGGTAATCCCCCATTATTGTATGTTTTCTTTAACAGAAGGCACAGTGAAAGCTATATAAAACATGGTTTGTCACTGGTCTTAGATAAGGAAGAAGCTAAACAGGAGTTAACATTACCTAACCAGATGGAAAATCAAGGCACAACAAGCATCAGTACATACAAAGAAATCTTTGTAGTCTGGTTCTTGACCCCATTTAGAAGAAGCAGATACTACAACATCGTGTGTGTACTAAGTAAATCTCAGAGCAGTTCCTCTGTTAGATGCTCTCTACCTTACAGCATTTCAGCATCTTTGTGATGGTTCACTTTTTGAGCATAGAAAAGGTGATTCATGTGTAGGCAGCCGTGACTCTGACTATATCCATTTACTGACCAAACATCTGTAGATTTAAACGAGTGCAGCAGATGCCAAGAAATAAACATTTCCCTCTCTCCGCTTCATTGTGGTATTTACTTTGGCTCTTTGCATCACTATATGACTGCTTGCACATCTAGTGAAAGAAGAGCAGACTGCCCTAAAGTTAATTAAAAGTCAGAAGTGCCATTTATTAGTTTGTCACCAAAACCCTTTTTTTCCCACCTTTTCAGTTGATGATGAGCATTGATACATGACCTGAATTTTAACAGCAAACTACAAGAGTACTATGTAAGTGACATATGCTAAAACACAGACTCTCTCTTCTTATAGATAGAATTAAGCTAATCTGCTTTGACAGAATAGGACTCTTTGGAACTAGCTAGTGAGTCTTCCAAATATGAAGCAGTAACCCAAATGTCAATTACTTTTCCAACAGTAGACAAATTGCTGGCACACTAATGCAATCTAAGGACAATAATTAGATAAGAGGAGTACAGAGTGTACCAGGTGACAGAGTTTCTGAGATAATAGAATCTAGTGTCCTACTTCTTAAATATTAACATCATTCCATCTCATTCAATCGGTTTATGGTAATTTTAAAAGGGCAAAGCAAATTCTTTTTATTGCTAATAATCTTGTGCTTCTCCAGCATTAGCTTTAAAGGTTAGCAATTTAAGGGGTCAAAGCTTAATTACATTTTACATTTTATTTACTTTTTTTTTTTATCTCTTCTCTTTTAAGTCTTCTTTTATTATAGAAATTTTAATGCACTTGATGGAAAAAAAGTGACATTTGAAATCTCAATACAAAGAAACCAGTTTCATCACAGCTCAAGTAGGAGCAAGTAAAGGTATAATCTATTTATTATACTTATCTATAAATTCACAAACTGTTCCTACAATTGCATTATAATATCATTGCATTCTACTGTAAGTGGTTTGGTGAACCGTATATTAGATAATATAAGATGCCATATAACATGTCCAAGATTTTAGAACAGGTGCATCCAAGCGGTTTTCCATAATTTTTCGAGGCAGAAGAAATCTACTTGCTGTAGCCACAAATACCCAGAGCATCTGATCTCTCTTTACTTCAGAAATTACATAAGAATACTCATTCCCCTTTTTTTAACTCCATTTTTCATGTATAAAATTGGATGGACAGGGAATTAAATTTCAAAGTTTCTGTAGTCCTGGCCACTGAATTTGTTTGATCAAGAGAACTCATATCCACTGACATATTGTAATATCTCTACCCTGATCAGAAGGACCAGCTGTAGCATAAGAGTAAATTCATCCTGAATGATGCTCAGCTTCTCCACTGAGACCTCAGCAAGGATGCAAATTTTTATTCTGTTCAATTTATATATATATTTTTTTTAAAGTTTTCAAGAGGATAAAGACAATCTATTTATAATAGACAGCTAGAAATTGCATGTTCCAAAAAGCATTGTTTCCACCTTAAACATCAGAAAAGCCTAAAGTGCTTTATTAAGAACCAACCAATTCATCTGACTTCCAGAAAAGCACTGTGAAATATATAGCTTTCAATAAATACTCTTAAGTGGCTGATAACATATCTGAAAAGGTTATGGTCTGGGTCCTTGAGGTAAATAATTTTTATTTGGGAAATTTTATTTGGGAAATATTCAGCTTGAATATCATGCCATACTGGTTTGCTATATGCTGTGTGGTGGGGAAAAGAAGAAAGGATATAGCAAACTTTGAGATAATTCTTTACTAGCAGTGTGGGCTTGCTCAGCATACAGAACTGCTGAGTACTGTCCATGCATTATTGCTGTACCTGGTAAAAAAAAAAAAAAAAAAAAAAGTCACTTTTCACCAGATACAAACAGTATTTTTCTGTCTCTAGTGTACCACTGTCTATGCCATAGCACATGGAAATGCTAACTATTCTAAATGGCAATCTGTGCAGCTCTGGACTCCACATGAAGATACTTCAACATGTGCAGAGGAGAGCAACAAAGCTGCTAAAGGGCTGCAGGGCATGTCCGGTACAGAGCGACTGATGCCTCCGTATTTATTAACCTTGGAGAAAAGGAGGCCGAGGTGAGGTGACCTCAGTGCTCTCTACAATTTCCTGAGGAGGCAAATGGTGAGGGAGGTGCTCATCTTTTTTCCCTCGCTCTTTAGTGACAGGATGTGTGGGAATTGCTACAGGCTACATCGTGGAGGTTCAGACTAGACATTGGGAAAAACTTCTTTACCAAGAGGATAGTTAGACACTGGAAGAGGCTTCCTAGAGAGGTGGTTGATGCCCTATGCCTGTCTGTAACCACTGTTGTCCCGTTTCACCAAGTTCATTTACCACATCTATATTTCAACTACTAATGAAGTTGTGCTGGGGCCAACATCAGTAGGGATTCTCTGTTAATGAATAGATGATTAGATGAACAACTATACCAAAGTGTTTTTTGTTTTTGTTTTTAAGTAAACTTCAGTATTATCGAGGTGCTTGAGCAGGTCCAGAGAAGGGTGACGAAGCTGGTGAGGGGCCTGGAGAACAAGTCCTACGAGGAGCGGCTGAGGGAGCTGGGCTTGTTCAGCCTGGAGAAGAGGAGGCTCAGGGGCGACCTTATCGCTCTCTACAGATACCTTAAAGGAGGCTGTAGTGCGGTAGGGGTTGGTCTATTCTCCTACGTGCCTGGTGCTAGGACAATGGGTAATGGGCTTAAGTTGCGCCAGGGGAGTTTTAGGTTAGATGTTAGGAAGAATTTCTTTACTGAAAGGGTTGTTAGACATTGGAACAGGCTGCCCAGGGAGGTGGTGGAGTCACCATCCCTGGAAGTCTTCAAAAGACGTTTAGATGTAGAGCTTAGGGATATGGTTTAGTGGGGACTGTTAGCGTTAGGTCAGAGGTTGGACTCGATGATCTTGAGGTCTCTTCCAACCTTGAAATTCTGTGATTCTGTGATTATCGTTTCTACAAAAATAAAGGTGTAGAAAAAGTAAAAATCCAGACACTATTTTCATCAATAATCAATTGTTGTTTTATGTGATCACAACTGAACAGTTCAAAAGAACTGTCAAGTTTTGCTACACTTCATGGATAACATTTCATCATTTGCAATAGGTACATAAATAAATATTCTGTATTAATTTTGCCCTGAGAATAATCAGAATATGATGCTAGTCAGAATGAAAACAAGTCTGATTACTCAATCTGGCTTGTACAGAAATGTTTGATTTTTATTAGAGAAAGATTTTCATATTTTACAGTAAGTAATGATGGGATGGGGGCAAAGTACTGCGTGTACATGTTTCACTGATCCATTTGAAAGCTCAGCCTTTTCCAAAAAGTTGGATCTGTGACAGGTATTTGACTGAAATAGCCAAATACACGTCAGAGATGCATACACAGGCCTACCTCTCAGGGACAGGATAAGCAAATTTTCACCAGAAGAGGCTTCTCAGGTTGAAACAACTCAGCGTGGATCTCTGCACGGCCTCCATGTTCCATATACGCAGGCACTGGTTGCTTCTTTGAGCTGGTTTTAGAAGTAGAATCTACTTCCTTGATCAGAAAACTGAGTTTAGCTTTAGACTGCTGTTGATTCTTGTATTATGTATCTTTCAGCATATTCAATGTCTTAATCTCTTTATCGTAAAGCAGAAGTTTGGATACTAAATTACTTTTTTCTCTCCAAGTTCACCTTATAATAAATGCTAGCGTTTAAGTCACTAATAAAACTCACACAAAAGGTCATAGTCTTCAACTTCCTTCTTCCATATAAAAAATACAAAAAGGAATAAAAAGAGAAAACTTCATACTTGTGTAGTCATCTAAGCTCACTACCCAGAGCAGAAACTCAAGGCACCATGTCTTTTTTTCTAAACTCCTACGTTTCAAATTTGAAGGAAATTAGAAAAGAAGCAAGAAAACAAAGCCATTGTACAGCTGAAAGCAAGAGAAAATTATTGAAGCCATACAATAGAGAATGTGCTGAATCAGAAGCTCATCTTTTCCACTTACTTTGGGGTGAATAGGGTACAGTAGGGCAGAAACAATTTCTGCTTTGCCCTTGGCTTGGCACAAAAATAGCCTAACAATGTGCATGCAGTTTCACAGAGTACAACTGTCTACTATCTCTCATTTTTGTTCTGTAAAGCTTTAAATACAAACCTGCAAGTCTTTATTCCTCTACACTATTCTTTCCCTGGATCAACATCTATTAATTATCAACTTGCTTTATACTAAGAACTGTTGGCACAGATGTTATTATCTGATCAAAGAAATGTTACACTTATTATTAGTGGTATGTTTCAAGCAACTTTCATCAAGATTATCATTTGTATTTTATCAAGACCAACATGACCATCAAACTAAGATAAAAGCCTATGTCAACAGAGCACAACAGTAATTCAAGATAGTCCTGCCCTGACCACAGGGACAAAGCATCACTGATTCCTCCTTTACAAGTGGAGAATTCTGACACAGCAGTCAAGCAATCTTGCCTGAAGAAACTACGGATGCTGTTGGAGAGATTAGATCAAAATCTATAATCCTTGACACCTAGTCAAATACTCAGAACACAAGATTTGTGCCAAATTCTATATCTTTTCACCGTCTCGTCTGTATCTCTTCACCATTCTTTATTAAAAGTATCATCTTTTGAAATTGAATGCAGATGAATTCATATTTTGTTAGGTGACTTCTACTACTGACTTTTTATTAATACTTCCAAAGCTGAAATGTAAAAGCTGCACAAAATATGGAAAACTATGCTGCATCTGTAAAATAAATTGCTGTGTAGTTACAATATTTTTACCCTCTAAGACTGCCCAGCCACTAGTATCAAACCCCCAGTTAGTACCATCCATTGTACTGAAGTGGAAATTCCAGCAAACTTGATGCAGGGTATTTAGAGGAAAGTTTTTGAGACTACTAGCTGAACTAATCCTTGCCTTGACATTTTGGGATACGGGATTAGAACCATCTGTAATTACCTTCCCATGAGATTTAACACTGGCCAGGTGGCTGTAGAAAAGGGAAATATGTGCATTCACTGATAAGCAGCCAAAATCCCACTCTTATTACTTTTAACCCATCTTTTCTTCACTGTAGGTCATCTCCAAGTTCATACATGTCTCAGGGATAGAAATTCATCCTTTAGCTACCAAATTACAAAGGTCTTCCCAGAAACTGTAACTACTGCTGATTTGCACAGTGTGTCCTGTTTAAGAATACACAAGTCTCTTGTGTGTATATATGTACAAAATATATCTCTATAAATATATATGCACGTACACACATAAGCACATAGTAAAGGAAGTATACTGATCATCAGCTGGAAATAGTGCACTTTTATCAATATAAACAATTTTTCATACCAAAACCTGCCTAAATAATCATAATATACCTGAATGGGACTTAATATACAATTGTTGTCAAAATATGGGGGGTTGGAATTATGTGATCTTTAAGGTCCCTTCCAACCCAAACTATTCAATGATTTTATGATACCTTCTGTTAGCTTTATACCTCATGGTGTCAGAAGTTACATGGCACAGGTTCAAAAATCCGTAGTGTTTAAAATTAAGTAACAGACCTGCCTCATTCTTTTCCTTAAAAAAATAAAATAGGGAAAACCAAAACAAACTACCTTTACAAGCTACTTTCAACTACCAATACTTTTCTTCTTATAAGCACTGCAAGTACAAAACAAAGAAAAAACTATATTAGACGACAAGAATACATCACAGTTTTTTTAGGGAGAGGGAGATTACACACTTTGATACTGAAAACACAAACTTACCCTCACTTCCCAGGCACTTCAGGGTACCACTTACAATTTTTTTCTATAGCCTAGTTAGATAGGTCAGTCATGACCTCCTGAGAAAAATGCTAATTTGTTTAGCCATGGGATTTTATTGCCAAATGCAGTGATTTCCATTTTGTTTCCCGAGTTCATTCCACACCAGAGAACTGTGCTAAAAGTCATCTTTTCTCCTTTCTATTCCAGTAATATTTAATAGTACATAGTTAACTGCTACTCTGAAAAAAAAAAAAAAAAAAAACAAGAAAAAAAAAAACAACCATACTAAAGGTCTAAAACTTCCTCACAAGGGGGAGTGGAGAGGCAGGGAGGCAGGTGACCTATTCTCTGTAATCACCAGTGATAGGACCCGCAGGAACGGTGTTAAGCTGAGGCAGGGGAAGTTTAGGCTGGACATCAGGAAGAGGTTCTTCACCAAGAGGGTGGTTGCACACTGGAATAGGCTCCCCAGGGACGTAGTCACTGCACCAAGCCCTTCTGAATGTAAGAAGCAATTGGACTGTGCACTTAGTCACATGGTCTAAACTTTTGGGTAGACTGGTGTGGTGCCAGGAGTTGGACTTGATGATCCTTATGGGTCCCTTCCAACTCGGGATATTCTATAATTCTGAAGGAAAACATACATTTTAAACAATTTCAGACCATTCTTTCACATATAGAACTTAAATCTGATTTGTTAATTCCACGAAAAGAAATGAATCAAAGACTAACCCTAGAATTTTTAATTCAGATACGGTTAGGGAATGTGTACTTTGTCAATTAAGATTTTGCAATAGAACTACAATAACAAGTGCATTATACTTTTCAAAACTATCTTTCCCTGCCACTCAAATCAGGTGCAATATTGACAAACCATCATCTTTTAAGAATATGCTGACTACGTATCAGTTTTCTCATTTCCTCGGTGTAGACAACATCTTCAAGATCCAAAAGTCTTGCTGGAAAAATCATGACTAACGAATCACAAAGCAGCACTTCAGAAAAACTAGACTGTAAATAAGAGCTGTAATAAAGTAATTTGTATTAGAATGTATCACTGTGTCCATTTGCAAAAAGCAAAGCCAGATGGGGACATTTAATTTGCTTTAACTTAGCTTTGGCATTCTCTGCAAAATTCTTGTACAAATCACCTCAAAACTCTCTAAATGTTTTGTATATGAAAGGACATCTTGACATACAACACATTAATCTTCATATGTCCGCTCCAATTTTGCAGTGCCAATATACACAATAAGCTCATAATGATAGAGGTTGTAACATCCCAGCTCATAATTTATTTCTGGCAAGGGAATAAGTCAAAAGCATTGGTGAAAAGAGTTTGTGTCATTATGAATTAGATTGTAGAGATTTTCTTTCCTCCCAGTATGATTTTACCATGAAAGCCAAGAGATTTGGACAAAAATAATAATTTCTTCCAATAAAAATGCCCAGAGCCTGGACAGCTGGTGTGGAGATATCTGAATGGGAATGGAAAAATAAATCAAGAATATAGTTATAGCTACCCTCATATAAAGCCATTCCATACTTCCAGACACAACTTTTATATCAACTTTCAACACATTATTTAACTTCCTGATAATGAGAAAAATTGTATTAGTACTAAACTGTATAAGACGTTTTTTCAATGTTCATGTATATGTGAATACATTTATTTATACAGATGAATCCGATTATCTCAAAGGGTATTGTAACATTAAACCAGTCAGCTCCCAGTCTACTGAACTGCAAGACTAAAGTCTAAGCACCTCATGCTAAGAGCAAAGAGTTTTGTTGGTTTTTTTTAAAGAAATATGAAATGTAATCATTTTTAGATAGCTTCATGTACATCCTAGTGTAGAAGAAAGTTGAGTTATTTGAGATATAATTAAGAACATTTTTGTATCCTCTTACACATTCAAAGATATTTTTAAACAATAGGAACTTTAAGAAACATTTTTTTACACAGAAACAAATTTTTACACTTCCTTTTCTAGAGACACTTTTAGATGATACCATTTAATAAAACAGTATTACAGTTCATCTGTGCTGATGTCAACTGATGAACTTTCACACATCTTCTATAGAAGAACTTTGATATAAATTTTAAATTAATTCATTCTTTCCTCTAAACTTTATCCCATATCTCTGGCTTAAAAATAAATAGTCCTTAAAACAAGATAGTAGGCACATTTTTAATACTTTATGCTCTGGAGATTAGCCATGTGTAAAATAGGTGTATGTTCATGTAATTGGCCTACAGTATTTTGCTACGTGGTTAAATGCATGATTTCCTCTAATAGAATGCCAGTGTGGTCTACATCACATTTTCTACTTCATAAAGATTAAATGAGCTGTGACCACAGCCTCCCTAACTTAATGGAAAGTTCACTTAGTGACTTTTGAGTTTAAATTTTGCCTTTCTACTATTAATCAATAGATTTAAAACACATTAATGGATCTCTTCAAAAGGTATAATCCCAACAGGCTAAAAAAGAAGACAACTCAGATTTATCACTTCTGTAGCATGTTAAACTAAAGGCCTTCAATCTTCGTAATATCACAAAGAATTTGAATTAATGGCAAGACATCCATACAATGCAAATCATACTCTGCCTATATATTCGTGTATCTTTGAAGGAATGTACCAGTAGCTTTCAAACTGTGCTTTGTGAAACGATGGAAGTAATTGTTATGAAGCTATGAAGGGTTCCTAAACAGTCTTTTACTGCTCAAACTTTATTGGCTCCCAACAATACACAAAGGACAGAATAAATCTTGTTCCATATTCATGTATATAAAAAACAATGGAAAACACCTGCCTACAACTCTTGGCAGAGATTTCTTTGCACCTACATATTATCAGTCAAAAAGACTATCGATGCATTATTTTCATTCTTATTGTTTAGAAAATACAAAAAAAAAATCAGAAGGACGCCTAAGAACATGGGATGTAATTGGCAAATTAGTATTTTTGAGTTCTTCACTAATATCATGGACAATTTTAGTACTTTTTTTTTCCAGAAGCACAAAGGCAAAAGTGCATACCTGAAATGTTAGATACAAATCATTGCCAGAGAAGGTAAGGTGGGAAAGAGGGTAGAGAATGGACAAGGAAGAAAGGGAGTGAAGAGAAAAGCCTGAGATAGATTCTTTTCCTCTTGCTTTTGTCTTTCATCCTGTGGACAATTTCACACTAACTGAAGATCAGCTCAGCATTTGAATATGGCTGTCTTCTAATGCAGATTTTAAAATCGTAGTAACTTTTCCCCCCCCTCCCCCCAAAATACTTTAATCTGACAGAATAATGAGATAAGGTAAAACAAAATCAAGGACATACTTACCTATAGATTCCCACACCAGCTCTTGAAATATTCTATATGGAGGAACAAAGACTTATAGAAGACATTCAAAAACTTTGTCAAAGGCAAGGAACATCAGAATGTAAATCTAGAAGCTGAGTCCAGAAAATAAGAAAAGATTTTGTAGGACTGACAGATCAGACTGACTCCCATGGCACCTCAAAAAAAAAATAAAAAATTAAGCGGGAGCTAATGAATAAATTCCAGTAAATTTTTTTAATGGGTTAATTAAGAAGGGGAAGTTAAATTAGCAACCTTCAAAGAATCAAGCTAAAGGTTCTGTAAGCACAGGAAGTTCCTTTGGAATCAGCAGGTGTGTGGAAGCCTTTGATGCTGATCTCCAGAGACTGACACTTGCACTGGTTTGTACACAGTTGTTAGCTCAAAGTAAAAAAAAAAAAAAAAAAAAAAAAAAAGGAGCATTAAAACATTAACAACCCAGGATGAATATCACAATATCACCCGAGATCAAGACTAGTAGGATTGTATTCTGAGTAAGAGGAAGAACACTTAGTGCTCTTTGTGGAGCAAACTGATCATGACTAGAATTTGTGTTTTAAAGACATTAACTTGTTTCAGAAGGGAAGCAAGCAATGTTTACAGAAGTAACATGGCACTTGTACACACTCTCTTATGAAAGATGATAATTTTATGAAAAACTGACTTCTTTCGAAGTGCAAAACCTAAAATGTGATCTAAAAGCACTAGTCTAGATATAAAATCTGAACTAGACAAAAATCAATGTTTCCAATTTGTAAAGAAAGCACAAATCAAATACTGTTAATATGATGTATAAGCACAACATAAACAATTTATACTACAGCCATTACTGATAAATCGCTTGAATATATTCTATTATTCTGAGAAACACTGCAAGCAACACACTGACATGTCAGAAAAGTGAAAATAATTGTGTTCACATTACTCATACTATATGCTCTTTCCCAGCGACTCCCCAGGATTTTCACTTTAAGCAGCTATTTTAGTCCTGGGTTTGCCTCACCAAATCTAGTTTTGTTCTGTAACTCAGGCATGTATCCTACTTCCTACTATTCATTGCAGAATTACTATGATGTCCCCATTCATTGCAAACAACAAATTTTTTCTGTTCTGAATTGAGGGAATGGTTGATGGCTTCAGCAGGTGATTGCCAATATTAGGCATGAAAACAATGTTGATTACTGAATTCTTTTCCCTTCTCTAAGACAGTATAGCACTATTTGAGCAACCCTTTGAGGAAAAACAAAGGAATCCCTGACACAGCAAAAAGAAGAGTGTGTTATCATGCAAAATAAATATTAATTCCAACACCAATGTTTCAAAGGACAATAGAATATGGAGAACTTGTGAAGAACTGGTTTTACTGTTACAAGAGTACAAACTGGTATGAATACAGCTTCTCAACCTGGGAGTACATTCCAGATATCAACCATATTAGCTGACCGACAAATTCAAGCCGCTACGTCTTTGTTCTGCCTTTCTTCAAAATTAGTCTGTAAAAAAAAATGCTTAGCATTATTTTGGTCATCAAATGCCGGATTAGTATAAACAGATGCTTTCTGTTCCACTTCCCATTGATCAATCCAAATAGAGATGCCTTGCGTCTCTGTCAGATGCTTGAAAAATACTTCAGTTTAATAACTTTTGAGAGCAGACACAGAATGAACTGTAACTAAGGACAGTGCATAAATACCTACATCATGGGAATTATCATTGCAAATGTATCTTTTTCACAATCTCAGACTAGTAAATACGCATAGGCTTGCTGAAAGATATATTTCCCCTGGAGACTGTTTCTTCCCAAAGGCTGCAGAGAGTTAGAGTAAGATGGAAAGCAGAACAAAGCAGCTGCTGCCTGCATTATTTTTTGGCTAGAAGTTGAACAGCAACTACATTTATTCTTCATGAATGTTCCTGAAGAAAACATCGCTCAATTTTTCTTCCAAGATTGAACATTTAAGGGTGACATTTTCCACATGACACTACTTACAAAAACTTATTTCAGGTTAGTAACTCCACTTATCAAAATTGCCTTATCCACTCAAACACTGTTTTATTCTATGCAATCATTAAAAATGCATTGCAAATTGAAAAGAAAATAATTCAGCTGCCAGTGAAATACTTAGCCTTTATACTGAGTATGAAGGAAGTAACTAGGAGATAAACATTGCTGAATATAAAACTCAGTAGTTTCTTCTTTTTTTTTTTTTTTTTTTGGTAGCTTTTCCTACAACTTTCAGGTAGTGAATCCAGTCTGGCTGAAGAAGTTATCCTCCCTACTAAAATACATGCAAATGCCTGCATATGTGTATTTGTAAACCCCACCAAGATAAACAGAACAAAAACAAGGCCTTTAGGAGAAGAAACCAGGGGCTTGCTTCCACCCAGTTCCAGCAGGCTCCAGAACAGACCCACCACTGGCCAAAGCTGAGCCATCACCAACAGTAGTAGCACTTCTATGAGAATATATTTTTAGAAAGGATGAAAACCACTGTATAGCAGATATGAGAAAGAGGAGTGAGAAAAACACAAGAGAAAGAGCCCTGCAGACAGCATGATCAGTGAAGGGAAAGCTGTGGGTGGGAAGGAGGTGCTCCAAGAGCTGAGCAGATATTCCCCTGCAGCCTGTGGAGAAGCCCATGGTGGATGTGGCCTGGAGGCTGCGGCCCATGGAGGACCCACAGGAGCAAGCTCCTGGCAGAGTCACAACCCGCAGAGAGGGGCCCATGCAGCATATCAGGACTCCTGGAACATAGTATTGCTTCTGAAAGTGATTTTTAAGCATTTGTTTATAGTTATTAATAAAAATTTAAATTACAGAATATTATACTGCCTCTGGATTTCAGCTTCCGCCACATTTCAACTGTTCTTAAGATTTACTGAAGAGAAGCATTGAAAGATCCCTCTTACTGATTCTATTATCAGGCAGTTCCCCTACCTTTAGCCTTATGGATAAAGCCATGTTCAATGATCCCGTTTTAATTACTAGGACTGGCTAGGGATGGCAAGTAGCTGAAGGACAAAGCAGTGACTGTGAAGGACATTTCTAATCTTATCACAGGTTCCATTGGAAAAAGAAATACAACATATCTCCACCCTAGTCATTAGTCAGATGATTCTATGACTCTAAACAGCTATTTGTCTTGACATGGTTATATGCTCTATTATCACAATCTACGATCTCACTTTATGCAGTTTATTGAAAGATGGATGACGACCCACTACCGGTTCTAGTTAATGGGGTTGGACAAATTTCCAAACACTGTGCACGGCAAAGGGATCTGCAGGTGAATGGGGAGTGATTCGCTGCACCAGCCTTGTGTACAAGAAATGATCATTTAAACAAGGAACTTCTCTAGCACAGAGAATAAATCCTTTTCTCTTTACACAACTCTTACAAGGACCAGTATGTGTAAAGCTTTTTTTCTTCTTCTTCTTGATGTTTGGACCATTCTTTTCAAACAAAATGAAACACAGGCCATTATCTCCGGTTATAATAGTTCAGTTATGTTTTTCAGTCATACCTCATTTTGAGGGCTGTTTTTCTTTTTCTAGCCCTTTCATTTTTCAGTATTTACTAGATGTTATAAATCATTAAATAACTATTTTCTCAGCAGCTTTACAGATTTTTAGCTATTATTCTCTATTATTTAAAGTTACTTAGTAATAATGGTAATGTTTAACACAAACAAGAACATTCAACATAATTTTCTGAATCAATCTTTGTTTTAAGCTCTTACCTTTTTGCACTAAAATACCAACAGTTTGCACATTCTTTTTCCTAATTTTAACTTACATATTCCCCAAATTCAACTATCTACAACTGCACAAACCCTTTATTTCTGCAGCATTGATAAAGGGGAAAGTGTCTGCTGAGTCACATTATTTACAACTGAGTTTCAATGAAGTGTTAAACTAAGTTACCTAAAAGGTAAAGATTTACAAAGGATTAATAAATAGCATTTTAGCAGGAAGCACATATACCAATAAAATACAGAGAGCCAAACACAGAAAGTAGTCCTTCAGTTGTCATATCCTCCATGTTCCTGTCAGTGCTCACTTGCCAAACAACTATTATTAAGAAAATTTAAAAAAAGAAAAATCAAAAATCTTGGAACGTTTGCATCATCTTTCCCCTTTGGCTTCAATTCTCTTCCAGGAAAGCTACATGTTCCAATTTTCTTTACTTGCTTACCCTTCATCCACCATGCTTTCCATCATTTGCCTACATCACCACTTGCTGCCACAGCTCTGCTCAGAGCACAGCCGAAGCCCCACTACGTGTGCCCACACAGTGTTTCTCACAGCTCCAGAAGAGGGGCCTTCCACAATGAGAATTGACGCTCTTCAAATTGAATTAACTCAATAGAATATGAGGCAACTGAAGATTCCCACCCTCTGTAAGCCTTTTAGAATCATTGAATCACTAAGGTTGGAAAAGACCTTCCAAGATCATCTGGTCCAACCATCACCCTATTACCACTATCACCCACTAAACCATGTCACTAACCACCACGTCCAGCCTTTTCCTAAACACCCCCAGGTGACTCCACCACCTCCCTGGGCAACAACCCATTCTAATGTCTGACTGTTCTGAGAAGAAATGTCTCCTCATTTCCAACCTGAACCTCCCCTGGTACAACTTGAGGCCATTCCCGCTAGTTCTATCACTAGTTACCTGTGAGAAGAGGCCAAACCCAGCTCCCCACACCTGCCTTTCAGGTACAGCAATGAGGTCGCCCCTGAGCCTCCTCTTCTCCAGACCAAACACCCCCAGTTCCCTTACCTGCTCCTCACAGGACTTCTGCTCCAGGCCCTTCACCAGCTTCGTAGCCCTTCTCTGGGCATGCTCCAGGGTCTTGATGTCCTTCTTGTAGTGAGGGGCCCAACATAGTACTTGAACACAGTGCTTGAGGTGCAGCCTCACCAGAGCAGAGTACCAGGGGATGATCACCTCCCTGGTCCTGCTGCCTGCACTATACCTGATACAAGCCAGGAGGTAGTCATGTCCTGCAGCGGAGTTGGGGATTGTGGCAAAGAATCTAAACCAGAAGCAGTCATTCAGCAGCCCTTCAGTGTTACAGTCTACACAAAAGCCTTGTCTTGTTCATCCTACAGTCCCAGTGCAAGCAATTAAATCTGAGACTTAACAAGTCAAAGAATATAAAAGTATAAAAGAGAGTCACGGGACTAATATTCTTGCACCTGATAGAAAATCCCAGCTTTAGTCATCAGCATGCAGTATGGAAGAGAAGTTCCAAGTATACAATATATTGCTGCTGACTTTTATACTGCTAAAAAACAAATTCAAAAACCTGAAATGAATACCATGTGTTACTCTGATATAGCTAAAAGTCCAAACGAGAGAAAAGACCTATAGAGAAGTAACAAAAAGGAAATTATATGCTCAATGGAGGCAGGATCCATAGGCGACTCTTCTGGAGAGGGATGGGGAGAGGAGTACAGGTGTTGAACAGATGTAAGTGAGATAAAGAGGATTAATATTCATGCTTTTACAACAGTATTTCCTGTCTTCAGGTCTTCTACACCTAAGCCCTCACCAATTTTCCTACCTTATTTTTCTGTCTTGTCACGTATTACTCCCATTTCAAACATTTTCAATGACTTTAACTCACAATTAATATTTTACATTGCAACAAGGCTGTGATAAGTTGTATTCATAATAGGCTAGTGACACTTCAGGCAACATAGGATGCCCAGCCCAGACTCCACCTGCTTCTTCAGTGGCACAAATCCCCTGCATATCCAAGGTCATATCTACCAAACCTAAGAAGATACACTTCTTCATACCTGGAATTCAATGTATGTAATTATTGAGGTATATGGGGCCTGATGACATGCGTCCCAGGGTCCTGAAAGAATTGGCTGATGTAGTTGCCTAATAAAGCACTTCCCTCCTATGAGAAGTCCAGAGTCATACATTATCAGACACCTATAACCTAGTATAGTCCAAATACATTTAAATTTAGTGTGCAAAACCTGTTACTTAAAATAACTGAAATTCAACCCCCCCAACACGAAAAATTTAAATATTTTTTATTGCTTATAAAAATATACTTAAGTGAAAATACTACTTAAAGTGTCCTGTGTTATTGGCATTCCAAAATTTGTGTTTTAACTAAAGATTCAAGGCGGGGGAGGGGTGGGTTGCCCCCCCCCCCTTTTTTTTTTTTTTTTTTTTTTTTTTACTGTTTTTATTCAGAGAATTTATATTGTAGCAGAAACTGAAAGTCTAGATGGACACAATGAGCCAGATTATGAGCTCTTTTGAAACCCTAGGTCAACAGTAACTTCACTTACTGTATAGAAGATGTACTGCATATCTTTCTGACAATTTACAAATTGTGGAAAAGATAGAGTCCATTATGCTTGGGTTCTCGGCCATAACACTATACACTTCATTGAAAAATAAAAAATAAATAAAAAGCAATGAAAACTACAGTAGTAAAGGTGCCAGATAAAAATATTAATAGGTATACAATGTATTTGCTTTTATTTAATAATTATTGAATAGGCAAACTAAAGATATGGATATTTCACTTTGATACAAATTGTTTTTTCATGACTATAGCATGTTTCAGTAATAGCAACTCAAAGCAGGAATGAAAAAGAAAGTTTAATAAGGAAGAAACTTTTGTAGAACACATTTGTGTAGAAAAGTAAGCCTGCAATACCCTATTAAGCATTGAACTATAATCCATATAAATCCATATGTACTGTGATCCATTTTAAATTTCAGTATGTACCACAGAATGCTTCAGAATTTAATACTGAGACTGAAATACAAGATGACTTTCCTTTGATACACCAACCTCTTCTCGAAACAAGATTTCCTATTTCCCATCCACAAAGAATACATATTTTGTTGTTATTTCCCCATCTCCCACCTTTTTTTTTTTTTTTTGTCAGAAAAGATGTAAGTAAATAAGTTCCCAAAACTCTAATTACGTGGCACTAGAAGTACCAAAGAGATGGCTCTGCGACAATCATACAAGCCTATTTCTCCCTCTGTGTCATAAAACAGATTGCCAGGAAAGGGCTCAGGAAAGGCACTGTGAACCTGATGACATTTTTATACATCTCTGCATAAAAAAGACACACTGAAGCAGCTGTGATTCAACTAATGCACTATGATAGAGATTTCCCATAGCATGGCAACAAATCCACAAGGGTAATTTAAGTGGCACTGGAAGAGCATGCCTTTTAAACTTCTAAATAAAGATATTCAGAAGCTCATGTAATTGCCTGGGCTCTCTGGAGTCACTTTAGAAAACAAATTCTGACACAGGGTTCTCTCTCAACTAAGGGTTACCTTAAAGTCTTAACAGAGGGAGACAGCAAGTCCATTAGGCCCAGTGACCGATCCACAATCGACTTGACATTCAGATGCACAAGAAGAAAGGTGTCAGAAAATTAACCAGCCTTTAACTGGCTAAAGACTAGAGCCTAAAAGTGGAAAGACATGAAATCAAATTGGTTATCCATCTTTTAGTGGCAACCCTGAATTGGCTTGTAACACCATGTAGGAGAGAATAGATGGAGAAAGTGAAATACAAGCTCCAGTAACCTGTCCAGTAAGTCACAGTAAAAAGCAAGTCCTGTAACATGAGTCAGCTTCAGGAGACAAGTTCATTAGGCTTCTAGCACACAGAAGGAGTGGTTGGGCTTTATAATGCTAGCTGATTGCTGACATTGTACTATCTTGTCAACCATTTGGATTTTGTAATGGCAAGCACACATATACACACTTAGTGATATGGTTTAGTGGAGGACTTGTTAGCGTTAGGTCAGAGGTTGGACTCGATCTTGAGGTCTCTTCCAACCTAGACAATTCTGTGATTCTGTGAATGGCCTGAAGTTGCACCAGGAGAGGTTTAGGCTGGAAATTAGGAGACATTTCTTCTCAAAGCAGTCAGGCATTGGAATGGGTTGCCCAGGGAGGTGGTGGAGTCACCATCCCTGGGGATGCTCAAGGAAAAGTTGGATGTGGTGCTTAGGGACATGGTTCAGTGGGTGACGTTGCTGGTAGGGTGATGGTTGGACCAGATAATCTTGGAGGTCTTTTCCAACCCTAATGATTCTATGATTTTAAGTCACAAACAATGCAGTGTCACACTATTAGTTTCATGACACCTCCCCATTCCAGGCCCCTGAGATTTCCAAGCCCATAACTAACTTTCAAATAAAAATGAGGAATGCAATGTGGGCACTTAGAAGAACAAGCCAGAGTAAGCTCTGACCTACAGAACATAACATCTCTATAAAAACCACAAAATAAGACCATAAAGAGGTATTACAAAGCAGACACTTAACTGAGGCTCACAGTAACATTCTCCACTGGGAGTATTAGCAGTTAATTGAGAATAAACTGACTTACTGACTTAATTCTGATATATTGCACCATCTGTAGAGTATAGGTTATAATTGATAGGCCAGCTGGATGCCAAACAAGGTACAGTATGTGAAATATTGTACTATATTAGTCATTATTATTTTGCAATTGTTTCCTCTCTATTAAAGTTTGAAGTGTCCTTTCCACTGAATGGACCTTGTTTGTACTTTGTTAGCTAATGTACAAGGAAACAGGTCACAGCTTTCAGTGCATAGGAGTACCACTTTAAAAAGCTCTTCATCATCTCTCCACACTATAAAATGACCTTCTCCAAGCACATGCCTAACGTAAAGGAATTTCCCAACTCTTATACTGGCTCTGAAAAAAAAAAACAAAAAACAAAAAAACAAACAAAAAAAAAAAAAAAAAAAAAAAAAACAACCCACTCACATTAACTTTTCACAGAATCACAGAATCTCTAGGTTGGAAGAGACCTCAAGATCATCGAGTCCAACCTCTGACCTAACACTAACAGTCCCCACTAAACCATATCCCTAAGTTCTACATCTAAACGTCTTTTGAAGACTTCCAGGGATGGTGACTCAACCACCTCCCTGGGCAGCCTGTTCCAATGTCTAACAACCCTTTCAGTAAAGAAATTCTTCCTAACATCTAACCTAAAACTCCCCTGGCGCAACTTTAGCCCATTCCCCCTCGTCCTGTCACCAGGCACATGGGAGAACAGGCCAACCCCCATCTCGCTAGAGCCTCCTTTAATATACTTATACAGAGTGATAAGGTCACCCCTGAGCCTCCTTTTCTCTAGGCTGAACAAGCCCAGCTCCTTCAGCCGCTCCTCATAGGACTTGCTCTCCAGGCCCCTCACCAGCTTCGTCGCCCTTCTCTGGACCCGCTCAAGCACCTCGATGTCCTTCTTGTAGCGAGGGGCCCAGAACTGAACACAGTACTCGAGGTGCGGCCTCACCAGAGCCGAGTACAGGGGGATGATCACCTCCCTAGCCCTGCTGGTCACACTGTTTCTGATACAAGCCAGGACGCCGTTGGCCTTCTTGGCCACCTGAGCACACTGCTGGCTCATATTCAGCCGACTGTCCACCATCACTCCCAGGTCCTTCTCTGCCTGGCAGCTCTCCAGCCATTCCTCTCCCAGCCTGTAGCTCTTCTTGGGGTTATTGCGCCCCAGGTGCAGGACCCGGCACTTGGCCTTGTTAAACTTCATACAGTTGACCTCAGCCCATCGGTGCAGCCTATCCAGATCCTCCTGCAGAGCCTTCCTACCCTCAAGCAGATCGACACACGCACCTAGCTTGGTGTCATCTGCAAACTTACTGAGGGTGCACTCAATGTCCTCATCCAGATCATTGATGAAGATGTTAAAGAGGACCGGCCCCAGTACCGAGCCCTGGGGGACGCCACTAGTGACTGGCCTCCAACTGGACTTGGCTCCATTTACCACAACTCTCTGGGCCCGGCTATCCAGCCAGTTTCTAACCCAACGAAGCGTGCGCCAGTCCAAGCCAAGAGCAGCCAGTTTCTTGAGGAGAATGCTGTGGGAAACGGTGTCAAAAGCCTTGCTGAAGTCAAGGTAGACCACATCCACAGCCTTTCCCTCGTCCACCCAGCGCGTCACTTTGTTGTAGAAGGAGATCAGGTTCGTCAAGCAGGATCTGCCTTCCATAAACCCATGCTGACTGGGCCTGATCGCCTGCTTGCCCTTCAAGTGCCGCATGATGACTCCCAAGAGGATCTGCTCCATGAGCTTCCCTGGTACTGAGGTCAAACTGACCGGCCTGTAGTTCCCCGGGTCTGCCCTCCGGCCCTTCTTGTAGATGGGCGTCACGTTTGCTAGCCGCCAGTCAGCTGGGACCTCCCCCGATAGCCAGGACTGCTGATAAATGATGGATAGGGGCTTGGCCAGCTCCTCTGCCAGTTCTCTCAGTACTCTTGGGTGGATCCCATCCGGCCCCATCGACTTGTGCACATCCAAGTGCCGTAGCAGGTCACCAACCAGTTCTTCGTGGATGGTGAGGGCCACATCCTGCTCCCCGTCCCCTTCCACCAGTTCTGGGTACTGGGTATCCAGAGAGCAACCGGTTTTACCACTAAAGACTGAGGCAAAGAAGGCATTGAGCACCTCCGCCTTTTCCTCATCTCTTGTAACTAAGTTTCCCCCCGCATCCAGTAAAGGATGGAGATTCTCCTTAGTCCTCCTTTTTGTGTTGATGTATTTATAAAAGCGTTTTTTGTTATCTTTAACGGCAGTAGCCAGCTTGAGCTCCAGATGAGCTTTGGCCTTCCTAATTTTGTCCCTGCACAGCCTCGCTACATCCTTATAGTCCTCCCTAGTGGCCTGCCCAATTTTCCAAAGATTATAAACCCTCTTTTTCCTCCTAAGCTCAAGCCACAATTCTCTGTTGAGCCAGGCTGGTCGTCTTCCCCGCTGGCTCATCTTTGGGCACATGGGGATAGACCGCTCCTGTGCCATTAGGATTTGCCTCTTGAATAGCACCCAGCCTTCCTGAACCCCTCTGCCCTTCAGAACCGCCTCCCATGGGACTCCACCAACCAGTGTCCTGAGCAGCCTAAAGTCAGCCCTCCGAAAGTCCAATACAGTGGTTTTACTGGTTCCCTTCCTGGCCCCGCCAAGAATAGAGAACTCCACCATTTCGTGGTCACTCTGCCCAAGACTGTTCCCGACAATCACATCCTCCACCAGTCCTTCTCTGTTTGTGAAGAGAAGGTCTAGCAGGGCACCACCCCTGGTAGGTTCACTAATCAGCTGCGTCAGGAAGCTATCTTCCACTTTCTCCAGAAACCTCCTAGACTGCTTCCTCTGGGCTGTGTTGTGCTTCCAGGATATGTCAGGGAAGTTGAAGTCCCCCACGAGTACAAGCGCCGACGATTTCGCAACTTCTGTCAGCTGCCTGTAGAACTCCTCATCCGTCTCCTCATCCTGGTTCGGCGGTCTATAGCAGACCCCGACCAGGACACTAGCCTTGTTGTCCCTGCCGATCCTAACCCAAAGGGACTCGATCTTGTCATTCCTAGCCTCGAGTTCTACAACATCGAAAGACTCTCTAATATAGAGAGCCACACCGCCACCCCTTCCATGCTGCCTGTCCCTTCTGAAGAGCCTATAGCCAGGCATCGCAGCACTCCAGTCATGAGACTGGTCCCACCACGTTTCCGTGATGGCAACCAAGTCGTAGCCTGCCCGCTGCACGATGGCTTCCAGCTCCTCCTGTTTGTTACCCATGCTGCGTGCATTGGTGTAGATGCACTTCAGCTGGGCCTTTACCTTATCCTCCGGCCTTGCCACTGCTCCCCCTGGTACAGCCCCAACAGTCCTCGCTCCAGCCCCATCCCCCTTCTTACCTAGTTTAAAGCCCTATCAATGAGCCCCGCCAGCTCCTGGCCCAGGATCCTTTTTCCCCTAAAGGATAGGGACCCGTCTACGGCCACCAGACCAGGTGCTGAGTAAACTGCCCCATGGTCGAAAAACCCAAGATTTCTGCGTAGGCACCAGCCCCGGAGCCACGTGTTTAACAGGTGGGCTTTCGTTGTCCTCTCCGTACCCCTCCCTGTCAACGTAGGGACGGACGAAAAAACTACTTGCACTCCTGCTCCGTCCACTAACCGTCCCAGTCCCCTAAAGTCTCTTTTGATAGCCTTCAGGCTTCTGTTGTCAATGTCATCAGTGCCCGCCTGGATTATCAGGAGCGGATAATAATCAGAGGGGCGCACCAGGTTGGGGAGCTTCCTGGCCACGTCCCTGACCCTGGCCCCAGGGAGGCAGCAGACTTCCCTACGGGTAGGGTCAGGCCGACAAATAGGGCCCTCTGTCCCCCTAAGGACAGAGTCTCCCACGACAATCACCCTTCTTTCTTTCTTGGTGGAGGCAGTTCTGATGCGTGGAGTCGACCTCCTCGCCCTAGGCATCCTCCTGGGAACACTTTCTATCTCTTCCTCAGCTACCGGTCTCTCAATCTCCAGGGCCTCAAACCTGTTTTGTAAGGGCACCTGGGAAGGTGGGGCCGGAAGGGGAGGGCATCGCCTGCCACGTCGCACAGGGACCTGTCTCCACTCCTCCTCAGCTCCCAGATCCCCTCCCTCAGCCCGACGGCGACAGGGCAAGGGGTCCACCCCCGTTTGGGGTGTCTCACCCCGGTACCTCTCCTTGATGCCCTGCAGGGAGTTGCTCCAGAAGTCAATCTCCCGCTCACACTCCCTAATGGCCCTCAGCCTCTCCACCTCCTCCTTGAGCTCCGCCACCATGCGGACCAGGTCATCCACCTGCTCACACCTCACACACGCAGCGTCTCTGCCTCCCGTTGATGGCAGCAGCAGGCTCTGACACTCCCTGCATCCGTTGACCTGAACCGCTGCATTCCTTAACAGGCAGTCGGTCTGGGTGTGTACCGACCTCCTGCAGAGCGCTCCGTGCCTGGTGGAGACCATTATTACCTTGCTAACGACTGTCGTTAACAGGTGCTCGTGTGGGAGGGTGTTGCTCTCCGCCCTGCCTGCGCTAACTGCCGCGCTAACTGCCGCGCCACTCCCTGTTTGCCCGTCCTGTTCGCCGCGCTCCTGGTCGCTCGCGCTCCCTAGGGGCTGCTTTTGAACGGCCGGGGAGGGGGCGCTGCTGGCTCCGCCTTCGCCTCGTCAGCGTCCCTCACGAGGGCTGCCGGCTCCTGGCGGCTCCCTGAAGTCGGCTCGATGCCGGAAAGTTAGCCCTGCCTGGCCCGATCCCCCGCTCCGCCGCAGAACGCGTCTGCCCCGGAGCCGATCGCCTCGGCAAATGGCCAGCTGTGCTTGATATAGAGCATGGAGTTCAGGAACCGTATGAAAACGACTTTCTTTGGAATACCAAGGTCTATATAACCTTATTACTTTTATCCTACTACTGAGGTAATTTGATCCAATAGTTCTAATAATTCTGATTAATTTTGGTGTTAGTTTATTCCAAAATCTGAGCAATCCCGCAACACTCCTGAAGGCCTTGATACAGCAGATACCAAGTAACCTATTTTGAATATCTTACTGGCACTGGGATGCAAGTATTCTCACTAGAAAGTTTACCTAATTTATCTGAAATATTTGCATGTATAACTGTAAGGCAAAGGAAAATATTTTATTTATAACCCTATGTAAATCACTATTATCAACATGGAATGAAGTTAATAAAACAAATGGTTTTACTTTCATGTGCATTTGCATGAACTTGATAGTGCAAAGACAACAGTAATGAGAGAAGCTATGAAATCCTGATTGATTCTGAGGCAGGAAAGTCATAAAAACAATTTGAGTTTGAGTGTAAAGAGATGTCTTCTCTGATTTTAAGCAAGGATCTAAAAGGCCCATTCAAATGTGTTTTATTTCAAAACAGTTATCACATGCCCCAAGGCCATGGCAGCCCCAAATATTGTGCTTTTGATCCTTATATTCATTCTAAATACATGTAAACATATGATATATGCAGGGAGCTGCTGTCACTTCAAGCTTATACTACTATACCAAATAGTGTAATAGAAGTTAATTTTAAGAAATATAGCACAACTGTTGAAAACACCACCCTGAGGTCTGCCATTCAGCAAAAAAGGCAACTCGCTCTACATAGTGATTCTTACTGCTTCCTAAATAATAATTTTACAGTTGTACGCATAAAAGAGCCCTAGGCTTGGATTTTAATTTACCACCTTTAATAGGTGATTTCCTGTTTTAAAAATAAAATATTATTGAAAAATATGCTTCATTACATTACTTGTCAGCCACTATGTACTGTATCAGTAACCAGATATATGTGAAAGTTATTCAGTCTCTAAAAGATCAGTATTGCATTTGAATTAACCAATTGATTGCAAAGAAATTAGATATGTTGATAACTGGGGCTTTCAACTGAAAATCAAAAACAAACTTCAATGTATCTCATCTATGCTTTCATGTTTTAAACATCTTCCATCAACCTGAAACTTCTTGTCTCCTTAACCATATTGCAGGTCACCACAGATAAATTGGTGCCAGAAGAATAGTCATTAATCTCCAAATAGCCTGTTCTTCCATTTTCCATCAAACATTTTTTGTTCAACATCAGTTAAATTTAGTATACAAGTCATTGCTTCATGTCCTGCACATAGCAGAAAGTCTATAGGCAATCACACGCACAGATAAACAAATCCTAAGGTCTACACTTAAGCGTTAGATACAAACTCTTATTTAATTACTGGTTGGTCGTTTTCTTCCTAAAGCAAGAGAATATAAGAAGAGTAGGTAAGTAGAGTACCACCAACAGTTAATTATTTATCCTTGATCTCTATGGGTTACTCACAGTTTGCTACAAGAAAATCAATGAAATGAAGTTCCGTTACTGGGACTGTGGCCACACTACTGTCTGTTACACTCTTGTATCATACAGTAGATCCAAAGTAAATCCAAGGGGCTCCATGAGCATGAAATAAAGCGTGCAATTTTTGGTTTTATTTCTAACTTAAGTCTGCTCAACAGCTCACAATAAATATGCCACATATACAACATTTAGGTAAGAGCTATACAAACTGCCTCTCCCAATAAATACCTAGATATATCTACACAAACAAAACAATCAAACTTAGAAATGTTACTCTGTGTTCTCACAAATTTTATCAAGTATGTTTTCACAAAGCCATGGCAGCATTTACTCAGACTGCTCTGTATGTCAAGCACACAGCAGCATAAATAGAGATGCTTCAAAATTAAAAGTAAAATCACAGACAGTTGATACTCAGGAAGATGGTTGACAAAACACCACATGTAAATCAAGTTTTTACTGTAAAGCAATGTAATATATATCCACATTTATAATTGCCTACTTCTTTAAAAGCAAAACAAGACAAAGTACATAAACATAAGACAACTTACTCTCTTGCTTAAACTTTCAGACCATCAGAAACATGAAATTTTAGGGGTATATATTGTTAAAATGTGTATCAAATGTTACAGAATACTTGATAAATCTTTCTTTATAAAGCTGAATAGAAAATCCATAGCTATGTATACTTATAAAAACACACCTCAGATGAGTACAAAGGCATGACTTAGTCCAAGTAATCTTGTTTTAAGAAGTAAGCATTAGGAAAGACCATGACAAAGCGAAGGAAGAGAGTAAGCTTCTAGACAAGGTTGGGAGAAACACATACAAGAGTCCTTCCTGTAAGTTCAAGCAGCCAGAGCACTAGCAGGCTGCAATGAAGGCTACTGCTGCAACTTTTTCTACAAACAGTACATATTGTGAGAACTGGTTCAAAAAAATCATTTAAATATTTAACTTTTCATAATAGTTTCAGTATTCTTGTTCACTGCCACTTTGAAGTGCATCAGCAACTCATAGAATTTCTTTCCTGTCTCACTAGCTCCAAGCAGTAATGCACATATTAATCCTGGAGTACAGGTGTACAAACATAGCATGATCCAGTTTTGTATTTGTCAGAAAAATGGAAATAAAGCATGGATTCAAGGAATACCATGCCAATATGCACTTCAATCAGTTCCCAGCCAGGCTGTTTACAAACTATCACTTTTAAAAGTGCATCTTTACTGATGCTAAGACAGCATTCATGGCTTCCTATTTAATTCAAGGTGGGGTAAAAAAACATTGCTGCAAAAATAAGATCAAGAAAGCAAGATAGGAAACTGCATTTTCCAGATTTGATCAGTCTGGGCAACAACTTTTAGGTTCCTGTTGCGGTCTCAGAAGGCTCAGAAGAAAAAAATGAAGGACTTTTTAATATTTTTTTTTTTGGGGGGGGGGGGGAGGGGAGGTGTCTTGGTTTCAGTTAGAACAGAATTAATTTTCTTCCTAGTAGCTGGTGGAATGCTGTGTTTTGGCTTAGGATGAGAAGAGTGCTGATAACACCCCGATGCTTTAATTGTTGCAGAGCAGTGCTTACACCAAGCCAAGGACATCTCAGCCATTTGCTCTGTCCTGCCAACGGGCAGGCTGGGGGTGCAGCAAGAGCTGGGAGGGGACAGACCCAGGACAGGTGACCCAAACTAGCCAAAGGGGTATTCCATACCATCTGACGTCATGCTAAACAATATATAGGGGTGGCTAGCTGGGGGGAGGGGGCCGGACTGCTCGGGGTTAGGCTGGGCATCGGTCAGCGGGTGGTGAGCAATTGCATTGTGCATCACTTGTTTGTACATACTATTATTACTTACCTATTATCACCATTTTATTATTATTATTGTTATTATTATTTTTGTTAATATTATTTTCCTGTCTTATTAAACTGTCTTTATCTCAACTCACGGGCTTCACTTTCCATTTCTCTCCCCCGTCCCAGAGAGGGAGGGGGGAGGGTGAGCGAACGGCTGCGTGGTGTTTAGCTGCCAGCCGGGTTAAACCACAACAGGGGGGGCAGGATGAGGAGGGGGAAGAGAGCGGGCAGGGGAGTGAGCATCAGGACAAAAACAGAACAGGACAAACCCAACTAAGAATAACATTTATTTTTTTATTTTAAGAGACCCTTGGTTATGCCTTCTCTCAGTTATAACTCTGGGATATACCATATCTCAAATTTTCCTGGAGTAGCCTTTTGATGAGGTGGCACGGTAATAAATGAGAAAATAATTTGATTTGCTGAACTTTCATTGCTACCCAGGAATAAAAGGATTTTCAGCTCACTGGCTGAGTGTGCAGCACAAGCAGCTGGAGTTGGGATGGAGAATTTCCTACCAACACAAAGACAGGTATAGATAAGTGCTTGAATCACTGAAGAAGGAGGTGCTCCAAAGAAAGCCTTTAAGGTTGTAACCCACACGAGAGCAAGTCAGCAGCAGTCCCCAAAAATACTACTTCCTTTAGCTAATCAGTCACCCCACTCATTCTTTTTAATGTATTTTTAATATATGTATTTCAAGTATAAAGTTTTAGAGAAGAAAGAATTGAAGATGACTTCCTACTGTAGGTCACTGTCCTGTGTCCTGGCTTGTGCGAGGACAGACCAGGGCTGCCCCATGCCAGACAAAGGTCATCCCAGTCAACTCCAGGCCCCAGCTGAGACCCTCAGTGCTACTGGTCTTTAGTAAAGTACAAAACAGCTGATGGAAGAAGGAGGGATAAAAAGAGACGCACCGGGGGAGCCCTGAGGTCAGAGCAGAAGGCACTTCGTGCACAGGAACAGATCCCCACAGCACAGCCGTTTTGGAGCCAGGAGGAAAGCAGGCAATACGTGCATTTTCTCCAAGTCACAACTGTTTTGCTCACCACGGTAAATGGTGAGTGATCGCCAGGGCTCCATACCACCCAAGGAAGCAGTGTGAGCAGCTGTGTGGGCAGGTTTTAGCAAGGCTAACCCACTAGTCACCTGTGCTATCAGCTGTTCATCCAGCATATGCTGTCTAAATTTATATTTCCTTTTGTCACACTATACTCACTATAAAGTAATTGGAATTACCCGATTTTGACTGATTGAGTTTGTGAGGGTTTCATTTAAATGTGTTTAAGTGACATATTAGAAGCTTTTGATAAAGAAAACCTATATACATGGTTATTGCAGCAATGGAAATTGTTGAGATGTGCTTATTTATCAGGCACTCTAAGATAATTCTGCATTTAGAAAAAGTAAATTGAAACATTTTGTTAAAATTGAGCCCTTTTACAACAATACACAAAGCAAGAAGCAATAATGCACTTACTTAAGATAAATTGTGCTTTTGTAATGTGCAATCCACAAGAATGCTGGGAATAAACTGCATTTGCTCTGCTGACTTCTTTGCTTCTCATACTAATGCTTTCCACATTGCTACCAGGATTTTCTTCATCTAAAGCAGGTACGTAATTATGCTGAATGACAAGCCATAGTTAAGATTAGATATAGATTAGGTGTCAGATGAAACTTACTCTGCCTTTAGAAAAAAGGATATAAAGAAGTGGCATGAGTAAATAATAAAAGGACATGTAATGACTATTACCATGCCTGTGAATATAGGATGATGCTGATTCACAGCTGTATTATCAAACATCTTTTGTGCACAACCTACCCAAAACTATGATTTTCTGTGGTAGGAGTTAGAAAGTAATAGCTATCAAGCTTTTCACACCTGTGTTAACTTTGTAAGCTGCCTCTTGCATCAAGTACTTCCATGTCGGAAGGACCTTGTGCCAATAAGTAGTACTAAGACAGGTCTCTCAACCTCTTAGAGCTTTTTGTTTCTTTTAATAAAAGAACTGAGTGCCCACTGGAGATACTACCTAAATAATGCAAAGGCTGAGACTGCTAGCTATAGAATAGTTATGCAAATAGAAACAAGACCTGACAGACAAACAGTCAAGACCACGTGATACATGATTTCTGATTTTTTTCACGTGTTGAAAAATTTTTTATACTTAGAAAAATACATAAATCAGTTTTTTTTTTAATTTCACTAACAAGTAAATATTAAATTTTCATGATTATTAATGGAAAAACAAACATCCTTTATTATACTTTGAAAAGTACAACTGATTTTACATATGCATTTACACTACCTTATTTCCTACCACTTTAAGTACATATCCTGACTAACGACATATCTATAGTTTTGACATGACCTACATAAATATTTATTTTTCCTTCAAATTAATAGAACAGTGATGCATTCTGAGTCTTAATATCTCTACCCATATGATTATACTTTACACAATCAGTTTTGACTTCTTTTTTGTATTTCTGAGAAATACTTCAAAGGTAACTTACTGACATTAAAAGGGCATACAAATTGGGAATGCAAACTTTTGAGTACTTCTGAAAATGTATCTTAGCAAGGGTACTGAGTAAAAACCGTGTTCACATATATATACACACTAAATAATCTAGAAATCCCTGCACATGAATAGAACTACATTTATAAGTGATAAAGAAGTCTTTAAAAACAAAAATAAGTAGCAAATTTATGTTAAAGAAAAATGTTAAGCCTTAGGAGACTGACATTTTTCCTTTCAAAAATAAAAAGTAAAAAAAAGCTGCAATTTAAACCCCAGTGACCCTCTGCTTGACCTAAGTTATTCTAAATCTTAGACAGAGTGCTTCTTATCAATCATAAGAAACATTAGTTATCTTCATTTTTATTGTATTGTATCTGCAAAACAGATGTCAACACAACATACACTTTTTTCAAATAATTAAGCCACCATAAGGAAACACAGGAAGAAAACAACAAATTTATAATGTGCTACAGAGATGCAACTGTCACAGTGCTCAGCTATGAAGTTATACAGCCCCATTTCCACAAAAATGAGAATCAGCTTATACATTGTCTGGTTCTAATTTGTCCCTACTTTTCCTACTGAAAAGTCAGTGTAAGCAATTCAGACCCTTAACATTTTGTTTAAAAACATTTCATCACCTCACTGTCCTCATGATCTCACGTCCTCAATTACATGTAGATAAAAGGCACAAGGGAGTCTTTTTTAAGAAAGGACATCCCAGTACTACAAATGACTATAGTATTTAGGAGAGGGGGTCAAATTAAGTAGGCTTCATCAATTTCTTGTACTATGTCATGATGCTTCAGTTCCTCTTCTGCGAGGAAAAAAAGCCACCACGAGGACAACTAATTAAAACTAGATCCAGCAGAGGGCACAATTGTTGTTTTTATGTTACTTTCCAAAACTGCAAATAGGATTTGGAGAAAAAAAAAAAAAAAAAAAAAAAAAAAAAAAAAAAAAAGATTCTAGCACCTTCAAAAAGCCTTTTTTTTTTTTTTTTTTTTAAGGAATCATGCTTAATTTGCTTTACAGACTTGCAAACTAGTCTAGTTCAATTTCTTACTTTTTCTCCTTACCATTTTTAATCCATCAAATAACTTGATAAACACCACAATGAACAGCAACTTCCACTAACAAGTAGTAAGTTCAACAGCGTGCGTAAAAATGATTCAAAGCTTTGCATAGGTTTTGAATCTAAGCGATTAGTTTCTTGTTGCTGAACCCCTGGAGGAAGCATTCTCAGAGTTCATACATTTAGTGCAATGTGCAGAAGTCAAGAATCGTTCATCTAAGTACCTGGAAAGGCACCAATTTCAGGTCTTTTTTTAAAAAAAAATAATAATAAAAAAAAAAAATCAACTCATCTTTAGCTTCCCATGACTTGCAGTTCAGACTAATAATTAAATATTTTGTTTTGATCGGCTGATTTTGTTTTCAGTAACAAATGCATTACTTCTGTTCTTCCTTGTTGTCCAACACACTGCTACACTCTACTGCTTTGAGACTTTTCCCTCCCAATCACCTTATATTTCATGTTCATATATTTCATCAGTTCATCTTTTTTCTTTTGCTTTCTCACTTCATCTTGTCAGTTATCATTTGCAAACTCTTGTTCAGTTATCACATTAGAGGGTTTCAGAAGGTTTACAAGCTTATGCATCATTGCCCTTACAATTAAGCTGGAAATAACACTGATGTTGTAGCACAATTAGACTCGTACCACAAAATGAGAACAGGCCAAGCATTTTCAAATAACAGTATTTCACAGTGGCATTCAGATTTCAGTTTGTCACAGATAAATTTACAGTGAGTTGTCCTGAACCTGACTGATTTCTTTTAGAAATATGACCTTGAAAAACATGATCAAAATCCGTTATTTTCAACAATGACAGGTAGAATTACAGATACTGTTGCCTACTGTAAAGCAGTTTAATGAATTTTCATACCCCATTTTTAAACACTACTATATCTGTGCTTACTATGCCTTATAAACCTTTAGAGTAAGAAATACTAGTTGAGTTTGAGAAGCAATTCAGTGCTTTACACCCTCTAAAGAGCATATAGTAGAAATAGGTTTCTACTGCCATGATACATCCCATTTATGTTTTGTTTTGTTTCCATTTTTTCATACCACCTCCTGAATTACACACATAAGAATATTCATTTTCCAAACCAGATATCTGTAATAGTGGCAGCACTACCTAGTAATTAGACTTTAATTATCTGTATCAGTTAAGAGCAAGGTACGGCAGAAGGCATCAAGTGTTACTGATCTGTCGATATCATTCACAATATCGAAGACTGGCAAAGCAGTGGTAAATACTGTATCTTATCATAGACCTTAAATATTATAGAATGTATCACCTAATTCTCTCTTGAATGCCAAGATATTCCTCCTCATTTAAAAAAAAAAAAAAAGTACAAGTATACCAGAAAAAGTATAGTGTAGTGCTCACATATAATTTAACAGAAATGTTAATTTTGCTCTACTGTACACGGATTGCACATGCTATAGTGACTACAGAAGGAAACAGAGACCATCTATGAAGACACGTACTAGAGAAAATAAATTTCTAAGTATACCATAGTTGCACTGTACTTTATAGTGGATTTATGCTACAGCGTTAGTGCGTTTCTTGACAGAATGACTGCAGACAATTAAGGAAAGTTTATTACATTTCTTTATGGCTTAGAAAGACATCCTCTGACTAAGGATGGGAACCATCCTTGACTGTGAACCATCTATGGGGAGAGTAAAGCAGCTTATGCATAGAAAAACATGACAAGTCTCAAATCTAAAATAAGAATATTAGAAAAAAATCTTCTCAAGATACCTCCCTTTTCTGTAGATTCTTTTACATAAAGTCTGCCACCTTTAGAACGAGAAATACTGCAATTCTATCACTAATGCACAAGTGGTTAATGAAGCACAGGCTACGTGGTAGGGCATCATGACCTTTAATGTATTTTTACTAAATTACACGAAGTTCTGAAGATCATACCAATACCAATATTCAGATAGTAAATGTGTTATTTATACTTCTTCAGTTTATTTGTGATTCAAAGCATCCAAAATAATTTCTAACAGGTACCTTTTTTCCTACACACTTTCCTACCTAAAATTCAAATGTTAAAAAGAACTACATTGGCTATTTCAAAAAAGATTATTTTTTTTGTTGTTGGAAGATAATGACATACAGTCTTCCGTTACATTTTAATGTTTAGCACTGCTTTTTATTTTGGTTTTGTGTGTGAGCTACAACAAAAGAGACTCAGAAAACTTAATAGGTGTCATTTGTAAGTAACAATTATGATAGCCATCAAAGGTAAACACGATCTGTTCAAAATCCATCAACCAAGGTCTTCTGCAAAATTATGATCCTATTGTGGATGAAAGCCCTTTCAAAAAATACTTGTATAACATTGCGTTACATAATTCTGATTAAAAGCATTCTGACTAAAGATTCTCCGTCAACAAGCACAGAAAAATAAACGTGTCAGAGCTATAATGTATTTTTAAACTGTGCTTTTTTTTTTTTTTTCCTTTTTAACCAGCATCCTCTGTGGAAATCAATTCTAATTTAAATTTACCTCTATGGATGCAGAGGATTTTTTCTGGGATGTAAACAGCAATTTTTTGAATTTGTACAAGAAACTGACTTTCTTGTACAAGAATCATTTTGTCATTTATAACACAGCATTTTTTTAATGCTGCAACTTCTTCCTGATGAAAGGCATTAAAATGTAGCATTACATGTGTAAATAAAGATATATAGTGCTTCTAAAAGAATTATCTGGAAATATTTAAGCAAATTCCTTACAAAGCACAGAACGTAATTCTTAAGGTTGGACTAGATGGATCATGGAGGTCTTTTCCAACCTAAACAATTCTATGATTCCTAAGTTCTGTCAAAACAAAGGACAAGGATTTTCAACTTGCCATTCTGTTTATCTCAGAAATTAAATACACCCAGCTTTCTCTACCAGAAAATTAAAAAAAAAAAAAAAGACCATTTTTTGCTGAACTCTGCCATCCACTTACTTGCCAGTTGCTGCTTTAACTTTGCAGGATTCTGTCACAATTTTGAGCAAAATCTGATGTTAGTGATGTTCACCAAATCAAAGATGTTGGTGAAACAATACTGCAAAGTACTGCCACAGATGTTAAAATAATAATTTAACATATAAATAGCCAAAATACAATACTGTTAAAGCAAGGCATTTCTGCAATGGAGAAACAAACTCACATTTGGCACCCTGAAAAATTTAGTGATTCAATTCAATTTTAAAATCATTAAAATGCATTAACTTGCCTGTCTCAGGACTGTTTCTAGAGTAGCTTCCTTTAAACAACAGAGGTTTTAGAGGAGTTAAGAGCAGAATTCAAATATCACATCCTAGACCACATGGCTATTTATATATTTATCTAAAAAGAAAAACATAGAAGAAATCACAAATCGGCCAATCTATCCACAAAGAGCCATCAATTCTTTTCATCCTCACTAGTATCAGAAGATCTTCTCAATCTCTTGTAGTAATGTTTCTAAGGTAATTAGGTTCATGACCTGCCACAGGGAGCAATTTCTTCCATTAACTTACCTGGACAACAGAAACAACAGAAACACTCTAAAGAGGCCTCCAAATTTTGACCTGAACTTGAGCTGATCTGACAGCTGGAAGCCATCTTCTGAATTATGGCAGCATTCCTTAATCACCGTGAAGCAAGCAGTCCTTTGGGAATTTCACTAAAGATTTCTCCAGTTACATTCTGATAAAAAAGCCAACATATATATATAGAGAGAGAATATATATATAAAATAAATATAGAATATAGAATTATTTAAATATAGAATATAGCCAATAGAATTCTTTAAAAATCAGCTTTCATACTCTTATTCCTACAAGTCAATTATCAAAAGCTATAAATAACTTGCAAGCTCATCTTGGACAATATTATACTAGCTTATAATTCACTTAACACAGCACATGATTTTCTTAGTGTATTCTATCAGTTTTGATGGATGCTGAAGCCTTCAGGGTAAAGTTTTTCTCCTCTGATAAAGATTATTAAGAATTTAAATATGACTCGAGAGTGAGGATAAGTTAGACACCAAAGTCTATATGACTTACATATTTCTCAACAGTAGTTCATTAGCAGGCTGATACACAGTCAACTAGATTAAAGAGTGTCACATTCATTTTAACTTAATAGCTTTCCACCCAAATCCTATAAACCCAAACAAAAAATCTAAGCCCATACTTAAGTTGTAGGACCCAACGTAGGGAAGAAATGTAAAACTGTGCACTCTGTACAGTATCTTTCTGTTTACAAACAGCTGTAGTCAGAAATAAAATGGCAGACCAAAGAATCTGCAAGCATGCCTTTGCATAGTGCAGCATTTTAAAGATTCTAATTAATCAGACCAAATATGCTTATGGACAGCAGCACCTGCACTACCACTGCCAAGGCTTTGCAGCAAGTTCCATAGCAGCCATCAGACAGATGCCTGACCAGCCTCCGTTTCCCTCAGAGCTGGGCTTACATCCACCCCTGTGGACTGTGTTATGCCATACCAGTATTAGCAAAACTAGTGAGTGTGTGAAGTTAGTTATATGTATGCTAGAGAAGCCTACAAGGCTTAATTTATGCTGACTTACTGTCACCGCATGCTTCCTCAAATTCTTGACAATATGATGAGTCAGAATCTGCAGCAGCAGCAGCATCCTACAGAATTAGGCCCCATGCATCAACTAAGTATTTGTTTTGGTTTATTAGTTTCCTGAAACAACAGATTTAAGAAATCCAGCAGTTCATTTTAATGATCTACACAGTAAAATTATGGCCAGCAGCCAATATGAAGTGAACTGATTATGCTGAAGAGGTATCTGGGGTCCTTTATATTCTCTACTTTGTGAGCTTTGGAGCGGTTTAATGAAAAAATTTCATCGCGTGTGAATCATTAAGCAGGAAAAAAAGTTACTAAAAGCTGATTACATTATCAAATTCTAAAACTGCACCAAATTACATTAACAATTATTTACACTGTGATACGATGGAGCATGTATCAGTGTTTCACTTTACAGTAACTTGCACTTTTTCATATATTGAGAAATGAATCGTAAGGAATGTATAACTCAAGGCAACAGTACTAAAGAAACAAAAAGCCATTTCTGCATTTTTTTTTTCCAGTAAGGTTAGATAAAGCAAGGTTCAATGTTAATAAATAAGAACTCCATCTGCTATGTAAACAAAAGGTTGCAGGGTTGCAGCCTCTTTTTTTTTTTTTTTTTTCAGATGTGCTGCAGTTTTGACCTAACAAAGCTGACCAAGGTGACAGTTTGTCATCACTCAGCATGTCTTCTCTGATCCTCAACTCACACAACTACTTTACTGTCTGAATGAGGCAGGAACCATCTATCACCAGCCTTCTCTCTGTTTATTTTATCTCCCCTGTTCCTTGCCCTGGCACCACTTGCTGCCTCTCCTGCTGTCTTCATGGTCTTTACATTTAAATCAACCACCCTGCTCATTGAAGTGCAAATGAGATCAGCAGGAAATGAAAAATTACCTCAGTTCAGACCACGACCATCAGCAGCAGAGGTAGCACCCTTATTGGAAAAAACAGACAACAAAATCATACAGGAGCTGTGACTTTCCCAACTTCTATTTGACAAAACTCAGCGGTTAGGTAGCAGGAGATGTCACCAAGCAGCTGCTATGCTCAGCAGCAGTGACAAGAGACAAAACAGCTAGCAGGGAGCACACAGAGGGAGGAAGAGCATTGGGGTACATCGGTAGGAAGACACATTGGGATACCCACATCCCCTGGGCAGCCTGGCCAAAAGGCAGCAGTCCCAGCCCCTATGCCGAAGCCTTGGTCCTAGCACAGCACTGCCAAAGACCTCAAGCGATCTTCAAAACGCAAATGCTGCAGGTATATCTGGTTGGATTTAAGGTCCTAGACATTATCATCAACATCACGCTATTGTTCTGAAACCCAAACTAAAGTCCAATGCCTTCTTAGCCTGCAGTATCATTCCATATTTTGTAGTAATGAGTAATTGAAATAGAGAATGTTTTAATTAAGACTCCAAAGTGAGTGTGGCAGAAATGAAGTACTAGCAAATCCTTTATACATGTATTTTGTTTTTAAATTAAGACCCACTCATTGCAACTTCTACTGAAGAAACACATATGCCACAACAATTAAGTAACATGAGCATTGTTTCACCAAGCAGCCGCAGAAGCATCTAATAATTTTACTGGCTACTGAGATCTGTATGCGGTGGTGTTATAAATGGCTTTGTTTCAGGTTATTTTCCTTTCTCCAACGTGATGACAGCTTTTTTTGTGTATTAACTTAAATACACTTAAATTAAATACACTTAATTAACTTAAATAAAAAAAAAAAATCAAAAATGCGAGATATTTTTCCAAAGATTCTTTTTAAATGCATCTATCACCTAATAAATACCTTTTGCTTTGTCATTGCATTAAAAAAAAAAAAAAAAAAAGATACAATTTTTCAAAATGAACCCTGACTGATGAATATCTATACAAGTATTTCAGAGGTTAAAAGAGAACAACTATGCTTAAAATGAACATTTCTCCAATTGTGACATGTTTCAGCATGCCTTGCAAAAACGTACGATGTGACTTCTAAACTGGTTCCTTCTAATTTTCTGAAACATGTATAGCTCTGTATTTGCACAGTGTATAAAACAATGTAGAAAGCTTTAAAAATCCTAGTTTTAAAAAGACTAAAAATACTAAACTGCAATTACATGCAACCTAAATTAGACATTACAGTCTTTGTCCTGCATATAAGAGTTAAACCATTGTTAGAGAAGCGTTTTGTTCAGAGGCAGAATATTCCAAAATACAGCTTTCCCCAAAGACAGAGAAAGAAATCCTTCTAGTTGTTATAACACACAAAACATATGATGGTGATTTTATTTGTACAAGATTTAAAGAATTATATAGCTAGCTAAATATTAAGCCCTTTCTTCATGAAATTCAAAATTAAGGTTCTTTTGTTGTATGAATAGATCAAATAGAGACAAGACATCCTGACCCATTGCACAATTTCTCTCAAGTCAACGTGCCTGCAGAGGCTAGGTCAGAAAAACATTCTGCCCAGACAGTATTGCAGTGGGCGTTTGTTTTTTAATCAACACTCAGGAGAAAAGTCACTACGAAGATAAGGCTTTTTCCCTGAGCAGTAAGAATGCTGTTGAGTGACATCTGAGATGTTTCTAGAGGTCACATAAAAATTCCTTCCTTCTTTCCAGGTAGAGGTCTCTTTTTCACATTTTTTTTTTTTTCCACACTGATGATTAATACTTGGATTATTGTAAGTATTATAGGAAATAAAACTTTTTATTTTTTACTAGCCAGGCCATACCTCAGACAGTTGCAATGCTGATTGTCTTCTCTGTTGTTGTTTTAACACTGAAGTTATTTTCTCATGGGAGAGTTACCACATACAAACTCCACACACAACACAGACCACTGGGCCCCACGTGAAGTGTCACATAGGCGACCACAACCCAACCCAGGCTGTTCTCCTGAGCCATTATAAAACTGAGCCTCTTCACATAGAGAGGCATGACTAGGACAAGACTGGGAGACATCACAATGAAAACCGGGGATGTAAGGAAGCTCAGTAAGGCCTCTGAAGAAGAATGGCAGACAACCGTAGCGGCAGGCAGGGTGGTGCTGGGCACAAAGCAGGCCCAGCAGAGAGCAGGCATCAACAGCAGGAGGACAAGTGCAGGAGCCGAGCTTGTTCTCCAGATGCTGACAACATAGTCAACCCTCTGACAAGGAAATATTTGCAAGGGTGTATTTTTTTCAGTCACTTGCCATTCCAAATGGCGTTAACTAACCAAATGAGACAATCTATTTTCTAATTAAGGTTGCTCCCTTTGACCAGTCTCTAATCACATAACTCTGAAGTTATTATATGTTTACAAACAAAAGGAGTTTCATTTTATTATTTTTTTTTTACAACTCCTAAAATCAATGTGTTTGCTTCCATCCAAGTAACACGACTGTGAGTGCAGAGAAAAATCAGCTTCAAGCAATTATCTGTGTTCATAAATCTTTCTTTGAATCGCATTAACCTTCCCACAGCTTCACAGAATAGGCAGACTGTATTGCAGAAGAGTAACGGAGATCAACACCAAGACTTGATTTTGTTTACTTCAGATAAACTACATTTTATGTAATCACTTTTCAAGCATTTTACTAAATTGCGTTTGGTTTTATTTTCACTTACTGAATCACTCATTTGTGTATCTCAAATGCAGTTCAGTTATGCTACTACATTACTATGAAGATATTACTGTAGTCTAAAATTGCACATGGCTATTCATCAAAATAATTCAAGCCAGCAAACTACACAATGCCAACTCAGAATATATATGATTTGCTTTGACTAACAACCATTAGTTCGCTGTAATTTGCCATGGTAAATACCTGATGGATACCCAGAATTCTTTTGCTAACATTGAGCTAAATTTTTAATAGGCCTCTGAGGTTTACCTTTTTATTGTTGGGATTTCTACAAAATAATAGAAAACCTGAAAGTAATAAAAATATCTGGAAAGCAGTCATTTTCTCCACTCCTCCCCCACCTAAAACAATAATTCTTTCTACAATATAATGGGAAAGCATCCAGCAGCTACACCAGCTTTTCCCAAGATAGAAGCTGACATTACACCTCCCAGTCTAGTGCTGATGTGCATAAAACTAGTACAATGAGCCTTGACATTTGTCATTGTACTTAGCTACAAATGCATTACAAGAAATTACAAGGGATGCTATCAGAAAATTGCAAAACCAATGAGTGTTTCACTTAGTTACTGTAATTCTTCAATGCTGTTCCAATCTTGCGCAAATTAGAAGCCACTTACAGCTCTGAAAACTGACAGGAAACTGAATGAGGTTTTCATTATGCATTTAATAGTCTTACTGGGTTATTTCCTATTAAAAGATTGTTGTTGGATAACTATATAGCCTCTCTCTATATTCATGGCAGGTACAAGTACCAACCAAGATACTTCATTTAACTTCTAGAACAAAAAGCCCCACCAAATTCCATACTACAGGAGTAAAATACCAGTAACAACAACAAAATCCTTAGGAAACTAGGAAGGAGGTTTGATTTACATTGCACCAATAGTGTAAATTTATCGCTAAAAGAAAAACAAGTGTTTAGTCCCATTTTGCATTTATAACACTTTAAAAAAAAAAAAAAAAAAAAAAACAATTTATGAATACTAAGGAAGCTTCCTAATAGCTCCTGTAACATGTATTCATTAACACTGACTCCAAAATGTCTTTACTAGACTGCCTCCAGTACAGTGCAGGTAACACTCATACCACTTAAACCACCTAAGGTTTAAGGTAATGGAAACTTTAAAGACCTGTCAAGTATTGTACGAGGCTATGACACTCACCTAACATTATCCCATAAAGCTGAGAAGTGTTAGTATGGGCATCCACATAAGAGATCATGAAGCATGATTAAGAGATGCCAGCGTTTTCAGTGTTACACACCTCTGAGTTGCATTATCTTTCTACCTGGACTCCAGCTTTGTTAGTGAGGGTGCTGAGGCAAACAGCTGACTGACATACTGCTGAACGCGAACAGCAACCCGAAGGCATCTATGAACACTGGGCAGTGGGTTGCATCCTGCAGGGCTCTTGGCACCTAGCATCCACCTTCACCCACTCTGTATATGCTTGGCCAGTCAGACACGGAGGCGTTCCCAGCTGCTGTTAGGCTCAGGCCATTCCATCCCATGCTGTCCCCCCCAGCCTCCTGTCCCCTCCCCAGAGCCAGCCAGCAGGCACAGAAAAGGGGCATGCATGACTGTCAACCTGCCCACTGTGACAAGGACCAGCCCACCGGTTTCCTCTGTGCAATCATCTTAGTGACATGCCACATGTTAAAGCTGTACAGAGATTCCTTGGGTGGGAAGGTGCAACAGAGTTTGGACTCCAGGAGCATGTGAACTTCTGAAGGACATGCAAATGACCAGAAAAAGCCAAAACAACGGGGTGAAGCTCACTGAGCAGGAAAGTAATCTCTCCATAACAAAGCATCTTAGGAAATCAGTTAATACTGTGATCATCCACTACCATAGCAGCTATATGTTTCTGCCAATTGTAAGAATATTAAAGCTATTCTACCTTTAGTGAACATGTCAAAATCCAAGTCTCTGTTTTTTACTGAAACAGAGAAAGCAAATTTCCCAACCTTTATTGGAAGAAGACAATACATTTTCAGTGTCCAAGCATCTTCTCCACATATACGTGCACATGTACCTACACATAACAAACATCCCTCTGGAGTCAAAAGCTACACAACTTTAAATTTAAATTCCCCTCTTTAATTGGGCCTATCTAAGATGTCTGGTATCTAAGCTGTGGGAAGGCACAGTTTCAATTTAAAAATCTGAGATCCTGCACATAAATCAATCTCACTTCTCCTAACTCACCAGTCCGTCTCAACAACTCACACTTGGCATATGTTCCCTTAGGCACCACCACCTGACACTGTAAATTAGTCATCAGGATTATGTGAGAGTTTAGATAGGAGTTAAAGGTCTTTAGAGGCTCAAGAACTGAAAATTCCTTCCTACCAGCTCCCCAGTCCCGTGTCTTTCCCATTAAGAACTAGCTTTGGGTAAAGAAAATCAGCGTATGAAAAGTGGATCAAGTTTTGACAAATGGATCAAGTTTTCCCTTTGGACAATAGTCAACAACTAATGCTTCCCTACACCATGTGTCCACAGCTATTGAAATTTCACGAACGCAAGATCACGTTATCATTTACAGATACGCCTTCATTCCTTTTGTTGTTTAAGCACATAATTATTTTGAGTAAACAAAAAGCACTTAAATGAATTTCAGACATTGCAAGCTGGTGCTGAATATTTTAAATTTGCCTGTACTGTTTTAAATGAGTAAATTAGCATAGCATCATCGTCAGTCCTCTGCTGCACCAGCCATTTCTCTAGGAAACTGACCTATGATGAAAAAAAAACAAAAAAAAAAGCAGAAACAGAAAAAAACAGAAAAGGCAAAGAATCTGTACTGAGTAAAGAAACTCAGACCACATCCAGTAAGTGGAAACACAGATAGGTTACCTAGTGGATAAGATCTTTGAAGATTTCTGGGATTTCTGCATCCCAGAAACAAAGGGAAATGGTACGATTACTTCCACACTGTACGTGGCATTTTACAGGTAATTCAGGTACACTTAACCCGTGCATTAGCATTTTTATTCAACTGAAACAGCTTGCGTGACCCAATAACCTGGGATTTTAATTCTGTGATGCTCATGACAGCAGAAATTGAGAGCTCTGTGCTTAAATTCATGATAAGCCATTAAATTTAGTAACATTTCAGGTTGCAGTAAAATAAACTTGATGAAAAATAAACTTCTGTCTGAAGCTAGAAGTGCTTTGATACTTATTGTTATGGAAAACAAGATCTCAACAGTGCTCGTATGTCAAAAGTATGAAACAAAGCCCTTGCCAAAGACGTTACAGAATTATTCAGCTAAGTTTCTATCTGCAGTGAGATGGTAGGAGTTAAGATTTCAGACAACACTGGATATTTTTTGTGTTTCTGTTAAACAATCATTGCTAGTATTCACATATTTCTTATCTGATCATTAACCACTGACATAATTAATATGCACTCATAGAAGCCCCATAACAGCTAGAACATAATCACCTATAGATTTGATTCATAGAAGTGCCTTTTTGAAATAACTAAGACAGATTAGATTCCTTGAAGTGTCTTGGATACAGAAGCAGCAAAAAGCAAGTTGGGAGTTACCAACTGTGGAGGGGTACTAATTAACAACTCAATTAAAAAAGGCAAATTAAACTTTATGGTTCATTATCCTTCACTGCTTAATAAATTGTTCTGCTAAGCAAATGATTAAGAGTGATTATTCCAGAAAACTGAAACAGTAGCTATTATTCAACTTATTAAAAACAGTAAAATAAAACCCTTTGAGTTTTAAAAGACCCAGTACATGCTGATTGCAGGACTTCATTCTAACTGAAATATCAGTAGCCTAATTTTGTTCTACATCATTTTCTCTCTCATATTTTATATCAAAAACTACATTCCACTCTTGTGATGGAAGAAGTCAATTTATTTCTTAAATACTCCCATTTTTAAAAAACATGTGACCAGTTTTGTGGCTTGCCAGAATTAATTCAGTTCTTCTTATCATCAAAGGTCTTCAGCGACTGGCATACTCAGAACTTTTGGAATTGTTTGAAAGTTTTGATGCTTTGGATACCAACGGACCAATATTACACTAACAGTTTATTCACAGAGGATGTTTTGACAAGCTGCTGAAGAAGAGACTACAGACTCTCCATTTGACGTGACAATCTATCTCCTTCCTTGGTCTTCATAGTCTAAAAGTATTGCCCTAACAAGGGTTGTGGATTTTTTCAAAAACTCAGATTCAGCAAAATACATTACAGATACATTAAGAGCCTAAACCCACTGGTATTTTGTGTTCTCTTTCACATGAATGTCAAGTAACAGACTAGAATATTTAGGTGCATGTATCAGAGACCTACCTGCAACAGTTTATGGTGAGAATTATCTGAATCTCGTGCTATGTAACACTGAAATTGCTACTATATTATGCTAATAAAAATCAAACTTTCTGATCAGTTAGACTAATTTTCTTCACAGAAAATACCAAACTGTACTTTAATGAAATAATAAAAGGGAACTCAGTTGGAAAACTCTGTGCATATCATTCATGAAAAAGGAGTTTCTCACTCATCATAGAAAAATTTTAAATGGACCTGAACACTAGATATTCTCACCAAGAAATTCTACTCATGGAATATCAACCTACCCAATTTTACTTATACTGTATCCCGTTATTTTTTGAATGAACATTTTAAACTTTCTGAGCATTTTCAATGACTGCAGAGAGACTTACTCAGCAGAAAACAGACATGAATTTCTGCTTGAAAGCAGATTATTTAGCAAGACAAGCAACTTATCTGCAAAACCATGGAAACAAATTAAAGTGTACTGCTGACAAAGAGATAAGTCGCATAAAAATTCTGAGCTTGTGATTACCAACTGGAAATAATGAAAAGCAATCTTACTATGAAGTTTTATTTTCGATGCATCCCCCCTCTCCCCCTGCTTATTAACATGCTTTGATCGCATCCTCACTGGCAACTTGATGCATCTTCGGCAATGCCCCTAGCAAAGCCTACTCTTAAAAGATCTAAAGTGAAAGCTTAATATCTAATCTATACAACTTCCATGACACGATGACTTGCTCATAATGAAAACATACGGTAGAACTCCACAAGCTTTCACTCCCTTATTTTAAAATCATCTTCACTAAATCCACTCCCTTCCAAATCTAACATTCCACTAAACAGTCCACTTCCATAGAATAGAGAAGTAAATATTTATATAGATTATGGTCTATATAAACCAGACTTGCATGCAAACAATGGCCAGTTTTCAACGAACTAGAAGATATGGAAAAATTCTGGCCAAAGTCATTTTTGGGTCTGAAACAAAAGTGGTTTTGAAAAACAAATAGAATTTGAGAGTAAGGAAAACACCAAAATCAACAGTATCGACAAATAAGGGAAATGGTTGAGGAAGCTAGAAGGAAAGGAAGGAAGGAGGTAATGATACAAACCATTGTGGAGCGAGGGAGATAGTCACATAGTTTATGATCAAGTACCAATCTTGCCTTTTCTATGTCCCTAGCACACCATACAATCACTAACAATGCTTGTGAGGATATACCCCTCTCATGACAGTATAAAGCAATGTTTCCTAGCGCTGACAATTCCAGTTCTGTTGTCTACACGGGAATGTTATTAATTGTGGGGTTTCAACATAAATATATATGTATTAGATATGTAAATACTGCCTCTCAAAGAAATAATAAATGAAACCTCAGTCAAGTGAAGAGAGTTAATCCTGTGTTCCTCATGGTGTTGAAATGGTACCAAGCACTCTTGGAATAATGGCAGCAGAAGGCCCTGCAACAGCCAGCACCACATTCACACACAATGCCGATCCAGCAGCTCTTGCCATGCAAAGCCAACTGGCTTAAAGGAAAACTATTAGTAAAAAGAATTCCTAAGAAACTTCCACTGATACACTTAAAATCAGCTGCTTTTACTTCATTATTTCATCATAACATGATATCTGAAATGACTTTTTATGCATTTCTCTGTAAACGCTACATGAAGCAAGTTTTAATTTTTCCAAAGCTTCATTTATTTTAAGGGAAATGCATTAGATGGTGTGGTAGTTTTACCGTGCTAGGCAGCTAAACAACAGTACAACAGGAAGACGTTTTATTCAGGTGGTGTTGATAGCATCTCCATCCTCTCTTTTGTTGGAGTAACAAAAACACATCAACATTAAAAAAAACAGGCAGACATATAGCAATTGATTTCCCTGCCATTGCAAGAAAAGAAACATCTTTAAATTAATATTGATTGTTCAGTATGAAATATCATACTCGTCTAATATACATGATGAATTCATTACTGGGAGAGTCAAGTAAGATAAAATGAGAAATACTCAAGGGTGTAACTAGTTTTATTCCTCATACAGTAAAGATATGGAAATATTGATTACCTTTTCAAGTGAATACTCAAGTAAAATAAAATCTCACCAAAAGTCATTATCAATTTCAGCTTAATGCTTACAGATCTCCAATGAGAATTTAGTTAAGCACGAACAAGTATATGAAAATGCCATGATAAAACAGAAGTGCAAGGGATTATTTGTACACTGAACTTCATGCAGGATTTAAAAGTTAAAGACAGCCTCAAGTATTTCTGCTCAGGTAACCTGGGGTATTGAATGTCAATAATAGACTTAAAAAAAATCCGATGGCAAAGCAGATTTCAAGAAGATGAAACAAGATTTACTGTAACTTGATAAACTAAACCAAGCCCAAGCAAAGAAATTTCTACATCAGGAAGGCAACAAATAATTCCACATTACCACCTGTTTAATGATTCTACTGTGAAAGTTTTACTTTATTATGATAAATACTCATTATGGTTAAGAATTTTATTGATGTATTTACATCTTTTTCTCCATACTACCTTCTAAAACAGATAACATAGTGCCACTCAAAGGTAATTTATTTAAAAAAAAATAATTTAAAAAAAAAAAAAAACATGAAAAGAGCATTTGTTAGCCTCTGATTACCTCATAAATAGCAAAATACAACTCTTTGCTAGTTTTTGGGTTGCAGACTTCAACTTCTAAGAATAAGATGTAAAGTTCATCTGGATCCTCACATGTCCCCCATTATCTTTACAGGTATAATTACTATCATCTGTCTCATGTCAAAAAATCCACATAAGAGAATGACACAGAATTTATGGATAAAAGTAGCATCTCCTTTAGTCAAGCTCACAGACTTGCAGCGAGAAGAAACACTCTTTGGCTGCACATGCCATTCCTCCAGACTCCAAGGGGGGAAAAAAAAGTTAAACTGTCTGTCTTTATCTAGCTGCTTTGCTCATGTCAAAGCATGCAAGTTAGAGAGATGACTTTGAAATTACAGAAGAGTTCCTAAAATATCTATTATCTACTTCAAAGAAGAATTAATTCAGGAAAGCCTTATTGCTAAGTTTATATAAGAAGTCAGACTTGATCTCAAAGGTTCAACTCAGCTTCAGTTATTATGCAATTTCTCAAGTTCCTGTCAAGGCAAATTGCTATTTTTTTCTTTCAAACCAACTGTATCTCTTATGACGGTTCAAGAATTGTCAAGCCCAACCACTTCACACCATAGATGAATTAACAGAACTTGGACAGGAATAAATACAAACCAGATTTTAAAATGTTCACATTAACAGGATGGCAAGATTCAGTGAGCTTAAATGCCTTATTTGTTTCATTCACTTAAATAGTTGTCCATCTAACTTCTTTTCTTTATTGCTCAGGTACCAAACTGCACATAAGCTGCAACCTGCGTACAGGAAGCACTCCACAATCCTGCAAAGCCAGCAGCCAAGGGTCCAGGGACTTTCCATGGAACAGACAGAGAGCAGAACACCAGCACCATAACTCCAATGTTACCATAGTATTTGTATGGGTTGAAGGCAGCAAGATTTGAGCTAAGTACTGCTATTAAATACAGCAAAATGGTTTTCAAATTCAGAATGAGGCTTGTGTTTCCAAAAACTAAAGGTCACTTAACTATTATTTATTACCTCATATCACATTGATTTATCTGAGGAGAAAGTGGAAGATGGACAAGTTTCCAGCCATCAGGACATTATCCTTGAAGTTATGTTAACATGGCTTATTTAGTGCTGCTCAAGTGGTTTCAGTGATTAACAGCACAATCTCCTCGGAGTACTGTTTCTCTGTTTCCGAAGAGACCAAAACAGCAATTCAACTGCACTGTCCAGCCTAGATAAGCAATTTTATACCACCTGAATGCAGAAGGGTGGACTCTTTCCTTGCTTAGGCAAAAGATTATTTTCAGATATATTCTGAAAGTTATTTAAATGAATCAAAATATTTGGCAAGTTTTTTTTTTTGATCTGTCTGCTTCCAATCAGGCTTTTATATAAGACATACTGAGAGATGGTTAAAAGCGAAAATATTTTAGTATTGATATCAAAGAAAATATTAAATCTTTCTAAGCAGAGAAGTTACCTACTGACCTAGAAGAACACTATTTTGTATTGCAGAAAGTCTGTTCATTTTTCCAGTCTGTCTTCCCTAACCTACATGTACGTACAAGCGATATGCCTAATTAGAAACACCACCACCTCCAAAATGCACAAATACCTGTAAACAGCATGTGCAATCAACAAATATCAGTGGTAATAGGAGGAGAGAAGATGGACTTAATATCAAGCCAACTTATTAGCTTGGTTGCCCTATACATTTCACCTTCATTAACTTCCAGACTTGCCCTGTTTGTACAAGGTTTACAGCCTGAACAGCTTTTTGTACAGTTTACAGCCTGAAGCTAACTAATGAATGTCCAGATGAGAGGTGTCATGGGAATTCCCATGACAAAACAGGATGGTTTTCAAAATTTAATCCATTCCTCACACTGAATGCCTCACAGTGCAAGCAACACTCTAATTTATGATAAAAAAAAAAAAAAACACACATGCAAAACTAGGAGATTGGATAATAAAGATATCTTCCTTATTTTTAGGTTCCTGGAGCTTTTTCAAAGTAGATTAAATAATCTGCCTTTGAAAGCTGAGCAAGTACATGTGCTCCAGAAATAGTCCAATTTACTCAGCCATTATGCTTAGCTGTTCACTCTCTCACAACCTAGTTATAAACTTTTTTTTTTGATACTGTTGCCTTAATAATTTTATCAATTTAAACTCAACAGCACCAAGTTTATATTGCAGTTTGCACAAAACTATTTCTACATTGATGTCAGGATCCAAAAGCCTTTAACCACCATACTTCTTCACCACTGAAATGATAGTTTTGGTCTGTGGTAACATGAAATCCTCAGAATTTCTCTACCCACTGAAAATGAGGGAAGTCTTTTTTTTTGTATTATTACTCATTAATTCCATACACCATGAGGGTTAGATGACTCAAATATCAGCTACTGCAAAGCACCCTGAACAATGATACTCAATCACACCACACAGGAAAGGTTTCTTGACTATTTTAAATTATAGTTCAGTTTCCCAGATCTGCTGAGAAAAAAAGGCAGCTATTTTTCCTCCCTTTTTTAAGATTGCCATGCTTTGATAGACTTCTCTCTCATGATCCCACAACACTTCTTGCACTTTTTTTTTTTTTAGAGAACTTTATACCTGCATTAAAGAACACACGACAGCAAGCAAATGCTGTGCTTCATTGTTAGATCTTTTGCCTTTCATATCCATCTCATATTTACATTGCAAATGCATCTTTGAGATGAGAAAGTCATTTAACTCTCACAAGCTCAATGAATTTCATGTAACCCAGCACAGATTTCCTGCAAATAGCTATGCTCCCAACTCAAAAGCCTCTTGCTCTGTTTTTCTAGGATAATTATATTTCCCATGTAATTGTGTTTTTATCTTAAAACAACCAAAAATGCATTATGCAAATCACTCCTTTCAAGAAATCACTTTGTGAAACTAAAATAAATTTGAAGGTTTATTGCCTTGCAAATTTCTTCACTGTAGCCCTTTAAGTGACAGGACACAAATCTCACAAAACAAGGCAACACAAGAAGAGAAGCAGGGACAAACGTCTGTAATCCAGTCTGAAAACCAAAGCGGGTGTGATGCCATATCTCAGAAAGCCTGTCGCTGGGAAACAAGTCTTCTATGATTTGAAGGGAGTTCCTGGAAGGTGCCAGGGCTATGTACCACTAGTGCAAACACACCAGATGCTCGCTCGGCAGCTCTGCCCCCTGCCCAAAAGCCACAGCCCACCATGCTGGGGCAGAGCCAGCACACTCCAGCAAGGAAGGTGCTCAGAAGCTGCTGCAGACATGCACGCTGACTTTCCAAAAGCAGTCCATCAGTTCTTAAGCTGCTCTCAGAAATGTTGAGATCTAGCTGCACTACAAACAGCCATACTGGCTGCAATTTCCCATGTAATTTCCACCTTAGCTTGTCCTTAGGTTTGAGCATGGGTCTGAGCTCATCCCACCTGTGTACAGGTTCTCTTGCTCACAGTCTGTCTTAGCTTCAGATTCCTCCTATCTTAATTAGTTCTGCAGCACAGAAAAGACTTCTTGACTGCAATAAAGTTTGTGTCCTCATGGATCACTCAATGTTCCTCTTAAGTCCCTTGGGCTTTGTGAGCTCTGCAAGGAACTGACCTCCTTGTTCTGCTCTGTGGGTACTTCCACAACCCCAATCCCACCAGAAATGGCACAGAAAAAACAACTCAGCTACAGGACAGCCACCTCAGTCTTCTGCTGCATCCGGCCTCAGCAACAGTCACTAACACGATCACTGTCCCCAGCCTGCAGGGATGGTACCTGCAGACCTCTGAGCAAGACCCTCCCCAGGCGAGCAGACGGAGCAACATGGCTTTGGAGGATCCTGCAGAGCAGTTAGACACTGAGGTGCACGCTGCAGATCTAAATGAAAACCAGTTAACAACTTCCTTCTGGAGGAAGAAAATGAAAAATGCGAGATAATGAAAAATGGATATCATCACTTCTCCATAGCAGTACTAAAGTATACAACAATTCTCCATATACAAGCTTGTTACTAAATAATTCTCTCAATTTAGTAATTGAGATAATCCTCTCTTCATCCCAGAGGACTCCACGGAAATTTTCAAAGCAGCATCATATACTGTAATTAATAAATCAAATTTATCAAATATTTTTATTATTTACCCTTTATATCAATTACTTGTAAAACATAAAATTTTCTACAGAACTTTAAACATATGCATTTTCTACATCTGGCTCTGTGCTGTGACTTCAAATAACAAGGAGAATGAATTATTTTTGGCTGACCCTCACCCCATGTTTCATTTATGATCACTATAAAGAAGTGACCTGTGCTCTGCCAACAGCCAACGTCAACTTCTGTCTCCTGCTGGTTACATTCTCAAATGAAAACACTTACAAGAGACCACGTACTTACTCTTTGCTGCCTAGAGCTGGATGCAGAAGAAAGATTTAAAGAATTGGAAATTCACGTCCTTTGACCGCTCACGAACCACACCAGCATACCACCTCCAGAACAAAGCCCGCCCTCTTACTGCACAAGGTTGTCAGCGTACTAATTGCAATGCTGCGGATTTGATGTGCCCTGCCACTCAACCAGAGGTACCACTGGGGCCCCATTGGTAAGCTGCTTGAAGCTTTTTCAAAAGGGAATTTTTTTTTTGCATTACATGCTCATAGCACACTTCCCAGACAATTAGGAACAATAAATGCTTGTTAAAAGCAAGGCGATGATGGCTGCAATTTAAAAATCTACGTAACTCTATCAAATAGTAATTTATAATTATAAGTCTTGAACCATACTTGTGTGGATTGTTAAGGCAAAAACATTGAAAGTGCTGGTGTCTGAGAATTGGTCATTTACCAATACGAGAGGCTAAAGACAAAGCATATCTGTAAATAACTAACAACCACTAATCACTTATTCCTTCAGTAGTATTCAGTAGCTTAAACACAGAATTAACCAGTTAAACTTAACCAGTTTATAACATATATTTTCCATTATCACTTCAGAAAATAAATATTACTGTGAAAAGCCCTGAGAATCACTACTATGGCTTTGATCCTTACTGTATTTTACCTCTGCTGATCCTCTAATTTGGATACTTCCTCCTATTTTTGAGGAAAACAGAATAGGCAGAGAGCACTTTTTTTCCCCAACTAGAAAACTTATGAAATTTAGATCCTTCACATATTTCAGTATTCCTCTCCAAATATCCTGTAGAGACAGCAGAATGACAGATGAGAAACTATTTAACTGTTGCCTCCTGTGAAAAGCTGACTAATGGACAGACTCAAAGTTAATTTGTTAATAGAAGAGATTCTGTGCTCATTCATCTCCATTTTCTATTGGAGGAGGAAGTTTCCATAAAATGATTATTTCATTTCAATGGCAACACTTTCTTTTGTCTGTTACTCTGCAGTCATCTCTTCATCTCCATGATTCACAGCTCCGAAAGCTGATACATCAAAGGAATGGGAATTAAGAAAACATACAGATTAGACTCTCAACAATAAAAGAATTGTTTTCCCATCAGTTAATTTTTTAGTGCATGTCTTTATAACAACATACAATCATGAAAAAAGAGAACAAGAAATTGATCAGCTTCGAAGTATCAACAAGCCTTTGCCCACACCAAAGACAGTTGCTTTTCACTACATGCTAAGGAAGCCGTTGGCTTCTCAAACAAGCACTGTGCATTAGCCAATACCAATACCACTGCTGTTTTCTTATATTTTCAGGGCGATAGCCTTACAATTACATTTTCTGAAAACAAAATTATGTCTTACAGTTGTACACTAACGTGGAGTGAAGTCTGTTGCACTCTTATACTGATGATTAAGAAAAGTAATTTTGAGGCGAACAGCTTTAAAGATATGCGTACTGGAAGTAACAACGGAAAGACTGCAAATTGAACTCAAATTTTTACCAATCTGAAACAAACAGTAAAGTACAGTGGGCCACCATTCATTAACCAGACTACTTCAGCAGAACAAAACCATCCTTTGGCAAACCCTCTAGCTACAAGGAAGAAATTAATCCTGATCTGCCCAGCCAGTATTTCATGGTTTATGTGCTACAAGTAAATTACTGTGTGCTGCCATGGAAGGTTTTGCACATCACAAAATACCCAAAACATTTCGTAACCCTTCAAAACTATTTACCACCTCCATCCCATATAGTTCATATTATTGTTCAACTTGTATTTGGTCTTGTTTCCAACACTGAAGATCCCAGATCCTGCAACCAGCAGGACACACACGATGTCCCCCATATCTCAGCAGTATAGTTCAGTGGGTACTGCAGAAGTGTCCTATAGCCTAGAGCTGCCTTTTAGTACAAAATTATAGTTGCTAAGAAAGTATTAAAAAAGATTAAGTATTAGTTAGCAGAAATAAGCCTTGCTTTTCATTAAAGTGCATTTCAGTGTAATGCTATTAAAACTCTCCAGGGCAGGATTAAAATGAGATTTTATGGAAGTGGGTAATTAAGAGGTCAGCAATATTTTTGAACACTTAAATTGTTTTTTATAAGGATATTCTTTTTTAAAGAAAGAATATATCACCCCATGTTACCGGTAAACTCATTAAAATTGAGGATAACCATTTTTGAAAAAAATAATCTTGCTCATTTTTTCTTTGCTTAGCTAGATAGTATCAGTGGATCCCTGTGTTGCTCAAATACAAGAGTCCCTCTGAAATTACGGGTGAGATCACCATGATCAGACACTGAAATCATGATAGTAAAACAGTACATAGAAAATAAAAGGGCAAATTACACATTCAAAAAAAAAAAAAAAAAAAAAACACAATCTTTTTAAAATCACTTCTTAAGTTGCTGTACTGGCCGGGATGGAGCTAACATTCATCACAACAGCCCTTGGTGTTGTGCTTTGGCTTCATGGCTACACCACTACATGGTGTTTGCACAGCGTAAAGGCCACCTTTGGGGGGGGCACCCACTACTTTTGTGTGGCATTTTTGTATTATACACAGTACATACCAGTGAAACACTGACAGCTGCAGAGAGGAACAGCAAATACCTCTCAGGGGATAACAACTTGATCTTTGAGATCAGATCACAAGAACACCAAAGAAGATACAGGACTTCATCTGTTTGAAGCCAAAAAGAGACGTTCAGCTTCATGGGCTGCAATTTCTCTCTTGAATTTGCCAAGGATGGAGGTTGACCACAAAAATTTCAGTCCAGTTATGAACATGGTTCAAAGAAATTTAAGCTATCTGCACCTGCAACCAGAGCCAAAATATTACCAAAGGGCTAGAAAACATGTTCTAATACTACGTATGCTACGGAAGAGATTTTTCATTACGTGCACTCAGTGAGGTGTTTGAATGAGTAACTATTGGCTTTTCAACCAGATTTAGAGTGGAACGTTGCCACATGGTCCAGTGAGGTGTTTTCACATGTGGATAGAGCCAAGAATAGGTAAAGTCCAACTGATCTCAAAATAAATGAGCACCAACAAGAAATATCAGCTGCACGTACTTAAAACATTCTTTAGGAACTGGGAATACTTGATATATTTGGCAGAGTTGCAGCCAGGAGCAAAAAACCTTGCAATACTGGAAGTATGCTGTGAAACAGATATGAGGTATCTACCAAGAATAACCCCTCTTTCCGTGATTCTTGCTTGCTCTCTCTCTCCTTACTGCATTTAGGAAATCAAAGTGATTTAATATAAAACAGCAGAGATAGGAGATTGACTGCAACTCCTAAGAAAAAGCCTAGGAGGCTAATGAACCATTATGGTAAAGAGCTGAATAAGCTGGGATCCTGAAAAGAAATTAGAGGTGTATTTTAGATAAGCATGAATACGATCAAAAAACATTTCATATAGATTGCTGTGTGCAAGTAGGGCACTTTGCTTAATCTCATCCAGCTATACAACTTAAATGAAACAAAACTTCAATTTGACTTTCAAAGGCTAATGCCTAAGGTATTTTAGGAGCAGCTTTGAAGAATGCAAAGTAGCATGCCTAGAGGTATTTCAAACTCCTGTTGAAAAGCCAACAAGTTAAGTTGTTAGGAAGCCAGACTCAGCTGCTTCTCACAGGTGGCTCAAATTGTACCAGAAGATGCTTAGGTTAGAAATTAGGAGACATTTCTTCCCAGAAAGAGCAGTCAGGTATTAGAATGGGATGCCCAGGGAGGTGGTGGAGTCACTGACCCTGGGGGTGTTCAAGGAGAGGCTGAACCTGGTGTTTAGGGACATGGTTCTGTGGGTGACATTGATAGCAGGGGAATGGAACAGATGATCTTGGGGGTTTTCTCCAACCCTAATGATTCTATGAGGGCAGAACTCTGTATTACCAAGTCCTGTAAAATGAAGGATTGTACTAATTTCTGGGGAAGAAAGCAATGAGGTCAAAATGAAGGAAGAAAAAAATAAAACTGTTGCCTTGGCATTATCCAGGAAGAACTGCTAACATTTCCTTAGCTGGGTATGGTGTACCACCCAGATTCTCAAGGGCACGTCCTTCACATCTACCCAAAAGGCATTGATTTCTATCACCTGTCCTTATCCCCACTAATATGAAACTGGATCTTCGGTGAGAATGGTCTAGTATCATATGGTAGCTATATCTACATCATGGGCTAGATCTCCAGGAAGCAATGAATTCTGGAAACACCAAAACAGGCTGGTCTGATATACTAAATATAAGCATAGTAGCATTTGCATCAAATTAGACTAGCCTGGTGGAGCATTAAGTGGAAGTACATTTGGAAGAAATATTATTTTTGTTTATATTTAATTGAGTCTCAGGCTGGTCGGGTTAGTCTATTTATGATATACCTATGACATAGAGAAAAAACATTGTAAGTGAATAATGAATGGGAGGACATACTAGACTATTCCTCCCATGAGATTACTGTTCCCAGCCATTTAAAAATGACAGCTTAAATGGCTCAGAGTTGCACTGATGTATCATTTAGTCCAACTAAGCACTCGATGTTTCGCATGCAAAATTCACAAGGCAACCTCTTCCACAGTTTTGCTTATTGCCTTCTTGCATTATGTAAAATCTGGGCTCTTCTACTGATGGACTCAGTGCTATACCACTATTATCTAGAGTTAGCCAATATGTAATTTGTAAAACATGCATGTTCCTTTATTAATGGGTAATTCCAGAGGCATGACAGATGTCTTATGACATTAGCTGATCACAAAATTCCTTCTGGCTACTACATGGAAATAAACCTGCTTCTGTTGCCAAAGACACCCATGGGAAAACTAAGTTTGAAAAAAAGTAACATTCAGATCTTTTGCATAATGTTCACATGAGAAATTGAATCTCTGGAACAGGATGATTACTCGGTACCCAGCTGGGGATGGGTATCTGCACCATGAGGGTCCCTGCACTGACATCTGGAGTTCAATCAGGTCAGGCTGCCTGAGCTGTTGTTCTGCTCAGCTCCTACAACCCAGCTGAGCATTGGTCTGATAAGGACTGCTCTAGCATTTGAATGACCCACAGATATTCATTATCTTAAGCAACATAAAACATCTGCCAGTTACGTTAAGCATCCTACACGACCATTCCTGAATCTGCAAGAGCAGGTTCTAGTGACTCTTGAAAAGTACCTGTGTAAAGTACAGTAAACTCTACACCACAAATCACATACAGGGGTTTCCAAGACTGCATGTGCTCTGCCCAAGGAAGTAACTGACACATCAGGAGCACACAAGTAGTGCCCAGTACTGGTCTACACATGGCAGGAGCTGCAGGAGACTGTGCAAATTCCATATACGAGGGTTCTTGTAGAAAGCAACATGGGCTTGCTGGGAGGCTTCAGCCACCTTGTCCCAGCTGTCCCTGTCCCCAGTGTGCAGAGGACACCCAAGGGACTCCTGAAGCACTCAGGGAAGTGACGACCAAGTGTCCACAAGCAGGCACAGCTTTGACACCCAGGTGTACCTCAGTTGTAACGATATGGCAAACAGGAATTTCATCCTTACAGCACAATGAATTCTGAAGGTATTACTTCATCTTTCTCAACATTAAAGTAACAACAACAGACCAACTTGGAAGAGAATTACTAGGGTTACTAAAAAAAAAAAAAAAAAAAAAAGACAACATTTTCTTCTTGAATGCAAAGTAGCTAAGCAGCCTTGCTTGGCTCTCAGATACTCTTCATATTATTTTCCCTATCTAAACAAGTATTTTTCATTTTATCTCCTATGCAGCTCAATGACTTAACACTCAGTTACTTGAAAGTTAAGCATTGTGATGAAAACTACAAAGCTTAAGCCATCAAACTAACATATTTCAAGTTTACAGATTGCAGATCTTTGAGCTATACTCAATGCTCCTATTTTAAGCTATAAGACCACAAAGTTTCCTCTTCTTGAGTTGATGGGTTCTCTATTTTGGGAGAAAAAGACCATTGTTTTGTCCCTCCTGTTATGTTTGTTCCATTCTTACCACTTAAGTTTCACCATCACTTTATTATCACTACTTAAAACATTTGCAGAGTTTTATTTTAATTAGCTTCTATATGGAATTGCAGGGGAAAAAAAAGAACAAGCAGTAGTTCCTGTCTTTTTTTTTCTTTTTTTCTTTTTCTTTTTTTTTTTTTTTTTTTAACTTCTACATTATCATGTGTTAATCAATGCACTTGGTAGCTGAACAAAAATGCTGGGTATTCTGTTACCTCATGGAAGTATCAAACACAGAAGGGTATATCTAAATATCTCCAAGTCTAGACCAGAAGTATATAAGCTGAAAACAATGCATACAGGAGGCTGAGCTGACTACTTTTCATCCAGCTGCTTTATGCCTTACCTGCTGTATTTGTCCCTATCTGAATAACAGCAAGATTTATTCTGCAGACAAATGTTAGCATTTTCCTCTTATGGTTTTTAGCCTCTTATTCTACAGGAAAAAATAAATGAAACAAAACCTGCTTGTCTTCAGGCAGTCGTACTTCACCTCTATAAATATCTTCTGCACAATAACTCACAGCGTACATAAAAGCAGTGACAAGGTCACTTACTATGAACAATTCATGATCGGTTACCGTGGCAACAAAAATGCAGCAACAAGGGAAAAAAGGCACAGTAAAAATTATAGGATGTTTCCATTATGTAAGTGACTCCTGTGTTTGCTCCAGAATGGTTTACCCAAGAAGTTCCAGACTCCAGATGTTCTTCATTTGCTGTGGTTTCACACCAGGAGCAACTTTGCTGTTTCAGGGGAGTGACTGGAAATGCATCCTAGCATAAGTGAAAAGAAAACTTAAAAAAAAAAAAAAAAAAGTGAAACTTAAAACAGAAGTGAAAGGATACGGATTTTAACCACTTTCAAACAATGTTTCTTTTCTCCTTTTCAGCCTGGAGAAAAGGAGGCTCAGGGGCGACCTTATCGCTCTCTACAGGTACCTCAAAGGAGGCTGTAGTGAGGTGGGGGTTGGCCTGTTCTCCCACGTGCCTGGTGACAGGACGAGGGGGAATGGGCTAAAGTTGCGCCAGGGGAGTTTTAGGTTGGATCTTAGGAAGAACTTCTTTACTGAGAGGGTTGTTAGACACTGGAACAGGCTGCCCAGGGAAGTGGTGGAGTCACCATCCCTGGAGGTCTTTAAAAGACGTTTAGATGTAGAGCTTAGGGATATGGTTTAGTGGAGGACTGTTAGTGTTAGGTCAGAGGTTGGACTCGATGATCTTGAGGTCTCTTCCAACCCAGAAATTCCGTGATTCTGTGAAAATCTAGCATGAATTTTATCCATCTCTGTGGGTGGACATATGCCAAAAAGTAAGAGCTTCTGGCTAGCATTCACAGCTATTTGCTAGCCAAATGTAGTTCACACTGCCAATCGATATTCCTCACTTGTCCTCCCTTCAGTTAAAAGAACTGGGCTATTTTCACTTGGCAATGTTGTTCCAAATACTCAGTAGGACTTCTGCAGTTAATGCACTACTTTAGGACTTAAATTTTTGACTTTTAACCTTTGTGCTGAGGAGAAGTAAAGGTTTTCCAGAAAGCCCATGGTACTTGGTTCCACTCCAACTCAACGCCCTCCTAAAGCAGTAACTGAGCTCCCAGTGGTTCTATTGCACAAGCAGGTAGCCAACGTTTCACTGACCAAAACACAGTCATGCCAAGAAATAGTAAGCACCCTAACACCAGTAACTGTGTTTCTTCTGAATGCTATGTGTTCAGAAAAAGAAGGGAATAAAATTGTTAGTTCAAACAAAAAATAAGTGTTAAATTAATTACTATTGCATTAAGTCATTAAGTCACACAGTTGCAAGGGTCTTGTTCTAAATGCAGTCAGTGTTAATTAAATTAGAAGTGCATGCACAGAAAGATGTAGCAAAAATGTAAAACAACCTGGGGTGAAACATATGCAGGCTTTCAGTGTTTGCTTTTTTAAAGCATATAAGGATTTATACTGAAGATCCACATCAGAATTAAGAAAAAACTTTTCTGATCACTTTCTAAATAATACTCAACCTGAAAATTTAATGGGATAGAACTGCCTCTACAGTTTCCATACAGAAGGATTTTACAGCCTAATGATAAAACAAAGAGAATTGAAAGACAGAAGTGAAAACAAAGGCAAGAATTGAATCCCTAAACATATATTAACCATTTAAGCTACCTCTATTGTATTCTCAAAATTTTCTGGAATTTGTTTTTAAGAGCTTATACAGCCCTCTTTAAATTTGAGTGCTATGAGAAGATTAAATGAAACTTTAAGAGCAAATTCTCCCTCCTCTGCTAAGCAGAATATTTCTGGCTTTCATAATTAACAGTATCAATAAAATTATTTGATGTTTTCCAAGTCTCTGTAATACAAATGCCATGCTGAGCCCTTGTAATTCAGTCAGAAAAGCTGAAACAAGAACAGCTTGTAAATTCTGTTGTGATCTCTTAAACTGCATTGAGAAAGAAGCAGAAGAAACTTTTCTAAAAGCAGAAGCATCAAATACATTTTACGTCACTTTCAAGGACTGGAAAGGACTGACTCTTAATTCTCAAGCATTTGAGCTGGAAATGCTAGAAGTATTAGCTCTTCAGACTTGAATTAGCAAGGTCTGCTAACTCTCAGCAACTTGTAATAGAGATGCCATACCTCTACATCATTAATCGAAGTCCTAAAACTCCTGTTTTTCTTTACCAGTAGGAGAAAAGGGAAGAAAACCCCTCAAGGTGGTTTCCACCCCCCCCTCCCCAGCCTGTTCTAAAATTCTCTGACTGCACATTATCATCAAGAACTTCATATCCAGATTGTATCTGCCCTTCTGAGTATCTAGGGCAATAACAAGAAGCCCATGAAATGTAAAATTCCCCTCCTATCACCTTCATGAAGACCACAAAAAATTAAATAATCCTGGAAGGTATCAGACCTATTCAATCAGAATGATTTTCTTTACCAAAAGATAACTTCAGTCTTCAACTGTGGAAGGAGATGAAGTTCCATCTTCTTCTACTTAAGGATTTTTTTTAAAAGTCATCTAGAGCTTCCCATACATCTATAAATCCAAGTTCTCTCATCATCTTCTCAAGCTATTTAACACCAGAAACAAATTTAGACCCTATAACTTGCAAGTTCTGTCCAAAAAAAAAGATAAAAAATTGTTTCATCATACTTAGAAAGGGAATCATAAAATAGTATGGATTTTAATCTGAAGTACTACAGTCAAAAGAGAATTGTTATCTTCCCTCTGCTCTCTCAACGACTCTGAAACTTCAGTCCTGTGTCCACAGTTAGAGAGTTCTACAAGACGAGCAAGGTTCAGTTTTGCTTTCTCTTATGTATAAACACAAGTTCCTGAAGGCATTTTAGCGATGTTGGCTTCAACATTTTGAATTCTGAAATGTGACCACCTAAATCTTTCTTTCGTCTTCACAATATTAGGCAAATATTTTCAGGACCCTTTGTCATGTTAAAAAGCCATCTTGGTCAGCAGGTTCTTTCAATGCAGGTTCTTTACAGCATTGCCGCAGACTTCACAGGGACAAAAAGCCACACAAAACATAGCACAAAACACACAATCATCTGTCACTACAACTTACCCAATTGTAACTACAGGTGGTATTTTTAAGTAGGCAGAATGTAATTGCCCACTTGGAATTCTGCCAGGACACTGGAGCTAATTATTTTTTAAGGATTAATTTTGTGCCCGCATGAAAGCTGATGGATCAATCACAAAAGATGAAGTCAGCTCATTCGCGGACTAGTACGGTGCTAGCTGTGGTGATGTAAATGTCCCTGCTGCGCGCTGACAATGTACCATTTACCTAAAACTGAAGGGGCACACGCATTAGTGTGAAGTTGTTCTGCAATCTATTTTTAATAGAAGACACCAGCAGCAAACATGAACATGGGTGCAAATCTGTCTGGACCCAAAGCAGCAGCCAAGCTGCTCTTCCAGCCCCGTCACTGCTGCAGTTTAACCCCCAGGCTTAGCAGCACTGCCCACCCACCCACTTCCCTCAGTGAGACAGGGAAAGAACTGGAGAAAGAAGTGCGAGAACGTGTGGGCTGAGATAAAGGCACAGTAACAAGAACAGAAAAATAAAACACAAACATGTGATGCCCAATGCAGTTGCTCCCCACCAGCTGACCACTACCCTGAGAGGAAGCAGACCCCATCCAGCTGCTCCAGTGCCAGGGCTCATAACAACTCCCCGAGGTTTGGCACATCCCTGGGGCCAGCGGGGCTCTGCTGGCCTGGCTGTGTCCCCCCAGCTCCTCGGGCACCCCTGGCCTTGGTGCTGGCCCTTGCTGGAGGGACAGCATCAGGAGTAGAGGATGCCTTGGCTCTGTGCAAGCCCTGCTCAGTATCAGCTAGAAGACCAGGGTGTGAGCCACATTATTTCCATCCTGCATCCAAAATACAGCACCATACCAGCTACTAGGAAGAAAGGTAACTCCATCCCAGCCAAAACAGGACGGTAACATTGCCAGAATTCAAACTTGCGATTGTCATTATTACCATATGCAATACACTGTAAACAGAATATTCACCTTCAACACACCTAAAGTACAGAGTTGGCACTACAGGAATAATATAACAGCATTATGTCAAATTGACAGATATTGTCTGTATCATATTACTTACTGATCAACATGTAAGTTCAGTTTCTATGACTTCTCTGTTGTCTGTTAAATTTTTTAGAAGAGTAACAGAAGGAGAAACTAGTTCTACTCTCAGCTGCATAACATTATGGCCTAAAAATATACATGTACATCCTGCATGATGGCATGCACCAGACTCTGCTTTCATGACTTACTGACTGTTCCATAAGACTCAAATTGCTTATCAAGTGAAGGCAAAAAGGCAATGCCTCCTTGCCTGGATAAAAAAAAAGCAGGTATAGATTCTGCCTTGGCATCACTGTCACGATGCCAGCATCATTCATGATCATTTTGCGGCCGCCTTCAGAAGTACTTTTCCCCCCACCTCCCCCCATCTTACACCAGATTTAAACAGTAAAACTAAAAGGACACAAACAAGAAAATTCAGCAAGAATTAGTCATTTTATATATCTAAAAAGCATGTGTGTACATATGCACATGCATACTAGCCCCTGTGTCAGCTATTGGATGCCCTGTCAGTGCAGGTCAGACAAAAAAAAAAAAAAAAGCAACATTTGAGGTGCTAAAAAAATATGTTTTGCTTTTTTCTATTGCAGGGAGAAAACTTTTTCAAAATAAAAGCCTAAGTACTATAAAGAAATTGTATTATGCAGTATATCATAAGAAAAACATTTTCAAACAAACATGTCCTCTGAATATGTATTTCAAGAAGTTCTACAAAAATGTTAGAAGTATTTTTTCCTGTTTCACAGACAGAAAACCTTTAAAGCCAAAGAAGGAGAAAAAAATCACAGAAGCTAAAAATCAGAGTAAGTTTGCATGTTTTGTTCTAAAATGCGATATTAAAATTATTCTAGAACTAAGAGAATCTAAGAAATAGCATTTAATAAAATAAAACTGACTGCACAAAGCCGAACCATATGGACAACAAACGTTGTGATTAACAAGGTTTAAATTCAGTATTTTTACAGTCACTGCACAGACCTCAACTGCTCAAAGACGAGGCATAAATATGTGACAGCATTCTTCATCCACTATGAAGAAAATCAGCGAGCTGGAACCAGGAAACAAATTCTGCAAGTGGCTAATGTAACTAGACAGCAGCTGAATATTACCAGCCATGATTCCTGCCTCAGATGGGATCTCTGGGTGGAAGTCAGAGACGACGCAGCCAAACAGGGCTCCTGCAGCATGTCCCTGCCTGCATGATTCATGCCTGGCATTCAGGGGTCGAGGTTTGCTTCAGATTCTTCAAGAACTGTGGTACCTCAAATACTCCGCCTAGAATACAAGGGGGTTGGTGACATCTGCTTGCTTGTTAATATAGTCTGTGCTGCAAGAAAACATTTTGTCTCTAGTCAGAGAACTTAGTCTCCTTTTGGAGAACTTCCCTTTTCAGAAAGGGGCAGGAGGCACAGAAAAGCAGGACAGCCCTGTCCTCACTGTCTCTGGGCTCGGGACAAACTGCTGCCACGCTCCCAGGCAGCCACCAGCACAGGAATCTCCTCGGGGACTGATTTTCTCAGCATTTACTTGTTGCCCTTCCTCCTGCCCCACTGTCCTTGTGCCCACAGGTACAGCATCAGTACCAAGCCAAAAGACAGCAGATCTAAGCTGGATGCAACCTCGTTCCAGCTGTTTCCCCATTCCTGAGAATCAGCAAGGCAGAGGCGGGAGCACTGTCAGCCTGCTGTCATCACCACTTCCCCTTCACAGCCCCTCCACGTGGTGCCAGCATTTCTTAACCAGTAAGCAGTACCGTTTTCCCACCATACCACTGGAAGCACTATACTATCTATACAGCACCTGATGATATCACGATGTTCTCACCTAAACAGCATAGCCAGCAGAGAACTGCCTGGCTAAACACAAAGGTTACCAGCGTGTCTATTCACAGGCTATGAGCCTAAAAAACTTTGCGAATATTCAGCTACTTAATCATTGACATGGTATTTTGCAAGTCTTTCAGGAACACTTTGAAAACGATCAATGGTCTAACAAAGACTGCTTTACATTATACAGTTGTTTATATGCTAGTGTTCTAATATACTTACATACTAACACTAAATTCAAAATGTTATGGAATTTCACCCCAATAAAGATATGCTGAAAATACAGTCATTTAACTCCATCTTTAAAGTCTTGAGGAACTAAGCTTTTATCACAGTACTTTTAAGATTAATAAAGTACACATCTAAAAGGGCTATTTTCAGTTATAACTGCATTTAACTCTCTATATGGATCACTTGCTTCAGGAAAACTACACTGACCTTTTCCAGCTACAAGAGATTTCTAAAGACTCACGCAAATAAGAGAAAGCTGCATATATCCTCACTTGCACCAGCTTGCAAGTTACCAATAGCTCTGTGGATGGGAATAGGGTTAGACCTAGAATAAGGCTCAGCGAGATGTACACAGCCTCATCACCTCATTTTACTGTCAAATACAGGCTTTTTGACTGCATCCAAGCAGAATCCACAGAAACTGCAGCTACAGCACTCACCTCTTTTCAGTGGAAACCATGCAGGTGCACATGCAGGTGTGGGAGCCTGGAACTGTTTGTACATTTCCCAGTTTAGACTTAATCTTTATATATTATGAATGGTTGATTAAAAAAATATGCATCCCTTAAGTTACTGTCACCTGTTCTGTTTCATTCTGTGGAGTAGGAATGTTCCCCCTTTATCCTAGAAATACCTAAAGACCGATGCTTTTAATTGTCCCACAGCAGAGGAAACAACTGAATTTGGCTGTTCTCCAACAACAGCAGCAGCAGCCACTTCAATACTTTCACAATACACTCCTTCGGATTGCAAGGAGGTGCAGCCATCTACTATGATTCCAGAGTTCTGAATGTAAAATACATGTACACAACACCCCACCAGAGCACAGGAACACTAGTCCCAGTTTTTCCTGCCCTAGTTTTCCCATATATGGTGGGTTTGGTGTGGAGTGGGTTGGAGCCAGCAGAGAAGCCTGATGAAGCTGTGCAACTGTTCAAAAGCTAAACCAGTTATTCTGAAGACACCAATTCTTTTAGATTTAAAACAGTGAAGTACTAAATTTAATCCTATAAGCTATTTTCCTCTTTTTTTCTGGGCTACAGATTTCAGAATTTCAATATAAACTTGTGTATCAGTATCATAACTACTAAGGGTTCATTTATTGTACACTATCAGTAATAGAAATAAAATATAACCTTTTTTCATAGTTCTTGCTTTCTTCCCATTTACCACCAGCAGAAGATAGGTTGTCTGTGCATCACAACTTCACGCTGACCTTTGAACTCTGCCAATGTTTACACCAACCAGTGCTGCCCAACCTGCAGTATCTAGTATTTTTGGAGAACATTCAGCTCAGTTTTTGTTTTTTATTTTTAATTTTTCTTCTCATAAGAGGCTTCGCTCAACACCACTGAAGTTAACAGGCAGTGGAAGGAGGATCAAGATAAATATGCATCTCTAAGACAAGCGGAAACCAAAGAGAATCAAATCTTGAAGAACGAAGACAAGAACTCACAGATGTTCCATTTAGTTCACTTTGCAGAGCTACAATTTAACTTTCTAAAGAAAACATGTAGCAAAGGTTTAAGTTTCCTTCTCATTTGATTTGAATCCTCCTTTTCTTTAACATCCTCTATACAGATCAAACAATATAGTCATCCCCCCAAGTAATAATGACACACTGCAAAGGAAAACCAGAACTCTCCAGCAATACTGCATCATTAGAAGCAATTTACACAACTGCTACAGAAGAGTGAGTCAAAAAGGAATTAGGAAACTTAGAAAGCCATTAACATCTATAAATGAGTATGTAGCTTTTCTGTGTCTTCCCCCACACACACCATCCTCAACTTGTTTATTTGAGCACTTTTTGAAGGTTGATTCAGTCTGTCCTCCTACTTACTCAATTAACTACTTCACTAACAATAAACTGGAGAAAAAGATTCTGCAACTTTAACATGCACAGTATCATTCCTAACTTTCTTATATTCTAGTATAAGCAGAAATTAAGACAGAAGAGGTCATGCAACTCCTTTCTGTTTTGGTATTTTAGCAACAACATGCTAAGTAGCAGCTATAATGCTATAGTCCTATGTATACATTAGCTTTACAAATAAATGTTTTCTTAACACGTCATGCATTTGTCTACTAAATTCCCCTTTCTGAGCTTGTGCTGACACCCCTACAGCCTCCCATTCTCTGCTCCATGTTTTCCCCAGTGCAAGAGGCTTTCAAAACTCAGCTGCATAACTCGTACATCTGTGCAGTGGTCAGAGCGCTCATTCAGGAGTTAAGAAACCCAGGCTGAATTCCCTCCTCTGCCTCAGTGGGGGAAGTAGAAGGAGCAACTGTTCCACTATTAATCTCCCAAGCTTTGGGGCTACATTTTTCTTCTTACAGGAGCCAATTTTTATGAAGTGGTTGTTCAGCTGCATTTGGTAGCAGTCTGTTTTCAAATATTGATCTTATTTTTTTCCAAACTCTGAACAAGGAAAAAAACAGCATGAACATATGTATGGATGTGCATACACGTGTATATATAACCGCCTCTCATTTAAAGCACAAGAATAATTAGTCAGAGATTCCTGATTTGAATCCAAAGAAAGACATAGCTGTGATCAGGACGTGCCCACTTCTCCTTCAGTCACTGAACACGCTTTCAAAGTTACTGAAACAAGACGCAGAAAGAAAAAAAGCTTACAAATCCCTGTAATAGCTTTTCCACATGAGGAGTTTTTACAAGAGAAACCTACCACAGAATTTCCTCACAGATCTATAGTGGAAATGAAGTATTTCAGTAATCAGATACTCAAATGCATGCAGAGTGCCCAATAAAGCAGGGTTCATATGCCTACGTGATTAAAACACTGAGTCCACAAACTAGATGAGTCCTTACACTGTGTTTATGAGATGGACAATAGATGCAAACACCCAAACTTACTTCAAAACATTTCAATCCTCAAAAGAGAAAAACATGAAGCTCTGTAATGACTTGAGTTTTCTTTAAGAACAAAAGATCTGAATTTGTAATTAATTATTGCTTTCAGCTGAGTATCAAAAGCCTTGAAACATCTACATAGTCTGGATGATCACCAGCCTGGGACACGCAACAGCATTGCACTACGTGCAAAGGCAACCACAGAGGCATGTTTGCACCTTCACTTATCACCAACAAGCCAGATAATGAAAGTCTCAAACATTCCATATAGTTGTAACTACATCCTCCAGGGTGAGGGAATACTTAAGTTTAGGGTTTGCCTACTAATTTCTGATGTTTTCACCCACAGATCCATTCTGCTCTAAGCCCCTTCCTTTGTGTAACATCTAGCTCCTGCTTTGCCTAGAACAGAGAAAATCAAATTCTATTTTTGTACCCAGGAGGCTGACAAAAAAATTTTGTGACAGAAGGCAGCACAAAAATTGTGTTACATCCTCTGTGTCATAACTGACTGGGGATAAGTTTCAGAAGGCTTGAAAATAAAAGTACTACTGGGAAAGCATCAACCCTGTACTGCTACCTGGCTACCCACCTCATTATGAAGAAGAAAGAAAGGAAGAGTTGTTCCTGACAAATCTCGGATGAAAAACAGAATGAGACTCAGCATACCTAAACAAAAAGGGATGATAACAGCAAAGATTTTAAGGCTAATCCATGAATTTTCTCTCATGCCTTTTTTACCAAGCCTAGCATTATGATGCCCCAATCAAATACACCCTTTCTGCCTCTGATGTAATACAAACAACATTCTCCTTCGGCTCCAAAACATACTTCCACGAATACAGCAAAAGGAGCACATAGAACACAGAGGCTTCTATTAAATATTTAAACTTTCCACCTTAAGAATCTTTTGTTGTTGTTGCTTGCTTCTGCTCAAGGCTAAATAGTGAGACCAACTCATGAGGCAAAGCTAGTATCAGTCCTTATATATTATTCATTCATTTCAGATGTACCAATTCCACCTCTGTCTCTAAACCCAGGTATGTCACTTCATAACACAGCTCTTTCAGATCAACAATCCAGAACTCTTGGTCTGTTAAGAAAAGGGAAATTGGGCTGTACTTTAGGGGTTCAGCAGTACCTATTGTAAGCTCCAAGTGTAACGGGGATCTTTTAATCTAATTTTAATGAGGCAAATGAGAAATTAACACATGATTAATGTCTGTCTTTATAGACCAAGCAATATGTTCTGTAGTGTTCAGTGTTTCAGTGTTGTTAACTGTGCTAAGTGCTTTTTGTTCTTAAGGAAACACACACACACTGACTTCTTCACTTCCAGCTGGTTACAAAGCAGATAAACCACCCAAACACCTAGCTAAGCCCCTCCACCTACATGCTACAACTGCAGTATACGACTGCAAATCACCACGTTATTAAACAAGCCTCACTTAGTTGCACACTTATCAGGAAACAATAAATTAGTGACACATTCAGTACCTCTACCCAGAAAACCGTTGCTAGAGATTCACTAAGAAAGAACTGAAGATGTGATTCTGTGAAGATCACCTCTAGGAATATTATCAGCAAACCAAGTTTTGCTCCTAAAATACTGTGTGCATGTCAACTTTGCATCAAGACTGCCTTCAAGTCAACACCTGGCCTTGAGAGGCTTCCCCAGAATTACTTAACAGAAGTACAAAGTTTTTACTTTCACTGCATGGAACTACACACCAAATGTTTTAACAAATAATTTGAAAGTGCGTTCATAACAGGAAACCAAGTGAAATATTCATGTCCATTCCCTCCTGCAGGAAGAATCCTCTTTGTCAGTGCCGAAGTCTATGTGACTCCCTTCCCTCACCTCACAAGGGTAAAACCTTGGTGTATGTTATCATAATTGGCATATTATCATTTACCCACAGAAGCTTCGGGTAAAACCTTCTGATCCATCAGTATCAATACAGTATCATATTGGTTTGAATATCCAAAGTAACTAATGAAAACTGCAGGCAGTGACAAGTATTACAATGTGCTGTCCTGCCCCCCCCCCCCCCCCAAAAAAAAAAAAAAAAAGCATTTGCTACCACACGTTCACCACAACAACCTGTTTAATACAGGATTTTTTTCCTCTACTGGTTTGCCTCATACTTGAATGAGACTTTGCTTTCCCAACTTAATTCTTCCTGTGAATTTCTTAAAAGCATAGCAAAAATTGAAAATGGCATTAAAATCAAAACCTTGACACCTCTAACTTATTTTTAGCTATGTTTATAACAACATAGTGGTATATTATGAAGAAAACTAAACTTAGTACGAGTTTAGTATTGTTACAGTGTACATTAGAATGTCAGGTGCTGATTTAATTGCTTTTGTAGCCAATTTCCTTGCACCTCAAGTCTCATTATTCAGTCATTTAATTATTCCACACAATAATGCATCCTCGGTGTTTGCTTCCTGAGTTCATCAGCATATCATCATATGTGTATTCAACAGTTGTGTCCTTCAGCTGTGACTTTTCTGAGTTTTTTTTGACTGGTTGCCAATGCTACTACTGTTCCACATGGAGGTAGATTTCCTCGACATCCCTTAATTCTGTTCTACCATATACTTAGCCATCTGGACAATAAAGTAATATAAAAAGACCACTGCTTCATGAAAAAATCTGTGCAGCTTTGCAAGTAAAGGGTTTGCTGCATCTGCCCACCTTACCATTTTACAAAGATGCCAAAAAGAGTAACAACTACAAAATGACACAGTTAGGACAAGGCAGAAGAAAGTAATATGGATAGAAGTGATGAAAAAGCAAGGTGTTAACTTTTGAAGTACCTGCAAGTTTTGGAGAAATACAGAACTGTGCTTAAAGCTGCACCTGAACTTCACAGTAAGAGCTCTAGTGAAATTGGGTAGTAAAACCACATAAACATGTTGGAAAGAAATCACATCAAGTCAATCAATAAATTTAAGACAATATAATATACAGTGCTGTTTGTTTGGAGAATATGTATTTTAACATTAAATTCAACCTGGATGACTTATTAAGCTTCCCCTCTGCTCAGGAGGTCTCTGGTGAGGCTGCACCTGGCATCCTGTGTGGAGTTCTGAGGCCCTCAGTTCAAGAGAGACCTGGACATGCTGGAGAGAGTCAGCCAGAGGGCCACAAGGATGATGAAGGGATGGAAGCTCCTCTCCTGTGAGGAGAGGCTGAGAGCTGGGACTGCTCAGCCTGGAGAAAGAAAGGAGAAGGAAGGAAAGGGGGATCTCATCACTGTCTACAAATCCCTGAAGGCAGGGTGCACAGAGCACAGAGCCAGGCCCTGCTCAGCACTGTCCAGTGCCAGGCTCAGAGGCAGTGGGCACAAAACGGAGCACAGGAGGCTCCCTCTGAGCACCAGGAGGCACTTCTGTGCTGTGCGGGTATCAGAGCCCTGGCACAAGTTGCCCACAGAGGCTGTGGAGTGTCCTCCTTGGAGATCTCCCAAAGCCGCCTGGACACGGGCCTGGGCCCTCTCGGGAGGGGAGCAGATGGGCCCGGGGGGCCCTGGCCTCAGCCACTCCATGAGCCTTGTTCATTTCAAGCAACAGTGTATATAAGCATACACATGTTAAAACACACACTCAGAAGGAAAATAATAATTTGTTGCCTAAAATAAATAGCTCACTGTTCTAAACCGGTGATGCAGCAAGTAAATTCTGTTTTCGAAGCATAGTTTCCATTCCTTTAACAAGCTGAAAACTCTTTGCAATCCAATTTCCAAAGAAACTATTAGCTTCCGATACTGTTCCCACATAGAGCAAGGCCCAGCTTACAACATACTATCAATTATTTATACTTTTCTTTGAGTGTGGGTGGAAGGAAACAAACTTTTCCTCTCCAGAATTCTAATGGAACTGGGCATTGAAAAGCACCCTGCTGCTAGCAAGAAGTCACCCATGTCATGCAGTGCAATTGGTAGAGCATTGCAGATACTCCAGCTGCTCCAGTCTGCTCTTTACTGCTACATACACAGTGAGCGACAACAAAAAGCTCATTTAAGAGTTTACCAAATGCAGCCTTTTTTTTTTTTTTTTTTTTTTTTTTTTAATTTCACCACAGAGAAGAAACAAGGACAACAGGAGTACTGCAGGTAATCTACATGCAGATGTAGAGCTTTTGAGATGTACACATTCCAATACGAACAGTGCAAAACTCACAGTGGAAAAGCAGATAGTTTGAGTTGTTTTGAAGTAGTTGTAACATTAAAAAGAAAAGCTTTTTGACACATTATATTACATAATTAAAGTTGGAGTAATTCTGTCACATTCTATTTTTAAACCATGATAGTGCTTTAGTGAAACTTTTCAGGGAAAATTCAGCTACAGACAGGTGAAACAAATTGCTGCTAATCCATTCACATCTTCATGCTGAAGGTCACCATGAAAGTAGTATTAAATAAGTATAAATATCATAGGGAAGAAAACTGATGACTCAAAGTTAGGGTTACATTCAGTTTACAGAGTACAAGATGAACAAGATATTACAGAGCACAAGGTATTTCAGAAGCATAAGAACGCAAGGAATTTATTACAAAATCTCAGATTCTATGTATTTTTTATGTTGAGAAGGAAAAATATTCTTTTGTTTTTATCTGTTCTCTAACAGCATTTGCCTATTTTTTGGTACAATAGCACAATGAACACGTCAAACCTTGTTTCAGGTCCTAGGGGCTACTGCTGAAAGAAAAGAGACAGATATTTTGAATATCCGACTCATCTCATGGGGCGCTAACACCACCCTCTGCAGCTTACTAAATGCAAATCTGACCATTCTGAGTACCACGCATACAACATGCAAAACAGACCATCACAGGCTGCCAGACCCTGAGGGCACTCTGGCTTACTCCCAATTAAGCAACCTATCTGCTCAGCAATGCAAAACACTGCTCTTTACTAACATACATTTCAGTTTTGGGTCAGTTTGCTGACTTTGAAAGCTTTACATAATGGATCTCAATTCAGCCCTCCCACCGTGACTTTAGACCACACACACCCCAACTAAATTTCACCTCAGTGGTCTCCTTGCTGACTAACCAGTGTCCCTGGAAAGCAGATGCAAACCTAAACTTTAACAGAACTTGCTGCCTGAAAAAAAGAGGAGCAGCCAACTATTCTGCTACAGCAAGATGTGGAAAACTACTACATGATCCAGCCTTACCTGATAGTTTAGTAAATATCATCTATGTATCAAATAAAAGAAAATGTTGTTTTCCACTTTTGAACATAAGGAGGGAATATAATAACGCTGTGCGGTAATGAGGGCCATAAAACTGCACAGATAATTTGTTTTAATTAAGCAAGTAATTATCAGATTTAGTAGCCTTCTTATTATATTTGCCACATAAAATAATTTATTTCTTGTGATTTCTGGAACACTACCAGAAAGAAGACTGAATACATCTCACAACTCATATTAACAGCTAAATAACCAAAACACAAGAAAATATGTAAATTTTTTTCTACTCCACTTACTAGCAAGGTGTCCTCAGTAGCAGTCTGTTAATACACAAATAAAATGAAACAAAAAACATTTTCAACACATCCTATTTAGGTTTCAACATCTCTGCACGTCCAAGTCTAACTGAACAATATAGAGACATGCACATTGTCTTTAAATAGTTAGAAATCAGAGGAGGAGCCAGAGTAAAAGTGGGGATTTGCATTCTTATAAATAGTAAGTAATCCAGATCATGACAGTTGCCTGAATTAATGAATCATTCACTCCACGTCTTTTATGAACAATGAATGGTAATTCCTGATCAGACCGCTGCAAACTCTACTCCACAAGAGTGAAACAGAAGAGACAAAAGTTCCTAAGTGACAAACTCTAATGTCAACAGATTCTTTCAACAGTCTCTTGCCTTCTTTTCTAGCAAGTCTCTTCAGAAAGAGATTACTTCCAAAATGAACAGATGCCTTTCCAGAACAAGAAGTCTCAGAAAACCACTTTCTAGGTTCTCACCAAAACACTTTCACAGACAAGAGAATTCAAGTTTTCACACCTTGTCTTCCCTAGCCAGTCATGTTAAAATCATTAAGAACAGTCATTTAAACCTTGGTTCTGGTGTACTGATATCTAGAGAGGGCTCCCTCCTGGGAGCTACGTGGCACTAACCACTGGCACTTCACACACCATCTGCCATGTGAGGAGAGGCAGCACCCTTACCATTTGCAGCCTCCTGGGGCTCAGTGCTTTCCTCGCCACCAGCACTAAAGGAGAACAGCTACAGCAAGAAGGGCTGCAAAAAGGAAGCTGACACGATGCCGCATAGGTGGGTAGGGGCTGGCAGGGGATACAGGGCTGGCCTAGATGACCGAGGCTGGTGCAAGCCACAGCCAGTCCCAGCCAACTCAATGCTGGGGAAACAGCCTTAACAAAGGGCTAAACATTGCACAGCAGTGAGGAAAGAACTGTGAGAAACAGCCCTGCAAAAGCCTACCAAAATAGGAGAAGAAAAAGGGGAAAATGCGATGCTTAAGGCACCAGAGCAAAGCTTCTCCTGCAACCTGTGGAAAGACCACAAGGGGATAGGTGCTTACTTGCAGCCCACGGAGAGGCCTATGCCAGATGATACCTCCAGAATGCAGCTTAGGTGGGAAACCTGAGGATGAAGATGAGCCTGGAAGAAGCTGCAGTCCTCTGGAGCATGCCTGGCAGAGCAGGAGAGGGCAAAGCAGGCTCCAAACCCACAAGTTGCTTTGCCTCAGCCCCTCCAGCAGCCCTGCAGGGCAAGCCCTGGCCCTTTCTGACTCCTCCATAAGGGCTCCAGCAATCTCAGGTAAGGGCAGAAAGTTGGAAAGGTAACGAGCAACACTTGCACTGGGTGTTGCCAGAGCACGAAATAACTGTGGGGAACTTTTTGCTGTTGTACAGCTGTGGAGAGACAAGGGGTACAGATTTACCACATGTGTAAATTGACAATGCTGACTGGTTCTGTGATCAGGTTGCATTGGTTCTGGTGTAATGAGTTCTTTGTTGATGCATGTGAAGCTCGTGATGACCATGATGAACATGTATTTTAACAACAGATCTTAAATGTGTTTCACATGGGGCAAAGGATGGAACGTGCTGGGTTTACATGGCAGGGTTTTGTCAATAGGGCTGCAGAGATGGTCTCCATGGAAGAGGTGGGAACTGCCCTGCCAGACCCAGCAGCCACTTGCCCCCGAAAGAGGCTTTAAGAACAGGCAAAATGCCCCATGTGGGATATGCTGCTATGGATGGGCTGTGGGCCCTCATTCTTTGCCCTCTGCACTGCCCAGAGGAGTCAGGAATGAATGGGGCCAGGTAAGGTGGTGTGCTTTTTGTGTTCTGTACCATCCAGCTCTATTTAACTGGCAATGTGTTAAAATAACTTTGCCAAAGTCAAGTCTGTTTTGACTGCAGTAACTGGTATGTGATTTCCCCAACCCATGAGCTTTTTGATCTCATTTTCTCCCTGCCCCACTTGGAGAGGGGCATGAGCAAGTGGCTGGTGGCAGCCAGCATGGTGCCACCTTGGGGTACCAGCCAGCCAGTTACCCCTGCAGCAGGGAGCTGGTCTGGTAGCAACATCAGCAACAATCCTTTAGATGGAATAAGTTGAAAAGACAACAGCACTCCTCCCCGTAATCACCATTGTACCATCGACCCTCACCCTCTTGTCTTCAGGCAATGGAAGCAGCTACTGATAGAGAAGCATGGCTGATGGTGCATATTGGTTGTGGTAGCAGGGAACAAAAGAACTAGCTATGGGTCTGGCAGGGCAGTTGTAGTACTAGCAGTACTTATTCCATGTGCTCTTTTCTATTTGTATTTCAACTATCTATTCTCTCACAGAAGACTTCTGGTTTTGATGTCTCCTTTCAAGCAACAGGAACCCTATCAGTTTCTTCCACCTTGCAGTCTTTTTCTGCCTTGTAGGTGAGATAGTGAGAGTTCCACTTAGCATCTGGGTGGTTGCTTCCCATTCCCAGTGCAACCCAGGAGGGGGCTGTCAAGAGGGTAGAAAGCAGAGATGACAATACACCTGGTGTTCTGGACAGTCTTGTTAAAGGAAATTCTCAGGAATTAGGCAGCATAAGTAACTGCCAAATTGAAAAATCTTTAATTTAAAAGTTATTGCTGAACTTTGTTGTTAAAACTGAACTGCAATCAGATGTTTTACTGGTAAAATCTCATACAATCCTTGTGCTATTCTGAGAACTACATATTTTTTCATGTATGAAATTTTGTAGCTCATAGAGAACAAATTAAGAAAATCTGCATACACATTCTAAGTCCATCTCCCAGATTACCTTATTTGGAAAACTATATCATATTTTTTATAAATATACTTTTAAATAAGTAAGTTTCTAAATTCCAGCTGGAAATATGGCTCATCAGACTTTCAGCTTCCATTTTTCAAACCACAGCAGTAGGACTTCTGCCAGGACACCAGGAGTATGACAACCAAGAATGTTACCTGTGGAGTTACCACTTCTATCTTCCTGTGATCGGTCACCTTTATAATACCCCATTTATCACATTTTTCATTTTTTCATTTGGGAAGAGAAATGTATACTGAGGTGCATTCCTCATTGGGATTCTTTGTCTGTTCACTAATTACTGTATTAGATGATTGTTTCTCAATGGGTTACTTGTCCATTTCCATCAAAGAACCTGCCACTCCTTGTATTGTACTTCCACCATACACAAAAAAAAGACCTTTTTTTAATCATTCTGCATGACAAGCCTCCTAATAAAAACAATCAAAAAGTCATTATTTGGTTTGAGGGAAGCTTTTTATATTATTTTTATAGGAAAGCATGCAAGCTGTCTGTATTATATTTAAGCACACTGAGATCTGATTATACTAGTAAACCTTGCTATGATTTTGTTTCAATAAACAGTTTAATTGGAAACCTATTCTTATAAACTTTCTCAGTGAGTTGGGGGGGAGGAACAAATTGCAATAAAACAAACTTAAATGTATTTGAGGGTAGATGTTTGCTACAATTATTAAAGGGGGTGAAGAATATCACCTTCAGCTTCATAGGCCTTTATAAAGCTACCAAAGCCAAAATTAACAAAGGGATGCTATTAAAACTATTAGATGTTGCAGAAAACCTGAATGTGCATGACTTTTTGGTACTATAGATGACCAAAGCCATCTAGACTTGTATGTAGTTCCAGCAAATTACAAATGTTTTATAGTTCATTTTATAGTTTAGATCTATATAAAAGACTAAGCTTTAAGGAATGCAAGCATATAATTATTATAACAAATGCCATTTTTCCAGAAATTTCTAAACTCAAAACCATCTGTAAACTGCAGCCACGACCCTTATCTATTTCAGTTCAGACAAACAGTTTGAGTCCTCCAGGAGGTATTTCTAAGGTTATAAAAGTTATAAAACCTAAAAAAGTTATAAAACCTAGAGTAGAGTAGACCTAGATCTGGGTATTATAAGACCTAGAATGATGCAGAACGGTACCTTCTTACCTGACCAAAGTACAAACAAACAATTGAACTACTTGTAAACATGTACACAAACATGAAAATTAATTGAAAATAATCTTTGACAGCTGCATTCTTCACTAAGAGCTTATCTGGAACATGAAGTATTTCCAGAAACTTTCAGAATGATGATTTACCTCATCTTTGGAATAGTTTTCCTATTAAACTCTTACACAAAGCATAAACACAAGTAGGAAAGTTTAAATTCTAATCTAATGAAAGTTGTATTCAGGAAAAAATTATAAAGTTGGAGAAGTTTTAATACCACAGAATCATCTAGGTTGGAAGAGACCTCCAAGATTACCTAATCCAACCTCTGACCTAACACTAACCCGTCCTCCACTAAACCATATCACTAAGCTCTACATCTAAATGTCTTTTAAAGACCTCCAGGGATGGTGACTCCACCACTTCCCTGGGCAGCCCATTCCAATGCCTCACAACCCTCTCAGTAATGAAGTTCTTCCTCATATCCAACCTAAAACACCCCTGGCGCAACTTTAGCCCGTTCCCCCTCATCCTGTCCCCAGGCACAAGGGAGAATAGACCAACCCCCACCTCACTACAGCCTCCTTTAAGGTACTTATAAAGAGCGATAAGGTCGCCCCTGAGCCTCCTTTTCTCCAGGCTGAACAATTCCAGCTCCCTCAGCCACTCCTCATAAGACTTGTTCTCCAGGCCCCTCACCAGCTTCATTGTCCTTCTCTGGACTCGCTTGAGCACCTTGATGTCCTTCCTGTAGCAAGAGGCCCAAAACTAAACACAGTACTCGAATCATTGTTAATGCGTAACTGGTTGAAATAAATTTCAAGGTTTATTGTGTAACTTCCTCACCATCTTGACAGCAAGATCACATTTTCAAACATTTACATATGAACTATATGGCCAAAATGAACAACCCTGTCATTCATCTGCTTTCAACTTATGTACATCAATACACAGATTGAATGAGCAAGCTTTGCAAGCCACATGTAAATGCCCACATTTGATATTTTGATTCATATTGTCATAAGAAAAGCATCTCCCTCTCCTTAACTTACTTTCCTATTTTTAAGGCCTACATCTTCATAAATAAAACTTCTGGGTGCAGTATAAGTAACAGTCTTTCAGGTTGACCATGAATTTCAGTGGAATACAGTTTTTTAGAAATGTTTATTGTTAAGCATGATAGAGATATAATGCTTATAACAATGATATAATTATTATATTATTGTAATATAATAATAATTGACATAATTTTCAGGAGTCCAAGGTGCAATACCACTACCAGCTATATAAACAAGTTATCTATGTATATATTTTGCAGGTTTGAGAAAGACATAGGAGCCTGTTAATAACATCAACAATCAGAGTAGCTTCTGTTGCTATAGTAGAAAATATGTCAAAACAATAAAAGATACTGCTTAGAGCTTCTTATTTTTTATTCAATGGAGAAAAATATTTTTATTTTTTTTTTTATTTTAAGTACAAAAAAGATACCATTTCCACATATTTCACATGCAGATCCTCAAATACCTGCATCTTCCCACTAAAATAAAAAAAAGATATATCAATTTCTAAACTATTTGATGCAGTTCCAAGTGATCAAGCCAAACCCTGGATTAAACCATATTAGCACATCATGCAAAAAGTTGCTCAGAAGTCATTTAGACATGAAATTTCTCAGGATTTTGCATGTTTACATCTTTGCATCTTTGGAAATAGTATTATGAGTAAATGCAATAAAAATACTTTTTGCAAATAAAATAGCCTTATTTCCACAACTACAGCTTCAGTAATGCCATATATTTTTTACACCAGAGGTAGGTATCTTTCTTATCTGTTTTGTCTATCTCAACTCTCACTTGAATGAACTAGAAATTTTGCAAACAATCTGAGATGAGAAGACAGAATAAATCATGAGAAGTAGATATTGCATGTAAGATAAACTCTGAGATGACTGAGCTCAAAAAGAGGGTTAAAGAAAGAAAATGAAATAAAAATTCTGAAGTGATAGCTACAGCATCTTTTGATTACCATGCATAAACAGCACAAACCAAAATAATTTCCAAATTAGAGAGGAAGATTTGATTAAACACAGACTTTAAATACATTCACTTGCTACACAAACAGAAAGAAAGTGTGCTGGAATTTTCAAAATGTCTCAGAATACATGAAGGAAATTATACAAATATGAAGTTCTACAGAAAAAATGTTCAATTAGAAACAAAGGCACTACACTATGAATAAACGTCCCCATTTAGCAGAGCATTTTAAGCTATATTCTTAGTATATGCTTTCTGCAGTCTGATGAGCGATGCACTGAATGCAAGTATGTACATCGATACTGTGCCAGCCCAGATCTAGATTAAAAAAAATAATAATAAAAAAAATCTCTTTCAAGTAAAATATTTGAATTAAATAGACCAGTATTAAGACAGTGTTACAGCACTTATTACTTCCTTTCATATTACTGAGTTATAAACAATTATTATTAAAAGAGGGTCCTTTGTGACAAGAACATACTGACATCTGCTGGCATTCTATAAATGCATTTCTCTAGATGGATTTAATGCCCTCAAACTTTCTTTCTTACTTATCTTGTTTGCATAACAAATTAACATTGTCCATATCTTAATAAACCGAATGTATACAATATTCTATACTTCGGAATGTTGAAGTGTGCACAGCATTCTGTAGCTAAGCAGTGTACAAAACCAAGCTTCTCTTTTCATATTTTACCTCTGAAGTACCACAAGAGATCATTTGTGCCTATGTTGTATAAGAATGTTTAGTGACAGGGCAGACAATTTACATTCAAATTATTATATCCCTAATTTCTTTACCAACAAAAGACCAGTATTACTAATTTACTATCCCAGCATGTAAGTAAAGCTGATGCTAAAGGTAAGACTCAGTCAAGACTCATGCAATGGATGTACTGTTTCACCCTAACAGCTAGCAGATTGAAAGAATGGATTTTATTTGTATTAGCATCATAACACAAGGATATATGTATACACAACTCCGAAGCATCTAGTAAACCACATACTGAGCATGGTACCGAAACACGTGGGAGAAGATCCACTATCCATCTCTTGACACAATCACCACAGGTATTTTGGGTGTTTTGCTAATCAGAACATAGTCCACAGAGCTGAAGAGGTTTCAAGACTACAGCATGCAAAAGGCAGAAATTCTGGTTAACACACAGAGTTCCTAAAGCAGCTATAATTTGGCATCATAGTGAATAAGGATATTCTCTAATCACTATACATGTCTGAATTTATTATTTGAAGTTTGCTGTATATTCATTTAATGCTTGCTGTTGGAATCATAGCTTAAAGTTTCCTCCCCTGTGTGTGCTATAATGCAAAGTTATGGTTAATAATTTAAATGGAAAATAGAAGAAATTCAAAACCGTAGTTCATACTGAGTCAACAACTCAGATATGTTACAAATACATACTGAGGCACAGATTTAATATTAGAAAAAGTGATACAAAGCATAGAATATGAACAATTTGTTGAGCCATGCTTAGTAGAAATCTTAAATACAGTCCTTAATGTTTTGCATTTCCAAGCCAGCAGTCAGCCACAAAGTCACTCGCTTTCGACAGTTAATTAGACATATACATATCACTGAATCTCAAAGATGTGAAAGGAAATATAAAAACACTAAATTCACCTTTCTAAACCCTAATTTGTCTGTATTTTCGCTGCATGCACTTGTGTATTTTATTAGATGCTCAAACTAGCAGCCATATTTCTTAGGCTAGACATACTAGAACAAGTAGCAGTAGATTTTAAAAATGAAAATATACACAGCTCTTTTCCTTGCAAAAGTCTAACTAAACCTCACCACCCAGTAGAAAAATAAATACATTTTTCTGAGAAGCAGAGGCAGTACCAGCTTGTCTGGCTCACATTTGTACGTCTCAGCCATGAAACTGTTCATGCAACTTTCTACATAGAGAAAGACAGCAATACACATTAACCTTTCCAGCAAAGCAAACAGTAAACGGGAATGTAAAATCAAGTCCTCACAGGCCCTATAGCTTGCCAGGGGACAGAGCTGACAGCCCCACTGAAACACAGAGACCCAACAATGTAGCCATAAGCATTTCTGTACCGTGTACAGCATCAGCATAAGAGCAAGTAATTCATAACCAATTTCACCAGACCCAAACTACTCACATACTCCATGGCAGACACTATCCAATTCACACGTTCAACTATCATGAGAAACATGCAGGTCATACTGTGACAGTGAGGGTGGCAGAGCACTGGGACAAGTTGCCCAGAGAGGTTGTGCAGTCTCCTTCTCTGGACACATTCAAAACCTGCCTGGATGCCATCCTGTGCTATGTGCTCTAGGTGATCCTGCTCAGCAGGGGGGTTGAACTGGGTGATCTTCAGAGGTCCATTGCCACCATGGCCATTCTGGGATTCTGTGATCCCAGATTTTGTTTGTTCATCTTTCACACATGTGTAAGTTTCCACAGTCCTAAGACGAGGCACCTCTTACTATTTCAGCATCTCGTCTGGAAGGTCTACCCATGCTGAAGTGTCTAGGTCTAGTAGTTCACTTGGAATTCCCCTTCAGTTTTCTTGTTTGAGACAGTTCTATTAAATTGTTTGAAATTCTTATATATTAAACATCAGCAGAACAGATTTTAAAAAGAAAAAAAAAAGGGGGGGGGGGGGGGAGGAATGTGGTATTAAAATCTTAAAATCCTTCTACTATTTAAAAAGGGTTTAAAAAGAGTAAAAAGAACATCATCTGGGGGTCCCCAAAGCTACCCTTTGACTGTAGAACCACAGGACCACTGATTTTCCCCAGTCAACCCAACACATGCTGCTGCCAAAGCCATTGCACAAATATCAGCTCTGATGCATCAAAAAATAGAAGACCAGCTTTCTTAGCAATTCAGACGACTCAAATAGCACAGATGCTTCATGTTGCAAGCTCTACTCTGAACTGCTCTGTTGTGTATTGGCAAAACTAAGGAGGGCAGTAACAAGAGGGGCCCAAATGATAAACAATTAGAAGACACCAACAGTGTTTCTCTTCCCTGTTATGATCAATATTATTTCCATTTGATTTAAACAAGAGAAAATCTGTAGCTCTTTAGCTGCTTCTAGCACTAACCGTATTCGCTTTGGAGATCTTCAAAGAAGATGAAATTTGAGACCAAAATATACAGCATTTTAAAAAGCAAAATAAACACAAACTGCAATGGGAGGTGTTGGTACTGCATAACTCAGCAAACCTTTTTTATGGCAATGTGGATGTCCTTATTAGAAGGCAACACCACCATAATCCTAAGAACTACCAATAGGACAAGTGCAGTGTTTGATTTAAACACATTTAGAGAACTAATGAAGGCAATTCACTGGTGAAAATTTACTTCAACTATAGTACAGAAGCATCCATTTATGCACTGGAAAGAGCATTCATTCACAGGCAAAGCATAACCCTCTGCTAACAGACTACAGGCACTGAATAGTTGGATTTTGACAAACAAAAGTCAGAAACAAGTAGAAATTAAGAGCCTGTCACCCAGCTCACTTGCTCTTGAGCTCTTCTTTACTTGAATGTATTATTTGCTTATGGACAGTGCTATCACATACCATGGAAGTTCGTAACAAATCTATTCTGAGGACTAGAGCAATCAAGATTTCAATCTAATTTGTATTTAATCTACTCTTGAGCAACTTGAAAGATATGATCACCTGAGAAAACCAAACTAAATAAAACCTTTGATGTAATAAATTAGTTTCCAGTATTCCTGCTTCTTGTATAAATCAGTTATAAAATATTTAATGCCTTTAGCAGGAAAAAAAAATACTATTGTAGAATTCAATATCCAGTAGGAGAATTTCTACTTTTGTTAGAAGTGTAGATTCACATCTTATTTTGCTAATTTTCCTCAGGACAAATATGGAAAGAAAAAAATTTCCTCTGACATCGCAGACTTTTTATTTTTCCTTTATTCAGCCTGCTTGCAAAGCTTTAACATAGAGAAGCATTAAATTGACTACAATAAACGTTTATTAAAACTTGTACCTGTTTTAAGACACTCTTATAAAACAACACTGATACTAAGAATTACTCATGCCTGATTATTGTTCTTTTATGCAACAAAAAGCAACAAGAGCAGCAAGCTACCATACCAAATGAGGAGCATCTGTCAGGCATAGTGTCAATCACACATCGGCTGCACCGCAGTTCATCACACTTTCAAGATAATCTAAATTTTAACTCTGTGGCAGCCACTGTGAAATTCACTACTCCAGTCCAGTTGACAGCAGTGAACGAAGTACCTGCATCACCATTAACTCTTCAGAGATGTGATTTTTGCCTGTATTACTACTGGTAATTACACAAAAGGCAGCTGAAGAGTGCCCAAGAAGACAGAGTCCTATGACAACTTTCCTCTAAAAGCCAACTGGTACAGGATAAGCCTTAAATACTAGCAGCTGCTGTCATCAGAAACACAGGTCAGAGACACTGGACATTTAGAGGAGGAGACACAAAGGATTTGGTACAATATATAACACTTTGGTACTTTGTGTATACCTGTTGGTGTACATGTGCATCTGTTTGTGCATGTGCTCATGAGTGTGACTACGGCAACGCATTACTCACATGTACCACTGATGCTCATCAGCAATGCACTGATGTTCTTTCAAAAGGGATTTTGCCATGTATGTCAAACTGTTCGTTCCATTACCCTTCATCATTTATTCTCCCACTGTAAAAGTACTGACAAAGCTGACAAAACCTAAAAAAATAAGTTTCTCTATGTCAGTCTATCAGACATTGTGCACAACGCAGTGATTTGCAGTTACAGCCCTCCCTCTGCAACTTCTGTCAGAGGCAAACTGAGAGCAACAAACTATGAAAAGAAATCCATAGATGTTCAAAGCATTCTGAATTCTTGTATTCTCAGAACAATAGCTCTTTCAGACCCTGGTGTTATTACAATGCCTCATGCAAACCTTCCTTCCCTGCCTCTTTGCTAAATAGCAGTTTTAGCATAACTAGATGGCTGCAAGGCTAGCAAAAATAAAACTTAATTGCTACTTCTACCTTGGTAGCTCCAGAACCAACAGAGAAGAATAAAAAAGAAAATCTGAACTGGCAAAGTGCCACGTTTAGGAAAATACACATATTAAAAAGGCTAACATGATACGTCTGCAAAGATCCATTTTTTTTTCTTTTCAAAGTGGAAATAATTCTACTAAATACAAATGCAGACCATAATATATAAATAGTACAAGACTAGTGTATTTTTTAGAAGAAAAATAAATTGACCAGGAAAGCCTTTTATTTCTCTTGATTGTAGCAAGCAAATTTGACAGAGTTCTCATTGTAAAAACATAAGATTAAAAAGTGCAAAAGCAAAAATGGTCTGATTTGTAAAGAAACTGGAACAATACTATGGACTCCGGTAACAGAAAGGATGGGCATTTTTATTAAAACAAAACATTCTTATGACTCGGTCATGTCTCATTTTTTAGCTATTTGTTTTTATTTATCATTTACTGTCTTGTTCCGTATCATGTATTACTGATAAGTTACATATTTTGTATAGAACTTATGAGGAAATTGTATCTTCCTAAATGTGATCACTTTAAAATATTTTCCAAAAAGACTGAAACAAACAAATACATTATTCTTTTCATCAGAGACAGTGTTGCTGCCCAGGACTCCGAGAAGGTACCACGACCTCACTGTACTTGCCAGCTGTCTCCAGGGGGCCCACACAATGCTACAGAACCTCACAGGACTGCACGGGGCTGTTACGAGGCACTTCTGGATACACAATGTCAGATAAGCACCTTCACATCTAGAATATAATAAAATACTTAGTTTTCTCTGCAGGCAATGTTGTACATAATGAGATTTCTAGGAACCCTTAAGTCCTTTTGAAAATCCACTCACATTGCAACCGACATATATATCGTATCTGGATACAATGAAATGAAGTTTGGGTTAACTCAAGGGCAAGAATAAAACCAAGAGGGCTGAAACATGGCTAACATGAAAACCTCAGGCTAACCGAATTATAGGGAAAACAAATCAGAAGTGTTATCACCCAGAGTTGAATACATACTTTTGCTGCAATTGCTGAAAACAGAACCATACCCAAAATGATAAGGAGGCCAAACTATTTGACTGTATCATTCTGTTCATTTGAACCAACAAGCTGTGATTCATCAGCTCATTCAATGGATATGAACTGGATAGTCCACAAAGCGAGGAGGAAAGATCCTATCGGCACGAAAGCTGACTGATTTTAACACATTTTACAGTGGGAGGAGTAAAACATGCCTTCAGTATCAAAGAAGATAGGATTTTTGAATAAGGCTTATACAAAGCAAAAGGATCTCTTCGTCCATCACACCACAAAGTGCTCTTTGCAGCAGGCTACAAATAAGGCACTGACTTTCTCCACCTGACAACAGGGCGGATGTTTCCCATCGTGGCATAAAATACTTAATAACTGGTTACAATCTGTAAGTGATTCAGAACAGATTCAGCATTGACCAAAATGAAAGCAACATTGTAAAACAAAGGAATGAAAACATAAAACAAAAGCTCATGGGTAGGTATCAGAGATTGGAAACAGTACTAATGAAATAACCTTTATTTAAGTTGAGGACATTCACAATGAAACAAGTGTGCAAAACATGCAATATAGACAATTTTTGTATTTGGCAGGAGCTCAATAGTTGTAATGACCAGGGGAAACCCAATTGGTCTCCCGTGGAGGCAGCTGCAGACTAACATTATCACGATGGCAACAGAGAAGAGGTCATCACAAAGTGAAGAAGCCATTTGGAGAGTGTCCTAAATTAAGAAGTGGGAAAAGACGGTCTAATATCACAGAAAGATCAGGAGGATATCTAGATCCATTAATCTTCCTGCTGAGTAACTCTGTGTCGCTCAATTCAAACTGCACTCTGGGACTTCCTTAGCATTTATATTGTTGCAGACTTAAAATGGGTATCACCATGTGGTAGATGACATTTTAGGCAGTTCATCTCAGAAGCTGGAGGAAAGGACATTTAAGTAACTACTCACACACAGAGTGGACTGTCTGTGGTGGAGTGAGAATTTTTTTTTAGCCTAGAGCTTTAGTGTAGAGCTTCACTGTAACAGGAGACAGTATTTCATCAAATTATTTCCTTTGCCACTGATCAAAGACAACAACGCAACAGCACTACTTGAAACTGATGCTTTCTCCAGCCTTCTCACCAAAGAAGCCAAACTAAGTTCTGTGTCCAAGCAACACAGTGTGTTGCATCCCAAGGCAGAGTGCTTACAGAATTTACCTAACTTTGAAGATGGAATATTATTCTGCAATGAGTGTTTCACAAGGTATTCTGTATTTTTGTATAGGGACTGTTGACAGGATCTTCATTTACCACAAAGTTCATTTGCTCAAGGAAATAGCTCCGTAATAGTGCATAATCCCTATTTATGTAAGAAAAAACGCTAAGAGATCTATCTGGTTTTGCCACTACTATATCAAAAAACAGTACTTGTGAGAAAAGTGCTTTTTTTTTTTTTTTTTTTTTTTTTGCCAGGGCAGACAAAAATACCAATATTGGCTTTGTCACAGAATGCCAAGCCTTTTTCTTGGATCAGCGCCATTTAATATTGTCTGTTTCTCTCTTCCCAAACTATAAAATGTTGATCCCATACAACATATGGTGAAAAAAATCAGACTTCTAGGACCTATTTAATAAAACAACAAATTCACAAGATAAATACAGAAACTCGGAAAGTGGCTATCCAAGGACCAGTACTGCCTGTTCATGATACATTTGTAAAAGAAAACTGTATACAATAGACAGAGATATAGGAGACACGTTTTTTCAAGACAGCAAGACTATTACACATTTCGAGATCCAGGTTTGTTTGTGGTTCATTAGAGATTTAACATTAATTTTTCTACCGAAATGCAAAACTCCATACTGTATTGTCACTTTTTTTAAGAGGATAGTTTTGTATGTGTAACCTTTTTCTGCATATTTCTTCTCATGTGTGAGCTACAGATATGTGAAAGACAAGCCAAAAAACACCCCACAGAGCAACCTAGGTGAAAGCCAGCAAAGTGCAACAACATTGGGCTTTCTCACCAGGGCAGTACATCCAAATTCACTGCTCTTTTATCTCATGTGATGATGGTGTTGATTTTAATATATCAAATCTTTTTTCCTGTTATTTTTAACACAACTGCCCAGTAAGACTAGATTTTATTCCACCTGTGTACTTCTCTACAACTGTTTTAAGAAAACTTTGATTTGAAATAATAGCTTAAAATTTCTACCCACGCTTTCACATATGGATGCCTTCAAAACAGCACACATTCAGAGCCGAAATTTTCTACCTCAAGTTTCTTTCCTGAACTTCTCAGGAAACAAAATGTATTTTCAGGCTGGCTTCTTGTTGTTCTGATCATACAGTAGTTGCTGATGTGTAAGAAAGAGGCTGAATGCAGAGAAAATAAAATTCATAGAAATGCTGTGGAACCAGCAAACAATTAGAAGAGCAAGACCCTATGAAGAGTACATCAACATGTATTCATACATCGCTAAATGCTAGAAAATCCAGCAGAAAAGTCATTAATAAATGCCTTAAAGGACCAGTTTTAGTCACAACTGGCACCCTGACACACTCAAAAATCAGTGAACTACAAACCACAGAAGGAAGCCAGACTCACTAACTGCAGCTCTCATTGCTACTTGTTTAATGATGAGAAGGTTACAAATAGCAATTTTTTAAAATATATTATGTTGTTTCTTTGTCATTCTTTTTGGTGTTGTTTTGTACCCTAAACTTTATCCAGGGTTGTACACTGCAGGGTTGAACACAGGTGTTTTGTCAACCACAAGAATATGCATCTTCTGGAGTGCTTGCAATGCTGGCCACAAACAGCTGCATCAGGTCCTACAGTCCCCATCATGCCACTTACCTTAAAAGTGATTCAGTTTTGCATGTTTGCCTTTTAACACAACCCAGGCCTCTCAGCTCTAGCTGCTGTAACAATATTCCCACCTGCATTTCTACCTGAAGTAGAATGACAATTATGTTAATGGCCATGAATTTGCTCAGTGATTTTCACAGCAGCTTGAGTGACTGCAGTCAGCCTCGCACTGACACTCCCCATTTGTGGTACAGTGCTCCCACTCTCGACAGCTGTCTTAATTTTAAGGCAGTGTATTGCATAGCTAGGCAGTAAGGCATCTGTCAATCTAAATTTTACCTAAATCTAAATTATTTACCTTCCTCCTTTCAGAGAACTAGCTGCAATACCATTCAGCTATTTGGAAACAAAGGATTTTAAAACTGCAGCCAAAGTTGCAAAATGTTCTGGGTTTTTGTTGGTGGTGATTTTTTAACTAGCCTCATAAAAATTGCAAGAGTTTTGGAATTGTATACATGTTTTCTATCAGAGAATCTTCAAACATTTTTTACATTTCTGAAAGGAACATGCAAAATTCCTAACAGTTACTTTCCCCCTTAAAAGAGCCAAACAGTTCATACTTCAAAATAAGCTTCAGAAACAATCAAGAATTTCTGAATATTCATGGAAAACTCCACTTATACATATTCTTGCTTCTGGAGAGGTTCTATGCAAAGTACAAAATCTGGAGCAGAACAGAGGAAGCCCAGCCTGGGTGTTAGGAAAAGCTTCTTCACCAAGAGGGTGGTCAGGCACTGGCACAGGCTCCCCAGGGCAGTGCTCAGACCCTGAGCCTGCCAGAGTGCATGGAGCATTTTGACAGTACCCTTAGATAGATGGTTTAACTCTTAGGTTGTGCTGTGCAGGGCCAGGAGTTGAACTCGATGATCCTTGTGGGTCCCTTCTAACTCAGGAATTTCTACGAATCTATGATTAAACTACACCTACCTAGCAAAAAACAAAACTTCTGAATGAAGTCTGACAAGCACATCTTTGGCATTCAATGTTGCTTGATATCTAATTGTATTCCACACTGTGAATCAAACATGACTGCTTTGTTGTGCTCTTCAGAATGTTACACATGCTACAGTGCTGCTTCTATGTAACACCGTGAAATCCCAGCATCCCAAAAGTGTTCTCCTGTGTCAGGTAAGATTTCCTTCTGGTTTCCTTTCATTTTTCTGCACATCAGCTTAGAGGACACAAATAAAATGATCTCATTTGCAGTAAGTTGTAGTCATTGGCATATTACAATTTAGCAAAATAATACAGTTATGAAAAGTGTAATAGATACTGATAGACAACTTCATAAACCTTTTCATTTTTAATCATAAATGCATATGTTCGAACAGGTGGTAAGATCAGTACCTACTTATATTACATTCAGGAACACAGAACATGAAGTTTCAGAGATGGCACTACACTTCTTAGAAGAAGAATTTGCACTGGAAAATTATGATGGGTACTGAAGAAATCCAGCATTTATTTAAAAGAATTAAACTAACATAAATAGGTGCAACTATGAAAAAATACAAACAAAAAGCAACAATAAAAAATTAAGAGTTCCCATCAATTACTTGTGAAAGGATCCTCAGAGATAGGATCTTCCTGCTCTCAAGAAACACTGCAGTTCTTATTTATTCAAATTTTGCACAATCCAGCCAACAGTAGATATGCCCCTAATTTCAATGACTTCACAATCACAGATACTTCTTAGATACTTATTAGGTGGCTACCTAATCTTCTGTTTGCTATTTTAAGACCTGCCTATTCACTTGTTTCCTAACTCTTCAGTTTTTCTCCCATACTGTTTTTACAAATGAGCATCTCCAGACTCCTCCTACATGAAACAGGAACAAGTCAAGATGCAGTCGAGAGCAGTATGTATACACTCTTCTGTCAGATGTACAAAATGAATCTTTAAAAGAAAATACTTATTTTTCAGCTGCTCTATTCTCTCAAGATGTAGTTTTGTACATCAGTCTCAATTAAGGTAATTAAGGTAGGCTTTTGTTTGTTTGTTTGTTTGTTTGTTTTTTCAGTGTAATAGAGCTTTTAGAAACTGTACCTTAAACATACCCATGCCTTCCACAACTCCAAGTAATATATTTCCTTGTGGTCAGGAAATTCCATCCTCACAGCATATAATGATGATGATTAGTTTTAAAAATCAGATATTGCCATTTCAAAGCTACAGCATGATAAATTAGTGGAGCTGAATTATTGACCTCAGCCATTGGTCTCTTCTGTCCACTGCTTCGCCCACACCAAGTGAATGCTGAACAGCTCTTCTGGTCTGAAATGCAGCTTACCTGTCCATACAAAGTGAGACTGAGGATACAATTTCCATTAAATCCTTCCTAAAAACTGTATTGGTATATGATTCCTGGAGATGTTTATGGTGATGTTTGCTTATTAATTGCTCACTTCTGGCCACAGGTACTATTTTTACCTCTACCACAATATCAAGCCCAACAAAACTTCCATGAACCTTATGGAAATGCCACATACCAAGGCCCAAGCTACTAGATAAGAATAATTTTAAGTTAAACACTAACCAGCCATGCTGAATTCACATACTGAAACAGATCGGCTTCATACAGAAAACACATTTGCAACCATACACCACCACTATATTTCCCATCCGCTGCCTGCAATGTCACATTAAGGTGAGCATTTGTAACGTGGATTGTGGTTGCTCTGTCAGGAACAACCTGAAGGCATAGACATAGAACAGCCCCTCCACTGCAGCACATCCCTGGCCAAGTGAGTAACTGCAGGGACATCTCTTTGGGGGAATTTCTGTCACGTTAATCACCTGCTGGCAGCAACTGGAAAACTTTACTGTAATTTTGTTTTTCTACCATGTCTTGATAAACAGCATCAGTAAATATCATTATATGCAAACACATCATTGCTGCAGTGCACTAAGTATCTAAAATGTACCCATAATAATAACATCAAGTGCTTTGTTATTAAAAAAAAAAAAGAAACAACCAACCTAACGACATCAACAAAAAAACAGTCCATCCATGAAGATTAAAGTGATTAAACTCAGTTTATTTTTCATTAGAGTCAATTTTGTGATTCTCACAAAAACCCAGCAATACTAAAACCTAAACCAAACAGATAAACACAGTTCTTAAATTTCTTTCACTCCTATTTCTAAAATAATAATAATGGTAATAATTTATTTCTAAGTTAGTGGTAGTAGTAGTAAGAGTCATATAAATGTACACACCCAATACTTTCACTGCACTGTCACTAACCTCCAGAGAACGCAAAAGACTGGGGAGATGCGGGCAAAATAACTTTCCTGAAAAGGAAAGGTCCATGTCTTTCTAAGTGCTGCTAAAGCTGGATGCCCAGCCAGTGCTGTCCTGACATGAAGGCACAGGCCACCTGGAAAAGCCAGAGAATACGTGGGACTAGCAGAGAAACAGCAGGTCCCCCAGAAAGCAGTAAGAAGGACTGAGGGAGGGACTACCTGTGCTTACTGGGGGGACAGCCAGTTTGGAGGGAACAAGAAAAAATGGAGAGCATAGACTAAGAAGAAAACATGAGGTGAAATAAATAAGCAAATAGTGAAAGCAGGAGGAGCTAAAGCAAGGAGAAGGAACATAGAAGAAACACACAAACCTCCAAGAGAGATGACACAGGTGTAAACTGGTCATGCCCTGGACAGACAGACTGCCTGCCTGAGTGACCAAGTTATCTTCAGTCCTGCTATCCCCTGCTTTAACTTCAAAGGGGATTTGTGGAGGGCTGCAGCTTGGGAACTAAGAGGAAACTTCAAAACCCAGCAGCACTGGCAGCCGTGGCCTACGGACATCCCGTTCTCCCTCCTCTGCAGTAATCAGCAATGCATGCATGCTAGTAAGGGAGAGAGCAGACACCACTACAATAATTCACAGTGCTGTGAATCGAACCTTGCAGTCCTACATGCATGCTCGTATTTTACACCGGAGAAATATCACATTATGAATCCAAGAATTAACAATTCTACGCTCTTCCTCGACACTTGACTCCTGCCAGTATTTCTGTCATTTAAGGCTATCTTTTTTATGAAAGCCAGAAAAGCACCCTCAGTGCCTCAAGGACACCGAGTACTGCAATTACAAGAACTATGAAAATCATCAGCATTCTGCGCATTTTATTCATTATATTTGTCAGCTATATTACTGATAACTAAGTACTAATTGAAAGAAAAAAAAAAACCTACAACCTTGACAACTATAAACACAGACTTCATTTCAGGAAATGCCTCATCCTTTTTAAACTGTATCTACCAGAAGAACAAATGGTAAATGAAACTTGGGTAGCCAAGCCTTTAAAGCCTACCTGAGAGTTCAGCAAATTTGGACTATAAGCACAAATGCTACATAGCTTCCCAAAACCTCATGAATTCAAAACTGTTCAAGTAAAATAAAATAAAAATAGGCTAAAACTACCATAGTTTGAGCTATTCTAAATTGCTACTGTAAATCTGATAACCAGAGCCCAGAGCATGTGATACCAAATGTTTTCTTAGAAACAACGTGATCTATTCAGATAGGCATTGAAAATTCAACCCCCACCCCTACTGCAGCCACTCTTCCCAATATGTGACTGTTTTGTCTCTAAAAAAAAAAAAAAAAAAAAAAAAAAAGAATTATTTGATTGTGACATGAGGAATAACTTCATTTCAGATTGTAATACTTCCATGATCATCAATCTCCACCACAGAATGCAAAAATCTTGCTCCTACTTTTATATTCCATGCATGTAATTGTTTTCACACTTCTAAATGACAAATGTAACAATGTAACACACAGTATATTTCCTCTATTAATTATCATTAAGTCCAGAATGAGAAGGGAAGGGACTTTACATTCTTGGGACCCCATCTTCTAGGTCTATTATACCTTAAAATTCAATTCCCATTGAATAAGCTGCATTTTATTTAAAGTGAAAAACCGGTCATCGCTGCCCTACACGAGGCTCAAGCACGCTACGTCACATTTGCAAGTCAGAGCAGAAAAACAAAAGTCGCAGATTTGGACAAGATCTTTCACACTCTGCTGATGTGAATCACTTCAAACTTTAGACCGCATTTGTCCCACCATCTGTGTGTGCCATGGCAAGTTGGCGGCTCCAACACCGACAGCCATATTACAGATTTGGGCACTGCCGGGCGCGTGCCCCTGTCACACCGCAGACGCGTGCTGCTGCTGAGAGCGGCTGCCCAGGTGGAGCTACCTGTGCATGTAGCAGGCAACACGGACACCTGCCTTCTGATGGAACCATGCAGGAACACATGGAATGATGAGTAGCCTAGGGTGTAGGTAACCACCGATGACTTACAGGCAAGTAGTTTTCCGGCCGCTGAGCATCTCCCCTCTTTCAGCCGCCAACTCGCCTGGTCGCCGGCTGCCCATTTTCTCGCGCTGCCTTATTTTGGGCCCCCACCTCCCGTGCCCGCCGCCTCCCCCCCGCCTTCCCCCCGACGGGCTCGGCCGGGGCCCCGCCGCCCCCCGCTCCCTCCCGCAGCCCCGGCAGCGCGACCCCCGCCCGGGCCGCCCCAGAAACTTTCGGGGAGCGACGCCTCCTGCCCCGGCCCCCCCTCCTCGACCCCCCGTCCGCGGGGCCTCGGCCGAACTCACCATAAAGAGGCGGGCGGCGACCGCGGCGCCTCTCCCGTCCGAAGCCAGCGGCCGCGCCGGGAAAGTGGCAGCGGGACGCGGCTCCCCGCCGCCGCCGCCGCCTCAGCCCTTCCCCGCCCTCCCGGCTGCGCGCCGCGCCCCCCCCGCCGCCGCCGCCCGGTAGCGGAGCCCCCGGCCCGCCCGCGGGCTGAGCGGGCAGCGGCGGCCGGTGGAGGGGGCGAGCGAGGCGGGCGGCTTCTCGCTGCTGCGCTGCGCCGCGGCCAGCGGGAGCCCCGCGGCGCCCGGGCAGGGACCCGGCCGGCTGCGGGCGGAGGCGCTGCCGCTCGCCAGCCTCCGCCGAACGCGGCTCCGGAGCGGGCGAGCGGGCGGAGGTGACCTTCAAGCCCGGCGGGGGCTCCGCGGCCGGGCTCGGCGGCCGCGCGGCGGCGCCCGGGTGCCCGGCGGCGCCCTGAGGCGCGGCCCCGCGGGGGCCCCGCTGCGCGCGGCGGCCCCGGGGGGCGGCGAGCGGCGGCCGCGGCCGGGCCCCCGCCGCGGCACCGCCTCGCCTCGGCGGCGCGGTCGCAACTTTTTGTCCGCAGGGGTCTGGCCGGTCCTGGGGGCTGCTGTCCCGGCAGCCTGGGGCGGCGGCCGAAGCCCTCGTGGATGCGGGAAGCCGGCGAGGGGCTCGAAGAAGCGCCGCCAAGCGCCGCTTGGGAAGGCGCTGGGCAGAAGGGTGCCCTTGGCTCTAGGCGGGCATCGCTGCCGAGGGAAAGCACGTCCGGCTCCAACTCCAGCGCTCAGCTAATGAGAAGAGCATCGCGGCGCCCCTCAGCGCGGGGACTGCCGTTGTATCGCGCTGCCAGGAGCCCTTCATGAGAAAGTTTGAGGCAAAATAATAATAATAATAAAAAAATAATAATAATAACAATAATAAATAAACATCAAGACCCGCCAGAACGCTGCCTCGTCCTTTCCAATACATTAATTCCGTAATGATCAAACATCTTTGTGCTGCGCAACCTCCAGTTGATAAATTAATGCCACTGGGATTTAATTCAACGTGTTACCTGTGTCAATCACACATGGGTGCTCTGAGGATAAGAGCAAGACAGGCTACCCCTCACGGCTTAGGGGCAGGGGGTGGCTTTAGGTATGTGGAATTAAAAGGGAGAATAGTAATAACAGTGCAGCTGGTGTGAGGAAGCCAGCTTCAAATCCTAAACATATCAGAATATGATTATTTAAAAAATGCTTTCCATGAATAATGTACTTATAAATTCTTTCATCTGTGCTGAAAATAAGTACAGCCACAGTATTTTCAAGTTCAACCACAGATTGCACAGACGACATACACAGAAGTAGCTCAAACACAAATACCTATAGCCCAGGGCTTCTGTTTGTGGCTTGGGCCTTGGCCTGTTTCTTTTGCTACTTATTTAAGTAGCAGGAGTGACGTTTGGTCCCCCGACTACTGAAAGCAGGACTGCTCAGGAATGTACCAAGTCACACTAGTTCACGGAGCAGGGTTGTTTAAGCAGTAAGTTCAGAATTTTCTACTCCTCATCATACATGAAACTGTTAAACTAAGGGCTGGAAACCTTCAGCTCCAAGCTGCTTAAATCTGTCAGAGTACTGAGATGTATGAAGTCAGACATGCATGCATTTTCAGGATCAAAATCTGGTTTAACATTATTGCATCAGATTCTCTGATAATGCATGTCCCACTTTGTGACCCAAGCTGGTCGATCCTTTTTGATTGCATTGGAAGACACCCCCAAATGGATCTTTATATCCACCCCATTACTTTCCTGCATTTCTTCAGCCCTCTAATTCACTCTAAAACCAAACCCAAGAAGGCTATGGGAGGCTTGTGTGTCCAATAGACGTAAACTGCCAGCCAAAACATTATCCTAAAGTTCTTTAAACTACTGCAAAATGATTTTACTGTTATTCTCAGCAGTCGAAGAGATCTAAACCATTTTTACTGATATGCATGTGAGAAAGTGGTATCAGTAAAAGATCAGAGAGTGTAAATTAAATACAATGCCCAGGGACAGGAACGTGTTTTTATTGCCAGAAAAATCTTCCTTGGAAGGTCACCAGTGGCACCTTGGAAGAGCACCCTTTGTGCTCGAGACCAGGAGAACTCTAACTGTGCCATTCCTAATTCATTCCTGAAAATCTTTGGTAATGAAGGTTCAGCAAGTCAGTAAGCAATATACTTTTAAAGTGAATCTTTCTTATATGTTTTAACACCATTTCCATTTGTCCTCTATCTATTAGGTACATAGAGAACAGCTTGTTTGCAAGATTCTTTAACACATACAACACAAGTTATGTCCTCCTTTTTCCTCTCCCCTCCTTGACACAAAGTCCTTTCTCCAGTTTCTCAACTCTTCTTTCACACTTTCCTCATGTTTTGTATTTCTGATTGTTCTATTCTTTCCTGAAGAATCCCTCCAGTCTTCCTTTAAAACATGGTGCCCAAATCAGGATATAATATCTCCATCAGAGGCTCTGGCAGTGCTGATAAAGAATATGGATTAATTTTGATCTCTTAAAGGCTGTACTCCTTTATCTATAATTTAACTAAGTATTTAATATATACATTGGATTTTAAACTATAAATCTCAGCACTCAGACTCTTACTTAAGACAACAGTTTTTGCATCTTTTGTAAGACAAGAGTTGGTCAGCAGAAGAAAAGCTATTCTTGTTTTCTTGTCTGCTGAGGTGTGCAGGAGACTAACTCTTCTTGGAGAAGATTCACACTACAGAACTTTGTGCTGTGGGTGCAAGGTGGAGCATGCATATCCTGAAGATCAAAGGGAGTTGGCAACAAGGAACGCATCAGAAAGGCTCAGCAAGGATATGTAAAACTTACTCAAGGTAATGAGCTATCAGAAGTTTCTATACTAAAAAGCAGTACTTGGAGAACAGATTATTTAAGGAAATTATTCAATGAGCAGAAGTTTTCCCAGTTTCACTGAAATATTTTAGTTTTTCAGCCTCTTCTTCCATGCACTGTTTTTATCTGAAGCTGCAGCGATGAAGGTTCCTCCAGCTCCCATCTAGGCCATCTGTTTCTTCTGCCATCAGCCTGGTTAGGTATCTTCAGACTCAGCTGTGGACAGACACTTTAGACTTTTATTGGCCTTTCTCCCACACTTTCTTTTCAGAACAGACAAGCAGCATCCTCACTTTCAACTGCTCAGATCACACAGCCTTCTCCTTATGAACCCATCTTCAGTGGTGTGTGGGCAAATAAAGCAATTATAAATGGATAAATGGTGCAAGACCTAGAAATATCTGGGAGGGGCACTGGAAGCAGAGTGGGGTTTCCTGCTGATCATCTAATTAATCATCACTAGCAGGCAAGAGGATAGTCTTCCTCTTCTATGTAACTCCTGAAATCTGAGGGTTAAACAGCTTATAACAGATTGCCTGCTGAGTAAGGGAAGTGTTACTCACAACAGAATCTGTGTTAACAATCACTTAACATTACCTGAACTGTATTTCAGACTGAGAACACCAACCCTTCTGTAACGGGAAAACAAATAGGCATGTATGTACAATGCAAGATTGTTGGGTTCAGGGCCTGGTGCTGTGTTGTTAGAGCTAATCTGTTCCTCACTACTGCACTTCTATGGGGAAAATAGACACATGATGATTATTGCAGTAGAAGGAAAAATGGTTTCATTGCTAATCAAAAAAAGACAGGATAAAAAACAGAATGGATCTATGGGATGTGGGAGATGAACTGGAGGTCAAAGAGGGCTATTTCTTGGATAAAAATTGTTTGGGACGGCAGATGAAGAAAATGCCACAGATGCTGTCACAAAAGAAATTAAAGAGAAAAGTGGTAAAAATATTATTTGAAATCCTCAAACCATAAAGATTCCATGTATTAGTGAGCATGATATAAATCGTACATTCATTTAATGCTTTAAAACTTCATAATGTATTAGCAGCAAAGGACATTCTTAACATCCACAACCACTGCAGATTTATTACTTTATTTTAAGGGCTGTTCATTTCATTACCAATGGGTAAGTGAACATAGAAGGCAAACACAGTGAAATATGTAATAAATGCATTTGTGGTTGTTGCTGATGCATTATAAATTTTGGTGACGTAAACACTTCACGAATCATCTTCAAAATCATCATATATTACTACATACTTTGATAATATCCATTGATAGTTAACCTTTCAAACATCAAGAAGTGTACCATTGTATGATGGCTTTGGGCCCCTCAGTACAAGAAGGACATTGAGGCTCTGGAACATGTCCAGAGAAAGGCTATGAAGCTGGTGAAGGGCCTGGAACACAAGTCCTGTGAGGAGTGGCTGAGGGAACTGGGGGTGTTTGGTCTGGAGAAGAGGAGTCTCAGGAGAGACCTCATTGTTCTCTACAGCTACCTAAAAGGAAGGTGTGGGGAGCTGGGGGTCAGCCTCTTCTCACAGGTAACTAGTGATAGGACTAGAGGGAATGGCCTCAAGTTGTACCAGGGGAGGTTCAGGTTGGAGATTAGGAGAGATTTCTTCTCAGAAAGAGCAGCCAAACATTGGGATGGGTTGCCCGGAGAGGTGGTGGAGTCACCGTACCTGGGAGTGTTCAAGGAGAGGTTGGACATGGTACTTAGGGACATGGTTTAGTGGGTGACATTGGTGGTAGGGCAATGGTTGGACCTGATGATCTTGGAGGTCTTTTCTAACCTTAATGATTCTATTATTCTATGATTCTATGCATCTTGATTCTTGAAATTCACAACAAAACATTGAAATCCTGCCACAGGACATAAAGAAACTGATCAATCAGTCTTTACAAACACACGCACAAAAACATAAACAAAGATGTACCATTCTGTACATGTACCATTCTGATGTGTTTTTTTGTTGTTGTTGTGTTTGTTTTTGTTGTTGTTTTGTTTTTGTTTTTGTTTTTTCAATTTAACCACAGGTTTCTTAAGCAGTTTTTATTTTTTGACAATTTATAGCTCATTGAGCACTTGTTTTCTGGATAAGGTGTTGAGTTGAATAAGGATAATGATTTAGCTTTGGACTTCTGGTTAGACTGAATTTGTCATTTGCTTGTTCTTCGTAGAGAAAGGATTATTTACTGTGTATCAAATACTGGAATGCCAATACCTCTAATTAATACTGATTTTAATACCTTTTTCTTGATGTCAGAAGGCAGCTTTAAACTAGTGGTGTCCCCTTACTGTTGGTCACATAGTTCTACCTAGAAGAACAATTCTGGAATATTTGTCCCACAGTTTTAAGGTGCTATTAGTTAGGTTTCAGGCTTCACTCCCACAGAATAAAATGAACTACATTGTCACACAGTTTTAGCATCTATTGTATTAGCAATTTCTTGTTATTTAATGGAATCAAGTAGAAAATTAAAAAAAAAAAAATATGTCCTCATAGCAGTATCTTCATGTGCTTCTATCTAAACATCTATAAATTAAAAGGTGTCTTTTATTTTGTCTTTTTTTATAATTAATATTTGTCTGTGATAAAATGTTAACATTGCATTCAGGGAGTTGTTACTCTGAAATACCATTTTCTTTCTTTCTTTACTGTAACTTATAGCATATGTAAAATTACTTGAGCCATCTTGAAGAAACAACTGAATACCCAGTTCATCAGCATCTACTGATTTCTATCTCTGTGCTTTATTTTGAGAGAGCCTTGAAACTGGAGACTGTTCAGATGGGGCTGTTAGTTTGCTATATATGTGGATATATTGCTTTATATGTGGAAAAAGGTCAAAGTGGTTTAACTGACCTTTCTTGTAGGAAAATTACAGGTTTATGTGTTGTCTTTTTGTTATCCTATGTGGATGGATTGGCTCACAGATTAAACATTATTAGGTTTTGTGCTTCCCTTTCCATTTTCAGTACCATTTATATTTCAACAGGGCTACAGAGGTGTTGAAAAGGATCATTAAAAACAATGATTTAAGCATATATGTATATATATATTAGGTTGAGGCATTTCTAAAGGAGAAAGCATGCCCGGGAAATTTTCATCTAGTTCCAACTCCATCTGGCTTCTAATGATGCTACTGCCACAAGCCATTTCCACTTTTTCTTCAGCTCTCAGATGGTTTACTTCCTTAACTTTTTTTTTTTTTTTTTTTTTATAACTCCAAGAGCCACTAGACTATTTAGCTGTAAACATACAGCCAGGCTACTGAGGAGCTCAGTACTGACCTTATGCTGCTACAGCTCCAAGGAGTAAGTTCTTTTCAGTATGTACTATAAGTCCTACAGACAGGCTTTGTAGGTCTTAGCACAAATTCAGGTGTGGTAGGGGGGCACACTCATCTTCACAGTACTTAAAAACTCACGTGCAAAGTATCAGAACTGGAGAGTTTAGTTCAGCAATTTGAGAAGACAGTCAGAGTGTATTTGATGTTGTGATATGTTGTCTTCAATTCTTGTACTGCCATTGCAGGATTCAGAGCAACTGAAGGACTGACAGTTCTTATGACTTCCTCAAGTGTAACTTCTTTTTATTATGCCTTGAGTGATAACCTTTTCACTACAGAATTATTTGTACAGGTTTGGAAGTACTGTTTTCATACTTGCAAATTATGTAGTTTACTCTTCCAGAGCTGTCTGAACAAACTGGCATCTATGAAACATTCGGAATGCTTTTTTTTTTTTATTGCATCCTTCCCTTACATTTGGGGAGCTAATTCACAGACACCTGCATTTACATATATGCCAAACTTAAAATTCTTATTTAAGAATACTTAAATATGAATTTAAATAAAACTTATTTAAATACAAAATCTTATTTAAGTAGTCATGCTCAAAGGCAGAATTTGAAACTATCTTTTGTGAAAACTTCTTGATTCTTAATGCTCCAAAGCATGAGCTTCTAGCTAGCCTTTATAGTTCATGACTCACTGGATTTTAAAATTATCACCTGCCCTCAGCCTAACAATATGGTTTTGGCATTACTCTAGAATTGGAGATAGCAAACCCTGGAGCATGGACTAATGTAATTGACAACCACTTACCTAACATCACACTGGATTCTATGTTTGACAGCAGCAAAGGGATTTAAAACAGCTCTATCAACAACAAATATGGAGAAGCTATCATTTAGCCAGGAGAGAGAGAAAGAAATCCGCTGGAAGTAATGAAATATTTTCCAAAGCATTTAGCTGTGGATCCATACTGCTCTAGATATAAAGTTAAAAAATAGCCCAATATAAATAAGTAATAACAGAGAAGAAATCTGCAAAGATGTATTCACTGACTCATAAGGGGAGAAAATCCAAGAGCTGCAAAAAGTCAGTTCTGCCACAATTTCTGGTTAAATGTCTTTGGGAATTAACCTACAGTTACAAAAATAGGTAGTTTCTTTCTAATATTTTCATCTCTAATGTATTCACTTCTCTGCTCTCATACACTGAATACATATTAGATTCATAAAAATGAATTGAAATTTACTATTTCCTGGATTATTTTATTCCACTTAAATCCTTGATTCATAAAGCAATTCCTGAAGATAAACAGAAGTTTGTGAATTGTTCATGAACAGCAAAAATTCACAAGTTAGGGAGAAAGAATTGAAAAAGACACAACTCTTTGACCATAGGCCACATATTCAAGTCCAGGGCAGCAGTGACCAAGATCCACTTTCATCTTATAATCTGAAAGCTTCCTAGTAGCATTTGTGAACTCAGTCTGTGCCGTCAATTCAGTCCATTTTGGCTATGTGGATGGTAGGAAGGCTCTGCAGGAGGATCTGGATAGGCTGGACCAATGGGCTGAGGTCAACTGCATGAAGTTCAACAAGGCCAAGTGCTGGGTCCTGCACCTGGGGCACAACAACCCCAAGCAGAACTACAGGCTCGGAGATGAGTGGTTGGAGAGCTGCCAGGCAGAGAAGGACCTCGGAGTATTGGTGGCTAGTCGGCTGAATATGAGCCAGCAGAGTGCTCAGGTGGCCAAGAAGGCCAACGGCATCCTGGCTTGTATCAGAAGCAGTGTGGCCAGTAGGGCTAGGGAAGTGATTGTACCCCTGTAGTCGGCTCTCGTGAGGCTGCACCTCGAGTACTGTGTTCAGTTTTGGGCCCCTCGCTACAAGAAGGACATCGAGGTGCTTGAGCGGGTCCAGAGAAGGACAATGAAGCTGGTGAGGGGTCTGGAGACTTACGAGGAGCAGCTGAGGGAGCTGGGCTTGTTCAGCCTGGAGAAAAGGAGGCTCAGGGGTGACCTTATCGCTCTCTACAGGTACCTTAAAGGAGGCTGTAGTGAGGTGGGGGTTGATCTATTCTCCCATGTGCCTGGTGACAGGACGAGGGGGAACAGGCTAAAGTTGCGCCAGGGGTGTTTTAGGTTGTATATTAGGAAGAACTTCTTTACTGAGAGGGTTGTTAGGCATTGGAATGGGCTGCCCAGGGAAGTGGTGGAGTCACCATCCCTGGAGGTCTTTAAAAGACGTTTAGATGTGGAGCTTAGGGATATGGTTTAGTGGAGGACTTGTTAGTGTTAGGTCAGAGTTGGACTCAATGATCTTGAGGTCTCTTCCAATCTAGACAATTCTGTGATTCTGTGATACACAATTCACTAGAATTTTGGAACTTGTCAGAAATAAGCAGTTGTGAAATGTAAAGTCTCCTTCATCCACCCAAATGTATAAACAACACATATGAGCTAATTTTCTAACCTTTTAGTAAACTTTATGTGAAGCTAGACACATAGTTCTTGCACTTTTTTAATAAAATTAAGCCCCTCAAATATTAGGTCTTTCTAATAATAAGTTCCTCTGGAATACCACCTTCGAGGTTTTTATGTTCTTTATTGGAAAAGGATTAGGAGAACCTTTGCTCTAGGGGCCTTTGGGCTGAAAAAAAAAAAAAAAAAAAAAAAAGCTTCTCCAAAATTGAATTATTTCTACCTTCTGTTGTTAGATGGAAGCACTTCAGAGTCAGTCTTGAAAGCAAGCACAGAAGGGGTTGGGGGATATTCCTCTCTTTATTATAGGTTTTTCATGTGCCTTGTACTCTGGGTTAGATTAACAGCATTCTTAATGGAAATGTGTGGAAATTATTTTTTAATGTGTGCAACCTTAAACATTTTTAATACATGATAGAGAACACATGTAGATTGATCCCTACCTTTCTCTTGGTAGATGGTAAATAGTATTCTTGAAGTGATTACTGTTATAACACTATTAGCCTCTGTAGTGAAGTACAACTCATTTCCAGCATTGTTTGAGATGCGGAGATATTGAAGGCCAGCAGTACTCTGACACAGTCTGTAACAAAAAATAAGTTTACAAAGGTAGTCGCTAAGTTTATTCCTGTAACTAAATCTATGGCATAAGAGTATAAAATAAATCTGTTTTTTATAGGATTTTATACAAATGTAAATTTTTGGCCATGCTTAATCTGTCAGAAGAGTTTTCCTGAGAAAGTGATTGAAACTAGGTATTTTGCTTGCAGAGTTGATTCAGTGATGATGTCACTAACTCATAATCAGAACAGATGTGGAATTGGTACTTATAGACCAGTCTGCATCCATACAAAACACACGACAATACATGCATATTTTTCAAAACTAAAAATTACAGTTGACTTATAATTTTCTACTGCTCTTTTTATAGCAAGTGATTTAAAAAAAAAAAATCAACAATCATTAAAAAAAAAAAGGTTTTCAAACTCATCCTTATCTGTAGCCTACAGGTTGTCCAGATGAGTACAAGTCAGGGAAGTAACCTGTGAGTTGTCTCTGTGCCAAATGTTTTAATTAAAAATCAATAAATAAAAAATAGTAAAATAAAAAACTCTCATTCAGACACCTGTGCTCACAAAACACACAAGTATACAATAAATATCAGGTAATATATATCTATAGCTTTTTCAGCTACGCCTGTATTAATAAAAGCAGACTTTTTTGGTAAGAATGGTCCTGAAATAATCCAGGGGAAGTGATGATAGTCATACTACAGCAACACATCAGTTGCTTCAGTACCTGAACACATGCCAAAGATTTTCTAACATGAATTTACAGCCAGCCAGGGAATATAAAAAAAATCTCACATCAGTGCACATCTAAAAAAGATGCTTAATACAGTTTTACAAATCACATGTGCAAATTGCCTTTATGCAAATAAAGACCACATATTAATTGGAGAACTGCTTGAAATTGTACAGGATTAAACAAATATCTTTTTTATAGAACAGGGTCAATAAAATAATAAATACTGTATTTACAATCTACTGTGTAGACTTAATTATGTGTTAAAGTTATGAGCCTACAGTAATTTTACACCAAGAACAATTGAGATTGTGATAGGCTAACCAATACTAGAAGTAACATTAATTTCAGTTAAAAGTTAAGAGTTAAACTATGCATCTACAAATTTAGAGAAACCCTTTAGGTTACAATTTATTCCTTGAGGAAACTAATTTTTAAAATCTGCCCTGGCAGTGAGAGTCAGGCCTGCAAGGGGTCTGATCCTCTTCAAAATGCGAGTTATGATCCTGAACCACTTGAAATTGTGTATATTTCATAGCAGGATAATTTGTTTCCCAATTAACATTAATTCCTTTAAAATATTTCTAGAGGTTCTCCAATTAATCTGTAACCTTTATTTGATTGCAGGGACACTAATTACAGAGTAAGATAATGCCTTTTATGTAATTATGAGAAGAAAAAAAAGTAACACCCCATCTTTAAAAATAAGACTTTCTAGAGAGAAGCATTTTATAATTTTTATGTTCTTTTTTATGGCCAGGACTATGATCTGTAAGGATTCCTAGGTGAAAGATTCCAGAAACATATAGAGCTGGGATTGATATCGTGGTTTTACATCAAATACAGTTCAACTCTTTCAGCACTCCAATGGGAGGGGAGCAGCTCAGGGTGGCGGTGTGTGTCCTCCTGGGGCACTACCAGCATGGTGGGGGCTGCATACCCCCCTGTCACTGGGCAGGAGCAACTGCATTCCTCCCTTGTGCTGGCAGCTTTTGCTTTACCTCACCAGCTGTCTTTATCCCAAGCCATGAGTTCTCGCGCTTTTACCTCTCTGATTCTCTCCCCCATCCCAGAACGGCTGGGTGGTGCTGAGCCACCTGCCAGGTTAAACCACGACGGCTCTGTAAGAGCTACCAAGACACTACCAAGATGAGGTTGGTTCTTTTTGGGAATAGCAAGTATTTTCAGTCATTTTGCTGCTTGTCATCATTTCTTCTAAAAAACGGTAAGGGAATCCATTCTCATGCACGTACAGGTGTTTACAGGAGACTGTGATTCTGAGCATTCAGCTCCAGCAGGCTCATGCCGTTGTTCAAACCACGCAGCAGCCCTTAAACATGTTGCTGTCATCCTTTCATCACTCAGAAAACTACGGTCCTGTCAACGTCAATTAAGATGTCCTAACAGAATAAAGCAAAAATGTTACTTACCTGTGTTACTGTCAAAAAGCAAAAGGAATGCGTGTGGCTGGTTGGGGACAAATCATGTGAAGAAGCTCGTGAATTGAGATAAAGACAGAGAGATTTCTTACCAGTTATCCTCACAGTGAAAACAGACTGGAACTGGGGAGAATTGATTGAATTTATTGCTAATTAAAATAGAGTAGAATGGTGACGAACAGAGACCGTAACTACAGCACCATGCTCCCCACACCGCCCCAGCCCAGCTTCACTCCTTTTTCCTGACTCCACTGCTGCGAGCATCACAGGGGCATGGGGATGGGGTGCTGTGGGTCCTTTGGAGCAGCCCTGCTCTGCTGCTCCATGGCTCCAGACCTCCCTCCTACCAGCATGCATCCCATCCTTCCCAGGGGCTTCAGAGAACCATTTTTTTCCCATGTCCTTTCTATAGCAATAGATAGAAAATTTGACACCTTCATTGTGTCAAATTAACAAACAATTAATCCCCACACACAGACAGAGAGGGTAATGCAAAAATGCAAAAAAGGAATTTGCTATTCTTAATCAGAAGTACAATTATGTGTCAAATGTATTTCCATATTTACCCTTTTGAAAGCTCTTGTTTAGAAAGCAGTGGAATACTCTACTCATTTGGAAACTGGCAAGACTGCAACCTTACAATAACTACTAAAAACTACTATTAAGCAGTTTCAAATCTTGATCTTTATCTGAAAATCAGATGAAAAAATGCCGAATTATAACAAAAATGTTATTGGCATTCACATTTTTTGCTTCATGAAATCCAACACCTGTCAGAGAATACTCTGCCTATTGTACATGCTTAGCATTAATCAGGGTAGACCTAGAAGCTTACAGGAGTGACTGTGCCTTCATACCGAGTTTATATTTTTATACCTTCAGTGAATTCCTATTTTGTATATACAGTTTTAGGAAAATCATGCCAGGAATGATCTGAACAGCCATAAAACTGTAAACAAGTCTAAAATAATAAATAAGATCACAGTATCACATTATTAAAATGCGTATACATACATTTTCCTGTTAATAGTTTACAGCTCCTGTAAGGTTTGCATTCATGAGATGCAAGCAAAAAAAAAAAAAAAAAAACAGTTATAAATTTTAAAGGAATTTAAAATTATGTTTGTTTTACTATCACATCTTAATAATAGAAAGACTATGCTTGAAAGTAATAGAGTGGAAAAATAAGGCTAGATCTCGTCTCAGGTCATACAAACCATCGCTTACAGACTATCAATGTGTTGTGGTTGTTAGAGGCAGTGACACAAAACTAATTTATGGTGACCATGAAGAAGGCACCCAGCTGGATAAAAACTCCCCAATAATCAATGACAAAAGAGTCACCTCAGCTGGGTTTTCACTGCCAACTAAGACAGCTTCAGTACACACTGCTTATCCAGTCACTAAAAAGAGAAAGGTTTAGAAAACTTATTAAGCCTGAAATTATATAGCAAATACAGGCATAAGCAAATATTCCATGATGCTACATTTTTAAAGGATTAAATTAGGCACTGACTAAAAGAAGTCTGAGATTCATTAAAGCACTTACTACGTTAGCTAGTCTAATATATCTTGGCTATTCTGATCTCTCTCTGGTGGTTAAGAGAATTCTTACTGGTCTTGCTTGCTCATTTACACAGAAAGCCACAGCACCAGAAGATCAATCAGGAGGAAGGATACTAAATGAGGACAGGGAATGAAGGAGCTGTAGGCTCATACAGGGAAAAAGGAGCCCAGTTCACTAATGTTGTATTTCGGAGCATCTAATCAGTTTGACCCTGTGCTTCTTCTCACATGGAATCTGTCTTACTTTTCATTCGTGTTAAATATCTGACCTTCATCAGGGAAGAAAAGATGACAGAGAGGGAAAGGCAACGAGAGCTGGGGAACTGGTGGTTCCTCCCCACACCAGCAAGCGGACTCTCCATTCTTAATAGCTTCATTATGAGCCAGCAATCCCTCCTAACTGCTGTCACGTAGAAATCAGGACCCTCATAGAATGCCTTTGAGAAGAAAGTACCTCGCTTTTCCCAAAGGGGTGCTGCATGTGCCCAGCCAGCCCCCCTGGCACCCTGCTCTGCACACATGGAGAAAAGCTCAGGAACGGCCTTTCACCTGACACTTCACCAAGCAGCTGGTTCTCTGACTTTTCTGGTTTTCCTGTCAGCCCAGTAACCTCTGCTCATTGTATATGACTGGTTTTATATTATATGTAAGTAGAATATAGAATATATAGAACATACTAGAATATATACAATATCATTTTAATGGTTAGAGCACATGCAGTTAAAGGCCATTTGTAATACAGTTAACTTATCATCGTACTTTTTCAGACGTATACACAATTACTGAAAGTATTTACTGTGTCAATTGCTACATTACTAAACAGATGTGTTTTCAAAACATGCAAGGACAGAATTTAACTTCCATTATTTGATAGGCCGTATCAAGAGCAATACTGCAACTATCAATTCAATTTCGTGACATTGCTCATAGGAAAGAAAAAAAAAAAAAACTATACATCTTTCCACCCAAATATGAAGGTCAAATGATATTAATTAATGTAACTATAGTCTCAAGTAGTTCCTTGATTGAGGGCTAATGCCTCATTAATCTTAAACATACCAACCTGAGCACATCAGTAAAGTCAAGCAGAATTAAGGCTGATATTATTGTGAGCACAACTTACTGCTTGCAGAAATTCCTATGTTAGAAATCCTTCAGAAATATCTTCTGACACCATAACAGAATCAGGTAGCAGTACTATGCACAGATGCACTCTAAATCTCATACAGTTTATATGCAGTTATTTGCTGAGCTTTACTATATCAGGGCTGTGAAGTGACTGCTTTGATTTGCAAAAATCCAGCAGAACTCAATTTCATTCTCATTGTCAATGTAAATCTTTGTTTATACAACATGACAAAAGAGGAAGCAAAGTACAAGAAGAGATGATCACGAGACCAGCATCTGGAGCATTATGAGCAGTACAGCCACTTCGGTGAAGGGACCTGGTGAGCTTGTTCTTAACTGGTCAGAAGAGCAATAGCCAGGTACCTCGAAAATTATGTTCCGCCAGAATCAGCAAGCTCAGTGGCAAGAGAGCTGTTCTTATCTTTCAGGAAGGTGACCACATCCTATTTTGGCATCACTACAGTAACTTCACCTTTAGTAAAAAGGCAATAAATAAATAAATAGTATGAAAAATCTGGGGAAAAAATATGTGCTTTATGGATCCGGCACATAGTGTATTCATACTGAAAGAAGGAGAGTAGGTCCCATTTCACTAGCATGTGCTTTAAAAAGCAACTTATCGTGAATGTTAATGGAAAACATAACGAAAGAAAATATACCTGTAGCTAGAGCCTTCTACATTATACTGAAATATCCTGAAAATGTTGGGTTTTGTTTTTGTTGTTTCAGTTAACACCTACTGAAAGAATATATCCAGATAGGTTTTTTAATTATGGATAAACTGTATCACTGCATTACTCGCTGAATAGTTTCCTGGTACTTTAGCTATACATCTTTATGTTTGTAGTATGTGCTATCTGGCCACGCTCACAACATCATAAAACGTAACTTTTTCATTTCCTTAAGAGGAAGTTTCTTCAGTAAGGGGTCTGAGTTCTTTATGCATTCAAAATATGCTATGTCTCAGAAATAGGACTTGTGGTAGAAAACGTAAGTATCAAAGATTTAGCCCAGAATTTTAGGAAAAATAAAAATTAAAAACAAACAAACAAACAAACAAACAAAAAGCTACATAGTAGAACTCCCTGACAAACTGCTGAAACACTATTTATATTATTAGCTGTCTTATGTGATTTTGCAGTAACAATCATCTTACCATTACCGGAGAAGAGCTTGCCACTATAAACTATACACAATTCCTTATTTTCTTACCTTTAAAATTTTCCAAAAATAAGATAGAGCTTTTCATAGGCTCTAAAATTTGGAATTTTCATTCAACCTTTCAAATTAAAGTAGTTCATACTATGATAACATACTTCTCCAAAAACCTTTACAAAGTTTCAAATAGCATGTGACTTTTGAATATAAGCAAAACTAAGTATACTTTTAGGATTTCTGAATATTAAAGCCAATGATTTTATAGTGCATTATATAGATGGCAAGGATGATTAAACAGAACTATTCACATCGGATTTTTAAGTAATGAATACATTTGAGGAAAACAGTTGTTCATCAAAAATGAAAGAAGAACCATACTGGGAAGTATCATTCTGTTACTCAGTTCTCATTATCTTCTTCTGCTTAGCTCAATAAAATGATGCTTGCACAACTAACAATATTTGTCTTGCAAGACAAACACAGAAATTTTGCCACCTATTTCAATGAATCAGGACTGCTGGGCTGTGTTATATGTAAAAAATCCTTAAATCTTCTTGGCTTCCATCACATCTATGAAAAAGTTTCTAATATGGGAAAATATAATTGAAACTTAACAATGGAATAGACAACTCCTCTGGAAATAAGGAGCAAAGGGATATCCTTGCTCATCTCAGGAGACTGGAGAAAGCCAAGCTGTTGATGCCAAGTAAATTCTATTTCTGTAAAGGCAACAGCACTTTGTTACATACAGAAAAGTTGCTGAAAGTGTGGAAGGCTCTAGAGAGAGGAGAAAAATAAAACTGTTTTCTCCAATATCCTGTAGAATCTCTTTGGCAGCTCCCAGAAATCACAGGTAACAAAAGTCTTGCTGTCTATATATGCTTTGGATTGTCTGTGCAGCCAGTCCAGAGAACAAGAGCCTGATCCTCAGAGACCAGGAGAGAGAAGGAGCTGCCTGCTTGAGCTGTGCACTAATGACTGGAACTTCTCAATGGAAACCTTGCTTTTGTTAGGAAACCATTTCTGAGTATTCTCTAGTGGCTTCTGCATACATGGATTAAAGTAGATTGAAGCCAGGGCTCAACCATATCAAAATATATTCATCATAGATCCTAAGCAGTTTGCTCAGCAGCAGACCCCACTTTTACTTGTACCATGCAGGTCAAAGGATTGCTTTCCTTAACGCCTGACAGTATTCAACACCAATCACCCCATGGTTCATACGTTGTAGGCTCGCCGCTCATTCTTGTATAATATGGAACCAGTAACAAGTTTTGGCTGGCATTGTTCCATGAATGAGTTATATATTTCAAATGAGAATAAATAAATAAATAAATAAACAAAAATAGAGCAAAAGCCTCTAGTGGAAGTGTAAGTAACCCTTGCAGTAATCCCAGGACTTCTGTCCCATTTTCACTGATAAAATTCTTAGAAGTTTATAGGCCTAAAGGGCAGCAGAATTTTTCATGCTTTTATTGACTAGATTAATGGACTATAAACTCATTTCCGAGATTACCTAGAATTGATTTTATGGCACCTTTCCTCTGCAGGGTTTCAAATTCTGACTAAAGAAAGGATAAGACTGAATTTTGCCACATCTGAGCTATGTTTTGATACAAGCTTTTTGTTGGAATCATACTCAGATTTCAAGAAAATATTTTTGAATGTTACCACAAAGTTAGAGATATCAGTAAGATTTTATCCCAAAACAGGGAAGACAGCTGATGACATTATGTGTTCATCATAATCACGCTGAATTTGTGTTATAACCTCACAACTTGGAGGCCTCAGTCAACAGATGAGGTACCACAACACGTCCACTAAGTTAACTTTTAAAGACGTGCGAGGTGCCCAAGTTGCTGGGGGGACTCAGGCCAGTTGAGCCCCGCTCTCTCCAGGGATGTGCCAGACCTTGGGGCACTGTGGCACTGGGACAGCTGGATGGGGTCCTCTGCTTCCTGGGCCAGTAGTTGGCCAGTGGGGAGCAGCCGTGTTGGGCATCACCTGTTTCTGTATTCATTTCTTTTTTATTATTATTATTTTTCCCCTTCTTTTTTTCCTATTAAGCTGTCCTTATCACAACACACAAGTCAGGGGGAGCGAGCAACCAGCTGGGTGGGCCTGGGCTGTCAGCAGGGCTCAAGCATGGCGCTGCCAGCAGAGGCTGCCTGCTCAGTAATGCAGTGAGCATTGTCTTCAAATCTTTAAGGGTAATTATCCCAAAAGATAAAGAAATAAATAGAAATAAATACCATCTCTGTTACTCTCATGTGCCTTCACTGAAATGAACTAGCAAAGCTCATTGTACACCATTTTAGGATTGTTAGGATATTTTTGTAAGATCACAATCTCTGTGTTTACAGTTTTAAAATTACATAAGACTACTGATTAAATCTGGAGTACATTTTTTGATGACTACTTTCATCTAGAAATAGTATATCATTACTAACTAATACAGAAGACAAGTGAAATTTAATTCTATCAGCAGAGCTACTGATAGCTCTACCGATGGTAATTCTCTTTACCTCACTGATTGTAAAGAGAATTCACTAGAATATTCAGCTCCTCCTGTCAGATATTTGGTCGTGGCTATTGTCATAACACATACCACTCTTCCTAGTACTAAACTAATATTATTCTCTATTATAGGAGTATACTATAAATGCCCATGAACATTCTAGTTTTCAGCATATAATCACAACTGGTTTTCAAGGTAATATGGAAAAGAAGCCTAAAACAACAATTATAATGATCCCTCATAATTATACACAGTCAAAAAGCCATACTAATTAATCCTATATACAGAAATCAAATTTTTACAGCCAATTTGAGGGAAGCATGCTTCTAGACAAATACCAGATTTAGGAATAAAACTTGAAATAGAAATGTATTATAAATATTTTGTATTTTATGGTTGAGTTTTGTGCTGGGAATTTCACACTTAATCACACTAGATCCAAATGCAAGTTACACTTTACGGGTCTGAACCCAGGTATGGTGTGTTAGACAGATCTAAATAGATACCAGAGAGAGTCTGTTAGAGAAAACACCCCCACACTACTCAACTATGCTACATAGTGCAATTAAAATGAAACTTGCTTAGCTTCTACAAAGGAATATGTATTTGATGACTCAGTATGTTCCAGCAATTGAAGCTTGCAAGCTACAAAATTTCCCAGTCATTGCACACTTTCAGCTGAATTGCAGGCCTGGAAGATAAGTCGTTTTATAAACACATCTAATCGGATTTTGTTCAATATGCCAGGCAAATTGAAGGTAGACAAATATATTCAGAACAGGCATTTGGAATGAATTTTACATATGAATATCAATCTAACAACAACAAAAATAAATAAATAAAAAGGCACTGGTGACTCATCTGAATGTCAGCACATCAAGAGGGAGAATGAGAGAGACTGCAATAACTGACTCTGGAGAAGCACGTGACACGTGAGTACAAACACCAAAAGAATCGTTCCCATCCTGCCTTGCAGGGAGAACCACTAAAAAGGAGAAAAAAAAAATGTCAAAGCTTTAAGAGTGCAGATGGATGCCTGTGAATTGGGAAGAAATAAAAAAGTATATCAAATCTTTGTGAAAGTGCCTAAAATACTTCACCATTTCCCATAATTTCCCCAGTCGAAGACAGAAAGAAGGCTTACAGTCAAGTGAAAGCAAAAATAGCTTAGAAAAGTATTCACTATATTACTAAGATATACATGAATTGAAATATAGTCTATATCCTGATATTAAATGACATTATGGTTTAGATTCTCTTCAGAGGACTGTTCCTGAGATTCAGCCTTGCTCTAATACATATGCCATCTGTTCCACATAGTGAACACACCTACTGTCCTTCTACCATTAAATGGCAAAAATGAATTTTATATTGAAACCTACCGAGCTGGATTACCTGACATGAAAATGGCAAGAACATATCCTAGGGAAAAAAAAAAAAAAACAAACAAACAAAAAAAAAAAAAAAAAAAAAAAAAACACTTCAGAATGGCCAGAACAGGTTGGTATGTGGAAAAATGTCACCTTTATAAATTCAAAAGATGATCAAGAAGGTAGGCACAGATTTCCGAAGATCCGAAGATCAAGCTAGCTCCATTGATGCAGAACTGTCCTTGGGGTTCAAAAACACAGCAGCCCTTGCTGAGCTTTTGAGTTTCATCATTTGGCCCTGAATTCTCCTCCTGTACTCAGAATAGATACCTCCTCTAAAAAGGTGAATATTAACTCTTCAGTCTTTGTTTTGACAGAATGATGAATCCATTAACAACAATGATAATATCTGAATGTTAAAAACAAATTAATACTTCTAGCAGAAAATCATTTTGCTAAACTAAGCTAAGCTCTGACTGTAGCTTAAACTTATATCGTGGGTGTTTTTGTGTTGTTTGTTGTGTGTTTTTTTTTTCTGATTTACATGAAGCAAAACTGAAAATTGTAAAACAAAGCTGGGCACCGAAGAAGAGTGAAAACACACATGTAACCGTGTTACAGAAGCAGATGTCTCCAGGTGAATTACCCTTGCCCGGCTGTCAGCAGCTTACCCTGCCGCTCTCTCACTCCCTCTCCTCAACAGGACAAAAATACAGAACAAAGTGAAAAAGCTCACAGGTGGAGATAGGCTCACAGATTTTGAGGACACTTACCAATTGCCATCATGGGTGAAACAGACTCACTTGGGGAAAAGTGATTTATTAACAACTAAAAATGGATGGTGAGAAACAAAGATGAAAAATAAAATTTCACCCCATCCTTTTTATTTTTTTATTTTATTTTATTTTTTCAGGCTTAATCCACTCCTCCATTCCCGACTCCTCCACCTTCTCCCTCCAGAGAAGGCAAGGAATGGGGAATGGGGGTCATGGTCAGTTCCTATCCATTCCTCTCTGCTGGTACTTCACATCACGCTCTTCCCTCCCCAGGCAGGTCCTCTCAGTGGGCTGCAGAGCCCAGCCATCTCCACCATGGTTTCCCCACAGGCTTCACAGGAATCTAGGCCCCAGTGCCTGGAGCACCTCCTCCTCCTCTAACCTTGGGCTGTTTCTCGCACTTTTTCCCTCACCTCTCACTATTGGTCTGCATTTTGCACTTTATTAACCACCACTTCTCAAGGGTCCCACTATTGTTGCAGAGTCCTGCAGTGGGTCCACTGGGGAGCTGGCTGGACCCAACTCTTCCCAGCATGGGCAGCCCCAGCCTCTTGGCACAGAGGCCACCCCTGTAGCTCCCCCACTGCCAGGACATTACCATTTTAATCCAAAACACTAGTGATTAATTCTGACAAATTCTCTTCTGAAAATTAATAAATAGATAATCATTTCCAAGGTATACTGGGCATAACTGGAATGGAGTTATTTTTCTTCATAGCAGCTCATTTGGTGCTATGTTTGTAATTTGTTACGGTGTTCATAACACACTGATGTTTTAGCTGTTGCTGAACAATGCTAGCACAGCATCAAGGCCTTCCCTATTTCCCACTTTGCCCGCCTCAGCACCCAGGACAGGGATACCCAAGGAGCTGGGGGGACACAGCCAGGGTCCAACCCCAGCAGCCCCAGGGATCTGCCAGACCTCAGGGCGCCATGCTCAGCCACGGCACTGAGTGAAAGAAGCACAAAGTGGGGGCATTCAAGTTACTGCATTTTGTCTTCCCAAGTAACATTTACATAGGATGAAGTCCTGCTTTCCTGGAAATGGCTAAATATCTGGCTGCCGATGGAAAGCAGTGAATGAACTTCTTATTTTGGTTTGCCTGAAAGTGCCACTTTGCTGAACTTACTGAACTGTATTTGCCCCACATGCTTGTGTGCTTGTTTGTTTTTGTTTGTTATTTGTTTTTCTGTTTGGTTGGTTTGGTAGTTTTTTTTTTGTTTTGTTTGTTTGTTTGTTTGTTTGTTTGTTTTCTTCTTTTCTTTTTGCTTTTGCATGTCCAATTCTCTCCCCTGTCTCTCTGCAGGAAGCAAACAAGCAGCTGGGTAGGGGCTTAGATGCCAGATGGGGGTCAAGTCACCCCAGCACATTTCTGCTCAGATCTCTGCTTTAGAGACAGATGCTTCTGTCCAATGCCCTGATACCACATCTCCTTCCATTTCCTTTCATCACTTTTTTTGAGAGAGTTAGAAAATTCACCACTGTTAGTTTAAATGCAGGCTAATTTGCATGGATCTGACCTTCGCCATCAATTCACTCACTCACCAGTTCACAGAATAATGCAGTTTCTCTATGAAACCATTTATTTCGACCATTCTTTCTCCTGCCTTGCTCTGGCATATTGCTAATGTACTTCCTTCTATTGTTAGCCACCAAGGAGCATGTCCTTTATACATTAAGTTGCTCTTAGGTGGACCTGACAGAATTTTAGCACTGAGCAGTAATGGTATTCTGTGGAGGGTCCTCACATTTACTTTATTTGTCTTTTGTACTTTTTCAAGCAAAGGAGCTGTAAGGCAAGGTGAATTAGGGCCTAAAATTTAATTCTTATTCTAGGTTCTTGATTGGTTTCATTCCACTAGCAGCAAGCTCTCAAGACATAAGCAGAATAAAAAAGTATATGGTCTGTATGTAAAATGTAATATAATAAACGAAACGTGATACTCTTAATAGCTTTTGCTATTGAAAGTTCAAAGGCATAATGTATTTCAATTACAAAATGAAACATCATTTTCTTCAAGGGAAAAACATCCATTGAAATGCAAAATCCCTTTGGGGGATTTTCTTTCTTTTACTATTTCATTATTTTTAACCCAAAACTCCGGGGAAGTACTATCATATATGAAACCAATTTGGTCCACAAATCAGGTTATCAACATAACCTAATCTCTGGCTGATGAGAACATTCTCCTGAAGGTCAATCAAGTCTCCAATGGTTTACCTTGATTTACTATATTAAATAAAATAAATTAGCAAAGTATATTTCTTTAAAAATATCTTCATTAAAAACACTTCAAAAAACCTTTTTGAATATTTAGGAAAATTTTGCAACTTACATGACTTGCTAGGCTTCATCCAAGACCACTAAATCAGTGCAAAAAAAAAAAAAAAACACATAACCAAGCTGTAACATTCTTCAGAGACCCAAAAGCATCCAGCACAGATTGTGCAGTCTCATGGATTTTATTATGTTGATTCTGAAGTCTGTTTTTCATATTGTTGGTATAATTCAGTGTTTGACTATTTTGAGAAAACTCTTGACTGAGAAGAAAACAATTAGCAATAATCTGTTTGTGCACAATCTTAGTTAACAGTTATACAAATAGTTGGACAAATCACTACTGCAAACAGTTCATACAGTGCCAATGTACAGTACACCAGAACAATGTAGAAGCTATAGTCAATATATTTTCAGTGACCTTACATTTTTATCAAATAAAGGTTGTATGTGGGTTCACAGTATGTATGTAATTCAGTGAACAACTACATGACTTTTAATCTTAAATTAATTCATTATTGATTTAGCCAAATAGTTTTAAGAAAATAATTTTGAATTTAGCCAAACTTTGGAGAGCATTCAGTGAAAAATAGTAATAGTGATAATATGCGTTAATTAATGGGAAAAAAATTGCTCTAACTGTTTCACTTCAGTATTAACTGTTAACAGTTGTAATAATAATAAAAGTAATAATTTGATGGAGATGATTAGAGCACACTATCTGTAGGAAACTACTCTAAGTGTAATTTCTGGGATTATGTTGCTCTTCAGATAACACTATCCTGTAAAATATCAACAGGAATACACTGACTACAATACAAGAAGAAATAATGTATATAAAAGAAATAGCAGCCAAAACTCCAGAAAAGCAAAATTCTGTACTCCAATGGAAAAGATGACTCCGTAAATATTATATTAATCAAATGCTAGAGCCAGTCAGTCACTTTGAACACCTTTGGCAAAGCTTTGACAAATCATAATGACAACTCTGCAATACTGCACAGTATGTATTTCACATAGACAGAACATAAAAGAAAAAAAATACTGACCACCTTGAAGGACCTCAATGAGGTTAATAAGAAATCTCTTAATCACATAAATCATGTAATATGTGTTGCTATAACTGGATCAGTAGTGCAGAAAGGCAAATTTCACTGTTAGCTTGAATTTTTCAAACGATGAGGCATATAAAAAAAAAAAACAAAAAAAAAACAAAAAAAAAAAAACATGGATTCCACTGATTCTTCATAAACCAGAAGAATTTCAGTACAGGTACCATGAAAAAGCTAGGACAAAAGAAGTGGAGTGGCCTAGAGTTAAAGTACTGTAGAATTGTGATCAGCTCAAATTGGACAATATGTCAAAAATATACTTTCACCATAAACTTTTCAAACTTGATTCTCTGGGACTTATGTGATAGAAAGCAAAAACATCCTGAGATGCCCAGTGAAATATTCTATGGGCAGACACACTTTCTGCTGCTTTTCATTTCCTCCTATATCAGCTTTCCTGCTAACAAGATAAAAGGGAAAAGTTCTCGGAGTGGGGAATGGGGAAGGAGACATCATACATCTTCTGTGAGCACTTGTCTGCCGGTCTGGAGAAAGCGTGGAAGCACGGATGCGTGGGGAGCCAGAGAAATGAACGTGGGAGAGGAGCGGAGCCGTTTAACTGCACTTGTGCAACTTCCCTCATTCCTCTTCCATTTTATAGTGAAGGAAAAAAATGAAAACACAGAAAAAGGAAACTATTTGCTTAGTAGGTAGATCTTGGGTAATGTTTATTCTATGATTTTTTTTTACTTTTTTTTTTAAGGAATTGGATACATGATGCCACATGCATTTAGATAAAGTTTTTTGGATGGAGACGTCTATGTATTATTAACACACACACACCAAAGCAGCTATGCACTATAATCAGAGTGTTAAAATTGGGTTGAATGGCTGCCAGTGGACAATTAAAAGCATTTTAGTTGACCAAGCTTGCAATTTAAATTAATTTGTAGGCACTCCCACTGCATGCTCTGAAACAATTAAAGTCTGTTGCAGATGCTCTCTTGGATGTAAACAGGACAAGCATTTGTGTTCTTGTCTGATTTGTGAGTTGTCTTACTTTGTCAATGCTACAAAATCCAACTAACCATAATTATTAGACGTTGATGGAACATTAGACTCTAGACAATCTTTCTAATGTGTAATACAGATGGAAAGCAATTGAAACCTGTATAAATGCATGTGGGATTAAATGTTGCATCATAATAGTGGGGCAAATTCTAATTTCCAGCCAGAATATCAACTGGAGTGGAGGAATCCCTTTGCCAGAAAAGTAGAGGCTGCTCTCAAGAGATGAACTTGATAGCTTATCTTCAAAAAAATCAAAAGCTGCAACAAAGTTGGTAGTGCTGTCTTGAGCGACCAACAGTGATCGTAAAAGAAGGATATGCTTGTACTGATGTTAAACTGAGAAAACCCAATTCACCTGCTTTTTAGCATGATGATGGTATGTAGTGTCCACAAAGATGATGCAGTGATTCATGGGAGAATTCCATCAGGGAAACGTGTCTGATATCACTGTTTTAGAGCTCTCAAACCAGTGGAGGAAGTTCATAAGCATATACTGCTGCATGGTGGGGAAATTCTGGGCCACGTCGCAATTCTAACTCCATTAATTTCTACTGTAGTAGATTACTAACCTCCTAACCGCTATCTCAGTTAGCTGTCAGTCCCTTCTGGGGCACAGGGTTTGTGGACAGAGACCTATGTGAATAGGAACCCACTAACATCTTGCTTACAGACTGCTTTAACTCCAAGCGGCACAAAGCTCAGTCCCATCACTTGCAAAGAAAAATGGCAACTGCCACGCCCTTGACAAGGTAAGATCACATATGCCCACTATGTATAAGACCTTTTCATTATGTATAAATAATATTTACAGATGCCAAGACAGTTATTAAGTGAAGAACCAGCAAAACAACCGTAACAGAAATGCTGTCCTCAGAGAAAGGTTATTACACATGGTAATCAACGGTGGCTGAAACCACTGAGGTGGTCATCTACAGACAAATGATCTTTCTTGCTATGAGGTGATTCTCTGAATGCTCCAGGTAGCTTATGAGGCCTTCCCTGCATTCTTTTTGAATCAGATGATTTTTAAAATACCTAACAAGTTGAAATGTAAATGAATTAAACTTCTACGTTAAGGCTGACCAGCCTGAAGGTATACACTGAAGCAAAAAAATAGTCTTACTAAGACAATTTTTTATTTCTTTGCTTTTAAGAAAAAAAATTTCTCTGGATCAAAACCTGGATGAACACAGTGAAGAGCACATAGTCCCTCTGCATTTTTTGCACCAAATGTGGTTATCCTTTGATAACAGTGATTGATAGTGTCTGGGTAAGTTTGCTTAATATTTGCTGTGGACAGTGTCTTGACTGAGGCTCAATCAATCACTTTGAAGAGGAAATAAGGGCTAATGCAGTAAAACAATATTGGTTATGCACTCAGTTAATCCATCACAATTCTCTTGTGCAGTGTTGGGGAGTAGTCTTTTGACTTAATATCGATCTTTGAGCTTCTTTTTTTATTAAAGAAGAAGATTTCTCATTCAACAGTTTTTAAAATGTTAAGTGTGCTGAAATCCCACTCGCAACCAATATTTGTAGGTATGCAAGGTTAGGAAACTGCAAATAAACCAAATTTGACAGATGCAAATCTATTGAAGATTTTAAGGTTAAAAAAAAAAAAAAAACAAACCACCAACCATATACTTAAGCCTATGAAGTCTGGTGTTGCCAAATTTAACAGTAAAGCTCCAACAGAGTTCAAGTAAGGCTAGATTGTCTATTACCTTAGGTAGACCTCAATTTCCATTGTTCCCCATAGTGTTATTGTTGTTAAAACTAACTGACTGTTAAATTTTAGTATATTGTATAAGTGACATAGAAAGTCCCATTGTTTCTTCTAGTTGTCCACGGATAAGCTAATATGTGCAGGGAAGTACATGAATATTCCAAAGAAGAAATACACAGAGGATTTCTACATTAAGATTTAAAGTGTTTTTTAAATACCTGACCCAGAAGGATAAAGCATTTGTTTATCAGAAATTCACTTGGAATAGAAAAAATAAATAATAATTTAAAAATCTCAGTAGGAAAGACACGAAACATATACCAGATGCAAATTCTTAAGTCTATCATTTCATTCCTCATATATGATTGTTTAATCTTCAAAAAAGAACAGCAGAAACTTTAAACTCCAAAGAAGAGCATTCACTGTAGGCTGGCAGCTACAGGGACAACTAACTCAAGAGCAGATGTACTTCTGCAAAGTTCATCTGAGTTGCTTTTAGTTAACTACCGTATTATTTTAGTATCTGGTTTTAGACAAACAATCAAACGGCTTGAATTAATGATTTGGTTGTTTCTTACTAAGCATTTGTCTTTTAAATTAGAACTTCTGTGTGTAATATCAGTACTTCCTCTTCCTTCTCTTCTGAAGAGTTCCTATTGTAAAAAGGGAGCAATTAAAAATTGGTAATAACTTTAGAATCAGGTATATACATCAAAATCCCTACAGTAGAGGGTGATGAATTAACACTATCCTAGGCAGAAGTAGAACACATATTCATGTTCTTGGAAACACTGAGTTACACCGTCCTTTTACACCACAAGGAACCAGATTTCAACAAGAGAACTTTACTTTCTGAGGACACATTGAGGCCTCACTGAGTTCAGCTATTTAAAAATTTAGAATTGTCCTGATTGACTCAAAATCACAATAATCACACAGAAGCACCAAGAAAGCATATAATTATTACTTTCAGCCTTTTCAGTCGTATTGCATATTGCATATTGCTATGCTACTCATTTTGTTTACATGATAACTTGTGTTGCTTATTTAGAATTGAATATTTGGAACAGATTACTCAATATAGAAAGAAGAACATTAGATCTGCCAGTTGGAATGATCCCTAGAGGAAGGGACAAAACCCTATGGAAATCTCTAGGTTTTGTCACACAGAAAAGATTGAGCCTAATGACTTAATTTTCCACTTCTGCAAGTCTTTAGAATTCCTTCTACACATTCTACTTCTTTGGAGACTTTGGGATATGTATGATCATTAAAGACTTATCTGTCCATACTACTGTCTACTTTCAAATTCACATGCCCCTAAATCATGACAAGAATTTAATTAATTTCTGTAGTTTTCATTTACTCCCATCAATTCCCATAAGGCTACCTGTAGCTAGCCATCAGCGGGAAACTCATCACTTCCTTAGATTTTGCTTTGAAGGACATAATCTTGCAGAATTGTCAGTTAGCTTTCTTCAGTCACCTTTAAGTACAGTGCAGCCAAAGTTAAGCCTGAGAATTATTTTACGTTATAGCAACAAGAGGTATTTGACAATGGTTTTTATTTTAGTTTTCTATTTACTTGTCTTCTAAGTAACATTTTGTCAATAGCCCATTGACTTTATTGATCTAAACCTTCCAGGAGATAATTTGCTGTTGTAAACGGTCTAGTGTATTCTTTTGCATACATTGTTTGGCTAAACAGTATCAATGTACTTTGGAGCTCATGAACAGTGACAGATTTGGAGGAGACAACTCTAATGGAGAGTTCAGAAATGTTCTGCATCAGTTAGGAGCCACAGAGTCAAACTGGAAATGTAATTTTAGTTATGTATAAACAATAATGAAAATTCAAATACTAAACATCGGATTGTGTGAAATTTACTTTTTTTTAAATTATTTTTTAATACAGTGAATGGGCACAGGGTAAAGATTAGAGAATTATTTTTTTTCTCTTATTGCAGCTCTGATATTATTGTCAATTTTATACCATTGCTGTATTATTAAAACTTGAGGTGCCATAGGACATTACTTCAGTCTTGTTTTAGAGGAGACTTCTTTATTCCAGTAAATGAGTTGTAGGCTTTATGTCATCTTACTTGTTTGTCTACACCAAGCACTGTCACTAGCTGTGCCTATAACAATGATTTCTTTTGTGACATGCACGTCAGTCTCTCCTCCAGGAATTTGTCTAAGGCCAACAATTCACTTCAAATAGTTATTCTGAAAACTATTAAGTTATTAAGAATGAAATGAAAACCAGAAGAATCAAAGTGTTGTGAAATATTATTATCTTAGGACAAAAACAATCTATGTGCAATTCCATCCATATCCTTGGTCTCTGTATACTTGAATAGAATTCAACCAATATCATGGATTTACAGCTACAACCATACAGGAATTCACAAGGTGGTAATGGGAAAAGGAGCTTTTAATTCTATTACATAATTAACACCCTTATTATTTTTAACATCATTGCAGAGTATTTCATTATGTTTCATTTTTATACTACGACTTATATCAATCCGGCTTCATCTGTCTCTTCCTGCATGCAGAAATGAAGACAAAAAAAAAAAAAATACAGTATATTTGCTGTATGTCCTTCATTTTTCGTAAAAGCATTGGCCAGAATGTAACATTATTCCTCAGAGCTCTAATGCTGAAAAGGATTGTTGCTTAAAGAACTTCATTTTCAGCCCTGACCTAGGGGAAAAACTGCCTCAGTTTGCCTGCTTTTGTTCTTAACATAGTATCTAGTCAGTGGCTTTCCCTATTACACATAATTTGGGCAGACAGGTAGCCTCCGAACAAACTCATTCAAGGTGGGGATGCACTTTGAGGAACACAGAGAGCTGGAATTCTTCATATTTTGCTCAATAAATATTTAGTGTCTTTGTCCTGTGCATTTAAAAGAAATTAAGGCAAAACAGCTTTAAACAAATACGTTTGATTTATATAATGCAGTAATATTACCTATAATAATGAATAGATTTTCAATGCCAGTAGCATTCAGTAACATAGTCGGAAAGACAAGATAAAAGATCAGTGTTCGTGGAAGTAACGGTGAAGAAAGCAATGAATAGCACGTACAATTAAGATGCTAGTACTCCTGTAATCAAGACAAAATCAGTCAAATTAAAAGCTAAAGGTTTTGCAGAGCGTAGAGTGTTATTGCATGAAATTTGAAAATCAATATTGTCAGGAAAGATTCTCAAAACAAGTTGTTTTTGTCACTTGAAATAAAGGATGCAAGAGCTTTTTTTACTGTAACATTTAGCTTGTTACATATGGATACAAAACACGTGGTTTTACTCATATCAGTATAATACCTCCTTTGAGCCCCTCTCTCCCCACTCCCATATCGCCATACATTATTCAGTATGTTAGAGACCATCTGGAACCTGCTCCTGAAATAGCTCAGGACTTGATGACCTTCCAGATACACTGCAAAACACATTTGTTTAACAACGGTTTGGGGAAGGTTGAGGGTACGTTGTTCCTGAAAGGATTAAATAGGCTATTTTACAGGTTTGATTAATGCCTGATTTAATTTACTATTTGCATGTGACTGTTTCTGATGCTAAGAGGTCAACCACTTTCACTGTTGAGCTTAATGAATACTTTTGGTGTTTATTGCTTAAATATAAATGTATACATAATCACTGGCACTGGGCCTGATTAATGCCATTAAAGTCAGTGTAAAGGCTCTCACTGCTGAGGGTGGTGGGCTTTTTTAACACGGTACTGTCTCTCTCCTGAAAGGGCCGCTCTGCTTGCACACAGCAATTGTGACTGCACGTCTGCAGTTCACTTTCACAACAGCTAAATGAACAGAGCAAAGTCAGCTAAATGCTGGTTCCTAACCATGTGATGGGTGATACATATAAATAATGTATATCCAGAAGAGTCACAGTTTGTTTAAGCAACAGAAGAATAAAATCTTAAGCACAGTTGCATATAATTAATGACAGACAACTGCAAAAATGTTCATTCTACTCCTGTTGCCCTTTTCCTCACAGCTCTCCATGTTGTAAAGGGCAGAATTTCGAATCTCCCTGCATCCCTTGTGGCATGGACATTTTTGAATATGGTGTGAAAGATGATGAAAGATCAACAACAAGATTAAAAGAACAGTGCACAGAGAAGAGGTGTGGTCATAGCACTGGAATGAGGATCACCTTGCTTTGTTTATTATCAGAAATACATAATTTCAGCATCATGCAGTTTTTATTTACCTGGTGAAAGTCAAATAGTCCAGTTCCCCATACAGCCATAAAGAGGGTCAATGGATATGCTACCTGGGTAAAGACCTACTTCAATAAGCAAAAGATACTTTTATATATGTATGGCAGAAATCTAGACAGGCATTACATAGATTGACACTGGGAGATCAATTTATGCAAGTCTGTAAAACAACTACATGCGTCTACTGCATGCACCCTCTCCAAGGAAGAAAGGCTGAGAGAGCTGGGGATGTTCAGCCTGGAGAAGAGATGGCTCCAGAGAGATCTCATTGTGGCTTTTCAGTACTTAAAAGAATCTTATAAAAAGGATGAAGGACTCTTTACTCGGGTAGATAATGGTAGGACAAGGGGGAATGGTCTTAAACTAGAAGAGGATAGATTTCGATTATTCACTGAAGCACTGGAACAGTTTGCCCAGAGAGTTTGTGGATGCCCCCTCCCTGGAGGTATTCAAGGCCAGGCTGGACGGGGCCTTGGCCAACCTGATCTAGTGGGTGGCATCCCTGCCTATGGCACAGGGTGGATCTGGATAAGCTTTAAGGTCCCTTCCAACCTGAGAAATTCTGTGATTCTATGATTCTTTTGGATCAAAAGTTAAGTATTTGCATTTGAAGGCACAGGAAAATGTCCTACACATCTCCCCTTACATCCAAAATCATTTCTGTAGGAAGCAGAGCACTGAGGGAGCAGAGTAGGAAACAAAAAAAGACTCTACATGAAACTTGAATCAGGAAACACAAAAAATGTATGAATGAATGAGAATGTATGCTTTGCTGAGATGGATGAAGAACCCATTTGATAACGCACCTTAGAAATAGGTAATTTTCAATGCATTTCTGCAGAAAGGAATTACTTTATCAGCACTTTATATATATTCCTTTTACCTCCCTGCAATACAGTCATAATGAATTGCTGTGTCTATGTTTAGAAGTCACAGATACCTTATTCTTTCATTTTCATGCTTGTTCTCAATCACAATATATTGGCTGGACTAAGTTTGCTGAACAATTTGCTGTATCAGATACATCACAGTTACCTCATTTTTTTTTTTCCCATAAAATCTTGTTTCAAAAATGGAGTTCTATAAAGAATTGAAAGGGAGACATGTTTCTCCAGTGGTAGCTTCCTGAATTAAATCTGATTTAGGCTGTTAGGTTATGCACAAATTTAAGCCACTGCAATTACTCTAAAAAATAAATTTATCTTATGAGAAATGTTCTGTTTTATAGTAAAAGGTTACACTACTCTGTAAATATTGCATGACCTAAAATCTGGATTTTTCTAAAAAGGGGATGTGGCAGGTTTTGTTTCTGCCATCCAAGCAGGGTACAATGGACTGCGAGTTGGATAAAGCCATACTCAAATTAAGACAAAGGCTGTATCTTGCTAAATACAGTGCCTACATAGCTGCAGGTCAGATCGATGTCATATCTTTCAATATAAGACACAGAATCCTTTGTCTTTTGTGTCTACATGATAGTCACTTACAATCAGTGACAATCTCTTCCTCTGTGTTTCTTTACTTCCTTGTGTATGCAATAAATAACCTCTAGAAAATAAAATGGAATCATAATGGTAATGTTTTGCAAATAAGATTATTTTATATTCATTTATTTTTATTTATACTTGAAGAAAAAGATCTGAAATTCTGAGATGCAGATACAGCAATAATATTCTTATATATTCAAATTATCCATCTGCATGTACAAGTTTCATTTCTTTTCCCAAGCTCCCTAAAAATGCTCAAATTTCCTGATGCATTTCAAAGTATATATTATTTATATGAAAAAATCAGAAACTTGTATCATTAGCATTTTTAGATAATCCGCTATATACCATTAAGACCATGTTTTCAGGCCAATTCTTTCATAAATGCTCATTTAGGTAATATAAAATAAACACTCCAAGCCATTTTACTCTAAAATTTACATGAGTACTCGCATTTTTTATTGAAGACAAATAAATTACACTACTTCTGAAGCATTCCTAAACATCATAAAATTATGCATGTAATATGTGGTACTCATGGTAACTTTTGTAAAATATAAGCATCTAAATCAATGTAGGTGTATAGTTTTCTTTTCTAAGGCTGACATACAGAATACAATAAAAAATCTTGACCCCAGAAATATTGTTAAAACAATATGTTTTAAATAAAACCTCATTTTCACTTAAAAACATCAAAATTGTATTTGAAGCTCAACTTTTTAGTCCAATAGCATGTTTGTGACAAGGCTGACAACTTTTTGCCAAGACAGAACTTCCTTCTTGATGACTTAAGATACTTATCACCGTAACTGACCAAACTTTTTCAGGTTTTCTTTTTAAATAAGCAGGCACCTAAATTCACTTAACTAAATTGAAAGGACTTACTACATTACCTTTAAGAATCTTTTAAAATCTGATTACTAATGGTTGAATATATTCAAAAGAAAAAAAAAATGATACAGTGTGAATGGAAACATTAAATATTCAAAACTGAGTAGGTGGATGGAGTTCCAAACTGGAAATGCATCTGACAATTATTTTTTAAAAACATCAAATACCTTCTGAAAATTTAACACCCCTTGAGATGTGTGGATGATTCAAATACTAAATTAATTTAAATCTCTGAATCACAGAATCAGAATCCTGAGTTGGAAGATGTATTTTCTTTTTTATTATTGTTGCTGGAAAATTTCATGACACATTTCTAAGATATGATAGATATGATGACATACTCCCCTACCAGCTGTCCCTCAAGCCAATCACTACCAAGGTAGCTTATTTATTTATTTATTTATATTTTATATTTTAATTTTTTATTTATTTATTTTAAGTTTCCACCCAAAGTTTTCCACCTAAATTTTTATTATTGTTATTTATTCTAAGTATCTGGTTTAGGTCTCTTACTAAATTTGTATATGTTTTATTAGGTCAGAGGTTGGACTCGATGATCTTGAGGTCTCTTCCAACCTAGAAATTCTGTGATTACATGGCTGTGATGCCATGCAAATGGTTGCAATACCTTGCAGCAGTGTACGTCCCCAGCTGTTTAAATTACTTATAATCCCTAAAGGTTACATATGATGTGCAGGGCATGGGAATTAAGTCATGTAGCTTCCATGGAGTAGAGCAGGAGTTTCATAGTTGAATCTTTGCAAATTCTTTTGGGAAGTGTATCAAAATACAGAGTTATCATGTTGACTCAAAACAATTTGAATAGCCTGAGGAAAAGGTGTATTCCTTAAGCATTTTAATATATCTTAAAATTTTAAAAGAAATTCAGCTTTTTATTCATATGAAGTATTTTTTATATAAAGTAAGAATGTCTAATGACACGAGCAGCATTTTGTGACTCTCTTCCAGTTACTTCTTGAAACTGACCAAGACTTCTAATGGGTTATCAAATACATGGGAAAATAACAACCAAAAAATAACCCTCTAAACATATTTTCAGTTCCACCAAGAACAGGCAAGGCAAGGTATTTGAAATGAAGCAGGCTCTCTATCCTTCATGGCTTTGAGTTAGCTGGGGAAAAAACATTTTATAGCACTTGCCACACTTCAAAATTGAATGCAATAAATAATACATCTCCTAAGCTCCATCTCAGTCAAAAACCATTCCCTACAGTTTGCTGCGCTGAACTCTGACCAAAGAGTCAGTGCAATTTAAACACCATGGACTTAGCAACAAAATAAGGAGATTTGTTGTTTCTGTTAGAGCTCAGTAAGAAACCATCAAAAGGCCGAATGTGAGGGCAGTGGCAATTTCAGGCCTTGCTGGCAGGAGCCAGCTAGAAGGGCTGCCGCACTGCCCGGTATGGTGTGAAGCTAGAGGCAGCTCTGTGTCAGAGCCTCAGGGCTAGGACACAATGAGAAGATGCAGTGCCTGCGGAGCAGAGGTGAGGTAAGCACAAGTACAAGAAGGCAGCTATTAAAAGCCTTCGGTTGGTTCTCTGGAAATTTGGGAAACTTCTCTACACAAGCTACATCAAGCTTCATCTTTGCCTTAAAGGAGCAAGTCCCAGCAAACAGGAAGACTACAAGATGGCAACTTTCTTACTGAGATTGGAAATTTTAAGCATTTGACATTATGAATGGTTCTCTGTTAACGCCTGTATGAAGACCAACTATGCAAGGGTAGTAAAATAGTCAGGGAGGGAGGAAGCATATGCACTGAGTGATCCTGAATTCGCTACGTACAAGAGATGCTGCATCTGATTTTGACTCCACAGAAGTTGGATAATCCACTGTCACTGTGATTTCAAATGTGATGTATTATTACAGAACAGGTATGAAGCTGAAGTATACTAAGAATTAAAGCACATCCAAAATACGTAAAAGAAGCTTGATGGCATTTCTTTCAACATGTCAAGGCAATTCCAGATATCTGTGAAAAGATTCAAAAATATGACTGCACTGACTTCAACAGATGTCATTCTTTTGGCAGTAGTGGAGCTGTTTTGGGTGGAAGCAGAATTCTAAATAACACAAGAGAAGTCTTGAGAAGACAAGTGGACTTGAGCCCTTAATTGAGTTTTATAATTTTAAGTCCTTCATATACTCAACCTTCTGAGATTCTCCAAAATTAAATATTTGCTGTTTATTCTATTCTACAGAAGATATCTACTTTCATTTCTTGGAGGGCTGATTCAGATTTCACTCCAAATAAAAAAGTTCTGTTCTGCTTGAGCTGGTACCCAAATTACAAAGGGCCCATAACTGCAAAGCCAATAGAAGCCCCCCAACAATTGCTCACAGCTCTTTATCGTGAATGCCATACCACTATAACTTTCATTGAAATTAACAATACTGTCAGTTGTGGGCTTTTGTTGCTTTTTTAAAATATTTAACTGAAAAATGAAAGACAGTTTTCAACTGAGCAGCAAGTTTATATGGAGAATACATTTCAGGAAATTCAGATGTTCAAAAAGCAAGATATTTCATCTGAGTAGCCTCACACTGTTGTTACAACTCAGTTTTCTTGTATTATATATATTACATATCCTTTATAGATATTTGTTGTGGTTTAACCCGGCCAGCAGCTAAGCACTACACAACTGTTCACTCACACACCCCACTCCCTCTCTGGGATGGGGGAGAGAAATGGGAAAGTGAAGCCCGAGATAGAGACAGTTTATTAGGACAGGAAAGAAAGGATAATAATAATGATAACAGTATTACTAATAATAATGTGTACAAAACAAGCAATGCACAATGCAATTGCTCACCACCCGCTGACCGATGCCAGCCAGTCCCCCCACCCCAGCTAGCCACCCCTCTATATTGTTTAGCATGACCCCAGATGGGATGGAATACCCCTTTGGCCACTTTGGGTCAGCTGTCCTGGGTCTGTCCCCTCCCATCTCCTGCTGCACCCCCAGCCTGCCCACTGGCAGGACAGAGCGAGAAGCTGAAAAGTCCTTGGCTTGGTGTAAGCGCTGCTCTGCAACAACTAAAACATCAGTGTGTTATCAACATTACTCTCATCCTAAATCCAAAACATGGCACCCTACCAGCTACTAGGAGAAAAATTAACGCTGTCCTTGCCAAAACCAGGACAATATTCTATATTCTCATTTTTACTGAGTTAGGCAAGTAGACAACATCATCTCGTGACACCAGACTCCATAAATAACTGCCCTAATATACTGTTAAAATGTAATAAAGCACAAAACTACAGGGCAGAATTGGAGCAGGAATCACACTACTAGGACAGCTGAATTAAAAAGAAAAACAAAGGACAAATCATTAGCTTTATTTTTTCTCTTAAAAATAGAGAGGAAAAATTCCATTTCCCAACTCTTTCTACATTAGTCTTTTCAATTTCCCCTTCAACATTACCATGTGAATTTCTAGTCAAAGACTGAATATACTTCTTAAAAAGACTATTAACTGCATCTATTCTGTAGCGATGACTTCCAAATTAAAGGTCGTGACAGTTATGAATGAGGTTATAAGCTTTTTTACCCTACTACTTGGACTTATGTCTTCTACAGAAGTGGAAATTTAAAACAGAAATAGGATTGCAACATGACAAATGAACAAAACTCTTAAACTACAAAAAGCAGGGCTAAAAGGAGGTCATCTATGAAATGAATCTGCGATGTTGATGTTTTGGCAAGCAAATAGATCACTGAAGTCCAATGCCTGATGCAAGCAATGCGGCACTGTTTGCAAAGTTTTAACTTAAGAAAACAACAAACTTCCTTCACAGAATTTAGTTAGATTGGTTGATTGAACAAGTATTTTAAACCAGTATCATTGATGTTGTTTCTCTCCCATGAGTTAAATGCTCTCAGTTTTCTGATCTTTCTTGATTCTTCTCTCGCCTTCCTGGCCTATGAACTGCATGCACGGACACTTTTGTTGCTTTCCCTGCCCTGTATAAAGGTTGCCTATCAGCATTACTGGCTTCAAAGTAATGCAGAATGAAGTAGGACTTTGCCATCATATCAAGAAATCAATGATACATTGAAGAACTTTTTAATTAGATCACTGTGGCCTCAACTAAACCCGAGTTACAAAGATTAAGTAATTGCTTATAGCATTTTCAGTGTGTGGTTCACCATAGTGAAAAGATTATTGAATCAACTGCTGAATTATGAAAACTGATGGAAGTCTTGCTGAGTGTAGAAATTCTCTTTAGCACAACAAAACAATGCAGTTTTATGACCCAACTACTTTGAATTGAACTATTTTAATTAAGTACTACTCTGATACGGAAGAACTTGAAAAGCTATCTAGTATGGAGACAAGCTTGCATTTAAATGTTGATGTATGAAGTCAGCATTTTCAAGGATACTACTGTACTTCAATGTTTTCTTTTCAAAGCCATTCACTTCTAACATGTTTGTATCTACAAATCTAGAAGCAAAATTCTAGAAGTCTTGGTGACTTTGGAGCCTGTGAAAGCCAATATTGCTTAGACATCTTTCTTACTTGATGCTTTCACTCTCTACCTAAATTTAGACATAAAAATTTTCATAAACAATTGTTTTAACTTCACATCCAGATCTTCTGTAGCTGTAAAGTGGCTACTAAAGATCCTTGATCTCAGCGAAGACACATTGCTATACAACTTGAAAGTCTGGCCTTAAGAGTTCATTATGTTCAAAAGTGTAACTAACTTCACAAGACACTCTTTCAAAACTATCATTGTTACATTCATTTTAAACATAAAGTATGGGGAACATGTTAAGGGAAAAGCATGTTAAGGGAAAAACATGCTGATCTAATGGGTGGCACCCCTGCCCTTCAAGGGGTGTTGGAACTAGACAATCTTTAGGGCCAACCCAACCCAAGCCATTCTATGATTCTATTAAAATATCATGTTTAAATGATAGCTGTGCAATAATGATACAAACATTCTTAAAACACTACAGAATTATGTAGCATATTCATCAAAGTATATGCAGATGTATGAACAATGAATAATTTTGAACATATTCATTTTCAGACATACTCATGGTCTTTCATCTTATCTTTTAACATTTCAAACAAATGGAATTCCATGAACTTGTATTTGACAATGCTGTAGTTCGTCTGCCAAAATTATGCCATCTGTGCAGAACAAAAAGAGGATTTCTCCTCAAATTAGCGCATGACAGAAAATCAACAAAACACTCTGAGCTTACTGTTTTTTAGAAGGTATCTGGACTATAGTAGAAGTTTCAAAATGCTGTTTGCTTTCTCACTTTATTCCTAGGTATCTAAACTCCTGCACAGAACTAACACTTCTAATGATGTAGTGGATTTACATGGCAAGATTTTGGTGCCATGAGGCCACAGGGGTGGCTTCTGTGAGAAGAATCTAGATGCTGCCCCATGCTAGATAAGGGCCCTGCTGCTGACCAGAGCCGAGCCAATAAGTGATGTTGTTTGTGTCTCTGGGAGAGCATATTTAAGAACAGGAAAAATAAATGCTGCTACACAGCAGCTGGGAGAGAGAGAAGAGTGAGAAACAGCCTTGCAGGTGCCAAGGTCACTGAAGAAGAAGGGGGACAGGTGCTCCAGGTGCCGGAGCAGAAGTCCCCTGCGGCCTGTGGTGAGGAACATGGTGGAGCAGGGTTCCACACCACAGCCTGTGGAGGAGACCACGGTGAAGCAGGTGGACCTGCACTGATGGAGGCTGCGGTCTGTGGAGGACTCCTGAAAGAGAAAATTTGGTGCTGGATCTGTAGGCTGTGGAGAGGAGCCCACACAGGAGCAGGTGACCTGGCAGGAACTGCTGCCCGTGGGAGACCCAGGTGGGAGCAGTGTACGGGGATGGATGATGGATGGACCCCATGGTACAGACCCATATCTGGAGCAGTTCCTGAAAAACTGCTGCCTGTGGGAAGCCCATGCAGGAACAGTTCAGCAAGGAAAGCATCCAATGGGAGGGACCCCATGTGGAGCAGGGGAAGAGAGTGACTGAGAAGGAGTGGCAGAGACAAAGTGCTATAGACTGACCATGACCCCTATTCCCCCATCCTGCTCAGGAGGAGGTGGAAGAGGGAGGATGGGGGAAAAGGCATTTTCGGTTTCTTTTCCTTTGTTTCTCACTTCTCTAGCTTGTTAGTAATAGGTGATAAATCTTACTATCTCCCTATGCTGAGTCTGTTTTGTCTGTCATGATAATTGTTGAGCGATCTCCCTGTTCTTACATCAACCCTTGAGCCTTTTGCCTTTGAGGAAGGGGAGTAAGAGAGCGGCTGTGGTTGAGCTCGGCTGCCCACCTGAGTAAAGCCACCACAGATGAGCACTTGGGGAAGCCCTAGCAAAAGCAGAGCTTGTCAGGACACGTAAGGTGTTCCATTGTTATTCTTGCTTTATCAATCACTGTCTGTCAAGAAAAAAGTGAGCTTAGGCACTGAGATATAGACCACTCATCAAGGCTAGCAGAAACAATAAAAGGAAAAACTTTGTTCTGTGAGCAAATCTATGGGAAGCAGCAGCAGAAAGAAAGATGAAGACAAAGTGGAAGGGACTGCACAGCTGCTTGCTGGACAGTGCAAACAGCAGCTGCTAGCACAGGGGATGTGCAAACATGAAAAGATTCATGGTGTGCATGCGCTTCAGTTTTAAAACATTTACACTGGCCTTTAGATCGTATTTGAAGCACCAGTTTTAAGATACCTACCCAGACATACAGAAGGAATGAGATGTTAATCCAACCGTGGACCTGAACTCCCTGAGCAGGCAGGTCACCAACTGCAGAGCAGTGCTGTTGGAGCTCATACATCACTCGGTGTCTGACAACCTGCAGGCACACATCAAATTTTGCTAAATATACGTAAAAGATCTACAAACTTGTCCTGTTGCAAATAGTATCTAAATGTTTTCTCACAGTATGATTTACTTTCCCAAGCATTACATATTGCTAAAGAACAGACACACAAATTGCTAAGGAACAAACGCAATGGATATCAGCAACCTACTTGCTGCTCTGAGGTACCAGCAGGGTGTACTAAAGGGTATTTTTTCTTTTAATTAGGATTAATAAACTGAATTCGCACACCATTGTAAGGAAACTACATCCCATCATACCAGATTTATTATTTATTTAGGCCTATTTAGGGGCCGTGACTAGGCAGAAGGCTCACCCATACCTCCATTAACCATATATTTAAAGCCCTTTCAGCTATATCCACACAGTTTACTTTTAAACTCTGCAGGGTGAATTCAGAACTTGATATAAAGATGTTTATTTCCCTGAATAAGGACTAAATAGTAAAACTCATATATGCGCAGCTGGATACTAATTTTTATTAAAAGTGTGCGTGCAAAAAAGGTACAGAAATGCAACTTGCAGTAGTATTTTGTAAGAAAAAGTATTATATGTACTATTATAGTAAAGAATCTCAAATTTAAAATATGTTACTGTGTGACCAAACATAGAAAACAGAACTTGAAGTAATTTACATTGGCCTTACTGTTACTTTGCACAGAGAAGTGCCAGCATATATTCAGGAGTCTAGATTGGGAAACTCTGTTGCATATAAATAACTTGAAACATGAAAATGCATGCTCCATCCTCAGTGGTCTGAAGGGAATCAGATCAAGTATCTGACTATGTGTTTTCAAAATTAAAATTCAAATCAGAATGTGTAAAGCAGTTTATAATAATAATTACATGAATTCCAACTAAGTATTACACAGTAATTACAAGCAGCGCTATTAGCAAATTCAAATACAATTTTAGTTAAAGCTACTATCGTGAAATACCACAACAGACAGGTGCATCCACACATCAACAAATGGCAGAGAAATTACAGATGCTTGTACATTAGGAAAAAAATGAAATTAACTCATTTCTCTGTGTTCTATACTATGTCAGTCTACAAGAATGTTGCTGTTTATATGCCTTGGCAATTTTTATAGGTTAAAGTGTTCTTGAAGAATGAATGCGGTGAAGAAATTAGGAAAAAATTTACAACACAAAAACCATTTAGAACCAGAGAAATCTGTGTGTATTTGCCAATAACAAAAACAAACAAACAAAGATTTATATAGATGTAAAGATTTGATTTTGTTCTCGTCTATGCACCACGTGCTTCAGAGAACAATGCAAGTGATGTCCTGATTTTAATACATATAATCTGAACATTAGGAACATTTTACATCTTACATTTAATAAAAAGGTAAGAAAAAAGCAAGAGAGCTCACTTTAGATCACTTTAAAGCTCACTTTATTTATCTGTGCTTTAGTCTGTAGCCAAAAAAGCATGATTATATGTTGTGAAAAATGTCTTTGAAAAATTTAGCATCATTGGAAATATTTAACTTGAAGAAGCTGCAGTTTTGGGGACATCAGTTTTCTCTACCAAGTGCTAGAAGCAAAATATGTAAAACTGAAATACACAGAAAGATGAGCATGGTTCATTTTGATGAAACATTTAAGAGCATCTCTGCAATCCAGACTCTACAAGTTTCCAACTGTACTGTAAATAAAGAACTACACATTATATATCTGCCATTAAACCCAACTAAACCTCTGGTGGGCTCCTCCCTTCAACTGCTACAGTGATGCACTCAGAGTCTGTGGTCTGATGCTTTCATATTTGACACTATCTTTTCCCTTACAGCCTTCCACTAAATTCACCTGAAACTTCCTTTAATTTTCATCTGGATAGACTTTGTCTAACATACCAAATTTCATTTAGTGTCTCAAAATATATTGTTCTTACAAATTCCGTGGAAACCCCATTTGTCTTCTGATGTAACCGCCATTACTAAATCGTTTCTTCAAAACAGAATAGAGAAGGTGAAGTCTCCCAGAAAAATTTCCAATCTGGTGGCACTTTCTATTTTCTATGATATAGCCTACTCTATATTCTAAAGCTGCACTTGTAATTATGCTTTTTCAATCCTAGTATTTTTCAGGGATCTGATTCCAAAGTGTTCCTTCACTAAGGCCTCAGACTGTTCCAGTGCTACAAATGTGGGGTCCAAATCACATCTGCTGGGACAACTAGAGCTAGATTCAAACATGAACAAAATCTTGGAAGAGGGCTGAATCAGCTTTGCAAGCGTGGTGGAAACTGCATATCATCAGTTTTCCATGTGTGTTCTCTTTGAAAGACCCAGAAGAAGTTTGGTAACAATTTTTCATTTGTTTTTCCTTCCAAATTGCAGTGATTTTACAAGCCATCTGATGCTCTCTTCCATTTAAAGATTTGTTATAGGTGGGAGCTTACTTATTCCTACCTGATTCCTAAGATTTACCACTAGAGAGATCCTTCCTCATGATGGAGGTGAAGACAGCTCACATTCTCAGACACAGACAAGTGTCCCTGGCTGCTCTGCAGCAGGATGCAGCAGCAGGACAGTGCTATATGTTGGCAACTTGGGCTCATTTTACTTGTACAGTGTCCAAGATTTCACCAGTCATGGAATTCATCTCTACTCTGGCATTTGTCTCATTAATTTGTGATCCAACATATCCATTGTCTTATTAATGTAAATCACAACTTTGTTTGCACGGAGACACATTTACATTTTTCACACCCAGGGAAGCTACTACCCTATGGAAGAGTAGCATCATCTGTTCTAAATTCACTTTACCACTAAGCTGCATATTTTCACTAACCCCTTTCATTTCTCAGTCCAGTCATAAACAATGACAATTTTGGATTTTCCCACAATACATCACATGAAGCTAAATAATATTCCTTGCCTTTCATTTCCTGATGTTTAAGTTCGGTTATTACTTTTTTCCTATACTCAGTCACCAAGGAGCTTCAGTATGGTCCTCCCAAGGTGTTGTGGTTTAACCCAGCTGGCAGCCGAGCACCACACAGCCGTTCGTTCACCCTCCCAGCAAGTATGCTCCCAGCAGCATATTTCTGTATACAAACAGCATACTGAACAATAAAGTCAAGATTTCTCAATTTTTCTCCCAATTTTGCCTTTGATTTGCAAAGTAATAAGAACAGCATGCTGGGAAGTTTACTGACCTAAATCTGTTGATACTTGCCAGCTTTTTTGAGTGTCTTCACTCATGGCAACCCATACTTACAAACTGACATATTGCTCTAAATGACAATAAAAGATGATACTGATACATCATCATAACAAATTTAAACTCGTAATTAAAGTGAACAAAGTTGAACAAATATGAAGCTATGTAAGCCTGGTGAAGTGAAAAGGAAAATGCTGAAACAGGCAGGGAGAGGATAGAAAAATACACGTGAAAGAATTCCAAGTTTCAAGAAGACCACAAATTTATTCACTTACTAAACAGTGTTATCTCACTCTTGCAATTGTAAATTAGAGAAATACTGTCTTAAAAAAATAAGCTACAGGTTACTACTGATGCTAAATCAAATCATCCTGTATATCTTTTATAGCCTTTCTTCCTGAAAAGTCCTAAAATATTTATTTAGGATGATGTCTAATTTGTTTTTGGTCTTTCATTCTATGTTACGTAGAGTATTGGAGCCTTAGTAAGCAAGGAGGAAGCACAGCAGTTACAAGAAAATGTATGGATTTTTAATATATAATTTATATACATCAGGATAAGAAAGGCAAATGTATGCAATTCACATGTTTGGTTAAAAAACAAATATGCAAAAATGCTTAAAATATTTATGCTGGCCCACTGTGTTTGAAAGCACTTTGGTGAGAAGCAATTTTCATGAGGCAAGTGGAAGTAGCATTTATCTACAATATTTCAAACCACAGTCACTTTAAATCCCATATTTCTCTATTCATTACACCACTAAGTAGAGAAGTCATGCTGCTAAAATATTAGATAGTTCTATTAGAGCAGTATCATTACATAATCATTTTGAAATAACCTTATTTTTTCCAAAGTGAAATAGAAACAAATATGTATTACCTTGACTTTTAGGAGGTAGCTTGGGCAAGTCAGACCCAACTGTGCTATGCACATTTGGTGTAGGGAAAAGGGTAGAGTACGCCCAGGTGAGACCACACATTATGACAGAAATACAAATTCCATAGCTCCAATCCCAATCTGGGAATTTCACGTGCTTATTGAAAAAAACAGAAACATCTTCTGAGTCCTATTCCAAGAGGTTTTTATGCCTCAACAGTCTACAGAAGCAGCAGCTGTTCCAAAGCCCAGAAGTCAATGCCCATGATGGTCAGTCACAGGGAGTCAACATGACATGTTTGTCCCCAAATCATTCTGACCTGTTTTAAAAATAAACAACTCGATTTCATTTTCCAATACTTTTCCAACTGTGATAAGATGTCTGATTTTCTATTGCCATTACCTTCATAAGAGTTAGTTGCAGTAGCTCAGTCCCTACAGTACTGTTCCTGATATTCATGCAGGAAAATGCCCAGAGTTGCTTCAGCAGCAATTAACAATTACCTTTAAATACAAATCAGAGAATCACAGAATGGTTTGGATTGGAAGGGACCTTTGAAGTTCATCTAGTTTTGACCTCCCTGAACAGCAAAGTAGTATTTCCTATGTTTGAGCAGAAAAAGATGTTGCAGCTGTAATTTGTATTTATACTACATCATATAGCACTGACAGTGCTGTGATGGTACAATGCAGCACTGATTTTCTTTTTCATTTTAGAAACAGGAGTCTGAGAGATCTGGTGCCTTATTATAGCTTCAATAGACAGAAACTAAAAGACATACAACTATCTAAAACCCTACCTAAAACCTCTAAGGAAGGGGCATATGAGGATCATCAAGTCCAACTCCTACTTGTCCTATTTTTATTATTATTATATTTGTTTGTTTGTTTCCCACGGAACCTATATTTTACAGCCAAAGTGCATGCAAATATGGAATGATACACTCCTAGAGCTCTGGATGACTGCAGAACTGATATGCAAAAAATGACACGCATGTTTATGGCAGTAATCTAGGAACACATGCACCTACCCACAGAGACAATCTTACCTTACACTACATAAGCCAGATAGCTGGAACTGCTCAAACATCCTAATTATTATTTACATCAGTTCAGGTAAAAGAGACCAAACAAACACATGAATATATATATATTTTTTAAATATACCAAAGGAAAATGATCCAGAAGAGTCTAGAAAAGAAATCCATTAAATGGACCTGTACATTTACAACGTTCATGAGTTTCTAAGCCTGAGTAAATAAGGCAACAATAAATAAATGGAAGCAACTCAGAAAGCTATCTGCAAACATCAACATTTCAGGAAGAATTTAGATTTACCCATTCCTTGTTTCTCAGTTCAGGAAATTGAAACTGTTTGAAACCCTCCTCTTTATAATGGGATAGAACAACACTTTCCTTCCAGAGAAAGGAAAAATAAGACCAAACATGATATAAGCATACAAAAATGAATGATTCAGAATAGGTCTCTCTACGCTCCTATATAGAGTAGCCAAAGTACTAGTTACCATTTTGTAAAAAGAAAGATCTATCATTGATTCTAGTGATATCTGATATGGGGTAGGCACACTACTGCTTGGCCATATCTAGAGGAGGGGTTTAATTATATCCAAAATTTATGTCCTGATTCCACCGCATTTATATTGAAAATTGTATACTGTTGTGCTGTTGGTCATTTTTAAGTTAAACTATCAGCCCTTACTTTACTGAATATCTAGAGAACATAATTTCACTGAAAATTACCTATGATTTTCTTTTCTTCATAGGTATTTTAAAGTAGTATTATTTAAGTTGCACATCCAGTGATTTACTGGTATTGTAGAAAGGGCACCTCTATGTAATTGCATCAAATTGGCTGATGACACATTTATTGATAAGATAGATGTAGATAATTTCTGTGCATTCAATAATCTGTGTTGGCTATTATTGCACCTATAGCATGGAATTGTTATTAGAAGAACAGATTCAGTCCACAATTGTTTAACAGCAGATGAAAATTACATAGCTGAAGGCAAAAATCACAAAGCAGACATGACAAAATGAGACACCCTCCTCCTCCTCCTCCCCCCCCCCCCCCCTTTCTTAATATGCATTTTTAAAAATAATTTTCTGGAAGAATACATTGGCAGCAGCCATTTACTGTATCTGTTCATTTGGGAAGCAGCTTCCCAGTCTGAATGATCAAATTTGACACTATTCATCAGACAGTAACAGTGAAATCAAAAAGACAGTAACTGGAAAATGTAATCCTCCCCTGAAATTTTCTTCATCTCACCATCTGCTACCATTCTATTATGTCCCACCGGAGACTCCCTGTCTTGCAACTCGTCCTCTGGGTAGACGTGCTGCAAACCTAACAGGCAGGACTGAGAGTTTTGCTGAATGCCTCCACCACAAGGTTTTAGGTGATACAAAACTAGACCTGCATGTTACTCTCTGACGGAGGAGAAAAGCAAATCAAGTAAAAAAATACACAGAACCAAACACTGGTGCACTTCACTGGTGCAGAGCTTGCTCTTAGGTAAAACACCAGCTCTTCCCTTCAAGGATTGAGCCACCACAAAGGCAAATTTGCGAGCATTTTACTGCACACGTTACTTCCTTGAAATATACTTGAATATAAGCATTCCTTCCTGCTGTCATTACTGGTTAGCTGCAGTGTTGGTGCGTAAGTTGGTTGTACAACATAACTACTTTGGCACAAACATCTTTCCTTAAAGAAATACCTTCTGAGCCAACTCCAAAGGCTAACACCCAAGCAGTGCTTTTTTCTGTCTCACAATTTGAGTAAACAAAATGGTGAAATTCTATATTCAAAAGATACACAATCCCTAAGCACAAAGAGGCTATGGACATGCTGAGACTGTATGGAGAACTTTGGGGTGAACGCCAGCAGCCCACCCAGCTGCTCTTTCACTCCCCTCCTCAGCAGGATGGGGGAGAAAACACGATGGGAAAAACTGGGTTGAGATACGGACAGGGAGATGGCTCTACAAGCAAACTAAAACCACCTTCCTGCCAGCCCTCTTCTTCCCAGGCTCAACATTAATGTGCAAGGCATGTGATATGCTCACAGACCTGAGAGCCTGAAAAAAAAAGATCTATTTCTCTAGTAATTTGTTCTTAGTTTTCTAAAATTCCAAGTGTGTGCTCTTTAAACACTATGTATAAATGAACACTTCTGCTTCCAAAGAAAGCCTTTACAGCAATAAAAGAACAATAAAAGCAACCACTTTTTAACGTTCCTCTGAGCATCAGCTCCAGTTGACTTCATTGTCCTGAAAAACTGATTCCTAAATCCCCCACCCATTCACTCAAAACACTTTAAACTAGGAGCAGCTAACCCGAGTCATTTCAGGGGGAGAACAAACTGCAATACCTAAACAATCCTTGGTTGGTACATTCAGAGATTATTCAAATTATCAGGTAACGTGTCCTACCTAAAAATTCAAAGGAGTTTTAGCCCAATTTAGGTATTTTTAGAGCAAAGGAGTTTACCTATCTGTGCTCCTCCTTAACTTTTAAGATGTGTCAAGATGTGTTTAAGATGTGTTATTTTTTGTGTGTTGAAATTCAGGTGGTCTCTTCCTAAAATGCCTGAACATCCAAATGCTTAAATGCTTGCACCTGATTTTTATAAAAGGTCACATTGATTTTTCACAATGAAAATTTCATACCTACCTACTTAGCAAAATCAGAAAATATTCAGAAAGAAAACAAAGTATGCTTAATGATTTACTGTTGATTTGCTGTCCCAGACAGGTAAACTAAACCACAGAAAAAAATAGTTCTTTACAACAGAAGTCAAGGATCATACTACATAACAACAGGACACTCCCAAAAGCTTTAAAAATCCTTTTGAATACTTTTTGCTAAGACTCATTTCAGTTCCTTCAAGTCTAGAAGCCTCCTGGGACTTTGGGCCAAAGTGTAGGGTCAGAGGGAGCTAACACCAAAATAAATGCAGGTTTGTGTCAGCAGAGACCATGATTCCTTGTGGCATAGGTATGAATACATCTCTGAAAATATACCACCTGAGGTCTGAAAGATTACAAGATCTATTATTGCAATGCATGCTGTCAGGGGATTTGAAATTTAATAATTTATAACTTTTTTAATAACTGTTTTAGAAGGAGAGTTCTGGGACCACATCACCAGCTTATGTAAATTTCTGTTTTAATGAGCCCCACCTGCCCTGAGAAGGTCAGGGATGTACCTGACAGATACTACACTTTTCTGTTCTTTATTTGTTAAATATCTTGTATATTCTACTAAAGATTACAAGACTATTCAAAACATTAGATTATGACTGGAAAACACCATCATTTTCAGTAATTTTTTTCAGGTGTATTACCTCTGCTACAGCTGCCAATAACTAGCTTTTAGTCAGCTGTTAATGCCAGTCACCAGAAAGGCACCTGTGATCTCAGCAGTCAAAAATTCTGTCCTATCAATATTTATAGCTCAGTAAATGGCAGGTGACCTGCACCAGATCAGTGCATGACACCAATGTTCAGTGTCCCAGTTCTCAATTTTAGAAAAGACCCTTTTACAACATCTTTCATACTTGCAATAATAAAATACAAAGCCCATCAACCTCACTCATTTTTCCCTGTAAAACCCACCTTTGCTCCAATGCCTTGCAATGCCCACCCCAGTTAACAAAACTTAGATTTATTTAGATCATCAGCTTTGCAAGGTAAAAACAGGTTTCTGGACTGATTTTATAGAGCAGCTAATATGCATGCTTAATGCAATACTGTGGCTACTAGGAATTGTCACTAATGATGAAAGTAAAAGCAGTAATAATGATGTGTGTGAATTATCAATTGAAAATCAGCATGTCAAGCAATTATTTCAAAATATAACATCGGTGCATTATTTTCTAAGAAACCTCAAAATGTGTGTCTTGGTTAAACAAAGAGACAAATTCAACTCCAACTAAGCATGAAATATTCTGTAATGTTTTCAATATGAGGTTACATACCAAGGTTGCTCATTAGAGTAAATAAGTAGGTAATAAATAAAAAATGAGTGAGAGAAATGTTCAAGGCATCAATGTAAGCTCAGCAGAGCTTCTGTTTTTCTTCAATAATCACTTTGTTGAACCTTTCTGGACTTCTGAACGCTAGAAGACCACTTCTTCCCCTTGTCAGTAATGTTGCAACTGTGATGGGTCAGGTGAGACTGCAGAAGCTGTCTGGAGGTGTCCCCAGCTGAGCAGGAAGTCTGCTGGCTGCTTCGCTCCATGGGCTGTGGGAGCACTGAGCTTCGCTGCCAAACTCAGCTTTGATTCGTGGTTTAGCGAAAACCACTTCATGCATTATAGAGTGAGAACTTATTATTCTATTTGATTTTAAAAAAAGCTGCACTCGACTGGTTTAAGTACAACTGCATGGAACCTAATGACAGGGAATCTGGAGTGGAAAACATCTTTTCCTTTACCATGCCTGCAAGTTGGGCTTTGCCCTTTGTTTCTTAAAGATCATTACAGAACAGAATTAACAGTATTTCTAGGATATATACACATTCATGTGTAGCTGTCCATTAGGCAGCATCAGAATCATTCTTTGCTTATCTGTTTTGTTGTAAAATAAAAATATGAGGAAAATATACACAAAGTATTTACGAGTACATTGTTTCCCTCTGAATGCACTCATTTTGATGATATTCAGCATCATTAACCATAGGGTTTGCTTCCATTTCTGTTTCTTTCTGTGAAAAGAGCTTTCTCATCAGCAGTGTTTGCACTTCTACAGATTTAAGCCCTCCCACTGGTGGGTCTTTGTACAAGTTAGACTCAATGAGAAAATCTAAATTACAGAAATATGCACATAAATATGCATTTCTTTAGGTTGTTCTCATTTCCTCCACTTTCAAAAAAAGCCTGTGTACTATAGTCAGTGGATTAAGGAATGGTCAGAGCAAGAAGCATGGAAAGATACCAGCTATCGTTCACTAATGCAGTGACCTTGTTTCTTGTAGTGAAAAGGACTCGAGACATTTTTTCTTAAAGAGTGGCCAGGCACTGGGACAGCCAGCCCAGGAAGGTGGTGGAGTCATCATCCCTGGTGGTGTTCAAGGAAAGGTTGGACAAGGTGCTATTAGATATGATTTAATAGCTTAGTGGGTAGTTTTGGTGATAGGTTGGATTAGATGATCTTGTAGGTCCTGTCCAACCTTGTGTTTCTATGATTCTATGTTACATTGTTCTACCAGAAATAAGTGTCTGCTGACTAATTAAAGCTATAAAAATAATAGAAACTATAAAAAATAGAACCATAATAAAATATAAAAATAATAGACCTATATATAATTATTTTTTTCTATAGTTTTAACTAGCATGGATATTAAATTATGTTTCAGAAGATAAAGAATTCAGCATTAAAATTATACTTATCATCCTCTGTGTAACGTTGCATATCATAGCATTTCTCTAGGTCATTCCTACTAGCTAGTGACAGCAACTCAGTCTTGAGCTCCCTAGTCTATGAGTATGGCAATTTCGAGATGCTGCTTTAGCAGGTTACTACGGAAAGTGGGCAGAGGAAGATTAGTTAGAAATGTAGGGCTGAATTAAACATCACTTTTCAAAGGACATACTGTCCTGTTTTTGCAGGGGTATCAGTAGGCTTCTGTTGCCCTGTCTCAGCAGTAGTAAGTTCTGAAAGCACAACTTGCAGTTGTAATAAAACATGTACCTGTGCACCTGCAATTAAACCTTGCTTCATAAAATACCCAATTCCGTGAGAGAAGCCAGCACTGTGGTTTGGGGTTGATTTCATGGACATGGAATGCAGATACAGTGATTACTACAGTATTCTTGGATAGATCTCTTTCAAATTTCCTTTTTGTGCGCATAGTATTTCAAATTCCTAGTGTCTTTTTCTCAAATGTGAAGGAAGAGCTACTACGATAAAACATTTGTGAAAGGGACCTTTAAACCAGTTGGGCAACCAGATGACCTTTTTCATGGTATCTGTACTGAGACGTTAACATGTAAGTTATTTTTTTGGCATTGAATGTTTCAGCAAATTGCAGAAGATAGAAAATAATTCATTCTATTTGCATTAATGTATATACAACAAAACATTTATTACTGACTCATTAGCTATTATCAGTGGAAGAGTTTTCAGACAAATTTTGCCCACAAAACTCTGGAAATGCTTAGAGCAATAGCTGCCTTTATTTATGAACAGCAACGATGATTCCCAATATAGATGGTTTCTTTTTAAATAAATCTGTATAAATAATAAATTTATAAATATATAATATTTATAATATATAAATAAATGTGAGTGTTTTTTCTACTCTTTTGATACTGGAATAAGGTGTCTGATAACTTGCTCTATTTGAGCATTCAAGGTCTCCAGCATGATTTTGGAGATTTGGTGCAATCCCCTTTTAATTAATCACTTTAAAAGTTCAGTGAGACTGAACAGCAAGATTGAAAGAGTGAAAGTTTTAAAATGAAATGACAATTATTCATGGGTCATCCTTTCTCAGATTTCATTTAATAAAAGACACAGTAAAATCACACACTGTAAGGTGCCTCTTTTTTTATAATTTAAAAAATTAGATTAAAAAGTTAAATTATTAAGAGTCATTAAGAGACTAATCTTGAGATTCCTCCAGTTTTCTTAATCAGGCACATTTCATTCTGGAAGTGGTAGCTGTCTAGTAAGACTCATTTAGTCAAGTAGTTAAATACCTGTTTAAGTATATCAGGGTGGCAGTATAGCATTGAAAGTACATGTGTGCAGAACTGGAGTGCATTGGTAAATTGTGTCTACAGCATTATAATATTAAGGAAGTATCAATACTACCATTAAGCTGATAATGTAATTTGAGCTGAATACATTAGGAAAATCCACTCTGATTTGGTATCTGTTTTTATGCAGGTTACCTTAAATCCTTCCTATGATACTGCAACAAATGAAATTTTAACTACGTACTGATCAAATATAGTCTTTACTTCTATCTGTTTTAAGATGTACAAAGCATAATTTATCACTTCTTTCACAAAAAATGCACTGTAGCCTTCTGTCTCTTCTTCCATATCAGATGAGAGGATAAAGCAGAAAACATTACCTGGCTGAATATGGCAGAAACCACAAATTTATATTTGATTTTCATAGCTTTGTGAGTGAGGAAAAAAAGAGTTGAGAATACTGACCAAGCTGTAAATGATTGAGCCTGCAACTCAGGAAGTCATTGGTAAAATTCCTTCCCTTAAATAAGGCAGAAACAGCACTCTAGCTGTTCTATAGCATAACCCTCCTCACTGCTTCATGAAGACTGGTTTGTTATTTTCATTTTATACTTAAACTTTTGTATCAAATACATTCACTTCCATCCTTTAACACACTAAAGCTCAACCTATGAATTTACGAAGAATTACTGAACAATAAGCAACATTTCTTAATTTAAGTAATCAGAAATATTTATTCATATTTAACTCCAGGATGGAGTCTGAAACAGAACAGAGTGTACACCAATCAAAGACCTGATGAAGAAAAACAGAAAGGGGGTCCTGGCTATGCACAAGTTCAAGTCAGAGCTGAAACCCAAAACTACAGTTATAAACAGGATTAAACTGCATTACTGCTAATGTGGCTCTGTGGTGTAAATGCCTGAAGTAACTAGGAAACTAAAACTAACATTCACATTTTTAAGAAAAAGGTACAGCATTGAAGAGGCTTTCAGGGTAGGGCATAACTGCATTACCTGAGCGTTCCCTAGGCTCCCAACCTTAGATGCTATCGCGCTGGGGAAACTTGGTGTGCTAGCCCTAAGGAACACCACGGAGCGTGGAGTGGAGTGGAGACACCACGGCTAGGCTCTGTAATCAGGTGGGGCCTCGATTGTTCTTGTGCACAAAGCTGCACTTTTTGCCACCCTAAGCCAAAGACCTGTCATGTTTTGACAAATGCTGTACCCTAATGTACTTTTTGCTCATTATAATATCATTATAATACCAAAACACACCTCCATCCCAAAAGCTACCCGCCTCCAAGGTGCGACCACCCCTCACTGAGCATGCGCTCTGAATTTCTCGGAGCCTATTACTTTAAACGGAGACGGGAAAACTTTACACCAATCATAACTAAGATATGCTTGACTAGAGCCACTCAAGCTCCACCTAAAAGATAGAAAATAATATAAATTGGCCCGAGAGAGAGGGGATGTTAGGGAAGATACCACCGTCAGGGGAGATACCATCCCGAGGACATACAGCATCCTTAGGACCTCCTGACTCCTGGGATCAGTCGACGGGCTGAGCTTCTCTTCCCCCCCCCATTGGGACGCCTTTGGGTGAGATCTGAATATTTGCTTATAAATCCCTATAGAGTCTTTGATCCTTTTAACGCGTTTATTTCTAGGCTGCGCACCTGTAACACCTGTAACACCTGTGTATTTCATGCATACTAGCTTGCTTTTGCAGATAGTCACTATCACCGGCAGTCCAAAAGAACCTGATTATCTGTTGCTGTAATAAACCATACTTGATTGCATTGTGATAGCTCTCATTAATGCAACTAGGGTGAGGGTGGTTATCCGTGATAGTTCAGTGTTCTGAATCTAACCAGACCCCCAGACGGTTAATGCATTTTTGGTGAATGTCTGAGCGGACCCCCAGGCGGTTATTACGTTTTTGGTGAATGTCCGAACGGACCCCCAGTTTTGGTGAATGTCCGACTGGTTCAGTACTCTGAATCCAACCGGGCCCGTAACGGTTAATCAGCTACACCCCTTTAACGCGACAGGCTCAAAAACACACTTGAAAATTCGTCACGGTCACTAAATGACATACAAAATAGTCAGTGGTTTACCTTCTGCTGAGATATGAGTAGAAATCACAAATATTCATCATTAAGCCTTCCTATGTACCACATAATCAAACTGAAACAGAAGCACACAATCATTACAGCCATGATAAGGAAAACAATGCAACAAATGCCACAAGTACATGAATAACCTACTAGATACAGTACTAGGGCAAAGAACAAACTTTGCAAACTTTCTTTGCGTTCAGCATCTCAGATCTGACTTTCTCTGGGGCTTGGACATTTTTGAAAGAATTCCATTAAAACAAGATTACAGAGTTCTTATAATGACAGCTTCAAAGCAATTCTGAACTTTGTCATCCACGACTCAAGTTATACATATAAATAAGAAAATACCTACTTTATCTGCCTGTAGTCTACCTTAATGGAATGCAGGAATCAAGGTAAATCAGTTCATCTTTTTAGGTAAGAAACTTTTCAAATTGCTCATCTCTCTACTGTTTCTCTGAGGGTAATAGAAATCTGCTCTTTCTTTTAGAGCCTCACTTAAGCTGTTAAGCATTCAAGCTGCTGTTTGGTTGGTTGTGTTGTGTTGTTCTGCTCTGCTTTTTAACCTACTTAGTAGTTTGTAGAACAGAGGTTGAACTAAACCAAAATATTTTTGCTCTTTGCACTATATTTGCGACCTTTCTAGTATCTAATGCGTAATCTATATTAGGGAGGTAAAAAGAAGGTTTGGATATACAAGCTAAGTGCTCATGAACTCTTCTGTTCAGGGGTGAAGGGGTGACTTTACCCTCCCTCCTCCTCCCCATCTCCTGCTGGGATCTCTGCATGTGCTGCATAGATAAGCACAAGCACATCTTGCCATTGTCATTCCCCATAGACACTAGAGCACAGAAGTTTCTGCATCAGCAGCCCAGGATCATAATGGGCTGCAAGGTAAATTGAAAGCTGTTCATTTCCCTTTAAACTGCTGTGTTGGGGTCCTGATGTGCTTCACAAACAATTAAATTTAAAACATCTCCGGGAGATTTTGCTCTCTTCCAGAAATGAGTTAGTAAGAATTTTCAATTACTTGTTATAAGTCTTAGCCAGAGCTGGCAGAGCCAAATCACTCTCTGCTGTGTTTAACTCAACGTAGTACGGTCTCTGGAGCCCTTTCCCCATATTTTCCGCTTGTTGTCCAACATCTGAACTTTAGGTGGACCCTCCAATTTTGGTACATTTCACTCCCTATATAATGAGATCAATTACCATCATCTCCATTTCTGTTACGGTAATAGAAAATGAAGTCTGTGACTGTTGTATATTTATATATAATATACTTAGTGCCTCAACCTTCAGAGCTGTACAGAGATTCAAACAAACAAAAAAAAAATCACGTCCCATTACACAGATATATGGATGTTTAATATACAATCCTCAAACCACCTGGATACTGGCATGCAGCAAGGAGAAATAATTACACTTAGAAGAAAAGGTGCAGAGAAATATTGCCCTATTCTGTACTACAAATTCAACACTAATAAGTAGTGAACAGTATCACACAAGTAGAGCTGTGTGCAGGAAAACGTATTTTAGGATCCATATGAATTTTCATACGAATTACTTTCAGCCGCTATCCTAGATGCCCACTTTCATTAAAAAAAAAAAAAAAAAAAAAAAAAAAAAAAAAAAAATTGAATAGTTAATACATTGTTGAGAGAATCTCAAGCCATTCTACAAACTGAAAAGATATATATTTATTATGAAATATTCATTTAGCTCTGCACACAACTCTTTTCCTTAACCCAAGGGGATTTACTCTTTTTAGGTGATTATCTTCTACCGTAGCTCTGCTGTACTATAGCCTAAGTGAAACCATGTTTATAACTATAGATTGGTTTCCAGGAGTAGCTGTACTACAGCCATGATGTACTTAAAGAAACAAAACAGGGCAGGTGTTGGGACTACACTATTCCACTACAGCTGAGCTGACTGCCATTACCTGAGATCTGAAGATGAATTGCACCCTACATCCTCTTACTGAGAAGGTATTTTGAGTGAGGCACTGCCTTCAAGGCAATTGAGATACAGCACGATTTCATTCTGTAAATACAGGAAAGACCTTGTTATTTTGCCCTTCAGAGCACTTTTGTGTATGGATGAAATAAGCTCTGCAAGCCTGTCAGGAAGCTTATATTCTTATGTGCCCTCCCCTCCTTTTTTTTCTTTTTTTTTTTTTTTTTTTTTTTTTTTAAATCTGCTGGGCAGTGCAGAAATCTTGCAATGTAATAATTGTTCCTTACAACACAAATTAGCATTCTCTGTTTTTAAGAGAAAAATCGGACAAGATCATAACATCTGTTTACTGATGCAGTAGTAAGCAGTTACTGCATAGAAATATACAGGTTGAGAATAAACACCGTATGAATATTTGTTGTTTCATTTTTCTTAACATTACAGATTACGTGTACTGCCATACTTTAATTGTCTCCCTTTCCCACAGCAGACCCTTGCCCCCCTTCCCTTTCTTTAAATTAACTGCTTCTACCATTGAATGGAGAAGCAACTCTTCTCCAGAAATCTATGTAACAAAGAAATACTAGAAATTCTACTGAATGCAGAAAAATAACCATACAATGATATAGAAGCAGCCATAAAATTCATACATCAAAGTCAAGAGAAATCTTTGTATTCCACTGGTAATGCTTACAAGGTAAGGTGGCATGCAGATTTCTTATTTAATAAATTCCCACAGAAAATTAGTTTTTCACAGTGGGAAGAATTTCAAGGCTCACCGCAATGAACAGGCAGGATCTAATCACTGTTCAGGCTTTGTAGATACACCAGAGCTTGCAGATATTTGAATGATCCAATTATTCTGTTGAGACACAATCACCTTACCTGCATACTAATCAAGTAATATGCAACATGAAACAACTCTGTTTTTTCTGGAAACTCTAGACTTATAAGGCTCCCTGGTTGACCTTCTGTCAATTACATTAATTTCAATTCTATTAGCTCATCTTTTGCCCAAAGGTGACACATGCACAGATCTATAGGGAAAACTGCCTATGTCAACTTTCTGCTCTACACAATGCAGAATAGTTGCTCAGCGATGTGAATACAAGGTATAAGTTGTAAAGCTGGCTTACAGTTGCACATTAAATAGCAATGAATTTTTCAGACAAGAAACCTCTTCAGAAACTGTATAGTTACATTCCATTAAAAAGAAAAAAAAAAATCTGTTTACTAAACAAAACACAATCCATTATTCAATTTCATACTTGGTGAATGGCAAATAAATAAGGATGGACATAGGCACAAGAGCATTTGTGCTATACCAGTATTTAGAGTGAGTATGGATTGTTGGGTTTCCCTTTTCTGAGTCCTCTACATGAGGTAGTTTTCTCACGTTCCATTCTTATTCTTTGTGATTGTAAATTCAGATTTTGGTAAGCACACTGACATGAATTCTTTACTGACAGAATTCTGCATTACAGCCAGTAGACAGATTTTTAATATTATATTTTCCAGCTGTGTTTCATTACAGAAAAAAAAAAAGTTTATTGCAGAGGTTTTTTTAACAGCTTTCTCCTCAAAATAACATCTTATGGAAGCCTTTTAAATATTTGTCTATTTCTGATAGTCATCTGTCATATTATTGTCTGGGATGGAGTTAATTTCCTTCCTATGGGCTCGCACTTTTACCTCTCTGATTCTCTACCCCCATCCCACCTCGGCTGCTTGGTGCTGAGACACCTGCAGGGTTAAAACACGACAACAACTCAGCTTGTAAAAGTCACCACCATTTTGTCATAATATTTCTGATGCGCCAAACCCTAGTAAACTAAGTAAATTTATGATTTTTTTTTTTAGGCCTAACTAGTCTAGAGAAATGGTACTCAATTCCTTTTTATTATTATTATTATTTTTATTCCAGCTGTAACATTATTTACATCAAGTGCCTGCTCTTTTTAAAACTGTATGACCGTATGCAATGCTGCATGTAAGGAGGGAGAGGTGAATTACAAAGGACTTTTAAGTATCAAAAGGTACGTTATGTCAAGCCATTAATCTTGGAGCTCATCATTTACCAAAGTGACAGAATTAGTAGCTTGAGATGATGTGGTACAAACACATAACCAACACTATGAGTTGGAAATATTACTCGTGATTAACAGGACTTCCTGTATTGTGCTTGTGACTTTACAGAAAACCCTCTGGTTTCTCTTTAAGCTCTCTCTTAGATTGTCATTACCATTTTAACCTCTCCCACGTGCAAGGGCAGCTGGACAGGCCAACAGTACTGCCCCTTTATGAAGTACATGTGCGATGCCTAGACTGACCCTCACAAACTCCCTCACCAGGCCCACTCCCACACCTCTGGAATTCCTAACTTCTGACAGTGTGGAGCTGGGGAAACTCATCTTTATTACCTGCAGAGCTTCAACTCAAGCACTAGACAAGGCACTGGCATTTTCTTGAGTCTGTAATTACCGTAGCAGTAGTTGTTTTAAATACTCTAAAGCTCTTAAGGAGAATTTTGCTTCATTAAATGAGAGGTAAAAGACAGATGTTATGTTTCTATTTCATTTTTCATATAAGGTGCTTGTTCAAGGTAGTAAGAAAATAACTTCTCAAGAACAATAATGAGGTGAATTTCTATTCCTTTTTGTACTGCAAGCATCTTACAAGGAATAAAAAGAAAGAATCGTATAGATTCTCTGGAAGAATAGACTTTGTAAAATAATAAGATAGAAGGAGCACAGAAGGAGAACAGAAGAATAAGATGCATGCGCTGTCTTAGCAACAAAAGCACGCTTTATTTATTTTTCAAGGCCATTAATAATGTGATTATCCCCATGATAATTTTCTCCAAAAAGAACAGGAATAACAAATGGGGTAAAGTGTTGAAGTACTGTGTATTTCATGAATATAAGTTCCTTTTCTAAAAAGGAGAAAGTCTGGTAAAAGCTATATCAGTGTTTCTGCACCTGCATTCTACCATTTAAATAACTAAACAAACAAAACAGAATAAAAGGGAAGAATTCTACCACCTCCTTGCATTACACTGCTTATTACAACATACACAAATTTCTTACAGAACTAAAGATAGTTCCAAATTTTATAACCATTATTATGAAATACAAAATAAATTTGTTTCCTCTATAAGATTCATTGATAAGTTTCAGCAGTTCTAATTGTGGTGGCTGTTGTACTAAATACTAGCTGGACAAACTATATTCTTAAAGTATCGTATGTCTCTCAGAACAATCTACACAAATCTAGATATTGAGTGTCTAAAAAGAGAGGAGTCAGTTTTATGTATTTTTTCGATTTGTCTGAATAACCCCTTCCTTAAAATACCTACTGAACGCTACATCCTGCTTACCACTTTCCAAAAACTTTTATGGCACAATATACTTCACATTAAACATGTGGCCTAGAAGAAGGGAAAAAAAAAAAAAAAAAGAGTCCTTTGTGGGGGGCATTGACTCAGCTACCTTACTGTCACCTCATAAAGCAAATAACTGTTCACTGGTCAAAGAAGTTACAGAGCCTAGTCTACTTAATATCTCAGTTTCTAGGAATTATTCTTTCACATGGACTAAAGTTAAGTTTGGACCATTACAGTCAACAGAATCATGACAGGAGAACTAATTAAGCATCATCACGGATGAAAACAAAAGCTGTTTCCTTCACTGTGGTAGGACAATTAGCTGTTCTATGCTAAAATAGTATTTCTAATATTTCTATAGCAACAGAAATCAGTTGATGACATAACTTAAAATTACATATTAATATATAGAGAAATCAAGTGAAATTCTACACCTTGATCTGTGACTTCATAAACTGAAGTAAAACTACTTCCCACATCCTAACCCCAAATTTTCCAGCAAGTATTAAGTACTCAACAGTAACCTCAGTGACACCTCAAAAACCATGTTAAATAACTCTAGCTATAAGTATGATAGAACATAGAGAAGGGACAATTAAAGCATGTATGGACAAATCCATGTAGCAAAAGTAACAAATAAATATTAATTTATTTTTACCTCACAAAAGAGACTGGAGATATTCCTAAAAAGGACAGTGTAATTTTCATAAGTATAATAGAGAATTAATATTAATACAGATTTGTGAAATATTTTTGATGTGATATCTTGGGCTCTATTTGAATTATTTACAAAAGGTTTCACTGGACATTTCATGTTAGTTAAAACTAACTTTAAAATAGACAATACTGAAGCAAAGGTTGTACTGTGAATTTTTAATTTAATTCACAATGTTTATAGATTGCTCGATCATCTCTTCTGGTCTGAGTGTAGCAAATAGATATTGTTTATCATAATCATAGAGATTGTTTTGCCTCTCCTCTTCCCCCCCCCCCCCTTTTTTTTTTTTTTTTTTTTTTAAGAAGTCCATCAAGTATTTTATGTCCACAGAAAGAAATGTGTATGACCCTCTGTGGGTATATCGTCAAATATCCCAGATCTTTCAGGTTAGCCACACAGACTGTCTAGGCCATAATATTCTGGAAAATGCAGACAACTGAATACATGCTGTAATCATATCTCCTCTGGTCCTGAGTTGTTTCCACTGGGAAAGCAATTGCATTAACTGGTAACTTGTTCCATCTGTAGAGTCTTTTCAGTTTCTATAAGCAATTATTTTTGAAACAGTCACCGCACAATAACATGAATTACCAGAATGAAAATACTGATCCTTTTCCAGGCTTGAGCAAACACTTAGTGGCTTAAGCATGAATGTCTGATGCATCCATACTCTGCAGCCCTAAACTGCAGATTGGTTTAAATAAATTAAAAAAAAAAAAAAAGCCATATAATACACTATAACACTGCAAATAATTTTATTATTATTACTTGCTTGCTGAAATAAACATCAGAGACAATGTTTTGTTCTTTTCTTTCTTATTTTAATTTCACCCCCTCAGTCGCCCTGAAATTGCATTACATGGGGAAATAAATATATATTTTAAGAAACTTGCACAATTTTTATTTCTGTGAATGCAATAGCTACTGCTATTTCTCCCAATAGCTGCTTAAAACTGATATTTTCGGTCTGAATATTGATGTACATTTACAGGCTGTGTCACCCATACCAACAAGCGCTTGAGTGGCCTGAAACAGTGACTGAGGCTTTTAACCCTGGAGAAAAACACATTCACAATGGATAACACAGTCCTAATGTGGACTCTTGGGTGAATATTTCTTGATGAAAAGGAAGACAATAACTTTACAAATGTTTTCTGAATAATAATTCAAATCTTTGTAAGTCACCATAGAGAAAACTTGCCATAGATACCTGTGAAATATCTCCAAGTCATCAGTTTTCAACCACATAAATGGAACCTTGTTCTGAATCAGTGATTTACCCAGCTGATACCAGGGAAATTTTAAAGATGAGGGTAAAAATGACAACCGGCTGGCTTGTTTAAGTTTTCTGATTTATGAGCTGATTCCCTCCAACGCTGTCTTCCCCTCCTCCGGAGAGCTAAGGGAAGAGAACTCTAGGAAAGTCACTCTTCAGGGACTCTACAGGGCCAGCCTATAAAGGCTAAGACCTAGAAAAGGAATTCTCATTCTCTAGATTTGTTATGGGGGGGGGGGGGGGGGGGGGGAGGCGGGGTAAGACCTGGCTCAAATCCTGAATTTTGGTGTGATGAGACTAATAGCACAGTCATGTAGTCACAGACAGGCAAGCAACTAACAACTACCACCACTATTCCCCACCTACGACCAGAGCCTCACTGGACTTCACCTCCATTCCTGTAAGGCAGGCTCACGAACCAGCTGAGGAAACTTGTAGTCTCCTAAACCAGGAGGTGCCTGCGTGCTGGGCACAATGTGCAGTGGGAGCTCTTAACAACTTTGCAACTTTAACAACTTTGCCACTCAGCTGATGCCAGAACATGACTCACAGCTATGGAGGAAAACTCCACTGGCTTTTGCTTTTTCTACTTCATCTTTGCTCCTGCAATCCAGGCCACAGCATTAGGTGACAGCATGATTAAGAATTCTCCAAAAGAACAAAAGATAGTTGCAAACCCATTCACTGCTTGGAGAGTAGACCTCTTGCCATCAGTGGCGTACACATGTGCCTATACATACAACATTAGGGGTGACCAGAACCTTCCTCAGCGGTGGAATAGAAGACAAGAGGAGTAACCTGCTAAACCTACTCATGACCTGAAAAGCTTTGCAGCCACTTGGGGGACTTCTTGATTTTCTGACTGCTTGCAGAGTTTCACTCTTTTATCCTACTAGGTGCCTGAGAGATTGTAAACCAGACCAATAATCTGAAGGAAAAATAACTCCAATGAAAAGCAATATTCTACAGGAAAAGCACTCCTGGATTTCTTATTTACTCCCCCAACCACATTCTCTTTCTTTTTTGGGACCACAGTCTCCAGGGAGAGCAATGCAGCAAGGATCATTCAACAGGAATAAAGCATTAAAACACCTCACTTCCTGATCTATTTTTATTCTCCAAATGAATTATCAAATGTTGAAGAAATACCACAAATTAGAATAGCAGACTATTTCTTTTAAGTAATTATTTCCATTTCATTCATTTCGAGTGCCATCATTAACCTGAGCATGTTGACACTTGCTTTTGCGAACTGCGTGACTTTTAACCTGACAGTGGCCATCCAGATGCTGCTAAAACCTCTTTGCCTTCAGAAATGACAACCAAAGGGCCACTTAACACCAAGCACTCTGACCACATATTTAACTATGTTCTACTATACGCTAGCTGACAACCTTACAAGCATAGGAATATTTACCCATGAAGAACACCATCAAATTAAATTACTGTGCTAACAAAAGCAAAACAAAAAAAAAATATTTAGAAAAATAAAAAGCAGTGAGGTTATCTAATTAAAATTATTCAGACTTACTTCATAAAAAAAAAAAAAAAAAACATTTTTAAAGAATGCCACCATAGAACCGTACCCAGTCCATGTGAATTTATTAGCTTTGAGCTTTAACCCCAGAACTGTCAGCAGTGATAGGAAAAATTATGTTCAAGGTTTTGTAGCATGAAGTGATTAAATGCATTTACAAAGTGAGGACATCAGTTCCCAACTTACCTAACATCAATTAAAGAAGGCCAAATTAAATCGATGTTCTAATTCCACAAAATTAATGGCAACTTTTTTTTTAATAGATGTAACAACATTTCCCCAAGGTCCTGTAATAAATTCTTATCACAGCAACTCACGTTGAAAGTAAATAGGTACCTGTCCATGAAAATCCAATGTTTAAAGTCAGCTATGGGCACGATAACAATAAGGTTTCTAGTGGCTTTCTGTCCACGTTCTTGTTCTGGGTTAAATGTTTCAAAGATCTCTACTTTTAAACACTAGAAAAGCATGAAGGAAAAAAATCTTATTCGTTATAGAAATATTCATTTTAAATCTTAGTTCATTTTAAATAGAGCATTCCATTAGACTCAAGGGATGAAGAGCTAATTAAGGTCACTTGTAATTACTTTTAATCAGAATGCAATCATATATCTTCACTTAACAACATTTCATAAAAGGAAAAAGGGATTTATATATATATACACACATATAGATATATATATATATATAAATTTATTTATTTTTTTAAGAGTTTGGTGACATAATTCAAATACTTCAATTTTCCACATCATCAGTCCTGCCCAGGAACCTGTGGTTGCTGCCTGTCAGTCAGGAGGGCAGAACTAGAACACAAAGCAGATATGAGTGAAGAATTGAGAAGCACCTCAAAATTTTGCCATCAACTGGATATGGACATTATAATACAGCTGAATCCAAATTCTTCTAAAAATTCTTAAAAAAAAAAAAAAATGCAGACAGGACCAGAAACTGTTATGATTGTTTCTGAACACTTGGAACTATTTTAATACTGTTTGATTTTTTTTAAATATAAAAGAATATTTGTAGAAATATATGTAATTGTGCCTTCCCTAAGAGCCCAGTTGCCATTAGGCTAGAATTATGAATTTTAAAACAGCACTAAACTGCATAAAAAAAAATGCATTAAAAAAAAATCTATATCCATAACTTCGAGAACAAATTTGGAGACTTCACCTACCTTACATCAGGTCACACAACACTATTAGAACTCCAGCAGACAAGCCCATTGTCCTGCTAACATGGGATTGCTGCAGTTATGTTTTACCCCTCACAATTATTTGTGCAAACAAATCAGGTAAAAACACATTTCAAAATTCAGCTTGAACTCTGGGCTGAGAATTGGCACCTGAAGCTCAGTTGTATGAAAGGCTACACCTGTGCAATCCCTTCTGCTCACAGACTTATCATGGCTCTTGGTGATAAGGAATTAAATGCCAAATCATCTGTAGGAAAAGCAGCTCAATTACTATCTCATCTGGTTCCTAATCTTTCACATTCTCTTCACCATAAAGCACTTCTAATAATTAGAAGTGACACATTTGACTATTCCGTATATCTTCTTTAATTTGGTATTTGAAACATTCACTAAAGAACCATAAACATAACGGTCTTCTACCTTTCCTTCAGTTTTTGTAGCTTCTCTCCTAAAATACTGTCCCAAGCAGTACATAATAAATTCACCTGTATAACAAGGGAGGAAATACAAGTCAAAGACTTTAACATAGACATGAATAAATTAGTTTGCCTTTTTGGTTTGGCTTCCGGCTAATATTTGGCTAGGCCTTTATCTGCATGATTCTCTTCTGAAAAGTAGACTTCAAAACTAACTTGCAAACAGCATTCATTTGGCTTCTTGCAAGTCAATGCAAGACATTAAAGCAAACATGAAAGGGAAAGCAAACATTTCAATATAGCAGTCCAAAGAAAGAGAAAGAAAAAAAAAAAAAAAAAAAAAAACGCCTTACCAGTCTGTCTATTCACTGTTGCATCAAGCATTGCTTACAAGGGAAGTTGGGTTTTTAAAATGAACAACACCTTTCCAAATCCTCCTGGTGAGGGAAATAAATCCCCAAAACAAAATACCGCTTGGCTCTTTATCTCCTTCTTTGTGACTTTGCTTATGGAAAAGGTACAACCTCCTTGTTTCCCCCAAACAGGAGAATGCAGTAGTCTGTAACTTCTGCAACCGAAGGTTTGCTCAATGTGCTGATGGAAAACCGCATTGCTTCGGCACTTCAGGGACCTTTGGGTTCTCCAAACTATTCACACTTTGTTCAGAAACTTTTGTGAGAATACTTATTTTGCCCATTTCATTCACCATGTTAAGTAACAGTACACGGCTTAATTAAGAGCAAATATCCTCTCTAAAATCATGTTTATCACATAACATAGGTTTTAACAAAATCTCAGGTAGTCTAGTGACCCTTTAAAACACGGATCGCTCTTTCAGTGATTTGACAGGTGTATTTCTGTGTTTATCAAGTCCTGCCTTACTTCCAGTATCAGTGGACCTGCATCTTTTACCTATACAAAAGAAAAGTATATACCGAAAGTACTCATGTTTATGTACATGCATGCACCTAGAAACCATCACTATTACTTGAACCTCAGCTCACAGCCAACAAATGAGAAAACCTATCACATTTTATGTTTAACAGATCTTAGATGACTGAGAAACTGACCGAGACCAGAAGGGGATACATTGCAGTGCTTCTGTCTATTACATTAACTAAAGCAATAAGTTATACAACTATATAACTGCCAAAAAAATATTTTTGACCAGACTCTGCAGTCCCCAAGCCAACGGGACTTTTGCCTCCTTAACAATGAGTTGTGCTGGGATGGATTTAGCAATTTAGACTCTTTAAGCTTCTGCCACCTTCTACCTAAGATCAAACTCACTGCTCTTAAAAACTGGCTCCATTAAATTTTATGAAGCTCTGACAATTTACATAGTAGAGAACTTGCCCTGTGGTTTGTTTAAAGGTTATAAGCTTTGCCTCTGAAGACTGCAATTCCAGGGAGAATTCAGCTAGTCTTTGATTTATACGGCTGCCTGTGTCAGCCAAAAGGTCGTTTCTTTAGACTATCAATTAAATAGAGCCATGCTAGAAAAGGCATTTTTATATCATGTTTTACATTGTACCTATGAAATTCCATCTTTTTCCCCCACTGTTATGAATGATTTTTGGTCAATATTGAGAAAAAAGATGAAAACTTTTTTTTTTTTTTAATTATAGAATACAATGAAAAGAAAAGTCTTTATCTTGTCTACTTCCAGTAACAGAATTACCAGGGTACACTGTCAGTGTATAAACTGATTAACTAACTGTAACCTTGATAACCGATTTAGAATAGTTAGTCAAAAGAAAGGGCCAGACTTTACAGACTCCTCTGCTACTTCTATGAAATTTTTGGCAGAACTGCTGGATCAGTAATTGATCCTTTATTACAGACTGAAAGAGATTTCAGTTGGAGAAGTCAACATAGCTGTCTCCTACTTTACTTGCCTGAGTGGATTGCAGCAAAAGTAAGCACCAGCCCTGAATTTGAGTCTTCTCAGTGATATCCAGGGCAATACAAATTTGCTCAGAGAGCAGTTCCCCCCAAATTTCACTAGATCTGAAGATGAAAGAAAACATTGATAAGCATCAGAAAAAAACTTTACTTCGCAATGGGTATCTTCTTATTTTAAATAACCACTGGTAAATACTAATGCATTTTCATTTAAAACTTCCTTTTGACTTTTTCTGTGGATTACACTTTGTTATGTATTTTATAAACATGATGATTGTTGCCAGCCATTTTTCACAGCATATGGCCACAATTTTAATAGGTAGAGCATGCCTTCTTAACATTAATCCTTGCAGAAGGAAGAGGTTTATCTTCAAACAAAGATCTGCTTTGAGATGTTTCTGACAGCTGAGGAATTTATCTCCAATTCCTATTGCCTGTGGTGTGCCACATTACTATTTTTCCCATAGCAACATGCAAGAAGCAAACTAAGATTTCATATACATAATATGGAGATAAAAAATGACCCTATTTCCATGTCCATGTGATAAATGGAATGAAAGCTCAGTGAACACATATTTGCACATTAATTGAACTGCATGAGTCTGTCCTGTTCAATCAAGTCACTAGCATATGTACTGCAGGAAACATTTCCCCAAGAATCATTAAACCAACTTTATCGCTCAAACACATACACTTTTTCACCTATTTATCATCTTGCCTTGCCAAGTTAGAAAAAAAAAAAAAGTTACCTCTGCGTATTCATATGATTGAAAACACATACACATGAATTTAGATATTACTGCTTCACATTAATATGACAAGAATATGAACTGTCACCCTTTGGTTTAATAATTTCAGAACAAAGGCATTTGATCAACTTTTGTGGCTTATAAATATTTAGGAGACATTTGAGCTTTGAGAATATTAAGTTTTCCCTTAGAAATCAAGTTTCCTTTGGTTGATTTAATCATCAAGATCAATATGACATATCTATAGTTCTGACAGCATGATACTCTTGAAATTCCAACAAAAGGACTGAGGAAAGTGTGATTAGTAGGGCATCTTTAAAATCTTTATCAAAACATGTTAGGATTCTTGTACGCGCAGTAAAAACTTACAGCATTCAGCAAGGAGACACTGAAGTAACCTAAGAAACAGAGACAATAAACAAAGTACATTTTCATGTCAATTCTTCAGCAAGGCTATCTTATAATGACTTCTGTTGCCACCGAATTACTGATGAATATTGCTGAAACATATTCTGGAGGCACATTGTAACAGGTGAAGATCAATTCTAAAAATGTGCATATATATATATACATGGAAGTATGTATGTGTGTATATATGCATATACAGTGTGTATATATATGTGTACATAAATATACACAGTATGTATGTACATATAAATACACACACACACACATTGTCTTTTTATTTTTATTATTAAATCTAATAAACTTCAGAAGCCTTTGTAGATGTCCCATCCAAACAAACCCTGATAATTTTTCAGTCTTGAACAGGGGTGTCAGAGGGTGATGGATGGGAAAACAGGTCACTCACATGTATCCCTTCTCCTTTCCTTCCAATCTAGATGTGGAGAACAAAGTTCAGTTTCAGAGTTCCTGGTCTATATTAACCTAAACAGCTTTGTCAGAAATTGAGTAGATCTGTATAAGAAAGAACACTTCCCCTACAATAGCACACCTTCCAAAGCACGATGAAATACCAGTCCAAACGAAAAGCCAGATGTACATTACACTATGTACTGTAAGCAGATTTAGAGCCCTGAGCAAAAGGACCGAGTATTGGAGTAACAAAAGGCCAAAGAGAAGCCTAGGTCAATTTCTCAAAACAGATCTCGAAAGACAGAGGCTTTAAAAATAAAATAAATCTATCCCTGCTTCCAGGGATAGAAAGTATATTAGGGAAGACTGTGCATCTTTAAATGAAGTCAAATAAGTGAAATAGCACATTGAAATTTTTTTGTATACACATTAAAAAAAAAAATCCCAGTCTGAAACCTGCAGAGGTTATGGATTCTCAGCTAGCAGAACCACACATAAGAATCCATATGGCACGATAATAATAAAGATCTCAGTCAACAAATATTTCAATGTCCTTTTGCAGTAACTCTCCTAAGAGCAAAGTGAGCTACTTGGGTACATCCTCACACTGTGCTGGAACAGCTGAAAAAAGGCAATGTTAAGAGTTTACGAGACCCGAGCTTTTGTCACTGGAACTGCAGACGTAAGAAAAGACAATTTACATAAGCAAGTCTTTGGCAAATTAGATGACGGATAACACCTTGTATTTATTTAAAGAAATATAAAAATGAAGGCTAAATCCCAATTATATCTTTTATAAATGCTCTTTTTCATAATTTCTTATCAGTAAATTATTAGTAAACTGGATATGTCTAAAGTGATGTATTGCAAGATTTAACGTATTTGTTTTATGAAAGTTTGTAATTTCCATTAATTTTCTTATGTTGAACTATTTGCTTTCCAATGGTAGAAGCTTCTACTTATATCAGTAAAGAAGTCCTCAAACCATAAATCATACCCTACAGTTCTGACATCATTTATTTTCATAGCATTATGCATGCCAACCTTTTGACTACTCAAGATCAAAAGAGTTGCTCTCCAGGCTCGTATTTCACTATAGGTCTCATATTTTATGCAGCAAATTAGACTTTACAGCAGCAGCTACAGGGAGACGGTCTCTCAATGCACAGCTTAATATTACTGTAGAGGATTTCACATTGAAGGAGAATGATCCTATAAATTCATATTCAAGTTAAAAAATGAATGAGAACTTTCTACAATTCCTTTCCATCCATTTTGTATGGTTTTTATACATATACATATGTAACTAACATGGCTAAACTTTTAAACTGTTAAAGGTAGTCAGGATTCTGCCTTTGATAAGAGAAGTTGAAGGGAACCTAGCAACTGCAGCAAAGGCAGGTATTTCAAGTGTTCAGAGGGGGATGCACTCAGATCACGTTCAAAGGTCACCTACCAGGTATGCACTGCCATGAATTTCTTTTCTGACACATTTGGAATGCCCATATTAACTTGTCAAGATAATTGCTACAGCTGGGAGCTCCCATGACTGGCAACTGAGAGTTTATTAGGTATCTGAAGGCATAGGTATGTGCTCAGCAGGATTTATATGTGACATTGAGTCAGCTGCAGACACTTTTCAGTGGGAGTTCAGACCCTTACTCAGCTTGCATGCTTGTACTTTTCATTGGAAATTGCTTGCAAGTAAACACCAAAACCACAACTTCGGGATTTGTAACTACAGTTCTAAAAACGTGACAAGTAAAGTTAACCTTGACACATAATTCATGGAAGTTACACTTAAAATGATTAATATTCTAAGTAACAGTATAACTATGCAACCAACTAATAATTGATTGCAATGATATGTAGGTATGTACTTTACTAGTGATATGGTCCTGTTCATACACAACTTGCAGCAGCTTATGACAGTCAAATTGCAGGATTACAACAGGTCAAGCAAAAAGGACCTCTTACTGTAATCCTTTTTATAAATTCTAAAAACTAAAAAGGTGATTCAATCCTTATAATAATCATCATTATGATAATATGGAAAGCATTGGGCTGCACTTTTATAGAAATTGCTACTGCTCTTTAAAATGCAAGTATCTTCTTGCTCTAAATAATTTAAAGTTGTATATGTTAAAATCAATACTAATAGAAATTTTTCTCATCCGTTTTCTTATTCATCAAAACTGATCACTCAATGCTCCATTCCTTTTTAGGGAAGGGGGAGTATACAGCTGGCTAGGAATAACACTTTATAGTGTTATTTTATTTTTATATTATTTAAATGCCTTGACTGATGCAAAGTATTGATGCACCAGGAAAAGGAGAGGCTACAATCCATTAATTCATTCTGAAAAAAACAATCAGAATATAGAAATGGAAATGTCTTGTGTCCTGGGCATGTACTTACCCTGCCGTGATGGCAGAGTAGGTCCTTGCATGTACTTTGGAGAAGAAAGCAGTGCATAGGAAGACTAAATGAAATATGTTTTTATCTATCATTGATTTTTAATACAACACCTGCAATTTACCCTAAGAGTATCCGACCAAAGCAAGTTTCCATTGATATGACAGTTTTCCCAAAGAAATTAATCAAAGAGACAACAGGATTTTAAAATTACTCATGTAGCAGCAAAAAGAATAAGACTGCTAGGTACAGAGCCCACCGCAAAGTACTGAAACAACTACAGTAGAAAAATTGGGGAAGATCAACGTCTTCTTAGAGAGCTCTCCTATCTGTTTCCATATACTCTTTTACTGACTTCATTTGAAAAATGATTTTTTGGCAGCAAAATTAGGAAAAACAAATAGTATGGTCCTGATGGCAGTAGAATCCTGTGGTTCTGCTACTGACTTGCTATATTTTTCTTCCTTCCTCTCAAGCTGTTTTGTGCCTAAACTACGTAAGTGTGTAAGAGTTTTTTACACATGGACTATGTAACACATGCCTGTACATAACCTGAACAACTAGGATTCCAGCTAAGGCTGTAGGTATTAGTGTAATGCAAACAATGATATCAACAACCAGAAATGCTCTGAATGGCTTTCAGACCGTATCTGCTCAGGACACCTTGCATATGCATCTCTCACATCATTCATACAAACGTATTTCCACAGCACAAGCACACGTGACTTTCATAAACGTCTTCTGAACAAAAAATAAATGAAACCATTGTCAGCCCTGTCAGAGGATTTTTCTCTACTCCCCACCCCACACACAGAGCAGCAAAAGGGCGACTGAATTGTAATACATTTATTGGCCTTTTCAGAAACATGCTGCTCACTAGGCCTGACCTATTCATTCAACGTAAGGAACGTAGGGGGCTTAACAATGACATTTCCTGATAATCAAGGACCTTATGGATTGCAGTATAAATCAGCCACATTTTTTTGTTTTATTTATTTATTTATTTGTTTGTTAGAGCTATATTCTCTGGCTTGCTATTCTAAGGTTTTCTTTACACTCTGATTTAATAACCTCCTTAGCTTTGAACTGATTTTGATTTCCATTTTTATTGAGACATATTGGCAGCCTTTTCTTTATGAGAATAAAAAAAGGCTACCTTGACATTACTCATATAAAAGTTCCCAGAGAACTTACATGCAATTATACTAAATTTATATTTCAACCGTGACATGACATCTGAATTCTCCAAAGATGGCCTTGAACTATATATACACAAAGTATTATTTTTTAAGATGCTTCTAGCTTGCATATTTACAAGACCAGGAAGCTAAAAGACAGCATGGGCAGATTTGGCAATTATTCATGGAAGGTTTCATGCCTACAGTTTTGACTCTGTCACTACTGGTTGCCCCTTTGTGTTTAAAGACAGAATAAAAGTTTTTGGTGTACTTGACACCTTCTAGATCTAGGTATTTTTCTATAGTTTCTCTGTGCAACCAATGGAAGGAAGGAAGGAAGGAAGGAAGGAAGGAAGGAAGGAAGGAAGGAAGGAAGGAAGGAAGGAAGGAAGGAAGGAGGAGGGAAGGAGGGAAGGAGGGAGGAATTTATATCTTCCTAAAATATGCAAATGGAATGGAAACATGGTAAGTTTTCACTCGTACTTCATACAAAATTCATTAAGGGAACTTATGTCAACTAAGAAGAAGAAGAAGAATCAAATTTCCAGACTATTTGGATCAACAGCTCAAGAACTACCAAATGTCAGCTCTAATGAAATATTTTAGAAAGCAAGCATATGTACTTTTTATTTAAAAAGCAAAGCAGACATCTTGCACCAGAAGCACTATACTGAGTTTTTCTCAGTAGCAAAGAACTGAGGAGCCTAAATGAGCTCCTCCTTAATGAGACCTAAAGCAAAAGTAAGCCATAAGTCTCATGTATCGCTCAGCACTGTTCATAAAGACCAAAGAGTAAAAAATAAAAATCAGGCAAAACAGTAGGTCACTATTCTTTACCTTGAGGAAATGCCCCATGTATTATTCATACAAAGAAATACTTAAGGCACGTCAGATTCAACAAAATACACCAAAATTGGACTATGTTCTGCACGGCATGCAGTGCACTTATGTGGGTCCCAGGAAGAAATCTTGGGAAATTTGCTATTGTGTCAAAGGTGTCATTTCCCTCAAGTTGCAAATTGTTTCTAATACAAATATTCAACAACCACTTCTGCATGCTTAGTACTCTTAGTTGTTATTATTCTGAGATACTCCACTGAATGCATTAGGACTATTTACAAACAGCATTACTGCCCTTATTCAGGAAAGCACTTATTTATGCTTTACCTTCAATAAGCACTTTCCTGAAGAAAAGTAAACTTTGGCATTTCTTAGAAATACTTTTATGAGAAGGAGAACAGTGATAATGAAAACCTCTTGAAGATTGGTGCCTGTCAAGTCAGCTGGTCCACAGGCTGAAGCACAAAGGCCAGCTGATAAGCTTTTTAATAGAACAACCATGTGTTAATTCTCTTAAAGTTTTCAAATGATAAAAGCACAAACAAACAAACAAACAAACATAACTCAGGAACTTGTAATGTGTCTATAATTGTATATATGCAAAAGAAAAAAAATGGGGGAGAATACTGATACAAAACCAACAGGCATTTAAACCAATGCCACAGTGAAAAATCAGGTACAAACCTACTTCCGAAATGCTCTGAGATGAGACAAGCATGCAACTGAACCAGACCAGCAAGGTTAAACACTAACATTACAGTCTAAATCTAAATACAAATGAATTTTTATTCTTTTACAGTACATAAGTGAACTTGTGTCCTCGCACTTCAAGGTAACCAGCACAGTTTATCTAGTGTCTCTAATAATGCAATTTAATTTACCGAAGTGTCATATTAAAAATTTATTTGACTACGGCTGTTGGAGTAACCTAGACATTTTGTTATACTTAATTGTTAGATTTGGAATTCATCACAAATTCCCTGCTGTGACTCCAAGACCAGATTCATATAGAAAAATTCTGAGCTTTCTAATTGACATTAATTTAAATGAGTCAGTAACTGTGCACTGAATAAAAGTACCAGTCACTAAAAGTGACTTATTCAGCAATGATATGCAAAAGAGACCAGTGCGGTATAACAAACATCAGTGGTCACAATAGACTGCCGTTTTTGCTTTAGCAAACAGTTATCCAAGATAAACTCATAATAATCATAATTATTAGAGTTATTCCACATTACCTCTAAGAACAGTGTAAGACATACCATATAAAGTATATGAAAGATACTTTTAAGAATACTGATAAGAAAGATGCTGAGAAGAAAGATGGAGAGAGACTTTTCACATGGACAAAAAAGGAGGAATGCTTTTAAACTGAAAGAGGGTAAATCTAGACTAGATGCAAGGAAGAAATTCTACTATATTAGGGTGGTGAGACACTGGAACAGGTTACCCAGAGAAGTTGTGGATGCCCCATTCCTGGAACCTTTTTTTTTTTTTCCTTCAGTAAAGAAATTATTTCATTTCATTGCTCTTCATGATTATTTTTTAGCATTAGCAGCTATTTTTCCTTTCCAGGACTAACCTTACTGAAAGTCATCACATCCATTCTTTGCTGTCAGTCCATTAGGCCTAACTGTCCCACTGTTAGTGTCCCCTCACAAGAAAGTCTTTCTACTGATAAATTCAGTAGAGCCTCACTCTATTTACTACTTTTTTAATTACATCTTTCTTGGCAGCAAGTGACTAGAAATATACATTGTAGAGGATATACCCCAAACCTAAATTAAAAAAAAAAAAAAAAAAAAAAGCATTTGGAGTGGAGTTTCCTGATTCTATCATGGATCCTACTCTAAACCATCTTTTAGAGGAGCCTATCTATCAGCTACTGTGACTACAACTGAACAACAGAACAACATGACTATTCCAACTCTCTATTGCCTTGCAATGTAATTAAATACTCTTCCATTTTGATAATTCACCTTATATGTCCAAAGACTGTGTTCGTCTTTTATACAGTTAAATCCTCCTGTTCCTCTGTAGTCATGCAGTGGTCAACTGGATTACTATATGACATATTATTATGTCCAGATCTTTCTTCACCAGGTTATTATCTCATAAATCCTTGCTCCATGATTGGATTCTTGTTAATTCCTAGAAATATGACTTTTCACTTGGTATTACTAACATTAATTCACTTCTCTTTTTCCTACCTGTGAGAGCATCCATCTCTTCCTGGATAACATACCAGGCTCTTGTATACTAGCAATTCCTTAAAGCTTTATTTTTATTTTTATTTATTTTTTAACAAATGTCATTAAATCACTGTTATGCCAAGTGTACTAATGAAAAACTATTAGATGAAATGAAAAATCACTCAATATAGCTGCGTCAATATATTGAAACTGCTACAAAAAGCATTATTTTGAACAACGCAACACCATGCTTTCACTTCTATAGCAAAGAAGTTTACCATGCAGTTACACCAGTTACGTTAGTGATATAGTGACCAGGCCTAGCTAGAGAGTCGAGAGGCTAGACGTAGTCATATAAACATATCCTGTGGTACTTCTGAAATTTCTGTAAGGTGATTTTCATACCAGAGGAACTACTATCTATATAAAAGTATACTCATCACCACATAAATGGAGACAGAGATCGAATGTTTCTATTTAAAATAATGGCATTCCTCAAGCTAATGTTTAATTAATAAATAGTAAAACACATTCATTTTGTGTTATAGGTCAAATACCTCACATTAAATTAATAAATTGACTGTTGTTAGTCTCTGAAGACAATTATCTAAAAGATTTAAGAGAGTTTTATTTATGTATCTTTATGCAGAGCCTTACTGTTCTGTATGACTGATTTCTTCTTTCCCCCAGCCTTGCTCCCCTCCCTCAGTTCCTGAAAATTAATAATTTCTAGACCAGCAGCTGTAACTTCTGCCATACTTTAAAAGTAAGCAAATGAAGACATGAGAGTACAATAATGTATACAGCTACTAAAGAATAGCAGTTTGGAACTTACTCTTTGCTGTAGGCTTTTCCAAAAACTGTCTGTATGTCACAGTGTGATTTCTCAATTAAATCCTCTGGGAAAGTACTGCCAGATATCCTGCTCCTTAAGCAGAACATAAACTGAGATCTGTAGCCAAGGCACCTGAAACACAAAAGCACTTCATTCATCCCCATCCTGGGAAATCCCAAAGGAAGCTCTTATAATTGTGTCTGAAATACCAATGGTTACCCGACTTTTAGCCTAAACAGGAGGTACAGTGCCGAAGTCTCATGCTAGTTTATGATATTGGAAGTACTTATAACATAAATGCTTTTTAACCTAAACATCTGAATAATATCAAAGATCTATATTAAGTAGCTGGAACAGCTCTTTTTTTATTATTTTTTATTTTTTGGCAGCTATGGACTTGCATTATTATATTTTTAAGCCCCCTCCCTCCCCTGCCTTAGCTTTCTAACATGTCAGGCTCCTTGCTACAGACAAGCTGGGGAGGGAGCTAAGCCTTGGAGAGGAGAGGAGAGAGAAGTGGAGTGTAAACAATGTGCCTGTCGCAGCTACTTCACTGTGCTTTATAAGGCTGGTGGCTTTCTTTGAAGATCATTCTACCTGCCATAGCTTATTGTTCTTACCCATGATTTGTATTAAATGTAACATTCTTTTACTTTCTCTTGCTGCGTTCATGACATTTTTGTACTACTTAATAATGCAGCAATTTCAGCAAGAGAAATCACAGCTTGGGTGAGGGACTCCTGTCTTTCTCACAATAATCCTTCTGTGACACACAAAATATGGTCATATGTCATTTTCCCAGGGAAGCTGCAGGGTTGTTTTTGTGTGTCTGTGTGCATGTGCAAGAAGCTACGCATGGAGTGACAAAAACATCATTAAAAATGGCTTTTTTTGCTACTCATGAAAGTTGTACACACTTCAGAACTTCCCATTCTACATAAGGAATCCTGTGAATACCAATGAAAATGTATATACAGTGATAACACTGCAAAGACAATAAACAGTCTTTTAAACTATTTTTGTTTGGTTGGTTGATTTTTAGCATTTATGAAGGTCTTTATCTTAGGCTGCCTGAACAAGCGTGCATACATAGTTCTATTTCTCCAGAATTAGTTAAAAGACTATTATTTGCAATTCAAAAAGAGCATTTAGATTGTTGCTATGTGTTATTTATCTCAAGTCGATACGTTATCACAAAGGAATCACAGATTCTCAGGAGGGCTGATGTTGGAAGGCACCTCTGGAAGCCATCTTGTCCAATGTCCCACTCAAGCAGGGCCACTTGCAGGCAGTTGCCCTCAGCAATGCCCACAACCGGACCTCTTTTGAATACCTCCACGACAGGAGACTCCACCAACCGACCAAACAGATATTCCATACTCTATGACAACACGCTCAGAAATAAAATAGGGGGGAGTTGGCTGGGGGAGCTGCCATTGCTTGGGGACTAGCAGGGCACCAGTTCACTGGTTGTGAGCAATTGCATCACTCATAGTTTTTTTCATTTTTCCTTTGGTTGTGGGTTGTTTGTTTTTTGTTTGTTTGTTTGTTTTTGTTTGTTTGTTTGTTTGCTTGCTTGCTTTTCTTTCTTATTCAACTGTCTTATCTCAACACATGAGTTTTCTCACTTTTGCTCTTCTGATTCTTCCCTATCCAGCTGGGGAGGAGTGGGGGAGTAAACAAGTGGCTGTGTGGTGCTTAGCTGCCTACCAGGGTTAAACCGTAACAGCTGCTTTTAGCAGCCTGTAGAAGGCCTCATCCAGTCTTTCTTCCTGGTCAGGTGGCCTATGGCAAACATCCCCTATGGTGTCACCCAAAGCAATTTGCTCTTCAAACCTCAACCGTAAGATCTCAGTTGGCCCATCATCCATCCCCAGGCATGGATGTCATGCATTCCAGCTGCTCTCTCACAGAAAGGGCCACTTCACCTCCTCACCCTTCCCACTTGTCCCTCCTGAAGAACCAGTATCCCTCCTTTGTAACATTTCAGTTGGGTGAGTGAAGCTGCTGCATCTCCATGATTGCAACAATATCATAGCCTTGTAACACCACTCACACCTCTAACTCACCACAAACATTATCCATACCATGTGCGTTAGTGTACAGGCACTTCAGAGAGGCACCCCAGCATTGCGGGATACTTGAAATGATTTGAGGGATTTCTCCACTATGATGTCTCTAACGCACTTCCTTGCTTATAATCAAGTGCTGGCAGTGACTGCCTAAGCCCCATTTTGTTAATTTTCTTGATCTCTCAGTCACACCACGCCTTGATTTTTGCTCAGCAGTCTATTGCTGCCTCACAGAGCTACTAGATAATCTCTTCTTCCCTCATAATTCCTAGTTTAAAGCCATCCTGATGAGGTCAGCCATCCTGTTGGATGACAAGAGGGGTGTTTTATTCCATTTTCTCCCATTGTTGATGTTATTGAAGTGACCTGAGAACTGTTTCTTTTAACAGACAAATATTCTATAAAGTAATTTTATTATAACACAGCTTTTGATATATATGAGCCACCTCTCACATTTTTGGTAGGCTGCTGAAGACAAACATGAGTATCACTCATGATCATATACAGAACTATTGAAATTCTGTGCAGCAGTGAGGATGGAACATGTGGCTAAAAGGGCAGGTTGTGTCTCATTCAAATTCTGCAATGAAAGACAGAAGTAAGACACAGTGAGCGAAGTTCCATCTCTTTTGAGAGGGTTTCAGTTCTTAAGAGTAGCATATGATACGTGACCAATAAGCAATTCTGGAAGAGGCTGTTGCTGTTTCTCACTGTTAACCAATACCTCCACTGCTGAAGCAGTTCTGCTGCCGTAGACACACTTGCAAAACAACTAAGATTTGCACAAGGGCAGAAATTTGACAAGGTTTTATGAATGGCTTCTTATTTATATAAAAAAAATGTGAAATAGTACTGCTTAAGCATTGCCTCACTGGGCTCAGGAAGTTTTTAAATTTTCCATTTGAAAAAAGGAAAAATGGAAAAATGGAAAAATGAAAAAAGCTGCCATGGTGCAGCTTTTTATTAATTTGTAAATTCACCTGTAAGTTGGGACAGTTTTTCCCTTTTTCATTTGCCTGGAGCAGTCCTTAGTCTGGCTCCTCAGGATTCAGCACTTAATTCTAACTATGATTCACACTCCATGCCACTGAATGTAATTTGAGTTTTTGGAGCTATTTTATACCAGGTGGATGAAGAAACTAGCCTTACACAGTGTTCCTTGCTATTTCAGCACTCCATTATGTGAACAGCTACCTGCAACATCACTGATAAACAACAGCAGTAGAACAGGCTACAGAAAAAAAAAAAAAAAAAAAAAAAAAAAAAAGGAGCCAACAGCAAATCTATCCCTTTAAAATATCATAATATAAGGTCTGACACTTTAATTTAGTATTGACAAAATTAAAAAAAAAAAAAAAGCAAGACTGTATTGTATTAATTCCTAAAGCACTGTGCCTATGAAACATGAAATCATAATGTAGCTAACCAAATTTATTGAAGTAATCGTGATAAACAAAGCTATATATCTAAATTGTTCTCTTAACACATCTAAATATCTCCTTCATCATAAGCATGCAAAAATATGCATGCAAGGGTTATCACCTTCCTGCTAAGTCAGTCAGGATTCATTAGTTTTTAATCATAACCTTCATGTTTTTTAAAAGCAATACTGGAAAGCACACTAAAATTAAGTTATGCACCTACATTCTTTAGACTACCAAGAAATTCTAAACCTCCGGTTATAAATTTAAGTCCTTTAAGGAACTTGAGACTTGATCCAACAACATTAACACAAGTAGATTTTGTTGATGCTGTTGTTTATGTTCTTAATATTGTGCTGATTAATGCTAAGATACCACTGTTTTTTATTTATTTATTTTAAACTGGCTGTGAAGGCTTCCAGAGGCCTTATGATATTGACAGTCTATTGACAGTCTATAAAGAAGAGAAATTTTGGAGTAGTCTTACCTGGCCATTGAAAATAAACAAGTATATATTCAAAAGCTAAAGATTAATTTTAAAATGCCATCTGTAAATTAAGCCAGCTACCAAAATGTGTGCACACACATATGTAAGTGCATAAAGCAGCTGGCAATGTTAAATCTTAATAATCAGACAAAAAAGATTTTTTAGGAAAAAATTTAGTCAAACACAAAGCTGGAGACAGATACTCCACAGAATATCACTAGCCAGGGCCTGAACTCAAGTGGGGCTCCTGGGCCACAGGCCGATGAGGCTGCTCAGAGCAATTAAGGCTCATTTGTCTGTTCAGTTTTCACCCAGAGCTGTGGATGCAGCTTTAGTGAACTGCTTAGCATTGAAGTCAGCCAGTTCATGGGTGTATTATCATTCAGACCACAGTCCCACAGACATTTTATGCCATTGTGAAGTAGTTGTGCTGCTGGAAGGAGCTGTCTCATCCTTCTCCTGCCCTTGGCTTTTTTTTTTTTAATTAATTTATTATTTATTATCAATTAATTAATTAAATTCTTTTAATTAAAAAAAAAAAAAGAAAGAATGAAAAACTACACCGTGTTCTCTCCTTACATCCACATAGTTGCTCTGTTCAAATAAGTTGTTTTATGGATGTACACCAAACTGGCTGGGGAATTCCTCTGGGCTGAAACTAACAAGGACCTCATCCCCACAGAAGTTGTGTGGATAAAACACTCTTAAACACTCTTCTTTAGCAATTGATCATGAAAGCCCATTTGAGAACCTGCTAGAATATACTGCAGCGCTGACTCCGGATCTTGCACCAAACATAATATTCTATAATATTCTGTTGCACATGACTGCCCATTAAAAGAATCCAATATATTAAATACATACATGGGTGGAATGGAGAACAGGTAGAATCAAGACTCGTATTTCCTAGATATGTATCTTTAATTACCTTTTGCTCAGTTTACTTGCTGCTACGGACAACAGCATTAGATTACTCCAAGTGTATGGAAACTCAGTAAGTATACAGGCAATAACTTTAGCAGCTGATGAAAAATACATCTGCCCTTAGCTACTTTATAGTAGTATTTACAATGCTCAGTTAATATTGGCTAACTATGATATTCCAACCAAATTCACTATATATAATAAGGAAGCAAAACGTGGAATAGTTATCATGTATAATTCATCTCATACATTAAGTCTCTTTTGGTCATTGTGAAGTGAGGTAAAGAGCAAAGAACTGCCTCCTCCAGCTGCTCCCACCCAGGGCCATTCCTGCCTGGCTGCCGGGGCCCAGCCCAGTGCCACAGGTCTTGTCCAGGCTGGCGGACGCAGCTGCTGTTTTCCCCTTTGCAGGTTCAACTGGTAGCAAAGCTGAGCACAGATCCTAGAGACACAAAGGACACTGACATGGCTGGTCACACAGGCTAGCCCAACCAAGGCTGCCCCCAGCTGGTATTTCATACTTTTGGGTCACACGTACACATATATAAGAGCCCAGTCACACCAGTACTCCCCACAGCAGCTGGTTAGGGAGCAAACACCACTCCTGCCCCAGTGACCAGGAGCGGAAGACCCTGCGCACTCTAGGAGCTAGCACCACAGGCCACAGGCCTACACACCAACCCGACTCCAGCAGCTGGCATCAGCCTTCACTTACACCAGTCCCCCCAGTAGCACTCCAAGCACAATGTCTGTAGGATCCTTCCTAGATCCAGAGGGCTATGGTCACCCCCAGTTAATGACACAAGGACCTCCGCTTGCTCCAGGAGCTGGCACCACAGCTCAGAGGCCTACACCCTCAGCATAACCCCAGGAGCTGGCACTAATTCTATTTGCACACACCCATGTCTCATAAGTGACTGACAATGAAACCCCAAAATCGCTCCAGTAGTTTTTTTATTATTTTGTGCAGGGTAATCTGAGTAAACCCTGCAAAGTAAGGAAATCAATGGAAAACTGCTCCCCAAACATTTGTTTTTATTACCATATTGTACATGTATGTACTTCATGAAGGATGCTTTGTGCCTGTTACAAAACACAGAAAATGATGTGTTGTTTTTTTTTGTTTGTTTGTTTGTTTTTGACAGAAATTGCCAAATTGTTGTCCTTTAATATTGGGATTAAATGCTATTACTGTTATAATGAGATAATGAGAGAAAACAGAAGTGCAAAATTAGTTGATCATAAAAAGCACAGTTTTTGTTAAGAGTAAAAATATTTGGATGTTGTTAACTGTCCTTTTAAAAGTAAACCTAAGCCTAATTTAAACCTTCTGCAAAATATCCAGATATACATTTTTTAATTTTTATTTGTAATATTATTTTTATTTTTTTAATATTATTTTTAATGTTTATTACAATTTTTTCAATTTCCATAGTTTAACCCAAACCAGGATTTCCCATTTCTTAGCTAGTAAAAGTTTATGAACCACTGAGAGCATGACTGCAATAAGCCATATCTGGAATTCAGGGTAAGCAAAGCATCTTTAAATAAACTGTTAAGCCACTAGAGCTTTTACATGGAATCTCATAAAAATTACACTGACGCTCCCTGCTTGGCTTCTTAACTTAGCAAGAAGAAAATTAACTTGAATGTAAGTATAGGCACAAAGATCTCTGGCTTTTTTTTTTTTCACACTAACAATTTTGTAAGGTTTAGAGAGTACTCGAGTGAGAGGATAGAAAGTATGAAAATAAAACAATTCTCTTAGTCTCTCTGCCTTATTACAGCCCAGAAGCACAATTTTCATTAGTCACTTCACTTACAAGCAATAAATTAACATTTTTTTGCAATGTCCACATTATGTCAGAATAACATAAAAACAAATGATGAAGCAAAAAGGAGACAAATTTAACTCCAACATCCTGCAGTAGCTGCAATAATTGCACAGCTAGTTCATTATATAAAGTTAGTCCCTTGAGCCTGCAATGTCCCAGTTAAACAACAGTAATAGGAAGCAGCTGTATGAGGACATTAGGTCAGCAGAATCATTAGCCCCTAAGATTGCACCACTATCACTCCTCTTTGACAGCAAGGCTTTCACACATCATCAGGCTTCTAAACAGGAGGTCAAACATTATGATGAACTTAACCCAATAACTCCATTATAACAATGAACTGTGGCCCAGAACTTCAAGGAAATCCACATCTCCAGAAACTTTCAGGAGCTTAATGATTTTCAATAGTCTCCCTTGTCTGTCTCTCAGGTTGCTCTGGAAATCAGGTAGCACGTAAAGATGATTAGCAAAATGCCAGTGCCTGATAATTTCAATTAAAATTATCTTTTGTTTCCTTGAGGTTTGTACCACTGTCTCTCTGGAATCCAACAAACAAGAATAGCCTTCATTCAGAATACAGAAGTTGTGTAAAGATGTATTTATTGCTAATTTCTGTTAGTTGCAGGACTGGCCTAGTATGTACATAGATGTCTCTATTCCAAGGAAACACATTGCCTCTTACATAATTCATATACTTGTGCTTAGAGTCTGTAATGCACATAAATGAAGACAAAGTTCTTTGTCAATGCTTGTATATATCCAGATTAAAAAATAAGCCTGTGAAGTTAGCCAAGGTTTTCTAACATCTTTACACTCATTTACACCTTTCACAGGTGTTAGTAAAAGTGTCCCCAGTGTGCTGAACATTTTTGCAGTATTTAGGTAAAGCAAGGGCCTTGCCTTTGTGGTGTTGATGAATTTCAGTGAGAAAAACAACAACCCTTCTATCAATGTCAAAGACTAAATAAGTTTGACTAGATGCTGATGTTCTTCAAATTGTTTCTACTAGCAATAGTTCTGGATGGTTTGTTTTCGAGAAATTAATGATGATACACCAAGGTCATTGTACCTCTGCTGTAGTGAACAGATGTTAACATATTAATGCCACATTCCAGTGCAGTACTAAACTAAAGCTACTTGTGGTTGTCATTGCATGAGGCAAGGCAAAACCAACCAAACAGAAAAGCCCAGTATAATAAATTCATTCTAAAATGGAAATATTTGAAGAAAAGAGCTATTGAACTTCTAAATGTATCATCCTCATCAAAACCACTAAGATTTTTTTTAATCAACCCAAACCTAGCAAAACAACAAAAAAAAAAAATTTGTTCCTCTCAGCAGTATAGACCATTTTCAATGTCATTTATAAGCTATTTATTTCTAACACTCACAGCTTTAGTATACCACAGCCTCTGTTATATTGAGGTAGAAATAGTCAAATATTTTTCCATCTTTTGCTGGGATTCAGAGCTAGTATAGTTATCCACAGCTTTGCAAAACTTGTATGAGACTATTGTGGCAAACTCTGTATAGGATTAAGATTCTAATACTTCTGGAATGTGTATAGTCAGCAAACAATGCAATAGCTTGTTTATTGTGAGGGAGGAGGAGTGGAATAAGTGAATGTGTAAAGTTTAAATATAAGATATTTTGACCCATAAGTACCTGTTGTTTAGGTCTTTTTTTAACCATTTTTTATTTTGATTTTGATTTTATCCTCTCTGCCCCTTATGTCATACCACAAGAGACCGAGAACTGTAACGGAGAGATTCTGCAGTCTCCTTCCTTGGAGATCTTCAAAAGCCACCCAGACATAGTCCTGGACAGCCTGTTCTGGGTGGCCCTGTGGGAGCAGGGGTTGGACCAGGCGGTCCAACCCAGAGGTCCCTTCCAGCCTCAGCCATTCAGTGATTCTGGGAGATCCAAGCCTGTTAAGTATTAAGGTCCTTCATCTAAGCTTTTCAGTTTAATTTAAATAAAGAGATTTCAGGATATTCTTAGCAAGGCAACATTTCCTATCGAGTTCACTGGAGCCTGGTCTTGGCAATCTCAGTGATACACTACAAAGGACTACTTGCTCTCCTCAAGCTGGTCTGTGAAAGAGGACAGCTTTTCATCTGCGTAGGGAACAGTACACAGCATTGCCTGTTTCTGGTTCTCTCTAGAGGGGAGCTGAATTTTATGACTGATGTGGACTTCTGTGGTAAAAATGTTCATGGCCTAAAGGAAAGAGATGAATGCTAAACTGGAATAAACACTTTCTTCTTAATAATCTCATTAACAACAATGCTTTTGATGATGCATTACATGGGGATACATCAGTATGATGTAATCAATGAAGTAATTCACCAGGATAAAGCAATACACAGGCCCTTTACTTCACAATGATGTTTAAGATTTTCAGTCACTGTTGGTTTTAAATATTTAAAGCACTTTCAAGAAACTTTACTGTGTTTGAGAGATACTGATAGAAAATAAATTATTTAAATTGTCTCAGTACCTTAAGAGACACAGAGAACATAGGTTCAATGTATCAGAAAATTCAAAATTTTAAGTCATAGTTTTAAATGTCTGACTCCAGACAAAAAGGAAGTCACTTTAGCTGGGAAATGGATAGCATCAGGTTGAAGTTCCTAGTTTTCTAAATCAATCTTACAATTAGTATAGGGGGCATGAAATTACCTAAATCAGTCAATAGACTGCTTACACTAATTATTGTCATTTTGCTACTTCATTTTTGTTTGTTTGTTTGTTTTTGTTTGTTTGTTTGTGGTTCATTGTTTAACACTCAACAAAATCTTTACCACATAAGTAATTTTTATTTGAGGAGATACTGATTGTAACTTCCTTATGCCAGAAACTGAGCTGCATGAAAGAACCATTTCCTTTCATTTTCTGATGTGAAGCATGATGTAGCTCATATGAGGATGACTGCATTTCAATATAAGTTTAAGAAGTAATCTGTTTTGTTTGTAGATTGGAAAAGCAGTGTTCAACTGCCTCCAGTTCTGTTTTACCCAGAAAAAACTAAGGATTATGGAATAGCATCTTCAGACAATCATGTTTTCATTTTGACCAAAATAAAATTTAAAAAATGCTTGGTTGCTAAAGAAATATCAGTACCAAAGATGACCTTCTTGCATTTCAGTTTCCATTCCTTTTTTTTTCACAAAGCATGTTCTTACATAAATAAAGCTCTAGCAGACAAATGAATACTTTTCTTTTGCTTGTTTAAGCCACCTCTGCTTGACCTGTATGCTCATCTCAATCCAGACATGATTCTTTCAAAGCAGATGAAAGCTTTCCTACTTGTAGGCGAGCCTTGAATTCAGGTCCTTAAATCTGTTTAGATGAAGAAGACAATGCAGGGCTCCACCAGTTCAAGAGGATAACCCAGAAATAAAAAAATAAAAATAAAATAAAATGAAATAAAACAGATTCTGTAGAGAGGAATCACACCAATATAAGACAAATGTAAATTCTCTTTCACTAGAAGGGCATTGTAGTGGTAAATTGCCACTTACTAAAATAAACAAACAAACAAACAAACAAATAAATAAGAGGAAAATGGAAGCATCTTAGAAGTAACAAAGAATGCACCAGATTGCAGCCAGACTGAACCCAGGACTGCAGAAATGTACACAATTGTGCAGTGATGTGATAAGCATGGTATGTTTTGGCCCTAGGAAAGATATGTTGTACATTCCTTGGGTGTACATGTGCTGTTGGCTCATTGTTTTGTTTTTTGTTTTGTTTTGTTTTTTATGTAACATTTATTTGATTGTAAGGGAGGTGACTTTTTTAAATGATGACTAAGTTATCATTTGATGTTTCATAAAAATGAAACAAAACCTTTCATATCCAAGTGAACCAGGCAGAGGTCACCATACTAACTGAAGTTTATAAAATTATGCTAGTGATTAGTCACAGTCTTAGCACCATAGGCAATTTCTACATTAGCTGTTACTAATGGGCTTTGGGCAGCCTGGGCTGGGGAAAGTGTCTCTGCCTGTGGTAGGGGTTGGAACCAGGTGGGCTTTGAGGTCCCTTCCAACCCAACCCATTCTCTGATGTTATGATAAATCATGGCTGACTGAACACACCTACCAATAAGCAAATAGGCTTATTGATGCAGTGTAATAAATCCCTCACCTTTAAAAAGAAAATTAAACATGTTGTTGAAATGACTGTAGCTTTTTTAATTGCACACAGGTATTTAGCTGTGACAAAGCTTGCAAAGATGAATGGAATACGTTTTTTTCTCTTTGAAAAACAAAACAATTTTTCAGAAGCTTTAGTAAAGTTTAACACATAGTTAATGTTTTTCATAGCACATCTCAGTAAACGAAATGTCTTTCTTTTTCTATAATTTCTGACATCTATTTAAAAGACCTACAATGAACAGCTATTACTGACGGCCTATTTCTGTCTCCCATTTTCAGGATCTCAGATTCACAGAATCCCAGGATGGCAGAGATTTGGGAGGGCCCTCTGGAGATGATCCAGTCCAACCCCCTGCCAAGCAGGGCACCCAGGTCACATCGCACAGGAAGGCATCCAGGTACATTTTCAGTGTCTCCAGGGAAGGAGACTTCACAACCTCTCTGGGCAACCTGTGCCAGTGCTCCGTCACCCTCACTGTCTCAAAGTGTTTTCTCACCTTCAGCTGGAAATTTCCATTTTACCTCAAATATTCTAGTGTCCCTTATTTCCTTTGGTGAATAAAACTGTTTCTACAGTATTACCAACACAAGATATTTGCTAGATTTCCACTAATTAATTTTCTGTTGTTTCCATCATGAAGAACATCATATTTCTGCCTGAAAATGAATTAAGTTTTCTCCATTTCTTTATGAATTTATATTCAGAGCTCATCTGTGCCACATATTCTTTATAGATAATGAGCAAGGCATCTTCACTTAGCTGTCACTGTAGAAGTGAAATGTTTACAGTGTGCACTTCAGAGATTCTGGCAGCTTACATTCTAAGAATACTTTTTTCTTCCCAACAATAAGCATTGCTTTAAATTTCTTTTAAACATGAACAGAAAAAAATGTTATTTGAAAAATCCTTGAACTTTGTTTTTGCTTAGTAATGCTGTTATAAGAAATGCTAGTTTAGATACAGCATGCTGATGATATGTTTCATGAGATGTGACAAAGACCATTAGCCTCCTTAATGCCTTGTAGAACTTCTTGGGAAACCGCAAACATCTCACAATTAATTGACAGAGCGATAAATATATTTGTCTATGAAGCTTATGAAAAAAAGATCCATCATATAACTTTTAAATGTATTTTCCAACGTATTTACACAGTAATATTTTGGGAATCCACTACTGATACAAAAGAGACACCTCAGTCATGAGTCTCCTGCCAGATTTGAGCAGGTACATGAAATTCACTAAATATATTTACCTTTTAATTACATCTCTGAAGTCATCCTTTAATGAATTACATATGAATATACCTATAGTGAAGACTATTTTAAGATTTCATTTATGAGCACATGTCCAGTCACAAGCTTACAATGACATGCTTAAAAGCCTGTTACTGAACCAGGTTCTGAAAATATATGTATATATTTTGTTCTTCATTCTTGGGAAACCTCGTATGGTTTGAATAAATCTTTGAAACATGACGAAAAGAATCTCACATTAGATTGTCTTTCATTGAAGTCATAATGTAAGATTCATTGTAGATACAGTTCAAAGCTGTCTGGTTTTGAATCTGTGCTATAAAAGGCATAAAAGTGACAGATTCTTCCCACCAGAAAGGATAAAAGTACCTGCATACAGACTTCCACAAGTCTTTTCTTCATATGCTTTGTCCTTCAGTTAATCTGAGAATACTTGAACCTGCTGGGATTGCTTTCTGTAATCAATCAAATTTCCAAGCATAATTAATAACATAGTCTTAAATTAAATACATTAGATCATTGGAGCCAATTCTAAAGGAAAGACAGTTCCTGGATGTTGACAGTTCAAGTATCTCCAGTACCTACTGGAGTTCTGATTTAGAAAAACCTGGCTTGGTTCCCAAAGATCATTTGGATTTCTTTTACTCCTGGAACAGTATCATTGGGTGAACACATCAGTCTTAACACCACAAATAATTCAAAAGTGTTTTGTTTTGTTTTGTTTTTTAGTTAATATTTGATTCACTGATAAAGCATTACTGATTTAACTTGTTTTCCTACATACAAGAATTTGCAGATCTACATGTCCCAAAATAAAATTCCCTATAATTACTAGTTCCAAATGTATTCTTAAAAAATATTTAAAACTAAATTTACAGTATATTATCACTCTAAGACTACTGGAACTAATCACATTTTGTAGAATGCAGCAACCTCTGCCATTGTTAATTCTGCTAGTAGAATGACTCTTTAGGCATATTTACAGTTGTTTTTTATTTTTTTATTATTATTTACCTTAGAAAACTTATCAGGGAAAAGATATTTTTGTTGCATAAGATACTGTTACAGTGGGTGGAATAACAAACCTAATAAAATTAGATGGTCTCAGCTTTACTAACAAAGGATTACTTGGTATAGACTGAGCTATTCATTGATATCCTTTGAGAATAGGAGCATAACTCTTATTTTAGTTTTCTACTAGAATTATTATCTGAAACTGTTAACCCTTCTCATTTTTATATCAAAACTCCAATCTAAATCAGGGACATTAACAGACAAATAAAAATAACAATGATTCAGTAACATCTTTAGTATTTTCTCCATCATAACATAGTAGTAAATCATTTTCAAAACATCTAGCCAAATGATGGTAACAGACATAATTCCAAATGCTCACAGAAATAAAGAAGTTCATTTGGAAGAACAAGGTGACATCAAAAGTTTAGGCTGAGTATCAGAAATGTTGAAGTTGAGCATCAGAAAACTTTCTTATTGTGACAGTAATGTAATCATTGTGGACAAAGACTGGTTAAACAAAAAAATCCCTCACTGGCATATTAATTTGTTTTGAAAAAAAAAAAAAATCCCACCCTAACTTTGTTCCTTCAAACATCATCTAAAGTAAAACTACAGAATGTTTCAAATCCCACCTTGCCCCAAAAGACTCAATTACCTCCACTGTATGTGTGCTATTTTTGTCCCCTTCTTAAATCCAGCTTAATTCACAGAACTAGAGAATAATAAACTAAAATATGGTCCTACTGTAACTGAAGAGCAAGAGGGGACCAGCTGTGGGTGAGCTGGAAGCAGAAATGAGTTAAACCACATGTGCCATCATTAGAATCAGTCTTGAAACCACAGTCACATCCCAGAAACATTACTTAATTCTGTGCTGCTACAACAAGCTTGTATGTTGAGGGAAACTGGCTACAGTGATTCAGCAAATTATCTAAACCAAAATGTAAAATTGCACACCTCCTTGAATAACTTTGTGAAATGATGAAGTAAACAATTAGCTTTTTCTGCCATTAGTCTTTTATTAGCTTTCTTCCTAATGCTGTCAAATTACCATCTTTACATCTGTAGATTTTGCACCATTTTCAACAGATGCGCTTAAGTATCAATCACTGTCACACAGTTATAATTACTTTGCAGAGGTTGTGCTATCTCCAACACGTTTTCTTTTTCTTTCCATGAATCTCTCCTGACTTTGTGAAGAAAGGCTGCCCAGAACTCAACATGAAACACAGCACCAGGAAAGCTTAATACAGAAATAGGGTTTCTGCAAAACCATGTTACACTGATCTAAAAATGGTTTTAAAAAACAGAATCTATCCATTTGCTCCCCTCATGCATGTTCTACAGTTTGCTGTTATTTGCATGGACTCTGAAGCATGTCTGCATCCTTTGTTCTGGTCTACCATCTTCTTACACTGTCTCCTGGCTTTGTACTTTCCAGAGTCAGCAGTACAGTGTATTTAAGCAAACCCTAATGTTAGAAAGCGGGGAGAAACCTATTTTGTATACATGGCCAATTATAATTGTCACTTCTCTCTAGCTAAACCAGGACGATTAAGCAGAAGCCAAAAATATATGGCAGCAGGCTGTACCAAAGTAACTCCTGGTAAAGCAGGAGAAATAATAAAGGTAATGTGGTAATGTCAATAGAATGAATAACGTAATGCTAGTACAATACAATACAAAAAAAGCCAAATAGACAAATTTAGAGCAAATTATTATTGTAAAGACTTAGTAATCACAAGTAATTAATTCTTAATAAAATTATATTAATATTAGAATTTAATCATAACTTAAGTACTAAATTTAGTACTTAAGTTATGCACCAAACCTGAGAATATGAATTTGTTCTGAACAGAGATGAAGCAGGATTCTGTGTAAAAGAAACAGTATTGTGGTCTGGAATTTCAGCACCTTACAGAAGGTGCTAACAGATAACTGATACCATCAATACCAAAATTTTCTAAGGGGTTCATAGTACGTATAAAAATGTATGTACCTGCTCCTGCGTGGGCTCTTCTCCATGTCCTATGGCTCTGGCCCAGAATCTGCTCTGGTGGGGGTCCTCCACAGGCCGCAGCCTCCGTCAGTGCAGGTCCACCTGCTCCACCATGGTTTCCTCCACAGGCTGCAGCATCGAACCCTGCTCCTCTGTGGTACACCATGGGCTGCAGGCAGACAGCCTGCTCCTCCATGGTCCTCTCTGCTGGCCGCAGGGGAACGTCAGCTCTGGCACCTGGAGCACCTCTCCACCTCCTTCTTCAATGACCTAGGTGACTACAAGGCTCTTTCTCAACGTTGGGATGGGTCAGTGTTTCTCACTCCTCACTTGCCCAACCATTGTTGCACAGCAGGTTTTTTTTCCCCTTTCTTAAACATGCTCTCACAGAGGAGCAGACAACATTGCTTATTGGCACGGCTCTGGGCAGCGTCAGGACCGTTTGGAGCTGGCTGAAACTGGCCCTTATCTAACGTAGCACAGCTTCCGGAAGCCATCTTTTCAGCTCACATTTTTGTTGGTGACATGGATGGTGGAATTGAGTGTACCCTGAGCAAGTCCACAAATGCTGCAGCACCTCTCCTATGAAGAGAGGCTGAAGGAATTGGGGTTGTTCAGCCTGGAGAAGAGAAGGCTCCGTGGAGGCCTTACAATGGTATTCCAGTACTTAAAGGTTGCTTATAAAAAAGTCAGAGAGTGACTTTTTATGTGGGCAGAGAGTGATAGGACAAGGGGGTAGCAGTTTTAAACTAAAAGAGGGTAGATTTAGGCTAGATATTCAGAAGAAATTCTTCACTCAGAGGGTGGTGAGGTCCTGGCCCAGGCCAGGAGGAGCTGTGGGTGCCCCATCCCTGGCAGTGCCCAAGGCCAGGCTGGGTGGGCTTTGGGCAGCCTGGACTGGTGTTCCTGCCCATGGCAGGGATTGGAACCAGGCAGGCTTTGAGGTCCCTTCTAACCCAACCCATTCCCCAATTCTCTGATTCTTTGATAAGCAACAGTATTTAAGAAACAGAGTTAGCTCCTGATTATCAGCTTATGTAAGTGGTAAAAGAAGAATTAAGACTAGAATAGTGAAAATTATTTCAAAAAGATATGAGTACCCATTCTTGGGAAAGATAATACTGTAGTAAGAATGAAGCACTTTTCTCCATGAATAAATGAGCAGTATTGCCTGTATGGATCCTGTGTATTTGGTTTTATTTTATCAGTAAATTGTTTTGTTTCAAACTTTAAAAAGATTGTTTGAATATTCTCCAATATGAAGATATCTTTTGCTGGCCTTGGACCTGATCTATTGTATTTGACTAAAAATATGTTTCAACCAGACTTTCAAGTAGACTTAACAACTGTTATTTCCAAAGAACTCAGAGACTTACAGAGATGAACTGGAATATCAGAGTCAATGGCATCTTTGGCACATTCTCTGGGCAGGACTGGTCTGTGGGGACAGTTATCTGGTTATATTATATGGGTTATCCCACTACTATTAGACACACTACTCCAATATAACAAGTGGAGCAGGCACTTGTGCAGAAAGTTACCAGACAAACTGAACAAAACAAAAACAAAAACAAAAACCCTGCTAGATATTTAAAACCAATAAAAGCCTTTACAGTAAGTTAATAAAACTAGGAGTGCCTTCACAGGATTTTCAAGATGGGCATTATGAGACCTTCTGGTCAGGTCAGTATACAGCACATCGTTGTTACAGAACACACCACTCTAATTCTGGTAAAAATGTGGGCCATATGTGCAGGGGAATGGTGATCCTTGCTGAAAGCAATTAATACCTTTCCTCTGTATAAAAAGTACACTGCTATCAGTTTAAAAAGCAGAAAACTTTAGGAAAAAAAAGCTGATGTTGCCAAATTTTCAAATTAAATAAACTCTATTAAATTAGTGGATTTTACTCAGCAGTAACTCTCAGAAAACATCTGCAGAATTTTTGTGATCCAGTTTATTTTTCTTTTTAGCCATTAATTAAAGCGTAAGGGACTTTAAGAGCAGAGTACTGAAATTTAGCTAGATTTTTCTTATTAAAAGAAGGAAATTCTCCAATAATTACCTCTTCCCCTAAATGCTTTTTGGCTCTCATTACAAGCAAAGTACTATGCTAATATACCTCATCTTGAAAAAGTCTCACAATTCCTGCTAATAGAATTAAACCTAATTCTCAACAAATAAACTCTCAATGCAGTTAATGGAAAAAAAAAAAAAAAAAAGGAACAGAACTACTTTGTCTGAGAATGGGTCATTACCACAGCTCCTAATTACAAATACCTTAATGCATAATGTAAAGCACAACATTATGTAGGCTCTTAAAAATTAAAGGTGTAGCAAGATCAAAGATCTGATGTGTCCTTGGAATTTTTTGTATGTACATTTCGAATGCTCGAAAGACAAAAAGAGCAAGCCTACAAAATACAAAGATTTATTCACTTACCCTTCAAAAATGTTTACTAATAATTTATGCAGTTTACAAGACTGCATAATAAGACTTGATTTTGACTCAGGCCACATTCTGAAACTGATTTTAATTTGTCCACTCCTCAACCCTCTTGACAGAGGAGTTTTCACACCTACTAGTTAATGAAAGATTAGTACTTTCCTCTAGAGTAAGTTGCAAACACAATCAAGGTTAAAGCAAAGGACATTCATCCTGAATTAACTGATATAATGCTATCAAACATGAACACACGCGACTAATGATATATTCCTATTACCATACCAAGCATTTATCAATACTATACCAAAAATTATTTCCTGTATCAGTTCTCTTATTGCCATGAGATGGTATATTCTGTTGAATTTACTTCACTGAAAAAGTATATAGAGAAAAGCACTGGTAACAGAACACATAGTAAATCACAGTAACTAAATTACAAAATACAGGATCTGGATCTGACTTGCTAGTCAGAGTTTTGCTGTCGTGAATGACTTCACAAAACTTGTATTTTTTTTCTCTGATATTTCAGAAGCAATCTGCAAGAAAGAGTATAGCAGTGATGCAGACCATAAAGCAGAACTCTTCTGCAACTGTAGGTGGACTATACCTTAACCAAGACCTGATGAGTTAAAACACTGTTTAGAGTGAAAAAGTCTGTTTTACCAAAGCAAAAATTTCCACTTTTTTTTTTTTTTTTCTGAAAATACTTTTCATGTATTTATTTTCCGGGAGGATTATTATCTAAAACTTTGAAACTTTCACTAGCATGAATATTTTATGCTCTGGCTAATTCTGGAAATGAGGAATTTATATAAATTTATATCTGGCACACTTGTAAAGCTTCAGGATTTTACATCTGCAAAATTACTGAATGTTGTTGCCAAATTCCTTCTTTATCTTCTCATTCTTGTAATTGTTATTAATGCAAATGTCTGCCTTTCCCTATCTCCCTGATGACATAGATTCTGTAAAAGCTAAGGTCTTTTGATTTCTTTAGCTTTGTAGATGTACTCTTCCTGAGGGACATGTAGGCACAGACTGGGAACTAAGGCTATTGAAAGAAAATTATTTCCTATTTGGCATTGTGCAGAAACAGACTCTGGAGAATCCCATCTCTCAACCTGATCTTGTCCTGCACCCCACAGACAAAAATGATTACTGTGAACTTAAGAACAGCAGCTCCTCCTTCATGGCCACAGCGCCCTCCTTAACTACACCCCACAGTGCCCGGACACATACACTCTTTTGCTGTCCTTTACAAGAAAAACGTAGAAAGAAATATAATTAATGATGGAAAAGGCTTCTCCTAGGGGTATACAATTCAGTCAGGTTGACAAGTATTTACTTGAAGCTCATGCACAAGTAAGAGGAATTCACAGAATCATAGAATCACTAAGGTTAGAAGAGATTTCAAGATCATCAAGTCCAGCCATCACCCTACTACCAATGTCAACTAACCATGTCCCTAAGCACCATGTCCAACCTTTCCTCAAACACCCTCAGTGACAGTGACGCCACCACTTCCCTGGGCAACCCCTTCACTGCCTGACTGCTCTTTCTGAGAAGAAGTGTCTCCTCATTTTCACCCTGAACCTCCCCTGGCACAACTGGAGGCAGACATTCCATTCTCTTGGGAAGATAAAGAAGAATGGGAATGGCTCTCTAGAGGAAAGGGTCTCAGGAATAGGGGTTCCAAGAACAAATATGAGGAGCAGCCAAACTACAAAGCTTGGAGTAGAACAAGTCACTATGGTTGGTCTCTATATGGTCACTATGGGCAGACTATGGTCATCCTCCCTAAAACTGAAGAGCTCTGTTTGAATTCCAACAGAATTATGGCTGCTAAAAGAACTGAAATATTTCTGCAAGTGCTTGGGATGGCATGTTGTTAACATAGATACATGCTGTATCTACTTGCAACAATGCATAATTAAGGGTTAAAAAATAGTTGCAAATATAAATCGGTTATGATAAATAGCCTGCCATATCATTGTTCAACTAATATTGCTTACTTCATTTTAGTAGAAATTAAACTGAAAGTGGTCTAAGTGAAATAAATCTATCTGTATTTAATAACCAAGGATAATTAGTGTGTGCAATATGAATAACATAAGTTACCACAAGGAAGAACGTACATTTGCTTTGAAGTATGACAGCAGCTAACACTGTAATCCAAAATGTCACAAGAAGTTAGGCACCTGGCATGCCAAATAAGCTCTACAGAATTTTCTTGTACCAGGACATTGTAGTATCTTCAGCTGTCACTGCCATAAATGTACTTTCAGCTACTTTCAGGTAGCTGCTATTTATTTCCCAAATGTGCACAGAATACCAGTGTAGGTCAGAGCTGCAATTTTCTGTTTTAGGACTGAAGTTAGCAGTGTGGTAATGCCTGTGGAACCAGCAGAACAAACAAACAACTCTTTCAAATAAGACTTGATGTACACCGTTTCAAATGCATCATGTGTCAGATGATCTAGCGTCAATCCCAGCCTGTGCAACACCTCTATGTCTTCCTGTCTTTTGCCAATATGTAAAACATCTGTGTTAATATAGAATCAAATAAATTCTTTAAAGTAGCTTGAAAAATGCTGACATCACATCTGAAGTGCCTTCAGCATCACTTTCATGGAACTGAAAGCCACTAAGGCAAATACTTACTCTCCCCTTTCACACACAGCCTATCACAGAACCACAGGATTACAGAGCAACTGAGGTGAGAAGGGACCTCTGAACAACAGTTATGAACTGTCTATGTCCCCTCTTCTTTTCACCTTGATATTTGGTGCTTGGTCCACTTGCCTTCTTTCCTACGTAATTTTACTGTTATCTTTAAATGCTTATGTTAATATTTTCCTTCTTTTCTGTGGTAAAAGCCATGGAACTTTAAATGTGTGTAGAAGGATAACATTTGAGTTTGCCACACAAATATATGTGCGTGTAGCTGAGCATCAGAACTGTGCCCATATACACACACTTTTCTCATTTTCCCAGCTGGTCTGGGCTCGAGACAACTAGCGTGATGTGACTGACTGAACCTGCAGCTGCTTTCACAAGGTAAGCTCATCCAGTCTGCACAAACCTGCCCTTGCAAAGATGCTCCATACAGTGGCTGACCATCCTGCTTGGGAGACCTGAATCCTACATGAGTGCTATTCTCTACAGAATGTCCTAGCAAATGAGATCAGTTGGCTTTTTTTTTTTTTTTTTTTTTAACCAAACAGTCTGTCTGTGCAACAGTTCATAAAACTGAGTAATGAAGTCTAGTTGTTATGACAGAAGGCTGGAAATATGGAAGAGAGTGATTGGGCTGAGGGAATTTTGAAAACTCACGTTTGATTACTTTTGTAAAAAAAAAAACAGGAAAACTTATTTGAAAGGTTTCAGCGTAAAGTACAAGCAACAGTTGTTGATCTTTTTGAAGTAAAATTCTTTATATCTTTCTTTTTATTTTGAACAGTTAGTACCTAAAATGCTGAAAACAGAACACTAATATTGCAAACCACAAAAAGCACATTTGGATTGAGACATTAAGTAACTAATGCTATTCTTATATTTCTCTATAATAGTGCAGCTTGCAGAGCACAGTTAAGGATTATGTATATTTTGTGTGTAGTTAAGTAATTTTAGCCTACAACAAAGGAATTCCAGTCCTTGAGTCCTGCAACTGCTGGTCACAGAAAAGCCTGAATTTCTGAATTGAAATGCTATAAGACCAATATATTCAAAAGCTATTCCATTGTTCTTTGCTAATACATGTTACATAAAAAGTATCATTTTTTTCTATATTAGCCTTAAAGCAAGAAAAACAAAACCAAAAGATGTTATGATCCTTATATTTCCAGCCATACATACAAGATGTTACCCATTCATAAACGTCCATATCTGAGATAGATCTCTCTCTTTTCCAAAAGCCATGAAGTGTTCCCAACAATAGAAGAGATAAAAACCAAAGTCCTTTCCCCAGTACAGAGAGGAACTTCTCACTTTAACTCTGTGCTACTTGCTTTGTGAACAATGTAAGTCAAACCCAGATGACGCTGGGCATACCTGCAGTACACACCATTACACATGACAAAAGCAACGTCTCTGCCTGTATTTCTGCGGGCCTTAGTAGGCTCATAGGTGAAGCAGTGTGCCACGCAGCCAAAGAGGCAAACTGTACATATAGACTCAGGTGGCAGCAGGTTGGCTGTTCTTTACTGATGTGAATGTCTCCCTGTGCTGCCAACTTCCCCTAGACCTGGGCCTGCTGCTGGTTAATGTTATCATGCAGAGCATTGAAATTCTTTGGAAATAATGATTTAAATCTTTAGATATTTATTGATCTGGTTGTACTTAGATTCCTAAGGAACATCTGTGCCTGTCAATGCTTTCTCGCAGTTGTACTTATGGAAATAATTGCAGTAATTTTTCTCTGGCTTAAAACTTCACATAATGGAAAAAGTAAATGTTCAGAATAATTTTTAGGGGAACAGACATGCAAGGAGCAATTGGCTCATGAAAAAAATAAAAAAAAAAAGATCAGGTCTTCTGAATCCACTGGGTACTCTGTACCCCTTTAATAATGACAAGAAGGTAAAGCATATCATGTTTGAGACCTCCAACTCCTCCTAACTGATTCATTTAAGGTTATGTGACTCTTCTAACTTCTAAAAACAAAACACCACAGAAAATGCATTGCTTTTTCCACTGTAGTTTGTAACAAGGCTATAAACTGTGTGACTGGTGAAGTAAATTGCAACAGGATGCAAGCTCCTGTCTGCTGCACACAATACAGATACAGCTGTGTTCCAGCATTACTACTGAGCTTTGCTCAACTATGCAAGTTACAGTCAGTTCAGGCATTGCTCAAAATGACCACCAAACCTTTCAGTTATCACAACGAAACAGCAAAACACAACCAAGAGCATTTTACAATGCTGTTCTTAAATGCCTCGCTCCTTGGATCTTGACAGCACTCAGGTAAGTATCAAACAAACTTTGTCGTCAAAACTCGAGCTGGCAGACACCCAGCCTTCCTGACAAGACAGCTGCTGCAGGGCCTCAAGAGGAAAAAGAGTTTATGAACTCTGGAAGAAGGGCAGGCAGCTCAGCAGGGCTATGCAGCCCTAGTCAAGCTGTGCAGGGAACAAGTTAGAAGGGCCAAAGCCCAGCTGGAACTCAATTTGCCTAGTGTAGTAAAAAGCAATAAAAAATGATTTTGGAACTACATCAACAACAAAAGGCGGATTAAGGAGAATCTCCATCCTTTACTAGATGTGAGGGGAAATGTAGTGACAAAAGATGAGGATGAGACTGAAGTACTTAGGAACTGAGTTGGAAGATAATGATGGAGAGCAAGATGAAACCTGTATAAACCAGGGCAAAATTGTAAATGACCTCCTACATATTCTGAATGTTCATGAGCCTATGTGGCTGGATGGGATTCATCCAGAGGCGCTAGAAGAGCTGGCAGAAGTGTTCACCAAGCTGCTTTCAATAAGTTAGCAGTAGTCTTGGCTAACCAAATCCCAGCTGACTGGAGGTAGTGAGTATACAAGGACAGAAAGGAGAATACAGGAAACTGACAAGAGTTCTTTACATCAGGAGTATCATGAAGGCTATTGATCTAAGTATCAATTTGATTATCAGTAAAGGCTGTAACTCTCAGCCTGCAAGAGAGTGGAGCTAGGCTATGGATTAGGGTTTTTCTTAAGCCTATGGATGTGACACACTCGAAGTTTCCGTTCTTGGTCCCAATTTGCAAATCTGTTATGGATAAGGAAATGACACATTGAGAAGTCATGACAGAAGAGAACATATTGCGCTAACTCATGAGAAGAAATTGAAGTTCCTTTCTGAACTGCTCTGTAGATCTACACATGCTTTCCATGCTCAGTAAGTTTACAGTCATACTGTCCTTCCAAATCAGAAAATAAAGACCAACTCATCCCAAAGGTTTGCAAGTAAATTCATCCTGCTTTTGGCTACTCATTACAAACGATCAAACTCCCTAATTTTTACCTCATTTGTAAATTATTGTGCATCAGCAAGAAGACAAGATACCTGCCACAGAAAACAATGAGCCAGTGTTTTCTTAAAAGGTTGCTGTTCATTTTAATAAAAAACAAGAAGAAAAGGCTCACATTTCTATCTAGAAGAGACTACAGCTCAAAGGTTATTGCATTTAAAATAGGATTCATACACCTAAAACACTGCAAAATCAGTACTAACTACAATTTAGATTCATATTCAGAGTCTAATTTTTTTGTTCCTTATTTTTCAGTCCTTTCACACAGACACAGCACAGAAAGATTTTGTACTCTGATGGAGAGAATGAATCAAGCCTATTAAATGAATGGAGTCCTGTCAAAGGCATTTTGTAATCAGCACTCTGCCCACTCTGATGTGGTGACTGCTGACTTGCTGACTCCTGTAGGAACTCTGCTTTAATAAAATTATGTAAGCTGAAATTCACATTAAGCATCAATATATCTTCATGGTAGGTGCACAACATTGGGGGTGGGGGGCAGAAAGTGACTGCATTTTCTTTGCTTAGTCTATGAAAAATGAATCCCAAAATACCTTTAAAGAACCTGTTTTTCTAAGTACTATACAGTGTTTTGAATCTCTAGGAATTCAATTTTTGTTGCTGCACTGATTACATGTAATTGAGTCATGAAAGTGACTTGCTAAAGATTACAGAAAGAATAAATAAAATAAAAATGCAAAACAATATTTTTAATAGGTATATATTTTTCCCTAGGTTTTCTTTGCTTTGCTGCTGATCATCACACTCTAGATATCTGAGATACTTTTCCTAAATGGCATATTTATTCTGTTTTTCTGTCATCTACCTCATCAGTTTTAGTACCTTTCTGCACTGTCTATTTTTGATTTTCTGTTTTGTTGTTCTGATTCTGTTGTTTTCATTTTGTGGATGTCAAAAATTTACTAAATTAATTTCTGCCTATTCCCTTTCTGACTCTGCTAGTCAGGATTTTTGAAGCAACTCATGTGGCTTTGTAGCTTCAAGTGCAATAATGCAGTTTGTATGAATTAACTTTACTACTCACTCAACTCAGAAATATAATCTTTTTACCAGGAGCAGAATAGAATCATAGAACCATTCAGGTCGGAAAAGACCTCCCAAGATCTTCTGGTCCATCACCCTACTACCAATGTCACCCACTAAACCATGTACCTAAGAACCACGTCCAACCTTTCCTTAAACACCCCCAGTGACAGTGACTCCACCGCTTCCCTGGGCAACCCATTCCAATGTCTGACTACTCTCTGAGAAGAAATGTCTCCTCGTTTCCAACCTAAACCTCCCCTGGCACAACTTGAGGCCATCCCCTCTAGTCCTATCACTAGTTACCTGCGAGAAGAGGCTGACCCCCAGCTCCCCACACCTTCCCTTTAGGTAGCTGCAGAGAGCAATGAGGTCTCTCCTGAGCCTCCTCTTCTCCAGACCAAACACCCCCAGTTCCCTCAGCCGCTCGTCACAGGACTTGTGTTCCAGGCCCTTCACCAGCTTTGTAGCCCTTCTCTGGACACACTCCAGGGCCTCGATGTTCTTCTTGTAGTGAGGGGCCCAAAACTGAACACAGCACTCAAGGTGCAGCCTCACCAGAGCAGAGTACAAGGGGATGACCACCTCCCTAGTCCTCTGGCTACACTATGCCTGATACAAGCAAGTCTCCAGTCATGCTAATCTCTTGGTTACTGAGCTGACTTTCAGAAACACTCTCTCATAGGTCCATGTTTGCTACATAGTTTTAATTTTGTCATTTTGAAACAGACAGGATAAACACTGTTAGAGCAGGAGATGAGAATCAATCCTTCCCTTGTGACTTCTGCAGTGTTGCAAGACCAGAGTCTCTCATCATTGATCTCACTGCAACAATAAGGAAAGAAGTATCTGCATTCTCTCTGTCTTTCTCTCTCTCTCTTTTTTTTTTGGTTTGTTTGTTTTTTCTATTGGCAGAAATTGAAACAAAGAGCCCAAAATGAAAAATGAAAATATGGTCAATATTGTACTAGAATCATGAGTTCCTAGTTAAGTAATCAGGGCAAGTGAAAACTCAAACTCCAGGTTCAGAAAAACAGCAAAATGGAACTTGCAATATTTTAACTCTAGACATTAGCTAATAAAATGAACAAAGAAATTATTTTAAAAGAAACAGAAAACACTTGAAAGAATATTAAGTAAACTTTTCTTAATGTTAAGAAACATTAATCTGTAGTTCAAAACCATTTTAGATATTTAATAGTCAAAGACAGATCTCTGAAAGATCACAAAAAAAAAAAAAAAAAAAAAAAAAAAAAAAAAAAAAAAACCTCATCCTGACTTCAAAAAAAAAAACAGAGATAGAAACATAGAAATGCAAAACAAGCAAAAAGTCATACAATACTTTACAGTCTGGAATATGAATTTTTTAATTCTCTTGTCTCTTGGAAGCTATTTGTTTCATTATTATTGATGCACTGCTTTGAGTAACAGATCAGACATATGTAAATGTCTGTATGTCAACAGAGAGAACTGCAACATTAACGTACTGCCTCATGCTCCTCAAGCTCTCTTGAGGAGGAAGAAGAGAGAATCTGCACTTACAAATGGAAAAAACAAGTATAATTTGTTTTCAAGTCTCTGCTGAATATAATTCAGAGGGCACAGACAAGAATCCAACAAATAGCTGGACCAAATACATTTGTGAAAACACACTCAAAGGGGATGCTTCAGCTAAACTTAAACAATACTCAGTTGTTCAATGTTTACACTTTGAAGGTAATTATTTATAAACCTCTCTGCACATAGTATTTTTTTGGTTTTATTTTAAAAGCTATCCTGCCACTTCCTTTGTCTCTCCTCCAGCCACTCTTCCTGGTTTTTATTTCAACTCGAATTTGTCCATCCAAGTACATTTAAGGTTGGCATCATCTCTGCCAGTCTGGAGACAAGTGGTTGCAGAATACTTCTACTTATTATCAGTTACTTGATTAACACATACATGTTAATGTATAAAGTATGTATGTAAGATTTATTTACCTTTACCTTATACAGGTAATATAGGGCTCCCATAAATAATATTTCTGATGGCAATGCGGTGAGGCCCTGGCCCAGGCTGACCAGAGGAACAGTGGTTGTCCCATCCTTGGCAGTGCCCAAAGCAAGGCTGGGTGGAGGTTGGGCAGCCTGGACTGGGGGAGGTGTTGCTGCCCATGGTAGGGGTTGAAACCAGGTGGGCTTTGAGGTCCCTTCCAACCCAACCCATTCTGTGAGTCTGTGGTTCTATGGTGCAGAATTTTGTGCTGCATTGTAATTCATATGAGGGACAAGAATGAAAGATAGGAAGTATATGTGAGAAGTTTATCAGGATCAGTATGAAAGTTTTCATTAGGCAAAGTACTGATACTAGAAACACTTCCTTTTGAAGTGTGGAATATATTCTTGATTTATCAGTTACACAGAACTGCACTGGGATATGTTTTCATTATTGTGAAACAATGAAAGTGAAACAAGGAAAAGCATATGTACATTAGCAGAGATAATTTTAAATAATGCTAATGGAAGACAGTCAATCTAAAATAATATTAAGAAGAAGAAAAATGAGAATGAGACTAAGACTAAGAAGAAGACCAAACTAAAAAGAAAAACCTCCCAAGATTTTCAAGTACAGTATAAATCCAACCTCCCTGCCAATCTTTCTCCATTCAGAAACAGCTCTCCTATTGATGTACAATAAGCTGTCAAAATTTGGAAAACACACTCATTACAGATTTTATATAGAGGTAAAAATGTTCTACAAAACAACTTTGATGCTTGCAGGAAATATCATCAAAAAGGTTTTTGTCTTTCCTATTGGTAATATGAAATTCTCCAGTGTCTTTCTGCTCTACTCTTGAACTGAGCATTCCTATGGACAACTGATTATAGAAAAACAACTACAAATCACATTTCCCTTGCATGAAGCTATCTAGAACACATCTGCTTTTGCTGGACAGATAAACGAGCTATCAAATCCAATGATTCTATTTTAAGGATTACAGAAGAAATGCAGCTATTTTTTGAAAGTCAAACAAAAGCCAACTTTTTAAGTTCTATTGACTTGCAGAACTCTTCAGTAAGAATCAAGTCACAATAAATGAATGTAAATATGTCATAAACATTTTCTATAGCTATAGCTGCTATCCCTTTAAGATGTTTTAGTAAAGATGGCTGCTGTTGGTCTGGTGAAAAGTTGTCTCCTAGCAGAAATATTTGCTTTTTCCAACAGAGGTCATGTTCTCAATTTTACTGTGGGTAAAGCGAAAGCCGTAAGATACACATCTTAGAACTGCAACCCTGTCTCTATATCTGTGTTCTTCTCTGCTGTCATATACCTCACTGCAACATCTGCTTTCTCCTTTGCTGCCCAAGATCATGATAACATTCCATCTCTTGCCAAAGAAGACCCAAAGCTACTGATTCGTATTTGGACATGCAGCTGTGGATGAATAAAAATAAAGAAGCAGCAAGGTCATTAATTTTAAAGTCCTGAGCTGTAAGCAGTAAGTTCTTGAGTAACAAGACAGGAGGGAAATGTAAAGAAAGAAGAAAAAAAAAGTAACCGTTTTGGAAAAAAAAAAAAAAAAAAAAAAAAAAAAAAAAAAAAAAAGAGGGAGAGAGAGAAACCCCCCTGTCATTTGTGACAGCATGACAAATCCCACAGATATGTGAGGTTAGGACTTTTGAGTTGTGGACTCTGCTACCATATAACTCACATATGCCTAAGGCTACCCCACTGGAAAGGGAGAGAGAGAGAGAGAATAGTACTGGTGCAGTCTCATGATTCATTATGTCTGAATTCTGGATAGGCATCTTTTAACCTCCTCCCGGCTAACAGCTGCACCCTCTGAAACCTGTGTGGTGGCACCACAGACTCTTGGCTACTTGTGTTCCTGCCCATCTGCTTGGATGGCATGGTGCCATGCAAAGGGCTTTGACTGTAGCAATGAAGCCTTGAAACCCAACCACAAGCGGTTCAGAACAAAAGCATGGTGTACATAACACTCCTACAGCACACAAAACAACCTCTCTTGGTGACAGAACAGCCAAATGCTTCTGCACTTTTAAGGATACATCTCTACTGAAAATTATCTGACAGGTAAAGAGTGCAGGAACTGCAGCAAAGAAATGCTTGTAGATGCATACCAATTTTCTCAGCAACAAGCTGAGCAACATTGACATATTTTTACACAAATACGCAGTTGCATCTGTTGGATCATTCAGAAAGGCAAAATTAATAGCATAACAAAGTCAAGCCAGATAATCACAAAAGTTGTGAGTAGGCTTACAAGTCCAAAAAAAAATCAAAGTTGTCTGGCACTTATTCATAAAGGTGCAAAACTTCAGTATTTGTGTAGAGTTGCACCCTCCAAGAATTGCAGAACCGATGACATTCTGTAATGTTAGATGCTATTGCATTTAACACTGCCACTTGACATGGCCTTTATGTCAGGCAAGTATCATTTCTTTATACTCCGTGCATATACACAAAGGCTCAGCTGATCTACCTGTGACGAAATGCACTGGCATTTCCTGTAGGTATCAGGGTGAGGTTCTAGTCAGTGAATTAGCAAGCAAGCTCTCTAGATAATTAACAGAAAAGCAGCATCTTGCAAATGTATATAGTATAATAGTATAGTATATATATAAATGTATATATATAATATTAAATATATGTATGTATGTATATATTATATGTATAATATATATTATATGTAATATAATATATGATGTATAATATATATAACATCATGCATGTATATATATTAATTATATGTTATATTATATATTATATATTATATATTATATATTATATATTATGTATGTATGTGTATAGTATATATATAAATGTATATAGTAACTTTCCTTATATTTCTTTTCTCGCCTTTTCTTTAATAAAGATCTCTGGTGGGCTGACTTCACCTGGATGCCAGACCCCAACCCTGCCATTCTCTCACTCCTGTTCCTCACCAGGACAGGAGAAAATAAATGATGAAGTTTGTGGGTGAAGATGAGAACAGGGAGATCACCTGCCGATTAACACCATGGGCAAAGCAGACTTGGGGAGATTTAATTTAATTTACTGCAAAATAAAATAGAATTGGATGTGAAAACAAAGACAAAATTGAGGGTTATCCTGACCCCCCCTTTTCCCAGTCTCAACTTCATTCTTTTATTGCCAGCTCCTCCAAATCCTCCAGCTCAAACACCATAGGGGGAATGGAGAATGAGTGCTGTGGTGATTCCATAACAATTCCTCTCTGCTGCCCTTTTTTGTCACATTTTTTTCCCCTGCTCCAGCTTGGGTGCACTGAATGGGCTGCAGTCCTTCACGAAAAAAAACACCCACGTCATTGTGGGCTCCTCATCACCAGCCGCTGGGTGCCCCATTGGCAACTGTCTGTGTACCTTGCTTTCCCCAGGGGCTGCAGGGGAATCTGCTCCAGTACCTGGAGCCCCTCCTGCCCTCCTCCTGCTCCTGCCCCGGCTGCTGCAGGGCTGTTCCTCATCCTTTTCACCCCCCTGCCAGACTGGAACCTGTGACCCCACAGCACTGAAGGGCTCAGCTGTGACCTGCGGTGGGGCCTGGAGCCAGCTGGGCCCAGCTGTGTCCAGCACAGGGCAGCCCCAGCCTCTCCTCACACGGACCCCGCCGCCTCAGCAGTGCAAAACATTAGGGAAAAAGGGAAAAAACATTTTGGATATGTTTAATTTTCCTTCTCAGCCAAAGTCAAAGAATCATAGAATAGTTTGTGTTAGAAGGGACAGATGTGTTCTTTTCTATTTGCTGTTAGGTTTTCACTAATCCAGAAAAAGAGATATTTTTACCTTATTATAGTACTAAAAGTTTAAACACCTATTGCAAAAAAATTCTCATGAAGAGAGTTTCAAGTTCTTTCTACAGTCATCTCTGAAAAAATGATTTTGTGAATAATATAAGATCAAGAATATTATTGATTTTTTTCTGTATACATAAAAATAAGGAAACAGAAAAATCAGAAGTTTCATGGACATCCTGCACAGAGATGGTATATAAAGAAGAAATACAGTGACAATTGTTCTCAGGACTGTAACTGTTTGTTATATATGGAGTGGTAATTCGTGTCAAGAAGATGGTCGATATTAATAAAGAAGGGGGAGATATGGGGGTGTGGCCATGGGGGTCAGCAAGCCCCATGGTTGACGGTAACATCAGACTCTTAACGACGAGGCCATCAGGAATGTGAAAGAGTTTAGAGGGAACAAAGAAGGGTGATTCAGGAGATGCCATGCAGGCTCAGGGTTGCTTGTTCTCCAACCCTGGAAGAACATGGAAGTTTCTGGGTGTTTGCTGTTGCTGTTATACGCAAAGTTGTTTTACCAATGAAAAGTTGTTTTGAAAAGGACAGTTGTGGGGAGAAGTGTATAAAAGGGGAGCCTGTCCTCAAGATTAAAAAAAAAAAAAAAAAGGTAACATAATATGATGAAGTTATGTCATCAATAAAGAAGAAGAAAGAAGGAATGAAAAGGAACAGGCAAGCAGAACGGAGACCAGGACGGGAACAGGCACATTGATTGCCTCATGAAGATAGGTACAGCCAAACTCAGCAAAGTGCTCAGAGAAGTTCGTACTGAAAGTCGCTGGAAATGGGCGCACCGGAGCTGGGAAGAAGCTCAAGCTGAGAGAAGCGGACCCGCACACACAACTGCCCGTCGCTGGTCAGCAGCTGCGCATTATGGGGAATCATACGTCCTTGGAAACAAAGACTGTCCTGGTAACCTTACAGCTTATTCTCCCTATTAACAATCAGACAGTTTATGATCCTGAAATATGGGACCAAATTGAGGTCAAGGTGTGGGACTCTGCAACTAAAAACGACAAGGTTGCAGTGGGATTGCGAGCAATCTCTGAGGCCTTAAAGAGCCCTGTGGGACCACAGTCAGACATGTGTGGTTTGCCAGACAGTGAGGGAGCTGCAGGCTCCTTTACTGATCTGACTGCTACGCCATGGGCCCCTCTGCTGCTACAGCCATCGAAGGGTTTTGCTGTTCCACCCCCTGGTGACCTGGATGTACCTTTTGACCCAAGCCCTATTGGCTTTGAAAAGGAGATGGATATGCTTTTCTTCAATCCGGGAAGAATAGGATACATAAGGCCCAAAGGCCGAGTTGCTTGACAACTTAAAGCGAGACATGTTGTTCCCACGACTAGCCCTGGAATTCTCCAGTGTTTGTAATCAATAAAAGGAATGGAAAATGGATACTGTTAAGTCATGGAAGATATGAGAGCACTTCAACAAGGCCTACTATGCTTCCCCAGTCACGGACATTAATAGTAATATACTTAAATAATTGTTTGTTACCTTTTCTGATAGTACATATGTATAGGTGTACCTGGGCTGTGGTATTTCATGTCTGCAGATGTGGACAGTGCTGAGTGGGGATGGAGCTCTCTTCTCCATTTCAGTAACGATGGATCACACACTATCAGAATTTTTGTGGTGGTTTTGTTAAAATTGTCAATCAGAAAAACTTCAAGAGCTATGTGATGAAGCTTAACTGCTATAAATGAGATCAAAGTTTTCTCCGAGTAAGAAATTGATGTCAGCTAGTGATGGATCTGAACTGGCTTGTAAACTGTCTGATCCACTTAAAATCCCTCTGAGGCAGTTTCAGACAGAAAGGGGCACTATGTCACTCAGGATGATTTCAGAATCCAACAAACAATGATTTAGTAGGACAGCAGCTACTATTCTTCTGGAAAACATGTTTATGTTTTCTTAAATTAAAAGTTCTGCTACCTTAAAAAGGGGGAAAAGACCCTTCTCAATTTTTCTGAATTTCCAGAACATTTAGAATAAACAGTGTAATGAATTAATTGCTGCTGAAATGACTTCTTACTAGCTCTTGGTTTAGTATCAAACACTTTTTAAAGCATTGCCACTCCATTCAGTATAATTCACGTAACTAAGAGTGACCCTTAAATTAGAATTTGATGACTCAAAGAGATTTGGTACCACAACACTGAGCATACCACCAAGGTCAACGGTTTGACTACAACCTTTCCTAGCAGTAACTAAAAGTACTTTCCAAATGAAAGCTGGCTAGTGGAGGGAGTATAACACATTGGTGGATTACAACAACACCCTTGCAAATTCTTGCAACCTTGCGCAATTCTTGCAAAAAAATCCAAATCCATTTTCTCCAGAATCCCCCTTTTTATAGCCAATCAAATAGTCACTTACTTATTAAATAAAAGTGTTGAGGATTCTTTGATTCTCCCTGTGCTTTGAGCATTGGCATTGCTGCTCTCTGGTTGCTGCAGTGACTGTTATACCTTTGGGGATGAACAGCATGAGTCACGTGTACAAGTACAATAAACCATGACAGACTGAGTCCAGAGTTCTAAATTCATTTGTCTTGCTACTACCTGCTCCTTTTTTTCTATTACAGATTATTTACCTGTACTCTAATACATTAGAATCTTGAAAGTAAAGGGTTTTACTTAATTGTCTTAAACAACATTTCTCTAACATTTGTCCAACATTTCTCCAATGCTGAAGATAAAGAGTAAGGCTGATTTCTTGTGAGTACATGAATGAGTAGGACAAATGCGTGTTTAGACCACACCAACACTTTACAGAATATTAGAAACAGAAATGAACCAGAAAAAGATAGAACGGGGAAAAAAAAAAAAAGAAAAAAGAAAAAAAAAACCTCTGCTTTTCCAAGTCATTACTACAAGAAATGGGATAACAATAAAAGCATATCTCATATTTTAAAGAATGCAGAATACTGTGCACAGCATGAATAAAGGTTTATGGACTGTTTCTACTGCTGACCTATGACAAGACAAATAGAAGTGGCAATCTCAATATATGAAGGCAGTTCATAATGAACACAGTTAAGTATCTGGTATATTCCTGATTCATCAAGGTCTATTTTGATATTATTTAAAGGAAAAGGCTTAGTGGCTTAAGTTCCCAGAATTCTATAATTAAAAACCAAACAAACAAAAAAAATGATTTCAGCTAGTAAAAAAAAATGTTTATTAAGGGATTAGGTATGTTTTAACCTGGTAAAGTGTAAAGAACTCATGTTAGGTGTTTTCTCTGACAGACACGATCCATCCCATTATTTTCTTAAACAACATGAGATTTCATAATTGTTCATGAGGTTTCACATCTGAAGCCCTTGATGCCCATGAGTGCAGACTGCTTTGAGAGACAATGCAAAATATGTGCAAGACTCTAGTGTGCCAAATACACCGCACAAAACCAGAAGGGTATGTTAGGTGTGTTATTAGTTATTACCATCATGTTAATACCTTGGGAATCATATTTGGCTTTGTCACAACTAGAACTTGATATCAAAAAGAGTTTATTAAAGACGAAATAAATGCTGAACTGGACTTTCTTGTTTCTCTTAGTGTTCCTTTCGCTTAGAGTCTTTTTTCACATCCATGTCTTAATTTTTGCCCCAGTAGTGATTGCTTGTCTTCTTTGATCTTAACTAGCATGTGAGACAAATCATGCTGCTACCTTGAAATGTCTTGGCTTTAGGGAATCAATTAAAAATACCAGTTATGAATCTCTTTGAACCTTTATAGTTTTTTATTGTTAATAAGAGCTATCCATGCAGCTATTCAATATTACACACACACATAATGATGATGATAAGATCACAGGATGAGAAAGAATTTTGAGAACAACAAAGAGAATGTGAGGTTTTCAGTAACCTATATAAAACTCAAAGGTCTTCTGTACATAGGAAATTATATGGCCAGACACAGCACTCTTCAGGACAGTAGATATTTGTGTTTTCTATCTTAATTTTGTTTTAATACCTCTTTTTCTGAACTTACTGTCTTCAGAATGACTTTGGGAAAGAAGATAGCTTGAATAATGACAGCAAAAAGTATTTAAAACCCTTGTGAATTTACTCATTTCCCTTACTCTTATTCAAGCTGTAAAAAGTATAAAAGCCGTCACACAGTGCTTCTTCAGTGGTCTTCTCAGAGCAGTTTACAAATCCAAAAACGTCCCTTACAAATATGCCTAGAACATAAATTGAATCTCTAACAGGGACAACAGAGAACCTTAGTCTCTTCATCCCATGAAGAGCACAACTTAGAAGACCTTTCCCCTCAGTTTTCTACAGCCATACCATTTTTTATATTATCAGACCTTGCAAGTGAAGCAGGGCAAGACAAGGCAGTATTCATGTTAGACTTTCCCATTCTCCAGAGAATCTGTTTGCCATGGAAAAATGGTGTATATATTCAGCATTAGGATAATGGACCTCCATACCTAGCAGGCCTTTCTGGGAAATGATGTTGAACAAAAGTTCCAAACCCTGTTTGGAGTACCACACATTTTTTGGCGATTTAAACAACCTGCCAGCATTTCAGAAGAGGATCTCTCTTCTCTTCAGAGTGAGCTAAACCTTGTGCACATCTTCATTTACATTAACTTTACATTAACTTCATTAACTGTTTATACCACTGAAAAGGATGAAAATTTTCACGTGTCAGCCAGCATGTTACCACTTCTAAGCCTTCTTCAGAGGTCTGTCGACTATTTCCCAATTCTAATTTACTTATCCTCATAAAAGATTACTCACTTCCAACTAATTCAACATCAGGTTAATGTTTGCTTACTTGAGATTTTTCTTTTCATTTTTACTAATCAAAATAATAGCAGAAACAACAGCATATGATGTCTCATGTTGGTAAACCCCCCAAGCCAATCATTCAGCCATGAAAATAGTACTGCTATCATTTATAGTTTTACTTTATTATTGAATTTCTCCTGAAGCCTAGACTCCTTTTATAATTTTATGAAGAATTTCCAAAACTCATTTTTGTGGGTTCCTTCCAAATTTGAGCCCTAAAAGTTCAACTAGCAGAATGCAAGCTCAAAGAACACAAACCCCACTATTTTTAGTCTCCTATTTTTCATCTGTTTGCGCTATATTACAGACCTTGTGTTATCAACTTTAAATGCAGTTTCTAGTTGTGCATTTGTGCTATGTGGAAGCATTCCTGAGCCTCCCTTTGGTCCTTCTCATTGTGATTTCATTAAAAGGAGGTTTCTTTATTGACACCTACTGCCATGTTGACTGGATGCTTTTTTAAGTCATATTATATTACAGAATCACAGAATCACAGAATCACAGAATTTCTAGGTTGGAAGAGACCTCAAGATCATCGAGTCCAACCTCTAACCTAACACTAACAGTCCCCACTAAACCATATCCCTAAGCTCTACATCTAAACGTCTTTTGAAGACTTCCAGGGATGGTGACTCCACCACTTCCCTGGGCAGCCTGTTCCAGTGCCTAACAACCCTTTCAGTAAAGAAGTTCTTCCTAACATCTAACCTAAAACTCCCCTGGCGTAACTTTAGCCCATTCCCCCTCGTCCTGTCACCAGGCACATGGGAGAACAGGCCAACCCCCACCTCTCTACAGCCTCCTTTAATGTACTTATACAGAGCAATAAGGTCGCCCCTGAGCCTCCTCTTCTCCAGGCTGAACAAGCCCAGCTCCTTCAGCCGCTCCTCATAGGACTTGTTCTCCAGGCCCCTCACCAGCTTCGTCGCCCTTCTTTGGACCCGCTCAAGCACCTCGATGTCCTTTTTGTAGCGAGGGGCCCAAAACTGAACACAGTACTCGAGGTGCAGCCTCACCAGAGCCAAGTACAGGGGGACGATCACCTCCCTAGCCCTGCTGGTCACAGTGTTTCTGATACAAGCCAGGATGCCGTTGGCCTTCTTGGCCACCTGAGCACACTGCTGGCTCATATTCAGCCGACTGTCCACCATCACTCCCAGGTCCTTCTCTGCCTGGCAGCTCTCCATACACTCATCTCCCAGCCTGTAGCTCTGCTTGGGGTTATTGCGCCCCAGGTGCAGGACCCGGCACTTGGTCTTGTTAAACTTCATGCAGTTGACCTCAGCCCATCGGTGCAGCCTATCCAGATCCTCCTGCAGAGCCTTCCTACCCTCGAGCAGATCGACACACGCACCTAACTTGGTGTCATCTGCAAACTTACTGAGGGTGCACTCAATGCCCTCGTCCAGATCATTGATGAAGATGTTAGAGAGGACCGGCCCCAGCACCGAGCCCTGGGGAACGCCACTAGTGACTGGCCTCCAACTGGACTTGACTCCATTTACCACGACTCTTTGGGCCTGGCTATCCAGCCAGTTTCTAACCCAACGAAGCGTGCGCCAGTCCAAGCCAAGAGCAGCCAGTTTCTTGAGGAGAATGCTGTGGGAGATGGTGTCAAAAGCCTTGCTGAAGTCAAGGTAGATCACATCCACAGCCTTTCCCTCGTCCACCCAGCGCGTCACTTTGTCATAGAAGGAGATCAGGTTCGTCAAGCAGGATCTGCCTTCCATAAACCCATGCTGACTGGGCCTGATAGCCTGCTTGCCCTTCAAGTGCCGCATGATGACTCCCAAGAGGATCTGCTCCATGAGCTTCCCTGGTACTGAGGTCAAACTGACAGGCCTGTAGTTCCCCGGGTCAGCCCTCCGGCCCTTCTTGTAGATGGGCGTCACATTTGCTAGCAGCCAGTCAGCTGGGACCTCCCCTGATAGCCAGGACTGCTGATAAATGATGGATAGGGGCTTGGCCAGCTCCTCCGCCAGTTCTCTCAGTACCCTTGAGTGGATCCCATCCAGCCCCATCGACTTGTGCACATCCAAGTGCCGTAGCAGGTCACCCACCAGTTCTTCGTGGATGGTGAGGGCCACATCCTGCTCCCCGTCCCCTTCCACCAGTTCTGGGTACTGGGTATCCAGAGAGCAACCGGTTTTGCCGCTAAAGACTGAGGCAAAGAAGGCATTAAGCACCTCCGCCTTTTCCTCATCTCTTGTAACTAAGTTTCCCCCTGCATCCAGTAAAGGATGGAGATTCTCCCTAGTCCTCCTTTTTGTGTTGATGTATTTATAAAAGCGTTTTTTGTTATCTTTAACAGCAGTAGCCAGATTGAGCTCCAGATGAGCTTTGGCCTTCCTAATCTTGTCCCTGCACAGCCTCGCTACATCCTTATAGTCCTCCCTAGTGGCCTGCCCATTTTTCCAAAGATTATAAACCCTCTTTTTTCTCCTAAGCTCAAGCCACAGTTCTCTGTTGAGCCAGGCTGGTCTTCTTCCCCGCTGGCTCATCTTTGGGCACATGGGAACAGACCGCTCCTGCGCCATTAGGATTTGCCTCTTGAAGAGCGCCCAGCCTTCCTGGACCCCTCTGCCCTTCAGAACCGCCTCCCATGGGACTCCACCAACTAGTGTCCTGAGCAGCCCAAAGTCAGCCCTCCGAAAGTCCAATACAGCGGTGTTACTGGTTCCCTTCCTGGCCTCGCCAAGAAGAGTGAACTCCACCATTTCATGGTCACTCTGCCCAAGACAGCTCTCGACAATCACATCCTCCACCAGTCCTTCTCTGTTTGTGAAGAGAAGGTCTAGCGGGGCACCACCCCTGGTAGGCTCACTAACCAGCTGCGTCAGGAAGCTATCTTCCACTTTCTCCAGAAACCTCCTAGACTGCTTTCTCTGGGCTGTGTTGTGCTTCCAGGATATGTCAGGGAAGTTGAAGTCCCCCACGAGTACAAGCGCTGAAGATTTCGCAACTTCTGTCAGCCGCCTGTAGAACTCCTCATCCGTCTCCTCATCCTGGTTCGGCGGTCTATAGCAGACCCCGACCAGGACACTAGCCTTGTTGTCCCTGCTGATCCTAACCCAAAGGGACTCGATTTTGTCATTCCTAGCCTCGAGTTCTACAACATTGAAAGACTCTCTAATATAGAGAGCCACACCGCCACCCCTTCTGTGCTGCCTGTCCCTTCTGAAGAGCCTATAGCCAGGCATCGCAGCACTCCAGTCATGAGACTGGTCCCACCACGTTTCCGTGATGGCAACCAAGTCGTAGCCTGCCTGCTGCACGATGGCTTCCAGCTCCTCCTGTTTGTTACCCATGCTGCGTGCATTGGTGTAGATGCACTTCAGCTGGGCCTTTACCTTATCCTCCGGCCTTGCCATTGCTCCCCCTGGCACAGCCCCACCAATCCTTGCTTCAGCCCCATCCCCCTTCTTACCTAGTTTAAAGCCCTATCAATGAGCCCCGCCAGCTCCTGGCCAAGGATCCTTTTTCCCCTAAAGGATAAGGACCCGTCTACGGCCATCAGACCAGGTGCTGAGTAAACTGCCCCATGGTCGAAAAACCCAAGATTTCTGCTTTGGCACCAGCCCCGGAGCCACGTGTTTAACAGGTGGGCTTTCCTTGTCCTCTCCGTACCCCTCCCTGTCAACATAGGGATGGACGAAAACACTACCTGCACTCCTGCTCCGTCCACTAACCGTCCCAGCCCCCTAAAGTCTCTTTTGATTGCCTTCAGGCTTCTGTCTTCAATGTCGTCACTGCCCACCTGGACTATCAGAAGAGGATAATAATCAGAGGGGCGTACCAGGTTGGGAAGCTAATTCACATACTTTTGAGCTGAAATCTGGAACAATATAAATCAAAATAAATTTATGAGGTTAGGGAAGAAATAGTATGTTTTACACAAAAAGAACTACTTTTTGTTTTTAAGAAGTTCACAAATGCATTTTTTTCTGATTACTGTATGACTGGAGATAAATTCTCCTAAGATACTCTCCTAAGATAATTCTCTAAGTTTCTGATGTAAGCTAAAGGGACTGCATATTTAAAGTTTTCTGAAGAATTTTTAATTTCATCCATATCTCAAACCTTTTTTTTTTTTTTGCTACTTTGGTCCAAAACAAGAATTTGTATTTCTGGAATTTTTGTCCCTTAGTTATTACAAGAAGCCCCTCTCTCACTTTCTGCTTCTTTTCACTGAGCTGCATTCTGAGTGAATATTTTATGCTTTAGTTTCTGGAAGAAGCCAGTGCTCATAGTATTGAGAGAAAAAATTCACATCAGAACCAGACAGGGTTTCCACATGGAATACAATGCTTTTCATTTGCACTGGCCATCTCTGTAGACAGCACTCACTGCTTCTCATTCTTCATTATTATTATATTCATAAAAAAGTACTACGCACATGATTCCACTGAACTGCTTTTCAAAACATTATGGGAATCATTTGCAAGCTGCTTTTAAAATACCCTATATATATCAACAAAACAGGTGTCATTTTCACCTTCTTTAATTACTTACAGTTTAAATTAGATTTATGAATATTTTTGGCAGAAGAAATTCTGACCTGCAGCTAAGTAAAGATTTTGTTTTGTTTTGTTTTGTTTTTTTCTGAAACAGCTTCAAAATCAAAGACAAAACTAAATATACAACTCAAGGCAATTCACATGATCTAAAACTCTCCAGTAAGTATATTTGTGAAAGCTTCTGTAGTAACTGCAAATCTTTTTAGCTCTAGTTTTAAATAAAATGTATGTTAGATTCATATGATCTGCTAAGTGTGCTTTAAACTAAGTGGAAAACCATCCAGAGGAAATAACCAAAAACTTTTAAACAGATTCTTAATCCTTAATGTAATCTATACACCATAAATAAATGACATCTATCTTTCTTTTCTCAAACAACCCCCACCAGAATGTACAAAACTTTAACTTAGTTTATGTTGCTGAAGTAGTTTAAAACAGTCTCAATTATGGTAAAAGTTACTTTTGTGGCCAATCATTAATACTAACTCAGGAAGGCAGTAAGGTTCTACAGATTTAATTAGCATAATACTAACTGAAAGCATGTCAATTAGAAAACATTACAAAATCACATTTTTTTATAGCAGGAGAAATAACTTTTTGTTCTTATACCTTATGCTATCAGCAAAAAAGACAAGAGAAAAAAAGTATAATAATTTACCACAGGCCTCTACGAGAATCTTTATATGCATATATGTTCTTTGTGTGTTTTAATCTAGGACCCACATGTATTAAGTTAAAAAAAGTCTCAAACTATGCAAATTAAACCACTTCCTAATTACAAATTCAATCACTTCCTAATCTATTAATTACTTTCATTTCCTGATATATTGGTTTTGGTTGCTTTTTCACTTTTAAACAATAGAAGTATTTTATATTTCATGTCTCAAAGTATTTATTTATTTTTATTATTATTTCTGGAAGTTACAACAAACTGAAATGCAAAGAGTGAACTATTCATTGCTCTGGCCTAGCTCTTGCTTTTTGTACTTCTCTGACACAGGTAGATGAAGGATAACTTTTCTATCATGATTAAACTGACTACAACATTCACTGTTCTGCTTAATTTCATAATTCTTCTTTCCATATAATTCATCTGTCTGTGCTGCTTCCCATCAGAAATACCACAGTACTAAAAAACATAATCTTGCTGAAAAATTTTAGGTTCAACTTTCCAGTGGGTATGTTGGATACTGGATATAGCCATGTCCATGAAAGGAAACCAAAAAATTATGCTCAATAACAACTTGATTCAGAGTATTTATTTTTGAACAATAAAAGTATATGGTAGAGTAGCTAAACTAGAATACTAAAGAATAATTTAGTATTTATTTATTATATACCTTTACAGGGAAGCAGATGTATATAGTAGCTGATGCCTTATGATTCTTTTCAATAATATATATTTTTCATTTACTTGCTGTCAAACCACAGCCATAGGGTTTTTGGGGTAACTTCAGATTGTTCTATCTGCAACCTCTATTCTTCCTACTAATATTACTAAACAAGATTCATAAAACTTTAATTACTTCCCTTGAAACAGAGAAGGAAACCACTGTAAAAAAAAAAAAAAAAAAAAAAAAAGAGATAATTTCAATGTACTAGTTGTATACAACAAAAAGAATTGGCAATATATCATTTCTTCCTGATTCCAGACCTCTGCATAAATGACATTCCAGCTCCTGCAATGCATTCATCCCTCAGAGGATCATTCTTGGCCTAGAAATTGTTTGACTTAAGTATTGTAGCATTACCTGGAGACTAAGTGATTTCCATAAATGGTCTGCAGTTCATTGGAAACATGATATAATTGAGCTCAGGCTTTCTAACCCACTGGAGAAAGCTCATCTCATTTCTCAGACATCTGAGAAAGAAAGGATGTGAGAATTACAGGTTGATTTTGGCAAGTTACTTCAAAGTGAGCTCCAAACACTATTGGAATGTGGATTGATTGTAATTCATTTTCTTATACAAAGAAAGAGCGATATAATTCCTAGACACATATTAGTAAGTCATTGATAATTACATACAATAAATCAGTGATGAAGCCTTGTTAATGTATTAATAGAAGGAGACACATTGAAAATATTGGGCTGATGTGCTCCTGACAGGAGATGTATTACTTCTGTGTGTAACATGTAATAACATAAGTTTAATTTTCAAAGTGACTTTTGCTTTTGGTGACAATTGACAATTATAAAGAGTGAGATTTGTTTGCAGGTAATTCAAAAACAAAAGGAAGTCAGATTATTAAACTAATAGCAGCAACTGCAAATGGTGTTTTCAAAGAAGAAACACAAATACGCACACACGGAGGCTGTATTTGTATAAATTGTCACAAAGATCATTTTCCCCTTTTAATCTCATTACAATATTAGAATACTATTACTAAAATGTGAATGAACTTTAAATCTAAGTAAATAGCTGGAAAACCTGATAAGAAATTATTCTCCATTTTGTATATCTTAGTACCTTAAACAAACCTTGAGTTGTGTGTTAGGCAATTCCATGTGGATTTTTGTCTTTTCTGTCACTGTTTTACCATTAATGTGTCTTGTTGTAAAGTACTAGAGACTTCAGAGACTTAGACCAATATAAAAATCTCTGCAGTATGAAGTAATTCTATGTCAATACCCTGGTTATTTCAGAATTGGCTGCAAATAAGAGCCTGAGGGTGATTTAATGTGTCCTCGACCCATCACGGCCATGGTTAAACAAAATAAACACATCAGCCTTTAGCAGTTATTTATAACTGGAAGAAAAAGCAATAAACAGCCATGATAAACACAGTTCTATAAAATATTCTGAAGGGAAATAACTGAAAGTATCTGAAAACATCTTTCTTTACATGTTGCATTATTCCATTTCTCAGTAAAATAAAATCCCAATGAACATCCACAAGAAGAGTTATTAGAACTAAAATCACTTCTTCCAAATAAGGTCCCAAGACACCACTGCTGAAATGGAAATTTCAGAATTCATATCTGATTACACACGAGCAACTGGTAGTTCTGCATTTTAAAAATAGATTAACAGGCCTTCAATGCTCACAGAAAAGCATCACTTCTTTAAGATGGAAAAATATAAACTCATCTGTGATAATTTGGCTCCTGCAGTGGTAACTGCATCAGTGACCCAATATATAGCACTGATACCATTTCATTTCAAATCCTCCCAAAGGGATGATGTTAGATATCTTGCTGACTAAACCCAACTCCTTCAGCAGACTACAGGTCTTTACCCCTGTACTGAGGACTTTCTCTACATTCAAGAACAAGGACTTGCTCTCAATGGTATGCAGATATTCAAGAAGGTTGGCTTTGTTTTTGCATCAATAAGCCATCTGTTCACAATGTGGCCAAACTTAAAACACCTGTTTACATAACTGCAAGGATAAATTAATTTGATAAACTGGATTGATACCAATGTTTTTCACATTCTTTTCATTGATCTGTCTTTGCAGTAAGAGGAAGAAAAGACTCGTATAAATGAAAATGGTGTATGTGTACCTTCAACCACCATGTTAGAAATTGTTTGAAAAGTGATGTAATCTCACAACAGGCTAGGAGATATAACTCCAGTTATGTTTTCTCTAATACAGAACTGGAAATTTTGATGTAGAAGTTTGTGATTTCCCTTCTTCTCTTGCATGTCATGCATGTCATGCAAGAGAAGTAACTTAGAGATCAGAACAACTTTATTCTTCTTCATATAGCCCTTGCATACTGTGACTAGAGTAGGGATTCTGGAAGAACTCTGCTTTGTGGAATTAATAGACAAAATTCTCTTTTGAGTGGTATTATTGCATGTTTAGAATAGCCAAGATTTACAATAAGACAGTCACAACAAGCTAAAAAATCTGATTATTCCCAGGTATGAAAAATAAGACACTGGAAACAAGTACTGCTTTTCCTGTGTTAGCTTTATGATTGCTATACTCAATATGGAAAGTCAACATGGAGGTCTTACTTTTGTTTTAATGATGCAGAGTGTAATTACTGGAAACCACACTAATGGCAACTCAACATATGTTTAAAGCTTAACTTACATCTTTTTTGCTGTCTGCATGTTGCAGACTCAAATCATAAATACATGCTTAATTTAACGAATTTATACAATAAACATATTCCTTCTGCAATAATAGCTTTGCTGTTTCCTCTCTGGTTCCCTCTCTTAACTATATAATACTTCCTGGGGCAGAAGATGCCTGTTATTTTCATCAGTGAGAGATAAGAGATGTCAGCATAGAATCGAGCTTGAGCTATTCTTAATCACAGTCCTCATATCACTTTAAAAAAGCAACTGGGGATTTCTTTCAGTAAAGCTATCGACTGGGATTGAAACAGAAATACAGTTTAGGCACATAAGCTTAACTGACTTTCAGAAAGAGATGAGCATTTAGGCTCTTCTGATAATACCACCCTTAGTAGCTCAGGTTTATGTATACATGTGTAGCTTGCTTAAGGAAAAAAATAACATAAAATTAGCAACATATAAAAATCACTATCTTATGTCTCTTATGAGACAGTTTAAAAACATGTTGATACATTATTCTTGTAAAATTACGTTAAATTAAATAATTCTCACAACCTGAATTCTATATGCTGTTATTTTTGTACCATTTCTTTTTTCTTTTTTTTTTTTTTTTCACAGTATCACATTGAAATGCTGAACAAACAAAACTTCAATTACATTTCATAGGAGTTCCTAATGTGAATTATGTACTAACCTTTATAACTTTTTCTCTTTTCTTTTTCTTTTTTTTTTTTGTAAGCTAATAATTTGTTTGATCTTTCTTCTCAGAGCGCCATTGTATCTGTTCTTCCTTTCTTATAATTCAAGACATACAAGGTCATAAAAATGACTCCCATTTTGAATGAGACACTAAGAACAGGCAACACAGTACAACTGATCCCTGAAAAGAAGGGGGATTCCATCTAGACTAGCATAGACTGAGCTTCGTGCTTCCCATTAGGGTTACTATTGGTTGTATAGCTCAGTCCTAGTGTATCCCAACCAATGCTCGCTTCCTTAGCTAATACGCTCCCATCTTTTAGTTTTCATAGAAGAAAAATTATTTTTGGAGGAAAAAAAAAAAAAAAAAAGATCACAATTTAGAAGCAAAATTCAGAGTTGGTCCATGTTTATTCAATAGCTTCAATAGTGTTAAAGCAGCACATTTCCACTTCATCTGCAAAAGTACTCAAGTTAGTCATAATTCTATGAGAGCCATTAAAAATCTGTCAGAGAAGTGCTGGTAATGGCAGAAACATTTTTCAGAAGCTGTCAATTTCCCCAAATATCCATCAGTGCTACTAGGCACAACAAGGGATTCCTCATTTAGAATGTGTCAATTCTTATTGTTAATGTCACGATGAAAACACCTGCTAAGTGTATGTTTCTGGCAAAGTGAGACTCAGTCACAGAAATGAGAGGGTGAATGCCACTCAGATTAGTGAGCAAAGAACTGAAGACATTTTTTTCCCCTTACCTAAGGACAAACACTCTATCTCAAGCAGGATCTGGTAAAGGTAAATTTAAGAAATGCACTGAGTTATAATTGATAAAAGGTAATGGGAATCTAATTTATTAGATGAAGATAATCATAGCTACTTGTAAAATTATGTGTTTGGAGAGATTAGACTCTTGGTCATTTGTTTGGTTTGCAAACTCCAGGCATAACGTGTACTGGAAGCATTATACAGTCTGTTATGCTGCGGCTGTTGGCTGTTGTCAAAAGTATGACTGCAGCTCCTAAGGACACACCAAATCTTGATTTAAGCTAGTTAGTCTGGCTACTGATACCATGAGCACCCCCATAATCATCATAGACACACACACCTTTCGAGAAAGGTCTTTCCACCTAAACTCAATCTCAGGGCATTGTGCTTAACTGCTACTGCCAGGCTCATAGAGTTCTGCATGCTGTGCTCTGCTTTTAATAACACAAAGAGAACAAATTTATTGTATGTCTCACTGCAGTGTATCTTCTTGTATATGTACAGTTACTGACAAAATGAAGATGGTGACTGCTGTCATATATATATATATATATATATACATATATATATATATATATATATATATATATATATATATATATATATATAATCACTATACCCATGGGATTATGTGAGCCTCCAAGATTATATCATTTGTAAAAGATCTTACTGGGTTTCAACGGCAAGACTAGGAAGAGAATTTCAGAGTTCTGCTTCAAATTAAGACAAACCTAATTCAGTAAGAGTAATTTCTTCATTAAAGAAAATGTTCCATGAATTCTCTCCTTATTTCTACATCCACGGCACAAGGTAAGAAATATTTTGAGACAGAGGAAACTACTGGAAACAACAGCTAATTAATCTGTCTATGTGATGGCTGACAGGAAAGTTGCTCACTGCAAATTAGCAAGTCCTTTCCAAAAAAATTGTTGTAACATCTTAGCAGGCAGCACTGCATTCTGAGGCTGATACCACAGGGCACTTAAATACCAATTTAACATTAGGCTCATGGCTTTAAGTACATGGCATTAACTTTAATGAGCACTCTTGTATATAATCACATACCTGGATTCACTGATAGAGCAGGCATGAAGAAATAATGGGCCATAGCTTCAGTTTGTGTAAATGATGTGACCTAATTGAAATGAATAGAGTTGTGCCAATTTCTACTCGCCCATAACCAGGTCCCAAGGGTTCAAAATCTAGCAAAGTGGAAGTCAACTTACAGTGCAGCTATTACTGCAGAGTTGTCTTTCTCAGACAAACTACCAAAATCCTCTCTGCCTTTCTACCAAACAAGAGTTAATGATCTTTTGAAAAAAAATGATAAGGATAACCACAGTGCCTCAGCCAACCCTGTGTCTCTCAGTACAAGATATTATGAAGGCCATGTGTGAGTTATTACGAAGAGCACTTTGGCTGTCACATTTCTCTGCAGAGCTACTGCAGAGATTGCAAAGTACATAACTTACTGTTTTACTTGGTGCTTTATAAGCTTGTGTATATGCCACTTCAAATAGAAAACAGAAAAATCTGCTTTTAAATAGACTTAATTTAGATTATATTTAAATTTCATCTTTCTCTTCTTCTTCGCAAATACAAGAGTCTGTCCATTGGGATCAATGTAGCCTCTCCATCCTTCTTGCACAGTGGCCTATAGTTCTGGAAGAAAAGTAGGATTTTGAAGTTTTTCAGATTTAAAGTTATATGATTGCTGCTACTCAGCAATGTGGAGATACTTTATCCATAACATCAACATTGAATAAGATGTCTGAAGTCAAACAGTGCAACTATATACCATCATATGCTACTTACTTGACTTCAAAATATTTATTATATATTGAGTAAATGAGATATATATGTTGCTACAGCAAGGGGAGAAGCTTAGAGTTTTAGTGACAGAAATTGCTCTTCGAAATCAGAATTACTCTTGGCAATCGTTCATGGTCCTCATAGAAACAGAGAAAAGTAGATCACATTCCATCAGAATGTAGGGGTTACAATAATTGATTGATCACTGTTTTATGCCTTCCTATTCCTTTTAATTCTCAGTCTCTTGTAAATCTAACAAAAATCCAAAGGTCTTCCTGTAATACCACCCTTTAGATTTTTTAAAAAATAGTCAACAATAATGAAGAGCAAAACATTTTTCTACTTCCATGTCCTGTGTATTAGAACCAAACTGAAAAAATACAGACAAAACAAACAAAACAAAACAAAAGCAGAAAAATAGTTGAGTTCTTAATGCAGGATATGGACATGAAAGAAACACTGAATTCGTTCACTTACTCTAAGGCAGTAACCTATGCAGATTTTAGTTTTAATTCCTCTCCTCTCTACTACTTTTTTATATTACTTCTTCAGGCAAGAGATACAATAGGACAAAAAAAAAGAGGCACTTTTGTTTCCTTTTTTTAGTGAAAAACAGGTGAATTTTCATTAAAATTCACATTTACTAAAAAATAACCTTTTTTTTTTTTTTTTTTTTTTTTTTTTTTTACGGAAAGATTTTAGGGATAAACAACATGAACTAAAATATCTGGATAGCTCTACATATTTTCACTTTAAGGCCTTTCCGTCTCACTTCGGTATTTAGTGTTAGCCTCCATTTCTGGAATCCATCTAGCATTAGATCATTCCCCTTCAGGGTAAGGATTGTCTTTTTATGTTCTCTGCACCTTGCCTACCACCATTTAGATGCTTGACAAGCTATCAACAAGAATACTGAAATATTATTATTTCCTATTTTTCTATCTAAAAATCTTTTCATAGTATTACCAAAATAATGTAGATGTTGAACACAGCATGTTCTAATAACAACATTTTTTTGCCTGCATGATTTGCACTCTGCTTTTGCTGTTTCTTGATTGTTCATAAATCCCTGCTATTCTTGACCATCATATCAGTATTTCTTGCCTAGTTAGCCTCTGAACCCCATTCCCATAAGACAAAATTAAGAAACACACACCCTAACTAAGCACCACTGCATCCAATCCACATATGGGTTTTATTGTATGAATCACTACTCTAATGATAGTTAAGCATATTACTGCCTAGAAAATTAACTCACGCTGTGAACAAAATAAAATAAATTTGTTTTGCTACAAGGTTGTTTTCCAGCTGTTTTAATGCAGACAATCTTTTCCTGAAATGCAAATTGGAAAAGAAAGAAAGAGAGAAAGAGAGAAAGAAAGACTTTGAAAATCTGCATAATTTGAAAGTGTTTAATGTAAATTGGATAGATCAGCCTAATTTTATTTCAGTACTTTTTAATTGCATTTATAATTAATAAAATACATTAATGTGCTACAGAGAAGGTCAGGAGTTCTGGTGAAAGAATCTAATTAAAATGCTCTACTGCATTTATGTCACACATACGCTTTGTAACCTTGAGGCTTTCCTTTAGCAGCAGTTTTTTATACATCTGTTATTTATAAATTTTGTCTTCAAAACAATAGGCATGTTTGTCTGGGAGTAGCACATGTAATGTAAGTGTTCCAATATCTCACCCTACATGCTCAACATGTTGATTATGATGATCTGGTTCATTTCATAGCATACTTTTTGATGACAAACAAATAAAAATACATTAATTCTCTTTATAATGAGGACTCTTAGATGCCCATGTGCTGCCCAGTCTTTTCCTCTTAGCTGTCGTGAATCAAGCTGTGCAACATAACATTGGCAGCCAGAGAAAGAACTGAAGTTACTACCAGCCAGAAATGTGAGTAAACATGATGTCAGGTATTTATCCTACCACTGGAATCTGCTAGATATTTGCATTTAAAAAGGTAAAAATAAATTTAAAGAGAAGCATACAGCAATAATCTGCAAGCAATAATTAGTGGTGCTAATTTTTCTACTTAGAACTCATATTGTGATTTTATTACATTTAAATTACACATGCTCACATGTTCAAATGCTTTCTTTTCATCACCCTCTTAGGTGGCAAAACATCATTAACATTCTTCTGGGACTGGAATGATTGCTCAGTAGGATTAGAGATTGCTGCCTCACTGAGTTTTATACATACTTCTGCTATAGACCTGAGCAAAGCCTTAGGGAAAGAAGCAAACAACAACAACAAAAACAAAACACTTTATAGTGTGTCCTTCCAGCTTTTCTCTGTGTACTAGTAACATAACTTACATGTATACATTTTGGAATAATCACTGGAATTATAAATATCAGCTCTGACTGCTGCAGAAAAGATATCTCAGCCTTCAATAGGAAGGAAAAACATGAGAGAACGATCATTCATCCTCAGGATAATGCACTGAAGCTTTCAAAGATCTGTTGCTTCTTTCCAGCTGTAAAGCCTGGGCAGTGTCTGTGGTCACTGTTTACTACCCCTAACATCACAGGAAAGAAAACAAGCTCTGAGGTATATAGAATAGGTAGGCTAAAACATATGTAAAAACGAATGACATCCATTCCTTTCTTTTACAACCTCTCCCACCCATTATGAAGCAGCCACCAACTCCTGTGGAAATATCCATGATATTTGGAAATAGAGCAACTCAGTTCAGTCATTCACTGTCTGCTTTTACCTACTGGGACTGAAGGGAGTGAAGGCTTTTCTGAAATGAAGGAAGTGGTTTTGAAGAATGTCAAAACCACTTGGGCTGTAAGCTCACTTAGCCTGGTAGGACTGAACTATTGAAACCTTTGCCTGCCTATGGGACAGAGTTGGCTCAGATAACCAGCTAGATGGAAACAAACTTTGAAGAACTGGCAGCCACAAATACAGAACATGAATTGGCAACAATGAATGAATGTGTGAACCGAATACAGTATTAGAGCAGTGTTTGCAGAGCAGCAAGACAGAAAAATAAGAAACTTTGGAATCTGTGGACAAGCGAGAGAAGTGACATTGACTCGCTTAAATTTTGCTTTACCACTCTAACATAAATAAATACTGTATTAGAGATGGCAGGTAAATACTGCTGTGTTTTGAATGGCTGGCAATGCTGTCAACCATATCACTTTTGGTGTCCAGCATCTACCAGGGGACCAATCTCATTTAGGTTCCACAAAGAAATGAAGGAATCTGAAAGCCAGGTGGCCCAAACTCAAAATAGTTCAGCTTCATGGCTTGCAATTGCAGAGATGTGGAGAGCTCAGAACTTGTGTGGAGAAGTGAACACTCCCAGGAGATCTTGGTAATTCCTGGGAGATTTCTGTTAGCAAAACTTGCTACCCGAAACCATGAAAAACATCCACTTCATTAACCTCACCCGAGAACCAGTCTACCAATCTTCCTTTCCCTTTAGAACCATGGCCGTAGATACAAAGAGTTGCCACGATCACTGTATGATGCATGATCCACCTTTTAAAAAAGTTCCCCTATTCCAGCTAAAACTTTAAAAATCAGAATATAAGGCAGACATTATTCTGTCATGTAGCCTTAATGGTGCTAAAATCCATTAACAACATCCTGAAATTTTGTGAGGATATATCTTCATGGGAATCTAACTCAGAAAGTCTGATATATTTAGGGAAAAATACAGTTAGCTCCTCTAATATGAGTGATTGCTTTCCAGATATGCTATATATGAGTATATAAAATTCACTCTAATAGCGAAAGTACTGACTATTACAGAACAGAGATGGAAACAAAAATCCTGGATTAGGCAAACAAAAAACCCCATACCTTGACTTCACAGTCCATAAAATTCATAGAGAGATTAATATGAAAAATAAAATATGGCAGATAGATAATATTAGTCTTTTTTTTTTTTTCCTAATGATTCAGACTTGCACTATTGTCTCAGTTTGAATCTAGGTGTCAATTTCTCATTACACATGCAGACTCTAGGTCAATGTAATGAATATCTGCTGGTAAACGCTTATTATATCTTAGCCTAATTCTAGTAAAATGTAAATGGTCTATTTTTTTAATACATAGATACAGTTCCTGACTGCAATCTGTCTTTGATTAGCTAACAAAAGTGTATGAAAATCCTGCCAAACTGATGATTCAGATTATTTCAGGCAAATCATCATTGGCACACTAAATAATAATAATAAACAAACAAAAACTATTAACTTCTCTTTAGTACAGACTTTAAAAATGGTGCAATCCCCATGTTTAGACTACACAGACCTTCTCAGTCCTTTTTCATCTGACACTGTTAAAACTAAATCATTTAACTATTGGTAGAAAGTCTCAAATGAGAATGTGCATTCTGGAGTAGGGCCCCAATGCCAAGTAGTTCACCTGGGCATATGGATAAGATAACTCCAGTAAGTTTTTTTTCATCTTTTGATCTCATGAGATTTAATAAGGACATTTAAAGAATAATTCTGCTGTCTCTTTTAGATGTCTATGTCAAGGATAACTACAGTCATGGAAAAGTCTTTTGTTGACTGACTATGGAAAAAGTGTAGGTAGTAAGCTCAGATGTAGACGTATGAAGGTGTAGGTATCCACTCAGATGAATCTCTGTCAACTTACATAGCATAAGGCAAAAGAGATGACTGCATCCATGCAAAGCGATGGCAAATATAGGTTATTGTATACCAAACTCCAGGGTTTTGCACTGTTTCCAAGTGGTAATACAGAAATTATCACAATAATAATAAAATGTAGAAATGAGCAATGGGGTTTATCCCATCAAAAAAATTCTCCATACATTCGTAACAAGAACAACCCAAAACTGTTAGGTAGTTAGTCCTCACCCAAAAACCTACTTTTTATAGCAAGGAAAGCCCTTGCACTAGCCAATTACACACATTCAGTGTATCTCCCTACAGGTTCAAAACCTCCAGAAACGATCTGATGACATGCTCACACGCAGCGCAGAGCATGTTTTGCACACACTGATGACACACACCCTTTCTCCCTTCCCAGTCCCATGAGCAGGCATTAAAGAATGAACTAGTGGACTTAGCGAATATTTCCACAGTAATTGTACAGTTGACCAAAAAAAGCAAGCTGTTCCCCTCCAAAGAAAAAAGTTCTTCTATGAACAACTTCAACCTCAATCTAACTGAAAACCTCAAATGCAAAATAATTATTATTCATTTCTACCTCCAACCAGAAACAACATGAATTTCTATTTTATGCTGGGAACTAGTTTGACTATTACTGTGTTGTTATATTGCAACACTGAAAAAAATCCCATAATTACCAATACAAATTATTCAAATTTATCTGTACTATTCATTGTGAAAAAGACACAGATGATGATCTAACCACAGAACTAAACAACTCAAGGAAGTGGATATTTAAAGAGAGATAATATTCAGCTTTTCTCAGCACAGTAGTATGAAAGGTCACAGGAATATAAATGTTTCTCAGCTTTAATTATCTCTGAACTGGTTTCTTTTCTTTTTTTTTTCTTTCTTTTTTCCTTTTTCCTTTTCTTACATTTTAATTACAGTTGGCAACCCTAAGTCTCCTGCTGGTAGATTTAATAAAAACTTAAAACTGGAAAATAATATATGCCACTGTATAGCATTATTGCATCCCAGTGCAAGAAACAATAAACCAGTACATTTTTTAAAAAATATACAAATGATATTGCAGCTCTCTTTACAGTAAGTAGTTCAGGACATTTGAACCAGATCTCAGTACCTTCCCAAACATTTATGAATACACCTTCATACCACATCCGTCTTCTCTTGTTTCCATCCATTGTTCCTATTCTATGTGAATATTTCTACCCGTCAGAAGTCATGAAGACTCTCGTGTCTACTACGAGCTGCAAACAGCACTGTGAAGCATCAAGCTGCACTGGTCAGAGAAAGCCCCAGATGTAACAACATTATAGATTCCTGAGTGCCATCTACTGGAACTTTAACTGTTAACTAAACCTCACAGAAAATTGTAAGTTCCATATCAAAATTTCGTATACAGGTATATTTATTTTCATTCCACTTTGGGATGAATTTCTTCCTCGTTGATACTTACTGCATAATATTAAGTTCATGGGAATTTTAACATATACTTTTTTTTTTCATTCTGGTGTATTCACTTGAAATGTTGTGACATTATCTGTTCAGTCATATTTTTCTATGTCAAAATGAACTGAAACATTTCACTTAGTCTTAGTTCAAGAGTGACATGTCTGGCTGAACTCGTGGTGCCTTATGGAAATGAAGCATATGCTCATTCTCTTATATAAGCAATGGTTCTTCATAGGAACCATGTACATCATGATGTGTCATTACAACATTTTCAGGACATAGTTTGATGGGGATCTTTTTGAAAAGCACAGTCCAGGAAAGGAGCCTGAAGGTTGAATGGAGGTATGAACAGTAGAAATTACAACCCAATGGATGAATATTAAGGTAAACAGCATCAGGGAATTGGTAGGGAGGATCTCAGGCATTTCTGAAGGTCAAAGGAGCTCAAAGCAACTGGCAGGTCTTTAAAGATAAAACACTGGCAGGTCCTTAAGGATAAAAAGGTACAAGAACAGTTCATTCTGGTAGTCAGGAAAAGGAAGAGATGTATCAAGACACTGACTTGGCTAAGCAGGGAAGTCATGACTGATCTCCAACAAAATAGGCTGCATATGGAGAGTAAAAAAAAGTGAGGCCAAGATACAAGGGAAAAAGACAGAAACATTGCTTAAGTATGCAAGGAAGGTGTTAAGAAATTCAAAATGAGGACCAGTCATCACAGATTTACAATGAGAAGTCATACCTGACCATATTGACTGCCTTCTGGGCTGAGTTAACTAAGAAGTTAACTAAATTAGTTAACTGAGTTAAGTAAGAACTTGGACTAGGGGCTTCCTGAAGTCTGAGTAATTCTATGAAATGATGACTTTTAATTTTCAGAAAGGCAAAAGATAAGCAAATAAAAAGAATAATCCCCCTAACCGTATCCAGTGGTTTTAGACATTAAAAAAAAAAAAAAATCAAAACCCACCAATAAATAAATAAATCCTGACTAGCTATAGCTGGGGACTGCAGTGGAGAATCTCTTGACAAGCATTTCTCAGGATTGCACCAAGCTATTCCTTTGCCCACCGCAATGTCTTATTTGGTGAAGTCTGTATTGTGTAAAGTGATCCAAGACCAGCGGTCTTTTACACAATTTCTTAAATAAATTGGCAGATTAACAGATAGATGGGAAAAAAAATAGTAAAATCCTTCAAGAGAGAAATCACAGTTTAGTTCAAAGATATTCAGTGGTTCCTACTTCTTTCAAGCATTTCTTTTTCAAATAGAATTTAATAAATTTGATGTCTTCTTAGTCCTGAGAAATATCTAGCATCTTTCTCCTTTTCTTTTTCTTTTCCATACAGCGTACATCTAATAACTAGGCAAAAACATCTGAAACTTGAATTTCAGTAACTGTACTTTTATTCTGGCTCCCTGAACACCAACAGTAAAGAGGTGCTAGTTCATGAACAATGTCAATTAAAAATTTTGGTGAATAAATAAAACACATGGGTTTTAATTTTAATTGCACTACATCTTAATCAAGAATCAATTAAATCAATAGATTGATAAGGATAAATTGTAAAGAAAACAATTTGTGTTGCATATTGGAAATCAGAAAAAAAAAAAAAAAAAAAAAAAGCATGAAAGACAACCACTGAAATGCTTTTAAGATATACCATACAAGTTCATTTTTGTTCAAAATATATGTGAATAAAAATGTAATAATACTTGCTTCATTTTTTATTTTTTTAATATATTGTAATTAGAAGACTCTAAGTCAGAAAGCCTCAGAAGAAAAAACCTAAGGTACTGACAGGAATCAAAATGATAGATATGAATACCAACCACTATGGCTACTTTTAAGTTTCTCCTTAGAAATGTCTTTCTCACATCTAGATTACTGATAGAGCAACTATTTGGAACATTTAGTCTTCGGTTGTCTGTGGAATGTTTCAATTTAACAATATTCTACATTGCCTAAACATTGAAGCTTGAAAACTCCTACTTTGGTTAGGATCCTGTTCTTTGAATATAACATCTTTTTGCTGTTCACAACATTAGATTTGCTGTTCATTGGCAAGTCTAAACAAATTTACAGCATGTGAGGATCTGCACAAACTTGTCTCTGAACTTTCATTTTTTGAAAACAAAAGGACTCCTCTGTGATTTTTGTTTATATATGTCTTCAAAAGACTGAGGTGTTTTGTTTTGTTTTTGTGCTAGCAGTTAGGAATTAATATTTAACACAGAGCTTCTATCAAAAATACTTTTCAAAACATTATTTTAAGAACAAGCAGTTTCTTTAACCTTGTCTTATGATACAAGCATTTTCTATATCAAAGCTGCTCCAGAGTGAAGTCTAGTAATCTGGAAATAATTTAGTCTTAGGTATTCATTATTAGTAGCTACCTACTTTCTCAGAGGCCTTTTAGGTTTGCTTTTGATTATTTTCCCCATTTAGTTGGGTGTCAGGTTACTTATAGGCATAATTAATTCATGCTTTGGACTCTCAGGATTATGAAGTATTTTAGGATGGCAGTGCTAAGACACAATGCTTTAATTCACCAGCTGTCATGTATTTAATTAGAGATTTTGAAGAATCTTTCCTACTTATGTGAACCTTCATACTCTGTGTTCAGGAAAAAAAAAAAAAGAGAGAGAGAGAAAAAAAAAGACTCCTTAGTAAAAAGGCTTGGACTCTGATAAACTGTTTCCTAGCATGACAGACTTTAATTAATGTTAGACCTGAAGTTGTACAACTTGTCATCTGCCAACACTGACATTTTCCGAGAAGCTGGACTGTGGGTGCAAGTGAATGAAGCTTCTGTTACGTAGAGAGACAGAAGAAGCATGGCCAGTGTTGCTTTAAAAAGCATACAAGCTTCATGAATTTCCACTCTCTTGTGAAATAAAATGCAGCAAGATGTGTTTTGTGTCATTCAGATGTTCACAAAGGTTAAACCAACAAAATTCTTCCACCCAAAAAATCTAAACCAAGCTTCAAGACCTCAAGATTTATATTTTATTTATTCTATATAAAGTAAGAACATTTTAAAAGTATTAAAATTGGAATATTTTCAATGGATCTAAGAGTTACATGCAATCTTTATGAGCATCATATTAGCTATTTGTACTGGGTCTGGCTGGGATGGAGTCAACTTTCTCTGCAGCAGCCCACAGAATGCAGTGCTCTGCACTTGTAGCTAGAGCAGCACTGGTATCACACCCGTGTTGTGTCTGCTGCTGAGCAATGCTGGCACCACATCAGGACACCCTCCAAGCCCCCCAGAGACAGCAGGCTGGGGGTGGGGGCAAGAGTTGAGGAAGGAACATCACCAGGGCAGCTGACCTAAACTAACCAAAGGGATATTCCATGCAATAGGATGTCACACTCAGCAATAAGAGGTGGACAAAGGAAAAAGAAGAGAGGGATGGGCTCTAGTTGTGAAAATGTCTGTCCTCCCGAACAACGGCTACATGCGTTGAGGCGCTTCCTCGAGGACAGGTCAAGCATCACTTGTTGGTGGGAAGTAGAGAGTAATTTCTTTCCTCTGCACTTCCACATAGCCTTTTTTATTTTTATTTTTTTCTTTTCCTCTTTCCTTTTTTCCTTTAGTCAAAATATTTAATTAATAATATTTTTTCCATTAAAATTATTTTTCCTTTAATTAAATTATCCTTATCTCAACCCATGAGTTGTTTCTTTCCTTCAATTCTTCCCCTCCTCTTCTGAGGAGGGAGAGTGAGAGCGTGGTTATGGTGGACTTCAGCTGCCTAGCAAAGTAAAACCACCATATACTGTATATAGAACAAAAAGTGTAGAAGAAGAGGTCATGAAATTGTGATTCTTATTTATGCTATCCAGACCTATGCTTTAAATTACTTTTGCATTAAAAATTCTCTCGTTATAATGGTAGTATGTAATGCATAGGCTACACTGTAATAAATGAAATACCCCTCTGACTCTGCATTGTGGTTACAACTGTGTAAATATTTAAAATTTTAGATTTTTTTACATGGATTCATGTAGTGTCTAAAGTATATAATAAACCTTTGCAATAGGAAAACATCCTTCTATAATTTTATCTTGAATCTTATTTCTTTTTCTCAGCATGCATATTAATGAACTGATTTAAAGATGTGCCTTTCTAAAAAGCTTCCGTTTTATCTAGGTTTGGTAAGCCTGACTATCCCATGAAAATATAAGCAAAGTTCTTGATAACCGTTTCAGTTAGGTGGCCTAATGACAAATCAGAAACAGCGATCGAAGGACAACCATTATAGAGTGCAGAAAGAATATAACGATAATTTTAAAGAGAAACTTAAATGTACTCATTTTATTTCTCTTTTTTTTTAAATAGCTCTATCAACATAAGGTTGTTCTTGATGGACTGTATGTATCTTATCTAAGGCTAGGAATTATGTAGTATTAATTACTAGTTAATTAGTATTATCCACATCTGTTCCCATTAAAGTCAATGTATGATTCAACATTTAAATAGAAAAAAAAAAAATCAAATCTGGAGTATTTCCTTCTTAAGGGACTGTGAGGAAAAAGACTAACAACAAAAAGGTGCAAGAATTGTTCCTTAACGTGTCCCTCTGCAGTAAAAGTATAATGACTGTGAAGCTCCAAGTGCAAATAAGTACTATTTTTCTGGTTGCTGCCTAAAATCAGATGTCTTATGGGAGTGGGTAAAAGGAGCTAAAAGAAGATCTTAAGTTTATGATCCTTATAAAACATTCTCCCTGGAAAGATTACTCACCCAATTACCAAGTGTTTGTAAATAAGATTGGTAGCAAACTAGAGGCTGTGTAGAAATTGGAAGTTTTCATTTTGGGAATCCTGTTGCTGCAGACATTAACACGGTTCTTAGGCCCTTCTTTTTCTCATGCTCTCCCCACTCCTCAAAGGGCTCTGCACCATGGAAAAGCTGAAGAAGATGGCAGCCTGGCAGTTATCCACATGGCAGCCAAGTAGACAAACCACAGTACTTTCGGCAACTTGGTGCCCTAGGCTGCTTGATATGTAGGTATTGGGCAACTAATCAATAACACTAAATTAGTAATCCCCAGAGCCAGCCAGCAGGGAATCCCACAAAGTCTAACTCTTGGAAGGTGTTGGCTTGCTGGTCTTTGCAGACACGCCAGCTAGGGAGGAGAATATATGCTTAGCTAGGGACACAAGCAGCATGGAGTCCATTGTGTGAGATGCAGGACTGAAATACCTCGAGGACTCCAAAATCTTCTTTATTTCAATTGGCTAATGCAGGAGGAGGTTGGGACTGGAGAGAGCAAGAGAAACAGTAAAGAAGCAAACTATTTCCCTGTCTGGTTTCTCTCAAAAGTTTTAGTGAAATCACCTTCTCAGCTCATGTCAGATTAATAGCACTACTAATCATCACTGAACCTCATGGCTGATGGCCTCTAAGACATAGAGCAGAACGCTTAAAGAGTGACCGTAAAAAGCAACACACTTTCCTGAAAGTCACTCAAAATAGTTTTGCCTGTACAACACTGTACATGCTGTAATGTAACCTGCTGTTTACCACACAACAGAGGTGTGAAAGGGCCAGGGCACCACAACTAAAACAGCAGTGGCACAGAAAATGGCTTCCTGAAGCAGCAACCTGAGCATGGGGGTGCAGGTTGTTGGAATCCCTTTATTACACACTTGTGTGATTGTTGGAACAAGATTTTGACTGGAGCCATACCAAACTATTTTCACACACCAGGGACAGAGGCGATGGCCAAGAAGAGTCTCTGACATAAAAGGGATGTTAAGCTCTACTAAAGTAAGCATCTTACCATTGCTGTTGGCTACTGAAAGAGAAGTTTCTGTATTTGGCTGTGTTTCAGGAGAACGGTTTTATCAAGACTAGATTCTGGTTACATACACTGACTTAGAATCATTTGCCGTATTTAGGAGGATGCAGAAAGATTTTCAGAAACCTGCTTTTGTTTTACAAAAAAAAAATAAATAAATACATCTATTTGTTATGTTCTAGAATTAACAGAGAAAAACCAAAAGCTACACAAGATTATTGGCTGGCTTGGGACTTTCTGAGAGAGGTATATCCTCTTCTTCCAGAAAAACTTTTTGTGTCTTAATCTGTTCTTGGCACTGTATCTGAAAATGTTATTTCTAAAGAAAATGCAGATTTGCTCTGTGTCTATTGAAGAAGCCTGGAATTTTGGATCGTGTTCAAAACAATAAAAGAGCTGGAAGCTGAAATGGTTCTTCAGCCCATGATATATACCTGTAAAGGAAATCTTACCTAATGTGTAAAACATTTTCACTTGCAATTCAAAATGTTTTCTGCTGACTGAAAATAACAAAGAACTACATACGCATATAATGGCATATCCAGATTATATTTCCGAGACACAGAAAAATGTAGTGATATCACTCAATGTCACAGATTGCTCCATCTCAAATATTAACACATGAATTAATTTGCTTTATGAAAACTTAAATTGCCCTTTTGTTCCTATGGATACAGGAGATGACTAAATCAACGGCAAAGTGTAGCCCAACTACCCCCAGGTCCTGAATTTCCAGTTTCAGTGAGAGAACCAATTGCAGGACGAGGCTTCAGAGGCAATATTACAGACAGAAAAAATGTTATTGAACAGTACTCCACAGAGTTTGCAACAGTTTTCTACCATTTAATGGAGTCTGATTATTACTGCTACAGTTTCTCTGCAGTAATGCCACATGCAATATTCTTCACATCACAATAGGATCGTATTTCGTCATATATTCAAACTGAACTACTTATTCTTGAAATATAATTTACTTCACTTTCCCTTCATCATCTGTCCTTCCTCTTGTCCATGTATGTAAACCAGCAGCAGTGGAACAAGATAGTTTATTATACTTTAAAATGAACAAATGTGTAATTTGTTTTCATGATGCACTTGGTAATTTGCATCACAAAAGTACTTGATCTCTCAAAAATTTTTCAAAAAATCTACCACTAAAAATTATCTTTGTCATTATATCTGAAGACTAATCTCACTGACAATGCCTTTGAAAGAAATTGTGGCTTGCTGTTAGTTCTCACATAGTAGACAGTAGAAACAATGATTAAATTAAATTTTAACTACCTCTTTCCATGGGATATTTGCAATGCATGATTTTGATAGAATTATGCCTATTAAATGAAAAATAGTATAACATTTTGCAATTGTTTTATTATCTGTATGAGCTATAGGCACCTATCAAAGTAGAAAGTCCTGCAGTGGAATTTATCTCCATAGGACAAACAAAACACAGTTAAGCATTGTCTTGACTTAAGATCATGATCTTGTGAGAAGCTGAAGGACAGAACTGCTACTGAAATATTTTTCTGACAGTAATTTCCAGCAAAAAAACACATAACAAGCCTGCAAGCATCCCCCATTTCTTTATAAGTAGATAGATATACAAGAAGACGTAAGATCAAGATGATCCCTACTAGATCTAGAATAGTCATTATATTATATATATATATATGTTTCTTTTTTAAAGGTAATATTTTCTACAGCATGGCTGTGCTTGAACAAGGATGCTACTGGGGAATACCATAGTTTTCTTGAAAAGCATATCCTTGTTTTGGTGAATAAATATAGGTGAAAACTGCCTCTTTGTAACTCTTTCGCATTTTATCGAAGAATGCTTTTAATTGATTAATATTTTCCTCTGAAGTATAGTAAACAAACTCAGGTAGAGGAAACTTTTTGCTTTGCTATTCCCAAAATAATAATATTCCATAAGAATACCTGTCTGTATCTGGTGTGTTTACAGGTGACTGGATGCTCCAGAAGAAAAAGGAAAATCTTTACTCTGTGAATAATTAGTTTGTGTATAAATCATTTTCAGGAATATTTATGATGAAACTTCCATTCAAAATAAAACGGACAAATGTCTTTAACCTAATGTAATTGCACAGTAAATTATTTCCAAGAACATTCCAATGTCAAGGTAACTCTCTTAATTATCCATTATCATAGAAATGTAGACATAGTGTTAATTAAAATGAAGGGGCAAAACCATTTACATTTTTTATTAAGATCCATTGGCCTCTTGAACAGCTATTAGCCTTGCTGCCAGGGTTAGGTGGAGGACAAAATTTACCCTGGTAGGTAGAGCATTGCAAGCTGATTTAAACAGCTTAGGAACTGCAATGTCATAATGAGAGGCAATTGAAAAACTATCTGCAAGCCATTTGTATTGACAGCACACGGGAAGCTTTTATACAACGACCATTATTTCTGCAGTGTACTTTGCAGCTGCAGTGCACAGCCACCTCAAACAATGAAAAGAATTATCCATGATTGCAGTTGAGAATACAAATATACCTGTGCAGTGTCGGCAATTGTGACATTCTCCAAACAAAATCTTCCAACAATATACATATCTTAGTTAGAACTTTGTCAGATTAATTATAGTGCTTGCACACGCAGATGTTTATTTTAGGAGTGGATTATCATATGGTGTAAGAAATTTTACCTTCAGGGGTGCAGGGTGTAGATGAAGGAGAATGAAAGGTCTTTGTGTCTTAGAATGTGCCTTATATGTTCTGGTTAAAGTCATCCACTTGGAGAAAATTAGCTGTAGAAAAAAAATGGCAATTTCAGGAAACTTTTATATTCCCTTGTGTCTGTACATTTAATTACAATTCCAAAGGAGATGTTTTCTACATGTGCCTAATACTGCTATTATAAATCAGCAAGTGGTCTTTTGCAAATTAGCTGCAGATTCATAGAACATAAAATGCTGCTCTTCCCACAATAATAGCCCTACACCAACATGGCAAGCAATCACTAAAACAACAGAACAGTGCCACCACTTGGACCTTGCTGTCATTATGCTAAAGTTTATTATTTTAAAATATATTTTTATCTAAACAAGTTTCTGAAGTTAAACATTCAGGAAACGTATGTTTATGACACAGATGCCTGTACAATTCTGTTTTATAGTCCTTTGCTTTCTTTGTGCCATTCAGAGATTTGAATAAAGCTCAAAAAAAAAAAAAAAAAGGCTTCTTATGTTTTCTTTTTCTTTTTAAGTAAAACATTTACTTAAGTGTTTTGAATGATTGGAGAAATAGCATTAAGCCTCTTGCAAAACTGATCTACTGCAAAGAATGAAATGAAGTAACTTTGCTTTGTTCCACATTTAGCTCCATACCATTTTATCTTTGATTCATCCTTATTAGTCCAGAATCAAATTCAAATTGCCGTATTTATTTTTCCAATTTATATTTTTCAAGGTATATATTGTACATTGAAATAAAAGGAAACAATGGTGGTCATGTGGTTAACAGGAACCATCAGGAACCATTGTCAGTGCTCACCCGTACATACTGAGTTAGCTTATTTTAATTTAAAAGTTCAAAGCTATGTAGGTTCCATTTTGATTTTTACTGTAATACTTAATGCTTGAAATATATGGATGAATAAATGCTATAATACAATATTACATATAATGTATATAATATATATAATATATAATTATTATACAATATTATTTTACAGTAAGTATTGTATTATATCTAAAAGTGTACAGATTTAAAATTTTATTCATAAAGTACATTTCCACTCTATCATATTTAGATAGATTAAATAAAATGCACATTACGCACATAAAATGTACATATGCATATTAATACCATTCTTAACATCACTGCAGATTTTCATGGGTACAGTGTTTCATGAAATTTAAATTATACATTACCTACTTCTATTCTTTGAATGGTAAATTATAATAGCTTTAATAATTTAGAATGACTTAACTTTGAATTTAAGGTAATAACTGGCTTGCATATTACCTAACATATAACACTTTAAAAGTAATTGGGGACATATTAATTAACCAAACCTTTTCTGACAAAAAAAAAAAATATCAAAGGCACAATCACTCACTACAAAAAGTTTCATTACAAAGTGCTAATGTTTCTAAATAGTTTTTAATTTGCCATTTCTCTGCCAGTTCCCCAACAAACCAGCCACACTCCAAGAAATTCAGTGTATCATTGTTACTTTCTAAATGCCTAAACTTTTTAATATTTAAATCAGAATTGCTCTTGACTATTATCTTTAAATGTGTGTTTGTTTGTTTAAATCAATGCAACTAGCTCTCTACTTACTCCAGAGTAAGCTTATGCTTTGTTTTGTTTTCCAATTTCACAGTTAACAAATTGCTTGGATATAAATTGGAATTCTGTTATAATAGGAAAAACAAAGAAAACAACAAAAAACATTTTGTAGCACAGCAATAACTGCACTGTTAAAAAAAATGCTCATGAAATAGAGCTCTCTAAGGATTTGGGTGCTACTATGCTGCTAAATATAATTTAAGAATAGCCAGCAATTACAGAACTATACAAGTACTAAGAATTCTCAAATTTTTAAAATGCAAGCACACACACACAGTTTTAGTGTGTGAACCACCTTAGAAAGCACAGGAAACTACATCCATGAAACTGGAAAAGGAAGTTAGAATAGCAAAAACGAATTGATGCTGTGTGGGTTCTTTTCAGCTCTCCCAATCTGTTCACAACCTTCTTTAAGCTAACAGTGAGACTGGGTTTTGGAGGGAGATGTCATCTCTTCCTTCCAATAATCTGAGGTCTGAGGATGTAAAGTAACAGGTGCCTTCTGAAGTTCTGGGGTTGCTTTCCTGAGGTTGGAATGACCTCCACAGCACCTCAGGGACTTCCTCATGGCCACATCACAAGGCACCTGGGTTGTGCATCTCGGTAGCTGCAAGGCAGTCTCGCTATCTGTCCAGAAAGCTTGGGGTCTGGGGAATCATGCTGAAACACAAGTTTTCCCCTACCCTACCTGAGAGATTTGTGTGGCATTTTATCTCTAATAATCAACTTAATCACATCTGAAGATTTCTTAAAATACTCTGTGTTTAGGTCCTCATTTTGTAGAGTTCCTGTTTCTATGGTTACCCGTACAGTCCACATTTCAGAACTGCCACAGTAAGACAATAATAAAAATGAGCCAACTTAACATAATACGAGTCACTGCACATCTGACAAGTTTTCCTCCTTTGATCCCTCCCCCCTGCACTTTATAAAGCTCTCTCAGATCTCTTGCTCTACACAGCCTCTCAAGGAAGGCAAATGCCTTTTTTACTGAAAACACCCAATTATTGGACAAATTTCTTGCCTCTCCCCGAGTAACTTTATAACTCCTGTACATATCTTAACAACAAAGTGCAAAGGTTACCATAGCAACATCCCTCTAGTTATAAATAACACTATTTTGCTTCTGATTCCTTTCAACAAATAAAACAAACAAAAAAAAAAATGAGCACTCTCTGGATTAATGGCATAATTTATTTAGAAGCCTTCATAGATCATTATTTATATTCAAAATCACTAGCTAGTTTTCATTCAGCATATTCTCTGAATAATCAGGACTACATCAAATAAACAAAATATTCTAGTTGCACTAGTATTGTCATCTCATTTGTCAGAAGGCAACAACTGACAGAGCTGAATTCATGCAAAATCACATTAGATGCCTCAAGGTCATCAGCAGGCTTGACTGACTCTGAGAAACCTGGCCTGGGCCTAATACCCAGATGCCCAGGAGCTACCATTAAACTCAGGCCCTTGGCCTTGCCTCTTGCCTTGCAGGTACAACCACAAGAAGTTGCAAAGTACCTTGGTATGCTTCTGGTTTCAACAAAAAAAGATCCTTAGCTAGGATTTAATTCTCTGAAGGGAAGTTCTGATTTAAACTCAACTGCATAATTTGTTTTTATTGCACAGATACAGACTGATTAAAAAATTAGTAAAAATAATAGCCAAAAACAAATGGTCATTGAGAGTTCTGTATAGGGCAGAGGTTGCACAGAGAATCAAATCTCTTCAAGAGGCTCACTGGTGTCTGGTCACATCATGAAAGGAGTCTCTGGTGTGAGCATGCTTGCAATGACATTTTAAGGTAGATCAGGCGAGAATTCTTACATGCTGCAGGGTCTGTGGCCTGATGTGACCACCCCAGCAAATGGATGATACGTTTCTGACCTTGCATTAGTTACAAAACATCCAACTATCCTAACTATCCACAAAAGACTGCCCTATGTCACCACTCCTGCATCCTGCAGGGTCGATTTCTAGTGACTGCTTACAGCCTGGAGGTATGCTCAGTCACATCTGCAGCATAACTGCTTATGAGGGCCTTCCAGGAAGAATCCCAGACTGCCAGATTTGCCACCCAGGGGACTGATCAACACACTGAAGCACGCGAATTGGTGCATGCACAGCTGGCAATGCCTAGGGGAATCCGAGACTGTCCTAAAATTCCCAGCATGACAGCCGCAGCAGCAGTTAGTCATTTGCTTTACTGTGAAGGCCCCAGGCAGTTCAGTCAATCAAGACAGCACAACTTCCCAAACTGCTAGTGACCAGGTGGGGAGGTCCTGGACTACATGAAGAAGTGAGGACTTAAGCGCTCTGAGTGTGCACACAGTGACAATCCTGATACCCAGCTATTCTGTAATTGTCCCTGTGGGACCAACCTGAATTTTGACATTGCATTTCACGCAGTATAAATTGCATGCCTCTTGACACACTTCCTAATCCAGCAAAATTTAAATAGAACTGACAGAGTGGAGAAAAAACATATCATTACGGCAGTGTTTAACTGAAGTTTACTTTAGAAGAAATTTACTGAAGAAGGATCTCAAAGTAATATTAAGTGGAGATTTTATCAGAAATCAGTGAAATGCGGTAAGGAATTACCCATGGAAGAATCATCAGTTATTATGCAATCAAGATTATTCTCAATGTACTAGTGGTACAAAAGAGATGAGATGGCCACTGTTCACATTCTAGTCTTATGACACAGATTATTATGTGGGGTTTTTTTTGTTTGTTTGTTTTTTTGGTTGTTTTATTTTGTTTTGTTTTTGTTTTCATTTGTCTTGTCAGGTTCAACCATTCTTAACCCTGTGACAAAAGATGAGCTTCACCCTATGGCAAACTCAAGGCTCATTGAAAAGATGTTATTCTTTTTCTCTTTTTCCACGAGAGAGTACATTAACAGACATACATCAGATTCACTGCGGTCAAACAACTACTGCACTTTCCAAATATACTTTTCCACACAAATAAGCAAAGAATAATTATTTAATTTCATACACAACTGTTCTGAAGACCAGTTACAAAGGTCTTTTTGCATAGCTTTCTGCAATAAATCCTCTCTGTCTATATGTACAGAAATAGACTGAAAAATCACACCAGGACATTGCAGACAGCCATGTTAAAATCACTGAGGATTCAGCAATGAGTGATTAATGATCTTGTGATTAATGATCACAGACTGAATGTGATCACATAGTGAATGTAACACATTGGACTTAAATGCCCAGCACTAGATTGGAATGCGGGACTGGCAAAGGGTCACATCAAGTCTCGGCTCATAATAATGCAGAAGTTCCGGAAGGCATGCAAAACGCCCTTTCCACATATTGATGCTTAACATAGGACAAAATTTCTTCCCTGAAAGCTTACAATGTCCTGAAAGTTTGCCTGTAAAATGAAAGTGACAATTGCAATATAGTGCAGGAAGAAAGCAAGTTGTAAAGTTGAATGAGAGACAGTTCAAACTGAAACTCATGGGAAAGCAGCTCACCCTGAGCTCACCCAGATGGGAGCAGTTACAGGGATAACCTGGCTATACTGAGAAAACACTGACATAAAATGGCTGCCAAACACTGACAGGAGAAATTGTCTGTTGGCCTGGAACTCAGCTAGCAGACATTTTCTCCTGTTGGTGTGTAGGAACTTGGCCTGAGAACTAAGGATGACCTTGGGGGGTGCAGGTGGCACCCTGAGAACTGGAGACATCCTGAAGACACCAATAAGGGCAAAACAAGAAATGAGGAACAACTTATCATCTCAGAAAGCAGGGAAGAATTTGGGAAAATAAAATTTTGATTAAGAAAATAACAGAAAATTAAAAAATCATCATCTATTGACTGTCACAGGAGAAAGACAGAAATTAACGGCATCTCTTGGTTACTTGATATGGTGGTGTCCTATGCCCTTTTATGTCTCTGTAAGATAAAATTGTTCTGATTTCTACCCTAAAATGGAGCCTTTTGTCATCCAAGAAACTTCCCACACTGCATGTACTTCTCTTTCTATTGTTCTAAACAGGTTGAGGTGCCACTGGAGCATGGGGTTTACTCCTAACTGTCGTATTGTTTCTCCAGTGCTCCCCACCCTGTGATAAAGACCAGATTCAACACGAGACTGTTACTCTGGGCCCTTTCTGGGCCCACTTCTGAGAGGTTCAGTCTCTTCTGAGATCAGTTTTCTTAATTAGAAACTTTGAGGTCAGTAGGACCTTGACACCATCCACAACTGCCCCAGCCACCTTCTGGGACTGGTTGGCTGGACAGCAGAGCTCAGGGGGTTGTGCTTAGTGGTGCAGAATCTAGTTGGAGGCCTGTAGCTAGCAGTGTCCTCCAGGGGTCAGTACTGGGTCCAGTGTTGTTCAATTTACTCATCACTAACCTGGAGGATGGAATGGAATGCACCCTCAGCAAGCTTGCTGATGCAAAGCTGGGAAGCATGGCTGATACCCCAGAGGGCTGTGCTGCCATTCTGAGGGACCTCAAGAGGCTGAAGGGTTGGGCCAAGAGGAACCTCATGAAGTTCAACAAGGGCAAGTGCAGGGTCCTGCACCTAGGGAGGAATAACCCCAAGCACCACCAATACAGGCTGGGGGCTGACCTGCTGGAGTGCAGCTCTGCAGAGAGGGACCGGGGAGTCCTGGTGGCCAGCAGGCTGACCATGAGACAGCAGTGTGCTCTTGTGGCCACAAAGGCCAACGGGATCCTGGGGGGCATTCGGAAGAGTCAAGGTCAAGTCAATTTGGAAGAGTTCAGGAGAGGTCAAGGGAGGTGATCCTCCCCCTCTGCTCAGCCCTGGTGAGGACAGGCTGAGAGAACTGGGCCTGTTTAGCCTGGAAACAAGAAGACTGAGGGAAGCCCTCATCAATGTGTATAAATATCTGAGGGCAGGGTGTCAAGAGAACAGAGACGGTCTCCTTTCAGTTGTGCCCAGTGGCAGGGCAAGAGGCAACAGGCACAAAATGAAGCACAGGAGGCTCCTGCTCAATATGAGAGGGCACTTCTTTACTGGGAGGGTGACAGAGCACTGGGACAGGCTGCCCAGAGAGGTTGTGCAGTCTCATTCTCTGGAGATATTCCAAACCCATGTGGATTCCATCCTGCGCAAAGTGCTCTAGGTGATGCTGTTTGGTAGGAGGATTGGACTAGATGATTTTCAGAGGTCCCTTCCAACCTTGGCCATTCTGTGATTCGGTACAGGTTATTTTATGAATATATATACATATACATAATCTATCAAAGTATAGGCATGACAACTATAACCTATCATAACTATACTCACTGCTACAGTATTGATGTTTGTAATCTAAAATAAGTATATTCACTGCCATAGTATAATCAGTAAGTTTGTTGAACCTATAATACCATTGTTGCTATAACACTGATTTTACTACCTCTGTTTGCTGCTACTATTAATTAGTGCTGCACTCTTAATATTGCAATAATACCTTGTTATCTGTCTATGTTGAAGACAGATACATATTCAAGAAGAAAACTCTTGAAGGGAAGTATATTGGTTTACTTGCAGTGAAAGAAAAGTCGGATCAAAATCACCACAAATAAAAATACCAATGAACAGTTCCAGTCCTTCTTGAAACGCTCCAAAGTCTGGAATTCCAAGTTGATGCTCTTTTACAGGAGACAAAACTGCTGACTTTTGGAGTATTAAAGCAACTCTTTTTTGTTGTTGTTGTTGTTGTTGTTGTTTTGTTTTTGTTTTTGTTTTTGTTTTTTTTTAATTGCAAAAGCAGTAATACCAGAGACTTTTCTCATTTTTTACACTCTTAGCTGGGAGCTAGTTAAACATATGTCCTAAAGCTGAGACAAACAGAAGTAGTTCATGGAAAAAACAAGCTACAAAAAAAATAGCATTTTTGGATTATTAAAGAAATGAAATAATCACATTAGCTTTCATGTCTAATTCCAAAACTCCTCCTACTTATGCTCACGAAGATAAATAATCATATAGATGCTGGAAAAGTCTAAGATAACTTCAGTGTTACTGCAGATTAGACGCTAACACTTTGTTATATAAGGAACTTTAGATAGATTTCTAGCTAATGGCTATTTTCTACTTTGTACACAAGAACTCTGGACTTTTGACATACATGAAGCTCTTATCTTGTGCTATTATGATGGAAATACATCTAAAAATGCATTGAAAGTTTTACTGCAAAGTATGCAAGTATTGTATACTATGAACAGGGTCTGTAAAATGCATGTGGTCATTTTTCACGCAAGGCTTTCAGACAATTGTAAAATACACAGTAAAAGTCTAAAAAACCTGCTTCACTATGCCTGTTAAAATACTCTAATATATGAAATGACCTTTGTTAATTCAGCTATTACTAAAAATCAGGACTACTCAAAGAATTATTTCATGTGCATCCTCTGTAGTATGAATTTTGGTGCATCTGTACAGTTCTATTCCTGAGTATTCTAAATCATGTTTTATTATTTTCAGCATTATGTTGTTTCAGTTATAATTATGGAAACTTCCACAAAACATTGTGCCTAAATATTTTTTTGCAGTTCAGAATTTTCCACTAATTGTGTGCTAAAAGTATAGCAAAGCATAAAATGTCTATGCTATTAAATTGAGATGTTCTTCAACAGCACATAACAGTTTTCTTTTAGACTATGAATAGTAGAAATTATCCATTTATTGGGCAAAAACATAATTCCTAGTGCAACTGCTGACAGCAAATATGTTTATGTTCATTATGTAGAACAGCTAAAAACAGTTATGATCATTTTCATATTAGCTGTGAAAATAAACAGTTTGGTATTAATGAAATGTGAAAACAGAATTGTGTAATTGCAATTAGTATGTAGAAAGCAATTTCCATTTGTTTACATAAACGTGATTCCCGACCCTCTTTTTCAGCTAATTCTTAAATCCAACTTCAAATGATAAAAATAAAATTAAAAATAAAAATAAATTGCAACTCCTATGAGTGTGTGCTGTAGGAATCTGCATTTAAATTCTGTCTAAGCTCCAATAACTGGTCCCAAAGCACCACTGCATTTTCCATGAAGACCTCTTCAGTTAAAACAATTCCACTGAGACACAGCATTATGCTTCTAGAAGCATTCAGTCAGAAGAAAGAACAACAATCTACTGAAGTCTCTACCCAGCATAAAGCAACCTTGGTAAAACCTATCCCGGTCACTTCTGAGGACTATGCTTCACTGACAGCTGCAAGTTTTTTTCCCTTTTCCTGAGCGATAACAATAGCATAAGGCCATGGAGCCATGGCAGAGTGTTGCTCCAAGGCCACGGAACTGCTTGGCGCTTAGTCATACAGAATGCCACTGCGAAGGGCAAGACTCATCAATCCCCAACTTTGTGAGGAAAGATGAGATCACAGAAAACAGATTGAGGGAAGGAGGGAAGATAACCCACTGACAAAATGCCAGGGAGCTGATCACAAAAAAAGTCAGAGGAACAATTTGCCTATGGCGCCTCTCCCTAACAGATAATGAAGGGGAATTTTCATTTGATTAAATTTACCATGTCTGTTCCTGCCAAAGACAAAGGTTTGTTCTCGGTTTATATAGCATGTTTCTCTGAAAGACAGAGATTGGATCTGGTGAAAACTGTGAAAGTGTGAATGCTCCGTTTCTCAGTAAGCAATGGAACGTGCCTGGGAGAAAGGGCTAGAAGCTGCAGAGCTTGGCAAAATAGTCATTGCAAGGGGCTGGTGGTTCAAGGAGAGAGAGGCACACAACATGTTATGTGAGCAGATAATCAGGCCTCAGGATGATGTAAGATAATAAAAACCAAAAAACATCACTATGAGCTAGAAGACGCTGCAGTTTGCTGATACAAAGTTCTGAGTAGAAGCAAGGACAGCATGCAGACAGGAATTGCTTATTAAGTTTCCTATCTCAGTTCTGTTTTACCTAGTCTTTTGTATTCTTTCCTGTTGAAAAGCTTGAATAATCAAGTATAACTTGGCTTTTCTGACTGTGAAAGCCATTTGCTCTTCTTTTGAGTAGCTCACTGGAAGAAACAGATCTAGGTAGGTATGTTTCAGTTTTTGTTAAGTGGGGACTCCCATCACAGTCACAGACATTAAACCCCAGCTGTAGGTGTAAAGCTCAGAAGCATCAGGGATCATTACTGGCAGCGCTTATCATAAGCAGGGTTGTGGGAAAGGCAAATTAAAAGCAATCAAAGAAACACACTGCAAACAATACTTGCTTCTCTCCCTTTCATTCAAGTCAAATCTACTGTTTCTCCAACTTTAATATGTTTCTAAAGCCTTTTAGACCCAGAAGCACCAGGCTATTTTCTGCCAAATCACCCTCATTACTGCAGAAATGGTTGAAGTCTTTATGCAATAATAATCACTCAAACTTTATTGTTCAAACTTATTGTTCAAACCATTAAGAAGAGAAATAAATACACATAAAAGAGGCATGATGACCATTCACAAGACATGGATTTTTCTCTCTTGAATGAAGTGAACAGTTTATAATTCAAGCAAGGTGAAGACTAATAAATTATAAAGGCCTCTCCTCTTGAGTGCAATAAATCTTATGTATCATAAATAGCAATTAGATATTCCATATGCAATGTGGAAAAAATAATATTTTCATTCTAATATTGTGAATTATATTCAAACTTATTTAAAGTCATGTGATATAAAATACATAGAACATGATGAGAAAGAATTTCTAAACCAGATACACATCATGGTTACAGCAGAAAGCAACAGAGGCTGTTGACAAACCTACACCTACTTCTAATGAAGAAAGAATTGTTTCACTGCTGTACTGGTAGCCTGCTGACAGCTATGGTTAATGAGTTCCTTGATTCAAGTTTTGTCGCTTTTTACCTTCTCATTGTCTCCCTCATCCCCCTGGCAGTGATGACCCTGAGCAAGCTGCTGGGTGATTTTTGGGTACCTACTGGGGTTAACCCACAACAGTCCTTTTTTCATCCCCTTGTACTCTGCTCGTTAGGCCATACCTTGAGTGCTGTGTTCAGTTCTGGGCCCCTCACTACAAGAAGGACATTGAGGCCCTGGAACGTGTCCAGAGAAAGGCTATGAAGCTGGTGAAGGGCCTGGAGCACAAGTCCTGTGATGAGTGGCTGAGGGAACTGGGGGTGTTTGGTCTGGAGAAGAGGAGGCTCAGGAGAGACCTCATTGTTCTCTACAGCTACCTAAAAGGAAGGTGTGGGCAGCCGGAGGTCAGCCTCTTCTCACAGGTAACTAGTGGTAAGACTAGAGGGGATAGCCTCAAGTTGTGCCAGGGGAGGTTTAGGTTGGAAATGAGAAGACATTTCTTCTCAGAAAGAGCAGGAAGGCATTGGAACGAGTTGCCTGGGGAGGTGGTGGAGTCACTGTCCCTGGGGTTGTTTTGAGGAAAGGTTGGACGTGGTTCTTAGGTACATGGTTTAGTGGGTGACGCTGGTAGTAGGGTGATGGTTGGACCAGGTGATCTTGAAGGTCTTTTCCAACCTTAACGATTCTATGGTTCTATATTTACAATCAGATAACTTACACCTTTTTTTCCTAAAGTGAATCCCTGTTGTTTTGACTTCCTGTCAGCAGCATTTGTGATTTTTTTATTTTATTTTTTTTTCTTTTTGACTGTAAAACTTCCATTAGCAAAGTTTTGTTCCTGATTTAGGTACTGTCAGTTTGTGATCCCATAACCTCCTCCTGGTTAACCTCATCAGATTTTGCTCCCAGAATCTCTCAGTACAATTGAAACTGAAGGGTAATTTAACTTGGCTGAAAGTAATTACATGAGTTAGTCAGAACCTAGTGCTAACAAGCCACTTTGTATAGTCCTGTGACATCATTAATGACCACAGGCCCTCCAGGTATCTCAATTTTTACTTTAAAGAGAGCTTTGAGTAGGTCAGCATCTCTGTGAACTATGCTGAAAAACAGGTGATGAAAATACTCTATAATTTTGTGTTTAAAATCATCTTTCTTTGAATCCTGCTTTACTTTTAACTTTTCCAAGAGCACTTGGCTTATCTTACTTTCTCTTTAGCTTGTGAAGCTTCTAGTTGTGTAGCTGGGTGCATGTTAAAAAATACAGTTTAACTAAATGATGACAAAAACAATACTATATTCCTAACATTGACATTAATATGAAATTAATATTGCATTTATAGCTTTGCACTATGCTTTATCACAGCACTGCAATCAGAACAGCTCCTCGCACTAACTGAGGTATGAAATAAAGATGTTAAAATCTATTTGTGACTATATTAGTTAACATTTTACTTTGTCAATCTTTTGCTTTGTTTCAGTTTTGCAGCTCTTTCATCTTCCTCTTACTGACTATCAGATGTGTGTACAGCTATATAACCCACACTAATTACTTAGCACTACATAGGAAATCTAGTAATTCATTCAGCTTTTTTAAGGTGTTACTACTGGGGTTCTTGAAAATATGCAGATATAATCTACTGACTCTTTGACACTCCTTACGCATTCTATATTAAATAAATTGTATGTGTTGCCTTTATATATAAATGTATTTTGCATTTGGTTATGTCTGCCATTTAAGTAATAATAGACTGCAGATAAGAGTATCTCCGGAATTTCCCATCGGCTATCATAATAGTTCATGACTGCTAGCAATTCATTGATAAATCTCTTAATCAATAGCTGTAATCCCTATGGGATTATTATTCTCCTCAACTATGGTTATGCTTAGTCACTCCCTATTTTGACCACATTAATTCTGTGTTAATGCTGCATTCTATAGGTAGCTGTAAACATAAGCTTAGAAATCCTGGTGAATTGAAACTGCCACAAGTGTGTACCATGGAGAAAAACGAGCTGCAAATTTCTGTTATCTGTCCCTCATTCACTCCCCATCCCACCCTTCCCAATAAAAAGTTTGTTTAAAATTGCAACCTCAAATGCAGAACAGCACAGGCCAGAAGGAAACATTTCAAAGGTGGACTGAATAGCAGCCAGTAGTGGCAGATGTTTCATAAAGTTTTAGACATCTTAAACTATAGTCCTTCCATTTGCTGAAAAACCTTGAGTGATAGTTTTGATGGTATTCACACAGACCTTCTTTTGAAGGGGCTGGGATTTCCAATAAGGTACCTCATGTGTATTTTCTTTGCAATTTGTCCCACACTGCTACTCCGCTCCTCCCTTTCATGTCACAATGAGTTACCTATGTGTGATGCACAGTAAAGGTTAATGGTAATTTTGACCATTATCACAGATACTTTAAAAACTAAAAATGTATTTTCATTTTTGAATTTATCTAAAAAACGTTAAAAAATAACTTTATTCTCAGTTGTACATTGCTTTCACCTCTATGCTGATGCCTCCTCTGCAGTCTATTTTTCCCATGAATAAAGAAACTAATATGAGACTCTTTCCTGACTGTCCTGTGTTAGAGGAGAGTAAGCACTTTTGCTTCAGTTGTGATTTTCTGTTGTTTTATTTTAGAGCTAAAATGGGCTTTAGTATCCTCAGAACTAATGGTAAAAGGTTTTGGGGAAAGTACAAAGCTGAAGTCTTTACTAAGCATTCTGCGTGAGAAACACCTTCAAGAAGATATGTAATATATGTAATGTGCTTTTTGACTTTGCAAAACATGTAATATACTACTACCCTATGGATGAGATCCTGTTCTGATTCTGGTCAGAGAGGAATGTAACTTGGCTTGTGTTCACTGCCTGTGATGAAGCAGTGCAGAAGACAGAAACATAAGGTTCCTAACTTAGAAGGGAGAGATAATCTATCACAACAAATTAGGTTGTGTGGGTGTATTCCCCATTTAGAGGGTCTGTGGGGGACTTTTCTTGAATGCCCGTTTCTGTGAAACTTGATCAAAATTAACAGAGAATCTAGACCAAATCCTTTATTTCCAAGAACTAGTTTAGGTGAGTTATAATAAATAATAGATGCACTGGCTTTAAAAAATTCTGAGCACTTATAGTAAGAGATATCTTGGCACTGTACTGTGATAGATTTTCTAAATTAAAACTGCAGGATATGTTCCATTTTATAAACCAGTTACTTAAGACAATGTCTATTCCATAGCTGCCTTTTAAAATTAACTGGTAAAATAAAGACTAAATAATCTTTAAATAGTCTTAAACATTCAGAAGGATTCAGAATTTTCTCTTTTTTTGACTTGTCTAGTTAAACCATATACTCTCATTCCACAAAATATAATATTAAGACGTTTAAAAATATAAAATAAAAGCCATCAGCTGTAACCCTTTCTCTGTAATCTGTGCTGTAAACTTCCTCCCACCACAGGCTGTTTAGAAGCCAGCATATGAATTCATAGCTCAGGATAGGCCCAATCCTGCACAGCTGCCTAACTTCTACTGAGACTGCTGAGAAAGAGCTGTGAGAAAGTCTGTAAAGAGATCAGAAAGGTAAAAATTACTGGCAAAGATGGGACTGTTGAGACAGAATCAAGGATTCAAGGGAGAAATCATCAGTATACAAAGGAAGATTTGAATGGAGTAAAAATATAAATAAATAAATAAATAAAAGTGAAGACCAGTCAGTTGAGTTAGGATAGTTGGGAAGAGCTGACCAGATAATCAGGTTAAACCATCAGTGCCATCAGTATTAATTGACCTTGTGGGAGGCAACTTGGCCGCACTGACTGCTTGTCCCAGAGAGCTTCGGGGGGGAGGGGCAGACTTTCCTGTGCTGACTAATGGGAAAGCCTGTTGGGGCAGCAAAGACCCTTCAGGTGCCTTAGGAAGAGTTATGATGCTAATTGTTATTCTAATAGCTCATAATATATACTGTCTAGATTTTGTGTGTCAGACAGTAAATAATTGCTTTTCTATTACTATTCCATATTGTGTTTCACTTTGAGCCTGTGTGAAGCAGCCTGAACAAATGAAGCCCAAAAATTAGGTGCAACAGAATGTCTCATCCAAGTTACCTAATTTATTAAAAGCAGAGGAAAGACTTTTTTTTCTTTGCCTACACCTTAAATTTTAAAGAAGTTTCTACTCCAAGTTTCACTTTCAGTGTAAAATACGCCCTTGTGGAAGCCGTTACAAATGTCAACACTTTAAGGAGCGTGGATTTATGGTGGCATTGAATTTTAATGGCACTATAAATGTCTATAGTAATGGTGATATATCTATAGCAATAAATTGCTAGGGAGAAATATAAAAATAAATGTAAGATAAAATATTGTGTATAAAATATGTTTTTACATACTCTTTAATGATTAAAAATCATAGAAAAGTAGAGGTTATAAATCACTGAAAATTGCTGTTATATTTTACATGCTGTTTTCCTCATATAACATACAGATATGATTCCTTGGTCAGAAATTGCATTAACTTTAATGAGGACAATCCAGGTGATTTTTTTTTGTTGTTGTTGTTGACTTGAAAAAAACTAATTGACATTAAGGACACCATGGAAATACTGATATGAATGACCCTCATCACTGAAACCATGCCTGCTATGAAAGAAACATTTATAAATGGTTGGTAATGCTTCCTGCCCTCCTATCCCCTAGCCAGCTCCCTGTTATTCACTGTATCTCATCTCATTTTGGCTGAAAAGACATGTTCACAGGGTAAAGGTATTTTCAGAAAATGGTAAAAGGAAAACTTAAAAAACAAGGAATTCATAGAAATACAGAAGAATATACAGCATTTTCTCTGTGTACATCAAAAGTATATAAAAGTATATAATGAATGATCAGTCTACACTTCCATTAATTCATTGTCTTAAAAACCTTTATGTCCTTCATTTATTTTCTTAAAATGGAGGCAGCTGAAAATTACAAGATGGTTCCTTGTCAGGCACTGATGTTCACATCAATAAAATCTACCAGTCCAGGACTATTAATGGAAAAATAAGAAACAAATAGAACTTGTTCAGAGATGAATATTAGTTAGACAAAGCAAACAACAAGAATCCTAATAAACACGCTAGGCTGGGACAGGAGGGTAGACAGTAGAAGATTGTCCTAAGAATTCACAGAAGCCCCTTAGATACGGAAAATGACCTGGAAGATTAAACAATGATGCTGTAATTTATGTGCATGCAGAATTTTGATGACTGGATGAAACTGACTCCATGTATTATATTAATCTCAGCAAGGGGAGATGAAATAGGAAGAAGCTATAGATATCGGGGTATCAGAATAGTTCCAACAGGGCAAACTGTAAGCCATCATATTTATACATGGTCAGTGTGTATACACAAGACAGTGGCTGATATAAGCAGCAAAGACAAAAAGATTATTCATACATCTGATGAAACAAAAGATGCTCTAAGGGACTTTCTGAAAACCTACTTGCAAGCCGTTGGTCTGATGTTGGTCTGATCCTCTGCTTCTGGGTATCCCAGCTATAGCTCCAACCATGCAGCTGTGAATGCATATCTGCATGTGGTCTGTCTGCAGGAATAAGTAAAAGTATCGTGTGAGCTGATATCTGCTATTAATAATTAGAGCTTAAAGCCATTAACAGTCTAATCAATAAAAGGTGTCTAAAAACCTCAGCTATCATTTGGGTCTCCTCCTCACTCAATCCACTGTCAGGAAAAAAGGGAGTTGCAACAACACAGCACAGCAAGATGTCTGCCTAGTCTCAGTGTGAGTGGGCACAGGGCCCTGAAAAATATTTTCAGAACTGCCAGCTCACTTTCATAGAGCAAATCATTATTCAAAAGTGTTGAGAACTGATTAAATTTCATTCTTAAAGAAATAAGGACTGCAGAATTTAAGCAATGCTGAAAGGGTGGCAACTATTTGTTTGTTCTGTTGTACTTTTTTGTTTGCTTGTATGAATCCAGCTTTCTTGTTTCTCCCTCTAATAAAAGGGCTCATTGAGACACAGACTTTCAAACAGCTTATTAGAGGGACAGCCTCACCCAGGACATCCTGGCTGACCTAAAATGCATAAAGGTACCAATTACACATGCCTGAAGAAAATGAAAATGAGGTTCAAAGAAAAAAGTGTAGGAATGAGCAGGCTTAAGCTTTCTAACAAATCAAGCTTTTCTAACTGTCCAGTAAAATCAAGTTGGGGGCTTATTGAAAAATGTCTGCAATACTGAGTACAAATTACTGTTATTTACACTGTATATTCTTAATTCCTACACTGGCATTTGGTATCACATTCTTTCTGAAGCCTGATTACATTAGAAAACATACAGTACATGTAAAACTACATACTCATTTTCCACATCAACCATAATCCCTTTGCCCCTTGTGCCTCTTATTTCTTTTCCTTCCTCTGCTGGAAAAGGAACACAATTGTATCACTTTAAAACTCATGCAACAAAGGCATGTATTTGGCAGACTTCTTGCACTGTGCATTCCATTGTCTTGCACATTATCACTGATGCTCAGGCATACAATGAATATCTACATTACACACAGTCTCTGGGGAAGAGGTGAATTGGAAAACAAGCAAGAAAGGTCACCACTTGTCTGCTTTGCTTTTTGCTACTCAGCTTTCAGCAGACTGGTGTGGCTTCCCTGCTTCCACCTTTAAACTCATCATGGGATGTATTCATTATGTAAGAATACAGCTTACAGAGTCATTTATTTACAATATGGTGCAAAATACCTCTTTTTTTTTCTTACATTATTTATTTCTATCTTTGACCATTACTTAAATATCTTATTTAGTTTCCACTGCATGGGGTCTCTTGTCTTTAAAAAATGTGAACAATGAAAGACATATTTCCCTAACAGATACTGAAGTTTTAACACTTACACCCCAATAAGAAGCAACTTTAACTGTTTGCTACAATTAAATATATATATATATTTCTGTCCATTCTGCTCTTTATTGTAATTTACTTTTACATGACAAGGATACAACTTATTAGTAACTTAGATTTCATTTTATCAGTATTAGATCAATACATATTCTTATTAAAGAGAAACAAATATCTGGGCATATAGAATATTCCATTAACACACTGCAGATAAGATATATAAATTCCATTGCTAAAATTGCATCATTTCCATGCTGAGACATGAACTTTCTAACAAAGTTATCACACAAATGTTTCAAATGTAATAGTTTCTTCTTAAAGTTGATTCTCCCTTCATACATAAGAATCCCACACCAAGACTGCAAGCACTTTCAAAAGCCTCTCTCTGTGCTTGAAGAAAGCTCATGCAAATGTAGCATAGTGTTACACTACAGTCATGCTCTTCATGTTCTTTCCACAAGAAGCAGATGAAAGAGGGAACATGATGATAATATGGATTTTATTTTTGTTTTGTTTTGAGTTCTCTTCCTGACTGTGCTAGGTCTGGACTCTCAGAAGTTTTTAGACAACCTAATCCCTTGCATTTAGTGTCAACCACACTTCCATTGGATTTCCTTTTCTTTGACATATTGGTATTTCCAAACCTATGTACTTTACAAGAAAAAAAAAGGGGTTAGCCAAGGAAGATGAAATGATCCAAAGGAGGGAAGTAGAAATGATCTATACCAATTGAATGGACAAGGCATAAGCTGCTATAATTATATGCTCAAAACAAGTTTAGTATAACATGAAAAAAAAAAAAAAGAAAAAAACTTTCTACCAGATGAAGTCACTTGGGAGTGCTGAAAATCTTTCTATCCATGATAGCAAAATGAACAAACAAGAGCAAACAGATAAAAAAAAAAATAAAAAATATAAAAAAATAAAGGAGAGAAATGGAGAGAAGTGAAAATCTATCCAAAGTACTATTCATTTTTGCCATAAATAACAACAGATGGAACCTGTGGCTTTACCCAAAATAAATGAGATCACACGCAGAAGAATACCAACGCTATTGTCAAATGAATAAGCATGGAGTTTTCCTGAATTTCTAAGCCCTGAAATTGATGCCATCTATGCGTGTGTCACATGGAAGCATTCAGTTTAGGCATTTACAGTGATGTACATGAACCACCTGCTGTCACGAAGCACGTCAATGCATCTTATCTCGATGTAAAACAATGTGCTAAAGTTTCTGACAGACTTCATAGATAAATGGGATAGTCAAATAGCGGGACATCGCCTGTATTAATTAATTAACTTTATTCTCCTTAGAAAACTACTCTCAAAAAAAGGGAAAAAGGATTTTAGACATAGTTTATGGCTAAGATCTCAGTTGCTTAGACCATCACAGAGTATTTGGAGCTACACATTCTAGACAGAGAATGTATAGGAGACATTTTTGATTTTTTGGTTTATCTGTTGCTGCATGTCATTATGATTTTTATTACTGTTGGCTGTGTTGTTATGGCTGAACACAGACTTACAGCCACGTACGGAGACTGATTGGAGAGGTATCCATAAAAAAGAGTTCACCTACAAGAATCCACAAGGTTTTCATTTTGGGAAACATTTCCAGATAAAACTTTCCCTTTCACTCTGATTAACAAAAGGAAATGTCTTTGTCGTCACTTATGCTACAGACTGAAAATTGATTATCCATAAGGTGACCCATCTGATGGCAGCTATCACAATGTATCTGGTACTCACATAGCAGAAGATTTCTACAGATGCTTTCCCTAAGATCTGCATTTATAGAACACCATCTGGTGCTTCGCACAGATCAAGTTTTGCTATTACCAACATACCACAAGCCCTTGTTTCCCTAAATATAGAAATGTTAGAATTACCCACAGTTATTCATCTATTACACTGAGCGAAATAGTGCTCCCACTGATTTGTGATTTTTTGTTATTGTTTTCTTAAAATGTATTCACAGTATAAATTTCACCATTTCAAGAGACTGTTTGATGATAGCTATACATAGATTCTTTTGGACTGCTGCTTTCAGCAGACTCCAAAATAAAAATTCCTAAGAGAATCAATTTTTTGGAACAGCACATAACCAAAGCACGTGACCATAATGAATACTATTTGCAGTTTTGTCACAAACTAGAATGCCCTCTTGGTCAGAAGAAGTCACAGAGACACAAAAACATCAAACTGGAGACGATTTGCCATGCTTCTTTATGTAAACACAGATGAAGCATCTTGGGCCAGTGCTCTCAGTTCTGCACTTTTCCTCAGAAAATAATTAAAGAGAAAAGATACACAAAACCATTTCCTAAACCTCTCATTAATATCCCTCAGACATTTTGTGCCACATAGTGCAGCAGTCAGAAGCATTGTATTATCAAAGCTGTTACAGGCTGGAGAAGATAACATACTCTGCTGATACAAGCCATGAGATTTCTGTCAGCCTGGGGATAAGTAGTATAGTCAGGGTATTTAGTTGCAGCTAATCCAGATACAGATACAGAAGAAATGAATGAAGAGAGAAACTTGGAGAAACTGTAAGACAAGCTGTAAGAGGTACAACTAAAGTAAAAATAGCACAGAAGAAAATGAACAAGTGCTCCGCTTTCGAAAGAGAAACCACTGTTACCATCACTCCAAGTCCCAACACGCACCACACGTACTCAAGCACTGACACGCCACATGTTAACTCCCTGAGGAGGCGACAGGAGTGGAAGTACAATTTAGCACTGAAATGCAAATGCCCGAGGGAAAACCTGGACACATTCATGCAGGGATAATCTACCAAAAAAAAAAAAAAAAAAAAAAAAAAAAAAAAAAAAAATCTGGAAAATCTGGAAAGGACAGGGGGCTGCAGCTATCAAAATGCAATCCGGAGGTTTGGAAAGGAGACCAAGGGCAACAAAATACCTCCTCACCCTTAAGCAGCACTGGCACAGAGGCTGCAACACTGCTAGGCCAGAGGGCATGGCTTTCAGTCACAAAGACCCCTCTCCACTTTTAGGAGAGGATTAAGGGTAAAGGGTAAAAGCTTCAGACTCAGTTTATGGCTTTGTTTTAGATGCTGTTGGAGATACATGCCACAAATACACTTGTCAGCCTCAGTGTACTGACATGAAATATGGGTTAGCACTTTACAGTGAGTCAAATAACCTTTTTATTATTCCCAAGATACTCTAAATGATTTTCTTTACCACCATGAGACTTTTTGCAATGTTCTTCCTGGTTGAAAGAAGCAAAGCTCAAAGAGCTTCCAACAGACAGGTTTCTTAAGTTGTTCTTTTCTCCTTTGTGTCATGATCAAAGCCTGGGAGTTGGTTAACTATATACCTTAAAGGAAAGTCAGTGCTTAATAATAGTGTTATTATCACAGTGTACAAACCACCCAGGATTATTTGTGATGGCAGTTCAGTGAATTTTAGTCTGATTAGTGATTCAATTACTGTGAAGAAATGTTTATTTGAAATTACTCATAGCTGAATACTATTATTCCCATTTTATTCTTTAAAAGTATTCTAAGTGAATTTAGTCTGATGTACTAAAAAATACATTACTGCCACAGTACAATGATCTGCTTCAGATTTTTTTCAACATTGATTTTAAAAAGTCAATTTATGTATTCTCTTTAGGCTGGTAAAGGCTTCTCTTCAGCTCTAAAATAACAATCTGTAGCTACATGGTAAATAAGATTCAAATTTTATCTGGCATTTTTGCGCTAGGACTAACATAGCATGAATGTTACCATCAGGATGTGACTGGGGGTGGAATGACGGACACAGGCCACATGCCCATGAAGCTCAGGGAATGATGCAGGGTGCGACTGACGGCAGCCATTGCAAAAAAATCTTTGCCTCAACACAAAGCTGGCAAGAGCGTGGCCTTTTTTTAGGTAAGCGTATATGTCAGTTGAGTGAGTCAGATGAGTAAATTAACTGGTGGTGTAAATGTTTTGACCTGAGTTCATTACGAGTGTGAATGTCTTCCGGGGTTAACCAGACCCACATGCAAGAGTGAATACATGCCTCAGCCCAACACGGAGTATAAAAACTGAACAACTAGCAACAGAATTTTGAAGAGAGCAACAGGATTGAAGAGGCTTAACCATCTGTTCCTCCCTGGCAATCGGGCTTGTCCATGATCGTGATGGTGAGCAAACAGAACAGGAATGGGAATCACATTTATACAGTGATTTAACTATATATTGCAAATGCTAGTTTGTGCTTGTATAGTGGTTTCCATACCTTGCTGTATTACTTTTCTAAATCAAAACACTGCATAGTATATGCAGTGTTTACATATAGTATATGCAGTGTTTACGTATCTTCCAGAAAGTAAATTTGGTATTAAATATGACACCCTCCACACGTGGAATATCTAAAAGAACCTCCTCTGAATGCATAAGATGCTGTCCCAGGGTACCACAATTTCCGTGTTAACCTTTACCGGCAAGAACAACCTGACTAGTCACTCAAGAAGAAACAGCTAAGGGACTAACAGCTTCAAAATCACACAAGTAAGGAAAGGTTATATTGTACAAGCCTCTGGCCAACCTAGACACAAGACTCACAAGGGCCTACCATGGCATTTTGCCTGAAGAACAAACTAATTTCAGCTATGTTTTGAGATGGTTAAAAGCCACACTTATTACAGTGGAAAAGGAAATTAATTACAGCTCTGTGACTTCTAATAAGCACTAAGTTTTAGCAGTATTAGCTCTCCCACTCCCTCAGTATTCCTCAGAAGTTACCATAAAGTCCTATATCCATTTTGTGGTGTTTCCACCTTGAAAAAAAACAACAACAACAACAACAACAACAAAAAAACTTAAGAAAGTTCTCACTGCAGATTAATGAAAATCATGGTAGTTTAATCTATAACTACAAGCATTACTGAGTAAATCGAATCACAATCTTCTCAGTCCTGCTGTGTGTGTGTGTGTGTTAAGACAATTTGAACAGAAAATCTTTAATACAGGATATATGAAAAAAGTAAAAAACAGAGACATAGTACTTAGATTAATGAAATAAAGGTTACAAATGGGTTCCTTTTTTTATTTTAATAAACGTCCTACAGTAGGTACTTATATTTCAGCTGAAATTGCAGCCCACCTGTGTCTGGCACTGCATGTTTTATGGGATCCAGATAGACATGAATGATAATAGATTTTCTGGTTCCTAAACAAGTTATCTCCTTTCTAGACAATGGCATTTGCTGGAGTTTCTAGTACCAACACCTAACAATTGTTACTGCACTAAAGTTAAGAATCACACGAGCCACAAAAGAGGAAGCAGTAAATAGAAATATACAATCAAAATCAAACACCTCAATGACGGAATGTGCTAATATGTTTTAAAGGAAGACAAGGAAGTAGAAAAATCCAATGATTAAAAAGAACAGTATGAGAGGTATGATTGGACAAAACACACTGGTATTACTTAAAACATTTACAGCTACCTGGAGGAATCAAAAAGTTAGAAATGACCCCAGTGGGACATAATGAAATATATTTTTTTAATTTTTTGAAATCTGGAGATGCTTGTGGCAGGTTTGCAACACTGCACCCCTACTCACTGAACTATACTATATAGTAAAACTGATAAAAGAAAAAAAGAAAGAAGGAAAAAAAAAAAAAAAAAAAACACAGAAATTAAAATGCAATTAAAAAAACTAAGATCTATAGGTTTTAGTTACCATTTCACACCAATTTACCAGCATACTGAAATGTCTGTAGTTATTACATACATGCATCTCAAATTTCCCCACTGCAATACATACATGGTGCAATACAATGCAATGCAATACAATGGTGTTACATAGCCCAGTCCTAATTTAACTTGAAGAGTTTGCAAACCTACTCAGGTGTTTATATACCATATGTCCAGGAGTGATGTGAATGAGGGGACATGGAGCCCCTCTCTTAAACATCCATTTCCAAAAGAACAATCCATCCAACCCCGTGTCCCACCTCTGACAGTTTCTGATAACTAGTTCAAAGTAAAACACTTCAGTAGGCTTTTACTGGTTAAGCCTAATTAAAGTAAATGTTTCCTTTTTTCTCTTTATCAGGGATTAGTTAATAACTTGATTCTTAAGAGTTATTAAACTTTTTGAAGGTCTCGGTCATTCACATGTTGACATTAAAATCTGGTAATTCTGGCAGCTAGATGAAGCCGGACAAACAGCATGCCCCAAGTAAAGCTACAATGAAGAGCTGTCAGTCCTTTGCTGACATTATCAACCTCAAGAGCTGACCTAGCATCTGCTAGTACATTGTATCACAACATCCTTTCCACTTTTCTGGTGATTCCCTGAGTTACCCAGTGTCTGTGCAAAGCCCATTGTCATAATGAACTGCAAGCCTGATGCATTCCTTTCTGTAAAAACAAGGAGATAATTTATAAGCCACTGACTCATTACAGTTATCTAAAAATTCCTTCTAGCAGTGTGATTGAATTATATATTCTAAAACCTCGAAACTAAGAGTAAATTCAGCTTTGTTTGGGATACGTTCCCTTCAAAATGATTTCCCAGATGAGACAACAGCAGGTCCAAAATGTCTTTTTTAAGCAACTTTTAACTTTTACAAAAACGAAACACCAATAAACCCACTAAACAAACAAAAGAAACAATTAGTGGATTTTACCAAAATGTATTTGCTGAGTATCCAGTCCTGAATAGTATTTGCACTGCTTGTGGGTGGTTTTGTTTTTGTTTTTTTAATTATTGCTACAAATGCTTCAGCAGGAATAAAGACTATGATTATCAAAATAGAGAAACAAAAACGTAAGTGTATGTCAGCTGGAAAACACTAAAGTTTGTAATACAAATTAGATTGGTATCTTCATTTAATCGTGTTTAATCATGTGACTAAGTGTTTATCTGAAAGTTAGTGGGATATTGCTAGTATGATTAATTATCATAAAACCCATCAGCCCTGGAACGTTTCATTTTAAAGTGTGAGCATTTAAAGTTTTTCATTTCCTGCCACAAATAATAGCTTGGTATTCAATAGTGAACTATGTGTGACCCAGAACAGCTTCAAAGTCAAGCTACAGATGGTGCCCCTTGACTTGCTTACACAAGAGACAAAGTCTGAGGTTGGCTTGCATAAATCAGCAGCACATTTAGGATCCCTCCCACCCAGGCTCCAATTTGTTTCCTGCAAATGTACCTGAATGATTGAAGTTATTGTAAAATTGTATCTCTAAATACCAAGATACCAGTTTGCAGGCTTGTCTTTACAAGTGGTGTACTTTTCTCAGTTTACAGAGTGCTACTGAAAAATAATCTGTCCAGAATTAGGCACCTTCACCCAGATTCCCAAAATGAAACTGAGTGAGCCACGCTTTATATTCTTTAAATTTACAGGTTTGTTTTTATAATCTATTAGGTTTAAAAATAATAATAATAATAAAAAAGGAACTTTTCAAATTTTCCTTAAAATAAAATACTAGAATTTAAATTTTATGTATGCATGTTTCTCATTCTTGGCAGACTAGGCTGTCCCTACACACTTCTCTTCACTCGCAGTATTGCCCAAAATAAATGGTTGCTCTTTAAATAATAGTGACGATGAGAGTAAAATATCACTTTTTAGGCAATCCTCAGCAGTCAGAGCTGGTTTTGATCCTTTACACATTTAACTATCTTTGATTTTTTTTTGTCGCTGACAGATTCTAAATTTAAGCATGGCAACAAAACAGAATAGTTAAGATTTCCATCTAACAAGGCAGTGGATTCTTCTGATTTTTCTGGTAATAATCTTCTTTATTCAGATAGAAAGTAAAATTCATATCCATATACATGTAGCTTCTCTCAATGCTAGTCCTGTCCCTGCTGACACCTGAGCCTTTGAAAAGGCGTCTTCGGGTACTGCCCATATGAAAAAATGATCACAGCGAAGTCCTCTGGACAGCCTACACTTTCCATCATCCTAACATCACCTTACTACTCCTGGGTACAAGGGTTTGGTTGTATCCCAAAGGTGACAATGGAACAAAAGAATCCATCACGGATATTGATCAGTTCTATTCTTACTCCAGCTATTGCACTTTCCTTTCCAGAGGTGGATTTCCAGAGAAACGTGATATCAAAAATTCAGAGGAACACTTCAGTCTGACATAAAGGAGATGATAGATACACAGGAATGAAAACACAAATGGAAGGATAAAGTAGAAGGAAAAAAGAAAACAAAAAGTAGGAAGACAAGATACCAAAGCCCATCAGTCTTCCTACAAACAGCCTCATCTTGAGTAAGAATTATGATGAAGACTTTTGCAAGGTCCAATCTTTGCCTAACATACTACCAAGAAAGCATTAAGGAACAGTCAATTTCCAATAATACTGAACTTTCCTTTATTGTTTCACCTTATTTGCCTACTTTGAAAGATAATATCCAGATGAGGCTAAAGCACAGATGTGTCCTAACAGCCATGAGAAAACTGTGGAGCATGGAAAGTGTGTGTCCGAAAGAAAACCAAATGTGTCATTGTATCAGCCTTCTGATATAACAGGATTTCTAGATTCCAGATAGAAAACCAATACACCAAAACCACCAACTCTACTAGGATTTAAGAAATGGGAACACGATTAATGGAATTTACATACTTAAACCTTGAGATGCAGACTTTTAAGTTAAACTTAAAAGTCCTACCTAAAGAGAAAACCAGCCAACCAAACAAGCACACAAACAACAACAACAATCAACTAATCAATTAATGAACAAAGGAAAAAACAAACAAACAAACAAAACAAAAAACTGTTTATATATATATATATATATATATATTTTTTTTTTTTTTCTGTGATTCTCCATGCCTAGAGAACAGTTTGGCTTTGTTTTTTGTTTCTTAGTGCTAAAAAGATTGTGGTCTATCCCAAACCTAACTTATCGTGATCCGCTATCTGTTTCCTATGTTGTGATCTGCTTTTTCAGAAGAATGTTCACAGGGATTTTCACACAGCTTGCCATGGCCTAATCCTGGCAACTGTTATACCTGTCTTCAGATTGAGTATCTCAACTAGACGACACCACTTTATTATGCCAGGCCATTAAGTTGTCTGGAACCCAATCAAGACATAAGGTGCTATAAAAGACAGAGTCAAAAGAGATTTTCAGTCTTCTCTGCAACCTAAAGGCATTCTTGGTGCTTCCACAGTCTCTTACAGCATCCATGCATCCAGTCCTTCTCAGTAAGAACAGAAATATTGAGCCTCATTATTCACATTATCAGAACTGTTACTAAACTACGGAATAAAATTGATCATCCCCAATTTTGATGCCTAGCTCCAGAAGACATGATCACAACAGCCTTGGAAAGAGGAATGTGCCTCCTGTTAACTAGATACTAAAATCAGTTCAGCAAAGGTAAAATGCCAGGATCTATTTCTCAGATTGCAGTGCTAACTTTTCTAGATAGGAACTGAATGCCCTGTACTTCATAAAACAATGGCTTGGGTCTCTCCTTTAGGCAGCAGATGCATAAAAACACCTTCAGTGGCTAATTTATTTTGCTCAAGCTTAGCCTCTTTGAGGCTTTTAGTCTACATGACCTTGCCCCGGTCACACACTACTTTTGCTCACAGCAAGAACTAAAGGCTGACACCATAGAAACCCACATCTCAGGCTGAAACCATGGCAACGGGAGCATCTTTCTTCAGGCATACATGAGGTATGGAGCACAATTTCAAAATATTCAAATTGAAATAAATCATTCTCAAGCATTTCAATTCTCTAACACTGATTCCTTCAAATTATTACAGCCTAGGTTCTCAGGATGGCCTCTGGTTCCTATGAGAACTTCTCAGGGTAAATTCCTAAAAATAGTTCACCAGTTACCTTGATGCATCAAAGAAGAATGGGTAGTTTGAGAACTGTCTCCAAATTCCTTTGAAACAGCAGTACATGAAGGTTTCCTTCAGTCCAGCTGTTCTTAAAAGCCTTTTCTGTGAGTTTCTTCCCTAATGCAGAAAGAATACAGAAAGTACTACCAGTCACACAGTCTAACCAAAATGAAGAAAACATCAGAAGAAAAAGCCTTTTTCCACTGACCAGCTCCTTTCAGTTTCTTTAATCTTCAGGTTATTTTGTAGCAATAACAAGTGCAAAATTTTCAGACAGAAATGTGATGTTTTTCCTTTAAGTGACCAGTAATGCAGGAAAAAAAAATGTACCTTACTCTTCAAGCTTTTCTATAGGCTGTATGGCAATTCGAATACAGAGACCATTTATATGAATTTAAGTGGTTCATTAAGTATTATGGAAGAAACTTTTTTAATCAGTAGGTTTTTTTATATAGAATACAGTAAGAGTTTTCGGTAACTTAATGCCAGATTGATTTAAAAGGTTTGTAATTGCCTGAGTTGCACTGAATTATTACAGAACAGCTTGCCAGTAGGGAATGTCTTTTCCTAATGATAGCTGGCATGCACTTTTAAGTAAGAGTTTCTTAAAAATCTCTAATATAACTGTCAGTATTTTATTATCCACATAGATGTCCATTTTTTTTGTGAATCATTAATTTATTAACATCAAACTTCTGAGAAGTAGCAACACATGTTAATTACGCATTGCATAGCATTGCTTTTAACCAGTTATGGCCCTTCATCTGAATGAATGTCCTTGGCTTCTTATATTATTAGAAAGGGAAAACAGAAACACAACACTTAATTTTATGCCATTCATTTAAAAAGTACTTAATTCTTTCTCTTATCTATTTGGTACTAAATAAGGAATTAAGGGTATCTCTAGATCAGCTGCCCTTGTCCCTATGGGTGACTTCAGCTCCCCAGATACCAGCTGGGAATACCACACAGCCAGCACAAAGAGGTCGAGGAAATTCCTCAGGCACATTGAAGTGAACTTGTTGGTACAGGTGCTAAGGGAGCTAACTAAGAAAGGTGCCCTCCTAGACCAGAGAGGGTCTCATGGGTGATCGCTGGCTGCCTTGGCCATGGTGACCATGAAGCAGTCAAGTTTAAAATCTATGGTGATGGGAGAAAAGCTGCCAGCAAATCTTCAGCAAATCTTCAACCGTGGATATGCGGAGATATGATATATATACATGCTCTAAAAACATTAATAAAATATACCTAGACTGTGACCTAGAGCTTCAGTAGTACATATCCAAATGACAGGTCAAGCTGCAGAAAAGCACTTATCCAGAGGAGCTCGTTGTTATGGATAGCACAAAGGATTCTTCTCAGTTGAAATATGTTTTTCAAAAAGTGTTTCTTGTGAGCTTTACACGACTATCCCTACTCCAAAAACTCCTGCAATCTGACTGTTTTTAACAGACCTGCCAGCACTACTCTAGTCAACAACAGGAAATTACTGGAACTGCTTTATTCACCTTGCACCACATGTTCGTGTCTACACTGCACTCTGACTCCATCGACAGGGTGTTCTGGAAAGCTCGTAACATTAGCCAGCATTCGTGATGCCTTCTGCTGGGATCAAGATGCTGAAACAGTATACAAATACATTGTGACCTATATATGCAGACCTATTAGTGGATAAAAACCTTCCCTCCCTCCAGTTTTGGAATGACATTTTTATATGCATTTGAGCTCTTTTAAGGTCAAATTCACCTGCAGGTAAACATGAAACAAACCTGATGAATCTCTGGCAAATAAGGTGTTTCAAGTAAAAAATGAAAAGAAGTTGCAATTCTGACAGATAAGCTCTTTTGCTCAAGCTTTGAAGCTGCTATTATGGTTGGAAAAGCAGTTATACAAACAGCTCAGAAATTCACCTTGCTCTACTGCCCATCCAATATCTTATTTCTCTGATGGATTCTCATTTCAATGTAATCATATTCCCAGTAAAAATGGAACAGTGCAGGAATGGAAGACTTGACACAAGTTATTCAGTTCAAAATACATGAAACAATATTAAACCTGGCCATAGGGTTTTTAAGGAGGGGGAAGAGAATGTCTACTTGACTAAATTTAAAATATATTTAATGTGAAATTTCGATTTTATAGAACATATCCTTGCTGATCCCTTTGCTATTTCCTTCTGTAGTAAACATGAACTGGTGGAAACATAGGGCTTATTTGAAATCCTAAAAAGTAATTAAAGCTGAGACAGCCCAGAAAAAAATAAGTTAAAAAGTAGAAGTGGTTCACTAGTGGTTCCTCTGTGCCTAAGGGAAGTTTTAATGAAAAGTCACATGAGAACAAACCGCAAGAAACGAAAATGAGATGGCTGCTGTTAATTTGCCTAGGTCTCAAACAGATAAAGAGTAAATATTCAACAACAAAAATTGCTGTGATTTTGTTTATTTTAACACTTACTGGAAAAGCTGTTCCCTTGCCTTCTTACTCCTGAGTGTTCCATGGCAATACAACAGCCTTGTTTGCCCAAAATTGGGGGTGATTTTTGTTTGTTTTCTATAGCATACACTGAGCATTGAGTCCAGTATTACATATTTTCTCCAGACTGTCTGTTCCTTTGGAGCGAGGAAGGATTCCAGTTCACAGACTATGAGAATCTGTGGAAGAGCTCTGAAGGTAAGGAAATCCCTTTTCCTAAGGCAGGTGAGGATTCCCACTTTTTGCTCTCTCCGAGTTCTACAGTTGTCTTCATGAGCCAACTGAAAGGGATCTCCTACATGGGATGACCAAGTTTTCTTGTCTGTTGGATAAAATGGACAGGCTCACACTGTCCATGCTCCTGATCAAAGCCCTAAGCTTGCATTGATAACACAGAATACAGGTTTAACAGTGAACATCTCTCTGCCCACCAAAGGTGTCAGTCTCAAGTGCAGAAATAAGTGTTATCACTTCTGCTCTTAGCCTGCTAGAGCCCTGCTAGATGTTAGATCAAGGAACCTGGGATATAGCTTTTGTTTTAAGAACATGTGGATACATAATTACCAAAACTACATTAATTTGCTGACCAGATAAGTGACTGACATGTATTTCATTTCTTTCATGCCTAGGGCAGATTTAATTGTAGTTGAAGAGTGACCAGTTACATTTGCTCCAAAGTCATCTTACCCCAAAGTCATCCCAACCAGACTGTCATCACAGAGAAAAATCGAGAAAAAACACCCCTTTTTTCTTTTCAGATCTGTTTTGTAGAGCCTTTTTCTGCATTCATGACAAAGAAAATCATGCCTATTTTGGGTTTTCTTCTCATCATACAAGTAAAAAAAATTCTACTCCCATCCACAGTCATTTTGAATTTTAACAGGAGGGCAACTACACTTATAATTAAGACATTTCCAGACAAAATGAGCAGAAAATCAGTTCTTCCTACAGTGAATGTTGAATTGTGCTATTATCCTACACTCAGCAGGTGCCAATTTTCTACAAAATCATGAAGTGTCATAATTATAAGCAGAATTACTTGTTAAAGTTTAAGAATCAGACAAATAGCAAATGGGAATGTTGATTATCCAACAAATGTAGGGGAAAAAAGTAAAAATAACTGTGTCTGATGAAACTAGTATATTATTTATGTTCTAAGGGGCAAGATGTATTTCTTTAAAATGTAGTGGTTGCTTTAGAATTTCTAAAGACTATTATTTCAAGTGTTTCTTGAGTTACCTATTTAAGCACTTTTCCCCTGCAATGTTTACAGATACTGTCATTAAATCTTGTGGCATTGAAAAACAAAGAGATGCTACATCCACTTACACTGCTTGATAGCTATGATTTGAAAAACCTGAGAGAAAAATGAAGAGGCAGTGTCCAAACTTTTCTATTTATCTTGTAAGCTTTTTTCTTACCACAGTACAATAAGACATCTTTCATTTGGAAGCCCTGATTCCAAAACCACCTGTATGGGTGAAACTGGTATACTCAGCTGAAAATAATGAAAATAAGGTGAGTATGACTGAGGTAAAAGCCTTGCTCCTGCTTCTTTCATGTTGTAACAATTGTCTGTCTCATGATTCTCCCACTATACTTAGCACTGTGTGTGCAGTACCAGGCTCGACAATATAAAATTTATTTACTGTTTCAGTATTATTTATTTATTTATTTACTGTGTCAGACACAGGAACAGGCTTCCTAGTGAGGTATTTGATGCCCCAGTCCTGTTGGTGCTCAAGAGGCATTTGGATAATGCCCTCAATAATGTACTTTAACTCTTGGTTAGCCCTGAAGTGGTCAGGCAGTTGGACTTGATCTTTGTAGGCCCCTTCCAACTGAACAGTTCTATTCTATTCTGTTCTCATCTAAACTACAAGTTTTCTGAGACGTGAGGAAGTAAAAGTGAAGATAATCAGAAATGGAATTTTTCTTTTCTTTCTTAATGATGTTAGTAATTGTTTTATTCATTCAACACCCAATCAAACGAATCAACACAAATTAGAAGTGGTATCCTCTGAGTCACCACTCAGAAAAATGCCACAGGCCTACAGCAGTTGAAGCCTGCAAGAATGCTCTATTGCTTAACTCATTACAGTGCCCTAGTCTGCACCTTTACCTTCCACAGCCAGGTCCAGTGGAGCTCCATTTTACCATTTGTTTGGTTGTTCCCACTATTCCTACCAGAAAGAAAAAAAAGTTCCCCATATATTTCCAGTCTCAGCTGACTTCTGTCCAGACCATACTGTGTTGGTAAGACAATGAAGACAGGTAAGATCCTAGTTTCTACTTGATTTTTTTGTTATTCTCGAATTCCATTGCATTTGGTCCTACTAAGTTTCACTCCTTTTGTACTATTTTATTTATAGGTGATATTAATGTAGTCTATGTCCCTTTTTCTGGGAGAAAAAAAAAAAAAAAGCATTTCCCTAGTATTAACTTAAAAAATCAGGTCCTAGAAAACAACACTTACAAAAATCACACTGCATGTAACACTCTAATCCACTACTCTGCTTTGTGAAGCCAATGTACATTAGGCACTGACAACCTTAACACTGCTTAGCCCTGGCAATTATTTATCATCATCAGTTTAATGCAGTAGGTAGCATGTTGTCACAGACCAAAATCTTACCCATGAAATGAAGATTTTGACAGAATCACATTGTGGATATTTTTTCTTCTATAGAGAAAATCTGTATAAAGACCGCAAGTGTTAGAACTTCCAAAAGAAAAAAACAATGCAAATCATCTACAGGATTTTAACCACCCTCTGTCAAAGTAAACATAAAGATGGTTACAGAAATAAGTTTTAAGCCATATTGATGCCTAATGCTATTTACACACACACACACAAAATGTCATAGTGGAGCAAATCAGCAGTTCATTCACCTACTTCTGCTGCAAACTGTCAGATGCTCTGAGAGAACTCTGCAAGAACAGCTTTGCATGGATACCCCTGTGTGCTTAATTATGGGCTATCATGCCACTGAAGAAGTTTTATTTCTAAACTCTAAAAGAAGGAAACTGTTTAATCCTCTACCATGTAGCAAAAGAACTCAAAAGGAAAAACATCATCATGAGCTGAAAAAAACTTAGGTTAAAAGTCTTTGAAATAACATTTTAGCTCATTTTTTACAGTGAAGCTCAGCAAAAATATCTGCAAGATTCAAGTGGAGCAAGAGACTCTGTAATCAGAATATTTGTCAACATTTTAAATGGCTGGCCATGCATTTAACATATGAAACCTCTAAAATCTACATTTCCTGGTATGAGTGTACCTGTAAGCAAGCCTTCGAGACAGTTCTCCTTTTAACCACAAGTAAATACCTAAATAAGCAACCACGTCACAAAGCTGAACTGCTTGGGTATGAAAAAAATAAAAACTGGAAACACAGCGGATAAAAAAACACTTCTGGCAATTACAGCCCATGGAAGGGAGGTTGAACGAGATGTCCTTTAAGGTCCCTTTCATCTACAATTCTATAACTATTAAATAACTAAGACTGTTGTAACTATTAAACATTGACAAAGCTGCAGGTGAATTACAACCAAGAAATCTGTAGAAGAACGGTATGGGGAAGAGAAAAGCCCTTGGTAGGGTTTCTGGTAACTCACTAAGTATGGAAGGGAGTATAAGAGAACTGGAGTAGCAGCTAGTGTAAATTGTACAGAGGACAGAAAATTATCAAACCAAATTTAGAAATGCATGGTTCAAAAGACCATGATAACAGGCTGAATACATAGGAAAATGAGTTGATGATAGAAAACCTTACTTGAAATTTTTGAATGTTACCTTCCTTGAAAACATAATACGCACCTGTAGGTTGTGGCTGGAGGAGAAGAAAGCTAGGTTTTAGGGATTAAAAAAAAAAAAAAAAAAGATATAGAAAATGATCCGCTGCTCTGGGGAAAAACCACATATGTTGACGAAGTTATAGGCTCCTCTTGCCCTATAAAAATATTACTGTATGTTTCTATCTTTTATGTGGCAAGACAACAAGATTTCCTGCTGAAGTACCACAGACTGCTGATTTTAATGGCTTGAGGCACACCCTCTGACTGTGAAATGAGGAATTCAATAACTGCCAGTAAAAGGTTTCAGTCAAAAACATCTTAGGAGAGATTTTGGATTATTGGATTTGTTACTTAACACATGCAATTATACCCTTCATGTTAATGAAATCCTTATGCCATTCAACTTGGATCCATTTCATAACCATCATGTATCAGAATGGACAATCAGAAGAAAAGGCATAACCTCCAGCAGATGCCATTAACATCCAAGAGACAGCAGATGCTAACTTTTGCTTTCATGTGAATATATACGTGATCTGCTGCTGCACTGCTTCTGTCCTTACCTTCACTAGCAAACCTTACAGTGATTGTTTTGGCAGAGCTGTTACCTAACGACTTCCAAGTAAAATGAAAAGCATATTTTGATGTAAATTGTAATGCCAAAGTCAAATATATGCCAGCTAAGTGAAATTAACCTTCAAGTGGTACTTGAATAATGGCAAACCAGAAGGGTATGTGAGAGATTAGATATATTGCAGTTTAATTATGTTACAGTAATTCACCTCATTAATTTCCTAAGAAACAATAACCACAACAGTTAAATACTGTAATTAAAAAACACTATTTCAGACCTAATTTTAATTTTATGTGACTTTGCAATATTACCCAGTGCAAATAAAAAAAAAAAAAAAAAAAAGAAAAACAAAAGATAGAGCAAATATCAAGTTCTCTGAAGAAGCCATAAAAAACATCCTCATCCCTTTAACACATGACAATAGAGAAACAAGGTGAGCACTACTTTGATTTATTTCTGTCTCAGTCTGTGCCACAATGACCCCACTTCTGCAAATAACACCAGCAGGAAGCAGTTCACAGCTTCTGCTAGGTCGCAAGTACTCTGGGGACATTTTCGGTTCTCTCCACTGTCAATATGCATGGTTAAAATAACACCTCCCTGGGAAGACCATCAGTTTGGACAACACTGTACATGTAAATTTTTTGTTTAAAAAATGAGTCCTGCTACTTTTAGAACAGACCATGTAATTTGGAAGATCCCACCATACATGTGGAGAACATTTCTCCATGCTGGCAATGCTGCTGCCCTGGTCAGACATACATGTAGTAAATACAAATTTATGTAGAACAAGAATTTGATATAAATTGAGCACCTCAAAATGACAAGTAAGCCCGACACCTTCAGCACTAAAGCTCAGATGGTGTCAATACCAGAGGAGAGTTTGGCATGAAACCCCAGGAAAGCAGCTCTCTGCTGCTTCAATACACGCTGAAGCATCAGTTTCTGGGGGATCTTCTGTTTGTGAGCTAAGCAGAATTAGCCTTTTTATTTAACAAATTCATAGACAATGAATTTAACAAATTCAATTTCTACATTGATAACACATGCAGGTATTTTCCACATGGATTAAGGCAACAGTTAACAGCTATAACGAATAACCTCATGTTAAAAAAATTCTATATAGATTATATCCTTCATTCAATCACAGTGCCAAATCTAGAGTAAAAGGTTTGTTTTGATTACTTGATTTTAGATTTTTTATTTATTATGTTTATTATGTAATGGTTTATTCCACAACATTGTGCAACTACACTCTGATTACTTAGCTGTGTTTTTTTGGTTGGTTGGTTGATTTTGTAGGTTTTTTTTTTCTTTATGGCTCTCAAAGGAAAAAATGAAATATCTTTTTAAAAATGGTGAGTAATAAATGAGAAGCTTGTGTTCTCATAGAACAAAACATAACAGAATTGAGAAAGCTATGTTCAAATATATAAATACTGCAGCAAGAATAAAACTCATTCATTTGTAATATTTTTCCATTAAAACAAAATAATAAGTACTGAAGTTCAAATGATATATGACTATCTCCTTGAAGAAGATATTCTTTACATCTGATAAACCATAAATACTAGAGAAGGTACCTCAGGCAGAACACGCACATTTGAGTGATCTTGGAAATATACAGTCTATATGAGGATGAGTTATGAAGGTGAACAAATTTAATATATCTGGTTGCCTGGTGGACACCCACAATTTGCAATTTAATCATCCACAAGTCATGGCGTGTTCATAATTATATTAGACTTTGAAATAAGGCAATACTGGTTATGCTGAGACAAAACAAAACAGCCCACCTTTTCATGTTTATGGTAATTCATCAAGGAAATGGTAGTTATGCGCAAGGTGAATTAAAGCATTAGAGCTGCACTGCATGAAGAGAAAATATATTGCAGACAGATTTTTGAATCTACAACATACAAGAGTGTATCATTATTGTACCTTCAGATTTACACAAGGAAAATAACACCTGTACTTTCATTCTATATGACGAGCAAGGGTTGTTTTTTGTGGTTTGTTTTTTTTTTTTTTTTTTTCTGTAAGATATTCTTAAGACTATCAACATTTCCAGAGTCAAAAAAAATGATCCCCTACTTAAAAAACAGAGGCACAGGCATTAACCCTGTAATCCCAGACCCTCGCAAAATAAAACTTATCAGAATTGTTGATATACATTAAATATTTTTTTTAGAAACACTGAACTAGGTAGGGAAGGTTATTTTCATATTTTCGTGGCTTAGACTCTCAACTGCACAAGGATTTTCTTTCAGTAAGCATTTAATTACTTAGAGAAAAGAAACTGATATCTCCTGGAAATATTGAGGGAGATCATACTACAATAAACCAGGCTAGTGCACATTTTTTGGAAGTAACAGACCCAGGTCCAAATCTCTGCTTTGAATGAAGAAGACATGTAGACATGATCGGTAATCCTATTTCACATGAAGTAAACAGTTCTGGCGACAGGCACTGAAGGAGACCTTCTCTTCACACTACAGCTGATCATTCTGTGAACAGGATGCTTTGCTGTGAGTTGGGAGACATATGACCCCTCAGGTACAAGGAAGTATTGAAACTCTTGCACATCTTCAGATTTGTCCAGAGAGAAATACCTTTCGAACTTGTTGTTTTGTCAATAAAATCTAGGAAGAAAATCTTATTTTGGGTTGATTTGAGCAAATTCTTTTTCTTTTTTTTTTTTTTTTTAGTGTTACCATGGATTCAAAAGGAAAAAGAAAGCAAACAAACAAAACAAAAAACAGAGCAATACATTAACTCATGTAACTCGTATCCATGTACGTTCATGGAGGAAGAAAAAGGGAAGAGGTAAACTAGAAAAGGAGTAAAAGGAAGAACCTGCAGGACTGCAAGACATTGGTCTCATAAAAAATTCAAGCAAGGCACTGCAGTCTGGTTTTATCAGTAGAGGAAAGCTCTCTGACCTTCTCAGCTCACAGTGCCCCCTTCCTGGTGCAGAATCAAGTCCTCACCAGCCCTGAAACCCCTGGGTGACAAAGGCTGTGTGGTGCTGAACAAAAGACTGGGTTACTCTCAGCAAGACACTGAAGGGAAAGAAAAGAGAGGTCTCAGTTGATTGAATTCTCTTAGCGGAGGGGGACAGGTTGACACTGGGTCTGAATTCCTGGTTTCTTTTGCCTCTTGCAAAAGAACTCTCTTAGACAGGGAGTTCATACACATAAATGAATATGAGCAAGGGAAGTCTAGTAACTACCACTCTTAATGGTGTTTAGAAATATTTTCAAGTATGGATCAGTATGCACTGATCAAAGAAGACAAACATCACAAAATCACAGAATTTCTAGGTTGGAAGAGACCTCCAGAATGTGTAGCTGTGCAGCTCCTCAAGAGCAAGTAAATCTCCTTCACTTGGAAGCTAGCCAATGTATAGACTACAGTATTTCAGATGCTGCCATAGAAAGAAAGAAAAAAAATAAAAGAGGCGGTTAACATTGCTATTAACCCTGAAGTCTTCTTGCTCTGAGTATTGTCACTGAAAGCTTTAGAAACAACACTGTATCATAAAGTCGTCTCATTCCTTTCCAAAAGACAATCACATAGGAAGATCTCTAATAAAAAAGAAAAGATTAATTGGAGAGCTGTCTTCAGAGACCAAATGTTCCAGACCTGACAGTTCTATAATGTAAGTAATTAGGGCAACATTATGAGTTACGTTATCAGAGCAAGCATCATGATCAGCAGTTGTTTATATTTCAGGGTCTATTCACGAATACAGTATACAGAAAGTAGAGCACTAAAGACAGAAGAAACAGATGTTGCCAGAATAGAGCTGACTTCTCAGCTGATTGTCATTCTCTCCCTAACAATGCCTTCAATGAATGCATCTTCATTAAAATAAATTTAATCTTCAGTAAAAGCAAGTAAACTGTTGCCTGTCAATGCAACCTGTAGAAGTAGCAAATAATGCACTTCTGCAGATGGCACATCAAGTCAACTTCTTTTGTAAAGTGAAGATTAAAAAAAAAAAGTGAAGATTAAAGGTGAGCATAGCAGTTCAGGGGAAAAAAAACACAACCATTTGCACTAACCTCTGCTCATTTCTGCAACTGAATATGACTTATATTTCTGCTAACGTTCTTAAGTGCTCATGGCCACTGTTGGGGGAATACCTGTGGCTCCTCCTCTAGGCATATGACTGGCTAATAGCTGGAAAGAAACAAAAGCCTAAATAACCAAAACTGAGGCAGCATTTGCCCCCATACTGGTAATGCTAAAGATAAAGACCATTTGCCAGATAAAACAATTAGCAGGGAATTACTAAGAGGAAAAAAGGAGTCAGCTTGAAAAAAAAGTATACAGCAGACATGGAGATCTGCAACAAAAAGAAGAAAGATGAGGGTGACACATTAGCAGGCAGAGATGAGTTTGATATTTGCCAGCAGTCACTCCGACAGCATCACAACCTCTGCCTGGCCAGAGCATGGGGTGTTGTACCCCACAACAAAGACTTCATGCAAAACAGGGCAAGTCTCTGAAGTGGACTGGGAACTTTTGGGGATTAGTTATATAATAGCATAGCATAGAACAGTAATTTGTAGGTACTTCTCAGAATTTTGCAAGTGTCAGGTATTGTGGTTTATAGTATTCTATAGTGACCTATGGTATTACTGATTGGGTTTGAGTGCATAGTTCAGTGACTGTTAATTACACGCCATTAATAAATCAATAAATTGCTTTGATCATGACTGATTTAAAGAATTTGAGCTGAAGTTTTTGTCTGACAGTTTTTCGTTAGATCTCAGTGTTACTTACTTAGCTTTCGTTTTTCTTATATCTTCACTTGTCTGAGACCTTAAGTGGTACAATACGCTCAGAAAGTAATTTCAAGCTGAATTTAAACCGGATTTGAAATCAGTTCTGTTTTTGGTTTTGTCAAATGAAAACTTGATAAACATCTAAAGGCTGACAGATAATAACACATGGGATGTTTATCAGAAACAAAACTATAAATGGTAACACAGTTTGTCTCCCAACTCAAAAACAGTGTCATATGTCTGATTACACGTCAGACACAAAATTCTGCAAGCACATGCAGTGCTTTCCTACAGCAAGAGTAAGCACATGATCACAGATGAAAAGTAACAGTAAAAGTAAAGTTAACAAACGCAGTGTATCCAACCTGCATGCCCCTGCAGCAAGGGGCAGTGGTACTTCTGTAGAGGCACTAAGAAATTACCATTCCCTCTGTAGCTGCTTAGTGCATATGGTGGGAAAGGCAAGAAGTTGAACTTTCCTTTAACTTTGTCATTGCTTTCTCTCTAAAATCTCATTACGTATCTGCTTTTACTCCTGATGTCCCATTTGATGGATTTTTATCTATTCAGACTTACAATAAAATATAAGAATCAAGAATCTAGAATGCAGGATTAGTATTTTAAAGAGAACATTCCCAAGCCTCTTGAAAATTATGTTTTCTATCTGATTCTCTTATTTCTATTACATAAAACAATGGTGAGAAATTACATTCAGAATGCTTCTCTTTCAACAGTAACAAAGTAGTCTTATAGAGAAGAGTGTAAAACATTTTTACTACACTCTCACTTCCTGTGGGGGAAGAAACAGTTCCTAATATCACAGACAGTATCAAATGTGTAGTTTTCTATTCAAAGTATCAGTATCAGCTTTGGTCTCATTATTTCACAGAATCACCGAATTTCTAGGTTGGAAGAGACCTCAAGATCATCGAGTCCAACCTCTGACCCAACACTAACAGTCCCCACTAAACCATAAAAACTAAACCATAAAAAATATTTCTCCTATCTCAAAAACCACAAAAAGAATCCCTTATGGGAAAAACACAACTACCTGAAAAGTAGCTAGTTTAGGTAGTTTTGGCAATTAATGCTACAAAATGAAAACAGTACTGAACTTAGAAGTGAACTTCACACTTGATGAAAACTCCAGAGACAACTGAAACAACACAAGTTTCAGTTACTCAGTTGTTCATTCTTGTAGAATATTCTAGTCAAAATGATGATATAAACAAATTCCTTGGGAAAATACATCTTTAATGAAGAAATTCTATGAAAACTATATTTTAAATCATCCTTCTGATATATAAATCTTTCTTTATGATCTTACAAACAACCTCAGGAAGACACCGGGGAAATAAAAGGTATGATTTGTGTTGCAGGAATGAAATGGGAGCCAGCGGCTTCATGCTGAGCAGACACAAGATACAGAAATAGTTTGTTAACATACGCATTGACAGTTTAGGTAAAGAGATAATGTTCAGTTTAAAGACAGGACTGGAATAGTTATTTCAGATAAAAATCTGGATTAATTAAAACTTTTACGTACAACTTATATGGAAAAAAGCCATGACTACATTTTTGAACTTCTGTTGTTCTCTGGGCTGTCCCACAGACATGAGTATAATGGTATGAGTTCATGTGGACATGTGCACCATGAATAGCATGTATTGGTGGTACATACAGTGCTAAACAGGTCAGAAAGTACTGCACCAGCCTGTGTTGGGATACTTGGTGTCAGGCAGCATACAGCTTCCAAATGCAACACAGCAAACAACAAGCTTTCCCTTTACAGCATGGGAAAAAGGAGCAGTGCTGGCACTGCACAATCTTAACTTACTCATGTCAGTGGTGCTGGGACTACTGCTCGTGCAGGTCCCTGCCCACAACTGCTGTTCACTCTGAACCACATGGATCTAGAGGTTAATATCCACATGTCTACAGCATGATCAGCTTCCTATCAGCCCACTGTATGAGCGTGGAACACAGAATATCTTGAACTGGATGAAAAGGTATGGGTTTGGGCAGGGCGGATTTCACCCCAGCTTTCCACCTGATGAGAACATCTAAACTCTTTAACAACTTACATGTTTTTGTGGTAACTTCTAAGAAATGTTAACAGTCTGGTCTATGTCTACTCTAAGAGACTGATCTTTGACTAAAGCCACTGAGGATACCCAAGTAGATAAATATCTTTTTCTTCTTTTTTAATACCATCAATGTAAATTGTCTTTGCAAAATAGTGTAAAGTGACTTTGGTTCCTGAGCACCAGATCCTAAACAGCTGATTCAATCCTTGCAATACAGATGGAAAAATATAAAGATAATATGCATCATAACAACAAGCCAAGAAATACAGCCATGTTTCGTAACTGAACTAAATGTTTAAAATAATTTAACAAAGAAAAGTAAATAAAGTAGCTATGATTTATCTCAGAGGAATATTGCTGTAACCATAGGTTAATTACAAGCACCAGCATTTATTAGCTTGCAGAGGAGCTAGATCTGGTTTACTTCCAAAGCAGCTCAAAGTATAATAAGACAAGGAAATGGTTCATATGATAATAAATCGTACACACAATTCCCTGTTTGTTTCAGTAAACATCTTTACTCTGGAGGCACTGCATGCAGAGCTTCTTCCCGACAATAAAAAAGAACTCTGTGTAACTTACAGTTCCAGGGATGCATTGTGCCCCCAGAACTCATTCAGCTGAAAAAGTAGAAATAATTTCAGTTTACAGAAGTTTTCTCAAAATGATTACAGAACTTGCCATATAACAATCTCCAAAACAAACTGCTATTTTCCTTTTATGTTCCCCTTGACATTTTTAGTTCTTTAGCTGTTTCTAAGTTTCGATTTTCACAAGAGTGGCAATGTTTTCTCTGATAAATAACAGAAGTTTAAAAAAAAAATCTCAAGCATCTGTGATAAAACGGAAGGACAATGTCATTAATTACTTTGTGCTTATATGTATAGAAGAAAAATGAAGTGACAGAAGGAAGAAAACATTTTGAGGTGTTTTAAACATATTGCTTCTTATATAAGAGATAACTAACAAACTCATTTTTACCTCTGTGCTGGGTCTGGCTTGGATGGAGTCAACTTTCCCTGCAGCAGCCCATACAGTGCTGTGCTCTGCACTTGTAGCTAGAGCAGCACTGGTATCACACCAGTGGTGTGCCCATTACTGAGCAGTGCTGGCACTGCATCAGGACTCCCTCCAAGCCCCCAAGGGCGGGGGGATGGGCAAGTGATGATGAGGGGACATCACCAGGGCAGGTGACCTAAACTGACCCAAGGGATGTTCCATGCCATGTGGGGTCACACTCAGCAATAAAAAGTGGGAAAGGGGAAGGAGTGGAGGGGCTCTCATCATGGAAGCTTCTGTCCTCCCGAACAACTGTTATGTACATGTATATTGAGGCCCTGCTTCCTGGGATGTGGCCAAACATCACTCATAGGGTGTAACTACAAGGTTAAAATATAAATGATTATCCTCAAATCTGCAAATCACTCACACAAATATATTGCAATGTCAGAAGTATAACAATGTGTAGAAATTGAATTGTCTTTGCATAAAGATTATGGTACGTGTGTCAACAGAACGAGCAAATTAATATCTTGAATATTTCCATTTGTGTTTTCTGGTCACAGAAAGCTATTTTGCCTTTCCTCACTTTTGTGGAGGTTATTTACCCTTTCCTGTAATTATAAAACTTCTCAGTATGTGCAGTGAATTCCTCTCTTACGATTATTTCTAACTAGTTTTTTAATGTCCTGTTGAATCTAACTGCTTAACAGCTTCAACTGCACTTTTTGAACTTCCTTTCCTTATAAATACTGACACTTTTTATTAATAGGATTTCCAATTTGATATGCCCTGAGTTGCAATGCCAGAAGGATTACTTAGATTGTTGAAATTTAAGTCTTTGTGGATTTGATCGCATAACTGAAGAGGCTTTGCTCAGGATTGCAAAAGGACGTGCCACACAGAAAGTTTAGAAAACCAGTAGTTACAGGGCAGGCTGGTTATGTGATAGGTTTTTGGACTATGGGTCTAAGTGCCATGGTTTCTAATATCACAGTTTCATTTATTTCTATTTAGATATTCTAAGGGTCAAGGTCAAGCCATTCCTAGGTCTCTAAATCTCAAAGTAAGAATGAGGATGAATGACAAAACAGTTTATCAGATTTATCATGTTGCTGGCACCTATACCACCAGGTAATCAGATCCTCTGTCATGAATATTTTTGATTTTGGAGGAGGACTTTGCTCCTTTTGCTATAGGCACAGGAGGGAAGAAAAAAAAATGAGTATCAGGAGTGGTGGTCCCTGAAATACAAGAAGGAAAAGCATGAGGAACATGTGATGCATGAAGACTAAATGATGTAGACATTCAGTAGCTGACAGGACAGAATTTCAGACAGCCCACACCATCAGAAAGTCCAAGGGAACTGACTGTTCAAGTCTTTTAGAAAAGTTTGTTTATAAGCTAATACATACTAATGTCTCTTTAAGAACGTACTTGTGTTGTCAGCAGGTTGTCAAAGAGCTGTCAAAAAGTCTCACCACATCAAAAGTTTATTTAAGGACAGGCCTTGTATTTCAGGCAAGCTCACATCACTTGAACTTCCTGCACTGTCACGCCAGCTGCAGTTTTTGTGTAGAACGTAAGATTTTACACTAAACAGCTTTTCATGTAAAAAGCTAATTTGTGTAGATACTTTTCAACAAAACTTTATCAGACCTAAGATGTGAATCTGATGTTTTCAACGTCAGATCTGCTTATGTTCTTTAAATTTGGTGCTTAAATATACACATCTTATCTTGCTCAAGATTCACAAAGTTCATTTCCAGTCTTAAAGATCCCAATGTGGCCTGTATTGAACATAGCACGCAGAACATTTTATGTTCTGTTTAAACTCACTGTGTTCACTAAAACTGTGTCTCGTACTTTATTACTGTGAGAAGAATCCTGGTAAATCACATCACATCAGGACTTACATATATAACAACTATACCCAATACAAAAGTAAATGAATCTTCAACATATATGAATATCTTAATTAGATAATCTAATGCTAATCAATGGAATGAAATCAACTGTGATGAATAACAAGTTGATTCTTAACCATGCTGATTCTAAAAGATATACCAAAGTCCTCTCAAAAATCTGCTCGTAAATGCAAAATGTCAAAAGGCATTGACACCACAATCAACATGGGATTCACACAGGATACTGCAGATATTGAAAATGTGATTAGTTCTTCTTTGACTGCAGCTACTACTTCTACCATTTTCTCCCCAGTATTTTCTATATATGTTTTCTATATTTGGACTATCTATATTTTATATTTTATATTATCTGTATTTTATGTTTTATATTATCAGACTATCTATATTTTCTATATATATTTTCTATATTTGGTGATGATCACCAAAATTTGCTATTTATTTTAGTAAGAGCAATGAATAAATTATGTCAGCTCACATAAATCTATGAGGAATGATTTTCTCCCTGGATATGCACACATATCAAAAGCTCAACCTCATCCCTCACCTTCCCACAATGTATTAGCATCTTCACTAAAACACTGTCACTGAACTATCCAGGGGTTACTTCGGGTGAATAAGACATGACTGTTTTTTATAAAAGACATTAACTCTTTTAGAGCAATTTCCCTATCTAAAACTGTTTATTGATAATTCCATCTTTATTTCCAATAATCATGTTTCTATTATAAGTTATACTCCTATTAGCTGGGAGAAAGGATTCACACCCTTCTCTGTTGTCTCCTCTTCACATAGTAACTAGGATCTACACAACCAGCAATACTGCACAATGGTACATTACACTGTAGTTATGCAGCAGTCTTCCCTCTGTGAAGTTCTCTTACGATCAAATACATTATTGTCTGCAGAAAACACACTTCTTAAATTTTTTATTTCTTGAGTTATAACTGGGATTATACACACACAAACATGTAGAACACTCTGGGGCACCAAGTCATTTGCTACCTTATAAATCACGGTAATATATTCATCTGTTTTCATTATATATACAATATTTATAGACATATTTGCAAAGTTCAGTTTTAAAATCATATTTTGTAAGAAATGGAAACCCAGTGATTAATATATAATAAACTATTAATTACTTTTAAAGCCTATTAAATCTGCTGGGTGTTTCTTCAAGGATGACTGCCCATATCTGACAATTTTAAATTTCTCTGAATTTCTCTGGATATGCCTATCCATTAAATGAAAAAAATGTCAAACCAGGTATCTCTCACTTAAGGCATCATTCTGTAAGACAAGTTTTCCCTATCCCATGGGATGTCTCTTGATAAAGGTGGTAATATTTACAAACAGCAATCAGACACCCATTTTTTCAAAAGGAGTTTATGAGCCTACTTGGCAAAACTGAAGCTTAATTTCACTTTTTTTTTTTTTTTTTTTTTTTCTTTTTCCAGTTATGATAACCAGTTGTGGTATTCCTTAAAACCAAAAATGGATCAATCATTCTTCTACTTTGTGATAATTCAACATATTAAGCACAAACTCAGAAGGAAATGATCTCAATGAATAATATGTCAAAATAATGCAATGCACTTTAGCTTATATTCTGCTGATGGATTTTAAACCAGTCTTTAGGAAATGGTAATGTTGTTTTGAAGATGAATCTACTCATAACTGACACACTATGACAAACAATTTATTTTCAAAGTAGCAATTTATGAGAACCAGGTGAAAGATGATAAAAACTTAATAAAAGTTTGAAAACATTACAGGATTGAAGGCAGTGAATCAATATCTGAATCTCCAATCAAGAAAGTACCGTTCTTAATGGTTTTTTAGAGCTCTGCCTCTCAGAGCTCTAATGTTAAGTTATCCAGGTCATGAAGCTCCGATCTTCCCAGTCCGTTTTCTCCTCGGCATGAGATTATGAAATCCATTTATCTTAACCCAATAGAACACTATCTGCAGATACAACACATGCTGCTATCAAAGAAGCAAACAGCATTGGAAAGCCTTTTGATATATTTATTAACTCCTTAGTGTTACTTTATTAGAGGAATAATATAAACTCACGCACAGACTTCTTCTTGAAGCAATGGGACAGAAATCTGAGAAGACGTGCTACTGCAAGTGGTGCTACTGCAATGTCCAGATCTCCAACTGACAATAAACTTTTCATTAATATTACACTCTTAAGTAAAAGTAAGTATGCTGCTTCCTGCCTCTTAAGATTCATTTAGTTGCAGAAGAACAAATAAAGTTCAATTGATAACAAGTAGGTAGAATAAACAGAACAAGGAACATGCATAAGTACCATGACATGAAGCAAATTATAACATTTTATTGAGTAATCTAAGCAACTTTTTGCAAAGTAATTACGAAGCAGAATGAAATAGCTGAATTCAATGAACACACGTATACCTATATACAATATATCTATCCTACTGAGAACTATTGCCAGCTTCCAGGAATCAAATTTTTAAAACCTAGAGGACCAAAATTGTTCAGACATGTGGCTGTCAGGTATGTTTTCGTGAAAAATGCAGACTTTCACAGAATCTAGTATCAGTTTCGTGTCATTTTTTACTCTCAATTTTTATTGTCACTTTGTCAATTTAGCAGCTAACACAAACAAACGCCCCTGAATTTCACATTCTGGTTCCATTTAATTAATGGTAGACTAAAATTGAGTTACTTTAGACTTTATTTTTGAGGACCTTTATATATAGTCTTAATATTTATTTGCACCACTTTAGCCTAAAATGCTTTTGTCCTACATCCTGTGGACCCCAATCACTGTTTACTAATATTCCAAAGGAAAAGACCAGAAATAGAAGATATAAAGACCAGATCTAAGAAAGAAACAAATGCTAAATGCTATTTGCCGTCTCTGTTGTCAAAATTTTGAGAGGCTATCTCAGCATAGGAGAAGAATCCTGAAAAAACAACCCTATGGCTTTACAGATGTAAACTGGGCTTGTTCAGCCTGGAGAAAAGGAGGCTCAGGGGTGACCTTATTGCTCTCTACAGATACCTTAAAGGAGGCTGTAGCAAGGTGGGGGTTGGCCTGTTCTCCCACGTGCCTGGTGACAGGACGAGGGGGAATGGGCTAAAGTTGCGCCAGGGGAGTTTTAGGTTGGATCTTAGGAAGAACTTCTTTACTGAAAGGGTTGTTAGGCACTGGAACAGGCTGCCCAGGGAAGTGGTGGAGTCACCATCCCTGGAAGTCTTTAAAAGACATTTAGATGTAGAGCTTAGGGATATGGTTTAGTGGGGACTGTTAGTGTTAGGTCAGAGGTTGGACTCAATGATCTTGAGGTCTCTTCCAACCTAGAAATTCTGTGATTCTGTGATTCTGTCAAACTGTCAGAATTTCAGTATTGACTTACTGAATGAGAGATGATGGGCAATACCATGCCCACCTATCAGTATTAAAAGTGATTGATGCAGATTGCTGGACAAGAGTCCAGAACAGGATAGATAGGAAGTTCAAAGAGAAGGGTTACTTTTTTTTCCCTGTCAATTTGTCGCTTCCTCACCTCTCTCTCAAGGGCCTTTGGATGAGAAATAAAAGACAGAGGTAGAGAAAAAGGACAGGAAAAGAGTAAGCCTGAGGATGAGAAGAAATTACAAAGGCAAATCCACTGGACTAGATGATTTTTAAGGGTCCTTTCCAACCCAAATCATTCTATGACTCTACAAACTTTCCACAGATTAACACCAGTAGATCTATATTCCCACATTTTTCTAGCTTGCCACAGTTATCTGCTTCCTGTGAAGCTATTTGAACTGGATTATAAAAAAAAAAAAAAAAAAAAAAAAAAAACACTCTCAATCAGGAAAATACATTTTCTGTTGCATCCTATAATTCCATTCTTCATGGTAACTTCACGGTATCAGTGTAAAAGGGCAGATGATTCAAATGCCCTGGACAATGTTAGGGATGGCACATTATCAAAAAGATCTTATAACCAAAATGAACTACACTGCTCTATTGAACTACACTGCTCTATTTTAGAGCTATGTGGACAGCAATCAGCACTTACCAGTTGAAATGGCTCAACAATGATTTTTTTTTTAATTCTTGGACCAATAATAGAATCCAACAATGCACAGGCAACGGTAAGGTTTTTAATGCATGCAAATTTGCAAGGCACAATGCATTTAATAATCCTTCATCTAAGTAAGCTGTAAAGAAGCCAGCAGGAGAAATAATTAATTTACATTAATAGCTGTCAGTATGGTTTACTGCAGTGACTGAGTTAAAAAAAATAATAAAAAAAAATAACCTCAAGAGCTAGAAGTAGCTAGAAGTAATAGTTCACTCTGCAACAACTATTTGCATTTTGATTCTCTAAAAAAACTATAAGTGCATAATTAGACGTTAAGCACCTGGTTCATTTAACAGAGAGTAAGGTTTGCCAACAGCAAACTATAGTAACACAGCAATTTGCCAAAAATTAACAAAAACAGCTTTTCATAGGCATTGAGTTTACAACTAGGGAACCATTTCAGAGAAAGTCCTCATCCCCATCAGTTGCCATCATAGAAGATGTTCCCACATAGAGTCTTTTGAAGTAAAAATAGTGATGGAATAATTGTATCACAATAATCAACATTAAATTGAATATAGTATTCCTAAGTGTTGTTAGCGTCATGAACTTCATACTGTTTTAAAATCACTTTGAAAAATACAATAATATGAAGAAATCTTTCATGAAAATATGGTTAAGACCTACAACAGCTATTAACTTTGAGTTTCAACTCTTCAATTTCTAAATTTTATTTTATTCACATTTAGTTTCACCCCAACATTTTTTCTGCTTTGTCTAGTTATCTACATTGGAGCCATTGGAGAGCTTTCTGTACAATGAAGCCATTCTAATATAGCCATTTATATGTCAGCTTCATGCTTTTTTTTTTTTTTTTTTTTTTTGGGAGGGGGGTCGATTTCATTAAGAGTCTGTCACCCCTCCATCTTCCAGACACCTACCACTGCATACGACATTTTGCAGAAAGGAGGAAGAGCAATTCTCACCATGCTGCATCGCACAGTGCAGAAATATCTCATTGTATGTTCCACACCAGTTTATAAACTCTGATTATTCAAACAATGATATGAGTGGAGCTCCACAAATATGAGAGATCATGTTACAGAGCATATACTCATTGTTTCATTTTATTGTAGTATTCATCTAATTTGTTTTTGTTTTGTTGTGCTGCTTTTTTTTTCTTTTACTTTCCCAAACTAGTGCTTAGTGTGCTTTATCTTATACACTACCATACTACTTCGAGTCGAATATCACATATATGCTAAGCTACAGAATCTACAGATTCTTTCAAAAAACAAAGGACTAAGAAATATGAGAAAAGTAATCAAATTTTTTGTACTGAAACTTATGCTTTTTTTTCTTTTTTTCCCCTGAAAGAAACATACCACATTCGAGTAACCAGTAATTTTAAGGATTACTGTTGTATTCATATAATACTTAAGTGGATTAATTGATAAACATTTGTTTTAGGCATTCCAATATGGAGCAATATATCATATATCAAAACTGCAGATTGTAGTAAACCACAGATTTTGATACAGGATCTACAAGAACACATTTCCGTCTAACTTTTTATTGCCAAATTTAGTGTCTGGTAATGTTTATAAGCATCCAGATGGTTCAGGGTAAAGATTTCTTCCACATTTGAGTGGCTAAGACTGTCTTTCTATAATATTTCAAAAAAAAAATCTGAAGCACTATCCTTGTGTCAGTGTCAGTGGAGCCATTTTTAGCAAAGATAAACCAGAGAATGATAGTAACAGCATGAAGTTTCTTCACATATCCCTCCCATTACTCTCACTTATAATACATACATCTTTTTTATTGTTTGAAGTTAGTTTTACTCAGGGATTTTGTTGCCCCTTTTTCTTCTGGATTAGAAGCATCTTTTACAGTTATATTATACAAACACAATCAGTTCATCTCAGGCAGTCAAACATACTAATTTAAGTTCCTTATTTCTCCCCATGTTTTTGCAGGCACTTATCTGCATAGATTTTCAGCATGGTCACATTTTTCTTAAAATGGATGCGCCATTGTAGCAACTCTCTCTAAAGCAAGATACATATACAGTTTTTCCAAATTGAAATTTACTTTTCTTGCATATTGATAGATTATAGTATATGACTACAAATGTTTTAGAAGTATTCATTGAGATATACAATACAAAATTGACTTAAGAGAATTTGATTCAAAAACCTTGAGAGAACACAAAAAACAAAAATCAAGATTTAAAAACTTCATATTGCAACACATCCAAAGTACAGAACAGAACCATATGCCAGAATATACTGGCATTTTACAGTGAAATAACTGGTTATAAGGAGACACAAATATTTAATGCAGACATGAGAACATGAACTAAATTTGTAGAAAGAGACTAAGTAAAAAGTGTTCCAGATATTTCCTAATTATCTGTTTTTTCTTTACCACACAAACTACTAAAATTGTAACTAATTCTATAAGTATTACTTGCATATTTACATGCCAGCATATTTGCAGCACCGTATTTCCTCTCATTACCTCTAAAGGAACTTTTTTTCTTAGTCAAGATTAAGAAAGTTAAGATTATATAAATAACATAAGCAAAATCATACATTTAACTGTGTGAGAGCTGGAGGCACAGTATTCTCAGAGGGAGGTCACAGATCACTGAGTTTGTTCCCTGCCTGAGTGGTTGCAGCTTGGAATATTCACCTGAAGGCTTAATCTAAACTACAAAACAATTATTGTCAAAGATTAATCCTTAATCCTTGAGGTTTATTCACATCACAGAACATTGTTGCTCTCCCAGGTTTCTTCACCAGGAGACAAACTACAGAAATAAAGGTTTGCAGATGGTTTGGGAAGAAATCGTGGAAGTCTTCCTGCTTTCTCGTATTCAGTTGGGGAATAAAGTAACATTTGTAGATGAGCTCAAAGCATGCATCTACACCAATTAACCAGCATTAGGGGAAATAGAGATTATGCCATTGGGATAGACTAGCAAATTGGGAAGCAGCTAACAGAACAAAAACGGTTTTGGTGATTTATATTAAAAAGTATAATCCCATGTATACCAAATACTACAACTTTAAAGAGAATTTAACAAAAAGTCAGTGTAGATAAGTTATACAACTTTCAGGTAAACTTTATACATCATATTAGAAACCAAACTCTGAAACCTGGTTTGACTTCAAAAGCAGGCAAGTACAATCTAGATGAAAATGACACAACCTCAAATCCTCTGACCCTCCACATTTGCAAGTAAATTACACCAAATGCATTTTAGCAACTTTGAAATGCCTGGAAAAAAATGCTGTTCCTCCTTATATACTCTTAGCAGTTCAAACAATAAGTCAACTCATCTCCAAGAGCTGCCTATTTCAATTTATATCTCTGCATGAGTGCCATCGAATTTCTGGCAAAATTCTACTGCAAATTCAACCATGGTAGAGCGCCAGTAGTCAGACAGCTGCCAGGGACACCTCAGGAGCTGTCCCAGAGCTCGCTAAAGGCAGCCACTGATTCAAAGGCCTTGGATGTAACACACAAAGAAACTAATGTGCATACAGTATTAAGTTAGGCAATCTGAAGGAAAGGTTAGAGAAAGATAAATTCATCTCTAATGCTGAATAAAATGAATTGGGGCTAAAAAATGTATCAGAAGAAGCAACTTCAGTAGACTCTTTCTGTCATTATCCCGACTGAAGTAAATTGCAAAGGCAATTATTTTCATATATGTATTCCTAATCCTATTAGCAGGATATTATTTCCTGGTTTTGTGCATTTCTAAAGTATGTTAGACTTTTAGTCTTAAATTTGTATTTTCATTATGATCTGGCAAATACTACGTCATACAACAACTATATTTCTTCTCCAAAATAAGTAGTAAAAATATTACTAAGAATCTTCATGATGTTCTGCTTCTGGGAAAAATACTCTTTTTCAACATTGTGAATAAAACAGCAGTTTCATGAGAGATCTTGGAACAAGTTTCATTACCAGTTTATATTAACCAAAAACGTTGTCCTCCTTTGGCTATAGCATATTAACTCACAACTTTGGTTTCACTTGGGAATTGTTTTTGAGAAAAATAATGGGTCCTTCCTCAGAAAACCATGATTGAATCAACTAAGCTTAAAAACTGAAATAGAAGATATATCCTTCCGTCTTTTGAAGTGTTCTCAAAACCTTTCCTGTCATATTGATGATCCACTTAAACTTTTTCATCTTAATCTGATTATTTTGTTCACACTGCTTCAGAAATTACCCTGGAAAAGATGTCTTAGTCAAATGCCAAGAGCTCATCTTCATAACATCAGTGCTATGTGATCACTTCCTTACATCATATTTCCACAAGAACTGTATAACCTACTGTAAAATTCACTTAATTCATTATTACCAAAGGGAGTTTTACTGTCAGAAAGATCTACATGCATTTTTATCAGTTGAGTTTACTAAAAAGCAGTTGGAAAGAAAAAATTTCCATACTCCATTATCACAGTAGACGTAATTAATCATAAATCTTATGGCAGATGGATATGTTGTACAGCCTTGGAAATCTCTGCAATACTTCCTAAACTACTGCATTTGCTGCTTTGGGATACTGTAAAGCAAACAAAAATTCCTTGACATTCAAGTATGATTTTCATGTTTATACATCCACTCTGCCCTCAGCGTTTCCTGTTTTCTTATTCTTGGCTTAAAGGATAGGTTCAACTAGAATTAAGGCAGCTGTGTTTTGAGCATTGCTAATTGTCTTCAGTTTAAAGTACTCAGACTTGATCCACTATTGTATTACGAATCCACCATGAATACTGTAATAGCTGATTGGCACCATTCCTCTTGTTACAATTCTAATTCGAATATTTTCAACCTGCATTTTTCTTTGTATGCACCTGCACATCCCAAAAGAGCATTTTTAATGCCATGATGCCTAGTCTTATTCCTGCTCGTCTTGCAAACTGAATTGCTGATGTTTGGATAGGGGAACAAGGATGGAATAAATAATGCCCTGGATGTAATCCTATTTTGAAGTGAGCTGTATCTTTCATAAATTTTATGTTGCACTGCAATGATTTTAAATTAAAAAACAAAACAAAACAAAACAAAACAAAAAAAACTTGTGCAGTCAAATATGCTCCTATAAACTGTCTTTTTTTTTATTTTTTTCCTTTTCTCTCCATCTCATTCACAAGTCTCATCCACTATCAGGTGCAGATCACAATACTTTTAAAAACACATAAAACTGCGTCACTATTAGAAAAATTGGATTGATCAAAACCAAAAGATATTTGTCATCATTTTTCAGGACTTGCCCAGCAGTTCAGATTTTGCGAAGTTCTTAGGCAGTGAAAAGAGACTGCATGAGCCTAGAAGAGATGCAAGTGTAATGAGAACTTCAGAGTCCCAACTTGTCTATTAAGTCCTCCAGCATTTATCACACCCACCAGGAAACACTACATACCATTCCTCATTGGACACCTTACCAGTAAGGGATTTCTAGCTATGTATCGCATCAAAATTCAGACTGCTTGAATGAAGTGAGTGGACTGATGATTTAGTGTAGAGTATCAGTTTTCATTGTTTTTTATATTGTCTGCAACACTTCTGAAGGTGATTTTTGTTTCAAAAACATGATAATATCAATACAGAGTTTAATTATTATTTCCTCCCCCTACTATGATTTTACTTTAAAGAGTATTCAGGGCATTTCTATCCACGTACAATTTGGTTTTATTTGATTCAAAAATACAATTAAATTAAAATTAAAACAAAACAAAAATGTAAAAACACCAAGGACGTCAAAACCTGCCACTTTCATTTTCAATCTATCAGTAATGCGTTCATTAATTAAAGTATTTCATACATGATTCTGTGCAATTACCAGAATTGCCATTCCTCATAGCAACACTCCTGAATCACGATAAACTAAGGATATGAAAAGGTTAAAATTGTATAATTTTTTATTCTTTAATACTGAAATCAACATTTCAGCAAAGTGGCATGGCAATTTTTTCCATAATCTTCAGAAAAGTAAGTGCTCATGAACTTATTTGAAGGCTTTTATCCATGTATTAGATGAGGGAGAATTGCAGAAATTTCTGTTCATCTATTGGTATATTAAGACTGACAGACATGGCAATTATACCCAATGCTTAAGTCCATCAATTTCATGCCAATGATAGATGTCAGCACTTTCAACTTTTCCTTAGTGAATTTATAAAGCTGTAAAAAAGATCTGGAAGTTCTGAGTTCTTTTTTTTTTTTTTTTTCCTTTGTCTCCCTGCCAATAAGAAAATCTTCCAAGTTTATTGAGTGAGGCTTTGTAACTTCTATATTAAAACATTTTTTTAAAGCAGAGTACTTTAATCCCTTGGCATTTCTGCTGTCTATGGCTGGGATGGAGTTAACTTTCCCAGCAACAGCCCATACAGTGCTGTGCTCTGCACTTGTAGCTAGAGCAGCACTGGTATCACACCCGTGTTGCGTCTGCTGCTGAGCAGTGCTGGCACTGCATCAGGACTCACTCCAAGCCCTCCAGAGCCAGCAGGCTGGGGGTGGGCAAGTGAAGTTTTGAAAGTTTTGAAAGTTTTGAAAGTTTTGAAGAGATTCAAGGAGAAATGTAAAAATTGTGCCTTTTTTTTTTTTTTTTTTTTTTTTTTCAGTGAACAGGTCTATGGGAGGTTAAAACTGATAGGATGAAACAAAAATTCAGCTCTCCGTTTCCCATATAACCTGAAAATCCCTATCTGAAACTTTTTAGCTTTGCTTAGCTATTTAATTCACTACACCGTTGCAATATTTACAACTTATGTCATGTGCACTGTTGTAGATGTCCCTGTCCATGCCACATAGCCATGGAGTTTCAAGAAAGTGGAATTTTTACTGTTCATATCTAAAGTGCTAGAACTAAATTTCTAGATGATAAGTTCAAAGGACTTTAGTGAAGCTCTATAAACACAGTATTTTCTATTCTTTCTATTTCACTTTTATGTTCTATTTCACTTGCGTGGAAACTGAGAAAAGAATACTCACTTACAAAAAGAACATTCTCTAGATTATTTTCCAAATGTACTCAGAATTCCATTCTAGATTCTAGTATAACCATACAATTTCTACTCCCAACAACTCTTAAATAAAATGTTTACCTGGAGTGCTGACACTATTTCTAGATATTTTACAGTTACCTAATTTGAAGTTAATTACATCCCCAGTCAGGACAACTCTGTTTGATACCACTAATTCAGTTCAATTATCCAAACGGAATGTAATTGTTTTTTAGTTCATTACTCAAATGCAAACATAGCTCAAGCTGTTTGGTTTCCATGAGAAACCCTTACTGGTTTTGATTTGCATAACTTGAAGACTTTCTTCATTCTAAATACTGACAACAAATTTTAAACGTACTATTAATGAAATGTCTTTTCTTTCTTTAAAAAAAAAAAAAAAATCCAGCCTCAAAGCCCAATCTTGCAAATGGCTGAGTACTTTCTGCAAAACTTGCTAACCCTGTCAGACTATCATCTTTCCTCCCTAGTGGTTTTCAACCTTTTCAATTTGTGCGTTATAATACATTTTCTTCTGGAGAGGAAATCCCCATATAAAAAATGTAGATGTCCTACGCACAAGTATGGTTTACACAGTTTTCATTGTACTTGCCTTACAGAAGCCTTCAGACCAGTTTGAAAACCATTACTCAAATATTCAGCAACATGCAACTTTGATTTCTAACTCTCTAGGGAAAAAAAATAATACTTAGATGGAAGCCAACCCTAATGTCTAGCTCTGTTGATGACCTGGGTAAATCCCTTTAAATTAATTTTGCTTTATTATGCTAAAATCATCATTTGTGAAATGAGGGTTATGAAACACACACAGATCCTGTGGTGAATGGCACCGAATATGAGGTAGGTGCTACTACTGATGAATTAGCTGTGCCAACAGATCCTTGAAAATAACATTTAAAAAAATACAAAACTTTCTGTAGAAACAGTATCCCATTCACTGGGATTTGCATTAGCACTTTGATAACAAGCCCAAACTGCATTTCTTTAGAGGGAGCAAAGAACAGCTTGTCTCTGCAGTCTATTTTAATTACCACCAAACTGCACTGGAAACTTGGCAATTTTGAATTTCATAACACCCATGACTGACATCCCTAATTAATACTATTGTTTTTCTCCTCTGGCTGAATTTCCTGAGTGCCAACATGCATAGCATACACAATAAACACACATTAAAGAAAATAACATCAATGTTAATCTCTAGCACAAATATATCAAATGCCTCAGTGAAGTGTACAGAAAAGGAGAGCATTCCTATAAATAATGGATCGTTGTAGGCTGATGATCTTTCCCATCTTATTAGTGTGGGAGGCTAATCTTTCCCCTCCTGTGTCCTTGCCTTTGAATTTTGGTATTGCATTGGCTAAAAGCATAGTACCATCTCTTCTTGTCATTTGGCTTTGAAGTTTGAAAGTGAACAAACCTTCCAAAACAGGGAAGCAAAAATGATTCAATGATGATATAATGCAAAATGCTCTGCTGTGTGTTAGTCCCTGATTAGTTCTGACACCAGATTTTTCTTTTCATTTCTGTAGTTTTCATGTAGATCTAAGGCCAGGAAAATTCACAATGTTATGCATTTTCTTCATGTTAGTTCACTCTGGGCACATCTCTGATGTGCAGTAGAGCTCAGATGTCCAGGGTATTACAAATTAACTCCAGAAGAAGAATTAGCATATTTGAAAGCATCATCCACACCCAGCTGACAACTGTCCACATTTTATTTATGAACAGATTCCAACTACAGTGAACTGGAAAGAACTTTTACGTATTTAAGTATAGACTTAGAGACTTCTTATTTTAAATGCTGGATGATGGAATGGTGTATGGAAATCTTACTGCGTGTTTTGTTCCTAACTCTGTAGACTGCTTTCAGATTTCTCACTTCCATGAGAACCAATAAAAACAGAAAATGAATAGCATGTTGGAAAATGTATTCAGAAATGGATGCAACTGCAACTGTTGGAGTCTGTTCTGCAGCAGTGTTCAGCAAAACTAAAGGATGTATGACTGATTGCAAAATCTGTTCTTTTGGAGATTCGGCAAGAAAAGTTTTTTCCTAGCCCATAAAAATGTTAGAAATATCAGAATCTCAGTAAAATGTCAACATTTTGAATTAACTTAATTTAATATTTTTGATATACTTTTGACTTAAATTTCAGTTTTTCTTTCTTTCAAATATCTGTCTGAGTTTAACTGAAATTTCAAAACAGGATAATTAAATCAAGCTGGAGGAAAACGAGCCATTTGAAAATAATTTGAAAATATAGTGGATGCTTCCACAACTTCAAACTTTACTTTAAAATGTTCTGAGCTAAGCTTTAACAAGCTCTCTATTGTCAATGTTCATTAACAATGTTCTCTACTGTCAATACGTTCTGCAACTTATTTTTGGTTAACATGACTTTACAAAATTTCAAAATGCATATTTTTGCTTCACTTTCAAATCACATGAGAAAGCAAAATTGTCATATAGACTTTATCCTAGTAAATGATTTAGCCATAACCTTGCTAATATCAAGCAGAGTGTCCATCTACAGGGTTTGCTTTGAACACTTTTATCACAAGGTCATTCAGTCAGTAATTCATTCTTTGAACACAATATTCAAAGTCCAAAAGCCTGTGCATGTCATATGTCTTTTTTCATCTCTAATGTCATCTTCAAAGTCTGCGAAGAGCTTGGAAGAGACTATAGTCCCCTGGTAGCCTTGTGTTTCATGTTGTGTGGTTTAGAAGAAATGCTTTTATCAAAAGTGTCACAAAAATTTCTTTATGAACCCCTCCAAGTTCTGTGCTTTGGTATCAGTACATTCCTAGAATCATCATTGGCACTGCCTGAATATTTCTCTTAAAACTTTGACAGGCTTAAACATATGGAAATTCTAATGATCTTTGCCTTATCCTTTTCACCTCATGACACTTTCTGTCATTTTATTTAGCTCTTGATAATGCCACTTCCACAGCCCCTTTTTAAGCAAATTCCTCTGAAAAACTCAGTGCAGTTGACAGCAGCTTCTCTTTTCATATTTCTTTGGAAGTGCTTTGGGAGATGTACTTCTAGTAGGCAGAGACAGATTGTCCCTTAAGCCATCTTTGGTGATAGATCACAAGAAGAATGACAGATGTGACACTAGGGACAAGAACATATATTTTCATAGGGTTCTGGAGAAAATATTTGTAATTCAGAAGCATTCTTGTTTGATTAGACAGAAACCCAGACTCTGCAACCCAGAATTTGTTGACTAAATGTCTTCAAGACATTGAAATTCTAAAATCAAAAATGTGAACTTAAAGCATAATACTAGCAACAACAAAAAATAACCGTAATAAACCACCACTGTATTAGCATTTGTTCTATCTATCTGCCCCTTCTACTCTTCTCCAGTCTTCCCTCACAGATTTCTTTTTTCCTTGCCTCTAATGGCTCTTCCATTCTACTTGTAAGCTAAAAATGTACCATCTACACTTTTTACAGATGCTAACATTTAAAATGCTACTACAAACTAAATGCAGAGAGAATGTAGTCCTACCGTGCAACGGCATCCCAGATATGCATGGAAGTTACAGTTCTTGTGGAAGGTATGTATTGAACCTGATATACGTGTTAAAACTGTTCTCCATTGCTCGTTATCCAAACCGTTATCTGTTCCATTTGCCAGTGCTACAGGTACAGCAGTATGTATGATCAACTTGGTATCTTTTCTGCTGTATATTATAAGGCTGTATCATCATCTCTCTAGATATACCCTGTTCATTTCAGTCTCATTCATTCAGCCTCACTGGCACTGTTTAAAACAACTTGTGACAACTGACATATGCTTGCCTTACCAGTCCAGCTTCAAGTAGTTATTGTGAGCATATTTTTTGGATTGTATATGTAAAAAATAATAATAATAATAATGAACTATAGAAAAAAATGTTATTTCTGAATACAGCTGACTCCACACCCTCATGGTAAGAAAAAAAAAAAAATCAAAATACTAGGAAACTGATTTAATGAGGAAAAAAAAATCTAAAAACCTAAACAATACCTACAAATGTGTGTAAGTATGAATTACTGCACCCTTCAGGATAAATGTGCCTCTTAGACATGGGAGCCATTACTTCATTTATATTTTAGATCCAACGTTACGTGAGTGTCAGTTATGATAATACAGGCTGATGGTCAGGTCTGAGCTGTCATCGCTTTCAACACTGTTTGCCTCAGAAGGTTGCACTGTGTGGTATGACAGTTAAACACTGCCTGCTCTCATAATAATGACACTTGGGGGAAGGAATGGGCTTTTAGGAATTATCCATTTAATATATCCCTTTGAAAGTAACTGTTTCTACAAAATCTAGAGAGAAGTAATTGTGTTGATAGGAATCATTTCTTTTGTGTTCAACACTACTGAAATCTGTGCTGTCATAGGAGTTACAGTTCTTCATGGCTAACCACAGGAGAAGTAATAGCACAGGTCTCTCTGTTCATGACAGGGGACTGTTAGACCCAAAGCATTCAGTGGCTTGACTACCTTGAGAGGCAGAAAAAATGCCTTCAGAATTCAGCACCATAAACAGAGATCAATCAGCTATGGCCCCTAAATTCCCCTTGGAAAAAGTAAAACCATGGGAACCCCCTAATTAAGATGCATCTCATGATTGGATAAGTTCATATGAAATCAGAAGAACCACAACCATTAGGATGTCCAGATCACAACCTCTGCCATCTGTTTGTGAGTGGCTCATTTCAACGTGTCCCATTCCACAAAGACTACACAGAGGCTTCACTCAGCTGCCGGAGCTGACGCTTTGCTGTTATCTAGCACTTCAAAAAAAAGTACCATATTTAATTTTCACCTACAGACATTAAAACGAGCTTTTAAAATGGGATTTGTGGTACTCAGTCCTGGAAAGTAGGACAGTTATATTAAGATACATAAATGTACATCCATTGCTTCGCCTGAGCCAGATTTGAAAATTTTACCATTTGCTTTTCTCAACGTCTTTCACAGTATATCTTAAAAATATATCATAATATGATAGAAATGCTTTAAAGACCAAAATTTCTCCTCTGTCTCATGCATTGTCCAGTAAATAATCACAAATGGTTGTTAATCTATTCACTTTGTTAATGGGACCATGCCAAATTCAAGAAAACATTGCAAATAATTATAACTCACAATTAATCATCACACCCATCCTCATCTTTTCTCAGGCTTTCTTATTCCTTTTCTTTTTCCTCACTGACTGCCAGCTGCTGGTACAGATGTCATTTCCTGCCAGATGTTTTCATAAAAACCTCGATTATTATCTATCCAGAGATGAGACAACCATGCTATGGAGTTGTACAGAATTCTAAAGTCTGCACAAATCCAGACTTTGGAAGTATAAGAAAATTAATGAGATTGTATTGCTCCTCAGACATTGGTTTACCCAGTGATTATTGCTTGCAGGCAAAGGTTTCATCTGTGTGATTCTTTCTAAATGAAAGAATAAGCCAAAGATCTAGTTTTGCTTTTTTTTTTTTTTTAAAGAAAAAAAAAAAGTGTAAAAACAAAAAAGTGTAAAAAAAGAGGAACTCAGAACTCAAACCCACAAGAAAGAAAAATACGGTACCAGCATGGGGGTTGCAGTCAGTCCATAATAGTTCCTTTCTACTGCTTCTCCCTCCTCACACTTCTCTCTACTCTGGCCTCGTTTTTTTCCCATGGGCTGCATGGATTCAGGATTAACCTCTTTCAGCATGGGCTTCTCTCCCAGCAGCCGTTCCTGCCAGCAGAACCTGCACCAGCATAGAGGCTGCAGGTTCCTTCAGGGAATATCCACCTGCTACACCATGGGGATCCTCCATGGGCTGCAGCACAGATATTTGCTCCCATGGGGTCTCTCCAGAGGCTTCAGAGAAATACCTGCTCCACTCTCATCTCTCCAGGGGCTGCAGGGGAATCTCTGCTCCACTGTCCACAGTATCTCCTCCCCTCCTCCTGACTGCAGCTTGCAGGGCTGTTCCCCACACCCTTTTGTTTCCCCATTCCTTGCACTGTGTGCACTTTCTTAAATCTGATTTCCCAGAGATGCCCACTGAAGGGCCCAGCTGTGCACCGTGGTGGGGTTGCACAGCTGGATCCCACTGTGTGCAGCGTGGGGCACCCCAGGGCCTCCACTCAGTGGCCCCCGTTGCACACCTGTACCAGAACCTTACCAGGGTACCCACTGCAGAGTCCATTCACCCTCTTGGTTTTTTTCTTTGGATTGTATGACAGATGGCATGGATGTGGGAAGCATCAGAGCATCCAGATGGATAGAAAGGCTGAAGATTTCAGTGCAGGCAACCAACAGCATGCTCAAGAGAGTCAGCAGAACTGCTTAAGTACCAGACCTAGCTCTGCCTTGATAATAAGTCACAATAAAGATACAAAACAAAAAGGAATAAAAGCATTTGTGTTAAGCTTTTAGGAAAAATAATATAAATGGAATTAAACAAGAGATGAAGTGAGTACAAAAATCTATGATATTGAACAATAATATATCGTGCTTAGGTTTTGATCTTGCTCCATTTTAAGCTGCCATCACTCCTTTAACCTCTCCATTAGTGTAAAGTACAGCTGCGCAAGATACTGCCTGACCAGCAAGCCTTGCATCAGTACAATAACAGCTATAATAAAGGAATGAAGTTTAAAGCATTACCTTTTTCAGCATCTGAAAATACAGAGATTATTAAGCCTGATTTTCTTCAAAGCATTCTACCCTTCTAATGAGGTCTAATGAATTCAGCACCGAAGGCTTACCTACAGGTGCCTGTGCATTAAAAGTACAGGCAGTGTACAGACACAAACAGCACCTGCAGCCCTCTTCCTCAGGAGTGCTAAAAAAGGTTTCCAAACTTCTCTCTTCAGCAATAGCTGCCTTGCTACACAAACAAATCCACACATACAACTATTGCCTAAAATTCCTAAAGGGCCAAGGAACAGGTCACAGCCCCAGCACCCAGATGTCTACGTGTATCACAAGCATTGATTCACTCTCATAACACACACATTGCTTCCCAATTCTTGGTCTCATCTTGGACTGCTTGATGCAGGTTGGCAGGATTGGTTTTATCCTTTGACCTGAGTCTGTGAGAAAAGCAGGAGAATCCTCAGCAGCTCCCATCTGATATTTACGGAGAAATACCATGCTCTTCCCAGATCCCAGCCATGAGCTCACAGCCTAAGAGGTCTCATAATGTCCTTAACAGCACAAAGGAAGCCTGAGAAATATTCAGAAACTGTATTGTGCCTCAGGCCAGGCCTTAATCCAGAGCCCACACTATGTTTTCCAAGTAAATATATATGAGCTACTTTTTCTGCAGCATAAGACACTAGTTTTCATGCCCATGCTAGCTCTTTGAGCTAACAGATGTTCCCTGATATGACTCAGATTCAGCTCACAGAATGGAGTGGGTTCAGAGGAGATGAACAGAGAGTAAAATCCCCTCGATACAGGGGAAGAGATGAAGAACAGAAACTGCCAAGGTGGTTTTACAGGCATACAGTGGCAGCTACATGTTCAGAACATAGCTCCTGTGAGTGACCTGGTGCCTGTTGGTGCTCACACCTATTTTGCCCAAGTCCAGGGCATTTCCTTTTCTGCCCAGATTATCCTCAGCATGCAAGGACTCTTGTTCTCCTGTGTCTTACTGCTTTAAGGCAGTTTCTCAGCATTCATTTCTTCCTCTTAGCAAACAAGCCATCTAGTGAGAATTCATGGAGAAACAGCTTTAAGAAATGGTGCTGACACTGATTATTTTGTTACCCATGACAGCAACTCAAGGGAGATTTTTCTTAATATATCTCGAGAAACCTCAAAAAAAAAAAAAAGGGGGGGGAGGGGGGAGGGGCAAGAAAAAAAAAAAAAGCAACTGAACAAGAAAATACACACAAATACAGCACATCTCACTTACTCTATTTAGGAGAATTCTTCTCCTGCCCTGTATCTGGGCATAAGATCCCTAAAGCTACAACCTTCTCAAAAGAAAGCAACTAAAGACACTCTTAACCACATACACAGAGCAAGTAAAAAGGTCTTTTTCACTACTTAACTTACCTGAGAATCTCTCCATTTCCAACTCACTACCTTTCCTATGCTGTTTGCCTCCATAGGACCGATCTACTCTCCTGTTTCGAGCTCATGATGCAAAGAGAAGAACTCCTCACAGAAAGCTGTTCCCCAGGCTCCTGGGCCTTTCAAGCTGCTCGTTGAGATTTATGCTTGTCCCTGAGGAATCTAGCTATTTACCTACCCCCTGTGACCACAGGAGCATTTTACTCAGATCTCCAGCTGACAAGAGCTGAGCTCCAGACCTCAAACTAAAAGTTTCTAATTCTATTCTTTAGAGCACCCAACACATCTCCTGCCTACCCATGTCTTACTTCTTGTCTTGATCTGCACAGAAGTAAAGGTGGATTTTTCTAAGGTGTTCGGAGCCAAGGAGATGAGATTTAACAGACAGAATCCCAGTTTGCTGATTCTGTGTGTTATCGCTAAACATCATTGTCTGGTTTTGCTTGTTGAAAGAGGAAACATCTACATGACAAACTACATGATCCTGAGACTAGGCTCTAATAAGCTGCATTAGGTTTAATAAGCTACAATACATAAAATATGTTTTCTGATTTAATAAATATGTTCTAAATAACAGATAACACTTGTGAGTCTTTTCATTAAATTTTGAATGTTTTCATCATAGATGACACCCACACAAAAAAAATAAGACATGAAATATAACAAATTTTCCTACCAAGAAACACATCTACAAGATCCAAATCACAGCCACTCCTAACCAGAAGGCTCCTAATCAGACTGTAGGAATACCACGAGCAGCATTAGCATTACGGTCACTGTTCACTGCTGGGGCACATTCCTCTTGCGGCTTCAATTTTGGAAGGTACAATGGCTGAGTATGATTAATCAGAGTCTATTTGTTGCAGAAGCTAATGGAAGAAGCAGTGCTAAGCATTTTTCAAAAATGAGTAATAACCTAGGTACCTGGCACCTGCAGGTGAAGTGAAGCATTACAAACAAATGAGGAATAATAGAGCTTACTGGGCATATAATGTTATTGTTTTATTTTAAAAGTGCAGAATAAGCAAACTAGAAGTAATCAACCTGAACACTTTCACCAAGTAAATAACCTTTAAACTTTCTGATGTCCTATAAAATAACATGATTGATTAGCATCTGCATGAGTCTATCAAGGGGAATGAGACCTACATTTCGTGAAATGATATTAGAATTTTACTTCTACCTTTTCTCCATAAAAGGGTAGAGTCTCCTGTTCAAGTAGTAAAACACTGAGTTAACTATTTTAACGTCCCAGATCTCACTAGTGTGTTTCCTGGGCTTATAACATGCTCACAGAATTATTATTCACATCTTCAGAATTTCCAAATATATGTCTGGAGACTGCCAGCAATTTTAAAAAGAAATTCCAATTAATTGTTTCCCTATATTTTTGTTTGTTTGTTTGTTTGTTGTTGTTGTTTATTTAAATATGCATTGGTAGAGATCCATCTCACTAACAGACACAGGATCATAAAGTTTCCCTGCTTAGAGCTTTAATTGAAGAATTAAAAAAAAAAAAAGAGAGAAATTTTAAAGGAAACAAGGGCTGATGCATATACAGGTGGTAGGTTTACATCAGGACAATACACTGTGCAGACAGATTAGCAGTTACTGCTTTTGCTAGGTAAAACATTGCCAATTTGGTGACAGCTCATTTCTATGGGCTTAGAAATTTTGTATTGCCAATTGTATAAATCCTACCCTAGAAATCAAAACTGAACCTGGCTTCATCATTGCTAATTTATCAGTTTTAACAGGTTTCGTAACTACTGCTGGTTTCATAATTTCCAATCAGTTTTTTCTTCTCCTGTAACTTCTTGCTAAAGAAGATTACTTCTATCATTTCTGTCTATCCATAAACCTCCTGAGCTCAAAATCTTTCTCCTGATGTGTCCTAATATAAGGAAGGTCTTCAAGGAGTTTGCAGTGCAAATACTCTTGATTAACACCAGAGAAAGAACAGGAAATTTATTGGCCACTAATTCTAGCCACTATATAATAAGTCCTATTTAAAACAAGAATTAATTCACGGTATACATGTATGAGCATCTAAAAAAAGGACCACAAGGTATTTATATTTCTGAACAGTAAAATAGTCCCTTGAGTATTGAGACTCAAGAGACTATTTGCTTATTTTTTAGAATTCTGAGAAGTTCAGAAAGTTGAGAAAAATAGAACTTTTGGGTGACACCTACTGCCAAATCCTTTTGCTTTTATAGATCACACATCAGAAAAAGAAACAAAACACAGGGTTTTTTTTTTTTGTTTTTGTTTTTTTGCTATGAGAAAGTTAGGGAACAGAAATTTTAAAATACTTAGAGCAATCACTATTAAATCTGAGGAATGCAAGGTGAATACATCGAGAACGTATTAGATGTTTGTGATGTGAAATTGGCTAATATAAAAATCTTAGCTATCTTATTTCTCCTGAAATTAAAGTATATTTCTATGAGCTTTTTGGAAAACAATACAGTACCATTCTGCTCTGAAAGAAGTTAGATATTTATCAGGCAGGCTGACATTTGGGGTTGAATTTGCATTCAGAATACTTTAAATGTTCAAACTGAAAGGAGTGAAAGCTTTTGTTTTGAAAAACAAAAATATCACACTGGCAAAAGAGAAAAAGAGACAGTGAAAACAACTGAATGATTGATTGAGAGATAAACACTGCACATTATTGTTTATTCAAGCAGCTAGGAGCACTAAATAAGGTTTTCCTAATATCATTACTATGGTGATTAACATCCTTTTTCACACTTAAAAATCATTCCTGAAATTCAAGAATGAATTGATTTCTTCCCACTATAATTAATTACTCCACATCTAATTGCAGGAAGCTGCTTATTTTTCCAACTCTGCACTTGCAAAATAGTGGCTTAATTCCACCTCCTTTCATCTCCTGTTCTATACAGTATTAGTAAACACTGCTGGTGTCAGGATGATAAAGTGGATGATAAAGTGTCTGCTCCTAGCCTTTTTTTTTTATAAAGAATGCAAGATCTACCATCCTGTATCTCTTCCTCAGGAGAAGGAAAGTGGCTGGGTTTGAGTTTTAAAGAAAGAGCTCAAGAAACAGCATGGTAAAAAATATTCAGTATGGTTTAAAAAGCACAGCCAAGTGTTCTGGTGTTTGCAATAGAAACGCTGTCTTGAGAGTTTGTGTGGTTATAAGATACCAGGGGTCACCTGGGCTGCAGTTCATCAAATAAGTGTTTGAGAGAAAATCCCTACAAAAAGCAAAAGAGTAAAAATTGTTGAGGAGATATCAAGAATACCATATTTTGTTTTCAGAAACTTCTTGTTTTTTGTTAAGCTTCTTGACAGAGAGGACAGATAAATGGTGCTAATGTTTCCTGTTCACCAGCTATGAGCATTTCTTGGTGTGAGTTTGTAAGTAATATAATAGTGATTTATTTCTGCCATTTCATAAACATGTTTTTCTTTTATTTTTGGTAGATTTCACTTTAGCATCAGCAACACTGGAACATTCTGTGGCACCACTAACATACTATATATGTAAACAACAGTGATAATCTACATATAGTGAAATGAAAAAATGTGTGAAGTAGTTCTCTGCTCCCACATTTGCAACGAGAAAATTTTGGCAATAGTTATTCAGCACTGAAGCAGTTTGGAATCATTCTGTATTTCGTATGGAAACCTGGCATGTAACAAATTATATAATAACATAAATTTGGATTTTTTTCTTGATGTAGTAGGTACTCATTTAACACAACTTCATCAAAAAGAATCAGATGCAGAATACCATCATTGTATCAAATCAGATCAACATTTTCAATCTTTGCTTAAGGATGACTTCTCTTCAGTAGCTCTCAGTACTTTTGTTCTTTTACTGAAAAAAAAAAATAGTATATTAAGCCTTTATTAATACATTGCTGAAACATATTCTATGTCACCAGTGCAACCTTTGAAAAATACAGATCTGGCTTTGAGACTCTTACCAGCATCCAATTCCCAATGCACAAAATAAGCTAAGAAACGATTTTCCTATACATATGTGCCCATATGTGCACATACACTACTGTTCTATGGCTGTATTCATGATTGATGGCTCAAAATGACTCTTAGCAAGTTTGCAGACAATTTTAAACCTGAGAGCACAATCGACATGCAGGACTGTCTCTCAAGGGGACCTAGCCGAGATGGAGATATGAGCTGACAGGGACAACTTCAGGGTCAACAAAGGCAATAGCAGCTCCTGCACCTGAGAGGGAAGAAAACCATGCAAGAGTGGGCTGAGCCCAGAAAGAAAGCGGATTTGCAGAAAAGGGCATAGGTATCTTTGTGTACAACAAGCTGGTGAGAAGCTAGGAAAGACCACCAATGGGCTTTGTAAGGTGTGTTAGCAGGACCGTGGCCTGCAGAACAAGGGAAGCAACCCTTCTCCTACGTTCAGCACTTGTGAAACCACACCTGTGCCCAGTTTAAGGCTTCACACTACAGGAGAGACATCCACATAGAAGAACAAGAACAGCAGAGGCACTGAAGATGGCTACAATGACAAGACAAGAGAAAATGGATATCCTGGAATACAAGAAATTCCCACCAGATATAAGGAAAATGAATTTCAGCAGACAGATGGTCAAACACTAGAAAAGAGTATCTAGGGTACCTGTCCTTGGAGCTATTCCAAACTCAGCTGGACACAAGCCTCAGCAACCTGATCTACTTGCACAGCACAGGGGGTGGGATGGGAGATTTGGGATGTTCCTTCCAGCTTACATGACTGCATGAATCCATGAAATGTTTCACCCATGGAACTTAACAAGTAAAAAGAAGAATGAATAATCAAGTGTAAATAAATCCTTAAAATGAACACATGTACCCTGATAATTTAATTTTTTTAGTGTCTTATTGAAGTCAAGAATCAAAACCCAATTGCGACAGACTGCAAAACCAAGATATTTCAGCACCCTGGGGTGTTTAAAAAGTGAAGGTACTGATAAAGTGACTGATAAAACACACAGAGGAAAAACAGATTCACAACGAAATGGCTCTGAACAAAGAATCAAGCAGCAGTAACATCATGGAAGTAACAATATAACATCAGTAACAACATATCCTACACCTCATAATTAATTTCTTGTGTTAACCAAAAATAATCATTTCAATATGTTAAAATATCTTCCACAAATAAAATCTTTGTGGAAGAAAAACATGTTTTCAAAAGGACTTGGGTGATGACTGAAGAAAAAAAGCCAAAGGTGCACTGGCTGAAGAACTCATAATAAGAAGGATGTCAATGGCTGTAAATTGAAGGCGTAACTGTCTTCACTGAAAACTGTTTAATTTGTGCAGACTGGGATTGTCTTTCCTCAGCAGGTATTAAAAAACAAACATCTGTAATTATAAATGTTCTTACACAAATTCTTTCTTCCAATATGGAGCTGCGTATTTTAATATTGCAGTGGATTAGAAATCATAGCTTTCTAAAAGGCAAAAAGAGTGTCCTAAGAACTATTTCCTCTTCTAAAATGCTAATTACCTTTAGATAAACAGCATTCCTGTGTCACATGTCAATTTATTCTAAAGGGAAAAAAAAAAAAAGAAATGAAAGGAAAACTATACACATACTTAGACTACAATAATACAAAATTGCACCTTTTGAAAAGCTTTGATTGTTTCCTTACCGTGACCTTTTGCCTCTTTGAATTGCTAATTCAGTTAATGTGTTCATTTTGCTCTGAAATTTGCATTATGAAAATTACCAGCCTTACAAGGTCCTCTATGTAGGACACAGTTTGCATATTTTGTTACAAAGGTTGCGTTTTACACTGGAAAACAGCAGGATGTCTTGAAAAGGTAGAAATGTAAGAAGTTACATTAGAGTCAATGGTATAACATGGTGCTTGTTAACACTTCTTAAAAGACAACATGAAGATATGCATTATTTTTATTCAATTTGTTTATTAATGGAGAATCTAAAATAATTCTGTGATCATTGCTTAGTCTTTAAGAGTAGCTAAGGACCAGTCAATATGACTTACAGAGATGGCTCTTTAACAGCCATTTTATGGTATTTGGTAACTTGGCATTGGGTAACTCTTGCATTGGGTTACTAAACTCATCTGCTAATAGGGTTTTACTGCATCAGAGTTTGAACAAAATGTTCACAAAGATTTTATTATTTCCTCTGATGGCCCTTACAGGGTAACAAGGCTGGGGAAATGGCTCTGTGCTGTAGTGTGTCCAGAGGGAATCCCTTTGGGCAGCTGCAAACAGCAGGCAGAGACTAAACACTTAGGACTTAGCAGTTCACCAGTGGTTTATGGACCATTGTTTTAGAAGTCCTGAAGTGATTTATGTGCAAGCAGCTCTCAGGACAATTGGGATGTCACATGTCCAAATAAACTACAAAGATTCTACAACACGTGCTTTATGAAGCAAGTAAGTCATAACTTCTCTAAAGCCCTTAACAGTCCCAGTAACACAACAGCTATTGAAAAGGAAATCTTAACACCAATAACTGATGGATTGTACATTTCAGCATGAAATATCTTTTAAGTACAGAAATTCTGAGAGCAGTTGTTTGCACTGTTGGCGGGACTGTCAAAGATAGCGCATATGAATAAAGAATTACATGCCACTAGGAGAGTACACTGACCTGAGTTACCCCAACTTCACAGATACGTTTATAAAAGAGCAACTTTAGAAAAAAATAACCTGCAATTCTTGCCATGAAATGGTACTTTATGAAAGCAAAAATGTAAGACTGGTCCAACTAGACTACTTTATATTTAGCTGCCAAATCTAAACTCTACAATCATCTGCTTGTCCACTTCCAGCCCCTGCAGGTGCAAGCAAGACTCTTGCTAGAGACCCATTCACACACACATCTCCAGTCTCAGAAGTGCATGATGATGAATTAGGAAGAACTCCTTTACTGAGGGGGCTGTGAGGCATTGGAATGGGCTGCCCAGGGAAGTGGTGGAGTCCCCATCCCTGGAGGTCTTTAAAAGACGTTTAGATGTTGAACTTAGCAATATGGTTTAGTGAAGGACTTGTTAGTGTTAGGTCAGAGGTTGGACTCGATGATCTTGAGGTCTCTTCCAACCTAGACAATTCTGTAATTCTGTGATTCTGTGATACGAATTTTTGCATCAAGGTTTTCTTTTCAGTATCACATGTGATGCTATTCTATGGTATTTCTCATACCCCCTTTTAAAATGAATCAACATTACTCTTTGGATTCAATGTTACTGTATAATTCAGATAAAAAGCCAGAAAACACCACAAAACTAAAATGCCCCAAACTCCTAACATACTATGGTTCTAAAATTCCAACCACTCTTTAGCATTCTGCTTTAACACTGGTTCAGCTATCATTACTCATTTCGTTGTTTTCAGGCTTTCCTAGCATTACCAGTGCATTCCTGTTCCAGAGTAATATCAATGAGCCAACACACATCAGAAGTAGCAAACATCAGGGACTCAAATTCCAAAGTTTTCATATAAGCAGGTTAGAGTTAAGCAACGAACCCTGCACAAGTCATCAAGAAACTAAATCTTTCTAATGCATGAGAGCTTGGACTTCAGCAAACAGAGGTCTTTTAACTATGCTGAGAGCATCTAAAGCAGTTCTCTTGAAAAGAAGCTAGAGAGGCATCCTTAGAAATTCAGCGCCTACAGAAATTCTCTGATTTAAGTGCTGCATTAGCATGTTTTGAATGTTTTGAATGTTTATGCCATCTGTCGTTCACTGAAGATTCAGAGCACAATCTCTGAAAGCTAAAATGTCTTGCCAAGCTGAAAACCCACCTTTAACTTTAAAATAGCACTCAACCAATGAACCAATAGCTAAGATTACTTACAGTATATGGTTCTAACTGAACTTCGATACAATGTTTATTTTTATTAATATTTACTATTTATCCCAGTATTTTGTAGGAATTAATGTAATGATTAAACAGACATTATGACTATTAGAACAGATTTTTAATGAAGTAGGTCTAACAGAAGCTATCAGAACGTCCTTAATTGAGAGGCAAATGTTTGACACTTTTCCCCTAAGTATTTCTCTTCTGTGCTAGTACATTTTGTTTCAAAACTTCCATTTTACCGATTCAGACCTAAAACACTGCTCAGTTTGTAGGCTGGATTCAATGTAAGCCTGCCTTACCAAGACACGTTCCTTTGTCGAGTGGCTATTTCAGTCTCATTTCACAGGTGCAAAACACCTTTCATTTTTTTTCTTTCTTTATTTTCTTTTTTCTCTCTCTCTCTCTCTTTTTTTTTTTTTTTTAATCCTGTGTTAATAACTTTTGTTCCACTGGTTGATTTTTAAATTTTTCATTTTGGTTTTAGATCTATTACCTAGTTGTAGGCAATTAATTTTTCAGCAAGGTTAGATTTGTGGTTTAATTTAACAAAAATGTTGGTATTTTAAGCTTTCTCAGAGATAATGAAATAGAACTACACCATTATTTGCTACTATTAGCATATTAATGGCTCATACTCCGTTCTCTTTTTAAGTCCTAGTTCCTTGTTTTCATTCCAGTAACACGTTTCTTTGCTGCACACATCAAGTGTTTTATCAATTGACACTAGGTAACAAACACACACTCTGGCACATACATTTTGGGCCTCACAGGTTTACTTTCTTCTTTACCTCTACTTTTGCACATTTGTTTACCGTATTTCAGATGCTTGAGGCCATGATAACAATATAATAGAAATATTTAATCAAACTCACAGTTTACTTCAATAATATTTGGCATCAGTAACAGCTATAATTCACTATAAACATTCAGCTGGCAAGCTTACTTATATGAGATCTTTGGTAGCTTTTAAATTGAAAATCGTGTGGCATGAAATAGATATATAGATAAATACTGTAATTCTGAATTATTGGGCCACAAGTTTTTGTATAAGTGCATGCATAAAAATCTAAATTATCAGCAGATTTGTTCCACTGCTAAATATAAGTTTTAAATAAAACAGTAGCATCACAGAAACCTTGTATATTCCCAAATTAAGCATGAGCCTACACTGAATGAGCTTCTATTTATTTTCACCAGGAACAATGTTTCTATGCAAAGCAATTCTGAAACAGTAACTAATAATATTATATCACTTTGGAGCATTAGAAAATATCACCCGATATATCAGATTTTATCCCTTATATGATATATATATATATATAAAAAAAAATATATATATATATACACCCTAAAAGGAAGTGTTTGAAATTTTCAACCTGATATTAAAAGCATTCAGCTTTCCTGGTCACCTTATTTCTAATTGGATGTGTTGGCTCAACTGGGATTACCACACAGCTGACATGAGCAGGTCCAGGAGGTTCCTAAAGCACCTCGATGATAACTTCTTGGTGCAGGTGCTATGGGAGCCAACTAGGAAAGAAGCCCTCCTAGATCTGTTGCTGGAGAACAGAGAGGGTCTTGTGGGGGATGTGGTAATCGGTGGACATCTTGGTCATAGTGACCATGAAGCAGATGAGTTTAAAATTTTTGGTGACAGGAGGAAAACTGCCACCAAAACTTCAGCCCTGGATATGGGGAGAGCAGACTTCAGGCTGCTCAGGGAACTAGTCAGCAAGGTCCTCTGGGAAATTGCTTTTTTTCTTTCCAAATTATCAATACAGCTGATTAAACACTTCCAGACAGTAGTCAAGCAGATAAAACCTTTTTCTTTTAGGGTAGTGCAAAAACAATGAGGTTGGTACCATTATCAACAGATATTTTTTTCCTCCAAATCAAGTATTGGTATCCAACTTTAAAAACATTGATTTCTTAAAACTCCTTGCAAAACAGAGCAATGCAGAATTAAATTTTAAAGTAAGGACTTTCCCTCTTAATCCAGAAACCTAAAATTATCAAGCTGATCATTTTACATACCTCCAGTTTTACACTATTGTCATTCTGAACAAAGATTGAGCCTTAAAGCACAACGTTTGTGACTCAAAACACTAGAGGAACCACATTCCTACTGGAAAACACAATACAACTGTGTATTCTGCATCACTCAAAGAGATGTTATTTCCCAAAATAAAACCAAATCTTGCTTATTATGCAATTTCAGTATAGACTGATACATTCTTTGTTTCAAGAGCATGCCAATACAGGGAATGGGACAGGGTATCTAGGTCCTATGCACAGTGAGCATAGCTTCCAGTGCAGCAACCCTGGGCACTGAAGTGAAAACATCAAGCTCAAAAAGTATGTTGGAGCTTCCTCATTTCTCATCTATACTATGAAGTTTCTTAAGACAAAAAGATCAGTAACAAATCTCATGATCTCACCAGAAATTCCATGTTCAGCAAGTTTTCCTGAATAGAGTTACAGAACTATCTATCCAACTTGACATTTTTGTTTCTTTTAGAAGTCATTTAAACCACTGCCCATAATGCAAGAAGTAGTGGATAGCACCCATGAAAACCAATTTCTCCCTTCACTAATGAGAGACCGAACATCCACATTTTCCTTTGTGCATATCAAGTGCTTGCAAATGACATATGAGATTCAATCTTCATATGATATATATGACAATCTTTAATCAAACTGTACTGATAAAGATTTTCTAGCAAGGGTTGCAGCAAGAAATACATATTCTCTTAAATTATGCAGGAAATACAATCACCAACACAATCAAGAATGTCTTGCACATGCAGATCCCTTTGCTTTCTTTGTCTTCATGACACTGGCCATGGAACAGTTGTTAGGAAAAGAATAACAACAAATACTAAGAATTCATCATGATATGCAAAAATCTATTTGGCAAACAAATTTTCAGTATCACTCAGACTTCTCCCACCCACCTCAAAAGGGCTAGAGAAGAGCTAGGTATAGGGAACAGTCACAGAATGAAGGAACATATTTGTTTTCAAAACAACCTAAAAACAGAAGATGGAGTGGGACTATGACAGACGAGTCAGAGAGAGAACATGGATAAGCAGCAGTTGCTCGTTACTTCTTCCTTTCAAATTAAATTAAAACCATCAAAAGGAATCTCTGACTGCACCAACTGAATAATCATATGTAAATTTAAAGATATTGCAGCTGCCAAAAAGATGGGCAGTTTCAAAAACTGATTATACAGAAGCATAAGAAAAAACTTTATGAGCTATTAACATAAAATAGATATATTGGCTTGTTAAGGAAGTCTTTATGTCATAGGTTGGTGGAATTTAGGAACATGTTAAAGGTTATTGTGCATCTTCTCTAGAATGCTTTTTCTCTAGAATACCCATTATTTGCCATTATTAGAATAAAATATAATATCAGAATTTTCCTGGGTGCAGTAAGACAGCACTATTCCAATACAAACTGGATTATGTCCAGGGAAAAAAGATGTCAATTACCAGCAAAGCATACATATCATTCATCATCTATACTACTTAAATACTACGTATGTAATTTCAATTTATGTCAAGTTGGTGCTTTTCCAGTAAGAAATAAAGGTCTTGTCAAACAATAAAAAAGACATTTTATGTACCTAGTATTTCTAAGCAGAAAGAGTGAAAATATCTCCCAGTAAAGAACTGGGGGAAAAAAAAAAATCAAATGCTGACAAGTTTAATTATTAAAAAATCTAATTTCAAAATAGCTTCTTTCATTATTAACGATACCTTCTGCCAGGTAAGAGTAGAAATGCAGAAATTAACCTTTACCAAATTCAATGAGAAACACCTTTTATGCATAGCAAAGAGACCAGCTGATTTGGAAAAGGCAGCAGTGGCAGATTTATAACACGGTATTTGCCTTGCAAAGCAAAACCAGAGGTAAATATATCAGACTACCACTGCCTACAAATGTCCCTCATTTAATGCAGCAGAAGTTGAATCTAATGCAAAAAAAAGAAAAAAAAAAGAAAAAAGAAAAAAAAAAAAAGTCCAGAAAAAAAAACAATTCTTAATGAGCAACAACGTGACAGTTCAATTTCTACTCAGAGGTAAAATCTTTGAATCCTCAGTAAGAGAAGAAAATGTTTCTCCAGATTGTGAACTACTATTTCCTATAAAACGTCACTAGATGGCACCTTGTCATCACACTTTAAACTTAGAGTTCCTCATGACTGTCATTTCCTTATGACAGAAAACACTAAACAGAAAATGTTCTGGAGACATTTCAATTTACTGTAATTCCTAAAATACTGTTTTTACCACTATGAAATGCATACTGTCCTACCGCAAGTCCACTAAAAATACTAGAAAATTCTGTATTCATGGGTTGCTTGTCAATACACATTGCAATGTGCATTTAAAAGTGGTATCAAAACTATGACTGAGTTGAAAGGAGTCTTTTTTATTATTGTTTTTTTACTCAAAACTTAGGACTCTGAGCATACTGAAAAATTTCCGCCTGTAAGTTTTCCAAATTCCAGCGTGTAGAACTATCCCAAATTGAATAATACTAGTAAGAGTAAAGGTATTTGGTTTTCTCCCTTGCTTTTTCTGCAGCTCCTATAGGGTTAATTCGTTCATCTTCCAAGTAGAAGATGAGGCATGAAACCAAGCTTCATTGCAAGCCTTCTAACATCAGTTTGGCTCACCTTTAATGAGGAGCAGTGCAAAGAATAACTTGCATCAAAGCTCATTCAGTTAATAAATATCTTCCTCATTACTTATGTCTTCCTTCTATGTATTGAGCCACTGTCCAGCCCCAGCTTTCCTTTCCACATTATAAACATGAATGTTCAAAACCACCCAATGATCTCCTATCAAACTTTACCTGACATTTCATCAGCTCTCTAGATTTTCATGCCTGCTAGCATTTGAATTTCTAGCTAGTAATTAGCTTTCTTATTTTTACTTTATTTAGACTGACATTTAACTACATGACTAAAGCACAGAGGAAATTCTGATAGTGAAAGGAAGGTTGTTAAAAGAACAATGCATAGCTTAATATCTCTACTGCCAGCCAAAACCACCACCAACATTTATCTTAATACAATGAAAAATTAAAATGTCAACCTCTGTCAACTTATCACTGAGATCTGCTTTTCTAAGAATAAAACAGCTATAACTTGCTGCTATAGGCAAAGCTAAACAGTGATAACAAAAATCATCATTCAGCAAGGTATGCACCTAACTTAATAACAATGCACTAGAAAGAAGAGAAAACGTGTATCAAAACACAAAGCTGGGCGGAGCGGCTGATAACCCATAGGGCTGTGCTGCCATTCAGAGGGATTTTGACAGGCTGAAGGGTTGGGCCAAGAGGAACCTCACGAAGTTCAACAAGACCAAGTGCAGGGTCCTGCACCTAGGGAGGAGTAACCCCAAGCACCAGTACAGGCTGGGGTCTGACCTGCTGGAGTGCAGCTCTGCAGAGAGGGACCTGGGAGTCCTGGTGGCCAGCAGGCTGACCATGAGGCAGCAATGTGCTCTTGTGGCCAAGAAGGCCAGCGGGATCCTGGGGGGGCATTCGGAAGAGTGTTGCCAGCAGGTCAAGGGAGGTGATCCTGAGAGAGGGAGTTAGGAGAATACAATAACTCACTAACCTTTTAGAAAAGAATTTATTAACTTTTAGAAAAGGGGGAACTGAGAGAGGGAGTTAGGGGCAAGTAGAGATAGAGTGCTGACAGCATGCAACTAGGATGGTGCAAATTAATTAAAGCAAGAAGCCTTGGGCCCCTTTACCAAGGTCAGTCTCCTAATAAGAGTGTGAGCCTATCTTAAGAAACTGGTAGAAACTGGTCCTGCAGATGGACAAGAGCCAAGGAGCAACTGAGCCTGCGCAAAGACAAGAGGTCAACTAGCGGTGACAAGGAAGAGTCATCAGTCTTCATCCCCACGACCCCCGATGACCACCACCAGAATACACTGCGCAAGCGCAGATGAAAGGAGTTTATGGAAATGACTCCTTGAAACTAATTTTAATACGAAGTGAGGACAGGTTATGAATATGTATAGGCGTATTGTGAAACTTCATGCATATGTAACTCTTCACTGCATAAAACCAAGGCGAGTTGCTGCGTCAGGTGTGCACGACTTTGGCAGGACTACCCCCTGTGCTGTCCAGTGCTGAATAAACATACCTACTGTACAATCCTACTGATTGTGGAGTCTGTTTTCCGCAAGTCAATCCTCCCCCTCTGCTCAGCCTTGGTGAGGACAGGCTGAGAGAACTGGGCCTGTTTAGCCTGGAAATGAGAAGACTGAAGGGAGACCTCATCAATGTGTATAAATATCTGAGGGCAGGGTGTTGAGAGGATGGAGCCGGTCTCTTTTCAGTTGTGCCCAGCAACAGGACGAGAGGCAATGGGCACAGACTGAAGCACAGGAGGTTCCAGCTCAATATGAGGGTGCACTTCTTTACTGGGAAGATGACAGAGTACTGGGACAGGCTGCCCAGAGAGGTTGTGCAGTCTCCTTCTCTGGAGATATTCAAAACCCAGGTGGATGCCATCCTGTGCAAGGTGCTCTAGGTGATCCTGCTTGGCAGGGTGATTGGACTGGATGATCTTCAGAGGTCCCTTCCCACCTCAGCCATTCTGTGATCCTGCAACTATATTTTGTTTATCATTAAATTCCATTTATAGTTTATTTGAGGTTTTTCCTCTACTCAACCTACAATAGTAACACTATCACGTCAACTAAATGATATCAGAATATTTTCAGGGATATTATATCCTGTTAATAAGGCCTGTACCTCCAGCCACTGGGCCAACTCATCTAATGAGATTTAAAAATAAAGTAGTGTGTGATAGCCATGAGCAGTAACACAGTAAACAAATGAAGATGTACTGAAGAGAAGTCAAGGTTCTCTACCTACTTCTAACTGCTTCTATCTATTGTGCGTTAATTAACACAGCAATAAATTTTGTGCACCAGGGTACCTCAAGGATGTAAAATATGATAAAATCCCACTTTAGCCATCTCAGGTAAAATTTTGATCTTATTCTGAACACAATTCACATTCAGTGAAACTAAAATAAATACTCTTAGAACAAAATGATAGAGCTGTAAAGAAATGAAAAAATGTATATTTTGCAGCATTTAGATTAGGTTCAGAATTCAAAAAAAAAAATTAAAAAAGAGTCAAGATTTTCACCACATTTTTTTTTTGACTTAGATCAGTTCTACAATATCACGCAATAAATGCAGAATGTACTTCCCGAGGCGATCAGCTCCGGGGTGGCCGTGTGCTGCAGCAGAGCAGGGGACCGAGGCAGGCAGGGCGCTTTTCCGGCACTGAGGCCACTCGAGGCAGCCAAGGGAGCCGCCAGGGCCTGGCAGCCCTCGTGAGGGAGGATGACGAGGTGTAGGCGCAGCCAGCAGTGTGCCCTCCCTGGCCGTGTAAAGGCAGCCCCTGGGGAACGCGGCGGCCAGGATGGGCAAACAGGGTGTGGAGCCTCAGTCAGGGCATGAGGCGGCAGTGCATGCAGGCAGGGCGCCCTCACTGCTCTTTTCCAACCGTCTTTCCCAATGGTGGTTGTAACCTGCTCATAAAGAGCCCGGTCATGTATCCACCAGGCAGAAAACTGGCGATGCCAAGAAATGCATCTCTTGTGGCCTCTCCTGCCACAGTCACTGATGTGACTACTCAGACGGAGGGCTCAGGGAAACACGCCGCCATCCAGGTCTTGGGCTCCAGGGTGTGCTAGTCATCTGTCCGTATCCAACAGCAGAGCAGTGGGTACACGTGTGGGAGGTGTGCCCAGGTTGAAGAGCTGCTCAGCCAGGTTGTGGAGCTTTGGGAGGAGGGGAGTAGGCTGAGGAGCATCAGGGAGTCACAGAGGGAAATTGACTGGTGGAGGCATACTCTGCCCACTGAGACAGACTCACGAGCCTGCCACAGCACAAGAGTCTCCTGCCACACAGAAGACAAAAGTTTCCCCATCCTGCAAGGCAGTAGGAGGGGACCTAGGCCAAGGGGGGGAATGGAGGCAGGTTCCTGTTAGGGTGGTAGGCGAGCCCTGTCCCTGCCCACCTCAGCTTCCCATCTGTCCTTATATAACAGGTATGAGGGTCTAGAAACAATAGTCAAAACAAAGATGTAGATGAAAGCCCAACCCAGTTGGAAGGGGTGCCTACGGCAAGGCAACCTATCCCTTGCATCACTATATCTTCTGTCAAAAAAGAAAAAAGAAAGAAGTGTTATCATCATGGGGGACTCCCTCCTGAAAGGGACAGAGGGCCCAATATGTTGACCGGACCCAACCCACAGGGAGGTCTGCGGCCTCCCTGGGGCTCAGGTGAGAGACATTGCTAGGAAAGTCATTCGCCTGGTATGGCCCACTGACTACTACCCACTACGGTATTTCAGGCTGGTAATGACGAAGTAGCAAGGAGAAGTCTGAGAGCGATCAAAAGGGACTTTAAGATTTTGGGGCAAATAGTTAAAGGATCAGGGGCACAGGTTCTGTTTGCCTCTTGTGGGAATAAAAATGTTGGGACATTTTTATTTATAAAACAGAGAGGGTCTTGTGGGGGATGTGGCAATTGATGGCTGTCTTGATCATAGTGACCATGAAGCAGATGAGTTTAAAATTTTTGGTGACAGGAGGAAAACTGCCACCAAAACTTCAGCCCTGGATATGGGGAGAGCAGACTTCAGGCTGCTCAGGGAACTAGTCAGCAAGGTCCTCTGGGAAATTGCTTTTGAAGGTGCTGGTGTCCATCAGAGCTGGTCAGTCTTTAAGCACTGCCTCCTAAAAGCGCACGATCAGACAATTCAAAAATATTGGAAGTCACACAGGTGAGGCAGAAGACCGGCCTGGCTGACCAGGGATCTTCTGCTGGAGCTTGGGCAGAAAAAGAAAGTGTACGGCTGCTGGAAGCAGGGTCAGGCAACATGGAAGGAATACAAGGACGCTATTTGCATTTGTTCATGTTTGTTTGCTATTTTACTCCCAGTACCTTTTCTCATCTCTTCATTAAAAACAATACATGATATTTGTTGTTGATATATAGGCATGAATTTTAAGAAATGGAGGCTGAGGATAAAGCAAAGCTATTTTAGTAAAAGGCAAACCTTTAAATAAGCAGGAAAGAGATTTTACAATAGCCTAGCCTTACAAAGGGAAAGGGGAAGGTTACAAAACCAAATAAAGAAATAGTATAGCACTTAGACAAGGCACATAAGAAAAGAGACAAAAAGAGCAGAATCCTATCCCATGTATACACCTCTAGAATCCAGTTAGCAGTTCGATGACCTCCTGAAGCTTCCCAACAGTCATTTGTTCAGTTATGTTTTTGTAGCTCCACAGTCATAACTGGTTGCTTGATGAGATCAAAGAACAAAAGTCACAATCATTCAGCTTAATGAAAGTATCTTGAATTATTTAACTAGCTATTAAGCAGCTATACCTGTTAAGAGACATGAAATTGGATGGATCTGACTCACCACTGAGTAACCACTGTAGTTTTATACCATTGTAGCTCCAGCCATTTCAATGAAGTCTCAATTATGTAACACAGAAGTGAATTTAGTGATTTTTAGCTGCATTAGATTCTCATATAGGATCTGTCATTGGGAGCAGGAAAAGCAGTCAGTAATTATAAAAAGAAGTCTGGAAATAAGTCTTTCAACCTCTGGAACTGGGACATTATTCAATAATTCATTCACAGATCCATTTGAATTCTCATCTGTCAACTCTCCTTTTACCACCAGATTGTTCTGTAAATAATGAGCTGGCAACACACTCGAAAAATCTTTGTATTCCTTCTCATCCATCACAACAAATAATTTTCCAAGCAAAAAGAGAAACAGTGTAATTTCAAGAGAAATGAGCTCAACACTTAACTCATTATTTTTTATGCCGTGGTTGTGTGTCATCAAGAAATATCATGGAAAATATGAAAACCCTTTCTCTTCCCATCACAACCCTTTTCATGAGGTCAAAATATGCTGCTCTACTTGCCTTTATAACTACCCCAACCCCCAAAAAAGTAACACAGAAGCAATAATTAAAGGTCTGGAAGTTACAGTGGCTCAAGTAAGACAACTGAAATTGTGTTTTTAAGGTAGTACTTTGATGTTTGAAGACACTTTCTTACGGGTAACAACAACCAAAGGATACAAAGTTTAAAAAAACAAACAAACAAAAAAAAAAAATGACCTTCCAAGTTTGGCCAACAAATTCCGTAAAGCCCCCCTGCACACACACCTGTTCCTCTCTTTTTAAAGGGGAGAGGGAGCTTTTCTCCAAGAGAAAGACTCACTTTGCGGTGGCTACTCAAACTTTCATAGGCAGTTCTAGCAGGAGGAAGCGTCAGATGAGAGAGGCTTGTAACGGAGCACATTGTCCCGATTGTTATAAGTTGCCCCCTTAATTAATTTTCAGAGAGCATTGCATTAATAATAGAAAGGAATTTATTGAGTAAGCAACAGCAAGCAAAACAGCGCTGGGCGGCCGGGGAGTCTCGGCTCCGCCAATGGCGCGCACCTCACCCCCCCCAGGGTCCCTTTTTATATCTTGGTGATTTCAGGATTACGCAGCACGTCCGGGTGTGTTCTGCGACTGCGCGCACTGTTGCTAGGGGGTCGTCTCTGTCCCTCTGGTGGTCGTGAAGATGAAGGCCGTAGTCTTCCTCGGCGTTGTGGTTCAACTTCTTTCTTTATTTGGTCATGTTGGCCCAGCGTGAGACAGGGAGGCAGGGTGTTGATACACTAGTTTAACAACTTATCAGGAGATGGTTACATGAACTTTGCAGCAGTGTTTTTTGAACAAAAGAGGCTACTGAGATGCAGAAGGAGAGAAGGGGAGAGGGTTCTCTTTTTTGTTACATTAAGCAAAGGAATTTTCATAGTGTCTAGCTAAGCATTATACAGCTCCTTACTTCAGCAGGGAGTTTTCACAACTCCCATTCCTCAAACAGAACTCCTTGTTTTTACAAAAGACAATGAACAAACATTTATTGTGTATTACAATCCCTCCTTTTTCTTTTAGTTACTCATTTTGTTCATTGAAGCTCTGCAATGCCTGGCTACTAAGAACTAATGTTTCCTCGATTCCTTTATTGGTACTTATTGGCTCGTATCTGGCATGTATGAGCATTAAATGTGCCGCTTCTAAATGTCCCTTTACAATCGCAATCAATTTATTAAAAATACATGGTCCAAAAGTTAGTGCTATTATTAAGAACAACAAAGGTCCTGTTATTGTTGATAATAAAGTAGTAGGCCAAGGTGAATAATTAAACCAAGATTCGTACCAGCTCTGTCGGGCTTCATTCTCCCGTTTCCTTTTTTTTTTTTTTCAGCCCTTCCCTGGGTCTTGCCATTGTATCTCTTACCTCTCCAGTGTGATCAGCATACACACAGCATTCCTCTTTCAGGGCTGCACACAGCCCGTCCTGTTGTAAAAAAAATACCAAATCTAATCCCCTATGATTTTGTAACACTACCTCTGAAAGCAACCTGATAGATTTTCCAGGGCTGAGATGGATTGTTCAATTTGGGTCAGGTCCTCGTCCACAGCAATGCATAAGGAAGTAAATTCTTGATTTTGTTTAACCAATGAGGCTACCCTGGTCCCCACTCTAGCTCCTCCCAGGATTATTAGGGTGGCCAAAGTTAGAGCCGTGAATGGTTCCCATCTTTCCAGATGATGCCTTGCCACTGTGTGCTGGGTATACATACAATCCTCAGGGTGGTATAGAATCCTTGGTATAATTATCACCTGTATACAGAAATCACGAGACACATTAAAGAGTTTTAGTGATAGACAAGGAGTTATGCCCACTCACAAACAAACCCACCTAGCATTGTTGGCTGGGATTAACCACTCGGCTGATTGTTTTCCATTCTCCATGGTATTACATAGGTGACACTTCCCACTAGGAACCGTGCACACACACCTACCACCTCCAGTGACTTGTGTTAGTGTTACCCTTATGTCTTTTCCCCAACTGCAATGTAGAGGGCTGTTCTCATTTGTGCGGGAGGGCTCCCCAGGATTCCCGATAGCATCATAATATGAAGGCCTTATACTAAAGCATAATCAACAGTGTTTTGTTACATTTGGGTTTGTTTTGTTTAATAATTGGTAGCTGGCATTCATGACCCCCCCATATGTTATTCTCAGCTATGTTATCATTCTCGGCTTTACCTGAGCTCGTAGGGCTGCCGAGGGTTGGCACTGTAGTATTTTCCGCAGGCTGGATTCCCTGGACATTTTCTGACAATACCTCATTTGGTCCTACTGCCTGGGGCCTATCGGCATCCTCCTTTTTATTAGTATGAGTCCTCCCCTATCTGTTCTGTGTTTGTAAAATCTGACACCTCACATTTTTCCTAGTACCCAGCTAGTATCATCCAAGTTTGTTATATTTATATATAGAACCTTGCAAATTTCTTTATTTCCATGGAAGGTTCCTGTATACCCTATACCATGCCCTCACCACCTGTAACGGGGACCTGCTTGTTGGTTACAACCTTGCGGCCCATATCCCACTTGTAAGAATTTATTCCGACCAGCCCCGAGTGTCCAGTCCATAGCAATGGTTTCACACCCCCAGTATGCACAATAATACATGTTCGGGTAATTACAGTACCCCTTTCCTGGGTTAGAACTTGGGCAGAAATAAAATCCTGATCGGTTAAAGCATGGCTGCACTGACACCAGGTCACATAATGTGATGCGGAAACTGGGAGCACCCGCTGTCGTTGTTTGCTGGATGACGAATTGATCCTTCCATCTGATCAAGCTCCATTTAAAAGGCTGATGGGGATGCGCAGACCCATAGCTGACCAAAACGATGATACTGACTCCCATGTATCGTAGGAGGTGGTTGGAGCCCATCTAAATTGTCGGCCCCTCAGTCCCCCACCGTTTTCACTTCTCTGCCTCGCTTGTCAGTTCGGTTGCAGCGAACTACAAGGTATCGGTTCTTCTTGGCAGCAGCAGTGTTCTTCAGGGGAACCTACTAGGGAGCCTTTGAAACAGGGCCTCCTCCCCTTCCCACGATACACAGATAATATACAATACTTATCGAGTCCGTTTTAGTGTCAGCTCCAAGTTGTCAGGGCCTGGAGCTGCCTCCCATTTACCTTCCCGGATTGGTCCTTTCACATGGCTGGCATGTGTCCATCTTTTCTCCGCAGTTCGAATAGCCGTTTCTGTGGTAAGCAAAACAACATAGGGGCCTTCCCCATCGTGGTGTTAAAGCAGTCTCTTTCCAAGTCTTAATTAGAATTGAGGGTGATCAAGTGGCAATTCCAAGTCATAGGGCATACCATATAGCATTTCAAAAGGAGAAATTCCTACATCAGTTCTGGGCTGTGTCCATATGTTTAACAGTGCAAGGGGTAAGCATTTTACCCAAGAAGCCTTAGTTTCCAGCACAAGTTTTGTTAGTTGTTTCTTAATTTCACCATTCATTCACTCTTCCTTTCCAGAAGAGGAGGGGTGCCAGGGGCTGTGAAAATCCCACTCAATCTCTAAGGCCTGCTTTGATCCTTGCAGTAAAGCTTTACACCCATTCAGTCACGTGGTCAATTAGGACAAACAAGTAACTCAGTAAAGTCTACCTGTATACTTTGGAAAGGTCAAAGCCCTGGCTCCCATCCCCCTCTAGATAGGTTACAGAAGGCCTTTTTATTTACCTTTTGACATATAGTAGTACATCCTCTACATGTGTGCTTCCCTAAAGTATATATTCCTACACAGACATGCTTTCTTAGAACAACATCACACATTGCTTGCACCTCCCAATGACTCTTCTGATGTAAAACAGTTAATATTTGCCTCATTATCACTTTATTCAGCATTTCTCTCCCATCAGGGAGTATCAATTTTCCTTAAAATGATCCACATATTTGTAACATTAATACCTCCTTGGGAGGTTGTAATTGCTCCAAAATCTTTTTTAGAATTTACCCAAATAGATAGGTGGCCCTGTATAGCCCTGAGGTAAAATTGTCCACCTATATTGTTGCTTCCGCACCCATTTCAGGGTCTTTCCAGTCAGAGGTGAATATACATGTATGTTTGCTCTCAGGGCCAGAGAGCACTGCATTAATAACACTGTTATTCCAGTCTAACAATTTACTAGTTGAATGCCCAATTTAATCATCAAATCCCTTCCCAACAAGTTAGTCCCTGCCTTGGATACATACAGTAACTGCCCAATGATCATTTTATCCCCTAGTCTCAGCTTGGTATCCCCCAAAAGTGGCACTGTTATCCCAGTCCCTTCTACCCCCATCACATTTAGGGTTTCATTAGTTAATTTAATCCCTGATACTTTACAAGTAACAGCAGTTGGGAGAGCGAGAAACCCCCCCCCGCAGACACCAAAGTCAGTGCAGAAGGAGGGGGAGGAGGCGCTCCAGGCGCTGGAGCTGAAGCCCCCCTGCGGCCGCTGGAGAGGCCCCTGGTGGAGCAGGCTGTTCCCCCCTCCCTGATGCTTGGGAAACTGAACAAACACCACAGCAAATATGAAAATATACCAAAACTTCTAGACTGTTACTTAGATAATGCCTACATCACCTTTCCCTGCTCATTCAACTTCGAATACCTTTAACACTTTCAACAAACCTTTTAACACTTCCTTTATCTTTCTCTAGCCTTTACTTTTCTAATGCCGACATCAAAGGCTCAGTCAGGGGCCAACTTAATTCCGTACCTTTTCCCTCCAAGATGCTGAAACAACATCAATATACAACATTTCATCCTGTTTTCCTTCTTTCCACAAAAACAACATTGACTGTAATATGGTGTTATAATTAATACTTCCATTTAGGGGCCACTCCGCTCCATCCTCTAGTTTATAAAGTGGCCACCACTGATTACAATATTTGATAAGAGTTCTTTTACTTTCTGTACCCTCTTACCCCACTATATCCCTTAAATGTGTTAGTATACATCCTAGGGGGCTTTTCCTCGGGATTTCTTTGCTTTGAACTTTTCCTATTGTAATCTGCAGTGGTTAATATGCCACCGTTTTCCTAGAAGCTCTTTACTAGTCAATCCCAATCCCTCCAAAATCCACAATATATAGATACACAAGTAAAATCAGACCACTGTAAATTAACTGCCTGTAGACAATTACACTGGGAACATTTAAACCTGATGAACCGATAATATGCCTGGGAAAATTTTGTTCCCTTAAACATACACCTCAATGGCAGTTCTTATATTTTCATATTTACATATTAACATAGGTATAAAAGAACACTTTAACAAAAATGCCCCGGCTTTTATATATACAATATACAATGTACAATTATTATTCCAGTTAGAATTATTCCTCAGCAGCTGGAAACATTGTGCCAGTTGCCATTAAAGCTCGCTTACCCTCCTCCTGTCTCTTTCTTAAAATCTCGGACGTCCCCGGAGTTAATGGGGATGGCCACATATTCCTAGTCACTGGTCCCTGAACGCTAGAGTCAGAGTCGCTATCAGAGTCTCCCTGGGGTTGCGGATTAGGAAGCCCGGGAGTCGGAGGGGCTGCAGGTGGTGGTGGTGAAATATAGGGAGACAGTGGGGCTGGGATCTCTAATTCTCGGTTTTTCTTCTGCCTCCCATCCCCTCCTTCTTCTTTTAGAGGATATAAATCGGCTCGAGTTTCCAAGCTGATCCACAAATGTCCATATTCACTTTCTTCCAAACTAAAAGGTTCCTTTGAGTTTACATAAATATTTAGGGCCTGGCAAACCCAATCTTCAAAGGACCCAAATACAGGCCAGTAAAGGTGGTCTCCTCGAATCTGTTTACCACCCCAAACTTCAACACAATAATGTATCATTTTTACTTTATTGCTTCCCCGCCTAAAAGGGGAATCCTGCCAATTTTTAATCATTAATCCCAGGGTAACCTAACATCAGACGTTACCCTGCCCATGGGACCAGAAGGCTTACTCTTCTTCTGTCCCATCTTCTGGAGCGCCTTCACACACACACGCACAAATCGCTTCCCCCTTTTCGTGGCCCAGTCCCTCGCGGGATGTGGGAACCGCACTACCGAGGGGTCCGCACTCGCTTCGTCCGCAATTGGACGTCTCATAACGCTACGCTCCAGGATACCCAACCCCAACCGAACGGATCACCGGCCTATACTTACTCACTCCTGAGTCTTCGTTCGGTCTTCGTGCACAAAGATTACTAGGGGTTGCCGGCTTTATTTGCTTGCTGCCGAATTTAGGGTTCGTCGGTGAAGGATTTGAATGAAAGTAGTCCTAGCGAAGGCCGCTGAAATCAGCGGGGCGCCCCCTCCGAAGGTCTTTCAATCAGATTGCCTTCATCCGAGTCACGGCACCAAATTTGTTATAAGTTGCCCCCTTAATTAATTTTCAGAGAGCATTGCATTAATAATAGAAAGGAATTTATTGAGTAAGCAACAGCAAGCAAAACAGCGCTGGGCGGCCGGGGAGTCTCGGCTCCGCCAATGGCGCGCACCTCACCCCCCCCAGGGTCCCTTTTTATATCTTGGTGATTTCAGGATTACGCAGCACGTCCGGGTGTGTTCTGCGACTGCGCGCACTGTTGCTAGGGGGTCGTCTCTGTCCCTCTGGTGGTCGTGAAGATGAAGGCCGTAGTCTTCCTCGGCGTTGTGGTTCAACTTCTTTCTTTATTTGGTCATGTTGGCCCAGCGTGAGACAGGGAGGCAGGGTGTTGATACACTAGTTTAACAACTTATCAGGAGATGGTTACATGAACTTTGCAGCAGTGTTTTTTGAACAAAAGAGGCTACTGAGATGCAGAAGGAGAGAAGGGGAGAGGGTTCTCTTTTTTGTTACATTAAGCAAAGGAATTTTCATAGTGTCTAGCTAAGCATTATACAGCTCCTTACTTCAGCAGGGAGTTTTCACAACTCCCATTCCTCAAACAGAACTCCTTGTTTTTACAAAAGACAATGAACAAACATTTATTGTGTATTACACCGATGTGCTGGAGTCGCGCTGTCTGCAGTCACTGCCGGGCCTGCGGGGCCGGGCAGCGGGCGGCAGCAGAGGCACGGGCAGCGCGGCCGCCGGGCAGGGCAACAAGATGGCGGCCCGCGGCCGGGGCTGCCCATGCCCGGCATGTTGGCCTGGGGCACGGCAGTGCTCAGGCATGCGATAGTCTGTCCCGTGGGGAACGGCCACCTCCTTTAGCCATGGCCTGCAGGTCAGAGATAGAGGAACTGAAACTGAGGAAAGGGCAGAAGGACACAAGCAGAGAGAGAAAATGGACCACCGGTAGGGCGGTGAGACAGGGAACGGGACAGGACTTGTTAGAGAGTGGGACTGGGACAGGGAGCAAAGGACAGCACTGGAGGGGAAAAAATGATGCAAGGCAGAGAAGAGAGATTGAGAGAGTTAAAATACTAAAGAAGAAAGGACAGGAAAGACAGAAGAAAGGATACTGAAAGAAAGGACAGCCCAGGGTGATAGAGCAAGACAGGGTGAGACAGGGAATCAGACAGAGAGAAAGACTGCAAAAATAGGGAGGGGAAACAGAGCAGATATATAGCTGGAAGAAAAATAGGGACAGGGAGCAAAGCAGAGGGATATCGTGAGAAACAACAGAACAGGGGCATCAGGACAAAGTTCAACAAAGGAAAAGTGTTAGGCTTAGAGTCAGAGAGACAAGGAAAGAGATAAGAAGCATGACCAGGGGATGGAGAAGGGCAAAACAGCAATAGGCAGAAAGACAGACAAAGAGAAAAGAGCAAAATGACAGAGGGACAGAGAAAGATTGGCATGGAGGGAGGACAGGGAACACAACAGATGGATTGAAAGAAGAAGGGGTGAAGAAAAAGTGTGATAAGGGAATGGAGTGGGACACAACAATATAGAAAAGCAGAGGTAGATGAAGTGGGGAAAATGCTAGAAGGAGAAAAAAAGGGACGAAGGGGAAGGAAGAAAGCTTGAGAAAGAAATTAGTGATGGGCAGCAGAAGTGAGTGATGGAGAATTGAAAAGCACTTATAGGGAATTGGACAGAGTGGGAGAATAACAGGACAGGACACTGGGACAGAGAGAGAAAGGGAGGGGCACAGAGCAGGAGAGAGATGGAGAGAAAGCTGTCGTGTGAACTGAGACCAGCTGTAGTGAGACCAGGAAAGAGAAAAAAACAGAAGCGCAGTGGCACAGACAAATGGAAAAAGGGTGAGCCATCTGAACAGGAGGCAGAGAACAGGAAATGGTGGGGCAGGCTGCCCCACTGACAGAAGGATGAAGGCAGAAAGGACAGGGAGTGGAAGGAGGGCAGGGAAGCAGCAACAGGGAAAAAGGACAGGGTGTGGGACAGGGGAGAATAAAAAGTCCTAGGATAGTTAGCAGGGGAAGGGAAGGTGGGAGTGGATGGTCGGGGATAGGAAGCAAGACCTAGCTGTAAGAAAATGTACTGGTGGGGAGCTGGACAGAGAAAGAATGAGAGAATGAGATGAACAGGAAGCAGGGCAGTGGGATGCAGAAAGAAAAATAAAAAGAAGGAAAAAAAGTGACAATGAGCAGGATAGATGACTTGACAGAAATCAGAAGTATAGGAAGATTCTTTCTTTTTACACGGGAAGCCAGGAACAAAGGAGCAGGACAGACTGGCTAAGAATAAAGGCAGAGAAAGAACAGACAGAGAGGCAGAGTGAAAAGGGAATGGGGGAAGAGCAGAGGGATAGAGAACAAAACAGAAGGAGAGGGAGGAAGAATAGATGAAGAAGGGTGGGAGAGAAGAACATACTTAGGGGAAGACAGGGAGGAGGACACAGGCATTGTGTAGGGGCAAGGTGCAAGGAAGGGCTGCAGATCAGGAAAAAAAGGGAAGGAAAAGGATAAAACTGATGAGTTGCAGGTTGGAGACAGAGGAAGAACAAAAAGGAACAGGTGTCAGGATAGAGGCACAGAGACGGGAAAAAAAAAAAAAAAAAAAAAAAAAAAAAAAAACACAGCTGGATGAGGAGATATAGTGAGAAATGAAGGAAAGGGCAATGGAACAGAGAGAAAGACAGAAAAATTAGAGACCAGAAGCATGACATAGGAACAGGCAGAGAAGGACGCTGTAGAGAGCAGAGAGAGAGAAAGAAGCATCAGGGGCAGAGGGGAAAAGAAAGAAATACACAAAGAAGTGTGAGAGGGACAGAGAGAGGAAAAGAAGAACAGGGAGCAGAACACCAGGATTGTCAGAGAACAGCAGGGACAGGGAGCAGCACGGAGATGAAGAGATATTGTTAGGGACAGAGGGACAATGCAAATTTAAGAAAATAGAAGAAGCAGAGCAGAGAAGCAGAAAAAGGAGAGGAAGCCCATGATACAGAGTAGAATCACAGAATCATCTAGGTTGGAAGAGACCTCCAAGATCACTGAGTCCAACCTCTGACCTAACACTAACCAGTCCTCCACTAAACCATATCCCTAAGCTCTACATCTAAACGTCTTTTAAAGACTTCCAGGGATGGTGACTCCACCACCTCCCTGGGCAGCCCATTCCAATGCCTCACAACCCTTTCAGTAAAGAAGTTCTTTCTAATATACAACCTAGGCCTCCCCTGGTGCAACTTTAGCCCATTCGCCCTTGTCCTGTTGCCAGGCATGTGGGAGAACAGACCAACCCCCACCTCTCTACTGCCTCCTTTAAGGTACCTGTAGAGAGCAATAAGGTCACCCCTGAGCCTCCTTTTCTCCAGGCTGAACAAGCCCAGCTCCCTCAGCCGCTCCTCGTAGGACTTGTTCTCCAGGCCCCTCACCAGCTTGGTCGCCCTTCTCTGGACTCGCTCAAGCACCTCCATGTCCTTCTTGTAGCGAGGGGCCCAAAACTGAACACAGTACTCGAGGTGCGGCCTCACCAGAGCCGAGTACAGGGGGACGATCACCTCCCTAGCCCTGCTGGTCACACTGTTTCTGATACAAGCCAGGATGCCGTTGGCCTTCTTGGCCACCTGAGCACACTGCTGGCTCATACTCAGCCGACTGTCCACCATCACTCCCAGGTCCTTCTCTGCCTGGCAGCTCTCCAACCACTCATCTCCCAGTCTGTAGTTCTGCTTGGGGTTATTGCGCCCCAGGTGCAGGACCCGGCACTTGGCCTTGTTGAACTTCATACAGTTGACCTCAGCCCATCGGTGCAGCCTATCCAGATCCTCCTGCAGAGCCTTCCTACCTTCAAGCAGATCGACACACGCACCTAACTTGGTGTCATCTGCAAACTTACTGAGGGTGCACTCAATGCCCTCATCCAGATCATCTATAAAGATATTAAAGAGGACTGGCCCCATTATCAAGCCCTGGGGAACGCCACTAGTGACCAGCCTCCAACTGGATTTGACTGCATTCACCATGACTCTTTGGACCTGGCTACCCAGCCAGTTTCTAACCCAATGAAATGTTGGGGTTTGAGCAAAGCAAAGAGACAAGGATTGAGAGATCCCAGATTCCCCCGAATCCTCATAACTACCCCATACCCATCTTCAGAGATCCTGCCAGTGTGCCCTGGCTGCAGGGCACAGCAGGACTGATGCACGGGGGTTTCACCGTGTGTGCACAAAGCATGGACTCACACAGGAGAAGAGCGCCAGGGAGGTGGCTATGGATGGGTGCATGGATGTAAGCACGTGCACAGGTGTGTAAGGGCTGTGCGTGCTCAGGTTACGCTCAGTGCCCGCAGAGGGGCTTGTGCTTGCTGCCGGGTTTCGTAGCGTGCTGTGGGCTGTGCACAAGGGAGGAGCAAACGCTCCGTGTTCTTTTCCCGCGGGACACACGAGTGCCTGGGGCGTGCGTGGCTGCCAGGATGCGTTTGTAGGTGTGCGTGCATGCGGGAGCGGGGGCACTCGTGCCCGGGGGTGCTGGAGCAGGGGCGGAGCGAGCTGTGCCCCAGCAGCACCGGCAGCAGCCGCACCGGGCGGCGGAGCGGAGCGGAGCGGAGCAGGTAGGGGCCCCGGTACCGCATGTGCCACCGGGAGCGGGGCAGGGCACGGGGGCGGGCGGTGCGGGAACCTGACCGCTGCCTTCTGCGGGCAGGGCAGCGAAAGGAGAGGCTCCCGGGGCCAGACAGCCCCAGCCGTGGCCGTGCCTGCCGTAGGAGGCGGGGAGCACCGAGGCTGCCCGACCCGGGCTGGGCACAGGAAGGGTGCCGGGGTGCTGGGGGGCTGCTGCGCTCCCGGGCTGAGCCCCTGAGGTTGCCGAGCAAATGGGCTCTGCCTTGTCCCCCAGCAGAGCAGATGAGGCAGCTTTTTGTGGAGCTGCTGCACAAATGGGGAAATAGAGGCACGCTGCTGGGGTTGGCAGTGCCAACAGCAGAACGAGCCCAGAAACGCTGGCTCCTGAGCCCACTGGGAGAGGAAGCTCTAACTGCCTGCTCCTCCTCTCCTCCCTGTGCTGCTCTCTGTCCAGACCATCCAGCCTGTACCTCCCTCTTCCCATCGCTCCTGTATCTGTGCCCTTGCCCTTCCTCCCCCTGCCCTTCTTGGTCTTCCCTGGATGTAAGAGCTGCCTGTGCTGGTTCCCAGGCAGCTCTGGATTGACCTGCTGCCTGCCCCCACCTCTGTTGGTGTTTTTTGTCTGTGTTTTGCTACCCCCAACAGTCAGGCACTGAGAACCATTCTCCCTACAGATCCGTTACTGAACCCTTCTTGGAGAAGCCAGGTCTCTTGGGTTCCATTCCCAACTTTGCCATTGATTCAGTTCTCATGCCTCACAATTTTACCTCCCCTAATGCATCACCTTTGCCCCTCCTAACCCTGAATAGCATATGTGGAAGAGGAAATTCATTGCCCATGGTCTCCTTTTTTCTCCTTGTTCAGCACTTGTCCCTCTCTCAGTCACTGCTAGTCAAGGCTGTTCAGAACCAACTGAGACTCAGGACCATTGCCCTAAACCCATTCACAAAAGTGTAGGGAGTGAAATGTTTGCAAAATGCTTCCAAGGGACAACAGAGCAGTGGGAGGTACTGGCCATCTCATGAGCAGATGCTGAACTGGGACTGCATCCAGGTCCCACTCTGTGAGAGATGACTCCTTGAGAGTCACTCACAATCTCAGAGCCATGGCAATATGACAGGTGGTATATATCACTTTTGAGATCAGAAAGGGTAGCAGTGCTTTTACTCTGTGCCTGTTCCTGTCGCTCTCCTGTCTGCAGGAAGGACTGTACACAGAGGTGGGAATCAGAAATAGAGAGGAATATTCATTTGTCTGCTACATTAGTGACAGCCCTGATCAGACCAGCCACCTCTTTACACTCACCATGTCTCAATTCCCATCTGTAAAGGGAAATTGAAGCACTGGCTTCAATTGTAGACAGGCCATGAGCCATCAGCAACCAAGCAGAACCTCAAAGCTGTGGCAAGGCTACATAGTCAGGCACTGACTGATTCCAGGAACACCTGCAGCAGGGGACCCATGCTCACATGCCCCTTGCAGTGCTTCTGCTTCAGGTGCTCACCCTGTCAGTGCTCACAGGGAGCCCTTGCCCCATCCCCTACCTGAAGGCAAAGGCACCAGCTAGAGCTCCATTTCTTGCAGAGCTGCTGCAGTCTCCATAGTCACAGTGAGCCACTGTTGGGCCATGCTCTAATAACCACAGCACATCCATACAAACACTGAAGAGGAGAAGGAACCCAATTTATGTGTTTTTGTTTTGTTTTGTTTTCCCCAAGGGGATCTGTGCCTATGTGTACATCTGATATTCCACCAGCTCCAGAAGTTAAATACTTAGAGGCAGATTTCTGTGTGTGTGACAGAGAAATTCATGTTTCCCCACACAAACTCACCTGCTTTCAATACAAATGCTTATTTTTGGGGCAAGAGAATGATAGAGGAAGCCCAAGTCCTGAGGAGAGCTGCTCTATGAAACAGAGAGCATATATCTGGGTCACTGAGTCCAAAGCACAGGCGGTCCCATCAGCTGTCCTCCCCAGAAAGTCCTCACTTGAGCACAACACAGAACTGTGTAGTAGCTGTCACTGGCAAAGGCATTTCCAGCCTGTGTCTAGCGTGCGATGTTTATTGTAGAACCAAACCAAAAGGGCTGGGGCTGGGGGTACTATCAAACCGCACATCAGTACAGCAGGAGCAACCACCTTAGCTCACCCAACTTGTGGGTTCAGGGCTGAAGCCCTGTTGCCATCACACCTCTGCCTGCCATCAGCTGGGAAGGGAAAATCCTGGCTCCATTCTCCCAGAGAGGAGGAGGCTGTTCCACCCATGGAGATGATATTCTCTCCTCCCTCCCAAACCTCACCTTCAGCATCATCAGCCCAAGGTGGCATCTAAATCTGGGGTATGGGTTCACTCCAGCGTCAGAAGGGGGGAGCCGGGTCCTCCTTACTGCCAGCCTAACCCTACCTGTCCTGCATGCCGGCTGTGTCCAGGGGAGCCTGCTGAAAAGCATGTGGGCGGCAGAACTGAGAACAAGGCTCTGTCTGTCTCCAGCCAGCCAGCAGGCCGATCAGACAATCTAAGTGTTTAATTGCAGTGTTTCTGCAGTCTCTCACACCTTTCCCTGTGTCGCCACAGGCTTCAGCACCTCACCACGGCACAGAATGATGGAGTACGAGGACTTCACCAGCTTGGCTGGGTACTGGAACCCCTCTGACAGTTACCAGTTCAGTCCTGCTAGTGTCATTGTCCCTGTGGTTTTCTCCCTCATCTTCCTCCTGGGCACAGTGGGCAATAGCCTGGTGCTGGCAGTGCTGCTGCGCAATAGACAAATGGGCCACAATACCACCAACCTCTTCATCCTCAACCTCAGCCTGGCTGACTTCTTCTTCATTGTCTTCTGCGTGCCCTTCCAGGCCACCATCTACTGCCTTGAAGGCTGGGTCTTTGGCTCCTTCATCTGCAAGGCTGTCCACTTTTTCATCTACCTCACCATGTATGCCAGCAGCTTCACACTGGCTGCCGTCTCTGTGGACAGGTAATGGTCTGGCGACGCCCTCAGGCTGGGGAAGGAGGGCAGTTTGAGAAGCTGGGTGGAGTGAGGGCATGGGAAGGCCATGGCCCATCGCCAACAGGCAAATCATTCAACCCCCAGTGGTGCTGGTCCATGCCAAAGGCAGTTTGGGGACCACTTCTAGCTCCCTTTCCCTACCAACCCCCAAGCAGCACTTCCAGCTCTCCTCCGTGCAAAGCTGGTGCTGCTCCTGCCTGCATTTTCTATAGGGAAGACCTGCCTTGTAGGTAGGACACCTGAGACCCAGGCTGAGCTCCACAGTGTGCCAGGGACTCCCCCTCACCCAGCTCCACGTTACAGATGGCATGCCAGGGGCAGTGGCTATCCCTAAGCCACCACTGCAGGAAAGCATCAAAGCATCACATGAGGGCAGCAAGGTAACCAAAGAGCACTAAAGGAGAAGCCATATAAATATACAGGAGAGATCCCAGTCCTGTAACAAATCTCTCATTCCCCTAGAGCTGCCGGCCCAGCACAGAAGCTGTTATCTAACAACTCTGCTCCCTCACCTCTCCTGAGCCCTCCTGGGCCCCACAGCAGCCTGTACAGAAAGGCACCCACACTGTGAGCCAAGTTTCTTCTTGGGAGATCACCCAGGCCCTGCTCCATCCATCTGAATTGTTCCTAAGGGCTCTGCCTTGTTTCCCCTCAGTGTAGGATTGCTGTGCTGAGCTCCACTTTTGGCTGAGCCTACACTGATGGTGCAGGAGGAGGAAGCCTGATGGTGGGAGCTCCCACCCTGATGGTGGGATGGAGCTTACCAGCAGGGTAAGCTCCCAGCCTTGCCTGCCATAGAGAAAACACGTCCTGGTCTATCTCACTCATTGTCCTTGTCCCTAAGGGTAATAAAACAAGTTGTCTGTGCTCACAACTTTTCTCCATCCCTTACGCACGAGCACCAAGCCATTTTCTCTCCTTTCTGACATCTTGCAGCTCCTGCTGGACTGCCAAGACAAACGTGGGAAAAGGGATTCCCCTTTGCTGCTTGTTCCCCCTCCTGCCTGAGCATGCAGCAGAGTTCTGCCAGCTTTGCTCTTTAGTGTTGTCTGGGGCTGGGGAAGCAGAGCTGGCCGTCACGCTGCCTCTGGACACCATGTGCTGGAAGAGGGACAAGCACCCAAAGGCAAGGGCCCACCTGCCCCCCCCCCCAGTAGCCAGACTGAGGCACACACAGACCTGGTTACAGTGAGCAAACCTTTTCCCTGCCAGCCTGATGTGAAAACTGGAGCAGGCTGAAAATAGGCCCTGAGTGGGCAGAAGCCTGCACTGCATCCACCATCCAGTGAAGCTTGCCCAGGTCCCATAACCTCAGCTCAGACCTTTCTCCTGCTGCGTAGTTTCTGCCAAGCAGCAAATATCTGCATGGTCGTGACAGCCCCGTTTCTGATCCTAGCGCAGGGACGTGACTACCCTCCCTGCACAGAGGTGTCAGCCAGCCCAGGCATCCCTGCTGTAAAGAGAAAAGCTGTTTCACCCAGGACTGTATCTCAGATGGGGCATGAGATAGTACATAGGGCCCCTACTCAGGGATCTTCAGGAGAACAAAGGAAACCTTCTTGTTCCCTTTATGTGGCCAGCTACAGCTCGGCTGAACCCTCAGCTGCGGTTGCTTTGCTCTCCCCCCAGGTACCTGGCCATTTGCTACCCGCTGCGCTCCCGGGAGCTGCGGACCCCCTGCAATGCCATGGCTGCTATGGCTGTGATCTGGGGCCTCTCCGTGGTCTTTGCAGGCCCCTACCTAAGCTACTACAACCTGATCGAGTGGGAGGCCAGCTACATCTGCATGCCTGACTGGGAGGAGTGGAGACGCAAGGTCATGGACACCAGCACGTTTGCCTTTGGCTATGTCATCCCAGTCCTCGTCATCAGCCTCTCCTACACCAGGACCATCAAGTACCTGTGGACAGCAGTGGAACCCCTGGAGGACGTGTCAGAGTCCAAGAAGGCTAAACGGAAAGTCACCAAGATGATCATCATTGTAACCATCCTTTTCTGCCTGTGCTGGCTGCCCTACCACGTAGTCATCCTCCGATACCTCTATGGAGACTTCCCCTTCAACCAGGCCACCTATGCCTTCCGCCTGCTTTCCCACTGCATGGCCTATGCCAACTCCTGCCTCAACCCCATCGTCTACGCCCTGGTCTCCAAGCACTTCCGTAAGGGCTTCAAAAAAGTCTTCAGCTGCCTGCTGAGGAAGAAGCACCGCAACAAAGTGCATGTGCTGCACGCTGCTCATGCTGTGCCGCGCTTCGAGGCAGCATCGACGGAAGTGTCCCAGATGCACGGCGACAATAACCGGTGTGAGCTGAACCCAGACTCCTCAGCAGCCCCCTCCCGTCCCTCCAAGCACCTTCAAGTTTGTTAGTGGCCAAGCTCTGCACCACCTGCCCCCCAGCCGTGTTGCCAGCCTCAGGCCACCCTCTCCCACCCGATGAATGAGGATGCTGGGAAAGGCAAGACAGAAACCCTGATGTCTCCTGCTTCTGGCTTTGCCATTCCTTTTCTTTCTGTGTGTCAACTGTTCTCCTAAGCAACGTACTACAAGCAATGGACCCAGATTTGCACCAGATCCTCAGCCCACCTGAAGTTCAAGGACTAAATCTCCAGCTCCTCTGTTGGCTCTCATCCTTCCAAGTTGTCTACTCAGTGCTGCCACTACTCTGGACACATCGGCTTGTTGTCACAGTCTCTTCTGCCTCCCACTGTCCCATCTGGCCAGTGGTCCCCATGGAGTGTCAGGGGAGGCAGGCAGTGTGAGCAGGGCCAGGTGAGCAAAGGTAGTAGGGAAAGCAACTGCCACAGCCCGTGGATGGTTGCAATGATGGCTTTTGCACTGGATGTTCTGCTCTCCCAGTGACCAGGTCCTTCCCTGGGGCACGGGGTGGACCACAGGCTCTCTGTGTGGGGGATGTTGCTGCTGTACATATTAGGGAGACATCTTTCTAACCCAAAGCAAATAAATGCACTTCCTTAATCCAGGCAATAGCAGGAGCTGTGGTAGTCATCTGGGGTGGGGATGGGCTACCCATACCTCAGTGGGGCCTTTCTCCTAACTGGTGTAAATCAGTGTACCGCAAACATCATCACTGAGTGATGTCTGCACCCCAAACCCTACCTGGCATAGATTCATAGACCAGCTTGGGTTGGAAGGGACCTTAAAGACAATCCAGTTCCAACCCCCCTGCCGTGGGCAGGGATGCCACCCACTAAATCAGGTTGCCCAGGGCCACTTCCAACCTCGTTTTGAACTCTTCCACTGATGGGGCATCCACAACTTCTCTGGGCAGCCTGTGCCAGTGCCTCACCACTCTCATAGTGAGGAATTTCTTCCTAATATCTGATCTCAATCTCCCCTCTTTCAGTTTAAAACTATCTCCCCTTGTCCTGTCATAATCTGCCTGAGCAAGAAGTTGCTCTCCATCTTTTTAATAAGCTCCCTTTAAGTGTTGAAAAGTTGCAATGGGGTCTCCCCGGACCTTTCTCTTCTCCATGCGGAACAGCCCCAGCTCTCTCAGCCTATCTCCATAGGAGAGGTGCTCCAGCCCCCCAGAGACAAGCTACCTACAACACAGGCACACAGTGTGCTCAGGAAGAGCAGTTGGAGGGACTGGGCCAGACACGAGCACAAGCACAGCACTGCTCAGCCCAGGTCTGACTGCCCAGATAAATACAGCCCCTGGCATGAGGCAGAGGTGGGGAGAGGCCTCAGATGGAATTGCCCAGGATGGCCACAGCCTGCTCACACCTAGCACCCTGCTTGTGGTCCTGAGAGCCCCCTCCAGGCCCCAGGAACAAGGACATGGAAGGACACCCAGCTCAGGTGTGTCGAACTCTCTCTGGGTAGCACAGGGTCTGGCCAGCCTATTTTCTACAGGCATCAGGAAAATGATGGAAAAATGGAAATAAGATTCATTAATTACCATGTCACACTATGGTAGAACAGAGGTTTTACAGATGTCTCTCTTCTCCCGTAAAATATCCAGTTCTATTGAAAAAAATCAAGTGACTTTGATGAGAACTATTTTCTATAACCCACTTTGATTGGCACTGTCTACCAGATCATCCCTGAATGCTCAATTAGCATATGAGAACAATACAGAACCAGAATAATGCACACTAAGTGGGTTAAAACCCCATTAGGATGACTGTGCCACAGTTCACTGCTAGAAAGGGAGAATCAGTGCTGAGTGAGTACTGCTAGTGACGTGGGATCCTTCATCACAGCCATCACTTGGCAGTGATGAAGGGAGAAGGGAGGAGTTTGGCATTTCAGTCCGGCTGGATGCTGCCTGCTTGTGCCAGGGAAAAATTAGAAGCCCAATTTGCAGGCTGGGATCTCAGACCTGGCTGGGAACAGGACTTGTACATGCTCAGAATGGTTGTGTGGTTCTTTTACCAGGCAAGGTGACAGTCATTAAGGATTGGCAGCAAGACCTCCACCCTGCCAATGGAAGCGGCTCACATCAAAGGCTGTCTCAAATTAAAACAAATTAAAGGACAGCCCCAGAGATGGGAGCCTGCAGAAGCTTGGGTAATCCTAGGTCTGCAGGGGAGCAGGGCCCACTGTCTGAGTGCACAGGTTCTCTGGAGTGAGATGAGGTCTAGAAATACCACCTGGTGGGTAGCTAACCTGAGTAGAAAGTCACTGAGTAGCTCCTTGGCCCCCTTCATGTACTGGTAGCAGTGTTTGCATTGCCTCCCCCTCTGCTTTACACATGGCCTGACTCCCTATGCAGGATTTGACTCCCAAATCTCTGTCACTGTTGTGGGCTGACCACACTGATAACCTGAGCAACATTGCCGATACCACTATTAAGTATACAGAACCCAGGGATCTAATTTTTAAAAAAAGTATAAATTGCTCTCACACCTCTCTTGCACCTCCTAACACTTGACAATCACAGCTGCTGAAAGCACTCCATACTCTCCTGGGGATGCCCAGCAAGAGGGAGTCCCAATCCCAACATGTTAGGGGGAAGAGGGAAGGTCTGGGGCAGTGAGAAAAGTTGAATCAGCAGCAGGAAGGCAAGGAGAGAGCAGAACAAGCAGGATGAGGGGATTCAGCAAGACACTGAGTGATTTCGGAGCTGAAGTGCCAAGCATCTCCTATGCTGGCTCCAGCATGTTGGAGTCCGCTTCCTCTTGGACCACAAGTCATTTTTGCTCCCAGGGGTATGTGAGACATAACACCTCCATTTTCACCAACTGCTTAACCAAGTTCTTGCTCATGTCTGTTTATACCTACCTAGCCCGTCAGCAAATAAATGCATTCTTTTGTCTCTTGCCCATTTAAGCTTTCAACCTCCACAACTAACTTTCTATCTGTCTGTAATCCACTCTGTCCTCTAGCCAGCCGTGTGGGCAAATTTATCCCTCTCCTCTACTGCCACTACCCCATCCCAGCTTTCACAACCAGCAGCCCAGCAATGGAAGTCCCTAGGGACCAACCTGTGCCCTTACCTGTATCCCGAAGCTCATTACAGAGCCCTGCCACAACGCCTCCCCCCACTGCCTGCACTACAAGAAGCGGGCAGGGATGGTCTTCTGGAAATGAAGAACAAGCCAAGGTTTATGTCCCCCACTCCCCATCCCAGGAAGGAGAGAGGCTGTGAAAACAGGGGACACGAGGAGGTACAGTAGTTCTGCTAGAGCAAACACCCCGAGGACTGGGCATTGGCTCCGCCAATTCAAGTCAGCTTCAGAAGCAGGAGTCTCACCATGACCCAGCATCAGCCTCTGCACCACCTCCTCTCCTGAACAACATCAAGGAGATGGGACCAGACAGGCATGAAACATCACTTACTTGTCTGTGACTCCACGGAGCAAAAACCTGACTGCCAGGTCAGCTTGCCAGCTGTCATTTCAGATAGCACAAGTGCTGTCAAACCTGGGGCACACGTCAGCAAAATCCCTGCCTCTGCATTTAGAGAGCAGGGCTTTTCACGGGGAGGCACGAAGCCTGTCCCAGGTGACACTGGAGACAGTGCCCATGCAATATGACTGTGACGTATGGGCAGAGCTGCTGGATGCCTCTCCTCTTCAGCACCAGACCCGTGCACACTGCTGGGAAGCATCATGCCGCTCATATTTCCACAATGCCGTGCACAGAACTGTTCTAACACAGCTTCTGAACCGAAACGCAGCCTGTGGCCCCACTCCGCCTTCCTCTGTACAGGTGCACCACGCATCGCCGGCTCTCTGGGCCATGCATCTGAAGAATCAAGCCAAAACCATTTTCAACTCCATTAACGAAGGCTGTGACAGTTACCAGCAGCTGAACATCCAGCCCTTATAAACTGGAGTCAAATCTTGATCTAAATTCACACAACTGCAAGACCATGCATCTTGGTCAGCGTGGCTGCAGCCTGCATCTTTGCCTCATGCTGATTGCCCTCCCCTTGCACCACCGGGATGGTTTGTTCTAGCAAATTAATTTTACGTGATTTTTTTTTTTTAATGCAAAAACGAGAAGCACATCTCAATATTAGATTTTCTGTATGAGCAGCATTCATAGAATGGTTTGTGTTGGAAGAGACCTGGAAGACCATCCAGTTCCAAGCCCCAGCCATGGGCAGGGATGCCACCCGCTAGATCAGGTTGCCCAAAGTCCCATCCAACCTGGCCTTGAACACTGTCAGGGATGTGGCATCCACAGCTTCTCTGGGCAAACTGCCTCACCACCCTCATAGTGAGGAATTTCTTCCTAATATCTGATCTCAATCTCCCCTCTTTTAGTTTAAAACCATTACCCCTTTTCCCATCACTACACTTCCTGATGAAGAATCCCTCCCTATCTTTCCCACAGGCCCCCTTTAGGTACTTGAAGGCTGCTCCAAGGTCTCCCTGGAGCCTTCTCTTCTCCAGGCTGAACATCCCAGCTCTCTGAGCCTGTCTTCACAGGAGAGGTGCTCCAGCCCTGCTCTGATCAGCTCCGTGATGAACACCCTCCTATGAACACCCTCCAACAGGTCCACGTCCTCCTTGTGCTGGGAGCCCCAGCCCTGGATGCAGCACTCCATCACCCCTTCTACCTGTTGGCCATTCCTCTGCTGATGCAGCTCGGGACGCAGTTGACCTTCCCTGCAGTGGCACAACGTTGGAGCGGCAGAGCATTCCCTCAGCACTACTGCACCTCTCAGTAATGTGTTGAAGGTTCTGCTAAGGAATTGATTTTTATGGCCTCAGTGAAGTCAAGCACCGTGGTCTGAATTTCAAAACTAGTTTGGCACCTCTCAATACTAAACAACATGGAGCTCAAGTAACGGCAGAAAACATTGTCAAGAAAGGAGAAAATAAATTACAGCATGTCCTGTGGGTGCTGCTCTCTGACCCTGCAAGAGAATGCACATGGGGGTACAGGAGCCCACCAGCTGGATCGGGGCCTCCAGCCTAGCCCCTTACTTTATGCTACCAATAATCCCAACACATACTAGAAAAAGTGCCTCCATGGAACCTGTGTCAAAAACAGTTTCAAAGGCAGAGAGCCAAGGTCCGGAGAAGATATTTGCCCAGGTACTTCAACCCCCCTACAATGGGGACCACAAAAATGGAAGTCAGGTCAGCACCGTGGCCGGGGGGCCATCGCCACTGCGCAGCGGGATGCGAACCTCACGTTGTACGTTGGGTGGAGGCAAGCAGGGAAAGCTGTAGAGAGGTGCCCTGGCTTCCATGAGCCTTCAGGTCTGCTCCAATTGAACAAGGTGCCTCCAGCCAGACCCTGGCAACACCAGCCCACAGGGATTTCCCTGTGGGGATTGTGAACCACTGGTACTGCCTGGCTGCTCCCAGCCGGGCAGTAGGACCAGGAGGTCTGGAGCCTCTGAAAAAGGGCAGGAAAGCCCAGTGGGGTGACCTCTGAGAACAGATGAGCTCTGCAAACCCTGCTCCAGCAGAACGGGGCTGTGGCAGAAAAGAGTTAGTTAGCAGCAGGGTTTGCTGGGGACAGAATTTCTTCCTGACAAAGTAGAAAGAAGCAGCACACAAGTCTATGCAGGCAAACGCAGAGCTCTCCCCACACCCCCACCCCAGACCCAGACTCCTTTATTTCCTTATGATACAGTTAATTGCAATCCAGTCTCATGTTGCTGGACACATGAGTCCAATCCCTGCCACTCTGGGCTTTAAGGGTTAGGTTGATGAAGCATGGCCTCACAGCACAGCTGCTGTGCATCAGAGCTGGAATCAGGACAGCCATTCCTCTCTGCCCACTCCTGCCCTCCAGTTCTAAAGGAGACCATTTTCATCAGAAGAAAACAACACACTGGGTTTCACATCACGTCCCTGATGGCAGGAAGCGAAGTAGGAAAGGATGTGGCAACATTGATTGGATTTCATACACCAGGATGAATTAGAAGAGGAACCTCCACCCACGTACAGGGAGGGTTAAAGAGAAGCTCTGGCAGCTCCAGAGAGGTGATTAACTATAAAAATACTCTAATGCAAGAACTTGTTAACAGTGAGCAGTTCTCCAAATGTATAATCATTTTCTAAGCAAAAAAAAAGTCTGGAACAGAACAAGGACTGGTAAATGCATACCCTGGGTCATCACCACGGTTAGTTACATTAGTTACAAGGATAATGGACTGGAGTCAGTAATGCATCTGCTATTGAATTAGCTGATCCAGGCCTCTCTACTTTACACCTTTCATTACTAGCATACATGTACCCATCCTGGTCACAGCCTGATACTTATTTACAGGAGCTGTGTCTGCAACCTGCAGCATTAACACATCAGAGAAGCACAGTACCAGGTATCAAGTCCTCAGATAAGGGAGGCAGCAGCAGTAACAAGGAGGCACCAACCCACTCAGGTTCCCATGGACCTCAAAGAAGGCACAGAAAGGGAAGTCATAGACAAAGTAGGCCACACATGCCTGGAGCAAATATCGATAAAGGAAAAACAAAGAAGTGACATACCTATGTGACATACATGTACCTATTACTAGTCTCCATCCTTGGAACTTTTCAAAAGACATCTGAACGTGGCTCTGGGCAAGTGGCTCTGCTTCAGCAGGGTTGTTGGACCAGATTACTTCAAGAGGTCCCTTCCGACCACGGCCATTCTGTGATCTCTCTCTCCCTTCTGAGCAGGGCACTCTGGATAGCGCTTGGAAAGCAACAGGATCCTGTATGCTGTCAGGACAGCCCCCAGTGCCCCGATTTCTTGCGGGGACTACCATAAGCCTGCAGTCTTCTCCTCAGTACAAATGTAGGCTCATGGGTAAGGTCCTCCAGCAATGAAGGCCATCAAAAACAGGCTGGATAGGTCAAACTGGATCCAGGCAATGCTTCCTCATCACCTGACAATCAGCTCCATGTGCTGATCCAGCCCAGCCACAGTAGCTACAGCTTCTTCCAAACATGACCATCAAGGGATTTTTGGCGAAGTGCTTCAGGTAGTACTCAGGTGTCAGACAGCACTGGCCTAAGAGCTACAGGCTGAAGCTACACAAACCAACCCTGGCCTTTTGAAGGGCTGCACAGCTCCACCCTGAGAGACCGCTACCATCCTCCCTTCTCCAAGCAATAAAACAGCAAGCAAAACTAAAGCATTCACTTGTAAAATAGCACAGAATTTTTGGCAACATTCATTCTCAGCACTGACACTCCACAGAAGTATGACAGGAATGAGGTTCTTTATTTCACAATTATCAATAGCAAGAGGGATGATTTACATACTGTAGCATTCATAGGTAGGCAGCAAATCATGGTAACATGGTACTCACTTGGAGTTTAATGACAGAATGTGAGACTGTACAACTGTGCTGAAGGTACGAGGGCAGCTTCAAAGGCTGGCAAATGAAAATTATACACTACATCAGGAAAAAATCAAAACCAAAAGAAACAAAACCAAAAAGCAAGTGGCTCAACTAAGGCTTAGGAAAAATAAATAACACAAATGATCACATTGATGCCAGGGGAAAAAAAAATAGTTCAAATAGTAGCAAATAAGAATTTCCTCAAAGGGGAAACAATAATATGGGCATGGCCAGAACAGATTAGAGAGAAGAGCTCTGAGCTAGTCATAACGGCAACTGGATGAGGCCACAGCAACATACTTTACTACATGGAGAAACACGCCCAGCACTTTTTTGTGGTATGTTGCATTAGTCTAACTTCATCCCTTCCCAACCAGCTTGCAGTCCAGCAGTTAGTTACAGCACTGTGTGTAAATACAGTTACTGAGAGTGTTCCACAGCTCCCTGTCCCTTGTAAGGGACTAGGCTTGCAAAGTGTAAACCACAAAAAACACATGAGAAAGAAGATAGGCGGGAGCTCCCACCATCCACACTGCATTGCTTGGTGCCCTGCTCATGTACTGGTCCCAGACAAAGCCACTAGATGTGTGTTTCCAGATGCATCAACCCTACCCTACAAAGGGCCACAGGGTAAACAAACCACACAGCACTTCTCACATTGACCTGGACTCAACAGGCAAATGGAAAACAAACATGGAGATGCTTGAAGTGCCTTAAGCATTTGGACAATCCACAGAGAATTAATATGGCTTGTAGTTCCAGTAACTGGAGAAAACAGAGATCTGGAAAACAAGAAGATAAGCAGTTAAGTTCCTGGATCCCCTCAGCCATAGAAGAACGAACATCTAACGAGTATGTAAAGATTAAGCTTTACAGCATTATCCAGCACTACACAGCAAAAGGGCAGACTTGTTGCTGTTGTCACTGAAGATGCTCAGAGCACATTGATTTTGCTCAAGGTGGCAGCCAGGTCAGCTGCAGAGCTGGAATTGAACTTTGTTCCTCTGGAATCTAGTTCACCGAACCTCTCCATGCCTCCTCTTCAGCACCCTGGCGTTTCCTAACATCCATCTCATGACCGAGAACACAAAAGCTTCTACCTGCTCCTTTCAGCCTTGTTCAGCAAACATTTGCCATGCTGCATTTATCGCAGATTACTGCCAGCCAGCTCCAAGGCTCCGAAGCACTGACTCATTGCTTGTTTTCAGTTCACATACCACTCACACAAATTAACATCACATCAGATTTTTAAACCTGAGATCCTCTCAAAATCCAGAGTTGAAAAACAAAGACCTTTCTCTAAGGGTGTTACCTTGTCCTTCAGTTGCTGGCAAAGCTGCAGTGAAACTGTGAAGAAGACGAGGGCATCGTTTAACCATGGGACAACACATTCCACTTTATGGACATGGCTGACTTCATACCGCTGGTTGCCAAACTCACTGGAGAGGAAAAAAAGCAGTTTCACACAAAACAGCACAAAAGCAGAACTCAACCGTCCTCCATTCTCACCCAAGGGATCAGAACGACTTTACGATTAAAACAGCATCTGGCAAAGTTACAGAATGCGAACTCTCAGTTTATCTCTGACTGGATTCAGAGTTACAAAAAAAATGTAACAAGGTTCAAGTAGAAACACTGCCACTTTCCAGAGAGACATAACACAGGAAATGTAGACGGCAATACCAACAGCCTGATGTTCATTTTGGCTGACAGCTCTGATCTCTTGCAAAACTCAAGGCACTCTATGAGCGACTGGAATCCTGAAAAGCCACACCTCCAAGGTGGGATGGCTTGCACGACCAGAGTGCTGCCATGGATGGCCACAAATTCTTCAAAGGCGATAGGCCATGAAGAAGTGGTGGGGTAGCCTTTTATGGCAGGGAGTGTGTGGATTGTCTTGAGATCTCATTTGGATCTCATCCTCAGCATCCTCCTATCCCTTATACACAGCCTTGTAGTAATTGTACTTACAACATGGCTCCAGGGTTGTGTAGAATGGATCCTCCAGCAGGCTTGAAGTTCTAGAGGAGAAGAAAAGGGTCACTGGGACTTTAAGTTAGCAAATTAATCATTTAGAAGACCTTATTATTTGCACTCACAGTAGCCTGACAAGAAACACCTGATACATATGCCTGAATATTCCGTTCACATTGAATACAAGCCAGTTGATCCCATCTTGCTCCTTCAGAAAAAGCACGTTCTACATAGTAGCTGAGTGCAATTAAGATCCCGATTTCAGAACAAGAAAAGTAAGTTCCCACTGTCCAGAAGAAAAATAGTAAATTGATTTTAGGAAAAATATCTGTGTGGAAGGACTGCATTTCATAAACCTTAAGGGTTTAATTCTGTTTTTAGGGGACATTAAGTTGACTCAAATGCAACATGTGAAGCAGAAAAGTAACCATCAAAACTCTATTCAAAAAACCCCAGATGCTACTTCAATATGAATTGGATTACTACAATTATACCCTTCCAAAAGCATGTACAGTTATCAAACTATACTGTAAGATAAAACATTACTTGGCAAAAAAAAAATAGTTTCTGACTTTCTTCAGAGTACTATTATTTTCTTCAGAGTACTATTATTTTCTTCAGAGTACTATTATTTTCTTTTTGGCTAAGTGGCCATGACCTGAACTACATTTAGAGCCAATGCTCTGACTGGAGCAGATCTAAACATAGACACAGTGTCAGTTAGTCACTTCTGCATTATCTTATGCTTATAATAGTGCACGAAATAACAGCGTGATCTCCTCATAGTGATGAGTAAGAAGGGGGTAAATAAACAAGGCTGAAGAGATAGCAAGCATCACCTTAGTTGTGCTGGGCTGCAGCACATGGAGTTGGTAGATGGTCAGGCACAGCTTATTGAGGTTAATGTAGAAATTCACAAGGATGTCTGGAGGCAGAGCAGGAGCGAACATTCTCTGGCAAGAAAATAAGTTGTTTAACAGTGAACTGACCATTATTTCTAATGCTAGGCAATCACTAGCTTTTTATAAGCTATACTGCAATTATCCCATAGTGAGAGACATGTTAAGAAAGAAACAGACTGAGCAGCACACATGCAATGGTTGTTCCTCTTGCTGCACTTGATCAGGTTGTGTTGGTATGAGTGCTGGTGACAAAATAGGATGGAGCAGTATTCATATGGGGAAATCATCCCTGAACAACCTTCCAGGGAAAGGAACAGAACTTCTCTGAGAACCAGAGTCCTCATGCCCAAGTCATCTGCTCTCCCACAGGAAGATACAGAAACAGCCAAAACCATTGAGCTCAGGGCTTGTGCTTCCTTCACCTCTCTCTGCCTCAGGAGGGGTTTCAAAAATTCACTTTCATCAAGCTGTAGCACAACATCCTGACCATGCACTTACTGTGAGACCACTGGAGGCAATTTCTGGTAGAGTCAGAGTGGCTGGAGTGGTAAGACGATTCCGTGCTCTTGAGAGCTGTAACATCACAGCATCCATAAGCTGTAAGATAACGTACAGTACACTGCTGAGTGATGACCCCTGGATAGGTCTTGATAGCAAGGCTGTAGGATTTTGCAACAACCACTACCCCTTCCACTCAGGATTTAGGGACTTGGGAACGGACTTGCTAGTACCACAAAGACTAGCAGACAGAAAAACATCACCTAGACACAGATAAGACCCTGGAAAAGGTGTCAACCTGTTGCCATGAGTTATAAGAGACCATGACAATCATTTCTGCAAAAATACCAACCAGTAACAAATATGAAGCTTTGGCAGCAGAAGAAATCAAAGAGCAAGACTCACACAGTGAAACTGCACCAGCTATGCCTGTCAGAAGTTGCAGAAGAAGATGGAAAGTGCTAGTAGTAGCTCCCAACCGAGAGGCACTAAGACACTCATCTGCCAGCCCGTTATGCAGTCAAGGGAAGTCTGCTACTTGCCAGGAGTAAGGTCCAGGATGCTGCAGAGATTGCCAAAATTGCTAAAAGGCACACACCACTTCCTACTTCTTTTCCACATGGGTACCAACAATATGGTACAGCACAGCCTGAGCAAGATCAAGCAAGACTTCAGGGTCCTGAGATCACAAGTGAAAGGGACAGAGGACCAGATCATCTCCTCTATCTTGCCAGTCAGAGACAGGGGCATGGGCAGAAGTCAATGCACCATGCAAGTTAACATCCAGCTACACGCTCATGAGCAACAGAGAGAAAAAGCACACCTCTCAGAGTAGCGAGGAACACCCTAGCCCAACCCTCCAAAAAAGTTCTGCCAAAAAGGTTAGACAGTTTAAGACCCAAATGAAATGTTTCTACACAAACACACGTGGTATAAGTAACAAACAGGAAGAACTGGCAGCCACTGCCCAGCTGGAAAACTACAACCTGACCACTATCACAAAACTTGGTGGGATGAACCACATGATTGGAGCGTTCCAACTGATGGCTATAAACTGTTCAGAAGAGACAGACAAGGAAGGAAAGGTGGAAGGATTGTCCTGCATGCAAAAAAAGAAGATTGATTGCACAGAGCCATCTTTAAAGAACAACAATACACAAGTCTTTTGGGTGAAAAATAAAGACAAAGGGAACTGTGGCTGACATCTATTACAGTCCACACAATCAACGAGAGGATGTTGATGAAGAGTTCTTGCTTCAGTTCCAGGAAGCACCAAACATGCAAGACCTTGATCCTGCTGGGTAACTTCAACCACGAAGACACCTGCTGGAAAAGCAGCAAAACAAACCACAAGCCATCCAGGAAACTACTGGTGTGCACTGAGGTTAACTTCCTAGTACAGGTGGTAGAGAGCCCAACTAGAGGACAGGCACTGTTGAACCTCTTGCACTCAGGTCCAGTTAATTCCAAACATGAATAAAGGCTTGGAAATGAGTGGACTGACAGCAGCCCTCTGGAGAAGAACTTGCAACTATAGGTGGGTGAGAAACTGAATATGAGCTGGCAACGCACACTAGCAACCCAGAAAGTCAATTGTATTCTTGACTGCATCAAAAGAAGTATAGCTACAGGACAAGGGAGGTGAATGCCTCTATTCCACTCTCATGAGACCCCACCTTGAACACCAAATCCAGATCTGGGGCTCCCAGCACAAGGAGGACATGGACCTGTTGGGGAAGGTCCACAAGAGGGACACAGTGATGATCAGAGGGCTGGAGCATCCCTTCTATGAAGACAGGCCGAGAGAGCTGGGATGTTCAGCCGGGAGAAAGCTGGGATGTTCAGCCGGGAGAAAGCTGGGATGTTCAGCCGGAGAAGAGAAGGCTCTGGGGAGAACTTAGAGCAGCCTTCAAGTACCTAAAGGGGGCCTGTAGGAAAGATAGGGAGGGATTCTTCATCAGGAAGTGTAGTGATGGGACAAGGGGTAATGGTTTGAAGCAAAAGAAGAGAGATTGAGATCAGATATTAGTAAGAAATTCCTCACTATGAGGGTAGTGAGGCACTGGAACAGGTTGCCCAGAGAAGCTGTGGATGCCACGTCCCTGGCAGCATTCAAGGCCAGGTTGGATGGGGCTCTGGGTAACTTGATCTAGCGGGAGGTGTCCCTGTCTAGAGCAGAGGAGTTGGAACCAGATGGTCCTTAAGGTCTCTTCCAACCCAAAGCATCCTGTGATTCTACAATTCTATGACAAATGTAGTGTAACTGTTACCACAAACTGAAGAGAGAACATCATCTGAAGAGAGAACTCATTACAAGAAAAAGCAGAGAAGATGAGATGAATTACTGATGCCACAGAAGCATTGACAAATTTATCATGAGCTCTTCTGAAGAGCAGGTATTCAAGGAAAACAACCTATGCCCTAGTTCTCCCCACTACCACATCATAGATACAGCAACTACCGAATGGCCCCCTGCCCCATCCATAACCACATATGAACTAGGGCACTACAGAACCAGCTCATTGTTGGTCCAATCCTGCCAGGAACACCACAGTTCAAATGCTCTATTCAGGAAGACTTCCTTTTCCAGACATGAGAATCAACGTATGTCTGTTATAGAACTCACGACTGCTAAAGATAAAGGCATTAGAAATGATGTCTAATAACCCCCCCCTTCACCCAAAATTAAAAAGGAGATTGGTAGTAAAAATTTGGCAGCCCTTGTGCATACAGAGATTTAAAAGATGTGGCTTTTTCATGTCTGATATCATGGCGGGTTCTGAGTAAATCCCAGCTCTGGTCCAGAGAGCACAACTAAGCAGAGGGCTGGGCTTTACGCCACACAACAGCTGGCCTGTATCAGACAGCATCAACAAGTCATTGATCAGCAAGTCATTTTCATCAGTAAATTGTAAGTATGATATGTCATTTTTTCTTTGCTGATGACTGCCTCATTTCTTCTCTCAAGAGCACTGAGTGACAGGGAAGAGCATTATCTACATAACTACACCATCCAGGAAAGATTAAGGGAGGTTCTCTCAAAACACCACTGCTGTACAACAGGGCACTCACTGTTCAGTTTACCATTCACTGTGATTTGCAACACTGTTACTGATGCTAGATTGGTAATAGATTCATGTCAAACATGAAGTTGCATGGATACTCCTTGACGCACATATATACCAGGTACAACTGAGGAATCCATTTCCAGTCAAGACAGCAACATGCATTAAGTGTCAAAAAACAAATGAAGGAAAGAAACATGTATGTTCCAACTCAACTAGAGAGTGCTTTCTCCTCACCTTGAGAACCTCTGAGCCTGTTTTGAAGTGGTAGTTTACATCTCTCTTCATAAGCAGGTAAATTGCTTGGTTAACGTGGTTTCTAGCATCCTGTATCTGCAAAGGTACAAATGCAGCACCATTATAGAAGCACTGTCTATAATACATGCAAGAAAGCAGAGGTTACTCTATCTCATTGGCCCTAAGAAAATGGTGACTTTTTCTTTTCTAAGAAAATTTCTAAGAAAATGGTGACTTCTCAGACATTAAGGACATTTTTCTATGAGTACCAGACATTTGCCGACACAAATCTACCAGTGCTGTCCAGATCCATTACCAGGTTCTTCACCCAAGGACTGGAGATTCTAAACAGTTTGAAAGCTACAGCATGAATTGTCAGCAAAAATACTGCTGCTGCCCCAAAGGAACAGTGACATCAGGCATTCTCATCCTGTGAGAACTCCAATGATGACTATTCAGGTAGGAATTTTCACTGCTGATGGCATATGGTGGTCAGGTCTAGCAACACACACGATGATTTATTCCTTAGAGATAAAAACAAATGACAAATTGTATCAATAGAAGAAATGAGCAGCAAACATTGGTCTCTCCCACAGTGACTATGGCATCATGCCAGAGTCCTGTACTTGTTGGGGTTGAGTGTTGTCACCATCCTCAAGAAGCTGCCACTGCATTCCTTGTGTGGAACATGACCAGACTCAGGACACAGCTAGCCAAGTTCCTCTTAAGCAAGACTGCTTGCAGCCAGGAGACAACTATGAAAGCAAGCTTGATAGGTGCAGCCCAGCACTTTCACACAAAGGCAAACCAGAGGAGGAGGAAATTGACTTGTATTCAGTTCCGGGAAGCAACAAAAGAAAGAAAAAAACAAAAAGAGGTAAGATGTGGAGAAATAGATGGAAAGGCAAGTTTGTATGACAGGTGACTGCTGGGAGACGGTTAACACAGCTTGGGCTATTTGTAGTTCAATTCATCTACACTGCTCCTCAGCAACATGAGATCTGAGCTCAATTTGCAGTGGCCTCCCTTGCACAGATCTAGTCACTGGTTCCTTCTCACCATGGGCTCACGGATACTAGAAGAGTCCTGCTGCACTGGAGGTTACAGAAAGGAAAGATGGTAAAACCCACTGACAGCTTGCACAGATTCTGCAGGTACCGGGACTATAACATCTCTAAACACCATCACCTCCAGCCCTTACATCTTCCAGATGCTTTTGGAAAAACTATGCGGTTCCTGGCAGTGCTGGCAAACTTGCTCATGCTGCTATTATAAGGACATGTATTTCCCCTTGAATTTGCTGTCTTTTCTAATCAAGTTACTAAAAACTTCTGTGCCTGCACCTGTGTTCCTCAGAAGCGTGCCTATACTACAGTTTCTTACTTATGACTTTAACCTATTTTGCACAAAGAAAAAGAAGAAGCCAACTGGCACTATGCACTATGGAAAGATGCAATGAAGGATTCGAGATGGTCCTTTTCAATTCAGACAGGACAAAGATCTCCAGAGTCACAGTAAATGCTTCTACACAGAGTCCTTTAGGTATGCACATTCCACATCTGAACAACGTTGCAACAATTTTTCCAAGTAAATAAAGGTGTTCTGCATAAAAGCTGGCAGAAGCCCATCAGCTGAGCAGTGGTACATGACAGCCAAAAAACCATATGGGCTGTGCAGTCCTAGCACAAAAGTTGCCTTGCCTTGTTGTAAGGCACAAACTTACTTCATCTACACTTTGATTGTTTGCAATTCAAAGACAAGGCCCACCTCAATTTGCCATTAAGAATTCAAGCACACAATTTTCTAGATTTCTACAAAGTTACCCAGTAGTTTTCACTCCACTGCCAAAACAGCCATTGCAAACTGCATCCGTGGAACAAATGCACTGATCACCTAGAAAAATCCAGGCTACAGCAGAGGAAAATACACAGAATACACCTTTCTTCAATTTACTCAGCTATGACAAAGTAACTGTGGGAAACTGTCTTCAAGATCATCCCCTAGATCAGGTCCTGGAAACAGATCTCTCAGCAGAACGGGGAAGAGATTCAGTATTCAACATCCGTCGACTCCTTAAGGAAGAAATTCAGTTATGCTACAAGAGCACAATTCAGTGAGATCTGTTCTCATCATAAAGAAACGCTTCTGTAAGACAACGAAAGCAAGCTACTGAAACAGCTCCAAGCCTCTGAAGTTGCTCTTTGTCCTGCTAGCCTGGAGTTTACAACTAGTCACGTACGACACACACACCCTTGGCACTCCTTTTAAAGGATCACGACTGCGATGTCGACGACAGCCTTTAGCTTGCTGGTTTTCAGGAACAAGCAGAACCCACTTCTCTCTCCTAGCACCATAACTCAATTTAAATGCATATTTCCTCCCTGAGCTTTTACCACTGGAACTAGGTAATGCAGGACTTCATGCAGCCTTCACTGAAAGCGAGGAGGGCACACATTCTGCAAAGGGCTAGACATCTGAAGTTAACAGTACCTGCTGCAGTTTCCACTGCTTGTCTTCCCGAAACGCGAAGTGCAGAAGCTGATTACTTCTGGGCATTTTCAGATTAACGTCCTTGAAGAAAGAAAGAAAACATAAGAGCAAGCAATCCCCATAAGCCAAACACAGACGCTGCCAGTCCCACTCTGTTCTGCCTCCCACACCACCTTGACAAGCTGCTGAAAGAAGTTCTGGCACAACCAGAACCTCAGCCCTCTTCAAGGAAGATGTTAATACCAAGGATAAGCTGAAAGGCATTTAGTGTATCAAGAGGCAGGCAGGACGTACCATCTCAACTTGGAAGGTCCCTGATGAAGTTTGAAAGTACAACAATACAGGCAATAAAGGTGAGGAAACCCCAGAAAAGTCAATTTCACCACTTGCCATAGGAATTTTAGTATCAGCTGGTATTACTACCAACACATACCCCTGACAGTTACACTTCTTTCTTGTGGACAAACTAGTAAAATTTTTGCAAAACAAGCAAGTCCAAAGGTTTACATAGTTAAGACTACAGACTGCCCCATCTAGCAGCTCTTCCTCCTTGCTGAAGACAATACCACAGCAGAGCAGCACATGCAGGCAAAGTCAGATGTCAGCTCTGCAATTAAGTTTTTAACAGAATTCAACAGTTGGAATCCTAAATCTAGGCAGCTTGACAGTGGCTCAGAGGTTGCTATCATATAAATAACTCAAAGGCATCTCATATCCATTGCCTAGTTCAACTGGCACCAAAGCTGCGGTAAAACTGCGTTGGCACTGCAGTGGTACGTCAATACAATTGAGGAAGAAGGCTCAAGATGCTGGATCTTGACAAATTTCAACAGTTGTTGAAACATTAAGGATTTAAGGCCTGTTAAGGAAGACAAAGAATACTTGTTGATCACTTGTAAAACGTAAGGATGACTTATGGTACAAATCAGGAAGCATGGAAGTACTCACAGCTTGACACAGGGCATCTCCCTGCAGTGTCAACACACCTTTTACCTGGTCTGTGCTGAAATGAGAAGAAAGATCTGGGCAATGCAGGTCACAAGAAGCAATAGACACCTACAGAAACTGCCAGCAGTGCACTGTCCCTCCCCATCCCATGCAGCCAGTCAAGGTCACCTCCCGCCAGGATGCAGGTGTACTCTACACACACTTCCAGATCCCCAGTCCACCACGCCCTACCCGCCCTGCCTAAAACATTATGTTCTGTTCTGAACAAGGCTTATTTCATGTATTAAATACTAACAATTTGGTTGCTGTTATAAACAGCTCTAAAAGGCATCATCACAAGATAGTATATGGATTACTGACACTGCAGTACCAGATGAATCACATGGGAGCTGAAAGCTAACAAAAAAAAAAAATCCAAAAGTCCAGTAAGATGGCTCATATCTACAGCAAACAGTGGGGGAAGACCGAAGCACCTGGGCCATCAAGAACTTAGTTTAGCCATACCTGACATTTCAATATATTAAACTCTTCAGATAAGCACTTTAAGATCCACCTTGCAACAACAGTGAATAAGGACTGGACTCAGTTTTAATGCTTTAAGAGTTGAAGAACACAACTTCCAAAAGCAATGCAGTAACAGTGCACCCTTCTTTAGTGCTCACCATGCTGTTTCTAAGAACTAAGGTGTGCTACTTTTCAGCAAGCTTGAAAGCTCCATCAGGGCACAGGTATTCAGACAGAGGACTATGCTGAAGATAAAAAACTGGACAGCTATTTCAGGACTGCATTTCTATAGCGGCTTATGCACAGATCTCACTTTGTTCTGTGCCTAAGGGATTTACGATTGCTATCTTAGGAAGATAAGGCAAAGATCAAGATTTGTCCAAGGTCTGTCAGAAACTGAGTCAACAGCAGAACTCAAGTCTCGTAACTCCAATTCCCAAAGCCCAGAATCCAACAAACACACCTTGGCAAGAACGGCTGACAACAGTGCACTGGTGCAACACATCAGCACGTGGTCAGGAGCCAATGTCTGTATTACAGAGTTCAGCAGGAAACTGCAGATGTCTGGCTATGGCAGCCCCTGGAACACAGCTACGACTTGTAGGGAACCTGCCACAAGAGTTTGTTTTTCCTTAGGGCAAGCTCTCACGCTGAAGGAAGCTCCTTCGCTCTGGTAGCCCCACAGGGACCTTTACTGCAGACGCTCAGGTGACCGCATCCCTTAGCAGCACCGGGAGATCCTGGGACGGATGCTGGCACGGCGCAGGCCAGGCACGCAGCACCCACCCTCGGCGGCCCAGCAGAGCAGCCGTGACCCAGCAGTGCCAGCCACTCACCCCGCTGTGCTCAGCACGAAGCTTTCCTGCTTGGCTGCACCTTCTGCGCCGCCAGCAGGCAGGGCGAACCTGTGCGAGGCCTCCTGCTCAGGAGAGAAAGCAGAGCGGTCAGTGCCAGAGAGCCTACCAGGCCTGGCCCACCCACAGCCCTGGGAGAAATGCGAGGCAGGAGCAGAGGGGAGGTGCTGGTGGGGTCCTGGCACAGCACAGCCACTTCTGTGACTCCAGCGCCCTGCCCAGTGCAGACAGGAGCACAGAGACTTTGGCCAGTGCAGATGTGCCCAGGGGCTGCCCATGACCTCTCTCACATCAGCCCCTGAAGATCAGCCCTCCTGACTGGTTATACTGGCTGCTGACTATCTTTTAACCACATTTCATCTTTAGAACTAAGAAATTCTTCAATACAGTTACTTTCTGTACAGATAATGCAGGTTATCATCACCTGCTATTAAGCCATATGCTGAGTCAGAACTACTGCACTCTTCCCTCATTTGGCAACCTCCCCTCGCATCCACATTTTTGCCCCTGCTCTTCCATCGCACACTACCCCACCATAAGGGTGTTAATGGGCTTGGCCTATTGAAGACCAATCAAGCAGAAGAGCAGTGCTCTTGTGAGCATTCCCTTCTTTAACCAGCTCACCTTATGGCTGCCCACACACAGCTGAGAACAGCCCATACTCAGGCTGGCTGAAGTGCCACAGGCTGAGCTCAGCTGCGCACTTCACGCCTCTGGAAGGGGCAGGAACTTGCAGAGAAGGTAGCGTACTGAGGGGAGGATGAGTTCAGATGAGGAAGGCATGTGCTGTGAATTGCCGCACAGGTAGAAGCTTGATAGTTAAGATTAACATACTCCTTTCCACCCTCACATGACAAATTTCTATGAAGATCCACATTCTCTGTTCCAGAAAATATTCCCATTTAAGGCAAACACTTGTCACACATGCCTGGCTGCCTCCACATGGTTTTCCTAAGCAGTTCTCTCAGCAAAGAGTCAAAAACAGAGCAATCTGAGAGAAAACAGCTTCACTGGGAATCCTCAAAACCAGAGGACTGGCAAACACTGGACATACCTGATGGCACTTTTTGTGTACTATCAACTCAGATTTTTTTTTCCCTTTAAGAGAAATCTGCCACCACTCCTCACATTGATGAGCCAACAAACAAACCCACAGCACAGATTAAGCATGTTACCCTCACCTTCAAAATATCCTGCAGCTGTTTCAGAACAGCATGGACCTCTTCTTGTAAAAGCCATTTAAACTCTTCTTCCTACGTTGTGGAAAGATAGCAGTGGAATCATCAGAAATGTTCACCAAGTACTGGAAATAAATCTCAGACATATGGAATTATTTAAGTTGTAAGCATACTGTTGTGTGTGATGTTTATATCACATGCTAGTAGAAGAAAGATGTCTCAGTTGTATCCAGAGGCCTTACTCCCTACTTTTCCACCCCAGCCAAGTGAGTTGTCCTCATTTTTGTTTTGACTTTAACAAAACAGCATTTGTACTAGTCACTGCATCGATAACCACAGCATTAGGAGATAACAGACAGCACAGTGTGTGGGTTTCAGATGAAAGTTCAGATTCTGCTGCTTCACACCCTGAGGCCTTGTTTTAAGCTGCTGTGTTGGGCTGACACCACATCTCCTGCTCCTCCCCAACAGGATGCAGGGAGAAAACAAGATTAAAAGCTTGTGGATTGAGACAAAGACATGGAGATCTCTTATCAGTTACCATCAGAGACAACTACAGTACGACTTGGGTGAAGTTAACTTATTGCCAAATAGATGTTGAGAAACAAAGACAAAAACTAAAACATCCCCACCCTAATCCCGCCTTGAAATACAATTTACCAAGCAACAGCAGCCTAAAAATACAACAAACTAAATTAAAAAGTGTCCAGGGGAGAAAAAGACTGAAGATTCCCATCATTTGGGCAAAATTCAGTAACAAACAAGTTTGTATCTGTTGATACAACACCTCAGGCGTCGGTCAGCTGTCTGCTACAGTAAAGCCTGTATAAAACAGATCCCCAGAACACAGCCAAGCATTTCTGCTAAAGCCCAAGAGCCCATTCAGAAAATCATTGGAAAAAGCAGGAAAAGAAGCAAGTAAGGTATAGAGAAGAAATTTATGCTTGCTACCTTGTAAGACATGGGAAATTTTCCATGTGGAAAGTACTGGAAGGGAATGAAGTGAGCACATTGCCCCCAGAAAGTCAGAAAGCTGTGGCCAACACAGAATTTTAAGCCAAGTTATCCAAGCCCCAGGCCTTAGGTTTCTCTGCTCCTGTTTACCATGAGAAACGCAAAATGACTGCTGATGGATTTACTTACATGTACTTATGCAAGAGTTGTATGAACCAGGATTAGAACAAGGCCCTCTGTGTTTGAACACACGTCCACCCAGAAGGAGGTGCACACAGCAGCACCAGGCAGGATCCTGTCTGTCCGAGTGCGGCACCACCGCCCCTCCTGCCCCTGGCAGCCCTGGTGGGGTTCCTGGGCATTGTGCTGACACCGCACATCCCCTGCCCCTTCACTCCCCGTAACGCTCCCCCTGAGGTTCCCGAAGGCAGGGAAGTAACTCGGATAAAGCACAGGCATTTACCGGCTCTGCCACCACAGGGGTGGTTCAGGTCACGTTATTGCACTTCAGGCGGTTACCGGCATCTCCCATTCCCCCAGTGAGCAGGTAAGGCCCCCCCACCCCCCATACACGTTCCTGATTTGAGGCCGTTCAGTGCAGATCGCCTTCACTTCACAAAAACCTCATTCTCTGCGCTTTCACGTTTTGAACCCCGTGACTTCCCACCTACCCCAGGTGAACCCCAAACTCCCTCCCCCGGCAGCCCCGCCGTGCCCGCCAGCTCCGAGGCCTCGCCCCCCGCCGCAGGCAGGCCGAGGCTGGCGGTTATTTACCCGTAAACACGGCGGCCTCCGGCACCGGGTCCCTCGGCCCCGCGGCCACCGCCGCCCCCCTCGCAGCCCCCGGGGACCCCTCTGCCCGGCCGGCCCCGTCCCGGCGCCTCAGAGGGGCGGCTGCGGGGGGCTCGCACCCACCCGGCCGCAGCCGCACGCGGCGCCCCGGCCCGGGCGCAGGCAGGGCCCGGCTCCGAGCCGCGGGGGGGGGGGGGCCCGCCGGTCACGAGCAACCCCGGCAGCGCCGAGCCCCGGCCGGCTCCCGGGCCGCCGCGGAGCCCCCAGCGCCGCCCGCACTCACCAGCACTGCGCGCTCCGCCGCGCTCGCCATGGCCACCGCCATCCTGCCGCCCGCCCGCCCCTCCCCGCCCCGCCCCGTGGCGGCGCCGCGTTCAGCCCGGCCCCCGCCCCGCCCCAGCGCTCGCCTCAGGCTGCCCCGCGGCCCTCAGCGCCGGCACAGCGGCTCGAATAAACAGCCCAAAGAACCGCGAAGTTAGAAAAAAGAAAAAAAACCAATTTTAGCAGTACCTGAAGCACAGCATAGCCAGCAGCAAGCAGTACGAGCCCGTTAGCTTGAGCCACGGCCTCGATCAGCACAAAGCAACGTTCCTGCACCTGCAAAAGCCTCGGCTCGGGGAGCTCGGCCTCAGCAGCCTGGAAAGCCTGACCTGGCGCTGAGGCCGTGAGGCAATGCTCAAACAGCCCCGGCTGCTAGAAGGAAGAACGCTCCCGACACAGCAAGATCCCTCCACTCAGACACCACAAGTCAGAGCTGTAATCACGGCAAAGCCCACGAACCAACAGACCTCAGCTGGTTGTTAAAACGGAGCCTTCACCCTCCTCCTCAGGAGGATGTACACAGCCCCCCTGCAAGCACAACGGGAATTTAGCCTTAATCGTCCATCTTAGTGCCTCTGAGGAGACCACAGCCACCAAAAGGCTCCCAGGTACACTGCTGTTCTGCAGCAGCTCAAGTTGTTTGAGGAGCACATGTTGTTTTATTTTTTTTTTAAACATTAGAATACCAGTTTGAAAGGTTCAGAAACTGCCACAAGAACACTGTGTTACCAAGAAAGGTTTTATTCTTTTTGCCAGTAGCTTTGTTAATTGCACAAAAAAAATTTTTTGTTTTGCCATTTAAACATTTTCACACATCCTATGAATGACAAATGTTAATTAAAAACAAGGCAAAAATTAAAAATTCACAACCTTAACTATAGGTTCTATCATTGAGGAAAAGAAACGGCTTTTCTTACAAGCTTTTCACAAGTGTCACATTTTTTCTTTAAAAAGGAGGGAGTCAGAAAAGCAAATGGCTAAAACAGAAATCTTCATAAAAAGGAACTTTACAGAATTGTCAACAATATTAAGACAACATTGACTAGCCAGTTTTATTAGAGCATCTCTCAATCCACACCTTTCCCCCCTCTGCCCCTTCCCTCCCCCAAGTATCAGGCCTAGGAACAGAGTGAGATCTGTGTTCAGAGGCTACAGATATAAATAGAAGAATCCAAGTGAGACTATCACAAGTCAGCCTCAGACAGCATCTGAAACAGTCCAGTTTCCACCATTTCCACCCTTCCTCCTCACTTCACATCCACTTCAGCTCTGTCTGGCCTTCCTGTGACCACAGAGCTGGCTGGGCAGTGCTGCACCCTCCACCCATGTACCTATCCAGGCAGAAAGCTGCAGTCAGGCTTTTCCGGGAAAAGTTACAGTGTTCAACCAGTCTGCACCTGCAACTCCCACCGAAAGAGTGATATCCGTTTTGAGAAATGCACTATTTCTGGAAAACAAGACCTGCAGCACTGAGATGCCTAGGGACCCTTTTGTAAGTATGGTTCTTTGAATTCACTATGAAATATGTCATGAGACTTGAAAGCTCCTTTTGCATTCCCACAGCTTCCAGAGGCACCGCAAAGTAAAAAAGAGGGAGATCCTTGATTAAACTGGCTCAGACCCATTCACGTTCAATCTAGTCCAAGAGGCTTTGCTGCACTGACCTGGAACTGTTCCACTCTCAGCAGAATCTGGGACAGTACCTCCCTTCCCCTCTTCCTTCCAAAATACATCTTACAAGACCTCTGGTCTTATCTCCTGTCCCCAAAATACAACTTCTCCCAGATGCCCTCAAAATGCAATTCATAATGTCATTTCTTAACTGCAGCATGTTTAATCAAGGACTTCCAGTGCTAATTGCTGTGTTTTTCTGGATGAGGGAAAGCAAAAGCAGGCTGATGGCTGGTTATCCTGGGTAGTTACATGTGCCTTTAATACAAGTATCTACATGTGGGATGACAGTTGTATTGACAAAGAAATACAGATGTGTAACTAATACTGCTCACACATACTACTGACAAATGGGCAAAGTGATGTCTAACAGATCTCTTACTAGGAGATGTTTGCCACAGGACATGAAGCATAACACAATATTAGCCTACAAATAACAGTGATAGCAGGTGAAATATTCACTAAAATAACATTTACAACATTAGGAGTTAGATGTCATGTTTCATAATGAGCATCTGATGCTTTCTCTGTTTCTTAATAAGGTGCCCCTGAACCATATACACGTTGCACAAAGCAGGATTGGTAAGAAATCCTAAGCCACAGGAAAATTTCTTTAAACAGCCATTAAGTTCCTAGAAAAATAAGATGGTGGGAGGGGCAGACCTCAGGATTTAAAAGAACACGGTCTAATTTGAATGTGCTTTCTTTCCTTTCAGAATCCCAACCCAAGGGAGGAGATTGTGCCACTGAGAAGCGATTTTGGCCAATGTTTCTTACTGGCATTTTACTAACTCTCAATTCTAAAATGCAAAAGTCCTCCTAAAAGGCTAATACTGAGAATAAAAAAAAAAAAAAAACAACTATGCCCTGTACATTTTTAGAGACAGGCATCCTTTGGACTCTGGGCTGCTCTGATAACCAACAATGAGATCATCTCTGCTTTTTAGCTTTGGCCTCTGCAGTTCAAGTCCCGCATTTTTAAAGTAAAGCTCAGCAGCAACCTTAGCCTCCCATTTTATCTACCAGTCTTTCTTGAAGTTATCTGGCCACAAGCAGAGTCACAAATAACAGGGAAAATTCTCATGCTGTGCTAGTGTCATACTCAGAGTAGTAACACTAAGAACATGTATGGAAAATCTGACATGTATAAAGATCACTCACTAATCAGTACACAAAATATCCCTGTGAGGTAGGTAATTATCACCCACCTTGAAAGATGGGCAATCAGGCTTATAGATAAAATGACCATGAGAAGGCCAGAGAGAGAACATGGAAAGGAACTCAAGATCCTCTATCTCTTGGCTCTATGATCATTCCTCTTACCCCTTTCAGACTCTCCTTGTGACACTGCTACAATCCAAGACGCCTTTGTAATTACTGACTACTAGGGTACAAAAAAAGTAAAGCAAATAGTGAAGCAACATAAACTAAGGCCAGAAGCAACCCCAAGGTTTGTTCCTTCACCAAATAAAATACCTCTGGCCTAGTTTTAAGCTAAATATTTCTCTTGCAGCTTTCTGTGAATATCTGTGTTAAGCTCCCATGCTGTTTGTGGGATAGGCAGCTATGATTAGCCTTTTAGGAGGCCACATTTACACTGGTATTCTCATTTTCAGTAAAGTTTGTGTTCCCTAAGCTAGAGTTATCTGTGCAGGGGAAGACATGGATGCAATCTGTTCTTCTCAACAGTATGAAGAATTCCTCCATCAGGATACTGGGGAGGTAGAAGTTTAAAAAGAAACAGAATCTAGACAGTGTTGCATGCAACCCCATTACCTTCTGGAACTGCCATTCTCCTCCACAGGAGGTGCTTTGTTCTCAAACAGTGGGTGATAAACAGAAATGCTCCTCACTTTACTTGGGACCAAGGACTTTACAGATACTCACAGGTAGATGGGATGTAATTCACCTGTCCCCTTGATGCAAAAAGTCCAACACACACGTTATTTCACAGCAAAGGAGAAAAGGGATCGTTAGAAACAGCATCTTGGACAAGCGTACAAAGAGGAAAATAAAATCAGCCAAGCAGCAGATTTCTGGCAGAGTTGCCTCAGAGCTTCTGAACAAGCCGCCACTGTTCTGTTCCACGACTGTCAGTGCATGGCATGGATTTTCTAATTAGACTGCAACAATCCGAGCCCCCTCCTCCCCCCCCCCACCTTCTGCCAGGGGAAGGCTGACCGCAGCAGCTGCCTCCGTGGCAGATCTCAAAGTCTGTGTATAAAAGGAAATGGAGAGACAGAGATGGACTGGTCCAGAGTTAAAACCCAGTATCATAATAATATTAATCAATAATCATAGTATTTAACAGTAAGAATGGTGCAGCCTAGTGGATGTAGGCCCTGTACACTGCAGACATGTCGTTGTCTGATTGGTCCAATGCTTTTGCCCGTTTATAGACCTAGAGAAGAGAAATTAGAAAAGGATCAGTGTCTGCTTTAGTAAGAAACCTTTCCCTAGAAAAAGTACTTGCTGCCCACTACAAACCAGGATACTGCATGTTACTTCAAATAATTACAGCATCACAGGTCAGAACAAACCAGATTTTGTTTAGACCATCTGTTTTTACTGATGTGATACTGTAAGGGCTTCTACCATTGAATCAAATTCAATTCCATTATTCCATCCTACTCCAAATATATTTCACTTGCTGTTCCCTCATCTTAGAGGCCACCACATTCTTAGATTTTTGTCCCTGTTGACAAATGGCTCCAACTCCACCTATTGAAGAAACACTAAGTAACACACATCTGAACAACTCTCACCTCATTGGCAGCAGCTGCCATAGGAGTTGGGTGGTTGACAGAATCGCCCAGTGCAATAGCTAATCTAAGATCCTTCTGTATGTATTTCAGGTAAAAATCAGGTTTAAAGTTTCCTTGCAAGATATCTGTTGAGAGGAATGCATGCAAAATATAAGCACGACAAATGTAAATCAAGCCTAATGCTAAAACTTTCCTTCCCCATGCTGATGGCCAAGAACACTGCTTTTAGATGTTCTGTTTCTCCTTCTATCTTCATTAGGCAAATAACATCACTATCACCCACTGACAAAGTTAGTTAAGATTTCTAAGCAGTTGCTCTCCATTTCACTTACTACCTTGCCCCAATGAAATCCTCACTGTCAAGTCAAGTCCTAAGCAGGCAGTAAACAATGCAGAGCTTGGGCTGTATTCTCACAATCCCTAGCTATAAAGGATAAGGAACAGAATTCAGGTCTTCATTCCTAGCACACTTAAAATACCTAGAGTCCCAGGCTGATGAAGATGGGATGGTTTTCTCCCTTCTGCCATTAATTGAAATGCTAGTAGGTTGTGGGAAATGTTCTATAATAAAAACAACATAAGAGAACTTTACTTTGGCACTTCTGGTCCAGGAAGATGCTGGCAAGTTGTCCCTGATTGAGGATATCCAGAAGGGTCTGTTGGGACTGACCAGTCACTTGAGCCAAAGTCAGTCCTTCTGCTATCGTAGCCATGAAGCTGCCTTGGACCATGTTCACAATCAGCATCATCTTGGCAGCATTGCCTACTTCACCTGGGAGTGAGACACACCATTGGGCATTCCTCCACAAGAGATGCAGCAGCCTTTCTCCCCAACCCCACACAGTATAACAATGCTAGACTCTTCATATTGATCCCAAACACACAACAGCTTCCTCTTTCCATAAAAGACTTTGGAAAATTTAGCCATTTCCCAAGCACTCAAAGGAAGGGGGGAAATCATAAATGCATGATTTAAAAATAAAATGCAACAAAGTCTCCAAAATGAACCAGTACTCCCAAAAAAAGAAAAAGAAAAATTAGGCTGGGGGCTCTGGAATTGGCCAAATTCCAGAAGAACATGCCAATTTCTCATACTGCCCATGGAGACAGGAAACAACCAAACCCTCTCACCAACAGCGTACAAAGATAACATATATGCCTCTCAGACTCCTTGCTGTATATCCCAGTCCTTGCACTATGAAACCATGATCAGGCCCTTGGTGTTTAAGTTACCTAGAAAAAAAGAGGTCTTCCCCATTGCTTGGAAACAGCTACTGCAGTCCTCGTATAAACCCCTGTCACCAGCTGCCAGGATCACAAGCATCCCATCATTTGATAGCTGCTGATTTCCCGAGACCGGTGCTTCCAAAAAGCGACCACCACGGGACACTATCACCTGGAAAAAGAGTATCTCTGGTTAGCAGTGGATAAACAGCACGTAAGGATCTTGAGTACACAGAACAGCAAACGAGCATTGTTTAGGGTTTCCCTGTCCTTAAGGAGAGGATTTTAAAAGCACAGATATCTTAGACACACAAACAGGACAGGGAAGCACTGTAATGCACCTAAGACAGTGCACTGCATCCGGCAAAGGGAACCTAAACACAAAAGTTGCCCTCGTACTCAGCAACACTTCCTGCACCCATCATTACTGTGCATATTTTCAGCAGCTGAGCTTGCATGCTTTTACCTTGTCAACCCCTAGTGGTCAAGAAACACTGCTAAAGGCTTACAGCCTGGAACAACAAGAACTGCCACACTGCTGCTGAGTCACAAGTGGTTGAAGTTCAGTTGATGTGATTACCTGGGCCAGCTCTGTGACTGTATCTGCATCCACGGTAGACATATCCACGTAACACTTCCCTGGCCGAATTCCCTGCAACACTCCACTCGGACCAAGTACCAGCTGTGAGGAACAGAAGAGCGGTAAAGCAATAGGGTGTCTGCAAAGAAACTCCAATCCTAAAGGCCCAAGCTAGTCTGGCACTGCAATGGTAGTCCACTAGAGGGATGTCAATATCTAACCCCCATGGATTATTTGGGGGTGGAAGCAGCATGATTTTGTTGGTAGACTTATTTTTACATAGCAGTCCTACCCGGCATCTATGAATACCCAGGCTACCGTTGTCAGTAGGAGTCAGAGCTAGCATTCAGTGACTGTATGTTCCAGTCTAACTGGTGGAGGAAAAGCAAGAGCTAATCCTTACATCCTTTGCTGCTTTTGGATCTGATACACAGGCAAAGGTGATGTCACAGGTGGAGACAACTTCAGCAGGGGTTCTTCCCAGTCGTGCCCCCTCCTGGATGAACAAATCACACTGCAAAAGTCACAAATCCAAACGTAAGAAAAAATAAGTACAGAGCAAATGAGGTCTCTAGCATTTTGCTGAAACAAACTCTACTGCTAGACCCAACCAAAAAAGTCAGGCATATTAACTACTTAGCAACTGGGTTATTTGGGTTGTTCTTTGTTGGTTCATTTCCCAACATACAAGGGACTCTGTTGCAGCTTTTCTGAAACCCCAAGTGAAAAAATTCAAAAGAAAGGCACAAGAAAAGAGAATTCTTCAGTGAAATCATAAAAGACTGAGTACTGCGTTTCTTAGGAGAGATAAGAGCAAAAGAATTGGCAAGTGGACATAGCAAAAGGTGTTGCTGGACTGTAAACAGGAATATGCACAGCCAAGACTGACACAGGTTTTAGTGGGCTGCTCCTTAGCTCCTTCCCACCACATCCCCTTATAACGTCCACGTTTTGTGATCAGAAAAAACTTTTAGTCCCTTTCAACAAAGTAGCCAGAGCACCCTTATTGCCTTTGATATTTTACAATATAATCTGTGTACCAATAGATCCCCCAGCTACCCACATTTTCACCTCTGCTACACAGAATAAGCGGTTGGAAATGAAGCCAAATGTTTACGCACATTCTACTTTGAAGTCAACCCTTCCCATCCTCATCTTGTATTGTGACACACAATGGCAGCAAGAAAATCTTTTGCCGCTGCAACATGAGCAGCACAATGTATGTGTAGATGAAGCTGCAGTCGAGCAGAGCATCTCACCACACCACTCCTAGGATCAACTCCCCAGCACCTGGTCTTTTGGTCAATCTCTGAAACCTAAGGACTTAAATATTTAGATCAGCGATATTCCCAGAACTTTGTAGTCCTCAACAAGGATACAAGCAACCCCTTAATTTAATACAAAATAGCAACGTGGTGGGTGACTGTTCACAGCTTCTAGTCCAGAGAGGCCATCAACAAGCACTATGGAAGGAATAATAGAACAAGGTGCCAAGCATACACCTGTGTTTCCTTGGTGTCCTCTCCCAAGCACCAGCAACTGGTGACCACAGCCAGTAACTACATGTTTAAAAGAGGTAAGTACTGATGCCTACCTAAAGCACACGCCTACCTACCTTCTCAGCAGTCCGGTTCCACACAGTAACGGTGTGACCCATCTTCAGTAAATTGGAAACAATGCCGCTCCCCATCAGACCAAGTCCCAGAAATCCTATCCTGAGGGGAAGACAAACATTAATGAAGAAGAGGGATTATATAACAGAACACAATGGTTGTGAGCCTCTTGTGGTCTTGGAAGTGATGAAGAGCAAACCCTGAAGCATCACCGGTAAAAAAAAAAAAAAAAAAAAAAATCACACTACACAGACAGAACAACAGGATTTTTAAGCCACACATTTCAAATGGGCAAATACTGTGCTTTAACAGCAAGCTGGTATTTGTTTTGCTTCGTAAGCAACCTTGACAATTTCCGGCAGAAAGTCTTAAGCCTGCTTCAGAAGAGTAGGAAAATATTAAAAGAATAGGAGGCTAGATTCTTTGTTTTTTAGTTATTACATTTTGTTGCTTGTGCTTTCTGTAGCTAGCTATTGCTATGCTGGAGAGAGGATGTGTGAATTAGCAGGTGCTTCTCTAATATTTTTTTTTGAACAAGTTTGTGTGTACAATGGCTGGCTTATACTATTGAATGATACATTACTATTTTTATTTCAGTAAAATCCAGCAAGAACTACTGCACTATGCCGCACACAGACATACCAGAGATCTAGTCCCTGCTCCACAGCTGTGATTTGACAGACAAAGAAAGGAACCAATAGCCCAGTACAGGTCAACATGAGTGAGACAATCCCTGACATCAGCTGCCTTTCCTCCCCTAAGCTGGCAAAAGTTTTGCTCCCCCCACTTCAAGAGAAAGACAATGCACTAAGTTCCATCCCTGCCATTACCCCGCAATTTGAATTGTTTTGCAGTCATTGTTGCAAGGATCCTTTTATATATCATGCAGCTCGCTTCACACCAAAACCACAATCTGGCAGGAAATTCTGAAGCGTTCAGTTACATGGCTGATGTAACTTCAAACTGAGATCAGCCTCACAGCTCCCAACAGTTAGTTCTTTACCAGTAGCCACGCTACAGTCGCACTGTAGCTTTCGCAAGCCACCCATGCTCTCCCATCTAGTCACGCTATTTTCTGTTAGAGCAAACTACTTTAGACAATTCAGAGCAAGACACTACAGGCTCCTTAAACAGATCGACCAAGGTCCACCTGTTTTCAAGGCTCCGGAACAGTCATCTTCTTTCTTTCCCAACCCACGTCTGAGCCACACTTTCCTGAGAGACTGTTTTACCTGAACAGCTTCATTATTATTTTGGTTCCCCTTGAGTACAGTTGAGAAATGATATCCCATTGAGAACGACCCCAACGGCAAAGAGCAAGCTGTGGCCTGAACTCTGTTAGAACAGAGCGGAAGTTACAGAGTGACACAGGAAGCTCAAGTGAAGCTGCTCTCACTCTAGAAAGGAGAAGGGGGGGGAGTTAGAAGAAACCAGAAGTCTCATATGCTACGTAGCAAAGCTCCTGGGCTGGGAGAACACACCTCCCTCTTCCGCTTGCCTTCTATATATGCAGGATAGCAATTAAACAACCCCAGTCAACTGCCACACGCTACCAGAAAAACTATCTTTTATCCTTCTGCATCATGCAGCACACAGAAATACTGCTTCTTCACGTTCTGCAATATACCCTACAGAAATAGGGCAACTGCATGAAAGCACTGAACTGCAAATATACCCAGGCCAGACCTTGTTTATAATTTTTCTACAGTACAGCTCCTGTTTTGTTTCCAGCTGCTTCCCTCCCACCTCCCCCCAAATTAGAGTTTCACACAATGACAGAAGAGGTCTCTAGTTACAGAGAAATGTTAGGTTTATTTATTCTCACAAGCTGAATACGGCTGCATGTATGAAGTGGGAAGGAGAAAAAGGAAGGGAAATGGCTGAAGTGCGTTGGAGATCTTACTTTTTGTCTGTGGGCGTGATACTGCCATTGACTGCTGTGCTGTCTGCTGCCTGGATGGAGGTGGATCCCGTTTCCTGAAAACAATGAAAAGCACACAGCTCTGGAGGAACTGTAAATCCTTATGACAATAAGGAAGATCCATCAAAGCCAAGATTTGCCTCACCTCTTCACAAACCTTCAGCTTCTTTGTGATGGCTTGATAGCACACAGCTGGCTGTATGAAGAAGACAAAGCATTCAGAGGAAGGACAGTGCTGGTTTGCTCTGCTGAGTAAACAGACTACATCCTTGCTACAAAGAAAACAGGCAGCTCACCCACACACCATCTACAACACAGGAAAACTCTCAGGCTTCCCTCAATGGGTGAAAATAAAAACAAAAACCCACTGTAACATATCAAGTCATTCCCTTCCTACCCTACTCCAACAATTCAGACTTTTGTCTGAAGCAGGGACTAGGACCTCCTCTCCACAGTTCATATGACAGGCTCCCCTAGAGGCAGGGACTCAGGGCATCCCTACTCTTTGGCACATTTGAGCCAAAGAAAATAGAACTCTAGAGTCTGACACAGAGCAACTCATCTCATACCTGTGCTCATTATGTCAAGGCAGCTGTGGAAGCCTTTTCATTAAGCTAAGGCGGCACATGGCTTACAACGAATCGCATGGTGAAGGCTGCCCCTGCCTTGGCTCCTTATTTTCAGCTACTCTTAATCTGTCTCTGCCCAGATCCTCAACCAGATATGTTTTTTTCTATTTCATTTTATCTTCTCTTTTCCTCCAGATTTTCACTGGCTGAAAATAAAATCCTGCAAGACTTCTGACTCTTATGAGATAAATTGACTGTTTTTCTGGTCACAGGAAATTCTCCTCCCATATTAAGCTAAGTAACAAGTTTATCCAAATGAAGAAACTGGAAGAACAACTATCAAAGACAATCAAAAAACAGTGCTTTTAAACAGAAAAACAGCTTTACCTAGCCCCCATGTTCAATCTGCAGAATTTAATAGAACAAGCCTGCCAAATCCTGGTGCTAGGAAATCTTTAATGACTTGAACTATTTGCTGTCTTTGCTTCTAAATCATTCTAAACCTAAATGTTAGGAAGTAATCAAACTATTAGACTGCATGTGACAATCTCATTGCTACTAGGCCCCAAAGAACAGAATTTCAGAGCTGGTTACGTTTACTCCTTGTACTTAGCCCTTCATCCCAGCAAAGGGCAGAATGCCAAAATAGACAGATTAGCAGAATGATCCTGTCTGCCAAATCCTCACCTTCTCTGTCTGGCTCAGCAGGAAGTGATGGAAGTGCGGATCACTGTCCTTCACAGGCTACGAAAACAAAAAAACACAAAAAACACAGACTCAGAAACCTCCCAGAGTCACTGAGCAACCACAGCACTAGTCCCTTGCTCTCCCAAGCTGCATGACAACAATAACTTAAGGTGTAAAATATTCACTATATAACAGCTGTATCAAGCAGCCTCTTTCGATTAAGCAGTTTACACTTTTTCATTCTCAAAAGCAAAGCCTCCTCTATCACAGCTTGACTCCATTCCCTTGGGTCCTACCTCTGGTCACCAGAGAGAAGAAATCGGTGCCTGCCCCTCCACTCCCCCTCGTGAGGAAGCTGTAGGCTGCGATGAGGTCCCCCCTCAGCCTCCTCTTCTCCAGGCTGAACAGGCCCAGTGTCCTCAGCCGCTCCTCATATGTTTTCCTTTCTAGGCCCCTTTTCACCACCGTCATCGCCCTCCTCTGGACACTCTCCAACAGTTTTACACCCTTTTTGTACTGTGGTGCCCAGAACTGCACAAGGTGAGGCTGCACCAGCACAGAGCAGAGCGGGACAATCACCTCCCTCGACCGACTAGCGATGCCGTGCTTGATGCACCCCAGGATACGGTTGGCCCTCCTGGCTGCCAGGGCACACTGCTGGCTCATATTCAACTTGCTGTCTACCACGACCCCCAGATCCCTCTCTGCGGGGCTGCTCTCCAGCATCTTGTCACCCTGTCTGTACATATAGCCAGGATTGCCCTGTCCCAGGTGCAGGACCCGGCACTTGTCTTTGTTAAACTTCATGTGGTTGGTGATCGCCCAGCTCTCCAATCTGTCCAGGTCTCTCTGCAAGGCCTTTCCATCCTTTACAGAGGCAACAGCTCCTCCTAAAACAATTATTTTCCAGCTTCCAAGAAGTTTCTTAAAACAGTATTCTGGGAGTTGGCTGGACACTAATCCTAGCAGTCATATGGTAGGCAAACCCATATTAACAGCAAAAAGGACTAGAGCCCATGTATTTTATCTGCCCAATGAGCATCGTAAGCACTATTGTAGAATCATGCTCTTCTTACTCCGCCTTATTATTTAATTATGTACAAAATGGAAGGTTTCCAAAAGCTAGTTAAGAGTGAAATTGAAGTAAACTACCCTATACCACAGTATCCATGCAGGAGAGACTATCCACATCTTCCCTTCCAGTTTTGGGAAGCCAGTCACAGAAATATTTTTGAATCCAGAAGTACAAAAAACATGTGCAGTAGCTGAGGTGTGAATTTGCAGATGATTCCACAATGACTGAAATATCACTTTTCAACATACTTACTAGTTGCCCAGGAGACTGTCAAGCTTTGCTACAATACAGAATGACATAAAGAAAGCATCTTTTTGGTCCTACTGGAGGAAGGGAAAATCTCTACCACAGCTGAGATAAAAGGTTCTAAATCATTTTCTACAAGCTCAGTTCCTAGATCAATTATAGATCAATTACGCTGTAAAGAAAACCTAGAGCTTCTCACCTCACTGACGCTTGGTGGCCATTTAAATCCAGCTACTGTTCCAGTCATCACTCTCTTCACTGTACTTGACTCTGGAATTGTGAGGTCCTGAGAAGATATGAGGAAGATCAGAGAGTTTACAACCTGGCTCAGTAGCTGGTAACAGCATGTTGATCATAAGATCATACAGTTTTGAAAAGCACTACACATGCTCTTCCATGAAGAGGTAATATTGAAAGCACATGGTATTACCAATGCAGGTGATGTTAAAAAAAAAAAAAAAAACAAAACATGAACTGCCAAGAATGGAATTCAACCAGCTACATATGAAGAATGGATTGTCCAGCAGCTGCAACAGTAATCATTGCACTTGTGTAATCATGCAGTGAGCAGAGAAACAAACACACTTGATCCAGCATTTCCCTCTGGTGGATGCAAAAAGCTAAACAAATGGGTAAAGAACACCACCACAACCAAGCACAGCTTTGAACTGTTCTAATCTTCTACTGTCACAAAACCAAAGAAAGTGGCCTACCTGCTAGCAGAAGCTTCTAAGTGTGTATCTGATACAGTCACATCTGCTCAAGTTTGCAGAACACATGAGACAGGAACTGGTATGTGGACTGCTCCCATTCATTAACAGACCCCAATTTGTCATGTCATGATGATATTAACGCACCATTAGTCTACTGTAAGTTTTAATATATGCATTCTTATGTTTTAACCTTTATCTTTGGAAATATGTCTTCACACTATATGAAGAGAGTGTGCAAGACTTCTGTGTACTGGGTGTTATCTTCCTGCAATGAGGACTCAGAAATGAAACACCCTTCGGGAAAATGCACGGGTGTATCTTGGTGCTCACACAGAACCATGAGAGAAGAGCACTTTGCAAAACAGGTAAGAACAAGACTGCTGTAGGTAACTCATACTGATACAACTGTTTCAGCTGATAGCAGGGACAATTTAGACTTCCGCCTCCAACCTCGAAGCGCCATTTCAGTCTAAGGGACACCTTCTGCACACTAAAATTCTCTCTTTAGAGACCACGCTGCTGCTTCAACTGGCAGAGCATGGGTGAAGACTACTCTGATAACATATGATCGTGCTGGTCCTTTGAAAATATCCATATACACTCGAAAATGAGAGTATGTGAATGATCACGTATGCCTAAAGAGCATTTCTAGATAGAGCACACCTCAGCAACAACTGGATCCTTGAATTTTGTGCTTGGAAAACTAGGACTTGGACTATGAACAAAAAACCCAGATCCCAAAATTGCAGTAATTCAGAACAGTAACAAATGTTTTTTCCTTTTAGGACTAATATGTTGGGGGAAGTTATGAGAATAAGGCAAGCAGAAAACAAGATTTTAAAGTTATTTCACCGGCTGAAAAATAGTGTTATGACATAATAATTTTATAGTGATTTCTCTAATTGTCAGTACATTACTTTTCTGAACTTGTAAAAGTTACTTTCCTAGAGAAACTCACTCACTTCCATGGTCTGTGGCCAAACATTTATCACCTACCTGGCCACCACTTTGTGACAAGCTGTTTAAACCCACCACACTTGTAATTCCCCAGTAAAAATTCTGGTGCCACAATTAAGTCACTCAGCATTCTCTCTGATAACCCAAAGCAGATAATAAAGTAAAAACTAAGCACGTAGCACGTCAGCACTATCGGAATTCTCACAGCCATCAGTTTTGATCAATTTTGGAATGAACTTAGCTCAAAGACAAAAGCATTTTGCATCAGAAAAAAAGGCCAAGGGGCTTATTGTAATTTGAAGATACAATGTGACACTTCTGAAGGAGAAAGTAAGTTCCAATAAAGTGTATTCCTGCCTGAGTCACTCTAATTATGAGTAAGAATTCACAAGTATGCATCCATTCCTCCCCTCTTCCAATTCCCTCCAAAAGGAGAAACTGATGGTGTCTTCTGCATGGTCTGATTTAACAGAACCTGGCTCAAGAAAAAAAAAAAAAAAGCCAGTATTTATTTCATCAGCTTCATTTTACTACCAAGGCATCAAGACAGAGTTTGCTGTTCAACCTGTTAGGGCCAATTCAGTAATAATTTTGGAGATCAAAGACTACCATCTTGAGTTGCATCCTGAGGTATGCTGAAAGCAAAGATTGTGAAGCACAAGAAAACATGATCCATTTGAAGCACTGGTAAGCAAGGAGGCTGATGCAGAGTGTTATCAGCTGAAGTCTCCCAACAGTCTTCATCTGCAGTCTCCAATGGAACATATGCATTGTAAAAAATCCGCTGAAATACTTATCCTTTTGGAAAAAGAAGATCTGGACCTCAACACAGAGTTCCACAATAAAGAAGGCTGGAACTCTAGATGACTGCTGGCTACTGTTGCTGTCATGACATCCAGACGTAAAAGGGAAGTAACAAGGATAAAATAACACTCTTATACTGGACTTTTGTAATGGAGGAAGAAAATAGATCCTATAGCACATAAGCTGAAACAAATAGAAATAATTCCTCTGGTGTATTCTCTCCATGCTACAAGAATTTCTTCTTTAAGCCTTTGCTCTTAAGAACACCTTCATCCTCAGTGCTTACTAAGAGTGTGTTAAGTGACTATAAATCACTTAATCACACAAAGCAGATGAAATGGGACGAGTCAGGAATCAGATGAAGACCCACATCTCCTCACTAATCCTTCCCACATAAACTGAATTTGAGGGATGGCAAGATGGAAGGTGGAATCTCAGGAGACAGGTCTCAAAGCCCTCTCCAAGATTTGAACAGAGCCATTTAGTAACTGCAATAAATTCACAGAAAGAATCAACAATATGCTTGCCAAAGGTATCTGACAACCAATCGGTCTAGAAGAAGCAACATGGAGCAACTTAAACCACCTGATACTGAACTGACTCTTCCTGCTGGCCTGATACTTAAGGTGCCAGAGTCCACCTGCAAAGTCCACAGGGCTCTGGCGGACATGCACAACACAAACCTTCTCATCCTTGGGCGGACGCCCCCGCTTTCGGGGGCTCTGATCCTGGGCTCTTTTCAAAGGTGACTTTGATCCTCTCTCTGACGATACAGAAGAAACCCTCTTTTTTCCTTCCCCTGTGCCCTTCTTCAACTTCCCTTCAGACAAGCTGGCTTTGCGTTTCTCTTCACCAGCAGATTGCTTGCCTCTCTCTTCACTGGAATTACGTCGATTCTTCTCTTCACTGGAGTTATGGGAAGATGCCTGAGAGATTACAGAATAGAAGATAGTAAGGAAAGAAGAGAAGAGCTTGAATGACTTTTATGTAACACCAAGGATGCGAAGAACCCAGTGCTGATTATTATCAGGCAAACCAACAGCACGGTAACATGAAAACTAGGTATTTGTTAGCCCCTTGAAGTCAGTGAGTGAAGCTGCTGGTCAGTTCACCTGCAAAAACACATCAGTTTAAGTAACTGAGTAATAGAACAGGCTACGAAGATTCCCTGGGAGTGCGTGCACATACGTGAACTTCTACTGTACTTAAGACAAGATCAGTAGATATCAAATTCTAGCCCAAGACTTAAGACTGATTTATAAATTCATCATAAGCAGATCAATTAGCCTCTTCAGTTTCTCCATCAGCATTAGAATACTTTTTCCCCCTCCTCCTCAAACAAGACTGAGTGGGGAAGAAGAGAGGATGGGGGGAAAAAAAGACACAGGAATGAAAACCATATCCCCCTCCCTCCCCAAACTTGAGAGAAGCAATGAACTCCTATCAGATAAAAGATCCGTTTCACCATCATTCATACCAAGTCTTGTTTTGATGCACACGGTAAAGAACCACCCACTCACCTGATCCTTGCCTTTGGTTTTTCTAAGGAACTCCTCTACAGCATCCACGGCTTGCTGGAAGCGCTTACCCTTGTTAATCTTTATCATTTCCTCTTTGTGAGGGTGATACGGCTTCAGCTGCTCCACTTTGATCCAAGCACTAGAAATCAGAAAAAATAAGTTATATTCTCCAAACAGCAAATTCCTCCACCACTCTACTTCTAGAAATACAGATGCACTTTCTTCCCAAGAGCAATTGATGATAGCAACCCAAATTCACGTTTGTGAATTTCTACAGCTTGGAGGACTGTAATGTCTGCATTCACTGAGAACTTACTTCTGGCACTTTTACTTGGGTTTCTCCCTCAGGTTTCACATCCTCCTGTGCTAGCACCGCTCCCTTCTAAGTGCTATTCATATACTCCATCAGCAGACCAGCCTTTGGACATGACCATAGGCACTTGTTCAGTACAAATGCAGTCTAGTGGCTGTTCTTGTATCACCAGTAGAAACACCCCCAATCACGTCTCCGTATTAGGTAGCCCCCAACACGAATCTGTTCATAAGGCTGTTAAAAGTGGAGGTCACGTAACAATTCAACGTAATCAAGCCCTTGCTCAAACAGTGCAGAAGTGTCTGCAAAAACTGGAGAAAGAACAAAATTAGATACCTCACAAATGAAGTACAAACACCACAGCTCATTGCCAGGCGCATTTCTAACGTACCTTGACATTCTGCACAATAACGTTTTCACTTTTGAGGAAAAAGAACAGTTTTCTTCATTGTTACTATCTCACTTAAGGTAACCTGGGACAGTAGCAGAGCATTCACTTGATCACAGTTGAAGAGGAAACTCAGAAGAGCACTGCTGCTGAATAGGACCTCTTGACATTTCTCAAATGGGTAAGTGTTCAACTACAGGACGACAACTTCACTTCCCTTCTGATTGGCAAGCTCTTCCACAACTCATTCACTGCAGCTTAAGGGAATACCTTTGCTTTCATTATTCCTTGTGTCTTTCACAGGGATTCGACTACTTTTCTCCCTCCTCAGACTCAAGCCTAGACTTATTAGCCACACTGTTAAAAATCTACTTCTACCTTACTGAAAATATACCTAAGTATTAGAAAACCTTTTTGAACTAGGAATTATTTTTATTTTTTTTTTAGCATATAGCAGCCCAGCACAGAGTATGATCCAGTTGAATTGATTTTCTCTGGTCCCCAAACATCCCTGTGTTACAAACATAGTCTTGATTATACATTTTAAACATTCTCCAGTACCATCTAGCTCCTGTAAGCAGGTGAAATGGTTTAACAGATGCCTCTTTAGAAATCACATCATGCAATTAAGCTTAACATAAAGTGAAAAAATGATAAAAGCAACTACTTAAAAATTATTTAAAAAAATAATAATTCAATTGCTTTTCTGGATCCTGCTTGCCCTCTCTTCATGAGTAAAGCCAGCAAACCCTTTAAAACTTCACAGAGAACCTCACTGGCATTAACCACTTTTTGTAGTTAGAGCACAGCTTCCTGAATCTAGACTTAAACTTTTTTGTATCCCATATAGGGAAAGATAAGGTCTCCTGCTAAAACTGACTGCAGTAGCACCAGCACCCTTTCCATACTACCAGTCATAGCCTGGAAGCAGAACCCAGTACTCTCCTGCACACGAAGCCGAATCTTTTTGCTTAGTTCACATCATCTTCAGAACACCTGACTTAACATACCAGAACAAGTCAAATCATTGCTTTCAGCCTATAGCCTACAGTTCAGAGAACATCTGAACACTCACTTTGATGCAAAGCCTTTCTGTGGGACACTGAGGGACAAAGCAGGACGAGGTGCTACACAGCATCAGCACTAAGTCTTTCCTTTGTGCATACAAAGGAAACAAACTTTGGGGGTACATTACAATAAGGCACATTAAGCACTGTTCCCAGATTTAAATTTAAAAGTAAGAACAGTTTTTTCTTTCATGGTGTTCTTTTAGGTCTCCTTCAGCCTGCACATGCTATCCCTCTTTGCTGTACATGCTCATTGGTTTATTTTCCCATTACTTCTCCTTTGGGGCAGAGAAAGGCTGAAGTACAACGCTTTCCTCTTCCAGGCACTGAAGGTATATTTTGGTACTCATGCTCACAGGGGACAAAGAGCTAGAGATCTCAGAGACAAATTAAAAAGTGAAAAACAGTCTCAAGGGCTGCCTCAGGGTAACATAACTGAGAAGGGTCTTTTCCTTTCCAGTTTACCCTTTGTGTGTCACACCTTGGATAACCCTCTGTAAGACACAGACATGGCTTTTGACACTGGATGTCCAGAAAGCATGTGTGTGTTTCAGACACCTGAAAACTAATGAATAGATGTGTTTGCTGGGAAGTTGTTTACGGACCAGATCTCTGTTAAGCAATAACCTCACGGCCAATACTCAGATAGGTCTCCTCTAGGTGTGCTGGCTCTGGCTGGGATGGAGTTCACTTTCCCAGCAGCAGCCCATACAGCACCGGGCTCTGCACTTGTAGCTAGAGCAGCACTGGTATCACACCAGGGCTGTGCCTGTTACTGAGCAGTGCTGACAAAGCATCACGACTCTACAAACCCTGCCAAAACCAGTAGGCCACAGGTGAGCAAGGAATGGGAACAGGGTAGCATCACGGCAGCTGACCTAAACAGACCAAAGGGATATTCCATACTATATGGTGTCACATTCAGCACTAAGAGGCGGGGAAGCGGAAGGAGAGGAGGGGCTCTCATTATGAAGATGTCTGTCCTCCCAAACAACTGATAACAGTATTGGGAAGCAGCGCCTCAGGATGTGGTCAAACATTATTCTCTACTTCCCATCAACAAGCAATGTTTTTTTTCCCCCTCTCTCTGTACTTCTGCACAGTCTTTGCTTGTTTTTCACTCCTTTTTCCTTTAAGGAAATTATCTTTATCTCAACCTGTGTGCTTTTTCCCCCTGCTCTGCCATGGAACCCATGAGCTGCAGGGGGACAGCCTGCTCCACCTCTTGCACTGCCCTGGCTGCTTGCAGGGCTGGTTCTCACTCTTCTCTCCTCCAACTCCTGCTGCACAGCAGTTCTGCCCCCTGCCACCCCCACAGCCCCTTTCTTAAACCTGCTCACCCAGAGGTGCGACCAGCATCACTTGCTGGCTCAGCTCTGGCCAGCAGCGGGTCTCTTTTGGAGCTGACTGAATTTGGCTCTTGTCTACGATGGGGCAGCTTCTGGGCTCTGCTCACAGAGATCACCCTGCAGGCTCCCTGCTAACAAGCCCTTGCCAGGTAAACCCAGTGCACTAGGATGTACAAGGAACTATTTTTCTCCTAACTTGGCAATGCATTAACGCCCCCAGAAAAGGAATTAGTGACATTACATTACTGAAGCTGTCATATTTAAAATGAGATTGCATTTATATTGCCGCACAGAGTCATCCAATATCCATAAAGAATGGATTAAATAGAAAGTGAAAAGACGTTAAAAAGATCATAGAATATCCAAGTTGCAAGGGACCCACAAGGATCATCATGTCCAACACCCGGGTCCCCAAAGGGATCCCGCAAAAAAAATCAGTTCGTGTGTCTGAGAGCATTAACACATTTTTATATATGAGATACATTTTAGTAATGGACTTCTCTGCTAACTTCATACCCTTCTGTATGAATGTGACCTAGAGCTGCATGAAAAACAGTGCCATAGAAGAGATACAACCAGAGCCAGCAGATTCAAATCCGTGAGGGGAGCTTAGAACAGGTAAGATGACCTTAAAGCGCACCATTTTCTAACCACTCTTCAAGTCTAAAGATACCAGTTCTTAATGATACCTCGAAAAAAAAACAGAAAGATCGGAGAAAGGGAAGTAGCAGAAACTCCACAAATACTTTTTGCAAGCCTTACACTTAGGTCTGCAAAATGGTGGCACTGTATCTCCACGGCTCTTTTACTTAGTAAAGCCTGGGAACGTTCAAGTTTACAGAGCACCAGTTCAAAGGCCCACACTAAACGTTAACGCAAGCAGTCTGAAGTCAAAACAAAACTGCCTGGCTATTTGCAAGATTTGTGTTAGTGAGCAGACCAAGAAACACAATGCAGAAATAAGGGCAGGGTTCCTGACATCAAAAGGCAAAGCCCCAATTTTCATCAGTATGACAACTCAAACGGCAGAACTCTCTAATTTGGTATGTAAAGATTTTAATGGAAAACAGCACAAAAATGATCACAAGTTAAACCAAACATCCATGCAACTGAAAGGAAGGGATATTTTGCAGAAGAACAAGCAGAAGTTCAACATTGATAAAAGTTGTGTTAAATTCTTCAAATTTATGCAATAACAAAAATATTACAGAGTACTTAAATTCAGAAATATCAACAAGACAAGAACAAGTTTTGACTACAGTAATTTTCATCTATGGCACTCTGCCTACAGAGATGTCCAACAACATCCCAGCTGGCTCTGGCATACAGCAGCTCAACTACAACCGAGCTCTGCATGGGATATGCCCAAACAAAAATCAGCAGCAGTGTAACCTAACCCTGCATCAGCTCAGCCCACAGCCTCTGAGTCTATGAGGATTCCCAAAAAGTATCACATTCAACACCTGGCAAACTCATCACGTTTTCTGATGTCAGGATCTCATATGATGTTTTACAAAGACTACTTCCATAAAACTTCTCTCCCCCTGAAAACCAGGGAGGACAGTGGCATAAGAAGAGGGTACATGCTGGCATCACAATAGTATATGAGAGATGGGAAGACACTAAATGCTGTGGCAAGATTGTCAGGCCTAATGCAAATAGGTTGCAGATCATTAGTTATCTTAGATTACAAGCTTCTTTCATTTTTCCTTAGTATATCAAGTCAGGAAGTGATCCCTGACCCCATCTAATTTACTGACACTATTTAGTTTTCCTATCGATGCTTCAAAAAGGCGCTGTGTGTTAAGAACAAGCTGCTCCAGCTTCCTATTAAGACTGATGCACGTGACTTGCAAGACCATGACTATGACAGTATAGCTGCAGTGGACGTACATGCACACACGTCCATAGCCCTGATGACTGCAGAACTCTCCCTGATACTTCCATGAAGTAGAGTGACAGCTTCATAATAAAAAGCAATGATTTTTTTTTTCAGTTCTGAAAATGTCATAATGAATCTCCTAACAGGCCATGAAATGTCAGAACATTTTGAACTGGATGGAGTACTCTAAGAATTTCTGTAAGACTGGTAGGCTATGGGCCTGCCAGCCTAGTAACTTCTAACAGCAAAAAATAAATACATACAGCAATTCTTGCAGCTGCTGCCCTTGATTACTAGAATGACGTACGAGTATTTCCTAAGACATGCCTGTAGCTTGTCATAGGAAATGGAAAATAAAAGGCGATCTGAAAATCTATTTAAGAAGCACAGTTAAAAACAAAGGTAAGAGGTCAATCTTCCACTGCTATTTAGAAAGGCTAAAAGAAAATTGTAGTTTATAATCCATCCACTATATGCTGCTACATGCTTGTCAGTTCTATGGGCAGGAAACATCAACTCTTCTTGATTTTGGATGAAGAATCATTTTGACATGACTTACTTTGAGGACAAATACTCAGAAAAAAAAGTCCTGGGCAGACTAGGAAAGTCTCACTATAAGAGAATAATTTAGAGAACAAGTCAATAAGAGGCATTACGTGAGCACGTGCATCACAATCAAGGAAATCACTTAGAATAGGACATGGATATTATATTACCACTATGAACACCAAGCTGCCTCTCACTACGCTAGAGCACAGGTGTACATCAGTTTAAATTAATCAGCAAATTCCTCTTCCAAGTTAAAGCAATAAAATGACTGCAAAGCCATTCTTACCTTTAAGCAGGTTTCTCCTTAACCTTTGGTATGGGAAACTTTAGCCACACAGGTCAGAAAGAAATAGCTTTTCACTAGCATTTTGGAATTCCTCAGAAGAAAATAGTCTATCCATATTCTGAGATTGCCTAACCACTGACAAACTGGCTGTCAACCACCCTCAGAAGTGTCCAAGAAGGACTCTACCCATTAACTAACATTGCCTTCACCTTACACAAACCGGCCAATAACCAAAAGGTCTATGTCCAAACATTAAATCTTGACAGAATATAAAGCAGTAACAGAAGAGCTGTAAAATTGGATCAATGGTAATGTCACCCTGCAACCTTGAAAGGTATGGAAAAAGCAAAGCACATGAAAACAGGAGCAACATGCACTAGAATACCAGTATGAGCCAGTGTGGATTCATCACACCGTGAACTACAGTCAGTGAAAGGAGCTCTGCATGCTCCCATTTGTAATCCTGTTCATTAGATAAAGATTTTCTTAATTTGTTATTTCCACTGTTTATATATGTCTTTAAAAAAAGGTATTTGTAAAATGCATTAGTTTACTTAAAAAAAATAAAAGGACTTCCCCTTGATGCTCATATGTTAAGTGAAAGCACTTAAAATTTTCATGATTTGATTCTTTGACTATGCTCAAAGACAAGGATTTCTCACAGTTCTACCACCACCATAACTCAGGAGAGAGCAGGCACACAAGATTCTCTCTCCTGTCTATCAATGTTACTTTCTAAGAGCAAAGAGGACAGTATTTATTTCTATTTAGTTTTCAGATAGCATATGCAAGTCAAAACGAGCAAGACGAACTGTGATCATCTAGCAGGAAATGATAAAATTTCACAAGCAGCAGGGAGAGCGGGAAGAAGGCAGGCAGGTGTATGCACAAGCATACCTTCCTGTGTTACATGATTGGATTTTCCCTAGTAAGAATACAGAATCACACAGTAGACCCCAATTATTTTGTAGATCTGAACTCTATACTTGCAATTATGTTGCTGACCTCAACTACAGTACCACAAACATACAACCACTTCTTCTAAACTTGTCTTAATACAAAACACCTCTGTATTTGATCCAAAAACATGAAATTGAAGAAACAAGAGCAAATGATTAGGATAGAAAGAGACAGATACCAGCTTTTAGAGCCTGATTAGCTCGAATATCCATTGGCTAACAAGAAAAAAAAAAATCCTTTGCCCTCAAATCAACATTCACCTACCGCATGTTACTAGAGATCCTACAAACCTTCCCATTAGCGTGCAGCATTCATTTCTACCCCATCAAGTTTAGGTATCAGTTCTAAATGGATTTTTTTTAAATAAGCAAGAACATGGTTGAAAACAGTTCTCTTAAGCAACATCCATTTCTTGGTTCTTGTTACTCCTGTCCGTACCAGAAGTAAATGTGTTTGCTAATCTCCTGCAGGTTTCTCGCTTATTGCATGACTGAACACCAAATAGCAACAAAGAAAAGAACAGGAAAACTGGAAACAACTTTCGTCTTCAAAAAATATGTTGTTTTTTTTTCTCTCCAGATTGTAAACATCTAAGTCCAAGACAACTATGATCTTGCATGCTTATTTGGAACCAATAAATTCTGCCTTGCAAAAAGAGAGTCTACAAGTTTTTGCTGCCCTATGCTACAAAGTCAAAGGTGCAGCAAGAACGTTTTCAGTCTTCAGGCATGAAAATATGTTCTTTATTATGAGTGGCAAGCATAAAGCCATGTTATTCTTCCACCAGCACAAAAATAAATGAATGCTCTTCACTGTACCTGTCTCAAACAGTTGCAAGCTAAAACCTGACCCAGGACCATCACACCTACTCCCTTACAAATGGCAAGCTACCTAGAAGTTTCCTTCACAGCAGCAACTAAAATCCTGGTGTAACTGAGTATAGAAGTCTTTCAAGTCTTCATACAGCCACTTGCATGGCTATAGCATGCAGTAACAGATGGATTTTTATTGCATATAAACTAAAAACTTCTACAAATTCACACTTTGCTGTGTTAGCAAAAGTTTCTTCCATGAAAAAAGCACATTATAGGGAACAGCGCTTTCAACAGATGAAAACAAGCAGTACATACTGATCTTCTGTTCCAAAAAACTTCACAAAGAAGCACTTTTTTCCACGAGGTTTCTTCAGATCTTTAGGTGGATTAACGATCTAAAGGCAATTAAAAGTGAAAGTTAAAAAGCACATAAAGAAAGGTGAAACTCTGTGACTTCATTATCTGGCATTAGAACTCTTGTAGATTTGTATTTTTAAACCTAACAAGGAAGAGAACTTAAAACTGTTACAAGTCTTTTAATTAAATATGTAGCCCATATATTTCTTTAGATATACTTATGCAGCAGCAGATTGAAAAAATACCCAAACTCCACTGATACATCACTACATTCTTAGTGAGGTTCCCTGTCCCCCATAAGACAGCAATCTTATTAAAATTTATAAAGCCAAATGGCATTCATAAACATTTGTTCCACTTAGTTAAGTTTAAAATTCATATTCAAAATATTGTCCTTGCTCCCAAAATAGTTTACTCATGAAGTTTAAAGTATTAGAGAAGAGAAACTCAGTCCTTCTCTTACACAGATGACACCTGAAAGGCTGCAGGCGAGCCTGGTTTTAACCTGATTCAACAACCAGAGTGAAACCAAATATTTATGGCTGTCAGACACATTAACAACGCTTTTCCCCCTGTGGCATGCTTTTATCTCAGCATTTCCAGTCCTCATACCTACACCAAAAATAAAAACAAAGTTCACAGAAGCACAGAATATCCTGAGCTGGAAGGGACCCACAAGGATCATCGAGTTCAACTCCTGCGGCCCCAAAGAACCACCAAAAAAACAAAAAATAAAAATCAGACCATGCATCTGAGAGCACTGTCCAAGCACTTCTTGCTCTCCGGCAGGCTCGGTGCCATGGCTTCCTTGGGGAGCCTGTTCCAGTGCCCAACCACCCTCCGGGTGAAGAACCTTTTCCTGATATCCAGCCTGAACTGCCCCTGAGTTTTTTCATGGAAACTGATGGCATGTAGAATTTAATTTCCTAAAATCTTTCCTAAAATCTTCTTTGGGTCTTTCATCAGCAAAAACCAACTGAACCAGAAGTTCAATGCCTACAGTTCCTCAAAAAAACATAGCTCTAAACAATATCTTGAGAAGGCAGACTCTTTATTTCTATTATTTAAACCAGTGGATTTAACTAAGTCACCAGAGGAGGAAAGAAACCTGAGTTGCAGAAAGCGATAGTGATTAAGTAGCTAAATCTGAGGAACACAATCAGTTCTAGAGCTGGATGAATTGCTTTTCATCCCATCTGAGCTAACAGCTGTTAGTGACAGGCTGAACTTCCAGATCAATTAAAACCCTGAAACTGGTTCACAGTTTAGACTCATGGGTTTGGGTACATTAAAAAACAACTAACACTAATCTTTAACTGAAAAGCTTTCAGGTAAAGCTTTCCCTGTACAGAAGGAAAAAAAAAAAAAACAACAAGTAAATAAGTAAAAACCTAACTCACCTTTCCCGGCCATGGTGGATACCGGCCCAGCTTCCCCCTAAGGACAAATTAAAGCATTAGGCACTAAGATCAGAGATGGAGGGGGGGAGAACAAAAAAACAAACAACCCAGAACAAACCACACGCCACCACCAGCTATTCAATTTCTATCTTATCTCATTACATCATATTCTCATATGAAGAGAATTACCATTTACAGACAAAACCTACCGTGATGGGCAAGGCACAAGCACTTGACACATACGCATCATTACTGGTAGATACCTGTACCTAGACAAAGTCCCTATAAAGTCTCCATGAACTTGGTGCACTATCAGAATTTAAGTCAAAAGATCAGCAGCAGAGCGACTGCCTGGAAGAAGGAGCGACATAGCCTTTATTCTTCTTGTAAGACTGGATATTCCATGCAAGAAACTAAGTACTGATTCAGGCAATCAAACCAAAGATCAGTTCGGTAGCTTATTTCCATCAGAACAGAACAGTCCAGTAAGATAAGCATATCAGCTGCAGATTTCCAGCTCAGGCAGCTGAGATTGATAGAAGTTCTGATAGAAAAGCTCTACTGGCAGGACAGTACTGTCAGGACACCCGCAATAGGTGTTCCATTATCACTTCCTTCAGATGCTTGCAACTGCATGTGGTGGTGTGCTAAAGATATAAAAGAGCCAAAAGAAATGCATAAAAGTTTATTTCCTATACTTGCAAATGTGTCCATTACAAGAACTACATAAAACTATTTTTTCCACAGAGGAAAAAAGACATTAGCCTTAGCCCACAGCACACCAGCTTTATTATCACCTTACCCTTGCCACTTACAGAGGCTGCAGTACTCTCACAGAAGCTGATCAGTCATTGTCTTGACAGAGAGGAGCAGAGAATCTGCAAAGCCTGCCAGCTCCTGAACAAAAAATCCTCAACAAGAGGCATCCCAGTCCCTCCCGAGATGGTAACTCCACGGAGAAGATTCAGTAGTGATGGTCAGGCAGGAAAACTGCCAAGAGCTATAACCACAACCATGTCTCATATCTGATGCTTGCATCCTCGTGCTGAACAGCATGTTCATCAAAACCTTTCATATGGTACTGTTTTACTGTTAGACCTCTCCTACAGCCACTTGAGGGACAGTAGCTGTCTAGGCTGTCACATACAAAAGTAAAGCAGGATAATCTGCATTCCAACACCACGAGCACTGCACGGCCCAAATGCTTATTTGAAAGAAATTTTACTGAAAGGAACCTTTACTTACTTTGCTATAAATATTAGACAACTTCACAGCACTTTCAATTTTTCGGATGAGAAACTGCAGTTGTCACAGCCTGGAGCGCACACTTCTTTTTATCTGAGATATAAATATAAACGCATACACCTGCGTGTAGGGGATTAGCTATTTCTTGCAAGCCCTAGCAAGAAGCCCTAGCCTGTCGAGTGAAGCAGAGCCTATGCACTTAAAAATCAGCGCTTACAGGCCTTGATGGAATCCCCTCAGTTCTCCTGATCAGCAAATACAAAACCACAGCTCTCCAACTATTTGAAGGTAAAACTGGAGTGACAAAGGGAAGTAGCTTCTGTGAGCTTCAAAGGAAGCATCCTAACCTGCGAAAACAGAAAAAAAGGTGCTTTCCCACGTTACTGCGCTGCTGTATTAGAGCACTCCCAGGGAGCAGCACCTCCGCCCTCACCGGCCGCCTCTCTCGCTTACTCCCGGTTCCTTCTCGCCTCCCCCCAGGACCCCGCACCCCGGAGCGACCCCCGCCGCCCGCCCGCAGCCCCGCTCCCCCACCCGCCGCCTCCCCGTGCCAGCCCCCGGGGCCGACCCCGCCTCCCCTCGGCCCGCTCCGGCTGCTGCCGCCCCCGGTCCCTCCTCAGGCCGCCCCCGGCGAGCAGGGCCCGCGCCGCCCCGCCGGGCCCCTCCTTCCCCGCGGCCGGCGGGTGACGGCGCTCGGCCCGGCCCGGCCTCGGCCGCAGCCCCGCGGCCGCCACGGGCGGAGCCGCAGCCCCATTCCCGCGGGCGGCGCCTTCCCCGCCAGGCCGGGCCGGGCAGTGCCGGGCCGCGTCCCCCCGCCCGCCCGGCGCCCGCCGCCACTCACCACACCAGGTCTCCGAGCCTCAGGCTCACGGCCGCCATCTTACCGCCACCGCCACCAGCCGCACCGCGCGGGGCCTGCCGGGACAGGACGGCGCCCGCCGGGGGGCCGCGGCCGCGGGGATTGGGCGGCCGCTGTCACGGGGCCGGCCGGGGCGGGGCGGGAGGGGCCGGGCCGGGAGCGGAGGGGCGGGGCCGGGGCGCTCCTCAGGGGCGGGGCCGCGGCTGCGGCGGGGCCGGGCGGGGCGGGGCGGGGCCGCGGGCACCCCCCGGGCACCCCCCGGCGGCCTCGGGCTGCGCCGTGCCCGCGGCCGTCCCGGGAGCTGCCGGTGCTGCTGAGGGATGCGGTCACCTGAGCGTCTGCAGGAAAGGTCCCTGTGGGGCTACCGGAGCGACGGGGAGAGCTGGCCGTAAGGACGGGCACGGCGTGGCAGCGCTACCGAGAAAACCCTGTCGGGATGTCCGGACCGCAGTGTGCCCGGGTGCCAGGAGGTGCCCCTGCACTGCACTCGTATCCCCGGTGAACTGCACGGCCGAGCGGCCGGTGTGTGCCTTATGAACATTAACGTCGTTTGAAATGGAGTTTTATGTTGTGACCTCCTCGCACATCCCTTCCCTGTGCACATCTCTCGTCTGCTCGCTGGCAAAGCCTGGTGTCTGTGTCTGAGTGCCTTCAGTGAAGGACTGACAGAATTACCAGGATGGATGCATTTCCTTCAATATAAGACACGTTTTTTTAAAAAAGAAAAAAAAAAAAAAAAAAAACAAAAAGAAACACCTCTGTCAGGCTTCATTTGCCAGTCTGCAGCCACAGTCCCCGGGCTAACATGGCCAGACCTAAGCAGTGCTCTGCTGCCCCGAGGCACACGGCGGGGCCCGGCCCCGTCACAGTCGCTGCTGTCGGAGCAGGCGTTGCTGGGGGGGCTTGGTCTGCACTCGGGGCAGAAGGTTACAACTTGGCTTCATCTTGCTAAAACCTCATTAAGCGATTACCCAAACCCCTTCTGACCAGCGTGACGTGCGAAGGGCCTGTGGCACCTTACAGCGTAAGGGCGCTGCCTGCCAAAGCCCAGGTGTTTGGGCCCTGACCGCCGCCCACCGCGAGCGAGAGCCTGCAGGGCCCCCGGGCGGCTCTGACGGGTCCGCGCCGGGGCTCTGGCCGGCAGGAGCCGTGCTCAGCGCACCCGGCCCGCTGCTGGAGGCACCCCGGGCAGGGCGGCAGAACCCCGGGGCTGCGTGAGGAAGGCGAGCTCGGGGGGGGGGGGAGGGGGAGGGACCGCCCTCACCGGGCGCTTCGGCGGCAGCGGGGCCCCGGCGGGCGCCTCCCGAGCCCCGCCCGCCGAGCGCTCCGCGGCGCCTTCCGGGCCGGCAGGAAGCGGCCGGGGCCGGGCCGGGCGGCGCCATGGCGCGCAAGAAGCTGCAGCGGCCCATCGCCGCCATGGCCGAGAAGATCCGGCAGTACCGGGCGCTGAAGGAGCGGCCGCGGGACTCGCAGCGCTTCGCCCTGGACTACGAGAGCATGCGGCGGCCGCTGACGCAGAAGCGGCTGCCGGCGCTGGCCTGGCGGGACGCGCGCAGCGAGAGCCGGCTGCTGGCGCTGCTCTGCCGCCTGCCGCGCTTCGGCGTGGGCCGCACGGTCACCCGCAAGTCCTGGCTCTGGGCGCACGACGAGCCCTGCTACTGGGTGGTCGCCAAGGTCCGGGCGGACTACACGGCCGAGGTAACGGCGCCGGGCCGCCCGCGGGCGGGGGGGGGCTCCGGGCGGCAGCCCCCGAGGCCGGCCCCGCGCTGAGCGCCTCTCGCTTCCTTTGCAGAACATGGACCACGGCAAGGCCTGGGGGTACCTGACCTTCAGAGGTAGGGGCACCCCGCTCTCCTGCGGGGTCTGGCAGCGCCGGGGAACCGAGTGTGTGGGGCTGGGGGAGCTGCAGGAAAGCTGCAGTTTGTTTGTGTTCTTTTTTTTCTCAAATTTATCAGTAACAAAAAAGTTTTCATTTTTTTAGTTTCAAATGTTGGGGTCTAGCCCTCGCGTTCCCATTCTAAGGAATATTATAGGAAAGCCAGTGCACCTGGGGCATGGGGAAAGGTACCGCACTGACGAGGCACTGGGTGAGGTGCCAGGCTGCTTTCAGGCTTCAGAAGCGAGACACGGGATGAACGCGTGGGGACACCCCAGGTAAAATCATCAGTGAAACAGGAGCGCTGGCAAGTAAACTTACATTACCAGGATTTTAAAACAATACGTAGAGTTGTATGAGTGAATTTTCCAATTTTTAAAGCTGCTTTAGAAATGTAACTTATTGGAGTTTCTGAAACACTGGTCACCCGAAGCTTTTTAAGTTGTTGGTTATTTTTAACATGAAACTTCACAGGGAGCCTTCATCGCTGTAGAGATAAATTGCTCTCATTCTTACTCACGCTAAACAAAACAGAGAGAGGCAAAGTGATTTTTATATTACAAGTTATGACTTTTGGTCAGCACAGAACTATTTGCCTGATAGCTTTTCACTCTGTTCGTGTTCTGATTTCCAAGGACAGAAGTGGGACCTCGTATTATAGGCTGAACATACTATATGATCTTTCCAAAGTTTCCTTTACTCTTGCCTCTTGTACCATCTGTGATACAGGAAAGTTGGCGCTTGCTGTGTTTCCTGGAAGGAGTCTGTTGTTGAGAGCACTGACCACTGGTGTTCATCATCTTTTCTCAGGCAAAACCGAAACAGTAATGAAAGAGATCGACCAAGCCATGTACCATGACTGGCGTATGGTGCCCAAGCATGAGGAGGAGGCCTTCAAGAAATTCACCCCAGTGCCAGAGGAAACCGTTCGGTACCTTCCATACCCACCTCTGCTCCGAGCCATGATCCTTGCTCAGTGGCAGAAAGAGGGAAGAGCAATCACAGAGGAGCCACTGATTGATCTGAAGAAGTCCGTGGCCTCTCATCTTCAGGAATCAAAGAAAAAAACTACAGGGACATCCGTGTAAAGTCTTGTTCTATCACCTGAGCTTCTTCCCCCATGCTTTTGCTGTGTGTGAACAGCACATCACCTTAACGAAGACCCACTGCCCACTGTGGTATGGTGGATCCAGGTTTCGTATTTTTCTCCACAGGACTGTATGGTAACCTCATCTAAAAGGAAAGGTGCAGAAACACTCAGATTTTTTTTTCCATAACTTCAGTTTCAGTCAGCAGAGGAAACCTTCTTGGTTCCCTGTATATTCTCTGAATTTGTAGCTCCTGTCACCCAGCTACAGTTCTTTGAAGTACAGTTTCCTTACAGCCTGAAAAAGGATATTTCTTTTTAAAGAACGTTTTTCAGGTAGTTTAAGTACCTTTGTAAATCACAGAATAATAACTCAGAATATCACATTGTTTCCCAGAGCTGTGTGTAAATGTATCTCTCTGATTAAATAAATGATTTCTTATTTCCACAGTACATTTCTAAGAAAACTTGATTTTTTTTCCAGTGCGTGGAGGTCATCATGATTAGTTGAGGTGCAAATGCAGAACCTTTAGTTTACCAAATACAAGAGGGGCATCAGACTCCTTTTACCCAGGGCGGAGTATCTGAGTTGCTTAAATATTGTAGCAATGAACAATGTGGGAGGAACACAACTTTTTTGGGATACTGAGCTTTATTCCCAGTGATGACTGTCCTGAGATGAGAGAATCAGTTCTGGAGGTACAAGGTAGCTGGGATTGGCTTCAAACAGTAACAGCTAATAACAAACCAGCACATATTCCGGTCACGGTAAAAGTTGCAAAAACGCAACTCTTCAGTGCAGTGCTCAGAATTTCACTTTTTCTCACAATAGTTGTGGCTTCTGCTGCAGTGTCACGAGCTGTTAGGGTGCTGGGGAGTGGTTCTGTTCTGGGCGTGGTAAAGGTATCACAGAAGTTGCTCAGGTTAGTAACCCAGCTTCCTGCAGTAGGAGCTATTTGGCACTTTTGTCTGCTGCAGTAAATACTTGAGAGTTGCTGTTCTATTTGCAGCAGCATCTTAAAATCACCAAGGAATTTACTGAAAGCAAGTAAAAACTGGACTCTGTGCCCTTTCCAGTGTGTATGGAAGGCCGGGATAGCACGGAGTGATGTGTCCACAGCTACCAGAAGGGGGTTGTCAACAGCCAGGAGCAAATGGGTCAACATCAGCCACCTGCACTAGCATGGGGTTCCTCACCAAAGGCTTCTGAAACTTTAAGCTGCCATGGGATGAGGGTTTTCTCATGGGCTAAAAGCTGGTCCTATGGCAAGGCCCAAAAGCTGGGAAGAACTGAGCTCTCATTCCTCTGCCCATGGCAGGAGCTGTGAAGGGTACACACTAGTGCTGGTTCCCTGGCTTTAGAAGCAAGGGGAGCGGAAAATCCGGTGTCAATAAATGCACAAATACTGTTACAGGCTGTGAGACCTCCAGCTGCAGCTTGCTGCGGATGGAGAACAGCTTGTTTGTTTTCTGTAGCCTCCTTAACCATGAATGCATTTGGGTACAGCGAGTGCAGCATAGCTCACCTGTGGAGGAGGCTCCCGTCAGGCACTGCTGCTCAAGATGGGGCTGGCTCCTGAGGTTAAAGGCCTCCAGCACAACTCCTGCTGGAGCTCCTCTGCCTTCAGGAGGGCAGAGCTTTCAGGTCCCGTGACAGTGGGATCATTGCAAGGGGTCCTCAGCTTCTCTGGGATTAACAGGTGTCTTGGGTGCTTTTGCCCCAGCGTCCCTCTGCCTGCTGCTCCTGCAGCTCTTCATGCCCCTGACTGCTTCCAGAATTTATGCTCGGCCTTGACAGCACTTCAGGACGGGGACAACAGCATGGGGATGTGTCATGGAGTAAAACCAAGAGAACAAGCATATGCTTAAAACCAGGCTCTCCCTCGCTTGCTCTCTCTAGGGAACAGCTGCTGCTCCATGGGGGAAGAAAGAATAAACTCAAATATCATTTCCAGCTCCAGGCTGGGCTGGAGCCACAGCAGGGCAGAGCAGGGAAATCCTGGGACATGCAGTAGAGGGGACAGAGGAGCTGCCTCGCCTACCTGCTTAAAGCACGCGGCACCCTGACAGCCCTTGTCAGGCAGGGCTCCTGCCCTCAGGGCCTTTTTCAAGAGCTTGTTTACTGCTTCCAACATGCTACAGATTCACTTGGGTCCTGTAAAGCTTTGGACTCTTCCACTGGTCTTCATAGGGATTGCAGGTGGGAGGCCTAAATAGGCCACCATGGGCAGAGCAGTTAGTTACAAGGCAAGTGACCACGTTCCAAGGCAGAGCCAAGTGCTCTGTTCTCAAGCTACTGCACCAAACTATTCATGTCACTGATACTACAGTGTGCTACTGTTTACAATTTCACACGCGTGCCCTAAGGATGCAGAGGCAGTTAATGAGGAAGTAGAGTCATCTAATTGTCTGGGAGGCCAGCAGCAAGGATCCTGCTTCATGCAGTTCACTCTACGGACAGGTGGTAACTGGCAGAGTCAGGATTCAAAATCCTACTCACAAATTTTTACTACTTTGCTGTCACTTCTTATCTATTACTGCTATGCATATCCTTTGAATGAATTCAACTCTAAAAAATAAATACAAACTTGTATAAATGCTGGAGACAAAGAGGAGCAGACAAGTGTGGTAAACTTTCTGCAGTGTTGAATGTCACTAATGCCTACTGCACTTTGTGAGCCACCACCCTGTACTGACAGGACATTGGTAACTTGAGCGCTGAAAGCTGAGACTTGCCATGTTAACCCTACTATCTCACCAGAAGGGACTCCACAAGGGCTGCTGTAGATAGCCAGCAGCTGAACAGTCCTTTTCTACCTTTTTTATCGGACTCTGGGAGAAGCAACACATTGCACTTCACTCAAGGGCATGCAGCTTGGAGGATCAGCACCTCCTGGTCAAGTACAGTGAGCAATAAACATCTCATTTCTTGCTAATAAATTGCTAAATGGGGGAGCATTTGAGTTGCCATTCCCACCATTTAAATATCATGATGTTATTAAAGGCTGAGTAGAAATCCCAGTGCCTTTACAGGAACACGATATACAGGCACTTGCTGATGTTAACACATTTATTACATACAGAACAGATATGGTTTGTTGTTTGATAGCATAGGGGAAAAAGCATGGGAACGTATTCATACAGCGGTCTCTTTACAGAATGCCATCTTCTGACCAAACAGCGGAGTTTACAGGCCTTAAGACACTTCTTAAAATCCTTTTGTAACATACAAGATACTTTACATACATCACAGTGGAGATATGACAGGGAAGTGTGGTGAAGCCAGTCAGTTCTCACCTTGCTGCCCAGCAGCCACCAAATAACAGAAGCTGACAGTAGAAAATGGTTCTACTTAGCTGTAGCTACCCCTCTTACGCATGTGCTTCTCTTGGAGGAAGACATGCATCCAACTGGAAAGGAACCCGTTGCTGGAGACTCAAGACCAGTTTCCTTACGTTGCCAGGGATCAGTGGGTAACAGAAGACCGAGTCACTTTTACTGCTAAAACCAAATACAGAACAAACAGTAAGAGGTAAGAACATTGCAATTCTCTATTTTCATGTTGGAGGTTCAACAGAGCTAACAAACTGGACTTACTATGCCTTGTTTTTCCCTTAAATTAGGCCAAATTATGAAATTTCCTGGGCCCTAATTAACTGTTAGATGTCTGTGGAATCTGCTAGCTAAATGTCTATCTTCTTGTTAACTTTAATGCATTCTGTGACGTGACCCAAAGAACTTGTCCTAGCAGAAAACATTTGGGGAAAGCGAACAAGAAGTGTGGCATGGTCAGCAGTACCCCAGTGAGATGTTCCTGGTAAAACGTTCCCATTCTGCATGCGGGTGTCTGATCCAAGAATCCCTTAGCCAAAGGCAAGGCAGAGATTCCAGTGTGTTGATGGCTGGAGGACGTTATCCAGCTGGTTTCCTGCCTCTGTGAGGAGTGGTGCAGGTCCATGCATCACCAGCAGTGCTCACAGGCAGTGCAGGCACCGCTGTGGCCCTGTACTTTGGTACTTGAGGTCTCTGTTCTCTGGATGTGTCCTCTTAGTTCCTTGTGGAGAGGAACTGTGTGCCCATCTCCCCTGCCTTTTCTGAACTGTGGATTCAAAAAGCATTTCAGTGCTGCTGAATCAGGACAGACATTACATGTCAGAGCTTCCCCAGTGAATACTGTGTCCCTGCAGCACACAAATAGCTGTAGACCACAAGCCTGGGTCATGGCAACAAGCGCAGGACACACCTGGGACATATTCCCCAGAGATGGAGGCGAACATCCCTGTGAGACCGAGAGTGCCGCACAGCTCAGAAAAAACAAGACGACCACCAGATCTTCTCAATTCATCGCTAACAGCATGCCCTTTGGAGGCAGGTCTGTCTCCACTGTCAGAAAGGAAGGACAAACCTCCACATCTGGAGCTGCCATGCTCTGAATACGGAGCTTAAAACTGCTCTCCCTGACCCCGATTTTTACTGCTTCTCCTATAAGCAGGACACACACTTACAATCCCACAGCACAGCTTACACAAGGAGGGCAGTCAAAATTTCTCTCGGGGTTGTCATTCTTTTCAGGAGTCAGAAACGTACAGCTTTTCAAGCTACTTAAAAAAAAAGTCAGTCAGTGCTTGTGATGTAAAAGATGCTGGGAGATCTGGCCTCATTTCTCTTTTCCATGTGACCTCAGGTGAGAGACAGCCTGTACACCTGGACTGCATCTACACACTTCCCGAACCTGACAGTCACCGTGTGAAAACAGCCACCCCCTTCCAGCAGGATGCCTGCAGTTCCTAGGATGGGACACATCCTTATGAGTCAAGGTAACCTCACCGTGTTAACGCAGAATCCACAGTACACCAACGTTATCTGCCCTACAGAGTTTAAAAGCCAACGAATGCTATGCAGAGACAAATTTATCCTAAACCTTTCAGGCTCAAAAAGAATGAACTCAAGAGTTCTTTTTTGCCTGGCATTTCTAGAAAAGGGAGTTAAAAGTATTGCTGACTTCTCTGCTCTCAAATAACAAGGTTCCAGTACCTCTTTGTTACCATAGCTTCCAAAGGCCCCATGGCCTCCACAATCAAACACTTGCCACCCATCGGAGGCTACCACACAATTCTCTCTGGACACATACAGTCACCCAGCGCACTACTGCTACGACGACAGCAGCAGAAGAGGAGGGAGCCTTTGCATCCGCTCGTATGGAGGATGTGTTCCCCACAGTAATGGCCCTGCCACCTTTTCCAGCCAACAAGCAGAAGTGCTCCTTTCTACTGAAGGCTCCTTGGACCTGGCAGCTGTCAGTCTGGGGGATATTATTCTGTGCTTAAGTGTACTCTGTGCATAGTGGATAAGGTGAAAAGTCCACTGGTGAACTAGAAAGGATTTCTTCTAGTGTTGTAGGAGTTGTGATTTACCACCACTGCTTTGGCGGGGGACACCAGGGTGACATACTACTTCTCATGCAGGTGGGAGCAAGGCAACCTGCTGGACAACCACAGCCACCACCAGTCCATCTCCCCAGCCCCAGGCAAAGTCTTTGCACAGCTCTGGCTCCAGGCTTCACTTTATCAATGCGCTGCCATTTCTCTCCTTGTAGACGCCAGCTCCAGAGCAGAACAATAACCCAACCACGCAGAAAGCGCACAGGCCCAAGATGAAAGCTGCAAGTTCAGAGGTTAGAAGGGGGTGACAGTCCGAGGCAGGAGCCGCTGCAGTTGTCTGGGGTCGGTTTCCAGCAGTAGGTATAATGCAGACGTTCTGTATGTACATCTTGGCATTCAGGTGGGAGGAGGGACACTTACATTGGTAGGAAAGGAGAAATTCTCACTCAGGGATATATGATACCTGCCACACAATAATGTGGCTCCTTTCTGCCTTAGAAAGTACTGGCTTCACCTGGGTGGCATCTCCTGCGTTCTCTTCTGTCTCATCATCTTCTCCATCCCCTGAAGACAGAAAGCAGAGTAAGAAAGGCAGGACACAAAATCCCAAGTTATGCTGCCCTGGAATTCTTCAGAAGAGGTGAGTATCATTGCTACAATCTCTGCAGCCTGATGACAGGCAGCATGAGTGCAGACCTTCCTGTATGCATATAGAACATTTATAACAACAAGGTATTTTTCTGAAGCAGGCCCATATGAATGGAACAAACTATCTGTAGCAGTAGGGTAAACTGCCCTTCTGTTTGGGGAAGCCAATGGTTATGACACCGTGCCCCAGACCGGCATAGGTGACCACAGTGAGACAGCAATGTTTGGAGCCAGTGGCACAGATGGTTTTATTTTTTTTCATTCATGCTGACTGCATGGCACTACAGGCTCAGGCAGGGGCAGGGTCTGGCAGCCATGTGCTGTGCAAGGAAAATGCTTGCTATCTGCTCCCACTGCAGAAGGTAGGAGAAAAACAGCCTTGCTTTCCAGATATCTCTCCCCACAGCAGTGATCCTTCTCTCTGTGATCATAGCCCTGCACCCCTTCCTGTTCCAGATGTCTCCCACTGCAGGCACTCACCGATCCGGAAATCGATGTACCCTTCTCCTCCACTCAGCACTAGGACATTCTTCAGCTTCTGCCCCTCGGTCTCTGTGGTTGCTGTGCTGGGGTTCTCTGAAGGGCTGTCCAATACACTCCCATTCAAGGTCGCGAGGACGTTCCCTGGGTCAGGACAGAGGTACCGTTAGTGCCTCTGCTCAACCCTCATGTATTTAACACACACAGATACAATTGCACAGGACAACTCCTTCTGCTGGTTAACTCTGGGAGACACTGCAGTTTAAACGACCAATGTCTGAGCCACAGTGACATCTGTGTGGCACTGACTGTGCTAAGAAATCGCACAGATAAGCTTTTGCTGCAGATCGGCTCAAGCTCCTGCCATAGAATGGACAGCAGCACAAGGCCCTCCTGAGGAAGGGCAGTGCTCATCCTTACCAGGCACAGAGACAAAGAACTTGACAGCATCACGGTGACCATGGAAACAGAGTTGTGCCTGAGCCATGGAGCAGTAGGGAATAAAACTGCTGGCAGATTTGTCGCTGTTGTCATCGCCATACACGTGGATGACCCCACCAGAGCGGCTGCCCTCTCCAGAAGTGGGTGATGTCTTGTTGGCTGGGGACAGGGAGAAGGAACATCGTTAATGATAGTTTTGGTCCCATTTACAGAAGAGGCTCAGTGAAAGAGAAAACTCATGAGCCATGAAGGAAAACCTTAAAGTTCAAGTCTCTTTAAAGGTCTCATAGAATAGAATAGTTCAGGTGGAAGGGACTTTCAAAGATCATCAAGTCCAACTGCCTAACCACTTCAGGGCTAACCAAAAGTTAAACCATATTAATGAGGTCATTATCGCAATGCCTCTTGAGCACTGACAGCCATGGAACCTTAGGAAGCCTTTTCCAGTGTTTCACCACCCTTACAGTACAGAAATTTTTCCTCACGTCCGATGTGAACCTCCCCTGGCACAGCTCTGTGCTGTTCTTGCATGTCCTATCCTCAGTTACAGGGCACAGAGACCAGCACCTCACTTTGCACTTCCCCTCCTCAGGAAGCTGCAGAGACAAAAGAGGTCATCTCCTGGCCTCCTTTTCTCCAGGCTAGACAACTCAGGTGTCCTCAGCCTCTCCTCATAGGGGAGGCCTTCCAGCCCTTTTACCAGCTTTGTTCTCCTCTGGACACTCTCTAGTACCTTAACACCCTTTTTATATCATGGAGCCCACCCAGAACTGCACAAGATACTCAAGGTGGGGTTACACCAACACTAAATATAGCATGAGAATCACCTCTTTTGACCAGCTGGCTGTGCTGTGTTTCATGCACAATGTGCTTTGCTCTCTTGGCTGCCAGGCCATGCTGCTGGCTCATGTGGAGCCTGCTGTCACCAGCACCCCCAGATCCCTTTCTGCTGGGCTGCTCTGCAGCCCTTTGTCTCCCAGTCTGTTCCTGTGCCTGGCATTACTCTGTCCCAGCTGCAGCACCCAGCGTTTTCCTTTGTGAACTTCACACTGCTGCTAAGTGCCCAATATTCCCATCTGTCCAGATCCTTCTGCAAGGCCTCTCATCCCCCAGAGAGTCAACAGTACCTCCCAGTTTAGTATCACCAGCAAACTTGCTGAGGAAGCATCCCAGGCCTGCATCCAGATCATCGATGAAAATATTGCATAGAACTAGCCCTAGAACTGAGCCCAGAATTATGTGAAGGCTGTGATGGAGGAGACCACACACCACTACACAGTCCCTCACTGTTAGGTTGGTAAATCCACTCATCATAACAAACTACATTTTTCTAGTGTTTGTCTACTAATGAGGTACACACCCCTGGAGGCTGTGGACAAGAGTGACGGGCATGCTGGGGAAGGCCTCTGGGGTGTTCCAGTGAAGGTCTCTTCTCTAGCAGCAATCCTGTCCAGCCTTCAGAAATCATTGCCTGTCCTAGGATCAGCCTCCAGCTTTGGTACCTGGCTGTGTAAGTGAAGATTTCCACTGTACCCATGACACATTAAGGCCTCTTAATGTACACCTGGAGAATTAGTGCTATTCTGGGAATTGGTGAAGTTTTTCTGTTTATCATAAAATCACAGAATGGTTTAGGTTGGAAGGGACCTTAAAGATCATCTAGTTCCAACCCCTCCGCCATGGGCAGGGGCACCTCCCGCCAGACCAGGTTGCCCAAAGCCCCATCCAGCTTGGCCTTGAGCAGGGATGGGGCATCCACAGCTTCTCTGGGAAACCTGTTCCAGTGCCTATGAGTACAGAATTTCTAAACCTACCCTCTTTTAGTTTAAAGCCATTACCCCTTGCCCTATCATTACAATCCCTGACAGAGTCCCTCCCCAGCTTTCCTGTAGCCCCCTTTAGGCACTGGAAAGCCACTATCAAGTCTCCCTGGGGCCTTCTCTTCTCCAGGCTGAACAACCCTAACTCCCACAGCCTGTCTTCATAGGAGAGGTGCTCCAGCCCTGTGATCATCTTTGTGGCCCTCCTCTTGCCTCATACTAATACTTTCATGGTTTCCAAGTCAAGTCCTTTGCTCATGCCAAGCTCTGAGCACACAGGCTGCTGAAAGCAGCCTCGGTGTCTGGCTGCAGGCCTCTCAGCCCAGTTAAGGTCACAGCAGCAGAGTACGAGCCTTCCTTTGTCCTCAAGTTAGCTCTGAAGCAGAAGATCAGTTACTCAAGCAATGAACATCAGGAAGATAGATGTTCACCACCCACAGCTTCCAAGGATTTCAAAGTCAGCTCAGAGGCCTGCACCTTGCAGGTCTGAGCTCTCAGGATGCGGATGTTTCCACTCACCAAGGAACAGAGAACAGTGCTCAGAGGTCAGGACAGGAGATGCTTTCCTTCTGCAGGTACCCATATTAGTAAACCACAAACAGTACTAAAATCATAAGGCTTCACTTTCTCTATTTCCAGGCAGAACTGAATTGCTTAGTTAATCATCTGTAATTCTCTGTGTTGGCTTGGGCTGGATTTCAGCTGGTAAGTGGCTCAGGAACAAAGGAGATTTTTACCTAGCAGGTTCATGATAGGATGCTGAGGTAAATACAAGTATTTGGACAGAAGAATGAGAATCAATGTGTGCAGGGACAAGAATATCTCTAAGATGAAAGCTCTCTGCACATCTCTGTGGTTTGGTTTACTGTAAGCATCTACAACTGGCTCAGCTCCTCTGACTGAGGGACAGGGCTGGTACTTGTGCTTCAAGCTTCAAGCTCAATATCTGTCTTCTCACAGTGACCAATACCAGATGCTTTAGAAGGAAGAGAGACATGCTGATAATGTTTCTGGACAGCCACAGGAACATCCTACAATGGGAAAAAATCCTCTTTTCTGACTGTGGAAAGGCTGAAGTAAGTATGAAACTGAATGGCGAACTCAGACCCTGCCTTAACTGGCACAAAACAAAACAATCTTCAGTATTTATCCAAGTCTCTCTTGTTAAAAGCCTTGGTTGATTATCTGCAGCTGTCAGGTGCCACAGCACCTACTACCACTGGCCTGGAAACTGATTAAGAGAAGCATCCTTGGAAAACAAAGGATGACCATGGAAGACCTTGGAAGAACAATCTACTCCTGCTTCTTGGAGCTGACTGACTAAATCTTTACAATCTCCATCTCAGACCTGGCCTACCAGAACAAGGGAACTGATTCTGATCAGAGGAAAGTACCTTTGACACACAAAAAAGGAGCGATGGCTGATGAGATGGATAAAAACGTTTTGGCTATGGGAAATGATGACATTTACATTACTGTCTCTGTTCACTTTTCTCATATGACTAGCTTAAAATGAAAGAGTGATGAGGAAAAATGGGTGGAGAGGTAGGATGTCAGGATGGAAGGGTAGAAAAATATGAATGCTAAGGTGAGCGGGTGTAAAAGGAGTGCAAGCTGAAGGAAGGAGGCAGTGGACTTACCCCGGAGCCCAAGAAGTTGGCCTCGGTGGAGGACTACAGCTAGGTACAGGGAGGGAGTGGGAACACACAGGGGCACAGGAAGAGATAGGCAGGATGGGAGAGAATAAAAAGGTGGTTACTGGGAGAAAATTCAGGGAGCAACAGAAATGTATAAACTTGGAGAAACCACAACAAGAGCTACAGGTTTGATCAGCTTATACCAACACTGTTCTTGCTCATTTTGCTCTTATCATACGAGGATAAATATAGTATCCGAGACAGAAGAGGGTCCATGGTCACAAAGATCCATTGCTAAAGTTCTTAGTGAAAGTTTACAGCTTACCACATTTTTACAGAAGCACCAAAAGATAATGCAACTGATTTACAGCACAGAATAAGCTCAATTCAGAATTATGACAACAGTACCAAGAAAGAATGGGATCTAATGTAGTGATTCAGAAATGAGACAGAGTTTACAATGTACAGAGGACTCTGTCACTGGCTTCCTGGTGTCAGACCCAGGGTCTTCAGCAGCCCTAGAGGAGACAACTTCATCTCTGACTTCCAGGAAAATTACAACAGATTTGCTCCTCTTACACAAGAGCTATTTGCTTCTCAGCCTTCCTGTCACCAGTGGTGAGAAAATGTACATTTCACTGCTGTCTGTTGAAAGCAACTGCAGTCAACCTCAAATCCTACTCCCTCAATATATTTTGGAACAAATGTTCCACCAAGGAAATTAGATGCTGACCAGAAGGTACAGAACAGAATTACTGAGAGCTTCAATTCAACTTTCAGCTTTAGATATGTGCCTGTTAACTACTACTGCTAGGTCTCTTCACCAGGTTTAATTTGTGTTAGGATACTGATTTCTACTTGACTGATAAAAACTGAACCCTAATATGAGTAAACGAAGCTTTTCTAAGGTCAGCTTCTGAAAAATACTGTCATGGAGATGTCTACAGCAAATAAAAATTTCCAGGGAAATCTTCCTGGTGACTCAAGAGCCTCCTTTTGGAGGCTTGCTACAATTTCCAAAGCTTTGTTTCTCCTTTTTTCCAGTAGCTACAAAATCAGCTCACATCAGTCTGCTCTGTCAAAAGAGAAGACCGATGAGAAGATGGTAGAGACATCACTGGTGCCCCAAGAAAAATATAGCTTCAACTGAACTGAAAGGAACAGTAACAAATCTCCATCTGGTTTTAAATAGGCAAAAAACATTTAAATGCACACTTAGTTCCATAATTAAGGAACAGTTAAACCAAGGGCAAGGTAACTCGTACTCTGGGCGCTTCTCTCTGAATGTAGCTATGATCAACGGTGTGTCAGGTTCAGAGGAAAAACGTACAGAAAATATTAGCCTGCCAGGGCCATCTGCCACACTGCACAAATAACATGCAAAAGCACTGTTCTTTTCAGGGCAACATGGAACAGTCTCTGATAAAGATCACTTACTCTCAGTCAGTGGAATGGAGATGACAACACCATTCCCTGTCCCCACCCAGAGACGATTGCCAGCAATGAGCAGAGCTGTAATCCGTACAAAGGAGAAGCCCAGTTTTCCAGTACCTAGGTAAATGTGCATAAGAATTGTAGTTAGTTAAGACTGCAGGACTTTCAGCAAGGTCTTCTACTGAATTTTCATTTCTCTCTGATCTCAGTAAGCAACAGACTATTTACTGACAGTCCCTACTGCCTCACCTAGCATCTTGCTGACATAAGGCTCAATGTCAACATCCTGCAGATGCTGATGGCTGTGAGCATGGTAAAGCCTCAGGGTGGAGTCCAGGCGGATGGAAACCCATACTCCATCTCCAATCCATGCCAGCTGTCGCACCTGGCTCTCGCGCCGAGGATGGGCATCAAAGGATTTCTGAAATGCAAAATAGGTGGGCCGGTGTGAGTTCACAAAAGATCTGCAGTTATCTGCACATATATTCTATTTTCCTCGACTGAGATTGCATGCTTGGGTTTCAAAGCCTTTGGAAGAAAATGTATAAATGGCAGAAGTTAACTATAGTATACAAAAAATCCCTAGTTTGAAATGAGGAGTTGCATGGCACAGAGTTGCAGCTTCTCAGAGGACATGGGCTTTGCAGAGCACTTTGGGAGCAGGAACATTTAGAAACCAACTGCTTTCAATGTGATTGGCAGAGAAGGTAAGGACTTTCTAACTATATCCATCATTTGTGCCTCATCGCCTACAGATGGAGAAGTCTTAGACCATACATGAAGGAGAGCTGTAAAGCACAGGCATACATTTGTACAGTATGTGACCCCATAGCATTAGTAAAGACAAAGAAAGTCCTCAGTTCAGACTTATCTAAAGATTTAAGCTCTGCAAAGGGAGGAAGGAATAAATGCCTCTCTGGCAGATTGTGTCATAAGATGACCCAGACTGACAGTTTGACAATTTTCGTCCTACAGTCAGCAATGAACAATAAAAATGTTCTGCATTTCCATAACAGAAAACAGCGAGAAGAATAAATACAACACAAGTATGTGCATACATACACATTTGCTCTCCTACCTCAATCTGCATTGTCTTAGGTTGAATAACGTGGATTTTGTTCTTGTAGCCACACCAGACTCTGTCATACACAACAGCCATGCAGCGGATAGAATGGTGAGTATGGCCAAGGTCCATGAGGTGGTAATTACTGAGATCCCACTGACCATCTAAGGTGAAAAAACAAGGGTGAAAAACAATGCAGCTCCTTCATGACATGGCAGTATTTAACAGAATCCTCTTGCCTTTCTATTTATATCTAGGAAAACAAGCCTAGCTGATACTGAAAAGCTGACCTTGCTTATGTCTGTGAACTTCCCATCAACTCACAAAACCACTTCAGGCACAGCCTTATAGTTACCAAGCACATGCCAATAGCACATAGTTTAGTAGGCTCCCCAACTCAGGCTAATTTAAACATCCCTTGACTGTAATGAAGTAAACACCCTTCCATAACAAGTACAACAAAAACAGCAGGGAAAGAAGAAAGACAAGTTAACAAGACTATGTGGAAACTTAAAAGGAAAAGAAGCATACAGTCTTTATGGTAAGGCTTTCTCATATCACAGACAGACATTGTTATTTCCCTGAAGTGTCAGGTCCAGGCTGAGGAATCAGATCTTCCTTCCCTTGGTTTTATTTGCTACCTAATCAGGCAGATACTTTGTCTTTTGCAGACAGATTGCCTCTAGGTGATGAAGTATTATCATATTTCTGATGGGAACATTTTGTATGTGCCAGTGGCCAGGACTGAACTCAGGAGACAGGCTGAATTGAAAAGTAGATTGCACAAAACCAGGAAATCTCTGCATTTCACCCTAGCTGATAAACTGCTACTCAGTGAACAACTGAGTAATATATTCTTAATATACAAATATTATTCACAATTAGCAAATTCCCATGAGCCTCAGGGTATGAATATAGCTTAAGAACTGTTGAGGTTAAAGGGAAAACACAATCTCCAACAGTGAAGAGGACAAGAAATACAGAATTCAAAAAAGCATCTTGAAATGACATGATTAAGGCATGTCAGGTTACTCAGACATCTTTTTTTTTTTCCACAAGAAAAGTGAAATGCCAAGTGCAATGTGAAGGCTCTATTTGTTTGGGATTTACAGACTTCCAAAAAAATCCAGATCTGTCTTCTGCACATGCAGAGACCAATTCCACTATTTACAGAGAGATCCATCTCACCTGGAAAGCAGTAGGGCTGTTTGTACGGCACAGGTGATCTGCTCAGGTACCGCTCACCTGATCTGTTTGGAGCTCCCCATGTGTGCACTGTACAGTTCATTTGTGAACGCCCAGTAACACTGATTATGGCCCAAATGCACTAATCTTACCAAACATGCCTCAAACAACTGTATCGCATGTGTGTTCTAAGACATGTTACAATCACTCCACACGTGCTTACACAGCACATACACACACTCGCTTTTCCCCCAGAAAACCTCAGGAAACTATGCTAAAGTATGTCTTGGGTGTTTAAGGTTAAGGGTTACATGTGTATAATAGCTACATGTATGCATCTTAACCACATGTTTGTACTCTAGCAAGCCAGCACCTTTCCTTCTTGACTAACTATAGCATTTAATTCACTGCTGCACTCTTGGCCAGCTTATTTTTATTTTATTATATTGATCTTTACCTTCTCCTCGGTGGAATATGGCTAGTGTTCCATCTGCCAGAGCAACAAGGACCCTTCCCTTCACATGCCTGAAATCACAGGAAAGTACTTTTTACAAAGTCTGTGGAAGTAAAGAACTTAACAAATCCTTTCTAACTTCCATGCAAACCTTCCTCATATTCTTTCTACAATTCCCATTCAGTTTAACACTTGCAGGAACATCCTATAATGGCAGAGGATTGTTCTTACTTATGTATAGTAGGATTATCCAACAATTTCCTGTTTAGTTTAACTTCTCTTTCACACTTTAAATTCCCAACAATTTCAACAAATTCCACCCAATTTACACCCTCTCGAAATTTTGCTTTTCTCTTTCCCACTTCTTTCTTCCCAATACTGCACTTGTCCTGTAGCACCTCATTCACAGTATTGGGTCAGGTCTGCAATTTAACGGGGTAGTGGATCAGTACAAGGCTTTCTAATAACAAAATCCTCAGGAAACTTTCCTCACAAATTTATGTACTTAGAAGTGTAAGGAAAAAGACTGACAAAAAACTATCACCCCAACAAAGACATCACTCAGTCACCAAACCTCCTCCTTCAGCATCCCTTGGAGTGCACACTTACACTAGACTCAGTACGGAGTCTTTCAGCTTTATAGAGTGCAGACACTTCTTCCAGTTAGACACCGCAGAGTGCACATACAACCTGTAAGAAAGGACAAATCAGGGAGGATTAGCAGCAAGGTCCCACATCTTTAGCCTGATAAAAGGACACGGATGTGCAACGTGAGGTGAAATCACAGTGTCCATGATGAACTGAGGGCTCAGAACTCGTAACGAATCCCTACTGCAGAAATGAAAAGCAAGCTAGATGTATGAGGATGAGTAGAGGCCAGAGGACAACTGAGACAGAAACCTGCCAGCCTAAGGGGAACCTACCAGCCATTCTGTGCTCCCAGCCACATGGTGGGGGCAGCACTGGTGCAGGTCCCAGCAGCATCCCCATTCGGTTCCTGATCTGGCAGTGCTGTGCTCGACTCTGTCTTCGGCTGACCATTCTCCCTTAAGAGACAAAAGAACATTGTTAGAATTGTTTATGAACAGCAACACACAGAATGCCCATCTGCACTCACAGGCTGGCACTGCACAGGCAGATAAGGGCATTTGTGTATACACATCACATCCACAAAAACACTTCAGTGTTTTTCAATTGCTTGACTCCTGAACATGCAAAACTTTCTTCTCCCCCAAAGCAAATAGCCAGTGCTTTACAGCCATAGAAGTTAACTTAGTGTTTAGCAGTAATTTTCTCTGTTCAATAATTTCTCTGTTCATTTCTAACTTCAACAGAAACAACTGAGAATGACTTTCAGGAACAACTGGAACAAGGAATGACTTTCATCCCAGATTTCCACCTTGCTCCTCAGCCCATCACATCAGACACATTTATATTAAGAATTTTGGGGCAATGACTTTCTTCATCATCTTTACAGCACATAATAGTTATTTGTTCTTTCTTCATCATCTTTACAGCACATTAGAGTTACTACTGGAATGAACACAGGATCATTTTCACATGTCGATCAATAAGGTCCTTTGGTAAGAACATTAAGTGCACGTGCATTTAAACTCAAAGAGATCAAAATTTTTGTTCTTTAACAGCTGATACATAACCTGCTGCTGGCTAAACCATGCTTATTTTCATTTTGTTTTCTTCCTCTCCTTATCATCTCACCTGCAATACTATTTGGACACAAAATTGAAAAAAAAGTTTGACACTTTATCAGAAGATCAGGCTTATTCTCATAAACAGCTTACAAGAACAGAGCTTGTAAAGAACTGTACTGATACATTGGCCCCAGAGCGCCTACCCATTCTGCCTAAGAGGTGCCTGCACAGGGACTGGATCCGTAAACACGTGCTCTGTGAGGGGCCCAGGCCGGGCTTGAATAGGGTCTGCTTCACTTGTACCATTCTCTGGTACCTCTGTAGCTTCTGTTGCCTCCTCTGTGGACTGGGACTGGTTGATCTTCCCATTGCAGACAGCAGCCACTTCACCTAAGAGACAAAGAACAGTGGGAAATGTACAAAGGGCTGAGGACTGAGCTGTAAGCTAGTTAAAATCATCTTTTTATTTATTTATTATTTATCCTTTTTTGCCAGATACAATCAACCCCCGAGCCTGCATCACAGATAGCAGTTTATCCGGAGTGTTTGCTGCTCTGATGGGAAAACAGAGGTAGTTTTCAAGTAAAATACCATCTGTGGCTAGTAAAACATCAGGAGTTCTCCAAGGCTACCACTGCAGTATGGAATCAGCAAGAGCATTATTAAGTTTTCCATACAGGTTTAATTGACTTAACATGAAGCCATGGTTGAGAGGAAAAGCCACAGACGAGAGAAGATCAGTAACAAATTTAACAGGGCAAACATATAACCTGTCCAAAATACTCTGCTATATTAGCCCCACAGCCCGGTTGCAGGATGGGGATTTGCTTGGAGAGAAAAGGAGGGCTCTAAAGATAAAAGTACCAAAGGGACTTTGGTCTTCATGTACTGCATTAAGAAACTTCTTGAGATCTCTGAAGTAGTTCAGTCAGGGGCAGAAGGATGCAGCTATAACACTAGAAGGTCATATGGAACTAGCTATAATTGGACTGCCATTAAGTTTTATATCCCAGAACTCACTCTGTCCCTTGTCCAGCACAGGTGTGTCACCACGCGAGGAACAGTTGCTTCGTGGCACATTGCAGCGGGTTGCACAGCCCACCAGAGTGATTCCTGCCAAGACACCATCTGTTCCAGATGATTCTTCAGGATTTACATCTCCCTCCAGAAAGATCTCGCCTGGAGGATAATCACTCTCACTGGCCGCTGAAGGGCAAAGAACAGATTCTCCCATGAATCTAGCAGCCACTGCTAATTTAAATGTAGCAGTACTCCTGAGATCACCACTTGGAGGGAAGACACTGATCCTCGAGGTTCACTAGCCCCATAGAGGCATCACAACATCAGTCAACACTGTGGCGAATCCCCTCATCCCTAATCCAGGACAGCTACAGAGCCCTCCCAAACCTGGGCAAGGCTCACTCTTGCTCCCAAGAGACATCCTTTACATGCCAAAGGAACCACTTAAATGCTCAGGAGTGAAGGATCTCCATAGAAGTGTCCTAACAAGAAGGCAAGATCTTGAGTTACAGTTTTGAGGGAAAATTACAGAATGCAGCAGCATCCAAGGGTTCATTCTGAAGTGATGATGCTACATTTGTCACTCCTTAAGTGGAGAAGGTGACCTTGTGCAGATCACAGACAGTGTGTGGACCATACTTACCAGGGATGCTGGAGATGCAGAGCACATGAGCATTGCAGACAGTGAACTGGTCCACCACTGTGCCAGGCTGATTGGCATCAATGATTACAACTTTACTTGTTGACAGTGTACTGGTGAGAATCCAGACACGACTGGATGTGGCATCCATTTCATGGAACTCCTTGGCCTTCAGGAGAGCAAACACATGGGCAGAATCAGTGCTCCTCCCAAATCAGACTGAGCATATTATCACTTGGAAACATTTGCAGATGCAAAGACCACAATACCAGCTCCAAAGATCCAACTCTATCTCTAGCCAGTGCAGATAAACAATATGAGCAACATAAATTGCCTTCACATTGCTGCACTTCTATCTGGAACAGAGGCCAAAAGCCTGTCTGGCTCCCTAGGGCCAGGAAAATTTGGCCATTAATTTGTCTTCTGAGCTATCTGACTAATACCACTGAACACTCACTTTGGACAGAATACCATGAAGCTGGGATGCACTCAAACTATCAGCTTAAGCATGCTGATCACCAAAAGACTGTATGACAGCAGTGTGAGACAGCCGTGAACAACTCCACAAATCAGGAAGGATAAAATGCTGTATTATCTGTATATGTATCTGTATTCTTATACTAAAAGCAGAGCCAGAATATATCTCAAGAGCTTCAATTTCTGAACAAAATGAACTTACAGTCTATACTCTTCATGTCTATACTCTTCTTAAAGTTTTTTGATGATGTTGTTTTTTTCTGTTTCTTTGTTTGAATTTACAGGGATGAGGACTCCATAGTCTTCCTAGCAAACTTGTCAGTCCTTAACTGTCCCCATTATAAGCAATTTTTTCAAAAATTCCAGATGTTTCAAAAGCTGAAGCTGGAAAGTTCTATCCTGGATAATTTATCCCAATTACACAGGGTTCCTGACAGAACCTTACCACAAACCTTCCCCCACAAGAAAGAATCTCAGAAATACTGCAACAGTAGTGACAGTAGAAATGACTTTGCTATATATGTAGTAAGTACAAAGGTACTGAGAAGAGAGGACATGTAAGAGATGGAATGAGAAAGAACACTGGAGGAAAAAAAAAGTCAATTCTCTTTTCTGACCTTTTTCTTTTCAGGAGAGGTATGGTTACTTTTATTGTTCTCGCTCTCTACTTCCCGATCACAAGTGAGGGGATCACGTCCAGGATCCAGTTTCTGCCCATTCCCAGACTCCTGCTCCAAAGGTCTCCACCCCATGAGATTGACTCCAGCTGCACACCACAGCTAAACAACAGGAACAGAAATCTGAAGCAGACTGTGTAAACATACCAAACAACTAAAACATTTAGGTAGAAACAATAGATTGTTTATTTCTACTAGAGGACATAGTCACACTTGATGTAGGTAAGAAAAGGGATCTCTGCAATCTAGCAAAAATCACCAAGTTTTTAACAGATGTGTCAAATATTTAAAAATAAAAATAATAAATCAGGTACATAACTGAAAATAGTTTTCTGAAATGTCCTCAGTTTTTCTGAGCATTCCTAAGTGATTGTAGCAAAGCAAGATGGAAGCTGCTACTAGTCTGGGGTACAGTAAGAAGCATTATACTCAACCTAAGCTGACAGTGACTGCACACCCAGTGCACTTCTGACCCTCAGTTCTCCTCCCACCCTTGTACTCTTCTGTCTCCTCACATATCCCTTAGCCCAAAATCAGTGCTCGTCTGATCTTAGAGACCTATTCAAGGAACTAAGCCAGCAAAAATTGTCCTAAAATAATCATAAAAGAAATATACTGAACAGAATATTATCTAAAGATCACATCAACCTTCTAAAAACAAGAGCATTACAAATTTTCTTACAACTTAAATATCACAATGAAGTCTAAAATCAGCACTAAATTTTGGTGAAGTTAATGGTAGACTGCTTAGTTAGAAACAACTAGTTATGGCAGATAAATGTGCTACCTGCAGAGAGAGGATCACTTATTCTCAACTGCAATTCTACTGAAAATATTCTAGTATTGACTGGGGTGGTTTTACCCTGCTAGGAAGCTAAACTCCACCACAAACACTGTCTCACTCCCCCTCCTCAAAGGAAAAGGGGAAGAAAATATGATGGCTCAGAGGTTGAGATAAGGACAGGGGATCACTTGCCAATTATTGTCACGGGCAGAAGAGACTCAATGGAGGGAGATGAATATAATTTATTGCCTATCACTAACAAACTAGAACAGTGACAAACTAAAACCACTTTCCCCCCATCCATGCTTGACTCTGGCCAGCAGCGAGTCCCTTTGGGAGCTGACTGAAGCTGGCTCTTATATAACATGGGGCAGCTTCTGGGCTCTGCTCCCTGCGGCCCCCTGCTCCTAAACACTTGCCATGTAAACCCAATGTATTGATAGACACAGCTTCACAAAAATCTTCTCTAGCTACTTTTAGCCTTTTAACTGTTAACTTTATTCCCAGTCAAAAGTGAAACCCAAAGGAATGATGATGAAATGTGTGATTCCCCACTCTGCTTTAGAACACATCTGCCCCAGAGCCCTAAGGAGTCTTAATAAAAGCTTTAAATAGTATAAGATGTTGCTCATATGTCTCAAAATAAGCAAAACCTGTATGACAGACATGGGAGCTGGCATCCAGAATCAGCTGAGAATTATGTACGAGTAGTACTTTTCCCTATGTACACTAGAAACCACCATTCCTAAATGGGAAGCAGAAGGTAGGATTTGGAATGAATAAAAAATGCAGACTGTTGTAAAAACTGTGTATTTAGCAACCAAGTTCTATTTATTCCATGTCCACTTCTGGACTGCAATTGTGTGCAGAGGCAACATACCTTCATTGTTGGATCCTTCTCTACTAGTGGGCGACAATATACAGGCACAGGGACATTTTTCATCCGATTATCTTCCTGACCACCATTGGGGCTCAGCTGTGGGGAAGAGGAAATGGAAAAGACAGTACCAAGGCATAACCACTAGGCTATGCTAACTGCAGTGCAACCAATATGGCAAAAACAAACTTCTTAGCCTCATGGGTGGGTGCCAATAGCAGTTGATGCTTCATCTGACATCTTGCATGAAAAAGTCCCTACAGGGATGGGAACTTGAGAGACTGTTTCTCTCACCATTATATGGTGTACCAGGTGTGGTCAGCTGAGGCCAGCCACTGCACTAGCAACAGACAAAGGGTTGTTAAAGGACACTCCCCGTGCTGGAGTGTGCAGAAGCCAGAACACAGGCACTCTGTTCCACCATGTTCTGAAACTCCTCCACTTTCAAGCCACACTACTAGACTCCTTCTTTTCAGATGATCTTTGACCAGAGTTAAAGGAGCCATAGGCCAACAAATGAGGCTGGTGACATTTTATTTTGTGTTACTGCTGGGGAGAATAGGGTGCAAACTGCTCCACGTTTGTTTTTTTATACTAAACAACTAGTAGAGTTCTCAGAGTATAAATTAAATATCTGATGTTGACTTCCAATGATACTAATGAAGGAAATAAAAAAAAGGACTGGGCTCTGGACAAAGACTGATTACTTGTATTTTAGACTAGGTTCTTTCAGCACCTTCACAAAGAAGAATGCTCCCCTATTGATTGCAGTGGACATACAGAAAAAAATTAATTTATTCAGTGCCTGCAATTATATCATATGGAAAAGACATGCACATAATACCTCTAACTGGAGGTATTTAACAACTATGGCTACAGTCACCAGTGGGAGAGTTAGGTCTTCACTGGTATAACTGAGAAGGACAGTGTCCCCTCAGCCTCTCTAGGGAATGGTATCTACCTGTTTGTACTTGGCAGGGAGACTCCAGCCACAGGCCTGCAATCGCCCATCATCATTCCGCACATGCTCCCGGACCTGGCGGTACTGCTCCCGCTTCTGTTCACGACGTGCTGAGGATGTGCAGTCACTGAGGAGAGAAGCAACAGCGTTACTTTTCAGTCTGTGGTGAAAAACACAGGCAGTAGGTTAAGGGACTTTGTCATCATGGGGAGAGTAAACTCAGACAAAAGAGTTTAATACAAAGCAGTAAAAATCCATCTTTGCACAAGGTGAAAAGGAGACGCAGGAAATGAAAGGAAAACTCTGTTATGAAGCAGACATAGGCAATCCTAATCTCTAATTCCCTGTTACCTGAGTGATGTGGCAGGCCAAATCATGATCATCTCCACTTCAATCTTCCAAGAGCCCTTCAGAAACATAATCAACCTTCCATGTGACCATTTATGAGATAGCAACTTTTGTTTAGCTGCTACAGTTTCCTTATCTAAGGTCTCCATGAGGTAGGCATTTTGAGTTCTTCTTTATTATAGTCAACTAATTATATTTCTGTCCATTTTTAAGCTTTCACTGCTGACAGGGAAAATATGTACTAATTACTATTGAAACTGCAGCTTTCAACACAATGAAGCCAGCTGTGGCACAAGTAAGATGAAAAATTGATCTGCGAGCTCTTAGGATACAATTTAATATAAAAAAAATGCTGATTGAATATCAGTTCTGTCTCTCAATAGGTTTTTAAAGAATCACTCCAAGGTATGAACATCAGAAAAAAATCCAAGCCAAAACAAAAACACCTCTGCACACATGTAATGACACACATACTTAAAACAAAACCCCTAAACCATATACTTAAAAATTATATTTAAATTATTATACCTAAAATTTGAAAATATACTTAAACCAAACCCCTAAAACAAAACACTCTCAAGCACATGCTTTTTCCCTTGGGGAGAAAATGAGAAAACAAACAGCTTCTGACAGCTGTTAGACACACCATTTCATGAAGTTTTGAAATGCCTGAGACAGCACACACAATGGTTACACTATGGTAACTAGACAAGAACAGAAGAAAGGCAGTGGGTAACTATAAAATATAAATTTAACGTTCTATTTTTTTCTAAAGAAAATCTGTGTACTCATTTAGAGGCTCTTTTTAGCATACTTAAAATTAAAATCAAATATTGTGTCACAAATGTGACGTTGAGAGAACTTTTGTCTTTACCTGAAGTCTCTGTCAACAGGGTTGGGCAAGACACTCTCCAAAACACTGCCCCTGTACTGCCAAACTACCACAAAAGTCCTACTTCATTCTTTCACACAGTCTGCAAACATGAGGACAGAACTAGTGTTGAGGCTGACCAACAGCAATCCCTGCTGAGATGAACCTAGAGAGGTCTAGGAAGCCATAGTAGCCATGCTTGGGGAGAGTAAAATTGCTGTGAGTTAGCTAAGCTTATCCATGCAGTACAGTAACTGATGAGTGAAAGATCAGGGTGCTAAACACACGAAACATTTTAACAGCACAGAAATTATTTTTTTCAGTGGAAAGTAGCTTATTTTAAGAAAAGGTGATATCTGGGAGAGCTATGGGGGAGCCTGTCTTGGTTACAGCATGTGACTCACTCTTCAGGGAAGAACTCCAGGGTACGGCTGCCAGAGGAGATCTGGCACATGGTGTGACTGCGACGCTGGCTGAACCCTGCTGTCGTCGGAGACTTGTAGTGGATGTTCACAGATGGGTAGGTCCTCTTTGCTGGTGGGGGACTTGAAGAGGAACTGAATAGACGGCTGAAGCTAGGGACAGGAAAAGGCCAACAAATATTAGAAACAGAACAGAGATTCACAACAGGGAAAGCACAATGCGTGCTACCAAGGTAGGTGCTTTAATGTACTTTAAGCCCTTCATGAAAACTGCACTTTTAGCTTCCAAAACCAAAGTCCTTCTGAAAACACCCCTTTATTCAAACTGATTCTGAGCGTACTTTGAGTTTCCATCCCAGGGCACTCACAAGCCCTTCCAGCTTGTAAAACAAAATGATAGGGATGTTCAGATCTGATTTTAATTTCACTAAAGGGCAAAGGAATCCCTTGAAGGCAAAAGGCTTCAGCTAAGAATAACTTTAGCTGACCTCTCATTGACATCAGAGGAAGAATCTATTAAGATGCTACATGAAGTAGAAATGACAACACTTGCCCTTTTCTTAATCTTACACAGACCACCAAAGAACTTACAACTGCCAGATGGTAGACTTCTTCTTCTCCTGGACGGATGGGTGCTCACGGGAAGCTCTAAGGATAAGTATAACAGAATCAAGTTAATTTCAGCACGTTTTGCCCAAATTTCTGCCAACCAGCAGGCCATTTCCATTAAGGAAACCATGCCAAAACTCAGAATTCATTCTAGAAACTTTCTAACAATGTTTAAAACGCAGAGGAATTGACATGCAGTCATTTTTATGAAAGCACACCCAGCTACTTTATATTTCAATACTAATATTTAGTGCAAATAAGAGTGTTCAATGATTTATCATAGAATCATAGAACATTTTGGCCTAAGGCCTCATCCAACATGGTCTTGAACACCTCCAAAGACAGGACATCCACAACTTCTCTGGGCAATCTCCTTTATTAACTCCCTCCAACAGTACCACTGCCACAGTATTAGTCTGGTAATTACAAACCCCAGCATCACATTCATTTTAAGCCACTGCCAAAGGAATTAATTAATTAGAAGTAACCCTGTTCCCTCTAGCTTCTAGCTTAATTAGCACACAAGAAACTAGCAAGACCAACAGCTGCCCGGTATCTCCAAATAACAGTGGCAACTCTTGATTTGCAGCCCACGTTCAGGAACATGAGAGAAAGAATCAGGTATTAGGACAGAAGAATTTATTGTTTGGAAAACTTTCAGAACTTCTCCCATATCTTGGTAAGAGCTTCAAGGCTAAAAGCTTGAAGTCCAACATGGCCAGGTTTTGCCCTAAATGGGAATGTTCACCAATATCCAGCCTCACCTGATCATCTCTGTCCACCTGACAGCCTCCTGGAGCTCCATCAATCTCTCTTTGTATTGGTTGCGCTCCATCAGAACCCTTGCCATTTCTACGCGGGTGAAGCGACGTCGCTGAGCTATGGGAATGTTGTCCTGCAGAGGGGAGGAGCACTGCTTCAGCCAACAAAAGATGGAAGGGGATTGATGTTAGTATAGGGCAAGTCAGGAGATGTAAAGAAATACTTGTTAGTGCTCTTCCTTGTTTGCTTGATTATCCCCTCCTGTCTTTCCCATTTCAGGTGCTAATTCTAGACAAGTGATCTCCAAACCATGGCCCACGGACCTCTGGGTGTTCTGAAAACCCATCGAAAGTAGATTTAGAATCATCACCAAACTGAAAGCCCTACCCAAGGACTACTGACATTAAGGTGTTTTGGTAATCTGCAAGGGATTTTGAGAACTGACAGTGGTCCCTTGGTCCATAAAGTTTGGAAAACAAGGATTTAGTGAAAAAGATTCAGTAGCACATTCAGTTAGCAGCAGCAGGGAACACCAGGTTATGTTCTCTTTCCCTTCACGAGGACTAGGAAGAAGGCATTTTGTTAGTACACACTGATAAAGGTACAGGGCACAAGAAATTACAGAAAGGCTTTTCCTTTTTGGTGACACAATTTAGCCTTCCAGCGAAGGCACGTGTCACTCTGGCTTAGAAGGCAACAGCAAAGAGATTCTAAATGCCTCTTCTAAGGAGTGGAAAATAAGACTACTAAAGTGGGTAAAGTATCTGCCCCAAAAGAAATTCTAACAATTTTGGGAACTCTCTACTGTAAGTGGCACTGGGTTGTGTCTAAACTGGCAACTCCCAGTCACAGCTTGGTTGATGCAGTAGTGCAGAGAGCTGGACTAACACAAACTAACTAAATCCCTCCTCAACCTCCCTGGACTTGGAATAAACCTGTATGGCCACTTAAATCAAGAATTATACACATGAAGAGGAATTTTACAAACATCATCTCATTAAAAAATATAAATAAACAAACCTCCTATCAGCTTGTATTAAATAGAATCCAGTTCTCTTCAGTATTTCACAAGAACAACTTGAAAACTTTACTACCTACCTAAATTATCAACAGACTAATTGCATCCCAGTTAAGTCAGGAGAGTTAGACTAAAATCAAACTTTGTTCAATACCTCCTGGACAGGAAGAACATGGTAATATTGAAAAGAGGTGTATCTAATTTCCTGTCCTAGCAAAGGAGACAATTACAGGGGATCTCTCTCTTGCCCTCTGGTTTGCTTCTTTTTTGGCTACAGTGGAGTTTGCTGAAAAGCCTCTATCTCAGCCAAAACAGCCTAAACAGCTGTCATGAGCCTTCTCTGCCTGTACTCTGAAATAGGCAGTACTGGCTTATATATACAAAATAATGAGGAAAAACAATTTGCAAGACTGGAGATTACAGAACTGTTAAAAGAAGACAGTTACTGCTGCAAAGCTGCCTATAAAACCCAAGTTTCACTGCACAAAGTCCTCACAGTTTACAGCTTCCCTGCCAACATGACATAAGGTCTTCTCAAAAAGGCTGACTATCACAAGACCCTGTGAGAAAATACTAGACTGTCATTCAAAAGTGATGAAAACCAGGTAAAACGGGAAGGTGCTGAGCAGGGTGTTGCTCAAAAACTGTTCTGCTGAAAGCACACCGTGCACTTTATTGTCACTGTGTCAGCTGTTCATCTTTGCCAGTCTACAGTTTGCAAGTCGTATGGAAAGGTAATCTCATAGCAACAACCTGCAGTTCACCAGCTTTGCCCTCATTGTTAACAAAGAGGGATCAGTCTGCATCTCAGGTATCACACATGAATAGAGTAGTAGTACATAAACCCCCTTTCCCCACAGCCATTTTAGTAATGTAATATACCAATTCTGTACAGAGATAGCTGCTTACATCCTCCACCTCCTCTTTGGGTTCTCGTCGTGCAACAATCGCTTCAGATTTCACTCTAGGAAACAGGAAGAAATGATCAAACCAGCAAGTAACACTGTGACTACAACTGGTGGGCTCTCTGTGAGGTGTTTTGGGGAAAGAATCATCTGTTCACAATGAGAAATCATGTGGAGGGAGAACTGGATGCATCACAAAGCACCCATTCTGAGATGCTTCTCTGATATGATTCCTCCCCCTTGCAGCTTGTTACTCTGAACAGCTCCATTGACATCAGCCCCTTTCTTTGGAACACTTGATTTAAGCACCAGGCCCCAAAACACTGACCACCAGAACAGAACTGTCAATTGCTATTTCCGAACCATAATCTATATTGAAATGTTTGATGAGACCTTAATCACGTAAAACTGAGCCATCATAACAGCTAATGCTAGCTTAAGCTCGTCTAGGCTGCTTTTCTTTTCAGTGCAGTGAAAAAGCCTCTAATATGAAGATCAGTTTGCCATAATGGTAAAGAAGAGAACACCAAATATGTTAATAAACTATTTAAAGTATTTATCTGAATGTTTTTAATTACTTTAAACCCCATACCGAGGTTCAGTCCCATTTGAATTACAAGAACTTCTATTAGCAAGAAAGACAGTGTGGAAATGCCATCTCTATCTCCTAAAAAAAGCACGCTGGACAGTTAAAAGTCCATGTCCATACTGCATAATATATTACATACATTATGAGAGATTCAAAAAGGCATTTTCAAAAAAATCCGATCTACTTCCACTGCTAGTGAGATTGCCTTCACTTCAAACATTTTGAAGAGACCAGTCTGTGTTATTCTTAGTGACTCCGTGCTCAAATTACAAAATAACAGAGATAACCTTCCACATTCCAGATGCAAACTAAGCACTGTCCACTGAATCTGAGATACCACAGTGCTGATAGTACAGCTAGTTAAAATGTAATTATTTATCTTTGAGCCCCATGGGGCATGCATAGCCTTATGGATATGAAATCTTCACAGGCTTTGCTAGGCATACAGGCTGAGGTTTCTCTAGTTCGAGTGGAAAATGAGAAATGGTATGTCTCCAAATGCTACCTGCATAGGGCTCTAAAATCTCTTCTCCCTCTTCTTACTTTTGACTTGAACACTGAAACAATTAAATACTGACATTTAATCATTGTTTGTGGGAATCTGCATGCGCTCTTTCATTAAATTAATGGGCATTCATCCCTCTCAAAACTGTCTTGGCCACTGCCAGCATCGAACTTTTAACAGTTTCCTTCAAAACAACTGTTTGAGAAATTCCTTTAAAAAAAAATAAAATATTGCAAATTGAAATTATGAACGCTGCCGTCTGGGGAGCCTACATTTGCAATCACTGCGATGGAATCCTAATGTTGGGGAGAAAATTCTGCAGGTTTTCTAAGGTTCAATAATCTTTCAAACCAATAAAAAAACAATCTAAAAACATTAGAAATAGCTCAGCCGCATGCCATAAACCTTGAAATGCTCTGTAAGGTACCTTTGAATTCCAATACTAGTGTCCATGAGAGAAATACAGTAAAACTAAAAGAGCAGGTAGATTTACCTCTACCTGACGATAGAGCTCAGGTTCTCCCAGTTCCCTGGGGCAGCAGTGAATCACTCACCTTTTCAGCTCTTCCTCCAACTCTTTGACTCTGGTTTCCATTTTGGCTTTGGCCTGCTTTGTTGCCTCAAGTTCTCCCTTCAGCACCTCTTGCTCTCCAGACAGCTGGTCCACCTTGGCAATCAAATCATTCTTCACAACGTTCAAAGCATTTCTTAAAGGTGTGAAAGGGACAATAAGCAAAAATGCCCAAAAACAGCAGCCGTCCATAAGAGAGACTTGAAACTAAACTCACAGGCACTACAAGGAGAGTTGAAATGAGCACATTGAAATAACTGTCAGTCTATAAGTCACGAAAAAGCACATTCTGGCAACAAAGAGGTGCAGAAGAAAACAGAAGTCACCATAGTTGGTCATGATGAGGTTTGTTTTGTCCTGCATTCTGACTGACAGACCAACATCAGGTGCAGGAGGTTCAAGTCTATTTTAATAGGATTGAGATTCAAAAAACACCTTTCAGAACTTATATTATCTGTAGTTGTTGATAACTGTGAGTGAAGGTGACACACTGACACACATAAGCACTTCTGATCAATTCTGAAATATCTTTAAAATTAGCAGCTTCCCGCCATAATTCAACTGTTACCCTTAGGATTACTTTGGCTTCCTCTCCCCTGTTGCTTAGCTTCTTTATTATCTAGTTTGCCAACCTTTCGCACAGGATAAACCAATTACATTGTCTAGCTTGTCTTTATCAACTATTAAATCTCTGAAAATTCTTCTCAACAGTAAGAAAGTTTTCTTTTGAAAATACCAAACCTTGCAAATAATAACTTAAAAACTGCAATATCCTCACAGAGGCCCAGACCCATCTAGACTCCCACTGAAGTTAATGAAATGCTTGCCACTGATTTCACAGGTGGAATCAGACTCTACAGGCACATGTCCAGAGACATCGCCCAAGTGCCTGCAAGAAAGAAAACAGCTACGAAAGTCACTCAGAAGAGGAACTTCTCTTCTGCAATTCAAGATACAACACGTATTCAAGAGAGCCTACTAGATAAACAAGCAAGCCCCAGTGAGGCTGGGGTTCTCGCCAAGACCTACTTCAGGATGATACCTCATTTATAACCAGGCAGGCAGTTCAGAGCATGCAACAGTTCCTTACTTGGTCTCCAGTAGCTGCGAGTTTTCCAACAGCAAATTCCCCACTTCTTTGCCCATTCCTGAAAAATAAATAAATAAATAAATAAAATAAATAAATAAAATGGTCAGGCAGGTTTCATCTGCTTTCCTAGAAATATGAAGCTTGTATGGCACTGACTGTCGCAGACTTGAGGAAGAACATTTGTTTTTGTTAGGCTTTCCTACACTTCTGTGTCCTGCTATAGAGAGTGGAGTGCCTCTTGCTGGAAGACCATGCAGCACAAAGATACCCACATGTCCTTCAGCTAACAGGAAAAATGCACACCTAGCTTCTTACCTCAACTTTAACAGAATCCCCAGAGAGGGAGAGAGCAGAGACCTTCACTAGTACTAGTTAGGGGAAATTAAGTCAATAACTCCTGCTACAGCCATGAGCTATTACAAACATTTTGTTCACTCATACAGGAGAAAGCTAGAAGCTCATGGGTTCTTCAGAGCACAGCAGAACACTGCCCAAACTGCTGGCCAGATCTGCACAGCAGTGCTCTTCTTCCTGTCTTAGTTAAGTCAAACATCCTGCTTCCCAGAACAGATTTGGGATCATGGATGTGGCCGGTCTGATACACATGAAAGGCTTCCCATTATCAACCTTCCACCACTACACTTTTAAAAGGACTTTGAATTGTTCACTGCTCCACTATTTAACAGTTCTCCCATAAGTGTTTACAATTTGGAGTCTCAGGCCCATCACTAAAGAACCACATTCAAGAAAGCACCTAGATCAGATGCACTGCACTTCCACTTGGGCACGAATGTACAATAGCTGCAACGTGCAGGTTAGGTTCAAAGGACTTTGAAAAGTCTGCAGCTAAGAGCAAAGATTGAATTCAATATTTTGTAAAACCTAACAGAAAAGAATTTAGGGACCAAAACCATAACTGGACTGTTTACTGCTACCGGGGACTTGCCAAATCCCAGAATCAGCTTCTATTTTACAATAGGAAACAGAAGCTACCTGAGCATATAAGACACAAAGACCTCTTCCTTTCAGGGGACAGTGCTGAGGGTTACAGCTTATTTCTCAACACAAGTTCTAGAGCATTAAGAGGTATCACAACAATCAGTGTTTGTGCTGAAGTGTTCCTTGTTCAGCCTTCTGAACTACCTCTTCCTTTCCAGTAAAGGCATCAGCATTTTTCACAACTGTTATTTGCTCATTAATATTTACAATAAAAGAAAAACAACAAACTTTAAGTAAATGGAAGTTAGAGAAACATGGAAGCATACAAGAAGTGAGAACACATCACAACACCCCAACAAACAGATCCTCCTCCCACAGTTAGATGGGATGAATTTATGATGGCAAAAGCAAATTCCTAGCAGGAATGAGTAAAAAGCAGCATTTTATTTTTTTTTTTTTTTTAATCAGTGGACAGATAATTAATCACTTTGATGTTTCAGGCAATATGTTCTTTGGATAGTGTGTCAAGCAATATCACAAACAAGATGTGGCATGCAGTAACTGCACTGTGAACTGAAGTGCATTTTTGGTTTGGTACAGTAAGGTATAGCCTTTTCTTTCACGACATTTATGTTGTTCAGAAAATCCAGAGGTCACAGGATATAGACAACATTTATTAAATGTTTCTCTCATTCCTTTTTAGCAAATGATCAAACAAATATTTAGCCAGTTAGACATTAAAATGGTACAAAGATGTTATGGGTGCTGAGGAACATAAGAGGAAAGCATTCCTCCTTGTATTTGGTGGGTTTTTTTGACTGTTTTCCTTCTCTTCATGAGTTAGTTATCACTCCTTGGGTCTGTCACAGGGAGAGAAAGGAATTCTGGTGAAGAGGGTGAGCTCTTATCAGAGAACTGAAGTCACACAGTGCCCCAGCCATCAGTGCCTTCACAACTACCTATTTTGTGTGACACAGTCACAGCCTGATGCTTTAACCAGGGAGAGGTATGAAGGGCTTGCTTCGCAATAAAGAAATGGGTGAAGCCATCCCACGGCCACAGAGTGGATACTATGAGATAACTTCATGCAGGCTGTAATGAGAAAGCCTTACTCATGGGGAAAAAACACCACTGTGGAGTGACCAAAAGGAGAAGTCTTTACTCCTTTGTGATGTGGAGAAAAGGGGAGAGCCATTCCACATTCTTAGAGTCAGACAAACAGTGTGAAGCATCAAAGTGGGTAATCAACCACATCAAGAAAAAGAAGAGAAACCTCAAATCACCACTGTGGACCAGCTGCGTCCTGCTTTTTGGAGAGGTGATACCACCATCACAAAAAAATAATGCAAGGTAATGCAAGACACATGGAGAGATGTTGGGTGAATGGAAGAAATTTAGAAATAAAAATACAGTTTAAAAAAAAAAAAAAAAGAAAAAAGAAAAAAGGCCTTCGCCTTACCAAAGAAATCATCCCGTACTATGAGAGCCATCCCATACGAGAAAGGGAACAGAAAGATATGGGGACAAAGGGAGGAAAGGAAGAGAAAAAAGCAGCCATTAAATACGAATCTGTAAACAGCAAACAGAGCAGCTCATCAGCATGTGTAAACGTGTGTGGTGCCAGTGTAAGTGATGCTGAATATAAACTAGTCTACACCTTGTTCTTCTGCAGCATAGCCTAAGCAGTTTTACACCTGAGATTTTAGGACAAGCTCAAGATGAACTCATTTTTTTCTTCCATCTTAGTAATTTCCCCTGGACTAAACATCTTCAGGTTTCCCATCCCCACAACAGAGGTAATTCAACATATATTACAAATAGGATGCAGGAAGGATAGGGGCAGGAGGGGAAAAAAAAGAAAAGGGGAGGGGGGATATCAAAGCTCTGTCCTTTTTGACAGGGCCAAACCCACTTTGTTACTGAGATAAATTCTAACTCAACTTCAGTGTGATGCTTTCTGAGGAAAAAAATAGAAAAAGTGGCTTACAGTAAAAGAGTAAAAGCAATTCATACTAAAAGAAAGAATAATGCCATTCTTCTTTTTGTAACCTTACAGACCCAACATCAAGAGGTATTGTGCAGAGGAACATGACAGCTCAACACTGCACAGTATTCTGTGTTGTATGTTCATAAGTCACCTGCCTTTATTGTAGGGAAGCTTCATTCAATTTGTACTGAAATCACGAGAGATCCCATTGACTTCATCTGAAATTTTATCAGGGCCCAACTTCATTTTATGGAAAGGTTAAAACTCTGCAAGTCTAGGGCCTGCTGACCTCCTGATGATAAGAGCATGGCTCTAATGCAGCAAACCGTCTTTACAAAAATGAAAGAGAGAGATCACTTCAACTCCAGAAATGCAAAGCTTAAAAAAAAAAAAAAAAAAGACAGAGGCTCTGTCACTCTCTTATCCCTCAAGTAAGTCTTTGTTTTCATAACAGCCGTGTCAGAAGAGGGCCAGTGTGCATACATTATGAGAGATTCAAAAAGGCATTTTCAAAAAATATCTGCTTCCACTGCTGGTGAGATTACTGCTAGTGAGCGGCCTTCATCCAAGCAGAGGGACTCCTCACAGCCTTGTTCACTTGAAGAAAAGCAGGAAGCAAACTTAATTCTGTACCCACTTGAGCTCTGCTCAGAGCACAGCACTCGTGCAGAAAAAAGGCACTTTGCACCCCAAAAAAAAGGACAGCAGAGTTTTCTGAAGACCGTGAGAGACAGGCCAGTGTAATATAGTGGAGCAAACCTGCAGAAAGCCACACCAAAAAAAAGCAGATCAAAATGCAGCAGGCGTGTGAGCACAAAGCAGGGGTGTCCTACTGTCCAGAGACCTGTCAGTGCAAGGAACCAAGCAAGGCAAAGGTGGGAGAAAGTCTGCGAAGCCAACCGTGATTGGACAAGAGCAGGGGAGTATCACACGTGTATACCATGTCATTCAGTCTCAACAAGAAAAAAAGAAACAAGAAAGGAAACTGAGTGGAGGAGAGATACACACCTGAGAACTCCCCTATGGGCCATGTCCAGCGAAGCACAGAGAGACAAGGGAAAAAAGGAAGTGAAAAAATGATCAATCACTGACTAAAACCAACAAAAGAAAAAATTTGTTTTAAAAAAAAAAATTGACAATGATTCAGCCATTTCAATGTCAAAAGGCATGAAATAGTAAGGACAGGACCTGCCATGTCTGTAGATGGCATGACTCTACATACAGGACAAAAATCTAAGGGAAGATAACCCAGGGTACAACTGCAACCACATGCCTTAGCTACCCACAGTTTTCTACGCATGAATTCTCAGGCAATCCCATATTGGTCTGGGTAAACCTTTATTTTCTCTCTAATATAGTAGTAAATGCAGAACAGCTATTTTCCACTGCCTTCTCCTTTCCCCTCCCCTTGCAATACATCTATTTTTAGCAACCAGATTTGCTGAAATTAAATGTGCACTTCAGTGATCCATCAGTACGCAAAAGACAATCAGTTTTATTTCAGAACACCTTTTTTTCCCCCAGTGCAGTGCAAGGACTTGGTTTGATAATCTCAACTTTTGTTTAAAAGAACATATTAGTGGTAAGTTTACATATATATATATAGCTGAATTTCCGTCTTCACCTCAAAATCCCTGTTATTTGAAGTGAGGTTTTAATCTCCAAAGCACAGTTGGAGTCCTAAAACTGAAAGGACTTCACACGGTCCACAACTGAACCACTAGTCCTCTTCCACATCCAGAGTCTCTCGGGACAGTGAAAAGCAAGGGAAGAGTACATGAGAAAAGAGAGTGAGCCCACCCAGGATTGGTAGGAAAGAACAAGCAACTAACAAGTGAGCAGGGAGGCAAACAGCCAACTAGGTGGTGGCAGCGTTCCTAAGGCTGCAGGGAGAAAGAAGGGAATTAGGAGAACAATTACCACTGCTAAATAATTGTTCTTGTTCCACATATTACTCCAGAATATACCCTATACAAACTAATGTGTGTACAATGGTATTACAACATGGGGAAAAAAACAGGTTTTGTATTCCAAAATTGCAATGAGGAGTGCTGCTTTTGTACGAAGAGATCAGAAGTAGTTTAGAAGATATTCCGAAGGAAAAGAGTGAGATTTTCCACTGAAGAAACAGACCTGTCTGCCAGCTATTGTTCAAGGGTAATTTTTCCAAGATCATTCTACTCTGAGGGCCTCTTTAAAGATGTTTCTCCTTCTTTAAGAAACTGAGTCAAAAAGGAAAGAATATTCTTGAAGGCTGATTTCCAAGCTTTGAGGAAGACTAGAGGAAGAATGAAATTTTCACTTTTAAGTGTAAATGAAGTTTACCAATTCTCTAAATAAGACCCAGAAAGAAAGAAATCTTTCAGATCGCGGACCTTGTTTCTTATATCATGTCCATAGAGCACAATTTCGTCTGTGGCTCTTCAGGCAAAAAGTTACAGAAAAGGGAACAATTTACCTAACAAGAATGGCAAAGTTTTGTATAATGTTGACAAATCTGTCAGTACTGAGATCTAGACTTTTTCCCTCCAATTTTATGAGACATTCTTGGTGCTTTCTACTGTGAAAAGACAAAAAAAAAAAAAAAAAAAGTGTTTAAATCTCATTTCTAAGTCAGAGAAATACAGCCTCTTGGATCTCTCTGCCTTCCTTCCTTTATACAATCCTAGCAGCATGTCTGATGTCTGTTCATTTCAAAGAAAACTTTCATATGGGCAAAGATGGTAGCCAGAACTCAACAAAAGGAGTAATTAGATTTACATTTCTGTCACGAAATTCACTCAGCGAACTGATTTCATCACATATCACCTCCCAGGTCTGGAAAGGAACTGGATGAAGCCTTCCTATTCTGTTAGCATGCCATGCTATCAGCTGCAAGAGTTTTGCTGCCCTGCAGAAAAAAACTACTCCTAATAATAATAGCATTATCCAGGAAACAAACCTTTATTTTTGTGCTTAATGAAGAGAGAACAAGAAATTTCTATTTCCTTAGCAAAAGAAATGTGAATATTAAGCAATCCTTTTTTTTTTTTTTTTCCACATGTATTTGGTAAGGTGAAAAAGGACAAAACTTTAGAATCACAGATATATTTGGGTTGGAAGGGTCCTTAAATATCATCTAGTTCCAACCCCTGTGCCATGGTACGCCATCCACTAGACCAGGTTGCTGCAAGCCGTACCCAGCCTGGTCTTGAGCATTTCCAGGGATGGGACATCCACAACTCCTGTGGGCAACCTGTTCTAGTGCCTGACCACAATGACTAAAGAATTCCTTTCTATGGAATAACATTATTCTTAAATTTAAAAATTAGCTCTGTACATATTCATGGTTCAGATTTTAGGTGGAAACAAATCTGATCTTCACAAGCCATACTTACATAGGCAGTGTTCAAAGTTTCTGTACGCTGTTTATTATACAAGTGTTAACTGCCAAATAACTGATGACCCAAGATCCGGAATCAGTCATTGATCTTTAGGCAGTCTTACTAGTGGAAGAGAAGAAGCACCTTTGACTAACTGGAAATGTAGTGATATAACTAGCATGGTCTCCAATTGGGCAACTAAAAACTTTGGCCCTTTGAAAACAACAGCCTGTATTTCTCACTGATCACTGGGTTCAGGATGTAAGCCAACTGGGAAGTGGATTACCAGACGACAAATTTCCAGAAGTAGGAAGCAGGTTGTCCCAAGCAGTTGATACAGTTAGTCATTTTCCTGAAAAATATCTCTTAGAAGTTGACACTCCCTGAAGTCACAGCCATTTCAGGGAGAGGTAGAAAGCAGCAGGTGGCACCGAGGATATACGTGATTTAGTGGAGTGATTTGTTTTAGTCATCACTCCATGCACAAGAGCTATCTTGCATGCTGCAGAGCTTACACCATGCTTCTAAAAAAATAAAAATCTAGCTATATCATATAGCTATTGCAAGAGTTCTGATAAGAGCCTGGATCTCATTTTTAAATTCCAGTCACATATTTGCCTACAACAGTACCACTTTCAGAGATTTTGTCTTAGATAAAGCAAGAAGTGTTATGCTAACCTAACTTTTCAGTCTTCAGTCCTCTTCTTCATAGTTAAGTCTACAGTGAATAGGTTAAATTCGATCCTCTCTGCAGAAACACACTCTTTCAGAGGGTCATAATACAAGATTCATTCAAAGGTGATACAAATATCTCCCTAATTTAAGTCTTACAAAGATGTGCTGCTGGAATTCTGTGACATGATTCAACTGATTCTGTTCTAGATATATATCCCGAAGTTCTTTGATAAAAACTGTTTTTCCAGAACCAAAGTAGTAAGATTATCCAAACACTCTGGTCAGTAACTACCAGGAAGATAACATTCACTTTCAGATCATATCTCTTGCTATTCAAAGCATAAATGACATACTGTAGGAGTCCTCATGTCTCTTAGGTCTCTTTAAGTGAAACAGCAAAATTGAAAGTGAGCTAAACTGTTATAAACTTTGTCAGGTGCTTGCGCTGTCTGGATATTCAAAGACCATTCATATCTTCCTGATTCAGAAAAATATTCAGAAGGAATTAAGAATATGCTTAAATTTTGTCATGAATTAAGGTCTACACACTCAGCATCCAACGCCAGAAAGTATGCCAAGGGCTCAGACTGCTACCTGAGACACAGCTGTTCCTCTGACTGCCTCAAAGTCCTAGTCGGGAATACAGAATATAACCAGACTTCAGATATTAAAACCTCCTTCAAAATTAGCCTAAAAGATGAATTAAAATTTCTCTTAGATTGACTATAAAAGGGTAAAAACTGCAATATAGACCATGATATTCTCATTTTAAAATAAAGAAAGTCCATAGAATCATAGAATATCCTGAGTTGGAAGGGACCCATAAGGATCATCAAGTCCAACTCCTGACACCGCACAGGTCTGCCCAAAAGTTTAGACCATGTGACTAAGTGCACAGTCCAATCACTTCTTAAATTCAGACAATTGTTCCTTTAAATTTCAAAAACTTAACAAAAGGAGTTACTTTCTTGCATATTTCAAACAAAACCTTTATTCCAAGTGAAGTTGCTAGTGTGCAAAATTATTGAAGTGAAAATTTAGGGGAGGAAGTGGAAGGAGCAAATTTTCTCTCCAAACTGTTCATGTGGGAGAATCCTATGGAGAAAAAAACACACCTACAGACAGACTAAATAAAAGTTACTTAGATACTAACTTAAATTGTTGGATAAGCATTACTGTACTACAGGTACATATTTCAGGCACAGTATGTCCCAAATTCCATGCCATTCCATGCTAAGGACAAACATCCAAGTCCCCCCCAAAAAAACAAGAGAATTTAAATGCTTCTAGAAGCTTAATAGAATTGTCATTGTATCAGAGAAAACAGAACGGTTCTAACAAGTTTTTACCTAGCAGATCTGCTCCTTCATCAACATCCCCAATAACCTCGGACCCTGCTGTGGAAAGTTCATGATACAGAGAGTCCGTGTTGATGCCGAATGCTTTGTTCACAATCCCCTGTGTTGGGCTGTTGTTGGAAGAAGAAAAAGTAAGGACACTTGTTAGTTGACAACATTTGAGCTATCACATAACTCTCTGAAATACTGAGCATTACAGAACATTGAAGTCAAATCTCTGAGAGTACATTCTGCCTGTTCACCACAGGCTGACACAGGGAAATTAGTAAGTAAAGAAAAAAAACATATTTTATTTCCTATATCAAGTACAAGTACCTACCATGCACAACCTCAAAGCTTGCCTGGTTGATTTCTTTTTACATCATACGAGTTGATGACAACTCAGTATCTCACAGAAACCTTTCAATTCACAGCAGCTCTCAATTCTGACTTTTAACACTGTGCAATGGTTCCCACACTCCTATCAACTTCAGAGCAACCTTCAAAGCAGGTAAGATAAGCAGATCAGCTAAGGACTCAGATGCTGAAAACAGCAATGGTCTTTTTTCTTTGCCAACTAGTAAGTGAAATCAGCCTGAAGGTTAGTTTCTTCTTTGGGTTCTAAGTGCACAAATGCTTCTTCCTATGTCAGCAAAATGTATTTCGTTAAAGGTAAATCAAAGTTAATGTTATCTAATCACATCATATGGGAGTGCATTTCCACATCTTACTGTCTTCTCTACCAAGAATCTTCTCATATTCTTTGACAATCTCACGGCTTAAACAGAATACAACTGTTGCAGAAAGACACAGTAAGCAGGAGCGAGGCATCCTCTAAGATTGTCAGTGCTTACTACAAAAAACGGGATTAAAGTGGGTATAGACACGTCTAAGTGCCCTGCCTTGTACAAGAGGAGTCAGCCAATATGTAGTGAGGCTGCACAATTTTTCCAGCAGTCTAACATAAAGGTTACCAGTGGATATTACCAGTGGATATTACCTCAAGTCATGTGGCTTTGTTCTTAACTAAATCAAGTCTCTGTGATCAAACATGGAGATTACAGATGTGTTGTGTTAGCTGTCTCTGATATTTGAGAGGTAAAACACAATGCAGATAAAAGGAAAAAAATAGAAGTTTTAATTACAGAGCTACCCAGGAATCTCAGAACACTGAGGAATTACAAAGTTGATGCAGTCTAATAGACAGTACAAGCAAAAAGAAGCGAACAGCATTCAAGGTCTGACTTGAAGACATAATTCAGCTTCAGCACTCCACTTTCTGAAGCAATACATCTCTCAAAAGGATTCAATTTTTAAAGCAGCAAGCCCACAATTCAGCAGCTCCAGAGTTATCTTGTGTCTCCTCTGGTTTTCTGCCTCTCTACGAGGATCAAAGATCAATCTGCATGAAGAGCTTCCAGTGCAGCAATACTCTCCACTCCTTTCTTTTCTTCACGTTCAGACCAATTATCAATCTGATCACATCAGTCACTTTTACTTGTTCTGGCTACCCAGATTCCTCCTGCTGCTGACCCTAAAAATTGTCCATGTACCCTACGTATTCTAAGGGGAACTTAATTGTGTTTCACAGGTGAGAAAGGCATCTGTTATTGCTGCTCACATGCACTTTTAGAGGACTAGAAGAGGGTGCTCAACAAGTGCAATCCAGTCCAGATTTGGTCTGTGAGATAATTTTGCCTTAACTTTATCAGCGTATTCTTTTCTGCATACCTGCAAGAGTTGGGGGGTTATTTTTGCTGGTGTCCTGCTAAATTACCCACTGGACCAGGGTAAAATTAATGAACTCCATAAAATTAATCTCTAGACCTTCATAAAAATGAAACAAGGAACCTAGACTTTGTTCATTCTAGGTTAATGACATCTCACAGAAACGTGGTGCCAAAATTAACAGCCTTTAGGGAGCCTCCCACTGAGCACAAAAAGGGTGCTAGACAGGAAGGGTATGAGCATAGGAGTTTGGTAAAAGTTCACTAATTCAGAGGATTCTGTCATGGTCCTGAGTGCACTGGTGGTCCAAAATTGCCCTGACCAGCCTCACCTTAGACCTGAACACAGCCACCTTCTGTCCACTAGTCCAAGGGCTCCCTTCAAGCTCAGGCCTGTGCCTACTGTCCTTATCTAACCTATGCTGTAGGTGTACTTGTCTTCAGTCCTGTGTCCTGCTGCTCCTGTGTCCCTGCACCTAATTCATCCCCTTCCTTTGTAGGGGGCTGCTTATGAAGCCCATTACCAGTGCCCTGCTCTGCTCTCCCTGCTCCAATCCTGCAGGATTGCACCACAGTCACTGCCCTGCTGGGGTCACTTTTGCTTGTCCTCCTTCACAGATCAGACCTGCTCCTCTTCCAACACTTAAAAAAAAAAAAAAAAAAAAAAAAAAAAAAAAAAAACTGAAAAAGTCCTGGGATTTTAAAACTGAATTCAGATCTGATCGCATTACATTAATGCATCTTTTTCCTTGCATTGAAAACTTACGCCTCTGTCCCCTTTGCCTGTTTAAATGTTTTGTTGCTACATTTCTCTGTGCTCCTTGATCCTGCAAGGCAAACTAACCTGTCTCAAACAAACCTCATTCAGTTTGCACAGATTGCACAGATCCTTCCACAGATTACTAGCTCATATTAGCCTTTCGTGGACAAATCAAAAATAATCAAGACCCCACACATTTGCACTAGGCAGAATATATGGATTTTCTCAAAAAGCTCCATCTTGAACTCTGAGAACCATGGCATCCATTCTTCACTCAGCACAAAACCAAGCTAAAGAGCAAACAGCAAAAAGTCACAATCTGTACCTGTTACCAGTGCGTTCCAGGCGGGGATCTTGACACATATCCAGTTCTGGTGTCGAATCTATGATGTCCTGAACATCGGACCACTCGTCACTGCTTCCCATACCTAAGGAAGACAATACATATGGTCTACAGTATCAGTGCTCCTTGAAGGCACTTTTTCAGCTTTGAATACCAAGGCTTCAAAACTTCATGGTTCAATGTACAAAGTGTTAAAATAGGAACAGAAAGTGGCTGATCACCTTGAGACAGAAATGCAATAGGACTGGGAAGGTGCCTTCATGATTCATTTTAAATTTTAAAAAATAAAAAAATATTTTTTATATAGCTTCACAGAGATTACTCTAGTTATGAATTGGCACTGGCTTATTTTAATAGAAATAATTTGTCAAGATGACTTCTCAAGTCTACAACCAGTTTAAATATCCATTACAGTGAATTTTTACTTCAAAAATGTGTTGTGCAACATATGAAATCATCTGTTTTCTGTATAATCTATAGCTTAAAGACAATATTTGAAGAACACAGGGAAAATAAGAAACTAACAAAAATAAGAAATTAAAAAAAAGAATCCTGTTGTCAAGTTACTCATATTAGAAACCAAAATGTTCAAAAACTCAGGCTTGCACCTATTCTAAAAAAAGCAATATAAATACAGTGTCTGTTTACACATAAAATTCCCGAAGTATTGAAGACCTCATATGTAAATTATATTAGTCCCTTAACTGTTAGACATGAAATCTTTAACCTTTCCAAACTTCCTCAGCAGCCAAATATACCAAGCCCATGACAACCTGAGTGTTGATTTTACTGTTTTAGGCTGGCATTGTGGACTTGCTGGCAAAAAATGTCATGTTGAAGACAAAGTCCAATGTGTATTTGTTGACAAACTAGGCATCCATACACAAATGGTTCCCCACCTCACAGAAACAGACGATTCCTTCTCTTTATTTTATAACCTTGGAAGCTTTTCTGCAAATCCCTTTTTTGTAGGTTCTGCTCTTAGACATCTGCATCACTGACAGACATTTTAATTACAGATGAAATACCTAATTAAAATTCAAGTATCTAAGTTTCTTCTCAGCATGGAGACATACTTCTGCATCACATGAGAAAAATCGTTGAAAGATTGAATATGCAGAGCACATAAGAAACATACACCTATCTGCTTTGAGCAGATTCCACAATATGATAATTTCAGCAAGAAAATTTAAACTTTTGTATACACATCCACTTTAGAGTTGCATGCATATAAAAGAGACCTGACTTGGACCCAAAAAAGCTATTGATGGTAAATGACCATATAAGCACCAGCTGTAATATTAAGGATAATTATTTATAGTGAACTTGAACTACTGCCCTCTGAACTCTGAGAAATACTGTAGGACAAACTTTTCTCTGAAGAAAATTCAAACTCATCACTCAAAGAAATTTCTCTTTTCTTGCATTTCTTGTTCTAGCTTATTCTTGTTAGGTACAATTCCTGGTTTCAGCCACCAAAGACATCCATACTCAATTTCTCTTTTAATAATGCTCATAATGACTTGCATTGGCCAGGATGCACCGGAAATACCAAGGAGGTTCTCCAGGAGAATACTATGGGAGGTTTAGGCTTGATATTAGGAAAAAATCCTTCACTGAAAGGGTTATGAAGTATTGGAAGAGGCTACCAAGGGATGTAGTTGATTGACCACTCATGGAGATCTTCAGAAAACATGTAGAGGTAGTGACATTGCTCAATGGTGGACTTGTTAGTACTAGGTTAAAGGTTGGCCCAGATGATCCTGGAGGTCTTTTCCAGACTAAATGATTCTATGATGCTAGCATCAAAACCCATTTTTTCATATGCTCCTGCACAGACTTTCCTGTTCATTTTACAGTCCCTTTGTATTTAAGCTCATGACCTGCAAAAACCAGACCACTACTCATTTCTGAAGATTGCTGCAAATCTAAATACAATAAAAGCTGGGAGGTGCTCAGACACTACATTGGTACAGCTATATTGAACAGCACTAAAAGTGGCTTTTAACATGTTATTACATCATCTTCTTTCTTTAAACAATCTGGTGCTAAAGGCGTAGGTGATGGCTTTCTTCACAAGAAATAATTAATTCAGTTTACTGAAGCACTCCAGGAAGTGGAAAGAAAACAAATGAAACTTCCAAAGATTTCTTGTATGAGAAACAGACTAAAAGAAAGCAGCTTATTTAGCTTAGAAAAGTGGCTAGATAGGGATATAATCACTATTCTGAAATACATAAAGCTGTAGGGTAAACACATGGAAGGGAAAATAATTAGTTAACCCAACTGATAATTTTGGTGTATGAACAACTGGATGTAAAATACTTGTGAATAAATCCAGAGAGAAAACTAAATGCAAGTTTTTAACTACCATACTGATGAGGTCCAGAAATATCGTTCCAAAAGCTCAGACTGAGATGGGACTTACCCGTTCCTGAAAGGCGTTCAATTACATGAATTAAAGCAACTGCAGGGAACTGAGCTCAGTAATCCATTGTCATCCTGTGTATTATTTGTGAAACTAGTTTTATTACTGACTTTTCAAAACTTGCAACTCAGAAAATAACTCACATCCAATTAGTGGTTTCTCTACATATCCTTCTAAGTAAGCTTGTCGCAAATTCTATACCTGTGAAGCTGATTACCCTTCAGTCTCCCAGACTCTTCTCGTAACAGACAGACACAAGCACTGTGAAGGCAATTACTTTAATGACAAATTAAGCAAGCTCCAGCTTCCATACCTATGCTGACATTCCTCATCTCCTGTGTAACCTGGACTTCCATGTTCCGACTGTTCCGCTTTTCTCGTGTCCTCTTGTTGCCCTTGGTTGTGCCATTGTATTCACTGATGGGTTGGATGCTCTCGTTCAGGGGCGTGACAGCAGCAGAGGGCACAGATGACGTAGGAGTGTTGGACTTGGTTCCTGTGGTGCTCGGTGTGGCAGCTGCCGAGGACTGCCCAGATTCAGACATTTCATCTTGGGGGCACTATAGAAATTCCAGGACAGGGAAAGAATAAAAAGGGAAAAGCACAGGTAGATATTTCAATTAATCTCCTATTTGCTGGAATATGGCTGCCTTAAAGTATTACGGAAAATGAGTCCTGCTCACTCTGCCAACTAAATGTCCATCATTCTCTGGTGACACATAGCACTGCAACCAAAATGAAGGAGTGAGTTCCCATGCTGAACTCAGGAAGCAAATCCTACCTGTGAAAGGACTGATATCCTTCTTCTTTTACCATTTAAGACAGGTCTTCACAAGTCTTATCAGTGTGTGACCTCTTCATCATGCACCTCAAGGAAGATAGCTTTATCATAACTGAAAAGCACCTGCAACTGCCACTGACTATTGTGGAAGCTGAAGGCCTTTGGCACTTGCAGTAAACTAGGCCAGTGTTTCCCAAGACTGGAAGGCAACATGGACTTTGCTTGGGAAAGATCCGAAGTGACCTCTTAGATGATCTGGAAGCTGTCATGACAGTAAGCAACTGAACTAACACAACCAGGATGAGAATCTCTAGTGTTGAGAAAATGCCAACATATTTTTGATGCCAGGCTACAGAAGCAAAGTGAATACCAAGCTGGGATAGTCTCACTTTATTAGTGGGGGAAGACCTATGTCCCCACACCACAATATGCGGAAGCTAGCCAAGCATGCCTTCAGCTTGACAACACAATAGGAACAGATGTGGGCTCCCCAGTTACAAATGACAAGACAGGATTCAGGAATTCAAAAATCAAAAGCTGACAAATCAACATAAGAGATGGATTTCCAGTGTGAAATGTACACAAATGGGTCTCAACTCTACAAACATTACAGCCCCATTCCTTGTTTAACACCTCTTGAAAAACACGGGAGACTTAAGGCTCTGTGAGGATTTTATTACTGTGCCTCTTGTTTGTCAATTAAAGCAGCACTGCTTCAAAATCAGCCAATTAATGTCTTAACCAATGCAGTGATCATTCCCAGAATCCAATGAGATCTCCCCATTCTTCACGGTAGCCTGCCCTAATTACTGCCTGCAGGGAGATGACAAAAGTAATTTTGAAAGCTATACGTGATAATGAATTGCAATTGAGTGCAGTGACATTCAGTATCTGCACACCCAGACTCAGCTATAATCTGTACGGCTTGCCTCTTCCCTCCTGTGCAACTACGAGAAAGATTCTGGCTCTGCTCAGAACCTGCTTCAAGGCCTCACAAACCTTGGAGCTGTGATGCTTCACTCATTTGTAAGTCTTGTTCTACTGTTCTAATAGTAACTGCACAACATGACAAAAAAAAAAATCAAATTCAAAATGGGATGAGAGAGATCTGAAATAAATTAACCCTTTGCAGCCTTTTTTTAAAAAAAAAAAAAAATCTGGAATCTTATTAACATCTTCCTTTACAGACTGGCCTCTGTATGCTGATCTTAAAATAGCCTGCTATACATTGTACTGTAGAGGATTTACATTGCATTTGCACACTTGTATCAGAAATTAAGGTTTCTTAAAAAATATGCTACCATTGAATACTATCCATGTTTTGTTTAGTTTCTGCACTGTCGGTCTGAATAGCCCCCATATTCCCAAATGGTTGTTCAAATCGTCCCCCTGCACATTTGCTGACTTTACTGTCAAAACTGCGATTGAAACACTTTACTTAGGCTGCTACAGGTGCAAACCACACTTCCCACATGTACTTCGTATTCTTGTTTTGTGAGCTACTTTTCTAATATGTAAAGAAAATAATAGGAAACTTGTTTTTTAAGAAAAAAATATGATCCAGTAAGCCTTATAATACTTCAACTGCAATTTGCCTGTTGTGCTTTCTACTGTACAAAGGGACAAAGAGTACCAATTGTAAACTGTAATCATAAAACCTCTTCCCCCCCCTCCCCCCAAACAAAACTTCTTTTGGATGAATGGATTCAGAGATCTCCTTGTGTGCACTGTAAGTCTGTAAGCATAACCAAAGTCCTTGAGGATCTTAGCACTGTAAAAGAGACACCCATATGGGTCAACATGTCACTCCTTGATCTTCGGAACTAGGTGTTGTTCAGAAATCCTACACCATTATTGTCTATGCTATACACAGTGCTATTTATACTGGATATTTATCCTGTAACTTCTTGTTTGTTGACATAATCTTTCCCTTACCCAGAATACACCCAAGTGAGTAATTACCCTGGCCTTTCATTTATTTTTGGTTATACATCTGAATTTTATATTTATCTGAAGTATGTTCTTTATCAGCCTACCAGCCTGCCCTGGAGAAATTCATCTCAAACGTAAACACTACAAAGACACTCCTCTTCACAGTCCAGAAGGTCTATTAAACTTCACTGGTATCCTCCTTCTATTGTCCTGATTGCTCCATTAACGCTAAATATTCCACTAACTGTACAGGTCTCCTCTGCAGCCTAGGAGGCATTCTCCAGAACCCATAGCTCACACAAAGAATACTCTCCACAACCACCACTTACCTACAGCCATACCTGTCAACCTCCTAAACATCAAATGTGTAGTAGTGACCTCCAAAATGCATTGCAAAGGCCCAACATTCATAGCAGTCATATGTCACCATGAGTAGCCACAATTGTATGGTTATAACACTGAAAGCATAGTACATAAAAACAAAAACGTTAAGGACTTTCAACTCCAAATTATTATATAAAATAAATGTACAACTGAATCTAAAAGTAAAGTAATAAAAACAGCAGCTTAAACAGAAAATAGTAATAAAAAGTAGAAAAGGACACTTAAAACATAAGTACAGTATGGCCCCATGAAATAGAAAAACTAGTCAGAAGAGTCAGGATATACAGATTGGGAAGGTGAGTTACGTGTGTGCAGTCAATGTCAAGAAAATATCAAGAGCAGGTGAAGAGGCAAAGAGTGTACGAGCACTACTGCTGAGATTTCAGTCATGCAGAATAGTTGAGAAATAGCACTTCAGTCAGAGTAAGTAGCTTGCACAAGAAAAGTTCTGCATTCCAAATTGCAAATCTAGCAAGTCAGTTAATCACTCCCTTTAATTATTCACAGGTTTGTTCCATACTTTTAGGAAATCCACCATAACACATTAACCATCCAAGTCTTCCATAGCCCAAGCTCTCTATCTGCAAACTATCAGCTGTCCTCCTCAAGACCTGCTGATTTTTTTTAACAAGCACCAAAAAAAATCCCAGCACTACTCATCAGACACATGTAGTATCTGACTTCAGTAGCATAGTACTACCTCTGCGCAACGTTTTCCTGTAACCAGAAATTGACTTTTTGTCTGACGCCACCAAGAATAAATTACTAAATGATCAAAGCAGTAACCCTCCATTATCTGAACTTGGAAATCAAAGCTTACAATTTATTTGCATTCCTGTTGTATTCTCCTGCAATGGAGATACTGAGTTATCAATGAGATCCACTCAACTCTCACTAAAAAGCTTCCAGAAGCTCTGCAATGGCATGGCTTAAAGAATTATGCCTTCAGAAGTCTGGAAGGTGGATCTAACCCCAGCTTCCTACCAACTCTCCTCTAAAAACTTATCACTGCCACACACGCCTCATCACTAGAGAGCTCAAGAGCATGTCCATACCATAGTGTACAGCACTGACTGGAGACCCCAAGGAACAGACTCCTTCCAGAACTAGAAGTATGGTCTCTGTACATTTTGGTTGCTGCATGCATCCCTGCAGCAGTGGTGTGTTGGCACAGCACTAGTCTGTCTGCAGTAACGCATTCATACCATATCTTCATTTCCTCATCCTTGATTATGCTATTGCTCCATGGCAATGCTACCTATTAATTATAGGCAAAGTCTTCAGAAATGACTGTAGGACCTAGCAAGCATTCTGCAAGTTGCTACATTTCCCAAGACTCTGTGCCTTTAACACTACAGCAAGGGTTAGGTTTCAAATCCTATCCAAAGATCTTGATTTTGGATTTCCAACTTCTGCAACAGCAGAGGCTTGACACAATGCTAAGCTCTGTGCTGTGCTGGGCCTGGCTACTTTCCATTGCCTGTGTCAAAAAAAAAAAAAAGGAAAAAAAAAAAAAGAAATGAAGTTGCTAAAGTTGCTGCTTCGTGTTCTATGTAATTGAATTTGTCAGAATTTCTTGAGCTATGCATCAAGGAGGCCACTTGGATGTAAACAGTGTAAGTCTAGAGCAATGGACTAGATGTGTGAGAAACTGAAGAGCTTGAAGCACAGTGCAGGACCTGGGCATACAGAGCTTTTAGTATCCCTTTTTACCAAACACAGGAAGGCCAGAACAGCGATAAGTCAAGAAGAACAAACAATTAAGAGCAAGTGCAACCCAGTCCCTGGCCCCAGCTGAGGTACAAAAGCACTGTTCTTATTGAGGGGGAGAGAAGGGTCAGGTTTCATCATTTCCTCTCCCAAATAAGACAAAAAAGGTGTAGGATTTATCTTCTCTAAATTACTAACTGCCTCCCCACACATTCCTTTCAGCTTCGGGCCAGCCAAGTAAAGGAGATTAACACTGGTGCAAGGAGTAAAAAGAAGCATGAGGAGCTATATTAAATCCCTCCCATACTTTATGCCAGATCTGTGAAAGGATATCCTCCCACCTACAGTACAGCTACCACCGGAGTAAATGCACAGCAGGAAGAGGCTGCAAAGGGTTATGGACACGGATTTATCTCCACCTTAATGAAAACATGGGATGCTATTGACAGTGGAAGAGTGGGAAACCCTTGCTCCGTGATGGTCTATAAAACCTTGTAGCTGGAGTTGGACTGCAGCTGGCCGAGGTCACTCAGGTGCCAGTGGTCCAGTGTTGGGACGATCTTGGCCCCTATCTGCCCACGTACCATGCCATCCGCGAGGGGGAAGACATTCAGAGAGTTAGGACGTTCCTTCCTGCTAAACAGAGAAACAGAGAGAGAGGGAAAGCCAATCTGTTAGCTGCTTACAAGGGTCTTACACAAAAGAAACAACACACCAGCTTATGTGAAATATTCATCATTAGAAACTGAGTCGCACTCCTCACTTAGCAGCTGTGTGGATTTCCAACCCCACACCTCCAAAGGGTTGTCTGTTCAGACCCAGGGTGTCTATTGGTAGAGCCATGAATCTTCCTGGGGAGAGTCTAAGAAGGCAGAGGCATTCAAATGACCAAAACAGGCAAAAACAACTTCACTATCAGTATAAAATATTGTGGGGAAATGGAAAATGCAGAGAACTGAGCTGATTTAAGCCAGTGTATCCTCTGAGAAATGGAGGTGCTGTGAGCTTCAGTAGACAACTCCCACAAAAAAAAAGAAAAAAAAAGAAGATCCCAAAGATTCTAGAGATGTCATCACTGAAACAGGAAAGAGGCTTAAGTGAGACATCTATGTGCCACTTTGCATATTCCACCCCAAATCTGATTTGCACCAACAGCAGAAATCAGTGGGTTTTGGATCACTTCAAATATTAAACAAGAAAAGTAATACTTGGACTCTCTGATCCCCTCTCCATATCCAATTATAGCTCACTGAAAATTCAGAATTTAAAGGAAGTTATAAATGAATTCATATGGCCAAATGTCTGTAACTGCATTCTCTTCAGCCCCCTCCTTTATTGCAAATGCAGGTGATTAGCTAGCTTGGATGTGATTCTGAATATACAAGCTGGTACACATTTTGAGACCAAGTTCTAGTGGGAAAAAACGTAGAACAATCAGTAGAGGTGGAAAAGGCTGAAACAGCATGCTGAAACCAGCATCCACGTTCATGCCGGAGGCGCAAGACTGTGGGGACAGACCACAGCTCCGCTTTGTGCATCGCCCCAGCAGCCTCTGCTAGCTGGACTAGTGGCCTTTGAGATGAACTGAGCCGATCCTGTGTGGCATTAACCCAAAAAGAGTTTAAGTGATGGTTTGTCACCTACTCCTGGATAGGACTATTCACACTTCACTGCAGGTTTCTGCTTTCTGGTGCAGAGAGTGATGAAATCTGCCATTCTGTACACCAGCATTAATAACAATAGACCTTTTATGTACCTTTCTTTAATGATACTCAGCACTGGTTTAAATTGCTATGCAAAAAATGTTTGGCTGTGCATAAAGTAGTCAGCTCAAACTGCCCAACTGCCAATGTTAAGGCTTGGAAATCAAAGAAGGAAGGTGTCTAATCAGCACTGACATTCCAGAAACAGGGTACCAGTGAGCATCTCCTCAAAAGACAGAGATGTGCCCCCCTTCCCCATCAGGCTCCAAGCCAACGCTGTGCAGTGGTGTTCCTGGACACAGAAATAATTTTTGCTAAGACTCAGTTAAGCCACCCCCACAACCACTTCATCACAGGGTGGGACTGGATGACTTCCAGAGCTCCCTTCCAACCCAGCCTGCTCTGTGATTGTGATCTGTGACTGTGGACAAAAGGACTGCAGCAGCACCTAAGGCCGCCCTAGGGCTTACTCACACACACTGACACAGGGGCTGGGGCACAAGACAGCTCATTTATGAAGAAAGAAAGTGAAATGTCTAACAGAATAGAAACGTGTGGAGAAAAATAGCCCAGCCTTTCCATTCTCAACAGCAGAGCATGCTGCTCCCTTGTGCCACTGCAGCTTCTGCTGAGGAGTAACTGCTTACCGTGGCCCATCTTGGGAGGGAAGAGAAGGAAGAAGGGTGTTTTCAGTGTGGTCCAGAAAGGATATTTGGGATGCACTTTTCCTAAGAATCTCCATTAACATTGTCTCCTGAAAATCCTAAAGGTTCATATACTGAAGTTTCATAGATAAACCCTCTTACAAAAGCAGCACATGTATGTGAATTTTAAAGGAACACAGATCACAGACGCTATCTGACTGTATTCACTTTTGCTTATAGAGAACACACTACTGCAGTTTGCCCAAATACTGATTTATCACCTCCATCCTGCCATTTACACCTGCTCCTAATAAGTCAGGATGCAAGATTTGTGACAAATCCCATTTACCTCTGAATGTCTTCCTGCATTTACCTCTCCTTATCCTACCTCTGACACTGAAACTCTTTCAACAGTTTCAAACAGCTGTTTTAAATTTATAAATAACATGCTAGGGAATTTTTTCCCCTAAAATGAAATATTCGCTCTGGCACTGTACCCGTGAAAAGTACCATCAATTATACACAAGAGATCGTTAAATGACTCAAAATTAAAAATTAGAGCTTTATGCCACAAAGACAAAATTCCTACTTTGACAGTTAAAGACATAACTTCCGAAGGGTCCCAAAGATTCTACCCTTTGTCAGTTAGAAAAAAATATATTTCAGGCCATTTTCTGAGCTGTTTTAACTATTAGTTTTTTATCTTCCTTCTTTCTTCAAGTTAGAAGGGTGGTCCTAAGGGATTCATTCTTCACAGCTGTATGTAATTGGAGAAAAGTCCCTAACGCTCTGAAACATTATTTAAAATAATTTATTTCTACAAAACAAGTGGTACAGTTAGACTATCTAACAATATGCTATAAACGCTTTTGTGATTAGAGTGGTATGTCCTAATGTGGCAACACCGCCATATAAGAAATACCAGCCATCCCAAACATGCTGACACAGATACTGAATTATACTTCCTCTTCAGGTAAGATTTATTAGATTTCTTTTGTGAGCCCACAGCTTATTTCTAGATTCTTATGAAAACACATTTAACATGCTAGGAAATGTAGCACCCCACTGAATGTACACTGATCATATGAACTTTATTATCCATGCTAAACAAAGAACAGAGGTATGAAGTCCCAGCAGCAGCAGAAGTTGTAGGATCTTCAGGAAGGTTGCATCAGTTCTAATGTAGACTGTTAGGAGAACTGCATTCCAAATTTCCTTTCTGAATTTTGTTGGAAACACTTTCCAGCCTCTTCTGCATCTCCCACAGAAGAGCAAACACTGCTAACTTAAGCTTTGCAGTACTGGGGCTGACTTTGTCAGTCTTCAAAGAAGTTTAGAGTATCCTCAAGGTTGGCATAAATTCTGAGTGCTCACTACAGCCCTTTGTGCCTTTACATACCTAAGCCTTTCTGGTACAGGGGGACTCAACACTTGGTTAGTTCCACTTCATGTTACAAGATAAACAGCAAACACCTCTATAGAGGTTTGCAGTAGCCAAAACCTGGGTGAGAATGCTCTTTCAGTAACATCCTACAGCTTATAAAACTTTACAAAACGAAGTTTGTCAACATTTAAAAATGAGAACTGCCCTCTTTGTAGGCTAAGGGGGCACAGAACTCACTGCCTAGCCCAAAGTCAGATGTGCTTTCTGAGAGTTACTGATGACATACATTTTCTGCCCTGCTTAGAACATATGCGTATTTTGTACTCTTTCAATAAAATAAGGGAGAAAATAAAGCTTTATTAAGTTCTGGGAAGTGAAGTGTGAATATCCAATCGCACAAGGCTGATCCTGTTTTGGTACAAGCTTCTTCCTGATGTGGCAGCTTGTTGCCCTCCCTTTGCATCAGTTAAGGGAAGTGGCACACGTGAGCAAGTCTAATGCAAATGTCAGTAAACAAAGAGGGCAAACAGGCCAGAACAGTACATTTCCAGCACCACACCACTGCCACTCAACTGCAACCTCCAAAACCACGATTAACAAAATTAAGGTGCAACAATAGAATTTACCTTTTCCTCCATGACTGGCGATGACTGCAGTGACAAACATAACAGCCAAAACACAGCAGCAATCACACAAAAAGCAAGACAAAAAGAAAGAAAGAAAGAAAAACAACTATTAGAGAACAAAGGTCATGCAAACATGCAGCCCTACGAGAGACAGTGTAAAGAGACAGTGTATGCATGCGCCCTAAATCGCGCTATGTGAAGGTGTGCAACATACTCTTTACCCTCTCAGGTGGCAGTAAATACCCCAAAAGTTCTCGCACAAACTTCTCTCAAGTGACAGACAAACACACTTTGGGTACGTATGGTCTTACACAAATATGCACCTTCAGAGCCTACCATACATAAAACACCCAAGCACATTCATGGATGAAAATAGGAAATGATACCTGTATCTTCCCCAAAACATCAGTGCACCAACAAACACAAATGGTGGTGTTCGTCCACACACAGCTGTGCGGTGACACAAAAACACATCTTTAAATGCTTGTGCCCAACAGGTAAACGCAGCACATGCTTGAACAGTGCAAAGCTTGAAATGAAGGAACAAGTCCCACTTCCCACTGGTTGTTCCTACAAACTCAGATAAAGGCCTGTCAGGGACTTTCACAGAAATACAGTGCTGCTTTTTTTTTTTCCCTCTTCCAAGAGACTAGCAATATGCCACACTTCAAAGCATTCACCCAATACAAAGAAGCAATTCCTAAAAATTCTTGAAAATGAAACTTTTGCCCTTCAACCCTTAGAATGGTGGCCCTGCAGGTAAAACCAACAACGCTTTTCGCTATCCATCTCTTTCACTGAATGATGACATAAAGTCACAATTAATTTTAGCTTATTTGAAAATTCAGGAAGGGAAATCTCATTAAAACCAATTTCTACTGCGTACTCCAATCCAAACTTGGCAGGTGCATACGCATAGTGCCTGTTTAAGGAGGGAGGCCCTGAGCATGCTTTTGCCTACAGCACCTTTAGATTTTATCATCTAAGTAACTGCACAGATATATTCTTATTTACAGAAGGATAAGTGGGAAGGGAAACAAGGCTAACCTACTCATACCATTACAATTGTGACCAGGATTAGACTGGGGCAGTTGTAAATGAAAAAAGTAGTCTGATGAGAATGTCTTTATGAACATTTGCTCTCACACTCAGAAGAGCACCTATAATCTACTGGCTCTTTTTATACCATGATTCCTCTTTCTAGAAGAGGAGGAGAAGAGACCCATCATACCCATCTCTTTTACCTAGAGAGGGTACTATCTGTCTTTTGATATTTTTCCTACATAGATTTTTATATTTTGGACAGTTCATTTGGATATTAAGTATAATCTGCAATCAGGCAATGGCTAGGATGCCAGACACCAAACGCTGTCTTCTGTAATTGTTTTTGTTCTTCTAAGCCATTCTCTGTTGGGACACTGATTTATTGTTTTGCAGAAACATAGTACTGAGCACTTACTATTCAGACCACTGAACAACTACCACAACCTTTATTTCATCCTCTCTAGAAGGAATACTGTAAGATCCTATTTTCTGAAAAGACTATTTGATCCTCAGAAGAGGAAGGGTAATTAACTGTGGCTTTCCTTCCTTTACGTACACACTGTAAAAAGGCTTTGGTAGCCTTACAAATGAGACGATAAATACCTTATCAACCAAATAAATGAAGGATCTCTTTTTGAGATACCAATATACATGTATTCCCGCTGCAAATTATTCTTGCAGCCAAGCCTGCCAAAGTATTTTTAATTGATAGCGAATGTAATGAAGTAACACTACTCACTGTTGTTTGTTTTTGTTTTCCCCTGGGGGAGCTTGAGTCATGCAGCAATTGTGATTTAAGTACAATTGTCATTTTAGAAAAACAGAGAGAAGGCATGTGCAGTTGACCAAATTTCAAGTTTTGAAATGCTTGGGATTTCCAAGACTATGGAAAGAGCTCATCCAGACCAGAATGCTCCTGGTCCAATTCCTTATAGATCTGATTAAGAACTGCACTATAAATCAGAGAGCACATGTAGAAGAAAAACTAGATGAGTCAGTCTGCCTTTCAAGTTGAGGTAAAGGCTGTTTAAAACCATGATCTTGCTCCCCCGAGATATTGCTGAATCTTCTCTGTCTAGTGGATGGCAGGGTAGCTGTGCTTCTCTGCACAACAAAAGAAACAGAAGCACATGTGGACACTTTACTTTCAGCTACATTGTGCCATGTCTGCTCAGCAGCTCACAGCCTACCCAGTCTCCACCTGAGACATGGAAAGAGTAGCAAGATACAGATGCAGACATCAGCACGGCTGTACTTTCTGTAAAATGTCCATGAATTTCAGATGGGCAAGCTCAGCTGGACTGAAAATGTGAGAAACAATCAGCAGCCAATAACACAGGCTCGAGTGAGGATCTCAGTGAAGAAGCATTTTTATTTGCAATTGCAATGGCAGGCATCCTGCAAGGAGGAGCGTGCTGCAGGAATGCATCATAACCTTATATCCCCTATTACCTGACGCTTGATTCCTCCAATTTCCTCACTGGTGGAGTACTACAACATACTAGACTCTTTTTACTATGCTATGTGTGTACAATTTTATTTGGCCAACCTTTAATTTTTCCTTTCTCCCTTTTTATTTTTTCTTCTCTCATGACTGGAGGGGCCTGTGATTCTTTGTTTTTGCTGATTTTGCAGCTGCTTGTTTTTCTTTGCCGTCCTTATTTTGGAACAGGGGGACCTTCCACTGTCCCACTGTGTGCTTAACACCCTGGCCACATACTGTTATGCCTGCACAATCACTTTCGAATATGCAAGGTTAGTAGAATTTTCCACTGCAAAAACACAACTATAATTCTCATAACAAGACCTAGCCTACCCTGTTTATCCTCTACCATAGAGTGTCTAAGAGCTTGTGTAAAGTCATCTGACAGCAAAGGCACGCAGTGCAGCAGAAGCCTCAAATACGTATGTTTTTGCAGTAATTGAGCTCATTTTCCTTCTGCATCCTACCTTCCTTCCAACAACAGGTCTATGGAAGGCTTTGCGCCATATTTTCCACATATGCAATGATGTTACATTGCCAAAAGTTGTGAACAAAACTGTTAATGCCATCAACCTTGTGTGCATACAACCATCTAGGGTCACAGAACCATCTAGGTTGGAAGAGACCTCCAAGACCACCTAGTCCAACCTCTGACCTAACACTAACCAGTCCTCCACTACACCATATCCCTAAGCTCTACATCTAAATGTCTTTTAAAGACCTCCAGGGATGGTGACTCCACCACTTCCCTGGGCAGCACATTCCAATGCCTAACAACCCTTTTGGTAAAGAAATTCCTCCTAATATCCAACCTAAAACTCCCCTGGCGCAACTTCAGCCCCTTGTCCTGTCACCAGGCACGTGGGAGAACAGACCAACAATACCACCAGTACAGAACCAGAAGATAAGCCCCCCAGCCCAGCAGGATGCCCCACCTTCCATTCATACCCACCACTCTGGCATAAAACAGAGTGCTAGCTGGAGAAGGAATATCAAGGCTGCAGTGAACCTGGAAGGAGTCTCAGGCTATTTACCAAATGTTCTAAAAATTCATGGTTTTTACTACTCCCTTTCTGCGTCCTTCAAACCTCTTTCATGTGGGGAGGCAGGAGGCTGTCTCTTTTTCTCTCCCTTTTTTATTCTTACAATACTATTTCGGCAGTTTGAATTCAGCCTTCCCCAGAGCCGTCCAATTCAGCAAAAGGAAGGCACCGCTTCTAGGGTACTTGTATTTCTTAAGCCAAAGCCTGAAATTTCCTTTCTTCTTCATTACCTCAAACCTAACTGACATTTATTCTTGCTATTTTTCTTCATTAATGATTTTGCTCTTTCTTCACATCCAAATTCTGCTTACTGCTCCTCTTTCACATATCCTCATCCCTAAACGGATTATATCATTCTCGCTTCAAAAAGGTTCATGACTTTCTGCTTATCAATTTTCCTAGTTTTGTCATATCCATGTCTTCTCCCAGGCTGTCCTTTGTGTATAGTCTGACATGCCGTACCTGTTCTTAGCCTAATGCTTTCCAAAGATTTGGTTTTTGAGAGAAGCACAGCAGTATTAACTAAATGAAGTTCAGAGTTATTAAGAAAGACCAGTCAGACGTATTCTCTAAGACACAAGAGAGGACACACCTATCGGGCAGTCTTTTTTGAGTACTCCCATGCAGCTGTTCTTCCCCTAGCTAACAATGCTCTAATCCCATTGCAGCAGGCTACCAGATCTGCCAAGGCGCCGTTTGCCCTCAGTGAAGCCATGCTGACTGCCACCAGTCACCTCCTTATTTGCCATGGGCCTCCACGCGGTTTCCAGGACGATCTGCTCCATGATCTCACCAGGCACACAGGTGACACTGACTGCCCTGTAGTTCCCCAGCTCTTCCTTTCTTCCCTTTTAAATAGGGGGGTTACATTTCCCCTCTTCCAGTCAGTGGGAACTCCACCAGCCTGGCACAATTTCTCAAAGATGATTGATAATGGCTTAGTAACTTCATCTGTCTGTTCCCTCAGTACCCTCAGATGCATCTCATCAGGTCCCATGGATCTGTGCACCTTCAGGTTCTGTAAATGGTCTCCATGCTGATCTTCTCCCACAGCAGACAGCCCTTCATTCTCCAAGGTCCTGCCTTTACCTTTTGGGGCCGAGGTTATGTGGCTTGAGCTCTTGCTGGCCAAAAAGTCTAAGACTTTGGCCAAAAAGTCATTGGGTACCTCAACCTTCTCCATATTCCAGGTAACCAGGTCTCCCATTTCCTTCTGGAGAAGGCCCAGAGTTTCCCTACTCTTCCTTTTTATTACCAATGTACCTATAGAAGCCTATCCTGTTGGCCTTGATGTCCCTGGCCAAATTTTATCCTAACAATGCTTCAGCTTTCCAAACCTGATCCTAGGCTGCTCGGACAACGTCACTGTATCCCTCCCAGGCTACACATCCTTGCTTCCACGTCCTGTAGGCCTTCTTTTTCTGCTTGTGTTTGGCCAGGACCTCCTCGTTCATCCATGCAGGCCTCCAGGTGTTTTTGCCTGAGTTCCTCTTTGTTAGTATGCATTGCTCCTGAGCTTGGAGGTGACCCTTAAATATCAACCAGCTTTGTTGGTTGATATTTTGGTATATTACCGTATTTGATATTTTTGGTTTCTTTTCTCTTACCTTCAGGGCTTTGTCACATGGTACTCTATCAAGCAGATCCCTGAGGATTGCTAAAGTCTGTTTTCCCAAAGGCCAGGGTTAGCTGGCTAGTTTAAAGCCCATTAACAGAAATAATAATTTGTGAGAGATAAAAATCGCCACGGAAAACGTATTTTTTATGTCTCAGTGGCTCAATAAGTTGTGCTCATTCTGAGTAGATTTATATAATGTTTTGTTTGATTATTACTTCTCTAACCAGTACTTATGAAACATTGCTTTCTTTTTTTTTTTTTTATTTTCTTTCTTACCCCAAGGGCAGTATTACTGGTATATAAAACACATCTGTAATGAAATCAATGCAGTTGCAACTTTTGTGCTTTAAATTTGGTCTAAGACTACAAAATACTAGGGTTTTTGTGTACTGAACTTCGTTACTACTACTGTCATTCTTTAAACAAAGGCTGGTTCTATGAAAACGGGGGAAAATCACTTTCTTTCTCATAAGTAGGTCTATTGGGTGACTGACCTGCAGAAATTTTCCCTTGAAGAAATTGAGGAAAAACTTATATAATGGCTAATGGATTTAATTGCCACAGTTTTGCTGGCTATCACACACATGCACACAGGCATTCACACAAATAAATACTCTCTGCCACCTCCATTCAGTTTACAGATAAACCTTTTACATGCTACCTGAGAATACAAACATATTTTTCCAGATGTCCTCCGCCCATGGCAGTGTGATAAGGTCTAAAGTTTCTAAATGAACACAAAAAACTCCTCTTCGTAAAACCTTAGAAAACTTACCTATAACTCACCCACAACCATTACAAAAAACTTCAGCTACAATCCATGCCCAGAGGGAAAGATCCTTCTTCTGGTTTGTTTCTCTGTCAAATATGTGCACTCAGTTTACAAGTTCCTGGATGGCATACATTATATGGAGAGGTTATGGCCCTACCTTCTCCCAGGTACACTGCTCTCAGTTTGATTATTTCCGCCAACCTGCTGCATCTTGGATCGTTCAATGTGCTCCACATAAGTCTGGATCATCTGCGAGGAGAAAAAAAATCCATGAGCCAACTATAACAGAAGAAAAGACTCAATTTCTGCTTTTGTTTGATTTTCTCAACCATCCGTTTCTCATTTCCCTTTTTCTTAAAGAACAAAACAAAACAGGTGAAATAAGATGACACTCCTCAACTTTGCTCTTCTTCTAAGCTGATGACATAATTGAATGGAATAAATTGACAGAAAATCTGTCAGAAAATTATGTCAGAAATGACTTAGGATTAACCAAGAACCATGAAAAAACATATTCAAAAATAATGTAAAAGGTATCCTGGAGGCTGGTTAGTAGCAGGAGACGAGGCAGGGGGGCGCTCTTCATAGAATAAAAACCTGGTGACTTTGCAAGTGACCTATAGATGTTATCTTGTCCAACCCCCCTACTCAGGCAGGACCATCCAAAGAAGGTTGCCCAGGACCCCACCCAGATGGGTTTTGGGTATCTCCAAGTATGGAGACTCCATAACCTCCCTGCACAAACTATGCCAGCACTTCATCAAATGCACAGTAAAGAAGGGCTTCCTGAGGTTCAGACAGAGCCTCCTGTGTTCCCCTTTGTGTCTTATCCTGTCACTGGGAACCACTGAAAAGATCCTAGCTCCATCGTCTTTTCATCCTCTCTTCAGATATACCTGATGTTCTTCAAGATTCAGAAGCTCTAGTTCACTCTGGTAAAGATGAATTTTTTGACATGATTTTATGGGCAGGCTAAGAGTTTGTTTGTTCAGAAATAATGAGATGATAGCCTACCTCTGTGTGACGCTGATGTAAAGCATTATACTCTTTCTTCATTTCTGATTCACGCTCTTCCAGTCGTGAAACTATTAAGAAAAGATTCCAACAATTAGCTAACGTACAGATCAGTCTCCCCAGAGCAACTAGAGAAGTTTCAAAACTTATACTACAAAACAGGCACACTTTGTTAGAAATGAACTCATATCTACTGAATGAAACAAACCGAAACAGAGTAATGCAGAGTAGAGTCGCTGGTTTTCATTACAAACTTACTTCATGGGTACCAGCATGTTCCCAAAACAGGCAGACTGGGTGGTGCAATAGAAGTGCAGAAAAAGAGCACTAGCCAGGTACCCTATAAATGTGGTGGTTTATCAAATTAAATTATCCTCCGGGGTGGGTGCCTCCCAGCTGTTTGAGTACAAGAAGTATTAGACAAAACATGATGGGAACTTCAACCAACAAAATGCAGCTGCACCTGTTAAGAAAGCATGTGCATAAAAAAAAAAGGAGGTGCTGTTCAAGCGCAAGAAGAAACTGGAAGCCAGGTACAAAAACCTTTACCAATGGCCCAAATCTTGCAGATGGAGAGACAAAGCACGTTCCATGCCAGAGAAACACTGAATCCTCTGATAAATTAGCGTATCTATAACCCATCCTTTAGATGACTCAATTTTATACCTAAGAAAGGGATAGCCAGAGATTTCAGCTTTTGCGTAAGTTACATTAAAACAAACAAACAAAAACATGAAATATTTGCACAATAGCTGTTGCATGGTCATGTAAGGCAAACTGTATAATCATGTCTGGTGCACAACTTTGCTTACTCTGATCTGCATAGTTTTTGGTCTTCAGCTCCAACTGTCGAGTCTGAAATTCAAGGTGTTCCACTTGGATTTGTAGTTCTTTCTTCTCCTGCTCCAGTGCATCTTCAAACTCTATAAACTTCTGTATAGGGAAAAAACAGGAGGAGGCAAGAATGAGAAATAAACTTAAAACACATTTGCTCTTTATGACTTTGCCTCTTTTCTCTTCCCTCATTAAAAAAAAAAAAAAGCATAAATTTTAGAAGAGGAGATAAGAATTTCTACGTACTGGAAGTACTACAATAGCATTTAACGGAGCTGAAGAAGGTATCTTACAAGAGAAAGTAAAAGATGCATTCTGTGTATAATTAACATATAAACTATGGTCCAACATAAACCAGTAAACCAGTGCAATTCTATCATCTTCAGTAACATTTTTCTTTCTCATGCCAGGCGGAATTTTGATGCCTGTTTATTTTATGTCAGAGAAGACAAATTCTATGTCTATGGTCATATATTAATGACTACGTATGTCAGAAACCTTCTTCAGAGTGATTTGTGTATTTGTGCAGTTTTAGAAAGCTCTGACTGTAATTCCTGCTGTGCGTAGGTTTTGCAGGAAATCTGCAAGTCTTGTGGAAAACCTATCCACAGCTGTCAGACTTCATAGTGCCTTTGCAATCCACTTCCCAGAGCTTTAACCAGAGGTTAGAAAAAGTAAATAAATAAAATATAGAGAAGAAAACTAACAGTTAAAACTGTAAAAATTAGAGTAACGTTGAATGAAGTGATTCTGTAACTCTTGAGTCACTGAGAAATTCCAAGAAGTCTTACTTTTGACAATTTCATAAGTTGTGTTACAGCCTAAATCAGTGCAGAAAGGAAGAAGTAGCTGTTGGGAAGCAAAGCTTCCCAGCCTGATGAGAACTTGCAGGAAGGAAATCCCAGGGAGCCTTCCCCCAGCCAGAAAACACTAACCCCAGAACTTCTGACATCTCTTCCCCCACTCCTCCTCTTCCATGCTGGCCTTATTGGGGAACCAGTCATAGGAAATGAGCTCAGAGTAACCTCAGTACCCAGTGATCGTTAAATACTCCAGCAATGAACTGGAGAAAGGCTCTGATATGTGGGAGCCGACCAAACATGACCAAGCAAGCGGAGGAAAAGATTCTCGCAGCAGAATTTGATGAATTTATATTTCGAAAGAAAAGGCTTGGCTTGCCACTCTTGGCAAAGAAGGCAGGGAAGGGATCATCTCTGATAACTCTCATTAGCAACAACGAAGTGTCAACAGCACACACAGCAACACAGGTTACTTACTGCAAAGCAGTAAGAGCTGAAGGAAGGATTTTTACACACATACTAACCTCATTATGAAATCACAACAAAATAGTACCTAATATCAGGCTCGGATTTCTGTAAAATGTTACTTTCGACCAGGGACTTTAGTCATTCTCTATATCAGATGCTATCAATGTAGAGCAGAGAAAAAAAATGCTAGAAAAGTAAAACACACAAAATACTCCATTTAGCTCCACTATAGTGGACTGATACTGTATGTGACTCTAGATTAGAGCTGTAGTCACAGCTGCTTTCATGACACATTTAAACTAAACGTGGCCCCTGGAAAGCAAATGTCACCTTCAAATCTCTAAGTATATTTAAGCAAGCCTAGTTTTCATGTTGTACGTGGGCCCATGAATGGTTCTGTACAGCCAACTACCATGTACTGCTGCAATAACTTACCTTCCGTATTACTAGACTAGGAAACCCAATTAGTTCTGATAGCGTTACCCACCACAAGCACGTGGAACAATCCATACAGCTCAGAAGACGTTTGTTCTGTTACCCGTGCACACCCTCTCCACAGCAAACCACATGTAAAGCACAGGACCACCACACTTACAAGGAAGGTCACTGCTATCAAACCAGCTTTAGAACAAATCCTTTCCTGACCTCGAGGATCCAAAACTTCTCTTTCATCTCTACCGTGCCTCATTACATTATTCCTAAACAGCAACATCCATGGAAGGTAAAACCACAGCACCAGCTCTCCTCTCAGAGATTACACGTGCACATAATCATTCCACGCCGCAGGGTGTCTTTTTTCTCACTTCATGTCTTCCATTTAGACAAACTGCAGAGACCACTGGAGCAGCCCCACAGCCCCTTATTCAGAGCTGCATAGGAAGAGAGCGAACAACAAATAAAGGGGAGATCTCTAATCTACATTTAAGATGTTTTCTTGAAAAGAGCAGGCCTTGGGAGAGATAACTCAGGATTATGAAGGGCAAACTGCTCCTAAGCACACTTTGCTGCCAGCCCTACAGCTCCTATTCTCAGTCTGCCTGCAAAATGCCCCTTAGGTTGGGTTCTGACAGACTCATCACAACACGCGTACAGTGAACTGCTGAAATCTCTGTTTAAAACCATGAACACTGGGAAGATAAGATTGCTTTCACCCTCCTCTGTACCCTGCACAGGGCAAGTACTGCCCTCTACAAACGGCGACTCCCTGCAGAGCAGAGCAGTCCCATGGAGCAGCAGCAGAGCCCTCAGCCCGTCTCTTTGGACACTGCAGCAGAAGGGGACGTGGCAAATACAATTTGAAAGAGTAAAACCTCACTGGACTCCAGGAGACACAATCTGGTTGAAAATCATTTAATAAGATTCCCACGGAAATTAATACAATTAAATATAGAGAAATACTCTTTCTCTGGGGTTTGTTAAAACCCATCACATGAAGCAATACAGCCATTGACTACTCTCAGGTAAGCCACGCGCACATTTTCCGTTCCTTTTACTGGAATTAGCAGCCACAGCGGAGACGTCACGATGCTGGTGAACTGGATCCTCTCTTCAGGTGACTGAAAGGTCCCATCATTTATCATTCCTGTTGACTTTAAAACCCTTCAGTAACTTCATCTGAACAATGAGTCAGTTTTTATTCCTACAACCTGTATTTATAGAAACATGCAAAAACACTTTGGTCATGTCTTATTTTTCCTGCACTCGCTGTTCTGCAGTGCTTTTAATCCTTAAAGGCGCTTTTAAGTTTCTTTTCCATTCTGCCCAGATGTATTACAACACATTTTATTTTCCCCATAGCTTTTTTGATGCAGTATTTTCTAGAAATACCAGAAATGTCAATACCTTTTTTTCCTCTCTATATTCTTAAAAGAGTTACTGGATATCTCAGAGGCTACGCATTGACTTTTTCATTAAATTTTAAGACTGTACAAAGTTTTAGACTTTTAAGTAAAAGCATTTTCTCTTTGAAATGTCAATTCAACATTGAAACCACTTAGTCAGTAACAAATATCCAGTGATCTGTTTTGGGGATTTTAAGAAGGGCAGATTTTTTCTTGAAACTCTTTCCAGAATAACTATATCATTTCACACTGAGTGAAAAAAAAAATAACCAAGACAGTTACACTGAGCACAGACCTAAAGAAGAAGTTTAACTGGGCTTAGATTTTTTGGTATAGCTTAGACCAGTCATCCATCTTCCTCCACCTGCTCTCAGGGATTTGCTGGAACTGCTCCATGGTAAAGCTCTGCTGACAAACTTAATTACGACCAATTTCTAAATCCACATCACATCTCACATCTTCAGCTTTCACTCTTGCTCAGCTCTTTTGGCTCGAGACACCCACCTTTTCCTAACTCTCCATCCAGGATCATGCCACCCTGCTCAGGCAGGAATCATGTTTTTAGTGGCAATAAAAATTAACTGACTTTAAGGAAAATAATCATGTATCTCTGGGCAGTAAATTAGGAAGCAAAAGAAGGTACAAGACCAATTTTATTCCCACTACGCAGGTCATCTTTAAAAGGATTCCTGGATTTGTTACTGCTATTTGGGCTTAGTTCAGAGAAACTGAAAGCTTAAGTCTTCTCAGGCCTGTCCTGGTCCCTCCAGATGGCACCTTCCCTCCAGTGTGTCCGACCCCACCACACAGCTCAGTGTCACGGGCAAACTTGCCGAGTGCGGCCACCCAGACACTTCCTTACACCAAGCGGTCCATCTGTCACATCCATCTCTCGACAATTTTCAGACCAGGATAGCATGCAGGACGGTGTCAAGTGCTTTGCACAAGTCCAGGTAGATGACACCAGCAGCTCTTCCCCTAGCTAACAATGCTCTAATCCCATCGCAGCAGGCTACCAGATCTGCCAAGGCGCCGTTTGCCCTCAGTGAAGCCATGCTGACTGCCACCAGTCACCTCCTTATTTGCCATGGGCCTCCACGCGGTTTCCAGGACGATCTGCTCCATGATCTCACCAGGCACACAGGTGACAGCTCTTCCTTTCTTCCCTTTTAAATACGGAGGTTATGTTTCCCCTCTTCCAGTCAGTGGGAACTCCACCAGCCTGGCACAATTTCTCAAATATGATTGATAATGGCTTAGCAACTTCATCTGCCTGTTCCCTCAGTACCCTCAGATGCATCTCATCAGGTCCCATGGATCTGTGCACCTTCAGGTTCCTTAAATGGTCTTAGATTTGGTCCATCACTCTATTATCGATGTCACCCACTAAACCATGTCCCCAAGCACCACGTTCAACACTTCCTTGAACACCCCCAGGGATGGTGACTCCACCACCTCCCTGGGCAACCCATCCCAATGCCTGACTGCTCTTTCTGAGAAGAAATGTCTCCTCATTTCCAACCTGAACCTCCCCTGGCACAACTTGAGGCCATTCCCTCTAGTCCTATCACTAGTTACCTGCGAGAAGAGGCTGACCCCCAGCTCTCCACACCTTCCTTTCAGGTAGTTGCAGAGAGCAATGAGGTCTCCCCTGAGCCTCCTCTTCTCCAGACTGAACACCCCCAGTTCCCTCAGCCACTCCTCACAGAACTTGTGCTCCAGGCCCTTCACCAGCTTCGTAGCCCTTCTCTGGACACGTTCCAGGGCCTCAATGTCCTTCTTGTTCTGAGGGACCCAAAACTGAACACAGCACTTGAGGTGCGGCCTCACCAGAGCAGAGTACAAGGGGATGATCACCTCCCTGGCCCTGCTGGCACCACTATTCCTGATACAAACCAGGATAACCTTGGCCTTCTTGGCCACCTGGGCACACTGCCGCCTCATGTTCAGGCGAGCATCAATCAGCACCCCCAGATCCTTTTCCTCCGCACAGTTTTCCAGCCTCTCTGCCCCAGGCCTGTAGCGCTGCATGGGGTTGTTGTGGCCAAAGTGCAGGACCCGACACTTGGCTTTGTTGAACCTCATCCCACTGGTCTCTGCCCATCGACCCATCTAGTCCAGGTCCCTCTGCAGGGCCTTCCTACCCTCTGGCAGATTGACACTTCCCACCAACTTGGTGCTGTCTTCAAACTTACTATGAAGCTGACTTACTGGATGGAGTGGCTGAAATTCCTTTGTCCTGCTCTTCAGGTGCTCTCCCAGTGACCTGTGAGCCTTTTCCAGGCTTTGGGCAACTATCACTATCAAACTGGGAGGGGCAGGATGTATTGGGGTTCCCCTCTCCCAGCAACCCTCGTTTAAAGCCCTCAAATGGATCTTAAAAAGAAGTAACAGCTCATACTGTTTGCTCAGAATAATTTTACTTGAAAAGTAATTTTAATAACACACTGCTATTTATGAATATTAATAAACATCATATGCTTAAGTGACAGAAAGAGGATGAAGGATCTATGTTTATGTGGAGGATCTATGTTTGGATATAGTATTTGTTTCCCCCTCAAAGATTACTGAGAATCAAGTAAGCTTCCTGCAGGGCAAAGACTAACAGGCATTGCATTTTAAAAGCCTGATTCCTCATAAAGAACTGATTCAGAAATATGTACCTCATGGTCAGGTGCTATTGCCTATAATTGTTCTGACAATCTTCTTAAGATTAATCAAACTTGTAAACTGAAGGATCTCCAAATGCATTTCATCTAATCAGTGTAAAATTCATATAACACATCAGAAAATAGTAGAATAACTGTTTTTAGTAAGTATTGTTCCAGTAATATTTGTCAGCTATGAACACCTCTAATATGCTAAATATATATATATATATATATAGTTTTCGCATAGAAGAAACATTCTGTACAAAAACATGTTATGGGGGAAAGACCAAAAAGGCGAGGGAAGGGCATGCTACTTCTGTGTTTACACAAGTAATACCTTGGAGTTAGGCAGAGGAAAAATACATCTTGTATTTTAGCTTTTAATCAGCATTTGATCCACTTGATATTTACATAGCTCATCCAGTATAAAACAATTACCCACAAGCTTCAGAACACACCTCCTGTGTACCCCCAACAAAACCCTTCCAAGAGATTGTAAAACAAATGATCTCGTTTGTAGTTAAGATTTGACTGTATTGCTTGAATGTCTGCTGGCAAACTCTTACTCTTAAATCCTTTGGTACCTGTACATCAGACTTCAGACAAGCTTGGCTCATCACCGACAGAATGACATCTCTCTCCTGCATCACAAAACTAGAGCCAAGTGGCCTGCCACCGAGAAGGATCCCCCAGGAGATGAGGTCCCAGGACCAGCACTTTGTGTATTTATCAAGATGCTTCTCTGCTGCCAGCCTGGCTTTAGTTCACTCTGCTGACAGATTGTGGATCTGGGATAAACGTCTGCTGCTATTTCTGATCAAGTGACACCCAAACAGGGAAGTGAATAAGGGCAGACTGCTGTCCATAATACTAAAATCACACTGCAGGAGATGGGAAAGTGGTCCTTGCTTCCTTTCCTGCTCCTGTCCTTCCTCAGCCTGACACAGTGGAAGACCTGCCTGCAGAAGTTTAAGAGCAATCTAGAAATCCAGCAAGTAGTTCTTCAGTGCAAGGAGGCAATTCTCTACCCTCCCGTCTGACTAGACAAGAGACACCATTTACTTGTTTCCCAGTGAACATCCCCAATCCATCTTATAGATACTTCATCCCTTCCCTGTACCATTATCATCTGCATTAGCATTAATCGCAGTCCTGCAGCAGGTGACAGGTAACACAAAATCACATCTTTGGCTTACAATCCTATTTGGTTTTATTGCTACAATTTTCTGTAAGGAAAGCATGTTCAGAATCAAAAGAGTTCCACCTTGCACACAGCGCACACACTGACAGAAGGCTGAATCACAGACGAGGTTATCGCTGTTGCTACGGATAGCTTGTAAGAGTAGTTTACCATGTAAGAAAGAAAGGAGAAAAACGAGAACTTACAACCAATGCTTGCCTACTTAGGTATGAATCTGGAACACAGTTCTCCAGGAACAATTTTTGTTGTTGCTTATTTTAAATACATGGAGTTAATTTTATCATCTTCAGTGTTATGTTTGAATCATAATTTTCAACACTGTATTAAATTCTGAATCATGTTCAGCTCCTATCCCTGACAAGAGACATAAATATGAGAAAAGATTATTAATACCCCAATGATTTCAGGTTTGCCTCACCCAGAAGAGGTGATCACTTGACAGATGCTCACACTTGCATTGCCTTTTACTTCTGAACAGTTAAATGGATTTCTTTTGGAATCATGTAACAAGAGGGAGGTAAGTGTCACAAATGTGACATCTAGTATTAGCGGGCTCAGTAGAAAACCATCAGTACAATCTTACACTATTTTTCAAGATAACAAAGAAACTAGTTACTTCGGGATCAACATTTGTAAACCAACACAACAATAGAGGTGGACTTGAGTTAAATTGGAAGAACACTACAGATACGTACAGATACAGAACCTTACAGATTCTGCTGCTCATTCTGTTACCACAATCTGACACTGCCCGCAGGCATCGGGAATGGAAGAGCAGGAGTTTGAAAAATATAAGGACAGATCTTGCACATGGCTGGTTGTGAAGTTAGTCTGCATTTCACGCTTGCCAGTTGCTTTCAACTACATTTCGTGAAAAGCATCCAAGTGATATGCAAAGCCTTTCTTTCTCTGACATCTGTTATTCCTGACTGCTTTTCCCCTTCTGACACTATGAGGTCACCATCAAGCTGCAGGATCTCCCATTTAACCAGCTATCCGGGAGTTCCAATTTCAGGGTATGGAAATGGGAAGTGCCTTCCTAGACTGCCATCGTTCCAGAAACAGAAAATACGAGGCAGAAAAGGAGAAAGCATTCACAGCGGAGAACACCAGAAGTTTGAGCACAGAGCCTCACTTTCATCACCTTACCTCACCATCTTGTTAATTAGCCAAAGAGGGAGGGATCATATTTAAAGCATCCCTTAAACTGGGCTGAGGGCAGTTTTCAGAAGTTTTTCTGTTGCTTAAGATGCTGACACAAGCTAGTGAACTTGCAGTATTGCCACCCAGTTGAAGAGCTCTTTAAATACCTCACATCCCACAGAAACCGGTGGAAATCACAGCACACAGCTCTCCAAAGATCGCTTTTTGCCAAAACAGTGATTTTCTAACAAAACACCAAAGGCATCTCCAACTATTTCATAAATACAAAACACTGGTAAGCAAAAGCGATGTTATTGTAAAATAACAGTGCAACCAGCAAACCTTCAATAGGAACTGATGGCCACGGCAACGTGCTGTTGGAATACAGGGATGTTGCTTTTCTTTGAAGTGGGATATTGACACTCACGGATCTCCTGCATGTTCCACAGCAACGATGCCATCAAAGCACTTCAACAGCCTCAGTCAGGTCTGACTGGACACTGACAGCGAGAGAAGCCTTTGCCAGCTGCAGCACGGCAGACTGCTGTAACAAGCACACCAGTGCCTGTCTCCTCATTCCTGGAGTTGAACAGAGGCCCAGAGACTGACTCAGGCAGCGCCAACGCATCACGCCTAGAAACAGACCTGCTACCACAGGAGGAAAAGTTATTTACAGCTCATAGCTGCATTTACTGAGACCAAGGTTTCTTTAACCATTTTCCAATGCTCCCAGGCACCGGAGTGCCCCTGTGCAGAGCACTGACTACAAAAGCCATTTATTAGGGGGTCAGACCTACTAAGCAGCACCAGGGACTTTTTACACCACACATACGTGCATGGCAAATGAACATTCATTTAAAAAATTCTAACGGGGATTAACTCATGCTGCAAATCGTCAATTGGCTTTGCTACTAACTCACTCTTTGTTCACCTGGACTGCCACTACCTTTCCCGTGCTGTATGTAAAATCACACTGGAAGCGGCTTTCATGCAATGAGATGCCTGCAGACCAGCGCCACACCTGACAGAGATGCTCATCACTCTTCTGCACTCCAGGAAGCAATGCTAATGTACCACGACCAACCCTGCACTTCACATCTTACAGGCTGTGGAAGCTTTTACGTGCATTAACACTTGCCCAGTCATCTAAGAGTTACACTCCACACACGACTGTGGATCTCTGCAGAAGACCATACTTAGGGCACACAGAAAAGAGGTTTACATAACACAGAATGTCTCATCAGCGATGGACTCATTAAAACTCGTTTTCCTTGTGTTTTTTTTTGCTGGTGTCTCCTAGACCCTTCGTCGTCCCTGTTGGAACTCAGCCCCTTCCTGAGCAGACACCAGGCAAGCAACATTTGCCGAGACTGGATGGGAGCCCTGTAAGGGCAGAGAGGAGCCAAACCCATGTGTGCCCAGTCCCACACGCTAAACGCTCCACATGGCTTAGCGGCAGCCCTGCTCTGCCAGCCTCTTCTGCAGGTAGGGCCTTCAAAGGCCTTTTGGAGAAATGCCAAGTGATTTTCACAAGAAAAAGATACTGAGCCTTTCTGTTTTCCCCAAATATTGCTGAAAAGTGGTTAGCACCGTGTGAGTTACTGGGGTAACTGCCTCACACTGCTCACATAAACTTCGATGCAAAAAAAAAAAATAAAATAAAAAAGACTCACAAACTTACAAAACGGTTTGGGTTGGAAGGGACCTTAAAGATCACCCAGCTCCAACCCCCTGCCATGGGCAGGGGCACCTCCCGCCAGACCAGGTTCCAAAGCCCCATCCAGCCCGTCTCTGAACAATGCCATGGATGGGGCAACCACATCTCTGGGCAACCTGTCCCAGTGCCTCTCCACTCTCTGAATGAAGAATTACTTCCTCATATCCAATCTAAACCTACCCCCTTTTAAAGCCAGTACCCCTTGTCCTATTGCTACGATCCCTGACAGAGTCCCTCCACAGCTTTCCTGTAGCCCCCTTTAGGCACTGGAATGTGCAGGGATAACGTAGGAGAACACTCATTTGTTCTCATAAGAAGTACATTATCTCTTCGCTGTTTTTTTTTGTTTGTCTGTTTTTGTTTTGTTAAAAAGTCTCTTTGCAGACACTTTTTTGCCCACTTCAGTTCAACTGTGCATAAGAATGATGGAATACTTTTCAAATCTCGGCAAATGGCATTCTGCTCTGGTTCCTGAGCATCGCTTGCAGGGACTGCAACTGTTGTCACTTCATTTTTTTCCAGGGACTTGGTACACATGAAGAAAACGCTAGAGAGATGCTTGAGAGTAGAAATCTACCCAAGTCCAAAGATGCAAGATCATCCCAAATGTGCTGTTCCATTTCCCATCTGAAGTCCCATTCCCTCCCCCCTTCATCCCATAAATATTGGGCTTTCAAACATTTTTGTTTCTCAGAAGCTGCAAAATACTGGCTCTGTGAAATATTTAATAAGTCAAGTTCCAAGTACTCCATCACTTTTAAATCCTTACATGCTTTCATAAGAACTGTAAAGATTGTTTATTGATTTTATTAATTAAAATATCAGACCATTAATACATAATTAAAATTAGGAGTAAAACTTTATTTGCCTGGTTCTAGCTTTTGGCATTAGTAACGGACCATTGGTGCCCCCCTCATCTTTATGTTAGCAAGATTCTTGCAAGTCATTATTAAGGAACAAAAACACTTTTACGGTGTTTTACAGTTCCGGAGTTCAGAAGCTATTTCATTAATTACCTCTCTGCAAATCAGAATATGATTCATAATGATGACTACTGAAGCTTAAGTCTTTTGCTTGCAGTTTAAAAGATGGCAAAAGATGACTTTGCAACTAGTTTTTTGGAGAAGTGTAAATGATATGGCAGGTGATGGACTTTTTCTACCACCAGTGCTTTAACCCATCTCACAGCCCATTACTATTACTTTAGCAGGCTAAATAGCACACCTCAGGCTGGCAGACCTCATTTATGGCCAACAAGATGCTCTTGATTTCGGCAGAGACAGGCACACGTGTAGCGAGGGGAGACAGTGCAAGTCATCTCCCCTCTCTTTTGCGCCTATGCCCAAGTCTCTGCAGGCCAGGGATCTGTCACCTTCCATCGGTGGGGTCGTTCTCCCCACCATCCACTTGGCCATCCCCTGGCCCAGCTGCGCGCAGTGCTCACAGGAGGTAAACCTGTGCTCCAGGGAACTGCAGACTCTAACTCGGAAAACTGTTGTTTCCCAATGTATGGTTTTGGAAAAAAAAAAAAAAAGTTTCAAAAATCAGATCTTTAAATATAATTTTTGCTCCAAACAGCTTACTGCTGGCATTGAAAGGGATGTTTGTCCGCACTAGACTGCTACAGTGAGGCAGGCCACCATTTTCACATCAGCTTGACATGGCTCAAGAAATTAACAAGAATAATTTTTTTAAACCACAAACTAGTACGAAATTTCAAGCCACCTATTTGCTGCCGGTACCCTAGAGTGCATTCTTCAAAGTGACAGAGCTGCAGCTATTTCTGATTCATTCTCCTTCCCCCTTCCGAGCGGGCGGCCGGGCAGCCCCCGTCCCTGCCTGCTTGGCTCCAGGCGCACGGTGATGCAGGAGAAAAAGAGCCCGGCTGTGCGCGGCGGCAGGGTGATGGCCGCTCCCCGCCGCCGCTCCCGCAGGAGGCAGGGGGGCACCCCCCGGGCGGGCTGGCGGCGCTGCCCGGCACCACCGGGGCCCAGGGGGCCGCGCTCGCCCCGGCCGGGCCCCGCCGGCCCTTCTAGAAGCGCTCCGCTCCCCCTCACGGCCCCGGCCTCCCCCCTCCGAGGATGCGCGGCCCCCGCCGGCCGCCGCCTCACGGGAGGCCCCCCGGGACCCCCAGCCCGCCCTCGAGCGCCGCCCCCCGCGGGGAGGCCCCCGATGGGCGCTGGATGCCCGGCGGCGGGGCCGAGCGGGGGCCGGGGGGCGCTGAGGAGGCGGCGCGGGGCGGGGCGGGGCCGGGCCCGTTAGGCCGAGCCCGGCGGGGGGCGGGGGGGGGCTCGGCGGGGCCGCGCTCACCTCCTCGGCCTGCTTGCGCAGCGCCTTCTCGCGCTCGTACTGCGTGAGGAGCTGCTCGTTGTCCTCCCGCAGCAGCTCCAGCTCCACCTCGTGCTCCTGGTTGTCGGTCAGCACCGAGTCCAGGTTCTCCAGCACCGTCACCACCAGCGGCATCAGCTCCTTCACCACCTCCTCGTCGTAGCAGTGGATGAGCCGCTCGAACTCGCGGTAGATGCTGTTGGCCAGGCCCGACACCCGCTCCGACATCACCGAGCCCGAGCAGTAGTCGTCGCCCGGGTACCCCCCCACGCCGCCATCGTCCAGCTGGATCTCCAGCATCCTGCCGGCCTGCGAGCGCCGCGCCGCGCCCTGCCCTGCCCCGCTCCGCTCCGCCGCTGCCGAGGCCGCCGCCGGGCTCTGCTCCTCCGCCGCCGCCGGCCGCCAATGGGCGCGAGGCCCCTCCCCGCCGCGTCACGGGGCGCGGAGGCCGCCCGGCACCGCACGGCGCAGCCGCGGGGCGGGAGGGTCTCGGGGGGGGGCTCCTGGCCCCGTCGGTGTTCCCTCACTAGCGCCCAAAGCACGTCTGCTTGGCCTGGTCTGGGCCCCAGGGCTGAACCATTGCAGGGAGAGCAGTTGTCCTAGGCCCGGACACATCAACAAGCCAAAGAGTGGAAGGTCTTCTAAATAAATGCTGTGGAGGCTAGAAACTACTCGATGCTTCCCGATTTACACTTTGGGTTCTCCATCACCTAGCACAGATGTGAGCTGTGCTACCTGATCTGTCTGCTGTTCAGTGTGAGGTCTGATTAAGGAGGAATCCTGGAGGAAGGGGGCATCCTCCAGATGTAGAGTGTGATGGCATCTCCTCTCAGGCTCCCCTTCTTCATACTAAACAGCCCCGGTTCCCTTGGTTGCTCCTCAGAACACTTGCTTTGTAGTTTACTACCTAAAACTAGTTTTCTAGATCTACTTTAACACTTTACAGGATCAGAACTCCACCCTTTTCTCTGTATTATATTGTTTCATTGTTTCTTTATTGATATCTTAGCAAGATTTTCCAGAACAATTACATTCATGGTAGATATTAACACCAAAAATACATGCAAAGACTAAGTTCAGGGTATTTTTTGATAATAAGCATGTGGAATTTATTAATTAGAATCACAGAATATCCTGAGTTGGAGGGGACCCATGAGGATCATTGAGAGATCATCATCCTGGCTCCACACAGGACCACCCAAAAATCAAACTGTATTTTAGAGTGCTGTCCAAACACCTCCAGCAGCTCGGTGCTGTGACCACTGCCCTGAGGAGCCTGTGCCAGTGCCCGACCACCTCTGGGTGCAGAACCTTTCCCTAACCCCCATCCTGACCCTCCCCTGTCCCAGCTCCATGCCGTCTCCTCGGGTCCTGTCACCGTCCCCAGAGAGCAGAGCTCAGCGCCTGCCCCTCCGCTCCCCTCGTGAGGGAGCTGCAGGCCGCCATGAGGCCTCCCCTCAGCCTGCTCTGCTCTGCCCCAAACAAACCAAGTGACCTCAGCCTCTCCTCATATACCTTGCCCTCTAAAGCCTTCACCACATTTGTTATGCTCCTTGGACATTCTCTAACAGTTTTATGTCCTTCTTACACTATGGTGCCCAAACCTGCACACAGTGCTTGAGGGGAGGCTGCACCATTGCAGATCGGAGTGGGACAATCACTTCCCTTAACCAATTTCTTTTTCTTGAATGTTAAATTGATGAGCCGATCTTGAACAGAAGGCAAAAAAAGATTTCCTGATTGAGGCCAAGATGATCTGGCCTGTTCATCTCATTCTAAAAATTAACTTTGGTCTGTTTGCTCCCGGGACTATGAAGCATAGAGCAGAAACAAACAACCAAAACCAACAACAAGAAACAACAAGAACAAAAACCACACACACACACACACACAAAAAAAAAAAAAAAAAAAAAGAAAGCTACATTATAAGAAAAATTTGGGAAGTGTAGCCACACAGTGTTCCTTTGGACACTTACTATTTACCCCTCCATACAAAAGCCAAATGCAAGGAAGGGTATCTCATGGTAAATTAAGATGTGTCACCTAGCGTCCTGGTTTCAGCTGAGATATTTTTCCTCCTCGTAGCTGGTATGGTGCTCTGTTTTCTATTTAGGATGAGAAGAATGCTGGTGACACATCAACGTTTTAGTTGTTGCAGAGCAGTGCTTGCACAGAGGGAAGGACTTCTCAGTTTCTCACACCACCCTGCCAGCAAGGAGGCTGGGGGTACACAAAGAGCTAAGAGGGAACAGAACCAGGACAGCTAACCCCAATTCACCAAAAGGGTATTCCATACCATATGGTGTTATGCTTGACAGTAAAACCTGGGGGGGAGTTGGCTTGGGTGAGCTACTGCTGCTTGGGGTCTGGCTGAGTATTTGTCGTCTGATGGTGAGTGATTGTGTTGTGTGTTGCTTGTTTTGTATATTCTTTTGTTATTATTTTACCTTCCTTTTCTGTCCTATTCAACTATCTCAACTCATGAGTTTTACTTTATTTCCCCCCAGTTCTCTCCCTCATCCCACTGACCCACTGCGGGGGGGGGGGGGGGGGGGGGGGAGCAAGTGAATGGCCATGGGACACAGCTGCATGCTGTGTTAGAGCACAACACCTAGAAGAGCAGAAGTGTAATAAAATGCACAGAAGCTCTTGATGGTTTCAGAAACAGTGTTATTTAATATTCTGTTGTAGCCCTTCTAGACCTGATATCCTTCCATGCTAGTGAGAGACAAAGAAACATGGAGCAACTTGAGAGTAAGCAAATACACAGAAGCATGGGTTTTCCTGCCACCGTGAAGATGCCTCCTCCTCCACCTGCTTAATGTGTGCACTGAGGATTATCCTCTCTTACAGCCATTTCAGGCTCTGAGGTGAACAGCACAGATCATCTGATGGTGGAGCCTCTGGCAGCATCAGAAAGGCATCTCAGAGCTCAGCAGCAGAACAACCTCACTGGGGACCCATAGTACCTGAGAGAAGACATTTGCTGGTCAGTAAGAAAAATATGAAGTCGTGATAAGGTTATAGCAAAATATGTTAAATGATTAAATATCAATGCTCCAGTTTCCTCTGTTTCTAGAAAAAATATGCAATTCATTACATTATTAATTAAAACACATATTACACTGAGACTGTTAAATCAAAATCACTTAACAGCCTAAAAACATTGTACTTACTATAGTTATACTTTTAGCCAACTATTTATGACTGAAGATATAACAAACAAGCAAACAAAAATAGAGGATCTTTTATTTACAAAAAGATGCAACAAAATATGTCACAAAGCCAATTTCAGTGTTTTCTCTCACATAAATCAGACAGTTGGAAACAAAATGCAAACATTGACACATGCTTTAATGAGTTATGCATTAAACTTAAAGGACTGTCCACAAGACGTAAGGAGTCCTTGAGACTGAGGCCTTGGTAATATAAAATTCAGATAAACAAGGGAAAAGATATATCAGAAGAGACTGCCTGTTTTAAGAAATAAAACTGAAGCTGTAAAATCAGGAAAAGTGGCACAAGGACTTCAAGGGCATGGGAAGGACTTGATACTACTTTTGACAAGCTTTTTGTAAAACCAATTTAGAATTATCTATGTAGGTTTTTATGGCAGTTCTGTAACCGGGACTTCTGAGAGCTTCAGGAAATAACAAAAGCTGTGCAGTTTTGGAATAAATTTACAGTGAAAGCAAAATATTATGATCATACCTTTATAGATGTACAGTTGTAGGAACCAGACAATAGTTACCCCCCCCCCTCCCCCCCCCCAAAAAAAAAAAGGAATTACAGAAGAAATAGATATCTATTGGATAGAATAAATAACCATAGATTTCAGGTTCAGTATTCCCAAACGATTTCTGAATCATAGATTTCTAATAATTCATGTCTAGATCCTTACTTATGGATTCAGCAGGAAAGTATTTCACTACGTCATACTGAGAAAGTTACCTTTAACTGACAAGACACTTGAACTATGTTTGTGCCTGTCCCTTTCCTCTCAAAGACAAACATCTTGCAACATATTGTTTCTTACCTGCTCCTGGGAAACTACCTTGAATCTAAGTAATTTCTCAGTTGGTGAAGAATACCAACTGCATTTCCAATTCCTTTGCACAGCAACAGTTTTGCCACTTTCTATACTAACCCGATTGATAAAGCAGCTCATCTCAAAAAAGCAGGTTATCTCAAGCAGCTCAGCTAAGAAGTACAATTTTTGACACTGTATCTACCACAGAGCCTTCTAGAAATAATATAAGCTGAGACAAACACTCATGCCTCTATCACAAACCTCTCACAAGTATTTGACCTCAACATTACTAGTCCTATACACTAATTCTTCCTCAGGTCTCATGAATTAAGCACACTTCCAGTCTTTGCTTCAGATCATTCATTAGCTGGTGCTGAAAGGGTCAGGGGTGGTGGTGTAAAATTCCAAAGGTTGTGTGACACATCCAATTCACATAGTATGGTAAAGTTTGATTGGAAGGGGAAAAATATATATATATATGTGTATATATATGGAAAACAAACAACCCACAACTAAGATCAATTTTTATTCCAGCACATTATTAATTTTCACAACCTATATGGTTGCAACACAGGTTCCTGAACTGTGATACTAATATCTCTAGTGGCACAAGAAGTGATACAAAGTCTGGTACAGGACAGGAAACTGATGCTGCTCCTGGCAGTACTACTGCTGTTAGCAATGTTCACAGCCCAATGAGAAATCTGAGGATCTGTGGGCTACAGTATACTACACATACATATTATTTGCAAGTCTGGAATCTTTGATCCGTTCTTTGAATTTAAAACATAGATCTGTAGCAACATATTGACAGCTGAAAAGCTCTTTCATATGCCGTTTATAATGATACTTCCCAGCAAGTGTCCTTCATGGAAATATAAAACAGAAGCAAAATGGGGGGCAGCATTATTAGAAAAAAGTGTACTCAAGAGCATTTCATTGCTTTTGTAAGGAAGCAGCTGGAATTAAACACAGTTAGTTTCCTGAAAACCTGCAAACCATTAGGAAAGTCTAGTTTTCCAAGCAATCACACACGATTGTTTATTTTATATATGTATATACATATATATTCACATGCATACACACATGCATGTGTGTTATTGTTATCGGGACACTTCTATTTTCACTAAATGCTTCTATACAAAACTTCTTTAAGTGGCCAAAAGTTTAAATCACAAACTAGTTCTCAGTGTTGCCACTTTGGCTGGGATGGATTTAATTTTTTTCTCAGCCCATATGGTGCAGTATTTTAAACTGGTGATGGAAACAGCATTAGCTCATTAGTTTTTTAACTGGTGCTGAGCTGTGCTTGCATAACACCATGGCCTTCTCTGTTTCTTTTGCAAGAAGAGAGGCAACACAGGTGGGGCTGCTGACCCAAACTGACAAAAGGGATTTTCTACACCATATAGTGTCATAGAGTTGGAGGGGAGTTTTTCTGAAGGTATCAGTTTCTCAGGGGCTGAATTGACATTGCTTTGTTGATGCTGAGAGACTGCTTTTGCATCATTTGTTGTGTTTTGCCCTCGCCCCCCACCCTTAATTTATTAAACTGTCTGCATCTCAACCCATGAGGGGTTTATTCCCTTTCTTCTGCCACTCTGGTTCTCTCTCATCCCACTGTGAGGGAGGAAGCAACGGGCTGGGAGCTTACCTGTCAGCCGGGGCCAGCACACCACAGGCAGGTAATGGGATAGGATGCATTCTGTGCAAGTAAGATAATCATAGGATCACAAAATTATTAAGGTTGGAAAAGACCTCCAACATCATCTGGTCCAACCATCACCCTACTACTAATGTCATCCACTAAACCATATCCCTAAGCACCACGTCCAACCTTTCCTTAAATACCCCTAGGGACAGTAACACCACCACCTCCCTGGGCAACCTTTTCCAATGCCTTACTGCTCTTTCTGAGAAGAAATTGCTGCTTCAGCATTGTCCTGCGGGCCAAGGAACTGAAAAACTATAGTTTAGGATAAAATCAAAAATTTCTACGTGGCAGCATAAGTGATGTCTAAAATGACAATTTAAAAAACGGAGTACATCTTGCAATCTGACTCCCATCACAAGTCATATGCTCTTAAAATTATTGAACTGTTGTCAGTACACACTGCTGTTGATGTTGCATTTGCTACCTGAAAAAGCTTTGTCTCTTTGAATACATAAATACAAAACCATAAAGAACATTTTGCTACGTGTATCCAATTGTACAACTTATTATTACTATTATTTTTCAGGGTTGCTCCTATCTCATGCTGTGTATGGTTCATGGTTAAGCCAGTGATACAGGAGTAAGAAGAAAATTTTGGATTATGAGATCCTGCTGCCTGCTATGAAGGAGAAGCATGCCATGTAACCCTCCTCGTATCTTCATCAAGCCGTATTTTAAAATCAAGAAACTCACTAGCCCTCACTGTTGTCTTGTGAGGCTTGCCTTATTCAATTCCTCTTCATGCATCATTTGGGCATAAAATATTCTTCAGACAACAGGGTGAGAAAGACAAATATACTTACCTTTTTATATTTTTCCCCTATGTCTTTTCACTACTAGGGCCCTGCTTTTCCGATAACTATGAAACTAATTTATTTGTGTCTGATTTCTTTCTATCTTCTCTCGTGCAGTATTGTCTATTGGCTTAAGTAACTGATCTTTCTCAAGTTCTTACATGAGAGACTTCTATTAATACACCCTAAAATGTCCGCTTTTTTAGAGCATCATATATTAGATTTACCTGCATTTTCTGATGCCAGTTATAAGCCGGTTTATTCCGTGCTGTTGCCTACACGGCTGTCCTTAATCTTGTATTTATGCATTGGAGTTCTTCCCTTTACGGGTATGAGTTTTAATTGGGTTTACCGTATTTCCTCTTTTTCAGTTTAGGATAATTCTGCCCAGGGGCGGCGGGGAGCGGGAGGTGCTTGGGGCCCGTCCCCGTCCCCGTCCCCGTCCCCGTCCCCGTCCCCGTCCCCGCTTTGTCCCGGAGCCGAGCCGCGGCCGTGGGGCCAGGTGCTCAGCCTGGTGGATGCAACCACACGGACCGACTTGTTGCTGTAAAAAAAGATGGACAAAGCCAGGACAGGCCATAAGGTATCTGAGAGGTCTTGCTACTGGCAGGAGATCTGGAAGTCTGAAACCTGTTGCTGCTGTCCAGTGATTGTCAGCTTTCTGTCCAGAGGACCGTTTGCTACACTAACGAAGCTCAGTGTTTGAGAGGTGTTCACAACACTTTGCAATTAGAAGACAGCTAGAATTGATCCTTAGTACCTGCACTGGACTGAAAGACTGGAGATGTTGGAGGTAAAAGTCTGGAAAAGGCTTTCTGGGTCCTCAAATCCAAACTGCAGGTTCCACATCCCAGGTTTAGCAGCTAGCTGAAAGAGGGAGCTGTGCAGTGAGATCACAGGAACTCTCTAAGGACTCGGCAATGTAAGAGCTAGCAGTATGTGCAGGGAATTTTGGTGGTCAGGGGTTAAACTGATAACCCAGTTAATTTCTTTTTCAGTCCACCCAAGGGTGCCGGAGCCCAAAATTCTAACATGAATTCCTGAATACCTGATAGAAATTCTTACCCGACTCGTTTACCTGCCAGTATCAGGCTGTTTCATACCTTTTGAGAGATGTGTGCCACCTGCTGGTAGATTAGTGGGCGTAAATTCAGAGTCGCTGTCCAGTTCTTTTGTCTTCTTCCATACCAAGGATGGGATTACATGTACATGTATGTACAGCTTGCATGTAACTTTTTTACTTTTTTTTTTTAATGCATTTAATCTGTCATAATTCAGACAGTGAATTCCTGAGTAAATTGGGTGCAGTTTTTCGTTGCTTAAGAGAAAAGGGCATGAACAATAAACAAATAAATAAATAAGGTCAGTACTTAGTCCTTGTTCCATATGAACTTCTGTACGTCTGTGGGAGAACAGTTACTTGTTTGTGCCTTCTGGTGTGGAAGACCTGGCATCCATTTAATAATACAGGTAGATTTTTAGTAGTTGGAAGACCTAGTGTTGTTTTGTTTTTTTTTTTTTTGGTTGTTTTTTTTTTTTTTTGTTTTGTTTTGTTTTGTTTTGTTTATGTTTTTTTTTTTGTTTTGTTTTTTTCCCTGATCATGCTTTTGCTTTTGAGATGTTGCTCTCCAGTAGTAGAAGCAATGTTATTAAATCATGTTATGACTACCAGTTTCCTACTGTTCAGCAAAAACTTTATAGCTGTGAATTAAAATGGACTATTGTTAAGTTTCATATTTACACACTGCTTAAGACTTTATAGTATTTTATGAAGAGCCAGATCAAGCTAAACTATAGCCAAGAAACAAATGAATCAAATAAATCTCGTGCTGCAGTCTCCCGCAGTATACAAGTGCTGAGCCCGGCCATGACTGCCACAGCAAAGGAAAAGAAAGACATGCCAAGGGCCAGTCATTTCTCATTCAGCAAGGGCTGGTTTTCTCGGAGACCTGAGTCCTCTAAGTCCTGGTCATGGAACTGGGAACTCAGTGGGAGAAATAAAAATCTGGTAGGCAAGAAAGGATTTCAGTTTTAAAGGAATGCTTGGGTCTGTGTCTGCTGCCAAACAGAGATTCTCTGACTTGTTTTGCAACTTGACATGCCCCAATGGCACAATATGGACACAACAGCACGCTGCACTATGTTGCAGGATTGGGAATGACACCTACGCAATACAATTTGCTGTATGCAATCTACGCTTGGATGTAAGTCACTTTTCTCTTTGAGGGTTGGGGCAGTTTGCTAGTTGCTCCCTAGCAGCAAAACAAAAATGTTCCTGTTCTTATTTTCTCCTAGAAATGCAGTAGTGGTTATTTTGGCTGGATTCCTAATTGATAAACTAAGAAATCACTGTAAGTCCTGAGGATTAATTATTTTATTTGTGCACTGAAGTGGTATTTCAGACTGTCCTTTCTGTGCAAAAGGATGATCCATTTTGGTAAGATAATAGAGGTATGGGAGAGGGGTCACAGCTTTGTGTGGTGAGTGCACAAGTGGTAATTGAGCAGCTCCATGAATGCAACTGAGACCTTTTAATCTTTTGACCACTGACTTACCTCAATTTACAGAGCAATATAGTAAACATGCTTTTCTCTGGCATGCATATAACAGGGAATTATCTGTTTTTGATGGGACAAACTGATAAAGTAGTGTTTTGTTCTGTGTTCTGACATTTGTTCTAGCATGCACCATTAACTAAGGCCCAGCAGTACCAGCAAATGCAGTTATGCTCTGTCTGTGTCACAAAAGTTAGCATCTTACAGGTGATGAGTAGATAGAGGCATAAAGAAGGAAATGTCTGTTGAGGTTTGTGAATTTTTTTTATCTGTTTCTTCCTAATTGGTGTATTTGTTTTCTCTCTTCTGACTGTGCTGGGATCATCAATCTTTGCCCTGGGCTCACATTTCAAGGGGTCACCATATCACCTACCATCGATGCTAACTGGAAGACTGCTCTTTGGCTCTGGGAATGGGTCACTTACTTGTAAGAAACTCACATTCTTAATTAAGCCTCACCAGAAGGTCATGATACATTTTTATTCTGCCTCCTAAGCCCTAGTTCTATCAATCTTCTTCACCTGCTCTGCGCCATAAACTTATGCTGGTAACAGAAGAATACTCTTCCTTGAAGGATTACACGGATTTTGTATGTGCTGAAATGTTTGAAAGGTTCCCTTCTAACAAGTTTGTCCTTTTGAGGTGGGGACTGCCCTGTGACTGCTATGCCTTTGGGGTTATTTTTGCTTCCCTTATTTGAGCGATAAGTTCAACTCCCATGTCCCAGCATGATTTAGTACACTTTAAAATTGACAGCAAAGTTGACAAGTACTACTTCCATTTGGGATGCTTAGAGATCTCCTACTCCAGCTAAAGCACTCGTTTGAGAGGCTGTGTTCACTGCTTCTGGGCAGTGCTCTTGGTCTGTTCAAGAAATTTTTTTCTTTTCCAAGTTGTTCAGAATCGTATCACATCCTTCTGGTTCAAGGGGAAGGAACTAGCACTGGCATTTGGACTGACTCTGTCTTTCTCCTGTCTTGGAAGTGTCCTCAGCTTCTTCACCCAGCAGTTTCAGTCACGCTATGGAATGCAGTGGACACTCTGGGGACGTGAGTTTCTTTGGGGCTTTGGCTTTTTGTTTTCCAGACCTGAGGCTAGACTGTTTTGTCTAGTTATGAAAAGTACCTGAAAGAGATATTTAAGTTAGTGGTAAGGGGAACATTGTTTTCCAGTTTTCTGTACTGTTTTCTGTCATTAGTATGAGTATGTGATAGAATTGTATTTTCTTCATTGATGCCTGGAAATCCCCTCTAAAGCTGTGGTGTTAGCTTAACAGTTTTGTCTGCAGCTTTCTCCAAATACTTTAACATCTACAAGCACAGGTATTCAGTACTTATTGTACGTTTTCTCCCACTGAGTGAATGGAAACTTAAGAGTGAAACAAAATAAAAGGATCTAATGTGTTTGTTCTGTATTTTGGCTAGGAGAATACTGCTGGTTCTGTAGCATTTTGTGTATTGGTCTCAGTGAAAGCTGTCTTGTACATGGACTGAACTAAAACACAGGTTTAAATTACTGTAAGAAGCAGAATCTGCTTTACATATTTCTTAGTGAATCTCTTCTAGGGCCTATATCTTTAGAAAATTTCAGTTACTGTCCTCTCTTCTGTGCAGTAAGATGAGATCTGTCTGTAGGGGAAAGGATGATCTATTTCACACTTCAGTTAAGTAGTGTGACTTAGGTACTCTGTTATGCTGGAATGGTGGTTATGAAGACCTGCCTCAGGATGTGCTTTTTGGACTCAGGGTTTATAGGAAATTGTAATTTCCCAAACAACGAAGCAACATGGGCCATCCTTGATGAAAAGGGAGGTGCATATGTGAGATAAATCTCTTGAAGAAACTGAACCCCTTGTTGCTCTCTTCTGCTGTTGCCAGCTCTCAGAGAGAAGTTGACAGGCATGGCTTGTTGCATCCCATACTGACACCATTAGTTTTGTGCTCAGGCAGCATTTGCAAGCATAGCACAGCGACTTCAGTAGCTCCTACAAGGATAAACACATCAGACAGTGTGTATGCATCACAGATATTGCTTTGACTCTCTGGAAAACAAAACAAATATCAATCTTTCTGATAGAAGATGCCCATTGCTAAATTTGCTTCTGGCATTTCCAGTGTAACCTGACTCACTTCTCTGGAGCTGAGCGTGCTATCAGGTCAAATTGCCGTGTTAACTGCGCTTGGTCAAAGAAGTGAAGACATACAACCTGGCTTCCAGTACCTCTTCCTTCTCATGGGGCCGTTGAAGTTTCTGAGTGTCTGGATTGTTTTAACCTTGGGCTCGTTATGCACAGACCTGTTGCAGTTTAGACCACGTTATGAGCATAGTCCAACAAAGTGTCTGTCTTTAGAGACGGGTAGGGCCTTAGTGTTACAGGCCTCAGGCAATTCTGGAGCAAGGAAACTTAGGGGACAAAGGCCTTGAGAACTGTCTGAGAGGGTGGTAAGAGGTAATGGTCTTACTATGAGACTGCAGTATTAATGTTGAGAGAAGCCGGGAATACGAGTCACAGAGAATTCTGTGTATTACATGCAGCTGATGCCGTCATTCAGCTCTCTACACTGAGGAATTTCTAACATTGACTGTGTCTATTCCAGGTACTCTGCTCTATGTGCTTGGTTTTGTTTCAGCACTCACAGTCAGCGTGCTAGATAAAGTGGGTATGAAACAACTTGGCTTGGATGGGTTATCCAGAAAGAACACAAAGTGGTAGGTTGCGCACAGACAGCTTGTTCATTTCAATCTTTGAAAGGCTGGGCTGTGTGACCACTGCTTTTGCAGTGCAGGGAAGCCTGCAGCGGTAAGAGCTGGTCCTGACCAGAAGAGGGCATCATTAAATCTTGCATGGTACTTCACGTGTATCTGGGGATACGGTATCTGCAAACCACCAGGCAAACGCAGGTTTTCTGTTTAGAGCATATGTATTTAACCTGGGTAAGGATCAGGGGAAAGGCGAACAAGGCCTTCGTGGGGGGGGTCTGTTACAGACTGCCAAGCCAGGATGAGGAGACAGATGAGGCATTCGACAAGCAGCTGGCGGAAATCGCACAATTGCCAGCGCTTGTTCTCATGGGGAACTTCAACTGCCCAAACACATGCTGGAAATACAATTCTGCCCTGAGGAAGCAGCCGAAGAGGTTCCTGGAGTGTGTGGAAGACAGTTTCCTGACTCAGCTGTTAGGGAACCTACTGGAGGGGTGCCCCGCCAGACCTGCTGTACATGAACAGAGAAGGACTGGTGGGAGGTGTGGTGGTTGGGAGCTGTCTGGTGCAGAGCGATCATGATTATGATATAGATCTGTATCATGATATATATCATGATTAAGATATAGCTCTATTCTTGGTGAAGTCATGAGGGGGGTCAGTAAAACTGCTACCTTGGACTTCCAGAAGGTAGAGTTTGAACTTTTTGGACACTTCATAGGGAGCATCCCTTGGGTGTCAGTCCTAAAGGGCAGAGGGGTCCAGAAAGGCTGGATGCTCCTCGAGAAGGAAGTCTTCAAGGCACAGGACCAGGGTGTCCCTATGTGCCATAAGATGAACTAGCAGGGAAGAAAACTGGCGTGGCTGAATAGGGAGGGAATTTTTTGCCAAGTCTCTGGGAGAAAAAGAGAGTTTATGTCCAGTAAAGGAAGGGACAGGCAACCTGGGGAGCGAACAAGAAAGTTGCTAGTATATGCAGGGAAAAAAATCAAAAATTAGACAGCTTCCTTCTCATTATGACATTCTTACTGATTTATATATGTCAGTGTTGTGACACCTTTTTAAACTATTTTTTTGCTGTGTTTCACCTAAGGTTTTGCAGTTTTGCTTTTCTTTTTAACTGAATAGGGTTTAAGGAGGTATTCTTTGCAGGCATAGCACATGCCAAATTTCTATTAAAGGTGTGTGAGCTGTCTTTCAATTCCCTTTTACCTGCTGTACTCCTTTAGAAAAGGAGCAGCAGGTAATTCATGCAGCAAATTCATGCAGCAAGTAATGAAATCAGACAGAAACTGCCAAATATTTTAGGGTTAGGCATGTTGTCTGTTCATTGGTCCCATGACAGACACCTAATATTCAGCTCTCAAACCTATTCTTTCAGACCACTTGTCTTCACAGCCAAAAGAATACAGGCTTTTACTTCAGGAAAAATAATGTGTATGAATTGTGCTGAAGTAGAAATACAACAAAAATAAACTTTTCTGCAAAGCAAGCTCTGGGGAATTTGCATTGTTTGTGGACCAATATGACTTGTCTTCTCTGTGTTTTTACTTCACATGCATTAGGCAGTCTTAAAGTAACCCAAACCCCATTCTAGTGGCCTTAAAGAAAACCTTAAATAACAGTTTACCATTTGTTTTTTATTTTGTAAGGACCAAATATGTGTCAGAAATAAAATATTCTTCCCTGCTTCCCCTTCACTTAGCATTTTCTCTCCCTTACTCCTGTGTTTATATTTACTTACAATCATTATCACAAGTTGCATCACCAGCCACCACTGCTTCCTGCAGACTCACATCCTCAAGCTGCCCCAGCCTCTGCCCTTCCTGAAAACTGCATCTACGTTTCCAGTGGGTGTCCTAGTAGACTCAGCGCTGCATTTGGTATCAGGCCAATTTGCTATGAACTTGCCACAAGAAGTTGAGAAGCCATTCTTTACAGGGATCCACATGTGAGCTTGTGCCAAGTTTTGCATTACGCATGCTGGAGTGTCAGGCCAAGAACTGAGAGGCAAGGATCATTAACATTTGAAGACAAGCTGCAGTATCCCAGCTGAAGTTTCCTCTGTGAGGTAGAGAGTATAAAGGAGAAATTTACCTACAAGAATGATACAGGGCACAAAACAATCAATAAACACTGAACAGTGCTTAGTATACAACCTACAGCATGTCACTGTGGACACTAATATACTACATCTCATTACTTTACAGCATTAAATTAGGAAACTTTTTAGGCTATAAAACATAAAAGCAGTTGCTCAAGAAACGTTACTATGGCCTTTAGACAGATTTCCAATTTTCAGCTGGAAGAGGGATCAAATTGACTCATATTTTCCTAGGGCTGACAGATGTGATGATCAAAAGATGACTGCTAGTTAACCAGTTAGACTACTAAGATGGCTTTTGACTAATATAACATATATATAATGTTGTGCTATCTGCAGCTATTTAAATACCTTTGTTTTACCACACATTTGATAATAATATTCATAATGATGAATAATTATGATAATGATCATGCAATTCATAATGATGACATACTGATAGTTAATTATAGGGGGAAAAAATGGAAGCTGTGTTCTCTCCAAATTAACACATAGCAAAATCTTTATCATGAAAAAGAGACTACAAAACAATCCTATCGCACATGAGTGGGCTGGGTTGTTTTGATGACCTGCCTTCACAGATTGCAGCTGCCTGGGGGAAAACCACAAACACTGAGTGAGCGTGTAGACAACATCACTTGAACATTTGATAGCTGCAGCTGTTGAGAACTGAAATGAAAAGGTTGGTGGTTTTCACGGACAGTTTATGGTAGAATGTTTCTTACTCCCTCACTATTTGACCATTCAGGAAAGGATATTTGTAATGACAGGAATGTTTACAAAAACAGCAAAGAACTCCTGAAGATATTTAAAATATATTTTTTTCAAGTTTTAGCCCATTCCCTTGACTTACGCTTCCATAAGAAGGGGTAAGTCAATCCATTTTGCCATACCTTTGATACTGTCATTATTTTTCACATCAAGAATTAATCTGTTTCAGTTTCTTCAAATATCCTGCATTGAAAAGTGAGGCTAACACAGTCATAAAATGTTGAGTGCTCTGAACCACTGCCATCTTTGATTTTCAAATCAGGTCAGCTGTTGTTGAGTGCTGATGATTTGTGGCAGTTGTCAGCTCCATGGTTAATGCCTCTTTAATTTCATGGCTTAAAAGAGAATTGTTACAAATCTAGGCAAAAAGCTTTCCACCAGAAGATCAGAAAATATGTTACAGATAGATCACCTCACATGACAGTTGTGTGATCTGCAAAGTGGCTAAGTGGTGAGCTCAGACAACCAGGCACAGAGGGAGGAAGAACCCTGCAGCAGCATGCAGGTATTTGGGTTTTATACCACAAATTCAGAATAGGAGAAATTTTAGAGAATTGTGACAATGAGCAGTTTAACAGAAAATTGATTAAGTAATAAGCTAATTCTATGATTAATGAGAGAGAATAATTACTTCAAGTGGCATCTCTTACATGAAATGTCTTTATCTTTCCATCATCAGACTCCAGAGGCATCTTTGTGTTGTAAATGAGGGATAAAAGAAGCCATTTAGCTCTTACTTTGAGATGAAAAGAGATTTGCTGGTGATGTAAATCCCACTTGCTTCATCTCTCTTGTCAGATTGTTAAACAGCAATATATATTATAACGTGATATTACATAATAATAATAATAAACTAGGGAAGGAGTGTTCATTTGGTTGATGGCCTTTCAGAAAAAACGCATTTCAGTTCTATTATCTACCATGCACAGACACGTATTGCTCTCCTAGTCCATAGGGAGGTAGGTTTTTCTGTGAGCCAAGCATTCATTCAAATATGTCACTGGATAATGAAATGATGACCATTATTTAAAAGATAACCATCTCAATCAGGTGACTGCTCAGAAGGTGACATTTAAACTATATTTTGGGGAAACAAACAAACAAACAAAAAAAACACCTTGAGGTCTTCTGAGTAACTGGAGTGCTATCTTCAGAATAAGCTCCATTCTCCTCACTTCCTAGGCCGCCTGTTCTATGTAGATCCCAAACTGCACAGAGGTCATGTCTGTGTTTCAACTTTACATCCTGCAAAGAGCTCTGTTCATTGTCAGTGGATTCTTTGTCATAGCTAAGATTAAACTGGCAAAAATAACTTTACATCCCTAGAGCTGAGGTTACTATTTCTTTTGGAAAAAGGCTGGCTCTAGTTGTATGACTAGACTGGACAGCTAGATTCTTCCAAGTCACTCTTGTAAATTTAAAATCTTCCCAGCCAGAAACAAACAAACAAACAACAACAAAACTGTTTTGTTTTTTTTTTTTTTTGTTGTTGTTGTTGTTGTTTTTTTTTTTTTTTGCTAGAACTATTAGGTGAAAGAAAACGGAGATGGAAGAGAATATGATGGAGAAATCAGTACAAACCTCTGGTGTCGTAGCACCTAGAGAATTCTCTGTTCTCCTATAACCAGAAGTTTGTAGTAGAAACTGTGTTTATTGTCCATGTAACAAGATGCTATTACCTGTATTTATGATCAATGAGATAAATGGCTTAGAATATTTGTGCTTGTTTCATTTTAGCTATCAATCCCATGAACATTTTCACTCCCACACCAGGAAGAGACAAATGCATTCTCCCAGCAACATTTCTTAATGTACAGTTACTTGTTCAAATCTAGACACGAGTAACGACACATTCCTTGTCTGCATCTGTGCCCTTATTCTCTCTTAAAAATCTCTGCATATAAAATATTGTGTACACATTACCATGAGTCCTCTGAAAATTAACAATGGCAAGTCATGTCTGGCCAAAAAGGTGTTTCCACAGGCTAGCAAGCCTGCCACTCTTGCAAGCCAGCCAGATTTAAATATTTGATGATCAGATATTGCATTAATCCTCCCAATCAATTATTATTATTTTTATTTTTTTTCCTAGAAGTAAATGAAATGGAAACTTTTACGAAGTTGAAATAGGCAGAACTCTGCCTTGGGAGGTAGTGGGCAGGTGTAAATTCCACATATAAAGAAGAACATCTAAGAGATGTTTGCTTGCAGATCTGGCATGTGTAAACCACACAGTGAATGCATGCAAAAGTAGGCACAGGTTTTGGGTTTGGCCTTGGAATAAGTTACAATACAACCACATAGAGTATGCGTGGGCTGATGTACTATAAAAAAAGTGACAGTCAGAAAAGTGTCTTAAGTCACCTTTTGAAGTTACAATACTTTCATCCAAATATCCCTCCTCCTCTGATTGGGATTCCTAGCCCTTCCTCTCTCCTTTCTTCCTTCCTTCTCTCCCTCCCTTCCTCCCTTCTAGAGCCAAATCTCTCTCAACAGCAAATCTCTCAGTTACTAGCTGAAGGGGCAGGACACTTGAGTTGAATATGAGAGCTTTCAGCTGAGGTGATTCCCATGAGACTGTTCTTCAGCCTTTCTCTCTTGGCTGTGCCTGTTAGATCAAATAGACTCTACAAGTCATCTGAAGAGTTTCTTGAGTACAGGACTCCTCTCATCCAGAAGATTCCCCTCATCAACAGATGATACTGTAATTCACATCTGGATTAACAAAAAATACATTATTTTTAGCAAATGGGAATGCATCAACAAAGAGCTCCAGGACTGAAGAACACAGATATCCACAAGGGATGTAGATGCCAGATGTAGGTTCAAATCCATTCAGACAGAAGAACAGATCAAATCCCACTTCTCCTATATCTTCGGTGAAGTGTCGAGTTTTATGACAGCTTCCATTGCAGAGAATAGTTCCCAAGATATTATTTTGCTCTCACTGAAGCCAACAACAAAATTTGTCTCCTACTGGGATCCCAGCAAGGCTCATAATGCATTCAACAGCTAAAGAAAAAAAACTGTGAGAATAGCAAAGTTAATAGATAAGAGAAATGCTAGTGTGGAGACCACTGTTATGGGCCCCATGGATGTAAGTTTAACTGTGACATTAGCATAGCTTTCCTTTGGGCCCAGAGTTTTATACTCTACATTTGACACTTAGATCATGATGCAAATACTCGTGTCTAAACAATAGAAGGGATTTATTATGTGATGACTCGAAGGGCATCAAAAATTGGTTTGAAAGAGAGTCAGATTTCTGGATTGCAGAAGTAGAGAAGTGATCTATACAAGGATAAAAACCTCTCCTTACACAGCAACAGGATTGATCTGGCTTATTATACAACCCAGTAAACAGTGGTGCTGCTGTTTTTGTAACTGCAGCTCGCCCTTATGAAAGAAGATTGTTTATACTTTTCCACAATCTTTGCAGGCTGTTTTTATGGCACTTCATATTTCTTAACTGCAGAATGGAACAGAGACTGGGAAAAATGTAGCTGTGTTTTATTTCAAAATGTTGTACAATAAAGACTATTGTAGTGTCCTTTGGGTTAAGTCCAGGACCATGCTGACAACTGATGTCAGATCTATCTTCATGCAAGGAGATGAGTGGGATGAGCTGATAAAGGTGAATGCACTTAAATATGGTTGCACAGTCCTCAGACTGTTTTTATAGATCAGATGCCTGATAAAAAGGCTGATATTAGTTTATTGGGGTTGAAAATGCATGGTGACATTAGTAGTCATGTTCTCCTGTAACTGCATACTTGTCCTTTTAAACTGGTGCTGCGTTCACCTTGGAAGAAATCCCTCAAATCGTAGAAAGAAAGGTTCCAGTATAGTAACCCATTTAAACTTACACATCAATACATTGTTAAATGCATCAGATACTGCACTGAGAAATGCAGGAATCCGCCACTTTCTGTGTTTTTTTATCAGCAGAAAAATTCCTATAAGGTTCAGTAATATGTAAACAGTCCTTGATGCAAATAATTCAATATAGTTTCTGCAAGTCTGTACAAGGTAAGACTCCAAACTCAGACAAAAAGCTTGGGGAATAACAAAACTGAGTGAAAAGCTTTCATCTAATTTTGAATCTTCATCAGAAGATCAAATATGAAGAAGATGTTCAGAAATACTGGGGGGGGGGGGGGGGGGAATGGAGGGGATGGGAAAAGGATTTTGTGTTTGTATCACACTAGAGTATGGAACATGTAGTAAAAAAGACAAGAATGGGCACATACAAAATATCTTTGCTGCTCAAAATGATTCCTTTTTTTGCTTATGACGAGCTTCAGAGAGCTGGGTATTGTGTTGCAGAAATGTCACATCCTTGTTGTTTTCTTAGGGGATATTGCATTTTTTTCAATGCCAACATCATGGCAGCTGACAGGAAAAAGGCCAAGATAAGGATGCTTTCATCAAGGAATTTTCTATACTTGCTCTCCTTCCACCAGTCATATTACCTCAGAAAAATATATTCAGTGGGATAGTATCAGAAATTCCCAAATAGCTTGTTTGAATTAAATTATATTTTTAAAGGGAAATTTCTTTAATACTTCCTACTAGTTTGTCAAAACGTTTCCATTTCATCCATTTCTCACACTTACAGCCACATAGTTGTCTTCATGCTTTTAACTCCTTTTCATTAACCTGTAAATATCTTCTGAGAATCTGGAAAAGATTGCACAGTAAGTCTATAGATAGCCACTTCTCTACGATAATATTCAAGAACAATAATCACATACGCATGCATACGTGGTTTTATGGGATGATGTATTAATGACAGAGACAGCTTTGAAAAGTGTCTTATATTCTTAAGCCTCTTGAAAAGAGGGAAAATACATGTGAAGCAGAAACATTTACTAGCTCTGATTTTTTCAGAATGACACTGTATTCAGTCAGGTATGGAATAAGACAATATCAGAATTTTTTCTGTTTCAGTTTAAATGAATGGGAGCGTTCTTACCAGCAGAATCAATGTCACATAATAAGCACTAAAGAAAGAAGAGGGCTCCTGTTCTTCTCTAGGCTTTCAGTATGTATCAGAGATGTGTCTGGGTGATCAGAGCAATGCAGTACTCCTCTTGGTTCTTTTTTTTTTTTTTTTTCTCCTATTAAGAACAGAAGCCTTGTGTTTTTGCATTAACCCTCCACATGTAGCCTCAAATTCCGGACTGACAAACTAGAATTTGCTTTAACAAGATGCACTTGTTAATCATACAAGTCTTTGTATGTGTTGCAATTTTTAGCCCAGACTCAGAAGTGTTTCGGTCGCCTTGGGTCTGTATACATGGGAGAAATAAAATCTTAAGGCAGACACAGAAGGAAGCACTCACTGAAGTAATTACAGTGAGCAATAGGGTGATTCCACACTCTGACATTAAATCTGCTCCTATTCCACCAATGCTACCCTTCAACAGCCTCTGGCAATCCCATCTCAGTAATAGGTTCAGACAGCTAAACTTAATTATTATTATTAGGTTGTGAATGTCTTAAATTCTGCATTATGGCATACATGTTTTATGCCAGATAAAATGCTCCATTTGGTGCAATCTGTATTTTTCAATTCAATTCATTTTTTGTTTGAGCCGATTCAAAGTGAAATTATTTTCAATTTTTCACTGTGGCCATGCAATCAAAAAAAACAGTCCTTCAGACTTACCACTCTGTTGCCAGGTACCAAATTGCTCAGTCATGACCTACAGACTCAGTTATTCTTTTGAAGAAATTAGCCAGAGTCTCAGATATCATTTGTTTGAAGCTATTCACGATCTATACGTATTGAAAAGAACAAAAACTAGATATTATTTATATTTTCAAGTTCAGAATTATTTTTGCAGGTGTTTTTGTAGCAAAGGAAAATGTGCTGACAAAAATGATTTGCAGAAGAAGCTATTTAAACTTGACAGCATGTAGCCACCCCAGCAAAACCTGTTCTTTAAAACTGGGAATCAGCAGACACATTGCACGGTCCTGAGTTGTAGCATTAACTCTCCTAATTTTCCTTGATTTGGTAAAGCTGGTCAATCTATGTCTTAGCTTTTCATACCATCATGTGGAAGAAGTCATAAAGAAGAATCTTTCAGCTCAAATAGCAGAAGAGTTTGCATCAGCCAGCTCTCTGATTTCATTTGATTTACTCCACATTATCTGAGGAACTCCCTCTCCTCAAGTCCCATGCCACAAACTGATGCTGTTCTTCCATCTTCTCAAACTGCATGCATTTCTCTACTTGTTAAGTACTGTGTTGTTTCTTGAGCAGATTTATGGCAGCCAGTTGTTTGCCACAGGCAGTGGAAGAATTGGTACGTTCTCTGTGGAGCAGATAGAGAGCCAGACAGAGCACAGAAGTGATGTGCCTTTGATAAAGCAGCTTCACAGCTTTGATGTTTCCCCTCTCTCCTTTTCTCTTCTTAGTTAACTCCAAGCCTACTTTTTCAATGGAACCTGAAAAATGCTCTTGCACTGGAGCAGCCTCAGCATTGCTTTTGGGCTCAGTTTACCTTTATGACCAATCTCCCACTATCTTCTGAAAAGCAGGATGAAACTCCAGTGTTTAACTCATGTCTGAGCTTTGCTTTGCAGTGATGAAGCCAGCAGAGGTGTTGTGAGGTCTAATTACTTGCCAGTTGTCAAGGGTTCAAGGATTTGGCAGAGAGACTGTTTTACATACCTAGTTTTAAAGCCAACATGGCTTCAAAGAGGCCTGCCTGAGGTCTTTTTGGAAGCATTGTCAGGCATTACATTCTCCCTCCATTTAGGCATCTTGCTGAATGTTACAAATCGGATTGGTTTTCCTCCCAAACAATCTTCAAAATCTTTGCTATTCCTTTCCCTCACTCACTGATGCAGCCCTCCTGTCATTTGTTTCAGAGGGAAGCCAGGGAGTCACATAGGACCAGCCTGACAAATTCATTTAGCATTGCTGCAGAGGTCAGCCAGGAGTGACAAGAGCCTCTCAAGTGCTAAAGATGCTGTAAGAGAAGACAAAGCTTTCCTCAGCTGAACACAATAAAGAAGACAGATCTATTTGATTAATGATCAATAAACACACTGGGTTTATAAAATACAGATATCCACAAGGGAAGCTGAACCTACATTTTCTAGTTTAAAGAAAGTTTAGTATTTTAAAACAGGTCTGTTAAGCAGGGGAAGGAAACTTGTGTTTAACAGCACTGACACATGAAGGCAGTCACCAGAACAGGGAAATGTGCCTTTACAGTGACTGAAGAAAAATACTCTCCACAGGTATGAGTATCGTCATTTAGATATGAACACGTATTCTAGGAAGAGCAGCTAAGTTAATACTGTTCAGCCTTAAACGGTCCCATTATTTTGCTAGATAAATACAGCTAAAACCTATGTAGTGTATAAATTACATGGTACTTCACCTGTTTTTAGACCAGTACTCTGGATCTTTGCATAACTGCATGCCAGGAGATATTCCAGCACAAAATAAGCCACCAGCAGCTCATCTCTTCTGAAATACCCGATAGTAAGTGTGCAGAATGACCACGGATGAACTGGTGCCAGCTTACAGCATGTGTTAGCAACACTGATGGACAATCCCATGTCAACGAGTTGGCTGCAATGATACAAGTCAGAAAGAACAATCAGTAAGCTTACATCATTTGATACAAACAGTCCTTCAAAATGGAATGTCTCGCCTGGTACTTCAGGTGTAGTTCTGTGGTTATCTTGAGACATATCACAGATTAATGCAGAGCAAAGCAAGACTGGCTTTGTCAGGGTTGTTTATAGCTGAGTTGTGGAAGGCTGGAACAGCAATTGAAAGATGCTGAAAAAAACAAGTTTGCTGAGATCCCAATCCTGGGACAATTTTCCAGAGGCTGGGACTGATCTGAGACACAGCCACAACCACTGATGGAGCCATTACAATTGCTGTGTTCCTTACCTAAGCACAAACATGTTACAGGGCTCCACATGCGTGAGTTCAGCTTTAGTGCTCTACCATTCCCTCTCAGTGGAAGCAAAGTGCTCTCTACAAATGTCAGGTCAGAAGAGTTAAGGAAATTAATTAATTAATTAAAGAAACATACTCCAATACATAAAGGAACAGATGATCTCATGTAACCATCCAGACACAGGTATTTTAAAGGTCTGGCTTCTCATGTTGCTCTATATATCAGTGTTTTTCAGTGCCTGTTCTGCAGGCCTTTGGGATATTAGGGGTTATTTCTTAAGTTAACATAGAAAAGTAAGATATTGCCAGCTGTGAAAATGCACCGCCCCGAGGCCAACAGCTCAGTGGTCTTCCACTCACAAAAACTGTAAAGCTGCAAGGCCGGGATGTTTTCATTTCTGCAGATTCTGCACCCTATGTTCAAGCCTTCTATGGTCAACATCCCAGTAACAGCTGAACATTTACTCTGCTGCTATTGCACACCATGTTCCCGCCTTCTAGAAGATTTAAAAGCTCACTAGTAGAGGGTGAATTTTAAGAAACACGCCTATCTTTTGGCTCTATTCTTGACTGAGAAACTGCTTGTATTAGTTTCCCTTATGGGCTCCGCTTAAGTAAACACAATTAAGGCTAAATGCATTCTCTACTGTATAATCATCAGCAGAAAATGCCTTTTGCTTTTAGTTTTGTCTTTGGGTGTATTCAGTTTTAGACACAAGCCATCCCTCACTAATTAGATGCTGCACCTCAAAACCTGTGTTTGAGTGGTGGACAGGATTGCATGCTCAAAATGACAGCACAATGTCATTACCCAAAAAAAAAATGCCAAAAGATTTTAAATCCTGTTCTAAACTTAAGCCAGAAAGGCTGTACTGCTAGCTGGCACACCCAGCTGGCTCAGAAGGAGCATAGGATGGTGGCACAGGGTTCCCAGCAACACAGAAAACAATCTTAGCATTTTCAGTTTTCTTCTTCATTGGACTTGTTTTGATAGTCATAGCATAAGACTTTGTCAGGAGTACATGTAGAAGGTCTAAATCAACACTCCCTGGCTTTATCCTGAAAGTGACTTTTGCTCTCAGATGATGCCAACAGGACAGTGCTGATAAACCACCCTTCCGGATTAACTTGGAAGGGCAGTTTGTGTGTGTGTTTGAGGATGTGTTGTTTAGTTTTGCTATATCTTCTGCACAAGGCGTGTTGCAGGGAGGGACACACGCTATGAACACAGCTCCTTCCAACAGATCTTGCTACAGCCTCTCCTTACGAGAGGATGAGAGGGAGGATCTAACTCCAAACTCCCCAGCTCCAGATCCCTTGTGTGCACACTTTCTCACAGAATTACTGAAATACCAAGAAACACTGTCCTAAGCCCTAAAAAGGGAGACCTTACAGTGGGTTGTTGGGATGTACAAGGTCACTGCTCATTTTCTCTTTCCCTCTTTTTGCCCTCCATGCTCTGCTTTACCCTGACAAAGCCCCATGCTGCGCCCCAATGCAAGAACGCTGCTTGTTAAGAGCAAACAGCAAGCTGACAAGATCAAGCAGAACGTGGCTGATCACCCCATGCAAAAGCATTGATGAAGTAACATCTGGGTCTTTCTCTGTTGTCATTCATGTAATTTGGGTTTTGTCAATTCTGCTGATGAATACTGTTACAACAATCCAGAGACAGGTTGTGATGGCAGATGGGAAAGTCTCACTCAGCTGACAGAGGAAAAAAAAAATTAAAAAGTAATAATTGTGAGCTTCTCAATGCACTGGCCTATCTGACTGCTGTGGGAAACTATTAGCCATTTTACCATAAGCCATTGAGAACAGCACTCAAACAACAGCAGAGCAAGAGAAATATTTCTATTTGCTCCATAGAAAAAGCTATATATTTCACAGCAATGCCACTGACAGTTCTCCTTATCATTATCATTCACTTGAACCTTTCCTAAGAAATAAAATGAATTGGATGTCAGGGACAAATGGGTCTGAAAAAAAAAAAAAAAAAAAAAAAAAAAAGTATTTCTTGCCTAAATCCTAACAGACAGAGGTACCAGGAAACAGCTGTGTTATAATATGTTGCTGTGACCACTATTTTTGCACAAACCAATGTGAGAGAAATGCAAAGTATTTCCAAAGGTACCTAACCTCACTTACTTTTGCTTTATTATTATTTATTGAGAAGGACTCCCTCCAATCTAGGCTGCTTGAAAGAATCATGCTGCGTTCGAGTTAACCTCTCTCTGATCAGTCACTTGCATGAATTCCCTCTCTTCCAGAAGTGAGACCATTTGGTTAAGAACACCAGTATTTCTTTTGATCCTTCAGTCTGAAATATCTGACAAACGAACAGAGAACCTCAGGTACTGCAACAAAGTTCCTGTAAAAACAGTGCACAATGAAAGACCAGAAAGATCTGGGAATGAAGGAGGCTGGTTGTTTTCTGGCAGTAAGGAGGGGCTTGGTGCCACAGTGTCACAGTAACAGCACTGTGACCGAGTGCTCCTGCTTTCAGTCCTTGAAGGAGGACTCCTCAGATCAGAAGCATGTTGCCTTTGAAGAAAGGCAAACAAAGGACAGGCCTCTTTTACCAAGAACAGATTTTGCCACTTCTCTCCTCACAATCCTAATTTGCACATAGATGCAAAGCAGGCAGCACAGGTATTCTTGATTAACTTTCCTCACAGAAAATACTGCTCTCTGGAATGGTCTCTAAGTTAAAAAATATTGATGATTTAGCACCTAGTTTCCAGGTGAAGTAGGAGGCAGGTATGTACATAATGGGGAGACATAAGTCTTTCCTTTCTGCCAGACCAGGGATCACAAAGAGGACTGAAGGCAGAGGTTGGGAGTGGGACTGGGCTGCTCGGTAGTGACTCAAAGCCACTGAATCTGTCTCAGGACTCTGCTTCATCTCATATCACTCCTAATCGAGTAACAGCTTCAGCCTCCTGCACAGCACAACCTGCTCCAGCTGACTCATGGCAAAGTTTCACCCCGAAGCAGTTCCCCGTATCTTCTTTTTTTTTTTTTTTTCATACTAACATGACTCCAAACCACTTAAAAATAAAAATTACATTACAGAGTTTAAGAGATTTCAAAACTAAGGTAAACTAAGTAACTGAAATACTCCATTCATCTCCAGCATACCCCTGTGCTGCCACAACGATGGCTCCATCTCTCTAACGCTGCCGCCTAACAATGCTCACGCAAACCAATTAGTTTCAGTTCCACTTTGTTGGCAATATTTTCATCTGCTGGGGCTGACATTTGAACAACCTTTTAGAGAAAATAACTTTTTTTTTTTTTTTTTTGCCTTCTCTTTCTGTTTCTATACATGCATACAAATGCACACGTTCACACAACCTGCCAGAACGATCCCCAGTCTCTGTACTTATTGGCCTAAGTAGTCTGGTGGATTTTTAAGGATGCGTGATTTCTGGTCCTTGGGGGGTGGTTTTCAACTATTTCACTGTCACCAGACACAGGAACATTTAATGGTTCTCTCAGTAAACCAGAGCAGTTCACCATGCACGTGTGTAACATGCGAGCTACCAACCATGACGCACTATGCACAGCTAAGTCCTTGTATTTTCATAGCAAAAGGAAAGTGGATCAGTCTGATTTTCATTTGGCCACAGTGATCACATCTACCATCCTCTCCGGGCTATGTGCCTACTTTTTCATGTCACAGTGCCTGCAGAATGAGGACTGCATTAGAATGGGTGGAATTTCAGCGGTTAAATAGGATTGAAACCTGAAATAGCAGAAAATTGTTTTAAACTACTCCACTGAGCAGAAATGACTTATAAATGTGGAAGGGACATACACCAACATGAGGATGTGTTTTCACAGCCTGACAGGAGAACATTAAGCAAGTTCTACAGTACAGTAAGTACCTTAACAACCATCCTACTTACAGCTGATTTGGGGATAATTCCCTCGCTGATCTCCTGTACTACTCCTGCACACATTTAACTCTGCGAGTCATCCTTGGCACAGTTCTAGGCACAGACTAATGAATATTTGAACGTTGACGGACAGTGCTTTAGGGGAATTGTTTCAGGCAGAAGACCCTTCCTTTACAGTAATCTATCACCTCTTCTGTTTCCATCAAGAAAAGCACTGAATATAAAGTAGATGGGATCATTTTGATTAGTAAGGACTTGATACCTCAGCTGGTGCTCAGGAATAGGGTCATTCAGCTGTGAGTGGGCTCTGGGACTAAATCCAAAATTAACTTGAAAGGTACCTAAATTATAACAAACTAGATTATGAAGGACTGTCGGTTCTGGCCTCAACTTTAGCTAGAGAGAAAAACAAACAAAGAAACAAAAAAAAAACAATCTCTTTGAATGGTCTATTTTGAACTCAGTGATGGAAAGGATTCATAGCTTTCAAATGGTAGTCTTCACGTAGCATACAGCAGGAAGAAATACTGGACTAAAGACTATTTGTAATTGACCACTAAAGGACATTGCTGTTTCTCCTCATATTTTTGATGGAATTGACAGTAAAACATCTAAGTAGATAGCTTTTTTTTAAAAAAATGTTATTTATTTACTTATTTATTTATTGTAATTATAATTCTGGTAAGTTATTCCATAAAATCACTAAGGATACCAAATGTGAATATATTTAAACCCAAAACTTCTGACAGTGAGAGACTTGTGTGAATTTGTCCTGTCACTCGCTGAATCAGAAAGCGCTGGACCAACGCAGACTGCAGGTGGCAGCATCCAGTAACCCAGCTGCAGCGTGAGCTGAGCCCAGGCTAAAGTCAACATAGGGTTTTCCTGGGTTTGACTCTGTGTCCTGTACCACTACAGCTTGGTTTCTGTACAGTTTCCGTTCATTTTCCATTCTGATACAATATAGAGTCCAATAATTAATGTATCATTAATCTATATTATAGTCTTCGACTGTGTTCCTCACTCAGTCAAATCTCCCAAATGGGATAAACATGCAAAAATTCTTCCAATTTTCTCCAATTAGTATTTTTCCTACTCTATTTAGGACTGTCAGACTTTACTGTTGTCACTCCCTTGTCTTGCTCAGAAGAAACTTTCTGCTTCCATTTTTCTTAACACAAAATCTCCTTGCCATAATAGTCATCTGCGCTACAGCCACTGTCTGTTCTTGCTGCAAGCACATTCCCAGGCAGTGTAGTACTCCACTCTGGAAGTAATGTTAATTATTGGCCCAGTTAATTAGGAGACTCACTATTACCCCTGGCAGCATCCCCCATCAGTGTGGGCATGGGGCTCTGCAGCACCCACCTGGCTCCTCCTGGCTTCACAGACCCGAAGCTCTTCCTGAGAAACAGCAGCTGTGGGACACTGCTGTATTTCTGCCTTTTTTTTCCTGTTGTACCTGATATGTTCACATTGGCCTTTTTTGTACGGAGGATCCCATGCAGGGGACACAAACACCTGTAGAAAGATTCCTCACTGAACTCAGAACTAGTCTGCAGCCTTGACTCAGCACAGTCTTTGCAAAAGAACGGGTGTTTTGGGCCTATTTAAAGCATACTCAATTTCCTTTCCATATTGCTCAGTTTTCTAATTAAAACAAAGAGTTCTAGGAACAAGTTAGATGTTTACTCCTCTGACTGTGCCAAAGTTAGTAATTAGACAACAATTCAGTCATCCGATCACATACGCCTCCCTACATCAGAAACATCTCTGGCCTCCAACCTGGCTCTAGCGATGAGCTACTTCCAGCATCTCAGTCTTCACCACTGAAGTTAATTAGTTGGCTGTAGATCTTTATAAATAAATTTCTAAAATGCCACTGAGGGCTAAAGGTCCACTCCTGCTTCTTCTGAGATCAGTGTGCTGTCTCTAAGGCAGTTTTCTCACGTATCACAGACAAATTCTTTAGATTCCCATTGTCTTCCTGAAAAGAAAGAACACCAATGAATTCGAGCAGAAAATTTTACAACTCTTGGACATGCCAAGCACATCCCAAGTGTATAATCACCAGTGTCAGCACTGCAGTCATGCTAGCAAAATGAGCTTTGTCTTCTCTGCATGAAATTTCTCGATTCTTTATCTTTTCCATTTTGGGAGTCTATTCCTTTGTGGTTCTGCCTCTTGCAGTCATTAAGCTGTAATAATAACCAGGAGATGCAATTTAATTCTTACAGGAGGATTTCTCTGCTGCAGTGTTTCATGCGGTGGTACACTACGGCAAGGCATGAAGAGCTCAGCAGTAATCTTGCAGCTTCCAGCTGACTTCTTGGAATCTTGTCTGCCTTGACCAGGCCAAAGTGTGGGATGCCAGGTTGTAAGCACAAATGTTACTGTTGGTAGCAGGGATGTATTAACATGAAAGTAACTTTTGTTGTGAATATAAGGACTCCTCAGCTAGCAGAACAGTCTCCCCTTGAAAACCATTAACAGCCAAGCTGGTCAAAAAGAACAAGCATTAACAACATACTTTAAATAACTTCTCCATCAATTTTGAAATGTCATCATTGACTTTTTCCATGTCCTGTTTCAGAAATACCATTTTCAGATATCACATTAAGCATCAAAATTAAAAAGAAAATAATAAATCATCTTTCATAAAGATATTCCATGCAAACAAAGGAAAATCTTCAATAATTTTCAGTGATTCAATGATTGACTTTAAACTAAACTGTTAAGCTTTTTATACCTCACATCATCAATGAATAAGACTATGTGAATGCTCCAATCATGTTTTCTGACATCTGGCTCAGAACTCTTAGAACTGTTATATTAAAAGAAAAACAGAAAGGAAAATCGCTGCTAACACAATTAGGTAGTGGTCCCCACTGTGGCTAGGCACACAATCCAGCTACAGTGGGCTGAGGTTTCAGATCAGCTTTAGCTACAAAGCATACATGGATTTTTCAGATTCCTGAATCACATGTGGCTGGTTCTGTTTTATACATCTTATTTTAATAGGCATATTACTAGAAAAAGCCCATGTACAATTTTTCATATTGCAGATCATTTTTTTCATCTGGAAACCATTGCATGTAAGTAGTTTCTGCTTTGTGTTGAGCTATGTGTCACTCAAGCATTTACTTTGCATATTCCAGCAACATCTGTAGATCTTATCTGAAAAGAGTGATGTTTCCTATCTGAGTCACTGTTATCCTTCTTGTGTAATCAGTGTTCTAAGAAATAGGCTGTATTCAGATAGCAAACAGGACAGGTAAGTTCCCAGTCAATAGGATGTACGCTCATCAATAGTGAATTGGCATTTTAATTGGGAAAGGAATGTTTTTCTATCTACACTATGATTTTAGAAGACAATAGCAGCAATATTCACAGGTATTGAGATTTCTTGAATTACAAAACTGTCAGCTCTAGATACAATTGATTGCAAATAAATATTTCCTGACATACACAGGACAGGAATTGTGTGCATGAAGTTTCTCTTTTTTATAACTGCAAAGATGGTTCAGATTTTTCGTCAAGCTAACAGACAGTTGCTTTATTGGGAAAGGGCCTTCATTCATTATACATTTTCCAATATCAGAGAAACCATATTAAAATATGCATCATCTGTAAGAAGATCTAAATTCAACCTTGTTTTGGTCATGTTTTAAGAGACATTTAAGTCCGCTGGGCTAGACCCTGAACACCAACCAGCAAGAGACACTTGTGCTTCAAAGAACACAGGAGCTATTAAAAGGGAATTAATGGAGGAATACATCTCTCAGTCTCATCCACCTACAAGATAGGAGCACAGTGTAACCTAGCTGGTTGAGTGCTCAATATCCAGAAGTGCTCTGGCTCCGCTGGCAGTTTTGCAGAAATCCCTGGGTGAGGTTTTACAGCCTGCATCACATACAATGATCCTTCTGATCTTAACTGCATGCTCACAACATCTACAGTCAGACCTAGTGTAATCAACCACACACAGAAAAAAAAAGAAAAGTCTTGATTCCAGCTGTCCCATCACATGAAAGACTGTAAGCAAAAACAGAGGGGAAAAAACTAAAGAACTGTCAACATAGCAACAATCTTTTGTGATGGTAGAGAAAGCAATCAGCTCTGATGGATTCATTTACAATGATTATTACATCCTTGTTTGTTTCTGATAGCATACGTGATATTCAGGGGAATGATATAATTATTCAGGGGACCGATGCAATCTCGCTCTTTGCTAAGCATTACATAGTTCCTCTTAGAACAAACAGCATAATTAAGATTGCAAAAGAAAGCCGGCGATACGCAGGTAAACAGAGGTTTAAAATCACTCACTTCCCCCACAGACTGAAGAATCGTGGTGGGATCGGTGGGTGACCACAGCAGGGAGGAAGGCGGGTATGTCAGGAAAAAAGAGGTACCTTTGCATCCTCCCATCCCACCTATAACAAAGGCTGGAGATGTGAGAACATGTGGATGCCAAATAGCACCTGGAAGAGGCAAAACAGACCTCTCTCTCAAGTGAGTGCCTGCCTCCTGTAGGCCTGGAAACAGCCGCAGGAGCTTAAATAGCTTCTACTTCTTTCATAAGCATCAACTTGGCAGTATGTTAAGCATTAAAGCTGTCCTAAATATTTAAGCACTTAAGCTGCCCTGCACCACAGTAAGAATTTCTTGTGCACGAGCACCTTTGCATGCGCTCAGGGTTCCATCACTTTTTATTCCCCCTCTACTCTTCAGGAGTTAAAAATGAAAAGGGGGTGGAGGAGAAGGGGAAAAAAAGACATCTCTCCCCAAGAAACGAGCCCCTTCTCCCACCAATTAATTTCCTGTTTAATGGCAGCATCTCCAATGCAACGGTGCAGCCACTGAAAAGCAAGGAGTGAAAGATTTCAGGGCTACTGATTACCAGCTTCATGACAAAAAGAACATACATAATCACTAAGCTAACATTTTTATATGCAAATTATAATATATTACATATATAATTTGTATATATATTATAATATATTCCCCTGTCTCACATGCTATGGACACTTACTTTTAAAACCAGAGGGGGCTGCAGAGCAGGAAGCCCCTGGCCTTCAATGATCAGGAATTAACAATAATTAGCAAAAGGTTTAAAACTAAGGTACGGCTGACAAACCGCCCATGAGTAAGGGAAGAACAGAGCAAAGAGCTGCATCCTCCAGGTTTTTACGCTCCTTTTGTCAGCATGGCTTGTAAAGTCACGTAAACAGAGATTTGTTGTTGAGAATGGATGATTTATTGTTAATGGATGATGTTAATGGTGAAAGCACATCTCATTCATCTCTCACCTGGACTCAAAGACCAGATACAGAACACTTGCCCAAGTCTGCCTCACTGTCAGGAACAGAGGCTCAGCACTTTCTGCACAATGCATGAGCTACCTTTAACCGCCCTCAGAATAGCAGCAGACTCCCCTGACAAGCCCCAGCTCTAGGCTACTCTCAAAATATGAAGGGATGGCAGACACCAAGCTTGGCTGATCCTAGTTTTGCATTTCATGTCTTTGCTCTTCCCCAGGTTTCCTGTGTGATACCAAGCAAGTTATTCACTCCTTTACTCATGTGAAGGGAATGGTCACAATATTATTACACAATTTAATTCGAACAGAGACGTTAAATTGCTGCTTTATTCAAATAGAAATGCTTTGAGTAGATGTCTCTTGACAACATTTTCTTAGGGAATGTTTTATTTCTTAGGGTCCACTGGTCATTTCCGTTGAAGGAGAAAGAAGATCACTCCCATGTGTAGGGCTAAATATGGTAGGCAATGAAGGATGTTTGGATTTAATGGGAAGATGTGTATGAGGTTAAATGTCAAGAGGTATATCTATAATGTATAACTACAATAGGTAGTGAAAAGGTGTTGAAGATGAAATCTGGGATAAGTAAAACTGTTATGGCCTGACTACAGTCCCCATTCCTGACTGTCCTGTGCCACTTGGGGTGGGGAGCAGATAGATGGGTTGGGAGCAAAGGAGTGAAGTTAAGCTTGGGAAGGAGGGACTGAGGGAATGAGTTTTAGCTTTGGTCTCTCTCACCATCCAACTCTATCTTAATTGGCAATATATTAAATTAATTTTCCCCAGGTCACCTCTTGTCTTGCACATGATGGCAGCTGGCAAGTGATCTCCCCATCTCAGTCCATGAGCTTTTCTATCTTACCTCCTCCCCATGTGCTGTTGAGAGGGTGGAGTGAAAGCGCAGCTGGGTGGGGGTCTGGCAGCCAGCTCTGGTCACCCAGCACAGAGATAAAGCATTGTTTGCACAGAAAGTCAAGCTCAGACACAAACCTAGTTACCAAGAAGATCATAGCTATAATGTCAATGTCTACCACCTGGCCCAGGTGTATTTGCCGATCTAGGCATCAACACTTTATCAGTCAGAAAGCGAAACTGATCACTGACTTCAAGAACGAAATGTCAGAGCCCCAGACCCAACAGTACCTATGGATTTTTGTCATTCTGTGTGATGGTTTGGTATAGAAGTGTGACAGGTTAGGTTATCCTCTTCTCTCTGTTGTCCTCCAGTTAACCCCACATTTCTTCTGATTATCCTCATGTAGGCTTCAAGATAGCATGAAATAAACTCAATCTGCTATTTGAAAACTATCTGGGAAAAACTCTGGTGCAAGCCTGTCATGCAACATTCCTTTTCCTGCAAAGCAGGTGTGAGCTGTAGGCTGGGATAATTATACAGTGTCTACCAACCTGACTCGTTGGCTTCTTCAGCTCCATACACTGGTGAGGCATGATGGCAGGCCATGTCAGTGGTCATGTGTGCTACTTGCTTTCCTAGACACAGCTGCACTGGAAAGACGTGGATGAAGTGAACAACTTTTGAAGCATTTTCGCTCCAAAGACTTGCCAGAGCTACCTAAAGGTAAGAGCTTTCAAATTACTTTGAATCAGTACTGTGTTTACTCCTTACAAAATAAAGAGAGGGATGTGGCAAGGATAGGACAGGGAGCTGAAGGAATATGACAGCTGTGGCTCTGGGCTGTTAAAAGTTAACTCTTTATAATTACATTGTCAAGCTTCACCAAGCTTTGGAAATCTGGAGGCAAAGATTGTTCCAAGGATACTTTACATGAAGATGAGAAAAGTAATAAGAATAGAAAGTTAGATTAATGCACCATAGGAAAGGGCTAAGCTCACACACAAAAGCAGGGCACAAACCTGCTTTCTACAAATTGATGTTTATCCATAACTTGGTTGCTAGTTGCTAGTCCAGATGCTATATCATGTCACTTAAGCTGTTCTATCAGCTTTCAAGTGAAGGACAAGTTCTGGACATTATTTTTAGCTGGATATAAATGAAATGCTGGCTACCCACGATTAAATGCTCTCGGTAGGGAATGTTAATCTGTAAAATAATCAAATAAAAGATGCAAATATTTACCATTTTAAGGTAAAGATGAAGTGCTGAAAGCAATTGTATAAGGCTGCGCTCAGTTCAGACAGCTAGAAGGGAATGTGACAGCCAAAACTGTGCCAAGACAGTGCCAAGGCAGAGACTGAAGTTGGTATTTCCTATCTTCTGCTGCTTGCTCAAATTTTAAGACACAACATAACCACGTTTGGACCATGTTACTGCAGAATGGACATTGTATCTCCTTGATACAGTATTTCTGTATACAACAGAGCTGAGCAAAGCCAAGACTAATTTGCTTATCATCACTGCTGCGGAACAGGAACTGAACCCATCTTTTTTTCCCCTCAGCACAGGTTAACGCACAAACCACTGAACAATGCTTCCTTTTGGTGGTTAGTACTCTATTTTTGGAATGGTAATTAGGGAGGGAGAAGGTCTAATGCAATCTCATGGCCCAATCCTCCTTGTTCTTCACAAGGGCCCTTTAAATGAGCAGCTGGTCATCTGAGGAAGGCAAGGGATTATGCCTCAAACTGTAAATTAAGGAGCAGGTATTAAGAGAGACATCTTGTTTACATCAAAGGTTCACACAGAAATCAGTGACAGATCTTATTTACTATTTTAATTAATAACCTTCACAGAAATATAGGAGTGGCTAATAAAACATATGAATGAAGACACAAAGTTGGGAAGCATAAAAACTGTTGCACACAGAATGAGACAGCCTAGACAATTGCCGTGACAGAATTTGTATCTGTTGTAATGCTACAAAGCTATACATTTAGAAAATACTATCAGGAATTTCAACTACAAGTTCATTAGTAGGAAATTACATCAGAGGAGAAAGACCTACTACTGGCTGATGACAGCATAAATACAAGTCACCAGCACAATGTGACTGTAGAAGAGGAAAAAGTACTCTGGATTATACTACAGACAGCATTTCCACTAAATATAAAAAGACATTTATACCACTATATAGGTTGAGGACAGAGCTCATCTGGTCACTTATGTCCAAGAAGGATGAATTTACTGTACAGAAATGAGGACACAACAAACCGTGTAGTGCTGTGAAAGGCTGCAAAGAGATAGAAAAGCTCTCTGGGGGAGAAGGACTTTTCTAAAAGGGTGATTCTGGCACAATAAGAAGCAGGGATAAGCTCCCATGAATAAGTTTAGGCCAGAAAGTTTGTAAAAGTTTACAATATTTTGAACTGCTTTAGAGGTGAGAGCAGCAGGAGCAGATGTACTAAATTATAGACTTGAACTCCCTTCAAGGAGGAATAACCTAACTTAAACGTCTGACCTGGGACAGGACTGGAAAATCCAGGGAGTCCCTGCCTAGGCAGCAACATGGTGAGTCCATGTAGGCAGGGCCAGGCTGCCCTGCACGCTGATTTGCATGCACAAATGCTACAGCTGCCTGTGCAAGCCCAGCAACCAGGCGACCAGCCCTCCAGGTGCACATTGCAGCAAACACACTAAAAGAAGACCAAAAAAAAGAAAAAAAAAAAAAAGAAAAAGAAAAAAAAAAAAAGAAAAAAAAGGTTTCAAATACATTTGCATTATTGTAACCATTTACAGTATCATGAAGGATAAAGGTCTTGCTGCAGATTGGTCCAAGAGCCAAGAGCTCTTTCTGAGGAGCTCAGCTCACCAACATTTCACTCTTCAGTAAATGTTTCCTAATTTTGTGAACAACAGTTATTCTTTGTGCTCTGAACTGCCATTTAAGCCACTGTGACTTGGATTACACATAAATATCTCCTTGTACACAAGGGAGAGGAGGAGCAACATCTACCTACGCAATGACATTCTGGGCTCTTGCCCAGCTCTCTGGGTCAATAATAAAATCCTTTTAATGGCTTCAACAGATGAACAACCAACCTCTTCCACTGACCACCTGGAGCAGGGCCCTTACATATTGGCTGGTGAGCCAATGCAGCCAACAGACAAGCCAGTGGAACCAAGTGAAGAGCTTGCAACAAGCAACATGGTTCATACACAGCTGAATCCCCCATAGCTCCATCCTCTGCACTTGAGAGAGGAAGCCGGTAGCCTGATACAGGCTTACAAAGCAGAATAACCACAGGATTAAAACTGCAATTCTAGAGTAAAGAACTTGAAAAGGCAGCAGGGTAGCACAGTACTTTCAGAGCATCCTTCATTGATTTCATTGACAGGATGTCTACATCAGACATGCTGAATATTTTTTTTAGTGTCCAACTTTTTATATGCTGCCCGCTGTCATGTCTTTAAGCTTCTATTTTAAGAATACAAATAAACATATACCTGAATGCTGCTCCCCAACTCTGTTTACCTGTATTAGAGCTGGAACCATTCCTTCCTGAACATCTGAAAAGCCTCAGCACATTGTGTATGTTACCCTAAACAACAAACTCTGGGCTAATCAGAGAAGACCTCTCCACTGAGGAATTTGGTGTTTCATTGCTGGCTGAAAACTAGAATTAACTGCTTTAATACAGTAAAACAGATGCGCTCAATATTATTCAAGCCACAGATACAACTGCATGCCAACAATGGTGTTTTAATGGTCATTCTTTAAAATAAGAGAAATTGAAATTGTTTCATCAATGCAACTGGAAGGGCTAATTGCCCAAGGAAACATGAAACCAGCAATGAGAGGAGAGCAAGAACACATCACAGCAAAGTAGCCTTTGGACTAGTATCCTCCAAACCAAGAGATCCCTGGTGAAAACAGCTATACCTCCACGCATCCGTGAAACCTGCAGATCACTTCCTATAGGATTTTAATGTTAATTCCAACACACAAAACTAAAGTCAATGTCAAATCCCACACTGACATCAGCTGGAACAGGGAGTAAACATTTTTCTCACAAAGCCTCTTGTTCCTGTCCTCCCTAAGATTCTGGATGCCATCGTGGTACACGACGTGACAGCCAGATAGGATAGCCTCGTGCCAGCTGCCATGATACGGATCCAGCCCCTAATGCCAGCCGTAGCACAGACAGGGTGCAGACAGCCCTTTGCCACTTTAGTCCCTCTCACATAACCACTTCTGCCTACATTTTCTCCTCTACTCGAGAAGAAGTGCTGGCTGTTTTGTGCTGCTACATCCACAACTAGGTCCTGGGAATAGCACCACTGCTTCATCTGGAATAGAGGCAGGCCAACGTCAAGTGCTCTTGAAAACACTTTGGAAACCTCATTTGGAGTCTGCAGTACAAGCCCAACAATTAACCTTCTTGCTAAAAAAGACTGAGTTAAATATGAAAATGATTAGAAAACCCTGACCAGTTTTCACCACAGTACCACATCATTTTTAATTAGACCAATCCACTTCTGACAGAGAACTGCCACAGAACAGAACAGAGGGGCAAAGGAAGCATTACCTGGGCTCTGACACGCACACACCTGCCAATCCCATCCACCTCTTCTCCAGGCTATAGGTGCTGAATATGAATGGAGAGGAATTAGTGCTGCAGTCAACTTCAGTTCCCCAAATGAAATCATAAATATGTCATTGGCACAGGTTCATAGGGCTAAAACAAAGGTATCAGCATTCAGGCGATGAGATTTTGGAAATGACAGTTCAGTAACTCCCAGTTCATGTTCTGCTGAGCTACACTTCAGTCAAAATGGACACAAATCCCATGGGGCGGACACTCCAGTCTCACGAACACCTCCATTTCAAGTACCACAATGTCACCTTAGGAGAGGTGCTTGTGGCAAAGCATATTCCCATCAAAATTGGAAAAAATGTTTTTGAAAAGTGAAAAAATGATTGATTTTCATACACTCACATGACTGCACTTCTGCCCATCATTGCAAATACACAACAACTGAAAACCCCTTCTGAAAAAGATATAGTAAAGACAGGAGGAAAATCTTTGTTCTCTTTGCAACTACTTCACCTATACATGGGAGGCCAAATGACAATTCTCTCAGGACTCCTGACAAGACTGTCCTCTGTGGCTTAGTTTCCCCTTTGTATAGCACAGAGGGCCTGTGCCTCTCTGCAGGCACCTAGAGACGCATGTCAGACTAGTCTCATCTATGGGGTTATTTAGTCATTGGGGATGCTCGGGAGGGGATGTGCAGAGGTGTGGGTGAGTGCTGGAGAGTGCTCCCTGCCACGGAGTTCTGCATTACAGCAGCTTTGCTTGGCTGTGCGAGCACTGCACTTCACACTAGAACATGAGGGCCTGGAGCAAACCCAGAGGAAGATGATGGAAACTGCCCTTGCCTATTCTCCCCTAGGACACGTCCTTCCTGGAACATAAAGACTTTGCACCTTCCTTTCTCTGAATTGGATCTTCATATATATGCCTCAGGGCAGGATTTGCTTTCTCTCTCTCCCCACTTTCCCTCTCTCCCCCCCCCCCCCCCTTTTTTTTATATATAATACTAATTTCCACAGGATTTAAAGTGAGTTTTAGTTTCCAGTGCAAACTGAACCTGCCCACATGCAGAAGAGAATCAGACTTCAGAGTAGAGAAGGCACAGACTTGTTTCTGTGCTCCTGGGACTGCATGTTCCTGCCTGCAAGTTAGGTACTTTTCCTTAATTCCTTAATTCCTTAATTCCAATCTCAGGAGCCCCCATGTCAGAAGCACGCAGGGCTCTGCTCTGCCCTTGCAGAGAGCTCTTTGCTCAGCACGGCTGCAGACAAGATGACTACACCACCTCCCTCTGTATTAAGTGCGGGCCTCCTACATGTTGCGCTGGGTTCTGGAGGACCCAGATGACCTCATGTTTATAGGATGTTTTCCTATTCTTTCCTATTCCTCTTCAGGAGTTGTTGCCTGACAGTTCTCCTTACCCTTTTTTCCTACAAGGTTCCTTACTAACACCGCCCATTCTCCGCCATGCCTTCCTTCCCAGCAGTCACCTCCGAGAGTGGAGAGGAAAGGCTCCAGCTATAACCCATGTCAGTAACACTTACAGATTTGGGGGGTTTGCAGCCCCAGAGGGCTCTCAGACATAACAGGCCCAGTAGCAACCAAGAACTGAGAGTGACCGCTTCTGTGCTAAATAAAAGGGCCTCCTGAGCTGCACAGCACGCTCCAAGGAACGCCGCTCTGAGCCTCTGAGCTTGCAGCGCTCAGGCCCGGAGGTTAGCTAATCCTGGGGCACTTCCTTGCAGGGAGGCTGAGGGAACTCCTGCAGACGCCGGGCCCAGCTGCCCGTCCGGCTGTAAACACAGGATATCCCGAGCCAGAAGGGACCCGCAGCTCCTGCCCTCCTCTGGGGCAAGTGCTCCACCACAGCACGTGGGGCTACCGGCAGCACTATGAGCTGCCTAACGAGACACTGAGGGTGATTTACGTTCAGGGCACCAACGTTACCAACACCTACAGCCTCAGAGCTCAGTGCCGCTGAAGCACAGACAGGGTCTCCCCCCGTATTCCTGGTTCTGCTGCCAAGTCAGACGTCACTGGTTTGTCTCCTGCGTCGCCTGCCCTATGCATTTAGCTGGAGCTGTTGTACCAATACCTTGCTGGGTGGAGTAAGCATTAGTCAGTGCTTGCTCGCATTCAGCTGTTAGCTTGCAGTGTTCTCGCTATGTTAACCATTACTATTATTATTATTATTCCCTCCTGCTCTGGGCTTCATGACAGGCGTTTTGCCTGGGCCTTCAGTCACTGGATGAAATTCAAAATCCCTTCCTTCTTTTTCCTGTTTTACGAGTGAGATGAATTGAGCAGAAATGTCATCAGAACGGACACCACCCAGTATTTAGTGTATGATGTTTAAGTACCAAGATAGCAATAAGCCAAAAAAATTGAATACACTCCCTAATTTTTTGCCCACTGATCCTTGTGCTGATCCCAGAAACACTGATCCCAGAAACAGCTCACGGGGGCACCAACACTGGCTAATGCAACATTTGTCTGTTATCACACTTCTGAACCTGCAGTCACTGTTGAGACTCTTCTTCATTGATCATGGCCCTCCCTTGGCTTTCACTGCATCATCTTACCCAAGGCCTCTCAATTCTCAGCTTTTTTTTTTTATCTCAGTGAGATCCTCTTGAAGGTTACCTGTCAGCCCATTGATACATCTGACATTCCCAGTCTGGTTTAGTTTCTCTATACCAAGTATACTGAGATACACTTTTCCCCATCCCTCCTCTCCAATCCATATATTAGCAATTTTCTCCAACTTGCTTGGCCTCAGCATGGCCAATATTGTGTTTCTGATGTTTTCTCTACACGACCCCACTTATTAGCTTTATTATTCATTCTGCAACCATTTTCACTTCCCACTCATCCAGATCTGTGACAATTGCAGCACTTCTTCCTTAGTGATTCTTTTAAATTCCTTCTTTTCTTCCTCCCTAGGGCTGGTGTTTCATTTCATCACCCCAGACCCTCCCCCTTTTGCACTCCCCCCCTACATCTTGCCCCCCAACACACACTGAAAGCAGGCCTGCTGAGAAATTCTGTCTTGTTCAGAAATTTCCATGCTCCTCCAGTTTGACCTCATGTGCAGCTTGTGCCGACTTGCCACATGTTACATTTCTCAGTCTCTACTCACTTACCCAAATGTCTCTTAACATAATCGCTCATGACTGCGTGGGATGGCCACAGCCCCGACCCAAAACAGGGAAGGCACCTGCATGGTAAGAGAGGACATGTAGTTGGACCGCAAGGTGCTCCCTGGAGTTCCCTGAGCAGCCAGCAACCCTGTGCTACACTCATTCGGCAGCCCTCAGAAGCATCTGGCTGAGGAAGGTGATTCTCGCCTTCTACTATCTTGTGGTCCCACCTGCAGTGCTGCTGGGACCCTCAGCACAAGGGGGACAAGAACCTGTAGGAGAAGGTCCGGAGGAGGCCACAACAATGATCAGAGAGCTGGGGCACCTCTCCTGTGAAAAGGGGCAGAGATTGATGGGGCTGTTCAACCTGGGGAAGAGAAGGATCTGGGGAGACCTTAACACAGCCTTTCAATATATAAAAGGGTCTTGTAAGAAAGACAATGGAAAGACAAAGACAAGCTTTAAAAAAAAAAATAGTGCCTGTATGACAAGATAAGGGGCAATAGCTTTAAACTGAAAGAGTAGAGATTTAGATTGAATATGAGGAAGAAACATTTCACGATGAAGGTGGTGAGGCACTGGAACAGGTTGCCCAGAGCAGCTGTGGAAGCCCCACCACTCTAAGTGTTCAAAGCCAGGTGAGGATTTGGGCAACCTGGTTTAGTGAAGGATGTCCCTGCTCATGGCACGGGCACGGACTAGGTGATTTTTAAGGTCCCTTCCAACCCAGACCATTCTGTGATTCTATCTTTGGTGCTTTTTCCCCCATTAAGCTTTGGTGCTTAATGAATAATTAACACCTTTCTATTCACAGTAATACAAACACACATCTGTAGCTGCGTCCTCCCCCTCCCCTGTGTTGTGAACAGTCCCTGCTAACACCTGCAAAACACACATACTTTGTGGCCTAATCTTGTTCAGAGCCTCAGGTAGCACAGTCATATTTAATGATGATCTTGCCCAACAGAAGCATGTCACAGGAGTGATGAGACAATAGTTTCACAGTACAGAACTGGTCATAGCAATGGTGATAAGGTTGCACAATAAGCAGATGAAAGATCCAAATTGCCACGGGTTGCACAGTTGCACGCTCTGACTTAATGACATGTGAAGGGATTTTACAGGTGCTCTGAAGTGTGATCTTCCCTTCCTTGATCATTTTGACAATTCATAGGAAAAAAAATACAACTTTTCTCTGAAGGTAACACTTTCAGTCCCACTGAACACGTTACATAGTGTTTTCTGGGTGAACAGTTTTATCTTTCCAACACAAAGAAATAAGTAAAGCGATATTGTAATTTCTGTTCCTCCTTCCCATTTTCCTCATGAGGAGGTGTAACAGTAACTGACCACACTTTAGTCTGTAAAACAGCCAGAACATTAGAAGTGCTGGTTTTCCTCTATGTGAAAGCCAAGTATAAGAACTAGGAATTACAGGAGGAGGCACTGACAAGTGCAGGGCACTGAAAGTCACTTACAGATGTTTTGTACTGCTTTTGGCAGGTGAACTACAGAGATGGCTAGTGAGAAGGGACGTGTGGAAATTCCCATGGTTATGTATGAACAGCATCAAGAACCCTACAGGCAAGAACCTTCTGCACCAGAGTACTGCAGCCAAGAGGGTAAGCAGCTTTTGCCAGGAGGGGGTCGGAAAGAGCGTGCTCCCTGTGGCTGTGGGGCAGACACTGATAGCTGGTTTCCAGAGCATAACTAAGCCACCTCATAAAGGGCCTGGCTTTGTTAGGACATGATGGGTTTAGAAGGTGCCTGTGCCAGTGTATAAAACCCAGCTTGAGGTAGGCAAGCTGGTATAGTCTCCTAATGGGCACGCCACTTAAAATGGAAAACACATATATTTGTGTTGGTTTAGTTACTCATTTTCCTAACAACAATTGCTTTATTGGAAAAGGAGTTGCAGACGTCTTTCTACAGTAATTCCGTATTCCTAACAAGCAAGTGTTCAGCCAGCAAAGTCTGTACACAGACTGGCTATGTCTTACTCAAACCGTGATCTAGTTTTCCAGAGGACTGGCATCTTCCCAAACACTCCTGCTGCCCGGAGCTGCTCTCCCTAGATGAGTCAGTTTTGTACCTGGGTTGCGTAGCGATGAGCAACCCCTCCCCAGTGCCATCTCACAGCGAACATCACGACTGAATTGCTAGCATTGCAGCTCCATGACTGCAAGCAGGCACCGAGAGCTGCTGTACTGCTGGGTTGGCTTTTTGCTCTGAAACTGGACATTGCTCTCACACTGACAAGTCTCTCAACACTGCTTTGTCTTCTGCCTGCTGGAGCCCATGCTCACTGAAAGACACTGGTATCAATGGTTTTACCTCTTCTGCCTTCCTGCTATTGAGGAAATCGCCACTCACGAGACAGGAGTGGAGCAGAAACCAGAAGGGGAGGTCAGAAGGTGGCTAACGAGGCTAGATGTGTGAGCATGGGGCCTCTGAACGTCACTCATTTCAGAGCACTTTACTCTGATCAGCACTTTGTACGCATTTTTCTTTACAAAGATCTCCCTGGTTTCTTTCTAAACACTCAGAAGAACTTACAAGAGGTTGGGGACAAAAAGCCTCACTTCCTAGAGACAGGCACTGACACACCTAACACTGAGCTGCACCGTCTTGTCCCTGCGTAGAGAGCCACAGAGGAAGCAGATTCTTCACAAAACATCCCAAGTGATAATCCTCTTAAACAAAAAAACATTCCTCTTTCAGATTGAGAGGAAATTCTTTACTTTGTAATTTCTTACAAATTTCTTTTTCTACAATTAAACCTTCCATCTCCCCCCCAAAAAAACAAAAACAACAGAAAAAATAAATAAAAAAAATGAGGTGTCACTCATCAGGTACTTTTTTTATTTTTTTATTTTATTTTCGTAGAGCCAAAGATATGATGGAATTCCTTGGCTGGAAACTGAAGCTGGATAAAATTCAGACTAGAGAAAAGATTTCAAATATTAATAGTAAAGGTAGCAATCATTGAAACAACCTAGTTAGAGGTACTGTTGATTTTGTTTTTAAAATTAGACAAAGTGTCACTCTGATGCTATGCTGGAGTGGATGCAGTCAAGGAATTCAAGTTGAAAAAAGGATTTGATTTCTTGGCTTATTTTGTACAGAAAAATGAGACCAGCTAGTCACTGTGGGCTCTTTTGGCTTTAAAAATCTGTGAATCAAATCAATAGCATTTGTTCCCTATCCTGTACTTCACTGAGTCATGTTAGCCTCTCCTGTGAGGCACCTTCCAATGCATCTGCTTTGACTCCAAACAGGGCTTTTGGGAGGCATGAGCGGGACATATTTTTGTGTTACTGTTTTTCTTTTCACAGGGGGTTATGAATATCCTCCTCCTCCACCTTACTCCTGTCATGAAACAACCACCGTTGAGCAACCAGGTATGTGCTGGGGGACTGTGTTTCTGACAACAATCATAATTCTACTGCTAACAAAAGCAAAATGGTTTTGGTTTTCAAGCCTAAAGATGGAGTTTTCTGAACAATCACAATCTAAGAAGATGGAAAATTTCCCCAGAAATGTTGGAAGATAACCTAAGACGACAGACTCAGACTCATTTTCCAGCAGTTGCCAGTCTGCAGAAGCACTCTTTTTTTGAACCAGCTAGGACTTTCATAATAATTATTTTAAGTCCAGTTTATTTTATTGTTCCTTTTCTAGTAGCCTTTATTTAAGTGGACAAGCTCAAAGGAGACACTGAGGAAAGGCTTCAAAGAAAGTCAAATACCATCTCTTATGGGAAGGAAGGAGATGTGTGTGTTTTTTAAAATACCTAAGACCAGGAGACAAACTCAGATATCATACATCCTACCTGTCTAACAGACACCACCTTCCTACTCCCAGATCTTTCTTTTAGGCTACAGTTTGAATGTACCCTTAACTTGTTTTTAGGAGCCTTAAAATGGGATTTTTCACTGAAAATATTTCTGCAAAAAAATCTTTCTTGTAGCTACAAGGTGCACACTTCTCAAGGAGGTATAACCGACTCAAATCCAGACTAAAAAGACACGAGGGAAATTACACGTTACTAACTGGAGTCATGCTGGCATATGACTGATGACGTTTGTATAATGTAGTAACTACTTTTCTGAATGTCTTGTAGTTACTGAAAAGCCAATCCAGAAAGCTCCTCTATATCCTTCAAATCCTTTTCTTCAGGGAGAACACGCTTTTTCACAGTATGTTAAATATCAGAAGATAAACTCTCAGTGTCACCGCTTAGCAGTGGAGATTGCCTGACTGTAGAGATTTTCCTGTAGGCAGTTCCCTGCATATGCTTTTATCCATGTAGATACTGGTTGGTAGAAGGAATGTGTTGGGATACATTGAACAAACATTATAGTAGCTCTTGTGAATATGCCTTTAGTCGATACTAGTAACAGAAGTGGCTCTAGACTGGTCATTTTAAGAACCTACATTCTACAACTAAGGATTGATAATGTGTAAAATACTCCACATCCTTCTAATTTTGTTGCTTCTTGTTTTCTCTTAAACTCAGTTTACCTGGTGTCTCAGCCTCCGATCATAGTAGCAGGAATCTTCTCAAGCAGACCAACATCCACAATATGTCCTTCCTGCCGCCAGCACATCACCACACAGGTCACCTACAGGCTGGGCAGACTGTCTTACCTTCTGTGCACCAGCTTGTGTATGGTTGGGTAAGCTTTCATATATACATCAGAGATTCTTTGTAGCAGAAGTTTAAAAAGATAGATCCATTAAAAAATAAAATTCTAGTTAATGCTTATATAGACAGTTAGCCCTTCTCTGTACATCCTAAGAAGCCATCTGTCCATACTAGACACAGTCATCATGGCTGCCAGGGATGCTAAATTTAATCAAGTACGTTATTACTTTTCATAAGACAAGTAAAAGATTATTAACTTCCCTATCATAATTCAAAATCAGACTAACACATAAGGTGTTAGCAGTGAAGATGATTAGTCTTTGGGAAGATAATTTAAATATTAAGAAACCTGGGAGACAAGAGGATTCATGCTGTGAAATGGCAGACAAAAAATAGAGGAAGCCAATAAAAAGAAAAGTTAGTAAATCACTTCATGTATGTCCATTTCCTCTTTGCCTGTAGGTGCTGTTTTGGATGCTGCTTTGTACCTTTCTTCGTGAAGATCTTCAAGGATGCAGACCATTACTGCCCATGCTGCCATTTTCATATTTATAGATACAAAAGACTATAAGGACAGAGTTTATGCAACCAGATGATGCCAAGTTTCTGTTCCCTAATGGTGTAAGATTCCACATGTCAAACTACTGCCAGGAAACCTATGAGTAGGCTTTGGTTCTGCAGCTCCCTGGCTAAGTCATCTGGAGTTTACCATCCCATGGTTGGACTGACTTCAAAATGAAAAGCCTTAAAGACTAATTTACATTTTCACTTATTTCATGCTCTGATTGAATAGTTCTCTTGAGTTATAAAGTGACCAGCTAGTGAATACTTCAGTGCTGCTACTACTACTCTCAGATCTCCAACCCAGCTGGGACACAGACTTTTCAACCCACCAGTAACCAAGAGGCTTGGACAAGCACGTGTTATAGAAGCACTTACCTTATATGCACTGAAACTGACTGGTCGGGATTTTTTCTCTGTTCTTTGTATGTGACCTACCCCTGCAGGGCTGTGAGTGGTACAGGGGTAGCTGGTTATTATTTATTGATGAAATGCTGTTATGAAATTGTCATTGTTGTGTTACATATGAGATACAACAAATTTCCCATGGCTGAAGGCACCCTGTTCATGCTCCGGAAGATCTGTAGAAACCACGTAGCTAGAACTATAAAGCGTCCCATTTAGCCTGACGTTATTTGATGAAAATCTGTGTTTTAGTTCTTCAGGGAAATAAGCCACAGAAAGAAGGTAGTCTTGAGGGACTGGGGTAGAGGCAGCATCCCAGCACTCACCCACTCCACTTCACAGAACCAAACCCAAGCGCTGATGCATCGACGTCTCCTGAAGGTCAGAGCCTCAGAGGCTCTCGGTCAGAGGCCCAAGAGCCTCATACCACTGGGGAATGGAGTCAGGCAAGCTGGGAAAACCACCAGCCTACGTAGTGGTGTGGAGGAGGCCAGGCCAGAGGCAAGGCAAAAACTTCCCCAGCTACGACCCAGCTCACCGGGAGCACGAAGCGCGTTGGTGCAGAGATGCTCCAATCCACCTGCGACATGAGGAAACCTCCCGAAGCATTTGACCACACCACGCTGTTCATGAGCCAAGCCTGCTTCTTGTGATTCTTTCAGCAGAACATACGATCTACCTGTGCTCTTTCCCACAGCTTCTATACAAAATCATCACAAATTCAAACTTTCAGTAATAAAACAGCCAGAACTTCCTAGTCAGCTTTCGCCTCTGCGCTACCGACCTGAGGGAACCCCCGCACCGCCCCTGTTCTCCTTTCCCGCCCCCCTGCCGCGCTCCCCAGGCACCTCACGGCTCCTGCGGCCCGGCCTCCCCGCTGGGGCACCGGCCTCAGGCCCGGCCCCCGCCCTTCCCGCCCGGCTCTCGGCCGCCCCCTGGGGGGCCCAGGCCCGCGGCGGGGCCGAGCTCCTCCCCGCACAAGCCCCGAGCCGAGGCACGAGGGAGGAAGGAGGGACGGGGCTGGGCCCGGCTGGAGCAAGGGGGACAGAGGAGGCACGCGGCCCCTTCAGCTTCCACCAAACCCCGGCTCCTGGGTGCCGTTCAAAACCCGCTCTGCCTGAGCAGAACGCTATTCTAGCTCATCACGCTGGGCCTTCTCCAGCTGTTTTACACAGAAGAGGCAGAGCAACCCCACAGGCTCTTAGCAGGGCTGCCTGAGGGTGCCAGGACTTCCATGTGTCTGTGTCCCACCAGCACCCCTATGCGGGAGCTTCAGTCCCTCAAATTCAGAGCTACTGCCACTGCCGAAACTGCTGCACCGACCACACACGTGCATGGGATCTCTTCTGGACTGAGACTCAGATTTGTTAATCAGCAACACCACGATGGCTATCACACAAGGACAGTAAGAGCGTGATCATGCTTTAGCCTACTTTTAAGGAAAGCTAAGTAGAGATACTGCTTTCTTTGAGGTTGTGCTCGTTGGAGGAGAGCCACAGGTTTACAAGCAGACTAGAAATGAAGAACATGGAGAACCAGGTGCAACCAATGCCCTACACACAGCAAGCACATCATTCAAAACTTTTCAGTTTCCTTCACTGGTGTAGCTTCTTCCATTTGCCTTATCGTTACAGCTTCTAAATAAGTCATAGAATCATAGAATCATAGAATATCCTGAGTTGGAAGGGACCCTTAAGGATCATCAAGTCCAACTCTTGACACCGCACAGGTCTACCCAAAAGTTCAGACCATGTGACTAAGTGCACAGTCCAATCTCTTCTTTCCACAGTCTTTCCACATCCCTCTACATATCTGCAACTATATCGATCTGCCACCATGTAGAAGTGATCACAGTCTTTTCAAGCAACTATTTTACTGTAGTTCTTAGTGTACTTACAGGTTACTGTATAGCCAGGTTGGCCACGCTGTTGTATTTGAATGCAACATCCTCTCACTCCTCAAACACTAATATGAACTGTGAAGTATTAGGGCTTTGGGGACAGACAGGGTAGTTCTGAACAGGGGCACCCTCTCCTCACGTCAGGCACAAAGACCATAGCTGAGGTGTGTTGTGAGCACTTGCTTACATCTTGACCTGGGTAAGAAATCCATGGGCTTCCTCAGACCTTCTGTGCTTCTGGAGAAAGGAACCGTGAGGCCTGCCTGCCGAGATCAGACACCTCACCTCCCTTCTGCTGCCCGTGCAGATCGCACATGTCCAGATCACTGGCTGAGGGGAGGCAGCACATGAACACTGCATTCATGAAGCTGCAAACAAGTTAATCGTGTGACAGAAGTAAAACCTTGCAGCCTGAATGCTTAACAAAAACTCTGGCCTGCTTTGGAAGTAGCAGCCATTTTCCTTGTAGAAACATGGGGTCATGTTTTTAATGAATTTTATAACTGCAGCTGCTTTTGGGAAGGTTGAATAATAATAATAAAAAAAACTAACAAGGGATTGAGGTTTTAATTAATGATTTGCTTTCAAAAACTATAGAGTTGTAACAAAAAAAAAAAAAAGAAAGAAAACAAACCCACACATAGAGCCTGTATTTACTGACAGTCTTAACACCCAAACAACTGCTAACTTGAAAAAGCCCAGAAAGGATTTAAACGTGACTACTGAGAAGATATCACTGCTACTAACAGAAGGAAGTTCAAAAAGTTCAAAAACTTCTGTTTTCTATAACTAGACCTCCCCACACCCTAAAATTTAGGGACTGTTTGCTTCCACTGGTTATGTACTCTAGATACACATTTATAGGAAGGTCTTTTTAAAAAAAAAAAAAAAAAAAAGTACTTTTTTTTTCATAGACATTCTATTTTGTCTGTGAATCTGATGAGAAAACTAGAACAGACCTTTTTTAATATGTAAATAAATACCAGCCAGAGTTGGCCTACATACGTACATTGGCAATGCAGCTTATTCAATACCACACGCATGACAGATAATCATAAGCTCTAGGTAGCATCGACTCTTGATTTTTCCTGAATTTGTCCCTGTTACAGCCTAACACTGCCCCAGTGGCACCCAGTAAGCGTTCGCCAGCAGGACGCAGTTTGTACCGACTGTACACGAGCCCCAATACCCGCGCTGTGCTGCCAGCGCTCCAGCGGGTGGCAGTGTTACAAGCAAAATCAGAATTCTGAAAAAGTGAAAGATAGCTGTAGGTTTGAAGAATGCATCAGAAATTAGTTCTCAGAGTGGCATTCCTCCTTGTGCAGTCATCTTAAACTACCTGGAGCTCGTCTTTATTACAAATAGCATCTATCTAGCTAGTAGCACATTTTTAAATGGAAACAGCTAAACTACTGTAGATTTGTGCATGCGCTTTTGAGGAGCATATATAAGTATGAGAACTCCAGTGCTTGAACAGAGAATAATACAAGTGTACTTTTTTTTTTTGCCGTGTTGTATGAGTAAGTAAAAACCATTACACAACTATTTTCCAGACAAATCAAACTCATGTGTAGCCCAAGCTAACGTCTGTGCTACAGCAAGCAGCAGGCTGATGTTTCAGCCTGGCAGACACCAAAAATTGAAGACACCTCACCTTTTCGATGAGAACAGCAAAAAGCAAGAGGCACTGTTGAAAATTGTTGCTAGTAACAGAGCAAGTGTAATTCAGAGTTCCACAGATCATCACCTATCATGCTTAAATTGATGCAGCTGGGCATCAATTAGCCTAAGCTGTGATTTAGTGCCAGAATGATCCCATGCAACAAACCTGTCATCGATCTTCCTCAGGACTTAAGCACAGCAGGTGGTCAAATTATGCTACCTGGAAACAAACTGTCCATGATCTGTATCTGAATTGTTTTCACATTAAACAATCTGATAGAAGTGTTCGGTACAGCCCTGAGAGCAGCGGTACATCTTGACCCCAATGCATTTCTCTTCGTCTACGGCTCGTATAAATGCTCTCATTAAACTGGCCTCTCCCAGCTACTTGTTCCCTGTCCCCTGCATCACAGAAACACAGAATCATCTAGGCTGTAAAAGGCCTTCAATATCATCAGCCAGCTCCCAGGCTGAACACATTGGTCACCTTGCTACAGTAGGATCTCTGCAGAACAGCACAAGGCTCCAGTCAGGAATACAGCTAAAAAGGGGCCTCTAGACCACAAAGGATTTCAAACAATTTGAAGACTGGGGGGAGAGGGGAGAAAGGGGAGGGAGGGTGTACCAGTGAATACCAAGCTATTAAACTAGCTGGATGCAGGGAATTTTACTGAAGAATACAAAGGCTTTTATAATATTGACATCATAAACATCAACCTAGAAGCTCTGAGAGCAGTACAAGCTTGGTTGTAAAATTTCTCTGGTGAGCTATTTCCATACAGGAACCTTCATGGTGAATCCCAGCGACCTGCACAAAGACCAGACCCAACACCTCCGGCCTTCTCAACCCAGTGGCAGAAGTAACGGGCAAGGAAGGCCATTCTAGGGGCTGCCCTGGCTTTCATGTGATAACAAGGTCAGTAAATCTGCATCCTCTGGTGACACAGCCTCCTTAATCACTTTGACCTAACAGGAAGTAACACCACGATGATAAAATCCACAAGCAGCCAAACAGACATCAGCCAGATTTTTTCCACCATTTCAAGTATTTTTAAATGTTAGGTTTTCTCTCAATTTTAAAATCTGTCTGTGAAAGAGTAAGCTTTACCTCTAAATAACAGTGAATACACATCAAGTTGGATAACATTTAGAAGGCAAGTGCAGAAACAAATAACCCTGAATATATGCATAACAGAAAGAAATGATGCATATGATTTAAGATGTGCAGAGGATATTAGCAAAAGTAGTCAAAACATTTTTGCACCAATATCTGGAGGCACAATAGCTTATGGAAGTATTTTATAAGAACGGCAGACTCCGGCTACTGCCTAGTGTAGCCCCTTTTTCAGATCCTAAAGGCCAGGCTCATGTAAAAGCAAAGGATAAATGACACCAGGCCACGCACATGCTAAACCCTGACCCTCTCTACCTCAATATCCAAATGCTTGCTTAGATCCTCTGAGGAAAAACAGGAAGAGCTGAAACCCTAGGAATTGCTGCAGAACTCAGTATTTACCCTCTGGCCAAGTCTACTTACATTATGAATGTCATTCTTGACATGATTTAGTTGAATTTTGCAAAATTCATCTCCTCCATCTAATCAAAATCACCTTGACTTCTGAGCAACCCTTTCACTTTTGTTTCTTTTCAAAAAAGGAACGGACAAGACACAAATCCAGTGTTTACCCTTATCTATTTTATTTACAATATATACAGTTCCTACAGAAAAAAAAAAAAATTTCTCACAAAGGTTATCAAATAGCAAAACACAGCATCGCTTAGATCTACGTACTGATGCCTGCAGCCAGCACAGAGCCTGCAGGACTGAGGGCGGTCCAAGCTCCAGGTCCAAGGCCCTGGGGAGCAGCAGGCTGGGTCCCAGCTCCGAGGGGCAGCAGCTGAGGTAGATACAGCACCGGGCACTGCACATCCTGTGGCATGACATCGGCCTGATCCCTCTGACGTGTCTTGCAGCAGTATGAATTCGTCCTGGTGCTGCTAAGCAAGCCTTCTTGTATAAAGGGTGTTTTTGTTGGCTGTCACTCTCTAGTCAAACTATTTCACTGGTGTGATTTGCTTAGATTTCACAGAATGCTTTGGACTCCTTTAGAATAAAAGGCACTATGTAAATCTACAGGAACAATTCTTGCTATTTTCAAGAATTCAGACGGGCCGTTAACATCATGGTGCTCTGATCCTGTGTACCATGAATCTACATCCTTATTGCTTAACACTTATTATCATTAAGTTATTTTAATGCATTTGCTCTTATCCAGATAATTCCAATATCTGAATTAGAAATGGAAAGCACAGTAGCTTTGAAGACTGCACTATTGTAAATTTTTAGAATGAGCTAAACAAAGATACTGCACCTGAGAAAACCTCCATTCTTCCTCTTCATAGCTGTGTGTGTTTCTACATTTGAGTATTAAGTTATTTGTGCTCCAATTTTTTTTCCCATAAAAAACTTCAGTTACTGGAAATAGTGCATACAGAATGCCTTAATGTATTGTCTTTTCAAAATTGTTGTGGGAATTGCACGAATACTGAAGCATGTAAGAACTAGTCATCTAAAAATCAAAAGGCACACAAAATTTACTTTGTTACCAGTATTTTCTTCTGAAATAGGAAGTATTGCGATTTCATAAGATATTCCCTAGAAGCTGCCAGAATTCCATAAATTAGTGCTAAAAGTTAGTGACATTCAGATACTCGATTTCACATCTGTCTACCATAACAATGAGTTCACAAAATATAATTAGGGTGTACTACCGCTGATCGGAGTACCTAATTTTACAGATGTATTTTGAATACAAACCCTGATATTTACTGAAAGCCTGTAGAGACAACCCAAGTACTACTAGTGAAAGTACCAGTTGTCTTGGATTGTGTTACCTTTCTCACCAGTTCAATGCAAATACAAGTCAAAGGAAACCTTGATCCATTTAAGGCATGCTATTTAAGCACTTCCTTCTACCTGTAATCTATGTACTCAGACGACAAAAACAATGTAAACTAGTTTGCTTTGACTGGGAATTAGAGACAGTTAAAAGCACCACGGCATATAAATTAAAAAGAAACTTAAACACACCTAATATTGGAGATTAACGCATTTTTAAAGCTAAACGAACAAAATATCTTAAAATTCAGTTTAAAAATACTTGCTGGTGTTTTCAGTTATCACCAGCACCCACATCTCAGAAAAGAAAGTATAAAGGCCATCACATGTATACAACCCCTACTAAATGTTTATTGGTAGGTCTGAGAAAAGGAAGCTTCTAAGAACTTTGTTTTGGTTATGAATACAGGGAACACACTACAGAGGAAACCTATCACTCTATTAAGGGAGCTTACCTTTAGAGACTCCAGATTTTAATTTCACACCATTTATAATATTAGACTTGAGAATCTGGACAACAAAATTTTGTACAGGCAGGCAGAGTCAAGTCTACCACAAAGACTCTACTACAAGCTTTACAAACAAACTAGCAAAATAATTTTTCCATTCATAGTATTTGTACATGGTTCCTTCCAGGAAAACCCTTCTATTTGTTAAGCTCAAATGAAACTAGTTAGGAGGTGTAAAAAAAAAATAAAATAAAATAAAAAAACAAGACACCCAAAAAAAAAACAAAACAAAAAAAGAAAACAAAAAAATCCAAAACCTAAAACAACTGAACACAAAACCCCACAAGTTTCCCCCCAAACTCCAAAACAACCAATATGAGGGTTATACAATTGTCAACACTGAAAACAAGAAAACACACCTTTAGCAAAACCTCACAAATAAAAGTACTTTCCCAGAACACTATTTCCAGGGAGAAGAGAAAATCTTCTTCAACTTCCATGTCATCACTCACCGAAGAAAAATTTTATAGAAAATTTTATTCAACATACAACATTTTCCAGCAAAAAAAGGCAATATACAGGAAGAGTTGTTGTACACTGCGGCTACAGAAACAAAATAAAATACTGGAAAAAAATGTAAAATTAAGTGTGGATTGCTGATTCTATCTTTACTGCACTCAAAACTAGACACGCGGCTGGCATTAGCTCCAAAATAAAAGGAAGCAGTCTGGGGACTGAAATAAAACTACACACAATGAATATCAACATCAGTGAAATTCACTTGCAGACTCACCCAACAAAATTAACCTCCAAGTGTTAAATTGTACATGTTCATTCATTAAATATACAATTTCAGTTTTTCTTTTTTTCTTTTTTTTTTCTTCCTTTTTTATACAAAGTCAACAGCTTACTAAATACTAGTGAGCATGCCCCTCTGTGCTAAAAGGCTATTTCTTGTGTTTTCCCCATCTCTTCCCATGTTAACTAAATTAATGATATTTATAATCCTTTCACTTGCTTTTGCCAACTTTGAGTGTCATTCTGTTTCCCAGAAGATGGCATAATAAATTGCAACTGTATTCAACAATGGTTGATAATTTAATAAAAAGACCCAAATATCTCATTTTAGGAGTCAGGGCATCCACTTGGCAAAACAGGATGCAAAGTAGTGACTAAATTAAATGAAAACTAGTTCATTAAAAAAGATTCTATGCAGCTGGAGGAGACAAAAATCCCAAATAAGTGCCAACAATGTACACAATGAAGTAGAGATTGCTATTTATTGATGATGTGAGTTTTTTGCATTTACAAATGCACAAAAATGTCATTTAAAGTATAACTGAAGGAAATAAATCTGATGTGAGTCTAAACATAAGACTTACTAGCTGCAGTGATGGTGAATACCATACCAGGAAGGGCAGCCAGCCAGCTTATGCCATCTATAAACGTACTACAGACAAATATTTTGCCAATGTCAACTGTTCTACTAAACTCTTCCCTCATTATGCTGACAATTGCCTTGCATTACGTTTACCATAAAATAACTCTCATTGGCATCCAAGCTTTATAAAAACACCTTCATTTTGCTCAAAAAGGGCAGTCAATAGATACAGAGAAGCCAAACTGAACAGCCTCAACAAAATAAAATTAACATCAGCAGCAAATCCTCTTGCTGAAGACTTCAGATATAGTGCACGTGTACCAAAGTTCTACAGTTGTTAAAAAGGTGCACACACACACTTATTTTTGTCCCTTGCCTTGACAATCTGGTTAAGTAAGTCAGTTATGGATTTTAATAGCTTTTTCAAGGTAAGTGTAGCGACTTCTCTTTGGGGCTTTATTGAAATGGTCAAGCCCTAGCCATGGCCTTGGATGAGACATGTTGCCTAGAAAAGAAAAGAGAAAAAAAATGAAGTTTTTAAGAGTAAGTTGAGAAGACTCCTTTACACAAACTACTCATGCATGCCCTGTTCAGTTTGCTAGGAATCATACAGCATGGAAGAGGGCTGCAGAACACTCTTATAATCCCCAGCCATAACAGCTGCTTTCCTGACCACAACTTTCCTCCCAGTAATATTTCTACAACTGTTTTCTGCATCAGGTAGCTTATTTTCCTCCTCTTCAGTCACTTACAGGAGTTTATAGCAGTGAAGTATATGCTAAAGTTAAAAAAACACAACAACAAACAACCCTTGCTTTTGCAATTTATAGCTAGAAGCATGCCAATTGAAGTCAACTGGAGTACCACCTTTCACAGAATTGCTAGGCGGTGCCTGAAAGAGGAAATCATAATCTAAATATGATAACCTATAGTATTTGCCACAGTATAAGTGATTGCTGCTGTATTAAGCTATTCTTATCACCTGGTTTAAGTAGGAACATTCTTAAATACATGTAAAATGCAAATTATGAGTTTATTAAGAAATCATGTAACCGACCTTGTACTTATTTTCTGAGAAAAAATTTAGTCATATTTGGACTATGCAGAAACCATACAAAATTTTTCACGTGTTCAACCCAATATTGTTATTACCTACTTCTAATTTTCATGAAAAAACACATTCCATGTGCTTCTTGCAAATGGAAAATACTCCCTTTTAAAATGTCTTCAATGGAGAGCATCAAATGTTCTTTGAAGTGAAATGATAATGGCACAAACTAAATAGCCCCCCAGCAAGAGAGCACACTCCTATATTTCAGGACATCATCTGCAATCACTAAAGCATAAAACACTTGACCTTTCTGGTTGCCTGCATCTGCATTTTTGGATATATTTTCTTCAATCAAAATAATTTTTCTTTTAGACGTAATGGTCAATGGCCAATGTAAAAGTACTGCCAATCTGGCTGAGATCACCTTAATGTCTTTTAAAGACAGAAATGAAATCATACGCTGTTAGCACAATTGTCATTAGAGTGCATCTTTACAAATGGAGAGGGACAGCATTGATTGACACCAACTATGTTGATAAAAATTAGTGAAAGCCAAACCTTCAGTTCAGTAAGTTCAGCACATGTTAAAATCCGGTATTTGTAGAAACTTGTGAGCCCTACACCTTGAAATACTATTTAGATAAGAAGTCATTAGGACATCATATCACCCAACAGAAGAATCTTGTGGGGAGTTAATTCTATGAAAGTTTATAATACCAAAAGGGCAAGTATCAAATGGAAGCCCATTAGTCTCAGATTCCCTACAGCTGCTTCAAACACTAAGTTCTCCCCTTTCCAATTTCTTCCACGTTTTGTACTTTTGACCTAGTTACCTAGTCTTTCACATTGCCTCGGCAATACTGGCTCTAGCTTTGCTCATAAAGTCCAATAACTCATTTTGGACTATTGCCTTCCCTTTCCCTGCACTCAGAAAGATGACTTAGAACAAAATCAGGACTCTGCCTGCTCTGAACACACAAGAAAGGGCTTATTTGCCCACTGACAAATGTCTACCTCTGAGTTAGTCATCCAGAGACCCCTCACAATGTGTGCAGAAAACCAGGTCCCCCCAGTGACATCAACCACACTTCCCTCTGCTCACTGATGGCCTGTTCACATGGAGACACCCAAAGTTTTGGCAAGTCCCCTCATATTCACAGACGTTAGCCTTAAACCTGGCTGTATGACATACCACAATGAGATGACTTCTTGCTAGGCCCCTATAAAGTACTCATTAACACTACAGGCCTAATTCTATATGGATTTTCAAATAAATGGACAGTCACAGGAATTCTTTACAACTGTTATATTAAGTCCAGAGCTTGAAAAAACATCTGAGCAAATTTGGCAAATTTGGGGGGGAAGACAACTCATGACTTTCAATACAGCCCTAACTGCAATTTCAAGGATGTCATTTCCAACTAAAACTCCCCAAAGATGACTGTGGTGAGACTCCTCAATGAATAACCTGGTTTCTTGTATGTGTATATTCCTCAGAGAATAAAGCTTTAAATATCAGTTGAGTAAATAAGATGGTAGACCACCTCCACAGTCAAATTCAGAACAGAGCTGAATTTGTAGTTTGGTGAATCTTGTCTAAAGAATCTAAACAGCATCCTAGTCACATATGTAATGTTCTTGTTAAATTCTACAGACTCATTAAAGGTATCAGGAAAGAACAAGAAATGTCTTCAATGAATATGAGAACTCAAATACCTCTTTGTGGCACACTTAAGGAGCTTATGAGGATGCACCTTCTTATGTTTTAGGAGTAACATGAGCACCTACTCCAATAACAATGTGAGAATCAAATACGCAAAGGAGAAGATGGGCAATACAGATACAGTGCAAGTAACAGAACTCTCTTCTGTAAAGTATGCTGTATGGATATTTGACCCATTTGGTTGCTCAAATGCTGGTTGTTCAAATGCGAACTTTTAGCTCACAAGCAAACACTATGCAGTAATTTATATGTCTACAGAATACATGTATATATTCTCAAGACTAACAGTTAAGTGTGCATACGAGTATAGGCAAACACTTGCTTAGTTACTATATACAGTGTACTTGACATACAAAGAACAACTGATCTGTTTCTGCATTCTGAGTTAAGGATAACTGCCTTATAACTGGCAAACCTGACTTCAGCAGGTCAGAATAATAGTCAGACTGAGAACAACTCACCAGGTTGGGGCTCAAAATCTTTCAAGTTCACTTCATACTCATCTTCATTGAGATATTGGTGTCGGCCCATCATTACAATTGCAAATTTAAACTATGAAAAGGAAGAAAAATGTTAAGATACTGTACTAAAATAAAGCCTCTAAGTCTAACTTCACAGTATAAAACACAGCTGGTTATGAGTAGTATTCTTCAGGGGCTGATACCAAAGTCAATCCTGTTTAAGATCTTCATCAACTACGTAGACAGCAGGATAAAATGAACAGTCAGAAAATCTTGAGACTGCATCTGGAATACTGTGTCCAGGTTCAGGCCCTCTAATGAAAGTGAGTTGGAAACAAACTGCAGCGGTTCCAGCAAAGGCCAGTAAGACAGTTAGCGGGCTGTAGCATGAGGCATAGAAGCAGCTAAGGGAAACGTTTATTTAGCTCAGAGAACAAAAGGCTAACAGGAACATCCAGTCTTCCACCAACTGAAGGGTGATACAGTGAAGACTAAGGCAGACTTTTCCAAGAGGTGCACAGCAAAAGGACCAGAGGCTACTATCACAAGCTGCAAAAATGACAAATTCTGATAATTCTGATCTCAAGTAAGAAAAAGACCTTCACAATGACAGTGATATAGCTCTAAAATAACTGCTCAGAACATGGCAGAATACCCACTCTTGGGAATATTTAAATTGCAACTAGGTAAAATCCTAAGCAACCTGACTTAACTTTAAGCTAGCTCTACTCTGAGCAGAAAACTAAAGTGCGTGGCCTCTTGAGCTTCTGTACTATCCAAAGTTTTTCTAGGTTGTTCAGCTATTTTGCTGAGTATCTCCTTTTACACAGTACTAGTCCTACACATTCTGCCTAATTATTCTCAGAAAGGTCATTAGGGCAAGCAACTGTTCTACTGATCAACATCTACACTTATCCCTAATTTACATTTTTCCAACTTTTTGAAATAAACTTAGAGTCTGCAATCAGCAATAAAACTTCTTCCAACTTGCAATTACCTTTTCAAATTCTTTTTCTTGTATGTCCAGCATTGTCTGAATCCGCTTCATAACTTCTCTGAAGTGTTCACCCTAATGATTACAAGATTTTTAACGTCAAAAAACAAACGGGGTGCCGTAAATACGTCCTACTTCAAGCTACATCAGAATACATTGCCTATCTTAATCTCTCAGTTATTACCAAAATTACTGAAGTGTCAACACTACTACAATAGAGTACATACAATGTACAACTTTCTATAAACTCGGCATCTGCAAGTCTTATCAATTCATCTTCATGCAATCTATCCCATAAATTGACTTGCTCAATATATACAAATCAGGTTAAAGTTAAGAAACAAAGTTAGAAAATTAGCTGCAAAATAGGGATTTAAAGAATGTACGTATAACTATTTTTAAGTGATCTTTCCTAAGCATATTGCTTCTTCAAACCTCTACAGCTGTGATGCTTCCCCTCAACTGGTAAATTTCATAGTATTTTTCTGCATGTTGTGTATATAAGCTGCTTGAAATATAATACCAGACAGCGTTAACTTAAAGATCAATAGAGCTATCTTAGGGAAATGCAGTCTCCACCAAAAATTAACACAAAGATTTTACTCTACATTGGTCAAAAATATGGAAATATGGTAAAATGACACAAAGATTCAGAGATTCATTTCTCACTCCAAAACTTTTATGAAACTATGTAATTTTCATATAAACTAGCAAACAGAAAAATTATTTAAAAGCACAAGTGCTAACTGCCTTCACAAAAACACTTTCCTATTGAAAGAAATAGTGTGACACTTGGTTAGAGTAGCAACACATAAAAATTTAATATAAATTAAACTTTCAAAATTAGCTTTCATTCTTTTATTAACTTCCAGCTCTGGAAGATAAAGCATACAAAATTATTAAAGTTATGAAATAAATTATAAAATGCAGTCATCTTAGAAAATGTTCAAGAAAGCAACCTCACTAATTTGTCGTAATCATTTGTCTCAATAAGAAGCCAAACAACATTGGCTTCACCACTTCTGCCACTAAGTTTACATCAGAATTGCTAACACAGTATTAGAAATCAGATTCTACTTTTATTTTAATATTACATATACAGCATGTCAATCACCAGCTTGACGTTCACGACCTAAAAAGGCTCACTGAAACACTGAACAATCTGTACGCGCAAAGGAGAATCAAGACAGTAAGGGATTTAACCACAAAAAATCATGTATGAGGCAGAATTTCCCCCCCCCCCCCCCCTTTTTTTTAAACAGGAACAAGTTTTACTAACTATTTCTTTTACAGTATTTTAAGAAACATCAGAAAGATTATCGCATAAGGAGAAAAGGGAGGCATATGTACCTGGTGTATCCTCAGCAAGAATGGAATTCCAAATGTCCCAAAAACCTCTTTGTGGAAATGTGCCACTGTGATTAGCATCTCATTTTCTTTATCTATATCTACCTGGTCCAGAGGAATTTCCTAGATACAGACATAAAATTAAGACTGCAATCAGCTAAAGATTCCACTAAAAAAACCAACATATTAAGTAACTAAATGCACAATTAATGTATTGTTACTGATGCAAAACAAGTCTATTTAAAAACAATTAAAGACAGACCTTTTTTTGACAGTGTCACCTCCCCACCCCCATTCATCTCTGTCACAACAACGCTCAAGCTTCCCCTATTCAGTAAAATACTCTCTTGGCTTTACTGGATGGCATTTTGACATGAAATCTTCCATCATCTGTAGTTATAAAAATATCACAGACCTTCTCTTGTCATCTTTTCATGACAGCTTTACATTGGAAGCTTACTATTCTTTTTTTCTTTTCTTTTTTTTTTTTTTTTTTTTATAATTTTTTATCTTTGAGGCAGGTTAACAGATTTGCAAGATGAAATGTTTAGAAAAATCACACTAAGTAACAAGATTTGACTTCAGAAGCTCTAACTTAAAAAGAAAAGGAAGCAATCTTCTAGAATACGATTCTGCATATCAATGTGGGTTCCAAGCATGAAAATTTGCATGATGAGTCCCCATACAAATCTTGGAATTAATTATTGCTAAGAAGGCAAATGTTCTCAAGACAGGCCCTTGCCAATTGTTCATGTTTTGTTATATAAACATATGTAAAGATTGAAAGAATGGAGCCATTACAGGGTAGGAGATGGAACAGAGATTTTAGAAGGCTCATTTTTAAAATATATATGTATAATCATGTATTCTTCCTTGCTGCAAGTTATCACAGTATTTGAAAAACAATCTAGGAAAAGACAATAACCACTTGAGATAATTTCTTCTTTCAAAGTTTTAAAGTTTTTTAAAGAAAGTATTTACCTCTATTCGAAACGTTCGACTTGTTGCAGGTGACAAACACTCTAACAGCTCATCTTCCTGATGGACACCAATTATTTTGTAACTTACAATTTCTAGCAGCCTTAAAAACACAAGAACAGAAAAAAAGCATTAAAAGGGGAGGGATGAACGGTGGTGAGGAAAAGACAAAAAACAATGCAACATTAGTTTCTCAAACCTTAAGAAGAATTAGTATAGTCAGAATGTAAACAGATACTAGGATTGAATTTTCAATTTTAGCAGTGCAAGGGTTTTAATTATTTTTAAACTCTCTTTAAATGACCTCACTTTTCTCTCCTGAAAAGTGAACAGCATGTATTGGAAACAATTATTAAATTGTGAATTAATAGTTGAGATTGATGAATCTTAAGCATCTCAAGAATTGATTTTTTATTTCATGAACTTAAATAGCTATGTAAGATTCCTATTTGTATTTAATAATAATTCTCTTAAATGGGACTCCTGAATCTTTGAATTTTTTAACACAATATTAGACTTCATTACCTAATAATAGTTTTCACAGTATTTTAAGTTCTATGGATACTTTTCTACATACAATCACATAGAGGAAATACAAAATCTTCCAGCTTTACCTTAATTTCCCTGAACCTTTTTCAGAGAGTTCTACAACTTTTTTACATTCTTCTAACAGGTCCCGCACACACCCATGCTTATCTGGATATACTGTTATTTCCTAGGTGGTATTTAGAACAGAAAAGTGATTAGAAAACCTGAAAATGTAAACAACCATATTAAAGCACAGAAAACACTGGATTTTTCATCAAAAATCCATATTTAAAACATAAAAGTTACTGAAGTGAACAACTGCTTCAATTATTATTATTATTATTATTTTTGTTGTTAAGAACTGACATTGTTTTCTATAAAGTGCATCTCTGTTCTAACTTGGTGTTCTTCAGAGGCAGCAGAATGTACGAACTGAACCATAATCACAGCCATACCAACTTCTACAAAGAAATTATAACAAATAACAGCCAACCTCACTCACCTCTTCCCTAAACTGGCTATTTAGCCATATGCATTTAAAACTTCTTCTGTTTTCAAAGTCAGTTATTTTCATTTTGAGCTTAAAGAAGAAAAGAGAAACACTTTAGGCATACTTTGTACAGGGCAATTTTTTATTATTATTCACACTAACAAAAACAAAAAACTCTTACCTGTTGATAGTAAAGTTTTTTAGGTTGCCTAGGCTTGAAGAACTGCAGAAGATCTCTTAAAGTACCTTCATAATTATGCCTAAGAGGATTGCCAGGGCCATCCCTATAACTACAGAAGAAAAAGAGAAAAACAAACATCTCTTTACAATCCATTGCTGCTCAGTAAATCAAAGTACCAAGAACATTTTTATTCCTGGCTACTAGTTTCATGTAATTGCTAGTACAGGCTAAGCAGCATTATATCCAATGCTTTACTGATTTTTAGAAACAGGCAAGCACAAGGCAACAGAAATACTATTGCTGTACATGTTAACTCACTTGGATGTTTAAGAGTTCACCTTTAATCCTGCAGAGTGGCAGACCTACATTCCTCTGAAACTACTAGTATAGCAGCACTGAAGTCACCTGATTTAGATTGTGAAAGGTTAATTTGTGGGGCCATATGACACAGCAAAATTCCAGAGTGACCGAAGCCCAGTAAACTACAGAGCTATCCATACTGATACAGGCTCCTTGATGAGGAAGGGAGAGACCTGCAGGTTAATGATTCAAGAGCACTCTACATTTACATACATACAAAAAGTTTATACAATCTGTGTGCATGTTTTTCCTGCAGCATATACCTATAGCTACTAGTATGCTCTTTTCTGCTGCAGTTGCAGTTTTCTATAGATTCAAATCCAGTTTTACATGACTGTGCCCAAAACCACCACTTCAACCAGAAACAACCCTTTTAGCAGCTCTGTGGGATCACAGTCATTGTACAGGGTCTGGACAGGATGAAGTTATCTTTCCTTATTTGCAGACTTCCAGGAAATAAATAGTAAAAATAAAAGTCAGAAACAAGTAGCTCCTGCATTTAAAGCTTTAACAGCGCAAAAATCCTGCTTTCACGTATGCACTTATTTCTGGTGTCCTCCATTCTAGACATCTGCATATTCTGAAATAGCACTTCCATTAGTTTAATAAACTTGACCCATACCATAAAGGCTCTGAAACAATTAATCATTTCAGAAATTTTAATTAAACAACAATTCTTTAAAATGCGTTTTTGTTTTGTTTTTTTTTTTAAATTGTACTTACTACAATTCTTATAAAATGAACAATTCATGGGGTCTCTAGAGCCAGCCACTGTAATAGTTAGTGAATTGTCTATGAAACTTGCTGCGTGTGCTGGAATGTTAACATTATAACGATAAAAAAATTAGTTTACAACATGGAAAAGCTACAAATCAACTGAAACCTACTTATTTTGGGACTAAGTATTTTAAATAATACTTTAGATGCAGAACACCAAGCTAGAAATTTTGTCTTACCCTTGAGACTTGAAAAACTGTAATAACATTGGATCCGTATTAAGTCTTTGTGCAACTGTCTTTGCAACCTGCAAACAAAAATTTGTTTAAGTTCTGTATTTTTTCAGACAGTTGTGGCACTGCTCTACAGTCATACAACCACAGAATGCTTAAGGTTGGAAGGTACCTCTAGAGGTCATTTGGTCCAACCCCAATCATTCATTATTCTACTTCAAAAATGTCATGCTAGAGAAATAATGGGAGAGACCCACTATGTCTACTTCTCCAAGAAAAGAAGAAACTGCTATCGCTAGCTGCTGAACAGGTGACCCAGAGTAAGAAAGAAAGGGAATGGGAGGGGAACATGTCTCTAATTACAATAAATCACTGTCACCAAAGGGCCACAACAATAGCTGTACTCCTCTTGTTTTTCATTATAATATTTTTTAGGAAACCTGTATTCTTTGTTCTTTGAAGATTTTCACTGTTCTTTAATTCACTCAAAGGAAATTTGCTTGCTGGGTTATATCACCACGTTGTTCCCATCAATATTTTCATGCCACAGCATGAACTCCAATTAATAAAAAATATATATACATATATATATATATATTTTTTTTTTTTTTTTAAAGTATTTTCTTCTCAGAAGCATTAGTGGTTTCCTTATATTTTTTTTCTTACCATAATGCAAGAAGTGTACAAGAATGTATCTACTCTTCCCTAAAAATATTTATAACATGCTTTTGAACTAATGCAGAAGTCACTTCCAGCACAAGGAAATAAATGCACAGAAACAAATAGGGCACGTGCCTGAAAGTAGTTCATTCTATTGGATAAAGTAACTACAAAGCCAGGGTCATTGGGGATGGTTTTATCACAGAAAATGACATCCACTCGATGATAGAGGTCTCTGAAGTATTCCTTAGCTGTTGGTAGTTCGCTGTTATCATTTTCTGGATCGTCCCTACAAGAGCAGACAAATGATAATACCATTACACATTACATTGTTATAGATACACATAGCTAGGGCTCTTAAACAGGTTCTACAGTAAATCATTGACAGTTGAGAAATACAGAAATAAAGTTAAGAAACCTTTTTAAAGCGCCACCACTTGTACACAGTATAATTAATACAGTCAGTAGTGACTCACACCCTTGAGTATTTCTGTGCGGTGCACGAGTCAATGCACTTGCACACCGTGCTCTCTCATTTGGCAATCTGGCAATAGACACTTCCACTCATTTCACAGCAGCATTCTAACAGCGCTCTTCCCTCCCTCTCCACCCTGGCACATTAGTGTGTGTCTTTATTAATGCTGCCAAAACTTTCTGTATACCCCTGTATCAATTGCTTTGCACAGAGGCCAGATGTACAACAGCACTCCTTGAACCACAGAAGCAAAACAACCTGCACAGATGCTGGTTTGGGTCACTACTGACCAGTACCCCTATCTTCTCAGCAGAGAAATAGCACCAGGGTACAAGCTGTGCACTTACCCAAAAGTCAGCAGCCAGCCAAAGGTGCATAACACCAACTGGGTCAACAGGGAATGCGAGTTCCAAGGCATGACATGAGAAATACATTCATCTCACATAATCTGGGGTAAGAGTGCTGAAGATAGACTAGCTGGCTTCCACCCACTGTCAGCCCATGGAGAGAAACAGAGCAACACAGTTGGGTGTGACCATCAGGAGTGAGAGCATTGAAATGCTGATTTATAGACCTGACAAGCTTAGGAAAGATCCCTTTAATGTATAAAGAAGCAGGAGTTCTCCTGTTGCCTTAGAGAAAACTCCAGTCGAAGCACCAGTACACCCAAGAGTTGCATACACTCAGGCAAACTGGGAGCATCTCATCACCGCAGACCAATATGGAACTTAAAGTGAGCATGAATAAAAGGAAAAATGGAGAGGAGTTCAGTTCTAAGTTGAAAGGAGCTCCAAGTCAAGAGCCTTGTACAGCACTGGTGGTACAGAACCCAAGGTCTGAAATTCTGGTAGGCTCTTCACTGTTTGGGTTACAGTGGCTCCAAGTAAAAAGCTGCAGAATGCAGAAGTAATGCTGAACCACACACTCTTTGGTAATAGTGAGACGTATTTCAGTATTTATGAGCATTAGTTTTCTAAACTAGGATGAATTTCCTTAAATTATGTGAAGTTATAATTAAAAAGCTATCAATATTTTTTTTAATTTCCCCTTTGAATGAACAAGTGAGAACTGCTGAGAATGTCTACTGCTGGAAAACTGTACTTTTCTCCTGTTAGAGCACTAAATTAAAGGAAGTTCTGTTTTCAAAGTGAACCAGGTGATTTAATTGCAATCATAAGCCTGCCCCTTAAAATACATACTTCTGAAACACTATGATGTCACCATCCATGAGTTCATCAAGAGCTTTATCAAGAGATACATCATAGTCTTGAATCCTTTCTGTTAAATTGGGTTTAACTTCCTGCAACAAAAAAACAAAAATTGTTTATCACACAGAATAAACAAGAGACAAAAATAAAAGTCACAATAGTAAACGTAATCAGACAAGATAAAAGGTATCTTCTTTCAACTGAAAGAAGTGTGCGTGTATACTTTTTTTTAATTAAATGCAATCTTAGGTAAGGTTCACAGCCACCTCATTATTATGGATGAAAATGCTTATTTTACCAATACTTTACTTTAGGATTCTCACTCAAGTTATCTTAAAGTATTTTACCATTCAGTATTATTATACCACTGAAATTTTGTAAATTTCAGATTAATTTTCTACTCATGCAGCTTCCAGAAAGACTGGAGAATACTAAGTATGCTTGCTAATTTTAATAATACAGTATTTTTGGAAAGGAACACACACAAAAAAGACAACAAAGCCCAAACAAATGTTTATATTATAAAATTATGTATATACATATTATTTTTACTTGTAGGATAACCTCCTGAGATAAAAGCACCTGCCTATAACTAGAAACAAATGCAACTCTGACCCGTAAAGGAGTAAAAATCTTTTACGTATTGTAAGGTGCATGTGATTTTTGAAAAGAAATACATACAGCAGTACCTGACAGGTCTGCTTTATAGCATGGAACTGCATGTGTGCCCCTGGAACCACCAGAGAGAACAGCAGGACAGCTAACAAAACACAAAAAACAGTTCCTTGTTCTTACTATAATAAGAACTTTGCCTTGGCAAGATCTGTACCTTCGGTACTCAATAAATACAGCAGTTGCAAAGATTTGTTAACATATTTCTATTACAGAAATAGTAAAGTATTTTGTCTGCTGACTTTGAACTTGTGGAAGGAAGGAAGAAGATGCAACATTTTCTCAACTCATCTGTCTAAGGGGCACTGAAAATACAACGGCCAATAATGTTGGCATCATAGCTCCTCTAACACTGAGATTTGGAGGATATGCACAGATTTAGTATTAGCCAAGTTGTACATGTAGGAGTTTGTGTAGAGATTTTTTTTGTTGTTGTGGTTTTTAAAGCCTCAGACTTCTAGTTTTCTAATTTTAAATCTGTTCCAAAGTTCACAATCTGCTGATACTCTCTTGCAGCACTACAGACCTCAAAACTACTAGTTAGAGTACTTATGACTTATAAATTATTGTGTTGTTTTTTTTTTTTTTAACCAATAAAACTTTTTTTTCCCCCACCCTCTAGCTACAGAATGTAAGGGACAAAAATGGTAAATCATAATACTTTACCACTTTACTTGATCAAGTCAAAATATTCATCCCTTCAGTTCTCAGGAAAAATGTATTGGTTTGACAGAACCTTGTTAACAGATTCGTGCCTCACAGTGTATTATAACATACGTGTACATTATTAGTCGCTTTTATGCACCTTTTAAATATTGAGCTTCAATTTTCAAGTAGTGTTTCACCATTTGGTTTCTTTTAGATTGACCGGTTTCTTTTAAAGAGTTGGGAACATTAGTAATGTACTTAAGTATATAAGATAACACAGTGAAACAGATGTGCAATATCAAAAGTTCAGAAATGTGCATTTTGATTCATGGAATAATTTTCATTTGAAGGAACCACTGAAGGCCTTTAGCTAAACCTCCTACTATAAGCAGAGATAACTTCCAGTTTAGAGCAGTTTGCTCAAGGCCTCATTCCTTCAGGTGCTGGAAATGTCCCAGATTGCAACTCCACAAACTCTCCTGATGCAAGTGTTCCCTTCTGTGTGAATGACTTGATTTATGAGTGACAGAACTGTGTCTAACTGTGTTGTACACGAAAACATTAGGTCACAATTGCCATGCTAAGCTTTGCATCTCAACCTACTTGGTTATTTCTTTGTTATTATCCACAATTTAGAACATTATCAAACAGTGGTCCATCCTTAAGAAAAAGACCCCAAAATTTGCTACCGGTACAGCAATAATGATTTTTACAATAAACAAGTCTATTGATCCAAACCTCATAGAGGATAAGGTTAGTTTCTTGTGGAAATCCTGCTCTCTCACACATAACTGGAAGCAAGTCACCTAGCGAAAAAGAAAAGGAGTGTGAAATGCATTGCACTGTAACTGCTTGCAAGACCTATCTGTGAAATAACAGAGAATCTATTTTCTTTTGTTCTGGTTAAATAGTTTTAAAATGCCTTTCTAAGGAATGGAACCTTCTAGGCTAAAGCTGCCCGTATTCAAATTTAACGCGGAGAGAGATTTTAAGGTTTCCTTCCACTTCATCTGCACAACAACAAAAAAAAAATGTGCAAGGCCATCCAAGATCAAGGAAATTAAATTACAGCGTTCCTTCTTCAGAGATGGATTTTTATTATTTTTTTTGAAATCACATGGATAAAATGCAAAAACATGAAGCATTGTACAAATCAACAGAGGGAGATATTCAAAATGACAAAGTATCTTAACTTGGTGGCCACTTGTTGAATTCTTTAAACGGATCCATATGAAAACCAAGGCTCACAGCTAAGTAAACCCAAGCAGCTATTCTCAGGCTACCATTGTGAAAATGAGTACAAGCGTACTCAAATTGCATACGACTATTTTAAGAGTGATTGCAAAGGTCCATTCAGCAAAATAACCTGAAATAAAAGAAAAAAACTGGGGAGCAATATCATATCACAAAACTATACAGTAAGTCTGAAACAACTTTTTATGTTCAGCAACACCTGAAGAATACTGTTAAACTAAAAAAAAAAAAAAAAAAAAAAATCCTGCCAGCCAATGCTGCATTAAGGCAAAACTGTCAGCCTTGCAGAAAGTTTGTTTCACTGACAACATGGGAAAGAAAACCGTACCAGAGAACCAGCATGGTGTTGGAAGAAATCAAAATTCTACTCTGCGGCCTACATTTGACTTTAATAAAACAACTAATTATTAAAAATAAATTAAGATATACAATCCATCGTCTCTAAAATTTTTCAATTATAATAATGAATTTGAATTTTAGAACTCACGTATTTTACAGGATATAGGTGTGTAGATATGTCCACAATAATTCAAACTCCGAGTCTTCGGATCATACATTTTCAGGAACAACATTACATCATCTAGAAATTAAGACAAGATTTTTTTTTTTTCCTAAGGAATATTTGACTATGTTTGGAAATAGTCACCCAGGTACTTTTCTTTAAACAGCAAAGTGTGTCTTTCCTTTATTCGTTTAATTAATGCCTTTAAAATGTTCTTAAATACTGAATTTATATAAATCTATCTGCATTTATGAAAAATTATTCAGTGATTCTAAAAGCATTTGAAACACACCTTGCACTTAAAGAAGAAACAAAGAAAAAAAAGCACAAGACAAACTAATTTCAGCACTGTAGTTTGTTGGGTACATCATTGACATCATTGAAAAACACAAGTACACAAGGTTTCCTGACATAATATCCAAAGTATTTTGCATTTACTCGAGTTTTAGCATATATGCTTACGATCTTTATCGAACTTGGGTAATGTTGCTCCAGTAGCAGCCATCTCTGGATCTACTGTTTCCAAAAATATTGTCCATGGATTTTCATTGTCACTGAGCTCAATCATCTATGTAGATGTGGAAGAAGAAAAAAGTCTCTAGAGAATGTAATATAAACTAATATCTTCATTTTCATCAGATAGGAGAACTTTCTGACATACTTTATGAGAGATTTTTTTTCTTTTAGCTGCACTACTGACAGAAAGTTTATGAGAAGAGAAACAATAACAAAAAAATTAAAGAGTTTTAATGAAGCACAAACAATAGGTTTTACTTAAAATGGACCTATTTCTTTTTCATTTAAAAGTATACCTACAGTCATCTCTATTATAGCAAGACAATTACTTCACTCTACAAAAATAGAGGACAGTGAAACCAATCCCTTTCTTGCGGCATTTAAGCACAATGTTTTACATCTTAAGTGATACATTTCGTTAAATCCATTGCTTCTGCCCAAATAATAGAAGACTAAAAAGACATTTATGTTTAAAATCTAGGATATAAACCATGATCATGTCTTTTCTTCATAGAAGTATTATGCACCACGATCCCCCTTTCCACCTCAATCAACCCAAATTGATTGAAAAAATAGCCCAAATCTTCTCAAATATGAAACTTTACCAGACAAAGGCTAAATTAAAACACTTAAAAATCTGATGTCCCAAAGTTAGGATCTGAAATCCAAGAATCATGGACGACATACATGTTACTTATCAATGAATACTTACTGTTTTATTGCCATCTGCTTCATTATCTAACATTGCAGGTCTTTTCGTTCCATTACTTCTTGCTTGCATTGGCCATAATCTGATCTGATCCTGTGGAAATCCCTGAAATAAATAAAAGTTGTGACAGGAAACAAAAACGATTAAGATATTTTTATTAAACCAAACAGAACTTCTATTTTAAAAGGTCTAAACTATGACTGCTGCTAATACCTGGAGAAGATAAAAACTAACATATCATAATATACTAAAATAGATAGCCAGCCACAGAAAGCTTACCATTGTTTGAGAGAGGTTTTGAACAAATTCCGTAAGCGTGGAGTTTTTTAATACTTTGAAAACAGTATACTTCACTTTTTCTTCATCGTACATATCATTGCCTTGGTGGCCACAGAACTGATCCTCTGCTACTATCTGAAAAATTACATTTATAGGTTACTATTTATATTACTCAGCTCCACAATACAGTATTTTCTTTTGATGCTTTCCTATGCAGTGTCATTGACTCTATTGTTGGCATCACATTGCTGACACTATTTGTGTTCTCATGAAGAAAATTTGAAAGCATACAGATTACAATGGAATTTAAAAATTGTGAATCAAATCAGTGTAAGTAATTAATGTACAAATCCTGAACAATAAGACACCAGTTGCACTTAGATCCCAATCTTGGAAACATGTACATGTTCTAAAAATTCTAAAAAATGTTGGCGCTTAAAAATAGGCTTATTTTTATTTTGTGTAATGCACAGAGGATGGCCTAAAACATTCCCTGCATCTGCTACAGCTCCCATGTATTCTTTTTTAACAGAGAAAGTCCACACAACTCTGCTAATCTCTCCACTGGAAATAGCTCTAGTGTAAATGTAGTGTGGAACAAGCCAACCTTTACCAATAGCTCTACATAAGAACTCTAGAAAGAACATGCAAAGAAACATGGAGGCAAATGGAAAATGGGTTTTATTTTCTTCTGCCAGATGGGCTCTGGAAAGAGCCATAAACAGGGTTCCTTAAGGCAATTCATAACAATCTAGTCCATCTGGCTTTTCCAAAGAGATAATTGCAAATATAAGCACTCTCTCCTTCTGCTTCTACTTGATGAGCTCAGTTTGGCAGAAGTCCAGCCTTGCTGCCTATGGCAAGATACATTCTAATTTTAGAAAATAATTCCTGAAGGAGATAAAAGTGCAGTGGCAGGGCAGCCATTTAAAATAACCTACTCATTTTCCTTTCACCTGAACTTACTATTTTTCCTTGCAAGTAACTTTTCACGGCCTTCTAGAGAAAACATAAGTGCCTGTAACATGCTTTGATTTCCCAGCACTGTACAATTTGTTTCATCAGTACTCAGTGCACATGTAAGTATATGTAATATACTTACAGGCACTGAAATTATTTCAGTTCAAATGCTACTTCCAACACATATTCAAGGGTTGTCTTAGGTTTGTCTTAGGAGGCTCAATATTCTGAATTTATTTGGAAGACAATTGCAACTTGATCTATTTCAAAAGCTGACCTGCACTTGCATGTAGAGATGAGCTTCCTGCCTCTCCTTCCTCTTCTGAGCCTCTATTCTTTTCTCTTCTTGTAGCCTTTCTACAAGTTGTTGAGGAATATCGTGGTCCGTGACAGGCTGCAAAACTTCACCTACAAGACAAATTTTGTGATGTCATTCTGAAATTTACATCAAACAGGGTTTTCATGCACAATTGACTTTTTTCTGAAGAAAAAAAAAAAAAAAATCTGCCTTTTTCATCTTTTAATTAAAAACATGATTTGACATCATCATGTTTTGGCAAAATAAGTATTTTCTATCCTGAGCCAAAATGCATGATTTCCATGAAATATGTATCACAGACTTCTGAATTAGATATTCACTTCAGGATTAAAAAAATTTACCACCACCTGATTGTTTTTAATATACATATATCTACATATTTATAATGGATTGGATTTAATTTCCATGAGTCACTGATTTTTCATCCTATAAAACAATTAAGGCTAAAGCACTCTGCTGATACACAGTCTTGTCTTACTGTGCTAAGACAAGATGCCGGAGGATGAGAACACACTTTCCAGAAGTGAGAGAAAGTCTGGTCGATCCTCACAGAATCTATAGATGCCATCTATAACTAATGGAGCCCCTTTGTATAAGAAGGCTGTCAACAATTCAGAAATCAAATATATATCTAAATCCCTCTACCCTATCTAATTTGGAACACACACAGGGTATACATACTTAATTTTGATTCCCTGATGTAAACCAACATGTACGCATTAGTACAGTGTCGTACAGATAAGTCATCATCATGGCCTCCGTAGTTGTGTTCAATCGCTTCTTCCTTTGTACATCTTGATACAACATCATCATCAAATTTACACCACTAGAGAGAAAATTTTACATAAATATAACGTTTTACACAAAAACATGTTCTTGAATGATAAATTAATCCTATTTCTGGCATGCCTTTCAGCTCCAAGTAATTAAAATTTCTCTTCAAGCATCATGAGTTTAGAAAATTCTACAGTTCACTGTAATTTGTGCTACCTGCTATCTGCACTCAGCATAAGGGAGGCCATAAGTACCTCCGACTCATCTGAAACTCTTACACCGAATATCAAAAGCTTTTAGCCAGATAATTATACAAAGAATTCATCTCAAGACTATTCCTGAAGTATTTCACATTTCTATATGAAGTTCAGATAGCTGGCCTTATTTTTATTAAATAACACAATGCAATGATGCACCAAATACCTGGTAATTATTTGTAAATTTGAAATAGTTTACAGGAAATTTTAAATAAAACCAATAAAACTGATTAATAGTTAAAGACAAATAGAAACAAGTTCACAGTAAAACCTGACTGCTCATTTTACTGTGAACAGTCACAGACACAAAAAACCAGTAAGCTCAAGGGAAGAGGCACCTGACCCATAAACATCTAATCTGATCAAGTCATCTAAACCTGTAACAGTTGGACGTGCAAAGACACTGAATTTCTGAGTCACAGAAACATTAGGAAGACTCATATTTGCTTCAGCATGAAGTCTGAGAAATGCTGGATAAAATTTGCTCACTGTAGAAATTCAACACACAGACAGAAGACTGAAGGGCTTCCCTTAGTCTTTTGCCAAAAGCCAACAGCAAATATGAAGGTGCTCTCTTAATAAGGCAAGTGATGCCTCCAAATGCAAGCTTCTCCCCTAAAGAGCAAAAGAAAACTAGACATGAGGGCTGCTGCTTTGTCTTTGTAAATCCAAAGCAAGTTTCCCAAATATGTTAGAATAGAAACAACAATGAGAAGTATCAACCTACAAACTACATCAAACAGAGACTTGACTTCACTAACTGACCATGCCAGTACTCTCTTCTGTTAGAGAAAGAAGAGCTGCAAAGTTTCTTCCCATTATGAAAACTGCAAGTATCTATTTACATCACACAAATACATTTAGTTGGTTTTGAATACTCACTTTGCCATCACCCTTTGGATTTAAGTAAACAACATAATGTCCACCATGGTTATCTCCACTATGTACTAGAACTGCATGAAGAATGTAATTTGCCGGATCTTTAGGATCTGTTTTTTGCAAAAATTCATCTAGTGGCAACTGTTCAGGGAACTCAAACCTAATTTTGAAGAAGAAAAAAACTACATTAAAAAACTACATTTGTTTGCATTATGTTTAAAACAACAGCTACAAATGGCAATTACAGTTCTGAATGACAAATTCAACACTTTAACATTCAATTCGGGGACCTCTAACATATGCCTGTACAACACACCTCCCCCTTGGAACTGATTCAAAAATAGGATTTTGCCCTTTTTAATTATTATTTATTATTATTATTGTTTACAAAAATACATCAGCTGGTCTAAATTCTACATCCAAAGCTAAAAGCACATGAAGAAAAATGCACCAAAAAATCCACCCCAAACTCACCTATCATTTATCTTGATGTTCTGGTCAGTCTGAGGATCATACATAAATCTCATGAGCTGTAGGTGTAATACTGGTGGCAATGTGAGAAACTTCACACCCTTCTCTGCCTCCTAGACATTTTAAAGGAAACAGAGGGTTGAAATTGTAAGATTTTTAGCAATTTGACATACCTGCCTGCTGAAGATATTTTTCTTTAAACTTTTATTTTATAGACTTGACACCATAATGTGCAAAGAATAGTTAACTTCCACCCCAGTTTTGAACCATCTTAATGCTGCAGTCCTCCCATGAGCTCCTCCAGTAACATCATACAAGAAAACATTTCATTTAAATTTAGGTCATTCATGAAGCACATGTGAATGACCTACTACTCCCTACAGTGAATGTTGCAAAGTACAGCTGAAAAGCTCAGAAATGTGCACATGAACAGTCAAAATTCCACAGGTGCACTTGATGATGATATAGAAATTGCCTCTCTAAAGTAACTTTCAGAACTATGCTTTTTTGTTTGTTTGTTTGTTTTGTTTTACTAGACACAGAAAATTGGGCCACTCTTAGAGGAAGGATTTGAATAATTTCTCAGTCTTGAAAATCAGTAGAGAATTTAACAGTAAAATCATTCTAGTCACTAAAACTGTTACAGGTACAAAACCAAAATTCACTGCTGAATAGACTTTTAAAATCTAAGCTCTGTTTTGAGAAGTCTAACAGCAATTTAGAGAAGCTATGTACAAGCTTGCCTGAAGAGAAAAATTGCTAAGATCAGTTGATACAACCTGGCATGTAGGTATCAGTAGCAAAGTTTTTTGGCCACTGTAGCTTTGTTTTATCAAGGACACAAAAATAAAATTGAAAAAACAAATTAAAAGAAGAAAAATACCTGCAAGCCATGTTCTCCTGCATCATACTTGTTATCACCATCCAACTGTTCCACTGCAACATAGTCAATGAAGGACTCAAAAACTAAATGAAAAATATTGGGAATAATATGGAAAGAGGAAATAAAAAATAAGTTTACTCTAGCTAAGGGCTTAACAATATATTTATCAAATAACATTTTAAGACACTAGAACTTGTACTTGAGTATTTGTCTTTATAAAAATAAAGTTTTACATTGTTCAAGAATATCAAGAAACACACCAAAATTGGAGGGGTATAAAATTTCAAGATTTTAAAATCAGTTAGAACTGCCTGACAAACGTATTCTCTCTACAACTGTTAAGTAGCAAACTAGATAATTTTGTTTGCTTGAGTCTTACACATCCTTTTTCATGTCTTGTATGCCAAATACTTGGTGACCACTGATAAATGATCAATGTTACACTATTCTGATTAGTTTATTCTTTTTTTTTTCCCTTATTGCTATGGTCAGGCCTAACTATGAACCTATTACCCACAAGTTCATCTCCATATATAAATTATAACCTACAGCGATAACGCTACTGTTATTAACATGTCACTGATGCACTTCCATGACACTAGTAAAACCTCTAAATTCAAAGAGTTTCATGAAAATATCTCAGAGAATTAGGCGGGAAGGAACAGTGAAGTGAAAAGGGAGAAAGGGAAAAAGGGTAACATAAGCAAAGACATTTTCTACAGAAAATGTTTTCAACGAGCTGTCAAAAAGTAAGACCCATTCCTCTGAAATTAAAACAAGGATCTTTCAAAGTGCTGAGCACCATCCAACCCATTTGAAATCAGCAGGCACTAAACAAACAGGTATTAAACCCATCTGGTAACAACAAAACAGAACAAAACAAACAGCCCAACATGTTGAAGTGTCTGTTTGGTGCATATCACAACGCATCACTTACTATTTTTCTTTCCCTTTATACTTAGTTGGATGTCATAATAATCTTCTATTCGTTCAGATCGGTAGTCTACATGTTTACATTGGATATAAGACTGTAAACAAAAACAAACACCATAGAATTTCAATGTACGCAAATAACAGAGTTAATTTTAAAAAGTACTAACAGATTAAATACATACCACCATCTTCCCTCTGAACAATTTAGGAATAGTGCCTTCTACACACGTGCCTTTCATTTTATTTTCCACGTTATCAAGCAGCTGAAAGAAAGATTAGTTTTAACATAGGATAAACATGCACAGTTGCTAAATTCAGTCATCACATAAAAATGATTACTATATTGATTAAACTAATTCATTTGCATAAAAATGAAGTTTTAGTCTATTCATACTGGCATCTCCTTTTTTAGTCCTCCAAATTCTCTTCTTTCCCCTAGAAAATGTTTTGAGGGCTACCCCAGCTACCGTCTTTTGGGTTTTGAAAACCTCACAAATTAAGTGATGCACCTGCATATTCAAAGTTGCATTCCTCTCTACAGCAATATAAGGATCACTAGAATAGGTGTGTTCTATTTATTTTCTACCTTCCCTATCCTGCACGAACTCCTCACCCTCAAAAGGTCACAATTAATCCCATTCTTAAAAGAGAGAAATAAACCAAGGCATGTAGACTTAATTTAATCAGTTAAGTGTCACTATTACTAGGAATGTTACTGTATTGTATTATATACACACAATATCAAGAGACAATTCTATGATACATGAGTAAGAAATAGCAAAAACATACCACTCGACATAATTCCTGGACATCATGTTGCATGAAGCTGTCTAAAGTTTCCCACCTTTGTAAGGCAAATCAATAGAAAAATTACTATACCATAAAGAAAATTTATAGCTCAAAAGTAATTTTCATGATTTCTTCTCATACCAGGAATTTAATATATAGCAAGATGTATAGACTAAGATTTAGTACTGCCTGGTGAGCATGCTTTTTAGTTCTACAGCATTTACTTGGCCTACAGCCTGCTTCTAAAGCCATTTTTCCTTTCAGTAAGCCCAGCTGAGAGGAGGAAGGGGCAGTGAACCTGTGGGACATTTTGGCAGCTGCTTTGCACACACCTGCCTTTTCTTTCTGTGGTCCTGGTAACAGGAAAGCAGCCCATGCCACTGGAAGAGGCTAGGGTCAGGCAGTTGGTAACAGAATTCTTCTAATCTAAAAACTTTTTGCAGTTCACGTCAAAAACTCAAGAGGAGGCCTTGGACCAACTCACTTCTGTCAGAAAAGTTCCCACAACACACTTCCAGCTGCCTCTGTACAGAGTGCCCTTCAGGTGCAGCTAAGCAGTGCTCAGGGCTTATTTGTGCACATCAGAGGAAGCAAATGGACTTATCCTGGCTCCTTCGTACTCATCTGAACAGTTATTCTTGGATTCACAGTAACTCCAAGGATGTAGCCAGCTGCCTGAACACCACCTGTACTGTATGTACATTTGCAAGCAGTTGTGTGAACGGAGGAACAAGTGCAACATAGTCAAAATGCCTCCACAGTACCCGAAATGGTACACCGCAGCAAAGATGTTCAGTGCTACTACCTTAAATAAAAGGGAAAAAGCATAAAGGAGCTGTTCTTAGTTTCACTGTGAAATACTTGGTCCTCAAAACTCTTTATATTTAAAAAGCATCCTTGAGTTCAAGTCTCTGACAATTCCTTTTGCAACAGCCATCACTCCCACTATATAAAAAAGACTATATTTACTGTAGGCTTCAGCTCCTGTGTGAGCCAAAGGTTCAACCCCGGTTCTTGAAGCCAGAAGCACAGGGCTGATCAGGAGCAATACTAACTTTATTTTCCCCTCCCACTCTCTTCTCAGTGACTCATCTGCATTGTCACATTGCAGCATGCTGCTCCCAAAAGCATGCCAAAACAACTGTGTGGGGGTCCCCACTGGAACAAGATCAATGAAGTAACCCATTGGGTAATTAAGAATGGAAAATAGCCTCCTGAATCTCCAAGCCTTAAATGCTTGCCAGCTTGAAGGACAAAAATCAAAGAAAAGGTTACATACTAATATTAGGACTTTTAAAAAGGAGCTCCTGCAGACAGCATCACTTTCTGCTGAAAAAATCCAAACTTATTTAGATTCTACAGAAACTCATAATACCCAATAAATATACACAGCATATAGCTAGGTCTCACAAGGTCAGAACCCTCCCTCTCTGACTTAAAGGAGGAAGAAGAGCAAATCTTCAACCACATTCAGAAGTTCCTTCCCAAGAACAAAGGCAGGCATGAGCACGTTTTCAGAAGCTTACTCTCAGATACAAAATTAAGCATGCGCAACATGCTCAGGAAAGATCTCCTCATGCACCTGAGGATGACACAGTTAAGATACTAACTCAAGATGAAGTATTTATGATATCAGCAAATCTTTATAGGACAGCAGGAGTGCTGATAAACTAAGCATACAATGTACCAGTTGGAAGAAGATACCACCAGATAAAGATATAGCACTGAAGTTACCAATTTCATTTTAAAATCACCTCAAAACGTGAAAAGAAAAGGAGAATAGCTGTAAGGTTACGAGAATTTTATCAGGACAGACCTCTTCTACAAGTTTTAGCAGAAGCTGCAGGATCAGAGACCTCAGAAACGTGACTGTCATGCTCACCACTAGGACAGCTATGTGATCATGTAAGATCATATAATTTAATTTTCTAACTTGTTTTCAAACAAAAACTCCTTTCAATACTATTACAAAGGATTAGTTTATAAATACACGTGTAGCAAAATAATGCAAACAATAATCTTTTAGAATAATTTTTAGCTAAAAACCCTCCAAATTCATAGGATGTGCAAAGAGAAAGCTTGTAGAGGTTATGCTAATCTTCATCTTCTCCCAACTTCTGCTCAACCAAAATATCAAACTAGTGTAAAAAACACACAACAACAAAAATATCCTCAACACAGCTATATTGTGTAATTCTGTCTTCCACATATCTGTACATTCTAGATTTAAAATTATACCTCGTAACACTGTCTCACAAGAATTGGTACCAGACCAAAGAAATACTGGGCAACGAACTGGATACTGGGGAAAAAGATGCATTATGAAGGAAAAGAGAGTGCAAGAGTAAAGAAAATGCGAAGAAATATTTTTTGTGTGCGCTCTGACACCTTTACTTCACACCACGGGTATTCCTTTTAAGCTTTAAATCACGAAACAGAATATGGGATAAGCGTTTCTAAACTGTGGACAGGCAAAAAGACATGCATCTTTGACGTATAATAACAAAGCATTATAACAGTCATCAGTGCTGAACTAACAATCTGGAAATGCAAGTTACTGTTATTTCCCTAGATTTAAAAACAGAAACAACTCAGACACTAACAATACACAAACCTCAATATTTCAGCGATGTGTTTTGTTCTCAATCCTACTTAGATAAACATGTCACAACTTTCAGGTAACACGAACCCCAATCCCACTACTGATTTGTTTGATGACTGTGTACCTCCCACCAATCTGACTTTTGGATCATCTAGCTTTAGGAACAATTATTACTAAAAACCTATCCAACTAAACTGAAAAACTAGCAGTTAACATACTGTATTAATATTTCTCTGCACCTCTCTAAAAAGTCTAGTTTAAATAAAGCTTTTTTAAATAAATGTTATATGAAAACAAAAAATAATTGAAATTTCTGAAACTTACCCAAAAGATTTTGTTAACTTTTTAGTTCCAACTGGTTTGTCACTATGTTGCAGCTCATAAAACACTCTTTGCAATGCTAGAGGAACACTTTTGGATGAATCATCTCCTTCAGTGGGCATCATGTACACTGCCTGAAAAAGTATTCAGTTCAATTAGTATCTATGGAAAAGTTCATTGCTCATATTGTTGAATACATCCTTTCCTCTTCAGTGACTTACTTCATATAACTCCATTTAATCACTCCAAAAGAGTCTGAAAAAAAATCTTTTACTGTAGTGTAAAAATATTAATTGTCTCGAATCACTCTTCTTAGAGCACAGTGGTTAAAGGGATCAGAACAGACTCCATTCACGGGAACGTTATCTAAATAGTTAAACTCCACCCTAGAAAAGTAAATACACCGAAGCATTCAAAACACATGAACAACTTATCACGCTTTGTATGCCTATGCAATCATCACAGTAGGACCAGATACACCGAACAACACTATAGGATTTTAAAAATAGTATTGCTTTTGTGCTTTAGCTTGGTTCTGTGTGAATACTGCCATCTCCATTGGGGGAAAACAACACATGGAAGTACAAACAGCATCAATCAGGAACACAGAAAGGGTCTACGTGCAAGAGAAGGATGCCAAAGGACACTCAGATTCTCTGATACATTCCTTCCTACTTAACATCACCAGTGGTAGCAACTGAAGTAAAAGCTCAACAATTCAATTCACTGATTCTACCAAACCAGGAAGGATTGCAAGCAAAAGTTACACAACTAGACCAACAGGCCTTCAGAAAGTTTGAACTGGCAGTGAAACGAGATTCATTGAAGAAATTGTACACCAATATATCTAGGGAAAAGTAACAGCAAAGAAAAGGTATTGACTGAGAAATGCTCATTTAAAAATTGTGACTGTAAAAAGAAAATAGAGGCAACTTCGAAAGGAGATAACACTTGAAATAATAGACTCTGATATTAAGTAGTATAAGAGAAACATCCTGTTAAGAAACAGGAATATTGCCAGCTGAGTTTTTGCCTGTGAAACAAGAGAAGCGTACAGCTTTGTGCACGAAGCACTGAACTGGACCTCAGCTCCTCTCACTCCATTTCTGTCAGCCTAGATTTCAGATGTGTTCAGCACATCCACCCTGCGCCTTATGTTCCCTGTGTACAGAACGAGGTTGGGACTTCCAGCGTGTTGCTCAACTGCTGGGGTAAACACATTCGTTGTTAACACAAATGCTCAGTGCAGAGGTAATGGGAGCTACAAGACAGACATTAGATACAGACACGGCTGACAGAAAAATACAACTCAACGTCAAACAAAAAATGCCAAAAAAAGGCTATAAAATATGTTAAGATATTGACTGGCCAGTTAATATTTAAAAATTTCTGAACGTCCACAATATGAGTTTTCAAACATGCAGAAACAAACACTTGAAGGATGAGAACTCTATGAGACTATCAGCAGACCAACCACAGTAGTAAGATGAAATAAAACAAACTGAAGTTCCTTCGTAACTCTTTACTGAAATACTGATTAGTTTGGCAAGGAAAGCAAACCCCTGACATTTGGATTTTTAAAAAAAAGTTAATTATGCAACAGTAAAGCAATGTGATAATTCACGTCATTTTATTTATTTTTGAATTTTATATTTTACTTTCAAAATTTAGCAGTAAACTGAGATAATATAAAGCAAAATCATGACTGAACACTAGTAGCATTTAAATTTACATTTGTAGTTAGTTGTGAACTACATTGTCAAGAGCAATGTCTACAGACCTAGAAGGGCAAACACGCTCAGGCCCCTTCCCAGTTGAGTTCCACACATCTCCAGGAACGGAGACCCACAAGCTCTCCACACATGCTAACATCAAGTTTGACCACCCTGATTGTGAAGCACTGTCAGAATCTTGCAGAATTAACTTAACCTCTCCCCAACCCCAGCTTATGAACCCTTTTATAAGCTGGTTGTCACTGGCCCAAAGAAGAAACAGGAAATACCTGAGTGACCAAGTTTCAAATCCATCTTTCAAATCTAATCAGCCTGTATTAATTGTTTTTTATAACTTGTAAACAACCACTCATAAAAAGCAAAAATTTAAGAAGTTACTTGCTATGTTTAGGCAAACAGGATTTGAGAATCACATAAGGAAAAAAATCAAATGTAACTAGTGCAGATACATGTTCTTAAAATACTTTCTGTATATATTTGTCAATAATAAGTATTTGAATGCTATTGTCATGAACATTCTTTGTGACAAACCCAAGGTGATACTATAACAGGCTAAAAGTCAACCTAGTGGTTGTCACTATAGCTATCTCCTTCCAAAATGAGATAAATGGGAGTTCAGAATAGTGTGATGATTAAACAAAATCAGGTCCTTTGCATTTAGTTCTTATTTGGTTTCCTCTTGTACCATCTGGATGACTAAATCCTTTCCTGTATCTCTCAAATAATATTAAATCAATTATTTAAAATTTATTTATAATGACTACATTCCAGATGCAATTGGATAAAAACACCAGTTTTATTTCTTCTGAAGTTCTAATATTTTACTACAGACTGACATCTAACATACAGCCTGCCTTTGTTTTTTCCTTCTGTATGTGCATATAAGCACAACTGAAGAACACATCTCAAAAAGCTTAAGTGTTTCTTCAAGCTAAAACAAACCACAATCCTTTACAAACCTTTATTTTCACGTTTAGCCCTCACAAACTTTGAGAACTTGATCTCAAGATCAAGGAGTCAAGCATTTTGATCCATTAGAAAAAAGCAGCATCTTTAACACCTGAGAAGTTCCCTCAGGAAATGAACACACAAGAATGACAGGAACATGTAGAGGCAATGGCTAAAAGCAACAGACTGGGATACAAGGAAAATTTTAGATTTTTATGTCGTAAAAGAATGCTACAGACAAGCTTGAAGACAGTGCTTAGAGTCAAAGACAGTGACCTAAAGAAGGGAAGAAAGCACTGTGCATGACATTTGAAGGTATGGTAAGATATATTAGCTAAATCATTAGCTAAATTAACGAGAGTAGATCGGGGAGAAATGTATTGCACCTATACTTGAGATTTTAGCATTGTTATGTAAATGTTCTGCAACATGCTCACAACCTGTAGGGTATTTTTCCAAGAGAACCAGCAAAGAATTTTAAAACTGACTGGCTGAAGCAACACTGACTGACTGGCTGGGGGCACTGATGACAGGCACAGGAAACAACATGAAGTGGTCTGAGACCAAATCTGGACTCCCCACTGTCCCTTGTTAGAGTAAACTGGACTTAGGTGCGCATTACCCGTCACAAAGATTTATTCCCTTTATTCCTGCTTTCTTCCCTACCACAGAAGCCACCTGGCTGCTAACAAAAGGAAGTTTCGTTTCAAGTACCAAGGAACCCTCCAACTGCTGTTTGGAAACAGAGCAAAGAAGGAAAGATGTCTGCATTCATCCTCTCCCACGCTTCATCAGAGGGTTTGACTTCCCATAAATATACGCTTGCACTTGATATTGTTCGTGCTTTCCCAGATCTATTCCTAACAACATTTTCTCTGTTAACAAACCTCTGAATAACAGCAATAAAAATAATTATTTCTCATAAGTATAAAGGATTAACAGAAATAATGGAATTGGTGATAATTAGCTGTTTTTAAAGGAACAAATTTGTTCAAAGTGAAACATGAATTTCTACAACATATTTATTTTATTTTTTTTTTTTTTCCCCAGACCAGATAGGTAGTGATTCTTCTTTATCTGTAGTGACAGCAAGTGAGTACCAAAAACTGCCTAAAACAACCACTATTGGTTCTTTTGGTTTGGGGGACTCTGAAAATCTGAAGAATAAGCAGAGAATTAGGCATCCAGTACCATCTCCATTAAGGTATCTGCAGTTACCAGCTAGTAAATTAAGCTCTCTCATATGGTTGCTATCCAGATATTAACAATCCCTAACAGCTGGTATTTATCTTACAGCCTGGGGAAGAAGTGCAGGGGAATGCCTGAAAAGACTAGTTCAATTGAAACAAAACTGTATCACAAAAAGCGTTTCGTCACAGAGCAAGTTTTCTTTGTGGTACATACTGATTTACTGGCTGCAAGACATTCTAGAAAGGAAATACTCAATTGGATTAGATGTAGCCATTATAAAAACACGTTTTTCTTTCAAGAAATATGAGGTTGTCCAAAAAAAAATAAAATGCACAAACATTACGAATGCTGAGCAAAAATCAGGCATTATAACAAATGATAAGCTGAATGGGTAAGTTACACCTCTTATTAAAAAAAAAAAAAAAAAGAAGAAACAGGTGCACGACATAAAACAAGTCAAGTACTTATTTCTTGTGCATAGCACTGGTAAAACCTCAGTTACAGTCTACTGAAGCTCAACATGCCATTTTTTTGCAACTCTGAAGAGTAAGCAGCACACTGTAAAAGAGAAAAAATAACCCCAACTGGGGCTCTTACATGCCACTGTCTTATTATTATTTGTATCACAGTGAAGAATAGGTATAGGAGAAATAGGTACTGGAGAAGAGAAAGCTTAATGGAACAACCTAGCACACACAAAAAAGAAGTCAGAATTCTTCATTTTCACTAAGAGATACAACAAGTGCAAAAGGCAAGAACACAAAAAACTTAGGTAAAACTACAAGAACAAAATACAACAGAACACTAAGAACGGCAAAATAAACTTCAAAAATAGTTGAGAGTGAAGTGTTTATTATTATTATTTGTAAAGAATAATAGTAACTAGTAACAGTAGAAGGATAAAGTAGGATCAATAGGACACTCCAATAAACTAAATGGTACCAAGTAGTATGATCTTCTAACTAGCTACACTTCAATAAAGTAATTTATATTTTTTACCCCATTAAGGCTACTGCACTGTTTTGAAATTACACATTATCTTGTGCATTTCATCCTGTTTCAGTGAAATATTTATTAAACGCATAGTCAAAAATTTTACTCCTTCCAGCAAAGAAGTACCATCTGCAGTAAATAAGAAAACATATGAATGAAGCAAATATAAAAGCTGTTTAAATTGCTGAAATTATAATCCTTTCCCATCACTACAAAGATTCAAACCACAACAGTAGAAAATTCAGCTATACAATATAAATTAAAAGACAGAACAAATGAACCTCACAGGACACACTTATTTATCTTTTTATGTTGTTTATGGGCTGAGAAGTCATAAGTAAGTTTTCTAGTTTAACTATTTAAAGAAAGGAAAATTACTTTCCTCCCATCTGCAAGAAGTAGAATCAGTCTTCGTTTTCCCTTCAGCAGTTCAAAGCAACGTTCGCACATAAGAAAGTCTAGGAAACACCCCTTCACTCAGGTTTTTCTACCAGGTATTCTGACTACATTCACAAAAAAAACAAGAACTACACTCAAACTCGAAAAGGAAACTTGGTGTTGAAGTGCAGGAAGCAAGACGTGCACCAGCATGTCACCACTTCCATAATAGGATAAAGGAGGCAAAAGGAATAGAGATGCATTCTGAAGCATTTAAATATAAATGTTCTGGATATTTCAATTAGCAATGTCATTTTTTCCACATACTAATTACCTTTCGTAGTTGATTTGTGAAAAATAAAGTCTGTAACAAACTGTTCATGTAACAAGTTGCTCCCTGGTTCTTCAAGCCAACATATCCCGTGTGCTTCTTTGAATCCCACCTGGAAAACAGCAGTTAAAAAAAAAAAAAAAGAATTTTATTAACTGTAAAGAGCACTTCTTCTAAGGTAGCACTGCTGGTATGTATCAGCTACTCTTCACTATCACTTAAGGTTCAAAAAAACAGACTACATACGCTTTCCTATTGCCTGCCAGTATATCTTTGAAATTAAATGTTTTGATGCTAGATTTTCTTTGTCAAGATGCTCTATATGGTAGAAAAGATATTTATTATGAAAGTGTACTGAAATCCAAAGCTATCCTTTTAAAAGCAAGTCTGCATTCAAGTAGAATGAATTTGTTTAGAAGTGACGTGAAGCAGAATGACTCAGACAAAGCAGTTTTAAAACTGTAAACCAAGGGAAGATAGATAGAAGAGTCACCTGACTGTATCTGAAATTCTTATCAGTTGTATCAGAAATATAGAGGCTACATTAGCAGACACATTAAATCACAAATTAATTTGTACAGAAGTAAAAGTTCTACAACACTGTAATATAAATTGAAGTTTAACCTTGACAAAAATGTGTATGACCGACGAAAAATACTGCTTGTGAGAAATAATCAAGTAAACGTGACAAAGTAAATGTCTAATAAGCTACAACTATTAATAACAAAGTACTTGAAAACCTCAATGATGTAAAAATATTAAAATTAAGAATTATTTTTGAACAAAGATACTTACGCCACTCCATGTGGAGCATCTGCTTGAACGTAGACTTCGAAAGTAACTTTGTCCTCTTCTATAAAGCCTTTTTCAGGATCAGTAACTTCCTGTAAAACCAGAACGACACAGGAATATGAGAACTACAGAACTTCTCTATATTACAAGATGACTGTTGTGAAGCATCCAGTTAGACATTGCTTAATTTCCAAGCCTAACCTACCAGTAATAACAAACCGAAGGGAAAAAAGAAGAACATTGGCAAAGCTGTTTTTCAGCTTAATACACTTAGTTCTTTTTTAATGTCTCAATACAGGAAACTTGTTCCTGGCTTTTAAGGTTTTACAGTACTATTTCAATTTCCTGTAGATAATAAGAATCGGTAATCAGAAGTTGGGCTTCTACTTGAAGAACATTATTCCAGCCAGATGAAAGATTAGAGGGCCAGCCTTTGAAAAGGCTTAAAAAGCTGTCTCAACTTAAGATAAGCCTTAGCAGTATTATTAGTGCATTAAAGTATCTTATATACATATACAAATAACTCATGGAAACAGAAGAAAGTCTGCATTGCTTCAGAATGATGATGCCACTTCCCCCTCCCCCCCGATAGGCATTCAGATACACAGAAAACAACAGTGAAGGAATGTTTATGTCATACTGAAAGTAAAATCGACCTATAATAACTAAGTACAGGAATTCATACGAAACTGAAAATAAATTTTCAGCAATGATTAAAAAACAGCTTAAAAAAAATCTATAGGTATCTCAGGATCCAGGAGTGCAAGTTCAATATTGTATCTATAATGTAATAGATTAATGTACGTCCAAATACTTACACTCCAGGCCATGAAGTTGGAAAAGCCCCAGTCATTTTCCTTATGAAAGAACAAGTGACTAATACGACGGCTGAATGATTTTTCATCATCTTTGTAGTTTATTATCTTGAGAACTGCTTGCGCGTGACAAGACCACGACCTATAAACACAGAAGAAACATTTGAAACTCATTCAAAACCAGCTTTTTATAGTCATTAAAACATTTTGTTAGTTGGTTGGTTTTTTTTTTTTGGTACCTTACCTTCACATTTTTATTTTTTCTTATTAGATGTTAAGATTTGGTTAATTATTTTCAAGGGCATGAATCCCTGGGGCCTTCTGAGGGTGCATTATGAACCTGAAGCTGCAACAGAGGTTCTCTTAAGGCAACAACATTACTAATAAAGTACTGCTGGGCAAGCACAGGTAACAGTAGTTTAAGAAGCTAACTGATCTCAAGATAAGCTATTTCTAACCTACTTCAGCACAGATGGGTAAGCCAACTGAAGGTGGTCTTGGTGTCTCCAGAGTGTGGTAACTCAGCGTCTAAGGAAAAGAGGAGATTCTTCTGCGTTCCCTCCCACCAGATAAATTCCCCTATCCTCTTAATCTGTCTTCAGCAGCATTTCATTGTGACCAGTCCTGTTTAAATTCATCTCGCTTATGCAAAATGATCAGACTGAACAGTTCAAACAATGCCTTGTCACTGTCTCATACAGTGGCATGAGTGCTCCATCAGCTGTGCCTTGTTTGATATACTTTTAAAGATCACATTATTCTTTCCCTGTGATTAAACGTGTGTGAGATGAGCATTCACCTTTTAGGTTACAAAAACAATGTGAAAAAACAACTGCTGTTATGCACTGAGCTGCAAACTGTGCAAGATTTCATGCAAGAATAAAGTTACCTTACTGGAAAAGATACCTTTGAGACATCTGCTCTCTAGCTGGATAAGGTGCAGTAAATGCCTAGAAATTTGTATTTACCTTCCTAATTTCCTGCATTATTTGCCAAAGGGGTAAAAGATAGCCAATTTTTTTTGGCATAAAGGAATCTGAGAACATGTCCATGTCCTCATATTGGCCAATGAGAAATGAACTCTGTTTAGGAGATACCTCAATGCACTGTTCTGCCTCAGCTGCTAAGAATTACCTGCTCATGCTATTTACAGGCAGGATTTATAGCTCAGCAAGGCTACTGAAACTCCAGAAGCTCTTCAATTTGAAGTAAACTCAGGACTTCTCACATGCTAAGACAACTGTCAAAGACTTCCCTCCAGCAATCAAACAGATATATATATAAATTCTACCACAAACTTGCCTAAAGACTTATATGCCACTTTTTTTTTTTTTTTTTTTTTTTTGATTTTTGAAGGGGGGGCGGGACAGGACACAACTCAAAATCTGACAAGCATTCTTTCCTCTCAAAGAAAGATTGGTAGATATTTCTTTTTCCACAGATGTCTTCATTTCTTGCAATACAGATTAAGTAGTATCAAATGAAGACTTGTAAAATAATTAAAAGTGTCTTACGTGGAGTCGGATTCAGCATTGCACTGTAGGAAGAATCCTACACTTTTTTGGTGTGGTCTGTCCGGGTAGAGTCGTGGCATAACCATGATCTTCCATGGCAAATTCCGTACAAAGCAGGGAGGACTGAGAACTGACTCGCTCAATCTGTTGAAGCGTTCGACTGTAAACTGAAATGTTGCTTCTGATCGCCAACTTGTATCTGTAAAGTACACAAATACATGCAGAGAGCATTTGAAAGATCTGATGGTTTGCCCTTCAAAATAATTTTCAAAAATCCTGCAACATGGGTGTGTATTCTGTAGTGAGATTCTGAAAGCAACCAAAAGTCCAAAATCCAGTGTCATTTAACTCTTTAGCAACTGAAGTTTCAATTTTCTTATTTTGAAAAACACATTGCAACAGCATTCAGGAAAACAACACTGAAAGACACGTTCCTTCTCTACTGTTTCTTCTTACATCATTTTATTACTAGAATTTGCTACCACTTGAGTTTCTTCTAAAGCTGTAGGTACAGTAAGACAGAAATATTGAATGCGTTACAAGAAAAATCACATCCCACTACCTCCCCTTGTTCTGCAGTGTCTTCACAGATCAGTTCAAGTCAGTTGTTGGCATGAACCAAGACATTTGAAGGATTTTCACAATCTGTTCTACTGGCCTGTCGATACCAAGTCACCACTTAGCTGGTTTCTGCTTGCAAGAGTATTTTTTCTAAAACAGATCAACCTCATACTTTTCTTTGAATTTCCTATCAGATAAATGAAGAATTTTTTCAAGACTAGGGTCCTGTTGCTCTTTGTTGTACGCTAGTTTTAGAGATTTTTAGCGGTCTAAAAGTTAAATCAGACAGTTTTTAATGTTGCTTATTTTGACACACGAACTAATTTTGCCTTCTTCCCACATCCCTGCTTCTTCATATACCACAATCTGTTCCACTTCTGTTGTACAAAGCTGTAACAGGGTGCTGGAGACTGCGACAGCTTCAGGAAGGCACAAGACTGGGCTCTTTTTTGTTGTGACATGCCTCATATTGCATATAGGGAGAAAAAACTTGCAACTTCTCTCAACATTTTCACAAGGCAAGGAACACGTACAGTGCGTGCACGTGACACTCCCCTCCTTTTACTTTCATGGCTCCAACTTAACATCTGCAGAACATGGCAAGATTTGCTTCTGGGTGTGGGGAAGTACGAGCAGCACAGGGGGTGGCACACGGCATGCGGGGTCCCAACGTTATTCCCACGTCACCCACAGGGGTGCAGAACTGGAGCAGATGTGCCACATGCAGTGACACCCGAAGCCAAAAGCACTGAGGTACAAGGAACCAGAAACTGGACCATGAAATTAGTGACAAGGTGCACAGTATACAGCAAAGGTTGCATTTTGGTACTTGCAAAGCAGTCTTTCACTTGGAATGCTTTGTGTAACACCAAAGATTGTGTTGAATGGTGCTTTTTTTTTTTTTTTTTTTTTTTTAAAGCAGGCAAGTCCTGGTTGCTACCTTGTTTAAAAAACTAAACTCTTTTGATTACAACATGCAACAGTGTAAAGATTATACACTTCACAAAGAAAATTACCAATTTTGTCCCTAACTGTGCAGAAGCTTTGACAGGTTTCATTCTTCGCCCTTGCAAAATGGTTTTCTTTCCAAGCAGTTATTCTACTGCTGAGTTTGATCTTGGCAACAACAGTTGGTCTTATTATCCCTAAGCTTTCCTAATTAGATCTCAAAAGTAGCAGCACTACAACAGAAACCAGCCAACCGATCTGCTTCCTCTCCCCTCCACACCTGTAATAGTCTTGGTAATACTCAGTGCTCTCAGCTTCCTCAACAACAGAAGAGTCCAAAGGATTGCCTTCTCCTCCTTTTCCCTACATGCAAGTATAGCTAACCAGTAGTTTATCACCTACTTTGCACCTGTTTCCTACCCATTTTACTCACTGCTTGTTGAGAGAATTCAGGCAGCTGCTGTTCTACGAGCAAAACAGCTCCACGCTTACAAGCTTCTTTGCAGACACAAAGAAAATCCTTCAAAGAGTTAACAATTTAAGAATCAGTCTTGCATCATGTTTCTCAGAACAGCTTGAGAACGCCTTCCTGTTCACTACCAAGATCAGTCCTTCTGGACTTGATTTAGGCGTCCGAAAACCGAGCAGACCAAGTTTGCTTTCTGCCTCCCTTAATGCAGCTTTCAGAGCACTTCAGTACAAGGATGCAGCAGTGCTGCCACGTTATCTGCTAAAAAAAAAAAAGGCAGCCCACGCAGCATCTGCAGATGCTTCAGAGCAAGTTTGCCTGTATTTCTTGATTTCTTTTCAGGAAAGCCTGTGTGTGAGACCTCACCAGGGAAGGGCACTCTTCTCGGTAGAATATTTGAACAATCACCAGAAACCACTCCACAGAAATTCAACCTTGCAGCAAAGGTCAACCCTAAAATAGGAGTTTCTTTATGAATACAAACAATCCCTAAAAACAACCTTATTTTCCTTCTAGAAAGTCTGCATTTTTAACAAGTGCAATTGATTAAAAACAAGAATTGTATTTAAAAGAAATTTTTAAATGCTAAGTCTGATTAATATACTGAGCACATAAGCAAAACCTTTATTCAACACCACAAACATATCCAACAACTTCTAATAAAAGGCTGCAACTGGCAGCAGGATAATTTCTTAGTGACTAGCAAGTAAGGCTTTCATAAATTATTGAAATACAAATATGACACATGAACTTAAACACAAGACAAAAAGAACAGACCCAGCTAACAATGCCTGCTGAAATTCCATGCAATGGATTGTGTTTGGTAGGTGGAAAAGGTTTGGTCACCAGTGAGATGAATGTCACGCTTAACATTGTGATATAACAAAGATCCTTCAAATCAGAGATCCAAATACAGAACATGATGCGTTTCAAGACTTTGTACATGTTTAAGTATTTTTACCTTTGAGAAAAGCAGATTTTTCTCTTAGTAGATGTTGCTACCTTTAAAGTACACTGGGCTCATTAAAATATTTTGAATGTGAATTATTAATGGAGAAATTGACTGGATATTCTCTGAATATTTCAATAGTGATCCAAATACAGCATGCAATACTAGCATATAGCGAAGACTTATGCTTCTGAAACCCTCCTAGCCTCTGTAATTCTTCACCAAAATGAGACTCAGTGGGTAATTTCAATGCTGTGAGTTTATTTTGCTAGGGACCTTCTGCTTGAACCTCAGCTTCAGAGGGAATTTATTCTATTTACTGGTTGGAATGCTGATGCACTTCCAAAACAAATTTGATCAGAGCCCCCTTTTTATTATTTGCAAATGTATACATATATTTGCAAAACTGCTATTCCACCTCACAAGGCTTGGTTCATGGAGTCCTTGTCTGTACAAAGCATGGCACACTCCTTCAGCTGGTTCTTTTTAATTGCCAAGACATCATACAGGGCAACACCAGGTTACAGTCAAACCCCTTGTAAGAATAAAGCTCTGTCTGTAAGTCCAGTTGGCGGTCCACTGCTGCCCCCATCACATGTTACAATGCCAACAGTGAGCTACCTAGCAAAAGGGATGAAAGCTGCACATTTCCCACTTCATCAGCATATTTTTTTTTTTGTGGTCTAAGCATGAGGAAAAAATCACCTTAAAAGTTTCCTGAACTCAGAAATTCACTAGAAAGTTGGTCTCTATGATCCAGTAAGCAGCATCAACATTTTATCCTGCTTTTCACTGTTGCAGAAACCATTTAACTCACTTGTGAATATTCTTACTGAGCAGTGTCTGAATTCTCTTCAACCATTGCTTTTCAGCTCAGATTGGTCTCACTGCTACGAAAAACAGCAGTGGCAAGCAGCATGTTTAAAGAGGCCAGTGTCTCCTCCCTGCATTTTTCCTATCTTGTGAATCTCCCACGCTGTCCATTATGCATATATACCATGCTGCAAACCAGGATAGCCTAGGAACAAACAGCAAGGCAATTGCACTGATGTGTAAGTAATGCAACAACAAGCAACTAATCTGGTTTACAAGGCTTGGAAAGGGCATCATTCACTTATGTGATGCAAGTCTTCAGGAATGTTTTTGCAATTATGTTTTGCAATAACCCTACTTTCTATCTGTGTCAATGTAGAAGTATCATAGCACCAAGATGTATCCAGACACTCCTTAATCAAACATGATAGTCAAGAACTACCAGAGTAGTGCTAAATCATCACATTTTACCCCTGAAAGGTGTCCCACAGCAGAATGGACCAAAGCTCTTGACCAAACTTGAAGTCCACCAAGACATTAGTACTGCCACAAACACAGAAGCTTTCACAAGCCTTTTGCTGAATGCTTTCAGATACTTCTTTTCCTACAGCAGCACACTGATTGTCTGAGATAACTCAAATATTTGGTAGATGACAAACTGTGTTACTGTAGCTTTTTGATTAAAAAGTCAACATCGTTCTGAATGAAGAGAGGTGCATAGCTGATTACTTGCCATCTTTGATGCAGCCTGGGCTTCAGTAGCTGCTTCAGCAGCTTAACTTCCTTTTGCTTAATTTGTGCAAGTATATGCGGTCAAACATCTGGAAAATTTTTTGTAATAACTGACCAATAACATTAGCTACTGGCTACACTGGTTCACTGCTATCAGGTTTTCTAGCTATAAACCCTTTTACCAAGAGCATGAAATTTAGAGCCATCCTTGCCAGTCAATCCACTTGATCTCCTCTTGCTACCCAAGTACCAAGACCCAAAAAAAGATGCATAACATCTGTTAACAGCAGGTATCTTGGTTTTGATCAAGACAAAAAAAAATCTCTTTTAGTCTTGGTTAATTACTCTTGAATTCCTGATTTGAGAAATCAAAGGCCCCTTGAATGACAATCAACAAAAACAACAACAAAAACATAAGCTAAACAGACATCATGTTTACTTTTTTGCAATAATCTGATCTTAGGAAGCTTTACCTTTACCAGTGTTACAGAGGCAAGTCAACCATGAGATGTGTCTGTCTTGAATTTAAACCGTATTCTGTTCATGGAACACTACCATTTTCTATCAGCATTCCATCTGCTATTAGGTTCCTTGAATACATGACAGCTAGCACTTTTTTTGCCCTTTACGCTCAATTTGTGTTTTGTTTTTTTTTTTTCCTCAAACAAAAAACACAAAACACTATCCACAAATATTTCAGCATGTCTTTGAGTACGTAAGACTTCCTAACTCGCACAAGACAGCATGAGACAGAAAATCAGAGAGGAACAGGTCCCATTCGGATTTTGTCTCCTTTCCCCCAGTTTAATTTTTAGTTCTTCGAAACAGGAGCAGTTTCTCCTCCTAATATCTTATGATAAGAAATAGTATTACATACTTTCTTCACTAGATATAACAGATTTAAGTGAATTAAAAATGTGTTATCTTTCTTTAAGTAAGGCTATACATATCTACTTAGAGTAGAAAAAAAGTTTACACCTTAGTTTTTATTTAACAAGCCAAAGAAAAATCAAAAACCTAACTGCTTTCCCCTTTCATTAACAGGGCAGTAGTACAGACTCGTTCCCTTGCAAATCACAAATGAAAGTACATGAGAGTTTGGGGGGAGAAGTGTTCCTCAGACGAATAGTTAGCAGTGACTGATCATAACTGATCACAGCTGCCACCTGACAACAGCGTAGGACAGATAAGGACTCTAAACGTCCTGAAGGGATTGCATAACTGACAAAATTACAATTCAGCAAAGCACCAGCTGCAGTGTGTTTAAAGGAATATATCACAAAATATAACAACAAACAGTATCACTTCCTGCAATTTTTAAATGAATAAAGAAAAACAAGTAACAAACCCTCAGATGCCTAATCCTACTGTATAGCTAGGTCATAAGAACACCTAAACAGAAAAAAAGCAGTAACTACTGAGGCTTTGATTTTCTAGTGAGCTGTAGTTTAGAGGACACACAAGACATGGAGCATTTTGTTCTTAAGCTCCTAAAAATAAAGAAGTGAGCAAGCTGCATGTTTTCATCAAATATTTACATACCATCTTCCATGTCTTCTTCAGTGTTGTTATGTCCATCAGCCATTGCTACATTCCCATTAATGACAGGATTTTGAGTAATTCTTGGAGGATCATCTGCATCTCCAGCTAACACAGAAAAATAAAAATATGTATATTATTCAGCTGTATTAACATTTCTATATCCAGCAATGTTTACGAGATAGACAAGACACAAAAGGCACGCTTTTTCCTGCAGAGCAGTATCCAACTGAAGCTGTAGTGCAACTATTGCATAGGTATACATCTAACTGTAAAATTCCTCAAAGAGATAGACACTTAAGGATTGAGCAGAAAGTCCATGTTAATACAGAACACAAATATAAAAAACAACTTGGTTCTTAAACTTGCAAATGGCCTTACACTCAGTATTTCTTAATCATGTCTTGTAAAAAAAAATGAACCTTTAAATGGCTTTTTTTTCCTGCCATTCCACCTTTTCATAGATATACTTCTAACATCAGACATGTACATTAACAATCTACTTCAAGGCTTCTTCAGTGCCACTGCTTTTTAAAGGAAAACTAAACATTTAATCAAAGTTGTGTTTTTAAATCTTACTTGGAAAACTTTGGAAGGAAAATCCTTTCCCCTCTCAGGATCATCTTAGAGGTAAGATTTTCCAGTTTCTAGCCACTATTGCGACTAAGTTTTTTGCTACTAAGTTTTGCTACGTTAACCATTTTAAACATGTAAATGCCACTAAAACAGGAGATGTGAAACAACTCTGTGAATCATAGAACAGAGTTTCAGAGATGAATTGCTTCAGCATCTTCTCGATGAACCCAACAACAGAATACCACCTTCCTGCACTGCTCTGCACCAGAAGCTGACTGATCACTTCAGCACAGTTACTGCCATGTGCTTTTCCTCCATATACATTCTTGAACAAACTCTTTCCCATTACGGAGTCAAAACCTGGCCCCCCTTTGCTGCCAGCCCACGGGCACACATGACCCCAGAGGAAGAAGCCCGTGGGCAGCCCCCAGTCAGCGGCCACCCGGTGCCTCCCCGCGCCCCGTCAGCACCTTGGACAGCAGCACCCGCTTGGCCCGGGCACCCACAGCCCCCAGTGCCCAGGGGAGGAGCGGGGCTGGGCGTTTTGGGGGGATTGGGACAGGGGACAGGTCACTCGGGCCCCTCCTCCACCCGCTGCTCTCCCTTTGCCTGTTTCGTGCCAGAGGAGTGACTAGAGGAACGCGCACTCGCTGCACCATGCTCACCGACCCTGGACGTCCTGAAAAGCCAGAGCTGAGGCCAGAGCTGCTGCCAGCTCAGTGAGAAGCAAGGTAGCATTGGGCTGCCTCAATCCTCCCATCACGTTGGGTGTTGCTGCCTCCTTGCAGTTCACAGTACAGAAGGAAAGAGACGCAAACGACAGGCGTTCCTACCCTGGTGTTACTGCAGCAGCAGCTCTGCGAGGAAACCCACAGAACAAACAGCCTCTGCCTTGGGCATCAGCAGAAACCCACCTGAGGTTTGTTCCTGGACCAGACACAAATGACCATAAACTGTGACACTGACCCCTGACTATCAGAGGCCTGGTGGGTTACAGCACATCTCACCGAGGCGTGAGTGCTATTTAAATGCTGCAGACGCACAGCATGCAGTGCCCACACTAAAGCGTGTGCCTTCCTCACCTCTCCTGAGAAGGACGATAGCAGGATCAGTTATGAAGCAAAGTCTGGGTTGCACTAGACAGAGGTTTGCAGAAGATTAAAGAAGCCCATGCTGGTAGGCATCAATACCAGCAATGCTACAGCACAGAAAGTTCAAATAAAAAGAACCCAACTGCAACAGAATCAGGGAGGGAGAGGTTTAAACTGCTGTAATTCAAGAAGAGAGTGACAAAAAGGAGAGTAAAAAGTACAGATCGCTAAGTTTATTTCCACAGCTTGCTGCCTTTTTTTTTTTTTTTCTTTTTTGTTTAACAGCACGGAACAAGCCTAAGAAGGAAGCCATCCATCCTCTGGGTCACTTCTCCTCCCTGGGAGCACCCAGCCTGCTCGCAGCAATACTGCTGCTCACACACCGAACTGGAACAATCAAAGCCCAGTATCAAAGTTGCCATCAAGCTAACTTCATATCCAGAAACAAATTGAAGCAAACCGTTGAGGAATAGCTGGTTCTTCACCAACAAACTGTTTTTCTCGCAGAGAATTTAAATGTTGAAATCATGTTTTATTGGGAAATATCCGTCCTTAGCTAACTCTAGAGCTGTCTGTGAGATACCGCTCTACGATCCGCACGACCGAGAGCAGCATGCAGGGAGAAAACACAAGCTATCACAGCAAAAACAATCAACTGAAAAGATACAACAGATGCAGCTTCTGAGAGATACTACTTAGTGATAAGATAAACTGAATCACAATGCATGCTGCTGCTGCTTCTCCTGACAGATATTGACACACATTTTGTAACACAGCCTTCAGATAGGGAAGACAGATAATAGTAACAAATGTTTTCAGCTGCTGTGAATAAAGGAAGTTTATGATTTCTAATAAAACTCAACAATTACTGTAAATGCTTTGCACAAAGCAAACACAGACCTTGTTTAAGAGATTTGCTAGCAAGCAGTACGACAACATTTGTTTTTGAACCAAGCAGTGAAAACTGAGTATTGATGTCTTTCTCTGTTGTCCTTAAGAGGAAAGAAATGCCAAATTACACCAAGATTTAATTAAAAAAAAAAAAAAAAAACACCAACAAAAAACAAAACTTTTCTTAGCCTCAAGCCAAAGAGTTCTTAGCATTATACAAGGCCGGATGAAGAAAAAACACCTGTCCACACAGGTCAGGAAGGCCTTCCTCCTGAACACACTGCTGTCTTCAGCACAGCTTAAACCACGTTGGGTCAACACCACCCAAGTCATGTCACCCATCAGTTCCTAGACCAGAACAAACAGCTGTAATTGTATCCTTGAAATAAAGGCACAAAACAATCAACCAAAATTTAACATAAACCATATAAATGAAGAAGGTAGTACAACAAAGCATAAAATGGCCTTATGAATAAAGAGTGTCTTCAACTCCTGAAATACAGTACTACAAAATACTAAATTACTGTAGCCTCCAATACTTTAGACAGTGTCAGTAAAGAACACTTGTTTTCTATCTCCTAAAATGCAACACTTACAACTGTTTAGATATTGTATTATTAGAAAAAGAAATGTAGGACATGACAAACAGTGATGACAAGTTAAACATTGAGGGTTGTACACAGTTTTCTATCTATTCATGCTACTGCACTACTAAGAAACAAAACAGCTCCGGGTGTTCAAAGAGGGTTTCAGCAGTTTGGAGGTTCTGTTAGCATCTGAAAAGACACACTTCAGATACTAGCAAGTTTGAGCAAAACAGCTTTTGCTTATTTTCTGAAAGATCACGGATGCTGAAGTGAATCAAGTCTAAGAAACTGGCGTATGCAACCAGAAAGACAGTGGGACATGACAGTACAGTTTAGGAAAGTGATGAGAAGCAAGTCACCTTACACAGATAAGTTACTGGATCATACACAAATTACTGTGCATCAAATTACTGTGTACTCATCACTCATTAACGAAGTCTATCACTAAAGAGTTCAGATGAAAGCCTGAAAGCAAAGTGGTTATTCGAAAGTCAGAATTCTCTGGAGCTGCAATTATGCCCAAGGATGCCAGCTCTTATGAAAAGGATTTTTTAAAATCTCCTCATTATGGACAGTGACCTCAACATCAACATCGGTAAATACAATGTTAAGTAATCAGAATGAAAATAGCAAAATGATTGAAAAAGCCTGGACTCAAGAAAGCTCTTCAGATGGATTCAGCTGGTTTAGTAGGATGAACTCAGTGTCACTGTAAGATGTATTGCTCTATTGTTTTACTGTTCACAATGATTCAAATCTACAGGGAAAGAAAACTCAAAAAATGTTGTATTTTTTTCCTGTTTATGAGAAAGCAAAAAAAGATTTTGTCAAGCTAATGTGGCCTCTGAAACAATATGAGGCCTGTTATATTCATACTGAAAAACATGGAGAATTTCATGCATCTCCAAGATACAGGATAGGTAGCTCAGCAGCAAACGTGCTTCCAGTCACAGGTAAGCAAAAGCCATAGACTGACCCCGCTACGGCAGCAGTTAAGCTGGTAGCAGTATTCTGCCATAGTTTAAGGCTGACAGCAGCGAGCTACTAACCTCACAGGTTTCAGTCATGACTCGTGTGATACCAAGTACTCACATTTTGAAAGATTACAGTGCTTCTCATTAGCTTTTGGATCTGGCAGCCAGAGAGAAGAAACTGAAGCAGTCTCTGTAGCAGGTTATGAAAAAATTCTGTTTCCTTTTGAGGTTAAACAGACCACGGTTTTGGAATAGCAGTGACACTAAAAACTTATGGTTTATCATGTATGGTTGCCTCATGATGGCAACCACCAGCATTGACTTCCCCGTGTCTCTACGGTTCATACAGACCTCAATGCAGAACCTCCATGACTACTCCAGAAAGGACAAGCAAGAAGCTCTGGCTTTTACAAGGCAAAAGGAAGTCCTACGGCTGCTTGCTACTGGCAGCAGCCTCAGGAGCTGCCCTGCAATGCTTCAGATGCAGGATTCTGCCTTTATGGGGAGAACGGTGAAAAGACCAGCCTTTCTCCCCCACTGCTGGGTGTTCCAGAACCTCAGCCTTTGTTACTTCATGGAAGGCTTTAAAATGCCTTTTAATACCTTTTAAAAACATAGACTATGCAAATCTCACTTAAAAATTAGTGAAATCAGTCTTGCAGCAGTCAGATTACACCAGCATCAGAGGGTATCAACCACGTGCTGAACATAAAAGCCTAGGCCAACTTTCCATCTCAGTGCCAGAATTCATTGGACCACTTGAAGTTGGAAAAGGACTTTCTGAGGCAGCTTTGCTGAACTGCTGGTCCACAGTGCTTATCACAAGTCCTTTTCAGTTTAGGGAAACACGGTATCTTTACAGGATTTTTTAAAGTAGCTATATTAAAATGCGTTAGGGAGTACATGATTTAAAATACCACTATCATATTGATAATACCACACAGCTGAAAAACAAAAACAAGCAAAAGCCTCACCATTGCTAGAAATCATCCTGAAACAGAGCTCAGTGATTTTAAGTGCTATTTTAAATAATCATGTCTTCTGCCACCACACCGACCTCTACTAGACACTGATGAGACCCATTCCAATAACCTTAAAGAATATTACTTCTTGAAAGCAAACAAGAAACTTCCAACAATGTGAAGAAGATGAAAGAATAAATATCCACCTTCCATGGGAAATGATTGTGCAGACAGGTTACTTCACAGCCCTCTGCAGCAAAGATTCCCCAAACCATAAGTGGTGTGCAGGAAGTCTACTGAGTCAGTGGAACTGGGTTTTATACAATTACACTAGAAGTTTACAAAAAAGTCTGTGGGTTTCCAGTGACCTGCTCCCCAGGAGCCTGGAAAGCCCTGCTGTGAAGGCAGCGTACCAGGCACCACTCCCAGGAGGCAGGGGGTTAAACACACAGCAGACACAACCAAACAAGTTGCGTGATCTCAAGAAACTTAACTTACAACACCCAATCTTTGAACAACTAGAACTGTTCAAAGAAAAGATTTATAAAATATTCCCCGGATAGAAGAAAGCAACCAGCTTGCTCTGGAACAATTCAGTCTTTCAGAAGTGAGAGAAAATATTTGGCCTCTAATCCCTACCTGCAGTTAGCACACAAGCACTACTTCTTACCTGCACAAAGGGACTCAGGAGAAAGCAAATTAAGCAAAAAGCGTGCTACAGCTCCATTTTTTAAGGCACTCTGAGGTTGCTGTAATGAAAACGTGAAAATGCAACAACCAATTTTGGTACTTTGACTGCCTTTCAAAAGGCATCCAAAAAATAAAGCAGGTGTCACCCCAAACATTTTCAAAAGATGGAATAAAGAGATGGAACTCAAGTCGGCCAGGTAAAGGAGGAAGGAAAAAAAGTAGCTATATCAGTAAGATCCTGAAGACTGATGTGAAGGTATAGATTGTTGGTGCTACAGATGTTTCCATGACTTGTAAAAAAAAAAAATCATGCAATTACAACAAAGAGTTTTCATATTAGCAATATGGTGGGCGATTTGTGCCCCCCCATTTTCTTTTAATTTTTATATTTTTCCTTCCCTTTTTCATTACTTGATTCATTGTCAAACGGTACTGTGTGCAAGCCCTTAAACTAGAAAGCTATAAAGGACACTAAGTAAAACCTAAGGAGAAGCATCAGAAGGCAAGAGGCGAGCTCGCACGTGAAGAAACAAAGGTGTTGTGGTCACAGGAGGAGAAATGACCCGTAGTGAGGGAAGGAGTCACAGTTTAATGGTCCTTGGTGCTTTCAAAATTTGCCTTAGCAAATTTAGTAGAAAGAAAATAGAAAAGACATTTATTCACTAAAGAGAGAACAAGTAGCCAATGTTAGTTCCTTTAAAAAAATAGTTATACAGAAGTCTCTTGCCCTGTAGCTGTCATCTGAAACAAATAATTATTGCACTATTGACTGAATTGCAAATCCCCCACAGTCAGAGACGATGCTACACAAGACAGTAAATGAAGAAAACATTACTGGGATGGGAAAACTTCCTGGAAGCAGACTCATCCCTGCCATGCCTACAGAACATTTAACAATGACTAGACAGACAGTAATGCTGTAGCCACCGCTTATTACACTGATCAATCATTATATTGCTGTTGTCTTGTATTCCTATCATTATGTCTGCCTGTTAAAGAGAACATTTTGACAAAATACAGGATGGCAAGAGTGTTTTTATGGCATGTCAGTGTACCTAATGAATCCAAAAAGGTATGATCTTAGTAAGTTACAGGATTGTTACATCCTCAGATAAACCAGAATTACTCCCCTAAGAAACTTCTGAACACCAAACGTGCATGAGAGACACATACCATGGTAAATAATATCTGAAACGTCATCCTACTAAGAAAGCTATCATTACTTGAAAGTAAAAGGGAGGTACAATGGAACTTCACAAATAGAAAAGTAGCTGAGAACAAACAGCCTACACAGAAGCGATTCCCTAAATTAGGCAGATAAATGAGTTACTGCAGCAAATTGCTTATCTTTAGAGATAACATTTTGTTTTGTAAAATGCTTATCAGTATGCTGAAGCCTTAAAAAGGTGACTAATTTCTTATAGACATATATAAATCATTTAAGGTATTATCAATACAATTATTCAGTGGATCAAAAGCTGCCATTTAAGAAGTCACCACACCTCCCCAAATTTACTAAACCAAGCAGTGACTAAATTACTGCCAGCTTTCAGCAGTTTAACTCATCGCTTTATGAATAATTCAGTGTCAAATGAAAGACTGCATGAACCAGAGTTCAGCTTGGACACTAGCAACACACCTATAATTATCCAACATATTTACAACTTTATACTTCTGCTGGAGCAGTTTCTACAGATTGCTTTCTCAACGTATTTTAAGAAAATTTTCACACACTTTTAAAGCTCAAAGTGTTTAATAACTTGGGGTACGCAACAATACCAGCGTGAGTTTTTTCTTCAATACAGTGATATTTCTCTGAAAGATGCCAACCTCTCACTAACCTGTTTTTACCCCTTCCACAGTGCCACAAGCTCCTCAGCAGTCATCTGGGCAAGACAAAGTCTGCTGAGAATCACTCCATAGTTTGTTTTATTAGTCTGCTGAGCTTTGCTAGCTTAGGTTACACGTGTAGAAAACTACTGGACCTGGAAGAAAAAGGAAAGACGACTGCTTCTGGCTCCTATGTAGTACTCAAAACAGTAAACAGAACAGTTGACAAGACAAATAATTTTCTTTCACGACACGGAAAGGCTGAAACATCAGAAGTATCATGACCTATTACTGCAACAACCACTGGACTTTCACTGCCTTCTCTTCACGCATCTAGAGGAGCACGGCTAGAGAAGCAACCATCCTAACTCGTTAAGTCTTGTCTCTGCGCATTCCAGAGATGATATAGCATGATTACATTTTTGCTGAAGACAAGGCACTTGATCCCAACCTACCGAACACACCCTAAACAATGTGTTTTTCCAGTATCACACCCCTCTTCATGTTTAACTGCTCTACTGACTAATTAATTGACTTATCTCTTGCAACAACAAACACTAATCTCTTCGGCAATCATCACTAGAAGGGCTGAAAACCTACTTAAAGAAAAGTGAACTTCTAACATAGGGAAAATGATGCATTCTCAACTGAAGCCAGGGCAGTCCAAGCATCATGGAGCACTTCTGTTTACCTGTGACGCTACACTCAGCATGCCGCAGTGCTGTGATCACATTCTTTGTGCTTTAAAGAGATACAAATTAATAATTAAATAAGCTTATTTGGGTAGTACTATGAACGCATTATGGGGCTCGTGATTATGCTCCCTTTAGCCTGATAAACTTCTCTTTCAAGTTTAGAAAAGCATACGGCTCCACCACCTGAGCCAGCCTGATTTTGACCCATCAGTCAGCTACATACATACCCAGAACTCACCTCTGTATCATCTTGGCTGATTACACTTCTCAGATTCTAAAGTTCTGGGGTATTAAAGCAAAATACCACGGCTGAATTCTTGCTACATACTTAGAGCAACAAAAAACCTTTGCACTTGTAACAATAATAAAGAATATTACTTTACCCTTTCTTAAAATGAGGGTTAGTATGATTATATACAGTACTTGTACAACGAGCTCTGGAAGGTAGGATGATTTTGTGTAGTTACTTTTGTAACCTAGTTAAAACATCATTAGCCATCACTTTAGTTTCTGAAATACTCATTGAGGACGCATTTGTGCTTACAGGAATCACTAATTGTGCTGCTCACTGCTAAACACTGTCTGGGCATACACTGAGCTTTCCTGACACCAGTGGCAGCATGGAGAGGTAGCATGGGCACGGGAAGTCTAATTTTGTCATAATACTGACATGATTTTCTGAAACTGAAAACATAGTTCATCTGCCCATGTTAGAGTTTAAATGCAAACCCAATTTTCCAGCAGAGAGCATTAGTGGATAATACAGATTTTGCACTGCAGTGACGCTAGCACACGGGACGGGGGGATGATACGACGTGGACCACTTTTAGCCTCATACCTTGTCTGTAAGTAGGACTAACAGTAATTTCTTGCCCAGGGTCTGTTTAGAAAAAACACCACCACCACACCATTGACAGATCACTCCAAGCTAGACGAAGTGCAGTCTATGCACATCGGAGACTTCACACCTGAGATCCAACACCATCGGCACTTCTTCCCATGACTCGGAAGTGCTTTTAGTGGTCCTCCTTTACCATCACAGGTTTGCTAGCACTGATTCTGTTCCATCTCTTCTTTATGCACTGCAACATGCAGAAAAATGGGGCAGAACACAGGGCAGGACCACAGAAATCTGATGTGCTTGTTACAGGCTCTCAGTAGTTCTGAGAGCAGCCTAGTAAAAAGGAAAGGCAAACAAACCAGACTCAGGAGAACAACCTTAAATGCTGTTATGTGATTGTGAGAAAGAAAGAAAGTGGAGTTAATGGTATTTCTTTCTCATTGGAGAACACAAGCAACTCTAAATCCAGGCTTTTGTGCTGAGCTGTGAAGGAGTCTAAATCAAATGTGCTCACAAGAAATGACTCCTCTTAGCCTAATTATGCAACTACTAAACCTGTTTTAAAGGTAACTATTACAGCATAGCAGCTATAACCACAAGCCAAGTCACCTACAGACTTGGTCTGGCAGTCCTATGGCAAGTCTCTGATGATGTATAAACACTGCTTGGTACCCAGAGCATGGGGACCTAGGACACTTAAGCATCATGCACGTACTGCTCAGTTCGGAAGCACAGGTAGGAGATCTTGGGACCTGCTATCCACAGTATCTGACTGCATTGTTCTTGAAGTGGTACTTGTATAAAAAACAACTGCCACGGGCTCTAATTAAGCGTGCTGAATGCTACAATGATCTGAACTACTACACGGAAGCAAAGAGATACGCTTTGTTTTATAAGGGAGAACTGTACATGCTGCTGTGTGTGCTGGTTTGTCTTGTACACTTAGCTTTTATTTTGTAGTTAAAACGAATTCAGAATGAGGGCAGAGAAAACAGAGTAGACATATTCATTCCCCGTACAGAAAAGGTGACTAAATGAGCGTAAGGAACATGCCAGACAGAACCTGGGGCAGGGAGACAAAGGATGCCCATGAAAACGATTACTTTCCACTTGCAAAGTAAGGGGCATTACATGAAATTCCATGAAATTTAAATTACGATAGGCAAGCAAATAAAATAATTTTTCAAGAATCACATGAAATATACAGAGGATGCTGTGGAGCTCAAGCCACCTTACTGGCACTTTTTGGCTCAGAAGCAGCGGTGTGGGTTCAAAACAGGAGGTCCACAAAGTAGAGTGCTACCAGTGGCATGGGGGGGCCTGGTGGGGACAAGGAGCAGTGGTGGGGAGGGACACTGCTGGGGGTGTCCTGCCAGGCCCCATGTCCTACAGCTCAGGGACACCCTGGCCTGTGGATGGTGCCTCTGCTTTTGAAAATTCCCTGTGAGGGTGTCCCCCACTTTTCAAATCAGCACACATCGCCGGAGTTTACAAGATCCCAGCAAAGAGTACCACTGTTTAGCTGTCATACAAAATAACTCTTTCTTTTTGTTTTCAACCTACCCTCTGATGTTGCATTTGACATTCTCCAGTTCTTAAACTGCTGCTTCTTCTCCTTCTGCTACTTGTGCCTTCCAGGCTTTTATCGTATCTTTCCTCAGTTATCCATGAAGGTAGTGCCAGACAGCTGCTTCCTAGTCTATATAGTCGTTACTGCTACAACAGCCATTTAATACTTTTGATCTTTTTTTTTTCCTTGCTGCACTTTTTTTTTTTTAAAAACTTCTCCTGGACCTTTTCAAAATGGAGAAAAAAAGCAAAAAAGCAAGGCTGTTAAACTAGGCTGCACTCAGTATTCAAGATGCAGAACCACAGTGAACTTATACAAAGCATATATTATTCCCATTCACTTCCAAAAGCGAAGAAATGAATGGAAGATGACTCCATCAAAAGCTGTTAAAACACAAGGAGGCAGCCTAGGGAGCTTCAGAAAACCCTCAGGGCGCAGGCAGTGGAGAAGTGAGTGCTCCATGTCTTGACATTCACCATAGGCATCTGCTGCTGACAACCCTCAAGACACAAGGCACCAGGTTACACACAATGTTTGCTTAATACAGGATGCCTAATCTTACTGAGATATGTGGGGTTTCCATAAGAAGCTTTTGACCCAAAAAATCTGTAAACAGCCTAAACAGGAACAGTGTAGGAAAAAAAATCCAAGGTTCCTAACTCAGAAGACAGTTTTAGACTGTCTATAATCCTTAGTGTGAATACAACTTTGGTGTTCAGACTAACAGAGCACCTGGGTTGTTTCCCTTCCACTTCCAGAACAGCAATCCCAGCTGCTGGGGCGCACCCATGTGGAAGGGCTTTGAGGCTCAGGCTGAGCCCTGGCTCCCCACCCAGCCCTGTACCCAGCGTGGGGGCTTCCCCTCCCATGACTCCCTCCAATTCCCTGTGAAGGTTTCCTCCTCGATTCCCTCTGACTATTTCCTCCTCGCTCGACCTGTGGCCACCGGGTGCTGAGCTGGGCCTGCGGGCGTCCGGCCCCTACAGATGCAGCCAGTGCTGGGGTCGTGGTTACACATGGGGGTTAACGACAACAAAAGCCCTGAATGATTTCAGTCCTTTACGGGAACTGACATACATGCACACATCCATGCCTGCCAAAGGAGGAGCTCGTAAGGTTTCCTCAGAAAGGCGAGGAGCGCTGCCACCAAAAGCATTTCCTCATGGAATTCAGTTCGCAGCATGTTTAGGTTTAATAACACAAGTTGTGAGCAAACATATTCGTAAACGATGATTTTAAGAGATTCCTACTACAAAAATCTATGCTTCGGGTTAATCTCACCATTTGTTTTCACTGTAATTAACAAAAAGTAATTATGCTGTCATCTAAAACTAACAACCGCAGAGTGAGCAAAACAAGAAACGTTCCCTTTTCAGAAGGGATGCTTTACGATGGGCTAGAACAAAACAGTTTCTCGTCCAAAATGCAGATTACAGAATTTCTATATTCCACCAGTTCCCCAAATTCTGGAAAGATATCGTTCCCATGAGTTTTTGAGGTTGTTATTTAATAAGCTAAGTTTCCAGATCTCCCTTGTTAGCACTTCTCCACGTTTGATAAAAACTTCAGCGGGACAACAACAAGCAGAGAAGGACAGACCTGGCTCTGTTCAGCCTGAAGAAAAGAAGACTGAGGGGGAATCTTATTAACGTTTATAAATCCCGTCAGTGTGGGAGACAGAGGGATTTGGCTAACCTCCTTTCAGTTGTTTGTGGGGACAGGACAAGGGGCAATGGCCACAAAATGGAGCCCAGGCAGTTCTGCACCAACATGTGAAAGAACTTCTTCATGGTGAGGGTGACAGAGCACTGGGACAGGCTGCCCAGGGAGGTTGTTGGGTCTCCTTCTCTAGAGATATTCAAGGCCCGTCTGGATGCCTACCTGGGCAGCCTGCTCTGGGGAACTGCTTTGGCAGGGGGGTTGGACCTGATGATCTCGTGAGGTCCCTTCCAACCCCTACAGTTCTGTGTAGAAAACCCATCCTGCATGTCAGAAGTGGGCCCATTTGGGCAGCAGTTTCCACAAAGATTTTTGGGGTCTGGCCACTCCCAAGAAACCACAGCCATTACACTTCTGGCTAGCATTAATTTAATGAATCATCTGCCGAGTGGCTGCTCTGCCTTTTCAGTCCTTGCAGTACAAATGCTGGCAATCACTGAAATCACTGAAAAAGCCTTAACACGGGACTGAATCCAGAGTCTTCCTCGGTCTTCACAACAGAATCAGTAGGTCCCAGTGCAGTTTAGGCTTTGCTCAGCATTCACTTTTATATAAGATTTAAACTTGATTTTCCCTTTCATTTTGACAGTAACCTATTTTTTTCCACTGCAGCGCTACTGTGGGCAAATAATTACTTGGGCTCCAAGAAAGAGGTGGTTATTGCTGGAAAGTGTCTGAACATCAGCTTCTCTTTACTGCTTTAAAAATGGAATTTACTACACTGAAAACGTCCAAACACCAGCAGGCACCAACATCAGTATTAAACCACGTTGATTATTTCATACTATCTACATGAAGAACACATTTCATACTATCTACATGAAGAACACCTCTCTTTGTTTAAAGAAAGTTAAGTCACAGCTCCAAAACCCTTTCCTGTAGAAACTTTAGGACTCACTGGCATGGGCTTCCATTATTTACAGAGGAATTCATAGAAGACTGCAGGACAGGAATTTTCTAATTCTCACTTAAACACTCCACTGACAATTTTATCGCTTTTTTTTTTTTTTTTTTTTTTCCCTTTTGAATGAAAACATAAGAAAACTTTTAAGAAGTGACCAAAAAGTTTTTCCTGTTTGACTACTCAAGTGTTAAACATCCACCCAACTGTTCCGGTGCCAAAGGGCTGCCACAGGACCACATAGCCAACTTCTCATATTTGTTAAGCAAACACAATCAGAAAAGAAGTATACTTTGTATTTTAGAGAAAACAATATACGTACACAAAAGGCACAACGGTGCAGACATTTTGAGGCCAGATTTCTCTTCAAAACCTAATGTAAATGCACCAAAATCAACAAGGCAGAAATACTGCTGTAGATGCCCCCATATCTGCACCAGCTGAGAACAGCTACACTCAGGTCTCCAAAAATCAAGCATCTTGGAAAACAAAGAATGAAAAGAATACCTACTGATAAATACTGCAACACCTGTAAATCAGCAACCATTTTAATGTGATTCTTTATCACAGACACAGCTTCTTGAACTGTACACATCATGCAGTATCATTTGTAGCTGCACGCCTCAAAAATACATGGTTTATGCAAATCGTGCAGGAAAAAAAAATATTTTAGAAACAGAAATTTGAGAGACATTCAAGAAATGAGGCCATCCACCTAAGCAATTTAGATTTCACCTTGCAGTCCAACCAAGTGACTGACAGGTGGGGAGGTGATGCTTTGGACAGACTTTGTTTTATATGATGGGGCTCTTGCATATTGCAGCTCTCTCATTAACGCCCTGATGTGTCAGAACCCCAAATAACTATTTCTCCATAACCCTCTCTCCAACCCATTCCAAGGTTAAGAGCACTTAATGTCCTCCACAGCCTTTTCTCCCCTGAAAGGCATTGGATTTCCCTCCATCAGGAGCCACCCCACTGCACCTGCAGCGCCCTCCCAGTACCTCCAGCTGACTGGAGGCAGCATTTCAAAGTGTCCATGCCACATGCTGAGGAACATTTAGCTCTTTACTTCAGAGCCTTCCTGATAAAGCTTTAGTTTAGTTTTCTTTGAGAATGGAGAAAGAATACCAAGTTGGACACAAATTTTATCCCTTTGAAAAGCCAGTCACCTCGCATGGGGTGATGATAACAACTAGCACACTGCTGAGCAAAACTGCATTCTGAAGAGTGAGTTTTACTTTACTGTTTACACATTTGTTGTGTATTTACTTTCTTATTTATTGCATATTTCATTTGTTGCTCCACGAGCCAAGCCCTCAGACTGTATTTCAATAGCATTCTGGACAACCATTCTCAGAGCACAAAGGCAACAAAACAGACTTGAAAATGTGTTTTAGAGCAGCTGACTACTGCATGTCAGCCACTGAATTAAATCTTTCTTACGCTCTGCAAAACACCCTAATTCCACAAATACACTCCCAATCTCAATACTCTATTCTTTCTGGCAACTCTTCCTAACTACTGCTATTTTTGCTCCATTGCTTGCATCACTCAACTGAAGCAAATTTTGAGGACTTCCAAAATTAATTACTGCCTTCCTGCTTTGCCTCTGGCAAGAAGCTGGTACAAACATCACCACCAAATTAAGCTGTATCTCAAGCCCCTTATTCTATTGATGATGAATGGTTCTTCCTTTGTCTCAGGAAACCCGTAAGTCCCAAAAGTCTTCTCCCCACCCTTTATTTTCCTCTCAAATGATATATCGCTTGTGGCTTGTGTCATCATCAGACATTACAAACGAGGTGACTGCTCACGCACCACTGGAACAGAAACCCTTACTGGTTGCACTCTTCTTTCTAGGCCACTTACACTTCTAGCTATACCTTTTATCCCCCAAATGCTGTCAGTATTTTATGTATACCCTTGGAGCATGAAAAAGCAGATTTATTTTTTCCAGTCCTCCCCATTACTGGATCCTCAGTGCATTTCCTCTCTTCTTCCCAGACTCCTTTTCCATGACTTGGAAACCTAACACTTTTCCTTGGAGGAACAGAGAAATGGTGAGTGTAGGACAGGGCAAGGCAGCTGATCAGAAGAGAGGACAAAGAAACAAATGCAGAGAGAGAGGTATACCACAAACTGTTCAGAATGAAATTCCTGATATTAAAAAAAAAGAAAAAAACGTATTATTCAATTAAGAATCTATGCAGATTTATTTCTCCTTTCAGAAGCAGTCAGGACACAAAATAAGGGATCTTCCTTAAGAAATAAAGTTCATTAAAAACATCGACAGCTAGTATAAATCCTTTGAAGGTTTCTCATCTACAAGTTTTTTGTTTGTTTATTAACACCACAGAATTGAACAGAATTGAAGCAAAGAGCTCCAATTTGAATGTCATTACATTCAAGTTTGGGAAATGGAAAGGAAACAAAACCCAGACGTTATGGGTCAAAGTCAGAGTAAGATACGGATTTATGAAGGATTACAGAGTAGATTTGCAGAAGCAGCAATAGTTTAGCTGCAACTTTTATTCACAGTGAAGTACTCTTCCATTTCTATGGGATACTCTATTCCATTTCTGCAAGGAAAAGACATGCCATGCCACGCTTCTGCAGTAAAGAATAAGAAGATATAAGAGATAAAAAGAATTACAACAAGATAGACTTGAGGCTGAAAGGAGAACACTTTTTTTGCTGGAGGTTATTGGGGGAAGAAGCTGCACTCTGGGGCAGAGCACTCAGACCTGCAAAAGAACCAGCAAAAGCAAACCCTTTGATATGATATTTCACCTACTTGTAAGCACCTGGGTTTTTGTAAGTGGCAATATGTTGTGTTTATTGGTGTGGCAACACAACACTGGCATACTTTTAACAGCTAAGCTACACAAAAGGAAATTCATCTGTGCACATGTAACAGGAGAGCCTTTCTTTACCTGTTTCAGCTTGTTCACTAAGGCCAACAGACATGATACGCTGTCTATAGTTTTACCTAGCAGATACACCTGTTTTTTTCCTACTACATTCTTTGACCATTAAAATGTTAAAATAAAGAAATAAACACACGTGCCATTTGATTAGCTCTAGCTCATATGGCTAAGTTTATGTATTTTAATACTCCTGTGGATGCTTTACTCCTGATGCATTTTCAGCACATTTTAAGATCAAAGAAACCCCCCAAAACAAGAAGAGAGAGACAAAGGATGAGTGAGCAGATGTCTGTCTCACTTGGGCTTGGATACTCTTGGTAAACAAGAGACAGCTCTAAACATCCAAATGATAACCTGTGGGATGCTAGACATCTCTTGGACTTTATTAGGCTGTCTACTGTGCTCTAGGAGCTTGCTTCTCTAGCAAGGCCCTGGGATTTATCCCATACACTGTTGTATGGCAGAAGAGAAGTCATCCACTGCAAGGACCACGCTGCACACCGATACCCTGCTCATTAGTACTGCGCTGCATGATCCAGGACAAAAATAGCGTGCCTTCATCAAACAAACCGCTGCCAGTACCACCCTCTGCCCTATTACAATATTTGCTAAGTATTGACACAGAATGCATGACCCCAGAACACAAAGGGAATCCTTCCAATATCACTTATAGATGCTTTGTTTCTAGATTTTATTATCAGTCCTACCATCGTCCCTACCTAATAGCTGCAGTGTTCACAGCCAATTTTTTTTTTTTAAAGTTCTTTATTTTCATTCTTCCCTCTTCTGCAAATATCAGTAGCAACAAACTCCTCATGAGTTCCACAGGCACACAGAAACGCTGGAACTGCAGCAGCACTTACTTCCTAGCACTCAGTCCAATCCAGCATTCTTGAAGTCCAACTGCACTTCAAGTCACCACAACCCTCCTTCCCTGATCTACCGATTCCTAACTCCCCCTGAGCTTTGGTTCCCCAGGGAGCATCCACTTGAATGTGGGAGCCCAGCTGCAGGGGAACCAGAAAGGCTATCCCAGATCTACCCACCAAACGCCTCCCCTTCCAGCCCAGCCCATCCATTTGCACACATGCAAACTAAAATTCATGACACTGGTGTCCAAAGCACTCTGGCAAAATTATGGGATCCTTCTATGTGGGAAGTTAAGAACCTGTATTAAGTGACAACCTCCAGTTCCATGGTAGCATTGCATGTGCTGGATTAATTGTACGATGCAAGCCCTGCTCTAGGGATGGCTTTATACGTCATTCTTCTATTTATTTTATTGAATGTACTTTTGTTTGTTTGTTTTTAAGGAATACCATTTTGAGCATTGCTGGGCACGCAAAGTTTTCATTTGATTTATGTTACCAATTTTAATAAAGATGCAAGTAAGTCAAAGATTGGAGCAGATAAGAGGTAGCTTTTTCAGTCTGTTCTGCAAGCAGGGAGTAAAACCAGAGACAGCAAGGTTTTTTTCTTTAGTATTATTTTACTATTACTACTATTATTCTTGCAATGGTCTTTTACATGAATCCTTTATCCAGGACGAAAGCCGAGACCGCTACCCTTCAGTTCCTGTGCTGGTGCACTTGGTTTGTCAGGTCTCCAGCAGAGCTCCCTGGCAGCAGCCCAGGAGCCAGCCAGAGCTTCTCAACACCCAACTCTCATACATCCACTTATGTGGTTCCTAATCCTTGTGATTCCTTATCGTGAGGTGAAAATGGAGTCAGGGGGAGGAAAACAGTAGACAAAAAGCAGGTTAGTTCTAGGTCATTTAAGTATTTTTGAGACCAGATTGTGTTTTTGAGCTTTGATTAGAAAGGAGGAGAGGATTGGTAGAAATCAAGGCATGCACACATCCCCGGAAGAGCTGTTGCTGGCTACACTGGTACTTTAAACTTCTTGCAATAGTAACCTACATTTCAGTATAGCTGTAGCAGCCTAACTCCAATCCTCATATTTGATCACTGCTTGAAAAAAATGTATCCAAGATAACCGGCAGGGCCCTGGGGAATGGGAGATGCATCTCTCGCTACTGCAACAAGTGGAACTATAGCATTTTATTTTCTCTTAAATCTCTCAAGACAGTTAAACAACCTGGCTAGGCCAAAAACCTGAATTATTCAGGTGTGTCCAGGTATTAAACTACCATTACAATGTTACTTTAAAATAACTTGTGCTGCTGGTGAATAGAAGAGACACAATCTGAACGCTCCTGAGCAGACCAGCAGGCAGCTGCATACCCTCACCCCCAACACACGACCTACAGTTACAGATCCCAATAAATGGCAGAGAAATGTGGTAGGGCGAGTAAAGTGTTCCAGCTCCCAGAAAACGAATGCCTAAGCCAATATAATCAGGAGTCCTTTAAATATGTTAACTTGATGAGTTGGGTTTCTATAGCACTAGAAATTCGGCGTTATCCGTCTGAGCACAGATGCCACTCCTAGCCTGGCAGAGGATCAAGGCACTATCTGAGTGGCAGCAGGGGAACAGGAACTGATACCCCTCTAGCCTCTTCTCTGTTTGGGTCTGAAGAGCACCTAGACAGGGCTGCCACCAAAACCGAGGGACTCTGCCCGTAAAATAAAAGCAGGAGATCCCAGGCTGCCCACTTCACCAGGCACTCTTCTGAACTCAACCAGGATGTAGGCCAAAATTATTATTTTCAAAGTAGTGACCTATTTTCAGAGCTTGTTCTCCCAAGGCACCCTCATCTAGGAAACAGTGACTTAAAGTAGGCTTCTGCCATCCCCAGAACAATTCACCCAGCTTAGAGACTGCTCCTAAGGAAAGAGTGCTGCCAGTGGCAGGGTGATGGGCAGGTTAACTGGTGTTGCACACCAGGCAGCTATGGGCAAGCGAGGCACCCCCAGCTGGAGAGCCGCGTTACCAAATTAGCGCCCCACCAAATGTCTGAGCATGATATAGAAAACAAAAGTGCAACACTACCACCAAGAATAGGTTTAACACTCAGAAGTTAACTAGCTTCTCATGGTATACAGCACTCCAATATTTAGGGCAGAAATGACCCATTAATTGCTCTACAATTCCAATAGCTTCAAAAAAATGTCTTAGATCAGAACACACAAACATCTCTCTATTGACAGAGTTGTATTCTGCCAAAATCTCAAATATTTTTTACTGTATGCCCATCCTTTGATTTAATAAAGCATGCAGCTGAGGTGCTTAATGTGCATTTCAAGGTATATTAAAACAAGAGATCAAAAATGAACATTAGCCTCATTTACCTCTGCCAATATTTTACTCAAGCTACACTAACTAGACCCAGTCTAGCATTAAGATGGTTTTGTATTCCCAAATCTAACCTGTAAATAAGGTGCTAACAGCAAAAGATACTTTAACTTTAAAATGACCAAAATTACATGCATCTCCTCCTATAACCTGTTTATTTCTGAGAAATGTTTAACTCTGAACTCTCCTAAACAGCCTGCTACAAACTTGTACGATCCAACAACATTTTGGAAACTGGCAGGTCTTGTTTAGGTGAGGACAATTTAACTGGCCAGAGCTAGGCTCATGGAAAAGCCACAGTAAGCACTAATGCCAGGTCTGAATATGACTTTGAAATTTTTTAATCACTGTATTAGAAGAAGAGCTGGCTTGGGCAGGAGGTTTCCCTCCTTCCCAAATATTACTGTGATTGCTGGAGATTTTAATAGGTACTTTAATCTAAAAATAGTAACCCATTTAGTATAGGTGAGAAAGCTGAAGATCCTTCAGATGTATGTTCAAGTTGGAGAATTCAGGAGTATTTTTAGCTCCAAGGAATGCCCTTGTGCAAAAAAAAAAAAAAAAAAAAAAAGGAAGATATTCAGAAGCAGACCTATAATGGGAACAATTTCATCCCCATAAGTTGTTTGCATCTGAACAACATTCAATTTTTATAATGGTAAAACCAGGTGTCAGTAGTAAGAACTAAGTTTTGATGTACTACTCATCCTTGTCCCCTTGCTACAGCCCTGTCTCCTAATGCATTTACTGGGGGAGAAAGGTCCCAGTGTCAAACAAAGGTTCTTGGGAAAGTTAAAGAAGTTATAGCAGTTATCAACAGCTTAAGAGTTCTCTCTCTCTCCTGCCTCCTCAATCAAGCTGGCCCACTTGTTTGTGAGGCCAAACAATAAGCTAGACCAGTGAACTGAGCTAGGTTAAAAATAAACCCAGAATAAGGAAGTTACTTTAAATTTCATTCTCTTCATTCATCTTATTTACCACGTGCTCCCCCATACAGTTGTGACAGTGCAAGTGAGGAGGTAAAAGAGAGGTGTAGAGGTGAAACACTGCTCCAGAAGATACCTGTTCTCTGCAGGAGGGTCAGCATGAACTGTACACAAACTCTTCTCCTGGCTCCCAGTAGCATGTAAATAGTAATCTTAAAAAAAAAAAAAGTCAGGTTTAGCACCCAGACGAAGATCCAAACCTTTCCCTGCAGCTTTTGCCCAGTACTGGGTCAGGCTCCTCATCCTTATAGACACTTGTGTCCAGTGGGCAGCTGCACGCAGGAGATGTTCAGCATCGCTGAGCGCAGCAAGGTCTGGCAGCATGCACATCACATCTGCTAACTGTGAGCAGGCTTCTGCTGTACTTGTTTAAGCAAAAGTTAGGTCCCGATAATGGTATTTTTGAAGAAGTGGCCCTTGATGGTGTGCTCTGTGTTGAAGTCAGTGCTACCAGCGTAGCTCAACTCACAGAGGGATGTGTGCACACTGAGGCTCACGCTCAGACGATTTGCTCATTACAATCAATCCAGTACTGCGATTCCCCATGGGTTTTGTTCTTCACAGGTGCCACAAAGTATCTAAATGTTGACTCAACGTGAATTCAAGTTATCAAGGTCCATTTATACAAATGATTCCAGTGCAGGAATGCTTTTGTAAGATGACCAGCAGACACTTGCTGACGAGAACCACTGGAGGCACGGTCTCTCACTGCATTAGTGTCAGCACCTCTCGGTTTGTTATATTGAAGGCTGACGAAAGGTCTTAATGAATTAGTTGAAATGTCTTCTTAACCCAGCAAGAGGTCACTGACCACAGCAGCTGAGGTTTCACGCTGAGACTGCAGGTCTGCAGATACATGCTGTGGGTCTGCATCCAAAGACAAGGATGATCAGGGGCTGCTTAGGGGCAGCAGTAGGTGAAACAAGATCCATGGCTGCACAGCTTCCCACGTGTTCTTCCCTTCCTTCTGTGCCATTACCAAGATCACGAGACTCCTTCCCCAGCAGAGATGCATTGCTAGGCAGATGAATTACAGACCACTCCTTCCTCCAGAGAGGAACCCCAATAATCCCTTCCCAAAACAGATCCCATCCCTCCCGTGCCAACCCTTTCCTACTTCGGAAACTACACTTCAGGGCGGAGGGTGTAAGCCAAAGCATAAGCTGATGTACACAAGTTGAACAAGACAAATCTGCTGAGAACAATAAAGTATCTTAAAATCAGTATGAAACTGATATGACACATTTGAAGAAACAAGCAGTTATCAAATTCTGCGGTCGAGATTTTAAAATACAATGTTTAAAAAAAATCATTAAGTTGCTATTTCTGGCAGATTCCGGTTTGATTTAACTACTACTTAATTCCTCAGCTGTAAGGACACCTTAAAGGAAGAAAAAAAAGCACATGCTTATGGTTACCACCTTTGTGGCATGACTGAGATACTGCACAGCACTGTACTAGTTTTTAAGGGAATCGCATTATAGGTGCAGGGTTGAAATCCAAGTAGCATCTGAAACAGTCACACTGAAATAGAGGAGCTGAAAACCACACAGGAAGAATGAGCAGAGGGAAAGGAAAGCAGAAGAGAATTGTGAAACACCACTGCTGCAATTGCTACTAGCAAGGAGGGTTTTGCATGTGGTTTGTGACCCATTCTTTAATTCATATAATTTACAGACACACTTGAGTTACCTCTGTGTTCAAACTGTGAATAGTATCTATTCTCCTACAGAAATTACCTTCGACCTTCAATGTCATTAAGTAACACTTGACTAGGTGAACAACTCTTCAGAATAGGTTAGCTCTTCCCCAAAGAAGAAGGAAATGCAGCTCTCCATAGCTTGATTTAATGAACAATTAAATAGCATTCACACAGTCTGTGCTGAAGCAGATCCAGAATTCAAAATTCCCTTTAAGAAAAATTACATCTCACGTTGTCTTCAGATTTGAAGCCTGTAAACCTATATAACAGCATCTGAGCGTCTAGACATCTCTAAAATCCATAACAGAAGCAAAACAGCCATTTATCTAAATAGAATAGTTAAGACATGCTGTGAAGGCAAACTTGTGTCTAAAAACTGTTAGCTGATTAGAGTTACCAGAAATATCCTGGCAGTACGTAACTGAGATGTATTGCATGACTATTAAACAGCAACCACGAGGAGCTGGCTGCAGCAGAACAGCCTGGGCTTACAGGCATGAAGGAAGAACACAACTTTTTCTCTACATCCAAATGTAATGCTTCTGTTCTTAAACAAACAAACAAACAAAAAAAAAAAACACGTAGAAGATGCAAAACCACCTTGCCTACCAGGACTGCCAACTGTGCCTTGACTGCCCAAAACAAAATGTATTTCTAGGAAAGAAAAAAAAGGGTTGGGGGGGCAACTTACCATCGCCTGACCAGTAACCTCTTCATTCTTTTCCAAGAATCAGAGAGCAGTGATACAAAGAAACACAACAGGTCACTGCTGAAACACTGCAGAGTCCTTAATGCACTTCCACACAGATACCCATCCAGTCGCAGGGGCTGTGGCACCCCAACAGGAACGGGCTCAGTGATGGTCAGCATCGCAGCTGCTAGACAAAACAGCAACGTGCATCCCGTGATGCCTGCAAATCCAGGTACCAGCAGCAGGGCAGCCACAGCCTTCCTGCTCCTGCGACCTGACCTGCACACCAGACCGCTCATACCGGCACAAGCCACAGCCATGTTTTACCCCATGTGTTACCCCCACATCCAGCGCAGCGAAGAGGTGCAGAACACAAGCTGAAAGCACCCTGCCTGGAGCGGAGCAGCCCAGACCCAGCACCAATCCCCCCCACGGCCACAGCAGCCATGTGGGAGATGCTCAGGAGTGCAGAAGGATCATCGCATGGCCTAGAGGTGAGATCCTGCCTGCAGCCTCAGCACAAGATTCACACCAATAACTTCCTATCAAGGCAAAGAAAAACGCATTGATCTTACACTGAGACTCTTAAAAATATAATTCCCTAAATCCCCATCATTTCTTAAATAATGTCTCTGCATATTAAGTGTTTTACCAATGCACTTACTATACATGTAAATTCTGTGCCCTTTTAACTGAAGAATTAGCCATTTTAACCAAGAAATACCCACTGCTGACCCCTGATCTATTTAACAGGAAGAATATTAACTCACAGAGATGGATTTGGAATTCAGAACTGCCACTAAGTTTGACCAGACTTTCACACACTCCTGCTTTTATCCAAACCTCCAAAGTTCTGCTGGTCAATGCCAGTGATGTTAGAAAACAGAACTCTGAAAAATACAGGAAGCAAAATCTCTACTGGGGAAACACAACTATTCCTTTTTTTTTTTTTTTAAACAGAGCTCAAAAGAAGTCCATCCAATTGTTATACTCGTATAACGTTGCAGTTAGAGCCCTAAAGAAAAGTTTTCTTTAGATCTTTCTAAAAACGCACATGCACAGCTAGAGATGTATTTTTTAAGAACACTATTTCAGTTGCACCTTGCGAAATCACTAGACAATCAAGCTTAGAGCTATGGCAAACACTATTATCAATGATACTCCTACACATCCTTTCAGATTTACAGAAGGAAAAGGGAAATTAGGAAAAACAGCATTAAGAATTTTCACAGACTTTACAATTAAATCAAATATTATAGGAATGCAATCAACCCCTTAACATACAAAACATAAAAGTTCTGTTTTCCACCTCTTTTAGGGAGTTACATATAAAAGCTGACGGCATTTAAAAAATAATATGAATCCTATCTCCCAGGCCACAAACTGCTGTGGCCCTGCTATAGACCTGCTCGGAGCTTTCCTCTCACAGGACATTTCAGCTCATTCCTCACACTGTCTTCCACTGGCTTGCAATACGCTTTGGAGCTGTTAAGGTGCTGGTTTCGTTGTGGGACCCCAGGTGTTCAGGCCACCTCGCACACCAGCATCCACGCAGGAGCAAGCTGAGTCACTGGTGCCTTCCCTGCCCAGGTCCAAGGGATGCTCCAGGCACATCTCTGCAGGGCAGCGCTCTGGAGCTTGCTTTGTGGCAGCAGGCAAGGAGAGCTGGACTTGCCAATGCTGGGTGTCCCAGCCTCCTGAGATGCTTGGTGCAACAAACTATCATGGCTTTGCTTATATCTTCACAATTAAAACAGGTTAGGAATGACTTATTGCACTAATGCCAAATACCAATTAAAACCAAACTGAGACATGCTATGCTGCTTACATCACAGGATTTTAGTTTTACCAAAATTTACCATCTTTTTATTCTATGCTATTTTAAGTGATTTTGCTTGACAAATACACGCATACTGTTACACTGAACAATCAAGCTGTGTTATTCTGGATGCACATTAAGTCCAGCACAAACCAGTCTTCAGGTGTGTTTTTGTACTCTGAGAAGTACTCCAAAGAGCACCTAGGCATCATAGTGAGAGATGCAGGAGAGTGAAATGGCCTTCCCCAAACTGCAAATATTCAGTACAGTTTAACTGTTCTCAAAGTCCATCCACCTATTTCCAGCTGAATTGTTTCTGGTCGACAAAAGCTCAACCACCTAGTGAAAGTCCGCAATATAAAGCAGAACCACACGGGATTTCCAAGCTGACCATTCCTCATTTTGCTGGCAATTCATTCAAAACCTATTCTGATCTCTCAGCATTTCTAAACCCACAGAGCTTGTTTTACTACAATCAGTAAGCATAGGTGAAAAAAGGGGTTAGCAGAAATATTGAAATGCAAGTGTTAAGTTCAAACCTGCAACACTGTGCACAGCTACATTATGCTACAGCTGTTGCCACTGATTACCTGCACTTTTACTCTGCACATACAGCTTTTTGCTAGTGTATCAGGATACAATACTAAAACTATCTGAGCAAAACGCACTATCTGAAGTACTAATAAAGGAAGTTTTTAAAGAATTACCCTGAGTATTTAATAACTTGATAAATAACATAACCAGTCTACAGCCCCCAATCTACCCACCAAGGCATTTTATATTAAATGTTAATATGCTGGTTACATCAAACTAGCACCTAACAGATTTTCTATATATCCTAATATGCATACATCTGTGTTTGAAAAGAAAAAAAAAAAAAAAACGCTGCAGTTTACCCATACCTTTTATTGCAAGCTACCCAGTACTTTCCTCCTTCACAATCAACATTTTACAGCCACGAGATACAAAGTTAAGCTAAAACAACTCATCTAAGACATCTCAAAGCACAAACTAAAGCAAACAATGCCCTGTTTTAAATGTATAATCACTTAAGAAAAAAGTGGGTGCTTCACAAGCTCTAAACCAGTTCATTTTCACCCTTAGCCCAAATATTGAATGATGTCATGCAAGATGTACTGGCTGAACTGGTTTAACTGCCACAGGCTGGATGCACTGCGCAGATTTTTTGTGATAAATTATTCTGCAGCTCTGAAACCCATTCAGTTAGTCTCAATCAACCATCTCCATCTGTGGTTTTAGAGTTCGGGGCTACACTGCTTTTACACACAACTTGCTCCATCACTAAATACAGCGACCGAGTCCGATAGGCAGCAGATTTTGCATCTGGTCTGAATTCAACCAGCAGCAAGCAACAGTTGGGATAGAGCAAGGAGCTCTGATACGTACTGGGATGTGCTGCATCCTGAATAGCGCTACCTGTTTCCTTCTGCATTTTACATGCATTTACCATTACTTGATTTAGTTCACTTCTCCTTCACAGAAATCTTACTAAGTCTGAGAGCTTTTTAAGCATTTATTTGACAAAGAAAGCACAGAAGAGAACCAGAGATAGTCGGCACTCTTCTAAAGTCCCCTCCGTGCCATTTCCTCACAGCTGGCATGGAGCAGCTCTCCAAGAGGGATGCAATGCATGCCACTTCCCAAGGCCAGGCTCGCCGTTTCCAGAGGCACTACACATTATCATTACAGGGCATGAGAGACCAGGCCTGGTTCTTCACTCTAGCCATAACCTCGGAATTAACTTAATTTTGCTTGTTGTCTGCTGCATCAGCGCTTTTATCACCCCTCACATGAGCATCATCCATTTCTTGGAAAAACATGAAGGCTGGAGAGGGGAGGGGGCAGGAAGAAGAGAGAAACGAGTAGGTACTTGTGTTCATATGATGAACCTGCCCTGCGTGTTCTCCTTGCGAACATACAGCCCCCTTCCTCAGCACGGGGCTGGAAGCAGTGCCGAGGACAGTGGAGGAGCTCAGGGAAGAGTGATACGGGCCATCAGGAGCAAGGCACACCAGGGCAGGCAAGAAAAGGACCGAGCCCTGTATTATGTAAGCAGCTGATACCAAAGTGACAGGGATGGAGAACACTAATGAGGACAAAATACTAGAGTATTCAGAAGACGGGCAAAAAAAGCGTTATGGATTTGTGTCCAATCTCCTACAATGGGACAGAAAGCCAGTAAATGCTGTCAGCAGCCAACAAAACACGGATGAACAGCAAGGGCCGCAAACTTGCCATCGCATGGACGCTGCGAAAAAGCATGATTTTAAACTTCTCTTACACACACACAGACATCTCCTCCTTTCTAAATAGCTTGCATCGTTTCACCTGGAATCCAAATCTCAGCATTAAACTAGCCTAAGTAGGGAAATGCTCAGAGCACAGCAGCACCAGGGAGGATGCAGGGCTGCACAAGGAAAATACAAGCCTGCAACCTCAGCTACCCATCACCACGTGTCCAAGGGCTACACTACGCCTGCTACATCTGAAACGAAGCAGCCCTAATGCGAAACATACATATGTACACAACTACAGGCAGAGGCTGAAACTACAAAGAGGCAAATTCAAACTATAAACAAGGGAAACCTCCAGTTATTAAGCTGCAAATGAGACTTTCCATGGAGGCAATGAAAGAACCTTATGAAATACGTAACTGTAGATTTGTATTAAGCCAAGTTCTTTGAAGCTCAACGAGAACATTTGTGCAAAGAAGTTCCCAAGGAGGCATACAGAACACAGGGGGATTTGGGTTTGATTACACCTCTCAGAGCAGTTCACCAGCAACTGAGCAGCCCTAACTGTTGCATGACAAAGCAGCCTACGTAGCCTACCTTCAGTACAGAAAAAAATAGTATTTGTTTTTTCCACTAAACTTATCTAGTATATAAACAAATAAAATATTCTGTGGAATAATTCACTAAATTAACATCTTGAGAGGGTAATTATCTCAAAGTCAGGCACTGATGGCCAACGCGCACACTCCCCGGCTGTCTCAGTGCAAAGGCAGCCGCTGAACCAGAATCACATGCTTTATGCAGCAGTGGCTGAGGGGTGCTGGCAAAATCCATTACTACTGACATAATTTGGTAAAGATAGGCTGCTCGAGGTGGCAGTTTTCTTGTTCCTTCCCATCCCGATGCCAAACCTTCACCGTATTAATATAACACTAAACAAGGCTGCTGGGGGAACCAAGTTAAAAAGTAAAGAACAAAGCTACATTAAAAAAAAAAAAAATTAATTCCAATCACTTTATGGTGACAAGAAGTTGCGCTAGCACAAATGTTGGGGAAGGGTACAAGAAGAGAATCAGCAGCAGCAAATGCTTCCTTCTAACTAAGGAAGCTCTCGTGTTCAGCTGAAGGGACAAAATGTTTTCCTACACTTCGCATAAATTCGGTGCTTCTCTGTCCATGCATCACTACCACTGTACCTTAGTAAGGCTAAAGCTGATTTCAAACACAACATCCACATGAAGACTACATATACAAAGAGGTGATTCACAACATCACATTATTCTAGCCAAATCGGAGGAAGGTGAGCCTGTATCACACATGGTCGTCTGGAGTAGATACCTGCCCCTTATCCAGGCTGTCATTGCTTCTTTAGTTCATGATGCAGAGATTAAGCAGCTTTCCTTTCTAGAGGGTATGTCTCCCTCACTCCTGAAGTCTGACAGCCCCATGCACGCTACTCTCACTTAGTGTCCACAAGATCATCAATGAAGAGTACAATATTCACAAGGGAAAGGGAAGGGAGAAAAACCTTGGACAAGAGAGCAGACGCTCAGAATATCATATCCGCTTAATCCTGAAGAATTAATTCCATGCTTTTATTTCTGCTTGATAGTTATTTTATTCATTAAGAACTGTTCATCTAGTATAGGTGTATAGAGAACAAGCATGCCTTCACATAGCTTGAAGCCAAGAAGTGCAATTTTCCACTGTGCATTCTTCACATACCTCCTAAATCTAGTGTGATCACTCAGTGAAGAATGGCATCTGACACTGTTTTATGCACGTTAAAATTAAGCTAAATACATACTATTAAATATTTTCCTCACTGCTTGAAAACATCCCTCCTGTGGAAGCACGAACACCCATACATAAGATGATGAACAATGTTTTACACAAAATAGAATGTATACCCAGGACATCTACTTTTATTAAAAGTTAGCAATAACCTGATCTCCGCAATTTGGTAAGCTTCACATTTCAAGGGGTGGAAAAAAGCATTTAAAAAGAGCCTCCAAAGGTTGAACAATTTTTGTTTTGCACACAGACGGGTCAGTAAACTCTCACAAATTAGTGAGCTCATAGTATCATCCTGAATCAGCTGAGCACAACCTAATAGATTGCAAATAGACTTCTGAGGCAATGCTGCATTCCTAGGGATGCTGTGCTGATGTACACAGACTGCTTCCTCGCCCCTCCAAAGGAGCATAAGGTCTGCACAACCATCAGAGGGACTTCCACGTGCATTTTGGGCTTCTGTTTCCCCACTGACACAGGGGATGCAATCCTTAGAGGTGCATGGCACTTTTAACTGAATAAAGGTGTTCAGCATTTCACAGCATGCCCAGCATGGTAGAACATCAAGCCCATAAAAAAATCAAAATAAAAACATCAGGTAGTCAATAGCATTATGAACTTGAAAAGGATTTTGAGAAAGCAGATTGCTAAAGGCTATCAAAGTTTGCCGGAAAATATACCCCACAAAACGTTAATGTGTGTGCATGCATGCACACAAACAAATATGAAGCATTTTTAAAATCTTTTGTATTGGTCACTGAGTACATAATTGCCAATTTGGAGATTTTTCAAAAAAAAATCAGTTCAATAGCAAATAGGTTTTAGCTATAATTTTAGGAAATAGAGATTTACATTCAAAAAAGCAAGGCTTCCTGTAATGACCTTTTAATCTTGAAAAGGAGCCACACAGTTACTGTGACAAACTCCTACTAAAACACCTTTGCTACTTGTAATTTCCAGGCCTGTTATTTAGTAGAAATATACATCTGCTATGTCAATTTCCGTGGTTCACAAGTGGAATGCCCTGTGTCGAGTTACCTTACTGCTAATCCAAATACTTATAACAAGACGCGTGCATTCACGGCCAGGCACCCTAAACAAGATTTAGGCAATATTTTGACCTCCAAGCCAAACCCCATGGGCACACACAGCGCCGTGCCTGCCCTGCCTGACGGAGCGACCCCCGCCGTGCTGCTTGCCCAAAAGAGCTGCACGGGGCTGAGCTCGTAGTTTGCAGGAGGGGGGGGGGGACACAAAAACCAAACCAAACCAAAAAAACAAGGGCAGCAGGCGAGAAAGGCCGAGGGGACCGCTCGGGAGCAGCCCGCACACGCAGTGCCTCCTTCCCGAGCACGGCGCAGCTGCATGACGGTGCAGGATGAGGGCCGGCGGCTCGCGGGCGCTACACATGGGCAGCGCTCAGCCCCCGCCGACCCCGCGCTAGGCCCGGCCGGGCGCGTTTGCTGTAAATAACCCCGGGAGGAGGGTTAATTAAAAATGGCGAGCAGCGTGGCTGCGCGCATACAATGAGCGGCCCCGCACCGGCCCCGGCCCCGGCCCGGCGCTGCTCGAGCCCGCCCCGAGGGGGGCGGCGGGGAGGCCCCGGCCCCCCCCATTCATCCCCGGCCAACGCCGAGCCCCCTCCGGTCCCCCCCGCCCCGCTGCAAAACAGGCCCCGGGCCGCCCCCCCCCCCCCCAGCCTCCCGCCGGGCATCGGCGTCGCCTCCCGCGGGAGCGCGACCCCCCCCCCCCCCCCGTGCCGAGCCGCAGGGAGCCGGGCACCCGCAGCGCCCCCGACCCAGGCGGGAGGCTCCCGGAGCCCCGGAGAGCCGAGCCCCTGCCGCACGGCCGCTCCCCCCCGGCGGTTCGCGTTCTTGCAGCGAGCCCCCCCCTCAATCCCCCGCTCCCCCTGCGCGCCCCTGCCCCTCGCACGCTGCTCCCAGCCTCAACTTTCCTCGCTCGGCGCCTCCCGCCGCCGACTCGCCCGCCCGAGCTCTCCCGGCCCCGGCCGCCCATGTTTGCAGAGGGGAGAAAGGGCCGGGCGCCCGTGCACCGGGGCCGGGTGCTGGGGGCCGAGGAGGGGAGCGCCCGAGGGGGAGCCGGGCTGCGGGGGAGCCCCGGGAGCCCGCGGCGAGGCTGGGGGAGAGCGGGGGGGGGGGGGAACTCGGCGCGGAGTTGAGGGCCCGGGGCCCGGCCTCACCTTCCATCTCCATGTCCTCGGGCTCGCTCAGCTGCTGCTCCCCGGGCTTCTGGTGCTGCTGCTGCTGCTGCTGATGGTGGTTCATGTCGGGCTGGGCTCGGGGCTGGGGCTCGGCGGCGGCGGCCTGGGCCTTTCCCGCGGGGGGCTGCGGGCCTGCGTCGGGAGGGGCAGGGGCGGAGGAGCGGCGGGGCCCGGGCAGCGGCCGGGACTGGGCACCCGCCTCGGGGGGCTGCGGCTGGGCTCCGGCGGGCAGGGAGCGGGCAGCCGGGGGAGGCAGCGAGACGCGCACGTATTTGCTCGCTATTCGCCCAATCTCGGCGGCGGCACCCGGTCGGGGGAAAGGGGTGGGGAGGAGGGACCGGCCGGGGGTGGCGGCTTCCCCGGGGGCCGGAGGGGAGGGGAGGGGACCGGGACGAGGGAGGGGGGAGGGGAGGGGGGGGGGGGAGCCGGGAGATCAGGAGTCAGGGCCCGGCGGCTGCGCCCGCCGCTTCCCCCTCCCCCGGCGAGGTGTCCCCGGCGCTGCGAAGTCGGGGAGGCGCCGCGGGGCCCCTCCTCTGCCCTCCCGGCCCCCCCAGCGCCCCGGCACCGCCGCCCGGCTCGCTGCTCCCGGCCCGCGGGCCGCCCCCGTCGCCCGTGGCCCGGCGCGCTGGTGCCGCTCGGCCGCCGCCAGCGCTCTGCGCCTCAAAATGGCGGCTGCGGTAAGCGCCGTGAAATGTCACATCCGCATGAGGGGCAGGCGGCCCAGCGAGCCGGGGAGGGGGAGGCAGCGCCGCGGCCGCGCCGGGAACAGCAGCCGCTGCCGCCGCCGCCGCCGCCGCCACAGGAGGCCGGGGAGGCGGAGCCACAGGGGCCCCGCCGCCGCCGCGGCCTCCCCGCGGGCCGCCGCCACCTGCGCGCGGCCCCGCGCCCCGGCCGGGCCGGGCAGGGCAGGGCCGGGCCGCGGCCTCCCCGCGGGTGGCTCGGGAGCGCCGGGGGTCGCGGGAGCCGCCGGGGGTCGGGGCTCGGGGCGCGGCCGCACGCGGGGGAAGCTGCGGCGGAGGCGGGCCCGGCTCAGGGCTCGGCCCCCCCTGTCTCGCGCGGCTCCGGGCTGCGGTGCGTGGGGGGAGCGGGCGGGGGGCCTGGGGGCGCCGGGGGGAGCGGGCACCGGAGAGGGCCTGGGGACGGGGCCCGGCCCTGCCTGCGGCCCGCTGCGTTTCGTGGGCCCCGCGCGGGGGATGGGCCCTGCGTGGACTTGGGTTTTGTACGCTGGAAAGGGCAGGGAAGGGTGCGGATGAATAGGTAATGCTGGGCAGCCCAGAGCTAGGGCGGCGGAGGAAGCAAATTCATCGAGGTGTGGAAGAGTAGGTGGGAGACTGCAGAGAGGGCCTTGTAATGCGCGGTGTTAGCCGTGCAGGATTTAATTCGCAGCAGTGGGAAAACGGGGCAGGAGGATAGCCTGAAGGGAAATGCCCAGGACGTGCAAGATTGGGCTTCCTGAAGGGACTGAAAATGTACCCCAGCAGGCAGTGCTGCTCTGATTGCAAGTGGATAAGTGATCTATGAGTTTGTTTATTTTTCCAGTTTATAAAATGAGCAAATCACACCCAATTTGGGGGACAAACCCAGTCTGTCTGAGCTCCAGCTGGTCCCTTTTCAGCAACACAGGACTCTGCAGGGTGGGCAGGACAGGAAAATAATGTCCCGCATCTGAAGCCTTGCCTTAAGTAGTAAAAATCCAGAGCTAGAATGTGGAAAAATAATGGAGGCTGAAGATATTATTGAGAAGATCAGGTTCTGAAAACAGTTTGATAGTTTGCCTTCTAAATAGGACATTCTGACGACATCCTGTTGTTCCTCTCAATTCTCAAAAGCTGTTTAAAGAAAAATCATTTACAAGCATTTTCTTGATACTGACCTGGGCAAAAACATGAAAATCTACAAAACCCAGGTTACCGATAAAGAGGGAGATGGGATCTGGCTTAGGACAGAGGTCTATGCACAGATCTTTCATTTCTGAATGTCCTAAGCTTTGAATTCCGCACTGCAGCCTTTCCCTATCATTACCTCCCTGAACAATTGTTCTTTCCTAATGACTTCCATTCCAACCTCCTAAATCATATGCAGGTTTAAACTCATCCCTCTGTCCTTCCTCCACAAGTGATTCCCAATACAGGATGAACGAGTATGTCACAATGAGGAGATCGCTACAGATTGTTACCTGATTCTTCAGCCACAGACAGCGAGGTTGTAAGCAAGGACCAACTGAGCAAAAACAATTTCACTGTTTAGGAGCAAGTCCCTAAAGACAGTCAAGCTAATTCATCATAAGCATTAAAGTTATTTATTTTTTTTACATATGAAAATTTCTCAGTTTCAGATATTTTTCAGGCAGCTAAGTCTTCCAAAGTCATTGGCTTCTCCTGCTGTTTTAGGGGAGCAGAAATTGGCAAAAGGCATCTGCACAAATCCTTTGCTGTGGAGAGAGCAGTGTGGAAGAGGGGCAGGAATTTTTGTCATCAACTGGACGATGCATAGTCAGCTTATGAAGATGGAATGCCGCAATCAAGCAGTGCCATTTCTATATATTTATAGTTTAAGTGAACTTTTCGGGGTCCAGATACAAGGCAGACTTAAGTATCTTGTAATGTTTTGAAGAAAAAAAAAACACTTGTGAAAATATATCATACATTGTGTGAATATCTGCTTGAGGGTAGGAAGGCTCTGCAGGAGGATCTGGATAGGCTGCACCGATGGGCTGAGGTCAACTGTATGAAGTTCAACAAGGCCAAGTGCCTGGTCCTGCACCTGGGGCGCAATAACCCCAAGAAGAGCTACAGGCTGGGAGAGGAATGGCTGGAGAGCTGCCAGGCAGAGGAGGACCTGGGAGTGATGGTGGACAGTCGGCTGAATATGAGCCAGCAGAGTGCTCAGGTGGCCAAGAAGGCCAACGGCATCCTGGCTTGTATCAGAAACACTGTGACCAGCAGGTCTAGGGAGGTGATCGTCCCCCTGTACTCGGCTCTGGTGAGGCCGCACTTCGAGTACTGTGTTCAGTTCTGGGCCCCTCGCTACAAGAAGGACATCGAGGTGCTTGAGCGGGTCCAGAGAAGGGCGACGAAGCTGGTGAGGGGCCTGGAGAGCAAGTCCTATGAGGAGCGGCTGAAGGAGCTGGGCTTGTTCAGCCTAGAGAAGAGGAGGCTCAGGGGTGACCTTATCACTCTGTATAAGTATATTAAAGGAGGCTCTAGCGAGATGGGGGTTGGCCTGTTCTCCCATGTGCCTGGTGACAGGACGAGGGGGAATGGGCTAAAGTTGCACCAGGGGAGTTTTAGGTTAGATGTTAGGAAGAATTTCTTTACTGAAAGGGTTGTTAGACATTGGAACAGGCTGCCCAGGGAGGTGGTGGAGTCACCATCCCTGGAAGTCTTCAAAAGACGTTTAGATGTAGAACTTAGGGATATGGTTTAGTGGGGACTGTTAGTGTTAGGTCAGAGGTTGGACTCGATGATCTTGAGGTCTCTTCCAACCTAGAGATTCTGTGTGTGTGTGTGAATATAGCTATAAGTAAAAACAAATCTATTGAAAATTGATTCAGGTCCTCTTATTTAAGAGGGAATAAATTTTGTGTGTATAATCATCTCAAAATGCATTTTTGAAATAAATGGTAAGCATTTTGCATAGCCAGCCAGTGGTTGTAGCACTGCGATTTGATTGTTTTTGGACAGGAAATACAAATTTTATCAATTGCCAAGCCTAAGGTGAAGTCCAGATCTCAACATATGCTAACATTTTATCCCAACTACTTGAAGCATACTTCTGCAAAGTATTTCTGGCCTGTTTCCACTCCCTTCTGAAACTCTCTGCTGTTCACCTCTCCCCAGTACAAGACACAAAAGCTCCATCCTTTAAAGGAAAGGTTGGTCACCTTTTATATAACTGCTTGGCCATATCATCGCTGCCAGCATTTGGCTTAGCCTCTACCTCAGCAGTGATATCCAATCACTTATTTATCCAGCTGTTCCATAAATTCCTTCTGTTTTCATAAGAAATCCATTTTCGCACTGCATGCCCCATCTTTAACAGCCACATCCCTCTGCAGATGATTCCTGCCTCCTGCAGTTCTGATGGTAAATTCCATATGTGGAAGGTTCGGCAAACACCTGAGAAGGGTTACTGATATTAAAAAAAAAAAAATAAATAAGCTCACGAGTGGGGACATGATGAATACAGTCTATGTATCCATTGCTATCAGTTTTATTCTTGTCCTTCCTTTCTCACTCCTTCCTTTCATTTCCTACGCCCACTTATTGAATCTTGTCTAAATTTAGGCCTCTATCCTGTAAACTAATCCAGTCCCTCTTGGCCCTTATGCCCACACAAAGCACTGGGGAATTTGGTAAAGCTGCACCTGAGCAAGGGATTTTGTCCTCCAGGCCCAAGCTGTATATTAGTAGGCAAAGGAGATTCCCTGTTTTGTACTGGCTGGGTCAATAGGGCTGTCAGACAGGCTGCAGCCTCCCAGCATTCCCTCCACATTACTCATCGTAATGTAATGAGAGATGAAGTTAAAGAGGCGCTATCATCTTTAAAATGCCATTGAAGAAATGGGCTTCATTTCATGAAGCTGACCTGCTCCTGAGCCTCACCGAAATTAAAAATAAATCCAACTCAATCTGTTTATTTTTAAAACACTCACAAGCCAGTGTTTGGCTGCCTGAGTGCCAGGCCGAGCACCGAACCAGGCAGCCCCGTGTCTCTGCTGCCTGTCTGTCCTCCAGGTGAGATCCTGGCTGGGCTGGAGCCGGGGAGGCTTTGTCCTGCCCTGCTGCTGCCCCCTGCTCCAAAAGGCCACGTTGTCTTCAGCAGGCTTCAGGTGGCCACAGTGGCCACCCATGGCTTCAGATGGCCACCACAGGGTAAACTGTAGAGGGGAACACCACAGCAAACTGGGCTGAAGGAAAGGAGGATGCTGCCCCATGGCAGAATATCCTGGACCAGGAGCACTTGCGCCAGTCTGCTGATTTCCTCCCAGCTCCTCAGCTGCATCAGGACATCTTGCCTCCCACTTGGCTCTGTTTGCTGCCCTCACTTCAGCACAGACGTCCTCCTGTGGCCAGGCTCTACACTTCCAGCACCACTTATGGTGCCCCATAATGCGTGCAGGTGGCCATGTCTATAATTAAGGAGATTTATAGCTGTGTAATGACAGAAGGGCAATTACACCAGCACACACCCTTAATATAGATGCACTAAACCAGCAAAACTGGGGTTACCACTTGTGCGTATTCTGCCATGTTTCTGGATTAATATATATTAATGCAAATATGCCCCTGTGCCAGCAACATGCTTCCTCAGGATGTTGAGTTTGCACTCATGGGACCGTATGCACAGTTATACCATCCTATACCTCTTACAGTCATGAGTTAAAGTGTGCTGGAGGCTGCCTTCTCCACTCAGGCAGCTGCTTCTGGTCTCATGGTTTTGCTTCTTCCACGATCAGAGACACTTAGTACTACAGTGATAAAAGTAAGTGAAAATATTCTCGCTGTTGCCAGAAGCTCTCCATTCCCTTGTTCATGGTTCTTTCGGTGCTTTTCCACATTGCTGATACTGCGCTGCATCTAGAGAGTGAAAGGTGGATCCTCGGGCACCTTATTCAGGGAGTCAAAAGTCAAACGTTTTGAGACAAGACCTTCCAGCTGAAGCAGGCGATCAGCTGCTCTTGTGAACACCTTCAAGCTGAGTGTGGGGAAGAAAATCATGATGTTGCTGGAGCACATGAGACAGGAAGGCAATAGGCAGAAAAAGTCACTAAAGGTACAGAATTGGATGCAAAAACTCAGTAATTTATTTGGCTGCAATGCATGTATCTAACTGCAACAACTTGGTGCACAGCTAGTGGGATGGAGAGCATCTCATGTCTCTATGAATGTATTTTCCACATTTTCTAACCCTCAAAATCCTGCAATAACTCTGGACTTTTGTATTTTTTTCTTTCCACAAAGTGACAAAAGAGGCGTGTTCACATCTGAGCTGCTAGGTGGTGACCCAGTCTCTGTTTACCATCTTTGAAAAGTCAGATGATCCCTTTTTCAGTTCAGACACAGTAAACTGAAGTTAAGTGTTACCAGTGATATACATCCATAGTGAAATAAGCAATGGAAGGTACTCTACTGGTTCATAATTATATACTATAATTATAATTAATTATACTATAATTAATTAAATAAGGCTACCCATAAAAATTGTGTCTTACTCTGAGGAGAAGGCAGAAGGTGAAGCTGCAAAGTATCTGAAATTAGGTATATTTGCAACAGCCCTTTTTAAAGTGAATTCATTATTAGTGGAAGATAGGGACTGCCAGTAAGAAAACCGATGCTTCCCGTGCAGCTTGCATTGTTATGCTGAAGCGCCTTGACCCACAGAGGTTCTCAAAATGCTTGTAATGCCGTGTTTGAATAATCCATACAACTCCTTCTCTGTAAGGGAGATGAGGTGCTTAAGATCACCGTATTTACAAATGGGCAGGAAAAGATTAAGTGACTTGTTGTACACCGCAGGTCATACACCAGCTAACTCACTGTCAGAGCCAGAATGTGAGCTGTGAATATATTAAAGCAGAAATGAGTTACATGGTCTGGGTTTTGCTTATTTCTTTGTTACTTCCTTTGCTTTTAGAAAAAAAAAAAAAAAAAGAAAAAGAAAAAAAAAAAGATGGTTTCTTTGCTGTGGCCATCCATGTATCACATATGTAGTTATAAGGGCAGATCCTTCCAGCATGTGTCCCAATAGGCCATGCACTTGCAGCTTCATAATCCCTCTGCACATTGCTATTGTGGGACTGGACACATCCACAGAAAGGTGGCACAGAGTAGCGGGATGAAAATCAGGGGAATTCTTCTGTTGTGGCATAGCAACTGATCACCCTTTGTGCAGTCTTCCTAATTTTTAAGTCTCTTCACTTCTGGCATCAAAAGGCAAAGAGCATCTGCAGTGGTATTTGACCGCTTGTCCATTCATCTGTGGAGGAAAACAAAGTTGTTTCTGTGCCATCTTCCCTGGGGGCTCTTGAGGACAACAAGAAGATAAACATTCTGGTTAAGGTATCAGGCTGAGACTTATGAGAGGACACTTGAGTTCCTGGCTTCGTCACAGACCTCCTCTGTGACACCTCCTCTGCAAAGCACCAGGTGGCTGATCCAGAAGAACACAACACAGATTTAACCTGGGTCTTGCTAACATAGGAGTTGTGTATCCATAAATGTCAATTTGTTTGGTCAATTTAGTGGGAAAGGTCACAGACATGGGCAGGTACTGTCTGTGCTAAATAAGATGCTTCCTGATGTTCACTAGGTCTGCCAGGCATTAGTGCTCCTAAGCAAAGGTAACTTATTACGTTCAAGTGAAAATAAACATAAAATATAATATGAGAAATCAGAGTGCTTAAAGATTTAAACTATTTCTCCTTCCTGCAATCACCTCCCTTTGCCTGGCTGCACATCACATTCCCACTTGGATACTGAGTTTAGCTTTTGTATACCCAGAAGCAGCTGTCAGCCCACGCATAGGCACTGGGACCTACAGTGCCATATCTCCAGTGCCCTTTCCTTACCTCCTTACTCTGTCTTCCTCCTTAGAAGAAAAACCTACACCCACAAATTCTTTTTCTTCCTTCCTTCCTTCCTTCCTTCCTTCCTTCCTTCCTTCCTTCCTTCCTTCCTTCCTTCCTTCCTTCCTTCTGGAGGCCACATTAACCTCTATTCTGATACCAATTCTTCACCCTGGTCTTCACTTTATCCTGATGGGTTAAAAACTGTGAAAACAGGTCTGGGGCAGCATAAGCATAGGTGATGCTAGGACTACATTGAATGGTTATCATATTAGAATTATCTGTCATATAGTAAGGAGCAGCTCTGATTTCTTTCTATGTAGCATGTACAGTCTGGCAGAGTTCAGTACAAAGGTAGGAACTGATCCTGCAATTTGATCAGCCTGGGTAAACCCAATGAACTCAGTGGATGGATCAGATTCCAGTACTGAAGATTAATTTTGTAACCTGTCTAGTAATCAAACCTCAAAAAATCTCTCAGTGATTAAATAAAAAAGGTAACTGAGATCTGCATTGCCATTTTTACTTCAAATGAATGTTCTAGCATTGGTTGAATTAATCATTTGTTTTGAGTGGCAGAGAAAAGATCCTAGAGAGGGAATAAATAAGAACAAGTGAATCAAATAATAAAAAGGAATTTTTTAAATATAAACTTGGGAAGATACACCTTTTGCTTTGCAATGAACAAAACCAGGTCCTAGAAGATATGTCTGTTTCTATCACTCTCAAATGTGAGCCCTGATCCTGCAGGGAGCTCTGTGCAGACAGATCCAGGAAGCAATGTGGTCTTCTTCAGTGTCTTGAGATTTGATTTCAGGTCAGAAATTCCCAGTAAAATAGAAAAGTGTTTTTTCTCTACTTAGTTTTTGTGTGTATGTGAAAGGAGTATCAGAATTATGAAGCTTCGCTGTCCCTACAAAAAAAAAAAAAAAACTGCTGAAGTGAAAGCCCTCTGGTTTTTGATAAAGATATGACTGTTGAATTTTTCCCAAATAAGGCTGTCTCCAAAGTATTATTAGGAATTTGAGTTCAGCAGGAGGAAGAAAAAGTTTGATTAGAGACCCTTGGCCTCTGATTGTTCAGATTTCAGACCCTATTATCATAGCCATCATTCTGGTTTCCCTATGCTCTGTGCCAGCTAGCAAAGCTGGAGAGGTCAAAGTGCAAGCAAGCCAAAAACCCAGGACAGAATAAAAAAGGTATCTTTGCTCTTTCTTCATAAATCAATAACAAATAAATGAGATGTGGGATTTTTTCCTCCCCTTTAAGACAATTTTCAGAGGGCTATTTAAACAGCAATGATCACTCCAGATATTTGAGTAGAGACTGAGAATTAATTGCTGGAAAACTGCCGCTATATGTGGGGTCTGTGGAGGAGGAGTTCCTCACACCAGCAATGCCAGAATTGTGCTATGTTGCAGCGGGGAGGAAGACACCAATTAGACTAATAGAAAGAGCAGGGCTGGGAGCATAGAGATAAACATCTGGAAGGTTCCCTCGGGCGATTCCATTTGAAGACTTAAAAATAGGAAGGATGAACTTAACTGCAATCCCGAAATGGAACTGAAACTGGGAGATTTGTTTGCAGGTGGAATCACATAATTGTAGTTCGTCCTATTATCAGCAATAGTTTACATTTAGGGGAGTTTGGGAAGCTGGGCTTTTAAAGAACATGGACTGAGAACTGACAACAGGCCGTGGGAGGCAAGATGAGAGCATGGATTAACATTTCCACAGTGGTGAAGTCAAAGCCAAATGTGGCATCCAACTACCTTTATTTGTTCTCAATATTTAGCAATGAATATTAATTATATTTAAAGCAAGCTGTTTTGTTATTCGAATATGAGCATTAAGCATTAGTTGGTGCTAACATCACAGCTTAAAGCAGCTGGTGCTAACATTGCAGCTTAAAGCAGTCTGTCATTCTTTCGGAATGCCTTGCTTTCTGGGCAGCCCATCCCATCTCCAGTGTCCTGATAGCGAGGGATGCTTTCACTAAAAGTAAATTGTGGCTAAGGTTATTGTTGTCGTTGTTTTTTAGCAAGATTAAAGCATTTAATTTCTTTGAGAAAGTTTAGGGAAAATGTTCTTTTGGGCTGTTTTGGATATGTTGCATTTGAAATAAACCTGGTGCGTGGTGTGTTAGTGGTAGGGTTTGGGGAGAAAAGAGAGTTAAAAGTTTAATTTTTTAGATATGCTATGCTTAGAAATCCTTAAGTTGATAATTTATAAAGATAGCCTGTGGTCAGACTTCTTGGTCTGAGATCCTTAGTATAAGATATTTTTCAATAACCTTTTTGCTTGATCCTTGATGTCTGCAGTTGCTGCATTAAGCAAAAGGCAGGATTCCTATGTTCATCATTTACCTTTTCCACCAAACATATGTTTATTTATATTACATACATATCTTATATAACCCCCTCCCCCCCATTATTTCTTCCTGATTGAACCTGGCAAAGGAGGTCCTTGCAGAATCACCAGTACTCTGCCAATGTTGAAGGCTGTTGCCTTAAGTGATGTGATGCCTGTAGGAACCTGTTTTGACACAATTTGCCTGGCTTCTCTGGAGGCTACTTCAGTGTTTTGGCAAACTGCAGTTATTGGTACTCATTTTACTTTTTGCCTCAATCCTCAAGGTGCCTTGATAAATTTAAGAAGCTTTTCTTTAATATATTTTTAAGCAGTATCTTCTACAAAAGCATTAATTTGGTGCTCCATGGGCTAGCTTTTTCGTATTTCCATCCATAGGCCCAATAAACTATCACCATCAAATTGGAAGATTCTGCCAAATGTTAGCTCACTGACTCATCCGAGTGTTCCTTTCATGGCAGAGAAAAGGAATTATTTTTTATTAACAGGATTTCATGCTTTTGAATAGCTTCAAGGAGATCAGACCCAGAGGTCCTTCACAGCAGAAGCTGAAGGAGCAAAAGCCATTTTCCAACACAGATCAAGTCCCAAGAGGTTGGAATATTTAACTCACCTTGTCAGAAGCTTTCTAACAAAGGCAAGTCTTCTAACTCTGGCCTCAGATCAGAACAAGTGGGAGATTTTGAATGCTCTTAGCTGGTTTTCAAATCTGGAAAGACCTACAGCTGCAAATAAAGGACTGCCACTTTTATTTGATGATTCTTTGGCAATTCAGTCCATCAGAACCTAAAGCTTAAAGCACTAACCTTCCCCAATCCACATGGGAAGCAGTACAACCAAGTAGTCAGGCTTCTCAAAGTAAAAACGCCCAGTTTTACCTAAACTGAATTACTCCAGGGTAGACTCTTGAGACTTTTTATACATTCATATGGCAATGTGTATTTTTGAAACCTTCTACTAAGAGCTCTCTTCTAGGATCTTTATGGAGTCTGCTATCACTGACTTCATTGGAACCACTCACTTTGTGGTTTCTTATATACTTTCTTGGTGGCATCAAGTGAGATTCACACATCAAGCAGTTATCTTTTAGATGTTACATAGTAGAGTGCTGCAGAGGACTCATCTGAGAATCACTGCAAGGATGAGACTTGAGCTACTTTGCCATTTCTGCCCTGCATGTTCTAATAAAACATTATTATTATTGTTGTTGTTATTGTAAAAAACAGTTGTAAAGGCCTTGAGTGAACTAAAGTACTTGGAAGGTCCATCTACCTTACTGTCTCACTTGGTATCAACACAGCAAGCAGCTTTGCCACCAATACCTTGTCTAACTGCTAAGCTGCTCCAGTACATTTTGTTTTTATAACCTGTCTGGCCTGAAGTTTGAAATCATGTCAAACTGCATTTGATCTGAAGCAAAGCAGTCCCCACTGTGTTTCTCGGGGATATTTTCATCCAAGACAACTGCAAGTTAGCTACGTGGTACATGCTCCACACATTCACAAAACCACTATGATTTAGATTTAGTCTACAGAAAGAGATCCTATTTTAGTCATCCTGTGCTGTGGAAATTGTTTCCAAGATTACAGGAATCAAGCTGTTCAACACAGCAGAAACTTCATCTGTTGCAGGATAACATTACTTAACTCTGAGTTTTGCTTTAGTCTTGCATGCATCGTTCAGAGTTAGAAACGCTGTGCTGGAGTTTACTCCGAGTTGCCTCGCCTTTTCTTTCAAATATGACTGCCTTTATATACATTCCTTTCCCCTATGAATTCCACCTTTACATGGCTTTTCTTATTGTTGTGCCTTCTTTTTTCTCACCTCCTGACACTCCAGGGGTAAGAATCCAGACAGATCTCTGCAAAGGGCCAGCCACTCACCAGAATTTACTGCTCTGAAGAGACTGTTCACCTCTGTCCTATTGTTGGAGAGTCTCTGATAAGATATTGATTTTGTAACTTCTGTATTGCTCTGTCAGACTTTCTTCCCCTTCCCATCCTCTTTTATGTTTTGCCCTACTTCACTGGTTTATCTCACTGGTAAAACATTAATGCCTGCTCATATCTGGAGCTGCACAGAGCAGCCGATCCAGATGTGGAGACCACCAGTTTGTGCTTGGCACAAGTACCAAGCCACCAGTATATGGGCCCAAACATCTCAGGATTTCAAAGAGTTGCATTTATCTCATTCTGAGAAGTCAAGAAGTAGGACTGAGAATCTTCAGTGAGATGAGAATCTGAATAATCTCTGCAAATGTGAAAATTACTGGTTAGTAACTTTTTTTAGGCATTTGCTTGATTACACAATCGATTCTTTTTGACATGTTGCTAATATAGTGTAAGATGCCATTAGGTATTTGCAGCATTAAAGCTTAACCAAAACCAGAGAACAAGTCAATAACTACCCATGCATAAGTCAATGCAGAGATGGATTATTCTACGAAATCTCGATTATCTACAGAAATAAAAGAAAACAACAACAACACGGTTCTGAGAATTTGTGTAAATGTAAGAGAAGTGAGAACATTTTTCAAAACCTTTAGGGAGAGTACGTTAAAAATGTGTTACAAGAGCTACTTATTAAATTGTGGACATATCTTTCAAGTAAAAGGGTAGAAGCCTGTCTCTTAAGCAGTTTAAAATATTAAGAATCAATTCTGCACTAGCAGATTGGACAGACTGAAGTACTGGTGACCCAGACACTTGCAACTGGAGGAAGGCAACAATGCCTGTAGCTAGCACAGCTGCAGCTCCAAGAGAATGAGTTGCGAGGCCTACAGCTCATGCACACCTATTCAGTGGGAATATTCCCATGCATAAATTTACACACACACATTTGCAGACCTGCAAACCTAATGTGACTGATGTCTTCCTCTCTGTATGCTATAATTTGAAAGCTGAATACAGTTTATAATAAAGGGAGTGCTATTTAAACACAAAGGTGACTTGATGTTTAAATAGGTTACATTTTGAGGATGCTTTCAACCTGTTACTGGTCAGTTCTCTATACAATAGCTAGGCACTAGTTTCAAGGAAGTTGGAAACTTTCCAGTCCACCATCCTCATTTCCCATGTTTCTGAAGAGAAATTCATAACAAGGTCACACAGTCCCAGAAACATTATACTGAAAGGGTCACTGCATTTAAAGTGGTCACTACTGTTAGTCACCATTCCTATCCTTTTGCTGGGTGTCACTGCCCTCAAAGCAAGGACAGCTCACCCACCCGTGAATTAGCCCTCGGACTACTGCAGTTCTGTATTAAGGCCAGCCCAGGATTGAGTTATTTTCCTTTAGGGTACTGGGCTGACCACAGTGGCAATCCAGGACCAGGTTCCCCAGATAATCAGAAGTCTGTGCCTTGGAAAGGAGTAAGGCCACGGGCTGGAGGCAGTGAAACCTCTGGCTTAATCTGCTGCACCAAGTGTGTTGGAGCTTCATTAAACATCAGGTAGTAGTAGTGATGGAGAGGGGCTGTACTACACGAGAGATACTAGAGGCCAGCATAATCTGGAATAGCATAATTTTACACTCCAGAGCTGAATTTTGGGGGGGTTGTGTAGAACTGGAAATATGGATAGGCTATTTTTGAACCTTGCTAAGCTAAAAGTTGAGGATTGGCTATTTAGAAATTAATGGGACATCCTAAATTGTCTTCAACCCCAGCAGACGAGACATAAAAGTAAAGGAATTATCTAATACACATGACAGAATGACAGCAGAGGAGGAGGAGCTGCAGGTGGAAAGACCCTAGCTGGTTTTTAAAGGATTGCAAGAAGTCAATCTTGCAATCTTTGCAAAAAATTTCTGCATTTTTTTCTGCAAAAAATTGCAGAAACAGCTGCAGACTGTGGGAGTCAGAGACTGAGTGGAGGGAGCTACAGCTGAGCGTGGTGGTGGAGGAGGTAGGAGTGGAAGCCCGGGCCTACCCACTGCCTGAGGGGAAGGGAATTTCCATGCGTAGGCAGAAGTCCTGGAGGGGAAGGATAAAATAGCAGAGTTGGGGGTTCCTGAGAGCAGGGAAGCCCACACATGTATCCAGATCCCTGTGACAGGGTGCAGCTCTGAAGAGAGACACACTTGTTTCATGTGGACGTCACTTTGCAGTTTGATGGTGCATGCCTAGCACAAGGTTTTCTGCCACCTGGTAGTTGGTGTGGTCTGAAGCACTGCAAGGAAAGTGCTATTTCACAGAGACATGTGCAAACACATGCTCCTTGTGCAATGCTTATGTTCCCACATTCACCCTCAGTTCTTTCTTTCGGGTTCATTACTTTTTCTTCCCCTTTATTTTGGGAGAAAAAACAAATCACCGTTTTTGCAAAAAGATTACACCACCATGTTATAATCATAAAGGAAGCCAGACCTTTTTGAAACTTAATTCTTCAAGAGCACTTTGAAAATTCCAACCAGAAAACATTTATGAGAAACTGGAGGAAGCAAGAGCTGGTTAAGAAGTCATTTCTGAAGATTTTAGAATTTGAGAAGACAAATAGCAATAACCTGCATGAATGAGAAAGGCCTATTGGTCCTTATTTTGTTGTTCTTCCTGTTCTTCTGGCTCCATCAGCTCTGTGCCAGTCCCTGCCTGCAGGAGCTTCCTCATTCTTTCCCTGTTATTTTTGAATCCACCTCTTTCAATTTCCCAAAGACAGAACGTAAAACTGATTGATCAATGAAATAATGAATCTCATGTTTCATAATGCCCAACAAACATTTCTAGAGCAGAATCAAGGATCATTGTGGAAACACCAGCCTGCACCAAAGGCAAGAAAGAGATGGCCAGACTCAGCAGCAGCAAAGCGTACAGAGCTCATTCTCCTTTCTTGAGAATTAAGTCTTTTTAAAAGTCTTTCTGTAGAAAATTTTATTTTCATTTGTTTTCCTAGATTGATGATGTATGATTCTTCCTGTGTTATTTATGGAGAGATTATTTGGCCACATGATTAACTAACACAACAACCAATTACATACTTATTGTACTAATTGAGAGTTTGTGTACAGAAAAATTACCATAGAAATTATACGAAATGAGCTCATCTCAGTGAAACAGAGGGAGACAGAGGAAGACCTGCTATTAGAGCAGGAAGAGCATAGACAATGTCTTTCCATCTCGATTTGTCATCTTGTTTTGCATTAGCAGATGCAATGATTCTCTTTCAAAAAACACATTTGGTGAAATGCAAGAAAATCTGTAGTTTATTAGATGCTCATGTATGGCATTTCTTAAATTAAACAATGACATGAATAAAGTCCTTGTGGTCTGTATTTGTTGCTAAATGCTTTTACTATGCAAAGGACACTGAATGGGGATGTTACAAATGGAAGGTGCATTTGTGTGATGTTTTGCAGTCAGCAGCCTGGTGTTGCCTTTTCTGTTTGGGACAGTTCCTTAACCCTTATGCTAGAAACACAAATGTTTAACTACTGCAGGAACAGTTCCCAAGAAATTATGTTTGTGAGACATCTATGGCATTCCTGTTGGGAAATGTGCATCTTACCTTAATGGTTTAATGGGGAAGCAGAAAAATAGGCTCAATTGGTGAAAGAAGCACAAAAGTATAAAAGCAACCTGAAGGTAATTTCACTTTGTTCTAGGGGAATCTTGTATCAGAAAAGCAAAATGGTTCTGCCATGCATCTGGAATTCAAAATTCACAATTTCAGACTACCGATCCCCAAACAATTTACTGCCAGGGTTATCTCTCTCTTAGAATGTTGCTGGTGAGCTGGAAGAAATGCCAGCTGTTTCAAGAACAAAGGGAATAGGGCAGTGAGGTAAAAAATTGAGGAGTTCTGCAATTTGTTTCCCACTCTAATAAAAAAAAAAAAAAAAAAAAAGAAAGGTAAGCACCAAAATAACAATTATAAATTTCTTTTTCTTGTTTTTCTTTTAAAACTAGTTCCTTAAACTTTATATTGTTGTATACCAAACAGGACCGTATATCAGTATAGGTACACTGTTAGTGTCAACAGGCTTAAGAGAAAGAAGGAAAGACAGTTGTTACCATCACCAAAAATATCAACACAGAACTAAGGTTAAAGGAAGACGCTCAAAAATGATAATGGGAAGCAAAAAATTACTAACCTCTTAACATTCTTGTCTTTCACAGAGAGTGCTGTCTGGAGTAAGCCCCCAAGCGTGAGCACACCTCAGCTCATCCACCAGCACCAGCTCGTCCTGCGGGGAGAGCATCGGCAGCAAATGGGTGAATGCAGGTCCCTCTCCTGGAGAGCTGTAAGGTAATCCAATAACAAAATTACCAAAATATCATCTTTAACGTGCTACAGGCCTTGCAAGCTAAATCCTCAACTGTCATAGAACTGAACAGTTCAATGAAGGCAATACATACACGTCAATTCAGTCCACTGGAGGTTGTTTATACAGAACAGCGTATGAATCTTGCCAATCTCAAGTGACACGACACTCCTGGAGAAGCACAAAGAAGTGGAAAATGATATGCCATAAACGCGTTTGTAGTAATCCGGCAGAGTCAGGTAACTTTCCACATAGCCTCAGTGGTGGCCATAAACCTGGCCTGCACTGCCAGTGAGCACCGAGCGCTGTCATGAAACACAGAGGTGGTCGTTGCTGGCCAACTCCTGGTCACTTGTCCATTCATTATATTTTGCATATCTCAAATGATCTGTTCACTAAGAGCTTTATAAGGGCAAGTTGTGCTTGGGCCGATGGAAACGCAGCCATCGGTGGTATTATTTTGGAGGTTTGAGGGCAGCTCAGTGGCTGGGGTGAAGCCGGTGCGCCCAGAAGGCCCCTCAGCCTCCTGCTGCCCACAGTGCCCGCTGTGAGGTGCTGGAGAACGGCCCTGGCCCTGCCTCCCTGATCCCACAGGTACTGTGGCTGGGCAGCGTGTTGCTGTCTGGTGTGTATAGCAGATGAGATGATTCCTGAGCTGGACAGGCCGCATTACTTTTGACTGCCTGTGTCAAGGCTAAAATGTGCCCACCTGCTTTCAGTGGTGAGGAGGTACCCTGGCACTGGCCTATGGCACTCTTGTGTGTAGGGCTGGGCTGAGCCCCATATGGTGCCAGCCAGGTGAGGAGGGAAGCCCACCCTTCCTGCCGCTTCCCGCCTTTCTCCCCTGAGGAAAATTCACTCACTATTCACAGGAGAGGCAAGATCAGCCCTCAAACCAGTGAATCTGCGGTGCTTCTAAGGGTTTGGGGGACAAGTTTCCCCCCAAAACCTCGTTCTGCGATGTGTATGTGCACACATATACATTCGTGGTACGCACTAACTCACAGCCAGCCCCGATTAACCCATTTGAGGGGCTCTGCATGATCAACACAGCCATGGGTACTCCTCACACCTCTGCCCAACCCTGGAGCCTGCTTCTCACACTGCCCCAAAAAGTCCTGTCTGTATGTCATTCCCCAGCCAAAACTCCAGGGTATTCAACTCAGTTCCCTGTGGAGATAAGGCACACATGTGCCTCTGTTGCCAGGTTCAGTCAAATTTGACAGTAAGGCCCCAAAGATTTTTTTTTTCTAAATTTTGCTTGAGTGCAGCCATCTCTTCCTTTACCATCTTACTTAGCCCTAATTGACTCTATTTTAACACCATTCTTGCCTGTCTTCCCTTATTTCTCAATGGGTTGCCATGCTGCAGAGAGCAAAGGGAGCAGCCTCCTCCATGCATTCCCTGTTCCTCCCTTGGGGATGACTCCCTTCCCAAACTGCTGGCAGATTGAGACGTCTGGCATCCAGAGGAGGGGGAAAAGCCACTTGCTCTCGCAGTCCCAATGCCACTTTTTGCCTCCTCTTTCAAAGCAGGTTGGCCGAGCTCGCTGGCTGCAAGCACACAGTCAATTAGCTGTTGTATGGCTGCGTTCAGATGTAAAGAGCTGGGGACTATCAGTTCAGGATGCCACAGTGAATTTTGTTACTGTGCTGGCATAGAGAGGCACCTATGTGCTTTTACACTCAAACTCTGGCTCACATGAGGGAGGTTAAACTTCTGAAAAACTTTATTATATACTTTTTTTTTTTTTCTTATTCTACAGGCTGCAACATAGTGAATTAAACTTCTAGAAAAATTGGCTGTGAACTTTTTTTTGCAATGTTCAATGGTTCGACTCAGCAAAACAATCAAAGGGCAAGGCAGAGGCATGCCTTTTCATTGCCTGCTATAAACCATCAAACTCAGACTTTGCACCACGTAGAAGTCTGTGTTATAAACAAGCTCAGCTGCTATCATATTACCATCCTGAGGCTGATTTATATAAACTGCCTTTGGAGATCTGATTAGGCTCAAAAAAACCCATACAGCACATAGGCAGACCAAATTGCTGGAAGTAAATTTTCAGTAACACCACTAATTATTTAGGTATCTACTATTGGGAAATCTCTGGTTCAGGAAAGTTGCATGCACTTTCTGGAAAGCTTTAGGAGGCAAATAATCAATAGACTTTTTTTTTTTTTTTTTTTTTTTTTTTTTCCTTTGGAGAGGTTGTATCTCTATTCTGTACATGCTGTATATTCAGGAGCAGTAAGTTCAGTTCTTTAAATTGCTGGAGGGACAAATAAATATATTGTAATGTTAAGGTAGTGTACAAGAGGGGTCTTTTTAATTTATGCCATGGAAGGAATATGTATAGCTGGTGAAATTCAAAGGATTTTCAGGAATACTTGCAGGGGTCATGATCAGGACTACTATAAATGAATATCCACTCTTCATCTTCAACATAAAAAGAGTTTCTATCAAAGCATAGAATAAAAAGAGCACTGTTTCTTCTACTCAACATGATATATATATATGTCCGTGATATAACTCCACCTCACAAAGATTTTGGGGGCAAAGACTCCCTCCTTATTTATGTGGAGATCCAGACATATCTATGGCTGAGAATATATTAACTCATACTTGTTCAAATGGCAGTGCAAAAATCAAAGAGACTTAGCTGCTTAAAAAATGCTGAAAGCTGCCCAAAATTAAGTTCCAAAAGGTGCTGCTTCGTGCATTGGTTCTAGCCCAGTGTTACTCAAAAAGTAGTACAAATGTGCTAACCTTTATCAGTCAGAAGTCTCTGCTGTCCTGGATTCCCATGCAATTGAAAGCAGAGCCATCTGCAACAATGGGAGCTTTATTTATCCCGCACAATTGCTGCCAAAGCAGTCCTGGGACTTCCATGAGACTGCTATGAATATGTTTGGAGTGGGATGAATCTGGCAAAGCGCTGCTAAACTGCTGTGTCACCAGTCTCAGGTCTGCCGGCTGGCTGCACTGACGGGCAGTTTTTGTGCAGGGTTATTAAGGAAATTTTAAAGCTTTTAGGAGACTGAAATAGCAGTCAGTATTCAGTCTGCCTGCCCTGGTAGAGACTCATGATTGCTCTACCCTCTAGAGGCAGTGGAGAGGATGTAATTGCTGCTGCTAGGACAGTTGATGAAGATTTAAGGTAGGGACTATGGTTTGCGCCCAGCCCTGCATCCTGCACATACGACTCCCACTGAGGCCGCCGGGAATTTTGAGAAGTAAGGAATGAAGAGATGAGGAAAGAGTAAAAATGTGAAGCATTTTGTATAGTCTTTCTGCTGACTCCCTGGACCTCATTATGAGATTGTACATTCTTTTCATTATTCAAAGTGACAGCAGGTGTGTACCCGAGGAACAAGAATTTAAGTCTTTGTTTTTGTCAGGGACATTCAGCACTTTCAAATATGCTGCAGAGCATTTATCTGCTGCAGCATGGGAGAAATCTGTGGCCTCCTGAGTGTCCTACTGAACTGGTCATAATCTTGTTAGCCTCTCTAATACGACTTACTTCTTCCCTGGACTAAGAGTCACCCTGTTCTCATAGGAGACGATGATGAAACTAAATCTGCTCTCCAGCCTGTAGGACTCCCTAAAGAAGAGTGATTTGCTGGCAAGTCAGGACTTGGTAGTAGCGGCAGCTGTACTGATAAGTTCACACAGAATAAGCTCCACAGTTCAGAAGCCTTCTTGCAGGACGTTATTACCAGGCTTAGGTAGCAGTGAGAATTTAGGAGCATCAAACTGATAACCTACCTAGAAAGCTCAACTGATTGCATCCCAGAAGATGGAGCCATTAAAGCAGAAGGACTCAAGCACTCTACATCCTAAGACATCTTGGCATCTTCAGTCATACAATATTTAATTGCCTCACAGCTGGGAAAAGCTCTGGGTCATTCTTACAAGGGGTATATCCAAATATTCACTGAAAATAAAGTATCAGTGTGAATTTTATGGAGACTAATACAATTCCTCTTTTGTGAATGTGCCTTTTTGTTTATGTACCCTTCCTGGCTCCTCAGTAAATGGACTCTCTAGACCTGAGGCTGAATCAAAGTTCAGACGAGGACAGGACTGCTTTTGGTGACCACAACTTAAAGAAATAGGGGACAACAAAACAGAGTGGAAGTTATTCTCTGAGGTGATTCTGTCATTTTTTTAATGGGTTGAAAAGACAGAATCAAGAAACAAATAAAAGATAAAAAGAAATTTTATATTAACTGTAAACTTAGTTACTTGAACTCTTGCCAGAGTGAAGATGAGAACCTTTTAAACAGCCAGATTCCATGCATGAGTGCTTCTGCTCATGGACAAACATAAATGATTGCTCATGAAACAACCACTCAGCTCTATGGTTAGAATTTGGATAATTAAGGATTGTGAGGGCATATTTCTTAGCATATAACCCTCTGTCTGAGAAAAGCACATAGAAACTTTGGTATGACAGAGCAAATGTGAAAGGCAGGTGCATGCCAAGCTTGAGAACTTGGGAAAAAACAAAACAAGAACAAGAACAACAACAACAAAAAACAACAGCATGTATTCTACTACCAGCATTAAATTTGTGCTTGTTTTTAAAGATGCATATTGAAGTGAGGGTTGTTGGTGAATATTTCCTATCAGGAGTAAGTCTAGGCTACTTATCGGGATTGGCTTGCAGAGGCCAGACAGAGCAGTGAGGGGGAGCTTACACCAAAGGATTCTTATGCCAGATTTTGAACATTTCAACTTGGCTTTGAAGATACAACCTTGTCCTGATGTGCAGTTGCAGTATCCCAAGATAGGGTCCCCCATGTGAGGCAATTGGTGTGGGTTTCCCCAGGTGGTCTCCATCATTAACTGCACCACACTCCAAAGGCAGAGTTGATCACAAGTAAAGTGATGGATATAAAGGCAAACTTTGAGATGCACTGCCCAGGCAAAAGGAATTTGTAATTGATCCAGAATTAGAGCCCAGTGTGAAGCCCAGAGCATTGCTGTGACAAACCCCTAACATGCTAACTGTGACAAACTTCTAAGCAATGTGTGTAGATATAGCCAAAGTTTGTGTGCAACATTTGGCTGTTATTTCTACCTTGAGACACATTGCAGATATTCAGGAAGGACTGTATCACAGCTTGTAAGACCATATATGTAAGGTAGGCAGTGCATGCAAGGTCAAGGATGTAAGAGGAGCATTCTCCCTAGTTACCAGATGCCTGGGAGAGTCTGTGTCATCCTGACACCAAGAGCAACAAACCCCAGTGTCATAAGTCAAAGGAAAGCAAAACCTGTAGATTGACAGTGTCTCAGAGATGTTTAGCAGTTCCCTAAACATTAATTTCTCCCTAGCATCATCACCTTGGTTTGCTTAAGGTTGTTTGCTTTTCATTTTGGTTTAAACCTCCATTACTTCTGGCATAGCGTCAAAATGTGAGGCCCTTAGACAACAGCTTGTTCACCTTCTGCCTCTAATCCCAAATCCCAAAGTGTAAGACATCTTTTGGGGGGAAGATAAAAATGTACTGCTATGCTTTATGAAGAGACTATAAGGTTCAATCAGGCTCTAGTGAAAAGATAAGATGCAAACCTCAGCAGTAAATAAGGGTTAAAGTGCTCACAGGAGGTGATGGGAATGGTCTACAGCGACAAGCTCAACATTCATCTCCTCTTGCTTTGTTTTAGCCATGTTGCTCTCTAAACATGTATAGTAGTTTGTGTCCTAAGAAGTTTACACTTCTACAGTTCTACAACTATTACAGGCAATTATAATACAATGCTTAAATATTAGGACAGTCGTTTTACAGTAATAACATTGATAGGTGTTGGAAGGCTTTTAGTGGAGAAATGGATATTTGGAGTGCAGCTTTATGAAAGATAAGAGGTCGCCAGTGATAAAGCAGAAGTATCAGTATTAGTGTACAAAATGATATAAAAATTTCTGTTAGTGTGAAAAGTAATAAAATAATTGTCATTGAGCAAAGTAACACAAGGACCAATGCAAAATATTTTTTCAGTTCTCCCAGATTCAGAAGTATCAGATAAGTAATTTTAATTCCTTCATTATGAATAAAATGGCATAGTCTGCATCCCCTCTCTTAAAAAGATAGACTAGTATTTTTTCTCATAATGTTTTGGAAGTGTAAGCATCCTGATCTCTGACTGACATGAAGTGTCCCCAAATAAAGTTACAGTAATGTCACTGGATATTACCTCAAGAGCAGGCAGGAATAGGAACAAAAGTTCAATTTAAGCTGAGTTGACAGAGATGGATGTGGAGCTGTGTCTGAGGAGTACTCAAGGCCAGAGCAATGCACAGTTTCCAGGCTTTATTTGAGTTCTTTCTGCTGGTTATAATTGCTAGTAATACATTGATATGGTCGAATAGCATAAAGTATCAAATGAAAATAGTCTTTCAGGTAAAATTTGCTACCAATCTTGTTACAAGTGAGGTGAAAAGCTTTAAAGAAACGTTTACTCAACGAATTGAAGCTGTCTATTTTCTGCCCAGAATTTTCTTTTTAAGAAACTTTGCCAAAACTCCTGATTTTTTAAATAATATTCCTTATTTTAATAAAGAGCATAAGCCAGAATTTCAGGCTCTGATACAGCAGGATTTCTTCTTTAAGTGTGCACCATGTCTACCCAGCAGCCACACATGGATGTGGTCTTCCAGTGCCAGCCCCTACTCTGAATCTCCCATCCTATTCTGAATATGATGGTGTACAAAGCCTTAAATCATGCTGCCAGGGACAACAATGTGACATAAGCATCATGACTCACTCTTGTGATCTGTTAAAGAAGGACATAAATATTACACAGATTGTCTCAATTCTAAAATACAAAAGTTGTGAGTTTTTAGGGTTTCTGAATTCAGTGCAAGGCAGAGCCATAGGCAAACTGCATCATATTTCTGTGAACTGGCAGTTCCACTTCTTTTATGGTAGGTATTTTTCATTCCTTTGACCAAAACTGGGGAAAGTAGTCTTTCCATTCACCTCCTATTCTGCCTCCCACAAAAAAAAAAAAAAAAAAAAAAAAAAAAAAAAAGTTTGAGTAGAACTTTTGTGATGCTGCCAAAAACTGATATAGCACATAAAATACAGCACTATCACACAATACAAATCAGTCATAAGGCATCTCATTCCTGGTGCATACATGCTGTGCAATGGTGAAGTGATTGCACTCCTCAGCTTCCAGAGGTTACACAGGTTACAAACCAGGTGGTGGGCTGCTATCTGCCATCCTTGCAGAAAGTACAAGTAGTCATGGGAGTGAGGTGTTATTCAAAGTGAATATGAATGAGTAAACAGTTCTGATCTAGTGTGTGCATTTTTAAGAATGAAACCTTCTGCAGGTGAGTTCCTCCTGACTGTGTGCTCCCTGGAAGCTGAGACATGCTCCAGAGGTGACTACCGGGAATAGAAGTGGAGGACTCAGATTAGATTTCAGTCAAACATCAACAGCTAGGAGACAATGGAGATCTTTATTTCCTACCAGCAACACTGCATTTGGGCCAGAACACAGCACTGGACTCAAATTCCTGTGGGATTTTCTGGAGAGCTTCAGCCTCCCAACCTCTTTTGCTGTTATGCATAAAACAAATAACATTTTTATTTGTGGTACATATCAACTTGCTTAGAACAATACAAGAAAAGAAAACACATCCCCGCTTCCTTTTTTTGGTAAGTTTTCAGAGCAGTATGGTCTAATAGTTCATCCAAAAAAATACAAAGGAATGTGACACTCACTCCCTTGGCGGCAGGATGGAAAGCTGATTTAACTGGGAAAGGCAACTCTTGACAACAGAGAAGTTCCTTTCCTGGGCAGTACCAAACATAGAGGTTCACATCCTTGGCTGTTACAAAGGAGATTTATACTCTACCAGAAACCATCCCTATCTTTTCCAGGTTGACTCCAATAGGGAAGATGAAAGGCAAAAACGTTAAGGAGGAACCAAGATACTAAAAAGGTTAGTATTTATAGCACTGACCTGTAACAGATTCAGACAGATAAACTCCTGCCATCAAATGGCTTGGTTATCTGAAGGGCCTATATGCCGACGGAAGGCCACTGGCATCAGACACCGGAATTGTTTGTGAGCGGGAGGCACAGCTTGTGATCTTGGGAGCCAAGCGCACCCAGGGCACTCATAAACCACCATGCATACCTGACTTCTCTGTCAGACCAATACATGGTGACTCCTCAGATCAAAGGTAAGGCCCCGCTCCTCATTTGCAGAAAATAAAACTAGTTGCACGTGGTCTATCAGGAAAGATACAGTTGGAAGCACTGGCGATAATAGATAACAGTGCTGTGTGCTGGGCATTAAGCATAAACCAGGGATCCTGGCATGCTGCCACCACCAACTGCCACACCATAAAGGTGCGATAGTGCTGGCTATGGCAGTGAGCCCTCTGAGCAGCACTGCTGGCACCAGTACCCTTAATGGCAGATGTGCGGCTAAACAGCTTATGTGATATCAGTCTCCTCCTCTCCTCTCCTCTCCTCTCCTCTCCTCTCCTCTCCTCTCCTCTCCTCTCCTCTCCTCTCCTCTCCTCTCCTCTCCTCTCCTCTCCTCTCCTCTCCTCTCCTCTCCTCTCCTCTCCTCTCCTCTCCTCTCCTCTCCTCTCCTCTCCTCTCCTCTCCTCTCCTCTCCTCTCCTCTCCTCTCCTCTCCTCTCCTCTCCTCTCCTCTCCTCTCCTCTCCTCTCCTCTCCTCTCCTCTCCTTTCCTCTCCTCTCCTCTCCTCTCCTCTCCCTCTCCTCTCCCTCTCCTCTCCCTCTCCTCTCCCTCTCCTCTCCTTTGTCATGGATGAAGCAGAGTGTGGTGGTCTTCAGGCCAGGAATCCTTATCCTCATTTACCTCTTCCTCACAAGGTAAAGAACTGACTTTCATCTGATGACTTAAGAATTAATTTACTATACTTTGATTGCCTAAGATTTTATATTTTGTCTATTGATATCCTCACAAAGGAGAAGTAAATACAGGTAGATGACAAGGGAAAGCAGCTTGAACCAAGCAGAAAGCCTTAGTGATAGCAATTTTATCACTCCTATTTCAGAAGATGCTTGAATATTGCAGAAAATGGTAGAAGGGAAGTGAGAAGACACAAAAAGGCACTGCAGCTTTATGGATGAACTGCAAACCACAACATCAGGACAGTTCTATCCCAAAAAAGAAAACCCCGTCCCTTAACTGTTCTATGTTGCACTCAGTGCGACTGGCCTGTGTTGCGATGTTTCACACTGATGATGGTGGCTAAATTTTACCTCTGGTCAGAATAAAGCACACCCCAGCAGCACAGCACAGTTCATTTTCCTGTCCGTGTGTGCACAGCATGCACTCTATGTAATGAAGGATAATTATGTCAGTACATAATTATAGATAAAAAAGCAGTGAGTGCAATGCCAGAGATGAGATCAGTATGGCAATCCTGAAGAGATATACATCCACCTGGCATATGGTTTAAGGTCAGGCCTGGGACTAGGGTCAAGAAGCTATTCTTTCACCAAACTGTTGCATGACCATGAGGAGGGCATTTCACTTTTTTTTTTTTCCCCCATTTCCCATGTGATGCAAATTAAGGCGATTTTTCAGATGAATATAATTTCTCTGCGGAGGACCTATGAAAAACTCAGGCAATGTTTGAATCATTTAAATGTTCTTTCCCAAATATCCTCTATCAAAGTTTACAGAGCTGCACAAAGGCTGGGAGACTTACAGGAGTTTAAAGGGAGTATTTATAAATCAACTAAGCACTGATTGATAGACAATATACAGATATTCAGAGTCTATAACTCCAAAGACAAAGCAGATTTGTAGAGGAAAACATAATCAGAACAGGTCTACTGGAACTTTGAGAGAAAAAGTAAAACGTTTTACAGTTTTTCTTTTGTTGGGATATATGGGTTTTCATATTGGAATGAACACTTACTACCTAATAGATTTAGACTATGACCATATAAAACATTTAAAGGTAAGAAACAGTCCTTACTTGATGAGAGGTTGCCTTGTTCCACATATTACTGAAGGCTAGACAGGAGCATTAAATCATTTATTAGACCAAATATATATATTTTTTTGCATCTGAAAAGGCGTTAAATTTTGAGCTGATGTCCCCCTACTGTTAACAATTGGCTCCTTGTTTCTCTTTTTGAAATTGCTTGGCTTTACCATTAAACTGTTTGCTAATACACATTTTTCCTATGTCTCTTTCTGTGATCTATGGTTTTGAGACCTCATCCAGTCCTTTAAAACCAGTGGAAAATCCTTATTAAAAACAATTTTCTGTCTGCTCAGACCATTTATTTATGAATGAACAAACAAAAAATACCTCACAGAAGCAAAAAGCTTACCCCAAATAGGTTCAGATACCTGTAAACATATGGGACTGCTACATGGCTATCCATTCACAGATAGGGTAAAGCACATGTTCCATCCTTCTTCCCTCCTGCTTTCTCACCAGGAGACGAGGAGATCACAGATCTAGAGGCAGCCAGGAGCAGGTTGCCCAAGGAGGTGGTGTTTAAACACCCTGGGGGTGTTTAAAGAAAGGTTGGACATGGTTCTTTGGGACATGGTTTAGTGGGTGATATTGGTGGCAGGGGGACAGTCGGACCAGATGGTCTTGGAGGTTTTTTCCAGCCTTAATGACTGTATGATCAAAAGGAGGGCTACAGAGGAACACGTTCACAACTGCACGATGTGCACAGAACTGCACTAACTTTCAAGGGAGCCGGCTGAGACAAGTCAGCCCAGCCACACAGCTGAACATGGAAAAAACAGGGGCATTGTTAAAAACCATTCCTTTGTATGAAATTCCTTTGTGTTTACTTCTCCGAAACACTTTTTAAAGGCCATTCATATAATGCTGGAACAAGAATAGGAAATGCCTTGCCTCAGACTTCCTGTTGTCAAAGCAAAAAATAATCCAATATCCTTCTGCCTGCGAGCTGGTGTGGGCCCAAAATGCACTTTGCTGTGGCACAGGGGCCTCCAGACAGGCTCCTGGAGCAGGACCATGGTACTGGTGTGGCACAGCTGGGAACACACCCTCTGCAATGGGCACCACGCCTGCTCTTCCGGGTCATCTTTTATTTTTAATTCACACAGTCAGAGGAATGGAGAGAGGAAGAGGCGGGTGTTACACTGAGTTGAAGTCCAAAGAGCATTGTTTTCTCATTATGACCATTGTTTTGCCATCATGGATAATTATAATCTGACATCTCAAATCTTTTAAATCTTTTTTTTTTTTTTTTTTAACTGCACCAAGGCACTGAAGCCAGAGACTCCTTGGTGACAACCCAGGAGATGTTTGTTGTTCTTCCTGACTGTGTATGTTATTTTATGGGGATTCTAGGGTATTGCTGTGGACACGCCAGATATTAAAACTTCATTATACTCGTGTTTGCAAAACAGATCTCAGTCACTCTCCATCTTAGACAATTACCCTGGCAGGCAGATTCTGGAGAAATAACAGCCAAAAAGAATGAAAACACTTTTCAATTGCTTTGTTGAAGAAGTGAAATCTGATGCAAATTCACTTAGTCAGCCAAAATACTCTAACGCGCCCATATTCCCAGGGAGGTACTTTTCCAATTTTCTGAAGTCAAGCTACTTGTTCCTCCTAAACCTTTTTCCAACTCTAGCTATATTATGAAGGGAAATGTTTTACCTGAAAACTACACCAGCACATAGATCTCAACATGAAGCAGGGAGGTGTGCTCCATCCTCACCCTTGGCAGCCTTTCCTGTGTGATCGCATGCTGAAGGGAGAAGTGTGAAGCACTGCTGATCCTGCTCCTGTGAACAGAGGGCTCAGGTGGTCAGCGCTCGAGATTCAGTGCAAAAACTTCTTGACATTAAGAATTACCAAGGCACTGATGATCTCTGATATCTTCTAGTCCCATGAAAAAAAAATCATGCAATTTGGTTGGATCTACTAATTGATTCTCACTTCCCAAACTGGTAGCATTAATGTGGTAGGGCTACTATGAATGTACTGCAGAAAAAAAACACTAGTGATATCTACCATAATTGTCTCAATTTCATGGACACCATGGTCTGGTATTTCTGTCATTTTGCAAATCTGAATTCTTTGGGCTGTCGGTGTCTGCTGGGACCTCCTTTACCAAAGGACACCAAGTGCAGGTCTGTCCTAACTGCCAGCCAGTTCTGTTTGTCTTTGCATTATCTTTCCTCATGCACCGTGCAGCCACTTTTATTTCATGCAGGTATTTAGTGCAAATCTTGGAAGCAATTAGTTTTCATGCTGAGTTTTTCAGCCACTGGAAACAAGACTAGTCAGTGGTGAGACCTTTAACTGGGATCTACCTTCTGTGATTAAAGCAAGACTCCTTCCAGGAGGTTCAGGAAATATCACTTTTATGACAGCTATTTCACTAATTAATATTGCTGGAACATTTTCTTGCCTCAGAGCAGATAAACTCCTTTTATTGTTTCTGTCCCTAAAGAGGGCAGTAACCCCTTGACTCTGGAGAACTGACTTCTAAAAAAATTGGAACTAAATGGGCTGAGTTCTGCCACTGCTATCCAGCTCTTGGGCATCAGATGAATTCCCAGATTAGCAGCAAAGCATCCCCATGGCCACCTCATCTAGCACCTCTGAAAGGGACATGTGAGACTTGCTATACAGACTAATCCCTAAAACTGGGAGAAGGTGTCTCAGCCTTCAGTATCGGATGAATTCCTATACCAGTTTGCAGTTTGCCATATTACCAGCGTGCTCCTTATACTAACAATGTTCTGTGTCTGTCAAACAAACATTGTATGGGCATGTAGGAAATGGGTCTGCAAAAAGTCCTTCCTCATATTTTGTGTCTGCCAGCAAGAGTTCTGCTGAAAAATGTTTCCTTGTGAGATGGGGGAATTCATTCTGACTTCCTGGAGAAGGGTGGCTTCAGTCCCTATGGAGCTATATACGACTTCTGAGTCCCTGAAGGTAGCTGAAGGCAAGCACAGTGCCAGAAGGCTCACATTCACTAGGGAGGGGTCTATCTTTCCACTAGGAAGTTTTAGGGCAGATGAAAATAATGATATCTTGGTGAATTGATTTGTGCAGATAATGCATGTGTACATTTCTGTTCTGCTATTGAGAGCCATCTGCCTGTCACGCAAAGCCCTTGCTCCAGGCACAGGTGTGGGCAGGCACCACCACTGTGCCCAGTCCCAACTGGTGGATGGTCCTGGGAAGATGTGTGCCTTCCCTGTTTTTTTTTTTTTTTTTTTTTTTTTTTATCAAGAGAATCCTGAGGTGGGATAAAAGCTTATAAAAGCTTAATCACAACCAGCCCATGTCTAGGGAGCACACGTTTTTGACAAGTGGATATGATCTGCCTGTCCCCGTGCAGGTGACCTGCTGTGTCTGAGACCACCTCCCAGGACCACAGCCCCACATGGCACCCTGCAGCACCAGGGCTGGCTGCCACTGCACGGAGAGGGATTTCCTCTCCTGGTCCGCATGATGTAGTGCTCCATATGGGAAAGCTGATGTTCAGGTTTCATGCTAGATTACTACCCAAAATTATTCAGAAACTTATTTTACAGTAAACAAATTATAAATTGACGTTTACTTCCCAGAAAGCTCCACTCAAATCATGGGGAAACCTTTCATTAAATCTCATCATGGAGGTCATGGAGCACTATCATGTTATCTCACTAGGATGTAACATAGGAATGCTTTCTGGTTCTCTCCTCATTCTCTCTGCAGTAGGATCCCACTTGCCCAAAGACAGTCCAAACAAGACCCTAACTGCAGCCAGGTCCGTAGATCTGTCTGCTCACAACCCCTTTCCCAAAGACAGGTGCAGTGACTGTTGCCTCCTACAGAAGTAGCCCTCTTTCTGTGGTTTGCAGGGCAGCTCCCAGGAGAGCAGCCTCTGGTTTCACCAAGCGTTCATCCCAGGGTGGAGCTTACAGGTGGGGTGCTCACTTCCCTGCAGCTACCCACAAATGTGTATCCAAGTGTGACTCTAAGTGCCCAGCTGCAGGCCAGAAGATACCGCTAGTAGCACCAGATGACAACCTGTATCACCAGCAAAAGCAGTCCCTGCAGCTGCCTGGACAGCAGCAGGCCCTGGCATCATGTCCTCCCATAGGTGCTGTGCCTTTGTCCCCCACCCTGCACCTGTCCTCCCTGCCCTGGGCATGCAGCTGGGCACAGCAGCGCTGCCCCATGTGGGGCTGCCTGGGGAGGGCCACCCCCAAACACCATCCAGGCAGCTTGGAGGCAAAATATCAGGAGAACCCTCACAGAGGTGACCTAGATGCTTATTGTGATTTTCTTAAACATTTGCATCACTTAAAGAAAGTGCTGCTGGTGCCCAGGCTGTGGGTCACCCCATTTGTAGAGCCACATCTGGGGGCTTCCTCTGCTCTTTGCTCTGGGCTTTGCAGGACTTTGCACCATCATGGTGGCACAAGCTGGCATCATGGTGGCAGGGAGGAAAAGCCTCTTCTCCCATCAGGTATTTTCTTAGGAACTTTGTTTGATCCGAATAGCATGATATTTGAAATTCCTGAAAACTAAGAGTACAGAAACACCCTTAGGCCTATGAGATATAGAGGGTGTGAGTGAATTACTTGGTTCAGTTTTGGTTTAGTGGCATTTAACATATTGTATTTTAGGACTGATGACTGGATGACATGAGCGACAGTGACGTAATTCTCCCATGTCAGCTGGCTTTGTGCCTTTGCCAGTCTAGCAGTTCACCACGGCGCTGACTTCAATGAATTAGGAAATTTATGAGAGATCGCTACTCTCCCTTAGTGGCTGTAATTTTCCAAAACTGCCAAAAGATAAATCGACATCACAAATGGCTGAATTCCACGTTTCACATCTCAAATCTCAGTGGCCAATAGATGTTTATTTATTGAGCAGAGTTGAGCACTTGAGCAGAGGGTTGAGCAGAGGTGTTTGACTGCTACGAGCACAGAGCCAGCATCTCCGTGCGTGCTTGCTAAACCCCCTCAACAGGACAAACCTGGCAGAGCATCACTGTATAGGCAAAGCTTGGTTGTGCTCCCCGTAGCTGGGAGCAGATCTGAGTTGATCATAGGCCTCTGGGCTCTGCTCTAGGGTGGGATTTAATGACAGACATAATCTGACCTAATGGCAGTGATTTCCAAAGCACTCAGCATTATTGTGCATACCTTTTCAATCTTCTTTCTTTCCTAAATACACATGCTGCCTTTTACATTTGTTCTCCTGGCTAATCACACAGTCCCTGGAGCAGTCAAAGTAAACAGGCTGTCTTTAAAGAGAATGAACGCAGGGCTGAGTCATTTTACAGCAGGGCAAGAAGACAAAACCACAGAGCTCGGGTCCCAGCCCTGTGGTCACCCTTTTCAGTCCCCAGTGCAGCATTTATGTCCTTAGTGCCTCAGTTTCCCTGTCCATGAAATGGAACTTATCATAATATTTGTCTATCATCAGCCTGTGAAGTGGCTTTAACAATGAAACTAGATAAATATTATCTGAACTAAATGGATATTTTCAGGTGAAATTAAAAATTTTAATACGTTTATAAGATGTTGTAACTTATTTGAACCTGAAGGTGCTGGAAGTCATTGGTTTAAGTGTTATTTAAATTGACATAATTGAAAAAATTACATGTAATTGGAAGATATTCCCTTCCCCCTAACAGGTAAGTAGAGTGGGTTTTTATGTGAAAGGTCAGTATTAAGTTCTGTGAAAACTAGTTCTTCCCTGAAAGCATAACTTATCCACTAGTTATCCCAAGAATATCTTTTTTGGGAGCATTTTCAATGTCATTTAGTCATTCAGGATCATATTTTAATTTTGTTATTTTCTCAGAAAGACATAGAAGCCAGTTGTAAAGCTGCACAATGAAAAAAAAAAAAACAAACTTGGGTTAAAACTATAAGTAGCTCCATTTGGATTTTGAATATTGTTCTAGATATACTATATATGGAGCAAGGCACTAAGATCCTGAGCCAAGGGTGACGTAATACCTACAAACACACTGGATAGAAATATTTCTGGTGAGGAATTGTCCATTGTTTAGGCCTCTCACACTTCTTTAAAGTAAGAAAAAGGTTGTTGTAACAAACCAGTCCTGTTCTCAGCCCTTACCAGATGGTTTTTGCAGCTTCCCAGTGCTGAAAAGCTGACAAGAGCTTGCTATGGTAGGAGGCCATGGGACAGACCCAAGTGTCTGCTGTCCATTTTGGTCTGCAATGTAAATACCTCACTGAAACACAACATCTCTGCTGTAAAGATATTTTCTGATGCTGTGACCATTAGGAAGTGGCTTTCATTGAAACATGACAATGACTCTGTTGTATTAAACCTGCTTTTGATTAACAGCGTGTAACAGCATCACAGTGTGACAATGGATGGTTTCTGCATACCCTGTTCCCACAAAGCACCTGGCACGTAGGATACAACCACACAGACACAGCTTGGTCTCCACTGCTGGCCTGAGGTTCTGCTCTCCTTCACTTGATGGCTGTATGAGAGGACCAGCTCTATCCTTCCCTCCAAGCTGGCACTAGCAGGGAGCTACCAACCATCAAGCAGCAGCTGCCATGGATGCCTGCTTTCTAGAAATCCTGCCAAAAGATAAAGAAAAGCTCTACCTCAGCACAAGGTTTTTCAAAGGTGAACGCAGTGATGCAGGAAGGGGAACCTCCTCAAAGCTGATGAATTCATCTCGAGTTTGCAAAGCCAGTTTTGATGTTAGAGTCAGGCTTTGAAAGGGCCATCTCTCTTCTGGCCCCTGGAGAGAAGAAAGTTTGATTGTTTCGGCCACAGGCAATGGCACCAATATAAACAGTGTGTACAACGACAAATGCTCTGTATCTTAGCACATTCATACTTCAGGAGTCACCAACAGGGATTTAAACACATCTGAGTGCTCAGTAGGCACTGGAAAGGACAGAAGATTGTGTTTAAACAAACATTTGCAGTCTTGCTGTAACAAGAATCACTGACAATTAAAAAAAGTTAGCTTGCAAGTAGCCTGGTACTAGTTATTGTATGCAAGCCCCCTTTGTATGTGAGGGTCCTAGCCCGCCAAATGTTGTTTTATGTGAAATGAGTGAATGCTACCAACCAGTGCATATGCTGCTCTGTGTGCCACCGTCCCAAGTCAATCGTGGTCCATCTTTGCAGACGCTAAAAATAGTGCATGTTGAGATTTGCAAACTTAAAGCAGTAAATAAAAGCTCTCAGTCTGGAGCTCTTGTAATTAAAAGGTGACTTTTGGTGTATCCCTGCTGGGGAAGCTAGCCAGGGGGGAGGGCAGCTGTTTGCCCAAAAAGTGTGAGCTGAGATGGGTGGGGGATGTCTGCTTAACAGCCCGCATTCCTGGGCTCTGCCAGCTCCCTTTATCTTCCGATCTTAATGTTGAGAACAAACAACCATTTGTACTTGAAGCAGGCTGGCTGATGAGACAGGCATTTCAGGTGTACAAGTCCTACGGTGCTGCCAATTTGTAATTACCGCACCAGGCATTTCGCAATATTTTGCGTTTTTTTTTTTTTTTTTCCAAAGCTGCAATCTCATCAATTTGTGAGAATTTCAGCCCAGATTTCACATGATTATTGTTATTTTTTTCTAACATGCAGCTTGCTGTTTCACAGGAGGTGAAAGTGATTTCAGAAGACCTGTGATTTTAGAAGCATTGCTCTTGTACTAACCATTATGGACTGAGGCAGGGAATTGCTCTCCAGATGACCCCCACCAGCCTGAAGAGCAACTTCCCTCAAATTCCTCCCTGGGAAGTTCAGGGATGAAGTGGACACACACGATGTGGTATCACTGGATCACAGCATCACAGCGGGGCTGAGGCCCCCCGGGCCTGTCTGCTCCCCCTTGCACCAGCAGGGCCACCCCGAGCAGGGGGCCCAGGCCCATGTCCAGGTGACTTTGGGAGACCTGCGAGGAGACTCCACAGCCTCTGTGGGCAGCCTGGGTCAGGGCTCAGTCATCCTCACAGGAAAGAAGTGTTCCCTGAACAACATAAAGTTTGGAAAGCAGGAAGAGAAGAAGAAATGTACTGCTCCACTTGCAGAAGTGCTGTGTACAGCAGCCACTTTGCACAAGAGCAGCTGGTCGTAAGGTTTAGTCCAGCAACAGGCCCCTCAGTATTTCTTTGGATTTTCATGTTGCCTTTACTGGCCTTTCTCAGGAGGTGTTTCTGGGTATGTGTGCGCTCTCCACACCAGCTGAAATGGACATGAGGTGGTCACACATCCCCTGTGATCAGTGGGTGCCCTCAGGGTGGCTGTGCCAAGGTGGGGCTCCAGCCCCTCCAGGCCTGCGGCAGCAGCACCAGGCCTGCTCCGGGCCTCCTTGAAGCGGCAGAATCCTCCAGAGCAAAAGAAGTTAATCACAGTCACAGCTATTTTTTTATTTCGTCCACTTCCAGGGCAAATACTACAGTATGAGGTGTTATTTTCCTCACTGCAGCATTGAAATGCCCAGCTGCCAGAGAAGATGTTGGGAAAAACTTCGGTATTTTGCCACAACCTCACAGAATTGGCACTGCCAGCACTTCTTTCGGATACAAACAGGTCAGAGTACTGACCAACATAGTATTGGAAACAAAGAGATGTGTAGAAGCTGCAGTTCAAAACAAGATATTGAAAAAACGTGTTGCTAGAACTTGTACAAAAAATTTGTTCATATCTGCAAGTGTCAGAGGATACAGAAACTCTCCTCTTCTGCAACAAAATTGGCATCAGGTAGGGACATTTTCCTGTATGCTGTGCATGGCTGTGCCTCACAGGACACAGGTACTAATGAGGCTGACCAAAAGCTAAGATTTACATGAAAATGCCATCAAGTGCATAAGTAAAAGTTGGGTAGAAAGCCCACTTTTATGGTCCACCTTGACACATTTATAACAATGCTGAGAAACTGCCTACTTGTCAGGGTACCTAGAGGGTACAAATTTTATCATGGTTTCTCAGAAAGAGGTCTGAGCTTTAGCTGTAGGAAGGGAATATGGAGCTTAAATGGCATGAGATGAGAGGCGGATAAGCAAAGATTCCCCATGGTGTCTCCTCCAGCCAAGGGGCGAAGGCAGGGGCACTGAGCTGAGAGAGGCTGCAGGTGCCTTTGGAAGGCTGCAGCTTCCAGACACTGAGGCCAAGTGATGCAAGCATCCCGGCCATTCACTCCTATGTCTTTCATTATTAATAATAATTTATACTGTGCTCAGAAGTGTGTTAGATATGAAGACATAACAAGTACAGGATGCATAAAGCTGTTTCTATAGTGAGTACAATTCCTTCCCAGTCATCTAATGTAAAAATAAACAACTCTTAGACAGAAGAAACTCTTTCTCCATAGAGACATAAATGTTGGCAGATGCAGCAAAGTATGCACTGTGAACCATATTTCTCTATAGAGAAGGGTTGGGCTAAAGTGTGTCAGCTCCATCAACCCAGGCTGAAAAAAAATTGCTAGGTTCATAAGAGAAAATCAACTGACAAGATGAAAATGCAGTAGGTGGAAATTAGCAGCTAACTGTGCTCATACTCGTGTGCATGGAAGATAACTGGCGATCACTGTCCAGGCAGATCTGTAAAAGGAAGCTAAGGAGAAGGTGCAGGCAGAAAAGTATTAAAAAAGAATAAGGATAGGAGTGAATATAGCTAGAATAAGACCCAGGTTATCATAGAGGAGTACCCAAAGGAGACCCAAAGCAGTGTACAAGCCCAAAGCAGTGTGCAAATCAAACTGCAGTCCATGGAAAGATCAAAAGATAACAATATTGCAATTAAGATTTTTTTTTTTAATTTTGTATCTATGAAGGGGGTTAATGGCTTCACTGAGAAAGACTTGAACTTTGTGCTGTGCCATCCCATTATGGTGTGGATGGGCAGTGAGGATCATGTCACTGTTACTGCAATTTTATGTTACAGGTGCCAGAAGAGACACAAGTGACAAGGAGGAGGTTGTTCTTCACAGGGATTTAGCTTCCTTTATACAGCATCCAGTTTTTTTAGAGTGAACTTCACTTACAAACATCATTATCTGAGGATATGTTTTATACTCAGATCTAACATATGTAACCTCTGCATTTTTTCCATTTTGTCCAAGCTTTGGAAAAAGAAAAAAAAGGAAAAAAAAAAAAAAAGCAAGAGTCAAGTTTCCCTTAGCAATAGCATCTGTACGTTTACTCTCATAAAGGAATAAAATCATCCTATTAGAAAACATTATCACAATATATCTTTTAACTGGGTAACTTAACAAAGTTTTTGAAATTTTCGTTTCAACCTTTGTATGGCTAAATACTATCATCTGTTTTCCCAGAAGGAAGAAGTACTCAGAAGTTGAATTATTCCTGTCTTGAGAAAACCAGCTGCAAAATAACCAGTTTGGGAGCTCACTTCTGGGTGCAGGGACAGCAACCCATACTAGTACACTGCCACATGGCCAGAGTGCAGAGCTGTGACAGGCTTGGCCAGCAGAGCCATGTGCAGTAGACATCACCTTTTATCAATGAAACTTGCTGAAGTGCTCTCAGTCTTGAGATTTTCCCCTTATTGTTGCACTTTTCCATTTGAAAACAGTAACACATTTTATATTTTTTCCAGGCAGAATCACTGCTGACCTCACTGAGACCTCTGCAGAGAGGCTGGGAGGCATTACTGGACCTTTTTAAATGGCTTATTTTGGATATTCAGTTATTTTTGCACATGCACATACACACTGGCACTATATATATATATTTAATTTTGGCGCAAGAAATAAATCTAGCAATGGGCTCCATTATTTCATAGTTCTTTTCCCCCTGGCTAGTGTGTAGCAGCAGAGCCCATAGTGTTCTGTGTCCCACCAGCAACCTTTCCCTACTAAGAGCTAGTGCAGCTCAAGTAACCTGGAGGAGAGGCTCTGAAACTGCCCGCTCTTTCAGGATTTCTCTCTGTAGTATTTCTCTAATTCACTTGTTACATTACTCATGTATTATTTTGCTGATGTCTATAACGTCATTACTGCTAAAGTCATATTTATGTTCAGTTAATAAATAAACTCATACATTATTTATTTTCCTACATTGAAGAGCCTGGGGGTGCTGGTGTAATAACCCATGTAGTGCTATTTATTTTAGAGTGGAGCAGAACTTTATATATATATATATATATATATATATATTTTTTTTTTTTTGTTTGTTTATTTTGTAGTCAGAATTTATTTTGGAGCACAGTCACTTGCTGGAATTTCTGAATGTATTTTCAGTTCATTTAAAACATACTAATAGTACAGCAAGTGACCACTGCTCTCTTTCTCTATAGGTGGCTGTTAAGCTAAAGTAATGAGAAGGATTGTTAGCCTAAAGTTACCAGAAATCATTGTGAAACGGCCAGAGAAATATCATTTTCACCCACAGCTCCTGACCCGGGGGTGTACACTGGGAATACTTCTCTAACCTAGGGAAGCGCCGGCTGCGTGCTTTGGTGCCCGGTTGAGACACTTGGCACAGCTTCGCATCACAAGCATCCCCCCCCACACCTCACTTGTGTCCGAGCTGCTGGAAAATCGCCCAAATTTGCCCGGCCGGCGGCGTGGGAGCACCCACGGGCAGGCAGCGGCAGGGGGCAGCAGCGGGCGGCGGGGCCACGGCACCCCGGGCCCCAGCCCTAGCCCCAAACCCCCAGCCCCGGCCCCGAGCCCCCAAACCCAAGCCCCCAGCCCCGGCCCCGAGCCCCTCGGTAGTTCCCCAGCCTTACGCCCTGCGGAGCCGCTGCTGCCGCTGGCTTTGAGGGGCAGCGCCGCTACCAGGGCTGTGTGAGAGGGATAAAGGCAGCCTTCCCTAATTGTGCCCAAGAAAAGCGATCTCCAGGAAGTTTCATGTATATTTTGAATGAAGCAAAAAGGAAAAGCCCTCCAAAATATTACGACATAGATTTCACAGAGGACCCTTGTGTTCAGGGAGTTTAACAAAATCACGCGGCTATGCAGGTGATGAAAACCATGTTTATTCGCTAGGAGTTTGTTCAATATCATATTGTAAATCATGCAGTTCAAAATCTTAGCACTGTAGGAATACCTGTGCGAAATGCACTTGTCCAATCTTTTATGAAGGAAATTACTGAGAAACGTAGGAAAATGTAAGTGTAATGAAGGGTGTGAACTAGGAAGGTGTTTGGTACATGACATACAAAGAAAATGGCAGACTTGGGAGCAAGAGCTCCCCTGATAAAAAAAAAACAAAAAACAAAAAACATCCTAGCACAGATTAAGCCAGCTTCTTGAAATCAGAAACCCGCAGGGCAGAGCTTGCCTCCTGAGTCCACTCCTGCCATCTCATTCTGCCTGGGGGGTCGCTTTGCCACAGCCACCAAGCAGAGCTCCTCAAAGCATGAAGAGTCACAGGTGTAAGTGACATTGGGAAGTGAGCTTTGGGAAACAGGGGCACTACTGTGCCATGACTACAGCATTCAAAGAAATGTTCTGTTTCTTACAAGAAGCAGCAGATTTTTGATGTGTGAAAAAGAAGAACCTTTGCTGAGGATTTGAAGATTCACTGCCAAACGTACAAGATGAAGGTCAGCTCTGGTTTGGGCTCTATCTTCTGCCAGCAGAGCTGCTTGGGGAAGTAAAGGCAGCAGAGCCATGTATGAACAGAGCAGGGGAATGGCAGGCACACAGCTGGATTGCTGACACACGTGCCCACTCTGTGCATTCAGAGCAAAGTGGAAAAACAGCTTGGTTATGAAGCTTTGTGCCCAGTGCTGTGAAATATTCCAAGTCTGGGATTGTGGACATTCTGGAAAATAGTGAATTGGAACAATCTGCTTGAAGTAAGACAACGAGTTTGATATAAGTTGTAGGATTATAAGTTTTAAATGTAGCTTTGGAGGAAAGTGCTACAGCTATTGCTCTGTCACACTGGCAGTACTTCACCTTTCCCATGAAACATCTGTCCTTCTGTGACATGCTGCACAAGTAGTATCTGGAGATTTTGCTCAGATTTACTGTGTAGATTTTTTATTTTTATTTTATTTTATTTTATTTTATTTTATTTTATTTTATTTTATTATTATTTTTTTTTTCCAAAGAATCTGCTCTTCCAAGGAATTTACTTGGGAGAAAGTGTGGTTTCAGGCCAGGCACAAGTTCTCTATTATTAAAGCAAGATTATTGTGTGAAACCATTGCTTCGTGGTTTCACACCACTGCTTCAGAAGTGTCAGCCAGTGCGGTGCTGGTGGACCAGAGGCTGAAGGCCGTGTGTCTTTCTAGGACTATGCCAGCTGCAATCAGGGGAAGCTTATACAAACAACTGTGTGCCCCAGCTAATGTCTGGAAATGAGTATGTTGCTCTGGGAAAAATGCTTTGAGATCTTCCAGTAGAAGACAACGATCTTATCCCTTTATTAAATCTGCAGTTTAAAGAAGGATTTAGGGTATAACTGCTTAAGAAAACATATGACTTCTTACATTCTACAGATAGACAATTCGATTAAAATTATTATTTTTTTTAATCTATTTTGTTAGGTGGCTTTGTGCAGTCTACTTCTTTCTGGGGAGCTGTTCTGACTCCCCTGTGGAGTGCTGCAGTGACACCCAGAGGGACCGCCCAAGACTGAGGCCAACACCATGCAAGACATTTATGCTGAAGTGAGCTATAGCACCTCATAGGACTGACCATCTGAATAGGAGATCCACACATAAGGAGAAGGTTAACTACATTTTACTGACCCCTAACTGAAATAGAGGCCTGTGGGTGTGTGAGCAGAGCCACCCCAGATTAGAGGTGTCAGGAGGCTGCCCTGTGCATGCATCTGCTGCTCCTGGTGGCTGCCTTGAAGTAAGGAGGCTGGCGGGCACTCGTGAATCCACTCATCACACGGGTGGTTGGATGAGCACTAATGGCAGCACAAAGGAGGGGCTAGGTGTTAGATATAAGATGCTGCTGGTCTGTTTCCCAAGATAAAGCAGCCTGATGATTTAACTGTGAGGTCAATGGGGGCAGGATCTGTTAGGATATTGTCACACTCCTCACAGATGGTGTGGGACATCCCACCAGGACAGGGGGCTCTGCTCCTGATCCTGCTGGGTAGTGGCATTCCCTCGTCGTGTCCCAAGGGATGTCACCAGCAGGGGTGGCTTCCCCAGCAGTGTCTGTCAAGGAGTCCAGTCCCAGCAATTCCCCCTCTGGGCTGTTCCCACCCTGCAGCCGCTGAGATGGAGAGGGAACATCTGCCAGGGGCAACAGCCAGCCCTCTCCTCTTCACATGCTGCCAGCAAGCTTGCGAAATTTGCATCAGACACTGGGTAAGGTGTTATCTGGAGCACAGAATGTACCTCTGACAATGGTCTGTTTGAACAAAAATCTCCCCAAAATATAGCATGAACTGTGCAATTGCCAGTGCTCTTTCCCAGAGGAACCACTTGCTCCAGACACCAAGGACCTGGCAGTGGGACAGTACCCACCAACTGCTTACCTTCAGAGCAGAGTTTACTCAGCTAAGGCTGCTCTTCTCCCGCAGTTAGCAGCTTGCAAGGTGGAGGGACTTTCTGCCACTGATACGGTGCATCGAATTTATGGTGAATGGCATATTCTGCATCCTGTGGAATAACACAAGCAGATGATCAGCTGAATCCTTTTCTCTCCATCGGCTGTCTGTGCACTAGTTGGAGTCTGCATTATTTCCTTCCTTGAGTTCCTACTAAATAGTTTGAATACTCCAGGACCCAGAGCAAGCTCAGCTCTCTCATATTCTTATCTATCCAGCCTCAGTAAATTTAAAGACAATGGGCGACTTTTAAACTGACATAATAATCATTTCTTGTTTATCCTACCAGCGTGCTCAGGAGCATGGTCTGAGCCAACATGTCACAGCTATTCTGTTGTTAATTGAATTAGGCACGCTCAGGTGGTGCCAATAAACTGCACCATGTAGCCATGTGTGCTGCTTGGTAAACATTAGTAAAGTTTAACATCAAAAATTTACACTGGCCCATGTCTGCTTTGGTTTCACAGGAACTTCCCTCAGGGCAGAAGGTGTGCATATCTCAAGATTTTCAATCGGTGCTCGTGATACTGGGTGGGCCGCCAGCTGCATCTTCAAGCAGCCTGCCTGCCAGAGAGCACCTGGGTAAACGTGGTGTGTGTCTGAAACACAGTCTCACCAGACTTGTGAGCAGTTTTTAAGTAGGTCAAGTAACTTTGAGCATCATGTCTCAGATCAGACCTTCCTGTGCAGGAGGTTTTATTTATAGCCATAGCTGTATAGATACAGATGCAGAGGTACAGATACAGCCTTCAGCATTCACGGGGGAGTGGTTGATTCTCATTAGACTCTTGGACCCAATTCCTTTGGGATTTCTCACCTTAGGGTGTTGCCAGGGACTGTTGTATTGTATGCAGATGGAAAGTGACAAGCACTATATAACCAAATTATAAAATGAACCAAGTCATTTGATATTTGAAAGAAAAAACACTTTTCCTAGTGCTCATCATTTATTAAAACCTGAAATCAAGAGCTGAATATTTATAGTTTATTTTTGTTCCTCTTTCTTGAGCTCTCTAGACAAACATTTTGTTCAGTTGGCCTAAAAAATTAGCTCCACATGCAGAAAGAACAAATCTGAAATGCTTTTCTGGATTTATTTTCTCTTGGAAGAAACTAAGAGTTTTGCCCACTGATGAGCCTGTTTTTTTTTCCAGCTCACTACCTTTCTGGCGCTTCTTCACTTTGGGTTTTTCTCTTCACTACAATGCTGTGATGCTTGGGGCCCATGCTAGCAGGGATGCTCGGTGTACCCCTTCCCTGGGGCTGTCACACATCGGTGCAGGACTTCTCAGCCACAAAGACACGTGCATGTACTGCAGAAAAACCCTTTCCTGCAGAGCAGGTGAAGACCTGGAAATGTCCTAGAGCACAGAAAGGAATTTGAAGTTTTGTCACCTGTATATCCAAAGCCCAAAACATCCTCACCAGAATGGGCTTTGGGAATTTGGCACTTCTCTGTGAACAGCCTCTGAGCCCAATGGATAAAGTGTCCAAGCCACACATTTAGTTACAGAAAAGCTCAAAGATTTGTGATTTTTGACACCATATTGTGTAAAGCACCTCTCAGACTGTCATGCTAGAGTCACAGCTGTGTTAAGCTGCAGAAGCACCCAACACTCCTCTGTGTTCGATTGCTCTGTGAACACAGAAATGCTTGTGAACAATTAAGCTTGCGATACTTTTCCTTATTTTTTTCAGGATTTTGGCAGATCCCATCCCATCATGCACATGCAGTCACACCTATTGTGCATGTGCTGCAGCTCTGCGTGCTGCCAGATTCAATTCCTTCTTTATTCCTGACTGACAAACATACGAAACAACCTCTGCAGCAGTCCAGTATAAACAGCTACATGCACACTGCATTCTGCTGTGCTTTCAAAAGGCAAGCAGCTGTATACAGGCTCCAGCGAGGATCTCCCACTCGCTGTATGCACACCAACCTGCCCCATGCTCCAGCACTCCTAGGCCCCCTGAGCACCTATGGGGCAGGAGAGTGGCCTTTCCTGTCCAGGTGGGGAACCAAGAATCACAAGGTGAGCAGGAAGCTTGACTAAAAAGGGGAAGAGGGCAGTCGGTGAGAATTCATCTCCTTAGCATGGGCTGCTCCTTGGGCTGCTTTCTACAGACTTTAATAGTAACTACTTCATGCTTCAAGTGACATGCCGAAGCACAAACACTTTTGTGCTTGTAGTTACTGCATACTGATGCATCCAGTCAAGCTTTGGAATGGAAACGCTCCGCATAAAGGCACATACTTGGTAGGAAACCCAGTGGCAAAAGGAAAAGCTGAACCGCTGCTTCTCTGCACTGCTGCAGTTCACAGATTCTGGTGCAATGCCCCCCCCTCCAAAAAAAAAAAAAAAAAAAAAAAAAGAGTTGTTTTATTTACACATGCAACAGGAAAAAACCCTGGCTAGGGGTGCATGTGGGGTACTTCAGGAACCAGCAATCGGTGAAGGCAGCAGCCCCAGGTCAAAGCTGGTACAGGGAAGACAAGAGGTGGGGATGCTGGCTCATGTGACACAAAGCAACTGAGTTCCTCATTGTCGTGCACGTTCGTTCGGAAGGGCTCAGCACTGTGGGGCAGATAAACCAGACATCCACAGACCTGACCTGCCAGCTGCACGTGTCAGGAGCACAGCGGACTAACATCATGCATGCAAGGACTGTGCTCCTGTGGAAAAAGATACTCCAGAGGCAGGGTGTCGATCCTGATGGAACAGCTTGAAGCTTAGCATTTTCTCCAGGCTGTTGAAATGGAAGTTACTGTCTTCCACACTTTTTTTATCTGCTTAAATAATCATAGAATCATAGAATCATAGAATATCCTGAGTTGAAAGGGACCCTTAAGGATCATCAAGTCCAACTCTTGAATTTCAAGATCTCATTTCAAGATTTCAAGTTGGATCAAATTCCAACTTCTTGAATTTCAACTCTAATCATTTCAAGTCAGAAGACACCATTAGGAAAATCTGCTTTGTGCACAGTGGGGAGTTTTACACAAGGAAGCATAAACTGCCCAGAAAAGCAGAGTATCCACACTGCACTTCAGCATAACAGGATTTTCCTTCTGGCACTTAAAAGAACACTTGTTCATCAGTAAGAAGCAAGCAAGTGGCTTGCTATACACCTCCTGCAACATATACAATTATACAATACAGCAATGCTTTGCAATTACACAGCCTTTTTCATTCAAATGCAACAAATCATTTTGCAAGTGTTCATTAAATAACTTGCACAGCATCCTCACTGATAAAACACACATGTTAATTGTGTCTCAACCACAGGCCGAGGCACAGAAAGATTTGGGGACTTGCTCAGGGCCACGCTTTGATGATCAGTAGGAAACACGTCTTCCCTCTCATTATCTAATGGCAGTTCCTATATGCAACTTTCTCTGTTCAGATTTTAAGTACAGATGACTGATGCCATCTTTCTGTTCCAGTTGGAAAAACCTTATGTGTCAAATTTTGAATGTGAAAATACCATATTTGATACAATATATACCATAAAAAGAAATTATGCTAATAAGAACTTGCACATTCATAGACTTTTAAATCCTGAAGCATCTCAAAGAGTTCTTCCCTGCATATTTATGATTTTCACTTTGCCACCTCTGAAGTGGAACAAAACCTCCCCTTAGTAGCACACAACAACACTGCATGGGAAGTGAAGAACCATATCAGAGAACAGGGATGAGAATGAGAAGGGATTTATACCCAGAAACAGGGCAGTGCTTCAACGGAAGGCTTGACTGAGAATTCCAATTTATTTTTCCCTGCTTACCTGCAACACTATTATGAAAATCTGCCTGATTTTCCACTTGGCACTGAGCAGAGAACTTCAGCCCCAAGTTCTGTTATGGGAAGAGCAAAGTGTCTGGTCACTTCACCTAACCGTGTCCTTCTGGAGCACAAAGTGCCACACGCTCCCAGCCAGGCAGAAGGAAGAAAGCTATGTACAGTGCAATTTGCTGAAAATGATCCCATAATATATCATTCCCCAGCAGCTTTGTTTTTATTCATAAAGGGACAGATGAGCAGTATTAATTAACAAAGAGTCATTATTAGAAATGGATGAAACGTTGGACTTGGAAAGTCCACAAACCGCAGCTTGCTGGAGCTTGGGAATGTGCCCCAGGGCAGAGCTGCTCTGTCCTTGCCTCGCTGTTTGAGGAAGATATTAACCTGACCAGACCTTTGCTCTGACCTGCTCATGTAGTTTTTATAGTGGGAACTTAAGGGATTCCTAAGTCAGAAAATACCCAGACCACTGTGTCCATTGGCTACCAAAGAATCCAGTCCTTTTATTTGCAGTGAAATTCTTCGTTGTTTCAGTCGCCTTTGGATGATCAGGTGTATTTTTTCTAACATATGCAAACATTCACTGCCAAAACAGCTGCAGCACTCTCAAGCCAGAGGATGGCAACCCCACAGCAGGGTGGGAGGAATGGATGGAGAGGGTGTTCCTCATCTGCTTCAGCGCTAGGTTCACTGTCCCAACTTCTGTCCTCAGTGGATGCCATACACATTAAACATTTTGACTTTTTACTGTGTGCATGGGTGAAGGATATGAATGCTCAGATGACTGGGTAAGGTGAGAGACAATGTCTCAGACTGCTTCAGCAATGTCTGGACCTAACGAGATGTTATTGCTCTGCCGCTACTGCCTTGTGTCTCGGTACAGCATTGTTCCCAGTCTGTTTGAGAAAGACAATATGAATTCAAAACTGGTTCAGATGTGGTACAGCACAAATCCTGCTGTCAGTGGCTACAGATTAAGGAGTGATTTATTGTAAACTACATGACTTACTCCATGTAAAGCAAAGACAGAGTTGCAAAGAGCAAAGGTCATTGTAAGGGCTAACCATCATCTTCGCTGGATTTGGGCCTCCACCAGTAACATGGGCACAGCTAATACGGAACATGCAAAAAGGACCAGAAAGAGACGAAAATCTCCTCATTCTGCTTCTTCCCAAATTCTAGTCTTCCAACTGAAAACACCCCCAGGGAAAATCAGTGCAGAAGAATTAACCAAGACACTAGAGGAGAACACTAACAGTCCCTTTGGCATCCAATTCTTTCTTTTCTTTTGTTGTTGTTTCCCAATACTTTGGATTTATTGCCTTCCTGCTCTCTCTGATGAGCAACCTCTTTGAAAGACAAGTGTCAGGGAAGGACAGCAACTGCTTACTGTTTCTCCTTTCTCCTTTTACGAGCTCCCTGTGTGACACTTCCTGCCACTCAAAGGTCTGATGAAGATAACTACTTGACCTTTCTTCTGCACCAGGGAAGGAGGAATCACTGCTCAGTTCTCCTCTCCCATGCACAGTCTGTTTAAATGTGGAGTTTCTCTTCTATTTTTTAATTCTGTGTCCTCTACTGAAAGTCATCACAGCTTGTAATTTAGGCAAATAAGTTCTAAATTTTCAGATCTTGTTAACCAAGGCTGGAGTTTCTTAATGAGGGAAGTTAAGAGTAGCACTTTTGTTTGATTTTCATTTCAGAGCATAGAAGAGGACTCCAGAAGTTAAATGCTAATTTTATTAGATTATTATCCATTGAAATACACTGAGATTGGTGTAATAACTCAACTAATGGCATATGTAATTATTTGATTACTGTTGCTGAACTCTGGAGCTGTGCATATTAAAAATATTCTACACTAAGATAAAGCCAAAGAATAATCTAACAGTCATGAATTCAGGTAGAACAGCTATAAAAAATGTATTTGCAGTATTAAGCCTTCAAAATGAAAAAACATCAATATATCTCCTGTTTTCCCATCTCTAACTCAATGTGATGTTTCTAGGCTATTCAGAGAAACATATTACTATTTCAAACAGATTAACTTCTTCTTTTTTTTTTTTTTCCTCTTATTTTTCAAAGTAGTTAAGTATCTGTATATTGAAACAAATCTCCTGCACCATCCTCATTCCAAACACACTTAGTGTTACCAACTGTGGCACATCATGAGTCAAGATACTAAACCTGTTCTAGATGAGGTATTTCTTTACCCATATATACATATATAGTAATATATATATATATTATTTTTTTTTCCCCACTGATTCACAGCTAAGGACCTGGCACACTGCTGCTAGACAACAGAAATGAATACAAACACTCCTTTTTAAGGGAAAACATGATGTGCCATGTGGACTGGAACAATTCAATTAAAAAAAAATAAAAAAAGAGCAAGAGCAGCAAAGCTTCAGAAAAAGAACTAGAGGAATTCACAGCAGGCAGAGAAGTATATTAAACACCTGATCACATTGCTACTCCTCTGTGATGATTTGGTCTAAGAAAACCCCAAATCCAAAGCTAACTCACAAAATATCTAACAAGACCAAATGGGTGCCACTGAAAACACGTCACAGGTACCTTTGAGCCAGGTTTTACTCATAGTAAACATGAAGCTACCAAACTTGTCCTGCCAGGAGTGGTCAGGTGCAGGCTCTTCAAAACTCTGACAGAGTTAAGCTGGCAAAGAAAACCAAATAAACCCTTCAGATGTTACAAAGCACAAAAATTTCCAGTGTGATCAGCCCCTCCAGGTCCTGCAGGCTGCCATGCCCTGGGCTTCCAGCAGACCTTCCTGGTTTTGCACAAGGGTATTTTAATGGAGATTGGGAGTTTCCTGGATGGCAAAGACACATACCCATGGGGCTGGCAGCATGCTGACACAGCCTTCTGCAGCTGTGCTCCTAATGGGGACACAGAGAATTAACAATAAATTTGAACTGAGTTGTTTAAGCATGCTTGTTCATTCTACATGTTGTACTTATGGTTGTATGCATTTATGATTATGCATTTATGATTTTCCCCATCATCTGAGCAAATAATTTCTCCTTAGCAAAGGCCAATGTCTAAAAAAAACCTCCCTCCCTTCTCTTTCCTCTGTTTCCTCCCCAAAATACAATCTAAAGGAGAAGGGGTAAGTTAGCTAATATTCCACCTACAAAAGAAAAGAACAATTTAAACCACAATATTTGGCTGTCGTTTCTTAATGACATGACATTGATTCAAGCCTGCTCTGTCACCAGGATGTGTCTCACCACCTCCACATCACATGTGAGCAGTGAGCCGGTTCAGGGAACCGATCGGACTGAAAACTAGTATTTTTCAAGCACAATAAGATAAAACAAGTAGTTTTCAAGCTGATCTAGTTTGCTATGGGGTACATGATTGTAAATGCTGACATAAGAGAAACCGGGGTTAAGTTTGTATGGGAGAGGACCAGGTGACTGCCCTAACTTTGGTTAAATGTGTCTTTGTTTTTTCACTGCCCCCATCTCCCAGGAAATGAAATAGGGGTGAGCTTAAAAGCTAAAAGTAGGCAGAGATGACCCAAACTGCCTAGAGCTGCAAAGCCAGAACCAGAACTTCAAATGTGGAGTCAAATGCAAAGAAAATACAGGGGGAATTTTTTTTATATTTTTTTTAAAGAAAGGAAACATATCCCATTTCCATGTTTATTGGATGGATTCAAGGGTCTGTTTCTGTTCTATTCCCAAGAGTAAAATACGGGAAGAGTTACAGAACATTTGCTGACAACAACGGACTATAGCTGGGGGGGTGGGGGGGAATATGTTCTGGAGTAAGCTCTCCAACATCCTCATAAATCCACACTGGAACAGACTATAACCATTGTATTTCCAAGACTGTTACAACAGAGCACAGCAGGACATACTCTCACCATAGCAACTCAGAGAATTGCCCCATCCAAGTGTTTCCAGTCTCTGCAACACCAGTCTTCCCCTGTCCTTGCGTCTCAAAGAAAATTGATATATTTGGGTCTTTAAATAGCACTTGAAGCCTGAGTCCCAGCTCCAATGCCACTTAAAGTCCTTAGTACCCTACAAACAACAGCAACAGGAAGCGTTAGTAACATCTCTCTTATGCTGCAGGGAGGTATTGAAAAATGGGGTCAAACATGGGAAAGAGTCCTTCAGGTTCCTTCAGTACACATCGACCCTACGGGGCCCAGCGCTCTCTCTTTATAGAGCATAGTGGAGAGGTTGCACAGAATCACAGAATTGTCTAGGTTGGAAGAGACCTCCAAGATCACTGAGTCCAACCTCTGACCTAACACTAACCAGTCCTCCACTAAACCATATCCCTAAGCTCTACATCTAAATGTCTTTTGAAGACTTCCAGGGATGGTGACTCCACCACCTCCCTGGGCAGCCTGTTCCAGTGTCTAACAACCCTTTCCGTAAAGAAGTTCTTCCTAAGATCCAACCTAAACCTCCCCTGGCGCAACTTAAGCCCATTCCCCATTGTCCTGTCACCAGGCACATGGGAGAACAGGCCAATCCCCACCTCGCTACAGCCTCCTTTAAGGTACTTATAAAGAGCAATAAGGTCGCCCCTGAGCCTCCTTTTCTCCAGGCTGAACAAGCCCAGCTCCCTCAGCCGCTCCTCATAGGACTTGTTCTCCAGGCCCCTCACCAGCTTCGTCGCCCTTCTCTGGACCCGCTCGAGCACCTCGATGTCCTTCTTGTAGTGAGGGGCCCAAAACTGAACACGGTACTCGAGGTGCGGCCTCACCAGAGCCGAGTACAGAGCCGAGTACACTTCCCTAGCCCTGCTGGTCACACTGCTTCTTATACAAGCCAGGATGCCGTTGGCCTTCTTGGCCACCTGAGCACACTGCTGGCTCATATTCAGCCGACTAGCCACCAATACTCCCAGGTCCTTCTCTGCCTGGCAGCTCTCCAACCACTCATCTCCCAGCCTGTAGCTCTGCTTGGGGTTGTTGTGCCCCAGGTGCAGGACCCGGCACTTGGCCTTGTTGAACTTCAAACAGCTGGCCCATCGGTCCAGCCTATCCAATGACCTGTTTAATGACCTGTTGGGGCTGCATGGGATGTGGTTTTAACTGTGCTCCTCCCAATGTTACCCTCCTAGCTAGCCCTTGATAAAGGGGTCCCAGTTCAGCGCTTGCCCTTGATGGAGGTGATTTTGGACAGACAGTGGCTGGGATGGTGAGAGGTGACATTCAGGCTCACGCACAGCTCTACTCCCCCTGCCCCTGCTTCTGGCACATGCCAGCCAGGCAGCTGGAGGTGATAAGGCCATGTTATGTCTGTTAATCCAGAACTGGTCTGTTAGACCGCTCATTCTTTAGTATTTCAGTAGTGTTTCATTCTAAATATTTCGTTAAAACTTCATGACAAACACCTCTTTCTTGTGTAATTTTCCTGGGGAAAAAAGACATTTAATTGCATGCTTACCGTGTGAATAGGACACCACTCTTACTTTCCTTGAACTAGAAAAAAAAGCATTTCAGAAGAGAAAACACAGACATCATCCCCTGAAACTGATAAACTAGTCCTTAGTTCCTACAAACAGGAATTACTCTGTTAACTTCCCCAGCTTACTGTCACGTCCTGTTTACTCAGGACAAACTAATAAGAAGATTTTAAAGAACTGGCAATATTGTGATCCCCGAAGAGATGGTCTTAATTCCATGCTTGTAATGGAATAGAAATTTATTATCTCCTTTACATAGGTGGATAATTTAGCAGAGAAGCTAGAAGACCCATTTTTGGGAGTTCTGTGCATCCTACTCCCACACAAACTAAATGAAGTCTTCCCTGGCCAGGGTCCCACGAGATTACTGGTATTCAAACAACTATTGAATCCTCCAATAGCTGAGCTGCAGAACTGCAAATATTATATTTAGCACTTCAAATGCTTTAAACTCGAACAGTCAGTCCTTACAACATGGGAGTAGGTGGTTTGATTTATTTTTTTTTGTCTACAAATTAGAAGAGTGTGGGGAGAGATGTGCCTTTTGAAAAAATCTGGTCAAGCAAGAAAGGACATTGCTGCTTAAGTTGGAATCAGAGATTTTGTATCTATCTCTGTCCATATTACTGATCACCTCTAGGCACATGCATTATAGGCATGCTTGCTCGTGTAAAGAAACATTTCAGTCAAATTCAGATGTCCTTGAGCAAGCAAAACGCCAGTGGCTTCAGTGGGGTTCTGCTGAGCCTCAAAGTTTTATCCAGGAGTTTGCTTTTCATGGCTTATTAGGCCTGCTAATCCCACTGAAAATGCCTCCTACAGAGCTCTGTAGGCACAGCTGAATCAGGCCCTCCTGCACTCCTGTTCATGTGATCTAGTCCAGTTGTGGGACCTGTGAGTGCAGCTGGGACAAACTCAGCTGTAGGACTGATGTGTGCTACTAGATAAAGGGAGGAAAATTATTCTTGTTTGTAACAGCATCAGGTGCAAAAACATTACGGGATCACTGCTTTTCAAAGCTATCTCCAGCAGTATAAAATGAGACTTGTTATGACAGTACCCAAAAATGTTATGTACCTGTCTACCTGCCACCCTGTACTCTACCTGCCACACAGTTTCTTCATAAAAGAAGCATTGAGTTATACAACATTACGATATGTATGCAGGTAAGTGTATGACAGAAAAATAAAGTTATTGGGATGGGACACTGGGTAGAAACAAAAAAACTCTGAGCACAGGGTTAACACAAGAAACACTCCTGCTGTCTGTGATTTCCAAACACTCTGCAAAGCCTGATACAGTAAGCTACTTTTTCTCCTATGGTCTATGATGCTCTAAAAAAAAAAAAAAAAAAAAAAAAAGACCTAAATGCTGATGTGATTTGTAACTGCCTTTGAGAGCATGCAGGCAACCTCCTGTAGACCTTTGGCATCCCGCTGATCCTTCAACTAATGAGCGACACTAAGTGGTGGAGGGCCCGCCAGCGGCAGCAATTCAGATAGTGCCAAATATCTCAACATCACACCACAAGATCTCTCAACATCACACCACAAGATCTCATGGAGACTTCTGCTTTCATTTATACTCTATTAAGGATTTTTAAAAGTCTTGGCTTCCTGTCTCATGAAGGCACAGGAGCAAGTCATGTACTCTACAAGCAAAGGAAACTCCACTCAGATGACCCACACAAGACGGCTTTTTCCAATATTTCATTTATTCTGTAGCCTTTTTGTTTTATAGGCCAGTCATATATCTGCACTAAGTGATCTAAGTGATTCAGACACTTTACAGTTAGACTTTGACCTGCAGTAATCAGAGATTATTGGATATTGCTTCTCCTCATGGACTGAATCTGCAGCCTTGGACCTGGCTTTGTGATTGGGTTTTGGGTAAAAACTTCCAAATTGGGCCAATAGTTATGGTAATCCCTTACTACTGACAATACTAGCTTCTGTATACACTAATAAACTCGTGTTATTAGACAGAGCAGTCAGCTGCTCATTCATTGTGTATCATGAAAATATGATACTGTCTTTTTTCTTTCTTTGTGTTTTAATTGCTAGTCTTTCACATCAGAAATTGTCTTTATTTGTGTACAACACACAGCAATAGGATCTTGTTCTTGAATATTATTGGGCTATGCAGAAATCATTTTTATTTCTGATGATGCACTGGAGATTTGAATCTGGGAAAAAAATGAAAAAAAAAAGTACTATTAACAAGCAGAGTTCTCCTTTCTGAGTGGGTCCTAAGGCATGAAGAAACATCAGGCTGCTCTGGAGTCCCAAGCAAAAGAACAACTGCATATTCACCATGTGCTTTACCTTGCTTTGCAAGAAACAGCATTTATTTCAGAATGAAACACATGGCAAGGTACCACCCAGTAAAAGAGAAAACTAAGTCTGCTTGGTAGGACTGGAATTCACACGTCAATGACCTGCACTTCTGTGCAGATGTGTGGCCTTTCTGACAAAAGGAGTCTTGCTCCTTGTCTGGACTGTGTAATCGTCTCAGTAACAGAGCCTCCATGTGAGGTTTTGAGAATCTTGTTCCCACCGAGTCAAACTGCTTTTCAACATAAGCTGGGAAAGAAATAGTTTTATCCTATTTCCCTTCTTTCCTGCTTCACAGGTTTTCTTCTTGTTCAGGTTATTCAGTGAGGAATAGTAGTAACAAGTCAATATATACATGTATAAAAGCCTAACGGATTACGTCAATAACAGGTTAAACAGTCTTGATTATCTGGTATGCTACAGTCAGCGTGCCATGTTCTTTGTAAGCCAGACTTCTCAGAGAAGAAACCTGCTGCTGGTTTGCTCCTGCTTACTTCAGCTTGACTTGGGCTGAAAACTTTTGCCTGAGAAACATTGCAATTTCCAGTTGAGCAATTTCCTTCCCTGCTTCCCTGCTTTTATTTACTTTTTTTTTTTATTATTTTTTTTTTAATTTTTTAGGATAGCATACCTAGAGTCTGATCCCAAAGGACGAAATAGAGAGGAGAAATGAAAATACTGTCACTCAGACAGGTTATTTTTAAGCTTTGGTGAAATGAATAGCTGATCTCTTCAGTTCCCCCAGTAGCCTAACCCATCATGAAAGTTCTCTTGTACAAGTATTCACAATTTTGGCCATAGCACTGAGGAACCATTTTCATGTCTACAATCAACCATCGAAACATTTAAATATTAAAAAATATTAGTGTTCCCTTTGAATACATGCCAGTCAATAAACCCTCCTCCTCTCCCAATTCTGTATTTTCCTATTTAAAAAATGTTTTTCATTATTTATCATTAAATTCAACTCCCAGTTAGAGTCTGCATAAGGGAATAAAACAAGTCTTCAGAGCCGTTTACAATTAGAATACCCTCATCATGCTCCAGTAATTATCCCCCCAGAGACTTCAGTTGGGATGCCACACTTCTCTCATCACTACCATGCTCCCATGGGGGAAATTAAGAGGCAAAACACCAAGATTACTCAGGTGCCACATTTGCCGTGCACAAATCAGTGATCTTTTAGTCTTTTTGCATTTGACTCTAGCCAACAAATGACTTACCAGCAACCAATAACAGCACAGCTGTGTTTGTTCCAGGCCACTTATGGCAGGTCATGATGGATTAGCACAGAACTTGTTCTTTATTTACAGAGAGGAAAAATTCTTTAATAAATCAATATTGCTTCACTTCTTTCCCAGGTCCCTATCTTCTTCCCTTTTTATCTTCATGTGGCATAAGGAAGTTAGTGTTGACCACATGAAAGTTCTTTAATCCATACTATCAAAAATGACATTTTCTCATTTTATGAACTACATGTAATTAAAATCTCTAAATCTGATCACATGCAGGAAAATTCAATACGCCAGTTCTCAACTATGCTAAGTGTCTTCCCACTACCGTCCCAGAAATTGCTTTAGTACAACTCAAATGTTACCCATCACCATTGATGTAATACACGTAGAAAGGCAAACAACCCTCTTAAAATCTCAGCAGTTTCTATCATATGTAGATATTTCCAAGAACTCTGTGTATCCAGGTCTCTCTAAACGAAACCAGGAAATTTGGCTGCTGTATTTTTACTCAGGATTATGTAACCTAGTGATGGCTTACATCTCCCTGCTTGATTTATACTGAATGGGCATCAGTCATAGCCAAATTTCAGGACTGCATGCTTGATAAATCATGACTAACACTACATTGTATTGCAGTAACCAACTGTTTATTTCAAAGTTGCCAACATTATGCAACTCTTTACAAATATTCAGAAAAACAGATGTGTTTCAAACAAAGTCCAGGATAACCACGTTCCCTGCTACACCAAGCTACATACACTCACTTCTGATCTCACACCTTACAGAGTGCAACTGCAAAACCCGCTGAAGTTGACAGAAGCATTTCTGCTCACCTTTTGATCAAGGTCTGATAAGATGGATTTAGTATTCTATTTATGGGAGTACTTGACTGCAATCCCATCACACATTCCTATTTGATGCCTTAAACAAATTAATAACCTAAAGAACGAATGTTTCCAAGTTGTAGGTAGTTTGTAAGAAATGATATTCAGTGGAGTGGATAGTTGATTTTTCTTTCATTCCTTTTTTCCCTTAACACAGCTGCACAGGAGAAAAATCCATTTCTCACAATAATACATACTAACTGGCTTACTGCTCAATATATGACTTACAAAGCAGAATTTTATTTATTGTCAACATTTAAGCTTTTATTTATTTATTTATTATTATTTTTGTAGTCTTTGTACATTCATAAAGGACCAATAGCTTGTACCTAGGCCTACTCCTAAGCCTGATGAAGTTATTAATCCTAAAGATGGACTTGACAGAGACATACCTAAAACGAAAACTAATATCCATGCTTCTGTGTACATACATTAAAAAAGCCAATGCCACAACTTCAGGTTAGAACACATGCACAGAGGCATGGATACTTTCCTCCTGTCTACTTACGTGTAGTAGCATAGCATAACCCAGAAGCAGGATGTCTCTAGTCTCAGTGGTCTAAATAAGATGATAGCCTGCAGCTTTAGTTTTTAGTAGTCTTCAAAGATCAAAAAAAAACACCGCACATGCAGTTCTCCTAACTATTTCTTCATGCCATCTCCTCCTCCACTACATATGCTTTTAGGCCTGATTACTCGTATGTTTTGGAAAGTTGTACGAAGATCCAGGTTCAAAATGAGAACAAGTATGGACTGAATGAAAAAGACGGTCCAGAGAGGAAACAATTCATAATGTTTGTGTTTCCAACATGTAGTGGGTTTGGGTCAGATGGATATGCATTACTATTAGTTTATGTATAACACCAGTTTAATAATATGGAAGAGCTGGTCTGAAATCCACTTTTTCACATGCAGCCTTGGCTCTGCAAACTTTGGGCAGAGGATATAAAACCAGCTGCAGGCGTATTTAGACTTTGCACCAGAGCAAAAACAAACAAACAAAACAAAACCCCCAAACCACCCAAAAGATGAGAAATCCTGCTTGGTATATGAAGATTGGCCATAAAGCAATGGAGGGACATTGGTTTTTATCATAATTCAGCCTGACCCATAAAATAACTTTTATGTCTTGGGAACAAAGTGATATAAACCTATTTTAATTCCACTTTAAATATCTCTAGAAGCATAAAGGACCTTGATGTTGCCCAACATCCTATATGACTCAGAGTATATTGTGCTGCTCACAAGACTAGTACAAGGAAAACTAAGGAAGCATTCTTGGAACTGCTGTAGTTGACATCAACACCATCCAGGAATTTTGGTAATTAAGAACAGCACAACTAGCTTACGTTGTAGCTGTGAAGTAACTTTGACTCACTGAGTTCCTACCTTAGGGCTGCATTAGAAAAAAACAAACAAACAAACAAACAAACCCCAAACAGTTAAATAAATGTTACAGCTAGCACGACAGTAAATTATATATCTATTGGTATCTAGCCTGTATCAGTATTTCCAGCTCCAGAATAGGGAATTACATACTTCCACGGGTATCATGCTTGTGCTAAAATTAAGATGCAGTAACTAGCTCAGTTCCCCTCTTCACCTGAGTGCGTCCTTGAGGTACAATTTCAGATATAAGCTTCTTCTTTTCTTTGGGATTGAAAGAAGTGGGTGGAGGCTTCACAGGAATTGCATCACCACTGTACTTCTCTTTCCCCTACTGAATCCACCGCCAGCCTCATCTCAGTCACGCACAAAACCCAGTCTTCTCCTAGGAAGCCAGAAGCTACCACGGCCCGTCCAGCCTCACGCCGGCGAAGGCTGCTCAATCTGCCGACTTCCCTGCTCGTTCTTGGCCCGGCTGCCTTGGAGACAGCACCTCGCTGAAGTCATCCTCCTCCTTCCTCGCTCTGACACACACATTCAGTCGTCTTCCCCCAGGTCTCCTCACTGGGCTGAGGAAATTTCATCCCTTGTGTTCCTCAGGCACTGCAGCACCGCCAGCAGTTCCCTGGCAGCTCTTGGAAACTACAACTCCCACAGTGCTGCACTCGGCGGGTGGCCGCAGCGCGGAGCTGAACCGGGCTCTGCCTTCAGACCGTGTGCTGGCTGCTGGCCCTGGGGGGATCCCCGCTCCCAGAGGATCCCCGTTCCCCTGGGGGCGCTGCGTTATGTCGGCTGCTCTGTCACTGGAGCCGTTTGTTGAGCTCCAAGTATTTCACAGAGGACACAGAGAGGCAAGCACAACGTGCCCGCCGACTCTTCGGTATTTCTACAGAAAATCACGGCGTGTCTTGCACAGGGGCTTGGAGGGGCATGAGTGTGACTTCAGCAGTTAAGACGTGAACGCGATTTCCACAGCTTTATTTTGAAGAGTGTGAGGTAAATGAGGGGCTTAGACACAAAGAAACTCCGGTTGCCAACACCTGATGGGAGCCGTGCCTCACGCCGCGCAAACGGACGATGCACAACGGCGACCCCCCGGCGGTGCAGCAGGGCCGCCCGGCAGCCATCTTCCCCGGGCAGCAGGGCCTAGGCCGGGCGGCGGCGGCGCCGTGCGGGGCGGGGACGAGCCCCGCCGCCGGGTCAGGGGGCGGCCGCCTGTCAGTGCCGGCAGCCGGGGGAAGCCCGAGGCGGGGCAACGCCTCGCCCGGCTCGGGGACGGCTCCGACGCCAAGATGGCAGGACCGTCCCGCCCCGCCCCGCCCCGCCCTCACGGCCCCGCGCCGCCGCCGCCTCAGGGCCCCCGGGGCCGCTCAGGGCCGCGGTCCCGGCGGGGGGCGAGGGGCGGCCGCGGGCGGAGCCGCCTCAGGGCTCCCGCCAGCGGGAGGGGCAAGGCCGGGCCGACGGCCGGGGGGAGGGGGCGGGAGGGGAGCCCCACTGCGCCTGCGCCTGGCGGCCGGCAACGTCTGCGCACGGGTCTGTGACGGGGTGACCAATCCGCGGCCCGCCCCCGCCCCTCGTGACGCGGCGCATTGATGGACGTGCGGGGCAGCCAATGGGACGGGGCGCTGCCGTTCAAACCGGAGGTGCCGGGGCAGCAGCGGCCAGTTGTGCTGCGGGGCGGGCGTTGGGCGGCGGCGCGTTCCCGGGCGGCTCCGCCGGGCTTTTACTGTGCTCGGGGCGGCGCCGGCGCTCAGTGTGTGCGCAGCCGACTGACGGAGCGGGCCGGGCCGCGCCCGGGAGCATGGGGGTGAGGTAGGGCCGGGCCGGGCGAGGAGGAAGAGGCGAGCGGGGCCGGCCGGCGGGGCCGGGCCTGCGCGGCGGGGTCGCGGAGCCGGCCGGAGGATGGAGGACAAGAAGGAGGAGGGCGAGGCGGAGATCCAGGAGCACGGCCCCGAGCACTGGTTCAGCAAGTGGGAGCGGCAGTGCCTGGCCGAGGCCGAGCAGGAGGAGGCGCTGGCCCCGGAGCTGCAGGACGAGGCGGCGGCGCAGCCCGAGCACAAGCAGCAGAAGCTCTGGCACCTCTTCCAGAACTCGGCCACCGCCGTGGCGCAGCTCTACAAGGGTGAGCGGGGACGGGGGGCACCCGCGGGGGGGGGGGCTGGGGGCGGTGGGAAGGGCCGGGGACGAGGGGGCGGCCGGCCCCGAGCGAGGCCGGGCGGGGGCCGCGCACAGCGGAGGGGGGAGCCCGGCGGTGCGGGGCCGGGCCGGGAGTGGGGCCCCGGGGTCGGGAGCGGGGCCGCGAAGGGGCTGCTGCGGCGACAGCGGCCCGGGCAGGGGGAGGAGCGGGCTTCCGGCCCGGGGCTCCGCGCCCGTCCATAGAGGCAGCCGGGAAAACAAAATGGCGTGAGGGGCGAGCCGCCGCCGCTGCCCGGCCCGAGCCCGTAGCGGCCCCCAGCGGAGGGGCCCGGGCCGGCTGCCGAGGCCCGGCCGGGGGCTCGGCCCCGGGGGGAGGCCGGAGAGGGCCCCGGGGCGCCCGGCGGCGGCTCCGGGAGAGGGCGGCCTCGACGGGGGGCCGCGCCCGGAGGGTGCCGGGCAGCGGGGGCGAGCCCCGCGGAGGGCCCGGGGAGCTGCGGGGGCGGGAGGGTTGGGGGGAGGCCGGCCCTGCCCGCGGCGGCTCCTGCCGCCCAGCCCGGGGAAGAGGCTCCGACAAAATGGCGAAGTGAGGGGCCGGCCCCATTGTGCGGCGGGGGCTGCGGGCGGGGGCAGGGCACGGCGCTTCCCCGTCGGGCTGCGGCCTCCGCCGTGCCCGGTGCCCCGGTCCGGGCAGCAGCCGGTCCGTCCCTCCCGGCCCCGCTCCCGAGTTGCCTTTGGAAGGTGGAACAAAATGGCGAAACCTAACATGGCCGTTCGGAGTTAGTGACTCCAAAATAAACAGCGTGTGTCCTTCCTTCCCTGCAGACCGGGTGTGCCAGCAGCCGGGGCTCTCCCTCTGGGTCCCCTTCCAGAATGCAGCCACTGCGGTCACCAACCTCTACAAAGGTAAGGGGCTGCTCCCACTGCCCTGGCAGCCCTCCTTGCCGAGTCCCACTCGGCCTCCTGCCTCGGCTTACTCATAAATAGGGACTGTTAATGTCTCTTATTCATGCTGATAAAATCTAACCCGAGACTGCTTCCTGAATCTTGCAAGTTTTCCCAGGGCCACTTTAGCTGACAGTAGTTGAATCTTTTCTGTTGCCTGATGCTAGTGATTAACAACTTAAAAGCTGTTTTATTCTGAGATCCTTGAAAGTGGGCGCTACTAATCTGCCTTGTGAATTCAAGGGGAGAGTGCAATAGCTTCTTCAGTACTAAAATTTCCTGCATATCGTGTATTTCATGGTGTATTAAATGTTGGGATATCAGTATGATAAATGCATATCTGTGAAGTATAAGTTAAGTTTAGTATTTGCAGAGTCCTGCATAGTTGCTTTGTGGCGAAAATAAAACTTGTTCTTGTGACAGTGAGGCTTCCTAAATAAGCCTCCTGGTTTATTTTAAGCACCTGAATCATGTAATGACTGTGTCTAGGGTGTCTATAAGAAAGCAATGTTAGCCAGAGCTTTGATAAGAATGCACTTTGTACATGGCTGTGCTTTTGTGCTGTTTGACTGTTTCTGTTGATCAAGGCCTGCTTCTGAACTCTGATGTTCTTTGGGTTGACACAAGAATTCTTTGCTGCAGAAGAATCAGTCAGTGGCTTCTAATTTGGTCAAAAGATTGTACAGAAATAATTTGAGTAGAGGCTTGAATTGGCACAGTATGAATCCCATTATTACTGTCTTCCATTACTGGGAAGAAACAGTAAGTTCCAAACTTCTTCTTCTGATAGAAGTTTTCCATGCTTTTTGAGTGTTTGGGGTGTTTTTTCCTTGGTTTGTACAGTAATACTTGTACATCCTGCAAGTTTTTTGCTTGAGTTCCCTGGTTTGTGGGAATTGCTTTAAACAACTGAATTTAGTAATGTTTGTGATAGCTTATCATGTTTCTGACAAATGTGGGGAAAGCAAAGAGTAAATGAAGGTAAATAACCTTCACTGATAGAGACTTGACTCTCCTGCAAAAAGTGCATGTGAATATTGTATATGTGTGATAGGTTGTATAAAGGGGCATTAGTTAACAGCACAAAGTTGGCCTGAGAGAGTTGGTCACTAAAACGTGGCCTGGGACACCAGTCATGTGAGCATGCAGCTGGAGTAGCAGTGGATATTTGTCTGTTTCACAAAATGTGTTGGCTTTTACAGCATCCTTGCTACAAAGTCTAAGGCTGCTTATTTTTGCTGAAATCAGTTGATTACTTTTGTTATAGGCAAAATGAGGCCTATCTTTCCCTGCAATAATGTGATTAACAGCTGAATGTGTGGTTTGTCAAGGATCGGGAAACAAGAATTTAAGTAGGAAGCAGTCTTCAGCCAGGTATGACTTAATACTTCAAAAGTAGCTCTGGAAGTCTTTCCTTAGAATGGTCTCAGTGCTGAAGTAATAGTACAGTCTGTCTTGGAATTTTCACTTAACTTCCTAAGTGGAGATATTTGAGAACATGCCTAGAACCATCTATGACCAATGTCATACCCCATAAGTTGGAGTTTCTTAAAGTGAATTTGCCTTTAGTCATAAACTGCTCATAAATATCCTGTGGCTTCTCCCATACTGAGGTTTGATTTGGAAGAATTTTGACAAAGCATTGTAGAACTACTTGGTATGGCTAAGGGTTGCAAACTGTCTTGCCCCATTAACAGATTTCTGATTTGCTAACTGAGGCATCCAAAGCTTTACAGTAGCAACACAAGGAACAATGTGTTAGGAGAATGTCATGGTATCTTGAATATCAGTGTTTTTTTTCTTTAAAATAGATTAAAAGTTGAATATACCACAGTGTGCAGGCCTTGGATTGCCAGTCTCAGAATGGGTGCTGGTGATCAAGGCCTAACTGAAAGACAAGACAACAGACTTTCTTCCAGGTGGCAGTGAAGAAGTGAAGGTTTGTTTTCTAAGGTAGGGCTTGGAACTTCAGAGCACTGTAGAAAGTTTTAGTCATTAGAATGACTTTCTGAGCCTATTGTTTACCTTATTAATAAATGCTGTATTTTTGGTGGTGGTAGTACTTCATAATTGCAAAATGTAGGCAGCTTGACTGCGTGTGTATTTTGCCATCTGAACTTTGTAAACAAAGCAGCTGTAGCTTTTAATGCAAGTCTAATCTTTCCCAGGGTAACAATGCTTGAAATTTGTCCAGGGTACATCAGTAGTCAGTGTTTGACCTCATAACAATTTCTAGTTAGCCCTTTGTTAAGTGTTCTTGTATACAAGAGCAGGTTGTTGATGTAAAGTTGGGCTCTTTATTTCTTAGGACTTTCTCAAGGTATTTCAGGAAGGGATTAAAGGAATGCTGCCAGTTTCCAAACTAGCTGTGAAGTGTTTGGGTAGCTTTTAGTAGTGCATTGGAGTCTTAGATGCTGTGGAGCATAAAATGGCTGGAGGAGTCATCTGTCATGTTGCCATTGCTTTGACAGGAATTAGCAATTGTAAGTCTTCTAGTCCTTTGGTTACAAAGCAGCATAGGGAAAAATTCTCTTAATAAAGAGTGGAAGTAATGTGTTAATGTTCTCAGTGTACCTGTACAGCTTACAGTAAAGTCTTGCGGCTTTTAAAGTATGATTAGTTTGAGATGTTTCTCCTGGTAAGTTGTATTCTGTTTGGAGAGCATTTGGTAGCGTTGGTTTTAGTGCTCTCTTCTGGGGGTTGTGCACTGGTGACTTAAATGTCTTTCTTAAACATTTTAAGTGATTATTCTTCATTTTTGTATGTGAGAACTATGTTAGATGTATATGTCAATTTGCCTGCAAACTAGTGTCTTGAACAGCTGTTCTTAAAAGCTGGCTGCCCAGAACAGTATTACATTAGACTTCATTAGTAATGCAAGAATACAAAAAGCAGTTTTAATTATCTTTGCCAGGTAAAAAAATATGGAAAATAGAGTAAGTGGAATTGGAGTGGATACTATTTTGCTTTTAATGGAGTAAGAGCTAACATGGTGGCAGCTTCTATAAAATTGAAACAGTTGCTGGCAAAGCTCTGAATCTATCTCAAGATAGGCATTACTGAGTAGAGAAATATGGCTTGTCCCACCTTTTACTTTTCTGTGAAATTTTCTTGTTATTAAACTAGTAGCCAGAAATGTACTTACTGAAGTTTGAAAGCAATGCAAATAATTTAGGAGTGCCTTTTAGAGGTGAAATGTACTTTTGTACGCGGATGACCATTAACATGAATGGGGAATTAAATTGCTTTTTGTAGCAGGTTTAATTACAAGCAGCACACTTCAAGCTTCTGTGTATAAAAATTCTAATGGGCCCTAAATAGGGAAAGAAAACTTGAGGCTTCCTTTGTGAATGTTGCTGCTTAATGGAGAGTCATTGGGGATACTGCTTTATTTTTTCATAAACTATGGTCTCCTGCAAATTGTTTCTGCAGAGAACTTAAATTAGAAGGACTCTAAAGAAATTGGAGTTTCCTGAAAATTCCTTCTGTTGGAATTGAGAAAATGTTATTCCTTTATGTGGGTTTTTCTAACTGTGCTGATCTCCTTCAAGAACGCAGTCAAAACATGCAGCTGCTCCTTAAGCCAATACTTGTCTGTTAAGTACCTGTTTCAGACTGACGACCTCTGATCTTAATGTTAATGCAGTATGATTTACTAACTAGTGCTGTGCTGTTGACATGTAGTATAGCAAATGTGCTATTTCTGTGGTGTTTGGGTTGTTAACTTTCTGACTTGTAACATTGGGTGGGAAGTGGAACTCCTTCTGTTAGTGTTCTGTTCCGGTTTAATATGCATCATTCCATAATGACAGGTAGAAGAAATGCTTAATGCTTACGGTTGACAGGAAGCCATATCGGTGATGTACCATGCTATATGTTTCACCTGTAACATGTACTAAGAATACTTTTCTGTCTTCTTGCAGAGAGTGTGGATGCCCATCAGCGAAGCTTTGATGTAGGAATTCAGATTGGCTATCAGCGTCGGAATAAGGATGTGTTAGCGTGGGTTAAAAAACGCAGAAGAACTATTCGTAGAGAAGACTTGATCAGCTTCCTATGTGGAAAAGTTCCTCCTCCAAGAAATTCTAGAGCTCCCCCAAGACTGACTGTAGTATCCCCTAACCGAGCTACTTCCACAGAAACTAGCTCATCTGTAGAGACTGATTTGCAACCCTTCCGTGAAGCCATAGCTCTGCATGGTAACAGTAATTTTTTCAATACTACTTGGTTAAAATTGGGTGGGGATTCTTAAAGTGTCTTCCTCTTATGCTTTGGCACTTGGTCACTGTTGGTGTCCTAATGTCATGTATGTGAGTTCCAGCTGATGGTATTTACCTAATTCTCTAAGAGCAGTTCTGCATGTATAAAGCTTGTTAGTAACTAAAAAGTTGCATTGTCACATTGTGAGTAAGGAAAAGGTACTGTATAAAAATATACTTTGGATCCTAACAGAGTTCAGAGCTATAGAACTAAGTATCAACTTCTGGTAGCATTTTTGAAGCACAAAGACTTGACATTTGTACCAATGCTAAAGTAAACAGAATTCTTGGAAAATGATAATACTATGCTAGCAACTAGTTAAATATTAAGTTTTGGCTAGTCACAAGTAGCTAACAGATCTGTGCAGGGTAGGGGAGGTAATCCAATGTCTGGAATTTTGTCTTTGGGGAGCCTTACCTCACTCTAGTGTCCTTTTTTGTTTTGCACAAGTTAACACAGTGGTCTTCTGCTTCAAGAAGTACACTGGAAAGGGGTGTTGTAGGCTCACCTCACGGCAAGAGTCCTGTTCAGAACTCAGTTCTAGTTCCCTGTCTTAGTATGTGAGAATTTTGAAGACACTGAGCTTCCTTGCTGTCATCAGCAATGGTGGTGGTGTAGATTTTTCTAAGGTAAGGATGTTCAGTAGCTAGTTCTATAATCCTCAGTGGGAATAGAATTAATGAGTTAACTAGATGAGTGGATTCCTGAAAATGCAGTCTTTGCTTCTGCTTTGTGGCAGTTTATCAAGATACGTAAGCCAGACACTGTTACTGTCTAGGTGACAGCCTAATACCAGCAGCCTGGTATTGTTTGCTGCTCTGTTGCCATTTCAATGAAGCATGCTGCTGCCACCTAGTCATGTAGTATTTGGCAGTTTTCCTTCTCATACTGGAGGCTGGCTAGAGAATTGTGTACCAGTACTGCTTATTCACTAGGTTAAGCTGATTTCATCAAGGCAACTGCTGCAGATACATATCAATGCAGATAGTTCTCTCAAGCACAGTCAGCTTGTGTTTTCACTGGTAGTATAGTTATTGTCACAATCACAGAATTGAAGGGGTTGGAAGGGACCCTGAAAGATCATTGGGTCCAACTCCCCTGCCAGAACAGGTTCCTTAGAGCAGATCCTTGTTTCTTAGCATCTGCTTGATAGAGGTATTTCATGGAAGTCACAAAACTGAAGGAGGAGTTAATGCAATATGAAAGACGTAAGGTTCAAGAGCACTGTGGGAAGTTCTCTGCACTGTAATGCATTGTAGGGGCTGGAAGTGTATTTGCCATCAGGTGGTTGATGAGATTACATGTTTGTCACCTGGATTAATTTTTCCCCAATATCAGTTTATATCTGGTCTTTCTTACTACTTATGCTACATCTTTAGTGACTAAGCTTGTGTTGGGCCCTATAATTGTTTCTAGGCTGTTGCTTACAATGAGCATTCCTACATCTACTTCCTGTCCTTTAGGGAACTAGTGACCAAACTACTCCTGAACTATTATCCTATTTATTGTTGGTCTTCTCAGAACTATTTTTGAAACCTGTGAATGATCTGCAGGTGTTCATGATTTGAAGTACTTTGTAGGGCTGTGCATGTGCATTTTTGTCAGGCTGTTTAAATGTGATCTGCTTCTAAGCATTGTGAGAAAACTTGATGGTAGTGAGTAGTAATCTTAGCCAGTGTTCAGGATTAAGGCTTTAAGCAGAGTTTTTGGCTACTGTGTAAAGAAGTGGCTTTTTATGCTGATAGGTTTCCTGTGGAAGTGGAGTATTTCCTCTGTTGGTAGCATGGATGGGTTGAAACAGTTGAGGGTGATACTGAAACTTGCTGTTTTAAGCATAGTCTCGTTTAATGGAACAGATAAGCATGCGTGTAAGACACAAAATAAGCTATGAAGCTTTAAGCTGTAGCTGTGCATGAAAGTGTTCTAAAACTGTATTTTTAACCTTGCTTCCGCAGTGTTAAACCTCGTTTTATCTGGCCTATATTGTAGCTTAGCAAGATGGTTAATGGCTTTCTTGACAAAAGCTAGGAATTTCAAAACAAACTTCATTTTGTGATACTTGGGGAAGACTCTTCACAGTAGCTAAAAACAATGTTAAGGCAAGCTACACTTGGAAAAAGCTTTTATAGTATGTGATCTATCTCTTCACAGTGTAGTTATATCAGTAATTGACCTGTTACTGAAATCCTGTAGTGTAACTTATAGGTACTGTAGGATGAGTTTTTTGGAATGAACTAATACTGAGAGAGTCTACTCTGGCAAGTAGAAATGTTAGCCCTCCATTATTGTTGTACTGGAGGGTACCCTTGAAATCAAGTATGGCTAGAAACTCAATATTAAAGACTAACTTTTCAGATCTTAAACACTGAGCAGTTAGCTCAAGGTAATGTATGATCTCTTACCCCAAGGTCCAAGTGGATGTTTCTGAAATGTGAAGAACTGCATCTAATGTCAATGAACTCTTAGATGTGATACTGAAATATGTTTTTGTTCAGCTCTTCAAAGTTGAGTTTTAACATCCACCTAACCCTAAATCATTCTTGCAGTTAGCATAGATGTAGATGCATTTTTATGTACTTCCTGAATGTGTATTAATGTATCCCAGTTCTGTAAAAGAAGACTTTCAAATAAAGATTACATCAAATTGAGCTGACAGTAGTAAAATTCCCCAAAGTTGACATGTGCCTGGTTGCTTCTTGTCTTGATACAGCTAACATGCTATGTTTGTCTGCAGGACTACATGTTGTGTGCTGGTGGTTCTCCACATCCTGCTTGTAAATGATATCTGATTTTAATCTGGGATGCTATCCATGCTCTACAAACCAGTCTTTCAGCATAATGGGAGAAAGTGCTATCACTTCAGCAAGATGTGAAGCAAGCCTAGGAAGGCAATATTGAAAAGCAGTATACTTAATACTAAAAGCATTAAGGGGATGCATTGGGGTCAACAGCACAGTGAGGGAGTGTTAGTGCTTTTGCTTGTTAGCTTTAATGTTGATGTATATCACTAATTCAGTCCCAAACAAGTGGGGCAAACCCTTATGTTACTATGTGTATGTGTGTGGCTTGGTTCCTTTAAAACCCTAAACTTCCATTAGGTCTTATCTTGTCTTGAAATATTAAATTGCAATATAGAGTGTCTTTAGTTTTAAAAAAAAGTGGTGAAGAAACAGCTGGTGGAAGTTGAGATGGGAGGACAGTACAGGTTAGTTTCATAGGGTTTAAATTGGCATGAAGATTCTGTATATGCATGTCATAGGATTGTGTTACGTGCTGCTGAAAGTTGGTCTATGAGCAGTAATGTAGAAGTACAGCATAGAAGGGTGAGAAGGATCTATGTATTGTTCTGTATGTATCTTGGGTTAATTCCTGCTTTAGGTGAACTTAAGGTGGATGTTCCTTTTGATACTTGCTGATTAAAACATCTGGAAAACAGTAGTTAATACTGCTGTGCTGAGCAGTAGTTAATCAGGATGTGATCCTTTGGTAGTGACCTGAAGTAACTTATTGTGGACATACATGTATATAGTGCAGGTAAAACTTCAACTTGTAGTTCATAAAGCTTCAGTTAAGTCAGTGCTAATATATACTATGACTGTAAATGAGAAGTTCGAAGCAGTGTGATGGTGTGATAGCCATATTCCTACTTTTCCTAGTAGTGTTATAAAATGATCTACATGCATTTTTCAGAAGCAAGTAGGTTTTTGTGAAAAAAGGAAGAGCAGGAATAAGAATGTAAGTAGTACTGTAAAGTATTTTGGATATGGCATGCAGTTCTGTCAAGTTTTAAAAAGGAGAGAAATACATGTTTCTTAAGTGTCTGTAGCGAAAAAGATTTCTAATGTAGGAAGTGAGAGACTTCAGAGGTAAGCATGGGGTAAGGAAAGAACTAAAGCCTTAGTAGCTATTTGAATCTGTCTTGTTGTGTAGATAAAAACTAATGTGCCTGTGATTAGGTCCTGTTAATCACAGTATAGAAGTTTGAGGCTGTGAAACGGTGTCGCTAACAATCATGTAATCTTTCTTAGTATATATATTACTGCCTCCTTTACTGCTTTAAATGTTTAAATGCTTTGGTAGATGTGTTGAAATACATTGAAAACTTTATCTCAGAATAATTCACAATAAATGGGTTTTGAGATTCTTTTTACATGACCACTTCTTTACTAGAAGAAATGAACTGTGGATCATTGCTTCAAAAAGGTGCTCTGTCAACAAGAACCACATCTCTTCAGTTGCATTGCTGAGTGTCTTTGAAGACACTGCTTCCATGAAATGGCAACTCGAGGTTTCAGTACATGCCTTGAATTTTCTTTGACTCTCCCATATTAATTTGATTGCTTGGTCTTAAACTGTAATGCGTTTGTAATGCTATGTAATACAGTAACTGAGACAACAGACTCACAGTAACAATTTTAGTGTACTATGTAAAGACTTGCTTATTACATCAGTATTACTAAATGTTGGTACCAGATGCAAAATTAAACAGTAATAGAAGTATGATATAATGCCCTCAAGTTCTGATCTCTGTAGAAACTAAATCAAAACAACTCTTCTGCCATTGGCACCAGGTTTGATTGAAGTTTTTACCTTCCAAATAGTTTCCTAGAGGGTGGTGTTGAATTTAAATTTGCATTGGTTCAGTATTATGTAAATATTGAAGAATAAATGCCTGCTTGAGGCATTGCTTGCAAACCTTGTCAGTGTGTTTTAGAATGTGTTGCAGCATATTGGATATGTATTTTAATTCTAAATTTGTATCTATTGTTTTAAAATGCTCCTTACTTGATAAAGCTCTATTTAAAAACAGCTCTTGGGTGCCTAAAAACATGTTCTTACCTCACAGGACAGTTTTTTGTTTTATTTAGAATACACTTGTGATTTTTTAGAAAAAGAACACAATGACCATTTAATTAAGAGCTGCATGTAACAACAGTAGATGACTGATGTAAGTAGTGTAAGCTGGTGATTCTCAGTGGAGGTAACAGTACTGAATCTGTGTTCAGAGCAGTTTGTGAAAACTTCCCCACACTGATTCCAAATCAAAGTATCAACTAGGCTTTGAAATGATGTCAGAACATCCACCCTCTGTGCTGTCAGTTTTTCCAACTGAAATGCATGGCATGAACTCATGCTTTAAGGTATATTGTATCAGTTGAAATTAAACTTGCTGCTGTCTTTGAATTGTGCAGTGATTTGTAACCTCCCCAAGTTTCTGCTCAAGTACTTTCTGCCACTGTAGATGGCAGATGACTACAGGATTCTAGTCAGGCTTTAAATCATGCTTCTTCTAAGTATGCACGGTATATCCTGTAATACTGAAAGAATGAGCTTTAAATATTAATTCAGCATTATTGTACAACAGTGAAATGGCTGGACCTGCCCCATCCTGATTTGTGTATTCACCTGCTGTCACTGCAGCTAGGTTTAGAAGCAATTTATCTTCTACCTGAGGTATTTAGTGTTTTTTTGTCTTAAACTCTTTGTCAGGAGATACTGTGTACTGTAGATAGCAGTCTAGGTGCTATTTCATAATTTGACAAGTGGTCAGGTTTCTGACTGGTTTGTTTAATGGCAGAGATATTCAGGGACCAAACCTGAAACAGTGGAGATTATCTAACCTAATACATGCTGACTGAGGGAATGTGTATGCTGTGTGCTGCATTTGTTGCAATGCAGCCTAGCTCTGGTAAAGAATAGGAATATCAGACTTTCAGAGCACACTTCTAATACTTTAATACTTACATGGAATGTAGTTCATCTGGTCAAGAAACATGCAGGATGTAAGCTGTTCTGTCAACTGTTCTGCCAGGTAACTGAATTTCTCCTAACCCCAAAGCAGAGCTTGTGTATAAGGTAGCTTCTACAGCTGAGCTTCACAGAGCCTTTGAAGCCAGTTGTTTGACCTATTGGCAGCTGATAGGTAGGGTTGGGTTAGGCTTTACTTGTCCCTGTGTGGCTGCTGGCTGCCTAGCTGCATATGATGTGGCAGTGCACACAGATCAGAGTGTGTGTGATGGCTGGACAAAGGTACAGGGTGCTTGTGACTGGTGAAGACATTGAAGAGCTCAAGATCGTCAGGGTTACTAATAAGGAAGTCTTATTGGAGAACTTAATTTGCTTGTTCTTACTGCTAGAAAGTCTACTGATCTAGATTTTGTTCTGTCAGTCTCACAATTCCTGCTGTGGTAGTTTTCTAGGGCTAGTAGACTTTTGTACTCTTTAATATTGGTATGAAGCAGTTAGGGCAGTGAAGATACTAAGCTCTTGCTTAGATTATAGCCTGAATTTCAAGTAGAGAAGGACTGTTAGTCTTGCATGTCCTGACCCTGTTGTGGAATGTCCTGTTCTTGCTAGCTAAGTTGTAATAGTAATGTTACTGAAGAGATGTTTAAATCAGCATGATGTATCTACAAGAAATTTATTTTAAACAAGAAAAATAAACAGTAACACCCTGCTGTTGCTTTGCTTTATGTTCAGGTTACTTGTGACATTGTTTTGGATCAGAACTGCCAGTAGTAAATTTTGGGGGTTTGACATGTGGTTTTGCTTTGCTGATTAAATGCTCTTCTGAATACTAATGTGTTGGCTAATAGTGGTAGCCCTAAAGTAGTTTTTCATTATTTAAATGAGTTGCTGTGCAAATGTATCTATAATCTGATGTCATACTGCAGTTTTCTTCAGAATTAAGGGGCCTTGATAAATAAACCCCTAGTTGGGAGACTTTCCTTCTGTGAAACTAATGGTTTAGGCTGAAGCCTTCACATTGAAGTAGCCTGTTCTGTGTGGTGTGTACACACTGCATAGCATGTCACTTGCTTATGGAGCTACCATTTATTCCAGTGTGCTGTTACAACCTGCTGTATAAGATCACTCTAAATATAAAAAGTGGTTCTTCTGATTTCTAGATGCACTAAATGCTGGGAAGGTGGACTAGACTTCACATAAGTAGGTGTGGTACAAACAGAATGAAGTGCCTGTAATATATCACTAAGTTAACTCAGTATCATCCCTTTTACACAGAAGTGAACTTTCTTTACTGTTTGACCTAAATGCTCTTTCTGTTTTTCCCCCTAGGTCTTAGTGGTGCAATGGCTAGTATAAGTGTTCGCTCAAGTACCCCAGGCTCTCCTACTCACGTGAGCAGTGGCTCCAATGCTAGTCGAAGGAGAAATGGACTCCATGATGTTGATTTGAACACTTTCATATCAGAAGAAATGGCACTCCACTTGGACAATGGTGGAACTAGAAAGCGTACCTCAGCCCAGTGTGGCGATGTCATTACAGACTCACCAACTCATAAACGCAACAGAATGATCTAAACTGCAAAAATTTCAAACCCACCATGCTGCTTGAAAGCCACTTGATCCTCAGAGTACTATTGAAAGGAAACGTGAGGCCATCTTCCCATATTCACTGTTTAAGACAAATGAATTCAATAATTGCCATAAGAAGTTTTAGATATTACATTAGATGCCTCTTGTTACTGCGGCTTTCTTAAACTATATTCTTAGCAGAGGACATCAGATATTGTGTAGTAGTTAGCAAGATCATCATAGGTGAACATGTATCCGTTCCAAGGCTAAAAGTGACCTTACTTGTATTCTTAAAGGGAAAGGAAATTTCAGATGTTTATTTGGTTATAGAATGCTTTTTTTGTCCTTTATTTCCTGCTGTGTTGAGTATTTGCTTAAACAGTATTGCCAGTTTGACTGAAATTGTCTACAACATGACTTGGCATCTTTGTCAAAACTGCAGGCTTCCATTTTTGCAGCACTGTACCATGCACCTAGTTTCTCTATAGTAACAGTGTGCAAGTTAAATATTGGACTGTACCCTTTTTAGTTTTTAAAAGCAGTTGATAATTCTGGTGATTGTGTGATAATGTAAAGAGGTGCTATGATGGTCATGCAATTAATACTTAATATTGAATCAATACAAGGATCTTTATTGGATTCACTTTGTGTGTTTTAGTGCTCTGAAGTAGCAATATTAAACTTCCCCAATTAACTTCATAGGCTTTTAAAACTTCAGTTTGAAGAAAATATATGTACTTATTGGTATTATCCTTGTGGTGGTAATACACAGTGCAGACTGCACCAGTGCTGACCTAAATTTAGAGGAAGATGTCCTGTAATTGGAAAATAGGCTTTTCTGTTCAGTATTAGTGGAGGGTAGGTTTTGTGTACACCCATATCCCATTTTACATTTCTTGTGAAGTAATTGCCCATTGCTGGGGAGGGGTGGGAGGAGAGGGAGTGCGGGGGAGTAGTTGGAAAAGGGGTGTTATCTTAACAAGTAAGACTTATGGTCATGTGGAAACTTGGGACTAACTTAAGGGTCTGTGTGATGCTATTTCCCTTGGGAGATGCACACAGGTTCTCTAAAGTGCTAAGAAAATAATTTAAAACTGGAAGTTAAAGATCTGGATAAACATGCTGTAAGGCTGAATTAAAAAGGATAAATGGCTTTCTTTTTGTGTTGAGCTTACATTCATAGGATCAAACTCTGGCTGCCATAACTTAAGCATAATCTACAATTGAAATGAAGATCAAGATTGATCTGCAAATCGGTTTCTGAATGGGGAAGGATATGTCTAAGAACTTTTATGTAGCTACAAGAAGTATTTCCTTTTGGGTGGAGATAGAATTTCTGCCAAAGGAGGGGATAATACAGGAGGAATAAAACAATGAAGAGATCCAAACCTGCAAGTTGGGAAAGGGATATTAGTGAGGTGGTATGCATGCCTAACTGGAAGCATATGCTGGTTTCTCTTACGTGAAATCTAGCTATGCTAGATCCACAATACTAAATTCTGGTGTTCTAGCGAAGTTAAGGCACCTTGAGTTCTAATATACAGCTCTTCAAGACTTATGTGCTTGTACACTCAGATCTTTTTTCATATTATCTTCCCTGTTATTTGAGGCAGACTTAACTGTAGTCTTGTTTCTTTTTACTCTGATGTCCTTTCATTGGTGTTCTGTAGTCAAGGCAGGACAGCAATGATGCATTTAAAATTCTTAGAATTCAAGGCTCTTTAAGAGCATGATTTCCTTGCTTTGTGGTGCTTCCATCAAATTTCTTTACATTGAAGAGCTCTCAAAGGTGTCAACAGTTGCACAGAGTTGCACAATATTATAGCTAGAGCTTTTGTAGTTTATGGGGCAAATGTAAGATCTTTCCAAAGCAAGATAGTAAAAACTGTTCAAAACTCCCTACCTGTGTTACATAGCTGAACTTGCACATCACCTGAAGACTGAGTATACGTTACTTTCAGTTACTGCTAATAACTACGATTCATAAGACTTTATGTAAAATATTAATACTGCATAAAACTAGTATTCATCTGGAGGCTACACTTTCAACTGGGACTTTGAAATAAGATAGTATCTAAATGTTAGTATTTATTTGGCTGAGAGAAGGATTTTTGTCCCAAAAGGAGAATCACAGGTTTGGAATTGTGAACATAGAGGACACATGTGGAAACTATTCTTCATCTATTCTGTTTGTTCATTAACTGGCTTGTACAATTAAGATGCTTATGCTCTGCAGCTTCTAACACTTTACTATTACATATAGTAAAGGTAACATACTGGTGTCAGAGTTCTGCATACAGCAGTGCTTCTGGTCTAGCCCAAATAGACAGAGCCTTTTCAATTATTTCTTTCTTGCAGTTAAATTCTATTAATATTCTGAAGCATTATTTCAGTCTAGCACCACATAAAACAAAATTTATCTATTTTTATTTGGTTTGTGCCATTTTTGAGAGAAAACATTAAACTAGTTGCAGTAATAGTTTTGCTTGTACTTTAAAGCTGTACCTTAAAGTATTTGGCAACTTGTTTGTTTTCCCATTTTAGTACCCTTTATTTGCTCTGTTAACCTCTGCCACAATGATCAAAAATGCATGTATTTACCTGATAAACACAGGGAGGACAGATTGTCTCAAGATGACAAAAGTTAAAGCCCAGTACCTATTGCTTGGAAGATTTCCTGTGCTAGTGTAGAAAATTGATGTGGAAAAATAGCATTTTGCTGTTATCCAAACTGTGGCTCCTGGAGCCAGAAACAAGTTGACTTTATGTAAGAAACACTGATTTGAGAACTGTTTTTGATTATTAAAAAAAAAGGTGCTTACTTTGCTTTCTCCTATGAATCGTATAGTTGACCGGTCTCTTCTCCATGTACATCAAATCTAACATGAATGTGCGGCAAGTTACATACAGTACATCCTGCACTGAAGCTACTGAGCTTGGCTTGCTTATTAATGAAGTAAGTTTTAAATGTTAAATTTAAAGCTATATTACAATAAAGTAATGCAAAAATGATTTTGGCTGAAACTGAAGTCCTGCAGTTAAACTTACTCAAATGTGGTTTACCCAGCTGGAGTAATAGAAACTAAGTCATAATAAACCTAATAAAAAAATAAATACAAATGTTAAGGCTGCTTGTAGTTATTGAGTAACATAGTCCACCGGAAAACCCCAAACTAGAAGATTAAAACCCACACCAGAAGATTAGAATGAGTTAGGCTTGTTTCTGCAGAGTAGAATTGTTCTTTAAGATTGTATTTTGATGGTGGTAGCTGTTTAAAACTAGTTATGCTTAGGCTTTCTGTTGCCTCTTGGATCACAAGCTGCTCTCTTACAGGCTCTACTTACAAACTCCAAAGTCTTAAGAATTGGGATGTTCTCTTTGCATTTGCACAAGGAATTTTGCAGAGTTCCCATGTCACACATCTAGGAAAAATGTTCAACTTTCTTAGAAATTTGTAATGTTAATTTTAGTAGTATAGCTTTTCTCTGGCCAGAGGACTTCTTGGATGTATGCGTAGCTTTTTCTTCATGTGGCAGTCCCTAAACCCGTAAATGTTTTTCCACTTATTTTACTAGCAGGCCTTTGAATTTGTTTTTTAAGGGAAGCTTTATTTTACAGGAACTTCAGGTTAAAAATGTTAATATTTTCCAACTTACAGTTATAATGTTCTAGGGGTGACCTAAAACTATTTTGAAGTGAGTCCTGATAAGTCTTGCCAATGTTAGCCTAGAGCTAGTAATTTGATGGTAACTTTTTTGGCAACATTAGGGAATGTACACCTGCCTTGTTCCACTGAATTCATTGCACCAGGTGGGGCTGATGTGTTTATCTGGGGAAGCCACAAGGCCCTGTGACTTTCTCCTTCCAGGTCCTCTCATTATTGAAGGTAATGGGGAAGGTGCTGGCACTTGTTAGGAACTATTTTAACACCTGTCTTTGAGTTTCCCTGTGTGCATTACAACTCCTTACAATGGAAGGGTCAAGCTGTGGATAGTGGGAGGCTGTTGAACTCCTTGACAGCTCACAAAGAAGTGGCTCTGTAGTGACCCTGATGCTTTCTGCTGTCTCATGTTGGGCCCCTTTCAGACAATCTCAAAAGAAAAATCTGTCTCAAGCTCACAATAAAAGTAGTGAATAAACAAAGTGTACTTGTTTCTGTGTAGCATGGAAGCATCACCAAGGTCTGTTATAGAAGTGGCTAGGAGAATGAATGCTTTTGAGTGGGGAAGTAAATTTCACAGTTTTCTATAACTGTTCTGACCAGTGATGCTGCTTTTGTAGTTCATGCAGCAGTATCTTGGGTGGGTGTTGGAACACTGGGACTCATGCACAGAGGCTGCATTTCATTGTCCAAGCTGGGGGTTGTGGTGAGGGAATGTGCAAGAATATGGCCTTGTTGGAGCTGGCTCTGGCACTTGTGCATATGCTAGTTTGTAGTATGGGGAGTACTGGTTAATTGGTTGTAGCTAGGGCAGTTTTTAATCATGTTTTGTAATATTTCACTGTTCTTGTATCAACCTTTTCTAATGTGAAGGTGGAAAAGGTGAAGTTGGTTTTGAATGCCGTATGAGCGGGGGTAGTAAATCATGCATAAAAAGAACAAGACTGAGGGCTGTCTTTGTATCATTATGGTATAACAGTGTTGTGTCTGTCAGCAGCTGGTGGTGTTCCAGTTCAAATCACTAAGCCATGGGAGTTGTTCCTGTATCTTTATTAATAGTGTCCTTTTCATAAAGCATCAAAGCAGGTGATACAAGATATTTATATTTAAGGTAGATGCATTAAATCTCTTAAAGCTTTTACTGGGGTTTTGACAGGGTCATTTCTAGCTCCTAACCACAGTCATGCTTAGCTTGGGCTCACAGAACATGATCAATTTTGAAAAGTTTAAAGGTCAACATTTGTTGCTTTTAATACATTCCTTCTTATGTTGATAACTATTTGAACCAAGCTTTATCTTTTTAAGTGAATTCTTTGTCTTACCTGACTTAACTGAAATACAGTATATGAGTAGGATTAATACTGTGAGAAAGTCCTAGGTTTGTTCTTTGTTTATCTGAACAATTCCTGGAATACAGTTAGTAATTCCATGCATCTATAGCATTGCTGCTTTACCAATTGATATTTTTAGACCACTTTAAAACCATGAATCTTCGAATCTTTAGAATGCTTTAGGGTGTTTTTAGTTTTTTTTTTTTTTTTTAAGATGCTCATGAATAGCTAGAACTGTAAAGCCCTGGGGAGGAATTTTTCTACAAGTTGGTGACAAATTTTTATATCTATTTTGTAAGGTGCAGCTGAAGATATCTAATGCTGTCTTCAGAAGTTTTCTACAGTCTGGTTTCCTCTTTTTTTAAACAGCACTGAGAAAAAGAAATGTGGGGATTGTACTTAGAGGTGAGGGGACTTAGCACAGGTGAACTTATAGACACTTGTATTGCATGTCCTGTCAGTAACTTAACCTTTAATTTTACTGAAGGAACCATAACATATATATGTAAATTTTGTTTGTCTCCAAGCTTTTTTTGCTAGAAAAGCTCATGCTAAGTCATGGCAATGTTTAAATGACTCTTGTGGAAGTGCATCTGCCATCTTTCATGTTAGGTATGCTATTTACCCCCCTCTTTCCAAAGAAACTTGTAGTTAACATGAATCACTGGAGATGTATTTCTCTGCTAAAATGAACTGAAGTCCTTGACTTAGGTGTTATGTGTTGGGTGTTCCTGAGTAGGAAACTACTGAAGATGCTCTTGAGTATTCTAGCCACAGAAACTTGCGTGCCACAGGATGACAGCGCAGCTCATCTAGATTTTAGCATATTCATTAAAAACTGATTATGGACTGACCTGATTCTTCAGATAGCTTAGCTTGCAAACAAATAAAGATTACAAGCTGTAGTGGGTTTATGTGGCAAGGTTTTGGTAGCAGGGGCCATAGGGGTGGCTTCTGTCGGAAGAATCTAGAAGCTGCCCTGTGTTAGGTAAGGGCCCTGCTGCTGACCAGAGCCAAGCCAATAAGTGATGTTGTTTTGCACCTCTGTGAGAGCATGTTTAAGAAAGGGAAACAAATACTGCATTGCACAGCAGCTGGGAGAGTGAGAGGAGCGAGAAACAGCCTTGCAGGCACCAAGGTCAGTGAAGGAGGAAGGGGAGAGGTGCTCCAGGCGCTGGAGCAGAAGTCCCCTGCAGCCTGTGGTGAGGACCATGGTGAAGCAGGATGTCCTCCTGCAGACCATGGAGTACCGCAGTGGAGCAGGGTTTGATGCTGCAGCCATTGGAAGACACTATGGTGGAGCAGGTGGCCCTGCACTGACGGGGGCTGCTGCCTGTGGAGGACTCCCCCAGGAGCAGGCCCCAGGTTGGACCTGTAGGCTGGTGAGAGGAGCCCATACAGGAGCAGGTGACCTGGCAGGAGCTGCTGCCCATGGGGGAACCAGGTTGGAGAAGTTTGCTCCTGATGGATGGACCCTGTGGTACACACCCATGCCTGGAGCAGTTCTTGAAGAGCTGCTGCCTGTGGGCAGCCCATGCTGGATCAGTTTGGGAAGGATGGCATCCCATCAGAGGGACCCCACAGCACAGGGGATGACAGTGACCGAGAAGGAGCGGCAGAGATGAAGTGCTGTAGACTGACCATAACCCCCATTCCCCTGCACTGCTCAGGGGGAGGAGGAGGAAGAGGGCAGATGGGGGGGAAGGTGTTTTTGGTTTCTTTCCCTTGTTTCTCATTTCTCTAGCTTGTTAGTTAGCAATAGGCAATGAATCTTACCATCTCCCTATGTTGAGTCTCTTTTGCCTGTCATAATTGTTGAGCGATCTTCCCGTCCTTATCACAGCCCTTGAGCTCCTTGCATCATATTTTCTCCCTCTTCCCCTTTGAGGAGGGGGAGTGAGAGAGCCACTGAGGTGGAGCTCAGCTGCCCACGAAGTAAAACCATCACAGTTCTTTTTGGCACCCAACATGTGGCTCAAACCCATGACCCTGGGATTCAAGAGCCCCATGCTCTACTGAATGGGCCATCCAGAGATCTGGATGGGAAGATTGCTTAACAATTACTGTGACAGGCAAAACAGACTCAGCATAGGGAGATAGTAAGATTTATTACCTATTGCTAACAGTGCAGGGCCACCTGCTCCACCATAGTGTCTTCCAATGGCTGCAGCGTGGAACCCTGCTCCACCGTGGTACTCCATGGGCTGCAGGGGGACATCCTGCTTCACCATGGTCCTCACCACAGGCTGCAGGGGACTTCTGCTCCAGCGCCTGGAGCACCTCTCCCCTTCCTCCTTCACTGACCTTGGTGCCTGCAAGGCTGTTTCTCGCTCCTCTCACTCTCCCAGCTGCTGTGCAATGCAGTATTTGTTTCCCTTTCTTAAACATGCTCTCACAGAGGTGCAAACAACATCACTTATTGGCTTGGCTCTGGTCAGCAGCAGGGCCCTTACCTAACACAGGGCAGCTTCTAGATTCTTCCGACAGAAGCCACCCCTATGGCCCCTGCTACCAAAACCTTGCCACGTAAACCCACTACAGAAGCAATGGACTGCCAGGCAAACCATTGCAAGCCCCAGAAGGAAGTGGCCTAGTTTGCCTCTACTTGCCTTTTAGTAGAACTTTGCATATGGTCTTGTCAAAATTCAGATTTCCTTAGGCCTAGGTGTATTTCCTAAAATACAGTCTCTCACACATTGAGCTTACTCGTCTGGAAATGTTCTACACATTTAAATTCCAGTAGTTGGGAATAAAAGCCTAAGAGTTCCTTCAGAGCTACTTTTCCATTTTTTTCCTAAAATGTACGCACATTATGTGTACATCTACATTTTCTCTCCTCTGCTCATGACTATGGTCCTTTTTGACCTCTTATGTGAAGTCTTGCGCCAAATGCAGCCTGACTTGTGAGGAAAAGCACTACAGAACATCTAGATATTTCTGGTAAGTGTACGCAATACATGTGATGTTTCCTTTAAATGAACATGGTCTTAGGTTGCCTATAGAAACTGTGTGGTCTTCAATCCTGGAGACAGTCACAACTCAACTAGACAGCTTAGAGCATCCTGCTCTTGTTGGACCTGCTTTGAACATGGATGGCCACAGAGAAATTTCAAGGCTCCCTTTTCACTTGAATTGGTCTGATTCTGATGGTTTGCAGCAGATTTATTCAGGAGGGAGGTTTAAGAAAAACAACCAACCAACCAAAAAAAAAAACCCCACAACTGTCCTTGTTGCCAAATAACAGATGATAATTTAACAGATGAATTTTCCTTTCCTTTGAGGCGTAGGCTATTTTGGAAATTTAAGGGTTATTCTATCAAAATTGCTGCTCTGTACTTTCCAAAGAATGCACAGCCCTGCTAAGTTGAAGCTGGTCTCAAATATGGAAACTGATCTCAAATCTGGCTACTTCAGCTCCTTGCCTGTCTTGTGTGTTTCATGGGCTTCAGAGTAGTAGAGCAGATCGAGGCTGAGTTGCAAAGTGGCCTCTGCATGATGGGTGTTTACAATCTCTGCCTGGCAGATGAAACATCAGCCTCTAGAGGGCAGGAAAGCATCTGCCCGAGCTTGGTTTTGGTAAGGCACAAAAATGGGTGTTTGGGCAATCTTGTAGGAGGTGATATTTTAGCTAGAAGTAATTAAGTGTTTTTATATCAAGGTCAAACCCTGTTAAAAATGTTCTGGTAGACTGGCAACTGATATTGGGAAATTTGTCATAAAAATGTGCGTGTTAGATGCTGTTGGTATGTTCTGAATCAATCAATCTATAGGGAAAGCAGGGTACAGATGTGAGGCTGTCAATTAAAAATAGACAATCATTTAACACTCTAATTGTAGTTACATCTGTTTCTCATGATTTATTGGAGACATCTGATAAAAATTACATCAGTTATAAAGGTCTAAAACTTTCAGCTTGCTAGATGTAGTCTATTCTGAAGATTCAGATAAGCATTAGGTGGACTAATGGCTTCTTGAAAGTGTTTTTTACAAACCTGGGATATTGCCTGGAAAGTAAAAGCTGTATTAATTACTTTGTTCCTGTCTACAGTCTCCAGAAATTCATTTTTTTTTCAAGTTGTTCCAGTGCCTGAGTTTGTTGGCTCTGAACTGAAATGCCTGAAACTGCGTTACTTTTCACTTCCTGAAATGCCTTCTGCATTTTCCACATAGACTAAGCAGCAGGTCCCAGCTATGCCTCCTTCCTTTCATGGGTGCTTCTAACTCGCAACAGAAACTGGTGGCACTCTAAAGCAAATGTAAAAAATCACATTGAATGTACATCAAATATTCCAGCTTGGGAGGAACCTAACTACCACCTGTTGGCCAAAAGCCCTTGCAAGTGTGTGCTGCAGTGTGTCTATGTTTTCCTTATCTATTTAACCAAATACCAGTATTTTGACTTCCAGGTTATGGCTTTGTTCATGGCATGCTGGAATATGTTCAACTCAGCCAGCAGTCACATTTTCTTGGATCTCCATAAATGGGCTTTACAGATCATAAATGTCACTGGAGCATGTCAAATAGGGTGGCAGACTGGAGATGGGTGGGTATGTTTGGCATCTGTGTGCACCAGTCTGATCTGACACCATTTGGAATAATGAGGCATCATCAGACTTGATCATGCTGACTTTTGCAGCTGTATTTCATTGGCTGTGAGCCACGTGAGGTTCCCTAACATGAGGTGACTAACTAGTCATACCAGAGTAACTATTGACTAAATAGTCACATGAGGTGACTAACCCTCCATGTTGCCTTTCTACCAGTTGACCAAAGGCTTATGAAATGAATATTGACTTTCAATTCCACCATTTACCTGTGCATGCACATCTGAGATGCTATTGTTAACTTTAAGTTCTGCCCACATTTTTGTGGCTATTTTGCCACAGCTGTTCTGAACAAAGATGACAAAGCTAAAATCAGTTTTACCCAACCTGCACTGCCAAAACCTTGCCCAATGCAGTGCTCCAGATCAAGCTGTAAATCCTTGTGGTAGTGGCATTAATGTGGAGCTAGAAGGCCATGTGGAGGCTCCAAGATGTTTTTTTTTTTTTTTTTAGCAGGAGTCTTGAGGAATGTAAAAACTATGTGATGGGAAAGAGGTGGCACAGAGGTTTGTGGAGGTAAAGTGAACTTGCCCACCTGCTCTTACAGCACTTAACTGCAACAGCTCCTTAGCCTGGACTGGATTAGCTTTGTATTCCTGTAGTCCAGCATTGGCTGTACTGGCTAATTGATGACTTCAAAAAAAGTAGTTTACAACTCTTGCATTGCTTAGAGCTAAATAAAACAAGTGGCTTAAGTTCCTGAATAAAGGTATGCTGCACTCCTAGGGAGAAGAATCCTTTCTCTTTAAGCTGTAGTTTGGTAAGTGGTTTAGGCTCAGTGGAGATGTCTCCATTTCAAAATATCACTGTGGGATTTTGCAGGGGTGATGCTGATGCTTTAAAGAATCTGAGTTTCTCAAAGCTTTAAAGGAATGCAAAGAGCCATTGGGATTACTTAACTAGCATGCCCAGTCCCTTTACCCAATTTGAAAACCAGTCGTTCAGCATGCAGAAACAATCCCTCGGGTGATTGTTTCTTGCCAGTGATTTTGAAATGGTTCTTTGTAAAGCAAAACATCCAGAGTTACATGAGCTGCACTCAGAGGCAGGAAGATGACACCGGAGCATGGGTCTAAAAACTGCTGATATGCTCTTGCTGCACCAAACATCTCATTGCTGCTTGCAGAAAAAACATGTACTGGCTATGAAAATGAAGTTTTGGCCTGAGGAATTTGTAGCTGTTGCAGATTAGGTGTCAGCTGTTTGTGGGCTGTGGTGTGGGGCAAAGTGGCAGGAATGCTTTGCCGCAGGCTTCCAGGAACACTGGGAAACTTGTCAGATGGCTGGAGAAGAAAGTTCAGCTCCTGCTGCCTAAGTGTTGCAGGGAGAGCAGATGCAGGTGGAGTCAACAATTGTTTTCTGCAAGACTGTTTGGTAATGGATACAATCTGCATGTGGAGGGAGAACAAGGTGTAACTCATCAGAAACAAACAAAAAAAAACCTCACAGATTATACAATAACATTTTATGCAAATTCAGCCTTTCCATATGGCTGTAGCTGGTTGCACTCATTAACATAACTGACCTGAAGTAGGGAGAGGGGACTTAACAAATCCTTATTCTATTCCTGCTCTCTCTCCAGACTACCTGATAAGCACTTGGATAGATACAAATAAAGATCTCTTGAAGGAATACAAAAAGGGCCACCAGAGGCCACCACCTTGAACTTGTCCTTTCAGGCATTATCTTTAAGTGTGGTCCCTCAGAGCAATCCAGCTGGCAACCTCTAGGTAAGCTCATCACAACCTCAGATAAAACTACTGTGAAGCAGAGCCAGATCTTCAGCTGCTTTATGGTGCTGTGCCTGTTCCCACTGCTTGGGAGTATGGATCACAGGAGCTTCTTCATGTGGTGAAGCCTTACAGCAGATTGGCAGCAGAAAAGAAGAGGTGAACCTTCCAGTGATGGGCAGGCTGCAGTTCCCTGATATTCATGGTGTGCAGGTAGAGAGGAAGAGGAGGAAATCCAGTGCAGACACTACGCCCTATAAATCCTCTGCGGTGGTAGAGCCCCTCATGTTCCAGGAACCATATGTCAGTGCATTCCACACACTGCTTCAGTGATTTGGCTGCTGCCTTTCTTAGGAGCAATCTGAAGCTCCAGTTGTTAACCATCAGATGTATCGAATGACTATCAGGGAGTCCTAACCGCTCATTTTTGCATCTTTCAGCCCTAGTTTCTGGACAGTGCATAGGAAATGTCTTCAAGTAGCATGAATCCTTGCATTAACTGGCAGAGAAAAAGATTAGATGACCTGAATGGTCCAAGGCATATGGAATGAACTCTAGCTCTCCTGAGCTCTGGAGGAATTCTGTTGCTTGTTTTTGTTTTAGCCCTGTTTTTTTCTTTTGTTTTTGGCATCCAGCATCTTGTGCCGTTAGCTGTGCTGCACTGTGCAGTGGCACTACTTGGGTTTGCATCTGTCACCAATGGATTTGCATTCTTCACCAGTGGGTTTGCTTCCAAATTATTCCTTTGCCTTCTAGTGCTTCAGATTGTTTTCCTCTGTATAACTGCTGAGGAATTAACACTTTTTTTAGCTGATGAACTAAGAACATCAGATGAACAGAACTATGGAACAGAAAAGCTCTCTTGAATTTACTAGCTGTATTTGTGTCCTTAAAGAGCTGTGTGTTGTCATCTGTCTTTTGTGAAGATTAAAATATATCTTGACAGATTGCTTTCCTACTTTCTCTGTGGCTGAGGGCAACTTTGCTGGCCCCTGGTACTGAAACTGTCACTTTTTGTTAATCCTACATGTTTTATGCATTAAAACTTTCAAATAAATCAGTAGAGTTGTTGTAATCTCCATAATCATAACATTATACAAGAATAATTCTTGCATGTCAAGCCCAAAGTTAGATTAGGCAGCTGTAAAATATAGGATGAGATGGCCAAGGTAGTACCTTTCGGATAACTTGGTTTTCTTGGTGAACCTGTGTCTTTGTGGCAGTGCCAACTGTCATTCCACATGCTGGTTTGCACCTCTTGCCTCAGAGGCCCAAGTACTCCTGTCTTGCTTGTGTCATTTACTGATTCACTTCCGGCTCATCCCCTGTGAAGCAGAGAATGTTATCTATTATTATAATAATGCTGTCTATATTGTTTACACACAGGCAGGAAACAGTGAGAGAGAGACTAAGAGCAGACACAAACAGTGCTACTGCCCAGCTGGGAAGTGCTCCGGCATGGACCTTCATCATATCAGGGTAATACGTGAGGCAGTGGATGGAGTTTTGACTTTTGTCTTGTGTTTTCCTGCTTCTGCAACTATCTCTTCAGTTCTATTTTTTTGAAGACACATTGTTTCTGTCACCTGCTAGAGTGACATTTAAACCTTCTAGCAAAATCCAGGTTTACCATTTCACATAATGAAACTTTGTTAATAAATTATGAATTAAATGACATTATTTGCTTTCTCCTTTGAACTTTGTTTTTATACAGAACACAAATAAATGCAAGATGGGGAAAAGAAAGTTGGTATTAATTGATGGTAAAATATTAATGCTCCTTCAAAATCAAAGGTGGAATAAATGACTTGATTTTCTTCTGCATGGCCTCAGGCCTGGAGAATTTCATTCCCAGGAATGAACTGCAAAGCTCATCGTAGCACAGGGATCTGCAGGTGAAGCTGGAGAGCAGAGTGAAAGGCAAGAGCAATCAAGGAGAGAAAAAACATCCAATATGAATTAGCAGGCATCCTCTTTCTCTCTTTTAGAGGAAAGGGTTGAGACTGGAGCAGGGCCTGGAGGAAGGGCCTGTTCATATGTCCTAAGAGTCATGGTAGTGGAGAAGCCTGCTCATAGGAGATGTATGGACAAGGTAGCATAGAGCAGTGTTTCATCACTACATCAGTTTTCACTGTCTGTGGGGAGACAGCTGTCCCCACCTGTACTTACCTTTGCAGGTCTCTCCAGATGGCAGGATGTGCCTGTTAACCCCGTGGGATCCTCACCTTGCCCAGCAGGTTTGGGATGCTGCTGGCTGGCAGCACCCCAAGTTTGACAGGTAAATAATATGAAAATCCCTTCAACTTTCTCTCCAACCTGCTTTGGAGTTCACACAGGGCTCTGGCACAGTGAGGCCCTGTATGGTACCTGTCGTATGTGCTGGCAGGGAAATGGCACCTGGCGCCATTTGCTGCAGCATGGGGCCTTTACAACTCCTTTTGGGCTGTGCTTGTGCTGCTGTCAGGTAGCGTACCAGGAACGTGTCTGTGAGCTGGGTCCCCAAAAAGCTGCTCATCCCTCTGACATGTGCTTGATGGGTGGCGGTGCTCATCTGGCCTATGAAAAGGATGAGCCACGTGCCCAGCACTATGGATAGATAGGGTGGTCAGAGGGAGAAGGGCCTGTGGGGCTGTGTGGTGGCTGCTTCGGGCTGGCCTGCACTGTGCCCCCATGCTAATGCCCTCTCTGTGCTTCTGGGCAGTGGTTTTCCTTGTGTCCAGGTGGGCACCTGGAGTGCGAAAAAAGACATACCTTCAGCAAGCTTACTGTAAGGTATGTGAGTACTGAAATGAGTAAAGTTATTTTAAGGTCTGGGCCGGACCTATGAACGTACTAGACAAATAGACATAGACTTTCCCCTGTTAAGACCGTCATCTTTACCCTATGGTTCAGCCTGCTGGTTACACGAAGCTGGTACATTTACAGGAGGTTTATTGCCATTATTATGACAGAAATGTGTGCCAATAGTAGAATGGAGCAGGCCATTCCCTCAGCTCTTTGCTGGCCATGCTTGCAGAGCTGGCTCCGTATGTAGCCAGCAAGCACAGTGGAGTTTAACCACAAGCTTTGTTTCAACTTTGTTAGGAAATGTCTTGGCTCACACTACACCTCTCTTCTTGTTCAGTCTCTTAGATTTATGTATTTCTTTGTTAAAGATTGAGGCCTTCAAGCAGGATTTATGTGGACATCTCAAGCAGATTTCTTCTGGTACGCTGTGTGTCAAAGCAGGCCGAGGGCCCAGGACGGATTTTGAGACACGTTCTTTGAATCATGCTGCCATCTAGGGTGTGAGCATGTAAAGACTTTTTCACAGACACAGGCATTCACATTCTCCAAATATTTTCCACAGAGTTTTCCAGATTGTTTACTCCCCGGGCAGGGTGGATGTACTGCCAGACCTCAGCCCACCTGGGCTGCTGGGGCAGAGCGCTGCTTGGAGATTAAACACACATCTAGGACGTTACACAATATTATTCCATGGAAAAAGATGCATAAAAAAAATGCAGAGCAGCATTACTTTGTGGCTCAGGAGTTAACATGGTGTTGGGAGACCAGGAACGAATTCTTGGCTTTGATGTTGGCCTCCTGCTTGGCCACTGGTGAAACCATTGCCACTTTCACTTGATGCAGGCTGTGGGTGGGCTGCCCCTACTGGGATTAGAGGTCTGATCTCAAATCATCCTTTTACACGTGCCCAGGCACATACAGTTATTTTTTTTTTTTACAAGTACCTGTACAGCTTGTCAGGTTTAGTGGAAGATATTAGGCTCTTGTTTAAGTCATAGGCTAACGGCTTTCTGTGGAGCAAGCCTTACTTGTGGTGCATATTCACGCTGTGCAAAATGTTGCTTAGCAGCTCCAGGGTTGTGCTTTTGCACCTTACAAAAAAATTTGCCTTGCTTTTATGTTAAATAGCCTTTTTTTTTTTTTTTGTAGGTCCAAGAAATTTTTACACATATGTAGGGAAAAACTGAGCCAAGGCCTGGCTACCAACCAGTTTCTGCCTGGGCTTGCAGGCATGGTTAGGGAACAGATGTTCAATTCAGCCTGAAATCCCGTGCTTGAAATCTGTACTAATGGCTCTGACCCCACATCAAGGACATTGAAGTAGAGTTTTTTTTATTATTATTTTTTTTATTTCCAGTTCAGGTGTAACTGAAATTGTTTAACAGAATATTTCCTGCAGACTTTGCATTTGTAAAGCCCAGCAACTGAGTCTCTCACTTTTCTGATTTAAACTTGAGCCTGTTTGAATTTGCTGAAGCTGCGTGTGTTTACCGTAAGCTTACCTTGGTGTATGAGTTAAAGACCTCAGTAAATCCAGCTGGTATTTTACCCTGAGCTCAAATTCCTAGTTAAATGAATTTATATACAGTCTTAAATTCCTCCTAGCTGGCTGTCTCAGTCAGAGACAGTCAAAGAGTGGCTGCCAGGGCTGTTTTGCAGTCCATCTGTATAGACAAACTTGGCACTTAATAGTCCAGATCAATACCTATTTTAATTCTTCCACAGTTATATTACTTTGACCTTCCTGATTGAAGTAATGGTATCTGGAAAAGCATGTGCCCTTTGGAAAGGGGAATATGGCAGATGTAGTGAAGTGAGTATATTTTTTTAAAATGCCTTTTATTTTTAACTGTTTATGGCTGTAAAGCAAAGGGTGTAGAGTTTACTAAGGATCTCCATCCTATTCCTGCATATCCCTTCCCCCTTATGTCCTTCTGTCAGTACCTTGCAGGGGTGGTTTGGAAATGGGTAGCCCAAGGAGCCCTGATGGCTTTGTTCTTTCCTGTCGCAGCCACTGACTTCTCCAGACAGTGGAGCAACATCATCACTTAGAAGCCCTTACCTTTGTGTGGTGCTAACAACTCCAAGACAGTTTTACCCAGGCAAGGTGACAGGAAGGAGAGAGAACCTGTAATCTCAGATCTCTCTGTGCGTGCAGGACTTCTGCCTGGGTGGGATTACTTAGGCTGTTCTGCATGTATTTTTCCACTGAAAATTTACTTAAAAACTCACTTTATTGACAAGCTGGACACAGGACTTTTTCCTCTGAAAGCAGTGGTTAATATTTTGGGGCTTATCTCAAGAGAAGCCTCTCGAGGGTACTTTCAAAGCTGTGTCATGTCCCAAGTCACTAGGTTAGTCACTGCTGCCACTTTCTGCCCATACCAACCAGGGAGCTCAGCTACATTGCACTGAAATCTGCCCAGAAAAAGCAGTTGCCATATTTTCATGGTGGGCAGCTGCAGTACCGTGCCTCGGCATGCCAGCAAGGAGACAGTGATAAGAAATATGGGCTGTCAGAGAAGCTTGGACAGACCCAGACAAAACTCACAGCCTAGATCCAGACCAAGCTTGGCTGTTTGAATAGCTCAGATGTAGCTCATGGAAATCTCTGGGGAAGGAATTACTACTGTGTGTATGAGATGTACGGTGTGGGCTGAATGTGCTCAGGACATCTCATCTGGGTCCTCCTAAATGCTTTGGGAAGTATAACCCTGAGCCCTGAAGTACACCTGTAGGCAGATTGCTTCCTAATCTCCTGGCTGCTAGGGGCATCTGAGTCTGATGGCTGCACTGGGAAGAACGATTCCAGACAGGAGTGCCATGGGGCACAGGAGGAACATGAGGAGGCCAGCCATGGTATTTTTATTGGAAAATCCTTGGATCTCTGTACTCTGTATCTCATCTAATTTGTTCCTCTAGTTGAAGCTGGTGCTTTGACTTGGACCATTTCAACATGTAATTCTCTAGATGCTGCCTCAGTTCAGTGGGTCTGGACTTATTTGAAAATAGTTTTTGCTTCAGTAGCCCCATACTGGCTCATATGGAGCATCTCATTTGATTCAAAAGATGTGTCAGTCCCTAATGCTCTCATCCATCATTTCTTTAAACTACAAAACCCCCATTAACCCAAAGTTAAGTTTCTGTTAAGGCCATGACAGCAAGAGACATAAAAACTCAATGGTGAAACTTATAGCTGTCTTTGCTCTTCTTTAGCCAACTCTGGGGCTTTCTATCCCTGTTCCACAGCAAGAAAGCAGAAGGAAGGTAATGGTTTCATACATCTGTGGGAGAGGTCCTTCACAGGTGTTTTTGTGTTATTTTAAACAACATTGTGATAAATTGATTGCATATTCCATAGTATTTATGGAGTTGAGGCAAAATTCACTGAAGGGCTAGCAGGAATTGTGTGCTCATTTGGTTTTATTGTTGCCTGTTTTTATTCTGATGAATTTTGACAACTTAGAGCACAGACTCTGGCATATTTTTAATATACTGTATGTAGAGCAAACTACAGATCAGGCTTCAAAAGCCCTAGCACATTTGAAATGATTTAACATATATTTATGGGTAGTCTCATGAAGGTATTTAAGCCATGCAGGTAATTTTCCCCTCTCCCCCTTTTTCTGCGAATCCATTCTGTATACAGATGCTGCAACCATTTGCTCTTTTGCAAATGTGGGGTTGATCAAACCTTAATATATCTTCAGTAGTGGATGCACAATTTGAAACCTGCAAGACCACATTGGAGTGAATTTGGCTGTTTTTTCTCATGGGTCAGATCTAGTTTTACACTGAGACTTTTTAAGGTTTATAGCTGGAGGTCTTGCCACATCTCTGAAATGCCTTTTGGAGTCCTGAAGTGCCAGTATGTTGGGTGACTCTGTTGTTTAAAAAAAAAATAAAAATAAAAATGTCTAGCTGTAGCTTTTTACAGTATTTTTCTTCAGATTCATCTCAAAGAGGTATTGCTAATGCAGTACTGATTTCAACATGCTTTGAACTTGACCTTTTTGTTATTTGTTAATGTATGTAGTTATCAGATAATTATTACAGATGGACTGAAATCTATCTGTTAATCAGAGCAATTAAATGCATCATTCTTTCTGGTATTTTAGACAGAGGCTAGTGACTTTATTATGAATGCATTTTTCACAGCTATCATACGTTATGCTCTTATTTATGAATTCTGTATGACTTGAACTGATGCTCTTTGGCAGTTAAGAGAAAAATCAAGTGTTTTGCTGAAGAAGCTGAACATGAAACACCAAGGATGGAGCTGTCCCTGCAGTGGTGATGCTATAACCCCAACACGTCCCTCCCCTGAACCAAATGCAGTTGCTGTTTCACTAGGGTAACCACTGCCTAAACCTGCCCTGACCACGTGGACCTGAGAAGTTCTGGAAACCACGCTCCCTGCAGGGCAGGCAGAAAGAGGGCTCTGGATGCCAGCCATGATTTCATGGAGAAAAGCTGCTTTTTAGACACAGACATCAGCTGGGAGTGGAAATTTCAGGAGAGACCTGTTGTGCTACAGATGTCTTTAAAGTCTATTGGTTAAATAATGTTTGTGTACTAGGTCATCTTCAGCAGCCTCCCTTGGTTTAAGGGAGAGTCATGGGGAGGAAAAGAAAAAGGATTTTTTGTAGACCCTGTCAACAGTGCTCTGAATCCATTTTGTGCTGGCAGATGTGGAGATGCAGAGTGTCTCAGATGCAGGGTGTGTGTCCACCTTCAACATCTGTAACCAGTCCTCATTGCCTCCTGAAAGGATGGCTCCATCCATGCCCTGGGTTGTGCCCTGACTGGTACCCTGTAGGTGATGCCTGCTCTTACAGCATATGAACTAGCTCAAGAAAATTTCAAGTTCAGCTGCTGCCATTTCAGTCCAGAAGATCCCCAAATCTGGTGTTTTTGGTATTAAGGAGCAGCAGCCTCCTGTACCTGATCTAACCAAGATGCTCTTCAGTCAGGTAGGCTCCTTGATATACTTCTTTCCCTTCATATATCAATTTAGGATTGATTTTACCAGAAATGTGGTATTATTTCCTGCTTGTACATATTTCTATGGTACAGCGACTGAATATGGAAATCTGTTGATGGCCTTTTCCAAGGAGGATTATTGCAATGCTACTGGTGTTTATAGTTACAGCCACAAACCACCTATTCATGGCTCCTTTTGAACTCCATCTAACCCAACTTATGGTACAGAAACACCTTTAGTGTCTTCTAAACCTAAATTCATTTTGATGTTCCCCTAGTTTCTGAAGTGCAGCCCTGCTTCATGGTCTGGAGTTCACAGCCCATGGGGTCTCCACTCCTAAAAGGTACTGCCTGTAAATAGGTTTATAGAAAGAAAATGACAGGAGACTTGGCAGCTGGTAACAAAATAATCATTTGTTATTTCTAATGGGTAGAGTACAAAGAATTAATTTAAGCTACCATACAGGTTACAACAACTTCTAAATTTTGGCAGACTATAGAAATACTGCTACTGATGAACTGGGAAATATTTTGGTACAGAGTTTTGGCTGACCTTTTAGTTTTATGTGGCATGGCAGCGGAGAAATATAAAGAGAAATATCCCATTTAAGGCTGCCCGTCACTGATCATAGAGGCTCTGTTCTCGCACTGGCCGTTCCTGATTCTTACTGGTGATGGTGAGAATAAGTCTAAAACCATGGAAGCAGCACAAAAAACACATTAGAGGGTGAACCACAACCACCTGCTCATCTGAACCCTGTGTTTAGACTAGTCAAACTGGTACTGTTCCAGTGGTAGCAACTTAAGTTTCAGAAGTCAGAGCATCCCCAGGAGTGAAGTGTGACTTGTCAGGTGGTACAGTCCACTCCTGACTGCCCATGGACGACTTCTCACTGTGCTGATGGCAACGGTGTCAACAAAGCCCTGCTCTGCCCAGCAGTGTCTGGAGTAGCTCCAGTTTCCTGCACAAGTCTGCTTGCAAGCTTGCTAAAGGTGAAAATGTGATAAATATGTTTGCACTGCTTAACTTGCATGTTTTTTGCTGTCCATATGTTCAGCATATTAGTATTTTCTTAGCCTGGCTGATGAGTTACACAGAGAATATATTTTTAATATGGTGGAAACAAAAACAACTGCTTTTTATGGAGGTGCAAAGGTGGTGGTAAGGGAGAGGTACTAATATATATATATATATTTTCATACAATAATGAAAAAAAAAATCCATTATCTGCTCAGGAAACCATTAAAAAACAAACAAACAAAACAACACCAAAACACTAATTTGAAATGTTTCTACTGACACAAAGTGCATTTTCTGTGTAAATGAGACAGTCCCTGCATTTCTTCCATTAGTTTAACAGTCAAAAACCATGCAGCAGTTTTATTTCATCCTTCCCATCCTTAGCCATTGGCTGGATCCAGCCCTGGCCACTGGAAAACCTAGGAATATATTAACACTGTGGCATTGACTGTGATGTGAAACAAATGGAAACTACTGACGATAGAAATATAGGTCAGTAAGTAGAGAATCCTATTTAATAGAAATGTCTTCACTGCTCAGTTTGCCTTGCAAGGTTGCTGATGTGCTCTGGAAGTCAGATATTGCTGGAGTTTGTTTTGGGGAGTTTTGAGTTTTTATTTGTCTTCTGAGTTTTGAGCCATAAAGTATCACTCTTCTCCAAGCACAAGAGTTAGAAACATTTTATTGTAATAGCCTGGCAACTGAAATTTTCACATTACAGCATGACTCCAGGCAGTGGTGATACAGAAGAAAAAGTTCCATCTAACGTGTCAGTAACAGTTCTGCGATTTCATTCCTGTCTGTCTAAGTTTTGACCATCCTAAGGCATCTGAGAGACCTTGTCTCTGGGAATAGTTCTGTCTTCCAACAGTGGAAAGGTTTGCTTCTTGTTCTTTTGATTCCCTCAGCTGTTTTACCATGGATGATAATATTGAACCAGAAAGCAACGTCATCAGAGGTCTTCTTGAGAAATCCTCAGGATGACTGAAAAGGGAGTTGTTGGAAAACATTCGGTAGCATCACCACTGCTTTTGCTGCTGTGGTAAAATGAGGATGAGTCTGTGCTGTTATTAAGGAATGGTGTGAAAAGTCTGGAATACAGTCCAGGTATAAAGGGAGTACAAACTACCCTGACTTCAGGCCTGCTAACAGCTTCCCTTTGGCTTCAGTTTCCTCCTCTGTGACTTTGAGAATGCATTAGACAGTGGCTGGAGTTCAAGTTACAGACACAAAGTGTAACTGCATGTCATTGCAGATGTGTGTTGGAAAGAAAATCCAAGCCTGCTTTACTTAATGGAATTAGATAGTTTGAGGATTACTTCTTCCTAAATGGCCCAGAGCAAGTGATAATTTTTCTGGGCTGTGACGAAGGGGATGCAGTGTCTAGGTAAGTTCTGCCACATTTTCACGTTTCTGCTAGCCACTATTTATTACTCTGTAGAGGAATGTCAGGCTATGTTTGGGAATATTTTCCACCAGCCTCTAGACACATGCAGACGTGCTGTGAAATGCATAGCTGGTGCACACTGAACAGGAGAGGGCACTGGCACTCCAGCAGTGGTGCCGGGGCTCAGCACCCTGCCGCAGCACGCTCTCTGTAAATGCGTCGGCTGTGCAGGACGAGCACCCAAGGTTTGATTTATTGCACTTCAGTGCACACTCTCTTCATCTTGCATGCTTAATATAAGGCAAGAGCCTAAAAAAAGTGAGTGAAGGAACTGCATTTGTTGTCTGTATATCTCCAGAGGCAGGGAAATCAAGGGTTAGGGCTAACTAGCACCAGCTGAGAATCTGCCCCTTTCTGTTTAGCACAGGCACATTCATCTGCTGTTGTCTGCTGGTATGTCTCCTCTGAGTTTTTTGAAAAGCTCTGATTTAGTGTTTCTATCTGTTTTGCACCTACATCAGGCATTTAATACAGAAGCTAATTTGACACTGTGACATTTGTGTTGTCCAAGGGAACCTCAGGAATTCACTGATTCTTCTGAGGCTGTAAAGGTGTGCGGTTCTTCACCCTGAGAGGCAGCATTTGCTGCTTCTCCACCTCCCCTTTCAGCCATCAGAAACTATGAAACACTGAATTTTCTTCCAGCTTCACAGCATTAACAAACAAAGCTGCGAAGCCATGAACACATGCACCCTAACAAGCAGGCAAAGAGTGCTTGGTCAGGATTTGTCCCTCTGGCTGCAGTCCTGGCATCTGCCAGCTCCACTGGTGATGCTGGTGAAGGGCTCCCTGCCCTGAGTCAAAAAACTGGGAACAGAACCTTGATTTTCTTAATTTCCATCCTTGTTTTCAACTCTTGGCCTTTTTGCTCAGCACATGTAAAGTGCCTGTAGTGTCAGGAAGGACCAAGTTCTGTTTGTTTTCCACTCTAATACATCTTAATTAGACCAAAAGTAAAGATCTAGTGAAGCTGTCAGCATAATTATGGGCTTCCATCCCAACCTGAAGCCTCCAAGGAGGTCTGATGCTGAAGGAGGAATGGGCTGGCTGTGGTTCAGTGAAGGGGAGGGGTTGTTTCAAACCTAGACCCAGCCTCTCATCTCCCTGATCCCATCAAAGTGTGGCAGAGGGATGGGAGGTGAGACAGGTGGCAGCGACCTGTTCGTTTCTCTTCCAAATCCCTTTGAAATTTGTTCCTGCACCACTTGAAGGTTTGCAGACAGCGAAGCAGAAAGTGTGTCTGACTGTGTTGGAGAGAAATATATCTAGAAACATGAAAAATACGAATGGAAAATAGTTTGTTTACATTATTCACCAGCTTCTATTTATGTTGCTGTATCACCGTATCACTTCTGCATCACTGCATAAGTCCCTCCCCTTCCCCCCCCCCCCCCCCCACTCCAAATAATTTTGCTTCTGGAGGGTGGCTTTATATTGCTGCAGCCTGTCTTTTAAATAGTCTCTGTATGTGAGACCTTGTTTGGCTATTTCATTGCTGCTTGGTTTAAATGATGAGTATGTCAGGTTGGGCTTAGACATGAATCCACAAACCTCAGTGACATTTGTGGCACCACCTTGTCCTCAGGCTCACCTAAACCAGAAGGCACCTCCTGGTCAGCCAAGGCCCGCTTGGGTCTTGCATAGGTGTGTTTAAGAGGTCACTGCTACCCAGTGGTGTTCTTGATGGGCTAAGGAGCAGCTGGTATTTCTGTCGGTATTTATCTCATCAGTCTTGATGTGCTCCTGCTTTGTGTCAAGGGCACAGGGATCACCTGGGGACAGTTATCTCATCTGTGGGTGGAAAAGGGAGGCTATATTGTTCTGACTCACCCTCAGAACGGGTTTAGGAGATATCTTCCATTTCTCCTTTGCTACTGTAGGCACAACCCCAGTTCATCAAGAAACTGGGACTTGCCCCCTTGTGTGGGTTTCCCCCGGCTCTGGCCAGCCTCAGAGATCTGCAGTTCCACACAGCAACAGCGCTTGGTTTAAGGGAAGCCCAACAAGTTAGGAGACATTTCTTGCATCTCTTTACAGACCCCAAGTTATTCCTCCTGCAGGTGCTTGTTTGCCTCCTCGATACAGGCAGAAGGAGAGGTGTGTGGTGCTTGGTTCCCTGTTGCTGTTTGGCAGATTTGTAGGAGCACCATCTCAGGGCAGTCCCTTGTTGCTACTGCAAGTGCTGCCTGGTGCTTCTACTATATATTTCTTTTTATTCATGAGACAAGCAAAACTTCTAGCTTGTCTAAATCTGCTTGTAGGACCTATTCCTTCTAATCTCTCTCCACTGGCAAGTATTTGCAGATATGCAAGAAAAACCTTATGTACTTGCAGGTTCTCATTCAGGTTCGGTTGTGCCACATGCCTCCTCTAATGAGGGTCTGCCTGGAAACCCAGCCTCAGTGTCCATCTGAAACAGGTGAACCCTTAAAGCCTCGGAAAAAATAACCAAAAATGTTTCTCTTTGAGGATGCATAAATATTCAAATGCTAAACTAAAAGGGCTCTCAATTCATCCTACAAGCCATTTGAGAGCATTGCTCATTCAGTCACAGGAGTATTTTAGTACTTAAAAAAAAAAAAAGCCACAAAACATCTGCAGTCTGCAAAGAGCTGTTCTGAAAAGCATCTTGTAGGCATTCTGTGATGTGTCCCCAAAGGATTTATTACCTCCAGTTGGCTGACTTGCAGCAAGTTCTCCTCTCTTCATCTAGATGGCACTCTGCAGTCTGAAAAAGCCTTTCACCGATTAATGTGGAGAGCAAACTTTCTGCAATGACAGCAGAGAGCCTGGATTTTTAGTTTTAATTTTGTCAAACTGGTTACATGAATGGGCAGGAAAGGAAAGGGAGGAGAAGAGAGGGAAAAAGTGACATCAATGGGATTTTTTTAGGTTTTATGAGCTCTGTGAAATTAGAGAAAAAGTCTTTTCTCCTGGAACAGGTGCTGGTCCTGTACCATTCCCTTGATAAATACATGCTGCGTATTTCAGAAAGCTGGTGCACAGTTGGATCTGCTTATCTTATCCTTAAAGGACCTGTTCCACCACTCACGCACTGATTTCTCGTCCTTGTAGGCTGTCCTACTTCTGAACCTTTCTGTTACAGAATACTTGGCCCATCCAGGATCGTTTGTTCTCTTCCTCAGGTCCCTACGTGTCATTCAAAGGCTTACAAGTAAGCACAGCGGGTTAGAAAACCAGGCCAAATGCTTCCTGTTTACATACAGCTATACTGCAGAAAGCAGTGCTAGTAGGACGGTGCTTTCTTCCTTCTTAAGGCAAATTTGTTGCCCTTTTCAAGTTTATTTTTTTTTCTGGCTATTCTAAGACAGCAATGGGAATGACTGGGGGACCAGATACAAAGCAGAATGTGACAAAGGCTGTTTGTGGAGGATGAGAAAAGGACATATGGGACATTTTACAATGACCAGGAGAATGTACAGTGAGATGGAAGTAAGAAGGAAGGCTCTTGTAACAGCAATGTGCATTTTAAAACTGTATTAAAATGCCTGGATCCCCAGTGGAAGCAGAACACCACTACTACAATCCTTCTGACAGTCTGAGCTCATGACATGGATGCAATTTAGACAGATAATGTCAAGCAGCCTTAATTTTTGGCCGAGCAGATGTCCAGGGGTGCCCAGGGTACATATGCCACATGTATATGTGATTCAAGGCTTGCTATAAAATTGTGGAATTTATTGGTCTAAATAGAAGGAAAGGTGAATATAGGGTGTGACTTCCTGGTGATTTCCTTACCTTAGCATGTGTTGGTGAAGGGAATTTTTGTCCATCCATATGGTCCTTGCCTGATAGGGAAACTGTGGCTGAGCATTCAACTGAGCATTTGCTAAATCTGGTGCAACTCTGTCAGGGGCCTTTGCTCAGAGTAAGACGGCTTCTAATTGAAGACATCAGTGCTGGAGATGGTGTCTGGGGACACTTAATTGAGGTATTTCACTGCAAGTCTCCCGTTGCTGCTTTAAGTGAGCTCTCTGACCACTGGTGACTCGTTTAGCTTTCACCAAGCACTCAGATCATCCCGAGCCCCTGGGGAAGCTGCCTTCCTCTGTGCTGTAGAGCACAGACCTGGCCATGGCCTCATCCCAGTACAAATCTCCAGTATACACAGACTTTTCAGTGGGCAGCATTTTGCTGGGTGGCAATTAGCAGAGGAGCAATAGGTTTGTCAATCCCATATCCATTTTCACCAGCTTGAGGTTCTGCCCCTAGCTGCCTACACATGGTGTCTGGGGACGGTGATGTGAGCGTGGCTCTCCCAGTCGTCCTCTTCCAGCTTCCTCCAGCTCCCTGCCTGTGGTCTTACTGGCATGATCGTGTGTGTGTCTGGATGTGTTTCCTGGAGTTACCTTTGCCCCTAAACGCTGTGCCTCTAGTGAGGGCTGTGTCTTGAGTCCAGCTGCTTTGTTCTGGTTTAGTTTGCAAAACCCACGTGCCTTCTTTGTTGTTCTGCATTTCCCTTGATGTTTGTCACCTGCCCGGGGCTAATGAGAGCTCTGGCATAGGGTTTTGTAAAGCTGCTGCCCTGTCCTTCAAATCTCTGCCCTTGAGGTTCATTACTGCGAAGGCAGAAGTTGTGCCAATTGGAAGATGTAAATAAAATGGCATGTTTTAAGGTTTGGCATACTCTCCCTACTTCTTGTGTCTGTCAACAGATGATGTGGCAAAAGAAAACCTAAATATGTGCGTGCATAATGGCCATCCTGGCTGCTCTGTCCCCATCCCTGTCCTTGTCCCCTTCCATTGGTCCCTTCCACAAAGTGCTTTCTTTTGAGCAATGCTTTGCCTTGCAGCTCAGAGCCTCACCTGTGTGCTCCTAAAATTGATAGGTACTCCAAAACCACGGTTGATGGTGGGCTTGTGTGGACCCACTTTCTTCAGAGTTGCTTGCTGCTGGTTTGGACAGTTTTTACATCTCATCTCTGGCTGCTACACCCCGTTTTCCAAGTTGCTTGAGGGCTGTCTGCCTCGCAGGGATGGTGGCAGGAGAAGAGTGCTGGGCATGGTCTGAGCAGGTTGTCACTTGTCACAGGGGCTGGGAGGTGTGACTGGATGGACCACAGGGCTGCTCATGCAGGATGTGAGTAACCTGAAGGAGCTGTCCTGATGCAGAGCAATTGGGGAGTGAGTAAGAGGTGACTGGTCATGCTGTCATGGAGAACCAAAACTAACTCCAGGCTCGGCAGAGGTGCAGCTGATGTGGCAAGAGGAGGAATTTCAGGCTTTTGGCAGTGTGGGGTGGCAGGGCTCCAGGTGGGGTTCCAGCATTTCCTCCTCCTCTAGGTTGGTTTAGGGGCTGTCCTGGCTCTGCTCTGCTGCCTTCCTTCTCGTCCCTGTGACCATTCTTACGTGCTTTGTCCGTACAAGGAATCTCTTGTACTAATGTGTGCAAAACATGTCTTAATTTGCTCTAATTATTCCAGTGTACAACTTGATTGTTAGGAGCTTGGTCTGCTGGCAAGCCTGTCTTTGGCCTGTCTTTGCATACAACAATCCTTACATTTTATCTTAAATAGAGCAAGGGGTTCAGGGCTAGAGCAGGGAGGAGGCAGTGGGTCCTCCAGAGGGTTTTCAGGATAAGTGCACGTACGGTGGAAGATGCAGTGGCTGTAGAAACACCAGCTTTTACCCTCCCTTTTTAATGGAAGTTTTATTTTAGAAAGCTTTAGTTAACGTCGTCATAAAGTTTATTGGAAATAAAATGGAGTTTTGTTTATTTTTGAAATAAACAGGCTATAATGCTCCTGGCTGGGCTTTCCAGTTTTGCTGGCTGGGGAGGAGAGGTGAGTTGGCTGCTGATCTCCTGTGGGGATGCTCCTGGCACTGCTCAGCCTGTTTCAGCTGGCAGCGCCTTGCAGCCTGACCTACCTATGGCTGTGACTCATCTGCTGCTGCTTTGGGGCAGGCGAGGATGTAAGGTGCACTCTTACAGCCTCAGGAGTTGTATCTATAGCATGCAACGCTTCATGCAAAACCCCTGGTGTGTGGGTTCCCTGCCAGCATTTATTTCCTGCCCATTTGGGTTTCCTTTGTTTCCTGGGCTGCTGATGCCCAAGCCTGTATACTCTTGCCAAAGTCCTCGTTAATGAAGGAATGATGAATCCATGTTTTGGTTACATGGCTGAGGCAGATGCTGCTGCCCTTGCTGGTGACCTGAGTGTTTTCATGGGGTTGAAGCAGCAGTCAGGGACCTGGGGCTGTGTCTGGGCAGTGCTGGCATATGGGGACTTGAACATCCCTGGTCCAAAATGTAGCACAAGGACAAAAATCTGCAACACTGCCAGGCAGGAGCTTGGTGTCATCTGGGGGCATCTCTGAGCAACAGGAGTGACCTGGAGTGGCTGCTGTAGCAGATATTTCACTTACATCAAACAGGCACAAGCAGAGTGCTTGCGCTTGGCCTCTGTGTTAGGCACAGGGCTGGCTGCACTGCCTGGAGCCAGGAAACATCACCCGCAGCAGGTAGGAGGGCGATGACTTCATGTTCTCATGGCAAACTTGGCTGAGAGCTATGCTGTTGACCCCCCTCCAGTTGTACTGGTGGCTACTGGTCTTGATCCTGACCATTTGGCTTTCCAAGGTAAGATTTTTTTGGTCAGATTTTGGGAATCTGTTTGGATTTCAGGCATTTCTATCAGTACAGCACTCAGCACGTGTGAGCCTGTCTCAGGGTCTGCTGTTTGATGCCTACGGCCAGAGGAGCTTCCAGTCTCAGAGTGCACTTTCTTCACCCAGTTTATTGCAACAATCTATTCAAATGAAAACAAATGGTGACGCTTATATGTTGAGACTTTGCACTGTCTTCTCTCTGCTCCTCTTATCTTGGCTGGATCAGTCACTCCCTGGAACGATGTCAATATACAAGTACACCTGAGCACTTTGTTGTTAAAGGTCTTTTTCAGTGATGCCAAATGTGTGGCATCTGAGTTGCATGTAATGTAAGCTTCTACTGAAGCAAGAGAGAGGCTCTTGGGTGGCAGTGCTCAATCTCAGGGATCTTGAGGTTTGCCCATCCCTTGCTTCTGCCTCCTGCTTTGCTCCCAGCAGCAGCATCCCACTCTCTTGGTGCATCAGCACCATTGGCCATGCTGTGAATGGATTCTACTTAAAAATAAAACAGAACAAAGGTTTCTTGGAGGATAGGTCAGGTCAGGAGTGATGGGAGCAGAGGTGGATGGGAACAGTATTGTGAAGCCAAGTTTGTGGGGCTGGCAGGTGAGGAGAGAGGTTTTTTTTTTTCCCTTTTCAGGCTGTTAACACAATATCAAAGTGCTGCTTTTTATCCTTAAGTGTTTCAACAGAGCAACATGTCTGATGGCATCAACCTGCATCACCAGGGATGTGCTGCAGATCCACAGTGCTCCTTGAAATGTATCATTCTAGAAACATCTTTTTCTCTAAGATTATTATTATTATTATTTGGTCAAGTAGCACTATGGATTTCATTCTATATATTTCAGTGTTCTTAGTAATTCTGAAAAAGAAAAACCTATAAAGTTGTTATTATTTTTTTTTTAATAGGCAACACTGGCACACAATAGGCTCTGACTTAAGAGCATTCATGTAAATGCAGCATTTGGGTCCTCAGGCTGAGCCCAGCACCATGTTAGGATGTTTGGACCCTAATAATCCCTTGTGCAGGCTGGATCTGGGTTTGCTAGTTTTGTTATTTTTCCATTTTCTTACCTGGAATTAGGGGAATGCTTAGAGTTATGAGCCTATGAATAAAGCTAAATCAAAACAATAAAGCATTTAATTCCAGACAGAGAGCATCCGCACAAGAATAACTACTCCAGAATAATTTATCACACAGGTGATCTATTTTAAACAGAAAAAAAAGGGAACAGAGCTTTGGGAGTCAAGCACGGCTCCTGAAAACACATGAATCACAGATCACAATAGGCTCTTTAAGAGCTATAGAAATGATAGCACTGTTTTTTGGTAACGGCACATAATGAGCCCAGCTATACATGCATGTAATATATTTATACTTCAGACACATATATTCCAATTTTTATTTCTATAATATAAGGATTCCAATTTGCTAGTGTGCACTTTAATTAAGAACTCTGACTTGTAATTTTTAGTAAAGAAATAATATGATAGGAAGGTGGTAATTTATCAGAAAAGACTGGTGAATTTATGATAGGAACAGAGAGATAATAGGATTTCTGAGATTGTATGGATGCTCTTTGAGGTGATTTAAGAGGATGAGATATGGAGGAACTTCAGTGAAAGAGTTCTCTTTTCCCTGAGATTGTTTTAAACCTAATCTATTTGCACTCCTCTCTTATTTTATGGATGCACACAGATTCTTATGTGAATACTGAATTTTTTAGAACATTTATTGTAACAAGTCTTTTCCGCCTGGAAAAGGTCTCATGCTGCAAGCCTCTGTTAATGCTGACAATATATCCTTTTGCAGTGCAAGTGTGTGTGTGGTTTTAAAAATCTTTCTATCAAATTCCAGGCTTGAATTAAAACTGCTGTTATGATATCTCCCCCTTTGCGACCTCGCCTCATCACTCTGGAGGTCTGTCACATTCTTTCTTCCTTGTAATCAGGCCATGTGTTGGGTCCTACCAGCTACTGAATGCACTAGGTGTGATTTAACTGCTCGTGACACTTTGGAAAGCACAACAGTCATGTGAGTGGATGTGGTAGCTCATTTCTGTATAATTAGGTGTGAAGGCTTGATGAGTCCTTCTGTGTTCCACTTGTGTGTGATAACTTGACCCCGGTGGACTTGCTAATGAATAAAAGAATATTTCTGCCTGCAACCCAGCTCTTCATTAGGTTGTTTTTGCTGTGTTTACAGCAAAAGCAACCTAATGTGATTACAGGTTTCTCTAAAGCAATCTGCAGTGACTCGGTAAGGCTTTCCTCTACAGGAGGCTTCTGTAATTTCTTTTTTGACCTGTTCATCCCCTTAGCGTGGTCACTTCGCACAGTGGCTGTTGGTGGAGGCCGTGGTTGCTGGTTTATTCCTCTGCACCCTGTGATGGTCTCAGCAGGGAGGGACAGCAATGCCACGTCTTTGTGCTGTGCACGAGTCCTCTTACAGGAATAAAACCCCAATGACCTCAATACCCTCCCTGCTGCAAATGGCTTGGGTGGCCAAAGCAGATGCCTCCACCAATACCTGTGGTGGCAGCAGGGCTCTGACTCACAGGTTTTGGCTCGGGTGGGTGCTTGACTAGCGCTGTGTGGGCTGAGGTTAGTGGCGCAGGGATGCTCCCGATGGAAGCAACCGTGTGTGCCTGTACCCTCCTCTGATGAGCATGGCATTTGTAGGTGTTGTCTCTGCATTCATTGGAAGAAAACCACATGTACCTTGTTCTGTTTAAAGTTATGGTGCCCCATAAGCACTGACATGGGTTAGTAAGCAGTGATGTAATTAAAATTTTGCTTATGGGCAAAAAGGAAAATCACCTTTATATAGATACGTATATATATTTACAGATATGAAAAGCCAAGAATATTATTTTAATACCATTGACATCTTAATCTTATTCAAGAATAATTACTAGTCTAGACTTAATTATTGGAGGAAAAAGTTTAGATAGGAATAACATAGATAAAATTGTTCTACACATCCCGATTTCTGCCCCTTTTCCTAACATTGTGCTCACATTGCCTGTGCTCCTCTGGGTCCTGGGGTCAGTGGCGACCCCCTGGGCTGCAGTGCCCTGGTCACCTGCCATGGCTATGATGTTCATCTGCCTCCTTTCAAGACACCATACAATGTGGTACCATATAAAGATGAGAAAAGGCAAACTGGTGATGGTGTGTAGAGGGTGGCTCACTCCGGCAGGCAGTGGCAGAGCTGGAGGCATGCCCCACGCACCCACCTGGGGCGGCCTTGAGCAGCCCTCGGCACAGTGCGTGAATGCTCCAGGCACCAGGGCTGAGGACTGGCCACGTTCTCCTTGAAGCCTTCCAACTGCTGCTCTCCTCATTTTCGGTACTGTAAAGGGATGCTGGAGCACATGGGACAGAGATGGGGCAGCAGGGGAGGTGATTTAAGCACAGCTGTGTGGTTTCTCACCCGCAGGACACCCAGAGCCTCCTGTGTGTGGATGTCCAATCTGGAAGGTGGGCTACAACTTCTGCCTGAGCACTGGCATTTTCTCCACATGTCACCCAAGCTTTTTGCTAAACTTCTTAGAGCTGATCGTATCCCAGGGCTGTGCTTCCAATGACTACTTGCCCTCTGCTTTAAAATATTTGCTTCACTTACTACTTCTGCAATGTATTAATTCTGGTTAGTCTAAGAGCTGTGTGCTATCAGAGTTTCTTCTTCTGGGACATAATTGTAGACTGCGGCTGAATTATCCCTGCTACCACTTGGGAAAACAGCACAGGCTGAGATTTGAAAGCCTCTTACTCTAAGGCAAGTTTTCCAGAGTCTTGTCTGAATCCTTCATATGCGTTCAAGACTATCCTTGAAATATGGTCACTAGAGCTGCTCACAGCTTTTAGTAATGGTTTCTTGGACAGATACCGAAATAGCACCGCTTCCTTGAGCTGGCTGGTTCATCTCCTATTTCTGTATCCCTGGATTGCTTCGACCCTCTTAGTAACAGCTTTCCGTTAGGAGTATGTGTGGCTGACTCTATGCAAACCTTCCCATTTCTTTTTCTTAATTGCTAATGACAAAAATCCTATCTTCCCTGTTGTTAGAGAGACCTGTGTGCTTGGTGCTGAGATAGGTGACGTGCCAGTCACCATTCAGAGCACTTTGTTCGGATGAGCTGGTGCCACCGAGCTTTCCAGATCTGCCCCCATCATTAATGCTGTGCCTGGCACGGAACTCTGCCACGCACAAATGGTATCAGCAGTGGTTTCATGTGCTTTCCAGATAGTTGGGGAATGTGCTGAATAGGGTTGGGTCAAGGATGGAAACTATTTGGCTAATTGTGTTTTTCATGTAGTGCCTATTGGAAAACTAGTTTTAAAGTATTTTGGATAGCCTTTTTTGTATAAATATGTTTAGATTGAAAATTTAGTGCTCATGAAAGTCAGCTTCAGGCTCTTGCACTTCACGCTCTCGTCAAACAGAGCTGACACAATTTAAATACCTGATTTGTCTGACGCTTAATTTTCCATGGTTGAGGATGATGTGCGCTAATGGTGCCACCGCCTTCTCCCACACACTGCTTTATGTGCCATATTGCTCTTCACCAGGTTTTTGCCCAGCACAGATTCAGACTGACTGGCTTTAGTTCCCAGATACCCTATATATATGTGTGTGTGTGTGTATATAATATATATATATATATATATATATATATATATAAAATTAATGGCTGGTGCTGAGTTTCATCCACAGTCCTCAGATGGATTTCACTATAGTTTTCAGATGTATTAATATGTTTGTATCAACTATTCAGGAGTCTCCTTGGGCACCTATTCTTCACGTTTTTGCTGAGAAGTGATAATACAAACCTGTTTAGGTAGCTTGTCATCAGAGAAGGGATTCTGGCCAGAGGTCTGAGTCCCAGCAGTACAGCAAAATGCGCTGTCATTTAAATTACAGCACTGCCACTGGTGACAACCAGCATCTTTAACCGCTACCTGCTCTGTGAGCCCTTCTGGAAGGGTTTGGCCCAGCTGGTGAGGGGACTTCTCACCCAGGAGGTGGCTGTGAGGGCAGTGCATGGGCACCATGGGCTGGCTCGAGGGAGGGGTGGCTCCGCAGTGTCCCTGGCTGCAGGCTCCCAGCTTAACCGTTCCCCAGCTAGTTTTAATAACAGAACAGCTCAGCTGCTCCTCAGGGTCTCTGAGCTTGAGCGAGGTGCCGACTGCAAATTCTGCTGTAGGTCACCAAACTTTGGTAACAGTCTGAAATGCTGGTGCCACCTTTTGGGGCAGTGCAAAGCCATGCCGTGGGCCAGCCTGGCCCAGCATGCAGAACAGGGGCCAGATGCCCAGTGCCTGAAGCTGTGGCAAACAGCCCCGGATCTGAAGCGAGGTGATTTCGCCAGCAGCCCGTCTCACATGTGTTTAAGCACCTATGGAGAATTATTGCTCCTACAAACGGGAAGGACTGGAGTGGCCCGGTTTGGGTTTCTATTTCAATGCTAATGAGCTTCACTCTGCAGCTTCCCCAGAGAGAGCGCAAATAATATTGGCTTTTATTCTCCTCCAGGGAGAGCATCTCTCGGTTGCAGGGGGCGAGTGAGCCTCAGCAGGAGCAGGGGGAGCACTTTGCCAGCTCTGAGGAACTGCATTCAAGCAGCCTGTGCCTAAAACTATAAGAAGCCACCTTGTCAGTAGGTGCAAAGCGCTGTTCACAGCCTTGGCTGGCTGTTGCCTGCCTCCTGAGCCTGAAGCTGAGTCTGGGCAGAGGCAAAGTGACCGGCCAGGTTGGCAGCACCGGTACCCATTGCATGTAGGCAGCAGGTGAGGAAACAAATGCAAAGCCCTCTCCATCACTCGCACCTATAAACTGCAAAAGGTAGAAACTGCTAGCCCCTAGGGCACAGTGCAAACAGGGAGTATTTTGCTTTGCTTCTGCAGCATGTGCTGCTGCAGCTGTTTTTGTACCTGGGTGCTTAAAAAGGGTTTGGGAGCTTTGCAAAGCAGTGCACCAGTGTTTCAGGAGGGATTTAGCTCAATCTGTCCCTGCTAGGGGACACTGGTTGGTTGCTCTGGTTTTCTTCTTCCTTTTGCATAGCCAGATTTTCTGCAGCCTCACAGGCCTCTAAGGATCTTCTGCATGAAGATTACTCATCCCTAGCGTTTCTTATTGTCTAAGCCACCAGGGCATATTCACCCTTCTGCCCATCAGATCAGTAAAATAAGAAGAAAAAAAAAAAAAAAGAAAAAGGAGGGGGTATTAAGCCAAGAACGATAGGTGAAAAGGCTGTTTCTAAAGAGTCTTGCAACTGCTGCAGAGCACTCTGCTTACTTGCCAGACCCCTGCAATGCACAGCAAATGTAGAGGTGTCTCGTTTTCCAGGGATAACTGCAAATGATCTGAAAGCCTGTTTCCTCTTGTGTTCATATTTCATCCCAGTGTATTACAGGATTTTGTGCAGGTTTTTTGATGGTCTCCTGGGTAACGTTTTATTACAGTGATAGCATGGAGTTCTCATCTGTAATAACGAGATCTATATAAATAATACGGATTCTGCTGCTTCCTGTAAAGCTGCTGCCTAAGAACACTTGAAAGCCTTTTGCAAACATTAATTTCCTAATATTTGGGATAGAGAAGTACCTTGAGGTGTTGCACAGAGCATTGCAACAGTGTGTTGTGCTGGCTAGCTGCCTGTAAAAGCCTGTGAATTATGGGTTTCAAATAATTGAGGGGCTTTCTGCACCCAGAGGGAGTCATTTAAATTTTCGATTATTTTATTTATTTATTTATTTTATTTTTCTGACACTGAAGTTTTAAAACGGATGCCAGATAGTATGAGACTAAACATAAATTTCCAAGAGCTGAAGATGCTATGAGAGGAGCATTGGCCTCAGAGAAGAATGAATGTTGGGAGAAAAGGATGATCATGGCATTTCACAGATTGTAACTTGATGTGCAAAGAGCTGAAGGATGCTGTGATGACAGAACGTGGTGCTGGGTCGGGCATGAGCATCTGGGCTCAGAGCATTGCCCTTGGTGCTGTGATAATACAGCTTTCCACATGGTGCTGCCCTGCTCTGGGTGCACATATCATTGGGTACCTGGGCATGGATAAACTTGGCGCTGATGTTGCCTTAAACTGCCTGTGCTGTGGTCAGGAAGAAAGGGGTGAGTTGGGGTGTGCTGCTAATGGCAGTGCTGGGGCGAGTGCCCAGGGGATGGGGAGATGCTCTGCTCGTTGTGGAGCGGAGCCTGGAATGCACACGTGGCACTGGCAAGTGGAAATGGCAGCTGTGATGAATGGAGTGAAGGTTTAATGGATTTCCTGGAACCGCGCTTTGTAAGGGTCTGGTTATAAGGATTTGCACCATGTCCACAGAGGTTTTCCAAGAAATGAGGACTGGGTTTTACAGCAATGGCTGTCACTTTACTTGGCTGACCTGCCATGCGTCCTCCTTTCAGGGTAACATTGAAATGAATATTGTATAACAGCGCACAGCACAATTGGCTGGAGACAACATCTGTGTCTGTACAATATCGATCGCTCCTAGACCATCTCTGTGTATCTGAACTCAGTCCATTAAGTGGCAGCCCCATTGGGCAGGCACCAATCTCTTCATGCTGTAGCGGCTCTCACTTTGTTTCTGCTGTGCTATGAGCCCTGTAGGCGACCTGCAGCTGTGCCACCCTGTGTGCAGCTGGGGACCCACAGGGCCCAACAGGCTTCTCCAGCCACCACCTCCCTGGGTGAGTTGTCTTTGCTCTGCCACCTGTCTCCCTCCTGGCACTGGTGGCTCCTGAGCCCCCCGGAGTCACAGTGATGCTGGGTGGCACTGGTGCTGGCTGTGACGTGATCTTCAGGGCTTGTGAGAGGCCGGAGCTAAATCACAAGGGGAAACCCTGCACTTCCTATAGGCAGAGGAATTAAGAGGAAAACTCCTTTCCTTCTGCTCCTCGTGGTGCATGGCCACATGCTGTTCCTGCACTGCGGACATTAATACCTATATTTGCATGAGTGTCTCTAAATACTACAGGACAGCGCTTTCCTGGGTGGTGGTAGATAACCCAGGTTTAGGTGCTTGGAAAGGCCTTCCCAAAGTGCTTCAGTGATTCAGCCAGAATAGCTGCCTCCTCGCCTAGCACTGTGGCCTGCCAGAGATGAGTCTTGGAGGTTGGGAACCCAAGCAGAGCGATGCAGCAGCTGCTGAGACGCATCTAGATTGCAGCTGGTTTGAGAAGGCAAAAGCTGGGCAGGGTTCTACAGCTCGGTCCTGCTGGAGCTGTGCCTGGTTGGTACCGTGCTGGTGCAGCCACCCAGGGCCACGTGCTGCCTCTGCTCACCACACAGGCTCTCTGCCGAGCCCTCAGGGGAACAGTGACACAGCAGATTTCTTGGTGGCCAGCAAAGTGCCTTATTCAGTCTGTTTGCTTTGTTACATTTTACTTCTTTAGAGGCTCCCAAGTCTCTGCTCAGCGCAGAGCAGCGCTGCTTTTCCACCAGTGAAGGGACAGAAAGAGGAAAGGTCCGCACTGCTCTCCTCCAGCCTTCTGGCACAGCTCCCCACTTCTCACTCAGCAGACTGAAATGCACTGCAGCCGTTCCCAAGCACGTGTTTTAAGACCTAACCCAGAAGGTATTAATTACCAGCATTAGTACATACAGCACGCGCTGATGGGTGTGCTCGGTGGGTGCAGCTCAGGGCCGCTCACACTGCTGCAGGGCTTCAGGCATGCTGCGGAGCAGAGGTGCTCAGCTGCAGATCTCGCTGTGCCCGGCAGCACCGTGTAGTACAGAGCAACCCCACTCTGCAGCTCGTTGGAACCGGGCTCCATCTAGTCCTGCATCTTCACAAATGCACACAATTTATATCTATCTAAATACTTGAGAATTATTCTTTTAATTAAAAAAAAATTCTTTTTTCCTATAAGTAATGTTCTAGCAGATATATTGATATATCTGATAATATATCTGATAATATTGATATATCTGAGTAATAAATTGATCCTTATTGTTCTGTTAATCAGGTCCACAAAAACATCCAGCAGTGAGATCTTTTGACCTATTGATTGATTTATAATGCTTTATTAGCAGATGGTGAATTATGAGAGCTGCTGTGTGGCTGTCAGGTACTGCTGCTGGCTTTGTGCTGCAGGGGGCTGTTTCAGGGTCAGTGTCTCAGCCTGTGCGTTACATATAGAAGGAGTGTGTAAAGGTCTGGGGGAAAAGGACTTTTTCATGGAGTTAAAGCTCAAATAGAGTGGGAAAAAAGTCTGTTTTCCTTACCTCACATCATATGTTTTAGATGGATAGATAAGAGCAATATGTTGAGATTTGACAGACTGCTAGAATCAACAGCTGAACTTCTCAAAATAGTCCAGAAGTGGCTAAGAGGCTCGATTATTAACTCCTGCTGAGCTACTGGTGGCAGCAATGGATGCTAGAGCAGGGCCTTGCTTTTGATTTTAAAGGAAAAGCTTGAGCAGATTTTTTTCCTCATTATTGAATTAATTAGGTATATAATCAACTGAAATAAGATAATTTTAACCTACTAACTTCCCTCCATGGTTTTCACCTTCCTGTTACTGTCACCATCAGACCACGGACCAGTCCCATGGGGCTCTGTTGATGTGATATAACCATCGGCTGTCACCTGGGGAAGGCACCTGGCTGCAGCTGCTCTCAGCACTGCTCTTCTTGCTCTCCTTTGGGTTACAGAACAGGAGGGAGGCTGATGCCTGAGGGCTGCAGGTTGCTCCAGCTGCAGCATCTCCCCAGTGCCCTGGGGTTTCACCCAGCTGGGACAGGCTGCGGTGGTTCTCCAAGGCTGATGTCCAATAACAGTAACAGAGACCAAACACGGAAAGTGAACTGAGGCCACTGAGAGTCAGAAGCCAGCACAGTTCACGTGCCTTTTGGTGTCCCCTGTACAAGTGTTGGCCCAGGGGACCTCTGTGACTTTATGCTGGTGGGTGGCCAAGCACAAGCTGGTTCTTTGGTGTCTGTCCTGTGTTGTCTGTGCCTGTGCAGAGCCTCGGCCCTTCAGCACAGGTGCAGTCTGCAGCCATAGCCACAGGCATGAAAGGGCTCTGAGCTTCACCAGGCATTCTTGTAACACAAGTGAACAGCTAGAACAATCTTCCAATAAGAGATAGTAGGAGTTATGCTGGACACCTGAAACTTCCTGACATACCACACAACATGCACATCTATGATATTTCTCCTGTCTCTTGGTTCACTGAAAACACAGATTTAAGGTTTGGGTACATCTCACCTAAGGTTTGGCATTTCTTGAAGGAAACAGGGTGCTTAATCCCTCTGGGCTGGCTCTGCAGGAAGCAGAGCGTGATGCACAGCTGGGTTGTTGCTCAGCCCACCTCGGATTTCTCCCACTCTATAGTTGGAAGTATGCAGTTTGTGGGCTGGGGGCATTTTACACTTCAAGTAAATGCTTCATATTTAGGTGGGATGCATATGTGCTTAGGTATGCAACTGATTTTTTTTTTAACCCCCTGCCTACGATCTGTTAACATGAAAGGTGTTAATTATAAATTGTGCTTGGTTTTGGCTACAAATAACACTAGTTAACTGTGTGTTTCGCTAAGCTGATGAATCTCATGGAGCTGCAAGTGTGTGGGTACAGTGTCCTCCTGTGCCTTGGCGTGGAGGCAGGAGCCAGGAGAGGAGGGAAGTCCAAAAGAGGGTTTCATGGTACAGCTAGTGGCTTTCTCTGTAGCTGCTTTCTGCTGGTTTAATTTCCTGAATTGGCCCTTTCTAGGGTAAGATGGGTGGCCAAGCAGGCCCAAAGGCCACAGCAGGATTATACGTTCGTTTTGGTGACTGACCATGGTTATACTGGCTCTGTCCCACTGTGGAAGCAGAAGGGAAAATCTTAATCTCCTCACTCCTGATGGGTCATCTTTTCCATCAGGGGTATTGGTCCTGTGCTGTTTTGTGCCCTTTTCACTGTGGAGGTGAGGTTGAGATTTAGGAAAATCAACACCAATATGTGAATTATTCACAGTGCCCTTCAGCAAGGACCAGCCTCTGAGGAGGAGCTTGGGGAAAGAGTTCTGGTTAAGTCCTGAGAACAATGCAAATTTGCACTCATTTCATAAATTTGAGGCTTGGAAAGCCTAAGGTTGAAGTCATTGATCCAAGACTGGACAGTGAGAAGCATGAGCCTGCTCTGAGTAGCTCACGAAGTGGTGAGCTTTAAGCTTCCATTAGGTGTGTTTGCTGTATTTCTATTGTCACAAAATTTTGCCTTTATTGGCATTAAAAATGGAAAAAAAATATATTATTCTAGTTTCTCTTTTGACTTGGATGGATTTGGTTTCAAAACCGTAGGTTGCAAAACCTTAGGATGCAATACAGGAAAGCCCGGGAAGAGAAGATGGAGAAAGGTGCAGAGTTACAGCATGGGCTGAGCACTTGGGAAACTCCAGAGTTCAGCTCAGTTCATAAGTCAGTCTGATTTTCTGCATGACCTTACCCACATTCTTAATTTTTAATCTTCTGAAAAGTAAAAGCACAATCTTAAGTGCTTGGCTGAATCATTTAATCTCTGTGCTTGGCTTTTTGCTGGTGAAATGGTGATAGTGATATTTCATTTTTCCCATCATTAGATAAAGAAGACTATTTGGCCTGTAGGCTCTTGGAACAGGAATTAGCTGTCACTGTGTGTCTGTGCAGCACCTATAGCATCGTGGTTCTGATCTTGGTGTTCCATAACTCTATAAAAGAATGATTTTTGCTTAGTTGAATCCTGAATTGGATATTTTACAGTTGAACTTGTTATATCTATCAGCTTTCTTCTCAGTTAAAATGGTTATAAAGTGGTAAAATGACAGCAGTGTTTTTTTTTTTTTTTTTTTTTTTTGTGGACTAATCCACAGTTTTCCCTGACAAATACATCACTTGCTTGAAGCAGGGACTTCTTCTGAACTATAAATTGTGAACCTCTTTTCTTCAAAAGTAAATGAAATCTAACAGTTTATTTGTTTCTCTATTTGCATCCACTCACAGTATAGGATCACAATAAGCTGCAGATGCAGAACCTGATGAATTACTCACATCTGTCAAGTCTTTAGGTTATCCACAGTCTCTATACTCTGATATTGCACTTATTCTTGAAAATTTTTGGAGATAAATATATTACTTCTGATCTCTTCCTTCAGTTTTACTCATCAAAATCTGCAAATTTATCAATAAAACTAGAAGAAACCACTGTTTTTGTTCTTGCTTTGGCATTATTTGCCAGTTTAAAAACAAATAGAAACCTCCCTGGAGCACTCCAGAAAGTGTTCTCAGGTATAGCCCAAACAGTGAAATATTCTCCGTGAAGATGGTTTTGCAAGTGCAGCAGACCATGAGTTTGTGATGCAACAAAGGGTAGTTTTTCCATGCTAACAGCAGTCAATTCTTTTTCCTAAGAGCAATGTTTTTTTTTTTGTTTGTTTTTTTTTGTTTTGTTTTTTGTTTTGTTTTTTTTTTTTCCTCCCCCAATGCATTTCTCAACCCCTCAAAACCAAAACTAAATGAAAAGGAAAGGTAAGCTAAAAAAAGAAAAAGTTCATTCCTTTGACTAACTTAGAATTCTTAGGATTTTTTGTTACAGCTTTATTTGGTTGAGGGTCTCAGTTCCCCAGATTGCTCTGCAGAAGGGATGCACAGGATTGATTCATGTAGTTGAAGTGCCTCTTCCTGATTCTACCCAGTAATTTCACAAGGAAATAAGGACTGGTTTTAAAAAGCTTAGAGCATGGACAGCAGCAAATAATTCAAACAATAAATATGATATCATTTAAAGGGAAATTACGGAAGGTCTGGACTCTCTTCAGAGCTGCACAGCAAAAGGCTTGAGGCCCTTCTGGGCCCAGTTCTGGTCAAGGAGGAGAAACTTGTCCACCGTGACGGTGGTCGGACATTGCAGCAGGGGCCCAGAGAGGTTGTGCCACCTCTGTCCCTGGAGTCACTTGAAGTTTAACAGGCCGCAGCCCAATTGACCTGATCTAAGGTTGAAGTTGTCCCTGCTCTGAGCAGCGGTTGGGGTGGAGACCTCCCGTGGCACCTTTGAATCTCATTTGTTCTCTGCCTGTCATTCACAGGAGCCAGCTCTGTTACTGTTAAGGTATCACTTCACAGATTATTTTTATCCTGAAAATACATTGTTTCATGAGCAGTGATATCTCCGAGCATTCATTATTCAGAAAAAGTTTGTTTTCCAATTACACACGATCTTAAGAAGAAAAGTGACTGGTTTGTCAGAACTGCAAAGCTAAAATAAGCTGCAGCAAGCACATTTTCTTGGCATGGAGCTGGTGTCTCTAATTAGAAAAGCTCTGGAGAGTTAATCTGCTTCGGTAGTGAGACCTGTGTTGTCTTCCTGCAGTGTGTGAGCTGGCTGGAGCTGAGTGTCTCAGAAAAGGGCCTGGAGTCTGGGCTGCAGATAACAAATACCTCTTATTTGGGAACTTATACATATGACTTTCCCAAACGTTAGGCTTGGTGCACTCCTGGCATATGGCAGAAGTGCAGCAGGGCTGGGAACTGGCTTACAGATGAAAATTCTTACATCTTTTTTTTTTTAAAGAAAAACTTGGAAGTCCTAACATCTTGAAAACAGTTACTGTGAAGTGGAGTAAGTTACTGCAACATCTAGATGGGTTAAAGAAGCGTCCTCAAAAGGCACAAACAAAAAGCAGTCGCTCAAGAGTACACAAGGCTGAGTTGGTTTCTTGTTTGGGGAAACTGTACCTCTGCTGTTACAGACGTACCAGCAGCAGGAGGGGAACAGGTTGTGATAATTAGCTGAGTCGCTTTTGGTCTGATAACCTCATCCACACTGCTAAACAGATATTTCAGTATATACTGAAGCTATCAAGGTTATCTTCTGCTCTCATGCTAATGCTCCCCAGAGCAGGGGGAACGACTAATCAGAAGGCTGCAGCAATCAGTCAGGTTTACATTGACACATGGAGTGTAATTATTTTGCAGTTCATTCCACGTTCTTGTTAACCACAGTGATGTTTATTCTGGGAGATATCATGTTTATTCTAGGTTGGTGCAAGGGTTTTAACTTCAAACAATAGATTGGCAAGTTGGCTTTTTTGTCTGGGCTCCAAATTTCAAGGGATTCTGTGGAGCACTGTTTGGCTCTATCAGCATGCTCACTGTTGGGAAAAACAGCTCAATTTTCCAGAAGCTTAAGGGAGGGGAAAAAAATAAATCCAACACTGCAGCAGGTTTTATCTGAATAGTATTTTATTCACCTATATATTAGAGCAGGATAGCTAACAGAACTGTTTGGCCATTTTTTTACACTGAAGCTCGTGACTGTATGTGATGCAGATGGCTTCTGAGATGAAAATCATCTATCCTGAACACAGTGGAGGATGTTTCATCTAATAGGGACATAACTGGAACCAGAGACAAGAGGCGAAAAAGAAAAACACACAAGACAAACAAAAAGTTCAAATAAATTGAGAAATTAGGTGGTTATTTTAATGCTTTAAATGAGGCGGTTAACCTCCAAAAGAAGAGGAAAGAGAGAGAGGAGTCTCTTCCTCTTGAAGTATTCAAACCACAACTGGGTACATCTATCATGTATATACAAGGCACACTAAATGAAAATTTGCTGCCTTTGTTACAGGCAAACAAATGATTAAATATAAGAATACTGTTAAACTTGGTTTCCTACATATTTCAACAGTAACAATACATGGACCTGCCTTATCCTTGTGCCTTCATCCTTAATTTTTTCTGAGTTGTATTGAAAAAGAATGGTTTAATTTGTCTCAATAGTCCTTAGTTCCTCTTTTGAGACATCTACCATGTGTGACAGTTTCGTTGTAGATGCTGATGTACTAGTGTTGACTGAATGGCATTGGACAAAAATAACTTACATTTATTTGTGTTTTGAACCAAACTGCTTGATTTAAAAGCAAAAGCTGTGTGTGACTTGGCCAGCATACTCTATCTCCTCAGCAAAATTTCTAAACTGCATTTCTGCTGAGCAATTCATGTGCTGAAGATGTATTAATGCACTGTTAGAGCAGGCGGCTTGTGAAGAGGGGCCTATACACATTATTGCTGCAATAACTCTCATCTGAGTTCTGGGAGAACACAGCTAATGCCTTGCTGTGCTAAATGCGTGCTGATATACCTCCTCTAGCATAGCTGTGCTGCTGCCTGGGACTTCAAAACCCCTTCCTGGTGTGGTGGGCAGCTCCCTTTTAAACTCTCCGCAACCATTTAGCATTGGCTTAGACCCCGTGCTTACTCCAGAAACCCTTACTGTGTTAGTGAAAAGATCAGCAGGATGGTCTCAGCTTTCAGATAGGTGAACATTTGCTCTCAGATGGAAGCTCCTTTGTCCAATTGCACCTGAATAGAGCCAATGGCAACTTCTCTCATTTTAATATCATTTATAGTCACTTACATCCACACCTTAACTGTCTCACATCCAGATTGCTAAAAATTTGCGATTTTATCATCTCAAACCCTACAAATAATAATAAAAAGTGACGCTGTAGGATTTTTTTAATCTCTACTGTCAGTCCCCCTATTACTTTGCAAGCTACAAGAAATATTTTTGTTGTTACATACAAGCTCCCTGGGAATGTGCAATCGATTATTCAAATTCAAAGCTCATGGTACTGCCGCAGGGATCTGTGTGGCTCTGGCTGACTTTGATTCCCAGATAGCCTGCCTCATGCTCCTGTTCCCTACCGTAGCTGATAGTGTTAAGTCCTGCAGTTAACCAAGTGAAAGAAATTGCTTTTCCTTATCCAAATGCCTGGTGCCTTTATCTGACTGGGAGGGTCTCCAACAGAATGAGATGAAAAGTAGGTGAGATAAAAAAAAAAAACATCCGCAGGACTCAATGTGCAGTACAGTAGGAGTCCTTCCAAGATCTTCAAACTAGGAATAGAAAAATACATAAAATAATCTATTGACAACAACAGCCCTCTGTATTAGTGTATTTTTTTTCTCTGTTAAGAATCTAAAGATCAAGAGTAAATGAAGTCCAGGTAATTATACATGGAATTGTTAATTTAAATGTGGAGAGAGAACTCAGCTCACCAGCAGGCTGCTCGGGCACTAATACAGCACGGAGCGCAGTAATTCCATAGAGAAAGCAGCTGGCAAGGACAGGTGCAAAGTTCCATGTTTATCTTTGTGTGCACTGGTTCATGTGTATTATTTCCATCAGTGATAACGAGGAATTTAAACATAACTCATTAATGTATGAAAAAGTTCTTCTCAGGGCTGGGTATAGCCAGGTAATGGTTATTCTGATAATTTAATTTTATTTCAGGAGGCTCGTGAGGGAGCATATTCCCTCCTTTTCCTGCTACCCCATCACAACACTGCTCTCTGCAAAACTAATTTGGCTATTAGGTTATTCCCAGTAAAATTAAGCAGAGGTATTTATAAGTATCCTTGCAGGATTTGCTGCAAGTAGACACCAGAGTGCTGTGTATCTTCCAGTGCTGTTGGCTTGAATTTGCATCCGCCCCATCACCTACTTTCTCTGCTTTGTGGAGTTGTTCTCTCTGATACACAGCACTTGTGCATTACTGGAGGGTGGCAACAGGCAGAGCAGGGCACGCTCACCCCTTCGCAGGTTGTTAGTAAGAATGCAATAGGGGAGCAGAAGCACCGCATAGGAGTTTGCCTCCTGCACTGGGCTTGGCTGAAGTTTGCCTGTCATGGTGAGAGTCCACTGCTGCCCAAACTCCAGTGCTACTTGCAGCCACGTACATGTTTCAGGCTCATCTCTCTCATACGCTCTGTGTGACAGGTCCTTACTAAGAATTTCCCTGAGAGCTTGTGAATGATGGCTTTCTTCTTATAGTTTCTTGTTCTGTGTTCATGGTGGATTTCCATCCCCTGATGATGGGCCAAGGCTTGGGAAACCCAACCAGCAGTTGTGTCCATGCAGACCACTTGGAGAAAATCACCTTGTCTGTGATTGTTGCTTTTTTCCTAGTGGTTGGGACATTTTTTAAGCCTTTCATCATCAATTCTGTTGATCTAGGAAAATGGTAAGCAAATGAGCCTGATTTCCCTTTCCCATTCCCATTACATATGAATTTAATATATGATATTTGAAATAAATGTATATGAAGGGTTAGGGTCCCTCTGAGTTCTCTAGGGTGCAATGGGAGGCTCCTAGGGCACCTGAGCATGCTGTGGAGTACCCTGGGAGTCTTCACAGGTGTACTTGGAGACTCGTAGTAGATGTTGGAGTGCACTGGGAGTGTTGGAAAGCCTCCAGGTGGTACCAGAGCACAGCTGGGGGGCACTGAGATGCCCTTAGGGTACTGTAGAGAGCACTGGAGAGTCCAGCAAGGCCTTCAAGTGGTGCTAGAGTACCACTGCAAGGGCCTGCAGAGCTTCTGGAAGGTCCTAGAGAGCACTGGGAGGCCACAGGAGGCCTCAAGGCTGCACTGGGAGTCCTCCAGGGCATCCTAGAGGTCACTGGGAGGCATTTGGGAGGAGCTAGAATGGACTGGGTGGCCATGGTAGACCTGCAGAGGATCTAAAGTGATATAGAAGCCCACTGCAGGCCTCCAGGGTGAACTGGGAGGCATTTATTTCACATGGAGGACAGCAGAGAGCCCTGTGAGGCCTCCAGCTTGTGCTGGAGCTGTCTGGGGGACCCTGGGTAGCCTCTAGTGTGCTCTAGAGCGGACTGGAGAGCTCTTTGAGGTCTCCAGGGAGTGTTTGAGCACACCTAGGCCACTGTGAGGCTTTCAGGATGTGCCGGACTCCACTGGGAGGCCCTGGAAGAATGTATGGTAGACTGGGAGGCTCTACTGCTCTCTAGAGCACACTGGGGAGAACTGGGTGACCTCTAGAGTATCCTAGAGGAAAGTGGGTGTGAGCTGGGAGTCATTTGGATGTGACAGAGAGCACCTGGAAACCCTGGTAGGTCTCTAGGGTACACTATTTCATATATATAATAATTATGACCCATTTTTTTTGACTGCCTGTTTTCTTGCCTGTAGGCAGCTCATTTTTTACTTTGAAAAATACAGCATTTAAAGTGAGTGCCATCTTCTCCATGCTGTGATGGCTTTAAGGGATGTTCTGTGGCTGTGGTCACTCCTTCCAGTGATTTCCCATTTGGACTGGTCAAAGAATCTTCTCTCTTTGTATAAGTCCAATACCATCAGCCACAAGGGCTCTGACCATGGAGAACATCAAAGTGATTGTAGGAATAGCTGGCTTCTGTGCAGCAATCATCATTATGTGCTGGTTTACTTCAGCCAAAAAGGTGCCCAAAAATTTGGCATGGGTGTTTATATAAAGCATGCCTTGCCATTACAGCACAACTTCTGGATAATGCAGGTCCTTGTTTTTGCAATATTTGCCATAAACACTGTCACAATATTGTACGTAAAACATCTTAGTAATCAGCTGTTCACATTATATAATTGATGCATACAGTAAGTAGTCATTGTCAATGCCCAGAAAAAAATCATGATTTATTGCTCTAAATAGAAGTGTAACACCTCATGAATTACTAACTGTGTTTTGGTTGGGGCGTATTATTTCAAATTCCAATGTGGTGCATATCCATTTTAAGTCCTAACCTATTTTTGGCCTTAGGAGAGTTTTGCAAACAGAAGGCTATGATGAACTGTATTCATTGGGTAAATAGTTTAGCAATAATGTAAAATACGTTGTAATTAAAAGGAAGGATTGGAAGAAGGGTGAAATTAGTTGATTACCAGTGAAATCCAGCAAATTTGACATTTCTGTGCATTTATTAAACTTTAAAACACTTTGCAGTAGGAAGTGAAGCTGAGTGCATCTGTGGTGAGCTGGTGTGTGTGTGTATGTCTGTCCCTTGGATTCTTTTGAACATATATCTGCAGTCACTTGTAATCTTTGCTCTCAGGGCTAAGGTGTTTGCATTGCACGACAGCTCGCCTGGGTGCCTGGCTCTTACCTAGATGAAGCAGGAGACATTCAGGTCACAGCTGCTGTATCTGAGAGTGCAGTTGCAGATACTCCTCTACCCACCTGAAAGAAATGTGAGGATAAATAAATTTATTAAGTCTCTTGAAATGCTTGGATTTATTAATAGCAGCTCTGAACCTTGCTGTGATCTCACTGTAACCATGAGCTTGCTGATACTGCTGTGTGTCACATTCATCAGTAAATGGTCTTTTTAAGAATAATCTCGTGTTGATTGGACTTCAGCATGTGGCACCTCCATGGATGTATTGGCGTATGAAGTATGCCACAGTTTCCTGTGCTTTTGTAGTATTCTATATTAATGAGCTTGCTGAAAGTAAAGAATTTTTATCACCTACATAATTTACTTGAAAGCCTTGAAAGATAATTTCCCTGACACTCAGAAATTGCCACTGCTCAAAAAGCTTGAGTAGTTTACTTTAGTGCATGTAGCTGTAATATATATATATTTTTTTTTTCTGATACTTTTTCACAGAATTATGGCAAAACCTGTCAGGGGGCAATAAGGACTAATCACTGAGGTGAGGCTCCCCAGCGTGGCAGGGCAGGGTCTCACGGGCAGGGTCGATCCCAGTGCTCCAGCCAGGGAGCAGGGCAGGCTGGGGGCACCACTGGGGGGCAGGAGCATCAGCCTGCAGGCTGGGGTCACATGGAGAGCATGGGGCTTCCAGGGCTGGCTCTATCCTGCCACGCTGGTTTAATAGCTAAGGGAGAATGGTTATAAAGCAAGTCACTGACATATTTAACAAATAGAAAATATTACAAATATGCAATGGATGCATTGGGACAGTGGCAGAAGACCTGAATGATTACAAATAAGTGGCATGGAAATCTGCAACTGTTTGGTCACCAAATAATTGTTTGAGCCAGTATTTTTCTTCTGTGTATTGTACGCTACAAACATGAATTGAACTGCTAAATTGTTTGTCACAGGTCGCAATCTGGTTTAAGAGAAGAAGGGATAAAGGAATTCAGCTGTTTGCAATACAGCTGTGAGCAGAGAGGAGTGGACTCCACCAGGTCAACTTCTTGACAGACTTTCTTTTTAATCTGTTCTGTGAATGAAGCAATGGCTGTTCTCGCTGCCTCATTTTGGAAAGGTATATATATATTTTAAAGCTTTTTTTTACCAGCTGTGCAAAAGAGAACACATATCCTGATTATCCAGAGACACAAGAGCATGGATGGACCATCCTGCAGGCTTGTGCTAAGTGTCCATCCACACGCCATAAAACAAAGTGAATGGATGTTGCATTGCTACAGGCATTCAAAGTGGGGGGCATTCATCAGGGACTTTCCTATCCAGAGATTGTTCACAAAACAGGTATGACTTTAACTTCTCTGAAAGCACGTCTTTCTTCATTAATTTAAGTTGAAATTGGCCAGCAGGTTCAAAACTTATCAGAGACAGGCAGACAGTCCAAGTACATTGACTTCACAGTCTTGGGAAATGAGGCTAAAAATAATGGTATATTTATTTCTGGCAGATTGAATTTGGGTTTGATCTACCAATCTCTTTAGCTAATAAGGGTAATGGAAATGAGATTGCACCAGCTGATTTATTATCCTAGAGGTTATAAATTTGGGTGTTTTTCTTTTGAGTAATTAAAAAGGATTTTTTCCTGCTCCAAGTGACTACATTAGATCTCACTAATCTGAAGATTTTTTTTTTTTGGTGTGTATTCTTAAGTTGCAGACCCCAAGACAATGTTTTCTTTGTATTGCTCATTTGCAATGTAGGACCATAAATCTAATCTTGAAAAGATTTCTTTGAAGCTCACCATGTCTCTGCAAGTGTTTAAGTACTATTTGCACTTTGGCTGTTAATTTGCATATTGGCTCTGCCTTCCTCTGTTTCTTTCCTTTGCAGACCTGGAGTCCTCTGCAGAATCAGTTATGGCTAGCTTTAACCGTCACACAGATGTAAAATGAAAACTAGATTTTTTAAAAATATAAACTTCAGCCTCCCCAAGGTGTGAAGAGCCCTAGAAGGGTATTTTATTAAAAGGGAGACACAGCTAGTTGTGGAGTTTTCAAGTGGTAGCCCAGCTTCTTGCTTCAGTTGAATATTGTCAACCAGAGGGGTGCAGGCAGTTTTCCAGATTTTCATCATAGCAGAGAGCTGTCTGAGCCAGAAAGCTGCTCTGAGTTACAGTTTGACAGCTCAGCCTTACAGTCCTTTTGCAGAGTTCTCTATAGAGTGGGACTCCTCATTAACATCTCTGATACTTTCATTGGCAAGAGGCAAGTCATATAGTCAAAGGAGTCCTGAGCATTGAGGTCTTTCATACAAAGAACCTCAGGAAAATTTTCCGGTTCCTGAGCATAATTTTGTACCATGGGGTCAGGTCATGTCCTTGATTCTCTCCGTGCTGATGCCGAGTACTGACCTATCGCATATTCTGACACTGTATATCATCAATAGTTTCTAGAGTCCACCATCCGAAGGGAATGGGCTATTTGCCATGTTCAAGGAGGTTAAAGCCCTGCCAAGCTGCTGCCCCAGGGCGAGCAGGGCTGAGAGCCCAATCTCATGTATTGCTCTGGATTGCAGAGCAGAGGAGCCGGGCAGGAGAATTTGTGTCTCCCACAGAATCACAGAATTTCTAGGTTGGAAAAGACCTCAAGATCATCGAGTCCAACCTCTGACCTAACCCTAACAGTCCCCACTAAACCATATCCCTAAGCTAACCACCTTGTTGTTAAACTGCATGCGCAGGCTTTCTGGGGGTAAGACTGAAGATAACGAAAATCCAGCCAACTGAACTTGTTACTGGGTGAGCTGGTTACAGCCATGTCATCAAAGAGGGCTGAAGAGCACATATCAGGGGTCCTCACTTAAATATAAGGAATAAAACATTGTTTGTGTTGGTGGGGGTCCATAACACCTTAAAATTTAGCTCATCTTAGACATTGCTTTATTTGTTGTCCTTGGTTATTTTCTGCTGTTTTGTGGAACTCAGGCAGTGACTGTAATACTGTAGAATAAAAAGTAAGTCCAGTCCAACAGCAGCAGGATAATGGCTATTAAAAATAGGACTTCTTGCCATTTTGTATTCTTGTCAGTGTGTTACAAATGTTATAAGGTCAGATTTGTTTTTTATACCACTTTCCTCTTCTGGTTGTTTTATTCATCAGAGGAATAAATTAATATTGTTGGTGTGGGTTTTTGCCCTTGCAATGACAGGAAAAGAAGGAATGAAACAGCCTGACTTCTCCACAGTGCCTGTGGCTCCCTTAGGACAGCAAATCTGCATTCATACCGTGACGTTTGCAATGTGAATTATGGGGTTGAGGCTGAGTTCTGCAGAGTGTGGTTGTGAGCTTGTAATGCTCTTATTATGAGGCATTTGACCTTTCCAAGAATGGAAACGTCAGCTGCCTGCAGCGCTGCAGGAGTGGATGCAGGACTCACAACTTTCCCCCCTTCCCTTTATAGAGTACAAGCTGGCCGAGTTCCCTGCCGCTGACCTGCCATAACTGTTCTTGTCAAGAGGTAACTGCAGCAACAAAGCAAAGCAGCGTATTCAACAGCTCATAAAGAGTATTTTACAAAAACGAATCCCCTTCCCATAAAACAGCCATACTGTGAAGTGGTGTAAACAGAAAATGGGGAGAAAGAGAAGAGCAGAATTTTGTGTGGTCAAATCAGTTGGCTGAATGATTTAGGCTTCTCTTGTCAGCCTTCTCAGCTGTCCCCAGACCTGATCTCTGTAGTCTGTCGTACTCTGTAAATCTGATCTTTAAATCTGTCGTACATAATCTCTGCAGAGCACGTGTCAAACAGTTCTGGCAAGCCTGTGGGAATGCTGCAGTGAAATCTAGCTGACCCTATGTAAGTTTCAGCAAAAGCCAAGGAGGTATTTGACATTAGCAATTATCCTCTGTGCCCATGGATCTTGTATATTGAAGGGTTGTGCTCCTTCCCAGTGATTTCCAGATCACAGGGGCTGTACCCTCAGCTGGCTCCATCCCTTGAGCCAGCTGTATCTTGTAATGTTCCTTTGGCAGGAACAGAGGGATAAAGGGGGCTGGGACCAGAGGGTGTAACCTTTCACACAGGTCACTGGGAGGGGGGACACAATCTCCCACATCACCTCTCCATGTCTGAGTTTATTCAGATGCAAAACTGGGACATTAGAAAGTTTAATCTTTGAATTAAAATGCTGTCAGACTCCAAGGCAGCTTTTTACATTTTGTAGTGAATAATGCAACTGTTCCCACTGTTCCCATTATTATTATTATTATTATTATTATTATTATTATTAATTAATTACTTAATTAATTAATTTTGTAAAGGTTAAATATTTTCTTCAATCTCCTTGCAGAATATCTGCATAATACTTGCATTCTGTCCGGAGGTAGCTAACATAGATTATTCTTTGATAAATCCAGTAGGGACTTTTCTAGGGCTGGCAGTAGGCATTCCCAGCTCCAAGAAAGGATATAGATCCTTTCAGGTAATAGCTCTGTGGCAATTTGCTTTTGATCTTAAATTCCTCAAAAAAGGAACAATCAGCTGCTTCTGAAATAGGATTAACTGTTCAGGATTTTTTTTTAAATAACAAAAATTGGCAGGTTTCCAGGAAAGGAAAAAGAAGAAAATACGTCCACTGACTTCAACAGCTGATAGGGGAATTTTTTTTAGAGCAATCAAATCCACTCAGGCCCAACATAATCCCTCTAAACACTAAAACCAGGACGTGGGCTGATGTTAATCAGCAGAATTGAAGTGTGTGACACTCACTGTGTGCATAGAGAATCCAGGAAATGGAGAAATGCCAAAAAATTGATCTGCCAGCAGAAAGTTTTGTGGAAAAACATGTTCTCAAGGATATTTACACTCCCCAAAGAAATAAACACCATACTCCGAAGGTACTTTAATATGCAGTACCATAGCAAGGAAGATCTAATGAGAAATTATTCAGGCTGCTAAGATTCATAGCTTTTCCTAGAGAGACAAACAAACAAACAAAATGTAACAGAAGGAACAGGAGAAGTTTTAACAGGGACACAAACAAAGTTTTTTCATGTCTGTGCAGTTTTATAATATCTTTCAAGAAGGGACTGAAGGGCCATAAATTCTGTATCTAAGGGGTGGATTCAGTAAATCCATCGGCATCTGAATATTGGAACTGCAGGTAAGCACAATGGTGCTTGTTGCTGGTCTTCTGGTTTCCAGAGCCAGTGGAGTGATGTGTGTACAGTGATGATGATGGTGGATGTGCTAAAAAGTGTAAATGTGATTTTGTGCTGTATGGAAACTGGGAGTTCAGTATTTGAAAACTTCCTATTTTGTTTTAAATTGAAGGAGAAGTTTGACCATATTTCAGTAATATATATATATATTATATATAAATATATATAAATATATATAAATATATATATATATATATATATATATATAAATATATATAAATATATATAAATATATATAAATATATATATATATAATATATATATATAATATATATATATATTATATATATATATATTTATATATATATATATATATATTTTTTTTTTTTTTTGCCAAAATTATGTCGTTTTTAAAAGCATGCCTTTTTTTCCAAACCGGGAATGTTGAAAATGTCATGTGTGATACGTGATGCTTTAATTGAAATAGAATTGTTTATTGGAAAGAAGCTTTTGGTTTTAGTCTTTTGACCAGTTCTAATTCAAAAGTCAGAGATGTTATCTTCTACCGCTGTTCCTCCTAGCCAGGTGAAGGTAATGCTGGCCTGTGTTCTTGTTTAAGCTGTATCTGTACTGTACAGCAAAGCTAAAAATCTGGTCAATAGAGTAAACAAAACACTAATTTCTTATGTAGATGGTCCCTGTGGCAGTGCTGAGACACAGGAATAGATGAACACAGGCAATTATGTGGTAAGAGAAGGATCACCATGTGTTAGTACGTGCAATGTAAGCGTTTTTCCTTGAGTAGAATTATTTAATGTCAGGCATGGAAGCAGAGAGAATCGAACCCAACTTTCTCAATTAGATAAAAGTGCTTTGGGTCTGCTCCAGAGCCAGTGAGTGTCAAGACAAAGGCCTGGATCATGTTCCATGTCGCAGCCTACTTGTGATAAGAAACACAAGTTTTTCCCCTCGTACCTGAAGGGTCCTAGGTGGGGAGATCAACTCTGGTATCTCATTACGCATTTTAGCCCACTAAAAGGCAAAGTTATATGTTAACTCTGGATTTTTGAACCATGCTCTGTATACCCACGTATCTAGTGACACAGACAGTTTAGATGGTGAAGATGAAGACTTGGAAGCCAAATATTATTGTTAGTCCGTTGCCACTGTAAATAGTAATTGATCTCCTCAGCATTTGAGCAGCCATCCTGGACCACAAATTTAAGTACTTGCATAATCTTAAGCACTTGAGTGCTTTACTGAGTATGGTAGCAGCATGTAAAGCCATATGCTCACATAGACAAGGATCTACACAGCTGCCAGGCTTACGGGATGAATGAAGTCTCAAAAAATCTGAGGGGTATGGGTGGTGGTCACCTGCTGAACTGTGTCCTGCATGGGAAGGGGTTTCTTGGAGGAGGATGACAGCACCAACGTGTGGAGTAGGCTGGACTGCCTGTCAGTGTGCTTCTCCAGGGCTGCTGCACGGCTTGGGCCTAATGGTGGTGGTCAGAGGTGATGCCTGTGTCCTACACTCACAGGTCAGGTCAAGAGAGGGGACACTAGCAGCATTCAGGCCTCTGTCTCTCCACCTGCTGGAGTCGATGAGGGTTTTGCTGTTGACCTGACAGGGAACTAGGCTGTGTGCCTCAAGTGCAACAGCCTTGGGTCATAACTGATCTTTGGGTGCAATAACTGTGAAAGCTCAGGAAGTCTTTCCACCCCATCTGATGTGGCTAAGGGTAACATAATGAAATCAGAGTGAGAATTGGACTTAAGGCTAATCTTACTTTCTTCTGGTGAAGTTTGATCTACCTACCCCACCCATCTGAAAGATGCCAGAGCATCGTTTGAGTTTGTGTTGATTGTTTAACATATGAGAAAGGTCTCTGCATGCATTTACAGAATCACAGAATTGTCTAGGTTGGAAGAGACCTCCAAGATCATCGAGTCCAGCCTAACACTAACAAGTCCTCCACTAAACCATATCACTAAGCTCTACATCTAAATGTCTTTTAAAGACCTCCAGGGATGGTGACTCCACCACTTCCCTGGGCAGCCCATTCCAATGCCTAATAACCCTCTCGGTAAAGAACGGTAAAGAAGTTCTTAATAATCCTTAAAGGTTTTTTTTTTTTTTTTTTTTTTTTTTTTTTTTGTGTGTGTGTGTCTTGTGTCTTTGGACCTAGAGGAAGTTTCACTCCTTAGGATTTACATAAAGAAGTAAGTAAACTCCTCAGCCTCATGACCTATTTTTCCACAGGAGATCTTTGTATGCTGTAGATTATTCTTTTTCTGTCCAACAGTGTTAATCATTAAGGCTTGTTGTGCTAACCTCTGCTGACAGCAGATGAATACAATGCCACCTAGAAGAAAGCTGGCAAGGAAGAACAGCTTTTGACAGGTGAAAGAAACCTACATAGGATCTGCTGTGGCCAAAGGCTGTGCTTGGGGTGGCCTGGCCAGCTGTGATGGGAGGGACACAGTTCAGGACTGTCCTGAGTCAAGGGTGATGTATGCCCTTGCCCCAAATCAGCATTTCATCCAAAATTGTTATGGAAAGGCAACAGCAAATTGTTTCTGCAAGAGGAGTGAAGGAAGGGGCTTTGCCCACTGCCACAATGGTGTATGTAGTCTCTCTTGTGCCAGTGCAGTAAAGCACACATCCATACTGATAGCTGAAACAGGACCTGGTGCTTTCAACACTTCTAAGCTAGTTCTGTCTCCAGTAAAAATGAAACCTCAGCTGAACAGGGGGTGTAGGACAGCCCCAGAGCCTTCCCCAAGGGCCAGGGACATGCCCCCCTTCGCTGCTCTGAGCATGGGTGGGAGCAGCCTCCTGCCTTCAGGGGGCATGGGAACTACAAAGCTGCTTTGAGGACTGAAATTTTCATTCCTCACTTCCATTGCTTTTATATATATTATATAAATTCCTTTAAACCTTGTGTCTAAAATGCAAAGTCATATGAAATATTTTTGCTGGTTTTTGTTTTTTTCCATTTTGGTGATGAAAATGGTGATGGAAAAAAATAATTATTTATTTATTTTTTGGATCTGAAATCAAACATCTGTACTTCCTCTGTCCTGTTCTCACCTGAGGAGTAATGATGTGGGGTATCAAAATTATGGGACTAACTTAAAAATCCCCCAATTTAAAAATAAAAATCTCTTCTCTGAATTTAATGCCCACTTACTGCATTTGACATGGGGCGCTATTTCAAGGTTATCTTTACAGTTGTAAGTGACAGTCATTGGGTCTGAATATATTTCCCAGTACTGAGACTTGGAAGAAATATTAAATATTGTGCAATATGTAACACAGTTTTGAGAGCTGACAATTTATATCTGGCTGTGGCAGTGTGCTTTATTTAAATTTACAAATAAGTTGGAACTGTACTTTGCATTTGTTTGGATTTATGCACCATAAGCTTATGAATGATCAATAGTGTCCAAATGGCTTCCTAATAATAAAAACACAGTCACGGCCAGATCTAAGTCCCTGCATTACATTATAAAGTAACAGAGAGACTTGCTATTAGGTTAAGTTAAAAACACATTATCTTCACAAACCAAGTTAACATCAGTGGCAATTACTGATTTCCAACATTTTAAAAACTGAGTGCATAAAACATACTGTATATTTCCTGATCTTCTGGAGTATCAGGAAGCACTAGCATCTCTTAAGCAGAGTCACTGTGTTTAAAAAAGCACTGAAATAAGAATGTAAGCTTGTAAATTTGGCATTTTGAAAAGAATGGTTTCTTGAATAGGAAAATTGTGAAACCAATCAAAGGGAAGAGTGCTCCTGGGAGGATGATGTTGCATAAGATGCCTGAGATAAAGATTTTACTGTTTTTCATGTTCTTATAAGATTTTATTGAAATGGAAGATTTTTTTCTTTAAAACTCCTTTCTTACGAATATATTTTGCATAGAGACATAATAGCTACCTTTGCCTAATCCTTGCAGTATGATTTGAATATAAACTTGGTACCACTATAATTTCTCTGAACCTCAGGAAAAAATATCAGTGTTTTATTCCAGAAGAGCTAATACGTTTTCAAATTTCCTCAGATACCAAAGAGATCTCATAATTTAGGCCATGATTGATTAAGAAAATTAAATGTGACTGGCTGCCAGGATGTACCTAAGTCCAGTTCTTCAGCAAATCTGGAGATCCTACAGGCTATTCTCCCTCTTCTGCTTTTGCTCAGTATAAAGTTCATGATCCCAGAATTTCACTGCAAGTAACTGAAAACTTAACTTTTAGCTGTAAGAATTTTCTTAAAAATAAAATAAATGCAGTTCCTTTAAAGACTTCTACAGAGCCTTAAGCTCAGGAGCATCAAAGAAATTGTTGAAGCAGAGAAATTACGAGTCAAAGAAATTAAGCCATTGTAAGAGAGATTGTTTAATTTTTTATTGTGGGTCACTGAAGGTCATAAAATATTGGTCTCCAGCCTATGGATACCTGTCATTCACTTTACAGAAGGCAGCAGCTGTCTTCAGGTTAATGAAGAGACTGATGTAAACAAAAGCAGATGCCTGAGCAGGCATTTGCAGAATTATGCAAAGGTTTGGATTGGAAGTGGTTATGCACAAAATGATGTGTACAAGCAGGTGTACATGGTGGTGGACTCTGGATACCCTCACCTGCACTATTGTTTTCCTTAAGTGCTTAGACCCCTGCTCAGAAAAATAAGTGTTTATTTCAATTCGTTCTAATCAGGAAACTACTGCTGTGTGTGTTCAGCTTTAAGGATATGCCTAACAAATATTTATTTTAATGGGACTGGAATTTGTGCTTAATTTTAATTTTTTTTCCCAGTGTTCCAATTCCAGTGTTGCAGAAACAGTCACATTTATGCTTGAAAATAGAGGTGTCATTTACTGCATGATCCTCATTTGAAAATTGTGATCATGGGATGAACACTTAATTTTAATCTTGAAAGAATCTTGCTGATTAAACAATTAACATGTAATTTATTAATTAAGGGTAGATGGTGGGCTCCCTCATATTTTGATTAACCTAATAGCTTTCACAGCAAGAATTGAATTTAACTAGGGACACTTATGACTTTTAATAAAATGATCTGGAGGCCTATTGAGTGCATCCCTGGAAACACTTTTACTTATTAGACAGCTAATCTTCATGAGTAACCACTTGGCAGCTGAACATAAAACAATACAGAAAACATCCTGCTACTGATTTTGTAAAATCATCTTAAATCTTCTAGTCACCCATGAGAAGCTCCATCAGTCTTTATTGGCTTGAACTAGGTATGATTTCAGTGAGAGAAGATGTGGAGGATGAGGGGCTTTGACCTTCTATAAACCTGCGAACAAAGTGACAGGCAGAAAGATAGAAACCCAGGACTGAAGCCAAGATGCGGTTTGATTACAGATGCACAGAGTGATTAGGAGAGAGAAACTTTGCATAATCCTAGGAAGAGGAATGCTGCTGAACACTCACTATTTCAATTCAGTGAAGTGCATCAAACCAAAGCCCTCTCTCTCGGGCTAAATGCAAATGTATATCCCTTTTGTTTAGGAGAGTGTCCCTCCCTCCAACCATTCTGGCAATAAGGGGGAACTGTGTTTGCATACTTTTAGAGCTCGGGGTTTCCAGGCCTGGGACAGATTTTGCTGTGGCTGAACCTGAAGAAGGGTGAGTATTTGCCCAGATGCTCCAGCAAAACCTGCTGCTAGTGTTTCTGACAGGATCGGCTGAAGAAAGATCTAAAGAACTACCTTCAACTGCAATCATAAGTAAATAAAACTTTGTACTCCTATTTGTGATGTTGGATGACAGAAAATGTTGTCAGAAGGGATTCTGTAGGAGTCGCTATTGTGACTCTGGACTAGAGGTGTAAAGGTATTGCTTTTTTGCATTTGTGCATATTCATCTCTCCTAACAAGTGATGGGGTGAACAAGCTCTGGTTATTTGCCTGTTTGCTGAACTGATTTAACTGTATGTCCGTGTTGTGCTAAGGGTGTGACTGCAGTTCAGGTAGATGACACCGGATAGGTGAGGTGCTGGTGGCATGAGACGTAACTGGACTCAGTGGGCACTTGGATGTGTCCAAGACAGGCACAGGTTAGGGCAGGGAGCCTGCAATATCTTTTATTCTCTTAGCTCCTGCTAGAAGGGAGCTACTTTACGGTAGTGAACTCTAACCACAGCAGTGAGTGTGTATAACTATACTGTGGGTTTGTCTTGCTGTCCTGGATTTACCTGACTCTAGTTTCCATCAGCTTTGGATATGTCAGCTGAGTTGTTCTTGATTTTTTTCTAATCGACTTCAGACAGCTAAAGAGCTTTCCCATGTGACTGGGGGAAAAGCCAAGCTGTAGGCGGCAATAGTTTATAATTCTTTCAAGAACATTGGCACCAGGTTTAAAATATCTGTAAGTTATGTCAAGAACATTTTTTTTTTCTTTTTGGAATTGTACACAATGCCTGTATAGTGCTTAGGCAGATTACACACACTGTTAGTGATTTTGCTATTGCAGCCTTTCTGGTTTTAGGTTGGAGGGTCCCTGAGGATGTAAGCATGATTTTTCTTCATTTATCAACTTCAGGAACAAACATGACATTGTTATTCTTTCGTGTATGATCAAAGAGGCTTTTACAGAGGTGTGATTCCAGATCATGTACTCAGAGCTCCATCAAGGCTGCTGTTCTCCTGGCCCACATAAATGTACCTAATGCACCTGCTTATGCTCCACACACCTCTGCATAGAAAATGGTTCCTCCCCTTCCCTTCCCTCCCCTCCCCTCCCGACAGTACATCCCTTAGGTGGCATTTATGTGTGTTTGTAAGGGACCACTTCAGTGAGATACCACCATCTGTTTCTGCAGATGAGCTGTAGAGCTGATGTATTTGTGGTTAGTTGATGTCTTTAGTAAGTCCCAGCGATGTGCCAATTACTTTAGCTTTGTTTAAAAGTTCCTCATCAGTACCAGAAAGATTTTTATAGACTAAAGCATGATTTCTATGTTAAAATTCTAAAGATCATTGGGATCTGCAAGAAGAAAGAGCATCTGCCTCCACAGTTATTGCTGAAGATTGTCCTGGGAATAAATGCTGTAAGCTGGTAATGTGTGGGCTCTTGCAGATGATGTACAGAAGGAAGCCTTTTGCAGCATAAGCACTTTGCTTCACCTATGACATCCATGATCTTTTTTAAAATACAGTTTCATTCCCATATATTGGTTGTTCCTATGCATCAATTCCTCTACTTAATTGCCAAATTTTGCTTGTTTTTGTTCAGTCTGATTTACATGTATCTGTCTTCACAGAGAACATTAGGCCTAGAACTTGCAGTTTCTGGTGTCAGAAGGAAAAGGCCTTTAGGTAATTGATGGCATCTTTCTGAAACGTTCTTGAAATCAAATTTCTTTTTCCCTTAGGGGCTTTAGGAGTCAACTGTAGGAAAAAAGTTTGCCATGAGGTGTGAACCTTTTCCGTGAGCAACTGTTGCAGTGTTCATGGTGCATAAGTCACAGTAAGAAAAAACGATTTTGCATTTGGGAGAGATGAACATATTTTCAATAATTTTGCTTAATCACTCTGCCCTTTTGTGACTTGCGCTCCCCAGATTTTAATGAAATAGCATAAGTTTGCCACTGACACTTTTCCTGGGCAGTACACAAAAGAGTATTGATAGAAACAATTTATAAACAAATCACCAGAGCAAAATCTCTGCAAACAGGAGGTAGGATGTGGACTGCTACTCTGCATCATCATTTTAGATTCCTGCGGAAGGCAGATATGCACATGATGATGTTCTCTCAGAAGACATTAGAAAACAAGAAGCAAAGGTATCCTAGAGGAATAAGAACAAATGTCATAGCTGTGCCAGGCCATGCAGTATATCTGTGAGACTCTAGAGAGTCCAGCCCATCTGGTGTAAATGTGGAACAGTCAAGATGATGATAGGTAGCATATGAACCAGACCTTGCAATATGTCCCTGTGGATGCTAATGACGAATCAATTCAAGTCTCTTGAGCTTAGGACATTCTTTCTTTTGCCTAATTTCAAGTGAAAAAGATATTTCTGATGCAAAAAGCATGTATTAAAAGTTTTATTTGTTAAGGAGGCCCTGACAGGAAACATTTTTGTGCAGTGTTTTTCTTCATTAATTAGGTGTACTGCCCAGTGATCCTACTGCTTAAGGCGGTGTCTCAGCACACTGTGAGACAGGACCTTTCCCAAGAGATTGTTCACCCCAAAACCAAAGCTGCAGAGCAGTAAACAGTGGTGAGAAGCAAAAGGACTTGCTGCTGCAGTAAAGCCAGGAATGGAGTGCAGGTATTTTAATTCAAGGTACAACACCTAAACTCAGGAAGTGCTGACCTCCAGTAACATTTGGAAGTGAGGGACTTTTAATCTCTCAGGTGGAGTTGCTATACAAGGGGTTTATTTTGTGGGCAACAGTACACTCACCTAATCCACCATAGCTCCAGATCGCTTTTAAAACTGATGTAATAGTGTCAGCCTTTCATTTTTCCCCTTTCTTAGTGTCTTCTGCTTCTAATAGCAATCTGAAAATCAGTTTACTGAAGTGTCATCAAATAGCATTCACATGCATAACTGTTTGCCTCAGCATGTACTCAGCAAAATGTAGATGAGTGTAAGGGTATATAATGCACTGTGCCTGGAAAAGTGCAATGGGAGTCAGAGATTATGAAACAATGCAGCTCTGCTTTAAGACCTCACTGAGAACACTAATGTTTTAAGCTCAGTAGGAGATAAAATCTATTGCTGTATTTAAAGGCATTCTTGAACTACAGATGATATCTGTTTCATGAATATAGGCTGTGATGAGGCCATTCTTCAAGTGGGGAAAGATGAACTAACAGAATAAAGCCTTCTGATTAATTTAGAATTGGGACACAGATTTGGGGGGATTGTTTTCCTGAGGCACAAAGCAGCCAAGTCCAGAGATGGAGTCATAACTGAAGAGACAGAGAACCTAAAACTAATGTTGGGAGGCAACGTGGTGCCTGCTGAAATGTGGGTGTGGACAAACTGGCCAACATGTGGCAATATACAGTAAGGCCAAATGGCACATCCTGGCTTACATGGCCATCCTTCCAGAATGGCCTATACTTGCTTGTCAATTGTGGTGTACAATTTCTCAGCTTCTTCTGTTCAGGCTGTGTAGGAGAGGCAGCAAGACGGAATGTGGGGCCACTGTGAGACCCTTCAAGCTCAGTGAGAGACAAGAAGATGGCTTTGAGAGGAAGGAATAAGCAGTAAGAAAGATGGATGATTTGCATTCTGGAGACTAAAACAATATTCACATCTTGGATTTAGAGCTTCCATTTTAGGACAAGGAGCTAAAAGGAGGCAGTCAGTAAGTGTCAGGAGGCAGAATGCCAGTTCAGTGCTAACACCAAGTGGGACCACACACTTTAACTATCTGTGAAGAGTTCGGATCAAATGGTGGTGGCAGTGTTTGGGAACAGGGTGGTGCTAATCTAGTCTGTAGCCATCCTGCAGGTTAGTGGGTCTGTTCTAGTCTGTGTGCATTATACACCTATTGTGTTTGCTAATGATATCCTGACAATCAATGTGACTGGGCTGGAAAGGAGTCCAGATTTGAGTATTTATAGCAAAGGCAAATTATATCTGAAATGAAGAAGTCCTTGAAGAAATGGAGGGGACACAGAGACCTTCTGGCCTGCATAAGTAATCCTCCTGCATGAACACACCAGTCTCTGCACATCTATGCTTGAATGGGGAAGAAAATTTGTTTTGACAGCTCCGGCACAGTAACTGGCAGCAAAACAACAGGTTATGTAAATAAGCCAAGACAGTTCTGTTCTGTAAGCTGATTATGTTTTTGTACTTCCAAGTAATTATTAGTTATGAAGAAGGGTTACAAATGCTCTTAACACCTAGAAGGCATCCCGAGCTCTGTAGTGGAGAAATGTGCTTATGCAGCTTCTGCCTTCTTTATTGGGAACAAGGTTGGTTAGTGGTTTCTCTTCTTCAAGGCTGTGTACCAATTACCATGTAGGCACTGCAGGTAGCACTGGAGAGACAGTTTGCCCCATGTTACGAAGTAGAATTGGGGATTACCTAACAGTTCAGATGAGGCAAAAAAACAAGAGAGAGATGAGGCTGCAGAGGTCAAGGAGTCACCTAGGGCTCTATCTCCAGTCCCAAGAGCTGGACCTATATATTCCAGTGATTGCATTTATCTTTCCTCTTCATACTCTACTCAGTAGCCTCCTGTAGACCAAGGGAGAAGCACCATCCAATATCCTGCTTTGCTTGGCTTGATGTGACTTCTTAGGCTCTCTGTGTGTTGTAAAAATGTACTCACCCTTAGTAGTGTGTCCCCAGGGTGGTATGGTGGGCAGGGAAGCAGCTGCAGACAATCTTATGGTAGAATTTGGCTTGTCACCTCTGTCACGCACTGCAAGTTTAAGGCAGTAATAGGCTAACTTGCAGGAATCAATACTTGTAATGCCTTGCATTGGTGGCGTGATGCAAATCTCTAAGTTTCTCTGTCTCATATGCTCTGCCACTAGTTGTAAGCCTCAGATAAATTATGATTGTGCTATTATAATTATGTATGTACATATATATGTATTTTTTTCATATTCATCAGGAAAATAGGAGTAGACTGGATGGACTGCATATGTGGAGTTTACTCAGAATGGGTCTTGGGTGTTTACACCCATGAAGGTAAAAAGTAGGAAGGGCAAGAGAGCCAACGATGCAATTACTGTCATTTCCTACAGTTGCAGCGTCTGGAGTTAACTTCTCATCCCCACTTTCTTTGCCATAGTAAAAAGTGATCCCAGAGCAGTTATTAACGATTAAGCCCAGCGGACAAAAACAAACAAACACAAAAGTAATTGACATTTCATGTTCTAGCAAAGTTTGTCTGTATTTAAAGTTGTATATATTTTGCAGTGTCTCTGACCTACCTGCCTTTGGCATTTATCTATTTGGGCGGCAAATTCCTTTGTTTTCAGGCATTTTTTGTAATTGGGCCAATTGCCAAGGCTCCAGTTAGGATGGGAGTATTGGGCAGGGAGTGTTGTTAATGGTTTCAAGATTCAAAAACCAGAAGTCAGAGTCCTGTCTTGTTTGACCCTTCTGCATAGCAGACCACATATTCCAGCCAGCTTTTCTTACACATCTAATTGCCTGTGGTCGAACAATTTGCCTTCTGATTTAGAGACTCAAGCATGGATTAATCCACGATACCTGTGAATGATTTACTCGGTGTTTAGTTATCACAGAATCACAGAATTTCTAGGTTGGAAGAGACCTCAAGATCATCGAGTCCAACCTCTAAGCTAACACTAACAGTCCCCACTAAACCATATCCCTAAGCTCTACATCTAAACGTCTTTTGAAGACTTCCAGGGATGGTGACTCCACCACCTCCCTGGGCAGCCCGTTCCAGTGCCTCACAACCCTTTCAGTAAAGAAATTCTTCCTAACATCTAACCTAAAACTCCCCTGGCGCAACTTTAGCCCATTCCCCCTCGTCCTGTCACCAGGCACATGGGAGAACAGGCCAACCCCCACCTCGCTACAGCCTCCTTTAATGTACTTATACATAGCAATAAGGTCACCCCTGAGCCTCCTCTTCTCTAGGCTGAACAAGCCCAGCTCCTTCAGCCGCTCCTCGTAGGACTTGTTCTCCAGGCCCCTCACCAGCTTCGTCGCCCTTCTTTGGACTCGCTCAAGCACCTCGATGTCCTTCTTGTAGCGAGGGGCCCAAAACTGAACACAGTACTCGAGGTGCGGCCTCACCAGAGCCGAGTACAGGGGGACGATCACCTCCCTAGCCCTGCTGGTCACAGTGTTTCTGATACAAGCCAGGATGCCGTTGGCCTTCTTGGCCACCTGAGCACACTGCTGGCTCATATTCAGCCGACTGTCCACCATCACTCCCAGGTCCTTCTCTGCCTGGCAGCTCTCCAACCATTCCTCTCCCAGCCTGTAGTTCTGCTTGGGGTTATTGCGCCCCAGGTGCAGGACCAGGCACTTGGCCTTGTTGAACTTCATACAGTTGACCTCAGCCCATCGGTGCAGCCTATCCAGATCCTCCTGCAGAGCCTTCCTACCCTCGAGCAGATCGACACACGCACCTAGCTTGGTGTCATCTGCGAACTTACTGAGGGTGCACTCAATGCCGTCATCCAGATCATTGATGAAGATGTTAAAGAGGACCGGCCCCAGCACCGAGCCCTGGGGGACGCCACTAGTGACTGGCCTCCAACTGGACTTGGCTCCATTTACCACAACTCTTTGGGCCCGGCTATCCAGCCAGTTTCTAACCCAACAAAGCGTGCGCCAGTCCAAGCCAAGAGCAGCCAGTTTCTTGAGGAGAATGCTGTGGGAGACGGTGTCAAAAGCCTTGCTGAAGTCAAGGTAGACCACATCCACAGCCTTTCCCTCATCCACCCAGCGCGTCACTTTGTCGTAGAAGGAGATCAGGTTCGTCAAGCAGGACCTGCCTTCCATAAACCCATGCTGGCTGGGCCTGATCGCCTGCTTGCCCTTCAAGTGCCGCATGATGACTCCCAAGAGGATCTGCTCCATGAGCTTCCCTGGTACTGAGGTCAAACTGACCGGCCTGTAGTTCCCTGGGTCTGCCCTCCGGCCCTTCTTGTAGATGGGCGTCACATTTGGTAGTCGCCAGTCAGCTGGGACCTCCCCCAATAGCCAGGACTGCTGATAAATGATGGATAGGGGCTTGGCCAGCTCCTCTGCCAGTTCTCTCAGTACCCTCGGGTGGATCCCATCCGGCCCCATCGATTTGTGCACATCCAAGTGCCGTAGCAGGTCACCAACCAGTTCTTCGTGGATGGTGAGGGCCACATCCTGCTCCCCATCCCCTTCCACCAGTTCTGGGTACTGGGTATCCAGAGAGCAACTGGTTTTGCCGCTAAAGACTGAGGCAAAGAAGGCATTGAGCACCTCCGCCTTTTCCTCATCTCTTGTAACTAAGTTTCCCCCCGCATCCAGTAAAGGATGGAGATTCTCCCTACTCCTCCTTTTGGTGTTGATGTATTTATAAAAGCGTTTTTTGTTATCTTTAACAGCAGTAGCCAGATTGAGCTCCAGATGAGCTTTGGCCTTCCTAATCTTGTCCCTGCACAGCCTCGCTACATCCTTATAGTCCTCCTTAGTGGCCTGCCCAATTTTCCAAAGATTATAAACCCTCTTTTTTCTCCTTAGCTCAAGCCACAATTCTCTGTTGAGCCAGGCTGGTCTTCTTCCCCGCTGGCTCATCTTTGGGCGCATGGGAATAGACCGCTCCTGCGCCATTAGGATTTGCCTCTTAAAGAGCGCCCAGCCTTTCTGGACCCCTCTGCCCTTCAGAACCGCCTCCCATGGGACTCCACCAACCAGTGTCCTGAGCAGCCCAAAGTCAGCCCTCCGGAAGTCCAATACAGCGGTTTTACTGGTTCCCTTCCTGGCCCCGCCAAGAATAGTGAACTCCACCATTTCATGGTCACTCTGCCCAAGACTGTTCCCGACAATCACATCCTCCACCAGTCCTTCTCTGTTTGTGAAGAGAAGGTCTAGCAGGGCACCACCCCTGGTAGGTTCACTAACCAGCTGCGTCAGGAAGCTATCTTCCACGCTCTCCAGAAACCTCCTAGACTGCTTCCTCTGGGCTGTGTTGTGCTTCCAGGATATGTCAGGGAAGTTGAAGTCCCCCACGAGTACAAGCGCCGACGATTTCGCAACTTCTGTCAGCTGCCTGTAGAACTCCTCATCCGTCTCCTCATCCTGGTTCGGCGGTCTATAGCAGACCCCGACCAGGACACTAGCCTTGTTGTCCCTGCCGATCCTAACCCAAAGGGACTCGATCTTGTCATTCCTAGCCTCGAGTTCTACAACATCGAAAGACTCTCTAATATAGAGAGCCACACCGCCACCCCTTCTGTGCTGCCTGTCCCTTCTGAAGAGCCTATAGCCAGGCATCGCAGCACTCCAGTCATGAGACTGGTCCCACCACGTTTCCGTGATGGCAACCAAGTCGTAGCCTGCCCGCTGCACGATGGCTTCCAGCTCCTCCTGTTTGTTACCCATGCTGCGTGCATTGGTGTAGATGCACTTCAGCTGGGCCATTGCCTTATCCTCCGGCCTTGCCATTGCTCCCCCTGGCACAGCCCCAACAGTCCTTGCTTCAACCCCATCCCCCTTCTTACCTAGTTTAAAGCCCTATCAATGAGCCCCGCCAGCTCCTGGCCCAGGATCCTTTTTCCCCTAGAGGATAGGGACCCGTCTACAGCCATCAGGCCAGGTGCCGAGTAAACTGCCCCATGGTCGAAAAACCCAAGATTTCTGCGTAGGCACCAGCCCCGGAGCCACGTGTTTAACAAGTGGGCTTTCCTTGTCCTCTCCGTACCCCTCCCTATCAACGTAGGGATGGACGAAAATACTACCTGCACTCCTGCTCCGTCCACTAACCGTCCCAGCCCCCTAAAGTCTCTTTTGATAGCCTTCAGGCTTCTGTCATCAATGTCATCACTGCCCGCCTGGACTATCAGGAGAGGATAATAGTCTGAGGGGCGTACCAGGTTGGGGAGCTTCCTGGCAACGTCCCTGACCCTGGCCCCAGGGAGGCAGCAGACTTCCCTACGGGTAGGGTCAGGCCGACAAATAGGGCCCTCCGTCCCCCTAAGGATAGAGTCTCCCACGACAATCACCCTTCTTTCTTTCTTGGTGGAGGCAGTCCTGATGCGTGGAGTCGACCTCCTCGCCCTAGGCATCCTCCTGGGAACACTGTCTATCTCTTCCTCAGTTGCTGTTGATCTCTCATTCTCCAGGGCCTCAAACCTGTTTTGTAAGGGCACCTGGGAAGGTGGGGCCGGAAGGGGAGGGCATCGCCTGCCATGTCACGCAGGGACCTGTCTCCACTCCTCCTCAACTCCCAGATCCCCTCTGTCTGTCCGACGGCGACAAGGCAGGGGGTCCACCCCCGTTTGGGGTGTCTCACCCCGGTAACTCTCCTTGAGGCCCTGCAGGGAGTTGCTCCAGAAGTCTATCTCCCGCTCACATTCCCTGATGGCCCTCAGCCTCTCCACCTCCTCCTTGAGCTCCGCCACCATGCGGATCAGGTCATCCACTTGCTCACATCTCACGCAGGCAGCGTCTCTGCCTCCCGCCGACAGTAGCAGCAGGCTCTGACACTCCCTGCATCCAGTCACCTGAACCGCTGCATTCTTTAGCGGGTACACGGTCTGGGTGTGTACCGACCTCCTGCAGAGCGCTCCGTGCCTGGTGGAGACCATTATCGCCTAGCTAGAGACCGTCGTTAAGAGGCGTTATGTGAAGGTTAGATTTTATTTTCAGAGTGACTGTGACTGGCTTCACTTTTCAGACATGGCGTCTGGTATTGCTTTTTCTTTTTTTTTTTTTGCACACATTTTCTAGTCTCAGATATCTCCTCTCTAGGCTGTTAATTATAACTCATGTACAAGGTGTCTTTACTTCAAATATCTTGCTAGACTGAATTCTTTCAGTTTCTCATAAGAATAATGGATCAAAAAAACTAAAGGGTGGAGGTATAATTAGCTCTGAGATGACTAAACAGTGGGAGTTACAGCACGTCAGAAGGTGTCAGTATTGGCCCCAACAAGAAGGAACAAAAGTGAGTGGGCCACATCCTTTGCACCACGTTCCCTTTGCTTTTCTCTCTTTACTGGAAGGATAGCCTCTCTTCAGGTCACATAACTCACCTGGTACTCTAGTCGTGCATGGACAGTGTTCTCATCCTGCTGCTGTAAGCACTGTCATGGTACAGGAAGCTCTGAGGGACATTCATGAGAGGTGAAGGAATATAGACGAGCGGGAATATAAAGGCATGTTGTATTTTCTTTTCATGTGGCATGTTCATTTAGCACAATATTGTACCAGGAATACAGTGTCAGTAGCAGTAACTCATAATGCTTTGAAATTCAACAGAAAGGAGAAGAGATAGGTAAGAATGAAATTGACTTCTAGCCCAACCACCTCATGCAACTACTTTTATTTATTTATCTTATTTATTTATTTATTTATTTAAAATTTAACCTTTAGGTGGGTCTTCTCTGTATGTGATTATGTGTTTTTGATTTGTTGTCTTCATTCCTCTGGTTTATATTGCACTGGGTATCTTTAAGCCACCCTCACTTTTAGTCCCTCCTGCATTTACAGTCTCAGCTGGTCTGTGCTGACCTATATGCAGAGCAGTGTTTAGGCAGCCCCTTTCCTAATGCATGCTCAGATGCTGGCAGAAATGGTGTGGTCCTCCTTGACTTCTTGGTTGAGAGAAAGTGTTAACCTAATCGAGTCATCTGCTAACAACTTCTTAGCTGTCTAATTTGATTTTTTTTTTTCTCTCTCTAAATATCCCAGAGGTATTCTTCTCATCATTTATTTCTTGTGTGACTTTTTCTTTTGGCTATTCGTCTGTGCACTGCTTTCCAGAGTTTGTGTTAGCAGTTCCACAGCTGCAAGAACTGCTCTTACATGTGGGCCTGATTGTGCATTGCTGCTCATCTCCACTAATTTCACTCTTCTCGGCTATCTGTAGCATGGAGAGAAAGGAAAGTCCTTAAGAAAAATTACCAACAATGCAACATGTCAGGAAAACACAGCCAGAGTGCCTAGACCTTTGTGTTCTGAAAATTGAACTAGTCCTAAGAAGACAAAAGGCCTGGTAGGACATGGTGGCCAAATATTTGTCAGTGGATGATGGCACCTGGAGAGGCCAAACCATAGGGGATATTACTTGGAGCATGTGCTTTAGGAACATACACAAAAATGCTGGAAAAGAAGAAAAAGAAAAATGAGAATTTGTAATAAACAGTCATAATGGGGTTAAATGGCATGGAGGGAGGCAACCAGGTAACAACATTAATCCCCCATACCTTGCATTTAAAGGCTGGAACCTTCCTCCACCCTCTTTCCCTGTTCTTGAGGAGGATTTTCTTTGCATACAAGCTTGAGGTTGCCCACAAATAAAGCCACAGGCTCTCAGCAGTGTAACAACAAGCAAGAAGTTTGAGTTGAAAGGTCTTTTTGCAGAACAAATTTTGTGCATGATACATGCAGTGTCAGTAGTTCCCTTTTTCACTGGAAAGGGAGTCTCTGGGGTTTTTGCAGGATGAGCTGAGAATCAAAGACGTAACATGTGCTGGTGACACACTCACCTTGTATGGCTGCATGTGTTAACATCACCGCACCATGGGACACTCAGGGCTTCCTTTACATCTGCAGTAAGTAGTTTTTGCTGTGAAATGTGTGCACTTAAGCTATATATATATATATATATATATATTTTTTTTTTTTTTTTGTACAGTGTGTAAGGGAAGCACTTTTCAACCAGAAAGTTCTGTCCCTGCTGAAGCACTAGCTGCTGAATAAGCAATGAGCCCTTATGCCTCCTGGAAGCCACCAAGTGCAATGAGGATTGGAAAAATTCTGCTTTGATTGCAAGAGGCATAACTTAGATCTTCTCAGCCTTTCAGCCCCGCAGTTTGTCCTGCGCTCATATCAAGGCACGGTAATGTTAAAGTAGCCATGCAGCCAAGGGGGTCTGCAGAGGTTGAAAAAGTGGAAGAGGCTGATAGTTGCAGTTGTCACTGGCCACTAACTAGGACTCACTTTCTTTTCCCCCTTCCACAACCATAATATGAATTCTCTAAGAGCAATCATGGGCTTTGAATTTCATTACTTCTGAAACATTTTGTAATAGCTCCCGACACTACTTTTTCAGCTGATAATTTAGTTAAGCTCTCTGCTGTACATGCTAATGCTGCAGTGTGGAGGCAGTGGAAAATTATTCAATAAAACTTAACGTTGCTTTCATTTCATGGTTGTTATTATCAAATATTAGTCATTGCTGGGAATCATTCCTTGAACGGTGCTTTCTTATCATCTGAATGCATTTGGCTATCACTTCTTTGAAATGCAACAGCATCTTGGGTGCTAAATGAAAGCAGCTTTCATTTTATTTGGCTGTGCATCTTGACAGCATGTGTGATCTTAACAAACAGCAGTTACTGGCACCGCTGGGTATGCTGTGGTAGTTCATCATAAAAGATGTTTTAGTTGAAGTTTTATGGTTGAGTGTCAATATTGAAAACTCAAAGTGGTCTTGTTGTCAATGAAACCTTTCTTTTTTTTTTTTTTCCTACCAAAAATGTCTGCTTGGTTCAGTCAAAGTTAAGAAACCTTTTCTTGCAGTTGTAAAAAAAGGTTCACATGTATATGTATGCTCTCTGCCTTGTGGGTGCCTAATGAGTAGTCAGATGTGAGCTCATATTTCAGCTCCTATATCTACTGGGCACTGAAAGAGTTTCTTTCACCCAGATATTTCTTGTCTTGAAACTTACATGAATTCATTGTTTCTGAGATAGATTTATTTTTTCTTTTTTAATGCTTAAATATAGAAAATAATTAAGTGCGGTTTTAATTCTAAAATATGCTAAAAAATTCATGACTCTCTCTCCCTACTAACCCAGAACAACGTTGAAGATCTTTATGTAAGAGACCAGGCTGAAAGCTTTTCTCCATGGTCTTGAAGCAGTGGTGTGAGAAGGTGCTGCTCCCTGCACTGATGCTGTGGGAGCTTCACGCCAGCAGCAGAAGCAGAGCCATTGTGGGGACATGGAGGAGGCTGGGGAGCCTTGTCAAATGGCCACATGCTTTGCGCTCCTGGAAATTATCCCATGAGAATTTGGAGTGTGTTTTTGTCAGTTTGAAGAAAAAAGCATTCCCTTTTTGGGGAATGGTGGTAAAAAAAAACAAACAAACACCCAACATCCAAACAAAACCCTCTGACCATCAGAGTAGTGTGTTTCTAATTAATAGACAAAGGTCAGGAATGCCCTCTGCCTGAATTCATAAGAGCTGGGATGAATAGATCCAGATCCTTCAAACTTTTCTGTGTTTGTCTGTTCACATGAGCAAAAACTCTCAAACCCAATTACTTCACCATAGCAACTTAAAAAAGCCTGAATCATGTTTCTTTTCTCCATATATTCCATATATTCACTGGGTAGTGAAGATATATGCTATTAATGTTACTTTGGTAAACTATGCATTCCCGCTTCCAACGTTTTATTTAAAAGGACATGCCTTGCTCATACAGCCGTGCAACGCTCTTAGTGTAGGAAAACGCTCTTTTCTGTTAGTGTCTAGATCTATGAAAATTACAACCCAGAATTACAACCCTAGTTTTTAGTACTAGGGAGATTTTCATGATATATCCTATTTTGCCTTTTTTTTTTTTTTCTTACAATCTTCCATGACAAAGCCTTGATTTTCCAGTCAAAACCGGAATTCCATATGCTTGATATTGATGCATTGATAAATACTTGGAACATGCACTTTGAGGTTAAGTGTGTTGGATAGACTGTCTCAAGGATTGATATGACAGTTCTGAAGGAGAAGGTGCCGTTTATTTATTTGTATGGTTTTGTGCTCCAGCCTTTCCAGAGGTTAACTCCGTTTGTGTTTCCCTACAAAACCTGTGCTGCATGGGGCTTCCGAGTGGAAGTGTTTTGTAACTGCTCTTCCCCACTTCAGCAAGCCAGATGAGCCTGCTTTTATCTCAGCTTTTCATTGTTTTCCCTCAGATATGCTATCAATATAAATATGGAAATCCTTCATTTGCTTTCTATTGTGTGGGTGTCTTGAGTAAATTCTCAGTGTGGGTGGCTGGGAAAGATGCATTCTAACCTTTACAGCACCCGTTCTGCCTCTGTGTGATGGGGAATGTCTTCTCCATGCAAATGAGAAGCTTCAGTGCACTTCCTGAGAAGTTAACAGAGTTACCTAGAAACGAGATCTTCTCTCATTATTTCCAAGACCATCCTCACTCAAACTTGATTTAAGCAGAAATGATTTGTAAAATGATAAAATGGCTTCCACAGGAACAATTATATCGGTGTAGTAATTGTCACTAGGGTATGGCTGTCTTCATTTTCCTCTCCAAATTCTAGTCCTACAAGCTTCAAAAGTTTGCTTCTGCATTGCCACTGCTCTTGCGAGGACAGGATAGGAGAGACGAGAAGTCTGTCCCACCCTATGTCTTGCAGGAACATGGGACTAGCTCAGGGCTTTTTTGTCTGTCCTGAGCCAGAGGTTTCTCCATCTGACAGAAACTTCTCTGCCCCAACATTTTTTCAACATTTATTATTATTCTGAGAGTCAGGTAGCAAACCCGATGTTGTAAGGAAACCAAATCTCTGTCACTCAATTTCAGTTAATTTCTATTTGGAGTAAGATGCATAGGAAGAAATAATCTCTTTTATTGTCACAGAAAGAATAGGCCAACTTCTGGGTGCACAAGTGTTTCTCAGGGGACAGTGTAACTTGTAGGTGAGCTGTGTCTGTCTGCCAGGCTCATCTCTCTTTCCTCCTCAGGTTGTGAGGGTGGCTGAGTGTCTAAGCACGTTTTCAGGAGGGCAGAGCCCAGTCACCCAAGGCTAGTGGCTACACTGAGATTCAGAGAGTTATCTCTGCCCCGTGCCCAATATCTTGCTTTGTCCCTGGGCTGTGCAGGGCACCGTGTACCATTTGGCTTGCATATGGTAGGTGCCTTTTTCCAGTGTACCTGTGGTGGTTTTAGGACTGTGGGATCCTTTGGGATAAGTAGAGGTCTATAAATGTACAATGTGATTGCTGCAGTATTGTTTTAAAGGTCAGCCTTCTGTATTTGCACAACAAAGTAGAGTGTGACTGTCTGCCTCAGATGATATATGTGCACCAGGATTGTGTCCATATATTAATAGTGCTGATTAAAAAAGGCTGGGGGAAGTATTTCATCTATGCAAATATCAAACCCTCTTTTATATTTATAATTCTATAACAAAACGAAGGTTTAATAGGAAACAAGAGCACATCTTCAATGCTATAGACTTGTGGGAGTTTTTAACAATTCCAAACCAAAATCCCACCCTTACAGAGCCAGACTTCTATAGGGAAAAGTGTAACTTGTCTTTTCTGACCAATGTAGCACAAACAAATAACCTAAAGATTTAAAATTCAGGCAGCTGAACTATAGCGTGAAGAAAATCTACAGCAAAAGCATTAGAAGGATTTGGTTTCATCAAATGCCAAAGGCATTCACAGTTTTAGGGGGGTGGAGAGAAGGACGGAAGGATCCTCATAGACGTTTTAAAAAACATTAAAAGGCTGAAAAGCACCATGTGGGATTTTCAAAGGCACTGTGGGCCCTTATCTGCTTCAGAAATGCACGTTTAACAGCGAGTATCAGGTCTGGATGATTTACACATGCCTAAAATCCCATTAATGCAGGCATTACATATTATAAAATTCCCTTTGTAGATATAGATCATAAACTCCAAGAACATCAGTAAATAATCAACAGACCTGAAAAAAAAGCAAAAGGGCAAGGATTAAGCTCATCCATCACTAACTAGCACATCTGTAGCAAATCCACAGAAAGAAAAAAAAGGAGGGAGGAGATAAATATTTTTATCATCTTGTACTTGTTTCTCATTTATTACTAAGCATGTATCAGCGTCACAGCTGGAAGCAGAGATAAATGACAAAGCAAAGGGCGACCTTTCTGTTTTTTAAAATGGATCTGAAACTTGGCAGGAAACTCAGTATTTTTGAAATGTACCTGGGGGTACAGCCTGCTCCATGCAGCCCTGAGCTCCTAGAACAGAGAGCTGATGGGTCAAACTCTATCTATTGGTGTGTATTCATGAGATCTCTGCTGATTTTGGGGTCTGTTAGCGCTATGGTAAAGGATTTTGTCTTCTCTGAGTCGCTTGGCACCATGCCTCCTCAACAGCACCTGTCTGTCAGAAGCAGAGACAGTGTCCACAGCTCATGTTTGTTACCCTGTGGACTACTCTCATGTACCGTAACTCTCATGTACTGTAACTCTGCCCAGGATGAACTATACCAGAATACCACAGCTGGTCCAGATTCCTCTCAAATGAAGGCCTCACCCCTGCCATTGCTTCCATGGTGGAGCTGACATCAGCTGAGCTCAACTGTTTTCTCCAGTGCCCGCTGGTACATTGACTGTTAGACCCCAGTCATCCAGGTCTGTACTGCAAGAGTTCAAAGGCTGTCAGGTTGGAAAGGTTAAAAGATACTGATGGAGAAGGTCAAGAATGGCTTCTGGGGGGGGGAGGGGTGATGTTGTCCACCTCGGTCATGTAGGTAAATGCTGCAGGGCCTGGAGGACTGTGTGGGGATTTGGGCAACAGCCCCCAACTCATTTCATTAATCTACCTGCTTGGAAAATCCAACACAATTCAGTTTGTGCTGGGTATTTGTTCATAGACAGTATCTTCATTCAATAATATTGACATTTTTGTTTAAATTAAATCTCCTTTTATTAGGACTTTATCATTTGTTTGTTTTCTCCACTAAGCATTCCCTCATAGATATGGCAGCATATTGCAAAGCGTTCTCCTAAATAACCAAACCTACAGCCATCCCAATAAATGGAGCAGGAATGCTTTATGGTGCAAATCCTTCTTTTCACTGTCTTTTCCCAATTACTGCTTAATTCACAAGTTTCAATAGCTCACAAGGGGTCTCTCAGACATTACTGTAAATTTGCAGTTTTGCTGTAGGTAAAACTTCATGAGAGAAAACCCAAGCCAGAAAAGTAGCTACTTCCCTTTCTTCCAAACCTTCTTTCTCCTTGACTCCCTCATGGCACTCAGAAAGCTGTGTGCTCTTTCTTCTGCGATGGATTAGAGGAATGCGTTTTTGTGTATTGCTGCTGGATACTTTGGAAAGCTCGCTGAAAACTCAAAGTGAGGTGGGACTTGCTGCAGGTTTGAAATGCCTCCTTTCTGATCACAGAGCCTCTGTCAGCTGTTGGAAGGAATGGCCCTGTGGCTCCTTCAAGGAGCAGCTGCCTGCAGTGCTGCTGTCTCCAGTGGGAGAGGAGTCTAGCATCCCTGCATCTGTACTGTGCTGTATTTGTCAGAAGAGAGCTGGCATAATATGCTTCAAGATCCTTTTGGACAAATTGTGATCATCTAGGGGAAACAAGAAGCCTGCTTCTCTTTTTCTCTCCCTCTTTTCCCTCTGTGCTCTCAGTTGTCTCTTTTCACCTGTTTCCTCTCTGTCTACCTCCATCTCTCCTCTCCCTTTCCATTCTCCTCCTGAGCTGTTTGTGCTGTGAACAAGCTGTCTGAACACTCCTTCTGCTGCTCCTGTACTGATTGTTACAAAAACAAGAATTAGCCCCACAGTGAGATCATCAGAAACCATTTTATTTGCCAGAGGTAGATTACCGCAGGGTAGCAAGGAAGCAAACATCTATTTGAGGGAAAAAAGAGTAAACAGAAACTTTTAGAAAACAGCTCAGGCTCTGCTCTGGCTTGCTAATTTTTAAGGAAAAAGGGGTGAAATTCCACAACTGCTTTAGGTTTGCAGAGGTAGGCAAAACTTTGACATTTTATCTGTATTTTCTAATGGAAAGGACCTTGTCTAATCATGGGCTGTTTGTCAGGGTCTGAGTGTCTGTCCATCCCTCCTAATAGTTTCTGAAACTGTCAGTCAATTTTAGAAATATTTAATAGAGGGTTAGAGGATTAAAGATATGGCTCCTGTAAGATTCACAACAATAGATGGACAATAAAATCCCTCCTTCTGCCTAAGGTGAAGCAAAGACAGCATGGAATTCTCATTTGACCCTGGAGGATTCCTGTGGGATCTGTCAGTGCCCCGGGGAATGGGAAAGCTTCCACTGAAGTTTGTACCCTCCCCAACCTCAGGGGGTTTGGTAGACCTCCAGGTACAGATTACGGGTCTGCTTGCTTTTCTTGTTGTTATGCAGATTTCAAAACCACTGGGTGATTTCCAAGAGAAATCAATATAACTTTCCAGGAGTTATGGCCTTCTTCTGGCCTCTGAAGATGTGTGGAAGTATTGGATGGGAAAAGAAGGGGCCAACTAATTAGCCAGAAGAGAGAGTTTGAATGAGAATGAGGGCAATGGCAAAAGAAATTGGAATATGGCAACATAACATTTAAAATTGCTTAAAAAGTCATAGTGGTCTGAGGTGAAGTGGTGCATTTATGTCACAGAGCTAAGAAGAAAATGAAGTTTTCTCAAGGTTCAGAGGTAATTAGATCCAAGGTAGTGATCAGGCAATGGCATCTTGGTCTGAAGGAAATACTGATGTCTATTTGCACTTTGAATTAGGATAAGTCCCCAAAGTGAGATGCAGGAAGGAAATCCTTGCCAGGCCTCCATGTGGGCATGGCAGATTGGACACATCCTGCTGGAAATAGCACATTGGAGGCCAAGGAAGAGATGCCAGAAGAGAATGGAAATATTCTTTTCTCTTTCTACTTTGTCACCACATTTTTCAGAAGGAACAAGGGGGGAGGTCAATGCAGAAAATTCTCAGAGCAAGCTGGAAAAACATTATTTATTGGTTTCAAAACTTGAGGAAAAAAATGCACAATGGAAACTGACCTAATTTGTCTACTTGCATCTTGTCCTGTCTAGAGTTTACAAAATTTCATCTGAGAGAGTGGTTCTTACTTGGTTGTTTCTAGTCCTGTTCACTAAAGAAAGAGTAAATGTTTATGGAATTGGTCTGGAAACTTGACCAGAAATAGTTGATGAACCAGAATAAGAATGGGGGAAGTTGAATAACCATAAAATAACTGTGCTAAGTGTCTGACTCTGAAGGGAAATAAAATCTATTTTGGAAAGTTCAGCTGCAAGTTTAAGCACCAGGGTACTTTAAGTAACTCGGCTTATTTTACAGGCATTTTAAAGCAGCCTTGAAAAGAACAGGAGGATTTCTTAAATTGCTAAAAATCTCTAGGATGTAATGCACTGACTATCTCTTATGCCAACCTAGGAACATACTATTATCATTACAGCACTAAACTTCTTTCCACCCTAAAGGAAGAGGTATAGGTTCATCCATGGCTGATGGGTAACACAAAAGCAAGGTGGCTGCTGGTCCCCTGAGAAATCCATCAGAGGTGTGGGATAAGGCTCTTGTAGCCTGTAACTTGGTATATACAGAAACGTGAAATTCTGACTGAAGAATGAAGCTGACGTGATAACCCTTTTCCTTTTCTCTCTTGGATTTTCAGTTGTCACTCATTCTTCACTCATTGGAGAGGGATATATCACAGAAAAAAAAATAAATATGGCCCTCAATTGGAAAAGCTCAGCTAGTGATAGTAAATGTGATAGCTGCACTCATGAGATATCATGAGTAGTTACTACAAGCTCACTGATAGTAAGATTTTTACAAAATCACATTAATGTTTAGAGGTGCTGAATCCCTTTTTATCATAGTAGCCTCTAACAGTTGTAGATTACGTGATACGAGCAGTTCACGTTACATGAAGCTGAGTTTGAATACTTTTTTTGGTGAACCACATTTATTTTAAGATCATATGCTTTTTCACTCAGCAATTCCACTGCTCATCTTAAGCATATGCCACATATTGTCTTCCCAACAGATTAAATCTTAACTCCTCCTTAGTATTCCCTTAGGGCATATGCACACTGAGATGCAATGTTTCATCAGAGCCCATTCCCGAATGAGTTGTTTAAATCCCTCTGTATGCCTGGGATATGTATCGTCATCATGTGTTTCCAAAGGCCAGCTCCTGAGATGTGAAGGTATTTCTAGGGCAAAGCCAGTCTGAGAGGAAAGTTACCCCAGCTGGGTGTCATCACAGTCTCTAGCTCACTATGACACTTGGTGCTAGTAGAATATTCACGGCTTCCTAAAGAAATTCAGCTGTCTGCTAGTTATCACTCTAATTCATTTGAACAGTTTACCTGACATGCAAGTGTTGTACAAACATTGGATAATCCACACGTGCACATGTCCAGCTGTACGTAATGGTTGAAGTGGTGCTGATATCCAAGAGGAATTGGGATATCTGTGTTCACAATGGCAGCACAGCCCACTTCAGTTTGCAGTCTTAAGGCAGCAGGCAGAGGTGAAGACAATGCACAAACACGTGTCACACAATTATAGCTGTTCACTGAAAAGGAATTTAAGAGTGATGGTGGTGCTTCTAAGATGACGGTGAAACTGCTAGTGAAGAAATAGTCCAGCCATAATCAGTGGGCTGATTGTGGCAGTATTTGGTTATGGGGAAATTAATACATGCTGTATTTTGAAGGTAATCCTATATCTAGTTTTATTATAGTTATTTTGTGAATAAATGAAGGCTCTCACATCTGGTGCTATCATTCTGCTTCTTCCTTAAATGAAAGCCTTTTGATAAAAAAAGGTATCCTGATGTGGAAAATGTACCATGCTGTTCAGCACACTATTCAAACCGTTCCTTACCCTTTCAGTAAAAACCAATTTAGAGAACATACCATATTCTTTCTGTTCTTCATTTTATCACTGACAGCTAGATAATAGAAATGTTCTGGTATAGTCATGATGCTTCCAGAGATGATGTATGAGAAAGAGAGGGAACAGCTCGATCCCTTCAAGACAGATCTACTCTGTAGGACCAAGTGGCAGGAACAAACTGCCTGGTAAAGGGTGCAGGCCAGAATGGCTGTTTGAAAGTATCTACAGTGCAGCAGTAAGCATACCAGCCAAAAATACTTGTTATCTATTCAGTCTGAAAGAGGGAGAACAACTGCTCAGCACTGTTTATCTTGTGGTTTCAGGTTTGTATCTGTTCAAGCCCAAAGTGACAAGGGCACAAACCCTGCCAGGTTTATTTTTATGAGTTAGCTGAGCACAGGCAGTGCATATGAGGAATGGCCAGCTCCTAGGTGTGAGCTAGACTGGACCAGTTGAGATTAAAGAGACTGCGTGTGCTCTCTTTTTGGCATTAAAACACCAAATCCATACTTGGGCAGTGGAAGATAAGGAGGACCCAGGGCATCTCACATCTGCAAGACAGGCAGATGTCATAGTGCTGGAAAAGTGTTCACAAGTGCCTGTCCAAGGAACAAAACCTGGCAGTGCATCTGTTCCCTGGAAAGGGCTCCCTGTGCGTACTGCACAGAGCCACCATGCAGCCCTTGTTATCTTGCCATGGATTGTCAAGGTGAGATTCCCAGACAGCTCTGTGTTTCAGGATTGTGATCATGTCTAGAAACACATTTGTTGTCTGAAAAGTTGGGCGTAAAGCCCAGTCCCACATGGTTAAAGGTGGTTTATGAAATTCCTTCACCTGATGGTAGGATACGCTGGGCAGGAATCTGGGTTGGGCTGTGCTGCTGCCCATTGCACGCCAGCTGAAGTGATGCAGCTGCATTCAGGACACTTCCCTCTGTTGAGTCAAGCTCTATTCTCCAGTGTAATACCATCAAGGCCCAGAAGGCATTATTATTGGATCTAAAAACAACATTTGGGTTAGCATAAGCCAAGAAAAGCAAAGAATATGCTTGCACCAGCTCCCATTAAATTTGGGAAAGGAATTTCATTCTTATAGAACTTTTTAGGTAGATGGGTTCAGCTGCTGCTTGGCAATTTCCACATTGCTCTGTGCCTCAGTCTCTCTAGTGGTAAATAGCTCTGGTCTCCTTTGTGGTCTCTGGGTTGGCCTTTGATTATCACCAGGCTCCAGCTGGCCGCTCTGTACCTCATGCTCTAAAGGGAGCCACTCAGACTATCTGTGATTGATGCTGCTCTGCCTGATGGTGCTCCCCATGCAGACGTGCTCTCAGAAAGCAAGGTCAGCTGCTATCAGGGGAAACTACAGCTGTTCTTCTGATTTAATTCATTTATTGACTTGTGAGTGCATCCAGCTTGGGGTGGTGACAGATCACTGAGGTGCTGTATGAGGTAAGACAATGGTTGTGATTTGTGTCTGTGTGTTTGTACAAGCAGGTAGGTGTTTTATTGAGGGGGAGCCAAATAAACAGCAGATGCGTGAATGTAGCCTGTCCTCCCATGAAGCTCAGGAGCTGGCCTTGAGCTTTAAATCAAAGTAATACTGTTGCTGCATACATCATCGAGGACTCTATCATAATGCATATGGCCTCACTGTTGTTCTCCCCCTGTGAGTGCATTCTTTTGTTAAATATGATTTGCGTTTATCTTCACACCAATTAATGCTGCTCTGACAGCGTCTGTGGCAGTGTAAGAAAATGATGGTGCACAGAGAGTTAGACTCAATGATCCATGTGGATCCCTTCCTACTCAGAATATTTTATGATTCTGTGACTCTGTTCCAGAATGGATTGGGCCTTTTGTGCTTGATTATACAGTTAGGCACTGACTCAGGTCACAAACTCGTATTGTCTTCATAAATGGTGGTGAAGGTTTTCAATGGGTGTAAATTATCATAGTTCCTATAACTGTAGTGGAGCTAGGAGAGTTTCTGTTGGCCAAATCTCTGTCCATGACATTTTTTTTTTATCATAGTTTAGTTCTCTCATATTATGTCTGATTAAACTGACTGATTTTCAAAACTGCCAAAATTATTTACAAACCCAAGTTTGTCTGAGAATGGTTCAGACTGAAGCTTCTTAGTGCCTAGGGGACAGTGAGTACTGAGGTGGGTGGCTGACCCAAGTTGTGGTGTTTCACCAAGAGGCTAGTGCCTTGCCTGTTAAAAACAAAAACAATGACAATAACAACAATAGTAATAGTAATAAAAAAACAACAGACAAACCTCTACAAACCTCTATGGTTTTTTTTGTTTGTTTGTTTTGTTTTTCACAATTCCATAATTTTGTAGGTTTCACTGTAGGTTATTTTGGAAAATGGCTCCCGAGTATCTTAAGTTATTTTGAAAACTGTACTCAAGACAGCCAAACATACTATAAAATAGTCTGCTTGTAGAAGGAGAAGAGCTAGGATTAGAAGGTGGTATGAGTCCTCCCAGGAGAGACAGTGCAAGGTGTAGGACAACCATGGAAGAGGTTTGGAGAGGCAACAATGCTGTGCAGGGAAGTGAAGGAACACAGCAGCATCCTCTGTCTGCTGCCCTGTCGTGTGAATGATGATTTGTTCACGTTTGTAAGTTAGCAAGTGACAATATTAAGTTCAGTTACCTAAATTATTGATTCTTTCACTTGTATTTAAGAAGTGATGGCTAGACCACCATGCTGGTCTTAAATATTTGGTCACTAAGATCATATTTACTATATTTTTGAGGTCTCTTTCTCCCATCATCTTTCCAAACCAATGCATTTGTTTCCCTTTCTCAAGCCCACTTCTTCCATTCCCATGTTTTGTGTTTCCCTCTCTTTGACACAATGCTCCACATCTGCCTCACCTCTTACAACTCCTGGTCGTGTGTACAGATGAAGAAATACGTCTTAGACCTGGAGAAGGGAGGCTGAGCCACCCCAGTATCACAATAGTTGGGTTCACAGGCCACAACAGTCCTTGAACCTGAGTGTTTTGATTTCTTAAGAAGATCACGAAAATCATCTGTGGCAGAGAGTTCTTGGGTTAGTATCGTACCTCCTGTGGAATCAGTGTATCTCAGGAGAGTGAAAGCAATCCTAATTTGTTATATTTGATTTGACCTGTAGTTGTTGCAATTTGGACTAAAATTTCATGAGAAGCCTGTGGTGGTTTCTTTTTTTTTTTTTTCTTAGTGAACTGGGTCATGTTTCCCTTGTCATGCATAATCCTTTATTATACCAGCAGAATTATTATACAGAGTACATTTAATTTTCCACACGTAATGTAGGCAAGCACTCAGAACAACATATGATGGCACTTAGGAAAGTAAATATTTAATTTTTGAATACATACATTTGTTCTTCATTAGAAGATACAGAGCTAATTATTCCCTGAGTATTACAACAAAATTAAAGGAGCACAGCCATGGTGTACTTGTAAAATGCGTATGAAATTGTGACAAGGGAGGGGAAAAAAATGGACATTTCTTTATGGAAAAGTAATGTTTTACTGAATTCCTGCAATGAAGGAGATCCCATGTACAGGAGGAATTCTAGAAATTGTCTAGGCACAGGAAGTTAAATTTTGTGAATAGCTATCACATGGCTTAGAACAGCCTTTGCAAATGCTGCAATGAATATTTCCATTTGGATACAAATGAATTATTAAGCATGCAGAAGTAGACTTTCATTGACATGGTCTGTACAGTTATCACAATACATTGAGTTTTGAAATGTCTAGATCTCAGGATGCTATATAAGCAGAAATAGAGTGAAATAACTCACTATGTCTGCAGAAGTGTCTCATGAAATGCAAAATGAATGGCTGAAAGAAATATTCTTATCTGGTGAAATGGGATTCCAGTGTGTCACAAATTTTGCTAACATAATTTCAATCAGGGATATTGGTTATAGATTTCAAGCCCCACCTCATGAGCGGCAACTAAATCTTCCTTCCTTTTCAGTAAAGTCATGCTGAAACAATTCCATCCCAGTGCTAATGCTGACATCCTGATTCCTGCTGTTGCACTTACGTGACTGGAGTATTTTCACTGCAGCCAGTAAAACCTTTGTCGATGCCAGTTGGGATTTGTTTTTTTTTTCCTTGTCCTCTAGTAGTGTTGTAAAGAATGTAGAGTGATGGTGCAAAATAGCATAACACCTGGGACACCTGGGAGTTTGCACAGATATGCAAGCATCTTGGGAGATATTTACTCCTTTTGTTTGTTTGGTGGTGTTAGTGTTTTTTTTTTTTTTTTCCCTTTTCAAATGTTGTACAGAAAATATTATCAAAGTTTCTAGGATCTGTTCTCAATGATAGACAAAGACAAGCTTGAGAAATGGGGTAACAGGAACCTCATGACTTTTGGAGAGAGCAATCATGGCAAGTCCTGCCTTTGGGATGCATCAGCAATATGGACTGGGGACTTACTGGCTGGGGAAAGCTCTGCAGAAAGGACTGGAGGGTCCCGGAGGACCACAAGTTGAATAGGAGCAGCGTGTGTTTAGGGTGATGAAGCTTGACTGTGCATTGGGCTGTATGAGCATAGCCAACAGGCCAATCATTACCCTCAACTCAGCACTTATGAGAATGCAACTCAGTTGGAAAACTGTAGTTTCGATACGTTCCAGTGCAACCGATTGGTCAAAAAGTAGGAGCAAGTCCAGTAGAGGGTCCATAAGATGTTCAGGAGACTGGAGCACATGTATATCAAGAGAAGCTAAGGGTCTTGGGTTTGTTTAGTCTGGGGAAGGTAAGCTAAGGGGTCAGACTCTGCAGCAGCGTGCTGCAAAATGACAAGGCAGTGGTCATGTACTGCAACAAGTAAAACAACAAGTAAAAAAGTTAATCAGAATGAAGGTTATGCAGCACAGAACCAGTTTCCCTGGAAAGGCTGTGGCCTCTCTGGAAAACAGAGAGGGTCTTGTGGGAGACGTGGCAATTGGCAGCTGTCTCGGTAATAGTGACCATGAAGTGGTTGAGTTTAGAATTTATGGTGACAGAAGGGAAACTGCCACCAAAACTTCAGCCCTGGACATGGGGAAAGCAGGCTTCAGGCTGCTCAGGGTACTAGTCAGCAAGGTCTCGTGGGAAGCTGCTTTGGAAGGCACTGGCATCCATCAGTGCTGGTCAGTCTTTAAGCACTGCCTCCTGAAAGCACAAGATCGAGCAATTCCAAAATATCGGAAGTCAGGCAGGCGGGGTAGAAGGCTGGCTTGGCTGACCAGGGATCTTCTACTGGAGCTTAGGCAAAAAAAGAGTATATGGCTGCTGGAAGGAGGGTCAGGCAACGAGGAAGGAATACAGGGATGCTGTTCGTGTTTGTAGGGAGAAAATTCATGGGGCCAAAGCCCAACTAGAGTTGAAGCTGGCCATGTCTGTGAGAGACAATAAAAAAGTTTCTTTTAGATATGTTAACAGAAAAAGGAGAACCAAAGAAAACTTAGGTTTGCTACTTGATGGGGAAGGTCTCCTCACAGACAATGACATAGGCAAAGCAGAGATGTTTAATGCCTTCTTCACCTCTGTCTTCAATGCCGATGATGGGCTTCGGGACCCTGGGTGCCCTGAACTAGAGGACCATGACAGTAGGAATGACAAACTCCCAACCGACCCTGAACGTGTGTGGGATTTGCTGCTCCACCTGGACCCATACAAGTCCATGGGTCCAGATGGGATCCATCCCAGGGTGCTTAAAGAGCTGGCTGATGTCATCGTGGGACCTCTCTCAATTATTTTTCAATGATCTTGGGAATCTGGAGAGGTCCCAGTAGACTGGAGGCTGGCAAATGTTGTCCTAATTTTCAAGAAGGGTAAGAAAGAAGACCCTAGCAATTACGGGCCTGTCAGTCTCATGTCAGTGCCTGGTAAAATTATGGAGAAGACGATTCTTGAAGTTACTGAAGTGCACCTGGGGGACAATGCAGTCATTGGTCCCAGATAACGTGGGTTCATGAGGGGTAGGTCCTGCCTAACTAACCTGATTTCCTTTTATGATAAGATCACCCATCTAGTCAATCAAGGGAAATCAGCTGATGTGATCTTTTTGGACTTCAGCAAGGCTTCTGACACGGTTTCCCATAGGATCCTACTGGACAAAATGTCCAGTGTACAACTTAACAAAAACATCATACGATGGGTGAGCAATTGGCTGACAGGCAGGGCTCAAAGGGTTGTGGTAAATGTGGCCCCATCTGGCTGGCAGATGGTCACTAATGGGGTTCCTCAAGGCTCCATTTTAGGGCCAGTCCTCTTTAATATCTTTATAAATGATTTGGATGCAGGACTAGAAGGTGTTTTGAGCAAATTTGCTGATGACACCAAACTTGGAGGAGTTGTGGAATCGGCTGAGTGTGGAAAGGCCTTGCAAAGAGACGTGGACAGATTGGAGAGCTGGGCAATCACCAACCACATGAAGTTTAACAAAGGCAAGTGCCGGGTCCTGCACCTGGGACAGGGCAACCCTGGCTATACGTACAGACTGGGCAACAAAACGCTGAAGAGCAGCCCCGCAGAGAGGGATCTGGGGGTTGTGGTTGACAGCAAGTTGAATATGAGCCAGCAGTGTGCCCTGGCAGCCAGGAGGGCCAACCATGTCCTGGGGTGCATGAAGCTCGGCATCACTAGTCGGTCGAGGGTGGTGATTGTCCCGCTCTGCTCTATGCTGGTGCGGCCCCACCTCGAGTACTGTGTGCAGTTCTGGGCACCAGAGTACAATAAGGACATGAAACTGTTGGAGAGTGTCCAGAGGAGGGCAACAAACATGGTGAAGGGCCTAGAGGGGATGACGTATGAGGAGCGGCTGAGGTCACTGGGCCTGTTCGGCATGGAGAAGAAGAGGCTGAGGGGGGACCTAATTGCAGTCTACAACTTCCTCGCGAGGGGGAGTGGAGAGGCAGGTGACCTATTCTCTGAAAACACCAGTGATAGGACCCACGGGAACGGTGTTAAGCTGAGGCAGGGGAAGTTTAGGCTGGACATCAGGAAGAGGTTCTTCACCGAGAGGGTGGTTGCACACTGGAACAGGCTCCCCAGGGATGTAGTCACTGCACCAAGCCTGTCTGAATTAAAGAGATTGGACTGTGCACTTAGTCACAAGGTCTAAACTTTTGGGTAGACCTGTCTTGTTGCAGACTCCAGTAGGAGTTGGACTTGATGATCCTTATAGGTCCCTTCCAACTCGGGATATTCTATGATTCTCTTCATCCTTGAAATTTTCCAGAACTCAGCTGACCATGGCCCTAAGCAACCCTTCAGCCCTATGGCTGAAGTTGGCTCTGCTTTGAGCAGAAGGCTAGAGTAGATTTATTCAGAGGTCCCTTCTCACCTCAATTCCTATGTCATTCTTTGACTTTCTTACAGGAAGCTGCTATTACCTCTAAAATATGGTCTTATATTAAAAAAATGGCTGTTAGTATGGCACTCAATCCTTTTGTAAATATATTCCATGGGGATATTTATAGTCCTGCCCGCTACCTTCAGTGAGAACAGAAAGTTTTTACTCCCAGAAGGTCCATACAGCTGCCAGCAGAGATTGTGAACAAGCCTTCTTCCCTTCATCTGCAGCTTCGCCCCATGGATGTTCATTGGCTCCAGCTCTGCAGGCCCTGTGATATCTATGGATTTGTATGAGTGTCTGAAAGGATTTAATTTAAAAAGAGAACTCTCTCTTCCAGGCAGAGCTGGTTATGTGGGTGAGCTTGGGGGTTGGTTGGCTCTCGGAGAATATGTTCGTTTTGGGGACAAGAATAAAAAGAGAAAAAAAAAGTTCCCCATCTGCTCATTTGGCTCCTTCCATCCACATGGGTACACAAGTGTCTCAGGTGTTTGAATCTGGAGCCTCTCTGACAGCACTGTCAGCGTGGTTCCGTGGACTCAGACCAAGGGCAGGTGTGGGCATGGACCTTGCTGCCTCCTAGCTGCCCCTTCCCAGTAATTCCAGCTGCCTGCATTCAGATTGTGACAGGCACTTTGGCTACCTGAGGCAACTTCCAAGCTGGTGAGCTAGGTCAGCTGGTTGTATCCTGACAGCCTTCAGGTTAATCCTGTATCCTAGTCTTCAGGGTAAAACATAAGGAATTGCCTGGACTCTGAAGACTTCCTACAGGTGTACCTTGTATTTGGGAGAGCTGTTCCCCAGCTGTGCCCCTGGTTACAGAGCAGCAAGAAATTCTCAGGATGGTTCAATATCAGTGGCGATGACTTTTTTTCCCTGCTAGCATTTCTCTCTCAGCTATGTTCTCACTAACGAAATTGCTAAGTGTTAAGTTTGTAATCTAAAGTGAGTGCCATAGATTAACAGTTGTTGCTGCTTTATTATTGCAATGAGAGTCATGGGATCAATTTAACCATTCCTTGCTTCATTATTTGCCTAAGACAATAGAGTCATCTCTACAAATTTTATTGCTTTGTGGGTATTTTTAGGTTAATTATCATAGATATTAGCAACAATCAACAAAGATTTCCTAGGTGCATGCTCTTGCTCTCTCTCTCTTTTTTTTTTTCTTCTAAGATTTTCCACTTTCCTTTCTCTTTGTAGTCAATCCAGTCTGCTCCCAGCAAAAGCAAACCAAACCAAACCAACCAACCCGATATATATGTATTTTGTAAAAACGCTAATGTTTTCTTAGTAACTTATTTTAAGAATTGAAGGGATAGTGATGAGTACTTCTGTCATACATCACAGCAAGTGAACCTGTATAGATATGACGGGGACTTAAGTTTTATTTATTTATTTATTTCAAAAGATTCAGAATAAACCAAAAACTTCATTTGATTTGAATTTTCCGTAAGGCCTGACTGATCCAAGGTTTGCCTTTTTTTGCCAAGTACTGAAAGTTATAGAGAGTCATGCTGCACACATTTCTGCATCCCATTACAGCTGTGTTGTTCATTCCAGCCTGGCCAGGCAATGATCACAGATCCAGATGTCAGAATTTGGTACCTTCAATAAAGGTAGCTAGTTAGATTCATGCAACCTGAATTGAAATAAACATCTGGCCTACAGGCCTACAGTGTTGCCAACATTATAATTATTTATGCATTTATTTTTAGTTTGGAAGCCTTCAGTATAATATACTAGACTTCCATTCTCCATTGAATACACTGAATTTAGGATCCTTGTATGAATTCATTTAAAGTTTGTTGGACAAATCTATGAAGAATATGTAAACAAAGGTCTCTCTGATCAACTGGAGCACAGCTGAATATCCCAGCAGTATAACGAAATCAATCTGCAGTTTTGTTTATGCTGCCTGTCTTCTGTTTAAAATGTGTCAGAAAAAGTCTTATTAACATTTCTTAAGGGTGCCAGGAAAAGCACTAGACAGTTTCTTGCACTTGAAGTACCAAAAAAAGCAATTTTAATATCTAGTTTAATATAACATAAACATCTTTAGATTCCAGTCAACATTTTACTGATCATTTGGAAGATTTCTATATACTTTAAACATAATCACTGGAAACTTTTAAACTCATTTCATATGAATTGAATTGCAAGATAATATTCTAATATATGTATAAAAATAGGCATAATTATTCTTGAGGTATGTTTTTTCTTCTTGTACCTTCTCCCCCTTCACAATTTCTCCTTTTTTTTTTTTTTTTTTTTTTTTTTTTTTTTTCCCCTTTTGCCCTTTTCCCTTCCTCCAGAAGCAGGTAAGGTGTCAAGAAGACAGGACTAATTCTACCTTCATTTTAACAGATGCCAAAACAGTGAGAGGTGTAGAGAGCAATGAGGGCTCTATTTCAGCACTGCACTTCAAATCTTGTAGGATTTGCATGTGTTCTTTAGGTGGTTAGATGCTCTGCTGAATCCAGGCTTAAATAACTTGCTTAAGGTTGCAAAGAATAATTAAAATTGAATTCACAGAATTCTGGTTCAATGTTGCTCCCATTGGAATGTCCCCCCCACTGGTTTAGTTTTAATCTAGTCATTAAGATTTTGGGCAGTTTTCAGTAAAAGTGATCTTTGGCAGATATCTTTGCCAAACAAAGTCCTCCTGAATAAAGTCTTTGTTGTCCAAACAGATGTTGGCCATATGCAGGAGGAAAAGGAACATCTGTTTTTGATTTATTTTTGTGGGTAAGATGGAGTGATTGTATACCAATGTATACCAGATTGTGTACCAATGCCGTCTATTGGCTTGATGGTTATAAACATTAATCCACAGCCAGTCCTAGCTGCATCAGGTACCCATCAGATCGGTGGTACAAATGCTCATAGGCATGGACCTTATTTGTGCAGCACTGCCAGAGATTGCCTTCTCCTCTTGTCCCAGCGGTCCAGCCAGCCTCCCTTGGCAATCCTTCACAACTCATTTGCACAGTTCTCCATAAATGTGCTTGCAGTAAAGAGCCTTTCTTCTTGAAAATAACAACCACCAAGATTTAATGAAGAGATTTAGCTTTTCTTTGATGAGGCTGTTGCTATAATAGAGTTTGCCTGTCTGCGTAGTCCCAATGGTGCAGAAAGAAACTCCAGTATGTTTGCTACATTAGTGTTATCTGAACAGCTAAAAATTCAAGCCAAGGATTGCTTTTATTGAAAGAAAGTGAATAAAATTTTCTTTGCTCAATATTAGAACAAAAAGATATGAACATATCTGTAAGTGGTATGGAAATAAGCATTTGCTAGTATATAGCTGTGGAAAATAAATTGCCCCAAATTATTATTATTATTATTATTTTTGCTGTGCCAGTCTGACTTATCACAATTCTGACAGATGCTAAGGAAGATTTTTCAGGTAGAAGCTTGCAGTGAGACAGTGGTGTCTGCACAAAATAACAGCAGACTAGGAAGTTGAAAATGCATACACTAGTAAATACTGCCTCATCTAAGGAATGCCTCAGAAATACAACAGGCTTACCTGAACAACGTGAACACTTTAGAAAGCCAGTTTGGCAGCTCAGGGATTATCTTTAATCATTCAAAGAGTCAGGAAGATGAAATTTCTCATAAATCCTTCTCCCATGTGGTGTAACTCCTATGAAACAGGTGTGTGTTTCTGGGGACAGGAAGGAGAAGGAGTTCGCTCACACCTTGCCCTTCAGTGTCGCCTTGGAGCAAATCAGCAGAAAGGTGAGGACACTGTCTCTGTTTCTGCTCATTTAGTACATCTCTACTATACATCTCCTCTTTCTTCAGTCTTTTTGTTGTAGCTATGACTTTTCTTCTGCAAATAAATGCCCTGCAGGTTATTAGCCTGTCTGCCATTTTCTGAAAAGAGATTTTTCATCTAGGCTCCATGGGGCTTTGTGAAAGGAGCCCCAGAGGTGTTGGGGAGAAGGTGGTGGTCTTTGCACATCAGATTGCAGAAGATGTGCTTTCCAGGTCTGCATGCTACAGCTGGGAGGATTTCTGGGACCAATGCTAATTCATATCTTGGTTGAATCAGCATTGATTAAGCAGGTGATAGAAAACAAGGACATTCTCTTACAGCTGTAATTCAAGCAATATTACACTTGCTAATTTGCATACAAATATCTTTTGCTTTTTACAATAAATGCTTCCACATAAGAGCCTGTCATTCAATGAGGAAATCACTGTTTTAGAGGTCTGACTTCAATCCACAGCCTGAGTTTAAAACCAACTTATATTTGGAGTTTAAAGCAGATATTTTCTATGCTGCCAGTTTGATCTTTGCCTGCCAGAAGTACAGGTCCCTCTAGTGTCCTTATTACAATTTCTTGTCAGCTTTTATCTTAACAACACCTGCCATTAAAGTCAACAGTTTCCTCACAGTAGTATTTTAAACACCACATTATTACATAGTACATACATCAGGAACGTACATTGTGATATGTAAATGTCACTGCTACAACACTTGGTCAATATGGATTTTTTTCTTTCTGTGGTGGGCCTCTCCGTATGGATTGTGAGAACAAAAACAGTCTGCAAAAAGACCCTGCCAGGCAGTAAGTTGTTCTCCAGCCTGGCCAGAAATAAGTATCAGGGGTTGTTGTGCTGCCTCAAGTTGAGCTCCCAGAGGTAACTGGCACTAACGCAATATGTCCCTCTGGAGGAATGGGCTAACTGGGAGAAAAAGGGGGTTTAGCTCTTGTTAGCAATTCTGTGGAGCCTCCTCTGATCCTGTTTACAGTCTTCTCCAGTTGTGCTGGGATGACAGGTTTTACATTTCACCAGTTGATGGAGTAGGTGAAGATGGCCCTTGGACTGTTTTGGGTGCAGGTGTGATTGAGAGTATGGGACAGCTGGGGTGGGAAGCCAGGTGTGATTATTGTCCATTAGTCAAGTGTGCCTTGTTCCTGATGAAACGGGCTGTTGCATGGCTCCTACCAGAGGGAAGGAAAACATTTCTTTTAGTCTGGGTAGTTTGTAATCTCCATGGGGATTTGCTGAAGTGAGAAGAATGTTTGTGGCTGCCATGCAGATGAAGAAGGCAATTGTTTCCTAAAGCTTTCTTTTTCCTTTGTGCAGAGTAAGAAAACCATCAAGTTCTAGTAGCAAAGTAATGCTCAATTTCAAGTCCAACCAAACTATGATTCTGCTGAGGAAACTATTAGGAAATATTTAACTAGGCAGTAAATCTAATTGCAGTATCTTCAGTATTCAAGTCAATTTGTTGTCACTTTTTTCCCGTAGCAGAATCACCACCAAGATAAACTCTGCTCCCTCGGCTTTCCTGTAGCGAAGATCGCCATGTCCTCACTGATGCGTGGCTGGATGTCTGTGCTATGGGACAGAACTGTTTTTGTGATTTATCCACCACAGACCAGTGCCAAGCACTATAATTTCAAAGATCCTTCTGCAAGGACAAATAACTTGGCTTTTGGTCTTGTAGGTAGACTTGCTCACTGGAACAAGGTGGTTGTTACCCCATAGAAGATTTCATCCCACTAATAAGGAGAGCAAGAAGCATGTCAAAGAGACAGTAATTAGTATAGGGCAGCTGAACACTGCAGCCTGGTCTGTTAGGGAACATTTCAACTTACTTTATTTTCAGAATTGTTACCTGAATCAAATGTTTATGGAAAAGTGGCATTTGCCTAACATTTCTCAGGCTGAGAAATAGGTGGTTGATACAATAATATCCATTTGTTTTTAAAGAGCTATTTAGTATGGGCAGAGTGGGCTAGATCTCTCAAAGGTATATAGAACCATGCTTTCCTTGGGAATACACAGAAATAAAAACAGCATGTTTGTTTTTGCCTGGCTCATTTATTGCTTACAGTTCGACTTCTTTTACGAAGGCAAGGTGAATTTAAATGCAAAGCAGCAGAGAAATCCACTAGGAGGAAGATTAGGGAGTCTTGCCATTACAGCAATGACAGTATGAATATGAAGAGCAAGCGCAACTTTATTTTTTGGATGCCCACTTTCAATTGCCATCACCTGAGTGTGGCTGGCAGAGGGTGCAGTAGCACAGCTTGCTGCCTCTGCTTATCAGGAGAGCCAGCTTCCAAAGGCTCAATGTCATGGAGACCTTCAGAGGGTCCAGAGTGACGCAACTACATCAGTGCTTGCTGCTCTGCTTCTGACCTTGCAGAAAGCATTTATTGCTGGGGTCCAGTTTGTGGGGAAAGGCTTGAGTCAGGCTATTTTCTCAGAGTGTTGTGTCCTCCTTTGAGCTTCTTCCATGTCTTGATTAAAAAAAAAATAATCCACAAAAGAAACATTTCTTGGCAAAGGAATGGGAACAGCCAAATTATTCTTTAAGTTTCTAATCTAGAGCCCAGTGCCAGTATCTGCTGCCAATAGCTTTGCACCCACCTTCCCTCGTCTCATGCCTATACCATCTCAGTGCCCATCTTCTCTTGTAACCACAGCTGCTTTGTGCACCTTGGTGACAATCTGCACACTGCTGGCTGCCACTCCCCAGCATTCAGTGTCCATCATTAGCTCTTGTCTCATTGCAGGAAAAATATTCCTACAATTACGACTGTGGGATCAAGTCACTACACTACATGTACTAAAATCAGTGTAAATATGATACTTGACTCCTGCAGAAAGTCTGGTCCTGCTTCAATGATAATACTGCTGATTTCACTGTAATGGAAAAGTGCAATGCAAGGAGAGCAATGAACGCTATCAGAACTATTACAAGAGACAAATAACTGCATTCATTGCAAAATTTTCTGTTGCAGATCATAAAAAACAAATGAAGAAATGTTTTCTCCAGTGAATGTTTACTTTTTCCTGTCTGTTTTTAATGTTAAGAATCTTTTTGGCCATATTTAATGATGTTGAATGATGTGTTATTCCATGGAGAGGGATAACCAGCAACAGATTCAGGGTCTTAGTGAGAGCTGAAAAATGAAGAAAAAGAGCTGAGGCAGACAGTAAAATCCACCTTATGATAATTAATACCTGGCTCTCTTCCTTGTCAGAGGAGTCAGTCCAATTTTTCCATCCTGAGGGACAAAGAAAACTCCAGCCCAATTGACTGTTGGTGTGGATTGGCCAAAACTGCAAAGAAAATAAGTGTCCATGAGAGAGCACAGAGCAGCTCTCATTTTGCATCTTACTGGCAGCACAAAGTGACCAGCACTTCTGCAGCAGATTATGGGATCACATCTCCTGTTATGGTGAAACACTCAGAAAGCAGAACGCATACAACCGTGATGTCTTCTCTGCTTCTCAAAATACTTCTCCTGTGGTTAAATAAAACTCTGAGGTACTATGGTTGTGCTATTCCCATCTGCTTTCATTGCTTCTTCTTATTTATTTATATATTTTAATTATTAAATATTAATGGAATATGCTGAGCTTTAAATGTTGTTAGTCACTGCTTTCTTTCTCATCCCTAGAGTTATATGTTCATTTCCAGCTTGTAAAAATAAACTGTTTATTCCACTTCCCAGTCCTGCATGAGATGGTTCTTCTTTTTCCTTTGCTGGCTCCCATCTTTATCCCATCTTACTGCCCACCTATGTGCTTTTCTTCAGCCATGGAGTTTTTCTGCTCCAGAAAATTGTTAGCATAAGCAGCAGAGAAATGGTGGTCAGTGCAAAAGGCTCTTTGCGCTGAATTAATTGAAAGTCTCACTGTTGATTTCAGTGTCCTGACTTATCCTGGATGATTTGGGGGGTCATTTTTTTTTTCTCTGATCGTCTCCAGTCTGTCAAAAAAAAAAGATCATGTGCTCTCTACTCCCGCCTCCACTCACCTTAAGCATCTCCCTTCACCACTCTTTCTCGCTGTGCTCTGTGCAGGCTTTGCCAGGTTAGCCCATCTGCTGAAGAGGCTGCCACAGGAGAGAGCTGAGTTTAATTTCAACAGTAATTAGCATGGGCACCATTGCTTCAGGAGACAGGGCAGAAAATGGTGGACTTCAGTTATAACAAAGCAGACTGAGGTTGGGTATTGGACAAAAAATACCCTTTTCAGTAAAAAAAAAAAAAAAAAAAAAAAAGATAGTGAAGCCCTGGGATAGGTAACTGGGGGGCGGGGGGCATGTGGATATTTTACTAGATCAGACAAACATGCCAGGCCTGCTGTGGCCATAGGTGATGCTATCTTGGAGCAGAAAGTTGGACTGGCTGCCCTCACTTGGTCAGCTCCTTGCTTTTCTGTGGCTCTACAACAGTTTGGTTTCCCAAGGAACTGTCATAGTATCAATAACCTTATTATCATTGCATTATTAATTTCCTGTCAGAGAATTAAAAAACTAATTACGAAGTGTCCCCTAGTTTCAACCTTTTTCACACAGCACTAGTCTTTTCTGGAGTCATCCTGAACCATCTCCTCTGAGTCAGATGTGTGCAGATGGATCCCTGGAGTGTTTGTAGGACATGTTTATGAGTAATTAGCTATCATCTGGAAGGTTAGAAACAGAGCAGCAGCATACACATAACCTGTCTTCTGCATTTATATCTAACACAAGACTAAGAAATATCTCTAGCAGACCAGAAAGCCCTCCAGCCCCACAAAACCTTCTGCAAGGTGGATTGCTTGCTACCTGGCACCTATAGAGAGCAGGGAGAAGCACATATGCGTACAGAGATGGCTGGGAGGAACTGCAGTGACTACTGGTTTTGTACCTCTCTTTCCCATTAGAGAAGCAAGAGCTTATCCCACAGTTTATCCTACACCCACTACTTATCCATACTTCTTTAATATGTAGGAGTCTCAATCAGGACTGATCAAAATACTTGAATGAGAAACTAACCAGCACCGGGGATTTGTTCTTGACCTATTTCATGACCTATTTTTTTTTTTTTCATTCATATACTAGAAAATTGCACGCTTGGTTTTGACATCCTGTATGTTAAACATACAGAAATGTTTCCTGAATAGCGTATGCCAAAACATTTCAGCCACTGGATTGTCAGTTACCGAGTTCACTTTAGTTATTTGTTTTTCATAGCACAGGACTCGCCTGCATGAGGAAGACAAGTGGCACAGCCTCACCCTGACCTTCAGGAAGCCTTGGTGCAAATGACACTCCATTCCCAGGACCTGCTAGGATCCTCCCCACCAACCACACTGGGAGTTACTCTGTGCACAACAAACAACTGCCATCCAGCCTGGTGGTGACAGCAGGGCAACCTCGGTTTGGCCATTTAGGGGCACCACAGGGGCTATGACACTCAGATGTTAAACTGAAAAGCAGTAGAAACAGACATGTAACTCTTTGGGCTCCTTGTAGCCCTCACCTATTTTTAGTAAAATTTGTGGAAACGTTTCTGCATCATTGCTGTTATTTGACTAATATATTTTCACTTCCATTCTGTTTGGAACAAATAGATCTGTTTTCCTAACCCATCACTAAACACAGCCTCGTTGACTCAGGATGCAAGGCTCATCACCTTGTACTGGAGGTGGGTCCACGGATGGAGCTGCACAAGATACAGCTGAGAAAGCTGCAGAGATACTGTGGCCCTTTAATCTCATTTTATATTTCATCAATTCCTAAATATATCTAGCAAAAGAAGTACACAATTTGTATTGGTTTCTAGTTGCTACTAAAATGAAGTTCTGGAAGCTCTGGGAAATTATTCTGGATGCTTTTTATGCGAAGTACTGTTAATGCAGCAGCTAAATCCACTTATAAACTGAATATTTCTTCCTTAGCAATACATAAAGAAAGTCCCATAATTCTTATACAAGGAGAAGAAATATATCTGTGAAAGCCACACCCTAAACAAAGCACTGTTGTCATCAAGGCCTCTGGCAGAATGAAGGCATTAAGTCCAAGAATACATCTTCATGGTGGGCAGATGGCTGTCAGCATGACTTACATCTTTACTTTTCTATTTATCACACCCCTTTACATGGCACTTCTTGGCAGAATCTGCAGACACAAGCCTAACTTTGTACAGCTTCAGTCGGATACAAACAGATTCTGGATGTTTACCTGAAAAGCCCTCTTTAGTCTGGAAACTGTTGATACCATGAGGATATGACAAATTTATTCTGTTTCATGGGACTTCTATGGCAGAGGAGGTTCCTGGTGCAGGACATACACAGTGCTGACTATGTGATGTTTCACTCTGTGCTCATTTCATCAAAAGAGATGCTTCTGTTTGCTGTTTGCTTCTTTCAATCGCAAGGAAGTACAGTGGGATTTCTCACATTGTAACTCTCTAACAACCTTTTCCAGGACTCAGAGCTTGTATTTGGCCTGAACCTTAGAAAATATTCAGGCCAAAGCTCATTATGTACAAACTGCTTTTCTTCCCTTTAAACCAACATGAAAGAAAAAAAAAAAAAAAAAAAAAAAGAAAACCCACAGAAGAAAAAGCTGAAGTCTCAGTTCTGCAAACGGAGCTCAGCAGTTCAGATTGCCAGTGCAGTGGCATTTCTCCAAGACCTGGGTTTGCCTCCTGTCATACGTGTCCTGGGGAATGCCTGGAGACTGCACATCCTGCACACACAGAGTGTTTGAGGAAAATTTATAAAGAACAAGCGTTACGGAATTCTTAGCTCATCATTTTTTTAATCACTCAGACCATAACTGCAAGAATTTGCAGCATTTTAGAGAGTTGTATTCGTGGGAAGCAAAAAGTATAGGAAATATATGATCTCTCTTCAGAAGTGATCCTGTTTATTTCACATATCTCTCAAAGTCATTGATTCTTCAGAACTTCTCAAACTAATCCAGACTAAAAGCAAAGCCGCACAATGGAGTTTGATGCTATTTTTGCCACAGTCAAAGTGAAAGCTCCCTTTGTAAGCAGTAAAGCCCTGGAGGGAATGTGCTAGGCAAGAGAGATTAAACCTTCTATGTATTGTATAACAAAACACGTTGTAAGGTTGATTACAATAAAAGCCTTCCAAAGCGACAGCATTGGGTTCCTTCTTTTTCTTCTCCCTTAAGCTGTAACATAGTTATAAAAAGAAATAACATTTCAGTAAAGTGCATGGTCATTCCGTGTTCGGGATCTGGATAAAATTTACATTCATTTTGCATGGACAAAAAGCTTACCATTTTGGTCCCTGGGGGTGAGCAGGGAGTTGAATCTCTCTAGGCTGTCGGGAGCTGTCTTGGGCAGAGTGACCACGAAATGGTGGAGTTCACTATTCTTGGCGAGGCCAGGAAGGGGACCAGTAAAACCACTGTATTGGACGTTCGGAGGGCTGACTTTGAGCTGCTCAGGACACTAGTTGGTGGAGTCCCTTGGGAGGCAGTTCTGAAGGGCAGAGGGGTCCAGGAAGGCTGGGCGCTCTTCAAGAGGGAAATCTGAATGGCACAGAAACGGTCTGTCCCCACATGCCCAAAGACGAGCTGGCGGGGAAGAAGACCAGCCTGGCTCAACAGAGAATTGTGGCTTGAGCTTAGGAGAAAAAAGAGGGTTTATAATCTTTGGAAAAGTGGGCAGGCCACTAGGGAGGACTATAAGGATGTCACGAGGCTGTGCAGGGACAAAATTATAAAGGCCAAAGCTCATCTGGAGCTCAATCTGGCTACTGCCGTTAAAGATAACAAAAAACGTTTTTATAAATACATCAACACAAAAAGGAGGACTAAGGAGAATCTCCATCCTTTACTGGATGCGGGGAAACTTAGTTACAAGAGATGAGGAAAAGGTGGAGGTGCTTAATGCCTTCTTTGCCTCAGTCTTTAGCGGCAATACCAGTTGTCCTCTGGATACCCAGCACCCTGAGCTGGTGGAAGGGGATTAGGAGCAGGATGTGGCTCTCATTATCCACGAAGAACTGGTTGATGACCTGCTACGGCACTTGGATATGCACAAGTCGATGGGGCCGGATGGGATCCACCCAAGGGTACTGAGAGAACTGGCAGAGGAGCTGGCCAAGCCCCTATCCATCATTTATCAGCAGTCCTGGCTATCGGGGGAGGTCCCAGTTGACTGGCGGCTAGCAAATGTGACGCCCATCTACAAGAAGGGCCGGAGGGCAGACCCGGGAAACTACAGGCCTGTCAGTTTGACCTCAGTACCAGGGAAGCTCATGGAGCAGATCCTCTTGAGAGTCATCATGCGGCACTTGCAGGGCAAGCAGGCGATCAGGCCCAGTCAGCATGGGTTTATGAAAGGCAGATCCTGCTTGACGAACCTGATCTCCTTCTATGACAAAGTGATGCGCTGGGTGGACGAGGGAAAGGCTGTGGATGTGGTCTACCTTGACTTCAGCAAGGCTTTTGACACCATCTCCCACAGCATTCTCCTCAAGAAACTGGCTGCTTGTGGCTTGGACTGGCGCACGCTTCGTTGGGTTAGAAACTGGCTGGATAGCCGGGCCCAAAGAGTAAATGGAGTCAAGTCCAGTTGGAGGCCAGTCACTAGTGGCGTTCCCCAGGGCTCGGTGCTGGGGCCGGTCCTCTTTAATATCTTCATCAATGATCTGGACGAGGGCATTGAGTGCACCCTCAGTAAGTTTGCAGATGACACCAAGTTAGGTGTGTGTGTCGATCTGCTTGAGGGTAGGAAGGCTCTGCAGGAGGATCTGGATAGGCTGCACCGATGGGCTGAGGTCAACTGCATGAAGTTCAACAAGGCCAAGTGCCGGGTCCTGCACCTGGGGCGCAATAACCCCAAGCAGAGCTACAGGCTGGGAGATGAGTGGTTAGAGAGCTGCCAGGCAGAGAAGGACCTGGGAGTGATGGTGGACAGTCGGCTGAATATGAGCCAGCAGTGTGCTCAGGTGGCCAAGAAGGCCAACGGCATCCTGGCTTGTATCAGAAACTGTGCGGCCAGCAGGGCTAGGAAGGAGATCGTCCCCCTGTACTCGGCTCTGGTGAGGCTGCACCTCGAGTACCGTGTTCAGTTTTGGGCCCCTTGCTACAAGAAGGACATCGAGGTGCTTGAGCGAGTCCAGAGAAGGGCGACGAAGCTGGTGAGGGGCCTGGAGAACAAGTCCTACGAGGAGCGGCTGAGGGAGCTGGGCTTGTTCAGCCTGGAGAAGAGGAGGCTCAGGGGCGACCTTATCGCTCTTTACAGATACCTTAAAGGAGGCTGTAGTGAGGTGGGGGTTGGCCTGTTCTCCCACGTGCCTGGTGACAGGACGAGGGGGAATGGGCTTAAGTTGCGCCAGGGGAGTTTTAGGTTGGATCTTAGGAAGAACTTCTTTACCGAAAGGGTTGTTAGACATTGGAACAGGCTGCCCAGGGAAGTGGTGGAGTCACCATCCCTGGAAGTCTTTAAAAGACGTTTAGATGTAGAGCTTAGGGATATGGTTTAGTGGGGACTGTTAGTGTTAGGTCAGAGGTTGGACTAGATGATCTTGAGGTCTCTTCCAACCTAGAAATTCTGTGATTCTGTGATTCTGTTGGGTTGTAAACGGAAAAAACTTACCTTAAAAAAAACCCTGATACTGGTTTGAGATTGGCCAGTTTTACATCACCTTTCTCCAGTAGGCAGTTCCATTAATGTCACAGCAATTTTATAGGGGTTATATGACACACGAATAGTGTCTATTTGTCTGTTGCTTTTTGGTGATTTTTTTTCAACATGCCCAGTTTAAAGTCAGAACACGGAGAAACTTCCCAGCTATAATTCCAAACTTACTCACTGCAAATTGAAAATCTTTCAAATGCCCCATAGCAGATAGAGTTAGTCAGAGCTAATAAATCTTCTTGTCCAAGTAGGCAGCCTGTCAGTGGACAACACATTACATTTTCCTGGGTCAGACCAGGACTGAGTGAGATGTGATCCCATCCTCTTTGTAAAACATGGTGGAAAAATGTGGAGAGGAACTGCACAACGTACTCTCTCCTCTCCTCTTCATTTTACTTCAGGAAATTCAATGAGATTTACTCTGGTTTACCTGGGGAATTCAAAGTAAAAGTCAGAAAATGTAAACTAAGACAGCAGCCTGCCCTTTTGAAAGGAAAGACATGATTTCTAATCCCCATGCACCACCTGCACCCCACAGGTTAATGCAGTTTAGCATTTATCCAGTTAGGAACATATGCAGCTTGGTCACTGCATAGGAACATATGGTCACTGCTAGGAACATATGCAGCTTGGTCACTGCACCGAGCCTGACTGAATTTAAGAAGAGATTGGACTGTGCGCTTAGTCACATGGTCTGAACTTTTGGGTAGACCTGTGCGGTGTCAAGAGTTGGACTTGATGATCCTTAAGGGTCCCTTCCAACTCAGGATATTCTATATCTGAGCTGAATTTTTCTTAATAGAAAATCATTTAGAGTGATAGCAAAGTTTTCCTACTTTTGTGTTAGTTGCATTTTCTGCCAGCAAACCATCCCACCATATCTTTTCCAGGAATAATTTCGGTTATGATAATACACTTCCATGAAGACAGACTGGAAAGATTAGACATGCTTGCACTGGGAAGATTATCCACTTCTTATCTGCGCTGGTGCGGCCTCACCTCGAGTACTGTGTGCAGTTCTGGGCACCACAGTATAAAAAGGACATGAAACTGTTGGAGAGTGTCCAGAGGAGGGCTACGAAGATGGTGAAAGGCCTGGAGGGGAAGACGTACGAGGAACGGCTGAGGGCACTGGGCCTGTTCAGCCTGGAGAAGAGGAGGCTGAGGGGAGACCTCATCGCAGTCTACAACTTCCTCGTAAGGGGGTGTCGAGAGGCAGGAGACCTTTTCTCCATTAACACCAGCGACAGGACCCGCGGGAATGGAGTTAAGCTGAGGCAGGGGAAGTTTAGGCTGGACATCAGGAAGGGGTTCTTCACAGAGAGGGTGGTTGCACACTGGAACAGGCTCCCCAGGGAAGTGGTCACTGCACCGAGCCTGACTGAATTTAAGAAGAGATTGGACTGTGCACTTAGTCACATGGTCTGAACTTGGGTAGACCTGTGCGCTGTCAAGAGTTGGACTTGATGATCCTTAAGGGTCCCTTCCAACTCAGGATATTCTATGATTCTATGATCCACGCTTATTTTGGAAAGGAGGGGTCATGGAAAAAATGACTGCTTTGTCTAAGGTATATCAGAAATCTTTAAATGTGTTTTTATGCAAGAGTGGGGAGATATTTATTAAAAAAAAAAGGCAAATTCAGATTTATAGAAAAGAAAAGCAAATTCAGTAACATTTGAGACTATTGTACAAACAGCAAAAATAGACATGAGTGACAAATGTGGCGCTGAACTGTACTGGTTGGATGGCTGGAAACCCTCTGACCTTTCCCTCAATTATCCCTCCTGTTCACAAACTGTGGAGTTTACAGCATCTTTTGTTTATCCTGGCCACCATATCTGATCTGCACCAGCCCATAACTGTTGTACCCATGTTTCAGTGCCTGCATCAGCTGCCCACCAACCACCACCCCCAGTTTTCAAGGGGGAAGGTGGAAAGGACAAAAGGACAACAGCTTCCATCATGTTCTTGGGGTTTTGATACTCCAAGCCCATGTAGGTTTACATCCCCATATCTCTGACTAGAGATTAAATGATCCCAAATAGAAATGAATGCTAATACAAAACCCTATATGTACAAACACCATAAAAAACATGGAGTGCCCCAAAACCGTGGGCTTTTTGTATTGTTTTCTTTTCAGATGTTAAGCACTATCCAATAAGTCCATGTTTACTCGAGGACAAAACAGTTTCAACTAAATGTAAGGTGAAGTTTCTAAAAAGTCCACAGTGGTTTCAAGGAAAAGCTTCACATTTGGCTGTAAGAACAAACAAAGAAACAAACAAAATTCCCAAACAAAGTAAACATCCTTTTTTTTTTTTTTTTTTTTTTTTAATAGATAGATATTATTTACGTTTGTGCTCTTCTTAGCAGAAAGGTAGGAAAAGAAATTTCTTTGGAATTTTGATGAACAACTGCATGTGTTTGATGGCACTAACAGTCTTTTGTCTCTTTGAAGTTTCCTTCTCCACAGCTAGGTGCCAAGTAAGGGACAGCCTTACTGCAGACCGTGTATGTAAAGCGGCTCCTAGTTCCCTGACACCATCACTTTCTCCCTGTGAGAAGAATCTGCCTATCTGCAAATGCAGTGTCTCGGTCCAGGCCCTACATAAAGCAACTACGTGGAAAGGATGGGACGGGACAGGATGGGACGAGCGGGGCAGGGCAGGGCAGGGCCCATCTGTTTTATCCTCGTGCTCCAAAGCAATCACTAATGATCCTGGGGTTTCTTCAGCCTTATTGTTAACAGGGCTGGCTAATCTGAAATTTAAGCTCTATCCCTTTCTGTTCTGGATCACCACTCTCTGTTTTCCTGATGTAATCAGAAATTTGGTTGTTTATTAAGACTTCTAATTCTTGCACTAGTACACAGACATCATGGGTGTTTGACGGGACAGACTATTTCCCCCCTTCTTATTCCTACTAGGGACAAATTTATCCCCCAGATTTTTAGGTTCTTGCTGAGTCCACAATTGTTCATAGTTACCTGTAGACCTTTGATTTCTTCCTTGTTATCCTACTTCATTATTGCTAACCCCTTCACTAGAGCAGCAATAAGCAAAGATTTCTTCCACTTCTTTATGAAGTGCACGTCAGCTTTGATTATCAGCTCAGGACTCTTCACCCTGTGGTCAAGGAGGTCAAAACTATCCTGTGCAGCTGTGTATTTATCAAGGGTGCATCTGTCCATGCCTGAATCTTATTCTTTCCTGACAAGAGACATGAGAACATTGCCTGAATCCCAAGATTTGTTACATATTTGGGCATCCCCTGGTAGTACCAGTGGTGCCCATGCTGACACTTGCCTCGGGGCAGTGTTAATTTCTGGACTAGGCACAGCAGCTGTTTATTGCTGTGCTAGCGGGGGTCCTGAGAGCAAGGACGTCTTTGAGTGTGAAGTCCAATGGGCAGATATATACCTCTTGTCCTCACAAGGAGTTTCTGCTTCCTCCCTGGAAACCCTTCCAGGCACTGGGAATCTTGCAGTCTTTGGGCTATACAACTTTTCCTTGGCTGCCTGTAGCAGACGGAACAGAGCACATGGGAACCTCACATAAATTTTTTCTCTGGGCTCACTGCAGTGCTAATAAGCTGTATCTATGTAGAAGTTGAGCAAAGCTCAAAAGCAATTCCAAAACAGGGTATAAGGTTTTAATTATTATGGGAGCCTTTGCATCTTCTCAACCTACTGACACAGGTATTTGATCTCACCACCGAACAATACATTTAGTGGTACCTGTAATCTCCTGAAGAATGGAAAAATCCTTAAGATTTTTCCCTAATGCTATCAGCTTCAACTTCCAAAGTGAGAGGAAGGCAGTCACATTCCTGAACCAGAACTACACATTTTTCTAAAAGATAAGAACAAACATAGAAATTATTCTTCTCAAAATTCACATTCTAATACATTTTGCATGTGTTTTCCAGACCCTGGATTAGAAGCACAGATAGGCTGCAAGCAGCAAACGATGACTGTGTGTTTCTTTGTATTGGTATTCATCACAGTGCTGCTGGGGGTGATTCTCTCTAACATCCCAACACAGCAGGGTCAGATTGATCTGTTCTGCTGCTCCTGCCTCTGCTCTGGCTGGTGGTAGAAACAGCTGAGCTGAGACAGCTGAAATACCATTTTATGTCTCTTGCTCATTCTATTTAAGTTTAGTGCAATTTAAACTTATATCGTGGTTGGGATCAGTTATTTTCCCAAATCACACTGTTGTACTCCAGTGGTTTTTAAGGTTGAGTCTCTGACCTAATGCTTCATGCGGGGCACAAGGCTTCTACTGATTTCAGCTGTGTAAAATCAGGTTCTTCCTTCAGTCTGTCCCAGCTCCTGTGAAGAAACCATTTGTAGGCTTAAATATCTTCCTGATTTCTACTATGAGTTGTGTTTGGTCCTCCTGGCTAGGAGAAAGGCATAGTGATGTGGTTTTTGGGTGAAACTGGGCAAACGCAGCCGAACCTGTTTAAGACCAAACCCTGTCTTGCTGGAAGGAAAGGGAAGGAGCACAAGACCCTGCTTTGGCAGCTTATAAAGAAAGACATTGTGTCAGCTACTGTAATGAGCTCTGACAGTACTGGCCAAGAGATAGCAGGTAAGCTGGTATTGTTTATGGTTACGTAAGTATCCTTTAAAGAAGAAAAGCAGGGTGGAAGAGGTGCTTGTTGCTATGTGTCATGGTGTAGCTACTCTAGTGGGCTGGGTGGAGCAAGCCACCCCTTACAATGTGCTCTGAATCATGTTTTCTGACCTGCTACCTTTGCTTTACCAGCCTTTGCTGCTAGTGACTTTGTGTTTCTCAGAATTGCTCGGTGGGCTTAGCAGATCCAGCAAACTGAATGCTTGTGTGTTATTGTTTAAGTTGTCCCATCCATGCTGTAGCAAATCTTGTTTGCAGAGGAAAACATCATGGTATTTTTCCCTTAAGTATCACTTGCCTGGTTCACTACTAATTGAAAAAGTGATTTGTGCTGGAAGATTTCTATGATTGGTTCTCTGCAAATGAATCCAAATTATATTCTTGCTGGACTGCTGCCAAAGACTCTATCTGTTTCTCACTGAAGCTCTGACTAGGTTTCCTTTTTCATCTTCTAGTGGTACAAATAACGTTTGTAAATCTCTTTCAGATCAGTGAAGTGTACCAGCAGCTTATTTTTGCAGGTTTTGCTGGGTTCCTGTTAGGGTGTGGTTACACAGACTTCTGCTGTGAAAGCTGGGGCAAGTTATAGCTCGCTCCCTTCCATGAGCACCTTCTTAACCCTGTGGCATGCCTCTTCTCATAAGCTCTGCTTGGAGTTCATCTGGCAAAAAAATAAACTGTTAGAAGTAGTGGTCACTTTTAAATCCCTGTCTTCAATCTATTTCCCAGTTCAGTTCAATGCACTTCCAAAAAAAGCATTCAGAGGGTGCTGGGAATGTGCAGGAGGGGATGCAGCTGAGGAGCAGTTTGAAAGCAGGGCTGCCAGCAAAAGAAACTCAGAAATCATAGCTTAGTTGAAGTGGACTTAGCTCTAAATACATGGCAAGCAAAGTAGGAGTTGTTTTTTTTTTTTTTTTTTTTTTTTTTAAAGTTCTGCTTCTAAACCTCTGAAGAGTGTAGACACTTGACGCATAGCACAGAGGGAGCAAGAGCACTCTGGGTGCTTACTGGGAAGCTGGCAGCTCTACCTCCTGTGCTGCAGGTGTTCAGTAGTGTGCTTGTGCTGGTTCAGGTTAGCTATCCATGCTCCTAGCTGGTCCCTGTACTCTTGTCCTCTCAGTTGGAGTTCTGTGATGTGAGACTTCTCCTGGCTCCGGGGAAGGTGCTGTGCTCCCTGGAGGAAGGGAGAGCGACCTGTGCTGTTCCTCTTGGGGGTGCATAGAGACAACACTGGGGAAATCTGTTCCCTGAAGAATTGCTGTCTAGATTCAGGAGGTTTGGACACGTCTCCTTCACCAAACCGTTTTCTCCTGTCACAAACTCACTTTGACAGCCTCTGTTGCCAGCTGACCATCCAATGAATCAGCATTTGCTTTCTCTTGTATTTTCCTGGTTGAACACATTTTCTTTCTGAGTCAGCAAGCAGTGCAGGTTATGATAGATGGAGGCATAAATGAAACAGTCTGTGTACTCTGACACTTAGTCGATGACAGACTCGTTGAGCAAAACGACCAACTGGGTAGTCGTTCACATCAGCAAAATCCAATCATACTGTCAAATAATGTGTCCTCAAGATGACACAGATAGCTGCAACTTTGTAACTAAGTTTATGGGGTATCAGGTCCCTCACTATTTTGGAGTTAGCTTGGTATGTTTTTATCACGCTTCTCTGTGAGTGAGGATATCCGTGAATGTGCCTTGAGGGTGTTTTGGTCTTATTTGTTGTGAGACATGTTACCATCATCTGCTTTGTGAAATCCCACATGGCAAGAGTATGACAACAGCTGAAGCACTTCTGATGGAAAGTTATTTGAATGGTTTTGTGTTATTAGTGAAGCTCAGGATAAGTTTGTTGTAATGAGTGCAATTAAAAAAAAAAGTATGGGTAAACTATCTGTGTAGGGGGGCAGCTTGAATTAATTGACCCTGAACACTTGGGTTGTTTTTGATGTGAGGGCTGTGTAATCGCTCTGAACATCTGGAGTTGTTGCTATAGCTGAGATTGGGTAGTGTAAAAAGACTAAAAATTAAGATGTTGTTTTGTACTCATTTGAAGTCATTACTGTTCCAAAGGGTTTTCACTGGGAAAGCAGGGTTCAGCTCCTTGTTCTGCTTAAGTCATGCCTTGCTGTACCCTGTGAGAACCCCCATGCCACATGCCCAGCACCACCCAGAGCTCCAGGATGTGACTCGGTCCCTTACTGCACAGTAAGTGTGCTTTGTGCCCTGGGGCCATGGGGGTGAAAGGGAAGTGTGGCCTCTTGTATGTAACTAAGATAAGATTGTTAGAATACTTAAACATGAGCTTTAACGGGGAGGGGTGGGAATGGTGAGTCCAGTTACCTAAATATATATATATTTTTCTTTTTCCTCTTATTCAATTATCTAATGGCAGTGGATGGTGCTTTTCATTGTCAGAAGATCTGGCACTTTATGGGCCTGTCAGAGAGCAGTTAGGTATTAGAGTATCCTGAGCTGGAAGGGAGTCCAATTCCTAAATAACTTTGCCTGTGTGGTGCCAATGTGATAACAACCTTTTAACATGGCAGCTGTTCCTCAAAAGCTCAGGGGCTTTAAATAAGAGTATTGATGAAGTTCATCTATAAAGTACAAGAATGTCAAAGAAGAGTTTAGGACAAAAAAGTTTCATGTTCTTGGACTCTTCTTCTCTTTGAAAAAATGTATCTTATTTTCAGTACTAACTGTTGTGGAAGAAAGGAAGTTTTCCATATTTATATTAAATCTGTGCTTTCTAAAGTTATTCACTTGATATGTACATCCAAGACCGCGTCAATGTATACAATCCATATTTAATGCTGTGAATACAATTTGACTACTACTAGATTGTTTCAGCAAATCACTTGTGACAACAAGTCTCTTATTTACTCCTCTTACTTCTTACTCTTTGAAGTTTCCCTGTGTGGGCATATTTTTTGCAGCCTCACTCCATACTGGTGGAAGACCCTAGAGAATACAGATAAAATGACCTTTTGCAAGGGTCTGAACAGCAATAGAACATAGGAAGGGTTTATGGCATACAAAGCCATCTCCTGTCTTGCTCAATTCAGAGTTAGCTCTTGTGAAGCTATCTAGGAGGCTATAAATTAATTCCAGCTGTGAGAGGTTATATATCTATGCCGAGTACAAGTGTTTTATCTCCCCTGAATAGCCCACCTTTGCTGCTTTTCAGAGAGACTATGTGTAAGAGAAAACAGTTTCCTAGCGTGCAGTGCTATCTGATCCTGAGCCTTTCTTCTAGACTGTGTACTCTGGAGTCCTGTTCCTGTGAAAGAAAGGAATAATAGGCTAATAAATACCCCTTAATCCCTCTTTTTCCTTAAACATAAGTTCCTATTATAATGTTCAGATAAGAAATATTGAAAATAGTTTCCATTCCAACACTCTTAATAAACACGGATCAGTACAGTGAGAGAATCAATACAGTGTTTGTAAGCAGGACTCCACCTGCTTCAGTTGTACCTAAAGATTAGACTTTTCTTATTTTAGTTGGATTTTGCCTTATTTTGTAAGAATGAACTCTGTGACATCCCTTGTCATCAAAATCAAAGGATCTCTGAGCTAGAAATGGTAGGGGGAAAAAAAGAGGCAAAAATGTGGCACATAATATGAAAACGTGCCTGCTTTTATTTTAAATCAAAAATGTGGATGAAATTCGTTACTTGAAATGCATTCACCAGATCATCATAGTACTGAATGCTGACATGGGTGTTTTTTATTTATTTATTTATTTATTTTAATTCCTGTAATTTGTAACCTGACTGTAATAATACGTAATAGAGATCAGCCACCTTTAGGACAGACCTGTAAGCTTGCTAAATGTACCAAAGCAGCACAGATCATGCACTGGCACTGCGGTTCTGACTCCTGGTGGAAGTGAATTCAGAGCTATTTGAGTGTCATGACCAAATCAGAATTAACATTCCAATTAAATGAAATGAGGAAACCTACCCCAAAACTCCTTGCAGCAATAAAGCTATACACCTGTGGGTGGCATTATTGGCTTTCTTTTCATTTTACTGTGCAGGGTGAGAAAGCAATTACCAAACTGCCGAAGCAAGTGTTAGTACAAATGGAAATGAATGATGCATAGAAGTTCAGTTTCTGACAAATTTCTTTCTTCTCAACTTGAGAATTTTGCAGAGAAAAAGACTGGTTATGATTACTTTCTCTTTTAGCTTCTCCCTGGTTATTAAAAGCTGCAAGAGCAAGTATGAGAGTCTGAATGGAGCGTGCTCAGGAATGGTATTTGCAGTGGCAAAAAACAGTTAAATACCTATATTAATAAAGAATATATGTAGGTATCTTTAAAAACCTATTTACACCTACTGTAGATCCCAATGTTTTTATCCCAGCTGTGTTCTTACGACTGAATACATGTAAGCCATAGACGCTTCTCTCTGGCTTCCTTAATCCTCTGCTATTTTGGGAGCCTGTTAGCAGGATCCCCTCAGCCCCCTTCCACTCCTGTAAGAGGCTTCTCAGGACTCTCTCCCACCTCCTCCTCTTCCTTCTCTGACCTTGTATCTAGCTTGCACTCCTTGCAAGTATAAATACAGCTCCATCTCTCAGTGGATGACTCCCGCTGCTCTCTAACCCATGTTCAAGAGAGTATCTAGGTTCCTCTGGTGCTTTTTCAGAGGCGTTGAGCTGCCAGCTCATGCTCCTTGTAGCTACACAGCCAGCTTAGTCTTGGCTCCCACCCTGCAGCTTCTTTACTGGAAGCACATACTTTGTGTGGACTAAAGTTCTGTTAGGTTGAAGCATTGTTCCTGACTGAGAGTTTTCTGTACGTGCTTTTATTTGACCAATGTTTAAACTTCGTTGATTCCTGCTGCAAAACTTCTTTCCATGTGCATTTCAGGCCTCATTTATATATAGGAAAGCTTTTAATTGTGTCCTGTTTCAATTACTGTAGCAAATGTTTTTCTTGTCTTGGTAATTGTAGTATTCCTTTGCCCTGAACACTGGGAAGCCAATCGAAAAGACATCTCCTTAGCCTGTCCCCTTGATAGAACTATTCTTTGTATCCCTTCACTCCTTCCCCCTACCACCACATCAAGAATAAGCCAACTGTTCTCACTTGTGAGACTTAATGCTGCAGGACTACACATGGCCTTTCTTTGCCCTACCCTTCCTGTTACTCTTCTGTTACCAGTTCTCATCTAACCCCTGCTAAAGGCCTTAATAAACAAGCTGCTAAGCATTGAGAGGTGTATCTTGAAGGTTTTCCTGTGCTCAGCAGGAGCTCTCTATAGCCAAAACAACTTCCAGGACTTTTCTGCAGTTCCTCCGTACAAGTTTTTGGAGTACAGAGTACACTCTTCAGTGGGTAGGCAGCTGATGGTTCCCTATCCCACTGACCTGCACTGCTGCTGTTCCCTGGCCTGCTTTATGTCCTCCGCCTCTTCCACAACATTTTTTATTGTACTTGTCTCACTAAGCTGCTGTGTTGTCTATTTGTCACTTGAAACAATGGAATTCTGGCTCAGATACAAGGTTTTTGGATGCTGCAGTAATACAGATAATTTACGGGAGCTATAAGCATCTGATACTGTGCGTAGATGGTAGCTTTCATTTTACTGATATATTCCTTTTTATGCTGCTATGGATAAAGTCTGCTCCCAGCTTTGTGTATGTGACCTACAGATTTCAGTGATAGCAGAGGATTGTTAACAATAATATTGCAATCTGTTGCTGTTTTTTCATTAGCAAGGCAATTTATGGTGTGGTGAGATAATAAGAGTAGATTGTATGTGGCTCTGTTTATGGAGACTGCGTTTAAGAATAACTCAAAGTTGGCACTGCTGACAAAAGGCATCAAAAAACCAACCAACCAAATGCAAAAAAACCATGTTTGATTACTTGTGAAGAATGCAATTTCTCTCTTGTGCACACAAAACCTTGGGGGGGGGGTGGGGTGGGGTGAGGGGGGTGGAAGTTCTTCTACCAGCAATTAAAACTACCATCAAATTTCTCGTGGCAGAGGTGTGTTTTTTTTAAGTTGAAGATCTCCCTTCTTCATCTTAAGTACTAATTTTAAAGCCCTGAAAACAGTGTTGCGTATTCTATCAGGGGATAATCACAAGTTTTTCCTTGGTAAACCAAAAGAGATAGCAATTTTTCTTAAATGTCCAATGCTGCATTTGACTTTCCATCTACCAGAAAAGGATGAAGTTCAAGTCCTGATTTGAAGCCTATTGAAATCTGTGGTTATTTCCACTGGCCATGAGGCTCCCTGAGACTCTTAGGTGGGGATTTGTTGTGCTTAGCTTCAGACAATTAACTAAGGTGACTGAACTTGGTGCATGCTTAGGCTGTGCTCCCCTATAGATAATAGCTTCAGCAGGCAAGTTATGTCCTGCATGGGCTGGATTGCCCTCTGGAGGGGTCTGTACGCTTGTTGATTAACTTTCTTTGGTGACTGTGCACTTTAGGTCCCTGAAGTTAGGCAGGGTGAATGTGAAACTGTGGTATGGGGTATCATGATTGATAGCACTAGATTAAATCAGTACCCTGTCGCTATTATACATCTAACCCATGAAGGTTTTTAAAGCAATGATATTCCTGCCAATGTGGACACTACAAAGTAGGTTTGGATGTTGCAGGCTTCCTTGTATCTTATCTACAGGTTTGGTTCAACGTTTGTAGCAACACAGCCACGCCTTTCAGTTCATACCCTTTCCTTTTATACCCAAATTCTCAATAATCAGTACAAGCCTTGTGATTATCTTGAGTGGAGAACAAAATCAGGCTGTCCTAATACATTAACTTTTTTCTTGGCACCTGAACACACAAGTTTGTGTTCCTGTGATAATTCTACAGTTTTTGCAATACTGTACCATTGCTCTTCACCCCTGCCTGGCAAAAAGCAATATGTTGCACCATCCGTGAGTGGTGAGCGTGCTCCAGCTGCTGAGATCCACCCTGAACATCTCATATTTGTGCTGCCTTTTGAGCCTGAAATACCACCTACTCTGGAGGTGGTAAACAAAGGCTGCATTACAGGTTCCCTGCAGTTGTTTTGACAAACCTTTCCATTTTCTTTCTTGCATTCCAAGGTTGGAAAAAAATTAGCTCTGAAATACAAACCAAAGTCTAAGCTCAAAGCCTTAGGAAAGAAGGACGCTATGATAAACAAAGCTGTACAAGATGAAGGATTGTAACAGGCTCAGAGGTCTGTCTTTTCTGCTATAAAACCTTCTTTACTCCTATGTGGACTCTATTCCTCCAGTTTTCCTCACTGCTTCAATGCTTCCTATCTTTCCTGAAGTCTCTCCCCCCTCAAGCCTGGGCTCAATTTGTCATTATCCTTGCATTGCATTCACAGCAGTAATTGCTCATTTTGATTTATTTAGTGCTTTGCACACCTTTGCATTAGAACAAAATAACAAAGTAACTGCGAGGCAATAATAAACTGGATTATTTTTCTTCAGGGGCACAACTCTCATCTCAGTAAACCGACATTGCTTCATGGTAGTGAATGCCGTCATTGTCCTTCATTTTCTAAACCCACAAACAGCTGAAGCTGGGGGATGTGAGGTGGAGTGATTGCACTGAAGAACAGCTCTGTGCTTTGCACAAGCCTGCCTCCTGTAACTTTTACTTCTGGAGGAGTTTTCACTTAGGCCTTCGGGAAGTCCTGAAGTCTGTTGGTACTGTAAAGACAGTGCAGGTGCCTCTTGTGGAAGTTACCCTCTGGGGCATGGATGTTTCTGAAATAAAACAGGAACGCCCAGTGGTGCCCATAGCAAAACAATAGTTATTTCATATCCAAGGCAAACCCTGTGACAAGTCCTTGTAATCCATGTAAATCCCAGTGGTGTGAGTGCCAAGGTCCTGAGACTGACTTTGTAAGGCCTGTGCATGTCTGGGGGGCTCTCAATCTAAGCAGTCTGCCTTCTGTTTTGTGGCTAAGGCTTAATGGTTGAGTGTCTGTAGCATTAATGACAGAATCATTTCTGCTTGAGCACTTCATTTTATATTGTTTTATGACTTTCCAGTTGGATAGCTCCAGTAGCAGTGCAGTACCTCAGGTACGTCAGGGATCTCTCACATTACAGCTTCAGGCTCACTGAGGTCATATATCTCAGTGATTATTGAACTGTCCAGTTGAGACCTCGGAGGTAAAACTTAGACTGCTGTGCCAGCTGCTGCATGTCAATAGCTCATGTTCATAGAATAACAGCACCAGGAGGATGATGCTGTTCCATGAGCCCACAGCCTGGTTCCTGATCTGCAGAACCATGTCACTAACAGGATGTGCAGGGCCTAGTGTCTCTGGCAGACCAGCACCTTCTCATCTCAACTTTAGAGGGGAATGCAGATTTCTAAGCAGTTCTCTCTTTTTAAAGTGGCTTAATTAATGTATTTGGGACTACACCAGTAGAAGTGTGCTGGTCAGATTTCCTTTGAAATCTGCTAGTAGTTGTCATGGCATGAAGCAAGGGTGAGGATGAGACTAAGGCCAGCTAATCAAGTCCGAGGCAGTCCCTGAGTAATTAAAATAACACTCATTAAGTTTGTTTTCATTAAAACATTTGACTAAACAAATTTCGAACACTCAGCATCTGCACATAGGTCAAATGGGTTCCTTAAATATGCATTTCCTGACTTCTAGTAATGGTTTTGTGCAATTTGCATAATTCTTGTGAACTTTCTCTTCTGTATTTTCCATTCTGCCTTGCCTGCAAGACCTTGATGACCAAATATCAAGTCATCCGGGACGAAGTGTAACCGACTCCATCTACTCTGGGGACCCCAGAGGCACTATTATAAAAATATATATTTTATGAAGATGTATTAAATCTTTTGAAGTTATTTACAATGACTATGCCATAGGAAAATGGGGTGGGTATGTGGATGGCAATATATAAGTTTACTGTTCTCACAATGCTCCATGAGGGTGATATTTATCTCTGTGCTGCTGTTAATTCTAAGCCATAGACACTGCTTAAGCCTTCAAAGAAGAGTTCTTAGTTTAGTGTGGAAGTTGAGGTTTGTGTTTGCTCATGTCCTGGCTACCTGAAGGTTCACCTTAGCTTGGTGAAGGTGCATTGTATTTTTCCCTCAAAAACAACTTGTGTGTTTGGTAGTAAGAAGTGCCCATCCAAATGTTCTTTTGAAAGGTGCTGCTGCTTAGCTTGCAGGATAAAAATGATAGTGTATACAAAGTCACTCTTACTGTATCTGAGGTATTGAATACAATGAAAAACCCCAAACCTAGGTGATGAAAACATCATTGGCGATAAGAGAAAGTCTGGGTATTTATTACTTTCTTGCCTTGGCTGGGCTCTGATCTTTTATTTTATTTATTTATTTTTCAGTAGAGCTTTAATCTGTTCGCATTTTTTGACAAATTAACTTTTACTGTGGTCTGTACCTCCCCAAACCTGTCCTGGCTCCTGAGCTGCCACTTCCCACCCTGCATCTGCCCCTGGTTTCTGACCTGCATGCTGCTGCCCTAGGCATTGGCTCAGCTCAGCCTGGCAAGACTGAGCAGCCCTTCCAAGCTCTGCTCTTCTTCCTGGTGATGCTTGTATGGGTTGCGTATTCCTTGCAGGCTCAGTTGGGTAAGCAGGTGCTTAAAACCTCTGTGATGTTATTATACGTGTGGTGGATGAAGAACCTAAACCTTGGGTCACTGGGATTTATCTCCTTTGGTTCTGTGCTCAGTTTTGCCTTGACTCCCAGTATAGGTGCTGGCTGCAGATACTGCTTCAGCCGTAGCAAGAATATGAACACTTAGGACATAACACTTGAACACTCTATGGAATTGAAATCACAAGAAATTTAACTGTTTAATACAAACAGTTTTCCTGATAGGAACGTACGGTGGGTTGCAAGAAATATTGCAGTCTGGTGGTACATTGTTTTAAGACTTCAAAGCCACTGATTTAACTAAATCTGGTCTCTTAAAACAGGTTGAGTATTAACATGGCAGGATTGGTATTCACATAATTCATGCACTTCATTTGCACTTATGAATCATAACTCTTCTGGTTATCACTTCCTTCTTTACTCTCTTGATGTATTAGTTTTAGTGGACATTTTAGTAGTTTCTTGGGACTCCATGTGACATTGTACATTGTGACTCCATGGGAATATGGTCACCTCCTGCACCTTTACGGGTAGACAAGATGGCACACTGGTGTTTAAACATATTTGTCATCACTAGGGTTGCCTCAGACTTCTAACTCACCATGGGTGTTTAATATTGGGAGTGAAGTGAGCCACACTATTGCATCAAAAAAAACCCACAAACAAGCTCCAAATAGCAAGACCTGAATTAATTTGATGCTCTACTGTCTTTCTTTTAACAGACATTTAATAATCTTATGCAAAACTTCTAGTACTAATAGCCTCTCAATGCCAAAAATAAGTCAATATGTATTTGACAAAATCTTACTTGTGACTTCAACTTGTCAAATTACTAGCAGGGGCACTTTGTCTTATTCAGTGTACTAGAAAAAACAGAATCTGCATTTGCACAATTTTAAGACTTAACTGTGTGTTATAACACTTCCAGATGAAGGTATAATGACTTATATGTAGCAGGATTTGGGGGTTGGGGTGGGGGGAGCAAAAAGCAAAATACCAAAGCCAAGTTATTCCAAAAGATAACTCCCTGCCAAAGAAGATGCCAAGAAAGTTTCTTAGTGGAAATAGTTTCCTTCTTGATTGAGCGACATTCTCAGCTGTCAAAGAACAGACAGTGACTTCTTATGTACTTCATATCAGGTGATGATCTGGTGCCTGACTGGCATTGAATTTCAAGAACCTGTCTATCTGGAACAGATTTAGCTTATTTAAAAAAAAAAAAGTCCCCCTTGAAAACAGTAAGACGGCAGAAGTTGCACACGTGGTTTAAGCAGGAGAAACAGGTAATCCCACCTGGCAGGAGGCTGAGAACATACTGTTCATCACAACACTTTATCTACTCCAAGAGAATGGAGTTGCACATTCTCAAGCAACTCATATCTTAAGGTCAGAAGATGAGTGCAGTTTTTATTTCTCAGAGTTCATTTTTTTGATCTAATGCTTCTTTTTTGGGCTTCTTTTTTGGAGGCCTTCTGGACTGTAACCAGGCAGCATTTCTGTGGATGCTGCACGTTTCCTTCACTGTTTGTGAACCTGACCTCTACCTCTTTGCTTAATGCAAACTGTTGAGGCCACTGCTCCAGTTGCAATACACGCACACGTGATGAAGACTAGCTGCAGAATCCAAAACTAACCTGCAAACTAACAAACACAGAATAGTCATTTATAGGGTTCATTGTTCTATCTGCCATGGCAATCTAACAAATCTCTCTCCACATAAATCTTATCTTTGCACTACCAAAGCCTGAGTACTGTTTTAAAAAAAAAAAAAAAAAGTCTCTGCAAGTCCCACCCAAAAGGAAAGCACATAGAAGTGAGGTGTAAATGAAGATGTGACACTTGTGACAAACACTCTGTGCACATCCACTGCTCTGACCCTCACAGGGTTGTGGGAAATCCAGCAGGGCTGTGTACCTGCTGGTTGAGTTCCTCACTCCTGTCGGGTTTTTGCTCTTCTTTCATGCAAGGGGTTTGTGAATACTGCTATTCTTTTGAGACATTCAGATGAGCCAAGGGCTTTCCCCCCCACCCCCCAACAAAATGCCTTCTCTCAGCTGCTGTTTTCGTACATTGTGTACTTAAACATTTCTTCTATTTGTGAAATGACTGCTAAAGAAGAGTATCTTCCATAAGAGCTTTATTTGATATTGGCAGCCAATTAATCTCACAAAAAATTACTCCTTACATCCAGAGCTGCAGATGTAGCAGACACTGGCTGAAGAGCCCTTGTACAGAAGGAGAGCCTTGGAAGGGGTCAGATTGCCCTCCAGCATGAATTAACAATCACATATAATCCTCACTGATAGCAGTCTGCCACAGTATGAAACTTAAAAATATATGATCAAGGGCTTGGAATCCAGCTTCATTCTGTGTATTTGAAATGTCCAGGATATATCTCTTCCTGTCTCCAACACTTAAATATTGAAACCAACAAATGATGTTTTGTTAGTTCCCCCATTGCTTTGTGGCACTGACCCCCAGACCCTTTGTGTTTGTGCATAACTAGAAAGCGTACAGCCTGATTAAATCAAAATTCTTCAGATAAACAGCTCAGCTGGCTAATTCTGTACTGAAAAAGAGCAGGGGATAGGCACAGAGTAAAACATTAACTGCGTTCAAATCCTCCTTGGTATAGTATTGTGAGAGAGGATTGGTTTGCATGGGGATTTTAACATGGAAAACCTAGCCAGTAGGGGAGTCCTGCAGAGAGGCAGCTTTGGGAAGCCTGAGAAGAGAAAGAATTTAAGTATGTATGATAACATAGAAACATCTACAAGTCTATATTTCATTCTGCTTTCTTCTTTAAAATCTTTTGATTTTTATTCTGGTCGCTTCTAGCTGCTGACACACTGCTCCTGGAGATGTGTACTCAAGTTTGCTGCAGAAGGTCCTGAGCAGGCTCAAGGGATGGTACTGATAAATGATTCATGTTGCGGTAAGGGTACTGCTGAAGCAGCCTCTCAGAGATGGAGATACGAGACTTAGTACTCTAGAAATTATGGGAGAAATGCTTTTAATCCCAGGAGGAATTAAATTTAGTTTGGGAAGAAAAATTAAAGGTTTGCAAAAATATCTAGTGTAGTTAGAACAGAGCTTTAGAAAAGACTGATACATCCCTGCACTAAAAATGACCAAATGCAGCTTTTTTTATGCAGCTTTCCACTGAAATCTCTTTAAGAAATTAAGTGTTTGCAGTAATCACAAGTAGTAGGTCTCAATACTGTTGGGCCTTTACCTGGTGAAATGTGAAGGGTGACCATGAGTTGGTAAGCTTTTTAGGACTGGGTGTCTCTCAGTGGACACTCTCAGTGGATGGTATTTTGCTCTTGGCCAGATAACTCGAGAAACTGTGACTGTCAACTTCTTGGGTGATAGAGGGGCTGATAATATAAGAATACAGTGAATGGTGCTGCTAGGGAGAAAAATACCCATTGCAAGACTTCTGACAGTAAACTTTGTCAGACATCTGAGTTTGTGAGAGATGCCTGTGAACTCCAAAACTCCAGTTTCTCCAATATCATGAAGAAAACTTTTTTTTTTTTTTTTTTTTTTTTATCTGCTGTTTACATGTAAGCCAACAGAAAATATCAAACCTCTCATGCAGAGACATCATCAGAGCTACAGTGCAAGAACTGCTGTTCAGAGTGAGCTTGCTGGATTATAATCGTGCCTTGATTTGCTTTAGTATTTCTGTGGCTGAAGAGAAAAATGCTGTTTTCAGCCAGGGTCAAGTTTTCTTGCAGTCACACCTTGTCAGGTAGGTCTTGCTTTCCTGTGCAGCCATCAGCTAGAAAGGGATAATAGTTGTAGAGCTTTCCCAAGCAGGATGAGAGCACTACAGTAATAAAGCACTTTTAAAATCATAGCAAAGCACTCTGTAAATTCAGCATGCACCATCTCTCCATTTAATTTTCCACTGCATTGACATTGGGAAGATAGTATCTGCTTTCAGTGATTGCAGGTTAACACTGTAAGTGGAGTAACTTTTTCTGTTGCTTACAGATCTTATCCCTGTTGCCACTGTTGCTGTATTTCACCCTTGTGCAAGAAGCTCGCTCTGTTTTCCTTTCTTCTAAAGTAGCTGGAAAAGTCCGCAGTCCCCTTTGCTTCTTCACATGTCGTTCTCTGCTTTAAAATGCTGGGGTCCAAAATGGATGAAAGTTGGGTATGTATCCCTAGTGATGTGCTATACATCACTGTGGAATACTGTTTGATACCTCCTGACTTTCATCCCCAAGAAATTGTGTGCGTGCTGATTTTATGTGATGATTATCCTCACTTCCTCTGAAGTTGTTGCTTTTGGAAATGATAATGGTAAAAGCAACCCATTATCTAAATTTCTTAATGCTTCTTATGTAATATGGAGACCAGGGGGCTTTGTTGGCAGATACTTTATTATGTCGTAAGAGTAGTTTTTTGCTGCTTTGTTTTTATGAATACCCTCCCCCCACTGTCCACTCTCCTATCACTGCAACACAGACACCAGCAGCATAACATTCCTTGTCTTAATGTACTGCATCTTCCAGTGGTATGTAAACGGAATCTTGTAACATTAAATCGCCTACGCACTTCTTTACCAGTAGCTTGGCAGCTCCTGTTCTGGGGCCCTATATTCCTTGGGAAGTGAACCTTGTCAGAAAGATTTGATACACAACATACAGTGCGGTTATATTTCCCGAAGATAGAAGCTGTGACTGGGGAACGTCAGCATCTCATTGGATCAACTCAACTCATAGCTGAGTGAGGCAAAGAAAGGGAAAACTCTCAAGCTCTAAGACTGCCTTGATTTGTGCAATGGTTGTTAAATATTACAAAAACAGGCTGTGTTTCTTTAAAGAAAGAGTGGCCCCAGATCTGTGAAGACAAGACAACTGAATGCAAAGAGATAAAAAGCAAACAGTAGGCCACTCTAAAGATGAACAAACAATACATTGTTTTGCCCAAAAGAATATAGGTGTTTTCCAGTAGCTAGAATTCAGTTTCTCTGAGGAGGTTAAAATAAATTTTTCCTTTAAAAAAATAGTGGATTGCACTACTATCTAATACTGTATACTGTATATAATACAGCACACTGTGGCAGTGATAACCATCAAAGCTGTTATGCTCAGAAATTAAATGACTGCCACACTTCAGCTCTTGTGGCCAGACTGGCAAGACACCAACAGCTGTGGGTTGACTGTATGGATTTTTCCTTTCTTTTCCCTAGCATGAAACTGAGCATTACTATGTCACTTCTTTATAAGTGATCCTGTTTATACTGTGTTAGTGTCTGTAAAGGTGAACTGTAATTTGATTAAATAATTTTAGCCTTCCCTCAGTGTTTTACCATCTGAAGGAAAGAACTTTTCCTCTTAAGACAGTGAATGTAAAACAATTTTCAACTTTCTTAAAAAAAAAATCTTTTAAGAAAGGCTTAGAAATTGACATAATCTGTGATGAGAATAAAGTTATTTAACCTCTTATTTTCAAGGATGGTTCCCTGTAGAAGATGAGTAATGGTAAATGTCAATGTGTCTTCACATTAGAGTAGGAAGCAGAAGAAACTTGCAAATCAGCTATTAAGAGTTTTAGATATATGAACTGATAGTACATTTGTTGGCTAAGAGCTCCACCTGTCATTTAATGAATAAGGAATATCACTCCAAGGGCTAGATACTTTTCTTGGAGACCTCTGTTTCCATTTTATGCACATTCCAGCAAATAATGGCTGGGACAGTAAGACTAGTGCAGGTTGGTGCTCTGTGGCTGTTATCTTGCCCATGAGTCTTGACTGAGCTGGAGGCTAGAAGATGTGAGAGTAAAAATGTAGCAAAAAAATAGGTGATGGTTTTAGTGGAGGGATACGGAGGTGTGTGCATCAAGAACTGAATGTGGAATCCCATTCCTGGGTTCCTTTTCTTGTTGTTTGTGCCTTAGCTAATACATATAGCTTAAATTAAGCCAGAAAGGTAGTGTGGCCAAATGTTGAGGAATGGAAATAACTTCAGTTTTAGAATAATCAATTACTTCTTTTCTGTGTGTAGTGGGTTTACGTGGCAAGGTTTTGGTAGCAGGGGGCCATAGGGGTGGTTTCTGTGAGAAAGATCTAGAAGCCGCCCCATGTTTGGGAAGGGCCCTGTTGTTTTCCAGATCTGAGCCAATAAGCGATGTTGTTTTGCGCCTCTGTGAGAGCATATTTAAGACAGGGAAAAAAACGCTGCACCACACAGCAGCCGAGAGAGTCAAGGGAGTGAGAAACAGCCTTGCAGGCACCAAGGTCAGTGTAGAAGGAGGGGGAGAGGTGCTCCAGGCGCCGGAGCAGAAGTCCCCTGCAGCCTGTGGTGAGGACCATGGTGAAGCAGGATGTCCGCCTGCAGCCCATGGAGTACCACGGTGGAGCAGGGTTTCACGCTGCAGCCCGTGGAGGAGACCACGGTGGAGCAGGTGGCCCTGCACCGATGGAGGCTGCCGCCTGTGGAAGACCCCTGCCGGAGGAGATTCTGGGCCGGACCTGTAGCCCATGGAGAGGAGACCACGCAGGAGCAGGTGATCTGGCAGGAGCTGCTGCCCGTAGGGGAGCCAGGTTGGAGCAGTTTGCTCCTGAGGGATGGACCCCGTGGTACGGACCCATATCTGGAGCAGTTCTGGAAGAGCTGCTGCCTGTGGGAAGCCCACGCCGGATCAGTTCGTCAGTTCGGTTTCTGGGAAAGGTTTCTGTGATGTGGAAAACAGCCAGGAAAGCTACATCTACAGCTTAGCCTTCAGCTTGATTTGACACAGAGTGACAATTGTGTTCCAAGCTGACTGACAAATATGAATTTTGGAAGAATTGTGTGCAATGCAAAGTGAATTTGAACTTCCAATAAGGAGAAGCTTACAGCACTGCCTGGTCTCACCTTCCAACCCTGCAAGTGATCAGTTCTAGAATGAGAGACATGGGAAGAAACCTATGGAAGCATCCAAGCTATGGAAAAACACGGAACTGCACATCTTATTTGCACTTGATAAGATTGACTTCTCTGTATCTGCATTTTTTATTCTTTACACATTCTCTTCTCCAAGTCAGACAGTGCCATCCAGGTTGACCCATGGCTCAGTTATAGAGTAATTAATGCAAGTACCATGGGACTTCAGCTGCTCCATATATTGTTATAGAACTTAAAATGGTAAATCAGTGCATTGATAAAGATCCTGTAAAAAGGTATAAAATATCCATAGCTTTCAATATTTGCCATGCTACTAAAAAAATCTTTTAAAATGTCACTGGAATTTGCTATAAAAATATATAGTACTAATTTAATGCTGTGATAAAATCTATTTTAGATCATAGAGGAAGAGGATTTTTTTAGCATCAGCTAGTCTTGGACCTGTAAATCTGGTAGTGAATGATGAAAACCTGGATTTAGGCAGTGTTAATGTTTTTACTTTTGTATGTGACAAAAGCAATATAATAGATACTATGTCGTTGTAAATAGAAGTTACACTTTCACTGCAAAAGGAAGCTGCTTCATCTTAAGTAGAAAAACACATTCCTGAAGGCACCGGTTCATGTACTTGATTATCTCTACTTATATCAGAGAGAGAAGTGGCTGTCATGTGGTAATGCAAAACTGCTTCTGCCCAGAGACTTCTTTTGAAGAATCTTTTCTTCAATGTAGTCTTTTCTACAGTACATCCTTGTAGACAAAAGCAAAGTAGGGCCTCTGCCCTTGCAGTGTTTGCACAGAAGCAAGACACATCTTGGCCTTGGGCTGGCCTGCAGCAGGGAGCAGCACATTGTGTGGCACTGGTTGCGTTTGCAGAGCATGTGAGGGGATCGGAGCTCTGAGGTTGAACAACCACCACTGCTCCTTTGTCAGGGTGCTGTCGCATCAGCTTCCTGAAGGTTGGGGCCTGGACAGCCAAAAAGTATGAAGACCAGCCACTGAAGGCTGAGTAATTAAATCTTGGTGACTTTAGATTGTCTCCTTCTGTTTTCCTGGCCCCTTGCTGGTTTTCTAGGAAAGGCTGGCACTAGGCTGTATCTCCCAAAAAGACGGCTACTGGTTCCAGCAATCTCTTTCTACTGGAGACCCCTTAGCTAGAACCTGAGCAATATGGTGTCTCCTGCCTTCCCCTTGGGTTTCTGTGGAAGCGTTTGGGTTTGAGGGAGTTACAAGGAGCTCAGAAACATCTTGCTGTGTTGTCTGCTGTGTGCAAGGGTCAGGAGGACAGAGCTGGTGCATGCACTGCTCAGTCTACAGACCTGGGCTGTGGTGGTTTTCCCAGAAGTTTTTGTTATAGCCAATTTGAAGTATGATTGTAGTACAAGGGAGCCTCAGAGACTCCTCCATCAGCACAGAACTTTGTAAATCCTAAGTAATCACACCAAAGTCTTTTCTGAAGACTTTTTAGTAGTGTCCTAGGGATTTATGTCCTGAGAATGTCATCAGACAATAGAGTGAAAGTGCATCTTTTGGGTTACAGATTCTGTATCATCTTCCCATATACTAATTTCTTGGTTTACATTGAATTGGTCTGCTAGTTAGATGACATTTTGTAATATATAGTAACAATGCAAATGAAAATAATTCATAATAGCTGTGGTTGTGCTTCAAGATGATGTGTAATTTAAAGGGTAATTAGAGCTAAAATTTTAGTGGAAGATAAATGTTGCAATAATGTCAACTTGTACTTGTAGAACAACTTTCATCCTAAAGGCTTCCAGCTTGCATAAAGAACTGCACTTGCAAATTAATATGACCCTCATTCTGCTGGGAATAGGAAGTCATGTTCTCTGTGCCAAAACTTTCTTCTTTCTGTAATGTAAGATTTCATATTACTTCTAGGGGTCTCCATTTTCTCATATAAATATTTTGCTTAATAAATTATGATACATAATTAAAGCAGAGATAATTATTAACCTACATAATATCAGCACATTAACATGCTGTAGTGATGATGCTTATTTCTAATAGGCAGCAGGAAATAAATAAAACCGAATAACTATAAGTGGTAGGATAGTTCATTGCTTTCTGGTAAATCTTGTGCTCTGGGTCAACTGGGTCTACCCAAAAGTTTAGACCATGTGACTAAGTGCACAGTCCAATTGCTTCTTAAATTCAGAAAGGCTTGGTACAGTGACTACGTCCCTGGGCAGCCTATTCCAGTGTGCAACCACCCTCTCTGTGAAGAACCTCTTCCTGATGTCAAGACTAAACTTCCCCTGCCTCAGCTTGACACCGTTCCCGTGGGTCCTGTCACTGGTGTTAATGGAGAAAAGGTCTCCTGCCTCTCGACACCCCCTTACGAGGAAGTTGTAGACTGTGATGAGGTCTCCCCTCAGCCTCCTCTTCTCCAGGCTGAACAGGCCCAGTGACCTCAGCCGCTCCTCATACGTCTTCCCCTCTAGGCCCTTCACCATCTTTGTCACCCTCCTCTGGATACTCTCCAACAGTTTCATGTCCTTTTTGTACTGTATTGCCCAGAAATGCACACAGTACTCGAGGTGAGGCCACACCAGCATAGAGCAGAGCGGGACAATCACCTCCCTCGACCGACTAGTGATGCCGTGCTTGATGCACCCCAGGATACGGTTGGCCCTCCTGGCTGCCAGGGCACACTGCTGGCTCATATTCAACTTGCTGTCAACTGCAACCCCCAGATCCCTCTCTGCAGGGCTGCTCTCCAGCATCTCATTGCCCACTCAAACTAGTCTTGGATGAGCTAATCTTTTACAAGTGCAACAAAATTTTATCAGAAATAATTTTTCAGTTTTTACTCTTGCTAGTGAGTGCTTTGGTAAAATGATCTAAAAGGGCTTAAAGAAGGACTCTTACATCAACTCTGTGGATGTATGCTATCAGTTACAGGCTGTGCAAATAAATCTTCGTGCATGTCAACCTGTCTCAACATCCTTCATGCAAATCTTATTACAGCATAGACTACAGCTCACATCATCAAGAACTGGTGTGTGAGGCTGTACACACAGAAATAAATGTCACCCATAGCTTTCAATTCTCTTTCTTAAGCTCTTTGACAATATTTCTTGACAGTCAGACTCAAATCTTGTTATTCGAGAAACCATAGTTTTAACTGGATCTTTGTTCTCCTACCATGCAGTTCTGTAAGCTAAAGAAAAACTCCTCCAGAGCTGGAAGAAGATTCTAGGGAAGCAACTACCTAACTGGAGACAAAGTCTTCCACTGAATAGCATCATGAAATGATGAAGAGGCTTTTGTGTTGAGAACTCTGGGGTGCAATTGTTGTCACTTAATAAACTATAACCACCTCCTTTGTTTGAAGAGTAGAAATGATTTGTTTTCATCCATAAATAAGTGCTGGTTCAGGATGTGACCTCCTTAATTTATTTAATGGGAAGTATGCAAGGTACATCCATATACATTGTACACGAGATGAAATGGCAGAAATCTTTTTTTTTTTTTTTTTTTCCTCAATAGAGGTGTCTGATACCATATGTTCAGAAATACATAGCCTTAGTGTCCTGACAGCTGATATATATTTAGAGAAAAGCGCTCCATTAGCTGAATTTTACATTTTAGTAAATGCTGGAGCGGGCAATGCAAATATTATTTAGATTTCTTCTGTCTCTTTCATTTCTCTATGATGTAAACAGGGGTTTAAATAGGGTAGCTATTACAGACAATGAAGATTGAGTTTTATAAAGAGAATTCAGGGAGTACTTTGTTATTCCGCAGGGAACTATGGCAAATCAGTCATGCAAAAAAGGCCTGTAAAGGTGAAAATACAATAGAATTTGTTTTCTTTTTTCATCTTTAACCTTGGCAGGAGCTGTTGGCTTTGGAATCTTTTGAAGCGCTGTGGGATAGTTCTCATTAATTCTAACCCCCTAAATTTTCAGAATATTGTGGAAGTAAGATGAAAAAGGAAAATGAACACAAAGGAATCCTAAAAGGGATTATAAACAGATCATAGGCCAGACAATTCCATCTTCAGAAGAGCACCTCTAATAACCCGTCTAAACTGGAAGCTGAATAGGTTGATTAATGAATCATTTCTTACTAAGACTGTGTCTAGATGAGCATTTATTTTAAACACCCTGGGCTAAATTCTTACTTACATAAAGCCATTTAGGGCACTCTGGTCCTACTGTGGGTCACTTACATCAAATTCAAGTCCTTAGGGGAAGGAGGAGAAAAAAAAAAAGACTAAAAGGCTGTTCTCAAGTCTTTCAGTAGGGAAGAAAAAAATATAGATTTATTTTAAAAGACACAATGGCTGTTTTTATGATGTATGCTCCGTGTCAAAAAGTAATTGCATGTGTACCAAGAACTGAGCGGTGATTTTTGAAGGACATCATTAGAAAAAGCAATGAGTTAGGAAAATGTGTTCATCCCTTCAGAAGTAGTTTGGAATGATATCTCTGGTATCCATTCCTGCATTTTGCCCATCTCTCTCTGTTCATACCTTGGTTTGAGCTGTTTTTATGGGATATGGTGGTTCCATATTTAGGCTGGAATGCAGGCAGAACTAGCTCTACTGGATGGCCTCTGAATGTTATATAAGCTTTAGCAGCGTATACAGTATAGAGGTAGTCTTCCATCATAAATGGTGTAAGTATCAGACAGCACCATCTCTTCTCACAAGAGGGGCTGGAATCTCACCAATTCTTAACTTTTCTGTGTTGATTTGAATAAGAACAGGAGGAAACAGCTGAGGAGGTCCAATCTATGGCTCTGTGATAGAACAAAGGATTACTTGTAACAATTTTAATTAACAAGAGGGGGAAGACTGACTTCCCCTAGCTCTTTCTGTGCAGACTCACAGTGTTTGAGTAAAACTTTTTTTTAGGCAGATAAAACAGGTACATTGAAGTTTGAATAGAACTTCTTACCATGAATCTAGAAAAGTTTTTAAATATACACTTCTACATCTGACCTACCTACATGTGGAATAGGGTTATTCCTGTCTGTGCTATATTATTTCTAAGCAATTAAATATAAAACATACAAACAAATGTAACTATCTCCTCCGCTGTACATCATTATGCAAAGATGCATATGCCAGCTGGTACAATGTGGCCAGAAGCTACATTTACTTTCATTTACTCCTAACACAATTATATACTACTGATTCTTACTCTTCAAATTCTCTTGAAGGTCAAAGATGTGAAACCTGAGCACGTGTGAAATCTGAGATGCTGTTGGTAGTAATGTTAAATGTATTCTGAAGTAGGGCATGTACCATCTATTTTTAGCTGTAATCTTGGCGGAGTGACAGAGTTAATGCACTGGTTAGAATTTGAATAATACATGAGACTTATACTATAAGAACAATAATTTAGCTATAATCTGATGCATGAAGTAATGAGTGGTAATTTTCTCTTGAGATGCAGTGACTCACTATGTACCCTAGTAAACAAGTGTAAATGGTTTGGCAAGCACATGGTAGTCCCAGTGGACTCATTTAGCCTCTTGAAGTCAAGAAAGTGGTGGCAGGCATACACTTCTTCCAGTGTCCTGCAGAAGATATGCAGCTGGAAAGAAGATTGAAGGATGTATGAAGGATGTATGAGGAAGTAAGCACATTTTATTTTAGAAAAGTAATTGAGAACATGGAGGTCTGTGCTTTATAGAAGAAAAATTGTTCTCTAAAGACAAAACTATTGCATTAGCAACATATTCAGATTTTACCAGAAATTGCTTCGTTACAACAATATTGTTTGTTTTCCTTGGCTGTTGACCTTTTCCTCAGCAAAAATATTCATGTTCACTTCTGATGGGTGATCCTGTCCTTTTAAAAAAAAAAAAAAAAAAAAAAGGCATAATTTACAATGGTACACCTGTAAGGCAGTGAAAGAACAGTGACAAACATCCCTTGTTTAACTGGCTAAACACTAGTATTGGGTTAAAGGGGGGAATTCACCCCACACAACAATATGTTTGTTTTCTGTGGTGATTGTATGTGTGGAATGAAGTCTGCGTACCTCGAGCATCGTCGTATCTTCTAATAATCTAACTCTTACATTTAGTCAAGGGAGTAACATGAAAAATTTTGGGGGTATACCCAATATAATTGATATATCCATATCAAATCATAGCGTAGTCTAGTCAGTACATGAGGTTGTTACTAAAATCCTCTGGGGGTGTAAGCATTGAGCTTAGCTTGTTTCATGGTCATTTAATATTGCAATGGTTAAGGAAAGATGAAGTGAAAAAATATTTTGCTGGAAGCGGAGAAAATGTGATACCATTCCAGTTGCCTTATATCTGGGACAAGACAGAAAAAGTCCGAATTACTCCTTAATGCAGAAGAAGTTAATTGCTTTCAGCATCCTTCCATCCAGCAGTACTTTGTCAATGGCAAAGGGTACAGTTATACCAGAAAAAGAAAAGGCAATATTGAATTTGATTAACTGGCTTGATTACCACTGCAGAACCTGCAGTCTGTGATGGACATAAAACTAACTGTGGTTTTCCTTGCTTATCCTATTTTCCTTATTGTTTGAATTTCTACAAACAATTGAATTTCTACAGTTGTTCTCTATGGCAGTGCCACAACGGCTCTAGAAAGAATTGCAGATCACAGAAAGCAAGATTGATAATCAAGTGACAAGGGAAACGGTCAACCTAGTCAACTTTGTCATATAAATAAACTTAGACTGAACTTTGGTATAGGTAGGTTTATAGGAAGATCTAGCTCTTTCCCCTTTGAAGCAGTAAAAGCACAATTTGAATGATGTAGTTATTTTAATAGGAGTTTTTTTACTGTTATAAAAACAATAGCACTTCCATGGTTATGAACAATATTTTAGATCCTTCCTTTTGATATTGTCTCCTCTAAACATCATGGCAAAAATGTATCTTCTTGTTCTTTTATCTTTCCTCTTTTCCTTGGGGCATGGAGACTTAAAAAAAAATAAAAAAATAAAATAAAAATTTGATTTCAAGATGTACCACTCTCGTATTTTCACCAAAATCAGAATTAAGAGAAAAACCTGAGTGAAAGACTTTTGCTCATTTCAAAATGGGATGGAAAGGGTAAAGAGCTGCCTGGAACAGGAGCTGAGTAGATTTATGCATGTGAAAAGGTGAAACCAAAGTTTGGTGTGTTCTCCTCTCTAGAGCCGTGATGAGAAAAAACTCACACTGAGACTTCTTCATCTGTAGAGGTTGATTACTTCCAAAGTCTTGGCTCCTCCATGACCTCATTAAGTGATGCTTTCACAATTCGAAAACTTCAGGAAAATTACTGACGATCAACAAATTCATTTGTTATGAATTATTCAGTTAACTCTAGAGGTATGGACACTGTTCCCTATGTGCCAGAAGGAGTGTGAGAGGTGTGGTGGGAGGGAAGCCAAAGAAACCCAGAAAACAGAGTTGTCCATTTAAAATGAAACCCAACTAAGCCTGGGAATGTACTGAAGAACAAGGGGCCGCACTGTTTGTTCTGGCAGGAGGGGCAGTTGAATGCTGCCACCTCAGCTACATTTATGCAATGTGATTATGGGCAGAATGGGGACGGATGAAATTCAGGCTTGGTGTTAAGGGGCCATTTCCTGCCTGGATTATGCCTTGAAATGAGATGTGTCTTCAGCAAAGCGAAGTAAGCATCTATCAAAATCTCAAACTTGGGCACCAAGACATGAAAACAAAATAAAGCTCATTGCAGATCTGGTAGACATCCAGTAAAAGGTGCAAAGCCCTTGTTGTTTTGGTTTCTACTCCTTTAAAGTTGCCTTTCCTTTGTTTTGTTTTGTTCTGTTTTGTTTATGTGCCAAAGAACTGTTCTTGTGATCTCCCAGACGTCTCATCTCCCAGAATATAATTTCTTTTCTTTGACTATAGCTATACCATGTTCAGTTCTCAGAAATTGAGCAAAACAAAACAAAGTCTTTGGCTTTAAAATACTTGTTTGGAAACAAAATAACCCTCCTTATCTGTAAGATTTATTCAGGTTTTACTTGTAGCTTTAGATCTTTTCTTCATAAAGAGTTTTGTTTCACATAGTGACACATACAAACTGCAGTCAAGGAGCTAACAGGAAAAAAACTGTGGATAATGAAATGTCAGAGCTGTGTCACAACAGGAGTTACTTCTACTGCAGGGTTTTGCCTGGTTTAAAAATCCAAGGTTCTGCTAAATCACAACATGCACCCTGGCAAACTTTGGCAGTTCTTAGCCCTGATTTTGCCAGACCTGGTAGTAGCTGCAGGAGAAAAACCTGCTGCAACTGCACCTGGGGGCTGGCAAGACTAAAGCTCTGCTCATGGCTGAGCTGTAGTGTCAGTGCTGTCAGGTCCAGGATGTCTGGAGGACAGTGAGAGCACAGCTAACTCTGAATCTGCATGGAGTGGTGTGAAGCTCAAAGGTGCCAGAGGAAAAGGCGTAAAGGTTCAGACATGGAAAAGGAGGCAAAAGTTGGGGAAGAGGGAAGGGATGGACAGGGGAGGGCAGGTAGAGACAATAAAGTTGTTAGAAACCAACGTCAGTGTGTGAAGTAGTAAGGGAAGCCCAGAAACAGAAACCAGTAAAAGGAGAACAACGAAGTGAAAGGGCTTCAGGACTTGGTTGTTCAATGGATAGAGCAGCACAGATCCTGGGCTGAGCTGCTCAGTGGAGGCGCAATGTTGAAAGAAATAACCAAAGGAAACTTTATGGCTTGACTTTACTGACAAATAAGCATTAAGATCATCTGTAAGTAAAGCATGGTATTGGTTAAGATACAAGGATTCTTTATACAGCTCTAGAACAAATTGTAAACAGCTCTTCCAGGTGTCAGATCCATACTCCTGAGCAGATTTGGTGCTCTTTAAAGGAGTAGATCAATGCTGTGAAGTTTGTGCCTGTATTACCAGAGAACAATATCTGCCAAGGGTTGGTGTAATCACATTTACGCCTACTATATTGACCCTGCTTCTTTTTGCTACAGGGCAGCAATGATAGAGATTAGACCATTTTTAATCACTCTGCAGCAGTGCAATTTTGTTTGACCATGCAAAGGTAGTTAAGTATAATTTATCCCTAGTGCAACTGTATGTATTCAGTGGAGTTACGCTAGAGGAGAAGCTGGTATATAGTATTTATAATGGCAGCAGTTAGCACTGAAGCACAAACATTTATAGCAGACTTCATTGTGGCTCATTTTTAATTATTTTACAGCTTGTGTACCAGTTTAATTATATGGCTGAGATTAAGCCATATAAAAGTGACATTGTTATGCTACAGTCACTTGAGATTCTGGTTTTTACAGCTTAGGGAACCAATAATCTTTTTTTTGGAGAGCTCCCACTGTTGTTAGAGCTGAGTACATTTAGTGTCTTCTAGGAGCATCTCAGCTTCATGCTGGATTTGCCCAATGAAACCAATTGTCTTTGGAAACAACATGGTGATATAATCATAAAACTTGAAGTAAAATGTTCTCCAAATCCACCTGTTCAGTTATATTCAAGCTTCAAACAACCAAGCTGAGATATTTTTTCCCCCTAATTGCAGTATACAGAGACCTAAACATGACCTCTTTATGTTCCCCATTAACCCCCTGCTACCTGCTGCATCCAGCTGCTCTGCACCCCAGTTAAGACCACGTAAATCTGAACGGAGGTCAAGAGTTGAGACAGATTAAAGAACAAATCCATTAAGCTAAGAAAAAGGCTATTTTTCTAGTAGTACAGTTTCACTAGAAAAGATACCTTAGTTTTATTATGTTTACATAATTGGTTCCTAGAAAGAGTAAGGAAGAACCTCTGAAATAATTTGTCTTTGTATCCTTCTGATGTACAGTTGATTGCAGGGCAATCTCAATAGTCAATATGTCTTATGAGAGGAGTTCTGAATGTCTAAGCTACAGTTAGTAGGTAATATGCTAGATTTAATTACTGTCCTACTTCAGTGAGGGATACTACAGAGTGGATTTAGGAAAGTTCTGTTTTATCACCAGTTTCTTAGACTGGCATGGAGCAAGATTTCTTCTGGGAATGAGTGAATTAGCAGTGTGCTATCAAAGCTGATGGAGCTGAGTCAGATTACTCCATATGAGCTTTCCAGAGACCCTTCTTACTGATCTTAAACAAGTGTTGCTAGTAATTACTTCTTGACCTATCTGAAGTGAGAATACATCTGGTGGTTTATGTTTTAAGACCTGTTTCTATCTGCCATGAACTTACCTGCTGCTGAGTCTCCAGCCCTGCTGGCCTGGATTTAGCATAATGTTCTTGACCTTGCTCACCTGCTGATGTTAGGCCTGGCTGCAGCTTGCAGCAGGTTGGGAGCAGTGACCTGGGCTGAAGAGTGGTGCCCAGTAGGGCTGTATCTGCATAGCTCTGCTGGTGCCTGGAGCATCTCCCAAAGTGGGCAGTCTTCTGAGTCTTCTCTTCATCAGTGTGAGTTAGGTGCAACTGGCTGGGCAGTCGTTGATGCCCAAGTCATGGGCACAGAAAAATTCCTTTCTTTCCTGGGTAGAGAGCCATGAGTGCTGAAGGGAAGTTGCACAGTTGTTGGATCCTCTGGTGCTGCCTATCAGGGATGCAGATGTGTAAGAGGTGAACGGAAAGAGACTCCAAATTCACTAGCTTTTGCCCTTCCTGTTGGAACAATGAATTAAGTCTACAGAGTACAATTAAAAAGAGCTTGTGCTCTGCATCCAAACACCACTTGCCTTTCTTGTGAATGGAAACATGGAGACTCACCTGAGGGTTCCAACCTATTTCTGTACACCAGAGAGAGCTTTTTATTTTTTTGCCTTTGCCCTTTCCATAGTCTGTTCCCTGTGGGGCTTACTTAACAAAACGATTGACAAATATGCATATCTATTAACTGCCACGTCATGTTAAGTCTCAGCTGGTCTGTTTTCCCCTGTCAAGCTTATATGATCTCTTGGACTGTAATTAATACGACACAAATGACAAAAATTGACAGGACACATCACAACAAAATGTGTCAGCCTTGGAATATCCAAAAGACAGTTCCCTGAGCAAAGAAGTGATTCCACCTGGCCCTCAGATCCTTTCTCAGCTTCCCCTCCTACACAGATGAGTTCACAGTTCTCAGCTTGCCTGGTAATAGGTCTGAAAAACTAAGCAATTTTTTTCTGATTCCATGTCAAATCAGAAGTCTTGTCCTGTGTATCACTTACTAAACATCCATTATTACAACTGTTCTGTAGGCAAGTTCCTGCAGCCTTGTTTATGTGTGCCCTCATTTCTAACTCCTAGATTTTGTCTAGTTGATGACTCCTGATATCTCATTAAAGTTGTTTTTTTACAGAGCAAAAATAAAGAGGTATAATTGAATCCAGATAGTGCATTCACAACCTCATCCAGCAATTGAGACTTGCTATAGCTGTACGCTGCCTCTTGTCCTGGTTTGGCTTCAGAAACACAGAAGGTTGGGTAGTTGTGTTACTTTGCTTCTCTGAAAGAACTGATTCAAACAAGTAATACAGTGGGAAAGTGCAGCCAATGTATTAGCCTTAAAATTATTGAAGTGAACTAGTTATATAGTTAACAAATAACATTAAGTGTTATACTTTCTTGAAGTGAATTGGAAAATTTTAGATGTTTTTAATGATTTTTTATGGAAAAAAATCTGTGACAATCTTCATTTCAAACTGAACTTCAGAAATTTTCAATTAAGTACTCTTGAAAGTATAAAATGGGGATCTGGAAACAAACAAACAAAAAAAAAGCAAATGCAGTTGTGAATAACAGTAGATGATATACAATGGCTTTGGCCTGGGCAGGGGGAGACTTAAAACCAACAGAGCCATCTGACATGAGCTCAGTGAATGCATGGATCAGTCTGAAAGACTGTTGGAGTGTGTGTCTGTGCATAATTGTGTTGGTGCACAGTTCACAAACACTTCTCATTGTAGCATTGTGGGAAGAGAACTGCAGTTAATAATTTTGACTGCTAGAGCCTGGAAGTCAAGCTAAGAGAAATGAGAATAAAAAAACTGGAGAAAAAAAAAAAAAAAAAAAAAAAAGGAAAGAAAAAAAAAAGAGAGCAAACGTATTAAAACATAAAACACAAATCTGAACTTTTTTTTTTTTTTACTTATTAACTTCTGTGTCAGGTAGTTTCTCCTCTCCTGTAGCAATATACACATTTTCCATGAGGGAAAATTTTTCATCCCACAGGGCTTTCACTGCATGCCAAAGAGCTTTTTTTTCTTTTTGAATCTTCCGATCATTCTCCATGACAGCTATGTATTCTTCCCAGAGAATAAGTTCACTGCCTGAGATGGCCATCTCTTCATCCCAGAAAATCATGTCCTTCTTCCAGAAAGCCTTATGGTCCTTCCAGAAAACCTTATTTTTTTCCTGTAGGACTTTGTTCTTCTCATACATGACTTTATTCTTTCCTTGAATATCTTGATTCTGTTTTAGGAAAGCCTTGACTGCTTCCTGGCCAGCCTTATTCCTTTCTTCAAGAGCCTTGATCAGCTCCTCAGCAGCTTTCATTTGCTCACAGATCTCTTCAAGCTTTTCCTGAATGCTACTGACTTGTTCCTGGAAAACCTTTTTTTCCATCTGGATGACTCTACTTTTCTGTAGGAAGTCCTTGCTCTCTTCTGAAATGTTCTTGATCTCTTCCATGAAAGCTTTGTTCTTTTCCTGGAAGATGTTAATTTCCTTCCATAAGGCTTTAGCTTTGCTCTCCTCCTGAAAGACTCTAATCTCCTCATGGAGATTCTTATTTGCTTTGCAGAAGGCTTTGATTTCCTCCTTGAAGTCTATTTTCTCTTCCTCCAAAATCCTGCAACACTGCTTCTTGTGGAAACGGGACAATTTTGCCTGGGAGTTCTTATGCTGTTTCTTTGAACAGTAGAATGCTGGTATCTCACTATTTTGTTTTATTTCTTCCATCCTTTGCTTACTTGTTTGCATTCTTTCCTTTGGATTATAACTGAAGCTGTAGAACCTAGAAACTTGGATCTGAGAGGGTGAAAAAATGAACTCTTCAAGCTCCAGTGCACTGCTGTGCAGGATGTTGGCTGCTTCTCCCAGAGATACAGGGAAGGTGTTTATGCAAAGACACTTTGGATACCTAAAACAAACTCAGGGAATACAAAAGCATGCAGCATTACAAGTAAATTCCATGGGCTGTAGTTGTGTTGTGTTAAGAAACTATCCAATAAAGCTAACCAGGTCATTTCACAAGTGCAGCATGAGTCAGGTTATTAAAAATTAACACCATATGATTTTCCAAAGTGATAAATTTTTTGGGTACCTCTATTTTCAGAATCTAATGTGATGTACTTAAAGGAGCTTGTTTTACAGCAGGGCATTCACAATCACTAGTCACAATCATTTTGGAAGATAATTACTGATTTGTTCATCACAAACTCTTTACTGGATGGATCACTGACAGCTGTGCTGCTGTTTGTGTAGTCAGATTTGTTGAGTGGTTACTGCCCAGTGTGTGCCTTAATTTTAAAGAAAATTGTAACTAACACAAATAATTGTGCTGTTTACATCCGTACTTCTAGCTTAATAGTAACTTGGGTGTAACACAACGGGAAGAACAGTAATTTTCCTATGAATTATGTTCTGTGAGAAAAATCTGAATTCTTGTTACAGGTTTTTACACTTGCTTTGTCAGTTTTAATAACTGTATCATAAAAAAAGTTTCTTTTTTCTTGTCCTGGTTTTAGCTAGCACAGATTAATTTTAATTAGGTTAATTTTCCTCCTAGTAGCTGGTAGGGTGCTATGTTTTGGATTAGGATGAGAAGAGTGCTGATAACATGCTGGCATTTTAGTTGTTGCAGAGCAGTGCTTACACCAAGCCAAGGACTTTTCAGCTTCTTACTCTGTCCTGCCAGCAGGCAGGCTGGGGGTGCAGCAGGAGCTGGGAGGGAACAGACCCAGGATAGCTGACCCAAAGTGACCAAAGGGGTATTCCATACCATCTCATGTCATGCTAAACAATATATAGGGGTGGCTAGCTGGGGTGGGGGACCGGCTGCTCAGGGATAGGCTGGGCATTGGTCAGCGGGTGGTGAGCAATTGCATTGTGCATCACTTGCTTTGTACACATTATTATTATTGTTATTGCTATTGTTATTATTTTACTTTCTATCCTAATAAACTGTCTCTACCTGAACTCACAGGCTTCAGTTTCTAATTTCTCTCTCTCGTCCCAGAGAGGGATGGGGGAGGGTGAGCTAACGGCTGTGTGGTTTAGCTGCCGGCCAGGTTAAACCACAACACTGCTTTAGACATTATCTTGTAAGATTTATGAATTAACAATTACACTGAATACATTAACTCTTCCAGCTAATGCCCTTTTTTCACCCCATACACTATTTCTGTTAGCATATGTGAGTGCATGTACTTGTTGGATACACATGGCAACTTTTGTTTGTTGTCATAGTATGGTAGTATAGAGGTGCAATCCTTGTAATCCCTGTAATTTACACTTCAGCTACTTATTTTGCTACTTATTTTTATACTGTGTTGTTAGAAAGTGAAACATCTCCAGTAATAAACTGTTTGCAAGGGATAAACAACTCACTTATAAAGTGTCATATATTACCTATTGTAATTTATATGTATTGTAAGAAATGTGAGGAAAATCTGCCTTTGTCAATGAGCAGTGAACATCTCAGATATATCTATGAACTCTGTTTCTAGGAAGAGAGCGTGAACACCAGGCAGATTTACCATCAGTCTCTGCACCCACAGAGATATTGCAGCTGCGTTTCATAGTATACTTCCCTATGAAGTATACTTCCTATGAAGATGTGCCATGACACCAGAATGGATGAATTTATTACCAGGTTACTTTTTGCACTGTCTCTCAGCACCTTCTGCTGACATATTTCAATAATTAGCTCTTAAAACATACTTTGGAACCCATTTTTTTGTAGCTTAATTTTCTTGTGAGCTTTACCTATAAATCAAATCTTTAGTATTAAACTATGAGAAAATATTTTCTGTATTGTAACTAACCTGCTTTTATTTTTTTTTCTCTCTCTCTCTCTCTCTTTTGTCACACTGAAGACTCTTACATTGTCTTTGTTAGCAAATTTTGCACCCTACAGGTGAGGAGATCTGAAACCATCACAGCTGGTTCTAGAGTGCAGGGTAGCTTGCTCATCATTTACTACTTATGAGGTCACACTGTATGGGTTTAGCTTCAGATATACAAAGGTAGACTTTCAACCTCAGTCAATCCTTCCAAAACATGTGTTCCTTCACTATTTAAAGCAGTTAAAAGCTGAATTTCTTTCTAAAGGGAGAGTTTGGTTTCAGCAGTGGTTACTGATTTGCTGAAGTTTACCAAATTTTGTTGCTTGGGATGTGCAGGAGGAAAAGCTCTTACTAAATTTTGTCATGTCTGACTATAAGAGTTCTTTTGCTGGTTGTTCTCAGCTATTGTGATTGTTATTATTTTTTTTTTATTTGCTTGTCATTTATAATTTTGATTATGCAGAGTTCCAAATGAGGATTTGTAATGATTTTTTTTTTTTTTCCCTCTTATCTTTTTGATTTCTGGCCTAGAGATGAACAAAACTGCCCCTTCTTTTTACTGTAGTAACTTAATTTCCTGTGTTTTACATTCTAGCTTTCCAGATTTTATATTGTAACATTTACTGGGATTATGTACTCTTAACTCATTCTTGCATTTTCCAGCATAGTTTTTGTATCTTCTTCATGTCCAGTCAAATTGTCACTACTTTCAACAACAAAGGCACTTTGAACAAGTGCAACAAAGCTAATTAGACATACAGATAAGAGGATTTAAACCAGGAAAACGTGGCTACCCAGTCAGAGGTCTGAGTTCTAGCCCTCCTACTGAATGAGCACCACTCTGTGTGGAGTGCTTTGCCTTTTATCATTAACATTAAAGGAGAAGGTCTTGTCTCCTGCAGAATAGCTACCAGTCAACACGAGTCTTTGTATCATTGTATGCAGTATTCTGTGAATCTAGGGATGATCTTTTGCTGCTGTTACATTTATTTTCCTTCTTCCTTATAACTCACCAACAACTGATGAAAAACTCTGTTAGGTCTTCCTGAAAATAAACATTGGAGGACTGATATAATGCTCACCATTATTATTATTTTTTTTTTTTCCTAAATGAAACTTCAGAATCTCATTTCTGTGACTCTCTCCCAGCAGCTTGAAGAAATCCATTAGAAACTTGTAGTCTGGAAGTAATTTGTATTTTCCCGTATAATGTGGAGAAACACTTCTGAAGGAAATAAATGAGTGTTATTTATTAATTTATTTTGCAGTGCATGTATGCAGGGTGAGTTTCAGCATAATAAATAAAATAAAAACTGCTAAATGGTATATGATGATATTAGAGAATCCTCTTGTTGGTAATTCTTCACAATCTTCCCCTAAGTATTGAGTCTCTAATTCTAGTACCAATCTAATTTTGAAGTTGGCCCTGCTTTGAGAATAGGATCGGGCCAGATGACCTCCAAAGGTCCCAGCCTAAGTTATTTAATGATTCTAATCTTGGTTTTAAATATACTCCAGTGTGTTACTGCAGAAATATTTTGTACCCATCAAAGACATGTTGATCCTGAAAATGTTGTTGCTTTGGCAGCTATCAGCACAGAGGTTTCAGAGCAACTTTCAGATTAAATCATCACCTTTGACATCTGCATCACCTCAAGCTAACATGAATGAACAAACACTTAAAACTTTTTTTTTTTTTTTCTTTTCTTTTTTACTTTTTCACTGAAGTCAACAGTTCATAGAATTACCCCACAGAGAGCCAGTATACACAACAGCCCAGCTTCTCTCATATATATTTGTGATGATTACTCTCTGGAAACTTCAGTATTAGTTAGTGCTCCACTCTCTGAGCTAATTATGGGCATGAGGATGGACAACAAGACAGCTGTATTCCTTTTTTTGAAATAACAGATAACTCTGCAGTCAGCTATGCTTTTCCATAAAAGTGCTTCTGCCTGTCATTTATGCTTAACAGACTGGCTTTCTTTCTTTTTTTCTCCCATGCCCTCTCCTTGTCTCTACCTTTTAATTTTTTATTATTATTATTATTATTTTTTTTACTTATTCCAAAATACTTTGTCATATGTAGGAATTGTCAGTAGAAGATAGTAGTTTTTCTGTAATTTCCCTGGAAAGGCATGAGTTAAAATGCATAAATGAATATTTTGATCACTTCTAGAGAATGAATGCTGTTATGGGACTCAGAGCATGGAAACCAATTAACCAAGTATTAAACAGTTTCTAAGTAGTACCCTCTGCCCTTTCCATTTCCCAGTATCTGCTAGATACTAAAAAATGTATATAAGAGATGGTAAGATGGTACCTCAAGTCTCCCCATGTACAAGAACAATCATACCACTAAATCCAAAAGTTTTGGTAGTTAAATTTCTTTTTCAGTCTAAAAGAAAGCTAATTATATTTACCACTTTGACTAGGTTGTAATGAAAGCATTTATAACACTATCAAATTTTCTGAATAATTCTACTAGGAGCAATAGACATTAGTGGATTAAGACATCCTTGACAGAGTTAAAATTTAGCAGCCCTCTCCATCATCATTCATCTGCTGGTGAATTAGGACCAGGCAGCCAAATGGTGGTGTTATAACAGAGAAAACAGAGTCAATGAGCTGAAATTGGAAAAGGTCAACAGAGCAAATTTAGAAATAAAGGACTGATGACTTCAAAGAGCAGTTAAGTCTTTATTAGCTTAAGAAGGCAGAAATCATTTTAAGCATGCAAGTGCATCACCTCTGGTTTCTGGCCAATAAAATTGTGTTTTCTTCTGTGAATGTTTTTAGTCTCCAAGAAATTCTTGTTCCTCTTTCCAAAGGTCCAGTTCCTTCTTCCAAAGGTCCATCCCAGCCTTCCATTGGACTAGGTCCTTTTCCCAGACTTCAATTTCATCCATTAGTAGAGTGTTGACATTGTCCCAAAAGTTCATGTTTTTTTTCCAGAGAGCCATATTCTTTTCCCAGGCAGCCATATTCTTGTCTTGGAAGGTGGTGATCATATCCCTGTTCCCTTCCCATAAGAACTTGAGACCTTCTACCTTGGTCTCTTTCCATTTCCTAAAAGTCTGGTTTTCTTCCAGTAATGCTATCACTTTTTCTTGTAAATCTGCGATTAGCTGGCTTGTCAAGTTCCTGAAATATACTGTCAGCTTGTAACCAAGGAAGACAGATGATTTAGCAAGTTGGGAAAACCTGAAATACCACCTTGAAAGTGACATAACTGTAGGCCTGTTCGTGATGCAAAGCCAGATCCTATAACAGCAATAACAAAATCAAATTAAAAGACAGAAACAATGAGTTTGCATTGTAGAAAAGAATGAAGTAAATACTGTTATCAAGCTTACTGTTACTGCAATCTCTAGGTGAATTCATAAGAAACACAACACTGTATTTTAATTGTTGAAATCAAATAAGGAACAACAAAGTAAGAAGTAGCCAAAGTAATTATTGGAAATGTGTATCCCTTCTACTTCATCTGCATAACACCTATTATGAATTGGAATCCTGTTTTTTCTTAGGATAGGATAAAAGAAAACATTGAAGAACAGCTTTGACAGAAGTTTTCCATGGTGTTCTGGTATTAGTCCTCCATCAAACCTGCAAAAGTCACAGTAAGATGTAATGATAGATCTCCTCAGTGACAACAAATCATCTGCTTTTTCGGCTGGTCTGTTGTCATGGTTGCCTCCATGATGTGAAACGTATAATTTATAAAGGGAATTGGAAGCACTTCAAGCATAGTTCTTTACTGTCAGTATTGATGTATCAACCTGTATCTAAATAATACAGTTTTGTCTAAATAGGATTTAGGGTTTGATGTAGGAATTACTAAATGCTTTTTTTATGGTTTACAACAACCAACTTCTTCATGAGGGGAGTGGAGGGGCAGGCACTGAGCTTTGCTCTGGGGATGGGACCTGAGGGAACAGCATGGATCTGGAACAGGGGAGGGTCAGGCTGGATATCAGGAAAAGGTTCTGCACCCAGAGGGTGGTTGGGGTCTGACACAGCTCCCTGGGGCAGCACCGAGACTGCTGGAGGTGAAGGAGTGTTTTGGACTACACTCTCAAATGTAGGGTCTGATTTTGGGGTGGTCCTGTGTGAAGCCAGGAGCTGGGCTCAATGATCCAGCTAGGGATATTCTGTGGTTCTATGAAATGGGCCTGATACGACGATAATGATGTTTCTGCCCTTCAAATGTGTGTGTTAGTGAAATGAAATCCATTTGCAACAAACAAACAAACCTCCCAGGATGCTTCAGACCGTCCTATTCTGCAAGTCATCAGTAAGAATCTTGACAGTATCTTTTGATTTGCATAAGTTTAATATGCACTGTGAGCATCCATAACTGGAGCTGGGCACATAACAATTTTTGAATTAACGGTGGAAACAGAAAGGAGAGGAAACTATCCAGATGTTTGAGAGGTGCAGGCTGCAAAAATAGAAGACAGATATTCTACTTCAAACAGAATTTTCTGTTTTCTCTCAGGAGTACTTTATCTTGTCTCCGTGTTTTTAGGTATTGGCCTCCTGATTTCCCCCCCCCCCCCCGAGTCACTGTATGCCTGTCATACCAGCAGCTTCTTCCCCAAGAATACTTGCTACCCCCTGACAAAAAGGTCAATAACAGAGAAAATGTATCCTGTTTGTTTTGCTTTTAATATACCTTGTTTTCCCTAAAACCAGAGGAACATGTTAGTACCTCTCCACCATTCCCCATGCCTCTCCTTTCATTTCACTTCTTTTCAACTCTCATGTGCATTTCAGTTCCACCCCCATTTCACTTAACACCTTTATATCTGCTTCAGGAGGTATTTTACATGTTCTTATATGAAGGCAGTTCTCAAAACTCACTCTCCAAACTCACCTATGTGCCCTCTTGCAGCCAGCTCTGTGCATCCTGTAGGCAGTGGTAATGAACTGTTGGGTCACATCAGCTGTAGTGATGTCATATTTCAGGCTGGCGATGCTTGTGTCACATTACTGAGTGCGCCTGAGGTACTGCTTAGGGTGGTACACAGATGTAAGAGGAGGAGTGGCTCTGGGAAAAGTCAATGGTATCTTCTTGCCACTTTTTCTGCTTATGCAGGCAGTTCTGGAAGGCAGCCTGTTTGGCCTGTTCTATGTTATGTATGCAGTTTTGACTCCACTGCATAGAATTATGCAATGTCTCAGGTTGGAAGGGACCTCAGAAATCATCTAGTTCCAAACCCCTGCCACTAGCAGGGATGCCATCCACCATATCAGGTTTCCCAGGGCCTCAGCTAACCTAGTCTTGAACACCTCCAGGGATGAGCCATCCACAACCTCTCTGGTTAACCTGCTCCAGTGCCTCACCACCCGCTGAGTGAAGATTTTCCTCCTAATCTCTAATCTAAATCTCCCTCTTTTAGTTTAAAGCTATTCCTGCTTGTCCTGTCATTATCTGATGAGCACAGCGTCACTCTATCTTTTTTATAAGCCCCCTTTAAGTACTGAAAAGCCGCAATGAGGTCCCTCTAGAGCCTTCTCTTTGTGTAGACTGAACAGCCCCAGCTCTCTCAGCCTTTTTTGTAGGAGTGTACTCCAGCCCCTTTATTATATTTGTGTCCCTCCTCTGGGTGCATCCTAACTGGCAACATCCTTCTTGTGCTGGGGGCTCCAGACCCAAATGCAATACTCCGTGTGGGGCCTCACAAGGGCACAGCAGACATGAGACTGGATGTCCAGAAGCAAATTTTCCATGGGGTTGCAATAACTGGAAATCTGTTTCTTCTGAAATAACCCATGGCTTTATCAGATCTCACTAGGGACCTTAGTCAGATGTCTTCTGCCTTACCCTGTTTTGGGATGTTGAGAACGGGACCTTTGCCATTATAATATGGCAATATTTAGTATTGCACAAGAGACACACAGCCCACAAACTGAAATGACTGCAGTTCTTCTAGAACCTACAGGCAACTACACAAAATGTCAAGGACTCATTTAGAGTGAGGAAAAATAAACAAAAAAAAACAAAACAGATAGCATGATAAAATAGATGTAGGGAACCTTAGTACATATATTTCATTTTACAGTGTTCACTAAATGCATAGCATTAGGATTCATGTAAGATATATTCAAAAAGAAAAATTGCCAGATTGTTTCTGTTTGAAAAAATAATCTGAGAGGCAGGAAGGGTTCAGAAACTGGAAATGGTGGAGATAACATGGCCCTCCTCATGTAATAACATCCCCTCCTTCTCTACTACCATGCTGTGCAGTCGTTGTGTCTTGGCACTGCCTTTCAGGAAGATCGTAGGTTTCAGGTCCTTTCCATGACTGACTCAGCTTCCAACCTTGGAGTGAATGGGAACCTGTTCATTTAACTCAGCTTGTTTCCCTGATTGCAAATTCAGTACGGATACAGACACTTCCTGATGGTTTTTGAATGTGGTGGAGGAGGAGAGGTTCACGAGGCTTGCTGTGGTTCCCTGCTTCATGTCACAAAAATGAGCATCAGCATTCACAGAAATATGTATGCGTTTTGCTCTTGTGGTGTGACAGGGAACTGGGGGAAATTATGGACATGTATGGTTGTTTTTATAAATGGAAAATTAGTTAGGGATGTCTTTGGTGCCCAAACTTGTTTTGTCTGCCAGGACATGGCTGTTCCCCTAAGCTTTGTAGTGCAGTGTGCTAATGCAGTGCTGTTCCACTCTGAGGAATAGCAGCTTGCATCAGTGACAGTACCATATCACTCTCTATAGATAGCTCAAACTGCTCTGTAAAATGGCATTACTTGCTCTCCAGGTATTTGTTTTAGGTCACCATTTGTTCTGCTATTTCCTCTACAGGGTCATTATTGGCTTTCTTACAATGCATAAAAACCATCAAGAAAACAGTGTTTGTAAGATTACATTAAGGCCTTTAGATTAATGAACAGTTTTATTCAGTGTCCTTTAGAAAAGAATAAGCTAAAATGCCTCCTTGCGTAAGACAATCTGCACCTCAACCAGTGCGGACAGGTAGTTCCTAAGCAGGTTCTCCCAGCTCAGATCTTAGGACTTCTCCCTCGTGTGCCCTGTGCTCTGTGTGCTTTCTTAGTGCTTTTCAAAGGGATACATAAGTATGATGCAGCAGCAAAATGGGTTGAAAAGCTTTGTATAAGGAATTAAGGTTAATTATCAAGGTAGACTTTCTCCCATGTAAGTGTTGGAGAGAGAAACCAACTCTGTTTCGAATTTAACAACAAAGATCTCTCAGCAGATTTTTTTTTTCCTCCTTTTTATTTCCCTTCCTCTTCCACATTTTCTTTTGTGGTACAAGAATGTGCAAAATAGGCTTCTCACTACTGGTAGGCAAAGCTTTTGGTGGTCAGAAGCTATTCTAGTCCTCTGAATCATGCTTTTTTTCAGGTTTAAGTAAAGAACACAATTTCTCAGGGCGTTGTTTAAACCTTCAGGCTACATAGCAGTGTTCTCTTTGTTGCATCTGAGATCTTCCACTTTTTCTTTTCCTTCCTTTGTCTTCTGTGCTCAGATTGTTCTTTGCTATCACATCTTCCCATTTATTAATTCCTCCCCATGTACCTATTTATCAGTCTAGTCCCCACAGCACCTCAGTCACAGCGGTTTGTGTTTGTCCTCCTGTGCCTGTGGAAAGGGTCTCAGCCAAAAGAGATGGGAGGGGTTCTGCTGGGAAATGGAAATGCTGTTTGTAAATGGTGTGAGAGAATGGATTTCTGTGGGCGTGCTCCATCATTTTAAAAATGTCTGTCCCAGATAGCTATCTGTCAGACAGTACAGCAGCTAGTAAAATATCTGCAGTAACTTCTATGGAAAAGTTATCAAAATTCCTAACGTGACCATGACAAGTAAATTAAAATGTGTAGGCTGAAATGTACCCCCAAACTAATCCTTAAACACTGACAAACCTGAACAGTTCACATACTTGTTAATTGCTTATCATTTCTTCCTCAGAGAGGATACAATTAATATATAAAAGGTGAGCATGTTAAGGTCTAACCAAACCACTTATATTTTAAGACTGGAAATAAAAATAGAAAAAATACAAAAACTTAAAGCTTTATTCCATGTCCTTCCTACACAACATGTTACCTGCATTAAATGCATTAGCTGCCTTTGCAGACTGGCGATGTCTTTGGAAATGGTCTGACTGCTTTTAAAGGCAGAAAGGACGAGGCCAAGAAAAGCAGGTACTGCCTGCCCTCCCCACTCCCTGTTCCTGGCTGGACAGTCCCAGTACTTGGCTTTCTTCCCTAGGCAGTTCAACCCTAGCCCTGCACTTCTGCACGAGACTGTGAGTGCCCATCTATATTCAGGCAGTCAGGCACCTCACCTGGCTACTGTGGGTCTCTGTGCCCATAGGTCCTGCCCTCAGCTCCTAGCCCCACGATGTCCCTCCTTCTCCTTTCCTCCTCCTTATAGGACCCTTTCTAATTCTGTCTTCTATCTCTGTTTGTCCTAGCAAGTGTTTGTTGTTGTTTTGTTAGGTTTTGTTTTTTCTTCCATCTTCCAGCAAGATGCTTCATCAGAATGTGATAGATGTTAGCTGGATGGTCTCTGAGCTCTAATGATCCCTTGTGCCCCATGCCATGACCAACCAGGCCAGCCATTCCAGCGCACATGGTGACTCTTATAGAGACAAACTTATACCATTGTTCAGAATTTATAAGCCATAGGGGTAGATCCATCTAGCGACTCATACATATGTAGCCTGAAACCAAAGCTGTGCTCGCTGTACTTTGAAAGCACCTTTCTTGCAAGCAGTGACTTTGGTTTATTAAGAAGATAATGCAGCATTTAACTAAGTTCATGTTGGACTGGCCACTGCGTTGGTTTCTTTATTTTCTATCTCAGAGCCAGAATAATACTGCCTCAGAGCCATGCAGTCCACCACAGACATTTCATCATGAGATATTTTTTTCTAGGGCTTCTTGGCATAGCAACATAATGTTCCAAAAGGCTTGGTCACCATCATATTTTTATGAGCCAGAGTTATAAAATGCTATGTTAAATACTTCAGAAGAAATTAGAAGTTAATTCAGTGGCACCGATCATTACCTTATTCTGGTATGTGATTAAAGAGATGCTGTCAGAGTGGGTAGCACAAAAATTAACTTAGTTTGACAAGTATTTCAATTAGCAGCTCTTTTCTTGGATATTCTACTCCTGCTTCCTTGATTTCTAATTCCTGAGACAAAACACAAGATTAACTCACAACAGATGTCTTCTTGGTCTTATTTCAGTCAGACCTTCAGAAAGATGCAAACTGCCTCATGGTGATGCATCAGAAAATGAGATTCACAGGCTATTGTTTGCCTCTTAATTTTCGTTTTATGTTTAAATGACTGCTGCCATTTCTGCCATGCTGGAGGTCTGCTTTCGCATGAAGCTCACAGAGCTGGATCCTTTGCAATGACATCTTCTCAGGTCCTGCTTCCCATTTCAACTGGCAGCAAGTGACTCCTGCTGGCCCAGCATGCAGAAAAAGAGCAGCTGAAAATGCAGCGAGTGGCACTGGGTGTAGATGTTATTTCTGCCTCTTTTTTGTTTGTTTGTTTCCATTTTCTCAGTGTCTCCACTTCTGGAGTAAAGTGAACAGTTAGATCACTGCTGGAAACTGTTACGACTCAGACAAGGATCCATAGGAGAAACTAAAGTAACCAGGAGAAGAAATTAGTCTGCTTATAATAAAAGCCATTAAAACTAGCTAGCCTTTTCATATTGTCTCTCAAAATATGAACATCACAGGCCACAATTGGAGGGAATGAGAAAAGAAGGTGGCTAAAATAGAAAATGCTGAAAAGGTCAAAATCAGATGTTTACATGGAGGGTATATGACACATTCAGACTTCTAAAGCTCATGCTTGTTGGAGGCAAGTGCAATACAAAAAAGCTGAGAGGAATTTGTTATTCACTCTCATGCTGCCTGTAATTGTGATGGGAATTATCCATGACAGTGAGCTAAAACTCTTTTTCTGCAGTCTTGTTTTGATTGTAATCTTGCTCTCTGCTTTGAATGCTATAAGGAATTCATGTGCACAGAGGAGCAGGATGAGAAGGAAATCCTTGTTCTGAGAGGAAAACTCAGAGCACCATAGACAACACAGACTAAGTCTATGTCTAAAGTGCAGACTTCTTTTTCTTGTTTGTAAATATAGAAAAGCTGAGCTTGGGTCTTCTTCTGATATACTGTCTGATTTTAAAATAAAATAAAATAAAATAAAAGCTGTGGTAATCATACAGAGTCACTGCTGGGTAGTCCAGACTCCATCTTATCCCAGAAACAGTCACTAATACTAGTTCTAGTATGGTTGTGTGGTTGTGGCCATACTTCTGTCATTGATAATATAGCTGTTTTTTGTTTGTTTGTTTGTTTGTTTTTTTCTTCTTCCAGATGATAAACTTGAGAGGTGTTCTGTAAAGAAAACCGACACTTTGTTAACTATGCAGTTGATGTGCACAGCTCAGTTTTTTCAGTGTAAAGGTAGTATTGAATGGTATTAAAGGAGGTAGATTGGACAAGTATGTCTCTTCTGCACTCTTCTGCTACGGCGTATTTGTTCATATATTAAAAAACCAACCAAACAAACAACAAAACCACTTCTTACATCATACTACATTGCTTGCTCAGATCTGAGAAGCAAGATAAAGTGCTGCTTTCTCCTGTCCCTTACAGATATTGCTGCATGGATGAATTTCTAATGGGTTTGTGGGGAATTATTTTCACTTTTTTGGATCGATTTTCTAAAGGAGATGTTTCCCAGTGAGGTATGCCTTTGTACCGTGTGCCCAGGGCACAGTGTTGGCAGCAGGGTGTGTGTGAGGAGAGGCCAGGGCTGTCCAGTGCCAGTCCCAACCCATCCCAGCCAGCTCCAGGCCCCGCCGCAGGCCACAGAGTCCCTTGGTGCTGCCAGTAGGAAACATGTCATTACCCAAATTTGTTTTGATCAGCAATAAATCTCCCTTCACTTGGCACTCTTTAGACTCTTTAGTATAGAGGAGGAGATTGAGAGGAAAGAGACAGACCCTACTGTACACCTTCACAGTGCTACACAGGTGGAGGACAAAGGACAACAAACATAAATTGAAAAAACACGATATTTCACCTGGATTCAGTTCTTCAGGGAAGAACTTCTTCACCGTTAGGATAGTAAGGCATTGGAACAAGTTGCCTAAAGAGGGAGACAGGCTGTGTGGCCTTGGAGGTTTTTCAGACCTTGCTGGCTAAAGCCTTGAGTCAGCTAGTCTGAGCTGAGCAGGAAGAGGAGCTGGAGGCTTCCAGTTTGAGGTACTGTACGGCACATGAAACTAGGAAGGAACTGATTTTTGTTGCTGTTTCTGTTTGTTGTTGTTTTGTTTTTATTTTTGTTTTTATTTTTTTATTTGTCTTGTCTTCCACTTGCCATGTCTATTTCCATAAATAAATCTGATCAAATTGCTGGCTAAAATATCATGTGAATTGGATTCAACTGTTTTCAGTAACAGCAACTCTTTTTCCCTATGTCTTTATAAAATTGTGCACAGCATCTTGAGATAGATAAAATAAGAGCTACGTTATTGTCAAGATTAATGATGTCTGAGGTTCCTTCATTAGGGAGCCGTTTGTTGAACTGGACATTTCACTCTCGTACTTCTGTCAGTGAGCTCTCATCTGCAACTTCTAAGCTGGGGACCAGAGGGCTGTGCACTTGTCTCACTTGTATCCTCCAAACCCCTGATAAGAGCATAGTTATTGTACTTTATATGTAAACTTTGAAGTGAAAAGCTCTGGTTTTATTTTTTTTTTCTGCTATTTTATTTTATTTTATTTTATTTTATTTTATTTTATTTTATTTTATTTTATTTTATTTTATTTTATTTTATTTTATTTTATTTTATTTTATTCCTACCACTGCTGTTTTACCTCACTTACAAATTATGCACTGCACTGTTTGCCCTCTTGAAATTGTCTGTTTTTTTGATTCTTATGCTTTCTACTTTTTTTTTTTTTTTTTTTTTTTTTTTTCTTTCAGCACTGCTTTAGGTCACTTTGTATGGTACATGACTCTGAGTGCTATTTATGGGGTTTGATTTATTGCCTTATTCTCCCAAATCTAGCCATTCTATTTATGTATTTTGTTTTGCTCTCTCAGAACCACATTTTCCCTGCAAAGTTGCCTATGTTGTTTTTGAAAGTCTTTTCTGAAAAAGATGTACCTCACATATAGTCCTCAGTATCTTTTTAAAAGAGAGAAACAATTTAGCTAAGCAAATCTTTCTTATGTGTTTTTCTTTTCCTATTTTAAATGACATTAAAAGATGACTGTATGCAGTATTCTGTTTTCACAATTTATTTCTGAGTTCTAAACTGTATGTTGCACAACAATAGATCTGCTCTGTTTTTGTACAACAGATGGCAGGCAGCTTAGATGGGAAAGACTGTCAGAACTGGTCAAGAAGCGTGGGATTTAGCTGCATACAGGAAGATGTCTAATGGAGCTGGCTAATACAACACAGGACTTGATAGAGACCATGCACCAGACTAACGCAGGTTGTCTGAAATGGTATTAGACACATATATTTAAGAAAAGGAATGTCCCAATTGTACTGTGTCAGTCTCACTCTCTGAACTAAATTACACAGGTAGAGATTCAAGCTGTCCAAGGAGAAAGGGACCCCAATGTATTTCCTTTCTATGTATCTGCAAACTACGCTTTTCTAGCAATGAGGCTGTGTCGTCTGCTGCTGTTCTGTTGTTTGGAGCCTATGTCCACAACTGGGTAACAGCAGATTGGATAGTCTTTGTGAAGTTCAAGAACTGGAAAGTGTTAAGGTTAAGGTGGGAGAAATTCCTCTGTTCCTGACCCAAATGTGCTTCAACCTAAGCTGAGGTTTGTGGACCAATCCACCCATATTTTAAGTGCTTGTGATTCCACTGTCTCTAAGGCCAGGTGTTTTCATTCAAAGTAGACTTGAATTTCACTCACAAGTAACACACTACTTTGGAAAAGTCTGTTTTAAAAACATAAAAAAAACAAACAAAAAAAAAAACACCACTGTACACTTCCTACGTTTGCTTTAGAATCACACTGAGCATCCTCATTTAGAGTCTAAGATTAAAGTAGAATGAGTTATGAGCATTGTGTAAGATAATGAACCTGTGTAAACTACCTGCCTGAGAGAATATGTGTCCATGTGTTAATAAGGGCAATATGCAGGGACAAACTACTGTGAGTACTTTGTTTCATTTTTTCTGTGCCTTTTTTTTGGGCTCTGATGAGACCTTACCTAGGTCCTGGCTGTGTGGGAGCCAATTCTTCTTCCAAATTTTATGTTATCTTAGCAGGAGGTTGCTCAGTAGGCTGATGTAAATAAATGATTAGGAAAGGTTTTCATGCTTTAGATTGTAGCTATGAGGCTTTACAGTTCTTTGAAATTAGCTTTATACCAGTGTAATCACTTAAGCTTTAGAGACGTTGTGCTTGATTCATGGTTAAAAACAAACCAAAAAAAATGGAGATGGATGGGGAATCAAGACATCTATGTCTTTTGTCATTTGAAAGAGCTTGGTGAATAATGTCAATTCTATTCTAATGTCACCTGCAGACATGCAGTAAGTGCTGTGCTTGCCCTGCCTACCTTGGTGTTAATGATGTGGAGCAGCAGGATGCTGCAGAATGGGCCGAGGCACAGCTGACCTGCACTCAGAGTGCTGCTGCTGAGGGCAACTTACTTCATCTCTCAGCCCTTGTTTCTCCTCTCACTCTGTGTTCAGATGATAAACTTAAAGACAGGACAGCCTAATTCTAAAGTAAAGGCAAAACATCTAGCCCAGAGGGACCCTGACTGTGTTCGAGATTAGGTTGTACTGCAGCACAAAATGCAGTTGTGGGACAAACACTGCTGGTTTTCGTGCTCTGGTGTAGCTTGCTTTGAATGTTCCCATCTCCAAAGTGCTTTTCGAAGTGTGTGCAAACTGGGGATGCAGTCTCAGAGTGTGGGTTATGTTGGATGTAGCTGAGTGTTTTTTTTGTTTGTTTCTGTTTTTGCGCCTGGCAAAATATTTAAATCTCACTACCACGTTGTTGTTCTCTCAGTTGTTCATGTATCCGTTTCATTATCCAGCAGCGAAAACAGCCTATTGAGCATAGAATTTGTTTCCAAGGGAATTGTTTCCTGGCCTCTAATCGAGTGGATGCTTTTAGTGCTATAATATCAGATTATTCAGTGTTGTCATATGGGTAGTTTGCAATGTTTTTCCATTGTTACAACATCAACATTTCATTAAGCTAAATGTTATTAAACAGTTTCAATTATCTGAGTCTTGCTTCTGCAGGCATTTCTAACACCTCCGTGTTAAAGCTAAACATTTAATTTATATATTTATCTCTTTTATGTGAAAGAGGAAAGCTTCTTGTTCCAGCCAGGCAGCGGAGAACTGCTGCCAAAATATGCCAGAAAGGTTACCCTAAAGTGTGCATAGTAACTCCGTTAGTAGAACTGCTGATTTACCATACCTGTGGTATGGTTTGCAATTTAGATAAAACTAATGGTAAACATAGCAACTTGAAAGAACAGTACAGCACGATGTCTCACAGAATACCTCTGGGCAAAACAACCTGTTTAGGAAAAAAAGATTGAATAGGTTTTTGAATGATAGAAAAGTTACTGGCTGGAGTTTAGATCAGATGATTTCTTACAGGTGTTTGACACAACTAGCACAGGCACTGCAGTAGTTAGGAAGAGGAAGAAGGCAGTAAGGACTCTTCAGTTGCATGTGGATTTTTGTATGCATGCTTGCATGCTGTCATGTTTTGCTTGGACAAAGGCATGATTTCCAGATAAACCATACCTTCCTGGTAGGTCAAGATAGGGATCAGCAGAGAAACAAGGCAGAACCCGTGGCTTTGGGGAGGAGGGGGAAACAGTCTGGCAGCTGTGGCAAGTTGGAGTGGGGCTTTATTACTGTCCCGCTGCTGCCATTGGAATTTCCACAGCCTAGAGAGCATTTGTATGAAAGATCCAATCTTATCTTATAAGTTAAAGCAAACTAGCTAACTCCCAGTTACCCTTCACTTAGTAACCAAATCAGACGTTCTCCTGTTACTCTGATTAATGCTGAGATGTATACTTTCTGCTATACTGCCAATTCCTTTCCAAATCTCACTCAGACATAGCCTTTGTCTCCTGGCTAGTGATGTCTCTCTGTGTGTCTTCCTTGGTCTGTTGACTTATGCAGCCTGTCCACCTGCACTGAATCAGTGTTTTTGGGAACCAGCACTGGGTTTCATTCTTATTTGTATTTCAGTACCCCTGGGTACAAGGGAGATGAGCGTCTAAGTAGAATGTTGCAAAATATCATGTCAGTCAGTATTGCTTTGAAATAATGTATGCAGTTTAAGAATTAAATAACCATTGCCATCTCTGTGATAAAGTTTAAAACTGTTTAGCTGTTTTGCAAGCAGATGAACATACATGAAGACAGAGACTTCTGTAGTGCTCAGAGGATTTAGACACAGTGGTTCCATGTTTTTTAATTGGATTGATTATTCAAACTGCTTAGGTGGGATTAAAAATTTCAAACAGTGGTTATATAAACATTAAATTGAATACTTTGATTTTAGTAGTGTATCAATATAGTAGACACTTTGTCTGTATTTTGCTTCAGTTCCTATGCATCCGTATGACTTCAACACTGCTTATAACTGCCATAACTTTGTACTGTATGTAGGTTTTTGTTCTGTAAACAGTAAGTTAAACTTTCACAAAAGGAAGTTAAATCCTAAATACGTCCTGACGGCTCTATTAATCATATAAAAGCCATGATTTTTGTTATGCATCTTCACAGAGAATTTTATGCATAAAGAATTGCCTGTTTTAATTTGAATACTCTTCACAGAAGAAAAACAGATCATTGAGAATAAAAGCCTGGAAAATGCTGCAAAGCTGTGCTGATGGACCAGAGCAGCCAGGCCACTGACAATCAAGGAAAGCAGCAGCAGGTTATCAGAATATTCCCAGGTAATTTACTGCACTGCAGGCATTGTAATGAGTTCCCCAGCAGAAATGGGATAAGCTGTTAGGCAGGCATACTACTGAAAATGCAAAACTGGTTCTAAAGTCAAGTAGACATTGTCATGTAAGTAGAAATCTGCTTCTTATCCCTGTACAGATTTCAAAATGAATAATAACAAAGATAAAAAAAGGGTCAGGAAAGAAAGTGATGCCGTGTTTCTTTGTTCTGTGTCTTAAAGGGAGAACTGATTGACACAAGGTCTGTGCTTAGCTTCCAGGTTGCTGAAAGATGTTTGCGTAAGGGAAGTGCAGCTGTCATGTTATGTGCTGTCACATTGTGATCTTCCTTCATTTCTCAGTAGACATGTGTATCTTACATAGCAGGTGGTGTACAACCTGCAGAACAATCCATGACTATTATGGATAAAGTGACCCAGTCAGATGTGCCCACTGAAATTAGCATTATAGGAAGACCATGGAGCTTGGTTCATGCTGTGTTAAAATTGTGTTGATGACATTGACAAGTGTGTGTTGAAAGACCAGTGCATTTAAAATTAATATTTTTGTCGGCTTCACAGGAACTGTGAAGTTAGTAGCAGCCAGGTATGTGTAATGCTATGACTAATTTCCAGGTTTTCAAGCTATACTATAAATACAAGAGTATTCCTCAGTTTTGGTGACTATATTTTATCTAACTTGAGAACTTTCCTTATAATCTCTGGAGGTTTAGAATGCCTTCCCCAAAAATGGCTCTAGGAAACAGTGTACATGTAATCCTCTGATTTACACAGCAGAGCAGGACTTCAGTGAACTCAGTATCTAACCTATTTTTTTCCTTCTATGAAGATATTCAGTATCTTCCATGGAAAAATCCTCCACAATCTTATTTGTAGAGTGCTCATGTACTAAATACTCATAATTATGTCATGGCTTGTGTCATGTCACTAAATAGTCCTGTCAGAGAGAGAAAGTCTTGCAGGCATGTTATAGTTATATAACAGCAATGCTGTTCTTTTAGGCAGTGTAATACATAGCAAGAGAGAACCTCTGGGGGTTTACAGTGAGCAAAGCAAGTAAGCAAGTTCAGAAAGGACCCCAGGGAGTGGAGTTGAAGGTATGCTCATGCTGTAGGCCATGATCAGTCAAGAGAATTCAGAGGTTCTGTTTTCTAGAGTAGCCTTCTTTGGAGACTGTCTTCCTCCTTAACTCTGCTTATTGCTCTCTCTCTTTTTTTTTTTTTTTTTTTTTTTTTTTTTTTTAAAGAATTCCTTGGCTGTATAGTAGAGAAATACATCCAAAAGCAGAAGTATATTTTAAAGTAGCTGCTATGAGTAATAAAAATTGATTTCGGGAAATAATGGCCATTTCAGGTAACTAGGTTGTAATGAGAATGAGATGCTTGTCCAAGTCTTGCAGAGTTTCGTATAAATCAGTATTTATGACATATAATCTTCTGATTTAATAGACAATGTGTTCAGGACTAGTGTTTGGAATAGCAGAGGCAAAGCTGAGGCTGTCAGAGGGAATATCTGCACAAGTAATAAAAGCACAGTTTACCAGAAAGGATATCCCTACAAAAGGATGTAAAAATTGCCAGGTTTTGAAATGGGAGAAGATTTCCTCAGCTGAATTTAATCAACTAATTTGTGTAATTGTTCTAATGAAATCTTATCTTCAATAATATTTCTACACAGACATGCAAATTATGAAATATTAAGAGCATGACACAATACAAAGGGAAGATGGAATAAATGAAGTCAAAGCCAGAGGTGGTGGTACTTATCAAGTGATCCTGGTCCTGTGGTGTCATGTCTGTTTCTAATTTTCTTAGTAATTGATCAAAACGGTGTAATTTATTTTTTGGTTTGCAGAAGGGAGGCTAACAAAAAAGTACTAAAATCCACTGTGTTGGCATTGTTTCTGCTCTGTATTTTGAAAAAGCAGTTTGACCTTGTATATTTTATAATGTAAATGACTGATTTTCTATTTTGGCAGTAATCAGAGCGGCTTTGAGTAATCATTAACATTAAATATTTTTAATTTTGTAGAGGAGGATATGTTCATTAAAGATTACTAAGAGAATCATCCACATCATCTATTTTCAGCGGTGTTTTGAATCATGGAATTATGTCCTAAATAATGACAAACATCAATCACTATACCACCAGTGTTAAATAAATAAATGAATAATATAGGATGTTTGAGATGACTACAGAGTCATTAGATTGTATTGACTCAGGAGTAGTCATGAAAGTGTTGGAGTAGAATGTAGTCAATAAAAAAATTAAGGACAAATCTGGTCTTAAAGCAGATAGAATAAAACTGTATTTGTTAAAGTCACAACAAAGCTGATGGTACACCATCATAAGACACAGAAGGATATCAAATATAGAATTATTTTAAAGGGCTGATGTATGTTTTTGGTGTAGTAGCTTAGGAAAAGAGAAAGGGGGAATTATTTTCCCTGCATTGGTGTGGAGAACAGGCATAGACAACTTGTTTTTGTGCTTGAGAATCAAGCTTTGGATTAGATTGGAAAGATCTGCAGAGGTGAGAAGGATCAGTGCAACAAGAAAGTGCACGGGGCTCAAAAACACGTATCTGGGCAGAGCATGGAGAGTTCACTGTTTTGATCTATTTTCATATTTTAATTGGAATTCTGTGCTGTAGTTGTGTCCAGTCTTGGGTGTCTTACCTTCCATGATATGCTACAGATACCGTGATACTGAATTACTTTTCAGGAGGAAAAGAAACATTTGGGGGCTTCAGGACATCAACATAAAAAGTTTAAAAGGAAATTTGCTCTTACAACTTACAGCCCTGTGCAGGCAAACAGATTTGTTTGGTTCATTGATTGGAAAGAGTCTCTGTTCTTACTAACTCAGTTCCTTGTATTGTTTAAGTCACAATCTGGTGGGAAATGAGGCACTGTTGTTTGTATGTTATAGTTCCTTGTCTTTGAGTATAATTGCAATTATGTTCTGTGGTTATAAAAAAATACTCTGAATGTATTATAAGAAGACAGGAGGGAAGGAAAAACCTGCTGCATTGCAGTACAGAGCCTATTCCCAATTCCTAATATAATTTACTTACAATGAATTCTGCAAATTATTCATAAAACAGCAGTGGGCCTCATTTAACAACACGACAGGGCTGCATGTAATTAGAACTGCTTTAAAAAGTGTTTTTCCCCCCTATAGATCAATTGTTCCTGCTAAAACAACACGTACATTTTTTTTCTTCACTGTAAAGTGCCGTGCCCCCATCTGAGGAATTAAACCTAGCTCTTAGTCTGGGAGTGCCAGGTGAGTGCTCTGGGTGATAAAATTTATGGTGACCTGCCCTGAATACGGCTTACCTGTTCCTTCTCAAGAGTTAGCAAATTGATATTGCTTTGCAGAGACACAGCTGGAGCCATGTTCTACCCATATCAAGAGCATGAAGGTTTAATATCAAGACTGGGCAGAACCATTGTAGGTGACCCATTTAATCCAGAGGAGAGCCAACAATGTTATACTTCTATTTACTCATCCCAGTATGGTGTCTGAATTGTAATTTCACAAAGTCAGACCATTTCTCTGATGTGCCAAAGTAGAAAGTATACGTTTCTAGTACGTGCCTAGAAGGGTATCTATGCTATCACTTCAGTTAAAACATTTTGTGTTTTAAATGAAATTTTAATTTTGTGATAATTTCCAAGGTAATGGAACCTAATACCACTGAGATGGTAGTCAAGTGCAGTCAAACCTGTTTGAAGTAACTGATAAATACATAATTTTTGTTTTTTCTTTTTTTTTCTGAATGCATCCACTGCTCTAAGTGGATTTAGTTCTCTGCTTTAAGCTATTTGATGAATTGACCAGATCACAGATCCTGGTTCTTTTTGAAGACTCTCCTGACAAGTACTACCACAGTAGGTAGTACTCTGAGTAGGAGTACTTACTACTTACTGAGTAAGAGTACTTACTACAGAGTAAGGCAGTGCTGTTGGAGAGCGAGGGAAGAGATGACAGGGAAAAGGAGATGCTGCTTCAAGACATTTCCACTGCAGAGTTTGTGTGTGAAATGCTAAAACAAACAAGCAAAACACCAAAAACACAAACAAAAAACCTACAGCCCTCAAGCAGTCCTAATGTTTAAAAGCGTAATTCAGAACTCACCAGAGTTGAGGGGGATCTTTCCATTATATTCATTGGGCTTTAGCTCAAGCTGTGAATGTTTAACAAATGGTTGTTATGTTCCATTTAGATAACTATCTCTTCCTTTCTCTATTTTCAGATTGTTCAAGTTTGCTTTGCCCACAGCATTATTCTGTATGTCATTTGTCTCACTCTCTAGTGTTTCTATGCCAGTGGCCTAACTTTAAATGGGATTTAGATTAGCTATATAATCATTTTTTCTTGGTCTGTGTTGAACAATAATTCTTGTGTTCAAATCACAAAGCATTTAAGTCAGATAATGCCATAGAGACTTAGGGGGTCAGTACTTTACAAGAAAAATTATAGGTTAGAAGGGTGGGACTTTGATTTTTTATTTTCATTTCAACATTTCCTTTCTCATACCTCACTTGCTCAGGCCTTTGCAAATGTTAACTAGTCAGTCACATTATTTTTCAAGATATGGGGAATGAAGTTGGTGTATTGGATGAGGAGTGTATCTAAGCATAAGCATGGTAGGTGATGAGTGCCAAATTCTCAGGTGAGCTTTAACCAAGCTCCTTTAACTTATATCTTTAACTACAGCATGCTGTGCTGATTTATTTCCCCTGGTGACCAGGCCCAGCCAAACTCCAAAGCAGAAAGGACAGTCTGTATATAAGAAGGGATGAGACTGCTAAGAGACAGGTCCTTCATGCCTCTTGTTCCACAACATATGCACAAAAGTGCTATTCCTTTATACATTTAAAATAACACCTGGACCATACAAGACCCATTTCCTTCCCTGAACTACTGTAAAGAGTCAAACATTATTTAAAAATTGAGTTTCTGGTAGAGTTTTCTCATAAATATATTGTGTTTGATGAAAGGGGAAGAAAAAACAGTAACTTGTCATTATCAGTGCAAGTGTTTCTGTTTATTGAGTCCTTAGAGTAATTCCTGGAGGCTGAAAAAGTCCTCAGTGTTTCCTTGGGATATCAACAGGTGCTTCTGTCTGGAACATTATGAACTTCTTGGGGACTAACAAGTTAGGACAAAGAGACATTTATGGGGTTTAGATTCTGTCCTGCACTTCAATACAGCACTTCATCCTAATACAGCAAATCATGGCACTTAAACACATGCTTTAACTTTAATGGGCTATTTCTTGTGCATATGTGTAAGTGCTTTGATGAAAAGCACTTAATGAGGGGAGAAGGAGGGTGTAAGATAGGAAATTACAGCATCCGTAGAAAGAGTGAGGCAGATAAACAGAAATATGATTGTTGGAAGAAGGAGGCAGTGACTAGGCTGTGCTGAATAGGGAAGATTTACTAGCTGGAAAACATCTTATTAAAATTTAAGGGGAGAGAGAGAGGCTTTAACCAGACAGTTTTTTTTTTTTTTTTTTTTTAATATATATATATATATATTATATTTTTTTATTATATATATATATATATATATATATATCTTTTCCCAGAATGGTGATCTCCATGAGAGGGGCAAGGAGCTCACTTGAAGTAATTTCACTCAAATGATAAGTGTCTGGCTTTAGGGCCGGAAAGAACTTTTGAGAATTTTTCATGAAGAAAAAGTTTGTCTTGAAAAAATGGAAAAAAATAAAATAAAAAGAGGTTCAAAAGTAAGTTTTCAGTCTACAAAAATAAAAATTTCCTAGAATGTACAGACCTGTAAATACATAGTGAAAGCAAACCTTCATTAAATAGCTATCAGTTGGAAGGTTTTACTTTGCCTGCTAAGAATTTTGCTCACACCAAGATCCTTGACTTTTCTGAAGTACTCGTGACAGGTAAGTACCCTAAATACCAAGCATAGATTCAATCTCTGTTTCTTGTCCCAGAAACTTTTAAAACAAGACAGTTTAGCAAGAGAGACCGAGGCTGTAGATTAGGCCAGTTGCATGAGATTCTTGCTTATTTTTGGGTAGGTATGTCCTGTCTTTTCTGCCCTTAATGTGATTAAAAACAAATAAAAAACAAAAAATATAACAACAACAACAAATGAAACAAAAAATGAAGCCCTACTATTCTGGACTGTTATATACGGAGTGGTATTTCGTGTCGGTGATGGTTGATATTAATAAAGAAGGGGGAGATGTGGGAGTGTGGCCATGGGGGTCGGCAAAAGCCCCGTGGTTGATGAGAACATCAAACTCTTAACGATGAGGCTATCAGGAATGTAAGAGTTTAGAGGGAACAAAGAAGGGTGATTCAGGAGATGCCATGCAGTCTCCGGTTGCTTGTTCTCCAGCCATTAAGGCATGGAAGTTTCTGGGTGTTTGCTGTTGCTGTTATATGCAAAGTTGTTTGACTAATGAGAAGTTGTTTGAAAAGGACTGCTGTGGGGAGAAGGGTATAAGAGGGGAGCCTGTCCTCAAGATAAAAAAGGCAACACAATGAAGTTATGTCATCAATAAAGAAGCAGGAAAAAGGAGGAACAGGCTAGCAGAACAGAGACCAGGACGGGAACAGGCACATTGATCGCCTCATGAAGATAGGTTCAGCCAAACTCAGCAAACTGCTCAGAGAAGCTTGTACAGAAAGTCACTGGAAATGGGCGCACTGGAGCTGGAGAGAAGCTCAAGCTGAGAGAAGCGGACCCGCGCTCACAGCTGCCCCTCGCTTCAGTTGCGCATTATGGGGAATCAGTTAAGAATGAGCCTTGTGAAGCATTAACATAATCAGTCTGCTCCTTACAAATACGGGCACAGATGTGGTGGTAAGACTGACAATGGCATCCTGTACTTGTTTGACCAAAAAGGAGGAGGGAATAAGACTATACAAAGTATTGGAGGGAGGTTTACAGCATGTGGTGTCTGGCTCTGAGAAGGTGCACTTCCCATGGATGTTACAGATCAGCATCTAAGAAAGCTTTCAGCTATCTGTTTCTGTAAATCTCTGTTTAGCAGAGCACAAAAGCATGTCTTATTTTGCAATCAAATGCATGTAAACATATGTTGATAATGCTAATTTAAAGTTGTGCTTGTTCATGGGTCCGGATGGGATTCATCCCCGGGTGCTGAAAGAGCTGGCGGACGTCATCGCAGAACCTCTCTCAATTATTTTTCAACGATCCTGGGAATCTGGAGAAGTCCCGGTAGACTGGAAGCTGGCAAATGTTGTGCCGATTTTCAAGAAGGGTCAGAAAGAAGACCCTAGCAATTACAGGCCTGTCAGTCTCACGTCAGTGCCTGGTAAAATCATGGAGAAGTTGGTTCTCGAACTTATTGAGGCGCACCTGGGGGACAAAGCAGTCATTGGTCCCAGCCAGCATGGGTTTGTGAAGGGTAGGTCCTGCCTAACTAACCTGATTTCCTTTTATGATAAGATCACCCGTATGGTGGACCAAGGGAAACCAGCTGATGTGATTTTTTTGGACTTCAGCAAGGCTTTTGACACGGTTTCCCATAGGATCCTACTGGACAAAATGTCCACCATACAGCTAAATAAAAACATCATACGATGGGTGAGCAATTGGCTAACGGGCAGGGCCCAAAGGGTTATGGTGAATGGGGCTGCGTCAGGCTGGCGGGCGGTCACCAGTGGGGTCCCTCAAGGCTCCATTTTGGGGCCGGTACTTTTCAATATTTTTATAAACGATCTGGATGTAGGAATAGAAGGTATTTTGAGCAAGTTTGCTGATGACACCAAACTTGGGGGAGTTGTGGACTCGAATGAGGGTGGAAAGGCCTTGCAGAGGGATCTGGATAGGTTGGAGAGCTGGGTGATCGCCAACCGCATGAAGTTCAATAAGAGCAAGTGCCAGGTCCTGCACCTGGGACGGGGAAACCCTGGCTGCACATGCAGACTGGGCGATGAGACGCTGGAGAGCAGCCTAGAAGAGAGGGATCTGGGGGTCGTGGTAGACAGCAAGTTGAATATGAGCCAGCAGTGTGCCCTGGCAGCCAGGAGGGCCAACCGTGTCCTGGGGTGCATCAAGCACGGCATCGCTAGTAGGTCAAGGGAGGTGATTGTCCCGCTCTACTCTGCGCTGGTGAGTACCTCGAGTACTGTGTGCAGTTCTGGGCACCACAGTATAAAAAGGACATGAAACTGTTGGAGAGTGTCCAGAGGAGGGCTACGAAGATGGTGAAAGGCCTGGAGGGGAAGACGTACGAGGAACGGCTGAGGGCACTGGGCCTGTTCAGCCTGGAGAAGAGGAGGCTGAGGGGAGACCTCATCGCAGTCTACAACTTCCTCGTAAGGGGGTGTCGAGAAGCAGGAGACCTTTTCTCCATTAACACCAGCGACAGGACCCGCGGGAACGGGATTAAGCTGAGGCAGGGGAAATTTAGGCTTGACATCAGGAGGGGGTTCTTCACGGAGAGGGTGGTTGCACACTGGAACAGGCTCCCCAGGGAAGTGGTCACTGCACCGAGCCTGTCTGAATTTAAGAAGAGATTGGACTGTGCACTTAGTCACATGGTCTGAACTTTTGGGTAGACCTGTGCGGTGTCAAGAGTTGGACTTGATGATCCTTAAGGGTCCCTTCCAACTCAGGATATTCTATGATTCTATGATTCTATGAGCTGTGCAAGAAGGCTGCTGTGTTTAAAGCAGCCAGTCACACAGGTCTGTCCTGTGGTGGCTGGAAAGTGGTAGAAGAGCTCAGTAACACAGGTAAATCTCTGCCATTTCTCTTGCAGTCATGGCTGAGATTGTTTTCATGCAATGTATTTTCCAGAGATATCATTTATTACACAGAGTTTCTACAACAAAATGATGAGTCATAAAGAGAAAGGGAGCTTAATTTTGCTTTCAGATATGCTTCTATTTTGGCAAGTTTCTTTTTAATTTGTTTTCTTTACCCGTTTTCATTGGAACTCAAGTCTTTCCTCGCTGGGACTATAGTCAGACAGTTAACAACATATCAACATCATATTTCTACAGTTTAATTCTTCTAGGCTCAAATAGACCTGGCAGGCCAGAATCTTCTGGGCTCAATTAGTGTGAAGTGTAGAACTGAAATGATGAGATGGATGCTCAAATGGGGAAAGCCCCAGCTGACCTTAAGATGCTCTCTCTAGCAGTTCTGTTTCCTGTGCATCAATCACCCTCTCTTAGTTCTCTTAGTTTGTCCCCGATTTTCTTGAGGAAAGAAGTAGTCCATTGAGAATGGCATAGTACTCTTGTACAAAATGCTTAGCTCAGTCTCTTCCTATACATACAGTGTACACAGTGCAGGAGTGTTATACACCTGTGCAGTCAGAGTGATCTGCTGTAGCATTAATAAAATATTCAGTGATGTAGGTTGGTCTTGCTTGGCTGAAGGAGAGCAGGAGAGAGAGAAGGCGGTAAAAAGATGAAGGAGCTTTTCCTTTGTGTTGTGCCCACTTCAAACCCTCCTGTGCTGGGTGACTCCCGAGCTCCCGAAGACCTGCAGATGAGCTGCAGTGCTGCAACAACGTTGCGGGTGCCTAGAGCTGTGGTAGGAGTGGTTCCTTCACTTTGTCTCTGCTGTACCAGCTGTTCTGCACTGAGGTAACAAATAACTTAAAGTAAGGAAAAGACAGAACTGTGGCTTCCTTTCTTCTCTGCATTCATCTGGAAAATTTATTGGGCATTGAAAGGCGTTTTGGCTCTGGTGCTTGAGAGGTGATGTTAGAAATGACATTTCCCTGGGCACAGGGAGGGATTATGTCTCTACTTAGGCTATGGCTGAGGGATAACCAGGAGGTAAGACAGCCAGAAATTACTTTCCAAATTGCTCCATAGGGATATTCATAACAGTTTTTTCTTTCAGCTGTCTTCGCTACAGCACAGACTGTGAGCCACACACTGTAAAATAGGGGAAGAAATACATAGGGCTGGTGGCCACAATGCCCACCGAAAAATGGGACAGTGTAATTGATCTTTATAGTCAGGATCTGGGAATTTTTTTAGATGAATCTCTTTTGAGAACTTTTTTTTTTTTTTACAGTTTTGTTAATTTTGCATTTGTTTCTCAAAAGCAACCAACAATTGGTTCTTCGTTACCAATGCATTCTTGCTTCAAAACAAAACAAAACAAAAACCCTTCACAGGTATTTTATCTGAAAGTTTTGACTTTTCAATTCTGAATCAACCTATGACCATAGGGATTCACAACCAGAGAAACTCTTGTGTATGGCCTCGGTCCAGCAAAGCACTTAAACACATGCTTGATTTTAATTTTGAATTAAATGGGGCAGTGAATCACATGCTTCAGTCTCAAATGAGGTTAAAATTAAAATTAGCCATGTGTCTCTGCTTTCCTGTATGGGAACCATGTACACTGCTTCTTGCACTTGCCAGCATTTCCATTACTGGGAAATATTAATTCTGCTTGCTTTTTATCATCTATTTTTTAATTGTTCTGAATAGTTTTTTTGTTTTGTGTTATTTCTTTGTTTCTTTATCCAATGGATCCTATTTCTGTGAAAACCTATTTGGCATGCACAAACTGGTATCAAGACAGAATCCCAAGACAATTGCCTCATGGAGTTGTTTTTCTCTTTTGCCTTCTTGAAACTTCTTTAGTTTATTCACCATCACAGATAGATAGGACTTAAAAGGTAATTTGAAACAGCTACTGCTGTCTCCCCTGATCAAAGAGTTTTAAAATCATATTTGCTGTATTGAAAATACACTAGAGAATGGAAGGAATTATGATTTGCAGTTGTCTGATTAGAAGAAGAAAAATCAGAAATTAATTTCAGTGAGTTCTACACTCAGCATCTTTTGAAAGTTGGAGATAAGGTGATATTATTCCTAGATCTTACGTTGTAAATCATTCAGCTGAAGAATAACAAAATGATCTCTCATCTGTGTTATTAATATGGCATATACTCCTCAATGTCTATCAGAATAATGGCATAATGAGCAGAAAGAAATGGAGGAGACATACGTAAGTGGATGACCATAGTTTAGTTTATTGATTTTATTTTATTTTAATATGCTTCTCTGTGCTGGAGAGACCATGGATTCAGCTTCTTGTTGGCCTGGAGCTTTGGGCATTTTGACAGATAGATGAGGGATTGGATGTATGTGGCTTTTGGTGGCACTTAAAAAGGAGTAAGGCAAAATAAGTTGTCAAGAAAAAAAAAAAATTCAGCTTTATAGTAGATATTCTTCCACAGCCAATTTCTGTTTCTTCCTCCCTTTGATAGTGTGTTATGAGCTCAATGAACAGGTTTGTCTCTCTCTCTCTCAATCTCTGTATTTCCTTTTACGGTTTGATTCAGGCTCTCAGTGGAGCCTCATCCTTATTCTATCTCAGGAATGTGTAGGATTTTAATATTCTCAGCACTCTTCTACTGAATCCTGAGCGTCTCACCTTTGCTGAGTCAAATTGTTGCATGGCTGTGTCTGAAGCTGAAGTACATGTGTGTCCTGAGGGTACTGGGAGCTGGAAGGCACTGAGCTGAGTTTAATACCCAGAGCTGGAAAAAGCTGTTCCTTTTTAAAAGGGTTTTACAGGGTTTTAAAAAAAAAAAAAAAAAAAAAAAAAAAAAGATCCGTATTGCTGATACCAGGATCAGATTCTCCAGTGTAGTTATCTGCAATTTAACAAATTGTTAGGTTTGTTTTCCTTATCATTTTTTGTGGTTTATTCTTACCCTTTAGTGCTTATCTCATTAGTGCTCCTAATGAGGGGTGTAGCCCTAGTCCTTTTGCTTACACAGGAAAGATTTGTGCTCCAGGAGCTGCTTACAAAACTTGTCACCAGTCATTGAATATGTTGATTATTAAGGAGTTTTATAGTTTTTCATATTCCTTTTTTTTTTTTTTTTTTATCTCTTTCTTGCTGGAATTATCCTTCAAATTTGGGAAGTATGTATTGATTCCTTCAGTCCATTCACAGAAACATTTCCATTTTTGTTGGCTTAAGTGTTTTCCCATGTTTACTTAGTGGCAATGTTTTTTAAAAATGCAAACATTATGAATTTATTTTAATAGTTCTGACTAATGATTGATTTTTACCCATTCTTTTGCTCTGTATTTCCCTTGGTATTTAAATATTCATCTAAACTGGCATTACTTAAGCATTAGGTAATAGTTGCTTACAAGAAAGCTTAATTTATGGATGATTCTGAAGAGCCACCTGTAGTATGTGAATTGAACTTGAATTGGAAAATCCCATTATCGAGTGTACACAGTCTTTTTCTGCATCTCCATTATGTGCATAGAATTTTGTGCAAATAGTAATAACATTGATTAATTTTAGGCATGGTAAATATGCAAAGTGGGAAGAGATATCTAAATGCTCAAGCTGAATTTGCAAAGACTTGTAAGAGCTAAATGAAGATTCTCTTAATATAGAACAAGGTGCATGCAATCTCTAATGAACCATTTTTGGCTGGATTTTAATGCAGACAAACAGTATTGTCACTTGCCTGATCAAGCAAAGAAACTATCTCAATTTATAATTTGGGATAATCTCTGCTCTCCTCTGGCCAACACGGACACGAAGATGACAGACATAAGGACAGAGTGGGATTCATTTTAACTTGATCATTTGGCTTGGTATGCAGTGGAAGTAATGCAGTTCAGGTGGCTTAGAAATTAGTTAATATAATTTCTTAATATGCAATGTTTAATTGTTTTACTCGTGGAAAGCATATCTAAATTAGTAAAGCTTGTCTCAGGAAATGTTTCTGTGTATGAAGTCCCCAGCAGCGAGGTCACCAGCACAGTAAGATCCCAGGTATGTTCACAGTAATCAGAAATGTCAATTGACAAGCTAAGGAAGGAAATTTTGAACTTGCTAAAGAGACACACTCCTACAGCAAGGCTTAATGACATGGATAACATTTCTATTTGTGTTCTACCATTCATACTTGATGAGAAAATAGAGGCTTTTTTTTTTTTTTTTTTTTTTAAAGTGATGAGGACCTCTCAGTCAAGACAAATGAAGGTTGGTCTTTAATGCTGTAGCTACTAGCTGTGTTCAGAGCTGAGAAACAGGAGTTACTTCAAATACTCTTGGACTCTTACACAAATGTTTGAGGGCTTCACTTTGCAACATATATGTATATGCACTATTACACAGATAACCCTTTTCCCCACCTCTTGTTTTAACATCTTTTATACTCTTTTTCATTTTCTTCTTTTGATTTTGCTTTCATTGTCTACCTTTGCCAGTTCCCTGCATTTTTCCTAGTGCTGCCATGATCCTGTAAGACTCCAGCATGCCCTGACAATTTTGGTGTTTGGGAAGAGAAGAGAAATCTCCACATGCCCCCAGATCCACACTTTAATCATTTGCCGCTCGCTAAGTATCCTATGTCTAATCCAAGATCCTGCTGTTGCTTGGTGTCTTAGCCCTCTCTGGGCTGAGTTTGACCTGACATAGTTTATACACTGAGAGAGAAGTGTTTTTCTCTGTGATAGGATTCCTTTATAACGTGAGGAACCATGGATAACAACAAATAAAAAACAGCTAAATGGGATACCCTGCAAGCTCAAGTTGAACTTGCATCTGCACACACACTGATTCTTCACCCTACCTAATGAACCGTCTTTTTAAGTTGCTTTGAATGAAATGAATAGGACAGAAATTTCAATAGAAATAGTCTATGGTGATGTTATGTGATGGAATTTTAAAATTCCACCGTTAGAAACTAATTCTAGCTTCAGTTTAGAGAGAGGAATCAAAGATTGTTTTGAAACCCTGGCAACACCCAAATTATCATTGCTTGTAAATCCAATGTCAGAGCCCTGATGTTCTCAGCCAACCAGGGCCATATACTCTGTGACAGCTTCAGTTTTTGGTGGCCTAGGAAGACTGTACAAACACAAGACCTCCAGCTAATACAGTGTAAAGACCATCGATACAAGAAGAACGCCATGGGTACTTTTTCATGGGTACTTTGGAGACTGATTAGTCAACGTAAGGGCCATGCTATGAGAACAATGCTTGGAAATGCAAAGCATTGCCCTGAGATGCCAAATAGCACTTCAGGGACTATTGTCTTTGCATTCTGCACTCAGACCACATCAAATTAAGCTCAATTATTTCCACTACTCAGTAGATTTCACCTGAAGTATGTGGAAGAATGGCTACAGAGACTACTTCCCAGAGGAAAGGACATGGATTCTGAGGTAAAGAGAAATGACGGATATGCCATTTCTATGTGAGACGTGAATTTAATTTATAAATTTAGAAAAAAGGCTGTTTAGTATTTTCCTCATGTGGCAACTTGGACTCCAGCTACTATCTACTCTGATGATCATCTATAATACTAGATGATGACTTTGTCAATAGTTTGCAAAAGTTTGATGTACATGAGATTTTAAGTAATAATTCTCTAGAAGAAAAGGAAGCAGAATATTTATGTAGAAACTCTGATGTGGTTGGCTGAGCTGACAAGAAATTGCTGAGATAGGTTGATGCCATAAGTGTAACAAGGGAAAGCTACAAAGGTCACTCATGTCCTCATGGGGGACTTCAACTTCCCAGACATATCCTGGAAATGCAATACAGCTCAGAGGAAGCAGTCTAGGAGGTTTCTGGAGAGCGCCGAAGATAGCTTCCTGACGCAACTGGTTAGTGATCCTACCAGGGGAGGTGCCCCACTTGACCTTCTGTTCACAAACAGAAAAGGACTGGTGGGAGATGTGGTGGTCGGGAGCTGTCTTGGGCAGACCACAGAATGGTAGAGTTCTCTATTTTTGGTGAAGTCAGGAGGGGGACCAGTAAAACTGCTGCCTTAGACTTCTGGAGGTCAGACTTTGAGCTGTTAAAGGCACTGGATGGCAGAGTCCCTTGGGAGGCAGTTCTGAAGGGCAGAGGAGTCCAGGAAGGCTGGGCACTCCTCAAGAAGGAAATCTTAATGGCTCATGAGTGGTCTGTCCCCATGTGCCCAAAGATGAGCTGGCATGGAAGAAGACCGGCCTGGCTGAACAGAGAATTGTGGCTTGAGCTTAGGAGAAAAAAGAGGGTTTATGATATTTGGTAAAGAAGGGCAGGCCAAGCAGATGGATTATAAGGATGTTGTAAGGATGTGTAGGGACAAAATTAGAAAGACCAAAGCTCATCTGGAGCTCAATCTGGCTACTGCTGTTAAAGACAACAGAAAATGTTTTTATAAATAAATTAACACGAAAAGGAGGACTAAGGAGAATCTCCAGCCTTTACTGAATGCAAGGAGAAACTTAGTGATGAGAGATGAGGAAAAGGCTGATGTGCTTAATGCCTTCTTTGCCTCAGTCTTTAGCGGCAAAACCAGTTACTCTTTGGATACCCAGCTCCCTGAGCTGGTGAAAAGGAATGGGGAGCAGGATGTGGCCCTCACAATCCACGAGGAAATGGTTGGCGAACTGCTACAGCACTTGGATGTACGGAAGTCAATGGAGCCGGATGGGATCCACCCAAGGGTACTGAGAGAACTGGCAGAGGAGTTGGCCAAGCTGCTTTCCATCATTTCTTGGCAGTCCTGGCTATCACGGGAGGTCCTAGTCGACTGGTGGCTAGCAAACGTGATGCCCATCTACAAGAAGGGCCAGAGGGTAGACCCGGGAAATTATAGACCTGATAGTTTGACCTCAGTGCCAGGGAAGCTCATGGAGCAGATTATCTTGAGTGTCATCATGTGGCACTTGCAGGGCAAGTAGGAGATCAGGCCCAGTCAGCATGGGTTTATGAAAAGCAGGTCCTGCTTGGCGAATCTGATCTCCTCCTATGACAAAGTAACAAGCTATATGGACGAGGGAAAGGCTGTGGATGTGGTCTACCTTGACTTCAGTAAGGCCTTTGACACCATTTCCCACAGCATTCTCCTCAAGAAACTGGTTGTGCTGGCCTTGGACTGGCGTACACTTCGTTGGGTTAGAAACTGTCTGGATAACTGGGCCCTAAGAGTGAATGGAGTTAAATCCAGCTGGAGGCCGGTCACTAGTGGATTCCCCCAGGGCTCAGTACTGGGACCAGTCCTCTTTAATAACTATATCGATGATCTGGATGAGGGGATTGAGTGCACCCTCAGGAAGTTTGCAGATGACACCAAGTTAGGTGTGTGTGTCGATCTGCTCGAGGGTAGGAAAGCTCTGCAGGAGGATCTGGATAGGCTGGACTGATGGGCTGAGGTCAACTGCATGAAGTTCAACAAGGCCAAGTGCTGGATCCTGCACCTGGGCCACAACAACCCCAAGTAGGCTGGGAGATGAGTGTTTGGAAAGAACCAGGTGAAGAAGGATCTGTGAGTATTGGTGGCTAGTTGGCTGAATATGAACCAGCAGTGTGCTCAGGTGGCCAAGAAGGCCAACAGCATCCTGGCTTTTATAAGAAGCAGTGTGTCCAGCAGGGCTAGGAAAGTGATTGTCCCCCTGTACTCGGCTCTAGTGAGGCCGCACCTTGAGTACTGTGTTCAGTTTTGGGCTCCTTGCTACAAGAAGGACATCGAGGTGCTTGAGTGAGTCCAGAGAAGGGCAATGAAGCTGGTGAGGGGTCTGGAGAACAAGTCCTACGAGGAGCGGCTGAGGGAGCTGGGATTGTTCTTCCTGGAGAAGAGGAGGCTCAGGGGCGACCTTATTGCTCTTTATAAGTACATTAAAGGAGGCTGTAGCGAGGTGGGGGTTGGTCTATTCTCCCTTGTGCCTGGGGACAGGATGAGGGGGAATGGGCTGAAGTTGCGCCAGGGGTGTTTTAGGTTGGATATGAGGAAGAACTTCATTACTGAGAGGGTTGTGAGGCATTGGAATGGGCTGCCCAGGGAAGTGGTGGAGTCACCATCCCTGGAGGTCTTTAAAAGACGTTTAGATGTAGAGCTTAGTGATATGGTTTAGTGGAGGACTTGTTAGTGTTTGGTCAGAGGTTGGACTCGGTGATCTTGGAGGTCCCTTCCAACCTAGACAAATCTGTGATTCTGTGATTATGAGAACCTTTATGATTTTAATCTAGGTAGAAAGAATATAGGTGGGACAATGAGTATAACAGTCTGTCTTTGGAAATCTAGTAGATAATGGTTATCTTACAGTCTAAATAAAAGTACAAGTCATTTTGTAATTGAGGAATATTGAGGAATATAGAATCATAGAATAATACAGTTTTGAAACATCCTGCGAATATTTCTAATCCAACTGCTGAAAGCAGGCATAATTTCAGTGTTGGCTTGGGTATCTCAGGATCTTGTCTGGTAGACCTTTGAATGTTAAAAAGGATAGAGATTTCACAGCCTCTCCTGGCAGTCAGTGTCTTTGCTGAAACATGCTCACTGTGAAAAATGTTTTCCTTGTGTCCAGATGGAATTTCCCTTGTTGCAGCCTGATTGTTGCCTCTCTGCTCTCTGTACATCTCTAAGAAGTCTCTGATTTTGTCTTCTCTATCCATCCCAACTTTAAGAAGTTAAATGTAGTGATAAGATCCCCTCTGAAACTTTCTGTTCTCTAGGATGAACAAACTCAATCCTCTCATCATCTCCTCATGGAGCAGATGCCATGCTCCAGTACCTGACCATCCTCGTTGCCTGCTGCTGCCCTCCCCCTGTTGGTAGTTGTCTCTCTTGAAGAATGGCATGTAACTGTGAACCCTCAGTTGACGTATAGAATGAAGATAGGTTCTTGATTTAAATCAAATCACTTCAGAAGGGCAAAAGTTTCTGTGACTTAATTCATCCTATCCAACTCCAGCTGCCACCTACTGGAGGCTGTTTTTACATACACAGAAACAGGAGGCACCTGCAGACTCCTGGTTGGCTACATACGACATTCTCCTTTATTTTTATTAAAGAAAAAAATAGTCATGAAGGCTTATAAGGAAAATTGTACCATGGATGGCTATATTGGCTCTGTTCACTTTGTCCCACAGTCTAGGAGCAAAAGCTTGCAAACCCAGTGTAACTAAACTGTTACACCGTGTATCTCCATGCCATGTCAAATATGGTGTGACAAAACTTTGCCTTGTAGTAGGGAGGGACTGCACAAAAGATTTCCAGAATTGGAAAATTTCTTGCTTGTTGGGTTCAGTCCACTTCTGTTTGTTCCAGTTGTGTATGGAAAGAATGAGGAGATGGTCTCTTGCACTTGATTCTCCTCTTTTTAGTATATTGATTGCTCTATATCTGCTTATAAAGATCAATATTTCATTAGGTAGCAGAGGAATAGCACTATAGCAGAAAAGAGCCTGGCTGCTGCCAGAATTGAAAGCTCAGTGTCCAAAGACAATTTTTTTTTTTTTTTTTTCTGAAAATGAATGAAAATCTTTTGGTAACTGAGCAAGTGGCAGTGTATTTCTACAGACTGCTGGCAGGGTGTAGGTTTTACCCTTGAGATAAATTATCTTCACCAAATCTTCATTGAGTCAAGAAAATACCTGATAAAAGTGCCAAAGGAAACAATTTAGCTAAATGGTACCAAACAAGGATGCAACAGAATACCATACAACAACGTTCTGTTTAACTTCATGGGTGCATAGTGCATGGAGATACAGTATCTCCTAATGCTTTTTTTGTCCTAAAGCTTTCAGTTCTCTACTGTGAGACTTCTGGGAATAAAACCAGCACAGTTAGGCTTTCTCAGTAGCTTTTTTCCAGGGTCTTGGAAAGTGTAGGTGATGTTCTTCTTAATTAGATTTTCATAATGAATAAGAACCTGTATTATCATATAATGAAATGTAGTAATCATGATGGGTACAGATATAATTAAAAATCTTTGTAGCATATCATGAATAAATACAGGTTTTCTGCAATGAAGACATTTTTAAAGATTAGCAAAGGCATTATTTATGTTTGCAGGTTTGGAGCCAAATGATTTACTAGCTAATGGGAGGTATGAACCTATTGATTTACAGTGTTTCACAAGTTTAGCAAAAAATTTAGCCCGGTATTCCTGGAAATTTTCATTAATATTACCAAGCCTCAGTAGAGCCGAGATTCCTCTCAGTACAGAGGATATACAACAGATCCAAGGGGCCCTTAAGAAATTTCATTATCCAGACTGTTTCTCTCATGCCCCCAAAAAGGGCACCAACGAATGTCAGGACTGAAAGGTATTATAATTTGCCTACTGAATAAATTATGCTGAATTGAGAGATAAAATTAATAGGAATTACAAACTTAGAGGAGGAATTTCCCATACTTTTATAAAATATCCTTTTCAGTCCCATCAATGTTAAAACTTTATCCTTCTTCTCTGGCACAAACTAATTTGGAGTACTTGTGAGGTACCATTTGAGAGGACACAGGACAACACTGAGTGGTGATGAGGGAACTCATCATGATGGGACATCAGGAGGATGGGGTTAGTAACTCATGCAGGATTTGTGAAAATAATGAGTGCACTGGCTGATGCTATTTGGGAAGGAAATAGTTCCAACCTTGGTAATAACCAATAACTTGAAGCAGTGATATAAATAATCCTAAATAATGTGCTAGAGCTGAATTGGGGTGATGGGCAAAAGGGGAAAAGAGCATTTCAGCCATTTGTTGAAGGACATGCAGACCTCTCACAACCTGTGTCCCTTCTGCAGATGCCAGCCATGAACAGATAGGCAGAGGTAATATTTGAATAAATCTTGACCCATTGAAGCTGTTCCAGTGTGACGTTAGGAGTTTGCAGTGCTGTGGGGTGGGATTTGCCTCAGCAGCTAGTTTGTTTTTCCTTGACAAATCTGCCCATTTGGTCTTGCTGTAGTAGGTGTTTTGCAGAGGTGTTGTTCTGAGGGCTGAGATTGGCATGTTGCTGACAGCACAGGCATAGCAACAAATGCCTTCCAAATGGGCCAGGCAGCATCTGGGCAATTATTGGTGCCTAAGTTTTCTCTCTGCTCCATGGTCCTTTGTCAACAAAAGTTGTTTTTTGTCTTTTTATTTTGCCAAGTTCATTATTGCAAATCCTTTTTTTTTTTTTTTTTTTTTTTTTTTTCCCCACAAGCAACAGGGCTTTAACTTCAAAGCTCATTGCTGAGTTTTGTTTCTCTTGCCTTGTGATAAAGAGGAAGAGAAACTACTTTCAAAAAGCTGTAACAAAATCACGTAAATGAAGAACTATAAAAGCCAAACTAATTATTTGAAGAACTTCTCTTGTTTTAAGTCAAAATATAAAGCGTACATCTTTCTCTTGCACCTCTACTGATTTTGGTAAAGATGAGAAAGAGATAGCATGTGCACTTTACTCATTTAGGCAACAAGCTGCTAGTTTATAAATCCTCTTTTTTTTTCTTTTTCTTTTTTTTTTTTTTTTCTTCTTCTTCTTTTTTTTTCTTTTTCTTCTCAGAATGGAACATTACTGTCTTGTAAAAGTAGAATTATAATAATTGCTCAGTTTAGTGACTTCAGGCTTATGCTTGCACCACAGAGAGCCAAGCGTGGCTTCTGCTGTCTTGCAGTTTCTCTCCTGGGTGTTCTGTGTGCAGAAGAACTTGTTATAAATGGCTCAGGATTCAAATTAGGATTAAATAAAAAAATAGGATTTATTAAAAGAATATAAAGGAATAGAGGTAAGCAAACAGCGCTGGGTGCGCCGGGAGTCTCCGCTCCACCAGGACGCACACCAGTTACATCAAGCAGCTGATTTTTATGCTCCTAGACTAATACATATTCATTACTACTTCTAAAAAAAACAGGTTATTATAATTAGTTTCTGGGGTCCAGTTCCTCCTACTGGAGCATGCGCATCAGTCTCCTCTGGGGGTCTCTAGGGGTCTTTCATGCTGAAGGCTCGTAGTCTTCCTCTCCCCCTTTGTACTCACTTGGCACCATTCCAAGTTTATGGAACACTTTCTGCAGTTCTTGTCTCCCAACCATCCTTCAGCTTCTTTTTTCTTCCTCTTAATCTCTTGGCCCCCCTGGCCAGATACCAAGGATCCTCATAGTATCCCATAACAGTCACTAGTTGTTATCAGTTGTTCTGAAACTCCCAGACATCAAACACAAACAGCTTTCTTATTTGACGCTTCACGAGTAATTAAAACATTCTTCCCCAGCCATTCACAGACACATCTATAGCAGTGTTAAGTTAATCTCGAAGAAGACAGGAAAAAAGGCTGTAACTGTTAGAAATAGAGGTCCAGAATAACAAAAGCAAACAGGTTCATAAATTTAGGGAGTGTTTTCTGAAGACGTGATAAATTGACTAGAATGAGGGGGAGACTGGGACACACTGCATCTGTGGTTCAAGAATTAAATTGCCAGTGCAGGGCCCAGAGGCAGACAGGATTCAAACAGAATTGTTCTTTATGGACACGAATTGTTAACACATTCCTCACAAACTTTTTCTGATCATGAGAATAAACAAAGAAGTAGTATTTTAATAATATTGAAGCCAGTAGTGATTTCTGCCATTATCCATGTTTACATCATCAATAGGTTTGCTTGCTTGCAATCTCTGTGACAAAGTTGTGGTCTGTGGTGCTGCCTATGGGAATCTAGGAGTTTTGTCTCTAATTAATCACAGAAAATTTATGCTAAATTATTGTCAGAAATAATTTATGACTACTGTGCCCTTCATATGCAAACATTAGTTAAAAGGCTTTTAATTCTTTAACCTCTCTTCTGTCTCCTAAGCAACCCTCATGGGAATCTCTTATCTGTTTCAGTGTGGTGGCCTCTGACTTGCTTGAGTTTGTTTTTTTTTTTTATCCCTGGTAGTTGTGATTGTATGTGAGATTGCATGTGTATCCTAGTTTTTGGTTTATGCAGTATGATCTGACATGAAAAAGAGGAATTGAAAAATCTTTTCTTTCTACTCGTCATGTATTAAGGGTCTCTGCATCCTAAGAGTCTACACGCCTTTTCAGATTTTCAAAATGGGAGTTGAGCATTTGAGATTAGAGCATGACAATATGACTGGGTGTAGACAGACATTAAATCCTCTGCCTCTGTTCTTGTTTTTGATATGGCTGAATGTGAGCCAGTGCTGGTCCAGAGGCTGTTCATCTTGCTTATTGTGGTGCTGTGCCTAGGCTGCACTGCTGCCTCACTTGGCACTTTGCATTAATTACCCAGGCACCTAATCTTCCTTCAGTAAATTCAGGGAAAGGTGATGCATGGAACGGGTTAATTTGATGTAAGTGACTTTCTTTAAATGCTTTTTCCAGCTGATCTTACAGGAGCTGCTTTGGAGACTAGTTAGGATGTAGTGAGACCTGAAGACTGTGTTATGATGTGAAAGCAGTGAGACCCAGAGAGCAATCTGAGGAGCTGATTCTAAGCCTGGTGAATGTGACACTTCTTCAGGAAAAGGATCTTATTATGGAGCATAGATGTGTGATTCCAGTACCTGCCCATGAAGATTCAATCCACAGGTTTAGAAATGAAAAGCTACCTAAAAAATCATGACAGGAATGTATTTTCTGTAAAGAAAATATGTATGTGTAAAAAGCACACAGCTAAAATCCAGATTTAAGTTGTATATGGGCATTATTTTCTAAGCATCTGGCAAAGTATTTCCAGAAGGGCTATAATTAATAATGTTTTAATTCCACCTGGGCCCATTTTTCTGCCTAACTATCATTAAAGTAATTCTTCTAAGTGCACCACTGCTTAGGAAAAAACAAGTGGTTAAGGAAGGACTAGCAATCGGTGCAGAAAATTAGCAAGGTCAAATTAAAAATATTCAGCAGGGATATAAATCAGTAGAAATCAATTGTCTTGCTTTGCTTGAAAGCTAGTGGTTTTTTCCCATTAATAAAGTGACCAGAACACTGATCTGTTAATGCTGCTGAGCAATGGTTTGGATTCCACTGGAAAAATATTCATCTTGAAAGCAACCTCCTGAAACCAGAGGATTTTGCACTCTAAAAATTTTGTCCAACTCTGCCTGTAGGCATGGAATAACATTTATTATATTCATACCTTGCCAAGACATTATTTTTTTCTTCTACTCTGTGTTAAACACATCACAAAAAAATCCAGCTGCACAACATAAATGAAGTCAAAGTAGAAATTGTGCATTTCTCTATGACAAAAGCTGTCCTTAATTTTATAAGCTTTTAGTCCTAAAAGTAGGTTTCCTGGGGCTGATGGATGTCAGGGTTTTCTTAGCCTTTCACAAAGTTAACATTTTATATTCAGCTTTGTTGAAGAAATGAAAAGGATGGAACCTGCATTACCACAAGATGGAAGGTAACTCCCAGATGAGTTGGGAAGTTGTTAATGTTTTTGAATTTAAAACATTGGAAAAGGAAAAGAGACACAAGAAAAAGGAGAAGTTTTCAAATGGCAAATGGAGCAGCTTTCATTGCGTAATGATGTAATTGCACATAATGTAATTATGTGTAATTAGTAATGATGATTCTTCCCAGTGCAGCTGCTGTATGCATGGGGAGATGGCTCAGATTTTCTGTAGCTTTCAAAAGTACTGAAGTAGTGGAAACAGTTGTGTGAACTCAGCTGCATATCTTTGATGCACTAGTGTTTACCTGTGCCAGTGGAGTTTGGCTAGAGAACAGTTCCTTTCCCAGCAAGAGAAGAGAGTATTAGGGTTTTCTGGCAGAAGCTCCTGTTGCTGAATCTTTCTTCATGTGTGTTACTGCTTATAAATGCATTTAATTGAGTGTAAGTTAGCTTACAAGCTCTCTGGGACTAGGGTTGCCTTTGGTACAATGCTTGTGTGGTGTTAGCCACTTTTTATAAAGTGTCTGTCCAGATGGGAATGCAGATGTGATGAGGGAAATGTATTTTGGTCCAGAAAACTTCAAACCTATGTTAAAAGTAGTAATTGTGGACTATTTGGCCTAAAGAAAAAAAGGGGGGGCTATGAATGGAAAACAGATTTTGGATTTTTTTTCTTTTTTTTTTTTTTTTTTTTTTTTTCAGTTAATGTTAGTTGGGATTACTAGAACTTGGAGCAAAACTAATGCTTTTTAGTCATTTTTGTGAATAACCTTTTATTTTAAAAAATGTTTCACTCTTTCATATTTTATTATGCAGTGTAATAGAACAAATCTTTATAAACTGGTCACTTTTTTTTTTTTTAACCTTGTGCTGTTTTCTATTCATTTTTTTGTAATGCTGGGATCACTCAAATTGGAGGAAGTAGATTTTTCTTTTTATCTTTTCAGAAACTAAAAAAATAAGTGTAACTTTTCAAACTGTACTCGTCAGAAGAAAAACATAGAATAGAACAATATTTATTGATTTATTTTATTCTGTGCCAGGAAAGGGCAGAGGAAAAATATAGGAACAAAAAGACCAAAACTAAATGGTCTTCACTGAAACAGCATGGAAACAACCAACACTCTCAAAAAGTTTTCAGCTTTAAAAACAAGCCGCATCTTCACAGGCTTAATTAGGTCAGACCGAATTGCCATGTTGCAATCAGATTGACTGAGAATTGAATCTAATAAAACATGAGAAATTACATCTTTCTGCTTTCTTTGTGGATGTTTGGAGCTCTGGCAATGCCAGCAGTAGTAGGTGCTTCTGGAAAGAGCATACAAAATAAAGCAAATTTTTGCACTTTCCTTGTTATATTCTCACCTGCTTCTATCAATCAGCAATTTAAGGGCTTCCTCAGCTAGAAACTGCATCTGCTCTGTGGTGTTTAATAAGCATCAATGGGCAACCTCACCTCACAGCTTCCAGGCATCTCCTTACAAATTCTTATTTATAGTCTCTGCAGTGTTCTGAGGCATTTTTCCATGTCAAGTGAACTAAGCATGTTTAATTTTTATTAGCTTGTCAATATATGTATTTTAAAATAATAGGTTTTGCCACAACTTATACAAGTCTGGGCTGATAAATCAGTTTGCTACTTGCCACCTCTTGCTCCTGCTGCAGCTGCTGTCAGTCTGATGATGCTTTCTGCTGAGGTAAAACCACTTCTGGGATGCCATCCAAGATAATAGATCTAGATCAAGCAACAGGTTCAGCAAGGTGACCTCAGTGGTTGCTAGGCCTTTTTTTGTTTTGTTTTGTTTTCTTTTTTTTTCTTTTTTTTTGTTTTGTTTTGTTTTCTGGAGGGTGTGGCATCCAGCACAGGCTCTGTGCTCCAGCGAAGGAGGCATCTCCTTCTTGGTTCCTGGTAGTTTTGTTTTGTAATCCCATCTCTCCCTTTGGTCTTACCTTTATACCTGTGCTCCCCTGGTGCTCCCCTGTTTTGAAAACATTCAATTAAATCTGCAAATTGCCTCTTGACTTAGTAGAGCATATCTGGTTCATCTTGCTTATGAATGGGGCACACTGGCATTTTCTCATTGTTCTACTTTGGGAATCAGGTGTGTGTGTGTGTGTGTGTAATGGCTGATACCCTGTTCTGTGATAGGCAGCATTCTTCTGCAGCTCTGCAGGGTTGTCATAGTATGGATTGAGAAAATTCAGCCCTGTACAAAAAAAAAAGTGCAATAGTACAAATCCTACTTGTGTTCTTAGATCTCAGTTTTGTCCTGGCCATTTACAGACAGGGAGACTCACCTGTAAGTGAGTGTGTTTACAAATGAGATGCTCTAGAATGAAATACCCAAATATTCTTTATAATGAATGTAGTTTATAGTATATAATAAATTCAAAAACTGTATTTAGGAGGAGAGGGAGAAGAATATCAGGAAGAAATTTTGTCCAGAATAAATGCAAGGTGAGTGGGCGGAAACTTAGTGATGAGAGATGAGAAAAAGGCTGATGTGCTTAATGCCTTCTTTGCCTCAGTCTTTAGCGGCAAAACCAGTTGTTCTCTGGATACCCAGTACCCTAGGCTGGTAGAAGGGAATCGGGAGCAGGATGTGGCCCTCACTATCCATGAGGGAATGGTTGGCGACCTGCTACAGCACTTGGATGTACGCAAGTCAATGGGGACGGATGGGATCCACCCAAGGGTACTGAGAGAACTGGCAGAGGAGTTGGCCAAGCCACTTTCCATCATTTATCAGCAGTCCTGGATATCGGGGGAGGCTCCAGTTGACTGGCAGCTAGTAAACGTGATGCCTATCTACAAGAAGGGCCAGGGGTAGACCCAGGAAATTATAGACCTGATAGTTTGACCTCAGTGCCAGGGAAGCTCATGGAGCAGATTATCATGCGACATTTGCAGGGCAACCAGGTGATCAGACCCAGTCAGCATGAGTTTATGAAAGGCTGCTCCTGCTTGACGAACCTAATCTCCCTCTATGACAAAGTAACAAGCTGGGTGGTTGTGGATGTGGTCTACCTTGACTTCAGCAAGGCTTTTGACACCATTTCCCACAGCATTCTCCTCAGAAAACTGTCTGCTCATGGCCTTACACTGGCATACACTTCGTTGGGTTAGAAACTGTCTGGATAGCCAGGCCCAAAGAGTCATGGTGAATGGAGTCAAATCCAGCTGGAGGCCGGTCACTAGTGGCATTCCCCAGGACTCAGTACTAGGACCAGTCATCTTTAATATCTTTATCGTTGATCTGGATGAGGGGATTGAGTGCACCCTCAGGAAGTTTTCACATGACACCAAGTTAGGTGTGTGTGTGTCGATCTGCTCGAGGGTAGGAAAGCTCTGCAGGAGGATCTGGATAGGCTGGACTGATGGGCTGAGGTCAACTGCATGAAGTTCAACAAGGCCAAGTGCTGGATCCTGCACCTGGGCCACAACAACCCCAAGTAGGCTGGGAGATGAGTGTTTGGAAAGAACCAGGTGAAGAAGGATCTGTGAGTATTGGTGGCTAGTTGGCTGAATATGAACCAGCAGTGTGCTCAGGTGGCCAAGAAGGCCAACAGCATCCTGGCTTTTATAAGAAGCAGTGTGTCCAGCAGGGCTAGGAAAGTGATTGTCTCCCTGTACTCGGCTCTGGTGAGGCTGCACCTCGAGTACTGTGTTCAGTTTTGGGCTCCTTGCTACAAGAAGGACATCGAGGTGCTTGAGCTAGTCCAGAGAAGGGAAATGAAGCTGGTGAGGGGTCTGGAGAGCAAGTCCTACGAGGAGCGGCTGAGGGAGCTGGGATTGTTCTTCCTGGAGAAGAGGAGGCTTAGGGGCGACCTTATCGCTCTTTATAAGTACATTAAAGGAGGCTGTAGCGAGGTGGGGGTTGGTCTATTCTCCCTTGTGCTTGGGGACAGGATGAGGGGGAATGGGCTGAAGTTGCGCCAGGGGTGTTTTAGGTTGGATATGAGGAAGAACTTCATTACTGAGAGGGTTGTGAGGCATTGGAATGGGTTGCCCAGGGAAGTGGTGGAGTCACCATCCCTGGAGGTCTTTAAAAGACGTTTAGATGTGAAGCTTAGTGATATGGTTTAGTGGAGGACTTGTTAGTGTTAGGTCAGAGGTTGGACTCGGTGATCTTGGAGGTCTCTTCCAATCTAGACAATTCTGTGATAATATTCACAAGTTTTATCCCCATCAGATCTGCTCATCTGCTCAAATTTCATGATTTTTTTTTTTAAATGAGTTACATAGTTATTTGAAATCACAGAATATCAGATTTCAGCATCTGAAACAGAGGGATTAAGGGAAGAAACTGAATTAAATTAACAGTTCTTTATTTTGATGTGTTAGCTTCTGTGTTCCTATGATAGAAACCTTTTGTCTTGTCCAGCATAAAATCAATGCTACTTCTAAATCTCTGCATCAGAGGACTTGGCAAATACATAGTGGAATAGCTATCATTTCCTAAATAACCCAAAGGAAACGTAATTTTTCCATTACTCCTGCATAATCTTTCCAAAGTCATTAAAACAAGCATCACACTCTAGCTGTAGTGATTGTTGTCTTTTCTTCATTTTTAATAAAGGGTGCTGGTTGTAGAATCATTTCTCTTATCTGTTTGCTTTGTGTCTTAAGCACTGTCTCTTTTTAATGAAGTGTTGGAGATAGGCAGATAAAATACCCCATGAGAGTTTTCTGCCAGTGATTAACTGAGAAATTAAACATAGCCTGTCATTCACATATATATCCTTAAAGCTGTGCAACAGAGCCTGAAAACTTATGTGCACGTTTAACTTTTTTTTTCTTTTATTTATTTATTTATTTTTTCCTTTTTGAAGATGTCTGCAGCCTGGAAGACTTTTCTTTTGGCTCTGCACTTAAAAGTTCATGTTTCGTACATGGTATTGCTGAATCTCCACCAAATTGGCAGGATGAACAAGGATGAATGTAACCCACAAACCAAATAAAGAGTCCCTGCTCCTTTTGACCTCTTTCCCAGAAAGCGGTCACATTTTACATAAATGTATGACCATTATGTGAAGAAAAAAATGTTTTCCGTCTATACTACCTGTCCTGTTCCCCTGCCATCCCCGCACAACTCTGTCATAGCTCCTGTAGCGATTCAACCACTTGTCACAGAGAAGAGATGTTGGACACTCACTTTGCTTCTTGTTTAATGCCATTGTCCCAGTATATAAAACTTGAATGGAATCATATATAACAAACAAACATTCTGGTTTTAGGCATAAAGCATGTGATTTTGCATCTGTTAGTTCTATCTTACAATGTCTTGCACAGAAAGTATATCTTTAGCCTGTACGAACTGCTGCCAAGCGTCTTTAAACTGTAACATGGAATTATTTAGCCTTCAAAAGCTTTTGGTGTTTTCTGCAGTGCCTGCTCTCTACAGGGAGTGTTAGTAAGGCATCTTTGTGGCTTCCAGCACTGAAATAGGCCTTGCCATACATTTCCTTCCTCCCTCCTTCCTTTCTAAACAACGTTAACTAGAGTAGCCAAAGAGATGTTACAACAGAGGTTACTAGAATTTAGGAATATCTCATGTGGTAATACTTAAGTGGCACTCTCTCCTGTGCCTGAAATATTAAAAATAGTTCCAGAGGCTTTGGAAATACTGGGGTGGCACAATGGCATAAAAGAGCTGTGATAGAAGGGAAAATTGAATTTATTGAGTGCAACTTCTTTGTAAAATACCTGAATGACGGTCATTTTTTAGCCTGGTGGGTAAGCACCACAAAGGACACAAAATACAATTTCCAAATTCAATTTGGATTTTATAGGATATATTGAAGGAACAAATTAAGGAGCTTACTGACTTCTGCTTTCCCTCCAGACTGTGACAGATTTCTTTCCTGATGTGAACAGAACATCTGCTCTCTGCCCAGTATCCCTCTGCATTTAATTTGCTTGAGCTTCCTGTTTTGCACAGGATTAAAATGCTTTTGCAATGATATCACCTACCTGGGAGAGCTGGCTGTGAATTTATGTAATAAATAACATATTCCATGCCTCAAAGGCGTAGATGTCATACAGAAGGCACAAGGGTTGGCAGATAACTTTGGATAAAAAGGTGAGCTGGAGAAAGCAGTGTTAGTTAAAGTGAGACTGGCATCCTGAAAAAGCAGTGTTACGAGGTGTTTTGGGAAGGGTGGAAGGTGGATGGGAAGAAAGGTCTTCTGGCAATTTGGGATTTCTGTGATGAATACTGCTCCTTCACCTGTGGCTTACCACTGTGGCAGCACAACAATCTGCGTGTGCCCAACAAGAGGAGAAACATTTCTCTTGGGAGTTACAGTGTACACCTTGTGGAATCTCAATTCTATTGATTGTCATGTTGCCTGAAATCTCTCATTTCCTTTTTTTTCTTTTTTTTATTCCTTTTTAATTACTAAGTTGTCTTACATTTTGTTACCATCAGTTTTTTCCAACTGGTCTCACTGCTCCAGGGGATACCTTACATTCATCTTGTCCATCATACTGCAGTTGTAAATGCTCATGTGTTATTTCCCTAGACCTTAAACGGAAAGAGATGGAGTGGTTTCATTTCCTGTTTGCTTTCACCTTGACTTCCCTTGGAATGTGCTTGGTAGATATATTCATTAAGAATGCACTCATGAGCAAATATAAATAAATGATTTGGAAATAAATATCCATTCCCTGCATCTAGAGAACAGTGTAACATGTTCTGTAGCTGACCTGGCAGGATACTGAAAAATGTTTACTTTTTTTTTTTTTTTCTTTTAAAGTTTCATTCAAATGAATAACTAAGCACAGAAAACCTAATTTGTTAGTACTGTTGTGAAAACAGTTTATTCATTTTGTTTAATGTCGATATTTTAATGTGCTCTCTTTTGGAAATGTTTGTGGAGCTATTAAGACCCTCTCTCTCTCTTTTAGATGTTCAATGATATCATCACTGCAAAAGAAAAAGGTTTATGTGTAACAGCAAAGAAAACCATTCAGACTTTTGATAGAAAACATTTGTTTTCAATATACTTTCATTCTATGTGTGACAATCACAAAAACTTGCAGAAAGAAAAATCACATAAAAAAAAAAAACACACACACACATAAAACAACACAAAATTCCAGCTGAGATATCCTATATTATCTTTCAACAGCAGCATTAGGAAGATTATTAGTGATGTTTTAACTAGGACAATAAAAATAGTGTAAGTGCGTAGACTAAAGAGTAATTAAGATATTTTTATACAACATGACCCACCTAAGTGACTCTTTTTAACTCTAATGTGATAATTATGCATTAGCAACCTGAATATACCAATAGTAGTATGTCTCTGGTTTCAGCAGATTTGGCCCAAGACTAATTATTTTATTTATTTTTCAGCTTTTGGAAACTCTTTGTTCCTTGATTGTGAGCCTCATCCTGCATAAATCACACATTTAAAAGTTCCAGTGGTAAAAAGCAAATTTGCTTGTAGAAGGGAGAAAGGAGTCACAATTGAAGTATATCAGCCTTTTGTTACTGTTGTTCATCATCATCAATGGTGACTTACTCCAATCCTTGTTCTACTGTTTATTGTTGTTATTCAGCATTCTATAGTGTCTGGAATTCTATGTAATCTTTAAACAGGCTAGTACTGTCATAAATTGGTCTTCTTTATACCAGGAGACAGTCAGCAAGATGATTCAGGTGTTCCGTGTTTTCTTTTTGCACTATGTGCACAATGCTTAATTGAAATAGAAGCTTGGTCAATTTATCAAGGCTCATTCAGCAGAAATGCTGTATAAAATAGGCATTCTCATAATTTTGACCTGTTTAGCAGAAATGTAACTGAATAGTAATGACCAGAGCAAGAATGCACAATAAGCATTGCACAAGTTAATAATCATAACTTGCTGAGACACTTCTCAATACAATCTATGACATGTAAATCCAGTTAATGGAAAAACTGACTTTCAGTGAATTTAAAAGTAAAAACTGCACAGATCTAGTGGAATCATGATTGTGTCTTTGAATCACTATAAACTCAAGATTACATAGCAAATCCCATCCCTTCTAAATGTTTCGGTGACTTTTTTTTTTTTTTCGAAATAAGCTGAACTTGAATATTGGGAACGTTATTTGTAAAATAAACACTTGGAAACTTTCAGTTGCAAAATATATGTTGTGTTATTTTGCTATAAATAGAATACCTTAAGATGAAAAAGTACATATGAAGTTAGCATTGATTTGTGTTCTTAAAGTTGAAAGGCACTTAGTAGCATTGCTAAAAATTGTGTTAAGATGATGTCCTTCACAGAATATGTAGTTATTTGAATCTACAATTTACATCCAGGTGATAAAACCAACTTACCATCGTCATAGGACTGTTAAGTGCCTGTCTAACTTTCATTTTTTTTAATACCAGGAATAATATAGTTCAAGCTTAAAGAAAGCTGCACCTTCTGCATACTCTGGAGGTAAATAGAAACATTTGAATATAAATGCATAGTTATGTCTACCTTGTTACTCAAATAACCTGTGAATACCTTAAGACCTCTTTGCATGCTGTTAGTTACTTGTCAAAATCTGGTTATTTATTTTCTCCCATATTTCTCTGTTAGCACATATACCTTCTTGGTAATGTGATAACATTGAAATGACATATTATTCCCTATTTTTTCTATATTTTTTCTATTTTTTAAAAATATTATTCCCTATTTTTATCTGTGTTTCATTTCAGTTGACTTTTGTGTGGATGTTAGCAAATCCTTCAGCAGATGGAAAGGAAACTGCAAGCTGACACTGCAAGCGCTCTCTGATGCCTCTTGCCACATTTTCAGTCAGCATCTGTAGGTGTTGACACTGTGTGTGTGGTGTCCCAGGAGCAGCCTCATTTTATATTATTCACAGTGATTTTAACTAGGTAAAAAACCCTCTGTGAGAACAGATGGAATGGGCATTAATGTCCATTCTACTCTTCTCACTTAGTGTCTCTAAGCTTTGAACCATCAGTGTGGCTTATGGAAAGGGAGGAACTAAAGGTAAACACAAACTGTTTTCATTAATGTGAAAAACAAATATTTTTTTTTTCTACTTGTATAGTACAGAAGGACAAAGCTAGTGGAATGACTCTAAAAGGCACAAGATCTTTTTCTTGCAATTATCACAGAAAACTTAAACTCTGAAATGGATTCTTTTTAAACCCTTTTTGTCTCAGAAGGGCAGTATCTTAGTTGTAGGCCATTAACGTGCTCCTGTACCACCAAATCTCTTACATGACGACAACTGTCTTAAATCCATCAGAATATTCAGAAGGGAGAAAGAGCTTGTGCTCTTGTTTCAGAACATCACAGATTTGAGAATCTGTGAGGGATTTTAAGTACAACCAAATCTAAATGCATTTTTCCAGTTTATAAATGTAGCCACAAATTTAGTTGGGGTTTCAAGGTCAAATTAACAGTTACATAGTTCCTTTAAAGCTCTGTAATTGGTGTGAAAGATGCCTTGATCCAGAGAGACATGAAAAAGGCCACACGTTTCATTGAGTTTGAGAGGGCATTTCATACAGTTTTGGTTAAAGAACATGGGAAAGTGCTAGATTGCATCATGAGGAGATTGGCTATGAGGCAAACGTAGTGTGAAATTTTGTGTTGAGGCAATAAATTCCGGAAATGCAATTTTTCTTCTATGAGTTCTGAAACAGATATGATTATTATTTTTTAATATATCTTTTTTTTTTTTTTTAAGTATATCTTTTATCATGTCTTAGCCAGGCAAGATGTGAATTTGTGAAAATCAAATAAATTGGAATGCCACTCATCTTGTTAATTCTCCTTCTGAAATTTCTCTGCTCTTTTTCTCAATAGCAGAAGTAAGGTTACACCACTCATCATGCATAATAGCTCATTTCTCTCCTGTAGATACCTTGTGGAAAGCTCAGAATAGAACAATGGAGAAGTAATGGGGGTAAAATGTCAGTTTGTTCTCATACTGAAAATATAATCAGTGCAATTTGTAAGACTCACCTGCCCTTCCATAGATAATCTTTGATAAAGATTCATCCTTAGAAATACGAGTCTTTAGAGTCATCCTTAGTGTTCCTTTCCTTACAGATTTTTTTTTCTAGCAAATATCATTTTCACGCTGTTCATTGCAATGCAATGTTCGAACCCCTGTGACCACTCTACAAACGAGTCTGTCTTCTGACACTTGTATTTCTAAATCTATTAATAGATATTATTCTTAAATCTCATGGGAGATGACAGTGATGCTTGAGAGAATTTGAAGCACCAGGTTCTGGGGACTGCTGCACTCCTTATGTGTAACATATTTACACAAAACATAAAGGGTTGTATCATGCCAGGTCATTGCTTCCAGAAAATTCCTTACCGCAGAATCACAGAATTGTCTAGATTGGAAGAGACCTAAAGACCATGGAGTCCAGCCTCTGACCTAACACTAACAAGTCCTCCACTAAACCATATCACTAAGCTTCTGTCCTGGTTTCAGTTAGCACAGAATTAATTTTCTTCCTAGTAGCTGGTGGAATGCTGTGTTTTGGCTTAGGATGAGAAGAGTGCTGATAACACCCCGATGCTTTAATTGTTGCAGAGCAGTGCTTATACTAAGCCAAGGACATCTCAGCCTTTTGCTCTGTCCTGCCAACGGGCAGGCTGGGGGTGCAGTAAGAGCTGGGAGGGGACAGACCCAGGACAGGTGACCCAAACTAGCCAAAGGGGTATTCCATACCATCTGACGTCATGCTAAACAATATATAGGGGTGGCTAGCTGGGGGGGAAGGGGCCGGACTGCTCGGGGTTAGGCTGGGCATCGGTCAGCGAGTGGTGAGCAATTGCATTGTGCATCACTTGTTTGTACATACTATTATTACTTTCCTATTATCATCATTGTATTATTATTGTTATTATTTTTATTATTATTTTGTTATTATTATTTTCCTGTCTTATTAAACTGTCTTTATCTCAACTCACGGGCTTCACTTTCCATTTCTCTCCCCCGTCCCAGAGAGGGAGGGGGGAGGGTGAGCGAACGGCTGCGTGGTGTTTAGCTGCCGGCCGGGTTAAACCACAACAGCCTTTTAGCACCACCGTCACGCCACGGTCACCCGGCCCGGGGCTGCCCCGCGAAGCCTCGGGGGAGCCCGGCTAGCTCAGTCGGTAGAGCATGAGACTCTTAATCTCAGGGTCGTGGGCGAGCCCCACGTTGGGCGCCAAAAAGGCTGTTGTGGTTTAACCCGGCCGGCAGCTAAACACCACGCAGCTGTTCGCTCACCCTCCCCCCTCCCTCTCTGGGACGGGGGAGAGAAATGGAAAGTGAAGCCCGTGAGTTGAGATAAAGACAGTTTAATAAGACAGGAAAATAATAATAACAAAATAATAATAAAAATAATAACAATAATAATACAATGATGATAATAGGAAAGTAATAATAGTATGTACAAACAAGTGATGCACAATGCAATTGCTCACCACTCGCTGACCGATGCCCAGCCTAACCCCGAGCAGTCCGGCCCCTTCCCCCCCAGCTAGCCACCCCTATATATTGTTTAGCATGACGTCAGATGGTATGGAATACCCCTTTGGCTAGTTTGGGTCACCTGTCCTGGGTCTGTCCCCTCCCAGCTCTTACTGCACCCCCAGCCTGCCCGTTGGCAGGACAGAGCAAAAGGCTGAGATGTCCTTGGCTTAGTATAAGCACTGCTCTGCAACAATTAAAGCATCGGGGTGTTATCAGCACTCTTCTCATCCTAAGCCAAAACACAGCATTCCACCAGCTACTAGGAAGAAAATTAATTCTGTGCTAACTGAAACCAGGACAGCTTCACATCTAAACGTCTTTTAAAGACCTCCAGGGATGGTGACTCCACCACTTCCCTGGGCAGCCCATTCCAATGCCTCACAACCCTCTCAGTAATGAAGTTCTTCCTCATATCCAACCTAAAACACCCCTGGTGCAACTTCAGCCCATTCCCCCTCATCCTGTCACCAGGCACAAGGGAGAATAGACCAACCCTCACCTCGCTACAGCCTCCTTTAATGTACTTATAAAGAGCGATAAGGTCGCCCCTGAGCCTCCTCTTCTCCAGGAAGAACAATCCCAGCTCCCTCAGCCGCTCCTCGTAGGACTTGTTCTCCAGACCCCTCACCAGCTTCATTTCCCTTCTCTGGACTCACTCAAGCACCTCGATGTCCTTCTTGTAGCAAGGAGCCCAAAACTGAACACAGTACTCGAGGTGCAGCCTCACTAGAGCCGAGTACAGGGGGACAATCACTTTCCTAGCCCTGCTGGACACACTGCTTCTTATAAAAGCCAGGATGCTGTTGGCCTTCTTGGCCACCTGAGCACACTGCTGGTTCATATTCAGCCGACTATCAACCATCACTCCTAGATCCTTCTTCACCTGGTTCTTTCCAAACACTCATCTCCCAGCCTACTTGGGGTTGTTGTGGCCCAGGTGCAGGATCCAGCACTTGGCCTTGTTGAACTTCATGCAGTTGACCTCAGCCCATCAGTCCAGCCTATCCAGATCCTCCTGCAGAGCTTTCCTACCCTCGAGCAGATCGACACACACACACCTAACTTGGTGTCATGTGAAAACTTCCTGAGGGTGCACTCAATCCCCTCATCCAGATCAACGATAAAGATATTAAAGATGACTGGTCCTAGTACTGAGTCCTGGGGAATGCCACTAGTGACCGGCCTCCAGCTGGATTTGACTCCATTCACCATGACTCTTTGGGCCTGGCTATCCAGACAGTTTCTAACCCAACGAAGTGTATGCCAGTGTAAGGCCATGAGCAGACAGTTTTCTGAGGAGAATGCTGTGGGAAATGGTGTCAAAAGCCTTGCTGAAGTCAAGGTAGACCACATCCACAACCACCCAGCTTGTTACTTTGTCATAGAGGGAGATTAGGTTCGTCAAGCAGGAGCAGCCTTTCATAAACTCATGCTGACTGGGTCTGATCACCTGGTTGCCCTGCAAATGTCGCATGATAATCTGCTCCATGAGCTTCCCTGGCACTGAGGTCAAACTATCAGGTCTATAATTTCCTGGGTCTACCCCTGGCCCTTCTTGTAGATAGGCATCACGTTTACTAGCTGCCAGTCAACTGGAGCCTCCCCCGATATCCAGGACTGCCGATAAATGATGGAAAGCGGCTTGGCCAACTCCTCTGCCAGTTCTCTCAGTACCCTTGGGTGGATCCCATCCGGCCCCATTGATTTGCGTACATCTAAGTGCTGTAGCAGGTCGCCAACCATTCCCTCATGGATAGTGAGGGCCACATCCTGCTCCCGATTCCCTTCTACCAGCCTAGGGTACTGGGTATCCAGAGAACAACTGGTTTTGCCGCTAAAGACTGAGGCAAAGAAGGCATTAAGCACATCAGCCTTTTCCTCATCTTTTGTAACTAAGTTCGCCCCCACATCCAGTAAAGGCTGGAGATTCTCCCTAGTCCTGCATTTAGCATTAACGTATTTGTAAAAACGTTTTTTGTTATCTTTAACGGCAGTAGCCAGATTGAGCTCCAGATGAGCTTTGGCCTTTATAATTGTGTCCCTGCACTGCCTCGCAACATCCTTATAGTCCTCCTGAGTGGCCCACCCTCTTTTCCAAAGATTGTAAACCCTCTTTTTTCTCCTAAGCTCAAGCCACAATTCTCTGTTCAGCCAGGCCGGACTTCTTCCCCGCCGGCTCATCTTTGGGCATTTGGGGACAGACTGTTCCTGTGAGGAGCAGTCCTTCTTCTTGAGGAAATCAAGAAGATTTCCTTCTTGAAGAACACCCAGCCTTCCTGGACTCCTCTGCCCTTCAGAACCGCCTCCCAAGGGACTCTACCAACCAATGTCCTGAACAGTTCAAAGTTGGCCCTCCAGAAGTCCAATACAGTGGTTTTACTGGTCCCCTTCCTGGCTTCTCCAAGAATGGAGAACTCTACCATTTCATGGTCACTCTGGCCAAGACAGTTTCCGACCACCACATCTCCCACCAGTCCTTCTCTGTTTGTGAACAGAAGGTCTAGCGGGGCACCACCCCTGGTAGGCTCACTAATCAGCTGTGTCAGGAAGCTATCTTCCACGTTCTCCAGAATCCTCCTAGACTACTTTCTCTGGGCTGTGTTGTGCTTCCAGGATATATCTGGGAAGTTGAAGTCCCCCTCAAGAACAAGCACTGACAATTTCTCAACTTTTATCAGCTGCCTGTAGAATTCCTCATCAGTGTCCTCATCCTGGTTCAGCGGTCTATAACAGACCCTCACCAGGATGCTTCCCTTGTTGGCCTTTCCGCTGATCCTATCCCATAAGGAGTCAACCTTATCATTCCCAGTCTCAAGTTCCACGACATCAAAACTCTCTCTGATATAGAGAGCCACACCACCACCCCTTCCACGCTGCCTGTCCCTTCTGAAGAGCCTGTAGCCAGACATGACAGCACTCCAGTCATGAGAGTGGTCCCACCACGTTTCCGTGATGGCAACTAAGTTGTAGCCTGCCTGCTGCACAATGGCTTCTAGCTCCTCCTGTTTGTTACCCATGCTGCATGCATTAGTGTAGATGCACTTTAGTTGGGCCATTGCCGTCTCTCCCAGCCTTGCCATTGTTGCCCCTGGCACAGCTCCAACAAGCCTTGTTTCAGCCCCGTCCCCCTTCTTACCTAGTTTAAAGCCCTCTCAATGAGCTCTGCCATCTTCTGGCCTAGGATCCGTTTTCCCCTTAGAGATAGGGACCTGTCTGCGGCCATCAGGCCGGGTGCCGAGTAAAGCGCCCCTTGGTCAAAAAACCACAAAATTTCTGTGTTGGCACCAGTCTCTGAGCCATGTGTTTATCAAGTGGGCTTTCCGTGTCCTTTCTGTACCCCTCCCTGCCACCGTAGGGATGGACGAAAACACCACCTGTACTCCCAGTCCATCCACTAACCGTGCCAGTCCCCTAAAGTCCCATTTGATGGTCTTGAGGTTTCTCTCTTCAATGTCATCACTGCCAGCCTGGACTATTAAAAGAGGATAATAGTCAGAGGGACGAACCATGGGAAGCTTTCTGGCAATGTCCCTGACCCTGGCCCCAGAGAGGCAGCAGACTTCCTTATGGGTAGGGTCAGGCTGACAAATAGGTCCCCCTGTTCCCCTGAGAAGGGAGTCGCTCACAACAATCACCCTTCTTTCTGTTCTGGTGGAGGCAGTCCTGAGGCGTGGAGTCAACTTCCTCGTCCTAGATGTCCTCCTGGGTAGACTTTCTACCTCTTCCTCAGCTACCGGTCTCTCAAGCTCCAGGGCCTCAAACCTGTTGCGTAAGGGCACCTGGGAAGGTGGGGCCGGTGGGGGGGGCATCACCTGCATTGATGAGCAAGGACCTGTCTCCATTCCTCCTTGACTCCTAGGTCCCCTCCCTCTGCCTGACAGCAGGAGGGCAGGGGGTCCACCCCCATTTGGGGTGTCTCACCCTGGTGCCTGTCCTTCAGGCCACACAGGGAGTTGCTCCACAAGTCTATCTCCCGCTCACACTCCCTGATATCCCTCAACCTCTTGACTTCCTCCTTGAGTTCTCCCACGAGGTGGACCAGGTCATCCACCTGCTTGCACCTCACGCACACAGTCTCTTTGCCCCCCACAGGTGGTAGCAACAGGCTCAGGCACTCCCTGCACCCAGAGACCTGAACTGCCGCAGTTTTGAGCAGGCAGTCGGTCTGGGTATGTACAGACTTCCTGGAGAACATACTGTACCTGGTGTACACCACTGCAGCTGAGCTAGAAGTAGACCGCCATTAGAGGAGGTGTTTGTATGGGCAGGGAGGGGGGAACGCTCTGCCCTTCCTGCTTACCCTGCCTGTGCGAACTGCCGCGCCACTCCCTTCTGACACACCATGCCCTGTTTGCCCATCCTGGTCCCTGGTCGCTGTGTTCCTTGTTTCTCGCACTCCCTAGGGGCAGCTTTTGAACAGCCGGGGAGGGGGCGCTGCTGGCTCCGCCTATGCCTCGTTCTCACCTCATTCACCTCCCTTGCAAGGGCTGCTGGGTCCTGGTGGCTCCCTCGAGTGGGCTCGGTGCTGATAAAATTAGCCCTGCCTGTCTGATCCCCTGCTCCGCTGCAGAACGCGTCTGCCCTGGAGCCGATTGCCTCAGCAAGTGACCTGTGACTACAACTAGCTGAAACATGAGAAACTCTTTATTAAGAATATAAACATGAAGCACAATCTTAAACTTTTGCAGGACTTTGTTTTAAAGGCTGAGCTGATGTGCTACAGCAAAGCCATGTCCATGTCCATGTAGAATTCATTGTTCAGGTTGGACTGTATACCAATGGACTTAAACATGATGTACACTAGCATGTGACCTTTAAACTTTTTTTCCTAGTTTCCTCATATTGGAGAGCTAAATAAAGAAAAGATTATATTTACACTCAGCAGTTTTTTGAAGAGACTTACATTCTTCTCAAATCTCAATGACACACATCTTTTTAGATGAATTAATTTCTGCAATTTTTATTATCTAGCCTATTCCTGGCTGCAGAATGGAAGTATTGACCTTGACCGAAGAAATCCATAAAGATGGAAGGAATCCATTAAAAAAATAAAGTGCTTGTGAAGGAAGTGACTTTGCTCTAACACTTTGAACTAGGTGGGCTTGCAGATCATTACTGCAATGCTTTCTAACTCTGTTAGCACCTCAGCCTTGTTGACATTTTCAACATGAAATCAAATCAAATCAATCAAATTTCATGTTGAAAATGTCAACAAATCTACTAAATCTACTTAAAAAAAAAGTTATTTGTTGTAGTTATCTATTAAAAGCTGGTGCAAGTTGGCTGTAGAGTGGAAAGTCATTAGGCCTGCAAATAACTGATTTTTTTTTTCTTCTCTGATCAGAAGGCATACAGATCAGTCACAGCTTAAAGTTATGATCACGTCTTTTCCATTTTCATCCTTCTTTAACTTGTACTTTTAATGTTTCATTATCAATTCCACTTTTAAAAGTATGAGTTAAAAAAAGAAAACGTAAAGTTGAATTTTAAAATTTAGATGATTTTTTATTGTACACTTTGCCTTGGAAAATCTCTTCTCCCATGAAGCCATGTGCCCTTAAAGATTAACCAAAGAAATGAAAATAATCATTTTATTGCAAGAGAACTTTAGTTGGTAAATGTTGCCAAAGCATGAAGACATTCACAGAATTATAATGCATATGTTTCCAGAGGAAACCAATGTCCTAGTGATACATCCAAGGGCTGCTTATATACTGCTATGAATTATTTTAAGTATGAACATGTAAAGATGACATTTCAGACTCCCCATAGACTCAAATTTGGTGTTATTGCTAATATTGCTTCCTTTATTTTCTGTGTGGTTTCCCTTCCCTTCCCTTCCCTTCCCTTCCCTTCCCTTCCCTTCCCTTCCCTTCCCTTCCCTTCCCTTCCCTTCCCTTCCCTTCCCTTCCCTTCCCTTCCCTTCCCTTCCCTTCCCTTCCCTTCCCTTCCCTTCCCTTCCCTTCCCTTCCCTTCCCTTCCCTTCCCTTCCCTTCCCTTCCCTTCCCTTCCCTTCCCTTCCCTTCCCTTCCCTTCCCTTCCCTTCCCTTCCCTTCCCTTCCCTTCCCTTCCCTTCCCTTTTTCCTTCCCTTTTTCCTTCCCTTTTTCCTTTCCTTTCCTTTCCTTTCCTTTCCTTTCCTTTCCTTTCCTTTCCTTTCCTTTCCTTTCCTTTCCTTTCCTTTCCTTTCCTTTCCTTTCCTTTCCTTTCCTTTCCTTTCCTTTCCTTTCCTTTCCTTTCCTTTCCTTTCCTTTCCTTTCCTTTCCTTTCCTTTCCTTTCCTTTCCTTTCACTTCAAAGTGCATTTATATTAACTGCATAAATCTCTCAGTGCTCCCAGGATTTTTATGTATTTTATGGTTGCATTATATGTACAGAGGGTAAGAATGGGGCACATAGAGGTTACTGGCTTGACCCTCTAAAGTAAATTCCACTGTGGTGAAGTTGGCATCATATACTTCAGGGAGACTGTAGGACTTGGTAAGAACAAAGCCACAAATTACTCGTATCCCTAAGGTGTGTAAACCTAGTCCAATGCCCTCTAAAGAGAAATACTCATTGGAACCTTTTCATGGTTAAAAGCAAATTGCTGTGTTCTTGCTCAGTTCTGTAGCAATTGGTCAAGATGACTTGTGACACAATACAATCACAGAGGACTGCGGTCTTGCCCTTTCAGTTATGTGTATCCAGGCAGGGTAATTAGTAGAGATATCACAAGCTACTAATCTTTCAGACCATTTTATTTCTTTGGAATCACCAATTCGAGAAGGAATAGGAAAAGACTGTATACACCGATAGCTGTCCTTGTGGGCCATGTTGGCTTACTGTGTGGAATTCTCGGTAGAAGAGAAACAAAACTTGTTCCTTAGGATTGTCCTGTCTGAGTTGTTAATTCTGCCTTTAAAACTGCAGGACAGAAGGGTAAGTACATACTTGAAATGGTTGAAAGGCATGCTTTACACCAGTAGGAGAACATAGTCAGCAGGTGCAGTCCTCTCAAACTTGTCATGCTCCTGAGCCAAACACTTCACCCTCTTTTATCGACTAAAGTGAGTGGATGTTTGCAAATGTGGGAAGAGCTGTTAGCAGGCAGACTCACTGTGGCCCTCTGGGTATCCTTCTGTAATGCTGCCTAGATCTAATGCTGGGTAACAGAGATTTGGCTTCCCAGTGTGTGGACATGTTTTCAGAATGAGATTCAGATGGGTGGTTATTTCAGGATCCACTTTAGGAAAACTTGCAACTGTTAAGCGGTGTTAATGCAAATGAGTGACAATTTTACCTATATCATAATAGTATGGGATGCCCTTCCCATTTGTGACAGCAGTGTGCATGTGAATAATCATTGTTACACTGATGAAGAGCTCTCAGCCCAGTAACTGAGTCATAACCAGTTTATGAGAGCAGAGAGGAACACCAAACACCTGTGTGTGTTACATTGTACCTTATATTTAGCTATGCCAGGGAACCGTTCTTCCCTTGGTTCAGTCTGTTATGTGACATCTCATCTGTATGTGAATAATCATAAACACCATGAAAAGATGAAAGCCGTTGTGCTGGAGTCAGACCCTTGATGGCAAGAAATTTTGGAGTGCTTTGCCAGAATTGTAATTGTTTCAGTCATTTTGAAAAAGTTTAAAGTAGTTGTTAAAAGGAAAGCACTTCATCAGCCCTGCAAAAAGAGGCATTCTTGGCCCTCAGTCAGTCTTCGTACGTGCTAGTGATGCATTTATGTGATTATAACGCCAAATGATTTTTTTGTCCTCCTCTGTATAGTAGATGAGCTGTGTGTTTCTGAGTATGGAAGGGGTAAGGGAGGATGGGACATCTAAATGTCAAATATGGGTAAGCACAATTCCCTCATTACTAAAACAAAACAAAACAAAAAAATACCACCAAACCTGGGAAACTCAAGTCGTGATTTTAATGTCAAAGGTGTAAGTTTAAGACCGGTGCTTGCACCAGAATCAGACAGATGTACCTGTCTGATTGCTACGCCCACCTGGGGTGTACTGCTTCCCATCAAAGCTGTTATCTGCCTGGTTTTGCTGATTTTATTAGCCTACTAATCAGTCAGGTAAAACTAGGCTGAAGCCAGCTGAAAAAGGTCCAAAATATGCCATCAGGTGGACTGGTGCAAATCATGTATGACAAATGGCTGTGCCCTAGATCCAGAGAAGGTGGTGGCAGGGTTTTGTCTCCTTGTGTTTCATGAACGCAGTGCAGTAATACCCATATGGGTCTGGGGGTGCTCTTGCTGAGCAGGAACTCTAGGGAGCAGACTTGGTATCTCTGCTATATTCTTTTGCCTTTGACAGTACTAACAAAATTCTGATTGAGTTGAAATTGCTACCAGAATTAGTCATCCTGATTTGTTTTCTTTGCTGTATCTATTTCACAAGAGTGCTTCACATTTTCAGAGTAAATACAACATTTCACTGAAGTGTTTAGTAACCCCAGCTGTTATGTCTCTCCCCCTCTCCCCCCCCCCAGTTGTTCAAAGCAGTTTCATGGAAAAAAAAAAATCTCTGAAATTTAAGGATTCTGCAGTACATACATTTAAATTTTGATAAATTTTGATTTATGATCTTTGCAGTCAGTGTCTGCCATCTAAAAACCTCCATAGGTTTTTTTCATCTTCTCAAAATGCCAACTATGTTGTTATTCAGCTGGTCTGTTTTGTGAGTGTGTGTCAGGTCCTGGTTGTGCTGCACTCAGGGAGCTTGCCTTTGCACCTTTCGAGGCCCAGTCTGGAATGTGGTGCATGATAAAGTGTTAGAGTGGCAATCCAGAGCTATTTGTGCAGTATTCTTTAAAAGCCTGGAGAAACTTCTCTTTCATTTCTTAGCTGTGTGGTTTCAATTCCAGAAGTCCTGTTTCCTATGCCAAGCAAATTTCAACGACAAAAATTCAGGAAGCCCAAGTTTATACGTAAACCCTGATATCCAAGTTTGGAAGTTCCTCAGAGTAAGGTGTATCAAAAAGTTGCATCACTCAAAGATTTTCCATGGAATTCATATTGCAAGAGATGCATTATTTTAGAACACACTTTTGAAGGTCAAATGGTCTGAAACAAAGAAGAGATGGTTGGGCTTCTATTCAGTTTAGCAAACACGCCAATTTGCACGTGGCCCTGGGTGGCTTGCCTTAGCTGACCCCACTTATGATGAGGGTGGGCTCAGCCACCAGAAGAGCCTGCCAACCTGAGCTGCTGTGTGGCTCTGTGCTTTTTGACAAGATTTAGACCCTGTTTATGCTTGGCCAGTGGACCAAATTAAATGAATATTCTTGCATAACTTTGTACTTAAACCATGTATTACAGGTTTATGGGTTAATATAAATACATGCGAGAGGGAGAATGATTCACCTTCAGCCCTTGAGAAACTGTAACAGCTTATGCTAGAAATACTGTCAGCATAGAATATGCTGTTTCCCATATTGGTACCTAGTTCTTAGCACATTTTCTGATTAATTCCCTCTACAGCACAGAAACAAATCTTGAGATTTTAAAAATGTCATTTTGCTTAGTATCAGAATAAAGCTTCAGTGTCTTTAGGTGGAAATAATCAGTGTGATTTTATGATATTCAAAAACTAATGAGAACTGAATGCTTTTGTTCCCTGGTTGTTTATCCTTTGTCTATCATCAGAACAGTGAAAACTGAGAAAGAATAAAAGATCTACACTCTCAAAAGTATTTTGGGGTATGCAAGCTAAGGTTTTAATGCTAATTAAAGTAAAATTAGTTTTGTTTTATATTACTGATGTGCTGGTATAATTGGTAGTGTTTAGACAATACTTGAGGATGCATGTTGGAAAATAATATGTTCTTAGATGCTCCCCACTAAATAAGACAAACAAATAAAACTTGGATTACATTGCAAAAGAAAACCTACGATGGTGTCAAGATTATGAGTGCACAATACAACGGTAAGAAGAGTTGATGGGATTTTTAGATGCCAAAGTAACTTTTCTGTGTGAAGTTACAAACTCAAATGTGACTTGTATCTGCCACAACCCATTCATTCTCAGTGTTACTAATGCTTCACTGTCAAAACCATTTTTCAATATAACTGAAATGGTCATATGCCAAAATGAATTAGCCACCTCCTTCCATTGTAAATATAAACAACTTATTACATATAATTCTGGTTAGATATTCTGGAGAATGTCTGAAAGCTCTAAATCACAGGATAGCCACATAGCAGTGAGATTTCTTCCTCTTTTCTCCCCCCTTCCCACTCCCAGCTATTTGACTATTTCTAATAAATTTTTCTTCTATTTGTTAAGAACTCCTGAGTTTTCATGGGCTGGGACTTCAGTGATCATACTCAGTTGATACTGGATGATCATTTGGTTAATTCAATTAAGACAGTGACTAATGCAGTGTAAAGCTAAAAAAATGAAGAAGCAAGTGCCCACTCTTATGGCAGTCAAAGGGCTTTCCATTAGGACTCTAATGAGACTCTAATGAGTCTAGGGCTCTGTAAGACACTTTATTTCCAGTTAGCATCATAGAGTTTATGATGGTGTCCCAATCTGTCCTTTGTAATGGACATTTTCATCCACTGATGACTTGGCAGAAGATATGTTCTGTCCAAATTAGAAGTTCCATGTGATACTGAGCCCAGGGGATGTTTTAACACTATTTATTTCATCCAACATGTGTTGAACTGCTTTGTTTATGACATCCTATTTCTATCCTGTGCATGTGATTTTTGCTTCTTCTTGACCAATAGTATATGAGTGTGCACAGTTTGTGACTAGCATCTATAATGACTCCTCATTGAATAGATTTTTCATACAAGTACAGGACAAGCATTTAAAAAGAATAGCGTTTTCAGTTGGCTGGGATGACATCCTATTAAACAGGATAGGAAAGCCTTACTTTTTTTTTCTACATTTTTATGCTGGTTTGTTTTTTTACGATCAGTACAAGTTTTTTAAAAATAAATTTATTAATTGTCTTTAAGCAGCAGTAATGGCAAAACAAAACAATGTTATTTCATATACATGTATGGCAACTAGAAGATCAGAAGGAAAAGCTAACATTTATTGTTTTATTTAAAATATTGTGTATAAAATATGCTCATATAAAATGCTCTCTATTAATTTACTTTTCACAGCTGAGCTAATGACTTTGAACAAGTCTGATTACCAGTCTTGGTCTTGTAGCCAAATTACATCTTAATCTTACAGAGGAAAAAAGAAGTGGTATGGAAAGTTACAGTCACATGGGGAAAGGCAAGTCCTTTTGCCTTTTTTAGTCTTTACTACTTTTATGACCTTTTGCAATGGGTGTTATTCTTGTGTTATAGAGTACTTCTTCTAGTGCTCTTCTCTTTTCCCTGTCAGGAAAGAAATGCAAATTACATCAGTGTATTGATTTGTCATTGCTTTTTCAATTATTCTAACTGATAATAGATCAAGTCTATGCTCTGTCATATGGAAAAAATATGGAAAAAGGCTGCAAGGCCTGCTTCACTGCCTTTTATCAGTAGAGCAATAAAAATTTCAGAGAAATTATCATGGCATATATTTTTCCCTGGATTATGAGATGGCAGCAGTCTAGTTGGATACAATGTCCTCAAATAATCTGTTATCTTGCAGATGAATGGCCTTGAAGGTTGAGAGAAAGAACAGAGAGACCTGCAGGAGAATACACCAAGCAGAAGAATCACAGAATCACAGAATTTCTAGGTTGGAAGAGACCTCAAGATCATCGAGTCCAACCTCTGACCTAACACTTAACAGTCCCCACTAAACCATATCCCTAAGCTCTACATCTAAACGTCTTTTAAAGACCTCCAGGGATGGTGACTCCACCACTTCCCTGGGCAGCCTGTTCCAATGTCTAACAACCTTTTCGGTAAAGAAGTTCTTCCTAACATCCAGCCTAAAACTCCCCTGGTGCAACTTCAGCCCATTCCCCCTCATCCTGTCACCAGGCACATTGGAGAATAGACCAACCCCCACCTCGCTACAGCCTCCTTTAAGGTATCTGTAAAGAGCAATAAGGTCGCCCCTGAGCCTCCTCTTCTCCAGGCTGAACAAGCCCAGCTCCCTCAGCCGCTCCTCGTAGGACTTGTTCTCCAGGCCCCTCACCAGCTTCGTCGCCCTTCTCTGGACCCGCTCAAGCACCTCGATGTCCTTCTTGTAGCGAGGGGCCCAAAACTGAACACAGTACTCGAGGTGCGGCCTCACCAGAGCCGAGTACAGGGGGACGATCACCTCCCTAGCCCTGCTGGTCACGCTGTTTCTGATACAAGCCAGGATGCCGTTGGCCTTCTTGGCCACCTGAGCACACTGCTGGCTCATATTCAGCCGACTGTCCACCATCACTCCCAGGTCCTTCTCTGCCAGGCAGCTTTCCAACCACTCATCTCCCAGCCTGTAGCTCTGCTTGGGGTTATTGCGCCCCAGGTGAAGAGCAGCTGATCCAGTTGGAGAAAAGCAGATGTGACATGACATAACGTTGCTTTCTGGATTAGAAAAATCCTATCTAGAGAGTTTCCTGAACAAACGGTAACTTTCAAATGTGGTTGAAGTCACTAATGAATTGTTCTGATATTGTACAAATATTTAATCGTTATCTGGAGAAGGAGCTTAAGTATCTGTAGGCTTTCAAAGTAAAATGGAGCTGTGTTAAGACTCAGCATAAAAAAAAATAAAAGATAAAAATTGTAGTTTTGCTCCTTTGTTTTGCACACACTGTTTAAGTCTTCAACCCAGAAAGATCAGGCTTTGCTACTAATAACATGAAAAAAAATCAGTGGGATTTTACTGGATTGCCATAGGAATACATTTAGAATTTGTGGCTGCACTTTTTCTCACCAAGACATAATTGTATATGAGTTGAGGAGTATTTACAGAAACACTCATTTTTTGAGTTAAAGGAAACATAAAGGAGACATATCACCCATGGTTTCCTCCATTGTAGTATTAAAGCAGAGCAAGGCAGAAAGAGACCTGTAGTTTTCCTTCCTTCAGCTACAAAACTAACAAAAAGTAAAACAGGGAAAATACTATGTAGTTAAATTTCATGTATACATTACTAGTTCACAATATATATGGAACACGTACTTTATTTTGCCATAATGCAGATCTAAAACCAGGTGTGAGTGTCACAGATGAAAGAACTGAAAACTGAACAGCAAATGTCAGTTCAGCATGCATAGAGATCTTGTTAATATTTTTTTTTTCCAGCCTGTTCAATAAGATGGCATGGTTTAAAACCAAAAAAGTACTATACTTAGAACTGTTCTGCATGCTTTATGCAAACTGTCTTTGATTACATATGTTTAGGTAAGGTTTGGAAGGTTTGTGTTCGGTTTCATGTGATTTTAAAGTTAGATGGTCAAAGGATCTATTTGTGAACTTTACTCTAGTTGGAATATTGCAAGAACAGTTACTCTTATGAGAATTTAACACAAAATGGTAGAGGAAGCTGACATCAGAAGCTGATGTCTTAAAAATCCAGTATGATATATTAAAGTCTTTAGAGGTTTTTGGCATTGTTGATTCTGAATCCAAACCCGAGCTTTGGCTAATCTTTATTGCAATAGATAAAGCAAATTAATGAATTAACAGAAACAGTGTTATATATGTGAGATAAGCATTAAACCAATTCTGTATTGTTATATCTGTCTCAGAAAGGCTTTTTAAATGTTGGAGTTGAAAACATCAGGGATCATGAAGCTCTTAATTAGGCATAAGAATTCTTCTCACTTGTAGTTGGTGCCAGAGGAAGTTGTTCTGCAAGAAGAATGATAAGCTTGCCAGTGGGAAGAAGATTTCATGCTATGACTAGTAGTGGCTGCTCAGAAATTTCTGGAGAAATATCCAGAACAATCTTTATAAGTGTGTGTCATGAGAGTATGTTGAGGAAGATGCTCAGTATCACAATGAAATTGATTTTTTTTTTTTTTTGAGGAAAAATAGGCCTGTAATCTCTGCAGTTGTAAATCTGGTAACAGTAGATATGATGTGTAAATGGTGGACAGGCCCTATATAAATGAAAATATATTTACAAAATACGTAAAGGATGAAGTACACAGGATTAACAATTCAAAATTCAGGAATCCATTACATTATTCCTTAGTGTTAAACACCTGCTTTGACCGCATATCAATTACAACTCTCTAGAATGTTTCCAATGTAGAACAAGTTTGTACAATGTCTGCTGCTGTAGTACGTCCCACCTAGTAGTTAGACCTTCAGCAATTCAGTAATAAACACAATTAATACTGTTTCTAAATTAAGGCACAAGATTCTTGTATGTCAGAGCATGTGTGCATTGCAGCGTGGAGCATATTATGGAATGACCTGCATGGTATAACCCATTATTTAGGCTATCGTGTTAGTCCTGCTACCAAAGAAAGTAAATATTTGTGGAGATGGGTTTTTGCTCATCTTTTGGGAGCAGCTTTTTCTGTTTTACTGGTCATCCCATACTAGTAAGCTTAATTGTCTACTGCTTCTACAATTAATTAAAATGCTTTTATAACTCAATAATTAAATCCAGGGCATCTGATTGTCTTTTGGCACTTATCATTAATTCCTAAGAGGCTTGTCCTCTCAAGACAGTCCATATATGATTAAAAATATGGCCAAGTCCAGAGAGAGAAATTTATACCTCTGTGATCTAATTATTTTTTAGGTAATCTAATTTTTTAGGTAATCCATGATGCATTTTGCCTCTCTTTCCTGTCAGCATCCAAACCCACAATAAAATAGAGAATTTGATTTTTTACTTCTGCTGGCTCTAGCAGAATTATTTCAAGTGAATAACAAATATTTTTTGTTTGCAAATACTTGCTAGTCACTCCACCTTTTCAATAGAACAGTTAGCAATATCATCCATTCTCATTAAAGGCAGTCCCAAATGAAAAATGTGAAATAAAGTACTGTTGACTCAAGAACCATTTAACTCATTGAAGTGATTGAAGACTCTATAGAACAACTCTTGGCAAATTTGTGTGTATCCTGAGTCAGACTCCTTCCTCTCAGAAGTTTGCATCCAGCATGTACCACATAACACAATCAGTGTTACTTGGTACAGGCTTGGCAGATACAGAAGCATATCTGAGTGCAACTTTCTGAATACCTCTTGATTGCAGATCTCTAGATGTAAGTAAGACTTAACCATCTTTTGCCATTCTTTTCAGAACAGAATATTTTCATGGATATTGTTACACGCAGTTATTTTTCATTACAAAGACTAATGATGGTTCAAAATAAGAAACAGCAGACTGTCGTCTTTCCAGAGAATTAAAACTAAAATTATATTGCATTTTTTCATCATTTATTTATTGTGGTTGAACCACAAGAACAATAGCTATCTCTTCCCTTCATACTTCTACTTGTTCTTGACATTGCGAGAGACTGAGGTATTCAAGGAGAGACAAAAGCAAGTCAGAGATTGTGATACTGACTGACAACCGAGTTTTCCTTTTCCGAACTTTTTTTAAAAAAACTATTTTTGTCTACAGAGATTAAAATTATTCCTGTGAAAATTTTCAAACACTGTTAATAGAATAGCCTGTCAAAAATTATTTATTCATCTAATGATAGATGTGGATTCAAAAGTGCCTTAGGGACACTTAAGTTATTAAATTAGGAAAAACAAAACAAAGCAAACAAACAAACAAAAAACACCAAAAAACAAACAAACAACAAAACACACACACACACACACACACAAAAAAAAAAAAAGAACCCACATCCTAAAGTTTAAAACACTGAATATAAAAATGCAGGGAAATTTTGTTGCATTTGTGAAGATTTAAGAAACAAGTCTTGCAAGAAGTGGTTGATACCTTTGAAAACCTGTTAATTTTCCAAAATATTCATTGTATCTCCTTCATGCTTATGACAACCTGTTTGCTTTTTCTAGTGGTATCAACTAGTCTATTCAGATCTATTGCTTCTCCCATGAAAACTAGCATTTCAACATAACTGTTAATCTTTTAGTTATTAAATCAAAAGTGTTAAGAAAATGTCAACTACTTTATTCCTAAGGAAAAAGCTAAAGGCACAAAAAAAAAGTAACAGGAGCTTACCTCAGGACTGAATGCAGTGACTGGAACAGTAAATACTTCTTAAAGAAGTATTAGGTCTTCCAAAGAACCAACTCTTTTCTGTCTCTCTGAGAGATCAGAAGAGCCACAAAGTAGCAGAATAGAAAAACCAAGCTGCAATTGCTATTTGGTACAGACAGAAACCACAACTCTTCACTATTCATGGTAAAGGCAGCCAAAGCCCCTTGGATGTCTTGAGATGCTACTCTGTGTCTAGAGACTATTTGTGAATCCAAGCACTACTGTGTGCTGTACTAATCTCCTAGGCTTAGCTTTCTGTGTATGCAGGCCAAATTGGCATTTGTATTAGATAATACTCTGAAATTCCAGGTCATTGTTCTCATGAGAAGAAGTGTGGTTGAGCCGACTGTGGCCAATAGGGTTCAAATTCAGTGCAACCCCACTTTATTCTCAGCAAAAGCTGCCATGGTGAACATGGCACGCTGAGGTCAAGGTACATACCAGAATTTTACGTCAGCTGGTCCCACTGTGCAATTTTTGTAAATAAACATGAGTGCCTGAAGTGGCTTCTTGGCTGAATCCATGAGATTATCTCTTCAGAAGGCAGTGACCTGCCTTGGTGCTGTAAATCACCTCCTGAGATGCCTGTATTTCTGTTCCAGTGTAGGGACCAAGTTCCCGATTTAGGTGGCTCATTAGAATGCCAAAAATTAGGCTGAAGTTGGGCATGTTTATTTTCAACTTGAATGGAAATGCAGGAGATTCATTTGTTGGAGGAATGCAAATATACTTCCTGAGCTGGCTCTGTAAGAATGTTTTAGGTCTACGTAAAGGACCTAATAGCTATCTTTATCTCTCCTTTGCATTTGCAATGTCTCCTCAGGCCCTACTCACTCTGACTGAAAGGTGTGTTTACACCAGGTTTTGAATATTTTGTTGTATTGTTCTGAAGGAGAGTTTGCTAGTTATGTAATTTCAATAAATTGCACATGCTTTGCTGTATTTTTGCCTTCTGTTCAGTTTGCTTTTGAAGGCTTAGCTGGAGAGTGAGAGCTGCCAAAATTGCAACTGTGCAGTATTTCCTGGCCTGGCAAGTCTGATATTTCTCCCTCGCTGACAATGCCATGAATAGCTGAATGGTAATGTGGTTGTTGCTTTTTAAACCTCTCCCACACCTGACTTTGTTCATCTGAAGAGATTTTTATGTTCTCCTTTAATTGACTAAAATGGGAGCATTTCCAAAATAATAGAAGGAGAAAATGTACTTACAAAACTCTGACTTCTTCCTTTGTCCTGATAAAGAACAGGGCAATGAAAGGTAGTTTTTACTTGAATTGTTCAAAGCTTTACATGGTCTGTTCTGAAAGTAGTAGGACTCGTTTTAAAAAAAAAAAAATATTAATGAGAATAGAACAAATGATTAGAATTTTTCAAGGTAGCACCCTTTTGCATCTACACACTGCTGCCAACGAGTTTTCCAGTTTTCGTACGCCTCCAGGAGCGCCTGGACCGGAATGCTGTTTAGCTCCCTCGTCACAGCCTCTTGAAGCACCTCTACTGATGCGTGATGCTTCCCCTTGAGTGTCGATTTTATTCTTGGGAATAGAAAAAAGTCTGGTGGGGCCAAGTCGGGGCTGTAGGGGGGCTGAGGCAGTGTTGCCACCTTGTGCTGGGCATGATACTCCACTATGCGGAACGCTGTGTGGCTTGGCGCATTGTCATGGTGCAGCCGCCAATTGTTGATGATGGCTGGGTGGACATGAACAATGCATTTTTTCAGTCTTGTGAGGACTTCCACATAAATTTTTCACTCGCGACACATTTTCATTGGTCTGGCTGGTCGAAGAGCATCTGGAGCAGTTGTCATCTTCCACTCTTTCCCTACATTCTTGGAACAGCTTGTGCAACTCAAAAACACCTGATCTACCCATGGCAGCATCACCGTAGGCCTCCTTAATTGTGTCGTGAGTCTCTTTGCCCATTTTACCAAGCTTTACACAACATTTAATTGTGTATTGCTGCTCCAGTAAACGCTCCATGATTCTCCGTGACGAGGCGTTTCGACAAGTGTTCACAGTACAAGCGACCTGCTCTCTTCAACGGCCGACAGCCGACTGCCGATTTTTCCCAGCATTCCCAATATCCCCCTCCACTGATCCTGCGTGCGCAGACTGCCTCTCGTCCACCCGTTCACCCAGGAAAAAGCCAGTCCTACTACTTTCAGACCAGACCATGTATACACAGGAGAAATAAATGATAATACAATGTAGTCCAGAGCTGAGATTAGGCTTCAGTTAGCCTAAGAGCTACAGGAAAACTGAAAAATCTGATGGTTTTGATATAATTCCTTCTTTCCCACAGGGAAGAAACTCTCAAAGCCATGCAGTTCAATCATATAGTTGAAGCAACATGACTCTGTGTCATGTTCCCACCTACTGAAGAATTTACTCACATACAAATATTTTACAAGATGTAAACACTTTTTCTACCTTCTGAACTTAATGAGAAAAGAGCATTGTGGATTGTTTGAATACCTAAGTTAAAAGACAATAGACAATTATAAATTGAGAAAGAGTCAATGTCATGTCTGTGCTTCTGTATTGTCCCATTCCTGCATTAGGTGACTAGAAAAAACACACCACTGATAATAGTAACATACCCTTACAAACCTCCAGAGTACCTTGTAGAGGGAGTAAATACCTCCCGTGCACCTCATGCTCTGCACCTCAAAATATATGATAGTAATTAAATTGCTACCAGTTGAGTTTAGTAATCCAAAGGCTCAAACACTAACCAGCTAAAGCAGGAAATAAGAAGAAAGGAAAATGTCTTTTCTGAAACGTTTAATGTTTCTCATCATGTAATTGCCTAACCTGCATTGAGAATTGCTGTCACATCTCTCATCTCATTTAAATTTGTTACTCTTGGATTTCTGTTCCTGGGGGGCAATTTTGTTTGTAGTTTCTGTTTGCTTACAGGATTGGAAAAAAACAAAACACCGCCTGTCATAAAACAATTTACCTGAGAGAAAACAATAATACCACTGAGGCAACTGCACAGTTACATTTCTTGATAAATACATGGTTTTTAGTGATTGCTTTTATTTTCACAATTCCTCTCTGTCCTTGGCAGCTTCTAATTCTAGAGAATAAATTCCCTCTTGCTCCAAAGCAAGAGACATCAGTTACCCTGATGAAGCCAGTTCTGCTAGCAGTGGGTAATATCATAGAAGAGAGACAAATCCAGAATCAATAATAGCAATAATGTGTTATTAACAAAATAATATTAAAATGGCAACAAAAATGTTTTTTTTTTGTTGTTGTTGTTGTTTGTTTGTTTTGTTTTGTTTTGTTTTATATTTTTTCCTCAGAGTCTTGAAACAATGATGTATTGATTTTATGTGGTATGGGCTTGTTGGAAGGGGAGTTGCAGGGATGGCCCCTGTGAGAGGAGCCCAGCAGCTGCCCCATGTCAAAGCAGAGCCAGCTCCAGCTGGCTCCAAAGTGACCCACTGCTGGCCAGAGCTGGGCTGGGAGAGATGCTGGCTGGGCTTCTGGAAGAGCAGAGTGAAGAAAGTGGTAAAAAAAAAAACTGCTTTGCTACAGCAGCTGTGAGGGAAAGGTGAGGAAAGGTGAGAGAACCAGCCCTGCAGACACCCGGGGTAGTGTAGGAAGAAGGCAGGAGGTGCTCCAGGCACCAGAGCTGAGAGGTTCCCCTGCAGCCTGTGGAGAGGCCCCTGGTGGAGCAGGTTGTTCCCCTGCAGCCCGTGGGTCCTACATGGAGCAGATCTGCATCCTGCAGCCCGTGGAGGAGCCCATGGCGGAGCAGGTGGATGTGGCCTGGAGGAGGCTGCGGCCCATGGAGAGCCCCTGCAGGAGCAGGCCCCGGGCTGGAGCTGCAGCCTGTGGAGAGGAGCCCACACTGGAGCAGGGAGTCTGGGGGGAGCTGCCGCCCGTGGGGGACCCGTGCTGGAGCAGTTAGCTCCTGACAGATGGATCCCATGGTATGGAGCCGTGTTGCAGCAGTTCTTGAAGAGCTCCTGCCTGTGGACAGTCCCCACAGGCTCAGTTTGGGAAGGACGGCATCCCGTGGAAGGGATCCTGCATGGAGCAGGGGAGGAGAGGGACTGTGAAGGAGTGGTGGAGATGAAGCTTCATGGGCTGACTGCAGCCCCCATTCCCCCGTGGCACACGAGGGGGGGAGGGGGGGAGGGAGGGAGGGAAGGCAGATGTTGAATGGGAGGGGAATAAGGTGTTTTTGGATTGCCTTTAGTTCTTACTGCCTTGTCTGTTGTCAGTAGGCAACAATTTACATTAATATCCTTTATGCAGAGGTTCTTTTGCCTGTGATGGTAACTGGTGAGTGATCTCCCTGTTGCTGGCTCAGGCCAGGAGCTGTTCTTCTCCCCTTTCCTTCTGAGGAGGGGAAGTGAGAGAGCAGCTGTGTGGTGCTTAGCTGTCCATCCTCATTAAATCACCATACCTGAATCACGATTTTCAAAAGCAAGCAGCTGAACTTGGTTTGTATGGGGCACATTTTAAAGATACGTCGGAGGGCAAGGATGAAGATAGGAATGTAACTCTTCTAGGCACAGAAATATTTTGGAATACTGCACAATCTGTCCTTGAAAAGAAGAATTAATGGCCTTATTTTCAGAAATGTTGAGTACCCACCTGCTCTCTAAATGCAGCATTTCTGAGAACTAAACCACTGAATTTGGTTCCTTATATAAATAGGGACAAATCTGGACAAACATCAATTTCAATCAACAAGCCCTATTGGGCTTAATTGTGCTGGCTAGTGATTTTCCTCTTCTGGCCTTCTTTCAATTTTCTACAGTCTCTACCACGTGATTTATATGTGCTACTGTATTTTTGCAATTTATTAAATATTCGTTTCTTTTTACTGTGTGGATTCTTTCATCTGTACAATGAATCTTTTAAAATCAGTAGCTTTGCTTGATTATTGTTTTGTAGCACTTGGAGAAATAACAGCACTGTAACCTGTTCTTACTCATACTTTTCTGTTAAATTCACTCCAGCAATCATATTTTTAGCTTTGTGGAATTATTTCTTTAAAAGCATGGTATTGTAGAGTTTATTTTCCTTGCACATAAAAATGCAATAGGATGATTGGTTTTAACTATTACAATTTTTAAGCTGAAGGAGGAATTAGTCTTTATCTCTCAAGATAATGTTTATTATAGATTTCCTAGCACATTGATGCAACCCTTTTCATCTAGGAATTTATCTTCTAGAATAGCACCAGTCTTTTCAGATACACCTTTCATATTGTAGCCCTGCATGTTAATGCATTTTTCTCTGTGTATAAACCATAAATTAAGAACACAGGCTTCCTTTTCTTTTTCTGTTTTTATGGTCTGTAAAAAAGCCATTTATACTCTATCTCATGATTTATCTGTTATCATACTGGGCGTTCAAGATCATTTTCATACTATTTTTCAATGAATCTGAGAAAAGTAATTCTATTTTTGATACAGTTTTTGCAAATTCAAGTAATGTGTTTTGGAAATCTCTAGTTTCTGCTTATGAAATGGATGCAGAATCTCTCTCTGTGGTTGTTCTGTAAAGCAACGCTTTTCTCATATTATATATTTTTCCATCATGCCTTTTGTATTTTACAACGATGAGAAACAGCAGTTTATATCTAATAAAAGACAGAAGATATGCCAGATTTTCAGTAGCAAGCTGCAGTGAAGTACATAATGTTTGGATTTCACAGGCTGGCAAAGACTGTTAGATATGTCCTGATCTTTTTAGGGTAACATTTTTGTTGGAAATGAAACTCTTCAGGTTAAACCAGGTACTCAACTTGGTCAGTAACCTCAGCCTGCACAGATTATGTATTTTAATTTATTTATGTTGCCTTTACAATTAGGAAATTCAAGCTTTGAGAGCTCTCTCTTGCTGAAACAAAACCAGTACAGACAATAAATGTAGGTTATTTATAGAGACAATAAGAATTCATATCCCCTCAGAAATCATGACCCATTATAGCCAATAAATGGTGCCATCTTCCAGTGCAGTAGAAATATTTGAAGCTCAGGAACATGTATATCTCATTGACTTCTCCCCATAGCAAAGCCTGCTGCCATGGTTTACATATGGGAGCACAGCTGGTGTCGTACTCCACAGGCTGTTAAAGAATGGGATTGGATTTCAGGGTTGCCAGAAGGATATCTGAGGCCTTTTTGAGGAACCATCTGAACAGCACTGCTACTAGGGTAACCCTTATTTTTTTCACTTCACTGTTGTTTTTTATTTTAAACTTTGACATTTTTTCTCAGTTAGTGTTGTTTGGTATTATCACATCCCAACTGTTTTTATTCTATGCAATAGACATTTTAAAAAGGCAACTTAAAAATAAAATCTGGCTGCAGTAAGGGAGATATTATCACACATTATTTTTATATTCTTGTTCAGAATTCTTTTGTTGTTTTATTGCTTTTCACAACATTTTTAAATTTTAGAATTTATAACCCATTTTAGAAATGATCATCAGAGGATATTAGTCTTACCCATGAAGGACAGATGATACACATTTTTACAGCTTATTAGGCTCGTAGATTTACCCTGAACATATACACAGACTCTGCTTGAAATATTAGCCTCCTACACAGCTACATTCAAATTACTGGGTAGATGGTGCCACTGGGGTTCCTGTTTTGTACGCTGCAACTATCAAGATTCAGTGTGCCAGTGAGGATCCTAATGATAGCTAAGATTCCCAAAACTTTTGGTTTTCATGGCAACCATGCAGTCTGTTGTACAATAACTAGTGCTCTGTCATTCGTTTCAAGTTGAGCTTTGAAAATATTTGGCAGTTGAAAAGAATTGTTTCATGCCTTCTCTCGACAGAGCATGATATTTTTGCCTGATACATTTTGTTAGTACACAAGATACATCTCTTTCCATGAAATTAATTGGCAGGGGGCTTTCAGTGATATTAATGGCTATGTGATTAGCTTGTTGTTCTTTGCACTATGATAATGAGATCTTCCTTCAGGGGAACACTCATCTGATCCTCAGCTTGCATGCTCTTCAGATGAAGCTTATGAAGGTTATAGTCAGAGGTGGAAAAGTGTAACGTCAGCAAGAAAAATATTCATTAGCTGCAAATATTCAATAAGATATCAAGTAGGCAGGGCCGAACACAGTCATTTACAGGGGATATTAAGAGAAGAAGAGACCTGTCAGAAATACTTCTGCCAAAGGTCTGCTGTTGCCTCCTGTTGCTCTGGACTGCAGTCCCAGAATGGTGCTGGGGCAGGACATTTCACAGAATCACAGAATTGAAGGGGTTGGAAATGAACCTCGAAAGATCATTGGGTTCAACCCACCTGCCAAAACAGGTTCCTTAGAGCAGGCTGCACAGGTAGGCATCCAGATGGGCCTTAAATATCTCCAGAGAAGGAGACTCCGGAACCTCCCTGGGCAGCCTGTTCCAGTGCTCTGTCACTCTCACCATTAGGAAGGTCTTTGGCATATTGGTGCGGAACATCCTATGCTCTATTTTGTGACCATTACTCCTTGTCATTTGATGCTGATGGCATAAAACTGAAGTCTGGGCTCCCTGTAATCCCACAAATAACATTAATTTATACTGATCCATATCAAGCACTGTGCTTTCATCTGCTACTCCAAATGACAATAAGGTCTGAGCTTCTGTCTGCTGAAAGTCACAAGAAGAACCTGAAAACTTTTGGTGGGTTCCAGGTCAGATCTATGATACTCATTTTTGCAAGAGTATTTAGGACACAATTGAAACAAAACAAAACAGAACAAAAACAAAAACAAAACAAAACAACAACAACAACAACAAAAACAAACAAACAAAAACTAACACGGAAATACATGCCTAACTTTAACAACTAAATATGCACCATCTGAATAAGGATGTTGTCTTGAATCACGGTGGCTAAATGTTATAATACTGTTATTAATATGCATTAATTAGAAGCAGTCATCAGCAGATGTAGCTATGCATTGGTAGGTGGAGTGGTGCATGTGGATCCTTAGGTTTTGTAAGTGGATTGGGCTCTCCAATTGAATGGTGTTCTCATGTGCTAATTAAAGGAGTGGCTTGAGAAGGGTAACCTGTGTTTGAGTGGATCTCAGTATAGTGGACATTTTTCTTGAGATATGTGATGATAAAGGACTCAGATCTATTTCTGCTGTTTTTCTTTTTGCATGCATAACTGCAGCCAATTTATTCAACAGGCGACATCTGGTACATTTCTGTGTTTATGGTACCATAAAAATCTCTGAATGCTTACAGAGAAGTAGTCATTAGAACTCCTTTGATCTGGGTGAGGAATCAAAGAGCTTAAAACCAGAGAAAATGAATTAGCTAATTAGTTTAATCTGACCTTCTGTGTATCACATGTATGTTGCACTTTACTCGAATATTCTTCTGTAAAGCCTGCATATTTAAATTAGTCTGATGGTCTGTAACATTCAGGGAAACGAATGGTGTAACATATACAGGAAGCAGATGATAGAAACCTCCCTGATATTTCTGGTAAGGGTGAGATTTGCTGTGGTAGTTACAGTAAATAAAGCATGTTCCACTCTCCCCTGCTTCTGAAAGCATATATTGCTCAATAAAAAAGAAAGAACTTACCCCCTCCACCCTCAAAAAAAAAAAAAAAAAAGAAGGAGAAGGAGAAGGAGAAGGAAGAAGAAGAAGGAGAAGAAACTAGGCATCAAGACAGTAACTTTTCCACACTCCCTTGTAGCAGATGTTCATTCCACCTGGTGCCTCAGCTCCAGTTGTGGCCAAGCACTGACTATCAGGGAAAAAAATGTGAAGGGAAAAAGTCCTGTAGTAACATTTCTTCGCTCTAGTGCCTGCATGCTGGGATATACTCTTGGCCTTCTACAAACTGTCCTGCCATGATATGGGTGTCCATGACTCAGTACCACCAATCATCAGCTCGAATAAGAAATTAGTTCTCAGTAAGAACTCAGTTACTGCTCCACTGGTCCCTAAAGCAGACACGTTGCAGTGTAACTAACTTGTAGCTGCCCCTTTGCTTCCTGCACTTGATTTGACCTACACGTCGTCTTTTGTTTTGCTAAATATATGTGGTCTAAAGCTTTCAGCAAAATGAAGTAACCTTGTTTGGAGACAAACTACAATGTGAAAGAATGTATTTGCCTTTTAGCAAATGTAATAGGCATCAAATCAATTATCTCAATAAAGGCTACAGAACATTTTACTGTCTGGGGAGCTCCAAGCTTCTATTGATGGACAAAACTTTTTGTTGTTTTCAGTGTGGTTGTTTATAAAACAGAATAGAGAACTGATTAGGAGTTGTTTGGAATTAAAACACTCAGCCAGGCTGGTGTTTTGGGTGTCAAGTGCAATGAAGGAACAAGAGCAATGGAGTTGGAAAACTAATTTTAATTTTCAGTGTCTAAGTTGAGCGATTAGGAAAGAATTAGGTTGACATGGCCATAACCAAGAAATGTCTATAGGTAACAAATGTCAAGCTTATCCCAGTAACACTAATTTAAGCTAGCTTTCATGTGTGTTTGTGCTCTTCCTAGCTCCTTCATCCATAAGTTACAAAATATTGATGGGGTGAAGAGGCACAGACTTTCGAAAACATGAGGATTCCTTCAGTCTGAAGATTTGGGAGTTCATGACAAGTTAGTCAAAGAACCTATGTGATTCAGGAGACCAGGTACCATTCTCAAGTGTAGTACCTGATCACAGCTGCTGCTCTGGAAAATATACAGCCTTTATTGATGTGACAGAAGAGGTAGAGAGGGAGCCAGGAGGTGTGTAGGAGTTACAAGGAGATTGGGGCAGAACCAGAAATAGATCTAGTTTCTAGACAGTATTATCTTTCAAGCTATAAGTTGCAGGATGGACTAAGGGGGGATCCAGATCCATTTTTCAGTCTGGGGTTTTAGACCTGCTACTGTCTGCTGCTGTCCCACATTCCTGTTTTACATATTCTAAGTGCAGTGTGAATTAACAGGACAGGCAGTTACAGACTCTGAATGTGTCACTCTGTTTATACCCTTGCTTGTTATTTACATGATGTTTTGAACAGCTGCCTTGGGAAGAGGCTTTCATGTATGGAATTTCCCATAACACTGTCACTTGAAAGTTTGAAGAGCTGCCACAGGTATTTTGACAAAACCTATCAACAGGGGAATGTTCAGTGCCATTCAATTCATCTTGCTGTCACATCTAAGTTTAAAAGAGTGTCAGATATAGCTGTTTCACTGTGTTGGGGGGGCACTGTCCTGGGACGACAGATAACTGTGAAGTGGATTAGAAGAAACTCTCTTGGGCAGATAGACCACAAAATGGCAGAGTTCTCTATTCTTGGTAAAACTGCTAGCTTGGACTTCTGGAGGGCAGAAGTTGAAATGTTCAGGAACTGCTCAGGGAGAGTCCCTTGGGATGCAGTCATGAAGGGCAGAGGGGTGGAGGAAGTCTGGATGCTCCTCAAGAAGGAAAACTTCAAGGAACAGGAGCAGGGTGTCTCCGTGTGCAGTGAGATGAGTCGGCAGGGAGGAAGACCAGCATGGCTGAACAGGGATCTTTTGGTGAGTGTCCGGGAGAAAAAAGTTTATGTCTGGTGGAAGAAGGGGCAGGCAGCTTGGGGAGAGTACAAGGAAGTTGCCAGCATATGCAGAGAGTAAATCAGGAAGGCTATAAAGCCCAGCATGAGCTCAACCTGGACATTGTGGTAAAAAAAAAAAAAAAAAAAAAAAATGTTTTTACAAATATATTTAATATCTGCATCTGTCCCGGAGCATATCACCTCAGTGAATGAACATTTATACATATTTTCGGGAAGTTTCCAAGTTGGCAAGTTTGTTACACCTGCATCTATTTAGAGAAACTCAGCATGGTTTCCTTGCTGTTGCCTTGCTTCCTTGAAGAAATTCCAGCCTTCATCCCCTTTCCATTCCAAGTCATAATTGTGCCATGCTCCTCATCTCAAATCTGTTCCAGTGTCATGATCGGCTTCAAACATGAGGTGAGCAGTGAAAAGGCTTGTAACTCAATAGATTTATCTGATATTTGTATTACGTTTCAAAACTTCAAAATATCTTACCTAGTCCTACCCAAATATTTTCAGTTGGAAAGAAATTGATTTTACTAGATGTTTGTATCTAGGTGGCCCAGTATCATTTAGAATAAGACATGCTTAGTAAACACATGTTTTTTGCACATAAGTAAACTACAGAATGAAGCCCAAGGAAAATACTTATAGGTGAACTTGTCTGTGCAGTTGTAACCTTAGAATTTCATTAAGTCACTGCTGGGTACACTGTCTAGCAGGGCTTCAAAACAAAATCATGTAGTATCCAACTTCTCCTTTGGAACACAAATTTAAGCTTAATTGTTAACAGAACTAACAAATATGTCTTAAAGTCAATATAGGGTAACAGAGAAAAAAATCTGCAGGTTGTTTGTCTTAACTCATTAATTATTATTATTTTTTCATTAAAGAATACGTATCCACAAAACTCTAGAACTTCTGGTGAGTTTATGATCAAGCAATGTCCATTTATTTTAAAATGTCAAGATCAGTTTAACCTCAAGATGGTGCTAGATGTTTAAGTTGGCTGTCACAACAACTCTTGTTTGTTGTTTAAATTTTTACAGAATGAAAAATCATCAATAATGTGTAATTGGTTAATCACCAATAAGGAAGGATAAAGGACTCCTATGGATTAATATGTTTATTGAGTGGAGCAGGACATGAATTGATTTGAAAAGACACTGATAATGTCAGTGTCTCAGAATAAAATAGTGCTTGGGAAGAAGCAGAGTACATATAAAAGTTGTTGCAACAACAGTGACAGGAGATGTACAGTGTGCAGTGTGACAGTTTACCAGGTCATGAAGACCAGAATAATGGGATTTTAATTCTGGCAAGTTAAAGTAATTGAAATGTATTAGATAATTGGTAAATATTTAAAGTTCTTGGAGATTTTAAAGAACTATTAGCTCTTTCATTCAAAATAAGTAACATTTAGAGGTACACTAATTATTCCAAATCAAGCAGTTTTTGTGCAAGAAGATGGTTATCCAGTTTTTAAACTATAACAGTGCTATGAAAGTGGTAAGTGCAAACAAAGAGGGCTTAATAGAATGTATCCATACACACATTCATGGATCAACGGGAAAATGGGTCCCTCAAGGCTCCATTTTAGGGCCAGTCCTCTTCAATATCTTTATAAATTTGGACTTGGATGTAGAACTAGAAGGTGTTTTGAGCAAACTAGCCGATGACACCAAACTTGGAGGAGTTGTGGACTCAGATGAGGGTGGAAAGGCCTTGCAGAGAGATCTGGACAGATTGGAGAGCTGGGCAATCACCAACCACGTGAAATTTAACAAAGGCAAGTGCTTTTTTAACAAAGGCAAGGGTCCTGCACCTGGGATGGGGCAACCGTGGCTATACATACAGACTGGGTGGTGAGATGCTGGAGAGCAGCTGAGAAGGATCTGGGGGTTGTGGTTGACAGCAAGTTGAATATGAGCCAGCAGTGTGCCCTGGCAGCCAGGAGGGCCAACCCTATCCTGGGGTGCATCAAGCATGGCATCGCTAGTAGGTTGAGGGAGGTGATTGTCCTGCTCTACTCTGTGCTGGTGCGGCCTCACCTTGAGTACTGTGTGCAGTTCTGGGCACCAGAGTACAAGAAGGACATGAAACTGTTGGAGAGTGTCCAGAGGAGGGCAACAAACATGGTGAAGGGCCTAGAGGTGAAAATGGATGACAAGCTGCTGAGGGCACTGGGCCTGTTCAGCCTGGAGAACAGGAGGCTGAGGGGGGATCTCATCACAGTCTACAACTTCCTCGTGAGGGGGAGTGGAAAGGCAGGTGACCTATTCTCTGTAATCACCAGTGACAGGACCCACGGGAATGATGTTAAGCTGAGGCAGGAAAAGTTTATGCTGGACATAAGGAAGAGGTTCTTCACTGAGAGGGTGGTTGCACACTGGAACAGGCTCCCCAGGGATGTAGTCACTGCATCAAGCCTGTCTGAATTTAAAAAGCGTTTGGACTGTGCACTTAGTCACAAGGTCTAAACTTTTGGTCAGACCTGTGCGGTGCCAGGAGTTGGACTTGATGATCCTTATGGGTCCCTGTTGTCCAAGTTGGAACTTGGGATATTCTGATTCTATGAGCTGCATCATGATGTCTGTACCATTATTCTAACAACTTTCTTAGCAGAAGCAGCTGTACAGATGATGTTGCAGCAGAATAGAAAACTCAGACTGCTGTTGAGGGTTTTCCCTTCAGCTGTGGCAGTGGGTCTGATTTTCTAGTACAGCCAAACTGTGACCAGATGACTGAAAATTCATATTACAACCTTGTTTTGTTGTGAAACAGTTAAGGGAAAGATTGTCAAAGGAGCTTCTGACCATGTTGCTGCTGATTATTAGGATCATAATAATAAAAAAAGTGTTAAGTTTGTATAAACTACTCATAATAAATAAATGTGGTGGTCATTGAGATGGACCTATGGACCTACTTGCTCAGGGAAAAAAAAACAACACAATTCCCAACATGAGATCTGAGTCTGTTTGAAGATCCTGGATTCTGGGCAAGTCTGCTGTGATCAATGGGTGTTGGAAAGCAGCAAGTGTTTCTTCCTCACTCAGTTATTTCTGTTGTTCTTTTCTTTTCTTTTCTTTTCTTTTCTTTTCTTTTCTTTTCTTTTCTTTTCTTTTCTTTTCTTTTCTTTCTTTTCTTTTCTTTTCTTTTCTTTTTCTTTTCTTTCTTTTCTTTTCTTTTCTTTTCTTTTCTTTTCTTTTCTTCTCTTCTCTTCTCTTCTCTTCTCTTCTCTTCTCTTCTCTTCTCTTCTCTTCTCTTCTCTTCTCTTCTCTTCTCTTCTCTCTCTTCTCTTCTCTTCTCTTCTCTTCTCTTCTCTTCTCTTCTCTTCTCTTCTCTTCTCTTCTCTTCTCTTCTCTTCTCTTCTCTTCTCTTCTCTTCTCTTCTCTTCTCTTCTCTTCTCTTCTCTTCTCTTCTCTTCTCTTCTCTTCTCTTCTCTTCTCTTCTCTTCTCTTCTCTTCTCTTCTCTTCTCTTCTCTTCTCTTCTCTTCTCTTCTCTTCTCTTCTCTTCTCTTCTCTTCTCTTCTTTCTCTTTTTTAATGCTTTCTATTTTGTCAACAAGATTTAATCTTTTAGAAAAGCTGCAAAATGGGAACAATTTATGTGTCAAGTCAATTTATTTTTCACCAGAAAGGCCTTCAAAAAGATGTTTGTTTAATGAATAACCTAATAAATGAATCAGCAAAATAATATGGGAGCTTGGGGATGTGCACTGACAGCTGGCTTTTTATTTCATTTTTAATTTTGAAATTTTTATTTTGACAGACTTTTGTCTTGGTATCTTCCAATGTTTTTGTGATTGTTTAATGCTAGCAATTACTAATGAAGAGACTGGATCAGCCAAGACAATGTTACAGAAATCTGAAAAACTCTGGCATTGAAAAAGGTTGCTTGATCTCCTGAAATCCTTGGAAATTCGCCAATATGCCTTTGTATTTAAAAAAGAAGACTTTGCTGTCCATCTCATTTGTAAACCTGGAATGACATAAATGAACGCACTGCTGTGTGTACTGCTTAAAGGCTTAATTTCCTTAGTGTTTATGTAATGCATTTCTTGGAGAGAAAGAGTCAGCTAAGTAGAGTGCTTTGGCTTTATTTAAAAAGTGGGGAAATAGAAACTAGACTGTGTCCTACCCACAGATTTCCATCAGTTACAGATAAAAGTATAAATAGCCTAGGAGACAATGTCCTCTTAAATGATGATTCTAAGGGTAGTGGGGCTTTTAAAGCAGATTTTTCTTGGTCTGGGCAGTTATAAAGGAACTGAAAGTTGATTTAAGGTTTTATTTTAGGGGAATGTAATTCTACATCACTCATATTCAGTTTTTAAGCAGGGCAAATTTTTTATGTATAATTTTAGAAAGCTGTTCAGAAGGCAATATCACACTGGCCATCCCAGCTATCTAAAAATCTATTTCAAAATCTATTTCAAAAGGAAAATAAATGACATTTTATAGAACAGTGGGGAAATCAACATAGCATGATTTTTATTTTTTTTTCCAGTAAATTCCAGTGTGACATTCCAGCTAACAGGAGAGACCTGGTAATAAAATTTATGCTTACGTGGTTCAGGATTAATCAAGGGGAGAGCTAGGGTAAGAGTATTTAGCTAAAAGTCATTTTAAGTCACAAGTACCTAAAGATAGATGATTAATTATGTTGTCCACTTTGGGCAATGACTGTGCAGGACAAATTACATTTGAACTTGTCCACATGAGTTTAAAAAAAAAAAAAAAAAAGAAAAGCATTGAGTGGCAGTTAAAAATATATATGTATATGTATATGTGTATATATATATATATACTTTTTTCTTCATCAAATCATGTTATGTTAATACAGAGAAAGGTTACCTTTAGCTTCATAGAGGAATTGAGTATAAAGTTGTTTATAGGTATTGATCCTGACACAGGATTCTTCCAGTAACAGTCTCAGAAGTCATCTCATTGAGATGTAGAGGCTGAATGTTTGCACTGACCTCTGCCACACAAAGATCATAGTCAGCATCTGGATCTCCATATGTATGATAAAACTTCTTGCATTAAAAAAGAAAAGCTTTCCAGCAACTATTTTGTCAGGGACAATCATAAAGATAGTCTTTAAGCATCTTATTACACTGTTAATATATTCCCATTGGGAAGTTAAACTAATTAACTTCTCTCTTATGCATACCTTGGTGATATTTTTACATTTCCCAGGGCACACAACCAATCACAAGAGAAGGAAAGTGTCACCTTACAATAGATGCTCCATGCAGGCACTGGAGGACATTTTTAAAGCAAAACGTTTTGTGTGCTGTTAAGTTTCTTGATGAAGTAGAACATAAAATTATGGTCTTTCCTGACATCATTGCTTCAAGTTGGTGGGCATCTCTTCCTTCCCTATTTTCTAATTTTTTTTTTGTTGTGCTCTTGATACGATCATTACCTATTCTACTTGTGTTCTGTAATTGTCAGGGAAAAAAAAAAAAAAAAAAAAAAGGAATGACTTCAGCATTGAAAGATACAGAGCTATTGAAAAAGCTACAGCAAAGGACCCCTGAGATGGTTAAGGGATGGGAGCATCTATCCTATGAGGAAAGGCTGAGAGAGCTGGGGCTGTTCAGACTGGAGAAGAGAAGGCTCAGGGGGCAGCCAGGCTCTGCTCAGTGGTGCCCAGGGCCAGGCCCAGAGGCAGTGGGCACAAACTGGAGCACAGGAGGCTCCCTCTGAGCAGCAGGAGGCACTTCTGTGCTGTGTGGATGCTGGAGCCCTGGCCCAGGTTGCCCACAGAGGTTGTGGAGTCTCCTCCTTGGAGAGCTCCCAAAGCCGCCCAGACACAGGCCTGGGCCCCCTGCTCGGGGTGGCCCTGCTGGGTCAGGAGGAGCAGATGGGCCTGAGGGGCCTCTGGCCTTAGCCACACTGTGATGCTGTAAGATTGCTGTTCAGTGTTTTGATGTCTGTGGCTCTTGTGTAACTGCAGGAGCAAAAGCCCTGGAGCTATTTGGATCTATTTAGTCTTGAACTAAACCTACTAACCTGGTTGCCTTCTTTTTTTTTAAGGTTCCGTTTCTTCAATCTACTTTGGAAATGAGGCCTTTGGAACAAAACATATTTCAGCAATGAGCATTGGTCAAAGGGAGCAGAACATAATTTAGGTGAGTAATGAAGGACAAAACACAATGCCAGTGTCTGTGTGCAAACTCCCGCTGGTGGCAGCTTCTGTTACTTATAGTATTCTTCCTACTGCAAGTGTATTAATTTAAAAGTATAGTTGTCAATGTATTTTGGAAACCAGCAGTAATACAGAAGGACAAGGACCATTGTCTGCATCTGCACAGTACTTCTATGTGAGATATTTTTAATGATTTGGAATGTAGAATGGCTTTTCTGTCAGTCAAGGTCATTTTTGGGGGGGTAAGGATGGGGGTGATTGTCTGATGCACACAGCAAAGCTCTACCATATTAAATGCAATTCAGCATAATATCCCTAATTTAAGGTGTAGACAATTATGACGGATTAACCAGAGATAATAGCTGTGAACCTTATTCTTTATTATCTGGATCAGCAATGTTGGAAGAATAAATGGAAGACATAAATGAAATAATCTGTTGTTGGGCAGTTGAAGAACACACTAAATCACCTGGCTAACCATGAATGAAGATTATGTTTTTCAACTGACAGAAAAAATCATGGTTAAGGTCACTGAAGATTTATTACTCCAAGGAACATTATTAAAAAAATGTGTTGTCTTTATAATACAATTAACTAAAGGAAGCCTCAATCTGCAGCTAATTCTTTGTTGCAGGCACAAGAATTTGTACAGGGCTTCATTAGAGGACAATGTCATCTGATCAAATTGATGGAAATCTATTGAACTGCATGAACTATGTTTTCAAAAGCACAAATAGCAAGGAAGATGTTGGCAGCACTTCCTTCTGACTTCTAGGAAATTCCACAGTTTTATAGCTTTATATTCCAAGGGCAGGATGAGCACAGGTGCTGTTGTTTCTTTTTTCCCAAAGGAAATTTTGTGAGGAAAAGGAATTATGGATGATTTAAGTATGATGTTGCACTTTCTATTTTAAAATATCTAGAATATTAAATGGGTATTAAGTACAATGACTTTTCACACGTTTCATGAAAAAATAGAAACATATTCTGAAAAATATTTAAACCATATTGAAATGATTATCATTTAAAATATGCCTTCATGAAAATCTGTATTTAAAAGAAATTTCAATTCCTATGAGGATATGACTCACACTGAAAAAACTTGGATGAAAAAATGCTACAAGTCCTACTCAAGACTATTTGTCCCCTTAAACATTATCTTCCTGTGGGAGGCCAGTGTGGAAAACTTAGGCCCATATTTACACCATGTAACTTCAGCAGTTTCCTGACTGTGATCAACAAGGAGGCTTTTTGCTGAGATGGCCAATGTGGAAAGATGGACAGCTCCAGGGATCCTGCATCCCAAGTGGCAAAGCCTTTTCTCTCCACTGATTGGAGTATCAAGGTATCTCCCAGTGCTTAGAGGATACACAAACCAGAAATATTTGGGTCAGACTGAAGGATCTGTGGTTTATTCCATGCTGGTAACCTTAACCGACAAATCTTAGCCATTTCATTGAAGCTTGAAAGGGTCTACCCCTAGCTAGCTATCTTGCTCTGGTCTGTCTAAGGAGGTTCCCTGTTGCCATTTCCAGTGCAATTCAGTCTGGTCAGTTAACTTACACCATAAATTTGTGTGTCATGAAACTGAAAATCTCTGGTTCAGCCTCTACTTTGGGAATCCCTGGGCAGCTGTAGAAACAACAGAATCACAGAATCACAGACTTTCTAGGTTGGAAGAGACCTCAAGATCATTGAGTCCAACCTCTGACCTAATGCTAACAGTCCCCACTAAACTATATCCCTAAGCTCTACATCTAAAGGATTTCATACTGAGTCCTTACTTTCTGTCAGCAAATACATTCAAGATTACTGGGTAATAATTCCAGGCAGATTGAGGAGCTTCATGGATGTTTTGAAGTAATATATATTGTCCACAGATTTTCAATTCAGTGAATTTGAGTGTGTAATAGACTGTGATGAAGCATGCAGGCCTGTCAGTGCCCCTGGAGAGGACTCTGAAGTCATTTCACACTCTGTGCTGAGCAGGTTCTATTAAGAATAGATCCTGCCAAGCCAAGTCCACAGGAGTTAAATTCCCAACTAGAGTCTGAATCTATTCAGGGTGTTACTAATAATGGAAACATCATTATCTGCAGCCAAACTCATTTACATTTGGTATTTTGAAAGAAGGGAATTGGGATTAGTTAGGAGAGGACTGGTCTTCCTCCCAGCCAAAGGGGTGAGCACTGGTGTTACTCAAGAGACATTTTGATTTCCTGCTGTCATGTTTATTGATTGTCAGCATACATGGATGACATGCAGCTACAGATCCTTCCTTGAAACAAAGCTGTCCTTGAGTGTTTTGACAGCCTCACACGCATCTTGTTTAGATTTTTAAAATGTATTAGCTGTAGTTCTAAAATCAGCACAGTAGAATTTGCATGAGCACGCATTTCTACTGGACACTGGATCTTCTGTTAAAATATGGATAGGGATTGATTTTTTTTCCAAGTCATTCCAATCCATAGATCAATCAGCACCCAGAAGGTAAGTGGTGATACTAGAAGTATGCAATAATTTGGATACTCAAATGATATAGCAACATGACATAGCAGACAGAAGCCACAGCCAGCAGGTATTTCTAGATCCAAGCCTGCAGGTGTTTCCAAAGGAGCTGACCTACTTTGAGTGGAGTTTATCGGGCTCAAAGAACACCGAGTGGGTACAATTTTGTGGCTTATATTCAAACTCACACTAGGTGGCAATAATGGACCCCTAAAGGTTTAGAATAGGACCTATAGAAAATGGTTGCATTTTCTACTTTGTAAAGTGAGAACTGCCTTTTGCTGTCCTGTTCTGCCTTTCTTACAGATGTGAGTTTTGCTTCCTCCCCATCTATTGTTAGAAGATAAATCCAAAGTCTGTGTTTTCATTTGCTACAGGAACATCATTGTACACATTTTCTTCAAAGCACTAATCTGAGAACTGACTCTGATCAGGCCCGTTAAATTCTTTCCATGCACTCCTTTCCTATCAGTGGAAATAAAGTATTAGCCTTGGGAAATATTATCTCACCTCCTGCAGTGGCCATGACTGTTCTGGGGCCTCTGATGCCCCAGAGTGCCAGAGTGATTTTAAATACCATCCACAGTGAGCTAATATTGCCAAAGAGATTTCAAATACCAGCCAGCCTTTGCTATTCACACCCGAGTAGTTTAAAATATCAGCACTAGAGTAGCCTCATAAATTAGCAGCACATAACATCTTTTCATTACAGATGTGGCAATGTCATCCAAGAAAGTTAATGACTTACGCAACAGGAAATGGTCTTCCAGGTAGCAAATGTTCAGCAGATCACAGTATTCCATTTATAGCATAGAAGATGATCTAAAATGTCACTATTGCTCTGGAGAAAACAAACTACTGCCTCCAAACATGTATGCTATGCCAGTGAAAAAGTGTTTCTCTTGCTAGTTCAGGTAGTTAACATTCATGTCCATCTCTTACACCGCCTGTTGTCTTTAGCAATCTATGGCTCTGTGTAATAGTAATATGTGGTGATTTTCTCATGGTGAATGTTGGTAGTTAGGACTAAAATAGTGCTTTTCTTTTCAGATGCTTCAAAACTCACTACAAATCCTACAAATTCTCACGGCCTCTCTGTGACTTTGGTTTTGTTTAATTAGGAACAATTGCAATGAGATGAAGAAAGGGAAAAGTAAACTTTTCTTGAGGCTACCTCCATGGCAAACAGACCTGAGTACCTCAATTCTCAGTCTGCTGACCTCATTGTTACAGGATGAAATACTGTTTCCAACTAAATGGGATTTTTCATACCTTTCTATGGGGCAACTGATTTTGTAGCATTCTCAGGTGAAGTTTTACAGCAGTCAGAGTTTCTTAGGTAATGTCTATTGAAATTCCTATGATTTATACCTAGAGTATAGGGATCAGCAAAGTCTTCCACTCTCCCAAAAAGAGACTGAAATAGTGTGAATAAGCCTGAAACAAAGCAAAGAGTATGTAATGTCAGCATGTTCTCACAAGTTTGAGCTTTCCCTTTTACATTCACTAATGTCTAGCTTCCTAGGAACAAATTCCGAGTTGTGTGTGGGGATGACATAAATTTTTACTCTTTGGGAAGTTAACTCCAATTTTTAAGATGGTGGGGTAGCACTGTCTGTTTTAGACTTCCTTCAGTAAAATGACTTCTTAATTATTTACACCTGCTGTCCACTTTCACATGGTTTCACTTTGCTACAAGTACGTTGTCAGTAGGCTTTCCACCTGTAAGTAGAGATGGAAAAGGGGGAGCTTTGCTTCTGCCAGGCTTGTGGCAGGGATATAATATATAAAGTCCCTAGAGTTGCTCTCACTAGTTTGGGCCAGAAGCACTTGGACTCAAAGGCCTGTCAACAGCGTGTCTTATCCAACCCACCTAAAAACTGTGCTTGTTGAGCCAAGTCACTTAAGTGGCCAAATTTCAGTCTTTCCAGGACACCTGATAGGTGCTGTGGAACATGGCAAAAACTAAATGTCTGGCTCTGAACTCCTGGATTGCTACATTTCCCCCAAATGTTCCTAAAATATCACATAGAGAGTAATTGTTCAGCTGTCTCAGACACTTTCTGCAGTCTCTACCTCACATTCTTTTCAGTCCATTCAGGAGCATTCAGAGCTTCAAAACCTGCAGACAGATAGACTTTAAAAAAGGGGTAGAAAAGAGGGGAATGCATTAGTCAGAGTTTAACAGTTGCTTTCCAGGAATATGTCATGTCTTTACAAGCTTGAAAGTTTTCCCTGGTTACTGAGTCATTTCTGCACAGAGTTATTCTGGGCCATTCAGTCTATGATCCTGTGTTGCATTCTTCACACAGTTGCATAACAAAAATAAGTCATGCCGAGTTCATTCAACGTCTTGTGGATGATTTGGGAAAGTATTTGACAATAGCCACAGGTCAGGATAGTTGAGTCAGGTTACATTATTACAACTTGCCAGAAACCAGGCCAGAGGGCAACATTCAGCATGGCAAAAACCATTCTGGAGGGTTTTTCATCGCAGTTTTGTGTACCTAATATAGCTTCTATTCTCACTTTTATGGAACACAGAAGAGAAATTGTTCTAGACAAGTTAAAATCAAAGACTCGAACTGTAAATAATCTTTTTGTTGATAGCAGACTGGAGAAAATGGTTTAGTTACATGGATACTATTACACCTGTGAGGAAAAGCAGCCTGGTTTCAAGGGTATGTAAATCTGGTTTGGTCTTTGTATTTTTATACTAGGGTCACAGAGAGGAGAATCAGGGCTATGTTGTGTATAATTTTAGCTGAAAGTCACCTTTTCAGAAGTAAAGAATAATTCTGAAAGGTCACAGCCTTGTGTGAGAAGGGAAATGAAGTCCCTGCCAACCCCTTTTTCTGTCATCTGTTGCTGACCCACCTGCTGACCTCTTGCAGAATCCCCCAGCTCTGAAGGAAACCTCTGGATTTATGACAATAAAGTATGCCTTTGAAAAATGCCTTTCCTGTTCTCTCCTCACTGTCACTATGTGTTGTCCAGCCTTCAGTCAAGAGGATCAGTTTTATTCCGGTACTAACATCTGATTCCTGCTGCAGCTAGCCAATTTTCTTCCCTCTTTCCAGTTTGCTGAACATCCCAGAGGCTGAACGAGTTGTGTTGCCACTCACTGTTCTAGTTTCTGGTACAAAGATTTTTTGTGCTGAACCCCAAAATACTGAAGATCTTGTTACATGGGAGGATGGTCATCATGTGAAGCGGTGGAACAGAAAACAGAAAAGTTTGAATTATTGGAAAACTTATTTTTTTTTTTTCTGTTGTATTTGCCATTAGCAAATCATAAAATCTTGGATTTCTTTTTTCCCTTCCATACATACAATGAATCAGCAGAAATATTGAAGTAGGATTCTCAACAGACAGCTTTAAAGCCTGGCTGGATTGGACCTACCATATGTTAAAAGTTAGAAAAAATATTGCTTAAAAAACATGTTTTCCTGTTTAGATATTTAACATTACAGCTTTTCTTAGAAGGTAGATAGCAGTCAAACTGTGTATGCCCTGGGTACACAGTAATAGTAAAATTTTAATGTGCTGTTCACAGTCCGGGAGAGGTGTGGATCACTGATACCATGTAGGTCTCGATGGCATCACAGTGGTCTTGACTAAGTGGCAGAGCTCACTCAGTAGTACAGTGCTCTCAGGTTGAGTGGGTTAGAGACAGCTGTCACTGTTTGGAAGTGCCATCTTTTCTGCAAACTCATTGCATGTAGCTGCCTTGGATATGGTGCCAGAAGAGGCCCCAAAACTGACATCTGACTGGCTGGACTCTGTTAGCTACTGCAGAAACAGCAGAAGTGCACCTCAAGGAACAGAGGCAATCTCCTTCCTGCTGCTTTTGGAAAAAAAACTGTTCAGAAAGTGATAGGGGTGGGGGAGGAAGGTGGAAAACATTGGCTACTGATTCCTTCTCTCTTGTATTGCAGACAATTCCATTCCTGTGTTGTGAATAGCTCAAGGAAAATAGCCCATAAAGGGAGATTTATTAGGAGGCAGAAGGAAAGGTAACTCTGTCCTTCAATATGTGATATATTCATTTTGGATCTTGTGATAAGCAAGCAGCTGTGCTCACATGTATTATATAACAAAACTGTTCTGGCATCCATACTCAGATGATTTCAGTCACATCCAAATTTCCCTTTGTACTGCAGTTAGAGTGGGGCTGGTATCTTGTTTTATAGAGATTTAAACTAGCCAGAGTGGCCTTTTTGAAAAAGGAAGTTTACACCCATTCTGTTTACTTGACATCATGGAAGTGTTATAAACGATCCTTTATATGGCAGAGAATCTCACCTTTATGTATTAGTGTAGAAAACAGATAAAAATGTTAAGTAAATATTTAAAAAAAAAAAAAAAGCAACAATAAAAAAAAAGGAAATGAGGAGAGATTATTTGGCTTTCAGAATTGCCCAAGTATTAATATAAGCTGCACTTGTTTCTATCCAATATGATCTGAAAATCTCCTGAAACACTCTCTGAAATGAAGAATGGCCAAGTTTGCAAAAGTCCACTGGTATGCAGTGACATACCTTTCAAAGCCTGTCCTCAGTCCAATATCACACAGAATCACAGAATCACAGAATTTCTAGGTTGGAAGAGACCTCAAGATCATCGAGTCCAACCTCTAAACTAACACTAACAGTCCCCACTAAACCATATCCCTAAGCTTTACATCTAAACATCTTTTGAAGACTTCCAGGGATGGTGACTCCACCACCTCCCTGGGCAGCCTGTTCCAGTGCCTAACAACCCTTTCAGTAAAAAGTTTTTCCTAACATCTAACCTAAAACTCCCCTGGCGCAACTTAAGCCCATTCCCCCTCGTCCTGTCACCAGGCACGTGGGAGAACAGGCCAACCCCCACCTCACTGCAGCCTCCTTTAAGGTATCTGTAGAGAGCGATAAGGTCGCCCCTGAGCTTCCTCTTCTCCAGGAAGAACAAGCCCAGCTCCTTCAGCCGCTCCTCGTAGGACTTGTTCTCCAGACCCCTCACCAGCTTCGTCGCCCTTCTCTGGATCCGCTCAAGCACCTCGATGTCCTTCTTGTAGCGAGGGGTCCAAAACTGAACACAGTACTCGAGGTGCGGCCTCACCAGAGCCGAGTACAGGGGGACGATCACCTCCCTAGCCCTGCTGGACACACAGTTTCTGATACAAGCCAGGATGCTGTTGGCCTTCTTGGCCACCTGAGCACACTGCTGGCTCATATTCAGCCGACTGTCCACCATCACTCCCAGGTCCTTCTCTGCCTGGCAGCTCTCCAACCACTCATCTCCCAGCCTGTAGCTCTGCTTGGGGTTATTGCGCCCCAGGTGCAGGACCCGGCACTTGGCCTTGTTGAACTTCATGCAGTTGACCTCAGCCCATCGGTGCAGCCTATCCAGATCCTCCTGCAGAGCTTTCCTACCCTCGAGCAGATCAACACACACACCTAACTTGGTGTCATCTGCAAACTTACTGAGGGTGCACTCAATGCCCTCGTCCAGATCATTGATGAAGATGTTAAAGAGGACCGGCCCCAGCACTGAGCCCTGGGGGACGCCACTAGTGACCGGCCTCCAACTGGACTTGACTCCATTCACCACGACTCTTTGGACCCGGCTATCCAGCCAGTTTCTAACCCAACGAAGCGTGCGCCAGTCCAAGCCAAGAGCAGCCAGTTTCTTGAGGAGAATGCTGTGGGAGACGGTGTCAAATGCCTTGCTGAAGTCAAGGTAGACCACATCCACAGCCTTTCCCTCGTCCATATAGCTTGTTACTTTGTCATAGGAGGAGATCAGGTTCGTCAAGCAGGATCTGCCTTCCATAAACCCATGCTGACTGGGCCTGATCACCTGCTTGCCCTTCAAGTGCTGCATGATGACTCCCAAGAGGATCTGCTCCATGAGCTTCCCTGGTACTGAGGTCAAACTGACAGGCCTGTAGTTTCCCGGGTCTGCCCTCCGGCCCTTCTTGTAGATGGGCATCATATTTGCTAGCCGCCAGTCAGCTGGGACCTCCCCCGATAGCCAGGACTGCTGATAAATGATGGATAGGTGCTTGGCCAGCTCCTCTGCCAGTTCTCTCAGAGAATATCTTACAGCTAATTTGTTGTTTCAGTTAATTTTGACATAAACTAGAGCAGACTCTATTTAATAAAACCTTTGCCTTGTAAAATATTTTGGTATAAACTGATTTTTTATTGCTGGATATCAACCAGTTAAAGGTGAGCTTCTGTCACGTAAAGGGCAGTGTGTATGTATTGCCAGTGATATGATTAAACCAAACTGATTAGTATTTCTTAACAAGCTGCTTAATATTTTTAAAAGCATTTTTTTTTGTCCGGTTTTATGGGCATTTTCAGACTAAACAAATCAAAGAGGATGCCATAATCAGTTTAAAAGGATTTTGAGAGGCATGTGCAAAAACTTATACAATGTCTTGAGCTGCATTTGCCAGTTCTACATCGTCACTAGATGGCCATGACAGGCTTTCAGGCAATCAAAAACAAAGAATTTGAAGTGATTTATGGGAAAGTGATAGAAGAGTAGGTATAAGAGAAATGAGATTTGGAGGCAGAGAAAATATTTTTCATTAGAGCAATGGAAATTTAGAAAAGTAGAAAAGCATTTCAGCACCAAATCCTATTATCAGGTTTCTGGTTTTCCTGGCTGTTTTAACTGCTTTGATATAAAGCATGACTGCTTTCTACAGCCTTGCTTCCATGAGTCAAAGCTTATGTCATACCTGTAACAGCAGTGTTACTGCTACAGCACTGAGCAAATACATGCTACAGCATGAGCTGAACAAGCACTAAGCAAACAGATCAGTCTGTGAATGTGGGAATACTGGCAGTAATGGCAGCAGAGCTTTGGTTTTGTCAAAAGCTCTTTGCAAGCGTCAGTGCACATTCTGGCTGTGAATGGAGCATATCATGTCAGAGAGAAGGCATTTCATTACTAGTTGGAAAATACAGTGTGTATTAAAGTAGTGGAAAGGATTTTATGTAGAGTGAACCTCAGTGTTAAATAGTATTTGCCTGCTTCTAATTTCAGGTCCAAAGGACTGGTGAAGTGATCTTCCACAACACTTTTCCTCAAGAAGGGGAAGAGGAAGACGTCTTTTCAGACCTTTCCTTTAACCTGTTTTCTCACTATGTGATTTTCTTTGCAATAATGGAGGAATCATAGAATCATTAAGGTTGGATAAGACCTTCAAGATCATCTTGCATGAAGTTGCGGTGGCCAAATAGCCTTCCATTTATTAAAAGCTTATAATTTCACTTTGCAGAGAGTGCCTACATTTGTGAGATAGCTTTTCACATGTGCTGTATCGATTGTGGTATCTGTACCAAGTGAAGCATTGTTATTAAACTTCTTTTTTCCCTTAACCTTTTGCCATGAAAGGTCAAAATATCTTAATTCTGAGGCAACGGTCATGCCGATGAGTGGCTTGCTCTTTTGCCCATATATCTTACCCTTTTTCCCCCTTAATAATCTACCTATTCAGTGATTTGAAAATAATTGATAAAGTCCTATGCCAAGTTTTCAGTCCAATGCACTTGCTTGCAGTTATTTTGGTTGGGTATGCAGGAGGGAGAATTGCAATATCTGTGACATCAAATGTCAGTTTGCTTCTGTGAGGCTTCACCCAGAATAGATGCTCTTCACAATAACAATGAAAAGCCCTTGGTCCTGTCCCATGGACATAAATAGCAGAGGCCCAGCCAGACGGTTTTGCACGTGGGAAGCTATTTCTTTTCAAAAGTTTGGGAATGCAACGGTCTGGCTAGCAATGGGCTCACTCCCTTTTCAACCTGATGCATTGTGGCAGTTGGGTATTGGGAAAATTCTTTCACAAGAGCAGAACAAGAAAGCTGCTGAGAGCTGGGAGAGGGTGCAGTACATATTTGTTTGCATCACAGCTTTTTGGCCATCCTTGCAAATGTGAGGTGAGTCTTCTGGCCTAGGGCAGGGAGCTGTCCCTGCCTGCCTCCCAGATATGTTGTCTTTTCAAATAGAATCATAGAATCATAAAGCTTGGAAAAGACCTCCAAGATCATCTGGTTCAACCGTTACCCTGCTACTGATGTAAACTACTAAACCATGTCCCTAAGCACCACGTCCAACCTTTCCTTGAACACCCCCAGGGATGGTGACTCCACCACCTCCCTGGACAACCCATTCCAACGCCTTACCGCTCTTTCTGAGAAGAAATGTCTCCTAATTTCCAACCTGAACCTCCCCTGGGTAGTTAGGTAGTGCCTGAGCCTTTGAAATTACGTATAAACAGCTATTCCCACAAGCTGACCATTCTGCTGGCACAGTCAGGAAATAGCAAGGAAGTTCTCACTGGGCTGTTTTCAGAACAAAAAACCCCAAAAATGTTTTATTCTCCCTTATTTTATGTTACCAAGCAGGAGATCACATCTATCCTGAGCTAAAAAAACAAAAGTAGTTTTTGTATAATACTTCTTTAGTCTTCTGTTTTGCTTACAAGTGAGTATGATTTAGAGGTAAAGGAATAAGAGGCAGTATTATTTCTCAAATAGTTTAGGCTTAAATTCATAAAATTTAACAAATGAATAATTCACTGAATATATTTGTCAATTATTTATCCTCCTCTGTATGCTGAATAAATATAGCCTGATGAGCTCAAGAGAATCAGTGCCTTTCTAATGACATCACCATGTTTTGGATCAGGCCTTGCAATGAAAAAAACAACATTGACAAATAATTTATTTGAAGCAATTCCATAAAATCTTGACAAGTTGTTCTCAATTTGTGATTTGTATAAATTGCTTTCAACCAATGTCAAACATATTTTGAAAAGTGTATGGTCTGTTCAAATACAGTTTGTAAACAGAAAATTTTAGCTTTTCCACCCACCTGTGTGTGGGTGTAACTTTTGGGCAATTCATACTTTGAAGAAAGCCAACATTTTTAAGTGGCAAAACTAAATGGATCATATAAGCAGGTGATTAAAAATTGTTTTTTAACAACAAACAGAAATTTTAAAACTTGAAACTATATCCAATCTGAAATAAAAAAATAATAATTTTAATTAAAGGAAACTGGTAAAAAGTATTTAAATTGCAAAATTAGAATGTTCATAGGCTATGAAAAATAATTTACATTGAAAAAGTGTGTTTCAGCAAAAAGATGTTGATGTGTGTGCAATCTAGCCTTGTTATATTTTGGACATTTTTTTGGTCTTCTGCAGCACCAGGAGTGACAATGACAAATAGACAGAGGTTCCATTTGCAACAAATTAGGTCCATGCAGGACATAGTCCTGGTTTTGCTGTTACATAGGGAACATGGGTCATATTCTAAGTTTATCCTGAGCACTTGTACTCAGAATGTTCCAAAGTGCAGGAATACAAACTAATACATCTGCAGAAGATGTAAAAATGCTGCTACTGACATGAATGCAAGGAAAAGCAAATGTATTTTATAGGTATATGAGTGGAAGAAAGGCATCTACACAAGCAAAATGGTGCTTGGATTACTGAAGAAGCAATGATGTTGATGTTTCATCTAATATTATGACTTCCCGTTATTGTAAGTAATTACATTTGATTACAAACAGTAATTGCTTATTGTAGTGCTTCTATTTCTATGTGTACAATTCCATATTTAAAAAAATGTGAAGTTATAGAAATAGTTTAATGCTACTGCTTTGAAGAGTAGAAGTCCCACTTCTTCTCATACTGACACTATCTCCCTTTCATCACATTGTTCCATCATGATCGCCTCTTTTCTCAGTAAAATTTACCTGTTTGAATACTGCATGCGGCCACAAAACAAGGTGTGGTTTGTGTCGTGCACTCTCAGATTGCATCCCTTGCTATATAAGGAAGACGAAACTGGCAGTCTTGCAGTGTGATTTCTTGCAGGCATTGTTTGTTCTGGATTTTCTCCAAGGAGAGCAGACAATCTCTGAAGAAATGACTGATGCAGGTTACTCTAACACTTCATGGAATCATAGAATCATAGAATATCCTGAGTTGGAAGGGACCCTTAAGGATCATCAAGTCCAACTCTTGGCACCGCACAGGTCTACCCAAAAGTTCAGACCATGTGACTAAGCGCACAGTCCAATCTCTTCTTAAATTCAGTCAGGCTCGGTGCAGTGACCACTTCCCTGGGGAGCCTGTTCCAGTGTGCAACCACCCTCTCTGTGAAGAACCCCCTCCTTATGTCAAGCCTAAACTTCCCCTGCCTCAGCTTAACCCCGTTCCCGCAGGTCCTGTCGCTGGTGTTAATGGAGAAAAGGTCTCCTGCCTCTCGACACCCCCTTACGAGGAAGTTGTAGACTGCGATGAGGTCTCCCCTCAGCCTCCTCTTGTCCAGGCTGAACAGGCCCAGTGCCCTCAGCCGTTCCTCATACGTCTTCCCCTCCAGGCCTTTCACCATCTTCGTAGCCCTCCTCTGGACACTCTCCAACAGTTTCATGTCCTTTTTATACTGTGGTGCCCAGAACTGCACACAGTACTCGAGGTGAGGTCGCACCAGCGCAGAGTAGAGCGGGACAATCACCTCCCTCGACCTACTAGAGACATCCAGGAGATTAATTTTTGACCAGCCCGGTTGGTGTTACAGTCAGACAAGTCCCAATCTGTTGGCAGCATGAGCAGTGTGCTTTTCTGTTCAAAGCTACCATGTAGATGTGCCCTGGGAGACTTTCCTCTACTTCAGCTGTGCCAGCTGTGGGACAAGTATTTGCTGAGATTGGCAAAAGTGCAAAGGTCAGAGTGCAATCTGGACAATCTTCCTGAGGAGGTTGTTTCAAAGAATTTTGTAGTTAATAGTGATAACTCTGATTATGTGGAAAAACACAGTTTGTTGAAAGAGCTGCTTTTTTTTTTTTTTTTTTTTTTTTTTTTTTTTTTAAGATTACAAATTTGGCTGATTTAACAGGAAATGGGACATCGGGACATCAGATGGGAGTCTGGCTATATATGTCTCTGGTTTAAAAAATAGACAGACACTAGAACAAATATACAGTAAATTTTAGTATATATAAAACATCTTTAGAAGTGTGCATATTTCTATTAGAGCTATACAGTTCAAGGATGAATGAATGAAGGGCATTCCTATGACTTTTTTTAAAAATAAATTTTAAATTTATTTAAGTAAATAAATAAAAATGTTACATTTATTTAAATAAATGTTAATTATTATTATTTTTTTTAAATAAATGATCAAGGAAGTTGATCAAACTTCCTTGTGCCACCCTAACTGATGAGTCTGATGGTGGGATACAAACTTTCTAGCATAATTTTATCGGCAATCTAAGACCTGCTATTTTGAATACTTCTTTCTTAAGAGGGCTCTGCTTAACTACTTGAGCAGTCACGGACAGAGTCGGAATATTAGAGTTGCTCTGAGAGTTTTAGGTGTAAAAAGAAAAGTATTTTTGTGTTTGTGCTAATTAGAATATTTTTTTAGAGTTTGAGTGGCTAATCTATTTTGCTAGATGAATGGATATGTCTTTCTTATTCTAAGGAAAGTTGAGCCATGCTGTTGGCTGATACTCTGGCAGAGTGGCACAGTTTTACTGGTTTCAGTGGGATTATATTGATTACTGTAGATCATATCACAACCCCAACCCTACATGCTTTTTGTACAGAGATGATGTTCACAAATAAGGTATTCTGAACTATATTCTCTCACATCAATTAACTTGTTTACAAGATGCAGTAATTACATTTGTGCATGGAAGCATATGGATCAGAGCACAATTTCATGCAATTAAGCTCTATTTTTGAAATTCCCTGAATTACAGAACCTGAAGCTCTTTTCTGATTTCGATGTATTAATTGATTTGTCCTGCTTTAATATTAATGTAAAACTATACACATAATGTATTATACTTGCAACTTTTAGTGTGTTGCCTTTAATAGTCATTTAATTCTTAAGTATTAATTCGGATAAATTATGATCTATTATCTTTAGGTGTGATGAATAATCTTATGTATACAGTTTGCATTCTGCCTGTCATTAGATATATCAGTTTTATAACAAGTGACAGTGGTAAAAATATAAAAATTAGAATGTAGGCTTTAGAATTTACAAATTAGGAAAAAAAAAAAAAAAGAAAAGCTGTCTATAATCTCTTCAGAGTCTCAGCTGCATACATTGGTGCTGCCATTTGTTGACAGTGAACAATTCAGGACCTTGCAGTTTGGCTTCTCATGACAGCAAACATTATCCTCAGGCTCTGATTCAACCCTAAATATGTTAAACAATACAACTGGGCAGGTATGCTAAAATGACGATGCATCTGGTGCACCAGCGGTTGATAGGAAAAGTCAAGTATTCCAAAGGTAACAGATCATAAGAAGCAACACATCTTCAGTGTGGCTGAGTTCAGACCAGAAGTCCTTGAAGAGCTATGAGGACAACAGCCTTTTCACATTATTGCACAGCTCAAAGGCTGGATAGAAAATGTCAGTGTTTCTCGGATTGTTTTGGCATGAAAAAGCGAAGGAAGAATTTTGACAATGCAGTTGGTATGCCACTGCCTTTGTCCACACTCTGTTTCAAAGGCTTTAAATAGATGCTTTCAGCTACCGTCTCTTGTTCAGCATAATGCTCTGTAGCAAAGTGGAGGATACTAAACTCCAATGAATGTGGTTTGGTTGACCGTGTCTTAAATTGTTTAAGGGTGTGCATAGAATGTGTAAGGAGAAATAGTTTGCTGTTGAATACCAAAGCAGGGAAAGAATAGATTTAGGTCTGAATTGTATCTATGTGCAGGCAATCACACAAAGACCCTTTGAGGACATGGGCACTGTCACAGAAAATCAAACAAAGGTGCATTTAGCCCAGTATTATTTCTTTGCTGTTGACTAGCAGCTGATACCTTCAGAAGAGGTGAGAAAGATCTCTTACTGTCAGCTTCACACTTGCATACAGTATTCAAATGTTTTTGATGCCTGAAGAGGGCAAAAATGTTTTGATAAATCTCAGGATTGCCATCCCATTAGCACATCCCTGTCACTGGCAGAAGGATTAGGGAGTTGAGCTAAGACCTACTTGGATAGCAGGAACAGTGTCTTATTCAGCTGTGTGTGGGATTGTGCTCAATACACCACTTGGGAGGGACTCTATTATCACACTTTACCCATTATTTTCATTGCTTGTTCACCTGTAAAACCATCTATAGCTTCAGATGGGGCTGGGATGACAGGACAGCCTTGGTGGAATGAATAGGATTTGCAGAAGGACAACACTGACCAAATAGGGAAATATCCCCCACTGCTATGCACCTAAAAATGATAAAAAGATTGTGAAAGTGTATTTAATTGACAGAGGGCCATTTTGCCTACATCCTGTCTCCTACTAGAGGTAGGATTGGAATGAAGGGCCAGAATTTGTAATGACTGTCAGAGTTCATTTAACTAATTTCTCTGGGGAGGCAGGGGTGACTCTGACTACTTCAGCTTTTGTTGTTACTTTACGGAAACACCATCTTTTCCCTGATTGTTTTGGGATACTATTATGTATAAGGCATTTGTGAGTTATCCTGCCTAAAGGACAATGTTGCATTCCCTAAAGGATGGATATGTTGCCATGCAAGGTATCACAAGTTTGGTGTGTTTTGCTTTACTTTTGTTTATGGTTCACTTTCTCCCTCATCTTATTCTCATTCAGCCTCAGAGGCATGGTAATGTATTTAAAGTGCAGATTTACATAGTAGCAATTTGTCAGTTACCCTAAAAGAAGCAGGTGCAATGCTTCAGCTCACAACAAGAATGTGATTCCAAGCCAAACAAAGCCTAACACACTTTTAACTGGCTTGTTTACTCCATCAGCACTGCTGTTTCAACAGCCGTGCTCTTCGGTATCTCATATTAATTGGGAACTGCAGCCAGAAGGTATCAAGTGTTGCTGTGAATTGTCAGTTGTTGAATGACTCCTGTAAAACCAAGTTGCTACCTTAAACATGGCATAGTAACAAACAGCTCTTAGCACACAAGCCTGTCACTCCTGCAACTCCAGCTATGAAAGGATGAATATCCCCCATAACACAGTGCACTTCTCCGATCTCTCTGGGGATTTCTAAAGAGAAACTGGGAATTCTGTGACTGAGTAGCAGAAACACAGATGTATACTGCAGTAAATACAGCACTATCAGCTAGTTACCAGCTCTGCGTACTGCTCAACTGTAATATTGTAAATGTTGTTGTAAAGTTGTAAATGACCCAACTCTTAGTCAATAAAAACTTCTTGAGTGTCTGATGAAAGGATTTGCTACCTCCATTTCACTTTGCTCCTTGGTGTCTGTTTCCTCAATTTCACTCTCTACCTGTCACCTCTGGCACCTGTCCTTTTCAGCCATGTTAAAACACCTACCTCAAGCAATGTCCTCCATGCTTTCACTTCCTTAGTTTTGATTGCAATGCCAATCTTTGGTCTCCTGTTGACTACAGTTCGAGTTTCTTCTCATTTTCCTCCAAATGTTGAATCTCTGGTTCATCTTTGAGACCCAGTAATTCTTCACTTCTGTCATTTTTGTGCTTCTGAAATGCTTCTGAAACTTGAATTCTGGTGTCTCTTTTTGACAACTGCAGTTGTTTTTTTTTTCTCAGCTTTCATTCTTTCAACAAGGCCAAGTACAAGGTCCTGCAGCTGGGTCGGGAAAATCCCAAGCACAAATACAGGCTGGGCAGAGGAAGGATTGAAAATACCCCTGAGGAGAAGGGTATTTGGCTGATGAGAAACTCAACATGAGATGGCAATGTGCACTGGCAGCCCAGAAAGCCATCTGTGCCCTGGGATGCACCAGCAGCAGCATGCCCAGCAGGGCAGGCAGGGGATTCTCTCCCTCTGCTCTGCTCTCATGAGACCCCACCTGGAGCCTGCATTCAGCTCTGGGCCCAGCACAAGAGGCAGGGACCTGTTGGAGCAGGTCCAGAGGAGGCCACAAGGATGGTCAGGGGGCTGGAGCTCCTCTGCTGTGACGAGAGGCTGAGGGAGCTGGGGCTGTTCAGCCTGGAGAAGAGAAGGCCCCAGGGAGACCTCTTGGAGGCCTTCCAGTGCCTAAAGGGGGCCTACAGGGAAGCCAGGGAAGGACTGTTTGACAGGGGGTGGAGTGATAGGGCAAGATAGGGTAATGTTTTTAACCTAAAAGAAGGTAGATTTAGATTAGATACAAGGAAGAAATTCTTTGTGATTAGGGTGGTGAGGCCCAGGCTGCCCAGAGGAGCTGTGGGTGCCCCATCCCTGGCAGTGCCCAAGGCCAGGCTGGATGGGACCTGGGCACCCAGATCTGGTGGGAGGTGTCCCTGCCCATGGCAGGGTCTTGGAATTAGATGGTTTTTAAGTTTCCTTCCAACCAAAACCATGAGTTTGTGTTGTCTGTGATTTTATGATTCTTCTATCCTCCTAAAATAACAACAGGAGAACCCTCTTCCAAGCCTTGTATTCTAAACTTAATCCTTCTTGAACATTTTTCCTTTCATCAAAACTAATGTGAGGCCCACTATAGTCTTATGCACTATCACAGGGGAGTTCATTGTTATGATACTTTTCTTTCTCAATTCATTCCATCTCAATGATTACTTCACTTTTTTTTTCAGGCTTATGTCAAATAGAGCACTCACTTTACAGCACTCCTTCCTGTCTCCACACACAAACACTTCCCCAGCCTGTTGCAAATGTCACATCTGCATCTTGTCATTCTTATGCAATAAGGAGAGGGAATGAGATACTCTGTATTTGTTAAGCTTTGTGCACCTCTCCAAACTATACAAGAAATTTTCCTATTTATCTATTATTAATAGGACTGAATCTCCAATCCCCTTGGCTCAACTCAATGTAAATGCAACAGAAAATGCTCAATATATTTGGTTTGCCAGGATGAGAAAATCAATATTTTATTTCTTTTATTAAATAAATAATGTTTTTCTGGACTACCATCCTTTGAGGTATAAAGATATTGCATTAATTACTATCCCAGCCTTATTTTCTTCAAGCCTTCAAGCCTTATTTTCCTTCAGTCCTCCCAATGAACTAAGGGAGAATCACTAAAGTGCTTTTGCTATGTCTGATTAAACAAATACCTTGAGAATTTAACTCAACTTCAGATGAATTTGTGTAGTCTGTAATTAGTTATGTTATGAGAGTGCTCTTTCCCTCCTCACATTTGCTTGGATAAATGTGTGCCCCTCAATGCAAGCTTGCATACTTGTGGTAGCCAGATATAAAGCACAGGCTCAAAGACAATAAGAGAGTTGTTGTAAGTTTCCAGCTGTTGCTACTTCATTCTCTGTCTTTTTTTGACTTCTTTAATAGCTATTGTTAACATCTTTATCAAATCAGGAGTGTCATTCCAATAAGTAGTCCACATGTTTCTCTCCTGGCTACCCTGCCATGTTAATCTGCTTTCTGTAATGAATATGACTGGGAGCCATCTATCCACTCTGTGCAGCACTCCAAGGTCTTGCAAAACACATTGGGGAGTATATTTGTTTATACATTACCATAAATTCAAAACGAATGTCAAACTTTTCACAGAATAGCCTTGAGTAAATTTATTTTATGAAAAGCTTTCTGTTTGTGAAATCTTGCTACTTGATAAGGGAGCAGCAAAATATTGTCTGGGAAAAGTAAATGGGGTATAAGGAGTCATCAAACACTAATAAATGAACCATAACTGGATTTTCCTAGCTACCAAAAATTCCAAAATGTTAGTGCTTTTGCAGAATTTCTTCACCTGTAACCCTATTTTTATATATTATATATCGAATATATATATATATATATATATATATATATATATATATATATATTCGAATATATATTTCGAAGCTGGTGAGGGGCCTGGAGAGCAAGTCCTATGAGGAGCGGCTGAAGGAGCTGGGCTTGTTCAGCCTAGAGAAAAGGAGGCTCAGGGGTGACCTTATCACTCTGTATAAGTATATTAAAGGAGGCTCTAGCGAGATGGGGGTTGGCCTGTTCTCCCATGTGCCTGGTGACAGGACGAGGGGGAATGGGCTAAAGTTGCACCAGGGGAGTTTTAGGTTAGATGTTAGGAAGAATTTCGTTACTGAAAGGGTTGTTAGACATTGGAACAGGCTGCCCAGGGAGGTGGTTGAGTCACCATCCCTGGAAGTCTTCAAAAGACGTTTAGATGTAGAACTTAGGGATATGGTTTAGTGGGGACTGTTAGTGTTAGGTCAGAGGTTGGACTCGATGATCTTGAGGTCTCTTCCAACCTAGAGATTCTGTGATTCTGTGATATTTTTTTCCAAGTATGTTTGATTCAGAGCCCTTTGATATCAACAAGGAGAGCCGTAATAACTTCAGTGAATACAGTATGACTCCTCATAGAATAAAACAAATATTAGTATCTTGTAGTTAGGATATAATTTTCCTGAAACAAATTTTTTGAAAACAAGTCACTGTCAAGTTTCTTGCATTCTCTTCAGAAGAATTTAAGACACACATTTCCAGAGACAAGATGCTGTGTTAATGTGCCCTGATTCAGTATTGCAAAAAGTGTAGACCTCACTAGATTTGTCTAAGGATTGCTGCCTGCACCTCTCTCTATTTCTCACCACAACCTAGGCTGAGATACCCAAAATGGCATGTTACAGTGCACGTCATTTAACCCTCTCAACTTGCCCAAGATTTACTGTAAAAGTGGAAACTTGTTTAGGAATAGTTTTGCCAAGAAAATAACTTACTGCAATTTTCTGCCTATTCTGTCGCACAATGTTCAAACTTTTAGGAGTATTACTCACTGTAAATCTGGTGGATGGGTTCAGTCTCACACTGATTAGAAAGCCTGCAGCATATTATACCGGGAGGAGGACATGGTACAGCTATTAAATATATGTTGTGCCATCCTAAAGAGTACAAGGTAGCATTGACAAACAATTTACTTTGGTGTATTTTTAACAGTATTGAAAGAATCTAAAAGTCTCCTTCAAGTCTTAAACCCCAAGGCTATTTACACACTCCCTTTGAAGTCATGCTAGATGTAAAACCAAAGCTAGATGTAAAACCAAATCACTCAATCTCAGGACTATCACATTCCCTGGAAAGGGAACTGTAAGGTTACCTTCACCCTTATGCAGGCTCTTAGTTTCCTGGTCTGTAAATTTCTGCAGGAGAAGGTTTGAATCCCCTCAAGCTATGAAAACACTGGAATTCCTATCTCCAACTTCCAGACACCACAATCCTATATTCCTCTGCTGTTTTTAGAAAAAAGTTCCACATTCAGATTTTTCAGTAATTTTTAGTCAGCATCCATCCAGGAGTGTGCTCCCAGGTACACAGTTGGAGCAGGAACGAGCATCTCTTCTGCTTTGTTGACTGCTGGCATACTTAATGCTTCCTACAAGCATCTCTGCATTCATCATACAGTCTTTCCTAGACTGTCACAAGCCATCCGATCCTCATTAGGCACTGCACCAGGAAAATACATTGTTGGCCTCTGAATATTGATAATATGGTGTCTGATTTGGAGGTTCAGTATGCTTGCAAGCGGTGCCTGCTTCACACTGGCTTTCAAAAGACTAAGGATTTAGCATACAACTGTTGATACTACACTGTTCAGAGAACTGTGTCCTGTGCCATCCATGTGTTGATCAGAATGATTAAAGAAAAGAAGTCTGCTAGAATAGTGTTAGACATACTTCTAACTTTAAATGTATAAATCCATCCATTTAAATCAAAGTTAACCAGAAGCCAAGATTTTTTTTTTTTTTTTTCTGACTGGGGAAAAATTAAGCATGCATTTGAGTGTTTTCCTAAATTAAGACATCAACTACATTTTTCTTCAGTTAAAAATGGGCATCTTGGAGCAAGTCAAATGTGAGACTGTTCATAGTGGAATGTTTAATGTGATCATGTATAAACATACGTCCTCACGCATTAAAAGAAGCACACTAGGTCCAGTGGCAAAATTGGGAATATATTCCCAAATTCCACTTATACCACAGTTATATCTTGGTTTTATAAAAACTTGTAAAGTTCTGGTAGTAGTTTCTAACAGCAATTAGTAGTTGTTAATATTATTAACAGCTATACAGGATTAACTAATCAGCCTGTATATAAGGTATCATCATTTACAATATAATAAAACATGTTTGTAATGAGATTTTCTACCCATCTTTGTTATTATATGATTTAGTAACTGCTTGATATGAGTTACTTTCCAAAGTGTACATATTAAATCTTATCATTGAAACAAACGAAAATTATAAACGGGAGACCATTGTTTCTTAGCCAGGAGTTTTACAGAACTTGTGAAAGATTCTTTATGACAGATATAAAGACATGTTACTAAAATATTTTGTGTTTCTGGAAACCTATCACAGTCTATAAATGTCTCCCAAAAGAATGCTAAGAGCATTCTGATATTGCCATCCCAAATATACACATTTTTCACTTGTCTTGAAACAAAATATAGAAAATCTTTTGTTTGGACTGCCAGGACTAACAGTCACTCCTAAAGGGAGATATTTGACTTTGGTCTGTTTGGGGATTGTTTTTTGTTTGTTTCTTTTTAGTGTGGTTCTAGTCTCCTTATTTTTTAACTGTCTCTTTTTTTGAAGAAACCTTATTTTAGCCTTTTTGAGTTTTGGGTATTCAAGCAAAACACTAGTACTAGTACTAGCAAAAGAATTAGCATGATTTGGAAACAGAAATTCACCCTCTCTCTCTAATGAAAGCTCTGCTAGCAACAATATGGTGCCTTTGTTGATATTGTGCTATTCCCCCCATACTTATTTATTTGCATTGCCGAGTAAACAAGCATGAACTTCCTGACTTTGTCTTCCATGGTACTCCTGCAGCACAGACTGCTGCCTGCTGCAAAATGTCTCTGTTGCTCTTACATGTGGAGGGTCACTTGCAGTTTGTGTTTTAGTTCATTCATTCTGTTCAAGATCACTCTGTCTTCTGGTAGTACATTGTGACTGAGGATCACAAGCAGACAGCTTCTGTAAGTGATTATTTGTATTTATTTTTATTCAATGCCTCAAGTCACTTGCTTTTTTTTTGTTTGTTTTGTTTTTCCTTTTATGGCTCCATTTTAAAAAATGGTTTTGTTTTCTGCCACAGAGATGGATAACTTGTAAATTTTTCATTAATTTTCTGAAGGTTTTGTTGTTGTTGCAGTTCCTTAGTAGCAGAGCACATATTGGCAACTCAATTAACTAATATATGTATATAAAGACTCTGTTGACATGAAACTAGTAATAAATAATGCTGATGTTAACATAAGTGAGCAGTAACTTTGAGAACCCAGAATAATAAATACTAAACAGTCTAAATTCCAGCAGCCACTGAGCACTCTTGAGGAAAACACAAGCTCATGTTGTGCAATCCAAAATCCAAATGCCTAAATCAGATTTTTTTTGCTTCAGCATGTAAGGTGATCTAGCAAGCCAGAACTGGTCCAGTCTATAGTGCCTTCTACCCAGACCAGACCAAGGGATAGCTTCATATAGAGGTCGGCTCTGACCCTAGGTTCATTCTCCAGATTGTCTGTTAATACTCTAACACTAAAGTATCAGTTTTATGGTTCAGTGGATGCATTGCTAATCCATAGAAGTACTCCCAGAATGTTTATTTTACAAAAAGGTGTTTAAGACAAACAAAATCTTGAGTGGTGTGCAGGCAAGCAGTCCTCTTCTTCCAGTGGTGTTACATGGCTCATTTCATCGCACAAAGCTTTTTTCTCCCTTAGGAGAGAGCTTTTCTCTTCCTCCTTCCTTCACTGTAAGGGTATTGAGGCACTGGAACAGGTTGCCAACAGAAGCTGTGGGTGCCCCATCCCTGGAGGTGCTCAAGGCCAGGGTGGATGGGGCCTTGGCCAACCCGATCTAGCGGCTGGCGTCCCTGCCTAGGGTGGGGGAGGGGGGGAGGCTGGAGATAGATGATCTGTAAGGTCCCTTCCATCCCAAGCTATTCTATGATTCTATGAAAAGAAGAAGGGATTGTAATGTTGAATGCAGAGGGTGGGTGATAAAAGATGGTTCAGACAAAGAAATCTGGAGCAATAGAGTTCTGATGTATCATAACTCATTAAAAAGGAATTTCAAGAAAAGGTCTTTGTAAAAGGGCACTGAATTTAAGCATTTGCTCAGAGAGGACCCAGCAAACACGAGCTGAAACCTATACTAATTAGTTCTCCAGGTGCTGGAAGGTCCTGGAGAGCAAAAGTCAATCAGAGCCAGGGAGGCCAAAACAAAAAGGATTAGCAGCAGTATCTCTGTTTAGTAGTTTCAGGGAGGTTGTGGAAAGAGAAGTTGTAGTATTCATGAGTGTTTTTTGGTCGGTTGTCTGGAAATGAAATATAGATCATCTTAGTGCTAGAGAATGGCATCCTACTGTAAGGTAAGGTAATGAAGTGCTATCCTAACTTTACTGGGTGGCTTATTTTGTTATGAGAAATGAGTCTGGCTCAGAGTTTTGACCATCTTCCTAGCTCCTTTTTACTTCTGTACATATTATGACACTGTCTTATGCTGAAGTTGTAGCAGTGGCTCTTCAGTGTTGTATTTGAGTAGGTAATACTTAGTTGTGTATGTGAAAGTATTATTCTAACAAAGGGGAACTTCAATATTATTTTTGGGAGATCTTATGTAAGACATCCTTTAGGATCTATTATGTATGGGAAAGGTAGAAGCTGCTAAATTTAGAATATCTGCAAGGTCTCTTCCCTACTACCATTAGGAAGGTTATTTCAGTAGTTCTTGCCAGTTTTCATTATAGTTCCCTGTGTTCTGCTTTGTGAGAACTTTCAGTTTTTGGAGGTGAATAAACTTGGGAATCTCTCAGAAGCAATGAGGAGAAGTATGGTTTGATAGTATCTGTGTCTTTAATTGAGTTTCAGTCAAGTTCTGAACTTGACATCTCAGGATGGCAATGTATGCTGTTATGAAAAGCTTTTGCTACAGAAACAGAATGCCATCTTTAGAGCTTGTCTCTTGAGGCTGAAACTGTATGCTGTTCTTCAAAATGTTTTAAGATGATAACCTTAAACCTTGGAAGTGATTATGACCCTACATATCATAGAATCATAGAATCATAGAATCATAGAATATCCTGAGTTGGAAGGGACCCTTAAGGATCATCAAGTCCAACTCTTGACACCGCACAGGTCTACCCAAGTTCAGACCATGTGACTAAGTGCACAGTCCAATCTCTTCTTAAATTCAGTCAGGCTCGGTGCAGTGACCACTTCCCTGGGGAGCCTGTTCCAGTGTGCAACTACTCTCTCTGTGAAGAACCCCTTCCTGATGTCCAGCCTAAACTTCCCCTGCCTCAGCTTAACTCCATTCCCGCGGGTCCTGCCGCTGGTGTTAATGGAGAAAAGGTCTCCTGCCTCTCGACACCCCCTTACGAGGAAGTTGTAGACTGCGATGAGGTCTCCCCTCAGCCTCCTCTTCTCCAGGCTGAACAGGCCCAGTGCCCTCAGCCGTTCCTCATACGTCTTCCCCTCCAGGCCTTTCACCATCTTCGTAGCCCTCCTCTGGACACTCTCCAACAGTTTCATGTCCTTTTTATACTGTGGTGCCCAGAACTGCACACAGTACTCGAGGTGAGGCCGCACCAGCGCAGAGTAGAGCGGGACAATCACCTCCCTTGACCTACTAGCGATGCCGTGCTTGATGCACCCCAGGACACGGTTGGCCCTCCTGGCTGCCAGGGCACACTGCTGGCTCATATTGAACTTGTTGTCTACCACGACCCCCAGATCCCTCTCTTCTAGGCTGCTCTCCAGCGTCTCATCGCCCAGTCTGTACGTGCAGCCAGGGTTTCCCCGTCCCAGGTGCAGGACCCGGCACTTGCTCTTATTGAACTTCATGCGGTTGGCGATCGCCCAGCTCTCCAACCTATCCAGATCCCTCTGCAAGGCCTTTCCACCCTCATTCGAGTCCACAACTCCTCCAAGTTTGGTGTCATCAGCAAACTTGCTCAAAATGCCTTCTATTCCTACATCCAGATCGTTTATAAAAATATTGAAAAGTACCGGCCCTAAAATGGAGCCTTGAGGGACCCCACTAGTGACCGCCCGCCAGCCTGACGCAGCCCCATTCACCATAACCCTTTGGGCCCTGCCCGTTAGCCAATTGCTCACCCATCGTATGATGTTTTTATTTAGCTGTATGGTGGACATTTTGTCCAGTAGGATCCTATGGGAAACCGTGTCAAAAGCCTTGCTGAAGTCCAAAAAAATCACATCAGCTGGTTTCCCTTGGTCCACCATACGGGTGATCTTATCATAAAAGGAAATCAGGTTAGTTAGGCAGGACCTACCCTTCACAAACCCATGCTGGCTGGGACCAATGACTGCTTTGTCCCCCAGGTGCGCCTCAATACGTTCGAGAACCATCTTCTCCATGATTTTACCAGGCACTGATGTGAGACTGACAGGCCTGTAATTGCTAGGGTCTTCTTTCTGACCCTTCTTGAAAATCGGCACAACATTTGCCAGCTTCCAGTCTACCGGGACCTCTCCAGACTCCCAGGATCGTTGAAAAATAATTGAGAGAGGTTCCGCGATGACGTCCGCCAGCTCCTTCAGCACCCGGGGATGAATCCCATCCGGACCCATGGACTTGTAGGGATCCAGGTGGAGTAGCAGATCCCGCACACGTTCAGGGTCGGTTGGGAGTTTGTCATCCCCACCGTCCCGGTCCTCCAGCTCGGTGCACCCTGGGTCCCGAAGCCCATCATCGGCATTGAAGACAGAGGCAAAGAAGGCGTTAAGCGTCTCTGCTTTGCCTATGTCATCGTCTGTGAGAAGACCTTCCCTGTCAAGGAGCGGCCCTATGTATTCTTTAGTTCTCCTTTTTCCATTCACATATCTAAAAAAAACCCTTTTTATTTTCTCTCACAGACACAGCCAGCTTCAACTCTAGGTGTGCTTTAGCCACACGAATTTTCTTCCTACAGACACGAGCAGCATCCCTGTATTGTTTCCATGTCACCTGGCCCTCCTTCCAGTAGCGAAACACTCTCTGTTTCCGCCTAATCTCCATCAGAATGTTCCTGGTCAGCCACGACGGCCTCCTGCCCCGCCTGCCTGACTTGCGATATTTAGGAATTGCCTGATCTTGTGCTTCTAGGAGGCATCGCTTAAAGAGTGACCAGCACTGGTGGACATCAAGGCCTTCAAGAGCAGCTTCCCAGGGGACCTTGCTGACTAGTTCCCCGAGCAGCCTGAAGTCCGCTTTCCCCATATCTAGGGATGAGGTTTTGGTGGCACTTTTCCTTCTGTCACCGTAAATTTTGAACTCAACCACTTCATGGTCGCTATGACCGAGGCGGCCACCAATCACCACATCTCCCACCAGACCCTCTCTGTTTTCTAGCAACAGGTCTAGGAGGGCACCTTTCCTAGTTGGCTCCGTTAGCACCTGCACCAAGAAGTTATCATCTAGGTGCTTCATGAACCTCCTGGACTTGCTCGTGTCAGCCGTGTGGCACTCCCAGTTAACGTCTGGCAAGTTGAAGTCCCCCATAAGGACAAGGGGAGTTAATCTCGAGGCCTCTCTTAGTTCTGTAAAGAATAAGTTATCGGCGCTATCTTCCTGGCCAGGCGGTCTGTAATAGACTCCCACAACGACATCCCCTTTATTCGTTCGTCCCTTGATCCTTACCCAGAGGCTCTCAACTTTGCCATCGCCGACCTGGAGTTCCACACAGTCCAGCCCCTGCTTCACATACATCGCCACCCCACCACCTCGCCTACCCTGCCTGTCCCTCCTGAAGAGCCTGTAACCGTCTATCGCAACACCCCAGTCACAGGACTCATCCCACCAGGTTTCGCTTATGCCGATGATGTCGTAGTTGCGGGACTGGGCCAGTACTTCTAGCTCATCCATTTTATTCCTCATACTGCGTGCGTTTGTGTAGAAGCATTTCAGGTGCGTCTCCTTACACTCAGCACCTTGTGGATCGAACCGAAGGACCTCACTGGCACACAGCCCATCTGATTCTAGCGTACCATCCCTTAGGTCTTCACCGGCGTGCCTGGTTTTAGCCCCTTCCCCCTTCGACTCTAGTTTAAAGCCCTATCTATCAGCCCTGCCAACTCCTGACCCAAGATCCTTACCCCTCTCCGAGAGAGGCCCATCCCATCTGGTGCCATCAGGCCCGGCGTAGCATAGACCTTCCCGTGATCAAAGAACCCAAAGTTCTGCCGGTCACACCAGTCACGAAGCCACGAGTTTATGCGAACAGCGCACCTTTCAGCTTCCATCCCCCCTATCGGAAGGACAGAGGCAAACACAACCTGCGCGCCCGAACCTCTAAGTTGTCGCCCCAAATCCCTAAAGTCTCTTTTGATCGCCTTCGGACTCCTCTTTGCTACTTCATCGCTACCAGCCTGAAAGACCAATAGCGGGTAGTAGTCAGTGGGCCGTACCAGGCGCTTGACCTTCTTGGCAATGTCCCTGACCCTGGCCCCAGGGAGGCAGCAGACCTCCCTACGGGTAGGGTCAGGCTGACAAATAGGGCCCTCTGTTCCCCTAAGGACAGAGTCACCCACAACAATCACCCTTCTTTCGTTCTTGGTGGAGGCAGTCCTGATGCGTGGAGTTGACCTCCTCACCCTAGGAATCCTCCTGGGAACACTTTCTATCTCTTCCTCAGTCGCTGTTGATCTCTCATTCTCCAGATATTCTCCATATATTCTCCTTTAAGCATTGGGGCATCTCAGGACTGATGAAAGAACTCAGACTGTACTCTCAGAGTCATCTCCTATAGTCTCTTGTAAGCTGTGTGTAAGAAGAGGGTGATCTGGTTTTGGAATTATCTTCTTCTAATGAGGAACTGATAAAAATTATCCAAGGTGTTTTCTTAACGGAGCTTGCATTTTGCCGTTCACTTATGTAAAGAGAACTGATCTTTTTTTGGACAATCTTTCATGAAAGAACTATTCTAAAGAAGTGTAAAGTTTATTTATTTTATTTTTTTTTTAAGTTCTGATTTAAAGAAATATGTACTTCAACATTTTAGAATAGAACACAATTTTTCCTTCCTGCAAAAAAACCCCACACATTTCTGAAGAATGAAGTGCTTCAAACTGAAAATGCATACTGCTCTTTAGTGAGCATACACCACCAGTTTTATTGTAGAACAACCGTTAGGTTCGTTGTCAGCTGTAAAAGCCATAATGTTCTCTCTAGTAAAACTTTCCCTTTATTTTCCTCATTTTATAAACCTTTTCATTGCTTCTCTCAACTAAGCTAGATTTTGCAGCTCGTTTGTATTCAGGACCTAGTGAACTGAAAGAGAATTGTATGTACTGTCACAGTCAGGCTGGGTTTTGCTGGATATGTGGCAAGTAATAGTCTTTGTTTTGGATGTGGCACATAGTAAAACATGACTGTTTACACTCTGAATATTCAAATTTATAACCTTCATTGATTATATTACTGCCTTTATTTTTCCTGCTGAGTCCTGTCATGCTTTATTGTGCCACTAAGAACTACAGATGCACATGGCTGTGAAACAGGTCCTGAGATTAAGAATGGAAAATGCTTGCAAATTTAGTCAGAGATAATAGTGACTACTGAGGAAACTGGTGTGAAAGCCATCAGTTAGTGCTGCATCATCAGCAGGTGTAGAAGGAGTGATGTGAGACCTAGGAAGCTCTTTGATGAGCTAATATGAGAAAATCTCTTCCTTAGGAGTGCCATGTTGACTTCACTTGTACTTCTGTATAACATAAGCAAACTACTTTACTGCTGATAGTATATTGGGCTCCTAATGTGGCTTTGGTTACTGTGGCTTGTCTCTCTGGAATTTATGCACCTCTGCTTGCTTTCTGTGAAAATGCTAGCATATTCGGAGTCCCCACTTCATTAAGGTGTAGGCTGGCTTTGTGTTGCAGGCTTTGCAGCAAGAAGAAAAGGTGATGTGTGCTTCCTTGTATGAATTCATGAAAATAAATATAAAACTCAAACTCTCTTGTTTTTCCACAAGTCCGTGTTCTCCCATGCCCCCAAATTAGCAATGATCTTTCTTTGTGTCCCTAAAAAATGAGTATTTCACTACATAAAGTTCTTATTAAAATGTGCATTCAACAGCACATCTGCAGACTTTGTACTAAAGCAAATGGCCTGGCAATGAACTTCCATTTCTGTATATCTTACTTTCCTGGGTTGCTAAATCCTATCATGTTTCCAAAGCAGTACCTGCTGTTCACAAACAATTCATACTGTTACCAGCTCTTCACTAGACCAGCTGGCATATTCATGGCTGAGGAGATTTTCTGGACAGGGCACTGAGAAGAAGAAATGCCCTATGTGAAGGGAATTGGCCTGAAAACACAGTTTTTACTGTTGCTCCTCCTATGAATACCCTTAGATCCTGTTGCCTCCTTAGCTACCAGTACTCCTGCATGAGCTCTGGCATTGAAGTTCCATCCCACTTGAAAATATTTATCTCCCAATACCACTGTGAAGTTGGAAGTGACTTTTCTCACTAGTCTTGTAGGGAACAGAGTTTATAATAATAAGAGGCCTGCCCTTGTGCTGCTCTGTAAGCAGGAAGGTTCTGACACAACCAAACCCAAATGTTCTGTGTCCCAGTTATGATTCCCAAAATACATGAAGCAACTGTTCTCTTTTATGTGTTCTCCAAATGGTCTATGCCTGGCAGGTTCTTTCCGATGCCATTAATCACCAGTTACCCTGGACTTGATTTGGAGCCATGTCATACACATCAAAGTTGTGGCCAGAATGTCATATGGCATTAAACCACTACATTGTTTGGTTATAGACAGATAATTCTCCTTAAACCTGCATTACAAATATGTTTTTGTGGCTTTACTTCCTACTTCACAGTGGCTAATGTGGAACTATTTTACAGCAAATTAGACACTGACATTGTATGCAAAATACGGCATTTGCAGGAGGCTGCAGGGCTGTGAATTACAGGTTCACCTCCATGCAAACAATATAATGGTGTAATATAGCAGTGAAGTATGAAGTATTAACAGTGTTCTTGCAAATTCTGGGTAGATTTCATCCCAGGTGGTGACAGGATTAATGTATTGCAAAATGCCCCTTGTCTGTTTGTGATGATTAATAGCTTATCTGCACTCCTTTTGCTCAAGTAAAGCAACACTAACCTTAAACAGTGGAAATCTTCCAGTGGAAGCACTGGATGCAAATCAAACATGCATTGTAAGGTGATAATGCTGTAGGGCATGTAAAATGGAGTTTGGTCCTACTGGAAAGTACAGGACCTTTAAGGAACTTGTACACATTCTGTGTATACACAGACTTTCTTCTCTGAAATACCTACCTGATAGTTTATTTAACAGGCTGCAGTGGTATGAAGTGTCTTACTGGCCATAAGGATACAGAGCCTGGGAGAAAAATTTGCTGTCATGACAAAAATCAATGAGTGGCTTCAGATAGTGGATAAGGTTAAAGCTGCTCTATTCCACTTATTTAAGACATAGCATAAAGCTTAATAATTTTGTTGTTCTAAAGACATCTTCTTTGTCTTGAGTAATTGTGTTTGTGTGTGTGTATATTTTTTAACTTGAGAGGTGGGTTTGGAGGGAGAAGCAGGTCTCCTACTATTCAGGACTTTTTCTGTCTTAGAGTTAAGGCTCTAATGCTCTTCAACTCAGTATGTAATGATAGCTCTCTATGGCTGTGGAAAACAGGAATTATCTGCCACCAAATTGGGCAGAGAAGAGTGAGAGTGTGAGACCCTGCTGCGTGAAAAGAAAGGTCTAATTTTTTTTTTCTTTCCCCAACCAATATAAGGTCCCCCTTATTTTTTATTTTATTTTTTTTTCCCTGCAAGTGAGTTAGCTGGTTTACATTATTCAGGAGCAAGGCAGCGTGCTGTATGAATAGACCTGCTCACCATACAGAGAACCCAAAGAGTCATTGTTACTTAACAAAGATCAGTGGGTTGCTTCCCTCTCCAGTATGTAGCAGTTCTTGGCAGCTCTCTAAAGCTGCAACTACAGGAAGATAAGGAATGGGTCAGAAAGCAAGGTGATGATGCAGTAACCTCTTAAACTGAATGAGGTTATCCTTCATTTCTGGTCCTAGTAAAAATGTACTGCACTCAGCAAAGTACCCTCCAACATGGAAGTGAGACAGCTAAGTCTAGACCAGGATCATGTTTCAGTTTAAATCATTTATATAAACCTGCTTTTACTTCTCACCCTTTCAGACTTAGAACAGGGAAAGGCAGGAACTGGGGAGTCTTCCAGCTTCCTTAATCAACAAGTTCAACGGTGTTAAACGGTGTTAAGTTTGTCCAAGGGTCAGGGAAGGACTCTATGATCCCATGACTGAAGTGGGGAGGACCCCTATAGAACTATAAAATCTTCTGTTGAAGAGTCACAAATATATTCTATTCCTTTCAGCTAGGAATATGTCTCCATTCTGTTACTAAAATGGCTCTGTGTCATTTATCAACTCTGTAGAGCATAAATCATTTATCATGGATTTCTGTGTGATCTGAACTTCTGTTAGACACTGCACCTTTTACCCTACTTTTTCTATGCTGCTTAGAGGTACTTGTGCTGTTTTGAAGTTGTATCTTTCTCCTGTCATGCTCTTATTCTTTCAGAATTTTGAACAGCAGTCCAAAAGGAGCACTTCAGATGTAAGACTTGCTTAATAGGACTATCTCAGATATTGATTCTCACCCCGTATTTTACCTCCTATTGATGTTTCTGCTAAACCAACAATGAATAAATGGATGCATAATTCATTAGACCTAAAGGGGAGTAGGGAATAATGGGGGAGATAATAGCTTGTACTTAAGGTTCAAGAAAACTACTTATTAATTGATTTTGTTTTCGTTACAAGCCTAATTTCATTACAAAGGGAACTGATTTAAGCTTTCAGTTAAGCTTTAACTGATTTAAGCTGTGGACCTCTGACATAGTGTGTCCATTGTGGTCTTCAGGTAGTAGTCACTTTGTCATGGCATTAGAGATTAGAGGTGGTTATATTAAGGTCTTTGTCCGCTTACATATGTCCAGGTATTGGAACCACTACTTTAGAACCCCTAAGGTATTGCCCAGATGTTTTCATGATTTACCCCATCCACTAACATGCTAGTCCTCATGCTACTGTATGACTCTTTCTGGAGCTTCTGGCTTTGAAGTAGCTGAGTCTAATTTCAGATCTGAGCAACTCTGATAGTTGGAAAATTTTGTGATGGAAATGGATGCTACAGGCAAATAATAAAAAGCAGGTCACTTCAGCCCCAAGGAACCCTCTTGCAGAAACTGCATGCATCAAAACTTTTCAGGAGTTCAGTCTCTCCATGCTATGGTTTACCTCATTCAGCTGGTCATTAACATCTGCACTTGATAACTTTGACTAATCTTGCTCATATAACTTGTTTCTTTCTGCTTTTTGAAATATTGTCTGAAATTCATTAAAAGCTTTGCATTTATTATGTGTCTATGAATTAATTATACTTTGATCTGAATAAAGCCAGATGTCTTTAATGTGGCACAAGACTGAACTCATCTCTAAGCTGTTTAGCTCCTCTTAATTCTGAATGGACCGCAGGTATTATCCCTCTATTATTATGCTCCTGCTCCTTGTGAAGCAATACAAATCTGCCTGTCCAGGTGCAAACACAAACACAAGCATTCCCAAAGAATATTTTCTTTCTTTTTCCCCTAGAATGAAAGATGCTCACAACCAGTGATGTTCTGGGAACTTCCTTTTCAGGTCAGCGCTAATCACGTTTCTGACCTCTCCCCAGTAATGACTGGAAGTCTAGGTTGTGGTTTTTTTTTTTTTTTTTTTTTTTTTTTTTTTTTTTTTCCGATTTTTTTTCCCCTCATGTGTTCCTTCTTTTATAATGTGAATGTTTTCTGTGAAAGACCAAGAATCCTTAAAAGGAAGGGGAGAATTAAGCATGTTTTTGAAGCTGTGCATTCCCACTTCTTTCTGAAATCTAAGGGTTTGAAGGACTTTCAGCCTGACTCAGTTAAGTGTCTAATGAAACCCCATGAACATCTAATTCAAAACACACTGCAATGGATGGTGCCTCAGAAAAATCACAGGGTTAATTGCTCTGGGTTTTGATGTATTTAGAATCAGTGAGCCATATAATGTTTTTTTAGTCAGTCTAGGAAACACAGCAGGGATCAAAGGGGTCTGAGCTCCCCATTATGCTTCATTTTCAAAGAGGTAATGATTACAGATATTTTAACATCACTGACCAGCATATGATCATATCATTTTCCATTCCATTAAATCATTTTGACTGATGAAATAGAGATACTATGCAATGCATCATAAACTTTAAATAAAAATCAGCCATGTGTCCAGGACCCGAGCATTTTAAGTAAATACATGTTTTTTCTTTCCAGAAGAAACTACAACTCAGTGCTGTTTCACATCATGATTTACTTCAGCCCACTCTGAGTGTTTGAGCAAAAATGTAGAGTTCTAAAAACAAGAACGACTTGAAATATCCCAGTGAAGTGCCTAAAAGTGGACTTCACTCTCTTGAAAACAGTATTTTCCAAAGCAATACATTCTATAAAATGGAAAGATCTCAGTGTAATTACTAAAAAATTAATGCTACTGAACAAGTGCAGAATCTTATGTATTTTACATTAAAAACAGATAAGTATTTTATTCAATTCATAACAGTGACAAATCAAAAAACAAAAGAAAAAAAAAGTCCAGTGGTATCTTACCATCTGGTGACGTGCCATTAGTTTCCAGATGGTATGACTGTGTGGAAGTGATAAACACTAGAATTGCTATACTGATGATGAAAAACAAACAGATCCAATAAACATCACATTTCAAAAATTTTATCATAGATAACAAGCTAAGGCGAGATCTACTAGTCAAAATTCTTTATTTAAGCATATAGCTCTTTTAACCAGTAGTAGATATGGCCTACTGAAGCTTGGTTCATCTTCTGCTCAATGAATTGTATGTTCATAGTTAATTCTGCTAACAGGTACTTCAATAAGCTGTCCTCCAAGTAAGAACAGAAGTGGCTGTTCCAGTTTTACCTACGTTTGATAGTTGCAAAATGTCACAAGTGGCTTAAGCAGTCAGCCTCAGTGCTGAATTCTAAAATTATTTCTTTCCTTCTGTTTTTTGTCAAAAGTTAAAGCTATAATAAAAAGTGTTACTGTAATAAGAGTTAGATCTCCACTCTTAGATATACTTTCCAGAACAGCTATGTTTATGGCCTCTCCTGTGCAACATAACTCAATATCCCTGTTATGTAGATAATTCAGATTTATGCCTCTATCCTACGAGACATTTCACAAATGCAGGCTTAGTGTTGTCAGGCAGCTTGATGGATGTTAAATCCTGAAATTTACTCAAAGACATCCTGATAATGGCATGGCAATGCTGGTTCCAAATATAAATGCGTCACCCTTTTAGTAATTCATTCACTTCTCCACCTCTCATCACCTTCTTTGATGGCAGTCATATTGCTAGTGAAGTGTAAGGTATTAGACATCATGCTAACATTACCCAATGCACATGCATTACCACACTGAGACAGTCAGAGAGCTACATCCCACACAAAAGAAAGTCATGTTTTTCCTTAAGCCTTTTGCATGCTGCAATTCTTGAATGCGGTAAAATAAACCCAGGAAACTAAGGAGCAAATCTTTTTTAGTTTTACTCTTTAAAAGAACTTAATACAACACCAGAAGCACATGATAGCCACTTCATATCAACTAGCCTGACAGTTTTATGGCAGGCAATAATATCACTACTAGATCTTCAAATAAGCAAACATTCTGGTAACTTTGCAGCATCCTGGAACTCTTGAACCATCTGTCAGATCAAATGAAATACTTTCAAAAGAATTCCAGATCTATGTGTTTAATAGTTTTCAAAATAGTATCTTGACCTTATTCTGGCTGAAAGAAGGATCTGTACAGCAAACAAGGAAAGAAATAGGGAAGTAGAAATAGAAATTAGCAGCATGAAGGCAGGCAAGGTGGCTGTGTACAGTAATATGGCAGGAGGCAAAGACACAGCATCCTGTTGAATGTTTTTAATGAATGGAAGTATAACAGGCAACGCTGAGGAAGATGTGTGAGGCCCAGAGGCAAAGAGATCCATTTATAGTCTTCTGTTTTTCCAAGGGACCTTACCATCCTTGATTCTGTTGAGCCAAGTCTTCCCTAGGTAACACCTTCTCTTATTCTAAAAAGGGATAAAATTATGTCTTAGGTGAGGAGACTATGCTCTGGATAAAAATGAGCTGCCTCAGGGTCTTTCTTTGACATAAAAATGACCAAAAGTGGAATGTTAATATTTAATCTTGTTAATTTCTTTTTATAATAATAAATTTATTTTTATAATAATGTGAACATACATGAACAAATGTGTGCATCTGGTTGACTACCAGACCATGCATGGATCTTTCAACCACCTTTTGCTGGTGGGAAGTAATCCCAAATTCTGTCAAGCTATTGCAAGGGCTTCACAACTAAAGGGATTTATAAAACCTAATGCAATTGGTGGTGGTTTTTGCCCCTTAACATCAGGACCACAGGGCAAAGTATCTGCAGATAATAAAAATAAATGGATCCTTGACTTGGCAATATGAGTGTTTTAACTTTTGCTAGATGCTAGTGACAGCTGTATGGAAGGACAATGATATTACACTATCAGCATGTAATAGATATGTTCTCATAGCAGAATCTGATATAACTGTGATTAAGTTTTTAATTGATAGGTTTGTGCAGGTTTCTTTTAAGGACTGTACTTGGCTGAGTCTCTTGGGTGCAACCAAAATACAACAGAAATAATAAACCTGGAGATTGCCTAGTAATTCCAATGTAAAAAAAAAAATAAAAAATAAATAAATAAATAAAAAAGTGTTGCTTTTAGTGAATGCTACCTGCAAGTTACTCTTTTCCAGGTGCTACCTAGCTTCACCCATCCCTCTTCTTCCTAGAGGGCTAGAAAAAGATATGTGCCCTGGAGATGAATGTTTAAGTGTCCATGGACCAAAACAAAAAGCAGATTGCCAGGGATGTGTTTAAATAAACCAAGCAGTGATTTGTCTCATGTTCACCTCTGAAATAGCATTGGAAGTAAATCTAGTTGGTTGGTTACCCAAAGCACTTAGTGAAAGTGCTGTAATAATACTAAAACAAGGTAAAAATAGAAGCTTAGAGCATCTCTGCATGTGAAAAGGGACAAATAATAGGTTTAAATGCCTCCATGGATGTGGAGGATAGTCTCTTATAGGAGACTGCTTCTGGAAATTAATGTATGAAGTAACTGCAGCAAACTTTCTCTTAATGAAATTTGTCTATGAATGCCTGAGACAGGGTAAATCCACTTAACTGGTTATGCTGAACTTGCAGGGAAAAGTGTAAAAAAACAATTCAATACATTAGAAAAAAAGGGGGAAGAAAAGCAAAACATTTAAATGGAAAAAGAAGGTCTTGTTATTAATACTTTGTTTTCACACTAAAAGAACAAATGCACCTTTGCCAGTGTTTTTGCTCATAGGTAACTGGGAACTCAATTTGTACTGGTCTCATCCGTAAAATAACATTAATTGCTACAGAACTGGAGACACTGCTTCTTAATTCGTTATATCTAATATTTACCTAATATTTAATGACCTGTGTATTTTGGACCTATCCAGATTATAACCGCTCATCTGAGAGCAAAAAATGTCCTATCAAAAACTAGGTGTTCTACAGTCCTAAAACCCAGTTTGGATAAGGTTTGGATGATTGTCCTTTAAATGACTGGTACCTTGTGCTCATGGTATTTCTGATGTGGAGGTTCTTGTGAAGATGCAGCATTGTGCCCTCAATATGTGTAAGGTGGAGTTGTTAGTTTCATATGTTCAGTATGATGTTCTTCTGGGAAATACCTGTAAATGAATAACTCCATCTGAGGGCTGTCCAAGTGCCACAATTTACTTTAACCCTAGAAAGCTCAGTACAAATTGTTGGAGATGCAATGTGGGGCATCCCTGCAGTGTTTGCTGTCTTCATCTCCTGTAGGAGCCCGGATACGGCAGTAGAGGAACACTTCCTCTGACCAAAAAAAAGTCAAACCAATCCCATGATCCTTCACTGAGCCACAGTAAGTGGACTGCTGAGCTTCAAACTGTTCTTGTAAGCTCAGTAAAGCCTTAAATTAATCTCATAGGAAGATATCTCATTCTGGTCAAACAGTTAAAAATCCTATGCTCATGAGTGTTGTGCCCCTTGACTGGTATGAGCAGAGATCCATGTGAATGAAGGAACACTCTTACCTTTGGGTCTGCACAGAGTACAGATTTCACCTAGTGCATTGTTCTTTCCTCTCGTTGGAAAAACCTAATCCTACTTAATCAGAGTCAGAGAGAACTACCTAAATAGTCTTTCTCCAGGGTCTGTGGGAGTAGTATCACAGCAAAACAAAGCATTCATTTCAATTCATGTTACTCAGTATAATAGTTTTTTGTTTGTTTGTTTGTTTGTTTAATTATTATTATTCTATTGTCCTTTCCCCTCCCAATTCCTCTTTCACTTCCAGATTGCTTTATATAGTCTAGGATTAAAGATAGCAGAGGGATAGAAGGAGTGTACCTGGAAAACAAGTAGCATCAATCATTACCAATAGCTGTATGATGTGTGTGAAGCTGAAGGCATTACAGGAGCTAGCTAGCATGCTGGGAAATATCTTCTGTTTTAGTAATGAAATGGTTGTGACTTAAAGGGATCATCTGCGTCTACTAAAAAGTGTTGACATGTGGCCAGGTCAGCACAAATGAGTGTATTCTGTACATTAATGGAAATAAACAGCTTCATTGCCAAGCAGGGAAGGATTTCTTTAAAGAAGCTTAAAAAGATCAATTGTCCTACAAAGCAGTCTTAACTAACAATGAAATGAAATGATTACATGAATATTAATTTTGAGTACTAAAGAGCACAATGCATTAATACTTCTGCAAAGTGCAGTGACTGAAATATGACTCAAATCTTGTCTTCAGTCTTTTTTTGCAAACAAAGAGCAGTGGAATATGCAAAAAAACAATCAAACAAACAAAAACAGCAACATATTTTTGTGGGTTTATAAGAGACCACTTTTATGAGAATAAAAACTGGGGCAGTGGGGAGGAATGACTCACAAATTAGGGAGAGTTTTTAAAGAAAACAGTAAGGCTGCCAGCCAGGAATGCACAGGTATAACTCTTCGATAGTAACTGCAAACTGAGCATCACAGGAGATTGTTTGATTAAAACTAAAAGTTTAGTGCATGTATACTTATCTCTTTACCTTTCTCCTTTCATTAAGTTTAATTTTGAAAGTGAATTGCAGATCCTTTACTTGGAATGGCAGTTGTCACAGATGTTCAATGCGCTGCTCAGACTAGCTTACCTCCAAAAACTCTAAAATATTTTAAATGATACCAGAAAATGGTAAATACAGCTTCAAACAAGGCTGTCATACATGTTTTTACAACCAATGAATAAGGAGGTAGGGCTATTAAAAAAAATAAATAAATGTTGTGACACACGTTTGCTGTACGTTATGCAGATGTACTTCTCTGTTTGCTAGAAAGGTTTCACTTGCACAATGTAAGCTTTGACTTATTTTGCAACTATTTTACCTATCTTTTTTTGTTGTTGTTTTCTGGAGCAGTTACTGAGTTGTTTGTTTGTTTGTTTGTTTTTATTCAGTGTAAACCTATTTTCTTGATTTAACCTCTAATTCTTACTTTTCACAGAGAGGATGACTTTATAAAGTGGAACTGCTTAAGGTACATAGGAAAACCACTTTCCATTCTATCTATTCTATCTATCTTTCTCTGTTCCATGGCTGAAGTCCAGATTGGTAGCCTTCCAACAAGAGTGTACACTGGCACAAAGTATAAAATAATTCAAAAAAAAGTACTTGTCTCTCTCAGCAAAAAATGAATGAACTATGCTTGCTAACAAGAGGAAGAGGAAACAGATAAACGGAGCAAGGAAACATTGATATTTCTACTACACTTTAAATTTTTGGTACTGCACATGGGAAGATGTACTTATGCATACAGCTTTGTATCACTTTTTTGGTTCAGGTCATGCTGAATAAAAACACCGATATCTTAACGAGGAGGATGTGAAAACAATAGCTTTTGGGTGGGAAGTCAAGGAGAGGAGCTGTAAAGAAGAACTAAGTGTTCTTTTGCTTTGAGCTTGACTTAGCATAATTTCATGTGACTAGACTTATCTTCTAAGAAAAGAAAGATGCTTTAATCTCCTCAAGTCCACAGTATAAACTGCAAGTACTGTGTACCTGCAGGGTTAAAAGGAGTGGTGATAGCAGGAGTGAGGAGAAATAGCTCATCTCTCAAATGTTAGTTTAATCAACTATTTTCATAAACTAGCCCTATTCATTAAAAGCAAGTTCCACTAATAAAACCTGATCCTTGCTTACATAAATTTATTCTGACACAACCTTTAATAAATTGGAAGGAGAAAGTGCCAAAAAACCTCAGTTGTGCACTTCTCTGGTATACGATACAGATATACTTTGACACCTGCACATTTTAGTTTGCATCAAAGGTCACTTTAAACTGGGAGGAAAAGGAAGTTTAGCATAAAGTCAGCAAATTTACTTTAGCTGTTTGCAACAAAAGTGCCACTTAATTTAAGAAACCTTTTAAATAAATAAATATTTCACCCAATAAGTTATGTCTTGTCTTGTGTTTCAGACTTGTGTGTCTTTAAAAAAAGAAAAAGAAAGAGAAAAAGAAAAACAAACCAACCAAACAAACAAACAAACAAAAAAAAAAACACTGAAAATGCTGTTTGAGGGAAGATTCTTCTAGAAAAGTAAATGGTGATTGCTATACCCAAGCTGACCTCAGAATCCTTGTCCTGGTGGTGTAATTAGGGCAATTCAATCAACTGTTACCAACTGAAAAAGTTAGGGCTGGATGAAGTGTCTCTATATCCTGTGCTGCCATGTTTGGAAGTCTGCCCAAACACCCAAAATGCAAAGTATCATGTAATGGCAGGGGTCTTTGGTACACTGTAATGGAAAAAAAATAAAATATGTATTTCATTAATAAGTGTTAAGTTTATGGTACTAAGATAACAAGTGGGTTCATATGGCCCTTGCTTGGTCTTGCTCTTCTAATTAAAAGACAGAGTAAAGTGTTGATGCTGCATATGGAATTATGGCAACAATGCTTCAGTCCTGCCAATAAAGAAACCAAAATACTTCCTTCAGAAAGGAGAGAGTTGTAAACTCTTATCTGAATCCACAGCAATCTCCTTCACTTAAAACAACTGTTTGAATGACTAACTAAGATCAGCGCTGGGTAATAGAGAGAAGTACTGAAGCTTGTGGGACTTTTCTTGTAGTTAAGGGAAGACTCTCTACTGGGGAAGGTGTGACACTGGATGAAAGCTAAGCAGAAAAACATTTTCATGTTGCTTGAAGCAACTGGGTTTAAAAAAAAAAAAAAAAGCAATACAATGAAATGAGATTAAATCATTTGAGCATCATCTGAACCGTGATCCTGGTTCTGCAAACACCTCCAGCCTTTTATCATAAATACATGCTGATGTTGGAGGTCAATACTATATATTATGTATGCAGAATGGCATGAAAATCCAGCTCTTTGAAATGGCATAAGGAATACAAAAAAAAGTTTTAAGATATTCTGTAAACAGTTGTTGATCTTTATTGACAGGGCTTTGGGAGATAATCCTGAGTAATGCGGTAGGGCAGATTACATTTAACTTCTTTCACTGAAGGAAGATAATTTTAAAGTGTCTTTTTTGGAAAGAAATTGGGAAAAACAATCTGAGGCTGCAGGTATGTGAAATTATATATAACTAAGGATAATCTGGGGGTTACAAAAAAGAATTATGCTTTTATTCTATTCAATTCATATTTTTAACAGGATTACACCCTTTAACAGGTCAAGAAAGAGCCTTGATCCTATGAGAGCTTCTAGAAGCCTTGGCATCCTGTAGCTTAAGCAGACGTGTGCTCTGTGGTAAATACGACCTGAGGTATAGGCTCTGTTCCCCTTAATCTCTGTTTATACATGGAAAATCATGTACAGCTATCTGTGTAGTCATTTAAAACCCCTAAACTTGTTTTATTTTTTCCCCTAATCCCTAATGGTTAATCAGAAGTGCTACATATAATTGAAAAACATGATTTTCCTCAGGCAAAATAAATATGACGTTTGGGGAAGAAATTGGGTTTAATTCTCCTCACTGGTTACCAAGGAAGATATAAAGGGCAAATTTATTTTGTCAGCTCCCTGTGTGCTTATCTCCGAATAGAGATGAGTGAAATCTCTTATGGGGTGAACTAATTTACTGTTGTTTCTCAGACTTCCTATCTAGTCCCAAAGTATTTAACTCCAGATTTTTTGTAGTCCCTTACATTTTAAAGCAGGGATTTCTGATATAAAGGAAAGTGACTGGGTTCAAAGACGGGACTACAGGCTTCCACTGCTGGAAGTGGAGAAGTGTCTGTAAATACAAATTTCATCTTCTGAACACAAGCTGCTTTGAGCTTCTCCTCCAGCACTGCCATCTCATTGTTAGATCCTGCAGCCTCCTTGCTGCCTAGGGGACATCTATGAACTTCCACTTGCCCTCCTCAGACCTCCCTAAGGAGGTTTTGGAGGTCTCCTCTCCTTCCCTGCCATAAGTCTCTGCTCATCCCAAAGCAATGGGATTAGGCAGTAGCTGTTGGCGTAGTGTTGGCTTTCACTGTGGCCAATCCTGTGACAGAAAATCAATTAACTGGGATGGAGAAGGCTGTGGAAATGTCCTGCTCTGCTGGGGTGAGTGCTCTAGCTTACAGCTGTGCTAACAAAAGCTGTGCTCTGCTCCCATGGTGCTGAAGTGCTGGGGCTTGGGCACCTGGGCACAGGCAGCACTGCCCAGTCCTCCACCAGCACTGCACCTGCTACTTGAAATCCATTTCAGTCATACTTGATGCATAGTAGTCCCTTGTTCTGGGCGTGTTCAACTCTGATAGATCACAATTCATAATGCTCTCAGCTCCATCTTAGTTTGTGTGCGATCCAGCTCCACGGAGAGGCAAACAACTGCCTTGTCAAACTAATTAACAATTGTGGAAGGAGAGATACTGAATAATGTTTTTCCTCTAATAGAGCCTGATAGATGGAGATGGCTTCTCATTTCCATGCCCCATGACCTAATGGAGTCAGCAACTCACTACACTTACAGACAAAAAGCTTTCTGAGACGGGTGTTTGCACAGCTTCTGACATTCACCCTTATTTTTTCAGCAAACCATTAGGTTGTTGACCTTAACCATCCCTCCAGTCTCATCTGTTTTTAATGGGTTGTTCAGATGAGGTTTGAAGACTATAAAGAGTGATTTGTTGTTGTTTTTTGCTAGTAGTTTAGGCAGTGTGTCTTTCTGGGGTAGTCTGGATTGTGCTTGCTATTTGTTTCTTGGGTTGTATTCTTCCAGTCTTATTTCTCTTCAATAAAAATATAAGTGGGGTCAATATTGGGAATGTTGCCAGTGATTTCTGTGGTGTTAGAAGTTCAACTCCTTAATATTTGATTTTCTGTGTTTATGAAAAATTATTACTGCTGTTTTGGGAATAGGACACTAATAAAGTAAAATACAGATGGTAATGCTTCATAGTTCTCTTGTATGGCATGCAGCTTCTAATGGGATCTGCTGGACATAACTTGAGGGAATGTAGGTCACTAACTTATGTTGCATCTCCTGGACATCCTATTATGACTTCTGTTTCATGTCTTTCTGTCTGCTAGGAAGTTAAAATATAAGCCATGCATGTTGAAGAAAATGGGGTTACTCTTTCCTTTGGCAGAGTAGCTATGTGAGATGCAGGTTTGTGCTTTTCATACTTAAAAAGAAAATAAATTTCCTTTTTCTTTATTTGGATGCTTCAGGAAGAGACCAAAATATCTTATGTAATTAATCATTTTTGAAATCAGACTGATGCCATACTTAACAAATAATTGCTTATTTTTGATTAACTTGAGTCAGAACACATGCTTTTTTAGTATCTTTTTAAAAAAGAGCAATTCATTTATCATGACATGTTGCGCAAGATTTTTGCAAGTGTGACCTGGGGGGGAACCTCTGTATACCTGGGCATTTATGTACATGAAGAGATTCACATATTTTCAAAGTCTCTCCGTGATGGAAAAATTTTACCCTGTGGATTAGCTGATGGGCAATATTTGTGGTCTATCACTGCTGATAGATCCAGCAATAATTCTAAATAACCTGGCTGTTCAGTTACATTAGACAGAGCTTGAGACGTGTGGTGATAGTTCCAATGCCTATTTTTCTGTAAGTCACTTCAGACACACGTCAATGATGAACTACACAGGCTGTTCAGTTCCCTGATACTAAGCAATAGCAGCTTCTGTCGTTGTATAGTGTTGCTGATCGCTGATCTTGGAGACATAACAGGCATAGCAAACGAACTCTTCCTCTTTATACTGTTATGAAACAAATACCATCAATGTGACCTACTGGACTTGTCAGTGTCTTATTCATTGTGCATGACCTTGTATTTGTATCAGATAGAACCTTCTTGATACTTTCTAATTGTCTATTTTGTAGTGAAAACATAACAAGCAATCTTAAAAACAGCAAAATCAGTTCTATTCCTGGGTTCAGATGCAACCTAGAAAATGGCTCCTGAAGGATTTACTTTTCAACATTTTAATCTGCAATTGTTGAATACAACCAAAGTATATTAAAGCTGTCTGGAGATGAACAAAAACAAAAGAGCATATGTGCTACGCCTACTTAGACTGCTGCAGAAGGACAAAACTGCCATGAAATGTGTTGTTTTAAATTCTCACTTAGTACATAGCATGCCTCAAGTCCTTGCTGCTCCTACTTTCCCAGCTTATTTTTTTGGGAAGCTGAACTTTAAATCAAGCTGGTGCCAGGACTAATTTTGGAGAAATGTATATAATATGTGACCTAAATTTATATACACATTCACAGTGTAGTATAAGTAGTTAAAGGAATTGTTTCATTTTGCATTGAGCTGAGGATACTTCTGTGGTCTATGACCGCATCTCAGCTAAAAAGAAAATGCACCTGCATCTCAACTGGTTCTCTGCCTTGGAAAAGCTGACTGACTTCTTACCTTGTCTTTAATGCCTTCAGAAACAAATGTTTATGCAAATAGCTTAGTCTTTCATAAAATGAGAAAGTTGGGCTTATTTCAGCCTCCTCCTCCCCTCCCTCTCCCCCCCCCCCCCCCCCAAATGTTGCTTGACTCCAAAGCATAGCAACTGAAGCCAAACTGCTCTCATGCAGAGTTGTGGGAGAAAATAGGATTTAAATAAGGACTATAGAAGTGAAAAATCTGATAAAGGAAGGATGTGAACTTACTACTTAAAGTACGTAACAAGCCTGAGAATATCTTGCAGAATTCTTATCAGGATCTTATGAGAGGGGGGAAAAATGGCTCAAAGCCAAAAAGACAAAAGTCTACATCAACATACAGTAAAGTGGAACTATTGTTCTTTGGTAACTGTTTGTTAACATCATTGTTGTAGTGAATATGCCACAGGAGTCATGGCTGCAGCGTGTTTCTGAAGAATTGCTGACAAGCTTTGTAAGTCATAACTAAGTAATAGAATATAATTGTATCATTGCAGTGTGATATATGGAATAATAATTAATGTTAAGAAGATGGTTGATGTTAATAAAGAAGGGGGAGATATGGGAGTGTGGCCATAGGGTTCAAGCCCCATGGTTGGTGATAACATCAGACTCAACAATGAGGCCATCAAGAATATAAAGAATTTAGAGGGAACAAAGAAGGGTGACTGAGGAGAGCATGTTAACTGGGCTTGCTTGTTCTCCCGCCGTTAAGGCATGGAAGTTGCTGGGTGTTTGCTGGTTGCCGGGCAAAGTTGTTTGACCAATGAGAAGTTGTTTGAAAAAGACTGCTGTGGGGTGAAGGGTATAAGAGGGGAGCCTGTCCTCAAGACAGAATGGCAACATGAAATAATGAGGTTATGTCATCAATAAAGAAGTAGAAAAAAGGAATGAATAGGGACAGGCTAGCAGTACAGGGACCTGGACAGGAACAGGCACATTGATCGCCTCATGAAGATAGGTTCGGCCAAACTCAACAAACCGCTCAAAGAAGCTCGTACAGAAAGTTGCTGGAAATGGGCACACCGGAGCTGGGAAGAAGCTCAAGTTGAGAGAAGTGGATCCGTGCACACAACTGCCCCTGGCTGGTCAGAAGCTGCGCATTATGGGGAATCATACGTCCTTGGAAATAAAGACTGTCCTGGTAACCTTACAGCTTATTCTTCTTATTAACAATCAGACAGTTTATGATCCTGAAACATGGGACCAAATTGAGGTCAAGGTGTGGGACTCTGCAACTAAAAATGACAAGGTTGCAGTGGGATTGCTTGGCACGTGGCGAGCAGTCTCTGAGGCCTTAAAGACCCCTGTGGGACCACAGTCAGAAACGTGTGGTTTGCCAGACAGTCAGGGAGCTGCGGGCTCCTTTACTGATTCGACTGCTATGCCATCGCCCTCCCCTGCCGCTACTGCCATCACAGGCCTTTGCTGTTACACCCCCTGGTGACCTGGACGTGCCTTTTTGGCCCAGGCTCTATTGGCCTTGAAAAGGAGATGGATATGTTTCCCTTCAATCTGGGAAGAGTGGGATGCATGTGGCTCGAAAGCTGAGTTGCTTAACAGCTTAAAGTGAGACATATTGTTCCCACGACTAGCCCTGGAATTCTCCGGTGTTTGTAATCAAGGAAAGGAATGGAAAATGGAGACTGTTATATGCTCTGAGAAAAATTAGTGAAGTCATGGAAGATATGGGAGCACTTCAACCACGATTACCAACTCCAACTATGCTCCCCCGGTCATGGACATTAATAGTAATAGACTTAAAGTACACTTGCCTTTTAAAGCTTTGCCGTGTTTATGTTTCAATTGATACCTTTTCTGATTGTACATATGTATAAGCATACTCGGGTTTAATACGTAAAAGCAATGTTCTGTATATTTAGAAATTTTGATGTTAGTGTGTGTGTGTTGGTAGAGCATAGACTCCCCGCACAACCAGCGCTGTTTACTTGCCTTTTATATATATTACTAAATTCAGATTGAGTTGTTTCTTCATTTATAACAGAAGCATAACCTTATAAAAACTCAACTGCTCTGAGCTTGCTGTATCGATTGTGTGCTGAAGATAAGTAGGTAAATAATCAAAGTATTATGAGGCTTCTCACTGACAGTATAATATATAGCACAAAAAAATACACCTCGAGATAGCAAAGAGTAGAACCAATACTGTCTGGTGTTTGTCTAGATTGATCTTTCAAAGCTTCTTTGTCATTTAGGAAAAAGAATCTACAGTCAATAGACTGGCTTATATATCAATAAAGTAACACTGAATTCCAGAGTAGGAGAGCAGGGGCAAGAAGTAAATCGTGTGAAGTGATCAGTATTCAAATTCCTACCAATTTCAAAGGGAACTTTCCTTGCCCAAAGGCTGCCTTGACATGCTCTTTATGACCCTTATGCTTCCATTTAGCTCCAAGGTTAACACATGAATGTTTCATAAGAATACTCCAGTGACTGCGGAGGGGCAGGAGCATGCCCTGGAGCTAGAGAGTGAATGAGGCTCTCTGAAAGACAGCTATTCTGCCCAAAGGTATTAACTGCATAAAAAGCACCCATTTATTTCAGACTACTTCTCCCTGAACTCATCAACAGTGACCTATGATTTGAGAAGACTATGGAATTTCTATTGCTCAAATGGCTTTGGGGTTTAAGTAAAAATATATTTGACAGATGGCTGAAGATGATCCAGTCCACTTGTTCTGAAGCTTGTTTGGAGCCTACTACTTCAGCTCAGCAGGAGATATCAGATGTCTGAATGTTGCTAACAATAGTCTTCTTGATCGCCTCTCATGTTGCTCAAAGTTTGGTTGAATAAGACATCTTTCAAGAGTCACGGATCCCCTCATTTATCCTGTACCAGGTTTAATCTACCTTTGGTAGATGTAGTCAAAAAGAAAGTACACAGTGAAAAAAAACATTTTCTTTCCAATTTGATGTACCTACTGGCTAACTTTGAAATAAACCTTTCCTCACCAGGATGCTCCTACAAGTATGAGAGAAGGCAGAAAAATGGTTCAAATGTCAATACTTAGGACTTGAAATGTCTGGAACGTTCTCAAAAGCTGAAGAGAGCTCTGCTCTTGAGTAGATGAAGGCTCTCTTTCCATTCAGAGACCTTCCTTCTATGCTGTTTGTTAGCAGGGTCCCCATGTTTCCTTCCATTTGGAGCACAATACTCTTTTTCACTTGGTTAAACCAAAATTTTCAACAGCTGCTGAGGGAAATGTAGCTTGATTTTAGCATTGCATTGATTAGTAACCATTAGATTAAATTAAAAGTGTTTCTTCCACAGGACCTTCTGATTCTACCCTCGCTGCCATCACTTCAAGTTTTCCACCTATTAATAATAAAGTGAAAAGTAGCAGCAATGGCAGGAGTCAAGGTGCTGTTTAATAAGTCATCTGGCTGCAGAGCTGAAATTCAGGCTCCAACGTCCTCTGAGTTTATGAAGCATGGAAGGTCTCTAACTCTGAGTGAATAGAGCCCTAAGCCTCTACATGTTAAACACATTAAATGTTTCCAGTTAATTTCCTCTGACATCAATCAAAGATCCACTAAAATTACTCTTGGGGAAGCTGGTAAGGAGGGATGGGAGTGGAGATACTTCTTAGTTGATTTTCTGTCCTTTACATTAAGAAAAGTCACTGAGCACATTTGGGAAGAAAAATCTTGTGTAAAGAACTGATCTTTCTGAAGACTGCTACCCATTCTGCTTTCATTGGGAAAGAATAGGAGAACAGGAAAAATGGCTTTTTGACGATACTCTAACAAGAGTTTTTAAAAACTCATTTATGGGCTTATTTCTCTGGAGAAGTTCAAGTGCATACTGTGAACTAACACCCTTCACTCTGAAGAACCATTAAAATGAGTAGTTCTTTGTTCACAAACTAAATGGCAGCAAGTTCATTCATTTGGAAAACAAATGAAGCAAGGTATTCTGAATGCCAAGAGATGTCACATTATTAGCTGGGCAGTGCTCATAGAAAGTAGGAGTTCTTATTTGGTGAATTATCCACTCTCAAATGAGAGGAAGAGATGAAGGAGATCTCTTTCCTTTAAAGAGAAATGAAGCTCTAAATTACCTGTTGGTAGTCTGTTCTGTGGAGTAAATGAAACAGATACGTGTTTTAGGTGTTGGGAAGGTGTGTTTGAACTACAGCAGAAAACAGCATGCAAGGTTTCTCAAGTGTCTGTGTCATGAAAACATGAAAACAACAATAAAAGGAATTGTGGAGGTCAGCTTTTTTTTTTTTTTTTTTTTTTTTTTAATGAAACTGGGGGAGCTTTAATGAGTTACACAAGCATCCTCATCTGATCAACTTCACTCTAAAGAGAAAGAATCCAGCCTTTGCACTAGTCTGGAAAGAGAAGTCTCAGCTCTTGTCACAGCTTTGGGAGTTTCAACAGATTACGCAATTCTCTTATTTCTTTGCCTCAAAGGTTGTTTGGTCCAAGAAAATCTCCAGTGGCTTCTGGTTACATCAGCTAAGTTAGCCTGTAGTGGCTCTTCATCCTGTAGTCCCCTTTCTGTGCCTTTTCTGCACAGATGTGGCCAGATGTTGTCCCCTGAGCTGTTTTACCTGCCTCATCCCTTCATTTTTAAAATCTCTTCCTTCAGAGAAGGCTTGCACAAGAAGACAGGGTTTTGGCACCTACAGAAGTAAGCACCTGCTGCAAGATGGAGGCCCCAGAGGAAAAAAGGGAGGGGAGGGTCAGCTTCTTGCCTAGTTAGATGGTTCTTGTTCCCTTCCACTGCTTCCATAGTCAAATTACTCCTTTATGCTCTCTTCTGCAGATGCCAGTTCCCACTTGACAGTGCCCATATAAGACCTGTTTACTGCATTTACTGGGGCTGACAGGCATCATGTCTTGTTGGTGCCTCATAGATCATTTTTAAGTGTTAAATGAGGTATATAATTCTATTATGATTATTCCTGCCTTCCATCATTTCCCCCCCCTCAAATTAAAATTGCTTAACAACTTTAATCAAACTCAACGAAGCTCTTGAATAAACTAGGAAATGTTGAGAACATCTCATTGCATTTCAATTTAGTATATTTTAATGGGAAGTAGGAGGTACAGATGCTATTGAAAAGCACGAATAAGCCCTGAGAGACTTGTCAGAATACTAACATGAGAAGGAAAGAGTTGAATACACAATTCTGTAATCTATGTGTTGCCAGAAGCAATGGCCATGTGCCAAAAGATATCATGTGCAGCCAAAATCTATCAGCTACACTAACTGCTATAAGTTATCCTATTTACTGTCACCGCTAACCCCTTAAAAAAAGGGAGGGAGGCTTCAAGGTTTGAACTTCAATTTATCTACATGTATCCCTGTATCTTGTCATTTTCAATGTGACAATGTAGCTGAGTTCTTTGCTAGGCGTAGTAAGGAGTTAATTTGAGAGGGAACTATTGTATAGTAAGTCTAGCAGAAAACGTTAGTTAACTCATCAGTGCTGAGAAAAAGGTCATCTATAGAAATGAACAACATACAGGCAGAAACAACTGAAAATTGTTAAGGAGCTATGAAGACTAAGGAAAACTAACCACTTTCTCTTTCAACAGACCTGCTGATACTGTTCATCTGGAACAGTAAACTAGCATCACTGAGTCAGCTCATAAATGTTTAACAAGCAGGAAGCTCTTTGGCTATTAAACTGGGGATGTAATGCTAGGCATTTGTTTAAAAGAAAAAAAACAACACACAACAACACACATTTGTGCAATAGTGAAAGGCAACTTGGAAGTTAGTCCTTCTAAAAATGTGCTAAGACTACAAGACTGTAGAGGAGCAAACACTAACACAGCCAAAATTAATAGCAATTTGACATTATTGTATGTTACTGGAGAACCTGCAGTGTGATGTTGTACTGATGTGAAAGGCCAAAGCTCAACTGGAGCTTAATCTGGCTACTGCTGTTAAAGACAACAGAAAATGTTTTTATAAATACATTAACATGAAAAGGAGGATTAAGGAGAATCTCCATCCTTTACTGAATGCGAGGAGAAACTTAGTGATGAGAGATGAGGAAAAGGCTGAGGTGTTTAATGCCTTCTTTGCCTCAGTCTTTAGAGGCCAGACCAGTTGCTCTCTGGATACCCAGTACCCTGATCTGGTGGAAGGGGATGGGGAGCAGAATGTGGCCCTCACTATCCATGAGGAAATGGTTGGCGACCTGATATGGCACTTGGATGTACACAAATCGATGGGACTGGATGGGATCCACCCAAGGGTACTGAGAGAACTGGCGAAGGAGCTGGCCAGGCTGCTTTCCATCATTTATCAGCAGTCCTGGCTATTAGGGGAGGTCCCAGTTGACTGGTGGCTAGCAAACGTGATGCCCATCTACAAGAAGGGCCAGAGGGTAGACCCGGGAAATTATAGACCTGATAGTTTGACCTCAGTGCCAGGGAAGCTCATGGAGCAGATCCTCTTGAGAGTCATCATGCAGCACTTGCAGGGCCACCAAGTGATCAGGCCCAGTCAGCATGGGTTTATGAAAGGCAGGTCCTGCTTGATGAACTTGATCTCCTCCTATGACAAAGTAACATGTTGGATGCACAAGGGAAAGGCTGTGAATGTGGTCTACCTTGACTTCAGTAAGGCTTTTGGCACTGTTTCCCAAAGCATTCTCCTCAAGGAACTGGCTGCGCTTGCCTTGGACTCGCGTATGCTTTGTTGGGTTAGAAACTGGCTGGACAGCCGGGCCCTAAGAGTTGTGGTAAATGGAGTCAAAGCCAGATGGAAGCCGGTCACTAGTGGCATTCCCCAGGGCTCAGTACGGGGGCCAGTCCTCTTTAATATCTTTATCGATGATCTGGATGAGGGGATTGAGTGCACCCTCAGGAAGTTTACAGATGACACCAAGCTAGGTGCGTGTGTTGATCTGCTTGAGGGTAGGAAGGCTCTGCAGGAGGATCTGGATAGGCTGGACCAATGGGCTGAGGTCAACTGCATGAAGTTCAACAAGGCCAAGTGTTGGGTCCTACACCCGGGGTGCAACAACCCCAAGCAGAGCTACAGGCTGGGAGATGAGTGGTTGGAAAGCTCCCTGGTGGAGAAGGACCTGAGTGTATTGGTGGCTAGTTGGTTGAATATGAGCCAGCAGTGTGCTCAGGTGGCCAAGAAGGCCAACAGCATCCTGGCTTGCATAAGAAGCAGTGTGGCCAGCAAGTCTACTGAAGTGATCGTCTGTTCAGCCTGGAGAAGAGGAGGCTCAGGGGCGACCTTATTGCTCTTTTTAAGTACATTAAAGGAGGCTGTAGCGAGGCGGGGGTTGGACAGTTCTCCCATGTGCCTGGTGACAGGATGAGGGGGAATGGGCTAAAGTTGTGCCAGGGGAGGTTTAGGTTGGATGTTAGGAAGAACTTCTTTACTGAGAGAGTTGTGAGGCATTGGAATGGGCTGCCCAGGGAAGTGGTGGAGTCACCATCCCTGGAGGTCTTTAAAAGATGTTTAGGTGTAGAGCTTATTGGTATGGTTTAGTAGAGGACTGGTTAGTGTTAGGTCAGAGGTTGGGCTCTGTGATCTTGGAGGATCTCTTCCAACCTAGATGTATATGTGGTTCTATGAATAGACCATGAATGAGATGATCAGAAATATGACTTTGGAAGAAGCTGGGAAAAGATGCACAGATTGGTAGTACAGGACACATAGTCATGGTCAAATCTAACCAGAGGTGGTGGATTATACAGTGCAGAAAGTAAAACAGAGCACAAACTTCATAGAGGTCTGCAGAGGTGTGGAACCTCGCCCTGTCCCAGGTCTGCTGTATTTTGCATCTCAGTTATTCTCCTCAATTTCTCCAGTGTTTGGTTTGTCACAGACCATCAGTGTCCTCGTACTCGATACCCATGCCATATCAAAGTCCATGGGGTTCCTTGCTGAATTTAGTCATTTTGTGTCTGGCTGGGAACAAGGGCAGAGTACTATGTCTGCATTGTCTTCATAGGCTGCTCTTATAAAGGGAATTCAGTGGGGCTTAAATTCCCTCCTGAAAAAAATGAAATCCCATCCAAGGCTGTAGGTGCCCTAACAAATTGTTACTAGTGAAATGAATACTGTATAGTCCAATTAGTCCAATTTGGTTGACCAAACAATAATGTCTGATCCTCAGGACTAATGCTTGGTGCTCATAGTAATTCCTGGACAAGTAAGGGAGGACAGTATGTAGCTACTCCCAAGAACAGATCAGGGACAAGTTATAATTTTGAAAGTCTGTTTCCTCCCAGTATTTTTCCCTTAATGATCAATTATGTTCCAGTGCAGATTACTCAGTTCTGAACCACAATGTATCAAGTCTGTCTTATGGAAATTAGGAAGTCTTGAGCAGCTCTTAATAGCCCTAGGAGTGATTTTTTTTATTTTTTATTTTATTTTGTTTTTAATCCTAAAAATCCTTAGGAAAGGGACTCTCTAGTTTTGAATTGTGTAGCTAGTGGATAAAAGCAGTGCACAGCTTTGTTTTCTGTGGAAAGAGGTTGTGCATGCTTTTAGTGTGAACGGAGATTTGGTAGCTCATTTCTGGAATTAAATGGGAAGCTATGGGGATTGTTAGCCCAGGGCATGAGCAAATGGTGTCAGAAATATGCATACGGGGGTCTGCTGATCAAGGAAGGACTATGCTGTGCCGTGGTAGTGTAGTTGATGCAGGACAGTTATGGAATCTAACACTAGACTCAGAAACTAAAGGGCCAGAGGATGGGTAAGACCCATTTGAATTGGCTGAAGATTAAGAGCTTTGCAGGGCATAGAGATCACCTTCAATGTGATGGGTCTGTGCCTATGTGCAAATGGTCAGCTGAAATTTGTAAGAGGAAATAAATTGCTGGGCTGATACCTGAGAGCAATACTTTAAACTGCCATAAGCTAAGTCTTGTCTCCAAAAAGTGCTCTCAAAACAGATCATCACCGTTTTTTTTTTTTTTTTTTTTTTTTTATCTGTTATCTCCAGTGCAGATATACCATAATGGAAGCTATGGCAAGAAAGGGAGAACTTCTGTCTTGTTCTAATAAAGGACTGGATATTTCCAGGTGGTTTTGCTCCCCTCACAGTTTATCCTGCCTGTGATGGAATGACTGCAATGGCAGTGAGGCTGATCATCCTGGTGGGTCTTTTGCATTCTGTAAGCCTTCAGTTTTTTTTTTTCTTCTTCTGGTAAATGTCTTAATAAATGAAAGTATTCTCATTGCCAAGACTCAAAACATGTTTGCTTTGTATATTGGGCCATAGTCCTTATGTGCTGATCTACTGCTCTGGCTCATCACATTTAAATTGCATCTGAGCTCAGCTTATTCAAAAGGAAAATTAATGCTGACAACTGGCATCTCTTCTTCATTATTATGATTGGTGTAAATCTAAACTTTGTTTTGAATCTCAGCAAAAGTATTAGACTCAAACTGCCTCATCTTATTATCCATCTAATAGAAAATAAGTGTTCTAAGTGAAAATTTGAATTGCATTTTTTCCTATTTAGCTTTGGCTTTTTTCTTTCTCTATTCAAAAGCATGCCAAATAATCTACTGTTTGTGCAGTTTGAGTGAAACTGGTAAAGACACTGCTATGCTCACTGATTTATCGCTTAATAGAATTCAGAAAATATGCAAAAAGACAGGGTTTCTGACTACTAAATGGGCCATACAGTAAGAAATGAAAAAAAGATTTGAAAAGTTGAATGGGAAAAAGTAAGAATATAAAAGGGAGTAGCAAAAAACATGGAGGAAACTACCTGGGGGAAACAATGAGGAAACCTTTTTAAGTACTCTAGAAATATGGGAGGAGGAAGGGATGGTATTTTTAGCACTTTCCTTTTTTGTTTCCTCAGATTTCAGTGTTTGACTCTCCTGGTTTTGAAGAAGTAGCAGGAACTGTGTGCACTCGAACAGCTGTGTGCACAAAATCTAGATCAGAGTTAAAGCTGTGTTGATCCTTTTGTTCTGATACCAGTATTTCTCAGCATGACATCTAAAGACATCTAATTACACAAAATAAGAACAGCTTCCACTGAGAATCTTCCACATTTATTTTAAAGATGTTTCTTAAGGAAATTGGAAATTTAATGAGGTAGAAAAATTCTCCATGTATTATTTAAAATCTTCTTCTCTGCCATCACAACAGTTCACAATACCCATCTGTTCTGCAGTATGCAAGTTTGAATGCAAGTAACACAAGCTGCTCTGGCACATTCATTAAGCTAACGAAGAAAACAAAGACACTTTCTCAGAAATTACTCTCTAGTGTACAAAAAAAAAAAAAAGCCCTTCCCTTTGTTATAAAAGCATTACTCTGACACAAGCTTTTCTTAATTGTTTAAGACCAGACATTCATGAAAAAGCAACACGTCCTCATTCTTACAAGTTTTCAATAGATCAATAGAAGGGCACAATCAATGACTTGTTTTTTCATGAGCAGAAAGAGGATTAGGATAAATAGAAAAAGCTAGGGGTGGGAGTAAGCAAGGAAGATTAGGATCTTAATCTGTAGTGTCACATGCAGTCTAGTGTTCAATGTTTAGATAACTTTAATTGGTGCATTATAAGCTTTAAATTTTGATATGCTATAAATTATTCCTTTTTATTCCTTATGGTTTGAAATTCCTTGGAAACAGTAATGGGATTATTTGAAGGAACCACTACTGGGACCCAATATGGAAGTTTTGTTCCATAATTTGGTAGTTCACTGACTGTTGCACATTCATAAAGCATCATTGCTTCTGATTTTTTTTTTTTTGACTTAAAATTGTTTCATATGGATTTACAGCTTTATGTGGAGTAGAATAAATGCATTTTAGGACTCCTGCAGCACAAAACCATATAACTTAAAAAATCAGGAAAGGATCTTGAGGTTATTCAGGGATCTCCCTGCTCCTTCATTTAATGTATAATCTCAGGTAGAGGTGGGATACAGCTATTAAATGCTTCTGTGATGAAGAAAATAATTTATATAGCTATATAGCTATATAAATATAGCTGTTTATATCGCTATATAAATTTGCAGTCTTCTTTTCTTACCAAGAGGGAAAGTGTGAACTAAGGTATTTCAGAAGAGTAAAACTTTGGCAGATGTAGTTACAGTCCTTTCTGCTGGACTTGGATCTTGCATTGGAGATTTCATGTAGTGTTCCTGCCATGTCTCAAACCTCCTGAGGCTGAGTGCTGGGGCAGTTAATGAAGTGAGAGCCAGAGGTACATGCAGTTGTGTTGTCAACAGCACAAGGTAAGCACGTCCCCCTTTATATGCTCAGTGTGGTGGCAAGGAGAATGGAGGAGACAAGTAGCTTCCATGAAACCACTTTGCATTTGAATGAAACATTGCAAAGGAAAGGGGAATGGGTCCCTTAACAACTGAATGAAACATTGCAAAAGAAAGGGGAATGGGTCCCTTAACAGCTGAAGGCTGGTTTCATGCTTCTCATTTCTAGATGTAATTCCCAGCTTTATGCCTTTGTACTGCACTCTCCTTAACCTGACGTAGGTGTGAAGTAATTATTCAAGTGAGAGATGTAGATGTCTGGACACAGCAGGTTGAGAATAGGTATACCCATGCAGATGCACAGAAAGGCCACTTTCTGTGATTATGCTATGTGAAAACTGAACACAGTTTTATAAGTAGCCAATAAATCTTGTTTCTAATGCCTGTGCTTTCTCTCTCCCCCAGTTCAAGTTTTATTCACATTAATCTGTGAAGCCTTTTCTATAGGAAGTACTAGATGACCACTTCCCATTTAAATCTACATCACCAAGTCTTTTACAGATAATCCATGAACTTCCATGAATTTACTCTTCCATGAACTTCCATGAATTTATTTATAAATCTGTAGTTGCACAGTCAGTGATACTTCGACTGATTTTATGGTGTTCTGTAATGCTGTGAAAAGAGTTAAAGATGAGCAGTTATGAAGTCTAAAACTAAACTTTCTGGGATAAATATCTTGAGATGGAGGCCTTCAAAAGGTATAGCCAGCACCAAAGTGCAGGCACCATGGAAGAGTCCTGTTGAGTTTGTAATTAGAAGGCTGCACTTTTCATCCATGTTTGCTTCAGGCGTATGCTGTGGACCAGACTAAATGATTACAGGGTACTGAATTTTCAGTTCAGGAATAAATCACAAATAAGTGTTTGATGTACATCTAGGAATGCTGGTACCCTGCCTGATGGCTTACTGATGAAGTAAAACTTTAGTCAGGGCGGTCACTCTTGTTTGAATGTGGCTCCTAAAAACAGCTTTGCTATTCTATTAGACCTTGATAGATAGGAGAGTTGGCCATATTTTCTCAATCAAACTGTTTTTGTTCTTATTTTCTTATATTTGTAACAGCAGTATCAGCAAAGCATTAAATCATAGCTGATGACCCTCAGTAAGTTGTATGAGAGACGCTTTTCTTAAACTTCTCAGATTGGCAAGGAAATTTTGATCTCATAGAAATAGACTTCAAAATGACTTCTAGGGCACTGAAGTTGCAATAAGATGCATATCCTGTTCCTTAAAATTCCTTATCTCGTATCTCTAGCCTGGTATTCTACTGAAAACCTTTACAAAAGGCACTATTTCTCACATTGTTGTAGGGACAGTTCATTTGGTTTAGAAACTTTCACATTCGGGAATGGTGGCAGCAGATGTGAATGCAAAAGCCGTAATGCCAGAGCTTCACACAGCTGTAGTGGTGCAGGGTCAAATGCAGTCTGTAGTGGGATGGAGAAAGGGAAGGGAAGAATGGGTACCACCCTGTCCTCCATGCTACCTGGTAGCCCAGAAGGCCTCTAGGCTGCAGCTTACTACAAATATTATAAACTATCACCTCCTGCTCAAGCTTTGCCTGAGATACGTTCTCCTGTCCATGTGTTGGTGCCTCTGTTTGCTGGTGCACAATGTGGAAACTGCCCCAGGGAAAGGGGTGTGCTGCATGGGGACACCCTGGGTTGCATGGACCTGGTGCCGTGTCAGGCTGCAGTGCTGTGTCATGGCTAAAAGCTGCCCACGGATCACATCAAATCAGGATCAATGTGGTCTAGTGACTTAGTAGTGGCACATAATGCATAATCGGTGCTCTAAATATTCAGGATCAATAACAATAATGCAAGAGGCAATGTGTTGCCTGCTGCTGTTGGCTGGGTGGTACAGCTCAGAGGGTTGTGCTTAGTGGTGCAGAATCTGTTTGGAGGTCTGTGGCTAATAGTGTCCTCAGGGGTCAGTACTGGGTACAGTGTTGTTCAAATAATTCATCAGTGACCTGGATGATGGAATGGAGTGCACCCTCAGTGAGTATGCTGGTGACACAAAGCTCAGAGGAGTGGCTGATACCCCAGGTTGGAGCCATTCTCTTTTCAGTTGTGCCCATCAACAGGATGAGAGGCAATGGGCACAGACTGAAGCACAGGAGATTCCGGCTCAATATGAGGGGGCACTTCTTTACTGGGAAGATGACAGAGCACTGGGACAGGCTGCCCAGAGAGGCTGTGCAGACTCCTGCTCTGGAGATATTCAAAACCCACCTGGATATCATCCTGTGCAAGGTGCGGTTTCTATAATATTGTGGTTTAATAAACAGCTATGCATTCCTCAACACCCTCCTGTAACCAACCCCATTCATGCATGCTATCTGCCCACTCCTTCTCACAGACAGAGGCCAGAAGCACACCCTCCTTGAGCACAGGGTCACCTTTTTATGCACCTGTCCATGGGAGCGGCCGGGGCTGTGGCGCTGTGCCCATGCTGCTTCCTGTGATCTGCTCCCTATGATCTGCTCCCCCACGCAGCAGTGGAAAGGTGCCCTGCACATTCTCACTCACACCTGAGATAAAGGTCCATAACACGAATGTACTGCTCAGCATCTCATTTAAACTATTGTTCTTAATTCCTTCACCAGCAACTCTGACACAAATTATCCTTTACTAACACGGCACATTTTACTACTTCTCAATTTACCAAGATTAATACTGGAAAGTTCAACTTTGTGCAAGCCATTAGTTAGACAAATTTTTCATTAGTCTTAGTCAACCATCAAATTATACTGAGTAAATTCAGAGTGCAGCAGTGATTTTAATTAGAGATAACCTATTCACTGATGCAGACTAAACTGATCTCAAAATTAAAAGGTCAGTCGCAACTGGTACAAATTAGTATAGCTCTTCAGTAGCAGAAGCCATCGGAGCTGCACCAGTTCATGCCAGAGAAGCACATAGCCCAGGGACTCCTCTTTGGCTGGGTTGCAAGGCTCATTTAGTGGTTGGACTTCACCAGGGACAAACTGGAATTAAAACATCCATCCCAGGGTAGTGGATGGAAGGTTACAGGCCACAACTCTGAACATGCTTGAGTGTGAATGTAGTATATTATTTTAATGAAAGCTGGTAGACTGTCCTTGTCCTCCTAGTCTCTCTGGCCTCTATAGGTCCACAACATTTTTCGGACCAGGGATGACTGTAGTCCTTATTCTACTTAATTTAATAGAGTGTTTGCTGTGGATTTTCAGTGGGTCAGACCTTGTCACTGTCACACTTGTTGGGATGGTAGCTTGTTCCATGAACAGCCCTATTAAAAATAGTAAAACAACTCAGGGAATTAAGCAAAGTAAATAAGGATAACAATGACTTAGTTTGTTCTAGTCAACCCTGACACCTGTTAAGTCTATAAATTGAGTAACACTTGCCCCAAGTATTGGACGCTACAGGTCGGTATAAGCTGTAAATCATTACCACAGAAGACCCCAACTCCCATCTTTTGACCCATGTTTGGATGGATAATTAAGCAAGGATTCAAATATAGAACCTGTCTTTTGAGGAGATTCTACAGCAAAGAACTAGCTTCCCCACCAGGTTTTTGCCTCTCTTCTGAGAAAATGCAAAAATTAATCTTTGCTAATATATTAGTTTATGATTTTTTGCATGATTTTTTGCCTTCATGTTCAGTCTCATAGATATGAAAGCAAAACCCTCAGCTGAAAGTACTGATTTTGTCTTCCCATGCTCTCCTTCATTATGTTTTGTACTACAAAATTCATGCATGTTTTTAACTTGGCACCAAGCACCTGCTGAGAACAACTGTTGGGTCTGCTCAAAGTTAGTGAAAGCAAGGACAGCTGTTCCAGGCTAACCAGTTTTTTTGTTGAGTCATGGTTATTCCGGAACAGCAGTTGAGCATCTGCTTGGTCTAAGAGTAGGACTGAATCTCGTCTTATCTCTCTTCTCACATATGTGCTTAACTACTATACTAAAGTAGATTTATTAGCAGTCCTGTCATCTGCTTTTTATTGTATTGTACCCTTGCTACACAGTGCTTAATTAAAACAATGAGGTAATTAAACATATTACATTGTCAAGGTTTAAAATAAGTCTCTGCATGAAAAATTTTTGGTTCCTTTCCATGTCCTGAACATCCTCTGAATTTTCAAAACATATTATGCATTCAGAACCATTTATGCTCATACTGTATACTTCTCATTTGCAAAAAAAAACCACACACATTTAAGAAGAGGAAGTCTGGTATAAATATTAAAATTATTCTAGTGTGGCCGAAACCAATGAAATCACATGAATTATCAGCAGAAGAAATAACAAGTGAAATGTATATTATCTTATGTATATTCTGTGTTAAAGCTTTGATTAAGATGATGAAATAAGCAGACTGTAACATTTTGTTCTGGTTATATTTTTAAAAGCATAATCATACTTCAGATCAGAATATCTATGTATGAATTCAAACCAGATAGGTAACTAATCTTGTGCCTCTAAATATTTCAAATCTCCCTGTCCTTGAGAATATACTGATGGCATATAAACTATTTACATCCTTTTTTGAATAATTTATCCTGTCCTTCCATTATGCCAAATGAATTTATAATCTTGGATAATGAAGCATTCCTGAGTGAAAGTTAATATAGAGCTGTACCTCCTTCTAAGTACAAGACCGTGAAAATACTTCCTTTTTATTTCCATGGAACTTTATAAATTCTTTAAATGTTCTTATCCCAGCAGTTCTCAGATCAGAGAGTTTAGTTTTGCACCGCTTTTTCTGATATAAAGCAAGGTAATTCCATTTATCTCAAAAAAAGCAACTCCTAATTTTTCACCAGCCTTAAGACAAAATTGAGCACAGAGTATTTAAGTGTACCACAGACACGTGAGTCTTAACTTTATTCAAACCCATGTTCTATCCTAGTATTATCCTTCATTTCATGACATTTAATTAAGAAAGGTCATTTTTTGCTTCCTTAGTAAAGTAAAGAATAAAAAATAGTAAATATTAAGCTGTTTCCTTTATGTAGTTTTTTTTTTTTTCTACGCAAAGGGATTACCATCTGCCCAGTTAAGGTCATTTTAGCTAATTTTGTGCTGAAGGAAAAAAAGATCAGAGCAAATTCCGTAGAGCTAAATTGTCTCATGCAGATGGAAGTTTGACTTTGTGACTATGTTTGATGACTTGAGAGAATTAAATACCCACATGTACGTCTTTTTAGGAGGCAAAAATATACCGACACTGACTTCCATAAATGATTGCAAGCCACAAGACAAGCAACCCACTTGTTATATGTGTTATCCTTTACAACAGTATGATAAGACTAGTGATAGGACTAGAGGGAATGTCCTCAAGTTGTGCTAGGGCAGTTCAGGTTGGAAATGAGGAGACATTTCCTCTCAGAAAGAGCAGTCAGGCATTGGAATGGGTTGCCAGGGAGGTGGTGGAGTCACCATCCCTGGGGGTGTTCAAGGAAAGGTTGGACATGGTGCTTAGGGACATGGTTTAATGGGTGCTAGTGGTGCTAGGGAGATGGTTGGACCAGATGATCTTGGAGGTCTTTTCCAACCTTTATGATTCTACAATAAGAAATATTCTGTTAATCTTATATTACTTCTAATAAAACCATATGTAGGATGTAGGATGTAGGCCAAGTATTTTCTTTATTTTGTATGTGCCAGTATGTGCAGAATGAACATGATGGGGGCTGGTGATAGGGTGTCCAAGCCATGAAAGCAGATCTTCTTCTGTCTTTCCTGAGCAGAAGATCACCTCAGCAATTTATTAGCTTGTTGTATAGCAAAGTTTGTCCTTTGTTCTCTCTGTCCTTTGTTCTCTCTGTCCTTTCCCTGAATTTTGTTAGGAGTGCAGTGGTTTTTGTTTTGTTTTGTTTTGTTTTGTTTTAACCTCCAACTAATGAAGGTGTTAGTCATTCTTTTTTTCCCCCCCTTTTGATGTTTGCAATTTACTGTCTTTTTCCCTTTGGTCTCAAGTTTTCCTTTGCTGAAACACATTTTCTAGGTAAGTCATGAAGATGCTCCATGCTGATGGAATCTCAATCTGGTTGTTTATTCCTACAGACATAGCAGGAAACAAATGCTGACATGATGTATAAAAAATTTGCCAGTGCCTTTCACCATCCATTTCTTATAAGCTTTCTAGCAGTGACTTTATGCAGTGAGGAAAAAGTGACATTTAGTTATGGCATAATACAAGGGGAACAGCTGCTGAGCTGGGGACACATGTGGCATTGGTGCCTGCTGTGATTACTCAGGAGCTGTATTGAAACTTCACATGGAATTTGGTGCCAGGTCCTCCAGTGGGAAATGTCAAAGTTGTCAATGCTGGCCAGGAGGACAGATGCAGAGAAAGTCAGAAATGCTGTTTTTGCTAGTTACCTTTTAAGCTCAAGTATTAGGCAAGATTTCTAGCAATGGAAAGGCCACTGTCCATTGTAGATTTTCCCACCTTGTATTGAAGCACTAACCTGACGGTACCAATTTAATTTATAAGCAAAAGACAGGCAAACTGTTTTCTTGCTTTTCCATCTGCACGGTCTGCATTCAGACTGTCTTGGTACAAGACTGGGGTACATCCTACATGGCTGTTTGACACACCATCCCTGTTCCTTTTAAATTTTCTTTCACAACAAGTAAACGACTTGCAGGTTTAGAAGTGCAGCTTCCAAAAGACATGGTCTCTAACTCTCCTCTTTTTTCCCTTATATGGAAGCACTATACAAGCTGGTTGTTATTTCCCCTTTACATTTGCTTGTATCCAAGACTGAAATCCAGAAAAGGCCACCTACTCTCTTTTTCATAGAACATCATGGGTTGAGCTTTGACACTTAGTGAAAACATAAAATACTATTCATGAAAAAATAAAAATAAAAATTGAGTTTTGCAACAAATGGCCAAATATTGATCTCTTGGAAATAGTTGCTTAGTTTTTTCTCCTTCATTACTATTACTATAGTAATAGTGAAATTTCCAGTAAGTGACCTAGAAGTATGATATCTGGCTCCTTATTAACAGTCACATTTGGCTTTCTGGGCAACTTAATGAGGAAAAAATATTTTTCCCCTCACTTCTGAGGCTTCTCTAAAATGACTAGCCTAAATGAGAGGAAATTACTGGTTGTTTAATGATTCTGCAACGTGTTGGTATTACGATGATATTTTAGGAATACAAACTGGTGATGGATGGAAGGATAAAAAGAAAACTCCTACCAATAAAAGAGTACCTGGATGTTTTACATTTTTGGTGTCATTTGTTGCCAAAAAATAAAAATAAAAAATTCTGAATATATCAGTAAGATTGTTTCCATATGTTTCAAAACCACTCCACTTATCTGATAATGGAAATGCACCTGTGAGCTTTTTCTTCTTGGGAAGTTTTAGTCCTGCAACAAAAGGTCTTTGCTCTAAGCTGAAGATATCCTAGGCCATGAGTGTGCTTTGCTATTTTCCATGAAATTTACGACTGCAATCATCTGTCAGACTTCGGATTCCTGTTTTACCAGAAGACATGATTTATTCTGTGAGCTGACTTAAAAGTGGAATTCCAGAAAGACTGGACAACTTGGATTTGAGGACATATACTTTCCCTCTTTGAAAAGGTCACCCAATGCCTAGAACAAAATCTGTTTTCTGCTCTTGTTCTTTTGCATCTTTGCAAAGTGAAATATCCCACAGAATTTGTAGGAATAAACCAAGGAAATGTGTGACTAACAGAGGGAATAAAATTATCATGACTGCATGGTCCTCCTTACAAATGTTTGCTATATACCCACTTTTCTACTAGCTCTTTTAGAGTTTAGACCACTGAATTTCATTTCCTATTTATATGCGCCATGAGTAGGGCCAAGTGCTCAAAGTGCCTTAATGTCAGTAAACCAAGAAGATTGATCCCACCTCAGAGAACAAGGTATTTTACTGCAGGGAAAATAACTATGTTCAGAACAAGGTATGTTCATTATCTTTTGTTATGCTGCTGAAACTTTTTTTTCCCTTCATCAATAGTAAGAGACAATAAAACTTTTCAGCATACCTGTGTTGTAAATGAAAATGAAGCAGCCTGTATGGGCAGGCACCAGCTCTTTCCTGGCCTTCGGAGTATGAACAGGTGGGCAGAACTGGTGGTGATACAAAAGGGAATGTTTTTTTTTTTTTTTTTAAGATGTGAAGAATTAAAGGATTTCTTAAGGGCAAAGAAACCTTGGCTCTTGTTAGGTGATCCAATATTGATGCTGGCAAGCTCGTATGAACAATCTTGCGGATAGGGAAAAGACTACTTGCAGCCTCTTTTGCTCAGTGACTGGCACTTAAGAGTAGTCATGCAGCAGCTTCTTCGAGATGTTCCCTGGACCTATAAAGAGCTGCAGCAGCCACAGCAGTGCAGTGGGGTCGGTCTGGAGGGGAGGAGCCTCAGCTCAAATACTGCCCTGGAGCAGAAGGGGCCTGGGCAGAACTCTCTGGTGTGGGGGAGCCCCACAGCCTTCCACCAGCCCCTATCTCAGAGCCCCTAGGGATGGTCAAAGCATCTCCTACAGCTTTGTTAATAATAAATAAACACGCACACAAGAGGAAAAAATAATAAATTGACTTGTTAATCGTCTGCGAACAAAGTGGCCAGCCTGGTGATATGCAATAAAAATAACTGAAGAAGTCAGTGTTTCAAAGTACCTTTTACAAAGGCAAGAGATCAAGTGACGCAATCTTTCTAGCCACTTCAGTAAATATAGGGTGATTAGCAAATAAAACTGAGTAATTGTAGTTTTCTGCTGTACTGAGTATAATTTGCTTAAGTATCTATGTCAATCAAAGTTATATTTAGATTGACACTGTAGGGATATGTAAAACCTATTTATTTCTGAATAAGTATTTATATAAGCAGTAATGTCCAAAGTCTAGGAATTTTTCCTGAAAAGATGAGGATCCATTATTGATAATGGTCTAATGTGAAATTGCTCATCTGTTTGTCCAGAATGGTCTGAGTATTAATAGTTCTATCCCTAGAACTATGAAACAGAAATAATACTTCTTTAATTTATTCCCAGTAAATATTAAAGTAGCATTCCAGCTTCTAATGCATCAAGTGAGTTTGTCTGGAGTCATTAATTTTCTTCAACTCTTTTCATCTATCAAAAATAGATGCATGTAAATGTATCAATTAAGAAGCACATTGCATGCAAAATTTGTCTTTGAGTAAATTATATGAAGTAGGTCACTTTAATCATTGACTTGGATTTTTTTTTTTTTTTTTTTTTTTTTTGGCTCCTTTAAAGATTTTATGTCAAAATTTTGAAGCCATGTAACAAATGAAGGAAATGTGCATTTTCCATTACAGGGTTGAAGATGGAGTGATCCTTCCAGTTTGTTCTCACTTTTGCAGAGCGTTTTTTTTCTCTGATCTTCTCATATTGGTATATTTTATTGTTCCCTGGCCAGTATCGCCTGGAAACACTTTTTATGGTCCTAATTACATGTAAGTACCAAAATAAGGCTTTTTAGTGTTCTAGATGAGATAAATGTCAAATTTTCAAAACTCTCAACATCTCTGGATGGTCAGTTCCTGTTGAAATTAACATTCTCTGCCATTGGAATGCAGCACCAATCTTTGAAGCTGTTTTGCATGTGGTCTTGGTACTTTCATATATTTGTTGCCTTCTTAAGCATTAGTTAAGCCTTGACTAACTGCAGTGATGTGCAGATTCCATTTTTTTTTTTCAAGCTAATCTTCAATTTCCTCCAGAGACTCCATTCTCTTTAGTGACTAAATTCCCATTCAGGAAGGGGCTATGAATTTCTTAACTTTGAATAGTGTACAAACATTTTAACTGCTTTTTAAGATCTACCTTTATCAGCCCAACTCCCTTTGGTGGTCTACATTTGCCTTAAAAAGCACATAAATCCATTTGGAAAAAGAGGAATGAACTAACCAATGTGACATTGCTGAAATGATTTTAATTCACAACTGGATGATACTTATCATTATGATGCATAGGTATTTAAAGTTTTTCCCACATTTAATTGTGGGAAATGTGTATGTGGACGGATGTGTCTGGTTTTATTACCATTGTTTCATATAGCCTTTTCTGGTATTTTCTGTGGATCACAGATGAAGAAACATTAGTCTAGAAGCCCTTTATATGTCCTACCACTGCTCACCTATATGCATGTGTATCTATAAAATCATGAAACTGCTTGACTTCCTTACGGGCTCTTGGGACGCTATTTTTTCATTGGGAGTTGAATTACCTATCATTTTTAGTGACATTTAATTGCATTGTTCCCAACTGATTTTGTTTAAAATGAGTTAAGCAATCTTTTTCTTTCTGATCTAAATAATACCTTTTTAGTACAGTGAACTTCAGCATTGTGACTGTTCAGAGATTTTTTTTTTATACAATCAACCCACTTGTATTTAGACAATACATTTATTTATAACCCTAGTCAAACCATCTGCTCCTTTTAATGTGTATTTTTTTTTCTTAAAGAATCTTCAGGATGAACCTGTAATTGTGAAATAGAAGGTTGATGGTTGTAGAAACCAAAGAAATATGGAAGCAATGGCAAGGGTTGGCTCCTCTGGCTCCTGCTCAGCATGCTGCCAGCCTTCCCTCAGGGCCTTTTGTACAGAGCCCCCCGGCCTCTACTGGTGAATGCGGTGTTCTATTCCCGGTGCAGGACTTCTCATTTGTCCTTGCTGAGCTTTGTCAGGTCCTTGTCAGACCACTCCTGCAGCTTTTTGAGCTGCTGTAAATTTGCTGAGTGTGTCTCCCAGCTCATCACTGGAGTTTTAGATTATGACATTAGGCAGTATCACCCCTGGTACTATCCCCAGAGAAACTCCGCTTCTGAATGGGGAAAAAAAACCACAACAGATTTTAACCAATGACCACCATTGCTTGAGCCTGAGAGTCCTGCCAATTTTTACCCCACCTTGTAGTCTATCTGTCCAGTCCATTTTTACACAGCCTACATGGAACTTGTGTGAGATCTTGCTCTCTTTTCTTCTACAGAGCCAGATATTTCCTAGCAGTTTGGGTTGGTCAAGAACAGTATTCTCTTGGTAAATCCATACTGTTCCTCCTCATGGTCTTGTCCTTTGTAAGCCTGGCAGCAGTTTCTATGAGGGTTTGCTCTGTAATTTTTTTAAAGACGTAAGGTTAAGTTAAAGCACCTGTAGTTTTCACATCTTTCTTCTGCCTTCTATTGAAGATACATTCCTGCAGTTGTTCAAAAGAGGTAGACATCTGCCTTGTTATGCTAGTGAGAAATATATCATCAGTCTTGGATGCATCCTGTCTGGGCACACAGGCTTATATATGTCCAGCTTGCTTCTGCAAGCCCCTAACTTGGTCCTTGCCCATTGTGTAGTGCTTCTGTCCCCCAGACTTTCCTAGCATGTCTTGGCAGAGGGTCGCATATTATTTCTTCATGCTGTTAGTGCCACTGGTTAAAGCCAAGGTTGGAAAGAAGCAATAGGGATGAACAGCTGGGAGAAGGCAGATGGAGTAAGAAGTAGTAAATGGCTGACAGACATATCAACAAACAAAGGATGTATGTTATTTGGTTTGAGTTCTCGTTGCTGAAGACGAAGCAGATTTAAGTATTTGAGAATGAGGCAGATGGGATGAAAATGGCTTCCAGAAGCATGGGGAGAAGACAACATTTTTACCAAATGTGTATGTCAAGTCATATGCCAACACAGATAACAAAAGCAGACGTTTACATTTGCAGAAAGTCTGTGGCAGCTTTCTGTGAGGTGGAAAATAAAGCTTTTTTTTTTCTTTCTTTCTCTCTCTCTCTTTTTTTTTTTTTTCATTGTTAATTACCTGTAGATGAATATGCTCTTCGTTTTGCAGTGGTCTGTACTTTAGAATAGCATATTTGATACTGTAAGGCAACAGACACTACAGACATGAGAGATGCAAAGTTTGAGGGATGAGAATGAATGTGGTGTTTTCCCAGGCATTGGAGTCCAGCTCCAGTTCCCAGAGGTTGTGCTCCAGCTTCTGCTGCTGACTCTCTGCATGTCCCCAGCTCAGTGCCATACAGTCTGGTTCGTTTCCCCTCTGTCACCACCTATCTCAATATTGAGTGTGTGATCTTTCAGTCATGATTTGCTATGTGATGGGACCTTGGTCTTGACTAAGCTGCCAGGATCTAAGACTTTATAGAAATAAATATTATTTAACCCATTAAATGGAACACTTTTCAGGAAGAATGAACATTTTCCATTGAGCATTTTGACACTGTTTCCCACAGCATTCTCCTCAAGAAACTGTCTGTTTGTGGCTTGGACTGACGTACACTTTGTTGGGTTAGAAACTGGCTGGATAGCTGGGCCCTAAGAGTTGTGGTGAATGGAGTCAAATCCAGCTGGAGGCCGGTCACTAGTGGCGTTCCCCAGGGCTCAGTACTGGGACCAGTCTTCTTTAATATCTTTATCGATGATCTGGATGAGGGGATTGAGTGCACCCTCAGGAAGTTTACAGATGACACGAAGTTAGGTGCATGTGTCTATCTGCTTGAGGGTAGGAAGGCTGGATTTAGGTTGGATATTAGGAAGAACTTATTTACTGAGAGGGTTGTGCGGCATTGGAGTGTGCTGCCCAGGGAAGTGGTGGAGTCACCATCCCTGGAGGTCTTTAAAAGACATTTAGATGTTGAACATAGTGATATGGTTTAGTGGAGGACTGGTTAGTGTTAGGTCAGAGGTTAGACTCGATCATCTTGAGGTCTCTTCCAACCTAGACAATTCTGTGATTCTGTGATATAGATCATCTGTACTGTCTTCTCCACGTTCAGAGAATGCAAACAACATATAGAGATCACAAATCTCTTCAGAGTTGACTGTTGCCTCCTTGGAGGTTATGAAGTATTAGTAATTGGACAAGGGAGGAAAAAGAAGCCTGATCTATTTGAATCAACCAATCAGTGAATATTTGCTTTAAAATTTAGTGATTTAGGCTGCATATGAACACTTTAACAGCCTGATATGAAAAACGGGAAGAAATTGTTGGGTTAATTGTGTATAATGAGGATATGAGAAAAGCATATAATTAGATTCAATAGACATAAAACCAGCTCTTTAAAAATCTGCTCATTATTGTTTTAATGGTTGAAATGTGTATTTGCTCTGGTGGTTGTGTGCAGCTAGTGCTAAATTATTGCTACAGCAGGGCTTTTGTTCAAATCCTTAGGTTTTGTACTTCCCCATTTTCCTGATAAATTCTTTTCTGTCTTGGTTTTATTTTTTCTTTAAAGAACAAAGCAAGGCAAAGAAATATAATAAAAGTATTTTGTTATTTTTAGATGACTAACTTACAAGTCCCCAAATCACCCTTTTCCCAAGTATTACACTATTTTGTGAAAAGTCAAAAACATGTTGCTAGATTGCTATAAGCTAGTTAAAGGGTGATGTAGCAGAATTTTTTTTAAATGTTGTAAAAATTACTTTTTAACTATGTTGATCAGAAACTTTAAAGGGTCTTAATGAGACTTCATACTGAGCAGTACATATTCTACTTAAGCTTAATGCAATATTTGTCAGAGAGAAATACTGTTTTCCTGTCCATTTGTATTCATTGCAGTTGTGCTCTTGCATTATATATGGTAAATAAAGAATTGGATTTTCACCTAGGCATATCACCCACAAACATGGCACAGGAAAAATAATTGATTCTGTAATTTTTGTAATGAACTGCAGTCTTAAAGAATCAGTTGGATTTGTAGCTGAACATACTGTGCTTTGCTGCCATCAGGAAACAGTACTTGAGTAGCTTCTGAAAAATCAAGACATTTCTCTTGTTTTTCAGAAATAAAAAATCAGTTTGTTTCTCAAAGTTGTTTAAAGTTGAATCACTTCTTTTTCAGTTTAGGGCAGTTCAAGGGAGTTTTTGCTAACTTTTAAAATAGTCATTTCACATTGATTAACTAGATATGTTTTAGGTAACTTACACTATTTCACTGAAAACACCTCCTAATGTTTTGAGGTATAATTGCAGTTAATAAAGCACAGTTGTTTGCAAAGTGAAACTCCTGGCATCACATCAATCTTTTTCTGTCTCTGTGAGGATCACGGTTATGACTTCATGTGGGAAGAGCGTTGGGGTGGGCTCCATCTTCCTAACAAAGACATGTCACTTTGAAAGGGACGAACGGGGAGCTCTGTCCCCCTGCTCTTCAAGCAAGCCCATCTCTTAAGACAATAAAGTGTCTGAATCATTGCATTATTAATGGTGTACTAGAACCCTTCTCTCTCCAAGTGGAATGCTCAATCATTTAAACTTTTTACTCTGAAATTATGAGTAGCAGTTTTCATGGTGCAGCTGACTACAAGTGGAGGCAGGTTGCCTGTGGCAATGTTGGATGGGATTGCATCCGTCTGAGGGCTCTGGCAGTAATCGGGGCTGACAGCTTCCTCCATTACTGCTTTTTCCTCACTGCTCTGTAGGCGTGCAGGGTGATGCAAACAGACAGGCCGTGCACTGCGAGCGCAGTCGATGTATCGGCATTGTGCGCATCTGTCCTGAGCTTGGAGTGTCAGTGCTGCAAAATTCTGCAGATGCAGTAATAACTTACAGATGTGGCAAGGACAGCTAAAAGATAATTTTGTCAATAATGGGATTTGAATAACAAAGAGAGCTGATCTTGTAGTGATGGCTGTTTTATGGCTGTATTTATTCTGACTTCCCAAGTGCTCTCCCTCTAGAGCTGAACTGCTTTCAGATTGATAATTTGTCAAATTGTTACAATGATGAACTGTAAAGGTAGCAAAACTTAGTATGTAGCTTTGGAAGCATTGGGTAAGCAATAACAATTCTTTTCAATTAGTTTGTATGCTTTTGACTGACACCATTCCTGTTTCTGGCTCTCAGAAGCTGCAGCACAGATTTAACTATACAGCCTGAAGACAAGCCACAGATCTGTATCTCACTCAAATATGCTCTTCTGTATCTTTTCCTGAGTTTTTCATGTTTTTCCTCATCAGTCTCAAGTACTTTATTACCAGTATTTATCTGCTATGGTATCCTGAATGCTAAAGTCCATGGATTTCTAGGAAGCATTTACATTAATCAATAGCAAAGTAACATTAAACTTTCCCATATTCAGCTGCCACTTGATAATAACATCTGTAATGAATTTGATGGTGCATATTGGATTCTGAATAAGTATTTCAAGAAACGGATAATCTTGATAATATGCAGAGTAAATCTTAAGAGAGAAATGGGGAAAGTAATACTTCATAACTAAGGCCCTAGCAAAATTTCCTCTTGTACATGACTCTATGGCCTCACAAGTCAAATGAAGGCAAAGTAACACTTATTTATAAAGAAAAGTATGTGTGGCATGTAATAAATACATTGTGCTTATAGGAAGAAAAGACTGCCATTATTTGAAAGTTATTTCTTCTTAACAGCAAACATTTTAGATACTCCTTTATTTAGTTTTCCTTTCCCCATCATCTCTATTCTCAATCCAAAGTATAGAATAGTACTTGTTACAACAGACTTATTTTTAATGTCCATAAAAAGAGACTTGGACCTTCACCTGTGGCAGGACCACTCAAAGAGGTTTTTGCTGGTCATTATTTGTGAGGAAGAAGAGCTGTTACTTGCCTTAGGCAACAGGTCAACTTGCTTTGAGATCCAGGAGAGCTGCATGCTACTGCAGCAGCATTTGCTGTGGCACTTAAAATATATAAATAAAATTTGGAGTTCTGGTGATTTATTAAGTCCAGAGCAATGTGTCCACTAGAAAAGTGTTACTTACTATGTTTCTGAGAACCAGTGAAACAACATATGTTTTTGCATGATATTAAGTTAAATTGATTACAGCAAAGAATTTCCTGCTTGGTTGGGAGAAATTATGGCCCTAGCTTGTTAATATAGAGATGTGCACCTTTATGTCAGGTATAGGCAGCTCCAGGGAGAGAGAAAGGTCAGAAGAGGAAGAAATTGGACTTAAAAGATGAATATATTAACTATTTTACCTAAATTGTACCTTACTCTAAAGCCCAGACATCACAGTAGGAAAGAGAAACACCTTTCAGAAAATAAAAGGCTTTCACTTCACTAAAACGTAATTTATTACGGGCTTGAGGAGCAGCTGAAATATGAAAATGTTGAATGGTCGTGCTAAGAAGCATAATGCATAAAAGTCTTTTTTTTACTCACGGTTTCCATTTTTGTTGCCACCCTTCTCCTCAATCGCAGTAACCTCTAAGGCCAAGAGACCTCTTCCCTGGCCCAGTGCCTCTGTTGGCCTCTCTTGAACATCTAGGCATGGCGGCACTGGAGATAAGACCCAAGTAGCCTCTCCTCTCCACAGCAGTGAGAAACTGCATGATGCAGGGGGCAAGGCTGAGAGCCAGCACATCTAAGCCTTGCAGGGAGAGAGGGGCTTTTTATATGAAAATAAACAATAGTTAAATACAACTCATCAGAAAGGTAGAGGTTAAACGTGATTATTTCCCTTTTAACCCTTCTTTCCAATTCAGTAGTATGGATTTGAAGAAAAATATGTGGATATTTAAAATGTGGATAGGTTCAACACGCCTACAGTGTGCTGGGTCCTGGCCAAGCATAACAGCAATTATACTTCTCTCTTAAACTTAGGCTGACCGATTTAATATCTTCCTTTTTAATATCTTCATCAATGATCTGGACGAGGGCATTGAGTGTACCCTCAGTAAGTTTGCAGATGACACCAAGCTATGCGCGTGTGTCGATCTGCTCGAGGGTAGGAAGGCTCTGCAGGAGGATCTGGATAGGCTGCACCGATGGGCTGAGGTCAACTGCATGAAGTTCAACAAGGCCAAGTGCCGGGTCCTGCACCTGGGGCGCAATAACCCCAAGCAGAGCTACAGGCTGGGAGATGAGTGGTTGGAGAGCTGCCAGGCAGAGAAGGACCTGGGAGTGATGGTGGACAGTCGGCTGAATATGAGCCAGCAATGTGCTCAGGTGGCCAAGAAGGCCAACGGCATCCTGGCTTGTATCAGAAACAGCATGACCAGCAGGGCTAGGGAGGTGATCGTCCCCCTGTACTCGGCTCTGGTGAGGCCGCACCTTGAGTACTGTGTTCAGTTTTGGGCCCCTCGCTACAAGAAGGACATCGAGGTGCTTGAGCGGGTCCAGAGAAGGGTGATGAAGCTGGTGAGGGGCCTGGAGAACAAGTCCTACGAGGAGCGGCTGAAGGAGCTGGGCTTGTTCTTCCTGGAGAAGAGGAGGCTCAGGGGCGACCTTATTGCTCTTTACAGATACCTTAAAGGAGGCTGTAGCGAGGTGGGGGTTGGCCTGTTCTCCCACGTGCCTGGTGACAGGACGAGGGGGAATGGGCTTAAGTTGCGCCAGGGGAGTTTTAGGTTAGATGTTAGGAAGAACTTCTTTACTGGAAGGGTTGTTAGACACTGGAACGGGCTGCCCAGGGAAGTGGTGGAGTCACCATCCCTGGAAGTCTTTAAAAAACGTTTAGATGTAGAGCTTAGGGATATGGTTTAGTGGGGACTGTTAGCGTTAGGTCAGAGGTTGGACTTGATGATCTTGATGTCTCTTCCAACCTAGAAATTCTGTGTCTGTATTGCTGCCCCTGAAATGACTGATTGTCACCCTTTGACCCCTCAAAAGAAAAAAGCTATATAAAGCAAAGTGAATGGTGGTTTTTGCTTTCCTGATTAGCCTTGCTGTAGAAAGCTAAATGCAATATATGTGAACTGTGGTCAGAATGGTATCTTTCAATTGATCCCTACAGGTTTTGAACCAGGCCCACTAAACAGGTGGACTATATGTACTTCTCTGAAAATAATCACAATTTGTCAGTCTGTAAGCCTTCGAGAGGTTTCAGGATCACAGCATTTAGCACCTGCTCTGCAGAACAGTAAGTGCAGTAGATGTGTAACAGCAAACTGTCTGGTTTCGCAAGGCTGGAAGGCCTCTGCACGTTCAGGGAACAGTGCACGTCCAGAGCATGGCGGCCATCTTGGCTCTGTGGGGAGCCTGGGGAAGGGCCTGTGCTTCTGAGGACCTTGAGCATTCAGAGGCTGAATGGCTGCTTGGAAAAGCAATGCTTTTAGCATTTTATTGAGATCCAGAATTCAAAATAAAATTCTTTTAATAGATCCCTCTGGATGGTATGTTTGCATTCTGCAATCTTTCATGTATCTCATAGAATCATAGAATCATAGAATATCCTGAGTTGGAAGGGACCCTTAAGGATCATCAAGTCCAACTCTTGACACCGCACAGGTCTACCCAAAAGTTCAAACCATGTGACTAAGTGCACAGTCCAATCTCTTCTTAAATTCAGTCAGGCTCGGTGCAGTGACCACTTCCCTGGGGAGCCTGTTCCAGTGTGCAACCACCCTCTCTGTGAAGAACTTCCTCCTGATGTCAAGCCTAAATTTCCCCTGCCTCAGCTTAACCCCGTTCCCGCGGGTCCTGTCGCTGGTGTTAATGGAGAAAAGGTCTCCTGCCTCTCGACACCCCCTTACGAGGAAGTTGTAGACTGCGATGAGGTCTCCCCTCAGCCTCCTCTTCTCCAGGCTGAACAGGCCCAGTGCCCTCAGCCGTTCCTCGTACGTCTTCCCCTCCAGGCCTTTCACCATCTTCGTAGCCCTCCTCTGGACACTCTCCAACAGTTTCATGTCCTTTTTATACTGTGGTGCCCAGAACTGCACACAGTACTCGAGGTGAGGCTGCACCAGCGCAGAGTAGAGCGGGACAATCACCTCCCTCGACCTACTAGCGATGCTGTGCTTGATGCACCCCAGGACACGGTTGGCCTCTCTGGCTGCCAGGGCACACTGCTGGCTCATATTCAACTTGCTGTCTACCACGACCCCCAGATCCCTCTCTTCTAGGCTGCTCTCCAGCGTCTCATCGCCCAGTCTGTACGTGCAGCCAGGGTTTCCCCGTCCCAGGTGCAGGACCCGGCACTTGCTCTCATTGAACTTCATGCGGTTGGTGATCGCCCAGCTCTCCAACCTATCCAGATCCCTCTGCAAGGCCTTTCCACCCTCATTCGAGTCCACAACTCCTCCAAGTTTGGTGTCATCAGCAAACTTGCTCAAAATACCTTCTATTCCTACATCCAGATCGTTTATAAAAATATTGAAAAGTACCAGCCCTAAAATGGAGCCTTGAGGGACCCCACTGGTGACCGCCCGCCAGCCTGACGCAGCCCCATTTACCATAACCCTTTGGGCCCTGCCCGTTAGCCAATTGCTCACCCATCGTATGATGTTTTTATTTAGCTGTATGGTGGACATTTTGTCCAGTAGGATCCTATGGGAAACCGTGTCAAAAGCCTTGCTGAAGTCCAAAAAAATCACATCAGCTGGTTTCCCTTGGTCCACCATACGGGTGATCTTATCATAAAAGGAAATCAGGTTAGTTAGGCAGGACCTACCCTTCACAAACCCATGTATGTTTGCATTCTGCAATCTTTCATGTATCTCCATACATAGTCCATGGAAACAGTACAGAAACACATTCACAGTTCTCTCTTTATTCAGCGTTCCTGTCCCCCCTCTTCCCCAACCTTGAAGTCTTTCAGGGGATTTGGTGTAGTAACCTCATTAAGTTAAACTCGATATGTACTGTGGCCTTGTGTGCTCAGAAAGGTTGTTCCTTTTTCCTGCTTCAGCTGTCGATCCAGTAAGATGTCACCTTTCACTACCTTTCCCATTGCCTTTATAACTCAATGTCACTTTGTATTGTGTAATCCTTCATGCAGGCTGTGTATTCCTACTTCCTTCTTTTTAGAACTAGGCAAGTATAGTACTGTTCATATATACATACGAACACTTTCTTTAAAAATATTTATAAAATAAGTTTTATGGACGATTGCTCAGCAAACAAAGATGTGAAACGTGGATTTATTGGAAGGTTTTAAATAAAACTATGTAAAATGGCAGTGAAAAATCTTGTGACAAAGTGCATGGGATCTGCAGAGCACATAGTAGTCAAACCTCTGCTTACCTACTGAGGGATACTGCAGGAATCTGTATCTTTTACCTGCTTCAGTTCGGGCTGAAAGTGATCCAAAAGCTGCAGCAAAGTTTATCTCAGTGAAATAACCTTTCAGCAGCTCTACTTTTATTTTTGATGGTATAAAATGTTTGAATTCAAACCAAATCAGTCTTGTAACAGCAGATGTGAGAAACCATTTGAATTAAAATAATGCCAGAAATTCACTTAAAGAAAACACCAAATCTTGTCTTGGTACTCTAGAATATTGAGACTCCTGCCATCCCTGTCATCAGTCTTTTTTCCACAGGTTTGGGACTATATTTTTGTCAGAGTTATAACCCATATAATCCTACTATGTGAGCAGAGATGAGAATTAAGTTAGTGACAAAGTACTGTAAGTGGAAAATTGGCTTGTGGCACTCAGAGACTGGACACTGCTAGTTTTTGGTACTGTAACAGGTTTATTGCAAGACAGACACCACCAAGGGTCAGGACTGTTAATTGTAATGCAGTTTGTTTCCTCAATGAGTCTTTTTTTTTTTTTTTTTTTTTTTTTTCCTTTTCTCCCTCTTGTATTAAACAGAGAAATCTGTGAAATACTACTCAGTGTTTGCCTTTCAACTTTATTGCATAAATACTGCTATGCTTGAAAGAAAAGGTAAATGTCTTTCCAGAGTTTGAACATTCTTTAGTTCTGAGTACTAAGAACATGCAGAGTCTTGTTTTCTTTTAAAAGTAATGTTATCTAATGCACAAAGGTGACCTCAAACAAGTCTTTAATAATACAATAGTGCTACAGTTGGGGATTGAAATCATGTAAGCTTCACATGAACTCATCTGTTCCCATATGGCAAACAAAAGTGTAAACATTTGGAAGCTCTCAGATGTAGTTTTTATCACTTGCAAGCTAGGAAATAATTCTGCAAGTCATCAAAGGAAACTTCACCTCTGTAAATGGAAATCTTGTATCACTGTAAACACTGCTATGGCTTATTTGCTTATGCCTTTGCTATAAGTGTGTATACAATTCCTGGTCTACTTAGGAACTTAATTTTGTTAGGCCACTGTTTTTATAGCTGAAGATAACATTGAATGTCAGTTTTCATAAAAATGAAGTATATAGCATACTTCAAGAAATTATGATTTAAGGAAAGTAGCTATATTAGAAGTAAATAACCATTGTTTTTATTCAGTTAGGAGCAGCATGAACCAACCCTTTACTATTATTTTTCTTCTCAGAAGTTTACTAAGAATCTAACTGCATTTGCAAATTGCAATATTTACAATAACCAGATTGGTAGCAAGAAGGTAGCAAGGTCTGCACAGCAATTTCTACTGAGGGCATTGAAATATTTTTTAAACTAGCACTTAAAGGGAAGGCACTGTGCAAAGTGCAAGATAGAGGGGGAACTTTTCTATATGATCTCGTAGCACTGTGAAAGGTCTGCACAGCCAGTGATAAAATCCCCTCTATGCAAGCATAACTCTACGGTGCAACACACAAAATGGGCAGAACAGACTATTTGCTGCAAACCTCTCTTCTGGATTAAGGGAGTTTGCAGAGTGGTTAGAGATGTCTAACTGGCTTTGAGTAGATACCTATCATTACTATTATTGTATGAAAGCTAAGAAGTGGTGCAGCAATATTGTGTCATCCACTAGATGTGGATCTCTGTCAATAGCCCTTTAGCACCTAAAGACAACACATATACTCAGATATTTATCGGACCCACAACAGCATGTCTTGAGTGCGTGTTCTTTGACTCCTCAGGCCATGAAGAAGTTGTCCCAGGAGAAAAGTAAATTTTATTTTTATTTTTTTAGGTCTTATTTTAATAAGCATGAATAAAATCACATTATTCACACAGTTTAGATTTTAGCTCACGAAAAGCTTTGTAGCCTAGAACGCCATTGAAACCCTGAAATACACAAACATCAAATGTGTTTAATTCCCCAATGCTCTAAATAAAGCTCATGCTTAAGGTTCTGCATGAGTAGGTCACAGTGCAAATCATGGGGCTGAGATTCCAAATGCATTTCACAAAGTACCAATAATTCAGATTGTGCAAATGTCCAGGGGGTGCTCTGATACATGTACTATGAGAACTGGGAGTTATTTCCTCATTTATTTAAAAAGTGTGTGCATCTATGGGGTTTGCTTTTAGTGAGTTGTGCTCTAGAATTCAAGGAACTCTTCAATGGAATTTCCTCACATAGTCTAGGACTGTAATTGATCCATTTTGCAAACCAGGCTCAGATTCTCTTCTCAACATGTCAGGAAATCTGCAACTCTTAACCCTTTTATCACTTAACTGTTTACCCCACTTGACAAATCACAATACTACTTTGAAAAAGTTTCTCTGTATCTTAGTTGATTGCAGCTTCTGCAGACAAGTGCATTGCGGAGCTCAGTGACTGAACTTTTGTAGTGCTAAGGTTTGTAAATGGTGCTGGGATGGCTTAGTGACTCCTGGTCCAGAACCAGGAGAGGGTTACAGGCTGAAAGTGCAGCTGTCACTTTCACTTGGAGAAAGAGATATATAGATAGAAGATAGTACAGTTGTGATTGTTACCCCAACAACATTAAACTAGACTGGAATATTAAATTTGGAATATTAAATTTTATACTTCAGTAGTTTTAGGGCACCTCTGTGTCCTTGAATGTATTTTTGAAGTACTTCCTATCTCGTCTCTGTGGTCTAGCCTCCCTGCTCAATTGTATCACAGAATTGTGATCAGCAATCAGCCAGAGGGGAGACTGGTGCATCTCAAATCCATCTAACAAAACTTCCTAAGTGGAAAAATCCCCAAATAATCCTGGTAAACTGCATTGGCTGTATCTTTCTCTGAACTGGCTTTTGCAACAGCATGGGAGAAATGATAAAACTAATCCTTGTGTATACTAAGGAATAAAAAAATATAAATATAAATATATATAAAATATAAATATATAAAAATATATTATATATATTTCATGTATAAAATATAAAAAACTGCTTGTGTGTGCGTGTGTGTGTGTACAAAATTAAAAAACAAACAAAAACAAAGGTTCAAAATGGATTTAAAGTTCAACTTTGTCCCTTGCCCCCCATCTTTCCCGAGGCTCTAATTTATGTCCTTCATTCCTATGAAACTGAAGTCTTCTGTCATAAAACTAAATTCTATAAAGATTCTGTCACTTTCTAAGCAAGCTGACATTTTCCTTATAACTTTTTGTGTATTGAGAAAATTATGGATTATTCATCTTGTTTTGTGTGAAACAATGTATCACAGTAGATCAAAATCATAGACACAAAAGTTGAAGTTCTTCAATTCCTAAAAGCTAAGCAATAGGGATGCTTCTGAAAGTTCACTTTGGGTGTATCCTATCCTAAATTCATGGATTTGTAGATTCAGGCTGAGTAGATACTGTGACACTTTAACTGGGTATAACTCAAAATGTTCATAGTATGAGCTCTCAGGAGTCTTAAAAAATGCAGCATGTCTAATTCAAGCCTACACAGAACCTTTTAAAATATCTACCTCCAATCACTTCCTATTCCCACTGATTTGCTAGATCTTATGTTATTTTTTGTTATAATATCTGTTATGCTCTCTAATCTGCCTGACATCACGGAGACCTTATTTGCACATGTCAGAGAAGAGTAATGCGGAGCGTGATGAGCTCTTTGATCCTGAGTCTGATCTTTGGCACTGCAGCACGTCTCAGTATGGAGAAGGACAAATAAATAATGAAAATAGGGGGGGATGGGGGAGTGTTGTTAAGAGAAAGTGGAAGCGAGGAACCTGGATTATACCTGATTATAAAAAGAAAGTCTGTGTGGTCTGGATCTTATTCCACAGTAGATTAATATGTTGTCAGGTTCTTTCTGCGGGTGGCTGAAGGAGTCTGGGTGGTCAACGAGGCACTCTCAGTTCACTCCTGGCTGGGTTTTGGAGGTGCTGCTTTCACTGTCAAAAGGACTTCATTTCCATACAGAGCCATATCTGGTGATACTGGTGCTGTTCACCAGTGATCCCAACCCACAGGGAGCCAAGTGCCAGGCACCCCAAACTACACTGGCACTTCTTGCACAGCTGCAAGTCTCTGATTGCCATAGCCTCAGTTTCCTTCACAGCATTGCTTTTGTCTTATTTTTTTTCTGCTGAATAAAATGTCAGCAGATAATACCGGTGCTTCTCCATAATTTAATAGTGCCTAATACGGATTGGAGTCTGACTCAACATCCTTTTTCAGTAGGCAGCTTAGTATTTTAGTAATATTTGCCTGTAAATTCCCACTAGACTGGGAACTGGAAAGAACAGGAAATGAGTTCAGAAACATAATATTTTAAATTCCTACCTTCTTTTGCTATCTCTGAGCACCAAGAGGCACTTCTATGCTGTGCAGGTGCCGGAGCCCTGGCTCAGGTTGCCCACAGAGGCTGTGGAGTCTCCTCCTTGGAGAGCTCCCAAAGCCGCCTGGACACGGTCCTGGGCCCCCTACTCAAGGTGACCTGATGGGGCAGGAGGAGCAGATGGGCCCAGGGGGCTCTGGCCTCAGCCGCAGCTATCCTGAATTAGTTGTGTCTAGCCCCAGAGCAGTGATAGGTATGGCTGGGCTGCTGGCACAAGGCACCCATCTCCACAGCTGCTTCCTTGCCCTCTGGGGAGGTCCCTGCTTGTCTGCAGCTGCTGACTTACGCTGCCTGCACTCAGCCACCTGAACTTCTGTGCACCTCGGCCAGTCATCTGCCTTAATGCTGCTACTGGAAGGCTAACGGTAATGGATGAGGCAACTCATCCTCTTCGGACAATTTAAAAAAATATATTTTTCAGAGTAGCCACACAGAAGGAAGATAAGCAAATATGACCTGATTTTAATATTACTGGATTAGAGTTAACCAAGAAAGAAAGCTTAAAGAATACAGTACCAATAGGGAAAATAATGTCTTATGAAATCCCTGTTTTGAGGATCAGACTGTTTTGAGGATCAGGAAATGAAAAAATGAGAGATGCCCTTTTTCACAGAGCTGCGAGGAAGCATAAGGAGAAACATTTTGTTTCTCTACAGCCACAATGATTCTTTTTCACTGGAAATTGTCCCCTTGGTGGTGTTACAAATGAATACTTTGTGTTGTATATAATCTCAGCCGTGGAAGAGATGATGTGTACTCTGGAAAATAAAAAATAAAAAATGTTGTTTTAAAGAGTTCTTTACCTTTAGGCCCCACTCACAAATGCCCATGGAAGGAATTGGTCTCCTATCATAGTATTTGATTTTCATGTTTTCTGTCCAGGGACAACTGTACAGAGGTCTTTACACTTTTATTGGAACTTTGGATATCATAATTACTATACCAGCATAGTCTTATTAATGACATTAGTCTGGGTTTCTTATAAAATCTTCTAACTGCGTTTAGAAAGTAAGTAGAAAAAGTACTGTAATAAAAGCTAATGAAGTCTTTATGTTTTGCACTCATGAGGTACCACTCACATGCTTAGTGGAAAAAACAGCTTCAAAAAGCAGTTTTTGCCTTCAAAGCTGCTGCTCACTTTTCTGAAATGATCACTGATGTGGTTGTGCATCACAGCTGCAGCAAGTGGAGCCTTGAGCTCCTCTCTCCAGGGCAGGAAGAAAAAAATCTTAGTCTTCACATGCAAATTGGAACAAGACATGGTCCAGTGTGTTGGCCAACAAGAAGCAATGGAGCTTCTACATGTTGAAACTACATGTTGAAGTGCATGTAGTTTCATTTTGGAAAGGCAACCTTCCCATCAGGAGGAGCAGAGCTTTCTGCCCTGAAGCTATAGCAGCAAGAGAGTTGGTGTTCACAGAAGAGAGCAGCATCATTTCCATGCCATAAAAAGCTATTTTCTCCCTTGCAGTTTATGTATTACAGTAAAAACTCACCTGTGTGGTAAGCTCAGGGAGTCCTTAGATCCTTTACAAATGTTGTAGCTGCAGAAGTTGTTGCTATAGCATTACTGCTGTCTGTTGTACTCTGGTTTGTGTTACACTCTCCTTGGTTCATCATAGAGCAATTTACTGAGAAGTGATGTGGCAGTTGTTAGGTGGTTACCTTGCAGATGAACATCATGTATTTGGGATGGCTTCCTAAGGAAGCCATGCTTCTACAGGAGTGGGGTATTCATAGTGGAATGCTATTTATATTTATCTGGATTGACAAAGAGCAAAATGGATTTTGCAGCATACAAATCACACTGACTTACTGTGAGCAAGTGCTGACATAGTAAATGTACCTCAAAGAAAGTGTATTGCAAATTGCTAATCCCCTTCTCTCTGCTTTTCCATGAGACAGCGTTTTTACAAGGTGCAGTTTAGCCTGGAACCTGACCTGTCTTCCTAAGACATTAGTTAAAATAATAATTGCTTGCTATTTAGGGACTGAGGAAAAATGGTGGGACTTGTAAAGCTGCTTTGAAATTCATTTCTACTGAGGTGAAAACTCATCTTAAAAATTGAAATCTGATTATTGCTGCAGGTAGAAGATTCAAAAGCTCTTATGGTACATTTACAGGAACTTGTCACAGCGAAGAGCCCAATTATGTTATTTTATTCTCCTCACAACATCAGAGCTTCCATTAAAACTTTAGCATTTTAATCGTGAGTGTAAGAGTTAACTGAGATTCATGTTAAGAGTTAACTGAGATTGGAATTACATTTGTGTGTAGAGCAGCTCTCTCTGAAATGACCTTAGCCTTGTCACTGATGCATGACACTATTAGTATATTCCTGCTCTGACTTTTAAATAGACACAAAAGTACATCATTTGAGGATTTCTGCTGGTGTACTCCTTCAAGCAGCAATTTTTGTTAGAAATGGTAAACCGAGGTTTTGCCAAGGGCAGTAGTTGACCATGGACTTCTGCAGCTGTTCAGGGCTGAAGGAAGCAGCACTGGCTGTTCTTCTTGTGGTGGTTGGTTTAGGTGCAGCGTGTCCATTTGGTGTCTGCAAGGGGACATAGTGCACATGGAGGGTCTGTCTTGTCAATGACAAGTAAGTGATTCTGATCCCTTGTCATCATTCAGGCCCTCAAAGTACTTTTAAAATAATCTTACCTTGGATTAGCCACATCAAATCCACTTCAGGCAATAGCAGTGTGCCCCTTCTACAGAGATAATTCATGACATTTAACTCTCACTTCTCCTTCCTGCAAAGTCCTTCTTTGTGCTGTTAATGCAGTCAATAAGTTTCTGGATATCCATGTAAGAAAAGTTGCTCATGCATGGCACGAATGTCAAGAAATCTGTGTAGCCCCTAGTAAAATCTCTTAACGACTGTAGGATTTGCTTAGATGACAGACTTTATGTGAATGGAAGATATTAAATTTATGCTTCAGCATTGCTAAGCACTTCTTAAAGAGAAAGTGGAGAAGTGTGTCAGATTATTTACCAAATTACTGTAAATATCACAGGCTGTAATTATGTGAGTGTGTAGAAGGAAAATGCATTAGTGCTGTCTTCTTAGCCAAAGCCTCACGTTCCTATCTGTATGCTATGCACTTCATATGGAGCTCATTTAACACATTTAATAATTGAATCACAGGCTCAGTTCTGAAATTATGGAACAGAGTATGAACTGTGATAGCAGAATGAGGGATTATCCCTCTCTATCTCTGCTGTCTCTTGTTCTTCAGTTTTCAGCACTGTCTGGTAGATGCAGTCACTGCACATAGGTCTTAACACTGGAAAATGGCTTTAGTTATAAAAAGCACACAGCATAGAGCGGTAGTTTAAAACACCAATCACTTGGCTAAAATTGGGAAATTTCACTTGCATTGTATACTACAAAAGACTGAACTTCACTGGAATTGGAGCACATCTTCACAACATAAGGCTGTGCTCCTCTGAGGACACCCAAACTGGCTTTGAGGAAGTCCAGCATTCTGCCTGGCCTAACACTCCCAGCTTCTTAGCTAAGGTATGTTGATGTTGGCATGCTTATATGCTTTCTGGTTTCCATTCAAGCTCTCAACAAGTGGCATCTAGCTTAGGGGTTGTTACACATCTGTGTGCATGTTGGATAGATGAATGCAGCTGTTATGGAGCAGGAGCGAGCCAACAACAGTTTTTCACACTGTACCAAATTCCCCAAATGGTTGCTGATGATACCTCTAAATCTTTGAAAAGATAAACATCCCCTAGCACTCTGCATGAGCCAGAGGGACCCAGCCTCATGCCAGTGCTCCTGAGCGCTCCTCAAGCTATTGCAACTTGTTTTTGTGCTATTCTGCTGGCATTGATAAGTTGTGACTGGATTTTTTTTCAGCATTGATGTAGTCAGACACAAACAGCTTGAGACCAGAAGAGGTCTGCAGACGGACATCTGCACCCAACAGTGGGGCCGTGCCCTAGCTCTTACATTGAGGTTGGTGGTCATTGCAATTGAGCCCATGCATGCTGCCTGGGTGTATCTGCCAGATGGAGGTGGGACAGCCCCAAGCTGCTGGCTGATGCTCCTGGTTCAGGCTTGGGCTGCCAGATCTCCCCTGTGTGAGCAAATGTGTTTCTGCTCCAGTGCTGGCATTGTGTGATACTTTGCAGGCTGGTTGTTGTATAGAGGAGATATGTGGAGTTTGTGCCCACCTTCAGGAAGCTGTGTATGCCTACCCCTTTGTAGAAAACAAGTTTGGATCAAAAACAGAGGTTTTGACTTTTTGATGCTGAACTGGAAACAATTGAACTGACAAATGAAAATCCAAATTGTCAAGCATGCAAGAGAGTTGAAACAGGTGTCCTTAGTGCCTTCCCCAAGACACAAACAATTTCCCTGGTGAACACTGGGTCAAATCTGCATTGTTTTGGTTTACCCCTAGAGCCCCTTTGTCAAATAAAAGTAGGTCATGCACCTCTGTGTAATCCATTGATTCAATAAGAAGAAAGAGCTGTCACAGCCCTTTCCTTTTTTGTCTCGAAATAGCTGCTCAGTACTGGCAGAGCCAATCCTCCATTTGCCTGGAGAAGACTGGGTGTTTCCTCCTGAACCCTGCTTGCTCCTGGCAAACAGCACTCAGGAAATGAGAAATAGCCATAAATCTCCTGTGCCTTGCTCTCCTTCCCATAGCTCACACAGGTGAGGATTATTCACTGGTTGAATCACAGGTGCCCCACAGGATAATTGTTGGAAATTGCAGATATTTTAACCTTTTCCTTTAAAGGAAGAGATTTTAATGCCACAACCTAACAGATTTGTTGCAGAGCATCACCATGTGCCCTCAGTCCTGTGCACGTCTGCCTGTTTATAGCTTGAGGTAGCTGTGGTAGCAGGCAGCAGCCCTCAGCACTGAGCACGTTTCTCTGCCAGAAGGTGCTGTATCAGCTACCCTAATAATAAACTTCTCTTAAACTAATAATGAGTTGAAGAGGGAGTATAAATTATCCTGTTTTTAACAGGGCTCACCAAATAATACATAAATCTAGCTCAGAGTTAAAGAAAACAGGGAGCCTTAAGGTCCCTATACATTCATTGAGATGCCCTAAATGTGCATCTTCCAAGTCCATAAATATCTCAGAATCACTAGAGAGAAAACACTTAAAGTGCTGATGGATTTCCTTTTGACTATTTAATGAAATTAATAGACTCATAAAAACCATTTGATAAGGTGGGAGAGGGAGGGAGATGTTAAAAAAGCCTTTTTACATCTAACATCTGCAGCGTTTTTCCCTGAGGTACTTGGACATTTTCCTCTGTTCAGAATTGCATTCTGGAAAGAGCATCAGCAGGATAAAGAGCATCGGTAAACAGAATAAAACCAGCACACAAAGTAATGACCCTGACACTTGGAAGCACTTCTCTGGATCTCAGTTCACGTCTGTAACATTGCACGGCAGCCTCAAAGCTTCCTATTACTCGTGGTGGGGGCATGTAAGCTGCTTGCAATAAAGATACCCCCGGCATCCATCCATCCATCCATCCATCCATCCATCCATCCATCCATCCATCCATCCATCCATCCATCCATCCATCCATCCATCCATCCATCCTCACCGTCCTAGACCGGGGTCCCCGGGTCGGGAGCGCGCCCCGGGGCGCGCCGCCGCCAGGTGGCAGCACGGCGCCGTGCGCGGGAGCTATAGCAGCCCCTAAAGGTCCCTGGGGACAAAGCCGGGGGGTATGAGCGGTCTGAGGGTTCTGTAGCTAGAGCAGTTACCAGATTATCGTACCTCTCCAGTTATTTTCGAGTCTGAAGTCTCGTAAGTTGATGTTCTCTTCCCCGGTCTCTTCTTTTTTTTTTTTTTTTCTTTTTTTTTTTTTCTTTTTTTTTTTTTCTTTTTATAAGAAACAAACAAATGGAAATAGTGCCAGCGTCAGGGGTTCGGTTGTTCACAACAGTGATTTCTGCTCCAAGCATCCCAGCAGCTGACTTCCATTTGTTATCCGACTGGCTGCAAGTACAGATGACATCCCCAAAACAGAACATAGCTCCTCAGACGTGGCAGATCAGTTTGGCTGTACTATGAGTCTTGCTGTTGCTGCTTTGCCATTGTTTGATCCCCAGTCTTTAGGTTAACCTAGATAAGAGAAACTGGGCAGATAGTGGCTACTTAAAAATTACTAATGTAAAAACACGTGACAGGCTTCCACCTAGGAGATCAATGACTGAAGCACATGGTTGTGAGTGATAAAATGACTCTTAACTAGACACTGGCTTGAGGTGAGAAATCAGCGTTGCTGGAAACTCTTAGTAAATAACGTTCAGGCCAGTGTGAGATATTTTGCCAAGCCCTGAGCCTTGCTCCCTGCCACCAGGTGAAGCCTAATCACGTGTGTTTGTGTGTTGCACACATGTGTGGTCTCTGCATAAGCACACAATTGCTCTTGTGGCTCTTACCCACGACAGGCGGCACTGGGAGGCGCAGGGGATGTCCCCCTGGTGCAGGCAGGCTGCTGCGGTGCATTGATCTGTGTACACTGCTCCTTGTCCTGGTCAACACCAAGGTGTCTAAGAGATCATCTTCCTCCCCTTTCTCCCCTTTTTTACGCTGAAATTTTAAAATATCAGAGACGATTTCCATTTAGATCTGACTTATGGCCTGTGCAGCAATTTGCTGCCTCTCCCCCTGCCTTCATCCATCACACAAAAGGCAGATTTATGTTTCTGAATCTCTTGCTATTTGCTAACTGTGTGATACAGCCACCAGGGGCTTTTCTGTGTTAATTATGCAATGTAAACGAGGGCTGGATGCTAATTTTTCAAAACAATAGTATATGACAGCAATTTTCCTGCTGTCTTCTAGGCTTCACACTTGCCTGTGCCTGGGGTGAGAAAGCTCTCTGTATAGTCTCAGTGACCAAGACAAGATTTTTCTGCTGTGGAATTAGACTGCCACTGATTAATAGCACTGGAAAATGTTTGCTCCATTTCCTAGGATGCAGCCAAATTGAGTTAATATGGTTGTAACTGGAAAGCTACGCTTTTGACATGCAGGACTTTCTAGCACTTCATTTAAAACTAGGAATTTTCCAGAACTGTAAGAAGATGTTGAGGAAGGAACAAAACTCTCTTTAAAAAGTTCCTCTGAAATGAGTTACCATTTTTTCAGTCAGATCTGCGTATGCTTTTCAGCAGATTACGCACAGGGTCTGTGTATAGGATGCAGCTTTGCCTCTTTATTTAGATAGTAGAGAGTAACTTAGAGTAGTAACTTATTCAAATCCTCCATTAGTATCCTTGCAAAATAAATTAAATTAAAAAAAAAAAAAACAACTTTTGATTTGGGAATTACACCAGCGTACATTAATTTTACCAGGGCTGTGAACTGCACACATATTGGATTATGTAAACTTTCCTTCATCAAGTCAAACTGTCTTTTGCAAAGACTCTAATAGCCTTTTCTAGACATGTTCAGACCCACATTACTAAAGATTACTTTATGTAATGGCCCTTAAAGATCAATTGATATTGAAATAGGTTGAAATGAAATTCTCCTCTTGTGGTATGAGCAGCTTTCAGTTCAGTGGTAAATGATAAGTAATTGCCATTTGACATTTCAATATAAGATCTCTCTACTTGCAAGCTCTTTATTTTGATTAAAGGCACATTTATTGTAACCTGCTGTTCATTACAATATTTTGTGTTTACTTCAGTCATCTGAGCTTCACAGAATCACAGAATTGTCTAGGTTGGAAGAGACCTCCAAGATCACAGAGTCCAACCTCTGACCTAACACTAACCAGTCCTCTACTAAACCATACCACTAAGCTCTACACCTAAACATCTCTTAAAGACCTCCAGGGATGGTGACTCCACCACTTCCCTGGGCAGCCCGTTCCAATGCCTCACAACTCTCTCAGTAAAGAAGTTCTTCCTAACATCCAACCTAAACCTCCCCTGGCACAACTTTAGCCCATTCCCCCTCGTCCTGTCACCAGGCACATGGGAGAACTGTCCAACTCCCACCTCGTTACAGCCTCCTTTAATGTACTTATAAAGAGCAATAAGGTTGCCCCTGAGCCTCCTCTTCTCCACGCTGAACAATCCCAGCTCCCTCAGTCACTCCTCATAAGACTTGTTCTCCAGACCCCTCACCAGCTTCATTGCCCTTCTCTGAACTCTTTTGAGCACCTCAATGTCCTTCTTGTAGTGAGGGGCCCAAAACTGAACACAGTACTCGAGGTGCAGCCTCACCAGAGCCGAGTACAGGGAGCTTGAAGTAATGAACAACAAGATTTCTAATAATGATTTTGATTTATTCAAAGTGTGGTTACCTGTGACAGTAAAAATAGCAGAGGAGCTTGAATTTGGCATGAGTTTCCTGAACTGGTAGTGTTTTCTTTCCCTGATATGCAGACTTTTCTTCCCTTGGGCCTATGGATAGCGCTGAACATCTAAATCATCTATTTATTAATCTCCTGCAGCTTAAACTTGTTTTCTTCAGAAGTTATACAAAAGTTGCTTTTATATATTGTAACTGTCTTGACTAAATAAGGAAAAATCCCTAATGTAATCAGATTTATCAGAGAGACAAAGCACATAGATGGGATACCACAAACTTACCCCATAAATCATTGTACAGATTTGAAATCTTACTTCGTAGCAACACAGTGCAGTGCAGTGCAGTATAGTGCAGTTACAGTGCATAGCAAGTTGCACTGTAACTACATGTTGTCACTAATTCGTGGAAGTTTCTCATTTAAATATATTTTTCTCATTTAAAATATATCATATGTGTGTCTTTAAACGTGTCTTAGAGGGCTGGCTCTCAAACCAGCATCCACCTGAAAATGCTATGACATGTGAGATAGTAGGTTTCGTAGATGTCGGAATGCATACCAGTTGTTCATCATCTTGAATTTCTATTCATGCTATTAGTCATAGCTAGTCTTGTATTTTATAGAATGATTTCCTGGTTTCTTTTTCAGTGTTGAACAATTTAGCTAAGACTAATGAATGGATCTTCTGTGGTTCTTGGTAAATGAGCCTAAAACAAAACAGAAAGCTGTTTTGGCAACAATGTATTTGAAGTCAGTCTATCTACATAACAATTTATTTGATAGCCACCTACTGCAATTACAAATGATTATAGAACTGCCTAAGATGTGTACTGTATTGTTGAACCATAACTGTGAAAAGAGAATTTCATATAAGCTCACTGGAAGGCACTTAGCACTTTTTTATTCTGAGTTCTGTGGTATTTTTATTATAATTGCTGTTTGATTCATAATGGCATCTTAGCCTACACATAACAGCTTCCAGAAGCAGAAGTGGCTGAAGATTGATAATTTCAATTTGGGACTCTTTTTAGGATTTGTTGTTTGTTTGTTCGTTTCCATATCATTTTTGACTCACACTTCCAAACATATTTTTGGAGCAAACTCTGGCAAAGCATCCATTTTCTGACTTGAGAAGGTCAGACATTTTATTTAGGGTCTCTATTGTGAAAGTGGCCAGAGTAATCAATGCAATCCCCAGAAGCTATCACATCAGAAGCTTTACAATCACTATCCTCCTTTGAAACAGTTTGGCTTTAGCAAAATGGTTTATTTAGTTGAAGAGAACCACAGCACTGAAAGCATTGCAGCCAACTATATTCAGAAGTATGGTATCTAACAATTTGCAGAATGCAGAACAGCTAGTGAATGCAAACCAGTATTTGTATGGTTATGTGGAACTAAAATGATGATATGACTCTGTCGGAAATGTGCCTTTACGTGTCAGGAAGGAGTAAGGTTGCCAAGCAGAGTGTGTCTCTCCATGCAACAGAGTTTAGGTCCATATGGTCTCAGCATCCCGGTATATGGGTATGGTGGGCTGTGTCCCATGCAGTAGGCTTAGGAAAAATCCCAGGCTAGAACCTGCATGGTTGTTTCTCCTCTAATGATTTGTATTGGGCCATGTTGTGGTTCCTGGATTTTATGTCCCATCATAGTGCAGCTCTCCTGTGTAATCCTGTTGCCTTCTGAAGGTGACTTTAGATTGGTTAAATTCCGTTTAAATAATATATATATATTATATATATTTATATATATATATTATAAATATATATATATGTTTTACTAGTTAAAAAATACTCAAATCAGTGTGAGCTTGAGCTGCAACTGTTACAGTCATGCAACCGTTGCTGTATTTGCAGATATACTCAAAACAGGACATTGTTTTCCAAAGGTTTCCATAAATATTTAAGGGACCAATGAGCACAGATTACAAAACACAGCAAAAACCATCTAAGCAAAGCCTTTAAAGTAAAAGTAACATTTAGGAAAACAGTAGAAAGAGAATAGCCAATTTCTGTCAGTCAGGGGTTTACATTTTTTGTAGTCTGACACGTGGTTCAAGGCAAAAAAATAAATAAAATCAATGAACTGCGCTGGTGAGGCCTCACCTCGAGTACTGTGTGCAGTTCTGGGCACCACAGTATAAAAAGGACATGAAACTGTTGGAGAGTGTCCAGAGGAGGGCTACGAAGATGGTGAAAGGCCTGGAGGGGAAGACGTACGAGGAACGGCTGAGGGCACTGGGCCTGTTCAGCCTGGAGAAGAGGAGGCTGAGGGGAGACCTCATCGCAGTCTACAACTTCCTCGTAAGGGGGTGTCGAGAGGCAGGAGACCTTTTCTCCATTAACACCAGCGACAGGACCCGCGGGAACGGGGTTAAGCTGAGGCAGGGGAAGTTTAGGCTTGACATCAGGAGGGGGTTCTTCACGGCGAGGGTGGTTGCACACTGGAACAGGCTCCCCAGGGAAGTGGTCACTGCACCGAGCCTGACTGAATTTAAGAAGAGATTGGACTGTGCACTTAGTCACATGGTCTGAACTTTTGGGTAGACCTGTGCGGTGTCAAGAGTTGGACTTGATGATCCTTAAGGGTCCCTTCCAACTCAGGATATTCTATGATTCTATGATTCTATGAACTTCAATGTGATATCAGTAAAATAGTCTGGAAACTTTTACTTCCAGATTTATTTTGTTTTGGCTAGTGCCAAGAAATGGAATGAAGAAAAGTTGCAACACAGATTGACTCTTTTTAGCTGTCTCCATTTTCTGTATGAGTAGAGGCAAAACATAAAGCAAGAATTACTTTGTCATTAAGATCTGGTGATTTATAGTTGTATGCAGTGGATGGTGCATGCTTAAGAACTAAAAAGTTTAAAAAACAGTTTCTGAAACTATTCTGACGGGATTGTAGCTCACAGGCTTGTTTCTGTTTTTGTTATACCAAACTAGAGAGAACTGAGAACTATCCCAACTAAAAATATCTCATCTATTTTTTCCTTTCCCTAAAAATGATGGGAGAGAAGATAGCTGCAGAGAAATCGATGAACCAGTCAGAAACACAGCACAGGTACTTTCAGGAAAATGGCGTGAGCCACACAGTCATACCACTCAAAATTTGCTGCTACAGTGTGCACAGGAGACCTCACAGGAGCAAGAAATAGTAGATGGAAAGCTTCTCTGTGGCCAAGGTCAGAGCCCAGTGCGGTTCTGGTGGACGTGAGACTGTTACAAGTCCCATCTGTCAGGTTCAAAGAAAAGCCAAAGCCTCATCTACATATTAAAAATTGTTTAATACTTCACCCAGGGCCTGTGGGCCTGACTTATTGTTGTGTATTTATGTGCTTTGTCCCAGTATGCCCAGCGTGTGCATCAATCGGAAGAAAAGCTGCAAAGCCCTTATCCAAGGGGGATATCTGGAGCAATCCCTAATGGCCCATTGCCTTTGTAATCACTGTGCTGGGAAGAGAGGTTACTTGAATAATGCTAATGTTGGGATTAAGATATTGGACAGGGACTGAGAAATTCTGAGTTAATTTTCTGTCTATGATAGTCTATGAGAGTTAGTTAAATCATTTAATCTGTGTGCCTCACTTTCTTATCATCTGACAATTTTGTATCTCATAGGGCTGTTATGAAATGCAGTGCATTAATATGAATCATTCACGTTCTGCAATGCTGGTTGCCATGTACATGGAGAGATTTAGGCTTTCTATTTGCATGGAAGCAGTATCTTGCTCATGAAGTGTTAGTCACAAAACAGCACTAAGGCAAAACTGCCTATCATTCAGCAAACTGTGACTAATGTTTCCATATCTATACAGTAATACACATGGAAATGATTTTCCATTTAAAATGCATTGATTTTTACAGTAAACTCAGCCACCCAACCCCTTTGGTACCAGAGCAAGAGCTCAGACAGATGGATCAGTTTGGTCATGTTTGTTCAGGTCAGGCAAGAATGACATTAAAAAGCCCCCAAAATATCATCTGGAGGTGTCCATTAAAGAAGCAAAGTGCATTTAAATTTAAAATTTATTTATTTATTTTTCAGGGGCTGTATCCTGAATTTCTTAGAGACTTGGACTGAGGATAGCTCTTCCCGAAGATGTAGCTGGGCTTGTTACTTGTTTGAAATTGCTGTTCTCAAGCCTTTGATATCAAAAATATGCTGGATATTAGGCAGTAGTCTAAAAGCATATTTTTAAGAGTGCTTATTATATATTAATCTTGGTTTGGAGATGTGCAATCTTGAAATCTCTTGGTCTTGATTTGAGGGTGTAGCTTTATTCCACAGCTCTGTTGACTTCCCCCTGCTTATTAGGGACCCAACAAATGCAAACCCCGGGACACTGTGGGGCTGGTTTATTTGCCTAGCTGCCCGCAGAGGATCCTTACTGCTCCAGAGCTCTGCAGCCTGAGAGGGTTTCTCTTTCAAGTGCATCAGTCCCAGGGTCAGCCCAAACCCTGCAGCATCCTCCATCCTGCAGCAGCCCTGTGTCTGTGAGCAAGGGAGATGGTGAGTACAATCCCACACGCAAAAGTCCATCTCAAATTGAGACAACATATACTCTATATGTTCACAGAGGTAGATGTAGTTTATTCTGAATAGCAAAGCCCAGACTGAAAAAGGAAATGTTTACCAGAAGTCAATACCATGCTTGAAAGAACATTAATGAAGGAAAAGAAGAAACAGACTATGCAGCAATTTCTACCAGAAATAAAATAACCTCCAAAACAAATACCCTTTTCTTAACTTTGTTCTCAGGCTTAAAGCTCCTGTAGTGTAACTATTACCTTGATGATTTCTGAAGGGGATTCTATTTTTCTCTAAAAATATTTACAGCCCCATCAGATCTAATTATTATTGGCTTTTTCTTCAGCATTTTTCAAAGAGTTTGAGCACAACAGCATTTACCTTTTCAAGATAGGGAGAGAGAAGGAAAAATAGTTAGGTACCTATCCTCCTGGAATCCAGGCATTTACATATCCAGAGAAATGGATGCATTTAACTAGGTCATAATGAATAATAAGGAAAAGCTTGTATTACATAGCCTTGAAATAGAGCGTGTTGGTCTCCTGTTATCATTTATTATTTATTTTAATTAGTCTTAATTGATATGATGATTTGCATTTTAATAGCTACTCGGATGATTAAGGAGAAAACTTTCCCAGAACTGCAATCACGGCATTCCTAGAGCATTAACATTCAGCCCAGCTGTGTTCCTGCACGGCCCCACTGCCATTGGCATTTGGGTCCATCGCTGAGGTTATTGCTGTGGGAAGCCCTTCACCCCTTTTGGCAAATCATCACTTGGTGCTGTTTTCCCAGTCGACTTGCTTTGCTGCAGGTGCAGAAGAGCCAGTGTAGCTTACAGAGATAGCACTGACATAACGCTAGTTCGAGGCTTTCATTAATACTGCGGCACCGCATTTAAGTGCTTTGCTCGGTATGCGAGTCAGTTTTTATTTTTCTGTCTTTATAGCATCTCTGCTGGCTACTCTCATCCCAGGGTAATTGTATGGTGTCACGTTATGCCTGAATGCCAGAGGACAAGAATCAGTCGCACTGTCAGTGAAGGAACTCTTTAATGTAACCAGTGGCTTTGGAGCTGCATGCAAGCTGGCAGCCTTTGCTTACGGTGGGTGATGGCACAGCCCAAGGGTATGCTGAAGCTGTAGCCTTCACTGTGGTGCAGCCAGGTGGGTTAAGTCTCCCTGTGAAGCTGTGAGCAGCTCTTGGTATCGGGCTAATCTCATTTTCAACCAGCCTGGGTGTCCCTGCCCCTTGGGGTATTAACCCCTCCCCTGCACCAAGGGGTAGAGAAGAAGGCATGTTGTGCCTCTACCAGCACAAAGTGCTGATTGTTTCAACAGAGCCTCACGGAAGAGGTACAAACACAGCAATAGCATCAGATCCCCAGGGCAGCCCTAGGATTTACTGTACTTTCAGGCTGGGCAAAGGCATGCTGGAGCCTGGCCATCCCTCACGGCCGGATGTGAGCCAGCAGCTGCTCCCCCTGCCAGACTGGCCTGATACAGCTCTGCCTGCTGCCTTCCCTTCCTCAGCACCACTCATTATGGCACAGATCTAGCCATATCTTCTTCATAATGAAACAGAACAGTGCAAAACTATTTGTTTGTTAATTCTTAATGGGTTCCTAATACAAGCATGATTTGATATACTGAAACTGTTCACTATATCGTGCAATTGTTTTCTTTCAGTCATGTAGAAATTCTTGGCTCTTCTGAGTTTCTCCTGTGGAAAAAAATAAAATAAAATAAAATCTTTATTTTCAGAACTGGAAATTCAAGTGAAATGTTGTAGAATTTGGTTTTGTGGAAGATTTTGTTAGAGGTCAGACTGAGGGCTTTCCAGCTTGCGACAGTTAATAGGAATCTTGTGACTGACGGGGATTTCTGTGGCCACTAGGACACTTAGTCACCCTTAAAAAATACTTCAAGAGAAACATACATTTTCCTACTAGGATTTTTACATGTATTTATGCTATTGTACAGTAACATTTGCATTGTGATTATGTACTCTATTATTTCTCTACTCTCACATTAATTTGGCTGTGTTAAAAGTAGTTAGGACATGAAAACTAATAGTGCTACTCATTAAAAAAAAGCAATCAGCGGTGCAATAATTCCTGGATAAATGACTTCGGCCACACACATTAGCTTTTCAGTGTTAAAAAGCTAGTCTATTACGACCAAAAGAAAGGGAAGGTATACTCAGATCAGTACAAGCTGAGAGATAGGAACTTTTGTAGCAATATAGTATATTGTAAGGGAGACAATGAAGAAAAAGAGGTTATATTTTCTCATTGCCTTGCTACTACCTTTACTCTCAGTACAATTCAAGAAATTATTTGCTAAAATGTCATTGCTTTTCTAACTGCCCTCACAGCATTGCAATTTCTATTCTGATTATGTCTCAACCTGGATGCTCTTTGGTGTTTTGTTAATCTAATTACAGAAGTCAAATGGTAACAGTTCTGCTCTTTGCCCTCACAACTTTTCTCTTCCTGTTTCTTTGTTTAAAAAAGCAAACAACCTGAAGCAGACAAATAGGAACATAGCTTACTGTTATCCACTTGTACATTATGCCATACTGGAGGTTCCCACGGTCCTCTCCAAGCCCCAATTGCTGCTGCTCTGAGCAGCTCAGCTGGAATCAGGGTCTGCACCTTTGGGACACTCATAACAAAAAATAATCAAAATACTAAGATATATCACAGCTTCTCTTTCCTTGTGAGGGGCATAAGTAAAATTAAAATGGTGCCAGTGGGTTTTTGCTGCTGACCCTGACGAGGCCAGGATGTGTTGCTGTGCTGCTCTGCCAGTGTCTGCTTTGTCCCTTGGTATCTGAAGCTGAAACCAGGGTTGCTGGAAACTGCTATCCTCTCTTATGTATCCAACCACCAGTTCAGACTGTGACCTACATTTCTCTAAAATGATTTATAATAGTGTTAATAACTCTGGAGCACAACATTATCACACTTCTTTAAAGAAAACTCTTAAATTTAGCAGTAATACTGAGTTGTTTTTTTTTCTTTCTTTCTTTCTCTCAACAGTACATTACTGTGCCCAGCAAAGCTCCCTGTAATGCCCATGGGAATCCTAGTGAAGGTTTAGTGATCCCTTATTTCCTCCTTGCTCTGTGGCTGCTTTCATGCAGCTCTAAGTGCCTGGGAGGCAATGACACGTCCATGTCCATGTCCAGAGGAGAGCAAATGACTCTCCCAGGTGCTCTGTGGACACCCATCCTCTAGGATTATCTTGTTCCCATTATCAAAGACCCCCAAACTCCAAACAGGCCCTAAATCCTGTCTTGCAGGAGAGAGGGAAGAGGGCTATCAGCTCCAGCACAGATGAGTTTCCTCAAACTATGTGAGCTGGTCTTGGGTTGTTATAATATGGAAACCCTATACTGACATATGTCAGCAAAAGACTATTTTAAACATACGGAAACCCATCCAGCTCCGGGAAAATGCAGACCTTCCTAAGGACATTTTACGATACTTTATTTAGTCCAAGGGCCAGTTTTCTAGAAAATGCGTAAATGTCACACAGAAAGCCCTGTGCTTCAGCGGGGAGTTAGGTGAGAAGACCTAATAGGTCTTTTCCATTTCTCACCTCTGAAACTCAGTGTAGTCTATTTTTTTTTAATGTTGGTGATTAGTGGGGTGTATCTGTGTGTGCTGAAAAAGAGACTGGCTATATAGCCATTTTTTACTTGCTCTGATATGTACTTTGTCTTTTTATGAAAAAGAAATTTTAAAAATTCATAGTAAAAGAGCCTCAGATTACTTATAAGCAGACTAATCAGGTTGTGTCAGTACAAAGCATGTGCCTAGGCACAGTCTCTGCTGAGCAAGGGTATGACTTCCACTTTTAATGCATGCTATCTTTTGCTGTTGGGCCTCTGAGCCTTGACTTGTGTTTTATCTTTCAATTAAATTCCCTTCAGACATGTGAATTTTGTCAATGCTTAGTTCTCCCACACAAAAATCTGGTTATATTATGTGATATTTTCTTCAAATCTTTACTGTTCTGCATGGCATTTTCCACCCCCCTTTTTTAATTTTCCTTTGCTGTAAGGAAAATCTGTTTTTAACTACGTCTGGAGCTGTGTCCTTTGTCTGTCACCAGTGTCTCTCAGACGGCAAATCTGTCTGTATAGAGAGCATCCTACCCAAGACCCTCTACTCCCCACCAAAAGAGGGCTGTGGGCAGCCTGCTCCAGGCAGGGGGACCAGGAGGAGCAGGGGGCTCCTTCACCCATGGGTGTTTTTTTTTTTCTTCCCTTCATTTTCTGTTTTTTTTTTTGAGTGATGTCTGTCCAGACAAGCTGAGAGGATTTTGACAGATTTCTGATTAGGGACAACTGAGAGCAGGAAGAGAGGAAAAAAAAAAAAAAAAGAGAAAACAGAAGAGGGAACTAATGCAATCTGTTGTCTGAAGGAGTGAGATATTAAACAGGCATTGACCTCGGGTATGGCTCTGGTTCATGCTTCAGCTCTTGCTTTCAGTCCTGTGTGTGTAGACACAGGCAATGTTGGTGGCAGGGTGATGTTCAGCCCCAATGACATTAGAGGTGTCTTCCAACCTTTATCCCATGGTCCTGAAACACCGGGCTGGTGCATGGCCTGGGAAGAGCTCGGCAGTGCTGCACCTCTGTTCGCACCATGGCTAAAACAGCCCTGGCTGACTTCATACGTGACTGTTGTGTATTTCATTTCTGATAGCAGCTTCTATTTGTAGCTTTACTTGTGTATTTCCTTTCCCAGTGCATTTGTAGTGTGGCACCTGAGTAACCCTCTGTTTTCAGGTAGCTCCTAATTCAAAAATGTTTTGTGCATTTCATGCATTTTATGGCAGCTTTCAGGAGCCATAAAGGAAAAAAGTTATCCTTTCTCAAACACAGTTGTGTTTCTTCAAAGCTGTGTTTTGAGGCCCACTCTTTGTCCTTTCAGCTCTGTCAGTGAGTAAAGCCACCTGCAGCTGGAGAATATGAAAGGATGAGGGCTTTACAGGGCACAGCCAGGAATATGGAGAGCTTTTAAGTTATTGTTTTGTTGTAAAGAAAAGTGCTTGGTTGGCTGTTGTTTCATCATGCCTTGATTACAGAAATTAAATCCTGACATTAATGAAACTTCTAACAAAAGCAAGGCCTTTTTTTGTTTCAATGGGAGCTGCAGTGAGGGGCAACAGGAAACTGGGACTAATACACAGACTCAGTGAGTCTGACTTCTACCCTTGGCAACTCAGTCTGGCAGGCAAAGTGCCTTTTTGACCTGTTCCCATAGTCATTGTAGATTTTTTTTGTCTTTACCTGGGGTAGGACTTGGCCTTGGAGGACTGCTTCAAACTTGCACTGATTTAAGGTATTCTGGGAAGGAGCATTTGTTTCCCTATCACTGGGTGTCCTTTACATGTGCCAGCTAGACCTGCCAGTGATTGCAGGTTGTCACACAAAGCATAGCTGGCCTTTACGGTCTGCTTCCCCCACTCCAATCCCACTCTGTCCTTGCTGCACAACACTGTTTTCAAAGGGCTGTGCTAGCGGGAACTATCATCAAAGCCCACACCTGACATTATAGTTTCTCTCACCATATAATTCAAAGAGCTCTTACGTACCAGCCCATATACATGAACAGGATCTCATCTTTGCACGATTTTGAGGGATCTCATTCATTTTATGTCAAAAAAGATCAAGTTAGGGTAGTTCTTGGGGAAACAGGATGTTTCTCCTACTGTCCTGCTACATGAAATTTCCAAATTAATGATCTGGTTGAGCTCTACAAGAGGAGGTTTACAATGCAAATGCAGAGAGTCTATCTGTTAACTGACCCACTCCCTTTGCAGAGACCTGGAAAGATACATTTATTAACCCTCCCAGCTGCACTCCCAAAAGTCTTGCTCAAAAACTCTTGTGTTTGCAGCATACTCACTTACATATGATCCTTGAACTAAAAGTTCAAATCCAGTTTGAATGCACAGGGCAATGTACTAGGAAGAACTGACAAGTTTCAACCTTAATTGTACTTTCTTAACTGAGATACGAATATAAGCAAATTCTCCCTTCAGATAAGCTGTTGTGGAGGACCTCCCTGACTGGAATAATTCAAGATTAACCACTGCATCTAGTTTCAGTCAAAAAGTTCTCAATCGCTGGTTTACGGATTAAATGATCTCATCTAAGATTTAACACATTGATTCAATTACTTCAACTTGTGCTTCAAACACCATCAAAGCATTGATTCTTTTCCCTTAATTCTTTTGAAAGGCTAATTCAGACTGACTCATTAACTAGAGATGACTGCAAATTTGGATAATGCATTTAAGTGAAGAGGCTTGATCCGTCTAGATTAAAAGATTTTTTGTAGCTGATGTTTAACCTCTGAAGTTCATAAACTGAGCTACTGTTAATGAACACGTTTCATTTTCAGACATTTAAGCATCCTCCCACTTCTTTTTGCGCCCTGAAATCAAAAGGGATACTCCCTGAGCTGCAAAATGCAACATTTATGCTAATTTGGTATCATTATAATTATTTCACAGTAACTGCAAAACCTATGTGCAAACAGTTACATAAGCGACATGAATAAATACAGAAGCATATTGTTTGTTTTGCCAAGTAAATCAGAACATTAGAAGAATAAACTATTATATTACCTAATTAGCCATAATCCAGGAAGGGTGTTTTCATGAGCAGGAAGTCAGACAGGTAAAATCTGTCTTGAATCACTTGTTTAGGGAAAAAAAAAAAAAAAAAAAAAAAAAAAAAAAAAAAAGTTGCAAGTAAAACCGATTTGCACTCATTTCCACTCATTTCTGACAACTTTCCTGGTAGCTGGAGCAGGTAGAGATGTGGAAGAAATAATAATGCATGACTTCAAGAAAAGGGAGTTTTTCCACAGTATTGTCAGCATAAATAAAAGAACTTAAGTATTAAAACATACAGTTTTGGTGACTAGGTCACAGGTATGAGGACAAACACCTCCTGAAAATGTTGTCTGTGGTGTTGGGATTGCTAGAAATTATGCTTGATTGCAATAAAAAGGAATTAACCTTTAAAAAGGGGTCCAATTTCTCTCAGTTTAACAGAATATATTTTATAGAGCTCTTTTTTCCACCAAAATACTTGTTTAGTGTAGGACAGTAAACAGTTTACTGTAAAACAGGCTTCTGACTGTACTGATCTCATGAGATGTTGACAGTAGAAGTAGAATTGGGTGAAAAAAAGTCTGTAAATATTTTTTTCCAGAAGTTTTGCATATTCAGGAAGTATTTGGCAATTCAAATAAGTAAGTCATCTTTTCTTCAGACAGAAGAAAACTGAAACTGGGCACAAGTCCAAGGCTCCCAGAGGATAACTCACAGCAGCATAGCACGTGACAGGGCACCGGCAAGGGAAATATCTTCTCCCTGGAGAATTTTCAACCTCTTCCAGGCATCCTGAAAGGATTTTAAAGACACACCCTTCACATCATCAACACAGGCACAGGCAAAAGAGCCCTCCTCTCTACTTCACCTTACACAAAAGAGAATGTTGTCAAGGAGAAGGATTCCCTTGGTCTCTCTCCTTCCTTCTCTGACATCTTGGTGCAGCTGGCAGTCTGCCTGACGTGATGTCCATCAGAGATTGGACACCTTCATTTTTGCCCTGGATTTGTCCATATTCTAAGCCCTACCGTATTTTAGTTCTCTTGTTGAATGTGATTGGAATTTTTTCATACTAAGTGTTCATCCCATGATGTAATAGTTATAGGGCTCATTTTAGAACCATAGAATATCCCGATTTAGAAGGTACCCATAAGGATCATCGAGTCCAATTCCTGGTACCACACAGGTCTAGCCAAAAATTCAGATCATGTGACTAAGAGCACAGTCCAAATGCTTCTTAAACTCCAACAGGTTTGGTGCCATGACTGCATCCTTGGGGAGCCTGTTCCAATGTGCGACCAACCTCTCAGTGAAGAACCTCTTCCTGATGTCCAGCCTAAGCTTCCCCTGCCTCAGCTTAACACCATTCCCTCAGGTCCTATCACTGGTGACTAAAAAGAATAGATCAGTGCCTGCCCCTCCACTCCCCCCTCATGAGGAAGCTGCAGGCCATGGTGAGGTCTTCCCTCAGCCTCCTCTTTTCCAGGCTGAACAAGCCAAGTGACCTCAGCTGCTCCTTGTATGTCTTCCCCTCTAGGCCCTTCACCATCTTTGTAGCCCTCCTCTGGACACTCTCCAACAGTTTAATGTCCTTCTTGTACCATGGTGCCCAGAACTGAACACAGTACTTGAGGTGAGGCTGCACCAGTGCCGAGTAGAGTGGGAAATTAGGGAATGGATACCACAGTAAGTGAAGTATGGTTCAGGATTGGGGCACACCAGACTGGCGCTGGGCCCTCAAATAGGTCTGTTTATGAGGTCCCTGGTCCCACTAACATGGGTGAGACACCTATGTTTGAAATTCAAGCCATGCTACAGTATGAAAAAATCCTCAGGTACACATCACTGCAGAACAAGACAGACCAGCAGAGAAATAGTATTTAGAATCTCTTACATTTGTGCAGGTGACTGTAGCCAGAGGAAAGTTTCACAGCTGCTTAAATGTTTTCTCTGATTTGGTATGGTCTTCTATGAGTTTTTTTCTTTGATAAATCAGTGGTATAGCTCTGTTGGAAATGATAAGCTTCTTTGTGGGCTGAGGGCTGGTGGATGTGTCAGTGGGGTGTGATTGACGGGTCTGCTGCAGTGGCTGCCTGATTGTGTCCATGCAGTGCTTAGGAGGCTACAAAACACCTCGTCAGGGAGCTGACCTGGTGTTTGTAAACAAGCTGCAAGGGATGCGAGTGAGATGCAGGACTTGCCACCAAAACAGCCGTCATAATCCTTTTTGGTAATAGGAAGAGTCAGGCTGGTGAAGGGAACAATGTGTCCCTTGCTCACAAATGATATCTATTCACTGACATGGGTGCTCTGGTCCAGAAATTTCTTATTTACATCTCAGCAGTTAATGCCTGAAAGAAAACAATATCCTTTCAGTGTGAGTCATTGGAAATAAAACTATGGGAGAAAGCTTGGGTTTGTGTTAAGATGTTCTTGTTTGCTCTTTGGTGCGTATAATTAAGTCTGAATATTTCACATTCAGGCTACATCGAGGTTGTCCTAAAAGTAGTTGTTGTAAGGGTGTAAGTCATTTCATCCTGCAGGAAAGACTTAGATATGACTTCTCTTTTCTTTTCATTGACTTAAGGGAGAACAAGTTCAGGTAGGTTATGACTAGATGTCTATATTTTAGATGTTTAAAGAGAAGGGAAATGATGCTCACCTGATGTGTCTGGAAACAGATACCTGAGGTTTACCAGCGTGTGTAGCCAAGCCAGGCTCTCTCAAGGTCACTTCCCTGGGAATCCCCAGAACTGCCTTTGGGTGGCTCTCTTTTTGTCAATATATTGGAGAATACTAATTGTTAGCATCTTGCCCAGCTCTCCAAAAATAGAGCAGCCCCAAATCATGGCCAATGTAAAGCAGTGCCGCATCAAAATCTGTGGCAAGGATCTGGCTGTGAAATGCTCAAGTTTTTGACACATCACTTTGGAGAAGCATCTCTGTCTTCTGTCTTGCTGTGATGTGCTTCACGGGAAGCGTCACTGCTGCGGGTAGTCCAAAGGGGCAGCATTAGGTGAGCAGAACTGTGCTTGCACTCCACCCTGCAACAGAAGAAGAAGTTGATGTTTATGCAGGGAATAGAAGTTGATGTTTATGCAGGGAATAAATCAAAGGTTTTTCATCAGGAAGGTCTCTTCCCTCCCCAGAGTGAAGGGCATCTCCTGCACAGTCCCCACTTGGGAGGGAGGCATCAGGAGCTGCCTTTTGCTCACACACCACACAAAGACAGGCACTGTCTTCTCATGCTTCTCCATGCCCCTAAATATTTGTCATAACTTTCAGGCTACTGAACCTTCGTGCTCATTGTCTAAGCCCATAGACCTGGAGATCAGTCTTCTAGTGGTGGGTATTAAATTTGCAGACCTCAAAGCTTTCCAGCAGCTGTATGGCCTCTGCCACCTTCCTTAAAGTGTCTTTTGTGTCACTTCCAAACTAAAACTACTCTGTGCAACTCAGTATTATGTTCATACATGCATAAAAATATATGTCTGTGTGTTATCCAGATTTACATGTGCATATATATATGCATGTGTGTTACAAATGTATTTATCCCTGTAACATCACTTGAGAGATAATACTTCTGCACTTTCATTGAATTTATTTGCTTATTAGGGTGTGCAATGTCCCCTGGAGGGAACATAAATCTTTTGTAGAAGATTTTACATATACATGGCAAAATTGTCCCTCTAGCAATTTGTTTCCTGACTGAAAGAGAAGGAAAACAGATTTAGAAAGAAAATAGTAGCAAGCTGAGTCCAGGCTTGCACAAAAATTCGTTGTGATTTCCAGACTCCCAGAGTAAGGTTCAGTTCCTTGAATTTCATTGCTTGAGACCCCACCAGTGGCAACATGCCTCTGGAAAGCAAAGGCACAGCTCCCACAGTTGCACCACATCACACCCTACAACCCTCACCTGCAGATTGGTACTTCAGGAGGAATATTTGGAGGAGGCAACCCTGGAAAAGCAGAGCATCTTCCTTCTCCTTTACCTCTTATTTTCAGCCCTTCGTTATAGTAGGGTTTTTAATTCCTGTTCCTGTTTATTGCCCTGTGCTCGCTTTGAGGAACAGATCTGCAGCACCTGTAGGGTTGTCCTGCAGGGGAGCAGCTCACCTCTCATGTGGTGCTCACTCAGACCTACTCTGCATGTGGCTGCATTGCCAGAGTAAGGCTGGAGCTGCAGAAGGGGAGGGACAAACCAGAAAGATGAAATGAAGAGGGTGCTGAGCAGGCTGGAGTGCTTTCCTGTGGAGCTCAGAAGTTTGGTTTGCAAAGATTTGAAAGATGCTCTAAAGCTATTTTCCAAAACTAATACTTACAGAGGCATTACAAGCCTGCGTGGGCTTCTGGGAAACAATGTTTTTTGTAATGTTTTCCAAATCATGGCAAATCATGTTTTTCCCAAAATTCCACTCTCAGTCATGGAGTTGAGGAAAATGATTTCTCTCTCAAATTGACAAACCCTGCCACTGCTGGGTATGTGTTCCCTCTACCCTTGTACAGACAGCCAGGCAAAAACTTCAGGGAAAACCTCCAGCTCTGATGTTTGCTGGACAGAGTCGGTGTACTAGGGCCAGACAACCGAGTCCAGCTGCTTTTCTTTCTTTTTTTTTTTTTTTTTTCTTTTTCCCCCTCCTTCAGTATACCATACATACATTTAAATTGAAGTCCTCTGAATTCTCAGGGACAATATCCCTGAGGATTAACTTTTCCTACTTCTGGGCACAGCCAGCTTGCTGTGCTGACTCTTCAGAAGCAACCCTGGGGTTATTTTCTTGTCTTTGGACCTAGTGCAGCCACACAGTAAGCAGATATACGCCCAAATCATCTCTTTGAAAGTTGATGTTAGGATCAATAAAAGGGCCAGAATCTGATCTTTTGCAGATTAGTCATCCTGAATGTGAAAGATGCAGGTGGTATGTTTGTCCACAGGCAGGTCCGAGTATAGGATAGCTTGCTTTTATAGCATTTAGGCAATTCTCTATTGGAACAGTTAGATTAATGGACGGATGATTAGACTTGGCTAAAATGTACGTGAAACTCACTTTTCTTACTCTGCATGTTCCCCTGTATGCTTTGCATCAGCTGCATACCGAGTTTCCTACTCAAGTCTATAGGTTTGTGTGCTACTCTGCATGGAATTTACTGAAATCCAAGGACTTAATTATTCCCTAATTTGATTCGGTGGGAGTTTTGCCATTGACTTAAATGGGAAAAAAGCTGCGAAAAGGGATTTGCATGCATTGATTTAGTATGCTGCAAGTGAAGGTTGAATGTGTGAACTTGGAGGGGAAACAAGTTCAATGTCTTAACAATCATGACATCCCCCTGAGATGAGATTTCTCCTGTAAATATGTGGAAAGTATAAATAAGGTGTATATTTTGTTTCAGATTCACAAATAGTAATGAAAAATTTTGGCTTCAATATGGAAATTATGAAGCTGAATAAATTTTTTTCCCCAAAAAATATTTTGTCCAGGCATTTCAGTAGTGGTTTATTTTAGATCTAGCAACATAATCTGTGACCTTGCTTTAAAATAGTTATAATTTTTAAATATATCTATAAATACCTGTGTGGCAGACTGGGTAGATAACTGCCACTGCAGCCACGGCAACCGATCTTCTCCAAGTCCCTTTGCAATAAATAGATAAAAATACAAGATGAGAGAGCACCAGTGGGTAGAGAGAAGTGGATGAGTGTGATGGCACTGGAGAGTAGCAGTGACCTGGCTCCTGATGTGGAACAGAGGAAAGAGAGTAACTCCTCTTTGTTCACCAGCACCATAGGAACTAGGTAGAGGGGTTCTACTGCTTTCAATCAGACGGGCTTTCCAGGTGGCATTTGCATGGATAAACTGGCATAAATTGGTTCCCGACCCACTTATTTGTGTATGATCAGTGAGTATATATTGTGGGAATCTTGAAGTACTGCCAGCTCCTTGTCAAGCTTTTGGCAAGAGGGCACAATACTGGAGATAGCCTGCTATCTTGTCTGACTTCATTTTCCAATGTACCAGATGTACATTGTTCATTCTTCAGTGATCTCTGGGGTGAGTTCAGCTTTGTTTGGTCTGGCTTTTCCCCTAGTGTTTTCAGGAGTCCTCCCTGCATGTCCTAACCTCTGTATTGGCTGTATTGGCCTTCCCTACAATCCTAATTTCCCACTTTTGCTAAATTCCATATAATACACTGAAATTAATAAAGCACGAGGAACACCCAAGGCTTTAATAAACAGAGTTCAGCTGTCTCAGAATCTGAGAAAGGTGCTGTCACAAAACATACTATAAGTGAAATTAAATGGTTAAAGCTGATTACAAACCCAGAGAGTCAGAATGAATAACAAGTATTGAAATTTTAAAAGACCCTTGCTTTCCATATTTGCATTTTAATTATTTTAGGTTATAAATGTAAATCTGAAATTACATTTACACCAGCTAAAATAGGGTCAGACCCTTTTTTGGCCCTCCTGGGTACATCCCCTGCAGTATGTAGTTTATGGCATTGGGGCACTTCTTTCAAATCATTGATAAGAATGCTGAGTTTTCTGCTGAGTACCTTACAGCAGGGTCATAGGAGCCTCAGGGATGTTAATACTGCTGCCCTGGTTTGGGATTTCAGCAAAGGCAGCTTAATAGAATTCTCTGGGAGCAGGATTAGGCCATTGAGTGGATATAACTTCAGGCACGTGTTAATCTATTCAGAGGGCTGCTCTTGCTTTAATTGGCAGCTGGATCTTTGCTTCTTAGCCACTGAGGATGTAGTGACAAGGATAAATGGTACCACAGGACTTGGCTACAATTTCTAGCTGTCTGGACTTCATATGAGCTCAAAGTCATGTCCGTGTTAATGGAAGAAAAAGCTGTTGAAAATAGAGCGTTACAATTGTCACTGTGCAGACAAGCAAGTGGCCCTGCGGGGACAGGCTTCTGACAGCTTTATTTATAATCCTTCTCCAAACAGACTTCCATGCAGCTCTGCATGGGGTTACATATAAGGCACGAGTTATGTTGTGTGTCTTCTGGTAAATCAAATCCAATAAGAAATGCATTAAAATTTGAACCTACAATTTTCATTTTCCATTTAAGTCATGATGACGCTCATTTGTGGGATTTTCTGGGTGAGGAGTGTTCTTTAATGCAGTCATTTGCAGCAGCAGAAGCTACACATGAGCCCCAGTACTTTTAAGCTGAATCATTGCGTTGCCCACAGCTGCGTGGCCATTGCTTAGCACGGGTAAGGTAGGTATGCTGGGAGGTTCCAAGGAGGAGATAGAGATGGTTGCATCACAGATGGAAAGCAGAGAAAGGTTCACTGATCAGAGCTGAAGCTAAAATATCTGTTTAATGGAACAACTTATTTCCTAGTTTATAGCAGTAGCTGATTTAATTGATTGCATGTGGCTGGCTTTGTATACTGTTTTGTCGGGGAGACCAGACTCAGCTGGTGCAAGCAGGATAACTCTCCGCTGACTGCCACTGATAATCCAGCATCATCTATCTCTGAGAGCTCTGTTCCATTTTATTTGTCTTTTTTTTTTTTTTTTTTTTTTTTTTTCTTATGGCTCAGCCTTCCTTCCAAAACTGCCAGCTTCTCTGCTGTAATAACCTAGCATTATTTGGAGTCAGGAACTTGCCACTCAACATGAGAAAAGATGCAAGAAATGTTCTTTACAGTGAAGTTACAGTGAAGTCCCTCACCCATGCTTATATTTCAGCAGACTCTTGCTCTTTAGCAACTAAATACCAGTCTGAAAATGAACGGGCTGTTTGTATATCTAAGGTTAGGTCATATCTGTTATTTAAACCGGAACTGGAAGGTCAAATAACTGAGAGGTTTGCTAGTAACACAGGGGAAAGGAAGATAGGAGTTTCTCTTTCTGTGTGCAGGCTTCTTGCTGATGATAACGTTTAAAAGCATCTGTGAAATAGGCTGTGAATCAAATAAATATTCATCTGGAAAAACAAATTAGGAACAGACAGTTCCAGAATTAACCAAGCATGCAAAGCCCTCTGTTGATGTAGAAATTTGAGATTTCCATAGTCCTCTGAGCATTTCCCAAAGAGTATCTAAATGGTCCCCAAGGTTATTTTGAGAATAGAAATGATCTATAATCATTATGATATGGTGAATAGTTAAAATTGGTTAAATATAGTGGGATTTTTAAACTACTATTTAAGATACTGATAGCTACATGCTGGGTAAATTTGTGTAAACCCTTGTTTATAAAGACATCTGTACTCTGATGGAAAATAATAATGAAGGTAATTTTTTTTTTTGAGTGTTTGTGTATTTTATTTTAAAGACCTTTGGATTAGGCATTTTGCATACATTTTCTAACAGCAGCCTTTCCAAAAATCTAAGCTGAAGAAAGGAGTCAATGAAGCGATTTCACAGAATTCATTGAGCTTCTGATCAAACCCAGGAACTGGATTTGTTCGTGTTTCATATCTTTAAATCAGACCATTCTTGTAGCAAATTGTACAGGGATAGGGATTTGCAGTCATGGTAGAAGCGTTGGTCCTGGACTTCCTGATAAGGCATGTCCCAGGTGAAATTGTTGGGCTTTGCCATGGGAAAGTTACATTTTTTTTGTGGTGTCCTCTTTATCCCTTTCAAATGTAAAAGACTGCCACCCCAGATCGTGCTGAAATTAGAAAATCTTTATTTAAGTAGGATGGTCAGACTGATAATTCTTTTAACTTAAATACACAGTGGCTGCTGTAATAATCACTCTTGATAGGTAGTTCCGCAGTTAGGACTGGGCTGTGTAGGGCATCCACAGCAGTGATTGCCACTCGTGTAGGGAAAGTAAGTTCAGATATACATGTTCTGAGCTGGCAGTACTGAGTCCCTCTGTGCTGCTTTCCCTGCAGCTGAGTATTACTGGTATCTAAGGTAACTAGTTTATAACTGTTTTTCATATTCTTCTTCTTTTTATTTTTTTTAAATGATTTTCTGTACAAAATTCTTTGCAGACTTACCTGTAGACAAGTTCTCATTTACAGAGAAGAATCCCTTGGCCACTTCAAACTCATCACAGTTTTCATGTTTTCCGTAATTATCCATAACTTATTGCAGGTCCATCAAGTTCTCCCACACCATACTAATGGCATGGTGGTGCTTTGTGTTTTAGTTGTAATAGCAATTCACCAACTGATTGAAATCTTTCTTGTCACGAATATTTTAATGAGAGCTATAGACTTTATGCCTGTTGAAAAAATGTAATTTTCAGACATCTGTAGTTGCCAGATGACACAGTAGAACAGAGGTATGAACTGCTCGAATGAATAAACGTCTAATAGACTGATCAGAAAATTACACTGTAGCTGCTTCATTTTACCTTTCTTTACTGCTGCCCATTTTCTAAACCGATGGCCCAATTGACAAGTAATATTTTGGTGCCTTTGTAGGTTTCATTAAACAAAGATCAGGGAAATAAAATAATGGAAACAAATATATTCTCCACTGGCAGGACACCTGAATGGACAATTTGCATGTTCTGTAAAAGCTGTCTCTCCCAGGAAAAAGGTCAAAGGGAGCAGAAGTAAAGGAATCTAAATATTCCTTGTGATTTCTTCTGTTTAAGCTGTAAAAATTGAGCGTATCACTTAGAGTGACAACCACACTGGAGTCACCTGGTAAAAATCCTTGGAGCATGTGAGCACAGGAGTGATAGGAGCCATTTGGGCACCCTCCCTGTGGGTATGAAGGAAGCAGGGAGGGTGTGATGGTTAGACCTTGAAGGCATCTTGTTGGGGTTTCTAGGGAGGGATGACACCACCCTTGATCTGAACTACCTCAACAGACACAAGCTGGATGTCAGCTTTATTTATTTATTTATTTATTTATTTATTTATTTATTTTGTCCAGGGTCCATAAAGACTTCACAAGGTCGTTGGGGGATATTAAGAATTAATGTTCATAGAGAACTTGGAGAGCCTTCATCTCTTATTTGCTCAGTGTTTTGTCACTGCTCTACTGCGAGAGCCAGAGCCCAGAAATAGTTTCTAATGAGAAAGGTATTTCTTTCCTCTTGTTCCCATTACATGAATTTCTTCTCTTTCACTGTTACAGTGGATGGAAAAGGCAAACAGTAAAAGTTGTGCTGGAAGACAGATAGCTATCACTGTGAAGAACATTACCTTCTAAGAATGACATGGGTCCTTTAGAAAAAGAGAAGCCTGGGAGAGGGACAAAATTATTTCTCTAGTTTTAACTGAATGCTTGAGATTCTAGCAAAGCAGAAGGCATTATTGCCAGCAAGCAGAATACCTGTCCACTCTGGGGTAAAAAGGGACCAGCAATCACATAGGGAGATAGTTAACCTACATGTAGTAATCACCACATGATTGTAACTGTAGGTCAGTCTAAATATTGCAGATCTGAACTGATGATCAAAGCATGAAAAGCTTCATATTTCATTACCAGCCCTATGAATCTCAGTTGCTAGCAATACCAATAGGAAGTATTTTAAAATATTGAAGTAAGATGACATTAAAAAAAAATAATGAAGGGAAATGAAAAAGTACTGATTTACACATGCATGTACTTTTTTTTTAAAATCAGTCTTCAACCTTATTGGTTGATGGTATGAAAGATTAAAAAATCTCTTTACTTATGGACTGAGAGATGCATTTTATTAATCCTGATAAGCTTAATTGAAACCAGATGTCAGGCATTTTAAAAATATGGAGATTTTTTTGGCTCATGCTCAGCAGTCAAAATTCAATGTGTTTGCAATCAGCTTGATGGTCCTAAAACAGGAGAGGCTGGGAGAAGTGTCCCAAAACCTCCTGCTTGCTAGAAAGAGGTGAAGAGACATAGGTATATCTTGGTTGGAGGTTGTCTGGGCACTTGGGCTTATTTTCTTGCCATCTCAAAGTCTTTCCTGTATGATCTGTCTCCCTGTCTGAGTGGTAATATAAGATGCTCAATTGTCAAACCATTAGGAGTTAGACAAGGATTAAATATGACCACATGTTCAGGTTTTAAAGATGATAGTAAGAAAAAAAAAAAAAAGGCAGTGATTTAATGTAAGGTAAGCAAAGCAGCTAATGCAGGGCTTATTTTTTAACTTCCCTGATTCCTTTGATCAGACCTGTTGGATTTCAAGGAAATATCTTCAATTTTTATGAGCCAACCAGGTTTTTAGCCATGAGAAGTCAGGACAAGGACAGTAACCATCTGGTTACCACTACTTTGACAGATGTCTCATCATGGGGCTGCATTCTCCTCCTTCAATCTTACTGAAAGTCAATGCCAACTGCCTTTCTCCTCATTCAAGTGGTGTACTCAGGAAGGTATCATGCTCTTGAGAGTTTGTTTAATTAGGAGGAGCCTGAATAGATATAACTAGGTCTGAAACCTGATAGAAATGTGTTCATTAAACACATTTTTTGTCATAAATTGGTAGACTACCTCACAGTGATAAACAAAAAGGTCAGACTGTGCTATCTCAAATGGAAATCATGTTCTTCCTCCTCCACAGGCTGCACTGGGGCTCTCTTTTGCATCCCATGTCTTTGTGATGTGGTGGTACTGTTGGTACCATCCTCCAGTGACCGAGGACTTCATTCTTTCACAGAATTTTCACAGAATTTCTAGGTTGGAAGAGACCTCAAGATCATCGAGTCCAACCTCTAACCTAACACTAACAGTCCCCACTAAACCATATCCCTAAGCTCTACATCTAAACGTCTTTTGAAGACTTCCAGGGATGGTGACTCCACCACCTCCCTGGGCAGCCCGTTCCAGTGCCTCACAACCCTCTCAGTAAAGAAATTCTTCCTAACATCTAACCTAAAACTCCCCTGGCGTAACTTTAGCCCATTCCCCCTCGTCCTGTCACCAGGCACATGGGAGAACAGGCCAACCCCCACCTCGCTACAGCCTCCTTTAATGTACTTATACAGAGCAATAAGGTCACCCCTGAGCCTCCTCTTCTCTAGGCTGAACAAGCCCAGCTCCTTCAGCCGCTCCTCGTAGGACTTGCTCTCCAGGCCCCTCACCAGCTTCGTCGCCCTTCTTTGGGGCCCAAAGGGGGGGGCCCAAAACTGAACACAGTACTCAAGGTGCGGCCTCACCAGAGCCGAGTACAGGGGGACGATCACCTCCCTAGCCCTGCTGGTCATGCTGTTTCTGATACAAGCCAGGATGCCGTTGGCCTTCTTGGCCACCTGAGCACACTGCTGGCTCATATTCAGCCGACTGTCCACCATCACTCCCAGGTCCTTCTCTGCCTGGCAGCTCTCCAACCATTCCTCTCCCAGCCTGTAGTTCTGCTTGGGGTTATTGCGCCCCAGGTGCAGGACCCGGCACTTGGCCTTGTTGAACTTCACGCAGTTGACCTCAGCCCATCGGTGCAGCCTATCCAGATCCTCCTGCAGAGCCTTCCTACCCTCGAGCAGATCGACACACGCACCTAGCTTGGTGTCATCTGCAAACTTCCTGAGGGTGCACTCAGTGCCGTCATCCAGATCATTGATGAAGATGTTAAAGAGGACCGGCCCCAGCACCGAGCCCTGGAGGACGCCACTAGTGACTGGCCTCCAACTGGACTTGGCTCCATTTACCACAACTCTTTGGGCCCGGCTATCCAGCCAGTTTCTAACCCAACGAAGCGTGCGCCAGTCCAAGCCAAGAGCAGCCAGTTTCTTGAGGAGAATGCTGTGGGAGACGGTGTCAAAAGCCTTGCTGAAGTCAAGGTAGACCACATCCACAGCCTTTCCCTCATCCACCCAGCGCGTCACTTTGTCGTAGAAGGAGATCAGGTTCGTCAAGCAGTTCCTCTTGCATATAGGGGCCTCATGGTGCTGGGAGCTGCCTACAAGTTCTGGGTCTTGACTGATCTACTGCTCACAAGTGCTAAGATTTAATCCAAACCTCAGCATAATGGTGAAACTATCTCAGTGCCCATGGAAGCAGAGCAGTGTACAAGGCAGTAAACCGAATCTGTTTGAAGTCAGAAGTGTTTCCACCAGATTCATGCTTCAGACCCAGGAAGGTAACTTTGAGAAGCAGCAGTTCTGATTTTCATCTAGACATCCATCAGATGCTTAACAGAATGCTCTAATATATTTTTTACCCATCTTGAGATCAGCTCTGCTTTCTGATAAGGTGTGGTGTAGCCTTGCTGTTTGCCAATGCTTTTGTTTAATGCTTTCACAATTACTAAATCTCAGCACCTAAGAGAATGGGTGGACCGTGAGACATGGCTTCACTCCCTTCCTCAGGGTACCTAATGGCAGACTTTTCTGGAGAAAACACTTGGTAAGGAATAGGCCTGGAATTTGCTGCCATGAGCAGGGAGAGGAGAGGTAAAGGGCCCAGCAGGGCTCAGTGGCTCTATATTCTTGGGAAAGTTTGGAAGTGATGGATTTTAAGTCGTTTGAGGTTCAGAGGTTCTTGCAGCCCAGGATGGGATAGTATAGACTTTCTGTGAGATGCTTTAGATCATTATTCTGTGATTGTACATTTGAACAATTGTTTTGTTCTTACAAGACTGGAGCTGTCTGTTCAAAACATGAAAGATAATTAAACGTATCCTGCAAACTCTGCCACAGGAAAAGATAATACTTACCATCCCTTTCTGCCCCTGAAGTCTATTTATGTTGCTAAACAGGGGATTCTTTGCTAGAATTTATTAGTCAGAGGTTTACATCAGCATTTATCACAAGCATTTAAACTTAGTATGTTATCTTTCAGGCAGTCCTCCAAAGGCCTTCAGGCCCAGCCAGTTTCATTAGACAGTTTTGTTGCTGCTGATTTTTCTCAGGTTGTCAAAGGAGTCTGAGATGGCTGCAGACCCTGAGCCCCTTACCTGAATGTCAGTCTGCTTGACAAAAATTTGAAACAGAGTTCAAGGTCTAGTCAAAAGCCTTTCTGAAATCAGTCAGAGACTTCTCGCTGGCATCAGGATAGTTCAGATATGTCATGCTTGTTCCTCAGATATGCTTTGGGTTTGAAGACTCCAGCCTTTGGAGATTGCATTCCTTTCAGTCAAATTTGTTTCTAGTTTCTGTGAATAAAAGAAATTGTACTGCTTTTATATTGTACTCTTTTTTCCACTCTTTTTTTTTTTTTTTTTTTTCCTTGTGGTGCTTTACTTTCTTTAAGCAGTAAAGTTTCTTTTAAGTTTCTTTTGTCCCAGATGATTAATTTATCCTGGTTTCAAACTGGTCGTATAAACTGTTTAAAATACATCGTTGTGATTTTACCTTGTTATTTTTATGGGGCATGTTAACATTAAAAAGAATAAATGCAGTGACTAGATTGTTAATTATTTGCTTTTCCATCCATTAACTATTACACTGTATTGCAGTGGCATGATTTTACAGATGCTTGAGAATTGCTGAGCCTCTGCTTGGCCTTAATGTTAGCTCTGCTTCTGTCTTCAGTGTGAGCTGCATTGAGCCCCAGATTCCTCTTTTTATTTTTTAATATCTTTTCACATGATGCATTTTTCTAAAGACAGTAATTGCTTGTACCTTCCAGTTTACTATTCTGAGTACCCTATGAACTTCTCCTGAGAAACCACAGGATGATGTTTTCATGGAGACTGCTGTATTGAAGTTGTTTTAGGTCCTACCAGTGATTAAACCATGAATCCGTAAGCTGGGTCATGAGACTCCCAACTAACATACACTCACAGCTTCGGTGTCTAATTTTGCTCCAGAAGCTACTTGGGATGGCGTTTGGTCACTGACCTCTCTGGCATCACGGCCAGGAAGGGATGAGGCTGGGACACCAGGGAGCCCTTCCTGCATGATGCTGGTGGCTTCAAATCAACTGTAGAAGAAAAGCCAGGTCCTGTAAGCACTGCAGGCACTGATGGATCAGAGTGATTTAGGTGTTTACCTCCACTGGGAGGGGCTGAACGTGTCTCAGAGCCAGAAGATTTTGTAGGAATCAAAACACAGTAAGTGTTTGCTCTGAACCACCAACACTCTTGCTACTTAAGAAACATCAGGTCCTGAAAGAAATGCAACAGAAACTGCCATTTTTGAAATCTGGCTGAGTTTTCAAGCAGTAGGGAGGGCAAGAAGGGGGATCTTAATGGGCCACAATCCTGCAAGTTTCATGGGAAAAGAGGCACTGCTCTTGCAGATTTGTGTCATAACCACCTTTAATTTTATTTTCCTAGCTGAGGGTTGAAGCTGCACCAAAATGTATGAGCATTTGTTGCACATAACTTGTCCTGAGATCAGGAGTTGTACCACTATCATCAGTCAACAGTAGGAAACTGAGCAATGCGGTATGGTATAAAAACAAATAAGAAAAGTACTGTGTTTCAGTGGTCATTAAATGCTTACCACTGCCGCTTTTCTCTTTGAATGAAAAACGTTTCTCTGAATTACAACAGTTGAAGCAATCGACAGCTTTGGTACAAAAAAAAATGAGGCAGTTAAAACAGAAAACAGGGAGCAATTTCTAATCTGCACAATGTGCCAAGTCCTCTGCCAGGATACGTTTTCCAGAGACCATTCACGTTTCTTTAGGTTACATCCAACAACCCATGATTCCTCAAGGAGATTCAGCAGCATTTATCCAACATGACAAGCACGTTTCTGCATTTAGACAGAGAGTTGTTTCAGGGAGGACCTCCCTGGTATCAGCAAAGCACTATCAATCTCTGCTGATAATGAAGCATCAAGAGACAAAAGATAGACTGTGGAGCACTTCAGGAGACATATACCATGACATCTGCACCCTCTCAAGCATTCAGACACAGCCCTCTGCAAGTTAAAAAGGGGTTGTTCATCTTGAAAAGGCTTTTATCCAGTAATACCTTTTCCAATCAAGTTTCTCTCCCCACTGTCACATTGTATTGACTCCTTGCCAGCAGCTGAAATGCGATGGGCTCTGCCTATAGCACCTCCATGTGTGCTGCACTGATGCCAATCTGTGATAAACTGTTTCCAGGACACGTTTAAAGTGGCCACTTGCTGCAGGTGTTGTACAGCAGAGCGAAATATAATAGGAAACAGAAACTCTTTTTTCCCCATTAAATCCTGGCAAATCATTTTATTACCTGTGGTGCAGAAGACAAATAACATAGGTTAGAGTCTGTCAAGAAATGGGGCAGGTACATTTCAGAAAAGAAGAACAAAAACAGTCTGGATTTTTTTCAATGCAAAGCAAATGAATGCTCAGGGTATTTCTTCCAGGAACCTTTCTTTGCTAAGCTGTTCTGAGTGAGCTAGGCACAATGTAGCAGTGTAATCCAACTGTGTTGATGTGCCAGTGCTCCTACAAAAGTGACACAAATATAGATTTACACTTAGAGCAATATTTGTGTCTACAAGCCCCAGAAGTGAATTTGGGTCCACAAATGTAACCTGCTGATAAATCCCTCAAATATACATAGCAAATTCAGAGTGTATTCCTTCCATCTGTAATTCCACCTGTGGCAGTGGTATCACCATGTGTTGAAGATCACCATAAACCCACTGGATCCACTGAAAGGGCATAGCTTGTCAGCAGGGGCAAGGGAGCTGAGAGAGATTCACAAGGACTAACACTTCTACAAACCTGTATTTATTCCAAATGCAATTTTTAGACCTGATCTCACCAATACCGTGTATTGCATTTTTGTTGTAGTTGTTGCTGTTAAAAAGAGCTCACATAGCAATTGTATTGGAGAAGAAGAAAGTCACTTACAGTGTTGATGGTGCATCTCAGTTCATGTCTGGAGAGCACTTAGATACTGCCTCAGTGGAAAAGAATGCTTGCTTTTCCATATATAAAGCATACAGCATTCATATATAAATCATAGACGTATTCTGGTAGAAACAACATTTTGTTAGTGAAGGGCAAAGCAAGCTGCCTGAAGTTCTGCTGGTTATAGGCAGTAACAGTTTATGCCCCAATTCTGAATTCCTTCGTATAGGGAAGGTTTGTGTGCTATAGTACCAAATCCTAAATGGCCTAGGGCTTAATGGTTCCCTGTATCAGTGTTAGTCTGAACTGGCTCTGTGCCCAGCTCGACTGATCCTCTAATTGGGGTTGTGCAGGGGACACTCAAGCTTTAGGTATAAGGACCTCTTGTACATATGCAGTGCAGACACTCAGGGCAGTGTACATTCTTATGTGCAGATATTTCCAAAGGGTAATGAACTAGAGACAGTTACCTCTGCAATATCTGTGTCTTTTTATTCCACTACTATTTTAATTATTAGGTTAGAAATATTGAATTTTGCATATTGCATTTTGGAAATACTGTATTTTGAAAATTTCTGAATATTGAACTGGAAACCTAGTTATTCACTGTAATCCAGACCAGTGTGGTTTTAAAGCTTTGTAGATAATCTAAGCCAATTTGGGAGCAGGTGCTGGCTATTTTCTTCTTATTTGGCTTCCACCACTCACTGTACTGCACTTCTCGCAGTGCCATACAGTGGATGAATGATGTACCACATTTCTGTTTGGATTTGCAGCTGCACCTCCTTAACAAGTACATCTGCAGAAACCTCACCCATAGCCAGGCAGCCGTCCTGGTTCTTCATTTCTACAACTCTCTCTGCTTTGACCACATCACTGATCCTGGCCTTGCACTGCCCCTGTTGATAGACTCACTGATTTATGTCACACATCGGACCTCTCCAACCCCCTGGCTCCTCTTGCATTTAACGGTATTTTCTCTTGTACCCCCAGCTGACTTCTGACTTTCTTTTCTCAGTATACAGAAATACCTGTGTGCATCTGCTTGGTACTCAGAAGAAACCCTCTCAATAGAGAAATGAATGTTTCACGGTTGTTGTAATGAGTGCTACATAGTTAACTTGGATACTTATGTCAGGTAATAATTGTCTGCTGTTATGTGGTAATCACAACACAGTCATAATGTTGTTATAGCAATATCGTCATAATACTACCTTAAGATGGTGAGGTTAAATGAAGTCTGTGTTATCTTACCATATAGGTAAGTAAGTAATTTTACCATAGGGAATCAAAAGTAAGATTTTTTTTTCTTCCTTTATCAAAAATAAGGCTTTTGTGGTAGATTTATGCCATAAGGATTGTCCAAAGAAGACCTTTTCTATGTACTGACAGATAAAAAATGGCAAAACAAGGTCTTCCTGCTTACTCCTGCTTACTCCCATACTAGGCAAAGCAATGGATGAAAGAAAAGCACAATTTCGTTGCCTTTTCCACCACAAGAGTTGAGCTTTGTCTGAATGATTGCCTGCTAGGCCTGCTAGGCCTGCTAGGGCCTGCCTGATGCATCCTCCTCCCCAGAATGGGCCTCAGGGAACGCTGTAGGGATGTGGTCTGGTCCCACTACGACAATTCCTGGTGCATTAAAGGAAGAATGCTGAACCAAGAGAAAACTGGGATAGAAGAGGATTTAGTAGATGTCGGACTTTATAACTTCTTGCCAGCATTTCCACAGTGGTTCCTACTCTCACGTGGGGGAGCCCTGTGCAGAAGCAATTTTCTAGTGACTTGTGAAAAATTAGTTGTCAATGGAAATCAACAAAAGCCTACTGACCCCTCTAAAGTCATCCAGAGACACAAAGGATGGAATATGTCTTGGAGCTCAGAGTTTTGAAATGTATGTTCTCTCAACTTAGTGAAAAGAGATAGGGGAAAGAAAGAAAAAAAAAAAAAAAAAAAAAAAAAAAAAGGTTAAGATTTATACTATTTCAGGGACTATTCCAGGATTGCAAACAAAATAAGTATGAAAAATCTAAAAAGCCAAGCTATCAACAAATGCAATATCAAGTGTGTTTTAATATTAATGATGTTTAGACATGTAGGTCTATGTTTATGAAATTTATTTGCTAAAATTAGTAAATCACGTTATAAATAAAGGAGAGTATTTTGCCTGCTAGGTGTGAAATGCAATTGGAAAGGTGTTTTACTACAGTGTTGCCTTTAGTAATAAGAGGCAGGATGAAGTATACCGTGCATAAACTTTCCTTGGTGAATGAAGTACTATTGTTTATGAAATCATTACTGTGGTCACAACAATCATATTCTGCACAGCAGGACACAAGCTGTGCTCTGGAGAATTTCAGCCTCTGTGTTGCAAAAAAGTATATTATGAAATGGGAAACTGCACTCAGTCTGACAGAGCTCACCTCTGTGGGCATTTTCATGGAGAAAAGATTGTATTACTAATGAAAGTCTGCTTGTAATCATAGTTACCTGAGGGCATTTAAAATTACATTTTATTTATTTATTTAAAAATACATTTTTATTATTATTCCCTTAAATTATATTTTAAGGATGATTTTTTTAAGCTTGTCAAGTTAATTGCAAGCTATCAAAACGAAGACTGTTTTCTTCTCTTTATCTGCAAATTCTTAATGTTAGGATTTAAGCTAACAGACTTGGCAATTTTTGCTTTCTGCTTCATTGCCAGGTACTCATTCCCCAATGGCTGCAGCAATGTTATAACAAAGGTATAGAAAATTCTGTTTTTTCCTATAAGAACGGGATCATTTAATGACTCTTAGCAAACACTTAATAGCCAAAAATTCTATGTTGGTGTTAGGTAAACAAATGAATTATCATCATTGATTATTAAAAAATAGTGATGTAATGAAAATGTGGGAAGCATCAGTCTTTGAAGAAGCTGAGCGACTGCATCTGTGTGTATATGCTTGGGGGCCAGGACACCTGAGCCGAGGTCAGGGCTGACTTGTGCTGGGTGCTGTTTGAACACCCTAGGTGACATCCCAGGAAAGGACAGATAGGAAAACCTGTCAGGAGGCAGTGATTTCAGCGAGGTTGCTGTTTGCTGTAGTCACAAGGCAGGATATGCTAAAGCAGCAATGTCTCTTGCATCCTTCTCCTGTACTATATTTGATAATTTTATGTTTAAAAAATGTGCGTTTCTATTTTGCGCACGCTGGGGAATCTCTCTCCCCCTCCTGGAGGAAAATATTCATGTTTTTACAATGGCTCAGTTGCTTGAACCCTTTTTTTTTGCTTTTTTTTTTTTTTTTTCCTGAATTAGGATGGCATTAGACATAACTTCTCTAGGTATGAAAATACTGTTTTATGAGAATTGGGATTGCTTTTTTAGCATACTTTGGTCCCCTGGCTGCTGCCAACTGTGAGGACTGCCCCATCCTTCTCAGATCACCAATCCTGCTCCACAGCCATACCGTGTCTGCGGCACAATCACAATCATCTTTCTGCATAGGAACAAGAAGCTATTTTAAAATGAGATTAGGATCACACAAAGTATTATTGCTTGCTCTCATCTGTTCTACCTTTCCACTTATGTTTTTTTCATTACTCTTAAGCTGCTTACTGTGCCAGCGTCTTTTAGGTTTGTGATTGTAAGTGTTTAAAAACATCCAGGCTGTATTGTGTGATATCCAGTTGAAAATAGTAGCCTCTTATTTGAAAAATGAAAAGCAACTAATGTATTATTTAGAGAAACATGTTTTGTACTGATAAGAAAAATACGTTTGTTTTTCTTTATTGCAGAGTCTGGTCTTCTCCGCATGGTGGCGGAGCTCAAGGAGGAGGTGGAGAGGCTGAGGGCCATCAGGGAATGTGAGCGGGAGATAGACTTCTGGAGCAACTCCCTGCAGGGCCTCAAGGAGAGGTACCGGGGTGAGACACCCCAAACGGGGGTGGACCCCCTGCCCTGTCGCCGTCGGACAGAGGGAGGGGATCTGGGAGTTGAGGAGGAATGGAAACAGGTCCCTGCGCGACATGGCAGGCGATGCCCTCCCCTTCCAGCCCCACCTTCCCAGGTGCCCTTACAAAACAGGTTTGAGGCCCTGGAGAATGAGAGATCAACAGCAACTGAGGAAGAGGTAGAAAGTGTTCCCAGGAGGATGCCTAGGGCGAGGAGGTCGACTCCACGCATCAGGACTGCCTCCACCAAGAAAGAAAGAAGGGTGATTGTCGTGGGAGACTCTATCCTTAGGGGGACAGAGGGCCCTATTTGTCGGCCTGACCCTACCCGTAGGGAAGTCTGCTGCCTCCCTGGGGCCAGGGTCAGGGACGTTGCCAGGAAGCTCCCCAACCTGGTACGCCCCTCAGACTATTATCCTCTTGTGATAGTCCAGGCAGGTAGTGATGACATTGATGACAGAAGCCTGAAGGCTATCAAAAGAGACTTTAGGGGGCTGGGACAGTTAGTGGACGGAGCAGGAGTGCAGGTAGTATTTTCGTCCATCCCTACGTTGACAGGGAGGGGTACGGAGAGGACACGGAAAGCCCACCTGTTAAACACGTGGCTCCGGGGCTGGTGCCTATGCAGAAATCTTGGGTTTTTCGACCATGGGGCAGTTTACTCAGCACCTGGTCTGATGGCCGTAGACGGGTCCCTATCCTTTAGGGGAAAAAGGATCCTGGGCCAGGAGCTGGCGGGGCTCATTGATAGGGCTTTAAACTAGGTAAGAAGGGGGATGGGGCTGAAGCAAGGACTGTTGGGGCTGTGCCAGGGGGAGCAAGGGCAAGGCCGGAGGATAAGGTAAAGGCCCAGCTGAAGTGCATCTACACCAATGCACGCAGCATGGGTAACAAACAGGAGGAGCTGGAAGCCATCGTGCAGCGGGCAGGCTACGACTTGGTTGCCATCACGGAAACGTGGTGGGACCAGTCTCATGACTGGAGTGCTGCGATGCCTGGCTATAGGCTCTTCAGAAGGGACAGGCAGCACAGAAGGGGTGGCGGTGTGGCTCTCTATATTAGAGAGTCTTTCGATGTTGTAGAACTCGAGGCTAGGAATGACAAGATCGAATCCCTTTGGGTTAGGATCGGCAGGGACAACAAGGCTAGTGTCCTGGTCGGGGTCTGCTATAGACCGCCGAACCAGGATGAGGAGACGGATGAGGAGTTCTACAGGCAGCTGACAGTAGTTGCGAAATCGTCGGCGCTTGTACTCATGGGGGACTTCAACTTCCCTGACATATCCTGGAAGCACAACACAGCCCAGAGGAAGCAGTCTAGGAGGTTTCTGGAGAAAGTGGAAGATAGCTTCCTGACGCAGCTGATTAGTGAACCTACCAGGGGTGGTGCCCCACTAGACCTTCTCTTCACAAACAGAGAAGGACTGGTGGAGGATGTGATTGTCGGGAACAGTCTTGGGCAGAGTGACCACGAAATGGTGGAGTTCACTATTCTTGGCGGGGCCAGGAAGGGAACCAGTAAAACCACTGTATTGGACTTTCGGAGGGCTGACTTTGGGCTGCTCAGGACACTAGTTGGTGGAGTCCCATGGGAGGCGGTTCTGAAGGGCAGAGCAGTCCAGGAAGGCTGGGCGTTCTTCAAGAGGCAAATCCTAATGGCGCAGGAGCGGTCTGTCCCCATGTGCCCAAAGATGAGCCAGCGGGGAAGACGACCAGCCTGGCTCAACAGAGAATTGTGGCTTGAGCTTAGGAGAAAAAAGAGGGTTTATAATCTTTGGAAAATTGGGCAGGCCACTAAGGAGGACTATAAGGATGTAGCGAGGCTGTGCAGGGACAAGATTAGGAAGGCCAAAGCTCATCTGGAGCTCAATCTGGCTACTGCCGTTAAAGATAACAAAAAATGTTTTTATAAATACATCAGCACAAAAAGGAGGACTAAGGAGAATCTCCATCCTTTACTGGATGTGGGGGGAAACTTAATTACAAGAGATGAGGAAAAGGCGGAGGTGCTTAATGCCTTCTTTGCCTCAGTCTTTAGTGGCAAAACCGGTTGCTCTCTGGATACCCAGTACCCAGAACTGGTGGAAGGGGACGGGGAGCAGGATGTGGCCCTCACCATCCACGAAGAACTGGTTGGTGACCTGCTACGGCACTTGGATGTCCACAAATCGATGGGGCCGGATGGGATCCACCCAAGGGTACTGAGAGAACTGGCAGAGGAGCTGGCCAAGCCCCTATCCATCATTTATCAGCAGTCCTGGCTATCGGGGGAGGTCCCAGCTGACTGGCGACTAGCAAATGTGACGCCCATCTACAAGAAGGGCCGGAGGGCAGACCTGGGAAACTACAGGCCTGTCAGTTTGACCTCAGTACCAGGGAAGCTCATGGAGCAGATCCTCTTGAGAGTCATCATGCGGCACTTGAAGGGCAAGCAGGCGATCAGGCCCAGCCAGCATGGGTTTATGGAAGGCAGGTCCTGCTTGACGAACCTGATCTCCTTCTACGACAAAGTGACGCGCTGGGTGGATGAGGGAAAGGCTGTGGATGTGGTCTACCTTGACTTCAGCAATGCTTTTGACACCATCTCCCACAGCATTCTCCTCAAGAAACTGGCTGCTCTTGGCTTGGACTGGCGCACGCTTCGTTGGGTTAGAAACTGGCTGGATAGCCGGGCCCAAAGAGTCATGGTGAATGGAGTCAAGTCCAGTTGGAGGCCAGTCACTAGTGGCGTCCCCCAGGGCTCGGTGCTGGGGCCGGTCCTCTTTAACATCTTCATCAATGATCTGGACGAGGGCATTGAGTGCACCCTCAGGAAGTTTGCAGATGACACCAAGCTAGGTGCGTGTGTCGATCTGCTCGAGGGTAGGAAGGCTCTGCAGGAGGATCTGGATAGGCTGCACCGATGGGCTGAGGTCAACTGCATGAAGTTCAACAAGGCCAAGTGCCGGGTCCTGCACCTGGGGCGCAATAACCCCAAGCAGAACTACAGGCTGGGAGAGGAATGGTTGGAGAGCTGCCAGGCAGAGAAGGACCTGGGAGTGATGGTAGACAGTCGGCTGAATATGAGCCAGCAGTGTGCTCAGGTGGCCAAGAAGGCCAACGGCATCCTGGCTTGTATCAGAAACACTGTGACCAGCAGGGCTAGGGAGGTGATCGTCCCCCTGTACTCGGCTCTGGTGAGGCCGCACCTTGAGTACTGTGTTCAGTTTTGGGCCCCTCGCTACAAGAAGGACATCGAGGTGCTTGAGCGGGTCCAAAGAAGGGCGACGAAGCGGGTGAGGGGCCTGGAGAGCAAGTCCTATGAGGAGCGGCTGAAGGAGCTGGGCTTGTTCAGCCTAGAGAAGAGGAGGCTCAGGGGTGACCTTATTGCTCTGTATAAGTACATTAAAGGAGGCTGTAGAGAGGTGGGGGTTGGCCTGTTCTCCCATGTGCCTGGTGACAGGACGAGGGGGAATGGGCTAAAGTTATGCCAGGGGAGTTTTAGGTTAGATGTTAGGAAGAATTTCTTTACTGAAAGGGTTGTGAGGCACTGGAACGGGCTGCCCAGGGAGGTGGTGGAGTCACCATCCCTGGAAGTCTTCAAAAGACGTTTAGATGTAGAGCTTAGGGATATGGTTTAGTGGGGACTGTTAGTGTTAGGTTAGAGGTTGGACTCGATGATCTTGAGGTCTCTTCCAACCTAGAAATTCTGTGATTCTGTGATTCTCCTGTATATTGTCTGATATACTTTACCTCTCCATGGTACATTTTAGCTCTATAAACATATTTTTCTACAATGTAAAGCATCAAGAGATAAGCCTTTCATTTAGAAGAATGTGAAATTGAAATGAGAATAATATATGCTGATGCAGCTGGCTGGTACCAAATCCCATCACTCTGTCAGGCTGTTGTCATGCTCTGGGAAAGCTCGGATGTTTTCATGTTTGGGTGTTTTCTTTTTGACTTCCTATTTTTCTGCTTATTGCAGGGAAGATCTAGTGAGTTACAAATACTGCACTTAAGTTAGTGATGGGTTTCATAGTTGTTGGGGCTGACCACAGTAAATGTCAGTGCTTGCAGGTGAGGAATCTCATCTTCAGAAGTCAATGAATGTCATTAAGGGTCTTTTCTTCTTATTTGCAGGACAGTTAAATACATGGTCCCCCTGAGTGTGTGGAAACAAAATCAATGATGAACTTCAACCCACACAATCGCTTCTTATGTGAGACATAACCTTGGCTATTAGCTCGCAGATCAGTCAATAACCTATTATCTCATGAGCTAAGAAATGAACACAGCCTCAAGCCAGTATTAATTAGAACAGTCAGGGGTATATAGACCAGAAGATATGTAATGCTGTTGTTCCTGACTGTTTGAAACATAGAATGACAGTGAAGCTGAACTGAGAGGATGTTTCTTTTTTTTTTTTCTTTTCTCTCTCTCTCTCTCTCTCTCTCTCTTTTTCTTTTTCTTTTTCTTTTTCTCTCTCTCTCTCTCCTCTCTCTCTCTCTCTTTTTTTTTTTTTTTTTTTTTTTTTTTTTTTTTTTTTTTGAGCAAGGGAAATAAGGCTTTTTCTGCTATGATTCTTGAGTTTACTTTTTAAAATATCAAATTTTTGACTACTTGGTTACTTTCCTTGTCTTTTGAAGCAATTAGGTCTTTTCATTATAAATGAAAAGGATCCTTCTGATAATACCGTTTTAGCGGATGGATCCAGGGGTATATTTTAAACATAGATAAGGATTTGTTTCCTCTTTTAAGGCTAATGAAAATCGTTGACAATTGAGGACTATCCTTCATTTAAACAGGCCACATTTTAATGCCTATCAAATCTTCTTGCTAGAGACAGATGCTTGAGTATCATAAAAGCCTAGGAAATGGTTTGCAATATCCAGGATTTAAAAAAGAAAGGCAATATGGTTGAAGATAAGTTGATAAAGAAATTTAATTCCAGTGTATATTTCCAAAGAGAAGGTCATAACAGAGCTGTATAACTACAGAGAAAAGCAAAGTGGAACAAGATGTGAGCATACTGTTTTACTTCAAAATGCTCTCCAAACATAATAAAAACACGAACAGAAGTGCAATCAGCCTACTATTACAATAATAAAAGCAAAAAGAGATTCTTTACTATGAATTTAAAACAACATTTTATATTGCTATTCCTGTTTTTATATCAATAAAGTCAAACAATGAATTTTCACATTGTTCCAACATAAATTTTCCCCCTATTTGATGTCACTGCTCAGGAAGCCATACAGTTTCTCCAGAACTTGAACTTCTTGATCCCTGCTCTGTATTGTACTGTTCTCTGTTTCATTGACTGTTGTGAATTCAGATTATATTTATCAACAAATATATGAGCAGTTGCAGAAGGACAAAGTGTGCTGCAAATACAATAAAAAAAAAACAAACATTAGCTACTTCATCTTTGCTAGCAACTTTTGCCAGAAACAGCAACCACTCCAAGAGAAGTAAATAGGCTGAATACCACAGCACATGCTCTACACATTTATAGGTCTTTAGCAACTGTTAATTAAAAGGCTTAAGCTGCAGAGCTTTTGGTTGCTTTTCTAAACATTTTCTTTTGAACTTGATTTATGGGACAGCTGTTGCAAGGTGAAGCCTGTGGAAAACACATTGCTCGCAGAAATCAGGAACAATTCCTTAAGCAAAGCCTCGCCACCTATGATAAAACTGAGAGCTGACTGGTCTGCCACTAATTGTAGAGGGCCAGGCTGAAGATGTAACTTCTGTTACAGTGTGCCGGGGCAAGGCACTCCTCTTTTATCGCCTTTCTATCCCCAGCACAGTCTGAGGTCCTGCAGTGGGGTGAAACTTGCTTTCAGTCTGTGCTGAGGGCCCTGGGCACAGACCAGTGCCAATGCTACAGCACAGCCCACCCCAGTGCCAAAGGCTCCCTGGTCTCACAGCCTGGACTAAGCTGGGAAGATGCCCAAGAGAATTAATTAGGTTAACAATCTTCCTTTCCCAGCATGTTCACATGCTTGCTCCTAGGCATCACAGATGATTTCGTGGTCTCATAAAAGTCTCATAAACAGTGCTGAATTCTTTATATCCTAATAGATCATTTAGATCCTATATATATATCCTAATTCATTCTTTATGCACTATATCAAGGACAAAGGTAAGATATTTTTTTTTTTAATTTTTTTTCTTTTAATCTATACAGTTAGGGCACAATGACTGCCAGCAGTGCCCCATTTCCACAGACCCATTTTGTTTATTACAGCACTGTATGTGTTCTAACATAAGTATTCCCTCATGGCCAGCCTCATGAAGTTACACTTTTTTAGTATCATGCTGGAATGGGAGTGATATTGATGTATCTGACTCACACTGAGAGCCACCAGGACATCTGCTCCTGTTTCATCTAGGTCCACCATTTCTGACATGCCAATATCAGCAAGATGCTCTTGGTGGCATCATTTTTATACAAGTGTCTGAGTAGTCATTGGGACATAGGTATCAATTTACCTAAATACTGTTGTATTGTTGTCAGTCCCACTAACAACCGTATTTTGAGTTGTGGTTAGAATAAATTCCACCTAGGTCCCAGAGTTAAATACTCTGTGTGCTACAGACTTAAGGCAGGCTGTAAGAAATCCCAGGTCCAGTGACTCGTGTGTAAGTTGTGCTGTCTGGATATGGCCCTCATGTTATTCTTTCAATGCTTTGATATCTGATCCCTATCCTGTGGTAAATCCAAGCTGGATTTCTTTTTTTAAATCCATTTATTCCATGGAATTAAATTAATTCTGAGATGAAGTATGGTTTTAATTTAAAACAGGAAGAGCTGGGCTAATATTAAATTAGGAAAGGCCAAAAAATTAGGAAGGCCAAAGCTCATCTGGAGCTCAATCTGGCTACTGCCGTTAAAGATAACAAAAAATGTTTTTATAAATACATCAGCACAAAAAGGAGGACTAAGGAGAATCTCCATCCTTTACTGGATGTGGGGGGAAACTTAATTACAAGAGATGAGGAAAAGGTGGAGGTGCTTAATGCCTTCTTCGCCTCGGTCTTTAGCGGCCATACCGGTTGTTCTCTGGATACCCAGTACCCTGAGCTGGTGGAAGGGGATGGGGAGCAGGATGTGGCCCTCACTATCCACGAAGAACTGGTTGGTGACCTGCTACGGCACTTGGATGTGCACAAGTCGATGGGGCCGGGTGGGATCCACCCAAGGGTACTGAGAGAACTGGCAGAGGAGCTGGCCAAGCCACTATCCGTCATTTATGAGCAGTCCTGGCTATTGGGAGAGGTCCCAGTTGACTGGTGGCTAGCAAATGTGACGCCCATCTACAAGAAGGGCCGGAGGGCAGACCCGGGAAACTACAGGCCTGTCAGTTTGACCTCAGTACCAGGGAAGCTCATGGAGCAGATCCTCTTGAGAGTCATCACGCAGCACTTGCAGGGCCACCAAGTGATCAGGCCCAGTCAGCATGGATTTATGAAAGGCAGGTCCTGCTTGATGAACTTGATCTCCTCCTATGACAAAGTAACATGTTGGATGCACAAGGGAAAGGCTGTGGATGTGGTCTACCTTGACTTCAGCAAGGCTTTTGACACCGTTTCCCACAGCATTCTCCTCAAGAAACTGGCTGCCCTAGGCTTGGACTGGCGCACGCTTCGTTGGGTTAGAAACTGGCTGGATGGCCGGGCCCAAAGAGTCGTGGTAAATGGAGTCAAAGCCAGTTGGAGGCCAGTCACTAGTAGTGTTCCCCAGGGCTCGGTGCTGGGGCCAGTCCTCTTTAACATCTTCATCAATGATCTGGATGAGGGCATTGAGTGCACCCTCAGGAAGTTTGCAGATGACACCAAGTTAGGTGCGTGTGTCGATCTGCTCGAGGGTAGGAAGGCTCTGCAGGAGGATCTGGATAGGCTGCACTGATGGGCTGAGGTCAACTACATGAAGTTCAACAAGGCCAAGTGCTGGGTCCTGCACCTGGGCCACAACAACCCCAAGCAGAGCTACAGGCTGGGAGAGGAATGGTTGGAGAGCTGCCAGGCAGAGAAGGACCTGGGAGTGATGGTGGATAGTCGGCTGAATATGAGCCAGCAGTGTGCTCAGGTGGCCAAGAAGGCCAATGGCATCCTGGCTTGTATCAGAAACAGTGTGACCAGCAGGGCTAGGGAGGTGATCGTCCCCCTGTACTCGGCTCTGGTGAGGCCGCACCTCGAGTACTGTGTTCAGTTTTGGGCCCCTCACTACAAGAAGGACATGGAGGTGCTTGAGCGGATCCAGAGAAGGGTGATGAAGCTGGTGAGGGGCCTGGAGAACAAGTCCTACGAGGAGCAGCTGAGGGAGCTGGGATTGTTCAGCCTGGAGAAAAGGAGGCTCAGGGGCGACCTTATTGCTCTCTACATGTACCTTAAAGGAGGCTGTAGCGAGGTGGGGGTTGGTCTGTTCTCCCACGTGCCTGGTGACAGGACGAGGGGGAATGGGCTAAAGTTGCGCCAGGGGTGTTTTAGGTTGAATATGAGGAAGAACCTTCTTTACTGAGAGGGTTGTTAGGCATTGGAATGGGCTGCCCAGGGAAGTGGTGGAGTCACCATCCCTGGAAGTCTTTAAAAGACGTTTAGATGTAGAGCTTAGGGATATGGTTTAGTGGGGACTGTTAGTGTTAGGTCAGAGGTTGGACTCGATGATCTTGAGGTCTCTTCCAACCTAGAAATTCTGTGATTCTGTGATATAACTGGCACTGGAGAATTCAGGAGAGCCAAACTAGTGGCAGTGTCATCCCTGATATCTTCTCTTTTTTCTTAATTCCTTCATTATGTTTACGAGGAATGCAGCAATTAAGTCTGTTGTTTTGATGTCAAAAAGCTTTCTTAGAAAAGGTGGTGGCATGATAGCTGTTGAAATGGTGTGCAGAGCTTTTTGAATGACTCAATAGTTCAGGGAAGGTTAGAGCTAAGAAGCGTTTTTTTTGGTGTATGTTTTTTCTGTATAATTACTGATGGGGCTTGCTCTTCAAGACAGAAAAGTCAAATCTATGATTTTATATCTATAAAGCATAGGAAGATGCACTTACTTACACTTACACATGCAAACATACACATACACGATGATAAGCCTGTCATACCAACCAATAAGGTAACGAAATTCAATTTAATGTTTGTGATCTGTATGGTTTGTAAGCCCATTGTGAGTATCTCTGGCATTGAATTCAGTCTCAGTCTGAATCTTTTCAATATTTTCTCCAGTATTCTCTGTAAAACTGGTTTTAAGAATTTTACATTTCATTATCTATAAGTTTGGTCATCTGCTGAAGTTCTCTATTCTCATCATTTGATATCCATAATTGTAAGGTTGAAATGGGTAACTATAAAAGTGAAGGAATGAGAACAAGCTTGCTGGCACCATTGCAAGGCAGTGGACCCTGTATGTTGGGCTGAAGTTTTCAAACAAAGACAAGAGGTCTACAATTCTGTTTTAGCAATTTTGTACAAGACTTCTCTTTCCCTCTAGGCTTCAACATTTACTCCCAACCCGTTAAATTTGTAGTCCCTTTTCCCCTCTTTATTAGAATATAAAGCTGCAGAATTTCATGACTTTCTTGAAGCTGCTGCAGAAAACAGCCAACTTGCTTAGCCAGGAGCCTTTGTAGATTTGGCTGGCCTGGGTGCAGGGGTGAGGCAAGTAGTGGCTCTGGGTGGGGGGGCCATATCCCTGCCTTTGTGCCACCCGCTGTGGGGCATGGCCCTAGCATGCAGCCTCCCAGCATCCTCCCAAGCAGGGCTGTTCTTTTCCATTATCTGTCACAAAGCAGTTGGACATATACCTTCATATTTTGCATAACACCCTTCCTAGACCCCTGAAGATCCATTTCCCATCATGAAGTTATCAACAGCAAACAACTGCATTCTCATCTGTTGAACACAGGAAATCCCTCCATGCTTTTGTAGATGTTTCCAAGCAATAATTAACACATATCTCACCATTTCAATGCTTCTAATTCCATTGTAAAGGGTAGATTTTGAACAGTGAATGTCATTGCAAAATGTTGGCCAAGGATAAGCAAGGTGAACTCCCACTCAACAAAAAGCGTTATATGATGTACAGTAACATTTCAGTTGGAAGCCCTCAAACAATAAATTACATAGCACTAATGTCTCCTCACCAACATGTACTTTTCAGTGCTCAGGAATTTCACAGTGGATACATTAATTCAAGCAACCTTTAAATTTCTTCTTCCTGTACCCATGTGGGTGTGAAAAGCCAGGATGGGAATTTCTTTAGCAATCACGTCAAGTGGGGAAACAAAGTTGATACATATTTATATGCATACACATGCATAAACACAGTTTAGCTGTTTCCATTTTCACTTCAGTCGAAAAATCTCTATGTAAATTTTGTGTTCACTGCTTCAGAATGAATTCTGTCTTCAGAAATCATCAATCTGTAGGAAATCATCTGCCATTTATCTCTGAAGGCTCCTCAGTGCCTTATAAACATGCTCTCATAGTGAACACTGTGTTCCTTTTTCTATAGACACCTAAATCCAGTGCTCAGAACTGCTGTTACTGGTAAAGTAGTCAATGCTTTTCTTGCAGCCTTCAGCACCTTTCATTGCCACTTAATACTTCATTTCTTTTATCATCCTAATAAAAAAAAGTGCAGGATTTCTACGGACTACTACAAAGTTGCTTCGGTCCTTTTCTTCTGCAGATTCTTGAATCGCTGGCCTTATCCAAGGCATTAGTGACCTGCTGTCAATCATTACACTAGTTTTGAGCCTATATCTATGAAATGGCCAGAGTTACCAAACTGAAAACTGTTAAGAATTGAATCATCTGTGAAAAGCAACAGAAATAGGGTGAAATGTGATTGAGAACTGAAAAGTGTTTAGAGACTTTTTATTTGATGTCTAAAAAGACTAAAATTCACTGCAAGGATGGAAAAGTGTGTAACTTCAACAAAAGCAAGCTGAGATCATAGAGGAAGTAAGACAAAAAAAAAACAGCAGTGAAAGTGTAGCAGATGGAAAGCAGGCGACTGTGAAAATTGTTGGTATATATTAGCAGCTAGAAGGAGTCTATGAGAAGGAGAGAGCCTAAATGACACTAGCAGGAAGTTTTGCACAGCTGAGTGATAGGAACTGATGAAAATGACAGATATCCTGGCAAGGGTACCTTGTTGCATGAAGACAGGAGAGTTGTCAGTAAATGGTGCAGGGAAGATGAAGCTGAGCACAGAGCTGGCAAAAGAAACCTCAGGTCCTGTCTCTTGTCCCAGGATGTTTTCTGGGTTTTACCGAACAACTCTGATGTAATGTGGGTAAGCAGTGTTCCCAGCACCAGGTTCATGTTTCCTCGGGTAATGTGAATGAATACCAAAACTGCCATTTGAGAGATGCCCCAGCCCTACCAGCAGTCCCAGGGTTAGTGGCATTTTCTATTTTGAGCACAGAGAGAAGCAAGAGAGAGCATAATCAGACGGAAGTGTAAGCCCTCCGGACAAAAAGACAAGGTAAAGATATAAATCTGGTCCTGCTGTCCTACTGAGGCAAAGATGTCACCAGCAAATCTTTTTCTTCCAGTTTTAATTGTTCTAAGTGGAGCAGCATTACTAAAGAATTACCATGGAGAAGAAACTATTTCCAATCTGCAAAAGCTGCAGAATCAGTTCAACAGAGAGGGCTAACTCAATTTCTGCCTTAAGTCTGAAATCTTCCTAGGGCCGTGTATCTGCTGTGGAAGTAGCTGAGGTCTGTTCACCTGAGAGCACAACGCCCTGCTCTGCCAGGGCTTTGCCTGAGGGCCTGGTTAGCATTGCTCAACAACCCTCTCTTTGTAGCAGGCTACACTAAGGCTGGTAAGAGAGGTTTAACTCATTGACTCAATGGTTATTTTCTGTGTTTAACAGTGGTCTGCCAGCCACTCTTACAACATCCTTAGGACCTCCCAGTTAAGCTGGGTGTCTCTGGCAGGATACCTGTAGCAGCAATTGCTATTTACTGCTATTTGTTCAGAAGATCTGCCCACATAAACAGTGCATAAGTTAATAAAAAATTCAGTAAGCTTTCAGAAAGATAACTTTATTCATCTGCTCAGAAACATCTGGACATTTCAGGAGTCCTGCTAAATTTATGGAGTCTAATCTAACTTTTTACTCAAGGGCAAATAAACCATTCTGGGGGCTTTGCCAGGCATATTCCCTCTCTTGTCTCTGTACAGTATGAATAATGCATCTTCTCTGAGCACAAACCAGAAGCATTAGCTTCTTGTTTCCTTTTGTATATTTTTAGGAGCTCCCACTCCCTGGTCCTAGTTACAGAGGCTAGTGTTGGTATGGTATTTTTAGCCGAGTGGGCTATGAGCCCAGCAGCCTAGCTCTCCTCCCCACCTGGGAAAGGACCCTGGTCCTGCAGGCAAGGGCCTTGGGCAACCAAAAATAACATAGCTGCATTGATTGACAAGGAGCTGCTGTCAGGTACTTGAGGTTAGGCAGGTACAGCACTGAAGTCTGAAACATACGATGATGGCCTTGGATGAAGTTTGATCTTATTTAAAACTACTGATGTCAAGAGAGAAACTGATCACAGCCCATCTGAGACAAGAGTTGAGCCAAATCTCTGGTGATTAAAGTAGGTTGGAAATGTATGCCAGGAGCCTACAAAATGATTTAGGTTGGAAAAGACCTCTAAGATCATAAAGTCCAACTGTTAACCTAGCATTGCCAATTCTATTATTAATGCATGTCCCTAAACACCACAGATGTGTAGACATCTTTTGAATACCTTCAAGGGTGGTTGCTCAACCACTTCCCTGGGCAGCACATTCCAATGCCTAACAACCCATTCAGTGAAAAAAATATTTCTTAATAACCAACTTAACCCTCCCCTGGCTCAAATAGAGGCCATTTCTTCCTGTCCTTCTGCTTGTTGCTTGGGAGAGGAGACCAATCCTCACCCTCCTACAACCTCCTTTGAGGTGGCTTTAGCAAGTGATAAGGTCTCCCTTTCAGCCTGGTTTTCTCTAGGCTAAACAATCCCAGCTCCCTCTGGCACTCTGCATAAAAGTTGTTCTCTATAAACACCTCCCCTCAGGGGAAGAAGGAGAAGTAAAACAGGAAAAGGAGAAGTTAAGGAAAAAAGGGGGAAAGGAAAAGATAAAGAAGAAAGGTTATTCTAACTTTTAAGAGGTCACAGTAACTTCTCTTTCTAAATATTTTTCACCAAAAAAAAAAAATCTTTACATATAAACATATATTATTTACATATGAACATATTAACATATAAACATATTATTTACATATGAAATTTATTTACATATAAAAAAAGAACACATCAGAACTTGTACAGAAACCACATGGAGAGGTCATCTTTTCCTTCCTTGTCCACTTCCTTTCCTCCAGCTCTTTCATACCCAGGCTCATTTTAAATCATTGGCTGCCTTGACCAGACCCAAGATATTTTGGTTTTGCCTTTTCTTTAAGAGCAATGCTATTGTGAAATTATTTGTCAGACTGTCTTTTCTTCAGTTACATTCTTCACCATATTTTCGTGCAGAAGAACAAAAAGCCAATCCATTGGGTTTTGAAGAAGTGCTAAGAATTGGCTTCACTTTATTAACTTCGGTATGATTAGAGATGCTTTAAAGCAAGCAGCTTCTGAAGAATCTCATTCTGCTTTATATAAGGTACAAGTGACACAAGACTTACCCTCCTCTCTAGCAAAGAAATCCCTGAGAAGAATCAAGCAGCTTAAATTTGGCAAAGAAGGAATTTTCTTATTGTTTTTCTTACAACAGTGAGACAGAATACAGGCAAATAAATATATATATATACAAACAAATATATATATATACATATTTTTATATATACATATTATATATATATTATATATATAAATATGTATATATATATTATATATATATATATATATATACACATAACAAAACAAAAAAACAGAACAGTGTAAAACAGCTGTACTCATTGACTATGTCAGTTCTGGACCGTAGTGGTTGAAGTTAAGAGGCTTGTGTGTATATTTGACATTATCCTTCAGCAAGGGGTGTCCAACTGGCATGGGGACTTTCCACAACTTAGGGCCTCTCGTCCAGATGGGCTTTGCAGATCTGACGGACCAGCGGGTCAGATACCTGTTGAGCTTGGGTTTCTTGGGAATATGCCCTTCAGGAAGTCGAGGCCTGTGGTTTGGCCTCAACTAATATATATATATATGTATATATGTTATATATATAAATATATTTATTTGCAACTAGGGACCAACGCACAAATAGTAATTTCCCATCATACTGACTTTGCTGCAAATACTGTCTAAAATTTCCTAGTGATTAAAATGCATGGTCCTTACCTGTTAATTACATGTTATTTGAATATCACACTTCAGCCCATATTTATCTTCCTTGTTTTAATATGTACTTCAACTAGAGATGGCGGGTAATTAGTCTCATTTAACTTCTCTGTCTGAGCAGACTCAATTATAATTGTCCCAAAATACTGACTTCAGCTTTGACTTAATGTATCTTTAAAGCAAAATTGCTATGTATTTTTTAAGAACCAGTTAGTCTTCATTATGAACAAATGTGTATCTCTGAGCTCTGCCTTCTCAGAGTTTCAGCTTTGATTTTTTTGCCCATTGCAAATGATGCACTTCCAGAAACATGAAGCTTGGAGAGCCTTGCATAGAAAGCAAGGTCAAAGCATCAAGCACCGTATCATTTCTGTCATTAGCCTGTGCCCTGCACTATGTATTGTGGAGAGGATTTGTTTCCTGAGTCCTGACCCTGACTAGAATATGATTTTTCTAAAATGCCAACAGTGTTAGGTTAGCCCCATCTCTGAACTAAAGAGCACAGACACTTGTGAAACAGAAAAAGCGTTCTGAGTTTTGTTTAGGATTACTGTCAGTGAGGCACTGGTAGACTTAATAAATTCCTTTGCTGCAGCACCAATGATTTAATTGTGTCAAGGCAACAAGATTTGAACAGTTACAAGGAAGCAAGGGTCTGGAGACTTCAGGACACTTTGCAGTGAGGCAGTACAGAGCCACCAGACTCTTGCAGCCAGCCCAGCTCCAGCTCTCTTCTAGCAGATGGCAGATTTGCACGGTTATCTTACCACTGCCCAAAAGTGTTGCTGTACTTTACTTATGTCTTGTTCAGTTTAGTACTATTTTCCTTTTTGATTAGCTGAGACTTCTGCTGGATGACAACATGCTCTCTGCACAGTCACAAAACAGAAATCAAATCCAGTTAGTCTTTTTTTAAAAGACTAAAATGAAGCAAAGAAGACTCCCTTCTACTGGAGACAGTATATGATGTTTTTCTATCTGAAATAATTCAGATGTATAAATTCTGTTTTGGGGATCATGCTGTTTGTTTTAGCTCCCTGGAACTGGAGTAGGTAACCATTGTGATGGTGTCTTAACCTACAGATGGGTGTAGCTGTTTGCCATTCCCAAGAGGAAGTTGTGCTATGCGTCTGATTGCAGTTACCTTAGAAAATGGGACATTGAATTTTTCAGGAGGAAAGAAAGAAAAAATGAATAAATGTACCCCTATCCTGGGGAACAGGATGGCTGGTATTTACCCGAGGTCTTTGTTCATAACCAAGTTCCTAGTTTGTGCACATTACTCTGCTTGTAATGGATAGACTTGTTAGAAAAATAAAACAGTCCAGTTATCGTAATCAAAACAAAGTCCAGGTAGATTTTCTTTCTGCTTTGAATGATTTTTTTTTTTATTTTTTTTTTCAATGAATGAAATTGAATTCTAGTGCTTTCATAAGCAATGCCTACTCCCTTTCCTGGATGAGTAGATAAATAGACAGATAGATATTTATCAACACTTCTTTGCCACATGAGACCATAAATACTACACTCAGAAAAAAAAAAAAAAAAAAAAAAAAAAAAAAAAAAAACAATGGTATTTTGGCTGCAGTGCAGATGGATAGCCATTCTCTGGCGGAGGACAACATTCAGGTATATGCTGACTTTTACTAAATGCCTGTTCCCTAATCTCTCCCGCAGCAGCTGCTGATGTCCAACCAGCTCTTGCTGATGGTTTGAGTTAGATAGTCTTTGAGGTGCTATGTTCTTGTGCACCTCTTGTCCATGGGTACATGGAAATGCTGTGCTAGCTCAAAGTCACTGAGACTCTTGTGTCATGCACTGCACATCAATGTCTATTTTGTGGGTCATCCAAACATTTTTATGAAAAGTTGTTTTCATCACACAAGTATGACTTCTTCCACTTAAATATCTTCTTTAGAAACTCTCTTCTTTTATTACTTACCTTGAGAGGGGAGGACACATGACAAAAAAGACTGATTTTCCAATGCCCGTACAAGATTATTCTGTCTCCCTGCTTGATTTAGTTTGGTTTTGTTTCACCTTGTAAGGCTGGAACTTTGTTTTTTTCAGGAGCAGGTTGTTCAGGGGAGGATGGATGTGGATGCGCCAATGCATCTGTGTTTCTCTAGCAGAAACTAGCAGATGTTTTGGAATCCCACAGGAAGGGACTGTGACAAATTCAAACTGGAAAACATCTTTATTGAGCAAAAATGTAAGTGGTATGAAGTTAAAGAGAGTTTTTGTAGCCAATTGTCCATGTAGGCAAGTCTTCATAATGTTCGTCTGGACTACAGAAAAGTCATAATAGGGGGAGGATTAAATGTATTCTCAGAGATGTCACAACTGAGCGGGTTATAAACTTTCAGAAGTTGAGTTTCTCTGTTAACACCAATGGAAAGATGTCATCAAAAGCAGAGGGACTGAATTCCTATAACTAGCCAGCTTGTTCCAGAAGATAAGGATAAGCTTATTTCATAAACATTTGCCCTAGGAAGAAAGTGCAGTTGAATAATGTCCTGGGATGATAAGGGCCCGCTGATTTTACGCATGCCTGTCATCAAAATCAAAAATAGTTTTTGGGTCTTGTTGTTCAAAAGAGAATTTGATGCTCTTGATACGAGCATGAAATTTGATATGAGGGTTATCAGGTGTCCTGGTTTCAGTTAGCACAGAATTAATTTTCTTCCTAGTAGCTGGTGGAATGCTGTGTTTTGGCTTAGGATGAGAAGAGTGCTGATAACACCCCAATGCTTTAATTGTTGCAGAGCAGTGCTTATACTAAGCCAAGGACATCTCAGCCTTTTGCTCTGTCCTGCCAACGGGCAGGCTGGGGGTGCAGTAAGAGCTGGGAGGGGACAGACCCAGGACAGGTGACCCAAACTAGCCAAAGGGGTATTCCATACCATCTGACGTCATGCTAAACAATATATAGGGGTGGCTAGCTGGGGGGGAAGGGGGCCGGACTGCTCGGGGTTAGGCTGGGCATCGGTCAGCGAGTGGTGAGCAATTGCATTGTGCATCACTTGTTTGTACATACTACTATTACTTTCCTATTATCATCATTGTGTTATTATTGTTATTATTTTTATTATTATTTTGTTATTATTATTTTCCTGTCTTATTAAACTGTCTTTATCTCAACTCACGGGCTTCACTTTCCATTTCTCTCCCCCGTCCCGGAGAGGGAGGGGGGAGGGTGAGCGAACGGCTGCGTGGTGTTTAGCTGCCGGCCGGGTTAAACCACAACAGCCTTTTTTGGCGCCCAACGTGGGGCCCGAAAGGTTGAGATAACGGCAGATCTGACCAGAGTGTGTTAAACTAAAATTGGTGTAAGGATTAGACCTGCTTAATAGTCACTTGTCATAATGCTGATTGCTTTAATCTCAACTTTGCTGCGCCTGTTTTCCAAATTGAGTATTATAGTACATTATTTTCCGTATTTACTCTCTGTCGTGTTGTTTATCCTCTCCGGGCCCTGGTTTCAGATCATTATGGTGCTGTGTGTTGTAGCAATGGCTTATGAGACGATGAAATATGTGGTCATGACTCTAACTTGTTATTTGTATTCAGTAACATCGTCGACTCTGTACTTTGGAAACTGTATCTTGGAAACTATTAGCAATTATACCTATTGTTTTTTTCCATTAAGGAGTCAATCTGTGGAGGGGAAAGGGGAGGATATTTTTCCTTACTTGCTTACTCTCCCTTTCTCCTTCACCACCCCTGTATCCTCCTGGGTCACTCTGCCTTCCTCCTTCACCACCCTCTTATCCCCTGAGCTTGTCACAATAGCTCTCCAAGATATTGAATATTTCTGGAATACTCAGAGTACCATAGTCTTGTTGTTCTGCCTCATGAATGCACTTCAGGTTCTGCTTAAAGTTAAACAACTACTTGGGAAGCTCTTCTGGAGATCTGCCCGGGGGCAGGATAGTTGTGGGTGGCAGGGAGTATGGGCGGATATGGGCAGGCACCTAGAGCAGTTGGCACCCCCAGTGTGTTGGAAATTCACCCCTGAACAATGGCAAAATCCTCAAAAACTGGCAGAATGCTTGAAAAAAAGGTGTCATGATTCTGGCAGTTCTAAAGTAACACAAATCATTGTAACGTGCTGGGGCCTGGCTCATGCCTATCGAGCTGCCATTGATACTGCTATCAACTTAGTGACAGACCCTGCGGCCACTCCAAGCCCTGTGACAGATCCAACGGCCACTGTGACCCCTACGGTGGACTCGGCAGCCGCTCCAGATCCGGTTCCTGCAGCCGCTCCAGATCCGGTTCCTGCAGCCGCCCCAGCTCCAGCTCCTGCAGCCGCCCCAGCTCCAGCTCCTGCAGCCGCTCCAGTTCCAGCTCCTGCAGCCGCTCCAGTCCCAGCTCCTGCAGCCGCTCCAGATCCGGTTCCTGCAGCCGCCCCAGCTCCAGCTCCTGCAGCCGCTCCAGTCCCAGCTCCTGCAGCCGCTCCAGTTCCAGCTCCTGCAGCCGCTCCAGTTCCAGCTCCTGCAGCCGCTCCAGTTCCAGCTCCTGCAGCCGCTCCAGCTCCAGCTCCTGCAGCCGCTCCAGCTCCAGTTCCTGCAGCCGCTCCAGCTCCAGCTCCTGCAGCCGCTCCAGTCCCAGTTCCTGCAGTCGCTCCAGTTTCAGCTCCGGCCGCTACTCCAGTCCCAGTTCCTGCAACTGCTCCAGCTCCAGCTCCAGCTCCTGTAGCCGCTCCAGCTCCAGCTCCTACTGCTGCTCCAGTCCCAGCTCCTGCAACTGCTCCAGCTCCAGCTCCAGCTCCTGCAGCCGCTCCAGCTCCAGCTCCTACTGCTGCTCCAGTCCCAGCTCCTGCAACTGCTCCAGCTCCAGCTCCAGCTCCTGTAGCCGCTACAGCTCCGGTTCCTGCAACTGCTCCAGCTCCTGTGGCCGTGTCAGAGAAACGAGCTGTAGCAGTGCAAGTTGACCCTGCAGAGGGTATTCCAATCCCTGTGGCAGACCCTGTAACAAAGTCAGAGAAACGAGCAGTAGCAGTGCAAGCTGCCCCTGTAGAGAAGGTGAAAATATGGTACAGAAATTCAAGTCGTTTAGAACGCAGAGAGTCTTCTGCCAATCCAGGTAAGGCTTCTGCCAAAACTAAGTATAGAGATGACGAAGATGATGACGACGCTGGGCCATCAAGGATTCAGGAGGAGGAAGATGAGGATGCCGAAAGAGCAACAGTAACTACGCGAAGCCTGAACGAGCGCGAGCTACGAGATGTGCGAAAAGATTTTGGTCGCTGTATAGGTGAGCAGCTTGTCACCTGGCTGCTCCGGTGCTGGGACTCTGGAGCCAATTGTGTGGAATTAGACGGCAGGGAAGCCAGACGGTTGGGATCCCTTGCTCGAGACGCCGGCATTGACAAAGCAATTGCAGATGGAGCACGACCCACCAGCCTCTGGAGGCGTCTCCTCTCAGCTGTGAGGGAAAGGTATCCCTTCAAGGAAGATATTTTATGTGTACCAGGCAAGTGGACCACTATGGAGAAGGGAATCCAGTACCTGAGGGAATTAGCCGTACGGGAAGTGATTTATGAGGATCCAGACCAGACACAAACATCCAAAGATCCAGATGAAGTCAAGTGTACACGACCCATGTGGCGGAAGTTTGTACGGAGTGCACCATCATCATATGCCAGCTCATTGGCAGTAATGGCCTGGAAAGAGGATGAGGAACCCACAGTGGATGAAGCGGCTAAACAACTCCGGCAGTACGAAGAAAGTCTCTCCTCTTCCTTACAGGCCTGCGTCTCAGCTGTGGAGAAACTGTCTGAAGAGGTCCACCAACTTAAAGAGAATCTATCTTCCCCCCAACCTGAACCAACCAGTGTCCAACGACCGAAAGAGAACACCTGGGAGAAACTTTCTGAAAAGTTTCACCAACTTGAAGAGAGATTATTCTCCTCCGCACCTGTACAAAGCAGTGTCTCAGCTATCAGGGGTAGGCGTTCATCCACACAAGGAAGACGATATAGTGGGTACTCACCCCGTGCCACCCTGTGGTTTTACTTACGAGACCATGGAGAGGACATGAGAAAATGGGATGGAAAATCTACCGCGACCCTAGAGGCACGGGTACGTGAGTTGCAAAAGAAAACAATCAGGAAAAAAGGATTCTCCGAAAAGTTTGCTGCTCCAACTTCCAGCAGACAATCCTTCAAACACAGAAACGAAGAAGATTCTGACCAGGATTAGGGGGGCCCTGCCTCCAGCCAGGGGGAGGAAAGGGACAATCGAGTTTATTGGACTGTGTGGATTCGATGGCCTGGCACATCACGCGCACAGAAGTATAAGGCTTTAGTAGACACCGGTGCACAATGTACTATAATGCCATCGAGCTATAAAGGACCAGAGCCCATCTATATTTGTGGAGTGACAGGAGGATCTCAGCAGTTGACTGTATTGGAGGCTGAAGTAAGTCTGACTGGGAATGAGTGGGAAAAGCACCGCATTGTGACTGGCCCGGATGCTCCATGTATCCTTGGCATAGACTATCTTAGAAGAGGATATTGCAAGGACCCAAAAGGGTTCCGGTGGGCTTTTGGTATAGCTGCCTTAGAGACAGAGGGCATTAAACAATTATCTACCTTGCCTGGTCTCTCAGAGGACCCCTCTGTTGTGGGGTTGCTGAGGGTCGAAGAACAGCAAGTGCCAATCGCTACCACAACTGTGCACCGGCGGCAATATCGCACTAACCGAGACTCCCTGATTCCCATCCATAAGCTAATTCGTCAATTGGAGAGCCAAGGAGTGATCAGCAAGACCCATTCACCTTTCAATAGCCCCATATGGCCAGTGCGAAAGTCTAATGGCGAGTGGAGACTAACAGTGGACTATCGTGGCCTGAACGAAGTCACGCCACCACTGAGTGCTGCAGTGCCGGACATGCTGGAACTTCAGTATGAACTTGAATCGAGGGCAGCCAAGTGGTACGCCACAATTGATATCGCTAATGCATTTTTCTCCATCCCTCTAGCAGCAGAGTGCAGGCCACAATTTGCCTTCACTTGGAGGGGAGTTCAATATACTTGGAATAGGCTGCCCCAGGGGTGGAAACACAGCCCTACCATTTGCCATGGGCTGATCCAGTCTGCGCTAGAGCAGGGGGAAGCTCCTGAACACCTGCAGTACATTGATGACATTATTGTGTGGGGTGACACAGCAGAGGAAGTTTTCGAGAAAGGGAAGAAAATAGTCCAAATCCTTCTGAAAGCCGGTTTTGCCATAAAACAGAATAAAGTCAAAGGACCTGCACGAGAGATCCAGTTTTTAGGAATAAAATGGCAAGATGGACGTCGTCAAATCCCAATGGATGTGATCAACAAAATAACAGCTATGTCTCCACCAACTAACAAAAAAGAAACACAGACTTTCCTAGGTGTTGTGGGGTTTTGGAGAATGCACATCCCAAATTACAGTCTGATTGTAAACCCGCTCTACCAAGTAACCCGTAAGAAGAATGAGTTTGAATGGGGCCCTGAACAACGACAAGCCTTTGAACAAATCAAGCAGGAAATAGTCCATGCAGTAGCCCTTGGGCCAGTTCGAACAGGACCAGATGTAAAGAATGTGCTCTACACTGCAGCCGGGGAGAACGGCCCCACCTGGAGCCTCTGGCAGAAAGAACCTGGGGAAACTCGAGGTCGGCCCCTGGGGTTTTGGAGTCGGGGATACAGAGGATCTGAGGCCCGCTATACTCCAACTGAAAAGGAGATATTGGCAGCATATGAAGGAGTTCGATCTGCTTCGGAGGTGGTCGGTACTGAAGCGCAACTCCTCCTAGCACCCCGATTGCCAGTACTAGGCTGGATGTTCAAGGGAAGGGTCCCCTCTACGCATCATGCAACTGATGCTACATGGAGCAAGTGGGTTGCATTGATTACTCAGCGGGCTCGAATAGGAAACCCCAGTCGCCCAGGAATATTGGAAGTGATCATGGACTGGCCAGAAGGCAAATACTTTGGGATATCATCAGAGGAGGAGGTGGGTCGTGCTGAAGAAGCCCCACTGTACAACCAGTTGCCAGAGAATGAAAAGAAATATGCCCTGTTCACTGATGGGTCCTGTCGTATTGTGGGGAAGCATCGGAGATGGAAGGCTGCTGTATGGAGTCCTACGCGACGAGTTGCAGAAGCTGCTGAGGGAGAAGGTGAATCGAGTCAGTTTGCAGAAGTGAAAGCCATTCAGCTGGCTTTAGACATTGCTGAACGAGAAAAATGGCCAGTTCTCTATCTCTACACCGATTCATGGATGGTAGCAAATGCCCTGTGGGGATGGTTACAGCAATGGAAGCAAAACAACTGGCAGCGTAGGGGCAAACCCATCTGGGCTGCTGCATTGTGGCAAGATATTGCTGCTCGGGTAGAGAACCTGGCTGTGAAAGTACGCCACGTAGATGCTCATGTGCCCAAAAATCGGGCTACTGAAGAACATCAAAACAACCAGCAGGTGGATCAGGCTGCTAAGATTGAAGTAGCTCAGGTGGACTTGGATTGGCAGCATAAAGGTGAATTATTTATAGCCCGATGGGCCCATGACACCTCAGGCCATCAAGGTAGAGATGCAACATACAGATGGGCTCGTGATCGAGGGGTGGACTTGACCATGGATGCTATAGCACAGGTTATTCATGACTGTGAAACATGTGCTGCAATCAAGCAAGCCAAACGGTCAAAGCCTCTTTGGTATGGAGGACGATGGCTGAAATATAAATATGGAGAGGCCTGGCAGATTGATTACATCACACTCCCTCAAACTCGCAATGGCAAGCGCCACGTACTTACAATGGTGGAAGCAACCACCGGATGGCTGGAAACATATCCTGTGCCTCATGCCACCGCCCGGAACACCATCCTGGGCCTTGAAAAGCAAGTCCTATGGCGACATGGCACCCCAGAAAGAATAGAATCAGACAATGGGACTCACTTCCGAAACAACCTTATAGACACTTGGGCCAAAGAACATGGTATTGAATGGGTGTATCACATCCCCTATCATGCACCAGCCTCCGGGAAAGTTGAACGATACAATGGCCTGTTAAAGACTACCTTGAAAGCAATGGGCGCTGGGACGTTCAAAAACTGGGATACGCATTTAGCAAAGGCCACTTGGTTAGTCAATACTAGGGGATCTACCAACCGAGCTGGACCTGCCCAATCAAACCTGTTACGTACTGTAGATGGGGATAAAGTTCCTGTAGTGCATGTAAAAAATATGCTGGGTAAAACAGTCTGGGCTACTCCTGCTTCAGGAAAAGGCAAACCTATTCGTGGAATTGTTTTCGCTCAGGGACCTGGATACACTTGGTGGGTGATGCAAAAGAACGGAGAGGTCCGGTGTGTACCTCAAGGAGATTTAATACTGGGTGAGAATAGCCCATGAACTGAATTGTACCATGTTAAATAGTATATTATACTGTATGTTATCACTACCATGATTACTATAGGTGACTAATTAGAATGTATGGAAAAGAGTGTAACCTGAGCATGACATAAATGGTATGGAATAAGGGGTGGATAGATGTCCTGGTTTCAGTTAGCACAGAATTAATTTTCTTCCTAGTAGCTGGTGGAATGCTGTGTTTTGGCTTAGGATGAGAAGAGTGCTGATAACACCCCAATGCTTTAATTGTTGCAGAGCAGTGCTTATACTAAGCCAAGGACATCTCAGCCTTTTGCTCTGTCCTGCCAACGGGCAGGCTGGGGGTGCAGTAAGAGCTGGGAGGGGACAGACCCAGGACAGGTGACCCAAACTAGCCAAAGGGGTATTCCATACCATCTGACGTCATGCTAAACAATATATAGGGGTGGCTAGCTGGGGGGGAAGGGGGCCGGACTGCTCGGGGTTAGGCTGGGCATCGGTCAGCGAGTGGTGAGCAATTGCATTGTGCATCACTTGTTTGTACATACTACTATTACTTTCCTATTATCATCATTGTATTATTATTGTTATTATTTTTATTATTATTTTGTTATTATTATTTTCCTGTCTTATTAAACTGTCTTTATCTCAACTCACGGGCTTCACTTTCCATTTCTCTCCCCCGTCCCGGAGAGGGAGGGGGGAGGGTGAGCGAACGGCTGCGTGGTGTTTAGCTGCCGGCCGGGTTAAACCACAACATCAGGCCTTTTTGAAAAATCTTTCTGAAGCCAAGAGGGGATTTATTTTCCTACTCATCATAACACAGACACAAAAGATATCATGAGAGTAAAAGCCTTGAGAAGTTACTCCTAGGAGCAAGTAAATAAGAAGGGCATTTCTAGACTTAGCTATAAGCAGGACAAAGGTTTGTTTGGAAGAGGCATAGAGAGGTGAACCTCTGCAGTGGGGTAAGAGTTTTCTTTCACAGGGAGGAGAAGACAAACTAGACAAAGACAAAAATCTAGTTTGGGCAAGATTTTTCCTCCTAGTACCTGGTGTGGTGCTGTGTTTTGGATTTAGGACGAGAATAATGCTGATAGCACACTTAAGCTTTAGGTGTTGCAGGGCAGTACTTAGACTAAGTCAAGGACTTCACAGCTTTTCATACTGCCCTGCTAGTGAGGAGGCTGGGGGTGCATACACAGCTGGCAGGGAAAACACTCCAACCCCTCTTGGAGGACGCACGGCCGAAAATTCCCCCTTTTTCTTTTTGTATGAGCAGTACTTGGCTGAAGTTTTTTTTCCATCAGTCGTCGAATACATGACATAACACAACTTAAACATAATAACACTACAATTACTATAATCACTTAATGGTACCCCAACAACGCATGTAACAAAAGGTGTGCTAGGGCTGGCTAGACTTGCGCAGAAGGTGGTGGTATTCAGTTCCCTAGCCAGAGATACCCAGACATTCTCCTTAGGATTGAAGGCTGTCCTTGGCAGTCCTTGAGGTGTCACAGCCCATGTCATTGTCAGAATGATTATCAGGAACCTCTTCATGGTCGTCTTCAGCGTGTGCAAACTCTATGGCTGCTTTAGTCCACTTTGCAGGGATCCACTGGGTACCTGTAGGCATGATCACGCATATATATCCTTTGCCGATATACTGTACTATGGCAGGCCCACTCCATTGTCCTGTGGATAAGTCCCTATAGTAGACCTTCATTTCCGTAGGTCTATTGCTCTCAAAGGGTCCCGCTTGACATTTTTCCGGCACCGCTTCAAAATCCCTCAACAATGAGAAAACCATGCCCAATATAACATTTTTGCAAGTAACCCTTTAACCACATTTATCACAATACCACATGCAATGATGATTGACACCACAGCAAACAGAATCCTTAATCCCTCTTTAACTAATCCCAGTAACCATCTATGCATTGTTTCAAACAAATCAGTGAACCATTGATTGAAAGGATTGATATCATATTGAGTCTTTCTCATGTGCTCTTTCAGGAAAGTAATGGATTTGTGAATTGACTCATTATGATCAAAAGGTTTAAACAGTACATTCCCTTAAATTTCTCCAAGCAGCTACTTCAAACAATGACTCCGTACTTGTGAAACATGATTTTGCTCGACCAATCGCAACTAGTCCTGCTAGTTGTTTGCAGTCTACTCCCCGTTTTTCTAAAAAGCGCTGTAATAAATCTAGGGCTACTTCGTCCTCCATTTTCCTATGATTTTTGCTGGCACTAATTTCCTATGATTTCAGCCTGCACTATGGCAATATCCTGCACTATGGCAACCTTCCTTCCTGCACTATGGCAATAACCTGCACTATGGCAAAAGCGCGCTCTCACTCACAGTACACAGCACAATCGCACACACAGAGGCCTCTGGCACATCTCAATCTCAATCACACTACAATATCAATCATACCACAAGAATATAATTTAGAATGATAAGCAAACAAACAAGTATTGTCTCTCATTGTGTTCCTCGTGAAGTGACTTGCAACACTTTTTTTTAAAATCTTACCCTTACACAAATACTTTCAACACAAAATACCTGGACATTTAAGAATAACACATACAATTATTAACACTCAGCAGCTGAAAACATACTGTTTGTCTGCAGCTTCAGGAGGTCTTTGTCTGCTCCTGTGGTGAGCAGCTGAGAGTGGAGTCCCCTCCGAGCAAAATGCTCAGGGTGCACTTAGGGGCATCCACACCGCAGCCGATCCCCGCAGCCAAGCAGTTGTTACGTGCGGCCGCAGATGCCACTCCAGGCATTAAAATTGCCAATGCCGCTCTAGCTGCAACCCCACACAGTTCAACATTATCATTGCAATCCGGTGCAAGCAATGCCCATTTATGTCTGGTGATCTCACGCAACTGTAACAAGCTAGGAGCAAATACAATGAGTTTATCTAAGTAACATGGACATCTGATAGCATTTGCAGGGATACCTTGCCAGGCCCTATCCCCACAAATCAGAAAAACATCAGGAGGTAAGTCCAAAGCTGTACAATTGTTCCAAACACTGTAGTTGTTACCCCTTGTCTCCATGCTATAAGCCATTAAATCCTGCTTAGCAGTGTCATTGTAAACACAGGTGTTATTTGTATTTCTGTACCAGTATGGCCCTTTCCAGGTTTCTGTAGCAGGATTCCATCTGATAGCCACGGCTACATTCACATTTGTAGCCACCTTTCAGGTTGATACAGATTTGACTACAGATACCAGGGTTTTGGCATTCATCAATATCTCTCCACAGTTTCTCTTGTCTACAAACTCAAACCCAGCTGGACAGTCACATTCATTTTTGTTGCATTCCTTCAGGGGCTCATCACCCCAGTCCTTGCAGTCTCTCTGCTGGTTACACACTTTATTGATATCTATGCATTCTCCACTTCTGCACTTGAATTTGCCAGGTCCAGAGCACTGAATAACATTGTTACAGTTTGCTTCATCAGTGCCATCCAGACAGTCTCTCACACCACTGCACTGCCTACTCCCATGGACACAGTTCCCATCTTCACATCTGAACTGGTCTGGCCTGCAGGTCCGAGAAGGGCAGTTAATTTCATCACTTCCATCCTTGCAATCAGGATCTCTGTTACAGTCTTTTTCACCATCACATTTCCAGGACACTGGGATACACTGGGTTGACTGAGGACCACAGCTGATTTCATTTATCCGGCATGTTCTCATATGACACAGCTCAGCACTTTCGTCAGACCCATCTTCACAGTCCGGATCCCCATCACACTGCCATCTGTTTGGCACACACTGACCACTGTTGCACACAAAGTCAGATTCAGCACACGTCTTCTTCACACAAGCACTCTCATCACTGCCATCTGAGCAGTCTTCACATTTTGCTCTAGCACTGTCGGCAGCAGTGCACAGGCAGGCGAGAGCGAGCAGCAGGCAGAGTGCCCCGCAGCGCGGCAGCGCCCGCTGCTGTCCCGCACTGTCACCTGTGTCACTTATACTACTCCTATTACCCATGCTGTTAGTGTCAGTGGCATCCTCCTGGTACCGTTTCTGTCTTTGTCGCCCCTTACTCTCCCCCTTTTCTTTTTGCCACTGACCATTCACCACAAATGGATGAGACACATGATTACTAGTTAGGAAAGAGAGTGTAACGTCTGCTATAAGGCTGCAGGCAGTGCCAGCTGCAACCTTAGAAGCTGTTTGTGAAAGAGCCTGCCAGTGGTCATTTGGCAGTGTAATCTGCGTCTCTGCACTCCTGCCCCGCAACAGAGCTAAATCGTCATTAGTAATCCGTAGAATGTGGCAACCCCACGGAATGTCATCCAGAAACATAGTTATAACACCGATCTGGGGACGAATAGTCTTTTTTGCATTGCAAGATAAAATTCTTATAAAAAGAATGCCAGAGAGAAGCAGCACAGCCGCCGCTGCTTCCATGGTTCCGTCACACAGGCTGCAGGGTCCTGATCTCCTCCCCTCTGCTCTGTGCCGACTCACCACACGGTGAGGGTTGGCTGCCGTTGTCCTCTGATGCCTCTGGTCTCCCGTAGCAACTTGATCTCGGATGTCCCGCATCGCACCGCGATTACTTCAATTTCCCACGTCCCCCCGTGGTTCCTTTTCCCGCGCTCCCCGCGGTTTCTTTTCCCCGTGTCTCACCGTGAGTCCTTTGTCCGGGTCAGTGCATAGAGTGTTTCAACATCTCTCAGGTGTTCCGGCGTCCGCCAGGTCTGTCCGTGTCTCTCGGAGTTGGCCATAGCCCTGCAGCGTCAGTCAGTGCTCTCTCCGTGCGGTGGTAGGCATTCCGTGTGCCTCGGGTCTCCCGGCGCCGCTCCGATGTCCCGGCGCCGCTGGTGTCAGCCTGTTCGGGTCTCTCCTATTCAGGTCTCAGCCTGTTCGGGCGCCATTTGTTAGAGGACGCATGGCCGAAAGCACGACAGACACCAGTAGAATCAGATCATGCTCCATTTTATTGCCCGAATAGCCTAACTTTTATAGTGAACTTAACAGGGGCGGACAGTGTTTCACACAAGATTATTGGTCAAAAGCACTCAGACAAACAACTACAAGAAAACAACCCCACCTGCAAGAAAACAACCCCCTTGTGATTAGCAGTCACGTAGACCTTGTCCTTGAAGCCAGCTGCTGGTAACAATATTTTTCTGAATTCCTCAATTGGGCAACGTGGGAACACTGTCATGGGAACTTCTCATAGTTGCCCTGGTAGCTTGGTTTGCTCAGCTACAGCAGGCCATGGGATTTGCTAAGGTCTACTCCTGGTTGCTTAAAGCAAGCTCAGATCAAACAATTGTTCCACGGACTCATGTCCATGCCCTTTGTGCCAATTCCCAACAAACCCCTGTGCTGGGCCCTGAGACCACTCCAGCCGCTGTAACAGGCACTGCAGCCACTCCAGCCTCTGTGCTGGGTCCTGTGGACACTGCAACTACCATGAAAAGCCCCATGGCTGGACTAGAGAACCAACCTGTGCCAGGATCAGTTGCCCCTATATATAAGATGAAACAATGGATGTGAAAGTCTGGTTGTTTAGTAAGGAAATGAGCTCCTACTCAGACAAGGAAGGATGAAGAAGATGACAAGACAGGCCACTCCAAAGTAGGGCCTTCATGGGAACAGGAGGACAAAGAGGCAGATATCATGAAAGCTGCAGTAACCACTGCATCCCAGAGTGAGCTATGAGATATGCGAAAATATTTCAGCTGTTGTCCATTGTCACCTGGCTGCTCTGATACTGGAATAATGGGTCCAATAGATTGGAATTAAAGGGCAGGGAAGCCAAGCAGCTTGCTATGGAAGGGGGCAATGACAAAGCAATTGGAAAAGTGGCACAATCCTTCACTATCTGGAGATGACTCCTGTCAGGTGTAAAGGAAAGTCATCCCTTTAAGGAAGACGTTGTATGTCACCCAGGCAAGTGCACCACCACGGAGAGGGGTATCCAGTACCCCAGTGAATTAGGCATGCTGGAGGTGATTTATGATGATCTAGATGACAAACAGATATCCCAAGATCCAGGTGAAGTCAAATGCACATGACCTACATGGCAGGAGTTTGTATGGAGTGCACCATCATCATATACCAACTCATTGGCCGTAATGACTTGGAAGGACTGAGAGGAATTCACAGTGGATGAATTGCCTAATGAACTCCGGCAGTATGAAGAAAGTCTCTCTTCTTACACACAAACCTGTGTCTCAGCTCTGGAGAAACTTTTCCAAGAGGTCCAACAACTCAAGGAGAGCGCTTTGGAGAAACTTTCCCGAGAGGTTAAAGAGCATATACCTTCCTCCCCTACCTGTACAACTCAGTGTCTCCATTATTAGGAGAAAGCATCCCTCTGCTCATGAAAGAGGATAGAGAAGGTACACACCACATGCCACTCTGTGATTTTACCTGCATGACTATGGAGGGAACAAGAGGAAATTGGATGAGAAATGTACCTTGACCCTAGAGGCATGGGTACATGAGTTGCAAGGAAAAATAATTGCAGAAGGGGGTTCTTCCAGGAAAACTGCTGCTCCAGCTTCCAGTGGGCAGACACCAGACAGAGTAATGAGAACTAGGACTAGGACTAGAGGGGCCCTGCCTCTAGCCAGGTGGAGGAAAAGGGACAGTCACGTTTTTTGGACTATGCTGATTTGATGGCCTGGCACATGAGACCCACAGAAATATAAGGCTCTGGTGGACACTGGTGCACAGTGTACCCTAAGTACATCCTTGGCATAGACTACCTCAGGAGACGGTATTTCAAGGATCCAAAAGGGTACCAGTGGGCTTTTGGCATAGCTGCCTAGGAGACAAAGGACATTAAATGGTTGTCTACCTTGGCTGGTCTCTTGGAGAACCCTTCTGTTGTGGGGTTGCTGAGGGTTGAAGAACAGCAGGTGCCAATCGATACCATGATGGTGCACTGGAGGCAATATCACACCAACCAAGACTCCCTGATTCCTTGGGAAAGGCTGTGTGGTGCTTAGCTGCCTGCCAGGTTAAACCACAACAGCATGTGATGTCCCCCACAGAGTCACAAACAGCAATTTTGCCCTGAGAGAAACACTGGGAAAATATTTATGCCAATTGCAATTGAAAACAATAGCTCTGATCCAAAAGTATGAATTGATAATTGGCAATCCAAAATCACCCTAATCTGTTGTTTCGATGGCAGTACCTTAGTCCCCATTTTAGGTTATTATTCTGCAACTCTAGCAGTGCTGTTCTCAGGTTGGTATTTGACAAGGTCTAAATCAAATGAGTCTGTCTAAGCAAAGAGGAATTTTGTTCCATCCATTGCATTACTAACAGGCTGGCATGGCCTGCCAATAATATCCCTAATCAGAAAAAGCCCTGTAACAGCACTATGCTTCGGCACCCTGTCAGTGCCCTGCTGCTGAGCTGTTTTTGGAAGAAGCACACATGCATTTATGGAACGCTTTATGTGCAGCCCAGTGAGGAGCATATATTAATCTTTAAAAATTTAAAACCTTAGGTAAATTCAAATGTTTGCACTTACTATCCAACACAGTGAAGTGAGGAACTAGTATCTTTCTTTTTGTTTAAGCTTTTTCAGAAAAGTCCAAGACTACTTCGTTTTCTCTCCAGGGTCTTTGAATTTATTTGAGCCTTTTAAAAAATATGATTAAGGCTTGAGACGAGAGCATGTGAAGTGATTTCATCTGAATTTTGTATTTGGCATTTTTGTTTATATGATAGCAATAAGAACACATTTTGTTGAAAACTGTTCAATTTCCTTCTCCAGAACTGATCCAAAGCTCATTGAATTAAAATGAAATAATCTCATTCATGTCAGCAGAGTTTGCATCAAACCTGAAATGTCAGCGGATTACTACTAAGCTACAGATACATCAGTAATGCTGTATTCACTTTCTACTAAAATACTTCTGAAGTTTTCCTGTATACTGCATGTGGCTGAGCTTGAGCACTTGTCAGGGACATGAGTAATGGGGAAAGGTTCAAGGTTTTATTCCTCCACAAAAGCCTGTGATAAGAGTGGGGTTCCCAGAACAGCTTGTGTCTGGTACCAAGCTCTGGTGGAAGTGGTGGCCTCACTCTTGGCTAGAGAGAACAGGCCAGCCGAGCAATATCATTGCAAAATACCTGGGGCGGGATGGGTTGGCCCATGTTTGGGAGCAAGGTGGCTCTTCTCTTTTTCTGTTTCTTTTATTTATAAAAAATAATTTCCCTGGTAAACTGTAGATATTAAGAGTTTTTTCATTGCTCTACCATTTCTAATGCTCCTTGCACTCTGCTGGCATCTTGAATTCACTGTTACTCCATCACAGGCAGTATCAGAGCTGAGGGTTACAGAGAAGGAAAGTATTTCTGAATATCTGGTCTTAATATGGTGTTTCTTTGGATTCTTTACAATACATATTAAAAAAGTAGAAGCTTTCTGTCTATCTTTTCTATAATACTCACTTCTGTTGCTCCCCATCTGTCTCCAATAAGCATTGTATTTGGAAATATTCCCTCTGAAGCTCAGATTTCTGCTGTGCCTCTTGGAAGGAGGGAGATAGATGGCTTTTCTGTGTTTTATAGGGTCACTGCCCTACATTTATTTTATCTACTTACCATTTTTCTATGTGACCTTTTCGGCCATGGCAAAACTTTTCAATGGTCCAGAAAACCATGTTGGGAAGAATGCTAATACTATGCTGCCCTTGATAGGATGGTGACTGGCAGTATATAAATACTCTCAACAGAATGACAGAAAACACTCTTCTATATTTACCAGGAGCCCTGGGCCAACACACACAGTGGTAGGAGCCCATCTGCTCTGTTGCAAATATTTTTTCGACACACTACTATTTAACAGCTGAAGCTTTTGTAAAATTTTTTAAGCTTGGTGCATGCAGTGAGCAGGAGTTCCTTTAATAGCAATATGGCAAAATCTAAATAAATCTGAAAGGTGAATTGTATGTTATATGTTAGAAGGTCTAGTGATTCATCTGAAGATCCATATAAAGGAAGGAAGGAATTCAGGTATTACTTGACCTCTAGGGTTTCCTACTACAATTCTGATATTAGCCATGTGTTAATAAGTCTTCTCTTGCAGTGGGTGCAGCAGACACCAGCAGGGAGAGTAGCAGGGACCTGGTAAATTTGTGGTTCGAGGGACATATGGGTCTTGCTGAGGTATGCGGAGGGTTTCAGTCCTTATGCCAAGTGGCTCCAGAAGTCACTGTGAAGAGCCATCTCCCACTGCTGGATGACCTGGTGCAAAAATGGGCACAGTTGCTGCATTTCAGATTCTTTCTTGCAATTTTATTTTACATTTACCAGAATAAAGTCATTATACACTGTACTGCTGAGCTGCTACATTTTCCAGCCATTTGCCTTTGTTTCCCACTACACTGTTTCATTTTTCTTTTGGATATTTGCTCACATAAACATTTCTCTCCATTTCTAGAAGTGCAACTTTTTAAGCCAATGTTCAAAATTGGTCACCAGTGTACTGGAGCCAATGATCCCATTTCCCCCTGAAATGTCAAAGCCTGAATTTGTACAAACCTACATTGAAACTATGTTTGAAATTCAGGTCAAACATCAGAGCTTGTTTCTGGCTAAATCTTCATCTAGTGTATGTGGTTATGGGTGTATGGAGGTTGATAAGAAAATGCAAACTTACCTTTCATTTTCAAACCCAGCTTTTCATATTTCCCATTGCTCCAGTCACTTTTGCCTATCAGCACCTCCACGCAGAAGCACGTTAAATACTTACTTAATTTTAAGTATATGTCTATATTCATTGGTATCTATTAAACAATTTTAAGTTTAGTCCTGTTAACAGATCATGCCATTAATCTCCATTATTAAAAACAAACAAACAAACATGTTAATTGTACTCCAAGCACCAGAGTTTCAGACTCGGTATAACTGTGTAAGAGTCTGGAAGTACATTTCCTGCGGGCAGAGAATCAGGATGGACCAATAGCAGAAGTGACAGCTCTTTCATCCTTTCCATAAAGGGAGTAGTATCTCACCTCTCCAAATTTTATGCTTTAGACCTGAAAAAAAAGGAGTCATAAACATGCTGTAAAAAGACAGCTGCTTTAAATCCCACTCCCCAGAGATAGTCTGTGAAATATCTTGGTGTGAATTCATAACATCTGAGCAGTCTTAGCTGAATTAAAGACTGAAAAGATGACTATAGCAGCAAAACATGATTTCAGAATTCAAGTTAGCCAAATGAAGAAATTTATGTTTTAAGTGGTATTTCATGTTCTTAACGTTTTTCACAGAAACTTTCAAAAACACTAGGTTAACATAATCACTGTTGAAGAACAACAGATTTCTCTTAGGGAAACTGTTTCCTTCAGTGCAAACTACAAGTCTATCTGTGTGGCTATTTATTTATTTTTTTCTGGTGCACAGATGTGCCTTTTTCTCCCTATTTGGGAAGACTTCTGTGTGATTCTGTAAGCATAGCCATTTTACAATTTTATGTTACCTATTCTAAAAATAAAAAAAGGAAATGAGTGTATAATGACCATAAATTGAAGTTCAGTTTACAACTTAAATAAAATACAACTTCAGTCAATGAAGTGTTATCACTATTCCAAATTGGTATGCTTTCTGGAGATCAATTTGCTGGAATCAGCTTGGCTTGAAACACAAACCTAGAGTACAAGAGCATTACTGAAGTCTAGTTAAGGGCAAAACTTAGTAATTTTTTCCTTGATAAAACATGCACCTTGAAATAAAAAATATCAGCATGGAGGTAATTTTATTTGTTACATGAGAACCCAGGGAAAGGAGCAGAAAGGAAACAGGGCCATGGAGATGGGAGTGGAGTTGCAAATGTGGTGCTCTGTGTCGCTGGGCTGCTGAGCTGGGATTGCTGAACCTCAGCTCATCTGCTCTCCCAAGCAAAGCAGCAGTGATGCATGTAGCGATATGTAGGGCAGCAGCTCTCCTTTGCAATGAGTGATGGGACCAGTGAGCCACAAGTCCTTTGATCCCTTCTGAGAAGATCCTTAGCCTCGTGCATTTTTCTGTTTCTTTTCAAGAAAGCGGTGTTTCCTTCATGGTCACTGCTGAGCCGTACATAAATCCATATCCACAGTGTGATTAATGGCTCTTTAGTACCAAAGGAAGTGGTTAGATAATGCTTTTAATCACTGTCAAACTTCATAATTTTCCCAATTAATTTTCCTGTCTCCTATGAAGCTTCTTCATGGCAAAACCTAATGAAAGCTGCTACATCATGTTGGATGGACTTGCGGTGCTGTTCAGGTGATATTTATAATACCTTTAGCCTGCTTTTCTCAATGCAGCTGCTGAAAATTGAGCACTTTTGTGATTCTTTGTGAAGGAAGAGCCAGGATCTGCCTATTTCTGTTCATTGACTGGGGGAAAAAATGTAATGCAGAAGTAGAAAGTTGATAGTGGCCTGATGACATAGAAAATGAAGAGTTTCTTCTTCCATACATAACTGTAGTAAAATGGTTCCTGGATCCTGTCTTCTTTGGCTTCAGTCTTCACTCACTCGTATGTGGGAATCACTACAAGATGGAGTTTAGGTTTTGTAAAGTATAAAAATGCAAGAAAATGTGAAGAGTCACAGTGCTGAGTTTTCACAGATGTCCACAGCCCAGCTGAACCTTTCATCTCTAGAGATCAGTCAGAAGCAGCCTCAGACATGCCGTGGGCATGGTCTAGCTGCGTCTGAGCATTTAGGTGACCATGTACCCTAGAATCTGGAGTGTCACTCTTTCAACCCTCACCCTCCATTTGGCTCTGTGGAGGTATTGGATAGGGGGCCTTTATTCCCTTAACCTTTCACTCAGCATCAAATGCTGTGCTTAGGGAAGCCAGGGATGTTTTAGCCTGATTATTTAATTTGGAGCTTTGCCTGACCATCTGCCTAGCCAGGCAGTGGGAAGACAACTCTTGTTCTCACTGTGCCGCTAACAAATAAGCTCCACTGGCAAACAGTATTTAGTTTTTCAAGGGAAGGCAGTGTAGAAAGGTTCCCACATTTTAGCAGTTTTGTTGTAAAATTACTGGTTCCAGTTTTAATTTTTGCATTTGTCATTGGCAGGGAGTGAACCAGAAACCCTGTTATGTGCCATACATAGAATTTATTCCATTCTATGTAAAGCCAATATTTTCCTTTTGATTAAATGGCAATAGCAGAATGTTTGCAGTCCTGTGAAACCTCTAGGTTGTTTTTTTTGTTTGTTTGTTTGTTTGTTTTTTCTTTAGATATAGAAAAAGAGATGATTTCTGTTGCTGAGAAAATATTTGCTGAAACCCAAATTTGTGACTAGGTTCTCTTCCTCATTCTGTTCTTTGTTTTCACAAGCATGTCTAACCAACTAAAAGTGGAAAGTTGTTCTTCCCAAAATTTGTAATAACTCTAATTGCATTTTAATATTTGGTGGGCTTTATAATTGCCAAGAAAGTATAGACATCAACGCTAAACCTCATAAAACTCTACCATCCTTTGCCATATGTGAACTGCCCTCCTAGAGCATTTGTGTGATGACAATGGGAGTTGTAATTACCCATGACCTGAGATGGACAGTGGCAACGTGTTTTATTCAAAAGACATGAATCATTAGTGCCTTCACAACAGCCTGTAGAGAATAAGAATATTTATTAACCATCAAGGACTATTGTCTGCTCTCACAGACTTTCATCGATGCCAACTCAGGTCAAATCTGTGTATGGACTGTGAGGAGATGCCACCAGTCAGGGAAGAATATAGAGAAGGCTGCAATAGGGCCTCAAATAGCATAGCAATAAACCATGCAGACTTTAAATTTAGCCTCGTTGTCTTGGAGCTCCTTAACAACGTTCACTGAGTACCCTGTACATGTGTATGTGCATATATATTCTGAATACAAATATACTTCCATGGTATGTTTTCAACCTTCACACATCCCCAAGTAGTTAATGAAGATATTTGATATTACAGCTTTAAAGAGCACTGAAGGTTGATGGTTTCTGGCTGAATGTGTAGAGTAGGGAGGATTATTTCTCTTCCTCCCCAATGGACACAGTGATTGGTGTCCTGGCTGGGACTAGGGCAAATGTTTCCAGTAAAAGGGCTACAGGTGGGTTTCTAAATACAGCTCTGCTCTGAAAACCCACCAGGTAAAATTAATACATTCTGTCAGAGATGAAGGGCTACCTGCTACACAGATCTATCTCCACTGACTCTGTCCTGTACCAAAGGATGCTGCACCATGGGGCCATCATGCAGTACAAGTCCTGCCACCCCCAAGCATGTGTGTGACAGATATGAGCGTTCTGTCAGCTGACTCATTTTCTGACCAGACACAAGTAAAACAGATATGAATGATCTTAATTCTCCTATGATATTTTTTTTTTGCATTTATATTTGTATTTAAAAACTGCCAGTGGTGAGGAACTGCACATTATACTTATGTGCCTCCATGCTGCAGCACAGCTGTGTGATAAACAATCCTTGGAGAAAACATCAGCATTTTTTCTAATGTGAAAATGTTATCCTTAATACCCTAAGATCTTTTATCTTATAAAGACTATTTTGTAGGATTGAAAGACAGCATTTTTTCCTGTATGACTTGGGTGGATGAAGTGCACTTGCATCCACAAGCCTATTAGCATGATATTGGAGAGTTCCTGTAAATGGGTGGCTAGTGACAAAAATGCTTATGGTGTTAAAAAACAGAGCTATTGAAGAATTGTGATTTTTTTTCCCCCCTGAAAGTGTCAATCCACTAATGTGGTACCAGTACAGCTGCAATATTTCAAAGACCCTGCAAATGGCCTGAAATAAAGTTAAGGGAATATATTTTCAACATGCTTTGCCATTTTTCATGGAGATCTGAGAACAAGCCAGTGTTGACACGTGATGCCAGACTGCTTCAGGAAAGAGTCCACCCCAAAATGGCCATCAAGGAGTCTGGTTAAATATTTCTTAGAAAAAGTCAATCCTCTCTCTCCCAGCTGCTGTGTAGCTGCATTTTTTTTTCCCCATTCTTAAATATGCTCTCACAGAGGCACAAACAACATCACTTATTGGCTCGGCTCTGGTCAGCAGCAGGGCCCTTATCTAACATGGGGCAGCTTCTAGATTCTTCTAATAGGAGCCACCCCTATGGCCTCCTGCTACCTAAAACCTTGCCATGTAAACCCACTACACTTGGGGAATCCATGCTGTCTACTCCCAGTGATTTCCTTGTCCTTCCTGCACCTGGAAATGGTTTCCAGAATGAGTGCTTCCAGCACCTTCCCAGGGAAGGAGGTGAGTGTGACTGGCCTGGGCTTCCCCAGGTCCTCCTCCTTGCCTGGCTTGTGTATCTCAGTGTCATTTGCTTCCCTGCACTTTTGTCTACAGTTGCCAGGAACAAGCAATGATTCCTGAGAGTGGCCTTGCAACAGCATCAGCCAGCTTCCTCCATGCTCATGGGGGAATCCAGTCAGGGTTACTGGACTTCTCTCTCAGTTTTCTCAAGGCTGGCCCAACCCCATGGATGGGGTTTCCTGGGCAAGGTTGAGTTAGCAGGCTGGGGGGATGCAGAGGTGGGCTCTGTGACAAGAGACCAGGAGCTGCCTCTTCTCATGGCAAACCCCCATCAGCTGCATTGGCCTCCTCTACTGCAGACCCCTGAGCCCGAGGCCTCAGCTGTCGTGTGATGGGCTGGTGCACCAGCCCCAAGGCAGCCGGGCTCTCTCTGCTCCTCTCCCTGAGGGCAGTGTGCAGCAGAGATGCCCCCTGTGCAGTCTCCAGGACTGCATGGGGGTGCAGTAAGGGATGGGGAAGGAGGACTCAAACACCACTTGAAGTTCACTGTTCTTTATTGGTGGCCCAGAGACGAATGCAGGCCAGCTGCGCTATGCCGTCTCTACTTCCTCCACCTGCGGGACACCCATCTTGGTGGCTCCAGCATCTGCCTCCTGTTGGGGTGCTGAGCCATGGGCAAGGAGTTGGGCCCAGTCTGAGGCTTCATGACACACCAGGGCCTTCAGGAACGACGTGACCGGTGATTCCTCACACACCTCTTGGGCCTGGCATCATAGTGAGGCCTTGCCAGCCTTTCTGGAGGTTGCCCCACCTGCCTTGGCTGGATCTCGTCTCCTGGAGAGTCCACATCCATGGGCAGGACATCATTCTCTGCAGGTGGCATCTGCACAGCCTGCACCTGCTGTTGCAGCCAGTCCCTGTTCACGGCCTGGCCGTTGCCCTTTGAGGGTGGCACATCGTCTGTCCTCCACGATTTTTTCTCAGGGTCCCTGTGTGTGGGTTGGACACGGTCTTGCACAGGTGTCACCTTGCTGGTCCTCACCCATTTTTTGTTGGGGTACCTGTTCACGAGCTGGATATTTTTCTGCAATGGTAGCACCTTGCCAGTGTGCACCCATTTTTGCGGTTGGCCACTGTTCCTGGGCTGTCTGTGTTCTCCCACAGGTGGCACCATGGTGGTCTGCACCCTGTGATTTGGCTGGTTGCTGTGCCTTGGCTGTCTCAGGGACTGGGTCTTGTCTTCTGCAGGCATCCCCTTGACAGTTTGCACACATTTGGTTGGTGGGCCCATGTGCCGCCTTTGGAAGTTGTCTTCCAGAGCCGGTACCCTGCTGGTCTGCCCCCATTCTTTGGGTGGGTACCTGCTCGTGGGCTGCATGTTCTCTTGCACAGGAGTCACCTTGATGTTCTGCACCCACTTGTTGGGCCGGCCTCCGTTCCTTGGATAGTGTTTGTCCATCCTGGGGCACACCTGATGGTCTTGCGCCCCTTTATTCAGTGTGCTCCCCTCCATTGCTGGGTGTTCATCCATCCTTGGACATTTAGTGGGGGATTGCCACTGGAGGTCCCTCCTGTCTTAGCTGTGCTTCCTCTTCCTCCCCAGCTGCACGCATTCCTCCATTCTGGGATGTTTAGCAGGGTGTTGCCATCGGAGGTCCTTCCTTTCTACACTGTGTTTTCTCTTTGCACAAGGCACCCCTCCTCTCATCCTTCAGGCTGACCAGGACAGCACCCAAAGGCTAGTGATCCCTGCCTAAAGATTCCTGGCACCTGGGCTGCTCCAAGTCTCCTTAACGCTCCAGGAGTGAGTGGTGGCCAGCTGCAGGGCTGAGGACAGTGGGCACCAAGAGCAACATTGACATCGGGAGGCCGCTGTGGTGGCAGCCCGGGCACCATCACAGTGGCCTTCTGCGCTGGGTCTGGCTGGGATGGAGTTAACTTTCCCTACAGCAGCCCATACAGTGCTGTGTTCTGCACTTGTAGCTAGAGCAGCACTGGTATCACACATCTTGGTGGCTCTGTCATCCGCCTCCTGTTGGGATGCTGAGCCATTGGCAGGGAGCTGGACCTAGCCTGAGGCTTTGTGTCATGCCAGGGCCTCCAGGAATGGCATGAGTGGTGATTCCTTGCATGGCTCCTGGGCTTGGCATCATAGTGATGCCCTGCCAGCCTTTCTGGAGGTGGCCCTAGATATCACCTGCAGTCCCTGATGGCCCTCAGTCTCTCAACCTCCTCTTTCAGCTCTGCTACCATACTTAGAAGATCTTCCAGCTGCTCACACCTCACACAGGTGGAGTACTTGCCTGCCTCCCTCCCCTGGCAGCAGCAGGCTCTGGCACTCACAGCAGGCAGAGTCCTATATAGCCACAGTTCTGGACAGGCCCACTGTTTGGGTTACCACAGTCTTTTTGGGGCAAGTTCTTTGCCTGGTGGAGAGCATGGCAAAAACTGTGCTCACAGAGAATGCCAGTAGGTAGGATGGACTTGAAAAAGAAAAGGAGACTCAGGGGCGACCTTATTGCTCTCTACAGGTACCTTAAAGGAGGCTGTAGTGAGGTGGGGGTCTATTCTCCCACATGCCTGGTGACAGGACAACAAGGAATGGGCTAAAGTTGTGCCAGTTGCATCTTTAAGACATTTTGATGTAGAGCTTAGTGATATGGTTTAGTGGAGGACTGGTTAGTGTTAGGTCAGAAGTTGGACTCGATGATCTTGGAGGTCTCTTCCAACCTGGATGATTCTGTGATTCTGTGAAAGGGAGGGGCAGAACTCTGTGCCCTACCACACGAGCTCCCACACCCAGCACCACAGCACTGCAGACGGTTCTCACACGCTGTGTACCCCGTCCCCCTGCCCGGCACGCACCACCCATCACTGCCTCCCTGAGGGCTGTTTCTGTGCCAAGGGCCTGCGTGGAGCCATCGTTGCCCTGGCACTGCTTGCCCCCCATCTGCCGCTCTTGCTCTTGCTCAGCCCTCTGGCTGAGGCTGCAGCTCGAGGCCCTTGTGTGACTGCAGGGCTGGCGCTGCGGCTGGGCCGGCTCCAAGGCGGCCGGCCTCGGCTGCACATTTTCAAATGCAAAACGAAGCAGTGCCCCATAAGCAGTCCCTGCCAACCCTATCTTCTCTTAAGGAAAGTCCGCTGCTTACCTGGGGCTGGTATCAGGGATGTCACTAGAGACTGCTGAGCCTCATACAGCCAAAGGGCTGTTATTCACTGCTCGTGTCTGATGTGGGTACCAGAGATGGAGCCAGGAGCAGTCTGAGGAGTATCAGGAGGAATTACAGAGCCCTGGAAGCAGTAAAGGACTCAGGAGCGCAGGTTTTCAGCAGACATCTTGGTTGAAGGGAAAGGGATTGAAAGGGCCAGTCATACCTGGCAAATCAACAGATAATTAGTTGCCCATGGTTCAAATATCCTTGTCAGAGTTGCTTTTCAGTGGCATTTGTTTTTATGTGGAGATCGAGGATAGCAACAACACAGTATTATAAAATAAACAGCTTTGTAAGAATGGAAGATGACAGACTAGGGACATGCAGTCATAAAAATAATTTAACAATTTCTAATTCATGAGAGAGGTTTTTAGGATTTAATTCATTGCTGAGTTTACATTTAGCCCCATGCTTATGATCAGTGTATGTCCTTTTTCAGGAGACAGATAAACGTGTCCTCAAAACCGATATATTACAAACACCATGCACAGCTGCACCGTGCTTCAGTTTGGTAAAACTGTTCTAGAAGAAGTGTTTTTGGAGTTGCAAAACAACCACCTTTCTCAAAATTAATGTCAGAGAATCTTAGATTGTTCTTTAAGCAATGCAACTGTTATAAGTTGCCCCCTTAATTAATTTTCAGAGAGCATTGTATTAATCATAGAAAGGAATTTATTGAGTAAGCAACAGCAAGCAAAACAGCGCTGGGCAGCCGGGGAGTCTCAGCTCCGCCAACAGCGTGCATCTCACCCCTGCCAGGGTCCCTTTTAATATCTTGGTAATTCCGGGATTAAGCAGCACATCCTGGTATATTCTGCGACTGCACGCACTGTTGCTAGGGGGTCGTCTCTGTCCCTCTGGTGGTTGTGAAGATGAAGGCCGTAGTCTTCCTCGGCATTGTGGTTCAACTTCTTTTTTTATTTGGTCATGTTGGCCCAGTGTGAGACAGGAAGGCAGGATGTTGATACACTGGTTTAGCAACTTGTCAGGAGATGGTTACATGAGCTTTGCAGCAGTGTCTTTGAACAAAAGAGGCAACTGAGATGCAGAAGGAGAGAAGGAGAGGGGGTTCTCTTTTTTGTTACATTAAGCAAAAGAATTTTCATAGTTTCTAGCCAAGCATTATACAGCTTCTTACTTCAGCAGGGAGCTTTCGTAACTCCCGCTCCTCAAACAGAACTCCTTGTTTTTTTATAATACAAAAGACAATGAACAAACACTTATGGTGTATTACAGCAACTCTCTAGATCCCCTGGTTTATGTAAACCATACTGCAGATGCAGGCACAAAGAAGACATGAAAAGGGATCAACTTCAGCTTCAGCCTCTATCATTGGCTCTACTGCTGTTCTCATTGCCTGCTGGTGGAGGTACCTCTCAACCCAGACATATTCTCATTACAGGGAAATATTTCCCCCCAAAAAGTTTTTCAGCATTCCTCAGCTACCAAAGAAGCACTGTCTCTATGTTCCTCACAAATAAAATGGATTGGGATGGAGAGATGATGGGGACATGGGCTCCATCCTGTAGTCTCTTCCCTGTGCCATTGGAAAGGAGAGAGAAGAACAGTGGAGAGGAGAGGCAAGGAGTGGAAAAAGTGGAAATAAGGACTAGAAATCATAATTTTGATGCAGTTTTTGGGTCCCTGTCAGACACAGTGTTACAGCCTAAATGAGGACGACAAACATGGGCAGATGTAGTGTCCACACCTTCAACCTGCTTCTGTGGTCACAAAATAGAGAAGGACACGTGCTGCCTGGCAAAGGAGAGCAGCTGGCTTGGTGCCTTGAGCATCCTGGTATCCCCATGCCAGTATGTGCTCCAGGCCTGATGGCATCAACATACCCACAACTTCATTCTGGAAGGTTATTTACTGTATTATCATCTACTTCCTGAAAAAATCTTTAACTTTTGACTTGTGTTTTAAGTTTGCTTGACAAAAAATAGAAAAGAAAAAAGGAAAATGTAGGATCTGTCTCATTCATATTTGCTCACGAATAAAATAAACACTGTGGAAGCACTACCCAAGCAGAACAGGAATTTATTTTCAAGTGTATGAGCAGTTTAAGGTCATTTACTTAATATTAAATTCAAGAAATAATGGTGATGCTTCTGCATTACTTTCCCTGTCTTCCTTTAATGCCACTCTGTGTTTAATCTGTCTTACTGCTCAATAGAAATAGCTTACTCCTACATTTGAGTAACTGATTGGGTTAGAACCTGCATCTCAAACGCCATCCTGTCACTAGCAATGAATGCTATTTTTAGATCTTTCGTTCCAAAGAAAGGTCAGCCACTACTAAAAAAAAAAAAAAAAAAAAAAGGGAGAAAATAGTCCAATGTTCACTTTCTTCTTTTTCCAGTTATTAAAGAAATAGAAAAAATTATCATCACCGTGCTTAGGTAATTTCTAACATTTTAATATAACTATATAGAATCAACAGAATCATTTTATTCTTGAGGTGTTACACATTTCTGACAATGACAAGGTTGTGCTGTGAAAGGACATCAGATAAGAAATACAGTTGGTTGAAATCTTCTGAATTTCAAGTTCTTTATAACATTTTTTCAGAAGGAAAAAAAAAATCTTCAGAAAATATGAATAAAAAAAGAACACCTGAGTATTAAGTCAAGGATACCAAGTATACTCATCTTTGATTTTACAGGGTTTCATCTAGTTTATGGGGAAATGTCTGTTAGAGGTCTGTTATATTTAATTAGAAAGGTGCTTCCAGAAAATTCAGACCAGAATTTTTGGTTCCTCACCTCTCCTCGGTGACCCTCAAAGAAGCCTATGGAGACTAATCTTTTAACCCAGCCAACTAAAGCATGCCAACTAAAGTTGGGCCACATGAATACCACCAGTGTGTATTGGTGGAAATTCACTGTGGAAATTCACTGGCAGACATACTTCAGGATGCCCAAGTCTTTCAGACAGCTGCAGCTGAGTTTCCTTTTGCTCACGACTTGCCCAGTGGAAGATCGCCAGTATCACCACAAACAACTTCTGACCTGCTGTCCACCTTTATTGAGTCCTTCTTAGGCAGGCATAAAAACTAATGTGCTGGCTTTTTGCTTGAGGTTTCAGCTTTTAGTTTCTTTTTTTCTTTTCTGTCAGCATGCCCTAAAGTTTGGGAGATTATGACCACAAAATACCCAGCACTTGCCTCTACTAAGTAGAGACAATCTGTCCTTGCATGGCCACTGGTAGTGAAATGTAAATATGAATTAGCATCATCTGCATTGTGGAGATTTTTGAGGGAAAGGATGAGGGGAGGATTCAGAGAAAAGGCTCTGTCATTACAGTTTGGGCTGAGACCATACAGACATAAGTCATGTGAGACACGGAATAGAGCTTATCGTTTGTCAAATAAACTAGTCTAATGAGTAATAATAGTACAAGAAATAAAACCAACTCCAACACAGCTGTATTTGTGGTGGAAGCATATGCTTTTTTGTTGCCCAATGCCCATTAAAAAATAAAATAAAAAAAAATCATAAACCTGAAGATAGAAGAAGAAAAGTTCGATTTTGGTAGCATAGACATCATGTCAGGCATAGGTCCAAAAAAGGGAAAAATAAGAGGAACAGACTGATCTGCCTGCGGATCTGTACAAGCTGATTTTGGTTTTGCAGGATGAAATCAAATAAACACATCTGGTTGTTATCACGTGGTACTTGAAACACTAGTGAATGAATGGCCCTAGAATTCCTTTAATGCCACCCACCATGAAGAAACATCTCTACCATGTCTCTAGCTCAGACATTTTCAGATATTTTAGCATGCACTAAAATGTGATTCTTGCTTTATTTGCAATACTGGTCTATTCAGCTATCATTCTTACAGCAATTTAGCAAATAAAGAGTGCTAAACAGGAAATAAATAGACCTGAAGATCAATTTCTGCTTAAAATTGCCTTTTGTCTGGAGCTCAGGTCAGCAGAACACACACAGGTGTAGTGTGTAAGGGTCACACTACCCCCTCCATCCCAGAAAAGCTATGCCTGCTAATGCTGACCAATTTGGGCAGTGACTCTGTTATAAATTACAGCAGAATTTAGCTCTGGATAGCCTCTACAAATTTATGCAAACCATTTCATGTTGAAAAGCCTGATTACCATTTACGATATGATGCCTTTTTAGCACTTTAGCAGTATCAAAAGACTTTACTGTAATTGAGATAAAAAATAGCAAAAATATGAAAAAGAGCATAGTCATACCCTGATGAGTAGCATGTTCCTACAGACTATTGCCACCAGTTGAGAGTATGTGCCAATATTTTTATGAACTATCATTACAAAACATAACTTAAGCAGGCTGGAAGAAAACAGCAACCTAGAAGTGGTGTTTAAGAAAGCCATGGGAAAGGAAAAGAACAGAAAGGAGAGCTGCTGAGCTGAATCAGCATGTGGGCTGTAGCTGGAACAAAAGGATTCTTCAGTTCATGCCAAAAATACTCATCAGTGTTGCTGCTTTTTTAAGCTTAACTTTCACAGGTGACTTTTCTTGTCTCTGAACTATCTTGGGGGAATCCACATAGATTCAGATATGTGTGGCTATCAGCCTGGGAGAGGAGTTTGTTCCTCAGTGAGCAGGGCAAGGTGGTGCTCTTTGAGGCTCTGTTGTGCCCCAGAACTACCCTGGAGCTCTTCACAAAGGTCCTCAGCAATTTAACATGTATGGGTCAGCCCTTTTTTTTTCCTTTCTCCTGTCCCTTCTCAGTCAGAATGTCCAGGCATGCCTCAAAGACAGCTTGGCAAGCTAGGCACCTGCTGAAGATCACAGCTGTAGAGGTACCTTGTACCCAGATGGGCTATGACCACAGCCTTGCTGTGTTTTAGATGACTTACTAAACAATATCAAGTATCATTAAAATGTCTGGTAAAAAAAAATCACAATTCAACAGAATGTTTTTTCTTGTAACATACTTAGGTTGTAAGACTTATTATCGCAGGAAGCCACTGAGTCCAGAAATTTAACAGGCTTCAGAAAGATTCAGATTCTGGAGAGGGAAAAAATGTCACTAGAAAGGGGAAAACAAATGAAGTTATCACATTGAAGAAATGCAAAGAATCTTCTTGTGTTTAAGAATTAGAGCCTAGAAAGAAATTTGTTATGGAGGCAAACATGAAACCTACCAACCCCAGTAACCTCAGAAAGAGCAAGCAGAGCTGAAGAAACATGGCTCTTGTTCAATCCATGCTATTCCCTGTGCAAACTTTATGGTTCATCCAGTTTCTGGTATCAGCTAACGAAGGCAAATACGGACAAAATGCAGGAATTCTACATACAAGTCTAATTATTCTTATGGTATAGCTAGGAAAATGGGCAAGTCTAAGTTCTGACAGCATGGGATTATTCCCATGCTCCCTATGGCTTTGGCTAGTCCTTTAACAGAAGCAGCAGCATCTGGTAATCCTTTTCTCTTGCTGCTTTATGGTAATACCTGGGCAATATTTTTGTGGTTGTCAATGTAATGCACAAACAAATCCCTTTGTGCTTTCCATAGACATCAAGTCATCGGTGTAAATCAAATTCCCATGCAGAACTAACTGCTGTCCATCAATACTGCTCACTGATTGTAGACTATGGTAGGTTTCCTGAAGAAACTCACTCTGTAGAAATGATCATGCTCTTAAATAATGTGTAGGTGACTCCATGACGAATTTGTTTGTGTTTTTCTTAGTGAATATAAGGAGACCTTATTTAAAAAACTCAAGCTAAGTTCCCTTTTTTTAACACTTCAAAGATCACCAATAATAATCTTTTAGAACTTGAATGAATGTTTGATATTTTGATAATCCCAAAGCAAAAAATCAACAAGCTTAACCATGGAAAAAATACAGTATATACACTTGCAAAAATCAGGGTGACCTTTTATTCTTCATCCAGAAAATTGTTTTTTGCATCTGAGGAAAGTAATACTAATAAATCAACAATTTTGGCCTCAAAATCTATTCACTTAAAAAAGGAAACCACATTTTTAGTTAAGTAGCACTATTCTCTGGGAACAGAAGCAGTCTTTGTTATTAAAAAGACTTTGTTATTTTTACATAAAAACTTTCCACATTTAGGGACACTTAACTAACTCAGGAGTAGAAAACATAAAAAATAATATATGCCGTACAGAAAAGATGGTAGAAAATGTGTGTATTACTCCATGGCTTGGCTGGTTATTGGCTGTCAGCAAATTGGATTAGAATTAGGACAGTTCAGTTGGAAGGGACCTACAAAGATCATCAAGTCCAAATGCCTGACCTCTTCAGGACTAAACAAAATTTAAAGCATGATATCGAAGGCATTATCCAAATGCCTGGCCTGGTGTCTGACCACCTTCCAGGGCAAGAAATATTTCCTGGTGCCCAGTCTGACCCTCCTCAGGCGTAGCTCTGAGCCGTGCCCTGCATTCCATCTGTGCTTCTCCTCCTAAGGGAGATGTGAGCCATGCGGCTGCCTCTCAGCCCAATCTCCTCACGATAAAAAACAAATGTTGGGCTTTAATTCTTCCCCAATGTGAAATGGATTCAATCGGTTACTTCAGGAGATATTATTAATGCAATCACAGTTTAAGAAACCGTCCCTAAAGGGAGATGCCAAAATGAATTCTTCATGTAGTAACAAAGGAAGCCAGAAGACTCCTTCACAATGAGTCAAGTCTGCAATAAAGACAAGCCTGACATTTCATAAGCTTGTAAATAAGTATGCTGTAAATATTAGTTTCTATTTGTATTTCTAACACTTGTAAAGGCTCCAAAGCCAGTCAGAACATCACTAAAGTATTAAATTTGATATGACACAAAGTTGCAAGTATAAGCTGGGAACCCATCAACCTGCAAATCATTTCATAATCCATCCACTGCTCAGGCAGTTATGTGCTTTTCCATCTTAATTAATAGGCAACAAATTGTGAAAGGCTTAAAGGAAATATTTACTTTTTCTTAATCAAATAATAAAATTAATACATGAGACACATTACTGCATAGTAAACTAGTAGTCTTTTCAGAAGAAAACACTGAAAGAGTCTGAAAAACATCAGCTTAGATTTTCTATCCCTTCCTCTCCCAATTTTTATTTTTATTTTTTTTAAACTCAGTCCCACTTTTGAAGTCACAAGAGAGTAGCATGTCCCCTGGCAGTAACAGCCTTCAGATTTGTACAAATGCTGCCAAACACTTCCTTTTTTCACTGCAGCAGTTTCCAAACCTCATCAATTCACAAAAGCTGTAATGAAGCGGTTACAGAAACAATAGACAATGGTGGAAAAAAGGCCTATGAGGGTCACAGAGAGAACAACTCTTCATCCTCCACACCATAGGTACCTAGACTCTGATCAGCCTGGGCACCTTGGGTTTCAGGGACCAGTCTGCAAAATGATGGGGACAGGTGCTTACATTAGTCTGTGTACATGTATATCATATTTTATCAGGTTTTGAAACTGCAACATCATGATTTATAGACAAGGTGGTTTAGGTCATCAAAGAGATTTTTAAAGTGTATTTTTAGTCATTTATTTTCCTGCTGCTCTTTTCTGTTGAACAATTCTTCCCATTGAACACTATCATTTTGTGTTCAGTCGTAATTGTACAGTGATAGGGCAGGTCCCCACTGTGAGAAGTTAAATATGATATATATTTGTTAAGTACTTCTTTGAAATAAAACGTTATTTCTTTTCCCTCTCAATTTATAAAAATTTAAAATGGATGAGCTCCTAACTTGTTTTGCATGCTGAACCACTGAAAGAGATTAGAAAATAAATATATATGACATCCACATTATTACCAAATAAATTCATTAGCAGCAATGCTATCACAGTGAATACAAAATGGAATTAACAGTGACAGGGCAAAAGTAAAGTGTTTATACATTTCTTTCTCACAGCTTACAAACTCAGGATTTATTCCTGACCTTTGGTGTAAAACTTGATGATTGCTGATAAATCAAATGTACTGCTGTTAGTATTCAGTGCCACAACTCAGACCTTTTCACCCTGGAGATGTAACAGATAATTTTCCAAGAATTTCTTTGTAGATTAACATTAATTATCATGCATACTTCATGAAGAATTAATGTCAGTACAAGATAAGCTTATCTCCATTCATAACACTACTCAGTTTATTCTTGCCATATTGGCATTATGTGTTTATATAATACAGCATCACAGCGTGGCTGAGGCCCCCTGGGCCCACCTGCTCCTCCTGCCCCAGCAGGGCCACCCCGAGCAGGGAGCCCAGGCCTGTGTCCAGGCAGCTTCGGGAGCTCTCCAAGGAGGAGACTCCACAGCCTCTGTGGGCAACCTGGGCTAGGCTCTGGCATCTGCATAGCACAGAAGTGCCTCTTGGTGCTCAGAAGGAGCCTCCTGTGCTCCCGTTTGTACCCACTTCCCTGGGCCTGGCCCTGGGCACCACTGAGCAGAGCCTGGCTCTGTCGTCTGTGTACCCTGCCTTCAGGGATTTGTAGGCATTGGTGAGATCCCCCTGAGCCTTCTCTTCTCCAGGCCGAGCAGGCCCAGCTCGCTCAGCCTCTCCTCACAGGAGAGAGTCTCTGGTGACTCCATCATTATTGTGGCCATATATTGAACTCTGTCCAATATGTCCAGGTCTCTCCCATACTGGGGGGCCCATGACACAGGACTCCAGGTGTGGCCTCACCAATGCTGAGCAAAGAGGAAGGATCACCTCCCTTCACATGCAGGCAACACTTTGCCTAATGCAGCCTCGATTACTGTTAGCCTTCTTTGCAGCAACTTGGTGTCCACCAGGATAAGTCCCCAGATACTTTCCTGCCAAGCTGTTTTCTGAGTGGCTCCCAGCTGGTGCCTGGGGCTGTTCCTTCCCCAGTGCAGGACTTCACTCTTGTCCTTGTTGTACTTCCTGAGGTTCCTGCTGGCCCATTTCTCTAGCCTGTTTATATCCCTCTGGATAACAGCACAACCCTTGGGTGTATCAGACACTCCTTCTGGCTTTGTGTCACCTCATATGAGCCATCTGTTCAGAAACTCACCACTTTCTCCTTTTTCGTGGGCAGTTGTAGCAAGGGCCTAGCACCAAACATCTTAGACCTCTGGGTCCACAGGTGGGCTCTGCTTTGTTGAAAACACCAGGAGAAGGGAGTTAGTGGTTAGACAGAGACCATTTTCCAGCCTTTATACATTTTCTGCACTTTATCTGGTAGAAGAAAAGAAATTGTGCATACCAGTCAGGTTGCAGGCTTGGTCCTTTTTATTTTGTTAGCTGAACTTACTGTCTCACTCAGGGTTAGTAAGGAATTATTTCTCTAAAAGGCAGCAGTTCTCAGCCTCTTTCTGATAGAAAATCCCGAAGTGGAGGTGTTAACCCCTATTTAACAGTTCTGATACTCTGGAAATAGACTTGCTTCACTTCATTAACTGTCACATACCTTAAAAGAAGTCCATATAGACCCTCTGCATAAAAAGCAGAGCTTGGGCAGGTTTCCAATTTTTGGACACAAAAAAACAAATGTTGGCTAATAATAACCATGAGATCATCAGTGAAATATGTAGATGTGGGAGTCATTTCAGGTCAGATGTACACTAATGAGAAGGGAGAGTTTGATTCATTTTTCCCATGTGTGGCCATTTTAACAGATCCATAACAAAACTAAGGATGCAAAACCATAACAATGCAGTGGCATTTAGTCTTGTATAAGAATCTGAACTGTCTGCAGAATAATATCCAGCTGCCTAACTAGGAATAAAATACCTACCCTGAATTACGTTCACATGCCTTGCACTCTTGCATATCAACCTACCACCGCAGCCATCAAAGTGCAAAGTACTGCACATAAAAGCATCCACAACACCTTTAGCAGAAGCTGCAGCAGCTATAGTCTGCTTGCACACAGATACACTATGGAAGAGTGAGGATCCAGCTCTCCCATCTCAGTCATAAAGCAGATAGGTCTTTGGTAAAGGGTCTGTTTGGGGATTATTCTTGTATTTGAATTTATTATAATCAGACTAATCATTAATCCTTCTCTTTGATTCCAAATAGCCTGCAAAAACTCCAGCTTCTCTCCAACCTGGTCATGGAAGGAAAAAGCTCATGATGGGCAGGGATGTGTGAGCTTTATTCTTTTACCTTATATATGTATTCTAGCATTTTTAAAGAGTCACAACTCAAGTGAGGTATTTCCAGGAAGGGGGACACAGGTGGTGGGAGGGAGAGGGAAAGGAAATGCTCAGCAAAACTCAGGAGCTTAAACATAACACACTGCAGAGGTGAGCTCTTCTTGGCAAGTGATGAGCCCAGTGATGGGGGCTTTCAGTGTTGCCCTTGAGGCTAAAGCTGAACAGCAAAACAAGGTCACCCCAAAGCTCACCTCATGCACAGAGGTCTGCTTCAAGCAGCAGCAGGCAGAAGGCCAGGGATGTGGGGCTGCAGGAGATATTTCTCTTCCTCTTTCTTCTTGTATGGTTTTGTTCTTGCACTTTCCCACAATGCTGAATGAAAATCAGAACTCAACCATGTCCAGGTAACTCATTCAAGTGCTAAAATCCCAGCAGCAGTGTGTTTTGCATCCTGGTGACAAAAGGGAATATGCTATGCAGTCATCAGCCATGTATAAAAACGGGGAAAGCAGGCAGAGCCATTCTTTACTCTGATTTTAAATACCTGACCAGCTTGCAAGTACTACTGTCTACTGAGGGTTATTTCAATTCAGAATATTACTCCCACCTATTCTTTGCCTCTTCATTACATTTTCTGGGGTGATGACAGGACTTTTGAAGTGAGAACCCCTCAGAAGAGAGTTTTTTTAAGCTCTAAAGGATCACACTGGGTTCAGTACAAGTTTTAAGTATTGTTTTCATCCAGGTTTTGCTTTTTTCCTAGCTAGCTGGCTTAGCCCTAGGAATACAATATGTGTTCAGTGATCCTGATCATCCAACCTATATTTTAATTCCTACTTTATCGGTACTGTAGATATTGCTGGAAGGTGATCTGCAGAAGTCTCCTGGAAATATTTAAAAATACTTGCCAGGGCCATCCCAAACTTCCTAAGGTGGTTTTGCTCTAACACTTTTCTTTCTCTCTCTTGGCTTCAGATAATATGTCAGCTCATGAACTATAATAATAGCCTTTCCCTTAAGATTTATTTTTTTTTCCTCTCAGTTTTTATCTAAACCAATTCTAGTACTCAATAGGAAATTTCTCACAGGAAAACTTTCTTTGAGAGGTACAAATATGTACAATGTCTCTCTGGCACAATGCCTGTACCAGGGAACTGCTGCAACCTTTCAGCAGAATGTCCTGGGCTCATAGAGCAGCTGCAATGGGCCCTCCTGTCGTTTGCATTGCTGAATTAAGCCTGATGATGGCAGAGTCGCTTAGCTCCAGGCTGGCTTACTGTAAGGCATCACTTCAGGAACTGGTTACAGATGAATTGATAACATTGATGCCATTTGAGCCCCCTCTCCTTTATATCAGAGGCTCTCTAATCCACATCGGTATTAAACCAGCTGAAATAAGGGAGGAAAAAAAGAAAGAAATTAAAAATAATAATAAATAAAAGAAAAAAAGAAAGAAAGAAAGAGAGAAAAAAATAAAAAGTCCTTCACTTCAATGTCATTTCAGTCAGCCAAGGTCACGGCAGGGCCAGATGCTGGTTACAGCTCAGCTCAAGGGAGCAAAGGTCTCTGGAGGGCTGACTGCAAACAGTTTAGCTGCTCTAATCTCCCTGGGCTACTAATAAAAAGCAAAAACACATCTGGGGGCACTTCCAGCACCGGGGTGGCCAAACTCTGTTTCTTCCTCTATAGCCTTTACATTCTGAGCATGGGGAGCTTGCTCCTGCACTGGGTCTCTCTCAGGGTGAAGAGTTTATTTATTTATTTTTTTTAATGAAAGGATTGAAATAATATAAAATCTAACTAGTAAACAGAAATGCGTGTAGAAAAAGATGCCATATTTTTAAAAGGGATATGAAAGTAAAGATCAGCTGGGGATCTTCCTGCTGATTGTATGGGCCTTGAGAGCTCAGTTTTAAGCAGGGACATAATAAGCACCAGTCATTTATGGACATCCTGCTCACCAGTACTATATATTTCTCTTGCTAGACATCACTGCAATTTTGACATTTTCTCCAATGGCTGATTTTTTTGCATTGTTTTCAGTTTCATTTAATTTCCCTGTTCAATGACAGTCTTCTGTAGAGTTCAGATGAAGAGGGAGACAGCATTTCAAGTAATTATTTTACAGATTTGCAATCACTTGAACAGAAGAGGCAGGTGTAGCCACTGAAATAAATTTCACTGAATTACCATTGCAGTCCCTGGTCTGCACTGGAACCTGTTTAGCACTGTATGGGGAGTTTGTGAAAAGCTACATGTGAGAACCTCTCAGGTGTTGTTTTTTTCTTTACAGCTAACAGCGTTGCTTGGTGCTACAGAGAAAGCATGAGATTTATCACTGACAGTTTTTCCTTGCCATGTCCATTTTCAAAATACAACTAAATTACTTGGCAGAAAAAATCCTGTAATAATAGGTGATAACCAGAAATCATATAAGGATAAGGAAGGTCTTACAGAGCTCCTGTTACAAATGCAGACTCAAACTGTGATACACAGTTCAGGGAAATAGAAAAATGAGGAGAAGGAGGAAAAGAGAATTGAATTAAATGAACATACACTAGCCACAATGCATGACCACTGAGGGATCCAAGTTTCACAAACCTTTTCTCCTGACCCCCAGGGGAACTGGGGGTTATGTCACTGTGTCAGTGAGAAAGATCCTGAATGTTTTTAGGGTCTCCCCTCTCTAGAGGGAGGAAAGGGGCTGTAAGACAGGTTGGAAAACCCTTGCAAGTGTCTGGTTCTGCTGTGAACGACTTGCGGAAGCCAGTGTTGGTTGGTTTCAGGTGCCTCCAGGTTTTGTCCTGATGTGTAAAAAGAATGAGGAAAGCAGAAGGACACAACTCTAAGACCAACGTTTGAGCTGCAGCGTGATGCCTTTGCTGGTCAAGGAGCTCACTGCTCACCAAGGTCCGTGGTAGCACCTACCTGTGTGTGTGTACAACACCTTGAAGTTTGTTCCCTCCCAAGAGATAAGCTAACGTGTCTTGGGCCAGAGGCATCTTCTGCAGCATTTCAATGGTCTTGATCAGGAGCTCAATGCCAAAAGCCAGAATTGGCTAGAGAAAATCATGGTTTCTTTGGCTAGAATTAGATAGGATTTGGGCCAGTTAGCATTTCTGGGTTTGGTTAAGCATCACTGGATCCCTCTCCAGTGAAAATAAAATAGAGAAAGATCTGTGATCCCAGCATCACTTCTGAGAGAAGCTACTACCATAGCAATACATTGCCAGCTTGGATGCAGCTGAACCCAGCACCCATGCTCCCTTTGCTAGGTCATGTACTGTGCTTTCCAGCCTTCACAGGTGCTGAAGAGAGTAAATGGGCAGATCTTAAATCCCCCTCTAAACTGAATCCCCCCACATTTGACTTCAGATTATGCACCTGATCACTTATGTTTGGCTTCCAGGTTGGGCACTCTCCAAGTATTCCTGACAACTGTGTCGCAAAGCAAACACTGTAAATAAAATAAAATAAGTCACTCTTTCCTGTTCTTCCCTGTTTAAAAGGAATTTATTTCAAACAATATACAGTTACAGCCATGAATGACTGGAACTCATTTTATAGCATATGTTTCCTAGTTAGAAATGAAATTGGCAGTGCCGCTCCCCTCACCCCCCAAAATTACTTGGCTAAGTAGTAGCCAGCTGAGCAAGCAAAAAAGAGCAAGAGGATTAAACCAAAAATGCAGATCAAATAGAAGAGTGGTTGAATCCTCAAGCATTTTGATACACAGCTGATTCAGCAAAACAAGTACACATTCAAATGAAAAATGTCATGAAACACAAAAACAGGCAGCTTAATCAATAAAGTATACAGCCTCTCCTGATAAGTAAAAGCAGCAGCTTAACAAGCAAAACAGAAAAATAAGCTGGAAAGAAAAAGAGTCACAGCATGGAAAAACAGTGAATTAAAAATGTGAAATTGAACAGTTTTACTCTGTGCCTTAGAAATGCTCAAAAATATGTGCAAAAAATTCCCATGTTAATGAAGCCAAAGCAGATTTTCCTTAGGAAAATCCTCATGGCTTCTGCTGCAAATGTGGAGACCCAGTTGGAGGCCGCTTCAGGAAAGGTATGTAACTCAGGGACACAGGCTGCTGTCACATACCTTATTTTGACTAATCCTTGCAGTATGTGGAGAGGAGCTCAGAAAACAAAAGTTGTTTTGTTTTGTTTTGTTTTTGTTTTTTGATTGTTTATTTTTTACCTAGTGCCATAGTTTATTGAAAGTAGGATACTATTTAATTCAAGATTGCAAGTTGATTATTTTCTCCTAGATCCAGATTGTTTTATTACAGTATACAGATTTATTATTCTCTGTGAACTCTGCCAATGTGGATTTGATTCACAAGAAGATCCTTACTTCACTGAGTGTTTCAAAAATGTTGAGCAAGCACAGAAATTGTTCAAGAGATGCAGATAGGTCTTCTACATTCCTCGTCTGCAAGAAAGCCATGACTGTCCCTGTTGCACAGTATTGATCCCTGTTTTAGCCTGGATATTGGAAACTTTGTAAGGAGAGGAGAGCTTGCTTGTGAGGTGCACTGTTTGTGAGGATCTGTGTCCTTGAGGTTTAAACACAGACAGAAGCTGCTATCCCATCACCTGCCTGTCAACAGTGAAATCGAAACCTTCTCACAAACAAGCTTCCTTCACAGCAAAGTAAACAAGAAGATCTGGGAGAACAGCTGATTGAAGGATATGCCAGTGCACATTAAAATATTTGCTAATTGGAAATACATTGTACCACTGTGCTGCCAGCTCTGGCTCTGACTCACATCAAATGTCAGCTGGCTTCAGATTGAATTTAGTGGTTGATAACCTCATCACTTACCTACCAAAAATGCCCAGAAGATAGGAGACTGCAATGACAGTGAACACTGATTTGTGCTTTCTGGTTCTTATTACTTCCCTTCTCCACTTCTGCTTTATACTGAGGTAGTTATGACCTGCATAAAGCTGGCTGCAATGCTGAGTTCAACATGAAAACCTGAAGAGTAAATTAATATTTAGATTTCATTGACACAGTTAAGTGAAGAGCCTCACTGAAGTTGATTAGACAAAGATCCCAGACAAGTTTTTGTCATTTGCTACAAGTTTTCCAATTAGTACAACATTGCCACGAATGAAGAGGCCAGTCCTCACACAGCAGCTTGGGAACAATAGGCAGATAAATAGTTCCTAGCAAAGGCAAAGCAAAATTAATAACTTGAGTATGTTGGACAGCTTCCATGAGAAAAACTAGCAAACAAACAAAGAAAAAATATGGTCACTCACAGGAGTCAAACTTGCAGGATTGGTTAAAAATCATGACGTGAAAATAAACAGAATAAGCACTATATCCTAATGCCTGAAGGGGGTTGCAGTGTTTATAAGGATAAATTTCCACCTGCTGATTGAAACTCTTGCCCTTACTGGTTTTGGATTAGTCCTTGTTCAAGTACTAGAGAGATGTTAAAAGAGAAAAATAATGTTGGAAGCAAACTGACAAAGAAACAAGGCTGCCTCTCCAATAAAAGGAAACTTGCAGTTGTTCAGGCCTGGATCATATTTGGAAATGTGGTTCTGATTCAATAAAGTGTATAATTCCAGGCACATGAACAGTCCCTGTTTTTAAGGAGATTTACATTTTACCTTTGTTTTGATGCTTCGATGGGCTGATTATTGTAACAAGGTGAAACTAAATGACTGCTATCATTTCACTGTATGTATTTATTTGACTTTCACATTTATGAGGCTGTGTTTTTCACTGAAATTATCTACATAATCTCTTATTTTTTTAGTGTTTCTGAATCTAAGCTGGGTGCTTACTTTCAGCAGGACTGGAATGAGGTTTCAAAAGAGCTGAATATTATCAACATTTCACAGTATAAGACTGGAAAGCCAGCTAATGTGTAATTTATGCAAAAGAGCATATCTCCATTCTTTCTGAATATAGGTCTACAAATCTTCCTCTTTTTTAATCTTCAAACTGTTGAAACAGTTCATTAAATATATTGTCTGTGCTTTTTTCAAGACAGAAGTACTGTCAGTGTGTGTGACTTATGTATAAAATCCACATCAAGAGAGATGCATAAAACTGCAGTATAACTAAGTAGATAAAAACATAGAGCAAATTTTTTTTAAATTAATCACTAAATCATTTTTTTTGCCTTTGTTGACTGACTGATGTTTTTAAAGGGTTACTGACACTTCTTAAAATGTCTGCCCTTGCTATTTGTTATTTTAACAAATATTTGGAGCCATAATCTAGTGTTTAAATATCCACTGTTGTAATTCAATGCTAATGGCAATGCTGAGATGACAGAACTAATAAACTGGATATAGAGCTATCAGATTTTAAGACAGCAAAATCCTCACCTGTGACGTGTAGCATATGGCAGGAATCTGAGAAAATCAGCAGCAGAGTTAAGAATAAATAGAAGCCATGTTCCCAAAAAAATATAATCTGACATGCAAACATGGATAATCTTGAAATGTGCTTGACAGTCTGTGATTTGAGTCAACAGATTATAAAATCAGAGGCATGCAGTACCACATTGTCAAGTAACACATTACAGCATAGCTCTTAATGGTGAACTGAATAAACAAGCTGGCTTTTCCTATATATTTTGTTAAAATATTACCAGCTAATTAAGCTTCAAATATTTACAGAATCATTTGTATTCATCCAATTTTGATTTTCTTTGGTGCTCATCTTATACTTAAACAACTTTAATATGCAGTATAAAAAATGACAACATTTATTAGACACTTAACGGAAATAGTACAAAAATAGTTGTTTTGCCCCTCCAAGTAAGTCATCAGAAGCTCCAGCATATTTCCCAGCCTATGATGTGTGCATCATAGTTATCTTCTCCAGTGATCCCCTGGGGTTAGGAAGGCTCTATAAGGCGACAGGCAAACAATAATCATCTTAAATGTATTAGATTTTCTGTATTACTTAAACCTATTTCATTCCTCATCTTGCATTCAGGTCAGCAATGGGGTCCCAGTATACCATATACAAAAAATCTGCATCACTATCTGTTTGGGAAATGCCATTATTAGCATCTAACCTGGCTGCTCCTCCAGATGATGGGTTACTTTCAGCAGTTCATTCAGTTACTTTTAAGAAGACAGGATTTACAGTTTCATTATCTGACATTTCATTTAATATCAAATTTCAGGACTCATCATAGCAGTATACATTATCCAACAGTTATGTAGTTTTATACACAGAGTCAAAGCAAAGAAGGATTTGGGAGACTTTACAAGAAAGCTGATTATACAATTTCTTGCCAAGAAGAATCACAAGAGCAACTTCAGAGCAGATGCTCATTCCAGCCGATACTTCCAGTGCTCTGGAAAGAGCCTTCTCCCTGCCTCCTCCCTCTTGGCTCTGAGCAGACCCAGATACAGCAAACCCTGCTGGCCAACGGTTGACCAAAGTCTTCATCTGCTGAATGCAGCAGACCTGTTTTGGTACCTTGATCCTGTGCTTTAGATTCAGCCCACTCACACGATACTCCTCCTGCCTCGCAGTGACTCCTGCCTGATGGATAGACTCACACAATGCACTGCTCCCCACTCTAGAAGGAAAATATTTTACTATTGTTTAATTGTTTCAATTGGACCCACTCCAATATTGATTAATCATTTAACTGGAGACTCTCCAGCACATGAAGGAAATGTTCTACCTCCCATCATATGCTTATTAACAGACACAGATTAGAAATGAGATCTACCTAAGACTTCCTGCAGACAACTGTGTATTGGTCTGCTTGTGCAAAACTGAAAACATGGCCAAAGTGAATGCCCCTCAAGCAGCAATTCCCAAAGGGGCCAGCATCAAGACCATCACCCGAACATGCCAGCAAGAACCTAAATTACCATTGTTTCACCTCACATTGAGCAGTTCCCAGGCTGCGGATACTGGTGCTCTCTCTAGCACAGAAGGGGAGCACCAGTGTAAGAAGTGATACGCCCAGCAGTAGGGAGGGTGGTTCTGGTGCTAGGACCTGCTGCTGAGCTCTGCTTTCTTTACAGGGTTTTGTGTCTGTTAACAGGGAATTTCATTCACTTACACTAAAGACTTTACCACTGCTCTGGGAGCATAAAAGCATCTTAAAATGAGTGGATATCACTGTTCCACCAATTTAAAATCACTTTTGACTGTCAGAGTGGTATAAAAGAGTTTTAGTGTAAATTGAAGTGTGGTAGTAATCTGATCTTGTATCCATAGGGGGGCTGATTCTCTTCTCATTTAGATCAGTTTTATTTTCATGTAACTCCATTAGTTTCAGTATTTATTCTTGCATGAGTGACAGCAGAATTATGCCCAGCATAATCACACATGAAATGTAAAAATCCAACTTGACTAATTTCTAAGTATTAGCCACAAATACTAGAAGACAAAGCAGAATCTCTATGACAGTAGCCTAACAGTCTGCTCTTTCTCTCTATTTCCTTCTACATCCAAGACAGATATGCCTCCAAGTTACAAAAGGAAGAATGAGTAGGGAGACCAGGAAAAGTAGTTAAGACAACCTCAAATTACTCAAATTTAGGTTCCAAACAAAATTAGACTCAAAGAGACCACTCAGGAAATTGTAGTTTCTCATCATACAATTGATGATGTATGATGCCTTGTTCAAAAGGAGAAGGAATAAAGCCAGCACTAAGAACACATAAGGCAAGGAGTTGTCCAACCTTAGAAACTGTTCAACATTTCAAGTGATGAAACACTCACAGACAATGTTTTGCCCTTCTCTGTTTACTGTTGGTTGGATTAATTTTTTATAGCTCTGTGCACAATGAAGAAAGCTCAGGAAAGGACAAAGTTTCTGAGAAGCTCACTCCGAGTTCAGATATCACCCATGATGTCAGATGATGAGGCTTGTGGTTAGGAAGAAGAGAAAAGGCCACAGACACATTTTGCTAATGGGAATATGAGGGGACCGGGAATTGTAGTGTATCTCCATAATTAGGTCAGGATTTTGCTCTCTCTTCTCAGACCGCAGCTTTGTAAATACCAGTCTCAGTCTAAACTAGCACAAGCACCAATTTCTTAAGAGACATTTCCTGACTGTCCCCTTTGCATTAAGTTTTAAGCAAATAAATCTGGAAAAAATTAACCTGTGTCATACAAATAACCTTCTCCTCCTGGCTTGTGTAACACCATGGCTCATGTTGATGTCATGAAAACGCCACCCGTTTTTCTCTTTTACTTTACTACTACTTTTATCACAGAATTTCTAGGTTGGAAGAGACCTCAAGATCATCGAGTCCAACCTCACAGCTAGCAGTCCCCATTAAACCATATTCCTAAGCTCTACATCTAAACGTCTTTTAAAGACTTCCAGGGATGGTGACTCCACCACTTCCCTGGGCAGCCTGTTCCAATGTCTAACAACCCTTTCAGTAAAGAAGTTCTTCCTAACATCTAACCTAAAACTCCCCTGACGCAACTTTAGCCCATTCCCCCTCGTCCTGTCACCAGGCACGTGGGAGAACAGGCCAACCCACACCTCGCTACAGCCTCCTTTAAGGTTTCTGTAAAGAGCAATAAGGTCACCCCTGAGCCTCCTTTTCTCCAGGCTGAACAAGCCCAGCTCCCTCAGCCACTCCTCGTAAGACTTGTTCTCCAGGCCCCTCACCAGCTTCGTCGCCCTTCTCTGGACCCGCTCAAGCACCTCGATGTCCTTCTTGTAGCGAGGGGCCCCTCGCTATTATTTCCCTATTATTTCTCTCTTACTTCCACCACCATTATATGTCTGAGCTGGGGCATTTCTGAGCCATGCTGTCTGCTGAGGTATCCAGCAGTCTTTATGTTTAACAGTGCTCATTGCTTTCAAAAGTCTGCCCTGCTAAATAATAGATGATAAAAAAAAAAAAAAAGGATGATGCCCAGTTTGGTTTCAGTTTTGTGTACTTGATATGTTGAGCAACAAGTGTTATATTGCCAAGGGTGTCAAAAAGAAGAGGGAAAACAAGACATGGATGGAAGAAAAAGGCAAGATGACAAAACAAGAAGATGGGAAAGAGCCTGGCCGAGCAGAAAGCATAGACTGGAAACTCTGGAAAGGATTAAATTGCATTGGTGCATGTTGATGTCCTGCTAAGTAACAAATGTTTCTGTGATGATTGTAGAATCCCAATGACTAACCTCATTGGCATGACTGAATTCTTATTCCCTCTGCATTTCTTAGCACTTCATTCTGGCTTCCATTTATATTCCTTGTAAGTACAATCACTGGACTTCCTTGAAGTGTTACAAATTACTTGGTGCTTCTTAAATCAATCCATTAGGATATTAGCATTTTCCCTGCCAAGTCAGTGACAAGCACTGCCATGTTGGTGAAGTTTGCCTTATAACTGCCTTGTAGCACTTATTAATACAACTATTTCACAATTTGTCATCATCTTTTTGTAAACAAACAAAAAAAAAAAACACACAAAAAAAAAAAAAAAAAAACAACCCCACACAGCTCTTTCTCTAAAATCAGGTTTTTAATTAAACATTAATTTTCTTGATGGTTCAGATAGGGGTGTTGAATGTAAAACATTCTTTTCCATTTTTCATCACCTTCATTGCACATTCACTGCTCCTATTTTAATCACAATAATCAGAACCTGGCAGGATTTCTAAAGTCAAATATAATGAAAAAACTATTACTGAAAAACATGTTTGATTACAAACTTGAAAAAAAAACTATAGCTTTTTACTGGATTTTTTAATAATCCAGGGTGAAATTATTTTTTTTTTTAAGTAATGTAAATTTAAATTTAAATTACTACTTAATTTTTTTAACTTTTTCTTTTTTTCTTTTTTTCTCTTCCTCTAAGACTCTCAATATTTACATATACACATAAATACATATAGAAATAGATAGTTATATATGAAGAGATGCATGTGGTAGGAAATGTGGATCCATTTCAGAAAGATTAGAGAAGCACATCTGTATTTTATGAGTCCTTCAAACATCTTGATATTTCATTATTTGGTTTGCCTCTTCTATCCTGCCAATACCTCATCTTTTGTTTCTGACAGCAGTAACAAGAATAAAATCATTCTTTAAACATATCTAGCCATTTTAATGTTATATTAATATTTACCAAATCTAGTCGCATCTTTCAGCCATCAGATATCTCAAGATTGCTCTGTATATCTCAGATGGCAGAAGTTCATTACTCCAATACACTGTTGGCTTGGGTTACTAGAAAAGAGAAGCCTTTATGGTACCCATGAAAGATTCAGAATTGTAAGCTTTATCAGTCTTTGAAACCAAATACATGCAAAGTGCCACAATAAGCAGGAGAAAAAAAAACTCATTTTTTGTTTAGATAAGAGATTTCAATTTCTCCTTTTAGACAACATTGTAGGAAGTATCTAGGTCAGAGCTATGCTAAAACTGCACTTCATTTATCCAGTATGTGCACTATGTAACAGTTCTGTTCAGTAGTTCAGATTTGACCTAAATTAAATATGAAGATCAAAAAATGTGTTAAAACAATATTAAGAGATCTGACTTACCATAAGACAAAGCTTCCACACTAAATATATGGATGGCCATCTTCTCGCTGTATAGTCCAACACATCTGACAGTGCTCCATGTCCACATGTGCTGCAGTGGCTGGAGTCCTTCCCTGAAGCGCAAAGACTTGCAACAGGAAATGGCAGGCTGTGGCAAACACGTCTTGTTCAAAGGAAACAGTAAGCCTCAATATTAGCTTTATTTCTATAAGTCTCATGTCTATCATCATCTCTTGCACTGTATTTGTAACACTTATGCAGGGATCTCTAAAGCATGGGCCACACAGCATCCATACAACAGCAAAGAGCTCAGGTGTGATGACAGTATTGCCCTTACTGTCTGCTTGAAGTGACACATATAAAAAGGGACCTCATGGAGGTACACCATTCTCTTTGAAGAGAAGGACAACACTCGGCTGAGCAGAACACAGACATGATGTCAGTATGGCCAGCATGCAGAGGACATCCAGCTCCCAGGAGGTCACCCATCCTCTCCACTGGGAAGGAGTCCTCAAGCTCAATCAACGTAATGAGCCCTTATCTGTGTAGTTACCAAGAGGACATTCTCCAGCTGACAAAATAGCACTTATTTGTGATTTCCAAAGGAATCAAAGTCCACTTTGAAGAATTCTGATCATTCCTTTGGATGGAGATACAAATGAGGACTCAAGTGAGGCATACAACCTCTATAGAAAATTCTTAAAATAGATTTGCACCTGAAGGTGAAAAGTAAATTAGAATTGAAAGTCTCCTAGCATGGGTCATATATGAATGTATACTGGTACTTACCGTACCCAGAAAAGCTGTCAATTTTTTTCTTTATGAAGTAGCTTAAGAGGCAGCTAAGTCCGCGGCATCAGTGTGTTGGGTCTTTCTGAGCTGGAGTCACCTTTTCCCTGCAGCAGCCCGCACAGTGCTGTACTCTGCACTCGTAGCTGGAACAGCACTGATATCACTCCAGTGTTGTGTCTATTGCTGCTTGGTGCTGGCACAGCATCAGGACTCCTTCCAAGACCCCAAGAGCCAGCAGGCTGGGGGTGGGCAAGTGATGGGGAGGGGACATTGCCGGGGCAGCTGACCTAAACCAACCAAAGGGATATTCCATAACACCTGATGTCACACTCAGCAATAAAAGGGGGGGCTCTCCTGGGGGCTGTTCCCCCTGAACAACCACTACGTGTTTGAGGCCCTGCTTCCCAGGATGTGGCCGAACACTGCTCGTTGATGGGAAGCAGAGAATAATTTTTTTTCCCTCTCTCTGCGCTTCCGTGCGGACTGATTGTTTCTTTTGTTTCTTTTTTTCCTCCCCATTCCCTTTCCCTTTAATTAAACCTTTCTCATCTCAAACCTTGAGTACTCTGTGTTGTACTTTTTCCCCCTTCCTCTTTGAGGAGAGGGGGAGTGAGAGAGCGGTTGTGGTGGAGCTCGGCTGCCCACCTGAGTAAAACCACCACAGTCCTTTTTGTGGGGGCTGTGGAGAGCAGCCCACGCAGGAACAGGGGGTCTGGGAGGAGCTGCTGCCCGTAAGGGACCCAGGTTGGAGCAGTGTGCTCCTGATGGATGAACCCTGTGGTACAGACCCATATCTGGAGCAGTTCTTGAAGAGCTGTTGCCTGTGGGAAGCCCACGCTGGATCGGTTTGGGAAGGATGGCATCCCGTTGGAGGGATGAGTGTGTGTGGGGCCACACCTGTTATCAGCTTTTGGTAATTGCTGGCTTAGGTTAAGCTGGGTGAGCATTAGGTTAAAGGAGGAGTCGTTGGACACACACTTGCCCATGAATGTACAATTTATATAGGGTATAAATATTGGGTAATGAAGGGTATTTACTGAGCTTAGTTTAGCTTTCAAAGGGTGGAGAATGTAGACAGGAGAAGACACAGAGGTGTGAGCACAAGTAACTTCAGTGCCAGCAGGGGTTGTGCTGGTTTCAGTATTCTGATTTAGCCTTCTCAGCATCATGGCCAGCTTTTCAAACCTGGGCAAAGGATTAAAAAAAAAAAAAAAAAAAAAAAAAAGTGTCTACAAGACCCCTCCTGAATTAAGGGGACTTGTGAACTTGTTGTCATCGTTGTCTCTACTGTTCATTAAGCTGTTTCTTGTGTGAGCTGTTGAGGTTTTCTGTATGACATTGCACTCTAGGAACAAAAGTTTGAGTCCTCACTTGAAGCTTTCAATTTCTTAGTGTTATGCTTATCCCTGGGGATGTGATTTCCTCCCATCCCTTAGTGTGTTCATCTTTTATTAAAACATTTGAAGAAATTTCTGTCTTGTCATCTCCCCTTGCCTGCCAGATGGGAGAACCTTAGCTGCCCACCCAAGTAAAACCACTACATATATAGAAGTGGATTTAAAAAAAAAAAAAATCACCACCAATGCACATGAATAGTCAATCTCTTTAGCTACAGTATATTGTTTACTAGGAAGTTATTTGGTTCCTAGGTTTAGTAGCTGCAATAAAACTTTTGCACCAACCAGGCTCCTTATGTGCTATATTTGTTTATCTGTTCGGACGCATGCATTGCCAAAGAACTTGTTGCAATAACCTTCTTGAAAGCTTCTTGAAAATCAAAGAAATCTACTCGTCAGCAAGCAAGATTTGCTCCTCTGGTGAACCAGCCTCAAAGATCTGAGCACAGCCACTGTGTACACAAATCTGTTTTATGTAAGAAGGAAACTGCAGTAATGGCATTTTCACTTTTAATGCTTCATCTCCAAAATGAGGAAATAACACAAGTTGCTAATGTCCTTATAAATGATATATGGGCATATGTTATATAATTTATAGGTTTTAAAAAGTACCTTTTTCTTCTTTCCAATTTTGGGGAAGGCAGACAGTTTCTCTAGTAATTCAGAACAGTTTAAGGTTTCTTCCTTTGCATTCAAAGCAGGAATTTGAGGTTGAGAGGAAGGAAAAAATGTTCTTCATAGTCTGTGATGAGACATTTCTGAATTAATCAATCTCCATTGCAGTTTTTCAGGATTGGTTTGTTGCTTTGTTGATTACAGTTAGCTGCAGGTCTGCCAATTAATTCTCCGCGTCCCAATCTACTATTCTCCCCAAAGAAGACTAATCAAACACCTGGGAACTGAAATTCAGAATTCTCTCAGGCACTGAAACCCCTGGAGCCAGCAGTGGAGTGGTTTGGTGGTACAGCTTTCCCACTTTTCTCAAGAGTTCTCTCTGAGCTCCCATTCCCTCTACCTGTCCTGTAGGGGCTCGTTAGCTTATGACCTGTTGTTTGCATCCCCAGATGTTCCACTATGGCTAAGGAGTTTGCCATTTTTATCTATTTTTTTTTTCCTGCTTAATTTTCTAGGTGATTATCATAAGTTAAACACTAATTTGTTCACAGGTTGGACAAAATTTGAAGTTTCTTGTTTTCTTTGCCAGACCTGCAGAAGCACTTTTATGTTTGAAAACTCATCTTTTTTTTTTTTTTTCCCAAGCTCTATTACCTGGTTGTGTGAAAGATATTAATCGTCTCTCCAAATCTTGCCCTATTATTTTATTTTCTCTGACAATTCCATCTGCATCCAGTGGTCCAAGTGTCAACTTTTGCCCACCATTTTCTCTTCCTTGAGCAGGTGGATCCCTGCTCACTGACTTTATTAGATCTGCCAAATTGTTATTCTGAAACCTTCAGAAGATTCACCATTGATTAATAAAACAAAGATTGAAGCTGCGCTTTCTGAATATGGCCTTTGAAGACCACAAATAGATTAAAATTTAATTATGATGTATGACCACAATCAGATTATGATGCCAGCATTCAAGCTTGCTGTGTTGACATTTCAACACAGATCTCTTCTCTCCAATTAGTAATTACTTTTCAAAAGTGAAGCTGGATAGTTTATCAGGATAGTACATGATAAAGTTTTTGCTCCTTCACCATATGAACATCATCTTCGTTAGATCAAATCCTAAGATACTTACCTCTGCAACTTTCTTATTTAAATAGTTATGTATTATCTCCTTTCAGTGGCAGGAACCAAAGAGTTATAAGACTAATGGGCTGTTGGGCTTGAGACACTCAAACAAACAAACAAACAAACAAAGAGTTTAGTTACCAGGAAACAGAGAAAACACTAGGAAACAAGAATTTTGATGTAAGTCAAGAGGTGATTAACCGTTCGTACAAATGACCAATAAAACATAAAGAAATAATGGTTTTCTGGCTACCCTGTCATAAAAAAAAACGTAAGATAAATCATTAAACGCAGGAGTGCTGGGATGAAAACAGGTAAGATTGTAAGATCTTGTGGTTCTTTCTAGCTATAAATGCAATTCATTTTCATATATAAGATTTGTCTGAAACATCACCCTAGAAAAATATGTCATTATTAAATTCCAGTGCTGAACCTGGTTAATTTGACATTCTCTTTTGCAGTATCAGTGTGATTCTCAACACGTAGGAATGTTTCAGAAAATCCTAAATCAGTGCTCGTGTGATACAAATGATGAACACATATATAGGATTTTTCATCAGGAAATGATGAAAAGGAAATGTACATAGTTAACTCCATTTTATAGATGGGGAAAAAAGAGACCCAGTGAAGTGTAGAGACTTTTTAATGCTTACCTCCCACACCACCAGAGCTAGACAGACCCCCCTCTTTGTCCAGTGCTTTATTTTCTAAGCATTTCAGTCCTAGAAGACCATTATTTAAGTTCATAAAAATAAGAATAGTCACTGCCTAATGATGGCAAAAGAAACAAGAGAATCACACCGAAATGAAGATGCACGAAGATAAACAGCAAGCAAGTGCTAAGGAAAGGTCAGTACAGCTTCTCATATAATTTTTGCTAGGAAAGAAAATCAGCTGTCTACTCTCCCAGTCCTTAAATCTGATACTTCTTGTTCCCAATTCAAACTTCTTTCAGGATATTTGATTCAAAGTTGGCACACTGCTCCACTGCATGAAGCACATTCACTTTCCAGACCACATTCTTAAGATTCCTTCTTTTAAAGTGAAATTTATTACCAAACATGATCAGGTTTACCATTCTTTCTGCATAATCATTCTACTCTAAGATGAATAGCTGGCACCTTGCACACATCTCAGCCTTAGAGGGTTACTCCGTCTCATACTGTAAGTCTGACTGGGAAAGAAAACAGATCTCTGCTGTCCTTTCTGATAGCCAGCTGAAGTTAAAACCTAGAACGAGTTCTACAGAAGCCAGCAGCAACCTGTGTCTGTTGGCTCACCTCCTGCTTCATGCTGGCATAACTGAGATGAGTTCACCAGCACAAGTGAGAGGAGTTTCAAGTGCAGAGAAGCATAGACCTGATAAAGCAAAATGGGGCCTCCAGCTAGGAAGCTGTGCATTTGAAAGACAGGGAAAGAGATATACATGTATGCAACAAAATAGTGTTTATCCACAATAAATATACTTTAAAAACATCAATTAGAGCTTGTCACAACTCCTGCATCAGATATATTTCAAACAACTAATGATTATTAAAAACCAGCTTATTAAGTTACATTTCGTTAAAATGTTCTCACCTATTGGGCATTTAATTAGCACACAATAAATTATCCACCTAAATACCAATTCGTTTCTTTAGTCAAGTGCATTAAAGGAACTTACATGTTTTTATGGACTCTTAATTATAGTAGAGGCAAGAAACTCGGATAATGCATGTGCCTGCGTGCGTGTGCATCACCACTGCTGAAGTAATTGCAATAACAGGCTAGTCAGCAAAATTCAAAAGCCAGCCTGAAGTTCTCTGACAGATCAATAGCTACAAGAGCTTTCTTGATAGCATACGGCTGGCCCAGAACTGCTGAAGGAATGAAAAGTGAGGGCCCAGCCATGTGAGGGTTTATGAAATCAAATATTTTGGATTGCATAATGATACAGCATAAACGGCAATGGTTACAGGGAATTGACTGGAAAAAAAAAATGTTGAAAAAACATTTATGTTAAGTTTTGCCTGTTAAGTTTTTGAAGAAAGGGTGCATATGAACCATCAGGATCCTGACAAGACTTCCAAACAGTGGTCTCAGCTCTGGTGAGATGCAAGTCCTCTGACTCTAGTAGGCTTGCAAGTGACCACCATTGTCAACACAGAAAACATGAACACTGCACTGCTGCCACGACACAGGCAGTTTGTCACAAAGGGCACCTGATGGGAAAAGGCCTTGCTTTTAAATAAACTCCAAGTGCAGATCTGCACAGGAGCAGCTAGAGTGCTCCTGCAATGAGGTGCTGCTGGATATGCCAGGAGGCCAGCATGGAGGTGGCATCCTTGCCCCAGAAACCATTTGCTTGTAGATGCACCACTGCATGCCACGTGCCCAAGACCATGCAAGGCAAGGAGAATTTCGCTTTTGCTTTCATATTGTTCTTGTCATCCTCTTCCCTCTACAATAACAAACCAAGTACTTATTTATTAATTTATGAGGAAAAGGCAAGGCTATTATGAACTTTAGCTACATCTCTGCTGCAAGCTGAACTATCATGGGCTCTCAGCAGGCTGTATTTCATCGTACCCTGTCTGGAAGACGTGGAGCACTTTGAAACCCGAGAAAATACCAACGGAACATGAGGAAAAGAGACGATGTGGAGCAGAGCTGGGCAGATGGTGTTATGAGCCAGGAAGGTGGCTGACAGATGACATTGACAGCCTGGACGAGGTGGGAACATCCGACAACAGCCTCCCCAGACATGAGCAAAATGGAGGGCCACGTGCTTGGAATACATTTATACATTTGTGTGTGTGTGTGTGCGCGCGCGTGTGTGGCTGCAGCTAAGGTTCTCCCATCTGGCAGGCAAGGGGAGATGACAAGACAGAAATTTCTTCAAATGTTTTAATAAAAGATGAACACACTAAGGGATGGGAGGAAATCACATCCCCAGGGATAAGCATAACACTAAGAAATTGAAAGCTTCAAGTGAGGACTCAAACTTTTGTTCCTAGAGTGCAATGTCATACAGAAAACCTCAACAGCTCACACAAGAAACAGCTTAATGAACAGTAGAGACAACAATGACAACAAGTTCACAAGTCCCCTTAATTCAGGGGGGGTCTTGTAGACACTTTTTTTTTTTTTTTTTTTTTAATCCTTTGCCCAAGTTTGAAAAGCTGGCCATGATGCTGAGAAGGCTAAATCAGAATACTGAAACCAGCACAACCCCTGCTGGCACTGAAGTTACTTGTGCTCACACCTCTGTGTCTTCTCCTGTCTACATTCTCCACCCTTTGAAAGCTAAACTAAGCTCAGTAAATACCCTATTTATAAATGCCCTTCATTACCCAATATTTATACCCTATATAAATTGTACATTCATGGGCAAGTGTGTGTCCAACGACTCCTCCTTTAACCTAATGCTCACCCAGCTTAACCTAAGCCAGCAATTACCAAAAGCTGATAACAGGTGTGGCCCCACACACACTCATGCCTTCAGGAAGCAGGGGTGAAAAAGCAGACAGCATTAGTTCCATGACCAGAACTTCTTTTTACCCTTAGATGAGAAGACCCTTTCATCTTCATTGCCTGCCCATGAAGTTGTAAAATTTCATCAAACTAAAACAGTCCCCAGGAACAAATATAAAGTACAAAAGGACACAATTGCCAAGTGTCATATAAACAACAAACTGATTTGGATGCAAACAATTTGGTAAAGAGAAGGATTTGAAGATCTATAAAAATAAACAGCCCCGGAACAAGCTGCAGACATAATTAAATCAGTGAAATGAAATATTAAGTGCTGGCAGCCCACAAACACTTTGATGAAAATAATAATAGAGACTCGGTGGACGAAAAGCAAGAGAGAAAATTGGTCTATTAAAAATAATGGTGAACAGAATGAGAACCATGTAATGGAGAGAAGGGCATGTTACACAATAATTTAAAAATTTTGCCTTTATGTGAAAGGGAGAAAGACCTTCTAAGGCAGTCATTTTTTCTGCATCAGTTAAGGGTAAAGTGCCAGCCTTGGAAAATTCAACATCTCCAGACAATAAGCCAGACTCTCAGCCAGGCTCTGAATTTGGCACATGTACTTCATTCACTTTCAAAGAGGCACATGAACTTGAAACAACTGAGGAACTGGATCAGTATATAAAAATCCAGAATATGGACCATGTACTACAACCCTGGTTTATCTACAGAACAAGGAGATCTGCTTCACAGCAGCTCCTTGGGGCTGCACCTGCTTGCTATGGCTCTATGCACACATATGCCTGTCTGAAACAGAGTACAATGATAATAAAGAGCATAAATACATGATGCATATATAAGAAATATACATCATTTAACCTGATACTTTGTTTTATTCAATTCATCTACCTTTTGGGAATTGCACAGAATATCTGATAACACAGAAAATAAATAGAGAAAAGATTCTAGTTTCTCTGCTAACATACTCAAAAGGCCGTAAGGTATCATCAGAAGTGAATACTGTTGTTAAGGAGTCAGGATGGAGATGAATAACTCAAATTGCCATTGTCAGCTGCAGGTAAATGGCAAGCTCTGACTTCTGCATCCCTGCTCATTTCTGCTCCTCCTGTTACTTTATCCTCCCACTCACTGCTATTGGTATGTAAATCATGGCATCGTGTCTGACACCTGCAGCTGAAATGTCAGCCAGCATGAACTGCTGTTGATCCTCTGGACCCAGTGGAGACACACTGATTGACACTCATTTAGGATCCTGGGTTCTTCTGTGAGAGGCACCCACTTCTCTGCTAATTGCCTGTGCAAAACCTCATACAATGGAGTGCAGAGCTTTGATCCTTGGTTAGAAAGGCACCAAAATATTTAAAATATGAGTTACATTATGTATATGGCATGCTATTGTGGAATACTTGAAATCAGCAAAATGATGAAACATCTGCCTCGTTGAAGAATGAAGGAGCTCTGTGCAAAGCAGCTGTTTAATTATCCAGCATGATGTGGTGTAACAATTTATATACCATACTCATAAATTCTGCATCAGCTCAGGGAGATGGGTTTCTGCTAGGAGCTAAGAAATAAAACTAACCCAGAAACATCTTGAATTGTCAGCTTTAACACACACACACACACAAATCTATGTACCATCAACCCATCAACATTTTCTTCCTACCTTCCAAGTAGACAGTAATCTTGAGAACTCATACATACATCATTTTTACTCAAGCTAGTCCAAACAAACTATTATCTTCTTTGGGTTACATACTTGCAATGAATGTATTTATTGTAACTAAATGAAGGCTATAGCATTAAATTACCCTTCTCAAAGTTCATAAAAGTAATTGCACTAAATCTAGCCATAAGCTTCTGAACTGATAATGAACAGACTTGATGGAGGCTAGCTCCAGAATGCCTTCATAGGCTTTTAGTCTTTGGTAGAAGGGAGAAAGCATCATTGGTAAACAATCCAAGGAATTCCCAAGAAGAGTTAAGTACTAGAAATTACTATTTGTCCTATTTTTTTTTTCAAATTATTTTCTCAAATTTCAGTGAGAGTAAATGGTAAAATAGGTGGAAACTCTGTTGAATTCCTATCCATTTGCCATTCTTTATGGAGCTGATGTAAAGGCAAGATGGGTGTTTCTTGTATTCTGAAGCATTGCATGTGGTCGGTCAGTCAGAGAAGGTCAGAAGTTACCTGATGAAATAGCTTTGTTGACAATTATGGTTCAGCAAGTCCAAAATATCAAATATCAAAACAGGAATCTGCAGCTCCATGGAAAACCAGTCAAAGGGACCATTGTGACAATGCAGCAACACAGACAGCTTGAGTCTGGTGCATGAAAATGTTCCTTTGCATCATTTATTACTAGGGAAACAACCTATGAGTCCAAAAACCAGATGACACAGGTCTGACTTCCCAGGTTATTCACAAACACTTAGAGGCTGCCATTCATCCTGTATTTGACCCAAAGTATTGAGAGCTGGTCTGTGGGAAAAAATCATGTAGTAATTCAAAATGCAACTACTTTTGGTTTCTGTGAACTAACTCAGGTTTACTGAAATGAAATCTTGTCTAGGAGGCTGTAAAGGAGTGACCCATCAGCAAGCCGAATGCATTTCAATCTCTCTCTTTGCAGACTTCTTGGTCTGTGTGAACTGAGACGTGTCATATTCAGAATGAGCTTTACAGAGTTTAGTTCAAGGTGTGGAGTCAAGTCACTGAGCATCACATTATCATATTTTTAATATATACTTTATATTTACCGTATTATCTTTAAAAATACCTATTTTTGTTTAGTCATGCAGGATTTTGCAGTTTCTACAGATTCATGGGTAATTTTTCCTTTCAGTCAGAGAGACTTCTCCCCAGATATATTTCACCCTATTCCATCTATTTCCACCTATTGTTATTTGTATCCCCGTATCTAAATCCACATGAAAATAGCATGGGACGAATATGTTTGACCACAAATCTTTGCTACAAGTTTTGCAAAAGGATTATATTTCCCTGTTCTGTCTATTCCCTTGAGGAAATGTACTCATTAATTTGATTTCCAGCTTTCATTTTTCTAAAGGGAACAAATGACAATTATTGTTTACTTTGAAGTGTGATCTTTAGCATGAACAATTCCCCAAAAAGAAAAATCTGCTTCACAGATGAGTTGTGACAACAGACAATATGCTTCCATATTTTGCATTCATACTTGAGTGGCAAAAGCTGGGACTAGGACTGACTGTCCAGCATCACAGTTGCAGTCCCAAAAGGCCAATATCACTTCTCAAGAGTGTTTCTTGACTTTTGAGGGTGTTTTGTAGCATTTTCTGATGCTTTGAAGTGTGGTTGGCCTCGATGCCATATCTTTGTGCCCCAAAGATGACATCTGCATGCCAGCTACTAAACATTTTTTGGCATTTTGGAAGGTATCTAAACCCAGAATGATCTGCTCTAGTGTCAAGTGACCCTGGACATTAATGTGGAGATGCATTTTGTCTCTGGCTACATTATGAAGTTTATATCCAGCACATGAAACAGGTTTCTGACAGTGCTCAGAAGTGCTTTGCTGGCAGCCATCAGTTCAGCTTGTAAAAGCTTCTTTCTCCACACCAGAATGGATTTTAACAACTGGACCCAGACCTAAATTCATTGTCTAAAGTCCAGTCTGAGCTCTTCCAAGCTTTCAGGCCTTTTAGCATCCTCAGCTGACATTTTCTTAGCTGTATTGTAGATCCAGACACCGTTTTCATATCCTGAAGACCTGAACTCTCATTATTGCTCTTATTGGTACACATAATGCATTGCAAAATTATGATCAAAAGTAGATCAGGTGTGCTACATTGTGAGATCTTTATGAAAGAAGGACGAAACAACATTTTCCTATTGTGTCCTCAGCGAATAGGTCAAGTAGTAATTACAAAAAAACATTCAAGATACATATTAAGAAATGTAGCTCATGAAAAGAGACATGGAGTAAAGACTGCTTGAAGGCAGAGTGCTCTCCATCAGTGGAGATCTTTGAAGACAGGTCAGACAAACGACTGTCAGGACTGGCACTGTTTTTCTGTTGGAGGATGACAACTACTAGATGAACTACTGAGACCCTGGAAGTTTATCTTTACTAGCAGCACTGGAGGGATACAATTCAGGGGAAGTATCCTCCTGCAGGAAACTCCTCATCTCTCCTTGCTTTTTCTTTACCATAAATCTGTCATTGAATCTTGAAAGGTTTTGCTGTCTCATGACTGAATATATGAGGAAGAATCTAGTGAGCATCTAGTGCAGAAATGAGACTTCATCCCTAGCACCTTCAGCAACCTACCAGCCTCCAAACCATAAAAACCTTCCTGTTCCACACTGCCCCCTGAAAAGGGCCTGACAGGTGATTAGAAATTTCTTTCTGATAATAAATAAGTAAATAAATAAATAAATAAAAATAAAAATAGAGGGGTGGGGGGAAAGAGAAAGAAAGAGAGAGAAAGAACAGATGGCATCTCTCATATGCTCTTTTCCTTCCATTCATGCTCTTTTTCCACAATAAAATGGTGGATATTTAAGTTTCAATACTAAGCTGAACAACTTGAGTATGAGAGGAGTATTTAGAGCACCTTCATGCAAAAGTATTGCAGTTGTGGTTAAGAATTTAGATTTCTTATAGTTATTTTCCTTGAAACTTGCCAGCACTTCAATTGTAACTGTCAGCAGCTACAGCATGTCCCCAGGACTATGCAGTACAGGAAACACTGAGCCCTACAGGCTATGCTGAGAACGTGAGAGATCTGGAAAGCCCTCAGCTCACTAGAATTTGAATGTAAGTTTGTAACACATTCTGCTTCACCAGCAAATACTCAACATTTTGTCTTGTTTTAAGGCTTGTTATTTTTCCCCTCTGTTCTTCAGTTAGTGAGAAGTTGGTATATCTACAATCTATGACAGATGAAATATAGCTACATTTGAAAGCAGCAAATAATAAAATGAGGGCATGGAATATGCACGTGCACATTCTTACCCTTTATTACCAGGATAAAAATTGCACAATAGGAAATATTCCCTATTGTCCATAATAGAGTGCAAATCTTCAAAAAAAGATATTTTGGCTGCATTTCAATTTAAGACACTAGGAAACCTAAATAATGCTGGTTTGCAAAGTAGTCCACCAACACAAGGAATTGCAAAGTTATTTGAAATACAAGTGACTAATTAGAAAGTAGCTAAACATATAGATAAGAAAATGCCTTCTTTTTAACACTCCCCATGATTCATAGAAGTCTACTTTCAATACAGAATTGCCATTAACTAGGTATTTCAGTATACTTTTGGCATGGTTAGAATATGTCTCAGGGAGCTGATTTTCTTTATTGAAGTATAAAAATTATCTCACTCCAAAAACACAAGCAGCACAAGACAAACACTAACGATGTTTACTGCCTGATACCAGAACACTACTCATCTTCGCAAAATTTGGAAATTCAAATGGCTAAACCCTTGAGTTGTCTGAATATTTGATTTTAAAGACAGGTGCTGTAGGAATAGATCCTCACATAGCTGGTGTAAATCTATGGACAATTATTTACAAACTAAATTATTTCCTTACACGTGCTGAAGATCTCAATCTGGTATACAAGGTGGCTAGTGCTGTTCCCATTAAAACACAATGACTCTCCTACTGATTTCTCTAAGAAGTGAATCAGGATAACTTAATAATCAACCTGTATATCCATAGCAAATACCTCTGTTCATGTTGTCATCTCTATAAATTTACTCTCCAGGTTGTTTTTATCTATATTTTGTTAAGCTTATTTGCATAGATTAATTTATATATTTAGTCATGTAGAGGAAGTACACATTGAAAATAGAATTGACATTGCATTGAAAATATTCCGCATCCTCACTATACACGCAGGTTTTGCATGAAGCTAGTCTGAATTGTTCACTAATGTTTATCCAACAATAAAGATCTGGTCTGAGGTTCAGAGGAATCACTAGAAGTCTTTCTAATGTCTTTTGCAAGGCTCAGATCTGGTCCTGTAGGGACTATACTATCCTATGTGCCTTATCACATTTTGATCACAAGAGAAAGAAAGGAAAAGTCTGAGCCAATCAGAACATGTTTGTATAAATACGTACATTTGTATCCATATGTCCTTTTTGAAAACCATATGTTCTTCACTTTTATCTGTAATAAGAACCGAACTTCAGCTTTTCTATTCATTTTGATAACATTTAAGTTGGAAGACCATACAGAATTAAATGTTCTACAATATTTGCAATTGTACAAGATATAGGGAAACAGTCTTTGCAAAGTGACTAAGAAGAAGGTTAGAAGGTTTTGAAACAATTATTGATACTTTGTGCCAACAAGGGCTCCTTGATTCTAATGGCTTCAGAAATGTCTATGAAAAAATTCCACTGGGTCTTTGAGAAAAAAAAAAAAAAAGTATTTACAATTATAACAGAAAGTACTGGGACACATTATGCCTTTAAGCAAAGTAATAATTTAAAAACAAATCTGCAGTGGGATCAGCAATCACATCTCTGCCAGTGATAAATCTAGTAAGGATCAGACCATCTTCCAGCGTGAACTAAACTAACAGCACTGTTGCCAATTGTGATGAGGAGTTGCACTTCAGCACTTACACACTCACTGTTTTTATCTCCCCACTATGCAAATCTAATCAGGCTCTGTTGCAGGATATATACTGACTGTGATCAAAGATATGTTCCCCAGAGGAACAGAAAAACACCAGGTAAATGAGTTAAAGAACTAGTGTGGACCAGTCCTGAGCTTTATAAATAAGAACACCATGAGAAAACTAGATTTGGAGTGATTCATTTTACATTTCTGTGTTTCAGTTTTCTGATCTGTAAAACTGAAGGTACTGACACTTATCTCTGCATTGCAACTTTGTGACTCCTGGATAAGAACTTCCTTGAGAATGGCCAGATCAGTAAGCAAGAGCAGCAAATGTGAAGCTGTGTGCATCTATTGGATCTGCAAGGATAATAAAGGGTCTCTTGGTCATATCCAGCCACTGAAACGTCTCAGCCTTTTTAGTGTGAGAGTGACAAGTACAATAACAAGCAACACAGTGATATTTTTTATGCCCACAATTTATAACCAATTAGGCTTCAGTTCATTCTTCAGTTGCATTACTTAAATTTGCACCTCTTTTGCAGTTTATTAGTTTGCTCCTCTTCTCTGGAGTGAAGAACATGACTGGTAGCTTTCAAGTATTTCCTGGATGCTGCAATAGTGGCAGCAATGGATTGTAGACAATCATGAGCAATAAGAGCAAGTGCCGGGTCCTGCACCTGGGACGGGGAAACCCTGGCTGCATGTACAGACTGGGCGATGAGACGCTGGAGAGCAGCCTAGAAGAGAGGGATCTGGGGGTCGTGGTAGACAACAAGTTGAATATGAGCCGGCAGTGTGCCCTGGCAGCCAGGAGGGCCAACCGTGTCCTGGGGTGCATCAAGCACGGCATCGCTAGTAGGTCAAGGGAGGTGATTGTCCCGCTCTACTCTGCGCTGGTGCGGCCTCACCTCGAGTACTGTGTGCAGTTCTGGGCACCAGAGTACAAGAAGGACATGAAACTGTTGGAGAGTGTCCAGAGGAGGGCTACGAAGATGGTGAAAGGCCTGGAGGGGAAGACGTACGAGGAACGGCTGAGGGCACTGGGCCTGTTCAGCCTGGAGAAGAGGAGGCTGAGGGGAGACCTCATCGCAGTCTACAACTTCCTCGTAAGGGGGTGTCGAGAGGCAGGAGACCTTTTCTCCATTAACACCAGCGACAGGACCCGCGGGAACGGGGTTAAGCTGAGGCAGAGGAAGTTTAGGCTTGACATCAGGAGGAAGTTCTTCACAGAGAGGGTGGTTGCACACTGGAACAGGCTCCCCAGGGAAGTGGTCACTGCACTGAGCCTGACTGAATTTAAGAAGAGATTGGACTGTGCACTTAGTCACATGGTCTGAACTTTTGGGTAGACCTGTGCGGTGTCAAGAGTTGGACTTGATGATCCTTAAGGGTCCCTTCCAACTCAGAATATTCTATGATTCTATGATTCTATGAGCTGATTTTATTAAAACAGCCAGCTCTAGGCTGTTTTAATAGGCTACAGTAGAACAGAGACCTCAGCAGCTTAATGCCAAATATATTTTATTTTGCCCCTTGATTAGCTTTGTCAGCCACATTGAACTCCACATAACCATGGTTTCATCTCAGCCTAGCTGATTTAGAACACATTGCTGCAATAAAGATGTATGGAAGCTACAAACAAGACCTAGCAAGGCCCATTTCATACATAAAATATACTTTTGTGACTTCAAGTTATTCTTTTGGAGAAAACAACTGAATAAGGAGAAAACAGGGAGAATGATATTAGAATGAACCTACATCTGAATCAGCCTGACAAATTCGTAATTATGTTTAAAAAAACTCTTACATTTTAAGCAGAAATGACAACTGCTCTTCCAAACTCTCTAAGGCTGTTTGGAAAATACTTAAGTGAAACTGAACACATAGTAAATGGGGTGTTCTCAAATTTATGAGGCTGAACCTCAGCTAAAACTGTCCAAGTCATTAGTTACTGGCTTTGAATTCATTCTCAGAAACAAAACAGGGTGCTCATGGCAGTGACACATTTGGAAATGCACTTAGAGCTGACTTATGAAAAGGGTTATAAAAGGCGCTACTAATGGTTATGTGTCACAAATGCTTTTGGTTCTTGTTCCCATAGCACATTTCCAGCGACACCAAATGTAGACTCCTGTGGGCATACACTGGAAGTCATCCTGCCCCAAAGAGCTTGCTCCTCTCTCTTAAGTAGGACAGGTCTCTGCTGAGACCTCATGCAAGTAGTGCCTGGAAATGACTGTGGGCAACGTTTTCAAAGAACCTTCAGAGATTTCCTTGTATAGTTAACATCTCTTAAGAGGGAGAAAGTTAATAGGTACAATTGCTTTTTTCATGAATCCCAGAATTAATTTTAAATCAGTTTTCTAACAATCTTTCAAGGCATTTAATTTTATGGTTTTCAGGTTTTGACCCCTAGAGAAAAAGATATATTTTTAACTTGTAGCACTTTGATCAAGTAAGTTACAACCTGAATTTAAATATACAACTTAAACTGCTAACTGGTGAATGTAATAGCTAACATGTCACAGTAAATACCAGCAGCACCTTCTGAAAAACAAATAATACTACAAGCAAAGACAAGGCTGGTCAGGTAAATAACGATTTGAAATTAACTTTGTTGAAAAGAAAACATGTCAAAATGAAATTGCGGTGTTTTGTAAGTTAAAGTGCAGTCTAGCATAAAAGAAAAAAAAATTAATCTACTGTAAGTAAACTTGTGAATACCAGTACCTGGTATTTTTGAGAACTGACATTCTCCAAAACTGTCACTATTTTTAATGCATTAAAATTGTAAGGACTAATAAAGGTAGTGACCTAAAAAACCTGCAAGGGTAAAATATTTTGCAATTTTGAAAAGTTTAATGTACTGAAGCTTCAATGTAAAATTACTCCTTCACTCTGCAGATATCCTCTTTCATTAGTGGACTGAAGTAATCAGTCTTTCCATTCAATTCTGATACAAAGCATCCATGAGAATTAACAAGCAAATGATGGAAACTGTTTATATTTGTACCAGTTCCCTCTCTAGTGGGGTCTCCTTTTCTGAAGCATATACATTTGTCTTCAACGCAACACCTGGGCATGAACTGTCCTGTATCAGGAGAAGTTCAGCTCTATACTTGATCTTTGCAGCTGGGTTTGTGTACAGAACTGCCAGGCCCCTGCTGATTCAGACAGAACAAGTAGTTCACCAGCCCCGAAAAGGAATATCAGACCCTGTCATTTACGGATTAAATTCTTTGTAAATTAATCTGTTTTGGAGGTTGTAAACCATACCATACATTCAAAATCATTATGAGAAAGAACAATGAGATGGGCAACAGAAACAAGGACAGAATTATTTGACAAAGTGCTAGCAAAGTCAGCAATGGACTACCAAAGAGGTCCTGGGTGGAGCAGCAGGGGACAGAAGCTGTCCCAGAAAAGGGAAGAAGCAAGGAGCACGGTGGTGACACAAGGGAGAAGGCTGAAGGAAGGTGCTACAGATCAAGGGAATTTACTAGTGTCATGTGGGAATAAGATCCTGACTGTGTGCAAGCCAAAACCCTCTAGAGGGGAAGCCTAGGTTGCTCACATTTTTAAGGTGAGAGTAAGGTCTGTGAAACAGGTGTGGCAAGACATGGGGACTTGGGGACTTGGAATATGCATTTGGGAGACATGATCAGAGCAGTAAGGAAGATAATTTGGGCTGTGCAAGATGAAAAGCATGGAGCTGACAACTGGCACTCATCTCATTCTATTAAATTCATGCTTATGTGTTTTGCTGAACTGAGCCTTCTGGAAGGAAAATCTCAGTAGCCAGCAGGGAACATTGATCTCCCTTTTCTTATATATACACCCATGATCCCAGAATCATAGAATCATAGAATATCCTGAGTTGGAAGGGACCCTTAAGGATCATCAAGTCCAACTCTTGACACCGCACAGGTCTACCCAAGTTCAGACCATGTGACTAAGTGCACAGTCCAATCTCTTCTTAAATTCAGTCAGGCTCAGTGCAGTGACCACTTCCCTGGGGAGCCTGTTCCAGTGTGCAACCACCCTCTCTGTGAAGAACCCCTTCCTGATGTCCAGCCTAAACTTCCCCTGCCTCAGCTTAACTCCATTCCCGCGGGTCCTGTCGCTGGTGTTAATGGAGAAAAGGTCTCCTGCCTCTCGACACCCCCTTACGAGGAAGTTGTAGACTGCGATGAGGTCTCCCCTCAGCCTCCTCTTCTCCAGGCTGAACAGGCCCAGTGCCCTCAGCCGTTCCTCGTACGTCTTCCCCTCCAGGCCTTTCACCATCTTCGTAGCCCTCCTCTGGACACTCTCCAACAGTTTCATGTCCTTCTTGTACTCTGGTGCCCAGAACTGCACACAGTACTCGAGGTGAGGCCGCACCAGCGCAGAGTAGAGCGGGACAATCACCTCCCTTGACCTACTAGCGATGCCGTGCTTGATGCACCCCAGGACACGGTTGGCCCTCCTGGCTGCCAGGGCACACTGCTGGCTCATATTCAACTTGCTGTCTACCACGACCCCCAGATCCCTCTCTTCTAGGCTGCTCTCCAGCGTCTCATCGCCCAGTCTGTACATGCAGCCAGGGTTTCCCCATCCCAGGTGCAGGACCCGGCACTTGCTCTTATTGAACTTCATGCGGTTGGCGATCGCCCAGCTCTCCAACCTATCCAGATCCCTCTGCAAGGCCTTTCCACCCTCATTCGAGTCCACAACTCCTCCAAGTTTGGTGTCATCAGCAAACTTGCTCAAAATGCCTTCTATTCCTACATCCAGATCGTTTATAAAAATATTGAAAAGTACCGGCCCTAAAATGGAGCCTTGAGGGACCCCACTGGTGACCGCCCGCCAGCCTGACGCAGCCCCATTTACCATAACCCTTTGGGCCCTGCCCGTTAGCCAATTGCTCACCCATCGTATGATGTTTTTATTTAGCTGTATGGTGGACATTTTGTCCAGTAGGATCCTATGGGAAACCGTGTCAAAAGCCTTGCTGAAGTCCAAAAAAATCACATCAGCTGGTTTCCCTTGGTCCACCATACGGGTGATCTTATCATAAAAGGAAATCAGGTTAGTTAGGCAGGACCTACCCTTCACAAACCCATGCTGGCTGGGACCAATGACTGCTTTGTCCCCCAGGTGCGCCTCAATAAGTTCGAGAACCATCTTCTCCATGATTTTACCAGGATAACAAAACCAAGATTCATTTCTAATACTGATTTTATTCTCCTCCTTAACATTTCAGTGAAGTTGTTATGTTATCCTGTCCAAACCACAAAAAGTAGGAGGCCAATGAAGTACAAGGGTATTAACATGGAAACAATTATAGCAGACACAGGAATAAATCTAGAGTATCAAAGAAAGGGCTATTTTTGATCACGCCTATTCTCATCTGTGGGTAAGTCTAGGAGGCCAAGAATCACATAAGAAAGATGAGATGCGCTTTTCACAGGAGCTAAATCTTTTAAATATTTTCTCCTTTTCTTTAATATTTTTTCAGACATTATCTTTTGTGTTTCTGTATCCTTGGATGTTGCTTTGAGCACATCCCATGCTGCTCAAGCCACAGCAAGAAGGAAGAGAAAAAAAATCACACATGAAAGTGCCACTGTATAAAAAATTAAAAGTGATTCCAAGTCAATTAAATAGTATCTAATTAAGATTAGCTTAAAACTTGGGAGATTTGAATTCACTCTTGCTTTGCCACAGCCTTGATGTGGGCATGTAGATTAGGTAGTAGGTAAATAGTGAAGACCAACATGTACCTCTCATGCACAGGATGAGAACATGTTACAGGCAGCATGGGACCAGAAACAGACAGGAAGACTGCGCGAGACAGATGGTGCACTGGCCACAGCACCCACACAGCCTGGAGCGCTGGTACTGCTGGACCTGTGAGCCTTGGGCTTGGAGACCACATAGTAAAATACTGCATCTAGACATTATCTCTTATAGTAAATCAAGATAGGCCTGCTAGTAGCAGCCTGTAGCAGACAACAGAAAATCCTCCCTCCAAAAAAATTCCTGGTACAAAAAATATTTCCATCTACCTTTGCAGCCACAATGGGAACAAGAAACCAATCTCCACTGTGATTGCCCTGCAAGTCAACTGCTGCCACAATCTTTACCAACATGAGTGACCCCAAGCCAAACCTGTGAATATGCTGATTGAGGAATTGTCTTCATTGTGCTTCTTAAGCAGGTGACACTGCTTGGAGCACACCTGTCCTATACCCGGTGTTTTTGTCTACCCATGGCGTTTTTACACTATTTTGAAATAATTACACTAATTCATCCCGTAGAGATATCACTCCCATAACCTACTCTATGCCTGACCCCCAGTCTTAAGCTATTCAAACGATTATTCCAATCACTTTGCATCTCCACTGAGGACACTTATAAATTAACCCAGCATTGTGTTTAGAGTACTTGAGCTGACTTCTGAAGACTCCTACAAAAAAGACATCCTTGCAAATGAATACTTTTACATGTACATAGATATATCAAATAAATGAACTGTGATGCTTTAGAAAACACAGCAGTGGAACTCCAATCAAAAGAAATAATAGTGAATAAAATAAGAAACCCATTTATCAAACAGCTCAGATGTATAAAAGATTTACTTTTGTAGATTATAAATATAGATGAAACTCAATTCTAGGCTGTCTTTCTATTCTGTAAGACCTTCTGGTATTAATGCGCAGGATAAGTATATTACAAAAAATATGCATTATAGAAAAGTACTTTTAAAAACTTTGCAAGGTCTGAGACTCAGTAAGAAAGAGAGAGCTTACTTATGCGCTTAACAGAAGGTCTCACATAAGTTGAACAGGATAATTCTAAGAGACACACAGTTTTCTACAAAGAAGAAAAATAAGAGAAATGCCAAAATAACTACAAATTTAGAAACATGACTACCATAACATCACTGAGTTTCTCATGAATGACAGCACTATAAGACAGGCATTTCATGCGCTTCTGCAATGTATGCTCCATTTCTATTTAGAGCCCCTACGGAAATTAGTGATGGAGGAAATGATCCAGAAACTATTCCCACTCCCCCACCATTCTTTTCAGGTTTAATACACCAGAGCACAGAATCAAGTGTTAGAAATGAGCTGAAATGAATAGGATTGCATGGGCAGAATGTCAAAATATTTTTAACTGGCTAACATTGCCTATAGAAGAGGGTTCAAACTACAACACACAGAGTCACATTCAAATTTCCCCAAGTTTTAGAATTAGTTTCTGTTAACTACAATTTACAATCTGCATTCAGTTCCCTATAATAGGCTGCAATACAAAAATAACATGTAAATGGTATAATCACTGAAAGCCCCTTCCCCTTGATGCATATTGCTCTAGCCTCCCTTTCTTTCTTAATTCACAAGTATCTAGCAGTGATTTCTTTATATACTGAACATAGAATCAGCTCCAAATGTAGTTTTTGCACTGTCCAAATGCATTACCTCATCTTGAGCCCATTCATAAATCCAACACACGGTGAAATGCTAGGAGAGAAAGAGATTTTGATGCCTGAAAGTATAAGGAGAACTCACACCTCTCCTGTTGTTTTTCACTGGTGTCCTCTATACTAGCAGGCAGAAGAGAAAAATGAGGAATTCAAAGCCAGGGCAGCCCTACCTGGGCTATCCTTGTCCAACCATATTCTGAACTTTAAAAAAAATGTGAGGCACACAGAGAACAGCATGGTTAGTACCCAGCATATTGGAATACATCTGTTCTTGTGCAGAGAATCCATAGTAACCATTTCCCTCTCTCCGTAGGAGACAGGAGGGCTGAACATTTTTGGAAGTCAAGCAGCTGCTTTAAGGAATCTGATCTATATTGGGAGTGAGGGGTAAGAGAGGGAGAGAAGCCATCCAAGACGAAAGGAGACATTGCTTCATTTTGCCTTGGAAGTAACCCCCTGCAGCATCCCTAGATGACCCACTTTGCAAAGGCTGGCCTTTCTGAAAGCAATAGTGTCTGAAAGGAAAGTGTATACTAAAATTACCACCTTCCTAAAAAGACATAAATGCTTATCCCATATGAAGAGAAATCTCACTCTGTACTCTGGGGCACACAATGAGAGGTACCATAAGTGAAAGGGCTTTGCCGGGGCTCCCTTTTTAGTAAGGTGTTTTGTAATAGACATCAATGTTATTCAGCCTACAGGTCCCTGGGCAGTCATTTTCTGATGCTGTTCTGGCCTGGCTCATTTTCCAGATTTTATCTTTCAAGACTGCTCTAAAGAAAACTTGAGATAGGAGATTTCTATTAAAAGCAGCTCTTTTCAGCTCAGTTTAAAGATCTATTATCATTTATTTTGCTAAGAACTCATGTTCTGAGCAATCAGGAAGTCTGCTGTGCCTTGATTTAAGGAGATATTTTTTAAAATAATGTCATTATGACAGATAGGATTAAATTACTAGAATATTCAAATATGTGTGTGTTTAAGTAACGAGCAATGGCGTCTTACATTCTGCTCAGAAGAGACTAAACAGAAATCAGACAAAGTTTAAACCAGGAACTAAATCATCCATCAAAACTCATGTCAAGTAAATATCTGTGTGTGTGTGTGTGTGTGTGTGATATTGATGGATCACATGTTAATCAATGGTTTAATTGCAAGTTTAATAGTCAGTCTAATCAATTCTTGATGGATAAAACTATGCTTTCTACTACCTCAGTAACACTTAGCAAAAATATACAATGAAGCTTCCAGTTACAGATTGCTGCTTGGATAGCCTGTGCCTTCAGCTGCTCACTAATACAAAAATTTAGGCACAGTTCTCTCTAAATGTTGAAAATATCCACAGAGTGAGGTTTGAGGATGAAACATCAGGAGGCTCACAGAACTACATTAAACTTCCAGGGAAGTACTCATAAACACAGACTTCAGCACACTCAGATCTCTGTTTCATCTCTCCACAAATTCTGTGTTCAGATTTCCTGGATTCCGTATTTCACCTTGTCCCAAGGTAGAAAACAGAGACCTGAACCATTCCCTAAGCACATTAAGACACCACTGCTTGGGACATTATATTCTAACATATAATTTGTAATATGTCATTTATATACTTTTTTATTTTATATTTTTAAGTCATACAGCTCTACTATAGCCCCAAACACTCCACTGTTAGCTATTCATAATACCAAATCAGGGTATATTAGACTAACTAGTGTTTTTAAATGTGTATAATGCATCTCAGTCCATACTTTTAACTTATGAGGGAATATAGTGGAGACATACTGGAGAACCATCTTTCTTGTACTCCTCAGCAAGAGTCTACTTGAATGAAGTCCCACTTGACAGGGATCAGTAGAAACTCTCCAACACAGCAAGTGTCTGAAAGTTTAACCACTACCTGACACTCATTCATCCCTTTATCCTAAATCCATACACTGAAGGAGAGTTTTGATAATGACCAGGATCTAGCAGCTTAACTTAATTGCAAGTTGGGTACCTCGGAAAAAATAAAAGCCCTAGCTGACTTGCAAGTTTGCAAAATTTATGTCCAAAATAGCTCTCAAAGCCTGTAAGCTCGGGGTAGACATAACTAATGCAGCATCTTTAGCTGGAGCATCAGTGCTGTGGCACAGATAAATTGATTGCTCAGGACAAGTGAGCAGGACCAGATGAAGGGTCTGCCACTTGCTTCCCATGGAGGGGTTGCAGCTCCTTCAGAGCACCCAGGCTGTTAAATCAGAATATGCAGCTTGCACATACTATGTTGACTAGGGTTCATGCTGATGTTAAAACAAAAACGATTTGTGTTATTTGGCATAAGACAAACATTACTGAGTATTTATGATAGTCTGACCCTAAGAATATTTAAAAGCAACTAGGATGAACAGATTTGCATAAGAAGCCATGGAGGGCCAAAGTAGAAATTGTTCTAAGGGTGATTAAACAGATTTTTTAGATCTATAACTACCATTTCTTGAAAGAAGAGAAAGCCTGTAGCCCAAAAGATCTACCCTTTGGGCTTGTGATAACCATTAGAGCTAATTTCTCAAATTCATAGAACAGTACAACAATACATAAAGTATACTACATAAAATCAGATAACATTAGGTAGAGCTTCAGGGAAATCATGATTTCCCTGAAAATCTCAGTCAATAGAACACATATATTGCCAGGCAGAAGAAGGACTCACCTTACAGAAACCTTGTCTTTTTATACTCATGGCATTTGCTTTTACCCATCCTTAGGGAGCATGCAGCAAGATACTGCTCAAATCTCAGTCTGAGCCAATACAGTAGACATGGTGTCTGGTTCAGCTCCCAGCAACAGAAGACTTTTTTAAACAAATGTTCCAACTCAGAGGGGAAAAGGGATAGTAAACAGTGAAAGAATATGTATTTAGAACAAAGAGAACCTGGGGAAAAAAAAATCAAGAAGATGAACATCTGTAAATATGCAAAACATTTTTTATTAGACTTAAAATTCTGGCAGTTCCATTAATGGTGCAAACGAGGTGCTAGACAGCAAAACCAAATTGCATTTCATTCAGTCTTAAACTGGTGTGTTGCCTGAGCTCCCTGTCAAACATGTTTTCCTTTCGAGTCTAAATACATCAACAGAAATATTTGATTCGCTACTGAAAGAAATCAAGAATTCTTTCAGCCTGATATCATATCTTGAGTCACAGACAGCAGAGAATACTACAGAGAAATCATCTCTACCCTACACAATAAGTGAGAATTAGGAGGAAAAACAAAGAGAAAAAATAAACAACAACAACAACAAAAGATTTGGAGGAACACTGCTTATACAGTTAATGTTTTAAAAGAAAAAAAAAAATCCACTTAAGTGGGATTTTAGCCAGATTTGACTTTAAGTGTAAGACTAACCCACAATCTCCTTATGTGTTTATCCAACTAGTACACCAGAAAACTTCAGCTTTTGCAATAAAAGCAGATCTTTATCAAAATCTAACTGTGCTGTGTGAGTTACTGGCAATGACTTTCTCTGGAGTACTGTTTCTTGGACAAAAATATATATTCATTTCCATTCAAATTAATGGAGTTTTCTTTTTCATTTAAATGTTTCTGTTGGCATCACAGATGAGTTAGAAAAGCAAGCATATAACATAGTTCATTTATATCTCCATTTTAGCAATCTTCTATCTTCTAATATATATTTTCTCCCTTATTTCTTAGGTTTTTGTTGTTGTTGTGTTTACTGCTGTCACTTATTCAGCAAACATCATAATCAAGTGAACCTCAACAGTACAACATCTCTTCCTTAAGGTCCACAATAATATTGAACATATTCCTACACATAAGTACTTTAAAACTTTTTCTTTCAGTTTGCATTAGTTTGGCTTCACCCACCATATATCTTATCTAGCATAAAAAAAAAAATAATAATCTGCATCCTCCACATTTAAATTCAGACTAGCCTCATTAAGTTTATTTCTTTTACAGAGTTATCCATACGCAGTGAACAGGCAGCAGGCTATCCATACTATTCCCATTCCTTATAAATGATTCCTTTTCTAATTTGACCCCCATCAGTTTTTTGCATTTAGTGGCCCGTGTCTTCTCTATAGAACTGGTTGTGGTCTTTTTTTTTTTTTCCAATGATATCATCATCATTATGGTTTTCATTAGAACTGAATTCTTATATAAATAAAAACTAGGACTTGTCAAAATATTTCATGCTAGCATGTTTAAAATAATAATACTGCAATGTAACTTTCTTCACACTCTTCTTCCCTCAAATGTCATTTTGTGCCAAGATAATCTTTTACCCATAATACGACCAGTCTAAACATAAATATTTTTAAATACAGGAATTTCAATAATTCAATTAACCCATTCCATAAATGTTACTGAGTTTACAAAGGCACTCAAGATTTCAATTCTCAGATATTAAAATAAATAAAATAAATCAGGGTATGGAAATCCTTTTTCTACTGCTCGCCCCACTGCTTCAAGTTCCTTCAACATTTCAACCTGCTTTTTGATGTGCTCCTGCATGTTTGGAGCAGGTTGTAGTTACAATTTCACACCGATCACTTGGATCTTACTTGAGGCTTTCATACTATGTTACTGTGTTCAGGTATAAATCCATCTTTCAGTGCTAGGTTTCCAGAGACTTTTTCACCACTCTGGAGACCTTCTGTTTGGCATACAGCTCATGCTAAACTGTCAGATTTATATTTTAACAGCCTTGAGTAGGATTTATGGGTTTTGATAGACTATGAAATGAAGTACAGAATACAGAATGACAAGACTGAAGAGACCTCCAAATTATGACTACAACATTCCCAAACAAAAATGAACTCCACCTAACCATTCCCAATAGCCATTTGTCTGTGCTTTTCTCCAGTGAAAGATCTGCATTTTTTTCCACAGTAATACAGTCCAATATTTCAATATTTTCACTAGAAGAAAGGTTATCCTACTATCCAAACTGAATTTTCACTGAGGAAATCAGTCCATGAAAATGCATAATCTAGTCCTGGTTTGGAACAATTCTTCAGTATACGGGTCATTTGAAGCAGCTACTGAAGAACAATAGTTTCAACAGGAAATTATCTATAGCAGGTCTAGGCTACACCAGATAAGGCATATACTCTTCTGTCAGCTCTTACTGTTAGACTGGTTAGGCAGACAGCTACAGATTATTTTGTTTGCCGTACAGGAAAGAAAAAGTTACATTGTAGGAACATTCCTACAGAAACCCTAACTCCTCATAGCTCATAAACCACTTTCAGTCCTACCCAAGATTAAGAGTCAAGCTCAAAATGCACCACGAAACACTGTTTGCATTACAAAACCCAGGGATTATTTTCTCTTTCACAGGCTCACACTTGAGCTCTTTTGTGACTACAGAAAGGGCAGTAATTGAAGAATCCTATTTTCAGTGCTGACTGTGGAAGGGGATCAGTATGGAAGGTAATTCACCTTCCTTCCTCCACTACACATCAGTGCTGGCCCTTCTGCAACAAGCCCGGCCAGCACAACTGCCCTGGAAGCAACATGCCATATATAAGAGCTGTTGTGGGTGATTTACACCAACAGAATGTCAATGATAAGAAAAAGTTTCTGACTTTTCTTTCTTCTTTTCTCTAGCTGCCAGCAATTGACAGAAACAGTCCTGTGGTGTTACTCTAGAAAAGCTCTGCATTGTACCACACAACTTGGGTTGATTTTATTATGAGGCTTCAGAAACACAAACAAATTTGATGTGGGATAAAAGCAAAATGAGCAAAGGAAACTAGACTGTATAAAATGGCAGAAAAATACAAATGCCATTTATTTAGGTAACCTTATGCAGTACAGACATACGGACGGTGATATTTGATTTCCTCCAAGCATGGTTATATTCCATGTCTTGGTAATAGCATTTATGTGAACATGAGCAGCAAGGAACTACTGGTGAAGAAGCTCAGGATGTTCCTCTAAGGGATTTGGTTCATCCACATCCACACAGAGGACTCACTATAGTAAGTGAAGAATATTTCAAACAAGAAAGGGAGATATTACAGGGATTAGAACTTCCATAGAGCTCAATGTACAGTTAGAAATTATAACATCAAATCAGGCAGATTGGCAGATTTACTACCTAACGAAGTCTTGCTCCTGAGAAATTTTGTCTAATATCTGTTACAAGTGATATATAGCATGGACAGACAAACTAGTAAGATCACAGCATTAGTTCAATACATATACATGAGTAGTACAATACATGTATATGAAAGACATGCACTGAAAGTAAAGAATGATTTTCTGGCAATTCTGGCTTGCCAGTAAAATCCTGCAGTGTGGACATGAGGATATTTGGCTGCAAAATGATCCCAGAATTAGGAAAGACAGACTGTGAGCTTTGACAGTATTTAGTTCTTATCTGTTTGAGGCTTTGTAATGCTCAAGCTAAGACAACAGGATAATTCAGAGCCCACTCAAAGAGACAAAGAAAAAAGTAAAACTGCTTTCTCAGAAGCATGCATGTACTTTTGTTCTCAGTGAAATAGCCAATGCAAATACCCAGGTACAGCCCTTTCCTTGCTGGTGCTGGAAACAAGGTGGCAGGTACCACTCCCTTGTAGATGGACAAGGTATAAAGAAGCATGTAGAAGAAGCATGTTAGAAATGATAGTGTCATTCCATGGAGGTGTCACAGGGGCAGTACAAAACCAGGTACATACAGGGAACTCAAATACGTCTCAGAATTTCCTGGAGAACATCACCAGGGTGCTGGGCACATGAGCAAGCACAGTTGGTGGAGGAAGCAGTGCCTTAAAGAGCACTGCTGTGCAGAGCACAGAAACCTTTGCATAACTTCAGACCACTTGGTTACCACATTAACTTGAAAGATTAATTCATTTATGTAACTCACGGCCATGCAAACACTTTGCAGCAAGCAGGAAACACATAACACAGCACCTGCCCTTCATGTCTTGTTGCTTAATGCACCAGTGCTCTTTGGGAGTCTACGTGCAAGCTCATGCAGGCGCTTGTGACAGTAGCACTATTCAGTCTATAATAATTTCATTGTCCTACCTATAATGGTGTTTGAGCTACACAAGGTACCTAATAGTGCAACGAGCAGGAGAAAGAATGTTCCTTAGTAAAAAGTAGCTTCACTAACATAATACACAGTGTGGGGAAAACAAACAAACAAACAAACAAACAAAAACTTCTGAGGCATACAGATTTTGGCTGGCCATTGAGTGCCATTCACAACAGGAAAAGCATACATAACCCTCTTCTCTACAGCACTACTTCTGATATTTAGGGGGGTTGAACTATTGAGTTACTGAGATAAGCAGAAGCACAGAGTGTTCAGCTCTGTGCAATAACCAGGAATTACAAAGCACTGATTTCACGATTCCTCTTGATAGTATTAAATATACAATTACAGTATCACAAATGAATTGTTATAATGAGTGAGATAAGTTCAAAAAGTTACAAGTGAGAGTCATTTGTTCATGGTTAATACAATCCAAATAAAAAATGATGGAATGGTAAATTGATCCTACAATCCAACAGGATTTTGTGTATACACATTCGTAGTAATGGTCTACTTTCAGTTCACTTTCTTCCTGTCTTTGGTGGGGAAGACTGAGGGTCAGGCACATGCACTATAGCATTCAAAAGGACAGTGGACATATTCTGTGTGGGAATGCAATGGTTCTGCTGCAATGGTTTGAATGGCTGAATACTAAGTGTGTTATTTACTCAGATATGCCTTACAAAAATAAACACAATGTTTGGCTTTCTACTAACAAGTTTTCTGAGGTTCTTTATAGGAAAAAGTGTATTTATTCCGTATTCTTTCATGCAGGCTGCCATATAAGCCTGATGTCTGGCAGCAGAACTAGATCCTCCCAGCAATGATAAATTTATAATGGCATGCAAGAGTTTTGACTGCTTGAAAAGTTCCCTAATTAATTCTTACATAGAGCTCCATTGGCAACAAAATGTGTATTTTGAGAAGCTCAGAGGACCACTGCTCCTTTTTGCGGATCTTGAGTTTAACATTATAATTTGTTAATTTCCCTTGCTTACTAAGAGAGGTATCAATACTCCCCTTTTTAACTGCCTTTTATTATTGGAAGAAATAGCCCTCAATAAGGCTTACAGCTGCCGAATGGCTGTACACATTTTAGATATATCCTGAGGCATCAACCTAAAGGTTGTCATTAACCCCTGCCAGAATCTTATTTCAGAAAAGTCACCCATCATAGGTTTCTCCTTATTCTGCCTCAGAATTGGCCTAGAAATTATTGTTGCCTTGATTTCACAGCAGATAGAGGTTTAGTACACACTGAATTGTGTAATTCCCAGTATTACTTTATAAATCAAGACAGTGAACATATGCTCTATAATATTTACAGGATGTAAGTGAGCCAACTGCATGCTGTAAATAGCATGTAAGGATCTACCTAACATTGCTCTTCAAAGAGGCTTGCTATGATTCTGTTAGTGCCTGTACGATACTCTGAAAATGCAAATCACTAGGATCACAGAATCACAGAATTGAAGGGGTTGGAAGGAAGCTCAAAAGATCATCAGGTACAACCCTCCTGCCAAAGAAGGTTCCTTAGAGCAGGCTGCCCAGGTAGGCGTCCAGATGGGCCTTAAATATCTCCAGAGAAGGAGACTCCACAACCTACCTGGGCAGCCTGTACCAGTGCTCCATCACCCTCACCGTGAAGAAATTTATTTGCATGTTGGTGCAGAACTTCCTGTGCTCTATCTAGTGACCATTGCCCCTTGTCCTGTCCCCGCAAACCACTGAAAAGAGGTTGGTCAAATCCCTCTGTCCCCCACACCTCAGGTATTTATACACATTGATAAGATCCCCTCTCAGTCTTCTTTTCTCCAGGCTGAACAAACCCAGGTCTCTCAGCCTTTCCTCATATAGAAGATGCTCCCCGTATAATCTTTGTGGCCCTCTGCTGGACTCTTTCCAGGAGATCCCTGTCTTTCTTGTACCGGGGAGCCCAGAACTGGACACAGTACTCCAGGTGAGGCCTGACCAGGGCAGAGTAGAGGGGGAGGATCCCCTCCCTTGACCTGCTGGCCACGCTCCTGTTAATGCACACCAGGATTCCATTAGCCTTCTTGGCCACGAGGGCACACTGCTGGCTCATGGTCAACCTGTTGTCCACCAGGACCCCCACCCAGGTCCTTCTCCACAGAGCTCCTCTCCAGCAGGTCACCCCCCAGCCTGTACTGATACTTCGGGTTGTTCCTTCCAAGGTGCAGGACTCTACACTTGCTCTTATTAAATCTTACTTGTTTCTTCCTGCCCATCTCTCCAGCCAGTCCAGGTCTCGTTGAATGGCAGCACAGCCTTCTGGTGTGTCAGCCACTCCCTCCCAGCTTTGTGTCATCAGTGTACATGCTGAGGATGGACACTATTCCCTCATCAAGGTTGTCGATGAAGATGTTGAACAAGAGTGGACCCAGCACCGACCACTGGGGAACACTGTTAGTCACAGGCCTCCAGCCAGACTCTGCTCCGCCAATGACCACCCTCTGAGCTCGGCCAGTCAGCCAGTTCTCCACACACCTTGCTGTCCACTCATCTATCCCACACTTTCTCAGCTTTGTGATCAGGGTGCCATGGGAGACAGTATCGAAAGCCTTGCTAAAGTCAAGGGAGATGACATCCACTGCTCTGCCCCCATCTACCCAGCTGGTGATGCCATCATAGAAGGCAATGAGGTTGGTCAAGCATGACTTCCCCTAGGTGAATTCATGCTGACTACTCCTCATAACCTTCTTCTCTTCCAATTGCTTGGAGATGGCATCCAGAACAAGCTGCTGCAATACCTTTCCAGGGACAGAGGTGAGACTGACAGGCCTGTAGTTTTCCGGATCCCCTTCTTGCCCTTCTTGAAGACCGGCGTGACACTGGCTATCCTCCAGTCTTCAGGCACCTCTCCTGTTCTCCAGGACCTTTCAAAGATGATAGAGAGCGGTTCAGCAATCACCTTTGCCAGCTCCCTTTGCAACGTGGATGCATCCCATCAGGACCCATGGATTTGTGTGCTTAAACGCTCCTGAACCAATCCCTTGTCAACAAGGGGGGAGATCTTCACTTCCCAGACTCTTTTCTCTCCCTCCAGGGTCAAGGAGTCCTGGGGGAGTGTCCTTGAAGCAAAGACTGAAGCAAAGAAAGCATTCAGTATCTCCACCTTCTCAGCATCTCCTGTTACCAGGACACCCACCTTGTTCAGCAAGGGACCGACATTATCCCTAGTCTTCCTTTTACTGCTTACATGCTTAAATAACAAACAAACAAACAAAAAACTTTTATTATCTTTTATCTCTTTTGCAAGCCTCATCTCTAGGTGGGCTTTAGCCTTCCTTGTCGTGTCCCTGCAGGTCCTGACAACAATTCCATACTCCTCCCAAGAGGACAGGACCTTTTTCCACATTTCATAGACCATCCTCTTCCTTTTGATCTTATCGATGAGCTCCTTGCTCATCCATGCGGGTTTCCTGCCCCCCTTCCCCAATTTCCTACTCTCAGGGATGCACTGATCCTGAGCTTGGAAGAAGTGCTGTTTAAATGTAGCCCAGCTCTCACATGCACCCTTGCCTTCTAGCAAACTAGCCCATGAGATACTCACAAGCAGGTCCCAGAAGAGGTCGAAGTTGTCTCTCTGAAAGTCCAGGGTTGCAATCCTGCTTTTAGCCTTACTTCTTCCACCAAGTTCCATCTTGAACTACACCATCTCATGGTCACTGCATCCCAAGCTGCCCTGCCCTTCACATCCCAGGATGTGAAGTTAAAAAAAAAAAAAACAACAAACAGGATTCCAGTTTAAAATAAAGTTTCTTATATAGGCATTTTAAGCATTTCATCTGATCTACAGAAATTGTGCCTTTCTCCTTTAAACTATGAAAATTGCACAGAATGGTGTCCCAATCACCTTGCTCAAGGAAATTCTTGCTACCATTAGCATACAAAAGAGATATTAATATCATGTCCATCTAGTGCAAGTTGTATCCTGCAATGATAAAAGCTATTTTTAGTGTAAACAGACAATGAGCTTGACAAGTTTTTAGTGTTTAGTAGTAAGACAGAAAAAAATATGTATCCATGGCCACAAATTCATTAGTGTATACCAAGTGCAAAGACTTAAGTCTAAAATGGCAAGCATATTGGCTATTGTTGAAAAAGAAATGATCAGACTAGTGCGTCCCTGCTGAAGGACTATGATTCTTCTTCGAGCTTCTAGCAGTTTGAACAGTTTCATTCCAAGCTCTATCAGATTAAAACCTGGAAAACAAATTCTGAACCTGTCAGCAATGCCATCCTTCAGTGAGCATTTTTCTATGAACTACTCTATCTTATTTTTTCAAAGCTCAATCTTCTCCCAGCAAAGCAAGCATTTGGTTCAAAATACAAAAAACAAACAAAAAGTTTGAAAATAGAAAGTGACTGGGCACTATGGCCTGATTCCAAACTATACTGAAATCCCACTGTATCAGATATGTGTATCACATAGCCCTTCTCCTCCAGCTCTCAGAAAACCTTACTGGGATTTGGAAGCAGGCTTGAAGAATGGGAAACACTTTCAAAACAGCAGGGGGAGAGCACACAGGCTTGAGGGAGAAGTTTCTTTATCATCTTGATAATTTATCATCTTGATGATTTTCCTTTTAGTTTTGATGAGTTGATTTATATATGATCTGGAAGGGTTCCGGCAGAAAGTGGTACTGTCGTGGTTCTGCTCGAGTGGGCAGCTGAGCTCCACCACAGCCGCTCTCTCACTCCCCCTCCTCAAAGAGGAATGGGGAGAAAATATGTGAAAAGGGCTCAAGGGTTGAGATAAGGATGAGAAAATCACGCAATAATTATTGTAATGGGCAAAACAGACTCAGCATAAGAAGACAGTAATATTTATTGCTCATTACTAACAAGCTAGAGAAGTGAGAAACAAAGAAAAGAAACCATAAGCACCTTCCCCCCCCATCCACCCTCTTCCACCTCCTCCCCCCGAGCAGCACAGGGGAACGGGGGAATGGGGGTTATGGTCAGTCTACAGCACTTCTCTGCCGCTCCTTCTCGGTCACTCTCGTCCCCTGTGCTGTGGGGTCCCACCCACGGGATGCAGTCCTTGATGAACTGATCCGGCGTGGGCTTCCCACAGGCAGCAGCTCTTCCAGAACTGCTCCAGATATGGGTCCGTACCACAGGGTCCATCCCTCAGGAGAAAACTGCTCCAACCTGGCTCCCCTATGGGCAGCAGCTCCTGCCAGATCACCTGCTCCTGCATGGGCTCCTCTCCACGGGCTACAGGTCCGGCCCAGAATCTGCTCTGGCAGGGGTCTTCCACAGGCGGCAGCCTCCATCAGTGCAGGGCCACCTGCTCCACCGTGATCTCCTCCATGGGCTGCAGCATGGAACCCTGCTCCACCGTGGTACTCCACGGGCTGCAGGGGGACATCCTGCTTCACCATGGTCTTCACCACAGGCCACAGGGGACTTCTGCTCCGGCGCCTGGAGCACCTCTCCCCCTCCTTCTACACTGACCTTGGCGCCTGCAAGGCCGTTCCTCACTCTCCCAGCTGCTGTGTGGCGCAGCATTTTTTTTCCTGTCTTAAATATGCTCTCACAGAGGCGCAAAACAACATTGCTTATTGGCTCAGATATGGAAAACAATGGAGCCCTTCCCAAACATGGGGCAGCTTCTAGATCTTTCTCACAGAAACCACCCCTATGGCCCCCTGCTACCAAAACCTTGCCACGTAAACCCACTACAGGTACCAATAAAACTGGCGGTGGCCAGTACCAGAGACCACCACGGATTACACAGGAAAGCATACAAAAGAGAAAACATGATCACACCACCTTTAGATAACACCACCAGAGCCCAGCAGTCTGCAGATAAGCCTCCTTGAACCAGACATAATGTCTTTAAAGGAACAACAATTAAGAGGGAACTGTTAAAATATCATTTTTCCCAACCTATTTTGAAATGTAGGCAAAATTCTAGTATCAACAAAGCATAGAGCAAGAAGTGTAAACTTGGAGGGTTTAAGACCAGAAAAGTAAATAGCTGAAGTCTCAGAAATACTGTTAAATGACCTCTAATGCTAAATTTAAATGTCCACATACTCCTCCATGAGCTTTTTTTCCAAAAATTGCAGCACTTTGATGACAAAAAAGATGAAATACTTCAGAATGCCAAGTTTTTTATAAAATGACAATGCAAATATCAAGATATCATCCTTTTTATACTATTTTATCCTCACTGCTTATGCTATTCAGCCTTCTTGACCCAACCTACAAAATCTACCCAAAATATCCACCTACATTTACATATAAAAAGCTAAGAAAGAGCTAACACAAGAAAATAAAAATGCATTGCAAGTGGTATAGCCAACCCTCCAATTGCAGCCAATGGTTTTTAGATATTTTTTTCCCTCCTTCTATCAAAGACGATAAGGTCAGTTCCAAACTTTTCCCCTTTCTGTGTAAAAGAACAGCTGAGCTAATAGAATTACACTTTCAATGGTTTTTGCCCTTTATTGTATTGTAGCTCTGCTGCTGCTCCTGTTCTTACAGACCTGCCACGGCAATCAGCTCTGGGGCAGATGCGTTCTGCAGCGGGGTGGGGGATTGGGACAGACAGGGAATTTTTTCCAGCACCGAGGCTACCCAAGGCAGCTGAGGGAGCCGCCAGGTCCCAGCAGCCCTCACGAGGGAGGCTGACAAGATGTGGGTGCAGCAAGCAGCGCCAACTCCCTGGCTGTTCAAAAGCAGCCCCTGGGGAGCACGGCGGCCAGGACAGGCGGCCAGGGCAGGGCGCAGCAGTTTGTGCAGACAGGGCCCCTTGCAGCTCTTGCACAGTGGTCTTTCCCATCTGTACTTGTAACCTGCTAGCGAAGAGCCTAGCCATGGTATCAACCAGACAGAAAACCATGGCCTCCGCATCTCTTGTGGCCTCTCTAACCGCCGTCACCGATGTGACTACTCAGACGGAGGGCTCTGGGAAACATGCCGTTGTCCAGGTCTTGGGCTGCAGGGTGTGCCTGAGTCTCCTGTCGGTGTCTGATGGCAACAGCGAGGGGTATGCCTGTGGGAGGTGTGCGCAGGTTGAAGAGCTGCTCAGACAGGTTGTGGAGCTTCAGGAGGAGGTGAGCAGGCTCAGGAGTATCAGGGAGTCAGAGAGGGAAATTGACTGGTGGAGGCATACTCTGCCCTCTCTGAGACAGACTCACTAGCCTGCCACAGCACAAAGTGTCTCCTGCCACACAGAAGACAAATGTCCCTTCATCCCGCCAGGCAGCAGGAGAAGACCTAGGCCAAGGTGGGGAATGGAGGCAGTTTCCTGTTTGGGATGGTAGGCAAGCCCTGTCCCTGCCCACCTCACCTTCCCATCTACCCTTATATAACAGGTATGAGGGTCTAGAACATGACAGTCAGAAAGATAAAGTAGATGAAAGCCCATCCATCCCAGTTGAAGACTGTGCCTAAGGCAAGCCAGCCTACCCCCCACATTGCTACATCATCTGTCAAAAAAGAAAGAAGGGTTATCGTCATATCACAGAACCACAGAATCACAGAATTGTCTAGGTTGGAAGGGACCTCAAGATCATCGAGTCCAACCTCCGACCTAACACTAACAAGTCCTCCACTAAACCATATCACTAAGTTCAACATCTAAACATCTTTTAAAGACCTCCAGGTATGGTGACTCAACCACTTCCCTGGGCAGCCCATTCCAATGCCTAACAACCCTCTCGGTAATGAAGTTCTTCCTAATATCCAACCTAAAACACCCCTGGTGCAACTTTAGACCATTCCCCCTCATCCTGTGCTGCGTGATGACACTCAAGATAATCTGCTCCATGAGCTTCCCTGGCACTGAGGTCAAACTGACAGGCCTATAGTTCCCTGGGTCTACCCTCTGGCCCTTCTTGTAGATGGGCATCACGTTTGCTAGATGCCAGTCGACTGGGGCCTCCCCCGATAGCCAGTACCGCCAATAAATGATGGAAAGCAGCTTGGCCAGCTCGTCCACCAGTTCTCTCAGTACCCTCGGGTGGATCCCATCTGACCCCATCAACTTGCATACATCCAAGTGCCGTAGCAGGTCGCCAACCATTTCCTTGTGGATTTTGAGGGCCACATCCTGCTCCCTATCCCCTTCCTCCAGCTCAGGGTACTGGGTATCCAGAGAGCAAATGGTTTTGCTGCTAAAGACTGAGGCAAAGAAGGCATTAAGCACCTCCACCTCTTCCTCATCTTTTGTAACTAAGTTCCCACCCCACCCCACCCCCCCCCGCATCCAGTAAAGGATGGAGATTCTCCTTAGTCCTCTGTTTTGCATTGATGTATTTGTAAAAACATTTTTTGTTGTCTTTTACGGCAGTAGCTAGATTGAGATCCGGATGACCTTTGGCCCTTGTCATGGGGGACTCCCTTTTGAAAGGTACAGAAGACCCAATATGCTGACTGGACCCAACCCACAGGGAGGTCTGCTGCCTTCCTGGGGCTCAGGTGAGAGACTTTGCTAAGAAAGTCAAGCGCCTGGTACAGCCCACCGACTACTACCCGCTACTGGTCTTTCAGGCTGGTAATGACAAGGTATCAATGAGAAGTCCGAGAGTGATCAAAAGGGACTTTAGGGCTTTGGGGTGACTACTTAAAGGATTAGGGGCACAGGTTGTGTTTGCCTCTGTCCTTCTGATAGGAGGGATTGATGCTGACAAGCGGGCTCACCACATTAACATGTGGCTTCGGGACTGGTGCAACCAACAGAACTTCGGGTTTTTCAATCACGAGAAGGTCTATGTGACACCAGGCCTGCTGTCACCAGATGGGATGTGCCTCTCTCAGAGAGGGATAAGGATTTTTGCTCAGGAGTTGGCAGGGCTGACAGATAGGGCTTTAAACTAGAGTTGAAGGAGGAAGGAGATAAAACCAGGCGTACCAGTGATGAGCTAAGGGATGGTGCCATAGAATCAGAGTGACTGTGTGCCAGTGAGGTCCTTCGGTCAGCTCCACAAGGTGCCGACCCTGTAGGGAGGCGCATTTGAAGTGCTTCTACACAAACGCACGCAGTATGAGGAATAAAATGGATGCACTAGAAGTCTTGTCTCACAGCTAAAACATCATTGACATAAGCGAAACCTGGTGGGATGAGTCCTGTGGCTGCTGTGCTGCAACAGATGGTTACAGGCTCTTCAGGAGGGACAGGCAGGGTAGGCAAGGTGGCAGGGTGGCAATGTATGTGAAGCATGGGCTGGACTGTGTGGAACTTCAAGTTAGGCAAAGTTGAGAGCCTCTGGGTAAGGATTAAGGGATGAACAAATAAAGAGAATCTATTACAGATTGTGGGAATCTATTACAGACCACCTGGCCAGGACTACAACATCGATTAATTATTCTTTGCAGAAGTAAGAGATGCCTCGAGATCAACTCCCCTTGTCCTTATGGGGAATTTCAACTTGCCAGATGTCAACTGGGATCACCACATGGCTGACACGAGCAAGTCCAGGAGGTTCATAAAGCACCTAGATGATAACATCTTGGTGCAGGTGCTAAGGAACTAGGAAAGGTGCCCTCCTTGATCTGTTGCTGAAAAACAGAGAAGGTCTCATTGGAGACATGGCAATTGGTGGCCGTCTTGGTCATAGTGACCATGAGGTGGTTGAGTTTAGAATTTTTGGTGACAGAAGGAAAACTGCCACCAAAACTTCAGCCCTGCGTATGGGGAAAGCAGACTTCAGGCTGTTCAGGGAACTAGTCAGCAAGGTCCCCTGGGAAGCTGCTTTTGAAGGCATTGGCATCCATCAGTGCTGGTCAGTCTTTAAGCACTGCCTCCTAAAAGCACAAGATTAAGCAATTCCAAAATATCGGAAGTCAGGCAGGCGGGGCAGAAGGCTGGCTTGGCTGACCAGGGATCTTCTACTGGAGCTTAGACAAAAAAAGAGTATACAGCAGCTGGAAGGAGGGTCAGGCGACATGGAAGGAATACAGGGATGCTGTTCGTGTTTGTAGGGAGAAAATTCACAGGGCCAGTGCCCAACTAGAGTTGAAGCTGGCCATGTCTGTGAGAGCCAATTAAAAAGTTTTTTTAAGATATTTTAACAGAAAAAGGAGAACCAAAGAAAACTTAGGTCTGCTACTTGATGGGGAAGGTCTCCTCACAGACAATGACATAGGCAAAGCAGAGATGTTTAATGCCTTCTTCGCCTCTGTCTTCAATGCTGATGATGGGCTTCAGGACCCTGGGTGCCCTGAGCTCGAGGACCATGACAGTAGGAATGACAAACTCCCAACCGACCCTGAACGTGTGTGGGATTTGCTGCTCCACCTGGACCCATACAAGTCCATGGGTCCAGATGGGATCCATCCCAGGGTGCTTAAAGAGCTGGCTGATGTCATCGTGGGACCTCTCTCAATTGTTTTTCAACAATCTTAGGGTTTTCAACCCTAGCAATTACAGGCCTGTCAGTCTCATGTCAGTGCCTGGTAAAATTATGGAGAAGAAGATTCTTGAAGTTACTGAAGTGCACCTGGGGGACAATGCAGTCATTGGTCCCATATAACGTGGGTTCATGAGGGGTAGGTCCTGCCTAACAAATTTGGTTTCCTTTTATGATAAGATCACCCATCTAGTTAATTGTCCTGGTTTCAGTTAGAACAGAGTTATTTTTTTTCCTAGTAGCTGGTAGAATGCTATGTTTTGGCTTAGGATGAGAAGAGTGCTGATAACACCCCGATGTATTAATTGTTGCAGAGCAGTGCTTATACTAAGCCAAGGACATCTCAGCTTCTTGCTCTGTCCTGCCAATGGGCAGGCTGGGGGTGCAGCAAGAGCTGGGAGGGGACAGACCCAGGACAGCTGACCCAAACTAGCCAAAGGGGTATTCCATCCCATCTGGCGTCATGCTAAACAATATATAGGGGTGGCTAGCCAGGGGAGGGGGGCCGGACTGCTCGGGGTTAGGCTGGGCATCGGTCAGCAGGTGGTGAGCAATTGCATTGTGCATCACTTGTTTGTACACATTATTATTAGTAGTACTATTATCCTCATTGTATTATTATTGTTATTATTATTGTTATTGTTAGTATTATTTTCATGTCTTATTAAACAGTCTTTATCTCAACTCACAGGCTTCACTTTTCATTTCTCTCCCCCGTCCCAGAGAGGGAGGGGGGAGGGTGAGCGAATGGCTGTGTGGTGTTTAGCTGCCAGCCGGGTTAAACCACGACATTAATCAAGGGAAACCAGCTGATGTGATCTTTTTGGACTTCAGCAAGGCTTCTGACATGGTTTCCCATAGGATCCTACTGGACAAAATGTCCAGCGTACAACTTAACAAAAACATCATACGATGGATGAGCAATTGGCTGACAGGCAGGGCTCAAAGGGTTGTGGTAAATGTGGCCACATCTGGCTGGCAGATGGTCACTAGTGGGGTCCCTCAAAGCTCCATTTTAGGGCCAGTCCTCTTTAATATCTTTATAAATGATTTGGATGCAGGACTAGAAGGTGTTTTGAGCAAATTTTCTGATGACAGCAAACTTGGAGGAGTTGTGGACTCTGATGAGGGTGGAAAGGCCTTGCAAAGAGACGTGGACAGATTGGAGAGCTGGGCAATTACCAACCACATGAAGTTTAACAAAGGCAAGTGCTGGGTCCTGCACCTGGGATGGGGCAACCCTGGCTATACGTACAGACTGGACAACGAAATGCTGGAAAGCAGCCCCGCAGAGAGGGATCTGGGGGTTGTAGTTGACAGCAAGTTGAATATGAGCCAGCAGTGTGCCCTGGCAGCCAGGAGGGCCAACCGTGTCCTGGGGTGCATCAAGCATGGCATCGCTAGTAGGCCAAGGGAGGTGATTGTCCCGCTCTGCTCTATGCTGGTGCGGCCTCACCTCGAGTACTGTGTGCAGTTCTGGGCACCACAGTATAAAAAGGACATGAAACTGTTGGAGAGTGTCCAGAGGAGGGCTACGAAGATGGTGAAAGGCCTGGAGGGGAAGACGTACGAGGAACGGCTGAGGGCACTGGGCCTGTTCAGCCTGGAGAAGAGGAGGCTGAGGGGAGACCTCATCGCAGTCTACAACTTCCTCGTAAGGGGGTGTCGAGAGGCAGGAGACCTTTTCTCCATTAACACCAGTGACAGGACCCATGGGAATGGTGTTAAGCTGAGGCAGGGGAAGTTTAGGCTGGACATCAGGAAGAGGTTCTTCACCGAGAGGGTGGTTGCCCACTGGAACAGGCTCCCCAGGGACATAGTCACTGCACCAAGCATGTCTGAGTTTAAGAAGTGTTTTGACTGTGCACTTAGTCACATGGTCTAAACTTTTGGTCAGACCTGTGCGGTGCCAGGAGTTGGACTTGATGATCCTTATGGGTCCCTTCCAACTCGGGATATCCTATGATTCTATGATTCTATGACTTAAATCAGGCTTACTGGACAGCATGTTTTAGGTCTGCTCAGACCATGTTGCATAGAGGAGGAGACATTAACTCAACTGCAGTGGTACTTAGGTGGAAGGGTTGCATTTCTTTTTCCCAGGTCAGGCACTGCTCCTAAGCATATCTCACATTTCCAGCCTAAGAAAGAATTCCAGCTTCATATGAGGCTGGAAAACAATCCTTCTATGTGGCTTTCCTTGATACTGACACTGTCCCTAAGTCTCTTGTACCTTATGCACAAAGTGGAGCCAATACCTGCGTACTGCAAAGGGGACATTGTGCTTCATAAAGCAAGACTGATTCAGCAGTGGTGGCGAAGCTGGAAGATGCCTAAGGGAAACAAATCTGACATCCAACTGCAGAGCTCTTCCACCAGTTGCTGCATGCCCTTGAGAAGTTGCTTCAGGTTTGTTCTTTGGACCAAGAAAAATGGAAGACATCACTTAGATTTCTTTGCAAGTTACATTGAGATCTCTGGATGGAAAACATAATGAGAACTACATTATGCAGACACACTCCTTTACCCACCACCATTCATCTATAAACATTTATAAATATATTTGCTGTTAACCAGCTTTCTTTAAACTGAGAATATCCCATTAGATTTCCTTCCTGATCAAGGCTCCTTGGTAGTGTTCATAACATTAGCACAATTTGAAGGATTTGTCTTATCCTGTTGAGTTGCTTGAAAATGGGAGCATAGGAGATGAGGCTAATTGAATTGTTGTAAGGGGAGGAATGGAGCTTGCTTTTCAGTGTAGGAGACGTAACAGGCAGTTGCTGCAATGAACAACAAAAAAAAAAGAGACAAAAATAGCATAGCTATTTCAAATTCTGCCTTCCCTAACAAAACACAACATCATTTGTAAAATATAAGCTCATATTAGTACTTTTTACAACCCCTAATACTTTTCTATGACAAGAACATAAAAAACAGCCCATGAGCCACACTGATCCTTCCAAGTATTTTAATCTGACCTGCAATGCCCACAGCACACGGTAATCCGGATCTGGCATGCCAGTCAGTCCTGCAGCCCCTTGCTGCTGGTGCTCCCCAGGGCTGCCTCCTTTCCCTCTCTCGTAGCATCAGAGCAGGGCTGGTGGAAGGAGCCTGTTCTGGCGCTAGCAAAGCTGAGCTGAAGGGATTCTGCCCTACAGTTGCCAGTTGGTGAGAGGACAGACAAGCAGAGTAGCTGAACAGCTTCAGTGTGAAGCCTTGAACAGTATCTAAATAGCTGGTGACCCCCAGAGTGGCTTGCTCTCCTGGGTGAATCATTGTGAACGGAATAGACACAAACACGGTGGAATCCATCCCTTGGCCCACGTCACCATACATAAAGTACCAAGCAAGAGAGACAAGGAAAACTGGAGGGAGCAAAGTTTTATGTCCTCACAGGCAACGAGGGATAGAGAAAAGTCCCTACATTGTTCTTGACTGACAGGAGAGCTCTGCACCAGTCTTGTCTCTGTATTTGTGCACCTTGGAGTAAAGCAAACGTGGACGGGGGAAGATCAGAGTGCATTTGAAACTGGTGAATACCTGGGGGAAGAGCACAATGCATACAGCCTTGGAAAAGCACTGCATCACCCCGGTGAATACCCAGCACTCTGGATGGGTCTCCCCAAGGGCTTCCCAAGAGGTTCCATTCTGCCCAGCATCCCTGGTTTCCTGGGGAGGAGTGCGGGACAGCCTTCCTGTGTTATATAGCAGCCAGGCCTCCTTCCCCACACAACTTTACTGTGGAACAACTGACAAGCAAACCACTTAAAAACAACAAAAACAAATAAAAACAAAGCAAAAATAAAAATTCAAAGCTTTAACAAAACTCCTCACTTGATAAAAATTTCATAGCTCCTGATTAAGTGCAGTGCTGCATGAACAAACATAGCAGCAAAAGCTGTGCTATGCAATAACATAATCACCATGGGAATAAGCACTTCCACCCTTGAAAGGGTGTCGCTACACAATGTTAATTGCCACTGGTACTTTTCTAAATTAGCAGACTATTAATACATTGCTGCTGAAGATAGTCACACTGGAAGAGCTTTGAAAGGAATCCTTGTGCCTAGTGGCTATTTAAAGAGTCTGCATTCCCACTTCAGACATCTAAATTTGTGATTTTTCCCTTCATCTCAGCAGATCTAAGACATCGGTGCTGCTGCAGCCTGCCCTCCTTCTCCTGCACAGGAGGAACCTGCAGATTCTCACCTCTCCTTTTGCATGGGGCTGTGACCACTGTTTACCTGAAAGTGAGCCCAAGGCACAAGTTTATTTTTGACCAGATCAGTGAGCTGCCCTGACCCGCTTCAGGATAATCTGGTCACTAAAGCAATAAGCATGAGGGAAAGGGAGTGATGGCCAGGGCAGAGCTGCACTGGATTTCCCCCTGACTGGTAAATCATATTCTAAGTCAGAAGACAAAGTGGGACAAAGTACCTGTCCCTCCCTGAAGTAACAGTGTTGATGGAAGCAGGTCTTAAAACCATCATTCTCACTGAAGACCAAGAATTAGTGTGAGTATCTTAAACACATCAGGAAGTTTCTGAATCTAGCAATGTCATTTTTCTTCTTCCGCAAGTACTTAAGCAATGTTTTTCAACCCTTCTTCCCTCCAACCCCATTTAGAGAATGTAAAGCTAAGATTGAAGTGAGAGAGCTAAGAGACAGAGCTAAGTCATCTGACTTCATCAGCCCTTGATTTCAGAAACTACACCAGAGAGAGTGGGTTATAACTAATAATAGGTCTCTCCCCCCGCCTCCTCCCCCCCAAGAGGTCTCAAGAGACATCATTTGGAGGTGGTTAAAAGAAATAAAATAGGCTGTCTCTCCATGGGCAAAGTAGGAAAACTAGGTTTTCATGTGGGGGTACTGCAAAAAGAACAAAGGCAGAATATCTGCTGAATCACCACAGTCTATCCACTACTTAAACAACTTTAATTCTCCTGAATTTGCAGCACCCAGCAATCAAGCCGTAGTGGGGCTGACAGTAATTTTAACCAACACTGTAGTGATCAAACAAAAGCAACTCCATTGCAGACTAGCTCTTCTGGATGTCACCAACTGCTTTCATTCAGCCCCAAATGAATTTGCTGGCATGCAATAATAACCGTGATATACATGTGCTGAAAGTTAATATGGGGGTCTTTCTGCTGATGGAGTCAAATGATAAGTCCATGGTGATCACTGTGCAAAATCACTTTAGAAATATATAAATCAAGAGAAAACTCTTTTGTCCGAATTTTTAAGAAGATAAGAAATGAATACAAATATCTAGTACAGTCAAGAAAACAACTACTGTGGGAGAGAAGACGACAGAGGAAAGATGGAAACAGAGAGATCTATTGTTACTTAAAAGCAGGCAATGCTTGGACAGCAGCCATGCGACACTCTCTGCAAAGGAGTAAGGGATTGCACAAGTTTCCATGCAGCCTGACAAACTAAGGTATTCTTCCTACAGTTTTACAACTGGTAAAAAAAAAAAAAAAAAAAAAAAAATCAAGTTTATAGTTAACTTTCAGCATTAGGAGTGTTTGTATTACAGTATTTATAAACATATTTTTCCTCTGTCTGGAGATGCATCAAGGATTTTTGTGAAGTTTTTCTTTTAAAGAGGATGGTAATGGTGATTAATTACTCCAGAGAAAAGAGAGGAGGAAACAGTCTTGTGTGTGCCATGAACAAGCACCCCTATGGCAAAGTTTATAATTTCTGGGAAGAACCACTGATAATTCTTTCTCCTAGCAAAGGTCTTGGTCTTGCAAGGTGCCAGCTGACTTGGGCTTCAGGGTTGGAGGCTTAAAAGCAGCACCACACAAGTTCAAAATGTTAATTACCGAACAGAAGTAACACAAGTAATTGACTGCTTGCAGTAATTATGTGAGAGAATCTCATTCTTGAGGATTATTAGATTTACCATATGAAAAGTTGTCAGATTCCTGCATTCCTTCCCCTGTTTGTCAGATGAAATACCTCTATTCTAAACTTTGCACTCTTTCATGGCTGGCACCATTACCTGTGTCCAACCACATCCATGTGGAAATGCAAATGTAAATGCTTGCATTTGCCATACTGAAATCAGGGCTCAGACCTGATGTGCAGGCATAGTAGAGCTGGCTTTAAGTACCTTGGATAAGGACAGCAGGTTCAGCTTCACCTTTATAAGCATGTTCAGGACTAAAATATGGATTCATTCTTCCAGCTTTAAGCATCTGAGCAGACTACCTAATTTAGGAGAACAGTCATTTTGTACTCCCTCAATAGTAAATGCAGATAGGCAGACACCTCCAGAAAATTAGCAGATTGAGGTCTGAGTCATACTCTGGGGATGATTGCCTCTCTCCAGTGGCATAAAGGAAACTAAGGGTCTCACTCCCAACTGGCACTACCTGAGCTACACCTCTGGTAATGCAGGACAAGCGTGGGTGTACTGCACAGGGTAGAGGTGAGCTCACCCAGCAGCTCCGAAAGGCTGAACTCTGTTTCTGTGATTTCACTGCTAGTGGCATCTCAGCTACCACTGCAGGCTGTCCTGGATGTGTCTGCAACTGGGGTCCCAGCTGGGGGGTGCATTCCCAAAGACAAACAACATATAAAGCCACATTATCATTATGTGATATGATGGAATTTCAGAGGTAAGTATGCAGACTGTGAAACAAGAGAATTACTTTCTGAGAATTCTTAATTGTTTTTATTTGCTTCCTTCAACAACTATTACATGTGTTTTCTTGGTATTTTAGTTGCCTCTTTAGTAGGATTCTGCAAAAATTATCATAAAATGTGAGCAGAGATAAGGAAATACAGCTTTATCTTCAGGTACCAATCCCAGCCTGGTAGAAGCTGGCTTTTACTGTTCTGTCACGTTAATGAAAAAAGTTGAATTTTGCTTTTCAGTTCTCCACAGGGAAGTTTCCCACCAGAGTTGGCCAAAACCCAGCCAGAACCTCCTACCCACATTTGTAGTCAGATACACTGCTGAGGGAAATATGCATCAGGGTTTCTGGGGATTTTGATAATGCTAAAGTTACAGTATTTGCTTATTTGGATATATATATATTTTATTTTTTTTAATTTAACACAAAAGATATCTTTTTTTTTTTATGGTACTACAGCAGGATTGTTCCCAACATGTGCATATGCTTATGTCACACAGACATCACACAAAGGCAAATTTAGGGACCACAAGTTGCATTGGTGATATGCTACTGATTTTAGTAGGGTCAAAGTATCACAGTTGATTGCTACACCTCACAAAATAGCAGCAAAAAAACACAAACAGAGGTGACTACCAGACAACAAGGTAAGCAAACTAATCCTCCTACACTCCCCCATCCCAGCTCTACCAGAACTCATTTTTATACTTTCATAGACCTTAGCTTCAAAGGATAACAAACCCTCTAAGGAGAATAAGATTGGCTCTCCCTACCTTTGTTCAGTACTAAAAGCAGTATTTTCTTTTGCAGAAGGCAAAAATCAGATAATATTGAGTTTAGTGTCTCTTACTTCCAACCTTCTCTCCCAGTCATTGTTCAAAAGTGTGTGAGCATATCCAGTAGCCCAGTATGGATGTGAACACATCAGCACTTTCAAAACAGTTTGAATAAAAATCATCTTATACTACACAGCTGGCAACTTGCTACAGAGGAACAAAAAACACTGTTTACAGGGGTTTCTTGTTTAAAAGAACTACCATAAACAGCCACAGAAGTGGTACAAGTATAGATCACCTATAATTAATAATGCATCACAAATAATTGGTGATGCAGTAGAACAGTAGCAGAAGTCCAGGGGGATATGAAGTACTGCTAACAGAGCAATACACTTTGTGAATCAGCAAGAAGGAATTAATGACTTCAAGCCCAAAATAGAAATGTGGTCAATGTACATTAGAAAAAGGTTGATCTTCCTTTTTTATAAGAGGAAATGCTCTACCAATGCCCAAAAACTTCTGTAACAAAACTTTGCTATGTGATTCAGCAGAGAAACGCGTGTTTAAAACTTTTGTGCATGTTACTCAAATTTTTACATGCTATTTTATTAATAGATTCCTAGCTAGTGCCACAATTCCATTCACAGAAACACTTTCATCTAACCAAAAACATATAAAAAAATTATACAAGACCACAACTACAAAGTCAGTGGAAGCCAGAGAAAATCATTTGTCCTGTATATTGGAACATGACCTCTTTGTTGAGGCTTTTATATACTATAATGTCACAAGTAGTAAATAATAGGAGAGGACCTGGCTTGATATGAGTAAACTGTTTTCCTAGCTTTTATATGTACAATAGACTAATTGAAGCATTAAAATCATACGAAAACATTAATTTTTACATTCCAAGTTTTTGAAAATTCATAACTATATTACTATATTAAACAAGATTTTCCACTTGGCATTTCCAGAAGATGCAGAATAGAATTTGTTTACTAAATGATGCTGCAAATCATTACGCTTCTCATTAAACTGTACTAAGGGGAAGGGGGAACCTTTCTCTATTATTGATTCTCATGGTCAGTCTAGCATAAAATTTTTGATGTAGTTTGTATGCGGATTAAAAAGTTGAGCATGAAAATGTATTATTGATTGTGCACTGCAAAGTACAGTATACTGCTCATCCAACTCATATATTATTGATTATAACACTCAACAGTTCTAACCTTTCACTCAGTTGCTCCAAGGTAACTTTTTTGTGAGGTCATCAAGGTACAATTAGAGACTGCACTTCCCAGGGAGTTCAGAAAATTCATGAAGCCGCTATCAGAGTTGTTTAGCAATGCCTTGTTGATAATCAAATCAGAGTGTAGTTGCAGAGAGCCACCTTTCATCTCACATGGATGTTACATGGAGGATGTAGCTGGGGGATAATCCAAACCATATCAGCCAATTTAGACTTTATAACTGGTTAAGTGCACAGGTGTCAAACATGGATCTGCAAATCCCAGTCAACATGCTAAAAACAAAAGCAGAGCTTGCCTGACTTTGCCACTGTTATGCCTGGAACAAGAGTAGAATGAGAAGTGGATTCATCATGTGGGAAGTGTTGGTGACAGTCAGCACCTTGAAGGATGACTTTTGCCAAAGTCTAGAGCATGTTGTTCACCAGCATTTTGTCAGAGCTGAAATTGAAATTACAATTTGCATAAATTGGCCAGTCTCTGGTTTTATCCACATGGCTGGATTCTTACACCTCACAGATTTGTCTTCAGAGCCATGGTCAGATTTTGCACACTGCATTTATCATCTCTTTTCCAGAAATAATTAAAATAATATATACATATTTATATATTTTGTACTAGGAGATAAAATAACCACATGATGAAATTCAAGACAGTGTTCTTTCAGAGAAACCCATCCTGAAATGTCCTAAGGCTTAGAAGAGGAAGCAGACGGGAAAATGACTTTTCTATCCTGTCTTCTGTAAAGAGAAAAAGCATCTTCTACTCATACAAAAACTCGGTGTAAATATATATTAGCAAAAAGTTATTTCCACAGTGATTAACACCTCATTCACAGAAATCCTACTGGAATATTCTAATCTACTGTCATAGTAAAAATCTAGCTGTATGTGCATAAGGACAGAAGTGACAAGAAGTGTCACCACAGCAATGGCTACTAAGTGGGTTTCAGTTGATGATTAATTCGATGAAAAAGTGTAACACTGCAGAATTGATGAAGTCTGTGTGTCAATTCACAAATGTCTGTAAATAGCATAGGCTACCAGCCCACTCACAGAAAAACTATAGAGAATTTGTCATCGTGTATTTCAGGAATGATGGGAACCTTTTAAAATAAACCTATTAGAAAACTAATAGAAAACTATTCTTTTCAATGGCATTAGTAAGAATTCAAAGATAGGCCTGTCACAAAAATCAAAAGTTTGAAATACTCAAATCATCTTTAAAAAGCATCTTTAAAAGCATCTTTAAAAATGTCTTCTATCTAGATTTGGCATCATGACTTATTTTGGTAGATTGACCCCAAGGTAAAAAAATTAAAATAAAATAAAAATTAAATTTCCCTATCACCAGAGCAACACCACAAATCTTCTCATCACAGACTCATCAATGGAGCTCGACTTGCATTGAACAATTTGCCATTCAGAAAAGATCCAGATCCAAGGCCAAACTATTCTGCAGATGTAGGATGGATTAAAATTAGAAAACTCGTTGAAGTTACTCTGCTGCACTGCCTGGCTACAGAACTATCACAGTGGTTCTCATATCTGGTAATGATTTCAGGGTAAGCTCTCTGGCATCCAGTCTTGCACCACTCATGTTGTCAAACAGTGGAACAGGTTGCCCAGTAAGGTCTTCGTATTTGGAGGTACTCAGAATTCAACTGGACCTTGTCCTGAGCAGCCTGCTGTAGCTGGCCCTAAGCAATCTCCCAAGATACCTTCCAGTCTCAAAGAGTTTGTAACACGCACTGTAACTTCTACCTCTTCTGGAAACCGGTGCTGTAAGGATATGACAAACTCCTAGTAAGAACCAAAGCACACTCAAGCAGCTCAGAAATTAACACTAGAAAAATACAGACAAAAAACAAACTTAGCAGCTTTTGCTTCTTTTAGCAAAATAAATTTCACAATGCATAGATTTCCCATTGGAATGGAAGCACATGGTATGCAGTAGGAACAGCGATTTTATCTGTTCATGACACCAGATTTATATCACAACAGAAGTTTGTCAAATTAAAGTTGTCGCTTCATCTCCATACTCATGCCTAAATATCACCTTTAGGTAACAGGTCAGACACATGGGTCAGCTTGATTGCCTTAGTCTACATTTCTAACCTGCCTCACATCATATCTAAATGCTTGGCATTTGTACCTTCCATGAAGATTAGAGGGGGTGGGGAGACAACCACAGAACATCAGCATTGGTGTCACATAGAGCAGCATTGGTGTCACAGCTGCCTTAATGACATGATACAAAATTTGGGGGTTAAGAGAAGGAACAGAGATCAGCCAAAGACCCAGTTGCAGTGCTAAGGTGGCTTGTTTCCATCCCAAGCTCTAACTGAGGAAAGCCTGAACACCAAGAAATAGCAGAACTCTGCTTTTATTTCCCAGCATAAAATACCTGTGAGAAATTTTACTGTCAGATGACAACTGTCCCATGCCTGTGGCAGGGCCAGGTGCACTGCAAGCAGCGGCAGCCTGGGTGGTAGCTGGGCAGGGTGAAGACAGCAAAGGTAATCAATGGATCTCCCTTCAGTTGCCAGCTCTCAGAAGTACAAGCAATACAATAATTGTGAGCATTAAATATGATCTATCTTTGCACTTACTGGAAAATTAATTTTTTGATTCCTCCAGCCCAATTAAACAGCAGCTGCTGACTTATTTGCATGCACCATCACTTGGTCCATGATTACTGCTGACATGACAGGAGCTGTATAAAGGGCTCTCTCAGGAAAGGACTGTGTAAGCTGAATAAAAGCAGTTGGCCTTTATCCTAAAGAAAATGCTGTGCATCAAGTATATTAGATCTGCAGTGCACAAGAATTACTCCAGATAACATCTGAATCTTTATTGCTGCTGCTGAAAATAATTATTTTTCTATGAAGAAAGGAAGGTAAGGCCAAGCAAGAAGGTAATGAAGATTTATTTTTATTAATCAGGATTCAGAGGGCAAACCACAGGTTTTACTAAAATGCTGCTTATTAAAAGAATTTTCCAATTGAACAGTTCATTGTATTTACCCAGCATCGCAAAGGTGCCTGCTGGGTCAGTCCAGCATGGAAAAGAGGTGCTTTCAAATCTGCTAACCAGTCCAGGCTGTCAAAAAATGCTTTGCACCTAATCTAACATCCTTGGAAATAAAAAGGTATAATCATGAGCCCACTGAAGTGGAAAGCAAAACCATTAGCCCTGCTGGGCCAGGATTTTCATCTGATTTTAAACACTGTGGTAAGCAAGTATTTTGGTTAGATGCAGAGTACTCCAAAGAAGTAGGAAGAAGGAACAGAGCTCCACAGTGCAATGTACTGTGGAGACAGCCCCAGTCCCCAGGCAAGGAAAAAGTGAGCCATGTTACAAAATGGCTAGTCTTTTAAGCAGTCACATTAAAGAATGCAGATTGAGGGCTTATCCCCTTATTGAGGGCATCTGAGGGTGTAAAATCTCCTTTGGGATCTTTGAATTTGGAAGAGGTTTTGGTTCCATTTATAGGCAAAAGGAGCATAGAAAAATCTTAATGACTTAAAATGACCTTTTTGTCAGGCAATACCACTAAACAACTAACCAAAAGGAAATTATCACATTTATATTAAATGCTACATTGGAATTGACAGAAATTTTTCTACAGATGTCCAAGATAAACTTTACCTCAAAAGGGTAGACATAGATAGATGGCATCTGCTTGGTGAGATGTTCTCTTAAATATATGAGGTGGCTCTGCGGGTGAGGGAATAGGAAATAATCCACTGCGGTCAATTCACTTCTGACAAAAATGAAGTGGAAAATAAATGAGACACACAGTTCAAAAGTGGCCTAATAAGTCTCCTTCTGGACAGACAACCTGCAAAATGCTAGAGTCTGATTTTTGCCTGTGTATTTTGCTGCACTCTCTGCTCAGAAACCCATGAGAGCACAGGCATTCACAACAAAATGGAGGAAAGAAGTCAATATTTTAACATGGTAAATTAATTTCAAGCCAGTGCTCCAAACAGACACAAATCTCCACCAAGTCCAAATGCTTAAAAATTACTACATATATAGCTTAAACAAACTAATTACTGTCAGGGATTAACTGGGATGAATAGCCTTCAAAACATATTTGACTCACTCCTCTGACTGGAGAAACACTCTATAGCAAATCCTTGTATTTTAAACCAATTATCTTCAGAGCTATCCAGGCACGACCTGTTGGGGAAGGAAGCCAGTAGCTGCTGCCAGCATTGCCATCAGGACAAGCATTAGCAGAGCTGTGGACTTGTACAAGCCACTATTGAAAGTGCCCTCAAGAGGAAACCGCTTCTTATATAACAACTTCTCGAGGCTATTCATGACAGGATTTGTTCAGAACTATTAGCTAGTTTTATCAAGAGGGGAAATGAGGTATCGACAGATCATTAAATGTTGATATGATGCTGGAAGAGAAGTGTTATTTCTGACCACGACTCCACTGTCCTACTTCTCCTTTTCAAAGTATAGCTTAAGAAACAAAAACCAACTCCAAACCCCACAAGATATGCAAATCTTCAAATTATCACCAAATCAGCCATGACATTTAAAATAATAATAATATTTATTTAAAAACAACAAACAAACAAACCACAACATCTTGTGTTCCGTTCTCCCCAGTCTTTTAATCATTCATACCCAACATCAGAGAATAGGGAGAACTAGACATGCAGAAATTGAAAAGGTTGACAGGGAGAATAGCCTGCAGGAAAATTGAAGGGATTTCTTGCTCTCCGTCAGCTGGAAATACAGACACTGGGACCTCATCCAGCAGGAAGGACATCTGGGCTAAAGAGAACAGGCATATGGATTGGTCTATGCCAGAACGAGCACTGCCAAGGATGAAAAACAACTGAAGAGCAGGCAGAAGAAAATGGACTGGTCTGCCAACTGCCCACAAAGACACATTCCAAGAAACTCTGGTTTTACTTGCTGTTGTCTCTCACTCACCCAACACAGGAAGTATGGGAACACAAGTACTATTTTGCAGACTGGGATGGATGGTAGGCTTGTGGTACTGATGGTCTTGATACCTTCAGCACCAGAAAACCTTGAGGAAACAAAAGCAGGCCATCCAGTATAGTGGGCTTTAACTTGACTGCCCTTCCAGAAGTCAACCAAATTAAACAGGAACAAAATTAAGACAATATTTCTAACAGTTCCACTTTTAATACTTTTCCTTTTGCATTTGTTCCCTTCTTTTCTAAAAGGAAAAATTATTAGAAAAAAACAGAACTTTGTTCAATGCTTAACTCACTACTACCCACTTTGCTGATGCATACCACCTCCTGCGAACTCCTAAGAGTTTGTTTCACAACACAAACAAGTATTGCCTGTAGTAACAATCCCAGCACTCACAACAATACGAGTCTGGCATTAAAAAAAAAAAAAAAAAAAAGTCGGATTTTTAATACCATATAGAAATAGATTTATATTTAGACATAGATTTTTTAGACATATCTTCACGACATATAACATTCACGATGGTGGGCTATGCTCTGTGTAAGGAAGGCTCAGTCATTCCTTGCAGCTAGGCAGCTTCAGATATTTCTAGGCCTAAACTACAACTTTTTTGAGGCTGTAATACTCTTTTTGCCATTGGATTTTCCTGCCTATCTCAACATTAAGATAATGAAAAATATGTAATCCATCCATTACTTATGCATTCCCTATTAATATTTCAAGGTTTCTATGCATAAATAAACCATATTCATGGGAAATTTGCAACTGTTCTCCCTCTCCATCAATGTTTTCCTTTGACACCAGTCCTACTTAGAGACCTTCATACGTGGATCTTTATCTACCTGCCATAAAACTTTCAATGTGATGTCTCAGCAAATAGAACAGTCTTCTTCTTACATCTGTTTTTATCAAACACACATGTTGAGAAATGAGCCATAGAATTTTGGCTAGACAGAGCTGCCTCTACAGCACCTGAGCTTTAGCAGAGAAAATTCTAACTTTTTTTTTCCCTGTTTGTTTTGTTTTTAAATGATGTCATAGTTGAAAATGAAGATGCATGAAATTTGAAAATATGGTGACTGGGAACAAGACTACTAAACCTATGTTTACTATGCAGGATAAGGTGTTTTTGTGGGCGTTTTTTTTTTGTTTGTTTGTTTTTTTTTTTTGTTTTTTTTTTCCCTGCTGATAAGATAATGGACCAGAATAAAGGCTTTCTGTATACCCTGCCACTGCGTCAGCACTTCACCATTTCTTGGTCACCAGAACCCAAAACAAAGTCCAAGAGTCAACCTAACTATATTAGACACCATGATGGGAAGCAGACACAAATCTGTGACTGTAGGACACTGGCACCTCTTTGATAATTATGTACTTTTATCCAATAACCAGCATCTTTCATATACACACAGCTCTCCACTATTTGATTCACAAAGACATAATTAAAGCATAATCTACCAGTAAAGAAAGAGCCCAGTGAGTCATGCAAACGAAGGCATTAATGTTACTACTTTCTCTCCACACAAACTGTATGTCTGCCTGTTTCTTTTTTTATTCTCAAGTCTCTCTTCTCCCCCATGTTCACTTTTTTCTTCTAATTTTTTTTTTCATTTTTACATCTGGATTTCAACATCTACTTCATAATTCTCTTGACCATCTCCTTTCACCCTGGGACTTGTGCTTTGTCCCCCATAGACCTACTGGGAATTACTTTTATCTCTCTTCTCTAGGCTTAACACACATCACACTCTGGTCTGTTCCCACGTGATCTTTTGAAGTGCAGCAATGCATCGTTACCATTGGTTCAGCATGAGCTTCCAGTCCTCCTTTCAACCTCCATTTTGATAAGCCCTAGCCACCCAGTGCCCTGTCTCAGTTCTTAGAAAGCTTCTTTCTTGGGTTATCAGTTGCTCTTTCTTTCCATTTTCTTTTTCCCAGCAGCTGAATATCTATAGCTCTTTCTGCTTCCCTTTAGCTTCTTTGGTTATCCTAAATATGCAGTTAGAAGTAAGCCTCTTTCCCTTCTCATTTCCATCTATTTATACCTTCCAAACCACCTGAGAAAACCCTTCTTCTAGCAGGTCACCACTATCAGAGACAGGCAGGAATAGAGCTGTTCCCTGAAGCACAGGCCCACAGTACCTGAATGTAGGTGACACAGCATGGCCAACAACAGCCTGGCGCTCAACAGAGGCTGCAAGTGGAATGATCCAGACCTCTGGTTGATCAAAAAAGCCCAAACATGAACTCAGGAGTACTCATATACCTCAATGTGCAGACCAGTCCATGTCCTGAGGTCGACTGAGGCAGCTAGGCCATGGGCAGGGATGTACAAGTGAGGCTGTTCAGGGCAGATGAAACCCATTAGTGACTTCAGCACCCTGACAACCTCCTTCCATTTACAAAACAACCAGAGTTTCTTTGAAGATGATTCTGACACTATTATACATGATCAAGTACCATACCCGTTGAACAGTGACAGTCTGGATGGCAGTAACAACACCAAATTACACATCTTAGGTAGATATTTTAAATCTAAAAATATTAAAATAATATTTTAAAATTAAAAATAAATTACACATCTTTGCTCTGTATCAGTACATTAAAGGAGGCTGTAGAGAGGTGGGGGTTGGCCTGTTCTCCCATGTGCCTGGTGACAGGACGAGGGGGAATGGGCTAAAGTTACGCCAGGGGAGTTTTAGGTTAGATGTTAGGAAGAATTTCTTTACTGAAAGGGTTGTTAGGCACTGGAACGGGCTGCCCAGGGAGGTGGTGGAGTCACCATCCCTGGAAGTCTTCAAAAGACGTTTAGATGTAGAGCTTAGGGATATGGTTTAGTGGGGACTGTTAGTGTTAGGTTAGAGGTTGGACTCGATGATCTTGAGGTCTCTTCCAACCTAGAAATTCTGTGTGTGTGTGATATAATTTCTAAATTACAACCATTGATCACCAGCTGCAACATTTTTAATTGAAAATTTAATAAAAGCAGGACACACAAAGTTTGATTAAATTGGGTCAATTTAACATCAAGACATCAAGAGTTTTATTAAACTCTGTAAAAAAGTAACATTTTTGAGAATATTATCTTTTCCAGATGTTTGCTAAACAATTATTATTATGTTTTTGACAACACATTTCAAACAGTGCATTACAAAAATGACAATACTTTTTTATACTACTCTTTGAATAGACCATAAGTAGTTCCCTCTAGTGAGCTATCTAACTAAGAGTATGTAAACTACAAAGTATATAGAATAACTTTGTGAGCATTTTGTCTACAGAAATGCCTGTACATTTTTTTTCTTTTCTTGCATAGGCTTTCACTTGGACAACTGATAGAGGAGAGACAGAGAAGCCAGCCTCTCTAGATAGAACATGATATATAGGGAGTGCTTCTTACATCTCTAAGGGGTTGTTGCTGCCTTGCATAGTCTCTGTAGCTCTGGACAATTAGTATTAAATTAGATTAATTATCTAGTCATCTAGTCTATCATCCTTTCTGGAAAACTGTTAAATTTTATCTCAATTTTTAGAATATAAAAGTTAATAGTAAAACTAACTTCATTAAAAATAATAAATTGAATCCATCTCAAGGAGAAAACCACACTTAAGTACTTTCCAAGCTTTACTTTGAATCATAGAATCACTGAATATCCTGAGTTGGAAGGGACCCACAAGGATCATCGAGCCAAACCCCTGGCACCACACAGGACCACCCCAAAATCAGACCCTATGTCTGTGAGTGTTGTCCAAATGCTCCTTGACCTCCAGCTGTCTCAGTGCCATGCCCACTGCCCTGAGGTGCCTATGGCAGTGCCTGACCACCCTCTGGGTGCCCTAACCCCCAGCCTTACCCTCCCCTGTCCCAGCTCCATGCCGTTCCCTCAGGCCCTGTCACTGTCCCCTGAGGGCAGAGCTCAGTGCCTGCCCCTCCACTCCCCTGGTGAGGGAGCTGCAGGCCGCCATGAGGCCTCCCCTCGGCCTGCTCTGCTCTGGAATGAACAAACCAAGTGACCTCATACACCTTGCCCTCCAGGCCCTTCAACAGCTTTGTTGCCCTCCTTTGGACAATCTCTAATACTTTTATGTCCTTCTCATATTGAGTGCCCAACCCTGTACACAGTACTTGAGGTGAGGCCTCACTAGCGCAGAGCTGGACAATCCCTTCCCTTCACCAGCTGGCAGTGCTGTGTCTGATGTACCCCAGGCCGCCAGCCTGATGTAATACCATTTTCTATAACCCTTTGAGTCCAACTCATCACCCAGTTGTTCACCCATCATATTATGTTTTTGTCTAGCTACATGCTGGATATTGTGAGAAGCAGTATAGAAACCTTTGTTGAAATCCAAAAAGATTACAACTGGTTTCCTTTGGTCAGCTACGTGGGTTACCTTGTCATAAAAAGAAATGAGGTTAATTAAACAGGATTTTCCCCTCATGAACCTGTGTTGGCTGTGACCAATAACTGTGTTATCTTTCAGGTGTTTTTCAGTAAGTTATTTTCTTGTTTTCTTGTCACTATTTAACTTCTATTCTGCTGACAGACTCACACCAAGAAGAGAGCTTTCTGCCTTTTGTCTTGTTTGCTCCCCAGAGATACCATTAACTGTTTCTATTTACTTCTCTGTAAATGACCTCAGTTCCCTCCTGTTCAATAATGCCACTTTCCTTGTCTCTTAGGCTGTTCCCACCACCTGTGAATTTCTCTCCCATGATTTACCTCATCTGTACCCAAAGTGATCCTTCTCACCACAGTCTCCCTCTCACTCACTCCCCTGCCTTTCCTCTCACTTTGCTTTCTCTCATACATGTACTCTTCCTTTCCACACCTTTGGAGAGACATCATCTCCCTTGACACCTTTTCCAGGGGCAAATCTATGGCAGTATGCATGTAGAATGATCGTTACCTATATTTTTCTCCCTTAAAAAGACTACAAATTAAGACTAAAATCTATTGAGCATACAGCTTTGTTTATCATTAAAAATTATTTTTATTCCAAGTTTGGGATATTCTCTGCAGAAAACGTTCTGTAGTTCCCATATTCAGTATACATCAGTGTTTAATAACACAAAACAGAAATGAATCTGAGATGAAGTTTTAATAGATCTCTGCAGATTGTTGCAGTTCCCAGTTAGAATAATTGCCTAAATGGAGTTATTAAAGGGAAACACACAGTTTATGACTTTGCAGGAAAAAGACATTTTTAAACTTGTAGAAATCATCATCATCAGTAGAAATATGTTGGATGTAACTATATCAAGACAATTATTGTTAAATTACTGTTGCCTTCTTCAAGCACTTCGGGGACAGATTTACAATAGACACAGGGTTTAAGTAGGGTGCTTCTCTCATGGTGCTGTGTGCGCACCCATTCATGTGATTCACAGTCAGTTGCAGAACTGATTTCCCTCTTTACCCCTGGCTGCATCCAGCCTGAGACTGCACCTTCTCCAAGATGGTGCATGAAGCAAGAAGATATAAACAGAACTCAGCAGAATTTCTTCAAACATACTTCTCTGCAAAATTCCCAATTTGCTAAATGAAAAAATTTTCATCCTGTTGGTGCTTGCAGGAGGCACAGTGGGAAGACTGATCCCCTTGAGATAGTCCCTTGAGTTTCCCATTGTAGTTCCCTCTGCACGAGCCATTGGTGGCTGCTAGAGAGAAGGGTATCTTAGGACTGGGGTAACCACTTGGCATTACAGACACCCAAGTGGTCCTATTATGGGCCTCTCCTCCCACAGAGATGGGATTGGAAAAGGCCAGCAGCAGAGACAGTAGCTGGGGAATAGATTTGTTGCTTGCAACTCCTAACACTGTCAGGAATGAATCTGGTTTCCTGGGGCCTGATACAGATAGGCTGGGCAGCAGCCATCCATGTCCCTCTCATGGAATCATAGAATATCCTGAATTGGGAGGGACCCATGAGGATCATCAAGTCCAAGTCCTGACTCCACAGTCATCAAGCCAGGAGTTAAACCATTTATCTAAGGGCATTGTCCAAACTCATTGTCCAAACTCTCGTATATCACACTGGCAGGGTTGGGGCCATGACTACTGCCCTGGGAAACATGTTCCAGGGCCTGACCACCCTCTCAGTGAAGAACTTTTTCCTAATATCCAACCAGAACTTCCACTGTCACAGCTTTAAGCCATTCTGTCACATGCGATTACCAGTTCCCAGAGAGATCAGTACCTTCCTCTCCACTCCCTTCTAACGAGGATGCTATAGACTACCAGCAGCCATGGATTGGCCAACGTGCACATAGAGCTAGTGCCATGGCCCACCGCCTGCACCCAGACACATCCCTACCTGCCTGGAAAGGTGCTCTGTGCACGTGTTGTGCCCTTACCTTGTGCAGGTAAACAGACAAGGGACAGCAGGATTGCACTCACCACTCATTCTAGAGCATCATCTAGCATCATTAATTGCATTGTATAATTGAGTAGCATGAAGTAAATCAATAATAACATGAACAGTTTATTCAATTTCTTTTTTGTTGTTGTTCTTAATGACTCAATTGGTATTAAAAAGAATATACACTGAATATTCTTGTCCTTATTTTTTTTTGTCTGTTTGCTTGTTTTTTACAAATTGCATTAAAAGTACCAAAATCTAAAATTAAAATCCACAAAGTCTATGCAATGTGGTACTTCAAACATTGTCATTTTACAATTATGTGAACTAATAACATCAGAGGCAAGCACAGCAAAGTCCATCAGCCCTCTGAGCATATGGTACCTGTTTATAGCCAAAAATGAGGAGATGGCAGTTGAATAGAGGAAACGTAAATAACAAACAGCAACCCTCAGGAGACTTAAAGGGAAAGCCTGTTAAGAATAGCAGTCTGCAAATAGCTGTTATTCAACACCCATACTCTCCAATTTATCACAATGTATTAAAAATACATTTACTTTGAATTCTTAGTTGCTTTTATTATATCATTAATTAAACACATGGGTTGTATATTGATGCCTGCAAGCATTCAATTGCAGTGTTCTACGTTACGTGGCACCTATTTACAGTTACTAGCAGGCCAAGGTTTGTTTTTTTTTTGACTGGCTCAGCTAGATTTTTTTTTTTTTTTTTTTTTTTTTTTTGTGTAGAGAAGTGCCAGCATAAACTGGAAGCATTACAGATAAAAACTAAAGGACCTGGCCCACCACTGTACTATTTCCAAAATACACCAAGATAATTGTATGAGCTAGATCCCAGCCTTAGCCACACATTCACAACATGCATATTCCTGTATCCTGGCACTTCTACAAGGTAGAACAATTCTTGAAGAAATTCAAAATGTGATTCTCTAGATGCAGGGGTCCTAAGGCTCTGCAGCTGAGTATCAGATATATTAATAAAACAGTCCAACTTTATTCCCACGTTACCACCTTTCCTGAGGTCCATCATGCATCTTTAACATGGAAGTGGAAAGCAGCTGTTAGTGAAAAACAATTTTTACTTTTTGTTTCCCTGGGGAAGCCTCCTGGTGTAGGGAGCATCCTCGGGTACCCATGGCAGATGGCTTTAAGACATTTGGAAACAACTGATGATCACGGCAGCTCCTGTGAGAGCTGAGCTAACATAATGCACCATGGTCCCTCCTCCCTGACTTTAGAAGAGGCACGGTAATTTTAGAATGCATCTCTTCTGATGTACAGAGAGCAGAGATGCTTGATGAATTCATGTGGTTCATAGGTCTCAGAAACACCTATATCCCACAGAAGATAGAGTCATTGTAACCGAGCAACAAAGTACCTGCATGTCTCACAAGACTGTTCCTAAGCTTACTTTAACAAATGTTACAAACCCATCATGTGATTTGAAAACAAGATTGTGAATATTCTTTCTTCCACTGCTTTTCCCTAGAACTGAAACAAATACTGAAAATAAGAAAAAAATTACAAATACTTTGTTGGAAAGATGTCAGGAAGTGTATGACTATTTAGTTGCTATGTAAACACCTCCGTAAATAACTGAAATAGAGGAGGAAAAATTCCTTACTTATTCAATTACATAAGTTTGGTCTGTTTGCATTCTTCATCTGAATATTGAGACTTCAGAACAACCCTTATCAAATCAGACAACAGAGGTTAAATTTTGACTATTTCCACATACATAAAAAATAATTAAAAAGAAGAAAAATAATTTTAATAATTACTCAGCCACGATATTCTTTGAATACCTTGATTAAAAAAAAAAATGTAATTTACTTGAAAGTATGGCATGCTTGTTCCTATTCAGCCAGCAGGGAAAAAAAAAAAAAAAAGGAAAAGAAAAAGAAAAAGAAAAAAAAAGGGGGAACCAGCAGATAAAAAAATTAATGTGTATCTCACACAAAAGTTTAAAGTTTTTTCTTTTGGTGTTTTTGTTTTTTGTTTGTTTGTTTTTGTTTTTGTTTTGTTTTGTTTTGTTTTAATAATTCCCCTGAATAGAAGCTGTTAAAATGACAACAACTTTCCACGGAGTTCCCAGACAGATCCATCATTTAAACATACAGTTCCTTTACTAAATATTCCTTTTGTTGGCAAAATATGCACAAATCTTACAAAATCCACATAGAAAAGTAATATTCATTTGTATGTCTTTGAACCTTAGACACTTTCCAGATGAGATGTGTATTTGTTTAATATTTTTGCTTTTCAGTAGTAATTTCTTAAGGACCCAAAATAGCAATGGCTTTGATTGACTCCTGCTTGCCAAATCTATGAACCACTCTCATTTGCAGAGACAAAAATAGAAAGAAAAGAAAAAAAAAAAAAAAAGAGAGAGATAAAAAATAGCTCGGGAAATTCCACCTAGCCACCAAAATGTTCCCACAACTAAGGGTGTAAGAAAAGAGTCCTTTTCAGAGATGGCAGCTTAGCACTACTAACACAAGACATTCACTGTAATAGTGAGTTTCTTTGTTCAAATAATACCTGCTCAAATAATAATATAGCTCAATAAAATAAAATAAAATAAAATAAAATAAAATAAAATAGTTAACACAGCAAAGTCAACTCTGTGATATACTACCCATTCATTTTGAAATCTCAACTGTATAAATACCATGATCTCTGTCTCCTGCTTTAAGCCACTGCTCCTGGAAGCAGAGCCAGGTGCATCTGTACTACTGGCTGCAGGGGATTTGTACCTGATCACTGTGCTGTCTGACAGCCCACTCAAGCTATGAAATGGGGTTCACCACACTCAGACCTGCCTTCAAGGTCAACTTTTTGCATTCCTTGGAGAAAAATATATGTTTCTGGTGAATAATTCTATATCCACTTTAGCCACGTACATTGAGATAAGATTGTGTAGAAAAGCAGATTATTTTTTTTTTAATTTATTTTTTGTCAACTAAAAAAGTAGTTGTTTATGTTATGTAGAAAGCATTCATATGAATCCACATAGCTGAATCTCCCATTCCCAACAATTTTGGTCATCCAGCATGAAACTTTAGGATTGCTCAGGACTAACTCATGGCCTTATCCATCCACCACTGGATATCACTGAAAGGACAAGTGGCTTTTATGGCCCATCCACATGCAGTGCCCAGCATAAGGCTTGACATTCTCAAACTGCCAGTCTGGCTGCCTCTACTGAACACTGGTTTTGCTGGGGTTTTGGCACCTTTCTGATCCCTTTTGCTGTTGCAATAAATACAGGCAGTTTGAAGGAACATAGCTGGCTTTTCCAGCATCTTCCTTTTGAAGTAGGAAATCTCTTTTATCTTTAACCTACTTAAAGCAAATAACAGCATGGAAATTGTATTCTTCTTTGGGGAACTTTTTCTGAATTTGTACCTTGTAAGCATCAAATAGTTCATACAAAACCTTACTAGATTCCCTCCCTCACGCCCTTCAAATGCATAAAATCAGTAGCCCAGAGCTTTGGTTGCAATGGAGTACAATCAGGCAGAACCCACTTGACAAATTTCAAATGTTTTCAAAATGTCTCTCTTGTACCTCTTCTCTGTTCACTAGATACTAAGTCCAAATTCAAAAACATCCTCTATCTCTTATATGTGATCCAAGACAAGTAATTTGATATCTGGCCAGAAAAGCAGGTATTTCAATTTCCTTTACAGGCTTGCAGCTGCCATTTACCATAGCTTATTTCTAATGCATGCAATGAATACTTTTGCAGTTTCTGCTGGACATTATATCAACAAAATCCGCTTGCCCACATCAAGACATCCCAATCAGTTCCTGTCCAGATGTTTTTCTCTTGTTGTTGTTTGTTTTTTAATGGAAATCTGACAGTACTTAGGATGGATCTGAATTATAACATTAGCCTCAGATTCCCTCAGCAGCTGAGCACAGAACCCCAATGAGCCCCAGGGCTGAGCTCCTGAGGACTCAAACCAAAGGCTTCAGGATGAATTACAGCCCCTGGGGAGACCCTGGGATTCCAGTAATAGCTGGAAACTTTCAGGAAACTGAAAAAAGCACAAGTCAAGTGAACATTTGCTGATCAAAGCCAGAATCATAGAATCATAGAATCATAGAATATCCTGAGTTGGAAGGGACCCTTAAGGATCATCAAGTCCAACTCTTGACATCGCACAGGTCTACCCAAAAGTTCAGACCATGTGACTAAGTGCACAGTCCAATCTCTTCTTAAATTCAGACAGGCTCGGTGCAGTGACCACTTCCCTGGGGAGCCTGTTCCAGTGTGCAACCACCCTCTCTGTGAAGAACCCCCTCCTGATGTCAAGCCTAAATTTCCCCTGCCTCAGCTTAACCCCGTTCCCGCGGGTCCTGTCACTGGTGTTAATGGAGAAAAGGTCTCCTGCCTCTCGACACCCCCTTACGAGGAAGTTGTAGACTGCGATGAGGTCTCCCCTCAGCCTCCTCTTCTCCAGGCTGAACAGGCCCAGTGCCCTCAGCCGTTCCTCGTACGTCTTCCCCTCCAGGCCTTTCACCATCTTCGTAGCCCTCCTCTGGACGCTCTCCAACAGTTTCATGTCCTTTTTATACTGTGGTGCCCAGAACTGCACACAGTACTCGAGGTGAGGCCACACCAGCACAGAGTAGAGCGGGACAATCACCTCCCTTGACCTACTAGCGATGCCGTGCTTGATGCACCCCAGGACACGGTTGGCCCTCCTGGCTGCCAGGGCACACTGCTGGCTCATATTCAACTTGCTGTCTACCACAACCCCCAGATCCCTCTCTTCTAGGCTGCTCTCCAGCGTCTCATCGCCCAGTCTGTACGTGCAGCCAGGGTTTCCCTGTCCCAGGTGCAGGACCCGGCACTTGCTCTTATTGAACTTCATGCGGTTGGTGATCGCCCAGCTCTCCAACCTATCCAGATCCCTCTGCAAGGCCTTTCCACCCTCCTTCGAGTCCACAACTCCTCAAAAGTTGAAGAACTCCTCAAGTATCCTGATCATCTTCTTCTCCTAAGTCTTTTAAATAATAATCATTCTAAGTGAATTCTGTCCTCAATCCAAAATCAATCAATAGTAAAAGGATTTTTTTTTCTACTGACTGTGGCACGTTTGCATTTGGTTGGATGTGCATGAATTTGGCTGGGGTATATAACATCTTACTAGTCAAAAAGAGAAATTGTTCAAAGTGTCAGGAGATAGTGCTTAGTTTTGAATTATATGGTACAAGTGGACAGCTGCTGCTACAGAAATATGGATGAGCTGTTTCGATAACACACCTCACTTGTTGGATTAGTAATGCCCATAAACCTTGTAGCAAAATCAATCAAAGCAAACAATGATAAAATAATGAACCATTAAGCAGAAAATTCTTTCATTAGTTGAAGACATTCTGTTTCTGCTACTTATAGTGACCAAAATAATCTCTGGTAATGACTCTAGGTCTCTTTTTTTTTTTTTTTTTTCACATCTGTAGTCATTGCCTCCCTCTGTCTTTACCTAATGCTTATCTTTCAGAGCCTCTTGACAACAAAAACTCATTGGGAAACAGTGGTAATTTTTATTCACTGCAGTGCTGTACTTTTGCCTGCCATAGCTCTGCTATTTTGAAAGAAATGTCAGGCTATGAAGTTCACCAGACCATGAAAGAGAAGATAAAGAAGTTACATTTAAATTTATACAGCCCTAATTTTGAGTTTTATTGAAATATTTAACTATATTTAAAAGTCTACATTTTTTTTTCAACCATAACTTTACTCTTATATGGCTAGATGCATTGTAAACTCTGAACTCCAAATGGAACAATATTTTTTGCCAGGTTAATTTCTCAGAAATAGAAATGTTTACTTCTGTATTTATTTTCCAGTTTAACAACTGCTATAGCTTTACCGACTTACATTTCAATTTGAAAACAAATAGAGGAAAGTGCATTATTCTCATGTGTGCTATTTCAGCACAACACTCAAATGCAGGCTTCACGGGGTCTGTGTTATAGAAGCACCAACAGTCCCTGCCCTCAGAATCCTGACATAGGAATGTTAAAAAGCATAGGAATGCACAAAGCTTAGAGAGAAAATGTTGCTTGCTCAGGGCTGCACAGCAAGCCAGCAGCAGAGATAGGAAGAGGACCACCTTTTCTACTACTTTATAGACAGCATTACTGCTTTTTTTTTTCTGCCTTTTTTTTTTTTTTTTTTAATTCTGTCATACAAGCAAGAAAAGGTCACTTCTCAGGTTCCGTAGCTGGTGCATGATTTGTGAAAACAGACAGATTAAACTTTGCTGTCCATAATCATCCTACCATGGTCTCCAGCTGGGCCCTTAGCTACCTCCTGCAAAGAACTCAGCTTCTGCAAATATTGGAGGAGCCTCATGATCCCTGTACACATAACTGCTTCAATAGCAGGCAACAAATACCACACAGAGCCTGTTAAATTAGATCCAATAAACAGAAGTTACTCTGAAACCTTAATTTCTCCTATAACCTATCTATCTAACCTTATCTATAAAAGATAAAAATGTGAAATGATAGCAATCAGCACCACTATCACCAGCCCATTTGTGGTTCTAACCAAAAAAGCCCAATCCAAACCACACCACAGACAATACAAATAGATACGTTTGGCAAACACTACAACCATTGTGGTGAGGCACTGGCCGCAATTCCTTGGGCTGCTGTCAGCAAATGTACTCCCGAGGGAATACCACTGTCTATTGAAGCATTTAATCTTTTATGGTCACGTTCCTACTAGCTAGGGATATACATGTATATTGAGCATACAGGGATTGCAAAGGAGGCTGTGCTTCTGAGGCACAGCAAACAGTTCTGTAACTAAAGTCACAGTGAACCTGAATATATTTAAAATATATTCTCTGTCAAATAGTAGCTGGCCCTGCAAGAGCCACAGGATGCACATTCATGCAGTCTCTGCAGGTACTTCTCTCTGGAGATGGATCACTTGGATGAAAAAGGTATTCAGGGAGCAAGCATTGTGCAGTGAAACAAAAAAAAAAAAAATCCCTGCAGGTCTACTGTAGCAAGGGCAATAACTTTGTTCTGATGAGGAATACTGTGGTGCCCACTCTTTGGTGGAACATGTGAAGGACTTTGGCACAAGTTTGAAAATGACTGTGTACCTTAAGCATACTTTTGACACCCTAGCATTAGAAAGTCGAACTGAAGTCTTGGAAAACTAGCTAGTTCCCAACAAGAAAATCTGCAGAACATCGATTTCAGCCTTAGGTAAAGATTTAGGTTATAGTTTTTAGTAGAAATAAAAATGAACAATAAAATCCATAGTCCAAGCAGTGAATGTCTGGTAAGAAGTAGTGAAATAAAAATAATGGTCAGGTCTTCAAAAGAAAACGAAGTTCAGAAATGAAAATGGAGGTAAGGTAAAAAGCATGGCTGATTTTCAGCTATGTGAGGCTGTGCACAGGCAAGGGCAATGTTTACTATTTACCTGCCTAACCTGCTGCTCCCCAACCTTATGTGGATAATTGCTCTTACCCTTGTCTAGCTCCTTTTATTTGTTCTCACAGAACTACAAAGTATTTGTTCCACTCATCAAGCTTTTTCTGAATGCTAAACCTTCTTCAGGCAAGACATTGTACTTAGTATCACCTGAACATTTAAAGAACAGACTTTCTCTTTTTTACTCTAACCTGCTAATGAGAACACTGAGTAGTGCCAGGCCTGGGCAGACTGCTGGGGAGTTTGCACATCACAGCTTTTCTATTTTGACAGTGAATCATTGAAAATTGCACTCCCATTTCCCATTAAGTTCTGATCCAATATAACTGTAATTTTATCAAACCACATTTTCCTACCTTGCTTACAAGAAGAGACAGGAGACAGTATCAAAAACTTTAAGTCAAGGAATGTGACAAAAGTTGCATTCTTGTTATAACAGGAAGCTAAATATTTTCTAAGACCCCTTGTTCTTGGAGTAATCTCTGGCAACTTTTCCTCAAGTTCCTATTGCCTTTCATGTGCTTTGCAAACAGATAATCTGTTCCCTTCTTCAGATAAGATATTTTGTATAGAAAACACCACTGACATGCATTCCAGTTCCAGGAAATATCAGAGACGAGGCTTTCCAGATGCAGAGTGGCAGCCATTCCTTTCAGTCAGACATAATTTAAAATCTTTGAACTTCCAATACAACATTGTCAATAACCAATCATCTTGTCATTGCTGTCAATTCCCTCCCATTCATCTCTCTTGTATTTTCGCAGTATAAGCCTCTCAGCCTTCCTTAGAATACTAAAAATATTAAAAATTGTTAAAAATTAAAAATATTAAAAATTTTCTTAGCCATTAAGACCACTAAAGACTTTTTTTCATTATAATCAAATATACAATAGATTCTAAAAAGTGGTTATCTCTAGCTTTGTTAATAGAATTTTTACCGAAGTAAAACTCTGAGTTTACTATCCAAAGTTTCATGATTACCTTTGCTAATGCGTATTTTATTGTGCTTATGTCCATGCAGGATTATCTCACTCACAGGTATGCCTATAGTACTAACAAACATAGTCATTCAAAAAGCCACAGGATAGAATCACAATATTCAGGCTCAGTAGATAATATAGAATCATACCAATGTTGATATTTCTGACATCAAGTAAGATGAGATCCAGTTGTTGCAGGGGCAGAGGAGAGCATCAGTGGTAACCAGAAGAAAGGAGATTCTTCCTTACATGAAGAACAAAGCTGGCAAAGTGAAGGCTGAGAAGTGTAGTAATGGCCAAAAGAAAACACTGGCATAGGAACAAAGGACTATGGTAATTGAAATTGGATGCTTGAAACAGGTTTCTGGCCAGCAGGATGGTATGGCTTTAGAAAGAGTGCTAGTGAAGAGAAGAAACAGCTTAGGATGGAGCTTGAGAAATTTGTTGACAGTGAGAGATGCCAAGCACACCTGTAATAGCAGGCAGCTAAAGCTGGTACCATAAACGCTTTATTCCTCAGATCCAACTCTCTTTCCTTAGGACATACGTTTGGCATCCGTGGAGTTGCATTAATTTACACAAGGTGAAGGTCCAGAAAATAAAAGGGGGGTTATGAAGGAAAGGAGGTATTTTTATTTCTTTCAACAACTTAGGCGTAATTCCCATGAGCAAAACTAAAGTTCTACTAACCTCACTGTGTTTACAACAGATACAAATGACTCTGTATGCTGAAATAATTACTTGACATCAGCTGGATATACTAAACAAAACTAAGCAACTAAATGCCTGAACTCCTATTTTACGTACAACTATGCTTTAATTTATATAATACTGAATTTAATGAATTTGACAGTTATATCATTTTTACACTACAGTTCCCACTGTATTCTGCCTTAGCTAATTACATTTAACACCTTTTATAAAACATTCACTACACACAAACTGCAAATTTACGTCGTCATTACTCAGCATGCCACCTTAGAGAAGAAATTGAAATAAAAATTGTCAGATCAGATTCAGGGATGAGGAGGAAATCAGAGTAATACATACTTCAAGAACAATCTCCTTTTTCATGTTAGCTGTTTCAGGGGCATTTGTTTTTTATTTATTTTTTTAAAGAGCATTAGATAAATCAATTATAGGCTTACATGCAAAATTATGTTCTTGCCTCCAAATACCTGTGTGCACACGTACACATGAAATACACATCATCACCTTTGCAATGACATCACAGACATTTTCTGCTCATCCACTTGTTCATTACAACTAAGATATCAGGATTGTCAGTTATAATATAATTTAAATAATACACAGCAAAACATAATTTATGACTTTGTGAATGGGAGGTAGAATATGGAACATCCTTGAAATATATTTTTCTTTGCAGCACAACACATAACTGTGGAATAAGAGCCCAGAATCCAAACATCCTCAGTTGCTACAGGGAGAAAAATGAACCTGTATAAATGAGATGAATCTGTATAAAGAGAATTTCTTCATGAAGCCACGAAATAAATTGCATAAAATGTTTCTTTAGGAAACATCCAGGCATCTGATCTGTTAATAAAGAGGAACCTGAGCCAAACATAGTTTTCAGAGACATACAACCAAGCTCACTGTATGTATTTCACTGAAATCAAAATCAGAAAACTTTTTCTTTCAGCAGCAGTCTGCATGTAGAAGGGAAAGTAGCTGGTACCCCAGCTAAGAAATTCCTGTCTGATAAAATGGTGAAAGACAGATTGTGTGAAGGAACATCCTTTCCACTTAATTGCTTTCCAGGATGAAAGCTGTTCTCTCTAGCAAAATATTTTTGTATCCATCTTGCCTATTTGCCTAGGGTGTTTCAAAGGGGTAAATTACATCTTTCTCACTACCTAAGATTCAGAATATATAGGGTAGGTTTTCCATGGCACTTGAGCTACTAATGCTCTGAGACTCCTTGGAAAATTCCAGTCCACTATCTTGACATTTACAAAATTGATTTCATGCCATGACTGCTGCAGACACCAGCTGTTTGTTTATTTGTTTAATTTTATTGTTTGTTTGTTCAGGGAAAAGCACAATAGATGCTCAACTAGCAGAATCATCTTCTTGCAGTCTAAATCATTACAGTGTGCAGAGCAGTTGGAGCAGACCCTGCACCCTGTAGTTCTGTATCCTAGAGTCAGGAGGCAAGGAGAATTTTCCAGTCTAAAATTAAAACTACCTAAATGCTATCAGTGCAGTATATAAAATCAGTGCTGCTAAGCTCATCTCTTTCTACAAAAGTTAAATCCATGCTAAGCAGTTGTGGTGCCTTTGTTTTGAAAAACATATTCACTCTCCTGGGTGTTTGTTGAGACTTGTGGGGAATAAAAATAGACAGTTATTTGAAACATTTTATTTAAACAGTCTTTTAGAATAATTAATAGAAATGCACACAGATGTATCCTGCTCATGCAGTACACTGCTAATTATTAGTCTTTTACCAGCAAATTTCCAGATCATGGAAACCATCCCTGTAGTTTTTACGTCTTGCCTATTTGCCCATGATGCTGATATGAAGTAAATAACATCTTCTTACATCACTACCGCTATCTTTACAGTGCAAGCTTTAATCAACTTTTATTAATTAAGTGAGGGACCAAATTTTCTGCCTAGTAACGTCACTCCAAAGACTGTGATCAAAAAAACATGATGACTTCAAAGATCAGAGAAAAAGCTAATAATGAAATCTGCTGCATACAAATACAATTTTGAAGTTCCTTTGCAAACACAAATGAATAAGCTTCTTGTTGAAGGAAGTGCAAGACTCAGTTTGCTGTTGCAGGGTTCTCTGCATTGTTTTATTTCTATCCAGGGCTGATCTTTCAATCTTAGCATGCCTAGTCTTCAGGGACAGATCTTAGTGAAGACAAAGTAGAAAGGTTTTGGAATTGAATGCCACACATTGGAGGCAAGCTGAGAATGGCAGCCAATGCCCAGATAAATTTCAGTAAACCTTCCTATAAGACAAGCCTTCTGCAATATTAGCAGCTCTCACAGCTGTCTCTTCCTTACGGATATTTAATTGACCCAGCTTGCATACAATGGCACCCTTGATATTGATCTGAGAAATTACTATTTTGAGCAGGTTTACAAGTAGCTGCATTTATTGACAAATTTAAGTGAAATCAAATAATTTTTAAATAATTGGCTTCTAAGTACTGAATTCTTTTTCATTCACTTCTTTCATGTATCGTAAATCAATGTCATGATCACCAAAATGTCTGATGAGGATATTTTCCAGGACTTTGCTGTACATGTACAAAACTAAACAAATGAAACATTTCTAGTGTTTTGAGTTTGCATGTGTTGATCATTATTCATTAATTGAAATGCAGCAGATAATGTTACTTGTTTATTTGCAGACAAGATTCTTCATACTAAAGATTACTTTTCTCTACCCTTAGCTAGTCCTATTATAACAATTAATAATTAAAGTGGATATGTCAATGTTTTCATTATTTGTTACTGATCTTATGCCAGCTACATGGTTGTATAGGAATATTCATTTTTTAATGGCTCTCCACCATTTTTCCACCTGGGATTTAGCCTCACCCTTCACCCTTGCCATAAGCAATGCAAAATACATCAATTTCTCCAGTCTGTCCAACCAGAAGTGGTTCTGTAGCTTTCTACCGTTTTTTGAAATTCAGTCTCCCTGACATTTCTGTTCTTCACTGTAGTTGTCTCAGGAATGTATCCTACCTGGAACATGGCTAGAAATTTATATTATTTTACCCCTTTCATTAAAAAATGAAGATAGTCGTAAAGCAACACAGTATCCAACCATGCCAGACGCACCACTGTAGGAATTTGTATTCCCAAAATGTCCAGTAATATTACACTTTTCAATAGAAAAATTCCAAGGCTAAAAGACTTATTCTATTAAGCTACATGATCAGCTCTTTCTCTTCTTAGATAAAAGTCCATGTTTGCGTAGTCTGCAGAGTCTCCTCGTGAATGAAATTCAAAGCTAACTGACCCTCTTTGATTTGGAGCACAGAAGGGAAAAGGAAATCCTCACACAGTTCTGTCTAATCTGCTCTATCCCCATCCTAAGCCCCAGTCCCACAGACACACACAAGTGGAAAGGTGCTAAATCCTGAACCACTGGCACTAGTGTTAAAATTCACTTTTCACAGGCTCACAACCTGTAATGTGGAGGTTCTGCAGGACAAAGTAATTTTATTTGAACACTGTTCTTTTAGAGTACTATCGCATCTCTCTCCATTGCCATCTTACCCTCAGGAAACCATCCTACCACCTTGACATGACTCCATGCCTGTTCTACCTTAATGTCCTCTTCAGGCTACTCTGTATCTCACTAAGTCACCTTCTCTGCACAGGGTTTTTTAAGAGGAAAGGCTTACAACAGACAGCAATCTCCCATACTGCACAAAGCTGCCCAATCTTACTACTGCTTACGCAGTGTAACCTCACCTTTGCCACCAACAGTCAGCCTCCACCTTTCAGGACTTCTGTATCTCACTATCACTTGTCCTGTGGATTACTCCAAATTTAAAAGTTTTTCCTTTTGGTGCACAAAAATCATTAGAAGAATGACACTTAAAACATCACTAATGAAATTACAGAGATACTGTACAAAAAGTAAAATAATGTCCCTTAATTAGATAATAGATTAAAAACTCTTAATAAACTTGCATAAAGTTAGTCAATCAATGCTATTCTCAGTATCCCAAGAGCAATTAAAATTCAGTGTTCTGCAAGTTCTTTTTAATGATTTGGCAAGGTCTCTTTTGGAACTATGATATGCACTGTATTAATACCAGAACATTATACAAGAAGGTATATGCATTATGCAAGATTCTTACTGCAGCAGATTTGTGCGTCCTTCAGGCAAAATGGCTCACCAAGAGACCCAACTATTAGATCTCAAATGTTAATAAATAAGAGTTACATCCAGTGGCTCTGAAGTCACTCCATAAAATTGTGAAATTGTGTGAGAGTATCCATCTATTGTATGATCAGTCTGGTGGTGTGGATGAGTTTCTAGAAGTGTGGTTGCGACAGCAAAAATAAGTATGGCTTTTCCTTGCATGTAGATACATTCTCAGAGGTCACAGGACTGCAACACATCATTTTTTCAAATCTTTATTGAAAGGGGACATAATAATTCATAAACATGCTCATTTTATCTGTCCCTTCAGCAGCTGCTTTGTATGTACAGCAATTACTTTTTAATATTAACGTGTTTACAGCAGAATTCATCAGTACACATTGGTCCTTTTTAAAACAGGTTTGGAGATAAAAAGTACTTGAAATGGTTGTAAAACCATCATTTAAAAAAAAAATTAAAGATTAAAGTAGTTTTAGAAAAATCACTTTTAACAACCTTATTCTTACCAGTACATGTTGCTTGCATATAGTCATTTCCTGTGACTGTATGATGGTGATTACATTTTGCAATCTTGTTTATATTCATTTACTATCTCCTATAAGAAATACTTTGAAAAAAATATATATATAAGTGTAATTTATGTGAAGAACATCTTATCTGTCAGTACAGCCAACAGGATGCCTGTGAAGTTCTAAGGCGGTCTGTGACAAAGGAAGACTTCTCAAGCAGTCCAAAACCTAAAGATATTACAGCAGGCTACCCTATTTCTATTATGAAGGCTACCCTACATTCTAAAATCTGTTCCTCACTTTCAGGAAGCCAGAACTACCAGGAAATTTGTTCCCATACAAAATATTTTGAAAGATAGGGAAGGTCTTGAAAACCAAGCCACACCTTAACCTGCCAATGGGAAAGACACCACTACCTCTGAACCTCTGAAAGATGCTGGATGCATTGTCTGTCTCATTGCCAATGCAGCTCCTTAGCTTCTAACATAGGGAGAAGTGTCAAGGTTATGAAGAACATTTACCATTGAGAATGATGACTGAAAACTCAAGTCGGGAGTTTCAAGATAGCTCATCCTCCTCCACAGTAACATACAGGGTTGTTTGGATATATATATATATATTTTAATTGGGAGGATACATGTATATGTCCTGGATTCAGTTAGGATAGAGTTAATTTTCCTCCTAGTAGCTGGTAGGGTGCTATGTTTTGGATTAGGATGAGAAGAGTGTTGATAACATGCTGTCATTTGTTTTTTGGGTTTTGTTTTTTCTTTGAACAGCATATCTAATGGTGTCTGAAGGCTTGCTACAGATCTGAAGGTCTACCTTATTAAAGACTGAGGTTTGTGGAGAATGCTTGCATTGAGTCCTAGTACCTAATGGCTTCTGGAGCAGTGGAGAAGTCATTGGCTATTTCCTAGAAACAGGTCATATTAAAGCATTTCATCGTTTAGTCTTACCACAGGAGAGAAACACAAATGTTCATTTGTTGATCCCTGACACCATATGGCAAGCCGCAGAAAATCTTTAAGAACTTTTAGTTCTGCAAAATAGTCTGCTAAAATAATCTGGAGATTCACACATAATCATTTTGTGCTTTGTCAGGCTCATTCAAGCAGTATTTTGGTAAAGGCAGCATTTTCCAAAGGAACTGTTGTCCTAGTTTTAGAATTCACTGAAAAAAATAACTTCATTTTGTCTAATGCCTACAGCCTAATTTAAATAGAGAAATACTTCAGCTCTATCAGTTGAGAATAGAAAAAGTAAGTGGATACAACAGTATTAGACAGTTTATGGCAAAACTGATTCACAGTTTTGAAACCATTGGAAAACTTCCCCTCACGTAAAAAGATATGCCAACCAAACTGTCACTGTAAGAACTGTTTTTCTTGGACTCTTGGAGCTTTTTCTCTTCAACTGATCCAGACTCAAAACCCAGCATCTCTTGTGTCAGCTGTACCATATCCACCTAATCCCTCGAGCATTCAGACCACACTCTGTGATCAAGCAAGCGCACTGTAATTTTGTAAGTTCTAAAGCTGCATGTTTTTCAGTAACACACAGTCTCTCTCCATGAAATCGGAGTGCAGACATACTATTCATAGGATCCAACACACCAAAGAAAGTATTTAAATAACAAAGATCTAAGATTGTTGTGCACACAGCCAGAACTCCTTCACAAGAGCAGCAGTATAAAAAGCAGTATATTGTAGTTTGATATATCACAAATAATAAGCCAGAGCCCAGAGAGTATTTTCCAATACATTCAACTCAGTCTAACAGATGTGAATTAACAAAACATTTTGGATGCTCCTTAATGATAGCACCTTTTTCTGCTCAGTTCAGGTAAAAGTACAATCAGTCCCTGCTATGAATCTTTACATTTTCCCTAACAACTCCTGGTTTACTCAAGTTCAAAAAAAGTTCATTACAGTTCAGAAAAGACCTCACCATTTTTAATCTCTATTTAAAATGAACTCTTTAGGACAAGGATGTTTTCTACCAGTCTGTGATCAATGTCTAGCATAACAGACCCAGGATCTCCACAGAGCTCATAAAAGTATTAAGAATAGTAACACCATGTTAGCATACAAGCCATGCAAGCGGTAATAATTTATATAACCTTCTCATCTGCTGATACTGTTAGCTCAGTTCTCGCCCTTCTCTCTCTCTTCTCTGCAGGGAACTTCCGAAGTTATTCATCTCATACAAGTTTAAAAAATAAAAATAAAAAATTGAGCTTCACTCAAGTGCATCAGGGGTTCTGTGAAAGTTTGTCACAGATTATGTGTCAATGTGGGCACTGTTACGTAGAGGGTGCATTATTGATAAAAGTTAAATATTTCATCTTTCTTTGCTATCTCTAAACAAAACAGCCATTTACTTACTGGAACACTGAAAGTTCAGCCTTTTCAATATTATAACACGGAAACATGCGGCAAAATTCTCTCTGAAGTAAACAAATACCATGTCCTCTCTGCAGCTGTGGCAGAGGAAATTCACTGCATTTACTCACTCCCCAGACAGGGGTCTGCAAATCCAGAACAGTCCTGGGTGGGTGGGAGGGAGCAGTGGTGCCCTGGGATGTGCTCAGCACTCTGCCCAGAGTGCACCCGAATGGGAGGAGGACAGGTTCAAATCTACCTTTATCTCACTCCCATAGGCCAAGTCCAACCCATCCTATTAGCTGCATGCAGGTGTTTCTGAGTGTGTTTGTGCTTTAATTATTCATAACATCAGCTTCATATTTTATGGATTATTCTGCATCAGTACTAGTACTTGCCTCGTGCATTATGCATGCACCTGATTCTGTTCTGGTGGAAGGCATAAAAGATACAAAGCATGTCTCTCACCTGTAAGCTTCTGATTAGAAAAGAGTGCTTCTAACCCTGAGCCTGAAATGAATCCCAAATGTGTCTTCCTTTGTCCCATAACTGCACTTTGACAAACAAAAGGTGGATTTTTTTTCCTCTTCTCTCTCACTCAAGCTCTCTTTATTTGACTTTATGGCTATGGCCAACTTATAACCAAAAAAAAAAAATTCCATTACAAAATGAACATTTTTCCAAGTCCCAGTTCAGAGCCACTGTCTACTAAAAAAACATAATAAAGACTATTTTTAAGATAAGTATCTCTGAATGAACCAAACTCATCAAGTCTGAAGTCTCAAAACATGGTCACTGCATTGCTGTTTTATTGTGATAGGCATCAGAGAAGACAGAAATCTGTTTTTATCATGCTAATACAGCTCACTGTACGGAATATGAAACAAATTATTGATAAGTTTGATAAGCAGAAATCCAAGTGAGAGTTATTTTATTATTATTATTGCTAATTTCATTGCACCATATACCTTGCTGGTGATGCTGTATTCTTTACTTCTCTTCCCCAGTGTAACTCAGTCACAGACTGTCCCCACCAGGCCTCAGCTTTTTAAAGATGTTTTTCAGGATCAGCCTGAGGAGGAAATGATTTTATTCCACAAGGAAAATTCAGGTTGTGTGGGGGAGAAACTTGCTCATAGGGACACAGTCTGGCATAACTCCCACACGGGCAGGTACCCAGGAAGACACCACCTATAACCATTTACCCCCAGGGAAGGGTTCTGGCCCCACCAGCCCAGTAGTAGCTGGGGATTTAGACTTGTGGAAGTGTTACTTTGAAAGCAACAAAACCTGAAGCTTTTCTTTGGTTACTCTGACAGTGTCACAGAGGATACTGCTTCATCCTGCTGCTCCCTGCAGCTTTCACTGAATGCAATGTTTATGAGGGTCCTACCACGATGGCTTGTGGTGACACAACAATTCTGATAAGTCTCACTCTGCCTATGGTGCAAACAGCCAATCTACAAAAATAAATATTCTAGTCTGTCTTAAGAAGATAATTATTTGTAATTAGATGGCTATATATTGATAAAGACTGGCTATTTCAATGTAGAAATCTTTTAATTATCTTTTGGAGTTCTCTGAAAAGGAAAAGACCTGGACAGATTCAGCTGCAAAATAAGATGTCTTGGCAGTCGTCAGAGAGTCGAGGTAAAGCAAAGCCAGGCAGTGCCTAGGCAGGGGACAGCTCTGGGAATATATACCTTCATATGCTCTCTTTACCCCACCAAAATACTCTCAGAGGTATCATCTGTAAAGTCAGAGATGTCTTTAGCAGGTTGTCCTTGATAGAAAGCGAAACTTGTCTACGACCATGTCTGCTCAGAAGCAGCAGCTAGGCTGGCTTATTGGCAGCTTCAGATCAGGTCCCCTCAGGCTTCAGTGTGGCAGAGCTGTAGGGTTTCTGGTAAGGGCTCGGTACAGGACACCACGGCATTGCCAGTTCTTTTCATAGCACCATTGCTTCTTGAGGTCCCACTTCTCAACAACATGTGAAGACTTGACAGCTTGCATGATTTCAGCCTTCCAGAAAAAAAGCACCGAGCTTTGTATCAGGAATAAAAACAAAAAAAATAATTAAAAAAAAAAAATCAGACAAATTAAAATGAAAACAAAAGTAAACAAACAACAACAACAAAACACAACCAACAATCCCCAAGCTGAAATATTTAAGTGGTACCATTATTATTTTTTTTTTGACTCTTGAAGTCAGAAGTATCAGGCAAGAACACAAAGCACACTGCTGTTTGACTGGAGCAATGCAGGGAAGGCTGCAAACCTGCACGTTCTCCATCACAAGCTGGTCTGTGCTACATGAATGCTGGTGACAGAAGAAGAGAATGAGGGTATTTGCACAGTAGTAGCACAGAGAGCTGCCTACTGAGAAATCCCACTTGCCAGGGCTTGCAGGCTGCTCCCCTGGTACAGACACCAGCTAATTGGTCATCAATGATGTCCTTGCAAATGCAGCAAGCTAACTTTCAAGGAATATTGCCATGATAGCTCTAGCGAAGGCTAAGCCATGAAAGGGTTCCTCAATTACACAGCAATATTTTAAGAAAAACATAGCAAAATTATGTAAATAGATTTAAATAGCAGCCTCCTGCATTCTTGGTAATTGTTTTGCCTCCTACACCCAGAGTACTGAGTTCTGAGCAGGAGAAGAGTCCGAAAGTAATTATAGCCAAGCAACATCAGCCCTCGGTCCCAGATGACATTAATCAGCATCCTGCACTTAAAACATTATGGTTATTCAACACAGGGAGACTGATGATTGATTCAAGGTGTTACTTTTCCCCATTGCCTTCAGCAGGACTGCTAGCTGCCTTCACTGAGTTGCCTGACAGCCTTTCTCCACTATCATAGCTGGGCAACAGACAGAGGGTTTGGAGAGAACATACCTATTATGTGTGTCTGCAAACCATAAGAAAACTATGTCAGCCAAGAAATTACAGGCCCTATTTTTAATCCATGTCAGACTTAATGAACTAAAAATATTTTACCTGCCTTCTCTAGTCGTGCTCCCCAACTAGGTGTTCCTTAGCAAAGTTTCATCAAATGAAGATTTTTTTTCCCAGTCATGCTTAGGAAACAACAACAACAACAACAACAATAATAATAAATCTGTGCTTTTGCTCACAGTTGTCTTGACTGAATATCTTCCTCCATTCCCTTGCCAGAGTATTGTTTACTGTCACACTTATGTTTGCTAATATGCACAGCCCTGCTCTACCGGTGGCAGTGGTTTGCACCAGTCTCCACGAGACGGCAGCTCTCTTTGCTGCTCAGCCACAGTTCAAGCACACAGCAACATCAGGAGACAAAACCTGCCCTTCAGCTTTCCAGCCCACCCTGGTGTTCTCTTACTAAATGTAATTATAGTTTGCTTGTTTTCCATTTGCATATTCGGCAGCGTTCACAGTTATTCCCACCCTACTACTTCTGAGTTTTGTCAGCCAGCTCCTATTTTTCTTATCCCAGAACATATGATTTGGATGTTTTCTCGTCAATTTTTCCAATGGCTGAGAAAAGTTCTGTGTGCCAGCAGGTGACTGACATTAATGTCGTAATTGACATAAATGACCTTAAGGAAACAATTTTTGCTACACTTCATCTCTTACTTAAGCCTGAACAATTCCCCTAACACACAGAAACGAAACATACAAGGAGCAAACACGACCTGGGAGAACCATTTTCCTTCTAAGGAGTTCCTCTTACACAGTTACTGCTATTGGCCAGACTCAGGAGTACACATACACAGAATCACAGAATCTCTAGGTTGGAAGAGACCTCAAGATCATCGAGTCCAACCTCTGACCTAACACTAACAGTCCCCACTAAACCATATCCCTAAGTTCTACATCTAAACGTCTTTTGAAGACTTCCAGGGATGGTGACTCAACCACCTCCCTGGGCAGCCTGTTCCAATGTCTAACAACCCTTTCAGTAAAGAAATTCTTCCTAACATCTAACCTAAAACTCCCCTGGCGCAACTTTAGCCCATTCCCCCTCGTCCTGTCACCAGGCACATGGGAGAACAGGCCAACCCCCATCTCGCTAGAGCCTCCTTTAATATACTTATACAGAGTGATAAGGTCACCCCTGAGCCTCCTTTTCTCTAGGCTGAACAAGCCCAGCTCCTTCAGCCGCTCCTCATAGGACTTGCTCTCCAGGCCCCTCACCAGCTTCGTCGCCCTTCTCTGGACCCGCTCAAGCACCTCGATGTCCTTCTTGTAGCGAGGGGCCCAGAACTGAACACAGTACTCGAGGTGCGGCCTCACCAGAGCCGAGTACAGGGGGACGATCACCTCCCTAGCCCTGCTGGTCACAGTGTTTCTGATACAAGCCAGGATGCCGTTGGCCTTCTTGGCCACCTGAGCACACTGCTGGCTCATATTCAGCCGACTGTCCACCATCACTCCCAGGTCCTTCTCTGCCTGGCAGCTCTCCAGCCATTCCTCTCCCAGCCTGTAGCTCTTCTTGGGGTTATTGCGCCCCAGGTGCAGGACCCGGCACTTGGCCTTGTTAAACTTCATACAGTTGACCTCAGCCCATCGGTGCAGCCTATCCAGATCCTCCTGCAGAGCCTTCCTACCCTCAAGCAGATCGACACACGCACCTAGCTTGGTGTCATCTGCAAACTTACTGAGGGTGCACTCAATGCCCTCATCCAGATCATTGATGAAGATGTTAAAGAGGACCGGCCCCAGCACCGAGCCCTGGGGGACGCCACTAGTGACTGGCCTCCAACTGGACTTGGCTCCATTTACCACAACTCTCTGGGCCCGGCTATCCAGCCAGTTTCTAACCCAACGAAGCGTGCGCCAGTCCAAGCCAAGAGCAGCCAGTTTCTTGAGGAGAATGCTGTGGGAAACGGTGTCAAAAGCCTTGCTGAAGTCAAGGTAGACCACATCCACAGCCTTTCCCTCGTCCACCCAGCGCGTCACTTTGTCGTAGAAGGAGATCAGGTTTGTCAAGCAGGATCTGCCTTCCATAAACCCATGCTGACTGGGCCTGATCGCCTGCTTGCCCTTCAAGTGCCGCATGATGACTCCCAAGAGGATCTGCTCCATGAGCTTCCCTGGTACTGAGGTCAAACTGACCGGCCTGTAGTTCCCCGGGTCTGCCCTCCGGCCCTTCTTGTAGATGGGCGTCACGTTTGCTAGCCGCCAGTCAGCTGGGACCTCCCCCGATAGCCAGGACTGCTGATAAATGATGGATAGGGGCTTGGCCAGCTCCTCTGCCAGTTCTCTCAGTACCCTTGGGTGGATCCCATCCGGCCCCATCGACTTGTGCACATCCAAGTGCCGTAGCAGGTCACCAACCAGTTCTTCGTGGATGGTGAGGGCCACATCCTGCTCCCCGTCCCCTTGCACCAGTTCTGGGTACTGGATATCCAGAGAGCAACCGGTTTTACCACTAAAGACTGAGGCAAAGAAGGCATTGAGCACCTCCGCCTTTTCCTCATCTCTTGTAACTAAGTTTCCCCCCGCATCCAGTAAAGGATGGAGATTCTCCTTAGTCCTCCTTTTTGTGTTGATGTATTTATAAAAGCGTTTTTTGTTATCTTTAACGGCAGTAGCCAGCTTGAGCTCCAGATGAGCTTTGGCCTTCCTAATTTTGTCCCTGCACAGCCTCGCTACATCCTTATAGTCCTCCCTAGTGGCCTGCCCAATTTTCCAAAGATTATAAACCCTCTTTTTCCTCCTAAGCTCAAGCCACAATTCTCTGTTGAGCCAGGCTGGTCGTCTTCCCCGGTGGCTCATCTTTGGGCACATGGGGATAGACCGCTCCTGTGCCATTAGGATTTGCCTCTTGAATAGCACCCAGCCTTCCTGAACCCCTCTGCCCTTCAGAACCGCCTCCCATGGGACTCCACCAACCAGTGTCCTGAGCAGCCTAAAGTCAGCCCTCCGAAAGTCCAATACAGTGGTTTTACTGGTTCCCTTCCTGGCCCCGCCAAGAATAGAGAACTCCACCATTTCGTGGTCACTCTGCCCAAGACTGTTCCCGACAATTACATCCTCCACCAGTCCTTCTCTGTTTGTGAAGAGAAGGTCTAGCAGGGCACCACCCCTGGTAGGTTCACTAATCAGCTGCGTCAGGAAGCTATCTTCCACTTTCTCCAGAAACCTCCTAGACTGCTTCCTCTGGGCTGTGTTGTGCTTCCAGGATATGTCAGGGAAGTTGAAGTCCCCCACGAGTACAAGCGCCGACGATTTCGCAACTTCTGTCAGCTGCCTGTAGAACTCCTCATCCGTCTCCCCATCCTGGTTCGGCGGTCTATAGCAGACCCCGACCAGGACACTAGCCTTGTTGTCCCTGCCGATCCTAACCCAAAGGGACTCGACCTTGTCATTCCTAGCCTCGAGTTCTACAACATCGAAAGACTCTCTAATATAGAGAGCCACACCGCCACCCCTTCCGTGCTGCCTGTCCCTTCTGAAGAGCCTATAGCCAGGCATCGCAGCACTCCAGTCATGAGACTGGTCCCACCACGTTTCCGTGATGGCAACCAAGTCGTAGCCTGCCCGCTGCACGATGGCTTCCAGCTCCTCCTGTTTGTTACCCATGCTGCGTGCATTGGTGTAGATGCACTTCAGCTGGGCCTTTACCTTATCCTCCGGCCTTGCCACTGCTCCCCCTGGTACAGCCCCAACAGTCCTCGCTCCAGCCCCATCCCCCTTCTTACCTAGTTTAAAGCCCTATCAATGAGCCCCGCCAGCTCCTGGCCCAGGATCCTTTTTCCCCTAAAGGATAGGGACCCGTCTACGGCCACCAGACCAGGTGCTGAGTAAACTGCCCCATGGTCGAAAAACCCAAGATTTCTGCGTAGGCACCAGCCCCGGAGCCACGTGTTTAACAGGTGGGCTTTCGTTGTCCTCTCCGTACCCCTCCCTGTCAACGTAGGGACGGACGAAAAAACTACTTGCACTCCTGCTCCGTCCACTAACCGTCCCAGCCCCCTAAAGTCTCTTTTGATAGCCTTCAGGCTTCTGTTGTCAATGTCATCAGTGCCCGCCTGGATTATCAGGAGCGGATAATAATCAGAGGGGCGCACCAGGTTGGGGAGCTTCCTGGCCACGTCCCTGACCCTGGCCCCAGGGAGGCAGCAGACTTCCCTACGGGTAGGGTCAGGCCGACAAATAGGGCCCTCTGTCCCCCTAAGGACAGAGTCTCCCACGACAATCACCCTTCTTTCTTTCTTGGTGGAGGCAGTTCTGATGCGTGGAGTCGACCTCCTCGCCCTAGGCATCCTCCTGGGAACACTTTCTATCTCTTCCTCAGCTACCGGTCTCTCAATCTCCAGGGCCTCAAACCTGTTTTGTAAGGGCACCTGGGAAGGTGGGGCCGGAGGGGGAGGGCATCGCCTGCCACGTCGCACAGGGACCTGTCTCCACTCCTCCTCAGCTCCCAGATCCCCTCCCTCAGCCCGACGGCGACAGGGCAAGGGGGCCACCCCCGTTTGGGGTGTCTCACCCCGGTACCTCTCCTTGATGCCCTGCAGGGAGTTGCTCCAGAAGTCAATCTCCCGCTCACACTCCCTAATGGCCCTCAGCCTCTCCACCTCCTCCTTGAGCTCCGCCACCATGCGGACCAGGTCATCCACCTGCTCACACCTCACACACGCAGCGTCCCTGCCTCCCGTTGATGGCAGCAGCAGGCTCTGACACTCCCTGCATCCGTTGACCTGAACCGCTGCATTCCTTAACAGGCAGTCGGTCTGGGTGTGTACCGACCTCCTGCAGAGCGCTCCGTGCCTGGTGGAGACCATTATCACCTTGCTAACGACTGTCGTTAACAGGTGCTCGTGTGGGAGGGTGTTACTCTCCGCCCTTCCTGCTCGCCCTGCCTGCGCGAACTGCCGCGCCACTCCCTGTTTGCCCGTCCTGGTCGCCGCGCTCCTGGTCGCTCGCGCTCCCTAGGGGCTGCTTTTGAACGGCCGGGGAGGGGACGCTGCTGGCTCCGCCTTCGCCTCGTCAGCGTCCCTCACGAGGGCTGCCGGCTCCTGGCGGCTCCCTGAAGTCGGCTCGATGCCGGAAAGTTAGCCCTGCCTGGCCCGATCCCCCGCTCCGCTGCAGAACGCGTCTGCCCCGGAGCCGATCGCCTCTTATCTATTCAGCAACAGATTTCAAGTTGTCATTCAGCTCTTGCTCACCTGTCCAAAAGAAACTCTTCAATAAAAAGGGGATAGTAAGGGAACAGTGACTGTGATTCACCCATCACTTTAAAGGGGCTATATGGATTTTTTAGCAATGCTAACACGCAGGATCAAATTTTGTTTGCTTTCTTTCTTTCCTTTATAGAACCATCCTCTTCCCTTAGTCTCTTATTAGAACTGGATATTTCACTTAGATTTGAAGTTCTGGGTACCTGCCTTTCTAGATAAAATAAGCTGGATCTCAACCCTTTTGCATGCAACTAAGATAAAGCAAGGAGTAAATATCCTACATCTAGATTTACAGAGCTCTTTTTATCTCTAAAGTGCCTTGCAGGCATTAACCTCATAATCATTAAATATTGATATTTGCATGATTAATGCTTTGTTGTTACATTATATAAGAATGATACAAATGTTAGGAGAAGTAATCTGCCTTGGAAGCAAGCCATGAACTTGCAGATATTAAGTCTGTAACTTGTGTTTTACATGTGCTCCTATTAAAAAAATGGCAGTTTTAGAAATAGATCTGTGGATATAGTGATCCCAATGCAATATTCTGAGCTTCACTTTAGCATCATCCTGCAACAATAATTGGGCTGGAATTAAAATATTATGCCTAGAAAGACCGTTTTCTGCACCAAGTATTCTTCAAGGACTTGTGCAGCAAGTCCTCTGGATGGGAGTTTTTTATGGCCTCATCTACATCACAACTATAATGCTTTCTTTTGTACAGTAAAGGCGATGGAAAACAACTGCTAAGGAGACATTTTTCCATCTCTCTGAGTTTACTCATTTCTTGCATAACTATTTTGTGACTTTGGATTATTTTTTTTTTTTGCCATGGCTGACAAAGGGGAAATTTTATACATCAAAAATATTCTTCATTTGACTAGTAAGTTGCTTTCTCATAACTTAAAAAGCTAGTAGTTAACTGCACCCAGTAAGACAAGTATTAAAAGCAGATCTTCAGGTGATCTAATTTAATACAACTTTGGCAGAGTTATACTAAGTTACCATAGCTGAGGAAAGCATCCCAGAGGGTCTCACTGCTATTTATTTTTCTACTATACATCACTGATAGGTCAGAAAATTCCTGTTTTTTATTAATACAGTTCCTGCAAGAATTACATGGAGATAATGAATGAAACCAAGAAAATTATTTCTAATGTAGTCGACCTGCTTTATCCAGCATCTTTCCCCTACTTCTAGTATTACTCCTAAGATTCAGTGTAGAGGGCTCTTTTCAGCTAATTGCCACTTGAAGAGAAGCAAGAAGCAATTGACTAGATTTTTTTTTAATTTTTTTTTTAAAAAACCCTTGAAAGGTGGTTAATTGTAAACTGCAAGTGATTGTGCTGGTATTTTTAGTACTTGGCCAGAAAGAAAATCCTTCCCTCTTCTTCTCAGTGAGTTTATAATAGACTCTAAAGGTTGTAAGTGCTAAGGAATGGAGAAAAGTGAATAAAAATACAAATTTAAAGCTTAGTTATGTATCAGGTCATTGAGTGTTTGTATCAGAAATGACTGGACTTTTTCTATACTGGATCTATAAGTAGATTTAGCATAACTTTGCTGTCCTTATAGTGTTTTGCTTCACCCTGTTTCATCTTCCATTCTGTGAAGTCAGAGCATCTTTCCACTACAGTTGTTCTTTGGGAGTACTCCAGGTGCACTGCTTCACCTCCTCCCACACCAAATGTATTCAGTTTGGAGCATCCCAGCATGAGATGCTACAAATAACTGTCCTCCAACCTACCTGATGTGACCAGATCTCCCAGAAGAGATGGTGGAAAGTTCCCTTACCTAATCCAGCAATTGCCCTCCGCTGGGAAAGCTTGGAGATGTCTGGCTCAGCTCTGCAGATGCATAAATAGATCCTCTGAGACCTGTTGCATAAGACCTGTCATAAAACAATAAAGGATGTTTTATGTTATTTCTAAGATGAAATCACTTGCTTCTCTGTTTTTATGTGTTGTCCCTAAATATACCCTCCAGCTTCTGGACAGTGGTAACAAACATGCTTTTATGATTATGATAAACTGTAAAAAGGTTGCTCAGCTATTAAAGGGCTAGACAGAGCCATTAAAAGAGTCCAGGAAAAAGATGGTAGCCAAGATGTAGTAGTCCTGTGACATATTATTCTTTAAATATCTGCTGATATAAATTCTTACCCTTTTTTCCTTTTGCTCTTAACTGTTGACTTGCAGGATGGCAGTTAGCTTATGAGCAAACTACAAACCTCCATGCACTGTTAAAGGAGTGTTAGCTGGTATAACACAATTCTGCTCTGTGCAGTAAAATGGTATGCAGTAAACATACCTGGCAAAACTGTATAGAATGTCAAATGACAACTTTCCTGGTTTTGTGATGAATCCATGGAAGTGTTAAAATCTGATCCAATTGAAAGAAGCCTTCCTGACTGTATCAGAAGATTTGAGATATATGATAACTGAAAATGGATTCCAAGCACTGTAGAGTAGAAGATTTATCTCAAATCAGAATAGAAACCCTGAAAGTCCACGCTGAACAATTGTACAGAATGAACCTGGGACTACATTGGAAGAGCAGCCCAGTTGTGTAATATTCTTCTGGACATACAGCAAATTCATAGCCATTCTCCACTTACTGTTAAACTAATACAGGCTGTTGAATTTATTCTCTCAATTTATGCCTTTCTAGGGCAGCAAAAGTCTTGCAATGATTTTTACTTTAAATATATACATATACATATACATATACATATACATATACATATATATAACTTTTATATATTTTATATGTTATATTTTATATATTATTATATAAAATTATATAAAATATAATTATAAATTATATAGTTATAATTTATATATAATATATAATATGTAATTATAAAATATATATTATATTTTATATATTATTATATATATATATATATATATATATATATATATATATATATATAACTTTTAAGTAACTCACATTTTTCAGTCCCCAACACCATGCACACAAGCCCTACCCTGAACAAAGGCTATTATCTGTACCAGCTCTGCAGTGTGATTTGGTTTTATGATGATGCCCATTGGGAACTGGCCTAGATTGTATTTACAAACACTCAGACCAGTTTTGCATTTGATAAGGAGATTTCCAAATGCAAACCAACATCCCAACAGTGACAACCTAGTTATATACCTGTGGAGTTCTGAAGGACAGAGAACATTTTCGTACTGTACCACCACCACCAGCACCATCCTAAGAACTATTATTATCATCCATATTCAGAGTGTCAGCATTAATTTTCCAACATAACATATGTCATTAGAGCTTGCTATAATCTTGGCACCGCTGGATTGTGCTGTTATTTTTGGCCTGATAACTAGGACCAAGGACAGCTGTGGCACCACCCTGATCATATTGATATTAGTGGCAGGACCAACAATAATCTGATGGAAAGTGAGATGGAAAAGGTGTTTGTTACCCACAAGCAAACAGCAGAAAGAGGGAAAGCACAGGAAAACCCACCTATTGTATTATGTTTTTTGGCAGGACCAGTTTAATCAAACATGTATACAACAGTGTAACAGGAGCAAGTAGCAGTCTGCCAAATCTGTGTGTCTAACTGCTCCTTTATCCCCCACGTAAGAAATTTCCACAGAACTGTACAGAGGTCAGGGCTACCAAGCATATTTTTCTAACACATCTCCATTGTATATCGTGTGTAAATCATCCCTAGAGATCATAGAATTATTAGATGTCATGACAATAATGCCAGCAATGTTGTAAAGTCTAGGTGCACATGGAATATTATCTAAAATATGTCCCACATTAATGTCAGCAAGCTCTGCTTAAAATCTGATTCTAAACTTCCAGAAGCTTGTTTTGATCTACAGTAATTAGCATTCATTCATTAAAATTCATTATTTACAAATATGCATATTGTGAAAGCAAAAAAGTTGTGCACATAAAGAGAAATTAAATATTTTATTATGTAAGCCTATTTGTATTGGGTATCTATGTCTGACTTTACATTATAGCTATATTTTGTTATCTTGCTTAAGCATAGCATCAATATAATTTTTGGAGTGCAGCATATAATCAGACATCACAGTTGGGGGAATCTGTTCTTTTGCTACAGATTTACCCTGTGGCTTTATGCGAAGAGCTGGGAGTATAATGCCAGGATTCATTCTACCCAACTGCTCTTGTGACAAGCAAGCCTAATAAAGAGATTTTAGCAAGAAGTTATTTATTTATTTATCTTGTCTCCAGGTGAAACATTATTTTGAGGCCAAAGTATTTTTGAGGATTATTTTCATTTTGGTCACTACTTTTATGCTTCAATATGAAGAAATTAAAACTGGATCATTGCTATTACCTTTTGATATTCCAAAAATAACCCTTCATCAACAATTTTCCTAGACAAATACTGATTGGTGAAATACACTTTAATTCCCCTAAAAAATATTAAAAACTGGTCACTTTTTTAATAATCTCCAATTATTATGTAAATTTAATTATTGAATCAAATTTTATTTGTTTGTAACAAATTTTCAAATACATTCCATGATTTACCATGCTTTTGCAATTTATAGATTTTTAAATGATTTTTTTTTTTAATGTTACTTCACAGCTTCCTTATGCTGGACATTTACTATAGTGTTTACTACCTACTGAAAATAAAAAGTAACATGAAATAACAGTGAGGTAAAACCAGAACATTTAACATTTCTCATAACTTGTAATGAACACCTCTGAATGTAGGCACCGTGAAACAGTATATATCATCAAGACCTCATTTGGAAGTCTGGTGTTTAATCTTTAAATCTCAGTAAAATAAATTATGTTTATGTATGTCAAGGTAATTATCCCATCAAATGAAGGTGCTTTCACACAGCTCAAGTACAAGCAACAGTGATAGCTTTTTCATATTTTTAATACAGTTGGAAACATTTATTTTAGTAGCTACTGAATGGAAAAGAAACACTTCATGCTGCCATTTCCAACCTCCTTAAGGTATTATTTTTAAAACGACCTAAAGAATTCAAAGGCAGGGGCACAATTCTCTGTTGATTACATTTTATAAGTTGTTATAAATGTTTTATAAAATGGAATTGCTTGCTATTAAATACTCCAGGGTTTTAAAGTTATTTCTATAGACCTATTTTTAATTTATACAAACACACACAAAAATAGCTACATTAAAGGACGCGGCAAAGTCACCCAATTGAAAGTTAGCACATGCCAGAATTAGAGAGGGCCAAGAAATCTTCCTTCTATCTGCTTCTATGTGCAACTTCTCCACTGCAAGGAGCACTGCAAACACAGTGTGGAGTTAGAGACTAGATCAGATAGAGTGGGGGAAGAATTAAGTTTCAGCAGGCATTCATAACACTGGCAATTTCTAACTTTTCAATGCATGATCATGAATCCATTGACTCTTAATTTAAAATGCTGTGATCTTTTTAAAGGGAGAAGTTTACAGTCAGATTATAACATTACAATTACATTTCCCCAGCTATTTCTTTAGTTCTGCTGTCCCCAATGCTTCTCGCTCCTTTTCTTTTTTCTTGTTTTGCCTTTGCTTTTCTAATTTATGATGTTCTGCAGAAGACAAAAGCCCAGAAGAACTCAGTACACTGGCATCACGCCTGGAAAGGTGACATATTGCACATATATTTTTCATACATTTTCAAAAATATCTGTGCGATATTTTTTTTTTTGCATGGATTACTGTACGTGTTTGGCAGAGCAACACCCCTCCCTTTATGCTAGGCAACCACACAAGGACATTCTGCCTTCAGTTCCTGCTGAAACTTCCCACAGAAACATACTCCTTCAGAAAAGGATCCCTTGCTCAGAGCAGCTCTGAACTATTCTTGTAGCTGTCAGCAAAAGCTTGCAAAGCTCTTGCAGTGGGAATGTGCTGCTTTATAATAGATTGGGACGTGATCTGAAGCAAGAAGCAAGTAAGTATTTCAGGGTACGGTTCAAATCACAAGCTGAGCCACCACACAATACAATCCTTGGACAGAGTTCCTTATCTGAGAGTTATCTTATCTTTTCCTTATTCCTAATCTGCCTTTATGTGTTAGCACACCAAAAAAAAAAAAAAAGACTTTTCTTTAATAGTAGCTGCATCCAAGCTCTATCCCCCAGATGAAAGATTAAGCAAGTGAAGTAAAAAACACCTGGACTTCAAGAGGAATCTAACTTTAAAGCAAATCTGTGTTTTTTTTTTTCCCAAAGTTCTGCATTTGTCCTACCTGCACCCAAGATACCTGAGAACCTGGCAGGCTTCATCCAAATACACTTTGCTTTAGAGTGACTTCATGAGCTTGCTCAAGTGCAGAAGTGGCACATCACTGCAACCTCATGGACTCCACCTTGCAGCTGGCCAAGCTGTATTGGGCCTCTGAAAGAGGCTGCAGACAGGCTGATCCTGCATCACACAGATTCTTGACTGAGGACTCTCAGTGTGTGAAGCTATGAAATTCTCATTTACTCAATGCAGAAATTCAGAACTTACATTTTGCACCCGTACTTCTGATGTAGTAATTAAAAAAAGTGAGACAAAAATTCAGTACTAAACACTGAAGGCATTTTGGAAATCATAAGTCTCGAAGTTCTGTTCTTTGAAAGCCTGAAAATACTTCTTCCTGGAAACAGTTGTCTTTGTTCAGTCCTCCACTTCACACTTCAGATGCTAGAAACCTATATGCACAACCCTCTGTGTTTCATTTAAGGGCCAGGACTAACATTGTTAAGGATATTACCCTTTAGTCTGATGGTGAAACTAAAAGCCACCACTAAGGTCACTGAAGGAGAAAAAAAGTTAATGTAGGTTTCATCAAGACTCAGTGGAATATAAATTTAAGTCATTGTAATGCCAGTGGCTTTTTCCCTGGTTTTCAGGATTTCTATCTATAATTGAAATAAGATTTGGAAACTGTTGAATTGATCTATTAAAAACTAGTGTAATTTGTTTTTAGAGGTTTAGCTGTTAGTGAGCTGTTGTTCAACTACTGTGCAATATCTGTAGATAAAAGACATGGCGGACAAAAATACTGGTTGTGTCTTCACAGCTATTCAATATGTTTTTCTTCTGCACATTAGAATTATTCTGCAAAATCAGTCTAAAATCATGTACTTCCTGTTCATTATGAATAGAGGGAAGAAAAAGAAAAAAAGCACTTTTTCATTGATGGCAGATATTCCCACTGGTGTCCGTCAGTTTTGGATCAGACAGTATGGATCTCGTCTGATATATTCATATATTCAAAGGCAATAGGACAGCCAACATCTTCCAGCAATGCTGGATCATAACTTTATGAGCAATAAGGAAGAACTTACACTGCAGGTTTTAGGAGAACAATCTGCAAAGAACTGAATGCTCATGAAGATTGAGCACCACTAGAGATACCTCAGCTTACATACCTGAACCTTCAAACCATATCATGCCTTGACTCCCAAGCTCTGCTCATCTTGCTAGACACTCCCTTCCCAGACAAAGAGCCCAACTGAAATGGCAGGTACCTGAAATGCCCTTCAAGAGAAATTACCTTCTTGCTTGCTTTCCTCTTCTGAGTCCTCTCTACAGACCTGTGAAAGAGATAGAAGATTTATTTTATTTTATTTTATTTTATTTTATTTTATTTTATTTTATTTTATTTTATTTTATTTTATTTTATTTTATTTTATTTTATTTTATTTTATTTTATTTTATTTTATTTTATTTTATTTTATTTTTTAACTCACACAGAATTAAGTCAAAGGTAATAATGGTAATGTTTCTTTCCCATGTGCTTTACTTCACATTTGCTCACATTGAATTTCATCTGACGTTTTATTGTCCAGTCACTTGGTTTTAGTTGCTGCACCTTCCTGAGCCAGGTCCTGTGTATCAGTGGCTGTATACTTGTCATAACTGTAAGCATAACACTGGATAACTTAAGCTGCAGGGGAGGGGAGGCGGGGAAGTGTAAGGGTCTCTTTTAAGAAACAAGTTTTTCTAGGTGCACATGAGAACAATGGATAATATGCAGAGTAACCTACACCTGCTGTATCCAGTATCAAGGTCAGAGTGCTGAGGAAGTAGTGTGCAGCAGAAAATATTGTTCTGAGTTTTATTTAAAGGGATACCAGCTATTCTATCAGTTGCAGTCTGCACTCTTTCTATTGCTTTATTTAATCTTCTGTATATTGATAGCTATTTCCACAGACATTAAATGTCAATATTAATTTTAATTTTTTCAATATTAATTTTAAATTGTATGAAACCAGGAAAATGAAATAATGAAAATATACATGTATTAGCTGTCATCAGTACAGTCCTGGATTTCAAACTGCTGGAAACAAACATGGTTTATTCTTTTCCCACTAAACCAATCCCACTGGCTTCACTTAACACAGCTATAGAAAATATTCCTTTTTGTTGTTTTTGGTTTCTATTGCAGCACCATCAAGGCCCAGGAAGCACTTAATGAGAAATACAAATTGGTGCAAATATCACTTTTTTTTTTCCTCTGGCACACACTTTAAATGAGTCTGTATGATACAGTTTTCAGTCTCTCTGTCTCTGCAGTGCTGTACAGCTCTCCCAACACCCAGCCTTCCAGGAAGCCTTTTCTTTTCCTGAATTGGCATGAAGCAGTTGCTAGAGAAACCTAACACACAGCAAGCAGAAGGGGGGAAATTGAGTTGGCCTGACAACAAAATAGAACACAACTTGTATATAAAGAAAACTAAATCACAACCCAAAAGAGTTAAAAGATTTCAGATATGTGTGTGAGTTTATATATACATATATATATATTTATATATTAGGATTGTTGGACCTTCCCCTCAAAAAAAAAAGACTATATTAAAATAACATTTGGGTTCTGCTGGTCCATGCCAGATCAGCCAAAGAACGTCTTCGGTGTAGTGGAACAACGGGGCAAAGTGATGGGCAGAAAATAAGACCTGCTCCTCAGTGATTTTTTTAATTTGTTTTGTTTTGTTTTGCAACTAAACATAAATCAAAACAGTCTTTGTTCATGGATTTGCTGTGAATACCATTCAGCCATGAAGATTTTTATACATAACTATCATTAAGCACCTTATATCCTTCTCCAGGTGGTATAACACATCCTTAAAGTTTCAAGTGCTAGAACCACTGAGGGAGCAGATATTCATTCCTTCATGTTCAGTTTATTTTTATTTTCCAGCACTGATCCTGCTAATAATGTAAATTTTGCTAGTTAATAGTTTTAAAAATTATTCCAAAGGTAAAACCGGAGTAGGAAAAATCTAAAAGAAAAACAGAAATTCTGAAACATCTGCTGACAGGATATTATTAGTATTAATTGGGAAGCAGTGAAAAAAGTCCACCCTGCATCGACCCTGGACTATATCTCTACTAGGTACCTCCTGTAGTCCTAAAAGATTTAGGACAGGACACAGGGATACTGAGAGGCACATTGTTCATAATAACGTGATGAAAACTATTGTCTCCACAACAAATCTCTCAGTTCTCTACACCTGCAACAGAACATGCATCTCTGCAGTAGATCAGGGTCACTGAAAGCACAGACAATGTCCAGAAATGGACCTAACAAGAATTCTGATCCAACTTTATCACAGTTTCAGGGAGGTAACATATTCCTCCTTCCCAGTGAGATTTATATTTCTTAACAGTATCCCAGTATCTAAAGCACCACTTGGACTAACACAGCCAAAGCTAGCACCCTACTTTTTTGCTGAACACGTCCTCATAAAAAAGCTAAGTGTTTCCAAGCAAAATCAATTCAGAAGCTGTGGACTGCAAAAGACAGCAATGACTGATTTGGTAGTGTCCTGAAAAGGCTCTTTTTAACTTTTGCTGACTTCACTGGGATCTGACTGACTGAGAAAGTAGAGAGACTGTGACTACAGTCCTACTTTTTCCTTACTATCTACTTAAACACTGCTCTGAAGAGCATCTTCTAGGTGCCTCACATGGCTGATCTTGCTCATGAGACCATGCACCCAAGGTACACCCTATGGAGGGGCAGTGGGGCCACTGCAGTACCATCCCTCCCAGGGTTTTGGGTGCCAGGGGTCCCAGAGGCTCTCAAAGAGACACTGTGCTGAAACCTCCATCTCCCTCAGTATCTAGTTGATAAATAAATAAATAAAAACATAAAAATTTAAAATATGGGCAGGGAGAATTCACTCCAACATATTTACCTCAACAGCGATTTATTTACACTGCTGGAATAGCATAAATTAATGTTTCAAAAGTACAGTATAAATCAAACCAAATTATCCCCTCTTTCTAACACCCTCATCACAAAGACCAGTTAATTGATGTGAACAGCTCAATTTCCTCATCTAGGCAAACACAGGGAACACTGACTTCACACTTCAATCCTCTGGGAACCATTGCATACCCAAAATGGAGTCTAGGGAGCTAGTGAGAGTTTGTTTCTGAAAAAAACTTTCCTTCCTTAACCTCCTGTAGTAAACGGATGCCTAGTGGAGGTGAAGCAGAAGATGACTGGATGGTGAAGAAACAAAACTTTTATCAACAAGAACAGAGAATCTCATAAAGCTGTGTTTGAATTTTTGAGTGATCTGTCTTTGTTCCCTAGAAATCTTGCAATATCTGTCTTTCCATGTCAAGAGAGAGAGACAGAAACACTAATTTACATGGTATATTAGCAACAACTTTCATACTAGGTGCATTACCAATGTTTGCAAGTCTTTATCTGGCTTGCACAATATATATTTATGTATAAAAAAATATATGAAAAAAAAAAAACACATTTTGTAGTAAACACTTTCATGTTCTGAATTTTTATTTTTTATAAGGTGGAACACACATCACTAAGAAAATAAGTGCACCATTAAAAACACTCCATGCATAATAAAAACTGATTTTAATTCATTCTGACAATCCCAAATCCTGTTGGAGTATATATAGCCAAAACTGACCATTTCAAACATTTAGTTTTCCAAAGGTAAATAAAAAGCAGATGCTGTTCTCCTCTCACAGCAATTTTTACAGAGTCCATTCTCCTTACTTAATTGTAGTCAGTTCTGATTTATATTGATGTGGGTGAGGTTTTGGTCCATTATTCTTATAAGGCAAATTTCCTAACTCTACTTCCCCTGTTCACACTGAGTACAATCCATTAGTAACCTTGATGACTTCAGAATGATTGACTCATATTTAAAGTTTAAGATTGAAGTCGTGTGGTTTTTTTTAATTTCAAGAATAGCAACTCTATTCTAGGACAGAAATACTCTAACAGATGTAAGATATGTTACCTATATAGAGATATGTAGAAGAAAACTATATGCTAAGGGACAATCATACAGCTCTCCAAAACATTCTTCTGTGCTTCTTGGTCTTGCAGGACTTACTGAATTTGCTGTGGGCTGTGAAGAAGAGCTGCTGTATTTCCAAGTTAGTAGAGACTTGTCCTGACCACATGCGTTGCCAGTTATGGGACTGAATGAAAGGTAAAAACAGAATGACCAAACAGACCTCCTAGCATAGCTCCTGGCACCACAAGGGATTATCAGAGAAAAACAGAATTCATTCTCTTTCCTTCTTTTATATGGTATTTTCAAAGCATTTCCTTTTAAAAAACACATATCACAATGCAAAGGAAAAGTTCTTTAAATCATGCTTTTGTTTTCTGTAGAAAAAAAATAGGAAAACAAAAAGCTGATTATGCCTCTGTCATCTGTGTTTAAGCAAGCAGATCCTGTGCGGTAAAAGATATCAGGTGTTGTAGATGTTTTGAAGAAGAGCTTCCTGAGAAGCAGAGAGGAAAGCAGACAGGCCATGGATGTGAAGCAAAATACAGGGCTTGCAGTCACAGGCTGTGTTGCTAAGATAAATGAATTTTTCTGTACCTGATGTCAAAAACAAAAAGGTTTCAAAAAATACAAAGAGCTGACATATCCTATTTAAACAACTTAAAGAAATATTTTTTATCCTCAAAAATTGTCAAGTATCACCTGACACACAGTCAATGTGTGTCTTACTGCTGCTATCCAGAGGAGCTATAGCTTTTGCTCTATTAGGGATTTTGCTGTTTTCCTGCTCTCACATGAATCCAGAGCTCGAGTCATCCAAGACAAACCAGAGCCCTCTACATGAGTAATCATCAAGCAGAACTGAACACTCATTTGCTGCTGTTTGCAATCTCATTTGTTTGCCAAAAATGAGGGGGTGTCGCTGTTGTAAAATAAAGGTTTATTTAATGGAAGACAGTGCTATGACTTTATTTTCAAAATATTTGTCTCAATAGCCATGTCTACCTACATTAGAGTAGAATTTGTAAAGATTAAAACCTTTCTTTCATGCACTCAGCTTTCAGTGAAGTCACCTAGAGCAGAATTGTGTTCCAGAGACAGGTGGTAGTATCTCAAAATTTATAACTTGGATGTTTCTGCTTTTACTTACTCTTCCTAATCTTCTAAAGGAGAAAAGAAAACCCATAAGACTGGAAGACTGCAATAGCAGAGGACTCACATGAATGACCTGAAAGTCCCTTAAATCCCTTGTTTCATATCCTTATGTAAATGTGAGGTGCATTCTGTGGTTGTTTTTTTGTTTGTTCGGTTGGTTGGTTGGTTTTTGGTTTTTTGTCTTGTCTTCTGTCAGTAAATATTTCACCCCAGTAGCTATCAAAACTCTGGCTTCAGCAAAATTCTCTTTTCATGTAATCAGTTTTCATTTTCATCACGGTTGAAGATAAAGCCTACGCTATTGTATCTTTCAGAACTGATTCCAGAAGCTGATTCTCTGCTTCCCTTAGCTTGCAGCCTTTCGGAAGGGCTCTATACCCTTCCAAACAACAACACACATTGCTATAGTTCCCATTAATTCATCACTGATTCAGCCTAATTTTAAAGTATATTTCTGTTTGTAATACTAAGGGTTAGACTACAAGACTTTCTGCTCTTTGTGAGCTAAGTGTGTTTTGGCTGTGAAACCCTGAGCTGACATTTGCCCGTGTCGCAAATATGCTACGTATTTGTCAAGATGGGCACCAGATTGTATTTTGATAGCTACTGTGTCAGTGGAATAGTCTCAGCCAAAAATATGTGTCTCTGGCAGCTTGTGTCTCCTGTGTCCAGTTCACAAAGTCATCACTTAACATTTACCCATACATTTCAAACTTTGACAACATATTTCAAAAGGAGAAATACCAGATTGTGGATCCTCATCAGATTAGCATATAAATGCTTTTCTGTATTGTAAAGCAGACACTGAGAGAGTGTCACTAACCTGGAATGACCAGACAGAACCGGGATTTTTTATTTTATTTTATTTTATTTTTTATCTGAACAGTTTCTCTCATGTTGATTGTGTTGAGTTTGACTCAGGTAATCTTAAGGTGACTCTTTAATATAACATGTTTAATTTAAGGCACTAATCTACTCAATGGATTCCAGAAGAACATGAGAATGTTCTAAGCTCGCCATCAAATTTCCCTAAAGAAAAATTAGACAAAACAAAACATGTTTTTTCATTATAACTGGTTCTTAAAACTTTTCACAGAAGATGAACTTCACAAAGGATGGGAAGTTTCCAGTTAGAAGATCTAGAGCAAACTGAAAAATGAAACACTAAAGCCTTGAGATGATGTTCTTTTCCCCTCTAGTGATGGAAGAACAGCAACTCTTTCTGGAATTAGTTACCACGCTCATATGATAATGGTAGCCTCTTGCTCCCTATTATAACCACATACCAAAGGTTTATCATGATCCATTAATTATGAAAGAGATCAATTCTAAAACAAAACAAAAAGCCCCTTTAGTTTACATTTGCACTTTGCGTTCATTCAGTCTCAATATCAGTGTGCATGGCATCTTCTGGAGGAAGGCTACTACCTTTCAACCTTTCAGTTGCAAATGCCTTGATTACATTAAGGTACACACACATTCTGTCCCCCCAGATTCCTCTTCCCCCCCCCCCCCCCCCCCAAAAAAAAAAGAAACAAAATGTCACTATCAGGACATCAAACTATCATCATTGGGATCTCTTAAGAATTAGCTGTAATACATGTATACCCAGCCACACCTCACCTGAAGCCACTGGGGCCCTGAGAAGCTGTCACCCGTTCCCACCTATGAGTTACCCCTATCCTTCTCCTGCAGTTCTCCAAGAGCTGAATATGTAAAATGCAGAGATTTTCCTCTGCAGATTATAGAAATGGCCACACCCATTTCTGCTTAGCAAAATGGCAATTCCCAAGCGACAAAAAAAAGCCAACCAGTTCTGACTCATGACATCCAACACAAACAATAAAAAAAGCCAACAAGCCAAAGACGAAGTATAACCTTGTGTCAGTGCTGGTAAAGCAGATCAAACTCTTTTTTGATTCAGTATCTTTAATCCAAGCCAGCAAGCACAGATGTTGTCTAATACATCAGTGAATCAGACTTTGCAGTTCCTTCTCCATGAGGATGACACATGGCACCCCAGGGAAGAGTCTAAAAGAAGTAACTGTAAACTTTAATATGCTTCCACATTAAATGGCATCTGTGCTCACTAGCTGGGCTTGTTTATTTATGTATTTATTACAGCATACAGGATCTTTGCAGAACTATGTGTTAAAAGAAATTCTTTTCTTCTAATCTAACTGAATTTGAGTAGCACAGCTGCACTTGAAATTGGCAAAATTTGGGCAATTTCAATACTAAAGTTGCCATTTGTTTGTATTGCTGCAGCCTGTTTTTCTGCTACTTGTTTATCTCAGAAAATTCAGCACTCACGTTTTTACCATAACATTCTATTTGCACTGTCTGGCTTCAGTTGTTTTGTGTCATGAGTGCAATACATTTTAAATCTGAGAATCTCAGCAGTTTTCTCGAGTCAGGGATAATGGAGGATTCCCAAAGTTAGCAGGGCACAGTTTAGACCCATTGCTACTACTGCTGCTGCTACAATTACTATAAAGTAAATTCTGATATTTTCCAGCTGTAAGTGATATATCATTAAAGTAGAATATGTTTCCAGGCCTTTAAAGACAGTATTCAAAGCAGGAGTTACTTAGTCAAGACATCCTTGGTACAGCTGTAGAATTACGATTTATCTTGTACTATCCTATTGATAGTTATGGATCTTCACTGGAATTTGAGACAGGTAATGTCCACAGAGATCATAATGCTGCAGAGATTTTGTTCCTCCCTCTTCTTATTGGGCAACATCTCAGATACATTACTTTACAGTCTCTGTAATCTGAACACTGCTAGAGAAAATTGTCACCTACTATGAAGTATCTTTGTGCCAGCAGTGACTTCAGCGATACTTCAAAACTCCACATTCAAAGACTCAGAGTGGTTCTGTATCTCTTGCTATGTGCTGTAAAAACTTGAGTCCAGAAAAGACATGAAGTGACATCATTCCCTGAACTATTACTTCAGGGAAGGACAACTGCTCTGAATGATATTACAGCATCAATTATTTTTATAGCACCAATCACCAATACTATTTTTGAATTTTCTCCAGTACTCTGTGAGTTACACCTAAACACAGTGCCATGCATTATATTAATTTGTTACTCCTTTACTATTTTCTGCCATTAGCATCTGGACACTCCAAATGAAATCAGACATTAAGTTGATAAGCACTATACAAACACAGAAGAAAAACAAACCACAACTACAAGGAGCTATATGAGGATACAGAATGGAAAAACCAAAGTTGCTCAACAGAGCTGGCAGAGTAGACTGTCTTTGAATCCCACTGGCTGCTGAATATTCTGCATTGCTTCCTAATCACAGTACAGTAGTGCCTCTGTGCTGCATGCTTCCATTTTAGAGAGGTGTACTTGACCTCTAAGATGCACCAAAGGGCAGCGAATTACATTTTTCAGCTTGCTTTCACTATAAAAAGAGCCAAAAAAAACAAACAAACAAAAAAATCAAACATTTATTTCTTGGTTATTTCCTAGTTACTTTTAGGTCAGATCAGTGCCTCTGAATCATTTTATAAACAATAATGTTTAAATTATGAGGTCGCAATAAGGACAAAAAATGTGCATCTCTGGATACGCAATTGGAAGAGGGCAAGGGAAGAGCACTTCCACTATCATGAAGACAACTTGTATCAAAGCCCGATCGACAACTTTTATCAAAGCCTGATCCAATGAACCAAATGTACCCATATTTCAGCTACATCTTTCAGTACACTTCACATTTCAGCACATATTTCAGCAATATTTCAGGTGCATGTGTGAAGGTAGAGGACCTTTGATGCCAATGACAGTGACAAAATAAAAGTCAAAAAAATCCATATTTTCATGGCGTTCAGCATTTTAAAAGTATTTATGAACGAGTCACTAGTATGTAATTAGTTGAAAAAGCATGAAAAATAAACCATACAATGTTATCTGCTACTAGGGATAGCCCACTGAGATCAAACTATTCATAAAAGTCACATAAAGGAACCTTTTAGAGAAGAAAGAATTTAATTTTGGTCTCAATTTGGTGCCAAAAGGCTATTCTCACCCCTTGGGCTCAGGTAGCCTTTGCACAGGTACGAAAGACTGGGAATGGAGCTAGCATTGCAACCCCTGAAATTCCTTTATATGAATACTAAGTGTATACCTAGACATGTTTCCATGCTGAGAATAATGCAACCAGCAGCTATCAGTCATAATATGAGCTGTGCAAAATATCCCCAAAGTAAAAACATTCAGAAACAGGATCCCCAGTTAATATTAGCTTGTATGTTTCATGATACAATCAAAATCCTTTTTAGTTGAAAAATACACTTGAAATTGAGGGAAGATGCTAAGATATTTATTTATTTATTTATTTATTTTAATCATTAAACAGTGGAAATGTTTGCAAAGGAAACTGTAGTTGTTGTCAGACTAATATACAACACAAAAGAATAGCTAGTACCAGTTTCATATTCCCACTGTTCTCTCACTTTAATTAGATGTGAATCTTGTAAATTATTCAGTGCTTCTTAAAAATATGTTTTCAACGAGAAAATAGCCCACAAATTAAGTTAGAACACTAGCCTTTGCAAACTCTTAATATAAACTCTGAACAACCATGTACAAAACTATTGTTTTCTTGTGCAGTGTTGAGAGTGCTTCTTTGAGATGGTAATACAGACAGCAACAAAAGCAAGTGTCAAGCTAATCTGCATAATAAACACTTTCCAGGAAGTCTAAAATAAAAGATACTTTCCAACTACCTGATATAAGGCAAATTTTCTAGAACATGTTCATTACCATGGAAATAGAAGATTTTCTACCCCCAGTTACCTCAGCCCTTCCAGTAGGACAAATAACTAATATCTGTCAAATCCCTTCTCCTGGGTAACAAGAGTAGTCTTTTGGATTTATTTATTTTTTGTTCCCTCTCATTCAAACTTACATGCACATAGGCACAAATTTAAAGATGCTGCTATAGCTAGTCAAAGAAATAAACTGCATTCCTGACAGCGCTTATTTCACATCTTCTGCAATTCTCATTTCCCAGGAAGGCTCATCTCCTTCTCAGAGTGGGATGCCATGGAATTAGTGTGGCCATCAGTCCAGAATTTGAGTGTTTGGAAAAGAGGACAGATGAGTATTAAAAAAAATAAAATAAGTAAAAGCAGATAGTCAATTACCAGGTGAACAGGCTATATATTGAGACACATACTTTATCAAGGGGACAATATGAAATTTGATGACAAAAGAAACATATTTTAAAATGCTCCCAGAACAAAAATTATTATCAGTTCTACCCACTAAAATTTCACCTTCTGCACAAAGTTAGTCAAACAGTAAGTCTTCAAGGGTGTATTCATATTGCTTAATTTAATGCCCCAACAGTAAGTGTTAAAGGTAGGGACCTAGCCTTCCTGGGCTTCCTACAGATGTAAGGAAAGTTTCTTCAGTGAGGGACTAAAAACCTCATGTTGTCTTAGATTCCTACATGGGTGTCATGCAGGCTCAAAGCTTCTTTCCTTTTAACTGCAAGGGTTTCACACATCACATCATCTCACATTCACTTATTCACTCCTTTCCCAAACCAAACAATACTGCCCAATTCAGAGACAGGTGCCTGGTTCCCTAAGGAAGCTGTGCTGCCCCTTGCTATGAAACTTGCTGTGATTATGTTGTTTGCATCACCAAACCTGGCAGAGATCTTAAAGCAATGAGACACCATTCTGCAAATATGTCAATACACAGGGCTAGGTAGGGGAGAGAGCCCCTGTTACACCACATGGTGCAACATGAGGTTTGTCAAACATTAAGAGATCCATGCACAAGTTCCACCTCCAAAGAAAACCCTAAGAAAAGTTTGTTTTTCACTGTGAAGCAGCCCTGTGCAACCAAAAAAGTTGGACTTCTCTTCCATAGAGACAGGAATAAAAATCAAACCTCAGATGAAAACTAGAGACTGTCTTGCTTTATCTTATATACTTTTTTTTGTTGTTGTTATTTATAATGATTTTTGCCTTTCACTTATCCTGGGATTATTTCTTTCAAATAATATTGACCATCTGGAATAGCAGTGTCCAATGAGAACCTCTATTTCGTTATTTCCAAAGAACTTCGGTCTTAATTAATATAGGCTTACTTGACAAAAAAGGTCTCCCAGCTAATGTTAAAATTTGCAAGTAGAGCTGACAGAGCTGTGAGTTATTTTATATAGCAGTTCAAATTAAAATAATAGTCATAACAACAATAGGAAAAATAGAAAAGTTAGAAAAGAAATTAACATTTTCCAAACTATTCAGTTTAAAAAAAAAAAAAAAAAAAAAAAAGGAAAAATTTGTTTGGAGACTAAACTAAAATTATTTGGGACAGAATCACAGAATCACAGAATCGCAGAACTGTAGGGGTTGGAAGGGACCTCGAAAGATCAGAGGGTCCAACCCCCCTGCCAAAGCAGGTTCCTCAGAACAGGCTGCCCAGGTAGGCATCCAGACAGGCCTTGAATATCTCCAGAGAAGGAGACTCCACAACCTCCCTAGGCAGCCTGTTCCAATGCTCCGTCACCCTCACCGTGAAGAAGTTCTTTCACATGTCAGTGCGGAACTTCCTGTGCTCTAACTTGCAGCCATTGCCCCTTGTCCTAACCCCACAAACCACTGAGAAGAGGTTGGCTACATCCTTCTGTCCCCCACCCCTCAGATATTTATATACACTGAGAAGATCCCCTCTCAGTCTTCTCTTCTCCAGGCTGAACAGGCCCAGGTCTCTCAGCCTTTCTTCATAAGGAAGATGCTCCAGGCCCCGTATCATCTTTGTGGCCCTCTGCTGGACTCTTTCCAGGAGATCCCTGTCTTCCTTGTACCGGGGAGCCCAGAACTGGACACAGTACTCCAGGTGAGGCCTGACCAGGGCAGAGTAGAGGCGGAGGATCACCTCCCTTGACCTGCTGGCCACGCTCCTTTTAATGCACACTAGGATTCCATTGTCCCTCTTGGCCACAAGGGCACACTGCTGGCTCATGGTCAACCTGTCATCCACCAGAACTCCCAGGTCTTTTTTGTCAGAGCTCCTCTCCAGCAGGTCATTCCCCAGCCTGTACTGATACTTCGGGTTGTTCCTTCCCAGGTGCAGGACTCTACACTGCTCTTATTAAATCTCATTTGGTTTCTTCCTGCCCATCTCTCCAGCTGGTCCAGGTCTCACTGAATGGCAGCACAGCCTTCTGGCGTGTCAGCCACTCCTCCCAGCTTTGTGTCATCAGCGTACTTGCTGAGGGTGGACACTATCCCCTCATCAAGGTTGTCGATGAAGATGTTGAACAAGACCAAACCCAGCACCAACCCCTGGGGAATACTGCTAATCTGCTCTGCTGATGACCACCCTCTGAGCTCGGCCAGTCAGCCAGTTCTCCACACACCTTGCTGTCCACTCATCTATCCCACACTTTCTCAGCTTTGCTATCAGGATGTCATGGGAGACAGTATCGAAAGCCTTGCTAAAGTCAAGGGAGATGACATCCACTGATCTGCCGCCATCTACCCAGCTGGTGGTGCCATCATAGAAGGCAACAAGGTTGGTTGAGCATGACTTCCCCTAGGTGAATCCATGCTGACTACTCCTCATAACCTTTTTCTCTTCCAATTGCTTGGAGATGGCATCCAGAACAAGCTGCTCCAATACCTTTCCAGGGACAGAGGTGAGACTGACAGGCCTGTAGTTTCCCGGATCCTCCTTCCTGCCCTTCTTGAAGACCAGAGTGACACTGGCTATCCTCCAGTCTTCAGGCACCTCACCCATTCTCCAGGACCTTCAAAGATGATAGAGAGCGGTTCGGCGATCACATCTGCCAGCTTCCTTTGCAACGTGGATGCATTCCATTGGGACCCATGGATTTGTGTGCGTTGAGCTCACTCAGACACTCCCGAACCACTCCCATGTCCGCCAGGGGGGAGCCCTCCATTTCCTAGACCCTTTGTCCTATTGCCAGGGGAGAGGAATCCTGAGGGAGTGTCCTTGAAGCAAAGACTGAAGCAAAGAAAGCATTCAGTATCTCTGCCTTCTCAGCATCTCCCGTGACCAGGACACCCCCCTCATTCAGCAAGGGACCCACATTATCCCTAGTCTTCCTCTTGCTGTTTACATACTTGAAAAAACCTTTCTTGTTATCCTTTATCTCTTTTGCAAGCCTAATCTCTCGGTGGGCTTTTGCCTTCCTCGTCGCATCCCTACAGGCTCTGACAACACATCTATACTCCTCCCAAAAGGATAGGCCCTTTTTCCACATTTCATAGACCATCCTCTTCCTTTTGATCTCATTGATGAGCTCCTTGCTCATCCATGCAGGTTTCCTGCCCCCCTTCCCCGATTTGCTATTTTCGGGATGCACCAATCCTGAGCCTGGAAGCGCTGCTTAAATGTAGCCCAGCTCTCACAAGCACCCTTGCCTTCTAGCAACCTAAATTGTTTCTGCTTGTACATATGCACCACAGAATTGTTTCTGCTCATATATATGTGCTTTTATTTTTTTATTTTTTTGGCAAAGAATGGGACAAAAAGTCTACTTTTTCATTGTTTATCCATATTTTACTAGAAGATATTTTAAAAGGAAAATTAAAAAAAAAAAAAAAAAACGTTTAAAAAGGATGAAAAATATTTTTTTCTGACAGGAAGTTTTCAGCATTCTTAAAATGACACATTTAAGTGGCTCATCTGACCCTTGTGAAACAGATAACCACATTCCATCCAATGCCTTTCCCCCCCCCCTGTTTAATTTACTTTTACTCCAGAAAAAATAATTATCACAAAACCATCTTCTCTCTCTTTATCAGTCTAAAGAACAAGTCAACAACATAATAACGTAGCTGATCAAATAAAAGAAATTTTCTTAGGAGATTTGATTTTCAGTTAATCTCTCTTATTTCTACCCAGCACATACTCAATAAGAAGTTGAGACCAAAGAATACGATGTCTGTGTTTAGCTGCCTTAAGCTTCACTTCCCCTGCTCCCTTGGCAGTACATCTGCCTGCTGCTTTCATGAAGATATCACTGTTCAGAAAGGACATAGAAAAGCCATTTGTCATCCCAGAGGGGCTTTATCTCATTTCTAGCATTATTCTCTCACTGCTATTAGATCCTAGATTAAATGCAAGTTACCAGCTGCCACAGATGGTTTCTCTTTGCAGCCTGTGTCTTCCTGGAGCAATGGAAGACTCCCAAGACACAGAAGGACAAAACTCCTTCTGCACCCCTTTCACTCTGAGGATCTGTAATAGGACTTGACATTAGGATGCTCAGAACCCTTTTTGATTAGAGGCTTCTTCAGCTCTGCAAAGGTGTAAATGTTTCTACTCTTAGATTTCTCCAGCAGCTCCTTATTATATTATTTTCTGGCACTATTGCTCAGTGTGTTGCTGTCTGGAGATGGCTGAATGCAAAAGCTTTCTACAACTTTTCAAAGTTTTCCTGCTGTATGAAAACAGATAACTTTGTCCTCCTCTGACATTTCAACAAGTCAAGTCGTATCTGGAAAGCCTCTGAAAAATCATTTTACTTCAATTAGTTACCCAAAAGACTGACACTTAGAACATTATCCCAAGCCACAGGCTTTAGCTTACTCTCCTGTCTTTGAGACTTTTTCCCCTGAAACAACTTTTTTCCCCCTTCCATTTCATCTGCTTTCTTTCATCTGAGCTCTTCAGCAAAACAAACCTACAGCTTCCTCCATTCCTGTGTTTCATATTCATTTCCAGAAGGAATCCAGAAACTCTGATGTTTCTGCTTAACACAACTTCATGTGCTCTTTCTTGGAGAAACATCTCAGATTACGCAGGATTCATTTTTTCAGCCACCTCCACAAAAGCCTGATCAAAACCAGTAGTTACTAAACGTACCAAACGTAGTAGTGACCAAAACCAGTAATTACCAGTAGCAAGAATACAAGTCAAAAAGGTTGAATTAAATGTTTGCTTGCTGGGAAAGACTGGTGCTAGCAGATACCTGGACACATAGCCAGGAGAGCCAGAGATGACATGGGTGGAGAGCTGGGGCTTTTGAACTTTTCTGCTCAGCAGAGTCCCTTTCTAACTCACAGCACTGCAGGAAGATCTTGCTCACCATTACTGGAGGCTTGTAAAGCTAATGTTACATGACAAAACATTGCCTGCTTCTTTTACCTATGGAAATGCCCACTGAAAGGCAAATCTACCCAATGGCTATTGATAATTTCTTTCAAAACAGTTGGAGATAAACCTGTATTACTATCCCCTCCAATCCTCTAGGAAGGATGACTATCTTCTTACAATCCAAATGGTTGGAGGCCTAACAAAATTAACAATTTTCCTTAGCTGACATTTAGTGTAGAGCCCCAAAAGAGATTGTAAAGAAAATATCTTGTCATCCAGCCAGAGGGTCATGCTGCTCAGCATGTCCTAATCTAAGTTTTTAATCAGGAGTGATGGCTGGTATGTCCCTTTTAATAAGGCAGTCAGTGCATTAAACTACCTGCCACTGTGGGATGCCAAATGTGGCCACACACAGTACACATGTTCAGATGAAAACAAGAAGAGAAATGGGGCGAAATGGTTTAACTATAAAGGAGCTAAGATCCACATGGCTTTCCATCTTGCTCACTCAACTGATTTCCAAAGGGCTGGAAACCCCACAGAACAGGATGGAATTCGTCATTGTAAAGATCACTGCTATACTATTTAAAAAGAAGGATGAATAGGAATGATCCAGGTTAAACTAAGAATGTTTATATTCTATTTCCCATGCATGTGGGTTATCAAAATCTTCGTTTCACACTCCTGACTACTACACATTTACTTTAGTGGACAAGATCCACACTGTAACAGCAGAGTTAATAATTGATATAATGAGATTTTCTATAAACATTTCCAAGATTATGAGCTGGACTAAGAACATGAATTTCCCCTGAAAATAATGATTTCAAAAGGTTTTAACATTCTTTAAAGCGTTTAACATTCTTTAAAAGGAAAGGAAGCCAGAGAGATGAAGAATACATGTAGGCTCTGGAGGGGATATTGAAGGCAGGGATCTGAATCCATTTTCCTCATAGCTCAGTTTGAGCTTCCTGGGCTCTAAGTAAGGTCTGGTCTTAGATCTTCTTCCTGTTAGCTTACAATTATCAATGAAAAATTTTCTTTCTGCTGAGTTTACCAAGGAGACAACTCTGCTGCGAATACCCATACCATGTTGGTACCCATCTCCATGGCAATTCACTTCTTTCTATTTTTCATGCTGGCTTTATTTTTGTGCATCTATCTCTTGTGCCCACTGCTAAAGAAAAGATTCCATCTGATCCCAAAGTTTTGAATCTCCTTATTTAACCATTTTTGCTTCAAAGGCTGGAGCTCTTCCTTAACGGAGACTCTGAGGAGGCCTGACAGAAGCTGGAGGCCGCTAAGCTACCATCTCTTTTTAAGGGGATTGCTCTGAGGTTGTGCTACAATGTGTTTTCCTGCTGGGAACTTCTACCAGAACACTCCAACATCTCCAGAAACTGGCAAGTGCCAATGAGTGGACTGAGTAGGCTTAATTATGAATGAATCATGGAATGGGAAATAACAATAGTCAAGGTTGTCCATTTTCCATCTGCTCCAAGGGCCCAGACAGAAAATGATTCTGCAGAAGCAGCACACTTTTTGCCTGTTCCATACTGATCAAACAGCAGTTGAAGACATCATTGAAGCCAGCTACATATGTTCAAACATGAAAAAGTTGTCAGAATTTAGGAAGGATAATGTCACTGGTTTGGGCAATTAGCATAAAAAAAAGGAATGGAAGGGATGAGGTTCAAGCAAGAGTGATAAAAAGAAAATCTAAAGATAAAATAGCAAGAGAAGGCAATTAAATTCCACATTAGTCTCAGCCAACCCACCTATTTCACTAAGGTAGTAACCACACTGTTTTTCCCCATGTCCCTCCTGTAGCCAATGCCCAAAGGATGTTTGCCCCTTTTCTCTGACCCATTGCACAGGGACATGCCAACTAAACTTCAGAGCTGTATTGAATACAATACATAACAGCACATTACACACCTATGTGCCTCTCTCAAAGGATAGACTGCAGCTGTCACACAAAACCCTCCTTTCTGCACAACCTGCACCACTATTAAGGATTGCCCTTTCAGGCAAATTACACATTGTACCTGAAATTGTCTTTGGAACTTCTAAAGTGGGTATAAGTCAACGTCTGCTATTGATGTTGAATCACTGAGTTCAAATCAGGAAAGGTGCTCTGCTTAGCACTTCCAAAGCATATTTCCAAGAGCTTTAGAGATTTAAGAAAGCTGAAATAGTCTGAACTGTTATATTTTTACTGCTACAAACTAAACTGAAACTTTTGGGGATACAGTAGGAAATTGAGATTATAAAAGAAAAGAAATTATTTAAAAAAAAAAAAAGTGGAAAAGGTAACCATCCAAAGTTTCTGTCAGGATAAATTACTAAGACTTAAAATTTCATTAAGAAATATCTTTTCAAGCAGCATAAGAAAGTACTGTATCCACATGTGAAAAGTCAAATTAACAGACTGAAAGCAGGAGATATTTTTCTCTAGGCTTCATACCAGCCTGGGCAAAATTTTGAAATGCCTAGCACACAGCTGCTGTTTTGCTTTTAGCAATCTTCTCTCTTTCCCTCTAGATGTTCCTCTTCTAAGCAAAAAGCTGCAAATACCTTTGACTGGCAGATCACACATCACAGAGAATCAGCAGAACTGTTTACTTTTCTTTGTTATCTTTCCTTCTACAAAGTGTAGTGCAGGATGCTGAATTGGGTTATAAAAATAAATGCATCATTTTTTAATGTGTGACTAAAGCATAAAGAAGTTTAATACCAAACACCAGCAAAATATACAGCAAGGGGTTAGTCATGCACCTTGATACACATGAATCAAGAAGGCTCTTTCTACAGGCTATTATAATGGGCTGTGTGGTCATAAGTTGTCAAGCCTTAAAACACAGAATCAAGGCCCTAGAAAAGAACTGAGAGATGATATGAATGGAGAATAAAGAGATGATGCAAGCTATATGCAGCAGGATCAGACAGAAAAAGTTGCACTGTGTTAGAAGGAGCCTCTGTTTCATTACATTTATGAAACAATTCTTAAAGGAATACAAAAAGAAAGGCCTGGCTTTTCTCCAGATTTGTTTTTTTATTAATTAATTTAATTATTTGTAAAGTGCCACTGACAAATGATTCAGAGAAAAGCATGTTAAGAGAATCTTTCTAATTTTCCAGTATCCAAATGAGTGTATGGTGATGGATCTTTAGACATCTGATATGCTCTACTCTGGAAGACTTAATTATTCTGAACTATCTTGGTGACAACTGCTGCACTAAAAAATACAGGTTCTTAACTTGCTAAATACCTCAGTATGGATGTGATGCTGTTCAGTACCACACCAAAGACATACACTTTCCTTCTAATCTTTTTGCTATACCTGTACTTCTACAACAAAAAATACAAAGGCTTTTGGCACAAAAGACTTGTATGTTCGTAGCTGAACCATAGCCACAATGTCATGTTTTTCTTCTGTGATGGTTTTGGGATGTGCAAAAAAAGAATCTGAAATGGTGCTCATGGTGTTTCTTTTCATAGAGTTCCATGGACTGCCTAAACAGGTACCAATGGAAAGGTGCGTTACATCCCTTTCACCTTCTTTTTGGCTCAAAGGATAAGTTACAACTTTGCTCAACCATACCATTTTGTGGGATAGGGGATTGGTTTATTTATATTTCTTTCAGTCTTCCATTTGACCTTGGAATATGCATCTCAAATATTAGGAAATAGCACAGAGAAATAAAAACATTTATTGAATTTCCCTGAATTCCCATGTCAGTAGTTGCTTCAAAATTTTCTCAGGCATCAGAACATCTGTTCCCATCTGTTCAGATCAAGTCCAGGTTTCTGCAAACCTAGACCAATTCTAGAAATGTCAGTAGAATTCTACCTGATTTTTGTATCCCAAATTTTTTTGAATCAACACATAGGTTTTCCTTATCACAGTGTGGTCCAGGCCTTCACTTCATTATAAAAGATACTCAGCAGATTCCACTGAGCATCAGAACATTGTAAATCTATAAAATAAACAGATCTCCAAACTTTTCTGATATTTATTCAGTCTAAGACCAACATTAGAACTAAGACTACTTTGAGCAAAGCTAATGAGCAATAGCAACCTACAAACTATTGGTTTTAACTCTGAGAAATATACCTGGGGGAGACAGGCTGGGAGGTTAAATGAAGGAAATGGCATTCCCTTTCTCTAGATAACACCGTGGTGACGACTATGTGCAGCATTTCTTATTTAAACTATATACAACTTGCATCTGTAAGGGATTTTGAAAATAGGCCAGTAACAAACATTAAAGCAATAAGCTCACTTATTACACCTGATAACTGACTGTCAGTAAACAGTAGAGATGATTAAAGGCATACAGGTTACAGGAGCATCAGGGAGATATTTAGATTGCATTTTAATTTTATTAAAACATTGTGAACATCAGCTTTATCAAGGGGATCAATTTTGTGCATTTCTTCTAGCATATGTCTGGACCAGATAAGGAGATGAACACTGTAATAAGAGCAAATCCAATGTAGACTTTGTGGGGATGTGAATTGTATTGTTCCCAAGCCACTGTGTTTCACTCAGCATTAGAGTTAAGAATACAAAAGCTGCAAATGAAACATAGCACAAAATTACTTTTCACGAGTGTAGATGCATAGTTCCCTGGGTTATGACTACCATCTCTGAGTCCCATGACCAGTTTGGTACAGCCATGGCATCTCAGCTAGCAGTTACTGAGCCCAGTGACACGGAGATGTGTGGTGTTACTGCAGGCAAGCCACTGAGCCCTGTGATTTCACACAGGCTGTGACCCTCCCATTCCTTCTTCACCTGAGAGCAGTCCCCAAGCCAGGATTTTCATAAAATAAACATAGCAGAAATTATCAGCACTAGGAAATCACTGGTTTTGTCACTCCTAGCATAAGTCCTGAAGTCCTTGGTCTTCTAAATGGCAGAGAGAAATGATGGCAGTCCTCATTCTCAGCCCGAACAAAGATACAGGTGTCAGAGCATTGACTGTGACTTGTCGGGCAGTGAAAGCTCCTCTCTGCCTAGGCACCTATATTTTTTCATGGCCAAAGGTGAGATACAGAGATAAGAAAATGCTGGAAATGCATGCAACTATCCTTAGATGCTTCGATCTGTAGCTCTTTTTCAAAGACATGTCACTGTCTGGCCCTTATGAACAGCAACATGCTTTTCATTTCTACATGCCCGTCAGGTGAAGGATCCAAAGCACAAATGCAGCATTCAGAGCAACAGCAAGACATTTTGGTGTCTGAGATGGATGTTAATTTAGCAAGCCCACTATTTCAATTTAACACGCTAAATTTATCAGCGAGAAGATATGCATTCAAAGGAAGATCACACAGAGAACTGCTTGTGCTTGTTCCACTGAGCTAATAAAAATTAGGTCAGTGATTCTGTGACCATATTTACTCCATACTACCTCTTCCATCTATTGTGGCAAACTAATGTGACATTTGGAAAAAAAAAAAAAAAAGAAAAAAAAAAAAAGAAAAGATAAGAAAGTGACATGCTCAAAACCTCATAAAGCACCAAATAAAAGAAGCCAATAAAGAACGCATAATACCTACCTCATAGTCCCACACACTGCTTATCCCCCTTATCCTTTACTTCTCACTTCAAAGAAGCTTAAAATACATCCCTGACTGAAAATAATTTCCAGACTTTGCACAGAGATTATTTCACCCATCAGTAAAAGGCAGTCATTTCTGAAGTAGCATTTAACAGAGCATGGCAGCCTGGAACAAAAGGTGAAGAATAACTTATTTAAATGAAATGTGGGAGGAAATCTAGAAAGACAGAACTTTCCTTTCAAAATTAGCTCAGGATATTGGGTTAAAAAATAAATCTGCACATTGTGAAGATTACAACAAGCCGTTGAAAGAACAAGATCTCAGATGTTTCACTAGTTTATAAGTCCATCTTCCCCCACTATCCTGATATAGTAACTGCACATTAACTCAACTACTGAAAGGCTTTAGCTAGAAAACCATCAACTGCAGCTCAGAAGCATTCCTTGGTGACCCCTCATCCAACATTAGGCTGATCCAAACACCTTAGGGCAATCAGGCAATGCAGAGAATCATAAAACTGTATTTTCTGTGGAAGTTCTTTCTACTGACAGATTAAAAGCTCATCAAACAGATTGCACCATCCAACCACAAGCTTGCTGACCTGAAGCAAATCCCCATGGTTTTCTTTTGGGAAGCTATTTATCATGTTAAAACATGCCCTGGATTCATTCTAACATGTCCCTCTCAGCATAGGTTTGGGAGCACACTGTGGACAGCTGTCTGGTCTGGGAATTCTTCCCTCCATAAACGCACTTACTGCGCAAGAACAGCATTTCGGCAACCTAGAGTCATTCCCATCTGTCTGGATGGCATTTTTCCCTGTAGCCCTATTAACAGATTTTTGCGAAGGGATAGCAGGCTGTTGAAGGGCCTCACTAGTCATTCCACTGCATGCAGAATAAGACATTTCTGTTAACAGCAGCCTCTGTGCCAGCATCCCAGGGTTGGCATCACCTCCTCAGAGACTTTCTGACACCTCCTATCTAACACAAAAAACGTCACAACCCAGCAGAAAAGAGGAAGGTACAGAGTTCATGGCCACTGCAGGCTTCCAACAAGACAGCTTGCATTGCCTCACATGACTAGAAAAGCCATGAAGGTCAAGGCATCTGACTGCCTGAAGGCCAGTGACTGGAAGGAACACACTATAAAAGGTTCTGATGTAAAATTTTATCACACAGAATCATAAAAGAGACAAGTTTTGGACATTAAAGTTAATTGCACAGATCTGATCCCACACAGGAAGAAAATGAAAGTTGCAGCAAATGAACAATCTTATAACAAAAATAACACACTTTTTTCCCCACTAACAAAGTCTCTGAATTCTCAGTTTTTAAATGGTAAAACCAAAGAAGGGAAAGCTCTTCGCTGCAGTGATAGTTTCTATGGTACCCAGATGATTGTCCATAATGTTATTTTAGGAATTCTCTGCCAGTTTTGTTACATTAAGATTTTGTGGAGCATTCTCAAGTGATGAGGAGCTGCAGGGTACAAAGGCTCCAGCTGTTCAGTACCTCATGATGTTCACTCCCCTCAGCAGTCAGGGCTGAGAGAAGTGGACCTTTTAGAGATATCAGCTTACACAGCTTCCCCCAGCTAGGAAGCACGAAGGGGACCACTTGGTATTTTGTCCCACAAAAGCTGGAGCTGCTTCAGGGGCAATTCTCAGGCAGAATGGAAGACAAATGAAGTTATCACCCTCTGTTAACAGCAGTGGGGGTCTGTCTTAAAGATATTCACCATCATCTGATGCTGGAAATACATCTATATATATGAAAACTAAAGCAGTAAGAGTCTGTTCACTCAATAACTCCTGGCTTATCCTGGATATTCTCAAAGATAATTATTCTAGGGGGAAAAAAATAAATAAGTAATGAATTGCATTTTTTCCTTCCCAACTAAGTTATCTGCTCTCATAACGAAAATAAAATATCTTTCTCTATTTAGGATTTAAAATAATCTATTGCCTGAGACTAGCCATCAGAAATCCACATTACAATTTTGCTTGAAGAGTAAAGAGAACAAGATGGAGAGAGTTAAGCCCCTTTTTGGGGATGCAATTATCTTTCATAGCTAAAAAAAAAAAAAAAAAAAAAAAAAAAAGCCAACAGTGCAAGAAATCTCATATTATAAATGATTAAATACTGTAACATGAAAATCAGCCCGTAAAGAAAACCCAAGAAAACCCACTTCAGAGAATATTCCTGAACACTAGTATCATCATCTTCTCACATAATCAGCATTCAGGATTTGTGTGTCCCTCTGCTTTGGGTGTTAACTGTTCCAAGTAAAGCTGATAATGCTTCTGTCTTGGAGTGTTGACAAGAAGGTAGATCACACCATTGGCAGCCTTAGGAAGGAACTACATCCCTGACTTACGATGTTACAGTTTCATGACTTTCATGGATGGACTATAACAATACATGTGTTATTTTATAATCATGAATACTGTGTCAAACTATTTGTGTCAAAGCCTGGGCTCTTTTCTCATAAAGATAACAGGGTAGAGAGCAGTTCAAAGTTGTTTTTTTTTTCTTACTACTGGGGAAAATTCCAGCTGTCAAAATATCATAAACCACTAACACAGGCAAAATTCTAAGATCTTTAATTCAATTGAGAAGAAAAAATGAAAGTCACAATTCACTTTTATAATATCTATATCTGTGTTAGAAACCAGCTTCTTAAACCAAATCTTTCCTGACCTTCTCTTTACCCAAATAATTCTCTTGCTCTCTAACAGAGACTTTTTTTACTTAATTTTAACATGCCATTTAGAAAGCTCAATTATAAGGCATCAAACAGTGATTTACATGAGTAGATTTACAGTATGTTTTAAGTAGACATCATTTAGCAGCTTCACATAACACAACCTCAGCAGTTATGATATTAATACACGTGACATTAACATCACTTCAGAATCACAGAAAAAAAATATTTTGAAAGGATATTTAGAAGTCTACATCCCCCACAGAAAACATCTACCAGACCAGAATGGGGAAAATTCCATGAGTTATGGAGTCACCAAATTCTGTCCTGGCTAACTGGGAAAGATGAGTCCTCTGGGACCAAAGGCTCACCAAATTCAGTCATCTCTAACATTGACAAAACCAGAAAAAAAAAATATATATATATATATATAGATATATATATATATTTATTTATACATAAATAAATGTTTCTTCTATCAAAATTCATCAACAAAGCTAGAATTCAAGCTGGGATATTACAGACAATTTTGTAACAAACGCAGTGGCTGTGATTCAGCTGTGTTTATCAATACTCAAGGTACACCCCTGGCTCCTCCAGAGGGAAATGGTCTCCCTGTGTCCTTTGTCTTAGGTCCCAGCCTCATCTGGATGTCTTGGCTATTATACAGAACACAAAAAAACACTGAACTTCTGTATTAATTCTTCTGCCTCACTGAATCCTGAGTACACATAATGTATTTGTTAACAACTTGCTTCTTGCTTGGACTAATGTGACAAACTCATCTAACATCCAGCTCTGTATATCTGGAGTTTATGTTCATTTGAAAATGTGAATTTCTGACCAAATTTCAGCCCATTTCAGGGGCTTTCAGTGTTTTAGTTAATAATAACTAGGCAACAAAACCTTAAGTAGATCTTATGTGTAGGCTTCATGTTCTAATGTTTCACAAACTGGTTATTTATTTATTTTTTACAAGAGGCAAAATGTTGTAATAGACTCTTTTCTGATAGATCTGCCTAAAACAATAGTTGTAAAATGGCCTTTGTTGGATTGCTGAAGTTAGAAGTGAAATAAATATTTCAACATGAAATAAAAACCCAAATAAGGACTAGAAAAAATATTTCTGCATCTTTCTTAAAGGCAGATCTGCCTGAAGTGATACATCAATGGGCTGTTTGCTTGGAACTGTACAGAACAAGCAGCAATGAGCTTGAGCCTGTCTCCACCAGCTGCATTGAGCCCTTAGCATCTTCACTTGATTTTATTTCCACTGCATATTCTGGCTCTCAGCCCTTTGCATACCCAAGCCCTCCACACCCCCAGCAGCCCTATCGCCCTTCTTTCATCTTCTCAGGGCTTCACTCAAAGGCATGTGCAACCATTGGCCAGGGCTTCACAGTTACGTGAATGAGATGGAACTTCTTGTTACATTCATGCTAGTGTCACGCATGAGTTAACTCAGAGCCCAATAATTAGACCATCTCCTTCTGCCTGCATTTCTCACTGTCAGGGATACACACACATCTTATATAATATTTGGGCTGCTTCCCTAAAGGGTGTCCCTGGAGGAAAACAGAACATCCAGCATGCACACAGATAATGATAGCCTCTTCATGTTCAGTGCAACAATGCAAATTTATACTAGCAAAGAAATTGGTGCAATCATTTAAATCAGATCATCTCCACTTTAAACACAGAAGGAAAATTAATAACAAATTAATTCTCCCTTAATTCCCCTTCCAGCCATCATTCACTCCTTTGCAAGGTCACTTAATGCTGTGCTTAGCATGGATAAATATTATTTGAAGACTGAAAATAATTAAAAATAATAATAATAAATTGAAAACAAAACCTCACTTCAGAAAAATATTTCTTTTCTCCTGGTAAAACTGCTACTAAATATAAGCAATGATGTCTTTGAAAACCTACAGAGAGCTAGGAAATGAGACATAATTCCTTAAATATAGCTTCCTATTTCTGACGTGTACCTTTCCTAATACGTCCATAATGGCTAGAAAAGAATAGGACTGTGTAGGCACTTGTATGGTACTAGAAATGGGGAGGAAGAGATGTTGCTTGCCTGGATTATTTCTAACAGTGAAAAGGTTTTCATGAAGCCTTTAACCTACTAGAAATTGTATAATATGTATTAAATCTTTTTTTTTTTTTTTTCAGATCATCATAATCCATCCAATGATAATGATACTATCAGCTTTCATTGGAGAATTAATTAATGACAAACTTTATGATTTCTTGAAATGTTGATCATTCCTTCTTCATTCCTTCCAGATCTTCTGATCTGGATGAGGGCATTGAGTGCACCCTCAGTAAGTTTGCAGATGACACCAAGTTAGGTGCGTGTGTCGATCTGCTTGAGGGTGGGAAGGGTCTGCAGGAGGATCTGGACAGGCTGCACCGATGGGTTGAGGTCAACTGCATGAAGTTCAACAAGGCCAAGTGCCTGGTCCTGCACCTGGGGCACAACAACCCCAAGCAGAGCTACAGGCTGGGAGATGAGTGGTTCGAGAGCTGCCCGGCAGAGAAGGACCTGGGAGTGATGGTGGATAGTCGGCTGAGTATGAGCCAGCAGTGTGCTCAGGTGGCCAAGAAGGCCAACAGCATCCTGGCTTGCATAAGAAACAGTGTGGCCAGCAGGGCTAGGGAGGTGATCATCCCCCTGTACTCGGCTCTGGTGAGACCGCACCTCGAGTACTGTGTTCAGTTTTGGGCCCCTCGCTACAAGAAGGACATCGAGGTGCTCGAGCAGGTCCAGAGAAGGGCGACAAAGCTGGTGAGGGGCCTGGAGAGCAAGTCCTATGAGGAGAGGCTGAGGGAGCTGGGCTTGTTCAGCCTGGAGAAAAGGAGGCTCAGGGGTGACCTTATTGCTCTCTACAGGTACCTTAAAGGAGGCCGTAGCGAGGTGGGTGTTGGTCTGTTCTTCCACATACCTGGTGACAGGACGAGGGGGAATGGGCTTAAGTTGCGCCAGTGGAGTTTTAGGTTGGACCTTAGGAAGAACTTCTTTACCAAAAGGGTTGTTAGACATTGGAACAGGCTGCCCAGGGAAGTGGTGGAGTCACCATCCCTGGAAGTCTTTAAAAGACGTTTAGATGTAGAGCTTAGGGATATGGTTTAGTGGGGACTGTTAGCGTTAGGTCAGAGGTCGGACTCGATGATCTTGAGGTCTCTTCCAACCTAGAAATTCTGTGATTCTGTGATTCTTTCTGGCACCACCTGAATTAGTTACTGCATTAATTTAAGGGCTCTCCCAGGTGCAGAGTTTAGTTCTGCTGGCCATGCTTCATTGCTAATGTTTACTGTCTCGGAAGTCCATCTCACAGAATTTAAGACATCAATTCAAATACACAAGGTTTTGATAAAAACACAGTTTCACATAAAGGTACAGTTTTCTATGGGTAAATGTCCTTTTTGGATTGTTTTTCCAAGTTTCCTGTTTGGAATTATTTCAGTTTAATTTTACCTAAATTACACTTCGCTTTTATGCTATATCACTGAGAAGCTGGTTCACTTAATGCTTCACCAATGAGACTCAATATGTTTGCATAGAAGAGGAAGAGAGAAGTGGTGTTGCTGCTTACGAAGGATATTCTAATTAACCCGTATAAAGCAGGATTCCATGCTCAGAAGTCAAAACTGAGGATAAGACATGAGGAGGGAGACACTTTCAGTTGCTTACTGATTGATGTAGAAAATGGCCCATTTCTGGAAGGTTTTCACTTGAGACTGTATCTTTCAAGAAGAGACACTAATTCTGGTAAGAATTACCAGGTGGAACACAACAGAGTGTGTGGTGCAGGGTGTCTGAGGTGATTACGGGGGTGCCTTCTGACATTCACATCTCTGACTCATTGTGGTTCATCACCCTATCCCATTTGTGTAATAAACTGCCTGCACCTCGAAGACAACTTGACTCATCACGTCCACAGTCACCTGTCAGCTCCTGCATGTCTCTTTATTCAGAAGGGCTTGGCAGAGATGAGTATTTCCCTAAAGCACTGAAGGCTCCTAATTCTTCTCTCGCTCCCTCTATCCTTCTCTCTTGATGTTAAACCCTGCAGCCTTCAGCACAGTGATATTTATCTGAATTGCTATCACATCCTATTATTTTTTTTAGTTCTCCTTATTTGGCCCTTCGCCAGAGGACAAACAGGAGAAAAGACAATATTGCCTCCTAATGCCTATACCTACAGCAAATTCAAAGAAAAGTGGTAGGCTGTGTTTCAGTTTTTGTTTGTTAATTTTTTCCTGAAAGTCATGGGCATGCAAAGTTGACAAAAAAAAAAAAAAAAAAAAAAAAAGGGGTGGGGGGGAATATTCTTTCCTCATGAATGAGGTCCTCCTGAGCCAGCTCTGATCTCCCAGGCTCAGGCAGGATGGCAGTGAGGCAGTGCTGGAGCGTGGCCAGCTCACAGAGCTCTGGGGCAGAGCCAAGGTATGCAGCATCCCTCCTGTATGCACCACTCCTGGGGATGTCAGAGCAACAATGCTGACTCCAGGGCTGCTGTTGGATTGTTTTCTAGAGCTTTGGCATGACGGCAATTCAGTCATACATATACCATAGTACAAGGCTTTTTAAGGCACTCTGTTCTACTCTGACCCTCTTATATATGAGCAACAAGAGCACATCAAGCACACATTGAGAAATTCCATCCCAATAAGGAGGTAAATTTTGAACTATTCAGTAAAGCATCTTAGGACAAGACTCTGTTAAGCCTACATGGTAAATTATTTAGCAAGGACAAAATTTCTAAAAGCTACTTTATTTTTACGTGTTTCTTCCATTTCTTTATGTGTTCTCTTTTATTTACAGGTACTTCTTGATGAAAGATGAGTAACAAATATATTTTCCCATTTTATATCATAAAAAATTTAGTAATATGGGTGAATATATCAATAACATAGGTGTATAATAGAAGCCATCTGATTTCTTTATTAACATTTACCAGTGCTTTCAGAATCCATTTTCAGAATGTGATTAAAGGTGGATTGTTTTCCTCATCATCTGCAATAAAACTTACTCCATAATCAAGTTAAATCTTGTTCCTACTTGCATCACAGTCTGATTTATTTATGATATATCAATTTACAAAAGCAGGACAGCACTACACAAAGTGAATCCCAGAAAGTGAAATGCCCAGAAAACAAAAAAGATTGTGCTGAAAATGACAACATAAATACTGCGCAGAAAATCACAGGATAAATAGCATGGGGATTTGGATTCCTGACATCATAATTAAGAATTGTCATGACCTCAGTCATCGCTTGGGGTACAAGATGGTATATGATTATTCCATTTTCTTCATTTTACAAGGAAGATCTAAGTCATGGATGAATATATATGCTTGTATGTTTTTTTCCAACAATTCAATTTAATTTCAGAAAATCTTAAGTGGAAGCAGCTGATGTTAATTTCACTTAAATTCACATATACAGTTGAAATAGTATTCTAAAATAGTATTAGATCTATTCACTAGATGCACAGAGGTATGGACACTTTGGAAGCTGGAACTGGAATTTAACTACCTCTATATAGTCTTACTGTGATCTTGATCAAAAGCCATTTGAATTCAATAAGAATTACAGACTAGGTGTTTCCATGTGACTCAATCCTTTATAGGTTTAAATTAAAATAACTTCCCTAATTATAGAGTCATTTTGTGGATAAATTTCTTGAAACTGTGATTAGATAAAATTATGCTTATGAAGACCAGTTTAAGGTCTTCTTAAAAAGCAATAAATAAATATTTGATAGCATTGTGTGGTATTACATGCTGATTAGCTTAATGCCTTAGATCCCTCTTGCTTATCAACAGTCCGTCTCCTACTTAAGCATTTTCTTGCTCCACACAATCACGTAAATTATTTCATCTTAGATGTTTCTGGACAGCAACAAACCATAAAAGTGCATTCTGGGAATCCTGAGATACAGTAATTTATCTGCCTCTGCTGCACTGACCAATTTCTTTGCCACAGTTTATGCAAATGGAGTGCAAGATCAAGGTACCATCTCACCTACAATGTTGCTAATTCAAAGCCACAGCTGTTTTTTGTGTTTGTTTGTTTTGTTTTTTTAGTGCCTTCATCAATAGAAATGTCTAACTGTGAATCAATCAGCCAGCCCTGCTTAACACAACTCAACCCCCTCTTGCAGTCATTGTCTCAGTAGGACTCCTTATTAAAGTAGTTATCATGTAGTTAAATGCAGATTTGAGCTGCCCTTCACCCTGCAGCCATAGGGGAAGTTTTCAAGATGCAGACATTGCTCTCATTATGCATTTTTTCCCTTTTAAAAGAAGAGTGTGGGTCTTCCTCATTTCTGAATTTATGCTGTCACAGGCATTGCCAATCCTCTGACCCACAATGCTTCCCACTGAAGATTTCCATGTCAGTTATGCATTCAGATCTGTATCTATCTATCCATCTTCATGGCACTTGTCCACTGCTCAGGGGAAAAGTGATTTTTATTTTTCCTTTGATTGATGTTGCAAATGTTCACGATGAGAACACATTATTAGAAGCAATTAAAAAATGGACAATGATGCTTTCTTGAGTTACGTGTTTCCTGAATACAAAGGAATAACATTTATCCACGGTAAAAAGAGCTGCATCTGCACCATCCTCCACTGAAATCTATTCAAGGATGATGTACGGAAATGCAACACCTTGAAAAATGTTTAGTGTGTTACAGCCTGCAAGGGAAGGGTGGTCACCTTTTCAAAATGTTTCATATTCCTTGCATGAATAATAATTTAGAATCTGAAGACAGATCATGAGAATGAACCTCAGCACCAGCAGTTTTAAATGTGAACAATTTAATTTGAAACAAACAATTTCTCAAATTTGAAAAACAATTTTTAATTAAAAAAAAAAAAAATAGAACAGATTTTACTGGATCAGAATTTTCCCCCTAAGAATCCACAATTTAAATACTTTAACCTGGAAATATCTCCTCTGCTATCTTCAGAAGACACACAAAGCCTAACATAGCATACCTCTGTTACTATTCTGTGTCACATCCTGTTTTCATGGACTCAGAAGATGCCGTAGCCCTGTTACTTTGCTATCAATCAGTACTTTGCTGGCTGCAGCAGAGCAATCTGCAGCCAGGAGCTCTGTTCCTTTGAGTTCACCAGCTAGGCCTTTTCAGGCCTTTTCAGGAATATATCAATATTTCAGGAATATATCAATACTCAAGAGCAATATATCAATTTGATTTTTTCACTGTTTCTTTACATGGATATTGTGAACTATTTTGCAAAGCTGAGACTGGTGTCAAAAAAGGAAAACAAATTAACTGATTCAAGTTAACTAATCTCTCTATTCAGTTACTCCAAAAAATCTTCAACAATTCCAGGTATGCCCATCTTGACCAAAGCAACATATGACCTCTCACATGAGCTTGAAACAAGATGGGAAAGACAAATGAATACTTAGATTTTTAATTCATCTTTTATATGAAGACCTCTCAGCAATTTACACTGGAAGATGGACAGTATTACACAGAGGGGGAGCACCTCACTGTCAAAGCCAAAGGTCTTACAATATTTTATGACAGAGCTGAGACTGACAATCTTCTTCTTACAGCAGTCTACTTCCAGATCCAGGACTATCCACCTGAATTTGGTAGGAACAAAGCTCAACTAATTTGCCAAAGACACAGAAAAACACTACAAGTTCAATATAATTCAAAGTTTTCCCTTTGAAGATGCAGTGTGTGTGTGTGTGTGTGTGTGTGTGTGTAAAATCATTATTAGCATTTTAAAGTTCAGGCTGGCATTACTTATTTTATATACAGTGCAAGAAAAATCAGGGGCCCTGGCTTGCAAAAGCAGGAATTACTCAATGCAAAATTACTTATTCCCTTTGTTAAAATGTTACAATGTTAAACAAAAGGTAAATGGTATTAGTAGCTCATCATTCTGGGTATAATCATTTTAATGATTATAATTGTAGGAAGTATGCAAGCATGAAATACACATCAAAAAGTATGAACATCCTGAATAGAAAATAAAAGACACTATCTCCACTATATATTATTTTTAGACTTATACCCGCAAGATCCAAAAGATAGAAATGAAAGCATTGCTATCAAGTTCCCTCTGCTTCTTGTGCACTGGGTGCTGCCATATGGACATATCTGCCAAACCCATTTTGGACTCCCCATGTTTCCTGTGAAGGGTCAGTGATGGCTCACTAGAAGAACTACACATCTAATATCAAGAAGAGATTCAACACACCTAGAGACTAGATGGACTCTTTAATGCCCTCTGAAAGGCTCTTCCCTCACCAAAACACTGACCCCTGAGCTGGGAACGAACAAATGCAGAGGTTAGCAGGAAAAGCCAAACTGAATAATTCCGGTGGAGTTATATTGCTGGGAAAATGGGTAAAACCAGGCATCATTGAAAGAGTGTCTGCCACCCAGATGCTTAAGCTTTGGAAACATCATTAAATAATACTTTGGTGTTGAAATGCAACTTCAGGTCCTTCTGGAGAACAGCAAGGAAGGCAAAAACAGACTTATACCATCTCTGCAGGAACACCTACAGACAACTCCATTCAGGAGACTTCTGAACATTTCTGCAGGGAAGGATGACTCAAAGAAATTTATTGCTCAGATAGTCTTTTGTCTTTCTAACAGGCTGTAACTGCACACAGTAATATCAACGAACAGCTGTTATTATATTGCTTAATGCATGTGTCCATAACCAAGCAGAGCCCAGCATTTAGTATTCATTTCTTTTCATGTAAGATATTAACTCACTGAAAGATACCTATATTTTTTACATTTGATAATGTCCCTCAGTCTGTGAATGAAAACACAGACTATTTGAATCATCCATCATACATTTTTCTTCTCCTACTGTGAAAAGTTGTTGCAACACCAGAAATACTGGGCCTCAAGCAGAAATGCATGATTGTTTCTGTGCTTAAGGTGGCAGTAACTGCTTTGGCACCAGGCATTTCCAGTTGGCCAGGAACCTGTGAGTATTAAGACCCCTTAGGATTCTGCCCATTGGCTCAGGAAAAGCTCATCCGTTTCATCTTCATTATATAAACATGCTCAACCCTATTAAAGGAATCATAGAATATCCCATAAGAATCATCAAGTCCAACTCCTGGCACTGCACAGGTCTGCCCAAAAGTTTAGACCATGTGACTAAATGCACAGTCCAAATGCTTTTTAAATTCAGACAGGCTTGGTGCAGTGACTACGTCCCTGGGGAGCCTGTTCCAGTGGGCAACCACCCTCTCAGTGAAGAACCTCTTCCTGATGTCCAGCCTAAACTTCCCCTGCCTCAGCTTAACACTGTTCCCGCGGGTCCTGTCACTGGTGATTACAGAGAATAGGTCACCTGCCTCTCCACTCCCCCTCGCAAGGAAGTTGTAGACCGCAATGAGGTCCCCCCTCAGCCTCCTCTTCTCCAGGCTGAACAGGCCCAGTGCCCTCAGCCACTCCGCATACGTCTTCCTCTCTAGGCTCTTCACCATCTTCATCACCCTCCTCTGGACACTCTCCAACAGTTTAATGTCCTTTTTGTGCTGTGGTGCCCAGACCACCACAGTAAGGGACTCTTACTTCTATTTCTCTTGTCCCTTTCTTTGTCTCTTTGCTTTAAAATAAGGCAAAAGGCTAAAGATACTTTAAAAACAAATCTGCCTAAAGGAGTGATTTAGGTATTAGCATCTCTGTTTTTCATATTCTCCCTTAAGTTCTCTGGATTTCTCTACCCTACAATGGCATCTTATGGAGGAATCCATAATCTTGTATCCAGTCCAAGTAGCATCTTAATTGAAGCCTCAAGTTTTTCATCACCATTACCCTTATCAATGTAATTGTGAATTTATAGTCACTATTGCATCACTTCTTAAAAATACTGTATAATGGGGGTCCCACTTCATCCACTGAAACCTCAGATTGCTAAAAGCAGAGTTATATAAATCTAGCAAAGCCAAAAAATGTCAGTTTAGGAGGTCAAAAATCGATATTTTATCTCCCCAACTGCCTTGGCATTTACCTGCTGGACAGCAGAAGAGATAGTCTAGTCATTACGGATAGTCTAGTCATTAAAATTGACACTACACACAATATTTCTGGGAAATTGTGAAGTACCTCCTCCAACCAAAATGAAAGCTAGACATGCACCAGCTAAAAACAATCGTGGCAGAATTAGACTGTAGCCTGAAACTCCTGAAAGCTTAACCCAGCATCTCAAACCATGCTACTTCCCTGAAAAATCAAGAACTAATGTCATATCCACAACTGCCTCAGCCCCTGATGGAACATCTCCTGCAGCTGAGATGAATAAAGAGAATATATATATATATATATATATATATATATATATATATATATATATATATGTGCTGTAATATATTTAATTTTTATCAGCTTCCTTTTAGTAAATAGATGAACAAAACTATTCAGGATTTTAATGTAGGCAAATATATTAAAAAAAATAAAAAGTAAAAAAAGTGAAGCCAGAGAGAATGGGACTGCACTGAGATCAAAGGAGAAGAAAATAAAGCAGATACAAGCTGTTTAATCTTCCTCCACTCTCCAAGGCTTCTCATCCCCAAGCAGCTGTTAAAATAGTCCGTGGATCTGTCAGCTGGGATACATAACCTCTTCCTCACTGCCTTAAGCGCAGTGGGAGATGAGAGTCATTGCCTGTATGCTAACCTGGAGGAGCTTTGTGCCTTCAGATACTCTCCCCAGATGTGGCTGGCATCCAGAGCTGCACACCTACGCACAGCGCAGCACCAACACAATGTCAGCTAAGGTGCGCAAAATGAGGCAGGAAAACAGTGAAAAGGGCAACAAACACGCAAATGAACTGATTACAGCTGAGATTCCTTTTTACACTACTCTGTCTGCTATAATAAACTTCACGCACAAATCTATAAAGTAGAAATTTCAAGTGGTATTTTCCTTCCTGAAGAATGCTACTAACAGAAATGAGAGCAAGAAATTTTCTGCTGAAAACAAAGCTCTGGCCTTCGAATTTGGTACTGCTCCCAGTTCTGCCACAACCTTTCTATGCATGACATAATCAATATACCTCATGGCATCTTGCCTCATTTACCAACTTGTTAGTGGGGGATGGTATTTCACTCAAATCCATGGCTCGTTACACATAAAACTTTGAGAAACACAGTTCTTGGTATGGGCTTGTATAAACCAGATACAATTGGATTACAGAAAAATAATTCAAATTACATTTAATTTCAGAAGGATATACTGTTAGATCAGAATTAATAGGAAATTGGGAGGCCTGTCACCCAGCAAATGCAATTACTTTTCAGAGAAAGTTATCCATTAATAAATGATACACAGCTGAACAGAAACATTTCTTGGAATATGATTTCCCCAATCCTGTTATGGCCTGACAATAGACAGAGAAAGCTCTAGAGCTTACCACCCAATAGTTTATTACAGTAATGAAAAGCTGTTTCCCATTTATTTGAGATCTATTTTTACAAACTGATAACACAGGCAAATTATTTTACTACCTCAAATAACAACCACTCTCACTTGACTTCACGTATTTTGTAGAACATCTAGTAACAGTCATTTCCATCTCCTCCCATTGCAGAAAGAGGTGGGTACCTCTTCATCCCAGAAACAAACCTCATTTAGATACTCATCTTTGGCATAACAGAAAACAGCTGAAATTGTAGTTTGGTACATTACAGTGTACACTGTAATCATGTAGTACACTACAGTACACTGTAGTGTACTTTGGTACACTACAGTGCCTTCCAACAGTGCAAGGGATTTGACTCATCTATTTTACATTTAGATATAATGAGCAATGGGAACACGATTTTTTACAAGAGATCAGTGTTGAGAGTGAAGACAAACTACCCATCCATCAGCATACATCACACAAATTGTGCATTTTCTATATTTGTCATGCATCAATATGCAAACAAATATACTAACACTCATTTGCTATTTTTACTATTCCAGTTGAGACAATTTCTGTTCCGATTAGCCCATTGTTCAAAATTCAATTGCAAGTACTCCAATGCAAAATATACTGCAAAAATGCTATTTTGTGTAAATGTTATACGAGACCATGAGTATCCAGATAAAATCTCACACAAGAGTGAGCAGGACTGTCAATGCACTGTGAAATACAGCAGGAAAGTCTCTCAAATCCACTTGAATGGATATATCTATCCTTTACAAAGGTAGCTTACTTTATGAAAGGCTGCATAAAGACTTTGAAAAGACTGGCCTGTGACTGAGATAGTGGAGTTCCTTACACATCCCAAGAATGACAGTCAGAAACTTTAAGCTTGCTTTAACAAGCAACCATTCCTACACAGGCACATATGGTGAGATCTACAAAGTTTCTGCCTACATTTTGCTTACTGCAAGGAAAGTGTTTGCACCACATCTGTCTGCCCAGGATAATATTGCAATCTCCAGTCACTAACTGCATCCTGCCTCTTCTCCTTGTTTATTATAGGCAATAAATGAAACTTGCAAGCTTTCATATCTTTTTCTTTATCAAGAGAAAATTGTAGGGACTAAGATACAGAAATAATGTCGTAATACCAGATCAGTCTAAAAAAGACTTTCCACTCATTAGACAAACGGTGACTTTCAGAATAGCTCCTCATTTTACGCATATGTCAGGTTACATGCTTTGAAATAGGACACCATTTTCATTGTCCAAACTTCTGTGTACTATGTATATGTTTAAACTGGTCATTACTCCACAACTGGGCATTGAGGGATTATAAGAATCTATCCAGCTACAGCTTAATTTCATGGTTTCTTTTCCTAGAGTCCACCTATTTTACTGCATCTCCATTATTATCATATCCAAATGAAGTCTAATACTTCTGCATACAGTTTCCATGCATCTTCAAGACCCACTAAAGGACTCTGTCTCACTTGCCACTGGCAGTGGCCCCCAGGAGGCTAGCCAAGTGGCTCACTAGAGGACATATCAGGACAGTAGCAAATCCCTAGATTTTCAAAAACCCTAAGACATATCCCCCATTCGAGACTATTTTCAAAAATTTATCACTCTGCTACATGCTTAAACTCACCAATTTTAAAGCCAGGAAAGATTAACATCATGATCTGCCGTGACCTCTTATAAGGAACACTATGTAAAGCTTCAACCAGCAATCTCTTCATCAGATTTGCAAGTTTTATTTCAGTCACTTTATAGTCCTAATTTGCATTCAGCAAGTGATAAAGAATCCACTCCTATCCTTAAATGAATTATTTTAATGGTGATTTTTCCTCCCTAATAAATTTTAACAGATTTTCTAGAAAGCTTAGCCTTCATTGGAAACCATTGAACCTTTACTCTGTGTTTGATTATGTATGAAATGCAATCCTGAGTAGGCAAGCAATATTAAAAACAATGACAAACTAAGAACAAAATTCTGTAATTTATCTTTGAATTTCAGAGTCCTACTTAGAATTTCATTTAATTCTAGATAGAAATTTACTGAGTAAAAAGAAACATTCCTTCAGACCTTCTGATTTTTGATGTGTTGGTCAATAAATACTGCTACAAAAAGCTTTGAGCTATATTAAGAGAAATGTATCTCAATTGCCAATAGATAGTAAAATAAAGCTCAGAAACTCAGAGTTATGGAAAAAACAAAAGTATTACTAAGGCCAAAAAAAAAAGGGGGGGGGGGGGGGGACACGACAAAGGAGGAGGACGACTAAATAACTCCTCAGAGCACTGTTAAACATGTTAAACATAGTTTGCCTTGTGCCTGCTACTCACTAACTCTATAATTTCCTCAGCAGCTGTCTGCTGTAAGGGGAAAGGGATGTGCTGAACATACTCTGTTCTTATAAATAAGCACTCGCTACTGAGCTTTATAAACTTCTCATAAACTGCCCCCACTGCTGGGTGGACATTAGGTCTGAGGCCATCCTGTATGATTAGACAGACTCATCCAGGGACACAGCACTAAGATTCAACCCAATGCGCTGCCTTCAGTGAACATTGGCTAATATATTATTTTTATGAGCTTACAAGGCAATGATGTTTCTAACATTCTTTCTAATACATTAACACAATTCAGATCATCTGTATTAATAATAACTATTATTATCAGCATATCTCAATACTATCATACAAAGGTTCCCATCTTAAAAGATAAGCTGAATAAAGGGAAACTTAATAGTACTCATGATCTTTAGACAGATGCAGTTTGTTAAGCAAAACCATCTGCACCAATATACACCAATGAGTTATACTGCCTGTTAAAAATATTTTTGAAAACATTTCCTCAGAGATACAGAAAAACAAAGGCCAGATAGCATTAGTGAATCCCCTTTCATTTCAAAGCATTTACTCATTATAAACAAAAACTCATCATGCATCTTAATATACCAAGACAACAGTTCAGCTGATGTCAAGACCAGACCACTCCTTATCCAACTATACAACATTAACTCCTTTGCTTCTCTGTGTTCCCTTCCCTACCTATTTTCTCTTGATTTCTAGAGATTACAGTCCCCTGGAGGCAGGAGAGCACCTAGCACAACAGGGTATCCAATCTCTTCTGTAAAGGACAGCACAGGTGTACTAAGATTTTGCTGAAGTAAATATAATAAGCAGTTAGCCTACCCTAGGTATATTTCCAATTCTATGTCCTAGATGAATGTCAGACCACTCTGTATGTGAAGAACTAAGATACGTTTAAACATAAGGAAAAACCCATTTATTACCTAACGATTTCAGACCATACCACTGAAATAGCACTTTCAAGAGTTTTGATAGCTTTTGAGATGGTATTCCAGTGGCATATTTGAAACTGGAGCTGAAAACCGTGTTGAGTTTACACATCTAGGCCATTCATCATTGATAAGTTAATGACTATCTTTTGCCAGCAACTTCTCCAAGCTAGTGAATGCACAGTCAGTATCAGCCTGCGTGATGAAAAAGTCAATTAGTTGACAGTTTTCAGCTAAAATTTATAAACAAACATCATAGTTGAAAAGATTATCAAAATAAAAAAATAGGTATTTTAGAATTACATAGCTTATTTTCTTAATATTTTTAATTGTCCTTTCCTGTAGGCTTGCCCCTGAAAAAACAGAATACAAAGATGAGGAGGAGGGAAAAAGGGTGGGATTTTTTTCATTAAAAAAAAAAAAAAAAACAGGCATTTGTTACAAAGTTTTTGCTTTGTTTTGTTTTGTTTTAAGTTTTCTTTCATTAAAGTCAGGATTATTCTTCACTTCTTTCCCATGAGTCTGCTTGTGCTAGAGATTTCTTTTTTTATTTCTCCATTTTTAGACAGGGCATTTTAACACTGTGCCGAGACCATACTGCTGTCATAAGAATGCTCGCAAAAGAAAAATAAGAGTCACAAATTCATTCAAAATGATTCCACCAGTTTCTGGAAATAAAACAACTATTTCCTATAACAAGGAAATATTGATATGTATTTGTGTTATCCAAGTTCAGTTTCACACTGGTGTACCAGTGAGCCACATGCAAACGGAGGAATTTAGTTATGAAAGACCATTTCTGTCACTGTAATCGTATCCTTCTTAGGGATTTCTATTGACAAAAATGTCACAACAAGATTCTAAACAGTATCATTTTCCCAGGTGAAAGCTACTGCATATGTATGGCTTTATTCAAACCTTTCCTTTATTTAAACACTAAATGAAGCAGTAATTATTTTCCATTAAGGCACACAACCATTCACATAATCTGAACAGAAAATACACAAATAAGAGTAGCTTAGTGAATAATACCCATGAAATCTGTTAAGTGAATTTGGTTTGCCATCAAATCAGCATGATTAATGAATATGCCAAAGTTTATCAGCAGACAGTTCACGTGCAGAGTCAGAGAAATTGTTAATAGCAAATACGGTGCACCGTTTTCCACTCTAGAAATTGTATCTCATCACAATAATAGCAGAAATTAAACAGCTACAGAGATTTTGTCACACAGATTAGCCACTCTAGTCATCTTAAAACATAAAGGTCAAATCTTCCTTGGAGCTAAACCTCTGGAAACTAATTGGAGTTGTTGTTTGTTTTTTTTTTCCCAACAAACAATAACCAATTAACATAAGCTACCTCTACTTTTCACTGGCTGTCAGAGGTACAGGTCTTGGACATTTCCTTCTTGTTAAGATTATGAATTTTGATATATATATTTTTTTTTTTTTGAATGGAGCAGAAAATAGAAATTGCACTTGCTGGAAAGTAGACATCAGCAGAAAAGTGAGAAAGGGCAATGGAATAACACTGAAGATTTTCTACAGGTCCAATCCTGGTCCAGGAGGAATAACATCACATTGCATTAACAGGTGAAGATCAAGCTTTGCTAGAAAAATTCCCAGCTGCTTGCTGGCAATGCTGAAGAGCTACCCCAAACCTCAGGATAGCTATAACCCAAAAGATGTGTGCAAAAGCATGATCTACCTTGTCTTCCATCATTCTACCAGCCAGCCGGTAGGGCCAATGAAAACACCACATGCAACATCTGCTCACCTTGAGGCTATGGGTTTTTTTAGTGTACAAAGCAAGCAGTCACTTCAGATTACAAACTGATGCACAATACACAATAAGCCAAACTGTGCTGCAATAGAACAGTGAATCTCAAGGGATCAGTGCTAAATTTGAACCACAGATCTAGAACTGGATGGTAGAGGTAAGAGGTCCAGGTAAGATCTTCAGAACAAAGAGCACATTCATATTTCTTTTATGCAAAGTAGCAGATCCCCATTAACACACCTGATGAACTTCCTTCCCTGAACTGTACCAAAAGCTGGCTCTTCAGACACCATAGCACAACTTGTTCAGGTATTCCACACACAAAGTAACTCTACAGACTCTTGATGAATGTTGCCCACTCTGAAAATTATTTATATATGGTACACCCTGTTGTGGTTTAAACTTGGCAGGCAGCTGGTTTGGAAAAAAGATCAGGTAAGAAGAAGTTAGTAATCAGTCTTTTTTTCCATATACAAATATATATATATATTATATATATATATATCATATATATATATATATATATATATATATATTGGAGGCAACATGAAATAACTGAAATATATATATATATATATATATATTCTGAATATATAATCGGCAAAGTATTTTATCCCAAGGTCACGGTTCATCAGTTTTCACTTAGATTTATTTATGCAGTGCCACTTTGGGGTATGGTAAAATTACAGAGCAACAGTCTTCTGAAATTTGACAAATTTGTCTTGTCAACAGATGGGCTGTAAGAAAAGAAGCTCTGAAGTGGGATTAAGGATGATTTGGTCATGAATGATTCCATCTCACTGCTAGTTACAGCTAAAACAACTAGATATAAACTTAGATCATTATCCATCTATTATAAATCATTCTGTTCATGATGTTTTTTGTTCAGAAATTCTACATACATCTCTCTTTGTAAGCTTTCCCTCACAGTTATGATTTTTTAAGAAAATTATGCTGGACATCAGGAAGGAGAATTAACACTGGCTGACCAGAAAAATAGATGCCTTCCCCCATACATTTCAGCCATCACACTGAGTTATGTTGCTTAAATCTAATCATAGCATGTTACCTTGTACCACGCTGTTACATCTGATGCAATAAATCACTAAATCCTGCTAGAATCAATCTACACTCAGCTGCAGTACTGCTACCATACCCAGCTGGTTTGTGCTGCACCTAAGAGATCCATCAACAAATTCAGACTGCAGTAAACTCCTCCAGTTCAGGAGTGTTGGAGTTGTATTTAATTTAGGGACATGGATTCAGATAATCAAGACTTCACTTCATTAGTTTGTATTTTTAGGATGACAAATTCTTGGAACTAAGGTTCTTGATTGCTCCAGGAAAAGTAGGTAGTACTTAGATGTGGTTGGCAACCCTGGGACCCTCGATGGCTCTCACAGTTATGCAAACTAAATTAGGTTTTACTTAAGGCTAAACTTAGCAAGAGATTATATTGACATACATGTAACCAAAATATCAAACCTGCCCTTAGAAAAGCATATTCTTCTGCTGCATGAACTCGTTCATGGCTGCTGGCAGATGGAAGCACAGAGAAAGCTTTCCATACACCACATTATTGGTCTATAATTCTGGCTCCAAATCAATCCAAGGTTCCTGCACCTGTATGAAACATGCTTATGTAACACTTCATCAGCTTCAAACTCTTTGGTTTCACAGAGGGTTTCTGATGGACGTAAAGGTCATATGTACAAATGTTATTTCACATTTAGAAATCTCCAAGAATAACAATGATCTAGAAAAGAAAATCTTACTTCACAGCAAGCCTAACCAATAATCACCACACAACTTTTGACTGAAGCATCAGAAAAGTAACTCCACTGATCTGTGACATCTTGTATAACTAAGCCTAAAAACCAGACAAGGCAATAAAACCATCATAGCTGGCATTAGGTGTTACTAATAAGAAAAATGACTCAAATGCTAATCTGTTACAGTACTTCATTAATTAGAGCTTCAGAAAATTCTGTGCAGTTATGTACAGTAATTTACACAAAGACTGCCTGTCATAATACATTTGTTTGTGTCATAATTTTCTTCTGCCTTATTCACCCATTAGCTGTTGTAATAATTTCCAGGTCTGAATCTACTGTAGCTTTCACACATTATTTATAAATCTTCAGGTACACAAACTCTGCAAATTCTGGTCAATATTAATCTAATTTATCTTACGTCAAAGCAAAGGAAAAAAACAAAAACTAATCTCAGTATTCCTGAATTCTGCCATTGAAAATCTTTCAGAAAAATAAACAAAGAAAAAAAAAAATTCACAGAATCACACAGAATCACAGAATCTCTAGGTTGGAAGAGACCTCAAGATCATCGAGTCCAACCTCTGACCTAACGCTAACAGTCCCCACTAAACCATATCCCTAAGTTCTACATCTAAACGTCTTTTGAAGACTTCCAGGGATGGTGACTCCACCACCTCCCTGGGCAGCCTGTTCCAATGTCTAACAACCCTTTTGGTAAAGAAGTTCTTCCTAACATCTAACCTAAAACTCCCCTGGCGCAACTTTAGCCCATTCCCCCTCATCCTGTCACCAGGCACGTGGGAGAACAGACCAACCCCCACCTCGCTACAGCCTCCTTTAAGGTATCTGTAAAGAGCAATAAGGTCACCCCTGAGCCTCCATTTCTCCAGGCTGAACAAGCCCAGCTCCTTCAGCCTCTCCTCGTAGGACTTGTTCTCCAGGCCCCTCACCAGCTTCGTCGCCCTTCTCTGGACCCGCTCAAGCACCTCGATGTCCTTCTTGTAGCGAGAGGCCCAAACCTTCCTAGAGCTAGCTTGCCAGCGCTCTTTTCTATTTCATGTTTTAGCTCTCATAAGGGTAAGAAACGCTAGTCTCATCCACTACCAAATTAGTATACTCATGTCTCTGAATAGCCATAAACTTCATTCCTGATCATGCTTAAATATTTGTGAGCTAGAACCATCAGTCAAACATGCACTACATACATTTCCATCCTCCAGTGCTTGTTCTGCCCAGAGAAGATGGGTGTCACCAACCTCCATAACTTTGGACCCTATGTATGTAGCTTAAACTGTACAGAAACACAGTTTTCTCTTCTGGCAATTACCCGTGGTGACCAACATGATACCTCTTGTGTTAGAATACATCTCTGGCTAAATGCAAAGCTGTAATGGTTCTTTGACAGAATTAGGAACACCAGAAAATTGTATTGAATAAAACAAAACAAAACAAAAACACTATGTATTTTTCTGAGCTTTTTTTTCACCAGTAACATTTTACTATTTGTCAAAAGTAAAATCTAAAACTAAAGCATGAGTGAACCTATCAATAGCTGTTTGAACTTCACTGGAAGAATGTTGCTGTGGTTCACACAATGCTTTTCTCTACTGCTTCCTTCAGCCTTTTCATGACCTACTGCAGATGGGAAAAGAATTTCTGTTCTCATTTGGGTTTGCCTAATTATGAATCCTCCAGAGAAGAGAGAACAAAGTGGTGATTCAAATTCTGTTTTCCTCTAAAGCATAGGTCCAGCCAAGGTAATCAAAGAATTCCTTTGACGCATTTACACAAAACATACAGCAACTTATAGTCATACAATGGGGAATCTCCATTGTATGTAATTGTTTTTCCCTCCTAAGATGATTTCTCAGTCACGTGGAGTGTGTTTTAGTATTGCAGAAATGACATATTACTTAGCTACTCCTGTAGCTGTTTGAATTTTCAAATACTACCAAATGCTTCTGTCTCCTCATTCCAAACAAACCTGTACCAATCTTGCAATTAAAATAATTCAGAGTAAAAGTTGCAGTTTTATAATTACTACTGTGAAATTTTTCAGTTGTTTTTAATTCTATGGTTTTAAATTACATTCAGTTTTGCTTCTCTCAAGTACTGCAGTGTACTCATGTAAACCTGGACAAAGTTTAAAGATACTTTGTTCAAAATGCTGAGTATAGGACAAGACAATTCAAGTAATTATTTTGCTAGATTATACGACTGAGCCATCCAGTCTGGTATCCAGCAATGTCCAGAACCAGGTGCTTCAGAGAAGATGAAAAAGACTCTTGTCATATGGGCAAGGAGTTAAACTGAACACAGCCATCCAGTTAATGCACTAAAGCATGAGATTTAATTAGTTTTATCATTCTCAGTCTTACATAACTAAAGTTTTCATTATCAAAAGCAACACTTCTGCCTTGGCCAGCACCCAAAGGCTGGGTCATTATTGTCTACACACCTAGCTTGGGATGTAAAAAAATTAAATTATACTGCCTGGATATTCAACAAGCGATAATTCCTCTTTCATAAACAATTACTCAAACAGCTTTCCCTGAAGAGTGTTTCACTGACAGAAGAGAACAAAAGGTATAGGGATGGGAAATAGGATGGCATACAGTAGGAGCTACCTCTCTTCTAAAGGGCAACAGCAATAGGCTAAAGTCACCCTTTCTGATCTGTTGAGACAACCTGATCAGGGTACTAGGCCTTCTTTGTTAATGCTCTCCTTGGATCCCCTGATGTCTTGGGGCTGTACTGCATACTCGAACTTAGTCAGGTTGACACAGCCTTATCCAATATACAGTTGACCCTGTAGATTGCAGTAACCATGCCTTTATATCAGTGATCCAGCTAACTGTTCCCCTGGCCCACCACCCTTTTCTAGCTGGAGACTAATCACCTGTCTAACCGCAAGAACCAAATATGAATTTGTACGGTGACTGCTCTGACATAATATTTTGTTTCCTAACAAAACTACTCCAGGACTTCTCATTGGGTTGCTTCAAACAAATCCTTTCCCCACACCCTACAAACAGTGGCAGAGCACCATTTACCTCCTGTGTGCCATTTTCTAGGGCTCTCTGGAAGACCTGCCCTTTTCTGCTTGGCCAGAGCAGTAAGCTTAAACTAAGATGAACATCTTCAACAGTCACAGACTGAACTACGCAACATTCATCTTGATGAGATACTGTGTGAAAACAAACAAAAAACTCATGCATAATTCAAAGGGGGATAAAGAGTGCAGAATTGCAAAGTGTAATTTGAGGAATGCATGATTTCATGACACTAGATGAAATGAGGGTTTGGTTTTTGATGTATTATGGAGCAGGATGGAGAGGAGTGGGGTCATCTAAAACAGACTGTTTTCTTGGCTTTGTATAATCTGTCCTCAAACAGCATATTCCAGGTCCAACTCTTGACACTAGAAGACAAGATTCAACCTTACTCCACTCGTGAATTGTCTGAATGTAGCTAACAGAGTCACCAACAAAAGCCTTAAGAACAGAAAAATATAAGTTGTTGCAAGCAACACCAAAGAAAAGCTACTTCTCTCTTTTATTGATCGAACGCAACCAGATACTGCATTAACTTTTCCAGATTTAAGTTTCAATGATTCAAGCTGAAGAAATTTAGAATACTGGGTGGCATCATTGCAAAGACATACTTTCATTCATTGCCTACACATGCCACTTTTCCAACTCATAACGTTATCATCAGCATAATGTCACCAACATCTACCATTCTCATTTTAACTGCACAGGACCCCAAAACGGTATTACTTGTGGCACTGAGATAGTTGAGTGTATTCCCAATTAAACCTTAAGATTGACAATGATGTATGTAGTGCTCATTACAAAAATACATTACTCATCTAAATCTGCCATGGAATGATTCATGGGCAATTCATTTGTAAGCTATGCAAAAACTGTCCCTGCTCAGAGTTCTTTTCTAAATTTAGATTCCACAGCATTTCACTTTAAAAGAAATATTAAGTCAGTGATGGGATGTGGAACATTATTCTTCTAGATAAAAATAAGAGGTTGTCTGGGGATTCTAATTAGTTCAATAAGCGATGATGAGTATAACCAACTTTAAATATTGGGAATAATTCTGAGTCTCTGTTCCACTAATTAAGGAATACTTCTAGTTGTAGATTAGCTGAAGAGTCCTGTTAACTGTAACTAATAAGCCTAAGCTAGTTTTGATGACAATTGAGGCTAGATAAACACATTAGAATTCTTTTTCTGCCTTGAAAATGGTAAAGATTTGGCTTCAGTCTTGCCTCCAGCAATACTTTATATAACTGTGTTTTGTAAAATGTTATCAGCTCATTCAGTGCTTGAGGACCTACTCTGAGGGAAAGCTGTAGTTCTATACATACCACTTGTATTCTGACTACTTATCAAATTAGTAGGAACATCATTAATTTGATTGACTGGATGTGGATCAAGAAGGGTTAAAATATTCTTTTCATGACTTGACCCTAACAAAAAAGTTTAGAGAACCATTTAAATTAGATTCAGTTAGATTTAAATTTCCAGACTGACCTCTGTTTGGAAATCTCTTTGGATGTGTGCTGCAGACTTTGTATAAACTTGCATTTACAGCTGAATGTTGAAGAATTTGATTGCCCCTTAAAAATCAGTGGATAGGCAAATATTTTCTTTCTTCTTGCATACATGGACTCCAATTAAACATTCCCATTCAGCAAATAAATTGTTTACATTCAACCCACTTTGCTGGTAACAGAAAATTTAATTTATACTTTACTTTCTAGGCACTTCTATTCTCCAAACTGATAAAATTCTTAAGGATGCATCTGATACTACTGGGGTTTATGGGACAGATGATCAGAAATTATGAGCTGATGACCATAAATTCCCCAATAAAACCAGACCCCACAGAGCAGTTCTAGCATGATAGTGCAGACATTCAGTATAAAATTGTTTCTGTCCTAGGCTTCTAGGTCTCCAGATGTATAACAGGAACCTTGGCAGTCTTGGAAGAGACAGATTAATATAGTGTGCTCTCTCTCTCTTTTTTTTTTTTTATCCTTTTTTTTTTTTTTTCTTTTTGTATTTTTTAAACTTTTAAGGTTAGTTTGGATGCCCTTACTAGGGACACCTGACTTAGTCCCTCTAAGGAAAATATTTTCTCTGCCAGAAGAGTTATTATTTAACACTTTTGGAAGCTAGTGATAATATAAAACTATTTAGTACTTAGCCTAAGAAAATTAGACTAAGAAAATAGAAAGATTAATTACTATTTGCATTCTGATAACACTATGAAGAAAGCTATGTAGATACAGAGATATTATGAGTACATATTGCCAGCAGAGGGCAAAGGAAAAAGAGAAAACAGGGAAATCACATCTGAGAAAGGAGCCAGAAAAGCATGTTTACGTGGCCTTTCATCTCTGGCAGAAAACATGGTGATTTGGGAATTCACCTTAGCAATCTTATTATTTGCTCACAGCCTTCCTAAAATGCACAGCACACTGGGAGTAGGGGGGTGCATACATTAAGCTTGCAGAGCAAAACAACATGATGTTCCACTGAGATCTGTGTATTGACAAAGGACAACGGCATTAAAAATAGCAAGATGGCCAGCAGCAGCCCCTATACCAAGTTGATTGTAAGAGCTTGAAGGTGTGTGAGCAGTAAAGAAATTCAGCAAATAGCATGTTCCTTTGATTTAATATTAAGTATTTTCTAGTAAAAATGAAATGAATATGAAAGCCAATGCAAATCACCAGTCCCATGTTTGCTCTGTTGGAATAATAAACCTAGTGCTAGGTCAGGTATCTCAACAACTAATTGAGAATAAAATTGAGAACTACACCAAGGAATGAAAAAAATAACTTCTCTGATTCTGAATAATCCTCTCTGAATGCAGTTCATAAAACGCAGGGGATAAAGCACATCTGCAGTCCCCTATCCAAACTGTTTTCCAAGACAAGGTGTCTCATCAATCCAACAGAAAAACATATGCAAACAGCTGTTTATTATCACTTTAATTTTTATTTATTTATTTATTTTCTCCCCTGGAATAGATATATTGACACACATTGGGGAACCAGAATATGGGCTTCTTCAAACATTTTATTTCTGAAGCTACATAGTTCACAAAAATCAGAAGTCCAAAACTCTGGACTTTTATATTTTTTCCTCTGCAGCTGGAATTCCATGCTGCTACCACCACTTAAGAGTCAAAACTAGCAGTCAGCATCTTCCACCTCACTGGGTGCAGGTCACATCATTTCCTGTTTCATGCTTTACTCAGCATTACCCCTAGTAGCACATAAGATCATACAGGACCCAAGACACAGGCAAATCATGTTTTCATAACATACTAGTCAAATATTGCAAGCTATTTTTAAGACTAGAAAGAAGAAAATGTGGTCAGTGAATAGTGAATAAGCTATTATTATGTCTATCCCCAGGGCTAAAAGACCATAGAGGACACTTAATGAGAAGAATCATTGGTGAAAACTGCCTGGCATCACAAGGCAGAGGTCTACTCAAAGGCCTTTAGCCACTCCTGCTAATACCATCTGGTTTCAAAACTCATATATAATATAATATATATATAACATATACACACACGCCCAACAACATTTTAAAGAAGGCGGCAAGTAGAGGATGGAATAAAAAAACAAAGCTCATGGCATACATAAACAGTTAGACATGTCTTCAAGCTGCAACAATTATGGGGAAAAAATAAGCTAAGAGAGCTAAATGAATGAAAATCAGTACTAGGCCAAAGGAGAATACCTCCATTACCAAAGAAAATTGATGAATGATGCAATTACCACAGCCAAAAGACAAATCCATTTTCCCCACTTGAAGTCTTGCTTAACAAATACATTAGTCATGTCATCAAAAGCAGAGGTACCTGCTCTTGACCAATTCATATGGGCTGATTTACAGAGAGCAGGTGATGCTATATGGGACAAAGCAAGATTCAGAATGTCATGCAATGTAGTATCATCAGGAAACCAAAGTGCTACTATTTCTGTAGCCACTGCTTTTTGTGCTGTAAAACTCTAAGTGTTCACTATTGCCAGCGCAATAAGTCCCGAGCAATTTTTATTCTTAAATGATGCACCCAATTTTCTCCTGTTCTTTTAGATACCTCTTTTGTTGGTTTGAGTTGCCCAAGACAGGAGGAAAAAAACAAAACAAACAAACAAACAAAAAAAAAACTTTCCACATTGGCTACCTTTCTAGTCCTATGAAACATGAAACAGCGTAAGGAGTTTTGAGAAGTGTGTTGCTCTTCTACGAGCAACACACTCCTCAAAAGTAGTTTATGTGCCTTTAAAGAGAGGCCTTTTTCATGTTAAAGAGGAGGAATAAAAAGCCCTGAACAGCAGTTCTTGATGCCAGTGGGTCTGCAATCAGGCTTGGTAGATGTGATGAAAGCCTGAAGGCTTGATCTTGAATTAATTGAAAGTTGGTATCAAAATTTCTATTAATTTAAGGAAAACAGCCCTCTAGCTGACTTGCTCAATTCATCCTTCTATACCCACTCCATCTCTGCTCCTATGCTTCTAGATGAACTTTGCAGATTGACACATTTCAACATAGTGAAATGTGTAGTAATACACTGTCTTATCCAACAGTAAGATTTGCTTAATCTGAAATTTATTCCTCAAGACAACATTATCCAAAGGAAAGCTCATTATCTTAATTGAAAAGGATGAAAATGAACATAGGTGTGTTTCTAACGTCTCCTATAGATCCCAAAATGTAAACTGTTACATCCAGATTAAGTCAGTTATAGCTTCCAGACTGCATTTATCTAATGTGCTCTTGGAGATAATTCCTCATTCTCTGAATTGTTTTGCAGGAGTATAAATTCAGTTTTCATAAAAATTCACTCTGATTGCTAAAGCCATTCAAACTCTCTATGATATCAGTGATACTAAACACACTTCCCCTGCGCGTCCTTCATTCTCTTTTCCTTTTAAAATCCAAAGAGATGCTTCTATATAAAAATTAAATGAATTTCCTGCCCAGAAGCCAAATTAAATGTGTTCTTTTATACTCAGCACTCACAGAATAGGGAGAAATAAGAATAAATGAGAGCCATTAATTAAATCTCAGGGGTAACCACAATGTTGCAAATGAAAAAGAAAACCTATTTTTCCCATAACTATTTTATGCTAAATACATTATAATTGCTATTCAAGACCAGATTTGTTTTTCCAACATCACTTTTAATTTGTGATCAGACTGCACACTCTGACTCCTTCGAGTCAAACCAAAACATAAGGTTTTTTGTATCATGGGTATGTCTGTAGCATAAGTGTGATTGCAAACTGTGCTTTGTATGCCTTTAGGCATATAGCTCCATAAAGAGTCTAGGACAACAGCTTTGACAACTTTAAAGTCTTTTTCAGGCCTGGCCATAGAAAGATCAAGCCAGTTAGCACTTTATAATCAACCCCCCATCAGAAGCCTGGCATCAGTGTGACCTCTCTGTTCGTCAGAGAGGAATTACAGCTCTCTGCAACCTTCACATCCTCGCTTTGCATCATGCGAGGATTATTCACAGACATTAGCCGAAGACAAGCTTTCCCCTATGGGCATGCTCAGCCCTTGTAATACTACTAATCCCTGAAAGCCTCAAGTCAAGCTCAAACCAAATAAGAAAGGATCTTTAATAAAGAGGGGATCCAAGATCTCTATTCTCAAATTTGAGTGCAAGAAACCAACAGAGGGAATGCAATCCCCATGTGCTTTTAATCACAGAGAAGGCCTGGTAGTGCTTGTGAATGTCCCAACAGCTGCACAGATGTTAGTTCTAAGTTGTACATACCATCTGAGCAAGTAGTTAAACCGTATGATCCTATCCTCCAAAGCAAATAAGTTACAAAGCCAAGTTCTAATGGATGACAGCCCAAACAAGATGAAAGAAAATCTTGCACTGACTACACAGCAGAAAGAGACATCATAGTTTTAGTGACAATAACTGACAGGTATAAAACAGTCTGTAGTCTCTGAAAATAACTAGAACTGTGTGACCAGCAAAGCAAAGATATTAAGTATGCACATATGTCCCCAGCTACACCTAAATACAGAACTCTCTTTCTGTATACACACACAAAATAGAAAATCCTGTTGTGTGCACACATATGCATGATGTTACAGTACATCCTCGTATGAATGCTATACCTAACCTATTCTCAAGGGTTTTCCCCATACTTCATTTTTGGTTTGTCCTCAAACAAGCAAGGAGCAAATCTTTTCCTGCATTAGCACTTTATGCCCAGACCTTGCTTCTAGAGCTCCTAATTGCAATTGACGCATTCAACCCCCCATTACTTTGTCTAACCCAATAGATGAACCTGTATACATCTATCTTCACACTTCTTTACACCAATCAGTTCAATAAATTGTGCTTTGCTTTTTACCTTAGACCTTGTGCTTTCTTGTTCTCAAGTTCTGGTTATCACCCATGCTTTTAGAGGCAACAAAAATTTACAGATAATCCAGTTACTCTATTTGAAATACCTTTATTTTCACTCTCATATGGAAGACACTCGATTCCATCCTTCCCATCCCAAACATCCCTCTCCACTTTTCTACTTCTGTCCTGTGAGCTGAGAATCAGAATGTGCTACATGCCTCATTTGAATGGATGTGTCATTGTGATTCATAAAGAGACAGAATGTTTTTTTTTGTTCATCCTTTCGTAATTAATTTTTAAGACAGCATTTAGTTTTTGACTACCAAAAAGCTCAAGACTAACGTTTTCAGGGAATTACCATTAGCTCAAGATCTTTCTCCCAGTGTGTATGCTTCATCACTATGTGGGGATTGATGCATTGTTATTTTTCTACAGAGTATTAAGTCTGCATTTAACCCGAGGTTTTATAACCCAGTATTGTGAGATTTACCTTATAATTAGAAAACTTGTATTTCAGTGGATGACGAAGGACCATTGATTGTCTTAAATAACCTTTTCCTTCTTACAATTAATGTGGAATAAAAAAAAAAAAAAAAAAGGGTAGATCACTGCGTACAAGAACAAATAACTTTCCTTAGATACCTTCTCTGCAGTTCCATATATAATAACCTTCAAAGTCTGGTAAAAACAGTGTTTCACATGACAGCATCAATTCTGTCAATACCCAACTGGCCAAAAAAGAAAGTCATTTCAGTCATTCTCAGCTTGGAAAAATACAATAATATATTCCCTAAGCTCTCTTTTAACCAAATTATACCAATAACCTTTACTGACTATTCTCAAGCCTTTAAGTGCTGTACAATTTAACAACAACAACAAGGCAACTTCTAAACAGGTCGAACTAATCACTTTTAATAACACAAAAAGAGAGAATACAACTCCACCAAATAATTATGTAGGATATGTTTATGGGTTGTTTTTTTGTTGTTGTTGTTGTTTGTTTGTTCAATGTACAGAAAGAACACTAATATGCAAGTTAAATTAACTCCTAATAAATTACTGATCTCAGTGTAATTTCTATTGAATTCTGTTGGTTTTATTCTTAGTAATAGTGTTCCATGTTAAAAAGTCCAGTGGAATCACAAGTGTTTTACATCAACTCTACTCATATAGATACAGAAAAAAATTTTGCTTTTATCATAAAGCAATCCACACTTTCTCAAACATGACTAAAAGATCATAGATATTGAAAATGATATTGTAATGCAATCAAATCTTTCCAGTGAAATTCCATTTTAGAGAGCAGTTCTATTTTCATTTTCATTATAAAGTAGGACTGATAGCAACTTGCAGTGCAGCTTCTCAGTCAGTAGCCATCCTGTTTCTTGTGCATATTGCCTGAGGAGCAAAGATGGGCTTTTCAAAGTGTCCAGAACTGACCTAAGCCAAATGCAGTTTTACTATCAGTTTGAATGGAACTAGGCATTACTTTACTATCAGTTTGAATGGCAGTAGCACTAGGTCAAGCAAAGTTAAGAAATATGAGCAAGCTGCTATTGAGCACAGGAGTACTGAAAACAGCGTGGATAAAGAGCCACAGAGTCAAAGTAAAGTTGAGAGTATTTAAGTCTAATTTATTTTCCTAGAATTATTTCATTCTCTTAAAGTTCTCTGGATTTCTTTTATTCTTATTACATTCAATTACATTTTAGATATTTTTTCCAAGCCAAGAAAACTGCCACTTACATGTTGAAAATGTTGAAATGAGATGCAGTTGAAATCTGTTTCTTAAATCTTCTTCCACAGGAAAAAAAAAAAAAAAAAAAAAAAGGAATAAGTCAGCCCTTTCCCACACGATTCCAGTTTTGACAAATTGACATTTATAGATGAAGCTTGTTCTTCTAAAACATCCTGTTCAGCTCTATTTAAATACATAGCAAATGTGAGCAGTGAAACTATGTGATGCAGCATACTTTATCTAGGGCCCAAATCGTCAAATATTGAACATGGCCACAGGAACCTTATTCAATAATCACCAAAAAACAAACCAAAACCAAAACCAAAACAAAAAATAATACAAAGCACATTGTTTTTCAGACTTGCAAAGAGAGATTGCTCAGAGGAGGTACCTGAGTTGCAAATAGAATCATTTCCATGTCATTACTTCTTTCGAAAAGGTGTTTAGAATACCCGATTGCTATTTCGAGTAGAAGCAGGGGAAAACAGTGTTTTTAAACTTGATAGCGTGAAGCTCACTGCAGCACAAATACAGCCAGTTTAGAATGCTTTTACCAACAGCTGGGACAATATAAACAATTATTCTTTCTTTTTACAGATAATTTAGATCTTACTACATGTTGCGCAAGCTAGCATTCATGAGTAGCATAGGACCAGCTATTGTACCTTAAATTTTTGGATGTGAATTCTTTCTTCAGCATCCAATAGTGCAGATTGCCACAAACTAATCATATTCATGAGGCTTCACTAGACTAATCAATGAATACTGAATAGGCTGGAACTTTAATTTTCAAGTATTCCTTTTTTTTTTTTTTTCAGAAAAATGCACAATAGAGAACATCATTCAGTTTTGTAGATCTTCACTAATCCACTACCCTTCATTTAGTTCAATAATCATTTTATGAATTAATTCATTCATTTTACAAATCTATTTATTTTTATGCTTATTGCCAAATGATACAATAAAAATATTTTAACAGGCATTTTTGCATTCATGAAAAGATCCAGAAACAAATAAATCGAGGAGACAACAAGGAACGCAGTGCAGAGTTTATAATATAAAATCTAAATATTAATGTAAATTCTTAACACCACAGGTGACCAATGATGTAGTTAAACAATGGGAGATAGTTATTTTATTTTAATTTGTTGCCAAAATTTTATCAAAGAGTCTGAGCTATGTCTCAGAAAATAGACATTAGGCAGCCTTCAAAACAGTCATTACAATAGTGAATTTTAAAGAAAGTCCTGGTAAAGCCTAAGCTGTCATTGCAGCTGAGTATAGACAAGTTTAAAAACTGGCAATACAGTCTTTTCTTAACATTTTTGGAAATTAAAAGAAAAAGCAATCAACAGAAAAACTTAAGTCACATCCTATAGCCACAGTAGTATACTAACGGGGTAGAATCAAGGAATAGATATGGAAATGCAGAAGGCGACCATCTTTTAAATTAATATTGTACAACAAGCTTCAGTGATCATGAATACAAGTTTCTAAGCTCCTGTACAACTGTTAGGCATCAAATCAATCCATATTCAAAACAGATCTGTGTCCAACTGAGACAATCCAGAAACACCTCTTCTATATCTAGAATTTGGATTGCCAAGAATGAAGATAGAATAGAAGGCATCAACAATGCAAGAAGAATGAATAGAGAGTATGGGCAAAGAAATAGATTGGGAAAAAATGTAAATCATGACTGCAATAAAATTTAAACACTCACTCTGTTTCTTAGTCACCTCTAGACTGCTTCTTAGTGGTTGCTGACCACAGCCCAAAGCTGCTTTGCCCTAATCTCTCTCAGATTTACTGTTTCTATTTGTGGAGAGAAAGGAATATTTGTTTGATTCCATAATTATTATAATGAAGCCCCCCTCCCTTACCCGTTCTCCTCCCCCCCACCCCCCACCCCCAACTCACCAAAGGCTTTTACTCCAGGTTTAAGGTTTTACAACCTGGAGATTTCCCATACACTCAACCATTAAATCATGAGAACCAAGATACACAACTGGCATCATTAACCTTCCTTTTGGTGTCTTTCCAGGGCAGTTCATTACAGGTCTCCCAAGTTTAAATTTTCAGAAGATAGCACTCCCTGTTTTGCCAGGGTTATGCTTCCAGGACCTCCAGCTCAAGCAGGATTTTGGCAAATGGCACAGCAATGGGAAGCATGGCATTCACACCAGTGAAAGCCCAGTGGTATAACTCTCTGATAAGAGACTAGACCAAACACTGCTGAATGCAGCATCATGTGAAACAGAAAACAAACCTACTACTTTCTAGGGAAGGGTAGAGAGAGACAGCATTTTTATAAACTGTTTAGAGACTGGACAAAAGCTTTGGAAGCAAGAGTACTTGCTACCACCAACTGACTGGAGGACCATAAGCAACTGATTTATCTACCATTATCACTTCAGAAATACTCTCAGTTCAGCTATGCACAAACTCACAAACACCAATGGAGTGCTTGCATACCTAGGTCTATGTATCATTATTTACAAATAAGCAGCATGATCCAGTAAGGACAGCTCAGCCTCAAATATTTTTCAGTTCTCAGCAGAGTCAGTGTCAGCATCTGACACCGCATCTGACTCAATATCTGAGCAAATTTGCTGACGACATCAAACTTGGAGGAGTTGTGGACTCTGATGCGGGTGGAAAGGCCTTGCAGAGCGATCTGGACAGATTGGAGAGCTGGGCGATCACTGGCCACATGAAGTTTAACAAAGGCAAGTGCTGGGTCCTCCACCTGGGATGGAGCAACCCTGGCTATACGTACAGACTGGGCAATGAAATGCTGGAGAGCAGCCCTGCAGAAAGGGATCTGGGGGTTGTGGTTGACAGCAAGTTGAATATGAGCCAGCAGTGTGCCCTGGCAGCCAGGAAGGCCAACCTTATTCTGGGGTGCATCAAACATGGCATCGCTAGTCGGTCAAGGGAGGTGATTGTCCCGCTCTACTCTGCACTGATCCGGCCTCACCTCGAGTACTGTGTGCAGTTCTGGGCACCACAGTACAAGAAGGACATTAAACTGTTGGAGAGCGTCCAGAGGAGGGCAACAAAGATGGTGAAGGACCTAGAGAGGAAGACGTATGAGGAGCGGCTGAGGGCACTGGGCCTGTTCAGCCTGGAGAAGAGGAGGCTGAGGGGGGACCTCATCGCGGTCTACAACTTCCTCGCGAGGGGGAGTGGAGAGGCAGGTGACCTATTCTCTGTAATCACCAGTGACAGGACCCATGGGAATAGAGTCAATCTGAGGCAGGGGAAGTTTAGGCTGGACATCAGGAAGAGGTTCTTCACCAAGAGGGTGGTTGCATGCTGGAACAGGCTCCCCAGGGACGTAGTCACTGCACCAAGCATGTCTGAATTTGAAAAGCGATTGGACCCTGCACTTAGTCACATGGCCTAAAAATTGGGCAGACCTGTGCGGTGCCAGGAGTTGGACTTGATGATCCTTATGGGTCCCTTCCAACTCGGGATATTCTACAATTCTATGATCTCATCCTTTCATAGTACAAACCCTTCATGCCCTCTCAGTCTTTACAGTCATTAATAGAACTGCCCTGCATAGCTTGAAAAGCAGCTTGCTCCTCTGAGCATGAACCATGCATGCCATTACCAATTCCCCCATCCTGGAGGTAGCAAGGCAGGCCCTACTCTAATTAACAAACTGACATGTTTCTTTGATGCATTAGAAAATATCTCCTGTAAGTGCATGTGTTCTCCATATACCTGTATATAGAGAACAGTATTATTCTAGCATGTAAGGCAGGATCCAAAAGAAAACGCAGCCAAAACAGACAGTGTCTCCACCAGTGCAAGTGTCAGGAAGCAATTTACATTGAATCTATCCTAAATAGAAGACTCGTATCATTCACTTTTGTATTTGCTGTTCTTTGCACATTTTTGCTGCTGTTGATTATGAACAGTGCAAATGATTAAATTCCTGAAGTAGTGTTGCCTGTGTGATTTGTCAGGCAAGCTGCACTTGCACTCCTTTTGATCCACTTATTGCAGCACTGAATTTACTTTCCTGCTGCATGTGCGATAGGGATTCAGATGTAATCAGTTAGGAGCAATAATGCATGTAATTTTGAAATTCACATATAACATACCACAACTGATTGTGAAATTCACCAGATAAATGATTTATAATAATTATTAGTTGACTTTAAATATCTTGTGAATTATGTACCTCTAAGAACATACTGCTTGTAGTTGGGACAGAGATCACTGAAACAGTATAATCCATATTTGTTGTATCAAGATATTGCAAGAGGTTTATGCCTTTTCTTGCATGATATAGGGGTGTATATCTAAACAAGGGTCTGAACCTAATATTATCGTTAATAAATGTTTTTAAAATGCTTACAAGCCAGGATGAATAAATGCACATTGCAGATTATTTCTCTGTAGAGTCAGAGGTGGAAAAAAAGAGGCTATAAAATATAACAATAAAAACAACTATATTCATGGAAGTATGTGCCTGCATATGTAATTTACTGATTTTATTAGTTTCCATATACCTGTAAAATAAGTTTGACATTGTTCTAGCCCTCACGTTATAGTAGTTTGTGTTTGATCAGTCATCCTGTTTATATGAATAATTTAGTTCCAGTAATAGCACATTACTCTGAAAAACATAGTAGTAGGGATGTCTCTGTGGACTTAAGTAACGCAATAGCTAATGTTATCAAAGCAAATTTATTTCCACCTGATAGTGTTTTCAGAACTAGCGAAAGAAAACAATATAACTAGATTCTTTGTGGGTTTTTTTTGTGTGCATATGTGTGTTTGTTTTTGTTTTTTTCCTAAAACGATTTCAGTTTAAGGACAAAAATATTTTTAAAAAATCTCAAAGCTCAGATAAGACTTACACATGGAAGTATTCCTGAAGCAGAGTTCGAAGAGAAGAACTTGGTGAATCAGCAGTATTCTAGTTTCTTGGACAACTAGAAAACAATGGAGAAAAAAAAAAAAAATAACAGTGTTTTACCATAGTAATATGCTGTAAGTTGCTTCCCATCAATTTCTTTATAAATTTAATTAAAGGAAGCCAAATTACATAAAAATGCTAAGAATCAAAATATTTAGAAGACTTATCATTAAAATGAAAATCAGTATGGCAAAGGACATGATCTTTCTCTTAAGATTCTCCAAAGAACAAAATGCTTCAGTTTGTTTATTCTTCTCCTCACTCTTTCATGAATACTGCCAAAGATCAGCAAAACAGTATGATATTTCAGTGGCCATTACATTTTGTTTTTCAACTGCTTGGTCTCCCTTACAAAGGAATTGCCTCATCAATTGCTTTGGGAAAATTGCAATGTAATTCGGCAAACTACACTGGCCTCACTTCAGCCATTCAGCATTATAAAACTTGCAAAGATGCCTGAAAGATGTAGTTCTGGTTCAGCATCAACCAAGCATCCTGCCTTTTGCAGGATGGATATTATTTGACCAAAAACTATTTACAACTGCATTGAAAAGGAACAGAGATTTGTATCTATCTGTCACACATACATTTTTACTACAGACACAGAAACACTAACATAGCTTAAAGTTAGTTCAGGATTCTTAGCAAACTAAAAGCAGAGATTAGAGTCATCTGCTGAAGTCAGACTACACAGACTACAGGGTGGAGCTGAGCAGATAGCCATGTGGAGAAGAAATATTAATGAATGCTTCAAATTATGCCAAAAAAAAAAAATAATAATAGTACCATAGTAAATATTCAAAAAGTCTGCAGTACTACATCTTTCAGTGAATTGCTGTTTTACCATAAGTACAGACTGCAGATACCGGGGAGAAAACACTTCTAAATATATTCACAATCACACAGTGAAAAAAAATAAGAGATCCAGTCAAGCAAAATGTTTGTGTAAGGGTTTGTTTTTCCACAACAAATGCTTAGTGTACCTAATGTGTTTCTAACACTGTATTGCCAATTATTTCCCACAAAAGCTGAAGGATACCTTTCACTTGCAAATTCAGAAACACAAGTACTGTATAGTCTAGGGACTGGACTAACACAGCCCAAACCCACAAGGCCTCTACTCTTGCGCTGCCTGCCCCACAGGCTTCCCAACAGCCTGGCACACATCTCAGCTCTGTGTACCCTTTGCATCTTCTCCTCCTCCTTCCCACCTTCCCTGCCTGCCTTTCCTTAAAATCTAATACCCACCCATTGCAGCAGTCTAGTCATGTGAGCTGGCCCACCAGGTCTCCATTATTCCAGTCATGAAGTTAGATCCTTCTGCTTGCTTCCTAGGCTTCATGCATTTTTGTACATATACTCAAGATACATATATCAAAGATTTTTGTACACATACTCTTTCTGCCCTGTTTTACTATTCCTGAGGTTTCTCCTGCCAAACCCCAATCAGCAACACAGGCTTCACAACTAGGTGAAGAACCTGCAGGACCCACCAGGTCCTCCCCAGGCCTTTCCCCTCATCAGCAGGCCAAGGAGACCCCAGCTAGGCACCTTGCTCCAAGCCTCCCCAGCACTACTGCTGACTCTGATGGGGATAAACAGAAGAGGTTTGAGCCCCTGATTTGGGAAAACCCCAGCAGGTTCTCCACAGCACCCTAGCCCTGGGCCCTCAAAAAGCACTCTGGGAGCAAGCCAAGGCCTCTGTGCTCCGCAGAGGGGTCTCTCCCACTGCCATCCCTCTCTATGTCTGTCCACTGCAGATGTGTTGTTCTGGTGCAAGTCCTTCTGCTGCCTTCTCAGACAGCTTCCACCCCTCAGCTGCTAACAGGGCACTAAGCCTCTTCTGCAGCCACAGATCTGGAGAAGAAGACAACATTCCTCACAAGGGCTGTCACCAACCTTCAGCCTCCACTATCTTGGGCATCTCAATACCAAGCATGACCACCAGCTGCCCCTTCACTGCCCAGCAATGGGATTTGGGCACTCATCTCCACCGTTTCCTTTCAGTTTCTCTCCACCCTCAACAGCCAACCAGCCTGATCGCCAGCTTCTCAGTCAGGACAGCCAACTCCCTGCCTCAGCCTGCCCCAGGCCAGGGCAGGGCACCTGAGGCCCACTGGTGCTGCAGATGGCACCCTCTGGCACATCAGCTGCCTCGGCCTAGCTGGGGAACTCCTTCCTGGGTGCTCTGCGGGCCACAAGCAGCCAGACCACAGCACCCACTGTGGTGGTCTCCCTTCAGAAACTGATGAGGCCTAAAGGCTCACAGAGGAAGACCGTGATCCCCTAAAATGAACCTATTGTTACTTACACCTACTTCATGTTCATTTTAATGGCTACCCAACAGCAGGGCTCTCTAAATAGCTGCTCCTCAACCCCCTGTAAAAACTATTTCCAATAGTTTTTGCAGGAGGATCTGGATAGTCTGGACCGATGGGTTGAGGTCAACTGCATGAAGTTCAACAAGGCCAAGTGCTGTGTCCTGCACCTGGGGCGCAATAACCCCAAGCAGAGCTACAGGCTGGGAGATGAGTGGTTGGAAAGCTGCCTGGCAGAGAAGGACCTGAGAGTATTGATTGATAGATTGGTTGAATATGAGCCAGCAGTGTGCTCAGGTGGCCAAGAAGGCCAACGGCATCCTGGCTTGTATAAGAAGCAGTGTGACCAGCAGGGCTAGGGAGGTGATCATCCCCCTGTACTCGGCTCTGGTGAGGCCGCACCTCGAGTACTGTGTTCAGTTTTGGGCCCCTCGCTACAAGAAGGACATCGAGGTGCTCGAGCAGGTCCAGAGAAGGGCGACGAAGCTGGTGAGGGGCCTGGAGAACAAGTCCTATGAGGAGCGGCTGAGGGAGCTGGGCTTGTTCAGCCTGGAGAAAAGGAGGCTCAGGAGTGACCTTATTGCTCTCTACAGATACCTCAAAGGAGGCTGTAGCGAGGTGGGGGTTGATCTGTTCTCCCACGTGCCTGGTGACAGGACGAGGGGGAATGGGCTAAAGTTGCGCCAGGGGAGTTTTAGGTTGGACCTTAGGAAGAACTTCTTTACCAAAAGGGTTGTTAGACATTGGAACAGGCTGCCCAGGGAAGTGGTGGAGTCACCATCCTTGGAAGTCTTCAAAAGACTTTTAGATGTAGAGCTTAGGGACATGGTTTAGTGGGGACTGTTAGTGTTAGGTCAGAGGTTGGACTCGATGATCTTGAGGTCTCTTCCAACCTAGAAATTCTGTGATTCTGTGAAACATGGTTAGTACATTTGGAATCAGATCTGGCAAGGAATGTTAGGAACAACAAGAAGGGCTTCTTCAAATATGTCAGCAGAAAAAGGAAGATTGAGGAAAATGTCAGCCTGCCAAGATGCCAATGGTATCCTGGGGTGCATTTGGAAGAGTGTTGCTAGCAGGTCAAGGAAGGTGATCTTCCCTCTCTATTCAGCCCTGGTGAGGCCACACCTGGTGTATTGTGTCCAGTTCTGGGGTACAAGAGGGACGTAGAACTACTGGAGCAAATTCAGAGGCAGTCTATGAAGATGATTAGAGACTGGAGCACCTGTTATACAAGGAAAGGCTGAGAGAACTGGGCCTGTTTAGCCTGGAAAAGAGAAGACTGAGGGGAGACCTCATTAATGCGTATGACTATCTGAGAGGAGGGTGTCAAGAGGATTTAAACAGTCTCTTTTCAGTTTAGCCCAGCAACAGGATGAGAGGCAATGGGCACAAACAGAAGTACACAAAGTTCTGGCTGAATATGAGAGGGCACTTCTTTACTGTAAGGGTGACAGACCACCGGAACAGGTTGCCCAGAGAAGTTGCGGAGCATCCTCTGGAGACATTCAAAACCTGCTTGGATGCTATCCTGTGCAGTATGCTCTAGGTGACCCTGCTCAGCAGGTGGGTTGGACTGGATCATCTTCAGAGGTCCCTTCCAACCTCAGCCGTTCTGTGATTCTGTCCCTGTCCTCTTCCCACTAATTTCAGTAGTGCCATACTAGACTTTGAAGAACCATTGATTTAGGAGGAGCTGAGATACTAAATGGTTTAGAAGGTAAGCCTTTCAATGCAAAATAGCTTAGAAGAGCTCCTGACATTCTCTAACTTCCAATATGCTGAGGTAGTTTCAGCAAGTTGGCTTACATTGCATGGCTGAGTTAATGACCAATCCATGACTGAGGACTGCCCAACTAGATCTTTATAACAAACTGCACAAGCCAACAACATATTGGTCCAGAGATTTTTATTGATACAAATTCTCCTCTGAGGTAATTTGTCTGGATCAAAACTTGACATGTTGATTTGTAAACTTAATTAACTGTGGTCTCAATAAGAGCCAAGATTAGGAACATCATTATTAATTAGATCCTTTTAGGTAACACAGTGGTTGAATTAGCTAAATAAAAATCGTGGAGAAGCTGGCAAGATAACACTCCACTGATGGATGCAGTTTCATCCTGCAAAAGCAAATGCAGGGAGCATTATACATTAGCACAATAGAAATAACTACAGCATTAATAATTGGCAGTATTTAAGGTATATGCAACTCTTTTCTATATAAAGACATAGTTACTCTAACAATATCTTCCTGCCCTGGAAAAAAAAGTAATCTTTAGCCTCTTGATATGATGTCAGAATATAATGATGATCTTTACTCTCAGATAAGGAACTAAGGACCAGCCCTACTAAAAATATATTTGTGAGATTGGATGAAGAAAATTCACTATATTTTCCTCTTATTTGTGTTTCTGTAGTATGCTTTTCATTATAGTACTGAACCAGTATTGCCCATCAATATCAATTATTGGAACATTTTAAAGGTGTCCTTTGATTGAGGTGTTATGTTTTTCATGAATCCTGGATCTCCATTTTTATAATATGATAATGTATGGACACACACCACTTAGAAATTCTAAACATTCTGGTCCCTGGAGAGAACTCTGGGAGTAACACAGGCACTGACCACTGTAGCAGAAACCCTAACCAGGTCCTTCTTTTCAAAAGTTTAGAATTGCACCAGTGCAGATTTCTGTGAAATGGTTTCACATACCTGGTTCTACGCTGTTCCTTTTCAAATTAAGGCCCTTCTCTCTATCTTTTGCAAATTTTACTGTAGTAAGGTTTGACCATTCCTCTGCTAGGAAAGCATTTTAAAAGCACAGATTATTATGTATTTACAAGAATAGTTCCTACACAATAGTCAGAATTTCATGTAAGTAGTGAAAACTGATACTTACTGGCACAATTGTTGTAATAAAACTGCACCTGATAAGTTTAGCTGTGCTTAATTGTTCCCTACATACACTTAAACCTGCAATGGTAGTGATAACTGCTAATAAGTGGTGAGACTGAATTGTATAAGGAAATTCTAAAATTATTGGAGTCAAAAATCTGAAAAATTGATAGAAAAAAAATCAAGGCAATTATAAACCTTAAAATATTTAAAATTGCAGAGCTTTTTAGAAAAAAAAAAAAAGTATTTTCTTGTATTTTCATGTATTTTCTTTTACTCTCACTAAAAAAAAAAAAAAAAACAGAACTGAAACTGAGCAGCTGACAAACTCGATCATTTGCAGTAAGTCACAATTAAATGGAGGCTGCCAGACTCAATTAACATATCAGTTTAGTTCAGATAGTGTTCTGTCAAACTGAAGGAAGAACTTCAGTTTGGGGGGGGGGGGGGAGAGCTCATGGATCATTTCCAACACTGTTGCCACTGTTTAAACAAAAGCCTAAAAATTGTAGCTGATTAGGAATCCACATATTAAATATGTCAACCAAAAAACGGCATAATGAAACACTTGCATGCATGTCCACAATAAGTCATCTTAATGTATGTTAAAGACACTTGTTGCTATGCTTTCAATCTAATGGTGGGGGGATGACTGGGTTTGCTGCCTTTTTTTTTTTTTTAAGTAAGCATGGTGAGAAAAAAAAAAAAAAAAAAAAAGTTTCCTTAAAGTATAGGAGTACCTTTTAAAGGGGAGCATCTGGATCTATTTTATTATAACTAGTAAGTATTGCACTGTTAGGAGTTGAATACACTCAGCAGGCATGTATAGGGTTTTCCTCCTCCACCCAGCCACATTTCAACAAAATTTAACATTCTTTGCTAAATTCAGTTCAAAATGGCCAATAGACTCCAAATTTGCAATGAGATGGGGTCAACAGACAGCAGAAAAGCCCATAAACCGCTTTCCCTTAAGACACCAAGCTACAAAATAATATGTAAATTGGGCCAGAATGGATGTCTGTGCAAGCATGAGGTAACAAGAGTCAGCAGACACCAAAGCAGTGGATGTTACAAGATTTTCTTTAATTCAAAGGGCACGTCATGGGACTCTTTTCCACTATCTAATTTTCAGATCAGTCCATCTGAATGAGGCCTGGCAGCAGCCTTGCTCTTTCCAGAAGAAAATGAATCTACTTCTCTTCTACCAAAAGGTTGAAAACCACTCAGTGTCTTCAGCTACCGAATACCTTACTTCCATTCTCATACATCACTTTAATATCTGCAGACAGTTTGAGCATATTTATTAACCTGAATCTTGAGGGGGGGGGGGGGGGGGGGGGGGGGGGGGAAATGAAGAAGAAGAACAAAAACCCCTCACTTTCCTTGCCTTTTTTTTTTTAATTCGGAAGTTTTACAGAAGCTTAAAAACTCTACATAAAAAGAGGACGAATTGATTGCACAATGAGCACTAGCTTACTGAGAAGATCTTGCACATGTAACTCACCCCATCAAGCATTTGGCTCTACACGCAGTGTTGTGTCAAGGATAAGAGAAAAATGAAGAAGAGGACATTATTTTATCTCTCACAAAGGAGTGTGGCAGGACTGTAAAGAAGCCGTAAACTCTGCTGCTGTTTGTGTTTTTATTTATTTTTTAATGCAGAATGAAGTCTCTTCAAGGCAGCCACACACCTGCCTTAATAAGACTAGTTAATAACTTAGTCATTTAGCAGCTCAGTTTCAGAAAATCTGGCACAATCACTGTTCCTGAAGTATAATGACCGCCACAAACTTCAGAAAAAAGCTCCCTCACCAAATGGCTACAGTATTTTTTCTCTCTGTTTTGTTTAATTTTAACAGAAGTAATAAGTGCTGTAGCTGATTGCATTATTCTGTTTACCCCCTTTGGCAAAAAAAGTTAGCATTTCAGTGCCACTTACCCTGTCACTTTTCATTCCCATTCCTCACAGACTTCCCCTACTTTCTGCTTGCCTTGTAAATAAGTATTGTGACTCTGTAAATAAGCATTGTGTCTCCCAGCTAATGTTCAGGCTTCCAGAACTGACAGCCAATTAACCATCTTTTGGCTGCTCTTGGAGCATGTGTCTTCTGCCAACATCTGAACCCAATCCATGAAAATCAGCTCTATCTAAGCGCAGATGTTTTCTTGATTGCTTTCTGCAGACACAAGAGGACAATGAACCTAGTTGCCTGTGTACATTTCCCAAACGTGCACTGGCCTCTCTATCAATTCTCTCTATCAATTTCATATAGGAATTGACATGGATTGCAACATTGTGATGTGTTTGTATTATTTATCCAAAGAAAATCAAAAAAAAAAAAAAAAAAGGAAAAACTTCAAAATCATCCTCCGTTGCTTGCTAGCTGATAATTTATTAAACATTAGAAACTTTCAATATATGGACCTCAGACACATTAGCTCTAGGGAGTCTCTTAATATCTATAATACTCCTTCTCATTAGGAAAGAGATAAACAATTCAGAACATTTTGATATTACCCTGCTGCAGTCAGGAAAACATTTTTACATTAACCATTTGAATTTTATGGTACTGCCTGCACTATTCTCTGCTTTGCTACAACAACAGAATTAAAGAACAAGGGAAAAACAATTCTCCCTAACAGAGCTTAATTCCAGGCCTAACTTAAAGGTTCAAATGTTACATGCTCATGGAAAGATAATTAAAAAAAATTAATAACTCCATGGAAGTATGCCCTGAAGGAGTGAAACTTAGAAGACATGAAGAGGTCATCTAAGAGAATTTGTGTTTGAAACTGAAGAAGAGCTGACAGCTGCAAAGGAGTAGTGATTATGCATATTATCCAGTGATGTATTCATACAAAATACTTAGCCCTGGGAACCAGGGCTAGAAGCTGGCACTAAGCAGCCTCAGGATGCACTTTCTCATGTTCTAAATCTCTTTCTTTAGCCATTTAACCTTTCACTCTTATCTCTGTGGACTCAGAAGTTGCCTCATCTCACTGGCCTTTCACCTAGGGATAGCAGACTCCTTTCAGAAAGAAGGAAGTCTAGTGCTGGGGTTTAGCTTTCAAATCTATGGTGGTTTTATCGTGCTAGGCAGCTGAACATCACAACCGCCCCCTCACTCCCCCTCCTTGGAAGAGGAGGGGAAGAAGTAAAGGAAAGAACAACTCATGGGTTGAGATAAGGATAATTTTATAAAAGTAAAAAAATAATTATTAAGGAAAGATTATTATTAATTAAACGAATTAACTAGAGGGAGAAAAATGAAAGGGGAAAAAGGAAGTGGAAGAGGAAAAACAAAACAAAACAAACAAACAAACAAAAAGTAAAGGCTATGTGGAAGTACAGAGGAAAAAAAAATTACTCTCTACTTCCCACAAATGAGTGATGCTTGACCACGTCCTTGAAGCAGGGCCTCAACAAACATAGCCAGTGTTTGGGAGGACAGACATTTTTGCAACGAGAGCCCACTCCTCCCCTCTAGAGCCCACCCCTCCCCTCTTCTTCCTTTTTCCACCTCTTATTGCTGAGTGTGACATCACATGGTATGGAATATCCCTTTGGTTGGTTTAGGTCAGCTGCCCTAGTGATGTTCCTTTCTCACTTTTTTGCCCACCTCCTAGAAGGGTTAGAGAGAGTCCTGATGTGGTGCCAGCACTGGTCAGCAGCAGACACAACACTGGTGTGATACCACTGCTGTTCTAGCTACAAGTGCAGAGCACAACACTGTACTGGCTGCTGCAGGGAAATTTAACATCCCAGCCAGACCCAGTACAAAGTCCTACCTAACCTGCATAACATTTGCAAAACAATTAGGTGCTAGATTGCATCTAGTTTAGATAATATGCTAACACTGATGCACATTCACATGTATTTTTTAATGTTAATTTTCCATCGTCTAAGAGCACACCACCAATAATTTCACAGTATTTTGAAAACATATTTTGAAAAAAATTTTTAGAAAATAAGAAAGCAAAGCTTCTCTTTCTCTAGTAAAACAGTCATAGCTATTAGGAAAGGATGGAGATAAGATCCTGCACCCACTACCCCCACACAATATATATATATGCACAAGTGAACACAGAAAAGCACTACAGCAGTGACTAAATTTGAACAGCAGTTCACTTTTTTTATAGTCACATACAGGGATGTATTTCTCTGTTCTTACATAATGACAAACCAAAATTAATGAGCTTTCCACTTTTTCTTTTGATCTCCTATAACCGTTAGTGTAACCACCAGGTGATACCACCACTAACCAAACACACTACATGTGCTCCACACACATTACAGATTTTTCCAGGTTTACTGAAATTTAGCATAGTTCCACCTAAGAAGACAAGCTATTTGATGAACAGCCAGTTGTTTAAGTAAGTTATGCAGTCACAAACTAAAAGGCATATAAGGATGTGGCACTCATACAGGTCAAGAGTCTATTTAGCTCCATCTCCTGTCTGCAGCAGTGACTGAGTTCAGATGCTGATGCACTTGCAGCTTCAAGTGCTTCATTCACAGTGTCTGGTACTTATTGCAATAAAGCCATGACATACTAGACAGTTTATAAGAATTCAGTCTATTTTCTGGGCCTGACCATGACACAGGCAATGCTTTACAAAACATAAATGTGCAGCAGTTGGCAGGGAATCCAGCATCTTCAGTCATATTCAATCTCTCTTAGGCTTTGGCACGTGTACAAGAGCAACAGGTATGCTCATGCAGCTCAGGTATGGTGTAGGACACTTCTGCTCTTACTGCAGGCCTCAGCAGTCACAAGTGCTGGTGCCAAGGAAACCCACTCTATTTAATTTAATTTGCTAGAAACAAGTGATATTTATGAGAAGTTTCTCTTCCTCGAGTAAAGTAAATTTATTACCGGAATGGAGGCCAAATCCACTAAGACCTTGCTATCCAGACCTGCCATCATGGTTCAATGTACCATGGAATAATCAGAAGCATTTCCATTTTGCAGGATTTTATATTTGAATTGATTGAAAGTTGTAGTTCTTGCCAGCCAGCAAACATTCAAGACATCAGTTTGGGAAATTATTCAAAGAAAGTTTAAACTTGAAACACTATCTGTTTTATCACTGAGTCTTTTGTTGGGGAACTGTGACAGACATAAGTAATTCTTGGCACACAGTGAATTCAAAAGTGAGTTTATAGTTTGAAATTATTTTTTTCTGGCAGTTATTAGTAACAGAGATTCCAACAGCTTGGTAGTTAAAATGTAATTAAAGTAGTACTCATATTTAAACACCAGTTCTACTCATTTCAAATGCACATATTGACAAATATCAGTGAGTGACTGACTACCACAGAGAAGTTAATAGTGCAGCATTAAGAACAGGTGCTGTGATTCAAAATAGTTTTCATGTTGTAAAAAAAAAAAAAAAAAAAAAAAAAAAAAGCTTCAGCTAAAAAGAGAAGGTGCATTTTGACATGCAAAACACTATTGCACGTCAGATTCATAAGGGAACCAAAGGAACAGATACAGCTCATTGAATCAATGGAGTTCATTAGTGAAATTGTCAGTGTATATTCTCATGTACTATTCAAAGGCATTTGCAGATGTATCCAGCATGGCAAAAAGTTATTTGCCTTTGCTCTAATTTTGAGATTTGTCCTGCCACATTTGGCAAACAATGAAATTCAAACAATGGCCTGTCTTCATACCTCATATTCATCCATTTTCCCATTTGGCTGGAGTGCCATAATAATCAGGTTAGGTTGTCCATCAGATACGCACTTGAGCATTTAGAATGATCAATATTTTGTCATCACTTATTTAACATGTAATTTGAAATTTGTTTCATTCTTTACTAGCAACCCGGATTTTTTCTGTTCAAACTGAAGCACTTCAGGCTAATTTCATTTTAAGTGTATAAGCATGGCACAGAACCACATCTGTATTCTGACTGAATTTAGCACCGACTTTGACAAACTTTTTCAGAACATTAGTGTCCAATAGTTATTTTCAGGGTCAAAGTTATGCCCTGAACACTAAATTATAAAAGCCTGGCTTAGATGTAACAAAAATATGTAGCACATAGTATCACACAGCAAGGGGAATACTTGTCCTGTCACTTTCCAACACTGCGTGCAGGAAATTACCTGTCTCTGGAGTCTGACATAACCTGTGGAAGATCTCCAGAGGCAGAAAGGATGCACTGTTATTATGAAACAAATCAGGGAACAGGGAACAGCAATATCTAAGACTCTCCTTTAATTTTTCCTCTAAAAATTCATAATAAACTAGCAAAAGATTAAGATTTGGTGATTAGCACCTGAATAATAACAAGTAATTATTTTTGAGCCAAACAAGGATAGAGTAACCTGGGTAATTTATACTGGGTAATTAAGGTAATGAATACTTGAGAGTCTATCAAATAAATAGTCCCTAGAAGTGTCATTTTAATAGGGGCATGATTATAGGCAACACCAAAGAGGACTGAAACAGGTACAGTATACCTGTTTCAGACACATGATTTAAAAAGGCATAAATCTCAACACTGAGCCTTCCTCTAAATTCCTCATTGAATATGGCCCATTCCTCTAAGACTGTTTATATCGGCAAATCTCCTATCAAATTAACTGGAATATTATAACCAATATCACTACCTGCATGAACGCAATTATTTAGATTCTTTTTGTTTTTTTACAGCAACATGAAAAGAGAGGAAGCATGGGCTAGCGTTTCCAATACAACACCTCAGCAGGATAATAAAATAGGCAAAGTCTTTTTAAATTATGTATCCTGCCACAAAGCTGTTGTGTATTGAATCCAGCACTAAATCAAGATGGTTATATTTTCTGTGTCCTCTAGATTAATAGAAGTTGCTTGAGCAGCACTTTTCTAATACTTTAACAAACAACATGGGGGGTGAGTCATTCTTCTGAATCCATTTGTGTGCCTTGGCCAGAGAAATGAAGCTGCAGAAGAGCTGTTGCCAACTATCTCGGCAAGATCCAACATTATAGCACTCCTCAGACAAATTATGACCAATTCTTAGCACATTTTGAAATGTTGTCACTCTTTCTTAACACAGACTGGGGGAAAAATACAGCTACAGAGGTTTAAAGAGTCAACTTGCGGGGCCAGGAGCCATCCTTGCATCAGGGTCAAGGGTAGACATGTCCCCAAGTCATATGGCCTGGGTAGAGTGCACTTTGCAAAGACGCAAGATGTTGCCTGTGGAAGGACTGCATTTATAAGTTTGAGAGGGGATAATATTTGGAAGTAGAAAGTTTATCAATTTAATATGTTCCTCCTAGCAAAATAAATTATAAATTCTAAAGGGCAGATACACTGAAATTTCCTTAATGAAAAGCTAAGTGCTCATAATATGACCTGCTTCACCAGGATATTTTTATGTTCTGAATAACGAGAAATTTCAGTTGGCTTTCACAAGATGAATCTTTTATACATAATGAAATACCTAACAAACATTAGAAGAAAATTCTAAGAAGCCATAGAATAGCTTCTTGAACATGTTAATGCTATTAGCGACAGACTAATTCACCAGGCTGGATAGGCTGCCCCATGTTAGAAACAGCTTTACAGAGCAGGGCAGGGTGCGCGTGTATGTGTGTTTTACACATTTTAGAAGCCAGTCTTTGGATTAACAACAGTTTTATCCAGTTTTGTTTCACTTCTTCATTCATCTTCACGCCTCAGTTTTATGAGACTTTTTCATCCAGCTTGGAATTTGGTCCTGACTGATGATTTGAAAGGTTTCATACATTAATTTCCATCGCTGCTTTAATGAATTCTGAGCTTGATGGAAAATTAATACACTAAGCCTCTTCCATATTTTCTCAAAGGCAATATAATCCTGTGGAGTTTTTTTGTTGATTGACCAGAAAATTGGTGCTCCTCACAAAACTAATACCTACATTTGCATATTTTACTGATTTTAAGGTTCAACATTTTGCATATTTGAAAGCATAACGAAGTCAATGATTACCTCTTTTCTTCCAGGCAGGTTAGAAGCATTGATGAATACTCACTATTAACTTTCCATAGAAATACAGAGAAAATAATTTTGCTAACTTATAAAATACCTTATTTTTTTCTCACATAAGCACAAACTACAATATCCAAAGTAATTTATTTCTGTGAAAAATAAATACAAAATAATATCCTGGGAAAGTAATTTAAGAAGCTAAACAATCACTACAGCAACCCTACTAATATTCTCTTCATACTGTTAATTTATATATTGTCAAACATTGTGCTATTTGTTTCCAGAAGCAGCCCAGCAGGCTCCACTACTTGTGCTGAATAGCAGCACTCTCCTTTACGTGTTAATCTTGACACAATTAGTGAAAATGTGCTTTCTGTTCTTTTCATCTCCTTACTGTGCACTACCCTGTGCAGCACTTGTCCCACTCACCATGAGGCTGATTACCAGCACCTTCTGGTCAGGTGCAAAAATCCTTAGGGCAAATTGCAGGTGAAACGAGCAAAGATATATACTCTTAAAAAAAAAAAAAAAAAAAAAAAAAAAAAAAAAAGCTGTTATTTTTCCTTTTTAAAGGTGAGTAGCATAAAATAGGAAATATTTGTATAATTTGATGTCTGAAGATTTGATAAAGCCACTGTAATTTTGGCAAATCTATAAGATAAAATGAACTCTACATGAATGCTCCACGCAAGTTAAATGGCTTGAAAACAACAGGAGCAAGAACATCTGTTTGAAAAAGAAAGTGTGAAGATTTTTTTCATTCATTCACCAACTTCATCATGAACTGTCCTAGTGTTAGCTGTTTTTTCAGCAAAATGTAGAAAGTATTCCTTAGTTGAAGAGCATTTTTTTGTTGTTGTTTGTTTCTTCGTTTAATAACAAATAAATCATGAGGAAGTTTTTGTTTTTTATCAGCGTGACAATTATGTCAGTGTTTTTCTGGAAATAAGAGCAGTTGGCATTTTCTTCATGCCAGCACAGGCATGTGTGAGCTGAATTGTCTCTGAACTACAAGCAATAACAAGATATGCCTTGTGCCAGAAAGCAATTAGTCGTTGTGCTGCAGCCAGGTTAGTCTCAGGAGTGGAAGCCCCTGTTGCACAGCCGTGTGGCAGTCTCAGCTTCTGCATGAAGCATATTCATCTCTCAGGTAACTGCTTAGTAACTTTAAAGAGGAAAGACCAATCCTCTTGGAAATACACCACACAATTTTATCAAAAAGAACCATCTTTCTACAAGGTTTTAGAGTCTTTTCCACCATATGAAAAAAAAAAAAAAAGAAAAGAAAAAAAAAAAAAAGGTGCAATCATTAGGCTGTGGGTTTTTCTAACATTCAAAAGGGCTAAGGCATCTTACTACAAATGACTTTTTAGCAGCTTTTCCTGTCTACTATGGACTCCAGCATCTCCTGTAAATTGGGATTTACAAGACAAACAGAAACAAAATTTATCCTAGAAGAGAAAAATGTATTGAGGTACCAGAGAAATCCTCCTCAACCACTCTGTGACAAGGCAGGTAATTCCTAGACCGTAGTCCCATGGGAAGCACTGCTCTGAGGGAGCAACAAGTACAGTGAGCATTAGAAAAAAACACTTGTTTGCACAAAACCAAACGGAATAGCAAATATTGATAAACTATCGGATTAGCTATTAGCATGAAAGCTTTTTTTTTCTGAAGCCTGCTAGGAAGAAACTCTGCATAACTGCACCCAGGTGTACAGCTATCTTCTTGTGCTTCCTCTGTAGCAATGTGACTCCAGTTACATAAACATGCAGTGCACATTGAATTTCACTACCCTGATGCTGCTTGAAGTATGCCATAACATTTTCCAGGCAAATATATATGCCACTCTAACTAATATACATATATCTCCAGAATGCAGCTAATGATATGCAATTATTCACAACTGATAAGGCTCTTGTTCTAAAATCTTCTACATGAAAGCAAGAAAAAAAATGAGTTGCAGGGAGAATTCTCTCTTTCATCACTGCTGTCAATTATAATTCCAACATTATGTAAGAAACAGAAGAAATTGTCTCTGATCTGGCTAAAGGTTAACAAATGCAGTAGTTCAGGGAACTAGAGCAGAAGAATACTAATGGCTCCTGCACCTGGAACACAGTTTCCCTCTTTAATTAGCTTCCCCTACATCAGTGCATTTACAATGCATTTATGCCCTATATATTTATGAAATAACACAGATCTTTGGCTTCAGAAAGCCAAGATCGAGTCAAACAGAAGAAACAAGGATTTAACAAAATTCCAACCCTATTATCACTACTTAGATAACATAAAATAATAGGTGAAATTTTTGCTCCTCTATCACCACTAAAACAAAACAGAACAGAACAACAAACAAGCAAACAACAAAAATGTTTTTATCTGGATTTATTCACAAATATGTTTGTTTTCCTGTGTAAGTATTTTTGGATTTTTCTGTAAATGCTCTAATCAAATTTCTTCTCACACAGATGACAGATGATAAAAGTTTTGTAGCAATGCTGTATTTGTTGTGAATCCCTATTCACATCAAAACATGGGGAAAAATAAATTGAACCAAATGCTATGGCCAAGAGATTTCCTGGCATTGAAGTGGTCAGGTTTATACACCAGATATTAAATTAAACATCTGAGGGCTAATACAAGGGAGAGGCTTGAGGAGAGATGAACTGCTCATCTCTCATAGTGCCATCAGCAAGCGTAGCAAATTACATGCAAGACATGGTCAGGATGAAACATGGCTCCTTCTCCCTGTCAAAGTGTCGTCCTCTGCGGTGGCCTGGGATCACCATCATGCAGCATCACAGAGCTGACAGTCACCCCTTGTACCCCTTGCAGCCACGAGATGAATGATCTTTCCCAGACACTGCTCACCGAATGACACTCAATCAACTGCCTGCTTTTTGTCAAGTTAGTACCACATCAGAGAGTGGCAAGGTAAACTGGTCAGAGCTGTTCAGACAATATATTTGCCATGAAATGTGCCACATCATTTCTAAATTCTCATTTCTAAAGTCTAAATCTGGGGTCTGTAGCTCTGTAACTAACCGCTCCCCAGAGCAGGAATGTGAATCCTGCACCCTTGACTGATCACTGAGTTTTGGAGACAAGGCCTCCACCAGCTGAATATCCCGTGATTTGTACAAAGTGAAAAATGTTCAAGGGGAGAGACAGTACTGGTGAGAGAGGGAGTTAGGAGAATTTTATCAAGTAGAGAGAGAGCGCTGACAGCGTTAAACTAGGATGCTACTTAGTGTCTTTGCTAACTATGGTGCATTGTGCAAATTAACTAAAGCAAGAAGCCTTGGGCCCCTTACCAAGGTCAGTCTCTTAATAAGAGTGTAAGCATATCTTAAGAGACTAGTAGAAACTGGTCCCGTGGATAGACAAGAACCAAGGAGCAAATGAGTCTGCACAAAGACAAGAGATCAACTAGAGATGATGAGAAAGAATCATCAACCTTCATCCCCGTGACCCCCAACAACCACCACCACGAGCCACTGCGCAAGCGTGGATGGGAGGAGTTTATGAAAATCACACAGAATCACAGAATCACAGAATTTCTAGGTTGGAAGAGACCTCAAGATCATCGAGTCCAACCTCTGACCTAACACTAACAGTCCCCACTAAACCATATCCCTAAGCTCTACATCTAAACGTCTTTTAAAGACTTCCAGGGATGGTGACTCCACCACTTCCCTGGGCAGCCTGTTCCAATGTCTAACAACCCTTTTGGTAAAGAAGTTCTTCCTAAGGTCCAACCTAAAACTCCCCTGGCGCAACTTTAGCCCATTCCCCCTCATCCTGTCACCAGGCACGTGGGAGAACAGACCAACCCCCACCTCGCTACAGCCTCCTTTGAGGTATCTGTAGAGAGCAATAAGGTCACCCCTGAGCCTCCTTTTCTCCAGGCTGAACAAACCCAGCTCCCTCAGCCGCTCCTCGTAGCACTTGTTCTCCAGGCCCCTCACCAGCTTCGTCGCCCTTCTCTGGACCTGCTCGAGCACCTCGATGTCCTTCTTGTAGCGAGGGGCCCAAAACTGAACACAGTACTCGAGGTGCGGTCTCACCAGAGCCAAGTACAGGGGGACGATCACCTCCCTAGCCCTGCTGGCCACACAGTTTCTGATACAAGCCAGGATGCTGTTGGCCTTCTTGGCCACCTGAGCACACTGCTGGCTTATATTCAGCCGACTGTCCACCATCACTCCCAGGTCCTTCTCTGCCGGGCAGCTTTCCAACCACTCGTCTCCCAGTCTGTAGCTCTGCTTGGGGTTGTTGTGCCCCAGGTGCAGGACCCGGCACTTGGCCTTGTTGAACTTCATGCAGTTGACCTCAGCCCATCGGTGCAGCCTATCCAGATCCTCCTGCAGAGCCTTCCTACCCTCGAGCAGATCGACACACACACCTAACTTGGTGTCATCTGCAAACCTACTGAGGGTGCACTCAATGCCCTCGTCCAGATCATCGATGAAGATATTAAAGAGGACCGGCCGCAGTACCAAGCCCTGGGGAATGCCACTAGTAACTGGCCTCCAACTGGACTTGACTCCATTTACCACGACTCTTTGGGCCCGGCTATCCAGCCAGTTTCTAACCCAACGAAGCGTGCACCAGTCCAAGCCAAGAGCAGCCAGTTTCTTGAGGAGAATGCTGTGGGAGACGGTGTCAAAAGCCTTGCTGAAGTCAAGGTAGACTACATACACAGCCTTTCCCTCATCCACCCAGCGCGTCACTTTGTCATAGAAGGAGATCAGGTTCGTCAAGCAGGACCTGCCTTTCATAAACCCATGCTGACTGGGCCTGATCGCCTGCTTGCCCTGCAAGTGCTGCGTGATGACTCTCAAGAGAGTCTGCTCCATGAGCTTCCCTGGCACTGAGGTCAAACTGACAGGCCTATAGTTTCCCGGGTCAGCCCTCCAGCCCTTCGTGTAGATGGGCGTCACGTTTGCTAGCCGCCAGTCAACTGGGACCTCCCCCGATAGCCAGGACTGCTGATAAATGATGGATAGTGGCTTGGCCAGCTCCTCTTCCAGGTCTCTCAGTACCCTTGGGTGGATCCCATCCGGCCCCATCGACGTGTGCACATCCAAGTGCCGTATCAGGTCGCCAAACAGTTCTTCATGGATAGTGAGGGCCACATCCTGCTCCCCATCCCCTTCCACCAGCTCAGGGTACTGGGTACCCAGAGAACAACTGGTATTGCCGCTAAAGACTGAGGCAAAGCAGGCATTACGCACCTCCGCCTTTTCCTCATCTCTTGTAACTAAGTTTCCCCCTGCATCCAGTAAAGGCTGGAGATTCTCCTTAGTCCTCTGTTTTGTGTTGATGTATTTGAAATGCCTCTTTGGAACTGATTTTAATATGAAGTGGGGACAAGTTATGAATAAATATAGGTGTATTGTGAAACTTCATGCATATGTAACTCTTTGCTGAAGATAACCATGGCAAGTTGCAGCGTCAGGTGCGCACGACTTTGGTGGGACTACCCCTCATGTTGCCCAGCGCTGAATAAACATACCTACTTACTGATTGTGGAATCCATTTTCCGCAAGTCAGTGGCATAATCAAAAGTGGCCAAAGTTACAAATGGCACATTAAATTGAGTATCAGAGGAAAATTCAGGGTTTGATAAACCCTCAGGACATGGTGCCTGCTGAACCGTGCAATCCCAGGAGGCTTATGGCCTCCCCCCTACTCTCTGGTCCTGGCCATGCCACTGAGGCACCAGCCTCTTGCTCTCCACAGCCCTCACCAAAATGGCTGTGGTGTAGGTAGAACCGTTGTTTTCTTGATCTGCTTTCTTTCTCCAGGAAATTTAATCTATTCATTCAGTAACAACAAAGCGATTTTTTTAATGTAGACAAGAAGCAGAGCGCTGCTTATAGAGGGAAATCAGAGAGAAAACCTACAGCAGCAGCCAGTGCAGCCAACTGCATCCCTCTGTGGTGGTTTCACACAGCTGGGCAGCTGAGCTCCACCACAGCCACTCTCTCACTTCCCTTCCTCAAAGGGAGAGGGAGAGGAAAATATGTTGAAAAAAGCTCTAGGATTGAGATGAAAACAGGGAGATCACTCAACAATTACTGTCACAGGCAAAACAGACTCAGTATAGGAGATGAGAGAAATTTATTACCTATTACTAACAAGCTAGATAAGTGAGAAACAAAACAGCCTAAAAACCTTCCCTCTCCCATCCACCGTCTTCAACCTCCTCCTCCTGAGCAGCACAGAAGAATGTGGGAATGGGGGCTGGAGTCAGTCCCTGACACTGTCTCCGCCACTCCTTCACAGTCCCTCTCTGCCCCTGCTCCACATGGGGTCCCTCCCATGGGTTGCCATCCTTCCCGAACTGATCCTGTGTGGGCTTTCCACATGCAGCAGCTCTTCAAGAACTGCCCCCATCTGGGTCTGCACCATGGGGTTCATCCATCTGGAGCAACCTGCTCCAACACAGGTCCTCCATGGGCAGCAGCTCCCCCCAGATTCCCTGCATGGGCTCCTCTCCACAGGCTACAGCTCTGACCCAGCTGGGGCTCTCCATGGGCCACAGCCTCCTCCAGACCACATCCACCTGCTCCACCAGGGGCTCCTCCACGGGATGCAGAATGGAGATCTGCTCCATGTGGGCTGCAGGGGAACAGCCTTATCCACCAGGGTCCTCTCCACGGGCCGCAGGGGAACCTCTTAGCTCTGGTGCCTGGAGCACCTCCTGCCCTCCTTCTGCACTGACTTTGGGGGCTGCAGGGCTGGTTCTCTCTCCTCGCTCTCCCAGTTGTGCAGCATTTTTTCCCCTTTTCTTAAATCTGCTCTCAGAGACACAAACAACATTGCTTATTGGCTCAACTCTGGGCAGCAGCAAGTCCCTTTCTAGCTGGCTGAAACTTGCACTTATCCAACAAGGGGCAGCTTCTGGATTCTTCTCACAGAGGCCACTCCTACAGCCCACCACTACCAAAACCTTGCCACACAAACCCAATACACCTGGAATCACAGAATCACTGAAACACAAGGTTGGAAAGACCTACAAGATCAACTAGTCCAACCGTCCTCCTATCACCAGTACTACCCAATAAGCTACTAAATCATATTTTGTAGCACCTTGTCTAAGCGCTTCTTGAACACCACGAGCAATGGCAACTCCACCACCTCCCTGGGCAGGCCGTTCCAGTGCCTGACCACTCTTTGAGAGAAAAAGTTTTTTCCTGATATCTAATCTAAATCTTCCCAGGCGCAACTTGTGGCCATTTCCTCTAGTTCTATCATTAGTTACCTGAGAGAAGAGTCGAACCCCCTCCTCATCACAACTTCCCTTCAGGAAATTGTAGAGCGCAATGAGGTCTCCCCTGAGCCTCCTCTTCTCCAGACTAAACAATACCAGCTCCCTCAGCCACTCCTCATAAGACTTGTGCTCAAGACCTCTCAAAAGTTTTGTTGCCTTTCTCTGGACATGCTTCAGGGCTTCAATATCCTTCTTGTAGTGAGAGGCCCAAAACAACACAGTACTTGAGGTGCAGCCTCACCAGAGCTGAGTACAGGGGGATGATCACCTCCCTGCTCCTTCTGGCTACACTATTTCTACTACAGGCCAGGATGCCTTTGGCCTTCTTGGTCACCTGAGCGCACTGCAGGCTCATGTTCAGCTGAGCATTCATCAACACTCCCAGGTCCCTTTCCTCTTCTAGCCACAGTCTTCTAGCCACTCTGCCCCAAGCCTATAGCGCTGCATAGTGTTGTTGTTGCCAAAGTGCAGGATCCAGCACTTGGCCTTGTTAAACCTCATCCCATTTGCCTCAGCCCAGCAGTCCAGCCTATCCAGATCCCTCTGAAGGGCTACCCTACCCTCAGGCGATCGATACTAACTCCCAACTTGGTGTCGTCTGCAAACTTACTGAGCGTAAATTCAATCCCCTCATCTAGGTCATCAATAAAGATATTAAACAAGATAGGCCCCAGTACCGACCCCTGGGAGACACCACTTGTAACGGGATGCCAGCTGGACTTAACTCCATTAACCATTACCCACTGGGCATGGACCCTCCAGCCAGTTCTTTACCCAGAAAAGAGCACACCTGTCCAGGCAATGGGCAGCCCGTTTCCCCAGGAGAATACTGTGGGAAACCGTGTCAAAGGCTTTGCTGAAGTCTAAGTAGATTACGTCAACAGCCCTTCCCTCATCTACCAGTCTAGTCACACAATCATAGAAGGAGATGAGGTAGGACAAGCATGATCTGCCTTTCATGAACCTGTGCTGGCTGGGCCTGATCCCATGGATGCCATGCATGTGCCGTGTGATCTCACCCAAGATGATTTGCTCCATAACTTTCCCTGGAACTGAGGTCAGTCTGACAGGCCTATAGTTCCCCGGGTCCTCCTTACAACCCTTCTTGTAGATGGGAGTCACATCAGTAACTGTTCATCTCTTGGACTAACGTCTCTCTTCAGGACTTAGGGGCTGCCTTCTTTTGTGAAGATTGCTTTTGCTACCGCAGCAAGCTGATTTCAGAGGCAGAAGTACATAAAGCAGGCATTCAGTGAATCCCTGGCATATTTGCTATTGCTAACACCAGGCCTGGAAGCCTGCAATCAAGTAGTGAATAAGATCATGACTGAGGGAATTGCAGACTTTCCGCTGGTTGTCACAAGTGGGCATGAATATCCTGAACGAACAAACACTTATCTGTACAGTAATAACTGTAAAAAAAAATAAAACAAACATAAGAAAAACAAAACAAAACAACAACAAAAGTAAACCACCAAACAAACATCTCTTGCCTAGCTTTACCTGATGATTTCAGCTCTTGACCTGCCCCATCCACCAGCAGCTGGTTTCTACTATCACTGTGCCTGAGGTCCTCAGCTCTTGTTCCTCTGCCTCATGGTGAAATTCAGTTTCACAAAAAAAGTTCACTCCTTGTTCTGAAATTAGTCACTGCTGCCCTTGACACAGATTCTGTCCTGTATCATAATGTTTAATACCAAGGAAAGATTAATTAAATTCTGTGAAACTATGGCTCAGGTTGCTCGTTAGGGACTTGTTTGCTTCTTTTTAGTTAAATTTTCATTAGTTCGCATTAAGTTACATTACAGGCTGTAGCTACTTTCCCTTCCTTGCACTCAGTAGATCAACTCGGATTCTTCTACAAGTGTAAACAATGCAAGGTAATTATCCCAAATAACACTCACACCCTCTGGGAATGACTTTTTCCATGGCATTCATCCTGCCAAAAGAGATCAGAAGCCCCGCAAGCTCCAAGGAGAGAGGCCAGGCTGTGAAGTCCACCTTGGAGGCTCTTATACCCTTCATAAAATCCTTACAAAACACAACGGTTTGAGTGAAAAGTCACTCTCCTCTTCCTTTCTGGCAGGTGGTGAAGAATTACATGTAGTACAATTTAAATGTGGTAGAAGCCACAAACACTGGAGCCATTTTATCATGCAGCTGGATGCAATCAGTGGCATCCAGGCTCTGCAAAACCCATTGCTGTGCTCAAGAGCTTCTCTTTCCTGACTGACTCCCTGAGTTACTCCAGCACATATATGCGCTACCAAGCAATGACCTGAGTAACCATAACTGAGTGGTTTTAGAAATAGCTGAGAAAAAGTTTTTGTAAAGAAATACTTTCTTTTTAGCCCATGTAAGGCCATGCTGGTTCATGCCAGAGTGCTTCTGCACATGGATTGGTCAAACAGAAAATCTGCTCAGTCAAAATACAGCAGAAATACAACTGCTCAGTCAGGAGTGTGACAGTCCCATTAGCTGCTCTTGCAAACTTGATCAATCTCACGATCCTTTGGGCTTTTCTCACAGCTTTAGGCCTTGACGGCAAATACATTATCAACTGATGGCCCAGCCCACAAGCCACTGCCCCTTTGCACAAACAGTTCTCCACCTTGAGAGTGCAGAGTGAACGAGGGCAGGGGAAAGCATAGCTAATAAATAGGCAGTTTCATTTATTTTTTGTTTCCTTTGTGAAGCCCATCACCTGCTGTGCCAGAAGAACAAGTGCTGAACCTCCCCAGTTCACAGGGGAGCCTCTTCTGCTGCTCATCAGCAGGGTCATCTGAACCCATGCTGCATCTTCCCAGGGTCTAACCACACATTATCTATCCTAGTTTCTTCCCTTTCACTGAATGCTAACATCCCATTTTCCCCTATTCTTCTGTTTTGGACATGATGATTTACTATGCGATTATAAGACTTCTTCCCTTTTCAGATAATTCATACATCTCCCATGCATGTGCTCAGCCCAGCCTCCTCAAGCCGGTCCCAGCAGCACTTGTCACTCTGCTAAGTGGACAACTTCAGTACATCATTTAGTCACTTAGTCACATGGTCTGAACTTTTGGGTAGACCTGTGCGGTGTCAAGAGTTGGACTTGATGATCCTTAAGGGTCCCTTCCAACTCAGGATATTCTATGATTCTATGATTCTATGATCATTTAAAGTCCCAGCTCCGGCTGGAAGGTCTTGCAGCTGGGCAGGCCTGGCCATAGGGCAAGAGTTGGAAAGAACAGTCAAAATGAATGCTTTGGTTAAGCAAGAGTTTCTAGCAACCTGCATATGGAAGGATGGGTTTCTGTTATCCAAAAAAAAAAAAAAACTGAGCAGACATTTTTCAATATCCAGCAAATCTACCCTGTGATAAACAGAAAGCATAGTTGATTGAGAGCAAGAAAAAGTCCATGATGCCACAGACAATGAAGAAATGTGTTTCCAGTACAGAATGTTAATGGAGAGTTGCTGTGAAAAATGATTAAAAGCTGGTAGAAAATACAGGCTATGCAAAACTGATGTTATCAGGTTCCATTTTATTTTAGTCTTCCAACGTACTGAATCAGAGTTATTATAACCACCATTTGATGGTCTCAGTAGTTTTCCCTGTCTGCATGTTTATTATCAGGTTTTCAGATTAAGGCAAGAATAGTGAACAGCTCATGTTAAAATACAAGGTTATGAGCACATTCTTCATAGGTTATAAAAAGTGTATTTGCCAGGCTTCAAGCTGGCACATTGCATGGGAAGGAAACTAGAGAGTATAAATGCATTTTTAGCTGCACTTCATTCCAAAAGTAATTATGTGGGGAAATGCAAGGATTTTAAAACATCTACAGCATGGTATACTCAACAGATAAGACATACACACTAGGGAAAACATATTTTTCAAAGTATTTCAGTCTGACACAGAAATCAATGGAGTCAACAGCATCCTCCGTACTTGCCTGCACAATACATGCACATTAGCTTTTTTTTCTTGTACTGCACACACCAGCTGAACACAAAATCTGACAAGGCCTTTTTTTTTTTTTTTTTTTTTAATTTCTGAATTCAGTGTTCAAAGAAAGAGAAGACAGTAGTTCATTGTTCACAGCTTAACTGATGTATTTGTGCACTGGCACCTGCGTAGAAACTTCCTCTCACAGGTATGAAAGGACAAAACATAAAGGACGGCTGAATAGAAACCCATCTCTGTGATGCTTCCCTACAACTAGGGCAGATCATATGCCAACAAGCCCAGCACACGTGAGAGCATATGGCTCCTTGCACAAAGTTGAAATTTAGCGTCACCATTGTCTGTAGACAAATCCCGAGTTGGTCCTGCCACCCCTACAAACCAGTATTTCACCAGGTGTTCGTTTGTTTTTCATTAGGTCTTGCTGGAGATTAAATATAGAAAAAATACATATTGGGAGATATGTATTACTTTCAGTAAAGAAGCTTTTCCTAATATCCAATCTAAACCTCCCCTGGCGCAACTTTAGCCCATTACCCCTTGTCCTGTCACCAGGCACATGGGAGAACAGACCAACCCCCACCTCGCTACAGCCTCCTTTGAGGTACCTGTAGAGAGCAATAAGGTCACCCCTGAGCCTCCTTTTCTCCAGGCTGAACAAGCCCAGCTCCCTCAGCCGCTCCTCATAGGACTTGTTCTCCAGGCCCCTCACCAGCTTCATTTCCCTTCTCTGGACCTGCTCGAGCACCTCGATGTCCTTCTTGTAGCGAGGGGCCCAAAACTGAACACAGTACTCGAGGTGCGGCCTCACCAGAGCCAAGTACAGGGGGATGATCACCTCCCTAGCCCTGCTGGTCACACTGCTTCTTATACAAGCCAGGATGCCGTTGGCCTTCTTGGCCACCTGAGCACACTGCTGGCTCATATTCAACCAATCTATCAATCAATACTCTCAGGTCCTTCTCTGCCAGGCAGCTTTCCAACCACTCATCTCCCAGCCTGTAGCTCTGCTTGGGGTTATTGCGCCCCAGGTGCAGGACACAGCACTTGGCCTTGTTGAACTTCATGCAGTTGACCTCAGCCCATCGGTCCAGACTATCCAGATCCTCCTGCAAAAACTATTGGAAATAGTTTTTACAGGGGGTTGAGGAGCAGCTATTTAGAGAGCCCTGCTGTTGGGTAGCCATTAAAATGAACATGAAGTAGGTGTAAGGAAGTAGGACAATCACTTCCCTAGCCCTGCTGGCCACACTGTTTCTGATACAAGCCAGGATGCTGTTGGCCTTCTTGGCCACCTGAGCACACTGCTGGCTCATATTCAGCCAACTGTCAACCAATACTCCCAGGTAGACAATTTATCTATAACAATCAACATGTAGATAAATACAAGAATTCAAATGACTCATATAAATGTTGGGGGGGATTATGTCACTTTTGGGAAGCGTAACACTTACTCCAGTACATCAGGGAACAGAAAACTGGCTCGCTCACACTCAGGAGATTGATCTACATCAGATGGTACCAGTATTGAGTTAGTGTGTACCAGGACAGCATGGCACCTCCCAGTATTCAGTCCATAACACTGCTGCTGTACAATATGTTGTGTAACATCTCTTATTCACAATACAATATTTTTATTCAGCAGTTGGAAGGATTTACCGGTATAAGGAGGGCTTTCATCTGCTAGCTGTATGGGCTGAATACCAATTATTTTCCTTGTTTAACTGAGAAATTTGAGAAGGGCAGTGCCAGGTTAGGTGCTTCACTAGCAGCAGCCGCCATGTACCTGCTCCATCCCATCCCCATGGCTTCAGTACTCCTGAAGCAGAGTTTCTGCAGAGATTTTTTTCTTATTGTTGCTCTCATGAAACATTTATTACTTTACTTCACACCAATGAATGGACATCTTGTGTCAGTCTATTGAGTTACCCAGTGACACCCACTCCTCCTGCTCCCCTCTCTCACCTGCCTGTTGTTTTGTTTTGTTTGTTTGTTTTGTTTTGTTTTGTTTTCACATTCACCATGCACTGAAGACAGTGAAAAGACATTATAATGTTAAAACAGGACTGTCACCATCTTATGTCTACAAAGAGAACTTTAGTTTGATTGGTGGACCATTAAAATGCAGACCTTAATGAAGATCTAACTTGGGCACAAGGATCGTTTCTGGAATATGAATCAACTCTTCTGATTAAATCTCCGAAACCATTACTACAGGACTTTTCTTTTTATAACATAGCTCATTAAAAAATATTTGGATCCCTCTTGTTATAGTTAGCTCGAATTCTCTCATTAAGCCCTCTTTTGTGATCATTTTTCTAATGCTCTTAAGGGGAAACAAAGCTGTTTCCTCCAAAGGGCTTTTCCTTTGTGCCTGTTGCAAGGAGGATGGTGTGGTAATGTTCAGGGGAGCTGCTCTGCACAGCAGACAAGCAACCAGCCAGCAAAAACAGTGAAAATTTAAGCTAAAAAAGGAAACACTTTCATAATCCAGGGGCTCTGAGGATACTACGACAAATTCAGCAGGGTCTAACACACAGCTAATACCACAATCTCGATCCACTGAAAATGTGATGTGGAATAGCCTTTAAAAATTATCTGGCAACATAACTTATACAAGGTTAATAGACAATGAGGTTTCTATGTAAGATCAAGCCAGAGACTCCAAGTTAGGACAAACTGACTAATGCTTCCCAGGCTTTGCTGTGAGTTTCAGGTCTGTAGCTTTAGGAATAATTATTCCTCTCTGTGCTCACCTGCAAACAGGTCCCCTCAGTATGAAGAGTAGCATAGTGTCAGGCCTGGCAGGGACTCGCAGTTTGTCTTGCAGGCAGGTGTGAGTTGAGATCAATTTGGAGGCTAATCCTCATTGTCATATTGCATCCCAAATGTTGGTGGCTCCAGAGATGTGCTTAGCTTCATTGCTCCTCTCTTTACATTAGGCTTCTTCTTACAATGGTTAGATACTGTGAAGTGATCCCGGCTGCCTTCAGTGTAGGAGAAGATAGAGTATTTGAGTATTTTTAACTATTTTATTGCCACAAAGCCAGTTGGCATCTGGCAAGACTGGGAGCTTCTTATTTGAGTGCCTGCTCCTTATGAGAAAGTAGCAAGAGATTGATTCTGGCAAGGACATTACTTTCAAATGGAGGAGCAGCGGGAATGAAAGCAAAGATGTAAAAGTGACACAAGATCCCAAGGCAAGGTCCAGTATAAGAAACCAGACTCCTAGTCTAGAACTCTGCTTTGCTTCCAACCAAAAATAAAGCAGGATTTTCATAAATCCCAGGCTGCTGGCCAAAAAGTGCAAGATTTTATATCTTAATCCAGGACATATGATTAGCACACAAACCGGCCAACCATCTGTGGCACCTGGCATTATCAAGGTCTGTTTGACACACATAGGCCATGTTCTTCCAGCCTAACTGACCACTGAGCCATCTGTTTCCCAAAAAATCACTCATGTGATTGCTGCTATAACCAGCAAATAGGGGTTCAGTATTGGGAGCATTGAATTCACTTTAGAGAGGATTGGAGAAGCTGGTTCTTTAAAATACATACCCATAACCATACACACACATAAGCAGTCCCTAAAATGCCAACAGCTCTGACGTATTCTCAAGAGCAGCCACATTTCTCGACTATTAAAGCTTTTCAATTTCTGGTAAAGACTAAGTCCAAACTCTCTCTGATTTACACCCATACAAAGAAGCCAGTGGGAACACTTTGCAATTAGGAGAATCAGAGTGGTCCCAGGTTATAATTGGTCTCTGGGCATTTCAGCACAGCCATAAGTGCACAGGCTGCTGAGACAAAGTTACCCTGCATCCTCACTGGGGTAATAGACAGCAGTTCACTCTGAGTTAATTTACTTTTAATTCTTTGGGGGTTGCCCATGTGTAAACAACTACGTCACCTCCTTATGCAAAATCACAGGATTTTGTTGTTACAGCACTAATGCAAGTGTTCAAGACTGCAGTCTGAAGCAGTAGCACACAGACAGTAAGAGAGCATAAATTATCACACTGCAGATAACTTTACATCTTACTTTCCCTCCCAGCCTCAGAAAGAGAAAATGCTTCCACAAGAAATACACAGGACCACCTGGGGAATACACTCATGTGGGCAACGAGCTGCAAGTCTGGTTCATGTACTCTCTAGTCTCCCTACCCACTGCTCTAAAGAAATACATAAAAATACCATGATCAAATAGGGCTAGTTTCACCAGTGACTCAGTTCTCCCTGTATGCCTGGTTCTGCTGCCTGTGTACAGCTCCTCACAGAAATAAACTTGTGATTTTTTAAGATCACAGGAAGAACTAAAGACAAGTGTTCCATTTTCTGAAAACATCAATATTTAACACATTACTTGATAACCTAAACTGGATTTCTTATTCTCTGACTTCAAAGCATTTAGTGGTCTAACCCAGCACAACATATTACATAATGAAGCTTTTTTTGTTGCGGAACATTAATTCAGAAAGTCCTCAGCACGCAGAATGCAGTACCACCACACACAGCCGTTTGGGGCATAGAAGCATGCAGCTGCATCTAGCATCCCTTAAAGCACAGAGCTGCTAGCCCTCGCCCTAGCCCATGCAGCACCTTTCCTTTCTTTGCTATTCCAAGCTAGAATGTTTTGAAGAAAATCTAAAGTGATCTATCAGACTCAAATATTAAGAAAAAAAAAAAAAAAGGCTTGTTTAGAAATGCTAGAAAATAAATGTATACAAGCAAAATGATTTAAGCTATCTAAATGTTTTGATTGCAAAAATATCATTTAAAAAAAAAAGTTATAGATGTCATTATGCTCTGAATACTGAAATCATCTTCTATTGCGGAGTGGCAGTGCAGAAATAAATGCAATGTTATTTTTTTTAGAGACAGAAATAGAAAAGAACATGGATATTACAATGCACTTATCTAATGCATGGAAATGTGCTGACCCAGCAGGTCTGGTTCAAGGTGGAGATCACACTTCCATAATGTTCTAGCAGGGACAGAAACAGAGAAAACTGTTAGGAGTAGACAGAGAGAATGGGAAGCTAAAAGGAAGGTTAAAGGAGTAGAGCTGTTCAGAGAAGAGATATGTGAAAACAAGCAAAAGTACAAATATAGTTAAGGTCACATTGGTTGCGCTATTTGCTGAGGTAATAGTGCATCCATGGAAAGAAGCAGTAGTGAGCTTAAAGCTGAGTAAAACATGACCTGATTATCTTCCAGAAATCATTCCAGCATTTCTGTTTAAGGTAAAAAATTAAATGGAGTAATAATTTGAGTTTTTTCTTTAAAGAATTTAATGAATTATTTTCTTGGTTGGTTAAAATTTACAGTGAGAAGTTCTTACAAGTGAACCAACCACATGTTCAAAGATGTTTGCACCATTTTTCTGCAGGATGCTTACAGTTGTTGAGTACTATTTGAAAGTTCCTCCCACAGCAAAACCCCTCCGCATCATCCCCACCCCTTCTTTTAGACGTAAGCCCTTCACATGTATTTATGTGTGAAATAATATGGGTACCAGGGATTAACTCACTCTGCAGATTTCAAAGCCTGTATGAGGAAACACTCCTTGTGGCCAGATCAATGCAACGGCAGTTTGGTTCTCAGAGGAAAATCAAAGTTATTCTAGTCAGCCCCTTCCTACTACTTTTATCCTCTCGAGGGTACACAAATGGCTCATCTTTTGTATCTGCAGTAAAGAAACTTAGCGGCATTTCAACTACCATGAGAATTACAAGTTTTTTCTCTTTCTGGGGAAAGAGAAGGGTAAAATCAGCATTATGGTATTATGGTACAAATGCAAAAGTTTTTTTTTCATTTGTGAAACTTCTCAACTGACAAAATTATGCTTGGAAATTGGAAGTAAAACCCGTCCAAAGCCTCTGTTTTCCCTTGTGCATAGAGAAATGTCTGCTATGATTCCTACTTGGTTTGTTTTCCCTGTGCAGTAGAAAGGGAGAGTGCTGCTCACAGCCAAACTTCTGTGTGGCCAAATATTGTCAGTCCTCAGAGTAATTAGTGGAACTACACACTTCCATAATGAGAAGGTCTTAGACTTTCAAACCTGGTTAATATTGTATTTTTTCTCTTTAAAGTCCTATGCTCAGATTTTCAGCATTTTGTAACTTTCATAGGTCTTTACATAAAGTATTAGGTCTTACTGCCTGACTATACATAGACTCTGAAAATGTTCAGTGGTCTCACTAGATGCGCCACATCTACCCAGCAGGTTGAGGTCCACTCTAAAAAGAGAGAAAGAAACAACAGACTGCTTTTGCAGCACAAATAGGATTTTAAGGCTCCTGGACTATTGCTGTTAAATGAAACTTGGAACTGCATGGACATCTTTGAAAAATGTCTTTGTCCTTGCAATAACCATGTGTAAACAACATTAATCATGACTAATTTTGATATTACTGTGTCTTGTTGCCCACCTAAGTAACTTCAGTGTGTTATAATTGTTATTATGATACTTAAGGAGCTATCATCACATTATAAACAGAGATTATTTTTAATAAGTAAGTTTTGAGCATACTGATTTGAAAATAATAGAGACAACTTTTGTAATGATCATCCTATGTAAGCTAACTAGTGGAAAATAAATTATCAGTAGATTAGAAGTAGACTGCAAGTTGGAGAAGAACAGAAGTGGTACAGGATAGATAGATTGCACAATAGACTTGATGCAATTTGTAGGAGCCATTATTTGATTTTTGTACTGGAACAAGTCCACAAAGGGAAGGTAAAGCTATTTGTAAACTGCTGGGAGAGGCAGAGAGACAAGTGGTGAGTGTGACCAATGGTGGAAAAAAACAATACAATTAGGGTGCTTGGGGTTCCTGTATATAGAGACAAGTTGACCTTAGCAGTTGGCCTTAAGACAGTTGGTTTTGTGTCCAAATTACTTGTGTTCATACCAAGCAAATGGCTTGCTTTGCTATGAACACTGCTGCCAGTACCATGCAGAGCATGTCAGACTTAAAATGCTTCTGTTTCCCAGTCACCACTTAATTTTATTTTAAATGAGCAAAGTTGTGGAGTTCTTGCAGTTGCCATAGGCACATCAGCAAAGATTCAAAAGAGGGTTTTGGGAGAACATGACTATCTTAGAAACAAATCCAAAGGGAACTAAACCTGAAGTTGACATGACTTGTACATGCACTGATGGAAATGAACTATCGTGTCAGGTAGAGATGGCAGGAGCAGTCTGGATACAAAAACCAGCCCATCTCTTCAGCCAGAAAACTATTTCCAGATTAGAGTCACACCAACTGCTTCCTGCATCATCTGTTTCCTTTACAGGCCTCTGCTTCTTTCAGTACTTGAACTGGGCCTCTGGGAGACAACACTGCAGGGGAACAAAGCCAGTCAGATCACTGAATGTTATTTTACTTCATGAAGTGGGAATTTTAGACAAAAATAGAGAGAAGTCCCTTTAAAACTGTCTTCTGGCAGTTTAGCATAAGCCCAGCAGCCTTTACCCAGCAGTCTTTACTCATTAAAAACTTAAGAACAGAATTTCAGTTTTATCTCTCTCATTTTATCTGAACAAATGAACAGGACTGTTCTACTCAGAGATCTGTGAGCAACTTTTCACCTCCCATCCATTACTTTTATATTCTGCTCATAGAATCATGGAATTATTTAGGATAGAAAAGGCCTCCACAATCAAGACTAACCATTGCATAGCACACTTATCAAAATGATGCTTTGAATTTATATAATGTCTTTCATCCTACTGCATCAAAGAAATTATTCTAACTGCTGAGTGATTGTTTATGCCCCTGTTAGTGAATAAAGGAAGACTTTCATTAGCTGATTTTAAATTCTGGAAAATGTGGTCGTACAAAACTACCTAGGAGCTCCTTATGAACCTTGCTCCTTCAGGTCCACTGGCCAAGCAAAAGGTCAACTCTGAAAATATTTTTATTGCTTCACTAAATCCCCTATTTTAAGTTATGCCTTGATTAAATAGAACATTAAACAAGTTTGCTGATATCAAAGACATTGAACACATCTGCCATTTTCTACTCCTTGGTTTGCTCTCTCCCATCCTCACCTTATCCATCTGTGAGAGCACTGTCACGGCAGGAGCACTTCACACCTGCACCTTTTAGGAACAGAAGCCTTGACACCATTTTCTGCTCAGGCTGGATGCTGCCTCCACACTCATCCCAAAGAGATTTTATATTTCTGCAGCCAATAAATATTTGTACATATATATTTGTACAGGCCCCTTGTATTTTGTGTGGCTGCTGTAGCTCAGAATACATGAAAATGGTGTCATACCATAATGGACCATCCTTAGCTTAGCTCCTGTGCTCCCTCTGTTGAGGAGCATCATTCAAGCTAGACTTCTCACATTGAATGAGTTTTTCCTAACTTAATTGTCTCTGTCCTTTTCATGAATTAAATTAAACTGGGAGCATCAAGTATATGCTGTCAGGTTTAGCTTCAGGCATCTTGACCCTTAGATAATTTCTAACAGCAAAGGATGACTCAAAACATGTGGTCGTTAACACCTTTCAAATCAAATATCAAAAAATAAAAGGTAAGCCTTATTCATAGATGACACTTTATCTTGTACCATTTAACAAGGAACACAGACAAGAATGATTCAATTGTTCATTTTCATATCAATTGGCAGAAATTACCTTTATTAGAAAAATGAATTTTTCATATATTTACATTTTTTACATCTTGTTATACTTGGCACATGTGTTTTCTCCAAATAGTTATATACATTTCAGTACACACAGACATTCAAGTCCCCCATTCCCTTAATGTTTTTCTACATATTTAACAAAAATGAAGAACACAATACAATTTGTAAGACAACCATAATATTATATATTCTTCTATCATAAAAAGTTTGAAGCAAACATATATTTTAGATATGTTTCAAAATATTTATACAGTATTAGCACTCAGTCATGCACAGGGTTAAAATATGGTTGGGGTGAACTGCTGTGAGACGGTATGCATAACGCAGGAGAGAAGTGTATGACTCCCAGCTCCTCCAAGTTGCAATGTGTGCTGTTGGGGAAGTCCTACTGCCACCAGGGTTTTAAAGGCATGGATGGATGGATGGATGCAGGGATAGCCAGGTGTACGCATAACTTCCTAGCACGGCAGTTTAAATTGTCTGTGCAGACACTTGCATGTTAAAAATAATTTCATTTTCCTAAACCTATCTAATAAAACAGGCAGTAATTGGAATGTCAAAACTAGTTTTTAATTATTCTCTTTTTCCCCAAACCTTTTCTTTTGAAGAATCCATTTAACTATCAATTTTATCATAAAATTCTGGATTCACTTAAAAATTAATTTTTTTATGCTTTATTCCATAACCAATGTACTTTTACTTCTACTGTAACATCTTGATTTATTTCTCAAGGTGAAAAGAGGACTTCAAACCTCTACTGTTCTTTGCTAGCAATTGGAATTTTATGACTTACCCTTTGTTTTGAAATATTACACTCTTGAGAATGTTACAGTAAATTGTACTAGTAAATAAAAGAAGTGATAGGGTTTTTAATTTACTGTGTATGGAATCAAGTGGTTCCAAGATTTCTGGTAAGATGTTATTCATGGATTGCATATCTCTTCAACCACAATGTAGATTAGTGTTCTGTGTAACCAGTACAAATTGGCACACTTGGACTATTTTCCCCATCAGAATGCAAATACTTTTCCAAGTGTACTAATAATTAATTTTCTTTGTGAGCAAAATCTAAATCTAGTATTGTGAATTCTTCTCAAGATACACAGAAACTAACCCGAAGCTTTAGCTTGATGACCAAAGATCCAATACTAATTTTTCTCTTTTTTTTTTTTTTTTGAGTACAATTGCAAACAGCTTCTATCAAACTCAAAAGATCAATGTGTTACTTGAAACTTTTAATAAATCTTTCTCACAATGCTGCATTTTTCTCTTGCTCCTCATTTCTCCAAAGAAAACCCCACCTTTATACATATATAAAAGCTTATATATAGCTTATATATATATACATGTATGTTCAAAATTTTGCATTAAAATAGCATACTTAGTAAAAAATCAGGTAGGAGTCTGCCTAACACATTAATGAATTCTGTTTGTACCTTCTGGCTTTCACAGGGAAGGCACAAGATACACTGTGTATGTGGGTGTGAGGTGTGAAGACAGAGAGATCGAGCTGTTCTTCATCAGTGCAGAATGGATGTTCTGAAATGAATATGACTACTTCAAAATAGTAGGCTGATGTAAAGTATAAATCGTAAACAGTTATTAAAAATTGCACAAGTTTCATTTCTAGCTGCACACAATTTTATATGATGCAACTGCCATACTTTTGCAACATGAGATTTGGTTTTCGTATTTTAATTCTGAGCATGAATTGCACTAAGGATCAGCTGTGCCATCACTCACTCACACATCCCTGTTTAAGTCAAAAGGTGTTTTGGAATCCAGACCTAGGCCACATAAAGACAACGTAACCAAAAAAAAAAAAAAAAAGCTCAGGTATGACTTCAAATACATCAAGCCAAGATATTTTTTATCACAAATTTTGAATCATGTGAAAATAAGAAAAAAAAAAGATGAATACTACTATCTGTTGGTCAGGATCTCCACATCATCAGTAATAACAAGTTCAAATGCCTATGCATTGAGAAAAAAACATTTTTGACTAACACAACTGCTAAATACTGCCTCTGTGTGCCACATCCATTTTGAAAACTGTGCAGTCTGCATGGACAAACACAAGGGCTGCCGCTGGTACACAGACCAACTGATCTTCCCTGATAAGATTTGGGTTTTAAGTATCCTTCCTCAGCTGCTTTAAGCAATGTGTTTAATGGCCAGGTGCGGGTCACATAAACTGACACAAGCTTTTAAAGTCAGAACCATTGGGCCAAAAGACCGTCTCTGGCCATGAATCTTCAAAACAGCATGAGAAGACATCCTTTTCCCATGCCTAGCTAGATGGAAATGATAGCGAGCATCATTTCCAGCTCTTTCAGACAGGAACTCTCCTTTAACATGTTTTTTCACGTGTCCTGGCACTCCTGATCCCCAGAAAGTCTTTTAGCCTCTTCAGTAAATGTTTCTAGGGAGTTTGGATTTAGGAGGTTTGGAAAGGAGAGGAGAGAATCACTTAAAATAAAGCACTGCTGAAATGTGTTCTACGGCTTGGGGAGATTACTCACACATGGCTAGGTGGGAAAGTGTAAGCACGCACACGTGTATACTGTATATATATTTAGGTTAACAAGTTTAAACAATTAATAAACAGCTTCTTATGTTATTTGGTAATTAAAATATCAGGTTTGTATCATTCAAAATAGTGCAACCTACATAGTAATATACAGGAAAATTACACGCATTGCTCCTATTACCATTAATATGCTTGTGCATATCAGGATGACAGGATATCCTTTTCCATAGGATTAACCTTTTGCATATTTAATTGTATTCTTTGGCCCAGTTTCCTGTGAAACTTTGTATGACAACATAAAGACTTTGGCTTGGAAAAAAAATATTTTAAAAATCCCGTTTTTCTCAGTGACTTATAAACTCAAACAGAATTCAAATCACCTTTGTTAATAATTACCACCTCCTCTAGAAGATGCCCATCACAGAACATTTGCTAATGTGAGTAACTGTGAACCTCCAATTTCCTTTCTTTTTTCACTTTTGAAGATCATTTATACTTCACATATTGCACAACATGTCCTCCAATTTTATTTTTTTTCCAACTCTCTCAATCTTGTCCCATCAGTGAACAAGAAAAGCCTCATTCCCCGCAGAGGAGGACACAGGAACCTTGTGAGGGCCTTCAGTTGCATAACTGCAAGTCCAGATACAGTTTGGCAGTGTGAAACAGAACCTAGAATATATTTCCAAACTGTTTGTTGCTATTAAATGGGCTCAATAAAATATAATCAGACTAAAGAATCCTTTAGTGATGATGTAACATAAATCTCTTCAAAAAGGCTATTCTTATGTACTGCAATGTACAATACTCAAACAAAAAACTGTATTATCCTAATGTTGTTGCTGAAAAAAAATATATACCATTTCTTTTAATAGTACTAGAAGTGCAAAACAAGAGATTCTCTATTAAAATTTCAAGTCACTGTCAATTTTACCATTTGCCCACAGTATAGCTTTATACCATTGATGAGAAGTGAGGAAACCTTCATCAATTCCCAAACAGTCTCACCTCATTCAGAACTTTACAGTGCATTGGATAAGTATCATAATATTTATTGGTATTTATTTTCACAGTTTTAGAATGTGCACATAGAAATATAATTTTTGAAATAGATCAGTGAAAACAAATACTAATACAAAAGGGAAAAGAGAAACCATCCAAGAGTGTAACCACTTATTACCACTACTTTTGAAGAGCTGAAGAGTTAAAACCATCTCTCTTTTAAATATGTAATACTATAGTTAATGTGGTTATCTACTAAAAAAGGTATCGCATGACAACATTAGAGCATGGTTATATACTCTACTAATTTAATATAGGTAAAGAATTGAGTAAAAGGAGTAAAACGGTGTCACTTAAATGCAAAACAACAAAAGCCTTGTAAATAGTGAGGTAACTTAATTTTACTTGTATTATTTCTGGTTCTTAAATTATAGATATGACAAGATCATCACATAATCAGCAGTGGATTCTTACCGCTGTTTAGACTTGTATTCATTTTAAAAACAATTTAAACCACAGCAGATACATCCTGCAGGATGTAACCAAAATGCTCCTGAACCTGCAAGAACAACAGAGTGCATTTTCACTGCCCTGCAGGGTGATGCACACTTGTAATCCTGACTTCCAAAGTCACAGGACATCGGAAGAGCACATATTTTTCTTAGAGAGCATACTCTGTACACAGGTGCAGAGAAGCAGAGGGAAAAAAAAAATAAAAATAGTGAAAGCTTGATTTGAATGAGGAGCTTATTTACAAACAGTGCAGTAACTCTCCTCCTGCAGAGCAGAGAGAAGCAAGGCAGCATTTCTGCTCCCAGTTAACTGAGGAGCAGTCACCAGTGAACATGAACAACCACTTCTCCATCCCACAAACATTGCTGCTACACTGCAATGAAGGTAAACAGGTGAACATGGGATTAATTCCATGATGAGAGCTAAACACCAACAAGAATTTTACACTATGTACAATATGTGCATATCAGACAGAGAATTCTGCATGATCTGAATGATGGAAGAGATGTGACAGTTTTGAGGCTACTCTAATTTGTACTCTAATAACCTGTAATTTAACCACAGCTTTGTAGGTGACTTCAGCCAGAGCAGGTTGAGCCTTTTCTGTATCATATCTTATAGTTTCCTGTATTGCATACAAGTCCACAGATAAATACATAGCTGTGATTAAATTGTAATTCCCTCCTACTGGTAGCAATTACTAACATTTTGCTAATACATTTAAATGAGATAGTACAGGCAGGCTATACGGAGAAGGAGAATGGCTTGTACCATAAAAGACATACTTAGGCCTTTGTGCTCTTTCAGATGTTCCTTCAGCACTGTTATACTTTGAAGGCTCTGCTCTCAATATGAAGGAAGTCTAGATTAAAAAATAACATCAGTAAAATTATCAAATCAGGTATATCAGCAGAAAACTGTTTTTATGTTGCAAACCAGATTACCCTATATAGGAAATATACCTATTTCAAAGGGGCTTTTGAGCTAAAATAGACTTAGAGCTGGGAATGGTAAAGTTTAGAAAGGAGATACATGACATAAATACACTTTGTCTTGAAAGAAGCACATGATGTGATGACCAACACTTAACACAAACTACCCAAACCACACCATGGTTGCTGTTCTATATTAACTAAGAGATGACTTTATCGTAAAAGATTTGTTTTCACTAGGTTTCATATATAACATATGCTAAAACAACAAAAAGATTCACCCTTTAAATTCTTCCTAAATCTAGATTGAATCTAAGACTCTTAGATTCGTATCACAACTCCTGTTCTGCATTGGTGAACCCAGGGAAGGAATAATACCAAGGTCTTCACCAACAGCGTACCCTAAGATACATATGCTACACTGCCAAAATATAAAAATAGCAAGTTACTCTACAAGGAATAGATGCTAACACTCTTATTTCATGCTGGACAGTCACATGGTATAAAGAAAACAATGATACTGACTAGGTTAGAAGTACTGAAGAATCCACAACAGAGAGGTGCAACCTTAGTAACTATTGAATAAGCACAGGAATCCATATGACCTGCAAGTTTTAAACTGTATTCACTTGCAGATTCAATTTAGCAGATTTAAAGGCTGGAGATAAATAGACCATTACTTTACTACGCACGCCTATTTGAAATGGCTAAGTTAGAAGCCTGTAGCTTCTAAAAAGTCAACAGAAAGAGAGAGGAATACTTTCAGGAAACATCACCAGCATAACTGCTTCCAAGCCTTTAGTGCTCTGAACTGCCATCAGGAGGGAGCTTTCTCTCTCTACCTCTCTCCCCCAGCTGGTGACAGAAAGAGCTTAGCTTTCCAGCACAGAAATTCAAGACTACACAGCTCTAGTTTTTGCTACCTTTGGAATTCTATGAGATTTATTTTCACAAGGAAAAAAAAAAAAAAAAAAACAAAAACAAAAAACCAAAAACAAAAAACACCACCTTAGTTTTATATATACTAATCTTAGTTTTATACTGGTCTATATTTCCCTCAGTTTTATTGTAAGCCTTAATTTACCTCATGTTCCTGAAAGATCACAGAAAGAGAGACAGGTTCATGAGATGCTGCCAAAACATGGGGAGCTGGTGGTGATTTGGTTTCAGTTTGTCCACAGCACTCTTTTTCCTAACCAAGCTTCTCAAATAGCAGAATAATGAATTCTGAGCAAAAGCTACCAAAACATTAAATGAAAGTTTCCAGAAATACAAAGAACTCTTAATTTTCATTAATTTTATCTTATATATTAATGTATCTTATTTCCATGCTTTTAAGTTAGTGGGTGGCTACACTGCTCTATGAAACACAAGCAGAACACAAAATCCATTTGAAAGAAAAAAGTAATTTTACTGTGGTGAAAAGGGAATAACAAAAAACATGAAGAAATTCTACAATGTTGTTAAAAGAGGAAAAAAGCAAGAGGCAGGCATGTCTATGTAGCTGTTTTTACCTCCATGTACCTACTCCATTCCTCAGCAACTCAATATCCTGCCTCCATAAAAGTTGTTGTCCAGGAGCAGTGTAACACTACGGGACATGCTACCAAGAATGGCCCATATCATTTACAGCCTGATTCAGTTCCAGCTGGAGTCACGGGAATTCTTGGTGATAGGAATGACCAACAATCTGCTAGAGCTGTAATCAGGAAAATGTAACAAGTCACCAGCACCATCCAGAAAGGTACAGAAAGGATGGCCACTTATGCAGGAAGATTCTTTTCTCCTCTTCAAGAATAGCAGCAGCTAGAGTGAGAGAGAGGGAAATACAGAAAGACTTGATCTCAGTTTAATTGAAAGTCAACGCAAATATATCAACAAAGCTCAGGCAATATTCAGAATTCCACACGTCTGAGTCTCATAAGCTGTGGTTTATGGCTCTACTCTTAAAAGCTTTTCCTTCAACTTCTCAGCTTCATCTTCTTTACATGTATACACCAACAACCTCACCAACTACTCATCTAAAACCCTACATTTTAGCCTTTTCTTCCCCTTGGATTCAGTCATAATATATGCCAAGATCAAAACCACAAATGCATGCAGATTCTTATCCCTCTACTTTCAGTATCTGTCTTTTTTTTTCTTTTTTTTTTTTTCTTATAAGGCAGCATTTTTTATTTCCATGTGAGCAACTGCTGTGCAACATTGTCAAGTCTTCCGTCTGTCTCTTTAATTTGGTTTGGTGTGGGATTGTTTTACACATTTGTAGCTAATAACAAATCTCTACTGTCACCTGATATCTGCTCAAATCAGAAACAGCAAACACTGCAGTATAGGTTTTTTTAGTTAATTTGCTTGTACATTTCATAGTGTACAGAAGGATACCCCACAGAAGGATAAATCCACCTGGGTTTAGGATGTTTACATTTGGATTTCAACAGTTTATTTAGAAAATGTTGTAATTGGGAATTTTTCTTTCCCAGAACGTTATATACAGTATTTGTCTACATATTGAAGTATGGGCATCTAGCTGCAGATAGAGATGATATTACAAACAACTTGCAGTCAATGTTTTGAGTGCTTTAAGATGATAAGCCACCACTGAGCTTCACGATTTGCTTGGTAAACTTCTCAGCAACTTACAACCTAGTTTTTTGGTATGACACCAACAAATTGCCAGTCTGCTGAAACACACCAAGTAGTTCAAAATACTTAAGATTTTACTTAGTCTACTATGATGGAAAATGAAAATTTGCCTCAAATATTTTAATTAATTGTTACAACAATATTTATACCTTTAGTGCATTTGCCTTCCTGTAGACCAAAGTCAAATATTTTATACACATGGGAGAGGGTTTTCATTTATGACAAGTAGTGTTCATCCCACCCATAAACATCCTAGCCCTGCTTAGCTCATACAACTATTTCTATGAGATAGGAATCTCTGCAAGGGCAGTCAAGGATCTTCTGTTTATAAGAACTGGAGGCAGTGAGGCACCAGAAAGCAGATCATGTTAATGACATACAATAATTATGACTAAATGTTGAATAAGGAATACTCAGAAGATATTTATTCTGGACAGAGTGAAGATGGCCATAGATATGCTTTCTGAACATAGATGTAATAAGATATACTAAGATTTTTGGAAGCTGGGAAGGGATTTGGAAAGCCCAATTCCCTGTGCATTTTATTCCTTCAAAAATATCATCCTTCACCTTTATGGTGAATGCACAATTAAATTTTTAAATACTAAGAACTCATTGTGGACTGTTTGGTAGTTAAAGTCAGCTCAAATCTGTTTAATTAAAGAATTGTAAACAAAAAATCAATAAGCCACATTTGTCTATCCCTATGCATCATCTATATTACTTCCCATTTGCAGCTCTCCTCTGAATTATGCTACTCCACACTAACCAACTTGCATACTGTACCTCTGGCGTGCAGATATACAATTACAGCTGATGTAAGTATTTTTCTATTGAGAAGAATTTTAGTTTAGGGAAAAGTTAGGGTAATATTTACATTTTCCAATTCACAGTGGTAATGGTTTCCCTGTTCACTGATCTTCAGTGAAATGTAAGGAATAACACTTGAATAATCTAAACTTCCTCTACACACACAAAAAAATAGAGCAATTCTTAGAATACCAGGAGAATGGCAGAGCACCACCTGTTGATGCTTTCAGTATTTAAATATATTACCAATTTACTTCTTTAGTTTAAATAAAATTTACAACTATATACTCTACTCACAAAAGACTTCCTCTCATCCCTGCCACACTCCCTTATGATTATAGGGCATGGAGAGAGGTGTGTACAACACACTTTGTTTTTGAAACATCCTGATTAACCTTTACTAAAAATGAAAGTCATCCTTGTTATGTGAATATCTTTACATATTGGTGAGTGATGATACTCTTCCTTAGCTGTGTGCACATATTCAATTTATATGACAGATTTGATTAGAGAGGTTAAGAAACTAGTCTGATGTTCAACAAATATGTATGATATTCCAGAAGGAACAAGTCCCTTACAAGGTGTTAATCCTTCATGGTATGTGCAAATAAACAGTATTGCGTTCCTTGCTGATAACACTGAATATATGGCTGTTGGTATTTGATACTGTATTAACAGCTTTAGTAATATTAACATACAGTTAATTAGATATCACTAACATGCTAAAAACAAAGAACTACTGTGGGTTGGGATTTGGTTTGGGAAGTGAAGAAATAAAAGAAATACTATACAACCCTGAGTAATCACCAGTAAGGGGCAAATGCAAACTTACATACATATTAGGTCTCAAGGTTACTAATGATGACCACAGCTCCACAATAAGGGACACATACTGATTGTTAAAAATATATACTCTGGATTAGGCAGCTGTGAATTTTTTGACAAGATGACTGCAGACTTTTCAGTGAACCTAGCTTGTAATGGCAAGTGCATGTGAAATATAAGAACAGCATTTGTATATTAACTAACCAAAATCTACAGGGCTTCCTTTTGGTACACAGCAGTTCACATGTTTGGGTCTATGGTCTTCCCATTTATTTTCTATCAGTCTAGAATGAATGTATTAATTTTGTGCTAACATATTGTGTTATATTAATTAAGGTTCTGGGGCTTGGAGGTTTTTTTTTTTCTGATTTTTTTTTTTTGAAAATGATTATGAAGCTAAAATATATTTTTGAAAGCCTAGCTGTCTGTTTAATCTTTTTTTTTTTTTTTCTTTAACTGTGCAAATGCATTCCTAATTCTTTTTGTCTGTGTCGTAGTACATGCATACCATATTGCTTATCCAGTACTAAAAAATCATTAAACATTTCTAAGGACAAAAGTACATTGAATGATACTTAGCAACAGAAATTAGAATAACCAAAATAGTAAAATAATTAGATACAAAACAGCATAGTTGCCAACATATATTAGGGCTATTCCCGTACAGCTCGCCATTTATATAAAGTATACATAAATGGCTATTTTTTTCTCCTTTTCAACAAGACATATTTTAAAAGGATGGTTGAGAGCATACTAGTTTATCTATTCATGTACAAAAGTACACTGAGAAAGGGAGAGGTTTATATATCATTTACTACAGCAGGATACTATTAAAGAAAATATTCTCCCTCTAAGATGGTGGCAACTATTTTTCCCTATAGATAAAGCGTTCATGGAAAATTTAAACATCTGATTCAATGCTAGGCATTTTCTTATACACACGTCTATTGCTACAGGAATTTGAAACCCTTGGAGTTGAGTACACGCTATTCCTATTTGCAACATAAGGCAAAACATGCTCTGAAATGTACATGTCATTATGGATCCGACCATCCCTCGAACAGTATGATGCTGTAGACTTTATGGATGACCTTAAATAATTATCATTTCTTCCTTTGGATGGTAATGAATATTTATAAAAATCAGGTGGATTTCGCCTAAGAGATAAGTGCTGGTCGTCACGATACGAGTGCAGAAAGGGATTATCTTCTGAGTGAACAGGATACAGGGACTTGCTCCGCTTACTGTCCTCCAGAGCATGAGTTAAAAGTGAGGCTTTGTTGCTCAACAGTTTGCTTGAGGGAACACTAAACATGCTTGCATATGGACTACTTTGTAGAAACTTTTCTTTTTCTTTCAAGCTTATACTACGAGCAGGTCTTCCAATATCAATTTCCCTGGATTTATCAGCAATATTATCAAAAGAATGTTGCCTGCTAATCCTCAACTTGTTTTTTTTATGATACTGCAGAGCATTATTATGTGACCAACTATGTTCGTATATTTCTTCAGGAAGTGATAAGTTCGTTGTATCCTGCAGCATCTGATCTTCCTCAATATCATAGAGGTTCCCCATCCGCAAGCATGCATCACATTTATAGGGAGATCTGCCTGAATAATGTCCTGTATAAGTGGGCAAATTAGAAAGACAGCTCCTACAGTGGGTGGAATTCTGTCTGTATCTATCATTCATGTCAACTAGGGAAGCATTTTTATCTTTTAAACTGTAGTGCTTTGCATAAAGTTTATACTGGTCATTATTTGGAAGACTGTCTTCATTATGTAGGGGAGTCCTGTTAGCATGCTCTGCTTTCCTGTAGTTGTCATTGTGATCTTGATAAACATCAGGAAGTTCTATAGTTTCTGGAAGGACAATGTTTTCAATGTACTGAGGTGTGTCCAAGCGGAATCCTGGCTCATTGTCAGCATCGATTGTGTAGATTTTATCCCGTGGAGAGCTCTGCTTGGTTTTCAGATATGTTAGTTCCACTTCACTACAGTCTTTTGGGTATTTTGATGCTATTGTTCTTTTTTTAAAATTGTCCTTGGTTTTGTGGTGCTTGTTGTTATTTTCTGGTTCCATATGGCAAGTAGCTCGGCTTGATGTCTCTGATACATCTGAATGGACAACCTCTTCGGGAAGGTATCTTTGGCTTTTCACTGAAAGTTGCCTGTTTTCATCTGACCCATTTTCCCTCTGGGAACCTTGGCTCTGACGTACAGATTCTTGACGTAAAGATTCAACAGATTTCCTCCAAAGCTGCCTGGGTCTGGAGTTCACTTTTGTTTCTGCTGTTACTGCAACCTCTACTGTATTTGGATTGGACTCATTCAACGTGAGAGGATGCTGACCTTGGAAAACATAGTTGTTAAGATTGTCCTTGTGCCGATTGCCTGGAAGTGTCTGCAGTTCACTCACATTTTCACCAAAAAAGTTGTCCTTTGTCTGAAAGGATCTGTTATCAGAAAACACCAAGTTTCCCTTATCCATGACCATGTCCATAATCAAGGAACCCCTCTGAATAAAATCAGCTGTTCTTTTGGGGGAGTTAATTCTTGAAGGATTGATACTAGTCATATTTTTTGCTGTTCGTAGTAGTTTTAACATGTTGGATTGGGAATTGGTCAAAGTAAAGTCAGGAGATTTCTTTTTTTCTTCTATATGTACTCCATGAATGCAGCTGTAAATACCCTGTAATATGAGTAATATAAAACAAATTAATTCACTAGATGCAAATTTAAAATACTTTCATTCTATTTTTATTGGCAGTAAAGAAAAAATAAACAGTGCTTATTTAATTAATAGAAAGATAAAAAGTAGATATCTACCCATCTGGCATTTCTTTTCATCTATTTGGAAGGATAATTTCTGCCATATCTGTTGGCAATGTAAAGGAGAAGGAATGCCAGTACTTTACAAACCAGCGGTCTGTGTTGGTCTCCCATGCTTATTCCAGAAAAAAATAAAAATAGACTTGACCTCAAAAGGTTCCCTAATCCCATCACAAAATGTAACTAACCTTCAGTAATGGAAACACTATTATTCTAAACCAGTGATTAAATTACCACTCTTAAAGAAGCCTGCACTCAGGCTATTTTCTTTGATATTATGATATTCTTCACTTTCACTGAAATGAAAAAGTTTCCAATCATGGCATTTTTGCTTTCCTGTTTCCTGTCCTAGCACATATGAAAAAATCCTGATTCTTTCTAAGCCTGAAATTGAGTTCATTTTGAGCAAAACTGCTGAAGTCCATCCTGTAACTCTTACTTGAAATAAGTATTATTTTTTTTTCACCATAGAGGTTAAAAGAATTTCACATGTAAAAGGCCAAAAGAATAAAGTTCATATATAAAATGTGGAGGAAAAAATATATATGCCTTACTAGGCTACCTCCAACAGGCTAGGGCAGAGTCTTTTTAATGCAGTTCCAATAAAGTCCAATTTATTCAAAAGGGTAATTTCAGTATATTTTTAACCAATTAGGCAATTTTGTACCATTTTCAATTATCCTCAGCTATATAGAAAAATCTTGCAAAGTCCATTAGCTAATGAAAGTACCACATTAAAAAAAATAGACAAGAAATACTCATTTGTCAAAAAATATAACAGAAAGCACCTACTTCCTTTATCTTACTATTCATGTAAGTTACTTGGATATGTAAATCCACTTTGGATTCGGTAATATTATCACTAAAAACTGTCTTACTATCTAACCAAACATAGTGACACTTGTGTTTGACCTTTTCTCATATGGGTTATTTGAATTTGCTATGAAGAAAAGCCTATATAAAAATTAGCTCAGTACTTTCATCACTTAAAATCCACTTGTATAAGAAATACAAAAACTGAGAGCTAATGTCTGACATTAGCGTCTCTACCTTTCTTTCATGAAAATTTCCTCCAAACATATTAGATTTCAGCATTTGATTATCAATTATCCTGACAAATGTTCATTCATACCCTAGAATAATTCAGCGGAGAAAAGACTTCCCATGGAGTGCCATTACATCCTAAGGCCACTGATCACTTTGTTAATGCTCTAAAAAAGTATTTCAAATGTCTAAGTGGGAATAAAAAAGAAAGGTGACATTTTAGGGAGGCAGGCTTATACTGCCTATTGCCTAAAGCAGGAAAACGAAAGCAATACTAACCCTGCTGATTGAGAACAATAATCCCGGTCTATCTGAGCAGATTCCAGTGAAGCAGAATCTAAGTTTCCAGTAAAATAAGTGTTCCCAGATAAAGGTTATTAAACTGAGTGCCATGGCTGCTGCAAGCATGTAAAACACTCCTGCCATGTTGTCAATATCCAGCTGGCTGCTCATGACTTCGTTCTTCTCATTGTGGCAAATGCCAGTCAGCCAAAGGGTTTCTAACTCTTCCATTTCCCCTAGGGACAGCAAGGAGTCAAAACAGTTAGAATGCAAAATTTATGCATCTTATAATTTATAAAATGCAAAAATTAGTGCTCACAATAATAGAAAGCCTTTGCAAGTTTAAAAATACAGCACCTTTTAATGTCTCATTTGTGAAGCACTTATCTACAAAGTGTTTGCAAATATAACACATTTCACATCACAGCACCCTAGTCACAGATGTCCTCACATTTCATTAATTACTTCCTAGAGCTGGTTGCTCTAGGAAGCAGGACCTGTGATATTTTAACTTCTTTCTGCCTACTAACACTAGCACCACTTGTTACTGAGAGGGGATGCAGAGGGCTCCCGTCCCAGGGGATTGGGGGCCCCATCCACCAGGGCTGTGGTTAGTGCCTGCTTAGACCCAGGAGGCTCTTCCTATTCCAGTCCAATAGATGCCATCACTGGTTCCACCTGCAGGTCCTGCCAGTAGAAAGCCTGAGTTTGTACTCCAGAGGTGCCAATGCACACATGGACACACGGAGACAACCTTACAGACCAGCACAGACAGCAGGGCCAGCAGCAGCACACTCATAAAAACAAATTGCACTCGTGTAAGCACAGATGGCCTGATCCTCTTCCTCCTGTCCAGCTGATGAGGACTGAAGCTTGCTGGTGAAGCAGGCACACACTCCCATTTGTGTGATTCACCAATATTTACAGATCCCTCAAACAGTGGTGTGAGCTAAGTCTGTCCAACATCCAGACTTTATGCCCCTTGCCCAGGCACTGCCTCAGCCCTTCCAGAAGTCCACTAATAAACCACATCTGTCCCCACACTTGTACACACCAAACAGAAAGTGGGATCACACCAAAACCAGCTAGGAGTTGAGTTTAGTAAAGAGATGGGACATACTTCAGTAACCAGACACAGAGCTCAGTCAGATAAGTACTTGACCAGCATGGTTACATACCAGCAGCCCTTTTTATACTCCCCTCCTCCCATTTACATACACTTGTTCCTGATCCACTTTGACCATTTCATTTCCCTGCACTTGGCCCTTCCCCTAAACATCCTAAAAAACATTTCACACTTTCCCACAACCCCTTTAAAACATACTGTAATAAGTTTTCTCTTTCCTATCAGACATCTGATAACCTTACTTCCCCTTCTCTTACAAAGTTCTGTTTGAACTTCTCCCGACAGCTGTGGGCTCTGCTATCATTTCTGGTATCTCTTATTCCCTACAGTTTCAGTATCTGGGGATTTCATTACTTGTTTTCCTCTCTCATTTTATTTTACTTTTTTTATGTTGAATAGCCACTAATCAAGTAGCCTCATAGCCCCTTACAATCCAGACATTTACATATCCTTTATATCCACCTATCCCTTACAATAAATATTTTTACACCAGTCTCCCAACCAAAGAAGATAATTTTGGATGTTAAAACACAGACAATCCAATCAACAAAGATTAAATTCAGTTAAAAAATTCAGTGTAAGCAATAACAACCAGGTTCAGTATTAGGCTGCCGCAAGGTGCTGCAACGGGCCGTCACTGCAGTGCTTACCAGTTACATTTCATCTCATAGTTGGCTTCATTTTGGTAGTAGGTAAACTGATCCGGAGATTTAGTTTTTAATCACTTCCTGATCTACAAGCACTTCAGGAGGAAACGATACTATTTATCAAAACTTTGTGCCCCCACCCCCCCAATCCTTTTATGGCAAAGAAATGACAGTCACCAACACTGGATGCAAAATTACCCAAAGAGTTGTGTTTGCAGGTGACACTAATGTACAATTGGAAATATGAAACTTGGCTAGCATCCTATACATGCAGCAAATGAGGAAATATGGATGCATCAGATATAGTCTTAAGGAAAGTCTACTGTGTTCCATACACTGACTGCTTTCAGTAGAAAGCAACATTCTGACAGCAATGCCTGGGATACTTGTAATACACCCCTTTTTCTGTTTAAGTTTCTTTCATTTATTTATATATGCCTAAATCATGATTAGCAGTCTCTCTCAAATACAGTCCTTTTTGTGCTTTCCATCTGTTTACACTTTCTCTTTCCCCCCAGAGCCCTAGGCAATGCAGTAAACACAAACCCTTCCCACCTCCAGTGCTCACTTCTGCTCACTTCCAGCTTCTCTCTTGCTCAGCCCTAGACCTCTCCTGCTCCTTCTGTATCCCATGGACCATTCTGTTTCTTACTACAGCCTCCTTTGGCCTCTTGCTGCTGCTACTGCCTGCCTCCTGAGCAGCCGCAGGAAAATAAATAGCACCATCACATCTGAAACAGCATTCCTGCTTTCTGGTTCTGACTATGCAATATCTTACTGCAATTAAACCACTTCATTTACTCAAAGCTAAGGAAGCAGATCAATTCTCTCCCCCTGATGCATATTCTTAGCCTTAGCATCTGTTTCTCATAGAAGAGATTTGGCCTTAGATGAAGGATGTTATCATTTAGCAGTGGTTACTGCTGCCAACATGGACAGATGTGTGCAAGAAACTGCAATTGTTACTGCAAAGATTGTTTTTTTTTTTTTTATTGCACGATATGACATTTTCAAGCATCATTGTTGTTCTACTTACTGCAGCATTGCATATACATACTCTCATACATTACTCTCTTGAGGATATAGTCAGCTGAGTAATTCTATTATTATTTTTAATGGCATAAACTTCATTCTGTCTAGAAAATACAGCAGGCAATACAGAGGACCAAAACCATTTAGGATATGCCTTCAATCTGGGGGAAGAATTTCCGTGCTACTGATCTGTAATCTTTATCAAGGGATTAGGAAATGCATTTTCAGCACTGTAATCCATACATCATGGGAGTAAACATCAGGGGAAAATTGCTAGAAGCTATATTGATATTTCAGCTACCTTCAAACCAGACTATAAGATCAATGACCTGCTGTGAAAAAGCATTTTACAGGATAGAGTGCCAGGCCAATGGGAAAGCTGAAGTCCACTGACAATTTTCACGTGTGAGTTGGAAGTGGAAAACAAAACTGCAATGGAGAAGTTGGTTCTCAGAGAGTGTAGAAGAAACATTGAAGCAGAAAGGACAGGTACGGGGGCACTTTAGCAAAGGCATTTCACAAATTTTGCAAGGGATTAAACTCATAATTAACTAGGAACTGAATAGTTTTGTGCTTGAAGAATGAGTTGGACCTCTATATCTGAAAAACGCAGAGCAAACCTTCTCCCACGTTACATTGCTCAGTCTTCAAAACACCTTAGAGCATTCCTAAAGACAAAAGTCTATCCTAATGCATATTTAAAATACTTCTAATCCATGACATAGACACACTAAATTATTAATTGTAACAGTATTGATATTGCACCGTCACTACATTGGTACTTGGGGGTTTGTTGTCGCATTTCTATGTCCTGGAACATTTGGATTTCTTTTGTTTACTACATATGCAAACATGCTAAATCTCAATGGATTGTTCCTCTTAAATGTCTTCCAAGCCCTCCCAAGGTCTATGAATAAAACTCATAGAGGCTATGGAACAGTTCAAAGAGAGAGCGATATTTCTGGTTTGGGTATTATTAGCTGAAACTCTGACAATCAGCCCATATTACTTCCCAGAAGAAAATTCACATCTCCCAGGATTGTCAAACATCAACTTGATTTGACTGCTGTGCCCTTTTACAGGAGGAATACAAACCCCTTTTTCATTAGTTTTCCATGCATTTCTTTCCCTTTGGCTTGTACATCTAAAGTGACTATTGATAATCCACTAACCTTTCCAAAAACATCACTACAGAAACAAACCAAGCTTGTCTGAGTCCAGATAAATGACAGTGTCGTGGCAAGTTGTGAAGAGCAAAGCCTCCTAGAGTGTTGTGGACCATGCTGTTGTAATAGCCCTTTCATTATATGTGACAATGACAGAAAAGACTGTTAATTAGTAGTCAAAAGTAATGTACCACAGTGTTGTAGATCATAAAGCAATCTGAATCACTGGACTGTCATATTTATGAAATTATATTATCTAGGAACGGACAGATTAGGCTAATTCTGGTGTGTATATGTAAAAATTACTCATTTCCAGTGTGTAGATATATATATATATCTATATGTGTGTATATACATACACACGTGTGTGCATGCACACAGACACACAAACAAAACAGTTATTCATTTAACTGTAATAACACTTCAATACAGCTGATTCTATAAAACTGAAAAAAAGCCTTATCTATTTGATGCCATTGTAGCCCACTTTTTTTAACCCAAGATATTTACAGAAGGCAAATATTTCATGTTTTCTTTGTTATAGTTGGCAATCCAAAATAAAATAGCTATGGTTTCTAAAATGCATTAGGATATGATTTTTCTCACAAATATCTCTGGTATAAGGAATTTTTGAATGGGGGTGTGGATTCATTCTTTACAAAAAATCAACCATTTAGAAACTTGGCCTGGAGCTAGAACTCAAAACATCATTGAAATTCAGTTCAATTTGGGGTTAGAAAAAAATATTTGAAAGTATCAAGTCCCTTCTGAGAAATTTTCTTGGATGGTCTGACTTGTGAGGTGAATGTGTAGGGTGATGACACCTATAGCCATATACAGTCTCAGCACTTGAAAGACCAGAAATGTGGATTATTAGGCATTGGAGAGTGCAGTTGTCTCCATGTGTGCATGATCCTAATTAGCAAGCACAAGCCTCAAACCTTCCATGAGACAAACCTTGGAAGTCAACAGCCTCAATATACATAAATGTCGGGCTTCAACAAGTCCAGTGTTAATGGAGTTCAAGTCTAACAGGGAGTCTCGAGATACTTATAAATATTTATCAGACTTATTTTAAAGCTTTTTGTTTTCATTTTTGATGCTTACTAGAAGGAATGTCACACCACAATCAATTTCTATATCCATCCATGTGTGGGTGAGATTAATGATTACATGAATTGTTGTTCTGTGCTGCACAGGTGACGGAGCACTGCACAGGTTGCCCAGGGAGGCTGTGGAGTCTCCTGGAGATATTCAACACCCACCTGCACATGAACCTGTGCAATGTGCTCAAAAACAAAACAAAAAACAACAATAAAAACAGTAGTATTACAGTAAGGGTTTTTTTGTTTTGTTTTGTTTTGTTTTTAATTTACGTAGTGCTGTGTCATAAAAAGTTTGCCTCATTTACAGCATAAGACTCAATGTTAGCAATTATTATCAAGATCCATATTTCAGCAGTGTTGACGCTCCACGTTATTCATTTAAAATGCAGTATGCTCCTCTCAAGCAAACTGCAAAATTCTAGCTCTCAGTGGTAATTCAAGACTATTTACAATGTTTTTAGGTTACAGGGCAAACAGTACAAACATTGTTTTGACTTTTGACTTTCTCTTGGGTTTGCTTCGGTGTATGTGGTGTGCTCTGCTTTGGCTGCTATTTGCACAGAAATGTGCTGTTTGGCTATTCTGACTCTGCCTTCCCCAGAAGTGCCTTTCTGTCTGCATTTTAGTGCAGCACCTCTAGAATATTTGACACTGTATCACTCTGGGAAGGAATGATAAACTATCCAGCGCATCCTCAGAACAATTTCTTCACAATAAAAATGTCATTATCCAGACACAGACAAGGTATAGGTCCAAAGGTAGAATTACACGCTTTTCCTCATCATAGCCTTTAACCTTTTTTGCAAGCTTTGGGAAGTGTCATCCATCCCTGCCATCATCCCCTCTGAGCCGAAAAACATGCTCCCCTCCTGCAGCCTCTGGACCTTTCCCTGCAGATGGGACAGCTCTCAGGGTGCCTTTTGGAGGTGCCAGAGCCCTCTGTTTCCTGGGCCTCTTGTAAGGGCCCGGCATCCTCTCCTTGTTCTCAGCTTTTCTCATTAAGCCACCTTCCTGTAAGAGCCAGCAACTTCCCCAACGATGGCCCAATCATGCTTAAAGCTATTTGCCTTATGCGTCATTTCACGGATGTTATTTCTGATGTTATTTCTATCTCTGAGTGTTTTTTTCCCTTGACATCTATACATGCATCCAGAAAGATGTGCACATGCTAAAAATAAAAAATCAAAACACAACAAGAAGAACAAAACCAACCCAAACCATAATCCATCATTCACTATATGCACTTACAGAAAAGCAGTTTAAAGAAAAGCTTTTTGTTTGTTTGTTTTAGGGGAAGACAACAGCTTTTCAATATTTGTCTGATGTGTTCCTCATATTTAGTTAAAAGAAAAAAAAAAATCATTATCATCCAAATAGCTCCCTAGTTAAAAACTTGCCAGAAATAAACAAGGACAAAGTTTTATAATTACATCCAAAAAAAGAACAAACAAACTATGATAGCCTTCTTTGCTGCTTATTTAAAAAGCAAATTATAAAATCAATTTGCTGCTCCATTCAAGAGAAGAAAGCAAGACCTCAAACTTGACTGGCACCTGAGCATCTTCTTCCATTCTTCCTGAGGATACAGGTGCAGAGAAAAGGGTCAGAGATGGAAAAGGCAATGCCTAACCCTGTATCCTCTTGACGGCAAAACCAAGAGCATACTTCAATAGTCGAATGTAACAAGCACCAGAAATGATGCACACCCAATAGTGCCTTCATCTACCTTTTCCAAGTCCACAGACACAGGGCTTTTATCCTTCTCCTCCCCAAAACTCTGAGAAACACCAAAGGGCATCACCTCAGCCAGAACAGCTGTGGGGAGAGCTACACTGTGGAAGAAAACTACCCCAAAAGCAAAGCAAGCCTATGATTTACTCACTCTTCGAAGTAAGCCAAACCTGAACTGGGTTTCAGCATGGCATGGGAGCACAGCCAGATGAACCACAGACTCATGACAGTCCAAAATACCACACAGAAACCCAAGGCACCATTTACTTTTAAAAGTTGTGCTGCATTCAGCCAGCCCCCGGCAGGGAGCAAACACCACCAGGAGCTTAGATAAGGTGTTTGATGGAGGGAAATGGAAGAAATAATAACTGACAGAGATACGACTTTGGAATTAGCTCTACACATGAGAAATGCTTGTCAAGAAGCCATTAAATGAAAGTTGAGGGTGGGAAGAATAAGCAGCTACTTACAAACAGTCATCACAGTCAAAGCACTAACCAAGTGGAAAAGGAAACAGAAATGCTCCTTGTGAATTCACTATTTTGTTGTGTTTCACTTCTTTATATTCCCTGCAAAAACGCTTATCCTATCAAGTAAGTAACTTACAGTGATTTTATAATATTTGTAATTGGAAAACCTGCTTTTATTCTGATTTTCTTATTATGCTCCAAATGATCAAAATAAAATGCTAAATAATGTGTTTCAATATTCTTATATGCATTAAAGTCTATAACTCACTGAGTTCTTATTTTTCTTCTTTGGGAGTCAGGTGTTTTTCTGCTCTACTCTAACCATCTAGGTTCCTGTACATCCTCCCTGGGTTGTTGGCGATAATCACTGATGATTCACAGGCTGCTTCACTTTCTTGGGCACTCTAAAGGGATTTTTCATCAAGTCCTTATCTTAATTTTATTCTATTTAATTATTCTCACACAAAGAGAGAAGAAATCTATTTCATATCCCTTCTGTGTCCAAAAAAGGTGGAATCTGGCTTTGTTTTATTGGTGAATTATGGTGGACTCCTGATTTCTGCACACCCCCTAGGCACAGTGCAGGAGGAGACCACCACGACAGGAGGTCACAGTACATGTGGCAGCAGAAGGCGCAAAAAGGCACAGGCTATAACTAAAGGCATGTATGATGGATAGTGACTCCTGTACAAAGTGCTAAGCTGAGGTTCAGCCTGAGGAGAAAGCATGCAAGTAAAGAAATAAAATTATACAAATTGTGTATCTCGAATGAAGGGGTTAAATATTTGTGTTCACATTGGACAGATGTGGGGCATCATTTTCAGAATACTGTCGCTGCACTAGCAGAATCATCTGCTTATTCATACTGGGCAAACCAGGCAGTTTTCAAACGTAAGGACAGACTCACACTTCTCGTGATAACTCCCACTAAGTGTTGCTGGAGGAAGGTAGCACTGCCTATTTTGCAGACCCCAAAAAAGGGGCTCTTTAGCCTAGTCAGAAGCCAAATGGGGTGATGTGTGTTTGGTTCAATAAGCTTATCAATTTCAATTTGACCTAGTTATGAATGATAACAGCACGATGCATATAAGAACTTATATAAAAGCACCATAACCTCTCAAATTCAGCCTGGAATCCCCAGAACAATCTCTCTCACCATGGAAATCTTCTAAGTTATCTCCCCTTTTAAAAATAGTAAAAGGAACACAGATGACTGACAGCAAAAACCTTATGGTGAGCTAATGATTGCACTCTGCATGCCCCCATTAGTCGCGGATGAATTAACAAAACTGTTAAGCACGACTTTCAATATTACAATTCCTCTCACTCTTGTTCAGCTACACAAACAGCCTCCTCTTATACACTCTCCAGTCACATTTGTTCCACCCACTGCTTAAGAAGGACACTAAATATATAAACAGAAAATCACTGGGATTGTGGGTGTATTCTGCCTAAGCAGCACACACTGAAAATATGTCTTTATAATCAATCACATATGTATTTCCTTCTTGAGTTTTAACAGCCAGTGTGAGTCACACTGCTACACTTCCTCATAAGTGAGATTTAGAAGGCTTATGCTAAAATATGGGAAAAAAAAAAAAAGAAAAAAGAAAAAGAAAGAAAAAAGCACTTTCCTCTTCCAGATGTAAAGGGGCAAATCTTACTTCTACAGTTACCTATTACCCCTAAGGAGTGGGAAGCAATTATCCACCCAGGAAAATAAATCTTTGTGTATTAAGCCATCCTAAAAGTACATAGAGATTAATTGGAATTTGAAGATATTAGGAAAGGGATAACAGATTCTTTGTGGGAACTCAAACCAAAACCTGTTTTCTTCTTTACATCTTTTTGTCTCTAATTGCTCTAAAGGTTGCAGCTTTAAGGATTTAATACAGCGATACCATTTGCCCCTCTTTTCCTGGAGATATCTTCCCAGATCTCCATTTGAGCTGAGCTCATTGCCTGTAGGTAGCACAATAAGTCAAAAATACCTTACATGTAGTAGGTGTTCGATCTGGACAGCTGTTTGATATTCTCCCACTCCTCTCCATACTTGCCCTCTTTATGCAGCATTTTTCTGTCTTCCATTTCCACCGATTCCTGCTGTCATGAGTCTTTTGTCCCTCTGTTCCGACTGCATCCACATAATTGAAGGTTCCTTAATATCTTTCTCTTTATCCAATGCACCCTTTGAAGCCCTCTTACCCTCTTAATCCCAAATCAACTTTCCTGTTTGCAGTTCAGTATTCTCATTTACTCAAAAATGCAAAAGAGAGAGAGAGAATGAGAAAGAAATAAAAATAATTTCTCCTCACCTACTAGGCCCTAGTGATTCTGCTCCAAATCCCAAACAGCACTACAGAAGATTTCAGAACCAACATCTTGCAAGCCAGGTTGCAGTATGCTTTTATCACAGTACCACTCTGCTCTGTCACACCATGCAGCCCAACCCAGAGGAGCACAGGGAATACCTGGGCCTTCAGACAGCTGGCCAAAAGGCTGTAATACTGAAAGACTGAGGAATATGAGTGCCATCACAACTGTTGCAGTCCAGCAGTTACAGACTTGCTAAATTACTCAGCCTGTGTGCCTGAGCCTGTAGGAACCTATCAAACCACAAGCTAACACAGAATGAGCAGTTGACAGCTCCTTGGGTAACAGGCTGGATTAGGGGTATGTCAGCCTGCCCAAATGCTCCTTCCAGAGGTTTATGAAAGAAATGAAAGCATGAATTGTGCAGCTCTTCAGTGTGCAACCTTTCTGTTCTGACACATCGCTGCTGTTGTGGACAGAAGATCCAAACAAAACAACTGTGGTGTTTCTTAGCAGCCGTATCATAGTTGTTTTTGAACTTTTGGGTGCTCCTATTTCTCAACAAAAGATTGAGAAATAGTCTTCTACATCTCAGTAGGAATATTTTTATTTCTCAGTTAAAAAAAAAATAAAATAAAATTCTTCCTGTGACTAAAGCAAGACAAAAAGAAGCACAGCCACCACTGTGCCACCACTGTGCTTTAGAGAATTACCTCGATGATCAATTATTTCAAGTAAAACTGAAGATGCTAGTTGTCAATTGCAAGTCTACACAGATGAGTTGTAATGCAATGAGACAGTAAGATGTACAAAACCAGAAATTCACTGATACACTTCACTTTGTACAAGAAAAAGCAACTCCTAACGCAGTATATTAAAAAGGCTCAGTGTTCCCAAAGCAATTAAAGTTATTAATAACATAAAGTTATTAATAACATTAAAATGCATATTCATCTTGACTTCCAATGAACTTGTCTATTCATATGAAACTGCACAGACTGACCAAATGATGAAACACTTTGGGTCTAATCTTATTTGCAAGACAAGTAGCTATTCTCTATACTTCAAATTCGTCAGTAGCTCCTTCCCATGCTCCTTCCCTCTCTCTCTCATTTTCTGATAGTTAGAATAATAAATTTGGCAACTTGTAGATTGCTTCCTTCCACTGAGACTTCAGAGTTGCTTTCCCAATGTAATTGGCAATTGGCAATACAATTTGTCCACCCAATAAGAACTGTCCTCAGTATCAGATCCCTACTCGTAGATACATATAACTCATCCAGTCTAAGCTTAAAGCTATCCCTAACACAAACTCATGTTCCTTTGTATCTACCTTAATTTTTTTTCTAGTACCAACAAGATTCAAAAGAGGGTTCAAAGCCATTTACTTTAATGTAAAAAAAAGCACTGTATTGTGGAAATTATGAAAAGATGTTCTTGCATGAAAAGTTAGTAATACTTGAGTTGGATGTTTTCCATCACTGGGGAAGAGGGAGAAGGTTCCTATCAACTGTGCAAAAAATTTCATTTGAACATGTAAGTGAACTCATTTTGATATGAGAATAATGGAAGAAGAAAGGAAAAATCAAATGAGAAAAATCACAAGGGAAAGACACATGCAGAGGAAATTGAAAGTCATAAAATACATTTCAAGATCTCAGCATAGTGTAAATGTAAAAAAGAGATGAAATCAAGCTTTATGTCAGTGTAATCAGATATGCTTTTAAACAAATTACTTGGTCTTATCCAAATATCTAGCATCATATCATCCAAAAGGTTCTCTCCTTCACTCATTAACATAACAATTGTATCAATAAATTGTTTGTTCAACTCATTAGTTTTTTTCTTATATTTATGAAACTCATTAGATTTATAATCATTCATTGAAACCAGTCCACAGAGATGAACACCCTATTACATATATTGCATAATGATTCAATACTTCTAGTTGCTTTGCTATTTTATAGGCATAGTGTTAAAGAACAATAAATTCTGCAGAAACTACAAATGTGAAAGAACTGTCTACTTTCATTTGTGTATGTCTATTTATTTAAAGAACCTCATTCAGACTCCAGTGTGAATTTCCCAGCATTTTCATCTTAAGATGAAACTTTCAGCCCAATCATACTTGCTTTAGTCTAGAAAACTTCAAAGAGATATTTAGTGATATAGCAAAATGATGTTTGTCTGAACTTTGTGTTCATCCTGAACTTTGTGTTCATCCCTTCTGATTCATCAAAACAGAGTTATATAAGTTTATGGATAAAAAGATTGCCTATCGAACTACTGAGGTTAGACCTAGAATATCACTATCGGGTCATGCTAGTTCAAGGCAATCATTCATTACATTTAATTTCCTGGTGTTTTGTTCCAGTTCACCTGCCATGTGCTTTACAAAGTAGTATTTTCAATCTCATAATTATTTTTTGTATGTATACTTTTTTTTTATTATTCATATTCTGAAAATTATAATCTAGATCTGTGAAACAAAGAAGTGAGACAAGGCAGCAAACATTTGTAGGACTAAAGGAAACATACCTATTTCTACCCACAGGTATGTCCAACTGCTATCCTCTTACACCATGCATAAACCATTTTCTGAACAAGTTTAGGAATTCTTCACAAGAGAAAATGTTCTTTTTAGAATTCCAGGCTTGTTCAGAATACATTGTAAAGGCATTGAAAAGTGCTACAGAAAAAATACCACAAACACTCATAATCCCCAAGGCTTGTGCATTCAAAACTTTTGCTTATCTTCTGAAGTAATCTAAGCATCATTGAACATGGGAACAGATATTTCATGATAAGCTTACATTCAACTGGATGTTATCTGTATCTATTGCTATTCTGTAAATTATTCATATGGAGGTTTTAACACCAAGTTTTGTAGATGACTCAATTGTTTTACTTTCAGCTACTAAAAATGGACTAGAAAGACAAGCATTCATATGCTATGTAAGTTCACAGGTCAAAGCATAAATACATGATAAGATTTTCCCCTCTTTCTTCCCTTCCGTTTTCTCCCTGATATTAAGGGACAACATGATACATATAAATGCAGTACCTTTGGTATTTTGAGGATTTTTTTCTTGAACAGGTTCAAATAATTTCCTTTCTATTTCATTTATTTTCTTTCCATGGAAATTCATTTATTTTTGTTGGATGAGAAAGTATCATAAATAATGAAAGAGCAAGCAGGAAGAAAATGCAAGATGAAAAAAATGAAAACCTCAGTGATACTCTAACAAAATCTAAAGGCATTAGCCCATGGCCAAGAAAGACCTCAGATCCTCTTTCAGAATGAACCAGTCTTTTTCTCCTTTAGTTTGGGACAAATAATTCTATTTCTCTGATTCTGTTTCCCTATGTAAAATGGGTCAGAATTACAGCATCTAATACTTCTTAATACTATTACAAAAATAGAAAAATATTCTATTCACACAATACTCACAAATAATAAAGCAAAGGTTTTAGCCAATTACTTCCAACTGTTTTAAAGAATGTCATTACTTGAAAGCTAGTCACTGTGGGTCATATATTCATTACTTAGCAAAGGAAGGAAATATTTTTCCATAAACCTCTTGAAATACAACAGATTAATATTGGTGACACTAACATCTCTCCATATTACCCAGAAAAAATCCATCAGTCATGACTATTAAGTCTCTTCCAGACATCATTTAGTATTATAATGGAAATAAAATCCATGTCCTGGAACACTAACACATTCGGTGTTGTTAGTTAGTTCATTTTCTTTGTTGTTGTTTTGTTTTGTTTGTTTTGAACAGGAGGCCACTATGCTACATGTATTTAAAAATTTACCATTCTTATCCTCTATGACATGCTGTTAGTGACCATAAATGCATATCTCTTTTACAATGAAGGCCTCTCTTTCACTGACAAAGAAATGTAAAGTTAATACATGTATCTATGTAAAAGAATCAAAATGATCATGTAACACACACCATATTCTGATCTGAGGGAGGAGTTTAGCCGGTCATAATACAAAATACAGAAATTTTGTTAACTATCACGTTTTTATTCACATGTACATGTGAAAGGTTTGAATTTTCACTGAGGCAAAGAAATGTTTCAACAGTCAAAATGTACTTTGAAAGCCCCACGTGAAGAACAAGCCATTATTACTCTCTACAAACATATCAAAGATGTATATATTTTTTTTTCCAGTAGGGGAGAAGTGCCAAGAGGGCCTATGCATCTTCTGGTTTTGTGTTAGAATGACAAATAGCTGGTTTGAAATCCAATAAAACCAGTCAGCCTGCTTCAATTCCTACAAACAAAAAATTTGCAGTCTTTTTCTCTTTTTACCACAAAGAAAACCTCAAAGACCTTGTCAATGAGGAAAAAATTGACATGAATTTCTCGACCTACAAGTTAGGCATGGATGAGCTAACTTGGTCATTCTGAAAGATAACCTGTGTATTAAGAAAAACTCCCCAGGAACTGCTCATTAAAGAAAAAAAAAAGTTTTTTTTAAAAAAGGAAATAAATGAATTTAGAAAAATAAATTTAGAAATGCTCTTTAACATTGAGGACAACATTATTTTGTGATATATATGGAAACACTTTCTGAAAACAGATATAAGTATCCATGGCAGTAAAATGAATTATAACTGGGTGGAAGAGAATTCCTGTCTTAGCATTGAGAAATAATTTTACCCATTTGTTTGTGTGTTTTGTTGTTGTTGTTGTTGTTTGTTTAAAAAAAAAAGAAAAAGAAAAAGAAAAAGAAAAAGAAAAAGAAAAAGAAAAAGAAAAAGAAAAAGAAAAAGAAAAAGAAAAAGAAAAAGAAAAAGAAAAAGAAAAAGAAAAAGAAAAAAGAACAAAACACAACAACAACAAAGCAGCAGTAAAAGGCCCAGAGCTATTAAAACTGAATTAACAGTGCATATACAAGAAAAGAAAAGAAAAAAAAAAAAAAAAAGAAGGAAAAAAGATTGGTCCCTACCATCACCAACAAATTGAAGGAGGGCTAGATCAATTTGTCTCTTCCAAGGTGATCCTTTCTGAAGTGCTATTCCATAGCCCGTAGTGGCAAAGATGTATCCACTGCCTATTGTGACAAGTTTGCAGCCTTCATCTCTTCCAGCCTTGTAATTCAGCACTGCTGCATCATAGATGAAAGCATCCAGCTTCCTGAAATAAAAGAAAACATTTTACAAAACAAATCATAGGGACAGCTGTTGTCAGACTTCTTTTGTCCTTGATGTTAGGACCCTGTTGAATATCATATGGATTCTTTGATATCATTAATTACATATCCTGCTCTGCTGTATCTAAAATTAACAAAAGGCATCTATTTTAGTGAGGGGAAAGTAGGACACATAGTTTTGCTTTTCTATTTTAAGGGATGCTGTTAAAAAATACTGAGAGCAGGAGAAATGAAGCTACAGAATGTCTTGCCCTGTTATCTTCATATCTCAAAATAGGTAATAAATATATTGAGATGCAAAATGGTGTCCAAACACAACAGAAATAATGACAGAGAATTTAGAATCAAAATAATAAGAACCAATTCATTTATTTAAAATATTGAGAAAGACTGAAAACGTGACTTCTACAGTTTTTCCTACACACAGTTATCATTACATCTTTTTCCAAAAACAAACAATAAGGTGGAAGTCCTTCTTAGGACAAAGGAATGCATTGGAATATATCTGATACAGCTATTAAATTAAACTTTAAAATCATAGAAAATATTTCTTTATGATTTGCAGTTCCGAACATATTATTTGTGTACCTGGAACAGAGCAGGAATAAAGTGACTTATGGAAAATGTCAAGTGTTTCAGCCCACTTACCTAAAAAATGTAAGAATGGGACACACCCATTCTCCAAGATATACAGGGAACACAACAAAGTAATGGGAAACAGAAAATCAACAAGGAAAGGAAAAGAGGCAGTGTCCTTTGGGGATAATTTTAAGGAGCACTACAAAGCAAGGGTTAGACAAGAGAAATGCATGGATATTTCACAAATGAAGCCAGTGCACATACATGAAGAGGGCATTTGGAAAGACAATTACTTGCCAACAGAAACCTCAATCATCGAAGACATTCTGATACCTACAGAAATTCATATGCACTATTTAAAAGGGAAAAGAGAAAACTTAGGTATGTTTTATATTAGGTACTCTAATATGTAGCCAAAACATTTAAGATTTGTACCACTTGCACAGACTAGCAGAATACAGAGGCAATAGGAAAAATATAGCATCTCTGCTCAAAACCCACCTAAATAATACACTATATCAAAGTTATTACTCCCCAGTAACACTTTCCCTTTTCAACATCTTGGCCCATTCCTTAAGAGTCAGGGGAATGGGGAGGACACAGCGGCACAACTGGATTCACAGTTGGGGGTAGGAGGGCTCTTCCACCCACCCCTACCGGCGCTGCAGCTCCTGGGCACTGTCACTCTGCTCTGCCTCTGGAGAGCCACAGCACATTACTATGGAGCACTGCTGAAATTTTCTGAAGAGATGCAAATGACAGAGGCTGGAAAAACACTTCATAAACAGCTGGGACCTGTCTTCATGGGAACGGAACTGTAAAAATAAATTCACTGTGGCACAAACAGGTACGAGGGCATCAACTTTAGTTTTGTACACGTGTAGTATGTCCCAGTAGTGAACTCAGTTGCTGTTGAAGTTTTGGAGTCACACTTGCCACTATCTTAAGTTTTTATTGATAAAGCTTTTCATTTGTAGCTGCAGAACAGAGCAATACCTAGGCTTATCAGATTTTGGCTATTGACAGAGGAAAACAATCTTTCATGCACAACATAATCTGATGTTTGTTCTTAAATATTTAATCAACAGATTCATACAGAATCCTAACTTTTACAGAACTCTAGATCAAATAGCAACTTTGGCACTGAGGAAAATGCCCTATCCATCTCATGTTAAACCAAGGAAATACCAGAGGAGAGTGAGGTTGTTGGATACTGTCTGCTGTTATGAGAAAGTTAAGAGTTTCTCTCACTTCTTACTGCACTTTATTGTGTCCCTTCAAGGATATTTCCTCCAATAGTCACCATCCAAGTCATCAAACCAGAATTTAGTGAAGTAGTTACTTTAGAGAAACTACAAATGCAATCATTAGAAGAAATATCTGGGCCAACATTTTGTTTTCTACTTTTCCCTAAAACTCTGTTGGTGCAATCCTCAGTTTAAAAGTCAGTTTAGCTCCATTGACTCTAAATATATCTTACTGTCTCCTTCCTTTAAATTAATTAATTGATATGGAGAAAACAATTGTTAAACATCTGGAAGGTGTCATGTCACAATTTCAGTCTGGAAATGAGGTATGGCTTCCTAGCACTGAGGGGAGCTAAACTGGGCCCAGCTGGCCTGCTGGGGCAGAGGTGTCCTCAACACAAGGCCAGACAGTTCTTTGGGCAGGCACACAAGGGAAAGAAAGAAGAAAAACTGTTTGCCATACTCTCAAGATATTTGTAACATTTCTGACCTATGGCAGGCAAGTACCATAATCAATATACTCCAATCTCATGCTTTCAGCCCTCTGCAGTTATCTGTGGGGAAGGAAGGATACTTCCCTGCTGGGTGGATGCCTTTGGATCAGGCAAAGTACTGGAAGGTGGCACTCCTCCTGGTGGGTGCCGTCACTGCTGCAATAAGCCAAACTAAATTAAAATACACTTTGGAGCTTCTCATCTCTTTATTCTGGGGTTTATTGTGTGGTTTTATTTTTTTATTTCCTTTTCAGTGTAAGCATGTAAAATGCATGCTGGTAAACTTGATGAAAATATAGAGTCAACTCATCTTCTGTCAAAAGAGACTCAGTCAGAACTACAGAGGAAAGAGGTGTCTTTGCTAAAGACTTCAGGGCAAAAGCCTTGTGCTACCTTAGAAATCACACTCTATATGCAGCTTGTCTCAGCTGTTCAGCACTCTACCAGCACCTTGGGAAGAAAGTCAAGGCACAGTCATAGTTTCACTCACTCACTGTGGACCCTCCCCAGCTTCCCAGTAGAGCTTGGCATCAGTCAGCTGCAGTGGGTGCACAGCAAGGAACGGAGGTTCTGAAAAAACAGGCAGCTTTACTTTGAGGAGCTTTCTCTCTCTACTATGTCTAGAAGGTCACAACAAATCTTATTACGCAAACCAATTTATAAACATGAGGTGCTTTCCTGACAGGGGCTGAGGGCTGAAGGGTTCTGCACTGCTGCCCAATGACTGAGCTGTAAATCAAAACGCTGATTGCCCTGAAAAAATCTTGCTTTCTACAAATACAAGCTCATATTCAGAGTATATTTTCTCCTATTCCAATATAAATCCTATAACCTCTCAAGGCTTAATTATCTCCTCACCATGTGCTGATTACAGAAGCACTTTTCCTTGCAAAGCAAAGCTTCGGAATGTGATGTACCCCTGGAGCATGGGTAGGGAATATGCCACACATGAAACTCTCAGATATTAGGGCAAACAAATGTTCCATCATTAGAAGGTGGATTTCCTGACACACTGAATTTTCAAGAACTTTCAAACAACTTTAAACATTCCTCAAGAAGAGTTTATGAAAACTGAGAGAGCCAAATCTAGGCAAGTCCAAAAATTTGACCCTTTCCCTTCCTCACAAGCACTGGAAAGCCTCAGCATCCTCACTCTTGTGGCAGCAAAATGCAGTTGAAAGCTGAGAAACTTTCAGATGGCTTGAGTGTCAAGCCATCTAAGTCACATAGCCTCTGAGTAACAGCTTACATGCCTAGGGTACAGCAACCCACATCAAGAAAGGCTCACAGCCTCTTGCAAACCTTAGTCTCATAAAGATGAATCAATTAAACCTGCTGCTTCAGTTCAGCCACTTCAGGGGGTGAAAAGCTTTGTCACATTGTGTAGGTTTAAATAAACTGCCAAGAATTACAAGAAAGATAGAAGAGAGCTATAGAAACTAGAATGCAGCAAGAACCAAGATTTATAGATACCAGATACTGGCCAAACATGCCAGGAATCTTCAACGAATGTAGAGGAACAGGATTACAGTACTATGACTCATCTGAGCAACTGGCAGGTTTGTAAACTTCCTCTGAACTACTGCAATAATCCCAGGTAGGAGAGAAAATACACATCCTGAAACATTTGTGTAAGAGCATCGACAAGGCAAGTGTCCTTCATTACCTAGCAAATAGAGAGGAATGGGTGGTGGGGAGAATTTTAGCTCATACAGCATAGACGAACAGCGGGTGTTATAAAATTATGATTTGGAATAGTTCTAAAATAAACAAAAACATTACTGAATGCAATAATTTGAAGTGGGTGATCTGTGAAAAACACGTGGACAGTCTTGTACACAAACATTTATAGGACTGCATGAAATATAAGAGTTGAAAAATCATTCTCTATGCGCTGCAGTATACAGACAAAAAAAATAAAAAAAATATCCTGTTTAAAGAAAATTAAATTTAGATGAGGAAAAGGTACAGAAGAGTAATTTCTGAAAAGATTAAAACACTTCCCCAATGTAACAGTGATTTTCCTTATCTTCAGTATTAGCACATACTTTTCACAAGATTTGCATAATGGAAATTGAAAAGCAGGATTAGGAAAATGCTTCTTTATTAGTCATGGTTTCTTCCTCAAAAAACAAAAGGATAGTGCATTTGGAAAATGTTTCTTTTCTTCCTTAACCAGCCACATGATCATTCAGGAATTTTGTTTGTTGTGATGGAAAGAAGAGGGAATAATCAAAAATGACTATCTGCTCACAGGAAATCAACTTCTTCCAATTACTTTGTGTCCTACTACAGCCTGTAGTGAAGAATTCGGGAAATGAGAGGGATGCTTTTATGCAGTTCTGTTTATTCCCATTATTCTTCTTTATCTTCAGTCACTGAGTCGTATGGAACAAATAATATTGTGTTTCCATTCAGGATCAGAGAAACTGGATTATGACTGAAGTCACCTTCCAGTTTTCAACTAGAGCAGTAAATCCACACATTCAATATATACCGCAGAATTAATTTCTCGCTAAAGTGGGCAACACTCGATGATGTTCATCTGTCAGATCCACATTAACTTTGGAATCAGTTCCTTTTCTTACATTTCTTTATGTTTTCTGACACCCCAAATATGTTATTTCATGATCACACAAAAGCTGTGTATTTGTTACTAACACAGATTTGACTTACACAAAACAAGAATGCATAGAATTTACGAATTGCACCATCATAGAGATTTGCTTGCACTGCATTTTGCTGTAAACAGCTCTATCTCAGTGATTTTTCTACATTATTCTTGATGAAGAGTGCCTTTTAAATCAAACATGCACTTCCTGGTTGCAATATATGATGGATTTACAGATTTGTTTTGTTGTTTATGTTGTTGTTTTATTTTTGTCACATCCACCAAAGAGATAAAAGAAAGCATGACAAGAGTGCACAGTGAGAGACATAACCTCATCTGTGCCTCTCTAAAAATGTGTCCAGGAGTCTAATGCCAAAAGGTCAGTAGAGAGTGATGCAGCAATCAAAGCAAAGGAAGACTGCTCTAAACACAAGGCTTCAATAAAAGCACGCTAGCATGACACTTAGGCTCACCAGGCCAAACAACCCCAGTTCTCTCTGCCTTACTCCAGGCTATCTGATGGCACTTCATTACAGTGATTCTTGAATATATCCAAGTAGGTCCACAAAAATCTTAAATTAACTTAATTAACATATACTGGGTGGATTCCTTGACATTCCATGACATTACCAATTCATTAGGGGCTAACTTAATGACCACCCTGTGCCACAACACAGGTTAGCAAAGTTCAACCCACCTAAACGATGAACTCATTAGCAGGGAGTGGATCTCTCCCCTTCCAAGTTCTCTCCGAACTCAAACTGTCCTTGCTTCAATCTTCACACAGAAAATGCAGGTGCAAAACTTGAAAGGCACAAAGATCTGACAAACTTTATTACCATCCTGCAAAACCTGAGAGATTGTAGAGGCTCACCTCACCTGTCAGGGCCATCTCAGGCTGCTGGAGGAGTTCCTGCCTGACTTGCCCATAGTTACCTGAGTGCACATATTCAGCCTCTCACTCACAGGAGTTCACAATCTATGCAACCTCCTTCCCAGTCCCTATAATATTTGCCTTAGTGACAAAATGATGGAAAATGTTGCACGCCTTTATGTTAATTTTAGCAGTGGAATAGTGTCCCATTTCGGGTTGCAGAAGCCAAGCAATGAAGTACTTCTAAAGCATCAGTTTATCAAAACACAAAATTTGAAAAGTCAAGTAGGGGGATATATTTTTAGATTAAAGGTTTTGTCCCAGTTACAATAGCATAATGAAGGATGAATTCAGCACATTTCACCAAGCACCTGATCTGCTGATCTGTTCCCCAAATCAAATGAGCATTAAAAGTTAGAATAGCTTCCTCTCAAAAGAAGAGCAGTTAGATGGGATATAGATACTTTCACCTGCTCATTTTATCTCCAGGTTCTTTTTAATATTTAAAGACACTGGGCTGATAACTACATTATGTAAAATAATAATAATGATGATGATGGTGATGGTAACGTTGACAAAATGAATAATCTTTTTAAAAATATACCAGAAGAGCACACTACAAGCCATTTTTTTCCTGGAGGCAACTTGTTCTGGATAAGCTCAACAGAACATTTATCTGAATGGCCATGAAGAAAGCCCTGATAATGTGGCCCAGCTTTACTGGACATGATGATGTCTGCTCCTGTTTATAGATTATTTGAAACTATTGAGGTATGAGCCTCCCCAGACATTTCAGTGACTGCTTTGTCAGATCCCAATAAGCACCTAAATTGTTATTTTCCTCTTCATCAAAACCTGTAAAAAACAACCTCACCCCAGAGTCCCCTGGAACAGCACATAAAGTCCTACACAGTTCATTATTTATTTAGACTTTTCAATACATGGAAGAAATACAAGGATGTAAGAAGCACTGTATTTCCTGAAAGACTGCAAAGTGATGGGGAAATAGGGATAAAACATGAGAAAAACTGATGCCAGAAAATCCTGCTGTGAATGGAGATACCACAGGATGTCCTTATCACCATGCTACCAGCTTGGTGGGACTTCGTAATACAAACCCTGTACTCAGCTCACTTCAGCAGTAACACCAGCAAGAAGCAGGAAGCTATGCTGATTCAGGCACATGTTTCTTTTAAGCTATTAGATGTCAGAATTGATCCTTGAGTGAACAGATCCCCAGGAGAAAAAAAAAAAAAATACACTACCAACACCAAGAAAAACATGCCTATGGAAGAGCAATTTAAATGTCTTCATATCTCCACAGTCTTTCAGCACAAATAGAAGTTGCCCAGTTGCAAACTGGCTTTCCAATTCCTATTTTCAGTGTCTATGGATATAAGTTCACTTCAGAATCTTTTCACCCAGTGTAACAGCAAAAAAAATACTAGAATGAATACTGAAATTGATATTAGAATGAAGTCCAAAAGAAAGCAGCATACTGTAAATTGAAAGTAAACTACCACAGCCATCGAATGCCAAACTAAATGAAGTTATTGATTTCAGAAGTTGACTGACCCCAGCCAACCAGGAGAGAAAACTGTTTAGCAGAGAGTTTTTTTACAGAATGTCAGGAAGGAGATCATTATTCACATTATTAGCTTCTTCAGATGGTTTTAAGGAGAACGTATTTGTATTTGTACAATAATTTAGTACTTACTGACAAAATTGGTAGGGATAAATAGACATTCTGGAACATAGCAAACATCTTGCTCTCCCAGGTAGTTATGGATCTTTACTGAGGGCTGTCTGATTTGCAACTTTGCCCAGTTTGACTTTGACTTGCCCAGACATATTTACAGTTAGGAATACTTATACATAGGCAGTAGATCTTCCCTGGCTTAGATTTAAGTCCCAATATCTCTGACATAAGCACACTATAAATGTTCCAGAAGGAATAAAAGAAACAAGACACGTGGATGCCATTTTCCCTGCGTATCTTCTTGGCTTCAGATGAATGGAGATTTTATGAGCTAGAGATTGTATTAAATCCCCCAACATGTTTAACAGCTGCCAGATAATTCACCTTCCACCAATTTTTTCAGTTTCTTTCTGAGCTTGTTTTAATATTGGTTTTCTCAACACCTGATCTCCAGAACTACGCCAGTTTAACTCAGAAATTTCAGCATAATGTCAGTCACCACTGAACTTGAAAAATCTGGTGCCAAACAGGAAAGAGGAAAGAAAGAGACGGAAGAGAACAAAAAGCGGAGAGCAAGAGAAGGACAGTCCAATGTTCATTTTTGCTTAAATAAGAACATCTAAAATGGTCAACAGTTGTGATTATTTTAACTTGTTGCCACTAAAGGCTTCTACAGAATTATAATTTCTGAAAGTATTTTTCACCTCTACTTCTAGTCTAGCTACAAAGCAGAAAGTATGAAGGCATAACACATGACACTGTATATTATTTAAGGCAAACATTGCCTGCACTTCAGATGTAGTCTAGCTTGGTTTTGTGTTTTATTTGACTGAGAAAATTAAAGTTCAATTCATGTTGTTTTTTCTTAGAAGGAGTTCCCATGTTTCTGTCTCACAATCTACTGGCATTTTTTTAATATTCTTTTGTTTTTCAGACAAGCTGCTGAAATGCATGCTTCTTTACCAAAAATGTCAAAAAGTTATAATTAAACGGTCTAGTGTGTGGCTTTGTATGAGAATAGAGCTATCCAGAAGCTAGTTATATCGGTCCTCTAAGCTATTGTATATTCCTTTCTATTAGATATAAATACCATTGACAGAGAATTATCTGAGATATTAATTTCCCGTCTTCTTCTACACATTCACATTTTGGTTTTATCACGCCTTTAAAGGAATGATCACCTGGCACAATAATTTGGTCATTCAGGGACTGACAAAAGTCTCTTTAAGGAATATCTTATAGATCTGATGAAAATATGGACAGTAATTTTCTCCTTAATGAAATAACATTGAGAGATACAAATTAGATTCATCACTCAATATATTGCTTAAAAAAAAAAAAAAAAAGGCTAAAGAGCTAATTCCTAAAACAAAAATATTTATATTTTTTGTTGTTGTTGTAATAAGAGCAGATCAATGAATATATTTTTCCAAATAAACAAGTTTCAGTTACAGTAATTTAAACCAGTGAATTCTGAGTATCCCAAATGGCTAATCTCTAAGACTTTAAGTCCTTGAAAGACACTTCAAAAGGAGAAGGAGACACTTTGAGGGAGAACCGCACTCCCTCTTCATTAACATCAGCACATACTTAAACTTCAGATTGTAGTTTCAGTGGTATCTTAAAAATGTGATTGGAGCAAGGATCGCCCATCTGAATACTGGTTATTTCAGATGATGTACTGCATTTTTTAATCCTGTTTTCAAAGATTTTAGAAAGCTTTGCAAAACCCAAGCAGACTTCATGAGTAGGCCATAAAAAGGCATGAAAACATCATTCCTAGAAAGAGAGCTGAATACTAAGGGTTTCATACATTATTTTAATATTTATTTGCATAAACTTGTGCCTCTGGTAAAGACATCTCCCTTCATGTATCGTAACAGGCACCCAGGAGGGTTGCAAGCAATAAATGATTACAGACTACAGATATCTCATGCTGTCCACTCACCTTTCCCTTCCTCCTTCAAAGCCAACCACCTTAGGTAGTTTTTCCAAAATTTGCTAAAACTATTGCTATATGAGTTGTAATATTAGAAGTCTAAGAAAAGGGTGAATAGTCTCAATTACAAATATTGCAAGGTGTTGTCAATCAGAAACAGTCAGAAAATATTGAGCCACTAGATTAAAAGTTTAAAAATTTATGTCAGCTGAATGCTTCTTTGAGTTCCAGTTACAAGCTGTTATTATCTGCCCACAAGAATGATGAAGATCTTGTGCTTTTTATGTAAAATTTAAAGATATAATTTTTCTCTCAAACAGGCAATTTATGTCATAGTTTTACTCCTCATTTTAGGTGAAAAGGTATGAACTTCAGAAAGAATAAAAACTAGAAACTTTTCCTTTGATGAAAATTTTGATTAATTTTTTCTGCAAAATAAATTGAGAACAATTGTAAAAATGGGTTTGCATCCAAGCGAAGAAGTCAGCTGGCTGTCCAAAAGACAAGCTTCTTTTGTTGTTGTTGTTGTGTTTTTATTTTAGGCACACTACCATGTTAATTAACAGACCTAATGAACAGAAGGACCTGCTGGGCATAATCTGAATTTTGTTCCACCTGACAGAAATGGAGATGTTTGCCTCCTGGTTGTGCCTGTAACACACTGCAGAAGCTGCCAGCACAGCCTCTGACCAGTCTATATCTGCCCAACAAATAATGGGATGTGCAAAGCTGTGAATTGGACATGATTATAAGCATTGTTAACACAACAAATATCCAATTCAGGTCAATAAGCTTAGGGACTGAGGGTTAAAAGGGCATCAGAGCCTTCTGGGGTTTTCTCTTGCACTTTCTCTGTTCAGTACAATTGCATGCTTTAAAATAATTAAAACTTTTTATCGTTTTCAGGTGGGAGAGTGTGTGTCTATGGGGCAGAGAGAATAACTTCCACACAGTTCAGTTAGCCTCTTCCAGGTGTTTTGTCTAGCACAATTATCTGTCATTAAAAATGTTGAGGAGTAGATTGTTCACCTCTTCCTATCAAAGCAACTGACAGCTCAGGCCACATCTGCAGGTCAATAACATATTCTTAGGACAGTTCAAATTTGATAAACCATTGCATGCGAGGCCATACCTGTCCAGTGTCTGGCAGAAAGGCTGTCACCATGGCATGCATTTAAAGCAGCTTCATATTTCTGCCAGTATGCCACAGATAAGGAGGGAATAAGACACTGACCTTGATGTGTATAAACTACCAAATATTGCAGTCATTAACAGGAAGGCAGATGGAATCCCAAGTAAACTTCAGCATCAAATCCTTGAGTTTATAGTCACAGCTGTGGCTGCAAATAAAAACTGAAAAACGTTCATGGTAGCAAAGGGATCTGCAGGTGTATAGCAAGGGATTGCTTGCCCGTGGAACACAAGGGATTCATTTCCGCAGTTTCCTTGAAACAAGCTCTATTGACAGCTTTTTGCAATGAAACTGAAATAAAGTCCTCACATCAATATGCTGCCAGAAAACAGCATCAACTAAAAAGGCCACCTCTTTTCTCAAAAAAAAAGATACATGCTGTGATGCTAGCCTGTGTTCTCCCTATCCGGCAAAATTAAGGAAGTAAATAATAATAAAAAAAAAAAAAGATGGATTCATCAGTGATGAGGAATAGGCAAGTGAAAGCTTCCTATCTTATTTGTATAGTTGGAAAAGAAAGTCCCAAAGAATTTTTCTCATTTCAGCCATTAGCAGTTAAATTCCAGACAACACACCACTGCAGCTGTGCTACGGAAAGGGTGAGAACATTCAATGCACTTTCAGTCTATTGCTGTTGAATGTTCTCCTCTTTACACTTTTACATGGCAGCAGAACAATCATACATGGAGAAATGCTACATGCAAACACAACTCCAAGCTGACACAACCCACACTAAAGCATTATAACAAATAAGGTTGTTTGCCTTGGAAAAGGACAGCATTATCTATCTATCTATCTATCTCATCTAGAAAAAGTTGGAAAAATACAGCAAGGCAAATGGAAACAAACACACCCAAACAGCCACTGTAAAAACAACTTGGTTATGAATTCAAAGAATTGTTTTCTCTTCAAGAAATAAAATGATAGTTGTCTGTCCTGTGCAGTGGATTCAGGAAGGATAGTTTGATTAAACACAGCATGGACAGAAATACTTCTAGTGCATTTTTAGAACTTTGTATTATTAAGAAGTATCTGAAGAAGATGAAGAAGCCACCATGACTCTAACAGAGCTGGACTTCTCCCATGAAGAAGACATTGGCTAACATAGTCTCTTGCACTCTTCACTATCTGGATAATAACTGCTGTTTCGGTTTTCATTGAAGAAAAGGAAGAAAAACCTGAGGAAAATTCCTGAACTTCTGTCTAGAGAGCAATCTGAAGATCTACAGGTAGCACATCTGGTTCAGCTGCCCACTTACGTGCATGAAGTTTGGAAAAAAAACACCACTACATTTTTGGCAAGCTTGTAAAACTGTGACTACTTTCAATACTGTATGTTGTTGAATCTTTTATTTTACTGTTTTGAAAAAAATATTAAGCAGTGCTCCAATAACAAGGTACATTAATTTTGTTCCTTGTCAACAGGCACAGGTGGAAATTGCTAGTTTTAATTAATAAAGGGAATACAAAAAATTCTTTGTTTTGTTGAAACAATGTTTCGGCAGCTTTCTGATAAATGTATCTCTGCCTCACAGGACTGAGACCCTATTGACAAGAGGTAGATATTACTGAGACTTTACAGATAGTATTTTTTATTGTTGTCAGAATCAAAGATTGATTTTTTATCAAACAAAGGAAAAAAGCCAATACAACTGATAAATTTGCCTCCACTACTGATAGCAACAAGTCTTCACAGGTACATTGCAATGAACCAGGAACTTCACCTGCAGGAGAAGGTTTAACATCAATGTCAGCCTAAAGCACAGATCATCTTTCCCTTTGAGTTTGCAGTATTTCCCAGTCAATTCTTTCTGAGAATGATGCTTTCCATGTAAGCTGATTGTGAAACACTGTGCATTTACTCTGTTAATGATGCAAACAGGAAGGGTCTTGGCATTTTATTCAAGGCTTCCTTGACACAATAATGTGCACATGCTCATCTCTGCATGTACTGCAATTCTCCAACAACAGAACCTATCGAACCCCTAAACCATACACGTTTCATACACATTCCTATTCATATTTCTGCCCCTGGAATTTTCCTGGCCATATCAGTGACTCGACTCAGACAGCTGAGTGCTCACTTCTTGTGAAAAGGCAAGAAAACAACCTTTTTCTTTTTTTTCTTCCCGAAACAGATAGAGACGTGCATGTCTCTGAAAAAAATTTATATATATCTTACAGAAATCTGTGCACCTGAAGTATTATGCTTGTGTCTCTTTCCTTCTTTCTCCATCCAGTTAAATTAAATGACCTTACATATCAAACATGATGGTCTCAAAGAAGAAAGTATTTCCAACACTTCCCAAGAGACTAACACTAATTAATCTAGAAACTTAAGAGTCTGAGAAATAGCAAAACTATACTGAACTGTGAGAAGCAACCACTTAAAAGCTTTATTTTATTTAGCTCAGATGCCATATGGGCAGTATTATTCAAACTCTAAGTATTGCCTGATTGCTGGTATTTTTGCTACACCCTAAAACTGGAATCAAACACTGTATATGAGGAGTCAAATGTGACTAAATCTTATGTCTTCAATTAAATAAAAGTAGTTTTTAAAGTGATATTCAAAATACATACAGGTTATATCAAAATTCTTCATGAGGAACACAGGCACTGTTTATTTTGACACAGCAATATCCACCAGCCAATCTTTGCAAGTCCTTACCAGGTCTATAGTCTATGACTCTATAATTATCAAGTTGTTCATCTTCAAAAAGCTGTGCAGAAGCAGCAAGCTGCTTGATATGTAAGAAAAATTGTTTGTTGTATGCTACCAATGATGATGATGATGAAATGAGAAGAAAAAAAAAATCTAGGGATAACTTTGACAAGAGATACAGATGAAAACAAATGAAATAGTTGCAATCAGGACACACACATGCTGAAGAAGAAAGTAGAAATTATATATTTGCTGGGAAGCAGAAAAAGATTGTGGAAGGAAAGATATGTCATTCTCAAAAAAGCAGCAGCAACATAGACTCCAGGGGGCACAAAGGATCCAAACCCATGGGCTCCAGTGAAGTAGGGAAGGTGACAGCTTGATCTATTCTAGAGAAGGATGAGAGGGATGAAACTTCATATGAAAGTGTAAAATAATCTGCAATCTGGTCAAAAAAAAATCATGATGGAGAAAGGAAGATGATGGGAAGGATGCCACAGATGAGAAAACATATATACTGAGGAAGAGAACAACAACAAAAAAAAGTAGAAAAAGTGAAAAATGCTGTTTTTGAAGAACGTAAGACTGGACAAAAAGAAGAGGCAGGCAATTGTGATACCCTGACAAATACCAGTTCATGCTTTTATTGTCTTTCCTACTGAGAATGCAAATTATTACAGTCCCATATTACATAGGCTCATCTCCTTCGTTCAGGACACTTTAAGCTTCACAGATGCCTGAGGTGTCAGCCACTGGAACTGCCTCACATCCTCACCAAATGTCTTTGCAAAAAGGAGAAGCTGAGTGGGACAAAGGTGCAAAGTGACAGGGGACAATGACACAGGCTGATCGGTTTGGTCACCTAAATGAGATCATCTTTCTAGAGAGAAACTACTCTGAGTCAAAAAGAAGATACAGTCATGCTGCCTGATCTGTAACTGAGCTTATTATCCACAATTACCACAGAGATTAGGGCTTTGCACAGTTTTTGCTTGGCAGAAAGTACAGGGAGAAAATGCATAAGCCCATTTGACACTACTTTTCTGCTGGAATGTCCAAAAATGTGATCTAAGCAAACTCAACATGACAATTGTATCATAGGAAATTTCAGCAGCTGATGGCGTGCTGCTTAATCTTGTAGGTGCTATGGGACAAAATACTAAGGAGTGCAGCAGTATGTAGCAGTTACACTGATGCAGAAAACACCACACATGGCAGCTTATTTGTACCATTTGCTAGAGAAATGTCAGTCAAGAGGAGCAAGGTAGACACTTAAGAGTATTCACACTGGGAAATCACTTAGAAGAGGAAACTCCAGTGGAAACAAACATCTATTTAAAAATGAATGGTTTATTGCTGTCAAAGGACTAAAGCATTTAAGGAAGAGCAGCTGGAAGAGCTGGCGCAAGAGCAGCCAGCCTGAGTTTTAGTGAATGTCCTGAACTCCCTTGCAGCCAGGCAGCTCACTCCTTTTCATGATAAAGTGTCTGACAATTGGCCTTATTTTAAATCTAATACTAGTTTTTCAGGGTCTCCAGTAGCACAAATAGCAGATGAAAAGTACAAAGAATATATATCCCCTAAATAAACTATCCACCCAAACAAGCCCTAGAAATGGCTGAAATTAAGGATAGCTACCTGTTCAAAAATTCACAGCAGGAAAATAATTCAGCTGAGTATCTACAATGCACAATTTAGCTGTCTCCCAGGAAATACAACTTGCACACGCTGGCAGGAGCAGTAATTCTGCCCAGAGTTTGGAAGACCTTGGGTGAGGTCCAACTCACCTTATGTTACATGTCTATCTTAGGATGGGACAAAGCCCACTTGAGAAATGCCGTTTCAGAACACCTTTAGAAATGGCAATTCAGGGAGTACATGGAGACAGTGGCGAACAAAACTATACAAAGGACAACTTTTTAAGGAAGGGAATCTGGATACTATGAAAAAGTTTGGAGAAGTTCATTTTTTTTCACAGAAGAAATATGTTACAATCCCCTACACATCTGGAGGAAGGAGAGCAAAAATTAAAGAACAGGCAGTTCCCACACTACGGACTAAAAGTAACAGCTAATTTAGTATAAGATGACATATCCTGTTCTCATTGTAAGTAATAACTGTACCATCAAACAGCCACTGGGGCTGATGTACTTAATCCGCTATTGGTAATTTAGTCTTCTCACTTAAAATAAATAAATAAATAAAACAAAAACAACAAATGACAAACAAAACAAAAAACACTTATCTGGATAAATTCTGTAATCCGCTATTATTAACAGAAATACATGTTATTATCAAGCCTGTATGTTTATAAAAGATTATTAAAACCATTATACATGTATATCATGCTGATATATAATGATGAAAACTGTGAGTCACATTCAAACTTTTTGACAATTAAAATGAAAAATCTGTCATTTTGACCAACAAGGCAGAATGAGCCAGTTCAGAGAGGGAAAAGGATGGATAGCACTCAAGTCTAAATCGCATAGCATAAGGAAGAAAGACAATAAAATTTGCCAGAATATTTGCCAAGATTGTCAGAAACAGAATTAGGTAACACGCTTTAGAATACCTCATCTCAACAGATTTTATTAAGATCAAAGTCAAGACTTTAGATCTGACAGCAAGAGACCATGATAATTATAAGAGGGAAGAAAATCTAAGAGTGCACCTAAAAGCATGCCAAAAGGATGGGAAGGTGAAAAGAAATCTTAGGTAGTGCACATTGCCCAGACAAACAAGCCTTGTCAAAAATGCACCTTTTGAAAACACATTGCTATGAGAGAGTCCTCCAATGATAAGCAGGGACTGTACAAATCATGATCCGTGTTGAGCCCACACCCAAATCCAGATGCAATTGTATCCCTTCTCGTAAAATTGGAATAGCAATTCTGTCCTGTGCATCTATCATACATTGGGCATTGAAGCTTCCATACAATTTTAAAACAGTCATACAAATCACAGGCGCTCAATTTCTTTTCTGATATCAGTACAAAGCAGTTTAAAAAACAAAGCAAAACAAAACTCCATGGACTACACGCCATGCATGAGACCACTGCTCAGTAAGTATCACAGTAAGTACAGATCAATTTTTCTCAGTTCCTGCAAAGTGTATAGTATTCTTTAAAACCCATAGTAGAAACTTACCCAGTTTTCAAGCTGACCAAGGCATCTTCAACTCCTTTCTGATTATACTTTGTCATGTAAAGGTGCATATCAGGGTAGTTGTTTCTGATATTCCTCTCTGTGCTTCCATTTGGGACCGTTCCAAATCGAAAAGGAGGTGAATAATCATGTGGCCTTTGAAACTAGAGAGAAAAGGGAAAAGTAAAGTCTTTCAGGCCTCAAAATGGGTATCCATGAAGATGTCAATTAAGGAAGTAATATCTATCAGGGCGACTGTAGGTACAAAAGAAAAAAACTGTATAGGCTGCCTCAAATTTATTCCAGGCAAATAATGCCTGGAGTTAATTGCCAGCTCTATTATAACAGAAATTATCTTCACACTGGTTGAACGACACAGAAACATCTACATCCAAATTAAAAACAGCTCAGATTTGCCACTCAATACGACTTTCTCCTGTGCATTGCAATATGGCAGGACCACAGCATCTGGAGCAGAGAGCTACTGGAAGATACTCCCCATCTGCCAGCATCTCCCTAGAGAACCCAAACTCTAGGCAGACCTACTTTTACTTAATGATCAAAATAAAACAGTATCTTTGTTGAAATTCATTTCCAACCTTCATCTCAGTTGAGACATGGTGGGTCCGCACAGGCAAAAGGCTCATTTTCAGTACTTGACACAGAGCCTAACACTGCTCTGGAGGGTGACTGCAGGAGGCTGGTGCCCAGGAAGGGAAAGGGTGAGGACTAGCTTTCCTTCCACCTCTGTGATTCAGGGGGAAGAACAGTTCTTCTATCTTCCCAGGGGCTAAGCAGTTTCACCACTTTATATGAAGAGTGATTCTGGAGCTCTCACACCTAGAATCCTAGGCACAGTTTATTCCTACAATTTAAAACTACAAACCAATTGCCTGAGGTCATATAGATTTTATTCTACAATTTCACCCTCTCGATCAGTATTGCATCAGCACAGACAAACAAGCCAGGAAGTATCTCAAAGGGATTAGCAACAGCTCAGGGCACACTCAGGTTTCAGACAGTCTTACACAAACACTTGCTAACAGACCTGAAAATTATATATGTGGCTTTTCAAGATCTCTCATTAGGTACCATGCAACACTTTAAGATCAAGGTAAAATGTTTCTTTAAGAAATAAATTTTAGAATGCTGTTCAAATTAGAGGAACTATTGGCTAATAAGGAAATGCAATTGAGTATTGATAAAAGCAGTCACCCATGAATTACATGGTAAAATGAACTCTGTTTTTATTGTCAAAGTTAGAAGAGCAATTTATGTACCCCGTGCTGCAAGAGAGAGCTAATATTTATACAGCTGCTGCTTCCTTTGGGTTATGTATGCACTAGTCCTCTTCTTAAAGTTTAGTCTCAGGGCATTAAGAATTCTGAGGATCCAGTGCCAGTTTGGAAAGAGAATACAAATAGGCTTACACAAAAAGTGGGAGTGTTTTCAATTCCATCAAACCCTGACTGTGAAATTACGGCTGCAACAATATTTTCATGTTACAGAACTAAAATGAAGTGCTCCATTTTAATTATGCATATTTTGACAAAGCATAAAGGAATGAACTTTGTTTTTCTCTATTCATCTAGCTAACAGATGTTGTACTTTTCTCATTTTCCCTTTTCACAGCTTTACCATTTAAATTATTACGTTACTAATACCTTACACATTGACCCATGCACCAAAACTGCACTGTATACCAGTCATGGTTCTTAGTCTATGTTTGCTGTCTCGTTTTTTGTGTTTAGGATGTGGCACTGAGGCTAACCCTGCTCCTAAGCTAATGTCCAGAGATTCCACCGATATAGATGTCACTTGCTATTAACTTTAATAAAATGGTCAGATAATTAATTCCTGAAGTAGTGAGATGGCTTTCAGTAACTCCTAATATATGTTTCAAATTTTCCAACCAATAATACGGGAGGGAAAAAAAAATCAAAGATCACTGCCAATTTCAAGATCTGTAAAAAAATGATGCTGGTCATGCAGTTGGTGGTTTTGGAAATTCAATTGTGGTGAGAATTCTGGAAGCTCAGATCCTAATTCTGGGGTATGACAAGGGGATTGAAGAGGAAGATCATGGTGGAGTATCTGGGTGGTTTACAAATGGAGTTTTGGTTTGCGTAGTCTCACTTTTCAAGAACATTCATAGATGTGAAAGTTGTTAGGGGCAGTTTTCTCCCATAGGAATGGTTGGAGGAACTGAGGTATCTGTCCCAAACTGAACATTCCACAAAACACAAAAATATTTCTGCAGGAAAGCAGAGATTAATAGAAAGTACTGGTTCATCTGAAGGTCATAAGGATAACAAGTAACTCAATTGATTAAAAAAATTGTATGTGGAATAAGTACAGAAAATTCAGAGACTTGAATGGTTCCAAACACCATCCACCAACAAATTTTAGCAGTCATGAGGAGTTTGTTTTTGTTTTTGTTTTTGTTTTTGTTTTTGTTTTCAAATGATTGTTACTACTGCCTGCTCATAGACTACTTGAATATTACAAAGAAACAGTTTACAATGTTTTTAAAAATGTTGCATTCGCGTCTAAGTTATATAAATTTCTTATCAGCAATTTTAAACTTGTCTTCTGTAAACTGACATGTCCTAGAGAAGTATGGAGGCTCTGTGATTCAGCACACATCTATGGGACAGGCATGAAAGAAAGAAAAAAGCATTGAATCTATAGATGCAGTCATTTTCCCTGAAACCCCATGATGGGAATTAAAATATTTAATGTCTGTTAGGAAACAATTTCCTTCCTAGAATTCTTCTGAAATATATATATATTTTTTAATTGGTAATAAAATCTTTAAATATAATGCACAAACCCCCTACTTAAAATGTAATTGGGGAGATCTACAATTATTCAGATGATTAAGCAATTCATTCCTGTTTCCCCCTGCTATGCCTGCTGCTACATCTGTGGCACACAGTCCTAATGATCTAGAAATCCCAAACAGAATGTTTGGGCTGAGAAAACACTCCTACCATTTTAGTTTGTTTTATCTACATGCATTAAGAAAAATGACAATTTCGTTAAAGCGAGGAAAAATATCTTTCACAGATGTTTAATACTGATTTAGTATGCTGATTTGCACACCTGTCTGAAAAGGCTGGTATTCAGAGCAGTTCATTATTTTTCTGAAGTATTTTAAGGAACTGTGAAGAAATTACTACAATAATAGCAAATGGTAAACATTTTCTGTCTGCTAACAGAGATTTTTATGGAAGTTATGGATGGTGATAGCGGAGAAAAAAATAAATAAATTAAACTCTGTTTTCTTCCTTTACCAAATGGAAAGCACTGACATTCTTATTTCTGATCATGAAAAATATAGCTGCTGTATTTAGTATTTCCAAGACTATCATTATAATCATTGTTCAATATCTTTGTCCAACAAATCTCAAAAAGTACTGCATAGGTCTAATATTGAAGTGGAGAGATGGACTGGGGTGAGAGGGTCACCCTAGCTACCTCATAATCCATACTGACTTTTGAGTTCACTCTGCTCTGTTATGACACAAACCAAACATCTCTCTAAGTAACTAGAGAGCTCATGCCATTCCACCAAAAAAAAAAAAAAAAAAAGAATACTATGAATCTTGCAAAATTAAGGAACCTGCAAATGGCATAATTAAGGTTTCTTATTAAGGCTAAAGAGAATCCCCTTGAGCACACACACATGGGACACATTAAAATGTGACTGTGTGGCAGAACCACAGCAGACAAAAACAAAGGCTTGCTAGACAGTAGTCCAGTGCTTTGTACTCTCTCGTAGTGATCTTGTCTCTCTTTTAACAGACAAGGCATAAATGGTCTCAAAAGTAACAAGTGCCATGAGTGCCAGCTTTGCTTGATACTTTTGGACTCATTTTCTGTACCTTTTTATGAAGACAAAGCTTTTAGAAATCTTTTACATATACAAGGATGTCAAAATATAATTTTCTTCTCATCTTCTGAATTATTTGAATTTATGAACACCCACTTCCAGTTAATTCCAGTACACGCTGTGCCATGTGTTTCTGGGTGACACACAGATGACACGGCATTCAGAAGTTCATTAGCAACATTATGAAGGATGAGGAAAGTATCGAGAAGTCTTGAAGCCAAGGAGAAGGGTAAGCAGCATGTCACCATGTGTTCAGCAAAACGACGGAACTAGATGATAGTGGAATACATTCCCTGTATGGGAAGGTTTTGAAGGATGAGGGTCAGGGATGACTGCTCAGAGATGCTTATTTTCCTGGTTTATCTTCTCTATTATCTGTCTTGAATGGAGCTGGATTGAGAACCGCCAGCACCTCCAATTGGGAATGCTTTATCGCAGGGCAGCACTGACAAAAGTGCATGACTTTTCAGTTGTGGGAGTAGGAAAACGGGTTCAAGGGAACTGAAATGGGTTCAATGAACTGATTTACCAGCCATGCATGAGTTTTGGAAGGCCAATTCTACTAACAAAGATAATAAAGGAATCTTCAAGTTTGTGGATTAAAATTATGCTCAGTCATTAAAAAAATTAAAATTAACAAAAAAAGATAGCTTTGATAGGTCCCTAGTTATGTTCCTATTAAAAAAGTTGTCAATTGTTCCAGAATTTTGTGGACTTCTAGATATTACTTCTTTACAATTAATTTAACTCATATTCACTTCTGTCCCTTCACACTGGCTTTTGCCCATGACAGCTTTACTTGCAGCAAAGGACAGAGTTATTCAGCAAGCAACAGTACTGCACATTCCTAACTGATCTACTACTAACAGCATTGCAGCAACATGGCTGAGGGGAGTAAAATTATTTAACATGAATCATTATATACCCATAAATTATCCCTAGTTATGTGAAATTTTGAAAATCTGAAAAAGCTCAGCTTTGTAGAGGAGGCAAAACCTGTGTATGACAAAGAGTATTTTAAATAGATTATTGCTTTTCTGGATTTCTGGCTTGTTTAACTATTTTAATCACAAAAGGTATAGCTCCCCTGATATATCCCTGTATAATTCAGGCAGGATTTGAAGAACCATACAGTAAAATAAATTAAAAAAAGATAGAGATCAAACAAATCATGAGAAGACTGCACATGAGCAGATGCTGTTTTCCAATTCAAGTATTTTTCTATTTTTATTTTGTCCTTTTTAATTTTTTTTATTTTTAGAAATAAAATCCTGTTTAGTAGACAGAACAGGAAAATTACAAAAATGAGGAAGATACTAGCCAATGGCTACAGAACAAATACTGAAATTTACCCAGCCCACAGGTGAGAGTGGCAAATGAATTGGCAGACCTGAACACCAGCACTATTCCAGGTGAAAGCCAAAGCCTGCCCTGATCAGGACTTACCAGGAAAACATTCTGTACTTAATCACAAATAGTTGAACAGATTTTTCAAATCCATTTTTTTTAATCCTCGTTAGAAAAATACCTTTTATCTGTATCATATTAAGCGTTATTTTAAAATAGAGGTATTTCTTATAGTATTCACATTCTTTCAAAGGTTTTGCTATAACACAACCTAATGAAAACAAAACTACTACCATTTTTCTTTTCTTTTTATCTCTTTCCCCTAGCCATGCTTGAAATTCATACTTTGATATTTCAGATCACTGAAAACAGACAAGTCTATCTGAGCTGTTGCCCTCTTTTGAATAACAATTTCCTTTGTCTTCTGTCCTTTGAAATAAATTCCCTGTGAAGTTCTCCCTTGTACTATAGTCTATTGAAATATTACCTCTCGATGTCGAGATTTAGTTTTATTTTTAAACAACTGGGCACAAACTTGAGAACAGTGTGCCCTTTATGTGTTTTGTGTATATCCATCACTACAATAATTTTGCAAACAGACTTCAACCACTTTGTGCAATACCACTTCAACAAAGTGGTCACAAATGAAACAAGAAATAAATAATTGCTGGGTTTCTGATTTATAGGACAATTGATTAAAATTCACAAGTACCAAGACCTTGAACACTTTCAGCAGATGAAAATTCAGTCAAGCTAGAACAATATGCAAAAATAAGCATATTTATTATCTATTTCTGTGAAACTTTAGCAGGCTTTAAGTGAACTATCAGAGTCTACTGTTCAAAACAGAATTCTCACAAAAAGTTCTTGAATTGAGGAAAGCCACTTCCACAATCAAAATTCTGTGCCTTATCCCAGGTAATATACATCTCAACTTTATTTTTACTCTTTATTCTTCATATGGTATACAAGGAAAATATTCGAGTGTCCACAGGGAACACGTATGGATTGTTATTGTTTCTATTTGTCTAGTTATGCTAGCACCACTCTAAATCTGAACTCTCTATGACTTCCCTCCACACTACATGAAAAGCAAAAAGACTTTTTTTTTTTTTCAGGAGCATTGATTAGTAATTTGTATTAGTAATTAGTATTGATAGTAATCAGATGATTACTAGATAGTTTCTGGTTTAATGAATATTCTGCCAATTAATAAACTATTAACATTTTAAACAGAGATGTTTAAATATTTTTAAATGTATTCCATGCATTCAAGCTGACTTTTCAGTTTTTTCAAGCTTCTGTATGTTCATGAAGCATTACTTTTAATCTAACAAGAACTTATTTCCATTTTTTCACAAAATTAATGTTCTTTTCAATTAATGCAGTCATAGTTAATGAGGTTTTAGTACAGAGTACAAATTTGTATAAAGATTACGAAGAACAGACACTGATGTCTTTTAAGGTAGAAGAGCTACCTTCTTATCACTCAGTCCAGTCACTTGGTCAACAAATTCCTCTTGAATCATAAATGCAGCTAAGTTGGCAGTATAACTAGCCAGGAAAATGACAGCAAAGAAGGCCCAAACTGACACCATGATTTTACTGGTCGTCCCTTTGGGGTTTTGCACAGGTACAGAGTTGTTGAATACCAAGCCCCAGAGTAACCACACTGCCTTGCCAATGGTGAAGGATGGTCCATGGGGATCTGGAATTGCAAAGAGCATTTGTTTTAGTTGCAAGTATATTTGTGGTAAGATACCACAAATACATAACTACATGATAACAACAAAGCACTCACCAACACATTATGAAAAATATTTTTATACATATTCATTGTCCTCCCAATGTAATCATAGAATTTAGCGTCGGTACTTTCTGCTGTAATGACATTTATTTCCATATTTGTTGCAAAAAATATTTCAACACTTCTCTACGTGTATTTACCTCAGCAGTTTTCAAATGGAGACTGCAAACATAGGTTTGGAGGAGACCAAACTGATGTCTCTTGCAGTAAGGTGTGTGCCACGCTATGTCCCCTTTCAGTATTCTGTACCAGCTGACATGTAAAATGGAAAACTGTGGATATAAGTCTTAATGATTTGTTTCCAATACTTTTCCCACCCAAAGTATTTTTATAAGCTCCAATCTTCAACATTATATTTTTTGAACTTTATGTACTCTCAGATAAGCGTATCAAAATGGGTGAACATTTCACCTACTTTTAAGCAACGCTGCACTCAGAAAATAAATCAACAAAAAGGAGCAACCTGTACAGTTACATAACTTACAGCGAGACTCAGGCTACCTCACAGGTACAGAGTCAGTTCCATGGCTTCAAATGCACTGGTATTACAGGCAGAAACCTGGCCCGGGTAATCTGTGCAGTTCTGTAATTTTTTTCAGTCAGCTTTGAATTCATCCGAAAGCACCCAAAGTTGTCAGCATAATGCCCTCACTTCATGCCCATGGACTAGCAGAAGCAGGTTAGCAGAGATACTATCCACTAAAAAGACCGTATTTGTTGAGTTCTCTGAGAATAAAGGGAAGATTCCTCTTACCCAACTTTAGGTTAGTACAGTGCAAACATCATCTAGACTCCCTGTGTGTTCAATGGAGAAACAGGCTGCTCCTGAACGTGACTCATCCAACTTTTTCAAAAGTACTCATTTTTCAATTAAGGGACAATTCAGACAAAAAGCTGTTATGCAGACTCCTCCAATATTACCTCTATTCCTGCCTATGGGTATGCACACTAAAACTCAGATTTACTTGTTAACTTTAGTTTACATTATTAAAAATAATTATTAAAGGAATAAAATCCAAAGTTGGTACACTCAGTGCATATTGTCATTTCAGTAGAAATGCTCCATGTAACAGTGCAAATTTTCTTGATAGACTCAAACACATCTTAGATTATCTTTTTTCTATTTTTACTGCATTGCTAAGATAGACTGCAGTAAAATAATCATAATGGAGCTGGCTTTTGGTTTATGAAGCTATCCTATAGGGCCATTTAAGATTGAGCTGATGAATAGTAAGTATTTTCTAAGCAGTAATACGAATGAAAGTATATACCAAGAAAACTACTGAAGATTTTACCACCATTGAGTTTCATCCTACTAAAAATACACAGAAAATACAATAATCTATGTAAAGAGTCACATTATTTTTAAACTTCCCCAGCTTCAAATGAATAGCAACTGGATTTGTGGCAAGCCTCTACTGCTAAGTTATGATGTTGCAGTGCCATAATATGAATTTGTAGCCACTACATAATCACATAAGGTGGAACAGAAAAGAACAGCCCAGGCTGCAGATCCCCAGTCTGTACATACTTCTCCTTTCCTCTTCCTAATACAGTGTTTATTTTGGACATAGGTTACAAATTTACCAAGTTATTGAAATGTTGACAATATCTGAACATTACAAAACCCTCCTTGTTCAGGGAACAAACCAACCACCAACTAGAAGAAAACATTAGCTTGTTATAGTCTCTAGGACTATGTTCACCAACCTGAGAGACATCGTTATAAAACAAGGTATGGTTCAGAAATTAAAAACTGTCCACACTCTGAACTGAAAGTGAAGAAAGGGAAGGATGAGGGCACCACGGTACATGAAATCATCATTCTCAGGTCAGAGTGTTAATAGTATACAACTGTATCTTTCACTGAGAAAGACGTGTTCTGTATTAAATTTGTTGTGTCACTATATTTTCAAAAAGAAGTTTCTACAGCCACAAATGCTACACAGTAAGAAATTATGCCCTTCTGCCACTGGCCTCATTTAAAGGATGAGTTCACCACAAGAGAACCATACCTTTTTATATGGACTATATAAAACTATATAAAAGGTAACAGCTGCTTTTCCAGATTAGCCAACAAACATCACCATTGGAGATCATTATCTCTGAACTGTCTGTGAATTCATAAGTCAGGAGACTGAAGAGTTTATTTCAATGCTTTTTTTTTTAAAGCTGACGCCCTACAACTGATACAGTATACTAACATAATGCTGCCTGAATACAACTCTCTCTAATATCTCTTATCCTTCTACATCTTTATTGCAATGAATTAGAATATAGACATGAGTATATAAGGCCTCAAGAAATCACATTTTAAATGAAGAGCAAGCATGCTTTCATAACTACTTTTACTGTTTTATTCCTATGTTACATATATTTTAAAAGATACAGGGTAAAGGATGGTAAATACATTTTGTTTGTTTGTTTGTTTTGCTTTGTTTTTATAGCCCTAAGGTTGTGTAAATTGCAAAGCTTACCTTTCCCTTGTGCTAAGTTCCTGTTATATCCTACAGGGCTAAAATACTCAAATATAAAGACAGCCATGGCGGACACAATGAGAAGCATCACAAACATCATCACCCAGACGGAAGCACTAAAAGGCTCTGCAGCAAAACAGACAAGAGAAACAGAAACAGTTCATTAAACCAGTCACATCACAAGAATTCTAGTGTCTCAGGCTAGGCAAGCCCAGAGGCTTTCTTTAAATTAGCTTTTACCAACAAAAATGCTAGCATTACTGCTAGAACTAAGCAGCAATATACAAAGAACTGCTGTTAGTATCCACAATCTCCATACATGTGAAATCATAAATGCGAGTTGCAATTCAAACATGAAGTCTATGTACTTGTCTTCTTTAACAAAGTCTTAACCTTGACACCGAGTGGCAAATAATTGGTTTGACTTGCGGCTTATTCAGTTTACAATCCTTTTCTATTAATCCTGTGATGCATGCTTTTATCAACAGAATACTCCAACCATTATGACAGTTTCTGTAGAGCAAAAGCAATTAAGCATATGCTTAAAACATTTGGTGTTTCAGTGAAGTACACCTCTCTCTCTGATTTTCTATCCAACAGAAAGCATTAGGGAAAAAAGCCAAATGCTTGCATTCAAAGCAAATCTGGTTTCAGATTTTATTTTTTCCCTTTTCACTTTCATCTATCTCTAATGAAGACATTGTTTCCACTCATAGCAAAAACATTCTTTTGAAAGTTTCACTCTCATCTGGGAGCAAATTTCTGAAATCAAAAGGTTTTTATGGAAAACTGAATGTCAGTTTGAAAGGTAGAAAAAACATAACTTAAAGAAGTAGGTTGGAACAGAAAACTAAAAGTAGTTTCAAATACCAGAACAAGCACCAATTTTTTGAAAGGATTGGAAATACCATGTGATAACACAAAGTTCTTAAATTTCAGCTTTGACCGATTACAAATTCTCTGTCATTTCAGGTGTTCCTGTGGTAACTGTATAAGGATAAATGCAACAAAAGTTTGGTATGGCAAAGTAATATATCTTTATTAGGTCAGCTTATCTGGGGGCATATTATACTCTAATTCTGGTAAATACTGGTAGCGTGAATGTGCTCTGAAATGTGAGAAAAAATTCTTAATAACTATTTTAAATTAGAACAGAACCAAGAAGCACTGGAAGTGACAATAAATGAATTTGCTCCCATGCTTTGCTTTTTTGAAAGTCCAAGAGATTCCTCCATCCTAATCTCTTCATCAAAAATGAAAATCCTTCTATCATTGTAGGAAATGACTCTGAGCAAGAGCTAAAGTGAGCTGAGCCCAATAGCCCAGTCTGAACCTTGCCCAAGTTAGCATGAAGTATTCACCAAGAACTAGAATAAAGTATCATAATTTGGGCCTATATGTGAAAATCTTATGAGATTGGTTTCGTTTGCTACAGTTTCTTCATAAATTTGGAACCATGAAAGACCAAATTCCAGATAGCACCACTTGTGAGTTTGAATGTGAACTGACAAGACAAAGCATGGAATTTTCAAACCAAACAGTTCTCTTTTTGATTTTAAGAGATGATTAAGGAACAGGTTTTTTTTGTTGTTGTTTTTTTTTTGTTATCTTTTAAAGACAGTTTATGAAATTCTTTCAATTACTAAAGACATTTTTTGGAAGAGAATAATAAGTTAGCAAAATAACAGAATGCTTAAAAGACAAAAATAAATAATTCAGAAACAGACAAGTAGATGCCACTTAATGATAAATATTCTATGTAATCATATATTAATTGGAATTAATTGGAATTCACATAAAACTATCATACAATATTGACAGCATTCTCATAGAAGACAGTCAGCAACCCTCATAAAACTCTTATTAAAAGCATCAGGGTAAAAGCAGCAATGGTAATTTGTCAAAATTTAAATTAGGCAAAGGGCAAAATAAGCCAAAGTGAAAAAGCAAGCTATAAACAACAGTTAATGCAGAATGGTCCCTAATAATTTAAGCAGTCTGGTAATGAGGAGTAGAAGCAACAGAAGCAACAGCAAAATAAAAAGCCATTTATAATAAGTAGCAAAATTGAACAAGTACAAAATCAATTGAATAATAAAGTTGATGTTTCTGTCATATTACAGATCAAATTGTGCATTCAGCACTGTTATTTGATTCTCAAAGGACAGAAGGAATTTTTCCCCAGGAGGCAGCAGGTTTTATAAAATTTTTAAGTAGAACAATGATATGACGGAAAAATACTAGCATATGACTTGTTAGTGTACATTGCAAATTATTGGCAATGGAGAAAATAGAGCAATGAAAAAGATTTGCCATTTCACCAGAAAAAAAAAAAAAGAAAAAAAAAAGACAAGTAGCCTCACCTATGAACTCTCTTCCTCTTAAATATATAGAAAAGTTGAATAAAACCCCCACTGATTTTTTTAAAAACTTACATCGTGGATCTAGTATACATGAACAGTAGTAATACATGAAAAAGTTTTAACATGGATAAAATTCTTATTTTTTATTCTAAAATTCTTGGTAGGAGACACCTTTGGGAACAGATAATGAGGAAGAGGCTGTCAGCCCATCAGTTATTTAAATCCATTAGACACAATCATTGAATGGAAAATCTAGTTCAGACAAATTTTGCACTTGCATACACTGATGGCAGTAAATCATGAAAACAAGTATTTCATAAACTTCATTGCTATTTAATAGTATTGTTTTTCACAGATAAAAAAAAAAGAAAAAACATAAAAGTTACATAAGACAACTCAATTGACACTCAGTTAAAATTAAAACTAAATCTGTCTATGAATAAATTCAGTTATCTATCTGATAGTATTTTGCATGGCAGAGCACTTTAATACTACTCCCACAACATCGAAATACACAAGCAGTTCCAGTGATGTGACAGTTTCATCTATGTCTAAATAAACAGAAAGTACATCTGAGATCACAGACTTAATTTATCAGTGCAGTAGATCAGATTTCTACAAAAAAAAAAAATCTATTCTATAGAGCTTGACAAGAAGGCATCATTTTTACTTTTTAAATTCTGTACGTATCCAACTAAACCAAAAGCATTAAATTATTTGTAGAAATATAACTATGATGTTGTGAAAAAAACACAAAAGCAGTCTGTTTTGATGATAGCTGGAGGCAGGTAAGAAGTAAGCAAAGTCCATTAAAAAATTGCCAAAAATTGGAACATATTTAGGAAAACACCGTATAATTCAAATGATAACTTCAGCACATAGAAAGTACAATTTAAAAAATAAATTAACTGTACAAGTCAATTACTTATAGAAATAAAAAATCATTATCTGAGTATTTTCATTTAAAAATGCAGCCTCTCATAATTTCATTAAACAGTCTTCTATTCAGTAAACAACAAAATTAACCACCAACAAAATCTGTTTAGGTATTAACAAGTTAGGTAAATTATTTGATTATTCACTATGTTACACTTACGAGCTATTGCTTCATCTCTGCAATGTGCATTTATGGAACAGGTATGAGAAATAAGCTCTGTGTATAAATGATGACAATGGCTATGAGAAAAAACAATTATTTGCCCACTTGTATCTGATACTCTAGTAACAATCAGTTCCTCACTGGCTAAAGGTGATTTGAATTGAGTGAAGAATTTACACTTAATCTAAAAAGAAACTATACTGATATAAATATATATATAAATAATAAATATGTAACATAATAAAATGATTAAAATGTCATAATTGCTCACCATATTGAAGATGTGAAACTGTTCTGTAAGATACCTGTAAAATACTGATTTTCCTTCAGTTTCAATTATATTATTTTATCTCCACTAGCACTATTTTTCATTTGCAAAATACCTTTGAAAAATTCAGGCAAACCACTAAATATAAAAGTCAAACATAGGCACTACAGTGGAGAGGCAGATAATGAAAGGAGAAACGAACAATAGAAACAAGTAGCAAACAAGGGAAGGAGAGAAGACAGATCTTTACTTCTTTGTATCCCACCTCTTTTCTATCGAGCCTTTCATTTCCATGCTGAATCCCCATTGCTCAACTCCATCATCACAACACAGAAAATTGAAGAAAACACTCAGAAGCTTTGCAGTGCAGTAATATGGTCTTTGGAAGCCAGATGTATCTGTTGCCCATTTAGTGTCAGATCTATTCTAATCACGGCAAAGTCTTCTTTTCTACGCTATTCTACGAAGGGGGGGTTAAATGATTTTGTGAATGTGAGTGCTAGAAAAATATGAGACAACTTATTATGGGCTAAAAAAGCACGGGTTAATGTGTAAGCAGATCTTGAGGAAGTAATTTTCCTAAATGAAGATGCTGGGGAATTCTTTTTTGTATTCAAATCATTATTATTTGGTTTCCAGTTACTGCATCTGAAACCAACAGCACTCTCTTCATGTGTTAAAAACCACATTAATCAGTTTGCTGACACCATACAAACTTCCTAACATGTAATTCAAAAATCTAAGAAACATGTCAACACACTATTTAGCTTAACTAACAATGAAAGCTATCCCACTCTACAGAATTGCAATTAAATGATCTTGAGGGGTTGGAGAACCATACCTAGAAAAGCAGATGGTGAAACTGTGCCATTGCTCCGTGACACCATGACACTAATCCCAGTCTCAACAAATGGCACTGAAAAGTCAACCACTTCAGAGCGCTCTTCATTAATAGTGAGAGACCCCACAGCCATAACTGCACGATGATATACCACCTGATCCACAAAGAGAAGACACCACCAATATTACTCAGTAGAGAACACCTCATTTCTCCAAATGAATTTAAAACAAACATTGCTAGGTTCTTACTTAAGAGCTCTTTTACCTAACAGAACTTACTTCACCAATCATTCCATTCCATACATTATTGACTTTTTTGCCATGTTTCCCATTAGTCACCAAATACAGGTCATACGTGAACTTGACAGTTTTAGACAATTTCTTCAAGATATCAATGCAGAATCCTTTGCAGCACTTCTTTACATTAGTTCCCTCATTAGTTGAGTTGCTGTTAAAAGAGAAGCAAGACAAACATTTCTCCTGGGAAAAACAGAACCACCACAACAGCAAGAGTCAGCATATTGTAAAAGAACAATTTTTCAAACTTCCAAGTGACCAATTTTTTTTCTGGAATGATGGAGAAATAAAATCATGGGATGCTTTATATGGTGCTTATAGCTCTTACTAATCATATTACAGTGGCTTGACAAAATAAATAGAAGATGGTGGTAGACCTTGTACAACATTTTCTGCTTCAGTTTCTCTCCTACTGGACTTCTCCATCAATTCATACAGTCTCCACTTACTGATGTTTCTTTGATTTAGATTAAACATTTATTACTTCTGCTCTTAAGATATTATGTACCACACGTAATTTAATAATTACTGAACTGCCCAACATATAAGTTGTGTAAAGGCATGGTAGTTCACAGCTCTGGAAGCAGTGAGTGCTATATCTTTTCCTGCAGTTTGAGAAGGTGACGTTCAGGCTATCTTTGAGTGCAAAGACCACTCTGGAAGGTCAGAAAAGTCCTGACAACAGAGAAACCAGAGTCCCAAACTGTGATCAGCCATGTAGGTCTTAGACAAGATTTTTATTTATTTTTTTTTTTAATAGGCAATATTTTACAGACTTTGAAGAAATTCAAATCACAAATAAAATGTTGTTTAGAACCTGACTAAGAAGTTCAGATATGTCAATAAAAATGTCCTGGATTTCAGAAACTATTCAGCAACTTCTGGAAAACTTCAGAAACATCAATTACATCTCCTAACACCTGCTCAATTAAAAATGTTATACTCATTTTGGAAACATGTAGACTGAAGCACTTAATGGGTGAAGAAGCATTAATGAATCCACAATGACAAATTTTCCACTGTTTTCTAATGATTACTCCAAAATTACAGAGCAATCAAAGCAATGGACTTTTCTCTAGCTGGTATGTCATAGTATTATATGCTGGAATAGTTTATCTTGTACCAAATTTAAGCATAAATGTATTATTGTCAATAGAAGGCATTCTTAAACTGTTAACTAATTAAACTAATTTAAATAGGCGCATTTCAACATAACAGTTTCCATTCAAAGAGGACTCATTAAAACAATCTAATTTTAGAATATGCTATCTTCTTGCATATGATTGAGAAGGGCCATTTCTAGTTGATTTTGAATTTACTACATACTTACTATCTTGTCATTGACTCAATGTTACTTATATGTATATAACCAGAACCTTCTGATGTATTGAAAGGGAAGATGTGTAAAGAAAAGCATGCTGTGCAGGAAAGAGAAAAAGAAAGAGGAAGAGAAATACAGAACAAAAAGCAAAGGTAGGAATCAAGAACAGCGAAGTATGAGAAAAAATGTATATACAACAAAAGAAATAAGGGAAAGCATTAATGAGAAAATAGATGAACATTTTGCACTCAAAAGCAAACAAATAAAAAAGGAACACTGTGTATTTACTTACTTAATTTTGACAAATTTACGACATGGCACGGTGTTTTTTTGGCAACTTTCCATCAAAGGATCCACATCCTCAACAATGACAAAGGGAGCCTCCTCCAAGGTGACAATACTCAAATGGTTATCATCCGGTTCACTGTCTGCAAAAGAGCTGTACCTTGGCCAGACAGAGTACTTCAGGCTCAGTGAGTTGTTCTCCCACTTCCCCACCTGAAAAGCCAAGATACAGAAGCTGCTGATATCTGATTGCTTGTATTTGACAAATGACATCTCATTAAATACACGGGGATATAGGTACGGGAAATTAGAGTAAAAAGACAGCAGTCCTAGGTTTTTATTATCAAATAAATTTTATTATCAAAATTACTTTAGGAATCTTTAGTAGTCATATGAAGTGGGAAAATAAAGTAACGTAAAGTTATTTAAAGACTGGATGATAACAGTTAACACGATCTTGGCTATAGGTGCACTGAAATTTGATATTGTCATATGCAATTGAACCAGAACAGCAACCAGACACTCCATATGTAATTGGGACCAATTTGCAGTAACAAGAAAATAGGCCTCAAAAGAAAAAAGGGACAAGAAAAATAAAACTAATTCCCACCAGGCTAATGAACAAAGTATCCCAACATTATTTCTGTATGTTCTGTAAAGAAAGGACTCTTCAACCATTATTGTTTGAAAAGTCATGGTGAAAGTATTTTACACCCTAGTCCTAGGGTTCCCAAGGTGGGCCAGACGAGGGTTTTAGTACACACAAGCAGAATTTTACATGACACGGTTTCATATTAGAAATAATGTATTTTATTCTGGTTTAGTTACTGTGAAATAATCCTAAGAGTTTAGCAAGTAATCAAGCAAACACCAACCTTTAGAGTAAATATGCAGTTTTAAGATTTTGGGGGGAGCATAACCAACTTTACTTTAAAATCGTCTTTTTGTTCATTATTATAAATTACCCAACCTTAATTAATCTGCATTTTTTTTCCACTACCAGAACACCAGCAAGGGGAATATGGTTAAAAAAGTATTTAAATATTTTGAAAGCTCTACCATTTTATTTCTAATGGTTGTTTAACTACTTGATATCCATAAATCTAATTGTATGGCTTATCCGAGCAGTAATGACAGATAATATAAATGTGCTACCAGTCCACATAATTTACACCAACACATTTTAATAATCCTTCAGTTACTTTAGCTAAACAAATTATAACATAATCATGAGACTGATACAATATTTGTTTTGCAAGGAAAACAGTAGGAATTAACAGTACAATGAGAGATTCGGGTCCTAAAAAAAAAAAAACACAACTGCACAAAATTGTTATTTTCCTTCTGTCTTCTAAAGACTTTAAAATGAATCACAAAAGTTCCTGAAGAACAAGATTTATATTCATTCCTATTTGGGAAGCACATAAGTACATGCCCTTTGCAGTTTCCTTTCTGTCCTGTTTTTGAGGCAAGGTATTTTGCTGAACTTTAATGTAGGAGGCAGAAATGCCAAATCTCTATATACTTTGATTAGGAAATTCAAAATATCCCAAGGGAATTAGGAAATCACACCTAAATCACTGGGAATCAGGAACTGGATTTATACTGCTTAAAGTTTTAGCATGAAGTTTAACCAAAACACAAGGGATGAAGCCTTTGTGGAATAATAATAATAATAACAACAATAATAACAATAATAAAAATAATAATAGTAATAATAATGCAAAGGGAAACATATCTATTTAACTCTATGACACGGATCCATTGCAAATAAAAAAGTTTGATTGTCAAGTTATGGTACATAATCTCATTCACAGCAGAACCTGTGCTGGTTTATGTTAGCTTACAGAACATAGTTTTTATCCACACCCTAAGTATGCCACAATGTTGGCTGCCTGGAGCAGGGACAATTCCAGACAGATCACTACTTTAATCACAGAATCACAGAATTTCTAGGTTGGAAGAGACCTCAAGATCATCGAGTCCAACCTCTGACCTAACACTAACAGTCCCCACTAAACCATATCCCTAAGCTCTACATCTAAACGTCTTTTAAAGACTTCCAGGGATGGTGACTCAACCACTTCCCTGGGCAGCCTGTTCCAATGTCTAACAACCCTTTCGGTAAAGAAGTTTTTCCTAAGGTCCAACCTAAAACTCCCCTGGCGCAACTTAAGCCCATTCCCCATTGTCCTGTCACCAGGCACGTGGGAGAACAGGCCAACCCCCACCTCACTACGGCCTCCTTTGAGGTATCTGTAGAGAGCAATAAGGTCACCCCTGAGCCTCCTTTTCTCCAGGCTGAACAAGCCCAGCTCCTTCAGCCGCTCCTCGTAGGACTTGTTCTCCAGGCCCCTCACCAGCTTCATCGCCCTTCTCTGGACCCACTCAAGCACCTCGATGTCCTTCTTGTAGCGAGGGGCCCAAAACTGAACACAGTACTCGAGGTACGGCCTCACCAGAGCCGAGTACAGGGGGACAATCACCTCCCTAGCCCTGCTAACAAAAAACATGCCAAGTACAACGATGAATTTCAGCAGTGGAAAATGTGCCTGCCTGCCTGCCTTTTCCAACCAGCAATAAGAAAAGAGATGTGACTGGATCTCAGTTGCGCTTCCATGTCCCAGAGTATAGCAGTAGCAGCACTTGTCGCTACATTACACTACATTACCTGATACAGGTCTATGTAATTCAAAGCGTTTCCCCCTGCAAGCCATCTCCACTGTGTATTGTTGCCACATGGATCAACTGGAATACAAGCAGCCCACCATAATATGAGTTTGTCTGATCCTATCAAAAATGTGATGATTGCTTTGTTTTTAAAAGAGGACTCATGATATATTTTCAATAATTCACCCACATCTTATTGTTTTGAGGAGGATACACCCACTGATGATTTTAAAGGGATGAATTTGTTGAAATGCTAGTTTTTTAGACAGATGCATCTGTACAGAAATGTGTGTTGAGCAGGTCTCTAAAGTTAGGTTCAAACGTTTTTATCCTCTTCATTCCATTATCTCCATACTCACTGATTGTACCTTTATGAAAAAGTAATTAAAAATTAAGACCTTCACTTCGGTCTCAGGGCCATCCCTACTACTCTGCCTGAAGATGTCTACTGCTGCACTTCCAGGAAGTCACACTGAATTCATCAGGGCTTTATACAGGCACAAATCTCATGTCCATTGCAGGTCATCCCTACTTTGTAGTCAGGAACGCTCAGCATCAGAAAGCACAATGGCAAAAAGTACAAACAAAAGATTTCAAAGTCATGAAGAACAGCAGAAAAGCAAATGGCAGAAAAGTCCTGAAAAGCTTTGTTGTTTGGCTAAGAATAGTAAATGAGGAAGAGTAATGCCTCTGAGTCACTCCTTTTCCTTGGGAAATATTTGTGTTGTATTTGCTAGTTCTGATTATTAAATGGTTAGAATAGATGATGGATTTGCTCTGTTGCTGATACTAGACTTGGAAGTAACCAGCTTTCTTCATTTGGTATTTTGATTTTGCAATAGTAATATTGTTGAAGAACACGTTGCACTTTCTATCTTTCAGCTACAGTTTTGAATGATTAAAATGCTTTTCCCTTTTTCATTTATTTTAAAAGAAGGGTAAGAATTTATTTTTATGCAATTAAAGCACATAGTCAAAATACACAAATATTTTTATACTTACATTAGAAGACTTTCAGCCTCTGCAGAACTAATTATAGCATTGCGAATAAGAATCTGAAGGGTATTAATTATTTACATAATGTTTTGTATCCTCGTATATTATTTAGATCCTTCAACATTTTTGTGCTACCAATAGTATCAACTCTTTTACAGAGTGAAGGATTGAAATGAGAGAGGAAAGCTGTAGATTAAGGAAAACTAAAACATGAATATGTTTCTGTTGAGATTAAGAGAATTTATGAAGTTGAATACATATTTTGGTGTCTTGCAAGATCAGCATTTATGTCACTTCAGGAAAAGTCAGATCTAGTTCTAGATCCAATCAGTACCTGTTCTGAATGCCTTTGAAACCTTCAAAAGCTTAGGGAAGAAAAAACAAGTTATAACACATGTTGAATGATTTCAGAACTTTATATAGAGACATGTTTATAAATTGTAAAAATTTCTGTGCAAAATCAAATGTTAAGTCCTTATTCAGCACTAACTGTTAAAGTGACTTAACTATAACAAATATATATATATATTTATATATTATATATATATATAAAATTAACTGAGTTTAAAAAAGCATGCAAGTCCTGACTTCACCTCTGAAGGGAAGGCCACTATAAATACTCTAGAAATAAATTAAAAAAAAAAAAGTTCATATGTAAAATACAGAAAGTAGGATATGAAAAGTTCAACTGCTATTTTCAGTAGGAGACAAGTGATATTTGAATAAACCATTTTACAGTGAAATAGCTTACCAACCTGGACAGCTTCAAAATTCAACTGTCTCCAGTGTTTTGCAGTGCTTGTTTTTAGAACATGCTACTTCGTGTTCATGATAGCTACTCATGAAATGAACTCAACATGGCATCCTCCAACCAAGTTCAAGCATCTAGATTTGAGGTAAGAAAGTGCTCCTGTTTAAATTAGCATGCTTACCTAATAATACTGGTACCCCTGATACAAATATTCGTGAAATAGCCATGAAATCTGAAGTTACCATTGTAATGCGGACTATGCTAAACCATTGATAATATGAAGGTAAAACTATGAAACAGAAAACAAAGATACTGCTGTTACATATCAATGAAATGCAACCTGATGCTACTAGTTTTTATCTAACAATTTTAATTGTCTCACGTCTTGACTCATTGGGGTTGATTTTCAAAGAATTCAGAATAAAATCTGATCTATTTGAATCACACAGTACAACAAAAGGAAATCTGAAAAAAGCAAGGCAGGTGATTGTAAAAGTATAAAGGCTTAATATCTACATTGTTTCTTGTAAATTACCACATGATGCAGAAAGTTGCAGAAAAAATGAAGCACTTACTAGAAGCTTTATATTTTAAAAGCAAATGTCAGCAGAATACTCATTCTTACAGAGAGAGAGAAACAAGAAGTGGAAAATACTGATCATTTGCTCAAGTCTGTTTAATCTTTTGTTCAAATGGCTGTTACATAAAAGGAATATAATATGCAGCACATAAAAACTATAGTGCAGTCACAGGAAATCTGCATGTTTGAAGCACTGTTGGCAATATATCCTTCATCTTTGCATTCTAACACCACACAACTTAATTTCTCTGCCGAAGCCTTTCTCTGGTCAGTGCTGGAACCATATAGCACCTAAAAGTTCCAACTTGCACTGATCTCAAGTGAACTCTTTGACATTCAGATTGCCAAATTTCTATTTGTAAGGTGGAATAATGTTATAAAAGAACTTTCCTGAGAATAATTTCCATTTTCCTCATTTCTTGAAAGAAAATTGTTCCTCTAGAAAGAACAAAAATTGAAAGAAATTTGAATTTGAAAGAAAACTGAAGTAAAATTGAAAGAATTGTTCCTCTTGCCCTGAAGTGGTCAGGCAGTTGAACTAGGTGATTTTTGAAGGTCCTTTCCAACTGAATTACTCTATTCTATTGATCAAAGTGCACTTTTGTGATGTCCAAAAAGATAAATAAAAAAGGTGCTTTAATCAAGAATTTGCATGTATAGTCCTGGGCTTGCTATATAGAAATATATGGTCATTTATCAAAATATGTTGAGATAAAAGAATTTCAGCTGTCCCGACTAAATACTTTTTTTTTTCTTTTTTTTTTTTGGCTTGAGTTATTAATTGATAGAATTTGAAATTTTAATTTTTTTATTTTTTTTTTCTCCAAGACAGACTAGAAACTTTTTTTAAGATTTCAAAACTTAGCGTGGGTCAGAGAAATAATTTCCACTAGCTCCTGGAAGCAAGACTACCGCTCCAAAGAATCCAGCTGAAAGCACAGCTCATTAATAGTAGGCAGCCAGAGACATATTCCAGCTGCATCAAGGTGAATCTCACATATTTGAAGTGGTGTGGCAGGCACAGCCATCCTGCATTTAAAATGAAGCTAACGTAAGATGCAACATCTATACTTGGTGTAGCCACTCTGTAATGACAGGAAACTTTGCTATAGATGAATCAGGATGGTTTTCTCTGTCTCACCTGCCTTCCTTTCCTCTTTCCTAGTAGATTAAGTCTATTTAAAATCAACCCCCATTTAAGTGTAACACAACCATCTTCACCTGCAACCACGTGCTGTTAGAAAATCCCATGTGCTAAAGAATTATTTCCTTCTCTAGGCACATTAAAAACACAGGAAAAATATAGACATTTTTTTCTAAAATGTGTTCTTTAAAATCTCTGTTTTTAGAATGACAACCATTTAATTAAGCATTAAATAAAATAGAGAAGAAGTATTTGGACTTCTGGATTATGCAATGTGTAAAATGGAACTACTGAATAGTTCGACGACAGGTCTGAAAATTTGATTTATTCTCCAAACAAACTCAATTAACTATATTTAGTTACAATCTATAGCAAATCAAGCTACAAAGAAGAGAATAGCATGCTTAGAGTGCAAAGGCATAGAAGTATGTTTAGAAGGTGAGCTCTCATTCTGTCTAGACCTCCAAAGAATTCAATTAACAGTACTAGAGTAGTTAAAAGTGAAATTGAGCTTATTTTCAGCGGATGCTTCATTTCAGATATCTGCATTGTTAGATTCAAAAACAGAGGGGGAATGTAAAAATGCATTGCAATGGAGCTACAAGTAATAAACCCAATAGTGTGTATTTATAAAGCAAACTTTTTTGAACCAGAAAATTCAAGCTGAGAATAATGTTCAAAAAAGGCAGACATGCTCTGCTATGGAACTGTCAAAAGCTGCACCCAACTAAGCTTTACTCTGCTGTATGGAAAAGCCAGGAAATATCCAGATGTTTCTGATAAATTTCTGTCATTCCTACCTAGATTGCTAACACAGCAGTGCGTGGCCTCAATCCCAGAGGAATATGGAAGATGACCCACACTTGAAAAGAGGGCAATAGGATTGTTTTTGGGAAGGATCCTGCCCCAAATGATAAAACCTCTTATTTATGGCCAAAAGACTGGAACTCTTAAAATAAATACCTACATACCAACATACATAAAGTTGCTTCACACATACAGGGTTTGTTTCACTATTGTAGGTGCAAAACCTATAAAACTTTCAAGCGTGGACTTCAAAGCAGTGCTCCCGTTATACAAATACATGTACATTTATCGTTGCGTTTCTTTGAAACATCTACAGTCTTTCCTGTTTCCTCTTCATGTGTGCTCTGGAATTTTCCTGTTCATTTAATCTCTACAGTATAGAGGACGAAAAACAGAAGATAGTTGAGAATATGGAAGAGTTTGTTTGATGTCTGCCTGAATTAGCAATGATAGGGTCCTCATCTCACCCTCCCTTCATTCATTTTCTGAACACTGCAGCAGAAGAGGGCAATAATGAACTATTTGGTGTGGTTTTGTGTAACAGCTACAGATACACAGCTAGCGTAAAGAGAGGAAAAAAAGTTGCAAAGCTACTTATTACTGTACCCCTAAGAGTTCCCTCTCCTGCTGCACCCTAAGCCAGTCTCTAAATAATGTCAGTGTTGGCATGAAAAGAAAGTCTGTCACACAGGCATCTCAGAGAAAACAAACAAATAACTCAGTCCTATCACCCTCTTCCCAGCAGATGGGAACTGTATGCAATAACACAGTCATCATCCTTTTGTAAGGAAAAATGTTACATGATGACACGGATGCTAAATGCACTCCCAGGATTACCCGACCAAACCTTTGAAAAGAGAAAAAAAAAAAAAAAAGTGATGTTTTTTCTGCACCAAACACACATATATAGCAAACATACTTTTTGAGCTGTCGCACTTTTGGGAAGAAAATAATGCTGAGCAAACACAAAATCTAATTCATCTTGCTTTATAGAAAAACTATTTGTTACTTTTATTTCACCACACTTTTCCACTTACAAGGGAGAGCTACTCTGGCAAGTCTTAACAGAATAACTAGGAAGCATAAATTGACTTTGTCAGGTTAGCAATAACAAGTAGCTGCGGAACAAAGCACACAAGCAAAATCCTTTCCCCAGAAACAGCATCTGTTGTCTTCCTTCTGCTGCAAACTTTTGTGTCTCTGCATGTTGATCAAGGTCCACATTTCACAATGACATTCTAAATTTAAATGACAAAATATGATGAGAGCACTTTCATATCTTATTAATGGGGAATGGTTTACAGTCCTAGTTGGTTTGAAGGCATCCATTTTAGGACTTTGAAGTTTTCAAAAATTGCTGCAAAATCTCATATGGGGTATGCAAATGTACTGCTCTTCCCTCATGGCAGCTCCTTACACTGACAGGAAAGCACCAACACTGGGACCATCAGGGCTCAAAGGAAAATTAAGTACCCACAGAGATTATAAACAAACGGGAAGAAAGAAAAGCTACTAGCTCCTGTAGCCTCGTTTTTAATACAGAATTATTAATCAGCACTCCCCAGATCCTCAGTGGTTGATATAGCTTTGGTACTGGGAAATGTCCCAAATAACTTTGTGTAGCACAGGAGGTCAAATTTATGCCAGAGAAATCATTTTATTTATTAATTATGTCATTAGAAAGGAAGGAGATGAACAAATGGACGGCCTTTGCTCCACCTGCCAGGTAGGGAAGACTTTTTGTCACCCTTGGCACATACTGAATATCTTTCAGCTCTCCATGTGTCTAAACGGCCACACCTTTACCTCCAGAAAGGAAAAGCTGCTCTGAAAGCAGCTCCCACACTACTCCCATAATCTTAACTATTAGCTATAAATAACAGGAACAAAGTACACTTCACCACCACTTTCCATGGCATTTACATTTCCTTTACAGCAGCAGAGAGAATCTTTAAATCCTGCATTGCCTTCTTGGGAATACAGGATTTAAAGAATGCTGCATAACAACTGGCACAATTCAAACAATTCAGCATAGTAAAAGCTTAAAGGCCTTTCCCTTAACCAAGTAAAAGCCACTAATACATAAACAAGATACAACTTGCATGCAACAGCAAGTGTTAGGATAGAGTAAGTCTTACTTTACAGTAAGACTAAATACAGTAAGCAACATGGATGAAACACTGAAAGTAACAACCTAACACATGTTAAGAAGCATGCTGTATCTGCTGTGGCCGTCAGGTTAGGCCACAGAGCTACTGACAAAAGATACACTAGCAAATGGATCATGCACTTTCACCACAGAATCACAGAATCATCTAGGTTGGAAGAGACCTCCAAGATCACAAAGTCCAACCTCTGACATCACACTAACAAGTCCTCCACTAAACCATATCCCTAAGCTCTACATCAAAATGTCTTTTAAAGACTTCCAGGGATGGTGACTCAACCACTTCCCTGGGCAGCCTATTCCAACGCCTAACAACACTTTCAGTAATGAAGTTCCTCCTAAAATCCAACCTAAACCTCCCCTGGCGCAACTTAAGCCCATTACCCATTGTCCTAGCACCAGGCACGTGGGAGAATAGACCAACCCCTACCTCGCTACAGCCTCCTTTAAGGTACCTGTAGACAGTGACAAGGTCGCCCCTGAGCCTCCTTTTCTCAAGGCTGAACAAGCCCAGCTCCCTCAGCCGCTCCTCATAAGACTTGCTCTCCAAACCCCTCACCAGATTCAATGTCCTTCTCTGGCCTCGCTTGAGTACCTTGACATCCTTCTTGTAGCAACGGGCCCAAAACTGAACACAGTACTCAAGGTGCAGCCTCACCAGAGCTGAATACAGAAGGACAATCACTTCCCTAGCCCTGCTGGCCACACTGTTTCTTATGCAAGCCAAGGCACTGTTGGCCTTCTTGGCCACGTTCCTTGTCAACCTAATTTTGCCACTGCTATTTATATTCAAGTATATGATTTTAATATTGGATTGATTGTTTTTTTTTCAATTAATTTTCCAAATTCAAGAAAAAAAGGAAAAGACTAATGGACTGTGAAGTCTGCACCTCAGCGAAGTTAATAGGCTGGGTGAGATGTCCAGGTCACACCTCACTGAGATAAGCTTAATGGGGGACTTGCAGCTGCTACTGATGGACCTCTGAGACTTTCTTCAGCATTAGCAGTGTTCCTGCAGACTTTTGGTGATAGTGGGGCAGCACTGTTAATTCTGGCAAATTTATCAAGTTTCATTGAAACAAGCACATTAAGCTTGTCTTCTTAAAAATCTCTTGCCTAAGAACAGCAGCTCCACCAGCTGTCAAGATATAGCAGGAAGACTATGAATGTTGATGTCAGAAGTTTGAGCAGCTGCTCTAGGATCTGTCAAAATATCTTGCTGGATGCCTGCTGAACATGCCCAAAAGTGATTTTCAGTCTTCAAACTATTATCATCCAACCAGAATCAGATATGGGACAAATCCCCAAGTCAACCCCATTTACATGTGAAGTTTCCGTTTCAAAATATTGATACTGAGTCATTTGTAAAGGAAAAAAGAACTTATTTTCCTAAGGGTAAGATATATGCTCTTCAACTATGCTTGAATGTATTTTCTATAACCTCAAGCCCTGAGTCAAATATATCAATTTTTGAGACCAAAGAAAAAAATGTATTTAAATAAAAGCATGTTATTAAACTAAAACCACAGGAAATTGAGTTTTCATATTAAATCTTGTATTTTCAGGAGAATACTTGGTAAAAAATTGTCCCATACAACACAATTATTCTTTTTTACATGAATAATAAAGTAACTATTTGCAATTTCTGTGTACATTAGTTACGTTACTATTATTAGCATCGTGTTGCATTGTCGGTTTTTCACATGAGTAAATCATTTAATTAGGTTCTAGGACTTGATGTTTTCCTTATAGGATTGAGAACATTTAATAAGACTGTAATATACTGTAATTAGAAATAAAAGCATGCACCTGTCAGGAAACTCAAAGCAGAAAATGTTGTATCTCAGATGAGTAACTTTGACAGTTTTGAAACCAAGCAAAACAGTTCAAGGAGAAAGCCAATTTCTTTCTCCTTGTTCCTACAAGATATGGAGTGAGGAAAGAAACTTGGAAGGAATGTCAAGATGGCACTACAGATATGTACAAATAAACCAGGAGGTGGGCAAGAGTCTTCTCATGTCTAAGTCAGAGGAACATTTCTGCTATTTCTGAAGCGCAGAGTGATATTCTACTGCTATAAATGTGGGGTGCTCCAACAAGGCCGAGCACTGCCTCCAGTTTGCCAGGATAATTGATTAGTCAGTTTATTTGTCTTCATCCACGGAGGCAGAGATCAGCTTGCGGTTGGAAGAATAATTCTGGTGGTGACAGCCCGTTCTTGGCTGCCTTTTGCTTCTGCCCTCTGACATAATTAAACCTGGCTGCCTTCCCATAGGACAGAGGCATATGACAGAAGCAGATACAAAAGCTGCAGCTAGGGGCAGGTTGTCTCTACCAAAATAAGTTGTCTTGCCTGCTACCAGAAGGGCCCTAAAGCAAAGGGGGCAGCTAGGAGTAGATGCATCATATTTTCTGGGCAGCAGCACCCCTTCAGTTACTCTTCATCTTTCCAGAAACCCCTCAAACACGGAGGGATTTACCAGATGGAAGATGTAAGCCTCAGCCTACAGAGAGCCTTGTAGCCCAGTGCAGCAGGTGTACAACATGCTGTACAACATGCATGGTTAGATACAGAAAAAGCTGGACTAAATCTTCCATTCTCTCTTATGGGAGACACTCAAAGGTTAACAAAGGCCCAAACTATTTACTGGAAATATTGTTGATTCATATATTCAGCACTTCTTCTCATTTGCTAGTTCATTTCAAGAACGTCTATGTCCTCTTGTGCTGTGAACAGCCTCTTTAGAGAAGTCTCAAGATAATAAATGTATAAAGTTATGATACCATGAGCATTGTAGTCTGCCTCTATAACCATTTTCTCCCTTTGGTGCCATACTAATATTCCCCATGTAGAATAACATTTTTTTTCCAGAACATTATATGTGACGTGCAGACCATTGCAGAATTATGAAAATTTCTTAGCCTATTTTAAAATTGTTACTGAGAAAGAGATTCCTCCAAAGATTCAGATTGACACATTTCCATAGAATTAAATTTGTCAAGAGAATTAAATTTGCATCAAATGAACATCAAGAAATACATAGCATAATCTACAACTACTCTCAGTGTTTTGCATGACTAGCATATTTACTGAGATGTCCTACAGTAATTCTTATTTTGTCATTATTATTCAACATCATGAAGAGCCTGGCAGTCTTACAAACTGGATTTGAACATTTATGGGATCCTAAAACTATAAGACAAAAGAGCTCATAGATTTCAGCAGCAATTTAGGTAATGCATGATCATGCTTTATGAATTTAAAATAAATTGGGGGTGGGGTGGTACAGCTGTATTTTTTTCTTATAGTGTAAACAGTTTCTAAGGTCCTGTATTTTTAAAACATGGGACAACAAATAATCCTGCAAAACATCAGAGCCAAAATTGAGAATAAAATCTGCTTAAAACCTGTAGAAAGATAAGAAAGAAGGAAAAAAAAAAAAAAAAAAGCAAGTAAAAAGGACTTTTCTGTAGAGTTCCTGGAGTATGTCAAGATATATAAATCCACCCAAGCTTCAGTAGTTAAAGTTAGTTAAAATTCAAGTTTCAGGAAATTTTTCAGTTGACCATTTTATTTTACCAAATTGTGAGAAGAAATGTAATGTACATTTCACATAAATCTTCTGAAATCCATGTGGCCTACCTTCATTGATATGTTGCTTTCCCTATTAAAATTCATTAGACCTACTCAGAATAAAGTAAAATTACTTTTCTCTGAGCTGTTGTGACAAACCTGCTACAGCAGAATATCATCATTGACATGTGTGATGTTAATCTGTCTACCTGTCATTAATAGGGTTCTACCAAGTCTCTCCTACCTCCTCTCAATCTTTTACCTACAGATGATGCTCACCTTCTCCCATTCGCGATCTTTGTTCAGTACAATCACCACCAGCCTGGGATGTGCCTGATAACCATCAGCTGTGAAGGACAAATCTTTACCTTCCCAAGTCACATTCATCATAAACCTAGGAAGGAAAAAAAAAAAAAAAAAAAAGGTACAGTGAAAAATTAATGAGCTGTCCCAGCAGTTAATGAGCAAGCTAATTCAGTCATCAGAAGCACTGATGAAGTCCATGCATTAAATTCTGTTAACACTGTAAAAAAACATAAAGTGTTTCAGTACCATTTTAAACACATCCACATCAGAACTGTGTGTAACATCACACTTTCGTCTCACTAGTATAATACTCAGAGGTCACTGTATCTGTTCTGGCTTCATCTGTTTAGACCTCCAGGAGTCCTATCAGCCCTTCCTGACACTGCAGCTTTGCTGCATGCTGTCTCTGACAAACATGAATAACTTCCACTAATAACTTCAGAAAAAAAAAAAAAAGACAGACATAGAAACTTTGAAGTTCATTCATTTCAATATTTTCAAGAAGAAAAAAGATTTTTATTTTTATTTAGGTTAATTTTCAGTGGTTTACAAAACATATATAAGCTAATTAACATTTCAAATGAAAAAAAAGAGGGAGGATTTTGTTGTTGTTGTTGAAAATGTTGGTTCAAACCCAAATTTCCTGCCTTTACACTTGAGCATTGAACCAAGAAAATTGTTTATTTACCACAGGCTCCTGTGTAACTTTTCAGCTTCAAAAAGAAAACGTATCCAACTGAAAATTTTGTGTAAATTTCTGTCAATGGAAGGATATTACTCGGGGTACTACAATAAGAGGAGCCACAGCACTATTGTTTGCTTTCTCCATCTTCCTCCTCCTCTACTGAACATGCTAACCTGCATGTTCTAAGGACAGAAAACTACTCCTTATAAGCAATCCTGTCATCAGCAGAGATTACATCATCTCTACCAAGTCATTGCCGTTGAAGGTCTTAAATGCCTTACTTAGTTTTTGCTAATTTTAATATAGTCTACTTTCTAATTGTTGCTTTCCATTCATCATTGAAACACATAGCCTCTTTTCAAAAGCATTGTGCTTTTGGTGGTTCAGAAATGCCGGCATTCTGACTATCTAATAAACTGTTCTTTTGGTCTAGACTTTTCTCACAAAATAATTTTCTCTCAAAATTTTCCACGGAATTGTAACATAATTCCATATTTATATTTGTTCCATTTCTACATAGCTTCAGTAAATCTCAGCAAGAACAGATTGTTTCCACTGCTCCAGGGTCAGAAAGAGTGATGAGAAACTGCAGTTTTTATTTAAAGCACAAATATGGAAACTTGCTGCCAAGAGTCTGCACACAGGCCAAGCTCTCCCTGGACTGTGATATTGCAAAAATCTATCATTTTGCACATTGTCTGAAACTCTCTCACCAAAGAAATTTGGGCACGAAAGGGAAGTGAGTAAAATTATGGTATTGCTGTTGATGTACTTCAGTCATACTGAAAAAAAAATCTAACTCTAGGTTGTCAACATGAGCCTGACCAAGCTATCCTGCGGGTGAGAGGAAAAACCTGAAGTCCCATCCTACTTGAAGATCTTATGGCACTTCCAGAAGATAATGTACCCTCCACCCTATATCCACAGTCTATAGAGACCTACACTGATTCTCAGGGTATTCCACTGGATGAATTCAGTCCAGGTTTTCTCTTAGGTGCTCTCCTTCTGGAATTCCCCACTTAACACTTTCACATCCTATCCCTCAGATGGGTGTGCTATGGAAGGTATTAAAGTTACTCTAGATATTCTTCATTCATTCTTCTGTAATGTTTTATCCACAAGAAACTGATACATTTTACATGGTGTTTTTTTTTTTTTCTAGTAGCAGTATGGTCTCCTGGTGAATCTGACATTGAAATAATTATTTTGTCTCTTGTTCAAAGGAGGCTTAGTATAGACTTAGCTGACCGAAAATCCCAGCAGAAACACGCTAAATAAAACAACATAGACCCAGAAGAAATAATGACATTGTATCATAACAGTTAATAATTAAATGTGCACTGCCCTAAACAACCATATTAACACAATTCAGTACCGGTTTGACAGTAATTTGCAAATTCACCCACTGCAATAACACATATTTTATGACAGACTTGCAGCGTGAAAATTTTCCCCTCGGCAGAACTTTGCTTTTCAGTTGAACTAATTTCCCGTATACTAAATTTTTCATCCAGCACTAAAAGAGCTTGCTCAGGAATAAAAAAGCTTGTTTGCCACCTCAAGAGCAAGCGGCAAACCACTGGACAGAACTTGTGCATACACATAGAAAGCCAGCAAAACGCTCACTCACTGCTGAAAATCAAGTGCATTGTGACCCATGGAACAACATGCTGAGGAGAACACTGCAAGGGAAAAGTAAGGACATAATGTGAAAGCATGCACTACTTGTATTCATATTTATGCACCCTCATTCACAGGTCTCTCCTTTGAAATTCCTACAGATGAAATAGCCCCCCACAAGGAATGCCCACTTCTTATAGGGCCAGGCACGAATGAGCTCATCTCTACAAAACTGGAGGCTGAGGACTTTGTGTCTGGCTAAGGACTAGACCACAAATAAGGCTTTGGTGTCCAGTCAGGATTTTAATTACAAAGCCTGGCGATTGGTTGAATTGAACACTTTTTCGTGAATTTTGATAGGATTGTTACCCCAGATTTCAAACACCGCTTATCACATTTTGGGGATTTATGTGCAAATCCTCCAGACTAGAAGCCATTCAATGGCCTTAAGAAGATTCAGTGCTGTAGCTGCAGTAATGTTCAAGCATTTCAAAATACAGATGAAATCTAAAATGAAAAACTGGATTCATTGTATATTTTAAAATGTGAATTTTCAAACCATTGAGTAGTGAAATCTGCAAATTAAAAAATGGTCCCTAATCTGTAGAAGTCTCTTAAACACATATTGCCTGACTCATCTACAAAGGTATCAGTGAATGACGCAGTCTGAGCTACCCCAGTTTCTCAAATCGCAGCAATAAAAAAGAACTTCAAAGGGATTCTTGTTTTCCCAAGCAGGGTCTCCTGTACAAAATTCATCAATTGCCAGTGTGTTTTTCAGAAACCAGTGACTAATGTCTACATTCACTTTTGAATTGTATTTTTCCTCCACGAAGGACAAGACGTCCTGCTCTGCTTTTACTGGCAAGGATCCTAAGGTACCTGTCTCTCTGAAAAACAACTGCATGCTACTCTATTCCTAGATAGGAAGAGTGAGGAAAAAATAGCATTTATAGACTACGTTATTACAAAGTTCTAAATTTGCCGAAGATTAGTTCTGTGCAAGATGTCTTTGTTTTCTGAATTGGTCAAAACATATTTCTGAAGTAGTTTTGGAATTGCCTATTCCTGTTCTTAAATAATTGCAATGCTTGATTACTTGAGCTCCTTACTTTAATGGGGCAATTCAGCATACACCTTGGTTTAGTAGTTAATCTGCTTTCACACCTCATTAATGCTACAACCTTTGCAAAGACATGATAGCAGGAGGCCTTGTGATGGTGGTATGATACTGAAGTGTTAATTGACTTTTGAAAATCCAAGTTCATGACTAAGACTCCCCAGGTGAAACATGTATGAAAGATGGGAATTTGGGGCAGAAGTTAAGCTATTCTCATACTGAATTCAAAACAGGCTTTTATCATAAAATGGGCCAAGCCTGTACTACATTTCAAAAGCATTTTTAAACATTTATACTTTTTTTTTTTTTACCTTCTCCAACAAAACTGAAAAAGAGAAGCGCTAAAACACAACAGAAAACTGTTCACATTGAATTTACAGCAACTATCTGAAGCACCAAGGTTACAAAACCACTCCTCTGAAGATTTCCAACTTAATTTTTATAGATTCAGAAAGATCAAGCAGTTCAAATAAGGCATCGTATTAATGCCAAAACTGTGCAGTATTTACCCAAATTAAAATTCAGATATTTTCCAGAAAAAGAACACATTTCAGTAAGGTAGGACTTCCTACACTTTAAATATTATATCACAACTTCACTGACTCCACTTTCTATTATGGGGGAAGACAGCAGAAGGATGAGAGTGCTACCTCAGTTTTTAGAAGACCGCTTTAACGGTCAGCTGAAACACCTGCAATGCTGTGACCACTCCTGGAGCAGAATCTTTGAGGCTTTTTGTTCTAGTTACACAACAGCAAACATGCTTCCAAGCTGTAGGATTTCTTCTGATGTTTAACACGCGTATGTATATGCAAGATACACAAGCATTGCCCTAATAGATGAAAGTATTTGAGAGCAAAAGCAAGGTTTAGTGCATTCTGTGGCAAGCATATATTTTAAGTAAAAATAATGAAAATTATAAAGATCATTTTGTCGCAAACAAAGATCATTCCAGTATTCAGGGAAGTCCTCACCTGGGAGTACCTTTCCCCATGCTGTACCTCTGGGATGCCAGGCAGGGAACATCCTTGCAAATATTAATTCATAACAAGCAAGCATGCCTGGGCTGAAATTAGTGTGAAATCTGCCCAGTGCCCAGCTCCAGAACAGATCACCAGCTGGGAAAAAAAGAATGGGTAAGGCAGAGGCAGTAATGAAAACTTATCACTCCTAAGCTACCTCCAAGCAAGGGAACTTTGTTATCAGAACTGAGAAACCCATCACAAGACCTGATGGCTGCATGGAGCAGAAAGCCCCCGGGACTCCAAGAGCTCAAGCCTGTGACTCCGGCCCTTACCCTGCAGCGGAAATCAGCTCAGCAAACCCAATAAATCCCTCAGATGCTATCACTGCAGACAACCATTTTTTTATTTAGCGCCTTCCTCACCATGGGGCAGTGTTTCAAATCTGTGACAACTGCAGGCAATGAAGAGAAACAGTGGAGACTTCGGGAAATAAAGGTTTCACAAAAGCAGCTCTCTGCCTCCTTTCCCAAAGAAGGGACTTCCAACATGAGTTTTAAAGTAGATGAAATACCTCATAGGTGCTGCTGTGAAATCTGGAAAATACTTATCAAGAGAAACCTGACAAAAAGTGATTTATCATTAAGAAACAGATTTCTTAAAAATGTCTATAAAATTAAATTGAGAAACTCTGTACATAAAATATGTAACAGGGTCTGAAGTACGTACAGAAACAGATCAGAATTAGATCACTATTAACCAAGGTAGTGATGCATTTTTCAAACAGATAAGCATTTTTTCAAGACAATTTTATATCTTAGGCTACGTGGGATTTTTTTTCTAACTTCAGATCCTTCCCAATGATGCAAAGACAGAGCCTCCTCTTCCTCTTCGTGCCTCCTCCTCCTCCTTCACGTCCCCCAGCCCTCGCTCTCCTGAATATAACTCCTGTTCCTGGAGCTGCATCTCCCTAGGCCTTGAGCCAGCATGGATGAATCAAATTTTGGGAACAATATGCTCGGTGACTGTGAAAAAGGAATGGCACGCCAACTACTTGTACCTTCTGCCAGCTGCTCCTTAAAGCATGAGATGCCACCAGGTCTGAAAATGTCATTTTGCCCCAGTTCTGCCAGACCAGCAACCAAACTTTTGGAGAACCCTTCTAAAAGGGGGACAGGGTGGGAGTGAAATGAGAAAGGACACAGCTGGCTAGGCAGGTGCCACAGACTAGCATAACCCATCAAACTCCAGCAGATTTAGTAAGCTACTTTTATTAGTAGTAATAACATTTTGTAAAAAGTGCTAATATGTTTATATTTTGCTTCACCATTGCAGCAGCGCCCCAGACTCATCCTTGAGAAGCCTGCCTGGTTCTCTACAAGGAGGCAGACTCTGCAGCAACACCACCTCCAATACCCTTCACATTTATATTTTTGATTTCAAGGCCTGCTTCCAGCCCTGAAAGCTGGCTGCGTTAGCTGCAGAACACAGGCCATGCTTGCCCTTTTGTTGTTGTTGTTGATTTGCTTTTGTTTAGCATCCCAATAAAGGGTAAGTGTTCTGGAAGCCCTTAAGCTGCTACCGGATTCTGCTTCCTAAACTGATTTTGCTTCCTAAAACGACCTGACCTGGGAAAAAATTCTGATACAAATTTTCTATAATTTCTTCATTTTATCAGCGTACCAGCATCACATAAGGATGCTGGTGAAGTTTAGTTTTACTACCAGATGAATGTGAGTTTCATCAATTCATTTTCTGCTGTTTAATGTACAGAGCTGTTTAACTGTACAGAGCTACTGCACTATACAGAATAACTTTTATGCTATAAAAGAGGGCACTTAGAGCACATGAATTAAAATAAGCGAAAATAGCTAGTTGTTAGTGTTTAAAATATGCTCATCGGCAGGAAGTTAAATTTAGCGTATCCTTGTGTGCCAACCTCACTGCTACACCACCATACCATATCTCCTGATCAGAAGTCATTCCCACACAAACCAATCGAAGTGGGATCCTGCCACTACCAAAAATTCTCTTCTCCAGAGCATCTTTTCTCATTTAGTGTTTCATGTTGCCAATAAATTCTTGTCATCCAGGATGTCTGAACTCAGCTGGTAACATTGGTAGGGACTTGCAGCTTGATCCTCATTTGAAGACCCTCGTCTAAATGCACTGAGAATCTGAGTCTCCCTGCATCCTTGTGGTCTCAGCAGCTTTATTCCTGCCATCAGCTGTTTCAGTTTTCTGTTTTCCCCTCTTTTGGATTTCTCTTTCTTTAGACCAGCAGATGCAGTGGCAAAGAAGCAGAAATGAGCAAACCCAGCAGTGTTCAAAACCTGAAATATCTTCAAGTCTTAAAATTGCCAACCGCATCCTGGGCTGCATCAAAAGGGTGGCTGAGGGAGGTAATTATCTTCCTCTGCTCTGCCCTTGTGAGGCCCTGCTTAGAGTGCTGCATCCAGCTCTGGGGTCACCAGCACCAGAGAGATGTGGACCTGTTGGAATGGGTGCAGAGGAGGGCCACAGCAATTATCAGGGGCTGGAGCACCTCTCCTGTGAACAGAAGCTGAGAGCATTGGGGCGGTTTAGCCTGGAGAAGAAAAGGCTCCGGGGAGGCCTTATTCCAACATTACAGTACTTAAAGAGGTCTTACAAGAAAGACAGAGAGAGACTTTACAATGGCATGTAGTGATAGGCCAAGGGGTAACAGTTTTAAACTTAAAGAGTGTAGATTTAGATTAGGTATTAGGAAGAAATTGGCAGTGAGGCCCTGGGCCAGGCTGCCCAGAAGTGCTGTGGATGCCCCATCCCTGTCAGTACCCAAGGCCAGGCTGGAGGGATTTGGGCACCCTAATCTAGTGGGAGGTGGGAGGTGTCCCTGCCCACAGCAGGGTTTGGAACTGGGTAGTCTTTAAGGTCCCTTCCAACCCAAACTTTTCTGTGATTACATTAAATAACACTTGCTTTCCTGCACAGCAAGTACATTAATAGTGAAAAAACATTTTGCTCTCTATATAGTTATTAAATAACAATACATCTTCAAACACACAATAAAGCAGATAATACTTTTTGTTATCTGCTGTTTGTTTGTGTTTGTGTTTTTTTTTTCCAAGTCTTTTGACAGAACTTAATGAAATGGACAAATCTCTGAAAATTTAAAACATTAAACAGATTTTCTGGATTATTCATCAAACCATTGTGTCCAAGTAATACTTGATTTCACTTGAAAGAGGAAAAAGAGGAAAAAGAGGAAAATTAATCTGTCATTGCTAAAAGCAGACATCAAAATATTGAACCTGATGAATGAATACCAGGACTTCAAGGAGAGCGCACCCTCATCTTCTGGAGCACATGTTTCATAGACACATTGCGACAGCAGCACAACAGCAAGGCTAAGGAGATGAAATGCATGGTAGGCCGTCATCTGGCCATCAGACCAGACCCCTGTGAACTTCAGGATGATGCTGCTCTCTGGCTTAGGTGATGATCACAGAATCAACTAGGTTGGAAAAGACCTCCAAGATCACAAAGTCCAACCTCTGACATCACACTAACAAGTCCTCCACTAAACCATATCACTAAGCTCTATATCTAAACATCTTTTAAAGACCTCCAGGGATGGTGACTCCACCACTTCCCTGGGCAGCCCATTCCAATGCCTAACAAAGCTTTCAGTAATGAAGTTCTTCCTAATATCCAACCTAAACCTCCCCTGGCGCAACTTAAGACCATTCCCCGTTGCCCTGTCACCAGGCACGTGGGAGAATAGACCAACCCCCACCTCACTACCTGTAGGTACCTCGCTTAGGCACAGGTACATAAGGTAGCTGTAGAGTGCGATAAGGTCGCCCCTGAGCCTCCTCTTCTCCAGGCTGAACAATCCCAGCTCCCTCAGCCGCTCCTCATAAGACTTGTTCTCCAGACCCCTCACCAGCTTCGTTGATGAATAAGGGAAACAACGCCTGGTGAGAATATGAAACCACAGACTGCCCAGAGCTATTTGGTCAGCTTTCTAGTCCAACACCTTCACTACCAAAGGTAAAATAAGTCTCCAAATCCCATATATTATTTGGTTGTAATTGGAAATCGAATGTAACTAAACGTAAACACAGCATGGTCAACAACTGACCATGCCTATGGACAGGCACATCTTGCTTTCCAGGAGAACAACAGAGCAACAGCTTTGTCACCCCTCATCCATCCCTGTAAAAATCGGAGTTATTGTAAATGTTGGGAGATGTCACTCCCAGGGTGTTATGACTTTTAAACACAATGTGAATACACTCCTAGACAAAGCAGAAATTTCTATTCATAAAGCAGCAGAACTTTCCATGACAACTGGCAGGACAATTTTGTTTTACTGTTTGTTTGTTTTGATATTTTTTATTTTTTTTTTTTTGGAAAGAGGGCAAGAGAGAATTTGTTCAATTGACGTTGCATTAGCGAACTTCTAATTCTATCTATCCTGCTGTGATGGTGCCAGTATTTCACGCAATGATATTTTTCTGTCTTGGGTGATTCTAGGTCTTCCATGGTTGGGAAAAGAGTTGAATCTATATATATGCATTTAAAATTTATATATATATATATATATATATATATATATATATATATATATATATATATAGTGTTGGAAACAATATTTTGGATTAAATCTTTAATTCATATAGAAACACTATTTTATGTATAGGTATCAGAAATTAACGTTGACTGGATCATCTCAAAAGCTAAAGCAAACTGGATTTTTTCAGGGTCTGGTCTGGAAAACTAATGAAAGCATCTTAGAATTGTAGTGGCAAAAAGAATAATTTTGTGCTTCAAAACATATATATCTTCAAGTTAATTTAATACTCAAAGGATTTAAGAAAGAGGAAGGAGGAACTTTCACTTCAGAGCTTCCTTTACATAGAATTTCTTCATAAGTGGAGATGAACCTTGCTATCTAGGTGTGGGAAGCAGCACATAAAGCATTACCTACCTCCATTTACACACAAATTAGCTATTATGGCATAGCCTTAGAATACTATACTGGGTTTAAAGCTGAATTTAGACTGTCATTGTAACAGATGAAGTCTAAAATCCTCTTTCCTGCTCTATTTTTGAGCTTGATTTTCCTCAGGCATCACCTTATAGGGCTACTTTCCTGCTCTCCACCGAGTGGTCTGCCCCTGAGTTTGCCAGCAGTGCTCTGCTGTGTGACCCCACTTCTCCTGCATGTTCCAAGCATGGACAGGGAGGCCCAGTACAGCAATTATTTTAGCCCTTTATCATTGTAAGTATGCTCTGAAATCCTTTCTTCAAGTTCATTCCTTAATACAGTATCATATACATTTATCTTTTAGTTTAAAATACAAAGCTACACTATCTGTGGCCTTGAACTGTGAAGATGACATTTCAGAATAAAACCCCAATTTAGGCATTGATTTCTAGAGGACACTTTGACCTTCATGTAGGAAGAAAACTGCAATTGAGGAATGAGGAAAAGAAAACTCAATTAATTTATTTTATTCACACTGGCATGGAGAGACTGGTCAGCTCCCATAGATTACTTAGCAGTGCTAAATGCTTGCATAAACTTGCTTTTCTTGCTGATTATATGTGACAAGAATAGTCTTGGGGAGTTATTACATAAGGAGAACTATTTAAAGTTTATACATTCTAGTGTAATTCTGACATTTCTAAATTAAAAACAGCCTGTTTCTTGTTCCTATGTTGTTGGAGTAGCTCAAAGCATCTTCTGTACAGAAAATACATTCTCACATCAGTGCTTTGCATAACAAAAAGACTTTATTAACTACAGTACACTATATCCAAACAATGCCTATTAATAATTTCTGTGTGCACCATGCACTGCACACTGCAGAATCTCCTGGTGAAGTCTCATCTCACTACCCTAACACTTGCAAGCCCTGTTCTTGTAGTCATACACATTTAATGAGAAAAAATGATTGAAGAAAGACAGCTTGTGCTGAATGCGTAAATCAAATCTACAGCTGTGCACTGCCAACCCTGTGGGGTAGGAGCCCTTTTCAAAACAAGTTCAAGTTGTTATGGTCTGTCCAACTGTACCTCTGTATTTTAAGCACCAACACTTGTGATGACAGAACATTCTAAGTTTTATGGTTTATGAAATACATGTATGAAATGTTAAAATCCATTTACTTGGCAGTATTTGGCCTCTAAGAGAGCTTCTGAAGAATCACAGAATCACAGAATTTCTAGGTTGGAAGAGACCTCAAGATCATCGAGTCCAACCTCTAACCTAACACTAACAGTCCTCACTAAACCATATCCCTAAGCTCTACATCTAAACGTCTTTTGAAGACTTCCAGGGATGGTGACTCCACCACCTCCCTGGGCAGCCTGTTCCAGTGCCTAACAACCCTTTCAGAAAAGAAGTTCTTCCTAACATCTAACCTAAAACTCCTCTGGTGCAACTTAAGCGCATTCCCAGGCACGTGGGAGAACAGGCCAACCCCCACCTCGCTACAGCCTCCTTTGAGGTATCTGTAGAGAGCAATAAGGTCGCCCCTGAGCCTCCTCTTCTCCAGGCTGAACAAGCCCAGCTCCCTCAGCCGCTCCTCGTAGGACTTGTTCTCCAGGCCCCTCAACAGCTTCGTCGCCCTTCTCTGGACCTGCTCAAGCACCTCGATGTCCTTCTTGTAGCGAGGGGCCCAAAACTGAACACAGTACTCGAGGTGCGGCCTCACCAGAGCCGAGTACAGGGGGACGATCACCTCCCTAGCCCTGCTGGTCACAGTGTTTCTGATACAAGCCAGGATGCCGTTGGCCTTCTTGGCCACCTGAGCACACTGCTGGCTCATATTCAGCCGACTATCAACCATCACTCCCAGGTCCTTCTCTGCCAGGCAGTTTTCCAACCACTCATCTCCCAGCCTGTAGTTCTGCTTGGGGTTATTGCGCCCCAGGTGCAGGACCCGGCACTTGGCCTTGTTGAACTTCATGCAGTTGACCTCAGCCCATCGGTGCAGCCTATCCAGATCCTCCTGCAGAGCTTTCCTACCCTCGAGCAGATCGACACACGCACCTAACTTGGTGTCATCTGCAAACTTACTGAGGGTGCACTCAATGCCCTCGTCCAGATCATTGATGAAGATATTAAAGAGGACCGGCCCCAGCACCGAGCCCTGGGGGACGCCACTAGTGACCGGCCTCCAACTGGACTTGAGTCTATTTACCACGACTCTTTGGGCCCAGCTATCCAGCCAGTTTCTAACCCAACGAAGCGTGCGCCAGTCCAAGCCAAGAGCAGCCAGTTTCTTGAGGAGAATGCTGTGGGAGACGGTGTCAAAAGCCTTGCTGAAGTCAAGGTAGACCACATCCACAGCCTTTCCCTCGTCCACCCAGCGCGTCACTTTGTCATAGAAGGAGATCAGGTTCGTCAAGCAGGACCTGCCTTCCATAAACCCATGCTGACTGGGCCTGATCACCTGCTTGCCCTTCAATGCTGTGCCTGAAGATGCCATTTTCATAGAAAACAACAACTGTTCCAGGACATTATACAGCAAACAACTCCTATTCTAAGTATGCACATACAGCTCGGAAAATTAAAAACATCCCATAAACTCCTATATGAAATTGGCACTGAGTTTCCTTCTTGTGGCAATTCCAACCTCCTTTTCTGCAAAGTGCTGCATCTGCACTATTCAGTCAAAAGAAATATAATAAATACTGCTTCATAACTTTCCTATGATATATTATAAAGAGTTATAAAAATATGCAAGATTCCCTTTACTTCCTCTCACAAAACATATAAAGAAATTTATTTCTGTGGCATGTATTATGCAACGTTTTGGATACGAGTAATGAGGAGTACTACTTCCAATGGGGATATATAAAAGTCCCAAGATAATAAATAAATGACAGAGAATCCCGATTTAAACCTTGTCAGTTCCCATATGACAAACTGTTTTGAGGAAACTCCCATACCAACTTGGATTAGTGCAGATGAAGTTTTACAGTTATTCTCGTAAAGGCAACAAAAATTAAATCCTCACAAGCAGAAGTGACATATTTCAGTTCAGGTTGTAAAAGCTGCCTAACTAATCTAATGCTTCTACAATTTCCAGGGACACCTCCTTTACTGCTTTTTTCCTTTCTTTCAAAATGTTACCAGCTTCCTGCAAGTGATAGTCCCAGAGAAACTGTCAAGGCCTTCATAGCATTTTGGAAACTGAATTCATAGTTAAGGTACACAATGGAGCAATTTTATTAACTAAGTTTCATACCCCCCAACACTAATTTCTATTGCCTTCTACTCCAGGCCCAGAGCAGTGTCTATTCTCCACAGCACGTAACATCATTTCCATGTGCACAGTAAGCATTGTGGCAAGTCTTGAGTGAGCATTGCACATTCTCTTGGAACATCTGAAAATCATTGCTTAAAAAGAGTGTGACAGGATCAAGAAAACAAACAAAAAAACATTATTCTCCTTCAAGAAACATATAATGCCACTAGAATGGAAAATTATCAAGGTTCTGTAGGAAAAATAAACAAATAAATAAGACAATAATCCTTACTTGTGCAAGGTGTGAGATGGCCGGTCGTTTTTCTCCAGTTGACCATAGCAGCTAGTTTTTGCTTCAGGAATGAAGGAGTATTTTTCCAGCATGGCTGATGCAGCAGTGGCAATAATCCCAAGGCCGTCCCGCACCCGAGCTTCTAAGCTATAGTCCCACTCATCATAAGATGCTGAAATGAGTCCTGAAGGAAACTCCTTGGGGGTGATTTCTGTGTTACCACTAACCAGGCTGGGAACTATCCAAAAGAAATCATAGCCAGTAAGGCCCAGGGAGCGAGCCTCATCCAGTATGTAGATAGCTTCATCTTTGGAGCAATACAGCAGGATGACAGATGAATGAATTTTCTTCAGCTGAATTTGCGTCTTGGCATCTCCAAAGGCAGTATCAAGTATGATGATGTTCTGCATGTCCCAGCCCACAAAACTATTTTCCACTGTGGTCTTAATGACATTGATGAAGTCTCGATATCCAGGGAAAGTCGTGGTCACCAGAGAAAACACATGCCAGTCATAATCCTGCATGATCTTCAGCATGACAATGGCCTCCTGCTGGATAGAAGCCCCAAACTGGAAGAACGTTGACATCACATCCTAGAATACCAAATACAGTGGAAGATTACTACTTTGGGACAAGTCTAAAAAGAAGATAATCTCTACTTCTTTTTTGGGTCCATTGTGGCTACCAAACTTTTGCTGTATTCAAAGACTTTTCTGTGCCTTATTGTATTCATATCATTAATAACCAATGCTGATCATAAGTGAGTACCACAGCAAATTAAAATATTTGCCAAAGAGCATGAACATATATTTACATAGGAAACTGACCCAATAAATTAATATCAATTTTCAGACACAATGTAAATAAATTGCAATGTGCATGCTGTACAGATATGAAGGACCTCTGTTACTGCCAAACCTAATGTCTGAGTGATACTTCACTTCCCATAAGTCCGTATTGGTGGACACTGTCAAACTCCACAGAACTATTTATCGTTCCCACGTGCCAAGCTCACTACTGCTCACAAACTCACTACTGCTCATGCTTCATTCAGATCACATGGCCCATTGATGCCTATTGTAGAATTAACAGGATGGCACTCCAGGGACAACCAGCAAGCTGCTGGTGTACTCATTAAAGGGCTGAAATGGGAGAAAATTCAAACAATGATCTCTTAGTCTGTAACTGGAAGCTGCATTGCCTTCCTGAGGGATACAGCTGTGCAATCAATTTGCTGCACAACTTGTTTCTAATATTTGTCTTGGGCTTTTACAGTATTCACAGCATTCTACATGGCATAAGGGAAGGTACCTCTTATTTTAACAACCTGTTAAAGTCAAAAATAGGGACACATATATTTTGTGGGCACTAAATTTACAAAGTTTTCAATTGGTCTATTTTTGCCATATTGCAATAAGTTCTAAATTTATTTCTGAATTTTGCATTCTGGATTTATATACATTGCAATTATTAGAGTATCAATGTATACACCTTCTTTATTTTCAATTTACTTCAGTATTTTTTCCAGACCATGCATCATACATGAAATTATTCTATGCATCATACAGAAATTATGCTGAAAGAAAAGTTTATCATTTAAAAAAGGAACCAATCATACAAGATTTCTTAGGTAATGTCCTGGTTTCAGTTAGGAGAGAGTTGGTTTTCTTCCTAGTAGCTGGTGGAATGCTGTGTTTTGTCTTGGGATGAGAGGAGTGCTGATAACATGCTGACATTTTAATTGTTGCAGAGCAGTGCTTACACCAAGCCAAGGACTTTTCAGCTTCTCACTCTGTCCTGCCAGAGGGCAAGCTGGGGGTGCAGCAAGAGTTGGGAGGGGACAGACCCAGAGCAGCTGACCTGAACTAGCCAAAGGGGTATTCCATCCCATCTGGCATCATGCTAAAAAATATAGAGGGGTGGTTAGCTGGAGGAAGAAGGGCCAGACTGCTCGGGGTTAGGCTGGACATTGTTCAGCGGGTGGTGAGCAACTGCACTGTGTTTTGTACACATTGTTATTAGTAGTACTTGTTTTGTACACATTGTTATTAGTAGTACTATTTTCATCATTATTGTTATTACTATTTTCTCTGTCTTAATAAACTGTCTTTATCTCAACTCACAGGCTTCACTTCCCTGTTTCTCTCCCCCATCCCAGAGAAGGAGGGGAGAGGGTGAGCGAACAGCTGTGTGGTGTTCAGCTGCTGGCTGGGTTAAACCACAACAGGTAACCTTTAAAGGAGAGAGATTTTAACTCTATTACTAACACACAGTGTGTTTAATTTCAGTTTTATGAATGCGGTTGTGAACTGCTATCCTTTTGCAGGTGAGGAGAATAGAAGCAGATTAATTGACTTAGGTTTCACAGGAAGGTGGTGTTAAACATACAATTATTAGTGGGAACAATAACTCAGCTCTCCAAGTTCTGGCTTTTATCTACTGAAATCTATTCACAGGAAACTGAGTGCCTGTATATTTTATTTTATTTTAATAGAAGATGAGGAGTGTTATTACTTTCAGAACATTAAGAACCTGACACCAGGATTTTATATAGCTTAACAGCAATACCAGTCTTAAAACTGGTGTCAGACCATGAAGACTGATGTCGAAGGTATAAAATACACATCACTGGTGGTAATGAAACCATCTGCTGTGGCACATTTGTCACATCAAAGGCAGCATTCTGAATGCCAGTACCAGATTTCACAGAATCATAGAATAGCCTGAGTTGGAAGGGACCCATGAGGATCAATGAGTCCAGCTCCCAGCTCCACAAAGGACAACCTACATGGTAGATAAACCAAACAGCTGAGAACATTGTTCAAATGTTCCTTGAGCTCAGGCAGGCTCGGAGCCATGACCACATCCCTGGGGTGTCTGCCAGTGCCTCACCACCCTCTCGGTGAAGAACCTTTTCCTGATATCCATCCTGAACCACCCCTGTAGCAGCTCCATGCTGTTCCCTCGGGTCCTGTTGCTGTCCCCAGGCAAAAGAGATCAGCACCTGCTCCTCCGCACCCCTCTAACCATTTTTGTAGCTCTTCTTCAGACAGACCCTAATAGTTTTATGTCCTCCTTATATTGTTGCATCCAAAGCCCCATACAGTACTCGAGGTGAGGTGGCACCAGTGCTGAGTACATTGGGACAATCACTTCTTTCCAACATTAAGCTCTTCGGTGCTTGATAGACCTCAGGATATGGCTGGCCCTTTTGGCCCCAGGGCACACTGTTGACTCATACTGAGCTTGCCAACCAGAATTCCCAGATCCCTCCCTGCAGAATGGCACACCAGACACTTGTTCCCTAGCCTGTATGTACATCCAAGGACAACAAAAGTGCAGATACAAATATCACAAGCCAAATTCTCCTCTGAAGAAATTCCACGTAGCTCCACTAACTTCATGTGATGCTTTTATAGCAGCTGAAGATCTGACTCTATGTGTTTACAATGATTTTGAAACAGATGGTAGACTGCAAGTAAATTCTAGCTTTAGGAACCTTAGCAGATATTTAAACACCTATGAAGAGAATATTCAAAGGCACATTACCTACTATGCTTAGACAAAAAATAAAATAAAATAAAATATAAAATAAAATAAAATAAAATAAAATAAAATAAAATAAAATAAAATAAAATTTAGTGAAGAAAACAGCAAATAATTAAAACTATAAGGGATTCTAGAGTTGTATCCTTAAACACCTACAGAAATTTCATATGGGATTTTTTAAAGCTTCACATTCCTCCCAAAGAGTACAATTATTACTTTGCTTTATACAGACTTAGTATTTTATTACACATGCAAAATCTAATTGGTACTTTTCTATATTCAAAAAACAAACTGAAATGATGTTTGTAAAAAAAAAAAAATCAGCTATTTTCATTTAACTGTTATCTTATCACCCATTAAAGTCATTTCTAAAGGAGGAATATAGATGTAATATCAAAGGTGCTTTCGATGTACATCAAATGAATGTACTTTTTCTTTTCTCTTGGCCCCATATTTTGAAATTATTGGTGGAGGATACAAGAAAGCTATACCAGTTACCCAATAAAAGAAACTTTTATACAAATGAATTCTGTAGATAAATCTCAAAATATGAAAACCCCTAGATGTTACACTGATATGAGCAAAAATTTAGTTAGTAGTAGTTATGGAAATTATTAAGAAATGCTTTATTCAAACTGACTTGATTTTTCTAGCTTCTTAGCTGGATTCTAGCGCAGCCATGTAAACAAAGAAACAGCAATGATCAGAGAAAGAAATGAATAAATGAAAATTTTATTTTCTTCTATCTTGCACATGAACACAGTTTATAGCTATACTGAGCAGTCAGGCATTGGAATGGGTTGCCAAAGGGAGTGGTGGAGTCACTGTCCCTGGGGTTGTTCAAGGAAAGGTTGGACGTGGTGCTCAGGGACATGGTTTAGTGGGTGACGGTGGTAGTAGGAGGATGGTTGGACCAGATGATCTTGGAGGGCTTTTCCATGGTTAATGATTCTATGATTCTGTGATCTCCCAGTATGTTTCACACCAAAAATAAGGAATCCTTCAACTGTTTTGTTGTTGCTATTGTTTTAACAGTATTCTTGAATTTTGTATACAATGTAAAATTGTCATTACAGACCATAATTTCAACATTCCCATGTTCATGCACAGAACAGACAGCAGCTCTCTTTAGAGCTGTCATTTGACAGATTAGTATACTAGACTAAGTTGCTTTTTAATTAGTGTACTGAGCCTATAACTCAGTCACTATCATCAGAATTGCACATTTCACTTCCCTAATTCCAAGAAATTACATGAGTATTTCTCTCAAAACCACATCCTCAGCTATATTCATGACATCTTAGTTTCCAGCTCCAGCTTTTTCATGAGATCAGCAGGGCAGATTCACTGCTGCTGTAACAGCAGAGGTTAGCCCTGACCATGGTTTATGGCTACTGGGGGAAAAGCTGCAATAGATGGTTGGTTAGAGAAAGGAACGCTTATATAAAATACTATACTACTTTTATTAAATGAAAACGAAATGCTAAACCTGAACAAAATTGAGATATAAAAAGAGATATAGAGAAATAATTGTTCTATTTTATGCCACTGTAATGCAGATATTCTGTTTTTATAACAGTTTTAAGGCATGTGGTGCTAGGTCTACATATACAGTGCAAGCTGTTTCCTGTGTAATGAATTATAGTAGATATTCGGCATTCTTATAAAGACTGAAAATTTTGAAAAACAGAGATTAGTCATGAATTTAAGCTGAATAATTTCACATCACATCAAAAATACCCGGAAGGAAATTATTTTTATGAATCTCAAATGTAGGTGAATAATATATCTTGCAGTGCATTACCTTGGTACCATTTATACCAAACTACTTGAAATGATGCAATGATTCCCAGGTAAAAGTGAGGTGAATTGTGTTTAGATGTGATTAATATCCAGGTTTCAGACATACAGTCTCTTCCCTCCGTAGAGACCCATAGAAAAATTTCTGCAAATGCAGACACCAAAATAGAGGAGCTGAAAGGAAAACCTTTCCTCTCAAGACACCCTGCACACTTTTAAAGTCTCAAGTTATTACATTCCTGTCTCAATTCGTTAAGAGTATGGAACATGCAATTCCCAACACAAACATCTCACAGAGGCGCCCAGGGAGAAAACTCCCCCATTATCACCATGGGACCAATTTGGGGGGAAATTATACAAAACTATGTACTTTCAGGCAAAACAGAGCAACATGTGACTGTGGAAATAATCTAGTAATTATTAGAAAGAGCAGAAGAGACTTTCTTCCCTAGGACTTGTCACTCCAGTTCCACACATGGCAAGGCATGCTGCAGGATAGGCAGGGCAGGAACTCTATGGCCGAGGATAGATTTTATGTTCTCCAAATCTGCCCACACATACCTGTGAAGATTTTGTGTGTTCCACAATTTGGTACTGAGAAGATGAATACTCTCTGACAGAGCTAGAAAAAGGATGGAAAATTTCTTACCATGTAATTTATCTGTGCAAATGCAGAGCCACAAATTTGTAAAGGTCAACAGAAAGGACAAGTGGAGGGCTTTTTATTTTAAAAGTTTGCTCTGGGAGTGGAACACTCAAGATAGAAAAGGGCAGTAGCAAGCAAAGGAGTACATTATGGCTTTCCTATGTCTGACATGTCCCCTTTTATTATTTCAAGGAATAAATATCAGAGAAGCATGATTGTCAAAGATTAGCACCAGATTAATCAAGCATGTTCTCTCCCATCTCCTGAGGGAGCCTGCAGGGATTCATTTTGTAGAGGTTTCTTTATTTTCAGGTCCTGGTTTTATCCTAAGAATTTCACTAGATAACATTTTTTCTTCATTATATCTGCTTAATTATAATATACTTCTTTGCCTTATCAGGGCCTGCTACAAAAGTCAATGTTTGTCACTAATTTTACATTTACAAAAATTAGCAAATAAATACCAAGGGATGGAAACAGGGTTTCTAATGATCATTGCAGAGTCCAATGGTTTTCAATCCTTTACATTCTTCAAATACTAGTGTCATGTCTAATGAATTTAAAGTAACTCAGCATGCCATCACGCTGAAACAGCATAACTTAATTATGAAAGATGACTAGTTTTGTACAGAGGTCATGAACCATTCCCTAGGCTGGAACGCACCAGTTGGGTTTTCATTCATGGACTGCGCAAATATTGGAAATTGAAGTCTTCATGGAAGAATGCTTTCAAAGACTGAAATTACATCAACAAGCCTCTGACTGAACCTGATTAAGGGAAAAAAAAAATGATGTGAAACAGCTGGGATTTTCATGTTACTAATTGATAAAAGATTTATTCTCAAGATGTCCCCTTTCCAGATAATTTTCATCTTCCACTATTACAGAAATGGCTTACACTTATCTCAATGAAGAAGAGAAAAATTGACTCATGTAGTTCTGTGAAAAGCAGTGTGTAGCTGGCTGCACCATAGCTACTTGGATGAATGATGGCTCATAGAACTTCTGGAGTGAAAGAGAATCCCAACACATAAGTAGTACAGCACTGATGCCTGCATGGAAGATAAGGGAGGACAAATATTTCCTGATTACAGATCAGTCCCTCTTTTACCCATGCGGGTCCATGACATGGTGCTGAACATCAAGGTGAACTGTTAGCACTAGCCTAATATTTCTAATTTTTGGAGAAAAAGAGATTTGTACAAGTTCTGTACTTTCTCTAAGTATTTCACCGTGAAAAATATGGCAACATATAGTATATCAATTATTAGCAAGAAAGAAAGATTTTATGCCATATATTATAGCAGAGTATGATTTCTCTTATGCCCGTTGTTGTAATTGCAGATTAACATTTTGCCATTTATCTAATTTAGATATCTTATTTTCTCATGGTATGTACAACCAGTATCCTTATGCTTTATTCACGTAATTAGTCAGCACTGATACAAGTAAATGGTTTCCTGAACGGTCCAGAGAGACATAATTTTCCAGGGGGAAATGACTTGAAATTAGCCATTTTACACCTCAAGGAACACCTGAGTTATTTGGAGAGCTCTTGAGTCTGTCCCTTCAGTGAAAACCCTACAAACAGTTGTTATAAATGACTAGGAAATGATCAGGAAAGCTGATGACTTTTCAAAGACAGAGAAGACCATTGCTGGGAAGTTACTCCAAAGACATAGGGGAAAGTAACAGACTTTTTGATGTGTGGAAACATTAATCTCTGCCAACAGCTCACATTTGATGCATCACAACAAAATTGTGACAGAGCTAGAAGTAAATGAGGTCCTGTTTCTTATCATGTTGCTATGCAGAAAAAAAAGTTTAGAATATGCTGATGATGATCTGTTCTGTATGGGTTACCTACCTAGATGAGGCAAATAATTCACACAAAATGATGCTATAAAATTAGGTAGAAAGAAACCCGAACGCAAATCAGGTCTTGAAGTGTTGTTAGCTACCATGACTTTACCACAAAACTTTCAAAACAGAGGAGGGGAACCAAAGGTCCACCTCTGGTGTCACAGGATCACAATAAATAAATAAATAAATCGTTAAGTACAGTGGTTTTATTTAAGAATTTTTCCAGTTCTCATGGTTGTAGGGAAAAATATCAAAATGACTCCAGAGCACATTAGGGTCTGACAAACCCAACAGCAGGTAACTTTACACCCAAATCTCTTTAGTTTCCAGGCTTGGGTAATAAATTTTTACAGTTAAAGACTTAAGAGCAGCTCAGGATTACACTGCTTCTATGTAGTTTTGCTGAAAACAAAATGATAAAATCCCAGATTTATTTTCAGAAACACAAAAATGTATTTTGCAAACTCATAGAAATCTTTTCACCAGGTAACAGAAAAAAAACAAAACAAACAAACAAACAAAAAAAAAAAAAACAGTAATAGAGGGCACCAAAAAGCTTGTGAATCAGCCTGGTGCAAGTCCAAGAAATCCAGCAGGGATAAATGCAGATGTTTCAGGAAGGAAAGTCTGAATAGCTTTCCTCTCCTAGTACTGGTATTTCATTGGAACTCACATAATTTACCTCCTCTAAAAATAAAACACCATAAAAATGTAGGATGAATGAAGGATATCAGCCAAATAAAGATAAGTAAATGCGCCACATAAGTAAATAAAAAAAATATCTTGGGTCACAAACTATTCACACCCAATATCCTCACTCTCTTCTATTCACACTAGAGCATTATTTTCCAATATTCATGTTGCTTCTTATCAGTATTCAGATACTACATATTTTGCTAACAAAACAACATGCTGAGCTATGTGGAAATCCAATCTGTAAGCTATTGAGAGTTATCTATCAAATCAGTTAGTTCATTTACTTTCAACCACAGCTGCTCCTATAAGGCCATCAGAGATGAGCTTCTTTTGATTCATGGGCAATCTGGGGAACCTTAGCAGATATAAAAGCAAAGCATTTAGTTTAAAGCAGCTCATATGACTTCTTGGAGCAGATGTATAGTTCTAATTATAAATCTTGAGAACAATCCCATTGTTAATGGCCATGCTTAGTGAAAGCAACCTTATATAAGGTTTAACTGTCTGATTTTAAAATGAGACTGTGACAGGCAAAGCTCAGTACAAGTAGATGGATCAGACACAAAGGATGACTTCAAAATTTCCAAGGGGAGGGGAGGGAACATTTTATCTTCCTTTTTCAGTAAGAAGTGAAGTGTGCTGATCTGTATTTTTCTTTTCAATTTTTCAACAAACAAAATATCATTCTAAGATTGTAATCATGCAGATTAGAGTTACGTCTTTAAAAAGTGTAATGCCCAAACTTTGATTAACAGCTTTTTACAACACCAACCTAATTTATTTTTTTCCAAAATCAGCCACCCAAATCAATCTTGCTCTAACCTAGCCATAAGATTAAACATGCACGCAATTTACTGTGTGCCATCCACAGAACATGCTGGGACAGAATGCAATTTGCTTAGCATTTTAACAATCTGTTATATTAAAGTAAGTTGATTTTAAATTTTGTTTGTTGTTTTTGTTTAATGGTAATATTTTATGTGTTTACATTACTATTGCCATGGAATCAAAAATACATGTTGCTCAAACAGTTTATGGAAATTTTCAAGAATCAATGCTATGTGGAAATTCTTCCCTGGAACAAACTTTCATTCCTGCTTTTTGATATCTTATACACAAACCATTTTATGTAATTGTAAAGTGATATCACATGGGGAAATTAAATATGTACCTTAAACACCCAGCCTATAGGAAAACTGGTTCAGAACAAGGGGTTTAGAGTGCTTGTGGACAAGTAGGATTTTCAGTTAAAATTTTGTATCTTATCTAGTACAAGTATTGCACAGTAAAATTCTGCATAACCAACTGCTTGCTAATGCCTCACGCATCAACTCCTTTTACAAAGTTGGTTTTTTTGTACAGTTTCTACTGTTGTTCAGAGCTTTAATACCCACACAAACCAAATTTATTAATCCTGTAAACAGAATCAAAACTTCACTTACCCATGATCCGATTAAAATACACTATACTCAAGAATCCAGTCTTAAATCCAGAATCTGTAACAATTTGTCATTAAATGGCAGCTCATCCAAGCCAAACAACCTGATTACTATTGTGTAAGTGCACTAAGAGTGCATAAAAGCCATAAATTATATAGAAAGATATGCATAATTAAATATTGATAAAAATGCCTGAAGACATCATCTCCTTATCTGAAAACATTTGGTTTCAGATGAATGCTAAAATACTTCTCACTTGTGTTGGGATGAGATGCCAGAAAACCATTAACTAAGTCATTTCCATACATCTACACTTTAACAAGTAAAAATGAAGGCAACAAACAACTTCCCCCACCACCCCCTTTCACCAAATGGTGAGTATAAAATATTAAGCAAATAAGGACAGTTTATTTTTTTTATTGTGTGCTTGTAACTCTGTGCTTTTCCCTTGTGAGCCAGAAGTGTAGGACTGGCCACCTCTGTGCATCTATTTGGCCTTGGCCACATTGGACTGATGAGAGAAATCCAGCAGCATGAGGCTAGCTGACAGGATAAAGACATAGGCAGACGGGAAGGAAATCTTTTAAGAGAAAGGATAAATGTAGTTCAAGGAGCCACTCAGAACAGCTAGAGATTTGTAGGAGATATCCAAGTAACAGAGGATGACAATGATAAGACATGAGATTCAAGATCCCTCTTGATCTCTTCAGGAAGAGAGATGCATTTGGGTTTCCCAGGTAGTTTAAACAAGAAGAGGTGTGAACTTGATTCATCTGCCTTTGGAAGGTAAAGTCACAAAAAATTCACAATTTATCCAAAACATGCATGCTGCTTTTAAATTCTCCAAGAGGGAAGTGATACTTTAAAGTACTCAGAATGCTCCTCTGCTCTGATGTACAATCAGCAGATCTGAAGAGCATTCTCAAGGGAAATACCATTTATGCTTATCTTCTTTATATTCTCACTTCAGGCATATTTGGCCTCTGGGCAAAGCTACATCTGCTCTTCTGTTATGCTAATAGAAATTACATGCTTTCTCAAAGGGAGTGATCAGCCCATGGCAACAAATACCTTTTTCCATTCTATGTGTAATAGCAGCAACTCAGAAGTAACTTCAGTTACAAAAATTCTAAGATGAATGATCTATATCAATACTTACATATCAACCTAGCTTGAGCAGAGGGTGGCTAACTGTGAATCTTAGAATGAATCCCACTGATGAGAATATAGCCAAAAGTACCAGCAATTAATCATGTTCCTCTCATATTCATTTAAGAGACTTTGAATAATCATAGTTCAAATCACCCTTGCTGAAACAAATAAACAAAACACAATGGTGTTGGAAAATCTTCAGTACTCAGAGCTCCCACATCCATATGAGAAGGAAAAAAGAGTGGTAAGGAAGGCTCAGCTATACACAGATACAACAGTTTTACAGTATCAGTGTGCTAACCAGACAAGGACATGAGCATTTCATGGTGCACACTATGACGGATGGTAAGTAAGACAACAGAGATATGCAGACAAAAAAAAATGTGTTGCACATACTTCTTCCAACTACCCACACAGTTCCACACCTTTGAGCTGAAACTACATTTTTTTTTTTGGCATTCTGTTTAAGGATGCATTGATTTATTTAGTTTCAAGAATATCACATATCAACAGCTTTGCCAAGCATAAGCATAAGCAAATAATATTCTGGGCAGAAAAGCTTTACCTACACATATTCAAGTCACTGAGATTTTTATGCAGGCAGTAAAACTATTTCTTGTATCAAATAGCACAGTTCAAGTTACTATTCGTTAGTTAAGTAGAAGCAAAATATCTTTAAGCATGTTTCTGATTTGCAATAAATATCAGCAGGAAAGCAACTTCAAGAAAGGAAATGTTCAAACTGCTAAGCTTAGGTCCTTGCAAGGCACAGTAATTCTTTCTGGAAATGCTTTCAGATTTGACAGCCATACTAGACAGAGCAAATACTGCACTGCTGTAGCAAATTGAGTATCTCATTTACAGCCATAAAAAATAAAAACCATGTTCGCACAATGTTCAGTACAGTACGAAGAGGAATGAAGCTCTCTTCTTTAACCTGCACAATAATGTTATACTTTGAAGAGAGTGTCATGGTAATCCTCATAATGAATATGACTAAGCAACCATACATATTAGTTAGGTTGATGTTTTTAATGCCAGAAATTTCAATTAGTTGCTCTTTACAACACTATGCATATAGCTATTTACTGAAAAGATACAGTACCACACAAATCAGTGACTTCAATAGATCCATATTAAACATATCCAAATAAGCTTCAGAGTTGTTCTAACATATGTAGGAAATGTGAAAGCTTGTTAACTAGTCTCAGTATAGACAACAACAGATAATAGATTTTTTCAAATATCCATAATGCAACAAGTGCTCTCCCATCTGAAGTCAATGGGAGCTCAAGGTGCTCAGCAGCCTACATGGGTGGAGATGTTCACACAGGAAGGAGAGTTTGTGAGTCATGTGAGAGTTTGGCTGTGCCCATTTTATTTACACTGCTACATGAGTCCCAAAAAAAAAGGTGTTTAAGTACTCACTTAACTGATTAATAGATTATCTACCAATACGAAGTGTGGGCACTTGCTCATTTTCTTTAATGGGCCTGTGCACCAAAGGAATTTAGATGCCAACCCTTCTAGTTCCTTTGAAAAAAAGCCTTAGGTGGAGGATGGCTAACAAACAAAACAACTGTTCTTACAAGTCATTAAGTGCCTTCAGTTCCATACATAAAAGTTAAGTACTCATTACATTTCAAGGACCTTATGTAACAAAGCTTGTTAAAGTTGCAGTTGCCAATTAGATTTCAATATAAAAGGCACAAGGAGTTGTGCTTTGCCTTAAACTCATATATCTTGATTTGTCTCCATGCGTGTCCCATAGTGCCATACTCTAGAATAACAATTCTTAATTTACAGACTACAGGATTGCAAATGTTTTGCAAGTCCGTTAGAAATAACCCATGGATCTTTCACTGTCCAAAATCCAGTCTGAAAAATTAATACCGAGACCTGAAAGCAGCACCCCAGCCATCTCCATCCAGTACTTGCTATTCAGAGCAGGTGTAACATTTCACTATGATCAAAAAATTATTAAAATACAAACTTTAGGTCTGATCTTCAAACTTGTCATGGCTTACTGTCACATGATGTGACCAAAAAGAAAGAGAAAGCAGCGACATTACTCTTTGCAATATACTCCACCAAAGGAAAACTCCTGGATTAAGGCAGAAAAACAGAGCTAAACTTCATTGCACAGCTCTCATTGGGCTCTCCTGGCACTCCTTTCCCTGAATCACAATCATCTCTTTAAAAGCAATGTGTCTGAATTTGCCACATATTTCATGTTACATTAACAGATAATTAAAAGAAGATGAATAATAATACTGAAATGGATCTCCCTTCTTTTGGGCAAGGAAGGTGGATTTGTGCTGCAAACAGGGATTGATCTCAGGAGCAGATACTGCTTGTTTTATGAAGAGAGGTGTTGATTTTTCAAAGCCTTACCAAGTAAGACAATCTTTCTGCCCAGCATATTGACAAAATGAGAAAGAAAAATGAGATGTATAAACTCTGCTGGTTGTTAACAGTCTCCATTCCACGCAATAGAATCACTCCCTAAAACAAAGCTCTTTGGGAGGCACACACTTGGCTAAATGGAAGTTCACATGAGATCTGTGTTTCTTCTCAGTGAGCAAATATTTATTACTACAGCTGCAAAGTTGTCTGTTCATTAGAAATTTCAGACAAAGAAACAGAAACAAGCTCATATAGAGAAAAGCTCCGTTTTGACCTTCACTGGTTTCTATGGCAGTAAACTCAGTTGCTGATGGAACAGGTACAAGGACCAAAAATATCAGTGCAAAGGATGCAAAGAGCTGTGTTTGTATTACCAAGCACATCCTGCAGGGAATGGGTCAGAGTTGTGCAACATAAACCTTTTTTCTCTTCTCAGCTGTCCTTGCACAGGGCAGCCTGTCAAGGACTTCAAAATCTGAGCTCCTGCAAAGGACCTTGGAGAACAGGAGTGGAGGAGAGGGGCAAACTCCTGCCCTCTGAAAAGCAAGCAGTTCATCTGCATCAGCCTGGACAAGAAGGACAGATGTTAGAAAGCACCACGAGAGGGGTGGAGTTGGGTGTGCAGGTACCTACAGACCCATGGCTCAGCTCCCCGCTCCCAACCTATGCCATTAGAAATTGATGAATAATGCAGCAAAAATTATATCCCTAACAGGCAGCAGCAGATATTTTCTTTCAATATGTAAGGATCACATATTCTTAATAAATATTTAGACACTCACTGGTTCTTGATAGAAATAATTAATTTGAAATTTTTACTGATTTTAAACAAAACACCTTGATAACACAGACACGAAATCCTGACACTGAACTCATACTCTTCTTCAGAAAATACCAGAAGAAAAAAGCAGAGAGCAGAAGTAATACATCATGACGGATGACTAGACACCATTGTTAATTTCCTTAACACCATTGTTAAGGAAAGTCCTTATTACTAAGCAAAGTCCTTATTATTAAGCAAATACTAAGAGTAACATGATTTCAGATAAAATCAGTGAGGGTCACTATAAGTATAACCCACTGAATTACAGCAGTAATTAACAATTATTCTCAGCAATGCAGCTCAGCTAGCAATAATCTGTTACTTCAGATTGCACAATGACCATTTCATAAAAAGGCATTTACACAAAAGCTGCAGTTCAGCAGCTATCGATTTTCAAAGATATAATAGTTTCCTTAGTAATGAAGAGTACAGCCTTAGAATAAGCAAGTATAAATACTTTCCTTGTAAACTTTCCTTTCTGGAACACTCATTTATCCCCAAGGATACATAGAATAACTTGGTGCAACTCATGCTACAGTGCCACACCTCATGAAAATATCTTGAAATCAGCCATACAGGAAATAGATTCTAGTATCCTCTTTCACATGGTCGTAAGTCTAGCCCAAAAGTTGTTTTACTCCTACAGACAGATGATATGTTGTATATATATATGCCTGTGTACAGGATGTGGCTGTACTCAATTTTATCTCAGTGTATCAGATGATAAAATATGATCTGATTGTGGGATAAAAATTAAAGCCAAGGTTAAATGCTAGCCCATTTACAGTGATTAGATCAGCAACAGCTTTCCTCTGTCCAGAATAAGTTTTCTTAAGCTGAAAAAAAAAGTTTAACTTCTATGCTGATAAAAAATTCAAACCTGTGAAATACATGATGTATAGAGTTATGTGCACTGAAAGACTTCGCACACCAAATGCTTCATTCCTCTTCCGCAGATGAAGAACATTTTCCTTTGATTTTTGCCCAACTAATCACATCAGAGAACAAATTTATTATCATACAGTCACTCCATAGAAACAAAACACATTTTCTTGCTTACTACAAAAATATATAAAAATATCAACGTGCTTGTGGAGATCCATTAAAACGTTACATTAGATTATTCTCTGCAAAAAAATAGTTTTTCTGACAGCCTCACCTAAACCTTCAGGAAATAACAGATTTTATAGAGAATTTGTAAGCAAAATTGAATGCAAAGCATAGAATGAAGTATAAATAAGAACAGAATCATTAAAGCAAAATAGAAATGTTTGGTGCTATGGCAGAAATAAGCATATAGGGGAAAGTAGTGCCCGCTCCAAAGGAAAGACTTAAATTATTACTTGAAAAGTAAACAACTATATCAAAATGATTGTTCAACAAGAGCAATTATGCTTATACATACATCGGTGCACTTGGAAATCAACTGGATGTATAAGAAATTCTCATTGACTCATTCATATAAATTAATATACAATGATTAGAAGAATTTGAGGAGAGAGAACACTAAAAATGGTGGTAGTTGCTTCAGCAAACAAGCAGAAGAGGTACAGTTGGGGACTGATTGATATCACTATGTGGGAAGACTAGGTCATCCCTTTGGTTTCTTTCAGATAGCTAGTTAAGTGCACACGTGCATTGTAAAGCCCAGAACTAGGTGCCTATTCCTATTTGTGGATATGATGTAATTTCACAAGCTATTTAAATATTTTCATGGTTTCTTAATGTCTTTAACACAGACTTCTTCCTGTTCCCACCAAGCAGCAGCTGAAGAGCATGTTTCTATGAAAACAGGAACGCCTTTGTTAACTGCAAGGCTTAGGACAAATTCCTGCCCACTTCATTAAGATTGAGCCCATCACTTAACACTTCCAAATCTGCAGGCAGACTCAGGGGTATATGATGGCCAAGAGAAGCAGAAGTTTATTCAGAGAATGTGATTCAGTCAGCTATATACTCATACATAGCATAAATCAGTTTCATTTATTCCCTTTGCAATACAAATTAGGGAATTCAACCTCTTTGTTGCTCTCCACCTGGTTTCCAGAGCTCTGTCTCTACACAGAGACCCATACGCAGTCTCATGGTTAATGGGACCTTAATGTATCTTTGAAAGAGTGTGTTGATCAATTTCTATGTACTGAAGGACTTAAAAAAATTTGGTTGAGAAACAAAATAAAAAAATCTAAGTCATTACATGTAAGCCATGGCATTTAAATAACTGCTGAGATGCACAGCAGTCACACCACTAGCAATTTACAGGTAACTGTTGGTTATCCCATTTTAATTGAACATTCTACAAATTATATTCGTCTTCGCATTATTATTTGAACTACCTTTACTTTCTTGCCAAAGTACATGGTCCAACTGCTAGAACTTCAGAACACCCATTTCAACTATGAAACAAAGTTTGAAATAGTTCATGGCCCCAAGGCTGTCTCCTCAACACCTTTTACCACTGCCCAAGTTCTATACTCCACAATCTACTGCAAAAACTTACAAGTCATGAGAACAGATAGTCTGGCAGACTTTGCTCAGGCTTCTCAGGCCAATGAATGATAATCAGTATTAAAACTGGCTGTGTTCAAAGTTGTTTAACTGATTTGTCCCATTCTCCTCTTCTCATTGCCCTCTAATTTGTTACCTCCCATTGGCAGCTGTCACCCTGATGGTGCAGCTGGAAGAAAGATTCCTGTGAATTCTCGTTGGTTGCTTCAGTGCAAAGTCAGTAACATTATTTTAAACAGGCTCTTGTGTCTCATTCATCTCAAATGGCCAGCTCTGATCTGAAGAAGATGAAGAATGTTCAGTGATTTTCAGTGCTGCCAGGGCTGTAACCCCTAAAGAGAAGGATGGTATTGAACACTGCAGGGATTGCAGCAAAGGATGCTGACTGGAGTGAAATAAGCTAATTCTGCAATTATTCTTTGATCACAGACTTGATCTCCTATTATTGAAATCTATTAAAGTTGTCTACACCTCTGTAAAGTTTAGGTTAGATTCAGAGTCTGGATAGATATAAATGAAAATTTCCTAGTGATTCACTGACATTTGTAGTGATATAAATAACTACCTGCAAAGCAAAGAAAAATTATATCTCATTCCAATTCAAAAAATCAAATCAGACAGACTATCTTAAAAATTACAGCCTCCTATTTAAATTCATTTTAAGGATTTGTGTTTTCCATTTTTGAGTTGTAGAATTAAGAGACTATTTGGAAACATAAAACACTTGAACAAGCTTTGCATTTATTTAGTGCAGTTTTTACAGGTAAAGTATTACATGTCATCTGTTCAACTTTCCTTTTGCTTTGTTCTTTTATTGAGCAAGACCTTGACATCAACCAATGATTATTTTATAGTTTTTCCTGACCAGCATACACATATGGTGTCCTCTTTTCATATTCTGAACAGATAATCCAAGTAACACTGTTACATTAGAAGACAATGTAGGTCTCTCTCACCATCCTTTGATACTTCTAGTTTTGGCCATGCAGATTGCACATAAGTGCCATTTATTTTTTAATATCTTTGCAGAGAAATATGAAAATCTGGAATTTTAAGAACAAATACTAATGATGTAATTAACAAATCAATGCAACTAATTGAACATATCAGGGAAACTTCATCATAAGAATAAGAAAAAATAATAATAAAATGTAATTTCCGTCAAAACAGATCACAAAATGCACACCACCTTCCAAAGAAGCACTGGTGATGGCTGTGACATAAGCTCGTTACGGTTCATTAGGCATGATTAACTTACTTCCCCCTTGCATAACAGAGTGCTCACTAGTACCCAATTAATTTAAGTTATGAGTAAGTGCCATCCTCTGATTGGAGTTATAGGATTAAAAGTGAAGCCTGAAGTTACAACCACCTCTGGAATTATCTGCTCCTCAACCAAGTTATACTTTCTAAGTGGTCATAAAGCTATTCTATTCCCTGCAGGATAGTCACTCTTTTCCATGTCACATCATCACACATATCCAGGTGCATCCAACAAATCTGTTTCAAAACAATTTTGTGGACTCTATTTGTTACATAACAACTCAATATAAAAAATGCAAACAACAACACACACAATACACACACACAGAAAAATCCCTATATATACATGGTAGTATCTATGTGTTTTAACACACACACATATACATATGGCAACAAAATATTCCTAATGTCACAGTCACTCCATCCTAATAAGTGATGCTTTAGCAGTCATCCATCTTCAGTCCTTAAAAACTTAAATATCAGACTTCATTTTAATCAAGCAAGTTTTATAATGCCAAAACTATTTCAGTTATTTTCCACTGGAGGACAGAACAGTAATTTCTAGGTCACTTTCTACCATTGGAATGTTACCTATAATTTACCCATCAGCCAAATTAAGCACTGGCATAGCAATGCTAACCTAAATGGGTGTTTTGAAGACTTCTGATGAAGGTAAGCAATGATACAGCATTTTGTGTGTTGTTTGTTTGTTTTGATGTGTTTGGTGTTTTTTTTTTCAGAACCTAGATCATGTCCTGAGCTCTGCAGGTATCAGCTGTCCAACACAAGCCACAAACCCCCTTCATATCCCAACTCCCTTTCCACAGTCCTGCTCCTTCAAGTTTTTTTGCAGATTATACCTCAGAATTGCCGAGACCATGTAAAGTTAATGAAGGTGGACTGGCTGAAGTTTTCTTCAGGCTACAATTCTTCCACAGTGCCTTCATCCCTGTCTCTCATGTCAGTAATACTCTATGTACTCAAATTTAACTTGGCTTTACTACACTTGCACATAGGCAGACTGATGAAATACTACAGAAACGAGTAGCAAATTTCATAACACATCATGCAGATCAAGCATACATATCCACATATAAGATTGCAATAAAGTTATTTCCTTTAGTGCTGTTAAGAAATTAGACTTCTTCAATTTCCAGCATAGTTTTTCTAGCAGTTTTCTAGAAGCTAGAACTCCTATCACAGTCGAGACCTGATCCAAAATTCCACACAATTCTAGAGCTGACCAACATTCATGGCTGTAAATTTGCATTCCTAATAATAAAAGGAAAGCAAATACTTGCAAATACTCTTTTTAATTTTTTATCTGTTACATGAATTATGCAAGCTTTTTCTATAAGACTTTAACCTAAATTATTTTTGAATTTCTAGATCTGAGGGATCCCAGTAAAACCATTCTCAAATTATTAATTACTATTAATCTATATATTTGTACTATAACATACTAAATAATACTACGTAAATATACATATATAGTATTTAATAATGTGATTTACCATTTCTCCAAAATATAGAGGCCCTTTTCTTACAATATATTTATCACATTCATCACTACTAACAGTCTTAGAGGTGTTGACCTATTCAGACTTGCCTCTGGAAAAAAAAAAGACCCACCAGGGCCAGGAGACCAGCCTGTGCCACCAGAAGGCAGCAGGGAAGGCAGTGGGCTCTACTGGAGTTCAGTAGAAGGACTATCCCAGAACTGGCACGTTTGTAACAAATTCCAGATGTAACCCATTCTAAATTTTCTTGACGAGGAAATACCATATTGTGGTGGTGTTTTTTGTTGTCGTTTTGTTTTGTTGAATTGAATGACAGATCAACTCAAGATTTTATAAACATATAGGAACACTTGCAAATTGGTATATATGAACAAAAAACAGGGTATATATGAACAAAAAAAATACCTTTTATACATCTATTCAGATCTTACACGCCCTGTTTCAATATATGACAATTCCTTATTTATTAGGAAACGAGAGTCCAGATTTAAATGCAAAACCTCACCATACCTGAGTGTTTAGCTGGTTAACAAGCAGGACTTGGAAGAATTTACTTCTGCTAAAGGAAAGCAAGTATCCATCTCTCCTTTGTGACAAAAAGGAAACAAATCTCTTCCATGAAATGTTAAAATAAGTGAGTATTTAATTTCCAGATCAGTGAGGGACCCCACTAAAATCTGGCATGATGTTTCGTGCTTGAGGAACCTTTGTGGAAGATCTGTGGAAGGCTACAACAGAAATCACTTTTGGGCTTTTTACAAATAATGAAAAGAAATTAAATTCCTGCGCTTTTAAATGAGTTGTTTTAATTACAAGTGGAAGAGAAACATAGCTCCCAAGTGACCAATAGTGCATGGATCCACTTCTCATTTGAGACAAACAAAAATGTTGTTTCCAGCATAAAAAAGCCTGTTGTGGGTGTTAAAATCCACATGCACTGAGCCATAATGATGATTTCTGGAGTGCTCAAAGCTAATTTACAGGCTTTCCATGAGCATAGCATTACAGTGTTTGAATTCTTCCTAAAAACAGAGAAGTTCGTCCCAACATGTCTGTCGGTAATTACCTTGCTGAAGGAAAGCAAAGTGGAGTGATCATATCTCAGGAAAGCGATGCACCAGAAAATGGTGTAAAAGCCTTTCCTATTTGTTTCTTTCTTTGAAAGCCCTTTCAAGTTTTTGTTACTTAATACATTTTAAAACCTCTAAAGCTTTGCTTTAATTTTAAAACCATGTGGCTTTTCTCTGGGAAGCTCATTGCCTAAGGAAAGGTCTAGCTAGGCACATCCACCTTAATATATCACAGAATCACAGAATTTCTAGGTTGGAAGAGACCTCAAGATCATCGATTCCAACCTCTAACCTAACACTAACAGTCCCCACTAAACCATATCCCTAAGCTCTACATCTAAATGTCTTTTGAAGACTTCCAGGGATGGTGACTCCACCACCTCCCTGGGCAGCCCGTTCCAGTGCCTCACAACCCTTTCAGTAAAGAAATTCTTCCTAACATCTAACCTAAAACTCCCCTGGCGTAACTTTAGCCCATTCCCCCTCGTCCTGTCACCAGGCACATGGGAGAACAGGCCAACCCCCACCTCTCTACAGCCTCCTTTAATGTACTTATACAGAGCAATAAGGTCACCCCTGAGCCTCCTCTTCTCTAGGCTGAACAAGCCCAGCTCCTTCAGCCGCTCCTCATAGGACTTGCTCTCCAGGCCCCTCACCAGCTTCGTCGCCCTTCTTTGGACCCGCTCAAGCACCTCGATGTCCTTCTTGTAGCGAGGGGCCCAAAACTGAACACAGTACTCGAGGTGCGGCCTCACCAGAGCCGAGTACAGGGGGACGATCACCTCCCTAGCCCTGCTGGTCACAGTGTTTCTGATACAAGCCAGGATGCCGTTGGCCTTCTTGGCCACCTGAGCACACTGCTGGCTCATATTCAGCCGACTGTCCACCATCACTCCCAGGTCCTTCTCTGCCTGGCAGCTCTCCAACCACTCATCTCCCAGCCTGTAGCTCTGCTTGGGGTTATTGCGCCCCAGGTGCAGGACCAGGCACTTGGCCTTGTTGAACTTCATACAGTTGACCTCAGCCCATCGGTGCAGCCTATCCAGATCCTCCTGCAGAGCCTTCCTACCCTCGAGCAGATCGACACACGCACCTAGCTTGGTGTCATCTGCAAACTTACTGAGGGTGCACTCAATGCCATCATCCAGATCATTGATGAAGATGTTATAGAGGACCGGCCCCAGCACCGAGCCCTGGGGGACGCCACTAGTGACTGGCCTCCAACTGGACTTGGCTCCATTCACCACAACTCTTTGGGCCCGGCTATCCAGCCAGTTTCTAACCCAACGAAGCGTGCGCCAGTCCAAGCCAAGAGCAGCCAGTTTCTTGAGGAGAATGCTGTGGGAGACATATATCACACAGAAACTTCCACAAAAAAAATGGATCATGCTAAGTTATTTGTTTTGGCTTAAGATAAAATGTCAGACTGAAATCTCTAATTTTCCAGCAAACAGGAAGCCTTCATTTTCACATTAGAAAAGCACCCACTGATTAATATCGGTGATTAGAGAGTGATTCAGCTTAAGATACAATGCTTGTTGCAGATTGATTGAAAACTCTCTCAGCTCAGAATTTATTATGTTAGGCTGTCCAGATCAGCTTGCTCACAGGCTTGCCAGCTAATCGATCAAGAAAAAGATGAAGAAAGTTCTCAATTAAAGATGAAAGAGTTCTGAATCACTCCCATCCTTCTCCTCGCTACCAGACACTGAAACTTGGAATGTATATGTCTCGGGTGGCCAAGGCAGCTCTTTGACTGAAAGACATACTTGAGAGCACAACTTTCTGATGTGGCAAGCAATCTCCCACCTTCAAAGATAATCCAGTCGTGCTCACATTGTGCAGTGCCAGCCTTAGTAGTCCCCAGTAATGACAATTTGGAGAACCGCAGCCCAAATATCATGAATTTATTTCATTTAAAATATAAATCAAAGAACCAAAGATTTAGATCCTCTCCCCTCCTGGTTCGCCACTAATTCTTGCTGTTTTCAACTCACAGAAATAAACTTTGGCAAATCTAAATCACAAGCTAAAAAACTTTACTCTCTGTTTTTATAGGAACTAAGTAGCAAGTAGCCAGGTTTCTACTCATGCCCTCCTTAAATTTTAGAAAAAAGGTAACTTCAGCATTGGTCAGATTTTCCACTGCCACCAGGAAAAATGAATACTGTTTTTATGAGCCTGCATTTTTTAAATTAATCCTAAATTAGTTACTACTATCTATTTTATACATATATATGTACTAAATAATAGCAAATAAAATTATTAATAATGTATTATGTATTACAGATGTATTACTATTAATGGCACCAATTAGTGTGATCTTTGCTATGCACTGAATTTTAACTATTGCATGACTGTATTATCACACCTTTGATTTGGCTGCCCAATAATTTAATACAACCAAAGCCCAAGATAATGCATCAAGCCAGGCAAAACATACACTTAACACCTAAGAGGTACCCAGGCCTGCAGGCCTGGTTTTTCTTGCTACAAAAAGCTTGCAATCCTGTTCTCTTGCTAACATCCAACTCTTTGATCATTGCCCTCCTTTAGCTCCCTTCTGCTTTCCATTAGAGAGGAAAACATAAGCAAGCAAGAAATGTAAGGTTCCGAGGTTTGCTGATTTGTTTTTTAATTTTCCATGTATTCATTTATAATTATCCAATTAAATCAGTAAATGTTGCCACATAGCAAAATATGTTCAACAAAAACACATGATTTAAAAATGTACCCGTTTCTTCAAAACTGTGAACTGATCTTTCCATTTAACATCTAAGATTCTTTACATTGGAAAATAAGGTGGAAATATGTACACAAACACAATTAGGTTGCATAAACTTTCATTATGAGAAGATGCAATGATGCTACTTTATTCAACAAACCTGTTAAAAATCCAGTTGCAGAGTTACTGATTTGTCAAGTTTTCACATGTGGAAAGTCCCAATCAAGGTACTCAACCATGGAACTTTCTAATATGCCACCAGGAACAATTGCCTTTTGCAAACCATACATTCTGTATTTATACAGATAATCTTTCCGTATGTATATACACACTTTACAGAAAAGAAAAGAAAAGAAAAAAACAACAACAACAACAACAAAAAAACACTTATGACAGATAATAGATTTTAAAAACAGGCAGTACTTTCCTCTTATAACTCTAAACCTAAATAGTGCCTCCGCAAACATTTTTTATGACTGCATAAATTAAGTTTGCGAGGTCTGTAAAACAGTCTAAAAATCGATGTCCAAACTTCAGAAGACATGTACGTATTTATCTGTGCTTTTGCAAAACACTATATGAATGCTGAACAGTGCAATAATTTAATATGATATTAGTATAACCTATCATTGCTCCAATCAATGAACAAAATTAGAATAATTTACTCTCCTACAACTTAATGCTGAATTTAGCAGTTTTTGCAGATACACAGACAGATGAAATCAGAGATTTAATTTCATTGAGTGCTTTTTGCTGTGCTCTTCTAGAACTTTCTCATGAATAAGCACAGCCATTTAAGACTGCTTTGTAATTTTAGAGAGCTGTGTTATAGCTAAATTGTCCATCAGAATAATAATAAATAGATTGTATTCACTTCTTGTTTCACCAAATACCATTCGGAATAACAAACATGGAAGAAAAAAGCTCACAGCACTATTATTTAAATGTTATGGAAAATGTTGTATTTGCCCCATTTCACTATGGTGGGACTTGATTGAACTCTATTATCTTTGCATCCAACGTATTTTAAGTTGCCATGCACATGAAGCATCACCAGGACCAGCTGTGGTTTAAATCAGGCCAAATGAAGGAATTTGTCTGCCACCACTTTCAGAGTGGAAAGCTTCCCTCTAAAACAAGATGTTGGCTGTCACTTAGCATAGCAGGGAGACAAAACTATCAAAGAACCCACCCATCATTATCTTTTTTCATTTGTTGCTTCTAACTCTGTGCTTTGCAAAATAGAGTTTGTTGCTTCTAACTATAAAGGTTTTAAATTCTTTCTTCTGTAGGAAATTGTGTCTTACAAGAATAAAGTATTATTCAGTTTAATCCACTCAACAGGAGAGAAGTTCTTCTGAAAGCTAAATGCTGTTCCCAAGGATACATGCACTGCAGGAGTAAAACATCCTGAGTCCAAGGCTCAAATTCTCAAATATATTTAGGTAGGTGCTCAGTTTCATCAAGTCCAAAGGGAGATAGGAGCCCAAATTCCTCCATGATCCAGACCTAGGAATATCGCTAACAGACTGGTATTTTCAAAAAGTACTCTGAGTAATCATTGCCAGTATTCCCCTGAGAGAAATTTCACACTTACCTAGTATCATCTATATCAGCCAACAAAATACAATAAACATAAAACCGTGTGTATCCTATGGGTGACATTTCAGCATCCAGAGAACTAAGCATATAGAGGCTACAGACTTGAGGTAAATCCTACAGCTAGCTGCTTTTGTTGTGGCGATAGCATCTCTGAAAGCTGCCAAATGGCAACTACAGAGCCTTCAGGCCCTCACAAATTTCAGAAGAACAACTGGAATAAGCAAAACCACTATTTGTAGACTTTGCTTTGGAAAGCTGCTGCTATTCTTTACTCTCATCCCTGGTAAGTGCAGGTTCACAGTTTATGACACCCCCACAAGCGCCTGACCTCTTCTATTGCCATTTATCTTGTATGTGACATGTTTGATATAATTACACGTGTTTTTTTTTTTTCCACATCACAATGAGCTTTCAAGCTAGTTTTAAACATGACAACGTGGGGCTAGAGATAAGGAAATACATGTTTCAGAATTACAGAAATAATACATTTTAAAAAGGAAAAGAGAGGAGGGAGAACAGGAATACTGAGTTTTTTTGTTTACCTTAAGTATTTGCTGTCACTAAATCCAACTCTGTATGCAAACCACAGCCTCACGGCCCTCCAAAGACTTGGAAATTTTGACAACAAATCAGCCACAGACTTCTGAATCTTAACAGCAGCTGATGCTTTCAGAAAATAGTTTCTTGGTCTGCTCAGCTACCACAGTCACAAATCTGTATCTTAAACACATACTGAGAACTCTCTCTCACAGTCCAGCCCATCAATCAGTCCTTAACTCCTGTATTTATAGCCCTGTCCTCCTTCACCCACCCTCTGCACTAAGCCCTAGGGAAGACCCAGAATAAATCTAAACAAAATTTTCTTTTGCAAGCTCAGAAATGGCTAGCTCAGGAACTACAACACCTTAGTACAGGGGGTTCTACACTTCTTGGGGTTACTCACATTTGAATTATGCATATATGTATTTCTCATCCTCAACAAAATCCACTGCTGTAGATGCCCTATAGCCTCATCATTGGAGGCTCCTTCACCAGAGGGACAAATTAAAATGCATTGCAATGCATAATCTATTCATCAGTATGATGAAAGGCTTTCGGTATTAAAAAACACTATTATGTAAGACAAAACAAAGGAAAATGGGTACAAAGCGAGATCTAATTAAGAATCTTACTAAAAATCATTTCAAGTAAAAGTAACTTCTCTTGCTATAAAATAAATAAATCTTTTCCTGATAGGAGAAAGGAAATGTTTGAAACATCAATTAAAAACTTTATTTAAGAAATAGAAGCTGTGGCATCCTTTTTAAAAAAAATAAAAAATATAAAAAAATAAAAAAAAAAAAAAACACATTCAGATCCCTAACTGGACTAAGGTGAGGGATGTCTGTTGATCAATCTATTTTTTTTTTTTCTTTTAATAATACTCTCTTATCTCCAGAGAGAAAGGAAAATTAAAAAAAATTTCCATTTATGGTGGAACAGTCTCAAATATATACTGTGCCATGAAATATGTATATTGACAGGTTACTTTTAAGTCTAAAGGAGAATCAAGTCACTGGATACGTGCATTTCTAGGCACATGGAAAGACATATTAGAAGATACAGAAAATTCATGGTATTGATTATATACCATGAATTGAATATGTACCGTATATTGATTAAATAGTCAGGACCACAAAATAACCCTTAAAAATAGATCCTTTCCAGCTAGGCAACACAATTCTTGTGGAAACAATATAAGCAACCTGAAGCTTTTATTCCAGTTCCCTGGAGTCTTAAAGTTGAAAGAGATATCAAACTGAGCATCATCTGAGTGTCCTGTTTCCTGGACCTTCTGATTTTTTTTGTTAAGCACTTGGTGAAACAAGAGTCCATAAGACACAAAAATAATGCATTTTCTAACACTGCAACAGAGGCATATTTCCTCACTCCCACTCTCCATCTTTAAAGCAGCATATGGTTGAGGGGGAAATGACTTTGAACCTGACACTGAAGGACTTCTGCCCTAAGCAGGAGATGTACAGTCTGAAAACAGTCTGATGCAGGAGTGCTTAAGAGAGCACAGTACAAGAGCATTACCCAAACAAACTTTGTAGTCACTGTCACTTCATCCCCAACTGCTTGTTAATTCTTCTCCATCTGCGTGTTAACAGGTTCTGAGGTTATTTACTTACTTTACTCTCTATCATTTGCATTTTCACAAAGCACACAAAGGGGCTCACATTTCATTATACTTATGAGAGAATCATAGAATCATAGAATATCCTGAGTTGGAAGGGACCCTTAAGGATCATCAAGTCCAACCCTTAACACCGCACAGGTCTACCCAAAAGTTCAGACCATGTGACTAAGTGCACAGTCCAATCTCTTCTTAAATTCAGACAGGCAAAATCTCAAACTTCTGGATTGTTGTAGTTGCAGCATGTAAAAGAGAGAGGAGATTCTGCTCCCTCAGCAGAATTTGGAGAACTTAAATCAAAACAACACAAATCAAATACACTACCAAATCTTATCTTTTTTTCCTTGGCAAGAACTGAAGAATTCAGGCAGTACACTACCAACTACCCAGGTCTAAAAGGCTATGCTGGCTGCCAACACTTCTTGACCTGTTTCTTCATGGCTTGCCAGAAAAGGAGAAACAGTACAATGCTTCTGATTTACTGCTATGCAAGGTCCAAATGTTTGCTGACCGCACAAGATATAAATTTTACCTCCATTTCTCATACATATTTCAAGTTGTTAAATTGAATTATCCTCAGTAAGATCAACTGTGCCTAAATAGAGCATTCGTGATTATAAATGGCCTTAAATAGACCATTCTGCAGTGGAATGCAAAGTTGATATCACAAGTTTCACAAAAGCAATTTCTTTTGCTCAGTGTCCATCTTTCTAACAGCTGGCTGCCTGGAGCACGAGCGTTTCTCCCACATTTCCCGCTAAACTCTCAGGGAACAATTTAACCTCTGATATTCCAACTTATGAAAGAAGAAAAAACGTCACAATACTGAGATCATTGCAGTCAGAGCTATGAATAGATTTCAGGTAACAAGACCTTTAAAGGAAGGTTCAGCATTGCTCGCTATCTAGGTGGGGAAGATTGAAGAGAATCCAATAAAGAGGAAAATGATGGAAGACTGCAAGCCACCTCATCTCCAGTCAGAACCACAGAATCACAGAATTTCTAGGTTGGAAGAGACCTCAAGATCATTGAGTCCAACCTCTGACCTAACACTAACAGTCCCCACTAAACCATATCCCTAAGCTCTACATCTAAACGTCTTTTAAAGACTTCCAGGGATGGTGACTCCACCACTTCCCTGGGCAGCCTGTTCCAATGTCTAACAACCCTTTCGGTAAAGAAGTTCTTCCTAACATCTAACCTAAAACTCCCCTGGCGCAACTTAAGCCCATTCCCCCTCATCCTGTCACCAGGCACGTGGGAGAACAGACCACCCCCCACCTCACTACAGTCTCATTTAAGGTATCTGTAGAGAGCAATAAGGTCGCCCCTGAGCCTCCTTTTCTCCAGGCTGAACAAGCCCAGCTCCCTCAGCCGCTCCTCGTAGGACTTGTTCTCCAGGCCCCTCACCAGCTTCATCGCCCTTCTCTGGACTCGCTCAAGCACCCTGATGTCCTTCTTGTAGCGAGGGGCCCAAAACTACAGACTAAAGTTATAATATTTGGTTGAAAAACACTAAATTTCCCCATGAAGCTTGCTTTTTTTTTTTTTTTTTTTTTCCCCAACATGGCTTCCAAAGCTCTTCATTCTTCCAGCCTTGGTTCCTGTTAGTTTTGAGGTATGACCAGGAGAGTTACATTAAAAGTCTAGTAATATTAATAAAAGCGGTTGCTGAACTCCATAAGACAGCAATGAAATGTGGAAGATACTTCCTAATTGCTGAATGGTATTGAGCCCACGGTATTCTTCCCATCCACAGGTGATAGAAATAATGCTCAACAAACATTCAATGAAAGGAAAAATTCCTCTGCACCTGAGATCAGTGCCATAAGACAAAACAAAAAAATCTTAGCTGAGAATGCAAAATGGAAGAAAATACTTGTCTTAGATCTGCAAGGATATACCGTAAGTGTTGAATACACTATAGCAATAATAATTAAAAAAAAAAAAAAAAAAAAAAAAAAAAACATTACTTTATTTGAAAAGTAACTTTTTCTTAGAATATTTGTACACACATAGAGGAATTCTTCTCAGAATGATGGGGTCATTCTTGCTGTTCTCATATTAAAATCTTTTAGTCTTTCCTTGTGAAAGGACTGATGAATCCATTAATAGTTGCATCCATCATGAAATACGTTTATCTAGGAAATACCTATATGAGCACATTCAAAGTTCATTCACATTTTGGAAAGAGGCCAGATGTCATACAGTCTTCACAAGGTTGCTTTAAAAGCTAGTTCAGTTCCTTGATCTGGTTCACAGCACAGCCGTACAAACATTGTGCTGGCACAACAGATGTCTGAGGGAAGGTGAGGAAACAGGCATGCTTTATGTCATATTGCTATCAAAAACAACCTACTGTGAAGCCATAGCCCCTGTGTACAGACAATATACAGATACCTTCAGGATGAAGTCATCTGAAAAGAAAAATTTACAACACCCTACAGGAAGAAGGCAAATCATAAGTTCTCTATCTTCCATTTTCTGTAGCCTATTGTTAAACAATAGTAACCTTTCCGAATATTAGCTTAAATGAAAAGAAGCTACTTGATACAAAAAGGGGATTAAAAAAAAAAAAGGTATCCAAATGCTATATTAGCATTATAATCAACAGGAAAAGCATTGCTATAGGCATGATACCAAAAAAAAGAAAATCTGTCAAAACTGTATATCAGAAGTGATGCAACTACAAATCTATTATCTAACTTTGATATTAAGCAGGGCTACTTCCTGCCTCGGACTGGACCAAAGAATGTGCTATTTTTGTAAAAGGCATATCTATCTGAAGCCCAGAAAGGGCCACTGTTATCTAGCCAGATTTCTGGCACACAGTCCTGACTTGGATTTATTCCTACTGGGACTACAGTATGTACTTTGGAAGGAAATCAACCTAGATTTCCACATTTTCAGTGGAGTATTCATCTCAGTCCATCCATCAGAGCAGTAAAATCTTCCAATATTTAATCACTCTCGGAGTTAAAACCTGCCTGTCTTCTGTCAATTTAAACTCAAATACCTTTCATCCCAACCCATTGTTACTCAGCTGAGAGAAAGGTCTGTTGTCCTGTTGATTACAGGTCCAGAAACCAGCTCATTTTATTTTGCTTCCCCCCACCACCAAAAAAACAAACAAACAAACAAACAAACACACACTAATAGCTTTGAATTCTTGCTGAAGCAACATTTCCAGTTTAAGTCTCCCAGCTGATTTTGTTCCCAACGGATTTCCTCAATCAAGTCAATGTTCACACTTAGCCAGGAACAGGTTCACTATTCATTCTCTGAACTCCTCCACTAGTAAAAAGATTACATTTCTTCTGTTACAGGTTAAAGAGCAGTTTCTGGTGGGCAATCAGCAAATATAAACTGTTTTAAAAGTCAAAGAGTGACCTTTCTGAATGTGCACCCACAATCGTTGTTCTAAATGTCCAGCCTAGGCTGGTCCCAGGCTTGCTAGAAGTACCTCTGCTGAACACACATTTCCATTTGGAAGCTATCCATTTGGATATTTTGTAGTGGTGGTTTGTAGGATATCAATGCTGTTAGTCAACTGAGCGCATGACTTCTGGACACTGTAACTTTCTCAAAAACTCATGAAGCATAACCAAATTAAAGGTCTTAAAGAACCATATTTAATCAATACTATTACTTTTAATCTCATTACAAATTATAATTAGCTTATTTTTCATTTTTATTGACACTAACTATGCTACTCTCCTAATTCTCTATTAATCAGGTCATATAACAGCTGTTCCACTATTTTACCTGAAACTGATGTACAAGAAATCCCTGCCCCATTCTGTTTGCTTTCTTTGGTACACATTTACTGTTCCATAATTTATTTGCTGAACAGAATCCATCAGCTTTAACACTACAGAAAACTCCTTGTCCAGTTCTTCAGCGTCAGATGCACAGAACTACTGATTTTTAAGTCTTTTTAATAACGTTCATGTAGCTTGAGAATTACTGATAAAAAGTATTTCACTATAATTATATGAATGAGTTTACCTGATTATTTTTCAAAAGCTGAGCAAAAATAGCTTCTAAATACTTCTGCCATTTCTCATTTAGTCCTTGTGTCCCAAGGTTCGAAGAGAGGAATGCCACTAAAATACTCCAGTTCTACTGATAACCTACTTTTGTTTTACTGAGATCTATTTATATGGAAGATGCATTCTTACCAGTCTTCTGTGCAATTACACACAATGTAGGGCTAAGCAAAATTTATAATAATCTCAAATAAAAGTTTTTTATGGATAAAAGCTATAAAAAAGCATCTATCTGCTTGCTGTCAACATGCCACAGGATGCAGGAGCACCTTTGGGAATGGTTTAGCTGTAGGTTCTTTCTATGGATTGTCTCAGCATCAAAACACATTGCTGACATAGTCCATTCTCTCAAAGATGTATATGTATAATGATGAATATACTGTTAATTAGCTACTGCTTAAAACTGCTCATTATTGATATCCAGACTGCTGACTGGAAGAGAGAAAAAGTATTCTGGAAGGGAACAAAGAAACAGAACCCACTTATGCAGCCTGCCTACAATGAGAAGATAAATAAAATAAATAAATAAATAAATAAATAAATAAATAAATAAACTCAAAATGCACTGAAGCTTCTCCTTTAGCTGGTGCAAATGACTTGCTCCTTAATTTAAACTTTAAAGTGTTGTACATTTATTTTCACTTCTGGAATAGCCCAAACTAGGATAAAATAGAGATTTGCCTCTTGGCCGCAAAGCCCACCAAGAGATCTCTTTTATCCAAAAGTGACTGATTGTACCCAAATGATGCACTGGTCTTAAGAAAAACTGAGGATTTTCACCAATAAAACTTAGATTTGCATTATATACATTATCAACACTGTTATTACTAAGTCTTACCTGCTGTGTAAACTACCTCACTGTGGGACTAAGGTGGGGATCGGTCTCTTCTGCCAAGCACCAAGTGATATGACGAGGAAATGACCTCAAGTTGCACCAGGGGAGGTTTAGATTGGCTATTAGAAAAGAAATCTTCACTGAATGGGTTGTGGAGCATTGGAACAGGCTGTATCACCTGAACAGGCGAGCCACCATCCCTGGAGGTCTTCAAAAAACATGTAGATGTGGTGCTTAGGGACATGGTTTAATGGTGGAGTTGGCAGTGCTACATTAATGGTTGGACTTAATGATCTTAGAGGTCTTTTCCAACCTAAATGATTCTATGATTTAAAAAAGTCATGGAGGCATCCAACGAGATGCTGTTGTGGAAAATATCAAGTATACAGCAATCAGACACCATCTTTGAAACTCAATTTATCTATCTATCTATCTATCTATATATGTAAACAGGAAACAATTGATGGAAGGAGGAAGAAAACGGTTTGTAAGGAATATTCTACAGCCTGTTTTCATTTGTCCATGTACTTGTTTAAAGTGAGAAATTTCAAAAAATTGACATCCCCCAAAAGAAAAGAAAAGATGGTAAAAAATTGCAATCAGACATAAAAAAAAAAAAAACCTCTCCCTGCTTCTGCACCTCACAGAATCAAACACATAAAAGAATAATAATGGGACTGAAATAGCACCTCAACTCATTCAAGCCTAAAATGAACATTAAAAAAAATAAAAATCCATTTTGTCAACATGCAGACTATTAAGAAGTTCTCACAAAAACAAACAAACAAAAAAAAGAACACTTGAAAAGACACACGCTCAGGTTATGAATATAGATGAAAATCAGGCGTGCAGGCAAATTATCTGAACAAGCTGCTTATGCTCATCTCCCATTTCTCTCTGTTCTGCTGTTCTTGCACCAAGCCATGCCCCACACCAACCACTGACTTTATTATGGCCTCATTATGATGAAGAGCCAAGTGAGCTCAGTGCCCCGTAATCCAGCCCTGAGCAGGACACAGCCGCTGGTGGTTCACAGGCTCCCCTCTGCTGCTTGGCACACAGCAGCAGGACCCATGCCTGTGTGGGTTATTCAAACAAATATTATTCACAGGCTATTCAAACAGATTTTCCTCCTTGCCACTCAGTATATCTTCAGTCAGCAAATACCATTTGCTTCATTTAAATTTGATAAGAATGTTTCTGGGCATTCACTATCCTTATTTATTTCTCATCTCTCCCTACCAGAGAATGCCAGCTTATTTATACCAAGACCCTGATAAAATCTGTACAACACCTGTCATACTGGAGTCTTCCCCAACTTTGGCTGAGCAAGAGTCTAATGTGACTTGATATACAAATTTCACTTTCTATACCACTGCTAAAAACTGCCACGCTGGCTGGAGGATTGCCTAGGCAACTACAAAGATTGCTTGCAAACCTGTGGCTCCCCAAAAAGCCATTTTTAAACTGGTTTGTGATCCAGTGGCTCTTCTAAGCAGCCACCATCGAACCTGACAGCAGCAGAAGCCCCTGTCACACAAGCTTCCCATTTGATATAGTCTGCAGTTTGACGGCCCATCCTACCCACAGGTGCACCTGCAGCACATACAGCTGCTGCCACAACACTTTTTATAAAGCTTTTTATAAATATTTATACATATATTTATAATTATATTTTTTATAAAATTTTATAAAACTTTATAAAAACATTTTTAAGTTTATTTATAGCATGTTATACATAGTATCTAAATATATATACTATCTACAAACTTCCAAATACTCATAATTTTTACAGAAATGTACTGCTCTTTAGGCTGTTTTAATAAAATGAACCTATAGCATTTTTTCAGTAGAGAATGAAAGAAGTTCAATACTTTTCTTCCTTTAAGAGAATTCCTTCCAGCATTGGATAGAAATCCACAAATAAAGACAAACCAGGAAGGAAAGGTCAGCATTAATCTGAAGTACAGAGGGTTAAATGACTAAGACAACCTCACAAAACTTCATAGTCACCACTGCACCAGGAGCCCAGCACTGCTCATCTTCCATGTACTGCTCTGGCTCCTTGAGAAAACATCCACTTTGCAATATTTAAATTATTTGCAATAACTCTGTTTCCTAAGCTCATGAGTTTCCTGCTCATATCCCTGCTCCCCAGGAGAAATATAATTTAGAGAGAGGATCTCAAACAAACAGAGCAATACGCTAAGAAAATAAGAAGACTGGAAAAGTTATGACTAAAGAAAAACACTCTAATGACTACTCTGCTAGCTTGGGATGCAGCAGATCTGCTTCTTCTCTTATTTTCCCTTCCCATCGCATTAATAACTGCAAATTAAATGTTTTGATGTAAGTTACATGTAAAATCAGATTACCTGATTCTTTCCTGCTGCTATGTCCATCTAGAAGTGCATCAGATGCAGGTGACTACTCAGCTCCACGGACAACCTGCAACCATGGCAGCTGATGCGCCCACAGGTGCTGGACTGGGGCTTGGAGGGGAAGTGCTGACCTCATCATTGTGACCTGGAGCATGCCATTTTCTCAAAACTATTAACACTTCACAGACTTTTGTACAATTTAGTTCTTGCAAAGCAGAGATGTTTCCAGGAAGACTCAGACATCCTGCACAGGCACTTTCAGAAGCACGGGTTAAAAAGTTCCAAATGAACAGTGGTACCACAATGAGCAATAATTGTTGCCACTTTCTTCAGAATGGCTGCAACTTTAGATTTCAAATCACCAGCATTCAATGTTTATGAAAATTATAATCTTAAGCTGCTCAGTGTTAAGGGGTACTCCTCCAAGACTTTTAGAGTGTTTTGTTATTATTTTTCTCAAAGGGAGACAAGGCTGAGCTGTATGGTTTGTTATAGTCACAGTTATCAGTACAACCATGTGAAACATCAATTCTCATTTTTACCAGAAAATTCTGTGGTAGGCCAGTCCACTCTAAGAGACATGTCAATCCAAACAAAAATATCTACTGAGGATGTAGGGACCAAATTACGTTGTCAGTTCTACTACATTATTCCTGTGTATTTAATAAAGCTTTCAACAAAAAGGCACCCTAGGACCATTGTCTTTTCATTCAAAATTAATGAGCTCTATTTATCTATCAAATATGTATTTTTATTGGATCTCACATAGTTCCCTCCAGGCAAGGGCACTTTAAAACTAATTAAATAGAAACCACCTCATTCACTGCAGTCTGTGCTCAGCTGAGGACACTGCTTCCATGCTCTGCTACTCAGCCTTTTCCATTAACATGCCATCAAACTTTTTCAAATTATGTGTAACTATACAGACTGATATGAATTAACAAATCTGAAGTTAATCCTTCATTTTTATACATCTGCCTATAAAAAGAAGTACCAGTTTCATAGAAGCACAGAATATCCCAAATTGGAAGGGACCCACAAAGATCATCAAGTCCAACTTCTGGCTCCACACAAAAAGCGTAACAGCGAAAAGCATAAATTCTCTTCAGGAAAGCTTAAGAGTAGCCATGAATGCCCTAACAGATCAGACAATTAATTAGCTATGGTCTTTTGGGGACAGCAAACACATCTAGCTGGAGCATCCTATGAAGTGATACATTCATGCTAGTTCCTAAACCTTCATCACATCTTTCCTCTTTCACACACCAATGGTAATACTATATGCTGTGTTGTTTATTTCTCTAGATTACAGACAATGAGCATACTGAAGCAATGAAGGATATTAAAATACAACCAAGCTGCTGTGCATCTGCAAGGGCATCTGACCAGCATGACTAAGGTAGGCAGTATGCTTATAATGATTCTAGCAAACAAACACTAGGAAGATGCGAGATAAAATCAAATTACACAGCCAAATCTCACAAGCAGACAGTGATGTCTTCAGCTAGGGCATTAGACAGACAAATGCACAGAAGTACAAAGGACAAGTCCATGTTCACTGATGTCCACAGGACAGGGGAGCCAGCACTGTGTCAGCTGAGACAAGGGCAGGCAGTAGGGATCAGTTAAGACCTTTGAGCTCTGCTGTAGGAAGCCAAATAACAAATAATTCAACTGATTCACCTTCCCTGATATCTGTGAAGAGAAAATGTTTCACAAATAATGTGGAAAGCATTAAGATAATACTTGCAAGTTGTTTAAAACATGGCTTAACAAAATTGCTAGGTGTCAAGCTTGCCTTGTGAGGATAAGCAGACAACAACATCAGACCCGGATGGGAAATTTCTTAATTTATAGAGAGATCATTTTCACATGGAACTTTGAAGTTTGTTGAATTCTTCTTTTCTGAAAGTGATCCTATGACAAAATAGCACTTTCCCGTGATACAGAGATTTCCTAACTGAGACACAGAACATTTCTGAGATATTTTTGCAATCTGAGGCATAGATTTGTTGCCACTCTTAAGGAGATTTTCAAGAGTTTGTATACCCAGGTCTCTTACATTGTAAACAACAGAGAATTTTGCTGTGGATCCCAGGATTTTACAAGCAATCTATCCAAGGAGAGAAACTTTCCAGTGTGAAATCAGGCCTCACCCAGTCAGATGGAATCTCAAGGCACTTCCCAAAACTCACCAACACACTCAACAGAAAACGTCACAGTTCCCTATTACAGGTGAGGCGAAAGTGCTAAACAGCTTACCAAGCAGCATCAGGCTAATTAACATCATATCAGCTCTAATTGGAAGTGATTCAGCAATTTCAGCCTTACAGTAAAAGTCGTTTCAGGACTCACTGCTGTGAAAGGCTAATACTGACATCAAGAAGTGTGCGGTTATCAAGTGCTCGAATCCCAAAAGAAAGCTGTAGAGTAATTATTCACTGGAGAGTGGTCTGCAGTCACCAGCAAGAGATAAGCCAGGCATTATGTTGCTATTTTCTTCATGTTACTTTATTCAAAGTTGCTTTTGCAAGCACACGGAACAATGTGTGCCGGCTAAAGCACCTCTTTCTTACTAGTGAGGGGGACCACAATGGAGAACAAGATCTAAACGTCAGTGCCTGTAACATTTGGAGGTTCACTGTTCTTCCCAAGTTCTTTCACACAATCCAAGACCCTCATACATGTATTAACTCAACTGTCCAGGCCTCATAGAACAACATACAAAGTTTTAATGAAGATACAATTGATGCTTGCATTCTTCAGGTCATGCAAACTCTGACCTACATCTATGCTATGAGTAGTGAGAACCTCATCAGTTTGACAAACTACTTAAAGTTAAGTTCTGATGAGCATCTTTGTCTAGAGTGTGGACATCAAGGATGTAGCCAAAATAGGCAAAGAATGAGATACTTTTAAAACCAAATAAATTTCAGCCACCTCTTACAGCACACACTTTACTAGTTACTGCTGTTTAGTTAAATGCAGAGGGATGAGGAAAACTAACAAATTAAAAAGCCCACCACAGTCATTTTGTATTAAATCATAATGAATTATCCCTTCTTTGCTAGCAGATAAAATTTTTAGAGGATTTGTTCTGAAGACTGAGCCCTTCATACAAAACTATATAAAATCCACCTTATTGTGCTGTGGTATAAATACAGCAATACTTCCTTTCTAAATGAGCTATTTAAGCTGAAGTGTTTAAACTCCAGTTTAAATACTCCAGTTGTTTTCCAGAGTTGCCAACAGGAAAACTACTCTCAGGATGTAATACAATAGCTTAAACCCAAAACTGCTTCCAAACTCAGGAGTCGGTGTGTGGAGGCACACAATTGAGTGTGAAGGTATCCCACACCCCTTTCATCCCACAGAAGCCGTGCTTAATACATAACAAAAATTGTTCAGAAGAGAAAGTTCAGAAGTACTAATGGAAGCCTGAGCTATTTCCAAGGTGCTCCATTGGTTTTAGCAATTACTTTTGCAAAAGGATATCTTACACAGAAAGAGTATAGCACTGTAAAAACAAGCTCCAAGGACACATTTCACATTTAAGTCTAGTCTATTATCAAGATATAACATTTTCATGCATGATTTTATATTAAGGGAAGTTGTGTAGTCTGGGAAATAGCAGTGTAGCTCTTGCTGGCATAAAAGTCCTTATCTGTGCAATGACAGAAGAATAATATGAGTCACAGATGAAAATTTAGCTTCTCTTATACCTGTTTTTGTACTAAGTATATGTAAGTCCATAATTTTATGACTTATTTCAGAGACAGCAGCAGATAGACAAAACCTTTGCTTCCATCATGGTGTTCACATGCCCTGTGAGAGTCTGGGCCTCCGCTGAGGCGTCAGCAGTCCTCTGCTGCCATGCTTACCCCAGGGAGATGTGTCACAGAGTGACATCATCACAGAGCCCTGATGTCTGCTTTCCCCATCTCTGTCATTCCATACAGTCCTTAGATATCCACATTTACTGTCTTGCTCCTTGTGTGATAGCTAGTTTAAGCTGTATTTCAAGATGAAGCAGTGATTTAACAGAGGAAGTATTGAGCTAAAAATCTAGATCTAAATTCTAAAGGTCTGTCAGCTGGAATAATTCTTCTTGGCCCTGGTCTCTATTGCAGCCCATTAAATCACTGTGATGGCAAATTATCGCACGTAGCAAGGAAGCATATGATGTAAAACACCATCAGAGTAAAAAGGTTAGAAAAGAAATATGACAAAAGAACACAAGCCCATCTCAAGAGAAGCAAACTAAAAAGGTGAAAGCCAGCCTGCTCCATGGAACAAGAGTGACTCAGTCACTGCTTCCTCCTTATCCTGCAGTGGACAAGCACCATTTTAGTGAAAAGCTTTTGCTTTTAATGTCTAATACTGATACATCACTGAGGAAACAATGGCAGAAATCTAAATGATTTAGTACTAATGCCTAAATGATTTAGTACTAATCACACAAATCCATTTGTCATTTTAGGAAATCCCACCCTAAGTGATTTAATTAATTAGCTCTACTAATGTTAGGGAGTTCTTTTTTGGCCTTAAAATTATACAAGGCAAGGAGAGGGAGCATCATGTACTTTAACAGGGCCAGTGCTATTTGCACAATCATTCTGAAATTCTTTCTCTCCACTGTCGTTTCTCTTCTACAATCTTACTAGCCCATTGGACAAAAAATACTATTTCTTTGATGATGAACAGTTAAATCGGAACTTTCCACTGGAAAAATCTGGAGGTCTCAATGCACTTCCAAGCACCAAACCCCTCTGCTGAACACTTCTTGCTACACAATGCAAGGTCCAAAACTGAATGACCCCAGAAATACTATTTTCTCAGAAATTTTAGAATAGGGCTCTGCAAGTCAGACTTCAGGAATACAAAAAAAGTTGGATAAAAATAATATAGCCTGCTATTGCCGATTTTGTATCTCCACCTATACCGAGATGACTTCAGTAGGCAGAGTGTGTGATTTCATTAAGCTGACAAACCCAGCAGCTAACATGCAAGCCAAAACTTTCTTGGAGTAGTATGCAGTCTCAGAGGAAAATGCCAGGAATGTAAATGTTCTGTACCAACATACACGCAATCAGCTACAAAACCCTTGCTCTCCAAGCCAGGAAGGCTTATGCAAACTAAATGAAAGGAAACTAAAATGGACACAACAGGCTAACAAAAATAGGTTTCTTTCAATGAATAAAACATTCCAGACTTTAGCATGTAAAAATTAAGAAGTTAATATGACAATAGGCAAGTGAAGTTCATTTATTTTTGAATTGTGCATTTGTGTCACTTCAAGTGCGCATAAAAGGTTCTTCCCTAATTCATATGGCATTTTAGTAGTCTGCATAATACAAGAACTAACCGTAGAAACTAGGAGTCTAGAATGACTTCATTGCAGGTGATAGAAATGGAACAGCGAATGAAGTATCCATCCAATATCTGCTCTGAACTGGAAGATGATATGACTTACCAAATTATGTTAGCTCTAATTTGGAGAAAAAAAAAAAAGTCATTATAACTTAAATCTTTGCTCAAAATTACTGTCAGAAAGTCCATGTAGTCATCAAAACACTACTAAGATGAAATCTTAAGTACTGCTTCATTATTAATACAACTGCATTAACACCTTTTGTAGTAGTGATTTCTACGTATATGAAGAACAGGCTTTTCATTTTTAATCTCTGTACATCACAGCCTCTCAGTCTATTCCGTGGTCCTGTGGCAGAGCAGTTAATGCTGTGCCGATTTTACCTTCATACCTGTGTTTTGTCTCATTGACTGAAAAATAATCAAGACAAGTTTATGCTTATTTGAAGCTAATATCTAGGCTGCCTCACTTGTAAATGAAGGTGTAAATAGACTGCTTAGCATGTTAATAAGATAACATTCCTACTTCACTTCCTGGGAGTCTCATGCTCTGAGCATTTCCATCGGTGGTTAAAGTATTAAAGCTACAAAGATGGTGAAGGGCCTGGAGGGGAAGACATACGAAGAGCGGCTGAGATCACTGGGCCTATTCAGCCTGGAGAAGAGGAGGCTGAGGGGAGACCTCATCACAGCCTACAGCTTCCTCACAAGGGGGAGTGGAGGGGCAGGCACTGATCTATTCTCTTTAGTCACAAGTGATAAGATTCAAGAGAATGGAGTCAAGCTGTGGCAGGGGAGGTTCAGGCTGGACATTTGGAAGATGTTCTTCACCAAGAGGGTGGTCAAGCACTGGAACAGGCTCCCCAGGGACACAGTCACAGCACCAAGCCTGTCAGAGTTTAAGAAGTATTTGGACTGTGCACTTGGTCACATGGTCTGAATTTCTGGGTAGACCTGTGCGGTGCCAGGAGTTGATGATCCTTGTGGGTCCCTTCCAACTCTGGATATTCTATTATTATATTACTACAACAATTAATACTTTTCAGTTTCCTGACAGTCTTCTGACTATTCTGTTTTGGATTTCAAAGCAATTTAACAATATAAATGAACAAATTCTCAATACCCACATTGTAAGACGTATATTTGTTTTTCCAGAGAGGAGAGTGATGTCCTGAGTGATGCATGCAGACACATTTGAAAATGGCCTCAGCTTGCATAGCCAGAGAGCTGACAAAATACTTCACTGCTCCCACTGTGGTTCAGGATTTGTTTACAGTCCACATTTCTGAGTATGAAGACCTACATTTCTCACTTCACAGGTTGAACTGGCAGTCAAGAGGGCAAACTGCATTTTAGGATGCATTAAACACATCATAGGCAGCTGGTAAAAAGAGGTGGTTCTCCTACTATATTTAGTGTTGGTGCAGCCCTACCTTGAATATTGCAGGCAGTTCAGGGCTCCACAATCTAAAAAAAAGATGCTAAAGCCCTTCAAAGAGTCCAGAGGATGGCAACAAAACTGGTAAAAGTGCTGAAGGCATGTTCTGTGAGGAGAGGCTGAGGGCACGTGGGTTGCCCGGTCAGGAGGAGTAGAGGCCGAGTGGTGACTTCATGACTCCACAGCTCCCTGAGGAGGGGAAGCGCAGAGGGAGGTGCTGGTCTCTCTGTTCCTGGGAACCAGCAATAAGACGCAGGGCATGGCTCAGAGCTGTGCCTGGGGAGGGTCAGACTGGGCACCAGGAAATAATTCTTGCCCAGGAGGGTGCTCAGACACTGGGCTGGGCTTCCTAGGGGGTGGTTGGTGCCCCATGGCCATCAGTGGTCACGAGGCACATGGATAATGCCCTCAGGAACATGCTTCAACCTTTGGTCAGCCTTGAAGTGCTCTTGAAGTGCTCAGGCAGTTGGACTTGGTGATCTTTGTAGGTCCCTTCCAACTGAACTGTTCTATTCTGCTCTAAAATAAGAAAGGACTAAGGAAAACATAAGAATCAGATGAATAACAAATGACTATTAGATTTCCCAGCCAAATTACTGTGTTTGTTTTTTTTTATTTACCAAATTATGATAATACTTAATGTAACTGGAGGTAGGAAAGTTATCTCATTTCATGTGTATTCTCAACTCAGATAATTCAGGCTAAAATAATAACTACCAATCCACAATAATTAAGACTCTCCCTCAAAGACTCTTCCTCAAAAATAAAATTGTGTGAATTTGCAGTTGCAAATTTTGAAACTTGAAACCAAACTAAAAAAATAGCTCCATGTGTGTATTTTTTCTAATGCAACTTTTGGCATCTATAGACATCCAAAAGAAGACAATTGGCTATCTTTTTGATATGCCCTGTAAGTTCAGAAATAATATTTAAGAATGCATTAGCACACAGGTGACCCAAAAAACATCAAGCACTTTATCACTGTGCTTCCCTACCCTATTAACAGAAAAAGAAGCCCCCAAGCAAGAAGAATATAACTGTTGCAAATAAATGCCAGTAAAGTTGACTAACTTCAGGCTGCTGTTCATCAGTCAACACTAAATGGCGGTTCTCTCTGCCATTGTAGCCAAGTGAAATCTTAGGTATAGCTTTCCAGACCAATAGAAAGGGTAGGATGACTGATACAAAGATGACATCTCAGTGTCATGCAGCTTAATGTGCTGTGCACCTTCTAAGGAAATATCTATTTAATAAGTCAACATATTTTAAGCACCTGCTACCGCTTCCTTTAAAACCCCAGTTTCCTTGTGCCCTTAGTAAGCCCTGTGGCTGTTTCAGGAAACACCAGCACAGATAGAAGATAAGGTTTGATGCAGACAGGCAACGAGTGGGGAAATCTAGGAATATTTCAAGGACCTATAATTTCAGTGAACATGATATGTGGCTTCTAAGTGACTGTGATATGTTGCAAAATGAATATCCTCTCTTTCCTAATAATGAAGCTCATCTAATCCTTAGCAAGAAAAATGTCTTAATGTAGGGAGGTAGGGGAAGAACATCCTGAAAGTCTTAAGCTTTTGGAAAGGCTTTCGCTATTGCTCAACAAAATATAGGATGTATGAATGCTTGAAAACTCTAGGTATACAAGAATTCAGGCGGAGTAAGTAGAACTATAATGATATCTGTGATTATACCAGATGTAGAGTCAGAAATTCTTTCACCAAATATCTAACCAAGTAATAGGACCAGTAACTGATCTTATTAATTCCTGTTTCCACAAATAAATACATCTCACAAATACAATTATCTCATGCAGTGTGGAAGGAAAAAAATATATATATGTGCCCTGCTAAAAGTGGAAGTTGTAAATTACTAAAAAAATGCTACTTATATTAACTATAGCTTTGAAATGAATCTTAAGTCACTGGACTATGAAGCAACTTCAATTTATTATGTAAGCAAAATGCCAAGCACTACTTCTATGTTTGTATAAAAAGCTACTAAGAAAATGCCATCAGTTAACCACTCCTTTACGGATTTTCATTTGAGAGTGAAAGTAACTAAGGCCTCATCAATGCTGCCATCTACAGAGCATTTCTCCTTCCTAAAAGGATTTTTCTAGCTTTAAATTAGGACCTTGAGATTTTGCATTGCCTGATAACAAGCTGTTTGGGAACCAAGTGCACATCACCTGATCTTTCCAGTTGCAGCAATCCCAAATAAAGCTACACCCTATGCTTTTTTTTTTTTTTTTTTCCCCTTGGGAGAAAAAAAGAGAAAAGCCAAGGCATAACCATGACTTCCAAACAATCTCAGAGACAGTCATACCCACTCACACTGCTGCAGCTAACGTCACCTGCAGTAGTAATGCACACAAACCTCAGCAGTTTACAGAGAATATAAAAATCAAGGAAGAATAGTGAAAAAATAGCACATAGATAGCTGAATTAAAACTATAAAAAATGTTTTCATAGTAGCCAGGAACATTTTCACCTTTCTTATGCTTAAAAAAAATATATAAGTAATAATAGAAGATTTGTAAGTAAAATAAATGATTCTTTCTGATAAATGCATTCTATCTCAAAACATATCTTTTTCTATCTCAGCTACAACTGCTTCATGAATTCACAACTTTCAGAAGGTACAAACAAATTTCTAAGTAGTAAAGAACTAAGTGATGAATATGATAAAATTAGTATGTAAATACAAATAGAAACAGATAAAAGGATCTCCGAGGCATCATTTTGTCTTGTTTTACAGTTGATATAACATATAGTTTGAAAGGGTGTTCTGAATTACATTAGCTACAAACCCAGACAGCTTCCTTTAAATACAGAGAAGTCTAACTCTGGGAGGTACCATTACGGTGAAAAACTTTGTTTTGCTGTGTCTGTCTCCAGTCAGCTCTTCTACAAACAACAGGTTTCACTTGATTAAGGAGACGTTGGGGAGGCAAGGATAATAGACATTGGGGAGGCAAGGACAATCCCCAGACATGGACTGTATATCTCAAAACAAGACACTGGAACTCATGATAAGGAAGCGGCAGACGGACAGAGAAACAAATGTAAGGACTATAAATCTCAAAACTGGACATTGGAATTCCTGATAAAGATACAACAAACGGAAGAATTAGCAAAAGCCAGCTCTTGCAATTAAGAAACCTGCCAACTCAGCAGAATCCTGACCAAAGGTGGAAAGTACATTGTGAGGAAGACTCAGGGTCTTCCTCCCTGTGCCCACGTCCCAAAGACCCCTGCCCACAATTCTTGGGAGGCTCCATGCAGGCACAAGGTGCCAAAAAGCTAATTAGCATGAGAAGCGAGGGAAGGCGGGGATAGGTGATGAGTATGTATAGGCGTTTGTAGAATATTAATAGATTGATTGTATAAATTCAAGACTGCTTTCCGCTTTGGGTATGCATGATAGGTGGAGAGATCCCCTGTGCATCCAGCGCTGCAATAAAGAATGTATCACTTAAAGGAATTTCGGCTTCGATCTTTGAATCAATCTGTGTAAAAACACGTTTTAGCCCCAAATCACACTTGATGTGTTCTCTTCCATAGTCACAAAAAGCACTGCAATTAGGAAATTAAATCATGCATTTCCAGTGCTAAACCTTTACTAAATATACTATATCAGCTTAGCTCCACAGCCCCAGAAGTGTTGTTTGTTCTGGCAGAGGGAGCTGGCCCCACTCCTCACCTCGCCAGTCCACTGCAGACATGGCAACTGAACACAGAAAAGACTGATTTTCTTTCGTGTGTAAGGTTCCTGATGAAGTATAATTAGGTATTCAAGCTGCACACTGCCTCTGCCAGGACAGGTTGAAAACCAGGAAAGCAAATGAAGCTTTTATCATGGAGCATTTCCAAAGGCTACTGCTCAGTGAACCAGGTGTACGGCTTGCTTGGGCTCCTCTTTTGGGAGCAAAGCACTCCCAGCCACAATACCGGAGCTGTTTCCACAGCTTCTGCTTCCCTTGTTGTACAGCTGACTCTGTCCTCTTCCACCTACAGCTCCTTTTGTCCAGAGGATCCCTTAGGAAAAGTGATCCTGCCTTTTCCAAGCACTACTGCTGCTGAAAGGCCTTCCCAGTTCTGGAAGGGGAGTCAGCAGGGTCCTGTAGTGAGCACACACACCTTGGAAACTAAAAAATATTTATGAAAATGTTCATGGAGCTTCAATAATCCCCAGTATAAGTGAACCCAGCATGTAGGTGCTTGACTTCCCCAGTGGATTTTACAGTCACACGTCCTGTCATGCTGGCCAGGATTTCCAGTGAATGACACTTAAAAGCAGAACTTGTCAGTAAAAGGAGTGGCATTAACAGATGTGTACATGCAAAGCTTATGTTCATTAGTTTGCAAAATTCAGCTACTAGACAGTAATGTTCCAGTCACTTCTGTACAGCAACATAGATCAGAGACCTGAGCTGCACGTGGTAATGAAAACATAATTCTGCTGTCACACATGCTGAGCTACTGGACATCAATACTTTCCCATTGCTACTAACCAAAATAAAACTTACAGTGTCTACCGGGAGGTATTTTCTGCCATTTGGCCTGTAGCACCACACACCTGAGGCTGCATGGAAGATGCTCCTGCAGAGCACCATACAGATAACAACAACCCAGCTCATGTGCAAGGACGTTTTTCCATTTTACTGCAATGTTCAACAGGGCCTGAGCAGAAATAAACAACCTGCCCCTGATAACTTAAAGAAAGAAATCAAGAAAATTGAAAAGATCATGAAGGCCCTTAAGAGCCATTTATAGCTCGTCCCTCCATTCATTATATACCATGGCATGGAAACATGCAAGAAGATGAGCACTGGTGGAACAAGACATGTCCTCCACACTACGTATCACGCACCTCGCAGAAAACGTCAGCAAGCCCAAACAAGCAAAGTTGCATTTGTTTTAATTTCATATACACAGTTTTGCACAAATCAAATTTGTAGAGGAGTTGCTTCTATTCAACTTCATATGAATTTCAAATACCTAGTTTTATTTTTAAGATGATGGATATCTAGGAGCCAAAGATTTAGGCAGCACATCTGAGGTTTGAAAATACAAAATCTGTTGAAACCAAAATTGGCTAGTCCAGGTCTGAAATTATCAGCAGAGAGAATACGCTTTAATTAGATATTTTCACCAGCAGGTTCTTGTAGACAGCAAGTACCTGCCTAAAAAAATACAGTGTAAGAAGAAAAGCTGTCAAAACTTTTCACCAGACATGCAGGCATCAGATGGATGAAAGGGACAAATATTTTTGTAAAAGGTCATTGCAATCAATCATGCTTGCTGCTACTTCTGCTACTAAATTCCATTTGTCTTTCTTTGCTGGCCTTCTAGGGGAGTGGTAGGAGCTGGGGTTGGACTAAATGATCTTCAAAGGTCTCTTCCCACCCAAACCATCTCATAACTCTATCATTCATTCAACTTTTCCTTGTGTATTTATATATTTGAGTCCCTGTGCAAACATTCAAAACTGGAATGTCTAATGAAAGCCATTCAGGCACTACTTTGCACCTCCAGCCCAATAACCTGCAGCTTTTCCCTTTTATTACATTCTCAAACTACAATGGAATAACAAAATGAAAAATCTAACTACATAGACTGCTAGAAAAAGTATGCCAGCCCTTATCATATCCATTTGTTCAATTTAACAGCAAAGGATGCCCTTTGGCAGTTCATCCCTCAAAACAAACACCAACTCCGCTGTGCAAGTATATGTGCAATCTTTCTTAACCTTTAAAAGGCTTTGAGCACAGAAATGTAAATAGTTACTAACAGCATTACAAAACAAAGTCAAATTATTTTGCTCTATGCGTGCCAGACAATAAGTGTGAAGGAAAATGCAAAAGTAGATCTTTTTGCCAAGGGTCTGGATCAGAAGGGAAACCCAACAGGAATGGGTACCTGTGTCTGCACTGAATGTTACTTCTGATCCACACTCTTTTCTGAGCTTTCGTTTTATTGCTAATAGCATTTTGCATTCTCTGGTTAATGCAGGATTAAGGAACAGAAGATATTATGAATTGTCACTAAAATGTATTATTAAAGGTAGTTTCCAAAACTTGAAAGCTGTATGGAACATACATAACAGTAGACAGCCCACTACATCTCAATTAGGTAGAAAAAACTCTTTGTAAAACTTTATGAACATGAGTTTAAATGATTCCCCCTCCCTTCAGGAAGCTGAAAAGCAGCAGCAAGTAATCAGTGAATTCTGACACCACTGAATTACCATCTGCCTAGAGAGATGAAGTTTGCCCAGAAATGGTTAATGCACCAAGGCACAAGGAGGGGAGCATCCAACATCACGATGTGCTCAGCACACATAGGGTGCCAGGCACAGAGCAGTCCGGGTAGGTTCCTGGGTAACGCTGTAACCTTCGATTAGGAGGCTGGCCACTTACTGTCACTGCAGGCTGACAGCTAGATTCAGCATGAATCTAGTGTAAAACTTCTATAACTGCTCAGTCATAACCAAATATCTGTAACAAGATCACTGCATTACCACAACTATTCCTCTCAGTCTGGATATTCAGTGAAATGTTTCCTTGGAGCCGGCCACACCTCTGTTCTCCTGACTGCTGGATCACTGCCCGCTGCTTCAGTAACACTGAATCCTTCTTGTCTGTAAGCTCCTTTGAGGTCTCCAAACAAAAGGCACCAAAGCAAAGGCTCGCTTGCTTTAGGATCGCTGCCCACGCGGACGGAAGCAGGCCCATTTGTTTCACTGTAGTGAGTAAACAGCCCTTGCATTCGCACTAAGGCATCTTGCAGCCTGGTCCCACTCGCAGTCACTGAAGCATCATTTCTCTGAGTCTTTTTCACATTCACGTTACCCTCTTCCCCAAGCAATATAAAAATACATGTGAGAGTAGCCAGCCATGTTTCAACAAATCTTTTTTTGTATGTTAGATGGTATCAATGCACTAGCCTTTTAGCTATTTAGACATAAGTAGAATTAATAGCTTTCCTAATCATATAATTTGGGAGATTTTATATGAGACATTAACAAAAAAGGGACTATTTAATCTTATTTGAAATTCAGAAAATACTAGTGAGAATTCAGTTTAAAGGAAATAGCCAAATAAATCTTAATATCTTGTATAAGCAACCTCAATTTTTACCTTATAAAGGGATCCCTCTCTTCTGTTAGAACTAATACAAGCTAAGACTGACACTAGTGACCAATCTTTGCCTGCTTTCATTTGCCAGAACACTTAGTAATCTTAATAATTGAATATATATTGCATCTTTGTTCTGTAATAAAATGCACTTGATTTCATGGAGTATTTAAAGGCTTTGGCAAGTTCAGAAAGAAATCATAGTCTGCATCTAGGGTAACATTTAAGTATTTCAACATAAAGCCGCACCTATGGAAGATGTAGAGGCTTTCAAGTTTGGGCTGTGCCTTGCCTCTGCCTCTCGGGTATCTTTACTTCCACAAGGTTGCACTTCATTGCAGGGTTGACTGAGCAAAGGCTTGTGAAGTTCTCCCTTGGGTGCTTCCTCATCTCCGATCATGCCTATCTAATCATTTCTTTTTTCTGAGGTAACCATGTTCTCTATCTTTCTGTCATAAGAAGGGGAGGGGGGGAGGGGCTTTTGAGGTTATTAGAAATGCTTTTTAATTAATAACTATAGGTTTTCTCCTCAAAATTTTCTTGCTTAATAAAAAAAACTCATACTCATTTTTCTCTGTTGACTTTTAAGCAACTTCCAATTTCACCTTTGTGTGAATTTGTTGTAAATAAAAGATTTAATGGTCTCTTTCTTTACATAATGGTAATACACCATATAGTTATAGCACATTAAGTTTGCATAATAGCTCTTCTGTACTTTTATCTGCACAGCTGTTTGAAAACACCTTTAATGTATCTCAGAAAATATAAGAATAAACTGAGAGCAGGCAGAAAATCAACTCCCGTCCCAAGCAAGCTTTGAAATAAGAAACATCATAATCTCCCAGTTCAGCAAAAAAAGAATAATAATTCCCAGTGACCTTTACATGGTATTTTTTGAACATGGAACTCACATTTTCTCACATTTCCCAAATTGTGTGTGTGTTGTACAGGTTACCCATCCAAACAGGCTATCTGCACATCCAAACACAGTGAAACAGGTCATCTGCACACACCAACAGATATACCAAGGATTTCCAGATCGCCTGAGCAAATATCCCAGATGCTCCGCGTCTAGCCAGATAAGATTTTTGGATGAAAAGGCATGCATTGAAAACCTGGATGTACAGTAGCCCTAGTCAGAGGTATTTTATAAAGACTCTCTATTAAAGCAGAAATTTTCCTAATGCTAAATATTTAATCATGAATTTATTCCTGTTACAAACTTACAAATCTGTTTTACAAATGACTGGGTTTCCTGGGGAAGGACCTCTTTAAATTCTTCTCACTACCTTAATACTACTGTTCTACTACTTTCATTACATTTTTTTCAACGTGTTTTGATTTTTGTCAATAGTATTTATGTTTGATATCGGATTTGTATTTCCAATTTCAAGCTAATAATCCACAAATCTACATCCAGCATTTGTGGCTCTATGAGCCATTTCCAAAGCCAAAACAAGAGTGCTTTCTGATGGAAGAAGGTCTGCTGAGCCAGCTGGACCTGGCTGACTAAACGAAGCAGACTTCTTTCAGTCTCCTTGGCTCCAAATGCTAACTGAACAACAGCAAGTACTGACCTGCTGCAGAGGCTGGGAGTAATTTGGACTCCTACAGCTGGGGTCATGCACAACTGCTAAACAGTTTGCTCACAGTTCACATGCAAAGAAAACTCCATTTGGCAGAGCTCTGGTCTTAGAGTCAATGAGTGCTCTTGTCTTCTGCTCTCCCCTTCCCTGACCTTGTCCCCTTTGCTTTCCCCTAAACACACAAACTGATACATCAGTGGGGAAGTCTGTCTCACCTCTGCCAAGCCAAAGAATTCAGTACAAACCCCACCGTTCTCTCAGACATTGTGATTTTAAAGGTCTGGATTCACAACACAAAACACAGATATAATTATATTAATAATAGCAACCCATTTCTTGTAAAGTAAGAAATCATACCGTTACAACTCTGTCACTACATTTGCAGTGAATCAAACACAGCATAACTAGTTTTGGTCTTCTAACAGAGCTCACAACAGCAAATTACATTAGAAAATAGAACAACAGCAGTTCCACTGTTGGCATGTGATATCATTACCTTTCACAGGAAAATTTTGCTACAGCCCTACAAGGAAACATACATTTCAGAACAGAAACTCCTTCTAAGAGGAAAGCAACAATATAAATGATCAGCTACATAAAGAATCCTTTACTGAATCAAATCTTTTAGTTATATTTTCAACATGTGGATTCTGGCTAGACTTTGTGAGGCCCAGGGAACAGGATAACTGTAAAGAAATTTTTTTATTTTTTTTTTTCCAAAGGCTGATATGTAACAAATCCATTGGACGTGGTACAGTAGGTGACACTGAAAATCACCTCATGCTGTTATTAAATTTCCATTTTAAAACTGTATCTTTGAGGTTTCTGATATAAAAAAAAAAAAAATCCATCTGCTTAGCACCATTCAAGTCTTTTAAAATATATACAATATTACTCCTGATAATAAGATATGAAATAATAACTGTGATGACTTTGGAGCAGGAGTCTCTTGATAATTACCTTTTCAGTAGACTCTGTATATTGGACCAGCTGATTTATTGCCATTATTTTAGTGGAATACTTACAGTTTATCCAGAGGAAGGAAAGTCCAGAAGATTTATTCTTGTTCCACCTCTTGTGGCTGCTAGCACCTGCAGCACTGTTCTCAAATGTTTCCTTCTCCTTCTTTCTCTCCTGACAAATATTAAGCTCCCAAACAGTACTTAATATTTGGTGACTGCTAAAAAATTATTAGTAAAATCACAAGCGTTCTGTACTTCCTGTTTTAATATTTTGATTTTAGCTGAAAGTGGATAATCTGTATGGCCAGCAGTATCACAAACTAACTGTTGGGTGCCTGCACTGATACATACTGCTGTGGGAGAGATACTCCTTTCCTGATGGAGGAGACTGCAATTCAGACCCACTTCCCCACAGTATCTGCAAAGGCTTCAAATTAGCCAGCATACGTTAAAAAATAAACACTGTTCTTCAATTGCTCCTTATTAAGTACTCTTATGTGTGAATAATTTACTGAATTTTATCTTGCATGCTCCCTTAACAAGTGTACTACTTAGCCCATTATTACATCTATTATAAAGACCTACTGCAACGTCACCAGTTTTCATCTCCCTTCTCTAGGCTGTGAATGAGATAAGCTCTTTGGCATCTCACCTTAAAGACCTTGAAACATTTAGGAGACACTTCGGTCACAAAGGGTTTACAACTGCTATGGCCTTCTCTTCCTGAATGCAAAGAGCAGCATTTCTGCAGTTAGGCTGCACATTTTATTTTTGCCCACAAGCTTATCTCCCACACTGCTTGCCTCCTTCAGCAATGAGGGGCGGGCACGGACACCATGAAGTGACAGCCAGGAGGGGCACCACAGGGACGGTCACTCACTGATCTTGCACCTACAAACACAAATTCCTGAGCAAATTATCTTTTTTATTAAAAAACTTTATCACATAGGGCCAAAGCAACACAGTTTGTGTTAGCACATGCATAGAACATCATACAGGTTTTTAATTTAAGCTCTCTTATATCCTCTATGTTCTACCTGAGAGCAAATACAACTATCTGAAGGAGTGATATATGCATTATTTGCATTATTTGTTATATGCATATATGAACTATTTTTGTAGCTCTTTGTACAGGCCTCTATGCACTACCATCTATTTGTACAAGATAAGCACATCATAGCAATTGAATAATTTGAGCCTACTATCATTTTGGTCCAGAGAACTTTAATGGAGACCCAGAAAATACCACTTCTAAACAGAATTCAGAAAGACAGAGATCTGGTGAGGTCACCATGGCTTGCACCAAAGAAGCATCTGCCTGTGGTCAAGTTCACTGATGAAAAGGTTGTGTGTACCCCCTCAAATCTATTCCTGGTGACAGCAGAAGCACAGTTCTTATACCAGGTCACGAAGCAGGGAAAACAATCCACAGGTGAACATCGCTGCAATCAACACACAGGGTGAGTGGCCATGCCTGGACAAATGAGAAAAGCCACTTCTCTGCAGACCAGTCATAAACATTAACCACATGCTTTGACTGAACCTAGACAACCAAAAGCAGAACTGGCACAGCCTGACCAATGCAGCACTTCAGGATTTTGTGCTACACACATGTACACAGCAATAAAAATAGAAATCTGATTTCTGGACCTGTACCTATGCCATTTCTTGCCCTCTGAGTGTGGAATCTGTTCCTAGAGTTAGGAAATAAACTGTACTACATATGAGTCAAGTCCTTTTTCTTTGTACCAGAATCAAATGCATTAAAAAATAAAAAGATTCACTAAACAAATCGTTGCACTTGGCTCTCATCATTCAAAGACTTAGCAATGCTTTTGAGGAAGGCAAAACTAAAGTATTTCCCATGTAAAAGAAGGAATTACACAGTCTGCACAGAAGGGGACTTGGAGATCAAGTTGTATAGCAGCTAATTTTACTGGAATCACACATCTTAACTGCAAGATTTCCAGTGCATTACCAGCCCAGTTCCTTAGCATTAGCTAAGAAACTGGGCTGGTTACTGGTAAATGTTACTTGGCATTGTAAATGATGAAAAAAGAAATGTTCAGGGTACTTCACTGCTCTTCTGCTACCCATTGTTCACTCATGCGATGAATTAGTTAACCACAGCTCAAACATGCTCCTTATTTTAACATTTCAATAAGACAGGGAACAGAAATCACAGTTTGGAAAGTTTTCATTCATATCTTTTGTGTCAGACAAACCGTATACAGCTTGTAGACATGATACCGCCAGTTCGGGAAGGCATGCTTTTCTATTAAAGCACCTGCTTATCGGAGTTATCTATTTTATTAATGTCAGGGATTCTCTTTTTTAATGAGTTCTTCACTCACTGATGACATTTAACTTTCTTCTCTTCCTTGCTGTGGTGAAGGGTAGCAGAAGGGATGAGGGACACCTGGAAAAATATTTTGGCCAACTATGCATCCAAATAAATATCTTCAAATGCCTATGGCATATAGATGTAATTAGACAATATATTTCTTCCAAGGCTGTTTAGAGATGTGGTTGAATAAACACATCAAACTATGGAGTCTCTTAAGAGCTGAGCTAGAAAGGTCAGGAGAAAACTATTAAAATCTCTGACTTTTCTCTTTGCAAACCATGAATAAGAAAAGGACAAAAAGAAGAAAGAGATGAAAAAAAATATGTTATTATTGAAGACATACCTTTGGTACAAACTGAAACTGAACAAGGGTGTTTCCAATATTACAAATTCACCTATATTAATTTAACCTCCACCCATCAAACCTCTATATGCACCATCAAGGTTTTACAGCCTCTTCCCCTTCTCCTGGGGTCTGGTTGCATGCACCGGGGCCCAGCTAAGACCTCACAGCTCCGTAACATTGGGGCAGACTGCTGGGAAAAGTGCAGTGTGAGAAGGAGCTGGAAGAAGCCTTCTTGGGGACTTACGCTCTTTCACATGGAGCTGTGCTGAAGCTCAGGCTCTTGCTCTTTCAGGCTCTTGCTCTTGGCCCTTGCACAAGCTGTGTTCTAAGCATGCCCGTGCAAGCCACCTCCCTTCCTGATCCAGATGTGGCACTGACTGCAGAATGACTTCCCAGCCTGACCTCCAGCTTTGTCCCCACAGATTTAACTGGCAGCCACTGGAATGTGGCTGAGCCTGGGAACTGTCTCCAGACCTGCTCCACTCTCCTTGGTGGGGTATTGAGGAATTGCACACCTGGTGACAACACTGCCTTGCTCTCACTTGTGGCTCCCCTTCCATCACAGCCTCCCTCGCTGCTTGCTGACATCTGCTTCCAAATAAAACAATTGGTATTCTCTTGTTTGTTTTTCTACATTGTTAGCATCTACACAGTGATATCTCCCAGTGGTTGGTAATCTCCTGCTTCTAGTATAAATTCTGTCACCAAAACCTTGACAGGAGGAAAAGAGTTCATTATTTATTAAAGTCAGTGAAGTCTTTGAGGAGAGACTGAATATGTTTGTATACTTCTTTATGCAATCAGGACTTTGATTTGTTGTAGATTATGGTAATTATAGTTGCAGTTGTAATAACATGGTCCTGTTCTGGATTTGTGTGCAGCAGAAAAATTCCATACACATCAAATCACACAAAGGCTGTGAGAAACAGAAACCCTATGTGTAGATTCACAGGATACTCAGAAGACTAGGAATCAAGCATACATGGAAGTCATTAAATAAACATGAAACCCGTGTCCAGACCTGCACTTTTGAATAGGCTGACGATGTGATACAGCTTGAAGTAAAAGGTAGGACTGATAAACCAGCACACTGCCTGGCAGATCACAAATATGCCTCTTGAAATACTAAATATTGCTGTGCAATGATTGTCTTGAGAACGTTTATAAGCAAGTATGATTAGAAAAGTAAAATCGGAACAGAGAAAGCAATGTTGAAAAATTAACAATTCCACGTAAACCTCAGAGAGGAACATGTGTGCATGGTCGGTTGGTCAGGTAGGCAATGGTATATCACAGAACATTTTCTCTTCTGTTAAGATGCCCAACTCCCTTAGGACATTTGTCTTTGCCAGTCACTTTTATTTCAGACCACCAGTCTATAAAAAGAAAGAGCTATTATAAACTAATGTGCATGCAGTAACAGAGCTAGTATCTATATAAATAACCCTCAGAAGATAATTGCCCACTCCGTATCATCTCATGAGAAGACACATGGAAATTTGGCAAGAAATCTGTTTCAGTACAAAATTCTGCCTGAAATCTTTTTGAAATAGGTGGAAGGACAGAGGTACAACTATGAGAGAAAATAACTTCTCCACCCAGTTCATCCACTGGCAGCATGGCTTTTCCTCTCTGTCTTCAGCTTCCTTCAAACCCAGCATTACTTTCAGATCTTTGGATTACCCAAGACATATTCTGGACAGCACCCACGTCACCAGCCCACAATACCTGCAGCTAAAGATTTGGTTTGAAAAAGGTAAGAGCAGGAAACCAGCTAAACCAAGCCATCATGGAGGCAATGTTGAAAATAAAATGAATGCCTTGAGCTGAACTTATTTATGTGGCTGCGTTTTTGGTGTTCTCTGTTTTCTCCATAGCACTAGGCAGATTTTTCCTGGGGCACAAAATGGTATTTTCCCTTAGCCTGCTTCATCAAGCCTGTTCTCTATAGTGCTGAACTCTGACACAGCCATGTAGATTGTCAACCACATCAACATCAAGGAGGATCCTGCTGTGCTATGGAATCAGTCACAAAAAGGATAAATTTTGCTTTTAAATCTTGATTCCTTAAAAATTAAAACATGTTAATTTCATACATTTGTACATTTTATTCTTTTTAAGTATTCTGCTTTTGGCAGTGAAATTAAATTAAATGAAATACAGCTTGAAAAAAAAAAAAGAAAACAATGAATTAAAAAAAAAAAATGACTTTAGATTACAGGCCATGAAATAGCGACAGAGGTAACTACATCACTTGAACACTTGAATGAGGCTACTCCTCAGAAGGATATTTTCTGTAACATCCTGAATGCCCTACAGTAGTCAACCTGAATTCTCCTACCATTGAAATGGATGTGTACACTGCAAAGAGGTAACTATAAAAGCTGCTAAACAAAGAAGAGTTCATTTTTCTGCAGTTGTGAATTCCAAAAAACAGCAATGTTGTGCAGAGCCTTTTCATCCAGACAGAGTTGTCTTGGCCACATCAAGAAATTTCTTAAATGACTGACTTGCCTGTCTAGCTACTAACCTCCATAGGCTTTTTACCTATCTTGCCTAAGAAAAGTGTTTTTTGGAGAGTGCTGAAGACAGAGGGTGCTTTACTAATAGCTATAATTATGTGCTTGGGGTAATTTAGTTGAAAATAAGCTGCATAATGTTTTCATGTGGCTCTAATATTGCTATGTCTCACAGTTAGGAAAGACACAGAAGTCACAGGGAACCTACAAATTAGATAAACTGGATCAAAGCTAAGAAAACCATCTGCAGATTTACCTGTGACAACCTGTTTGCCCAACAAGACAGTCAGTGATGAAGCAAACAAGCAAAGCACTAGCATATGCTGCTCTAGAGACAGCAGTAAACCACAGTGGAAAGCAAATTTTATTGCTATGTCTTATCCACAAGTACCATCAAAATGTTTTCTTAGTTCATCACCAAAAGTGTGTACTGTGTGTTAACTAAAAGTGGCAGAAAGCCACAGGTTAGTGCTGCAGATGGGGCTTAATCATCTACCTCTACTGCCCACCTAGACCATAGGTCCAGAATAATATGAGAACATCTGTTTTTACTGTTCAGCCTTAAAATATGAAAATAATATTACTGAGTTCCTGAACCAGATTAAAGATGCACAAAACTATTCAGTCTTTACCATACTTTTTATTTCTCCACCAGTCTAACACTAATCCTTTGATTCAGGATTACTTAAAAAACATGCTATACTGAACATTCTGGAGGATGAAGGACAAGGGTGGAGGGAACAGAGGCAATACAAAACAAAAAACAAAGCAGAAAGCAGCAAACATCTTCCAAGGAAGGCTTATGTACATTACAGGGTGGTTGCCTGATGTCTTGCCTGACTTTAAAGAAGAAAAAAAATTACTTCAAGTATTGCTGAACTCCCTTGAAGCTGCAAATATCTTGAACCAGATGCCTCCATTCACAGAAGGAACTGCACCAGTATCTTCCATGGAACGATCAGAGAGCTCTCTGAAAATGTATGATAAAATATGTGATGTTTTCTTCAACCTCTCATTGTGTACACTCAGTATGATTCAATGTGTGGTAGGCTCTGTAGGCACACAGAAAGTATTGTACTCACATTTGGCACGGAAGGTAAATTAGCATGGCTTGCCCAGGTACCAACGAACAGATAGCACTTCAAAAACTCAGTATCAATGAGGACATTTAGAAAAGTGAAATCTTTCTTACCAAAATGCTCTTTGGAAAGAACAAAGCTCTCAACAGAGAAAATGCAGGAAAAGTGAGGAGTTATCCGATGAACTGGGTGGCAAGAAAACATTTCCTTCATAGTAAATGATATTCCTTTCCATATCATTAAAGGGCATTGCTAAGCATAATGACTAACATTTGTGAACAATTAGGTAAATCTCCGCTGAGATTGCTCCACGTGAAAACAGTTTTAGAGGTTAAATGTTTTAATTCCAAGAGGCTTAAAGATTAAGCAAAAATTGCATCATGAATGCTTTGGGTAATAGCATCTTGCAAACACAAAACACACTTCCACATATCTGGCTGCATGTACATATACAGGTGTGTTTGTGTGCCTATGTAACGGTTGTTTTTTTGTAACAGAAAAAAAAATACATTAATAAATTTAGAATTTTCTCTCAACTCTTTCTATAAATATTGGCAGATGTTGTTACCTTTGTTGCAGAGAGCTTAGGCTCTGGCAGGTTGCAGACTTGTCATTTAAACGAGGACATTGCATAATCATGGGAATACCATCACTGAAACAGACTTACATAAATTCTTCAAAAGGAATTGCAAACTTTTTGAATGACTAGATTTGGAGTTTGACAACTGATTATGGAGTTCTCATGTTGGACAATGTTCTGGAAGACCATTTAGAGATCTTGCTTCCGCCAGCTTTGCTTTTGCATCAGCCAGTATTTCTGCAGTTGGTGTGAAAAGCAAATCCAACACTGCATCCAAAACGATCATTCAAAAACATTTCCCCAGTCCTAGAAAAAAACATTTACACAAGCCAAAAAATTAAAATAAAAAAAAAATTACAGTGAGTTGACTATAGTCAGCAGACTCAGCATTTAGTTAAGTATTTTAAGGGCTATAAGGGGAACTAAAAAGAATAGAGCTCTTATCAAGATTCACCTCAGACCCATGTGTCAATATGCTTCCAGTAACTAAAGCTTCAAGAGATTCATTGGGCTAGAAGAAGGCCCTTTTTAAGCCAACAGGTGCTCCTGGAGATGTCATTGAAACAGGGTTTTCTATGGATTTCAGTGTATAATTTTGGCCAACATGACACAGACAAAACTACAGAATGGATAATGAGAAGGGTAAAAAGTTCCACAGAGAGAACAGATGTGCCTTTTTTTTTTTTTTCTTGTAAGGCCTAGGACTCAAAAGTTCATATTGATAATTATTCCAACAGCTGTGCATTGAACCACGTGTTTTCTCAATGCTACATAAAGACTAAAGAACTTTAGCATTTGAATGTGGGAATATTTCTGTAGCCATTTAATATTAGACACACAGTCAACAGTATAGTTTCAAGGCTTGCCTGTGCATGAATCAGGGCATCTAATAGAACAGGAGAGGCTAGACAGCAACTACGGAGCAACCCAGCCAAATGCCAGTGACGGCAGTAAGACTAACACATAAAGCTTGGAGTAACTGAATACACAATAGAAAACAAGGTGCTGAACCTGGATTGTCATAGTAAGAAGCTGTACGCCATTTTGAATGGGGCCAACAAGAAACTATCACCAATTGTGACAAAAACTGAATTATCTGATCATCAGTGAAGTTCAGAGAGAAGTTCCCACAGATGTCTTTCTATGTCTCATCCAGCTAAAGGATGTACCAAAGATAGGAGAAAGCCATTATCATTTTGGGCCATGTTTATAGGCACAGCACAAATCAAGTAAATCTGGGCAGCACTGCTAAAATTTCACCTCTAAAACTGTCTGGCATTTCAAAGCTCAGTGGTAGAAGTGTCGGACACAAGGAGGACACTTAAAGATTGAAAATTACTTAAATGGCTAAAGACATTGAATTATGAGAATTGCATTAAAGAGACATCTATACTGCTGTAGTTAATAAAAAGGCTAAGGGAGAACTAAAATTTGATTAACTGCTTTTCAGATCTCAGTATGCTTCATGTACTACATTACAGAACTGAAGGAGGCTGCTCTATGTTCTGATCATTATCAATGCAGCTAAAACACATCCTTCTGCTAAGAAAAACGATCCTGGCAAGACAGAAAAAAAAGATTTCATGCTGTGCATCCACCAGTGAAAAGAAGAAAGATTTATTTGATAAACAGAGAAATGAAGATAATATAAATCCACCACTATTTAATTAAAATCATATTAAATCTAGCAGATAATAATACACTGCAATACCGAATTAAACTCTGGTAGGTTATTAGATTTTCTTTGTGCTTTTGTAATCAAGTACACTGTGTATGTGTACTTGATACATTCTGTCACTGAATTCCTGCTATATCGTTTACTTCCTTAAAACATTAAGTCTTCTGTTTGCAATATTGGTTTATTATATTATTATAATATATAAATAATATTTTATTTATATTTTATAATATAAATATTTTATATATAAATGTGGTTATTTCCACATTTACTTCTTCACTTCTTCCAAATTACTAAAACCTTATTAAATGTATCCAGAGGCATTCTATATCACCCTGTACATTAGAGCAGAGAGAAAGGAGGAAGTTTAGAAACTATATTGCTGATATTATTTACCATACTAAAAAGATTTTTGAAGGAATTTATGGAGTCACACAAAGGAAACAATGAAAAGTATTTTATTTAATATGTCTTTTAATAAGTACTCACATATTCAGACCATCTTTGCTTGAAATATCCTTCAGAGCCTGCTGGAGTACTGAGCTGACCTGCGTGGAATTTGATGTTTCAAGTTATCTTCAAAGCTGTTATTGTGTTATATTTTTTCTTGGAGATGATATCATCTTCACCTAGAACTTTTATTTTCTAGCACTTGTAAGAATACCATTACACTTAGATTACATTATTGCTAAAATATCAGGTTTGGGGGGATATTCTTGTGCTCTTTTTTCACCCTTTTTAATTTCATGATAAACAGTTAACAGTCTCAACACTTAAGTTATGAATTCATCTCTTGTAGCATTGCAGTTCTCCACTTTTTGGCATACAGTATGCAACTGATATCACACTATATACTGCCATATAAACCCGTTGAGTCTAACTTTCTGTCTTGGACACTAAGTTTAAGAGAAGTTTAATTCAAGTTGGAGTAAAAAAGGTATAAAAGATTCAAAAATAACTAAATAATCGAATATCCCCAAGACTGATAAAAGATTCTTATTCAAAGTCACCTGCAGTCCACTGTATTTTCATTTCTGCTCCATATAAAACCAATTTTGAATAAAACTTCTGCTTGAAAGACAAAGGAAACACGCTGGATTCAGGCAACAACAGCAACTGAATGCAGATGCCTTATTCCAGCCATAGGGGATTTATTCCTTGGTTAATACTGCATTCAGTTGAGTGATTTCTCTTTTATGTCAATAGATTTGCAGCACTCACCACATTTCAATCCTCACTTTGTTTTGCTCTCTCTCACTGAAAGCACATCATCCTTGAAAATGCTCAGTAACTAAGTCAGACAAGAAAACTAGGACAACTGTAGCACTTGATCATTCCTATATTGTAATCTCAATATAAACAGAACGGTAAAAAGATAAAAATACATTCACTTCTTATGTCAAAATCTAAGGAAGGTGTTACCATCTGTATGTATCAAATACCAAATACTAAGATAAAGCCAGATTAAGACCTCAAGTCAGGCAATGTTTTCTATCATTTAAAATGCTGAAAACTTTCCTACACCTACAGCAAGCTGCAGCTTCCTCTGTTCTCCCACGTCTGTTTCACTGATCCAGCAAATCCTTCAAATGCTCAGATGCATCAAGATGAATGGTCCATGGTTAATGCAGCAGTGTTGAAATAATGAAATAATGAAACCATGACTGATAAATCCACATAAAGAGAAGGAGGAATCCTCAGCCCTGATACAACATTTTATTTATTAACTTATTATTAGGGCAAACTAGGTTAAGAGTTGAACTGCAGAATGTACTGATTCATATAGGGCTGCTTGCCTGTCAATAACATGGTAAAACACATTTGTTCTGAGGTGTATATGTCAGAGGTTATTTCCTCTGAGTACCAAAAGAATAAAAGTGCAGGACAGTGCTGTCATTTCAACTTGGATCAAGACTCACATTTTATATACCTTACAAGATTCTTTGTAAAAGTAGGTGACAACAGTATTTTGTTATCTAATAAATTAGCTATCTTTATTAATTTAACTGAACAGTGCAAAGGTCTACCAAAAAAAAAAAAAAAAAAAAAAAAAGCTGGCACATTCATAAATGGGATAATGTTTTCCACAAAAATCTTTTAACTACTGAAGGTCAGGCTCCTGGTAGGTGTAAAACTATGCAAATGTGCATGCTATAACCTGAATTTCTTATTTGACATCTACGTTAGTTTCAAGTGAATCAGAACAACCAAATTCTTTTTGTAATAAAAGTGACCACAGAATAAATGCAACCATTGAAAAAATAAATGGTTCTGTAATTAATCTGTAACCACAGGAGAAGACTGATGTAACACACCAGGAGTGCTCCTCATTTACACACCTGAATTATAAGGAAATGTTCTACATTTCCCCTTGGGGAAGAAGTAAAATATGCTCCACTGAGCTGGAAACTCACTGCTCTCAATTTTTTGCCTCAGGTTGACTTGGATATCCCCTCTGTAAAGCTGGCAGAATTATACTGGGAATTTCCAAAGGAAACAGTCACATTTCTTGCTATCATGTCATGAAGGCTTGCTTTTGTGTGTGCATATATATATGCATGTATTTACTTGCACACGCACTCCAGCACCACTTCATTCAGCCATCATCCTGGTTTCCTTGTAAGCAGATTCAACACCAGGACACTGACTACAGCCTGTCTATCATTCAGCAGCCAGCTCAGAGCCAAAAGATATAAGCATCTGTCCACAGGGGAAGTGGAACCCACAGAGGAACCTCTTAACCACCTGCCTCCCGTGTGTATTGTACACAGCATCACTTGCACTCCCACCACACACTGCTCCCTTCAGCACAGCTGTTCTAGTTGTTTACCCCTAAAAAACAGCTTTGCCTATAGCCTTCTGCAGAGACCGGTTTTTCACTCTTATTCTTGGAGCTGACACTTTGATAATGCTAATGTAGGTGCAGACCTGCACAACACATCTATCACAGGCCAAGAAGCAAAATATTCCAGGACTTGTTCCAGGTTACACCAAAGTCCTTAAATGCTTTGGATTCATTCAGTACTTTACCACTTTTCTTTGACACATATGCCAGACTTCAAAAAGTCAGCACTAGTCAGCATCGCACGTCCATACGAACAGATGTAACCTATATTGTCACCAGGGCTGTCTGGAAGAAAGAACAAATGGTGCCAAGCCCTTTCTTCTACTACTTCAAGACATTCGTTAACTTGTGAACATGAGCTCATCAAAACAGCACGCAGCTTTGAGGTGCTAAACTGGTGAATTCTTTCTCCAGCAAACTGTCACATTCTTAGGATATGATTTTCCTTGTAACTTCAGTTTTTACTGTTGCTAGATAAGAGTACAGTACTTCTGTGTTAACAAGGTTTCCCTGTATTCTCAGCCAGAGGACAAAACTCAGGGTAGGTTCTGCTATAGAGAAGAACTTTGCATCATATAAAATCTTGACCAAAAAAAGATGCAAAATTAAAAGTATACTGTCACAAGGGAAAAATTATTCAAACTATTATGGTTCTCAATTATCTGTTTTATAGATAGGAAATTTAGACAGAAATTATTCAGGCAGAATTACAAAATCCAATATGGCACTGCTACTACTAGAACTAATGCATGTAACCAACTCGTCTTGTGGAACTGTAAAATATTTCCTCTTCCAAGATTTCTACTATCTCTGATTCTACTAACAAAACACCATTATTCTTTCCCTCTACTGAAAAAAAAAAAAAATAAATCTTACATCTGAAAGCTTAAAAGTTACAGGGTAGTTTCCCTCCCCCCATTATAAGGTCCTGCTATCCTCTCTAAATCACTTTGTATTCTAGACAGTCTGACTACATTGGCAACACATCAATTACACTTCACAAGGGTTGATTGCTAGATTTATTAAATCCAATATAATTAATTGTGAACCTTTTAGTCTGAAACCCATATGCTGTAAGTACTGGAACAAGTATATCTGAAACTTTTAGAAGTGAATCATTAGTAAAACAAATGTATTATTCTAGATCTGTAAAACAGACAGAATAGACTACGTTTAACCTTACGGGAGCACAATGGGCCATGAAGTACAAAGCAAAGATCAGTCTTCCATGAAGTGACAAATGAGGCCAAAACACAGACAGACACACTGACTCCTGGAAGATCCAAATTTAGTCCATTACAGATTGTGAGTAGACTAGAATAGTAACTGATATTTTCTTCTAGAAACAGCAAATTATGGATTCAGAACAAAGTTCAGCAAGCTGTTCAATTATCAAAGCACAGACAAATTGAATGATTTCAGTTGTTATGCAGTTGCCAGAGTACAGGAAAGACCAAGGAAAGCTGGGCTTAGCACTTGTAAAACTATTCTTAAATAGTCTTATTTTTGGTAAACAGTCATTAGTAGCATTATGAGTGCAGTGGCAAAGAAATTGACCAAATGAGATACGTATTAACATACGGTTTAATTTGTTCTTAATGAGTCCTTAATTTCACAAATCTTGTGTCAGAATATGAATGCTAGCTTATTAAAGCAGATATATCCACATTTTATTATTTCTTCTTTCAACATGGATGCAATTGGTGCTGTCACCAACTGTACTTTCAATTAAATACATATTATGCCCCTTTCAGTGGTATTTATTATCATTGTTACGTCATACTTTAGGACCAAAGTGGTCAGTATGATTCCCTTTTAACTATTCATATTTTACTTTAGTGCACAAGCTGTTTATAAACATGTAAGACATACACTGAAAACTCGTAATGTTTAAGTGATCTTAAATCACCTTTTACGATTCAATATTTTTCCAATAAACAAAATGATCCCTTTGATTATTTTTTTTCAATAGTATGAACTTCCCATCAACTATGAAGATGCAGGGAGGACAGAACTAATGTCATTAATTTCACAGTCCTGACCAATTCCATACAGGCAAATCAATGTACTTTTAAGGAAAATAGCACAGCACATCTCAGAATTTTCTCAGAAGTTCTACTCAAAAGCAGATAAAAAATGTTAATTGCTCTTAAACCATCTAGGGTTTTTAAATTTTCTTCTAGCTGTTCAGCTAGAACCATAAAAGTATTGTCAATTTCCAATGATTTAATAAAAGAAAAACAGCCTGTCTTTATCTGAGACACTGAGTCCTCAAGATACCAATCTATAATGAACAGAAGAGTGTTAACTTGCAAAAGCCAACAGCTACAACTTGGCCACAACTTAAAGAAAACGGAGAACAACTTGAAGCAGAACCAGGCTCCCATTTCGTTCCCTCCAAATAAAAGAAATTGCAGCCTTTTACAATGAATATTTTCTGGTGTAGTATACCGAATTCATAGGAGAGCTGTATGTTCGGCTCTATCTAACCTTGAAAAATCATGCCCTTTTAAGTGGTAAAAAAAATACTCTTAGTAAATAACATTTATTGCAAAAATAAATATCATAAACATGTCTTTGTAGACATGGTAAGCAATATTAAGATAACACATTCATATAACTGAATGTTATTTTATTCCCAAAATGGAAAGCCAAATATGAATTTTATTATCACTGATCATGATATATCACGGTCCTGGAAAACGAAAAGTTCATCCCAGGATGCACTGATTATAGTTCTTGCAGCACACCGACAGAATTATTAGTGCTTGTCTACAAAGCACTGGTGAACAATCATCAGAAGTATTGTCTTACACAATTCTAGTGACTCTTCTTAAGGAAAGATACCTGAAACTGGGCAAGCATAGAAAAGAGCTATAAAATTAACAGAGAAAATCAAGAACCAAACATGCAGGGGAGAACTTAGCTGGTTTAACACAGGAAACTGAAGAAATCACACTAGTCTACCATGTGAATGGGATAGAAGATAAGCATTTGAAAAGTGCAAAAGCTGTCTGAATTTAAGAATGCTGCTTACAAAGTCACGGTGTATGCGAAGTAACCCTGAATAAATTTAGATTCAGAAATAGAATCATAAGAGTCCTAAAATATCCCAAGTTGGAAGGGACCCATAAGGATCATCAAGTCCAACTCCTAAAGAAAGGTGTCTAGCCATGAAAATATAAAGGCTATCAAATGTCATTCTTCTGAAAGAAATATTATGCACAACAAGCAAATTTTAATGTAATATTTGCACAGTTTTTGGGAGGGATTTTGTTATGCAGTTATTGAGATAGAAGCTGAGTGGAGTTTATGAACAGGAGGTAACATTTCCTGATAAAAACTAGTAAGGCTGCAATGTAAAGAGCTAATTTTGGTCTTTGACTGTAAGTCACAGCCCGCTTGGAAACAAGCTCATCGTTGGCCTTGCCTTCATGGTCATAGTGCAAAAGTTCTCCAGACCAACCAAAATAATCCTCTCTAATCTAAAGAGGAAAACAACAAAGGTGCTGTCAGCCTCTCTAAACATTCATCAGCAGACGGAATTAGAGGATAGCTAGTCTAGCACTACACTGTGCTACTATTTTTAGATTTTAAACCAGATGGACACTAATACTTAACTATTAGATTTTTTTTGCTTGATTTGTTCTAACTGATCATCTCAGTTCTGACTCAACCTCAGACAAGTGGTAGCAGTGGCACAGAATTTACAAAAAAAATCAAAACCAAAACTGATTACAATTATAATGAGAGCAAAACACACTAAAATTGAGACTGAAAATTGAAAAGCTTGGCACAATAACCTGAAATACAAGTAAAAAGCAGAGAGTTTTCAACCAAAGACAATATTTCAAGGCAGTAAGACCATGGTTAGGAAAGTTCTTGTCAAAGCAAAATTATTAAATATATATATATAAGTTATAAACTGTACAGAAACAGGTGATGAAACAAAGATCTTATTCTGTTCTGCTCCATTAGAAGACAGCAGTAGTTTGCAGATAGAACTGAAGAGAAAAATCAAGACACAAACCTTTTGCTTGCATTTTATGCCCTTCAGATTTGCTTCTATCCCTCTCCAAAGTAAAATGCTCTTTAGTGTAAATCATGCATAGATATATTGGCAAATACATTGTCAGTCATATACAAAATTCTGTCCAAGGTCAAGTTTGCAGAAGCCTGATGATTCCAGTCTCTAAAAATTCATATTTTACAAATGGCCTTAATTTTAAGCAATGAAGACATCTGTTTGTACAAAATGACTCAACCAGCATACTTTTATAAGCATCCTTTCTCAGTCTGCTTTATTGGTGTTCTTTACATTTAACATAATGTTAAGAAACATTAGAATTTTTCTAAATTTGTTAAGCCCATTTGAAGGAGTATAGGCTTCGCTAAGACAGCTTCCAATGCCAACAATGACATCATTTAGTTTCCACAGCAATTTCTGACACACTAGAAACTATATGCACTGCAAAAAGTAGCTAACTATTGCACTCTAACAACTAATGGTATGCAAGGCCACAATTTAAAATTCAGTATGTATCCTAACAGAAATATAAGGGCTGAGTGGAAAGGAAGCAGTAATCAAACATAGCTTACCAAGCTTGCTTATAATAATCAAAATCATTCTTTATCATAAGACATTGTCTCATGAACTGTAGCTCTATAGAAAAAAAAAAAAAAAAGGAAAAAAAAAAAACTCTTATTTTACCAATATGCTGAAATTAATAGCTAAACTAGACCTTCAACTATCAAAAGCTGTCTGCCCTCCTACTAGTAGGAGATACAACACTGATTTTTCTTTTAACTTGGTTTTCTGTAGTCAGTGCTATGGCAAAGGTTGCAATGTAACTAACAGCAGATATTGCAGTAAAATCCTTTAACATTTACAAAAGAAATTTTTAAATTAGCCAAATTTGTTCAGCCTCTCCTGAAGTGATTATGCAACACTATAAATTTGAGCAGTACCATCTGGAAGGAAGATGTACAATGCACATGCATCCATTATTCGTACATTTTCACGCTTTACCAAGCCTCTGGGGGAATGTATTTTACCATGATATTTGAATTGGAAAAACATCATGTAAGGTCTCAAATTTGAAAGGAAATTGGTTGCATTTAAATACATTTACAGAATTAAAAGCTAAACTCAAAATATAAAGTAAAAAATATATGCACATTTTCTAGCAAAATGGGTAAAGGAACAAGGGTATTTATATAGCTGCTTTAAACATCTAGTTTAGGTAGCTACATTTTCCACATGAACACTGCAGAAAGTCTGACTGGTCAATCACCTCCTACCCTTTAATATCTGCTTGGGGAGCATGAATTCTTAGCTTAAGCACAGGCAAAATGACTAAAGGAATTGCAAACGTTGTGTATTAATTAGATCTTCATCTCATAGTACTGAAGGCTTACTTGATTTCAAGATCTCTTTCCTTCGCTATGCAGAAATATGAATAGGTGAGTACCAAGCAAGTCTTGGGAATAAAGTCTAGGAGAGACTGTAAGCATGCACTGAAGGACAGAGGGAAAAGAATGGCTTGTGAGAGCCACACAAAGATACCTCTTCATAATGGATTTAACAGAAATGTGGCCGGTATTGCAAACATCAAAATGCTAGGCAATTCTGTTTCTCTGGATACAACCAGGTTCCTTGGAATTATGTGGGCCAAGTACAACTTATTCACCACATCCCAAATATACCTGTAACCACACACTTACAGGAACCAGCATATTTCTGTCTGAATGCAGCATTTCTACTTAGCTGACTAAACTATGTCCTATAGATGCAGTTGAGTATTACTCATTAGATTTGTGGATAGGAGTGAGATCTTTACTCGCACCAGTTGAGTCGACTTCATAAAGTGAACTACCTTTAGCAGCAGATCTATTATGATAATAAACCTTCTTCCTTGTGCTACTCATAAATTATTTCCCATTCTTGTATTTCCAGAACTCAGAGGCAGAAGTGGCTTAACGGTTGACTTATGTCTTATTCAAAAGTGCAGAGAAGAGAGCAGCAACAAACAGAGCTTCACTGGAAAAATCCAGCTCCTGTTTGCAGTGAAGATCTAAACTAATTTCCTATATACATGTAGATGTATGAGCCTTTCTTTATCAACACTTTTTCCTCAGTTACCACACAAGTGCAGTCGTGCAACGCACTCTTGAAAGGATCATGCTGAAATTCTGCACTGAAAAAAAACACACAGAGAATTTGGGTCCAGACAAAATTATGTGGCTCACAGAAGAAGGAAAATTTAAAAATAAAAATAAATAAAAGAAAAGAAAAAAAAATTACATGTACCATACATTTACAGCTATTTTCTGTCCAGCTAAATGTCAGAAGTTGGAATATAAAAGAAAAACCAATACAGCTTTTCCTCTCTCACTATTTATGTGTCAGTGTACAGTTTATACTGCACAATCCAACAAATAATTGTTGAGACTTAAGCAACAAATCATCAGAATAGCAATGGGCTTAATACCTAGTGTAGCAGCCTGAAGGCAAGCAGTGGCTAAACTTGACTTTTTTCCCATCCAAATTACGAAAATGGTGCATGACCAGGTTGCATTTCAGATGGACATTTAAGTAACACTTACACTTACAAAATTGCTTCTGTATTTCAACTACAAGCTACCATTACTTAAAATGTAAAGTTTGCATTTATTAAAATTTGCATCAGAGTGTTCTTGTAGAGTCACAAAAATTTAGAAGAGGACAAGAATGTGTTGCAAAACCTCTAGTGACTCCAGCCTATTTTGCTACAGAAGTCTGTTTCACACCTCTCTATGGAGTAAAGAAAACACTATGAGAAAGCTCTGAGCTTATCTGTTCAAGAAGGTGTAAAATACATTAGGGAAGTGTGAGAAGAACCGGTAAGAGAACCATCGGGATTTTCTCACTGGGTGCATTTATTTGAATGTCAGCAGTTTTAATCTAGATCACTCATTATACAACAGAACACACCACATTCACTGGTGATATGGGAAGACCACCTCTTCAGCCTGGCTGTGTCGCTTCTCTGTTAGCTCTCAAAGCTTGGGAAGTCAACTATCTTTATAATAGGAGTAATAACCACAAATTAATGAGTTGTATCAATAAATACCCTCCTAAAACATCACTAAAGCTCATGGCTATGAAATGTTTCCCTGCAGTGTAATTTTTGTTTGCTTGTTTTCATATTTCACAGGTAACCTTACTCATACTGCAGTGAACTTCCTTGAATCAACTCATATTTAAAGTTGGTTTTTTTCCACTCCCTTTCCCTATTAATGCTTTTAGACAAATTCACTGCACATTAATTTTCATTGCTTGTTCTCTCATGCAAAATAGGCAATTATTTCTCAATCCCAGTAAGTTTTCTAAGTGAACTAGTTTCTAGCAAGTTGGTTAGCAAAACCTGCTACAAGGTTCCCATTTTAACAGGTGCATGCACAGCAGTTGGAATATTACCTTAGTTTAGCTGATACGTTCACAGGTTTGTCAAGCACACCTGATGGCAGGGTAGTAAGCAAAACAGGGTGCCCTTCTTTACCAGGACATTACCTGAGAAAACACTACCTACTGTTGTTAGAACTAACACAGAAAAGAGTAGGGTGTGGGGTTCCTTTTCCATAGTTTTTGGAGAGTTTTTTTTGGTTGGTTGGTTTGATTTTTTTTTTTTGAGCCATCCAAATAGAACAGAAGAGACTTCGAGAAATATTATTGCGTAATTTTTCAGTGATAGGGAAATCATATTTGACAGTAGAAGTAGCCCAGTGAAACAGTTTATCAGAACAGGTGATTTACAAAGCCCTTCTCTTGTTCTTTCTTCAACCCAGGTGGAATTACTGGAATTAGATATGTATTCTCTGTCCTACCACAATTCTGTTCCTACATGATCCTAGACACATCTCTACAAGTCCACCCACCCCCATTCCAGCCTGGAGGTTATGCACATTGCAAGTGTTGGAGCTACTTCCCAACTCACCTTCCTGCTTGCCAGGTGGGTATTGATATTGTTTAAACTCACTTTAGGATAGAATAAATCTTGTGGTTAAAAATTAATGAGAACAAAATAGATGACATCTTGTTATCTGTCGACCTTCTGTTATGTTGAAGCCTCTTGTTAATTGAAACATCCCGTTACCTGTTGACCCTCAGTTAGGCTGAAACTTGAGATAGCTTGAGCCAATTCGGCATTTCTGCAGCTTGGAAAACAACTGATTCAGCCAACCTGGCATTCTTTAAGCAAAAGGTGAAAAGTGCATCATGAGGAAGACCTACGATCTTCCTCCCAAAGACCACTGCCCACGTCCCAAAGACCCCGGCCCACAATTCTTCGAAGGCTCTGCGCAAGCGCAAGGACTGATAAGCTAATTAGCATACAAAGCGAGAGTAGGCGGGTTTAGGTAATGAATATGTATAGGCGTTAATAGAGTATTCATTGTTTTGCTGTATAAATATGAGATAGTTTGTTACTTTGAACATGCACGATAGGTGGAGAGAACCCCTGTGCATCCAGCGCTGCAATAAAGAATATACCACTTAAGGAAATTTCGGCTTCGATCTTTGAATCAGTATCTCAGTCCCCTGCTTATTGGTCATAGGTCACTGGTATTTAACAGAATACTGTGAGAAGCTTTTAGGAAACTGCAGAAAAGCTTTGTAAAAGAAGGATAACTGAAGGTGGGTGGTGATTTCTCATGCATGACAAAAGCACTTCTGATTCCTGACCATCCTGTTCCTTTGCCTTTAACACTTCTTGATCAAAATTCAGGCAAAGCAATTAACAGTAGAAAAAAAAGGGTTCTTGCTTTATGAACCAGTAGCTTCACAGCATATGACACTGCTTTGGCATCTGTAAAACTTGAAGATGTCATGAGAAACTTCATAGTTGGTAAGCCTTTTACAGACACTGGCAATCTTAATTACACACATAAAGTGATCTGTAGCCAGGGAACAGGTATCTGTACATTTGTATTGCAGATAAAAAGTTTAAAAACTAGAGCCCCAGCCAAGTAAGAAGTGTTTGCATGGGTACCAGTCTGTCAGCAAAGGCGGCAGTTACTAACATGTCCTTAAAAGCATCACTCTTAATTTAAGCATCAAAACCAAACCTCTCCAGTGATCCACTTCATAAGCAACTTATCGGAATAGATACAGACTTGCTCTCTTTGCCTTCTGGTCCACAAAATGGATCGCAATGAAGTTTGCAGTGAGGTACTTACGAAATACCAACAATAATTTACACTCAAAACAAGATACAACTTGTTTTTGATACAGATGTCTATAAAGCTGCAATTCTTCCTCTTCTGGAAGTTTCAGATGGTTACGTATAGCATTAAAGTATCAAGAAAATAAATAGAAAAGTTTTTCTTTTCGGTTATTTCTTCAGCCACTTTAACAAGCTGAATTCAAATCAAGCAAACCTACGCCTTTGTCCTTCTATGAAAAATGAAAACATACTTCCAAAGGAAATGCTCAATCTAAGCTGATCCTTGGCCACAAAAGTTACTCTTGAAGGTTAATACTGATTCTTGGACAGTCTTCATTGCATCACATTAACGCAGAAGGCAACCCCGTAGATACCTATAGGTACCGTAGAGACCATAGGTAATTGTTTATGTTCTCTCAACAGCAAATTAAGTGTATTTACACATATGAAAACTCACTGTAAGCTGACAGATTGGAGCTTCTGTGGGAAATATGCACATAAATTTTAGGTTTCATGTGAGCTGTAGCTGAAAACAAGTGTGCTGCCTGAGATTGAAATCTCCCAGCTGTATTGATTTTCAGAATGGAACATGACTATTAGCTATTCACAGACGCTCTCTTCATGCAGCAGCAATCTGCTCTCCCTCCTGTCACAGGAAAAAGGGCACTGAGAAGAGAAGAGCTACCGGTACAGCTGGAGGAAAAGGATTCCAGGTATTTGCTACAATGGATCTGAATGAAGACAGAAGAAAGAGAAGAAGAACATTTGTTTAGTAGTGCAGTAGTTCATTAAGTTTTCAGTCTGGGCCTTTTTTTAATTAAAAAAAAAAAAGTAATTTCATCAATCTCTCTATACCCATCCTACTCTCTTCATTATATATATATATCTAACTCCACTATGCAGCCTGTCTCTCCTCTCCTCATACACAGCAGCATTAATCATCACCCCTGTCACCCACCCCAAAAGCATCTCAGCTCCAGCTTCCAGGAGGAGCTTCCTTCATCCTTGTCATTGTCTGGTCCCGTGCAACCATCCTAAAAGCCTTGCACTGAGGCTTTCTCCTCTCTGTCCCGGTCCTTTCATCCACTGCAGGTTCACTGCAGCTCCCACAGTGCATTCCGTACCTGAGCTCTGCATTTACAAGGGCAGAGGAAAGCCGAGGACATGGGCCTGTCCTTCAGGCAGGTTCACACCAAAACAGCTTGCAACCCAATCCCAAATCCCTGCAGCTCTCTTCAGGTTGTCTTGTCTGCCACTTCCACAAAGTAAAAGGCTCCTTGCATGGTTGCCAGAGAAATTTAAGAAGGGATTGTGCAGCCAAGCAAGTGTGGCAGAAAACAAACATTATTGAAATAATGATGTAGAACTGCGTACATCCTGAGTTTGGCAAGCTTGCTGAGAGAGCCCTGCTTAGATTCATGGCACTGGTGATTTACGGGGGATGTACACAGGTGACCTCTGGCTTTGTTTAGATCCATGACCTCAGTTGGCACCATCCCAGCAAGTGAACAAGTACAGAAGCCTACTCAACTAATTAGTCCCTTCTCACCAACAGCCCTGTACTATACCTTCAGGCATGATTCAGTAACGATGGCATTGAGCATCTCCATCGATGGGATGTCCGTATGTACTCTGTGCCAAACTGCATGCTGTAATAGTCTGCAGGAATTGCATTCACGATCTCAGGCAAGAAAAAAAGGATGTTCCTCAGAAATAAATTATGAGCAGAATCATTTGATACAGTTTCACAACACTCTGACAAGGAAGATTTACTTCAGTAAGTAAGGTACAAGATTAAATGTGCTAAGGTTCTGTCTCCTGGGCAGTCAAAGTCCATAGCACCTCCACAAGCTCTAAGTTTACTCAACTAGAAAACACACAAATAAAACCTAACATTAATGATGTGGCAGACTGACATTCATGGATGCTGAAAGCCAATGCACATCAATGCTGACCTAGAACAACCGATGCTACAAGGGAGAGTGTTGTCATCTCACAACCCACAGATTGCTCTGTATAACACAAGGGCACTTCACTGGTCATAGCTTGCAAAGAAAACTAGCTGTTTTAAGTGCTGTCACAATCACAACTCTTTTCTCTTACTGTAGTCCTCATAGCAGACAGAAATGAGAAACCTGTCATTTCTCCCAAGGTTACTCTGCACACTCCCACACGAGAGAATTCCTAACCCCGTGGGCACAGATCTGAGCAAGTTATAAATCACCCAGTTTTAGGAAGAACCAGGAGACACTCACAGTTGGTACAGGCACTGATCAACAAAAGTTTCCCTTTTAATTCCACTGTCAGAGGAGCTCCTGCCCCAGCACATACTTTTAGGATAGTATCAGGACTCCAATGGCAGGAGCAGTCCACTTGACTCAAACTCCTGTTGTTTGTGCCCAGTACCAGCCAGCCCAGGGCCTCTCCTGGAGATAGCTGTCTTGTTACTTACACTCATCAGCACAAAACCCACACACCAGATCAGCTGTGCAAAAAAAAAACACACAGTGGATCCTACCATTACAGAGAAGCTACTGTTGCAGTAGCAACAGCTTCATACAGACTGAGTCAGATGTTCCTAATGGATAGTACCTTAATTTTTTTCCATGAGACAAGCAGTTCTTACAGTCCCTGAAGTTTGTAGCTAAAAGCCTCGTGCAGGCAACAACTGAAGCTTCAGCAGAGAAATGATGGCTGCTAAATCATCCTCTTTAGAAGCAGGAACCGGAGACGCAACATTCCTGTGATAGCATTTTCAAATGCCCATGAGCTCTCATGCAATTTGTGTCACAGAATTAACTGTGAGATAGGTCTCCATTGTAATAAACCAGGGGATTCCTTTTGTTCACCTTCAGTGTACAAAAGGATTCAAAACACAGTGCTTAGAGAACTCTTCTGCATGAAAAGTCCATTTCCCCCACAAAATATTGAACCCAAGTCCTAGATTTCAATTTCTGCAAGGAGTTTTATGGCTAGCATTATACCAATGAATCCATCCTTAAATATATCAAGCAGATGTAAAATGATATAGTAATATCTGTCTGAATATTCAGAAGATCAGTTAATCAAAACTGTTCATCTCAGCGGGATCATTAGAAAGTGCATTCTCATTTCTAAGATGTAACTTCCAATCACTACTGATCATTCGAGCAAATAGAGCCAACTATTATGCTTATCCCACAGCTTAAGTCACCTCCCAGCTGTGTGCTGCATCCTCCAGTTTCACTTATTTTCTCAGTGCTGCAGTTATGCATGAACATAAATAATTATGGCACAATAAAAAAAAAAGAACCTTAAATAAATGGGATTTATTCAAACCAAAATAGTTTATATGAGGTAAAGCATGAAATTCTGACAGGTAAAAAGTTGCATCTATTTTTAACATTCATTTTCAGTTTAAACATTCCAAAATAAAAATAAACCTAAAAATTATCTGTAACATTTCATCTTTCTTAATATTAGCTTTCCACAGCCTTAGTTTCCATTTCAATTGCGTAAGTGTACAGGATCTAAGTTAAATCTGTTTAAAAAAAAATCGTAACTATTTCATGTGAACTAAAGCATTATAAATACAAAGCTCATTAGATCCAATTAAACTTATTTTTTGCAATCAGGCCAAATGATTTCAAGCAAGATTTTAAACAAATGGTGAATTTTGCAACTTCAGCTTTTTTCATCAACGTGAGGTAAAAAAGATGGTAGCAATGGTCAGTGCTCTTCAGTACTTAAGAGAAATCAACAACACTTAATTTTGCTTCAGATTAGATCCTGCATGTCTGAAAAGGTTCAATCCATGTTCAGTCCAAGAACCCACTTACCCTTTCAGTGGCACACAGATTCTCTAACACAAATTTTAGCTTCACATAATTCCTGTGTGCGAGCACTTGAGGTTGAGTGCAGGAAATTGCAAATGCAAATGGAAATGCAGAAAATTACTTACTTTCAGAAACCCACTCTGTCCCCTGAACGCAAACCTTGGTACACCTTGATACACTGCCCAAAACATTGCATATTCCCATAAAGGAATTGGTGTACTTTAGAATAATACTCCTTCTGTTCAGGCAGCCTTGACTGCGTCTGATAACATGGTTGCTTGTAATACTTGCATGTAACCACATTTTGGAAACAGGACAGATAACAGTGGGGGAAAAAGAAAAGAAAGGAAAGGAAAGGAAAGGAAAGGAAAGGAAAGGAAAGGAAAGGAAAGGAAAGGAAAGGAAAGGAAAGGAAAGGAAAGGAAAGGAAAGGAAAGGAAAGGAAAGGAAAGGAAAGGAAAGGAAAGGAAAGGAAAGGAAAGGAAAGGAAAGGAAAGGAAAGGAAAGGAAAGGAAAGGAAAGGAAAGGAAAGGAAAGGAAAGGAAAGGAAAGGAAAGGAAAGGAAAGGAAAGGAAAGGAAAGGAAAGGAAAGGAAAGGAAAGGAAAGGAAAGGAAAGGAAAGGAAAGGAAAGGAAAGGAAAGGAAAGGAAAGGAAAGGAAAGGAAAGGAAAGGAAAGGAAAGGAAAGGAAAGGAAAGGAAAGGAAAGGAAAGGAAAACCTGCTTGCTACTGCGCAATGTAGTTAGACAAATCTATAGAATAGATGAGGGGGAAAAAAAATCTTTACCTGAGCTCTTAATTTACATTAAAATTAAAAGTGGAACATTACAGTTGCCACTGAACAAATTTGGCTTATCTTCAGTGTAGCTGCATATGAGAAAAAGCAAGTTTCATTTATATATCTTAACAGAAAGACAGAGCCCGGAGAAATTCTGTCCCATATACCAAAGACAAGATGCTCCAAAAATGAGCTTCTTAAATTAAAAACAAATTAACAAAAAACAGTATTCACAGAAAATAGAAGCCAGAAAATAAGCTACAATCTAAAGTTTTACTTCTCCTGTACTCTCAAGTCTTCCCTCTACTCACCACTACGTGAGACATCTGCATGCAACATGCTGAAAGCTTGTAATCTGGTAATCTGGTAAAAAAACTTGGTAATCTGTACCACTGGTCTAAAGGACACACAAGTTTTTTAGCAAAATCTGTCTTCAAGAGTGTTGCTAAATATTCTACAAGCCATCGTTAAATGATACTGCATTTAATATTTTGAATGAGGGACTCTGAAGCTTTACCTGATTAAATAGTCTTGAAGATCAGCTTGAGTTTTGGAGATGTTGCTGCAGGAGATCTATACCTGACAGTACTGTCACTGCAAACTCCTGGCAGGAGGGACCAAGAGGGTAAAACCCTGACATTGTGAAAGTCAATTGCAGGAGACTATAAAGAGATAATGAACTTGCACAAACAACCTCCCCAGGTGCAGCTGTGTGGTATAGGAGGCAGTAGGGCACAACCCAGATCAACAGCTAACAAAATGTGGGAATAGAAATGTTGTTTTTGCAGACTTACATTGTTTAGAAGGAGGGAATGTGGTACTGAGATATGCTTATAGTGATAAGAAAGTTTAGCAGGCGACCTTGTAAAATGCAGACAACCAGACTCCTTAGGACAATTAGGTGAAAATCACGGTGTCAAGTCAAGTCAGGTAAGTGAAGAAACATCACCACTTCAAGCAGTAAAAATGTCAAAAGAAATTTGAAAATTTAACAGGCCAGCAACTGAAGGCTATGCATTGTTTGTGAAGCATCAGATAGATTGTGAACCTGGATTACCCACTCAGTGGGCAAACAGGGGAGGGTCCTGCCATCAAAAGGTATATAAACTGTGTTTTGGAACTAGTAGATGCGCTCTCTCCTGCTTGTGGGGCGCCCGCCATTGCAATCGCGAATAAATTACTACTCCACTGAGATCCTCGCCTGAGCCTAAGTTATTGGCTATGGAGTGTTTCTCACAAAAATACTGGAGTCAGAGAGGAAGGCAGAGTCTAACCATGAGGAAGTAAGATCTGAATTTCCACCACTTTGCGGCATCTCGGCAGAGAACTCGAGTGCAGTGCAGAGCCCTAAGGCTTCCCAGACTGCAGGGGAAATAAAAGCTTCTAACGCTTCAACAAGAAATGCAAAAGAAGAATTTTAAGGAAAGTCAGTCTAACATGAAAAAGAGAAACACTCATCCCACATTTTCATGCCCTCTTCTATACATCCCATCTGAAAAGCTAACTCCCATGCACAAAATAGGAGGATGGTCTCATATATTACATTTCACGAGTTGAACTAAGAATGTTATAATCCTCACTTTTTTGTTACATATTTAAAATAATTAAAGCTGCGAAAGCTACTGGACTCCAAGACACGCCGTAAGTACAAAGCAGCAGCTTGTGCACAGCTGTACCCTGCGAGGCAAGTCCCAAGCAGACACGGCTTATCTGTTTTCTTTGCTAAAATAAGGCAATCTCTCTGAAGGAGCTGTCACCACTAATGTAGCTGTAACTTGCACTTGTGACATGTCATCGATTTGAATCACGAGAAATGAAAGTTAAAGACTGAAAATTTGGCTGTGTTTACATAGAAGAAATACTTTGCTAAAAGCACTCTACTGTAAAGCCTCTGAAACAAAATAACCACGGGCTGTTGTCTTAGTTCCTATAGGTGTGTTCAAAGAAGCATTCAAGTATCTGTTTACTTATCATTTTAACACTTGTTTTGTTTCCTACAATAAACTGTGGATGTGCAAATGACAAATGCCAAGTGCTTCTATTATCTTCAACTTACACGAAGCATATGAATAATCATGTTATCATGCATATGCAAATCCAAAGCCTGATAGAGGCAATTGTTTCAGTTCTCTCCCTAAAACTTCCCTTATTTAAGTCATTCTGGAAGTCTTCCCAAAGATTTAGCCACAGCTCAGCTGCCTCCCCTTGACACATACCTTGTTACTAAGCACAAATCACAAAATATCCGGGGTTCTGCCCCATCTCAAATGGGGCATCTTCATAGTTTCACCAATACCATCATTTTTGACTTTGCAGTCTGAACTACAATTAATTATCATTAAATATGATTAGCAAGTTTGGAGGAAAAGCATAAAATAGGTGATAAAAAGAGGCAACAAGGTATCTATTTGTGGCCTAACACTGTGTTATATATGGAGTGGTAATTCGTGTCGAGAAAATGGTTAATATTAATAAAGAAGGGATTTGGGAATGTGGCCATGGGGGTCAGAAAAACCCGTGGTTGGGATAACATTTGACTCTTAACGATGAGGTCATCAGGAACGTAAAAGAGTTTAGAGAGAACAAAGAAGGGTGATTCAGGAGACTCCATGCAGTCTCGGGTTGCTTGTTCTCCAGCCGTTAAGGCATGGAAGTTTCTGGGTGTTTGCTGCTGTTGTTATATTCAAAGTTGTTTGACCAATGAAAAGTTGTTTTGAAAAGAACTGCTGTGGAGAGAAGGGTATAAGAGGGGAGCCTACCCTCATGATAAAAGGCAAAGAAAAAAAAAAAAGGCAACACGATGTGATGAAGTTATGTCATCAATAAAGAAGCAGAGAGAAGGAATGAAAAGGAACAGGCTAGCAGAACGGAGACCAGGACGGGAACAGGCACATTGATTGCCTCATGAAGATAGGTTCGGCCAAACTCAGCAAACCGCTCAAAGAAGCTCATACTGAAAGTTGCTGGAAATAGGCGGCACTGGAGTTGGAGAGAAGCTCAAGCTGAGAGAAGCGGACCTGTGCACACAACTGCCTCTCGCTGGTAAGCAGTTGCGCATCATGGGGAATCATACGTCCTTAGGAACAAAGACTGTCCTGGTAACCTTACAGCTTATTCTCTTTACTAACAATGGACAGTTTATGATCCTGAAACATGGAACCAAACTGATGTCAAGGTGTGGGACTCTGCAACTAAAAATGACAAGATTGCAGTGGGATTGCTCAGCACCTGGCGAGCAATCTCTGAGGCCTTAAAGAGCCCTGTGGAGCCACAGTCACAAACGTGTGGTTTGCCAGACGGTGAGGGAGCTGCGGGCTCCTTTACTGATCCGACTGCTACGCCATGGGCCCCTCTGCTGCTACAGCCATCGAAGACTTTTGCTCTTACGTGACCTGGACGTGCCTTTTGACCCAGGCCTATTGGCCTTGAAAAGGAGATGGATATGCTTTTCTTCGATTCGGGAAGAACGGGATACATAAGGCCTGAAGGCCGAGTTGCTTGACAACTTAAAGCAAGACATATTGTTCAAAAGGAATGGAAAATGGAGACTGTTAAGTCATGGAACTTAAAGGATTGTTTGTTACCTTTTCTGATTGTACGTATGTATAGGCATACTCGGGTTTAGTATGTAAAGCAATGTTCTGTATATGTAGAATGTTTGATGTTTGTGTGTGCATGTTGGTGGAGCGTAGACTCTCCCCGCACACCCAGCACTGTTTACTTGCCTTTTTTACCTTTTATAAATATGACTAAATTCAGATTGAGTTGAGACTTCATTTATAACAAAGGTTAACTAGGGTCACACATGATGTTCTGAACTTTCCCCAAACAATTCCGTAAATTACTGATATTATGCAAGAATCGTGATACCTGAAGATCAGCAAATGGATTTACTGATTTATTTTTAGCTTTTCACACAGACATAAATACTCTTATCAATGTGAGAGGAACAAATACTTTAAGTGGAAAAGCATCATTCAAGACTCCAGAGGCTATTCTGCTTTTTACATATGACATGCGTATCTCCAATTTCACTTGCAGTAGATTAATGCAGCCTCACATCAGTTTAGGAGTACTCACACAGAAAAGCATCCTAACACTTGCTGAATAGCTTACATCCTCAATATGGTGTAACATTTCAACATTTTTCAGCATACTCCTCTAGACTGATCTATCCTGGTGAGATGTGTCTCAGTATAAAAAAAAAAAGAAAAGAAAAGAAAAAAAAAAGATATTTTCTAGCTTTCTTCTCAATGTACACACAACCATGTTAATGCCAAGTTAAACTATGGAGAAATAAAGAACAGTTCGGTTTCTTGTTTGTTTTGTCTTTGCCAGGAACCAAAAGCTGTGCTGTTCACAAGGAAAGGCCCAACCAGATGTTAGAGAAGGAAGCAAGCATTTCATTACCCATACGTTACCTCATAGATTTTTGTTGCCATAATGGATTACACAGACATGAAAACTGGGTTACTTGACAAGAGCTAGGGCTATGAATAGCCACTGGATTAAGTGTCTACTGGGAATACTTGATAATGCAAAATTAATGTTCATACCCAGTATCTTATTAGGGCAGTTGTTCTCAGTTGGGGTTTCCAGCTTATTTACCTGATGCTCTGTTTGCAGCAGCAGCAGCAGGCAGCTTGAAACTTCAACAAGGCAGTTACCAAGGAGAAACAGATCAGCAGGAATTAATCAACATGGCAGATAGTATAAATTCCAGGGGAAAGAAACAGCTTTCCATATACCTGTTGGGGTCAATAAGGGACTGCACCCACTGGATTAGCCTGGATGAGATGAGTAAGGTTATTAAAGTGCCAGAGTGGGAAAATATTTTGGGTGATTTATTTATTTTTTCCTAAAAAGACTAAACTCTTACAATTGGCAGAAAGCACTTTTCTGTCAGTGCTTTCTGTCAATGTCAATAGTAGAGTCCTATGCTTCATTGTCATAATGCTTTGTCTAATTGCTTCTTCCAAATCTGCGTGGTCAACTAATGTCTACAGCTTTAAACCTGTATTATTACAAATGCACAAAAATTCTCTCCAAGCAAAAAAGTACATGGAATAAGCTAACACTGCAGCATGGTCCAACAGTCCAAGTCTGAAATAATCAAAACTTCTGGTATTCCCAAGCCACAAATTAAGTTTAAGTAAGCAGATTTACTGCTTACTTAGGACAAGCTGCCAGCCAGCCTGAGATGCAGAGCTCTTGGCACCTATAAGAGTGAAGGAGGCTGACCCACAGGGAGCCATGGCTGCAGAAATCTCTCTTTAGTAGCAGCACCACATTTTGAGCAAATTTATCATCACCAGGGTTAACTAATCCTGTCTTAAATACAAACAAAAGAAAATACATCAGTAGAAGATGACATCTCAGAGGGCAACTCATTTAGCAGTTGTTCATATGTGAACACCTAACATATTAATTACTTATACACTAACATCTGTATTGCACTTAAGTCCTCTGTTGATTAAAGATATTCCTGGATGTCTATTTAGGTACTTAGGTACCTATCAACTTAGATGTTTATCCTGGGAATAGTCAAGTCTGGAAATCAGGGTGTGATGTAGAATGAACTAAAATTAGAAACTAACAATACCTCAGGGTTCTTTTGTTTTCTTTCTTACTTTTTTTTTCCAAAAGCACCACTGAACAAGATAGAAAATAATTTGCTGACTTGCTAAATGTTTCTTGCTGCTTTGCTCTCTCGGCAGCATGTCAAGCTTCACTTCACAAAGAGCATATTCCGAATCCTGCCAGGTTCCCCCAAAACACTGCACAAAGCACAGCTGCCATTCAAAGCCATACCCAATGAAACTGAGGCAGGAGGCCAGCTCACGTTTTTAGCTGAGGCTGTCCATGGGCAACTCAGCTGAGGCCCTGAAGGCTTCTGTGTGCCAGTCAGATTGGATCAGATGCAGCAAACGAGCAAGAGAATGTAAACGACAACTTCAACTCAAAACACCTTTCCAAAGCTCCCCCTCTATCTGCAGTACCAGTCAGCCTGAGCAAAAAGGCAGTGGCAGCGTGGGGGCGGAAGAGGGGAATCGAGGCACAAGACCTGAGATGAAGAACATGAAGCTGAAAGTACATGGGCATTGCCTCAAAATCAGAAACCCTATACCTCAATTGATAAAGGAAATGGGAAAAAAAAAAATAAAATAAAATAAAAAATACCTAAAATGGTGAATGCATTCCCAATGGCATGCTTATAAGAATCAGGGGAACAGTAACATTAAACAAATAATTACTAACACACCATCAGAGCCATTTTTATGAAGAAAACCACATGTGGGCATGATTCAAGAAGCAGATGAGGAGCAGAAGCTGTTATAACAAGCAAGCCCCATGCGGTAAGATACCAGCTGCCCTGCAGTCAAGGGAGCGAAGATAGCCAGCCCTGGGTGTGCAGAGGAGCAGGCATCGTTGGCACGCACGGAGGCACTTCCACGAGTTCTGGCTATGCAACACAACCTTGTTCTAATAATTTTTTCACTTTGTTCACTAATTTTTTCCAACTCTTCATATTGCCTTATTTAAGGATGTGAGTACAAACAGAACCCGCATCTATTTCCTTATCCAAAATCAGATGCATTCTTTATTTTGCACCTTCAAATCCACTCCTCTTACCTCAATCCAACTGCAAGAAATCAAGGGCCAGCACACAAACAACAAAACCACTAAGAAGCTACTTTGAATTGTCATTTTTCTCTCTTTCGCTTGTAAGTATCTACAAGTACCTTAAAACACCCTCTGAAACACTTTTACACCTGCACGGGCCTCTTCTTTCCACATGGCCACATATTCTCTTTAATAAGCACTTTATCACAAAACAATTGCCTTCTGCAGGTCCCTGAAAATGAAACAGCTGCAAGAGGCAAATAGATTGTGATAATTCTGGTATTAATGAAGTCTGGAAGAAGCTTGAATTGCTTCAGGGAGGAAGTAAGCTTGGTCACTTTGAAATAGAATTTTATCCAATTTGCTGTTCAGTCATTTCTAGAGCAAAAATTTATTTATAAACAGTTCTTCCCATGTGTTGCAGACCATATGTAACATTCATTAGCACATCACTTTAACCTTGCTTTCCAACCACACTAAATTGTCAGTAAGGATTTAGGCTATTTCATTAAAGTATTTAGGAAGAATATTCCATTCCTGCAAGGACATCTTTTCAGTTCTTTAAGCACCACTGCACAGAATGACATACAAATAATGCAGCATAACTACTGTCTTTATAGTCTCCCCTTGCTAATGTTCTGCTGTATATGTGTATCGTGTCCTGCATTTGGAGCAGAGCCTCTCGAGTACAGAGAATACATTCTCACCCTGCGCAAATCTGCACGGTTTATGGATTCTGCAACGTGTTACCTTCTCTAGCCTTATTTAAGGTCTATTCAGCAACAAAATCAAACTCTCAGTGATAGTAATGCTCATTTGCAGTCGCTCAACAAGACCAGAGGTGAAGCATGCTGCCTCTGTGGAGCCCTTCACAGCCAACAAGCGGGCAAGCTATGTGAGCAGACACCTGAAACAGCAGTTCCTCGGGACAGCTGCAAGCAAAACACACCAGCCTAGGGGAAAGAGCCAGGAGAGACTTTCAAAGTTTAAAACTGCACTGGTAACACCTTTCTCACTGAGTCTCTGAAACTCTCTCACACTTTAAGTCGGCCCCATATAGAAGCAGCGACACCTGCAGCCCTGCTGCTCCGGTGCCACAGCATCAGTGCTGGCTTCTAGGTCCAGCAAGAAGAGCTACACATGCACCAGGTAAAAGGAGTACACCTTGGAGCAACCTGTCCTTCATTTCATGTTTCATGCTCAGGTTCCCACCTGAATTCGTTTGCTCCAGGTACAACCTCAGGAGTGAAGTTAACACTTACAAAGAGTGGCCAGACAAGGGACTGGTACAAGGACCCTGAAATGTGATGAAAAAATACATAAATGTCCAAAACCAAAATTATTATCTGTACACATATCTAGGCTTAAATATATATATATATATATATCCTTTCCCACATCTGAAGAAAGACATTTCTTCTATCTCATCACAGACACTGTTCCATCAGCTTTTCTACCTCACCACAAAAATAAAATAAAATAAAATAAAATAAAATAAAATAAAATAAAATAAAATAAAATAAAATAAAATAAAATAAAATAAAATAAAATATTCAATGTCCTTATACAGCAGTTTCTACTTCCTTGACATGGTTACTTACAACAGTCATACTATCATTACCTCTCTATATATTCACTACATGCATATGAACTCATGGCACATTAAGTTTGGCCTTTGTGTCATGGCACTCTCTAAAAACTTTTTCTTTGGAGCACAAGCAAAAAATAATGGGATTTTCTTCTGTAAATCAAACTTTTGAATGAGTCAGCACTTTCAACAAGTCATTTCTCAGTTTCAAATGAAGGTTGCTTGGCCTAGTACTCCTGATTATTTACAGAGACAGAAATACTGGCTCAAACTTGAACTTGAAAATATTTATTTGAGCATTAAGAGATTTTAGATGTTCCTCTTTGAATCATAGAATCATAGAATATCCTGAGTTGGAAGGGACCCTTAAGGATCATCAAGTCCAACTCTTGACACCGCACAGGTCTACCCAAAAGTTCAGACCATGTGACTAAGTGCACAGTCCAATCTCTTCTTAAATTCAGACAGGCTCGGTGCAGTGACCACTTCCCTGGGGAGCCTGTTCCAGTGTGCAACCACCCTCTCTGTGAAGAACCCCCTCCTGATGTCAAGCCTAAACTTCCCCTGCCTCAGCTTAACCCCGTTCCCGCGGGTCCTGTCGCTGGTGTTAATGGAGAAAAGGTCTCCTGCCTCTCGACACCCCCTTACGAGGAAGTTGTAGACTGCGATGAGGTCTCCCCTCAGCCTCCTCTTCTCCAGGCTGAACAGGCCCAGTGCCCTCAGCCGTTCCTCGTACGTCTTCCCCTCCAGGCCTTTCACCATCTTCGTAGCCCTCCTCTGGACACTCTCCAACAGTTTCATGTCCTTTTTATACTGTGGTGCCCAGAACTGCACACAGTACTCGAGGTGAGGCCGCACCAGCGCAGAGTAGAGCGGGACAATCACCTCCCTCGACCTACTAGCGATGCCGTGCTTGATGCACCCCAGGACACGGTTGGCCCTCCTGGCTGCCAGGGCACACTGCCGGCTCATATTCAACTTGTTGTCTACCACGACCCCCAGATCCCTCTCTTCTAGGCTGCTCTCCAGCGTCTCATCGCCCAGTCTGTACGTGCAGCCAGGGTTTCCCCGTCCCAGGTGCAGGACCCGGCACTTGCTCTTATTGAACTTCATGCGGTTGGTGATCGCCCAGCTCTCCAACCTATCCAGATCCCTCTGCAAGGCCTTTCCACCCTCATTCGAGTCCACAACTCCTCCAAGTTTGGTGTCATCAGCAAACTTGCTCAAAATACCTTCTATTCCTACATCCAGATCGTTTATAAAAATATTGAAAAGTACCGGCCCTAAAATGGAGCCTTGAGGGACCCCACTGGTGACCGCCCGCCAGCCTGACGCAGCCCCATTCACCATAACCCTTTGGGCCCTGCCCGTTAGCCAATTGCTCACCCATCGTATGATGTTTTTATTTAGCTGTATGCTGGACATTTTGTCCAGTAGGATCCTATGGGAAACCGTGTCAAAAGCCTTGCTGAAGTCCAAAAAAATCACATCAGCTGGTTTCCCTTGGTCCACCATACGGGTGATCTTATCATAAAAGGAAATCAGGTTAGTTAGGCAGGACCTACCCTTCACAAACCCATGCTGGCTGGGACCAATGACTGCTTTGTCCCCCAGGTGCGCCTCAATACGTTCGAGAACCATCTTCTCCATGATTTTACCAGGCACTGACGTGAGACTGACAGGCCTGTAATTGCTAGGGTCTTCTTTCTGACCCTTCTTGAAAATCGGCACAACATTTGCCAGCTTCCAGTCTACCAGGACCTCTCCAGACTCCCAGGATCGTTGAAAAATAATTGAGAGAGGTTCCGCGATGACGTCCGCCAGCTCCTTCAGCACCCGGGGATGAATCCCATCCGGACCCATGGACTTGTAGGGATCCAGGTGGAGTAGCAAATCCTGCACACGTTCAGGGTCGGTTGGGAGTTTGTCATCCCCACCGTCCCGGTCCTCCAGCTCAGGGCACCCTGGGTCCCAAAGCCCATCATCGGCATTGAAGACAGAGGCAAAGAAGGCGCTAAGCGTCTCTGCTTTGCCTATGTCATTGTCTGTGAGAAGACCTTCCCTATCAAGGAGCGGTCCTATGTATTCTTTAGTTCTCCTTTTTCCATTCACATATCTAAAAAAACCCTTTTTATTTTCTCTCACAGACACAGCCAGCTTCAACTCTAGGTGTGCTTTAGCCACACGAATTTTCTTCCTACAAACACGAACAGCATCCCTGTATTCTTTCCATGTCACCTGGCCCTCCTTCCAGTAGCGAAACACTCTCTGTTTCCGCCTAATCTCCATAAGAATGTTCCTGGTCAGCCACGCCGGCCTCCTGCCGCGCCTGCCTGACTTGCAATATTTAGGAATTGCCTGATCTTGTGCTTCTAGGAGGCATCGCTTAAAGAATGACCAGCACTGGTGGACATCAAGGCCTTCAAGAGCAGCTTCCCAGGGGACCTTGCTGACTAGTTCCCTGAGCAGCCTGAAGTCCGCCTTCCCCATATCTAGGGATGAGGTTTTGGTGGCACTTTTCCTTCTGTCACCGTAAATTTTTGGTACTTTGGTACTTGGAGATTGTGGTTTGGACCTTTGGAAGAAATGATCACAGTAACTGGTACTAGGTAGAAGCAGTTAGACAGGAGTAGGAACTTGTTGAGGCTGATGATCTGCAAGAGCATGAAAAAACATGCATGGCAGTTTTTGATAGCTTTTACATGCTTATGGAGCATAGAAACCAAACACGACAAGACTAAAAACAACTCATGGAAGATATTTGTACAAGCAGGGTGCTACTGGTTTGGTTCTCCAAAGCAAAACAAAACCACTCTGCTACAGGAAGAAAACACAAGGACCTGCTTTTTATATAACTACATGCCCATTGGCAGTAAATCATCAGATCTTTTTCATGCTTTCCCACTTCTGTCATCAATCCACAGAACAGCAATGAATTCCCAACACAGCCACTGAAAAACATAGCATTCTGGGTGTCCAGCTGCAACTGCATCCCAAACTGCCCACAGAGTTATGCAGCGTAAACCCCAGGGCAACCCTAGCTGTGCGTTTCTGGCTGATGCACAGCCAACATCAGCTGCAGATTGTGATGAGATTAAACCACAGAGCTCACAAGGTTTTCACATCTGCGGGTACTGTGGCCTTCTAACCATGCAGCTCCATGGCTGTTAACAGGTTCTCCTTTTCCCTAATAAAAGAGGATGACATGCAGCAAACAGCTCTTTTTTTTTTTTTTTTTTTCCAGTCGAGTGTGTCTTCATCACATTGCTCTTGAGAATTCTGCTGCCAGCCCAAGGCACAAGGGAAGAATGAAATACAAAAAGGCCAAAATGGCCAAAGAATAGCCATAAATTCTCCTTTAAAAAAAATAAAATTCCCCAGGAAATAAAATCTATATCCTTTTTCATGAGCTAAAACTTTAGAAATTCTTGCAACACAGTCTTCTGTATTCCTACCAAATCCCAAGGCCCATCTCTCTTCTCCGAAGTTGATCAGCACAGTCATTAATTTTAGGACCAGTTGCACATTAAGACTCTACTTGACACACTTCATCTTCACTAAATGTGGCATTTATATATGCCTAGCTAGATTTGGAGAGAATCCTATTATAGCATTGTATAGTTATATCCAGCATTTTATAAAAGTGAGTAAAAACATTGGATTGGAAAGAGCTCCACACCACAAGTCCTCTTCCCTCTTCATTCATTTATCACTTTCAATCATAACACTAGCTGGCTTGTTACCATACCCTGAGCTTCTCAACCCCTTCTAAATACTATTTACTACTTTCAATTTCCTATCTAAGTTACTCCCGCCTTAGTTCCAGTCCCCTTGTCTTATTTTATGTTGTTTAAACAGCTTTTCTTCATCCTGCCTCTAGCTATCACAGTCCTTTCTCAGGCTCCCTTTTACCAGATATAACAAAACCAACTCACCTGCAGGTGAGACCTTCCATACCTCGGTCACTTACGTAATCCATTTCTGAATGACTGTACCAGCCAGGGCTTTTCAGAGTGAGGGAGACTAATTGCAGACAAGATTCCAGAAGCTTCACTTATTTCCTGCACAGGAAAGTAAAATCATCTCTAAAGGCAACATTACCAAAAATAAATCAATAAATAAATGCAGGAACACCCTGTCAGCTGCTGGCCCTCATCAGCACTAAAGTGTTCATTGATACAACCAGTGCTTCAGCAAGATGTTACAACTGGTCCAATTAAACCTAATCCCGTTCTTGTTTTACCTCGCTATATTTTTCTAAAGTATGTATTTTTACTATGTCTTCAAGCTGATAAATATACTGCAAAATTTTAAATCTGGAATATAATAAACTGTACATTGCATCCCCATAAGCAGGCAAAGCATGCTTTTTTTATTGAATTACAATGACATCCAGCAAATTCAACATGCTGTCCTTCAGTTGTGCTCTCACTCTCGGAAAACTTCCATAATTCCCAGTCACAGTCAACAGACCTAACTGTAATGCCTAAAAACTGAAATAAACATCCACAATGAGCAGCACATAGATTTTAATCCTATCCACCCGGTCATGGAGAGAGCTGCTAAAATCTGGGTTAATCCTTCCAATCCTTAGTCAGAAATGAAAGTCTGTGCAATTGAAATAGTATGCCAGAATTAGATTTGCTTGTGGTAAGGATTTGATTAAGTCAAAAATTAAGATCTTGTCCACAGTTTGAAATAGCTTCAGTTAAAATCGAAGTAGTGCATTTCTACTGACATTATTATCCAGAAAAGTCATTATAGTGAGACCAAACTCATAACCCCTCTCTCCACAGGAAATTAATTTGGGGCAAATCTCCCACATGCTGACTTTCAGCTAGGAGTTTTGTCAATAAAATAAAATAAAATAAAATAAAATAAAATAAAATAAAATAAAATAAAATAAAATAAAATAAAATAAAATAAAATAAAATAAAATAAAATAAAATAAAATAAAATAAAATAAAATAAAATAAAATAAAATAAAATAAAATAAAATAAAATAAAATAAAGGAAAAAAGGAAAAATCAAGCATCCCTCCAAAATGATGAGAACAACTGTTGGACTGGAGTGCCAAGAGTAAGGCACAGTATTTAGTGAGAAAGACCACAGAAATAACGACATACTTACACTGAAACTTTATGAAGCAGATTCTTACAGCCACGCTGATGACAATTTGAACAGCTTTACATTTATTACTGTACTCAGAAACATGACATATATATTAGATATAAAATATATTTATCTGTAGTGGTTGGGGCATTGTTTTTATTTTTTGCATATTATAAATCTCAGCATAGAAAATGGTAAAAGTGAAGGAGGAAAGATACCACTCTCCCAGGAGCAATTCCACTTCAAGTTTCCTTGATTAAAGCCTGCACGGATCAGGCTGGATTAAGCCTAAAATATAACATGTTCTGAATTTCCTGCTGCAAATGTTTTATTGGCAACTTATGCCAAGCCTGAAGTTTGTGGTTGCTTTGTTGATGAGGTGTCTGTCATCTCCAGACCCAGAAATTCCCCTTGTGCTGTTAGATGCCACATCTGTGCACCTGCGTAACATCATGCTGCGCACAGGTACCACAGCAGGTAAAAGCAAAGCGGCAGTAAATTTTTCAGTTATAAACCTTTAAGTTTTCTAGTAACAGAATAATAGAGGCAAATACTCAGATTTCACCTCCATGCAAAGATAGCCAGAGGTTTCAAACTATTGCATAAGCATATTTCTGTAATCGTTACTGCTCCAAAGCTGGAAGCTTTTACTCAGGCAGGGCTCTTTGAAGTTACTTTGGGAACTGGCTCTCTGCAGATGGAAAAACAAATGATTAAACCAGCTCTACAGGGAGTCAGACTTATTGTACATACTTCATCTCAAAAGAAGCTAAGGGAGGGAGAACATTTTTTTTATATATACAACTCTAGAAAGCTTGTTAAGAAGGAAAACATACCACCATCTGAGCTGAATCAGAAAAGCTGTTTAATAACACAGAATTTTTAACTGGGTCAAACATGCAAATGAAACCTTAAAGTGACCCAAGGAAGATAAAAATTTTCATATTCAAAATGAAGCTTAAGTAGAACATCACGATTAACTTAAGCAAAACCAGATAGGATGCCAAAAAAACATTTAAGCAGCAGTAAAGTCAGTCATTTGGAAGAGAGCACCCGAAGTGGCATTAGCAGCTCCTAACACCAAATCATTCTTTTAACCAGAGACTGATCTTTAAAGCAGAATATGCCTCAAATTAAACGTGTTGCTTAGAGTTTCAGCCCCATATAGTAAGAGGCTATGTCTGCATCTTTATGTCTTTTATATAAGGAATGTACTGAGCACCTGAGAGAGGCAAAAAAAACTCCATCTTCTTTTTACCTTGTAGCATTCAGACCTTCAGGAGAAGCATTTAAGTAGGCATTAAAGGATATTTTAAGTATTTGCTTGCTTTGCACTTGCTCCTTTACTTGACAATCAGGTCAACCACGCTGCAGCAGGGAGACCACGAGCAGGACTTTGCTCTCCTTGTGGGCCTCACGCATGACCTGTATGCTGTAAGCGTGGATGTTCCCCCTTTCTGGTAGAATTATCACCCGGACATTTGGAAATACCACTGCTGACCTGAAGAACTGGTTTCATGATGAGTTGTTAAAAAATAATATTTCACATGACTATATCTTATTGGACATGGTGAAAGAAAAAAAAAATAAAAAAGCAGTAAAGGTTGGAGAATGAGCAAAGTTGTGGGTTTTATTTGTTTGCTGTTGTTTTCCGCTGCTTTCAAGAAGTGTCCAACTGAGGTGTCCATTGCAGATTAACAAAGCAATAAGACTTACATTGGAATACAAATTACTGAGCTGGACCACTACATTTTATTATTGGATGAAATTACCCACTGCTCACTAGTTTAACATTTCAGCCCCTTACTGTGAACAGGCTGAAACAGAACAGCTCTTCTCAAGCCAGCAGTCACTGCATAGAAGGAAACAGGGAACAGGCCACGCTTACACAGAAAGCAAATAACTCATGAAAGCACACAAGTAAGGCTTTCAAAGACCATTAAAGGCACACATGCTGCAGTTGACAGCTAACTACTGTATACGTTATCCACAAGTTCATTTAGATTTTAATTTAGAGACCATAAGATGCATTTTCATGACAAACTAGGAACCTGAAAATATTGTATATAGTGAGAAGATATTGAACAACTGTTCAGCATATTTTAAACATGAAGATTATTTACTATTTATACCTGTCCCAAGTCATTTGCACCATTCCTAGTGCCTTATCACTTACTCACTGACCACTGGAAAAATTCCAGTAATTTTTATGCTACAAAATGGTAATAGAAAAGCAACAGGAAAGTGAAAGAGATTGTAGCCAGAAGCCTGTGTCTTGATGTGGAAAAGGTTGGGAAAAGAAAAACATGACAACTTACTTTTTTTTTTTTTTTTTTGAGAAAGACAGAATGAGCATATCTGGAAAATGCAATTAAGATCATTTGTTTACTTTAGCCAATGTGAGGAAAAGAAATCATACAAACATGTATTTTTCTTTCTGCAAGTGAGCTTAACCTGGTATAAGCCAAAATTTTCTTAGTCTGACACTTTCCAATTCTCTGTTCTCAGATGTTGCTTGTTTGCAACCTCATACAGCCAGTTGTTTAGACAACATCAGCATTTATGTAGTGAATGATCCATAACGCTGTTCTATGCACATAGCTGCAATTTAAGTTATAAATGCCAGTAACTGTAAGTCTCAATATTTAAAGCAAGCAACAGCAAAGCACAAAGCACCTTCACAAATACCATTAGAGAGGAAACTGCATAATCAGCAAGTCACCTAACACTGTGGAAAGCAATTTATTTTCACATATTTTAACTGACAGTCTGCCCTGCTCCCACATATTCTGACGCCCCTAACGGGAGATCTGAAATTCTGATTAACTGCATTGAAAATCAGTTATAAAAGGGAAACATCAATATATTTTCAAATACCAGTTCCTAAAATCTGAGGTAGCAGGAGCCACCCTAAAGCACCTGAACACAACAAACATACACGGAAAAAGGTACATCTGTTGCCACAAAGCAGAGAATTATTCCAAAAATAATTCAATTTTATATAGAAATGGATGCTTGTCTAGAAGCACACCGGTGCTGGACACACTAGCCAGCCAACTGCATGGCACTAAAAAAAAAAGAAGGGTGGGGCGGGGAAGGAGATTGTGTGGTTTGAAAGCTTCTAGACAGACCTTGTCCCAGGTTATACAACAGAAAGATTTTTTAAAAAAGTCAGGAAATAGAAAATGTCCTTAGAAGATGGGCATGCAGACTCCATGATACATCAACTTTGAGATACTACAGCCCAAACTCCCTACTATGAGCTGGGAAATGCCATTTTAGAAAAGTTCCCCTGTATGTGTCTGCAAAGCTGCTTAACGATAGCAGAAAGCACTCAGCAGAGCAGCAGAATTATCCAAAATCCCAAGGCCAGGAATCCTGAAGAAATACCAATGTGGAAACTGGAGTTTTGAATCCTTTTGGTTTTCTCATATTCTTTCTGCACAAACAGACTCCTTTCATCAGTAATTTCTGGCACTGTTTAACCTCAGCTCTCCACCTCTATTACCCTGACTCACCTAATCTAGTTTCTCGTCCTTCCTCTATTTGCTATTCTTAAATAAAAACAGGCTTGGCTTAAAGTCGTAACAGTTCTGTCTGTCTTCTTGGGATTCCAGAAAATTCTCATTTCCTCCAATGCATCTTATTTTAACACAACTAACATTTTTTCTCTATATTTACTGAAAGAGTGCTGGTCCTCCTAACATGAAGGGACACACAATTTAGGTGGAGAGAGACGTGTATTCTTTCTGAGCCACCCTTGTCTCTATCAGAAGCGAACTAACGCAATGAAGAAATAAATAAAACTAACTCTAAACACTAGGGTGATGGCCAAGCATAAAGTAGGAAAAGCAAATAGAATGGATGAAGAGGAAGGCAAAAAAAAAAAAATACAATAATGGAAGTCTTTGGAGGAAACCAGTGTCTGGAGAAAGAGATTTGCGTATGAAATAGACTGGATATTAAAAACTAAATCTCAGAGCAAGCAAAGGAAACAAGTGTTTCTTTTACAGCTTTGGTATCAGTTCAATTTGTTGTCACATAGTTAGGTGACAGAGCTTTACATTTTGCATCAGAAGCACTGGATTCATCCACAGCTTTTGCCAGAAACCAGACTGCACAACACCAAGTTTCAGCCTTTTGGCAGGTAACAGCTGAAATGCAGATCAAGAGAGGAGAGGTGAAGGGACAGCAAATGGATCAAAATAAAGAGGGCAGGGTTAGCTTCTTTACTACAAAAGTAGTGTGACTATATAAAACAAAACAGATGATCCTAACAAAATTTGAGTAGAATACAGGCAGTTTCCATAGTTTTTGCATCTGTTTTCATATGACTAATTTACAAACCTTATCTTGTCCCAATTAGGTACTTCACATAACTCTGATGCTTCTGCCAACACGATTTACCCAGAACTCTTAATTAGCCTCACACACACAGAAAAAAATAACATACAATTTGTCTGGTAATTATATGTTTCTGTAACTCCTAAAAGCAACTCATTACAGGAATGTTGTGCGTGTGGAACAGATTACCTTAATTCTATTTTCTGTTCATCCAATTATAACTGTCGTTCCTAATTGTATTGTAAATTGTGTTGAGCTGGAAGGTGGCTATAAAATCCTTGCTCTTTCCTCTTTCATAATGTCTTTACATACGCAATGCATTTCCACTAGACACAAAATCAATGTAGTGAAAACAAAGCAATCCTATCGCAAGTCTAGTCACATGGAGAAACAAACTGGTAAACACAAATGTTTCAAACTTCATATCAACAAAATTACAAACACCACCAAAAAAAGAAAACTAAAACAAAAGATGAGCAACTTCCCACCCAGCAATGCCTTGAATGAAACATCTATGGAAGTGACCTGCTCCGAGATGCACAAAAGACAGGTTCCAGGTAGCTGTGTGCAGCCAGCAGGGGCTGAGCAATGAGCCCAGCAGCAGCGTTTGGCCTTCTCTTGCTTTCCTCTTTGCTGCAGCTGTGGGCTGCTTGTGACAACAGAACAGCCCAGCCTACTGGCAAAATGAAATTACTTTCTCAGAATTATGATGGAAGCAGAAGACTCCAAACTGACTGATTGGTCATCTGGCAATGAAGGAGAAGCAGAGCTCACTCAAAGCACAATGTTAAGGTATACATAATTATATAGTTGAAAGGTGTATGTCTCCTTGCTGACTTTCCTAATTAGGTCTGAAAAACATACTTTGTTCAGGTTACTTAAAGATGGACGTGCATCGTCCTACTAGGAGAATACATTACCTTCAGCCAATCCAATACACCATACCACTACAACTTGTAGACTCAATTCTGAGGAGTAGGTAAATCAATGTAGTTCCACAAAAAACATTAAAGCATGAAGATGGCCTTTATTCTCTCACCCTTTGCAATGGGATCCCACCTTATGCAATGGGATCTGGAAGAAAGCAGGGAGAACGTACATATATACAAAAACAAACAAACAAACAAAAAACAGCACTTTCTCAAAGCAGCACATGCCTAAATATGAAGCAAAGGATGACTTTCAAGAAAAGTCACTTCAGATCTGTAGAGAAAATATTACTGTGTTTTAATAAATTCCCATCTACATCCCTCCAATATGCTTCTTGGTGCATTACAGTCAGAAGTGACAGAAATCAGACCCAAAAAAGGGGACAACCACAGCCTAGTAATTTTGCTTTGAATTTTCCCCATCCAAACACAGGTTAATCTTGCTAAACACTGTCCATCTGGTAAACATACAAGCAAATGCAAGTGTTTCACTGCTGCCCATGCTCCGGAGGTTTAGGACCAGTTCAGGACCTCAGATGCCTTGTTGGATTTCCTAAGTCAGTTTTATTTCAGTCTCTGTGGGTGCTGAACAGATCGGGAGAGTAGGAACGGCTCTGACTGCAGCTAGGTGGATGTGTTTGCGAATGAGTTCTACCTGCAGGTAAGGCTCAAGGAGTCAGTATCCAAACCAAAACTCAATAACAAATTTGGAACACCAATTGGTGCTTTTTCAAGAGGTTTACATCAGTGGCACAAGTTGATCAGGCAGCCCTGTGGGAACACTTGTCTGCCCACCTCGCCAAGCAGCCACGGACCCTTCATGCCGGAGCCCCAGGAGGTGTAGGCCTTTCTCCAGAGGAACTGTGCTCTTCCTTGTATCACTTCTACGGCTGGGGCCTTCTTCTCCTTTCATACACTCGGGCTTCTTTAACCTTCATGTGTAAGGAATGTAAAGGGAATAGAACGTGCTGGGTTGGTAAGGTGAGGTAAGATGTTAACTGCATACCCCGTTACAGGTTACAGCTGCTGAACACCAAGCAACCTCTATCTGCAACTTGGCACAGTGTTTGCATGTCAGGAAAGAAATAGTTTTTCTGTTGGTTGTTCAGATTTTATATTGCTTTTCTTCTACACACTTTCATTTCATTGCTCTCTGCAACTTTCCACCTCCTAACCAATCTTATTTCCAGTTATGCTTTCACACAAAACTTGCGAGTCTCAACCTTTCCCTGACCTAATATATCAAGTCTTACAATAGAGGAAGATGCAGACAGATTCCTCCTAGCATGGCTTCATTGAGTGTAAATACTTTAAAAATAAATTGCTAGCTGCTGTGCATTCATACAGAAGCATACAGCCTTTTCCTTAAGTCTCTGGGGAGACACTCAGCTTTACCACGAGACCCCCAGGGAGGTCTCTGCCTTGAGAAGTGGGGGGGTCTCGGTCAGAGGTGGGACGTGCAGCACAGATGGAGCTCTGCGATGACAGAATTAAACCACGTCCATTTCTTTTCAATTGTGCAGCTAGTTTACACACCTCAGTTGCAAACACAGGGTTTTTCTCCTAAGAACAGTAAGTGAAAATCAAATATAAATAGCCAATGATGCCACTACAGTTCTACTTATTCCAGTAAAGTGCAGAAGAAAATATCTCAAGGATTTAAACGAACAATGTGGTGACAGATGGCATGGAGACAATCCAGGCTGGGCTCCCTCAGTAAAATCCACACAACTTCACAGCTCCACGAACAAGGGGAGGCAGAAGGGGGGCGGGGGCTGGAGAAAAAAACACATGCAAAGCTGGCCTAGATGACCACAGATTTCTAACGAACTGTTGTGGACAGCAAAGATTCTTTGCTCAACTGCAAAAAGCTGTTCGTATCAGCACGGATGTCAGTAGGTCTATCAAGGATATCTTCAAGAAAGTCCAATATAATTAATACAAAAATCTTAAAGAAATTATTCACATTAAACTGTTAGTTTAAATAGGTGACAAATCTAAAATGCTATTAAACTGTTCATTCAAGTAATCTAATCAAGCTCTCAAAAATAATTAATAGAAAAGACACAAAATGGCTTTGACATGATACCAATACCCTTCCCTTCACTGCATAGTTTTATTAGGATGAATATTTTCAGGCATGTTCTCTGGGTATATTCTGATTACCAGAAGTGTCTTATGTGCTTTAGAATCGGCCCATTATTATTTTGTAGCTTAAAAGAAACCATCTTCGGTTTTATGTTTGAGAATGCCCTTGAAAAAAAAATAATAATAAAATAAAATAAAATAAAATAAAATAAAATAAAATAAAATAATAAAATAAAATAAAATAAAATAAAATAATAAAATAAAATAAAATAAAATAAAATAAAATAAAATAAAATAAAATAAAATAAAATAAAATAAAATAAAATAAAATAAAATAAAATAAGATGCCACCAAGAATGCCTGCAAGCAGAAAATTATGCTGAAGGTCTGGTGTCCTACTTTTACAGCTTGGGAGTCTGCCGTGTTGTAATTTCCTATATGCAGACAATAGTTTGGATAGCATGGATGATCTACAACATTGACTTACTAACATTTTTAAGACATTACTGCGCAAAACATACTGAGGCACTTATGGATTTCTATTTCCAAGAACAGACAGTTGGAGGAGAAAGAAAATAGTACCTTTGAGATGAAAATATATTACTCTTACTTCAAATGACTACAACTACATCTCAATGAAACCAACACGCCACTCTCCTCAATAAGAGGTGTTTATAGGATCCCATCCTGCATCCTGGGCTCAGCTGCAGTAGCGTAAACTCCAACAAGCCCAAAATAGGAAATTTGCCCACGCCTGAGCTGCTTCAAAAGCCAGGTAAGCTCTAGGATGTGGTATTATGCAAAAGATGTCTACTTTTCTACAATTTGATTATTAGTGACAGAAATTCCTAATCTCTTCAAACCTATCTTCCTTCTACTTGGACTAATTACACCAAATTTGTCTCCATCTCCAAGAGGGACAGTTCAAGTTTACTCCCACAGTATTTCAGGAAATCAGCCTCACTTTATTTCATCAAATTAAGAAGGGGACTTTTGTGAGGACCAGAACAAGGAAAATACAATTGTCTCAGAAACAGATAGGGAAATCCCATAAAACTTAGTAAAGAGCAGGAGAGAAAGAGAGCAAGAAAGAAAGGCACATACCATGAATACATGTATAACACTCCTCCAAGCTCTGAGACAGAGCTCAATGCAGTGAACATCACGGCTCTTGCTACTGAACTTCACTTTCTTGTAGCAATGACAGCCCACGAATAGCAATGTACAGCAGCAGGCTGCATGGTAACCACCCTGTGCTCCCAGAGCGATTCCAGATAAAGAAAAGCACAAGAAATTGTATCCACTCTGTATGCCTCAGGAAGACAGATTTCAAGCATGTTTTAACCGTTTTATTACAATGGTCCTGGTGCCTGTGCATAAAAGGTGCACCCACAGATTACGAGCCCAGTTCTAAAAATCTTTACTGATGTGCAAGACAACTCATTTTAAAATATATACTGATTTTTTACGGTTATGGTGAAGTAAACACAGATTCACAAGAGATCAGTGCTTCATTTTTGTTGCAGTTCAAAATACAAATGAGAATTTCTGAAAGTTATGTTTCTCATGGCAGCATTAGTACAGGACAAAAGAAGGAAAATCCAATTCCCCTGCACCTTTACAGGAGGCAGAAGCTGGAACTATTACTTGCATGCAGTGGAGCAGCGCAAGGTACCTAGACATGAAACGCCAATTTATATAGGTATTTTTGCACTAAAACATTTAACTACAGTTTAATCTTCCAATCTTCAGCAATACTAACCAAATCCAGAATTATTAACATGCTCAGGAGCACAGTGCCATATTCATGCTAATACAATTATCAGTAAGGGAAGAATGAGATGTTACAAAACTTAAATTTATTTTTTTTTCTGTAAAAATATGGGACTACTTTTACAATGAGTTAGAAAAAGATCTATGTAACTCACATGGAAGGCATACAAATCAGTAAGCACATGCCATGAATTACGATATCTGAAGTGATTCTACAATAAAAAAGAAACCCTACATCCCCCTGCTTCCTTGCCACAATTTTTAAAGCATAAGAATCGAAACACTCATATGCACAGTACTAACGTGACATGTAGCTTTTGAACTTTCTTTTTATTTAAATAATGGCCACTGCCCTATGAGGATATGTGACAAAAACTAAACTTTGTAAGGTGTGTAGAAACAACTTAAGAGCGGTGAACAAAGTTATAGGTGAAACAGGGAACAAACTGCCAGCACCAGAGCCAGGAGTCTGGGTGTGCTCTACTCCCAGCAGCAAGGCTGTGGTTAGATCCTGGTTTGCACAAGTGCCATGTAGTCTTTGGATCTCAGGAACGAGGGAAAGGAAAGCAGCCCCAGCTTGTTTCTACAGCAAGCTAGAAACAACAGGTAATGCAGAAGTCTGAAAGTACTTCATCAGAACACCTGAAAAATATCCTCTGAAAGAACAAGCAAGGCTTTAAAAGTTCATTTTCCCTCAGTATTTATTCACAGCAGGTGCCTAGATAAATACCCTGCGGCAGTCCAGGAGGCAGGAGCCTGCAGCGGGGTGGAACAGGAACCAGCAGTGGGATGGAACGGGAGCCAGCAGTGCGCCCTTTTGGTGACAAAATGAGCCCAGCCAGCTGCTCAGGAATGGGGATTATCCCCTCTGCGGGACTCAAGAGGCCACTGCTGGAGTACCGTGCCCAGTTCTGGGATCCCCCCGTACAAGACACCAACACCTCTGAGTGAGTCCAAAGAACTGGAGCACATGAGATTGTAAGGAAAGGCAGAAGGCACTGGTTTGTACCCGGGGATGGGACAGGTACAGACAGGTGTAATCACAGCCTAAACTAAACAGAGTTCAGCTTGGAGATTCACCACCAAAAAAAAAAAGAGGTTGTGGTCATGGTGCAGAGGGAAATCCTAATGAGATACAACAAAAATATTTGCATGGTGAGAGAGCTGAAATGCTGGAACAGATTGCTTGGAAAGGCTGCTGTGTTGATACTCACAACTTGACTGGAGGGGGCCCTAACCGGTCCGACCCCAGGCACTGAGCTAGGGTTGGTGTGGACACTTGCAGAGATCCTTCTAACCTCAGCTATTCTGTGGTTCTGGCCTCACTGCTACGGAAGGAGATGAGGAGGGATACAAAAAGGAAAGCTGAAGGTGGTGGTAGACACAGAATGGATTTTGTACTAGGCAATTAATGAAAGTGTTAATTGCCAATGTTAATTTATCAGCACAGAGAATAACAAAGAAAGATAGTTTATTCATGCGTAGAACTTTTGGAAAAAGACTTGTTTTGTGTAACATTCCTAGAGCTCTCTCAAGAAGCTTCACTTTGCAATAGCTCTAATGGAGAATTACCCTCACCTTTCATGCTGCCCAGCTATGCATTATGACTCACAGTACTTTCACAGCACTAAAATGCCTCAAGTTTTTATGTCTTTCAGAAAGGTTTCTAATGAGAAATTAGACTCAATTTTGCAGCATGCAAAAGATGCTCAGTACTCCTGGATGTGTTTATGATACATAAGGGCCTCTTCCCACTTGTGAATGAAACCAATTTTTCATTATTGTCGCAGAACTAACCATGATGTTCTATTTTAGAAAGGTATCATGATTACAATCATTATAATGATGGCATGTGGTGAAACAAACGTAACTAAGTTTAAAACCAAATGCTGAAGTCAGGAAACAGTTCCTAAACAGTGTTTGGTTTGAGATCTCTCAAATTTCAACAGACACAAGATGAATAAACAGCCAGTCTGTTTGCAGCATCCTCCAAGGGCTGCTGATGCACAGCAGGTTGGCACAGGCGCCCCAGACACAATTCTCATCTTGTTTCAGCTGACTCTCTCACATCTGAGCATGCCTGGAGCCCATAGCAGAACAGGGGCCCAAAGCCAAGGAGCAGCTCGCTGGCAGAGGAGTCGGTGCCAGCAGCAGGTGATGCAGCCGGTGGGAGGCAGAGCGCATGGCACAGCCCAAAGGGCACCCCCAGCCAGTTCATGTAGGTACCCTGCATCCTTACCTGTCCCGCTGCTTTATTGGTAGCGTTTTGACAGCAGATGTCAGGTCAAGGCAGGGTCAGAAGCCTTCACATTCCTGTCCTAATACTCATAGTCTATATGAAGCAATGTATTTCCAACATATTTGACTAGTACAGCCAGACAGGAACCAAACCAAAGCCAAGTACTGGGCACTGAGAGGCAGGTTAAGTTACGCACCCTGCACAGATGAGGTTGGCACCGGGACTCAGTACTTCAGAAGCTGTACATCCTGCAATAATCACTGCATGCTCCATGTGTGTGCACAGCTCATGTTTATAAACCTAGAATAACCTCTTGTTTTTTAGGGATGGCTCTTTGTATGGCATTCACATTGCCGCGGTGTTTGTTAATACAGAAAGCAGTGAGCTTTTCTACCCAGAGTCATTTCAGTGAAGCACACAGCATTATAGACAATGACTTCTTGTTCACATCCCTCCAGCCCAGCTCACGTTTAGGACAGTTAGGCATCATATAACTACCTGGCTCAGAGTTCAGTGAATCATTATGCTGCCTTTGTGTCAGCCACACTTGTAGACTACAAACAAGCAGACACAACACATGGACACTTATTTAGTTGTAAAAGACATCTAAAACACAGTACCAGCATGATTCCACAGAGAAGGAAAACAACTACTAGAGCCACACAATAAGGATGTAAATTAAACGGCCTTGTTAGAGTGTCACTGGTAGGAACTTCATCCAGAAGCAGGAGTAGGACCAAGCACCTGTTTTTGCATATCCAGCGATCTCAATGTGAGAGACAAAAGAGAAGAGTTTGTAAATTGGTATCAACTTTATAATTTAAGCCAGCATCCATGTGTTTCAGCTGAAATCCTGACGCTGACTTGGCAAACAGATTTTACACTGGAAGTTTCGTCTCCTCTGCCTTCATGACACTGTGAATTCCACCTTTGACTCACAAGAATTCATTCCCAAATGAACAGTTAATTGAGTGACACATGCAAGTCTTATTACTGTAGTGTGCCAAGCCCAGTTACAAGATATAATGTGCATTGGAAAACCACATTTAAAAATTAAGGCAATTTTAGTTAAATGAAGAAACAATATCTTCAGCCAATTCAAGCCGCTAAAGTCATCTCTTTTAGATTGTCTTAACACACAAGAGAATGATTTTGATTTCCTAAATGGAAATCTTAGAAGCTGAGTTTCAGCACAAAGATGTTTTATTATCATACTGTGATAACCTAAAATCAAAGTCAGTGTCATAATAACGACGATATTAGCATACAGTGGGAACCCTGTTAACTTCCTGAGATAGGAAAAAATATGGTTTATTTTATGTTCTAGAGGCTTCTACATAAAAGTAAAAAAATCTTCATCAGTAACATCCTGCATTCAGCTACTGAGCATGAAGTTGATGCTGTACAAATTACTGCCTGAGTTTTATCACTCAACACTCACTAGTATCTTCAGTTTCAAGAGGTTTTATGCTGGAATAGGAAGTTGAGTGAAATGTATATCACATAAAATTCCTAAATATACCTAAAGCTAACTTTGGAAAGATGAGAAAATCTGTGTAGCAATTTAAAAGCTAAATGAAACTGTCTCTGTTACTTGGTCACTGAATTTACACTTAAGATAGTAGCATTGAATGGAAAGCTCTCTCCATACCAATCAAGCTGTCAAGCCCATTGTTATAGAATCTCTGCTATAATTCAGAATCTATTATTGTCGCCATTGCATAACAAATTCTAAAAGAAGGTAATTTAAAACACTAAGAGACACTGGATCCCTTTAATCCCAATGAAAACGTTTCCCAGAGATAAGAGTTTTCAAAAGTTTGGTACTGATTCCTCAAATGTAACTAATCATTGCATCTTCCCTGCTTCTTTTCCCCCAGGTTATGAAAAAACCTATCTGGATCACTTCATTTTTAGAAAGATTCAGAGAGGTCTTTAAGTGCTATTCAAAAACCATCTATAAGGTATAACAGTATTTAGTGAATAAGGAACCCTAAAGCGTACAAGTATTAGGAAATAAATTACAATCAACATTGCGTGCAATGTGTGCAATATAAGCATATATAAGTGCAATATATGTGCAATGCAGGAAAACCAATAAACCATTTCTCACTCCCAAGCTTCCTCTTTTACACAGCACATACTCCTCAGCATCGGCAGGAGCTCCTCTCAGACTTTCAGACCAAGCAGCTGTCCACACCAGAAAGCTTAGTCCTGCGAGCTGTTAAGCACCTACTGTTTCAGAAACAGCAGTGATCACTTTACAAAATCGAATCTGCAGTGCCAGATTTATCTTCTTTTTTTGTTACAGCGCAAAGGCAGATGAGCTGCATACGTGAGTCACTTCTGTCTGTCGTCCCACAGACTCATGGAGGGTTACATAAAGAAATGTTTCCCAACAAAACAGTTTGTCATTACCTCCAGACTTCTGACAATGCCATTGTGGATTTTCATGAGCTACAGTAGGAAATTAGAAGTATCCAGATAGTGAAAGTCTAATTCAATAAATACAATGAATATAAGGTCTGGTTCAAGTTTGCAAGACCACTTAAATTATAGACCATAGTGGATCACAAAACTCCATCCTAATATAAATGTCATATAACTTCTATTGCCCTTAAATACATTCAGGTCTATAGCTTGGTAGCTGTTATAAGCATGGCAGAACAGTATCTAATTATAATTATAATTTTGTAATAATAATTATAATTTATCCCCTAAATCATTGTATTGGCCTATTTTGTTGTTTACAGCCATACGTCATATTTGCTAATAAAATTTTTAAGGTGATAAGCATTCAGTTTAGTGAAGAGTAAAGTTTAATCAGACTGCCTTTACAGCAGAAGGAAAATTGAGTTTCAAGCATGAACCCCAAAATATTTCAGAGTATTTGATGAGTAGTCAATGAGTACACTGTTCTGTACATTTCTTTTTTTTTATTATTTCTTAAAGTACATATAACTACAGGCATCATGTTTGAACTGCTTGTGGTGACTATTCGCAATAAAAATCAACGCGGTGAAGTACTTTAGACTAGCAAAAGGTTTTAATAATTTTCCTACCTTATCTGCCATTATCATGGAGGCCCCACCATGAATTCCAAGAATTGGAATAGAAGTCTGCGATGAAATAAAATCCAAAATCTGAGCTACCGCCTCCTGATCAGTATCATCTCCAAAAACCACTCCATGGATCTTGGTGCCGGACATCAAGTCGCAAACATGTGTTATGATGCTTTTAGGGTCAGTCTGGTTCACCAGAAGGGTCACTACATTGACATCAACAGTCAGGTCTGCAGACATTTCCCTGGTCCACAGACCTCTGATATCTCTCTCTGTGATATACTTTGTTCTTCCCAGAATCACTGCAATGTTCAGGATGGGATAACTCTTCTCTGCTCCATGAACAAGATCCAGAGGCGCCAGAAGAGCTTGGAGTACCAGGAGAGCACAGCCAATTTTCCTCATCTTTGCCAGCTTTGTCCCCTGTAAAACTGATCACATTGTATAAGAAAAATAGAGAGGAAAACTGTGTATCTTCAACAGAGGTTTTAAATAGAAAGATTCTGGACACAATGCAAACTTTAGCAGCTTTTTATAACTTGTTCTTCATCTTAGTTTCAATTCAAGCCTCTTACATTCCCTCAGAAAGTTGACTTGCCAATGATAGGTAGTGTTACAACTGGTCTCCCACAGGCAAGGCAGAAAACGAGGCACAAGTTCAGAAGACAGACCCATTAAAATTCTTCCTGGATGGCTAACAAAATTAGAATGGCAGAAATCATTAAAAAAAGACATTGCCATCCTTCTTCTTAACCTTGCTCTCCTAAAATAGGTAAAAAATTGAAGTCTATTTTCCTTTGTTGCAAACGTCTATTTAAAACTTAGTCCCAGTCTAATAGGAAGAAGTGCTTTAGCTTATAATGATAGAAGTAAGCCAGGGTCTGCTGGAAACCCCAGTCCAAATACTTCATACATCTCAAGGCATCCCAGAAACATGCTGTTTTATTTCTGGAACTCTGTCCTAGGCAGCTGCTGCTCACGCACAGTCTAACTGCGTTTCTGGAAGAGGTTCAGAAGCACGATATTCTCTCTTAATTCTTCTCCCTCCTCTGACACAGCATTCACTTGAGCATCTCAGAACTGCTGATCTCAGATGTGAAGTTGACACTGGTGCTGAAGGGGAGGGTGTTGCACGAACGAGCATCGCTGCATCGGTTTACTTCATCTCTTCACGGAATCCCTGTAGGGCTCTGAATACGGAGAGAGAGTATGACGGAGAGAGTCATACAGAAGTGCTCTGAACTAGCTGAAGGAGGGAGCGGCGGTCTAACTGCAGATATCCCTCTGCTGCTGCGCCCCGAGGGGTTTCCACCCCCGTAACTGCGAGCGGCAGGAGGGGACTCCCCGAGCCGCGTACAGCCCAGCTCGCCGCAGAGCATCGCGCAGCCGCCACAAGGAGACTCTCGGGGCTGGCACCCTCAGATCCCCCCTCCCCATGTCTCCCTGAGCCCCCCCCCAGCGCCCAGCCCCACGGCCGGCACCGGGCGCGCCCCTGGCCTGTGCCTGCGCCCGCGCCCCCGCGCCCCGCCGGGCGCCCCTGGGCGGAGGCGCAGCGAGAAGATGGCGCCGCCTGGCGGCCGCGCGCCTCAGCACACGGAGCGGCAGCGGGGCGGGGGATTCAGGAGCGGCCCCCAGTAGGGGGTCGAGGGCTAGGGGAGAAGACCCCCTGCCAGGCTGGGGGCTGGCAGGGCGCGGGGACCCGGACGCACTCCGGGAGCGACCAGAGGGAAAAGTTGCCCTGGGAACCCCCAGACTCCCTCCGGGAAGCCCCCAGGCCCCCTGAGAACCCCCCAGGCCCTCCCGGGAGCTTCCCCGTCAGGATCCGTCCAAGCACGGTCCGGGAAAGAGTGGGATCGGGTGCGGGCAGGATCCCTTCGCGATCCGGTGCCGCTCCCGGTCCATCAGCACCGACCCTGGGGGAGCCACGCGAGGAGGTCGCTCCAGCAAAAGCTCGGCTCGCTTCGGATTTTCGCCGGTGGCCGCGGGGCCACTGCTGGTAGCGGCCCCAGCTGAGGCAAGGCGAGGGACGCCTGGAGGCTGCCCCTCACGGCCGGCCGGGAGCCCGCAGCAAGCCCCGCACCAGCGCCCGGTGCACTCACCGCCGCCTCCGCTCCGCTCTCCTGTTCGTGCCGCTCATCCCAGCAGGTTCCTCCTCAAGCAGCGCGGTGGAAAACAGGGTCCCTGGTGCCCGGGCGGCCGCCCGCAACTCGTGCCCGCCGCAGGAACCGCGAGGCCGGCAGCTCCGCGCCGCCCGCATCGTCAAGTTTTAGCAGAGGCAGCGCAACTGAGATTCGCTCTTTACTTTTGGCCGCAAGCATTTAGGCATCTTCATGGCTTTCCATTTTTCTTTTTCCTTTTCTTTTTTTCAGTTCTTCTGCCTTTTTTAGCTTTATTTATTTATTTATTTATTTATTTTTCTGGCTGTTCAAAGGGCAGTTGCAATATTGCTGCGGCAGTTCCCCAGGACGGCATCTCTGAGCCCCGGCTCGTCTTAGTCTCTTGCGAGCGCCGGGGGCGGGCAGCGGCGCCTCCCGAAGGCGCCACGGGAACCACCCGGCGGCCGATCCGATCCGATCCGCTCCGATCCGCTCCGCCGCCCACAGCCCCGCCGCCCCCCTCGTCAGAACAAGCCGAATCGCGGCTACTTTGAAGGCTCCCCCCCGCCGCCGCCACCTCCCCGTTCTGCTTCTGCCGGCACCAGCGAATGAGTCAGAGCCAGGCGGTCGGGGGAGGAGGTGTTGGATCTGGGGAGCAGCGACAGCACAGGGTTTGGGGCAGAAGAGTGGAGAACTTGAGCGCTCGTCCCAACTTAACAGCCCCAGAGAAAGGTTGGTGGCCCCGGGAAGCCCCCGAGTATTCTCCTTTCCCGTGACGCAGGGGCTGCCAACCAGAAATCCCTGCCATGGGCTGAGGGGAATGAGCGTGGAGCTGCAGTTTCCACACTGAAACCAACCTTAAAAGCTCCAGACTGCAGCCAAATATCACAAAAATACTCCAAGAAGCTGGCTGCATTTGAGCATTCCTGCTGCTCCATGATAGTTGGGCACCCCCCTTCCCAAGGCACCCTGGCCCCGTTTCTCCAGCTCCCCCTCTCCTGGCACTGCCCAGGTGTCAGACCCACACAGATGTTTCACGGCCCCTGCCTGCACCGCACACCCTGCCTTCTGCCTCCCTCCCTCTGCTGCTTTCCCCTTCCCACCACCCTCCTCCAGCTGCCACAACTTACTTGGTTTTGTACGAATGAGTATGCCAGCTAACTACCACAGAGGTGATGTGTTTGTGCTCAGTCCTTTACAGCCACATGCACTCCTAAGCTAAACACTTGGGAGTAGGGCTACGCAGACCCACTCAGCAAGACACATATGCAGAGGAAAAATTTGGAGATAATCAGGAAAAAGCCAAGTGGCCTTGCACGCTGAAGTTTGCTTCTCACTGCATTAAGGCACACACCACAGAGCTTAGTCCCTAAGACACTTAATGCACCAGTCTTACTGCTCTTGACAGTCTTGTCATAAAAGTCCCCAGGTCTATGCCTTTTTTTTTTTTTTTAAAGATCTTGTCTCCTAGCTTTAGAGATGGCTTCCTTAGACATTGCATTAGTCCTTGAAGCAAAGCAATTAAGCAGCTACAACTGTACCAGTTTTTAAAGTTTGATGTTTAAATGCATCCTTGCATTTCACCCTTAATGCACACTTCTCTCCTGTAAATATTACAGCAATGTTTGTCACACTTACTGGAAATGAGGCTGCATCCACAGCCCGGTGTAAAGGTTATTTCAGTGTTATCATTCAGCTGCAGATTCATTAAAGCAGCAGCAAAAACAGGGATTCAAGACCATAAGTATCCTGAATGCAAGTTAAATTCACAATGGGGAAACATAGCTCTAATGTTAGCATACCTTTAAAACACCAAAAAATGTCATGGTGTCTTTGGAAAACAATAAGCACATGTGTTGTGTACAATACATGCCCTGAATTTGGTGGTTTGAAAGACCAATAAAAGAAATAATCAAGATGGTGGGGCGGGTATTTCGGTTGCTTGTCTTTTTATTATTATTATTATTATTTATTTTATTTTAAACTCTAATAGGGCTATATGACTTTCATGAATCAAAGTTTAGATATATTTTGGCATCATTTCAAATATTTTCCTTAATTATTTTTACAAAACCTTCAGAACCCAACTGAAGTACTGAATTTAAAGCAGCCCAAATTAATTTATGAATTAGAATTAAAGTAAAACATGATTAAAAGTTTGTTCAAACACAGAGACCAATCTTGGCAGTATATAGGCAGTCTTTCCAAAAGCTTCACTGAATTCAAGTAGATTACTGCCTACAGAGTTGAGTAAATGCTGCAAAATTAGACTGCTATTACAATATACATCCGTAGTCCATTTCTAGGCATTTTTGCACAGTTTAATTTAAGATTAAAGAGAGGAGCTGCAAACATGGTAAGACATCAACTTCACTCAGTAGAAACAAGAAAGCACAATTTGCATTTAAGTGTCTGTAATTCACCCTTGTAATTTACGTGTAAAAAAGAGAACAGACACTTTAAAAGCAATATAACAAACACTAACATCCCTGCACTTGGGAGATTAAGTTGCAAATTTAGTATTTTCATGGGGATTTATTCTGAAAGGCAGATGGATTGAAACATATGTTATTGCCTTCTCCCCACCAACAGCTGTATGCCCATCTAAAAGAAGCCACAACCTAACTTCTAGAAGTTAGGACTCCTGCCCTTCTGAGAAGGGTTTCCAGCTTGGGTTTCTCTGCCTTCTGCCCACTTCACAAACCCTTAAAAGTCAAGCTTTCCCCCACAGCAACATCAAATTACAAAAGGTTTCCCATTTTCACAAATTGCCTCTTTCAGAGTACTCTTGTCAATAGAAGGGAGCAGCTGAATTGTCAAGTACAAGAAATAACTCCAAAGGGGGCAGAAGAGGCAGTGGGGAGTCATGGTCTGGCACAAGGGCCATTTTTGTCTCTTGCTGACTTCACCATTGTGTCTGTTACTTTTTCTCCATTTGCTTTACTTGACCATCTGTAAAATGCTTACCTCAGAGACAAACTAAAAGCCAAATTTTACCCCCAGATTCAGGCAAACATAATTTTCCTCTCACTTCTGGATAGAGGAGCATTACACAGAGCAATTATGGTCACCCTTTTAAAAAGGGAATTGTTCTCTTGTAATGACACTCAAGTCAGACAAGAAAAATACTTCAGCACATTGAGAATGGAATGGCGAAAACTGGATGTCAACAGAGTTAAATTTGTTTGCAGCTCCAATTTAAGCTGTGATTCAAGATTTCTCAAAAACAAACTGCAGATCCACCCAGTAATTCTTGCTTCTTGGAAGCACCATTCTGAAAAACTCCATTAGTTTGGTGAAACAAAAAGGTAGGAAGAGATTACCTGTATCTGGCTAGGTTCAGGGAGAGACACTTACTTTGAATTTATTCCGCCTTTAAAATCATCTCTAGTTCCAGCAGTAACTCTTCTTGTATTTAGGGGATATTGCTGCAACCAGTAAGAAAAGTATTTACCTGTGTCTTATGTGCTGAAGTCTCCCTACCCTGAGAAAACTTCCACAGCAAGAACTGAAAGTGACATTGATGGAAAACCATTTTTCAGTGCCACATAGGATCAAGTCTGTAATGAAATCACTTGACTCAGCAAAAACATAATGCAGAGCAAACAAGCATGCAATATCAACCTTAATTTGGGGTGGGCTGCAAAGTTATAGGCATATCAAATGAACTGTAAAAGCAAAAATAGGAAAAAACTCAATTGTTTGCAGGCTTACTAAAACATTTGGTCACAGATGGCCCTCTTATTGGAAACTGGCTTAGCTCCTCGTTTGGCAGTGTCCTTTCTTGTACAATTTACCAAATCATGCATGAAATGATGGCCTTAAGCTACTCCCAGTTCTGCAGAGGACATGAGCTGGCTGCCACAGCAAAAGGAGGTGACATCGCTGAGTGGAGCCAGAGGCTGCTACAGCACCTGGGGGCTGAGCAACCCGCCCCAGCAGGGAGCAGCCCAGACAGAGGTGCTCCTTCCCACCTCACCCCAGCTACCAAAGAGTTAGCGGAGATTGGCCAGCACTGTGCCCAGGGAGCTATTTGAAGTTCACCAGCAGTGTGTCTTTGCCTCTTTTGTAATTATTTTTCCATACCAAATCAATCTTCAGCTTTATTTCCAAACTGCTGTGCAATTCTCAGAAGGCAGACTGTTTCTCTGGGAAATCACTGAATTAGCCAGATCTAGCACAGGGTCAAGCCAGAATTCCATTGTGAACCCTGTACCTTTTAATTAAAGCTGCTCAGTTAACAGATCTGTGTCACAAAGTTGTGGCCCTGTGAAGACTGTCAGGAGCAACCCCATTGCACATCCAGCAGCTTGCACAAGGACCAGATTTCAGAGAATCGAATTATCTGTAAATACCTAGCTTAATGCTGCTTCTCTTTCTCCCCCCTCTTCCCCAGCAGAAATTGCTAAATATCCATATATTTATAATGAAACCTTCTAGGAAGCACCCTAGTAAACACCTCGCCCTTGCACTGCCAGCTTGCTCATTAATGAACAGCAGAGGAACAAGCAAAAGATCGCCCTTAACTGTTTAGGGCCAACATATGATCTCCTCATCTGCACTGAATTCAGTAGAAGTGACAAGCCTTTATGAATCAGATTTTTTAAATACTATTTTAAGTCATCTTTTCACTCATGCCCTGAACCATATAAATCTCTTTCATGTCTATTTCTGGGCAGCATGATGGGCCTTGTATTTACCAGCTTGTATTAGTTTATATTAGTTTATATATATTAGTCTTATATCAGAGTCTTTAAGCATATAAAGAAGTAGTTTTGCTGTTCACATGGAGCACTTTGTGTCTCTATTTGAGACAGTCTACTTTATGTAGACAGATTATTTACCTAAAAAAGCTCCCGTGTATACAAGTGGGGTGTATTTTCAGAAATATTACCAAATTTTGTTTCAAGACACAGATTACTGTCATTTGGATCTTCTGAAGAAACAAAACTTAGCTCCAAAGCCCAGCCCCTTGGATAAATTAACATGTATTTTGTAGTCATGGTGTAGGACAGACCTTGAGGGTAGATGAGCTACTACAGTCTTATCAATATTAGCATTACTTGTAAAACAAACTTTTGGGGAATACTCTGAGGTTATTTTGCTCAAGATTTGATTCATCACAAATAATATTACTACTTGGGCCCAGCACAGACAGCAGCGACCCTTCACACATCGCTCACCGGTGGCACTTGCTTGCCCAGTGCAAGCTGTGCTGAGTGGGAAGCACTGAGATGCCTACACTGCATCTGCTGCCGAGTGCTTCACTAAGCACATTTTCACTTAGGGAGTTCAGACTTTTCTAAATCCAGAAAATCAAATTTAGTAAAGGTCGACGGAAGCTCCTTAACACACAATTACCTCAGCCATAGTTGGAACATATTTTTAAGATGAGTAGTATTTTGCTCCTTGCATGCAGCCCGTTTCTCAATTGTAGGCACTAGCGCTATTAAAACTAGGTGCTAAAGGCTTATGAGACATCTGAGCCAGTAGGAATAGATCCAAAACAGAAAAATCCCCCTTGGTCTAAATTACAGTTCCACATGATGAGTCAGAGCCTTCTGTTACCTATTTCTGCAGTACATGTTCTGTGGCTTTTGTTCATACACAGGGAAGCTACTGAGCCCTTTGGGAGTTAGTTCCCTTTCAGGCTCAATTGCCATGGTTCTAGGTTTTGCATTCCCTCAGCTCTTAATCCCACCCATGCCCGCCTGTTCCTCCTCTCCTTCAGAGAGGAAGACTTTCATTTTTCCCTGCCTGAGGAGAATTCTTGGCCACAGTGCTCTCTACATCAACCATGATTATTAGATCTAATTAGTTTCATTAGTTTCAAACTTTGCATGGATTAATCTCACTGGTGGGAACAAAGAGGAAGACAAAGGGGCTTTAAATAAAATAACATATTAAAACACATTCATCTACTTTATGCGCTGCAGGCTTAGTTTACCCAGATGACCCCATTTCTAGGAGCTGATATCCAACTCAATCATGCCTAAAGTTCTGGAGCCTGCACCTAAGGAAACTAAATGCTGTTTCACCTTCTTTTAAACTTTTGTCTGGCTGACAGGAGCTCCCAAGCCTGAAAGAACTGGCTTCTGCCTTGTACGGCAGGGGAGGTCAGGTTGGAGGAAGGAAAGGAGGATACAAGGGCTTTCTTCAGGTTGCTGGCTATACAGGAACTGTCTGCTCTCTCTTGCCTACTGCTGTCAAGATCACTCATATGAAATTAACCCTTAGACGTAGACATGCCTTTTGCTTTTACTTGTGGTGATTTCTAAGTTATTTGTAATGCTGTCAAAAGTTACAGGTTTAAAGAGGCCTTTTCCCAGAAAAGTTACTGTTGGCAATCATATTCTTTCCTCCTTCCCTGCCCTAAGGGGACAAAAGAAAATCCACTCCTGTATGAATTCTACAAAGAGAGGTCCAGGCCAGCACAGGCTCATTTCTAGCTTTTATACATCGTTACTTCTAAGCCCCAAAGGTCATGCTACTGCTTTAAACACTTGGCTGGAGATGTGAAGCTTCTAGTTCTCCAGGTGCCACGCAAATCAGCTCTATGCTGCTTTGAAAAGAAAGTTGAGCTCAAGAGGCTGGTATTTATGTGAATCCTATGCTTGGGAGCCTCAGTTGACTGGGGAGGATTCTGCTGACTGCAGACTTTGCCCACAATATTGCTATGACCTGATCTTCGAAAGCTGCTTCAGCGTTCAATACACAATTCTGTTCGCATTCAATGACATTAATCTCGTGCACAAAGACTTTTTTTGTTGTTTTAATATTTGAGCATAGACGCCTACATAGATTTTGCATTTAAAATCCACATAGATGAATACTCCCAAATTAACTTTTTAATGATAGCCATTAAGAAATTTAGCAACTGAAAGCAAAAGACAAGTGACTTTTCAAATAAGAAGATTTCCATGATTTACTGGAATGACTTCGTGATCATGACCTCATTATAGCAACTTACTTAGGTATCAGTGAAATCCTTGTTTACCGCTGACATTCTTTAAATTGAGCTCAACTACTCTTTGAAGTAACATCTGCTAAACAACAGCACTGATAGATCAACACAGGTGTGAAAACTTTTTAACTGACAAGATAGACTCAGGTATATGTTCAAGTATATGTTTTAAACTGCAAGAGTCCTCAGTTTTGTTTTATCTGCCCATCTGCATAACATGAGCACATTCAATGACAAACACATACAGGGTTAGGGTTTTTTAAGTGACAATTACAAATACAGAGTCATTAGACAAATATAAACATCTGAAGGTATTTTACCAACCTATTGAAAGGATTGGTCCCAGACCTAATTTCTAGAAACAATATATAACTGCTTAATTTTTATAAGCCAATTAACTGGAATCTCTCTTGGCAGACAGTTGTATGTTAACTACTTTCACACAACTATTTCTGTTTCCACCAGTTCTTTCTACAACATATTCCAAAATAACTGTGATATATGTAGGAACAAGAATATTTTTCTTGTTTAAACCTGCCAAATCTTATCTTTCATCTGCAAAAATATGACAGATTTCTTGCTTTCTTGATGTTAGCCAGAAAACCAAAGTCCTGGAATATGACAAGCAACAATATAAGGCTTTATATTTAAACCTTCTTACAAGGTAGGGAAGAATGCACTATACCAAGGCACTGAACACAGGGCAAGGGGGTCAGGAGGTAGCCCCTCTGCATTTACCCTGCATTATGTTTACAGCTTCCATCCTTCCATTCTTGACTATGCTCCCATGCTCCCATATCAAATTCCACAGAATTGTGAATATTTGCAGGAGAAAGAGCATGTGCTGCCACATTATCCCAAGTAGTTATTTAACGTAAAGCAGCTATATTCTTCAAGAAATTTTGGGCTTATATTCTCCTATATAAGCATTAGATTAACAACTACTTGATCTCAGTGATCTCACTGTTATCCTGATTCATCACAGAGATTTACATCATGGTCTCAAGTTCTCCTTGATACAAGTCTGAAGAACTTTACATTCTTTTTTTCTCTACCAATTGACATTTCATCTTCTCTGGTTATCAACACCCATTCTCAATTGCAACAGTAAGGCTGATCCCAGACAAACATTTGTGGATTCAAAAACAAAATGAAAAGTAAACTCTGTATTTAGTCTGCAGATTTTCCAGCCTTCATATTTATCCTAGTTAACCAAAATAAACTTTTAAGTAACACCAAGTCCTAGACCAGCAGTTTACTCTAGGAGTTAATTGGAACGTTTGTAGTGTAGAAAAATTCCTTATTTTTTCCTCATTCCCCGTTCAGGGTTGGATGGGACAGATGCACATCTTAATGTTTTGAAATGGGAGTCGTCTCAGCTTCTAAATAGGAGCCGCAGTGTGGGGTTTACACAATTTGTTTTAACTCTTCACATTCATTTGGTGTCTATCTGTGGGAATAGAAATGTTGTTTTTGCAGACTTACATTGTTTAGAAGGAGGGAATGTGGTACTGAGATATGCTTATAGTGATAAGAAAGTTTAACAGGCGACCTTGTAAAATGCAGACAACCAGACTCCTTAGGACAATTAGGTGAAAATCATGGTGTCAAGTCAAGTCAGATAAGTGAAGAAACATTACCACTTCAAACAGTAAAAATGTCAAAAGAAATTTGAAAATTTAACAGGCCGGCAACTGAAGGCCATGCATTGTTTGTGAAGCATCAGATAGATTGTGAACCTGGATTACCCACTCAGTGGGGAAACAGGGGAGGGTCCTGCCATCAAAAGGTATATAAACTGTGTTTTGGAACTAGTAGATGCGCTCTCTCCTGCTTGTGGGGCACCCGCCATTGCAATCGCGAATAAATTACTACTTCACTGAGATCCTCGCCTGAGCCTAAGTTATTGGCTATGGAGTGTTTCTCACAAAAATACTGGAGTCAGAGAGGAAGGCAGAGTCTAACCATGAGGAAGTAAGATCTGAATTTCCACCACTTTGCGGCATCTCGGCAGAGAACTCGAGTGCAGTGCAGAGCCCTAAGGCTTCCCATACTGCAGGGGAAATAAAAGCTTCTAATGCTTCAACAAGAAATGCAAAAGAAGAATTTTAAGGAAAGTCAGTCTAACATGAAAAAGAGAAACACTCATCCCACATTTTCATGCCCTCTTCTATACATCCCATCTGAAAAGCTAACTCCCATGCACAAAATAGGAGGATGGTCTCATATATTACATTTCACGAGTTGAGCTAAGAATGTTATAATCCTCACTTTTTTGTTACATATTTAAAATAATTAAAGCTGTGAAAGCCACTGGACTCCAAGACACGCCGTAAGTACAAAGCAGCAGCTTGTGCACAGCTGTACCCTGCGAGGCAAGTCCCAAGCAGACACGGCTTATCTGTTTTCTTTGCTAAAATAAGGCAATCTCTCTGAAGGAGCTGTCACCACTAATGTAGCTGTAACTTGCACTTGTGACATGTCATCGATTTGAATCACGAGAAATGAAAGTTAAAGACTGAAAATTTGGCTGTGTTTACATAGAAGAAATACTTTGCTAAAAGCACTCTACTGTAAAGCCTCTGAAACAAAATAACCACGGGCTGTTGTCTTAGTTCCTATAGGTGTGTTCAAAGAAGCATTCAAGTATCTGTTTACTTATCATTTTAACACTTGTTTTGTTTCCTACAATAAACTATGGATGTGCAAATGACAAATGCCAAGTGCTTCTATTATCTTCAACTTACACGAAGCATATGAATAATCATGTTATCATGCATATGCAAATCCAAAGCCTGATAGAGGCAATTGTTTCAGTTCTCTCCCTAAAACTTCCCTTATTTAAGTCATTCTGGAAGTCTTCCCAAAGATTTAGCCACAGCTCAGCTGCCTCCCCTTGACACATACCTTGTTACAAACCACAAATCACAAAATACCCGAGGTTCTGCCCCATCTCAAAGACTGCATGCTGTCTAAATTCAAAGAGTGTTCAAACTAGCTTGTCAATCCATAGGCTATAAATCGCAAACCATTGGGAAAAGAGTTATGCATTGCCTATGCTAGCTGGCAAAAACTTGGAACTTGCTGGCCCCGGGCTCCCAAGGCTGGGCAGGAGGTTCTCTCCCTCTATTTGTGGCTTGACTGACAGTCCTGCCAAGAGAGATTCCTCCTCACTAACCTAACTGTTTTACTAAAATGCTGCCAGAAAGAGACTGTTACACCCCTGATGTGCAAGGGGGAAACACAGATTTTATTTGGACCCTCCTGAAAACAGCAGAGTAGTACATTCCAAGATGGGATCCTGTCATTATTCCCAACTTAAAGGAGGCAAACTAGCAGTTATCTTTAAACAGAGTAGTGTTCCTCGTTCTTTTAACAAAAGGATGAGTACAAATTCCAAGAGAGTGGCAGTGAATTGGAACTGCCACTTGAGTGGCATCCTGGACAGGAATGAGCTTTTGTAAAGCACAGAATTATGAATTATCTGCCCCAGCACACTAGTGGAAGGGCCGGCTGAGATCTATGCTTAGAAACTTCTTCAGTACATAATTGTTTTGTGCTCTTTCATGTAGATACGGACCATTTTCACCTTTTAATCATAAAACAAATAAAACAACTTTAAAATGCCACAAATACTGCTTATTTTGTATTTGCATAGCCTGTGCAGATAAATTAAATGATTTCATAGCACAAACGACATAAAACACATTTTTATCCTAGTCATTATAAAACCTATTCAGGTGATAAGCAGAAAACGCATTTATGCATACAAAAATGTCAGTGGTTTTCTCCCTCTGTGACAGTACTTCACATATCCATCATTCCTCCGTAAACAAATATTGCTTCATAGTTTCACCAATACCATCATTTTTGACTTTGCAGTCTGAACTACAATTAATTATCATTAAATATGATTAGCAAGTTTGGAGGAAAAGCATAAAATAGGTGATAAAAACAGGCAACAAGGTATCTATTTGTGGCCTAACACCGTGTTATATATGGAGTGGTAATTCGTGTCGAGAAAATGGTTAATATTAATAAAGAAGGGATTTGGGAATGTGGCCATGGGGGTCAGAAAAACCCGTGGTTGGGATAACATTAGACTCTTAACGATGAGGCCATCAGGAATGTGAAAGAGTTTAGAGAGAACAAAGAAGGGTGATTCAGGAGACTCCATGCAGTCTCGGGTTGCTTGTTCTCCAGCCGTTAAGGCATGGAAGTTTCTGGGTGTTTGCTGCTGTTGTTATATTCAAAGTTGCTTGACCAATGAAAAGTTGTTTTGAAAAGAACTGCTGTGGAGAGAAGGGTATAAGACGGGAGCCTACCCTCATGATAAAAGGAAAAGAAAAAAAAAAAAAAAGGCAACACGATGTGATGAAGTTATGTCATCAATAAAGAAGCAGAGAGAAGGAATGAAAAGGAACAGGCTAGCAGAACGGAGACCAGGACGGGAGCAGGCACATTGATTGACTCATGAAGATACGTTCGGCCAAACTCAGCAAACCGATCAAAGAAGCTCGTACAGAAAGTTGCTGGAAATAGGCGGCACTGGAGTTGGAGAGAAGCTCAAGCTGAGAGAAGCTGACCTGTGCACACAACTGCCTCTCGCTGGTAAGCAGTTGCGCATCATGGGGAATCATACGTCCTTAGGAACAAAGACTGTCCTGGTAACCTTACAGCTTATTCTCTTTACTAACAATGGACAGTTTATGATCCTGAAACATGGAACCAAACTGAGGTCAAGGTGTGGGACTCTGCAACTAAAAATGACAAGGTTGCAGTGGAATTGCTCAGCTCCTGGCGAGCAGTCTCTGAGGCCTTAAAGAGCCCTGTGGAGCCACAGTCAGAAACGTGTGGTTTGCCAGACAGTCAGGGAGCTGCGGGCTCCTTTACTGATCCGACTGCTACGCCATGGGCCCCTCTGCTGCTACAGCCATCAAAGACTTTTGCTCTTACGTGATTTGGACGTGCCTTTTGACCCAGGCCTATTGGCCTTGAAAAGGAGATGGATATGCTTTTCTTCGATTCGGGAAGAACAGGATACATAAGGCCTGAAGGCCAAGTTGCTTGACAACTTAAAGCAAGACATATTGTTCAAAAGGAATGGAAAATGGAGACTTGTTTGTAATCAAGAAAAGGAATGGAAAATGGAGACTGTTAAGTCATGGAACTTAAAGGATTGTTTGTTACCTTTTCTGATTGTACGTATGTATAGGCATACTCGGGTTTAGTATGTAAAGCAATGTTCTGTATATGTAGAATGTTTGATGTTTGTGTGTGCATGTTGGTGGAGCGTAGACTCTCCCCGCACACCCAGCGCTGTTTATTTGCCTTTTATACCTCTTAGAGATATTTGTTTTATAAATATTACTAAATTCAGATTGAGTTGAAACCTCATTTATAACAAAAAACAAGTTCAACAAAAATAACAGGGACAAGATTGCTCTGATATGCTTTCTAATGTAAACCTCTTGCTGTCCACCTACCACCTCTCCGAGTGGTATTCTTTCACCCTTCCCTCCATCATCAGCTGCCTCACTCAAGTTCATTTTATTTAGATTGTGCCAAATACAGAAAGTTTATAAACATTCTCATTAATACTGTGAGGAATGTTTTAACAATTCCAATTCGTGTCCATAAATTCGTGTCCATAAAGAACAATTCTGTTTGATTCCTGTCTGCCTCTGGGCCCTGCACTGGCAATTTAATTCTTGAACCACAGATGCAGTGTGTCCCAGTCTCCCCCTCATTCTAGTCAATTTATCACGTCTTCAGAAAACACTCCTTAAATTTATGAACCTGTTTGCTTTTGTTATTCCGGACTTCTATTTCTAACAGTAACAGCCTTTTTTCCTGTCTTCTTCGAGATTAACTTAACACTGCTATAGATGTGTCTGTGAATGGCTGGGGAAGAATGTTTTAATTACTCGTGAAGCGTCAAATAAGAAAGCTGTTTGTGTTTGATGTCTGGGAGTTTCAGAACAACTGATAACAACTAGTGACTGTTATGGGATACTATGTGGATCTTTGGTATCTGGCCAGGGGGCCAAGAGATTAAGAGGAAGGAAAAAGAAGCTGAAGGACGGTTGGGAGACAAGACCTGTAGAGAGTGTTCCATAAACTTGGAATGGTGCCGAGTGAGTACAAAGGTGAGAGGAAGACTACGAGCCTTCAGCATGAAAGACCCCTAGAGACCCCCAGAGGAGACTGATGCGCATGCTCCAGTAGGAGGGACTGGACCCCGGAAGCTAATTATAATAATCTATTTTTTTTAGAAGTAGTAATGAATATGTATTAGTCTAGGAGCATAAAAATCAGCTGCTTGATGTAACTGGTGTGCGTCCTGGTGGAGCGGAGGCTCCCGGTGCACCCAGCGCTGTTTGCTTACCTCTATTCCTTTATATTCTTTTAATAAATCCTATTTTTTTAATTTAATCCTAATTTGAATCCTGAGCCATTTATAACAATACCTTGCACTGTAACTTCAAACCACTGTCACGCCCTGCCCCAGGTAAGCAGTGCCTCCAGCCTGCGCTTTCTCTTCCATTTCCTGTTCTTCAGAGGATTATTAGCGCTCGGATCTTAACTACTCTACAACAGCATGAACATCCTTATGTGCGTGTATATGGAAAGATAACAACACTTAGCCTCAATTTTCAAAAAGTTACAGCCTTCTATTCATTTCTTCACACACCTTATTTGCAAGTGCATTAGTTAAGAGAAGCAATGAAAGCCTGAAGACCATCTGACCATCTTTGTTCAACCAGAAACCACCATCACAGAGACAGATAAGAGATGGATTTGCCCCCTATTACATACCCTAGGGAGAACATTTCCATTTCAAATCCAGCAGTAAGGACTCATTAACAACTTTGTGTATTTGAGGTGTGCAAAGGTATGCATATGCATGTTTATGTGTATATATGTATATTTACATATACAATATATATACATAAATGTTAGATCTTTGGTCTTCAGAAGCCAGACAGCTTAATGTTTGACAACGCACAGGTGCCACACACATCTAAAAGCCAAAGGAAGAACCCCAGAGCAAAAATAGCTTTGAACTCTAGATCTCTTTCATTTGATGCAGGGTTGTAAAAAGAGTGAGAGAGCATTTATCTCTATACACTGAAGCAGCTTGTTTAGGGAACAGCTTGTTGAATTTCATGGAATTGTACTTTTGATAAATCATTGAACTATAACTCTGATATGACTTTTAAAGTCCAGGGTCAGTTTGAAAATCACAGAGCATAGAGCAATGTATAATACCAAACACTAATAGTTAGTGTACAACTAGGAAAGTAGTCAAGATAACATTTTATCCTTCTAGAGCAATGTACAATTTCAGCCCAAAGTAGACATCCTCCAAGAATCATAGTGGAGCATGTTCTGAAGGAAAAAACTCAGCTATTCTCTTAAAATGACAGATTTTTTGTTCCTCAAGAGATCACCTAAATAATCCACATGTATGCATCCCATATGCAAAACTGCTATATATTTACTACTTCAAAATACAAAAAAAAAAAAAAAAAAAAAAAAAAAAGTTACATGATCACATCAGATAAGAAAGCTGAATTACTTTTCCAATCTTTCTTGTCTCCAACAGATCACAGTACGTCCATAAAGGTTTGGTACTTTTAGTGCATGCTAAGATTTTATAGTTCACTCTCATAAGCCTTGAGATAATCTGCTTCTTATGTAGATTTAATCATTTGTCTTGTCCATGAAATGTTAAGTCAATACAGGGGAGCAGTGGCACATCCAATGCCTTCATCACATGAGCAGCTGCACTTTTATAAACAAAAGTGTGTTTTGCTCCCTTATGTTCAATTAACTGCTGAGATAAACCTCATCTCAAGGTGATCAGTTAAGGCACTGATGAAGAATCAGCGATGAGGAAGTTAAGGCACTGTTAAGGAGTGAGTAAATAGTATTTTCTCATTCAGACTCCAAATAAGTTAATTTTATAAGTATGAAGAATATACACGCACAGATCATCACAGGTCCAGAAACTTTGGTTTTATATCTGGATCCATAGCAGACACTAACATAGAGGAGGGAATAGTAAGTCAAAATTCTGAGTTTTGAGACACAGTATGAAGCACTGTTTCTAAAAAAGACAGACTAAAAAGGTATATACTTCTCTAAAAGGCTAGCAATTAATTCTCCCTAAGCCAGCATGTATTTTATCAAGAAACTGCACCAAGGGGATTGCTGCAGGAAGAAATTATTTCACGTACATTTTCTGTGATCAATTTATTTATTTATAGTCTTCCTGTAGAAGGGCCTTGGGACATCACAACCCAAAGAATCACTTACAGTAAGGTCAGGCCTGACAGTTGAGTTGTTCACTTATCCTAAAATGCAGATTCAACCCAAATAGCCCTAGCTCAACAAACCTTGCCCTGTCGTAGCTAAACAAATGCACTGGTAAGTGTCACACAAAAATGCATTTCTAGCAACTACAGAGAATGCTGAGAGCCCACCACACCCCGTCTTAAAGAAGCACACACAGCCAGAAACAGTACATGTATCACCTGTGGAGCATGCAATTGTTAACTTAAGTACACAAAATCACTTCTATTTTTAGTATTCAGTACATCACTGTATGAAATGCTCCTCTCAAAGTGTCATATTCTCAGAATAATTTGCTTCACTCCCAAGGCTTCTGAATAGTTAAAGCTCTGGCTAAATCCCCAGATCCCCACAATGGCTACTCTTACCAAGCTTAACAGCATCCTAGTGTCTGATCTCCCTCCAAGGAAAGGAGGGGGAACAGCAGGTATAATCCACTCCCTAAAATTAACACAAAGATGGTCTGTTAGTGAAAGACCATTAGAACTACTCAAGTGGGCCAAAATCAACTTCATGCATTGATTGGGATGGCAATTACCTAGCAAAGGCTGCATGTCACTGGAGTACAGCAGTCTTGCATAAGCACAAAGCAACTGCATGCAGCACATTGTTCTATATGAAAGGTAAAGCAGAAGATGAAACCAGCTGTTTCAGCAATCATTGTGCCTCCCAACCACAACAGCAGAATGACTAAGCTCACTAAGGCTGTGCGCTGCTCAGGCTGTTCATAGGCTCACTGGTACCAATTCCACCCAGTGAGAACTCCTCTGTGGTGTGAATGTCAGTCCTCAAGCTTCTCACACTTCTGCAGGCAGATGCAAAATGATGTGCTGAAAGCTTACTTTGTGCTCAAAACAAGCACTTAAAATTGTCTCAGACTAGCTTTGAAATCCAAGCCTGCATCTGTACCACAGTATCAGTTTTATCAGCTGGATATAGAAGACTCTAGGTCCACAAAGCTTCCTGGCTGGGCATTTCTTTACAGCTCCTGGTGCGTGAGCTAAAGAAAAATTTCTCTGTGGTTCTGTCCCGCTGTCCAAAAAGTCCAGAATGACACCACACATATGGTTGGAGCATATTCGCTCCATGAGCAAAAAACAAGTCACTGTAGAGAACTCCCCCCAGTCTGTACAAACATTTGCAGAATATTGTTTGAACAGCCAGGACATAAAACAATTGATTCTAGTCAACAGCATTGTTTTGCAAAACAAAACCTGTCCCATGTGAAAGAGCCCAAAGTTAATGTTTAGCATAAGCAAGTTATTTTAGTCTGTTTCTGCATGGAAACTACATTCAAAACTGGGTTGAAGATTTCCAGTGCACAGCTATATTTATATTGTTTATATAAAAATTGTTTCAGAATACTGTCCACATCAAATTATTTGTCAAGGAGTGATCTGTAACTACTCTTGGAGTTGTTAGCATGCAGCCCTGATTACTTAACAGGCATCTTTCCTGTCATAACCACAGGAAAGGAAAAGAAATCAAGTAACCTCGTGTTGATTTAAAAATTGTTACCAGTGTAATCTGATATAAACTGACAATGCGTTGCAGTGGCAGCACTGCATTGCATCAGAGGTGAAACAAGCAGTCAAAGAAACAGATAGAGCTAAGAATAGCACGTTTAACTCTGCAGAGACCAGCAGAACAAATAGCAAACACAAACAAATTAGCCAGAGTGTAGCTAGCATTGAAGAAATCCCATAATTTAGGTCTTCTCCAGACTGAACTGCCTGGGGCAGAGGAACATTTATAGAACATAACAAGCATACAGCCATGGCATGTGTTCACATGAAGTGCCTTCAATTACTCTGGAGCATGCACACAAGCAAAACAAGTTACGAATGAGGCTCGCCTTCTTCCCTGACCCTGGTGAAAACTGACAGCCAAAACCTTTCCAAATGCAGATTATCATTTCAGGTCACTGCCTGAAAATTTGAGGTTCTCTGTTTTGTTGAGTGTAGCACTGGGAAGTTCTTTGTTTCTCAGGATGCTCTTCTACCCACTTTGTGAAAGCTGTGGGCATATATTCCAACCCTGGTCATTTATTTAAGGGCATGACAAGCTCAAAAGTGCACCTGTAGCTTCTTTTCCTTAGTTTCCAGTTACATTATGTCCATAGCCTTCCTGGAAGGGAAAACCACATGACAGAAAGCAGATAACACTTTTTAGGTACCTTTCCCGTCCTTCTCTTACAAACACAAAGAGCTGAAATCAAATTATTCAGGTCATCCCCAAGTCATACCTGAGTTTGTACCTTCATTCCATGATTTTAAATACAGGTGGCTTTTCTTTTAAAAGCTTTTTAAGGAAGACTTGTCAGGGAGCCTAATGTATAGCCAAAGCAAGCTATTGCTTTGAAGCACTATTTCACTACTTCTTATGAAGAGTTAGCACCACTTCTTGTAAAGAACCAACTCTGTCCTCTCTGTATGCCAGAGGGAAGATCCATTTTTACCTCTTTCACCCCATCATTGCCCCTGCTGCTTCAGCACTGGGACCATGGACTCACTTCAGCAAGTCAGAGTTTGTACCTCAACCACAGCAACAACATCATTTGAGTTAGGTGAAAAGGCACAGAGTGGAAGGGAACAAGATGTTGCAGCACAGGTAGGAACCCAGTCAGCCTACAGATCCTAATGGTTCTACCTCACATCCTTCTCTTTCCAGCATACTAAAATTTCTGCACGTGTAATCGTTGTTAACCAAATCTGTATTGCTTTTACAAAAAGTTAAACTACGGCTCAAAAGCTAGGTCATCTCTGCGGGTTACAACGTAAGAGAGAATGTGTGGGATTTTCTAACTAGAAATGTCCCCCACTTGCATTTCAGCATCTCAGAGAAAATGGGCAAATGTTTTGTGATCAGCTTTCTTGGTGATGAGTCACTTAGCCTCATTTTTCCCCTCAGCCTCTTTACTTTTACATAATATTATAAAAATGTTGTTTCCCATCAAGGAGTGTCTTGCGTGTTTTTTAAACACATTAAAGCAGATTTACTTTGAAGCTTTGAATTGTCTGTAGCTTCTCCCAGTAGAAGCATCACAGATACTGCAGTGTGAATGGAATATATTCTGAGTTCTCTGGTTAATCCAAGATAGCAAAACGATTTTTTTCCCTTTAAATCAAAAGTTTATTTTGAAGGAAGTGCTGCACATTAACTTTTTTTCCTGGATACCTAAGCAAGATGACACCATTTCAAAAACACTAGGCCAAAATCACTTCTTTAACAACTGGACAAACTCAATAGAATTAGATAGCGTATCCCTTTTTATCTGTCTTGGCTCCTCTAAAGAAATGCTGTGGTCCAGTAGGGTACCAGTGCATCCAGTGAAGTTTATGCACTGCTCTGCCTTCCTCATGAAGCATTTTGAAAAGATCAGAGAGAGGACTGATGGGTGTCAACCAGCAGAATTACACCACAACCCTGTAGCCTCACTACCTGGGAGGACAAATTTTTAGGCACAGACTATGCAATAAATCTTTCTGAACCACTTTTGATAAGTTTAACCCACAATGATCTATGAACACTGCCTCCAACATCACTGAAAAGATGAACAAAAAAGCACACAAATACAGTATCTGTAGAATGAACTAACACTGACACCTTAGGTAATAAAAATATTCCCCAATAAATTCTCATGTCAACAGGGAAGAAGAGGATGCTTAATTTGTACGGAATTTCAGTAGAAGACAAGCACTACATTACAACCCCTGAGCAACAGAATCAACATTATTACTACAAGTGTGAACTTTTATACAAGTATACAAAACTAAAACAAATTCTCCAATATTTTATTTTGCTCAGAATAGCTATGCTTTAAACACAAATGCAACAGAATTACAACTCCAAGATGCAATCTCAAAGAGAGGACAGACTTATTAAGGATGTTACTGAGATATTTAAAAACATTTAACTTCTTAATGCACAATCAGAGGAAATTAATCTCCTGATGAGCAGATTTTCACTGTTTATACTGGCAATCGGTGTTCATTAAAGGAGGTCAGACAGCTCTTTGCTAAGTTCATTTCTATTCTTTGTAAGCTGCAGTAATATTTGTAGATGTCACTGCTCTGCACAAATTGAAATGGAAAGACTAAGCAATAAGGAACTGAACAATGGTTACTAAAGAAAACTGCCTGAGTGGGTCTGTACAGCTTCATTTGGTGAAGAGCAGTAATTTGTTCTCTCAACTCATGATGTGCTGGCTATGTCTTTGTAGTGGATTACTTCCCTCTCTCCATATTTGAAAAGCTGCATTTGGTGAGAGGGTTTTGTTTTGTTTTGCCCTAGTTCCATTATTATAAATTATTACGTTTGAATCAGCCTCTGACCTAGATCTTAAGAAACTGGATATTTCCAAGCTAGAATTTACAGCTTACATATTCTCAGTGACAGCCACAATTCTGGGACACAAACTCCAACTAATGCAGTGTGCTGGGGGGGAAGTTGGAAAGTGGGTCTTGACTTTTTTTTTTTTTTTTTTGGCTAAGTGCCTGAAACCAAAAGGGACAAGCTAAGAAACCACTTGTTATAAATGAAGATACAAATCAATCTGAATTTAGTAATATTTATAAAAGGCAAGTAAACAGCACTGGGTGTGTGGGGAGTCTACACTCTACCAACATGCACACACAGCCGTCGAACTTTCTAAATATATATAGAACATTGCTTTTACATATTCATAAGAAACCCAAGTACGCCTATGCATATGTACAATCAGAAAAGATATCAATTGAAACATCAAAATTTTCCAAATTCTGGCAAGTGTTTAGTAAACAATCCTGTAAATCTATTACTATTAATGTCCGTGACTGGGGGAGCATAGTTGGAGTTGGTAATCCTGGTTGAAATGCTCCCATATCTTCCATGACTTCATTAATTTCTCTCAGATCATATAACAGTCTCCATTTTCCATTCCTTTTCTTGATTCCAAACACCAGAGAATTCCAGGACTAGTCGTGGGAACAATATGTCTCACTTTAAGTTGTTAAGCAACTCGGCCTTTGGGCCCTATGTATCCTGTTCTTCCCGGATCGAAGGGAAACATTTCCATCTCCTTTTCAAGGCCAATAGGGCGTGGGTCAAAAGGCACGTCCAGGTCACCAGGCGGTGGAACAGAAAAGGCCTGCAATGGCTGTAGCAGTGAGGGGGGGCGATGGTGTAGCAGAATCGGTAGCAGGATCAGTGGACAAGCCCACAGCTCCCGCACTATCTGGCAAAACACAAGTTTCTGATTGTGGCCCCACAGGGCTCTTTAGGGCCTCAGAGACTGCTCGCCAGGTGCCAAGCAATCCCACTGCAATCTTGTTGTTTTTAGCTGCAGAGTCCCACACCTTGAGCTCAATTTGGTCCCATGTTTCAGGATCATAAACTGCCTGATTGTTAATAAAGGGAATAAGCTGTAAGGTTACCAGGAGTCTTTGTTCCTAAGGACGTATGATTCCCCATAATACACAATTGCTTACCAGCGAGAGGCAGTTGTGTGCACAGGTCAGCTCCTCTCAGCTTGAGCTTCTCTCCAACTCCAGTGCCGCCTATTTCCAGCAACTTTCAGTATGAGCTTCTTTGATCGGTTTGCTGAGTTTGGCCGAACCTATCTTCATGAGGCAATCAATGTGCCTGTTCCCGTCCTGGTCTCCGTTCTGCTAGCCTGTTCCTTTTCATTCCTTTTCAATGGCTGGAGAATAAACAACCCGAAACTGCATGGAGTCTCCTGAATCACCTTTCTTTGCTCCCTCTAAACTCTTCACATTCCTGATGGCCTCATCGTTAAGAGTCTGATGTTACCACCAACCATGGGGCTTGAACCCCATGGCCACACTCTCAAATCTCCCCCTTCTTTATTAACATCAACCATCTTCTTGACACGAATTATTACTCCATATATCACACACTAGACCAATAATGAAGAAATAAGAGGAATTGGCTAGTAAACCAATCATACTGAATAGCTGCAACCTAAAATGTTGCATTGGAGGCCATGAAGGAGAAATTCTTGTAACTTGTAACTGCTCGGCAAGGGTAATCTGTGACCACAGAATGACATGGGGGTGATGCTTCCCTTTCTGATAAGTGCCACAGCAGTGCCATGTAGCAAGAGCAGAAGGGCAACATGCAGGGGACATCCTAGAGCTAGCATTGAGGCACCAACCCAACACCAGGCTGAAGCACCCTATGCCTGTGTCATGGGATCGGTGCTGGTGGCAGCGTACTGGAGGATCTCACCTGTCCCACACCTTGGAGGACTCCCTCTAGAACCACTTAAGGCAGCGGCACTGTCTAATGCATTGCTCATTGAATCTTTTTCTATTGAAACAGGTGTTCACAATTCACCTCAAGGGGTACAATAGAAAGTCCCTGACAGCCAGATAGAAGAAACCTCTTTGCTCACCAGGAATGAGGTCTACAACAAAAGCACGTTTTGTTTTCAAAACCTCAGTCTTCTGTGACTAATCTCCAGTGTTAACAAGATCACAGAAACAAGAAGCCAGACATATCATGGTTTGTTCAGAACCCCAGTTTTCTTTTGCTAAAAAAAGTCAGTTCCCACACAGTCAGGTACCCATCTGTGTTATTTGATATCTTTAACTGGCCATTCACAGCCCATTTCCATAACACAAATCTTCTAAAAAGAACCAAGTAGGGACACAGCCGTGGTGATGCAGTAGAAATGCCCATTTGTATGTACTTTCATCCTGTTCATTATGGATGAGGATAAATAGAGACAAAAACCAAAACAAAACAAAACAAAAAAAAACCTTCCCTTGCCAACACAACACATATTCTGCCACTGCAGCCTCAGCACAACTGGCAAACAGCAGGTGCTATCCATTCACTTGACTGAAAAATACTCACCATCTCCCAAATTAAATACACACTGAGGGACTCAGCAGTTTTTATTTTGCAGATTCTTTGAGACTTGCACTAAAATCATTAGGTTGCTACTTACCTCTCAAATATGCACAAGTTCATTCTAGTAAAATTTACTCTTTTCGATTTTTAAATATGTTTAAGTAAGAAAACATCATACTGCAAAATACTTGGAGAGTGACTTTTGCCAGTTCATTCATTCCTTTTCAACAAATATCCATGAGAACCATCCTCTAGAGCAAGATGTTGTTTAATTTCTGGTGGACATGTTGAAGGTGACTGTGGACTTCAGGTGTGGACACAAGCAAGATGGCAATGTAGCCTGTTTTCTCAGGAGTTACAAAGATTGGCATCAATTCAGTTCCAAGCAACTCTCTTGGAACTCTCTCATGAAATTTAGGAACATTAAACTGAAAAGTACCTGAAATCCATTGAACACTGGAAATGAGAGGAAGAGATTCCTGTCACTGAAAGCAGACACAAATAGTGATCATTTCAGATATGCAGGTTCCACAGCTGCACTGTCCAACAACAAAAGCCAAGATACAACATTCTTTCACAATGCCAAAGCAAAAAACAGAAAAAACAGACAGGCCTGTCTGCCAGGAGCCTCACCCTCTTTGCAGCAGAACCGGATGACATAACTCCTCCATTTCTCCATTTCAATATTTGCAACGTCATAAGCTGTCAATCTAACTTTTCTAAATACCTCATCTGCCTCTTGATTGCCTTTCTTACTGTTTTGCTCAGATGCAGCTCTTTCTTGCATTTGCTTTCACTATGAGCTAATAACAATTTCATTTCCCTTCCTGTTTCTTTTCCTCATCCAGGTGTTCAGTATCTACCCATCACTTCACAACAGAGAGAACATAACAAAAAATTCTCGGCAGGAATTTCTTTGAGAAAAAATGTTTCCATAGGAAGTACAAATGCAAAAATAAATAAATAAATGAAATGGGGGGGATGGGGTGGGGGGACTCTATTTCTAGTCAGAAGCAGAAACTGGCCCAAAGAAAGACAGTGGTTTATTGACATCAACATGGAATACAAAGTCGTGAGTCAAAGTTTCAGTTTCCATAATGCTGAATAGACTGGCTCCCTGCTTAAGAGTCCTGGAAGATGTTTTATCTCAGTGTAGGAGAGGTAAAATTAACAAAGTCTGAAATCAAATTATGCAAAATGAAAGAAAACTCCCTGTCTCTCTGTACCAGCAGGGAACTACCATTCAAGAAGATAAAAGGAGGCCAACAACAACAAAATATCTAAATTCATATTCCTCATAACCAATACAACCAGGAAGAATTTAATCTTCACCAATGAGTCCTGTGAGCCTCCCTTATAGTCCCACCCTTTCCTGCCTGGTTCTCCCATTGCTCTGTGCACTGTATCTATTTGTTCTATGTAGTTTATGAACTTTCTCAGGTAGAAGATTATTTTCTAACGCATCTGTAACAACAATACAAGTAATACATAAAACAAACTGCAAGCCACAATTTCTGTGTTTGCTTCCCATTTTGTTCCAGCATTTTGCATTAGAAGCTACTCTCAAACAAATCTGTTGCATACTTTGAACCAAAGTCATTACTGTGATCATCTGGGCTGTCAGCCCAATTCTGTGCAAAATTAAATGACATGCAACTAAACCCCTTAAGACTAAGTTTAAAAATAGCCAACACTCATTCATTCACACCACCAAAAATGGCATTAGACCAAAAAATTCCAAGTCACAGCCTAATGCCCTTCAACAAGCAAGGAATTCTGGCTTAATCTTGATCTGAGATCAATGGCAATACTCTTGATTACAAAAACATGAGATTGATTTTCAGCTTAATTCTGTGAGCAAAAAGTAATGGATTTTACCTTCAACTGTTTCCTCTGAGAACTGAAAAAAAAAAAAGGAAGGGAAGGGAAGGGAAGGGAAGGGAAGGGAAGGGAAGGGAAGGGAAGGGAAGGGAAGGGAAGGGAAGGGAAGGGAAGGGAAGGGAAGGGAAGGGAAGGGAAGGGAAGGGAAGGGAAGGGAAGGGAAGGGAAGGGAAGGGAAGGGAAGGGAAGGGAAGGGAAGGGAAGGGAAGGGAAGGGAAGGGAAGGGAAGGGAAGGGAAGGGAAGGGAAGGGAAGGGAAGGGAAGGGAAGGGAAGGGAAGGGAAGGGAAGGGAAGGGAAGGGAAGGGAAGGGAAGGGAAGGGAAGGGAAGGGAAGGGAAGGGAAGGGAAGGGAAGGGAAGGGAAGGGAAGGGAAGGGAAGGGAAAAAGCTGTTCTGTTCCCTCCAAAAAGCTTTACCTGATATCATTGATTATTGTACTGAGAAGTTAAATGCTCAGATCTTCAAAACTGGAGAGCACAAATATCAAATATCATGGTTAGAAGTCATCTTAGATCTCCGTGATTGTTTCAAACATTCCCAATCAGGTGCTGATTCAACAGCACTAGAGAACATTTATTGATGACTAAAGCAGCTGTGAAACAAGTATACAGTGAAAGCACTTATCACTACTAACATATTTCCAAATATTTTTCAGCTACATACAAGTTAATTTTTAATGGTTTGTTTAGCTTTTCTAAATTCATCTAGAAGGTAATTTCCAACCTGTGTTCAACAACCCATCCCAATTCACAGCTGAAATTTTTTGAAATAAAAGATGGTTAATGACCTTTAATGAATGATAGTGCTGAGTACTGCAGTTGTGCATGATTCACGACACAAACTATGCTCCACCTGAATTTACATTATTTCCTTGAGATGCTAGGGACCTATGCAGTAAACTGCTACTGACTAATGGGCAATTTCTCTATTTTATTGGCAGGACAGGTAATAATACAAAGCAAATGATTTTGCATTGCAAAAGGATTTTGTTCCCTAGCTAGCACACACTCTCACTTAGATACAGTTACCTGTATGGTGAGGTATCTATATAGAAAAATCACTGAAAAAAAGGGAAATCAATTGTAGTCCTTCCTCAGTCAAGCTGTCCTGCAGTAACTGATAAAGCAAGAGCCACCTGAGCACTCATCTCAGCTCCACACCTATCTAGGCAAAAATATATTTGGAACTTTACTTAAAAGAGCATTTATATTTTTGCTGCGTACTATTTCAGGCAGAAAAAAAAAATTCGACATTTCTAATTAAAGCAGCTTCTCAATATAAATTTTACCTGAAGTAAAAATTGAAATGTGACATCTTGATATTTCCCATAAAGTCATTTCAGGAGACAACTTGTATTTTCACTAGAGGAATTTTGTGTGTTCTTCAGCCCATACCTTGTTTGGCTCATTTTTTATATTTGGCCACGGGTGGGGGTTGGACATGTGTTTGGATTTTTGGCCTTCACCTATTCCAATAAAGTGAAGAGTGAAGATTTCCACCATGCCTATTCAAGCATTAACAAAACTTGGACTGATGATCAGTTAAGAACTCCTGATATTCAAGAAACCCTGATTATACACCCATGCAGTTAAATAAATTAGGTAATAGTTCACAATTATGGCTATACTCTCAAATTTGAAAGCTAATCTAAATGTCATTTGCCTCATTCTAATGTGTATTACTTGTGTTTCATGTGCCTCATTCTGTTAGAAGTTACAGCTTAGAGATTTTCAACATTTAAGCATTAATTATAAATTGACATTCTTCCAAAGGCTGTATCTAGAGACCTTCAAGAAGCATGTCAGAAATGAGTGCCTCATATAAAGCATTCATGAGATGAGATTTACACAAGATATAAAAGCAAAGGATTGCTGTACAGCAGAGTTAATCAGATGCTTTATATTAGTATGAAAAGGGACATAATTTAGGATACATAGAAAGACAAATTGCTTCAAAACTTAGTTGCTTCTACTAAAGGGTCAAAACTTACATCCTTTGAAAATGTCTTCCTCTTGTCCATGCACCCACAAAACCAGAATGTCAAGGAACTCTAAAGAGTCTTGTATAAATACAATAAAATTATCTTAACTGGGTAAAGAGGTGTACTGCACAGATTTGGGGGGTTAGATTTCTTTTTAATTTCCTTGTCACTTTGTGTTTTTGTTTTTAATAAAAACATGGAAAAATCTGCCCCTCCCCTCCCCCCCCCCCAAAAAAAAAAAAAAAAAAAAGTAGATGCTTATAGTGATAGCTGTATAGTGTAGTCAGAGTTAGAAAGTCACAGTGGCATCAATGCAACTTAACTACAGCAAGTTTGGATACCTGGCATAGAGAATCCTTAACCTTAACAAAACCATCATGAGCTATACAACATTGGAAGTCTTAATGCTTATTGCAGCTCAAAAGCACTTCTAAAATGTCTGACTCTGAAACCACTGTCAGTAACATTTACATCTTTATAGCAAAATCAGAACTCAGGCTGAGGACATAGCAGTAGAAAAAGTGGTCCAAAGTTGAACCCTCAAAGCTTTTAACAATTCACAAGTGTAGGACAGAGGATGATGTTTGTAGGCTTTGAACTCCTCTGCCCAAAAAAGAAAATGAACAGGAGAAAACTTGAATGGAAAAAAAGTGCTGAGGAAACCTCTGATAAAACAAAGCATTTTCAGCATTCCATACTCTGAAGTACATTATAACAGCCAACCCCATCCGAAGCACACTCAGGTACACACAGACACTGTTTTCTTCTAGAACCATAGACAGATGAACTTGTTATTTCTGATTGATGGCAACCCTCCATTTACACTGCCAAACTCCAGTATAATCTCTAATCAGTCATCCCATCCTTAGCCTCAAAACTTTGGGCAGCAAGTTAACCTATGAATGACCTGCTTTATGCTAATGCTGAGGATGAGTCAAGGAGGTTGGCAGGCATGCAGTTTCTTACTGGCCCATAAGCAAAACAGGAACTTTAATAACCACTTTACTAATTTAGCTGACCCAATCCTCACATTTACTTAGCACATTTACTTAGAGCTCTAAATCCCATAAAGAAGTTTATCTTTTATTATAATTGCCCATTATGAACACCAAGCTGTAATATTGAACAGATTTGGAAAAACTGCTTTACTACTAGTTTCTTCAGACGGTATCTACATCTCTTCCATAAACATTAAAGTATAGCTTGTCTCTCACAGTGTATTAAGAGTGCATACAATTAACTTTGTATCAAAAGCACAACCAAGACCTTCAGAAGTGCTTAGCGTTTTTATAATGAGATACAAAAAATATAAAATAAAATACTCAGGATTTCCCCTAAAATTGAGATCCCTCTCAATGAATCTCCAAAGAGGCTCTACAAGAATAAATACACTGACAAATGACAACTTTCTTTTCAAAAAGCTCCTGGTGTGTCCAGATTAAATGAGCAGAAAGGAGTGATCAGAACAGAGAGGTCAAGTAAACCAAAGGTTGAACAAGAGGATGCAAAAATAATTGAACTGTGGCCTCCCAGAAGAATTTGAGGGAAAAGGTACTTTTACTACCTCCTCTATCTTACATCAGATAATGCAACTGAAACATGGGATTAGACATTACAGAGCGACAGATTAAGAATGAATATGTAGGCAACACTCATTGCTTAATATGTGCTACATTTGCGATGTGCCTGTGTTGCGCTTGGGCCTCCAGATAACAGGAGCCCCTGGGGCCCCAAGAACCAGATCAAACTAACCATATGGTTCCAGAGTGTGACCAAGGGCTCAGAGATAAGGAGGACTGTTCTTAAAAAAGGATGTCAAACATGCAAGGCCTCGAGATAACAGGAGCCCCTCAGATCCAGAGAACTGGACCAAATAAACCTTATGGCCCCAGTTGTGACCAAGGGCTCAGAGAGCATGCTCAAGGAGACAAGGTGAAAAGTTCAACCCTGATGAAGACATCTTACTTCATCCTTATGACCATCAGCATCCACCACCAGAAGGCACTGCACAAGCACAGAGGGGAGGAGTTTAGGGAAATGGCTTCTTGGAGCTAATTTTAATACCAAGTGGGAACAGGTTATGAATATGTATAGGCATACTGTGAAACCTCATATGTAAACCACATATGTAAATCTTTACTGCATAAAACCAAAGCAAGTTGCCGTGTTAGGGGTGCATGACTTTGGTGGGACTACCCCCCGTGCTGCCCAGCACTGAAAAAACATACCTACTTCACAATCTTACTGATTGTGGAGCCAGTTTCTGTGAATCACAACTATCTTGGCACACTTAATACAGCTGAGGTAATTTTGTTTGTTTTTCCCTTTCTTCACTGTTTTGACACAAGTAGTACCAAAACTAAAATCAACCTCTCTAATTCTAGGCCCTTTCTTTTCAACCATCTCCAGACAGGTGGGGAAAAGCACCCCAGTCCGCTAACAGGCAGGATCCACCTCCCAGAGGAGCACCACTCTACCAGGCTGCAGGCTGCTCTGAACTCAGCAGGTTCCTGTAACCCTGTAGCAAAAGCAGCACACTCTTGCTACTGATATGGCGGGTCACAGGTTCTATATGATGAGAAGAGTGCTGATAACATGCTGATGTTTTAATTGTTGCAGAGCAGTGCTTACACCAAGCCAAGGACTTTTCAGCTTCTTGCTCTGTCCTACCAGTGGGCAGTCTGGGGGTGCAGCAGGAGCTGGGAGGGGACAGACCCAGGACAGGTGACCCAAAGTGACCAAAGGGGTATTCCATCCCATCTGGCGTCATGCTAAACAATATAGAGGGGTGGTTAACTGGGGTGGGGGGACCCGCTGCTCGGGGGTAGGCTGGGCATCGGTCAGCAGGTGGTGAGCAATTGCATTGTGCATCACTTGTTTCGTACACATTATTATTATTATTGTTCTTCTTCTTATTATTATTATTGTCCTGTCTTAATAAACTATCCCTATTTCAACCCCCAGGCTTCATTTTTCCATTTCTCTCCCCCATCCCAGAGAGGGAGAGGGGAGAGTGAGCAAATGGCTGTGTGGTGCTTAGCTGCCGACTGGGTTAAACCACAACAGTCCTTTTGGCACCCAATGTGGGGCACAAAGGGCTGAGATAATGACAGATCTGACCAGAGTGTGTTAAACTAAAATTGGTATAAGTATTAGACCTTCTTAATTGTTGATAGCCACAATGTTGATTGCTTCAATCTCAGGTCTGCTGTGCCTGTTTTCCAAATTAAGTTATATAGCACATTACTTACTGTATGTGCTCCCTACCATGCTGTTTATCCTTTTTGGGCCCTGGTTTAAGATCATTATGGTACTGTGCAGTGTAACACTGGCTTATGATATGATGAAATTTGTGGTCATGAGACTAACATGGTATTTGTACTCAGCACTGTCATCGACTCTGTACTTTGGACACCATATCTCAGAAACTATTAACAGTTACACCCATTGCCTTTTTCTTCAGGGAGCCAATCTGTGGAGGGGACGGGGAGATATTTTTTCCTACTTGTTCACTCTCCCTTTCTTCTTCGCCCCCCTCTTATCCTCCAAAGCTAGTTATGATAGTTCTTCAAGATGTTGAATATCCTTGGCATGTTCAGACAAGAATGGTGTTATTGTTACATGTCTTGAATGCGCTTCAGGTTTTGTTTAAGGTTAAACAACTACTTAGGAATGCCATTCAGAGATCTGTCCTAAGGCAGTATAATCGTGAGTGGCAGGGAGTGTGGGAGGATAGGGGCAGGTTTCTAGAGCAGTGGGCACCTCCAGTGTTTTGTAAATTCACCCCTGAACAACTGCAAAATCTTAAAAAAAAATAAAATGGTAGAACGCTTGAAAAAGGGGTGTCATGACTGGCAGTTCCAAAGAGAAACAAATCACTGTAGCATGCTGGGGTCTGCCCTATGCCTATCAAGCTGTAATCGATGCTACTATAAACCTAGTGACAGAAACTGCAGCTGCTCCAAGTCCTGTGACAGGCACAATGGCCACTCCAACTCCTACAGACACTCCAACCTCTTTGATGGACCCAGTGACCACTGCAGCCCCTGCAGCCACTCCAACCTCTGCAACCTCTCCAGCTCCTGTGGTCTCTCCAGGTTGGTAGATATATAACTCCATACTCAATACTGGCCAAAAGGGTATTCCATACCATCTCGTGTCATGCTAAACAATATAGAGGGGTGGCGGGCCAGCTGCTCAGGGATAGGCTGGGCATCGGTCAGTGGGTAGTGAGCACTTGCATTATGCATCTCTTGTTTTGTACATGTTATCATTAGTAGTACTATTATCATTATTATTTTCCTGTCTTAATAAACTGTCTTTATCTCAACCCACATGCTTCATTTTCCTGTTTCTCTCCTCCACCCCAGAGATGGAGGAAGGAGGATGAGTGAACAGCTGTGTGGTACTTAGCTGCCGGCTGCATTAAACCACAAAACTTTTGCTCACCTTGGTTCAGTTTTAGCTTGGCTTTGTGCAATTGTGTAGTGTAAGACCTGTGGTTACAGTAATTGAGATATTTCTGTGACCAGTAGAAAGCAATGACAAGTAGTTTATTCTATACAGATTAAATATTTATTACCCTAAATAACAACATAGTGCAGAGTAGTTCATGCACAGGATAACAGCAAAGAACTTGAAAGTGTGGGAACAGGAAGGTAAGAGGTCCTACCTACATTCAACTCATGAATACAAGTGATTGATTACTGTTCATTAAGAGTATGTAAATTCAGGAGGTGGGTAAAACATGTGAAGAGAGAACAAAGAATAAGCATCCAACACACATATACAGTATATTTTACATACAGGAAATTCAGCTTTTATGGAGCATTCCAGACATACGAAGAAAGTAAGGTGTAAGCACACATTAGAAAATAAGAATAGTTCCAAGTGGATTGTAAATTGAGACGACTGCCATCGTCCTCCTTGGAAAAGCTGACTGGCTGTAACTCACTCCCCACTCCTTGCTGAGGGAGGTTGCCTCTATTGACCACAGGAGTCAGAAAACTAACAGCCAGGTGAACATAACAGCAGGGAAGAGTAAGTACTAGGGTGCATGTGAAGAACAATTTTAACTAGTTATTATGACAGATTTTTTCCTCCAACAATACTCTTTCTTTACTTGCAATAATTATTCCTGGACTAATAACAACTCTGATTAGACTGTTAAAACTTTAATTAGGGTAACAAACCCCTGCCTTTGCATATGAAGAGTTTCTTCAGCCTACAAACTGCACAAGGTGCACTGCAACAATTCATGGGGCCAGAGAGAGAGTGTACCAGAAGAAAAACATCAAATGGAAAATCACAAGTGCCAACTCGTATTTCTAAAACTGCTCAAATTTCAAGTTAAGCAACCACATAAAATAGGCAACTTGGCAAACGGTTGCATTGCTGAAGATAAATGCTTTAATTTCAAGGCTTTCTACATATGAACGTGGTGTCTAAAAGTGGTTAAAATCACATAAGTTGTATTTTTATTACTTAAGAACAAGTACACAAACTTCTTGTCACCAAAATTAAACTGACTTTTAGCACTTATTTATCTCTAAATGAAACAAAATCTGATACCAGCTGTGCAGTGAAGACACTTGCTGAAAAATGAAAGTTAGTTTACTTAAATAGCCATTTCTCTATAAAGTACTTATTTCTGTGATATTCACTTAAGTATCTCTTGATTCTTATCCTCCTAAAGAGTTCTCAGAAAACCAGTGATTTTACTAATAACTGAAAAATGGATTATGAGTAGAAACACCATCCTTAAAACAATACACAGGGTTTTTGTGGAAATGTCTAGCAAAATAGTTGTCTTCTGCCTTTGAGTAGGTGTTCCTACTGTTTGAGATATGATAGTTAAGTGATTAGTATATGAGTGTTATATATGGAGTGGTAATTCCTGTCGAGAAAATGGTTGATATTAATAAAGAAGGGGGAAATTCGAGAGTGTGGCCATGGGGGTCAGAAAGCCCCGTGGCTGAGATAACATTAGACTCTTAACGATGAGGCCATCAGGAATGTGAAAGAGTTTAGAGAGAACAAAGAAGGGTGATTCAGGAGACTCCATGCAGTCTCCGGTTTCTGGTTCTCCAGCCATTGAGGCATGGAAGTTTCTGGGTGTTTACTGTTGCTGTTATTTGCAAAGTTGTTTGACCAATGAAAAGTTGTTTTGAAAAGAACTCCTGTGGAGAGAAGGGTATAAGAGGGGAGCCTGCCCTCAAGATAAAAGAAGGCAACACAATGTGATGAAGTTATATCATCGATAGAGAAGCAGAAAGAAGGAATGAAAAGGAACAGGCTAGCAGAACGGAGACCAGGACAGGAACAGGCACATTGATTGCCTCATGAAGATAGATTTGGCCAAACTCAAACTGCTCAGAGAAGCTCATACAGAAAGTTGCTGGGAATGGGCACACCGGAGCTGGGAAGAAGCTCAAACTGAGAGAAGAGGACCTTTGCACACAGCTGCCCCTTGCTGGTAAGCAGTTGCGCATCATGGGGAATCATACGTCCTTAGGAACAAAGACTGTCCTGGTAACCTTACAGCTTATTCTCTTTACTAACAATGGACAGTTTATGATCCTGAAACATGGAACCAAACTGATGCCAAGGTGTGGGACTCTGCAACTAAAAATGACAAGATTGCAGTGGAATTGCTCAGCTCCTGGCGAGCAGTCTCTAAGAGTCTAATGTTATCTCATCCACGGGGCTTTCCAACACCCATGGCCACACTCCCAAGTCTCCACCTTCTTTATAAATATCAACCATTTTCTCTACACTAATTACCACTCCATATATAATACCCTAAAGATTTTCTTCCTCTTTCTCCAACTCTCTGCCTCACTACCTGCTGCACTGTCAATACCATTAGTTTCATTCTCTGATTTCCTTCTCATCTCCCCTCCTGACACACACGTTCAGGGCCTCCCACAGGGGGGCGCCCCCTATGACTGTTCACTACATCCTCACCCCTTCTGGAGCATTTTCTGTTTATCTTGCCAGGCTTTAATCACAAAACGAACTTTCAAGAGCCCTTGGGATACTGGGTCCTCAGGTCTCATCCCTGATTATTTTCTCATTCTGACCCCAAGTCCTCATATGATTTCTGTGTTGCACACTATTATGATTCCAGCCAGGATTGGCAAGTGGGTATTTCTGCCCTGCCGGTATTACCCCTGGTCCTGGAGGATGAGCTCTTTCCCATTCTTGTATAGCAGCTCTCCTCCTGATCATTCCCCTTTCTTTCCCTATAAAGAACATACTTATAGACATAATTCCCCCCAAGAGTATAAGTTAGGCCCTAGGAACTGGTCTAATTGTTCAGCTAGCCTGATGGAGTCCTCAATTAAAAACTTTATCTCCTTCTTAAAACCCCTAACACCTCTCTGCTAGTAAGGAGAGGAGGGAGTTCACCTAAGAGGATACACAGCGTTAGTACTGTTAGTATCAGGGAAGGCAAAATTCTCAATCTCTCTACCTTGTTCTAATTCTTACCAGAGCTTAGAGTACGCTCTTCTCTAGGGACAGTGTTAATTGCAGTCCCTGTCTTCCTGGAGCAACTGCTGCTGCCACCAGTGCAATATTAGGATTATAGGGAGCGTAACTTGGTTCCTTCTCCAAAAAAGGAATCTTGTTGTTTACATATAAATTTTAAAGCCTGAATTTTCATCAGACCCATATTTTGGCCAAAATACTGCTGTTTCCTTAATTGGTTCTTTTGTCCAGACTGATACACAATATTTAACCATTTTCTTTTTAATTATCTCCACTAATTTTGAGATTATTTTTCCAATTTCTTATCATTCTTCAGGAAGAACTGTTGGTAGGCACTCCCCCAGGGATATCTCCCTGTCCCCTGGAACTCTTATTTCACATTTTTCCTAGCCCTTGTCAGTGTGCTGCTACAGAAATTTCCTTCCTGCAGGGTACCACACACTAATGTTCTGATTCTGGAAAATGGGGGTGTACTGCCAAGCACTTCCCTGGGCAAGGGCTTACCGTACACAAAATTTCCCAAGACTCTTCCTTTCTCTTCCTAATCTCATGCTTCATCTGTCTCTGGCCATGCACCTCACGGAGCTATGGTACCGTGGATCAGGACTCCACACTCGCTTCGTACAGAAGTACATCTCAATCACACATCACCCAATCCCCAAGGCAATACTTAGTATTTCTTACCTTGGTCTGTGCACAGAGTTACCAGATCAATTCTTAAAACCTGGAGTGCCTACCTTCTTCCTTTCCCCACTACTTCACAGATCCTCCCTCTTTAATCAGTCTCAGGCCCTCTATGAGCTGTCCACAGAACTGCCACCATTGATGCACAGGGCTGCTGAAATCAGTGGGGCATGCCTTCCTGCTGCTGCGGCAGTGGGGCTCCCCAGCAGGTGACTGGATCCCACATGAGCCCCCAAATTGTGAGAAACACTCTGTAGCCAATAACTTAGGCTCAGGCGAGGATCTCAGTGAAGTAGTAATTTATTTGCGATTGCAATGGTGGGCACCCCACAAGCTGGAGAGCACCCCTACTAGCTCCAAAACACTGTTTATATACTTTTTGATGACAGGACCCTCCCCTGCTTCCCCATTGACTGAGTAATCCAGGTTCACAACCTACCCGATGTTTCACAGACAATACATGGCCTTCAGTTGCTGGCCTGTTAAATTTTAAATTTCTTTTGACTTCATTACTGTTTGAAGTGGTAGTGTTTCTTCACTTATCTGACTTGACACCATGATCTTCACCTAATTGTTCTATGGAGTCTGGTTGCCTGCATTTTACAAGGTCGCCTGTTAAGTTTTCTTATCACTGCGAGCATATCTCAGTACCACAATCCTTACCTTTAAACAATGTGACTCTGCAAAAACAACATTTTTATTCCCATACAGTGACTACTGGAAAAGTAGTGCCATTAACACATTAACAGCTTTTAAATGTTTGTTCACTTTTATCAGGATGCTATGAGGAAATTTGACTAGAAACTGAAAAAAAACCCTGAAGATTCAAGAACATTATGACACACCCAGTAACTCTGCTTATACTACGTACATATTTTTTTTTTGCCTAGAATAATAAGTATATGAATCTAAGCATGCAAAAGGAGGATGAAAAGGCAATTGCCTGTAATTTCTCCTGATGCAGATTAACACACAAGTTCATCCTGCCAAAACAAAACAAAACCAAAAATAAAAACAAAAACAACCACAGCAAACAAGCATAAATGCAGCCTCCAGCACAAGGCAGCGCTGTGCAATCTGTCCTTTACAATACAGGAGTTACCACAACCTGAGGAATTGATAGAGGAAGGAGAGCTCCAACCTACTCCCCCACAGCCATTAAAACTATATTTAGGACAGGCTGAATGATTTTGACAGAAAAAGGGGTGTGCCAATTCTATAAGGTGTATATTACAGAAGCATATGTAGACCTTTGCTCAAGCAAACTTGTTGTTGCTGACCAACCCGGTCATCAGCTAAGCACCACACCGCCGTTTGCTCATCCTCCCCCCTCCCTCTCTGGGATGGGGGAGAGAAACAGGAAAATTAAGCCTGTGAGTTGAGATAAAAACATTTTATTAAGACAGGAAAATAATCATGATAATAATGATAATAATACTACTAATAACAACATGTACAAAACAAGTGATGCACAATGCTATTGTTCATCACCCGCTGACCGATGCCCAGCCTATCCCCGAGCAGCCGGTCCCCCCACCCCAGCTAACCACCCCTCTATATTGTTTAGCATGACGCCAGATGGGATGGAATACCCCTTTGGTCACTTTGGGTCACCTGTCCTGGGTCTGTCCCCTCCCAGCTCCCGCTGGCAGGACAGAGCAAGAAGCTGAAAAGTCCTTGGCTTGGTGTAAGCACTGCTCTGCGACAATTAAAACATCAGCATGTTATCAGCACTCTTCTCATCCTAATCCAAAACATTCCTACCAGCTACGAGGAGGAAAATTAACACTATCCTAACTGAAACCAGGACACAATGGCATCATTTATGTAGAGCTAGACTCCTCTGTGCTATGTCTTATATTCATGAAAAGGAGGGCTGTGAGAGAGCCATGCTAATGGAATTTTATTACCCCATTTTACTTAAACTTTTGTAAAGCAAGCCCACCTGACTAGCACAAACAAAGTCACCTTCACTCTCTGCAAATATATGTTTCATTTACTTAACTAAATAGAATAGCTAAATGTCTGTTAAGCTTCATTATAATACCAGTAAGCAGAATAACATCTCAGCATCACTTGAATCTCTGAAATCACTACACATTCTCCAAAAGCTCCAGCCATTACGCAGGGGAGGCATAGTGTATTTTAAGTGATGTGACAACTTCTACATTATGTTCTTCTGCAATCAAAGCTCTGAGAACAAGAATAAGTAAAAAAGGGAGAACAATAAAACAACTGTTAATAGAAAAAAAAAGATAAGGAAGGACAGTACTGAAGAATGATTAATAAGCACAACTATTGGTAGACTAAAAGAAAAAACATGGCTGCTGGAACTTGTGGGAAAAGGACAGAATTAGAGGACAACACCTAGGCAACTGTGCTGCCAGCTAGCAGATCACCAAAGTATTATCTCACCACTGTGAAAGGCAGGAGCTCTTGGCTCATATTAATTTCAGGAATAAGCAAAAACAATTAAATCTGTACTTTGAAGATAATACAGTTTAGATTACTGCCTTTGAAGCCTTAAGTCTCCATACTTCTGGATTCTCATTCCAAGTAACTCCGTATCTATCTTCATTAAAACTTTTGTTTTTTAATTATGAAAACTGTAATAGTCAACAAAAGCAAACTAGCCAGATATTCAATGCAACAGCAAATCATATAATGATATGGAAGACTGAGGATGTAGCTAATTCCAATGCTGCCAAAAGCAAACAGTCCCAGCTCCTCCGGTTTCTAATCCTGTGAGTCTTTGCTGAATTGATACAACTCCCTGACCTAGCAAAAACATTTAACTTTTCTTGGCTGTACAGCAAAGTAAGCTGAATTGGCTCAGCAATGGGTCTGACAGCACACTGCTAGAGAAAAGGAAGGATGCATACCTGGAAGTTGTGGTGGGTGAGGTGGAACATTCTTTAGTCAGGGACACGATGTTGTTAGATCATCTGTTGTGAAAATGGAATACTTCATCCTTTGAGATCTATGAGAAAATGACAAAATTGCATCATTTCCTTGCTCTATAGAGAGCAGTCACAGTAAGTAGGAGACATGATTAAATGAGAAGAGGATAGAACATTGATAATATTACCAAGAGATCTGTTTGGCTATCATGTACTTTCAATAATTCATGAACAAGTTAAATTAAGCATTTTAGAGAGACTATAATCAGCCAACTATTCAGTGGCAAGTCACTGCAATCTCACCAAAGTAGCTTTCATTTATCAGCAGATGATATGTAATGAACTGACTCTTCAAGTTTAAGTTACATTATCTATGTTTTGACATTTCAATAAAATTGGAACCAATAAAATTGTCCTTTAAGAAGGACATCGAGGTGCTTGAGCGGGTCCAAAGAAGGGCGACGAAGCTGGTGAGGGGCCTGGAGAGCAAGTCCTATGAGGAGCGGCTGAAGGAGCTGGGCTTGTTCAGCCTAGAGAAGAGGAGGCTCAGGGGTGACCTTATTGCTATGTATAAGTACATTAAAGGAGGCTGTAGAGAGGTGGGGGTTGGCCTGTTCTCCCATGTGCCTGGTGACAGGACGAGGGGGAATGGGCTAAAGTTACGCCAGGGGAGTTTTAGGTTAGATGTTAGGAAGAATTTCTTTACTGAAAGGGTTGTGAGGCACTGGAACGGGCTGCCCAGGGAGGTGGTGGAGTCACCATCCCTGGAAGTCTTCAAAAGACGTTTAGATGTAGAGCTTAGGGATATGGTTTAGTGGGGACTGTTAGTGTTAGGTTAGAGGTTGGACTCGATGATCTTGAGGTCTCTTCCAACCTAGAAATTCTGTGATTCTGTGATTCTGTGATTCTGGTTTTCAGTGCTTTCCTGCACTCCATCTCATTGGAGAAATGTAGTGAGGTTTTTTTGTTGATGTTCTTTTTTTTATTATTATAGTAACATCACTGTGCAACTGACCCAAAGAACCCATTTTTAAATCACTTTCAAGCCTTTTTTACTCATGGATCTTCTTTAGGATACTTGTTCTAGAGTGACTGAAATTGTATTTAATATAGCTCTACTTATAGTTTCCTATCTTCTGGAATAGGAAAGTAGAGTTAAATTGTAAAAACACTAACTTGCTAACTTCCCACGAAAGACCATGATCCAGTACTACTGGAAATGCTAGAAGGGTAGAAGACAAAACAAAAGGTCCCTGTTCCTCAGGGCCATGAAAGGGAGCAAGCTTACAGACCCTCCACTATTACTCTATGTATTTACAAAGTACTGTACACTTCACTAATGGCACTAAAAGAAAGAAGCACAGGAAGTCTAAGAACAAGTCTGTAAGTTACTTAATTCCCTTGAAGTATAAAGAAAGCCAGCCAGAATTCAGGGTCCTGTCATGAGACATCAGTACCAGAAGAATACCAAAATCAGCTGGCAATGAAATATGGTATGTTTAATGACTCTGGATTTTTCTTGTAGGTTGACAGCCCAAAAATCAAATCATTAAGATTTTCTTCAATATTGCTTCCTGGAGAAGCCCTAAGGCATGAAACTAAGTTCCCTAGTAGCAGCACAAATGTTGCTCCAATTTTTACTTTTTGAGCTATGGTTTTGATGAAACACTGTTCTTATTCATAATTTCTCACTAATCTTAAGTCATTTCTCCTGCTACAGCTGATGCCTTCACTATTACTCTATGATTTCACCCCTCCACTGTAACAGTCAGTGGTAAAGAGTGTGTATTGCTTATTATTCAGACAATAAACCAAACAAAAAAGTTTGGAAAGTGGCAATGTTTGTTGTATTTGTACAACTAAAAGAAAATGAACCCTTGTATGGGACAAGCAAATCAGCTCAATACTGAGTCCTTTACAGAGTTAGTTCATTTTCTGACATTCTCCATCAGACCTGATGTGCTGTATTACTCCCAGAACCACCCTCCCGTATCTCACAAGGAGATGAGTAAATTTACTGTTTTTGTGAGTAAGCACATAGCTAAAAATCAAGAAACAATTTAAGTAATTGCATGTCTCTACAACATGTTCGTAACACAGCTGAAGCATGCACTGCACCTCTGAAAATGGAGAATGGGCAGAATCAACCGCCAAGGCCAGAATAAAGATAATGCTACCACTAAACAATAGCTACTGAACTAGAAAGTGAACTCAAGTCTAAAGTGATATTCTGAAGCACCAGTACTTGCAATGTCAGAAAGAGTACCAGTTAATATAAACAATTTAATCAACACCTGCACGTAAAACAAGGGCTTAAGAACATGTATTAGCAACCACGTACCCTATTTCAGTCTCCTAAACAGAGGATTCACAAGGCAGAGCTTGCATATCCAGCAAAAGCTGAGGGTCATGGTTGATGCCTGTTATTGCTTTATCTTCATTTTAATGCAGCCTAGTTAATAGGACAGCTTACATAATGCATCATTGGGACAGAAAAAGCTGGTCTGGGAATGGAAATATTTGTTGCATTGTATAAATTAGAAGTAATAGAAGAGATACATTGAACACTTCTTATTCAACTAAAGAAACATCTTGTTAAGCATTTAACATAAAATCAGGTATACTTCCTCTAGAAAGTAGATGCACTGTAAATGCAAGGAAGGAAACTAGATTTAATATCAAGGCTCTCTCTCCTAATAAAATAAAGAAGAAATGAATACAGTAAGCCTTTTGCAAGAGAATAGCAAAGGCTGAAGTATTTTTTGCGGCAAAATCATATGTTACTAAAAAAATAGAACAGACTATAGAAGTGAATCACTGCAAAAAGAGCTCTGTATAGCTGTTAACTGTTAAATAAACTACATCTCAAGATGTAGAATTGTACCAAATTATTGCGTGGTATGCTAATAAAAGAGTTAACATGTTAGTACCTACTATACAGTTTCAGCTGAAATCTCCAAAGATGTTAAGAAACTGTTTTCACACACCAGGTAAGCTGTCCTAAAACATAGTACTTAACATCTTTGATCTAAGGACTTGGACTACAGAAATATTACTGCCTTTTGATCAACAAACATCTACTGTTGTATTCCTCCAGCTACTACAACAACAGAGTAATGCATGTTGCCATAAGAATCATCTCATTTTAGTGGACCTGTAAACCTGGGGGTGGGAGGGGCGTTATTTTAATGGAAGTATAATATTTGGGAAAATAACCAAATACCATTTATTTTTTCTTATTTTATTATGCAACTAATTATCAGAGAATTGGAAAAAAAAATGTTAAAGCAGTTCACATCTAGAGGCATACTGACTCCCCTCTGCCAACCCAACCTAATCCTTTGAAATGATAAATAAAAAAGAAACCAGCAATTTTCCTTGACCCTACCATATTCCAGCTAATAAAGCAGCCATTGAGATGCAGCAGAGGCTAGTTGTTCCCTGTAGGCCAGGGTGCCAAGCACAGAGCTCAGGCAGCAGGACAAGAGCCTTGCCACCCAAGCAAGGGAACAAGGCAGGCCATAGCCATGTTGGGCCAAGAGCCCAGATCCTTGAACAAAGCCACAGTAACAACACAGGCCAAGCCAAAAAGTCAGTCCATGCATCAGGACGAGCCCTGGTGATGAGAGCCAAAGTAGCAGCACACTAGGGCCTGAAAGACTGAGTTTAAATAGGGCCCCAAGTATGACTGGAGGCCCCAGGTGAAGCTGGTCAGGGCAGTTAAGACCTACTAGTGCCCTGGCAGCAACAATCAAAGCATTAACTCTAAAACCTGCATTATCCTCTTTGCTGGTTTACTTGTTTCTCTTTAAAGACTGCCTGACTGCTAAAATAAGGCAAAGACAGGAGTTTCATTTTGTCTTTGATAATACAGCTATGGCGTGTCAGCCTGTTCTGACTCATCTGCATCGAAGTTTGTCCTGGATACTGTTTTCCTGCTCCATTTTGCTCTTTACTTACCTATAATTTACTCAAGTCCATCAAAATCTTAAACTTTTCTAATCTTTCGCTTTCAGTTTCCTCTAAATGTATACATTTTTTTCATTGCTGTTGATGCCTACAGCTAGCCAACCACTTTCTGCCCTAAATGTTGTGTGCATGATCTGTCTTTTTCTTCTCACCTCATCTTCTCTAATAATATATCCACTGAAGAGGAATATGTATTTCTTAATGCACAGGTGAAATAGACTTCTTAAAACCAGCATTTTTTTCCAGGGACACTCTTAATAATACCCATAAAAGCAACCTGCACCACTGATTCTTAGTTCTGAATACCAATTCAGATGTTAACTCATGTAGTAGGTGGACTTTTTTCACACTATTTAAAATAACCAATTGTTAACACACGTTAGTTTCTCCCACTTCCAAGTCTGAGATACATTATACTATATTTCAAGAAATTAGAGACATTGCTAAACAGTAACTCAGTGGATTAACATTTTACTTTTTCCCAAACTTACTCTTCAAGCAGTTTTCAAAGCCCTAATGCTATTTCAGTATATAATTCAACAGACATAATTTGGCAACTGTCTCATATAATAGCATCTTAATTTGAACACGTTGAAATGAATACCTGAGGCAGACTCCAGAGCTTTCCTAAGAACAGCAAATGTTTTCCTACCATTGTGAATCTTCTTTACAAGTATGAACAATATGCATACAAGCCCTTGCATTTTCTTTCACTTCTAAGTGATCAAATTCTAATTAGTGAACGCAGAAAGCCCTAACATTGAACTGAATGGTACCATGCAGTGGCAATTTGATTCAGGCAATCAAAGTCTCTCCTTCCTGGGCTACAGAATCTGCTTGGGGATTAAAAACCAAGACTTCTGTATTCCCTGACTGCTGCTCAGCCCATTAGCCAGTGCACTTCCATGTCTTTATTTGGATAACTTATGGAAAAACAACACACAGTGTAGCATAAAAGCCAAAAGCATAAAGTGGCCTAAACTCAAAACAGGGGCTTAGAAGATAAAGACACATATGATCCTACCCACACATCCATCTTCCTGATTGTTCCATAGTATTTCTCAAGAAAGTTGTACACTGTACACTGATTCTTGCAACTGTTCTTGCTTTTTTTACCCATAATATATTTTATGCATGCTTTTATGACCATGTGACTAGAGACTATATTCCCTTATAGGAAAGATTACAGCAGAGCTCCTTTGACTTTTGCAGCCAAAGGAGGGCATACACAAAAACACTCTGATCCCCAAGTTCCCTGCATGAGCAGGCCTGTCAGGCCAGGCCAATTCAAGGACATGTATCTCACAAAGCTTGACTCAATTTTTCTTTTGATTTTTGATGTAGGTGTTGGTGGGAGACGAGAATTTTCATCAGTCATGGTGCTTTCTCAGTCTTTAAAAAAGAGGCATAAGCCCTCTACCAAAGCTTTAAGTGGAGTATGGCCAGAGCTACATTTTGATCATGAATTTAGACAAAACCATCCCACACTTCTTTTCTTTATGCTATTAAAACCTTTGAAGATAAAGCTTGAGAAAGAAAAAGCAGTTAAAATACTTGCACTGTTTAGCACCCTTAGAAGGAATTGGGAAATATCTATAAATCAAAAAGCAATCAAGATCATCATTCCGCTGTGCAAAATAATATGCAAATCTGCATGAGATTGGGGTTTGTGCTCATGATGTCTCCCTTATTTTTCTGGAGCCAGAAAGCCTCTTCCAGCTGCAACAGTACAATAGTACCCTTACTAACATTTACCTTAAGACAGCTTTCATATGCACACATGACTTTATTTACATTGTACTGCAGGAATTTTATACTTCATAGTGACTCTCCAGTCTTTGATTAGCTATTATGTTAATATACTTATGGTTTCCTCAAATAATTTTATTCTGTAGAGTATATTTGTTATGAATGGCCATGTCAATCCTTGGATGTATTTTCATCTGGGTGTATCTCTAGCACTTCTAAGTAATAGGTGAATTTAATACAGAATCCTCAAACCATTACAAGCTCTTCTCATATTAAAACTTATCTTATTTTTAGTTTTTCATTAAAATTTTAACTTGATCAGCCACCAGAAATATGTATTTTTTTCTGTCTCAAGAGAAGGTATATATTTCAAACTAAATTAAACTGAAATGACGCTGAGCTTACTCCACAAGAAGTTTTCCAAGTATCACATACTTCAACTGCAAGACTAGCAACTGTTCATTGGTTTTTGCAACCAGTGTATCACATTTATAACATTGGCTAAGTCTGCCCAGATCTATCTGAAAACTACCTTGTTCTTTGTATATGCTGACAATTTTTTATTTAATTATTTATTTATTTATTGGGCAACAGCCCGTTTCCACATTTCCTTAACGTGTTTTTTTTTTTCTTTCCATAAAAAGTAAGATACATTATCAGTTTCACAGCTTTAAGTGACATCTCTGTCATACTGCAATATTTCACTATGCTCATTAACTAAGAATATAAATTCTGATAACTGAACAGTACTTCCTAGAATTTCCTACCAAAGTTCTTGATATAAAGAGTGGGGATAGCTATACATCTCACTCTAAAATGTAGCTAAGAGTAGTTTTAAGTTAAAACACAATTTTTGAGTCTAGTCCTAATGAAGATTGAAGATTTTTTTTAATATTTCCCTTAAATACAAGATCACCCACTGCTTATATGAAAGAAAAAAAAAAAAAGTTTGTTTTATGAAATTGTGTAAATTTACATAAGTTGTCACATTTTATAACACCATATTAATCACAGGGAGAAAAAATGATCACTTAGAGGACTTAGTTCACTACTGAATTTTGCATCCGAAGTCTGTTTCCTGCCTTATTACTTAACATATTCCCAAAAGCTTTAAACTTACAGTCTACATACACTGTGAAAACTTTTACCACCTCCTTGTGCAATGTATTCCCGGAAGTTTACAATCTATGCTGTTTGCTTACAGTCTATGTGTTTGCTTACAATCTATGCTGTGAAAACTTTCTAGTTATTACAAGCAGAAATGTGGAGAGGATACAACTGTTACTAAACATAGCATATTCTACAAGATAGGCTTTCACTTTGCTAATGAAGCCTATATAAAGCAAGACAGATGACTGGCATCTCTGTACCCTGCAATTTCTGGGATGACTGTCTAGTCAAGAAGAAAGCATGCTGAATCCAAGACATGAACAGTGGCACACCAATACACAACAGCCAGGCAGAAAACTTCTGGACCTATTTGAGTTTACAGTATAAAGTGCCAAGTTAACTGTTCTAGAATGACACATCAACTTTTCTCCATCATACAAGGCCCAGTCTTCAGACGCCAGAAATGTATTAACTACTAAATTGTATGAGGTAACAGAAAGTAAGGCAAACAGGAAAAAGTAGGGGCCTAAATTGCATTTATTCTTCAAAGGCCAGTGATTTTTATTTATTTTTGAGCAGCAACTAGTCCTATCTACTAATGCTGTGTGACAGTATTCTCTTGAGATTTGGCTTCACACATGGGTTTTGCTCATGTTGTTTAATACATCTTTTCACTTGCTTTGAGGCTGGCTCTGAACTACTCCTTAAAGCCACAGGCCAAATGCCATAGATCTAAAAAGTCATGCTCAAGCTTAGATACATTTCCTAACTACACTCTATTTACTAGTTCACTCTCATTCTGAGGGAGGATCCTGTTACCTCCTCTTTCTACCTACTTTTTTTGCACTGGCTCTGGAGTTAATTTGAAGGCATTGTAAACAATGTCATTCTGCTAACATATAGCAAGCTACTTAACATCTTGGGTTATTTTTCTGCCCTCATAGCAAATTAAACAGCACATCAGACCGACTCCAGAAGTGACAATGAAAGCAGGGAGGGAACATAACCAGGTTTTTGCCTGATTGGGAAGCAGGAGAGAACTACTCCTCCCTCCCTCCCTCCCTCCCTCCCTCCCTCCCTTCCTTCCTTCCTTCCTTCCTTCCTTCCTTCCTTCCTTCCTTCCTTCCTTCCTTCCAGCAGCAAGCTATTAGATCAGCTTAGCCATTCATGCATTTCCAAACATCTGTAATAATGTAAGTCAGCATTACCACAGCCCACATTATCAGTCTGTCCATCACCTGGGTGCTGGCACTATACTCACCCAACAAAACAGACTTGGAAGAAAAGCATAATCCACATCCTGTTAGTAGCTCCCTGAACTAGCTCTACACAGATTACACACATGCCCTGTAAAGAGAATATGAGACTGCATCATAGGGAGGGAAGGGGAAAGGTGGGACTGCAACAGTGCTGACTTGAGTTAGCTTAAGCTGTTGTGTAATGACATGTATAGCTACTTATTTAGTAGCTTAAAGTGATTAGAAAATGAAGACTTGAATGAGTCAGATTCCATCAGACTATGCATACACAAAAATTGCACAGATGATCTCAATGTGCACTTGTGCTCAGGCTTGATGTTTAATGTTACTTAACTTACAGTATTAAGGACAAGCCACGTTGTGCTTTCTAGATGATAACAAGTCTTTCATTCAGACCTTTATTTTAAAGAAAAGTGTGTCATTGATTTCTATTTTCCTAGCCAAAAGCCCAAAGTTTTAAATGGTTTTTAGATATTATTAATAGAGGAAGCAAGTTAACTACTGAAAGATGTGACAACCCAGAGGAAATGGCTACACCAATAAATCAAAGATATGAAAACTTGCAAAAATATTGAGAAGGTCAGGAGAGGAAGTTCTTCAGCCTCAAGTACATAGATCCGTGTTAGGTTTCCCCAAGGAAGGCAGCCATAAACACCCAAGACAGAAAGAAACCCTAAGACTCAAACTGTCATGGTCACCATGAAAAAGACTTAGCTGCAGCGACTTGGAGACTTGCTAGGACCTCAGAAACAGGCATGTCCTCCCCAGTCTGACAACATCCACATTGACAGACATGTTTAAGCAAGAGTCTGGGCACCTGTTTTTGAAGAGCACTGTCAAGCCCTCTCCTTTACAAAATTGCCAAATCCCAGTAGTTATTTCTCACATTTACTGCACAAACATAGCATCTAATTGGAGGTGGCCAAAAAACACCAAACTCCACAATTTAAAATATTTTTACTAATTATCCACTGATATGGATGAAAAAGTTATAGTTCTTTTGAAATGTATGCAGTTGAATAGCATATATTATTATCAACAGCTGACTTTTATTTGCAAAATGAAGGCAAACAGACCTTCATTTCCTTCTGTCACAACAGTAACTGATTTTGAAGAAGACAAAACAAATGAACAAAACATATATAGAAAGCTTGGAAGTTGGTCCCTAGAAGAATGACAAATCTATAGAGACAAGTGGAGCATGCCAATATCCACTACTAGTGTAACAGCTGTTAGAAGTAGAAGTCATATTGAAGGTGATGACATTATTGGAAAGCAATCCATAAACAAAAAAAATACAACAATTAAGCATAATTAATCCTACCCAACACAATTTCAAGGAAAGTTACTTAATATGTCCACTAATTTTCTGAAGCACAAAGTTTTGCAAAGTTTTGAAATAAACATCTGTAGCCTACAAATTTATGTATGACATCTAATTACTAAAAATAATAACAATAATTGCTTTTTAATCTGGATAATAAATGTTTAATTAGTTCTCCCTTAGATGTATTATTACTATTCTAGGTCTGTATTAAGTATTTAGACAAAAGGTTAGAGTTGGTAGATAACAAAAACTGTTAAATTATTTATCATACTGCCACCACATTTTGACTTATTTCTCTTTCATGTCTCTTCTCCCAGCTTACTATGACAATCACTGCTTGGTAAAAACTAACAGCACTAATTCTAAGTGAGATGCTTGATGGGCAAAAGTGTCATGCAAAGATCTGTACAAACCAAGTTCTACTTACCTACTTACCATTTAAAGTTTGCTTTCTTTCTCCGTCCTCCACTCCCCAAGAGGTAAGGAGGAAAAATCAAATGCATTGTCTTATCAAACATTCACACTACACTGAAGTGGACTTCTGCAGTTAGTGCAATTTGTTACAGTTAAGGGGAGCAACTGGATGTTTTCTTTTTACTAACACTTCAAACGCCACCTAGTTTTAACAGATCATTCCCAAATAAATCATCATATATTTCTCTTATATCCACCATTTTTTTTATCTACAAAATAGATTTCTACAGATGGGGTAGACTCACAAATATTAGAGTCATGTTTAAGCATCCTCTTTTGCTCTGTCATATAGATTCTGGCAGTCATAGAGATTTCTCCTGCAGACACTATGTGGGAATAGAAATGTTGTTTTTGCAGAGTTACATTGTTTAGAAGGAGGGAATGTGGTACTGAGATATGCTTACAGTGATAAGAAAGTTTAGCAGGCAACCTAGTGAAATGCAGACAACCAGACTCCTTAGGACAATTAGGTGAAAATCACGGTGTCAAGTCAAGTCAGATAAGTGAAGAAACATCACCACTTCAAGCAGTAAAAATGTCAAAAGAAATTTGAAATTTAACAGGCCGGCAACTGAAGGCCATGCATTGTTTGTGAAGCATCAGATAGATTGTGAACCTGGATTACCCACTCAGTGGGGAAACAGGGGAGGGTCCTGCCATCAAAAGGTATATAAACTGTGTTTTGGAACTAGTAGATGCGCTCTCCTGATTGTGGGGCGCCCGCCATTGCAATCGTGAATAAATTACTACTTCACTGAGATCCTCGCCTGAGCCTAAGTTATTGGCTACGGAGTGTTTCTCACAACTACATAGTTAAAGCACTAATAAATATGAGCCATCAGTGGATGTGCTCAATCTGATTTGCGTCTCACTGGCACTTCTGCAGCTCATATGGCTGTTAACTCAAATCTCTGTCTGATCGCCCTTTCTACTATTATACCAAAGTCTCCAGTTTATGACAGTTAAAAACAGAAGCACGTTATACCCTCTCTTAGAGCTGTGGAGCTGGAGGGAACAATGGTTCTCAGATTTTCTGCATGAATGGCTTTATCTTTATCCTGGTTGCCTATTGACCTGTGCTGTAGGGAAACAAGTATTTCCCTAGCTCCTAGGAATATTTTACTCAGCTCTGTATTATTATTTTTTTTTAAATCTTTTGGACAGCAACAAATTTCAGAATGATGTATCTCTGAGAACCTCTTAATAATAATTTTGAAAAAAAGCCTCATGTGATACAAGACTATTTCATATAACCTTTTGTGTGTATTTTTTTATACAAAAGCTACAGAAAATTATAATTTCTATACAAACTACTCCATTATCATTTTATCTCTTTCCTCCCACACAAGAAAATACCTCAGTACTTTTAAGTTCAGCACCAGAATTGGGAAAAGTAAGATGTAAAGGTTTGTCTGAGCAATTCTATTTCATTTAGGATGCTGAATGCTGTCTTCAGTCCTAAAACAGAGTACTTACTGGTACCTTGAATCTTTGGGCATTTCTACTAGTTCATTCTTGACTGTTAAGATCATCTTCTGCCCTAAAAATTGTTACAGAACAACTGATGCTTATATGAGAGATTAAACTTAGTTTACTTGCTGCAGGGTGGCATTTCTTTTGAGCTGGCTTTCAGTACATTATAAGAGGAAAACTCCATTTACTCCCTGCTCCCAGCCTTTGAAGAAAAATCTTGTATCCAGCCTATGCAGCAATTGCACCACCTGATGGAGTTAGGAGTGGAATCCCAATTATCCTGCAGCATTTTTCTCAACAGCACATCAGAACTTACCTTAACTTTTTATATATTAGCCTGACTAATCATGGCTTCAGAAAATTTGTGTGCTGAACTCAATTTAAGAATAGAAATGCATATAGAGAATAGCATGTAGTGGATTTTGTTTATATTTCTGATGTTCTGCTTGTCATTACAGCTGGTAATCAATTGACATGAATTTGAAGCACAGCACATGTTTTGAAGCACTGTCACATGAAAAGGTACAGGATGGAAGCTCTGTATTAAGGCATGCATCATACAATACAATACAATATGATATGATAATATTATGACTGGAACATAAAAAGCAGAAGTCAGAAACACATATTCTATGTTTGGGACTATGAATATAAGATTAATGTGTATTAAAGGCAATTTGCCCATGTTTCCCTAAGACCTAAAATCCCTCTTACAAGATGAGAGTCTTGTATAACCATAAACCCAAAAATTAGTTCAGAAAAATGTAATCAAATGTGATTCATAAACAACTGGCAATGAACTGGATATTTTTCCTAAATGTCACTGCCCTGTTTTAGTTTCATATAATTCTGCAGAGCTATTTATAGAAATCTACAACATCCCAGATTCAGTCTTTCTGAAAACAAGCAGTTTGAATTGACTCATATAACATTCAACTAGATTACTTTTGTTAACCACAGTTCATATCATGCCAGTACTTCTCTGAAGACATTAAGCAAAGACATTTTAGTTTTTCCCAGACAAGGAAGTGTAACAGGAATCATTTCTGTTTTTCTTATGAGTAATACTGACCCTGGGAAGGAACAGAAGGACATTCAAAAAACTATTGAAGGCTTTAAAACACTTTCTCTTGACTGTGATCAGTTTTCAGACCAACACGTGTCTTCAGGACTTCCCAGGCTTCTTGTTTTCAAGTAAAGCTTCCTGTCCAGCCTCTAAAAGTATCTGTTGAGTATATCCATAATTGCCACCACAAACATCTGAATTTTTTGCCTTCCAAACAGTTAGCCTAAATCTGAATATAAATACCACAACATAGCACCACTCCGCATCTCCATGCAGTATTCATCTGCTCTTTCATTCTGCAAACCAAGCGTGCTTCTGCAGAGAAGCAGAGAATGAAAGCCCATGTGAGCAACTGAAGCCACAGTGAAGAATAACTCTTGGCTAGATCTCTTCAAAAATATTAACGTATTGAATCACTATGGACCCAAGCATATCAGACATAACTTGCTTATCTATTTCCATAGTAAATTAAATAAAATTAAATGAGATCCTCAGACTGCCACTTTGCCACAAATTAAGCATAAATTTAACTATCAAAAGTCAGCAGTATTGCAAACAGCATCCTGCATTAGAAGCGATATATGAAAATCTGGAAGTGAGGAGGAGGGAGGAGAAAAATTCCCATTTTCTGACACATGAACCTCATTAAAAATCATAGAATCACAGAATCATAGAATATCCAGAGTTGGAAGGGACCCATAAGTCCAACTCCTGGCAACACACAGGTCTACCCAGAAATTCAGACCATGTGATTAAGTGCACAGTCCAAACGCTTCTTAAACAATGACAGGTGTGGTGCTGTGACTGTGCCCCTGGGGAGCCTGTTCCAGTGCGCGGTCACCCTCTTGGTGAAGAACTTCTTCCTGATGTCTGGCCTGAACCTCCCCTGCCACAGCTTGACTCCATTCCCTCGGGTCCTATCACTGGTCACTAAAGAGAATAGATCAGTGCCTGCCCCTCTACTCCCCCTTGTGAGGAAGTTGTAGGCTGTGATGAGGCCTCCCCTCAGCCTCTTCTTCTCCAGGCTGAACAGGCCCAGTGCCCTCAGCCACTCCTCGTATGTCTTCCCCTCTAGGCCCTTCACCATCTTTGTCACCCTCCTCTGCACACTCTCCAAAGTTTAATGTTTAATACTGTTTAATACTGTGGTGCCCAGAACTGCACACAGTACTCGAGGTGAGGCCACACCAGCACAGAGTAGAGCAGGATAATCACCTCCCTCAACTGACTAGCGATGCTGTGCTTGATGCACCCCAGGATACTGTTGGCCTTCCTGACTGCCTCCTGCCTGGTTGACACTAACACAGTCAGCGTTAATCAGCACATAATAGGACATCTAAATTTTCAAGATTTAATCAAAAGAACATTAACTTGCCTCAGCAACTTCAGTTACTTTGCCCAAGTGCTTTGGGAGCCTTCTGTAAGTTGCTGTTACTAGAGGCCATTTCAGAGCTTCCTTCTGTCACCCTGCCCAGACCAGCCTGCTCAGCAGGCAGCCTGCAAGTACCTTTGTGGATGAAGAGTAATCAAATACAACCTTGACTACTACTTCATACTTTTAATACAGATCTGGAAAAAGTTAAGAACTATCTGGGACTACTGTTGTAAAATTATTTTTGTTTGCTTCAGGGTTTTCTTCAGCAAAGGTGATTTCTCATTCAGATACCACCTTCAATTCTATTTAAAATGTTCTTTCCATCAAATTCATGTATCAAGAACTGACCTTGTTATTGTTTCTCTTTTTCCCTATACAGTGGGATAGACCATTATAAATGTGACAGAAGTCTGGTATGAACTGCAGGCACTAGGGCCTCTGAGGATCAGTTTAATATCATAAAAATGACATTCAGGCCCTGTGTTTGAAACCTGGTCAGAGCTGAATCTCCCACTACAAAATGGGTAAACATTTGGGGATTTTGTCCCTGAGGCTGGAGAGGTCTGTTACACTGCCTCCTTAACTAATAACCTAAGTTCATGTTTTTAATTATATTAAAGTTCTTCCCTGTATCATTCTTTTTCTTTAACATTTTGTGACTGGCTGAACTGAATGGAAGCTGGCAAACATCTGCTTTTTTACCAACGCAAATTCAAAACCCTTTGGCACTTTTTAAATATCATGTCATCACCAAAATGTTTGGCCAGAAATAAAAAGATTAAAAGAAATTTAAAAATCCAAAAATCAAAAAACCAACCAACCAAACAAACAAACAAAAAAAAAAAACAGTGGAAATTGGCTAATGGGGATCAAAAAACACATATAATAGGAAAGGATGCAGAAAACCATGTATTACTAGTAAATATATTTCTCAATAAAAAACCTCCAAAACTAGGCTCAGTATGTTTAAGGATTCTTAATTTTTAGGTAAGAAGAAGGAAAAGCCAACGAGTCATTCTAAGCCTGTCAAATGTCACCTCTTCCATCTCTTCTCCAGAAGATGGAGTATCGTGCTAAAACATTACAAACCAGGACACTGTAATTAAACTTAATAACATTGTCCTGTGGATCTTGGCTTGTTTCACTTCTGCTGAAGTGAACGTGTCGTGTCGTAAGCAGCAAGCACAATGCCTGAAGATGCTGAGAGGAAAGGAGAAGAGAACACCTGGCAGTGCTCAAGGTGGTCCAAGCCTGCCGTCACACCGTGTCCTTCCAGCAGCTCCTGGAGCTGTGCAGTGGGCACTGAGTGCTGGGCCAGGCTCATTTCTTCTCTGATTCCTCCTACAGCTGCCCCAGCACGTGTGCCTTAGATGCAGGGTTATGTTCACTCTACAGGGTAATGAAACATTTCCAGAAAGAGCTCTGACTACTCCTATCCCTACTCCAGAGGCTCTATGGGCAGATTCAGACCCTAATGGGCTCATCAGGCTTTAAAAATAATTTGAAGCAGAGCTTCTGGTTTCCTTTTGTTTGAAAATAATCTAATTTATGCATGCAAAAACTGCATTAAGAGCTAAAGCAACAGGACCTAACTAGAAGTAATCAGGGGACCCCCTTAAAAACTGCACTACTCTTCTGAACTTCATTGCTAATGCAGAGAGAAGCCAGTCTGAAGTGAGGGGTAGATGCATTAGATGCATATACTGAGGAGACACAAGTGCTTTTACCTCCCTCCACAGAACAGAGCAGAGGAAATGACTGCATAACAAAATAAGGTGAGGAGCCCACTCAACTGCTGCTAACATATCCGTATAAATCATTTTATTCTTTACAATATTTAAAACTAGTACTTAAATGATGTATTCAGTGTAATAGTGTAATACAGTGATTGCAAAAGTTTATCAGGCATGGGATACAACACAAACACAATCCAGTTTATGAGGTTGCTAGTTTATAAGCCTGTATACTTAAAAAGAAACAAGTTGTGAAAGCAGCAAGTTGAATATTCTTCCCTGTTCTTTTTAAATTTGTAAATAAAAACAGCAACTAAAAGGGTATTATAGTTCTGCCCAGGAGGGAAAACAAACAAACAAAAAAACAAACACAACAAAAACATATATATACTATGCATTGCAAAACAAATTTTTGCAAGACAAACTTTATTTTGCAGGATTAGTAATAGTACCAAGAACTGGCAGGTGTTCAAAGCACAACCTGTTTCTTGGAGACTGATTCCTTAGTCAGTCTGTCATATATCAGACTTGAACAGGTCCAGATACAGGCTCTCCTGCTTAACAAGCAGTTATTCTTCTGGTAATAAATCCTTTCTAAAGACATTTTCCTCTTAAGAAAGGAGTTAAAACACCTCTATTTGGTCTATTCCAATGTTCATTCCCTATTTGCTAAAAGGGCCAGCCTGTCTGCTTCTGTTCTCATGTTTAATTGGTTTAAGTTTCACTGATTTCTGGAACCAGGATAGTCATCACGAACAACTAGAACAAGTTTAAGTTCAAAATGTGAATTTCAGTGTGTTTTGTGTTTGTCAATGTGTACTGCTAAACATTATCATGATTAAACTGATAAAAATATTAACTATCATTTACAGTTAAAAATGCTGTTCTTTTAGATATTTTCTGAAATCATGTGGGTCTCCTGTCTGTAAGCAGGAGTTTAGAAAGGTTAGTGCTTGTGCTCTGGACATATTTTTGGTTCCTCATACATGGTTATGTGTGTGGGACATCCTCTGAAGCCTGCACAAAATCTGGGCAGAATCTTTTCTCATTGAAAGATTAAAATATTAAAACCAACAGTCCCTTTTCTAATACAGATTTTGAATATAGTCAACATCCCTGTTCATTATGAAGATCCAGACTGCACAAGGAGGACCATATGAAAAATTGCTGTAGGGATGACAAATGTACTCAAAATGTTCTTGTTTCCAGATCAATTATTGGGCTAACACATTAACGCCTTACAAGCTTTAATGCACTGCTACAACTTTAATAAAATATGTCAATGTTCACTGTTTGAGACATACTCTGTTAAGCAAGTAACAAATCTACCAAAACTAGGCCTCTCGGAAGCCTAAGTGTTTTCTTCCTGCAATATCAAATCACAGAATCACAGAGTCATTAAGGTTGGAAAAGACCTCCAATATCACCTGGTCCAATACTTCAATATTAGCAATAAATCATAAAAAGTTCACTGGGTTTAACAGAGCAATGAAACTCTTGTAATAAAGACTAGATATCCTTTAATAATTTAAAGATATTGGAAAGGATTTCTAGAAAGACATGGGAAGACTAGCTAATAGCCACCATAGTTCCCAATCTTATTAAATTAAATACCACCTATATTGCAGTGAGCGGTGATACAGCAACAGATTTAATCAGCATTTAACATATTGATAATGTTAAAGTCTAATTTTAAGACTGGAAAAGCTAAAAAGCCCGTTATTTTAAAAAGTGGCAGGATATGATAAGATAGTCTAGGTAGTTTTGAAACAGAAGATTGATCACTTTTAGAAAAGAGAATCCAAAAGAAAGGCTGAAGAAAAAGTCCTTGGTCAATAACAAATATTTGTTGTCCTTGACACAGGAAAACTGTTCTAAAATTGACCTTTATTGTTATAAGAAAAACAAACTGATGGTATATGGTATGGAAGAAAACAAATAGAGAAGGGAGACCCCCTATTTTAGTAGTTCTTCAAAGCCAGCATATAGATCATTAATCAAACTTCTTTCAGTCACTAAATTTTATCTTTAAAAAGAAAATAAATCATAGAATCATAGAATCATAGAATATCCTGAGTTGGAAGGGACCCTTAAGGATCATCAAGTCCAACTCCTGACACCGCACAGGTCTACCCAAGTTCAGACCATGTGACTAAGTGCACAGTCCAATCTCTTCTTAAATTCAGTCAGGCTCGGTGCAGTGACCACTTCCCTGGGGAGCCTGTTCCAGTGTGCAACCACTCTCTCTGTGAAGAACCCCTTCCTGATGTCCAGCCTAAACTTCCCCTGCCTCAGCTTAACTCCATTCCCGCGGGTCCTGTCGCTGGTGTTAATGGAGAAAAGGTCTCCTGCCTCTCGACACCCCCTTACGAGGAAGTTGTAGACTGCGATGAGGTCTCCCCTTAGCCTCCTCTTCTCCAGGCTGAACAGGCCCAGTGCCCTCAGCCGTTCCTCGTACGTCTTCCCCTCCAGGCCTTTCACCATCTTCGTAGCCCTCCTCTGGACACTCTCCAACAGTTTCATGTCCTTTTTATACTGTGGTGCCCAGAACTGCACACAGTGCTCGAGGTGAGGCCGCACCAGCGCAGAGTAGAGCGGGACAATCACCTCCCTTGACCTACTAGCGATGCCGTGCTTGATGCACCCCAGGACACGGTTGGCCCTCCTGGCTGCCAGGGCACACTGCCGGCTCATATTCAACTTGTTGTCTACCACGACCCCCAGATCCCTCTCTTCTAGGCTGCTCTCCAGCGTCTCATCGCCCAGTCTGTACGTGCAGCCAGGGTTTCCCCGTCCCAGGTGCAGGACCCGGCACTTGCTCTTATTGAACTTCATGCGGTTGGCGATCGCCCAGCTCTCCAACCTATCCAGATCCCTCTGCAAGGCCTTTCCACCCTCATTCGAGTCCACAACTCCTCCAAGTTTGGTGTCATCAGCAAACTTGCTCAAAATGCCTTCTATTCCTACATCCAGATCGTTTATAAAAATATTGAAAAGTACCGGCCCTAAAATGGAGCCTTGAGGGACCCCACTGGTGACCGCCCGCCAGCCTGACGCAGCCCCATTCACCATAACCCTTTGGGCCCTGCCCGTTAGCCAATTGCTCACCCATCGTATGATGTTTTTATTTAGCTGTATGCTGGACATTTTGTCCAGTAGGATCCTATGGGAAACCGTGTCAAAAGCCTTGCTGAAGTCCAAAAAAATCACATCAGCTGGTTTCCCTTGGTCTACCATACGGGTGATCTTATCATAAAAGGAAATCAGGTTAGTTAGGCAGGACCTACCCTTCACAAACCCATGCTGGCTGGGACCAATGACTGCTTTGTCCCCCAGGTGCGCCTCAATACGTTTGAGAACCATCTTCTCCATGATTTTACCAGGCACTGATGTGAGACTGACAGGCCTGTAATTGCTAGGGTCTTCTTTCTGACCCTTCTTGAAAATCGGCACAACATTTGCCAGCTTCCAGTCTACCGGGACCTCTCCAGACTCCCAGGATCGTTGAAAAATAATTGAGAGAGGTTCCGTGATGACGTCCGCCAGCTCCTTCAGCACCCGGGGATGAATCCCATCCGGACCCATGGACTTGTAGGGATCCAGGTGGAGTAGCAGATCCCGCACACGTTCAGGGTCGGTTGGGAGTTTGTCATCCCCACCGTCCCGGTCCTCCAGCTCGGGGCACCCTGGGTCCCGAAGCCCATCATCGGCATTGAAGGCAGAGGCAAAGAAGGCGTTAAGCGTCTCTGCTTTGCCTATGTCATCGTCTGTGAGAAGACCTTCCCTGTCAAGGAGCGGCCCTATGTATTCTTTAGTTCTCCTTTTTCCATTCACATATCTAAAAAAACCCTTTTTATTTTCTCTCACAGACACAGCCAGCTTCAACTCTAGGTGTGCTTTAGCCACACGAATTTTCTTCCTACAGACACGAGCAGCATCCCTGTATTCTTTCCATGTCACCTGGCCCTCCTTCCAGTAGCGAAACACTCTCTGTTTCCGCCTAATCTCCATAAGAACGTTCCTGGTCAGCCACGACGGCCTCCTGCCCCGCCTGCCTGACTTGCGATATTTAGGAATTGCCTGATCTTGTGCTTCTAGGAGGCATCGCTTAAAGAGTGACCAGCACTGGTGGACATCAAGGCCTTCAAGAGCAGCTTCCCAGGGGACCTTGCTGACTAGTTCCCCGAGCAGCCTGAAGTCCGCCTTCCCCATATCTAGGGATGAGGTTTTGGTGGCACTTTTCCTTCTGTCACCGTAAATTTTGAACTCAACCACTTCATGGTCGCTACGACCGAGGTGGCCACCAATCACCACATCTCCCACCAGACCCTCTCTGTTTTCTAGCAACAGGTCTAGGAGGGCACCTTTCCTAGTTGGCTCCGTTAGCACCTGCACCAAGAAGTTATCATCTAGGTGCTTCATGAACCTCCTGGACTTGCTCGTGTCAGCTGTGTGGCACTCCCAGTTAACGTCTGGCAAGTTGAAGTCCCCCATAAGGACAAGGGGAGTTAATCTCGAGGCCTCTCTTAGTTCTGTAAAGAATAAGTTATCGGCGCTATCGTCCTGGCCAGGCGGTCTGTAATAGACTCCCACAACGACATCCCCTTTATTCGTTCGTCCCTTGATCCTTACCCAGAGGCTCTCAACTTTGCCATCGCCGACCTGAAGTTCCACACAGTCCAGCCCCTGCTTCACATACATCGCCACCCCACCACCTCGCCTACCCTGCCTGTCCCTCCTGAAGAGCCTGTAACCGTCTATCGCAACACCCCAGTCACAGGACTCATCCCACCAGGTTTCGCTTATGCCGATGATGTCGTAGTTGCGGGACTGGGCCAGGACTTCTAGCTCATCCATTTTATTCCTCATACTGCGTGCGTTTGTGTAGAAGCATTTCAGGTGCGTCTCCTTACACTCAGCACCTTGTGGATCGAACCGAAGGACCTCACTGGCACACAGCCCCTCTGATTTTCACAGAATTTCTAGGTTGGAAGAGACCTCAAGATCATCGAGTCCAACCTCTAACCTAACACTAACAGTCCCCACTAAACCATATCCCTAAGCTCTACATCTAAACGTCTTTTGAAGACTTCCAGGGATGGTGACTCCACCACCTCCCTGGGCAGCCCGTTCCAGTGCCTCACAACCCTTTCAGTAAAGAAATTCTTCCTAACATCTAACCTAAAACTCCCCTGGCGTAACTTTAGCCCATTCCCCCTCGTCCTGTCACCAGGCACGTGGGAGAACAGGCCAACCCCCACCTCTCTACAGCCTCCTTTAATGTACTTATACAGAGCAATAAGGTCACCCCTGAGCCTCCTCTTCTCTAGGCTGAACAAGCCCAGCTCCTTCAGCCGCTCCTCATAGGACTTGTTCTCCAGGCCCCTCACCAGCTTCGTTGCCCTTCTTTGGACCCGCTCAAGCACCTCGATGTCCTTCTTGTAGCGAGGGGCCCAAAACTGAACACAGTACTCGAGGTGCGGCCTCACCAGAGCCGAGTACAGGGGGACGATCACCTCCCTAGACCTGCTGGTCACAGTGTTTCTGATACAAGCCAGGAGGCCATTGGCCTTCTTGGCCACCTGAGCACACTGCTGGCTCATATTCAGCCGACTGTCCACCATCACTCCCAGGTCCTTCTCTGCCGGGCAGCTCTCCAACCATTCCTCTCCCAGCCTGTAGTTCTGCTTGGGGTTATTGCGCCCCAGGTGCAGGACCCGGCACTTGGCCTTGTTGAACTTCATACAGTTGACCTCAGCCCATCGGTGCAGCCTATCCAGATCCTCCTGCAGAGCCTTCCTACCCTCGAGCAGATCGACACACGCACCTAGCTTGGTGTCATCTGCAAACTTACTGAGGGTGCACTCAATGCCGTCATCCAGATCATTGATGAAGATGTTAAAGAGGACCGGCCCCAGCACCGAGCCCTGGGGGACACCACTAGTGACTGGCCTCCAACTGGACTTGGCTCCATTCACCACAACTCTTTGGGCCCGGCTATCCAGCCAGTTTCTAACCCAACGAAGCGTGCGCCAGTCCAAGCCAAGAGCAGCCAGTTTCTTGAGGAGAATGCTGTGGGAGATTCTAGCATACCATCCCTTAGGTCTTCACCGGCGTGCCTGGTTTTAGCCCCTTCCCCCTTCGACTCTAGTTTAAAGCCCTATCTATCAGCCCTGCCAACTCCTGACCCAAGATCCTTACCCCTCTCCGAGAGAGGCCCATCCCATCCGGTGCCATCAGGCCCGGTGTAGCATAGACCTTCCCGTGATCAAAGAACCCAAAGTTGTGCCGGTCACACCAGTCACGAAGCCACGAGTTTATGCGAACAGCGCACCTTTCAGCTTCCATCCCCCCTATCGGAAGGACAGAGGCAAACACAACCTGCGCGCCTGAACCTCTAAGTTGTCGCCCCAAATCCCTAAAGTCTCTTTTGATCGCCTTCGGACTTCTCTTTGCTACTTCATCGCTACCAGCCTGAAAGACCAATAGCGGGTAGTAGTCAGTGGGCCGTACCAGGCGCTTGACCTTCTTGGCAATGTCCCTGACCCTGGCCCCAGGCTGTACCCTGAGGAACACCTCAACCACATGCTGGCACCGCTGCTGAAAGAAACAGCTCTGTCCACCCTGTCATCCCTGGAAGCAGCAAATGCCAACAGTACCAGGAGGAGACAAAAGGGTTCAAATTTGTAGATATTGATAAAGTGGCATTGAGTTTTAAAAATTAAGGTTTTACAAAAAAATTAAAGTTTTTCTTTTAATGTTTTAACAATATTTGATAGTATTTTCTGTTTCTTGAATGTGCATCTGCTTCATGTAAGATAGCAGTAAATTACAGAGATGAGCTCTTTTACCTTTGAATTACACACAGAGGGATTTACCATGCCTGGAACCAGCTTAGGACAGCTGGAGCTTTGCCTCTGCTATGCATTTTCTCTTGAGAGAGGTACCCTGGGTCTGAGGTAAGGGACCCCCAGGTCCCTTACTGAAAAGCTGGTTTCTAAGCAGTTTTTATTCTGCTCCCAAGGCAGGGTTTTACACCTGCCTTCATCATACTTCATCAGGTTTCTGTCAGCCTACTTCTCCAACCTGGCAAGCTCCCTCTGAATAGCATCCCTATTCACCACTGAATTCCCTTGTGCCCACAGGGAAGTCAGACTAGTTGAGGGAACCAAGGAGCGTGCCTCTTGCTGCCTGTCTCTGCCAGAACCCTAAATCTGCCAGATTCCATCAATCTCTCTTCATCACCTACAGCTCCTCTGCCTGCAGTTTGCTCTGCTCCTATTACCACAAACAAACTGAATTTTATCACTTAAAGCGTGGTGACTATGGTAAGAAGCCTTGAAGCAGCCTTCTGATAACGAACCATGGAGGAGACCTTCATGACTCGTTTGATATGAGTGAGGGCAGAAGACAAGCTGCTGCCAAGGGAATCATCATGTCGAGCTAGCCCCTCAGCTACATGGCTGGGCTAGCACAGGGTATGATAGGAATGTGAGCATAAAAAGCATATGTGAATAGAATATCCTAATCAGTCTGTTCAGAGGGGATGTTTGCTCAAAAGAGGATGTTTGCTCAAAACCTGGTAAAGCTAAGAGGAAACTAGCAATGATGAAGTTTGCCTAAGACATCCATCAGTTGCATCCAACAGTAACCCAGGGATTACCAAGAGGTTTTTGAAGTCAGCTTACAAACAAGTGTGAAATAAGCACAAATACTTGTGATTGCAAACTCTTGTGGTGAGAGGAATGTAACAGAGAAGCCACCAAATCAGGTTTGGCACTGCCATGAGCCACCCTGCTGGGATCATAACCCCTGCCTAGGCCCACAGGGCATCCTCCCTGTGGTAACATCCCTTAGTACGTTTGCAGATGACAACAAGTTGGGAGGTAGTGTCGATTTGCCTGAGGGTACAGTGGCCCTTCAGAGGGATCTGGATAGGCTGGACTGCTGGGCTGAGACAAATGGGATGAGGTTCAACAAGCCAAGTTCCAGGTCCTGCACTTTGGCCACAATAACCCCATGCAGCACTATAGGCTTGGGGCAGAGTCTTCTAACAGAAGACTGTGAAGAGGAAAGGGACCTGGGAGTGTTGATCGACACTCGGCTGAGCATGAGCCGGCTGTGCTCATATGGCCAAGAAGGCCAACGGCATCCTGGTCTGTAGTAGAAATAGTGTAGTCAGCAGGGCCAGAGAGGTGATCATCCCTGGTACTCAGCTCTGGTGAGGCCACACCTCAAGTACTATATTCAGTTTTGGGCTTCTCACTACAAGAAGGACATCAAGGCCCTGGAGTGCATCCAGAGAAGGGCAACAAACCTGGTGAGGGGTCTTGAGCACAAGTCTTATGAGGAGTGGCTGAGGGAGATGGGATTGTTTAGTCTGGAGAAGAGGAGGCTCTACATTGTGCTCTACAACTTTCTGAAGTGAAGTTTTGATGAGGAGGGGGTCAGCCTCTTCTCCCAGATAACTAATGACAGGACTAGAGGAAATGGCCACAAGTTATGCCTGAGAAAAGTTAGATATCAGGAAAAAAAATTTCTTACAAAGAGTGGTCAGGCACTGGAATGGCCCACCCAGGGAGGTGGTGGAGTCACCATCCCTCTTGGTGTTCAATAAGCACCTGGACAGGGTGCTACGAGATATGATTTAGTAGTTTAGTGGGTCTTATTGGCAATAGGAGGACAGTTGGACTAGATGATCTTGTAGGCCCTTTCCAACCTTGTGTTTCTATGAATCTGTGATTCTCCCTGGGCACAACAGCAGCTTCAGCAGCGGGGACCCACAGCTCCAGTGTGTGCATGTGAGCTCCTGGAGTGCCTCCTTAATACCCAGTCAGTCAGCAAAATGCAGAGAGCATTATGAGCAGATGTAGAAGCAGAACACCTCCACACCTCCATGGGCAGACACATAAAGAGAGGACGCTGCACTCCCAGGAGATGGGGCCATGACAAGGGGTGTACATGCAGCAACGTGGGGTGGAAGGTGAGATGTTGGAACAGTTTGGATCTAGTTGCAAAATGGTGTTAAGGAATTGGTGTTTATCAACATGTTGGAAGTGCATAATATTTATGTTTATGTGCTGAATGGCAGATAGCGATCTTGCACATACACCTCATTGGTTGCTGGCCTGTAATTTAATAAATCAATTCAGCCTGAGCTTAATTTGAACCAGATGAGTTGAGCATTTTTGCCTTGAGACATGAACTCTTTGAAGCACTGCATGGACTCCCTCTTAATTATGGCTGCTACGTGTCCACAGGCAGCATGTGCTGATGTAAAAATAATTGTTTAGAGTGCATTTTCTTTCACTTATGCATATTAGAAAACATAAATTAAAATATTAAATGTGGTAATGCCTTTTCACTAGAGAGGATTCATGTTCACAGAGTGAGATCATGTCATTTCAATTTTGGCTTAAATGTACAATTCCATTCAAATGTAGGGAACTCGAAATGTTCTGAACAAACTGGCCACAAAAGTTTCACTTTGAATGAAAGCAAGATTTGTAATGAGGCATCTATGCTTCATTTGAAAAAGATGAATTTCTAAGCCTTGGAAGCCATCCCATCTTCTTATGACTTTGGACTCCTCCTCGCAGTGATAAACATATGAAATACTACTTGAAATCCAAACCTTGAAAGCTAATGCTACTGACACTTAAAAGAATAGCAGATAAATCAAAACTAATACGAAATGACTGAATATCAAGGGCAAGGCTGAAACAATGAGAAGATCGTGCAGCCTTAACTTTTCAGGTAAGTGAAGGAAGGCAGTGTCTCGAGGAGACGTCTGCTTATTGTGCACCGTGAGCTGCAGGGACATACATCAGACCTGTGTTTGTTATTTATAATAACAACAAATAAGCAATAAATGTTATTTTAGAAAGAAAACAGAGAAAATATTCTGCCCAGAGGGGACAGAGAACGGGAACTGGTGGCCTTGGCTGCGCCCGCAGCAATGTTTCATCACTTCAGCCGGCCGGCTGTCGGTCACCGCCTCGGAGGCGTCATTGTCATGGCTCTGCCAGGCAGCACGGAACGCCTGTGGCCGCACAAAGCTCGCCCGGCTCCGCCAACCGCTCGCCGCGCGAGGAGAAACAGATGGAGCCGCCGCATCGGCGGGGCGCCGGCAGCGACCAGGGCCCGCAGCCCCAGCCCCGGGGCCAGCCTCGGCTCGCCTGCTCGGCTCCGCCTGAGGGTCGGGGCTCTGCGGACAGCGGCGGGCTGGGGCCCGGGCTGAGAAGAGTGGCGGCAAGAGCTGCGCAGGACGCGAGAGGTGGGCAACGGGACGGGAGCTCTTCTTCTTAATCATTACCAAAGTACAGGTGGTAATTAAAGTACATCTTCAGTTTGAAACATATTTGTTGTATATAGTCCTAATTATCTTGTTTTGATTGTGTTTGCTTAATAGCACTCTGCATCTTAATATTCTATTTAGAAAAAACAACTTCAAGTTTTTCACCCTTAGTATTGTAATGGTAGTTTAGTTACGCTTCTGCTGCTCCTTTAGTGGTGATCAGTGGAGTAAAACAGAAATGCCCCATTCTCTGGATGTGCTACTGCTTGGGTATGATGCAAAACACCTTTTGTATGGTCATTAAGTTTACATAGAGCATGGTCAAGTAACAAGACAGGAATAGTTATTTTGGCAAGGTAAGTAGAATCTTTAAGTTTCAGGTTCAAGATTCTTTCTTGACTACAAAGTATTACCTCATTGAAATCCCTAAAGATTAATTATCTATTTTTCATTTGAATGTGGCTTAGAGAAAGAAGGGTAGGAAGAAAGTTCATTTGCTGATGATAAGGTGACGGTTCCTGACATGCCTCAGAAGCTGGCTTCTCAGGTGATAAGCCTTAAGGGATCCATGTTCCCAAGAGAAGGGCTTCCATGGTATGTCAAAGAGCTCTTAGTAAAGGAGAGCTGAGAGGCACTAACCTAAAATAAGGTAAGAATAGCCCTCAGGCAAATTTTGCTGTTTCAACAAAAGAAAAACATTACTTTCTTTTATTTGCTTGTCTCATGAAGGTAGAAAGAGTGTTGTTGTCACTGGGGGAAAAAAAAAAAGGGGGGGGTAAAAAGGAAAAAAAAAAGGGGGGGTAAAATAGATCTCAGTAAGTATCTCTGATAAAGTTTAGTAGTGAAAAAGTTAATACTAGTGAACAAATCTTGTTTCTGTCATTGTCGTCGTCATCTTCTGCTACCACCACCACCTCCTCCTTCTTCCCTCCACACTTTTTCCTGAGTTCCTGATTTCTGTGCCTTTTTGTACAAAATACTGTGTCCCAGTTCTAGTTCAAACTACTGCAGTGTTTTTAAGGGGGCACATCAGGTGATTTGATTGGTACTGTTCCTTCGTGTTTTGTAATTCTTTATGTTGTACTGTAGAAGGTTTGAAAGGTTGATGTAGGTTTCTCTTTTTTTTTTTTTTTCTCCTCAGCAAACATTCAGAGGAAGAGGGTAAGCTTCGTAAGCAAGGAAAATACCGCTTGTAAATACATGAAAACTTCTAGTGAAATCACACAAAAAAGTATTTGTACAGTGTCAAAAAAAGAAGAAAAACTTTTGGAAAAGGTAATTTGCAGTGCTTTGAATGTTTGAAGTGTTGTTTGTGTGTGTTTTAAAACAGATTCATTAATGTTTATAACAAGGTATGTTTGTGGCGAGGACTTCAGGGGAGGACTAAAGAGTTGGTGACAGTCTTTCTAGGGAGAATCATATGAGTGTTTGAAGGGGGGATTATTTTGAATGGATTCTCTGTTTATCTGAAATTTAAAATATTTTTGATTGCCATATAAGGCAAAATTTCACATAAAATATGCAAAAATTGGATGCACTCATATATAAGTAACATTTTCTTTGTGAGTGGATCTTGGTATAACTTGAAAGTGTGTCAAACAGTAGGTTTGCTCCTGCATTTGGTAATTTGCTTTAGGCAAACCAGACTTATGTTCTTTCCAGAAGATAGAAGTAGGAATAATTACTTGAAGTAATAACAATTTCTTTCTCCATTTGCAGAGAATATCTGAAAATTCTCCTTTAGCTCCATGACTGCTGCCTTGCCTTGGTCCAACATAAAAAGGAGATTTTTGTTAGGAGAAAATGTGCTCGAGATTGGGTAGAAAGGGGGGAGGGAAATACTGAAGGGCTATGGAAACAGCTTAAGTGGTGTTCTGTGCTGGTAGGAAGGGATGAGGAACAAGAACTGAGTGAAAAAAAAATAATAATAAAATTAAATAAAATCATGTGATCAGCAGAATCTGAAAGAAGTAGCTGTGTTTATACAAAAAAAAAAAAGACAGGGAGAGCATGGGGTTGTGGAGGTGCTGATGCATTCATCAGTTAGATGTCAGGAATCCTTGGGAGATGGGGAATTTAAGGGATACCAGCTTAGTCCTTCATTGACAGCAATTTCTGATAGTAAAAAGCTTTCTCCTCTCTGCATTGAAGCTGGAGAGGAAAGACTGACAGATTCTGAAGGAGGGGATAGAGTGCAACTTTCTAAATTTTAAAATTAACACTGTGTATATATGTGTACACATTTAAATGTTGATCAATTTTTAGATTTGAAATATTTTTTTTATTTTTATTATAGATCAGACTTACAATTTATGAATTGATGGATATTTTAAATAATGACTTCTTTAATCAAAAATTAGAAAGTTTAAATAGAAGACTTTTACAAGCGCAATGCAAAAAAAAACAAACATGGAGAAATAGCTATGACATTCCTAGTAAGTTTCTTTGGATAACTGTGTGAATGTTTTGCTTGTATTGCATATGATTGTTATGTTACCTTAGAGAAAGAAGATGCTAAACGTATACAATCTTTTCATCTTGTGTGACATAAAGATAAGTTAATAATAGCTTTATTCTCAGCCTTTGTTTGTTGCAATTGTTTCACCATCTACTTGTCTTATATAATAATAATATATAAATTTATTTCAGGTGAACATTTGAAGTAATACTGTTTTTCTTCTCTGTTGCAGAGGAAACTATCAAAACTTGAGAGACATATTAATGCTGTGATAACACTTCATGAGGAAGTGTTTTCAAAAATAGCTGTTAATCGGGTATGATGTAGATGCATATGCTAGTATAGGCATTAATGCCTAATTGTAACCTGCTAGATAAGTGTGGATGTTTACAGTGACTGCTACATTGCTGTCACTTGCATTAAGAACAGAAAAATCTGTGCAGAGATGTTAGGTTGATCTTTTGAGGATTTGTTTATTTTCAGTTGATTATTATATTTCTTTTCAGTCATCATGATTAAACAAACTCAGAACAGCATAGATGCTGCATGTGTTGACAGCTTTTGCTTTGATGCTGTTTTGTTGGAGAGACATTGGAATTCTTTCTGTCAAAGGGTCAGACTTCTTTTTTACAAAGCTAAAGCTAAGTGCAGCATACTTACCCCTTTGCATTACCTTTGATCAGCCACTTAGCTATAATCTACCAGTTACATAGGGGCCAGGAACTGCAAATCAAAAACTAATTTCTTAGGTGATTTTCAAATTGAAAATACAATAAAGTTAAGTGTTAGCAAAATAGCTGTTAATACATGTGTACTTTCATGGAAGGTATCGATACATTAGTACTAAGAGAAGCCTACAAAACATCTTTTTTTTTTTTTTTTTTTTTTTTTTTTTTTTTTTGTGGGAATATTTGAGTATTAAGAAGAACAGAAATTTCTTGTGATTAGGTTGACCATACTTTGTTGTGTTTTTATAGGAGAATGAGTTCTGTGAACTGTCAACACCCTCTTCCATGCTGACTGTATGTTTCGTGACAAATCTCACTTTTACAGGAATATGCTTGTTTAAAAGAAGCCTTTGGAGTCTAAGTCTTTTGGTCTTTCACATCTAAAATTGTAACAAGAGTTGCATGTGACAAACATAGGCTTGTTGTTTTGTTAAAGGCTTTCGTGCATTTTACAAAATTCTCTTTATATCTTCTTAGTTTCTGCCCAAAATCTTTAAACGGAAAGCATAAAATAGGATAAGGTATACTAAGATGCTTATTTTAAAATTCTTAAATATATTAGGATGTCTGGGTTTATTTATTTATTTAACCAAATTAAGCTTCAGGTTATTTTTTAACTTACTTCGGCATCACTGTGCACTTTGGGTAATTTTTGTTTTGTTGCTATGTTTAAATACATATTGATTACTTTTGCACTACAAATATGACCATGTTTATACCGTAGGTTTTATGACAATGCAGTATTGTTTTCTCCTTCATCAGATAATGCTTCCAAGTTCAGACAATCAAAACATGATACTAAACCATCTTGGACACTCTGCTTTTTTTCCTAATATCATAAACACACAAGGAAGTTCCTCAAATACATTTTTGCTGTCATCTCATACTGGTTTCACTTCAGCAAATGTTTCAGAATATAAAAGCTACATATTTAGATTTGAATAGTGAGATGTAGTTAATATCACAGAATCACAGAATTTCTAGGTTGGAAGAGACCTCAAGATCATCGAGTCCAACCTCTAACCTAACACTAACAGTCCCCACTAAACCATATCCCTAAGCTCTACATCTAAACGTCTTTTGAAGACTTCCAGGGATGGTGACTCCACCACCTCCCTGGGCAGCCTGTTCCAATGCCTAACAACCCTTTCAGTAAAGAAGTTCTTCCTAACATCTAACCTAAAACTCCTCTGGCGCAACTTAAGCGCATTCCCAGGCACGTGGGAGAACAGGCCAACGCCCACCTCGCTACAGCCTCCTTTGAGGTATCTGTAGAGAGCAATAAGGTCGCCCCTGAGCCTCCTCTTCTCTAGGCTGAACAAGCTCAGCTCCCTCAGCCGCTCCTCGTAGGACTTGTTCTCCAGGCCCCTCACCAGCTTCGTCGCCCTTCTCTGGACCCGCTCAAGCACCTCGATGTCCTTCTTGTAGCGAGGGGCCCAAAACTGAACACAGTACTCGAGGTGCGGCCTCACCAGAGCCGAGTACAGGGGGACGATCACCTCCCTAGACCTGCTGGTCACACTGGTTCTGATACAAGCCAGGATCCCGTTGGCCTTCTTGGCCACCTGAGCACACTGATGGCTCATATTCAGCTGACTATCAACCATCACTCCCAGGTCCTTCTCTGCCTGGCAGCTCTCCAACCACTCATCTCCCAGCCTGTAGCTCTGCTTGGGGTTATTGCGCCCCAGGTGCAGGACCCGGCACTTGGCCTTGTTGAACTTCATACAGTTGACCTCAGCCCATCGGTGCAGCCTATCCAGATCCTCCTGCAGAGCCTTCCTACCCTCGAGCAGATCGACACACGCACCTAGCTTGGTGTCATCTGCAAACTTACTGAGGGTGCACTCAATGCCCTCATCCAGATCATTGATGAAGATATTAAAGAGGACCGGCCCCAGCACCAAGCCCTGGGGGACGCCACTAGTGACTGGCCTCCAACTGGACTTGAGTCTGTTTACCACGACTCTTTGGGCCCGGCTATCCAGCCAGTTTCTAACCCAACGAAGCGTGCGCCAGTCCAAGCCAAGAGCAGATATATCCGTACATTGCTTCAAACTATTTATGATGAAATTTATTTTCTTAAAAAAAAATAATACTGTTTTTCCTTTTTTTTTTTTTTAATTTAATTTTAAATTCTTTTTAATAATTGAATTTAAACTTGATTGCCATTGGGTGTCCAGTGCTGTTCCTGGTATCTCCAATTTATCCATTGCAGCTGACACTAGATCATCAGTTCTTAAAGTTCTTCAAGAAAAATATCACAGAATCACAGAATGGTTGAGGTTGGAAGGGACCTCTGGAGATCATCTAATACAACCCCCTCACTCAAGCAGGGTCACCCTGAGCACGTTGCACAGGATCGCATCCAGGCAGGTGTTGATTATCTCCAGAGAAGGAGACTCCACAGCGTCTCTGGGCAACCTGTTAAGTCTGTTAGGGCAGTGATTTCTTATTGAATGTCAGGAAAAAAAGTCTCTATAAAGGTATTTTAGTATTCATAGATGGAAAATTTTCCAGGTAACTTCTTAATAGGAAATGTTTTCTTCTTAAAAAAATCACAAACTTACTTCAATTTTTAGCACACTTATGGAATGAGAGAAATCCAAAATCCAATAAATACTTCTATTTATTATATTATGAAACATTAGGTTAGAATATATTAAATCATTGATCTCAAACTTACATTGATGAAAGAATGCACAAGATTCCTTAGTTTGTTCTGAAAGGTAGTAATCACTTTTATTTTTCCATATGTTACTTCAAGTTTTATTTTATAGAAAAATGTTTTGTTTTGTTTAACCAAATTAATCTTTGCTCATGGCTAAAATAAAATCACAAAGGGAATTTGATAGTTCATAATCAAAGATGAGTAAGATCAGTACTTTGACACAGCTTGACCAGTATGGTTGTAATTTCCTTGATCATAACAGAGTATTTAGAGGAAAGAGCTGATATGGTTTAACTGTCACAAAATCTGGCTAGGGTTCTTCTTTGGGGAAATCTTCTGAGTCTGCTGTGTTAAATTGCTTTTCTTTTGATCAAAACAGATGCAATAAAACTGGTGCATCCTGGATACTTAAAATTTCCTCCACTTATATAACATCTGCATGTGCAGAACCTGTTTATAAAGTAGCACTGCCCTGCTGATTTGATGTCTGTTCTTCCTGACGCATGGCATCAGGAAGTGCTAGATAAAATGCACCTCAAAAAGGGCAGCACAAATGTAGAACGGATGCCCACTTAGGTATCTTTTTCTCTCAGTAAAATTACACATAATATGTTTCCTGTCCATCTTAGATATTTTACACCTCAGATCAACTGGGCTAGCTTAGCCATTTATAATAAAAGTAAATAATATATATCGTATATATATAATATATGAATGTATTATAATATATATATATATTATAATCATATAAATTCTGCAGGAATTTGCTTTGCTGTCCACACTATAAAATTGACCTATTAGCAGGTATGCATTTTGGTTTGCATAAGGGCATCTATTTTTGATATTTTTGAGTATTAAATGACCTTGGAACTGAGACAGCAAAATATGCCTTCATAGATCCCCGTGTACCTGCAATTTACTATTGCATATACTAATGCCATGAAGTTGTTGGGTTTTGTGCAATGTGAGAAATTAATGGTTACAGTTTAGAGAGCACAAACTGTAGTACTAGTGGACAGAGTTTCAGTTAATGCATACCCCTATTTTTAAGAAACAAGCTGAATAACTTGTTATTTTACTAAGATGGAAGCAAGTAGAATTTATATCTATAAAAGATGTCTAGAATATGAATGCTCCTTAATTGCATATTTCACTGTTAAAAAAATAAAATGTAGGAATTCACAATTTAGTCAGTAGAATGGATTCAAAATGTTTTGTTGGTGACATAAATTATATGTTTTATTAATGGTTGATTTACCGAGCCATTATTTTGTTATTTTAATTATGTTTTAATCAACAAGTTCAACTTTTCATTGTTGATGTATTTGTGTAACCATATTTAATGCCTGTTTGGAAATGAATTGATTCTTATACATCTCTAAGTTTTATATTTTTTGTTTTATTAGTTCTGATGAAGTCAGACTGAACTCTGTGGAAAGACAAAACTCAGCAACTACAAATAATTCAGGTATTCAAAGTTAATGTGGAATTCATGAATGCTAATTCCTATACTACAGAATATACAAAATACATCTAGAATATTGTCTACAACTTTTTTTCTTTTAAAATAGCATTAAAATACACTCGTGTTTCCAAAATATTTATAGGCGTGGCAGTTGTTTGTTTCTTTGTTTTTAAGTTACATTAGCATGTCTTCACTGATGATGATGTCCATCAGCGGATTTGCATTATTTTAAAATTCTGGAAATTAAAACAATTGAAACTCTTGTATGATGGGACACAACTGGAAACTTTTATATATTCAACACACTGTTTTACTACTACATTACTTTCAGGGAATAAGAAATTAATTTAATTGCCTTTGTAATAAATTCGTATAACAATAGATGTTTCAGAGCACTACAAACTAGGTTGTTTGTTTGTAATAAGTTCAACTGTCATATAAACAGTGTAAGTGACAGTGTGAGAGTTCTGAGCAGCCCTTCCCTCATTCTGAGATTGCTACTTAAAGGAACTAAATATCACCCTTTAACCAAGAGTAATGCACGGTAAGCATTCATTACAATTGGACAAATTTACTGGGGGGGTGGGGGTAATGTCAAGAAAAATGTTATTCCAAAAATCTTGACAAACATGCTCAGAATGCAAATTTTCTCATGCTGCTTCCCTATAGAGATGTATTTGATTTTTAGAACCCCTCTGAGATGGTTCTGGGAGGGTTGGGTTGACTTGCTAGATAGTTGCTGCTTAGAGGCAGCACCAAGTGTTCTTGGCAAGTCTATCACTTCAATAAGACTGCTGTCCCATGTGTTTTGGGAGTGGGGACAGGTAATATTCTACTGCTCTGACAAGCTCTAAAAAGGATTCTTGTCACAGTGTACATTAAGACTTATAGATCAAATGTGTTTGCATCTTTTAAACTTCTTTGGAAATTTGTATTACAGTGAATCTACATTACCAAATACCCACACAAGCAGAAATGACAGGAAAAGTTCAGGTAAAAACAATAAACTAAGATTTTTTATTATTATTATTCAGATAAAACCTATTTTAGTTGATGGTGCATAGACTGCTTCAATATCCTGACTTTTGAGTTAGTTTTATAGGTGCTTAAATTTGAGGCAAATATATGAACACCATTATGGGAATGGCAGTATGGGGACTGTCATTACCTCTGGCTTGTATTATTCTATCACGTTCTTAAAGGTGAACTTACAAGGAAAAGAATGATGTGAAAAGTGATGAAGAAATACTGCTTTCCCCTTTGGAAATTGAAACCTTGTCTTCTGGATGATTGTAGTGAATGAAAAACTGCAGCAACAATTGGGTTGTGGGCACAGGAAGCTGAGCAAATGAGAGATGGAGATGTTGGTCAGTCTTGAACTATGTTAGTTTTGTATCTACTTATTCAGTTTCATTTATTCTTCATTTTGGATAGAACAAGAATATTTCAAGGAAAAAAAAAAAAAAACAAAACTGTCGGTCTCTCCCACCATAGACAGCTTAGTCTGACTTGTTTTTCAATCCCTTAAACCTTTCCCATCTGAAAAGCCACTTGGTAGTCTGTGTGCAGAATGCTTTTTCAGTAATTTTGAATCTGACTCTGTAGTCCATCTAGTCCATCTTGGCTGGTTTTTTTTTTTTTTTTTTTTTTTTTTTTTTTGATTTTGAGAAAATCATAAATAATTGCAAAATTTAAGTCCTGAGGAACATGGATGGCTCTTACCCCAGTAATCTCTATGTCCTCAGAAATCCAGAGATCACAATGGGACTGAAGTTTGTTTAGTAACCTCTTTCTTACCAGTGAGTTAAGTCAGTGAAATTATATTGGTGACAGCAGCTTAGTCAATGGGATCAAATTAGCAGTGCTTTTTCTTCTTCTGGGAAGGGGGAGTAGACAAAACTGTATTGGTCTAAATTTGTATATACTGGTATAAAAACACATAGTGTTTAATGGTTAATTAAATTGATCAGCTGAGTAACTATTTTCCATGAGAATATCAAAGAACATAAAAAGGTACAATTTAGCTCTTGAACTGTTAGGTCCTATATAGTTTTTGTTTGTGTATCTAGTACTGAGGACACTTTCAAGAACAACAGGACCCAAACAATTAGACGACTTTCTAAATAGTTTGTTGCTAAACATCAGGTATTGCTTTTACTTGTGTGAATTTCTGGGTATATACTATGCCTGGCTCTACAACTTTACATTTTTACAAGACTTTTCTTGTTTTGTTATAAGAAATCTAAGCTAATATATAGAATTCTGTTCTGCAAACTGTTAAGTGATCTTCTTCATACTTGATCTTTAAAACCAAAAGAGAAGCTTTATCATGAAATTGTATATTGTTTTATCAGAGTGAAATGAAGGGAGGAAAACTCAGTGATGGGCATAATTCAAGAAAAAAGCCATAACTGTAGCAAAGGTAAAAGAAAAATGTTTTCATTTACTTTTCAATATTCTCATTTTACTTTTCAAAAATATTTTCATTTACTTTTTCCTTATCTCCCTAAACTTAATATCTGAAGTATAGCTATGTGTTATTCAGTTTATTTAAGGATAAAATAATTTTATAAAATCATAAAACTGTATGCATTTCTCAAAAGAAAAGCACTCATGCAATAGCAGCTGCTTTTGCATGTCTCCATAATAGCAGCAAATGGATTTTGGAGATCAAAAGCAGTATTTATAAGAGATAGCTGTTTACTGGCTACAAATCCTGTCTATTGCTCTCACAACCCCTACTCCTAACAGGAAAGTTATCATATTTATACTTTGTTGCTGTTACGCTGAACAGTCTTGTTAACTGCTTGGTAATAAAGTTAGTCACACTGTGTCATTGGAAGGGATAGTGTTGAGTATAAACAAAAGCGACTCCTGTTCTTCATCCAGCTAAGTGTAGGCTTGTTCTCAGCGTGATAGGAACTGATTCTCATTCTTGCTATGAACATGTATTAAATAAGTACTTCTGGTGAAGCTAGGCCTAGTTTTTGGTGGTTTTGTTTTGTGCTAATTTTAAATTGGGTCCAGATTCTTTGCAATCACTACTAAGCACATTCCATATTAGAATAATTTTTAAATCCAGTGACGTGAAAAATCTAAACAAATGTGTTATTGGATCCACTTGAGAATTGCTATATTACTTGAAAAAATATAATTTTTATAAACCGACACATCTGTATTGTGTCTTTTAGTTGGTTTCACAGCTTTGATAACAGGTATATGTCTTTGAGAACAATTTGAAAGCCATGTTGCTGGTGGAAAAAATTTGCAATTAATTCTGTATGGGATGAAGTAGTATCCATCTAGTATCTATGACTGGAAGATGAAAATCAGTGGTTACATGGATTCAGGATGACTGATTCTGTTTCACTTACAGTTTAGTTCAGCTAGATTATTGTTAACTAAGACTAAGCAGTCTGCCAGTTTGAAGAAATTTTTGCTTGGTGGATTGATTTGTAAAGATAGGAATATTAGCCTGAAATTGACACTTCTTACAACAGGGAAAAAGTCACAACCTGTGAAGAAAAATCATTGTTAAAATCCTTACTTTGTATAGTAAAGCTGTCTTATGATAGTTTATTGGGATAGAAAAATAGTTTTTAAAGCTTGCTTCTTGTTTGCAGAGCAAAGAGAAAAAGATCAGAAATTTTTACCAAACTAATGACATTCAAAGCCAGTGTGCCTCAGTTAAGGGTTCCTAAAGCTGTGAGAACAAGTATCAAATGAGTTACTTTCAAACACAAATGAGTTTACACAAGCTTAGTGTGGTATTAATTGTGGATTTGCGTATTGCAGTATGCTTTAGAACTGGATGGCATGTTAAAAGATATTTTCAAATGGGAAAGGAATGGTGTTTAAGTAGTTGGGCTTTGAAGGAGTGGGCTACTCTTTCGCCACGAGGAGGCTCTATTGTAATGCTAAAAGAATAGTAAAAACTTTGACAGAAGCAGGCAAATAAGTAATGCTAGGAAGTATTACGGCTAGAAATAACCCCCCCCCCCCAAAAAAAAATCCTAACCCCTAAACTTGTCCCAGTTATCCTTCCCATTTCCTCTTCCCTCTGCTTCTCCCTCCTCCAAATTTTTCATGACTAAAAATGTGTTAAAACATTATTTGCTAACAGGATTTAAATTTTTACTCTATGAACAAAACAGTTTTGATTCTTTGACACAGATATTTAATCATGGATATGACTTCTGCTGCTGAAAATATTTTACTAAAAAGTAAATAAAACTATGCTAAGTAACATTAAAAAAAAAGAGAGAGAGAGAGAATATAGTACCTGTTTTATTTTACCTCTTGCCTATAATATGTTAAAAAGGTTGAATCTGTGAAGCAGTGAACACAGGCATTATATTCCTACTTTGTCCTTTGTATTAATATGTGCATATTCAGTTTGAATGAAGTTTTCTGAACCTTAGCATTTATGACAGCAGCACAACTGCTTTTTTTTATTATTTTATTTTATTTTATTTTATTTTATTTTATTGGGGGGGGTATTTTTTTTGATTCAAATTTGCTGACTTGAATCTTAAAAATACATTTTCACTTGTTTGGCACTGGTGGTTTTTGTTGTTGTTTTGTTTGTTTGCTTTGGAGGAGAAATAGAACACAAGCTTTCTTCTCCAAGCAACAGCAGTAAAATAGAACAACATCTGCACTGCATGATACAGTCCAGACATCATCAGGATGGTTTCATATGTGCTGAAAATGATAATAATAGTTTAATTTTGTGACAGCGCCTGCTGGTTTACTCAGCCATGCAACGTACATGTGTTTTAAAACTAAGTGACTACGTACATGCATGTTTGTTTGTTTGTTTTCTGAATTTGTTAATGGGGGAAAGGTTCAGAAATTCAGTTAGTTAGCAATGATCCATGGTAAACAAATATCCCTCTAGATGTAAGGCACTCCCTTCAATAGCACACAAGTTTTTGTTTGTTTGTTTGTTTTTTTCCTAAGTTGTTATTATGAGCATGCAAGGAGTATTTTCTACTTCAGGTACTGGGAAGGTAGCATGTTGCTGACATTTGGTTTCTGAATGTTAATATGCAAACATGAGATAATTTCTAACACTTGTTAGCTTGGCAACTATAGACAGTAATAATTCAGAAGTTTATGTATTTATGTGAAGGCAGGCTTGTATGAATAAAAATTAGTGCATTTGGCTTCTTCTTATTGTTGTTATATAACAACTGCTTTTGTTTTGGTGCCTAGACTTTCAAGCAGTTTCCACATCTTGGCAGTTGCCAAGGATCCTTCCTTCTCCAGAGCTTGCTGAAAACCAGCAAAACTGCTCTTCCTCAGAATCCTGAAACTAGAAGAGGCCTATGTGCAACTGTTGTCATGGACACTTTACGGAAGTTGATCCAAAGTGTGCTCCCCTACCCAGTTATAATTTGTGTCTTCTCCATGAAAACCTCAATACTACTATTGAGGTACTACTGCATCACGTTGAAAGAAAACAGGCAAAACAAGGGCCTTTCCACTTCCAATGGCTTGCTCACAGGTTATCACCCAAAGAAGTACTAATTTGTCATTTGATTAAAAAGAAATGTGGAGATTACAGATCATTCTGTGGTAATCTATAACTCCTCTCTCTCAGTCCCAGACTACCTTATGAACTGGTCTTCTATTCTTCCATTATTAATTACTATATTCTTACTTGCAGTGAGTTTTGAGTCTCGTGAGGGCAAAAATGTCAAGGTGGATTCACAACTGCTAGGTTATATTCTAATAGTTTGGACTTTTCCCTTTTGTTCACTATGATTAGAACGCTGAAAGTTTTATGAGGTTTGGGAAATTATTTCTGTGGAGTTGCAGGGAGGGGAGCAGGGTTTGCTTTAGAACAATCTATAGGAACCCATCTGTACTTCTGTCATTTCAGTGGAAACCCAAAGCTTGGACTGCAGCAGATATGGAAGCACTGGCTTGTTTCTAACATCTCTCACATAGTCAAGGCACTCAGAATAATCTTAAATGCACAGCTGTTTCTGCAAATGAGGAAAAGAGAGTTTACAAGTAATCTTCCTATCACAGCATGTGTGGATGTTGCATTATTCAATAGCTATTCTTGTGGGGCCATGCACTTACATGGTTCAATACACTAATGTTTTCTCTCCTTACCCTGAAAGGCCTTCAACAAAGGACAAAAATAACCAGCTTATGGTTCTAGTACAGGCAGGAAGAATTTAATTTTACCTGTTCACACAAATACTCAACTATTTCTCATCCAGCATTGTGTAAATATATGCCAAACTTAAAAACAAGATCAAACTGCTAAATGTATCTAGCTTGCTATTACAGTACAATAATTTGTTTTAACTTTATTTTCATGTACAGCTTCAGAATATATAGACCATAGAAAACTGTATATTTTAGAGGCACATCAGGTAGAAATAATATCCTAAAGTATGTTTATCCCATTAACTCTAATCCAAGCTTTTTGGCATTTTCTTGGTACTCAGAACATTCACATCTGTTCTATGTGGAATCATGTATATGCTGCTGTTTGTATGCTACAGTGAGCGTGGTTTTCATTTCTAACTAAAGGGACTGCACTTTTACTGTTGAAGCTGAGTTCAGGTATATATACATCTTTATTTTAAATATTCATTCTATAAATGACCTAAACATTATCAAGGCAATAAACTGAAGAAGCATCTCTTCAAGTCAATGTCATAGTAGCTTACCTTACAATTTTATAGAACTATATTCTAGATACAAAAGTTTTAATCCCTATTTGCTTTAGAATTTTTTGTCGTACTATTTCATGTTTGAATAAGGCTCGCAAAATGTCTAGCTTATACTCTATCTACTCTTAGCCTTAAACCTAAATCTGTTTATTTAAAACAAATTCTGCTTGCTAGCAAAATTCAGGCTTTGAATCTGAAATGTATTCAGCAAACTGTAGAAACACTTTTAAAAAGTAGGGTAGTAATGCTTGAAATTCAGAGTGTTCACACTAAGAGGGAGAGAAAAATTGACAAAATAATAGTGTCGTGCTAGACTGGTGAGAACGCATTTTGCTCAAACTGATTTATTGCATTTTTTTTTTTAACTACTATTGCTTTTATTTGCTCTTCTACTTACATGTGTAATTTCTTACCAGACTTGTTGGGCTTTCTTCACTCCCTAAGATAAGTATTACATGTCAAAGCATTTTAGGATGTTCAATAGAGATGGAACTATCGTTAGTTCCATCTCTATTACTCGTGTTGGAGACCATTCCTATACTGGTTCAGTTTTGTAACTGAACTTTTACTCTGTGAGAAATCAAGGATGAATTATCTGCAGGAATGGGTCAGACCATCAGCTGATATATAACAGGGTAAGTTATCAACTTTAATAGAGCTACGCTATTTTGTAATAACAACTTTATTCTGTATTAAGAGTAAAACCTCATCCAAGACCTATTTATTTTTTATTGCCTATGTATTGGGCCAGCTGTAGAGAACATACTGAAGTAAATACATGGTTAGTGCTTTTACAAAGTCAAATCTGTATTTAAACATCAAAACTGTGACTAACCAGAAAAAGCAACTTCATTCATTCTCCACCTTGGTCTCCAAACTCTGAAATCACCATTAGCCAAAGCTAGTATTATACTGCTGAACAGTTAAGCCTGGTATTACAGTAGAGATTTCTCTCACAAAGTTATTGAGAAATAAAAATCACCAAGTCGTTTTATTTTGAAAAACTATCCTGGAACTCATAAACAAAACTATTACACTCTGATTTCTTTCCTTTTCAAGTAAAATCCACAAAAGAATTTAGAATTATTTTGGTAAAGGCCAATTTCCTAGTGGGCAGACTCAGGGAATGCTTTTGTAAATGATATATTAGCCAGGAAATTACTATCTAATCAAAGCCCAGTGTAATAAACATGTTGAGTTTGGCCATTTTTTTTCTTTCTTTTTTTTTTTTTTCCCCCGGAAAGACTGCACAATGCAAAAATAGAGGGATATAGGACTTGAGTGGAATATCTCTTACTCCTCAGACTACTCCAGTCCCAAGTTGTACACTGCATTTGCTGGTAACTTCTCTTGCCAAAGGCTCTGTATGCTTAAATGAAATGTGAAGGAGAATCAAGAGAATGATTTGCTGGAGTACAAAAAGGAGTTGTTTACTTTTGCAAAGCAAGTGGTTTTAATAAAAGCTCGATGACACTTACTGCATGTTATAAATAGCAGAACACTAGTCTTCTGCTAGAACAGGCATGCTGATTGCAGTTTTGGGCTTTTAAAATTGTTTGCTTTTGCACTGTGATTTTGGTCTAATTTTTGACTCCCCTATATTTTTCCCATCCCAAAGGGCTAGATCTGGGCCAGGAATATGGTTAGCATATTGCTTACAAATTAATTTGCAGAGGTTTTATTTGTAATCTGGCAGAGGCCAAGAACAAACTGTTAATGCCTAGTAAATGGAAAGCCATTGATGATGATGAAATATGTTTAAAAAAAAAAAAAAAAAAGGAAAAAAAAACTTGCCTCTGTCCTGCTCAGCCCCCTGATCTGCTGGTGCCAGGCATTCCATTAAACCTGCCATTTTTTGGTATTCTGTTTCATATCAAGAACACAGTACATTTTTAGAGAAACAATACCTTTACTACAAAACCATGTAAATGATTATATACAAAATGGTTATTGGAATTTGGTTTTGTACTGTAGTGACAGAAATAACTAGCTGCTGACATTTATTTACGCTTCCTTAATATTAGGTACATAATGCCGCTGATCAGAGTAAAGGCAAATGCAATCCAGGCTAAGACGAAGGAATAGCCATATTGGCCTTCAGAAACTTCAGGGATATATTCATTGCTCTTGTGCAGTTCTTCATGCCTATCTGTATAAATGGAAGCTGCAATCATAACACACAGACCTAGAGGAGAAATAAAACAGCAAGATTTAGTAACCTTCGATACTGTCAATATGCATAACTATTCACTGACTTCCACCAGTGTCCTTTTCTGCAAACACTTATTTTCCATTCTCAGACTAAACTGGGAGCATTTCAGGACACATTTTCCATTTCTTTGGCAGGAACTAAATGTGAAGTGCTGTTGTGTATTCATGTCATTTGCAAAGAACACAAAATGATTCTAAACATCTGGATAGGTTTAAGGACTAACAAAAATTAAGGAAGAACCTGCCTATAACTATTGCAGAGTTATTCAATTTTATCGAGATGTTCAGAATCTTATATATTTTCCCTTCAAAATTTAAATTACTTTACTTCTGATCTGTGATATTATCCTTGTTTTAACTGACTAAATAGTACAGAATGGAGCAGTTCCATTTTTAAACAAATATGCAGGAGAATATATGACCTCCAGAGCCGTACAGATTACTCGTGCAGCTCATTCTTTTGGAAACCTTTTTCCCTTTCCTACTTTCACGTAATCATTAAATTCACAAGCGTTGAAAAATCACTCACATGACAGGAGCTGGATAATAGAGGTTAACACAAATCTTTCTCCTTGCTTTAGACGGAAGAGTTGAAGAATGAAAACCAGAAAAGCCACGCAACAGAAAATAGTAGATAGGATCATGGAGGCCTGAACAGCCTGAATTGATTGATACTCTGCAAAAACAAAAGCAACCTTGGTTAAAAACACAGTCTCTCTGCCTACTTCTGAAATGAGCAGAGGAGCAGAGCTATGTTCTCTAAACAGGAGTTCAGCACATATAGCAAATCAGTTGGGCATGTGTTGCCTAGGAGGGCCCTTCTCTGCTTTCTTAGTACTAATACAGCCAGTGGATTAAAGACTTAAAAGCTTTTTATAACTCTGAATAAAACCCCAGATAGACTAATTCTCACATACCACATCCTTTGCTACCCTCTATATACTAAAAACACAGTGGAAGCGCCAGGTGTCCAAAGTGACTTACAGCTGCAGAACCAGGCCTCTCACTAGAGCTGAAGACAGCTCTATTCCATAAGAAGTATCCAGATGTGAGAGCCACTCTCAGCACAAAAGATTCCTTACAGGTTTTTCCTCCTGACAATCATCCTTTATAACTAGGGGCTAAAATAACCAATAAAATTTTAACAACATGCAGCTAGTTTGCGTAACTTGGCTGCAATGATATGGACAAGCTGACCTGCAGAGATAAGCTGCTTATAGCACCTCTGCTTTAACACAGCTGTCAACACATCTGTGAACAGCAGACATACCTGAGCTACATTTAATCTACCTAGTTCTGGTAACTAATTCCAATGAATGCATAGTAATTCAAACCTACCCCAAGCATGGGGTAATTCACATTACTTTAGATAGGCCTGTGCATAGCAGGATTGTCTCACTGCAGTATGGATATGCCCTAAGCCAATTTTACATTCAAGCAGCCAAGTTACTTTAAAGCTACATGGCTCTTCATCTACTTCGTTAATATACACAAAGACTGAAAGTGTGGGAATGCAGCAAATGTAGCACTTGAGAATAAAAAAAATATTTATTTTGGTGAAGCAGGGTAAGTTAGGCTGTGCTATGTGTTAATTTATCTTTGTTAAACTTCAGATTATAGTCTTAGTTTCCTCCCATCCCTGTAAAGCAGCCAGTACTCTCATGTTCTTTCAAAGCTAAACTTCAGTTCTGAGAGGCAACTTCTATCACTGCAGAGCCACTTTTGGATGACTTCACTGTTTTTACCTGATCTAGAGTAAGAGTACTTTGGCACTCATTCACAATTGTTTGTGTTTACTCTCTTGTACTGGGCTACAGTTTTTTCTGTTTTCCTCTTACAGAAACTGTTGCAATAGCTGGCTTTGCCAAAGAGCCACTACTAAAGATTTTAGAAAACAGGAGCAGTTAGCATATACATTTTTTTTGAACAAATGTATTACTTTGCAGTGATTTTACCAATCTCCCACTAATGGAACTGCGACATACACATGCAGAAATACTCACCTCTGAATTGATCAGTTATAGCTCTGCAGGTGCTAGTGTTTGTGGTACACATTCTCCAGACATCTGTAGAAAAATTATCTCCTACCCACCAGGCCTGCAAAATAAAAGCAAAGGGCTCTTACACAAAAATAAATAAAAAAATAAAAAATAGGGGGGTGGGATGGAAGTGTTTCAAAACAAAAAACCTTCCCTCCTTAGTTATCCTAGTGGCTCCTGATCAGATGCATCAACTGGAACAATGTTCATTTTGCTACTTAACCACTCAAACTAAATTTCAATTCTAATGTGCTTAAAAGCATTCATACAGGCTAGGTATCAAGAAAGTGAGGGCAAGAAAGGTGTTACTCTACTGTATCTTTAGATGGGAGGGGAAGCCAACAGCTTCAGGAGTTAGAAAATAAGTTTGTGTTCTCAGTATAGAACTGAAAGCCTCAGTACCCCTGTTTGAGACCTGGATTTGTGGAGTAACAAGCAGAGAAAAGGTATCAGATGTCTTTCTACATGTTTCCTGATAAATTTCATGCTGAGTCATCTAGTGACCAAGAAACTAAAGGCTGCATCAGTTGCTATCTATTTGAACATGAGGAATTTAAAGCCAGACAACTCTGAGGTTTCCATATTTATTTAATAGGTATTTTGGAATAAAAGTTATCTCCTTATTTATGTATCATTTTCATTTTAGAGCTGTGTAAGGTTAAAAAAAAAAAAAAAGGAATAGACAGAATAGATGGCAGTCCTGAAGCACAAGTGATTTTCTATGTTTGGACAGAAATCTTGGATGTTTGGTGATTGCTCGCTCCTTAAGATATCTAGACAATGATGCTTTGTTCATCCGTAATACCCTCTTTGGGATGCACAGCTCTTTAAAGGGTTGGGAAATAGCAGGGTAATATGCAGGTGAAACAGAAGCCCTGTTTATACATTTTCTGGTTCCTGGCACTGACATGAACTAATCTCAGCTTAATGAAGCTGTGCTGACAATGTGCAAATGCAATCCGTAGACTATGGCATCTGACTGGCAGTGACAAGTTCTCCCTGTGGTAGTTCTGGTTTGGTCTTTTAGCATTTAATGCAAAAGAGAACTACAGTGACTGAACAGATTTTTATGGTAGCCTGGGAAATGCAGCAAGCATTCCACAAAAGTGGCATTTCCTCAGGAAATCCGTTCCAGTTCCAATAGCTACCCAGGCCTTTGCTTTGACTAGATTTGGAAAAATATGACTTAAATATGACTCCTGGTAGCATCTGCTGCTTATGCAGACATTCCAGAAACCTCACAGAATACCATGCAGCTTAGCAAACAATACACTAATACACTAGCGTATTATGACAGCAGCCAAATGTGTCATAGTAGCACTGGATTACTGGCTTTAGGAAAAAGCATTACTTTCTCTAGGTGTACTAAGCCATTTTTTTTTTTTCAGTCTAAGTGATTAATTTCAGTCCAATATATGATTTTTTCAGCTTTGAATGCTTTTTAATCCTTTCAAAATGATTTTCATGACAACATAAAACCTGTGAAGGTGATATAATGTAATAGGAGGTAGTTACACAGTTTAAGTTTGCAGTTGTTTTAAAGTAGTCAACGACACAAAGCAGAGTGTGTGGGTTTGTATTTCTATAACAATTTTTTGTTGTTTTTTTAATCTAGCAGACCTGAACTAAGAATTATTCACTTGTCCACTGTCTTAGCTTTCTAAATATCCAAAGGATCAGGTTAAGACAACCTGGTTTTAGTGTTCAGTTAATGACCTACTTCAACGTACTCAATCAACCACCTGACTGAAAAATAACAACTCAGTCTGTACAATTTTGCAACACAAAGTTGTGGCTAATACATCATTTCACTTAGAGCATAGTGTCTGGAAAGACTGGGATTGAAACCGGCTTCAGTGAGTAAGGTAAAGTATTTCAAGCAGACAATTTTTTTTTGTCAAGCCTGTGTATTCACTGAATCTCTCAAAGAAATAAAGACTCCAGGGCACTGTTAAGAGGACCAATCATTGTGCTTCAGAAAGAGGTCATTCAGATTGAGAGTTAGATATAAACATTGGAAGATAAATTTTTTCTGGTCACAAAAATAAAAAGGAAATTTGAAAAGAAAAGCTGCATGATTCAGAAACTTTGTGCTGAAATTGCTTCAAGTGGATAGAGACAGTTAAATTCATGTCTGAAATTATCCTCATCTGAGGCTGGTTTGAAGAAAAGCTGCCACCTCTTTATTTAGTTGCATGATTTTAAGTGTTACACAAGAACAAACCTTGGGAATAGATTTTTTTTTTTTCTTATACATGTTTTTGTTCTTCTACCAGGTTGGTGGAAGACCTTTAAGATTCAAAACATACCTAGACAATAACTTGAAATTCTGTAAGTAAGAGTACATTGTATAAAACAAAGAAAAACCTGGGTGTTTGAAGGACAAAGAGAAGAAATGACACATACATTGTCAATAGTTGAGATGAACAGCAGTGCTGCTGAGGTTATGTGAAACACAATAATGAAAGCCAGAAGAATCAACATCCTTGAGCTGAGGAGACTTCAGTCCAAGATAGATCTGTTTAAAAAAAAAAAAAAAAAAAAAAAAAGAGTATATATGATCATTCTTTAAAAGCTGTTAACTGCTCAACCTGTCATTACACTATTTCACAGTGGCTGTGAGTGGTCACAGTCCTCACGAGTGTGTTTGATGCTGTTTGTTCGGAACATCGCAGGCAGTTCAGCTCCAGAGCACACATTCTGTCTCCAGAGGCACAAGATTTCACTTAATCAGACTTTTAATCAGTGTTACAGCTTTCAGTTTGTTACCCGTGATAGGTAGCCAGCACCACTGGTGTTAAGATGAAGCTCAACTTGAAGTGAAGCCAAGAGGTGTATTTTGTAATATGCCAGTGAGATGGCTGCAGTGAGCAAACAGAGAAGTTTCTGCAAGCTTCTCCAGCAAGGGTATAAAACACTCCTTCATGTTGACTTTTAGAGAAGTACTTTTCAAACTATGGCCTCATTTTCATTTGATGTCAGAATTTCACTGGCTTTAGTCCTGTTTTAGTCCTGGCTTTAGTCCTGTTTTTAGTCCTGGCATTTTCACTGGCTATGGTCCTGTTTTGACCACGCTTTCAAAGCAGGAAGAACTGCAGATTTCAATAGGATGCTGATAAAACAAAATTAAGTGTGTAAAGAACTACCTCCTATGTGTAGGAACAGGTGTGTTGTACCTTAGGCTTCACACAGGTTGTCTTTTGTTCATACAGTCACAAGTTTTACCCACTGGTAATTTAGGGCTACCATTTTCTCCAATAAATTTCTTGGACAGATAGAGTGGAATAAATCAGTTAGCAGCATAACAATCCAGTTAGTTATTTCATGTTCAGTAACTTAATACTGTCTCTAGTGCCCCTCTTATCTTCTTACCTTATATAGCCCATTTCACATCTCAAATGAAAAAGAAATAAAAAAAACTTAGGCACAAGGGAACTTTTTTTGATGTGAAATCCCCAGGAAATCTATGGACAGATAACAAATAGTTATGGCAAACTAGTTATTAACAGATAAGAATATGCAACTGCTTGGCATATCCGTTATCTTTTTCTTGTTGTACATAAATTCTTAACAATTATCATATGCAATATTCTACAAAGAATCCCCAGTTTTGCAGATATTTTCTTTGTATTTAATGTGTACCATCTGTGTCACTATCTGCATGTTATCACTCATCAGTACATTAATATATGTTTCTCCACTTCCTTAGCTTTTGAAATTTTCTTGTATGTCAAATGATCGTATCCATGCAACACACTAAAATATGTTATTTTTTTCATGTCTAACACTCTCTCCCCTACTACTGTGTGCTACACTCACAAACTACACGTAGCGCAAGTAATGCAGATGGAGAATTTAACCAAATAAAAGGACTACTTTGACAGCATTTTTGAACAGAATAGCAGCTCTACAGGCACTCTCATCAGTCCAAAATACAACTACTCTGCAAAACTTTAACAAAAAGTTAACAGACAGCATATAAACATGCTAAATACAGGCTAGAAGTTCCAGACTAATCCTTCACCCTCTGCACTGCAGGATAGCGCTTCGCTGCAGCACCGTGTTTAACGAGCAAAAAGCCAAACAACGTTAAAGAGCTTTTGAGAAATGATCCAAGAAATTTACTTCTATATCTAATTTGAATGATTGCATTGGAAAGCTACATCAAATCCTAAAACAAGGAAAGCAGCTAGTCAAATTTTTACCCCTTCCAACTTTCTCACTATTAAACTTGCCTTTTCAGCCACAACAAGAACCAGAAGTGGTAACCTCCTCCAAAGAGCCGATTCCACCACATGACTCAAGATCTTCTGAATCTACCAGCCGCATTCTGCTTCTAGAAATGTCATTCATGGCTCTCTACTGAGCCTTACTTGAATGAAAGGAAGGAAGAAGGAAAGGAAGATATTTTGTGGTTTTGTATAATACCACATCAAAATATTTTCATTGTAATATGTACCAGTCTTCTCACTGCACTCTCTTGTCTTGTGGTTAGTTTTTTTCCAGAGTTTCATTTGTTGCACAGATGGCATCTAAGCAGACAATAATGCAAGTCATCTGCCCTATAAGGAGAGAGAATCAAATTGCAGTCTATTATTTTAAGGCTAACAATATATCTTATTATGTGATGTGTCATGAATTAAGAGAGACAGAGAAAATGTAACCTAATTAAAACCAATCTTCCAAAATCAAGACCTGCCAGCCCAGAAAAAAATCCACTTAATTTCAATCAACTGAATGTTTTTGTTTTACTGCTTTCAGCCATAAACAGAAGTGTTTCAAACAGGATGGATAAACATGTATGGGTGATGAGAAGACAGTGTATGTTTCTCCCAAATAAAGACAAGATTAAATGAAAGAGCATTCAGTTTTGTTTTCACAAAATAAAACCACAAAGGCCAGTAAGAGCAATTTCATGCTTCTCTTCTGAATAACCTTCCTAACAGCCATTTTTAGACACCTCCTCCTGGCTTGCTGGCCAGGCTCCTTTCATGAGCTGCTACAACTACCCAGCACACAGCACAACAGCAACTGCACACAGATACAGGTATTAAATGCCCTGGGGGGAAGGAAGCAGAGAGACCAACCCCAGGTCATTCATACTAAGGGAAGACAACCACTGCTTGCTCCCAGGAGAGCAGAGGAAGACCTGCAGGTTCCAATCTCTCCTTTTCTCCTATGATGCAGCTGGTGCTGATGCAGGAGCTCCTACAGTATCCACACCCCTCTTGAGGCAGAAAAGACTTCACCTCTCGGCCCATTAGCAACCAGTCCTACTTCAGCCCAGACAAAGCTGGGATTTAAAAGTTTATTTTGGATATTCAAGATTCTTTTACTCTCTAAGTAAGAAGCTCTTCCTCCCCTGGTCCTCTGAGAGCAGCCTGCCTGGGTACCTCTCCTAGAAGAAGGCAGCTCCTTTCCTCTCTTGTGAGCTGGCAAATTATATCTTTAGGTTTTTGCATGGAGAATTTCAGAGAACATTGTTTGCATTTGCATTCAGAATTCTTAGTGTTTTAATTATTCATTGCTATCAAAATGCTTTGGTAGCATCCTGGTCTGCATGCTAGCTGTAGTCCTCTCTGCTTCTTATTCATTGCTAACTGTTCCTCAAGGGTTCTCTTCAGGCTCACAATTGTTTCCAGCTTTTAGCAGCAGTCTGAATGCCTGCTGAAGCTTGCCAAGCCAGCAGCGTGCCACCTGGCAGCGAAATCAACATCTGCTTTTTGCCTCCCTCTCTCAAAATGGAGGGTACCTGCTGGAACAGATCAGCTTGCTCTGCTGTTTAACTTGGCTCAGTTCTGCTCAGCAGAACCACCAGCAGTTCAGGTTAGATTAAAACTCTACCTTTTATATTTAATATATATGCAGCCAGGAAAAAATATTGCTGAAAAGTGGTTACTAATGAGAAGAGAAAACACATTTTTTAAATCCCAGTGCTCTAGCACCTCATAGTATTACATATAAACAAGAATCTACCAACAACTATGTTGAGAAGATGCATAGAAACGATCAGACTTTTCAAACAAAATTTTGGTATCAATGTGTAATGTGACAGAGGATTCTGGAGTATTTTTTCATTTCCTTTTTTTGCAGACGTGGAAGCACTGCCCTACCTACCAGTGCTAGTGCATGCTGCTATAAAAAGGCTTCTTGCTCTGCCAGGATTCTTACTCTTAAATTGCTCATCTTTCCTGTTTCAGTTGCTTGATTATAGGTAAGAGTAGTTGTGTTGATCAAAAGCTTTCTGGGTAGAATCACCCGTTCTTCCTATCATTTGAAGTGATACGCATGATGCTCTCTAGTCAAGGTATTTCTAAATTTTAAGTACACTGCCTTGAAGCATGAACAGAGACTGGGATGATGCAAAAGATATTATTCATCTTTCTCCAAATTGGTTTCAATTATTTTAATAGTTTCTACACAAACACAAAAAAGCTTTTTGGACCCACTACGGATGTCTTTTAATAGAGGCGATGGAGCCACTCTTCACAGACATGCACGACAAAAGGACTAGAGGCAACAGTCGCAAGTTACAACAAGGAATAATCCAATCGTAAAAAAAATGCTTTAACATATTCAATAAGCACTATCAAGTACTGGAACTGAGCCCAAGAATCTGGGGGTTCTCCATTCTTGGACATCTTTGTAAGTCGACTGAAGCAAGGGCATCCTGAGCCAACCCCATGCTTGGAGCAGGGCTCCGGACTGGAGACTTCCAGAGGCGCCTCCAGCTCTGCTCTCTTGCCACTCAGCACCTATTTCAGGATACCCTGTACTGCATCACTGGAGGAAAGTCCAGCAAAGCTGTGAGAACAGAGAGCTTAAAATATGACTTACTTCATTGCAGTTGACATTAAAAAGATGCTGGGATTGTGCTAAGAGTTACGTTGGATGACAATATGAATTCTTCAGTTGCAAGACTCAGCATTTAACACCACAAAGTATGCGGTAACATCAAATGTACAGGTCCAGCCGAGCTAAAAGTGCATCCTACTATTGAATCCAGTAAGAGTAAGTTATGAGAATCCTACTGAACACATCCAGATTTGCTGTGGCAATAAGGTTTCCCACAAATGCTGTTATGTTGCGGGACACTTGCATAAAACACATTGAAAACAGAAGGCCAGTTATATTAACAAGCATTTTTTCAATTAGTGCAAAAGAACTGGGTAATACTCTAATGCTGCCTGATTTTGCCCAGGGAGCATAAATGCAGCAGTTGGAGTTATCTTTATTTTTTTTTTCAGTAATACAGTAGTATTGGAAGCAGTAATTTCCACTTGCAGTATTAGAGCATGATGTGATGTGCTTTATAAGAGGTGGCTAAGGGCCTTCAAGACATGCAGAGGCAAGTTCATTTTTACAAGATAAAACAATACAGCACTCACAGAACTACGTGGCTTAAAGAAAAAAAAAAAAAAAAAAAGGCATCAAGTCCATGCTTCCCAACGTTTCTGTGTAGTAAGCAAAAACTGGCTTGCCTCTTTATGTCAAGCTCCACCCCTACACCTCCAAAAAAAAAGCTTCATTTTATCTCTAAGATAAACTTTATCTTTAACGTCCAGCAGTACAAAGAGGCATGCCTATTTGAATTTCTTCTACTGTTTAGTACAGCAAGCAAGAAAAAAGGAAAGCCCTGCCTTGGCCAGCTCAGCAGAAGGTTAATCACTACTTTCCAGTTCAGATGTGATCTCCACAGGCTATGCTTTCATTTCATCCCATGTGGTTCCATTTTGCTACCAGGCTATTTCTCATGTTTGTGCATCCTTAGTTTTTGCAACCAGAGAAGCATGTACATCATATGGTCTGTTTATCCCATGCTCATCTGCATTGAGAAGACCAGAGCTTCTCCCACCACACCGCCTCCTTCGCTCACTTCCTAAGATGACTTCTTTTTCTAATCTTCACCTGAGCTCCCACACAGAGAAAATCTGGAAGCAGCACATAGCAGGGCGAGCACCCACAGCACAGCCCCTGCTCGGTGCAGATGGCAGCTGGGCACGCAGACTGCTGGTTGCCCACGGTGGGCGTGCTGAACAGACACACCCCAGCGAAGGGGCTGGGGATCCTGCTGAACAGGTCAGCGTACTGCAGCCTTCTGAGCCGAGATTACTCCTCGTAGCCAGCCCAGCAGGTCTTTGGGCTGTCAGTAAGGATTCAATTCGGCTGAACTTTCTCGAGGTCACCACTGTAAAACCGAATCAAAGTGAGCCTCCTTAATTAGCAATTCTTCTGCCCCTCAGTGCTATAATTAAGACTGTATTTGTGAAGCTAGAAGAAAAAGGTTGTATTCTGGTCTCATGAGAAGCCTGTCATCTTGTGATGCATCATAAGACGTTTGGATTTACATGATAAGCATTTCATTCTGCTCTGAGTTCTTGCCACATCCCAAGGCGTCTCATGACACAGACAACTCAGGAGTCAGTGAATGTTGTACCTGTACCATTGTCTCTAAAGGTCCATAATATTCCCTGGTTTACAAGGAATGGATTGACACAGTAAACATTTTCACTTTTTTTTTTTTCTTTTACCAAATACAAAGGGTTCTGTTTTTCTTGTGTGGTTCCCCAATCTGGAACCAAAAGTGGAGTAACTTCAGAGAGCAAGCCTATCAAAAGTTTTGAGGGTTTCAACAGTTCTCTAATGCCTAAATATCAAACAACATAAAAGACAAGAAATTCAGGAAATTTAACATCAAGAGGACAATTATACCAGTTGAAACAACTCACTCCAATTTCCTTACTTCTGCCCAAGTTAATTTAACAAATGAAAACACCAACATTACAAGCTACAATTTACTGAGTGACATTCCCTAAAACAAGGCAAATAATCCTCAAACTCATACTTCCTTTCTACACTTTGTCCTTTCGATATTCTCCAAGCCAACCAGCACATAAGACTGTGTACCACATTATGGTTTTAATGCTCGATTCTCTGCTAACGAGCTTTTTTTCCAGTTAATTTCTTCGTTATGCAGGAGGTGCCACCAGCCTCCTGCACCTACCTTTCCTCGCCACCACTATGCAGTTACCTCCTGGTAAACCACTTACATAAACTCCAGTCACACTTACTGCTTGCTCTTGCCAGCTGCTTTTTCATTCAAGTGATACTGGATTAAAACCTCTTAGAGATGCTGAGAATATCACTTCCTTAATTCTTCTCATACCAGTTACACTTCTATTTTCAACCTCTAGTGGTGTATGAAATACTGGTGGCCCATGACTGTATCACTCTGGCCCTATTCACAGTCTGTGGTAGTATCCATACATTAATTCATCATTTGATTAATTCTCATTGGATCATTTGTCTAACACAAAACTAACACTGCATGTAGATTTACTGCATGTAAAGACTCTGCTGCTGGTATTCCCTGAAAAACACATTGATAGCTCTCTGGTGCATGAAGTGAGCTGCTACTGTTAGAGCGCACAGATGTACAATCTGCAAAGAAAAATTTGTTTTCACATTTGTTGAAGTCTTATTTGTAAGTGTAATTCAGCAGCTAAAAATTCAGGTTTACCAGCAAATGTGGCAGTCTCTCCATTTGTGCTCGTATTCTGTTATCAGGGAATTGAAGATACTGTAGAACTAGTCAGATGCAAACTTTTAAAATCTAAAAAGATTCAGAATGCTTATTCTTATATTAATCCCCTTAGGTCTATGAACTGAAGATTTGTATGTAATTTGTAACTTGTATGTAATGTACATGTGTCCTTGCTCTTGGATACATCTGAACTCTGGCTCTGTAGATAGCATCCCATCAGTTAGGACAGGAAAGAGTAATTTTTCCAGTAATAGGTAGTAAAATGGGTTACTTGACTTAAAGGACCCTTACACATACAGCTATTTTTCAAAGTCCTTTATCACAAAGCGAGGAAATCAGAAGGAAATGAAACAATGTTCTCAATATACAACCACTGCTGTTCTGTTAAAAAAAAAAATAATAATAATAAAAAAAGGAAAAGAAATCAATACCACAAAAATTGAATTCACAACATTTTCTAGAGCTTCTTCTCTTTGGACTACAATATTTGTCTGTTTGATCCAATGGCAAAAAATGAAAACAGGATCATTCCCCAGATCTATGTTTTTGGTGCTCTTGCAGCAGGCTATCTTAAAAAGCCTCAATCTCAGCAGCTAAGAGTGCCAGCTTGTTGGATTTTACAGTGAAGTATGGGGGCCTGGAGACAAACTGGCACAATACAGTGTGACCTGGGTTTTTATCCAACATCTTTCAGGAAGTCTTGCCTTGAAACCAACGCCCTGAGGCCTGCTGTTTGCTTGCACCAAGGTGAACATTAATGTGTACCCACAGCTTAATAAAACTTTTTGTTATGGCAGTTGGATGTTTGTCCATCATACAGGACTGCCTGAAGAACAGTAAACTTACAGTGAATAATCTCATGTTCTTGGCCTACTGATGACCTAGGTGTGAGGAGATCCTGAAGCACCTATTTCATGCTAAATCTTAGCTCCTCCTCAGAAACCCCACTACCAAAAGCAGGACAGACCATGCTTACCAGTCTGCCAGTGAGGCCTGGCAGATCTTCCCTGGACTTCCTCCACTCTCAGCATATCCTCCTCATCAGATCTGTGCTATTAAACCAGAACTCTGAGGTCTGGGAAATTATAACCCTGCTATCCCATACCTTTCCAATCAAAAACAAGAAAAAAACTGCAGCAAAACTGGCTATCTAGCTGCTAGCTACTGAGAATCAAAGAAATTGATGTTTCTAATTCCTTAGGAATGCTTTTAATAAGGCTTTGACCTAGGGATGCCAGTGCTGCTGCCACTTCTGTAACTCTGACGGTCATTTATTTGCAAACAAGTTCAGACTGGGTTTAGACTTGCCACACCACTCCTTTCACTGTGGCCTCGCACTACAAAGTCGCTTTGCCATGGAGCTTTTGTGGGAAGAGCAAAAGAAAACAGGCAGGGCATATGGGAAAACACTAGCACAATGCTCTGCTGTGGTGCGGGGAAGTGGCACTCACAGGGAGAAGGAGCCTTTCGACACCTTACCTGAAAATCCTGGAAAAGAGTCTCGAGCTTAAAAGACTCAAGATAGATGTATTCAAATGCTCCAGCAAGAGCTGGAAGAGAAGTGTCCCAGCTACCACGTGCTGAGAAGAAAATTTAGCGGGTAAAAAGCTGCAATTATACAAGCCAGCTACCTATACCAGATGGACAGATCCACAAACCAGCACCCTCCTCACAAATCAATCAAAAAATTGATTGAAAAGAATACATTCTGCTTTTTCCCTAAAGCTGTCGTGTACCTGCACGTTTACAATAGATAATCCTAATCTCAGACTTAACCTGTCCAACACAAAGCACACTGGTGTAAGGTATGTGGCTGTAACACCTGGAAGGGTTACACTTCCCATCTCATTCCCATTATGTGGCTGTTGCTTGTGACCTCCACCATCTGCTAATTCACCTTCAGTTTAAATAGTCACATGCCTTTAGAAAAATGCTAACTTTTTAAATGAAAGATGCCCCATGGCAGCATTCTGTTCAAGAGATCCATTCTGAAGAGGCAAAAATTGAGAAAATCCAGCAGTAATTTCAAAGAAGGAACTGCCTGTATACTACAGGCTTGGGTCTCTTACAACACATGCATGTTTTCTCTTTCAGAGAGCCATCAAAAAAACACTACAAAATACCTTTAAGTGTGTATGTGTAGAGCTTAATTGTATACTCACAAATTTGGAAAACACCCACCCACCCCATTTCAGGCATTAAATACAACCTTTCTGTTCAGCCAGTTTGCTCTAAGTTGTACTCCAGACACCACATCAGTATAAACAAAATTGTGGCATACATTAAAACCCTCCTAACAATCAAGGTTTAAAAGTACTACAGGCTAGTTCTCCTAAGCTAAACAAAACAAGAACTTCTTGTTCTGGCTTGTTCACCTCCAAAGACAAAGACAGACTGGCAATGCGCTTGCTTGCAGGTCAAGGCAGACACACAGAAGGAAAAAGAACCATGTAACCTAAAGATGAGAATAGATGGCTATAAATCAGGTGTGAGCACATTCAGGCTGGAAATTACAGCTCTCAGAGCTCTCAGGTTCTTGGAACAACATTATAATTACCACAGCAATAAAAAATAAATAAATAAATAGAAGAGCTGCCTTCACAAATAGGGATTAAGTGATGGAGTGGGAATAAGCTGGGGAGTAGGGCTGACCCGAGAGGTCCCTCCAGTTGGGTACACCTATGAAGGTTGTGCCAACAGCCTGGTTTGGGTCTCCATATTTTCTGCAACATGCTTTAGCAGGATACACATGGCCTTAGCACTGCTGGATTCCTTCCTTTCTTTCAAAGACTTCAGGTGCTGCTGGGAGCAAAGCCAAGCATAGATCTGTGCAGTGGAGTAACACAGGACACAACCATGGGACCAACAACATGCAAGCGGCTTTAAGGCAGGATTAATTTCTCAGGTGGGTGGTAAAGCTGCAACGAGCAAGGCCTGTACCTCTTCCTGAAGGTGCTCCACAGGTCCCTGCTGCCTCCCAGCACTGGCAGCTCTGGTGCAGGGCTGCAGAGCTCAGTGCAGGTTGCTGGCACCATCCTGCCGCAGGTCCAGGGGCTGAGCACACAGCCACCTGCAGCTGGGACAGGGACATGGATGGGGTACTCCAGCGAGCTACTGAGCTGTGGGAAGCTGCCTGGGAACCTGCTCCTGCAGCAAGTAACTGAACTGAGGTGCGGCCAGGCCTCACCCCTGCTTGAGACACTGCGTGACCACGTTTCGGTGCTGAGGCTGTCCCCACTCAGTGCCTCATCGGGGCAGGGAGGGACGGACCACGTGTAACACCAGACCTTTTTCATCAGATTGACAGCTTAAATGTGTCATCTGTCTGATCTAATTAACAAAAAAAAAAAAAAAAAAAAAAAGTAAAGAAACAAAAAAGAAAATAGAAAATGAGAAAAGGGGAGAGAGGGGAGAGACTAACAAACAAAACCCACACCTGCAGTGTTAATTCCAGAATTAACAAAGTTATATGAGCAGATCTCAGAACCTGGGCTCTACTGACTATCGACTTCTGCTTATCCAAAGACTAATCCAGATACTACAGAACAGCTTGAGTGATTTATGTTGTTCCACCTAATTAACCAACAAACAAAGGCAGAAAAGGTCTGTTTTTCCAGATTGAAAGCAATGTGTTTAATTCAGTAGAAATGAAAGCTGATATTGTTTTAACTTTGGCAGATGCTCTATGGAAATTGCAAGCAATTAAATGTGTTACATTCACTGTTGTAACATTTCCAAACTGCTTGTTTTGATTTGGCTATGACTAGCGCTGTATTGGGAAATTTGGATTTTTGTTATTTCAGGGTTTACACATCATCTATCAGGAGTGTGAAAATAACATCTCTATTGACTGTAGAACTGTTGGCTATAAAACGGAAAGCAAACTCTTCCCCCACTACTACTATTTTGTTTCACAGCAACACAGTGGCATGTGACTGGATTTAATACTCAACCCAGCAATCAACCTTCAGAACACCATTTTTACATGCTACTTTGTAACTGTTGCAATGGAAAGGGAAGCTTCAAGATCAGCAGGACTTCTAACACCACTTCTGCTGCAGAGCTGCACCCGGCAGGTGCATGGCTCTGTGGCAGCAGAGCCCGGCCACCTCCTGCCCCAACAGCGATCCACCTCACAGCCCCCTGTGCCGGGTGGGCTGCTCTTACATGCCTGGCTTGGTTCTGAGTTTGAGTTATGCTGCTGGTTTACAGCTTCCACGGACTGAGGGCTGCCAGCCTTGGAGACCAGGTGAGCCCAAAAAACGCATAGCTCAGCAGCAGCACCAGGGACTTCTGCCTGGAAGAAGGGCATGTGTCCCCTTCTGTGCCTGCACTGGGCGCCCAAGGGAGCGTTCAGACCGCCCACCTCTGCTGTCTGCACCCTGTGCAGTTCCAGACAAGGTGTAGCATTTAAGAACCAGAGAAATAAACCACAAATATATATCCTATAGCCATCTCCAAAGGGTGCTTGAGTCAGTCCACTTTCTGCTCAACCTACAGACTCCTGTAAATGTCTCTATACAGCCAGAGGGTTGTATTTTAAGGTCACACCCAAATTATGAGGCTTCATCTGGCATGCACATACCATCATTAAACCTGCCCATGAAACTTCACAGGCAAAATAAAAAGGTGTAATTACATTTTCCTTATTCAGTGAAGAAATAATAATTCCTTTGATGGATGAATTCAGGCCATCAGGCTTTCTCTTGAATCCCACCCAGCAAGATCTGTTTTCTAAAACCTGAGATGCTTATCTTCCTGATGAAGTCATGAGCATCACCTGATACAGTGAGATATATGCTACAAAATTATCTCCTCTCTAAAATAGTAAAGCTTTCAACAAAGACAGTAAATACCAAGACCACACCACAAAGATCACTGGTTTGCTTTGAACATCCAAAAAAAAAAAAAAAAACAAAAACAAAAAACCAACCAACCAACCAAACAAAAAAAAAAACACGCAAAAAAAGCTACAAACAAAACCTAACAAATGTTGAACAGCTCCAACAGCTCCATGAATGGAATTCCTTAGTGCTGTGGCTTATGTTTCCCCTGCTTTCCATCTGAGACCAATGTGATTTCAATAAAAGACGTGCATTCCTTTCCACTTTCAAATTTGGCTGCGTTGAAATATTATATGGATTTTATATATAAAGTGTTTGGTACACTTCAGAATAAATCTCTTTCTTATTAGTTCCTGTATAAAACAGTGCCTTTTTCTGCTGGGTTTTCTTCCAACAGGAATGTGGCAGTAGGACTTGGAAAGAACATCTTCTGCTGGCTAGCAATACAAAAACCTTGTCCCCAGAGACCTACTTATCTCTAATTAAAAGCATTCTTGTAGTGATTTATGAGGTGGTATCATGTCTTACATGACATTCTAGACACAAATAGAACACAAAGTCTAAGTGCAAAACCAGAATATGCACAAACCAGTAAAGTGAAAAAAAAAAAAAAGTCTCCTTGTGCCTTTCATTTTTAAATACCTCTCATTTTTAAATGGACAGGAAAACAGCATTATGAAAGGAGACGGACTACAACTAATATATTTAGCAAACACAGAGGAAGGTCTTGCTCCTCTAAATACCAATATGGGACTCATCAGTTCAACATTCTTCCAATCATTGTAGGAACTTCAAACCCAAGATGGTTAACAACCTTGAGACAAACAACACCACAAAATAAAAGGCATGAAAATGGAAGTGACAGAAAGATACAAAACATCTGGGAAGCAAGAAATGCTAATAAATCAAGGCATGATCAATCGTTAACCATCACCGAATACAAGATGAAGCTGAAGATGATTTCTTTTAAGCAGCGTTGGCCAGAAACAGTAACTATGGCATCTGAGAATTGCAATAGAGCTTGTCTGAGAATATGAAGGCCAAGAGCAGCCATCAGTCTTAACCTGCTCTGTCTGTTGAACAACTTCCATTATTAGCAAGGCTTTAAATCTGTGTAAGCAAATAGCATACAGTGTTTTTCCTCACTGGCAGACCCACAACACAACCAACACTGTTTGGGTGTTTATGACAGAATTCCTTTCAGAGATCACAAATAAATCATACACCACCAGTAGTGTCTTGTCTACTAGTATTGTGTTGTTTTTATTTGAAATAATATCAAGAGACTGTTTTCTTTCCTGAAGGAGTATACTAACAAGAAACCAATCATCTTGTAAGAGATTTCATGGTATTAATGCATTTCACACTTAATGCTGACAGCTAATCAGTTAGCAGAATAATTCCTGGTTTCCTCAAAATCAGCCCGGCCTGGCTGTGTATGTAGCTTACTTGATAAAACCTACGTCAGCCATGCAGCTGAAGTGACAAAACCTGTATGCATCTTTATTCAGCACAGAGGAGGAACCTTCCTACAGGTATCCATTCTCCAGCTTGATTTTACAAGTTCACAATGGGATGCAGAAGGCGCCTCGGGTTTTTCCCCACGCTGAACCACTTGCGTGTGTTCATCACATGCCTGCCCACCTCTGCAGCCACCTGCCATCTGTCCCGGCAGCCCTCTTCCTGAACTGCCCAACACTGCCTGGGCAGCAAAGCTTCCAAAATTCAAGTCATAGAGCAGGTCCAGATGGAAGTGTCATTACAGGGTATTTTTCATTTGACAGCAAAAATATCTGCTCAGGCAGGCAAGAAGGCTTACTTTACACAGCTAACATACCAGCACTGGATGTAAGGAGTCTGAAAGTAAGGGAAGAGAAAGTGCTGCTCTTCCTTTTTTGATGGAGACTGGCCAACCCTAGTTCTAAAACTCCAACCCTATTTCTAAAACTCCTAAAGAACTCTAAGAAAATGTGATTTTACACATCAAAATGTGCAGATTATAGCTATCCCGGGGGTTTCTCCACACACCTCTATAAAGTCAGATACTTCTACGATGCTCAACTGCAGTAATTACTCATCATTTCCAAAGTATTCTCAGGTGCTGAAAAGCAAAGCAAAACAAAACCAAACCAAACCACACCACATCCCTGCACCATGTGAACAAAGCATTTCTGCCAAGAATTTAACAGAGAGACTGAACGGCAGATTTCATGGCAGTGGGCTCTGATCAAGCCCCAGGGAAGTCAGGGAAAGGCAAGCTGTGCAGTATTCATCCCAGAGATGTCCAAACAAGGAGCTGACCTCTCAGATGGAATACCCAGCTCCACGAGCAGCCCGCGCTGCTGAAGCTGAATGGCCCCTCCAGTACCTAGCACGTTAATATCCCAGGTGTCAGCCGGGCATCACAGCTGCAAAAAGCACCAACGGGACAGGCAGAATGGCTTTTTGGACCTGTAGCTCGACTCAAGTGGAAAAACGCCTAGCGCTGGCAAAAATGCCATAAACCCAAATCTGCACTGAATTATATATAAATGTATTTTCCTTCCACTAGAGGGGGTGAGCTGCCAAAAACAATCAAATCTTACCGTAGTGCACGCAAACTCCGTTCAAATCCCATCAACGAGAAAAAAGAAGAAAAAAGAGCAGAGAAGAGAGACGGCGAACTTCGGGAGGCCCGGCCCGGCCCGGCCCCACACAGCCCCTTGGGGGGCGGCCGGGTCGAGCTCCGTGGCCGGTACGGAGGGGGGCAGCGTAGTAAACAACTCCCCCCCCCCGCCCCAGATTATATTTTCGTATTTTTGTCGCGGTTTCTTCTTCCCCCCGGTTGCAAAGCGGCTCCCCCCTTCCCTCACGCACCTCCCGTCCCGTCCGGTCCCGGTGCCAGCGCCAGGCCCCAGCCCCTCACGTCCCCCGCCCGGCCCGGCCGTACTCACTGCCGGGGGCCGGCGGCGGCTCTCCGCCCGGGTGCAACCGTCCGGCGGCGGCGGCGGCTGCCTCCTGCCCTCCCTCCTGCAGAAATGATGTCAGACGCGGGCTGGGTGTGGAAAGAAAATAATTTTCAAAAGTGCTCCTCGGCCGCCTGCGAAGGCAGAGGTGTCTCCGTGCGTGTGTGTGTGTGTGCGCGCCCCGAGAGGGAGGGACGGGGCGAGCACGGGAGAAACTTTACCCCGCCCGTTTCCACCCCGCCGCCCCCTGCGGCCGGGGCAGTGCCGTGAGTGCGAGGGGACGGTGTTCCCGGGGCAGGCTGTGGCAGCCCGCCGAGGGCGGGCGGGGAGCAGGATGCACGCCCGTCGAGGCGGGACGGGCCGCCCGGGAGTGCCGCGCTCTGCCCGCCGCCCGGCACTGAGGGACGGCGCAGTGCCCGCCAGGCTCTGCGGCGAGCGCCTTCAGTGGTACCAGCGAGGATGGATGGCACTTGTAGGGGGGGGGGAAAGGAGACCCCCAGAGGGACGTGGCGGGGCGCCCGGGAGGCGCCATTTCGCGTCGGTAGCCCGCCGCGGTAACGCGCCTCCTCAACGCCGCCGCCCCGCTGAGGCGCCGGGGACCGGCGGTTCCGCAGCCGTCGGCTGCTTGTCAGGAGGCCGCCCGTTCCTCCTCCCGGCCGGGCTCGGTGCGAAAAGGCCCGGGACCAGGGGAGCTGGCAGGCTGAGCCGCTGAGGGAGTGAGGGAGCGGCCCGAGACCGACCGGAGAGACAGTCATGTTAAGGCAAAGCCTGCTTCACGGAGAACGTTATCTCCACTGAAGCGGAGATGACAGAAGTCATCTTTTTCGTCGGAGAGAAAAAAAATTCTGTCGCCAGCCGGGCGATGCTACTCACAAACTGAAGACTAATTCAACTTTTGTTTGCCTTGCAGATTTCAGTGTTGGTACAGCCTCTTTGCTTGCTCAGAGGGCTAGAAGGTCTCATCTGCTGTTCCTAGTAAGTTCCTATCACTGCTTAAAGTTGTTTCCTCAAGTCTTTACACAAACAGTAGCTATACAGTTGAGCAAAACACTCTGTTATTTACTACTCAAAAACTAGTAGCATGACCTGAATTACTTCATTGCACCTTCACCCTCTGAAGTGCAGTGCTTGGGGCTACAAGCAGAGGTGAGAAATCTCCTGCCTTGCTAAAAAGTTACAGTCTAAAGGTGAAAGAGTCCCATCACATGTACATGCACCACCATGCCAACCTCTAGGAGCAATTCAATTGGAGAAGATGATATTGTGACAGAAATCCCTGCTGCTGTATCAGTCACTCAGTTTGCAATTAGCTTTAACTCTGTAACAATTTCCAAATTTCAAAAGCAAACAAACAAACAAAAAGTTATGCTCATAAATCAGTTTAGAATCACACATAGGAATATCCAGTACCATAAACAGTACAAACTGCAGAACTGTAGATTTCTATATGGTCATATATCCCAAGTTTCTGTGTAGGAGGGACTGACAAAGTCCTCTAGTGGCTGCTACTGTTGACCATTCAATATTTTCTGGTAATTGCTGTGTAGTTAGACAGGAATGAGAATACAAAGTGGCTCTAAGAGGAGATGCTTGTAGATTTGAAGGAGCAGAAGAAGGAAGCTTAGGAGCATCAGCAGAAGAGGGGTCTCTGCTTGTTAATCCCCGGGGAATTTCAGGGAAGAAAGTGGTACCTTGTGCTGAACCAACCACTCGCAGCATAGGCAGCCTGACCTCCACCAGGATGAAGCATTAGAGCTGCAGTTATTTAAAACATTCCCTTCGTACACAGACCTAAGTGTGCCAGTGGAATTGTGCTATTAAACAGAACACTTGGTTTTTAAACAAAAGATGTTGTTGCTTACAACTTAAGTGACTAGAAAGAGGAAAATTGGTTGTTCTATCTCATTATATACTGCACTAAAGGCATTGCTTGCTAGAATGTGTGTAATGTTGCCCCTATAAGAAAGCACAGTAACATTTAGTGGTAAAAATAATCCCCATCTTTCTTCTTCATTAATTTCTCTTGCCTTTGTTTTTAATTGTTGTATAGTTGTCATCCATATTTCATTCTTAGAAGCTAAGAATAAATATTTTGCAAGCAGTATCAACACACCGCCAGATGACTTAAGGCTTTAACTGGAAACAAGTTATCCAGATTTTACTTTTCAGCCTTATGCTGACGGATGTTCTTCGAGTGATCTTTTTTAATGCATTGCTAAGTGTCTCAAAAGTGCTGTTGACCCCTTTCCTGACTCCTCTTTGGCCTGTTTGCATGGAGAATAACACTGTGAAGGAAAAGGTGGCATATCCAAGTACCTCCCTTGGCAAAATTATGTGGAAAGATAAGCTTTTGAAAGCAAAATTACTGATGATAGAATTCTTAGTGAGCAAACACAAGACAACCATTCTGTGTCAGTTCTTCCTGCTTGTCTTGTCATATCCTAGACTGCATCTTTACAACCAGGTGTAATTTGTAAATGAGCAGATGTTTCTCTCCCACTATCAGCTGTTGTACTCTGAATGAGCAGTGGGCACAATTTACCCATAATAAGTCTTTTTTCTATTAGGTATTCACTTTTATAATCAAGGGACTTTTGGTCTCAAAGAAGGTCTCAAAAGTGCAGGCTGTGTAGCCATTATGACCAAGAGAGTATTATAGAAATTCAGGCTGAAGTGTTGGTCTTAGTAGCATATTTGTATGCACGAGATACTGAAATTTTGATGTGAAAAAGCTTATAGATGATTTGCAGATATGTCAAGGAAGACCATGATATCAGTGTTGCTCTGATTAATTTAGAATTAAATAGAATAATAGTAATTTCTTTTTTTTTGCATTTAGTGATTACATAGCTACAGTTTTTAAATCTTCATTCACAAATATGTAGAAATAGGAAATAACAGTGAAGTTCCACAATGAGATATAGTTAAACAGAGAATCAGTGTTCTAACAGAAGTATTGATAACAACAATCTCTCCTTTCCAGCATTACTGTTTGTTTTAGAACATACGTTATATCAGAGTTCTCAAAAGCTGTTGTTCACTGAGAAATTTCAGTAGGGTTTCATAGAAACATAGAATCACAGAATATCCCGAGTTGGAAGGGACCCACAAGGACCACTGAGTCCTATTCCTGGGTCCGCAAAGGACCACCCAAACATCAGGCCATATGCAGTGTCCAAATGCTCCTTGATCTCTGTCAGGCTCAGTGCCATGACTACATCTCTGGGGAGCCTGTTCCAGTGCCCAACCACCCTCTTGGTGAAGAACCTTTTCCTGATAATGAGCCTGAACCTGAACTCCTGCAGGTTCAAGCCATTTCCTTGGGTTTGATTCTTACTATTTCTTTGGACAAGCCAAAAATATGTGAGTTGTGCTGCCTTTTTTCTTTTTATTATTTATTAAAAAAGTTTTTATTAATCTGCTAGGAAGAATGGTATGGATGTCTGTATTCTGTGAGCAACCAACTGAAAGTTGTATCCTTGCTCTTTCTCACTGCCACTGAACAGGGCAGGACATCTGTAAGCTGAAAGATCCAAAACTATACTGTTATGACAAAAGATAGGACTACTTGCAGACAAAGCTGATTTCAATGTAGGGATGTGAAGAAGGCGATAGAAGCCTTAATTTAGCACTCAGATATGATGCTGAAGAGTCTTACTTTCCATAAGGCTTTTCAGACATAATGTATCATTAGTGAAATAAATGGGACTAGACGATAAAATCTCTCAGCTTTTCCCTTGTAAAGAAATACAAATGTTATTTTGCTTTTAAAAAATAGCTTGGCTTTCTCATCAATTTATGGAAAAGTTTCTTAAAAATTTAAGGACAGTGGGAAGGGAATACATTTTTCATGGTGTGTATTGACAGCATTATGTATAATTTTCTTTTTCACACATTATTTGTTTTTGCTGTGTTTACACCTACGGAAGTATAGAAAAATCCAAGTTGGAATAGACCTCAGAAGATCACCTGTTCCAAACTTGTATTGAAAACAGGGCCTTAGATCAGGTTATCTAAGAGGCTGTCTGAGTAAGTCTTGAATATTACTGGTACGGTAGATTCAGCACTTCTTTAGACAAACTCACAATGAAGATTTTTTTCTTATATCCAGACAATTTTCTGTGGAGCATCTTGTATCCATTGCTTCTTGTCCTGCCACTGTGTGTCCTTGTGAAGGGAGTACCTCCACCTACTCTGTAACTATCTTTCAGGTATTGGAATACCATGAGGCCACCCCTGAGGCTTTTCTTTCCTAGGCTAAACAAACCCAATTCTTTGAGGATTTCTTTATATGTCTAGTTCTTCAGCTCTCTGATCATCTTAATGTCCCTCTTCTTGGCCCTCTATAATTTTTCAATGTTTCACTTGAACTGGGAAGACCAAAACTGGACCCAGTATTCCCTGTGTGGGCTAAAAAGTGGAATCCAGTGGAATCCAGTGGAATAACTACATTCTTTAATCTTCTGAGAGCTCTTGATAACATGACCCAGCAGGTGACAAACCTTTGTAGCAAGGACATGCTGCTGTCTCATGTGTAGCTTGCCCATCACAGTCCCCAGGGCCTTTTCTGCAAAGCTGCTCCCTGGGCAGCTGGAACCCAGCCTAAATTGTTTCTTGTCATCGCTCAGTCCACATTGCAGGACTTTGCACTTGTTGAGCTTTGTTGAATTTTATGTAGTTCCTGTCTGTTCCTTTTTGTCAAGGTTCTTCTGATTTGCAGCCCTGCCACCTTGCTTATCAACTGCATCTCTCAAGTCGGTATAGTCTGTGAACTTGCTGAGTGAGCATGCCCTCAGTGCTACCATCCAGGTCACTAATAAAGACATTAAACAGTAGTTAGTGGTCTTGGTATTGTCACCCGAAGGATTCTGCGGGTCACCAGCTGGACATTGCAGCACTGGTCACAAATCTTTGAGCCAGCCAATTTTCCAACCATTCATTGTCTAGTTCTCCAGTCTGCATGTCACCAAAATGATGATAATATTAACCATTTCGCCACGGCATTAGAGGGCTTTGATGACGAAGGGGTCTTTCTCTTCCTGTAGTTGTTTCCATCTGTTCTGGTTAGTTTTGCTCTACCTCCCACTTACTGCATCTCTTGTGTTTGAATATAGGATGGCTACCGTTCTAGACTTGGTGGCTCATGTATACCCATAAACAGTAGCACATGAGTTGGTATAAGGGGTTTATATAAAAAGCTTGTGTAAGATGACCCAAAAATTTATTCTCTTTTCAGGTTGAGTTGAAATTACAAACTTTTTAGTACAACACTTCTACTTTAGCATCTGAATTAGAAGAAAGAAAGTCTGAATATAATGGCCTTCTTTAGCAAGTTTAGACCTGTTTTTTAAGCACCAGCAGATGTTTCATATATTCCTCAAGGTATTAGTTGAATTGAAGTCCAATAAGATCTCTCATCTATTCTTCTGTAATGTCAAAAATTAGATCTGATTGAAATATCGGATCTCTACCTTTGCATTTCTTTTCTGGTGATTAATGTGTATAAATGAGTGAGAAAATGACCTTTCCATAGCAAGTTTTTTTTTTTTTTTTTTTTTTTTTTTGACAGTTATCTTCTAAAATGTAGGCTGTAGGTTGCAAGTTTCCTCTTAGTTTCTGTCTCCCAGCAGGGTGGATGCTGAATTAACCCAGTCATTGATTCCTATGGCTGGGAAAAAAATAAATAAATAAAAAGAAAAAAAAAAAAAACAAGGAGAGAGAATGACTGTATTCCTGTTTGAGCTGTGTTTTTTCTTTATTAGTTTTTCATGTGAAGAGGCAGTAATTGCCAAATGCTTAGGAAGGTGTAGAATGAACTTCAAAGCATTCTTAAAAGAATGCCCTTTATTCTGCTGTCACCTGCTGAACCAAATGGTGTGTGAGTCCCTCCCTCCCCAAAAATACATCTGAAAATGAAAGCCTTTAGGTAGCTGCAGTAAGGCTTTGCTGAAACAAGTGAAAGACTTAGGCGTAAATAGCACAGAATATCAGGGAGGTCTGTTCCATGATTTATGCAGTAGACATATAGGATATATTATTTCCAATTTTCCTTTTCTTTCCCATGTTGATCTGCAGGACCTGTGGAGATTGTTTAATTGAAAAGGAAGAGCTCGCCCTTCCTTTTCTGCCCCACTCTTGCATGTTCTCTTGAAAAATGCTCTTTTTGTATTAAAGTTGTAGGAAACCAGTAAGAATTCTTTAAGGAAACCAATAAAAATTCTGACAAAACTAGCCAAAGCAAACTGTGTTGCTGCCCCTGGAAAAGTTATTACTGGATCTGACAAAGCTATTTGCCAGTGCAGTGATTTCATTATGAGAACTTTTTAAAAGCAGTATTTCAGAAAATGGTTATGGATGATGATGGCAAAAGCATTCAGTCCAGCAGTGGTGAAATCAGAAGGATATTTTGTTTCTGCTGGCTAGTGTCTCTCTTTAGCCCATATGCAGAGATCTTCTACTTAGTCATGAGTTGTGCAGACTCATGATAATAGTAAATAAAAAAATAAGCTCAGTAATCGGATCTAGCTGTTAAAATCTGTAAACTTAGGTTTTGACAGCCTAGCTTTGTTTGGAAAACGAAAGGAAAGAAATTGGAAAGGACTAAAGGCAAGCCACAATTAAAAAATAAATTGTGGAGCCTCTGAAGTACAGTACAGTATGTCAAGGACTTCATACATTACAAATAAACTTGTATGTTTCTTTCCATCCTGCCAAAACAATTGCAATAGCAACCCAACCCTCTAAATCTATCAGCTTTACTAATCAAACACAGAAAAAAAAGACTTCTAACCAGTTACTGTGCTAGAGATATGAAAACAGTAGTCTAGATCTTGATATTAAAAAAGAGGACATGTTATTAAAAATAAGGACTTGGTCACAGAAAACTTACAATTGTTTGAAATCTGCTGACATGTGTGGTTAAAATGGCAAGACTAAGATATGACTGGGCAAACAAAATCCAAAACAAGGTCAAAGTGCCCTCCAATAAAGAAACAATTTTGAAAAGTAGCCACTTGTACTGCTTAGATAAATATTATATTTTGTCAGTTTGGTTACTGACCTTGTCACCCAGAAAGCAGAAATCTTGAACTGCTCACAAGTTATTAAGAACAAATTAAAAAACTTGCTTGCCTGTGCCTCAAGATAATTGCTCATTTTCAGCATATTTCAAATAACATCAGATGTTTAGAATGTAGGAAATGAATAAATGTCATTTTTCATCTCATCTGTAAAGTGAAAGAAGCTATTTAGAATTCCTATTTTCTACTAATATCCAAGCACACAAAGAGACTTACCATTCGCAGCAAAAGATGAATGACAAGCAGCTCTACCAGTGAGGACCCTGTCCTGATGTGTGACTCTGTTCTGTACAATACACTTGTAAATACCCAGAACTAGACTCTCATCCATCTATAAGGTGCTTTACTGTGGGGCCCATGCAGGAACTGACAGCATTCCTTCAGCTTTCCCACTTAAACGGCAAGCCTCTGTGCAGACACACTTCTCTGCATATAAATTTGTGCACACATACACACGTACACTTCCAAATATGTACGCATAAAAATTCCAGTCCATGAACTGGGTCATCTGAAAAGAATTTTTGGATTAACATATTATCTGAGGGCTAGCACACGCTACAAAAGCTCTTACTGTATGCCATTTGGAAATACATTATCTTTGTTTACGATTATAGTATGTCTCCATGCATGCAAAGTGTTAGCTCCTTCTAAGGCTGTCTGTTAGAAGATCAGAACATTGCTCCTACTGAGCCTTACGTAAGTTTAAGTATTTAATGATCACTTTGCTAAATCTCACAAGAAAAGCATTACAGGAAAGGGAGAAAACTCAGCCTCTACAGATTTTAGCACACACCAAAGTCAGTGTGATATGCATTTGGATTTGGATGTGCTCCATGTGAGCATTTTGGTGCTGTGTGAAACGACAATGAACTAGATTCTGACCTCAGATACGCATTTCTAAATCTCATTGACTTAACTGGCTATTGCCACAGACAGGATTTGGACCTGTGTACTTTTAAAAACTTCTTACAGAGTGGAATTTGTTTCATAGTGATTACAAGAATTAACACTAAATGGGCATAACATGAGCCCAACCATTACTAAGAACTAAAGTTTTTATTGAGTTACAGACTATTCTAATGACAAACATAAATTAAAGGTATTAACAAGTCTTGCAAATTTTACATTTTAACTTCTATTATGTAAACAGTGCAAAAGGGTATTGAGAGACAGCCATGTGTTGTAATTCTTGCATCATCATTAGGAATCTCAAAGCACTTAGCATTTTCTCAAAGACAATCACAGGAATATTGGGTATGAGGGTAAAAGGCTTTATTCATATTCAAAAAAAGAAGAAAATATCATCTAAAAGAAGCCCAAAATTATTTTGTGAAACCTATCATTTTTTAAGCCAATCACAAAATGTACTTATGTTTGAATGTAGGTACTTGGCAATACTAAAATGCAGGTCTTCGTACAAAAATAAATAAATAAATAATAAATAAATAATCCCCAAAGCAAGTGAAGCTGTATTGTAATAGCTGGAACCTATATATACACTAATTTTAAGTAAACTTTGGGAAGTAAGTAAATGCCATAGTGTTGCAGCAAGCTGTGAAGATCACTTTGTCAGAAAGGGTATGGACGAGAGCTACTGGTTAGTTTAAACAAAGACTATTAATGAGTGGAAAAACTTTGAAGCTGAGAAGGAAAATACTAACAAGAGAGGTCTGTCGGCACCGTGCTTGCAGCCCTGGGTGTGTGTGGCCCTCCTCCCTTTTCCCTCTGACCTGCTGCCTGTTTCCACAGGAAACAAACACATGTAAGTCAGAGGAAATCGAAGTGTACTCCGCCAGGCAGGCCGTTTGTCCAGGACTGACGTCTGCCCGTCAGAATAGGTACTGAATAAGTTGGGCAATTTGAACAGCATCCCTGGGAGCAAACTGTGCAGTGTTGGGGTTTAGATCAAGGACAGGACTTTGTGGAAGGTAGGAGCAGCACTGTAAGTTTTAAGTGAAAGCCATTAAAAAATGTATTTTTATTTTTTAAGAGGTAGTGTGATTAGGATGATCAAGAAGTGACATAAGGCAAAGTACAGGATTTTTGCAAATAAGTTTTCAGTAGGTGGAGGGGCATCAGGGAGGTACCTGCAAAAGAAGGGGAGAGCAACAGCTCAGGGCATAATCTGGTGGGTTTAGCAGAAACAGCAATTTTTGAGTGAGATCAAACTGCATGGCTTGTACAGTACCTACGCTCAGGACCTGGCTCTTCAACCTGATCTGCAAATACTTGTGTTGAGAAAGAGGGAGATGTATTTGCCTAACAAAGAGGAGAGCAAATTTAGCTAAGCTGAATTTCCCCACTGATTGGAGGTGAAGTCTTCTGTGGAAACAAGTGCTGTTCTGGGAAAGGGTTTCTTTCTCCCTCTCTTCTTTCCCCCACCTCATTCCAGGACTTGAACACTTGCAACTGTTTCCTTGCCAGGTAAATATCATCCACCACACACTTGGATCCACTTCGTTGCTTCTTGCATTTATCCTGCGATCAGTCTAGACTTGTCTCGCATTGCTTTGCATTCCCGACAATTTTAAGGAAACATATGTCTTGTTGGCAGCATGCAGGCTGCTCAGATTGAACGAGATGCGGCCGGAGTGCCCAGGCTGGCCTGCTTTCAGAAAACCACAACAGCCTCATAGCTCTACCTTTTAAGAATCCCATCTAAACGGTGTTGCTTTCTTTTCTCTGCAGTTAAAATGTCACGTAGGATGCTGTTTACAATCCTACCAGTGGAAAACCATATTCTCATATAACAGCTAGCCTTGCACTTCTTCCTCTTTGATTTACTGAGTGAATATATATCTCAATTTTGTTCCTGCACAAAGCCATTTTACAGGTGTGTCTTCACAAAGATTTGACAGCAAATATAATCCAAAATATTTCAGAAGGAAAGGAATAACATGAGTTCACATTTCCATACAAGTTGTGTAACTCATTTGATGTGCTTAGCTCGTGGAGGAACCAAATGGGCCAAGGTCTTCTCTTGAGATCATCTTGTCCTGAAGGTTAAAAGTTTGGTAGGAGGGCACTCCCAGCAATGAATGAAAGTTTCAAAATCTGATTATTTATTTATTTATTTATTTATTTGAGAGTGGGCAGGTAACCAAAACCCTCTCTTGAGGAGCTCATTGAACAATGCAGAAGGTTTTGGGGATTGCTTCTTTTCTTTTTGAGGTAAATTATTCTGTTGGTTAGAATACAAGCTCAAGACTGCAGAGACTTCACTAGATTTACTTTTCTTGTAATGATCACATCACTTCTTACCTAGGAAACGGACTTTATACTTACCTGCCATCCAGGCTTATTATGAAGCTTAATCAGCCTGTCAGAAACTAATTCTATGAACCTTTCAAGGTGGTGGCTATGTTTATTTCCATTGAACTGATATGGTTCTTACTGATGCACTTTTGCTTTGCCTATCGTGATGATCTGAGACTTACTTGTATCTAAAGAATGATAGAGACAGAAAAATGTTGCTTGAAAGACAGAAGTAAGACTGTCTAGCTCAGTATTTAAATCCTCCAGGGGTGGAAATCCCACCGCCTCTCTCTGGGCCTGTCTCGGTGTTGTACTGCCCTCCTGGTAAAGAAGGTTTTCCTAATGTCAAGCCTGAACCCTCAGAGCTGCAATGCATGATCGTTGCCCTTGCTATGCTGTTTAATGGCATGGAGGAGAGTTTAGCTCCAATGTCTTCATAAATCCCTTTCAAACAGTTGTAGGCAGTTATTAGAATTCCCGTTAGCCTCCTCTTCACCAAACTAAACAAATGCTCTCTTTGTAGAATGTATGTGAAATTTCCTGCACAACACAGTGTGAAACAAGCAGGGAGAGAATAAGCAGGAGAGCTAGATGAGAGCGTGGTGCCACAGCAGCTGTGTCTCATGAGTAGCACTGAAGTATCTGTAGGGTTGAGGTGCACGACACTTTGCTATGCTCACTTCACCAGAGGGTATCTGGTAGTGAGGATGACAAGGAATTTCTTAGCAATGGCATTTTTTTTTTAGAATCTAAGGACATATTTATGTCATCAGTTCCCTATTTGGTCAGGTTTTAGATGCGGATAAGTGAATCATTATAGGTACAAGAAAGTTGACATTTCTAAAAATGACAGCTGTGCATAGAATGTGAATGGTATGTGCCTAACCATTTTCTGCTGTCTCTACTTAAATGTGTTAATGTGTGCCTAGGTTACTCTAGGAATTAAGATCTGTGAGGCTGCAGGACTCAAGTTCTGGAAGCCTCTATACAAAGAGAATTACATTTAATATTAAATCAGTCAGGACATATGTTAATTTATATTTTTGTATAACCTACAATGTGTCTTAGGGATAAAGAAACTATGGCCCTTAATCGCACAACAGCAACAACGTTATCTTGCTCCCAGTTATGTATAAATTCATCATCTAAAGCTCTGTGTTTCTTTATGTAAGTAATAATATGCACTTGAAAATTGTTCCCTGTGGCACAGCGCCATATGTTATCATGAAAGCACTATAAGAATGTTACACATGACCTGTTTGGCCCACTCTGTTTTAGTTTAATCTGTCACTGTGTCAGGGTGAGAGAATATTTCCATTTTAGTAAAGTTTACAGGTTTTGATTGCATTTATTTTGTCCATATACAAGCATGGTTGGCAAAACATATAATTCACTACATCAAAGTATCTACCCTAAGAGGATTTTGAGAGTAGAGACAGATGATTTGTTTCAACAGCACAAAGCTAAGGGGATGTTGGGACATAAGAATGTAGGTGTAGGTGATATTGTATATTGGAATTAGCCTAATGTTAAAGAATATATAAATAAAATGAAGGAGAAAAAATTGTTTTAAGGTTTCATCCTCTACTCATAGTCTGAGCATTCTTTCAAGGAAAGGATAACAGATCAGTAATGCTCACGTGCGTAGCTGTATGGAAGGTAACAGTGATGTGTTGTTGTTTTTTATGAGCAACTGAATGGGGACATGCTAAGATAGATAGTCACTGTAGATGCAGTACATTATCTACAATAGTGCTTTGATAACTTTATCTATAAAGCTACTTCTCCTTTTCCTCTGTTATTTCATATTCATAGCTTATGAAGTAAAGGAGGTTATTTCAGCTAGTAGCAGTATGTGCTTTCATACAATGGGTAAAATATATGCAAAACAATGTAGGTTTCTCACTTCTTGCATTCAAGACTGTGGAAAGCTGATAAACATGGAAGTCATGACAAAATTTATGGGTGTTTTTTGGCAAATGTAGTTGTATGCATAATAAATTGATGCCCTAATCATTTTTCAGATTTCTAAGCCATTTAAGTGCAATGGCTTAAGTGAAGTTCATAAGTATCTGCTGGTTTTGTTGAAAAACATGGAAAAATCTTTTCCTCTGTTCTGTAATAAACTTACATTAACCAAGAGTATAGTCCTAAATATCATTCAGTAATTTTGCTTCCTGTAGCCCAATCATTTTTGACTGCTAATTAGACGTCTGCCTTTTTGTTTAAAGAGCAAACAGTACAGCAGTCTGCAATCTGTTTAGCTTAACTTCACGAGAAGGGTGTTAAAATTCTTCAGGGTCTGTCATGTTCATCCTTTGTTGATAACAGTAGTCCCTCTTTGAAAAGATTTACTGCTTAGCAAACATGTTTCAGTTCATTAATGATTTATGAAGTCACGGAATGCACAAGATTTCTAGCCACTTTTAGTGGGAATTGTAAGAATTGGACTTTTAGTTCAGTATAAAAGTAAGAATGCCTTTTGTAAGGAAACATGTACAAGTCTATGTTAAATAAGTTTTTAATTGCTTGCAGTGCATTTCTATGGTAACCTTTGTCCGATGACATATCTGTTCCAGAATCTCTTGAATTATTTAGCTTGTCCAATGTGATGGTTTGCAAAGAACTGTGAACTCATCAATGATAAATCACACTCCCTGAGCAATATATACACAAATAAACACTATATATATGCATATATAATATGTATACACTGAAGATATAGACAATAAAGTCTATAGTCTATAATCAATGTAGATTTACACTATGGGTTGTATACTACCGGTCTTCCATAATTCAATCAACAAAAATTGCTCAGAGAAACAAAATCCCAGGAGCATCATATCATCTTTCATGCTGGAAGGTTACAAGGAAAAAAAAGGCACCAAGATCAGATCACAGAGCAGAATTTCTCCCTTGATAGCAAGGCTGCGTAATGCGTGGTCTGCTCTTGCATCTGCCAGCTGCAGTCAGACAGACTGCACTGCTGAGCAGAAGCTGGAAGAGATTAGATAATACAGGGAGTAAATAATAAAGTGGGGCATGAAATACTTTTGTTTGTTTGTTTTTCCAGTAATTTCCACTTATTGCCCTTGTAGTGGAGAAGTGAACATAAAGAACGTTTGAAACATCTCATGTTATCTTTCTCCTTTGTTCAAGGAGGTAATGCTGGTCTGCACACACACAGTGAAAGGAAGAGTGCTGCTAGAAAACCAGACCGGATTGGCACTCAATCTGGTCTTTAACAGTGCAATAAATACCCAAATTTAAAAAATGTAAATATCATAGGGTAAAATGCCTAATTTTAGCAACATTATTAACATACAGTCAGTTATATTACAGTTACTATTACTATTTATTTAACTTCCAAAGTTTTTCCTATTCCAAAGACAAAGTGGTTATATCATTCTAAAAGCTCTGTCTATTTTGTAATATTTATTTTAGAACTATTCAAACTCACATATGCTGCTTAACCATAAAATGCACTGTAAGATCATATTATTACAGTAAATCTTAGAGAGATGATCAAGTAATATTTTAACTAATACATAGGGAGCAGAAAAACTAGCAGGTAGCTTGCAAGAGCACTGCTGTAATCTACCTCTAGTTTCTTTGGACCTGCAAATCTTTGTGAATAAAGAAATAGAAAATAGGAATTACATCCTGACCATTGTGTGTGTCACCTTCAAGGCTTCGATTTTACAAGCAAAACAGATGCAGTCACAGTTTCTGAACTGAACTTTTGAAGCCTTTTCATTCACAGTGTCCCTTCCAACCCCTACAGTTCTGTGATTCTGTGATTCTGTAAACCTTATAATCCACCCACCTCTAGAAGCATATCAAGCATGAACAGTATGAGCCCAGGGGGTCCATGTAAGAGAAAGTTGTTCCTTAAACACTGAAATGAATTTTAACTTTTAGCACAGAATCTCTGTTAAACCCACAGTTACTATAATTGTGTTCTGTGTATGCAGTTGGGAAGCCTTAATTTTATAGTCTTAATCATGATTTTAAAGGCTGCATTGTATTTATGCTTTGACATTTTAGAATATTAAAGTTTTACAAATGTGTAAATAGAGTTTTCTATCCAATTGTTTCTGCTTAATACCTTTTATCAAACAAGATGAATTTAGCAGGTCAGTCCTGCAGTGTCTGTTTACTCCTAGGGTACTGGTCTCTCAGCTGAAGCTAAATGAGTAAGTGATTTCTTTTACAGTGGATCAGAGGGGCTGGGAAATGGAATCTATTTCAACTTGCCTGCTTCAGTTCTTAGAACTCACGCCACATACTACATACATGTCAGTTAGTGTCTTTGTTTCTTATTTTAGCTATCCTTTATAATCCTCTTTGTAGTACATGGAGAAGAAAGAGAAGAAAGAGATTTTGTTTTCGCAGTTACTTAGGTCATTCACCAGGTATTTTGTGTATCATGCCTACTACGAACAGAGAAGACTATAATCTACATAGGAGTGTTTGAATTAAGAATCAGAAAATTAATACGACTTCTTTAAACTAACCAGCAAATTGGAAGGATATAATAACTCCTGGGTTAAACAGAAGTCTGCACGCAGTCTAACACCACACACCTACCATTCCTAAACTGTTGCTATCTGAAAATGAGAGATTTAATTTGTTAGGAAAAGCAATTTGTGCAATAGATAAATCACTCCAGAGTCAAATCTTACAAAGCAGAATCATTGATTCTGATCTAACATTATTATGATCACTGTCTCCATTTTCTTCTGGGTTTAAAGAGACAGTGTCACAATAGCACTGGTCATTCTGCATCAATGGTAGGCAGGGCTAGTTCTTCACTGTGGTATCTGTTTCATATGTCTCTTCCTAGCAGCTCTCATCACATTAAACAAGATTTGCACAGGTGAGATGTAAAACTGTCTCTGAGCTATGTTAGTTGTACCAAGCTCCCAAGCTTTTGCAATTGTCACCTTGAGGGGTTTCCTTCAGAGGCTGGGCAAAAAAACAGAGTAAGAAGAATAACATTTTCCCTTGACCTTTCATGACTGGAGGTGGGGTGGGAGAGTTGCTTTCTATGGCAATAAATCTGTTATGAAAACAAATCTCTCAGTGGTTTCATGTATGGGATAAGATTAACATACATGTATGTGCTCCAGTATATCTCTGACTCTCTGTTCTGTTGTGCTTAATACAAAACTGAGGTGACATTTTCTGCTCCTGTGGTTCTTTACTTTTTTACTTATTTGTGCATCTCCTTCTGGCCCTTTGTTCCATGACATTTTTAGCTATAAGCCTCTCTGGCCTTTTTCTCTCTCCTGTGTGCTGGGATGATACATGTAGTTGCTGCTTTATTTTCCTACTTGTGAATGAACTTTTTTCCATAGACTTGCCTGAAACAAAAGATGCTGATTAAGATGTAATCTTCATCTTTTTATTGCTTGAGCAGTTATTACCTGCTCTGCACTGGGTCATCCTTTGATTCTTGATTTTCTATCACCTGTACACTACCTCCATGTTAATAGCAGGTCCTTGCATTTTCTTCAAAGATTATTTTCTGCTATTTCCCCATGCCTTCTCTTACTAGTTTATAAGCTTACTCTTCAGTAGTCTTGAGGTCTAAAAACGTGGCTGAATGTAATCTGAAATTCACACATTTGCCAGTCTCCTATGGCTGCTCAGGAGTATCTTAATATAAATTTCCCTTTAGGAATTTTAATTTAACCTTATCATCAAGGTCTGGATAAGTCTGCTTTTATCACCCCCTTGGAAAAGGGGAAGTGTTTTTCAAGTCATGCTTGGGGAAAAGGCTGGAAGTGTTAAATGGCTACAGTTAAAAAGATTAGCACTGGGGTTAAATACAGCTCTTTGTCCATCTAGAGTACCAGTTAGCTATTATTTTTTTAATGTTAGTTTTGTTGGGTTGGTACAATATATATCTTCCTGATTCTTTTTTCCTCACTAAATAATGTTTACAAATGATTCTTGGAGAAAAGTAGGGATTTCTAGATGTTTTATCAGTGGTGCCTGAAAAAAAGTTATATCTTTTGTAAGCTAGTACCTTGTATTGCTGTTTCTGGACTAGCTGAATTAGTGTACAAAGAAGGGTAATCCTGGTACCATACGGCATGGGCTATTCAATTTAGCTCTGGACCTGGGATATTGAGTTCTTGGTGGTTGAAATCTAAACAGATGCAGCTCCTATGATATTAGGGGGTACCCCAACTGACTAGTATAAAACTATCAGGGCACACTTAAATTTGTTGTAGGGTGTATGGGTGAGCATCTTAAAGTATCTGGCTTGAGCTGGCCAGAGGAATGCTGCTGTAGTGGGTAAATGCCTTTTTTGTTTTGTTAGTCTCATACAGGGAGTGCCTAAAAGGTAGGCATGTGATGGTAATGTTCTATTAGAACTGAAGCTTAAGCAAAGACTGTTTGCTTGTACATTCAGAAACAAAAGCTTTCATTTCCTCTGATGACGGAAAAAAAAATCAGGGATACTTCCTAAGTACGTAATGAAAGAGCCATATACAGAAATTGTTTGTGCTATCTGTGAATCACAGAATCACAGAACTGTAGGGGTTGGAAGGGACCTCGAAAGATCATCTGGTCCAACCCCCCTGCCAAAGCAGGTTCTTCAGAACAGGCTGCCCAGGTAGGTGTCCAGACAGGCCTTGAATATCTCCAGAGAAGGAGACTCCACAACCTCCCTAGGCAGCCTGTTCCAATGCTCCGTCACCCTCACCGTGAAGTTCTTTCACATGTCAGTGCGGAACTTCCTGTGCTCTAACTTACAGCCATTGCCCCTTGTCCTATCCCCACAAACCACTGAGAAGAGGTTGGCTACATCCTTCTGTCCCCCACCCCTCAGATATTTTTATACACTGAGAAGATCCCTCTCAGTCTTCTCTTCTCCAGGCTGAACAGACCCAGGTCTCTCAGCCTTTCTTCATAAGGAAGATGCTCCAGGCCCCGTATCATCTTTGTGGCCCTCTGCTGGACTCTTTCCAGGAGATCCCTGTCTTCCTTGTACCGGGGAGCCCAGAACTGGACACAGTACTCCAGGTGAGGCCTGACCAGGGCAGAGTAGAGGCGGAGGATCACCTCCCTTGACCTGCTGGCCACGCTCCTTTTAATGCACACTAGGATCCCATTGTCCCTCTTGGCCACAAGGGCACACTGCTGGCTCATGGTCAACCTGTCATCCACCAGAACCCCCAGGTCCTTTTTGTCAGAGCTCCTCTCCAGCAGGTCATCCCCCAGCCTGTACTGATACTTCGGGTTGTTCCTTCCAAGGTGCAGGACTCTACACTTGCTCTTATTAAATCTCATTTGGTTTCTTCCTGCCCATCTCTCCAACTGGTCCAGGTCTCACTGAATGGCAGCACAGCCTTCTGGCGTGTCAGCCACTCCTCCCAGCTTTGTGTCATCGGCGTACTTGCTGAGGGTGGACACTATCCCCTCATCAAGGTCGTTGATGAAGATGTTGAACAAGACCGGACCCAGCACCGACCCCTGGGGAACACCGCTAGTCACAGGCCTCCAGCCAGACTCTGCTCCGCCGATGACCACCCTCTGAGCTCGGCCAGTCAGCCAGTTCTCCACACACCTTGCTGTCCACTCATCTATCCCACACTTTATCAGCTTTGCTATCAGGATGTCATGGGAGACAGTATCAAAAGCCTTGCTAAAGTCAAGGTAGATGACATCCACTGCTCTGCCCCATCTACCCAGCTGGTGATGCCATCATAGAAGGCAAAGAGGTTGGTCAAGCACGACTTCCCCTTGGCAAAGAGGTTGGTCAAGCACGACTTCCCCTTGGTGAATCCATGCTGATTACTCCTCATAACCTTCTTCTCTTCCAATTGCTTGGAGATGGCATCCGGAACAAGCTGCTGCAATACCTTTCCAGGGACAGAGGTGAGACTGACAGGCCTGTAGTTTCCCGGATCCTCCTTCCTGCCCTTCTTGAAGACCGGAGTGACACTGGCTATCCTCCAGTCTTCAGGCACCTCACCCATTCTCCAGGACCTTCAAAGATGATAGAGAGCGGTTCGGCGATCACATCTGCCAGCTCCCTTAGCACACGCAGATGCATCCCATTGGGATCCATGGATTTGTGTGCATTGAGCTCACTCAGACGCTTCCGAACCACTCTCACGTCCACCAGAGGGGAGCCCTCCATTTCCCAGACCCTTTGTCCTATTGCCAGGGTCGAGGAGTCCTGGGGGAGTGTCCTTGAAGCAAAGACTGAAGCAAAGAAAGCATTCAGTATCTCCGCCTTCTCAGCGTCTCCCATTACCAGCAAGGGACCCACATTATCCCTAGTCTTCCTCTTGCTGTTTACATACTTAAAAAAACCCTTCTTAGTATCCTTTATCTCTTTTGCAAGCCTCATCTCTCGGTGGGCTTTAGCCTTCCTTGTCGCATCCCTGCAGGCCCTGACAACACTTCTGTACTCCTCCCAAGAGGACAGGACCTTTTTCCACATTTCATAGACCTTCCTCTTCCTTTTGATCTTATTGATGAGCTCCTTGCTCATCCACGCAGGTTTCCTGCTCCCCTTCCCCAATTTCCTATTCTTCTGGATGCACCAATCCTGAGCATGGAAGAAGTGCTCTTTAAATGTAGCCCAGCTCTCACATGCACCCTTGCCTTCTAGCAACCAAGCCCATGAGATACCCCCAAGCAGGTCCCAGAAGAGGTCGAAGTTGGCTCTTCGAAAGTCCAGGGAAGCAATCCTGCTTTTAGCCTTACTTCTTCCACCAAGTTCCATCTTGAACTCCACCATCTCATAGTCGCTGCATCCCAAGCTGTCCCCGACCTTCACATCCCTAACAAGATCATCCCTGTTGGTAAGGACAAGGTGCAGGAGCACCCCCTGCCTCGTCAGCTCATCCACCACCGGTGTCAGAAAATTGTCTTCAACGCATTGTACGAACCGTTTAGACTGCACGTGTCTGGCCGAGTTGCTTACCCAACAGGTGTCTGGGTAATTGAAGTCCCCCATGAGGACCAGCACTTGCGATTGTGAGGCTATTACCAGCTGCTTGTAGAAGGCCTCATCGACCTCCTCATCCTGATCTGGTGACCTGTAGTATACCCCCACAACAGCGTCCCCCATATCAGCCCACCCCTTAACTCTTACCCACAAGCTCTCCACTTGTCCTTCACCCTCCCCCAGCTGGAGCTGGGTACACTCTAATTGCTCCCTCACATAAAGGGCAACCCCACCCCCTCACTTCCCCAGCCTGTCTCTCCTAAAGAGGACATAGCCCTCCATGACAGCATTCCAGTCATGCGAGCTGTCCCACCACGTCTCAGTGATCGCAACAAGATCTTGGCCCCACGACTGAACACAGATCTCGAGCTCATCCTGTTTATTTCCCGTGCTCCATGTATTGGTGTAAAGGCACATTAGGGAAGCAGCAGGTGCAGTTACCCCTGGAGGGATGCAAGAAGATACTGGATGGGGGATCGGGAACGCTACCTTCTCTGAGGAGTCCTCAGACAATCCTATGGGAGAGCTCAGAAGTTTTTCTTGTCTTCAACACTGGCAGTAGTGATGACTTCCCCCAGCCCTTCTCTGTCACTTTTAGCTCCCCTCCCTTTCCCCATCAAACCTAGTTTAAAGCCCTGGTAATTAGCCCAGGGAGCTTGCTCCCCAACACACTTGTGCCCCACTTGTTGTGCTGAAGTCGGTCAGCAGCCCACACACCCAGCTTCTCAAAGGGCTGCCCAAGATCGAAATACCCAAATCCTTGGTCCAGACACCACCCCCTCAGCCAGTTGTTCACCTGTCCTGTTCTTCTTTCTGGGTCCCAGTCACCCAGAGGAAGGACAGAGGAGAATACTACCTGCACCCCCGATCCCCTCAACAACCTTCCCAGGGATGCAAAGTCCTTTTTAATATTCTTCGTTTTTCTAGTTGCAGCTTCCCAGGATCCAACCTGAATGATAACAAGAGGATAGCAGTCCTCCGGTTTAATGAGTCGTGGCATAGGCTTCCTAATGTCTCTGACACATGCCCCAGGAAGACAGCACACTTCTCTGGCTAAGTTGTTTGGGCAGCAGACAGGAGCCTCAGTGCCCCTCAACAAGGAGTCTCCGATCACTAAGACTCTCTGTTGTTTTTTTTTTGGTGGCAGTGGTTGTAATGCTGTGCTCTGCCCGGCCCTGATCCCCATGCTCAGTACTTCCGCCAATCTTGACACGCTTTGCAGTGTTGCTTCCCAGGTTCTGACTACTGTCCAGACCTTCAACCTCATCTTTTTTCCGCCTGAGAAGGGAGTCGCCTACAATGATTACCCTTCTATCTTTCTTGTTGGAGGCAGTCTTGAGGTGTGGAGTTGACTTCCTCGCTCTAGGCATCCTCCTGGGTAGACCTACAACCTCGTCCTTAACCACCCATCTCTCATGCTCCAGGGCCTCAAGCCTGTTTTGTAAGGGCACCTGGGGAGGTGGGGCCGGTAGGGGGGGGCGTCGCCTGCGAGGTCGAGCAGGGACCTGTTTCCATTCCTCCTCAAGTCCCAGGTCCCCTCCCTCTGCCCGACTGTGACAGAGCAGGGGGTCCACCCCCACTTGGGATGTCTCAGCTTGGTACTTCAGGTCTTACAGGGAGTTACCCCACCAGTCTATCTCCTGCTCACACTCCCTGATGGCCCTCAACCTCTCCACCTCCTCCTTAAGCTCTGCCACCAAGCAGACAAGGTCATCCACCTGCTCACACCTCACACACACAGTATCTCTGCCTCCCTCAGATGGCAGCAACAGACTCAGACACTCCCTGCATGCAGAGACCAGAACTGCCTCATTTTTGAGCGGGCACTCAGTCTGAGTCATCAGAGACTTAAAAGTTTTAAAAGTGAAGCCAGTCCTCTTCTGTGATAACATAGCCACTTGTTGCACTGATGTTTTACTTGACAAATAATTGCTCTAAATCAAGTCAGAAGCTTGCTATTATCTCTCAATATTGGTGACACAGTGCAATATGAAAACACAGGGATTCTAAAAGTTGCTTTGCTGCCAACGCCTTCTTGAAAGAACCAACTTTATAGCATAATTAAGGTATTTAAAATTATGATCTGCTTCTTTTTTCTACAACAGTTACAGGCATGCATAAACTTACATGTACACAAGAACAGGAGGGTGGAGAAAGCTATACCTTGGACAAACACATGTCAAATGCTATTAGTTTCTGGAGAGCTTTGTTGTGTGGCTTGAGGCAGTAGAGAACAGCATCTAAACATGTCCAAAGTCAAACAGACACTGAGAACTGCCAGGTATTTGGAAGATGGTGACAGGTAATGCCCCAGAAATATTGTACTTGGGGAAATTCTCCCTAATGGAGGAAAATGGAAAACTTGCAGTTCATCTGTAACTTTGGTAATACAGTGGTCCCTGAAATCCTACCTTCTCCAGGCCTGGGTTGCTGTTTGATCCTCTCCCTGGAGGGAAGGGAGGGAATATTCCTTGCCTTCTTACCCTTCTCTTTAGTTGAAAGGTAGAAGCTTTTTCTATATTTTCTCTGTCATTCTGTTTTTTTGTTGTTGTTTTTCCACCTCACAAACAGGGCAAGTTAGCCTGTTTCACTACTCTCTTAAAGCCTTGCAGGACTACTGTAGCTTCCATAAAGCCTTGCAGAAGGTACTGGAAGGTAAAGGTCTTGTCCTTATAGGCCTCTCATGTATGTGGAAGCCATTGTAGTTTGCAGATCAAAACAGAATTTAGGTGTTGTGAAAATAAGGACCTAAAAACGCTTTGTAGATGCAAATGGTTGTGGGTTTGGTGGGATGTAGTAACATTCTATCATTAGCATTTAAATTGCTCAAGCAGTTCAAAAGCCATATGGGATTTCTAAATTCTTCCTGAATGAGTATGTGAAGTATTGAGTCACTTATCCACTGTGTTCTCATCTGAGTTTCCCTACTACTCTCATCCGTTGATGTTATTTGTCTTAGGATGCTTCATCCAGTTCAGGATGTCATTGCAGAAGTCCCTGGGGAGCTCTTTACCATGTTTTCAGAAAATGTTGCACTGGCTCTCAGCATGCAGGCTTCTGATGATGAGATCAGATTTAGGTGCATTTCTCTGTTCTGTTCTAACAAGCTTTGTGTTCTTCAAACACAGTATGAATCAAATGGAGACTGGATTTTTGTGTCAATCCTCCCAGTGGACCTCAGATCACAGTGGTTTATAGCAGGTCTTGGGCACATGTACCTAATGCTGCAGTACTTGTTCAGCCTGAGGCTGATGTCACAGAGAGGTATCTCCAGTTGTCATCTCAAAAAGGTATCTGTTTCTCTCCCTCTTTACCCATGTCCTGTTTCATTAGATGCATAATTCTTTTCTAACCAAGCTCGGTGGATGTGGTTTAGGAGGAAGCTAATGCTGCCCTTTCAGTAAAGAAGCTCCATTTTTTTTTTTTAATCTATTTAGGATTAAATGTAGCTTGTATTCTGTCTTTATTTTAAATATGTCTGACTCAACCCAGTAAGAATGGCTTTCTATTTAAGGACCAGAAGGACACAAATCTGAAAAATTCTAGAGCTGTTTCTTTTTCACATATTCTCTTTACATATATGATGTAGCTATATTTTAAAACAGTCTGTTTCCCATATGTGAGAAGAGCAGCACTTTAGTCAGTGTATTAAGAAGACTATACTGAAGTCCAGATCTTTTTGGAGTCTTTGGGAGCTTTGAGACTTTTATGTTAGTGAAGGCTGAGAGAACCATATCAAGCACTTCATTCTCCTTTCATTGTGAGCCTATTTCATAGTCTCGTAAATTATAACTGAGAAAATGTTCCTGTATCCTTGCTCTTCCTGTGTTAACTACATATAACCTGCTGCCAACATTGTGAATTATTTTCCAGAAATATGTTTCCAGCAACATGTTTCAATCCTCACTTAATTGCAAGAATACATACTTGGTTTGTCTTGTGCTTAACCTAGAAAACTTGTTTAACCTCTTCCCAGGTTTGCATGGTTAGCTGCTGACTTCTTGTTCCATGAGTTACAACCCAGGAGTAAAGCACTCACCACATTTGCTGAAACTCAGCCCAGATTAAACACCTTAAACTGGCTCAGTGGACAACTCAAGCACCTCCTTGCCTTGCTACAGAACCAGGCACTGAGCTGGCCCTGGCAGCAGCCTCAGAATAAACAAGGGGTTAAAAGGGACCTGTGGCACTGTGGTAGGAATGAAAGAACATAAGATAGTGAGTCCATTGAGGTACACAACATTACTCATTTTCTCCAGCAAGGCTTTGCTATAAACATGGAGCTTCTACTTGCTAGGACTGCTATCAGCATTTTAAAAACCAGCTTCTTCTTTGGAGTAAGATGCACTTACTGCCTGCTTCAGGCTCTAACTTAATCAAAACATGCACTGCAAGAGCTCTTACTTTTTTTTTTTTTTTTTTGGCAAACCACAAGGTACTCTACAGTGTCAATATAAGTTCTTCAGCCTGGACCATGCTGCTTTATGTTAGCAATGTGTATTTTCAGACTATTACACCTGAGCACAATGACCCCAGTTACCCCAAATAGACAAAATTACGATACATACAAGTATTAATAAATAAGAGTCCATCTATGAGTGAGGGTTGCTGTGAAGTTCTGAGTCCATGTTTGTGTGCATTTTAAATGCCCTCAAATGCTCATCACATTCTGTACAAGATGACTTTTTCCAACCACTTCAATGTTGTACAGATGGAATCTGTTGTATATTGTAAGCCAGTGCCAGTGTTTCATCCACTTGTATACATAAGCCATGATGAGTCTTTCAGCCATTGCTGTAATGTCCTTACTTCTGCAGTGTTCTCAGGAGACTGAAAGCAAAGCTGTAGGATTTTGGTATTTTATTTTGTAATCCCAATAAATGATCTGATTTATATATTAAACCTTATTGCAGTAGGTGCAGCAAGAACAGAGATTATTATCTAATGCTGTATTAACTCTGACAATTTAACTTCAGAGTGCTTGGTTTGTGATCCTAAAATTCTCTTCATTTTTGAGATTTTTAGGTTTTGGAGTCTTTCAGACTTAAAAAGACGGTATTGGAGCTCTTTTTCCTCTGCAAGTTTTGACAGTCATACTTGTGGAAGATAAAAGCTTTTCCTGTGATGCAATGCTTTCTCATCTGCCTTAACCTTTCAGTGTTTGGCAAATGGGATTAAAGCTTTCACATGCATCAAAACAAAAGTTTTAAAGTAAGCAACTGTCAATAAACCTGTTGGCTGTTGTTTCAGAACATTCACAACAGTTTATAGATTGCTATAGCTGATTGGCAGAGCTTTGAATTCTTCAGGAGGGTGGAATTGGAACACAAACTAGTGGGTGAGTCCAGAAGGGAGGAGCAGGGGCCCAGGAGATGTGCATCTTCTCATCTGTTCTGACATCTAACCTGGAGCTACAGCAAACTCTCACTTCTACTCAAAATTCGGGTTGTTACAGTATTTGGACTCTTTTATCTGTACTATAACTGATAGGAACATCCACTTTCAGATTAAGTTTGTTTTTCTGTGTGACTAGCTGTTGCTATCAGCTTCCTTTGCCTTATATTTGGCACAAGTCAAGCACTTAGAACTTCTTGTAGCTTTGTGCAAACAGGGAAATCACAAATACGTGCCATAAATCAAGGCATAGCATAATGAAACAATTAATGTTAAATCAGTTGTGTTGTGTAAACATAAGTTCCCAACATGGGGACTGATTGAACTCATTGGAGATCCATTCCCATCACCCTCCCCCTTCACGTACACCTAAAACCAGCCTGACAGGTGAGAAACAGGCTTTCTGGTGGTGTTTTTTTTTTGCCTTCTTTGATAGTGCCTGCAGCTCTGCCAGGTGCAAGGTGTGGCTGCATGGGAGCTGAGCTGCCTTGTGCTGAAGTTGTTTATTTTTGTGGCATTTACCAACTGGTAGTAGGCAACTTTGAGCTTAGGCACTGCTCAAAGACCTGTGGTCAAAGCAGCCCAGTTTGCCCCTGTATCAGTTAATGCTGAGTAATTAAACCCATAATGAAGAAATAAAGACTTGTCCCTTTTGGAATATGCTTTTCTCCTAATGGCTAACTGTAAAGATAGTATTTTAATTTAAAATCTGATGCAATAACATGCTCAACCCTTCCAAAAACAGTTGTTGCTTTGTGAACTTCCTCTATTCTCACTGTTTTCTATAATATTCGGAGTAGTGATGGTGATGTCTAGGTGTTTCCTTGAGCTTTGTTGGGGGGAAGGGGGAGGAGGGGAACTGTCACAGATATTCTGCCTCGAATATCACAGATATTCTGCCTCAGTTGTTGAATAGGGCCTTATTTTAGAACCATGTCCAGTAGTACAGTAGTACAGTAGAAAAGCTATTTCTCTATATTGAACATGGAAATAAAATGCTGTAGTAGCTTTGCTATTGAATGGGATATTTGCATGTGCCAGAATGGGATATTTGCATGTGCCAGCAGATACTGGAATGCAAATTTCTATTTCATGAACAAATGCAGATTTGATATAAACAGGTTCCCAGTTCTAGAAAACATTTTGTTGTGCTAATGGCAGTGAGGACAGCAAACGCGTTAATGTCTCTCTGTTGTAACTTCATAACTTCTGGGTTGTTTGTGTCCTGTCTTCCCCTAGTCTCTTTGTGTGTGTGTGTGTGTTGTGGAAAGATAGGATTACATGAGCATTCATTTATGAAAAGCATTTCATCTGGCTTCTCAAGAATGTGAGGAAGTCATTCTTATGGGTTCATCCAGTAGGTAAAAATATAAATTCACTTATGAAAGTACTTTATATATGCAATACAGAAAACTGCAGGAGCCTGTTTCTTTGAAATCTTGAATGCAGTAGTGCCTTTAAGACCTTGAACTTGTGGTGGAATAGTAATATAGGCTCTTCTGGGGAATTTTGCTTTACCTATTTTTTTTTTTAACCTTTGCTTTTGCTAATGGCTTTACCTAAAATGACTGCTTTACATAAAGTGCAGGAGGGAAAATACTGACTTGTGAACATTCAAATAATTTTGTGAGAACAAAATGTTTACTTGACCTCTTTAATGAGGAAGGATTCTTCTCAGTTGAATGAGATCTGCTGTTACATGTCCTGCTGTCCAGTGAATTTGGGTATCCTCAAGTCTCCTCCCGTAATTCTGCTGGCAGCCTTGCCTCCTGACTTGCAGTCAGTTTTTAGTTTTCCCTACTGAAGTTCTTTAATTTCTTATCTGTTGAATATTCTTCAGGACAGAACTGAGACTGACTGTGTGCTGCTTAGGCAACTCCCCTGGTTCAAATTCCTGTGCTGCCATTCATAGCATATGCCTGGTATTTGCCAGTCGTTTGGTTGTTGAATAGAGACAGGCTGAGGACAGAGCTTTTGTTTGGAATTGCGCAGTCGAATTCACATGTTGTCCGTCCTTCTATGCATCCAGTCTCTGAGGCCGCTTAACATTCTAGGGTGGATCAGAATATACATGACTTTCTTCTCCAGTCCTTCATTTAAAAAAAGCTTTGCAACATCTGTTTTATCTGCATAGAGAACAGGTTGGTATACAAATCACCTGGAGTTATGGAATAAAATATGTCATCAGAATTTAATTCTATACTTTTGGACTTCAGCAGAGGATCAGAGCACTGAATATGCAAGCTTCTTACAATGCTCATTTTCAAGTTCATAAAGGTAATAGTTATTGCTGGTTTTCTTCTTAATTGAAGTCATGTGGTAGAATATGCTCAATAACTGCATGATGCTTTCTGCCTTCTAAGAAAGATGCAATCTATTCTAATAGCTTTAGACTCTCTGTCAAGAGGACCTGCCAATGGGCTGTTTTATAGATTTCAACATCTCCATTTTGCAGTTTTCCATAGATACTGATTTTGTTTTCCTTTTCTTGGATAAATACGAGTCACACACTTGAAATGAAACCAAAGCTAAAGGTCTATTAAAAGCTGAATTGAACTGGATTGTCTGCTTTCAGTTTGCTGCTTCCTTCTCTGATGATAAAACTTTAATCAAACTTTGTTTTAAGCTAGCAATAGGCTGACAAATCAGTGTTTTGTGTAGAGGTCTGCTAACACTCATTTGAGGAAGAGACAAGTGTAAGTTCTGTCTCTTAGGGCTCTTGTTTATTTCAGTAAAGACACTTGGTTGCCAAAGTCTTAGTTCTTGTTCTACATCACTTTATTCAAAACCAGGAGAAAAAGAACACATTTTATGTAATTTTTCACTAAAATCTACAGATCAAATGTTTTTTATCTAGGGAGAAGATGGTGAAGATATTAGTGTGAAGGAAAAATGTATCACATGTTGACGCTGACACTTTGATTATACTTAAAGTTAACTACGAGTTAAATATATTTGATATATAAACCATATGTGAGAAACACTCTGAAGCCAGTAATTTAGGCTCAGGTGAGGATCTCAGTGAAGTAGTAATTTATTCACGATTGCAATGGCGGGTGCCCCACAAGCAGGAGAGAGCGCATCTACTAGTTCCAAAACACAGTTTATATACCTTTTGATGGCAGGACCCTCCCCTGTTTCCCCACTGAGTGGGTAATCCAGGTTCACAATCTATCTGATGCTTCACAAACAATGCATGGCCTTCAGTTGCCGGCCTGTTAAATTTCAAATTTCTTTTGACATTTTTACTGTTTGAAGTGGTGATGTTTCTTCACTTATCTGACTTGACTTGACACCGTGATTTTCACCTAATTGTCCTAAGGAGTCTGGTGGTCTGCATTTTACAAGGTCACCTGCTTAAGCTTTCTTATCACTGTAAGCATATCTCAGTACCACATTCCTTCCTTCTAAACAATGTAACTCTGCAAAATCAACATTTCTATTCCTACACATATAAATATTATAAATCTATTGTATAAATATACTTACCAGACGTAAGTTAAATCACCCTATCTTATCATTAATATTAAAACACTAAGTGGGTAGCAAGGTTGTTCTACTGCACTGTAAAATGTTTTTATTTAGAGAAGACTTGAGAGGAAATTCTAAGGAAATGTTGATATTTATCACAAATGAGTGAGAATCCCACAAAATATTACTTTTTTTTCTAAGTCATAGAAATCTGTTTTTGTGGGGTTATTCATAGCTAAATGTACCTGTGTTTTGAGATGCTCAGCAAGATACAAGTCTAACTTGTCTATATGCACATAAACAGAATTAATCCCAACCATACAGCGTACCATAGCTGTACGAGAGGGTGCCAGACTTATTCTTCTGTTTCAATGCTTTCTATGAAAATAGATTTAAAAATCCTGAAGCTTAGAATGAAATTTGAGTTTGGCCATAGCCAAGTCCATATCACAGAATCACAGAATCACAGAATTTCTAGGTTGGAAGAGACCTCAAGATCATCGAGTCCAACCTCTGACCTAACGCTAACAGTCCCCACTAAACCATATCCCTAAGCTCTACATCTAAACGTCTTTTAAAGACTTCCAGGGATGGTGACTCCACCACCTCCCTGGGCAGCCTGTTCCAGTGTCTAACAACCCTTTCAGTAAAGAAATTCTTCCTAACATCTAACCTAAAACTCCCCTGGCGCAGCTTAAGCCCATTCCCCCTCATCCTGTCACCAGGCACATGGGAGAACAGGCCATCCCCCACCTCGCTACAGCCTCCTTTGAGGTATCTGTAGAGAGCAATAAGGTCGCCCCTGAGCCTCCTCTTCTCCAGGCTGAACAAGCCCAGCTCCCTCAGCCGCTCCTCGTAGGACTTGTTCTCCAGGCCCCTCACCAGCTTCGTCGCCCTTCTCTGGACCCGCTCAAGCACCTCCATGTCCTTCTTGTAGCGAGGGGCCCAAAACCGAACACAGTACTCAAGGTGCGGCCTCACCAGAGCCGAGTACAGGGGGACGATCACCTCCCTAGCCCTGCTGGCCACACTGCTTCTTATGCAAGCTAGGATGGTGTTGGCCTTCTTGGCCACCTGAGCACACTGATGGAGCCATCAGTGTATATTCAGCCGACTGTCCACCATCACTCCCAGGTCCTTCTCTGCCTGGCAGCTATAAAGATGCAAAGTGAAGGTTGAGTTTGTGCAGTTCAATGGTAGCCATGTGACCCACACCTGCTCTTGGCTGTAGTGCCAAGAAACATTCAGCTGATTCCAGTTACTGCTATCAAGGAATCAGAGTTAATAGACACATGAAATTATAAACATCTAACCTTAAGCATCCCACTGTGTAATGCACAGGGCTCTGAATGAATATAAACAACACTCACATGCCTGAAGCTATCCATTTTGCTGGGTGTTTTGTCCTATTTATTGGTTACATTTAAGTGGTAGCAATAGGCAAAAGACAGAAATAGGTAATAGTTGATTAGTTATAAACTGAAGAACACATAATGCAGTAATAACTTGTAAATAATGCTAGAAGATGACCTCTATCCTGTTATTTAGACCATGCCATCTAAAGGTGCCTTGTTTCATTGTCAGTCTCCTTAACCCAGGCAGCTTCCAAAGTACTGTCAGCCTTTTTCCATCTGTAGTTTCTGGTAGTGTCCAGGCCTGTCAGGTCAAGCTTTCCTTCTTGCTGAAGCCAGTGACTGGCTCCCATGTATGCTGTAAAGACAATTTTTGGTTGTATGTGTATCAACAGGACTGGCTTAAATGCCACCTATGCAAATTCCTGAAGGCATTATCATCAAGACTCCTACTGGCTGGTTTGTAGGTCGTAACTTCATGGCAGAAATTGTCTGTAATTACAGAAGAGAGAACAGTTTCTTTCTGCTTGACAAAGCTCCTTCAAAATGCTCCCATCATAAACTTAATACAGATGTTTGTTCCAAAAAGAAGCTTAATTTGAACCCCACGGTAAAGAAACTGAAGCCACGTGTAGCAGTGCCACCTAGCGTAGTCTGTCAATCGTTGGTTTTCAGGGTTAACAGATTTTACCCCTGTTGTGTCTCAAGTCTATCTATAATGGTAAATGTCCAGAAAACAAGCACCTATGCTGCAAAAAGGGTTTTAAAGGTGGTTCTCCTGAAATCCAGGTCAGAATATCTCCTTCCATGAAACTCTCTCTTAAACGTCTTTCTGCTTTGTTTCTCTGCATAACCAATGACGAAATACTTTGAAGTAATCCATATGCAAGAGACTATTTCCTTGTTGTCCAGTTTAGCTTTTAAAATGAAACAGATAGGTAGGATGAAGCCATGGTCTGACACTAAATACCAGCTTGATTTTGCTGATATTTATTGAGGATCACTAATACTTTGTAAGATTACTTGTGGAATAAAGTGCCACTTATTATGGCCCAAGTTGGTAGAATTTTCAATGCCAATCTACACAAAACCCAGTTTGGGAAGTAGTGGAGTAGAAATAAGGATTAAATTATAGGCTTCAAATGGTAAATGGTTTGTCCTCTGAGAATTCTGAAAAGAAATGGGTTTAAACTTGCTGTGGTTCTTAGCAAATTGTTGTAATTTATAACTCTCAGCCTAACAGCTGTTCTTGCTGTTAAGCTTCGGCTCCTCAATAACTACAGATACCCTCCACAAGTCTGAACCTTGTTGTGACAAATCAAGCCACTGAGTGGAGTTTTTATTTTCACTGCAATGCCTCTACCAATTAACTAATGAAATCTAGATGAGTTTATCTGGATCTTTGCCAGTTTTAAGGAAACAGGTTTACTTTTCTTTACCCTTCTAACCTCGAGGAAGTGCATCACTGCAGCTGAACCTGATGGGATTTGCTTGCTTTTTCTGGATTCCCAAAGGAAACACTCTCAGGTATAATTGCTGGGCTGATGGACTGGCACAGCATTTGCATTCTGACTTAGCTATTGAAACTTTTACAGTGTAGAATTGTTTATCTAGTGATGATTTGTTAGAGACAGGCACTTGTGAGGTCCACCCATGGACCATGGAAGGTCCTGTCTTGAGATCAGGTGTGCAGATAGACACTCTTTCCATCTGCTGATCCCAGCCATGCATGTGGAGAGCTCTGCCAACAAGGTATTTGAAGGAAAGATTGATAAGAAAGGCTATGAAGGTTACAGATCTACCATTACCCCAAATCTTCTGAGTGAATAACTTACAAGATATTGATCCTCAGAATACTGCAATGTCCTGCAGAACAAACTGCTCAAAGACATCTGAAGATGCTATAGCCCTTGAGTTCTTCCTTTGAAGGCAAAATTGTGTATGACACAGTATTGGTTACAGCCTGCTTACTTCATCTTCACCATGCTTACATCAGGAATGGTGGCCCTGGCACTAGAGTAATAGTAATTAATTTCATCTTTTCATCCAGAAAACAACTATGGACCTGAAAATTTAGGCACCCACTAAATTGTCTTTATGCTTTATAAGCCATTACACAAACCTTCAGTCTTGTATGTACCTCAGTATGATTTTTTTGACCTAATTTAGGGCTTTTTTCTGTACCACTTTGATCATTTTGATTAGGAGGATCTTGCATGCAGAAGCTCCTGAGCTGCATCCCACCAAAAGGGGATTATTGTTTAAGTTATTATCAGTGGAGAGAATAATCAGTGTTTCTGATTGACGTCAGTATTTCAGTCAACTTGCATCCTATAGAACAACTTCTTAAAACTAGTAGTTCCAGTTCAATCCAGCAATGTAGGCAGTTCTGGAAGCCTTGAAGTGGGAGGGCATCCAGGTAGCTTCAAGTTTGTGAGCCTAATCTATATTCTAAAAGTACATGACATCCTAAGATACGGGGAAGGGAGAACTGTGCTGTTGGTAAATGTGAATGTATTTGTTCTCATTCTGTGACTGCAATCAGTAACCTAGTAGAAAGTGACGGTTTATACAGAAAAGCAGGTGACCTAGTTCTTCCCATCCTTCTGTTAATATGCTTCCGTGATGTGAGTTTTATTACCAACTAATACGGAAATGTTTGAGGGGAGTAATTTAAATGTCGGTGTTGCATCACGGTTTTTTCCTGAGTTATGCAATAAAACGTTTTGGAAGTACAGCAGAGGTGGAGATGCTAATGGCAATGTCTTCCCACCACTGCAGTAGCCAACCTGGCTTGTTTTAGTAGCACAGTCTCAATTAAGTCCTTCTGCAGACCCCTTCAGGGCAGTCTTCTCCCACAGTCAGCAAAGCCAGTTGGCTTTGGAAGGGAGTTGGATTCCAAGGATTCTCATGTCTTTGCTTTTATTCCAAAGAGGCAACCACATCAAATAGTAAATGTATTCAGGTGGTTCTTCTAGATCTAGGTCTGACTTATGGATGCCAGACTGACATATACAGTAAGCAGGAGTTGTGATTTGGCCCAAAGACAATCAAAATACACAGCAAGTGCTGCATCCCAGAAGTTTCTGAAATCATGACTGGCAGATACTCTATCTCACACTGGCCTTGCATTGTGCAATGGAAGGACTCTGAGTTGTGAAGTGATGTACAGAGGGCTAAGGTGGAGCATGGTGGTGTATAACTAGAATATTTTTATTTTGTACTAATAAAAGATTTTCCATGGAACCTACCAGGATTCTTACTTGAAAAGTTACCAACTTGCTGGGAATTTTTGAAAGCTAGAAAAATTTGCCTGCTCCCTTCCAGATGAGTGTTCTGCTCTGTCCAATTAAATCCTGCTGATGGTGTTCCCTCCTGTTCTGCTTTTCAAGTGAAAGCAATCTGCTCAGCAGTTGCTGAGCTTGATTATTTTTGAAGACTTTGAAGACTTTTTTTTTGAAGACTTTACAGGGAAAATTCAGATGTTGTATAGATGTGAAGATGAAATGTGGCTGTGGTAGAGCTGAATCAGAGCAGAGCTCCATCTTTAAGGCGGTGACAGGCTTTAAATAGGGATCCTGTGTGGAGCTTTAACTCCCACCACATGCAGCAAGAATAGCAGTGTTTCAAAATAGGTGGTCCTTTTCAAAGTTTTCAAAGTAATAGTTGCTGTCTGACTACAGTCAAGGCAAAATTGTGGGGAAAATGAATTGTCAATGCCTGCTTAACAGCTGTGCTCAAGTATTTCACAAGCAGATCAGAAATCTGATGACTTGTAAGATATGTCCCCTCATGGTCCTCTGCATGAAGTTCAACACTTAGCAGTTAATTTCCAGGAAGCAAAATAAATGAATGATCTTTTGAGGCTACACTCACTTATTGATTTTTTTCCAATTCCCTGGAAGGAAGTTTCTTCCCAGTCAAAACCAAATCAGCCACATATGCCATGGTGTGAATTCTTCTGGATTTCAGTGATGATGGAGCAGGTGGTGATTAGTGGTGTTCAGCCCATGCCATATTTTATTGTAACATAGCATAAAATCTCAAAACATCTCTGAATTAATAAAAATAAGAGAGAGAACATCCCATATACTTGATAAAGAAGTTAAGTTTTCGTACCAGATGAGGCTGGAAAATATCTGAAGCTGAAAATCACATTTTGCTTTCATGCTTGTAAGCAAAACACAAGCAATTAGAAAACTAGACTACTGTATATAGCAAAAGACAAATATTTTCTGCCTGACTATTTGCAGCAGAAGTGGGCATAAACAAAACAAGACAGTGCCCAGATGTAGAATGCATCTCTTTCCTGTGACCAGCCTTGTTTTTTCCCCTGGCTGATGACTAGATAAGAAATGGTTATAATAAGATTTCAAGCTGACTTCATGGGTTGCAGGAGCTCCCCCTGTACTTGGCTGATCTGTTGATTTATGGCCTGAACAATCTGATTAAACTTTTCACAGTGAGCCTAGGTATGGTAGTGATATTAGGACTGGACAGACTTATCTGAATATTGCCTTGGGCATCGATATTGTGTAGGCACAAAATAAGAATTAGGTGAAGATGGATAAGTCCTCCCTCTGAGCAGGCATGACTTGCTTTCTATAATACCTGAGTCAGCTTTAAACTGCCTGACTTGGGTACAGCTGTGCTTTGCTTTTATTTTACTTTCTGGCATTAGCATATCCTTAGTCACAGCATCTTGCTTTGAGATGCTACCATGCATTCCAACTGAGTATAATTTAACATTTACATTTTTAGCTAAACTTAACATCCCCAGAGGCTTGAGTTTGGACACTTTTTAATTAAAGAATTATGATGGCAGGCAAACAGTATTTTTCCCAGGCTGTCTGCTGCTGATGCAAAGTGGCACACTCTGCTTCTACTCAGCGTAGGGTAATGCCCTACCAAGGGGTTTGCACATTTCAGTAGCAGAGTCTGCATGGAGCTCCTTGATAATTAGTCATCTGTGTAATGGGAACTACTTGAAGTCTTGGCTGCAAGTCTAAGGAACTACTAATTAAAAAAAAAAAAAAAAAAAAAGAAAAAGAAAAAGAAAATCACTCTCACACAACAACTTGGATACAACACTTTAAGTTAAAGGACCAATCCCTATTCATGTTAGGAGCTTAGGTGGCTGTATATAATGGTTGTGGCTATGATGCCATTACCTTTATTGATGTAGTAGGCAGGGTGGAAGTATTTTTGACTCCTTTGTTGTGAACGGGTAACATATAACTGCATCTCCACTTTCGTTAGTAAAGCACAGCTGTGTTTATTCTGAGTACAGAATTCAACACACTTCAGTGTCATGGAAGACATTCAAGGCTTTGTATTCTGTACAAAAAATGTTTCAAATGAAATCTGTTTTATTAAAAACAGCCTATCCCAGTTGCCTCTACAGAAAGTCAACAGGTGAGAGTCATGAAAGCCAAGCTGATGATAGTATTGAAGGGAAAGAGGGAGAATTGTGAATAACAAAAATGCATGTGCAGGGTCATTTCACGTGATCTCAGTGCGAAATTTCAGTGTATAAAACATTGGGTTCAATGTGGAGCCTTACTCATTAAGAAATGTAGGTGCATAGTGTCTGTGAAGGTGTTAGCTTGCTTGCTGGAAGATGGGTACACGGAGCCCAGTCACTGTTCAGAAGAGAAAGGATAGGAAGTAACACCCACTGTCCGTTCTGATATTTTAATCACAATGATATCCTCTTGTCAGTAGAAATTCTACTGAAAAATGTGTAGCTTTGTCAAAATGTGCACAAGATATAGAGTGAAAAATTTTTCATGATTATATATTATGATTATGTATATATATTATATATATAATATATATATTATGATTATATATAGAGTGAAAAAAATTTCATGAAAAAAATAATAGGATTTGGACTCGTACCTTCTACCACAGTGCCAGAGAGCCCTGAAAGTAATTTGGTTGACATTTACAGGAAATGTGAGCAAGTGCAAAAATAATTAGTGCATAAGCACTAATGAAGTCAGATTTTCCTGTCTTTGCTTTATTACTATCTTAGATCATTAAAAACACTGGCATATTTGGGGGAATAAAAGTAGTAATATTTATGCATCTGTCAGAAGCCTACCTACAAGTGAAGTTATCCACATTTGAAAAAAAAAAAAAAAAAGGCAAACTAACTTAGAAATGTTATGAGACTTCCCTAGATCACAAATAGGACATGTGTTTGGATTCATTTTCATTATCAACAATAAAGGTAACCAATCTAGCAGAGTACTTTCCTTTGCTAGTGAATGCCTTCGTTTTTCTTTTTCTATAACTTGTAGAGAAGTGACAGGAAGATCTTCTCAATGTTAGATCTACAATAGACTAGAGCAGAGAATTAACTTAAGGAGTTTTTATCTTTTTGCTTTGCAATGCTTCTGGACAATGTGACTAGGTAAGCATGGCAATTTTCATAACTCTTCTGTTCTTCTTCTCTTCTAAACTTACTAGCTAGTGAAGTTCCTCTAATGGGTTCTCCTGAAACTCTGAAGTTCTTTAAAATGTAAGCAGTTCACGTCTTTTAAGACAACAGAATGTAAAAATAAAATATTTCTGTTTTCATGTGTACTTAAGGAAGTAACTTTGAGGTTTTGAGCTTGGATTTTTGTTTCTGCTTAGTGTTGTAAATTGACAAGCCAGTGCACAGTTCAAGTTCATTATACTGATGTATGGGATGTGTTGAGAAACTCTGGATATTGTTTTTGAAACTGGGGCCTAAGCACTTCTCAAATTTCATCATTTCTTCCCAGGAGAGAGCAATAAAAAGAACTATACAGAAGATTACTAGTAACCTTTTTTTCAACCTGAATGCATTCAGTCTCCAACAGCACCGATTCTGCCTGATCTTAATGCATTAATGCATATTTCTATTGCTTTATGGCAGTGCCATGACCTGTGCTGATCATTCTGAAAACTCTGTCTAGGCCAATTAAAATCATTACTAGATTTTAGTAGGTTAACATGAAACCAGTGTTCAATGTTCAAATGTTCTAGAAGATGGAAGGAAATAGAAAATAAATTAGCAGCAACTAATCTTTGTTGCATGTCTGCCTTGAAAATCAAGTGAGATTTTTGAAAGAGGGTGATGTAATTTGGAAGGTGGGAGGTCAGTGCTGGGAAGGGAAGAAGTAGGGGTACTTATTTTGCTTTACTTGTATCTTAAAAGAATTAAGCCCTTTGCTGATCAAAAGAAGCACTAGCTGGTGTTAATTTTTTTCTTTCTTTCTTTCTTTGCAGTTCATTGTTAATCAGGGCTATATTTGAAAGAAGCTTTGCGTGTGCTGTGAAAGAAAAAGTTGGTACCTCAGTACAACCATATCTTTACAGTCTTAGTTTCTTTTGCATCTTTATAAACCTGTGTGATGGGGCTTGTGGGAATAATTTGTTTTTGTTTTTGTTTTTTTAAGAGTTACATTGTTTAAAGGTAAGGAATGTGGTATTAAGATATGCTTGCAGTGATAAGAAAATTAAGCAGGCGACCTTGTAAAATGCAGACAACCAGACTCCTTAGAACAATTAGGTGAAGATCATGGTGTCAAGTCAGATAAGTGAAGAAACACTACCACTTCAAACAGTAAAGAAGTCAAAAGAAATTTGAAATTTTACAGGCCGGCAACTGAAGGCCATGTATTGTCTGTGAAGCATCGGATAGGTTGTGAACCTGGATTACTCAGTCAATGGGGAAACAGGGGAGGGTCCTGGTCATTGAGAAATGAAGTATATAAACTGTACTGTGTGACTAGTAGGTGCACTCCTGCTTGTGGGATACATGCCATTGCAATCACAAATAAATTACTACTACACTGAGATCCTCGCCTGAGCCTAAGTTATTGGCTATAGAGTGTTTCTCACAGGCTGAGCACTAAAGCCTCAAGATAAAAGGTTACTTACATTCCACTGTGTGGGTGTGGGGGGCCCTTGACTGCCAAGGAAAGCATCTAGGACTTAGCAATGGTGGTTAGCAGGGGATCACTGGTAGAACAGGGATGGTGCCAATTACATTCATGCACTCAAGATTGTTTTGCAATCAAGTCATTGCCTGAGCCTTCTGACTTAGGCTGAGAGATTTTGGCTTGACTTTCTGAAAAAATAAGAAGCTGAGAATGTCCCTATTGACCTGCAAAGCCCCAGGAAGACTTTGCTTAAAGACACAGGCATTTGAAAATGTGCCAGCTAACAAAATGAAAGACCATCTGAAATGGAGACAGGGAGCCTACTGTATGTGTGCTCCTATCCAGCAGCCTTGTTGTCAGCTGCAGGACTGTTTCTGACATGTCCTGCCTGCTTTACAGCCTAATGAAAGAGGTTTGATTTTTAATAAATACTTCCTTCTTTATAATGCTTGCCCATCTCTGATTTTCTCTACATAAAGAGGAAGATGGAAACTTCTAATGTTCCCTTGGGAAAGGTCACTGAGAGTGCAACAATCACTACCAAAGCATTTAAAAGTTTGAACTTATACTTAACTTTCTTCTTTATATAAAACTATTTTCTTCAGCACAAAAAAAAAAAAAAAAAAAAAAAAAAAAAAAAAAAAAGCTGCGATAGAACTAAGTCTAGGATCTATGGAAACAACATATGTTATTTCTGTCACGCAGAAAGACCATGTTCTTCTCGCCCTACCCCACTCTATGCTTCATGCTATACAAAATGAATTTTAACTTTGACAAACTGCTTCCAAATTTTATTTTTGCTTTTAAATACTTAGTTCAATTAAAAATGCATTTTAAACACAGCACTTGAATTCAGCAGCTGAAAGGAATGGGTTCTGCTTTCACTACTTTCATTAGCATTGTAGACTTAATTTTCATTTTTGTATTTCTTTGCTTACCTTTCAGATTTTTTTAATTTAAGTAGAATTTTACCATTTGATTACATATACTACCTTGATTCCGTTAGTATACAGTAACTTCTTCCAGTTGGTATAGTCTTTAATGAAGTATATCCTTTAATGAACTTGTTAAAGTGGTGACAGTTTTAGTGCCTCTGTCAACTTCCTTTGACACTGTCTCTATGTTGCTGCTGTTGAAGAGGAAAAAAAAAAAAGAATCAGGCAGCGGTTTGGATACTGAGGTCTTCAGAGAATACCAAATGGAGGGTGTACAGTAGTTGGCCTCTGCCACCAGTTCCTAGTTGGACAGATGAAAAAAGCTCAAAGAGAAACTGAAATGAGAATACAATAAAACCTTAAATAAATCACTGTAGGCTCGTGTTGTGGTTTAACCCAGCCAGCAGCTAAACACCACACAGCCGTTTGCTCAGCCTCCTAAATAGGCATTTAAACTGCAATTTAAAAAATGTAATGCTTTAAACAGAACTGTATCAATCACTGTCACTTTGTGATGTGATTGCATTGTCAAAATAAATGAAATGTTCGTAACCTGCATGCTATAAAGGAAAATTCAACCAATTGCCAGTGAAAACAAATGGCAGTGCAGTGAGATAGAACCCCTAAACTCATACTCCTTCTCAAGATTAATTAGTTGCTGTCAAAAACATCAGAACAGTGTGCATAGGCTCATTTAGGTCTCCAGGGCACAATGGAAGATTAATGGCCTATATTAAATGTAATAACTTTCATTGACCAAATAAGAAAGAATGTTCTTTTATCTATCAGAGCTGTGACCCACCTTGTTCTTCGGGATCTCCCTCCATGGGCTCTTAGGCAACTTCCTCCATCAGTCCTGTTCCACCTCCACTGAGGAAATGATACATCTCATTACTGTCTCTTTTCTAGTACATGGCTGTAGCAGACAGTTCTCATATGACCACCAGCAGCTAGATCACATTTTCCCAATACTGTTCTTAAAATCTAGCCAGTTATGCATCTGATGCTTTTGGACTATCAATGGCAGAAGCTACTGTGTACCAACAAGAACCCAGTTAATTTCTTTCTGACATTTTTTTTTAATGGCTATGAGATCAGCATGTTCAATTATTTCTTATTCTTCCTGCCTCTTTGCCAGGTTCATTCTGTATAAAACTACTGTATTGAGCCCGTTCATGCAGATACTTCATTAAGCGTATGGAAATATTGGAAAGATTTCTATTATCACAGAATTTCTAGGTTGGAAGAGACCTCAAGATCATCGAGTCCAACCTCTAACCTAACACTAACAGTCCCCACTAAACCATATCCCTAAGCTCTACATCTAAATGTCTTTTGAAGACTTCCAGGGATGGTGACTCCACCACCTCCCTGGGCAGCCCGTTCCAGTGCCTCACAACCCTTTCAGTGAAGAAATTCTTCCTAACATCTAACCTAAAACTCCCCTGGCATAACTTTAGCCCATTCCCCCTCGTCCTGTCACCAGGCACATGGGAGAACAGGCCAACCCCCACCTCTCTACAGCCTCCTTTAATGTACTTATACAGAGCAATAAGGTCACCCCTGAGCCTCCTCTTCTCTAGGCTGAACAAGCCCAGCTCCTTCAGCCGCTCCTCATAGGACTTGCTCTCCGGGCCCCTCACCAGCTTCGTCGCCCTTCTTTGGACCCGCTCAAGCACCTCGATGTCCTTCTTGTAGCGAGGGGCCCAAAACTGAACACAGTACTCGAGGTGCGGCCTCACCAGAGCCGAGTACAGGGGGACGATCACCTCCCTAGCCCTGCTGGTCACAGTGTTTCTGATACAAGCCAGGATGCCGTTGGCCTTCTTGGCCACCTGAGCACACTGCTGGCTCATATTCAGCCGACTGTCCACCATCACTCCCAGGTCCTTCTCTGCCTGGCAGCTCTCCAACCATTCCTCTCCCAGCCTGTAGTTCTGCTTGGGGTTATTGCGCCCCAGGTGCAGGACCCGGCACTTGGCCTTGTTGAACTTCATACAGTTGACCTCAGCCCATCGGTGCAGCCTATCCAGATCCTCCTGCAGAGCCTTCCTACCCTCGAGCAGATCGACACACGCACCTAGCTTGGTGTCATCTGCAAACTTACTGAGGGTGCACTCAATGCCATCATCCAGATCATTGATGAAGATGTTAAAGAGGACCGGCCCCAGCACCGAGCCCTGGGGGACGCCACTAGTGACTGGCCTCCAACTGGACTTGGCTCCATTCACCACAACTCTTTGGGCCCGGCTATCCAGCCAGTTTCTAACCCAACGAAGCGTGCGCCAGTCCAAGCCAAGAGCAGCCAGTTTCTTGAGGAGAATTTCTGGTTGATGTTCTCCTTTATTAGTGAACTAGTAAATAGCTTTAGATGTACTCTTCTGCTGAGTGATAGAACTACATACCAGAAATGTGTTCTCCTAACATCTTTGTTTCTATACAGAAACAAAATTTGATTATTAAATAAAAATGCTATGAAACCTTTGTCAATTTTTTTTTTTCCATGAACAGAGGCCTCCTCAAGGAATTCTTACCTTACTACTGTCTTGGCTCTCTTGAACATAATAAATCCATACCAGGCCCAAGGCACAACTGATAACCTTCCACAGGATTAGTACAAGTGCCTAAATGCTCAGAGCTCCAACAATGGCTGCACTCCGCTGGAACCAAGAAACTGCTGGGTGAAACCATGGCAGGGCTTAGATGGAAGGGAAGTGACTTTGTCAAGAACAGACTCAGCCTATGAATAAGAGAAAAGTAACTGGTTGTATAGCTTTCGATAACAAATCAAAATTTATTTATAGTACTTCCAAATACAAGCTCTTTTGCAGGTGTTTAATAAACACAGCAAAACTGTTCCCAAAAGCTGATGGTGATTTTGTAGGTGAATGGAACATAATGGCTTAACTCTTGTTCATTTAATACAAGGTGTAATGTGAAGAATATTTTTGTAAGGAATAATACACTGAAATATTGTGGCTGTGTATGTTGTTTTGTTTAATTCTATATGGCTTTATCTGCTTTAATTTGTTCCTATTGTTCTTCACCTAGCTGCTGTTATCTTTGTTCACTATAACAGTTCCTTATTATGCAAATAGGAGCAAGAGCTTTTAGCTGAATGGAAAAAAAGATGGGTGTACAAAATATTCCCCAAAAGCCATGAATATTTAATGAAAGGAAGATGAGGCTCATCTAGAGTTGTTACAGAACCAAACTATAACAGCATTAAAAATGCATAGCTGTATATTTTCTACAAAGGCAGCACCTGAAGTTTGTAGGGAGTTGTCTAATGGTCTGGAAGTGGATGTAGAGATGCAATGTGTGCATGAAGATAAATGGAATAAGGCAGGATGGTTGAAGTGATCTTTGATTTGCTGTTAGTGGGATAGTTCTTTGACAAAGAAAATCATTCAGTTGAATGAAGCACATTGATATATTGAAATTAGAGATGTGGTTGGAAGGTAGCTCTTCAGATCATTTGGTCCAACCACTTCTGTGAAGCAGAGCTATTGTTATCATTAGACCAGATCAGCTGTAGCTGTGTCTAGCAGAGGCCTGTGAAGATGGAGATAGTAGTTAGGTGTGATGCTAGGTTGCTGCTCCGTGGGGAGAGGAGGAATGGTGTCCCTGCTTGAGCAGGTGGAGGTCACCTGGTCCAACCAGAGGTCCCTTCCAATCTCAGCCATTCTGGCGTTTTAGGATGAAGGAAAGGGGAACATGCCTTAATTGAAAGTTTTTTCCCATAAATGCTGGTGAGTGAATGCAATTTTGCAACCAGGTCTATCATCTTTACAATTAGTATTGCACAGTGACCTCTCTGAAGATATAACAAAATGTGCTAGGGGGTAGGTATACTGGTGTTGATTAAGCAGTATGACTTATAAGATGCTACGTGAACCTTGAAGAATTTTATCCCCCCTTAAGATTGTTTAAACTAAAAGAAAGTGAAGAAACTAACTGTAAAGCCAGAAAATCACCCCAGCAGGGAAGCTGGGAACACAAGAGGAAGGAAATGGCATGAAATGAAGAGAGTGGTAGCTTCAGGTCTGAGCAACTTCAAGGAACAACTCCAGTTCTATGATAATATGAGGTTATTTCTGAAAGTCAAAACTCAGGATTCTGTACAACTCTTAAATCTCCCCTATCTTCTCCTGAGACATGACTCAGAAAAGTCTTCAGACAGCTGGGAGAACTGAGCTGTTTCAAGTTTCTTTGTTTTGTTTTTGGTAACTTTTTTCCTACTTTGTAATCAAGAATGTAATATTCTGTTTTGCTAGATTTAACTTGTTTGCTTTTTTGAATGTCTAGCATTAATGATAGCCTCACACAACTGCCAAAAATAAACCATATTGCCTCTTTCCCAAACTAGCTGTATTTATTGTAGTGGAACAGAGAACTTGAAACCCAGAAAAAGTTCAGGAAGCTAATTTGTTTATAGTTTCTCTTCAAGCTTCTCTCCAAGGTTGGTTTAACAGCTAATATGACCATGTTTTGAACAGGAGAGAGGAATAGCACCTAGTAAATGTGTTCCCTGACAAGGACAAGGCAGAATACAATTCACAGAATCACAGAATCACAGAATTGTCTAGGTTGGAAGAGACCTCAAGATCATCGAATCCAACCTCTGATCTAACTCTAACAAGTCCTCCACTAAACATATCACTAAGCTAAATTCCTCTGACTGCCACTTCATGTATTTCATACAGTCCAATTTATGCTATGTTCTGTAAACCCAAGAGCGGTAAGGGAGGGGAAGAAGGGAAGTAGCTGTTATTTTTGATTTCCAAAGATTTTTTCACTTTTCCACAGATGGTGTAATACCTTTTGATCTTCTGAAACTTTGTAGGCAGATGAACTTCATCCATTTTAAACTTCATAAAGGAGAGTTGTCAGGAAAAGACTTCTTGGAAGGTCTGAAAGAGTAAGGTAAAAGATGATCAAATCATTGAGTGAACTAGCATAGGAAATAATCCTGCTCTTCTATGAAAACTGTACATACTTATGTATGAGTGTTTCTAACACCATATGGTATGTTTCCATGCAATGTCTATTGATGATACCTCAAGGCAATGTTAAACAGGAGTAGTCTGGTGAGTGGTAAAGAGGATGGTTAGGGAGGGTTGTTTGCATCTTCCCTCTCTTCCCTTATCCATTCTTATTAACCTTTTTTTGCTTGTCCTCTAATTTCAAGGCATGTCTAAGTGGATAAACTGTTGTAGGGAGTAAGCAAACAACACACTGTTCATTGCCTGCAGTTGTGCATTTAATGGTGTTTTTCATATCAGCCTAGGCACCCAGTTTCATTTTTTTTCCTCTCATTAGACTGAATGTATATTTTTCATAGTTAAGCATAGTCTGCAGGAATGCAAATCTCTGTGTTTTGGGGATGTGGGAGGGATATCTGGAACTTAGTGTTGGATGTCTGGAACTTAGTGTTGTGCTCTTTTTTTCTGAGACCCAATCCTTCCATAATTAGAGAGGATTGTGGAGAATGTACCAACAGTTATAGAAAACTATCTGGATAGGATTTTATGTCTTTTCCTGCAATCAAACCTGTTATTAAATGCGACAAGCTTCTCAGTCTAGAAGAAAAGTCCACTGCCTACAGGTTGAAATCCTCAACATGGCAACATGGAAAAAAAACTCAGTAATTTTGTATTTTGTGCTGTATTTCTATGGCCATAGTTCCAAGAGAGATTACCCTTTAGATGTCTGTGAATGTCCCAGTTCAAGGCTTGTGTGAGTTTTCCATTAATACCAGTTGTCACTGCACTTGCTCTGCCAACAACACAACTACAAGAAGGAGCATTCAGGAGGATCCAAAGGGTGATGTTTGGATTGTGGAAGCATTAGATTATAGGATTTGTCAATAAAAGAAGTAGGCCTGTCATCATAGCCTGTCAGTACAGACTATGGGAGAAGCTTTATTTGTTTATCTAACATATATATGTAGTTGCACCATTGGCAATGCTATCCAGAGGCTAAATTTGATTTGAGGCTCTTCCAATGGAAAATTAAAAGATCTAGGAGACTGATTATCTTGAGACCATGCCTAAGTGATGTGCTGCTAGGATTTGCATACAAGCATAGCGGTAATATGCTGATGGAGATTCCTTTGCCTGAAACCTTCTACTAGTATGTACTTACAGTCTCCTCATATTTTTGGCACACCCTTAAAATTCCTGCACACTTGTTATGTTTCTCATCTAACTGTTGCATATTGAGCAAGAGTCAGCTTGCAAGTAGCTTTTCTTAAAGGGAGTATGGATAGCATTGAGTTTACTTGCAAAGGGCTCCCAGGAAAAAAGTAAACTCAGGAAGGAGAAAACTGTCCCTAGAGAAAGGATAACTTCTGATATGCTGAGATGTGTGAGGTTTGAGATGCAGAAGATATGAATAGACCCCAAATAGTGTGAAGGTATGAATTGGTGGTATGGTTGGTGTATAAGAACTGTTTTGTTAATACAACCTAGGGAGCATCTACAATAATTCTTTGTTGTACTAGATATCTCACTTTACAGCTGTATGTAATAGCAAAAGAAATTCTACTTAAAATATATCTAGATCCAGTCTCGCTGCTGTCTCTTCATGACGATGACACCTAGGGAGCACGGATATCCACTACCCCTTCGCAGAGAGACAATACTCTCCTCTGGGAGAGGGGTCAATGCTTCAGGCAAATGCAGACTGTGGTCTGTTTAGCAACTTTAGCAAAGCTTGACCTGGCTGCTGAGGCAGGAGCTCAGACCTGACAGGTTTGTAACTAAGCTCCCTACTGAAGCAGAATCATGTTGTTAGGCAGCACTCTGGATCTTACCTGCAAGCATGACCTAACAGCAATCCTGTGGGTAGAGCTGGAGGGGAAGCAGAGGACATCAAATGCCCTGACCCTGTGGAAAGCTGCCAGGTTCTCACTGCTAACCTGTGAGTCACAGCTGGATGTTGTGCTCAGACTGGAGAGCAGCCCCAAGTAGAGTATGAATTTAAGGGCAAGGACTGTTAATTCATTTTTCCTTCTTGTAATGCTCTGCGTGGTTGGGCTTTCCTTTTTTACTTCTAGTTTTATTGATGTAAGTAAAATATTTCTTCTCCCTGCCTTCCATCTCATGAATTAAGCTCCACCTTTTTAATAAAATATATATCAAGTTTTAAATGAAGAAGGCTGCTGTTGCTCGGCAGCCCTCTCCTATGTCCTGACAAGGGGTAGAGGATGCCCCCGTTGAACACATGCAGAACAGAGGGCTAGACTGTCCACAAGACACAAGGGGCTGGACCCTTGTCCTGGCTTGGAGCAGAAAGAGACGTCTGCCCCCAACACCCACGGTGCCACCTACCCCCATGGTGTCCCTGGGAAATAGATTTGAGGCTCTCACGGAGGTTGCAGAAGAGGCTGAGGGTCTGGATAATAGTCCAAACCTGGGAAGAAACCCTGAGAAGAGAGTCAAGATTGGGGGAAGTGCAAAACATTTGGATCGGGGCCGGATGGAGCACCGCATTGTAACTTGTGCCACAAAAAAAAAGAAACAGAGTCCTGGTGACTGGGGACACCTTGCTGAGGGGCACTGAGGCTCCTATCTTATGATCTTTCGAGGTCCCTTCCAACCCCTTCTGTTCTGTGATTCTGTTCTGTGAAGACACCTGAATAACAGGTAACAGGAAGAACACTTCTTTCTCAAATAAATAAATATCCTTTTAGGAGCCTTTTCTCAGTGTAGAACAAGATCCAAGGCAGTAGAAAGTCTGAAAAGAAAAACACTTAAATCAACCCATTTACTGGTTATTTCAGTGTATCTGTCTTTTAATATATATATATATATGTCAATAGGGATTCATTTTTGATAAAAAGCTAATAATACACACAAGGTAACCGGCACAAAGTTGAATCTAACCTCAAGATTCTGTCTAAGTGAGAGTCTGATTTATTTATTTATTTATTTATTTATTTATTTATTTATTTATTTTGGAACCTTAGCCATTAGTGCCTGCAGCTTTGCAAGTTAATGTCAACAGAGTCAGGAACAGCTCTGGACCCACAAAGGCAGAAAAAAAAAAAAAAAGAAAAAAAAATGGACAAAGTGAACCACGAAAGGGGGAGAAGAGGCATCAGCTCTTTGAGCTGCATTAACTGCTGCAAGGTGCAAGTCTCCTTGATCCTTAATTAAAATAACACAAGTAATAGTTAGAGTTAGATATGTAGCTTTTGCAAAGGAATGCAAACATAGAAAACTTAAGTAGAATGGATGTTTGGGCTTGTTTTGCTTCAGATGAATGCAGGCAGAAATGAAAAAGTCTTAAACACCAAAATCTGGTTTAATTTTTCCATTTACTTGGTCTAGCAGTAGACTGGTAATGTTTTGACTTGTGAAGCTATGATCTCTACTGTAAACTGCCTAGTCCTGCTAGTACTTGCTTGTTATCTTCTAAATCAGTGACTTTTTTGCTAGGAAGATTCTCATACATTTTATAGATGGGATCTATAAAATGTAAACTGTGAGCTGCAAAGAGAAAGGAGGTCAGAACCCTTCTGGGGTGTCAAATATATATAGAAGCCAAACGGTCAGCATGCAATCTGATCGTGTCACTTCAGGACATTCAGTGTCTTAAAACTGAGAAAGGAGAACTTAGTTCTCCTTTCCTGTTGTAAAAGTCTGGATGTAATTGACCTGAATGCACCCGCTGCATTGTTAGAGTTAGCCTTATGGCTGGGCTTTTCACTAACTGTGTTTTTTTCTAGTTTGTTTGTTTGTTTGTTTGTTTCTAGATTGTGTTTGTTTCCTAGTGTTCTCGTGGTAGCTGTGAAACAACATAAATTCTGAATTTTCTGGTACTTGACCAAAATTCTGGCATCCAGTTTAAATTTCCACCCAACCTTAAGCACAGTCACCTCCCAACTTTTTTTTAATGCAGTGGCACTCATTGTTTTGCATTAAATGGACCTTATGTTAAGCTCATGCTTATTCTTCTGTTCATGCCTCTCTCCATTAATTCACAGTTTGGGAGTCAGTTTCCCAATGGGTTTTCTTGTCAGAGAGTTCTCTATCCCCCAAATCTGAGATGGAATAAGTGGCTGAAATAATAAATTGAAAATTCTCAATGAAGCACACATCATATGATGCTTCATGAGAGAAGTGGGATGCTGTAATACTTTAAAAAGTATATAATAAATAGCAAGACAGGACTGGCAGATGTAGTAGTTCATTGTATGCTAGCTCAGTCTGAATCTTCTAAATGTTGTTTTTATTCTACTGAAAGAGGATTTTTTTTTTTTAATGTCTGGGGTTTGTTTCTTCTTGCCCAGCCAACAGATGACAAGCAGCCCTTGGAACTTCTCTAATTTCTCACTAAAGTTTTGTCCAGTTCACTTATCCTGGAAAAGGATCCAAATCTCCTTGTGTAAAAGTAATCTAGTAGCAAAGGTTTTGTCCATTTCAAGTTAGGCTCTAATAATTGAATGCAGAGATAGGAAGGTAAAACATATATCAAGTAGAAGGAAATCAAAAGAAGGAAAGCAAAATAATATGGCAGAGAACCTACTGCACTATTGCGTGTAAACCAGATTGCTGGAGAGGCAGTGAGTCTTCTCCCCGGTGTGTGACAGTCAAGTAGAAACTCCTATGTAATGATAGCGTGTTGTTAGAGTGGTAACTCACTCAGTCTCAAATATCTGCTGTCTCTAGGAGGAGAAGAGTAGTCATCCATTCAGGAAAAGAAAATGTAATTGGGTCAGTGTTTAGCTATTGGTAGCTGTTAGCACCTGGGTTATCCACAAGGTCTGATAGCTCTCCAAAAGGAGTTCAGTGGAATGGCAAAAATGGAATTGCAGCTGGGAAGTGTATGTGACAAGACAGTGAGGGCTGCCAAACACTATGCAATATCATTAGCACGGTAGCTTCCACAGATCTGCACTGCATTCTCAAATAAGTCCTTCAAAACAAATTTTAGTCCTCATTGTAAATCTGAAGTAGAAACATGGACAAATTAAAGCTTTTCTTTTGCTTTCCAGCTGGAAGTATCATCCCAGAAACTTAGTGGCTCATACTATCCAGACTTTGTACTCCTTAGCAGCATGAAGCTCTTTCATTTTGATGAAGAATGCTGTGTGGGGTATGGTTGAGGTACATGAGATTTCAAGTCGTGTGAAATCTTAACAGCAGAAATGAAGGCCTTGAATATGCATTTCGATAGCATTAAAAGCGTGAAACCATTTGTGCATAATGCAATTCTTCCTTCCTCCTTTTCCCAGTTTTGACTTGCAAGACAGCCAAGAAAGCACTCCCAAGAGCTCTCCACAAAGTCTGAATCATTCACAAACCTGTTTTAACTTCTTAACAGATTTAAAATAACTTCTGAGACTATGCATGTGCCAAAAAATACATTGCAGTTGTTCATGCAATGTGTTTTTAAAACAAAACAAAACAGATTGACCTTTTTTTAACTTTGCGTGTACATGTATTTCAGGAAGAAGGATCAAGAAAACAGTGCCGTGGTGGTTTTATATGGGAAATGGCATTAGAATACTTGCATTTAGCTTCCTGCAGCGATAAATACTAAGAAAACTGTAAACAAACATTGGGAGTTTTTTATAGACAGGATACTAATTAGACATTTCATACTGGTTTAAGGTTAAGTTTTCACCGTGGGGGGAATTGGATTCCTTAAGGGATCAAATGTCTGCTGAATGCTTGATTCTAATAAGCAGCTTGCACTTTAGAGTGATCGGCTATTTGAGAATTAATCTTTTCCTTGCAGAGAACCATCCAAAGTGTTTTCCACTTAAACTCTCTTGTATAAATATTTGCATTTATTCAATTATGAATGTTCAGTTTTACATAGAGCTGTTTTGATTAGTTAATGTAATCATGGAATTTACATAAATGTAGATGGAAGGCAGTGTAGCTCCTAATTTCCTTCTCGCTGTCCTACATGCTTTTTAATTCTATGCACCAGGAGAGAAATGTATACTTTGTATTGCTAGTTGTAGATATTGTGATTTGACTACAAGTATGGAGGCAAGATTTATAGGCTGTCTGACTGCATTTAGTTTTGTTAGCTAACTATGTGTGTAGAGTGCAATGTACTAGAAAAAAGTTACTTAGGGGGAAAAAAAAAAAACACAAAACTGCAATGAAAAGTGGTCATCTGAGAGAATGGAACTAGTTATATTCTGTTGGGAAAGAATTGGTTTTTGGGATTACCACTGCAATTGGGTTATAAAGGGTGGGAGGAACTGATGTTAACATTGTTACCCAAAGGAAATTATTCCTGTTCGATGTAATGACTGAAGCATTATTGAAAACTATGCCTATCTGGTTTTTCAGCTTGGAAGATATTTCAGAATTCAGTTGAGCTAGGGACAATGGTCTGTATTAGTAGCTATCGGAGTGTTATAATAAGGAGGTTAAACGTAAAAGTTGAATTTCAGCAGCCAAAGTCTTTAGTCCATCTCTGAACTTGTGCCTCCTGCCAATTGATATCAACAGCAAAACACTGCTTCAAGTATATTATATTTAAGACAAGAACTGGAACCTTCTGGGTCAACAGACTGATTAAACAGTGGTCTAATGGACAAAGGGGCCTTTCCAAATGCTGCCATGCCATAAAGTTTTTTAGCTATACATGCATAAACTTCAGTTTTGACTCCATATAGAAGAAAGTGTGACACCAAGGATCTGGTTTAATGTCATATGGGATGAATCCTGTCTGGGAGTCCCTTTGATTTCCCTGCTGCAGTCTGCATGAAGATGGAGGTGTGAACTTGTTCATTTCCATGCCACTTTCTTGAAAGTGTGTGTGTGTGTGGACACATGCAGGCCTTGCTGTAGGGAAGGAGAGTAGCAGGTCAGACTCAGAAATTTGGCTTTTGTCGCTTTCTCCCCGACCTCTCCCTTCCCCCCCCCCCAAAAAAAAAAAAAAAAAAAATCACAAACAATTACATAGCTCCTATTAAACTTGCTTTTATTCCCAATAATTCTGACTAATTGTACATTGACTACTTTCTGTAAGTTGGTTTTCCTTAGGAAGGCTATAGAATGATATCATCTGGTCTTCATTCACTTTGAGTGATGGTATTTCTATAAGTTATCTGCATACCAACTTTGTTCAGACAACAGTCATATTTAATAGTGAACATTCAACATGTTTTAAGGGAGCTATAAAAACTCTTCTGTATTTAGTACAAAGTCCTTCTATACATTTGAACGCAGCAGCATTTAATGAGAACCAAAGTCCCCTGTGTTATTTTTAATGCCAAGGATGTGGAAAATGGGGAGTGTGACTCAAGGGAGAGCCCAGCAGCTGCATGCAGAACCAGTTTGGACCTAGTTCTGCTCCTTTTCTCTATAGTCAGCAGCAATACAGCTACTTTGAGTATCTTAAAGGCTGGAAAATGTGGTGTAAAGGAAAGAATAAAGCAGTAAGATGAGGTTTAGGATACGGGCATAGTTGATGCAGCATAACCAAATAATAAGCAGTAGTCCCAGCTGGAGTCAGGTAGGCTCCTTGTGCTGGCGTATATTTGTGCTGCCACTGGGAGGATAACATTGAGACAGCATAGCTAGTGCTCTGTCCTGAAGGCTTTTTTTTTTTTTAAGGAACATGGTAGATGTTCTGGTGTACTCTTTGTTTTCAAAGTTGGAATAATATAAGGGAAACATACAATGAATGAGTTAATGAAATACTAATACTATCCACTTCTCTTAAGCTCATAAGGATAGATAAAAGGCTTTTCTAAGCTATCAGTAGCTTTCTTTGTCAGACACTTTGCATACAAGTACACTGAGGTTTGAGAAAGGAGGTCTTTTGGCTCAACACAACCCCTTTGATTCCTTTCATATTTCTTTCAAAACAAGTTTTTGTGTTTTAAGGATGAGGAAGAAGAAGAAAAAAAAAAAAAGTAGAAGGCTTTTTTTTTGTGGAAAGATTAGTTTGAGTAATATTGTGTAGAAACATTGGGCATTTTTAGTTCTAGAGAGATGGAGAAAATTTCTTAAGGCTTTTCCAGCTTCTTAGGATTTCATTTTTTAAATAAATGGCTGTTAGCTTTGCTAATGTTGAGGAATGTCCTGTATGTGAGAAGTCTGAAAATAATAAAATTGGTATTTTAATTGCTTGCATTGTTTTTCCCCTGTGTCCAGTATGTCAGAGGCCACTTGTTTAGTGCACTCAGCACAGCAAAAATGGAAACAAGCATCTACTTTGTTTTCTGTTTACACCCTGACATTTCTAAACAAGAGAAGAATGCAGAACACTTGTGGAAGAGTTGTCTTTCTCCTGGATTTGCCAAATATAACAACTTGAAAAGTTTATTATGAATTTGATTGGTAATCATATGTTATACTAGAAATATTGAGAACAATTAGACATGCCCAGAGAGTCAGACATTGTACTTAGTATAAATCCCAGACTCTCTTCCTGAAGAAAGAAATGACACACACATATCAGTATCATTTGGACCACTGATGAGCTATATCACATAAATCATAATGATCAAAGGGTCTGATGAACAGAGTAGCAACTAGGGAAGTGATTAACTTTTCTTTCCTGTCCTGTCATTCCTGACAGTGGAGCTGGCTTTAAAAGAGCTTGTTCTCTTATAAGCCTGTTCAGAGGTTATTCCCATTCAGCACTGTTCACAGACTTGGTGCCAAAGGCCTTTAACAGTAGTAGAATATGGCCTTCCCATACAAAAAAAAAAGTGCACCCACAGCTACAGCACTAAAGCCTGTTGCACCCAGAATCAATGCTCCCTGGTCAGAATGACAGACTTCTGTAAGTAAGGGCTAGGTGGCTGATAACCACCATCAGGAAAAGTTGTTTGTGAGTGATTCTGGCTGATCTGACAGTGTCATTTCATTCTGCGTCTGCTCCCAAGGGAAGGATGTCCATTATCCATTTATTTTCTTTACAAAATGAACTTTGTACTATTAACTGACTACATTACCCAGTTCTTCACGTTCAACACACCTATGGGAGTGCTTTAAAATTAGCTGTTAGCTGGAGCTGCATACTTAACAGTTTGCAGTATGATTGTTCTGCTGTGAGGAAGCGGTTAGAAATCATTCAAATTCCCTTTCTTCTTGAACACACTTTCCACAAGTGTTTTAAAGCACAGATGAGGTTTTCTGTGGTAGCTTGGGGAAGAGCTATAAAACATCTCAGCACAATGAGTCCTGAGAGAAGACCGTGATCTGCTGTTTGCTGGACAGAAGCAAGCGAGGGAACAGGGAGGATGCAATAAAGCATGTAAGGTTTTGCAGTGAATGCTTAGCATAACTGTATACCACCGCCTGAATTGCAGGCCTGGCATATCTAATTGTCAGTGCCTAAGACTGAAAAAAACAGTATGTTTACTCTGCAGCAAATGCTGTTCATTGCAATTCTTTCACTTCATTATTGAGATGAGCTGAAAAGCAAAGGTCACAATGTGCTTGAGCTGCCATTGGTGAATTTGTCAGGCAGGAAGGAAATGCCTTCTGCAAGAAAGAATTTGGATGGTGACAATTACATTCTCCACTTTTCTCGTGTATATGATAAAATTATGCTGATAACTCCCTCTCAGAACATCTTCCCCTGCCCCTCTTTTGCCTGTAAGTGTTTTTCCCCCCATTCTTCTACAACTTGTCCCATATTACTCTTCCTGGATGTTCTTTTCCCACCACTTGTCTTTCACAGCTTGCAGTGTACCAATTTTCTTCTCAAAAGCTTTCTCAGTGCTTACTGTGCTCTGGGTGGCAGTCACTGCTTGTTTTGCCAGGGAGCAGCCAAGTCAGTCAATGCATGGTTGTGAGCATTAGTAATGGAGAAAAAACATGTTTTCCTTGGGTAGTGAAACAATTTGAGTCCTGACTCCAAATACATTAGCTCCAGTTAAAAGAGTAGTTCTCAGTCTTGGCACCTGAGATAAAATGAGCTTGCAGGGTGATGCTTGTCAAAAGCTGTGGATGGAGGAATTAAGATTTTGAGTCTGCTTCAATGTCAGTAAGAAAACTGGAATTTTTAAAAGCAACTACTCTCCACTGAAATTAAAAAATGGAGAAGAGAAAAAAAAATCCAGTTTTATGTATGAACTTTACAGCAATTCTTCTCTAAGTCATAAAGGCATCTACTGAGCCAAACAACATTACTTTGGATTATTTTTCCCTGTCAAGTTAATCTCCCTGGAAGAAAAGGTCAGGAATGCAATAATAAGTGCATTTTAAATATCTATGGTCTGTAGCTTTGTCAGTACCAAATTCAGTAGCTGTCCTGTTCCTTGTGAGTCTTTTTCTGCATTGTGAACAAAAATAAAAAGCTATTGCTGCTCTTGTAGTCTGTGCATGTCGATTGCTAGTTTTGAGTTGGAAATCCATACTGATTCCAATGAAAAGCATCTTAAGGAATTCTGTGAATTTAAAGCTGGGAACTGTCTTTGGCTAACAGTTGTTGTCTGCATTGCTGCTTTAAGACTGTTCTTCTCTAGGAAGAATTGGGTAGTTTTTCTGATTTGAAGATGAAGGGTTGCAGTTATTTCATCTTTCCCCTTATTCCCAGGCTTCTCACAAAGTTGTTCCTATAATGATGGAAAATCCAGACTGAGCACACAAAATTGGGCATCAATTTGCATTGCTAAGACATTGATCACTTTGAAGACTGTGGGCTTCGTGAGACATCTTGGCTTCAGACACCAACACACAAACCACCAGCTCGTAGGGCTGGTGTAGTCACAACAGTACCATCAGGTGACTGACTAGCGTGACAGTCTACTCATACTAGCAATAAAGATGAAATCTGGACAAAATACTTTTCTGCTATGTTTAGTTGATTATCAGCCTTAATATGTTACAATTGTTTGTAATGTCATTGTTTCCTCAGTAGGAAAATAGGATGTAGTATCTCTCTTCTTCATCAGGAAGGGGTTTTGTCAACAGTATCATAGAATCATAGAATCATAGAATATCCTGAGTTGGAAGGGACCCTTAAGGATCATCAAGTCCAACTCTTGACACCGCACAGGTCTACCCAAAAGTTCAGACCATGTGACTAAGTGCACAGTCCAATCTCTTCTTAAATTCAGACAGGCTCGGTGCAGTGACCACTTCCCTGGGGAGCCTGTTCCAGTGTGCAACCACCCTCTCTGTGAAGAACCCCCTCTGATGTCAAGCCTAAATTTCCCCTGCCTCAGCTTAACCCCGTTCCCGCGGGTCCTGTCACTGGTGTTAATGGAGAAAAGGTCTCCTGCCTCTCGACACCCCCTTACGAGGAAGTTGTAGACTGCGATGAGGTCTCCCCTCAGCCTCCTCTTCTCCAGGCTGAACAGGCCCAGTGCCCTCAGCCGTTCCTCGTACGTCTTCCCCTCCAGGCCTTTCACCATCTTCGTAGCCCTCCTCTGGACACTCTCCAACAGTTTCATGTCCTTTTTATACTGTGGTGCCCAGAACTGCACACAGTACTCGAGGTACTCACCAGCGCAGAGTAGAGCGGGACAATCACCTCCCTCGACCTACTAGCGATGCCGTGCTTGATGCACCCCAGGACACAGTTGGCCCTCCTGGCTGCCAGGGCACACTGCTGGCTCATATTCAACTTGCTGTCTACCACGACCCCCAGATCCCTCTCTTCTAGGCTGCTCTCCAGCGTCTCATCGCCCAGTCTGTACGTGCAGCCAGGGTTTCCCCGTCCCAGGTGCAGGACCCGGCACTTGCTCTTATTGAACTTCATGCGGTTGGCGATCGCCCAGCTCTCCAACCTATCCAGATCCCTCTATAAGGCCTTTCCACCCTCATTCGAGTCCACAACTCCCCCAAGTTTGGTGTCATCAGCAAACTTGCTCAAAATACCTTCTATTCCTACATCCAGATCGTTTATAAAAATATTGAAAAGTACCGGCCCTAAAATGGAGCCTTGAGGGACCCCACTGGTGACCGCCCGCCAGCCTGACGCAGCCCCATTTACCATAACCCTTTGGGCCCTGCCCATTAGCCAATTGCTCACCCATTGTATGATGTTTTTATTTAGCTGTATGGTGTACATTTTGTCCAGTAGGATCCTATGGGAAACCGTGTCAAAAGCCTTGCTGAAGTCCAAAAAAATCACATCAGCTGGTTTCCCTTGGTCCACCATACGGGTGATCTTATCATAAAAGGAAATCAGGTTAGTTAGGCAGGACCTACCCTTCACAAACCCATGCTGGCTGGGACCAATGACTGCTTTGTCCCCCAGGTGCGCTTCAATAAGTTCGAGAACCATCTTCTCCATGATTTTACCAGGCACTGACGTGAGACTGACAGGCCTGTAATTGCTAGGGTCTTCTTTCTGACCCTTCTTGAAAATCGGCACAACATTTGCCAGCTTCCAGTCTACCGGGACCTCTCCAGACTCCCAGGATCGTTGAAAAATAATTGAGAGAGGTTCCGCGATGACGTCTGCCAGCTCTTTCAGCACCCATGGATGAATCCCATCCGGACCCATGGACTTGTAGGGATCCAGGTGGAGTAGCAAATCCCGCACACGTTCAGGGTCGGTTGGGAGTTTGTCATCCCCACCGTCCCGGTCCTCCAGCTCAGGGCACCCTGGGTCCCGAAGCCCATCATCGGCATTGAAGACAGAGGCAAAGAAGGCGTTAAGCGTCTCTGCTTTGCCTATGTCATTGTCTGTGAGGAGATCTTCCCTATCAAGGAGCGGCCCTATGTATTCTTTAGTTCTCCTTTTTCCATTCACATATCTAAAAAAACCCTTTTTATTTTCTCTCACAGACACAGCCAGCTTCAACTCTAGGTGTGCTTTAGCCACGCGAATTTTCTCCCTACAAACACGAACAGCATCCCTGTATTCTTTCCATGACACCTGGTCCTCCTTCCAGTAGCGAAACACTCTCTGTTTCCGCCTAATCTCCATAAGAATGTTCCTGGTCAGCCACGCCGGCCTCCTGCCGCGCCTGCCTGACTTGCGATATTTAGAAATTGCCTGATCTTGTGCTTCTAGGAGGCATCGCTTAAAGAATGACCAGCACTGGTGGACATCGAGGCCTTCAAGAGCAGTTTCCCAGGGGACCTTGCTGACTAGTTCCCTGAGCAGCCTGAAGTCCGCTTTCCCCATATCTAGGGATGAGGTTTTGGTGGCACTTTTCCTTCTGTCACCGTAAATTTTGAACTCAACCACTTCATGGTCGCTATGACCGAGGTGGCCACAATCACCACATCTCCCACCAGACCCTCTCTGCTTTCTAGCAACAGATCTAGGAGGGCACCTTTCCTACTTGGCTCCGTTAGCACCTGCACCAAGAAGTTATCATCTAGGTGCTTCATGAACCTCCTGGACTTGCTCGTGTCAGCCATGTGGCACTCCCAGTTAACATAACTGGCTTTCTTAATTTATTTGCCTCTTTCTATCCTTCCTCAGTTGTTGCTTTGCTTGATTTCTTACTACCAGCTTTGAAAGACATTTTTTTTATACAAGCACCTAGCGCTATAAATTGTATATTGGTAAGTGGTCTGTAAAATCTGTTTTTCAGGTAAAAAAAACAAAGGAAGAAAAAATCATTCTAAAGCATGCATTTAGGCACCTCAGCACTGAGTTGTGATTTGACCAGTTGATGCCTCTGTTGGCTAATTGTTGCATTTGTCAACAAAGTGGGGGAGAAGCCAGAGAGGTCCATGTTCAGCAGCCCTGCAGAGGAAATGGTGGGAGCAGGAAAGTAGCGGTGATGATGGAGATTGCAGCCCCTTGTCACCTCTTTACCTAAAAATTCTTGTATTATTTGGTATTATCTTCAACAGAGTTAATTCCCCATGTAGTCTGGAGGTGCTGCTTTCCCATGTGGCACGTGGCTTGCCACCAGGCTCAGTGCCATGTGCCAGGACACCAGCTTATGACAGGTCTAAATACAAAGTGGTAGCCTCAAGTAGGTAAATCTGTCTGGCTGCATAAACTCTGTTGTAAATGTTCTCATACCAAAAATAGTTCTTCTGTTCTAGGAATATGAAAAATATAAGGACTGTGTGCTGGAGCTACCTACTAGTAATAAATCCTACTGCCTATGTTTATCTATAGAAAACTGTGCAGCTCTCCAATGCATAGCTGTTATTTAGCTGCCCCTGGGGAAAAACAGGTTGTAGCTCTTCTGCCTTCAGCTGGGGTACAAAAAAAAAAAAAAAAAAAAGTTTCATTTGGGGCTGTCAGCCTGGCAAGGCTGTCAGCTCTGCTGCACAAACTGCTGATGAGGGAAAAACTAATGTTTTCCACCAACTCCTAAAGATTTGTTTAGCAGCAAAACTTCGTGCATCGCTTGCAGGTTAACAAACAAGCAAAACCCACCCAGCAGTCTCTCTGCAGCATTTAACATCTCTGATAGGCCATATTACTCCTGAGTTTCTCCTTGTATAGAGTTGTAACTTCAGTAAAATGGCATTGTTTGCTTAGGCACGTATTGTCTGTTCTGTGTTCGGGACACAGGAAACATCAGCTATGCCAAAAATCTTCACCAGAGTTTTCAGAATACATTTTTTAACAGGCATTCCTCCATCTAGATGTAGACTCTCTCTACTCAGACTAACAAACATGAGGACAAATACATGAGCTGGTATTCTGTTGGGCAAATCCATTCATGGTCAGTACAATGCATACAACGAATTAGTCACTAAATAACTGATCCAGATGGACTCTTCCTCCAGTAGATTTAAGGAATAATCACAGCTTTGAAGTTCTGGAAGAGGAAGCATGATTTGTAATGCATGATATGGGATGTGCATTAGCTATTAGCCATTAAACTCGCCTTGCTTTAAGCATGGACTGTATGGTACCACTCAGCCCAGGTGGCTTGGGTGGTACCTCCCATTTACAAGATTCAGATAGAATCCTGATCATTTTTGGGATTTGCCTTCTTTATAGGGGTATGTGTGTCTTTGCTGCCATCAAGGAAGTTGGATGGTGCAGAGACCATTTGTGGCACTGGCATCTAATGACTTTTCTTCTGAGTCTGCTAGATTCATATTTTCTTGCATGAGATGGAGGCATGGTGGTGCCCTTTCTTTGGTGCCTCATATGGCTGCAGGAAGGGTCCTGGCAAGGGCTGTGCTCTTTCTTTACATGAGAAAGGTAAAGTGAGGACACAGAGCCTGAGCAAGCAGAAGGGAGTGTTGGTGGGAAGGGCAAAGCTCGAGCTGTAGCTCCCAGGGAGAGGGGACAGGCTTTGTGGACAGGGAGCAGCAGTGGTGCAGGCTAGAGTTTGCCAGAGGCAGGTTAGAACAAGCAGCTGCAATTTCAGCAGCCAGTTTAACCAAACTAAACTTAACCAGTAAGAGCACAAGCCCAGCTCTGCAGTGGTTGCATGCATAATTGAGTTTTCTTGGTGGATCTTTGTTGTTATGGCATGGCTCTGTATAACTCCAGCAAGGGAGTGTGCACAGGGATCCTCATGCCCCCCAGACTCTGCAGAGAAAGCACATATACGTCTCGTTTCTTCCTTTGAAGGGTAAGAGGTAGGATGTGCACTATTCATTGCTAATTCCATTTGGTTTGAAAATACATTCTCGGAGCAGCAGGTGTGTTTCAGGTGCATCATTAACGCTGACAATTAAGAGGAAAACGTTTACACCAGGTCTGTGCCATGGGTAGAACAACCATTGATGTGCCAAAACTGAAGCAGTTCTCAGGGTATCTGAAGTAGCTAGCCAGAATAGCTGGTTTTCTAATAGTGAAGGTACCAGCATGGTTCACTCCAGTGTGTACTCTTGCCATGAAAGGATGAAGAGAAGTTTCACACTGAAGTCTGTGCAGATCTGGTGTGTTATGCAAAAGTTTGTGGGCCTGTGTCTCCAGACCCCGGGAAAAAGCACTTTTCCTTCATGGAGCCATGGGCAGTAGCGAAGCAAAAATTGCTCTGCTCTTCTAGGTGAGATTTTCCAGGTTTCTCCTCAACAGCCACTTCTTGCTCCTTTGAGTAATTCTGCAGCAAGGGTGAGAGCAGGCTTTGGCATAGCTGGCTGTAAAAACTGTGTGGTAACAGCTAGGTGAGTGTCAGCCACTGTAAGTCCCTGAAGTGCACTGGGCAGTGCTGTGTGATGTTGAACAGTTGTGCAGACAGGCTGCTGAAAACAGGGTGAAAACAGCTGAAAATAGCATTGCTTAGCTGTATGGATAGATTGCTTTTACATGCAGTCAAAGGCACCACAAACCAAGATGCCAATTTGATTTGTGCCTGTAAATGTTTTTAGCCAGCTAGCCAACATCTCCTGTGATATAGTAAAATGTTGTCATCATAGAGGATGCCTGTGGGCAGTTGGCTTGGGATTCTACCTGCTGGGTTTGGCCAAGCTGCTGTTGCTCCCCGTTGGTGGGCCAGCCCTGTGGGTGCTGCTTCTTGTCTCCCCTTCAGCCAGGGCATCTGGCGGAGCTCTCCAGCCAGTCCTTCCTGATCTCAGAGCAGTGGGACTGGGAACACTCCCTGGGGCCAGTGGGGCAGCAGCAGTATTGCTAATGCCACTTACAGGTTAGGATCACTGAGGTTTAGGGAATGCTGATGCTGCAGGAGAGAGTGGCCCGGACAACAGAGGTCAAAACAAAAGCATCGAATAATAATGCAACTAATGGCGATAATGCAAAAAACACAGCAGCATAGAGCTCAGTTTTGGCTCTAAAACACATACCAAAATTCTTGGTTAACATTTAATGAACTCATTGTACAGGCTGAAGTCACAGCAGCATCTGCAGCACCGGGGTACCACAAACCGCCTGGCCATGGGGCAGGATTAGGGCAGCTGCAGAGCCCTTCCCAGAGGCACAGCGGTGCCGGTGTGTTTGGCTCCCTGTGCCTGCCTGAGTGCAGGCAAACAGACACTGCAGATACAAATGAAACTCCTGATCCCATTTTCATGTTTACCTTGCTTTCCTGTATGATGTGTTTGTAAATGCTTGCTAGCTGAATGCAGCCAGTACTAGGCAGGAACATGAGGGGTCACGTACACATTCCTGGCATGGATTCAGGGCTGAGACAGTTATAGGTGGAGCTGGCTGAGATAGCTGCAAGTACGAGTTTCACAGACTTCTCTCAGAACATTGCCTGCAGGGCACAGATGAGGGGATGAACACTCCTCTGTGTTGCGTGTTTGTAGTAACATGACTGTTTTTGTTTCTGAAGCCCAGTTTTTAAAATAATGTTGCCTCTTCCTCCCACAGCACCTTAACTTACAGCATGGAAGCTGAAGTGCCTTGGTGTGCAGCCCGAGCCCATCTGGATCAGCTGTCTGTGTGATGTATGCCTTTCTTTCTTGTGTACTAAGGCAAAGCACCACACAGATGAACAGGCTGCAAGCGGCATTTTTCAGGGCTTGTTGCAGGATGGCTGTGATCTCAGCAGTCGGCAGCGCGCATGGTGGCTTCTGTGACTATGTTGAAGCCCAGTGCATCAGCCCATTCCACTCAGTGCCCTGTGGTTTCACTGAAGCCCCCTACTCTTGCTGTGCCAGCTCTACTTGGCTGTGAAATCAGCAACTGTGATGGGCTTGTAGGGGCTGGAGAGTCGGGACCTGCTGTTACTCAGCGCCCCAACACCTTCCTGACCATGCTTTGTTCCATGCCCTCTGACCTAGAGATTATTTTTACTACTGACTTTTCTTTGTATAAAGCCTTGTGGTTTTTTTTTTTTTTTTTTTTTTTTTTTTGTGCTGAATTTTCTTGTGAATGTTTGTTTCACAACTTTAAGAAATTTCCCACCAGAAGACAACCTCTGCCTTGTTTATTTAGACATATTTCCCTCCTTTTTTTTTTCCTCTTTAAAAATTCCATTCAATATTGTTGGCTTCAATGACAGTAATATAACAGAAAATTCCTTAAAAAATAATAATTAAACAAAAAAAACAACGATGGGGACTCTTATCTGTATAGCGTAGATCGGCCTTAGATTAAACACTCCAGGGCATTTTATATAAGCTTGAATTTCTTTGCATTGGCAACCAATGAAGGACTGCCTTGGTGTTTATAAATCCTCAGAGAACATCCAAACAAAAGTTTAAACTACTGTGTTGTCCCCTCTACATATTTGTCTAATAGAGATACAGGAATGTTATCTATGTTTTTGAAAATAAAAATCTAAGGGATCAAAGGACATCATAGGAAGAGTGGGTAAACATTTACAGATTTCAGTTGAAAAATAACAAGATCAGTAAAGTCCAAATAGTTAGGAGGGTCTTTCCTTCAACTAATAACATTCAGACCGGTCTGACCTGTGTCTTATTCTCCTGACTAAGTTATAATAGAAAGTTTGTTTTATAGCATGGTTTTCAGCAGGCTTGAGGCCAGAGAACAAATCTGAACAGGTACCACATGTAATAAGGAGGCAGTGGTGGTTTTATGCCTTGAGGAAATACAGCAAACGTGTTCTTACATGCTGTGGGATCATAACGCAGGGATACTGAAATTTCTGCCATTCCTTAACACTTCAAAGCAATGTGCAGTAGAAGAAAGATCTGCTGTTTTGCATTGCCTATAAATTTAAATGTTTTATTGTATGGTAAAGCATTTATCTATTTGTCCCGTGGTAATTTATATTTCATTGTTGGAATTGGTTGTAACTTTACTGTAAGAATTGAGTCCATTGGTTTAAAAAAGAAGCCTGTAATAATTTATTTAGGGTGTGTTTCCTTTTTGTAAGAAAGGATTTTAAAAAAAAGAAGTAAGAAATTCTTTCACTCACCTCCATTCGTGTGGGGAAAAGAAGGGACTTTATATCTAAGGGATAGAAAGAAATAGTAGGGTTTTGTTAGCACTACCACCAGGAGTGAGTTAATTTTTCCTTATGATTAATTTCAGAGGTTTAACGTGAGATGTCCAGGTTGTGGATTGTTTTATTTCCATGTTTCAAGGAACAAAATTCTGAGGATCAGATTCTGAAAAGAAACAAAACAAATAGTTGAATGGCAGCCCTGGACTTCAAGAGGACAGACTTTGACCTCTTTGGGAATCCAGTGGTGATACGGCCATGAAGGGAAGGGGGATCATCGGGGTCTTACTGATTTTTTTTTTTTCTCCCCAATCGTATCAATTCCTCTGAGTTCAAGAATTGTCCATTAAAAGGTTCAGGAAATAGATCAAAGGTTGTGGGAGGCCTGTACACATAAACAAAGAGTTGCTGACAAAACTCAGGCCAAAAAAAACCCAACAACATATAAGAAGTGGAAATGCTGTCAAGTCACACAGGATGAGTACAGAGTCAGTGTCCAAGCATGCAGGGATGGTTAGGAAAACCCAAATCCACCTGCAGCTGAATGTTGCAAGGCACATGAAGAACTACAAGAAAGGAGCTACAAGCGTATGAGCAACAAAAGGAAAACTAGAGAAGACTTCCCACCTTGTCCTTCCTAGTGAAACAAAAATATAGTAATGTTATGGAAAAATGGAATCGTACAACCATATTACCAAACTGTAACTTATATTTGAATGTAATTTCCAAAGTCAGCACTTGTCTCCATAGTTAATATTCCTTCTTTGTCTCCCATTGTTCACACCTTAACATCCTGTGCTGAAAATGCACGCCAAATCTTACATGGTGAGTAGTTCTACTGGAAAGACTTGTCAAATGAGCACCGTCATGTATATTGACTAGGGACACCATCTGTAAGTTCTGTGGGGAAGGAAACTCTAGCTACACGTGACAAATTTTACTTCCTTGCTGTGATTTTGTAAAATAAAAGGAATAAACTACTGGTAGATCTGGGTAAAATGATCTATCTTCAATACGTTAATTGTGTTGTGCTGAAGTGGGATTATCACTAGTGAAGATACTTAGATCCACTGTTCTCTTACTCTGGAGGTTGTGTCCCTGAATTTTTAAGAGTTTAGATTATAGCTTATCTGGAACTAAAAGTATCTAATTGTTTGAAACAGGCAGGGACAGGTGTTGGTCTCTTTTGCATTGGTTTATTTGCTATAAAAACAGATCTTATCTTTCAAATTTTATGGATCTGCTCATTAGATCTGTGGGTTTATACATGGAAATACAGTAGATCTGGCTTCTTGAGGTCTGTGGCTGCATGTGAGTACATTAAGGATCCTGTTCATAAGGAGAGAGAGATTAAAAAAAAAAAAAAAAAAAAAAAGGATGTTTATATATGCTTAAGATATTCTCAGGTTTATCTGGGTGAGTATCTTTATGCTTATTAGAAATGTGTAGAAATGTGTTTCTTATGATGTATTCCCATCATAGCTTCTGTTAACAGCATTCTGGATGCCTTGTGAATTCACTTACACAGTGAATCACTGGCAGAACAAGATGACAATCCAGGTTTTCTGCCTTATCCATCTACCCGGACTTCTAAGAAGCAAATACTGACTTATCTCTCCATCCTCTAAAATTTGGTAGCTGAGATCCAGTCTTTTTGAACTATATAGCTTTATAGCCTAGGCCTATGGAAGTTTCCCCCTTTTCTTAGATAGTATAAAGGACACTGTTTACATTTACAAAGAGGCTATACATTATCAGCACTTAAATATGCTGCATGTATGGGTATCATTAATGAAAGATGTGAACATTTTATTCACTAAGGTTTTTCCACTAGGTTGATATATAGTATACTAGGAAATTATATAAATAATATGTAAATATATATAAAGGTATATATAATATACTAGGTTAATAAATAATAATTTTGGGTATTTAAGGAAGAAAATGATTGTCTACTCTGTTCTTATTTTTGCAGTACTCAGTTGTCGTGGTTTAACCCGGCCGGCAGCTAAACACCACGCAGCCGTTCGCTCACCCTCCCCCCTCCCTCTCTGGGACGGGGGAGAGAAATGGAAAGTGAAGCCCGTGAGTTGAGATAAAGACAGTTTAATAAGACAGGAAAATAATAATAACAAAATAATAATAACAATAATAACAATAATAATAATATGGTGATAATAGGGAAATAATAATAATATGTACAAACAAGTGATGCACAATGCAATTGCTCACCACTCGCTGACCGATGCCCAGCCTAACCCCGAGCAGTCCGGCCCCCTTCCCCCGGCTAGCCACCCCTATATATTGTTTAGCATGACGTCAGATGGTATGGAATACCCCTTTGGCTAGTTTGGGTCACCTGTCCGGGGTCTGTCCCCTCCCAGCTCTTACTGCACCCCCAGCCTGCCCGTTGGCAGGACAGAGCAAAAGGCTGAGATGTCCTTGGCTTAGTATAAGCACTGCTCTGCAACAATTAAAGCATCGGGGTGTTATCAGCACTCTTCTCATCCTAAGCCAAAACACAGCATTCCACCAGCTACTAGGAAGAAAATTAATTCTGTGCTAACTGAAACCAGGACATCTATCCACCCCTTATTCCATACCATTTATGTCATGCTCAGGTTACACTCTTTTCCATACATTCTAATTAGTCACCTATAGTAATCATGGTAGTGATAACATACAGTGTAATATACTAATTAACATGGTACAATTCAGTTTATGGGCTATTCTCACCCAGTATTAAATCTCCTTGAGGTACACACCGGACCTCTCCGTTCTTTTGCATCACCCACCAAGTGTATCCAGGTCCCTGAGCGAAAACAATTCCACGAATAGGTTTGCCTTTTCTTGAGGCAGGAGTAGCCCAGACTGTTTTACCCAGCATATTTTTTACATGCACTACAGGAACCTTATCCCCATCTACAGTACGTAACAGGTTTGATTGGGCAGGTCCAGCTCGGTTGGTAGATCCCCTAGTATTGACTAACCAGGTGGCCTTTGCCAAATGCGTATCCCAGTTTTTGAACGTCCCAGCGCCCATTGCTTTCAAGGTAGTCTTTAACAGGCCATTGTATCGTTCAACTTTCCCGGAGGCTGGTGCATGATAGGGGATGTGATACACCCATTCAATACCATGTTCTTTGGCCCAAGTGTCTATAAGGTTGTTTCGGAAGTGAGTCCCATTGTCTGATTCTATTCTTTCTGGGGTGCCATGTCGCCATAGGACTTGCTTTTCAAGGCCCAGGATGGTGTTCCGGGCGGTGGCATGAGGCACAGGATATGTTTCCAGCCATCCAGTGGTTGCTTCCACCATTGTAAGTACGTGGCGCTTGCCATTGCGAGTTTGAGGGAGTGTGATGTAATCAATCTGCCAGGCCTCTCCATATTTATATTTCAGCCATCGTCCTCCATACCAAAGAGGCTTTGACCGTTTGGCTTGCTTGATTGCAGCACATGTTTCACAGTCATGAATAACCTGTGCTATAGCGTCCATGGTCAAGTCCACCCCTCGATCACGAGCCCATCTGTATGTTGCGTCTCTACCTTGATGGCCTGAGGTGTCATGGGCCCATCGGGCTATAAATAATTCACCTTTATGCTGCCAATCCAGGTCCACCTGAGCTACTTCAATCTTAGCAGCCTGATCCACCTGCTGGTTGTTTTGATGTTCTTCAGTAGCCCGATTCTTGGGCACATGAGCATCTACGTGGCGTACTTTCACAGCCAGGTTCTCTACCCGAGCAGCAATATCTTGCCACAATGCAGCAGCCCAAATGGGTTTGCCCCTGCGCTGCCAGTTGTTTTGCTTCCATTGCTGTAACCATCCCCACAGGGCATTTGCTACCATCCATGAATCGGTGTAGAGATAGAGAACTGGCCATTTTTCTCGTTCAGCAATGTCTAAAGCCAGCTGAATGGCTTTCACTTCTGCAAACTGACTCGATTCACCTTCTCCCTCAGCAGCTTCTGCAACTCGTCGCGTAGGACTCCATACAGCAGCCTTCCATCTCCGATGCTTCCCCACAATACGACAGGACCCATCAGTGAACAGGGCATATTTCTTTTCATTCTCTGGCAACTGGTTGTACAGTGGGGCTTCTTCAGCACGACCCACCTCCTCCTCTGATGATATCCCAAAGTATTTGCCTTCTGGCCAGTCCATGATCACTTCCAATATTCCTGGGCGACTGGGGTTTCCTATTCGAGCCCACTGAGTAATCAGTGCAACCCACTTGCTCCATGTAGCATCAGTTGCATGATGCGTAGAGGGGACCCTTCCCTTGAACATCCAGCCTAGTACTGGCAATCGGGGTGCTAGGAGGAGTTGCGCTTCAGTACCGACCACCTCCGAAGCAGATCGAACTCCTTCATATGCTGCCAATATCTCCTTTTCAGTTGGAGTATAGCGGGCCTCAGATCCTCTGTATCCCCGACTCCAAAACCCCAGGGGCCGACCTCGAGTTTCCCCAGGTTCTTTCTGCCAGAGGCTCCAGGTGGGGCCGTTCTCCCCGGCTGCAGTGTAGAGCACATTCTTTACATCTGGTCCTGTTCGAACTGGCCCAAGGGCTACTGCATGGACTATTTCCTGCTTGATTTGTTCAAAGGCTTGTCGTTGTTCAGGGCCCCACTCAAACTCATTCTTCTTACGGGTTACTTGGTAGAGTGGGTTTACAATCAGACTGTAATTTGGGATGTGCATTCTCCAAAACCCCACAACACCTAGGAAAGTCTGTGTTTCTTTTTTGTTAGTTGGTGGAGACATAGCTGTTATTTTGTTGATCACATCCATTGGGATTTGACGACGTCCATCTTGCCATTTTATTCCTAAAAACTGGATCTCTCGTGCAGGTCCTTTGACTTTATTTTGTTTTATGGCAAAACCGGCTTTCAGAAGGATTTGGACTATCTTCTTCCCTTTCTCGAAAACTTCCTCTGCTGTGTCACCCCACACAATAATGTCATCGATGTACTGCAGGTGTTCAGGAGCTTCCCCCTGCTCTAGCGCAGACTGGATCAGTCCATGGCAAATGGTAGGGCTGTGTTTCCACCCCTGGGGCAGCCTATTCCAAGTATATTGGACTCCCCTCCAAGTGAAGGCAAATTGTGGCCTGCACTCTGCTGCTAGAGGGATGGAGAAAAATGCATTAGCGATATCAATTGTGGCGTACCACTTGGCTGCCTTCGATTCAAGTTCATACTGAAGTTCCAGCATGTCTGGCACTGCAGCACTCAGTGGTGGCGTGACTTCGTTCAGGCCGCGATAGTCCACTGTTAGTCTCCACTCGCCATTAGACTTTCTCACTGGCCATATGGGACTATTGAAAGGTGAATGGGTCTTGCTGATCACTCCTTGGCTCTCCAATTGACGAATTAGCTTATGGATGGGAATCAGGGAGTCTCGGTTAGTGCGATATTGCCGCCGGTGCACAGTTGTGGTAGCGATTGGCACTTGCTGTTCTTCGACCCTCAGCAACCCCACAACAGAGGGGTCCTCTGAGAGACCAGGCAAGGTAGATAATTGTTTAATGCCCTCTGTCTCTAAGGCAGCTATACCAAAAGCCCACCGGAACCCTTTTGGGTCCTTGCAATATCCTCTTCTAAGATAGTCTATGCCAAGGATACATGGAGCATCCGGGCCAGTCACAATGCGGTGCTTTTCCCACTCATTCCCAGTCAGACTCACTTCAGCCTCCAATACAGTCAACTGCTGAGATCCTCCTGTCACTCCACAAATATAGATGGGCTCTGGTCCTTTATAGCTCGATGGCATTATAGTACATTGTGCACCGGTGTCTACTAAAGCCTTATACTTCTGTGCGCGTGATGTGCCAGGCCATCGAATCCACACAGTCCATGATGATCTGAAACCAGGGCCCGGAGAGGATAAACAACACGACAGAGAGCAAATACGGAAAATAATGTACTATAATACTCAATTTGGAAAACAGGCGCAGCAGAGTTGAGATTAAAGCAATCAGCATTATGACAAGTGACTATTAAGCAGGTCTAATCCTTACACCAATTTTAGTTTAACACACTCTGGTCAGATCTGCCGTTATCTCAACCTTTCGGGCCCCACGTTGGGCGCCCAAAAAGACTGTCGTGGTTTAACCCGGCCGGCAGCTAAACACCACGCAGCCGTTCGCTCACCCTCCCCCCTCCCTCTCTGGGACGGGGGAGAGAAATGGAAAGTGAAGCCCGTGAGTTGAGATAAAGACAGTTTAATAAGACAGGAAAATAATAATAACAAAATAATAATAACAATAATAACAATAATAATAATATGGTGATAATAGGGAAATAATAATAATATGTACAAACAAGTGATGCACAATGCAATTGCTCACCACTCGCTGACCGATGCCCAGCCTAACCCCGAGCAGTCCGGCCCCCTTCCCCTGGCTAGCCACCCCTATATATTGTTTAGCATGACGTCAGATGGTATGGAATACCCCTTTGGCTAGTTTGGGTCACCTGTCCGGGGTCTGTCCCCTCCCAGCTCTTACTGCACCCCCAGCCTGCCCGTTGGCAGGACAGAGCAAAAGGCTGAGATGTCCTTGGCTTAGTATAAGCACTGCTCTGCAACAATTAAAGCATCGGGGTGTTATCAGCACTCTTCTCATCCTAAGCCAAAACACAGCATTCCACCAGCTACTAGGAAGAAAATTAATTCTGTGCTAACTGAAACCAGGACATCAGTTTATTCTTGTCAATGGTCGCTGAATCTCAGAACTACTGTTCTTGTGCAGAATGTAGACCCTGGTTTTACTCAGTCACTCCTGGGAGGAGTTCGCACTGTTCAAACAAGTTCAGTGTTTGGACTGACTATAAAGTGAGCACTCCACCCAAAAGCAGAGCTGCAGTCTTGGAGAGAACATGACCGAAGAAAGGCACAGTAAGGAGCTGGAATTTTTGATGTTCCAAGCCATGGCTCAACCCCAGCATCTCTGTCCCTAAGCCCCCAGATTTACAAATTCAGGGCTTTGATTCAGGCCTGCTTGTTAGTCATGTTGCCTGCTTGCACAAAAAGATTTTTTCTTTTTTTCTTTTTCTGTCAAAAAGTGTTGTAAGAATTCAACTCTCTTAAACGTGCTTTCCGTCTGCTATATGCTTCTTAACTGGGTTCTTGGCATAAGGAGGGGAGAAACTATTTCTAAAGTAGCTGTGTGAACTGGGAAAGCCTCCAACTTCTAGAAATGTATTTAAAGACTTGAAGTTGATCCAAATTTCCAAATAATTTTTACTCTTCTGCTTGGTCAGCTGTCAGTATTTGATAAATAGGGAGGGACTATTGTCAATATTTAACACATATATTATTCTTCATACATTGTAAGAATAATATAAGAAATGAAAATCAAACACCTACACTTCGGTGGTAACAGAAAAAAAGTGATAAAACCTCCCTTGCTGCCTTACAAAGGCATACATAAGGAGGAAAATGTTAACAGTGGTAACAGTCTTCCCGCTGAGAAACAAAACACAGCCAGATTCCTCATTCCTCTTACCTAAAGGCTTGTCCCAAGGGGAGTCTGCACTTGAAGTTTGTTGTTAAGCGTTTCCAAGTAAGAAACAATAAGATATGACTTAATTCAAACCAGATTACCAGAGATGTCTTCTGTAAGAGTCCCTCCTACATACAGTGGCCCCTTGGGCTGCTCTGCAGTCATGTATCGCAATATAACCGCAAGTTGTGTTTCTGTTTTCCCCATGTTGGGGGGAATTCCTCCCAGGGAGTTGGAGACAGTGTGCGCTATCAGGAATTACCCTAATTTAGAAAATCAACGTGCAGTGCAGTCAATGTGAGACATGTTTAACGAGTACCAGAGTAGGCACAGATGTCACTTACCAATGTGTGTTCCAAAATGTTTTCCTGGGATTTTACATATGTACAAATATTTCACTGTGTAAATAGTTTGACACAATAAGCAGGAGATCCAATTTTATTTTATTTTTTTTTTAACTGAAGGAATGAAATTTAGTGTGAAACAGCTCAGCCACAGCCACACTCACTGAAAACTGAGGTTAAATTGCAAGGAAGTATCAGCACCACTGGGGTCCGTGATCCTCAGCAATGTTCCTTTTATTGGGAGCTGGATTAAGTCACCACCCACACACAACAAAAGGTAAGGAACACAGTCAGTTTGTTCAAATCTAGCATTGTTTCAGATTGGGCTGTGGTCCAGCGTAAAAAAAAAAAAAAGTGTTTTATGTGTTTCTAGAGCTGTTCTGTAAAGAGGACCTAAGGGAGCAGGAAACAGCTCAGTTACTACAATTGTGCTTTGCTGGTTATGCTGTACTATGTGGGTGTGAGTAAACCCAGTAGAGAAACACAAATAGCAGAAAAACATTTTTATTCCATTTTGTTCAAAAGTCAGACGGTTTTAGCATGAGTTAAAAGAGAGCAATACCGGTTGTTCTCTGGATACCCAGTACCCTGAGCTGGTGGAAGGGGATGGGGAGCAGGATGTGGCCTTCACTATCCACGAAGAACTGGTTGGTGACCTGCTACAGCACTTGGATGTGCACAGGTTGATGGGGCCGGATGGGATCCACCCAAGGGTACTGAGAGAACTGGCAGAGGAGCTGGCCAAGCCCCTATCCATCATTTATCAGCAGTCCTGGCTATCGGGGGAGGTCCCAGTTGACTGGCGGCTAGCAAACGTGACGCCCATCTACAAGAAGGGCCGGAGGGCAGACCCGGGGAACTACAGGCCGGTCAGTTTGACCTCAGTACCAGGGAAGCTCATGGAGCAGATCCTCTTGAGAGTCATCATGCAGCACTTGCAGGGCAAGCAGGCGATCAGGCCCAGTCAGCATGGGTTTATGAAAGGCAGATCCTGCTTGATGAACCTGATCTCCTTCTATGACAAAGTGACGTGCTGAGTGGATGAGGGAAAGGCTGTGGATGTGGTCTACCTTGACTTCAGCAAGGCTTTTGACACCATTTCCCACAGTATTCTCCTCAAGAAACTGGCTGCTCTGGACTTGGACTGGCGCACGCTTCGTTGGGTTAGAAACTGGCTGGATAGCCAGGCCCAAAGAGTAAATGGAGTCAAGTCCAGTTGGAGGCCGGTCACTAGTGGCATTCCCCAGGGCTCGGTGCTGGGGCCGGTCCTCTTTAATATCTTCATCAATGATCTGGACAAGGGCATTGAGTGCACCCTCAGTAAGTTTGCAGATGACACCAAGCTAGGTGCGTGTGTCGATCTGCTTGAAGGTAGGAAGGCTCTGCAGGAGGATCTGGATAGGCTGCACCGATGGGCTGAGGCCAACTGTATGAAGTTCAACAAGGCCAAGTGCCGGGTCCTGCACCTGGGGCGCAATAACCCCAAGCAGAGCTACAGGCTGGGAGATGAGTGGTTGGAGAGCTGCCAGGCAGAGAAGGACCTGGGAGTGATGGTTGATAGTCGGCTGAATATGAGCCAGCAGTGTGCTCAGGTGGCCAAGAAGGCCAACACCATCCTAGCTTGCATAAGAAGCAGTGTGGCCAGCAGGGCTAGGGAGCGGCTGAGTGAGCTGAGCTTGTTCAGCCTGGAGAAAAGGAGGCTCAGGGGCAACCTTATTGCTCTCTACTGATACCTTAAAGGAGGCTGTAGCGAGGTGGGGGTTGGCCTATTCTCCCACATACCTGGTGACAGGACCAGGGGGAATGGGCTAAAGTTGCGCCAGGCGAGTTTTAGGTTAGATGTTAGGAAGAACTTCTTTACCGAAAGGGTTGTTAGACATTGGAACAGGCTGCCCAGGGAAGTGGTGGAGTCACCATCCCTGGAGGTCTTTAAAAGACGTTTAGATGTAGAGCTTAGGGATATGGTTTAGTGAGGACTGTTAGCGTTAGGTCAGAGGTTGGACTCGATGATCTTGAGGTCTCTTCCAACCTAGAAATTCTGTGATTCTGTGATTCTGTAAAACTAGTTCTTTCTCAAGTCCTTCACTGCACTATCAGTGTTTCAAACTTCACCTGGAAAAGTCTGATCTCAAAGCCCATTCTTCCAACTACTTCCCACTACACTGAGTAGTGCTCTGTTGAGATCTAGAAAGCTGAGAGATCTTGACTTACAGACTGAAGGACAATGACAGTGCAGTCATTGTAGTTACATCATAGTCTGTATGCTGGTTCCATTCCCACTTCGTCTTAACTTTCTCACTGGTGATGATGGAGCAATGGTATTGTCATTGTTCACAAAGTCCTTTGAGATCCACTGCTGGATGCTACACATTTCTATAAAGTTAAGACCTTTAGACATCTTTCATGAATAGTTCGTGTAAATACACAATATTTTCCTTATGCTTAAAGGTATGAAAGATCAAATTAAAGAAGAAAAAAAAAGTAGGGATGAAAAGATTCTCTCTCAGTGAATACAGGCTACATGTGCACCTGAAGTTGTTACACTGAAATTGTCCTTCAGCTTCTACAAATCAAGCTTGTTCGATGTCCTCTAATTCTAAACACCAAATTTATCACTGCTACACAGGAGGAGAGTCGAAGGACAGGGTAAGCATTTAAACACAACTTTACCATACAAGGATTGAAACACAAACAGCACAATATGCCAGACAGTTAAAGCCTGTATTGTACTTACTCCATTGAGAAGTACTACAGCATATTTGTCTATTGCTCTCTCTAGCTAGTAACTCACAAATGTCCTGTAATATTTGTCTGTTTTTTTTAGCATGCTCTGATTCTGTTAGAACAAGTCCACAAGTACACCATAGTGCAGCTTCAGTTGAGACTACACAGTTGTTAAAAGGAGAGAAGCACAATATTGATTTGGGTTAGTTTACTTCTATTGGATTTTGTTATTGGGGGAAAAAAAGTTCTCTTCAGTAAATCTTTGCAACTTTTATATTGTGCACAAAAAGTATCAAAGTTTACTGCTCAAGTGTAGCCAATGAGGCGTGGGGTGCTGGGGAAAGTTTTGCGCATGTCCATACACTTCTTGTCAATGAAGAAGGAGTTTGCCTTCACAGATATGTCATGTTCTAGCTTTGATTTGTTGGCAAGCAGCATCTGCAGAGTATCACGGGCTTCTTGCAGGCGTTTCTTTAAGGTCTGTAAGGTGTCATCTATTGTGTAAACTTCAGTGACAAGCCTGAAAAAAAAGAAGGGGACAGGTTGCTCACGTAACTTTAGCAGTCCCTCACCATGTTCCTTTTTTGACAGTGGACAGGTCAGATTTTGAGGCAGAATTTGAACAGCCTTCTTGGACTGAATTTATACAAAACTAACTTGCATAGCACCTGTAAGTGTGGTTTCTTGCCTGCATTGACCTGCAATAGCCCATGAAGCCACTCTGAATTTTATCTGATACCTCCTCGCTTGCGCTACTTCTGTAGCCTCTCTAGAGCTGTCATGACCAGGTTGAATGCTTAACATATAGTTCTGAAGTATATGTTTTGGATGGATATATATATGTTTGGGATGTTTATATGTTTGGGATGGATATTACTGGACTCCTTGTAGTTTCTGACAGCTCAAACCTGTGCAGCATGCGTGCTAAATGATCTAGATTTGGTGGAGGAGCATATTAATACAAACAAGAATTACTTATCAGAACAACCACTGAAAGTAGAGCTCTGAAATCAAGATTTTCCGTGATACTAGCCATATTTCTTCCAGTGGCCTATCAACACAGATGTGGCAAAGCTTCTTGCTTAGTCACTGAGTTGATAAATTCTCTTTAATGCTGTCAACTTTGTTTATTGTCTAATGTTCTATTAAATGAGCAAAGCACCATAGCCTATTAAAAAAAAATAAATACAAATTTCTAGAATCAGCTTTAACTTGTTTTGGGACAGTCCCAGTTGATTTAGCACAGAACAGCACAGAAAAACTAGGCTTTATTAATTTGTTTTCTATCTAATCCCTTCACTACAAAGTTGGCAGCACACAGAGAGAACAAGTGCCAACATCAGCACTTCCTTTTTAAAAAGCAGCAAACTCAGATAACATTTACATGTTACAAAGAAGTGGTTCATTTGATGTTTTCTTTTTCTATTGCAATTGAACTATTAGGCTGAATCTTTGTGCTTTAAACAACAAGAGATATGCACTTAAATTATTTAAAAGTAAAAAATAAAATCCTTAGAAAGTGAATTAGCAAAAGGTTTTGCTTTCTCAGATAGGAACTTCTCTAAGAAAATATATTTTATTTGGGATGTGAGCTCAGCCAAAATCTGCAATAGAAATAAAAGCGTCCATGTTTCAAATACCCTCTGTCAGAATTTCCACCACTAACTGCGGTTATGATGAACGTAGCATACAAAGATTTGGATCAACTGAAGCATCCAAAATAATTTGGCCTGGACTGGGGAGCTGTGGCATAACAAAATTCACGTATGTTGGAGGAAGGAGAATAGGATACACTAATAATCTGTCGTTATAACTGTGTCTAGTAAACAGCGTACTTGTATAAAAATTGGTGTTGAAATATTAGAAATCATATCAGGCTGTTGGCAAACTTGTGTGTACAATAAACCTGAAATACTTCTAAATACCTGCACAACTGCTTGTGAAGTTTTTATATAACCTGTAAGCTGGTAGGAGTTGGAATGATTCAGAACACCTATATATATATTCAAGAATTTCACATTTATGTCTTTTCACTCTAGTTTAGAAAAATATTCAAAGACATTCTGATTTACAGTAATTTCAGATGAGGCTTGTGAACTTTTTCAAACAGGACCCTTTGGAATGTCAACAGCATCACTGGCACTTGTGGGAAGGAAGAGGAATAATGTGGCTCTGCTTCAGCACACTTTTGATCCCAGTTTGGACAAGTTTTGTATCTTCGATATGTGCAGTCCTGCTGAATAGATTGATATCAATCCTACTGCTACAGACATTTCTGTGGAAGAGATTGTCGGGGGGAAACAGGAAGAGAACAAGACTCAGTGAGTAAGGACTAAATCTGTATTATTTAAGGCTGTCTTGTTGGTGGTGGTGTGTTTTTTTTTTCTTTTTTCTTGTTGTTAAATAAAATGCTGACACTAGTTTATTTCCATACCTAATTGATGGTGCAGCAGTAACTGAAGTTGTGAGTGATCTGCTCCCACAGAAAAGATAAGTGCTGAGTTTATGCTATAGTGCCTAGATCAGAAGTTCTTATTTTTTCACAGCTGAATTCCTGCATCTAGAACAGGCATGATTTGTGTGATATAAAAGGACACATAAATAAAACTACCCAAATGGATATAAAAGACTTCATATCCAAAACAATATTTTATGAGAATGGATTTGGAAAGCAGAGCATTAAGTTGAAGGAATCTAATATGTGGATACACCGAAGGAAATGTCAAGATCTGATTAAGAAGTTATGAAGCTGAAAAAAAAAAATATTGCATTCTACAATTTATGGGCTAAGAAGTTGGAAGAAAAAGTGAAAAGATGCCAGTACAATAAACTATGATTCACTGCCATTTCCTTGTTTGAATAGAAGGTTTTTGAGCTGATAAAGCATGTTTAGGAACAGTAATATAAATACTCAGCTTAAACACTATGTACTTTATTAATCTTATTGTATATGAACCTGTTGTATGCAGTAGGATTTTGTTAGAGACAAATGCCAAAAGGGACTAGCTTCCTACTTTCTGGAAAAATATGCAAAAATTCTTGTACTGGACTGTGAAATTCACTTCATCTATGGGAGGAACCCTGCTGCAGTATTTCTTGAGAAACCCCCCACAGAATATTTTGGAGACAGTACTTTAAATAAGATATACTTGATAGGGTTCTCTTGGACAATGGATTGGATTCCAAATGGATTGGGAGGGAGGGAGATAAACAGGATTAAATTTCAGAAGAAGCTTCCTTCATTAGGGAGGGAAGACTAGTGTCTTGGACACCGTCTTGTATATCCAGGAGGACACAATACACACTGTTCAATGTACTATAGCACAAGGATCACCAAGCTGATGCCAACATATATTGGAAAGGCCCTACAGCTACGTGACCAAAATGCATGCTAGAGGAGCTGAAGTGTCCAGAGATGATACTGGAATCATCATATGGTTGGATGAAAGTACTGAAAATGAGTTCAGGCAGTAAGAGTTGCTGCCTCATTTTTATTTGCAATTAACTTTTAAAGGAGCTTGACCATTAGATAACTTTTGTATCAAGACAGAATTTTGTCTTGGAAAACATGTTATAATGAAATAAGGTATTTCCTGAATTGAAATCTTGGTGTTTCATCCTGAATGGAATTAAAATCAGTTAATAAATCCCACTCAGGCATGAGACTGAAACCCCAAGCATATGAACCACCAACAAGCAAATGAACTCCAAAGTATCCTCGGAAAGGGTCTCTAAAGGCACGTGCACGTAACATTTGGCCTATTACTTCAACATAGATACTTGGATTTTAGTTTGTTTTTCCAGAGTTTCTATCATCACATAATGAATACAATTCTAATCCTGTTGAATAATTTCATTGTTGTTAAATTTCTCTTTCTTGAGTAGCTGACTGAGGAGGGGATGGGGTGGTCTGGTCTCTACTTACTGGTACTGAGGTTCATCACGGCAGAGCTCTATATTGGGTCGTTTAGTTCTCGTCTCCAGGCGTGTCTGAGCCACTTTCAGAGGGTACTCCTTTGCCATTATGGATCTCTCCAATAGCATGATTGTATCTTCTGTCTGGAAGATTTCTTGAAGTACCTGAAAAAGCAGAACATTTTTGTAAGCCTCATGTGCATACGAAACCATAACTCCCCCCTGCTTTAGACACTCCTATTGGAACTGCTTTGATTCTGGCATGTCACTTCCCTTTAATTTAAGGGAGGAGATTGCTGTAACCTCACAGTAATCAGATGTATCTGTATAATTTGTTGGCTTGATCTTGCCATTTTTTACAAAGGTTATACAGTAATCACAGTTCTTAGAAGAGCCAGAGGCCATTAAATGCCATGAAAGCATGTAATGATGTTGTTCCTGGAAAGCTGGATAGCAACACTGGGCAATATTTATGCTAAGAAATGCACCATTGTTTGCTGTTATAACATTACGGAATTTTAAGGCAAACTGGAATATAACTATATAACAAGCAGGAGAAGCACTGAATTCTTGTGAAAGGGAATTGTGTGTTTGTTTGTGTGTGTGTGTGTGTGTGTAAAGCCATTTTCATAGAGGCAATGTTTATAGCTCTAAATAGACTCATTTCCATTTTTACTTCATTATCTACTTTTTCTCCTAAATAAAATAAATGCTGATTGATCAGGGACCATTTTGCAGCATTAAAATTTCAACAAACTGCCACTTTCATTCAAACTTTCATTCGATCCTTATTTCCTTTTGCCTCATAAAAATTCAAAAGCCATCAAATATGTGCTCTCTGAAATTGTTTCATATTCCAAGTAGTTTGAGGACATCTGCTGCAAGAATATATAAGCACAAGTAATATTTTCATACTGAAACTAACTTCTGAAAGTTTTGCAAACACACTGGGAGCTCTAAAGGGAAGAACAGCTTGCTTTAAAAGCTTATTTTCTCTAAATGGGAAAGGCATGGAGTGAAACATCATCAAAAAGAGGCCCACAGAATTAGAATAGCATAGTTTTAGTTGCAGAGTATATTATCATATACTTTATGTTATTCCTTAGGGTACTGTAACTGCTCTTTCCGTTCTTTTCCATACTGATGGAAACACACAAACTGCAAGGGAAAGCTTTTCTCAGTCATAAAAAGAGAGAGAGGGATTAAAACGTTTATATTCAGGTAACATTCCCTAGCCAATTGATTATTACATTACTTTAATTTACCACAGTTAATTACAGCCAACATAGTGAACAAGTCCAAGTTTTTCCTGTAGACAGGTTTAAAATGGAAGAGAACAAATTGAACTGATGTCATTTCTCAGCCAGTCTACTAAAATCAATGCAACTTGAGTTTCAACAACCACTAAAAATGGCATAATGCTGTTTGAGTTATGCTGCTGTTTGGATCTTGCCTATGTGCTAAGTTGTACCGTGTTAGCTAATGATGTATGTAGTTTAAAAACACAATTAGTTCTTGCTGCTGAAAAGTTAGTTACAGACAAAACCCAAAGGGCTAAGGATGCCAGGAGCCTGCACCCCAGGCCAAATCCTTAAGAGCTTGTTGGTGATGTGTAGTGGGGCAAGGCAAGAGACCTGGCTAGCACTGTGCAAACCAGTTTGCCCTTTGCAGTAACGCCACTTTCCAATGGCAGCCTATGAATATGCCTGTTGTGATTTAAAGGCAGCGAGTGTCTCCTCACTGAGTCTTTTGGGTCTCATTTGTGTTCTCACAGAGCAGGCTTGAGAACATCTTCACCTGAAAGAAGCCTTTACTGCATACAGACTTCTGGGGAAAAGACTGGTTTGTTATGAAAGGAACACAGTACGAAAGAAAACGAAGTTCAGAGTAGTAAACCTCTCCCTATAGTTTCATTCTACACCCGTTCTTTCTTAATTAAATAATCACTGTAAGTAAGCTGTGTTTTACAGGGAATACACAGCACACTGGTACTAGAATACGCAGGTAGGCCAGTGTGCTTGGGTAGCTATTTACAGGAGCTACTTATGGTAAGAGTGCATTGTTAAATATGTTGTTTTCTAACTTTTTTACAGTTCTACCAGTTACATACACAAATTTCTGTAGTTAATATATATATATACATATATAAATAAACTTAGGTGCCTTCATTATGCAGAAAGTCTTTTTTTTTTTTTTTTCCCCTGAAAACAAAGGCTTTGGGCCTCCTGCTGCTTAGAAGCAGAATTAGAGTAGCTTGTGCTGTTGCCAGAACTTCACTCTTTAGCAATTTGCTAAGAGAATCCTCTGTTTGCTCATTTGTACATGATGAAGGTGAGATATAGCCCCCAGGTAGGCTGCTGGCAATTAAAGGGATGTTGGGGAGCTCTTACAAGCTTGTCGGTCCTAACATCTTTCACCTTCATTGCCAATCAAAATATCAACCTGTGGGGACGTACCAAGGCTGAGAGGAAAGAACAGGCAATGTGTTTAGAGGTCACCCGCTGCTGAGTCAGGGCCCTCCTTTCCTGTGTTTATCTTACAGCTTCTTTCACGGCTATGGAGTTTCCCATGCTACGCCTTGCTGCGTGTAGGGGGCTGAGTTCACTGTACTGGTCTTCTGGTACCTGCAGTGAGGGTATTGCCTGTCACAGTCATTCTGCTTACAATTTATTGTAAACATCTTCCAATTTACAGTAAATTGTAAGTAGGTTTTCTTTTTAATAATAAAGTGCAAATCAAAGTAAAAGCAATGGAACAAAGTCACACACATCTCCTCAGCCTGGTAAGAACAGGGCAAAGTTATGTTTCAATTTAAGAAATGATTGGGTGAATATTTGTTTTCTACCTATAATGAAAGAGCGGGGGGATTTGTGTTCTCAGTCCTGATTCTGAGTAAGACCTCTGTGGTTTACACTTTGAGCTTTGTTGGTGGTAATGTTTTCTCTCTTTAGCATCAGGTGGAAATCCACTTTTGTGGGGGAAATCTGTCAGTGAAACAGAGGAATTAAAGCAACCTAGAGCACTTCATTAGAAATGAACTGTGTCTGTGAAAGCAGCTGCCGCAGACCAATGTAGCAGTTTAGAAATGTGCTCATGTTATAGTACCTATGTAATGTAGTCACTGTGCTGCTACCTTGTCTCATGACAGCATGAATCAAAATGCCATTTATTCAGGGAGTGGAGTGAAGTTACAAGCTATTTTGTGGGTAATTAATGCAAGTTGTTCTGAGCAAGTTAAAGAAGTGTAAGGAGATAAAAAGAACATTTTCTGATATATTTTTTCTGCCCTCTCTCTCATAAGTATCTCATGTGTATTCTATACATGGAAGGAAAACAGGAAGCCCTCAAAGGGGACTCAGCATGTGCTCAGAAACACTAACTGCAGCAAATTCTGGAAGCAGTATCCAAATTTATATAGAAGACCAGGGAAGAAATTTAGTAGTCTTCTGTATTTCAGGTAACAGTGCCACAAATCATTATTTGGGCTATAGCAAACAATGGCAAGTCTATTAATACATGATAGTGCTTCTGTTATGGCTTGGTGCCCTTTACTCTTGCCTTCTGCATGTCTGAAAAGGTAAATTACATTAAGATGTAGGAGGAACAAGCCAATTCTAGTACATACCATGCTGAGCAGATTTCCCATGTATAATCTATCCTTAGTCCCTGAGGACTGCCATTTTCAAGTTCATCTAGCAGAAAGAACTTTACAAGAGAGGCTTTCCGAAGCCACACTTCTCTTGAATACTCTTCTCATGCATTCACATGGCCACAGTGCAAGTACAACCACCAAACCATAAACCCCTGTATTTTGATTTCAGTACTAATGTTTCAGGTGTGTGAATGTTGGTATTTATCAAACCTGAGATTTGTTTCTGTCCCTTCACAGCACTTACTGTGCTTTGAGTTTGCATCTGGCTGGACCTCGTTGCCCGCTACACATGTAGAAAACACCTGGGTGTTATCTTAATGATAGAGAGGCAGGACATTGTATAGTCCTTTCTTTTTAGAATACTAATACATAAAACTGGCATAGGACAAGAGTCTTCTTGTATCTAGTCATATTTAGTGACTCAAAGTATTTAAAGCTTGCACAGCCTACAAATTCACACAATGTTTATGTTTGAGAAGGGCAAGCACATGAGTCTAAATAGAAAATATTTCCCTTTATTGAGAATCTGGTAGTTCTTAAGTTGTGAAAAGAGAGCTTTTATCTGAGTCACAGAGAATTCAGTTGTATACCCAACCCTTGTAATGTTGTGTCTGCATAATGCATAGTAACTACAGAGTACCCTCATGCCACAGGACTTCAGGACACTAAAGCACCTTGTGCTTATAATGATGCCAGCGGTCCACAAAAGCTTTATGCACAACCAAGGCAAATGATGAGTGCTACTGAGCAAATCCTAGTCATTTGCTTAAAAAAAAAAAAAAAAAAAAAAGTTTAAACCTGCCTGTGAACTTAAAATTCAAATGTTAAACTATGCCACCATCTTTATATCCTGCCTGGCTGCCTATAAGTGGATGTGGTTTAGATTCATTGTGTGTTCTCTTTTTTTTCTTACTTTTTTTTTTTTTAATTTTTTTATTTTTTTTAAGTGCTGTCAGTTGAGACCTACAGACTAAAATGCCCTCAGGGGAACCACCTACAACACATCACAAAAGCTTTGTACTAACAATTTTTGATTACTCATTCGGGCTACACATTGGATAAAATGATTTAGATAATCTACTCTACATAAACGGATTGGTGGGGAGGATCACCAGATAGTGCTGCACCAGCCTACGTCATTTCTGGATGACCTCCAAAGGCAAGGAGCAAAAACAACAAATGCTGAGCAGTGTGTTCTTAAGAGAGCATGGTGAGGGACTGGCTCAGGCAGCTGTCCATCCGGAAACCTTCCCTTCCAGGACATGAGGAAAGTTTTGTGCTGCAGCATTCTTGAGAGCTTTCAGAAAACTGCTCTCCTGCCACTCTCTCACTTCACCAAGGACGTGAATTTTCATAGGCTGAGTACACAGAAAGACTGGGAGAAAGTCACACGTGTTTCATCATGTAATCAGGATAGTCATATGGACAAGCATCTTTAAAATGCTATGGCCTGACAGTTATCATTACTCCTTTTTGCTTCTGAAGTTTACTCAGTGTTTGGTAGCTGAATGCAAAAAGCAGCAGCTACATAATATGGTGGGAGGCAGCTGCCTCCTGCTTTTGTAAATTCCTTTATATTTAATATTGTGTATCTCACTTTTTAAAACTTTTTTCATCCACATTTCCATATTTCAATCAATTAATTCTGTAAAATTTTTAAGTTTATTGTAAGTTACCATATTTAAATAGTGTAAATGTGGCTGATTCATTTTAGAGCACATGAGCACATTATTTCATATTAAAACTATGTTATCTTTCAATCTTTGGATTACAAGTGTAACCCAGATCTTAAATGTGAAATACATTAGAATAATTTTTACTGTCATATGATAGCCAAATTCTTAATAGACATTACCATGTTCTTTGCTCTGGTGTTTAGGGTTTATTTCTTTTGAAGCTTAATTGCAGGTCATCATTTTATGATTTATAAAGTTTTGTTTGTTTGTTTGTTTGTTTAATTCAGATGATGGTAAGAAATAGTCCGGGAATCATTTAACAAAAGAAAACAAACATTTAATAGTCACACTTCTCAACAGAATGTAACATCAGAAGGTAATGACTCAACTAGTTTAACTGTATTTTAGAAGAGTTAGAAACATTTTGAGCAGTGGTTTTGTGCATTTTTTGTGTATATTTGTATGGGATGTCTAAATGCCACAGTTAAGAGAAGCATCTGATTAGTTTGGGCCCTAGGAAAAGATCTTAAAATCAATGCATTGCACAATTCACCAGGGACATCAAGAGTCTCTACTGGATTGGTCTGTGCTTGGGAATACTGCAAGTTTTTATTTATAAAGCTTCATAACAATGGGAATAGGGATGGCATAAGTACAGTCAACAAATCTGAAAGCTAAGGCATACTTTGAACGTCATGTGTGCCAAAGGAAACATACAAAATTCCCAACATTTTCTTTACCTTGTCTTAAACATAACATTTTCACAGAAGAGATATAGAAAGGAAAAAAAAAAAAAAAAAGAAACTATTAGAATGTAAATACTACTTACAGAACAAAGAAGTCATTAAATACATATCTGGATATTTAATCAGTGTCCTTACAATCAATTTCTGCATGGTTTACCTGTCTACCCCGTACAGATTGAAAGAGGACCAGGAAATCTGAGCCTTTCATATATTTATTGCAACAATTTCCAACCCTCTAAAAAGCCTCCTTCCACTGAATTCATATATGCATTTTTTAATTTTTATCCTTGAGAATAATCCAATCAATTTCACACTTATATGCAGTTTCTATTTAACTTTTCCACTGTCCCTAAAATGTACAAGATGTTTATTTTAAAACAGCTTTATTTAAATTAAAGGGGGAGAAAAGTATGGGATCATTTAACTTGGCCTGGATTTGCAAAAATATTTTCAAAATAACAGAGGAAGACATAACTATACACAAGAAAATGCTTAACTGTTTGTATACATCATTGCTATATGCTTAACTATTGAAGGACAACAATAAGGCTCAGAAGTTCTGTCATATTTTTCTACAATTTTACACTGTTTCATACCTTCGGATGCTGCGGGACCAGCATTTTAGGTGTATCATAAAATACTCTATTATTAATGTGGTTTTGCTAAACCTGGTCAAAATAACAATTAAATATGCAGTTTGAGTCTTGTGCACACCATTCTCTCTCAAGTTACTTCATCTGAGAGAAGGGTACACATCCCTTTAATAGAGAAAAGATGCCTCTAGACAGAGATGATGCCAGAGAGAGAAACCGCTATGGCTTGTGCAGCTGCTGATTCTTGTTAGAAATTAGATTCTTTGTAGTCATTAAGAAATGTAAACCCCCTACACTAAGCTATGTTGTTGATGTTTGTCTCATGATCTTTAAAGCCTGAATATGCTTCTTTTCTAGACAAGCTACTGCATACACTCATCTCTTGTTTTGGTACAAGACAGCCCGTTCTGAGAATAAGGAACAGTTTTATAAACATAAATGAGCACTGCTGCCTTGAACTAAATCCTGTTTCCTCTGGAAGCCTATATGAATTGCCTGAGCGCAGATGGGCTGCAGGGGAGGGAGCAGTAGTAGTAACAACCACCTCTGTTTCTCATATTTAAATGTCACAGCAGAAAAATGTTGTCTTCTATATCAATGTCAGAAAAAGCTTGTTTTCATTCAATCCAGGCTGCCTTTACTTGGCAGCTGGAAGTGTATTCCTTGGTGTGAGATTTTGCAAATAAAGGCACATGGATTCATGATAACCTGAATGCATCCTGATGAGCAATGGCTCTCACTTGATTATGTTTATTCTAGCCTACCTCATTTCATATTCCCCTTAGGCTATTCCATGAAGTGGAGCATTGCTGCATGGCATGCTGAGAAGCCAGGATTCTCCACTTGCCCAGAGTTAGTACTCTGGTCTAGTCTATGCAAGTCTTTATGATTTTGTGAGATGAAGCAACCATTTTAGGAGACAGGAATCTACTTTTGTTTTCAAGTTAGTGCCTTAGTTTTCACCTGTAACTTCGCTTGGTTTGTAGGTAACAGTCTAATGTGTATGTAGTCCCAGCTTAAATAATTATTTCCTCCTTCAAACAGGTTTTTCCAGGCAAGTTTGAGCTGCTTACACCAACCAGCACACACCTTCTCAACCAATTCTGAGTCACTCTTCGTTAATCGTCCAACAGGTTCCACTATTAAACAATAAGCTTAAGTGTATACCCAGCCACCAGGAACAGACATGAGAAACTGTAAGTGACTCAGGTTTTAAGACATAAAATAAGGAAGAGAAGAAAGTGGCAAAAAAAAAACATGCATAAAATTTACGTGAGGATACATCAGGGTCTGAGATGAATGCCTTACGTGGGGAGAGTGCCATGGGGAAGGTGTTCCCTCTCCTATATGCATGCTCCTGCTCACAGCCCTGTCTCCCCTCTCCTTTATGCAGCTTGGGTGGGCACTGCCTGTCTGACTTCAGGAGTTCTTTATGGCCCTGTTCAGAGCAAGGCCTTTTCAACAGCCGTAGGCAGGCTCCTCTTAGAATTTCACACATGAGTAGTTTGAAAATTCTTTCGGAGGCTGGTAGGCAGTTCCTTGTTCTACTGCCACTGAGGTTTTCCTGGTTTTCATCCTGTGTTTTATGCTAGTTATATATGTAAGTAGGTTTATTCTTTGAATTAGAAGTAAATGGTTTGGGTATAAAATGTATTCCATATTTTTGTCTAGCCACCATATAAACATATTCAGTAGTTGCTAAGACAGGAAAGGTTGGTTGATTCAATTTATAAATAAATTTAAATGTAATAAAAAATACTGTGTGAGGGATGGAATGTCTGAGAGGGTGACCTGCTTAAGAGATGGAGTAACTTACTAAAAAAGAATCCTGTAGGTTCTTCAGGTATAGAGTAAAATATATCAAGCAAAAAGGCAAGAGTTAATTTCCATCATATGTTGATGTAGTATACTGACTTTTCAAAAAAAAAGAAAAAAAGAAAAAAGAGCAGGGGAAACTGTTTTTAAGAGCATACATTCTCAGTGAACTGAATGGAAATACTCAGAATCATGGTTTCTTGTTTTTTGGAGTAGGTGGTTATTTTTTCATGGTTTTCTAAACATGTATCTGTTTTTCCAGAATGTTTCTGATCCCTGTGCTCCCAGGTAGAGGAATAGCAAACCTTGCAGGAAGGGTGGTGCTGGGCAGCTCTGCCTCTGAGCATACAAATGCCTCTGAGCAGAGTGCAGGTGTTCTGTCTTGCATGGTGCTCACTGAGATAATCAGGTGTTTAGGCATGGTATAAATAGTGGGCTACATAGACAGGTCACTTGCTGTCTGGTCTGACTGATTCTCAGAGCTATTGCATGTAAACATCCTGTCCTATTGGGTATTTCCAGGAGAGTGAGGCCAAGGTAAACACTTATGTTAATATTATCTTTATGGAAAAGAGATGCAAACATACTAATGAGGGGTTGGCACCATGATTAAAGGTTTTTATTTCTTTTCCTAAAGATTGTGTACATTTTACATCAGATGTAAAATATATTTACCATAATTTTTCTTGTCATAAATTGAATGTTTCTTGCAGTGAGGCATGAAGGTGCCATATTACTATCTCCTACATTGTATTCCATAGGCTATATTTTCTATTCACCTAAAAATCAGGTTCTAGAAAAGCTCTGAGTCTGACCAGAGTTATACATTGTGATTAGACTCTTACAGAATATTTCCATCCCCAAACAACCACATCCACTGGGAGCCCAGTGACAATGAAACACAGCAGAGCTGTAACAACTTCCTTGGTTTGGGAGCTAACCCTGGCCAATGAGCCAGCCAGGACTCCTCGTCTTTTGCCTCCAGCACCTCATATTTCTAGGGTTCTGCCATCCAAATTCTGGACGAACTTGTTATGGGTGAACATTGTTATGACCTTGATTAATCCCAGAATCAAGTAAGAAGAATTAATGACAGACTTGTGAAGTTGGGACCAAAATGGAAATAGGAAATATTCAATCTCAGGGTGAGAAGGAAGTTTTAGTAATCTAGCTACCTGCACTGCCTGCAGGATGTTAAGCAGTCCTGCAGTAATTCCCCTTCATAAGCCTGTGCCTGTAGAAAGAGCTGAGCTTTCAGGGAGAACAGTGATCCTGATTCCTGGTGCTAATGAAGCAACCTATCTGTGGTAAGCTGTTGCAGTGATGAATTCCTTTGCTCTGAAAAATAAGGGTTTATGTTTTCCATCTGGATTTGTCTGGCCACCAATTCTTCTTTGTTTTTGTCTGCTCAAGCAAAGAGTCTTCTATTATAATTCTTTTGTCTTCTGTATACATATTTGTGGATTTAGCAAATTCTCTGCCCTACACAACAGTTACTTGGATAAGCTAAATAAAGTGGTGTCATCTAGTGCTACTAACGTCATCCGTTTCAGCCTGCTATGGAGAAAGTTGAGGAACTTATTCAAGCAAATGCCTGCTTACCAATCCTTTAAGCATTCTTGCAGTTGTGATAACTTCTAGGCTTTGGAGTTGCAGTAAGGAATGCTTTATACCACACACTTGCTTCCATGTACTTTGGTTGATTTTTTTTCTAGAGGACTGAGACAATTTGCCATCTTTACAGTGGCAATCAAACTGAGTGGGAAGGGGGTAATTCTGCATGGAAGCTGTACCGTGAACTAGATGGGGAAACATATAAAGCAAATTTTTAAGGACAGCATTTCCTTTCTGCATTCAGTAGATTAATGTTCAAAGCCGTATAAAAGCACTTTAATCCCTTTTTACTGTTCCCCTATGCAAGTCTCTTCTGATAGACTTGGAGGCTGTCAGCCTCACCAGCCAGCCTCACACAAAGAAGTGGCAGGCAGGAAAAGCCGAATAGCAGGTGATGAAAATCCAAAGTGAAGAGAACTCAGATGGTTTCCTGAATACATCAATGGAGTAACAGTGAGAGCAGACAGCAGCTGGACTGAGAATGTAAAAAGGCAAGTACGAATCACTGACAAACAATGCTCTTTGGAGACTTTCCTTATGCTGACTTGGAAACCTGATCTGAACTTGGAGTCTATTCAGTACTGACACTCAGACCAAACTCCAAGTAGAATAAAGGGTAAAAACATAGCTGCTCTAACACAAGACAAGACATTTGTAAGTCACTAAAGCATTCCTTTAGCTAAATGCAAATTAGTGTAGATTTATCGTAAAAAAATGCGGTGGAGCAGGTCATATGTACTATAAAATGATAGCGCATGTGTGTTTTCCTCCTTGTGCATGGTCTGATGATGAAAAATTGAAAGCATTTGGTCTTGTTTGGACTGATTAAAATACGAAAAAGAAGCAAAGGTTGTGTCATGCATTTGATTGTTGGAGTTTTTGCTCCATTGCTCTTTAAATATTTTTTTCAGGTTTGTTTATCAAATGCCTGCCAGGAAGAGTTCTTAGGTGCATCCCTTGACCTTAACTGAATTGGGAACTGTATATAGTTAAGACAAACTATACGAAGTCTTTCTCTGAAGAATGCGTTTTGTTCATGTGTTTCTAAATATGCCATGTGGATGCTCTGTAGTGGGAAACAAGGCTAAATGCTGTGACAGAACCTCAATCAGTTGCAACAGGAATGTTCTTGGGATCTGCTATTTAATTGTGTGTCGATAATCCAAGGTAAATGGTGCAAGAACATGGTAGAAACTGAGGTACAAATCCACTAGAAAGAACTACTAGTAGCAGACAGAATACTTATAAAAGCAGATGGACTGCTGTGTAGTCATTACTCAGACTTGTAGTTTGTAACATGAAATGGAGACATTATGTCATTGATGGAGAAGGTCCTGGCAAAACTCCTGGCATAATGCTTGATAGAAGTAAAAACAACAGAATACCTTCATTGCATAGAGACATTCTGTGTGTCTTACGGTAAAAAGAACATACTTAGCTGGACATAAAGGAAGACAATATCCTACAGTAAAACTAAACAGATGTAATAATAGATACTGTTCTTTTTTATATATTTTTTTTTAAATATAGATGTGGTTTTTTTTTTTTTTTAGGAGGAGGAATAAGAGCTGGAAAGAATGCTAGGGAGCGTCCACACAGAGCCTTCGATAGCATAACTGTTACCAGGCACTTGTGAACTAGAATGTCTCCCCAACAATTCTCCTGCACAGCAGCTCTGTAAAGCAGCCCTGCAGGCAACAGCATGCAGGAAAGAAGATAAATGATGCAACACATGCAAATGTCCACTAAGGAGAAAATCCTAGCTCTGAAAAATAACAGGTACATGTATAGCAATCTCCATGTGATATTTCTTAGTTTGCCTGCATAAATTCAGAACTAAGTAAATCTTGTTCATTCCTGTATTTTTTTCTAGTTGATTGTTTTCCAAGCAATAAAGAAGTAGCACTCTGTTCACATAATCTTGTGAGTGATACAATAACATCATCAAGCAAAGGAAAGAAAGGCAGGAAGAGAGAGGCTATTTACCAGTTGAGAACAGCAATACAACAATGTTCTAATGGACTATTACAAAATCAATCTCCATGTGCCTTTTGGTAGTGCCTTTTCCTAAACAGGTTTGAAGCAATGGCATTCTTGCAGAGAAAGTTAGGATCATAAAAGTGTGGCTGTGAGGACAGTCTACATGGTGAACAGAGATCTCACACTTCACTGATACACCTCTGTTCCATGTATCACTTGGTATTACTGTTTTTAATGCAATTTATCCATGACTAGACTTTGTTGTCTTGTGGTCCTACCCCTCTGACAGAAACAGTCATTCCCTCCTTCTGGCATATCCCTACAGCACAGAATACATGTATGTAGAGTATGTGAACTGTTTTCATGTAAATATTAAAGGATTCTGACAAAGGGAGTTGGGTGCTAACTGTTCCTTGATGCTTCCCATCCCCGAAAAGGAGGCTGGCCTTTTGTCTCTACAGTCATGACCCAGGCATGTATAATGTCACCCACTTTATTTTTGGATAAATATTATTTCTTGAGCTTCAGTCAAAGTCCAATTCTACTGGCAGTGGATGGAGATGCATATGTACTTTTGCACATGTGAAGACTAACAGAGTTGTTTTTCTGCTGCTATAGCAAGATAGGTATACGAGTAGGCATTATCATGCTGTGGCCAAGTGACATAAAACTCCTCTAATGTGGGAGATTTTATTTTTTTAACTAGCAGAAGAAAAATAAACAGGGGTTTTCCATATGGGATGTTATTTTTTAAAATAACTCAATGAAAGGGTGGAATTAGTTTGACTGGTATTCACCATTATATATCCTTGCAATATAAACAAAATATGAAAAAAAATCAGGCTAGGAGAAACATTTTAGGTACATAAATGTACAACATTTTAAGTGCAAATGCTAACCACAGCATGCATCTCCACCACAGTATCAATCACAGACACTAATTCAGTGTACGATTAGATTTTCTAAGTTTTTACAAAAGGTTTACTTCCAAAGGATAACAAAATGTTTCCAGAGCCAGTAGATGAAATCTACAACTAAGACAAAAAATATTCCACCTGGTCCTCTATGTTGTTAAAGAAAATGTAGTGGAACACAAGCTGAGGCACTGGACATTTGGTTCATAATCTTAGCCGCTGATCTTTTATGTGCAAGTGACATAAACAGAAGAAAATATGCTATTTCAATATGTGGTAATTTTTTGACCACATATTCATACTGTTTACTCTTTTATGTATGCTTTTTTTTTTTATTCTTTCCATTCTGAGGGTACAGATTTTAGAAACAAATGGTTGTAGGAGGTTCCCTGTATAGCCTTTTTGTCTGGAAGAGACTTGGTTGTTTCACAAAGCAGAAAAACATTTTTTCATTCAGAAATGGGCTCCAGACCTCATTAAATATAAAACTTTTCATTTTTCCAAGACAGCATGCCTTTTCTATGCTCACTCTTCTGTCAATTCATGGAGGTAGTCTGCTTAGCTATGAGAAGAGTTTGGCAGAGGGAAGGAGGTCTCTAATAGCAGCATTCATTGCTTGAGAAGTCAGTGCAAAAACAGCCTTTGAAAGAATGATTCATTTTCTAAATGCAAAAAAAAAAAAAAAAAGAAATTGTGGCACCCATTGTCTGGTTGCTATTAGATGTGAAAGGAACAGGAACCATAGTTTAGCTGCATTTGACTATTATCACATCCCAAAGGAAGAACAGAAATGTAGTAGAGTTTAAGGGAAAGCCTTGGGTCCCAGCCACTCTGTTGGCTGTCTTATTAAAATACCCTAGCAGTACTTTTTTCTCTGAGTGTTACAGGCTATACAGCAAGCCAGGAGAAAGAAGAAAAGGTAGTCTGCTGTGCTTAGCTATAGATGGCTGTTAAATGAGTACTCACTCCTTACTCACTTCTTCCCTTGTTTTATTTCTCTTTGCTCTTGTGTTTTTAAGGTATCATCACGAGCAAGAGAAATAGTAGGATTTCTATCATATAACCTCATCCACAGCTTAACCAGCAATGCTTTTGCTCAATAAAGCCATGGCATTTTCTTTTTCATAGTTACTCCATGCTTTTGGCTTCTGCCATGTATAGACCTGTAGGTTGCAATCAAAAATCAAAACTAGACACCCACATTATAGCGTGGATACTGGTAGACTAAGAAGGGCCCTTAGCCCTCTTCTGTTATCCAGAAGACCTGAGAATAATTTTTACTCAGTTCCTCAGGAAGTGACAGCCTGTGGAAGCTGCTTGGTGAATGAAAACAAAACCATTACCTTTCCTTCAAAATTGACAACACTGACTAGCCTGAATTATTCTTCACTAGCTTTTGCAGTTTTCTTCCAGCATTTTGTTATTCTGATATAACTACATTACTGTGGAGTTTGAGATGAAGATCTCTCTGCTACATATGTGCTATCACTACACAACTCAGCAGTAAAAACAGCAGTTCATAGAGTGCAATTTTGTATGACATGTTTTTTATCTGTGTGTATGACACAAACTAAATATTCTTTATACAAATGTGATTAATTCAGTTTCTCCAGTTTGTTTATTATTGCAATCTAATGGTTTGGATAGCGTAGGGACACAAGTCAGTTTTTCTTCCCTTTTGTACAAGTTGTCAGCAGTTAGGTTGTGTCAGCTGAACTTCGTGACCAAATCTTTGGTAGTAGGTTGATAACTCACAATGCACTTTGTGGTTCCATATGTACTCCCTGTGCTACCTTATGCTGTACATTCTTTTATAAAAAGGACACTCAAAAGCACTAGAAAATGCCAACGGAAAATGTGAAGCAAATGTTCATAGATTAAATCCATGAGAAACCTGGATGGCCAATTCAGAGATAAAGTGCTTCATTTGTGTAAGTTCCAAACCACACAAAAACTACATTCAGTATCTTTTATGCTTTATAAGAAGGAAAAAATAGAAAAAAACATTACTTTATGTGCTGTGACTTCATACATATTTAGCTAGTTGGTTTGCACTTTCCAAAAAGTCCCTAAAAATAAACTGAAAATATCTTAAACTACTTATGGCAAATAGAATGGCAGGAAAACTCTATTGTTTCCAAATGTGCATTGAAACAAACGAGTGAACATGAGTCTCCTCTATAAGAGAAGGAGTCTAAATGGAAGAACTTAGTGAACCCTGAAGTCATATAAAAGTAACACAGTGAGACTTGTTCGCTTAACAAGATTTTATCTGTCAGTACAAAGGCAACACCTCTTGCTAACTTCAGACTATGTTTCAGAACTCAACTAATACGCTTCCAACATGTCACATTTTTCAGTGAAAATTGAATTAAAAAGTAATACAGGTAGGATTTAATACTGGTCTCCTTTTCCATTTCTGCATTTTACCATGTGAAAACAAAGACAGAACAAACGTTTGAAAAGTTAACTGTCTGACCCATTCAACTGAGTTGACTGTTTTCAACCATGACCAGGCAAAAATTCATGTTAAATATGTGGAAGTGTATTTATTAAAAGGTGGAAAAAAACTTGGAACTTAGGTTCAGAGACAGACTAATGACATTTTGAATATAAGTATTTTTAAATTCAGGACTTTTCATTTGCTGCAGCAAAATGAAAGTGCAAAAACTTAATCTTTTTCCTCTGGAGGAGAGAAGTTGTGATACTCTTTGTGGGCCTTTTTATTTGTTTGCTTTCCAAAGTTATTTCACTGTTTAACACCCCTACTCCCCAAGTAGTTTGTGTACTTTTCTTTGATCAGGAAATCACCAGGGAATATCCTCAATAAATGAAAAACAGAAAAAAAAAATGCCATCTCAGATAGTTTTCCCCACTTTGGACATGTAAGTTGCAAATGAACATAATCACACTGACTCTCCATTTAGGACAGATATTGTGTGGTTTCTTGTAAAACTTTGTCACCTTGTCAAGTCTGCTCATCTGTGAGTGAGCTCTTCTGCTGTGATTCAAGTGCACTGTTTGCAAAAAGGTAATGCAGCCATGACTTTTGGGGAGGTGCTTATTCAGGAATAATGTAAATTCTAGAGAAGACTTCTGCCTTTCAGGTACAACTGAGATAATATGCAGCTGCCAACCCTTAGTGAATCTTACCTTGGCCAGTTGTGCTTGGAGTTTGTTCTTTGCATCAGCTACTTCAGCAATGCGATTATTGAAGGCCAAGTTGGTGCTGACAAATTGATTCCACATCTCCTCAGATGTGCTCTCCAGTCCAACCTCTGTGTCCTCACGGAGCTTGACAGAGTTGGCCCTTGCATGCTGAGAGCATCTGATATTGTCTTCACTGAATTTAGCCCATGTTACAGGAACTGAAACACTAGTAAGGAAAATTGAAGTAAAAGCTTAGGTGAGCTATCTTCTATTAATTGGCAATTACACTGAGATTAAGTGTCCATCCACTGAATTGTACAAACTATGCAGGCACATACATCAGATGATTTTATGGGTTTCATATGCATTTTTTTCTTTCTTTGTTTCACATGATTTCATATACAGCAAAGATTTGTTCACACTGAGATTTTGGAGAGCTGTTGCTTCTACAGGGTTCCAATGGCTTGCTTGAAGATTGTAGAAGAAATTGTTTTGTTTTGTTTTTGAGAGAGAATGAAAATCTCTAATTTCCTCAAAGTTGGATAATTAAATTACATTAATCCCCAGCAAAATCTTCATTTTCCAGGCAATATTTGTATAGCTGCTAACTGAAGGTCTCACTGCCTATGACATCAACTCCACAGTAAATTTATGTTTTGCTGTATATGTATGGTGATGCTTAAAAATATATTTATTTGGGATCAAGTAAGAATGTCAGCAATGCAGCTTCTTCCAGCCTTTAACAGACTAGGTGGTTGTCTGAGTTCATACCTGCTATATGTCAAATGAAGTTTGACTCATTTCTTTTTTTCAAGTTTAAGAGTGCTTGAGGCCTTAATTGATTATTAGATAATTTAACATGATCTCCTGTCCATTGCACACCATCATAATAGATTCAAATACTGTTTACTTTCATGAACGCAAAGCCTTTGTCCTGGGAAACTGAGTTGTGTGTCACCAACTACCAGATGACATGAGAACCCAAGGAAAATGAAAAAGAAACCAAAAGAGAAGGATTGTTAGGCAACACTTCTGGTCTGCTGTCAGAGCAGCCCTGCCTCATGAGATATATATGACCTACACAATAAAGCAAGTGGTTCAGGCCTCCTTTCATCATCAGAATGAATGGTAGCAGGAAAACGGATAAGGTACTGACTGAGCTAGGATAGGAGGAAGGAAAAAGGAATTTTCTCCCGGCTCCATCACTCTCCATCTCTATCATTTGGAGTATTTTCATCCTCTTACTTTTCCATGTATTATAATGAACATTTCTGCTTTAACATACAGGCCTATTATTGTTAAATTTTCAATATCTGTGGGACATACAGAAATGGCATTGTTATGGAAAAGTCTATGAATAGAGAGAGAAAAACTGAATGTAGGGTTCCAGCACTGAAAATACCACCCATGAATGTTCCCTCTGCAATATCCTGTAGCCAAACAAATTTTGGGATGCTCGGTTTCATGCTCAGCCTTCACAGATGACCTTCAATATCATAATTAGTTGAACCTAAATCCCAGACTCAGATTTTTCCAACCTGGGAGTCTGTGGGACTCTGAACTTGCCACCTGAGCCCCCAGCTTGAAAAGTGGTGGAACATAAGCTACCCTCTTTGGAGTTAAATTCACAACCCCATTTAATGCATTGCTTAGCCTACTAGGTCACTTTGACCTTCAACCAGAAATATTTAGCATGTTTTATGGAAAGATCCATATGTTTTAGTTACCAGCTGAAAGGCTGAGACAAACTTCTGCCTACTTTTAGACTTCCTTCTCCACACAAAACTTCCTTCTAAGAACTATGCCTGCATGTTAAACTCTGCATGGATAAGTCACCATTTTTCGAGTCTCACAATTACTTTATTTAGATTTTAATTTAACACTGAGAATTAATACTAATGGAGGCAAAAAATAAATAAAAATTGCCAGTGCTTGTTTTCTAAGTGGCCTTTTTTTCAGTTTTTCATAGGGTGTTCCTCTCTCTCCAAACTGAGCACTGATCTTCCTAAATCATTAAGGAAATCCTTAGTGCTACACATTCATTTAGGCAGTTGCCCTGAAAAGTTTCAGGCACCCGACATGATTTCGTAGTAGAGTGCATAAATCAGTATATTAAACCTGAGCTGACAGTGTTTACAACTATTTATCCAAATGATCTCAGTGTACATTCTGCAGGACATTTGTTCTTTCTTTCTTTTTTTTTTTTTTTTTTTTGTCTTCATCTTTTTGGTCTCCTGGATTATACTCATTTTCTGATCAGAAAATTAAGTTTCCAAGAAGGTTTTCATCTTGACTGTTTGAAATATTTAGTACTTAATCTGTTCTTTAACGTTGTTTTTTCCAGACTAATTTATCTGGCTGACTTTGGTGAACGACTGGAGCAGAAAGCACCTGCTCTGCTCCTGAGTGCTGCAGGTGTGTCTCAGTCTGCCAAATGATTTCAGTAAAATATTAATGAAAAATGGCATTGCTTTGGATTATGGTTAGTTAGAAAGTAAAAGGGTTGTTAAATTTATCCACATGAATCTCCTTTTTTACTAGAGTTAACAAGAATATTTTTATTCATTGCTAATCCTGAAAGTAGGTAGTGTTACTAGAGTCAGCAGAATGCTTGCTAAGTTTCTCTCAGATGTTCCCTTATTTCAGTAATGAATTAGGTGATCATTTAATGAAAAGCAGACTATAAGCAAACAAATATCAAGGAATTTCCCTCCTCTGTCCAAGAAGACACAGTCGCCATCATTTGAGATTGTAGAGTACATTCACCATTCAGATACTGCTATGCTAAAGAGCGAGAAGGGAACTAGCAAGTCATCAACACAAAAACACTGCCCTCTATTGCAAGTTGTTTTCCCGCTGCTGTTGCTTCAGGATTGGATGCAGGTGTTGATAAGGCAACTACTGATAAAGTTTTAAAACTGTTTATAATTGGGAAATTTTAATTCAGTCAGTAGTGCTAAACTATGCCAAATCTTTTCTGGTCATACTATTTAATATGTACCTCTGTATCTTGATGGCCTAATTTCCAAAAGAAAAAAAGTATCTATATAGTCCTTGGTGTACACTTGCACGCGGTTCACCCCATTGCACTTAACTGCACACCTTAGCTGGATTTTGCTTTGATTTTCTGTGGTTTTGAAACCTGAAGGCCACAGATTATAAATCAATACCACAGGGAGGTATCTGCATGAAACAGTTTGAAGGCTAGGAGTCGGCTGCAACACAGTTGTAAAGGATTGTCTTCTCTGAAACGTACAGCTCACTGCACATTGAACATGATAGGTGCTGCAGACTGCCAGGCCTCCGACCATGGCAGCTGTTAGAAAGCAGGGAATAACTGAGTGACAGAGGATTTTGCACTAAGGAAAGACAGAAGCGTACAGAGAGAGAAGCCACTTCTTTATCACTTTTCACGTATGAGCAAGGACTTGTGCTGCAGCCAGCCTCCTGCTTAGAGCAGGGCACATGGAAAGAGCAGGTGACAGTGACCACTTATACTCACGTCCCATCTACTTTCTCCACTCCATGGTAGAAGTTGATGCTGTCTGATGTGTTCCTCAGGTTAAAGCACTTCTCATCAATAAAATGGGCAGAGTTTTTGTCAGAAAGGTCCTGCTCCAGTGCATGCTGTGCATCTCTGTTGATGCTGTGAAGGGAAAGTCTTGCCTTAATACGAACTGCCTTTAATGCTTTTGTGCTAGGTAGCTAATTGCCTTCATTAGCACCCTGCAATGCCTCATTTTATAGTTTGCTGGCATTTACAGTGGCATGAAAATGCTTTTCACTGTAATTTAACTAGAGGGAGCTGCTGTACCATTCATCCCTGCTCTCCTTTTAGCCTATGGTGAGTATTCCCCAAAGAATAGCATTTAACTCAGTGCATTGAATGATGCTTGTCATTTTGATGACAGTTGACCACAGGTATGAAAAACAACAGATAGCTGTTTTGTGGCATGAAGGAAAGCCTTGGAGCAAAAGCGAATAAGCATTCAGTAATAGCTTGCATGCTGGCAAAACTGTGAGAAAGAAAAGTGCGTAGCAGAGTTATAGTATGCCATCTCTCTTGATTTGGGGGGGAAAAATCACTTAGCGGGAGAGAAATATGTTGCTCCATCACTGCTTTCTTACCCACAAAGAACTTTTGGAATAACTTAATCTCGTTGGCTCTTCCTAAAGCAGGGAAGGCCTGATGTGGCCTTTGGACTGTAATGGGAGTAATATGGATGAACAAAATCAAAGTGCAGCATTCTAGTGCATCAGGAAGACTGCAAACGTGTTGACTTTTTTGCAAATATTGCTGTTTCCATGATGTAAATGTAAATTGCCATTAGTACTAGTCTGTCTGACTTGGTCACAAAATTGAATGAAAAGTAACCAGAAATGCTGCCCTAAAGAACCAGAAAGAGTTCATGCCATCAGGTATGAACTTAGCCTTTATCAGATCATGTGCCTCATATGTCACAGTAGTGGGGTGAGCTGCAGTTATCACCTTACTCATGTGAGTTCTAAGTGCCATTAATAAGAGCGATAATTGATGAAGTCTGCTTAGGTCTTTATCTCTGGTAATATAATAATCAAGGACTTCACAATGTTATGTTCATTGTGTGTGAGTACTTCACCTGTTCCTTTTGAGAATCATGTCATGTCATAGAAACATTACTTTGTAAATTTGCATCAGTTCAGTGTAGTCAACAGAACAGGCTATATACAGAATAGTTTTAACTATTATTAACTATAAAATACATATAAACATACATAAAATTAATTTAAGTCAAGTCTAATCGGTAACTCAATTCATACTTTATGATGTGCATAGATTACTGTTTCTTTTGTGAATAAAAATTTTGCTTTTGAATTTAGTTTTGTAATTAAAAAAAAAAAAAAAAATAATTCCTTTATTCTCTTTGAACTTTGCTCCAGTGTGGCAAATATAGCAGCATTGGCATAACAAAGCTGTAATACTAGTGCCCCCTATTTTAATTATTTCAGGTTTAACATGACTCTAAAAATTGTGTCACAGTTACCTTTGGAAACTCTAGTTTTACATCTACTTCGTGCTGTTTGAAAGCATGCTGCCTTTGCAGTCTGTAGGATGGCAATATGGCATGGGAGTCCTGTTCTCATTTCTGTCCAGAACAGAACCCTAGGATGGCTTGTCTCATCACAGAAATTGTCATTTCTTAGCCAGGTGGTTATATGAGATTGTTCTTTATCCCTATGAATGCAACTTTTTTTTTTTTTTTTTTTAAGTCAGACAGTTGAAAAACAGATGCCCTCATCTTTGTAGTGGTCTTATATGAATGAGTCAGAAGAACTGCAGATGGGAGAAATCTTTGACAGAAAATGGTAAATTGTCTTGGTTCAGTTAGTGCTTTAAATGCTAGGTATTGCTCTTCTGCAGTTTAACATACTGTTCTATCCTTCATAAGAATTAGAAGTGGAAGGCCAAAAGCATCTAATAAGCTAAGCCTCTGATTTTGCACTGGTTATTTATAGTCTTCATTAGGTATCAGCTAACACTGAATTCAACTTCCTATCTTTAAAACAGGAATTAAATGTAAAGTCTTACCCCAACTGATGATTGATTCTCTGGGCAAGTTTTGCCAATATTTCTTGACAATCCTTGAATACATCAACTTCCTAGAGTGGAAAATATTCAGTTGTCAGTGTTTTCATCAAACTCTATTTGTTTTAGTGAATATACCATTTTTATTATACATTCTAGATGTTGCAACCATCTCATATATCTCAAAAGTAATATGGATAAAGAAAGGATGAGTTTTGTTCCCTCTCTTCCTCAGTGCTACAAAGCTTTATCTCTGGAGTTGTTTTTGTATAGCTTTTTATATCATATCAAACATGCCTGTAGATTTTAATGGATTGAGTCATTCTAATAAAGAGAAAGCCAAATTTCCTTGGCTTAGGTATAATGAAGATACTTGTATCATGAGCCTTAGTCCATTAAACTATTCTCTCTAATTACTGCTACATTGTTCTACAATACAAACGTTGTTAATAGAATAGGTCAAAACCATATCTGATTTCAGAAGCAGGCTCCCTAATGTAAGTACTATAAAATTCTTCATAACTATAATATTAGTCAAAACAATTCAAAGCCAAGTTTCCACTCAGATCCAAATAAAGAAATAAAACCTCAAACATCTCACACTGGAAATTATGCAAACATGGTACTCATAGTCCCTTATGGTATTCCATCCTCTTTCCTTTTTAGAAACCCTCTTTTAGCCCAAGGTACTCTCTTACCTGAGCGTGTAAAATTATTCATATGAATACATTTTGAAACTGAATAAAGTGTTTTAAATTATTTGGAAGTGATTAAGACAGCTTGGATTTAAAAATACAAGTTTTGTCTCTGTACTTGTACTGTATATGAAGGAATGACAGCAACTTTAGAACTGGCTTTGATGTTATGACAAAATAGTCCTTTGTCCTTGGTTCTTCACGGGAAACTCTAAAACACCAAGTTGCAAACTGTAGGCTCTGAACAACAGTTATTGAAGTGGTCTGCACATCCTTCTGAAATCTTCTAATCCAGAAAAATGCTTAAAGATTGGTAGGCGAGAATGGAAAGAATGGTATTGTCCCATAAATTTCTAATATTTCTGTTTTCATATACATCCAATATAATTTCTTTCAAAGTTTTGCAAAATTTTATTAACTTCTTTATTATTATTATTTAAAAGATTTAGCAGTCACTACTAGCCTCATGTTCTTTGTTCAGTAAGAGTATAGAGAAAGCAAGGCAGCAAACCAGCATTTTATACCAGCACTTTACACCCTAAAGACTGCTGAGATTTTACAGACTGTGGCCTAGAAAACAATCCTGGGATTGTTTCTACATTGCTTTATAGCTTCTGAGAAGATAGAACCAGACAAGATCTCGCATGGATGCTACGCTATTCCTCTTGCTCTAGGGATGGTGAACAGAACGTTAACCATAGTTTAACCCAGTTTTGTCTCCTTTCCCCTCTTAGTCTTCCAAATCAACTAAAGAAAGAAAATATTTTAATTCTTTTGCTGATAAACATTTAGTCGGATTTTGGTTATTCCCTCAGTTATTAAAATAAACTAGGAAGTCCAGTCTTACCTTTATGAGGTTCTTTTCCACATCATCATGAACCAAGTCTATGCCTTTCCGCTTCTCACGGTAGTACAAGCATTCCAGGGCAGTCTGCAAGCAAATCAAGGAACATTTGAAAGAGGCTCTGTACATTATAGAGAGTAAATGCCAAACTGCAGGGGCCACTGAGCTGACACATAAAGTAATGACCAGCTATTGAGGCTGAAACAGAACAGGGAGGTAGCTTCACTGCACACAACTGATGAGTCTTGGTGGCTTGTTCTTCCTTAACTGCTAATACATGTTTTAGGGACTGCCAGCTGCCTTAGCTTCCATTTGATTAGCTGCACATTATTGTGTAGCACGGCCTACATCTCAACTTGTCCCAGCTTTGATTTAAAGTGGTTTAAAACACCTGTGTTCTACACTTATTCATAGCAAAATCCTTTAACCTCACCTCCCCTAATCTTCCCTTACCTAGTGATGAAGTTTGGAAGTTTCATAGCTACAGTCATGAGTCCAGTTAACCTGTCTGAGCAGGCTGACTTTACTTGTAATGTCTCAGCCACTTGTTTAGAACCATAGCAGTAAATGAAACACCTTCAGTTGGCACAAAGCCTTTCAACGGAAAATGTTCCCTAAATAGAAAGCCTCCTCAGCCTGTCAGTCTGAATCCATGTAGATACACACAATGTCATTATTGAATACTGAATTTTGGTTATCTACTTGTACCTGTATAGAAACATTTCTGATAAAACAGCTTTCATCTACAAGATTCCAGATTTTGATAACTTTGACTTTAGTTTCTGCATGCTTTGAGTTTTTGCTAGCATCATTCATAGGCTCATACATCACCGTGGCTTTCTCTGTTGCAGTTAATTTGCCATTAAGATTCTGGAGAACTTCAAGATATAACACAAATGACATGCCATTTTAAGAGAAAACGTTACTTTCCCTAAGCAATCACAAAAAAATTCAGAGCTAGAATACAATATCAGGACACTGCAGCTCACACGGCCATCTTCTGCTCTCCTGGAAGGTACTGAGCTGATGGACCAGTGACTGAGGGAGACAGCCTCCTGGAGTGTCAGAAAGGAGGGAAAAGAGGACATACAAGTGTCTTGACAGGTTCATGTATTGACTAGTACGTGCAAAAACCACAGTGGCCAGGCTTCTTCCTTACTGAGAATAATGTTTGACCAAGATCTGTCTTGATGACAATAGTGAAAGTCCTAAAAGTATTAAACAAAGAGGAAACTATTTTCTTTACCCATTCCACAACACAGTCATGAAGTAAGTAGCTGTGTCACACCTACCTTCAGAGGTCCTTGTATTTCATCTGCAGCACATTCAAGACGCTTCTTTGCGGTTTCCAAGGCTTGGGTCTCTCTCAACAGACACTCTAGCTCATAGACAAGCTCAGATCTCCAGAAATCAATGTTGGAGATCCTCTCTCCCAGGTTTCTTCTACTGTCTTCTTGCATCTGATAAGTCAATTGGTCCTTATCTTGCATCAGTCGCACTGAATCCGTGTTTAGCCTACCAGCCCAGTACCTGGAGGTTTCAGAGCCTTTTAATTGAACCATGTTTGCATGGTGCCAGTCACGAGTGCTGTAGCGCGCGTGCAGGGCAGACCGTAATGTGGGCAGAACGGTAGGTGGCCGCCCAGTGAGATTATATGGCTCATCAGAGCTGGGAGGGACTGAAATCACTTTGTGAAGCAGACTGGGCCTCCAGGAGCTGAGGTGGCGGTATCCCGGTAGGTAGTAAGACTGGTAGGAGTCTTTGGTGGTGCTGGTGGGGGCTGGGTCTGGGAACAGGCATCTCTTCTTCGTGCCACAGTAGCTGGCTACCTGTGTGGTCCCCAGAAACTCCATCCTGCTTGGGGCTTAGGCAGCAGCCCTCAGGCTGTCCCCAAATGGTGGGATGCTTCTCAGGGCTGTCCCCAACTGATGCTGTTCTCTGGGCCACTCGACTACTTGTGACACAGTGGTGGTGTCATAGGGTTCTGAGGGCCTTCACACCTCCTGGTGTTCTCCTGTCATCCTGTAGGAATATTTGGCAAAGAGGGATTTGCTGAAGGCTCACTCCAGATGGGCCTCTGGGCTTGCTTTCACTTAGCATGCCTCAGTGAAATGAAATTTCAGTTTTACTTCCTAGTGGTTCTCAGCTATCTGTTACTCATGGCAGCAGGGACAAGCCTTCTGAACCAAAACACGTTCTCTGGGTGTTGTCTCTCATGACCTTCTAGTGATGTCTGCAGATGGTTTGGTCCATCTGCAACCAGAAAACACATATAAATACCTTGGGCTTTGCTATTCCCTTCAACTGTGTTCATTTTCCATAAGTACAAAGGCTGGAGAGCCCTTCCTCTTCTGATGATTTCTCTCAAATTATAAATGTTATGTAACTTGTCAGAGAAATTACTTTTCTAATTTTTTCCTTTCAGGCTTCTGGTCTGTTTTTCAAAGAAATCCAGTGCTCTAAGACTCCATTGTCACCCATCTTCTGTGCCAAGGATTTTGAACATAAATAACGATTTGCAATTAGGCACTCTATTTCATTCTCCTACGAGTCCTTCTATCAGCACAGCTTTCTTCTAGGTCAAAGGCAAAAGAGTTGCTGTCAATTCTCCTTCTCCAGATACATAACTATGAATCGGCTTGCTACATTTTTTTTAGAATGTGGGAAAATAAAATATATATGTATTTATATGTATTACATTGCAGCATACATGTATCTTGTCTCAGAAAGCTAGCATGGCATTACACCTTAGCTAAAAAACAGTAGAGGTAATTTCAAGTAAATGGTTATTGTAAGTTAAGTAAGTCTTCTCATGAAGTTTAAAACACATACAAATGTAAGTGCTAACTATAGGGAGGTGAGATTCAGGCAGCAGAACCTCACAGCCTGGTTGGGCTCTGCATCAGTGTGCCTCAACAGCAAAGGATTGTTACACAAATGCTCACACATAAAAAACTTTCCTCTTGCAATAATGAATGGAAATAATTCTCAGCAGCTGCCCAGGAGGGTGAAGTTAATCCTGAGCATGAGAGACTGCAAGAGTGTTGGCAGAGTTCAGCACTGAGTTCAGCCTGACTCAAACTCTCTAAAGCCTATCTGTTGCCCAGTGCAATTCCTTTTCCTGGGGAATGCTTTTTATAATCTTGAGAACAGGGAATGGTCTGTTGGACCCAAAAGAAAAAGATTTGAACATGATCCTCATTTTAAACTGTGGAAAGTCCTGCTGACATCAGTGAATCTAATCCATATGTTTGAACAGCAGCACACACCTAAAGCGCTCTGTTGAGCCAACTTTTTCAGAGGGAAGGCCAGCTTTTTCCCAGTCCAGACATTTGAATTTGCTTAAACACTTGGATCCATTTCCTCATAACATTTTTGTCATTAGTTTCCCATAGAAGATAATTACAGAACAGTAAATACAGAAGTTCTGCACATTCCAAGTTGTGATGAGCATTTACCTGAATAAGTATCCCTGAAAGGGAAAATGTGTAACAAGACTATTCAGTAATAACTGGAACCAGAGGCCAAACTCCACAAATACCTTAACTTAAATGTACTTTAAAACCTTTTTCCTAGATTATATTATCTGTAGGTGGACAGTTATTTAGAATGGTGTTTGGTGGTTGTTGTTTATTTTTTCCCAGAATGCTATTTCCAAAAAATTTTCAGTTGTTGAAGTGAAGAGTCTTCATAGAGGTAACTTCGCAGTATTTTTCTGTCAAAAGGACCGGTTTGCTGATACCTTCCTAGCTATTACCAGATGCTTTTTTCTATATACTATTTTTCTAAGGTGAGACCACCTTACATGTTAACTATTGCATGTTAAAATAATCAAGTTTACTCAAATACTTGAGACTCCAGACTGTGTTCAGATCAGAAAAAGTCCATTTTTACAGAACCTTCAACCAAAACAATGGAAGGAGGCTTTATGAGCAGGAAGTGTATTGATTTACTCACTGTTCATGCAAAACCACTCCACAGACCTGCCTCTCCCTCAAGTTTGAGTTGCTATTAGTGGTGTTTAAACTGGAAATTGTCGGCTTCATCATGGGAGCAAGCAACACTTTATGGAAAGTAACTATACAATATAAGACTGTTTCAAGGCTTACATTTATTATATGCATTTCCACAAGGAAAACTGAAAACTTCTTTAAAGGTCACGTATGTATTGACTTGAGGAAAACAGACTCCACAATCAATAAGATTGTAAAGTAGGTATGTTTATTCAGCAATGGGCAGCATGGGGGGTAGTCCCACCAAAATCGTGTGCACCTGACGTGGCAATTTGCCATGGTCATATGCAGTAGTGTTACATACGCATGAAGTTTCACAATATGCCTAATCATAACCTGTCCCCACTTCATATTAAAATTAGTTCAATTTCCATAAACTCCTCCCATCTGCGCTTGCACAGTGTCTCCTGGTGGTGGTTGTCAGGGGTTGTGGGGATGAAGATTGATGACTCTTCCTCATCACCACTAGCTGACCTCTTGTCTTTGTGCAGATTCCATTGCTCCTTGGCTCTTGTCCGTCCGCAGGACCAGTTTCTACCAGTTTCTTAAGATAGGCTCACACTCTTATTAGGTGACTGACCTTGGTAAGGGGCCCAAGGCTTCTTGCTTTAGTTAATTTGCACAATGTACCATAGTTAACAAAGACACTAAGTAGCATCCTAGTTTAATGCTGTCGGGGCTCTATCTCTACTTGATAAGATTCTCTTAACTCCATCTCTCAGTATTGCGTGCATTTTTTCCAAGCAAATTGGTTGTACTATTTAAAGTCTTATTCAGAAGGTTTAACTTGTGCAAAACCACAAATTTTACTCACGTTACTACTTTCAGATGGCTGCTGCTGCATCTGCAATGGCTGCACCTCTGCACTGTTTTAGTTATAATAGCATTGCAAGAACTGTGTACATAGGTAATGGAAAAAAATGAAGGGAAGGTAAAAAGATTGACAAAGAAACATTTTCCTTCTCATGAGACTAAAAACGGTTCTGTTCAATGTTCACCTCTATTTAGATCACAAGCCCTTGGGGACAGGAATTGTTTTTTGCTGAATGTGAATTACCGTTAGGGATTCTTTGCTGGTATCTGTACGGGTCTCAGCTTTACAGCTGCAGTTTCCACAACTTTTAGGCAGGTGAAGTGTTGGTTTATCGTGGAAGTGGACAGAGGCAGCGGTCACGATAAGGTGCTGGTAACAAGGCCCAGACTGCACCACAGCCAAGCGCACGCTTCCTTGGTTTGTGGATTTAGTAACCTTTACCTACATACACAGCAGTTATCAGACTGCTAGAAGCTGATGGACCAAAACGAGGTAGAAAAATCTTGCAAATGAATGCGCTTATTAAATTAACGGGAATGAATTGTGTAATAGCAAGGAACGGAAATAAATATACTCAGAACTGGTACGAAATATGGCAATGGAATTATCTTACTGAAGGGATAATCTCAGAGCTGTACAACCTCAGAGAGAGGAAATCATGGCGCATTTATGCCGCGTAACGCCACCTCCCCGCCGCACGGTGCCGGCAGCACACGGGTGGCAGCGGGGCGCCGGGCTCTGTTTGGGGCCCTCGCGAGCGGCCACCGGTGGCTCCAACACGGAGCGCGGGCCCTAAGCCCGGCCGCTCCTCGACCTTCGCCTCCTCAGTCCCGGACCCTCCCCTCTCAGGCTCAGCTCCGCCCGCCCGCGCACGCGCCCCGCTGCAGCACCGCCCCTGCGGCGCCCGGCGGATGTGACGTGCGGTGGGCGCCATGGCGGACGCGGCGGGCGGGCCGCAGCCGGAGGGTGAGGGGCGCGGCGGGTGGGCTGGGGCTGTGACCGCCGCCGGTGCCCGCGCCCCAGCTCTCCTTGTCCGTTGCAGACTGCCCGGGGACCGGCAGCGTCCAGGCGGGCCGGGCCGCCGCTTGCCAGGGATGCCCCAACCAGAAGCTGTGCGCTGCCGGCGCCGCCGGCCCGGACCCGGGTGAGGGAGGCCTTGAGGGAGCGGGGCTGGGCCGTACCGGGGGCGGGGCTAACCGGACGGGGGCGGGCCCGGGGCCGGTGGTGGCTGACTGCGGCCGTGCCACCCCGCAGCGGAGGTGGCGGCGCTGCGGGAGCGGCTGCGGTGCGTGAAGCACGTGGTGCTGGTTCTGTCCGGCAAGGGCGGCGTGGGCAAGAGCACTTTCAGCGCCCTCCTGGCCCACGGGCTGGCGGCAGACGAGAGCAAGCAGGTGGGTGGGCGCCACGGGGCTGTGTTCCGAGCTGCAGGCAGGGCTGTGACTGCCCCCACCCCTGCCGCTTCTCCCCGGGGCTCTGACCGTGCCCGCTGCGGGGAGCTTTCCCCTCCCCGACCCGGCCCTCGAAAGCGGCCCCGTGCCGGCTCGTTCCCAGGGGGCTGCGGTGCTTTGTTTTCCAGGTTGCTCTGCTGGACATAGACATCTGTGGGCCGTCAATCCCGAAGATGATGGGTCTGGAAGGAGAGCAGGTATGCTCATATTGCTTCTGTAGGGGAGGGCTCAAATGTCTGGTTGAAAAGCACTACCGTTTTTTCATCCATGTTTCAGTTTTACATAGATTGAAGGCTTAATGTTTACTGGGAAACGTGTGACAGTAGGCAGGGAAATTAGATGAAATGGGTGAGTTTGGCATGATTTAGTTTGTGAAAGAGTTGTGTGTCTTTCAGTTCTGCAAACCAGCTTTTGCTCCATATCTATCACATATCCACCCCATACTGTGTCCAGTCCTGGGCTCCCCGGTACAAAAAAGACAAGGATCTCCTGGAAACAGTCCAGCGGAGGGCCACAAAGATGATACAGGGCCTGGAGCATCTTCCTTATGAGGAAAGGCTGAGAGACCTGGGTCTGTTCAGCCTGGACAAAAGAACACCGAGAGGGGATCTCATCAATGTGTATAAATACCTGAGGTGTGGGAGACAGAGGGATTTGGCCAACCTCTTCTCACTGGTTTGTGGGGACAGGACAAGGAGTAATGGTCACAAGATGGTGCATAGGAAGTTCCGCACCAACACGCGAAAGAACTTCTTCAGGGTGAGGGTGACAGAGCACTGGAACAGGCTGTCCAGGGAGGGAGGCTGTGGAGTCTCCTTCTCTGGAGATATTTAAGGCCTGTCTGGATGCCTACCTGGGCAGCCTGCTCTAAGGAACCTGCTTTGGCAGGGGGGTCAGACCTGATGATCTTTTGAGGTCCCTTCCAACCCCTTCAGTTCTGTGATTCTGTGATACATGTGAGCAGTTAACGTCAGTAATGTAGGCCTGGTGCTCTTTACCAACCTGGAATGTTTCATATAAATACATAAAATCACAGGGGAATTTTCTGCAGGAATTAAGCAGTTCACTTATTAATGGAGATCTGGCCTTTCTGCACTATTTAATTCAGCTGTTCCAGTGAAGTGGCATTGCTCCCATGGGCAAGGTATCTGTTTATCCAGTTTTGACTTAGGTTCATCCTCTGTGTAACTTTTGCATTTTTTTCTAATGTAGCTTTGTATGTATCACTTCAATTTTCAGGTTCATCAGAGTGGATCTGGATGGTCACCAGTGGTAAGTTGGTGCAGTTGTTTCAAAATGAGTTTGCCCTGTGAATTTGTACTATGTTTAAGGATGGGGAGAAGCGGAGGATACTTATTCTATTAATTTTTTTCTTAATTACATATGCAGATTCTAAAGAATCTGGCTATATGTTATATCAGTGTTAAATTTCTTTTGTTAATCATAATACTATATTTTTAAAATGGCTTTATTACTATATTTCTGTTGCTTTATAGGCTTTTCTACTATGCTATTGGCGATAAATATTGGTTACTTGATATTTGTATTTGGCTATTATGCAGCTATACATGTACAGTATGCCAACCTTTCAGCGATGGACAGAAAGTATCTTACATCCTCCCCAAAAAAAAATCATTAATCTTCACAAAATGCAGGGAAAATGCCAGGTTGGGTGGTTTATTGGTTTCTAAAGACCACATTCAGTGTGAGTCCTGCTAATAAGACAGCTTGATGCTGAGAGGGAGAGCTGCTTTTGTCCTTACACTGCTCGCAGGGATTCCGTAAAACACTGTAACACTTAGTAGAACTATTTTTTTGTCAATCTATGAATGCAGTTGGTGAGAGTTGCAGAAAAACCGATGCAGTCTTTAAAGCCGTTTGTTAAAAGGGTAGAATAAGGTTCTCTGCCGTTGTTTTTTAATCTTTTTCCCCCTCTCAAGCTGCTTTTTCTACAAGACTGTTTAGAGTTGGTTTCTCTGCTCTTTCTCTACTGTTCGGTATTCTCTACTAAGTTTCTCTTCTCTTTTAGTATGTTGAAGAAAACTTAAGTGTCATGTCAGTGGGGTTCTTGCTCAGTAGTCCTGATGATGCTGTCATCTGGAGAGGACCAAAAAAAAATGGTACGTATACCATTTTTTTGTTTTTTTGAGTCAGTTTTTGCATGAGCATATTTTTTTTAAGCTTTGGCAAAGTAAGCATTTCTGTACTTAAATTGGCTGTAGTCAGAAGAATCTTAATACCTAGATTCTAAAACTTGAAGTAGTCTCTAAACCTTGAAACACACAATGTTCGTTTTTTTTGTTGTTGTTGTTGTTTTTTTTTCTTTTCTGTTCATCACACATTCTAATCCTTTCTTCTAGGGTTGATCAAGCAATTTCTTCGTGATGTGGACTGGGGTGAAATTGACTACTTGATAATAGATACGCCTCCAGGAACATCAGATGAACACTTGTCTATTGTGCAGTATCTTGGTGCATCGCATGTAGATGGCGCTGTTATAATCACTACCCCTCAGGTAAGAGAACTTAATTTTCATTGATTGAAACATCATGGCAGTTCCTTGATTTAGAATCTGTATTTAACTTCAGAGAAAGGATGGTACAAAATCTGAGGGAAGTGACTGACCTTGTGCATACAGGTGGCTGCTTTATGAGTTAGGCCCTGTACCCCACTGAGGCATCCATCTGAATGAGCCACTAAACCACGTATCTGTTCACCAACAACAGTTGTGATCTGAAATGTGAAGTGAAATGCAGTATTTCACTTTCGTCTTTGAGAACAGAGTTGGCATAGGTGGGAATTCGTAATTCCCAATAGCTTAATGTCCAGAATTCAGTAAGAAGTTTAGGCCTTTGCATAAGTCAGAGGGAGTAGAGGAAGGTCACACAGACTTACAATCTCAAGGAAAACCTGACTTGCAAATGGAAATTAGGCACATTTCTGTGATGCTTGTTCTTAAAAGAAAAATCTGACTGTGGAGAGCTGAAACTTAAAAGTTATCAAATTCAAACATTGGTTTTAATCCCTGGTTTGGAAAGAAATAGGAGATAATACTCGCTGTTTTCTGCTAGCGTTTTCACAACACTTGAAAGAATATAAAATGTAAAGGAAATGGAATGCTGAGGACAATACCAGATAGGTGTTGAGGAAAGGAGAAGGAAAAAGGAGAACTAAATGAGGTCAGGCACATATGCAAAAACTGAGGGGATGATAAGCTATTTAAAATGTAACTTGAAAAAATTAAGTGTAAGCCTAGAGGTTCTTGTCTTTCTCTGCTGTTGACGATGCCAAGGATCTTTCTGTAAACTGAACATGTGAGAAAGTTCCATTTTAAAGAACTAGCTATTGAAGATGAATATGAGAGATAAAACATAGGTATGGCTGAATCTACACTAGAGTCGAGTCAGCTTCCAAAATAAAACCACATTCTGTAGGGCTAGAACAGTTTTAGCCTGTTCTACTGTTATTCTGAGATTTTTTTTTGGTGGACTACATAGTACAGGTTTATGTTCTTCAAAATATGAAGAGACAGTAATAATTGATTATAAACTTTAACATAGTTCTAAGGATTAACTTAGTAGCTTCAACATCAAATTATTACATTCAAAGTAGCAGTGTTTTCTAATGTTTGTAGGAAGTATCACTTCAGGATGTTCGGAAGGAGATCAACTTCTGTCATAAAGTGAAACTTCCAATCATAGGTGTTGTGGAAAATATGAGTGGCTTTATATGTCCAAAATGTAAGGTAAAGCTAGCTGTATCTTACAGCACTTCTTTATCTTGATGTTGTTTGCATATAAAACATTTCTCCAAAAATGCCGTATACTCTAAAGTGCAGTATTTTAACTCATGTTTTCCTAGAATGAATCTCAGATCTTTCCCCCAACTACTGGAGGTGCAGAGAAAATGTGCCAGAACTTAAACGTTTCCCTCCTGGGTAAAGTGCCTCTAGATCCTCAAATAGGTAAAGTCACCATATTGCACTACATTTAAAACAAATTGTTCATCTTGTACTGAATTTATTACTTTGAAAGCCTGACCTAGACACTGGTACATTGGAACGTTAAACATTTTTGTCTCTTGGGTAAATAGCTGCTTTCAGATAGAATTTTTATTTGAATCAAAAGTTACTGGAAGTGTGAGACAGCATGGTGTGAAAAGAGAAAAGTGCTAGGATAACTTACTTAACATGAAATTTCATTTTGATAAAGGTTATATCATATATCTCTTAAGCTGTATAATTGTATTCTAAGTACACTGTGTCTTTCTCTTCAATATAATTATGTGAAACTACAGAATTAATAAATTCATAACTACTACCAATAATAACATCTTGTAAATACTACGCGCTAAAATTAGTGCTTTACCCAATGTTACTGGCATGACTCAAATCCTCTTGTGGATTGTGGGATGTCTTGGTTCTTTACCCACCACCTATTAGAAATGAACACTTGATTTAATGGCATAAGGAACAGTTCAGTACTTTCAAAATAACGACTGAAATTTTCTATTGATAGTGTTCCTTTGTAAAGCTAAGCTGTTGTATTACTGACACAATGACTTCTTAGAAGGAACAGATGAAGTGGCTCATTGGAAGGGTATAACTTCTAGTAGGATGAAGTTTAAAATAAGACAAATTCTTTAATTTTTCTCTTGGTATGTTTTCATGTTTTTCCCTGTCCTTTAAGGAAAAAGTTGTGACAAAGGTCAGTCTTTCTTGTCTGAAGCACCTGAGTCTCCAGCTACAGCATCTTACAGGAACATCATTCAGAGTAAGTCTGGAAATCTCAGTGCAAGTGAATCATTTTCCATTCTGAGCGTTTCCTTTGGCAGTGCATAAAGGTGCTAAACAAAATTATGTTATTCTGCCACATACTATTAAAAGAAGCACAGTACATATGTATAGCAATTCTGAAAGTAACATACACAAGTACAATGCTTACTTTTGTTCATCAGTTATGATAGGCTTATAAAGCAATAACTAAATTGTATTTAATAACCAGTTTCAATGTTTAGTGTAAGTCATTAATTTTCAGAAAAGATGTGTATATGCTTGCTCTTAAGCAGTTGTTCAGCGTGCCTGTTGAGGGGAGCTTACTGAGGAAGATATAGCTGGCTAATTATTGCCTTCACTCTAATTGTAATTACACAAAAAACACAAAACAAAACAAAAAAAAAACACACAACCTTAAGAGCAGATGACACACAGTTTTTTAAATACCAACAGCTGGGGACATTCCTAAGGTCATTTAGTGCTGATTAAGGCCTAAACTGTGATATTTGTACTGATAGGAGACAGGCTGATGCCTGATATGCAACTGAGGTGTTATCTGTATTACTTTCTCCCTTGTCTCTCCAGGGATTCAGGAATACTGTGATCTACAACATACTCAAGAAGAAAAGATTATCTAACTATGAGTGAAGTAAAAATGTATTTCATGTGTAATTATAGAAAAGTAACTTATGCCTTGATTTAATAGAAGGAATGTATTCTTTTTGTATTTTGCAAATAAATTCTTATTATTAATGTCTTTGCCCTAGGCTTTTATTTCCATAATTGAACTTCAATTTCCTTGAAGTTCACAGGCATCTCAAAGCTTGCTATAAAGTTTAAAACAAAACAAAACAAACAAACAAACAAAAACGTACATCTGTGTTACAAAGGTGTAATCTGAATTCAATGTCACCATACTAATAACGTGAATATGAAGTTGACTTTTGAAAACATCTGTACGCAAGATTCTGTTCACAAAGTTGAACATAAAATACATTCCACTGATGTTGGGATGTTGTATCTGAAGAATCTAATATGCATGTGTAGTAGGCTTCGCCCTACCCTCTGCACTTGGATTAATTGTAATGCCCACATTCTTACTGCAAAACATCCCATAAGTATTTTTTTCTTTCAGTGTAAAAGATCTATATTTTGAGTAGAATTGTTGAAGTTATGTCTTTTTTTTTTTTTATTATTGGCATCAGTTTTAAAATAAAAACCTGCTGGAGTTTAGGCAGCTATGATCACAGCATAAATACAATATTTTATTACAGGTATTGAATAAAATAAATATATTTTAATTACTTAACTGTGGCTGCTCCACACAAGTGCACTGTGAACTTGCTGCAAGATTTTTTTTCTTCTACTAGATCTTAAGCCTGAATACAGAAAAAAAATAATTTTTGGTATCTTAAATAACCAAGTGGCCCTTTACGATTGTAATTTTGCTTTTTACCGCAGAATCAGCTCTGAGAAATCAGTGATGTCTACAAGAGGAAAAGGTAATTTCATTTTATTAACTGTAGTTTGAAAATGAAACAAGTGATCATTGTCTTTTGATTATATTCTCAGGATAATCCAATAGTTTCAGGTTAATTCACAGTTTTTTCTCAAGGACAGGTCTGCTCATGAAAGTCCTGTGTAAACCACAAGCACTGTTCTCATCATGCCTGTGCAAACTGCCTTTTGGTGAAAGTCTTATTTTGAAGTAAGTAGAGTCTTTACCAAAGGCTATAATCCTTTCAGTCTGAAGACACAAATGACAAAATCATTATTTCATGCAGGTATAATTATAGAAGAGCTTCATTTCAGTAACTTAATATGTAAAACAGCTTTCATAAATCAGTGTTTTTACCGGTTGTCTTTTTATTATTTCCTTAAATGACTATCTAGTGCCCGTCTTTCCATGTTCTTCAATGCAGTCATCTGAAATTCTTGTCTGTCCTGCAGAATGAACACAGGAAAGGCAGGTGTGACCATAACCCATTATGTAGGAATCATAAACGGAAAAGGCTGGTGGAAGTCTCAGGGTTTAAGACTGTTCTTCCAGCTGTGCCTAGGCATTACAGTACTTCAGAAAGCATCATACTGAAGCTTTAACTTAGAGGAAATTCTTCATGGGCCTTGCAAGCAACTCAGTTGTGAAGCTTCAGCAAGGCTCGTGAGTACAGAGCAGACTGCTATGGGGTACAGCCCCTCTGACAACGCACAAGAATGGCTTATTGGAGAATCAAGGTAACCCTGTCAGAATCTACATTAGGAACTAATACCAGGAAAAGCCAAAACCAACAGGTCAGCATTTGATACCTCTTGGTTTATAGCTGACAGTCCAGCTTGGTACTTACTCTTGGGAACATCTGCTGTGACAAAAAATCTTGAAGTTATTCTGCCGATGCTTTTTTGTCCCTCTAATTTGCAGTGGATGTATCCATATAAATTAGCAGTTTGAAGGGAAATCCCAGCTATCACAAGAGCCTGCGGACAAACAAAAGATTGGCTGGGACAAATATACTGCCATATATGTAGACTATGCATTAGAATATATACGCATGCTCTATACAAAAATGCTGTAAGAAAGGAATATCCCTTCAAATAACGAAGGACCATAAAAGAGATCCAACCATACTAAACATTGTAGTCCCTTTCTGCAAAATGCCTTTTTTATCAAAATTGTGCAGCTTTTTTTTTTTTCTAGCTGAGGTAATTCTGCATTTTGAAAAACCTCATTACTTTCCTAAGAGCACCTATACAAAAAAGCACCTATTTGATCAATTCCATAATCATTTCATCTTTTAAGCCTGATTGTATCTAAGAGCTTCACATCCAAACACACAGCAGGCCTGCAGACATGTTTAGCTGCCAAATGCCTTATTACACAGAAGATCCTGTAACTTGAAGATTTACAAATAGCATCGACAGATGTATATCAATATCCATCGTTTGCAGGCAGTGTAAATGAGTAGGTCCTTTCATGGTGCTAGAGGCTTAGCAGCAGGCAAAATCCAATTAATTAACTGATAAAATAAGGTTTTTCTTAATTTCCTGGAAGCTATCAAATTTTCATTTGGGTAACATGGTTTTACAAGCACCTGAACAACTTGCATCTTCTGCGCTAGCTTAGGTTCCTTCTCCATCTAGCTCTTTGCTTAGCAAACAATCTGTTTTTCAAAACTAAAGGTGGAGCTGTGAAGGAAGACAGCTGGTTTAATTTTAACTATTGCTTGTATAGTTATGCCACTTGGGGCTTAAGAAAGCAGTTAATGATTTGCAATAGATTCATACCCATTACCTGAATTTCCCATTTCATTTACTAACGAAATGTAATCTTGGTTATTATTTGTTCTGTAGCAGCGGGTATGCAAGATACTTTATATCTTTAATAATAAAATTGTACTTTGCACAGTTCAGAACTTGATGAAATGTATTCTATGGTGATTATGCAAGCACAACAGAAAAGTTTACAGAGGAAAACAAATTTCATAGACAAAGCATCAGCATAATACAATATATGGGGTACAATTTCTATTTAGGAAAATGTGTAATGTTTTGCTTTTCCTTCGTAGAATGGATGACTTATAAATGCAATAATTATAAACTATATAGTTACATCTTAATTTATCAAGATTTTTAAGTGCTTTCATACTGGTCCATTCAAAAGGGAATGATACCAGAAATCTAAAATCCTTACTTTTAAGAGCTAATAACATTCGAGTCCTGAGGAGATGTGAAAACCTGAAAGCCAGCACTTCTGGTTCACTTTTTGTTCTCTCCCACTAGTATCTTTTGACAGCAATAAAGAAGTTGGAGAAAAGTAAAATGCTACAGTTAAAAATGAGGTGGCAATTCTGTCAACTACTTAAGATGCTTTACTGGAGCTAATTGAAGTAGCTAATTGTAGCTACAGTTGCTAATCTAGTAAAAGTGATGCTAAAAATGATCCATTCTGGATTGCAGGGCTTGATTGCAGAAAACTCCTCTGACTCCTTGAAACTGTTAGGGGGATTTTTGTAACGTTGTAGATTTTGGTACAAAGACTGTTGCAAAACTACAGATCTGGGTTTTCCCTCAATTAACATTACTTGTCTGCTGTAGCTCATTCAGTAATGCCAGACTTACCAGCCATTTCAGCTTCAGTGAAAACAAGGTGCTGAAGAAAAATACAGTCCAAATGACGGGACAGATAATGAGGCCAAGCCAAAAGATTCGAGCTTCAGCTTCAGTTGAGGCAGCTATCATAGACACCTAGCAAGAAAATTACTGAAACTTTTAGTCACAAAGACAAAACCCATAATAAGTAACAAATCAGTGGAGGAGGAGGAATGGACAAAACTACTTGTTTACCCAAATTTCATATATTATATGCATACAGACAGGGTGGTTTCAATAGGAAGAGAAGTCACTGATGCCAAATTTTCTGCATGCTGTCCTACTGTACATGACAGTATTTTCTTTTCAAAATGCACTGTTTTCTTTTTCCTGTTCTCACTTATTAGATAATCCATTCATTTTGTCAAAGATAGTTGCCACTAATGCTACAGATTAATAGTATTTTGTAGTCAAAAGTTCTGTGTGCTAGCCATTGCTGTTAAACTTCAGAAAGACTAAGTTAAATTTGATATTAGATTCAAACTTTACCAGGGGCTCAGAGACATGTGAAACAGAAGACAGTGTTACAAGCAGAACTTCAGTGTGAGTATTTTGCAGTCTGAGGAGTAGTTTTGTGACTTGTGCCATGATCACAAGTCAAAAGCACTGGGAAAAAAATTAGTGTAGTATCAGAAAACAACTATAATATCTAATGTGGCAATGAGTATCTATTCCAATTGCTAACAAGCAAACTTTAAAGATGCACACAGGATTGATCAGTTGGTTCCAGTTCAGACAATGAAATTCTCATAAAAGTGTCCATTTCTACACTTTTTATAAAAACACGTATAGCTTAATTTAAATTTAATTTAAACCTGGTGTGATGCTTAGTTTTATATTATGTAAACTAACAGTTCAGTCTTGCTTATGATGTCTATTGATATTTGATAAATTAAGATGTAGCTTCAAAATGCCTAACACTACTGTTAGGCACCACAGCAACTGCTGGCGCCTCTCATCATTCAAGGTGCTCTATTTGCATTCTTCAGGGAGACCAAAAGCCTCAAGGCAGGCAGAAAAAAAAAAAAAAAGGTTGTGGATTTCTTCTAGTCAGCACAACTCAAAAGGATCACTGTTAGCTCCAAGCACTTAAGAGAAACCAAGCAGAGATTTGCTCTGAAGGTTTTGATCCTTCCTGGGAGAACAGAATTCAAAATCACACACCAAACATCAGGCCATTCAACCATTACCAGTGCTACCTTCTGAAATACGAGCTTCTCAGCAGGAAAGGAAAACCGTGGAGTTTGAAAACTGAAAAGACTCTTAGTTCAGTACCTAGAGTTCTCCATGTGAAAATAAGATTCATCTATCCATCCCATGTTAGACAGATGGTGGTATCCAGCAAACATGGTTAAGCTACTCTATTGCGCCAAAGAAAATCCTGAAGATGAGTTAATTTGCAAGTGTCTAATTTTTCAAAATACACTCTAAACCAGTGAGGTCTGTGCCTTCACAATTACAGAAAAAGAAAGATGTTCTGAGTCAGTAAAAGAGCTTCATCACCTGTATCTAGAACTACTGACAAATTACCCAGCAGGGTATTAGCACGAACTATGCAGGGGAATAAAAATCTCAGTGCACCTCAGAACTCCACACCTGAAAGAACTAATTAACTTGATGAGCAAGATTAAAAAAGGCTGCAGCCCCCTAAAAAATAAAAATAAAAAAAAATCTAGGTTGAACTTCTGTCCCAGTAGCAGTGCACCAGGAATTGGCTGCTTGTTATTAGCAAGTGACTTGGAATATTTCTAAGCAGATCCACTCCCTAGAGGAAGAGATTTCAAAAAGCTGCCAGAGAACTGGGAAGGGAGGTGGGGACTCTGGAAAGTAAGATGATTGATTGTGTGTATTCTGGAGCTTGTAAATGATAAAGCAGTTATGGACAAGCCATGACCAAGTACAGTCCACCCTAATTACATGCTATACTTTGATTTTCATAGTATAGAACATAGTATCAAACTATTTGCTACAAGTTTTGGAGGCCTTGAGCCCATAGGAGTGAGTTGACTTTGTACTTCCAGACTGGAATTAACAAACTGTAGTAAGTGAACTAGGGAACATGATTACTCATGTTACGGTAATACTGCGGTCAGGAGGTGATCTCATGAACACCCTTGCTTTTAAGATCTAAGAAAGTTCTTGCTTGCTGCCACAGATCAACGAAACTAAGATACTCTGGAGGTCTTTTATCTTATCTGCTTTCCTGCAGACTTTCCTGTATTCCCAATTTCATGTGGCTTACAGGCAGAAAGCCGGCATCTCTTAGCTTTTTACTGGCGTGCAGCCACACTGGCTGTGGCAGGGCTCCAGACCTGCACCTTCAGTGTTTTATGCTGGACTCTGCACTTGGGGTGTGTGCACAGCTGGGTCAGCAGCACTTCAAGTGCTGTTCTACAAGCCGCTTGCCTCACTGGGATTTTGGACAATGTTAGGAAACCAACATGAAAACTGTTTAATCTTGACCCTGAAGGCACTGCCAAATGCCATTTTTTTTTTTTAATTTGGGTTTTTGTTCGTCTTTTTTTTGCTCAGGGTGTTGGGCAAGTACTAGCAGTGTTGGAATGCTCTGTGATCCAGGTACTACAGCCCAGCATATTCCCTGAGCACAAATAAAACTCTAAAAAAACTTTTAAAAACTGAACTTGAACTATTCAGCCTTGCTTTCAACCTAGCTCTTTCCTGACGAGAACTCCCTTTTGTAATTAACTAAGGGAAGATGTGTTTATTACAAGGTGTTCTCACTTGAAATTAAAATAGAACTACCAGAAATGTCATATATAGAACCATGATATGAATATTTATTCTGATGATGAGTGTGATGGAAATGTTGCAAGACCTCTGCTGAATATTTCCAGGAACTGACAACATGGTGTGCTTGCAGCTGAATACTTGTTTTATCTTCTAAAGAAACTAGATATTGAGCGTTTTTGTAGCAATTACTTTTTTTGTTCCTTTATTGGAATTAGTGTGGATTTTACAAGCTTTCATATGCACTCTTGTTTGTCCTGAACCTATTTTCGTTATCATTCTTACCCTTCTTGCTTCAAATACCCAGTGGCTTGTTCCGTCTTCATCAATCTGGTTCCACCAACGTAAACCAACCAGGAGTCTTCCTGTCACATTCTGGTGACACAGTTATTTGCATTAACCAAGTGCACAATTCACTTGTCAGACAACATTTAAAATTAAGACAAATGTCTTAAAAAATAATAATTTTATCAAATAGTAAGTTTAGTTCTAAAAACTATGTCAACCTGTGCGCAACAGTCACTAATGATGGATGAGTTAATAGAAATTAGAGGCCTGTTCTCCTCATGTGATAAGTAGCACAGTAACATTGATTTAGGTAAGAAATTATAGGATGTGCCCTTTCAAAGTCAGTATCTTGGAGAAGCCTCTGATAAATTCTTAGTAAGAGAGGAGAACACAAAACAAAAACATTTAGGGAAAATGAAAGATTAATTATAAACAAGTTTGGAATCAAGCAAATTAAGACAACATTTTTGTGCCTGGATGAATACTGTATTTTTTTCAGGATGCCTGAGAAATGAGTTCTTCGCTTCAGTGCAGAAGCATCGTTCTGTTTTGAACCTCTGGGGTTTCAAGGCTGGCCTGACCAAGCTGCCAGCCCATGGCGAGGGCACTGCTGCTTCAGCTGGGCTCCCGGCAGCATCACGAAGCTCCTGCACACTGGCAGCGAGGCACAGAATTGAATCTTTGGGCATCCTTGGGAATCCATTACTGAAAGCTAGTGTTAATTTATTTTTTCTAAGACGGAAAGTGTACAGACAAATCTGCCTATGGCAAGGCAACTTGCTCACCATGTGTAACTTATATCAGTGACTAAAGATATGTAAAAGTCTTCAATGAAATGTGTCAGACACGTTTAATAGATCTACAGATCAGTGTTTTTGTCACTCTGTTCAGTATACTTCTTCCTTATCATTTTCATTTAATGGCACGTAATACTTTCAAAGGTAATTACTGTTCAGGGTCATCTTACCTTAACTGACCAGAAGTCAAAGGATAGAAGGAGGAGAATTGTGACAAAACAGGCAACAAAGCTGTTGCTGAACCAGTCACAGAACAAGTAGGTAATAATAGCACTCACTCGGAAAAACAGGTGGAAAAAGGTAGCCAGTGGGTGCCTGGAAAAACAACAGAGAGCACTTAGGAAGTTATGGGACAAGAAGGGCAGTTTTATACTTGCTAACAGTGCAGTATAACACAAGTAGTTCTAGTCTGTAACGGTATCTCCATTTGTATCTGCTGTTATTTCATATGTTGATGTATTACCAAAGTGATAATTCTTCCAATAACCAATCTCCAACAGCTAGAAGATATGTTGTTCATGTTAAAACTTCCTCTAAGATGGCACAAAATCTGCATTCTTTCATCCATTTCCTTGGTACTGCATGAAGGAATCTAGTGGTTGCATTCACCACTGCACTCCGAACTTATTTCATGAAATCAGTCAGTGTAGAATTGAGACAGATCTCGTGCCTTTCAGAAGTATTTTGAAAACATGAATGGGAACTCTGAAGTTGTTTTTTGTTTTTTTTAATCAAAACAAAAAATATAGCATAAGACAAAATGAACCTTAGTATGCAATGACTGAGAAATGTCCTTTCACAGAGGAAGTACAATTAAGGAAGTTTACAGGTCTTTTGAATGAATGATCATTAACTTTGTTAGATATTTGTGCTTTCCTTATCAAACAATTCTATTATGAAATAAAGGGAAACTTTGGAACAAGAACTATGAAGAACTGAATTTTGGCCTGTACAGTAAGACATGGGTTTTGAGAAAAGTTGCAATAAGCACAGTAAAGTGTAACATGCCAGGTACAAAAGCTTGTACTGTATAGTTGTTTCTGTTAATTAGTTTAAAATGACAATTAACCAGATTAATTTAATGGACATTCCATTTAAGTAACTTCTTCCTTTAAAACTGGAATGAATAAAATCTGTTTTCCAAATAACTTTTCCATCAGTGATGCCCCTCTACATCTTTAAACAACTAACAGTAGTATGGCCCAAGCCACAATTAATTTTAACAATTCTATTATGTATAATTAAAAATGATGCATATATACAGTAATTATAATTCTCCATAAATTTGAAATATAATTACATTTAAATTAGAATTAATGTTTATATCTTTATTTGAATGTTATTCCTATGTGCCTATTCTAGAAATTAACTAGTCTATAATGGAAATGTGCTTGTAGTAGTAAATGTGCTTGCCTGGGCAAGCAAGAATGACATGCAGCTGAAGTTTACATTTACTCCTTCCTGATCATGCCCACACTAACCTCAAACTTTCCAAAAACTACTTCTGACTTAAAAACTGAACATGTGACATTTGAAGTGAAAGGAGCTTTATCTGACCCTAGCAGATGGGTAGGTGGGGGGAGAAGAGGGATTCCTGTGAACTCTCAACCCCAGACATGGCCTTGCTATCTCAAACAGGACACAAGAGTTCCATGAATGGTATGTTTTAGCAATAAAAGCTATTTGGAGAAGTCATAGTGCTTTATTTTGGAAGTCAGATCATGAATTACTGTTGAATACTGATGAATTACAGAATGAATCTGTTCTGATGTCAGACTTTGAAGACTGTTTACTGAGAAAGTATGTGAGCAAGAGGCCTACAGTTATTACAACCCTAAACACTTCACTGAGCCTGCAGTACAGATCTCAACAGTCAAGGAACTAGTGCTGTGCACCTTGGGACCTCAGACAAATGCTTCAGCAGTTTCACTTCATGCTGGCTCTAGGCTGGTCTCACTGACTGAACCTGTGGCTGGTGTGTGCAAGGTGCCCTGGAGCTGTATTTTCCAGTTTAGTCTCATTTGTTCATGTGCTCCAAGTCTGCACCACAACACAAACAAAAACACAAACCTGCATCTAAACCATGGGCTGCCGCTAATGCACTGAAAACAAAGTGGTTCTGGTCATGTTAACTGTGGCTGGTTCATCAAGTACGCGCCCTGTTGCGAAGTCCAATGCAGTGGAAGGGCTGTAAGGCTTCAGCAGACACTAGTAAAACTGAGTGATCGTACTGTGAAGCTGCACAGTTGGTTGTGTAACTCAGGTAAGATGTCCAGCTCTTATTTTACTTTGTTTATACATGCAAGAATATTAACGTTGTAATGGACTGCAGTGATCTAGGATAAGGGTGAAGCTCCGTATAGGACAAAAGTGCGGTCCCCAGCTGCAGGCAGCTCACCCCGAGGGTGTTGGGGTTCTATGGCTTTCCCAGGTAAGAGCTACAGACGTGTCATATTCCAGGCATCACCGTCCCTTGGTGGGAAGAGCTGCTGCTTCCACCCCAAACAAACGCTCCCGCTCAGCGGGGTGCACAGAGCAGTGCCAGAGCTCGCTGCCGGGGACGAGGGAGCCCTCCTGCCGCCCCGCAGCGTGCCGGGTGCCCGGCCCTGAGCAGAAGGCGGCTGCCGTGGGCTCTGCCGGTCCTCTCAGGCCTCGGGCCTCCCCACCCGGCGCTCGGGTGCTGCCTCACGCGTGTCGTGTCCCCCACCCCCGGGAAGGGGCCGCTCCGGTCCCCCGTCGTTACCTGATTTGGGCTTTCCGCAGCGCCAACTCCTCCTCGCCGCCCAAGTCCAGCGACACGTCTTCGGTGTCGTCCCCCAGCGCCTGCGGCGGGGACCCCCACAGCGCGCCCGGCAGCGGCGAGGGGCGGCCGGACTGCGCCGTCCCCGCCTGCTTCATCCTCCGGGCGGGGGGGGGGGGGGGTCAAGGAAAAGGGCCTGGCCGCGGCCTGCTCGGGGCCCAGGGGTTGGGCTGGAGCCGGGGGGGCCGCCCGCAGCCCCGCACGGACACCCCCGGAGGGGCCCGGGGCCGCGCTGCCGGGGAGGTGGGCTTGGGAGATGAGGGTGCTGTGGGCACCACCAGCGTAACGGGGGGGCTCGGTCTTTGGTAAAGGTTAGGGAAGAACTGTGGGGTGTGCTTTGAATTGCAGGTGGATGGCGCAGCGGTAAAGGACAAGTGGAACGAGACAGCGATAGCGGCAGCGGAAAGCGTTCAGGAAGGTCAATAACTGGGGGACGGTGAAGCGAGGCATCAAGGAAACAACTCGGGCAGGAAAGTGTGAAGTGAAGGATCACGGAAGAGCTGATACATCAGTCATTTGTAGATCTCACTAGCATTACGTAAGCCTGCAAATAACAGCATAGTAGGCTTCTCTGAAATACCTAACCGAAGCAGAGTGTATATTTTTAGTAAGTACAGAAGCTGCCAAAGTGAACATTTAAAAATATTAATTGCAAAGTAGTTCTGTGTAAGCCCTATTAGAGCAAGACTATACGTAATGCATCAGAAAATCTGCCAGAGCTGTTTTCAGTAGGATTAGCAATTAACACAAATTATAGGGGAGAAAGGTATATTTTATAAGCAATGATGTTCATATGGTGGTAGCTATATTTTGACCTTGATAGCCTTAAAACAACACTTTACAGTGGCAGTAAGTACACCAGGCTTGTACTAAAAACTCGGGCAGTCTGTAACTGGGTGGATAGCCTACAACATTAAAATATTTAGGTAGGTGTCCACTCCCAAAGAAGAGAGAGTTAATCTCTTTGAGATCTGTCACGAGAAACAGTTATTAAATGATTCTGTACACACCTGAAGTTGACACATAGTTCACTTACTGTACCAATGGGCACTATGGTTTATGAGAATGTGGTTTTATGAGAATTAGCAGCAACTTAAACAGAGCCAGCTTCTAACTCAGAAGCAGCTCCAGAACTGCAGTTACAGGTATTCAGTAGTGGAGGCCTGGCCTCTTTTTGACTGCCAGATTATTCATTTTAGCTATTGTATTAGCTCTTCTTTCACCTGTCAGCACAGTTCTTCCAACAAGTTGGATTGTTTGAGTTTAGTAATTCTATAATGTTCTTATATTGTTTCAGCTGTTAACTTTTTATTCTAAGGCCCCAGCAAAAACTGTATGCTGTGTTCTTTTTCAAGAAAGACAATACTTACTTCTGTGGGAGAGGCAAGAATTAGCCAGCATTATCTATCCGTTTTACTACTCTGTTGCTGCTAATTGACTTCAATAGCAATGGAATGATACCACTGAATAAAGATACAGAATGCACAGTTTGTTTTATTCTTTTAAATTTAAAATTGATGAATGTTTCTTTAATTTTCCCTTCTACCAGTGCTCGTCTCCACTGATTCACTGCAGGGATTGTCTGTTTTCCTAACAATGTTTTAAACAATCCCACAGAAGATTGTCACTACACCATGCAAGTAATTTTAGCGGTATTCTCTGGAAAGATCTGTTAAATTACATTCTGTGATTATTGAAGGTGTAGCATGGGTTATCATTTTCTTTCAAAGTAAATTAGCATCTAGAAAGAATCCTTGGTCAAATCAATTCTTCAGGTTTAGTACGGGTCTGCGGTATACAGTTGCAAAGGAATTCATGTGTGAATTATTAGAAAAACATTGTTCATTAGAAATTTTCTGTGTTTTCTAGTACTTTGCAGGAGAAACTATCCAATTCCCAACATTTTACAATGATTTTTATTAAAATATAAATGATATGAACTGTGGAAATATTAGTAACACAGTAAAGGTACCATAAATCCTCAAATAACACACATTGAAGATTCAGTTATGATAAATTATGAATTGTGGTTTGGTTTTGAGGGGAAACAGCTTTTTATACAGGAAAACCTTGACCACTTTTGAAATATATTAAGAATTCACCTAATTGCTAAGATCTATAGCATAAAATATTTCAAAACTGCCAGTTGTTTCTGTATACTTGCCTTTACACAGAAGGTTATGGACACTCATCACCCCAGGACAAATAATTGCCTTCCTATTGTAGAGCATTATCAGTGCTATACAACTGCTATGCATCCCACTGTCTCAACTCCTTTCACGTACAATAAATAGAACATCTTCTAAGTTTAGTGCAGCACTTTGTTGACTCAGTTAACTGAAGTCAGCTGATTTTCTCTTTCTCTTTGGAGTATTTCCTGGAATCTACACTGGCATGGTTTCAGAGACTTGCACTTTAAACTGTACCAAGGATATTTTGAATGTCTCAATCAGAGTTGCTGTGATTTAAGTATATCAGTTACAGTTTTATATTCAGAGGAACAGAATACTTTGAAATATTGTTAATTCAATAATAACTTTTAGCTCACTTGCATTAGATACACCTATGGGCTTTGATGGGGTTCCATAAAATGCTCAAATTTTAAGGAGATGGGCCAAATTACAGAAAATATTAAATACTTTTAAATATTAAATTTCTAATAGTGTTGTCTTTTAATTAATTTGTAAAAGCTAATTTGCTGTTTTGGCCCCCCCACCAATTTCTGTGGGATTTTTTGGCCGTACATACCTTTATTGTAACTGGTAGTTCTGTATTAATAGAACACACAGCAGTTGCATGACAGATCAGAATAGCATCTTTCAGTTGGGTGATACCTAGCAATGTTCTCGGAGTAGAGGTCAAGAGTGTCTATGTTCCTTTCAGTGAGGAGAAAGAAAAAAAAAAAAAAAGAAAATACGTTTTTATTAAATAGTTCAGTTTATTCTCTATATCACCATGCAGCTTTAGGCCTTACATAACTCAAGCTGTAGGAATCTCTGGTGCAGTTACCCAGGAGACAAAATGTTTTGCATTATTAACAATTTTACTCCAGTATCTTTTCCTGGTTGGACTATGCTGTAGTCACATGTAAAGAGCAAAAACAAAGGCATAACAAAGCAAAACCATCAGCTGTCTTCTAGGTCAGGGTGCATTGCTCCCCAGCACTTGGGATGCAGACTATTTAGTGTGCTTAGCTTTATACATCTCTTGATACATTCAGACATTCTCAGCTGTAGTTCCTGGTACTTGTTACTTCTGCAAATCATTTCATTTTTCAGTTTGTGAACTTCAGAAATAAGGAACTATCAAAAGTTTGATGTGACTTCACAGATCCATTGCAGTAAGCAGGGATCGGATTCATGTCACAGAATTGCAGTCTTCTGATTTCACCAGAAGTGATGCTCGAGTTTGACTGCCTCCTATAAATGTAAAAGGCCTGTACATACTCACAGAAGCATCCAACACTTCTGCTGACTTGAGCCAGTCCTCTGTAGGCTTGCTGAGTAAAAATAATCTAAACCTATTAAAAAAAAAAAAAAAAAAAAAAAAAAGTCCCTAAAGGTAATCAAAGAGTTGAGAAACTGAGTTCAACAGAAGGTTAGTAGAAAAAATGACAGTACTGTTGCTTTTACTGCTTTCTCTGTAAAAGGTGAAAATACTTACAAAAGCTGTAAGGTGTTTTCTCCTTGCTGATAGCGATATCTGATAGTCCTATTCAGATCCCCAAGGCCCATGTTGGACCTTGTTCTTCAACCACAGCTTTCATAAGGCAAAGTCTACTTCATCTTTTGTTGTAGACACTGTGGCTAAGTGGTTTTTGCTAGGTCTGCTTGCATTTGTTCTTACTTATTCTAAATTGGTATCTTTGACAGGAGGGTACAAGGAAACAAAGACAATTTCAAAATTCTCAGGAAAAAGTGCAGTATAGACAAAACACACACAAAAAAAGAAAAAAAAAAGAAAAAAGGGTTCCTAATCTGATGCAGTTAAAGGAAAACCTGTATTTACAGTTCATAATTCTTTTGACATGCAGATTTCTGTGAAGCAAACCAGTACCTACCTCTGTAGCATTTCTATTCAATATTCAATTTCTATTCTTTCCTTAATTTGTTAATACCTTTTTTTTTTTTTTTTTTTTTCTGGTTCACAGAATACCTTCAGCTCCCTGAAATTCCTTGTATCAATCACAGAGAACTTGAAAATGTGTCTGAGGAATCCATACTGTTTCTATAGGCCTGAATCATATGAAGACGTGTAGGTACTCAGGATTGTTGCTTTTTTCAGGTATCTGGATCTATAAGCCTCAGAAACGTAAAGCATCTTGGAACAGGGCCCAGCACATTGACTTGCATGTTCTTTTTAAGATGCACCAGATGCCACTGTAGATAACTTGCCCTATATCCAGTACGCAATTCTGAACCTCTCCTGAGGGTCGGGGTCTAATCTCTTTTGGCAGAACCAAAAGCACAGTACATGTCTGTCTTTTAAGTGGCCTATGCGCCTCTTTTTCAATGGAATCTGTGCTTAGGAAGAGACTCCCAGTTCTTTCTGCCACATGTAAGGTTACAAACCTCAGCCTGCTGGCTTGGGAGAAGAGGAAGCTTAAGGCTGTTCTTATGAAAACTGTTCTGCATGACTCTCAAACTGGAGGCTGAAGCATCTGTTCCTCCTGTGGATGTGTTTGAATTCGTGATCAAAATAAATAAATAAATAAATAAATAAATATATGTAAATAATCACCAAATAAAGGTATTAAAATAAACGTTGGAAGAAGGACAAGAACCCAAACCTTTGGGTTGTTTCTTCAGAATGCACTAACTGTCTGTTTTCATCCTCTGTGCTGGGTAAAACAGCTTCAACAGAAGGATCTGAAAGCTCCCTGTCCCCACAACTGAGCAGCCCAAAGGTTCCATTACAGGGCTGCAGAAACATGGATTGTGAAGCTCCTTTAGAAGGCTGTGTGACCGTGCCTACAATCATCACAATTGCTGGCTGCAGTTGAAAGAAAAACTGCACAGCTACTGAAATAAAAGTCATGGTAAAGGCAATTTTACATGTATACAAATGACTAAAGATAGAGGTACTGTGACTGATGCATATTTTAGTATCTTTTGTGTCTAGTGTGTGCAGAAATACTGCAGGGAAGCCCCTAAAATACATGATTTCTTCAACTGTCAGTGTAGTGTTTTTGCTCAGATTTCTCTTCTCCATAATTTTGAAACTTGACACAGAGCTGTGGTTTTGCACACGTCCTTTTCCTTGTTGGTTTGGAGACTACATTTGTAGTCTGTTTCCCATTCTTGCTCTATTTTATTTTAGTGTAAGGGGAAATACAATTTTTGTCACGTGCTCCAGTGTACTGGACTAATTATGTGAAGTCCAAGTGATGGATATACATTTCTTTTTACATATTTACATTTATATGGGATATTTTTTTCCTCTTTCATCAATTTTTGTAATTACTCTCATAGATAAATGACAGAGTTCTTTAACAAGATGAGTGCTATTGTGCCCTGCCTGTCTTAAAACTATGGGCAAGAGATCTGTGCATTTACATAAAACTTGCAGACCTCTTGAAAATCGAGAGAAGGAGTAAGACCTCCTTTCTGTCTCTCCCTCAGTCTGTAGGCCAGGGAGCAGCTGGATGCTGCTGCAGGTCCTGGTGCTCACGGCATGCTTGCAGAGCATGCAGCTGCAGCCAACTGTTAGTGAAAACCCTTCATACTCCATGGCTTTCTGGTGAAATGCCTTTTCTTTAAGGTATTACTTTTCCTGTGTGTGACAGGTGTTACCTTCTTTTCCTAAGACTATCGGGTCTGTACCTCTGCATATACAGTGATGGCTTCCCCACCTTGAGAAGTGTCACAGTTTCTCCTTGCTAACTGTTGTGGCCATGCTGCTCCTATGGAAATGTTTGTTGGTAGTCTGCTGAAACTTCTTGCCTTCTCTTTACCTCTTCTCTTCCAGGTGAAAATAATATATTTCAATGGGACTTGCGCAGTTATTCTTAATTGCGATGAAATCCTCAGCAACTATGCTTCAGTGGAAAACAAGATAGTTCTGTAACATTTTCCAGAGAATAAGTACAAGTCGTTTCAGGAATGTTTCCCACTGTGTAACTGTTTCTGCAAGGCAAGTGTGGAAAGCTCTGCTGACCCTCCTTGAGCATGTGGGCAGGATTGGTGGAAGAAATTCATTCATTTCTGCTGTGTTTGTGCAAGAGGTGGGGTCATATAGCTAGGAACAAACATCAGGTAGCATTTAAAACAAATGAAATGTCACTGAAACAGACTACCAATGTAAGAAAAACTATGCTCAGGTACACCACAAATTAGAGTATCTGGACAGTTTTTCATAAACAGTTGTGTAATGCAACTGCAATATTTTTTTCATAAATTCAGAAGATGACCTAAAATCTCCTTTGTATTTGTTTCCATAAACTAGTTCTGATTCTTTCTCAACAAGTCTGTCTAAATGTCTCTGTTCTTTGCACTGTGAACAATTATGTATTGAAACCTAGAGATAAGCTGCTTCTGAGTGTTACATGAAGATGGGAGGAAAACTGTTGCTTGAGAAAGCCTAAAATGGTGCATTCCCTGGCAGTGTATTCCCTTCCTGTACATTCCCTGGCACTGGAAATGGTGCATTCCCTGGCACTGTATTCCCTTCCTGTACAACTTTCTGGTGTTTTACAAGTGAGCAAGCCGTTAGGCATCTAAGACTTACCTCACTTACCCCATTAGGACATTCCCACATTCAACTTTGCTGGTCCCTTGTCTAAGGTCAAGAGGTCCATGAAAAATAGAGCCCCTCTGCTATCAGCTCTGGAGCTCCTCCCAGGTAGAACAGATCGCTTGGAACAGGAACAGAATCTGTTTAAATTTAGATCACAGAGGTCCAGCGTGCTGGTTAAAATAGTGTGGTAGGATAACAGCGTGCTTGTCAGTGAGCAGTGCTTGTTTTGAACACCAACAAATTTTTGTTAATTTAGTTTTCAGTTGTTGCAGTTCTTCTGAGAAATTCCACACATTCTAGTACCAGTGAAAGTAATGAATCACTGTGATTTTAGGTGAGGTAGAAAGCAGTGGAATGATCAGTTTAGATGTCTGCCTCTCAATACAGAGAGGATGTATGAAAAATGATACCTTGCTGCTGTAAACAGTTTAATGTCAAAAAAAATGTTTCAAAAAAAAAAAAAAAGTACATTGGTAACAGACGTCTCCATTCTAATATTCACCCAAGGCAAATTTCCATGGTCGAGCGTTGTAAAATGCAACAAAGTTAGGGGGGATGCTGATATGTAGACATTCACTAAGGGCAGCATTCTCTAATGCTCATGGATGTTGCCGCAAAGACCCAATTGATTTCAGTGGATACTACGTTATGTGTTAATTCCTTGAAAATACCCTTAATGTTGAGTGAGCTGTTGTTTCTGGTTTTCCAGTCAGCTATGTCACTGGCCATAAAGTGGATTCAATGCCACATTTTGGGGGGGAAACCCTATTTTTCCAGGCTAATCATAGCACTAACATACTGTTGGTTGAACAATTTTTCATGGACTGAAAAGTCTATTCAGCAAATTTCCATGTTTTCTGATTGTAATGATTCAAGTTGTGTAGTATATTGGCATCAGCATTTCATTTCTTTGCTTCACAGATGAATGTGTGTATTCAGTGGCACAGCTTCCCTTCTTGTTTTAAGAATTCTCTTTAACTGACACACTTACCTATTTAGGTATGGGATTCTGCATAGCCTCTGTATCTCTTTTTAAGGATCATTGTGGTAGTCTTCTCTTGAAGTCAAAAGGAGAAGAAATCTAGTGCTCTGCCTTAGCTACAGAAGGTGCTAAACAGTGGCAACATTAGCAGTAAATAGCAAAAATGCACGTTCTGACTTAGTTCTCTTTTTCACACACATTGTTTGTGCTATGATACATTTTAAAGAGGAAAGTCACTTAAAAAGGAGAAGTCGTGTTTTTGATTTCTCTGCATCGAGAGGAAGTATCACTTCTAAGTAAATAGTAGTCTACAGCTAATTTTGAAATCCAAATAACCATAGTAAAATGTTAGCAATTAATTTCTCTGTCTTCCCAGGGACAGTAATACAGCTGAAAGTGTACTAGTGTAGGCAAGGTTACGGCCTTCAGTACCTGGCATCTGGGTATATCACGAGCCTTAGTAGATTTTACCTGGTGTCAAGGTAGTAAGAGAATTTTTTAATTTTACAAATGCAAAAACAAAAGCAGAAATAGAAATGTTTTATTTTATTTTATTTTATTTTATTTTATTTTATTTTATTTTATTTTATTTTATTTTATTTTTTCAAAATAGAAAATTAGCAGTGCTAGAAGTCAAGTGAAGCTTTCAAGGCTTGATGTAACATGTAACTGTAATCCCCTGCTGCTCATTTTGCTTACAGCTACAAGATAATAATTTTTTAAAGTCAAAGGCAGAGTTCTTCTAGTACTTGATATCTTTGCTGGTAGCCCAACAAAGCTGGGGATAACTGTATAAAAAATGCATCCCAACAAATGATCTTGGATATATTTTTGGAAAACTCGGGAATCCTGAAAACACATAGCAAGAGTAAAACACAGGGATCGATTGAGATCCGTATACACTCACACCTGTTTGAAGGCAATCCCACTTTGGATCTGTCCCAAATCTAAGTATAACAGGAAAAAAAAATGTATTTGTGTTGAAAAGCCTATAGTCTTCTCTTTGTGCAGGATGTTCCCTGGGTACATTTGCAAGTGGAAACTGTTTAATGTTTGAAACACAGAAAATCTACTTTCCTCGTGCATAAGTGGTAATAGTGATTAAGCATCACGAGATATTTCCATGCTTTTCTACATCTGGAGGAAACTATCCCATGGATGCAAGTTCCTCGTTTGCACACAAAATGAAATCTGGCATCCCTGTGTTACTGTGTTTCTCAAAGGGTTGTGGTTAATGGGGCCACATCTGGCTGGCGGATAGTCACTAGTGGGGTCCCTCAAGGCTCCATTTTAGGGCCTTTATAAATGTCCTTACAAATGATTTGGATGTAGGACTAGAAGGTGTTTTGAGCAAATTTGCCAATGACACCAAACTTGGAGGAGTTGTGGATTCTGATGAGGGTGGAAAGGCCTTGCAGAGAGATCTGGACAGATTGGAGAGCTGGGCAATCACCAACCACATGAAGTTTAACAAAGGCAAGTGCCGGGTCCTGCACCTGGGATGGGGCAACCCTGGCTATATGTACAGACTGGGCAACAAAACGCTGGAGAGCAGCCCTGCAGAGAGGGATCTGGGTGTTGTGGTTGACAGCAAGTTGAATATGAGCCAGCAGTGTGCCCTGGCAGCCAGGAGGGCCAACCGTGTCCTGGGGTGCATCAAGCACGGCATCGCTTGTCAGTCGAGGGAGGTGATTGTCCCGCTCTGCTCTGCACTGGTGCGGCCTCACCTTGAGTAGTGTGTGCAGTTCTGGGCACCACAGTACAAGGACATGAAACTGTTGGAGAGTGTCCAGAGGAGGGCGATGAACATGGTGAAGGGCCTAGAGGGGAAGACATATGAGGAGTGGGTGGGGGCACTGGGCCTGCTCAGCCTGGAGAAGAGGAGGCTGAGGGGGAACCTCATCGCGGTCTACAACTTCCTCGCGACGGGGAGTGGAGAGGCAGGTGACCTATTCTCTGAAAACACCAGCGATAGGACCCACGGGAACGGTGTTAAGCTGAGGCAGGGGAAGTTTAGGCTGGACATCAGGAAGAGGTTCTTAACCGAGTGGGTGGTTGCGCACTGGAACAGGCTCCCCAGGGACGTAATCACTGCACCAAGCCTGTCTGAATTTAAAAAGCGATTGGACTGTGCACTTAGGTCTCTTTTCCCCAAACTGTGGTAAACTCATTCTCGTTTGCTCTAATAGCAAGCAGTTTCCAACTTTCTGCAAGGCAGGCTTTCATCTGCCTTCCATGTGTGCTCCACTCATGATAATGTACATGTGGAGGCATCTTATTCAGTGCAGCTTTATGTTGATAAAAGTAAGGAAACTATTTTTCAGCACTACTCCAAGCAGAGAAGGCTGTCTTACTATTTATACTTCAACAGAACTAATGTTCTCTCCTGTTTTGAATCAATGTAGGCAGCAACTTTAAAGGAAAATACATTTAAAAAACCATTATTTGGCATGAGTGAAACATGCCTAAAAAAAAAAAAAAAAAGAAAAAGAAATTGAAGGGATTTACTTTCCCCTAAGGAAAATATAATAATAAAATATAGTAAAATAATTTGCTTGTCTTGGTTGCCATTTAAATAGTTACAGTAAAACTTGATACCTACCTGCACTGCAGGTCAAAATTGTACTGCTAGATAATGAGGTTCCTTATTTTTCTTATGTTTTGCATGTATTTCCTGATACTGAACATAAACATGAACATTTGGAAAGAACATGACATTATAACTGAAAACCAGAGTTTTCAGTTGTGTACTTCAAACTTTTATAAAGATTTAGCAAATTCCCATCAGTGTGTTGTTTCTAACTAGGTAGAATTATTGCTCCACTTTGAAATGTGTCTGATGGTGAAAAGAAATCATGGAAATATTCAAGGTAGTAAAACTGAGAAGTAAATAATGAGAAAAGTAGTTAGATATTTCAATCTTAATCCCATACTTAGCCTATCGGCTTGTTTAGGCAGCCATGTAGCAGACTGGATGTTAAAGATTCCCATCCATCTGTAAGCCCCCAAACAGCCTTACAAATTTTGCCCCAGTATGCATTTTAAAGCTGTATGTTCTGCTCCAACATCAGATATTTAAAAACAAATTTTTTGTTGTTGTTGTTGTTTGTTTGTTTTTCAAAAAGGAAAAAAAAAAGTTGTAGTGTAAACTGAAATGTCAGTAATGGGTAATTGTTTATTTACCCACTGCTGTCTTCTATCCTAAAACACCTCCCTAAACATAAACAGCTCCCAAACATAAGATGCTGCAACATGCCATATAGATCAGTAAGTAGAAACTTTTGAGTAGAAAGTAGAATCACTGTTAAGAAGCACTTACTATGGTGTTCTTGGCTGCAGTAGGCAAAGTATTGCCTGTAGGTGGAGGGAGGCAAGCCTTCCCCTCTGTTCAGCACTGCTGAGGCCACACCTGGAGTCCTGGGTCCTGTGCTAAGCCTCCCAGTGTGAGAGAGACCTGGACATACTGGACAGAGTCCAACGTAGGGCCACAATGATGATGGAGTGACCAGAGCATCTCTCCTGTGAGGAGAGGCTGTGCAAGCAGGGCCTGCTCAGCCTGGAGAAGAGGAGGCTCAGGGGGATCTCACCGATGCCTACAAATCCCTGAAGGCAGGGTACTCAGAGGACAGAGCCAGGCTCTGCTCAGTGGTGCCCAGGGCCAGGCCCAGAGGCAGTGGGCAGAAACCGGAGCACAGAAGGCTCCCTCTGAGCACCAGGAGGCACTTCTGTGCTGTGCCGGTGCTAGAGCCTGGCACAGGTTGCCCACAGAGTCAAGGAATTTTCTCCTTGGAGATCTCCCGAAGACACTTTGGCATGGGCCTGGGCCCCCTGCTCGGGTTGGCCCTGCTGGGGCAGGGGAGAGCAGATGGACCCTTCCATTGTCAGACATTTTGTGAATTTTAGAAGCATTCTAATTAGACACTGCCTATTCTTGAAGAGCAAGAAATTACTCAAAAAGCTAGTTTTAAAAAAGATTTCTTCCTAGTTTTGAGCTGAGGTGAGGGGTCAGGTGGTAGCAGATTTGGAGTTACTGTTATGGAAGATTTGGTGCTCTTTTGAACTGGGGACTTTAAAACTTCTCTTTAAGGAATTTAATTTAAAGTATTCACCCCTTGGAATATAAGTATGTTACCTTTGAATAAAAATATATAGAACTTGTGACCAATTTTTCTAATTACTTTTTTCAATCTCGTAACTTCAGATGTGGCAGAAACCAGAGCCAGATTTGGAATAATTTTCTACCTCAGAGCTTTTACCCTGGTTCTAACTTGTTTGACTTTTGTGAAAGCAAAATTCATTCACAACTGAATCTCTAATCCTATGTTGAAGTCTCTGAGTTTTAAACCTACACCTCTTGCAGAGGAAATGCTTTGTGCTGAAGCTTTTGGTACTGTTCTGATTTAGCAGTGACCTAGCTGGGTCCACTAGTGCATCTACATTCCAGCTCTGCTGGGAGAAAAAGATACAGCTGTAACAGTCGTTTTTTAATGGAAAAAAATGTTTTTTAGTTATTTTTTGAGATGATCAGGTTGCTGATTTTGAAAATTATTTTATGAATTGAACGCTTGGAAGACTTGTGATGTTTTGTCATTTCATGAAGAAGCTATTTGTTCTTGGAAATGTTATTTAAAGGCTTAATGAAATGAGGAAACACCTCTGCTACTGCAAGCCAAAGTCTCTGACCATTTTTTTTTTTCACTTCATCTTTTTCATGCTGACTGAGTAGATTATTTATTTATTTATTTTTACTTTTAATTGAAGCACTTCAGGTTTTGCTCAGACCTCCTTCAAGCATCCTCAGCTGCAAGTATGAATCTTTTTAAGGAGATCCTGCCTAGAATAAGGAAGATTCTTTCAGGTGCTACAGCTTCTGATGACCATGCATTGCTTAACCTCATGCTGAAAGAACATGTGATATCCAAGGAGTACCATCAGGCCTTGCTCCACGAAAAAGACAGAGAGGACCTTGCAAGGAAGATTTCTCTGACATTTGTGGAGAAATGGGACATGTATTGGAACACTTTGATTCCCCACTCTTGTTTAAACCTCTGTGGCAGTAGACCTCAAAACATCATAGATAATGAGCCAACAGGAACCAAGCACATGTCTGGTAATAAGCTTTTTCTTTTTTGCATTGTTAAAGATTTACTTTTGTTTATTGCATATTGAGATTGTATTGTGACATAGTGCAAAGTGCATCAGTGGAGAGCAGGTAAGGAAGAGAAAAGCAAAGAATGTAATTCAACAGCAGCTAAATCAGATCCACCCATTCGGGGTAGCACCCATATATCCCTTTACATAGTCAGGCCATAATAAGACTTATTCTTTGCCATCTTTTGCAGAACACAAAATGCAAAATAGATTAAGGAGACTATGCTAAGATCAATTTTTCTCAGCTGACATCCTAGCCATTGATAGTCTGAGCAGCATTTGTTCTTGATGATTTGTTCATCCTGACAACTGATGTGGGGAAATCCCTTATATTTGTCAAGCATGTACTGGGGGGAATGCACTCTGTTGCAAGTTCCAGGTATTTATAAGCACAAAAATTACAATGTCTATAACAGACTTCTGCAAACTTAAGGACAGGAAGCACTTAAAGACTTATGAAGCTGGGTTCAAGAAATCTGAGATTCTTAGTGGGCAGTAGGCGACATAAAAATGGAGACCTTATAATGTATGTAATTTACATACAACAAATTAATGTTGTATGTAATGAAGAACAGGAGTAGTTCTGGGACAATCCCAACATGTTCCATTTTATGTGAAACAACAGAACCCCAGCTTAAATTATAGTATTAAGATTTACTTTTATGAAACCAAGCAACTCAAAAAAGAGAATAAAAGAATACTTAATAGAATACCCAGATAATCCTGTAAATCTGATGGAAGGACCTCGGACGTCATTGTGGGTGCAAACTTTTTCCTCTCCTAAAATACAGCATTGGGCATTATTTCTCATGGTATTGCTGAAAGTACAAGAAGAAGTGCTAATGAACAACTTAAGATAATTCATGAGAGGAAAAATACTTAACCAGAAGACCTTAGTGCTGTTCTTACAGTCAAATTAATGCCAACAAATTATATTTAAATGTAGAATATAATAGTTAGTGACACTAGTATCCTGGTGTCACTTAAACTGAGGGTATATATAGTTTGTTTTCTGTTTTTAATTAAATCTGTGATGTGTACATAAAGATAGCCACTCCTCATTTTTGTAATGGTAGGAACTGAAATCTCCATTCAAAGAGCTTGATGCTGTTGTGCCTGGCTCTGTGCCTCTCTCATAAAGCTTGAATTTGAGACGCGACAGAGGGAAACCAGAGTGCATCAGAAGAAGCATTAGTCTTCGTCCATCACATGTTCAATCATTGTCACTGTTCTCTAGATTTTGTAGTATGGAGATGAACTTAAAAAAAGTGGTTTCAAAGACAAATTTGTCACAAAGAGGCTCAAACTGTATTAGCCTTCCCCTGAAGCAAATTTTTTTCTAACTTTCCTTTTCCAATTTGTTCACTTTCAGACATATGTTCAATGACCGTTTCATTCTGCAAAGTCAGCTAGGGTCAGGAACAGACTGATACCAGCAGGTTTATCACTACTTAGTAGTTTTGCAGATGTTTCTCTTACTTGAAAAGGATGTTTAAAATTTCTGGGTGAGAAAGCCCCAGTTGTCCTTCTCTTGCAAAGTGCATCATTGACATCAGTTTTGTGGTGCTTTCAATACCTATTGATATATTCTGCTTGTTCCTTTTGCCGTAGGGCAGCATTTCTTTGTTTTGAATCAGCAAAAACTGAAGCACAGAAGATGATGGTCATCTGAGGAGTTCAGCCAGTTAGTTCTTGGCTCTCATAGCCTCCTGTTTTCCAGTCTGCTTTACACTCTAAGACCATCATTATAGACTAGTCCACTAGATGAACCAGTATTCTGATTTGCTCCATCCACTCATTTCTGCTGTTTCTAATCAGCTGTGGTCGTTGTGCAAAAAGTGGACAGTCACTGTTTACTGTAGTTTATGTGAACTGGAGTCACAGTAAACAGCTGAACTCTTTTGTTCCCCAAACTGTCATCCATGAAGTAAATCGCTTACCTCATAGGATTACAGACTCAGAAGCTGATAAAGAAATCTGGCTGCAGGGTTGGTAAAGGAGCTTATAACTTGTGGCGTTGTGCTGTGCATTAGAACAGGGTTAACAATTATCTGTTGTAGGGGTATTCCATGCAAAATTTGTGTTATGATCAGCTGCTCCCAGGAAGGAAACATCACCTCTTGTGAGCATGTTCCCATGGAAGCTGGTGGAAGTGGAGCTCCTCTGCAAAGGGAGAAGGCTTAGGTCAACAGCCGCTTTGTTGGTAGGACATGCTGCCTTGTGCAGAATCCAGTGTTACCAAGTGGCTGATCAAAATTTTACCTCACGAGTCTTGGAAGACATTGACTTCATCAAATCCCACTTCCTTCCCTCTTCATACTTCGGAATTTTGTTATAAGCTGTTGATGGTGGAATAATACTAGAAGAAATATTTTATCATTTGAGAATAGAATCATAAGTATTTTCTAATTTGTGTAGGTCTATGCATAGTAAAAACAAAAAAAAAATAGTAGGAAAACTGGGTTGCAGAGACGCACAGAAGCAGCTGTAAGTATCATGGTAGGAACACTCATTAGGTAAGTTGGCTTTCAAAAGGATCTGTGTCTTAAGCCAAATAGGCACTGCAAAGGTGTGACTCAGTCTGAGATTCATTAAATGAATAAATGTTGTCTGCCGCATGTTGATACCAGCAAACTCTGAACAGCATATGTAAGCCAGACAAGCTTTACATTTCACAGAATATTGTACGTCATTTTGGACCAATGGCAAAAAAATACTTGCAGAAGAGAGAGCAAACCAGATCTGTGTTGGCAGAGCTTATGAATGTGTGAAAGGTACTTTCATTTTTGTTTGAGCACACGAAGCTGCAAGGTAAGAGTGTTTGCATGCTGCTTGCTTTATTCTTACTGATGGACTGCTTAACAGCGTGACTTTAGGACAGGTCTGAACCAGAATAAAACCACAAAGAGCATTCTGAAGGGCACTGAAAATTGTTACCATTGACACCCATCCAATTTCCATCCGAATAAATCATTCCGCTCCTACGGAGTAAGAAGCACAGGCTCTTCTTAACTGTGGCTAGCGACAGGTTACCCACGTTTATTCTACAGGGGCTGCCAGAAGGGAGCTTCTTCTTAGTTTTCCTCTTTGGAATTCCCCTTAAGCCTCTAGCATTTCTGCTGTGACTGGCCTGGTCATTTCCTCCTTTCTGCTGTTACTTTCTGTGAGCCCTAAACAGTGACAGCAGCTCTCCTGTTTTTCTGGTGCTGAATCCGGAGTGAAGGAACAGGAACTGTCTGCTTTCCTAAGGTCAGTTTTTCCTCAATTCTTGAATGCTGTGCTTTTGTCATGGTAAATCTATCTTATACATGCTGTGAATATTGGTAACAGCGGTGTGTCAGTATCTGGTCCTGAAGTATTTGTGAGATGAAGTCTGCATTTGAGTGGGTGAAGTTTTGGAGACTTTTCATTTTGTTTGCGATTTTGTTTTGTGCCCAGCCCTGTTAATTGCTTGAAAGCTTGTTATAATTTCTTTCAGATTTTGAGAGGAATGCACTTGTTCTTTGTACAGATTTTGCTTGTATTGAAAGTGAAACCGTGGAGCATTAGAAAAATATGGCTTGTTTCCAGTCTTAGAGCTCTGACAGGAAAATTTTCTGATTTAGGAGGGCTGAGGTTCTGTCTTGAAAAAAGTCTCTGAATGCAAAGGTAGTTGGTCTGACAAAAGAAGGCAAGGTGTTTACTGTACCACTTCATATCACCTTGCTGCTGAGATGGGCAAGATGAGCACAGCTGTGACACCAGAGGCAATGCTGGCTTCAGAAGGCAGATTCTGCTCTTGAATATTTTCCCAGCTATGGCACCTGCAGGACAGTGCATGATCAGTCTGCCTGCTTTGGGCTATCTCCCAGGCAGGACTTTTGTTTTTTGTCTGGTTGGGTTTTGTTTTTAATTTGTGTTGGTCACCATACAGCAAAGTTCATTGAAAGGCAGAAAATCCTTCTACTTGATATTTACACTTTTTCTAACTTCTTTAAACTCACCTAAAGGAGACAAAGGGGAATAAGACAGGATATAGTGCTGCTTTTTTTTTTTTCTGGCATCATCTCTATTCTTTCATTTCAGACTATAAAACCCATGGAAAGTAACAATACTGCATGGGCCAGGTACATTCTGTAGGTAAAAGTAGTGTCTTTTATTAAATCATGTCATACAACAGGAAGAGATGAACATGCTTTCAGACATAGCTTTTTCACAGATCTGAAACAGAAACCCAAACTCTCAAAGCTAAATATAGTTTGAGCACCGATATCCACAGTTTAAGATCAGACCTTCTCTGAAAGAAAAAGCTGTTGCTTGTGGAGCAGAGGAATTGCTGGCGATGGACATGGGGAGAGGAGAGACAGCTATTGTAGCATGGAGGGGACTTGTGCTGCTGATGACCTGCCCATATCCCAGAGAATATCACCCCAAAAAAACACGTGGAGCAAAACCCAGGAACCATGACCCTGCCTGCTGGTTTCCGTTGTGGGTTATGGACAACACAGGCACAGTAACCTTCAAGAAGTGCAGAGAAATAGAGCAGATCAGGAGAAAGTTGTTAAAAGAAAAAAAAGAAAAAAGTCTTGAAAGTTGTGGCTGATGTTATTGAGCTTTTACCTCTAAGTGACAGTGTTTCACTGAAATGTATATTTAGATAGTTCGATGGTGCTTGTTTTTTCTGTCACCTTGCTTAACTCAGATTCATCCTAAGTGTAGCACATAATAACATTTTTAAAGTAATATTTGTGTGATTTTGTTTTAACCTCCTGTCTTTATGACAGTCCCACTCTCTCATCTTTCTGTAACCTAAGATTTGGAGTAGTAATGTTATGTTATCCTCCAGTTATGAAATGTGTGATTTACCTGGCACTACTACTCTCCTGCTAGGAATTACCCTCAGCTTCCTGAACTGGTATAAAAATTAAATTGCAGGGGGGTTTCCTCTGTTCCTGAAATTGCTTTTTTATTATTATTATTTTTTCTTAATGTATATACTCGTGGGAAGAATGCTTTCTTACCGGTTAGTTCAGCTGTCAACAGAGTTAGGGAAAGGAACCCCCCTAACAATCTCTTCAGAAGTATCTACCACCTTTTTGGAGAAAACTTTACATTATTGCCTTTGTATAAACCTTCTCCTTTCTCTTAATTACCATTTGGTTTTAGTTAGTAGCAGAATTCATTATTTGGTGTCAAATTATTGGGGCCAAATGATAAATCACAATCATTCCCTTTATCTTTTGAAATCTAAAATGCCCCATCTAACTCTCAAGATTTGTCTGTTTAAGTGAACACCTACTGCTTCTTCAACTGGATTCTTTGTCCTAGTGTGGCGATGCTCACTATTTTACTACTTTTCCAGCATTGTTAATTCTTATGGTTTTGCTTGTGCTCTGAAATAGCACTGAACAAAAACCACCAAGAGTCTTGCAAATGAATCATATTGTGCTGTATGAGCAGAATACAGCATTAACACAAGTGTATCCTGTGTAGAAACCCTGCTGTAACAGTTATGTGCTGAATCATTGTAGAGGTAATGCAAAGGGAACACGGGTCTATTGCATATAATGATGGAGCTGGAGTGTATAGACGGCTGCGAGAAGGAGGTTTCACTTCAATATTTAAAGACACAAAAAATAGTTTTAACAAGGGTCCATGCAACAAAGGATTGAACTTTCTGAAAGGCCTGGAAATACATTGGGAAGTTCATCCTGTCTAACTCCACCCAGCACTTCCACTTTGTGCACAGATGCTGACCGCAAATGAGAGCACTGGCATCCCAGGTGATGCGAGGCCTCTGTTGTTCCCCCAAGAGCTGACTGAGAGCAGCAGTCACAGCTGTGATGCTCAAACCTCAATTCACAGGGACTGCAGTGACACTTTTTAGTCCTGTGATGTGAAAGTGTGCCATATACCCATTTTGGCAGCATTGCATGGCACCCCAAAGGGACTGTATTATCAGTAAGCTAAATTAGAATTGTGTAGGAAACAACCAAGAAAGTGTCTGAAAGATAGAGAACATATTCCCCTGTGGTCTCAGACAGTGGGCTGCTGGATTCAGTAGGATGCAGTGAGAAAAAAAAGGGGAAGCAATGGGAAAGCAATTGCTGTTGTAAACATGCTTAGTAATGTCAGGTTTCGTTTTCTGTGCTTTAGTTCCAACCTGCAGCCAAACACTCCCTGTCCCTGGGGCACAATCCCGTTTGCCTCTGTCACTCCCGTTATGTAGAAATCTTTCCTAAACTCCTTTCTTTTTCCCTGCAGCCTTGGACAAAGTGCTATTAGTGGTCCCACCATCATTTTAACACAGCAGCACAGCTGCTAATAAGAATTTCTTGGTTCAGCTAAAGAAAAAAATTACAGCATCCAAAATCCAGTGTAGTCAATAGAAAGGCAGCTGTGTGTACATTTATGTCAAGCCCAATGCAATGAAGGAAAAAAAAAAAAAAAGTAAACAAAAGCAAAAAAGAGAAATATTTAAGTTTTTAATTTTTTAAAGAGTAGCAGTCTTCATTCTTCCTTAGGTAGAAGGCTACCTTTCTCTCATTCCTGTGCTGCTGGGTTATAGTACCTCTTAGTTTTTAATTTTCACCTGTCTAGCTGGTGGAAATCTCTAGAATTCCTCTTGGCTGCTTCCTGACTCCTTGACCTTGTAATGCAAAACATTGTGCATTACTTATATATTTAACCACATGGAAATGGCATAGAAAGAAAGCTTTAAAATAACAAAAGCTCTTATGATTATGAGTTAAATAAAACTTTTCATTTCCATGAAGACTAAGAAGGCCTGTGTAGTCTTTATCCATAGGACTTACCCTTTTCTTCAACTGCTGTAATCAAGCACTTTACTAAATGCTGAACTTGGAAGGAGTAATGAATTTGTTTTTCTTGCATTCCCTTTACAGCTTCACAGGATCACAGAATGGTTAAGGTTGGAGAGGATCTCTGGAGGTCATCTGCTCCAACCCTGCTACTCAGGCAGGGCCACCTGGAGCAGGTCACCCAGGACCATGTAACTTACGAGCTTCTGCTAATTAGTTCTCTGTCTCTAACCCCAAAATCACATTGAATCAGAGGTAATGCTTCAACAGCATTATTCACACTGTGGAAACCTGGTATTCTGAAAGGCCTGACTGTGTTTAGATCTTCTGTTAATTCAACACAGAACATGGCAGTGTAAAATGCAGCAGCAAATTGAAAATTTCCCACATTCCTGGTTCTCACAAAGGTTTGTCAACTTCTGCTTTCCGTTTATAGCAGGGCAGGCAATAACATCAAAATTTTGTGATGTTGGTAACATAACGAGGCCACATAACATGAAAAAGGGGAACTACCTTACTGTAGGTCACTCCTACAAGTGGGGCCTCACTATGTCCACTGCCCGTCCTAAGGTTTGGCTCTAGATTCTGATGTCTTCTTTGGCAGGATGCAGAGAGGTCAAATTCTAAGCTCTACAAAGGGACAACCCCACATAGGGCTGTGAGAGGAATGAGGATTAGTTCTTAACAAAGCAGATGGTGGCAGTGTGACTAGGTCTGCCTGTTTCCTTTTGTCAGAGCTGCATTTATTTTTGCTGTTGCAGGTAGGCTTGATGGTCCAGCAGGTTGCTCCACATTTGCCACCTTGGCAAAGTAGACGTGTGCAACCAGGGACATCAGTGGCATTCTGCTAAAGGCAGAATATTTGAGAAATGTATTATAAGTATCCTTCATTGCAAAACATGGTTGTTGATGCCAATCTGAAGCTTCGCATGGTTGCAGTTTGTGGCCATTTTAACAGAATACTGACTGGAAAATTTGCCTGTTGTCCATTTCACATTGGCATCTGGGTATTATGGTGGAGTTAATGACTGGGATCATCAGCCCAGGTAGCATTCATATCAAGGATCTGTAAATACTGAAAAGCCAATATTTGTTTTGGAAATAGTTTGATAAAGATGATGAATAATCAACATGTACAGTTATTACACTACTTACGGAATATCCAGGAATGTTTGAATTTATTCTGGTGCCTCCTGCAGTAACTGGAAGTAATAGAAGAAAATGAAGTGGAGGAAGAGAGAAACTTTATCAAAAAATATAGCTGCAGCAACCTAAGCAGTTCTTAGCCGATATAAACACTGGTGGCTGCAGCAGGGAGCATGTTAGAGCAGTGAGAATTGTCTGGGTTCTGTGTGGTACTCTGAAATACTATAGCAATTCTTAGCTCATGTACTCACATGAGTTCTGGAGATGTATGTAGTATGAATAATTTTTTGTCTGGTGCCAACAGATATTGGTAAGTTTGGAAAGAAAATGGATTTTAAAATAACTGTGGTGAATTCCACAGTTGCAGTGAATGCCCTGTTACCAGAAGTGAATTCTCAAGTTGACCATACACAATCAGCCATAAGGTCTAGGGAAGAATTCTATGAAGCAGCTGTTCAATCTTTTACTGTTCTTTGCTGTGCTGTGGAGATGCCTCCTAGTGCTTCCTGCAGGTCTCAGGAACTGGTACATAGCATCCCAGCCAGAAGCTGCTGACCCTAAGAAGAAATTGTCATACCAGTACAGAATGGGATTCTTTTTTCATCATCTTCACAGCAGTCTTCTCATTCCCCCAGTACCTGCTGAGTCTGTGCTTGCACCACTTATATACTAATGAATTTACAGAAGTTATAATTTATTCCCAGGAGCTTTAGGCCCAGATGGTCAGACTGCAGTATCCCACTCCCCTGATTTGGGTAAAAAATTGAAAGGTCTCACTGCAAGCTGGATCTATACTTTTAAGTAATTCAGGGTTAAAACTCAACTCAGGGTTTTTTTATCAGTACCAGTTCCACAGCATTAAGATTTTAATGCCTTGTGGTCAACAGAAAGCCACAGCAGCAGACTTGTAATTCTGGTTGACAGAAGTGTTGACTTTTATCATAGCTAATTGTATTGTGATTTGATTTCAGACAGCAAGAGACAAATCATGGATTCAGCATTGGTGTGTGAAAATGGCTATCTTGATTTGCTGCACAGTGACATCGATCCAGTGCATCTGTTTACTCTCTTAGACCCTAAGCCATCTGGAAATGAAGAGAGTGACTTGTTTGCAGGTTAGTAATACACTAAAAAGCCCTTGAATAGTTTAGCTGTCATGCTGTAATTCATTGCCATCTCCTCTGGATTAAGTAGCCGTCTAATGGCAGTTATCATGGTGGCTGGACTAAATGCAACAGACACTTGGTTTTACAATATGATAACTTTGTGACTATCTATATATAAAATAGGGACTCCTTCCATAAATTACCATGTATTTAAAGCCAAGCACAAGGTGCTGCACCCCAGTTGGGGCAATTTCAACCATCAGTACAGACTGGGGGATGAATGGATGGAGAGCTTCCCTGTGGAGAGGTACTTGGGAGTATTGGTGGATTAAAAACTTCACTTGAGCTAGCAATGTGCACTTGCAGCCCAGAAAGTCAATCGTATCCTGGGCTGCATCAAAAAAGTGTGGCCAGAAGGTTGAGGGAGGGGATTCTCCACCTTTGCTCCACCCTTATGAGATCCCACCTGGAGTACTGTGTTCGGATCTGGTGTCCCCAGCACAAATAAAACACAGGACTGTTAGTGGGTCCAGAGGAGGGTGACAAAGATGATCTGAGGGCTGGAGCACCTCTCCTAAGAAGAGAGGCTGAAAGAGTTGGGATTTTTTAGCCTAGAGAAGAGAAGGCTTTGGGGAGACCTTATAGCAGCCTTCCAAAATATAAAGGGGGCCTACAAGAAAGATCGGTAGAGACTCTTTGCCAGTGTGTGTAGTTATGCAACAAGGGGAAACAGTTTTAAACTAGAAGAGAGTAGATATAGATTAGATATAATGAAGAAATTGTATCTTCACATGAGGGTAGTGAGGCACTGGTAGTGAGGCACAGAGAAGCTGTGGATGCCCCATCCCTGGCAGTGTTCAAGGCCAGGTTGGATGAGACTTGGAGCAACCTGGTCAGGTGGGAGGTATCCTTGCCCATGGCAAGGGTTGGAACTGGGTGATCATAGAATCATACAATATTCCAATTGGAAGGGACCCACAAGGATCCTTTCGTCCAACTCATAGTTCCACAGAGGACTACCTAAAAGTTAAACCGTGATCTTTAAAGATCCCTTTCTATGATAATAGGAAGCCAAGCCAGCAAGCTAACTGCAAGCAAACTATTTTATTTCATTTCCAGCTGAGATTTTAAGGCACCAACACAATAGATGTGCATTAGCAGATGATGTTTTACAGCTTTTGAGAGCACAAACCAATAATTTCTTCATTCTGTGATGGAGAAAGCAGAAAGACCAGGGTGGAAAGGTGGCAGTTCCTTACATACAAGTTGCTACAGCTAAGCAGGTTGGAAGGTTGGCTTTGGCTTTCAAATTCTGCTCCTGACCTGGTGTGGGCATTATGGAATGTTCTATTCTCCCTGAGTTTGTTGGCATAAAGGTATGAGAGTGTGTCTATGCTGCTGACTGTGTTGTGGAGCAATAGCTGAGCTTATTTGAAAAAATGAGCTGGACTATGGGTTGAGAGTGGCAATAAAAGAAGAACACAAGTTAGTGTATACCAGATATGAAGTCTATAGTTATGTGTCACATAGACATAAAAAGTTACCAAATTCGAGTGATATCATTTCACATCCTTGTTGCTTTCCTGAGTGACCAGTGTCAGCAGGTGCATGTGCAAATCAATGCAAAACTGAGCACCAGAATCTGGAATCATCTATGTAATTAATTATTTTCCAGTTTGAGTTTTGCTCTCTCAACTTCTATTACTAACATCTCTGCAGGAGTTTTTCTACACTGCCATGGCCTCACTTGCTCAGTGACTGAAAGTAGGTTGAAATAGGGATAAAGGACTAACTCTTACTATACCAAAGATGTTTCATTGATTTGAATACTTCTGAGCCTTCCCATTGTCTGAGAAGACATGGATAAATTAAGCAGTGTCAAGACATTGCCCAGGTTATGGGAAGTAGGACACCTCCATTGTTAAGGTGCTAATATAGTTCGACATGCTTTTTGTCTTGGCCAACCGGTATTTTCCCAGGCAATTTCTAGCTGCAGAGCTGTGGCTAGCATGGACCCAGAAATACTCTGAAGAGGGAATTTAGATAGTATCACCACATACTGAAGACTAAAGAGGTTTAATAGTATGGATGAGTCCAGGCCATGTCTATAGGCCATAGTGTCATGAAATGGGTTCTGAAACATTTTTATTTACTAGGAGAGGTGGATCCTCAGAGTTTAACAAAAGTGATGATTTCTGGGTAACTAAGTTTACTGAGAGTTCAGTTCTGTTCTTAGGTAGCCAACATGTACCAAAAAGCCAAAGCTGTATGCACTAAATCTGCCTTTTCTGCATGTCCTGCTTTCTGTTATTTTTCTTTGGCTATGGTATCCATTGAACCCAATGCTAACTCCTTTCTCATTCTAGATTCTGAAATTGATGCCAGCAATTATGATCAGTTGAATAGTATGGATTTCCTGTGTACAGTGGAAAATGATGAAAATGGAGATGAATTGTATCCCTCTTCCAATGCCAGAGAAGCTTATGCTAGAATAGGTATGAAAACTTTTTTTTTAAGTGCTTGGTGTCAACATGGTCATTATTTTCTACTTACTTGATATATCTATTTCTTACAAATTCTATTTTTGCTCTAAAGTGGTGGCATATATTCAAGTGTCCTCATGCATGGTAAGTCTAACTGTGGTACCTAAACCTGTGAGTTGTGAGGAAACATGCGCAACAGTTTGTGGTTGTCAGGGGAAAATCTCTCTATTAATGGATCCTTCTGCTTAACACTTCCTGTCTCCACTTCTTCTTTCTCATGTTCTTTGTTTCCTGAGCAACGATTTACAAGAAAAAATTATTTTAACTCTTTAATTTCACTTATACTGGAGAATTCTGTTAATGAAGTAAACCTACAATAGTTTTGCTGTGCAATTTACTATGATGTTACTGTATTCCTTTTTTTCTGTTTTTGGTAGCTGAATTAGCAGAATATGTGCTCAAAGATCAGCAGGAGAAGCAAGTGGAAGATAGTTTTGGTAAGATTTATGTGAATAAAATTAATTTTCTCCATGACAGTGTTCTGCCTAACATCTTACATTGTTCCTCATCTCCACAATCAGAATACCAGTAGGGTTTCTGTCACCTGGTATCCTCTTTCACCTCCCTCCTTCTTCCACCTGGGAATTGTGTCCTGAAAAACTCCAAGGATTTTCTGTATTTTGAAGGATTTTCTCAAAGAGAGCAGTTGTATCTCTGACCAAGTTGCAGGTCACCTCATCAAAGCAATAGCGTATGTACTACTTGACTGCCTAGTGCTGTATAGGCTCTCAAGCACCATTGGACTTAATTCTGAGCAATTGACACATATTGACATGTATTCAATAAGCCTGAGCCACCAAGAGGACTTATCATGCATACAAATGCAGTTCATGCACCCTTGTTTCTGTACAGGATGCACAAAGTTGCCTGAGAAGGCGTGTCAGATTTTACTTCTCACCCTGATCAATGCAGAGATGGTATAACATACATGTAGTAAAGGATTTCTTCATATCAGTGCTTAACCAGGGATAATCACTTGGCTTGTTGTACAAAATCATTGTTTTGGCTGCGGTGCAGCTGTTTGCTATTTTAGAGTATATATTTAATGTGTGGCTGCTGGAAAATCTGTAGATTGAAAAAGATTCACACAATATCTGCACATCCTCTTTTACACTTGGGGAAAGTATTTTGGAATAACTTACTGAAGGTATCTAGGACAATTAATTCTGGCTACAAGAAACCTATGTGGCTTTAAATGCTTTTTACTGCTCCCTGTTGTGTTTAGAATTTGGGGGGTTGGTTACACCAAATGGCAATATTCATATTTATCTTAGAGGAAATGAAATACAGTATGAGTATTTATGTCTTTGCCTGTAGAAGACTGGTATAGATAACTTCACAGTTCTTACAACACAACATATATAAATGGTTCAGAACCTTTTACTCTACATCTAAAGGAACTAATCATTTTCATATACAAAATGAGCAAGTAACTTCAGTAATACTGAGATCAAACAAAAAATATATCTGTGAATCAGCTGTGATGTTTAATCTTTTGCTTGTCATTAGAGCATTGAGAAGTACTTGTGTTTTAGTAGCCACTGAATTTGCCACAGTAGATTAATGTCACACAGTGAGAGAGTCTTTGGCCAGAGTTCTGAGGGCTTTCTAAATTGTATAGATTTGGATATGTTTTACTGAATGATTTTTGGTTTCCATCTTTTATTTGGAGCATGTTTGCTTTCTGCTGGTATCTTTCTTTTCCTTTTACCTCCTCCTGGAATATTACTAGGAGAACAAAGATTGACATTTGCAATATTTCACCTTTTTAGCAGGGAGCCTTATTTTGGATGAAATGACTGCTGAAAACACTGAGATATATACTGATGTAAAGATGCAGAAATGTCACAAAAGAAGTAAGTAAAAAATGGTGAGAGCTTGAAAGTCTGTAGTGTTTGGATTCCAAATATGCATTAGGGTACTTTGATTTTAAAAGCAGCCTCAGTATATTCCTCCTATAGTTCTTCACTGACATAAACAGATGTTCTTCCTCTGACTTTGTTTACCCTCTATGCGCTGGAAGTGAAATCTCACCCCAGCACATTCTTCATAATTTGCAGAATCTGTTGTCCTCTAACATAACATTAAGTGTGTTATATTTCTTCCCCCTTTTTTTTTGTCATCCATGTGAAAATTTTAATTTTGTTTTCAGTATATCTGTAGCTTATCAAGCATTAGTTGAACTTTAATTGAACTATTCCCTTTTTAACAGCAAGAACTGCAAAAATGTTTGATTAGTGGCAAAAAAAATAATAATAATCTGAAGCCCAATTCAAACTTCAGTATTGTAAAATAATATGAGACTATTCACATTCATGTTTAATACATTGGACTCGTGCAGTTCTGAAATAGCTGAATTGAAACTGCTAGCATCTCCTTCTACTTTAAAAAGTTAAAATTAGTTTCCACAATGGACACTTAAAAATGACAAACTGGATTCCATTTCTGTCACTTAATATCACCTTTTTTTTTTTCTTTCAGCATTTTTAGGCTCCATAGAGAGTTGTGCTGATGTTTCAGAACCCAAATACAAGAAAATTGGTAAGATATTGGCTGAACAGTAAAAGGTTATTGAACATATGTTGTCTTTTGTTCCATAGTGCCTTCCTCTGTTAAATGTTGTGGCTCTACCTTCTAGAGAAAGTCTGTTCTTGTAGATTTGATGATATAACACAGAGGTGTGTTTTCATGTTTCAGTGCTTCCAGTAGGGTAGAAATAACTGTAGAATCATATACCTCTTATTATACACCTCAGTCTAATTTATGATGCAAGAAATCAATGATCTCTTATCAGTAGGTATTAAGATGTTCATTTTAGGACTGATTACAGTCCTGTGGTCTGGAGACAGAAGGATCCTTATGCCTCAAAAGCACAGATTTCTGTTGAGCAATAGAAAAATTATGTCCTTTGCATCAACAGAGACACAGCTGAACTCCTCTAAACTCATCTGAGGGCAGAAAGCAGACCAATGGCAATCTTCATAGCTTATCGTGTACACTTTTTGTTTATTATGGGTTATGTGACAACAAAAAGAGAATCAAAATTTTGTTTGGCAGGAAATGCCAAACTATGGCTTAAGTGTGACAACTTCCAAACATACAGTGAAATATCCTAGTAAAAATAACAGTGAAGAAACTGCTCTTGGACCAGTCCATATTCTACAGTCCTTTACACCAAAGTAAGAATTTGGAGAAAGGGTAATTTCTAGGTGTTGCACGCTCTCAGAGCATCCACAAGGCAGTAACTGCAGCCAGCACACAAGCTGTAACTTGTTCCCCAGAGTACATGAGTGTTCAAGTTCTTAACCCAGCTATAGGCAAGTGAGTGTCTCAGATACAGCTAATGCAGCAAAATACTCTTTCAAAAAATGTGAGAGCAATTACCTCTGAATGAAGATATACTGTGTTTTGAAGTGGTATATGCATCCTTGTATGCTAGTGTGTTTCTCAGGCTTCCTGAGAGGAGCTCTGATTGCACCAAACTCCATAGCCTTTTATGTATTGGGACAGGAAGCCAAAAGTACCTTGCCACCTAGAGAGCCATCCAGATGGAGCTTGGATCCTGGGACTGCACCTCAGCACACCTGAGGCCTGCAGTTTCTAAGTACTGGTTTAGTCTGAATAAAAGTCACAGCCAGGGCACATACAGCCAGGGGACTGTGACCCAAACTGATTTTCCAGTGTTCATGTGGATTTCTGGCAAGAGATTGAGCAGAATCAGCTGGATGGATTTGGAAAGGTAAACAGACTTCCTCATGAACTGGTCCTTGCTGGTTTTAGGTTATTCAAATGCAGTTAAATTTCTAGGCAATTAGTAGGTATTAAAGGCAGATTATTGCCTATCTGTTTAAATTCCTTTACAGATTTGGCACTTTTTAAAGCTTACGTTTATGCCATGCTAACAAAGAGAGTTTTGATAGGGAAATGGCACATCAGTTCCTGATTAAAATAAATAAAGTGAATGTAAAACACCTCACCAAAAGGGCTTGCATTCTAGTCTGTGGTGTACAGAATCATGGCAGAGCTAACATACTTTGTAAAGCTTCACCTACCCTTTTTCAGAAAGTGCTGAGAATACTGTCACTCTCTTCACTTTAACTGACCCAACAAAGGTGCTGATGGAAGGACTAAATATAGATGACAGTGTAAGTACTGAGGCCAAAAAAAAAAAAAAAAAAAGGTTATTGACAGAAATTTGAGCTACACAACAAAATCAGAATTAATCTTCCCTATTACAAAATGAATGTCACTGTATGATCTTAAAAAGGCAAACAGACTACCTCTTCAAAAAATAATGTCTCTACAGTGAAGAGGATAATGTGGACTAAAGTTCAGTAGTAAACCCAAAATATTTCAAAGGAATTGAACGAAATTAAACTTCAGATTGGCCTAATCTTTTGTGGCTAGGTGGAGCTATAACAGTACTTGATCTTTTAAATCTTAGTAACACAGTGGTTCTCAGATAGGAAATTATGTGGGAATTTTATGTGCTTATTTACACACAAACCAAAAAGCACCTTTAAAAGTTTGTTTATATGTGGACCACAGTAAAAAAATAGAGATTTCTATAATAACACATCAGTTTCTGATAGACAACGTAAAAACATCCTACCCAAACTACAGGTTTGTATCTCTTGACTAACCATTAGGCCACAGGAAGTGATTAAATATAAACTTGATTGTTGCTGCTAGACAGGCAGCAACACAATCAGCTCTGAGAATAAGGGTGTGGCAACACCAGGGAAACCAGCAGACCAGTTTAAAGCAAAGTATATCTCAATTAATATATAAGAAACTTTCACTAAGCAAATGAAATCATGTACTACATGTAAGCCTCCCTTCCCATTTGACCTCTTCTTGAAAGACCTCTCCTCTGGCCCACTTAGTTGCTAGCCATAAAATAACTTTCTCCATTTCTTTTTGTCTCCTGTTTTATTTTTTTCCAAGTGGATGCCCCTGCAGTGTCTATAAGGAATGGCAGTTTCTTGGCTATGCCTCTCAGCAGCCATCCAGCTAGCTCCACCTCGCTAACTCACCAGCACATGTCCTTTTCTGTTCCCGCTATCAATGCACTGGGAAGAAGTTTTGTAATTCCTGGTATGTACAGGACAGCTATGCCTGTGCACTCTTGTACAGGGTGATTTTTTCTATCTTGTAAGTCCAGTTGTTGACCATGAACAATGGTGGGGAAAAACCAAATATGGCAGCCATTTCAATGTAGCACTTAAAACTGCTCCCACTAAGACAATGAAAATATTCAAGGAAAATTTGAAGTGCATTGCCATAATGAAATAGAATGAATCTTCTGTTTAATTGTTGAAATACTGTTTGATTAAAAAAGAGAACAGAGTTATTTAATGTACACTAATCTAAATAATTATCTATTGGTCTTAAGAATATGAAATCACAAATATTTCATTAATAAACTTGTGTTTAATTTCAATTTCTTTCTCATTCAGGTGTTTGTAAAGGGCTGCTAGGTAATTATATTTGAAGTGATATACATACTATTAGTGTATTAGCAGTAGTAGAGCAAAATCTAGTGTGGAATTTTGTTCAAAAAAGCAAGTACTAATCCAAGTGATGGGCTGTATAGTCACCTTGTTTTGATCATGTTGTGTAGCAGAGGGTGTGTAGGGTATACTGGGAAGTGCTCATGACAAAGACTCACAGTCCATTAGTCTTTGCTGTTAAATCTGTGCTGGAAAGGAATCAAAAACAATTGCATAAGTTGGAAGTCTTGGAGTATCTGAAGCTAGTTGAGGCAGCACAAAGTATCATAAGAAATTGTGTCACACCCACAGAAACTCGGGGCTATGGGTGATTGAGTTGCAAGCACTCCATCAACAAAAAATTCCCTGGTGCAAGTTCAGAGGGAGGACGCTTGCTGGCTGCTTGTACATTTGTGTTGTACAATTCTGTGAGAAAGATAGTGCAAAGAATGGTAAAAATTAATTCAGATATGTAGTGGATACATACATTTTCTACACGTTTTCTCTTCTGGAGGATCTGTGGTCCATACATTACAGACTTTGCCCTGAGTACTGTGCCTTATATTAATAGACTTTGTTTCTTGACAGTCAAGACACAATGGTCACTAAAAGGTGGGTAATCCTTTATATTTCCCATTCATCATCCTTTTAACGGTTTGTTTAATGGATTCTGTGGCTCTCAAGTGATTCTATGAACTCATAAACTCTCAGCTGGTAGTATTTGCCCAGAACATACAAAGAAAGATAAGTAGCTTTGAGAAAACCTTTTCTGTTTTTAGAAACTTTTGGAAACAAGGAGCCTTTAAAAACAGGACAGTAATGATTCTACTGTCAGTTTCAGGATCTTCAGCACCTTTGATTCCAGAGTGTCTACCCTTTGGCATGAAAGACAAACAAGAGAATGTAGACTTTGCAGATCTTGCTCAGCAGAAAAATAATTTTTTAATAGGAAATGGCACATCAAGTATTATAACATATCCAGGTAAGTACAATAATCTATTATCCACATAAGTAGACAGAAAGTACTGGAAAGTCACTGCTGCCAGCAAGGTGCTAAGCTCCCTCATTTTGGTCACTGGTAGCTGCGATACACTCAAAACTATCATTTGTTTCTCGCTAGCACTGACTACCTCCACTGAAACAATGTTTTCCCCGAGTTTTCCAGTTAATGTATGTGGTAAGTGTGAAATTATTTTTTATATGTACAGTACTTTGTATTGGAAGAGGGAACACATTCCTTCTACTCAAAGACAGTTCAAACCCTGCAGGTTTTACTCATGTTGACCTTATTCAGGAGAAGAAAAAATAGATACATTTCTTCCTTTGTATTGATCACAGACAGCTTAGTATAATAGGCAAAAAATGAGGCAGATAAGGGGTTTTAGAGCTACTGGGTCAGTTATGTATTAGTAGCCAATTCAGTTTGCTACAAAGACCAGTCTTATCTGGTTAAAACTATTACAAAAGCCCAGTATGTATGAGCACAATCAAAACTGCAAGTTGTGCTGGTACTCACTTGTCCTGGGCATCTTAAATGCTCTGTGCTGGAAGCCAGGCTGCGGTCAGCTCTTATGGAAGCCCTGAAACCAAACTGATGTCTTTGACTAAATGATGCAGACGCCTAATACAGAAAGACTTATAAATAAATGCATATATATCAGAGTCTTGGTCAGGCTGTAACAGTCACACTCGTAGAAGACTTTCCCTTGCACTTCCAACTCTCAGCTTTTAGACCTGGGAGTTTGATTTCAGTGGTTACTCAGTTTCTTATCTGTGTGTATCCTGGTAATTACAGCTACTTGCAGCTTAGTACAAGTGTTTCGTTGCCCTCTGGTGGCTAGCACAGCTCATAAGAGCAAAATTTTAAAGTGGGGATTAATAGGCAAATAACCCTAGATGTGGGGAAATACTCGTAAACGTTGGATGCTGCTTTGGAGAATCCACAATAATAGTAATTTCTGATTGATTTACAGCAGCACAATGTATGTGACTATGTCACAAACCTCAGAACTCCTAATGCAGGAAAAAAAAAAAAAAGCACATAAGATCCCAAACCATTACTAACCATTACTTTTTTTTTTTTTCTTTTTTAATGTCATTAACACCTGATTGGTTTGACCAATGCTGCTTCCTATCTAAATGTCTCATTACAGCTTTTCTTGGTTTTCTATTCTGTTATTTTTATTAAATGAAATAGCTAGTAAAATCAAAATCAGGCATATCCCTTCTTTATTTAATATCTTCAGTGGATATTTCTTCTACCAGGAGAGAACTCTCTTATATCAAATGTATTGTTTTACTGGAAGAAGGACTTACTTATCAGAAGTCTGTGGGTGCTTCCTTGGTAGAAGCCCCTCTGAACTCTAACCATTACCCCTGTTGCTGCTGTGCATAATAGGAATTAATTTACAGATCAAAAGATTAAGCTTTGTACTGTTTATTGCCACATTCTATATCAGGATGAACCAATTATTATGACAATAAATACAGTTGTGCAAATCTAGGGAAATGAACCTGTTTCTTTCACATTTCTCTTGAATGTGTTTACCACAAAACTATTGGTGAGTTTAGGTTTGTTAGTCTCTGTCCTGCCCCTTAAAGCCTTTGCTACCAAACATTTTGACAGAACTGACGCTTTGTCATTAACCATATATTTGTAGAAAATACGCTTTCTGATAAAATTTCCAGTTTTCTTTGTGTATGGCAGACACTGCTCATCTGATTACATGTGAAGGTCTGCAGTAGTTTCAAAACAGTTTGAAAAGAAAAAAAAAAGAAAAAAAGAAAATTGGACAGTGACAGTACTTTGTCAGGAAGAGTAATAGGTAAACTCTGTTGCCAATAGTCAAGTTTTTACATGTCACTATGTCACTTATCTGTGACTTTCGTACTTAATACCTGCTCATGAAGAATAGAATAACAAAAGGAAGCTCTTACTTTTGATGACATAAAGAAGTCTTATGTGTGAATATGAATTTATGCACACTGACATTTGAAGACAACAGTGGATGTCAGCTTGTTATCATTTGTCTTCTTCACAACATTGTGAAGGTGTCATCTTGTTTAGTGTCATAAGGCCTGCAACAGTTCATGTCAGCTGAAATGTACACTTTGGAGCTTTTTTTACCTTTCCCGTGTTAAAAAATAAACAATTATCTCTCTCTGGACGGTACATGGTTTATATTGTAATGAACTTGAAAATTTGGACTAGTCTTATCGTTATAACTAGTAAAACTGAATCAGTGACCATTTAGGTGTCTTTCTCAACTGTATTGTTATGTTTCTCCAGGCTTAGAAATATTCAAAGAAGTCCAAGTTCCTCTAATTCCTTCTGAAGAACTTTTCAAAAGACCAAGTGAGTTTAGATCCCTCAAACTTGAAACTTCCACATTTTTTGACAAATGTTGCTCTTTTCTTGTCTATAGAAAAAGAAACTTGTTGTAGGAATTGTCATTCACAACAATTTGTGAAGGTGTTCCAAGTTGTTGAGCGCAGTTCCTGTTTTTAAGATCTTTGACTTGTACATTTTTAGACATATAGTTGTACGTCCTACTTAGAAGGTTAATGTACTCAGCTATTGCATAGATACCTCCAGAGTGATTCAGATCTTAGGTGTAAAGGTGTCTCTGTTTTCTGCACTGCCAATCGAAGTACCTGGAGTTACATGGGATAAATCCAGACCTAAATGCTCAATGGGAGAATGGGAACTGATGTATTTCAACCATATTACAATTATGTAATTACACCACTCTGAAACAATGTTGCAGTTTTTGGACTGGCTTCTTCAGTTTGCATGTTCGTGTTATTTCTCCAGGGTCAGTGGAAGTCTTCTGTAGAGCACTTAAGGATTACTTCGGAGACATATGCAAATATGTGGCCATGGAGCGTGAAGTGACTCTTGATCACTTGTTTATTGATGGTACACTTGTGCAAAACCAAATTGAAACCAAGACTGGAAAGCACAGTGTAAAAGCAATGGAAAAGGAGCTGGTAACTTACAATCTACAATGGAAGGAAAAGGCATCACTTGAAAGAAGCCAAATATTTCAAATCCCAGGAGGTAAAGATTTAGAGACTAAAGTGATTGTGGTGCTGGGAAAAGCAGGAATGGGCAAAAGCATTCTTGTACAGAAGATCTGTCAGGACTGGTCCAATGGAGAGTTTCCTCAGTTTGAATTTCTCTTTTGGTTTGACTGCAAACAAATAAGCTTGCCTGAGAAGTGTTACAGCTTGAAGGATCTGCTTCTTGATTTTTTTGTAAAACCTCAAGAGGGAAGCAACGAAATCTTTGAGTACATATTGCAAAATCCTGCTAAAGTCCTTCTGGTTTTTGATGGTTTTGAAGGGTTGCATGACCATGAGAATTTTCCTCGTTGCTCAGACAGACAGCCTGACAGAGGCTTGTACAATATAAAGGAGCTGCTTTCAGGACTTATCCAAAAAAAAATATTCAGTGGCTGTACTTTATTACTTACAGGAAGACCAAAAGACAAGGTGAACCAGTATGTGTCCAAAGTGGATAAGACTATTGAAATAGTAGGATTCTCTCCTCAGCAGAGAGAATTGTACATAACCAAATACTTTGAAGGATTACCCTACTGTGATAATGCACTGAAATTAATCAAAGAGAGTGAGTACCTGTTCAGTCATTGTTACAGCCCTGTTATATGTAGATTTGTTTGTTTTCTCTGTGAGACAGTACTTGAAATGGGAGACAAAGGCCTTCCTTCAACTCTTACTACACTTTTCCTGAAATTTGTTCAGCAAAAGATAATACCTATGCAAACAGATGTTACAGCTGTGCAAAATCAAAAGTGCCTTGCTACACTAGCCCGTATAGCCTGGTATCTTGGAGAAAAGCACCAAAGTACCATGAAAAGTGATATTATTCCTTCTAAGGAACTTAAAGAATTTGCTCTGAAATACGGATTTTTCCTGCCATTTGCATTCCCCAAACATTCAGATACTGAGGAGGAGGAACTTGGGACCACATTCTCCGATTTTGTCATTCAGAATTTCTTGGGTGCGCTTCACCTTGTATTAGCAGAAGACGTGAAGGATAAAAGTCTAACAAAGTACCTGTCTTTTCCATCCAAGAAGAAAAAGCCTTATAACTGGTTAGACTTAGTGCCTCGATTTTTGGCTGGATTGTTGTTCCTCCAGGATGATGCCTACTTCTGCTCCCTTTCTAATAAGGAAATAAAACAATCAACCAAGAAGCAGAAAACACTCCTGAAATATGTTAGAAGGTTGCAGATAAATGACCTCTGTCCAGAGAGGTTACTTGAGCTTTTACACTGCATATATGAAACACAATACAATTATCTGTTGCAGCATGTGACCTTAAGGCTCAAGACAGACCTGTCTTTTCATGGCATTTTTATTACACCACCAGATGTTCATGTACTCTACTCTACTTTAAAAAGGTCAAGAAAAGAGTTTTCCTTGGATTTGCAAAACAGCAACATTGACATGCAGGGGCTAAAAGACTTGGTTGGCCTGAAGAATGTGGCATCATTCAGGTTGGTCATTCTTTGTAAATACAAGTGTCATTCGTAGGGCTGCATGTAGATGACACTTTGCTGCAACAACCACAGTTATATCTGTTGACTTTGTGTTTTATCACTTCACAGGGCCTCCCTTGGTGATACAATCAGGCTATGGAAATACTTAGAACAGACAAAAGACTATGAACTGCTGAAACTGTCAACAGAAAAATTTGTTCTCGATCCCTTTAAGGCAAAGACAATGAAGGATATCAGTGACCTTTCAGACCTTGTAGAAATGCAGGAGATGATCAGTTGGTAGGCTCATTTATGATCATATTTCCTCTGAACTTATTTTTAATGCACTGTTTTGGTTGCTAAAATATTTCTCATGTTCTACTGTGATTTATTTAGCATGCAAGATGCCTCTGGTTGCAGCAGCTATGAAATTCCTGCTATAAAGAACCTGAGAAAAATAGAATTTGCGTAAGTGAAATGCTTCTCTGTTGATTGACATTTGATTACATTTAAGACTGAGTTATGGATATTGACTACAGTGTGTAGTTAGTTTATGGTAAAGAATCAAGTAAACCCCACTTATTTAGATTTTGTTTGTCTCAACTAGATTTATTAATTTATGGGCAAAACTCAAAATATGCCATTTCTGGATCCTGCAGTGGTACGGATCAACATGGTTCTATCAGTTTTCTTTGATTTTACTGAAATTTACCTCCATATTATCAGATGCAGGTCTTATTCCAGTATGCAGAATTTCTTGACTGTGCTATACCTGTGAAATACTTTTTCCCCAGAAATGCTCAACTGTTCTGTATGAGTCTTCTGGCATTAGTTTTCTGCCCAATCAGAGCTTAGGCCATGAGAGGAAAAGGTCAGAGAACACCTCCCAAATAAAATCTTCAGCACCTTTTCCTGGAAGAAGGAAGACTGACTTGGAAACACTGGCTTGAAAAATGGGGTGTATTAATACCTACTTTTTTCATAAACTGCATGCAGCCCCAAATGTAGATCTTTCTACATTCTACTGCCTAAAAGTATCCTTCCGTAGAGTATGGAGTAATTTGGGCAGAAATTGCACCAGAGCAATGGAGAACTCTCACCAGGTCTTCATCTATTTCTTGCTCTTTTCTTCTGACCTAGTCTAGAACTATTGTGCTTGGCCTCACTTCTGATTTTATGCTGTTTTCTCAGTTTCTATCCTACTTTTCTTTTAATTTATAATTTTGGTTAAAATTCCGGTTCTTTTAATTAGGCTGAACATGTTCTGATACCAAGGAAACTCCAAATGAGATTAGTATCTGAAGGACCAATATGATGAACAAATACTTGGAGCTGGAACACTGAAGTTCAGTTTATGCTTTGAGCTGCAGTAGAATGTTAACATTAAGTTAGTCTGAATTGACAATAGTTTGAAAAAATTGTGAATATTTTTTCATCTCTGTTATCAAGATTATAATACTTAAAATGAAAGACCTGAAGGAAAACAAAAACAAACAAACAAAACAAGCAAAAGAACAGAAATAAAGGAATCTAAAACAAACAAGAGGAGTCTTGCACTTGCTATTCTGCATGTGTCACTTCTGTGCGGACCACATCTGTGCAAACAGCTCTGTTCTGTTTGACCTTAGCCTTGCTTGATCCTCATCTGGAGGATTCAGAGCAGAAGTCCTCCCTGCAGACTGTAGGGAATGGATGCTTCTGAGGAATGTCAACTAGCTTGAATCTGAAGCTGTAGAGGAAGGACTTTACAGATTTATACCTTTTGCTGTTTCTGAGCATGAAACAACTGCTGCACATTTATATATTTGTTTATTTTCTTCCAGTCTAGGTCCAGCATATGGCCTTCAGGGATTTCTAAAACTTGTGGAAATTCTGCCGTCATTTCCATCACTTCAGCATTTAGAGTGAGTAATGCTAAAGATTAACCTTGCTAATGCTACTCCTCAGCAGCCCATAATGGTGGAGGAGCTGATGTACCCAAGAAACACTGTATTTCCAACAGGCTATTTGTTTCAATGAACAAACTGAACAACAAAAACATTCAATGAATATAACTGCAGAATATGAACTATGGCCCTTCAGCTCTGTTAAGATGCCCGATAGTGGTCCATTTGACAGCCCTTTGGTCACCTCCTTGTGTGTTACTCAGTGATTAATATCTTGTGAGAAAGATTTCATGCAGTGCCCCGTGGGGTGCCCATGGATTTCTGATTTCTTCATACAAGTTCCATAATGGGCTCCAGCCTCAGACTCCCATGTAGTGAGGTCTCTGAGGGACTCACTCTCATGTCTGCATCAGGAGAGAACAGGTTTCCTACTGAACCAGCAGTAGTGTTGCATTTTGGGGTTAGCTTCACTATGTGTGCCTGTGCTGGTTGACACCCTCTGGTGTCAACCAGCACCTTCAACTTCTGGTAGCACTTGTATGAGACTGGGCTTTTGTGGATTTGTTCCATGTAAAAGATATAAAGATTAAAAAAAAAGATAAACTCAACTAGTACCTAGTTTTATTCTTCACATGCATCTTCCTTTACCAGCAGCATCTTTAGAAATAATTTGTTAAGAAATCCAGTTACTATTTATTCTCTCGCATGGCAAACCATCTGTCCTGGTTTCAATTGGGACAGGGTTAATTTTCCTCCTAGTAGCTGGTAGGGTGCTATGTTTTGGATTAGGATGAGAAGAGTGTTGATAATGCATTGATGCTTTAATTGTTGCAGAGCAGTGCTTACACCAAGCCAAGGACTTTCCAGCTTCTCGCTCTGTCCTGCCAGCGGGCAGGCTAGGGGTGCAGCAGGAGCTGGGAGGGGACAGACCCAGGACAGCTGACCCAAAGTGACCAAAGGTGGTATTCCATACCATCTGGTGTCATGCTAAACAATTTAGAGGGGTGGCTGGCCAGGGTGGGGGGACTGGCTGCTTGGGGATAGGCTGGACATCAGTCAGCGGATGTTGAGTAATTGCATTGTCCATCACTTGTTTCGTACACATTAGTAGTAGTAGTACTATTATTATTATTATTATTATTATTATTATTATTATTATTATTATTATTATTTTATTGTTATTTTCCTGTCTTAATAAATTTTCTTTTTCTCAACCCACAGGCTTCATTTTCCCATTTCTCTCACCCATCCCAGAGAGGGAGGGGGGAGGGAGCAACTGCAGGGGATTTTCTGAATTTTAAGCTGCTGAATTTTAAGTTTCTGAATTTTAAACTGCTTTACACTAGAAACAATTGTAGCGATAGCCAATACTTTGCCATCATACCAGAGGGAAGAGGGCATTTGGTCACAATGGATCAATCTATTGGCCATTTCTCTCTGTTGTATCTGGCCTTTTTATATTTTGGGAAAACAGTAGTGCTCTGAAATTGGAACAAGCCCAATGTATCAATAGTGTTGTCTATCAGATTGGAAGGGGATTCGGTATCTGAAATTGTGACTACCTAAAACTCTCTCCATCTGGATACCTGAATGAGGAAAAACTTAATTTCTAATGCTTTCTATCGGGAAAGTTGATGTTTAGGCAGGGATTTAGGACATCTGCTGGATTTTGTCAGTTTTGTGTTTCTGTGTGCACAAGAAATCTCATTTCAGCATGGCTGGAACACAGCTATTTCATAAACACTTTAATAATCTTCAGCGTATGGTGGAAGTGAGGCATTAAGTGCTACCATTTGCATATCAAAGGGAATGTGTCAAGCCATTCAACTAGTGAAAAAAAACCTCTTAGGCTATGAATTTGAGAAGCAGAAAGCTGCTTATTAGAGAAAATGGAATTTGTGTGATGGTTCTTGCTGATTGAGGCCACTGCAGAGAAGTAGCTTCTCAAGATACACAGAGTGGTCTCTGAGGTGAACAAACCATGAAAATTTAGTTTAAAAGGGAAGCTAATTCTCTCTTTTTTGTTGTCACCCAGCCTTGATGCTCTAAGTGAAAATGGCATAGGAGATGAAGGAGCAAAGAGTCTATCTGAAGTCTTTCCAACACTGAGATCACTGGAAATATTGAAGTAAGTTTCAAGGTTAACAGTTCTGGAATTCTTTTAAAAGAAATATATCAAACCAAGAGCTTAAGGGACTGTGTGTTAACAACTATGGGCATAACTAACCCATGGGCATGATAATTAGTCTATGGACATATTTAATCTGTACATTCATTAGAGAAATAGTTTAATCCTATGACAATTCCTTATTTCCATTCAAGCATAATAATTTGACTTTTTCCCTAAAACAGCGAGCGCACATTCCATTTAAAAAATAAAAACAAACAAAAAAAAAGAACAAGGTGTATATGATTTATTTAAATGTTTCAGACAGCTGCCTCAAAAGTTATCGCAATGCAGGGAAGAACGATGAAGGCCAGACCAAGGCAGATATATTGATATATCCTTGGGACAGCAAAAATCAAAGGGCAGGAGAAAACAAAAGGAAATGGAGTAATGTGGAAGTAGGGATTCTAGGTGACCTCACCTTGCTGTTTCTGACTTTACTGAGGGACTGGGAGAGGGATGAGTAGCCAACCCCAGTCAGAGCCTCTCACAGTCAGGAGTCTCTACAGGAACAGCAGTGATCTGATTTTTAAAGTGGGAAAAGGTAGTTTGCTGTCACATGTTCCTAGCTTTCATTTTTCTGCTCTAGAAACTATCCAGTTTTGTAGTCACAGGATCACAGAATCACAGAATTTCTAGGTTGGAAGAGACCTCAAGATCATCTAGTCCAACCTCTGACCTAATGCTAACAGTCCCCACTAAACCATATCCCTAAGCTCTACATCTAAACGTCTTTTAAAGACTTCCAGGGATGGTGACTCCACCACTTCCCTGGGCAGCCTGTTCCAATGTCTAACAACCCTTTCGGTAAAGTAGTTCTTCCTAACATCCAACCTAAAACTCCCCAGGCACAACTTTAGCCCATTCCCCGTTGTCCAGTCACCAGGCACGTGGGAGAACAGACCAACCCCCACCTCACTACAGCCTCCTTTAAGGTACCTGTAGAGAGCAATAAGGTCGCCCCTGAGCCTCCTTTTCTCCAGGCTGAGCAATCCTAGCTCCCTCAGACGCTCCTCATAAGACTTGTTCTCCAGACCCCTCACCAGCTTCGTCGCCCTTCTTTGGACTTGCTCGAGCACCTCCATGTCCTTCTTGTAGCGAGGGGCCCAAAACTGAACACAGTACTCAAGGTGCGGCCTCACCAGAGCCGAGTACAGGGGGACTATCACTTCCCTAGCCCCGCTGGCCACACTGCTTCTTATGCAAGCTAGGATGGTGTTGGCTTTCTTGGCCACCTGAGCACACTGCTGGCTCATATTCAGCCGACTGTCCACCATCACTCCCAGGTCCTTCTCTGCCTGGCAGCTTTCCAACCACTCATCTCCCAGCCTGTAGCTCTGCTTGGGGTTATTGCACCCCAGGTGCAGGACTGGCACTTGGCCTTATTGAACTTCATGCAGTTGACCTCAGCCCATCGGTGCAGCCTATCCAGATCCTCCTGCAGAGCCTTCCTACCCTCAAGCAGATCGACACACGCACCTAACTTGGTGTCATCTGCAAACTTACTGAGGCTGCACTCAATGCCCTCGTCCAGATCATTGATGAAGATATTAAAGAGGACCGGCCCCAGCACCGAGCCCTGGGGGACGCCACTAGTGACCGGCCTCCAACTGGATTTGACTCCATTTACCACGACTCTTTGGGCCCAGCTATCCAGCCACTTTTTAACCCAACGAAGCGTGCACCAGTCCAAGCCCAGAGCAGCCAGTTTCTTGAGGAGAATGCTGTGGGAAACGGTGTCAAAAGCCTTGCTGAAGTCAAGGTAGACCACATCCACAGCCTTTCCCTCATCCACCCAGCGCATCACTTTGTCATAGAAGGAAATCAGCAGGATCTGCCTTTCCTAAACCCGTGCTGACTGGGCCTGATCGCCTGCTTGCCCTGCAAGTGCCGCGTGATGACACTCAGGATAATCTGCTCCATGAGCTTCCTTGGCACTGAGGTCAAACTGACAGGCCTGTAGTTCCCCGGGTCTGCCCTCCGGCCCTTCTTGTAGATGGGCGTCACGTTGGCTAGCTGCCAGTCAACTGGGACCTCCCCCGATAGCTAGGACTGTTGATAAATGATGGTAAGCAGCTTGGCCAGCTCCTCTGCCAGTTCTCTCAGTACCCTTGGGTGGACCCCATCTGGCCCCATCGACTTGTGCACATCCACGTGCCGTAGCAGGTCACCAACCAGTTCTTCGTGGATAGTGAGGGCCACATCCTGCTCCCCATCCCCTTCCACCAGCTCAGGGTACTGGGTATCCAGAGAACAACCGGTATTGCCACTAAAGACTGAAGCGAAGAAGGCATTAAGCACCTCCACCTTTTCCTCATCTCTTGTAACTAAGTTTCCCCCCGCATCCAGTAAAGGATGGAGATTCTCCTTAGTCCTCCGTTTTGTGTTGATGTATTTATAAAAAGATTTTTGGTTGTCTTTAATGGTAGTAGCCAGATTGAGCTCCAGATGAGCTTTGGCCTTTCTAATTTTGTCCCTGCACAGCCTCGTTACCTTCTTATAGTCCTTCAAAGTCAGTAGACTTCTGAGTGTAAATGTGTGCAGTGTCTTATTTACCACACAGAACTAGATACTGGGGTCCATTTAAAGTAATATTTTTCTGGGTATTTGTTTTTCTTTCTTTTTTCCTGCTTTTCTTTTTGACTGAGAAGTACCAGTTACTGCTCTCAATTTTTTGCAGAAATGTGCCAAATTTAATCTTTTTTGTAAGGAAAGACTCTTGAAACTGTATTATCTTAAATCCTGAGGAAAGGTCTTGGGTTAATGGTAACTCTAGGCCTTATCACACTGTATTGTAGCATCACCTTTGTTGTTCGGGACAACATCTAAAATCAATTTGCTCCATATATTAATCAATTAGAATAAATGTGCTCAGCTAACAAAGCCATCTCATCTACTGTAGCTTATCACAGAATAAGATAACAGATGTGGGTGCAGAGAAACTAGCTACAACTCTTCCTGCCTTATCTTCATTAACAACACTAAGGTAAGTGGTTGTGTCCTGTTCAGTTGTTTTACATAACACACCTTACTGTCTCTGTCAGAAATCACTGGAAACAGAATCCATGTGCACACAACTTGCAATAGCCAAGTTTTGACTACAAAGCCTGAAAGGAGAAGATAAACATATGACCCAGTGTAGTCATACAGAAGCATATCTCAGGAATATAACAATGAACATACTGATTTTAAAATCTAATTCATAATACCTAGTGCTTAATAATGCCCTTTACAAATTCACACACAAGAACATGATCCATTGCAAGCTTACATGTATGCAGAGCTTGCTAAGCCATCAGTGAGGTAGCGCATACTTGCTGGTAAGGGACAAATGGCCCATTTCGCTTCATTTATGTCTCTGGCATAGGCCTGAATGAAGTGTCTCAGGGGGAATACAAAAAACTGTGGTGTGCACTTCTTGGATAATTTGCTCACATTGAAAACTTTTGAATGCAGTGCACCAAAGATTTGAGCCTCATTTTCTTGCAGATTATTAATTTTCTCTGATGTAGTCAGGAATGTTCTTAGTATTCATTAAGAATCCTAGACCTATTTTTGCTGTAGCTGTGTAAGCTGAAAAAAGCTATTTGCCTTGCTTGATATAGAAACCATGAAACTGTTTAGAAACATGAAATGATTAGCTGCAATTAGATAAGGAAAATTGGAAGTTAAGATGTACCAATGATATCCAGAATTTCGTGATCTAATATATAATCTGTTTACATTGTTCATTATTTGATTGTAACTATACTGGTTTTGTTGTCTGCAGCTTGTACAATAATAACATTTGTGATTTTGGAGCAGAAAATCTTGCAAAAGTTCTTCATGCGATGGCATCTTTAAGAGTGCTAGAGTGAGTATGAAATCTTTTGAAATGGATCAGGAGAGCTTATTTGCTTGGATACTGAACATTCAGATCTTCCACGCTGAGGGTAGAGGAGACAAAATTTGCAGGGAAAAAAAATCTGCGTGGTTATGTTGGGCTTTGAAGCTGACATTCGTTGAGACAGAAAAGTTGTGGAAAGATTGAGGTGACCCCTGATCCATATCTGCCTGAAAACTTAGATTGCAATGGCAGAAAATTCTTGAGAAGGTTGATCTGTTTTTAGTAAATGCTGAAGGCTTGTCTTGTTGTTGCCTCTCCATACAGGAAAGCTGTGCATTATTCCCAGTCTTGTGCGAAGGGCAAAGGCACTTAGGTGGAGTCTAGATAGTCAGTGGTTGGAAGGGTTTAAGGAACAATTCACTGTAGATTCTTTGGAACCGTTATAGGCTATGGCAAAGGACATGACTTCATAGTTTTCTAGGTACTTGGTAACATAGCCAGCCACTGATGAAGGACATGTGTGGCAGGAGTCTGGAAATCTACACACTTCTACCACCATTGGGTGTAGCTTTGCCCCTCAGCTGGGTCTGGAACTCAAAGTTGGATGTATTTCATTCCTTGCTCATTCTCTAGCCAATCTCATGGACAGACACTCTGTCAGGAAGCCAGTTAGTGGCTGGGCTGTTGCTCATGTCACCTGGAGCCCCAAGGGCAGCAGCTCAAGGAGGCAGTTACAAACTGGCCAATGTTTTCTTAAAATACCTGGAAGATGCAGAACAGGGAAAGAGTTTCATAGATGCAAAACTTGCTAACTGAGGAGGAACATCCCTGTCCATCTTTAATGCCTTCTGATGAGTATATATAACTTGTTGGCTCAGCGGGAAAAAGGGGAAACTTTAGCTCCATGACATCCGAGTGCTGTAGGATGAATCAATCTGGAGGTGAGAAAAAAAATCGGATAAGCAGTCACTGGATGGAGAGGAAAATTTGGTTTTAGTTGGGAGAATATGGTCATGGGGAGATGGAGAAAGACCTTAGGTACATAGAATAAGGAAACAGATGGAGTAACCTAACTTAATGGAGTCCCAGTTTGTCCTTTTGATTTTTTTTAATTTATTTTTTAATCATGGATCTATTTTCTTTTTACTTTTTCTTTCCCCTCTATACACAGATAATCCCCTATATTATTTCTGCTTTTGAAAGAAATGTTTGCACTGGTATTTGATCTGATCTGAATTAACAAGGTTTTTTTACTCCCCTCAGTGTTCAGTATAACAAAATAACTGGTGTTGGAGCCCAACAGCTGACTGACAGCCTACGAAAATGCCCCCATATAAAAAACTTGTTGTAAGTTTCTTTATACATACACATCTAAGATATATCAAATAGATCTGCAAATTGAATTCGAACTCATGCTAAAGCTGTCTTCTGTATTTGACAGATTTATATGAGGCACAAAAAAGTAATCACCAAAATATGAAAGCAGTCACACAAATGTTAAAAATGTCATCTCTGGTTTCAGCAGTATTAATTTTCCATTGCTCCAGGCAAGCAAGCTTGTATTGCTTTAAGCACAGTTTACACTGAGCCTTCCATCACGTCTTCTTCCAACTGTAATGATCTCTGTGCTGCAGGACTTGTATTTGAGGGATAAACAATTAACAGCCATCATTACAGGTTAAATAGACTGAAGCTGCCAGTACATATTGAGGGGAAGGGAGTTTGAAGGGAAAGTAAAGAATAGTTAGGGAGGCAGGACTGTAGTGTGTCCTGCAACCAGAGTCAGCTAGAGTATGGGGGAGTGGACTGCTTTCTTTTAAATTAAAATGAATTTTCATTTGTTCCATTGCTTAAATACTTCTGTAGAATAGAATGATGTTCAAAATGGAAAGGCAACTTAAAAGCAAAAACAAAACAACAACAACAAAAAATCACTGCCACCAAAAAACACAAAAACAAAACACCCCAAACATGTGAAATAAATTATATGTCTTAAAACCTTTCCTTTCTTAACATGCACTTACAGGATATGGAATCCTACAATTCCTTATGGAGTTCTTGAACACCTTCAGCAGCTGGACTCGAGGATCAGTGTGTAGGTTCAGTTGTATCCTGTAAAGGTAACATAAATTCTGGCTCCTTGAGATAACAAGATTTGTTTTTGTGGCAGCTGTTGATTCTGATAGGTCTCACTGGCACCAGGCACAGGAACAGCATAAATGCCTACATGGTTACATAAAGAGATGCTGCCAGTGACTGGCATAGATCAATATTGCAACAAATTTCCTTTCGGCCACTCACCTCAATCTCCCATTTCCCCAACACCAGTGCTAGCAGACTGCAAGGGCTGAGTGGGCAAGAATTAATGAACCTTATCAGCTACTCCTGGTTCAGCCCAGTTCAGTGACTAGCAGCTGGCCTGCTAATCTGCTCTTTTCTGTTGGTCAAAACTAAATAACTGTTATTCTCATGTTTAATAGATGAGTTCTGTACTCCTCAGAGATTGTTTTGTACTGATTTTTAGTCAGTCATTTCACTTTTCCTGTGTTTAATCCTCCACACCTGTTTTGCCTCCCTATGAAGCTGTGCCTAGACTGTACCCAGAGCAAACCGTTGGTCCCTGCATTCCTTGTTGTCAGTCCTTTTTGTGCAGTCTGCCCACAGGCAGCCACTTTCACTTCACTGATTCTGCCTGCGCAGTCTCAAGGATCCTTGAAATAGTTACATCTGTAGAAAACACTTTGCTGATGGTCACAAGGATTTTACTGCCTTGACGCTGCTGAGCTGACGGAGCTGCAGAGGCAGTTACAGGAAATTAAGTACAGGATTTCTCCTCCCAGCTTTCTGCCATGTGCTTCCTCTTGCTGCTGAAAAAAAAAGAATTTCAGGATGCATCAGTGAAACAATCTATGTAAGGAATAAGAAGTTAAGTCAGACACCAGAGGCCTTCTGGCTTTCTTTCAGATAGGCAAAAACAGATTGCAGAATGATTTCCAGGCTGCTTGAGCTGTGGTTTTGAATGGCCCTGGGAGAGGCTGCAGTTGCCAATGGCTCCTGAAGCTATGCAGGGAGCCAAAGTTTTGCATGACTCTTGCTCTCAGTGCACTGATCACCATATGTAGGTTTAGCTGTTTTTATAGCTCTGATCAGGCTACAGGTTTTGGAAGAGTTGGTACCATACCAGCATCACAGACTTGCTTTATATGGCGGCAGGAAAAATCTGTAGTGATTCTTAATAGCTGACAGCACAATGAAGTACTAACTCTTTGTCATGTTGAATAATCATACCTACTTAGGTGAGAAGACATTAGGGTTAACAACAATGCTGGGAAGCCTCGTAAATGCAAAGTTTTCTCTAATCCTTCACACCTTCCTCTGCAACTATTCTCTCATATCTCCTATGCATTTCTGTGGCACAGGTTGCCGCAATAGTGTAGCATCTGAGCAGGTGAGGAAACCTTTGTCTTCATTAGCACTGAGGACTGGTAGCAGCAGGGAGTCTGGATCCAGTCTTCCAGCTGGAAACATCCATCATCTACCAGCCACTGCCATGTTTTTTCAGAGCACATAATTTATATGTGGGTTTGGTGATTTTAATGGTGATTAAGCAGATCTGATATTCTGTTCTTATTGTTTCACAGGTAACAAAAAGGAGAAGGGAAGGTCTCGTCTATGTTTTCCCATCTTCTTGCTGCTTTATGAATCAGGAATTAAATGCTGATTTTCATAATAGTGGCAAAATGAAAAATGTCCCATTTAAGCTTCTGGGTGATGCTTGAAGTGAGTGAATGATGGAGTTCAAGTTTTTAAAAGGTCATTTTATATGCTTTTTAAAAACTTGGTTGTGCTTCCATTGAAGTGATGAACAGTTAAGTAACATCAAGTTTCACAGAAGAAAAGGACATCTGGATATTGCTCACCATTAAAGGTGAACAGGAGTCACCAGCTTATTGGTAGTATAAAATTCCATCATCGCTTCATTGAAGTGTATGCTGCAAGCTGCTGTACATGCAACATCTGAAGTAACAACAGACCAAATCTAATTGTTTCATGGTGCCAATGATAACTGCAATTAAGTTCTTTTTGATTTCAGGCTACTAAAGCTCAATGTTACAGTTTTCACCTGCAAATCTGGATTAAATTGAACTATTAGGGTCTGAAGCATAAGTAGGAATGACCAGTCTGAAATTGTAATATTATCGTTGCAAATCTAGAAGTGGCTCATTTCTTGATGCTAATTGTGATGCTGTCTTAAGAAAGGTATTTTTAATCAAATAACTGTCTTGTTACAGATTTCTTCAAAAAGATTAAGAAAAAAAAAAAAAGAAAAATGAATTTAAACTAGAAAAATATCAGGGATTTTTTGATGATGTAGCAGAAAGACAAACATACATAAATAACTTCAGCTCTGCACAAAAATCCTCAGGTTTTTACTCTGTCACAAATGAGAACTTTAAAAGCTTTTTTAAATTTTAAGGAGTAAAAGAATTTCACTTTGTGTGAGATATTAAGAGAAGAGAAGAGATTCTATGTTGTATAGTATGTCAACTAAAGTATATATGCATGAAACTGAGGAACTGAAAACACAAGTTAAACTTCTGAAATGAACTTTTCTCACTCATATACATGAACTGAGATTTAGTCTCTCACCTACAGGTGGCAAGTAAATGTACATACATCTGCTTGAAAGAGATATCACTACTTTGTGTTGTTGTTGTGGCCTGCTTTTACAGAATTTGAAGAATCTGAAGAATTAGGCAATAATAGGAAGTGGCATATTTCAAAGTGCTAACGTATCCATTCTGCAGGCATCAGTGTTATGTGGGCTGTACACCAGCCCTGCTGACTGCAATAGCAAAACAATTGTTTCCTCTTTTTTTTTTTTTTTTCCTTCCTTCTTTTTTTGTACTTCAGCTCTGTGAGCATGAAAAGAATTTATAATCGTGCAGAGGCATTTGTCAGGACTTTCACTCTGTTCCATGTCCAAATGCTGTCTGGAGACAGGAAATCAGCTGGAAAGTAAAAGCTAGAAGTATTCAATATGCTACAGATAAGGAAGGGAGGCTTCTGTACTTCATTTTGCTACCTCACCATTAGCTCAACTACATCCTTGAAGTTTCTTTAGCTAGAAAGCACTGACAATGCTGACCAAGGACCTTTGCAAATGAAAATCTCTCAACTCCAGATGTTATGATGTGGTTCAAAAAAAAACAAACAACAATTTAAACAGTTCAAAATTACAAATGATTTCTGCTGATCTGAATAGCCAGGAACCAGACCTAGTACGTGGAAGCAATAGTACAAGAGAGTAAGGTGAAAAACACTACGGAGAATGTGATTGTAACTAGGAAATGGCATTCTTCTTCACTACTTGCTTGGGTCTTCAAATTCTAGCCAGAGCTGTGGAAAAATCTCATTCATATTCCCCCTCTTTACAGCTGCTTGAATGGGAAGTAGTTTGAACTAAATTCAGTGTGACATTCCCATCAGCTTATGATGCTCCAGCCATGCAGAGCTATGGTGAGCCCTTGTCTCAGCTTCCTCTAGCTAACCTTTGAATGACAAATGCACCTGTAGGGATATACTCTGCATCTAGGCTTCACTGTGACTGAATCTAAGAATACGCTAACCTTACATAGGCAACTGTCTAGACTGCTAAAATGGTGTTGGGTATTCTACTGTTCTCTTAGTGGGAGATGCGTGCTTATAGTGTACATATTGTAAATTCTGATGCAGTGTTTTGGTTGTGTTATTTTTTTTTTTATACATGATTTTAAAAAAAGTATTAATAAAAGTATTTCTTTTTACAGTAGCGTGCAGTAGTTATTGAAAATTATTTTGATTTTTTTCTCTGAAGCACTGGGAAAACACTGCTGGCTTCTGAACATAGTAACACGTGAAGAGCTCCTGCATTCCCTGTTAAAGGCAGGGAATATGCACGGGAGTTAGCTTGGTCCTGCTGGCACCTACCAGTTCAGTGGTCTGAAATGGAGAAATAATGCTTTCCTAACAGGCAGTGGGATCTTGCATGACCAACTGGCAGGCTGTTCGTCCAAACTAGAAGACATAAAACTTCTGACTGAAGCTGCCTACTAATAACAGCAAAAAAAGTTGTTTTAATTATTTCAGGCTTTTTGTAGTTACAAGTTTTTAAATTAATCAAGGTTCAAAGTCTGGGTGGATACTATTGTGGCACAAAACTCATGGAAAATGCTTTTATCAATTGAGTGCCTTGTGTGTAGAAGACTGAATTCACTGGCTACCCTAAAAAAGCTACTCTGATCAAATCAGTGTTCTAAAATCTCCTTTTACAGAATCACAGAATCACAGAATTTCTAGGTTGGAAGAGACCTCAAGATCATCGAGTCCAACCTCTGACCTAACACTAACAGTCCCCACTAAACCATATCCCCCCCTTAGGATGAGAAGAATGCTTATCTTGTCTCTTTATGCCCATATTCTTTTTGTTATCTGTGAAGCCTTACTAAAATATAAGCCTTATGTTACGATGGTAGTCAGATCTACTTTCAATTGAAGTATTTTTTCCCTATCGCTAAAATGTCTAAAGAAATCAGAAGTCTTCATCTTTGATTCAGAACTTCTGAAGTGACTTACTTGGTGGAATTTGTGTTCCTTGATCTGTGCATCATGTGGTGTAAACCCACTGCAGGGAATGATTACCGAGCAGTAGATACCACAGTAAGCATAATGAAAAACTCAACCATGTTCTTGAAATGACACACATGTGACCTGAAATACTTGGTGTAAGATGTCTCTGAACAGTATGAAGTCCTAATTATATAGACGCCAGGCATGCTGCCTTCAGTAGCAAAATGCAGTATTCCTTGTGTTAGAACCACATGGCTATGTGAACACAAATTTTACAAGTCTTTAAACTTGACTATTCATTATATAGGTGCTTACGTGGCAATTTAGATCCCTAAACGTGTTCTTATGTGTCAGAATATTGTGTCCTAAGTGACTTCACCCATGAATTGCAAGCCAGGGAATGCCTGGAACAAAGCACTTGTTTGCTTTAGGCTCCCAAAGTGCATCTAATAACCTATTTTGGAGGAAGCTATGTAATTTCATGGCAGTGCTTCACCTCTTGCAGGAGCAGCTGAAAATTGTGTTTGGGGGACTATGCACAAATTTCTACTGCGCTAGGAGTTCAGAAATGCCATTCAAGCATTCACACTGAGAATACCAGGATGAAAAAGGAGTTCGATACACAAGGTCTTTGTCATTGCTTCAAGTGGGAGCTAAACTGCTGCTCTCTTGTTCCTTCATCCTTGCTGCCAGGGCACTCATGATGCCATCTGTCTTGGTCTGAAAGCCCAAGCTGGGAGCAGGTGACAGAGACACAGGCTGCAGGGGGCAGATACAGTGTATGGAGAAATTTCAGAAGAAACATGTTCAATTCTGCTTTATCTGAAATGTTCTTCATATATCAACTTTGCTTAGCAACTGCACTGTTATGAAAACCAGACTTCTAAAATATACCAGTAAGATAAAAACAGTAAAATAGCTGCACAAATAACACAATAACATGTTAGTTGCTTGTTTGTTTGTTTGTTTTCTCCCAACACTGCATGGTTCCTGGTGTTTCATTTCAGGTCTGATTTTTCAAGTAATTTTTCATGTAGCAGGATTGCCTGTATGCTGGCCATCTCAGTAACATGGAACTACTTCCAGGCACCTGTAGGAAAACTGCAATTTCCTGGAAGCATATTTAAATTATTTTCTGTTCAAAGGGAAAAAGAACAACTCCAACAAATGACTGCTTTCTTTTTCATGGAAAAGGTCAGTCTTTATTGTATTGCTTTCATATTTGTACACAGGAACATGAGCTTAAACAATCTCCAAAGTATCTGGTTAGATAATCTGACATATAAAATTCAGTGTCTGATCTATTTCAAAGCTCATGATTAAAATAAAATATCTTGCTAGCACAGCTCTTGCCATAATACTACCCTGAACAGAACCTTCTTGAAGCACTCCTGGATATATTCCCCTGAGAGATCACTGATAATGGAACTACTGGCTGGTCTAGTTTTCAATGTGCAATTGCAAAACTTGCTTAAGCAGTATGTAGAGCGTGTCCATTTGGATGACATGGTATTTATTCAAAAGTTTATCAAAACTGAGTAACATCTTGATTTTCTGTTGTAAGAGAACATAGCTTACATTACTTGTTCACACAGTCCATCCCAGAATTACCTATGGAAGCCCAGAACTGTACGTGAATCACTGCAGGTCAGGTAGTGCACACTCAAGAGGCAATGACCATGGGGAAAAAGTCACGGCTGACAAGTTTTGATAACAACTCTTCTTGTTGTCCCCTTGTCCTTCTTTTCATCTCTACATTTCAGAGTATAGTTTCTTTCCATAACTTGATCCATTAACCTGGTCATAATCCATTTCAGGTGTTTAATGCATCTGTTTAAAAAAAAAACACATAACAAATACAGAGTAACCTACTAGACCTGAACTGAACAGAGAAGTCAGTGTTTATGTTAGATACAGCACCGTGCTGTTTCTTATAAATAAATAAATAAATAAAAATCCAAATTTTCATGACCATGGATAGTAGTTCTTTGAGAATTAAGGGCCTGATTAACGTTTCAGTGAAATCCGTGTAACAGTTCCTGTTAAAGAGCACATCAGTCCTTAGCATAATTTTAATGTAGCCATGAAGCTATTGGTTTGAGGGGTATGAGAACAAGCAGTCAACCACAGTCCATCAGGTCAATTAGTAAGGGCTGCTCCTAGGAGAGCAACCAGGCTTGACATGCCAGGGGATAGACTATTTTATGCTAGGTTTGATATCACTTTACATATCTCTTACTAAAAACTGATTTTTGAATTGTCTATATCTTCTTAATGATGCTGTTCCTTAGATGGTATAATTGTGTTAATCATACGCTGCTTACATTTGACGCAGCCTCTGATTTTGGTCACTTTCTCTTTTTCTTTCTCTAGAGTCACTTTGTTCAAAGCATTTTGGATCCACCAGTAAGTAATTTATAGAGTTAAGTAACATGTTGGAGCAACTTCTTGGACTAACTGACAAGGAAAATTGCTACTGTTTTGCTTTATCGCAGTGTACCTGATTTACCTTGGATGGTTCCAAGTATCTGACAGGTATTAAGAGGTGATTTTTACCATCATCAGAGCCTGAAAAAGCCTTCTTCAAGCTGAACCAGAGCTGTGGATGTGCTGGGCAGTGGTGACAGGACCCATTTGGTCCTGTGATCTTACAGGTGACTTTAACACAGAGCAGGATGGTGCAGCTCAGAGTGGGGATGAGTCTTTGTCAAAGAAGAGTTTTGGGGGTACAGGAAACCGAGAGCAGGTCCCTGGTAGCCAGCAGTTCAGGAGAAGATCTGTGCTCTGCAGAACAAGTCTCTGGAAGGACAGCTCTTCCCTCCTTCCCCTTTTACAGATCTTATAGGCCTCCTGCACAGCATGTAAAGGCAGGGGACCCTACACAGTAAAGATGCTCATCTGGTTGTAAAATGGGAGTTTGTGGTACAAAGCTGTAGCTGGGGGTCTTAACGGGCCTTCTAACAGATCTGCTTTACATCATGGAGCAGACCATGATCTATTCACAGATCATGGAGTTCTCTGAATAGGCTCTCACTGGGCTGCAGGGCAAAACAGCCTGGTCACTTTCTGTGCTTGGCGTAGTGGCTCAGCAGGTCATTTTGCCCTGCCAACCCAGTCCTCTAGCACACAGGCCCTGAGGCAGAGAGATTGCCATGAGTTCAGGTGCAAAAGACAAAGCAGACGCTGTGAGGAGTCTGAATGAAGAATGAAATGCAATTGTCACGTGTTCTGGATGAGCATGGAGAGACTGAGGAACATGGTATCATTAACAAATTAATTACAGAAAGCTGTAAAGCAAACAGGTTGACACAGGGAGAAAGGTTCTTTTATGGATTGAAAGCGTATGAAAAGATTGAAGTAAAGAACAGAGCTTGATAGGAAAGAAGTCAGTAGCAGGGTATACCAGAGAACAGTTTTTATTCAACAACACCATTAGTGGGCCAGAGAAGAGAATAAACAGAGAAACCTCCATGACTGCAGAAAATAAGCTCTTCCAGATATTCAGATGATGATAGCAAAAAACCCCAGAAGGACCTCATGACATCGAATGGGCAAAAGGCTGCAGGTGACTTTACTTAATGGTAATATAATGCAATTACAGACAAATACTTTGCACCTGCCTACATGATGCAGAAGTTGTAGCTGGCAATTACAACTAATAATCACTACTGACAAGACCCTGAAGTCCCTATCTCAGCAGTGGCACCTAAAAAACCCACTGCTAAAAAATTTTGGGCATCATCATGAAGGATAGTGAGAACAAGACAACAAGAGCCATATGAAGCCATTGTGTGCCTACATCAGGAGCATTATGTGCACTTCTGGTCCTGTATTTCAAGAAGTGGAGCAAAGAAGCTCATCTCAGTCTTAAGAGGTAGAGAGAAGGAATTGGAAAACAGTCGCTGAAGGGCTGGGCAGCAGTGTGCCCTCTAACATCCCTGGTTCTTCCACTGTGGAGTATGAAAAGTACAAAGGCAACAGGCTGCAGCTTTCAGTCATATTTATGTGTGGTCTCAAATGGCATCTCCTGCCAGTGTCAGAGCTGGAACGTGAAGCCAGGTGATTTTGGTCTGACTCATCACAGCATTTCCTATGTTCCTGTTTGCTACCTAGTAGATACTAAGACATGAACACAGAACACTTCTGTGTCCATGAGGCCCTTCTATCAAATGTTAATCAGCTGCAACACCCTGCTAACAGTAATCATATATGCTCAATATCCTTATTTATTGTCCATATTTCTTAAACTAAGGGGAAACAATTGTTCTAATGGGTTACTCACTTGAAGTTTATCTGATCGCTTTCCAAACTCAACTAAAACCAGCAGATAGTTCAGACATTGTTAGTGTTCTGCATTGTGGATCGAAACCAAGGCTGACTTAAAAATAGCACCGCAAAATGTATTGGGCTTCCAAAGAAAAGCATAAAGCTAACTGAAGTTTCAAATAATGCCGTAGGGCTGCTAGTCCCAGACAGTAATTTGTAGTGGCAGATATTAAACGGTGTGTGAATGATACACTTGACCAGGATATTCAATCTTGCCTTTCTATTCAGCCAGTTAGAAGCCTGTTCTTCAAATTTCATGTGAACCTAATTCTTAACAGAAAACTTCCAACATTTCCCTAAAAATGGAAAACAAAAAGGTTAGCAACTCTTTTTTCAAATTTCAGATCCAACAGCTTAAAAACCCTTGTAAGCATTTAATAATGCAGCTGTTAGAGCACAACTCCAGCATTAAAAGAAGAAACTCAGTCATGGATTTGGGCTGGACCAAAGGAAACGCAGTGACTCTGTTCTGCATCCTGACATTGTCTGCCATCTATTTCCTGACTTTCCAAATGAATGTGTTTCCAATACCACCTCCTGTTTGGGCTGTAGTACCTGAGCAAGCCTCGGCTCTTTTCTTCTGGCCCTTCAAAAAGTAGTCTTACTTCAAAGAATAAATAGTCTTAGGTCACTTACTAGAGCTTTACACAGCGATAAATCATTTGTGCATATGATTATTTTCCACTATATTTGTACTTCCATATATGGGTCCCATTAGTCTCTGCCTGTATTATCACGGTTGGATGGAGTATACAACTCCCCCAGAAGAGGAATCAGGTTCTCTGCCTTCTGAACAGAACATGAGTGACCAAAACCCTCTTCTCCATGTGCTGTGCCAAAGGAGAAAAATGCTGTTTAGCAATAGGGAAGAGATGCCCTTCCCAGGCTGTAGGAAAGTTCATCAATGCCTTCCCCATAGCAGGTGACAAAACTGATGCTTCTCAGTGCCCATCTCCAGCGCCAAGAGTGAATTGGTTGGTCCACAGCAAAAGAAGAGTCTGAGCAGTGGGACTTCTCTCAGCCACTGGTTGCAGCTGAATTTTTCCTCCCCATTTCCACTGGTCCCACTCCACTCAAAACCCTTCTATCAAGCCTCAAAAGGGCAGGTTCTTAATCCCCTAATATCTGATACAGAGAGTATCATTCAAATTCTACAGATATTTTTTCCCAAGCTTGTGGCCAGACAAAACACTTGAGCTTGCATAACTGGAAAGAGAGAGACAATATGAAAGTTTCCCTGAAGAAATGGAAAGACTTAGCTATTTCTGTGCACTTTCTAATTCTTTGGGACACTTGTACTCTGTATTAATTACAATCATCATGAAGGAAGAAATACAAAGAGTTCAAATGGTCAAGTATACATCCTAAACTTTTCTAAACAAATTATTCTTCTGTTTTAGGATTGCTAGTTGCCATCTGACTAATAGCATTTTGCTAGTTCTCTGGAGGAAACAAACACAAAGAATTATATTGAATTCATTTTTTAATTCCTTTGGCAGCTTAAAAATAGTAACTGGATATTATCACCTGCTATTAAAGCAAACTGATTAAACTTCATTTTATAGGGAAGAACTAAAGAAATGAGATTATAAAAAATTCTTTAAAATCACCTGTGTCTGGGGGTTTTAACAAATTAAATACTCAGACCTTAAGTGTTTCTATCTTAAGCTAAATGCCTCTTATTTTTCTGTGCCTTATTTCAATTCATGTTATTAACAGCAGCTGCTAGAAAACTTTACAAAAAATCTGCCTGCTCCTTTGCATTATATTACCAAAGACATTTGATAGAAAATCACTTAGGACTGTGCCTGGCTATGGTTAACGAGGTTGAATGGCTAGTTCATTAGTTAACCATGATTTCGTCTTTCTTCCATCTAGGATGGAATTCCTTTTAAGAATAGTTGGAGTACAATAGCCTTTACAACAGAGCTGCCAGGCAAGTTTGAACATTCAACTTCCGTTAATTTTAGTAATGCCTAAGAGTTTAAAACATACAGTTCTAAAAATTCCATCTATTGCTCTTAAACCTGTCATTACTATAACTGATAACAAAATGGACAAATTGTGCATATCGTGAAGTCAATGAGTCACTTTTTTTCCACATGAAGATTTCTACAAATAAGGGAAGAACATAGTGAAAAATTAAAAGGAAAAACAAACAAAAAAAAAAAAAAACAAAAAACAATCACTGCTCATTATTTTTACAATTCCAAATCAGGAGCTGGTTTCTAATACATTTATGTGCATCTTAGCACTGCCAGTGATAATGTTCTTCTGATCTATTCCTTTATGTGGCATTTTGTTTTAGAAATGGAACAGAGGCATAAGTGTGTTAAGCTCATAGAAGCCACCAGTGGAGATGAAGGAAGGAGTCCAGCATGCTTCTTTCCCTCTCCACTGGGCCATACTGCCTCTTACAGCTGCTGAACCTTCATTTCCAATTGGCACTATTTGATCAGCTAGTGAGTACAGCTATTTCTTTGACTGATTCAGGATTTACATGTTGGCAAAGAGCAGAAGTGCTGAGTCACAAGCTTTTGAGTGCTGGATTCTGCTCACCAAAGGCATACATCAAAATTTACCTTGATAATTCCAGTATTTCCTACTTGGTTTTCATTATTGATTACTCTTGCTCATTTTCTTTCTGATTAGAGTACTTTGTGATGAGTCACAACTGATTTTAAAAGAGTACAAAGAGAACAGTCATACAACCTTATTCCAGGAGACTTCAAATATAACAAAGAATCTGGCACACTCAAGCTAAAACAGGAGATGACATGAGTAAGCTCAATTCTGCTGAGGTTACACAAATAGAATTCGCCATTTGAATAGGATAGGAAGCTTCTTCGAGCTGCTTAGTTGTCTATCTTCAACCTCTGCCACCAATTATGCTTAGAACAGAACTTTGCTCCTTTTGGGTTTATTCAGCTGAGGTTTTCATTGCAAGAGAGCAGAACTTTTCTGATCCATATGCTCTTTGATACTAAATAAGCCTTTCCACACTGCGAAGAATTGCCTCTTTAGGTTTCCTCTCTTTGTCTCTCTGTTTGTGCATGCCATTCACCTCCTGGGTGGAAGGCAGCACTTTCTAAAAGCAAGGAGCACACTTTCAAGGTTTCAGCTAGGGCTAATCATAGCTTTTTAGTTGTTCTCGATAATCACTGGTGAGTCACATGAAGAACACTACTCTTACACTTTATGCAGTGAGTGATGCCTATATATTTCTAATCTCTCCTTATAAAACTAAGACCCACTCTTCCTGCAGTGTCTGATGAATCCTCAGTACTTCTGGGTCGAAGCAAACATGGCAAGCCTCCCTAAGCCTATGGCTTAACATGGGGAACTGGTGGTGACAAATGTCACAGAGCTGTGACAAACCCTGTAACCAGGATATTAACACAAATTCCTTTCCATGGTGACATACTGAGTCTTTGCCTTGTGGCTAAATAATTATGCAATTTGTGGCCTGGTTGCCGAACATATAATTAAGTATATTAATAGATGGTTGACACCATTCCTCACAACATTCTCCTCAAGAAACTGGCTGCTCTTGGCTTGGACTGGCGTACACTTCATTGGGTTAGAAACTGGCTGGATAACTGGGCCCAAAGAGTTGTGGTGAATGGAGTCAAAGCCAGTTGGAGGCCGGTCACTAGTGGCGTTCCGCAGGTCTCAGTACAGGGGCCGGTCCTCTTTAATATCTTTATCGATGATCTGGATGAGAAGATCGAGTACACCCTCAGTAAGTTCACAGATGATACCAAGTTAGGTGTGTGTGTTGATCTGCTTGAGGGTAGGAAGGCTCTGCAGGATAGGCTGCACCGATGGGCTGAGGCCAACTGTATGAAGTTCAATTAGGCCAAGTGCCTGGTCCTGCACCTGGGGCACAACAACCCCAAGCAGAGCTACAGGCTGGGAGATGAGTGGTTGGAGAGCTGCCAGGCAGAGAAGGACCTGGGAGTGATGGTTGATAGTTGGCTGAATATGAGCCAGCAGTGTGCTCAGGTGGCCAAGAAGGCCAACAGCATCCTGGCTTGTATAAGAAGCAGTGTGGCCAGCAGGGCTAGGGAAGTGATTGTCCCCCTGTACTTGGCTCTGGTGAGGCCGCACCTCGAGTACTGTGTTCAGTTTTGGGCCCCTCGCTATAAGAAGGACATGGAGGTGCTTGAGTGAGTCCAGAGAAGGGTGACGAAGCTGGTGAGGGGTCTGGAGAACAAGTCTTATGAGGAGCGTCTGAGGGAGCTGGGATTGTTCAGCCTGGAGAAGAGGAGGCTCAGGGGTGACCTTATTGCTCTCTACAGGTACCTTTAAGGAGGCTGTAGTGAGGTGGGGGTTGGTCTGTTCTCCCACGTGCCTGGTGACTGGACAACGGGGCTAAAGTTGTGCCTGGGGAGGTTTAGGTTGGATATTAGGAAAAACTTCTTTACAAAAAGGATTGTTAGGCATTGGAATGGGCTGCCCAGAGAAGTGGTTGAGTCACCATCCCTGGAGGTCTTTAAAAGACGTTTAGATGTTGAACTTAGTGATATGGTTTAGTGGAGGACTGGTTAGTGTTAGGTCAGAGGTTGAACTAGGTGATCTTGGAGGTCTCTTCCAACCTTGACGATTCTGTGAAATAAAGTGCAGCAATAGCATGTTTTTTGTTCTCTAATATTTATCTAATATCTCTAATCTAATATAATTGATCTAACTTAAAAGATTTGTGATTTGATTCTCAATGGAAACAATAATCTAACATGTCAACTTCCAAACCAAAGGTCAAGGCTACAGTTAGTCCTTGTGCAGAGCTCCATCACCTCAAGATGGAGCATGGGCTAAGGCTTACTTCTGAGCTCTGTGAAGGCATTTGCATTTCCACATATAGAGGTGACATTGTTTTAAATTGAGAATATCGAGTATTTTGCAGAGCTTCTTATCCTATTAATATGAAGGCAAATTTTAAGATGCCCATATACATGCATTGAACAGAATTGTGCTCAGATCCTGTGTTGTATTGAACTGTGTAGCAGGAAAAATCCACAGAGTAAGCTTTATGTGTGTTGTTCTCCTTAGGTCTTCCTGAAAACTATATGCAGCTCATCATAACAAATCCTAGTCAGCATATAAGTGATCCCTTAATCCCTTACTAATTGTTAGTATTTTTAATTATTTTTTAATATTTTTCATTAGATTACATTGGAGTTTTAAGATCTGGGGTTTGGGAAAAGGTATTTTTGGGTAGCAAAGGGTTAGGACTTTTTGCACCAAAGGTTTTGCTTAAATTTCCATTATTATGCACTTCTTTCCTGAAAGAGAGGAGATACTGGTTTGAATGGTACTTAGGAAGACTTTTGAATTGCATTGTCTGTGTTCTGAGCCTGGATGTTATATGCCCAACTGAAAAGGGAGAGGAGGAGACAGCTACAAGAAGTAGCCAACAGTGTTGTGCGGGGAGTTGAGTTCTGCTACAGATCTTTGGGACTGCCAAAAATTATTCTAACCCAGTAGTCTGGGATGGACCACCAAATGTGTGTACACACACTTTTATTTGTAATAACTGTTTGTGGGGGAATTTCTTCAGTAGCAGCACAAATCTTTTCTCCCCATGCTCCCACTTGCTTTTGACCAAGCTTTGCTCAGACGTGTTTATGCAATCAATATTAATCCAACACCACCAATTTCCATTTTTTATGTTCTAAACTATTGATCAAAAACTGCTACCATTGCTTTATATGGAATCTTAACAGAAATATTTAGGAAGATAGTTTTAACCTGTATGATGGACAGTATTACAGAAAAGGTTTTGTTTTGTTTTTAAATTGGAAGACTGATAAAAATAGCTTGATGTCAGATGGTATTTGTATAATATGTTCACCAAGGTTATGTCTGCAACCTTAGAACAGAATTTCTTATTTCCCTATTTTCAAACAGAAAGTTAAAAAGGTATCCTAAACTGATTTTCAAACTTACAGCCAATATTTTGCTAAGAAATTATACTGGCAGATTTGCTAACACATTTTTATTTAAACTGTGAATGTTTTCATTAACATACACTTGGCACAGAGTGTCCCAGCTGGAAATACTGATTCGCTTCCCAACTGCATTTCAGTGGTTTAAAACGCCAAAATCCTTACAACGTTCCCAGGCTTCCAACATCGCTCAGAAGTACAGAACAAATTGATCAAGCAAACCCTGGGGCTGCGATAAACGTGAGAACGGTCAGTTGGGTGGTTTCATGTTATCTAAGTGCAGTTATTAAAGGGCGGCTATTTAAAATGTGTTTATGAGCAGTGTGTGACCTCCGGTGTATGGCTAAATACTGCCCTGCGTTATCACTTCCATTCGGCGCTGCTCTAAGACCCGATTAGCGAAGTTGTTGCTCGGCTGCAAACCCCACACGGGCAGGAAGAGCCCCGGGGACGTACAGCCCCGGCCCCCAACCCGCTCCGCGCACCCGGCCGGGCGGCGGGGCTGTTCCCTGTGCCCGGCCCGGCCCCGGGAGCCCGGCAGCCGAGAGGAGCCAGCGGCAGTGACTTACTTGCCCTGCGAGCCCTCCGTTTGCTGCCGGCTCCCCTGCGGCGTCCCGAAGGGCAGGGGCCGCTCGGGTGGAGCGGGGGCATCCCGGGAAGCCCGCTCCGCAGCCGCCCCGGGGCGTCACTCCAGGTAGCCGTCAAAGACATCCAGCTCGCCGTCCGTCTCGTAGAGCACGGAACCCGGCTCGGAGAGCACTCCCAGGTCCAGCAGAGCCTGGTCCACGTCCTCGGGCAGGAAGACGATGCCCACGTTGAGGACGATGTACTCCATCAGGAAGGCATAGTACAGGATCAGCACGTTGACGAAGAACAAGCCCACGTAGAACATATAGGGCAGCGCCAGCAGCGCATGGAAGGCCCAGGACTCCAGCGCATCCAGCCGTGCCGACACGGCGGCGGGCATGCAGCTGCGGGGGGCCGCGCTCCGCAGCCTCGCCGGGGGGGCAGGGGGACGAAGGGGGCGAAACGCCGGGGCCGGAGCCCGATGCGGACCCCGCAGAGAGGCCGAGCCCGGCGAACCCGGCTTGAGCGCGGTGCCGCAGCCCTGCCGCTGGCAGGAGGCGCTCCAGGGGCAGCCCGGCCCGGCTGCCGCAGTCCCGCCGCGCCGCCCGCCCTCCCGCTTGGCGGCTCGGCTCGGCGGGCGCGCTCCCGTGCGCAGGGCCGAGCCCAGGCCCGCCGACACGGCCCGGCCCCAGCGCTACCGCCCCCGGGGACCGAGGGGCGCCCCCGTCCCTCAGCGGCGCGCAGCGAGGCGCTGCCGTTCGTCAGCAGTGCTCTGCCGGTATCAAAGTACGACCAAAGACACCACTACCAACTTTTTTTTTTTTTTTTTTTTTTTTTTACGAGATTTAATTTCTTCAGCTATTTAAGGAATTCAACTGACGCGGATCCCCCCCAGCCAGCTGCCACTAACGTTCCCACTCCCCTTGTCCCGCTTTAAACCAGGCAGCGTAAGCCCAGACGGGCGGTGCAGACCAAAAGCCCTCGGCAGAGGGCACGGCACCGCCAGCCCCATCTCCATTCCCGTGCCCCCCGGCGCCCGGACCGGCTTCTCCCCGCCCGTCACGACCCGCGCGCCCTGAGGGTACGCCGGCGCCGAGCCCCCCACTCGTAATGGCGGAGGGGCAGCCCTCAGCGCGCCGCGCTGTCTGCTGGGAGTTGAAGTCCCCGCAGCGCCGCCGGGCCCGGGGTCCAGGCCTCGCTTCCCGGCGTGCCCCGGCCGCGCGTGCGCCCTGCCGGCCGTGCTGTGCGCCGGGGGCCCCGCGGCACCCGTCCCCCGTGCCCGTCGCGCTATGGAGCCCTAGGGGCCGCCGCCGCCATGTTCGGCCGCTCCCGCAGCTGGGTGGGCGGCGGGCACGGGAAGGCCGCCCGCAGCATCCACTCCTTGGACCACCTCAAGTGAGAGCGGGGGCCCGGGAGGGACGGGGATGCCCCCCGGTTGTGTGGGGGGCTGGCGGGCCGGGCTGCTTTCCTCAGGAGCCGGCAGCGGGGCTGTCTGTCTTCGCCTCCAGCTCCCCTCGGGGCAGGCGCGGTTCCGTACTGGGAGGTCGGGATCGTGGCTGCGACGTGTGTGGCTTCAGTCCTGACAAGCCCACGGCCTTCTGCGGAGTGATAGAAGCAATAAGGAAGAAATCTGTGGTGCTTCCTGAGACAGCCGTCGGCCTGCGGGCGGCCGGGCCCAGGTGCTGCGGGGCCTGGGGAGTGAGCTGCTGGCAGCTGTACAGCTGTTGGGTTGGGGCATGGTAACGCTGGTCTCTGGAGCCCGGAATCCCGGCGTTATTGCTGACTGCAGAACGGGTGGGAGAGTGTTTTCTGGCTCTGCCGCTGGAGAGGTGAAGCAGTTTCCAAGTCTCTGATCAGTTCTGAGGGGCCTGGTGCTGGCAGAATAATGAGGTCTGCTGTAATAGCTTTTTGGTCTGTTGAGCGAGGGAAGACGAGCATTGAGAGGGGAAGCTTTTTCTAAATGAAATTGCAGCGAATGCAGAGCTCTTAGAGAAATGTGTGGCTGGTAGTTTTTGATAATCAGTCAGAGTACAAGAGGTTTTGAATGGGCTCTGGACACTAAAGTGCAGGATACACTTATACAGGATTGGGATCTTGCAATTACTTTATCAAGGTGATGTATGGTTTTTGGTCCTTATCTCTAAACTGGAGATTTGTGCAAACCTAGCAAGACTAAACAGCAGTGCAGGACTTTAGCAGAGACAGGGAAATGAAGTCAATAAATACAAGGTAGTGTAGCTGATGTGGCAGTAGCACTGCTGGAAGTAACGTTGAAGGCACACTAGGTCAGACAGAGAAGTCAGTGACTGGCATTGTGAGGAAAAGCTCACACATAAACATAGGAATGTTCTAATTAATGTACAACGGGTCCTTACTCTGTACTACTCAGCGCTTGTGGAGCTCTCGTGTGATCTAGATCTAGTTTTGGTGTTAACGCTTGCAGATAGAGCAAGGGTGCTGATGCATGATGAAGCGGGAAGAAAGAGTTTACATTTAGGAGTTTGGTGAGAGGGGTGTTAGTCTTTCAGGCAAGAAAAATGTGATCAAATATTCTCTTGTAGGACAAGCAATGTCCTGTTTGATTGGCAGCAAAGGAGTGTTAGGCTTAGAAGTGTTGTGTTTGTACTTGACTTGTTACCTGAGAGCTGAAGTATGTAGTTCTCTACTAAAATACTAGTATGGGGTGGATTTATTATGTATGTTTTCTTTAATTGTGAGATCTGAAATAGTATGTAAAGGAGAGGGCAGCCAGTACCTTCAACCTGTTCAGACTGTGTATGTTAGAAGTGTTAATTTAGGTAGCTTGTATGAATTTCAGCTTCTAGCCAAATGTCAGCAGCAGAGGTAGCTGCCTAGTAGTAAGTGAAATCTGGGGCTTCTCGAGGGTAGCAGGCAGAGTATGTAAAACAACAGAGAAAAGAGAGCAAAGAGCCTTCATGTCAGGGGCATGTCTTGATGAGCTTGCTTGCTTGTGAGCTCTGTTTTTAACGCTGTCAGAAACATGTTGAGTTACTTGTGAGAGAGTTGAGTGGAACATACCGACCTTGATATTAAAAATTAGTTTAGCCTATAGAAAGTGTATCATGCTAGGTTACAAGAGCGGAGTTAACTTGGGCTGCCCCTAGGGGAATGCTTTTTTCTTCTTTAACATGCATAAATTTAGTTTAAATTGTAAAAACAAACAAACAAAAATAAAACATCTGTTTAGTACTACTGAGAGAATTACTGCCTTTTGTCAGCAAATGTTCAATCTGGAACTACCTTTTCTATCGGTTTTAATACAGTTTGAAACTTGCTTCTGCAATTCAGTTCAGTTCAGTTTACTGGTCTGCAAGCATGCCACAGATCAGCTTGGCTAAAGGCAGGTTGGGAAGCTGTTTATGTGGGGGCTTTTGGTATGGTCTTCTTGCCCAGTGGATATAGTTGCAGTTTGATCCAGTTTTCTAATACCTTGCAGAACTGAGCTCTAGAGAGGCTATGAAATATTACTGTGCCCTGCTTGAGTGCTTCAGACTATTATTTTTCAGAACACTTGCCACATTTGTGCTGTTTGGGTAGTAATTGGAATTGTGGTAATGTATAAGGAGGAAGTGTTAGTATTCTGGAAACGGCACCAGTGTTAGTGCCTGCTTGTGCAGTCTAAAATGCTTACCTCGGTATGAGATTGCCACCCCTAAGAAGTAGATTCAGGCATCCAGCAGTTTAAAGTGAGCCCTCTTTTTCCCCTTTGTATAACCCTCGTGTAGGTCAGGGCTCCTTATAGTAATCCTCAGCTGCTGCCTGTGATAGTCACTCTACACCTCTTCTGCAGCTCTTTGCTTTCAAAGCTGTGACCTGCAGTTAAAATAACAAAGTCTTTCATACTCCTCAGCTGAGGATAGTCTGATCTCGGTAGATGTGCAGTCAAACCTACTTGAGAAGCAACTTCTTTCTCTTTGCCCGCCTATCTACAGACTTTAACTTTACATTGGAGTGGATGAAGAGGATATATGCCATTTAGTCCAGTATTTAAGTAGTAATATCTTAAACTCAACCATCTCTAAAGTGTTCAGCTGAATTTAGCCTGGGTTTTTCCAGCTGGAGTGAAAGGCTCCAGGGTTTAGGCTTAGTATCTTTGTTTCTAGACACAAATAACATCTTTTCCCATCTCTGAGTCTGTAAGAGGTATTCTGCAGAGCTCTGTTGTTACCTTCCAGTGCATTTCTCCGTGTTGTTTCTGTGCTTGGTATTTTAATTGTATCCTGTTTGCACACTATTTTTTTTTTTTTTGCGTGAGAGGTGTGTGCTAAACATTTTTCACAACTTGGTCACACTCAGTGTCTATAAAGAGGTATGGCTGAAGACCTGTTTCACAGTTGATTCATTTCCTGAAGTCCATGCTCTGCATTGTTTCCTCTGCAAGAACAACAACTAATTACATAGTTAAAGGCAGCACGAAGAAGCAAATGCTTTATGGTTAAATCTGGGGTTTGTTCATTTGAGTGCTTGACTTCCTGAACTCTTAGGTTTTAATGCATTTTTGTAAACAGTAAATAGAAAAGTCATTAATACAACTTCGTGTACTCATGACCTGGTGTAGAAAGTTGTGGCTTGAGCATGGTTTCTTAACAGAAAAGCATTCAGAATCTTGTCTGTCCTGTTAAACTGCTGGCAAAGTCCCTTACCCATTGCAGTGGTATCATGGTGCTCTGACACTTCCTGCATGTTATTTTATTAGAAATTATTTTTGGTTGAGCCCAAAGCCTTCAGATGTATAGCGTGTCAGAGGTGACGAACGCCTCTTCTGCGAGGGCTTAGCATTTTGGAGCACAAACAACTTATTTGAAATCACTGTGTAAAGACAGACTTTATGAGAATATTAAAAATACTGAGTTTATGTGAGACTTTGTATTCTCATGTTACAATATGTTACGTGTCTTGTAAGAGGAATGAGTTTATTCGTACTTTCTCATTCATTTTCAAGTAAATGGATAAAGGAGTAGCTTGACAGTGAAGCATGTGTTTTCTTTATGTGTGTTAGCATGTTAGCAAATCAAGGGAATCTTCAATGATATCAAGGAAATTGCCAGGAATATATTAAGCCCAAATTAACCAAATATTTCTTGCTTTTCAGAAGTCTGTGATGTTCTACATTTGGTAGACACCTGAGGTTAGGCCATGGCACACAAATCTTACCATTTTTTAACTGATCACAGTTCTGCTGTTGGAGTGATTCCCAAGTATTCCAAGTTTCAGTAATGTAACTTGTTAATGAGAAATATATACAAAAATGCTCACATCTATGAACATTTGACTTCAAATAAAGAGGATAAAGCAGGTGTAGTGTCATATTTGAAAACTACATTGTTTCAAGAAAAATAATTTTTATACAGATTGCTGCAGAATGAACTATCCTGATTTACTGGCTTCAGCCATCTGCTCTTCCCCTAATTGATGCATGCTCAGAGCAGTGACTTCGTTTGTGCTCCGTGTTGTGGTTCCCTGTTCTGATGACAGGTACAGTGCAGCAATGGGGAGGTTTTGGAAGAACCGAGTACTATGTGCTCTGCTGGAGAGCCTCGGCAATTCTCAAGGGTGGTCAGGCTTAGACTGCCACCTTCGCTGCCGCCCAGCACACTGCCAGTTCCACAGAAGGAACACGAAGAGGTGATCCTCAGATTAATTGCAGGGGATTTGCAGGGGCTGTTTGAGTTGCTGCTTACTGACTCATGCTGTTGTACAGCATGTGTTTTGGCTGTGTGAGAGCTGTGGATCAATGTTTCCCTGAATGTTTTCAATGTGACCAGATTCAGTCCTAGATTTGGAAAGCAAGTATTGATTCGTGAGAGGGAAAGGAGTGTAAAGAGAATTTCTCTCTTTCCCCCTCCTGCCATATCTTCCTTTTCTCTTCCTACTTCCTCCACTGCCTGGCAGGGTAACCTTTAATGCTGTGTAGGCTTTAGCACATTGCTTATTGTGCAGGGAGGGAAGAGAGCATCAAGATTGCGGATAGTGAACTCTCACGAGCTGTTTGTTCATCTCTTGGTTTCCTTGTATAGAACTCAACACATTAACAGCCTTACTCGATCATTAGGTGGCAGCAAGATCAGCAAGCATTTTCCCATGAAAGCACAATAAACTTTTCTGCAATCGCTTCTGGTTCCTACCTGGCTGGGAACAAGTCACGTGAAATTCTGGCCAACGGAGCAGCAGCTCAGTTACTGGTTGAAGATTCCCCAGCACATGCAAGTTTTAAGTAAACTGGAAATATGAACAAACTTTACTTTCATGATTTCAAGCATGAAAGAGGTTCCGCCACTGTTTACCATCTTGTTTTGTTCTCCTAAGCCTGACAAGTAGTTGGAACAGCCTGATAGTATGTTCAGGTAAAATGGCTTTGCCTTGTACAGTTACTTAGTACAGAGCCCTGCGTCCCCCAGGGCTCAGTGCTGGGGCCGGCCCTCTTTAACATCTTCATCAATGATCTGGATGACGGCACTGAGTGCACCCTCAGTAAGTTTGCAGATGACACCAAGCAAGGTGCGTGTGTCGATCTGCTCGAGGGTAGGAAGGCTCTGCAGGAGGATCTGGCTGGATAGGCTGCACCGATGGGCTGAGGTCAACTGTATGAAGTTCAACAAGGCCAAGTGCCGGGTCCTGCACCTGGGGCGCAATAACCCCAAGCAGAACTACAGGCTGGGAGAGGAATGGTTGGAGAGCTGCCAGGCAGAGAAGGACCTGGGAGTGATGGTGGACAGTCGGCTGAGTATGAGCCAGCAGTGTGCTCAGGTGGCCAAGAAGGCCAACGGCATCCTGGCTTGTATCAGAAACACTGTGACCAGCAGGGCTAGGGAGGTGATCGTCCCCCTGTACTTGGCTCTGGTGAGGCCGCACCTCGAGTACTGTGTTCAGTTTTGGGCCCCTCGCTACAAGAAGGACACCGAGGTGCTTGAGCGGGTCCAGAGAAGGGCAACGAAGCTGGTGAGGGGCCTGGAGAGCAAGTCCTATGAGGAGCGGCTGAAGGAGCTGGGCTTGTTCAGCCTAGAGAAGAGGAGGCTCAGGGGTGACCTTATTGCTCTCTACAGGTACCTTAAAGGAGGCTGTAGCGAGGTGGGGGTTGGCCTGTTCTCCCACGTGCCTGGTGACAGGACGAGGGGGAATGAGCTAAAGTTGCGCCAGGGGAGTTTTAGGTTAGATGTTAGGAAGAATTTCTTTACTGAAAGGGTTGTTAGGCACTGGAACGGGCTGCCCAGGGAGGTGGTGGTGTCACCATCCCTGGAAGTCTTCAAAAGACATTTAGATGTAGAGCTTAGGGATATGGTTTAGTGGGGACTGTTAGTGTTAGGTTAGAGGTTGGACTAGATGATCTTGAGGTCTCTTCCAACCTAGAAATTCTGTGATTCTGTGATTAGATTGTTAGTGTAGATAAAATTGATGGGAAACATTGGTTTTTAAACTGCAATTCCATGTCTGATTTTGACCTAAATTTCTGAATGTAATGCAAACCAGATACTTAGAAATGCTGTTCTAGAAGTACACAGTGTTTCCTGGAACAATGCAGTAGCTGGGCAAAACCAGCATTTTTATCTTAGCTGCTTGAGGTCTTCGGGTGTGTTGCTTAAAAATTGTCTTCTTGGGCTTCTAAATTAGTGCATCGTACTGGGAAGATTCTTAAAACATCAACCTGAATCATTGAGCAGCCTTTGTAGAGTCCAAAACAGTAATGGAAGGATGGCCCCAGAGACAGGATCTGTGGGTAGCTTTCCCAAAAATAGATCCTAGGAGTTCTGACAAATTCCAGTTTTCATGGGAAGGTTGAAAGCATAGAAAGCCTGTCCTCCTTCCTGAACACCTGGGGTGTATTTCCCAGATAATCCTGAATGCTCAGGTGTTTCTCGTGGATTTCAGTAGATGGCAGTATAGCAGTACATGATGTACGCTTAGTAAACTAAACTCGTTGCAGTGATAAAATGACAGGAAATTTCTCTAATATAGTAGTTTACATTTTTAATATATGTAGTGTGTGTGTATATGTAATAATTTAGGTTTTTATTTCATTACTTTGCTAACTGTCTGCCTTTCTTCCATCCATCTTTTTTCTTTATTATTGTTTAAAAGGAAAAAAAAAAGTGAGGAAAGGAGCAGTTCTTGTGTTTTAATAAAATTCTCATTGCCGTCTTTAGGACAAAAGGAGATAATCTTTAGTGTAATTTATTTTGAAGAAAGAAGAAAAATAGGAAAATATGCTTCCTTGACTAAGCAGAATTCTGAGATGTAATACAAGGTTTACAAATTTTATGTAGCTTCCCGTTACCTGCTGTTCTGTGTACTTTTTTTTTAAACTTCACTAGAGAGCATTAATATCTTGCCCTGTAAGGTGGAATTTGCCACCTCTCCATTTATTATTTCCATGCTTGAATGGTCAGAGTATTGATTAAACTTGGCCAAGATGAATGAATAGTGTTTGACAGTCCTGATTATTGACCATGAAATTCCTTCCCAGGGGTCTGTAAGGTGTCACTGCAGACAACAGGAAAGCTATTTTCTGGGTAGATCTGCATGAGCCTCTTGACCGGAATTGCTTTTCCATGTTGGCTACTGTATGCTTATCTGTTTTTTTTTGTTTGTTTGTTTTTTCTTACTCTTCACACCTTTAACTGTCAGGTGGTTCCTAAGAAATTCACTGGTACCATAAGAAGCACCATGGGACAGGTGTTGCCTGATGTTTCTTTCTGTGTTAATATATGCATAAGCATTTGTAACTCACTTGGCTAGTTTGGGGTTAGTTTTGTTTGTCACATTCTATTTAAAATTTATTTTCACTCTGCATTGGTATTAAAAGGAAATTTTGGGGTTTTAAAAATGTATAATGATTAGAAATCATGTATGTGTATGTGCATATTTACATTAAGTTATTGAGTAAAGACAGCCACGGTATGGTGCACATGGAAGTGGCAGGGTAATGTAATTAATTGTAATTTTTTCTCCTTTAGGTACATGTATCATGTTTTGACAAAAAATACAACAGTAACAGATCACAACCGCAACCTACTGGTAGAGACTATTCGTTCCATAACAGAGATCCTTATATGGGGAGATCAGAATGACAGCTCAGTATTTGAGTAAGTACTCCTCAGCAGCTTCACCTCTGGACCTGGTTTTAAACAGCTAATTCTTCTAAGACAGTTTTCTACTAACGTTCATGAAATGCCAATGTCCTGTAGTGGAGAACTAAACAGGGTCATATTTTTGTCTTATGAAATAGAGAATTTACTTGTGTTAATGGAAATGTTCCAATTTCAGAGCTATTCTTATATACTGCATTTGCTTGACTGTCAAATCTTTTGACAAACACAAAAATCTGAACTATTTTAGGGCCACACTTCCTTAGCACACCTATTAATATCAAATGACATTCCTTTGTTCATTGTAATTCATATGGCACTCTAAATGGATATCTCAATCTAGCTATGATACACAGAATTTTTGTTTAGGTATCATTTTAATCCTTGTAAAACAGAATGATAGAAAAATAACTTCAAAATGAATGTTCGTAGTTGCAAATCTGATGCTCATTGCTTGGCTGTTTGCTTCAAGACTGTCCTTTATGAAGGCAATTTGTGATTGAGATAAGGAAAGCTAAGGTGTTTGGTATGCTTACTTAGGGAGTGGTTAGTTTTACAAGATTTTAACATGATTGGGTTATGATGTGAACTAAGAAAACTTCTGATAATTCATATCTATACTGAAACTTAATTACATTCCTCACTGCCTTCTCTTGTTGGGAGAATTTTAGGGATGAGCAATTTTTTCTATAGTTAATGCAAAAAAACCAACTAAAACATAGGTTTGCGTTTGTGATGTTCTTACAGGAAAGAGTCCATACTTCTCTCTTTTAAATTGCATGCATTTCTAGTTTAAGAATGTTTCAAGTGTTCATTTCTTTTTTTAAACTGAACAATAAACCATGAAGTGCCTGATTCTGATTTCTGCCTTCTCTTTTTGTTCCTTGTCTGATGCAAGTGACTATTAAACAAAACAATCTAATTTGGAAAAACTCTCTCCTTCAAAACTGATATCAAGGCAGGAAAGCTAAGATTTTGTGTTTTTGTTTTTGAAGTATATCCAACTTACATTTTGACAACCTTTTACTGCATAATTTGTGTGTAAATGCCCTAGTTCTTAAGGTTTTTGTTGATACCCATCTTACACAGGAGACTTCGCACAGTAATTCTGCATAAATGTAAAATATGCTTTGTCTGACATGCCTAGAATCAACCCTGATCCTAGTAAAATTATCATTTCATTAAATACAAGTGACTTAATGACACCTCTTCACTTAATTTTAGCTTTTTCTTGGAGAAGAATATGTTTGTTTTCTTCTTGAACATCTTGCGTCAAAAGTCTGGCCGTTATGTGTGTGTACAGCTGCTGCAGACTCTGAACATCCTTTTTGAGAACATCAGTCATGAAACATCACTGTGTAAGGACACATTTTAAAACTGTTTAGGATTAAGTGATCAAGATTTGATTGAATTGACTTTAATGCAATTTAGTCCTAGTGACCCCTTACAGAATAACCATCTCTACGTATTACTAATAGTCTTTTTAATTGAAGACAATCTCAGATGTTGTAATTTGACTCTTAAGATGTGTTTTTAGTGTAAGTTTTCAGTAGTACAGCAGTACATGTTGGTTACTATTGAAAAAGTTTACGTATTTCAAGGGTTTCTTCCATTAAATTAGTTGTGGTCTGAAGTTTGCCTTGCTGCTGCAGGTTATTCATGCAGCTTATGCTCTGTCTTCTAATGTGTACTAGAACTGTTCTGGTATCATTGGGAGTGGCATTCAGTTCAGAAACACAAAGAGGAGAAATAATTAATAATTGGTTAAAAGTACTCCATGACTAAAGTTGAAGAAGTGGTATGACAGCCTTTGCAAGGATGTGACTTTGGGAGGAAAAGAGAGAACTCTGTATGTATATGCTGCTGTTTATGTTGTTGTAAGTGTTCTTTACTAATAAATTGAGAAAGTATATTCCCTTCTCAGTTGACTCAAGGTCTTTGGAGCAAAGATATCTGTAGGGAACAATAATACAAAAATACAAACGTTACTGCATGCAGCCGTCACTTGAATTATTTAGTTAAAAACTGATGTCTTGAAGCATCAATAAGTTTGTTCCCAGCTGGTACTTTAAATGTGGGTAGTTAGCTTAATGATTTTTTATTAATCTGTGTGATGTCTCTTGTTTTTCAGACTACTTGCTTTCTAATAACTATGTAAATTCTATTATTGTACACAAATTTGACTTTTCTGATGAAGAGATCATGGCATATTACATATCATTTTTGAAAACTCTTTCCCTGAAGCTCAACAATCACACTGTACATTTCTTCTACAATGAGGTGAGTGGGGGAAAAAAGGAATTACACTATAAGGATGAGAGGACTTTAATCAAAAGCGGGCAGCAATTTGGCACATATTCTGTTTAGTCTCTTGTCTGAGCATGACTTGTTTGTCCTGAGTTTTTTTTATAATGGTAGTATCAATAATTGATAATTATGGTGTGAGAATCTCTGTGGAAGCATAACAAAGAAGGTAGTTCATAAAATCTCAAAGTTAGTGGTATATTGGACTGCTTCAGAAGTTCTGATGTCTGCTTCATTGAGAATTCAACTTGCTTATACCTTGTTTTCTGTGCTTTTATGAACAGGATCTTTTCTGTTGCATCACTCATTTCTAAGAGGCTTAGCCAAAGTCTGAGAAAAGCTGATTGATCAAAGGCCAAAGTTGAAATAGGCTTTTCTTCTATCCGTTTAATTTTTTGCCAGAAGAGGGTGGTAAAGCTCTGACTATGTGGAGAGTTAACATGGAAACCTCTTGATGCTTAAAGCAATTCATTTTAATTCAGAGATACAAAAGCAACTGATTGTGCATTGTGAAATAATTTCAGTTTCTTAAGTAGAAGGTAAATTTATTTGAAAAATAAATGGAATTCTGTATGAATAATATTTTCTAACAAATATTCTGTACGTGTTGTGGTTAATTAATTCATAATGCTTTCTTTCCTCTTGTTGCAGCACACTAATGACTTCGCTTTGTACACAGAAGCTATTAAATTTTTTAACCACCCAGAAAGCATGGTCAGGATCGCTGTTAGGACTATAACTTTAAATGTCTACAAAGGTATGGTTTCTATATTAACAAAAGGCATGTGTACAAAAAACTTGTTTCATTGTAGTTTAAGTTCTTTAAGCTTAAGGGAGTTTTCTTTGTGTTATGAGATTGAAAACATTGCAGGTTGACATGCTTCAGGTACATAGTTTGATTTTTATGAAGCAAAATCCTAAGCCTGCTGTGTGTACTTGTAAATAGTTCTATCTCCTCACAGATGAAACTGGTTTAAGAAGCATAATGAAATAGTATCAAGCATGCACAAGAAACTTTTGCTTCCCTTCAAACAGAGGTCAGAATATGGCTGTATTTTAAAAAAGCGAGGGAAAAAAGTGTTTGCAGAATATCAATTATTTTCTTATGAACTTGAGTTTTATAATATATGAAACAGTAACCTTATTGGTTATATCACTTTCTTTTGGAGTTAAAATGCATTAGAATATGACTGTAGTATTCCTAGATGCTGCAGCCACTCTAGTATAAAGACAGACCTAGGATATTTACAGAGGTGCCCAGTGAAGGCTGGGAGGCTGCAGTAGCAAATTACAGTATTGGACAATCCAGTAGGACATAAGGAGAAAAAAAAATCATGGAGAGAATAGAGAAGCATTACAACAGTTCTTGTTTGTTTTTTTTTTTTGTGAGAAGTTGAGTAGTCTGTATTGTTTGAGATCTTCAAAACTCAGCAAGGACTGATTAAACTTTGCAAGTTCCTGAGATTCCTTAAGATTAAACTCAGCAAGTTCCTGATTAAACTTTGAAGTTAGCCTTGGTTTGAGAATGGGTTTGCACTAGCCAACTTTCAGAAGTCACTTCCCACTACATCTTTGTCTGGGTTCATAAATTCTGTAATAGACTGAGAATACCACAATGATTTCAGTGGGGAAAAATTGGTGTGTATTCATAATCTACTTCAGAAAGCAATATGCTGTAAGTTAGTATGCAATATGAAATATATTCAGTGTAGTATTTAGTATCTTTTAATCCGTATTTAATACAACTACATTTTGACTTTACACAACTCTCTATCAATAACAGTTTGCCAGGCTTCATCAAAAAGTATAGGATCATTTTAAAGCCATAAACATTTTATTTTGATCATAACCTGGATAGCCTCTATAGTAGTTTGGTTCTTTGTAGCGTTGACCACTAGGGATGGTTTTTCTTTTGTATATTGAGAAATGAGCACTTGGTACTTGTTTCCTGCTTAAACCAGCTGTGAACCCAAATGCGTGCTCACAAAAAGAGGGAAGTGCAGGCTTTGTTATCCTGTTTGTGCTTATTTCCATGACTAAATATTTTTATGGTAAAAATACACTTGTTTAGAATTCTCGTTGAATGTTGTAGTGATGTAAAGATTAAAGTTGAAAAACACAGCTCAGATGAAACCTCAAGGTTTCATAGTTCTCTGACTACCCATTTGCATATGTTCTGATCTAACACCTACCCTGTATCTCTTAGTTTAGATGCTTTGTGCTTTAGCTTTTTAAACCGTTCTGGAGGATGTCACTTTCCCAGTTCCTAATCCTGTTAACTGTTGTCTGTTTCTTTTGCCCTTCCTTCACTGATGATTCCTGTGTTCCTTAATGCAGTGTCATGTAAGTCTAACTAGCCTGACTTTCAGCATTACTGCTTTGTTCTTCTTTTTTGTTGTCTTTTTAATAAAGAATGTCGTAAAAAAAAAAAAAACTTTCTGAATTCTACTTGATTTATCTTCAGACATGTAAATGTATCTTGATATGAGGCTCATTCAAGCCGATTAATAATTGATTTGATGCTTTTGTAGATATCCATTTCATGCATAAAATCATATCAGGTATAAACTCATGTGGAAAAGTTGGTATGTAATCAAAATTCAGAAGATGCTTTCTGTTTCTTAAAAACAAAAAAAGAATGGAAACTGATTTTTCTCTTTTACAATTTCTCTTCAGTGGACAACCAACCTATGCTGCATTACATTAGAGATAAAACTGCTGTCCCTTATTTCTCCAACCTTGTCTGGTTTATTGGAAGCCATGTGATAGAACTGGATAACTGTGTGCAGACTGATGAAGAGTAAGCTTTTTAAATGACGGGTATTGAATAAAAATATCTTTTCCCAGACATCAATGCTCTCCTTACTTTGTAGTAGTCCAGCAAAGTTAGATTCTGAATGTGTTTCTTTGCTGACATTCCATGCTTTTCATTCTCACAAAGTTATTTTAGCGATGCTCTAGATTAATATTGGTTAGTGCTGTGTGCCCTATCTGTGCTAATATCCGTACAAGTAAAATATTGTTTGGCAACATGCTTTTTCTTCATTTTTGTTGTAATTTTGCTAAATTTAGTAGATATTCAGAAGATACTAAAGGTACTTTGTGTTTCTTCATCTTATTAATTTCCCTTTTTATGTTTCTCTTCTGTGTACTATCCTAGCAGAACAGCTCTCTGTAAAGGTACTCTAGGGGAAAAAAAAGATGAACTTTGCTTTATATGTGAACTGTCAGAACAGAAATTCCTATGTAATTCACCACTATCAACTATGGAAATACTTTCTTGCTTCAGATTGTCTGTGGTTTACTACTTACCCACTTTATACTGGGTAGCTGTTTGGTACTTTCTTAAAATGAAAAGGCAGAAGTTAAATAAACAGATGTCATCGGGTTTTGGAAACAGATCTAAAATTTTTTTATAACCGGCTTCTGAAAAGATACTGGCAGTAAAGAACAAAGTTTTGTAAAAGTAATATTTCTGAGAACTTGAGGAGAAACATATTTGCAGCCTAAAGCATATGCCTGAATACTGTTTTATAGCTGCACTAGTGGAATGTACTGACAACGTCTGCTTTAGGCAGTTGATATGTACAAGACAATTGATGGAAGGGAAGGACGTGAATTCTTTCGCTAAGTTTTTAAAATTTACTTAGCTGAGACTTTCTTTCTGCTCTGTTTTTCAGGCACAGAAATAGGGGCAAGTTGAGCGACCTGGTAGCAGAACATCTTGATCATTTGCATTACCTTAATGATATCCTTATAATTAATTGTGAATTTTTAAATGATGTTCTGACAGACCACCTACTTAATAGGCTCTTTCTACCCCTCTATGTGTATTCATTAGTAAATCAGGATAAGGTAAGTTAATACCTGCAAATACTTAAGTTGTAAAGTAATTAATTGCTTTCAATATGCATAGTGATTTGTTAAACAGGTGCATTCAGTAGTAGATTCAATACTGTTGATGCCTATGTTTGTATTTTGAAACAACTTAAATGAGATGACTGTATGGGAAAGTTAAACTATTTTTGTACATCAATGTTTACTTGGTTTATTGAAATATCTGCCGAAAACATTTTTTATATAGATAACATTCTGTTGTTTCTGAGTAGCTAATTTTCAGAGATTTCTTTAATGAATGTTATCAGAAGAAATCGTTGTGAAGGAATAATTGCATAAGGAAAACCAACATACTCCTTAAGTACTTGTCTGTTAAAATGTTACTAAAGTGACCATGAAAGGAAGCGATCAACAGCCATTTCTTAGGCGTGTGGAGTAAAATACTTAATTGGAGAGTCTTCGTTTGAGATGATGATCTTTAAAATTTACTTTTTGGTAAACAGTGGTTAGTGAACATTTTGTGATAGAATGTAGAACAATAAAATGTTACTTTTTTTTTTTTAATATAAAACATTTACACTGAATAATGCTATTTGTAAATAAATCGTCATTTCTCATAACTTTTCTTCCTTAGGGTGGGGAGCGTCCAAAAATAAGTCTCCAAGTTTCTCTCTATCTTCTTTCTCAAGTACGTATTCAAATTATTTTGTCCTATTTCAGAATGTGCTTTGCAGTACTGTTATAATTTGTAATAATTACTGTGTTTTGACTATTTTGGCAAAAATATTAAAGAAAATTTGGCAAACATTGTCAAAGACTTGCCAGTTTTGATATTGTAAAAAATAAGTTAATTGTTCCTTTTATAGACAGAGTAAGTAGCTTCTTCAATTAATACCATTCCTCTGAAGGATCCCATAACACATGGCAGCTTTTGGAGCATTCATTGTAGGTTATGTACAACACCTGATAAAACAGTGCACAATAGAGCTAGGCAACATTTGAGAACAGACTTTAAAAATCAGAGGTGAAATTTAGCTAGATGCTGTATTGCACTTTGAATCTGCCTAAATCTGTGAAATATACTAGGTTTGAACTTTCCCTCTTTGAAAAACAGATCTGTTTTATGCTTTGTGTTTATATCTCATGTTTTTTAAAAGTAAACAAATAAACTTGTCTACACCCAAACTTTCTCAATACTTAAATTTCATCATGCCTATAGCTTAAATCTGTAGCTCTACAATAATTGGAATAATTATAAAAGTACCTGTTGTTACTCATTTTCACCTGTTCCACTTCATTTCTAATCTGTAGTGTGTTTTTTTCCAAATTAAGTCATAGTTGTGCATTTTTTGATTGTAGAGAATGTCAAATATTGTCTTCCTATAGTCTTCTGCACATTGCTGTGAGACTTAATTTTTTAAAGTATGTTTTCTGAAGTTAGTTTTGATTTGTATTTCATAAAATTTATACTTTTTTCTTTGAACTTTTGATTTTACATTAGTCATTTCATTGTAGTCTGGCCCATAATTCTATCTTTTTTTTTTCTGAAAAAACGTTATTTGTCAGGTAAATGTAACTTAATGCTTAATTTGAACCTAGAATTTGAACCTAAACATTGCGGTGTTATGGGAGTTATTAATCACATATAAAGTCTTGGGAGCAACAGCTTCTGGTAACTAAAGTGATCTATGTCATAGTGTTTTATACTTCGAACTCTTTTAACGTCATTGATCTCAGGGGAAGTATTGAGTAGGTATCACTTCAAGATTTACATCTATGTTCTTTCATAAAGAAAAATGAATCTTTTCCTAACCATAACAAATTGGGAATGGATTTTTTGTGCCAGGATAGGATGGGATGTAGAAAATCAAGCTACTTTTCTGTAACTGGCAGAAATACATCTCTTTCCCTCTTTGGATTGGGAACTGGAAAAGTATAGACCGAGTATCTGAAAACCCATCTGACTATTTCTGTTACTCATACTAGACACATTTTTTTTTTAGGGATTACTAACATATTACAGTCAAGTGCTTGAGAGTGTCATACTAACAGATGAAAATCCATTGCTATTTCAAAGTGAGCATGTAAGATATTTATGCCAAAATATTCCTGTGTACAGTCAAGCTATGTTTACTGAATCAAAATAAGCTTGAGTTTAGGAAGTTGCAACAGACTTCAAAAATACTTTGAACAACCTTGCAAAGTTCTACATAGATCAGCATATACTGCTGTATGCTAATCATCACCTAGGTTTTGAAGGTCTGGCATGGGTCTGTCTTTAATCAGAAAACCTGTGGACACCGTATTTAGCTATATGTTGTTAAAACAAGGCTTAGCTTTACTAATTTGGAAATTATTAAGGGATTTTTCAGTTAGAACCACTGTTTACAGAATCACAGAATTTCTAGGTTGGAAGAGACCTCAAGATCATCGAGTCCAACCTCTAACCTGACACTAACAGTCCCCACTAAACCATATCCCTAAGCTCTACATCTAAACGTCTTTTAAAGACTTCCAGGGATGGTGACTCCACCACCTCCCTGGGCAGCCCGTTCCAGTGCCTAACAACCCTTTCAGTAAAGAAGTTCTTCCTAACATCTAACCTAAGGTTAGATGTTAGGTTCTCAGCTGTGTTATTTCTGTGAAGAGAATGGATGGAAGCTGATACAAGGTCATTGTGGCTGGACCTGAGCTGTCTCTGTCTGGAAGTCTGTTGTTTGCCTTAAGCCTAACCTTGTACACCTTGCCTCAAAACAGAGTGCTCAGTGTAAACAGAGAATTCTGGTAAGGCGCCGTAATGCTTCTGGGTAGGTGCTTAGATGTTACAGGCAGTAGTGCCATTATTCCTGTATTACATTGCTGATTTGGAGCTAGAAATTGTGACTTTATAGCTAGAAAAGCTGCTTCTGATCCAGTTTAGCCTGCTGCATGATGAATTACTGCAAAATAATTACATGCACAACAGAGAACTGGAGTACTGCTGGTTGTTGGCATGCAGAAGGGTCAGTGGATGCTGTGTGCCATCATCAATTTACATGTTTTCCTAAAACAATTTCTATTGAATAATTTTAATTTACATTCTTTGGCTATAATATCTCATGGCTTTCATCATAAAGCTGATGACAGAGAATTTCTGTATCTCAGAAGGAGAGAAGAATATAAAAAAATTATTCAAAGTATGTAGTTCTAAAATGTAGGAAAAGGACAAATACCTGTATAGAGGATTATGTCTGATTGTGTTTTGAAGCAAATTTCATGACCTGTCAGTGTTTACATATACAGTAACGTCAAGATAAAATAAGTGTCAACAAGGTCAAAAAATTACTTTCAGTGACTGAAATTATGAAACTGTATGCGTCTTGTAATACGTGTCTGATGTTTCTTTCTATCCTTGTCTTAATAGGTTTTTCTAATTATACATTATGCCCCTTTGGTGAACTCATTGGCTGAGGTTATACTTAATGGTGACCTGTCAGTGTTTTCTTCTAAAGTTGAGCAAGATATTCAGAAAAACACAGTAAGTGGCCAAATAATCTTTGAAATTTTTCCTTTCTTAGAGGCAGATATTTAATTTGAAACACAATCAGAATAAGAATACTTAGTTCTGCTGTCATGGTCAGACACTGCAAAGTCTTCTAGCGCCTTTGATAGGACACTTTTATAATCAAGTCCATGGTCAGTTTTGGTTATTGACTCTTTGCTACTGAAATAAGGATCAGTCATCACAGGTTTCCTATACAATTATTCCCTTACACAGTCTATAGTAGAAATGAGAGCCTTAAAAAATATAACTGGCTTTATGGTTAATCCTTGAGATATAGAATGAAATACATTTATCTGAATATTCCTAGTGTTCTAGTAGTAAAACTGATGACCAGTGAAAGCCCATCAGTGCAAACAGGAGAACATAGACAAGCCACAAAAAGATGGAAATTGTATCACTGTCGTTACCCTTCTACTGTCAGATATAATCACATGGAGGTGGATGTTGCTAGATGCTGCTGCTAGTGTTTTTCTGAGATCGTTGTATATATGATTTTTCTCTTTTTCTGTTGGCTTCAGACTGTGAAGTGCTTTCTTATTAATTTTAAAGGCCTATTTGGGGACAGTAATAATAAGGGGGTATGACCTTACTTTGGTTAAAAGGCTTCTGACTGTAGCTTTGTCTAGAGGGTGAACTTGTCCCCTGAGGCCTGACTGTTCGGTTAAGAGTTACTGACTTCATCTTTAATTTGTAACAAAGAGTAGATTGATTCTTGTAAACATCCATTCCCATTAGCAGCTATAGCTCAGAGTTTCAAGGGGGACATATGCTAGAACTCTTACAAGTCAACTTTTCTCAATTTATTTCTATTCTGTGATGGAAGTTACGTGGGCTGATGTTTGCCAGTAGCTTTTGGCTTCTAGTGTTTATATAGTTGACATTTTATGTTTAGAATCTAATTATTTTTTTTTTTAGGAGAAACTCTTAAGGTGGAATGGTGGAGCTGACTGAGTATTTCGAGATAAAGGAGTCTCTTATTTGTGTTAGGAAATGTCTGACCTTCGCCTAGTTGCATGCTGAGTGTTGTGTTACTTGTGCAAAAGCAGTTTTGTAACTAGGAAATTTGTGGTGAAAGGGTGGGGAGCATATCTCAGCATATCAGGAGTGAGATTTTTTTTTTTTCCTATCACAGGTACTGTGCACAGTTGCAAAATACCTGTAGCGTGTGTTTGTGTGCTTACACTAACGTGAGGGTTATTAGAGGGCTCCTATAAATGTCTGTTCCTCTGCTCTCTTTTGTTTGTAATACTGTCTATGTTGCTGCTTCTTACTGGTCTTAAAGATGTGATCTCATGTTATATACACTGGGGGTTCTGTCCTACCTGAATAGCTACTTAAATGAGAGGGGTATCGGCTTTCTAGGATAAATCCTTAGCAAAACATAGTTCTCTGTTACTAAGAGAGCAGAGTGGTAGGTATGGAAAAAACTTCCATGAGGGAAGCTTTATTTTTTAGTAAATTCAGCTCTGTCCTTCAATGAAACCTTAAAAGGGAAGCATGTATGATCAGCAAGTGTACTGCTGGAACCTGGTTATTTGCAATGCTAGTAATTTCAACGACTATTTTTCAGACTATTATGTGTGTCAGAATCGTAGCAAAGTTGTTGCTGTGGTGCATTCTGCTGCAAAGAAAGGACAGTTTCATTGAATAATGGCAACTATTTAACAAGCTGCTATAGAATTGCTTGTTCTGAGGCTAATGGAAAAAAGTGATGAACTATTTTTTTTGTCTGAGAATAGATTTGTTTGTTCTTGTATCTAAATTTATCTCTGACTACTTCCTTTCTGTTATAATTTCCCATGGTAATCATTTTGATACTCCCCTAAACTGCTTGTTTGAGGGATAATTCTTGGTTATGGTGAGTGCCAGTTACCCCTGAAGTGTACCTTGTAACTCCAGCAGCAGAGATGTCTTGAAATATTTTAAGTGTAATTGTCAGTTTCTAATTAACATGCAGTTTCTAAAAGCAGAAGTAGGTAAGAATCTAATGTCTATATTCATCTTCCTAACAAGATGAGTTAAAAGTAGAATGAGATGTAGAGAGTAGGGACTGAGATAACCAGAAGCTGGGTCACCTGCCCTCATAATAGGTGACTAAATAGGCAAAGAATACTTAGTCTAAGAAAAGGAAAGTTGAGTGTTGCAGTTGTTGTGCATAAATACAACATATACAAAGTTATTTAGGGTGAAGGAATGATGGTAGTACAGGAGCAAATGGTACTCTTTACTGGAAGTTTTAGTGGAAAAAAAATCAGGGACAGATTCAACTGCTGAAAGCTTATGCATTGGCAATAACCTACTCATGGAGATCTGCAGAACATCATATGGAATTAATGATTGCTCAAACTCTGTTGAGCAGCTTCTCCAGTTCGAAACAGCGAATTAAGATGCACTTCTCTTTATATATTTTTCACTTTATTTCTGCTATTAGATGTTATCAGAATTTTTTTTTCTCATGATGAGCATTGAATATGTGTTGCCACCAGAATGGATTTAAACATGTTAGCAGTTATCACACTCAGTTTTACCTTATTTCCTGTGAGATCTGTTTTCCTGCATAATTCGGATGTGGGCCACTTCTACCTATTTTGTGTTTCTTGTCTAACCTACTTTCTCCTTCCCGTAAGAAGTTGTTACTGGTACTTATGGTTTGTGCAGCTTATGTTGGTAAAATAATTGAAAATATGTTGAAATTAAAAATATGAAATAAATATCTTAAAACGTGTAATCAAACTATATACTGTATAAACTAATTTTAAATCTGAATTTTTAGATTATTTTAATATGCTATATTTAGCAACACAGGATATATATATATATATATTGACCTCTTCTCAGCATTCTTTCTGGCAGTAGACCAAACCATGGTTCAGTGCTTATCAGCATATCACTGTCAAATGGTCCCTTCTGTTATTTTGCTCATATGGCTAGTAGAAGTATATTAGAAATACAAGGATGTTAAGCACCTGCACTCTTAATGAAGGAGTCACAGAATTCTGTGAAGCAATTGTAAAAAGTAAATGCAGGGAGGCAAAAATCTAAATGCTTCTTGCAATCTGCATACTACATATTTATTTTTTTTCCATAAAGAAAAAGACTTAATATGTTCTTTAATTTTCTTAGGACTTTTGTGACCAGAAGCCATCAATAAAAAGTAATGTGGTTGTAACCCCTATTGTTTAATAATTTTCTTATGTTACAGTTCAATATAATACAGTTAAAAATATATCAGAGAGGCTACAGGGAAAGATGTGTGGCAAATTTGACATTGTGGGTTGAGTAGTATTGTGAAAGATTCTTCATACTGTGTGGCTTGTTTCAGAGTACAACTGAGTTCAGTGTTTCTATAAAACCTCTAAAGTCAGGTGTTTGAGAGAAACAACTTGGCTTCTTGATTTGTAAGGCTTCTTTCTTTCCCGATTTTCTCCTGATCTTATATATATATATATATATATATATATATTTTTTTTTTTTTTTTTTTTTTTTTTTTTTTGACATATTCGTGTTCCTTATTAATTGAAGAGAGGGTTTTTTTCCAAACTTTTTCTGAGGTCTCTTTGATGCACTCATCTTCAGTGCCTGCTGTGCTTGATATATACAAGGCCAGGCATGGAACCCCAGTTTTGTATTTAGTCTTAACTCCTTACTATTGCTTGCCATTTTTGAAACCTTTAGCCGGTGTCATCTAATCATGAGTTAAGCATCAAGATCTGAAAGGTAATGAAGTTTCTGTAACAGTTTTTTTCAGTACAGACCTGTGCTGGCACAAAGCCCTGGGGTTATTTCACCTCTCAGTAGCAGGTAGGTTTGGGTGGTTGGTGTTTGTGTAACTTTGGGCGAGAGGGAGCATGTACACCGATGATCTGGCTGACAGGACAAACAAGTGTGAAGGGAGCTCAAAGCACTGCAGCTCAAAAACAACCTGCAAAAGGTTAGGAAACCAAGTTTTAGTCCTATTAATTGTCAGGAAAACATACTGATTGAGTATCATTTGCTTTCTTATCAGTGTATTTCATATTAATACATCGCTGTTGATACACACTTGATTTTGCTGCATTTATCCTTTTTGTAAGTAGTGTTGTAATTTTGCATGTACTAACTGCCTCAACTGTTAAGCAAAGTTCAAAGAAGGATAATACAGTTTCAAGAACCTTGCATTGATAAAGCGTATAATTCTGAATCTCCTTGTTTCAAAATGACATGCTTATTGACAAATTTTTAGGATATGTTGCTTTGGAGATAACTCATCAGTAAAAGTACAGTTTATCTGAGGTCTGCTTTCTTGTATTTTGAAAGTGATTTGAAATTTAAGTGATATGCTGAATTACACTCTAAAACCCCTGTTTTGTGTGAACTAAAGTTTCTTTATCAACCAAAATTGAAAATGTCTTGCTGTAGCTCAGTATAAACTCTTAATATTTACAGACAAAGTCAAGTATCAGATGTTTCATAAAACCAACAGAAACACTTGAGAGGTCTCTTGAAATTAACAAACAGAAAGGGAAGAAGAGGGTGCAGAAAAGGCCCAACTATAAAAATGTTGGTGAAGAAGATGAAGAAGAGAGAGGATCTGATGATACCCACGATGACTTTGATAAAACCAAAGGTACAGAAGCAAGTTCAAAGGGCATCAGAACAAGCAGTGAAAATGAAGGTGAGTATACCAGCAAACAAAAATGATACTTGTATTTGGATATTTTTATTTACTGTATGCACCTAATTTTGATCTGTTACGTGGCTTGTTCTCTAACTGCACTAGGTAAATGTGGGAATATTCTTTTTTTAGTCTCTTTGGCTGCATTTTTTTTTTTCTCAGGTTAAATGGTTCTATCGAGGTGAGGCGCTACTTTCTGCAGAATCTGCAGCTGAATTGCTTTAATAAGGAAGGTGGATATTATTGTTCCTCTGATAGCAAACCCCACATTTCTGTAAACACAATTTTGAACTCCTGAGTAGAATGTGCAGCCCCTGAAGGCCTGTACTTGTACTCGAGAAAGGGAAGTGAACTGTTGTGGGGTTAACTTGGTAGCCTAAGGGAGGAAGGCTGGTAGACTGCTGCGTGTTGGTCAACTGATTAAAATCATGCCTTCTCCACCTTTAACACCAGCGACAGGACCCGCGGGAACGGGGTTAAGCTGAGGCAGGGGAAATTTAGGCTTGACATCAGGAGGGGGTTCTTCACAGAGAGGGTGGTTGCACACTGGAACAGGCTCCCCAGGGAAGTGGTCACTGCACCGAGCCTGTCTGAATTTAAGAAGAGATTGGACTGTGCACTTAGTCACATGGTCTGAACTTTTGGGTAGACCTGTGCGGTGTCAAGAGTTGGACTTGATGATCCTTAAGGGTCCCTTCCAACTCAGGATATTCTATGATTCTATCAGAACATATACTTCTAGTCTGATTGAAAAACCTTAAAATGTCTTTGTATCTTCCTTCTGGCTTTGGCTCTTACCACAAATGCATGCACCTGGTGTTTTATGTGATTATGCAGCATTTACATGTATAAGTAGACTTCACAACTCCTTAACTTTTCTGCAGTAAGGCAAATGGTGTAGGCACTTCACCTCTGTAAGATGGTATTCTGTGCATGTTTCAGTGATAAATGTTCAAGTATGCTAAAAGCAATAATACGTGTTAGAAGATATTTAATAGTTCAAAATTAAAAACATCTTTTACCTTAGATTTTTCCATTTTCAGGATTTTTGATCTAACTCTAACCTTAACTGGTTTTATAGGATGAGTGCCACATCATAACTGTGTATTTTAGCAGTTAGTAACTATTAGACAGCTGTACATCAGAAAATAGTCTTTAGGCATATATTGAGAAATCAGTGGCAGAATTGCATGCAAGGAGTAGAAAACAAGACCTTTTGTGCTTTGACAGCCTTCTCCAGACATGGTTACATTTTCTTGAGGTAATCAGTCTCTCTGATAAGACTTTCCAGGATCCTCTTTTTCCATAAATGATGTCAAATAATTGATGATATGTTGTCCACCGTAGTCTTAAGGAAGTATGATGTGATATACTGTGTAAACTGGTGTGTTATCTAGTAATCTTTGTCCAAGTTCTTAAGCAAATGCTAGATTTGGTTCTAGTATCTCTACTTCAAACCAATTGGTCTGAATCACTTAGGACTAGGTATCTTGTTTGCTAGGATGTAGAAATCCATTTACACCCTCTCTGAAGCTTAATTTCCCACTGCTAACACTCACCAGTGTTTTTACAAAGTTGTTTGTTTTTTTTTCCAAAAGATGTTCTATGTGTTTTCTTCCTATGATTCAGAGGGGAAGGAGATTACTGTTATTTACTTACTGGACACATTTTTAATGTTTTCTTTCATATGTATATGTGTAACTTTATAATGTTAAGTTTCTTGAAATACAATAAAGCTTTTTTTCTATTGGGAAGATTTGCCTACATCCAATTATTGATTAACCCTTCTGAGGTTGTGGTTATACATCTTATATAGTTGCATCAGTGACTTCACATGAGAAGTGGGAAATATGAAAGAGTTTGTAAAAAAAAAAAAAAAAAAAAAAAAAAAAGTTTGAAAATACTAATTCTTGTTTTTCAGAAATAGAGATGGTAATCATGGAGAGATGTAAACTGTCAGAATTGTCTATCTCTGCTGTGACAGAACAGAATACAACAGATGAAGAAAAGAGTGCAGCTGCCTCTGGGAGTGACATAACAAACTGGAACAGGTATAAAAACTGTAGCTTTTGACTCCTAAAGCATTGGTTTTGCTAAAATTAAAATGATATCAGTTTAACATCATAGGTCAACTTTTAGCTTGATTATTAGCAGTTGTTGGTCTGACAAGTTACCTAGTATTTAAGTGTTTTAATAATCTTGAACCTTGATATTTTGACCCTTCTTCTTCTTTCAATCTTGAGTCTGAACTCTTCACTATGTTTAAAGCACCCCATTTCAGGATGTCATGAGACTTGTAAGGGTTGTTTATTGCTTAAGAAGTGCTTTTAAGACTGCAGTCACTCTTGGTTGTTATTCAGAATGTTCATTTTCAACATGACTAATTATTTACGTTGCTTTTACTCAAATAGCTAGATTCTCCTCCTTTCATGAGATCTACAATAGGACCATCATATGGGAAAATTGTCTAAGATATGAACAGCAAAGTGAAACTCAGGCAAAGAGGAATAAAAACTTAGTGGCAATTGAGTGTATTATAGAGGATGCATGAAATACAGCTTCAGAAATGCACAAACACATGGACGTGATGTCATGAAAAGTGCAGAGGAACAGTGTGTTATTCTTGTGATAGCTTTGTTTTAGTAAATGAGAACACAAATGTGTATTGAACTGAAAGGAAGTGCTAAGTACATCATTACATAAGCCACTCAGATGAAGTCATAAAGTGTGACCATGAAGGTAACACGAGTCTGAAATAGATATGGAAGTATGTTGTGTGCTGATCTTTGATAGCTCTTCTGACCTTTCACTTCTTGTCTGCTGAATCTAGAGATGGGGAAAATATATTTGTTTTATGGCTTTGAATGTTATTGTTGAGTTAAGTAGCATAAGGATTTTATTCCTTTATCACTTTAATCAACAGGTGGGAATTCTGTTTTCCATCTTCTGCTGACTCTGAGGCTTTCCTCATTTTTTTTGTCCACTTATCCTGTGAAAGCGCATCAAAGAATTTAATTTCTACTTGTGCTCTTTACGTGAGCTGGCTGGATGCAAGCCAGTTTAAGACAAGAAACCAAGTTGCCTTGCAGTTAAGGTTGGGTTAATACCAGCTGAATCTCGGCCATATTTGATCTACCCAAACATCTTCTGGATTAAATTGATTTTTCTTACCTGTTAAGGATACAGGTGAAGGATGACCTCACCACTGTTTGTAGCTTCCTGAGTTTGTCACAGATCACTCGTGCTTAAACCCAAGAAAACAAAACTCATCTGCAACCCAAGAAAACAAAACTCATCTGCAACCCAAAGCTTTCATTTTTACATTCAAATGTTCTTTCCTTCTTCATTTTTTCTTTCCTATACCTTATTCATTATAAAGTTTTTGACTGCTTGTGGTGGTTTTACCATGCTAGGCAGCTAAACATCACAACTGCTTTCTCACTCCCCCTCCTTAGATGAGAATGGGAAGAAGTAAAGTAAAGAACAACTCATGAGTTCAGATAAGGATAATTTAATTAAAGGGAAATAATAATAATAAAGGAAAGATTATTATTAACTAAACGATTTAACTAAAGGGAAAAAAAAAAGTGAAAGGGGAAAAGAGGGGGGGAAAGGGAAAAAAGGAAGGAAAACAAACAAAACAAATAAAGGCTATATGGAAGTGCAGAGGAAAGAAATTACTCTCTACTTCCCATAAATGAGTGATGCTTGACCACGTCCTTGTAGCAGGGCCTCAACGCATGTGGCTGGTGTTCGGGAGGACAGACGTTTTCGTAGCAAGAGCCCACCCGTCCCCTCTTCTTGTTTCCACCTTTTATTGCTGAGTGTGACATCATATGGTATGGAATATCCCTTTGGTTGGTCTAAGTCAGCTGCCCTGGTGATGTTCCTTTCTCACTTTTTTGCCCACCCCCTAGGACGGTTAGAGAGAGTCCTGATGCTGTGCCAGCACTGCTCAGCAGCAGACACAACACTGGTGTGATACCACTGCTGTTCTAGCTACAAGTGCAGAGCACAGCACTGTATGGGCTGCTGCAGGGAAAGTTTTCCAGCCAGACCCAGTACACTGCTTTAGAATAACTTACATGTATCTTCCTCCAAACCGTTTGTGAAAACTGCTTACTTGCTATAGTGATCATAAAAACTTTTCAACTCTTGTTTAGTACGTGGATTTTCAGTCAGTTATTTTTTATGCAACAGTGATAGCTCCTTGAAGCTAATTATGTGTATATACACTTAATCTGTACAATGCTTCTACATGCATACATAAAAGTGCTACAAACAAACCCAGTAAATGTATGAACAAGTAGCTCTTGGGAAAGTACTATGAAACAATTCCTGTTAAAACATTTGAATTAATGTCAGAATGTAATACAAGACATGGCCCTGATCTGAGTACTCTCGAGCAGGTTAACTTTTTTCTAATGTCTGAAAATGTGCATTGCTGTAGATTCTCTTTCTTGTTCCACATGTAGCTAATGATAGTTACTGATTTTTCTGTAAATGATTTTTCTTGACCACTTCAACATTTTTCCTTTCTGCAGGCCTTTTCTTGATATGGTCTATAATGCACTGGACTGTGCTGAAGACGATTACTATGCCCTGTTTGTGCTCTGTCTTCTGTATGCAATGTCACACAATAAAGGTAAGCAATGTTTCTTCTTCCAGAGAAAAGTAAATGAGATGTGTGGTTTTAGACATGTACAATCTGCTTGTAGTTTGTTTATGCAAGTCTTAAACAGTGAGAAATTCTTTACATGATATGGCAGAGGGATAAGTATGCTGTAAGTAAAAAACAGCTGCTAAGGATCTCCTTTTTAGGAAGGTTTTGGTAGAAAGCTTTGTGAACATCAAATATCTCTCCTTTGTTGGTTTCTTGAAATTGGCATAGAAATATATTTCACTTTAGATCTTTTAAATTCTGATAAAGCTCTCTGTGTTCAATCTGAATGTATGTTGGGTAGCATTCTTCCCCACTTTACATCTAATATGATTGCTATATGTACTGGCTAAAGTTGCACCAGGGGAGTTTTAGGTTAGATGTTAGGAAGAACTTCTTTACGGAAAGGGTTGTTAGGCATTGGAACGGGCTGCCCAGGGAAGTGGTGGAGTCACCATCCCTGGAAGTCTTTAAAAGACGTTTAGATGTAGAGCTTAGGGATATGGTTTGGTGGGGACTGTTAGCGTTAGGTCAGAGGTTGGACTCGGTGATCTTGAGGTCTCTTCCAACCTAGAAATTCTGTGATTCTGTGAAATTCTGTGATCAGGTTTGATAGCAAGCTTCTAGGAAGGATATTTTTTCTCATTTCAAGGCACCTCTCAAGGTCAACTAGAGTGGAGATAAGGGTTAGGAAGGAGAACTCATGGTGTAAATAGCTAAGCTGAATCCTTCCTATTCTCCTTCAGCCTCTTGATGGCTTTGTTTTTCTCTGGTAATGAAGGAATAACTTTATGAAATTATTTGCAATTCAGGGATAATTTCTGGGTTTTGACAGACTCTTACGGCAGAAGCTGGTAATGCAACTAATAATCACCAAAGATGATACAACAGTCTTGTACATGGTCTAGCAACAACAGTCTTGCCATGGTCTAGCCCACTGACTTGCACCTCTCTGATTCCCTGCCCACCAACAAACTAATCCTGCAACCAGTACACTTTCTTAGGAAAATGTGTTCTGCCCCTGAGGGACTTTTGAGTATCACTGTGCTAGAAAATCCCCATTTCAAAGATGGATTGTCTTTTGTTGTGATTCTGTAGCTGAAATTGTGATTAGTCAAAATCAGTAGTTATAACTGTGTAGCTTCAGAGTGTCCCCAGAAATCTTTGTGTCATAAGGGAGTAAGGCTATATTCCAGTGTTACATTTCTTGAGAATTATTCTATTTCAGACTATAAAATAACAGATCCTTCAGGCCACTGTATTTGCTTTCAGCGTAATTAAACTCAGTCTTCAATATCCTGTTCCCAGGAAAAAAAAAATCTATCATTTCAAAGATTATTTGCTTACATCTATAGTGTTGTTGTAAACAGTGAGGAATGCAGTAAATGCTGCATGTTGCTGCCTAGTTTCAGCAATCTCTTATGCTGTTTATTTTTCACTAAATTTCCAGGGTTACCAAGAGAAATACAACAGGCAGTGAAATATCTACCTTTTAAAGGCTAAGAGTTTCCAGCCCTGAAACTGCAAATACCTCTTATATATTTAAGGGGTTGAAATCTACACTTCGATCTTTGGTAGTCACATCAACTGTCTCTAAGTGAAAAATTCCTTAGGCTATACTCACTGGTTTTCCTTGTCAACAATTTACATTACTCTGTTGCTCTTTGGAAGTTATTTCCCCTCATCCCATCCTTGCACTTAGATCTTAGGTGCTAGACAGATAATAACATCCAGTTTTGGTCTTCACTGTCTTCCACTGACTGATTTCTCTTGTGCCATGTAATAGATGTGAGGGCTACATTATCAGTGTCTCTGCATCTTGAAGAGGAGGAGGTTTTATAAGTTGTTGATTTCTAGTGTTTGTTTGGTGCAAGAGCTCAATTTTGTTCTTGACAAGCTCAGGAACTTTTGCAGATCTAAACCAGAATTCAGAGATTTCTAAACCAGATTCAGTGTCAGTCTTTGAAGATGCCTCCGGATTGAGCTACAGCCAATGTTTATATCTGAATTCAGCAGAAAGCAAGAATATGTCTGCCTGCAGTCTTTCCCAAGATAGGGGCCAGGGATCGTTTTCTATATAAAGAGGCTTGAAGGTTTCTCTCCAGAAACGGAGTGACAGAATTGTTTCCTCAGTTTCACGAAATAATAAATCTCTAGGAGTCGCCTATCTAGGATCTGTCTAGATATTCACTGTCTGTCTGACAGGCAATAAATGCTCTAGTGAGCACTTGAATCAGCTCAAACTGTTGATGAACTAGAAAGTTGGGATGACTTCTGGTGACTGAACGTAACACAGGGCTGTCGTCTCTACATCAAAGGACAGTGACTTGCAGATTTTCAGTATCCTGGCTGTTTCAGATATGTTTCTGATTCTCTTGTTGGTCACTTTGAACTTGACCACCATCCCATCCCACCCACCCCCCAGTCTTCTCATTCTGGTACTCTGTGAAGACTATCCGAGAACATGTTCAAAAAAACCCAAAAAACAAAGAATTGTCCTAGCTCAATGAAAACTCTGCTTTCAGGCCTTGCTTCTAAAGGAGCAGCCTTCTCAGTCTCTGTCACTAAATGTAGAGACCCTTCTGTAGCTTTTGGCTGGGGCGTTTCCAGTTTGACACTGAATCTGTATTTTGGTCCGTGTTGTTGAATGGGTTTAATGAATATGTGCATGTTTCTCACCAGCAAGAAATACCCACATGAACAGGAAGAAAGAATCCCAAGAGGAATGCATATATAGCTAAGTAGATTCTTCACAAATTGCATCTGAGAGTTATTTTTATCCCAAATGGAGCCCTACATATATGCTGCTAGAGCATGTGCTGTATTTCAGGAATGCAGAATTCTGCATCCCTTGGCAGGCAGACAACCAAATGAAAGATGCTGGTAGAACACTGATTTTTTTCACTGTGATTTCAGTTTGGCCAATTTGTTGAGGAATTGCTCAGTCCTGCTTCATCCTTCCATCATGTCATCTTAGTCTCCTTAATGTGTTTCTGCTGTGCAATGATGACATCCCTCTGTGAGAGCTTAGTTTGCTTATAGATAATCTGTAAGAAATGTTATTTAAAAGGATCTTTACTTTTCAGAAGGAAAACTGTAGTAATTTAAGGTGTTAGATTTTTGTGATCACTAACATTCTGCTGATTGCCCTCATTCCTTAAATGCTTTCGCTTTCCCTCTCTTTTTTCAGTATCAGTGACAGATGACCTAGTGTAAACTAAAAGTTCAGGGTTAGAAGAAACTATAAACCGCAATCAAGTCATCTTCTGTTTTATATGTTTTTTTATTACCATTCCTTAAAACAAGAACAAGGAGTTTCTCAAGAATCCATGACTATCTTTTACTTTACAAGGTCTTATCAGTAATCAGTGTATTCTGAGAAATAACCTTGTTTGCTTTTTTTCTTCTAAACAGGAATAGTTTGAGGAAGGATGAGTTTGGATGTCACTAACCATTTTGGGATTGGAGCATCTTCACCCATTAGGCTCTTTCTAAGGCTCTTAGTTCAGTAGTCCACAAATGTGTTTAGTCTTTGTTCTTCCTTTTCTTTGTGATAACTATGCAAGTTGGTTTTGAGTTTCATTGTATCACTAATTACACTATTCCAAGAAAACTGTTGCAGTTTATTAAATACTTACCTTGAGGTATAGTCCTGTTTTCTAACTTACCTCCCTTCCCTACAAAAGGAATTGACCCAGTCAAGTTGGAGAGAATTCAACTTCCCGCTCAGCATGCTGGAGAGAGAAATTCGTATAATCATGTACTTGCAGAAGGGCTCATCAGGATAATGAATTATGCTGCACAACCAGGTATCACATTTACAATATTTTTTTTAACAAGCTGAAATGTTTTCAGATGTAAAAAAAAAAAAAAAAAAAAAAAAAAAAGAATTAAATAAAAAGCAGCTACTTAGCTGCCTGTGTATGAGGAGGAAATCTGTTTAACATGCTCTTTGTTGAACAATAAGTAAATAAGAGCTGTGAAAAACAAACAACTTTTTCCTCAGTTGCTGAGTAACCTGAATAGTTGTTTTTATGCTCAGAACTGCACAAGGGTCTGCTTTAATTTTCCCACTTTCTGCTTTTTTTGAATAAACAAAACATTGAGCAAGGAATGGTGAGATGTTTAGTAATTGCAGCTTAATGTAGGATTTCATCCTGAAAACTCGATGTATGGCACCTTTGCTTGTAACAGTAGTTCCAGTGAAAGAGTAGTCTTCAAAAATATATTGAAGAAATAACTGATGTCCTTTGTTTATAGGTGTCATTTGTTTCTGGAGGTGTTAGCAAATTTTCCCATGATCTTCTTTTAATCACAGATTGTATTTTCAGTTCTGAATTGTTTTGCAGAAAATGTTTTTGTTTTTTTTTTTCCTTAACTTCAACTTCTTTGTAAAATGAGGGGTAGAAGGCTCAGTTTCTTATTCCATAGAAACACAACTTCTGTTCAAGCCACAGCTCCTCTCCCCTGCACTTCTGCTAAAACTTTAAATGAGTGGAACTGATTTCCCCTGAAACTGACTCACAGTCAAGTTCTGATTGTCTGCAGAATAAAATCTAATGCTTATTTGACATACAAGACTGATCTACAGAATATTAGCTTCTGGTGTGCTAGTTACAGATTAAAAGGTGTATATATAAATAATTGCCCACCAAACTACTCTCTCACCTGGCAAGCTGGGGAGAAAAATATGGTCAAGATGAAGACAGTGAGATCACTCACTAATTACCATCATGGGGAAAACAGACATGGCTTGGGGAAGATTAATTTATTGCTACTAGATAACAGAGTAAAGCAGTAAGAACTAAAAAATAATAATAATAAAAAAAATACCATCTCCTCCCATTCTTTTCCAGGCTCTACTTCACTGCTGATTCTTCTGCTTCCTCCCCCATGAACAGCACAGGGGGGACTGGGAATGGGGCTCATGATCAGTCCATAGCGTTCAGTCTCTGCTGCTCCTTCACCCTCACTCTTCCCCTGCTCTAGTGTGGGGATCTCCCAAGGGATATAGTCCTTCCTGTACTGATTGTACACTGGTCCTTCTCAGGGACTGCAGTTCTTCGGAACTGCTCCAACATGGCTCAGTTGCGTGGGTTGTGCCAAAATCCCTTGGACTTTAGGAAAAGTTATACTTTACTAGAATGCTGTATACCAAACCTCATTTCATCTTGTAGCTTTATCCATGCCAATCATCCATGATTCTTCCCTCATTTTAGTGTAATTCAACCTGTGCTTCCAGTTAATTAAGATGTTCGTTTCAGTGGCTTTTCTGATGTTGTTCACCTTTATTGCTGCATGGTTTTGTTTTAAAATTTCTTACCAATTACTCCTCTGGTTGTTTTTAGAGCCATCTACATTGTACATCAGCATAAGCACCCATTTTCTCAGGCAGGGTGTGTATGACAGATGCTACTGTTTTGTATATTGAAATTCTCTTTTCATAGATGGAAAAATCCGTTTGGCAACTTTAGAACTTGGCTGTCTGTTGCTGAAGCAGCTTGTGTTTTCTAAAAATGGCAGCATCATAAAAGACATTCACCTTGCATGCCTTGAGGTTAGTACTTTCCTTTCAGATACCACTTCCAGCATTACTTGTCTTTGAGTTGCACAAATATTTCGTTTTAGATTGCAATAAACATATGAAATTTTAACATATTCCTAATGGTGATTCTGTGCTGTGAAAGTAAAGAATCAATAGCCCCCTATTCAATTCTCAGCTTTCCTGTTTCCTTGGTAATTACCTCTACTTGAAAAGTTAGCTTCATTTTTTTCTGAAACTTGTATGTCAATGTCTCAGCAGTGTAAAGGGAATTACTTTTGAAACAAACAAGCTCAGCTAAGCTGTATTTATGTAAGTGTAAGAACAGTGCTAGATCAAATTCTGGGCTGAAGGCTATGAAATGGGAATATTAACAGATAGTTTTCTCTGTACAAAGTTTGGGGTGTGTTTTCTTCAAATATGACTTTGAGTAAAGAGTATATTTACTACCTGAAACACAGTTATTTTTTCTTTTTTAGGGTGCAAGAGAAGAAAGTGTTCATCTCCTTCGTCGTTTCTATAAGGTATATACGTGAAGTGCTAATAAAATTTGTTACATGCAGAATTAAAAGAAATTCCGTAGCCCATTGTCAGTGCTGAAGGCACTTTTTAAAGATGGGAACTACATGTTTATTATAGCGAAGAAGGTGTTTGGAGGATTCTTCTCTTTTCTTACCTTTCTATACCCCACTGATGTACACAAAAACGATGCGAGAAGTCCCATAGAGTTTGCAACGGAGGTCAAACAAGTAGATGTGCTTTTTGTTGCAACTGCTATATAGCTCATGGAACAGAGCCACACTATTAGAAAGTTTCTGGGACTTTGTTATTGACGTTACTATGGAAGGTGGTTCATTTTGGCATTACTTTTTGTTTATGTCTTGTCTAAATGATGACCTAAAACTTTAATTAATCTTTTTTTTTATTTGAGACCTCTGCAGCTTTTTGCTTTTTTTAATGTTGTAAACAATGAGAGAAATAAAATACTTAGCCCTAGACATGAACTTCTACATAAGGAGCAGTAAATCTGTAACGGGTTTCAGGTGCCTAAAATATCTTTCAATTTTCGTTGAGTTCTTCTGAAGAAGGTGGTACAGGGTTATTTTTAACTTAGGAAAAAAAAGTAATTCGTGGTGGGTTGACCGTAGCCTGCTGCTGGACACCCACCCAGCTGCTCATGCACTGCCCCTCCTCAACATGGCAGGGAGATAAGAAGCTGACAAAACAGTCTTGTGGGTGGACGTAAAGACAGAGAGATTGTTTGCCAATTACCGCCATGGGCAAAACAGATTTGACTTGGGGAAAATTAATTAATTGCTAATTAACAAAGATTTGGTTAATGTGAAACAGACAAATTAAAACAACACCTTCTATTATGTCTCCCTCTTTTCCCAAGCTCAACTTCTTCACTTTTTTGTTCCCAGCTCTTCTATCTCCCACCTTCTGTCCTGGGCTGGATTTTGCCCAGATCTGTTTTGTAGAGGCGCCCCAGGTGACACTGGCTCTGCTGCCCCGTGTGGTGGGATTGTCAAGCCTGCGTGGTGCTGGCTGTGTCCAGCGGTGGACAGCCCAGCCTCTCCTCACAGAGGCCACCCCTGCTGCCCACACCTTGCCACCTACAGCCAATGCACACTTAAACAAGAGCAAACATGGCTACATAACCGTGTTCATGGGTTCATGATATGTCCGTGTTCCTTTATTATTCTTATTTTTTATTGAAAGGGAGAAGAAATTTTCCTGGATATGTTTGAAGATGAATACCGGAGTATGACGGTAAGTGACACCCTTCTCAGCCCCCTGAAATCTTCCAAACCAATAACACAGGAGTGAGAGCAAGTACTCACTGAAAACTACTTGAATACACTGATATCCTTATGCTAGGAGTAGAATAGCAAATTGTCTTTTCCTCTATGAGAGGTTGTCTTATACCTCCATAAATCATTTATGAAATTCCACAGCCCCTTAACTTATTTATTTCATAATTTCTGAAAGCCAGTATACAAAATCTGCTTGATCTAGGGATTGAGACATTTAATTCATTTTTTTCCAGTTATTAAAGTGATGAAAATCATCCTATGTCTGTTTGAAACCTTACAAGGTTTTGGTTTTGCGTGGTGCCGCCTTAGTTACTAATGGAGAACTGGGAGCCTTTGTCCCATCAAGGAGATATACTGCCAGCACCACAGCACAGCTTGTGGGGCACTGTCAAGGAATTTTTAACAGATTGCTAGCCTTAATCTCAGTTAATACTTAATCTGTAAATCCTTTTTAAAACTAATTGACTGTTTAAATTGTTAGGTTAGTGTTTGGGTAAAAATCAGATTATCAGGTGCAGGCATCCTTTTTTCTAGCTGTTGTGCAGGGGTTGCATTAGCATCTTTTCTTTTTTGAAAAAGATCAATCTACAGTTTGCGTATCGCAAAAAAACATTTAATATGGGAAGCACCTTGCAGTATCTTACAAACTCAAGTAATAGAACTGTTTAATCAATATCTAATTCTTTAGTAGTTAAGTACTGACGTGCTTCTAGTGTGAAAACTGCCACCACAATTTTCACTGTTTTCATGTCACAAGTTCAATATGCTTGTAGGTGGTTCTGTTGTGTGTGTGTTTCTATTTCTGAGACTGCAGATTTTTTTTCACTTATTCTAAAAGATGGAGCTTCACCTTGGAAGTTTAACTCTGTTTTCCTTAAAAGCATATTTATTTGTCTAGCTAGCAAAGAATGTGCTGTGCTAATTAAAGTGATAAATTAACGCTGAAGTAGTCTTACTAGATGAGGTATGCAAATAACATGGTGTGGAGCTTCTATAAAGCAGAAGTGTACTTGATCTATCTGAAAAAAAAGTGCCTTCAGTAACAACTGTAGATGACAGTTTACAGGAGCAAGTAAGCTGAACACAGTATTTTATTTTTTTTAAATATTATATTTTTTTATTATATTTGTATTTTGGTTTTCAATGATTTTTTTACCCACATTCTTCATCTTTATGAAGTAAAATGCTGTTTAAAACAATGTATGCAGTCATAAGAATGGCATTATAAATAGAAATTTCACTTTTGTGTTCTCATTTGTCATCTACTTAGATTTCTGTATTTTTCTCCAAATTAATTTATTTTGTTTAATCCAGCATTTTTGACTCTGAAAATGATGGTTCTGAGGTTAGAATGATTGGCTAGAGACCATTTTTGAGCTTGTATTTTTTGTAGAGCAGCAGTTCAAGACTGATGTAAAAATTGTGGATTTTATTTTAGTCTACTTCTTTCATGGTATGAATCACACAGAATCACAGAATTTCTAGGTTGGAAGAGACCTCAAGATCATCGAGTCCAACCTCTGACCTAACGCTAACAGTCCCCACTAAACCATATCCCTAAGCTCTACATCTAAACGTCTTTTAAAGACTTCCAGGGATGGTGACTCCACCACTTCCCTGGGCAGCCCGTTCCAATGCCTAACAACCCTTTCCGTAAAGAAGTTCTTCCTAACATCTAACCTAAAACTCCCCTGGCGCAACTTAAGCCCATTCCCCCTCGTCCTGTCACCAGGCACGTGGGAGAACAGGCCAACTCCCACCTCGCTACAGCCTCCTTTAAGGTATCTATAGAGAGCAATAAGGTCGCCCCTGAGCCTCCTTTTCTCCAGGCTGAACAATCCCAGCTCCCTCAGCCGCTCCTCATAAGACTTGTTCTCCAGACCCCTCACCAGCTTCGTTGCCCTTCTCTGGACCTGCTCAAGCACCTCGATGTCCTTCTTGTAGCGAGGGGCCCAAAACTGAACACAGTACTCGAGGTGCGGCTCCACCAGAGCCAAGTACAGGGGGACGATCACCTCCCTAGCGCTGCTGGTCACACTGGTTCTGATACAAGCCAGGATGCCGTTGGCCTTCTTGGCCACCTGAGCACACTGATGGCTCATATTCAGCCGACTATCAACCATCACTCCCAGGTCCTTCTCTGCCTGGCAGCTCTCCAACCATTCCTCTCCCAGCCTGTAGCTCTGCTTGGGGTTATTGCGCCCCAGGTGCAGGACCCGGCACTTGGCCTTGTTGAACTTCATACAGTTGGCCTCAGCCCATCGGTGCAGCCTATCCAGATCCTCCTGCAGAGCTTTTCTACCCTCAAGCAGATCGACACACACACCTAACTTGGTGTCATCTGCAAACTTACTGAGGGTGCACTCAATGCCCTCGTCCAGATCATCGATGAAGATATTAAAGAGGACCAGCCCCAGCACCGAGCCCTGGGGGACGCCACTAGTGACTGGCCTCCAACTGGACTTGGCTCTATTTACCACGACTCTTTGGGCCTGGCTATCCAGCCAGTTTCTAACCCAACGAAGCGTGCACCAGTCCAAGTCAAGAGCAGCCAGTTTCTTGAGGAGAACGCTGTGGGAGACGGTGTCAAAAGCCTTGCTGAAGTCAAGGTAGACCACATCCACAGCCTTTCCCTCATCCACCCAGCGCGTCATTTTGTCATAGAAGGAGATCAGGTTTGCCAAGCAGGATCTGCCTTTCATAAACCCATGCTGACTGGGCCTGATCGCCTGCTTGCCCTGCAAGTGCTGCGTGATGACTCTCAAGAGGATCTGCTCCATGAGCTTCCCTGGTACTGAGGTCAAACTGACAGGCCTGTAGTTTCCCAGGTCTGCCCTCCGGCCCTTCTTGTAGATGGGCGTCACGTTTGCTAGCTGCCAGTCAACTGGGACCTACCCCGATAGCCAGGACTGCTGATAAATGATGGATAGGGGCTTGGCCAGCTCCTCTGCCAGTTCTCTCAGTACCCTTGGGTGGATCCCATCCGGCCCCATCGATTTGTGCACATCCAAGTGCCGTAGCGGGTCACCAACCAGTTCTTCGTGGATAGTGAGGGCCACATCCTGCTCCCCATCCCCTTGCACCAGCTCAGGGTACTGGGTACCCAGAGAACAACTGGTATTGCCGCTAAAGACTGAGGCAAAGAAGGCATTGAGCACCTCCGCCTTTTCCTCATCTCTTGTAACTAAGTTTCCCCCCGCATCCAGTAAAGGATGGAGATTCTCCTTAGTCCTTCTTTTTGTGTTGATGTATTTATAAAAACGTTTTTTGTTATCTTTAACGGCAGTAGCCAGATTGAGCTCCAGATGAGCTTTGGCCTTCCTATGTGACCATGGCAAAGTGATCAGGAATGCTTCCAGTTACTGTTGGCTGTTTCAGAATGCCCGTGTGACTGCACTTCTGCACAGAATATTGTACAAACTATGGGAAGGGGTTTTATGTTTATTTTCGTCATTCCAGCTGATTTTCTGGCAAAAACCTCATGTCTCTTGTGTGTAATAGACCTCAGATGAAGTTGTCCAAAATTACAGAAGGATGTTTCACACATCATTTAATCAAGCAAATAAGCAATCATGTAAGGGAGAGACTGTTAGTAACACGACATAAGGAGTTGCCTAGTCTGCAAGCTACTGCACTGTTGGAGACTAGACATTTTTTTCTGTCCGGGGAGAAGAAGATACAAGAAACTTTTTTCTTGTGATTGAAGTTATGAATTTGAGTCAAAGCTTGAAATCAAACGTGACAGACTTTGCTTTTTAGTACTCGTGCAATGGCTTTTCTATTCTAATCTTTCAGGTTTTTTTTTCCTTGTGTTTTTCAATATGGAAACTTTAAAAGTGTTAGGGAACAATGAGCAAATATAGAAATTGCATATAAAAAGCTTAAAATAATGTGGATGGTGTCAAATTCTCACAACTCAGACTCCTTCCTCTCAGTGTATGCAGTCATGGGTTGTATTTAAAAGTAAAGATGTAAACTTTCATTGTTCTGTATAATAATCAATGATAAAATATTTTTATAGATTAAACCCATGAATGTAGAGTACTTGATGATGGATGCCTCCATTTTGTTGCCTCCAACGGGGACACCATTGACTGGTATTGATTTTGTGAAAAGATTGCCTTGTGGAGATGTGGAAAGAACACGAAGAGTAAGTAAGGCTTTTTTTCTTTCATTAATGACAGTGTAATGCCAAAAGATTTGAAGAATTCTACAAATAAAAATGTTTTTCCTTGAAAGCTGCTTGGTTGGAAGCTTCATCCATTAAATCATAAAAACTTAATGACAGATCCCTGTAGAACATATAATAAATACCTGTCCCGGTGGAGAAATCTCTATTTTCTTGCTTCTAGGTACTTCAGTATGTTCTTTTGCTGTGATTTTCATTTTTGATTGTTTTTTTGTTTTTTTTTTTCAGTGAAGAAATGTACATAAAAGACTTCTGATGTCATGCTTTAATACATTGTCTGTTTTCTTTCATTATCTGGTATCTCAGTCTTTGATTATATTCCTATAGTAGAATCTCCCCAGGAAGGTTGGTTTGCTTCGTATTGTTTGTGTTTCCTGACATAGCAAAACATAATTCTATTCAGGAGTGTTCATCTTCCAGAGCAATTCAGGATAGAAATTTTGAGTGATATAGTAAAATCCTTTTTTGACTGACAATTTTTAGAGGTGATACTGACATGAATAGACACGTTGGTATTTACTTTCTTGGGATAATCAGTTCTTGACCTGTACAACTATTATTATCACAGCAACTTTTTGATAAAGTATAATGAATTTCCTTCTTTTTTTTTTGTTGTTCTTTGTATTGTTCTTAGAAAGTAAAAATGCTTCCTAGAATAACTTCTCTGAGGCATTAAACAGAATGGTATCTAGAAACACTTTCTGATGGAAACTGCTCTGTATTTTTATGTATTAAGAAATAAATGCTTCAATTACAGGAAATTTGGAAAGAAATACAAATATCCTTATAATTTAGAGATGGAAATGTCTTTTTAATTAGCAGAAACTCCTAGAGTGTGTTCTTTTCTTGTCAGTACTCCTTCCCCTGATCACATTGCTCTAGAACTTCTAAAATTTCTTAGAATTCCGATGCCACAGTTACCTTCTTCTGGCTAAGCTTTGTTTAGCCTCTCCTAGGCTGAATTGCAGTGACAATATTCTGAACTTCGGGCGCATCTTGTGACATTCCTGCTTACGCTTAGGCTGCTGGAAGTTTTGCTGGCAGTTTCAAATGAATAGTGGCTCGGTTCTGAGTGTCCTGTGGAATGATACTAAAAAATTAAAATTAAAATTGTAAAGCTTTATTTTGTTAGCAAGTGAAGAAGTTTCCACCTGGAACAATGCAAATGCATTTACATACCTATTTGGGAAGTAATGAACAGTATGGGTCTTGAGCTCTGCATCATGGAGTACATAGCAAGCAAAGACTTTGAGAAAGGCTTTTAACAATAGCATCTGAGGATGCTATTTCATGGGAATGTAATGAAATCTTGGTAGGTCTGTCTGTGCACTGGTGCTTTCTTTGCATATGGTATGCATGTTTAAATGAAGGAATTGACACAAAGTATACCTTAATACATGTAGTTCTTTAAAGTAGATAGCCTTTTATAGTTGTTTCTACTTGATCCAGAAAGCAGATGTTGGTTAAAAAAAAGTTGTAGTCCATGGGACTGCTCTGCTGCTACATTGAGATCTAATAAGGTGTTACAGTAAGTCACGGATCTCGTGCTTCCTGGTTTATATTGATATTGTTAGCAAACTGAAGGCTATCAGTGTTGTGGGAGTCACAGTGTAGTTACCTTTTCATCTGACGTTCTTGAATTCTTGTTTTTTCTTGCAAAGGCTAATTTCCTGCTCTTGTATTCTGCAGTAAATATATTTTGAGATGAGTGATAATAGTTTTACAAGGAATGCATGCAAGGAAAATTAACACTGTAGGAAGGAAAGAGGGTTGAGGGAAAGAAAGTGACGACTTCCGTTTGAATTAAAAACAAACACACTATGCCACGGGATTCCTATGTAGGAAGCTGATTTTTAAAAAATGAAAATGATGCCACCAAACCCTTGTAGAATTAAAAAGGGATTTTTCATTTGCTATACTGAAAATGAAGTTCTTGTAGCAGAATAGGTTATAAATGGTGCATTTCAGAATGTGGCTAATAAAGTGGTGACTAATAAATGTGATTAATAAAGTTCTTTGCCACCTTATCTGATCTTTTAAATACCTTATGTCATTAATTTCTGAATCAAAACAAGAATATCAGTTTCACAGAGCAGCTGTTGAAAGTCCTTAGGTACAGCTTTCAGTATGCTTTGCTCTGTTGTAGACCTTCTGGGAACATAAGTGAAGGTCTCTGAGAATGTTCTCTTAGATGTGGTTAGTGTTGATGAACACAGCAAAATTAAAACTAGTGAATCTCCACTATTTCCTCTCAAATTTGTAGACACAGTAACTTTTCTTACTACTTCTAGTTATTCTACTGTTTTAAATTCAAAACGTGGGAGTCTGTGAAGGTTGATTTAATTGTCTGTAGAATACAGGTCATGTAAATAAAATCAGTCTCAATACACCAATTTAAAAAGACATTTTTTTAGTCTTCACTTAAATGTCTCTTGCAAGCATTTGCCTGTCAGTCACTGTGTGTTTAAGTGTGCCAGTGGGATAAAAGGTTGGCTGCTTCTACTTTAGTGAAAATAAAGTGCTTCAACTTCTCTGTATCTTTAGCAAACTTTTAAATTATGTTGTTTTCTTCATTTAAAAAGACATACTGCATGACAACAAATTTAAGGGTTGTAAAAGTGAGTATTTTTGTAAGATTGTGCTAAAATATGTACTACTGAGTGCAGTAATGCTTTATTATCCTTTTTTTTTTTTAATTTCTCAAGGCAATTAGAGTTTTCTTTATGCTCCGTTCATTATCACTGCACTTGCGAGACGAGCCAGAAACGCAGTTACCACTGACAAGGGAGGAAGATCTGATAAAGACAGATGATGTTCTTGACCTGAGTAAGTTGTCCCCCAGTTTCCCAAATATTCTATGGCATAGAAAAACTGCTGGCTTTTTTTTTTTTTTTTTTTTTGCACTAAGTTAAAAACCATCAATCGTTAATCTTGGTTATGTAATTGATTACGAAGGATGATTGCATTATGTTTGTCTTCTGCTGGTTTTGGAACACTTTTTGTAGTTTTATTTTTGCTTTGTTTGTTTTGTTTTTAAAGAGACTGTTAATATTTAAACCCTGGGTTACTTATTATAACATAAGGGATTTGGATTAAGTCATCTGACATCCTTGTGCAAATACTAGTTTTCTAAATGAACTGATAATACAAGCATTTGCTTCTGTTCTGCTTTCACCTATTTAAAATGCACAGATGTTCTTAAACCATGCGTGAACTTCAAAAGACTGCAAGTAATTACTTCCAGCAGCTACACTGAGTTGTTTACTGACATGGTTTTTGTTTTCCCCCTGGAGTTCTTTTTATTTACAATTGTTGTGACACTTAAATAGCCATATGGAAACTTTCACTCCCATAATTCCATTCCACACTGAGCTATTCCCCAGGGGAATCACTCTGCAATGCCAAGAATGACCTTGGGATGTTAAGTAATACTGTGAAGTAAAGGCAAAATACCTTCTTCTGCAGTATCGTGGGAAACTACTGTATTCTCCACACTGAAGGAAAAAAAAAAAAAAGTTGGAAGGAATAGAATCATGAAGTATACTGTGTGTCTGCAAATTCAACATACCTGTGTTCACTTAATGTCAAAACAGGCAGCTCTAGATGACCTTAAGTGTTACTGAATGGTGCTGTACTGGAGTAGCTTTGGCGTGAATCCTAAAGCTGTAGTCTTACTGTCTCCAGCACTGGCATTGTTTGAGAAACAGAAACTTGTCCTGTTCTGTGGTAATCCTACTATAGTGCAAGATGTTTGCTTTTGTTCAAAGGCTTAGAATATGTAGGAAAATGTGGTTTAGGCTGGAATTTGCTGGGGGAGAAGTAGTGCTTAATTTAAACACTATTAATCCTATTTTATGTAATCAGGATTTAAGAGTCTGACATATTTGTGTTAGCCAATTGCTTAAGTGCTCAGCTGACTTTTGTTCAGGCAGTTAGCTGATTAAAAACTTGCAGCATCCATAGCTTTAGGGAGCATGTGATTGGGGAAATAGTGTTTGTATCTGCCAGGCTTTAATTTTAGAAGGTGTCTTACAAAAGAAGGGAAAAGTTTGATACTTCAGACTTTTTTTGACTCTGTATGTTTAAGTGTTTGTTAATCCTGCTGTCACTAGAAAAAGAATTGCTCCGGCTACCTCAATAGATGTTACAGAATTATGTGCAGTATCTCAGAAACATTGCAGTGCATCACGTCCATCAAGAACGTTAATCATCTGTGTGAGGGGAAAAAATGCTGAAAAAGTTACTGAAGCAAAAGTTTTGTGAAATCAGAGGTGCTGTGCGGTAGCTTAATGGACAAAAGTAAGATTAAACTATATATATACACATATGTATATGCATACTATATATGTAATATATATTATGTGTATTTATTATATTATTATATGTTATATATATTATAATTACATTAAAAAAAAAGATTTATTGAATTTATATGATGAAAATACAGATGTCTGCAATGCTGAATGTCAGAGGACATTCATTTATTTGTTAAATGCAAGCAGTTACCCGATGACATGGAAATGTACAAGCTTATTGGATAAGCTTTTAATAAGTGAATATAGGTATTAAGCTTCAAAAAGTGAAAGGATATCAAGGTGTCAGTCTAATGTTTGCATTTTTGGTAGATGCATGGTTGGTGGTATGGTAGGCTCATAGTTGAATCATTTCCCATTTGTTAAATTTCTATACAAGTTAAATGATTTAAGAAAAAACAGAGGGGAAATATTTTTAAAGTGCTCTTCCATAGTTGTATTCTTTTTTTTCTTCTCACTGGTATTATTTTGGCTCTGTGAATTAAGCAGTGACCCCAGTGAAAACTAATCCCTTTTGGTTTCTGTTTAAGGTATATCCAGCTTTTTTTTTTTTGTAATAGATTGGAACTGATTTATGTGCTTAACAAGAAAATGGTAGAGCAACATGTAAAGTGTTCATATAATTTGCCACCATTACCACAAACAAAATGTTGTCAGAAGCAGGTTTTTAAAAAAAATTATATCTGTACTTTAAAAAAAGTTAAAATGGTATTCATTTTTGCTCTATTTTAGTTTCAGCTGTTGGCTTAGAAACCTTTACCATTACACAAGCTCTGAAATCTGTTTTCTATCTGAAGGTTTTAGTTCTAGTTTTGAAACCTTTCATTGCTGCTTATTTTGAAATGAAGACAAATTTCTAAAAAACTTTCCTGAGGAAAATGAGCAGCACATGATATTGTATATCATGTTCTCAATTATTAATTATGAGGTTAAAAAAAAAAAGTTGTCCATAATGAAGCTACTGTTGACTCGATAAAGGTTTAGCTCACTCTCAGAGAGTGAAGTGAAATAGTGACTCAGCTTCTACTGAAAAAACTGTTCTTCTTAAATTAGCTGGAAATGTGATTACGAAGTAGGTTTTCTAACAACATGCTGAACAAAAGCTAGATCTGATTGAAATACTATTTTCCAAATGTTACTTGTTCACCTTCCTACCCTCACCCCATAAAAAACAACAACAACAAAAAAACACCTTTTGTCCTTGCTTGCCTGTTAGTCCAGCAAAGTGTGTTATAAAATTCAGTGTACTGCTCTGCAGGTGTTTGTGTGCAGTTCATTGTAGGTATCTCTGTTTCTCTGTTTATGACACCTCATTTCAAAGGCAGTTGCTTTTATGCAGAATACAAATTGTCGTTTTATTGGAACTTGCAACTAGACCATATGTTATTAATCCTTCATTCTGCTATATATAAGTCCTTGCAATTCTAATTACATGTCTGTAATTACATATTAATTGCTACATACTCTGCATACTCTTGTGTATTTAATGGTATCCAAAATTTCCTTTTTTGAGTGTAGGATACAACTAGTTAAGTGTTTATATGGAAAGGATTCAATGACAACTGTTTACTTGTAAACTTAGCTTAATTTTGAATAAAATGCTCTTTAAATTAAAGATGTAATGCCTATTGCAAGAAGTTTAAGAAGTTTTATAAGATTTAAATTCTACCATTAATTTAGAGCATCAGTCCTTGTAGATTTAAACTCCTTTGCTCTGTTAGGGCATTTTATAGCCTTCAGCTCTACTGTAACTCAAAAAGTGAATTAGAATTCACCAACAGACTAAAGCAATAATGGTATTTGAACTGCTTGTTACATGGTGCTTGTATGCACGTACTTGAAGTGGTTATTTGTAAATTTGTTTATACATTCGCTTGTATATGCACGTGCATTTACCTGGAGAAGAAAAATTGGTTCCGTTGCCCTATCTGTGGAACATGAATTCTGGTGTTCTAGAGACCATTTTGAGACCTGAATTGGCATCAAAGCATCAAGGCACAAAAGAACAAAAAAGGTGAAAATAATATGCTTTGCTAGACTTGAAAACTTAAACAAAATGCAGTACAGAGATCAGCAGAGTATATTTGCATACATTAACATTCAGAAACCCTAATAGGAAAATCTTTTCTTTTTCTATATTTTATCTGATAACTCCTTCATTTTAGGAAGTTCTCATCCTTTCCGTCTAAACAACGTAAATGTTGCACTTGTGCAACACAAATGTTGTATAGGTGCCGTATTTTAGGAAGAGACGTAGCAATTGGCAAAACATAGCCCAAAAATTCAAATTGTTTGCCTTAGGTACCTTCAAGGTGGTGATATAATTAGCAATCTAAAAAATTCTCAGTCTGTTATTACAAAGCTTTTCAATTCTTTTCTTAGCATGTAGATATCTCTAGAAATTATTCTCATTCATCAACATTTAGTGTCATGAAGGAGTAGAGGTTAACAAGATCCAGTAATTTCAGCAATGGTATTGATTTTGAAGAATTTTGCAAAACTCACCTTATCAACCTGGATGTTTTGTTTTGCTTGAATGTGATGCTGAGGTTTTTAGGGGAGCTTAATGAGATAGTTTAAAGTTCCCTGTAAGAAGCATTTCAATATTTCGATGCACTTACGTTCAGTGTAGTAGCAAGGTTCTTAGCTCTGTATATGACTGTACGTTTAGGAATGAGTCATATATTCCACAGAAATATTCACTTCATATTGCTGGGCATGCTGCCATTTGCATGACATAGTGTTACTTTTCAGCATATTTTTTTTTACTGTAAACAATTTTTAAAGCATTTAGCTTTTGCATTTACATATTCTGTGGTAACTACCCATCTTAGACTGCATGTGAAGGTTGTAGGTGCCTCACGTTGGTGGCTTCTTTAACCTTATTCAGGAGCTCACCGCTTGTGTGAGGTTCACTGGCAGCTCCAACTGGCAGCCTTGATGCTATGATCTTGGTGTCAGACAGTTGATTCTCTTAGTCACAAATGTTTGAAATGCCATGGCTGAGGGGTAAATGCTGATACGTTTAAAGTTATTTGTGTACTAAAACTGGAAAGTTTAACACACGAGAAAAGTAACATGGTGAAATCTCCTTATTCGCTCTCTCTACCATATATACAGACTTCATATAGGCTATGTATTCGAGTTTGTTTTTTTTTTTTTTAATTAAGTGTACAAAGACTTGGGGAACCTTATCCTAAGACAGCTGAGGTTGAAAGGGACATCAGGGGGTCACCCAGTCCATGGCCCTGCTCAGAGCAGGGTTATAGAATCTTAGAATCATAGAATATCCTGAGTTGGAAGGGACCCTTAAGGATCATCAAGTCCAACTCTTGACACCGCACAGGTCTACCCAAAAGTTCAGACCATGTGACTAAGTGCACAGTCCAATCTCTTCTTAAATTCAGTCAGGCTCGGTGCAGTGACCACTTCCCTGGGGAGCCTGTTCCAGTGTGCAACCACTCTCTCTGTGAAGAACCCCCTCCTGATGTCAAGCCTAAACTTCCCCTGCCTCAGCTTAACACCGTTCCCGCGGGTCCTGTCGCTGGTGTTAATGGAGAAAAGGTCTCCTGCCTCTCGACACCCCCTTACGAGGAAGTTGTAGACTGCGATGAGGTCTCCCCTCAGCCTCCTCTTCTCCAGGCTGAACAGGCCCAGTGCCCTCAGCCGTTCCTCGTACGTCTTCCCCTCCAGGCCTTTCACCATCTTTGTAGCCCTGCTCTGGACACTCTCCAACAGTTTCATGTCCTTTTTATACTGTGGTGCCCAGAACTGCACACAGTACTCGAGGTGAGGCCGCACCAGCGCAGAGCAGAGCGGGACAATCACCTCCCTTGACCTACTAGCGATGCCGTGCTTGATGCACCCCAGGACACGGTTGGCCCTCCTGGCTGCCAGGGCACACTGCTGGCTCATATTCAACTTGCTGTCTACCACGACCCCCAGATCCCTCTCTTCTAGGCTGCTCTCCAGCGTCTCATCGCCCAGTCTGTACGTGCAGCCAGGGTTTCCCCGTCCCAGGTGCAGGACCCGGCACTTGCTCTTATTGAACTTCATGCGGTTGGTGATGGCCCAGCTCTCCAACCTATCCAGATCCCTCTGCAAGGCCTTTCCACCCTCATTCAAGTCCACAACTCCTCCAAGTTTGGTGTCATCAGCAAACTTGCTCAAAATACCTTCTATTCCTACATCCAGATCGTTAGCTAGAGCAGGTTGCTCAGGATCCTCACCATTTGGAATTTGTGTGTCTTCTAGGATGGAGACTTCTCAGCAACTCTGGACAACCTGTTTCAGTGTTTGACTGCCTCCACAATTATTAAAAAACACTTTTTTTTTTTTTTTTTTTCCTTTGGTGGTATTTCTTGTATTTCAATTTGTGCTTAATGCTTCTTGTCCTGGAACTGGATACCACTGGCTTCATCTTGGGAGATTTAGAGTAGGGGTTAGGAGGAAATTGTTCACTCAGAGGGTGGTGAGGCACTGGAACAGGTTGCCCAAAGAGGCTGTGGATCCTCCATCCCTGGAGGTGTTCAAGGCCAGGTTAGATGAGGCCCTGAGCAACCTAATCTAGTGGGTGGCATTCCTGCCTATGGCAGGGGGGTTGGAACTAGGTGATTTTTGAGGTCTCTTCTAACCTGAGCTGTTCTATAATTCTGTGATCTTCTTTATTTCCCACCCCAACATCATAGTTTTTTATTTATAGATACTGACGAGGGGGTTTATGAAGGGCATATAATAATATTTCCATTCAAATATCTTCCAAGAAAGAGCTTATCTTTTGAGTACATATCCAGTTACTTTCAGGTCCATTTAATGAACATTAACAGTGCAGGCATACATTTTGCAGAAGAGATATCATATCTGCTTTTGGTTTCCTGCATCGCTATGGATGCTAGTCTTGTGTATTTTCCAGATGGCCTTGAAACACTGAACTGAGCATGAAGGTTTCAAGATACTCTGGAAACTCAATTTTTTCACTTGCCTATACTAATAAGTTGGTGAGTGCTAACACACATTGTACAAGAAAACTATTTTTCCATATATTTGAAACTTGACACGCATCTGAGAGGAAAATGTATCTTTTATAAGTGATTCCAGAAAAGATTTCCTTTTAAATGTGAACATCCAGTTACTCCTTAACATCCTCATAAAGGCGAGATTTTTCTGGACTTCCTGGCATAACTCATCTGTAGTGTGTATGTGACATCCAGATTTGTGCTTATTGCTAGTGATGTGAAAGAGCTTAACTGAACAGTTTTGCTGGTTTACTAATAGTTAATTTGAGAATGATTTACTTAAGACGATGCTGTGTTCTGTACTGTTTTTTTAGCTTTGGTTTACAATACCTTAAACTGCCTCCTTACTACAAGCAAATGCTAGATTGGTATTTTACAACTTCATACCTGTAGAAATCAAGGTGTTTAAATCATGTAACAGTAATTAATAAATCAAGATGCTTAAATAATTATTAAAAGTACAGCTTAACAGTTTTAAGATAATTCCAGAAAACAGCGCTACAATATGGAGTCCCTCTGCCTGGGAATCACTAGTCTCGTATTCACAGTAAATAAGTTTAGCAACAAGCTTGCTTCTGCTTGATTGCAGTACTCCAAGTATGATCAGCATTTATAGTATGTTCTCTTATTTTCAATTATTTGTAGGTGTTCAGAAATAAATCTTCAGAGGAAAAGCAATGGTAATGGTAAAAAAAAAAAAAAAAAAAAAAAAAAGCTCTTAAAATTGTGTTGACAACCAGAGCAAATTTTATTCTCATAAACATATTTTTTAGATAGCTAGATTTTTGTTCAAGCATACTCAGACCTGGTCAGATTATTGTGTACTTTCCAAAGTTAGTAATGTTTTTCCAAGTTTTATTTCAAAAAAGAGTTTTAAAACTGATTTTTTTAAAAAAAAAAAAAAAAAAAAAAGATCTTTCAGATTTTTCATCTCACATTGTTCTTGGAAAGAAAAAAAAAAAAAACAAAACAACTTTCAAATTACTTCTCTATTGGATTGCATTCTGAAATGTGCTCCCTGGCATTCTCCTCCATTTATCTTCTCAATTCATCTGTATACAGTTCTGTATTTTTCTCCTTTTCCAAAGTTATCTTAACCCTTTTTTTCTTTTTCCTATATTTCCAGTGAATCTTGTGACAGTTTTTTTTTTTTAAATGTGTTTACCATAAGTAATATCCTTGAGACCTATTTCTTTATCTGAAAGTGGTGGTGAGAAGCGCTTTAAAGATGAATTCTTCTTTTAAAGTGGTTAGTATTTCTTGCAGTAACAGATAGCAACTCACTCTTAGCAGTTCTTTTTGTTCTTTCCTGCTGTTCCTGAAGGGAACAGTGCTCACCTCCTCAAGAAGAACAGTGCTCACCTCCTTAGGAAGGTTGGTAGTATCCAATCCTGATGAAGAGGACTAATACGTGAACTGAGATTTTCTTCTGATGGACAAACTAGAGATGGCAGTTATAAGCGATAGAACAGTTTTGAACTTCTCTGGAAGAGATGTTTATTGTAAAGAGAAACAAAAGTAGTCTTAGACTGTTCAAAAACGTGGTTGAAACAGCTTGTCAAAAACACTTGGGCTAGAGAGTATGGTATATATAACTGTTTCAAAGGACTTATGTAAAGTTTGAAATTGCTTTGTAAATTCTTGGGGTGAGTGTGGGGAGTATGTTATAGTTTTGTCAAGGACCATGTATGAAGTTCTGAAGTTCTTTGCAGTGAGTCTAGCCCAGTAAGCAGTAAAGCAGAATTCCTTACCAAAAAGGCTGCATGTTTTTGGAAAAAGTTATGTCAAGTGTGGAGGCAGTACATTAACTATCTGTAGCTTGCCAGATGAGTAAAAGCTCATCTTGGATTGCCAGCTAAATACACAGTGTGCTTAATATTTTCTATAAGTTTCTGATCCCTGCAGAGGATTTCTAGAGTTGTGATGACTATAAATCATGGAATCACTAAACATCAAGCTCTGAGGCAACTCAGATATTTAGACTGATATTTAGACCATCTCCTAAAGATGGTCTTATTTAGAGTCCCCCTAAAAGTAGCTGTTATGTTCTTCAAGACTTCAGATAACAGTCTTTCAAGGCTAATAGTTTGTGTGAGAAAGATCTGAAAATACATCTTTCTTGCTGCAGACAGCTGAAGACTTTGAGCTCTCCTTGCTAGGCAGTATTTCCTACGACTTGTGTTTTTCTTGGAGAGCTGCATTTAGGGCCTAGAATCTTGGCACTAAAGTGTCCAAACAGTTGGAAGCCTCATCTTGCATGAGGCAAAATTAAGCATTGCTGTTAATAATAACATAAGTGATACTGTATTCTCAGATGAGTTCACTGGAAATGTATTTAACCACATTCTCTTCTGTTTTCGTCATAGGATGACTATAGCATATGACCCTGCAGCAGCTGTGAAGTAGAAACAATAACATAAATGGGGTATACTGGCTTGTATAAAGTCAAGCGATTCCCATAACAGTTGCCTAATAAATGAATGATTTTCCTTTCTGTTCTTTGATTAAATTTTATGGTAATGCTTTGTCTTCAGTTGTTTTGTTTTTTAAGATCTGAATTTGCTTGCTATAAATAGTAGCAGTTGGAGGTGAGAGAGGAGAAAAAGAGCTGTGTATATTAAATATCTGAATGAAAGTATCAACTTGATGAAATAAAAACCTAACATAGTTAGATTAGCAAAGGTCTGTTAGGGGAGGTGACAGTGCAATTCGTGGGACTCTCAGAAGACTTTGGGTGTAAAAAATGGGATTTAGTCACTTCTCAAGAACTATGGGTTTGAACTGGTACACATACAATGAGGAGGTTTGGAAAGGAAGGAAGGGAACTCTTTTTTGAGATCTGTAGTTTAAAGGGGCTTTCACTGTAATGGTTAAAAGAGGATATGATTATTCAGTGTAAATGTACAATGTGGGTGGGTAAAGGAAAAGATATAACCTCATTTAACTAATGGAAAAAAGTGCAATTTACCATGAAAGTCCATGTAGTCTTGAAGTTGGAAGGCTTCCAACAGTCAGAGGAGTAACTTTTCAGGCCTCTAGAAATGGAACTTGCCTCAGACCGGAGCCTAAGTTTATTATGAAGTAGATATAATTACCTGCAGAGATGTTGGACGGTATCTGGTCTTTCAACAAGACTCGAGACTTCTGTTAAGTAAAATAAATCAACATGGTGCAATTTTACCCCTGAAGTGAAGTGACCTTTTATACTAAAAGATAATGAAAGAAGTGTGTTGTAATGTACATCTTATGAGTAGCTCTTAGCTTGTGTTGTAAAGATGATTGCACTTGTATATATTATATGGTCCAGACCCAGGACTGTCTGAACGTGGTTCAGGGCAGCCTTCTCTAGGTGGCTCTGCTTGAGCAGCAGTGTTAGACCAGATGAACTCTAGAGGTCCTTCCAACCTCAACCATTCCATGATTTTTGTATTCAAGTTGTTTTCATATAAAACCACCAAAACCCAGAATCATTAAATTATGTAGCTATATAACTTTTTTCCTTCTTTCAGATAACAGTGATCTAATTGCTTGTACAGTCATAACAAAAGATGGAGGTCAAGTTCAAAGATTCCTGGCTGTGGATATTTACCAGATGAGCTTGGTTGAGCCAGATGTTGCCAGACTTGGCTGGGGAGTAGTTAAGTTTGCAGGCCTTTTGCAGGTAAGAGGCTTTAATCTTAGCACTGTATTTTCTTAGCTGAAAATCTCTATTTATGTAGGATAAATAGTAATAACAAAATCAGTTTATATATTTAAGGTTCGTGCCCTGCTTGCCTATTTGTGGGTAGTTAGGGTCTGGCGGCCGGAAGATGTCGCGCTGTACGGAAAGGTGGAGCCCCTCCCTTGATGGACAGTAGCGTGTGGCCTGTGGTGTAAGCAAGCGGAAGTGACGCTATGGGCCTCGGGTATATAAGCCCATGTGACTCGACAATAAACGCCATTTGCCATCCACCACATTGGTGTCTGTGAGCCGATGGACCGAGCGGCCTGGGGTTGGCCGCCGTGCCGTTCCTGAACCAGGTCGCCACTGCCCCCTGAAGGCAACAAGTGGTGCCGAAACCCGGGAAAACTCCTGGATTCGGGTGAACGGCGGCCGGAGCGGCGGGACCAGCCCGGCGGGGAGGAAGCTCCCGGACCAACAAGGAAGATGGAAGCCCTTGTGAAGGTCGTATCAAAGTTGTGGAAGCTGTGGGGTGGCTCGGCTGAGGAAGCCAGGGTGCCGGTGGGGAACCAGAGCCTGGGGAAATCTGGGAGAGACCACGGCCATGTGCGCCCCAGTACGGTGCTGAACTAGAAGACGAAGAATTGGGTGAAGAAGCCTCCGGCGGGAACGGGGATGAAGCGTTAGGTTTTACTAACAAGTGGAAATGCGAAAAAGAGAACGGTTGCGGGGACGACCGGGGAGGAGGTAGAAGCGTAAGAGAGGGGCAGAGAGCCGATCGGAACGGCCATCCGAAAACACGCTCCTGTGGCGCAAACGCCTCGCTGAGAAGGCGGCGGGGCGAGCCACGAGGCAGGGAGCGGCCCCCCCGCAGGGGTGGGGGGCGGGGCCGGACCTCGATGGGAGGGGACCGGAACTCGGAGGTGAGCAGTCAGTCAAGCTCTGACTCCGGATCAGATACCGATTCACATTCGGAGGAGGAAATGGGGACAGATAGCAGAAATATCCCCATCCGAAATAAAGCTGCACCGCGAGGCAGAGAAATTCCTCTCATGGATTGGAGGAAAATTAAGATTGCGTGCACCATCTTGGCTCTATCGGCCATGCTAGCGTTCCCGGTCTGGGTGACAGACGGGGGGCAGAGGGTTCACTCACCAACAAACCGTAAGGATGTACAAGCGATTGTTAAAGCCATTGTGGATAAAGGGCTTCATTCTGCAATGGTCTCCACCCTCAGAGATGGTGTTTTCAGGGGAGGCGACATGCTCCCGTTTGATATCAAACAAACTTGTAGACTGATCTTTGACGGGGGTGAGATGATCATTTTTAAAACGAGAATGGGGGGACAACTGTAAGAGACAACTGGCCCAAGTAACTGGGACGGATCACACACTGTATGGCTCTAGCCTGCAGCGGCTAATGGGTACGGACCCAACAGTGATCACCCCCCAGGCGCAAGTCCAGGGCCTGAGGGCCCACGAAGGTATGGCAACTCGTACGTCCAGAGAAGCTCCAAACAGCCGACGCCCCAACTTCAGAACAAAACTAATGAAAACTGAGTTTCTGTTCACAGGAACGGATCATCGGGCACCCCTGTAATCTGTATACCCCGGCGACATGAGAAGACAATAAGTCAGCAAGCATCCTGTCTAAGCCTGAGAGTTCCACACTGGCAGAATCCAGACACCAGCGAAGCGGCCTCCGTGGGTGGGGGGCTGCAATGCGTTTGTGTGATCTTATCTTTGGACCTTGTATACTAAATATGCTTGTGTTGTTTGTTAAAAGTTGGTTAGAGAAAGTTAACATTATGTTGGTAGAACACCAACAACTACTTTAAGAGTGTATTTACTCAGGGTTACCAGTTACCTCTTAGTTTTCTCCTGGTTATTGTGCCTTTTGTTTTTTATTTAAGTTATGATGTCTATATCTTAAGATTGTTATATTTTAGCTAATTTGGTTGTGCATAGGGAGGGGGGAAATGTGGGTAGTTAGGGTCTGGCGGCCGGAAGATGTCGCGCTGTACGGAAAGGTGGAGCCCCTCCCTTGATGGACAGTAGCGTGTGGCCTGTGGTGTAAGCAAGCGGAAGTGACGCTATGGGCCTCGGGTATATAAGCCCATGTGACTCGACAATAAACGCCATTTGCCATCCACCACATTGGTGTCTGTGAGCCGATGGACCGAGCGGCCTGGGGTTGGCCGCCGTGCCGTTCCTGAACCAGGTCGCCACTGCCCCCTGAAGGCAACACCTATTTCTTCTCTTACTAGTCTTTTTATGTTCCTACCTTTAAACTATTCCTGTTTTTCTGAAGATGTTTTTATAGACAACTGGAGGCACACTTAAAAATGTGGTAACTTCCCCAGTATACGTTGGGGTACGTTCATTTGAACACTGAAATGACATAGAATTAGGGTTGAGTCCCAGATGTTTTCCTTCAGTGTCACAGTAATGAACCTTCCCGGTGTTCTGAACGTCGTACAAGGGTAGAGAAGGTGACAGTTGCAACTTCAGAATTATTTGTGTTTATCTAATTGATTTTATAAACTTTAGAAAGTTTGTCGTTAACATTGGCTAAAGAGACATAAACGTTCATGTCTCCTGAAAGTTCTCTATGCTCAGATAATTGCATTTTAAAATGACTTAATCTTTAGGAGTGCCATTTACTGCAGAACTGAATTCCAGGATTGTACAACTTGCATAGTTGTTTTTTTTTTTACTGTTGTTATTTTTAAAAACCTGGAAACTGTTTTAAAAAGCAAACTTTTTTCATTAGCTATTTGCCCTCTCTTTCTGTTCAGGATATGCAGGTGACAGGAGTGGAAGATGACAGTAGAGCTCTGAACATAATAATTCATAAACCTGCTTCAAGCCCTCATTCTAAGCCCTTTCCTATCCTTCAAGCAACCTTTATTTTTTCTGATCACATTCGCTGCATTATTGCAAAACAACGTCTTGCAAAAGGTCGTATCCAAGCTCGGCGTATGAAAATGCAGAGAATAGCAGGTAAACAGTTACTTTGAAATGATTCTGAGAAATGAAACTTACGTGTCATAGCAAGTCACCCTATGATGTAAAGTTAGAAAAAATATGTTAGAAAACTGAGAAATGTGCACAGAACTGCAAACCAGTGTCTAGTTTCCCAGGAAGGAATCACATATGATGGTGTTAATTATAATGATTAATGCTTGGGTGTTGTGGTGACGAGCATTCTAAAACGTTAAAAAGAGTATCAGCAGCTAGATTTTTGTGTTTAGAGGAAATACATGTGAAGAGATGAAAGAGAGTTACTTCAAGTAATCAGCAAAGAGTCTGATACAAGTGTAATACAAGTCTATTTTGATACCTAAAATTTTAGGTTGAAGTGCCATGCAAAGGCTTTTTTTTTTTTTTTTTGCCAGTTTAAAGCAGTTTGTCCTTTGTCCATTGCTTTCTGCAATGTTCACTTATAACTAAGAAAGGTTTTACCCATATGGTGAAAAATGGAAGGTGGTGGTTTGTTTTTTAAAAAACTCCTTGCATTCCACAAACTATACAAGGAGTTGACTGTTTTCCTTGTTTCTGCCCACTTGTATTCTGGAGCTTAGTGTTACCATGGTGTGAACAACAATGATAGAAAAAGTTGCCACAAATCTTTTCTCCTTTTCCAGTGCAATTGCAACTGCAATTAAGAGGTAAATGCAAGCAAGTTAAACAGTCTGGTGTAGTCTTGAGATTCTGGGCAAGCTATTGATTTTATTTGATCTACTTGGTTTTTTATGTATTTTTGAGTAACAACAACTATCACTTATAATTAAACATAGCTCTCCTGGATCTTCCTGTTCAGCCTTCAACTGAAGTTATGGGTTTTGGACACAGCTCTGCAGCTGCATCCCAACACCTTCCATTTAGATTTTATGATCAGGCGCGACGTGGTAGCAGTGATCCTACAGTGCAACGCTCTGTTTTTGCATCTGTTGATAAAGTTCCAGGTAAGATCAGCGTTAATTACCATGAAATTCCTGATGTGTTTCAAATACATCAAAGAAGCTCGCTTTGAAAGTTCTAACTGGACTCCTTTTGAAGAAAAGAGTTTGCTATAAGCTGTATACCAAAGAATGAAAACAGTTTGTTTACATGTTTAGTGGAAGGGCTTTTCCCTGAAGCTTGGCAAATGCCTTTTAAATGAGTTTGGTTGTAATTTATCTGTCTTTTTATCATATCAATACTTATTTTTTAGAAAAGATTAACAAATGTTTAGAAATGCTCTGACAGCTACCTATTAAGTAGTGATTATCTCATGTCTATTGCAAGATGACTAGCGTAGCCAGGGGTGGTAACTCAGACTCCTTGTCCTAGTTCTTCCTTAGAGATGTGAATGCAAGCACATTTGTAACTCATGATCATGGCCTTATCATATGCCTTAAATTTGTTTTTCTCAGAATTCATATTATTATTAAAAGTCTGCTGGTCCAGTGTTAAAAAGCTTGTTTTTAAGCTTGACTATTTTTTTTCTGAAATAGCAATTTAGTCATAGTTGACTACTTGTGTTCTGAGTGCAAGGACTGAGAACAGATCTGTTGTACAGTCAAACGGTTCAGTATGGTTCAACCTTTGAATTTTACCTTAAATAAGAGTGGGAAGTCTTTGTCTTAGCAGAAAGCTTCCTGAGTCTTTACATCAAGATTCTGTAAGAATAGTTGATAAATGCAATAAAGTTCTCTGCACCCGTGATATTAGGTGTTTACCAAAATGTAGAGATGACATCTGTATTTGGAAAGAAAAAAAAATAGGTCTGTAGAAGGTGCTTCCATCCACAAAGCTTTACATCCACAGGCGTGTAACTGTTCAGATCTGTTGAGATGTGTATAGATATTGCAGGGTGTGTGTAGACGGAGGAAGGTACATATTCAATTTATGACTTGAATACAATCCATTAATACATACAAATTGTTTATTGTATTTGAATTCAGTGGTTCTTCCTGTTACGTTCAGTTGTTTGAAACCTCAAATTTTCAGGCTTTAAAGGTCACAAGTTTACAATAGCTGATAAAGCATTTAGTGAACATGAACAAGACAAATAACTTCCAGATTTCCAAGATACTCAATTTTATTCAGTCATCGAGAAGTTTGGAAAATACTAAAATTGCTTTTTTTTTTTTTCAGACTGCCCTTACAACAGATTTTGTAATTTGTATTTTCAAGAGCTGAATTAAACATACAACTTCAGAATGAGACTTTTGGGAAAAAATTAGCCTTAGGAGGACAAGTAGTAGCTGGGTGTGTATTCCAGGTGTGTTGTGAGCAACATATCCATGGCAGCTTCTCCAAATACACTGGAAGTGCCTTAATGCTTTGTCATCATTTACAAACTGAATTAGTTTGAATCATCATGTTTCTAATACTCAGTATTTATGCAACATATCTGTCAGTTGTGCATAGGTCCATCTTAAAGTTATTAGCAGTTTCTCACCAGTCTGTAAAGACAGCTGGGATACTGCGCATTGCTTCATCTACTTCAGAGCTAACAAGACAGAAAAGGGCCACAACTACTCTTAAAACATTAGCTTGGAATTGGGATTAAAGGGATGATTCTAAGTCAGTCCTGTTTGTTTTTTTTCTGTTTTAATTCCCTATTTTCTATTTCAAAAATTGATCTCTGCAAAGCTATTAATTCAGATGGTGAAGTTTTCTCCTTTGGGATTGAGACATTTTGAAGTTGTATCTCTTTGAAACTGCTTAATTTTGCTCTATTAGTACAAATTGACGTAATCTTGTTACTACTAGCTGCCAGCCATTTGACAAAACTCAGCATTTCTCTTTTAATGTGATTCACAGATTAAAAAATTCAAATCCTCTACTTAGAAAATAGATATAAGGCACTAGAACATCTGACTCGGAGATCAGCTTGCCTGAGTGCTGAGCATGGAGAAGAGAAATCAAAAGCTTTCAGATTGCTGGTCGTATATCTCAAAAGTCGAGTTCATCATGTATGATGGGAATGTATTTCCTTGTTTGACTTCAGACTTTCATGGAAAAGGTGTGGTTGGAAAGATGCCAGCATTACAGAATAAACCTTCTATAAGAGGAGTGTACAAGTAGTCATAACAAGTGACATCATCTGCTGATTTGGGGGGGGAGGGGAGAGAGTGGGGAGACAACAGGCCAGTTGATTCAAACAGTTGTATACTTAGTTTGATCTCCAGGAACTGAAGATTTTCAAAGTATGCACATACAAATCCAGAGAAAAAAGTATTTTGAATCTTTAATTTGGTAACAACTATGACAAATCACTCAAACAACATGAAGTTTTTCAAATCCCACATTTTTGGAAGGCATTTTGTAGCAGCCAGTAGTAACATACAGATGTGCTAATATATTGTTTTACATCCGATTACAAAATGCATATCAAATACCCCTACCATCTCAGTTTTGCTGATGAATGAATGAGGATTCCCAGTTCCACATGATTTTGCTTTGAATTCGTTCATATTTATCCCTTAATCAGGCCCGGAATTATTTTTACTTTAAGAGAAAAGTTTTATAATTCAGTTAAGGTACAAGCTTCCTGTTTTCGTTTCTTAATGCTACAACTTTCAGTGATGTTTGACTTTTGCAAAGCTCGTATAGTATATGAGAAACGCAACAGGAGTAGAAAGTTGATTTGATTATACTTTGTAAGAAAAAGGTTAAGCTTTCCCTGGTGATGGTGTGTTTTTTTTTTTTTGTGGATTTAAAGGAGAGTTTCTGGCAATAATTTTAGAAAACTAATCATCTCTTTTGAGTAGGACAGTGTTACCTGTCAATGCTTTGCAGCTAGAGTGATCTAAGAAATTGTCAACATTTTTTTCATTCCTCCTGCAAATGGCACGTGGTTTGAAGAATTTTAGTGTAACTAACTGAATTCTCTAAACTTCCCTTCTCCATGATTTTTAAAGTTCTAAGACCACTTATTTCAGTGCTCTCTGGTACATTTTCTGTGTCATATGGCACATAGTGCTGTACATACACATATACATGGTCTGTTCTGAAAGTAGTAGGACTCATTTAAAAAAAAAAAAAATTATTCATGAGAATAGAACAAACGATTAGAATTTTTCAAAGTAGCACCCTTCTGCACCTACACACTGCTGCCAACGAGTTTTCCAGTTTTCGTATGCCTCCAGGAACACCTGGACCAGATTGCTGTTTAGCTCCCTCATCACAGCCTCTTGAAGTGCCTTTACTGATGCGTGATGCTTACCGTTGAGGGTCGATTTTATTCTCGAGAATAGAAAAAGTCTGGTGGGGCCAAGTCGGGGCTGTAGGGGGGCTGAGGCAGCGTTACCACCTTGTGCTGGACAAGATACTCCACTACGCAGAACGCTGTGTGGCTCGGCACGTTGTCATGGTGCAGCTGCCAATTGTTGACAATGGCTGGGTGGACACGAGCAATGCATTTTTGCAGTCTTGTGAGGACTTCCACGTAAAAAACTGCACTAACTGTTAGTCCAGGTGGTACAAACTCTTTGTGGATGACTCCATGTTGATCAAAAAAGCAAATGAGCATGGACTTTTGCTTGGATTTGCTCATTTGTGCTTTCTTGGGGCATGGGGAAGCAGGGGTGTGCCATTCTGTGCTCTGCCACTTATTCTCCAGGTCGTATTCAAACACCCACGTCTTGTCACCGGTCACTACATTGTCTAAAAAGTTGGGCTTCTCATTCACATGATGAAGAAGATCCTGGCAGATCACTTTCAGGTTGGCCTTTTGCTCCTCTGACAAGACTCGCGGCACAAACTTCACGCACACTTTCCTCATGGCTAAGTTTTCTTTCACCATCTCAAAAACTTGGGTTTGAGGAATGCTCAAGTCATCAGCAATCATTCTGATACTCATCCTGCGATCACAGTTCAGTAAATTTTTCACTCGCGACACATTTTCGTTGGTCTTGCTGGTCGAAGGGCGTCCAGAGTCCACTCTTCCACTCTTCCCCTACCTTCTCGGAACAGCTTGTGCCACTCCAAAACACCCGGTCTACCCATGGCAGCATCACCGTAGGCCACCTTAATCATGTTGTGAGTCTCTTTGCCTGTTTTACCAAGCTTTACACAAAATTTGATCGCGTATCGCTGCTCCAGTAAATGCTCCGTGATTCTCCGTGACGAGGCGTTTTGACAGTTGTTCACAGTACAAGCGACCTGCTCTCTTCAACAGCCGACAGCCGACTGCCGATTTTTCCCAGCGTTCCCAATATCCCCCTCCACCGATCCTGTGCGCGCAGACCACCTCTCGCCAGCCCGTTCGCCCAGGAAAAAGCCAGTCCTACTACTTTCAGAACAGACCATGTATATATATATAGTGCTGTACTTTGCCAGGGAGCCTGCAGTTAGCTCATTGCAGTCAAGCTGTACTCAACATTGCTTTTTAATTTTTAGGTCTGAAGTTAAAATCTGTTTTTAAAGTTCTTCCTGTTACTTGGGTGGATGTGGGGAGAGATGGTAATAGTTTAAAACTGGGTTTTGTGGAAGTTGGGTGAAAAGTGGCATATAACAGACCATGCCTCGGCGCATCCTTGTTAACACCCTTTATAAATCACGGGTTATGCAATTGCTGTTACTCATACCTCATGACTGGCGTTATAAGCTTGGCTGTTATTATGAAAGAAGAACAGAGGCGAAGTCCTTCACTTGATCAATTTTATCATGAAGCCATAGCTATGTATACACTTCAGGGTCTGTTTTAGGTTAATGCCCATGACAGAATGTTAGAGTGCTTCAGAGACAGTGTAGTTGGCTGGTCAGCGTCTCATATATTACTTTTGTATTCATATGATGCTTTTGAAGCACTCTTCATGTAAACAATTACATTGTTTTCAAAGAAAAAAAGCAGAATTGGTAGGTCTCCTGTAAACATAGGTCTTATGTTTAAAGTAAATTAATTGTTTTCCGGGCAAACTCAAGTATCAGTTTCAAATACAAGTTCTATGCTGATATTTATATGCTCAGTGTGTGGTGAAAGCCTGTATTAACATATCTAAATATTTTTAACAGCTACGGTTGTTTTCCTGCTGTGAATCTGTTTTTCAAAAAACAAATTAAATCCATAGATGTCTCTATTTTCTCCTTTGTTAATACTGTAAAATATGCTGAAAATATTCAGATTCAGGGCAAAAAGGTTTAAGAAAAAATAGTGTAAATATTAGCCATTACAAGCAAAGTATGACTATCTTTCAGTTTTAAAATCTAGAGGAAGAAAAATGGGCTCCTTTTAGAGCTTCATCCCCCTTTAAATGAGGAGGGGGGGGAGGTAGGTGAGAGTTTATGTAAAATTTGCATTGCTTCCTGAAAATAGTTCTAGGAAAACTTAAATACCAAGTATTGTTTAAGCAGTGTTTGAGATTGCTTGGATATGGATATACATGTATAGCAGAACTAAAATTTTCTTTACACATAAATCACTAGAAGCATATTATACAGTCTAAAAATGTTCTTCTTTGGCAAGCCCTACAGGTGGGCATAAGATCATAGATTATTTTTTTTTAATTAATAGGAAGGCATTCTTGAAATGTTTATAACCCTTCAGAATTTAATCACTGTATCCATCCACATTAAGGAAACAGATTCTTTTGATCACAGGTGATGAGCATCTGCACTTCTTACTAATTTTATGAATTGCTCAGCACATTTGAATGCTGTATACAAGTTATTTTGGAACTGTGTTATAGGACTGATCAACCCTTCCACGTTTGTCATCAACCACAACCACCACAGGAACATCAGATTGGGGTATTTTACTTCAGTACTAAACTGAAGTTTGGAACATCTGGACTGGATTCTGAATAATTCTAATTTTCTAATGAATGGAAACATTTTAGAAACATTTTATGTCACTATTTAATTTTTTTAATTTTTTCAAATTTTTTAAAAATTTTTCAAAGGGACAGATGTATTGCTTTTTGTTGGTTTGCTGGAAATTTGGTCTAATGCATCGAGGCAAGTGGGTTCATTAGTTATGTTTTAGTGCCTGTTAATATGTCTTGAGACATACAAAGCACCTGCATGGGGCTGGCAGATACCTTACATGACCTGTGGGATGGAGCCAGCCCCATCTGAAGGAGCAGCAGCAGCCCTTGCTTTCAGCGAAGCGCAGCCAAGGTGACAGCAGTAAACAAAACGGAACAAAGGAGTTCAACGTGAGAACTAGTGTGAGATGTTTCAAGTATCCCATGCAGCAGGATTCTGGGATGTAGTTGCTTTTGTTTCCCATTTTTTTAAATTCCTTTGTACTAATAATTCCTTTACAAGAATAATGGAAGCTAACTGTTTATCACCTCAGCTTGTTTTTTTCTTATTAATATTCTGTGAACCATCCCAAGTTTGATATTTAGTTATGGCTGCTGCTTTTAATGACCCAACTCTACTGCCTTTTTTTTTCTATCTATTTATGTTGTCTGGTCATCAGATGTGAGGTATGAGCTAAATGCTATTCTTCCTATCATCAGAATGATCCGGAACAAAATCACTTCTGTACAGAGGTATTCAAGCAGAAGTGGCTAATGGGGTAATTTGACAGCACTAAGATTACACAAGATACAGCAAACATGATTTATTTAATACGAATTACTATTCATGTGCAAGGAATGAAAGATACCATTAACACTGAGTTAAATATGCAGGAGTGCTAGTTTTTTTTAGTTTTTTTTTTGATAAACAGGATTGGAAACAGAATCTTTCCCATTTACAATTTGGGAAATCTACTATTTACAAGGATTAATTTTAGTAAAAATCAGCACTTTATAATATCTCCCCATATTCTGAGAGAGACTGAGAATTCTGGGCTCTTGTATTACAGTGCTGATATGCTTTTTGAATTAACTCATTAACTTTTCATCTTAACAATATGCTATTTGAACTACAGCAGTTATTCCCATTTCTCAGAGTTTGATGGAAGAAATTGTGGCATACTTAACCATTGAGTTCCTTTGTACATTAAGGGACAGCTAAAATAAATGTCTCAGTGAAGTATCACTCGTGGTGAGGATGTTCTGGCAAGGCGTATCAGCTGGGGCAGAGAATCAAGTCCTGATGACTGTTCTAGAAACTAGTTGCTTAAGTACCCTGAATTGATGAGAAGGATTGTGAATAAAGCTACAGTCATCATGTATTGTCATTGCATGGCAAAATGGGGAGACTAAGAATGTCATTTAATCATTTTTTTTAATGCTGGTTAAAGTATCGGTGGCTACTGGCAATTGAGCTCCATGTAACCAATTTGTTTTGTATATTTTTTTCCTAATGGAAAAACTTCTTACTGTTAACAGTTATTCTTCAGCTCTATGAGGCTGTAAGTGGATTTCTTAGATTTAAACAATCTCTTCAGACTGAAGTGCATCATTTTTCTGAGGCAGAACAGCACTTCGTAAAGGTGGAGAGTGTTGCAATACCAGAAGTATTTTGGTGTTTGGTGTGAAATTTGCTGTTATATAGAACATAGCAAAAGGGTGACTGTTGATACATAGCTTATGAAGGAAACACTGTCTTGTGAAATGTTGCGATTAGGGAAATAAGATCTTCTGCAAGGAACTGGGAAGGTGCATCTTTACAGTAATACCTTAGTCATAAATAACAAGTTCTGTTGGAGCAGAATCATGACTATCGGAAAGGAAATAGTTGTGTTTGTAACTAAGCTTTATTACAACTGGAAGTCATAAAGTAGTGACAAAGGCACCGCTGGAAGCTCTTGGGTATTGTTTTAATTCCTGTAGCCATGATTAATTCTGCTCACCTTTCTTCTGCAGATTTTTCCTGGAAGAATTTCCTGGTTAGAATATTTGTTCTTGGTAAATGGTTTCCATTTACAGTATTTTGAGTGATTAAGACTTACTTTTCCCTCCCCTCAATTACCTTCCACAAGCGTACTTAAAATCCCTCATCAGCAGTAGTTGTATTGTTCTTTTTTTTTTTTTTTAAAAAAAAAAAAAAAGATTGAATATTTTCCCATTAGCAAATTCAGTGATTTCTTGACATGTTTCATCTTAATTTTTTGTAATGGGTGTTCATTTTTGCTGTATCCTTTTCCCATCATCCTGTGTTGAGATACTTGTACTTGGACATTAGTGTTTTCCTTTCCTGTAATGAACAAAGTAAGGAACTCTTCTGTCTCACAAACTGATCATTGGAAGCTTTGTACTTCAAGGACAGGAGTGCTGCAAGAAATAAAACGTTACGTAGCTTATAAAAGAAACAAAATGTGATAAATTTGGACAGATTACGGCAAAATATCCAGAGTGCCCTCATGAGATATTGGCAAAACTCAAATTGAAGGCATACTTCCCTCTCTGATTATTCACCCCTCACCCCTTTATTTTAAAAAGTGTTCTATATTATATAGCTGAGTATGCTTGTCCTGTTTTAATGATGTAAAATGTTAACATGGGTAGGTGTGCTACCACCTGAACTCGAGAACTCACTGACTCCTACTTGCTGTAACGATTTAAATTCTTATGTATGGAATTTTTAGGAAGCTTCATCTTATTTGTGTATACCAGCTGAAAGCATTTCCCTCCTGTTTATATTCACATTAAGTGAACTGAATCATGGAAATGCTCTGCAGTTCAGTGCAGAATTCAAAATGCTGATTTAGAGTGAAGTCTAATACAATAACCACCTGGGTATTGCATACACAGGAAGCTGTTCTTTAGAACAGCGATGAAGAATGCAAGGTTGAAAACTACTGTATTTTTGTGAATCCATACACTTTCTTGATAGTTTTAATTATAGATTTTTTCTTATTTATCCACATATTTAATGAGTGATTTTGCTATTTTAACAAATACACTACAATTAATATATTGTCAAAATAATAATAATATTACCCTAATCAGCTGGACAGCAATATTTAAGTATTTCATTATTCTGGAATTTGAAATCATGATCGGCAGTCCTGACTCTTTATATTTACTATTAATATATCCCTGTATGTTTATATGACAATAGTGTCATAATGTAAATTCCAGCTTTACAAACCTGTTCAAAATCCTGTTTATAAGTAGCTATGGCTAATATATACACACAAAAAATGCAATGTATATGTGTTTTTTTCTTTGGAGAATTTGAAGATGAATACGTGCAAATACCAAGAAAACTCTCTAAGACAGCCTTATGTGGGAGTCGGTGTAAGCCAAGGAAACACGAAAAAGGGATGTCTATTCTGCCTTGAGTGCTAAAGAAGTGATGAGCATTAACTTGCTATAAAACAATGGAATGACAGTCATGCTTTATTTTTCACCTTTCCTATTATGCATGATGCTACAGCAAGCGAAGAATTCTGAGTAAGGGGTGCTGTGAATCTGGAATTTATATGGAAATTATCAGCTAAACTCTTCCAAAATGATTTGAAGAAAGCAAGCAGTGTTTCTAAAATAGTACTAAAATACCAAAGTCCTTTGAACTAACTTGCTTTGCTGCTTGTTTGTCTGCCACAAGATTATTATTAAGATTCTTCCTGAAAGACCACACTGAAACTCAATAGTTTTTCAGTGTCTTTTATGGGAAATGATTGAATGGGCACAGGAAGAGAAAGATAACGGCATTGCTGAAAAATCTGTCAAGCCTAAACAGAGGTTCTCAGAAACAACTGCTTGCAATTGTTGTATTGTTGATTGCTTTTTCCATTCTGTTCCCTAGTATTATTCAATGTTTCTGCTAGTGCAAACTCTAAATGTAAAATCATGATGAATGCCTTAGGATTGGTGCATTTACACATAATTACCCCTTGTATATGAAACTTTTAAATGCTTTTCTGATTCTTAATTTCACTCCGCTGTTGGCAAAGTATTGTCTTTTTTGTTCCTTTTGTTTCTTGTACCTTATGCAGGGAGCCTGTACACTGTACTTTTCCAGAAACTATTATCTTGATTCTGATCTGACCTCAGAATTGCAGCTTTTAGGAAGTAAATTATGTGACATTGAAAATAAAAAGTTAAACATGCATTTGATGCTTGCAAAAACTTGGAAAAAAAAAAAAGTTTTGAAAACTGAGCAGGATTAGAATGCTGCTTTCGTAAGCATGGGACTTTTTTCGTTCAGAAATTACCTATGTGGAGATGGGTATGGTGTGCTTACTTAGAGTAAATCTTTCTCTTTTAAATTACTGACGTAAAATAACTGCAACAAATAGGGATCCACCCTACGCAGGATATGCTTCTAGAATCCCAATTCTTATATAATCATCCATCCTTGGAGGTATTTAAGAGATGTGGGGCATGGCATTAAGGAATGTGATGTAGCAATGGGATTCGATAGGTCAGGTTGGCGTTTGGACTTGCTGATATTGAAGATCGTTTCCAACATAAACAATTCTGTGATTTTGTTCTGTGATCTTCTGAAGAGAAATTGATTATCAGCTTGGATAGTTTGATTCCTTCAGTGTTAAAAGTCAGTAAGTTTTTAGACTTCTGTGTAATGACTGTAAATAGTTCTTAACGGTGGTCAGAAAAAGCTGCCAATTTCTAGGTAGTGTTCTGGGGCTTGAGCCGGATCTATAGAATTCAATCACCTGGAGGTGAAATCAGTGACAGTTCCCTCTGAAATGGCAGTGTGCTATAAAAATATCTAGCTATTCTTGTCTTAAATCCCTACCAAAAATGGAACTACTTCAGGCTTGACATCTTTCCCTCAGCTCAAAATTGGTAAAATGTAATGAACTGCCATTTCGTGTTGACACAGGTGTAGGACAAAAATAAATGTATTTGTGCTTGCAACTGTGAAAAAATAATATTCATGTAATGCACAAAGATTTAGCACAAGCGAAATCTATTTTGGGATTCCCCCATCTACAGCAAGAGGGCAGATTTCAATTTCAATTTTCAGCTCAGCTGTCCTGCACAGAAGCCAGTCATTCAAATGTTGTTTGCTATCCCACCAGTTACTTTGGTAACTTGTTGTGGGTTGAGTTTCAGTACTCTCTTAAAATAAATTACAGCAAGAAATGATCTATTTTCATGGTGATCTGCTTACCAGAACAACTGAACCATAGATGGTTCATCAAATGCATCTAAAGGTGTTATATGGGGGCAGGAGAGAAAGGGAGTGGGAAACTCTTAAGCTGGGTGAACTGACGAAGAAATAATACTTATTTAGCTGTATTTTTATTCATGTCTTCCAAATGATTCAGTCATTTCACATTTTTATGGCACTTTGAAAAACTATTGATTTTCAGTGTGGCCTTTGAGGAAGAAGCTTAATAATCTTGTGCGAGCAAAACGAGCAGGGGTATGGGCACTCCAAGTTCTAGGGCCATGCATTCAGACAGATGAGTTTCTTTTGAATGTTTAGCCATTCTGAGTTCTGGTCATTTTACTGAGTGAGGACAGTGCCCTTGGAAAAAGGTGACCTTGTATTTCATATAGTCATAAACACAGAAGTTTGGAGGCTGACACAAGCTGTTGTCTAGATATATTTTAGGAAAGTTCTGCATCCAGTCCTATATGATGCAATTTTATGTCCTATTCTACCATGTGCAGTTACTGCAGTTTGAAATAAATGTTTACATTTTGACAGCACTAGAGAACATGTTGAGCCTTTATGAGCTTGTTCTTTAGCTTCCCAGGAAATCTGTCTGCCATCGCCTCTTGACTCGCAACTTGACAAGTTCTTTTGTTAAATGTCACTTCTGTATGGACTGCAAAGAGTCCCTCCTGGATTTTCTTTTATCAAGGGCTGTTATTTTCAGCTATTGGGTCAGAAAACATTATGTTTTCAGACAGCGTGAGTTACCTGCAGTTGCACAGATGATAACTGAAGGAGTCTGTACGTATGGTGGCCAAGGAAGTAGTGCTTAAATATTTCCATTCAGGAAACATTTGCATGAAAACACACTAGGACTGTTGCTGTAAGATTGTCTTAGACCTGGTAGTGCATCAAGCAATGGATCTTGCTTTGGACTGGGGGAGTAATAAGGAGGGAAAGGGTTTTTGTAATATTTTGAGCAGTTCGGCCTTCATAGGAAAGAAAACAAAGTTGTGCTTCATGTTTATAGACCTCCTCTTGCTGTAGGGAATTGTCCAAGTGAAACTCTGTTTGAAGGAGAGGGCTACATTTTTTTTGTGTGTTTATCTACATACAATAAGAAACTGCTGTTGTAGAATTTACCGTTCCTGCTCTAGAAACAGATTAAACTAGTAGCAAGGAACATTATGGCATGAAAACCGGCTGTGCTGTCAGAGGTGGTTTCCTGAGAGTTTGCACTAGATTTACGGGTCTGCAAAGAGGAGCTGAAAAAGCAACCCTGTCATGACAGTTGTTTCATGGGAAGAAGGGCGAGAAATTGTAAGATAATTTGCAAACACATGCTTCAGTTTAAGAATTAAATCCATAAAACATGAGCTCTGTTCTGCAGAATCTTTGCACAAGCAGTCTTGCTGAATCAGGCCAGCTCCTCCTATATAGTTACAGTAGGACTGTCTGCTTTCTCCACTGTTGTGGTGAGGATGGAAGCTTCTCCTCCTTTGAAATAAAAACAGGGCAAACCTTTTGTGGATCTGGAATGCATTGCATGGGTGCAATCTTGTACAGCCCCAGAAACGAAACAAAATAAATTGATGTAAGCACTTTTCTACCAAAGGCACTAGTAGCTATTCCAAAAACATTTCTTTCACTTTAACAGATGGCTTTCTGTCTCCCTTGTGATCACAAGCCCATTGATTGTTCCTTGTTTCCCACCCTAACAGCTGTTTCCAAACACAAAGTATTGTGTAAGAAACCCAAGCATGTTTATTTAAAAATGTATATATCAGTGGCTCCAAGTGCCATAGATGTCCTTTGTTTGAGGTAGTTTAATTTGTGGCTAACTTCTTGCAGATCATCAGGTGCTACTGTGTATAACCGCAATTTAATTTATCTCAATGGTTGTAGAAGATCGATGGCTTGGTTTCAGGCAGAAGAATAACGCATGGAACTATTTACATTTATGGAAGAATGAGGTGCTTACCAAACTGTTTTTTAACTAAAGTAGATGTCTCCTGGGACAGTGGTTATGTAATTCTTTCAATTGGTGATTATCTTGGTCTTGAGGAATAGGAACTCAAGAGAAAAAGCCTGGTGAAAGGGGCCTTCACCTATCTAGAATGATGATGCAAGGACTACAGCAGCTCAGACAGCATTGTGTTTCTGCAAGTGGTTTTGAGTCTAGATCTTGAATCCAAGCATGGGTGGTAGAAGGTAAGCGGTAGGACCACAAAGAAAGTCAAATTGCTAACTGAACTAGTATATATCAGCTTTTGTCTGCGTGACTTGCTTTCTCTATCCATTCTGACGTTTTTCCTTATAATGCAGCCTGTCAGTACATGTTGCTATTAAAATCATTTTCCTGATTTGCCATGTCTGTTTCAAAGCTTTCATATGCTTTTTGTAGTTAAAAAAAAACGAAAACAAAAACAAAAAAAAAACTACTTCTGGCTGCCTCCTGCCCAGAACCAGCAAACTGAAACCCCATACTGAACATTCGCCATAAAGGGTGAAACATCCATCCAGCACTGTGGGAGATTTCCCATTTAAAAGAAGAATCAAGTATTGTTCGGTGCATTTGATTTCTCTCCTACCTGTCAGATTGTGCTTCCCTTTTCAGGGTTCACTATACAGTGAAGATGGCAAGCACTATGTGGTGGTAGGTTAATCCTAGTGTACGTACATGTCGTGGCTACTGTCAGTAATTCAGGGAACTGCCAGTAAAAGGTAAACTTTCTCATTAATGATTTCCACAGGACAGCGAGGAGGGCTGTAGAATCAGCTAAGTGTCCTAGGTAGCAAATGACCCATAGCTCATGTTGAAGATATTTCTGTCACTGCAAGAAGCACGTCTGCTTCTGAAGAGCTGTTTATTCATCACTTCAGGTTTTGGTAACAAAAGCTTCCAAATGCTGGGAGGAATGTGTCAGCCAAAGGAAAGCCTTGCTGAACATCAAGGAGTTGCTCTAAGCACATTGTTGTGAGGAAAGTTGCTGAGTGAACCACAAGAGGAGTGTAATCTTCTAAAGAAAGCACGAGATGAACTAAGTATGAGCAGTGCAGTGGTGGTTGTCTTCGCTGGAATCGTGTGGGAAGGGCAGTTCATGAACTCCTCTCTAAAAGCATGTTAAAGTTCTAGGAGGTAGTTCCATGGTATTCTAAGTAGATGCTAGACCTTTAAAATCTCGATTCATGTATGTTTTCCTAATACTGATGTGATTCAAGATAATAATTGACTTCTGTAATAGCAAAACTATGAAAACTCTTAACTTAAAGTCAGCTGAAAAATCACATCCAAGGGAAGAAAGTGCTCGGAAGAAATGTTGAAACCTGATACGGAATTCTTTTGGAAAAACAAGTGGAAAATGACAGTAATAACCTAAATTGTTACATGCCTTGAAGGAAAAAATCCTGTAATCTCATGTGAAAGGGTTGCAGGTTCTCAGTGATTTTGTTAACCACAGTGTGTTATTTATAGTGATCTGATACATCTTAGTCTGTAAGAAAGCTAGGTTGGGCAATGATCTAGCTCACATTTCACGTTCTATTTTTTAGCTTTGATATAAGCACTTCTTGGACAAAACTTCTCTGTGCTCTTCACAGTTCAGCACTGCAGTCTGTACCATGCAGATTACTTCCTGCTCTGGATTTCTCAGAAATCAGTGGTATTCTGGGGAATTCTTTGTTGTTCTGTTGTGATGATTATTATTATTTTATGTTATTTTTTTAGAATTATGAATATTCCTGAAAACTGGCTGTTGCCCACTTAAAAGAGCAGGAGGGAAAATGTTAGATGATACATCATGAGTGTTGGAAAACACCATTGCCTGATCTGATTTAAATCTGAGTTACAGATTGTAGAAGATACTGTAAAAAATAAAAATAAAAAATTGGATGGACAGAGCACGAAGTAAGACAGCCGAAGATCACACTCCTTTCTTGTTCTACTGTATCTGCTAGCTTTGGCTGCTGCACAATAGCAAAACTATAGGGGGACATATAATACAATGTGTTAATATATGTATATGTGCAGGCCTTTTAATTGTGAACCTATAAAATAGCATTTGCTGTGTATTTTCTCGATAAGAGAAGACGTTAGTGTTTAATAACTAAGAATCAGGGAAAATTTCTATTTTCATTGCCCTCTGATTATACTTGATCAGTCAATTTCATGATAGAATATCAGTATTCATTTACACAGGGAGACAGTGCAGTGTGCTCTGCAGACGTAACCAGGTAGACTGTGGAGAGCTAGTTTTGTGCAAGAGGTCAAATTGGATTTTAGTGCAAAAAAAACAGGGATCTAAGTGCCTTGCTAGCACTCCTTTCCCAGATGGCAGTGTGCTGCAGGTCTTTCTGAAATACTTTCTGAAATTGCATCTTTAAGGGGTAAAAGTACACAAATCATCATATCTGAAGAGGGAAGGAGGTAAAGTGAGGAAATTAATAAAAATCAAAAGTCAAAAAAGTCAAAAGTCAAAGATTGAATTGGCTGGAGAGAGGGAGTTGTGGAGGAATGAGAAAGGAATGAATGCAAGACTGTTAGGAAAGAAGAGAATGTTACAATGAAAGGATTTGAGCAAATATTAGACTGAAAGACAAAAGAACACTGTTAGAATAAATGCTTTCAGACACTGTATAAATGTTCTGTTTTCAGATTGGAGAAAGTTAGGTTTGTGAGAAGGTGGATGAAATCCAGTACCAGCATTAGGCTTGATTATTGAAATTTTGTGAAGTTCCTACTGCAGTAAAAAAGTTGGTGTAGGCTTTGTCTTCAAAGTTTTTGTTCATTTTTAACTAAACATTTTCCTTATGTTAAGGTGTGTGATCCATGAGTAATGTGTTGTATATACCCCAAACTGACCTGCTTTGACTGTGCAAACTGTGTTTTAGAATGTTTTGTATAATTTAACCTGTGTTTCCTTGTTCATGGATCAGCACTTGTAATTAGCGTGTTTTGAGTAAGACGCATTCAGATTATCAGGCATCTGAGATGAAGAAGGTACATCCTCTGGGCCACCAGATGGAGTTAACACCACTTTGCAGTATTCTCTCTTTCCCTTTCTGTAGGTGAACTCTTAGAAGCTAATTACAAACTGGTGAACATTGTCCTATCTTGCAGGCTTTGCTGTAGCCCAGTGCATAAATCAGCACAATCCATCACCACTCTCATCACCTTCCAGTGGCAGTGGGAGTACGGAGCGCTGTGATTCAGTGACTGCAAGCTCAACTTCCACTCCATCTGCAGCACAGAGCCCATCAGGTATTAAATCACAATTTTCAGCATAGTCACCAAGGGATGTAGAGTATTGTAAATGTTACTGAAAAATTAACTTCCTGTGTTATCAAATTAAATACAGGGTAGGGGTTTGTTTTCAGATCGCCTGATCATTTACCTAAGCTGGTTAAATTGTGGTGCAATTTTTAATGATCTATTCAGCTTTTTGGAACTCCTTATCCACTGTATACATCAAGTGTTCTTAAATACTGGTGAAATTCATCCTGTTGTCTGATTTGTCTCCCAGCACATATGATTTGAAACAGTTTTTTGTTTAAACAGAAATACTGTTTTTGCATAAACTCATGCTGTTGTTTGTTTGCCCTAATGAATAAGTTCATCTCCACATAAAACGTCTTTATGAATTGGGCAACACTGGCTTTCAGTCAGTTGTATAATCATATGCTTATCTGATACTTCCGTTAATTTTTAACAAGAGGCCAAATATGAGACACTTTGAAATAGCTGTAGTTATTTAGGATTCTAACGCCACACAGAGGAATGAAATGCCTTCACTCTTTTTTTTTTTTTTTCCTGTAGTGGTTCTGGGGAATCCTGTAATGGTATTTGTTTTTAAATACAAATGGTATGTGAGGTAGAGAACCTCCAGCTGGAGGGTAAGCAAGAAGTAAATTCTGAAGGGTGCATATTGAAATGCTTTCAGTCTAGAGCTGACCCTACTCTAACTCTTTTTGGTTATTAAAAATAGATTCGCAAAAACTTCTCAAACAGCCCCTTCACTTTGGCAGTCACTTGCAGTGTTGATCACTCTTTGAAATGGTTGTTATGGTTCCCCCATTAAGATGTACCATTTTGCCTTCATTATGAAGTTTTATGCTGATAAAGCTTTTTTGCAGTTTTACAGGAAATGATGCAATCTTTGTTAGGCATTTAGTGTTTTGTAGGTCATGAAATGCCTTAGTTTCACTGAACACTGTCAGGCGATCAGTGTACATTTTATGTCTGAAGTGACTATCCTTACAAGAAGTACCACTGGAAAAGGGTAAGCAAAAGCTGCTTATCAAGTATATGAACAGTTTGTAAAGCATTCTAGCATCCAGTTGTTATAAAACACGTTACTGTTATAGACTAACATATAGTGAAAATACTCTTGCAATATGTGCAACTCCAGATTGAAATTCAAGGTATTTTTGTAATGCAATCCATTGAAAACTTTGGAGGGATCTCATTTTATTTTCTCCGCTGGCAAGTGATCACTGTTATCCAGACCCTCTGAAGACTAGATAGATACGTGGACATTACACAGAGAAGTGGTATGATTTATCAGAAGTCTCAATATAGGTTGGCATTAAAGACAGAAAGTACTTGTTTCACTTACATGTTTCACCCTAGCTGTGTAAGAAAGGCACAGCTACTATGTCCTTCGCTGTATTTCAATCCTCTGAAAGGTGTCTGCAATTTTCGAAGAGAAAACTGTGGTAAAGGAAATAAAAGTAGTTTTAAAATTCTAGCTGCTGTTGTAAGCAACATGTTAGTTCATAGAATGTAATATGCAGCAAGACACATACTTCAGACAGAGGTCTTTAAAGTACATGTAATCTGACTTCTGTGAAGAGCTGAGTAAATTCGTAGCATGCGATTCCTCATCTAACATATTTTAATTTAAAATAAAAGTTTTGAAATGCCTGGTTCCAGTCTGCACTTTACCAATTCAGTTGCATGAATGGTCCACATTTAGTGTGACCTTCATCATGAAGCATGTTCAAAATGCCACACGTAATTCAGGAAAACAGTCTTTGGTATTATTTTTTTTTTTGGCACAGGACCTGGGGACATTGATAGATGCTTTAGGAAAACTAGTTGTGACGATACAGTTCTGTGCCATATCACTGAGGGGGTAGGTAGTAACCTTCAGCAAAGTCAGTGGAAATTAATGTGAGAATGTGCTTCAGCTACTTTAATGCCAAGTCAACAACTCTTATTAACCTGATGCAGGGATGAGTTTTGAGCTAAGCTCTTGGATTCTTCAAAACTGCTCTGTTCATCTGAACTGAACTACTAATGTAGTTGCAGTCAATACTGAACAAGTAATGTTTTAAACAGGTAACAGCTGAGTAGCTGACAGTGCCTCTAGGTCCTTAGTGCAGACTAGAGAGGATGCCAAAATCGCCAAGGCTCTGGTGCACGGTGTTGGGGATGGGGGACAGGGCAGTGGGATGTCTCTAACCCATGTAGGTGCTTTGACACTTTTTGCTGATCTTAAGTATCAAAGCAATTTATGCTGATTCTGGTCTGTTCCTGAGAATTGTTTCTACATTAACTAATTTGACCAGTTTAATGCAAACTTGTAATGAATATTCTCCCTTCTGTAGTATTTATATGTAACTATGGTCTATACTATAACCTGCTGCCAGGAGCACAACCATGAAAGAGGGAATCTGTTTGGTTTGTCCAGACAACTGTTCTGCAGGCTTGTGCCTGAACAGAAGTATGCTGCTGAAAAATAAGTGACAGTGTCTTGATATGAGCGCTTACTGACCACTCAGCTGAGTTGCTGAAATAATTGTTTGTATTTCTCTACTTCAGTGTGAAACTAGGCGACTTTTCCCCTAACCTGCCTTATTCTGCTGTGAAGTAGTAGAGGAGGCTTGCATGAAGGTCTTTCCCAACCTAATGATTCTGTGATTCTTAATATGAAGTGACAAGACAAGAAACATTGTCACCTCCTTCCAGGAGGAAGAAATAAGTAGCTGATTAACAGCAAGCAGTTACCAAGATTTGTTTTATGCCCCGAGGTAGCACTTGAATGCTGCTACCATCTGTCATGTAAGAGTCCCTTCTCATTTCCCATTCTATTCTAAACACGCACATGAACACAGGTGTGTTTCCTATCCCTTCTGCCTTCCCTTCTCCCATGTTTCTTCTAGCAGCTAAACAGGTTGCTGACTGTGAAGAACATGCTAGGTTTCTCAAGAACTTCAGTGAAGAAGGCCAACTAACAAAAAAGGAGAGATGGATAATTGAATGTCGTGGAAACTACCTCAACTATCTTCTTTAAGGACAACATCTTAAACCATGACAGCTGCTTCTGCTGTAAACTTGTAATTACTACTACTGTCCTAAGCTGCTGTCTGTTGACAGATTTAGGCTGTTCAACGTTTGATATATCTGAGATGGTACTTATAATCTTCACAGAAATCTTCCAGGGAACAAGATTTGGAGCATGGAGTGACTTTACATAAAACAGTGATAGATGAGAACAAAATAAAGACAAGTTGCATATTTGTTAGTTGAGGAAAAAAAATAATATAAAATATAAAATTTAGTGTGTGTATATATATATATATATACTAAAAATAGTATATATTGAAAAATAAAAGAGGTTTTGAAAATGTAACACTGTCTTAATGCAAGAACGAAGTGTAACTGAACTAACATAGAACCACTTGGCTGAACATGTTTCATTTGCTATAAGAGAACAATAGTTGCATCAACTGCTTTGTCACAAGTGAAATAAACTTTTATAATTCCTGAATCCTACATAGTAACTGCCACAATACCTTGTGGCACAGAAGTTTTAAAGCCTGACAGCTCCCGCATATCTGGCAGTTAAAATTAGCCCTCTGTTCCTTAAAATAAAAAAAGGAGAAGCCATCCCTTAAAGAAAGGAGTGTCTCTAGCAAGACAGAAAAAGTACTGCCAGGTTTTGCAAATGCTGCTATCCTGTTAGGTATTTTTTGTTGTATTTACAGTCTCTTTTTAATGAACACATACATTTGAAACGTTGCTGTGCCTAGGGTAAAACTGTTCTCTTGCTAGGCAGACTTCATAAGCTTCTAAGCTTAGGATACGGTCTTGCCTTGGCTGCACTTGCTGGAACCATGCACTTCTGGAAAGTACTTATTTTTATATAAGCCAAGGATTAAGATAAAGAAGCTGTTACTGTAAGTTAGCAGTCTTATATATATGTAATGTCATACACAATTTATTTCATCACTTTTTAAGTTGCCTAAAGCTTTAAAATGCAATTGGCTTCTATACTTAAGAAAATGTTTACACAGGAGCAATGGATATTGAGGACTTGAGAAAGCATTGATCTTCTATGTCACTTAAGCCATATTTCACACTTCTGGCAGATATTAATGGGAAATGGTCTAAAATAAGCACAAAGAGCTGTCCCCTGTTGCAGAAAATAAATTGGATACCAGTCTATAAAATAAAATACATGTATTCCAAAGAGAGAGTGCTTAAGAACAGAGAGCCTGTGAGAACAGTGCCTGTGATCTTACTGAAACCATCACAATTTCCTCTATGATCAGTAATGTAAACGTGTTGTGAGCTGTTCTCCAATGGGAGTAATTTTCTAATTAGCTGAGGAAGTACTTATGTTTCTAGAAAGTTTCTTTCCATGAAACTTTCTACACACCAGGCATCATCATCTTAACTGCTGTTATCTTTTAAAGTGCTGCATTTGGCTTTGTTATAATCCAAATGTAATACTTCACTTTCACATCTTAGATTAGTAGTGCTGAGCAGTCTGAAGTAGTCACCTGCTCAGGAGAACACCTCATGTAATGTATTGCCAATTGGAATCAGAATAATACTCTATTGCCAGAACATGCAATGGAGAGGTTTTCCTAAGGTTTTCAGAGGATGTGAGTAGATCATAATGCAAATGCATACCAGTCTTGTGTCAGTGTAAGTGCTGTCAGAATTGCCAGATGTAATCCAAACTGCATTATGTACATATCTAGATAGGTAAGCAAAAATAACTTCATGTAAGCTCACTTGTTCCTAAATAAATGAATGAGTTAATTCTTCCAGCTGCAAAAGTACTTCAAAAACTTAAAAAGACTCAGGTGTCAAATTATGTGCAAGATACCAGCAGTTACGGATGTGTCCTTGTCACTTGTTCTTGTTGCTACTCTAACATTTATCCTTTGTCTTCATTCCAGTTTCCCTTCCTTGTTTCATTGTTAAAACCTTGGTATGATATATTGATGTGTTTTCCTCTAGTAAGGTCTGGCAGGAAAGGACGACGGCGGGTGTTTAGTCTGTCGGAGGCTGACAGTCACGGTGGACACTGGGTTTAGGTCTTCAAGCAGCAGCTGCAACCGAAACTCACGCAATATCAAATCAGGCAGGTTCCTCCCTAAGATTTGAAAAGCCCATAACAGTTAATAGAGCATACTTGGTTTCCATGCTTGCAGCAGTGACAGCAAGGTAGGAAACTGAAGAAAAGCATCATAAATATTTGACTGTACTGGTTTTGGGGAGAATTGTGCAGCAATAATTAGCTGTTTCTGAAAGTCCTACCTACAGTTTCTCCCATATTTCTTGGCTGTCTTGCCAAAGACTGAAGTTCTGCTTACTGCCAAATGATCTATCAAGCCTCCAGCTTCAAAGCAGCTATGTCTTCATCTGCACAGGGGCAGCTATGGCTGTAGTGGAATTTAGCAAGAACAGGCTTCAGAATGGACAGTAATGCAGGTAGCTGACTGGCAGCAGGAAATCTATTTATAACTCGGGTAAAATGAAGAAGTGTTCAGCATAAGACTGTCCTTGGACTGTGATGATACAAGCTAGTTTTTTTTCTGTCATTACATTTGGGCAGATGGCTTTATGGACTGTTTAATTGTCTGCCTGAAGGAGTGGGGAAGGGAAGTAGATACAGAAAGGATGGAAATAGACCTCATACTAGATTGTCACTTACAATCTAACAAGTTAATCTACACAAATACAATCTATACAAGTTAACGTGTGTTAACTTGAATCTAATTTATATTTTTTACCTCCATGGCATAAGCATTTTTTATTCTGTTAATACTACGTAAACATCCTTTCTCATTTTTAGACTTTATTTTGTGTCTTTTCCCTTAGTGTGCTGTTACTTATATTTTTGTTATCCTTTCACAGTATATTGCTGTACAGTTTAAGACATTTTTCTGTAGACTGTATTCATTCTTACCTCTTTCTTTTCTTTTCTGTCTTCTTTCCCTAATGACCATCATAACATAAGTTAATATAACAGAAGTGGAGCGATTTTCTTCTATAGTGTTACCAAGGTTATTTTTACAGGAGTGTTGGGAGGGGAAAAAAAAAAAAAGTTGCTAAGCCCACCACAACCAAAGATAGCTGGTAATGTCCAGTGTCTTGCAAAACAATGCACTGTTTTTTAATCTTGTTTGATACTTAAATTCCATATCTGGCTTTGTTGTTTTTTTTTGTGCCTGAGCATTGCTGCTTAAACTCATGTGAGTTGGGGAGAAGTAAATAGAAATATTTTTTCCCATATTAGATGATAACTCCTTGATATTTAAGAGTAAAGTATGTCTTAGTGATTAGTGAAAACGACATTTATTTTTGTTCCTTCTATTCAAAGTGAAATGGAAAGTGAAATTTGAATGGAACCAAGCGTTAGGGGTCTAAGTTTTTTTTGAAAGCTACTTAGTATTTTTATGTCCAGTATAGATAGAAGTTCCAAATAACGGGTAAGGAACTTAATGTCCTAGTATATTGGGTGTCTTGAAACTTTTTTGAATTAGTAGCTTGGTAACTATCCAGATTTTAGAGACAGATGTTTTTTTAATAAGCCCTTCTTGAGATTTTTTTCTAGCTAGGGCACATCTTCTTTTCAATTGTTTATCTCAGTTTCAAAGACTCAGAGAATTCAGGTCATACATAAATGTGTTTATCTATTTGGATCCTTTTCTGAATTGTCTGAGTTCAAAAGGCTTTCAAATTTTGAGGCTCAAAGATTTCCTTATTGGTAATCATTGCTCTGAAATGATGTATTCAGTTAAGTGGGAGATGTTGTACATGAAAACTTACTACATCAAGAAGGTGCTCTTTTTTTAATACCTCTTTATTTTCCAAATTATCGTTCTAAGATGCTAGATCTCTGTACTCCATTTAGTTTCCTTCATCTATAGTCTGATTATTTATTTCTTTCTGTCATTATATCCAAGAGATAGGGGAGATAACTCATCTAGCGCAAGCTTATAGCTCCAGTTTCAAGCTAAGTATACACCTGAAGTGCCCATTGATCCCTGAGAGTCTGGTCACAAAGATGCAAGTGCCACTCTCATAGTCCAGAAGGGATAGTATATTGTAAAACAGTAGCAAGAGCTGTTGACCTTGTCCAGAATATTATTTTTTTTCCCTCGTTTTATATTGATACTTGCTTTCTGCCCCTACAAGGACTAAGTGGCAGTTGGCTACTCCCTGGTTGTTTTGGCAGTAACGCTGTGCTGGGTTACAGCATATCTGTCCCTGCTGCTGTTTAACGAGCAGTTCTGACAGCAACTAATGGAATATTGAAAGTAGGGGAGAGAGAGAGAGAGACTGCTACTGCTATCAATAATAAATAAAACAGACAAAATAGCATAGAGCTCTGCTTTTGTATTTTCTATTTATAAAATACTGTAGCTGAAATACTAGATGCTCAGTTTGTTCTGCTTTTACATTTTCTGATATGTTTTTATCTTTTTTTTCTGAATGCATTTTCAGACTTTTAGATATAAACTTTATCAACACCAGATTTTTTTTAGGTAGTCATCTTTCAAATATTTGTTTGCTTTGTTGTATTGAGAAGGGAGACGCTTTAATAGTCATTTATATCCTACGTGGAAGGATATATCATATATATCATATCAGAAGAACATGCAAGTCTGTCAGGATTTCAATGAATGAAAGTTATGAGGAAGTCATTCTCCCAAAAGGAACGGCTTCTCAGTGCAAGCCTTGCATCACGTTCCTGTTACCAATCACCACATTTTCACTAAAACTTCTTGATAGCCCAAAAAAACCCTTGCAGTTACTTTGAATTTTTCCTTATTTTCAAAAATAACTAGTGATGTCCTTTTTGTTTAAAGAGTTTGTTTTCTTTAAAATAAATAAATAAATAAATCTAAGTTTCCTTTTCCTTAAAGGGAGAAGCTTTAGCCACAGATTCAGCAAAAAATGAAATCAAGTGATTTTCTGAAGTGAGAATACATCTTTGGGGTTATCTTACCAGAAAGGTTTAAAAAAAAAAAAAAAAAACTGTCTCTCACTGTTATCTTACTGATATCTTACTGTTGATACCTTACTGATATCCATTCCATTCTAAGCTCTGTTTTTCTTTTCTTCTTCCTTATATTCATGTGCTTTTTTGTTTGTTTTACAGGAATAATTGGAATCATATTGAAACAGAAATATTCTAAGGTCGTCATTGTGCATTAAAAAACAGAATCTAATTCTTAGCTTCTGTATTCACTACATTGCCTTGTAGACTTTTCTGCAGATGCCTGTACACTTGAACACATGCTGATTTTTAACAAGAGCTCTAAATGCCTTGAAGCTGGATACCTGTTAACTTGAATGGCATCTATTACTCTAGCCTGAAAAGAAAAAAAAATAAAATTGTGTGGGCATACTTGCTCATATGAGGTGGTACCCCCTGATCCTTTCTGTTTATTATCCATCTGAGCCAAATAAGCAGTTCTCTCGCTAGTTACAAGAATTTTAAGGAAAAAAAATGGCAAAACAAGTAGCTGTTAATGTTTTTTTCACTGTATGGGAAGGGCTAGCAGCATATCAGGTTTCTGTGATATGCAATGCCTTATTGCCAGTTTTCTCCATGTTGTATGCTCCATACTTATGAGCACAAAATTTCATAAAACAAAAGCCTGTGTAAAAACAGGTTTATTTTGCAGCACCTTTCAGTTACAGTATGCACGTAATTCTCCTTCCTGTTCTTACATAGTTCCACTTTCTATGGCTAAGATGTCACTTCAAACTGAATGCAGAGAATGGAATGAGAGAATTACTTCCAAGTCTTTGTAAGAATAGGTCTCCCCTTGGGAAAATTAGTTACGTAGGACTTCTTTCCTATTTCTCAAGAGCTGCCTGGTATGGAGTGGTTATTTGTTTTAGTCTATACTAAATTCTGGGGAGGCTTTCTTATTCTTCTTATTCTTCTTCCCCTCTGTTTCCTTTCTGTAGGAATATTTATGATATTGCTGTATATTGCAGTATTAAAGATGTAGATTTTCTGGTTCATAATGTGAACCATTATTTATTATTGCTGGCATAATTTAAATATGGTGCTTCATAGAACAGTTTTCCGCCCAAGTATTCTTAAATATTCATAAGCAAAGTACACTGGTTTAATGAGCAATGTCTATACTAAGTGGAATATTGATTGTTTCTTGGTGTTTTCTTTCAATAGATGACCCTTCAGCTCCAGAGCAGCCTCATATGACCATTCCTGGTCAGATGATGATGTCTGACGAAACTCTTCCAGCTGTCTCAAAGTCTAGCAAGAATGTTGTAAAAAACAGTGACATAGAAACAGCAAACCTGTCCCCTAGCCTGATTCCTGCACAGCAGCCCACGATATCGTTAATATCAGATGATAATACAGATGCACTAAGTGTAGAGTCACTTACACTGGTCCCACCTGTTGATCCACACAGTATTCGTACATTCACCTGCATTCCTCAGCCACCTTTGCCATCTGAAATTGAAGTTGACACGGTAAAAGAGACAGAGGAAGAGTGGTGTGACTCAAGCCAGACTGCAGACTGTGATAAAAGGTGAACCAAATTCTTGCTTGGGAGCGCAGATACTTCTTGGAGCATCAGAGGCTATGGTCTGCAAGAAGAGCCCCACTGGTGAAGCATGTGGACAGCTTTTAGGACAAGCATCAGAAGTTTGGCGTGTTTAAACTGGAGAAAAAATCTTCAAATCTGGATTGGGTATCTCCACACCTATTTCTGATATACAAGAACGTGAATGTACTTCAGATCACCTACTTTATTATAAAAATAAAGCTCCAGCTGCAGTAACTAAATTAATTGTAAAAGGTCTACAGTATTATGGTAAAGTGAAGAAAATTTTTGATAGCTGGTTCAGGATGATGTATCACTACTTTTTTGAAACTGGAGACATACCCACTGACAAGGAAAAATATTATAGTACAGACTTACCACTTTCATTTGATTCATGAATGTTTTTTTAATCCTGATCTCTTTCAGTTTTTGTAGGCCTGTATGATACCAGCAGGCTTGGCCCCTTTGAATGTTGTATTCATAGGTTTCCAAACTTCAATATTGTGTTTTCCACGTAATATTTTTTCAAAGTTTTATTCAAAGCAAGATACATCTCAAAGCTTTTTTTTTTTTTTTTTTTTTTTACGGTAAAACTCTGAAATTTAATGTGACAAATGCTTATGCAGATTAATGTAAGGGATTTTTGAGACTTTTCCAGTCTTTGCTTAACCAGCTACAGAGGGATGAGAAGTATTCTAAGAGATTGCCATAGCTTGTTTATTCACTGCTGACAGTCAAATTGCTACACCTCTGAGGAGTGATGATGTCTTCTCTACTGAAGGACGACTGGAAGCAGACAGAAGCAGTTTTACTCTAAAGAGGCTAGAGGGTTTTTTTGTTGTTGTTGGCATGTGGGTTTTTTCATATTCCTGTAGGAAGTAGGTCCCCACATCTAACCAGTAATTCCTTTGCAAGTCTGAAAATGAACAGTTTTTTTTTTTTCCCATCTGGGAGATTATCACTGTTAAATGAAATTACAACATAAAAGTGTTTCTGACTTTATACTTGCCTTACCAAATTTGCCTTTTAGATCCTGAATCTGAGTTGACAGTAAGTAGAGGAAGATTGTGGAGTAAAGTTTGTAGCTCTCTGCTGACTTTATATGGAATTTAAAGTTAATGGAGTTCAAGCTTTCTGATCAATTTCCACGTGTGTTCATTTAAGCTAGCAGTAAGATGAGCAGTGTTTCATTATTGGTCTGCACATAACACTGAATGCTCTCTGGCTCTCAAAGATTGAAGTCCACTATTTACTTTACTTTGTATTTCAGTCATCAGTGCAATCTGTTTCCTGATTGCCTTTGTGAATATTGATTTCATATCAAATAGGTGAATCTGAGGTTTTTTACCTACTTTTCAGTCCTTCCGTATCTCTTCTTTGCTGTCAGATGGAATGCTTGAATTGATTTTAAATATTATATTTATATGAGATTGAATAATACGCAGGTATCACTTTGCTTGTTTTTCCATCTTTTCCTCTGTGTAATGATTTAATCTTTGAAAAACATGGATATAGCATGGCTGCTATTGAAAGCCAGCATTTTTTCTTCCATTATCAGCTTTTGCATGCAGCTTTGTTCTTTTCTGGTTTTTGTGGCTTCTGCTTCATCTCAATTGAACTAGACACTATTCTGACCATTCCAGAATGGCTCAAACTCTAAAATGAAATCTGAGAACTAGGTGTCTTTAGCACTGTTAACAGTGTGGGAGAATTCGGCCTTGCTGGATTAAGAGGCCACAATTAATTTTTTTTCATGTGCTTGGGGTAAGTTTTCACTGGAGTTACTGTTGTGGCTAATGTACACATACCTGAACAAGCTGAGACATCAGTAGCAATTTGGGCATAAGGAACACATAAATATGTTTTATTAGCTTAGCTTATTGCGGTCTAGACTTTTTCTAGCATGTTGCTGCATTGCTCTGTAGCCACAGTAATAGTCTAAAGACCATTATAAAAAATGATTCCTTGCTTAATTTGAAAGTATTTTGTTAGTTGTTAACTTTAACTCTTCACCCAGATTACAGAAAATGCAACTGTGAAGGCCTAGTTCCCTTAATTAAAATTAATTTTAGACAGAAAAGCCTTGATCTATCTTTATCTAATGTAAAATTCAGTTCTAGCAAAATGAGGAGCATGCACAAAGCAGCTTTTTAACGGGCATGCATAATTTCACCCTTGAGTCATACTGCACAAGAAAGGGATGTAGGGAAAGAAAGCCGACTGCTTTTCATTGCCTTGGAGTGGCTTTTAAGTCCCATGACCGGTTGTCTACCAAGAGCTTCACAGGAAGCAACTGAGATGCTGTTAGTAGGAAAATATTAAGGCATATGTGTATTATACAATTTATATTCTCCATGCTGCATTAGGAGACTTAATAACGAAAAAGTTTGGGAGTTACTGAAATATGTCATCTGACAATCTTATCTCTGCAAGTATGGTGTTATTAATCTACAGTTCCTCGAAGAGTATCATAATCTATCTGTCTCTTATCAGAAAAACTCAAGGGCTGTTTCCTTATCCCCCTTTCACTGTAAAAAGGAAACTTAACAAACCATCAGCACCTCAGCCACAAATACAATTTCTTATCTAAACAAAAGTCAATTTGAGTCAATGTAGCATCCTTCTCTTTAACCAAACCCAAATACCAAGTTAGAGCTGAGAACAACCGCTAAATGACTGACCATTCAGAAGGCTCACTAATTCAGCGCAATGCTGCAGAGAGAAGGGAAGGAAACAAGAATCGCTCTGAAATAAATTCACTAATGGTCCAGAGCAAAATGCTGGAATTTTGTGTGATGAATTCTCAGCATGTCTGTAGAGGCTATGCCTTACCTTCAGCCATACTCTATCATATAAAACAGTTCTGTTATTCCCTTCTTTTTGAGGAGATGCACCAAAGACACCAGGGCATAATGAATGTTACCACATTATTTTGTGCTCAGTCTCATTTTATTAAATTTTACCAAGATATTACTCGTTTAACTTGTTTAGCGATGTGTTGCTGTCACTGTGAGGTGTCTGCCTCTTGCAGGTCGCCTTTCTGTTTTTGTCATCCCATGGACAGCACTGGATGAGACTTGTGTTTTTTCCTTGCGAAGGGCACATGGGATGTCTGATTGGCAATCTGGTAAAGAAAAGAGTGGGAAGGAAGCATTAGTGGCCAGCTCTAACGTCCGCCTTGCTAGTGAGTAATGTTTGCTGTGCAAAACTTGTGTGCAAGAATTGGCTTTTGCAGAAATTCTTTGGTACAGGAATAAACCAAACATTTATCTTCCTGCACTATTTTTTATGAGCTATGTGGATTAAGAAATTCACTAGAAATGTAGTCATATGTATACTAATGCTGGAGACTGTTTCATGTAAAATTGTGAATTATACTGTAAAGACTGACCTTGTTTGTACTCTTTGCAGCTAATTCATGATAAGCTAACGTTCTGAATTCTGTTCCTTAAATTAAGCTGGGTTTAAAATATAAAATTGCACCTGTTAAAGTGACACCTCAGTGTTCTTTGCTTTACAACACAGCTGGAATTTTCCTTGAAGGCACTTGAAGAAAAAATGTTAATATCTTCCAGAATTGACTCACTGTCTTGAAATGTTCTTGCTAAAGTACAGGTATGTGGCATTTAAAGACCTTTATCGCTTCTCCAGAATTTAAAACTCAAAGCTCATTACTATTCAGAGTTTAAGTCAGTGTCCTACAAGTTTAGGTCAGTCATACAGCTCTTTGCTCCCATAGCAACAGAATACAGGGGGAAATAATGTTTTCTTCTGGGGATTTGAAGTATTTTTGTTGGAAAATTTTTTAAATTGATAGTTAAAGTAATTTCCAGCAAAATCAGCAATCCTTAGGATTGAAGTTACTGAGAATTTTTTCTTACTTTGCAGTAAGATGCCAGTAGCTAGAATTGCCATGCGTGCAGCAAGAGGCCATGGCTGGTTACGATGAGCTGGTTACCACTGAGCTATAGGAGTTCAAAACCTGCCTGGCAACTGATTGTCATGCTACTGGTAGGAAATGGACTTATTTTTCCTCATGAAGTAAATGAAATGTAAAATTGTATGCTTGAAGACACGGGTAAGCTATCAGCCAACCAGGTCAAACTGTAAGTGTGAAGCCACTCCATGGCATTTAGCACTTCAGTCACAGGGTGTCTGTGCTCATGTAATGTGTCACTCTTTTCTGCACAGGTATTGCAGGTAAATACACCATAGCCTAATGAAGTTTTGTTGATGTGTATGTCCTACTCTTCCAAGAAAAAAAAATCTTGCTAAGTATTGACACATTGTCTTCACTATTGCACAGGCAGCTGTCAGCTAGGAAATTTAGTCTTTTGGTCCTACAGCTGAATCAGAGATTTGGGAAGAGACAGCCAGTAGGGACATCAATGGGATCTGGGCATTTTGCCTCAAAAGTGGTATGTCTCCTTGCTAAGTTTCCTACTCATTTTCAGACAACCAAACCTTAGGCATTTCTATGTATTTTGGAAGTTCAGAGCTCTTCTGTCTGTCTTCTTGAAAGAGCCTTTGGGTACATCACTGTTTACCCATCTCTGGCTTAACTTGGGTATTGTTCACCTGGCCACTGCACTTTGAGGGGTTTTGCTGCGTTCACCTGCTCTGCTCTGTTGTTTCCCAATGTTTGCAGCATGAATCCCAAACGCGTACCAACCCTCACTGCCTCCTGCAAAGCAGGTGGTGATCTGGGCAGGGTGTGCAGGGTGGGGGTTTGCAGGAGGTGGGCAGGGGAAAATGCTCGGGGGGGTTCTGCTGTTCAGGGTTATTTGAGCAGCAAGAGGTATGGGAGATGCAGGTCTGAATTGAGTCCCAAACATAAGGTTCTTTCATATGGAAAAATATTTTTATATTACATTTGTACAGAATTTTCCCTATTTTGATCTCTTCAGATTTTTAAGGATCTGCACATTGCTTAAACTTGATTTGTTTTGCAAGATGATCTAAAATTTATTTTAGGTTTGCTAATGTCTTTAAAAATGTAAAGCTAAGTTTTGCATGTCTAATAAACGTGCACTGTGGCGGTATCTGTTTATTGTTTTGCTAGCTAGAATTTGTTAATTCTTAATGAATATGAAAAACTTGTCATTGTTGTGACTGTCTCAGCCTCAATGAATGTGTGGAGTGTGTTTATTTAAAAAGGTAACTAAAAAGGGCTTAAGAAGCAAGCAACTAAGAGTACTTGATGACACGAAGTTCAGGCTAGTACATAGTGTTCCCAGGATTCTTCTAAGAGCATAAGTTACATAAGACTTTTTCTTTTTTTTCTGTTACTTTGGTTATGGGTACCCACACTAACGTAAAGCGAGCTTAAGACATGATAATGGCCGTCTGATACTTAAGTCTCTATGAGGAGAGAGTCTGAGTTTTTGTGTATTTAAGACTAACGGTGGCAGGAATAGTTAAAATAAACATGAAGCTAATTTTGAAAAGGATTGAGAATAGCTTCAAGCTTGCCAATTCCTTAGAATTTCTAGGAGCTTTGGTTTGCTCAGTGATAGCACCAAGAATAAATGCAACAAGTTCAGGGGACCTGCTGGAAGCATTTTAACCTTTAACTTCAGGCATCTCCATTTGTGAATGTGTGTTGATATTTTGTTGCAAACTTTTTACTTCATTTTGAATTGTTTTGCTGGTTTTGATTATTTTAAGTGCAAAGGGAAATGTATTTTTCTAAAATAAATGTATCTGGGCTTTGAATAGTACATAAAGCATTTAATGAATATGAAGGTCTTTCCTCTTATGAAATATATTTCAAAAATGTCTGAAATGTGCTTCATTAAAAAAAAAAAAAAAAACAACTCCTGAACATGCACTTACATTTAAAAGGAAAAAAGCCCAAACATGGGGTGAATTGAATTCTGAAATGTCTTTTCTACAGGCAATAAGTATTAATTATTTAATGTAAGTTATGTTAGAAATTTGGAGTAAATGTGACAATATATTATGTTAATTTAAAGAAAAAATGTAAATAAGTGGGAAGGGAGTGAAATTAGAAAGCATTCTTGTATGTTTCTGAAATCCAGATTTATATAGCTGAGTTTGTATTTGCTGGCATTAATCATATGTCATGGCTATGGAAAACCTGGGCAAGAATGAACAATTGATCTTTCTTTGTAAATGGAACTTGGCAATAAAAATGGTGTTACTGAGAACTTCCCCTTCATGTTGTGTCACTGGACTTGATGCGCATCCAATAACAGTGAAATGCCCAATTTGCAGAAGTGTACCCGTAAGAAGAATGGTGCATGTGAGTGTTAGGCGTTCTAATCTTTAAGCTGAAAACTGAAATAGCCAAAGCATTTTTGCATTGTGTATGCAGGAAAGGCAGCATGTGAGGGAGAGCAGAAAAGAAGCCTGTATAGGTGATGGAAAGTAGACGAGACCAAGGGTTAAGAGTGGCTGGACAACATCTAAAGTGGTTGTGAACCACTTGAAAAGTGCCCCTTTGCCTGTTATGTGTGATTTCTTCTACAAATACATCCTCACACCCTCTGCCTCTTTCTCTGGTGCATGTTGCCAGTTCCGTACATGGATCAAATCCAGCGGAGTTATTAGTTGGTTTCTTGTTAATTAGACTCTCCATCTATGGGAATTAATTACAGTCAATGTATGTTCCTTGTGAAATGTCATTTCTCAAACTAGGCATTGGTCCAGAAGCTTTCTTGGGAAGAAATTAAATCATGTACCATGAAATAAGCAATGGAGGTATTGTAGACAGGAGACAATATTGCAATTTCCTGTAAGTTGCAAATATTAAACTATGGTGCATGGGGGGAAAAAGGGCTCAAATCTCCTCCTGGCAGTTGGTCTCTCTACGTTGTGCCACTAGCTCTGCTGTGAGGATACCAGCATTTGGATTTGTGGCCTCCCTTCCACTTGAAACTGTTTTGTGCTTCCTGTATCCTTCTGATACCTCAGGACTTTTGCAGCCTTTTGTCTTGTAACGCTTGCCCTGTTTCTGTACAAGATCTGTTTAGATTTAGATGTTGAGTCAGGTTCAGTATCTCGCCCTGTATTACCAGTGGTCAGAGCTGGAATGAAGAGCACAGCCCCAAGCACTTTCTTCTCCTGACTGGGGTAAAATGAACTTGACAAAACACAATGCTGCATCTGCACAATCTCATCTCGCTCCCTGTGAATATCTAAGTGCAACCAGTTCTTTAGTAGGTAAATCCACACCACTATCACTATGATAATTAATTCCAACGTAGTCCTTATAAATAAACTGAAAGCATGTCAACATACAATCTGTCTTTATCAAAGTGACTTTGTCTTTATCCAAGTAGCTTTTGTCTAAGTAAAGGTGCAGCATTTGGAGGTTGATGTCTTTGTTATTTGACACTCAAACTGCTGGTCAATGTTTTCATATCAAAGCAAGAGTTCAGTGGCATTGCATGGACCTGGCTCTTTGGGGCAGAAGAATTAGTTCCCTAACCTGTGTAAGAACTTTAAAGCTTGTGGGTAGGCAAAAGCTGTTCAGCTCTTTATAAATATATTTTTGAATGTTGACTGGGAATGCAAGCTCATGATTTGTGTGAGTACTCCCTAAAAAGGCTGTTGAATTTTAAGCTTATGTTTTTTCTCTCGCATAAGGAAAGATGGCGGGAGTTGCAACACTGGGAGTTTACAACTCTTCCCTGGCAAAATTAGATGATTTTTTTTTCAGGCAAATGTTCACACAGAGTCAGGGCAGCTGAGCTGTTGGGGAGCAGCTAACACAGCCTGCCTGGACAGCATTCAGTTGTGTCTGGTTTCAGTGCAAGGATTATCAGCAAATGTCTAGATACTGAAATAATGAGTGCTTTGGCTGCCAGTTCTCTAAAATTGATTTTTAGAGGTGAAATCTCAAGATTGACAAGTGCCTTATTATTCAGGCATAAGATTGAGATTTATTTATTTTTTTTTAAATATGTTGAAAGCTTTTGCCTGTCCTCGGAGACTTGTTCTACAAAGTTGGGTAATGTTGAGTTTGTGGGACAGAAAACACTGATCTCATCATTCCATCCTCACTATCTTGCCCCCAAATAAGGATTTATATTTCACACAGGCCACAGTTTAATTTTATTTAGCCTGTCTGGATGAGTGATCAGGACAGATGAATGTGCAGTCTCTGTTTCCTAGTAACACATCATTTTTTCTCATCTACAGTGTGCAATAAATGTTGTGATGCAGGATGGGAAAACAAGCTATTACTTTACTGCAGAAACAAATTTAACTTTAGGTTAATTGGACAAAGACAACTTTGGAAATTTGCACTCATTTTTAGATCATTTATTTTAAGCAGCTTTAGGTTGCTGAGAAGCTGTCTTACAGAACTGTCTAAAACTTGAAGTTATGCTGAAAACTTACATGAAGTGGGTACTAAGGGCAGTTGTAGTGACCCAATTGTCTTGAGCAAAGTTAATGCAATTGGCACAGGAGCAAGGAATGATAATGTATTCCAGCCTCTTGCCAAAAAACTTATTAAATCAATTGTTACAAAATTCAAAGAGGAGGCTTATTTTAATATGGTTGTTAATAGCAGCATGTTTCCCAAGGCTTCCTACCTCTGCCACTATGAAATGTGCTCTTCCAAAATGGGTCACTTACTCCCTGGAAACATTTTGCTCTTCGCTTCAATGATATTGCTGTTGTTGATGATCTAAATGGGCTTGTAAGCATGACTGCACTGGAGAGACTGCTATGTGAAGGTGAAGTAATGGAACAAATTTCAGCACCAAATCAAGAAGTTAACTGAAACCGGAGCTACCTGAGGGTATGTCTTAGTAGCAGCCTCCCCCCTGGCTCTCCTTAGACATCTGGATTTATTGCAGTAGCGCTTTGGGTAGGTCAACTTTGCTCTGCTCCTAAAGGGCTGGGAAGTGGCATGGTGATCTGGTGGCAGTCACCAGAGTTGGGTTATGGAGTGGTGAGTGCCGCAGCTGTGCCAGCTTGCTCCTCGTTTCCAGCTGTGGTTTAGAACTGCATGGTGAAGGTTGAGTGAGTCAAGGAGGCAACTGGCTACTGCTCATCGCTGGAGGTGGTCAGAGCCTGCTCTGCCTCAACAGTCAGGGCTGCCGGAAGTAGAAAAAGGAGCTGCTGAGGGGGACAGGCAGAAAGCCAACTGATGTCTGGGAGACAAGAACTTGAAGGCAGCAAAGACGGGCAGGATCTACAATGGACAGAAGCAGGCACTTTTCCTAAGAAATCCTGGGTGTATTGATAATTATGCACATGCACACACCTCTCCTGGCCTGAATAGCAAAACCCTGCCCAGCCCCTGACACTGAGGGGAATCACTTCCCTGTGCCCTTTCTCTAACAAAAGTAGTAAAGAAGCCAGCAGACCATGCAATGACCAGGACTTGCTCGTGGCTGTTGCTTGTGTGTATATAACTGTGCTTGCACACACCCACAGGCTCTAATGCTGATGCATCCTGCTAGACTACTAATTAGATAAGACTATAATATTGTTAATTTACTAATTAAGGCTATTAGATGAGATATACAAAATTGCAATTTGCTGAGCACGGGAAGGAAGAAGTCAAAGTTATCTCAGTGGGTGGTAACAGGTACTTGTCAAGTTCTGATAGTTCAGAGATAAGTTGCTTGCAGGTGAGTGTGCAACTACCACCAGATTTTAAGAAAGTTTTCGTAATTAAAACAGTCATAATAAAATCACAAGAACTTGCAAGACTCCATATGCCACTAGTGCTCCTTTGACTATTTTGCATCTTGTTGTAGGCCAGGTGTAGGAGGAATGCAACTGTGTGCAGCTTTCACTGCAACAGGTTTTACACACTCAGTAAAACAGAGCTCCTCTTGCAAGTTTTGTCACTCCTCTTGCAGTTTTTGTCACACATCGGGCTGAGATGAGTAATAACCTGCATGGGAAATTCTAGTCAGCGGCATGTACCAAACAACCAGCTTTGGAGGTGAATTCCTCAGCAGAGAGACAGCGTGAGTTGGACAGGCTGAGTAGTGGGTAGGAGCGGTGAATTATGGAGATCAGACTTGCTTTTTGACTTATGTGACAGTGAATACATTCATTTGTGTTTCGGTGGCTAGCATTCAGCATTTCAGTTTCAATAGCTGACCTTCCCATAATAGCTCACAGGCCAGGAAGCAGAGGGAAAATATTCTCTGAGGTCAAAGTGGAAATAATGGAGAATTCTGTGAAAATGGTCAAAGTGGAAATAATGGGGACTTCTGTATTGGCCTCTTTTAGCTCATCGCATGTTTTTTTAAAGGGATTCCTTAATTTTCCTATTGTCCTCGTCCTCCTTGCTTTTACATAGGTTTTGGAAAGAAAGTTTGATTTTTGTTTAAGGCTTTAAAACCCAAGAGGGAAATCCTTTCGTGTAGGAGGCTGGTTTAAATATATATATATATATTCTTGTTTCATTTCTATTTATAATTTTCTAATTTCTAATAATTTTATAATTTTCTCACGTAAACCATAGCAGGGACTTTCTGCCACAATTTTAAATCATGCAGTTCAGGAAGAGCTACTTTTTTATGCCAACATACTTCATTCTGTAAGACTTAGGTATTTTTGTTTTGTTTTTAATAAGTGGAAATGACACTAAATTTTCCCAGTCTTTTCAGGGCCCTAGTAAATGGACTAGGTTTGTATAGTTTTCCTTCATTTAGTATAATATCCTGAAGGTGAATATTAAATGTAAGGTTGCTAAAAGTGAATAAGTATCCTAATCCTTCTGCCACAAGCTGGAGGTGTTAAGGAATATATCCTTGTTTGGAGGGTAGCATCTGTCTTAGCAGTAGATACCCCTTACTGATGGATACTAATCGAGGAATTGTGATTAGGGTGAGAACTTCAACAATTTTTGGAAACATCTATGAAGCACGTGTGTTTTTTTTGCTCAAGGGTTGTAAAAATAAATAAATAAATCACTAATGCAGTTGATCCTTGAACAGAAAATTCCCTGTGATTATTTCTTAGAGGACTTTTTCTTTGCAGTGCTGCTTCTGTCTCTGGTTTGTTAAGAGTCTAGCAGTGTTGTGACTCACTGCTGGTTCCAGCACGTAAAATGGTTTGGCATTTTTCTGTTGGTTTCTATTGAAGGTCTTTTTCCTCTTTCTCTGGGGACTAAGGGAGCAGCAACACCAGTGTAGGTAGCTGTTGTTCAGGTGCCCGTGGCCTGCATGCTGCTTGGTGGGGCAGGCTAGCTGTGGCTTTGTGTCTGCAGCCATTGTGGGACAGGAAAAGTGAAACAGGTGGTTGTTCTGGTGAGGGGAGGTTGGGAATGAGTAAGAACAAAAACATCAATGAAAAGACTAAAAAACAGATTCACAATTGTGTGGATCTGCCACCAGAATGTTTCAGATTTGGTTTCTAGCCCTAAGGGGGGAGGCTTAGGATCAGATAAAGCAGCCGCTGTCCTTCCCTAACCTGCCCAGGTCTTCACAGAGAAGAGTGCTGGAGAGCCTCAAAGTTCTTGATGATATCAATCACTTCAGAAAACCAGTGGAGTTCTTCTGAAAACCAAGTGGGTGTTTCAGTCAGCAGCTCTTTCTGCTCAGGCAGAGTGGAGAGGAGGGTTAGGTGGGTGAATGGGGGTCTCAAGCAGGGCCCGGTGCTGCTGCGGCGCTCTGCAGATTGGTCTCTGGCCCTTGTTAGAGTATACAAAGCATCAAAGCAATCACATGTAGTTTAAAATGAACTTGAATGCCTTACTCAGGGGAGGGATTTTTACATAGTACAATAGTTAGATTTTACTTTTAATTCATTTTTATCTATTGATACCTACGTGTAGATTGAACAAAATAGAAATAACTGAAGGCAAAGCATTGTAAAAAGATTTATTTGGCCAGTAATCATTTAACAATTTCTGGAATTTGTTACCAGTTTGTTGCATCTGCTAATCTACATGAATACCATGTGGGGCATGTTATGATTTGGGCATACTTCCTATGTACCACCTTGTGATTTCAGTCTGATAGTCTAAAGTTAAATGAAATCAACCTGATATGTTGTGGTTTTCTTCAAATGTGAGATTTACTTTTTGCTTGGTAACTTAACACATTCCTCCCCAGTAGAATAGAATAGAAATCATTAAGGTTAGAGGAGACCTTCAAGATCATCTATTCCAACCATCCCCCTACTACCAATGTCACCCACTGAACCACATCCCTAAGCACCACGTCCAACCTTTCCTTGAACACCCCCACGGTGATGCCAACATTTCCCTAGGTAACCCATTCCAATGCCTGACTGCTCTTTCTGAGGAGAAATTTCTCATTTCCAACCTGAACCTCCCCTGGCACAACTTGAGGCCATTCCCCCTAGTCCTATCACTAGCTACCTGTGAGCAGAGGCCAACCCTCAGCTCCCCACACCTTCCTTTCAGGTAGTTGTAGAGACCAATGAGGTCTCCCCTGAGCCTCCTCTTCTCCAGACCAAACAGCCCCAGTTCCCTCAGCCACTCCTCACAGGACTTGTGTTCCAGGCCCTTCACCAGCTTCTAGCCCTTCTCTGGACATATTCCAGGGCCTTGATGTCCTTCTTGTAGTGAGAGGCCCAAAACAGTACTCGAGGTGTGGCCTCACCAGAGCAGAGTATGGGGGACAATCACCTCGCTGGTCCTGCTGCCTACACTATTCCTGATGCAAGCCAGGATGCTGTTGGCCTTCTTGGCCACCTGGGCACACTGCTGGCTCATGTTCAGGTGAGCATCAATCAGCACCCCGAGATCCTTTTCTTCTGCACAGCTTTCCAGCCTCTCTTCCCCACGCCTGTAGTGCTCTATGGGGTTGTTGTGGCCGACTGTTGGTAAGGATGAGAACACCTGAGGTCAGAGGGTTGGCTAAATGCAGAACAACCAGCTTGCTTCTAGCTCTTTTAGTTAGAACCTGGGCATGGAAAACAAGACATTACCACATGTGAAATGACCTCTGCCTTTTCCTACCCTTATTCTTGTTTCTCAAAAAGGTCCCAGCAAGCAAAATGGGAATTTTTAGATCGGGATAACCTGAGAGATGAGAGTCTCACTCAGTGTTCACAAGACAAAGGTGTAAAGGGGCAAGTGTTGCCCCAAGAAGCTGACCTCTGTGGTTATTCTGTTTCTGCCTTCTGGCATCTCTGGCCATCTCCAGACTACACTTTTCCTAAAGACAGCAAAGTGGAGATACTTTACTTAAAACATAAATTGACTCTTAAGCATGCATTGGTAACAGTGATACATGTTAATTGTTTTGGGATGACTCAAGAATTTACACCAAAAATCTTGAATACTTGATGGATAATTTTGGTTAAAAGGAAAAAAAAAAAAAAAAGCTAAAAAAATTTTGAAGTTAGTGGTATTGGGGTCTTATTTTGTGCATAACCACCTCAGATTTTATATGCATTTCTAGCAGATGAGAGTTCAAAAGGTTTATATTTTAAGAGAAAAACTTGGAACTACTGGATTGTTTTCTTCACTTCAGAATTTTTAATAAGACAGCCATGTAACAATGCTCACACGCTTGTACCTTCTGAGTATTCAGAACTGACGGCATCTCTCAGGCAGAACCTCCAGTCTGTGCATTTTTTATAGTAGCATGTCATAAGCTCAGAACAAATTCCCTTTGCTTTGTCTGAATGGTCACAGACTTTGCTGTTTAATTTTGGCTTTTCTCCAGTAAGAATGTTGAAACCTTTTGTGTAGTTCTATGTCAGTCTTGCTTCTGGTATTAAAAGTAAAGATGTGAAGCTTTCAAAGAAAAGACTTCTAAGTTATACAAAGAACCAAAATAATTTGACAAGGCATTTGAAGAGAAAAACATCACTATATTGCATTTTATGTGTATATCTTGACTGCTATTCAGGATATCAGTTATTCCACTGATGCTGAAAAAAAAGTCATCTGTAAGAAAATCAGATTCAGCTGCTTGTAGCCATACTTGCGCTTAAGTCATACTCTTTCTACACCGTGCACATATTATCCTATGCAAACTCAGTTGTTGATGTGAGAGGGTGTAACTTAATTCCAGAGTTCCTGGGAACAACTTGAGTAGTTTTGCTTTACTGCTTCTCCATCATGCAGTTCACTTGAATTTGCTTATCACAGTTTATCAGCTTCAAGGCTTTTCCTGCGAAAGCGTTGTTTGCAACTACTGTCTGCTAGATAACTTGTAATTCTTACATAGCTGCCAAAATGATTTGAAGGGAAATACTCTTGCTTGGCTAAAATTTGGTAAAAATAGGTCTAGCAAGTTTCTTTGTGAACAAATCCTTGTATTAGATGTTCTGTGGAGGAGGGAAACTTGTTGAATTCTCTAAAACCACAGATGTCTTTGAACCACAGGCTTGGAACTAGGCTTCCTCTGGTTGTTTTTTTGTTGTTGTTGTTGTTTTTTTTGTTTTGTTTTGTTTTGTTTTTTTCCATTGTTTCAGAGAAGAAAATCAGAACTGCTATAGGGAATCAGAGCTGACTTTCTGTAGCTGCATTTAGATCTTCTCTCGAAGTGCATGGTATATGTGTTATCCTGGCTTCACCAGGCTTCACCTTTGCTTTAGCAAAACAGGGCTTTGGATAGGTCACTCAGCCTGTCTGCTCCTTAGTTTACCTTTTACAAATACATTGATATCAAACTTAACTATTAACAGGGCAGTCATGGATTTTAGTTTGTGTTTGCATGGTGCTTTGATGTTGATGCTAAGCGTAAGCGTTAATCTCTGCAGACTTTCCTTTTGTGACCAAAAAAAAAAAAAAAAAATGGTAATACAATTACCATTCCAGTCATGGCGCATGCAGCAGGTAATTTAGTTCCCGGTGAATGATGTAACTTCCAAGTCACCACAATAAAACTAGTGTTTTTTCATTTGTGCCACAGCTTTGAATCATCTGAACAACTTCAAAATGTCAGAGGAAAAAAAAATCTTCCTACAGTGTTTGACTTAAGTTTTGGTGATAATTTCCAATGGTTCAATATTGCTCAATCTGATTCATTTGTGATAACAATTTTGATGTTTGAAAAGAAGCCTGGCTTCTATTTGAACACAGTTCAAATACAAGATCCAGCTGCTTATAGGAGTAACTCTGAACAACCCCAGTTGGACAGTCTGCTCTGAATAGCTGTCAAAGCTCATGGATAGCTTGGTTGCTGTACAATTTTTCACATAGAGCCTTGTCCTCTAGAAAAAGATTGCTCAGTAAAATGCTGTGAACAACTGCAATGGGATGAGAAAGTCTGAATTCAGAATGAAATAGAGAATTCTTTGTGGAGTTGTTTTCAGTTATTCTCAAATGGAGGAAACAGAAACAGCCATCAGACCAGGTCCTGTAAGGCACTACTAGCAATGAGACTTAATCAAGATTCACTTCTTATGCATTGCTTAGAATAATAATTTTAACACTATCCTGAGTGAATGAAGTGCATATAACCGAGGGATGTTACTCAGTTGATTTTAGTACTTTTAAGAAACCAAACAAGTCGCCATAGCCTGGTGCTAGATTGCATCCCTGTGCGTAGGCAGGATTTCTTCATCTGGTTGCTAATGTTCCATTAATTCTGGAAGCTGTAATTTCTGGACAGACCTTATTCATGTGTAATTCAAGACCTGAAACACTTAATGCTGTGTACTTTCTTAATTCCTTACTGAGTCTGAGCTGGATGACAAGAAGCTAATTCAAGAAAATCTCATTTCCTACTGCTGCATCTCACCCTGAAGCTAAACTGGTGCTATGCTAGGTGCTGCACAGCCATGAACTAAGAGACAAAGTTACAAAGAGTTTACGGTCTGCAGTGGTGGCCTGCAGCAGGGAGGCCGCTGTCATTGTTTCTATATTGAATATGGGGAAATCACATGCTGATTGCTCAAAATTGTATGCAATGTCTGTGGAAGAGTCAAGAACTGAACCGAAAGCAAATCCTTTACTGATAAATGTATCATGTTTCCAGTGGTAAGAGAGATTATATATAATACCTGATGAGTCTCTATTGGATATGAGGAAGCTTTTCCAAGTAGTACTGTTTTCCAAGTAGTGCTATTAGAATAGCTAGTTTTGATGAGTAAATGAATATTTTGACAAAAGCAATAGGGCAGACTGAGATTGACTGCTCAGATGGCCTGGATGAGGATGGTCTGGAATGTCAGCTGTTAACAAGAGTTGATTGAAAAACAGCTACCTGTCCCCAGAAATCTCCTCTGTAATTGGCAAAATTCAGAAAAATATTGATGTTGACCCAAAATGATCAGCTCATCCCTAACGATCCCTAATCAGCTCAGCTACTCTTCTGCAGAGCCTCATGGGAGCAGTAGCTGAGAAGCATTCATACCTTTAGGATTGTTTCTCTTTTCTTTCCTGCTCAGGCTACGTGCTGATAATGCTAGGCAGTACGTTACCCCCAGAGAGAGCAGCTGTGCCTGAAGGGTGCTGCAGGTGAGTTTCAGATACAATTTATGGTTTGGTTGCACATGAAGTATCTAAATCAAAAAAAATTAGGGGACACTGGATGAACAAAATTTCAAGCTCCTTGAAGAGAAGAAATGGAGAAATTGATCTTTTATTTATTTTAATGAGGCAGTATTTCATTCAAATCGTATTGAGTAACTTTACATACAAACCTTCCTTAGCCCAAAAATACTCTGCTGGAAATCTTGTAAGAAGTTAGTTCTGCTATCCAACCAGAGCAGAGGTATGTGTCTTTCAGAGTTCAGTGGACTCTACCTGCTCTCCAAAGAGAACCATGTAGGGAGTCAGGGAATAGAGAAGCAGACGTACAGACAATTTTTTTCTGCCAAGGGCTTGTCAGTGTTGGCACTTGCTATTGTCATATACATGGAGCAGTCATTTTGCTGAATTACTTGTCGATTAAGGAAACAATAGAAATGAAAACCACAGGATTTCTTAACCCTGAGAATTAAAATAGGGTTTGTTCTCCAAATACGCAATTTTCAGATATTGCATTACAAACAAAGCATGCTACCTTCATTGGTGTTGGAGATTAAGATCAGGCTTGAGTTAGGTCAGTTGTTGACTGTTGTGTGTCGAGTTTTTTGTTGTTGTTGTTTGTTTTGTTTGTTTGTTTCCTCTAATTTCATCATTAAATAAAAGCCTGAAACCAGAAGGCTGGGACATGCTTCTACAACTCTGAGCTGGGCCTTTGTAAAGATAACTTACACTGGGGGTTAGATCTGCAGCTGCATCCACCTTGTAAACCTGTAACCCTTTGCTCCAACATCCTGCAACTAGGTGAGAGCTCCAGACCTGTGGGTGTGTTCAGTTCAGCATGCAGAAGCTTTGTTTTGGAGCAATTTCAGATCTGTCTGCACAGCAACATGTTCTTGCAGGATATTTTGGTTTTATTTTTAGGTGGTAAATCCACTAATCACTTGTTTAGTGAACCAAGAAGATCTCTAGCAACTCTCACCTGGCAGGCAAGAAGGAACAGCTGCTAGAACACCTGCAAGAAGAAACAGTTTTGCTAGTTTCTTTCCTCCAGTGCCAGAGACCTGGGAGGATGGTTCCTTAGCTCAGCATCCATTATGAAGTCCTGTTCTTTATGTTAAAGCAGGCAGTGAAGAAACAGATCAGATTGGGAATCTGTAATTCAGCCTGCTTAATCCCAGAAAAAACAAACAAACAAAAAAGCAGTATCTACAAGGCATAAAATAAGTATGTGGCTTTTAGTGTACTTTCTGCAATACTGGAGCAAACAGGGCGGCTTGTTGCTCCATGCTGCTGCCAGAGCCAGTCTGGAAGACATACTAGTGGGAAGGTGGTTGGGAGTTTTGTGCTTTGAATGTTATGCAGTGGAGATGGTTTGTAAAATGAGAGGTAATTATCTGCCTGTGTGAGAATATCTTAGTACTGAGAAGCAAGGCAAGGGCATCAAGTACCACCTACCACGCGAAGGAAGTCCTGGAATTTTCCCTTACCACAAAGGCTTTGAGTTTGCAGAGTATCTTGGCTATTTGTCTAATGAGTAAGTCTGTTTATAGCCCTGCTGATTACAGGATCTAAGTGTATAAAAAGTATTATTTTTTTTCTCTTTCTCATTCACTGATGCACTCAAAGAAAGATGAAACTGATGGAGGCAGGAACAGGATTTGTTCCCTGTCCCAGAGCAGCATCCCTGGAGTGGTGCAGCCACATCACAAATACTTCCATGTTGCTGTAGCTGGCCTCTAACAGGAGGTCCAGGGGCGAGATTTCTGTAGGGCCACTAACTTCACCATGTATACTTCTCATTAACAGGTGTCATTCGTTTGCGTTTATAGCAGTGCACTAAGTTTAACAACACCATTTTTGCCTTGGGGTGGTGTTTTTTTGGTCCTCAGTAAAATCTGCAAGGATTTTTAAAGTAAAAATACTGTTTAAGTAGAAGACTAATAAGAGTTATCCTAAGCACATGTGTACATACAGCCTCAGGAATGTTCTATTTGCATTTCCGACTTCTGTTACATGTAAGCCAACAAGAGCTGAAGTGGGAAGCTGCGTGAGGAAGGGGAGTATTCTTTTCCCCTGCCTTTTTTCTTTTCCAGCTCCTCTAGGATGTGGTTAACTGTAGTGTTGCCATGTGGCTAGAGGGGCTATTATCGTTTGTGTGAAACTCGATAAAAATGGGTGGTTAAGTCTGCTTCAGATGTAATTAAGTCTGAAATGCCTCAGTGGTCACATTAGAAGTACCAATTTTAAGCTCACTTATTGGTTTAGGCCATAGCCATTTCTTAGATAAAAAGGCAAAAGTTTTTTTTTTTTTTATCCTTCATATGATTTTCTGTGGAAATGAGGAAAAGAAAAAAGTGTTTTTTTTTAAAGTAAAGACAGTATACCCACTACAGAGTCCTTGTCCTGCCAAGATAAATTGGTTAAAAAAACACAAACCATTTTTTAATGGAAAAAGTAGCTAATCATCCTTTTTTTGTCCATCAGTGGAACAAACTGCAAGTTACTCCTATGGATGACTGTCCCTCTGTTTGTGTTCCAGACATGGATATTTAATGTCAAGTTAGTCAGGCAGAAGCTTACATTTAAAATGCATTCAGGGGTATGTAGCTTCACATGTCTTTCCAGGAGGAAAGAAGGAAAGAAAGAGAAGTTTAAGACGTCATTTGCTCCTGCCTTTACCTTACAGTTTTCTACAACCTCATACATACTGATGCAACTCGTCATGAGGATGTGTTACAACCTACTCTGGTGGACATGAGATGGATGTGAAAGTGCAGAAAAGTAAAACATAGGGAGAAAAAAAAAAAAAAAAGGAAAGGAAGAAGTAGCTTGCATGGGAGTGCTTGGTAGTATTTTTGTCAGGCCTAGTCCGTCAGTGAGGTTAACAAAAAAAAAAATTATCCTAAATATACAGTGTCCAGCACTAAAATACCAAGACTTCTGCATTTTGAAGTATCCTGGATACAGTTGGTAGGGGAAAAATAAAGTCTGTTTTATGTGTTCCCTGCCAGTGGTCTTTTGACACATGGCTTATGTCATGAAACTCTGTGGTTTCCCATCACAAATTGTGCACTTTGCACTGTTTAAGAAAAGTGCAGAGTGTGTGTGTAAGCATTTAAAACTGACGTGTTGGTCTGAATAACTGCTGTGAAGGAATGCCCTTGCAGCCATTTGTCCACTGTAAACAAGAATAGATGCAGATCATAGAATACCTTGATATGGAAGAGACCCACAGGGATCAACCCCAAGCTCACATAATAACAGAATCATCTAGGTTGGAAGAGACCTCCAAGATCACCTAGTCCAACCTCTGATCTAACACTAATCAGTTCTCCATTAAATGATATCACTAAGCTCTACATCTAAACTTCTTTTAAAGACCTCCAGGGATGGTGACTCCACCACTTCCCTGGGCAGCCCATTCCAATGCCTCACAACCCTCTCAGTAAAGTTCTTCCTAATATCCAACCTAAAACACCCCTGGCGCAACTTTAGCTCATTCCCCCTCATCCTGTCACCAGGCACGTGGGAGAATAGACCAACCCCCACCTCACTACAGCCTCCTTAAAGGTACCTGTAGAGTGTGATAAGATCGCCCCTGAGCCTCCTCTTCTGCAGGCTGAACAAACCCAGCTTCCTCAGCCGCTCGTCATAAGACTCGTTCTCCAGACCTCTCACCAGCTTTGTTGCCCTTCTCTGGACTCACTCGAGCACCTCCATGTCCTTCTTGTAGCGAGGGGCCCAAAACTGAACACAGTACTCGAGGTGCGGCCTCACCAGAGCCAAGTACAGGGGGACAATCACTTCCCTAGCCCTGCTAGCCACACTGCTTCTTATACAAGCCAGGATGCTGTTGGCCTTCTTGGCCACCTGAGCACACTGCTGGCTCATATTCAGCCAACTATCCACCAGTACTCCCAGGTCCTTCTCTGCCTGGCAGCTCTCCAACCACTCATCTCCCAGCCTGTAGTTCTGCTTGGGGTTGTTGTGCCCCAGGTGCAGGACCAGGCACTTGGCCTTGTTGAACTTCATGCAGTTGGCCTCAGCCCATCGGTGCAGCCTATCCAGATCCTCCTGCAGAGCCTTCCTACCCTCAAGCAGATCGACACACACACCTAGTTTGCTGTCATCTGCAAACTTACTGAGGCTGCACTCGATCCCCTCATCCAGATCATCAATGAAGATATTAAAGAGGACTGGCCCCAGTACCGAGCCCTGGGGGATGCCACTAGTGACCGGCCTCCAACTGGATTTGACTCCATTCACCACGACTCTTTGGGCCCAGCTATCCAGCCAGTTTCCAACCCAACAAAGCGTACGCCAGTCCAAGCCACAAGCAGCCAGTTTCTTGAGGAGAATGCTGTGTGAAATGGTGTCAAAGGCCTTACTGAAGTCAAGGTAGACCACATCCACAGCCTTTCCCTCATCCACCCAGCATGTCACTTTGTCATAGAAGGAGATTAGGTTCGTCAAGCAGGACCTGCCTTTCCTAAACCCATGCTGACTGGGCCTGATCGCCTGCTTGCCCTGTAAGTGCCGCATGATGACACTCAAGATAATCTGCTCCATGAGCTTTCCCGGCACTGAGGTCAAACTGACAGGCCTATAGCTCCCCAGGTCTACCCTCCAGCCCTTCTTGTAGATGGGTTTCACATTTGCTAGCTGCCAGTCAACTGGGGCCTCCCCTGATAGCCAGGACTGCTGATAAATGACGGAAAGTGGCTTGGCCAGCTCCTCTGCCAGTTCTCTCAGTACCCTCACATGGGTCCCATCTGGCTCCATCGACTTGCATACATCCAAGTGCTGTAGTATGTCGCCAACCTCATGGATTATGAGGAAATGGTTGCTCCCCATCCCCTTCCACTAGCTCAGGGTACCGGGTATCCAGTTAGCAACTGGTTTTGCTGCTAAAGACTGAAGCAAAGAAGGTATTAAGCACCTCAGCCTTTTCCTCATCTCTCATCACCACCCCAAAATCAGACTGTGTGTCTGAGAGTGATGTCCAAATGCTTCTTGACGTCCGACAGGCTCAGTGCTATGCCCACTGCCCTGAGAACCTGTTCTAGTGCCCAACCACCCTCTTGGTAAATAACTTTTCCCTAACACCTTCTCTGTCCTAGTTCCACACTGTTCCCTTGGGCTCTGTCGCTGTCCCCAGAGAGCAGAGCTCAGCGCCTGCCCCTCCACTCCCCTTGTGAGGGAGCTGCAGGCTGCCATGAGGCCTCCCCTCGGCCTGCTCTGCTCAGGGCTGAAGCAGGGACCTCAGCTGCTCCTCATACACCTTGCCCTCCAGGTCCTTTAACAGCTTTGTTGCCCTCCTTTGGATGCTCTCTAACAGTTTTATGTCCTGTCTTTGCTTTTCTGGAGGAGCTGGGAACTGCTTGTGGAAACGTTTAAGAATCCTTCAGTCGGGAAACAATCCTTGATGGAGTGCAGGAAACCTAAGGGCGAAGAGGCTCTTGCTGGGAAATAGAAACTGAGCTCCTCCCAGGCAGTGAGCATGACAGCTGAACCCGGAGAATGAAAAGTGAAACTACTCTGTCACTTCAGCAATTTCACTGAAGTCAGTGTTAAACTGATTTTGAAGTGTTACCTGAGTTTGAACCTAGAGCTGGCTCCACTACAAGTTGTTATTCTGATCACCCACCCTTCAGTTTCCTGTTGATACTAGTGGCTTAAAACACAGGCACAGCAGGTGGGTGAGCCCCTCCGCACCATGCTCTAGCGTACCCACCACTGCAATAGGTATATCATGGCAAAGTTATTTTAGTCTGTAGTTGCACTTTTTGTTAAACCATTTTTGAAAGTGTATTATAACATATATTTGTTCCTTTTTGAAGTGGTGTTTCAATTCCAAACAAAGTAGATGGAAACTTTTTTTTTATTATTAGCTAGCCTGAATGAGTTACATGTATGTTGGTGCTCACTTTGTCTGATTATATTAAATGGCCTTCACAGAAGTTACTTCCACATTTATGTGATGCTGCATGCTGATGTGGTGATACTTGACACAGGTTAAAGGATTAAACCTTAGTATCATGAACAGAATTGGGTTGATAATATTCCGTCTAATACTAGGACAGGCCTACAAAATGTCTGTAACCCCCAGATTGATAACCTTACCTTAGAGAGATTACCTACCAACCTCCAGGTGGTGGTAGCTTCTGTTCCCCTTCTCACCCGTCAGAACAGAATAAAACACTAGATTTCTGAGAAGACACTACAAAAAGAAGATGAGTGAGATGGCAAGTAAGATGAATGATAAATAACTTGAAAGGTCTAAGGAACAGAATCAACAACAGGAAAAGTCAGGAACTGACTGTGTGTAGAAACCCAGTTCTGGTGTTTATTCATTTCCAGAGCACGCCCATACTATTGCTTCTGCTGCAGTTCTCTGATCGCTTGCACAGTTCCTAGAAGCCTCTAGTGAGCTTGAGTGACGGGACTGGGTATAGTTTTTTGCCTTGCTTCCTCCCCACTCTATCTCTGCAGTATTAACTTTCTGAATTTAGTGCAGCAGAAGTGAAGACTTTGTGGAAGAAAGTTTGAGAAATAAGTGATTTTTATTAGGAACAAGACATTGTTTGATTTCAAGGAAAAAGGTTATTTGGTTCTTCTGGAAATCTTCCTACAAATGCCTGCCATCAGACTACTGAATGAACATCCACTCAGCTGCTATGTCAAATTAAAACCATTACATCTGTGCAATCTACAGTAGCTGAGAAAAGGGCATTTTTAGCCATTGAGAGAGTTCAGAGGATGAAGGCCCAGGAAATCTAGGAGCCAGATGTACTAAAGTCCATTCAATATCCTCCCCTTTACACCAGCACAAGGATTTTTGAAAAATGAAACAAAGTGAAGAAAGCCAACAAATTGCTAAAACCAGCACAGCTGCTGAAGCATTTCAGAGAACAACCCTTTGATACCACTGAAATCCTTGAGCTGCTCTCTTAAATTATCTTGCTGCTCACCATCTTATTTGAGCTGTTTTGTCTTCTGCTCTCTCGTTTTAACTCCTCATTTAGCTAATGTACTTTGACACGGTATTCCAGAAAGGATTTAATTCTAAAACCAAAAAGTACTCAAAACTCAAGGACACCATCACATTGTCTTTTGTCCCTTTTTTGTAAAGGGAAAAACAGATTTTGTGCCAAACACAGATTCATCTTGGAGCCTAACTCACTTGGACTCTTTGCTGGCTTGTCTTCTAGCCACTGAAGACACGTCAGGGCAGTCCTGGGAGAGCAACATGCACAGATGTTCAATTTTCAGCTTAGAAGGAGAAGTCTTAGTAGCATTTGGAATAGCTAAACATGAAAATCTCTTCTTGGAGAAGCATTCATTCAGCTTCTCACCCAGGAAAGGATCATTTATGCCGTTTGCTCAGGCAGGCACCTCCTGAGGGCACAGTTTCAGTTGCCCCATGTAACCAATCACATGCCATTCTCTGACAGCACTTGTTCTTTATCAGCCCATTAAACATGGGCTTTCAGCCAGTGAAAACATCAGATATTTGGCAAAGCACTTATAATTAGTAAGTGCTGTGACAGAATAATGGAATCTGAGGTCTCAGAAATCATCAAGCATGTCCGTTTCCAGCTGATAATGCTGTGGAGACAACAAAATGGGAAGTGAAGAATACCAAATCAAAGGAGGCAACATGAAGTGTTTGGATTTACTCCAGAATATCTTACAACAATACCAGTTATTGACAGAGTGTGATGATCAGTGCATGAAAACCATGTAGAGAAGGATGTTTTCTCCCCCTAATTCACCTGTATGTTACAGGCTGTCTTGCCTTTACTATTTGTTCCTCTTCAGACAGGTTTTTTGTTTGTTTGTTTTGTGTCTGATGGGAAATACACTTAGCAAGGAAGACATTGTCACAATCTTGAAAAATGTTGGCACTGTGGACATAGTTGCATTGGTGGGATGGCAGGCCTGAAGCTTGCTTTTTCCAGGTGTGGTTTTCCAGGTGTGGCTGTGCAGATTTCCACCCAGTCTCAGCTTTTATAAAGTGGTAATCTCTTTCACTTGTTTTGGCTGATGATCTAGGACCTGGCTGGCCAGCCAGCAATCATTTTCCACTTTCAAGAGTAGCCTATCAAGACATGTCCACTTTCTGTCAACCACATTTTTATTTTTTTGCTTTCTTGATGTGTGTTTGACAAGCTAGCTTTTTTTGACCTCTTCCATGTCTCACAGCCTGTTTCCTAAGAACTGGCTTCCGAGCTTTGGACATTCTCTGGCTAGATGTCATCTTCCCATAGCAGAAATTCTTCTCCCCTCACATCACTGTCTATTTAGTATCAAGAGCTTGCTGATACAGCACAGAGGAAAGGTTCGTCTACCCTCAACCTAGAGGGTCTGAAGACATAGTCCATAAGGGGAATGCCACCCACCCTGAGCCTTTGGGGATTGGCAACATTCAAGATTTGTCTTTTTGTTGTGCAGATAACTGAGGAAATGACGTAGTGAACTTTCTTATTGACAAAAAGGTTTAACACTGAGCTGAAGTGTGAGGCCAGGGTTATTTACAACTGCAGAATCCCATTGCAAGTGTAGCGCTTTACACAGAATGTAAGGGAACTTTTTAGGGCTGGTGACCAAGTGGAAAAGCATGTACCTGCTTAGATCAGCAAAATTAAAACCCACTGTTGCTCTTGCTAAAATGCTTTTCTTTTAATATCAAACATTGATTTGACCCAAAATGTTCAGGTTCTTGGAAGGGAAATGTGCAACCAGAGTTATAAGCTTCTTTCAAGCAAAACAAGTATCTATGGGGCTTCTGGGTGAGCTACTGGAGAGGGGTTGCCAAAGCTGTCCTTCCCGCACCCCAGCATGGAGTGCTGTCCTTCCCGCACCCCAGCATGGAGTGCCATCAAGCTGGCAGAGGAAAGCTGGCTTGTGGGCCATTAAATAATTGTCTTGTTTCTTCCATTTACAAAATAAATAAATCAGAGAACAAACTTCAAAATGAATTAAATAAACATAGTGAATATGTCGAGATAGTCTTCTAACTATGCTTTTATTTAGACAGCATAATATATTGCAGAGAAAATGCTACTTTAGAGGGAGGCTGATGTTGCAAAATTAAGGTTCCAGAATGAAGGGCTGCTCTGTTGAAACATCATTGTCATGAAAACTGGACCAGGAGTAACTGGGGTAGAGTCTAGCCCTGTGAACGCTTTGCTGTGAATAGGATACCATAGCTGATGCTAGTGAGTGAGTTTACATCCCTTTTCCCTTTTTGATAAATCCAGGAGGGGCATGGCATTTAGTTCAACCACAGTCCCACCACATGACTTCAATTAGAATATATTTCTCCTCCCAGTCAGGAAGGAAGGGAGGAGTGGTTTAGGTGTGTGTATCTGTGCTGCTGGCACTTCAGGCAGTTGCTTGTCCCTGTGAAGTGCAGGTGTAAGTCTGTTCTGATCTGTGAATAGTATAAAGTGATGTTCTTGCCAGCTAGTTTGCAGACAAATGGTTTGTTGTAAACATTTCAGGGTCTGTAGCAGTAATTTGTTAGTGAAATAAAAATACAGTTAAACCAACCCTGATCTAGCTCGATTGTTCACCTGTGCAAGTCCGCATTGATTTAGAGGTACTGATAGCAGCAGCCTCCTGATTTCCATCACTGAGCAGAAGCTTGGGCTGCAAGTGAGGAGCAGGCTTCGTAGCTCTAATTTGATTAGTGGCTGACCTAAAGGTTCATTCAGGCTTGCTTTCCATCAGGAGAATAGATTGCTCGACATATGTGCTATTGTATAATAATTTAGGCACTTAGTCTCAACAGGTAAATGGGCTGCATGGAAGAGTAGAATAACAGATATTTTTGAACCTAGGCAGCTTTATAAAATTAGAGAGGAAAAGGTATCATTTCTTTGCACCCAAGTGATTTGAAGGGGAAAAAAAGTTCTAGTCATAAAGCTGTACTTGATGGTATTCAGTGGGAAATCAATCCTCCGTAGTGCTCTGCTAAGTATTCAGTTTAGATTCTGTGTTCAGATAGCACAGGCTGGAAAATTAAACACTCTCACATAAAGTAATTGAACAAGGGCAAAATCTGACTTATGGTTATTAGTAGCATAACTGTGCTTTCTAATTTCCTTAGGTTGTAGGACACACAAATTTGGTTAGGAATCTGCTCAAATCTGTCTTGCTTTCCTGATGTTCTTTGCATAAAGCAGAGCTCAGTACCAGCACATCTGCTGTTGGGTTACTGTGCCACAGCTGCTCAGGTAGGGCTTTTCCAAGCAGTCCTGGGGGCAAAGTGGGCTGTGTGCAACTGCTTCAACTTCAGGACCTGCTCATCCTCACATTGATCATGTGAAGGGATAATATGCTTTCCATTCCCCATGCTGCTACTACCCAAGTGAATGAAATCCTTCCTGCTGTCAGTTTCTGTGGGGGAGAAAAATTAAGTTTTATGTTTAAATAGCTTTCTCTTGGTCCGTACTCAGCTCGTAAGTTCTTTGTTTCATTCGGCCCCGTTGGGATCCTCCTATCATATTTATGAGCTTTCTTTACTGCTGTGAGGGTGGAAATGGTATTTTGAAATAAAAGGCAGATGTGTGTGCAGATATGCTGTATTTTGATGGGAAAAAAATGCCGGATGTTATAAGGTGATAGCATTCTTTCCTCTTCCCATTACTACCAGACACATTCTGGAGGCTGCCCAAACGATGGAGGTGCAGCATGTAAAAATCTCTCCAGAAGAGAGAAGCTGAAAATGCAGGATACGTGCCATTTGTTTTATTGGACAGAAGTAAGTACAACATGCTTTTAGTCAGTGACCTGCAGTTTTGGGCTGGCTTGGGAGTTCCTGTCGTTTGTGGAGCTGCCATCAGAAAGGGGATGGAGAGGGTGGTTTGAGAAAGCTGGGCTTTGTCGTTGTGCTGAGTGTACTGATGGCCCAGATCCTGGCCAGTTTGCAGTGTATTGGAGGTACAAATATGGCCAAGTAATGAATAAAACTCTCAAATCTTCAGTTCAGGGTTGATACCTGTGATCCATGTGTAAATTAAGGACTGAGGTACAAAAAACCAAACCTTCCTCCCCTAAGCTTCACGTGAATCCATGATTTGAATCTAGAGTGAAAGTCCCTTATTGCACTAATAGTTTTTAATTTGTCTAACCACTACTGTTGAAACGCTTTCTATTTGGAAAAAAAAAAAAAAAAAAAAAACTCAAACTGGCACAATGGTGTAATTATTGATGCATCCAAACTAATTATATGTGCAGTGTTTTGATCCAAGGACACTACTGCGGTGCTTGTTGCCAAAATGTTTGTTAAAATCAGTATTGATGCAATTCTGCTTGAGCGTTTGCAGTTTCAGCACAGTGCTTTCCCTCGCACACACGATGTGATGCAGTGTGAGTGCCTAACAAACCCACAGCTCCTGGTGGTCCTGCGCACTCTTTTTTAAAGGTTTAGCTGAGGTTTGCAAAGGAACCTCATCACAGGAGAATTTTTGTTTAAGGGGTGGCACAGTGCTGGGTTTCTTTTGCAGCTTTTTGAGTGAGAAAATTTGTTTTCTTAGGTGTGGATTTAAAAAACAAACAACTCATTCTGTAACTCCTTGGTGCTTGGAACTTGCCATACTGTGCTGAGCACAGCACTGCAAAGCAGGGAAAAGAGGAGGAGACTGAGAAAAAAACTGAGAAAAACTGAGAGAGCAGCCGTTGGGCAATAAGGTGTGCTGAAATCATCTTCAGGCCTAAGCAAAGGCAATTGATATTCCATGCACAAAACAGATTTTGAGGTGGACAATGTTAAGTTGGAAAAATAAGTTCCTGTTTCAGAATAAAAATAGCTCTATGGTAAAGGGAGCTGTACGGAAGAGCGAGTTTGTTGAATTTCCAGGTGCAACTCTTTGAACTGAGGAGCTTCTCAGAGAAATACCAGGCCACAAATCCAACACTGAACATTTTCCTCTTCAGTTCACATTGCCATAACTTAGACTTTCACCTTTGATTTCTGTCTTTGCATTAAAAGAAAATACATGTACATATTTAGAGCTCTGCAGCCCTGCATGTGGGCTGGTGGGGTCAGCCTGGGGCATGGTGCTGCCTCCTGCTTGAGGTGCCTCTGCAGCTGATTTTTGTGCCTCCCATCAGCCTTAGCACAGTAGTGCTGTTAATGAAACTTGAGGGGTTGTGCTGTCTTTCATATAGGGAAGGAGAGGGCTGAATTTAAACAAGACTTAGCTGTGAAACCAGGCAGCTTTATGCTACCATTGTATTTAACAATATTGCTTTTCCAAGTAACAGACAAGTAATCTAGAAAGGCAGTGCTGCATCCCCCAGCAAGCATTCCAAAGAAGAAGTAAGGCAGCATGACCTGCACAAGCCTGTCAGGTCCTGATGGATGCCTCACCCCTGTTCTCTTACTCTCCTGGTGCCTCTTATCCTTCTATCCCTAGCTGATAACTGTCCATGCTTTCCAGCCCACAGTGCATGAATCACACTTCTATTCGCAGCAAGCTTGGCCAGTCAGTCTCAAACAAGGGTTAATCAAGTTTACAGACAGGAGTTGCATGACCTCGGTGTGGATTAAGGGGCTCCTGGCAGGGTCTGACGGCGAGCCTTGTCTGCGATGCACTATTTGTTGCAATGGAAACAATTAACAGAGCTCATGACCTGTCTCAGGCAAGGGTTGCTTGTGTTGGTGTTATGCTGTATGCACAAAAGAAGTTTTTTGTTTTGTTTTGTTTTCTCCACCCATCCTTCCACCACCAGTAAAACATTTATTTAGCTGTAGTGTAGTAGCTCTTCTGTTTTAGGGTGATGAATTAATAATAAGTGTGTGAATGTATGTTGTGTACTGAGAACTGGGGAGTAGTGTTTGAATTAATGTGCAATTGCTGTGCGGTGGTTAATGGAATTTACATATTAAACAACAAAAAGTGTTTTTTGCCAGTAGTGAGTGGAATTAATCTTACTAAATCACTTTAGGTGTGCACTTTCAGAGCAGTGACCTTGCTTCATTGCTGTGCTGATGCTATTAACAAGAAGGTCTGAGTTTGGGAAGTTGGTAAGATACATAAAGCATTATTGCTTTCCCCTTTGGACTTTATTATTAGTAGGAAATTTATAACGAGCAAATCTTATTTTATTTTCTGGGTAGTCCTGGGGGTTGTGCTTGGAGCACCTGCTACAGGAGTGTTGCGTGCTTTGCTGCCTAGTTTTGTACCAGGGAACTCCAGTTGGGGTGCCCTACAAACATCACATTGAACCAAAGTCATGCCACATCATGCTTCCCAAAATGCTCACATACAGCAAGGCACGAAATGACTGCGATACATTTGGGAGCACAAAGATGGGCTCACTGTTGTGGCTGGCTCAATTGTTGCTATCTTTTTCTGAAGCCAATACTGATGGTATAGAAGGAAATTGGGAGTGTTGAGCTGCCAGGGATATTCCATGCTTTCTGCCTGGCTGTGCTTATTACTGGACACAAATCCAAGTCTCAGGGGCTACTTGCTACTGATTTGGTGTGTTTCAATCAGAAGTGGCTGTGTTTGCCTGTTCCGAATGCCACTCAATTCCACCCCAAGGCCCCTCAAGTGTTATAAACCTCATTCAAACACTGATAATTAACTGCCTGAAACTTGAAATACCCTTGAATTCTAAAACAGATTTTATAACATTTGTAAACAACAGTTAGCAGGAAAAAAGATAAAATTGTATGTGTCATTCTGTTTTCTACCATACACAATTTGCAGTTCAAAGTGAATATATTTAAATGAACTCCCCTGCAGTTACTGTTTACAGTAGCCTTCAAAGAATGATGAAAGCTTTTAAATAATGTAGAATATTACATGAATTATTTTTCAAAACACATGCACTGGATGTTTTGGAGTAAAATGTCTGTGTTTCAGATTAGATGGATTGCAGACAGCTGCTGCATTTACTGAATGTTACAGATAGGAGAGAAAATAAATGTAGTGAGAAGATGTAGAAAATGAAAGATTCTTAAGAGTGCTGTATGCCCAAACAGCAGCAACTTAAACGTGAACCAGAACATCTCAGACATCATCTTGATAGACAAGAGAATTTATCATTAAAAAAAAAAAAAAAAAAAAAAAAGGCAAAACAAAATATGGGGCCTCTGTTTTCTTATATGTATATTTTCTCCCAGTTTCTCTGGGAGAAGGATGTGCTGCTTCTCACATTGTTTCCTCACTTCTCTTCTAGTTGTACTGATGTTACCTAGTGGCAGCATTTAGCATCTGCATTGTTTTATCAGGGAAGCCTTTAGGTGTGAATGTAACAAAGGTATGAGAGAGATTAGATAGACCAGATAGACCTTTCTGGCCTCAAATCTATTATGGTTTAACCCGACTGGCAGCTAAGTACCACACAGACATTCACTCACCCTCTCACCTCCCTCTCTGGGATGTGGGAGAGCATTAGAAATAAATGAAAACCTGTGCATTGAGATAAAGACAGTTCATTAGGACAGAAACAAAGGAAAATAACAACAATACTAATAATAATACAAAACAAGTGATGCACAGTGCACTTGCTCACCACCTGCTGACTGATACCCAGCCTATCCCCGAGCAGCCAGTCCCCCCACCCTGGCCAGCCCCCCCATATTGATTGTTCAGTGTGACATCAGATGGCATAGAATACCCCTTTGGCCAGTTGGGGTCAGCTGTCCTGGGTCCCCTCCCCATCACTTGACCACCCCCAGCCTACTGGCTCTGGGCGGCTTGGAGGGAGTCTTTCCATCATTTATCAGCAGTCCTGGCTTTTGGAGGAGGCCCCAGTCAACTGGCAGATAGCAAACATGACACCCATCTACAAGAAGGGCTGGAGGGTAGACCTGGGGAGCTATAGGCCTGTCAGTTTGACCTCAGTGCCAGGAAAGCTCATGGAGCAGATTATCTTGAGTGTCATCATGCGGCACTTACAGGGCAAGCAGGCGATCAGGCCCAGTCAGCATGGGTTTAGGAAAGGCAGGTCCTGCTTGACGAACCTGATCTCCTTCTATGACAAAGCGACGCGCTTGGTGGATAAGGGAAAGGCTGTGTACGTGGTCTACCTTGACTTCAGTAAGGCCTTTGACACCATTTCCCACAGCATTCTCCTCAAGAAACTGGCTGCTCGTGGCTTGGACTGGTGCACGCTTCGTTGGGTTGGAAACTGGCTGGATAGCCGGGCCCAAAGAGTCGTGGTGAATGGAGTCAAATCCAGTTGGAGGCCGGTCACTAGTGGCATCCCCCAGGGCTCGGTACTGGGGCCAGTCCTCTTTAATATCTTCATTGATGATCTGGATGAGGGGATCGAGTGCAGCCTCAGTAAGTTTGCAGATGACAGCAAACTAGGTGTGTGTGTCGATCTGCTTGAGGGTAGGAAGGCTCTGCAGGAGGATCTGGATAGGCTGGACTGATGGGCTGAGGCCAACTGCATGAAGTTCAACAAGGCCAAGTGCCTGGTCCTACACCTGGGGCACAACAACCCCAAGCAGAGCTACAGGCTGGGAGATGAGTGGTTGGAAAGCTGCCAGGCAGAGAAGGACCTGGGAGTGATGGTGGACAGTCGGCTGAATATGAGCCAGCAGTGTGCTCAGGTGGCCAAGAAGGCCAACGGCATCCTGGCTTGTATAAGAAGCAGTGTGGCTAGCAGGGCTAGGGAAGTGATTGTCCCCCTGTACTTGGCTCTGGTGAGGCCGCACCTCGAGTACTGTGTTCAGTTTTGGGCCCCTCGCTACAAGAAGGACATGGAGGTGCTCGAGTGAGTCCAGAGAAGGGCAACAAAGCTGGTGAGAGGTCTGGAGAACGAGTCTTATGACGAGCGGCTGAGGAAGCTGGGTTTGTTCAGCCTGCAGAAGAGGAGGCTCAGGGGCGATCTTATCACACTCTACAGGTACCTTTAAGGAGGCTGTAGTGAGGTGGGCGTTGGTCTATTCTCCCACGTGCCTGGTGACAGGATGAGGGGGAATGAGCTAAAGTTGCGCCAGGGGTGTTTTAGGTTGGATATTAGGAAGAACTTCATTACTGAGAGGGTTGTTAGGCGTTGGAACAGGCTGCCCAGGGAAGTGGTGGAGTCACCATCCCTGGAGGTCTTTAAAAGACGTTTAGACGTAGAGCTTAGGGATATGGTTTAGTGGAGAACTGATTAGTGTTAGGTCAGAGGTTGGACTAGGTGATCTTGGAGGTCTCTTCCAACCTAGACAATTCTGTGATTTAGTGATTCCTTTTGTTTTTGTTGTTATAAATGTCCCTGTACCAAGAGGCAGGATTTCTGTTCTTGGTCCGAAGTCATGTGCAAGTTGCTGAGCAGATCTGTGGGATTTGCACTGGTGAGTGATCACAGCTGTGCTCGCAAGCTCTCCTTGACAGCTTGATGACAGTATCCTTCCCATTCAAAACAAAGGCTCAGATCATACAAAATGTTTATTTCTTCTAAATGCCTGGAATGGGGGAAAGGGAGGGGCTGAGGGGAAGGAGAAAGCAGAACGCCTAATTTTTGAGTCACTGCATGCAGCAGCAGAGCCAAGTCTGCACTCTTCTGCTTTTTACTTTGGTTCGGCTTGCTCTGCCAAGCATGAGGAAGAGTCCAGAGAGAGAAGATGCTGGCAGGCAGGCACAGGGTACTTGGCGCAGGCCTCAGTTTCAAGTGCAAAACCGATCATTTTGCAAACACTCATCTCGGTTCTAATGCAACCAGTGGGACTGGGCCATGCAGTTACATTCAAACCTTTCCCTCTGAGCCTCAGCCAGTATTTCTAGCTCCATGCTGCCCACAGATCCAGTCCCAGGGTGTTTGGAAGGACAGAGCACTCTGGGCCATGCTACAGCAGGCCATAGGAATATTTTGCAAAACTTTACGTGCAGGAGTAATAGCGTGGGCCAAGTACACCCCGGTAGAATAACACAGGCGCTGTGATTACAGGCCAGGCTTTTAGCAGCATGCAGGTAAACAGTGCTTAGTGTTTTTTGTTTGTTTGTTTTTTAACAAATGGATGAAGTTCTCCATTGTTTCTGTTGAGTATCCGGTGTGGTCCTAGATGGTGGAGCAACTTCTTGTAGTATGCTGCTTTAACTCTGATATAAACAGCAGCCATGTTGGGGGTTGCAGAACAGCCCCCCTGTCGTGCAGGCTGCTGGTAACCAAACCGGTGTGTGCAAGCAAGGTTGTGCCTTTGGTGCAGCTGAACTGATCTCGATGCTGGAGTTATGTCCCTGCAAATTGTAACACCCTTCTCCATCAGCAACCAGGCAAAAGGCTATAGCTGCACAGGAGCTTTTCCCAAAGTTAAGGTTTTCCTTTTCCTTTCCCCCTTTTTTTTCCTTTTCCTTTTCCTTTTCCTTTTCCTTTTCCTTTTCCTTTTCCTTTTCCTTTTCCCTTTCCTTTTCCTTTTTCTTTCCACTGAACATTTTTTTCTTCCCCTCCAATTGATTCAAGGTGTTCCTTTCCGAGCAGCTTTGGAGTGGAAAGGCATGTGAGCCTTGCAGCTGTTTTGTGTATGTGTGGCTCTTCAAAACCAGCGTGATGCTGTTCTAGTAAATGCCTCTGTTTCTCTTCACTGGTTCATGAGAGCTGCAGTCCTGTGGACTCATTTAATTTCTTATGAGGCCGTGAGTTTCTCTTTCAGGTTCTTGGACTCCCTGCCTTTCCCTGCTGCAGGGAATGGTAGGGTGCTGGCTTAAACAGAACTCTTCTTGAACTCCAAGGCAGAAATTGGAATTTTAAATCTTTCCATAGGGTTTAAATAAATAAAAACTTTTCTTATGGAATAAAAAGGTGGACCTCTTTTGATGTCAACACACACATCTTTTTTTTTTTTTTTTTTTTTTTTTTTTGGCCACCTCATTACGAGAATACCTAGATAAGCTTTAAGTGAAACAATGAAGCAAAAGAGATGAGGAAAAGGCTTCTCTGAATGAAGACAACCTCCTTCTGGGAAATGGTTGATGAATAACAGATCAGAGGGAACCAAATGCTCCAGAGGAGTGAATCCACCTGTGGCTAGCTACAAATATTCTACCTCTGCTACCCTGACAGCATTAGCTGTAATTCAGAACTCTGCAAGAATCCCACCCTAAGAGTCAGATCCAGACGAGCACTGTCTGAAGAGCTGCTGAACTCAGCACCCTGTCTTTAAAATGTACAAGCCAAAAGAGATCTCTGGAGCTGGAGCATCTCCTGGGCTCAACAATAGGTCAGCAGGATCACACATTCAGGCTCAGTTTTGAAAAGTAATGACCCCAATTCTGCAGTACTCTCACTTCATAGGCCTGTATTTCTTATCCTGTATGATGTTTTATTAAAACACCTTGTGGGAATGGAAACCTCGTCCTGTGAGAGGACAGCATTAACATGAATTGTGTAAGTCTTTTTGATTTGTTTGGTATAAGCTAGGAAAAAACAAACATGCATAATATATAGTGAGAGGAAGAAAGGACCCGCTACTACCATACTTCTCCATGCTTCAGTTCTTTTCAATTTTAACGTGCTTTGGAACAAGAGGCCATAAATATGTGCATAATAATTACATTTAGGTGTGACTGAAGGACAGCAAGTGAGCAGCTAGAGAACTTAACCTTACACTGTACTGCAACAGCCATAGCAAGCAGGAAAGGTAAGTGTGAATTTCCTCTGCACGCAGTCTTTCCCTCTCTGTGAGTTCTTTGTGAATCTCTAGTAAAGAGAGGAGCTACAAAATGAGGCAGTCTTTTAAAACTGTGCAGTGCTCCTTGCAGTGATGCACCGGTGTTTGTGTAGGAATTATTTTACCAGCAGTTCAGAAGGGGGAGGGAGGAGTCCCCTATTACACACCATATTTCCTCACAGAAGAGAAAAATCAATCTGTTCTCATGAATAATATACAAAATTCTCAGAAAGATCTAAATTCAATACACTTAAGATATTGCCAGGGCTCTGGGCCTGAATGGCTGAAGACATGGCTGCAGAAAGGCATTTCTATTCAATTGCTGGAAAAAATCGGGTTGGACCTGACCAGAGGCCAGTTTATCTCTGTGGAAAGCTCCCACTGAACAACCAGTAGTCACTGGAATAAGAGAGATCTGGGGAGGGCGGAGAGCTGCTTCTTCCTACTTGTTCCAGGAGATGATGCAAAGCAGCTGCATGGGTGGGTTCTTGTGATTCTGCTTTTTTTTTTTTTTTTTTCCCTGCAAATGAAGGAATGCTAGACTGCTAGACTTGTCCAAACCCAGAAACTGCCTGGTTTGACTCAAGAATTGATGTTACAGGGGTTTAATTAATTCTAAAAGCAGTTTAATGAGCAAAGGCCTTTAGCAATCAAATTAAAATGCAAACCTTGTTTACTCAGGTTGGGAGTTTAAACCTGCAAACCTGCTGTTAATTACCACCATATTATATCTGCTTTGCCACTCTTCCCTTGTACTTGCAAAACAAGATAACTAAGCTACAGGTTGCTATGAAAAGGCCATTTACAATAACAATACATTTTATTGTTTTCTGGATAACTGGCTAAATCAAAACTTATATGGTAAAATGTTGAATTTTTGCTTCTGTTGAACTTTTGTGCCTTTATCAGAAATATTGTTGATGATTCCATGGCTCTGTTTCTGATGTTTGCTTTTAATTTCTGTTTTATGATGTTGTAAAAGCATGGGAATATAAATCTAGCGTCACAGAGAAAATTGGTGGATTCCAGACTTTTCAAGTGTAGAGTTAGCTAATGTTTCTGCTGATTCCAAAACTAATTGCTTGTGATGGCAAATGAGGATTTCTTGGGCTCCTAAAATAGGTATATTGAGGTGATCCGCACTGAACTTGCTTTTGAGTGCTAGTTTTTAATTCTTATCTCTTTATGATTACTGAAATAAGTCAGTTGTCACTAGTGCTGTTCCCCAAGTAGTCAATCTTTTGTTTATCAATGGAAGATGTAATATAGCAAGTTAAAGTGATAGATCATTAATTTTTCCATACTAATTAAGAAAGAAACAGAGCTCTGTTACTTGTAGGTGATGAGTGTAGTGGGAAAGTATCTGTGCCATTATAGCAGACCTTGCAAAACTGCATTTTCTATGGATTTGTTCTGCATTTCCCAGCTCTGCAAATCTTCTGTAAACCCCTACAGACATACCTTTAGTTCCCTGCCTATCTCAGCAGTTCATACTTTCACCATGCAAGCACATACATGTGTATATCAAAAAAGCCACCCCAAAATGCATCCTCAACTGCCTTTCCTGAGCTTGCTGGCAGCATGTCGTACAGCTGGATAACTGCTGGTTGTTGCTCATGGTACATCTGGCTCATGCCAAGCACAGCTAAGCCGATCTGTTTTTCGTTTTTACCTCTGAGAGGGGGCAGGTAGAGAAGGAAGGAGTAGTTTCCTTTCTCTTCACAACTGCAGGTCTCCAAGGGGCTGAAGGTAGCAGAGAAATCCACTATTTAGAGCCTTATAGCAGACTGGATTGGAGTTGACCAACTCTATGAAATCTTTATGGTAGGAACAGGAGGAGGATGAGGCAGCATAGTAAGGCACACATTTTTCTTAGAAACCAAAAGAAGAAAACAATGCAATTCGCAAATGTTCTGCAATGCGCTGTCTCATTTAAAGTAGAACAACAGTTCCACCAAAATTTCCTGGCCATGCCATGGAATCACAAATCTGCCTTCAATGGATTTCTCTTCCAGCTGTTTTTCCCTCCTAGGTGCTCTTTCTAAAATAAGCTAACATTTCCAGAAATTAATAAAAAATAAAGAAAACCTCCCGTCTCAGTTTCCAAATCAGAGTATTTTGCAGGTGGCTTTAAGACTGAGTGTCCTTTGGTTCTGAATTTAAAGCTTCTTCCTTATCTTCAGGCTGCCAGATCTGTGAATAATGGACTTTTCTCCACCCTACTCCCCCATACTATAAACTTTTTTTAAAAGCTATTCAAAGAGACCTTGGCACATATTTCTCTATTAGGCAGTAATTGAATGAAGCCCCTAGTAGCTTGACACTATCCCATCCCTTTTCCCATGAGTTTTTTTGTATCCATTGCTTTTTGTCTATAAATAACAGAGAGAGCTGGAAAGGGAAACCTTTTTTGAAAGGTGATATGGTCATCTGGCAGCTGTCCAGAAAGGCCCTATTGGCTTGAAGTCAGTGCTGAACTTCCCTGAGAAAAAGCGAAGTCTGATGTCAGTTTAAAAAAAAAAAAAAAAAAAAAAAAAAAAAAAAAAAGAAAATAGACCTCACTGTCTTGTGTTAGCTGTTTAAAGGGCAAGGAACAGAGACTATTTTATCTTGCTGCATGGGCAGACTTTAACACTACAGCTGAAAGCACTTTTCTATCCCTTTTACTCAGCAGAGATTATGTAGAGCTGTGGACAGCTGTTTAATATTACATAGACCACAGCCATGCAAAGCAGCAGCTAGAGCCCAAAACAGGTTTAGGATTTTCTTTATGTAATGATAGCCCCATGTAATGATGTGCTAGAATCAGAGACTTCTTGGGGCTCTGTATCTGTTGGGTCTAAGCTCACATCTTCCTGGAGATGCTAGAGCTGTGACTCCAGAGTCAAAATGGGAAGCCTGGTAAGCCAGGGGGTTTGTGGTGTTTACCTTTAGGATGGGTATTTTATGCTATTGTAACTGCTTCTGTGCTCACAAATAATACAACAGAAGACTTCTGTGCCTAGGTGCATACTGGAAAATACAAGTGAGTGTTGATTTAATGGTTGAAAATATTTTTGTATGAAAACACTTGGTCAATTTGCTGCTGCTGGGTATATTTCCTTGCCTGTGCCTAGGATTTGAAGATCTAGGGTCAGTAGCCAGCTCTGTCCAGCCAGGCATCCAAAAAACACTAATTCTCCCCCATGTTGTCCTGTTTTTTCCCTGGTTGCCTGAAACAGGTCGATCTAGTTAGTGATACTTCAGCATGTGTTAGAATCACAGCAATAACGTCTTCAAAGATTCTTGAGTTCAGAGGTTCTTAATTAGAGGGAAATGGCCACAATGACTTGGTGAAAATAGCTATCTTTCACTTTAAAATATTAAAGACAGAGTAACAAAGTTAATTATTGCTCAGTTGCTGGAATTTTTTCGCTCGTCTGCCCAGATACAGTGCAACGGTATAAGCACTCAAGCGGTTTATCTGTAAGTTAATGAATCTAATACCTTCTCTGATCTCTCTTTGTTACTTTGAGCTTACCTGGGGTTTACATTAACTATTCCCATAAATGACGTTTAATTATTTTGAAAAATATGAAAGGAGCAAATGACACAAATACTTTCCAAACTGTTCCCAGCCTGAAAATGATTTCATTTTTGTAGTTCAGGGGAGAACTTTTTTGTAGTAGGGGAGAGCTCACTTTAAACTTAAATAATTATTTATGCACTCCAGGAAATTAAATAAATAAATAAATAAATAAATAAATAAATAAAAGAGAGAGAAAGAAAAAACACTTAAAATCAAACACAAAACACTAACTCAGTCATTACACTGTATTAAGATTTGGGCACAGTCAGTAACCCTTGTTTAAACTTGAACTCCTCATTTACTGCCTCATATTAAAAACAGGACTCTGAAGCACAAATAAGGTAACACTAAGTGTCTGCATTCAAATCAAATCAGTTCTGCCATATGGCAATGTGTTGCCCAGCACCTTCAAACCCTTAATGGGTTCTGTAAAGCTTGCTTATAAATTCCCCTTCCATATAGCTTGCCCTGGCTACGAAGGCAGCATTACACCAGCTGCAGGTGTTTCTGTGTAGTCAAGGACCAGCATGCTGTGGAGGTTTTTTGATTGCAGGAGGTTTCTGATCACATCTAAATGGGATCAGCTTACGAAAACTACTACTGGAGAGCAAGAAGACCGTATGTCCTATGGCAACAGAAGGATCTGAGTCCAGCCCTGCTGTTGTTTGGAGTGTGATCCTGGCCAGCCAGAGCTATATGAGCTGCCATCTCTTTTCTTTCCCCTGTACCATCTTTTGGTTGTACCAAAGTAATTGTGCTGCGTTACTTACACCTTGAACACAGCAGTGAGATCTACCTTACAGATTTAAGGGTGGTTAGATACTAGAACAGAGGAGTTGTGGGTACCCCATCCCTGGCAGTGTCCAAGTCCAGGATAAATGGGGCTTTAAGTAACCTGGTCTAGTGGGAGGTTTTGGAATTAATTGATCTAGTAGAGTTAATTGGGTCTAGTGGAAGGGGTTGGAATTAGGTTCTTTAAGGTCCCTTCCAACCCGAACCATTTTATGATCACCTATACTGTATTTTCTCAAGGCATTTCTGGTTGCTCTGTGATAGAGGAAGGAGGAACAGAATTAAAGGGAGACAGAATATGGAAATAACAAGCTGGGATGAGAAGTATCTGGAGAAAGGTAGGTTCATCATTATGTCCAGATGGTAAAGATTTTGGGGAAATGGCTTAGTCTGCCATTTGGAGATTTACCACAATTTAAGGAGACTGACAGTAGTCATGGATAACTGCTGTGAATCTTCCTTAAAAGGAAGGATTCTATTCAGCAGAGGCTTCCCTAATGTATAAACATAGTTTTTCATGATTTTGAAATTGCTGCTGCTTCCTCCTTTCTGGTTAATATCATCACCAAAATTCCCCAAGAAACATTTCCCAAAGAAGGATTATCCACTTGGTTTCTGCCAATTGTTTTAATTCTTTCAAATGAGCAGATAACTCCTTGGTCAAGTGGAGCATTTAGAAATACTGGTGAAGTATATGATTCATCAGGTGGTGAAATCTGGTTTTCTTAGTTGCTGTTAGGCAATAAAAGGTGACTACAAAAGCTTTGTAACCAAATCTCCGGTCACTGATAAGCAAATAATGCAAGGCCAGGGAATTAGTGGAGTTTTAGACAGTCTTTTCCTGGAGAGATAAGGAAATAGATTTCTTTGTTAAAGCTGGTATGGCTCAGGGTTTTGTAATCATGCATGATGCTGCAAGAACAATGCTGAGACATAGTTTCATTTTAGGAACGCAGAGCTCTGGCTGCTAAATAACAGTTGGAGGCTAGAGCCAGCAGTTTTTTATAATAGAAAAGGGAACAAGAATAAGTCACAATTCCTGCAACTTCCCAGAAAACATGTAGAGTGAAACCCTTAACAGAGAAGCTGTCCTTTGCGTAAAGCAATGCCTCGATAGGAACATTCCCTTTAATGCTATTTGGACTTAAGCAATCCCTGTCCAGGAAAAGAGCAGGTTTATCTGCTTGCTTTTGAGGCTGAGCTCAGTCTAGGCATTAGGACTTGGAGGGGAGAAAGGTTCCTATGTCTCACAAGGTAATATAAAATTCTGTGTGTGTTGGAGACTGCCTTGGGATCCTCCCAGCCCCGATAATCTTCTGTCTCTTGAAGGGTGAATTTTCCTTCTCTTGCCTGGGCTCTGACTGCACTTTAGAAGCCACGCGGATGCTCACAAGGTATAATTTCACTATCTGATGTGTGCATTGGCTACAGGTTAGGTGGAGACAAATGAGGGAATTAATTCTGGGGCAGGGGCCAATTTTCTTCTCTATTTCCCTGTCTATTTTCAATATTAGAAAGAAGACAACAGAAATGACAGACCATAAGGCAAAGGATGTTTCCCAGGTACTTCTTTAGGAGAGAGAGAGAGAGAGAAAGAAAAACTGTGCCGGAAAGACTACTGGAGAGTGAAAAACATGAGTCAGTTCAGAACATATAAAATTTATATATATTTATATATATATATATGTATATACTGCTCTCACTTCTTCTGAGAAAGCATTTTAGTAAATGATGACTAGAGGGAAACTTATGCAAGAAGGCAGCAAGCATTCAGAGGGCAGTAGGACATGACAGATGACCAGGAAACCAGGAAGCTCAGAAAAAGCTACTGAGAAAGGCTCTGATGGGACTTCCAGTAGCTTCTCAAAGAAAGCTCATCCAGCATACCACAGCCTAGCTGAACTGTGCACTGATGGAGCAAAATACCAATGAGGAAACATTAACTAGATACTACTTCGGTGAATTTAAATTGGAAGAACATTCTCAGACTGGTATTTTGGTGGTAAATAATGAGTAAGACTGGAGTCTGTGAGAGGCATGACAACATCCCCCAACTCTCTGAATGTGTGTGCTGTCTCGTATACAGCATACTTACTTTCTTCCCATGATTAAGGCAAGTACAGAGAAGAAATATTTATCACAAATTTTGTGATAAATCTGTTGAACAAATTTCCAGGTCAAAAGGTTGTGTTTCTTGGGAGCTGCACAGCAGCAGGTAGAGCAGGGACCTCAGGGGTAAGGAAATATTCCTTGATCATAAACACTGACCGAGATTTTTCACACACGCTGAGATAATGAGAAATCCATCTTGACCACATGTGTTCCTAAGGAAGTTTGTGCCAGCATGCAATAAACTGAAATTGGTGTTTTCCACTGAAAACTTAAGTGAACCTGGACTAACCAACTGCAAGAACTTGGCCTCTTGGCCTACTCCAGAAAATTTGTTGGCTTTAGTGACTGAACCAAAAGGCACAGGGATGCCTAATTTCACTTAAAATCAGAACATAATTTTTTAAATGGAAACAACAAGAAGAAGCTATTTGTTTCAGACTGAAATTTTTTAATCTTTAAAAATCTAAATACATTTTAATAGAAAAGTTCTGTTTCAAAATGTTTTTAAGCAAACCTCTTCCTGTGGGGAGTGTCTTTTGGGGGAAAAAACAGTAAAACTGATACATGTAAACTACAAAGCGATGTCAGTGAGCAGCTTGCTGCACACTATATCTTGTTGTAAACTCAGTAAAACTCCTTTCTCTCTTTGGACCATTTATCAGGATGGAGCCTTTCCGCATGTCAGCAGAGGCTTAGCTGCTTCTATTTAAGTCCACAGAAAAGTGCCTATTCTAGTTTTAGCCTCAGTTATGCTAAATGCTCTTATGGTGTCCGAGTCAAGTCCTGTGAAATCAATGGGAGTTATTTCCTCCTGACATACTGGGAGCTGCGATATCTCAGTCAAGAAACCAGTGCAAACTGTGTAGTTCAGTAGTTCACTCTAGGCTTAGCTTTATACGGTTTGGGATGAGCTGTGCTGACTGTAATGCATCACCATGTGTGTATCCCCCACACAGATGGATTCTGTAGAGCCTACGTCAATTTTTGGGTTCAGCACACTGCACAGTAAGTTAGCATGAGCTAAGGTTCATGAGAATGTTCCTCTGTGGACATGTGGCACAGTGGCTTGGTGGTCCTCTGACTACTGTCTCACACACTATGGCTAGTCTATTAATTTTAATTACTTGCCTCAAAACCGATCAGTATCTGCCTCTCTCTCTTCATTTAGTCCTTGATTGAGTCATTGATTAAAAAAAGCCTAGGAGACTGTTCAGACAACTGCAAAAAGCCTCTTTTAATAAAGTGCCTATCACTTTGATCAGAAAGAAAGTGTTCTGATCAGACAAGGAGATGCTGTATTCACAGCCAGCTGCCACTCCACTGCTTCCTGGGGCCACCCAGCAGCCTCTGAAAGAGCTCTCCCTTCCCAAGGAACTATTTTTACTGCAGAGAAGAATGTTTCTGGGTTAAGGATACTAGTAGTTGAATGAAATTCCCCTGGAAGATAGTGCAGGCTTGTTACCCACTTAGAGATAGCTGTAAGATATCTAGATTTACGGAGTTTGGCTTCTCAGCCTGAGCAGATATGTATTTTAAACTGAGTTCATTCTGAAAATGATTACACTTCTTGGCTCTCTATGCTGTTTTGGGGAGAAGTTTCCTGAGAAGCTTGATAGAAACTTTGGCGGCACTGTACAATCAAGATACAGAATAGTTTGTTTGTAGTCTAATAATTATGATGTGTGTCAACACTTACATGCATCTGCTCTCCTGGGATTGTGTTGTGTAGGCGTTGCCGTCCTGTTTAAATAATGACCAGAACAGGCTAAATACAGGTGCTTTTTCCTGTAATTAGCAGTGTTATGTCATATTTATCTGGGTACATGCAGGGCAGGGTATGTTACCAGGCAGCCTGCCATAAATGTTGGAGAACAGAGCAGAGAAACAAAGTGTGTGATGCAACTCTCAGGATCCAAAGCTAAGTCTGCACAGGGAAGGAAAAGGCTTTTTTTTTTTTTTTTTTTTTTTAAGAATTTAATGACCCATTGCTGAAAAAATTGTCATGTGGAACCACCCCAAGGATGCCCGACAGTATGAGATTGAAAGTGGCAGAACATTCATAGTTACCAAAACATGTCCAAAATAATGTCATTTATATACTCCATTAACGGTTAATTGAAATAAATGCTAACTGTACCATACAAAAATATTTGGGCTCTGTCATTTCTGGAAACATCTGCTATATAGCAGTTATTTGGGAAATTAAAGCAGCCCACAATGAATTGGTTCCTCACGATATCTCTGTATCTCTCTGATAAGAGAGATCTCTGCCCATAGCAAACCGGGAGGTGTATAACACTCTCAGTGCTTTCCGTTAGATCTACCTTTATAGACTTGAAGTAACTTTGTCTCAGGCAACCTTGGTTTATTCTTATTATTTACAGTTCGTGATGTCACTGAAGTGAGCTCTTTTCCACTGGGAAGAAGAAATTTCACTGCAATTCAGACATGTTCCTAACATAGCGATCTACAGCAAATTCAGAGGTGCCAAGCCCTGCCAGCCCAAGATTTCAACCAGTAAGTGTGTTTCTTGCTACATATTACACTGAATTCTACTGTAAGTGGTGTGAAATGTGACTCACTAGTCTTTCATGTCTCCTGGGTGCTGGATGCTGCCCTCTTGTTAAAATAGCTGCCCTTCTGAATGCTTCCTTCATGCACTAACAATGGAAGTCATACAAGCTAGGCATTTTGGGTTGTAAAACAGTCTGTTGCAATGGGAATTGAAAAATCTACTAGTCCCAGCCATGCCATTCACTCGTGGATTTTCTGTTCCTTGTCTTTAAGACAGTTTTATGCTGTGCTATATAGAAAGGTGATTGTTATGGATGACAAAGTAAATACGTATGTAAATAAGATGTTTACATGCAAACAGGAAATTGTTTTCAGTATCTGCTGCTTTGTGGTCTTGGATCCAGCCCTTGGCAGTAAGACAACTGTTTTAATAGTGAATTGAAAACAGCTCAGATTGCTATTCTTTTGTTTATGGACTTCTATTTGTACACGAAAATTAGCTTTTAAGTTCATGGAGAAACAGTTTCACTACATGGTTCTAGTTAAGAGAAATTTGTTCAGACTTGATGGAATTTGAATGAAAGAATTCTTTGCTTAGAATATGTATAAGTTTGGATATTAGGTTTACAACTGCTGATAATCAGATTAGGCAAAGGAATGTTTGTGCCAGTGTTACTGGTGACATCTTTCTCACAGTCACAGGATGGCTGAGGTTGGAAATGACCTTTGGAGGCCATCTGCTCCAAACCCCTGTCCCAGCAGGGCCACCCTGAGCAGGGGGCCCAGGCCTGTGTCCTGGTGGCTTTGGAAGACCTCCAAGGAGGAGACTCCACAGCCTCTGTGGGTAACCTGGGCCAGGGCTCCAGCACCTGCACAGCACAGAAGTCCCTCCTGGTGCTCAGAGGGAGCCTCCTGTGCTCTGGTTTGTGCCCACTACCTCTGGGCCTGGCCCTTGGCACCGCTGAGCAGAGCCTGGCTCTGTCCTCTGTGTACCCTGCCTTCAGGGATTTGCAGACATCGGTGAGATCCCCCGAGTATAGTCTTCTCCAGGCTGAGCAGGCCCAGCTCAGTCAGCCTCTCCTCACTGGAGAGATTCTCTGGTCCCTCCATCATTTTTGTGGCCTTATGTTGGACTCTGTCCTGTATGCCCAGATCTCTCTCATACTGGGGGGCACAGGACCCAGGTGTGGCCTCACCAGTGCTGAGCAGAGAGGAAGGATCACCTCCTTCCAACTGTGGGCAACACTTCATCTAATGTAGCCCAGAAGTCTATTCACTTTCTTTGTGGCAAGGGCATGTTGCTGGCTCATGTTCAACTTGGTGTCCACCAGGACTCCCAGGTCTTTTTCTGACAGGCTGCTTTCCAGATGGGTGGCCCCCAGGTACAGGTACATGGGGTCATTCTTCTCCAGGTACAGGATTTTGCAACTTCTCTTTGTTGAACATCATGAGTTTCCTGTCAGTTCATTTCTCCAGGTCCCTCTGGATTGCAGCATAACCCTCTGTCATGTCAACCACTTCTCCCAATTTTGTGTGATCTCTGAACTTGCTGAGGGTACACTCTAACCCCTCATCCAGACCATTAATGATAGACATGATGGACGTTAATGTCCATCATTAATGATGGGCCTTCATGATGGACAGGACTGGACCCCTTATTGATCCCTGGGGTACACTGCTAGTTGCTGGCCTCCAACTAGACTTTCTCCACTGCCCACTACTCTCTAACACCAGCTATTCAGACAATTTAAGTCCACCTCACTGTCCACCTGCCCAGCCCACACATTAGCAGCTTGTCTATGTGGATCTTGTGGGGGATGTGTGCCAAGAACCTTACCAAAGTCCAGGTAGACAGGATCTGCTGCTCTCCCCTCATCTCCCAGCCAGTCATTTCATCACAGAAGCTTATCAGTTTGGTGAAGCGTGACTACTCCTTGGGAGGTTCTTACACACTGCATTTCTTTGAACAACTGTTAAAGCTTGATAAGATATAAGTGATGTTACTATTGGCAGGAGACAGGGAACAGAGATTACTTTCTGCTTAGGAATCCGAAGGCTGATCCTGACTGACATGATCTTGTGGGAACCAGGCATGTTCGCTAGGCTGGATTTCTCGAAAGGGGATATTCAGGTGCTTGTGTAAGATGTAATCTATATACGTTAGTAAAATAGATTGTACTTTTTAGTTTTTGTCATGCATATGACAACTTTTTCTGTAGTAAATACAAGCTAAATTCTGAAGCTGTGACTTCTACAGCTTCCCATGCTGGCATCGCTGGTGCCAGAAAGTGCCATGGTCTCTAAAGAAAAAAGGGATTTTATGGCTGTATCCTCTAGGTGAGGAAACAAAGCATCAAAGAGTTTAGAAACCTCTGGGAATCAAAGAGCTTTTGATCAGCTTTCCTGCAGGAGGCAGCATTTTTCTCCTTGCAGTGTCTTAACAAGAGATACTTTGTGTCCTTTGCTATTTTGCATTAGCAATCACTGCTGCCTTTGGGTGCTTGCCCCTGTGCCACCTGCACAGCCACAGTGAGCTCCATCACTCTGGTGTCTTCATCTTCCACTTCCCCTTTCCCTTTTGCATGCTTATCATGTCAGAGAGCTTCTGCCTTGGTTACGTGTTAATAAGACCACATTTCTATTAAAACCACTGCTGGTTTTTAAGAAGTACTTGAACAAACCATAGAAAATCATAATCACTTCTTGGAAATGAGAATGAATTACAGAAATGCCTTGGGTTCAGTGGCCTACAGGTGTGCTGCAGCTTGTCATGTTTTACAACGTTCCTTATTATTGTTTCCCTTATGGAAGCCCAAATGTGTAACTAGAAACATTTCTTCATAAATTAAACTCTCTTAATGAAAGGGTGAGAATTTAGTGGAGACATTTTATTTTTATTTGACATCCTCCAAAAAGTTAATGTTCTCTGCATCTAAACTTGGACTATGAGGTAAGATGTGGAGACGTACAGAGAAAAATGAGGTGCAGTAACACAATTCTCCCCTAAGCTAAATAGTTCCACCTGAAAGCAACCTCAGAAACAGGTTTTTCATCACAGCAGTGCATTGTGCTGTGAAAACCATCCTAAATCCATAATGCCATACTTCTGTGCAACGATTTCACCTGAAAAGAACTTGCCTTGCAGATGAGAAATGGAAAATTAGATCAGCATGGTTTCAAAGACTTGGCAAATCTAACTGGAGAGAGGTCAGGTTAACAGAAATCTGGTGAGCAGGGAAATACTTAGGATAACAGTAAAAAGTAGTGTTAAAGATGATTGAACATCAGGACCCTTAGGATTCTATTACAGCCCTACCTGGGCACCGGCTCTTGGGGGGATCATTCTGTTTCACATTTTGCATCTTCGATACCTGGCTAAAAGTGTTCATATTCACAGGGGCATGTTCAGGCATAAACCAAGCAGTTATCTAAAGCAGTGGACTAATGGGACAGCAAAATTATGCTTTCATGTGTATCTCTCTCTCCAAGGGAAAGGGGACCATCCCAGCTTCTGGAGGGAGAAAAAATGTTGGGCATGGACAGACCCAGCAGTGACGAGGAGGATGGGCTGCAGAGAAAGTACATTTGTCTTGATTTCTCTCGAGCTTCCCGGTGATGCTGTGCTGGCCATGTGGTTGGTACTGGGAAGGGCAAGGACAAGGCTGGGCACACAGGCAGCAGCGACCTCTCCAGGGGCTGGAATATGGCTCTGTGCTGGCACCCTCAGCTTCCAGGGAAGACTAGGCCTCTCAGGGTGTTTCTCAAGTGCTGCCAAATCCCTGCCCATGATCAGGTGTGGTATTTAATGGGATTTAATTAGCAGGTGCCAAGGAATTTAGCTCCCATGGTGAAAAGTAGTAGTATGCTCGTTCAAAACATAAAATACTTACTTGAATTTTATAGGTATTTATACAACACTTTTTGAGACACATACATCTGTCTGTGCAGTGACTAGTGGTTTATTGTGGTATGTGTAGGATGAGCCATGATGTCTGTGTCTGTATCAAGAGTTACTGAAGGCCTATGGCTGAGTCTTTACCCCCAAAACTGAGGATATGTGACAGCTTAATTAAGAAAAATAAACAAGCTGGTGGAGGAGAAATCTGACGAATGGCAACAGGAGGCTTGGAATAAAAATGCTGAACCAAGAGCAAATTCTGGGCTTTCATTGTGAGCTTTCTCTGTGCTTGGTAGGCTTTGGAAGAACAAAAGTAAAATTATTTCTGGTTTGCTACATTGCACTAACTTGGGAAGGAGCAAGAAATGGTGCAGTAGTCTCCTCCCTACTACCTGTCCGTCAGGAAAGACTCGATGCCAATCTCACTAAGGGAAGCTATAGAGCACAAGTGCCAAGCTGAACAAAAATCACACAGTGGAGCTTCTGATTCCTGTCCTGCTCCTCTCAACATCTAGCTCTGGCCAAGATGCTGATTTTACCCGCTGACCGCAAATAACAGTAGGAGCAATGCGCTGGTGGTCCTCTGCCATGCTCAGTCCCAGAAGACTGTAGCCTCTCCCTTATTCTTCACAAGCATTTTTGTGCACTCCAAACGTCATCCATGGGAATGAAAACAGCCCAAATTCAGGTGCTGTGAGCAAGAATGACTTGGGGGGGGAGGGGAAAGAGGAACAACACTCGCTTAGATCTCTTTGTGTGTCTTATCTAGTCAGCTAAATCCTTCTTGTGGGGAGAAAGTAGGACTTCAGCATTTTCCCCCAAAATGCCGGCACAAATCTCCTCCAGTCACATGAATGAAATAGCTTGATGGTGATGGAGATCCCAGCTGCTTCAGGATTTTCTCTTGGGTAGGAAAGGACTTGCAAAACAGTCATGTTACTGCAGGGCTGCCTTATGTCAGGAGCAGAGAAGAACTCAGTGTTCGTCCTGGCATAACAATGACTTGGCATGGGCTCAGCAGCTTTGTTTCTGGGGCCAGCATGCAAGCTCAGGAGGAAAAACAGCTAGACAGCTGCTCCAAGTGCTGTAGGGTGGTTTCTTTTTAAAACCTGCCATCAAGTTATAGCATGTGATTTATTTACTAGTGAAATAACATCCCCACCCTTAAATCATAATTTAAAGATGAAGAGACTCTGATGAGCCTTTTATGAATAACATTCATAAAATCATTTGTGTGTGTCATCTTGTCTGTGCTGGAGACTGCAGAGGCATCACCCCTCTCTGGAGAGAAAGAGGCTGAGATGGGGTTGGAGTGTGTGAGGTGACAGTGACAGCAAAGTGTTACGCATCAGGGTGTTGAATCATGGCACAGGTTTTTGCGTCCAGGTCACCTGAGCTGGAACAGCTACAAAACTTCATAAGGAACTCATGCAGCTTCCAGGGCTGTGCATAAAGCACTCTTTTTGTACTTGTGTAAAGGAAATAAAAATAAGATGACTGATATTACAAATGCAAAATTAGCAATGCAGGTGAAAGCAAGAGTGCTGGGGAAGCACAGCAGGATACAACAGTTAGAGCAATCAAGCTTGAAAAGGAATCAAGGAACAGGAGGTTTACAACATCCTATCTGTCTTGCTTAAGCATGCCTGTCATGTGATCAGTGAAGGTAACTTGTGATTCTAAGCAGACACCCGCAGCAGTATGCTACAGGGCAATAACAAAATTGCTATCAGCTAATTACCAAAGCAGTGTCCTTTGCTGACTGTATGTCAGCGGTGGTAGGTCCCCGTCACTCATGCCATGTTCTGCTGCTGAATGTGTCCAAGCACTGCACATGGAAGATTTCCTTGCAGAGCACTAAAAGCTGTGCTGGCGCATTGGTCATGCTGCTCCCTGCTCATTTGTGGCTTATTGCTAAGCCTCCTCTTGGGACCCAGTGTCATCATAACTAATGCACAACTTAAACCTCAAGGCTGAAGGAAAAGGGAACTGAATTTCTTATTCCAAACTTCTTTTTTAATCCCTGCAGAAACTAACTATTCCTCCGTCCTCCCAAAAATGCAGAGGCTTGCTGCTGGGGATTAATGCACCAAGCCGGGAGCTGAGCTGATCAGGTCACCTGAAGGAATGTAAGTGTACCACCTGCAGCAGAGAGCAGGCAGCTTTGTGTGTACCTGTGAATGGCTTTCTGAGGAACGCAAGGTATCAACAACATCTGGAGGGGCTGACTTAGGAACAGGATGCTGGCACTTCTTTGCCATCAGTTTGGGAAGCTTCTAAGAGAGGGCAGTGATAGGAATAGCAGCTTCCTTCGAAAGGAAATTCAAAATCCAGTAAATCACTTGTTCTAACATAAAAAATAAATAAATAAAAAAGAAGTAAACCATATGCCTATGCTACTCATGTTTTCCTTCTTCAGCCTGGTCCATTGTTTTTCAGAGGCCAAGTTTTCCTTGGGCTACTTCTTTCTTTGCTTTTTCCTTTGATTGAATAGATTCTTTGTTTTCTTCTTGGAAACTGCCTCCCTCTTCCCACCCCCATGCTTTTTTTACCCCCTTTCCTCTTTTCCTTCTCAAAAATTGCAGCTGAAGGGAGCTGGCACCCTCACACAGTGCCTTGCTTCTGGATGCAGGAGAGCAGAGGTAGGATTCCCCTCCTTGAGTATTAGCTGTCCACAGCATGGACCTGTGTACCCTAAGCTCCCTCTGTGGGGAAAAATGAGCACTCAGAGCATAAATCCCCCGAACTGTTTTAGACTGATTTAGTAAATGTGAAACACATCTAGACTCTTTAGTATCCAGGTCTGCTGGGCATGTTTATATTTAACTGATACCTCCCAGTTTGGGTCTACATGTACTACTGACCTACCTGACGACTTGGGCAAGTCACCTACCAGTCTGTAAAGTGGAATAACGTTATGATTTTCTAACGACTCTAACTTAGTTAACTTTTACTTTGGCTACAGCAGGACTTGGCTGTATGCAGTGTTCTTATCCTATGTTACTTTTGCCTTCTTTTTTAACCTTTGGACTCTTTTGCAATAGGAAGTTGTGTCATTTCTTTAATTGGCAAGGGCTTGTCCAACATCTGCAGCCACAGGGATTGGAGCTGGAGTCTGAGACCCCTCTCTTTACAGGCCACAGTCTCCTTCATCCAAAGAGCAGCTAACCCCTCTCTTCCCAGAGCATTACTACTTTCTCAGGGTAGGAAAGAATAGATTAAGATTTCCTCCTTGCTCAGCAGTTTCCTCTCCTCACTAGCAGCCACACTAAAACAGCCCTCTGGACAGTGGCAGGTAAGAGAGGTGACAGGCAGCAAGCTGGCCAGAGTTTGCTTCTTGGGTCTTGTCTCTTCAAAGGAAAGCAAGGGCAGGTCAGCTGGAAGCACCAGGAAGTCATGTAGCACCCAGAGTGCTGCAGCTGGACCTCCACATACCTGCACTCAGACAAAGGCATGGGTGATGGCTTGAACAGGATGCTCAGCAGAAACCCTGCCTGATTCCAGTGACAATGTTACCAAGTCGCTGAGATTCATAATGGATTCATAATATTTTTTGATATGAAATTCTTAGTCTGTTCTTAAAAACAAGACAGCCAATACCCCAAACAAAAACAAATTTTATGAAGAAAAGAAAGCTGCCAAATGCAAGCCATGAAGTTTGAGACTCCAGACCAAAAGATTTGTTTACCAGCGGGATCCAAAGTTAACTGTAAGTTTCACAACTTTTACTCAATCCTGTCAATTTCTAGAGTCTGATCCAGAGATGTGGACTGTTCTTTAGCCTCATCTGCTATTTCTTGAGTGCTAAGCTACATCAAGGTCACCCCTTGACTTTTTTCTCTCTGATGTCTTACTCTATCCCATTTTTGGATTACTTCTCAAACCTGAGGTCACCAGAGGCAGTTGTGCATGCTTTTGCATGGTTAATGAGTTGCAGACTAGCTCTTTTGAAACCATTCTGCTGTTTTCATCCATGCTCATTTATACCCAACAACATTACGGTTTTCATTTATTCATCCCGCAGCTTTGTCAAATTCTTCTCTTGCCATGCAGTTCTCTGTTGGTTGGAAGGTTTGGTTTCCCCACAGGAACATCCTGGCTTATAACAGGAAGAACTCTACTTCTTCATCTTCAGTGATTGATTGGTTTTAGAATTGTCTGTAAATGAGGTGCTGGTAGTGTCCTGGATAAAAAATACATGTTCAGTTCCATGCATGACAGATGATATAGCAGGATATCTGATTATTAGTTTTCTCATACAATTCTAACTTTTGGTGCAGGATGAACACAAGGGAAAGATCATGCTCAATCATGAATCATAAATCTCACTGTTGGAGGCATTTGCAAGGACTGCTTGCCCTTTCACCTCTTCCTGAATGGCAGGGTAACTGCATGTTCCAAGGGCCCACAGTTAGCAGGCATTGTGTTGTTTTAGCAACATGACATCAAGCTGATGTATGTTAGACCACAAGCATGAAAATGGTCTGCACCTGTTGGAGCATCAGTGTTTAAATAGGACTTGATGGTTGTGGTCTTGTGCAATGTCCCATGGGATAGTGTTTCCAGGCCTGTCAGTTAGGGCTGCAGGAGCTTTGATCCTTGTTAACGCAAGGATTTACAACATTCATAGTGGGCTGCTGGAAAAATCTCATGCTGTGATGATATGAAAAAATGCATGAGAAAGAACAGCCTCTCAGTGCAAACACCTTTGGTTACATCTTCTCTCCTTTCATTTCCTTCCCATCACCTGAGCAAAAAGCAAACAGAACAAGCAGCAAGGACCACAAAAGCAATTGCAGTGCAGAGAAGCTGCTTATAGTTCTAGCTCAGCTGACTAGTTCAGTTCTTCCTACCCATGCATTCAAGCTGAAGGAGAAGCTAATGCAGAAGAGATGTTTTCCATATCCTCAGATTTTTGACAGTTGCATGTGCTAAAAATCCTGTGAGAGAGAAGAGGCCATAACCTGAAACCAGCAAGAAGTGCCTAATTTTGAGGCTGTGAGAGGACTGAGTTTTTCCCCAGAACCTTGTATCACTTTGGAGTGGGCACCAGGACAGGTCATGTCTGTTGGGGTGCTTTCTCCACTCCCCTTTGAACTTGTGGGTTTGTTTTTAAGTCCTCGTAGTAAGCTCTGCTTGGAGAATTTAATCTGCTCCTACTCATAGATGCCTTTCCTCTGTAGAGTTCCTTAATTATGTGGGAGCACACTAAATATGAATACAAACTAACTCCCACTGTCTGTGCTACTAGCAAAGTCGCATCTGGCATATGGACGCAGCCTTGAAGTGTTCTGCTCTGAATTGCTGGCTATGTTTCCCAGTAAATGTTCAGGGAAGAGTTAACGGTTTTCTGCCAGCATTTGACTAAATCATTTAGCACAAAGCACATGTGATATCTTTAATCTTATCTCTTAAGAGTGCTGTAACATCTAGTGAGCTGCTGTTGCCTGCACACAGTGTACTCTTCTGGCTGAAGTTCTTGTTAGTACCAGCTGAGCTTTCTGTAATTTGGGAACAATCTGTGCTTCCTGTAGGTCAAACTGGTATGTGTGCCACAGAGGTGCTTATGTACTGGAAGATTTGACCTGCTGGGACAGCTGGTGGCTGCCTGGCACCTCTTAGTTTCTGGGATTTTCCAGTTAACCTTGAGGAAGGATGCATGGAATGCTGTCATAAATAGATGTGCAAACAACTCTAAACTGGTACCATAAGCCTTTAGACAAAACTTGTTTTCATGCTGATGAAAGAAGATGTCAGCAGTCTCTGCCACAGTTACGTTGGAACACACGAGTAAGAGGCATTGAGAAAATTTTGGGTTCAGGTTGATGTGAGGCAATTAAGACAAGGATGTTCTTCATGAATGGTTGAGTTTGAAAGTAAACTGTGTAGAAAGTGAGTTAATAGCATGTAGAGGATCTCACAGCTGCCCAGGATGTGGGGAAGTGTGTGGTTTTTCTTCCTAAGGATCATATTTCTTTAATTCTGCAAGTACAAAGCCCTTCCTTTATTAGTTTAAGCAAATTGGTACCAAGTGGTTAAAAGGAAAAAGCAGAGGCGTGTTTATATGAGAGAAGATATGAAATTCATCAGAAGCATAAAGCTGTTACTCTCAGTGTCTACATCATGTTCTGGAGTAGAGACTGGTGTCTGCCTAAATGGAGAAGCCCTTGTTCGTGATTCTAGGGTTGTGATGGAGTCCAGCAGCATCAGGTGATTGGGAAGGCACTGAGCTGGCTGTGCCTCAGGCTAGAACAGTTAATTCCAACTGGAGGGGAGAGCTGACTCCATACTGGGCATCACTCTGCTTGTCTCCTTTGTTGGGACAGTTGTAGGGCTGACAGTCAAAGATGTAGAAGACAGGAAGAACTTCATGTATTCTTAGTTAGACAAACTTTTGATATGCTCTTGTCTTTGAGACAACTAAAATGGTGTAAATACTTGCTTGTGTTTCTCCTCAAGGCACAGAGGAGATTTTGGTTTGTTGACGGGTTAGGCCCAGGTTAAAGAACTGGAAAAGGAACAAGATATAATGCTGCCAGGAGACAGGGCTGAGAGCAGAAAGCTGAAGAAGAGCATCACAGCTGAGTGTGAAATTTGTGCTGCGTCATGGTTTGCCCTTACACACTCTTTTCATTAAAGACCAAATTTTTGACTTGCCCTTTGCTAGTTGGCAGTCTTGTGATTAAAGGAGCTGTTTGGCTTGAGGGTAAGACTTAAAATCCCAGGACAGATGAAGCCTTTAATAACGAGCTTGATCTCACTGTGGGAAGGCTAGTGCCTAACTCTTCACACACAATATCAACAGAAGAGTGTACACTTTCTAAACAGTGGGATGGTTTACTAATGTCATTTGTTTTAGCCTAAAGCAACAGCCCTCAGTGTTACTTGTGAAGGATCTGCTGCTGTTATCAAAGGTTGGATCCTCTTCATTGATGCATGAAGCTACCTATCCCTGTATGTGTGCTAACTGATACTGTTCCTGATGCCAACTAACAGGTCTGCAGTCAGTCTGTCCCTGTCAAATGCAGGCACAGCAGGTTGCTAGCCTGATTAGTGCACAATATGACTAAAGCCAAGATCTGTGCCTGTGTGCAGCCACCCTAGAAGCCACTCATGATTTGCCCTTGCACACTAGCTCTGCTGTGTTCTTCACTGCAGTTGGCCAGGAACAGGGTCCCTAGATCCCAGGCTGTTTCTGGCATGTGATTGGAATTATGCCAAGACCTTGTTTATACTCAGAGATGGAGTGTAAACCAATTTTGAAGGGTGGGTCTTGAAAAAAGAAATGCCTAAAAGGAGAATAAAGTGCTTTACTACCTATGACTTCAACAACCTCTTGCTTGTTTAACAGCAGAGCATGCTCAGCAATTGTCAGAGTTAACCTCAGCAGGCTCCTGCATGAATCAGGGCTTTAAAGACCTGCTGGCTCAACACACATTGTCTTGTGATACAGATCAGAGCAACCCAACATACTCCACTAAGGGGAAAAAAATGTTTTCTTACTTCATTCCAGAGCTGAGGCTTATGCTTTTGTCCAATTCAGACCAACCCATTAAACTAATTACAGCAGTGATAAAAATAAAGTCACTGTCTGAAAGATCAACTCATATCAAGCATGCAGCTTGAAGGGGAGTTTTGACCAAAGTAAATCTTTAGCTGATATGCTATTTTTCCATGTGTGCTAGTTACATAAATACATATGATCACTTACATTAACTGCAACACCATATGGCTTCTAAGAGACTTTCTTCACCATTCAGCACATCTCTTTTGCAAAACCTGGCAATTGGAAACACATGTTAATTGGTCGTACCAGTTAGCAGTCAAGAAATCCAGTTAATTGCACTCTTATATTCAATAATATTCTCTCCACTAGAAACTTGTAAATGTTCCTTACCTAATACTTTGTGCAGGCTTTCTGGTGAACACAATCTTAATACTAACTTTAAGGGGTGTGTTTGTGTGTGAGTGTCAGTTGGAAAGAGTGGCACAAACACCAAATTTAGGTCTGGTTAAGTGCTTGTGGCCTTTAACTTTGGGCCTCAGCAACAGAAAATTTCTGTTATGTTAGCCTTCTACCAGGACTCTGCAGCACGTCCTTCTTTCATAGAAAATAATAATAATAATATAACATGTTTATACTAAAATAAATGAAGAAGAATGGGAGTTCTTTTATGATTCATAGACAGATCTTATCGAGTATTTTCAGATTAATATCAAATTCCTCCTCATCTCAAGCCAGATTGTATCTAGTAAAGATGCCGAAGTAAAGTAGAGATAAGAGCTTTATAATGGCTGTGTTCCTTGAAGCTGTCTCTTTCTTTTCTGTGCACTTTATTTTTTTCCATATCTTCTTTCTGGTTTCCTTCTCACCCCTATTTGGACCATATCTGGATAATATTCTCTTTCAGTCCCATCTAGCCTTTTGCTCTGTGGTTTGCTGCAGATACACTCCAAGCTCAAATCTTCCCTTTTCCATATTATCAGTCTCTTCAAGCATTCCTTTATTTTTTGCTTCTCTGGACCTAAGTGCATTTCCACTGCTCTTAAAATATTAAAGCAGAGTCCTTTTAGATATAAGTTAGCTAAAAGTACTGTATATTAATTTCATTGACTGTGTTCTATAAAAAGCTGTTGTAAACATAGCATTTTCCAAAGGAAGCATAAGTAAGCTAAGAAATTCAGATCTGTCAGACAGGACTATAAATATCCACCAATATTAGACATACTCAGGAAGTTGTAAATACATGTATTTACCATATGGGTGACTTAATTTTGTGATTTACCAGAGATAGGCTTTGTGCAGGTTTTCTGGTGAACATGATCTTGATACTAACTGAAGGGATGCGTTTCTGTGTCAGTTAGAGTAAGTGGCACAAACAGCATCTTGGCTTCCTGCAACTGGAGAGAAAAGAGACATGATGTTCAACTTGCCCATGGCATTGCAGCAGGATTTCCTCTTCCCTCCAGCATGTTTCCTACTATTTTTTTCAATAATCTTTTACTGCCAGTTAAGGCTCATTCCTCTGGGAGATTTTCTGTAACTAGTTAAGCTCAGTGACATTTATTTTTATTTTTTAACTTTAGTGATGTTGAATTCTTCTTTTCTTACCATTCCATTGTTGTTTAATCTCTCCACCTGACCATCTGTTCTGATTATTGTTTAGTATTTACAGTTGTACTACATCAGGAGGATTTGAGGATTTGGCCACAAGAAAAAACACCTCTGTAGTCAAGAGGAGTTCCAACCCACAACTGGTGGGTGCTCATCTGAAGGAGCAGCTAACCAGAATTAGACCCACACAGCATCTCCACTGCATCTCACCAACAAGCTGGTTTGGCTGGATGGCTGCTGAGCGGTGCTGGTATCCACCTGGCTGAAGAACTTGCATGGCAGACAGGCAGACTTGCATGAGCTGTAATTTGAAGTAGATAATTTTGTGTTGCAAAATAGGTGAGAATGGTACAAGTTCTGCTGGGCTCAGCCCTATGGCATGGCAGTATATGTTTCTGTATATTCCTGTAAAAGGGCTTGAAGGAAATTCTCTGCCCTTTAATGATGAATGAAATATTTCCTTCTTCCAATTCTCTATTAACTCACAAATGCGTAAGTGACCTTTGAACTTTGTTACATGTTCCTAAAATGTGGACTGTGTTTCTAGCCATTGCCAATTCTTGTCACTGGAATTGCAGCATCTTAGTAGCCTTTCAGAGAATGATGTGAGAAGAACAATGCTATCTTCTGACACTTTATCACAGAGTCAGTATCACAAAGGATATGTTCTTTTCCAGGCTAGCTCTTTTTTCTCATGAAACAAACCTTTGTTCTGTTACTGAGTGGTATTGCTGCTTAGGTCCAGAGTCTCCTCCCTCTGACTAGAGAACATCTCCAGAAGTGAGTAAGGGTTAACTGAAAATGGCGGTTAGAACAGGGAGTTTGAATATAGGAAAAAAAGGCAAACATAAGTTAGATGTAAACTTCTTTTGAACATTAGTGGAGGTGACATTTACTCAAAATGATTGGACACTGCATAGAATCACTCAATGAGGTATGGATTTTGGATGTGGGCCACAAATAGCCTGGAGAAATCTGGACTCAAGTCCTGGTTAAAGACTTCAGCTTAGAATTAATATCTTAAAAACTTGCATGGAAAAGCTTTGCCCTAGTCAGACTAGCCTGCAGCATACTGGGAGTACATTTTGTTTCTTTCCATGCCGTATTTATCTCCTGAGCAAGGGAAATAATATCTTTATCAATCAGTGCTCACAATGATCATCGCAGTTCTAGAAAGCTGCCAGCTGAGGTGACTTTAGAGTCCCGTGCTTTGCAGAAATCAACACATAGAGATGCTCGCTTCATTTACTGAGTTTTAATGGAGCTATTTTGGAACCTGGAGCTCCTGCTCATCAGCCACATACTTCTGGGCAAAATCATTCTCTCACCAGATTGTTTTCAATTAAGCAGTTCTGGCTCTAATGGATTGTGGGCAATGTAGAGTAATTCTGGTTTGAATGAACCAACACCCAACTGAGTGACTGACTGCTACATTTCTGATTGCACAAGCAGCCTGCGTGTAGGCTAGAGAGATGTTCCTTCTTTCTCTTGTTCTCAAGCTTTTTGCCTGAACCCTCTCTATCTGCTTGGAAAAGATGATTTGAAGTGGCTACGATCTCCCTGGATGCCACAGCTGGATTACAGCCTTGTTTCCCTAGGCTCTCTTTAGTGGTGTCCAGCAGCAATGGGTACAAACTGGAGCACAGGAGGCTCCCTCTGAGCACCAGGAGGCACTTCTGTGCTGTGTGGGTGATGGAGGACCAGCACAGGTTGCCCACAGAGGATGTGGAGTCTCCTCCTTGGAGATCTTCAAAAGCTGCCTGAACGTGGGCCTGGCAAGCAGCCCTGGGTGGCCCTGCTTGAGCAGGGATTGGACCAGACAGCCTTCAGAGGTCCCTTACAATGGCAGCCATTCTGTGATTCTGTGCTAAGGGGAGACTGCAGTGGGTGTATGTGGGGGAAGACATCTTAAAATCCAAATTGACTGCTGTAGCTGCTGACCTATCCTTCATGTAGGCAGCAAGGAAGGTTACAAAGTGGTCACTACACAGCTGCAGGAAAGCGCTCTCACCCTCCATTGGACCATTCCTATAGATCCGGAAAAAGAAAGCCTATGCACTGCTGCTCCAGTCAAGATCAACATGTAGTTTTCCCTTCCAGAGGGAGAGTTGTGTCTGAGAGCTGCCACCAGTCTCTCACCAGCCTTTGGTTTTGTTGACATTATGCAAATGGTTTAGGGCAGTCCTCATATGTCCCACTAAGGTCTAGTTTCACCAGGGTTTGGGACCCTTCTTGTACAAAAAGTTGCCTCTTCCAACTCTTCACTGCAACTTTCTGAATGAGAGCTTTTGAGTCCCTATGGGTTAGGATCAGTGGGAAGGCCAACAAGGCAAGCATCCTGGTGGGGGTCTGTTATAGACCGCTGAACCAGGATGAGGAGATGGATGAGGAATTCTACAGACAGCCGGCAGAAGTTGCAAAATCATCAGTGTTTGTTCTCGTGGGGGACTTCAACTTCCCAGATGTATCCTGGAAGCACAGCACAGCCCAGAGAAAGCAGTCTAGGAGGTTTCTGGAGAGCGTGGAAGATAGCTTCCTGACGCAGCTGGTTAGTGAGCCTACCTGGGGAGGTCATAGAATCATAGAATCATAGAATATCCCGAGTTGGAAGGGACCCATGAGGATCATCAAGTCCAACTCCTGGCACCACACAGGTCTGCCCAAAAGTTTAGACCACGTGACTAAGAGCACAGTCCAATCACTTCTTAAATTCAGACAGGCTTGGTGCAGTGATTACATCCCTAGGGAGCCTGTTCCAGTGTGCAACCGCCCTCTCGGTGAAGAACCTCTTCCTGATGTCCAGCCTAAACTTCCCCTGCCTCAGCTTAACACTGTTCCCACAGGTCCTATCACTGGTGTTTTCAGAGGATAGGTCACCGGCCAATCCACTCCCCCTCGTGAGGAAGTTGTAGACCATGATGAGGTCCCCCCTCAGCCTCCTTTTCTCCAGGCTGAGCAGGCCCAATGCCCTCAGCCACTCCTCTTACATCTTCCCCTCTAGGCCCTTCACCATGTTTGTCACCCTCCTCTGGACACTCTCCAACAGTTTAATGTCCTTTTTGTACTGTGGTGCCCAGAACTGCACACAGTACTCGAGGTGAGGCCACACCAGCACAGAGCAGAGTGGGACAATCACCTCCCTCGACCAACTAGCGATGCCGTGCTTGATGCACCCCAGGATACGGTTGGCCCTCCTGGCTGCCAGGGCACACTGCTGGCTCATATTCAACTTGCTGTCAACCACAACACCCAGATCCCTCTCTGCGGGATCCCCCTCTCCAGATCCCTCTCTCCAGGAGTTGGACTTGACGATCCTTATGGGTCCCTTCCAACTTGGGATATGCTATGATTCTGTGATTCTGTTGGTGGATAGTCGGCTGAATATGAGCCATCAGTGTGCTCAGGTGGCCAAGAAGGCCAACGGCATCCTGGCTTGTATAAGAAGCAGTGTGGCTAGCAGGGCTAGGGAAGTGATTGTCCCCCTGTACTCGGCTCTGGTGAGGCCGCACCTCGAGTACTGTGTTCAGTTTTGGGCCCCTCGCTACAAGAAGGACATGGAGGTGCTCAAGTGAGTCCAGAGAAGGGCGACGAAGCTGGTGAGAGGTCTGGAGAACAAGTCTTATGAGGAGCGGCTGAGGAAGCTGGGTTTGTTCAGCCTGCAGAAGAGGAGGCTCAGGGGCGATCTTATCACACTCTACAGGTACCTTTAAGGAGGCTGTAGTGAGATGGGGGTTGGTCTGTTCTCCCACGTGCCTGGTGACAGGATGAGGGTGAATGGGCTAAAGTTGTGCCAGGGGTGTTTTAGGTTGGATATTAGGAAGAACTTCATTACATAGAGGGTTGTTAGGCATTGGAACAGGCTGCCCAGGGAAGTGGTGGAGTCACCATCCCTGGAGGTCTTTAAAAGACGTTTAGATGTAGAGCTTAGTGATATGGTTTAGTGGAGAACTGATTAGTGTTAGGTCAGAGGTTGGACTAGATGATCTTGAGGTCTCTTCCAACCTAGACAATTCTATGATTCTGTGATTAGCCTGGGAACGATGGAGAAGATTTTGGGATGCCTGTTGGTACTGAAGGCAATCTCTTGGCAAAACTACACACTTGAGATTTTTGACCGGTTTTGCTATTTATTTTTGTAGCCCTTTGCTTATAAACCCCCTTTTCCTCTACACAAAAGCAGAAGCTTCTGAAGGAAAAGGAAAGTTACAATCATTTCCTGTCAGAAATCTTCTAAGATTACCCAAAAGAGCTTAATCACAAACCATGTTGTGGCTATGAGTCTCTTAAAGGAAAGCTCTGTATCTTTTACACTTCTAATATGATTAAAATTCCTGTCTTCAGCTGCTGTTTCTGCTCTTGCTGCTCTTTCTGCTCTTGTTTTGCTCTGTGGTTATGAGAGATCACTCAATCAAATTTTAAGGAAAGGCAAATTAATGAAACAGCCCACATGTGTTGATGATGAGGAAATAGGAAATAGTAGGGTGCCTTGTCTGATGGGCAGGGCAGTGGGGCAGTTAGTTGCATGTGTATTATGGTACTGCAATACACCACATAGTCATTGCCCTATTTGTAGCATAAACATATACATAACACTTCAGAAAGCAGATGAGCCAAATTTTCTATTAAAAAAAAAAAAAGGCCCAAAGTGCTACAGTTTGCTTCACTGCAGTCCTGTGCCCACACCTTCCCTTCATGCAGCCCTGTCACCCTGTTTCTGAGAATATGCCGCTCCCAGTTCTTCCAGGTGTCACTTACAATGCTGAATCCCTACAAGTTTTGTGCATTGAGCAGCTTGGCTTCTCTCTGAGGTAGTTTGATATTTCAGGTCATTTGGGTTATCGGAAGTATCGGCCATAGCGCTTTTGCTTTCAGTGCTCAGTTCTTTGAGTTCGTGCTGTGCATTTCCAGGGAAGGATCTAGCCATCCAGCTGCACATCCTCCAGCACTTCTGGCTCTATCTACTGAGAAAATATGTGAAATTATTTCCAGGGTTTTGCAGTGTAGCTCTCCCTCATAGACCTGACACTTCCTGGTCAGGAGGGATGGGGACAGGAAGGGGGTTCCTGAGACCTCTCATTTATCTGTCATGATGACAGTTTCTTAAAACAGAAGTAGAATTACTATAACACATTTACAAGCCTGCTAACAGCAAAACAGAAACTGAAATTACACATGCAGTTCTGCTAATGAGAGCTTTGAGTTTTTGTTGTTGTTGTTGTTGTTTTGTTTGTTTGTTTTGGTTTTTTGGTTTTAAAATTCAAGGGCCATTTGACAGGAACAAAATCCACTGACTCATAAAGTCTTTGTTTATTTAGAGTCTCTAATGTGAAGTAACTGAAAACAGCAACAACAACAAAGAAAAAAAAACACTCTTTCTGAGTTTTCTTAACCATGCCATTAACATATCACTTGAATCACTAGATAAAAACTCGATGTTGATCTAAACCAATGTTACAAGTAAACAGTGAAATGTTAGAAAAAGGCAGCTACTTTACTGGAAACTTTTAATCCAAGAGCTATTTCTGCTGCAGAAGCTCCAAGCAGCTGCTGCACAGTAAGGGCATGATTATCTGAAAGGCCATACCTTGGGGTAAAAGGAAGGCCATTGATTTTCATTTTGAAGAGTTACTGAAAACCAGGAGGAGAGGGAATGAGGGATTGTTAAGTTCCAGGTAAAGTAAAACAGAAATAATGACGACTGCAAGTGGATGGGCAGCCAAAATGTCTAGGTGCCTTTAAAGCTGCATAATTCTGTACCAGCAAACTTCAGGGAAACAGGCAGGTTTGTTTTCCAGGAAGAGATAATAATGTAGAAACCTCTTTCTTGTGGCTTTCTTTAATCACATGGAGGGATGGTGTTAAAAGCCAAGCGCACACAGAGAGAGACGCTCACTTTGAACTACAAAAGCACAGCATATCCTAGTCTCAGTTCACTAAGCGGGTGCTTTACTGAAAGAGTCATCTCTTGTGTTGGGCTGTCCTCCTGTATCTCTTTAAAAACAGCTATTTAGTGGCCTTTGCTGTTACAGTATTATCAGCGTGCAGAAAGGGTGTCACTAGAACATGCTTGTGCGACTTTGTCTGTTTCTCTTCAAGCATTTTTGAGTGTATCTGACAATAGCTGTGCAAATCCAGTTAACGTTTTTCACTAGCTGAGCATTTACCCAGAGCTGTGCCTGGGAACATTCTGATGATGTATGGTTGTATCCTATTTCATTTCAGATTTGTAGATCACTGCTTCCTCCTCATACAGATTGAGCTGCCAATTTTTGCATGTATATGGGCTCACATAAATCCCTGTCTTATATCCTTTTGGTGTGTCCTAGGAGAGCTGAGGTGTTGGCTGCTAGATCTGGAGTGCCTTTAGAAAACACAGACATGTGAAGTCCGGCTACAAGCAGAAACACAGAGATGGATATACAATGAACTGTTTGCAGCCACTTTTGTCCCCCTTTCATTAAATCTATGTTATCTTCACCCAGGAGGAATAACCATGGTGCAGCAGACGGGCATCCAGTCTCAGCCCACACCTCCCTGCTGCTTCCCTGCCAGAGGAAGAAGATCCCCTGGTGAGATGTTCATCGCTGCCCTGGGACTCCTATTCTGACACTCCAACCTCTGGTACGATCTAAATGCTGAGAAAGGTAAAATTCTAGAGAAGTTTTAAAAAAGAAAGATGGAAGGATTTAATAGCTCCTGTACAAGAAAATAAGAGCATGCTGGCCAAAAGCCTGCTCTTCTTTTCAGGGAATTACCAACAGGCAGATTACAATGATCACCTTCTAAATTGTAGTATCCAACCACATTTTCTGTGAAGATAATTTTGGATTCCAGTAAGTAAAAAAAAAAAAAAAAAAAAGTTACTGTTGGTTGTTCCCCCCACTTCCCTCCTCGTCCCTTTTTTCCAGGAACTCAGTACTGTCTTATATGCCTGTACATTTGTGTCATCCAGCGTACATTTGGAATCATCCAAACAAAGCCGTGTGGCAATCCCTGTATGTGCCTGCAGTTGGCCATAAGGCTTCACTTCTTTGCAGGCTCAGAAAAGGCTCTGCTGTTTTTTTCCTGCTCTGAGATCCCAATCTCCACAAATCAGTGAAAACTTTCCCTCCATTCCCATCCATTTGGATGGGATCCTCGGGCTCTTACTCAGCTGCAGGCTTTCCCCAGAGGAGACCTTAGTTTCTTGAAAGCTAACATCTGACAGCCCTACCCATGAAAGCACAAATTCAGTCTGACCCAATGCAGAAGGCTATTGAATTCATATTCATAGACATAACTAGGTAAATAAAATGGGCTGTTTTTCTCCAACCAATTACTTTCTGTGCAAAAGGGATTTCCTATGTTTTAGCAAAAAACTCAAATGCTTCTGAGATCTCTTTTGAATTCAGTTTTGCAGTCACTGTCAACTTCCTGCTGCAACTTCTATGGGGCTTTTGCCTAAAAAAGACTGGGGAAATCTGAGGCCTTGATTCTGAATTGCTTACTAATGCAATTCACTATAAATCTGTAATGTTCTTGGATTAGTCACTGGCATGTTTTCTTTCTCTCCATCTTTTATTTTACTCCATAGATATTCAGTATTAATTACAGATTTATTTTTTTTTTCCAATGAAATCTAAATTTAGTATTTAAATTTAACTTATGTTTCCTGGACAATTAATGGAGAGAAAGTTTTGCATTCATCTCTTCCTTTGGCAGGCTTTTCATTGTGAGTAAGGCCATTCCCTTTTTGTGGCAGAATTCGCAAAGCTCTGTATGTGTTTGCTTGTGGATCCTACCTGCCACATTACTAATAGACTCTGAATGATTTCTCTCAGCTATTGGGTATACACCATCAGTTCTACATTTCATTTCCAGTTTGATCCTGCCAAACTCAACAGTACGCTCCTATGACAGCTGTTCAGTGGCTCGGGTCTAGATTGGGAAGTTTGTCTTTTACTGATGTTCTGCAGGACTGATTTGCTAGATCTGGTAAACAAATAGGAGCTGATACCTGCTGTAAGCTCTCATTGTACTTTAATACACAAAGGTGTCTCTTATATTCAGTACTATGGAGGTTAACACAAATAACAGAACAAAGAGTTGTCATAAAATCTTGAAAAATTACAGTCTATCCCAGCCAAATATTCCTGCCATAGGTTAGCACTGTTTCTGACATTTATTGGATCTTTCTTTTAGCCATTTTAGCTCCCTAATGTGACATGGTTTGACTTTTTTTTTTCTTTTTTCTAAGTTAGCAAGTAGTCTTGACTCTGGAAGGGTTTAAGAGACAGTACAAAGGATGAGGTGGGATTCTATAGCCCAGGCACAGCGATGGATAAAAAGAACAGCCAAGATTGTGTGGGGGAGTTACTGGATTGTGTCAGCTGTCTGTGACACCATACCCTCAAGTTGTTTAGAAAACACCCTGCCTATATTGTTTCTATTGCACAAAGTAAACAGCTGTCAGCCTTCTTGTTACTGGCTCACAAGAAAGAGCTAAAATTGTTGAGAAAAATCTGCCTTCAGGAATGCAAAATATAGACTGGGACAAGTTTTACGTACCAAGCTTGCCCAGTGTCCTAAGAGGGGGTACGTTTTTATTTAGAGCAGCTCAAAGAAGGGTTATACTGCCCAATCTGTTGGGGGACAAGCCATTTGGACTAAGTCCTTCAGGCTGCCTTCAATACCTCATGCGGGGATTACATACACAGTATGGGTCAGTCTGCTTTTTCAGTGAGTCTGCTTTTACCTGCTCATCAACTTCGGTTTGGAGAATCACAATATGTGTGTTACACAAATGTAGTGAAGGCACTTCAGTGTTCGTGTAGCTCCAGGAGGGAGGTGGAAGGAACTTCTAGTATTGGTGGGAAGAGGAGCATGATCTGTCATGTATGAATGGTGAAAGCAATTGCTTTATAGCTCCTTTTGATTAAATGAGATTCTTTCTCACTCCACATGAGTAATGTATCTGCCATACCTCAAAGAGTCAACTCACTGTTTTAAGGGAAGTCATGGAAATTCTGCATAGCAATATCATAATAAGTGAACGTACACCACCCTCCCAATGCCAAATTTGCTGTTATTATTTTCAAACAACTCCACTGATCTCTGGTTTTGTTCCCACTTACCTGAGTCTATTCCCCTTACCTCACCAGATGTGGAAAGACTCATTAGCCTATTTTGTGTCTGCATGTGCAGACCACACCACATCCACCTCCTCTCATTCGCTTTCTCCCACTTGCTGGCAGTGATACAAGCTCTCAGGACTCCTGCTCTCAGAAGTTATATCTCTGACAGGTAGATTCAAGCTTGCCAGCCAGTAGGTGGGTGGCTGCCTTTAGACCATTAACGAGACAAAATGACTAGTAGCCAGAGCAAGCTGCATCAGAGCCAGCCCGTCCTGTGTTGCAAAACTTCCCACAGGTGCCTATAGAGACACAGGGGGAGAAAACCTTCCTAGCTCTGTCCTCTGCTTTCATCTGGCTCAAGCAGGTCCAAACTTGCTCCCTATCCCTCTGCAAGGACAGGGCACATTTCACAACTTGTGTTAACAACCATTTTGGAAATCCCACACAAGAAGACATAGATAGGTAAATGCTACGATATTTTCCTTATAGACTTCTCCTCAGAAGTGGTAGGGAAATCCCCAGTCATTGCAGGTGAGGGCACAGCCCTTCCAGTTCTAGATTCTCCGGCTTTTGGAGCACGAGAACTTGGATAGCTGCCCTCCTCTCTGTCCTTTCTCTGCCTTGCTCACTTGCAGCAAGGCAGAGAAAGCACTAGTGCAGCACTTTTGCAAGGCGTCTGAAGCCTGCAGAGTTGTTTTAAACGGGATTCCCATCCCACAGATTGTGTGCAAGTGCAAATAAACTCCTTAAGCGTCACTGGGGTGGAAAAGAAGAGTGAATGGTTTTGTGATGTGATTTCTCTCTGTTGCCTCTGTAGAAAGCTCTCTGCAAAGCCTGGGTTGTTTATGCAAAGCAACCAAACCCCTTTCCATAGGAACTGGTAGCTAAATATTGGTCAAAGTCCAGCTATTAGGTTTATAGAGCACTAGTGGAATACAATATACAAGCATTTTTCTTATTTCTTCTCCCTGCATCAATAAGAGTGAGCAGCGGACTTCATGGAACAACATGTCCTCCAGGTGTGCCCAGTTCTGGCGTTGGTGGAGGGTCTTCACCCAAGGCTTCTGTGTGCTTGCTGAAAAACAGAGGCTGCTGGAAAACAGGCTGTAAGGAGCACGTATCCATCATCCAGAGCTCGGTGCAGGTCTGGTTATTTCATTACACAGTCATCCATAGCTAGGTATAAGGCCACAGGGCAGAAGTAAGTCTGCACTGAGCAGCATAAATATATGGTATCTTTCTGTGAGGGATGAACAGTCAAGAATTTCATAGAGGAGGCCTTATCCTCAACATTCAGTAGGTCTTACATGTGATTACATGTCAGAGCAGTTGACCGAATGACCGTATCTAAGCCTGAAGTCCCTTGTGTATTAGGAAAGTCATATATGAAATGGAGAATCAAAGGATTTCATTTATGTAGGAGCCTTCTGTGAAACAGAGGAACAGAAGAAGGGAAGGAAAAGCCCTCAGTAAAACTAACAAAAGCCTGTACAAACAATACAATTCCCAAGCAAATCATCTTTCCAAGAAAATTGATAATCAGATGTGAAAATCCTGAATCAGATATGGCCATGGTGTTCAGCTATATCTTTTGGGATTTTTCTACATAAAGCAAAGGAAAGAGCAAAATCCTCACCTCATAAAACCTCACTGTTATTCGTGTTGTGAGGAAGAAAAAAAAAAGCAGAATGGAGCTGTTAAATATTTGAGCACTGGCAAGCTGAGGAAATTCAAGAGCAAGCAAATTCAAATTTATCTTTGATGAGGTGCCAATTAACCTGATGTGCAGCATGATTCTCCTAAATTAGGTCAAATACTTTCTGATAGATGTAAACCCAAGTGCCGATGAGGAAGCACTTCTGACTTTCTTGTATTCTAACACCTGAACTTCCTGCCAACCACCAACATCCTGTTTCTGTTACTGTCAGAGCCACTCATACATTTTACAGTCAGATCTGATTAGTGCAGGCCAGGTGGCATTATTTGATGGGCCATTGTATGGTGAGTAAGCTTTTCTACTGAAATCAAGGCTTTTGACTAGCCATAGGTGGGAGAACTTGTGTTGTATCAGCCTGATACATGCACAGTCTAGACCTGCCTTTGCTGCCACTATGATCAATAGCAAAAATACCCCAACTCCAGTAAAAAATCACAAAAGTGTATGTTTCTTGAAAAAAAGTCTCCTTTTCATGCCTTTGCTCCTGACTGCCTTAGGTATATGGATGGCCTCACCCTTTCACAGCCTTCCACAATCAAACATCAAAGTCCCGAGGAAGTTGCTGTATTTGCCAAGATTTTTTATTTTTTTTCCTCCCCAGTAGTCTAGTGGTGAGAGCACTTGCTTCCAGCCAGATATAGTGCTGGGAGGGGAAGAGGTTCAAGTCCTTGTTGCCTCACTCTGAGGCTTTCTGGTGGAGGGGAAGGGGCTTTGCTCTGTGGAGGAGAGGTGGGATCTGTGCAAAAGGCTGGTCTGAGCAGGGGAGGTCTGCAACCCTCTGCCTAGATCACTCCCCAGGCTAGAGAAATCCTGCAGTTTAGTCATTGCTCCAGAATTATTGTTGGATTTTAGTCATTCACAGTTTCTTTTCCTTCTATTTTCCTTCTCCTTTCCTTTTCTTTCTCCTGTGTGAACCTAACTCTCCAGAGGCTGGATTCCTTTTCCTAGACTTGCTTCTATCAGCTTCATTTCCTAAAGTGGATGAAGCAGAGATCACAGACTGCAGTATTCCCAAAGCAGGGCTAGCATGTGCACGTCTCAGCTCCAACTTGGTTATATGGAAATACATCGTTCTTTTAAACCTATAGAAAAAATAAGATTAGACCAGATGTGGAATGTTGACTAGGTCATCCTCCTCAAAACTCTTAATATTGAATCGTCCAGAGCAGAAAACATGAACTGATTTGTAAAGTAAAAACTGAGTTCAGTGAAAAGCTCATTGCTCCCCTGCCACCCTCATTAATAATATTAGCAAATATTGTTTGATGATACTCTTTTCCCCTTCTCAGCCTTTAATTTCCTGGAGAATTGTACCTGAAGGGGGAATTTAAAGGATTGTGACTGTGAGATATGTTCTTTAACTGCAGTGGTTCCGGTGTGAAGGTGTGGTTGTTTTACAGCAAAATGTGCCATTTGTTGAACACCCTGTGTGGAGCAGGCGACTGGCTGCTTAGATTTGTGGCCGTTATGTCTCTTTAAAATGACATTAATAGCAAACAGCATTACCACGTGCAATTTAGCTGTTTAGGAGTTACCAAGAGAAGATAGTATTTATGCCAGCTTTTTCATGACAGGTCAATTATTTTGTTAGCACAGGCAACAGTGTATTTGTATTGTGCAACTCTTCCTAGGAACTGAACTGCACTGGAGGACAGGAAATCATGGGAAGTAGGATGGACTTGAATTAAAAGGAATGGATTTGTTTTTCTTGCTTTTGAATGCCAGTGCCTGTTGAGCTGCAACGACATACTGTACAATCTGTGTTTCTCATTATGCAACTAAGGAAAAGTAAAACCTGCAGAAGTTTAAAATAAAAGTGAGTAGAGTGCAGTTATTTTTGAGTTTAGTTTCTTTTCCCTTGTTCTGTTTCACCGTGGTGACACATGGTCTCATCAGGTCAAAACTTTTTATTTTGTGAGAACTTTGCAAGGTGCTATTTTACAGAACTTCCTGAGGTGAACTTTAGCCAAAACTGTCTTAATCTAAAGGAATAAATGACCACCTAACTCAATGCACAGTGTTTAAAATTCAGCCACTTCTGTGAATTTTATAGCTGGTGAGGCCAAGTTACTTTCATAATCTGCCTGCTACATAAGGACTTTATGACTCAGACTGGGGGAGGTTCATAAATACTTTGCCCTTGATTATCTAAAAAGACACTATGTTATGCAGGTGTTTAATAGATGTCTCCTCCCACTACCTTTTTTTCTTCTACAATCAGCATCTTATGTTAATTGCAAAATAGTGCACTTACTGTGGATTAAACTTGAATAAAAGGGATTGCATATTTCTGCTCAGGCACTAAAGGCTGTTAAAACTGACCTGCACTAAATTCAAGCTTGAAAAATTTGGACCACCAGAAGTACAAATTGTATGGCAATTAATTTTTGGACTTCTCCAAGTCCTCAATAAGGGCTCAGGCCCTTTGCCTTTCTTCAGTGGACAGTGAGCAGCTTTTGGAGTGTGCTGATATGTGTAACATCTTAATCTTGGAATAAACAGCTCTATATTAGCTATATAGTTATTCTGCACTTGGTGCTCCTTTTTTATAATAGTTCCCTTGCCAGCTGTATGTCCTCACAGCTGTTGATCCCTCTTTCAAAATCCAGGTCATGTTTTCTCTGGATCTCTCAAACACATCACCTCCTTCCAAACTTTCTCAGCCTTCCAGGATGCTTTCCAGTCCCCCACATTTCACACAATTTTTTCCTTTAGAAAGAGAATATTTTATCTCAAGGTTAGTTTTCAGCTCAGCTCAGTTTCCGTTGACTTCGGCAGAGATTGAATTAGGCATTTCAATTCAGTGTTCAAGATAGTGTCATTATGCATGTGCTTATAAACTGACTCAAAGCCCATTTATACCACCTTGGCATATGCCTATGGGTCATGTTTTGCGTTTACGCTTGATTACCCTCAGTGTGTTTGTACACAATGTTAACAGATAACAGTTTGTATACTATGTAGCTGCGACAGGCCAGGATGCAGCATTCAGCTTTTCCTTTCACTCAGAACAGAAGCTCAGGTTGGGAGGATAAGCTGCAGTGCTGTAAACTTTAAGGAGTCAAGAGAGATTATTCATCGCCAGTAGAAATGCCACTGCTAAAACCCACCTGGGCTTCCAGTCTCCAGATGTATTTTGGACAGAGGGGAGACCTTCTGCATTTTTTAAAATGACAGTGTTCTTAAAAACTATACTGAAATTATAAAGGAAATGAAATCTGTAGAAAAGCAAGGAGAAAATAATATGGATGGCTGAGCAAGCCATTCAAAGCCCTGGACTGTGGAGTCCTCACTCTATACTCAACATAGACATAGCATTACATGTTGTCCTCATTTGTGCCTTTTATAGTAGATTCAGAAATGGCATGGAAGTCCCATGCTATTTCAATAGCATGGGACTAACAATTTCAACCTGTGATTGAAATTGTTGCTATATTAACCTTGGAAAGGAGCTTATGTAGTTTTGCATGCAGTGCATAAATTACACACATCAGGAAGAAAGATTACCTGGTTTTTATTAGTTCCAGAGTATAATAAAAAGATATACTGTACAACTCACAGAGTTCACATGAAAAATTTCTTCCTCATTAGGCACACTGGTTTTAAAAGTAGATGTCGAACAATAATTAGACATCTGGGAAAATAATCAGCAAATACTTCTTGGTACCTAGACCAAGACTTATATACCCCAAGACTCTTTCTAAATATATGTGTGTATTACAGCACAGGTAAGGGAATGAGAGCATAGGGAGGTTTATGGACTGAGGGCTGAAATATTGAGAGGCTCCTATCCTACTGTCAGAAAGGTGTGCTTTAGGGAGTTGTGGTTTCAGCAGGGCAGCTCTAATGGCCAAAAGATAGACCATACTGAACTAAAAAAAAAAAAAAAAAAAAAAAAGGTGACCAATTACAAGAACAATATTGTTTGTAAATGCTAGCTGGACAGCTGCTTGGTCATACGCTCTGTTAGCACTGCTCAGCCAGTCACTGGCTTTTTCTGTGCAGCAGCAGTGATGAGATGAGAAAACTTACAGCAGCCAGAAACTCTTGTAGGAAAATGGAAATCATATTACTTTACCAAGAGTGCTGGGCTGAGAATACTGGAACTGAAATTATTACCTTTGCGAAAGGCACCATCTATTTTGCGTATAATTATACAAATATAGTACATGCCAAGCCTGCAAAGGTGATAGCTACATGATATGCTGCAGAGCTGTGGACCAAACAAGTGCAGCCAGTGCTCTGGAGCACCACGCCTGCTCTCTATTACACTTTCTTGTCTGGGAAAAGCATCCCTTGGCTGCTGACTTTGTAAAGTTGGCCTGACAAGTGTATTCTCTTCCTGCAGAACCAGAATTCTTCCTGCTTCTCCTTTCTTCCTGGTTTTCCACGTCAAATAGACCCACATTTGCGTAAGACAGCAACTTGCATACAGTACATTTATTTACAGGACAGTGATAGATATTTCATTAATCACAATTACTGAGTAACTGCAAGATTAGATAGAGGAGGTCCTTGTACTTGAAAAGGGAAATTCCTCTCTCCTGCCTGAAAAAGGCTTTGAGGTACTGAACAGGTGTTTGAATTTGTTTTAAGCAGAAGGTAATAGCTATCTCGTGTTTGTAAAACTTTCATGGCTTGCTTTGTTTTATTTCAGATAGCTGGCCTCCTTGTGAACAGGGACAAACCAGGGGAACCATCCACACAGTGTCATCTAATTTAGAGATCTAATTGCCCCATTAGCAATTAGACATTGGCCTTTGAAAGCTTTTGACTTGCACCTGTCAGAGGTCTAAAGTAGACGTAATCAACAGTCTACCTGGTGAGGGTAAGTGGAAGTATAAGGGGGACAGAAAACCAAAAATAATCTCTGAAGTATTTGGCAAAAACTTTTTCTGAAAGAGCCATCTACTTAAATATGTGCTAGGGGTCTAGCAAGGGGGGTTACTATTTTTCGTCTGAGGAGAGCAATGGAAGTAGCTAGTAGTCTTACTCCTTCTGTAGCATAATTATCTAATTATCTCCCAAATTCATACCAGTGATGTTAGAGACCATATCTATCCCACCTCTGTGCCAAGAGATACGCTGTCTCCAGCTCCGTGTCTCTCTAGGTTGCCTGAACAGTGATGGCACGTGGGCAGGTCAAGAAATAACCAAACAGGACAATTCCACTGAGTGTTACAAAGTCATTAAGCCTTAGTCCACTATCTGTTGCAACTTACTGGGAGAGTACTTTACGTTCATTTCTGTTTTCAGTGCTCTGTTGGGGAACTAGAAGTCATTTGAATCCCTGAGAGGATACCTAAAATCTCAGCCTGAAAGTTCAATCTGACTCAAATTCCAGTAATAATTGGTTTCTGCTGTAGGGAAGTTGATTAGGGGAAAGTTTGGTTAGGGCAAAAATGTAACGTAGGTATTGGTTTCAGTTTGAAGGGCAAATGGAGATTTGCAAATACTCTGCAGAGCTAGAAGGAATGGGGGCAGAAAATTGCCCATGATCTTGCATACCCACTTTCGGTATCAAAACTGAAGAGCATAGATAGGATTTCACCTCACCCTCAACCTCAACCTGTGAATTAGCTGGAGCTCTATCAGATAAGAAATCTTCATGATGCAAACATAGCTGTTAGCTTTCATTTTAAGATAACACTTACTGTTATTTAAAAATATTATCTACAGTAACATTGATCTTCCATGGAAACTGATTTCACACAGGAACCATGTTTTCACTCCAGATGCATGCATATTCTGAAACGTTGTTCAGCCCCTTTGGTATGGTTATTTTACTTTTTCCCAGAACACACACATAAGTTGTGACTAGAACAGATTTACCAGGAGAAATAATGGGTCTGCAGTGGGTCTCTCTGCCCACTCACACTGTGTCTCACAGAGTGTTCTTAGGCTCAGGACCTGTGGGAGCAATACCACGCTGGGGCTTCTTCCACTCTCCTGCAGCTGGAGGTGGCTTCTCCTGTGCTCATGCTGCCTGCATGGTACCTATGAGACCTACAGACCTTATTTTTTTTACTTAAATCCTGTGAAAGAAGGAGGGGATTGGTGAAATTATCCCAGATCTTCAGCCTAAGGTGAATGTAACTGAATTCAGAGGCTTCATTGCCATTGAAAACATTTTCATCCTCCAGCACACTGGAAACCTTTTATTCTACCCTGACTTATCCTAGGAGCATCGTAAGCAAATTAAAATATTGCTTTACAGCTACACAGAAGGTGTGGACTTCAGGACCTGATTCCACCTCCCATCTCAAGCTATGTCCCTATTCCCTGTTCTCTGCTTCTACTGCCACCACCACTAAATGTCCCAGCATTCATCATAGTACAGTCACCCTTTACTACCATCTCCTCTCAAAATTTGCAAATTATTTCTCATATTTTGTTTTTTCTTGGTTGCTACTTAGTTTGTTCTTTCCCTTTCTCATCATTAACATGCTCACCTGTGTACACATCATGTGTCCTGACTACTGAAACCATTGATCTCTTTTCTTCTACCCAAAATCCTCAGGAGAGTGTCAGAACACCAGTTAGCAGTGGAATAAGAAAGGCCAAAGGATTGTTTGCTTTTTTAACAGAACCCGGATGTTCAGTTGCATTATAAAAAGGAAATAAAAAGGAGTGAAGAAATGCCAAGAGCTCTGACACCATCTGAATAAAGGCCTAAGCTGTTCATCCAACTGGGTGCACTCTCCGGGCCTTATATCTGTGTGGCCTGCACATCTTATTTCAGTACAGTAGTTACAGCTTCTTCACTATCTTCATTTCCACTGCCTGAAAGAGCGAGGAACATAAAGACTGTAAGTTCTTTATAAAGACTTCAAGTTCCTTCCTTTCTCCATATGCTCTGCTAAGACTGGTGATCCAGGCTTTCCTCTTTCTTTACCTGTTACCAAGCTCAGTAAGCAGTGGGTGATTATTAGCTCACCTTACCCAGTCTTGTGCCCGCTCCTATACTGTCAGGTAAGGAAGAAAAATGTCCCATCAGCTTTAGGGCTTTTTCTTCCTCTGCTGCCACTGTCCAAGCTGAGTTTTACTTTCAACAACCTTTGCTCTAGCCAGAGCAGAATACATGAAATTTGCTCATAGTTACAAAGACTCCTCTTGTTTTTAGTAAAAACTTGTCAGCTGCATATTTGTTCTCCAATATTTCAAACACATCTACCACCATTATCATCTTTATGTTATTTTCCTTTGATGACAGACTCAAGCCTCTCCTTGTATTTCAGTGCTGGGATCTGGTCTTCAGTTTTGCATTAAATTGAGGCTTCTCTGCTTCTTAAAAAAGTTATACTTCCCACAACTCTTCTACCTCCACATTTTCTTTCCTCGCAATGCTGTGATGACCAGTTCATAGCATCTTGCTTGGATGAAAATTTTGTTTTTTATCTTGCCACCATTTCAGAAACACAGCTTTAGAATTTATGTTGCAATGCACCTGCAGCCATGTCATGCTGCTTTTATACTGGAAAGAGGACTGTGCGTGGGTGCCTGGCTGAGCATGTTGATGGTCAGAAAAGACAAGTTTGCATTGCAAGGTGTGTTAGCTGGTGGAAGAGTGCATGGAGTAAGTTCTTCAGTGCTTGACATCCTTCAGCTGAGATTGGATGTTTGCCTAAAAACTCTGGGGAAATTTAATTGCACATACCTGGCTTTGACAGCATTCACTTACACAGGGATAACTATGTGTTTTGCAAGCCTAACTTATACAGTGTGAGGAATTCCTGGTGAAAACTCAGAGGCCTTTTCATTCTCTTATTCACATCAGTAGTCAAACTGGATGAATGTACTGGTTTCTCTTAGCCTTCAAATCTTTCTAGTGTGTAGAGGTACTGTAAAATGTAAGTAAGGGCCATTAGGAACTAATGGCACACTTATCATTGCTAGGGCTGGTCCACAACTTGCATTAGGCTAACAGCACAGTCTGTATGTCCTGAGCACATGTAATGCTGTAAGTGTGGAGGTGTCTGGGTCAGAGCATCCTCTTGGGTGTTCTGGCATATTCTGAATCTGTCTGTGGAGTGTCTCCCTGCAAACCTGAGCACATTTGGCTCACTGTATTCAATATGGATAACTAACAGTTGTGGAATTCAGCCACATGTAAATAAGGACTTGGTTAGGATTAAACCCATGTCTCTTTCTTGTAACAAAAATAGAATAAAAACAGAATGAGTTATGTTGGAAAGAAGGAAACGTAGTGAATACTTCTATGAAAGTGTTTGGCAATAGATGAGTGCCTAAGAAGCCTCTGGTTAAAGACATTATAGTGGTATATTATTGATTTTACCATGCAGTCAGGACTTTATCACCATGGCTGAAGGGATCAAGCATGCCTACAAGTACCACACAGCAGCCAGTGGATTTTATTTGGTGAAAAATGAACAAATCCTTGCACTTGCTTTGTTACAGTTAGCAACAGAGAGCAAACAAAACAGAACTCCGTTAGTGAAGGTGAACTTTTGTGATCATGAGCAGGAGCAGGCCAGGCAGTAGTGATTCACAGGAGATGGAACTCATTAAGGGTGATGAGTAGATTTATTAAACTTCTACATGGCTGGGAGTTACAAAAAATAAAAATAATAGCAAAAAATACCTATAACTGAGATTAAAATAGCAGAAAGATGATCCTACTTTGCCTTGATAATCTTATCAAGAGAAGTAGAGTGAAGGAAGCTGAGCAAACATGGCTTATAGGACAGTTAATTTTTTGTTTTATCCTGCCTGGCTTCTATTCTATCCTCATGATACCCTCTCTTATCCTAGCCAAAGGCTGTTGGGTAATTGCTTTGCTATGCACAAGCATCATGTCCATTGTTCTGGTCTTCAAAATTCACATCCAAAACATGTTGCTGAGGTCCAGACATGGGGGGAAATACTTTTGGTGTGTGGCTAATGCCCATCGGTCTTCTAATTCTCTGGCCTTTGCTGCTCTGTGGACCTTGAGGATAAGGACATGCAGAAACGGTTGGGAGGGATCGAGTTTTCTTTATGTGCCCTGCTGGCTTGCGTTTCTGTTTCTCCATGGTGGCACAAACAACAGTTTGGGGCCAGGCACAGCAAATCTGTCTGCCATGCTGAGAAGCAGCTGTAGAGGAGAAAGTCAGATCCAGGGACAGGATCTGAGTACCATGTAGTACATCAGCTAAGTCAGCAACAATGAAGGGTCTTGAATGGCATTTAGCAGTCAAAATATGCTTGAGACCCTCTGCACATGCAGGTGGTAGCCTACACTTTGCAAAGAAAGCAACATGGAGTCCCAACTAAGTTGCTGTTATGCAAGCCTTTGTCTCAAAGCTGGAAGAAATGAATACATGCATTGCTTACACAGCTGCCAGCACTGTGAATGGAGGGACAGAAGTAGAGCCAGGGGCTGAATGAGAGCACAATGGGAAAGGATGGCATTGGATCTGAACAAGGTGCAGGAGGTGGATGCATTGTTCAATGGAGGATTAAGTATGGGCTGGGTGAAGAGCATTGATGGCTAGAGATACAGTCAGCATGTTGCCCTAGGGGATACCTTTTTCTTGACTTGAAAATAGCATCAGTGCTGACTGCAGCTGAAGCCTCACTTCTTGTAAATGACTTCAATAATAACAGAATTAGTGTGACCACAGCTTCGCAGCGGGTGAGGTTATGCTTGTCATTCAAGCAGCTCCTATCAAGCATCCAATAACCCTTTGCAGCTGAATTAACCAGACACCTACAGTTCTATTAATTAGCTCCAGTCGTTAGCAAGTGTTTTACAGCTGCAGCATGGTATGTAAATTAACTTACCCTGAAAGCAAATGTGTCTTTCAGTCTTTAAAAAGCCAGGAAGCCCTAGCCTTGCTGCCTGTACAGCTGTACATGAGCAGGGATGGGGTGGGTGCCCCAGTGGGATGCAGAGGGACAGACACCCTGGGGGTGATGCAGCCCTGCTGCAAACGGCTTTAATTTGTGCTGCAAATTATTTCAAATCTGTCCCTTCCCCACTGGCTATCAGCACGGCAGTCTCTTTCCAGAGCTTAGGTCTGCTCCTGAGCACAGTGCCAATTCTTCCACAGTCTTTCCCCAGATTGAATGTTTACTTCACTTCCTAGCCACAGCCAGGAGTGAAAAGGTCAGAGAAAAGAGCTGGGCAGGAAGGGGAGGGACTGCAAGCACCACTCTTAGTGTGCTAGTTAGCAGAGAGGGTTGAAATCACTGCACTGTTATGTGTTTCCATTGCTCTGGGGGAGAAATGCAGTTAATTTGACAATGCTGGTACTTTATTTAAACAGAGAATGAGAGATTTGGCAGCTGGCATTGCTACAGAAATCTTCAGGAGATGCCTGCTGTGCCTGTAGGTGTGACAGAGTCCCTAAATCAGTGCCTGCAGGTGCTTTAGAGAGCTCTTCCTTAGAGGGTGGGTCAGAGTGATGTTGTGAATGCACGAACTGCCCAAGGATTTTGTGTTTTGGAGCAGCCTACAGATACCTGCCAGAGATCAGCCTGGCAGCTGTGTTGTGTGCTGGAGAGAGAGCAGCAAAGGAAAGAAAGGGGAAGAGCAAGGGAGGTGGAAAAATAGGTAGTTTAAAAACACAGGCCAGCTTTATCTCCTTTTTTATTAAGAGACCTTATAGCCACTTCTGGCCTTCTTCTTCTCTAAGGACATCTTTATTTTTTTTACTTTCTTTTTCTGAGCTACCTCATGTTTGCATTTCACATTAAAGACACAAGGAAGGGATTTAGGCATTTCACTTGGGAAGATACGGATCACTTCTCCTAAGCGTACTCTGAAAGAAAGTAGGTTTACTTCTGTCACGAAGAAACCAAAATGTGCTCAGTCTTTATTCTTTTCATTCCATGTCCCTCATTGGGAAGCCTCTTACCATAAATCTACTTCTAGTTTTGTTTTCCTTAAGGACGCTGGAGAACCTTTTAAGTCACCTTGTTCTACCGCTGTTACCTGGGCACTCATTTATATAAAAAGGTAGGAGTCATTCACTTGGGGCCTGAGGGGTTAAAACACCATACAGATGGGGCTGGGAAAGGAGGACAGGGAGCAGGATAATAATCTCTGCTGACTGCAAACCAGTTTGGCAGACTTCACCCTAGAGTTTTTTTCCAGCTTAACTTCTTAAAACTGTTTGCATTCAGTCACTTTGCTCCGTTCTTGTAGCTGCTGCATCTTGTGGTGTTTGTGGGTTCCCCAATTTATTCACTGTTGTGGGAAAGTAGTGTTTGGCAACTAATTCCAGCTTTAAACAGAAATAACAGAAATGCTGCCTGATGGGCTCAGCCAGGGGTGGCTGACAAGGGAGCAGGAGACTGCTTAGCAGGACACAACAAAGAGTGGTTTTAGGGAAGCAGCACAGTAAAGAGTCATATTATAATTAATACCTGTATGGTCATTAGTTTTCTCCTTGTCACAATGGCCAAAGCACCGTGAGTGATCTTTAGTCATGTTTGAGCATGAAACCTATTTATATTCTGACAAATTATCACTGACAGAATAGCTGACTTGGTAAAGTAACTTGTGCCTTACTTGAATTAATTTGTACAGCAGACTATATAACAGTCCGTTTCTTAAAAGTGGCTGTAGTTTTAAAAGGAATGTGAGTTACAATATGGAGAGAGACCTTTTATCTTAGAAACTCTAGCGATGACTTCATTTACTGCTTGCAGTTACTGTAAGCACTATAGATCTGTGCTGATAGAGGACATTTCTGTGAAAGACACTGCTTTCTTTGAAGTGATTTGGTTCAGCTGGTTTTCTAAGCCTATTCTTCACAGATTTCAATACGTGTTTGGGGGATTGCAGAATTGCTTTATCAAAAGCGATACCACTTTTTAAAAATCACACAGATCATGTTTTGTCAAATTAAGCATCTTAGTCACCCACAGCTACAGCGCTGTGAGGCACTGATTTTACGTTTTACGAGCAGACAAATGCAGTGGTGCCTTCACCAATTTCCTATAAGTGGTATTACAAAACAGCCTGATGTATTTTTAACTTTCTCTGAATGCAGTTCAACCACTAGAAACTGAAGGTGCAAATCTATGGGCTTGTGCTCTCTGAGCCTTGTCATCAGGAGCTAAATCACAAGTTCTTTTCAACTATAAAGTCTGTACCCTGTAGAACATCAGCAATTTCAGGCAAGAAATACATTTTTTAAGTCTAAAGATGCCTGCATCTTTGCTGTTTTTACACATGTTGAGTTATAGAGAGAAATCATTCTCACAGTGCATCATAATGATAGTGTCCACTGCCTTATGAAGTACATGTGAATAGTAGCTTGGGACAGTTTTATTTTTCCACACTGATATTCATATGGTTTGGTTATGTCAGACAGCAACTTTTCTTGCTTAAAGACTTGTTGCTTTTAATACATACAAGGCAAGCCAGCACTGGTGTAATTAGCTCAGCTGGGGGTTTAATTCACCTCCTCAAAACTTAGACAGTACTGTAGTCTTAAACACACTGCTCCTGCTGTTGCATATTTAAGAGAGAGAGATTTTTAAGCAAGTTCATCCTGAGCATGCTGTCTGCTTGCATCTTCATCTGAGGCTCTTTAGGGCAGGAATCCTCTGCTGGACCAGCTCTAACAGCTCATTCAGTAAGGCAAGGTGTCAGACCCCATGGAGACCTGCCTATCACCTGCACTCACATACACAGCAGCTAGAGGTTGTTAACAGGATAGGTACCAGAGTACTTAGCACTGAAAACAGAAATACTATTCTTTTTTTAAAAACTTTCACAATAAAGTTTATTACATTAATAGCATTAAAAATATTATAAAATAATAAAATACTCTGCTTGGCAGAAAAATTATGCCAGGGTTTTAAAACCCCAGGTTTGTGCAAACAGTTTTTGTAAACATAAGAAGTCAAGTGTTCAAGTTGCATCCCAAAATACAGTAAGTTGCTACAAAAGTAAGTTTGCTCGCTGTCAAACATGTTTAAAAACCCAGAAGGCTGGATTTCTTTATGCATCTCTCACACGTCCCTATACAGTTAATGCTCTACTTAGATCTGAAATGGGAATGATTTCAGGTAGTCCTTTAAAACAGGATTGAGAGGGATTTGGTTTAAGTTCTCTCTTCCAAAAGTCTTCACAATGCTCTTCCGACAGAGCTCCTGCAAGGGCTGCACACGGACTTTGCGCAGGGGGGTAACCAGTACCTTCCTCGGGGAGCTTAAGTAATGTTCCAGCAGCTTGAAGAGACAGTCAAAAGTCTCTTTGCTGCCATCCAGGCTGAAACGCCCAGTCTGAAAGTTTATCCGGATGCTGGTGGGCCCAGTTGCAGTCTTAACACTGATGGCAAAGAAACAATTCTTCTGCGTGCTGTCCCTGATGAGGAAGGTGCCCTCGGGCTCAGACTTCAGCTTCTCGTGGGCAGCACTAACAGTCAGAGGTCCCCAGTAAAAGCCACAGGCATCCAGCAAGCTGCTTGCTCGAGTGATGCTACTAAAATCCGCTTGCGAGCGAAAGGTTCGGAAGTGCGTGTTGCTCTGTGCCTGCAGAGTGCCAGGCTGGCCTGGGCCGTGGTAGCCTCGAGCCTGTGAACGATCCCGTGCTGGAGGGTCAAGTAGACATCTTGGGTCTGCTGCAACTGCATTATCTGCTGACACCTTGCTGTGCGCTACCATCCTACAGCCTAGACCAGCTGATGCGGTCTTCCATAGCGTCAGTGGCTACGGCAGGGCAGCTTTCCAGCAGCTATTCTGAAATGCCAAAGAGACACAAAGTGAGATCCCCAGGGAAAAGTGGCTGCAATCTCTGAATGACCAAGTTTTCCATTCACATGACTCCCACCCATTATCAAATAATAAAATATTCATTTGACAATTTACACTGGGCAAACAACTGCTTGCTTTTGGACAAGATTAGCAGTCTATTACTACTGCAGAGTCCAAAGCTCCAAAAATATTTAGCAAGGATCAAACAGCTACAGAGGATAATGCAATTTCCCTGCCATGAGCCTGCAGAAGCATCTCAGGACCTGGAGTGACCCAAACGGAAGGAACCTCTCACTGAGAGGTCACCTGGTTCTTACTCCAATAGTCGCAAGTCTTCAGATAACAAAGCAAGGAGGTTCTCCAGCCACTTTCTCTGCACTACCCTCTTTCCCTTCCCCCAGTGCCAAGTGCTGTCAGAACTCAGGCAGCATCATTTAGTGCTCTAGGTGCAAAAGAGAAAGCGGGTGAAGACAACAGAGCCCCTGCAGCTGGGCATGAGCCTGCAGGTAACTGGGGAAGAGGGCAAGGTGAATAGATGCTATTGTGTGACTGAGGCATAACTTGGAAGGGCAGCCTGCAGCACTGCCAATTTACACAGTAATCCTCAAACTCCTTCCCTCTCTCCTGTTAACCTGAGGCTCAGCCATAAAAGGCTATTTCCCATTCCCCCAACTTTCCCTTGGGATAGCAATGCTCGAACCTCACTAGCTTATACAAATCAACCTCTATGAACCCTTAAAGCATTACTCCTCTGTCTCTCTCTTTTTTGTATTACATGCACTCTAAGTGGCCCAATCTAAATTGCTTCCTATTGATATATCTTTCAGCATGAGGGACTAAATTCATCCCTCGTGTTACTTCAAAGGAATTAGCAGCGCTGCACCAGGAATGAGCTTGGCCTGAAACATCTACCTCTGACAGCGTGGTTCGATACATCTCTGCTGGCTGCCTTGACCTTACTGGCAAGCATAGATTTTAGGATTTATCCCTACAGTCAGATATAGATCTGCAGCTTGTTGAGAAACCTTGAAGGATTCTCAGAAATGAATCCCTCAGCCATCTTACAGTTCAGGGTAACATGCTAATGCAGATTTCAAAGAAAGTACACCGCTGGATTCCTGTCTGCGCTAATTTAACAGCTCACTGTTTGGTTTCAGTTAGGTCATATTACCCTCCTGAAACACCACAGCGGCTTGTAAAAATCCTTCTGCTGGCAAATAACAAGCTGAAAGCAGCGCTGGGCTTTCCTTGCACAAGGACAAGAAAACTAATGTCAGTTTTTCCAGTTTCTGGGCCAGGATTATCGCTCGGCATTTCAAGTTAACACAAAAATTAAGTTTCAGCGCACGCTGCCGACAAAGAACGGCCGAGCCCGAAGGCCGCGGGGCTGCCCGCACAGAGCCGCTCGGTGGCGGGGTAAGCTGCGGGGTCCCGGAGGGGAGCCTGCCCCGGTCCGCGGGCCCCTGGGAGGGGTACGGCGGCTGATTCGTCTCGTACAACCCGAGGCTCCACAGCGAGCACAACCTCCGATCCAGAGAGGGAAGGGTGCCCGCACCCCCACGGCAGCCCCCCCTTACCTTCGGCCGGAGCGCGAACCGTACGCAGGGGCTGCGCGCCCGGCGGCGGGGGCGCGGTGCTGGCCCGGGCGGCCTCCGGAGCATCCTCCGTGCGGGGCCCCCCCCGCCTGGCTCCGCTGCGAGCCGCGGCTGCCCCGGGCGGCACCTCCAGCGCTCTGGGCCCTCTCATCGCCTCTGCTTTCTATTTAACGCGGCGGCGCTTTTCTGCCCGCCCGCCCCTCCCCGGCCTTCTCCGAAAACACGTGGCCCCGCTTCACTTTCACTTTCCCAATGAGTCACGGCTCGCCGGGGCTCAGCCCAGCCGGACAGGGCTGAGCCGAGCCTGGCTCCCAGCGGAGCGCCGAGGGCAGCTGGTACTGCCCCTGCCCCGGGCCGTGCCGAGCCCCGCTGGTCAGTTATCCCCTTGTGCCCTGAAAGCCGCCCGAGGGGTGCTGGAGGAGCCCCGCCGCGGCCCGCAGAGGGCGCAGGATTCGGTGTGCCCGCCTCCGGGGGGCGAGGGGAGAGCCGGGATGAGGGGCTGGGACGATCAGGGGGCAAGCGGCCTGCCGAGGGGAGCGGGGCGGCACGGGCAGGGCACGGAAGGGGGCTTCGTGCCTGGCTGTGGAATGGCCAACAAGGGGTGCAGACTTGGAGCAGCAGTGGCTTTGCGCTGGAAGAGCATTCAGAGAAACCTGCGAGCCTTCCACCCGGAGGACGGCGCAGACGCTGCACTGGTTTTAGAGTTCTTGAGAGAGAATTTCCTCGGGGCTTTCTCTAGGGCAATTGGACTTACAAGTAACTGTTCAAATCCCCAGCTGTATTTATGACCTTGGCAGCAGCCAGTGCAGGAGGCTTGGGATGCTGTTCTGCTCACCCACAGGGAGATTTGTCAGCCTTAAGTAATCAAGCCGGTGTTTGATCTGCTCCTTCAGGCAGGTCCCAGCAAAGTGTGCTTTCCTTCAAAGAGGATGCCACTTAAAGCAGTAACCAACATCTGTTTAAAAGGCTGAGAAATCTTTCTTTTGACTCTTCCTTTTTGGAAGCTGTTTGCCCTAACCTAGTGCAGACATTCACCTTCCCGAGTGTGTCCAAAAGGTTTGAGGAATTCACTGCCTCTCAACTCTGGAATCAATACATAAGATTGTCTCTTCTATGTGGTCAGGTGCATGCAGTGTGACAGGCGAGTTTTGGAGCCAGACTGCTTTACATGAGGAACGGAGAGAGGATGTTTTCCCCTTACAGTCAATGTGGTGTTTTGTGACAATGAAAAGGAAGTATTTCTGTCTGATGATTAAGAGCTGGGGGCCAGAAAGGACTTGTGAGTTGCCCTTTGGGATGCAGTCAAGGGGATGTATTTCCTGCTTTGGGGCTCTATATTCTTTTCAAAAGCCGCTGTGGTCAGACTGAGTTAGTTAACCTCGTGGTGGTACAGTGACCTACAGTGATGGGCCGCTGGTGTACAGTAGGTGAACCTGGAAATTTCTGATGATGCTCTAGCCACCAAAATTTGCTGTTCATGTAGTACAGCTGTCATGAATTTGGAGAAACAGAGCTCATCATAAATTTTAAGAACTGGCATAGAGATTCCATTTTCACTCAGAAATCTCTTTCAGGCCATTTCTGAGTGACTGAGCTAGAGCTGAGGTTCATTATGAGTGACGGGGGGAGGGAAGCTCAGCTGCTTTTCTCTGTAAAACAAAAGCATTCTGGAATGGTGGAACCGAAACTTGCTTTAGAATTCAAACATGCAATAGTGAGAAATGTTTTACCACTATTTGCTTTGCTTTGTGGTATGCTCCATGCAGCGAGTAGCTTCAAGGGCTGCTTCATACAAGGCACTGTTCAGACGCAGTAGGACCACGCCTTGCCCTTGACTGCATTTAACCTATTTAAATAAAACAAAGTCCTCTACCTCCCCTCCACTGAGAAGAGATTTGAAGTGCTTTGACTGTAAGGCAAATCAGAGCCAAAAAATGCAGCTCAGATCCTCTAACTCCCAGCCTGGCTTGAAGCACTTCTTCCTTCTGCCATCACTGCGGCTCTCAGGAGTGGAGCAGGGCATGGCCATACAGCAGCACGGTGCTGCAGGTGTTTCTCAGGTGAGATGGAGGTTGGCTGCTGGTTGCCACAGACATTCCAGGAAAGCTGTTACACTCTCACCTCATTTTTAATTTGTAGAATCACAAGGGAAAGCAGCTCCTCTGGGTGCACATGCTGTCTGGCTGCCATGGACTGAGTAGCTGATTTAATGTTTGCTGTCATCTGTACGTGAATCGCAGTGAGAGTGGTCTGGGGTGCTCCATAAAATTGTCCTAGAAAGGCTTGCCCAGGAGAAGCAGGACTTAGTTGTGACATGTGAAGGACTTTTACAGGGGGTGAAGATTTTGTGGTAGGAAGAGTTGGGGCTTTAGACTTGAGGGTCTCACACGTTGAGTTTTATTGGGATATCTTGATTTTCCCTCACACGTTTCCTTTTGCAAGGCCCTGTCCTCAGCCTTCTGTTTACTTCCTTACCCCCTCTCCCTCTACCTAAAATCCCCATTATCTGGGCCTGTCAAAGACATCCATTCCAGCAGGTTTGCATAAAAAGGTGTTACTTTTAGACAAAAAGAGCTTACTCTACCCAGTAGGGGGCAGTGCATAAATTTGGAGCTGAGGGAGAGCTGCTGAGCAGAGCCCACATGGAAAGAAGGTCTCCTGAAATGACTGAAGTTTGAAGCACTGCTGCCAACTCAGGTGTTTCTGATCTCTGCTCAATGAGCTTAGCTTAATGAGGGTTCGTTGCATATTGCAAGGTGAGTTAGGCGCTCTTTAGAGTGTCTCTGGTAAGTAGAGCCTTCCCTGGAAACTCTTTCAGACCTTCTGTTGGTTTCTTGTTTGTTTGTTTGTTTGTTTTATTTTTTTCCATGAAGTGCTATTTCACATGGAGAAAAAAAAGTCCTGCTCTCATTCTTCCCTGCTGATGGTCTCAGAAAAGAAAGGCAAAGTCTGGGGTGAAAGAAAAAGGATTCCCTTGTTTCTTTGGGCGGGAATGTAAACACTTTGGATGTGAAGGGTTGTATTGGTAAAGCTCCTAAGGTTTGGATAAAGAACAAACTCAATTTTGTTTAATATAAGAGTCCTGACTCCTAGTTCACAAACATTGGCTTGGAAAATGAGAGGAAAAAAAAAATCAGAGGAAACTCCAGTCGTTTCTACAGCAGGAGCATGGCTTACTCACGGGCCAGAAATGCACTGGATGTAGGGGGAGGTCTGCCAGGAGGCAGCAAGGGAAAAAGCACAGATCTGAGGATGGTGTTGAAGGTGGGAGAGCACTGTGTCTCTTGGGGTTAATATGTGACGTTTCCCTGTTTTTCTAGATTCTTTTTTCAGAAAACATACCATGAGCAATGCTAGCAGCAGTGTAAGGTAGGCAGAGCTTCCTTTATGACTCCTCCAAGCCTTTCTTCACCCTGTGAAACCACCAAGGGGTAGGAGGCTGTGATACCATGTATGGTATTCCCCAGAATAAAATCCCTCTTGGGGCACTCCACACGCTACTGAATTCATCCACCCTTCAGGGACAGTCCTTGGGAAGAAAAAAAATGCAAATAACTTAAAACAATTAGAAAATCAGCAGGCACTCCCCATTTCAGCTGCATTCCTTATTCTTCAGACGAGAGGCAGATGCTGATTTTCATAGGAAGCCGAATTAATTGGTAGGCCAACGTGTCTGCGGAATGGTGTTTTGGTTAGAGTTTGGTATAGGAAGTGGATGATCAGTGTAGAAATTAATATATTAATGTTAAATCAGCTTTTTTTTTATTTTTATTAAGACAGTTGTCAATGAATAATTAAAATATTTTTCCCAGGCTTAATAAATTGTTTTCTTGTACGAATGATTCAAGTAAGTAGGGTCGCATATGTTATTACTAGTGTTTTGAGGTTACAGCCTCCCCTGTCCTGCTGTTGGAGATGGTATCCCTTAGATGAAAGAGCTCATTGTATAAACTGCCCAAACCAGCAGCATGATTTGTAGAGCAGAGGAACTGAAGCACTAAGAAGTTCAGTGATTTGCTTTAAGTCAGAGAGTGAGACAGCCTGCTGAAGGGCTAGGACTGGAACATAATTCAGGTCTTCAGAGCACCATACTAGAAACTTAACCACAATACCATCCTTCCTGTTTTAGTGGGTTTTGTTTTCTTCTCCAGAATCTGAATTTTCATTTAAATGAAACCCCTGAAATCGGAATTCTTTGATTTTGCAAGTAAAATAGACACCACATTGTTTCTGAGCTTGCTTTCAGATGCACTGAAACCAGCAGCACTGAGAGAAGCGTGAACCTCCGTCACCCACTTTAACTTGGTGTTAAGGGCAGAGCTTGATGTATTTAAATGGGACATGCCCAAAAGATCTAACTACCCTGATTAGACGTTTCCTTATATATCTCCATTTCCATACTGTTGTATTGTAGGTTAAGAGGTAATAAAGTGAGCCTGCTCAGTACAGCTTATTCTCTTAACCTTTTAGCCATTTTGCCTAAAGGCAAATGCCTATAAAGATGACTCATTTTATAATGATAGTAATGCCCGTGTTATGTGTCACTCAAGGATGCTGGGTGTATTAGTTTCTCCATGGCAGCATAGATAAGTCTTTATGCCAAGAACAAAATAGAGTTTGGGATGTCTTCAGATTGTTTTCATCTCTATACCTAGGTTAGGGGTGGCCAGTCAGTACACAAGCAGTATTCTGAGCTGAATTTCAAGCTGTTCTGCAGGTAATGTATAATTTAGATTCCATCCAGCTAGGATGGATGATAGAAAATTTTAATTCTTGTCTTCTAACACTGATTGCTGTCAGTATTAGCCATGAGGATGTGCATATGTCTACTGGCTAGGATGAAAAGCTGTGTTTTTGGGATGTTAAAGTAATTAAGCTTAAGAGCATACTAAAATTGAGTAAGAGTGGAGCCTCTCCCTCTCATGAGTTGCTCTGAATATTCCAGACAAATTCTTTGAAATATATCTCTGTAAGAGAAATAAACTGTTATACTTTAAAGAAGTCCTAATTTCTCTAAAGCATTTTTTTTTCCTTTCCTCCCTAAGCTGGCTACTTTGGAATTGTTTATTTAAAATGTTGTTAGTTTCTTCTTCTGGAGCGGTTAATGTTGGTTTACTTGGACTCTGCCTGCTCTTCAGTGGAAGCTCCTTTGTTGATATTAATCAAGTCAAATAAAGATCTGCGTTAGTCTTATGAATTCAAATGCTAAGCAGTTAACTATACAAAAATGTGGTTTGGATTGACTACATTTCAGTTATAGACATCCTTCTTGGTAATTAGCTGAGTAAAAAGAGAAAAGAGGAAGGACTGAAGTTGTTGGTAGAAGCACTGTGAAAGGGCAGCATGCTTTCTGGTGGTGGTGTTTTTTTTTTTTTTAATTTCTTTATACAAATGAGAGATTTGCATAGCGCGGGTGTGGGCCTGTTTGTATGTGCAAACTCCACAATTGGCAGAGGAATCTTAGGTCCCCAACGATAATGCTGGTGCTAATTGCAGAGGTAGTAGGCTGCCTTTCAGATAGGAGAACTACCGCAGTAAAAACTGAACTGGATATTTTAAAGGAGAACCATATGATGGTAGCTTGGCTTCCACTTACTGGACTGCAGAGGTTTCAGTGGTGGCTGGAGGAACATGTACCTTGAATTTCACAGCCAGTTGCTAATTTTACTTTCATCTGGTTTCCATGATACCTGACAGATCCTTTCAGAAGTAAGCCAGAACAGACTGCATTCCCCTACCCCCTCTCCATTGCCTTCATTACCACCCCAGCAGCTCTCTCCTTTGCTCTTGAAGCTACGTTCTCCGTTTCTCCATTTCCCCATTCTTGTTATTTTCAGATCCCAGGCTGACAAATGGAGAGTGGTAAAATGGCACAGGAAAATCAGCTGTAGCACTGAACTCTGCTGTAGTTTTTGGAGCTGAAGTTAGTGCTCACACATGCAGTTGGAGTCCTTCATGTAATGTCAGAAGGGGATGCTGGAGAGGTCATAAGCTTTGGGGGATATTTATTTGTGAAATGGGAGTGTTGAGGGTAGCAAACAAAACATCCATTCATAATCCAAAAAGGCCTGCAGTGTCTTTGTCACTATTTTAATGCTATTACTATCCTCTGCTCTTACAGTTTTCAGTTCTTAACAGTCATTTTCTGTCACTTCCGTGTGCTTTCAATGACTAGTTAGTCTGTGTCCTACATGGTTTACAAGATTACAGATCTGCATTTACTGCTGCAGATTAACAGAATTGATGCCCTTTCTGGTGCTCTCATGATTCCATCTATTAAAACCACACACAAATAACTTCTGCTAAAGTAATTCAAAGGCTGCGGCATCACTGTCTGATACGTTTCATTCACAGGCACAACCAACATGAGGAGATTTTTATGGTTGGGGTGAAGTGGAGCAAATGACTCAAATGTTCCCCCACGTTTGGTTTTCAGTCCACAGAAACAGATGAAAATTCATTCTTAATATTGTCAGATGGACCCAAATCTCATTTTTATTTCCTTGGACTGTTGAGTCTCTCTACGTTCAAATTAAAGGGAAAAAAAAAAAAGTGGGCTGGCTTTTTAAATGAGTGAAGGCAGATACAGTGCTGTTAGAGAATCCAGAAGTAGCACACAGGAAGCTGAAAAATCAAAAGCTGATTGCATTGTAAATCAGCTTCTCATCCAGATCCACGTGGACAATCCTATTTATTTCACAATGCACTGAGACGTTTTCAGATAACTTGGTTGGATTGTTAATCCTTGAAATCATCAAGCCTCAATCTGAATAAATCACCATTAAAACTCAGCCACAAAAAGTTATTTTTGTGGGTTTTCCTACTGCTATGATATGTAGGCCTCTATATTCCTACTGTGATTGCTAATTTAATAACTGATCTTTTTACAGTCACAATCTAACCTCAAGATCATAAACCACCCAACCTCTTATGGTGAAAAAATATTAAGGACCCTGGGTTCTGCAGTAGCAAATAATTCATATATACAACAAATAGGAACTAGTGAATGCGCATCTCATTCTGCTACACAGATAGATCCTGTATGGATTTTAATACTGTTTTATGGCCTTGGATAATTATAGAACTTATGTCTGTAAAAATGTAGGCAACAATTAGGTAATATTAATTTTATTTTCTCAATTTTCGAAGTATTTACTGAGAAATTAGCTAGATTTCTGTTCTTCTCTTTTCACTTCCTGAAAAATAATGGGTCTTGATAAGTGGCTCAACAGTCTACTTCAGAACAGAAATATTAATTCCGCATTTGCCAAGAAACAGAAAAAAATAAAAGCCAAAACCACTGCCATAATTAACAGTGTTTTGTTTTATTTTATTTCAGACATCATCCTTCTCCAGAATTATTGCAAACTCTGGCCAATTTTACTTGTGAAGTCGACAAGCTGTGCTCAGAATAAATTAGCTTCATGATATTCCAAACACTGCAGAATTTCTAGGAATCTGGAAAATAAGTTGGCTATTTCTGACACAAGATAAAAGTACTTTACATGTAGAACTCTTGGCATCTGTAACTAAAGTGATAAATCAGAAACTTAATCCAAAGATACTAATGATGCCTTCTCTAAGTTTAGAAATATTTATATTAGTTAGATACAGACCTCACCACAAATGCTTGTGGATTAATTAAGAAGAAATATTATGTTAGGTAAAATTAGCGTATCATAGCATGCAGTCCTTGATGTCCCCTCTCAGTAAATTAGGCAATTGAGAATACGAAAGTGGGAAGAGTGCTCATCTTAGAGGATTTCCTCCAGGAGCACTATAGACATCTCGCTGAATTGCTGTTGGGAGGTTTGACGTCTGTGGTGACTCACTTTGTAAGGGCAACTTAATCCTCCAATTCTGTGAGGACTCCTGTTATCAGCTGTCTTAAACAGGAAAGAAATTCTGTGCTGTATTTCAATTGCAAATCCATTTCAGTTCATAATAACATCAAAATACTGGCAAATTTTCGGATGATGAGTCTAGATGAAGCATTAGGATTAGTCACATAAATTGAATTGAGCTTGCCAAGACAACCTTCAAAAACTTATTGACCATATTAGTAGTGACATGTGATGATCTCAAACTCCAAGTCATTCTAATACAACTTTACTCACAGAAAACCCTTCTGGTAAGGTAGCTGGAGCTATTCTTATCCACAAACAGTTTAGATTTGTTCCTCTGTTTAGTTTTTTACTGCAGCTGTCCTGTTCTGACTGTCTCATACCTTGACTCTGAGCACGGCCTGAGTAACCTCTCAGTTTCTGCAATGGTACCAAAATTATGGTCCATGACGTTCTGGTTTTACTTCTAAACAGAATGATCTGTATGCTCCTGATATTACAGCCCCACTCAATGTAAATTACTGCAGCCTTCAAGTGACTGCTCTTTCAGGAAATACCTATGCTGAAGTTCTGTAATTGGATTTCTCTAATCACCACTTTCAAAATGCAGATTAGCTGTTGGGTGATAATTTCTAATTAAAAAAAAAAAAGGCAAATATAATTCTTCAAACATCAAGTAATGGTGCTTTTTCCCTTGAGATTTTTTATGGGCAAACAGATGCAATTAAGTACCTAGTAACAATAATACAAAGAAATCCCAATAAACTGATGAATGTGAATTTAAATCCCATGCTCTTTCAAATGATTTCCCATATAAGTAGGTGAACATCCTCTCTCCCTGAGTCTATGGGGAAAGGTTAGAATACTAACAGGGAATATGGATTTTCCATTCAGTCAGTGAAAGCTTTGTCCCTTTCTGGTGCTCATACCATGCCACAACTTCAACACAACAGAGGTGGAGGACTTACGGGTAAGATCCTACACACCCTAACAGCTTTTCCTGTCATTGGAGGCCTGCCAGAGACCCAGAATGTCTGGCTACATTAAAAATGCTCATGTATCCTCCCAGATGGGTACTTGCTTTGCTCAGGAGGAAATATTGAATTAGGTTAGATTTCTTTGCTATAGGCTTGGCAGGAGCTTCATCAGAGCCCTTCAGAGGATTACTAGTTATAGTAGTATGTAAGCCCAGTAACAATAGTACAAGGTCTGTGATCTTAGGTTGTTTCTCCTTTTTTTTTTTTCCTTCATCCAAAAAGATTGAGACCTTGTTCTGTAGTGTGTGCTGGTTCTTTAATAGGAATGGGATGCAAGTGCCATGGCTTCACATTAGCCTTTACTTCAGCATCCAAAGTGCTGCTGGTGGCACTGTGGCAATCACTGTTGTTAGCAAAATGGAAAGTAGACTTGCACCTAGAACAGTCCACTGGGGTCCAAACCACCTTCCTGCTAAAAATAGCTTGTTTTTTTAAGAGACAGAAACACAGACATGTGATGCTCACGTCTAGATACATTTGTGTTACACGTTTTGAATTAGCTGAAAGGGTACCACTTAGCTCCCTTCGTTTTCCTGTCTTCACCCTGACTTTTTATTCCTCTCACATTTTCTCCTTACTTTCTTACTGTCCCATTTTCCCATGCACCACCATTGAACTGTTGCACTGCATTGCTGAGAAGCCCAAGATCAAGGTTGTGCACGTACCAGGGATGTGATGCTATGGGATAATGGCATGGAAGGATCCCAGGTGACACTACTGGATAAAGCATCTCACTTGGTTTAAGCTTCTTGCTTGCTCATGGATCATACTAAAAATAGCTCACCCCTGATCAGTCTGCAATAAATAGCTTGATCCCAGCAGTGTGTTACATAGTGTTCTGCACTTTTCCTTCTCTATTTCTGTATGAAACTCAAAAAAAAAAAAAAATTAATTCAGTACACACACACACAAAATAATGCATTTACTATTTACTTTCAGTGGCTGTGTTTACCATCAAAGTTGATAGTGTTTCCTGAAATTGGTTTCTGATCCCCCTGAAAGGCTGTGGGTTTTGTTTTGTTTTGTTTTTCTCCTCTCTTTCTCTTTTCTTAAAGGTTAATTTCAGGGAAACTGAGCAATACACATGAAACTCTAAAATATCAACTGTGCAGATAAACTGTGGTACCAAGAGTGTAACTTGTGACCTGTCTCCAGTTCCCTGAATTCCAGTGAATTCCCAGTTTCCACTAATGGGTAGCAGGCAGATCAAAGTGTGGTTATTTTCTGCTAATCTTGTGCCAACATGTGGTTGTGGTGGTGGTAGGCAGGTAGGAAGACAGTGATTTGGAGGGGACAGAAATAATAACACTGCCTTAAGACCAGGGAGATAACCCCATTGGTTTCTACAGCACTACACTCATTCAGCTGGGTCAGATCACGATGAATCCTCTTCATGTGACAGACCTGCTGCCTAAAATACCATGAATTGTAAATCCTGCACATTTTTGGCCAGTAGATAGTCTCCTGTGATTCATTCAGCATCTTTCCTCTGCTCTGCATGAGCTCTCAAGTGTGTACTTGAAAGGCAGGGCTAGAGCTGACTGTTTTTAAAAAAATGAGCCACAAGAAGAACATTGTGCAGCGTGCACACACAAAAAAATGCTGGGGTGTAAAAAAATAAAAACTCGAGCATAAAAAAGCTACCAGCATGGATGACTAATGTAGTTGCTTCTTTGTAGCAACAACCCCCACATTGCTGTACTGAACTGGGTGCTTCTGCTGGCTGTTGGGAACCAGCCTGATGAGACTTCCCTCTCTGAACTTCACTCCCTCCCTAACCAAGAGTGTAGCTGGCAGCTTCCCAGCAGTCCTGTGGCTGGTTTTAATTTGCATAAACTTTTCTGTAGACTGGTATAAACAGAGAGAATCAGATCCAACTGACATGTTTTCTTGTCTTTGTATCATCTCCCAGCCCCCTTTTTCAGGGCTTAGACTTGTGCAGGAAGCAGCAGGTTTGGGAGATGCAGGTCAGAGGGTTTGGGCTCTGGTGTTGTCCTTGGCTGGGCGTGCTCTGCCAAGAAGCCCTCCATGAACACAGGTGTGTCCTTCACACTGGGATTCAGCAGCCATTCACTTCTGAAACTGGGATTTTGGTGCAGTCATGAGGCTCAGGAATATCACTGTTCCTGAGAGTAATTAATTAGCAGTTTGTACTTGCACACCACAGCCAGCCTCCTGTTCTGCACCAGGCACGCATGCTGCACTGATGCTATGTGGTTTACAAAGCCTAGAACCGAAAAATTGGGCAATATCAGATTTACATGCACACGCAACCTGAAAACTGCCCACTCATGCATCTGTATGCTGAGTGACGCAGGGGTGCTGGTGAAATGTGTGATCTTAACTCTTTCACAAAACTAGGACAGAATTTGCAGGAAAAGACAGGGAAGGCCCTTTCTAACTTTCGAGGGCTAAAATTTGCAAATAATTACCATTTTAAAAAATACATATATATATTTTTTCTATAGAGGTCTATACTTTACAAAGAAGAAATTCATAAAAAGAAGCTTTGCTAGAGTTCCAGCATAGCTTTTTTGATACAAACTTGTTGTTGTTTTAATTACTTTAACTGCCAGAAAAAGACAGTGTGTTGTGTGATAGAGCAGCATACTCTGTCTCCAGGTGCTGGATGTGCCACTGTAGGTACCAATGCTGGTAAGGCATACTATGGTAGCATGCTGGTTTCTAGGAGTCCAGCAATGCAAAATACGCATACAGGCTAGGTATGAGAAAGAAATCAGAGTGGTTGGAAAAAAGTACTACCTTGTACTGGGGGGTAAAAGGACAGAAGGGGCAGTATTTCTCCCATCCAAAGTGAAAACATAGAAGGCTCACATAAATCCAATGCTGCACATGTGTGACCTGGAAAGTGTCTCTGCAAATGCATCCCCAACATCTACTGTGATAAAAATCATCTACTGAGCTGAGTCGAATGGCATAGTTGAAGTGGAGCTGTAAATAAAGTGGTAGGCGGTTTCCTGCTAAAACTCCCCTACATGTCCAAGAACCCACTGTGACTCAGCCGCTGTAGTCACTGGGAACTTGGTGCAGACACCCTTTCTAGTTGTGTATTTTTACTTCTCCTTTTGCACCATATCAAGAGGGGCTCCATTCATCCCTGGAGGAACTGAATTGACAATATGACCCAATATTTGTTAATGTCTTAAGGTAATGATCTTACAGGAGAACAACTAGACTGCTTGGACTTCTTATGAAACTGTTTCACTGTCAGTGACCCATGCCTGTAAAACAGTCTGTGTGCTCGGATCTTTGTTAGATTTTTCACGTGAAAGTTTTCGGGACTTCCATTAATGTACGTTAACTGGACTCTTACCTGCATCTGTCGTTGGCCTGAAGATGGAATTTTCTTTGTTTTCATTTCATGTGCAAGGAGACTGAAGAATGGTTGGTTTTTATTTTAAAACGTGTGTGTGTGAATATGCTGGATGGATAGGAGATGATTAAGGGTTTGGTTATGATATGTTTTCTAATGTACCTACTGTTCCTTCAAGGCATTAGCCTCTTTGGAAATATTAGCTGAGCTGGAAGAAGCTATGCCCTTGGCAAAATAACATTAGTAGCAATGTCTGGCAGTTTTTAGGTCAGCAGTATCTATAGTCTCATTTGCCCTAGAATATTTGTTTGAAGCTGTGCCAGATATCATCTCCTTACTCCTCTGGGTTCCTAGTTTCGGTACCTGCTCTGTTATTTAAGCTAACACTTTCCCATATCCATTTTGAACCTGCACAGATAGTTGCCTCTCTATGCAAAAAGTTCTGTACCCATAAGGCTTTAAACTTGGCATTGGCAATTAATAAAGCAGATTTGGGAGATTTTCAGTTCCTATGAACTGAGCTAGAATGGGCTGTTCTGCTCTTTGCCCCTCTTCATCCCATGCAGTATTTGTTCTGTCTCTTCTTTCATCTCTCATTTCTAGCCTGTCTCCTCTCCTCCAGTTCACATTCTTTCTCATAATTCTTTTATTTATTTATTTATTATTATTACTTCCTATGTGTTAGTGTCAGCTAATTCTTTGTTGGCTTGTTCCATGATACTCCTGGAACTTTGTCGCCATCTGACCTTTCCCTGTGTGAACAAATCCTAGTGTCCCGGGTTTCAAATTTACTCTGCTTTTCTCTGCCTGCTGCTTTTTATTTGCTTCCTGTAATTCTGTTTAATACCTCTTTTACTTTCAAGCTGCTCTCTGTCTTTTGCTTTCTCTGTCTTCAATAAAGTATACTTCAGACAGTTTTTTTTTCTTTTTTTTTTTTTTCTTCTGAGAATTAAGTCTACCTTCTCCTCCAGTTTTCAGTTTAGCTTCTGAAGCTTATCTGTGGTTCCCTCTTAGTGAACTTCCTTTCTGGGAAGTTCAGCCTCCTTATATTTTGACTCAGGTCATTAACATCAAAGTGGATTCTTTCTTTCTTGCAAATTCCCATAAATACCCACCTTTCTCCTCTTTTCTCTTCCTCAGTCCTCTCCACCAGTGCACACAGCAGTGCTATGCGGTTCATTCTGTTTTATGAAAGCTACCACAGAGTTGCTGTTCCCCTGACAAATCCTCTTTCTGCTGCTCTTGCAGCTGTGACCAGTGGAGGGTTTGCTCTGTTCTGAAATGCTCCTGTGTGAAAAGCAGGAGTCAGGGGTCTCACACAGTGTGCATGAGGAGGGGATACCCAAGGAGCTGGTGCCAGGAAAGGGCAGAGGCCAAAGGGAACAGGGCAGTGTGGGGAGGGATGAAGCAGGGGGACCTGGTGGTGGGGTGCTAGCCACAAGGCAGGGATGGTGCTGGGAGCACCTGAAGGTTTGGAGAAGGCAACTTTGTGAAGTGAGGGTGAGGCTCTGCTGACAGGCAGAAAGGGCAGGTCAGGGAGGGGATGCCCTGGTGTGGAAGGCACTTTGTTGCTGTGAGGAGAAAGGCAGCTCTACAGAGAAGGTAAAGTCTTTGAGATGGGTTTAGAGAAGTGGGGTGAAGGATACAGAAGACACTGGGTCCAAGGAATGGTGAAACTGAGAGCAGTGGGTGGAAGTGCTGCAGATGTGGTATGGGTGAGGGAGCTTAAAGGCAGGGGGCCCAGGATCACCATCTCACAGAGCTAGTGCTCTTAGCCAGGGCCTAGTTTTTGGGCCTGAGGACACACAATGTCCTGCTGCATCCCCTTCCTCCCAGTGAACTTTCAGAACTCTCATAGCCCAACATTTTCTTCTGTCAGAAATATGGTGGTATATACTGCCAGTACATATTGTACATTCACTTCCGAACAGAAATTTTAGCAGACAACCCGATATCCGCACTACACCAAAAGAAAATTTCATTTCACCAAGTGACTAGAATTCTCCTCCTCTTCTTCCCCCACACACTACTTTTTTAAGTATACTAGTACTTGAGGAAAATTTCTGGGCCACGTGGGTGGCAGCCCACGTGGGTGCTGGCCCACGTGGGTGCCAGCCCCGGTACCCCACCAACGCTGCTGAGATCCTGCCTTCTGAGAAGAGCTCACCAGAGTGAGTGGCAGGGTGAGTAGGCAGAGCTTGGGCTGCTCAGAGCACCGCACCCATCAGCATCCCTGCAAGGTGCCTGCTGCCGCACCAGTACAGGACAGCCCGTGTTCACATCAGGCAGGGACATCACTGCACCCTTGTTGGCCATGGTGAGACATCTGAGCCAACTGCTAAATCTGGCGTAAATTTCACTTTAAGTTACTAGTGCATCATTATTGTCAATATTTCCTTCACCAGAAGCTGGAGCCACAAAGTTGACAATAATTACGTTTGCCAGAGTCTGTCATTAAAATTAGAGATGGTTCTCAGTGGAGAAAATCAGATTTTGAGCACCACTGAGCACTGTTATCCAAGTGCTCATGCACAGTTATTGCTCTATTCATCAGAAATAATAAAGTGAATAAGATTCCCAGGTATTCAAGCATGCACCTCCCTGCACTTTTCTTCTGGGTATATGGAAATCAAACTAGCAAACAGGTTTGAGGACAGTTAATCATGAAAAAGAGGAATTACATCAGAAGACTAGCCAGCCCATTTTAATTTTTTTGTTTGTTTGTTTGTCTTGTTTGGTATATGTATTGAAGTAGTTTGCAGGGACAGGTTTAATTTGGACTCATATTTTCAAAGGAATTAGGAGAAAACCCTTTTTCTCTTGTGCACTGTGCTTGTCAGGTATAACTGAAATGGCTTTCTGGTGAAATAGAAAAGCCACACTGAGAAGAAAGGGAAACAAAGATAGCAAGAAAGACACTCAATTTGAATTGTGTCTGTTTATATTTGTGTCTCTTGTTCATAGGAAGTTCTGTTTTTATCTTTAATACTATGCAAGTTCCTATAACAGTCAGTTTAATTATAGTATTGCTCAATTTCCAAAGAAATCACTTGCGTTTGTATTTAAAAAACTTGCTGCCAAGCCCCCTCTGCTGGATGGAAAAATCATATCTTCATCCCTGCATGCAGAAGACATCTAGTAAAAGCATTACAGATTATGACTGAAAAAGATTACAGACTCTAAGTTCATAAGATCATTAATATCTTTCTGTTATCTATCATTATATGATGAGTTAATCTGATTCAGAGAACAATTGGGATGACCACTGCAAATGTGTTCAAATCCCTCCATCTGTATGAGCATTCGGTCAGTCTGTTGAAAATTCATCCTGTCACCTTATTATCTTATTTCAGATATTTTTGTCAATTTTGTCAATGATCTCACTGCATGCAATTAGAGTGTACTTGCATAATGTGTCTATACAGGAAATAATCAAAATCTGTCTCCAAGAAGCACACATGCTTTTCCTGGGCAATTCAAACTTTGAAGCCCCGCTTTGCTTGTCTGTAAAGTGTAACAAGGGAAGTTTGCTAAGTGATAAACAGTACCAAGTGCTGTTTAAATCATGCTTTTCATTCATGTATGACAAAACCTTTTGTGGGGACCAGCCTCATATTTATAGATTGGGAAGCAAGCCTAGCAAGGGAAGACTCATTTAGTTGCTTGGACACTAAATGAGAATTAAAAAAACACAGATTTAAACACAGCTCTGAAACAGACTGCCTGGTAACCTTTCACTAATTAACCAGGCTGAAAGCCAAGAAAGGAGCATGCCATAACACTGAGCATAAAATTGTGAAGCTCCTGAGATAATGTGTTGGAGCAGTATTGTGGACTGCTGCACTGCACGGTGAGAGTTGAGCTCCTCTACCAGCAGGTCCAAAGCAGCCAGCATGCTGTGCAAGCAGTCAGTAAGGTATTATTGCCCACAAAGGTATGCCTGAAACTTTTTCAGTTTATGCACGTTAATCATAGTTTTCGAGAGTTAAGTTCTTCAAAATGAGGTCTTTGAAGAATGGCAGTCTTTGAAAAAAACAAGCAAGCTGAGAGAATGTTGCTGGGGCAGATTATTACTACTTAGACCTCTTTAGTATATGGAAAACTGAGATTTCTGTCCTTGCTTAGCATGATGGCAGGCAAAATGTCAGTTTTCTGGAAAGTGTCTTAACTGCAAAGCAGAGTTTGCATCAAAAGGGAAGAAGGAATATTTGTTAGCCAAGAGAAACTTGGAGCTTAACAGGTAGACTGCTCACCTATGAGTGGGAAACACTGGATATTGGTGTCTCTTCTGAGTGCTGTTACATATTGTACATTAAGCAGTTATTAGGTAAAGTACATAAGTGGTATTTGAAACTGAGCCAGGAGTCAGTGCCTCACCTCTCTCAAATCAATGCCCCAACCTGCAGGCTTGAAGGAAAGTCCCATTCTTTCCCTGTGTAACTCAAGGACTTTCAAATGCCTTTTTTTGGGCACTAATGCAAGTTCACAGGATAACCAGATAATGTTTCCTTCTATAGGCTTGTGGCAAGGTCCAGATTTTTTTTTCAAAGCACCATATTTCATTCAGTTTGCAAAAATAGTGACAATTGTCCCATAAAGATCAAACTGTAGCAAAACTACGGGAAAGAAAAACATACTGAATTAATGTCTTATGTTGAAAATGCTTTATAGGTAATTGTATTTAAGGTGAAAATGTGAACTACAGTTTCCTGGAATATAGTGCAAGTACAGATTGTATCCTGGTGAGGTTAAATGAGTATTCAGTCTTTGCTATAACAGCCAATAAATGCTAAAATTGACAACAGGTCTGAGCAAGAAAGAAGTCTATCTCTAAGCTCTAGGGAAGTTAGCAAATCAAGCCTGTGTTTAGGATTTATGTCTGATCCCTTCACAGAACCAAGGCAGAGGCTTAAATAGAAGCAGTCCCAGTTTTTGTGTTTGCAATGTTGTGTGACCATGCAACATTTCCTGTCTGTAGAAATATGCAGCTGCCTTGCCTCCCAGGTTTAAGTCATCTGTCACTTGATAATTGCAGCAGAGGGAAAAAGAGTTCCTTTTCCTTCTTAATGAGACCGCTTTATAGCAGGGTCTGTGAGCGCTGAAGGAAGAAAAGAGAAAGAAAAAAAAAACGGGGGGGGGGGGAAGCAGGAAGTACGTCAGTCCCAAGCAGTGCATGATCAGCGTCTGCTCTGCAATCAGGGGAACTCTCCTTCCTCCTGAGGCATCTGGCCAAGCTTATGCAAAGCTCAGAGCTTTCTAGGTCTGCATTTGCAATCCAGATGCCTCATCCCACCTTCACCTTATGCTTTTATGATCAGAGCTAACCTGCTTCCACAGAAGCCAAACTGGCAATTCAAGCTGTAGCACTTGGTAAAAGCTGGGAACAGGGGGTAGCAGCTTTCTCCTGCCTGAGCTAGGTGGACAACTGGGCTGCCCCAGGATGTGACCTGCCATGGGTCTGTTTTGCAGAGCCTGATCATTTCTCACCTTCTGCAATGCACAGTCTGCTTAATTAGAGCTGCAACAAGAAGGTATGACTTCCAAGGTATTAGGTTGAAGTGCTGTATACTCGAGACATTTATAGATAATACAACAGTGTGAATGCAACCCAGCAAATGGAAGCTATGATGGAAACTGATCCTTCAGTTTTCCCTGCAAGAGAGAGGGCTACTGGGAAAGATTAAAGCAGCTCTGCTAAAGCCTGTCTGTTACTTTATACTGATTAAGCAACAATGCACCCTTTCCTTTTCATGTACCAGGAATTTCACATGGCTTAATGCAAGATTACAGGCCATAAAATGCACAATTACATACCATAAACTCTATAGTTCAAGATAAGTTAAACTGCAGCTTGCAAAACATGCAAACTCCTTTGAATTCAAAACCAGAATCTTAAATTTCCACCACAGTTTAGGAGTAAGAACTATGCAGCACTGCCTCTTTCATGACTTTGGAAGTGGTCTTTACAAATGTTATCAGCTGGCAATGCTCCACAGCTGTGTGATGAAGACCACAGAAGCAGTGGTGGAGTGAGCACAGTTGTTTTAAAGCTGAGAAATGCAGCCTTCAGAAGGAAACACATCAATCTATTTCACAGATTTCAGGATGAATGAAGAAGATTCTCTAATTGCTTTCAGTTCTGTTTCCTTTGGTGGAATTTCTGTTTTCCCCAGATAACGTATCCAGATGGAATCCAGGGTAGTACAATGACCTTTATAAGAAACAGAAGGGAAAGTAGCCAAAAACGAAAGGGGCATTCACTGAATGCTGCCACCTATGAGTAAAATGTGCTGCTATTTGAATGCTCACTTCTCTGACTTTAGGGACTTTCTTAATAACGAGTGTCCCTACCAGACTTGATTTTGCAAGTCACTTGCAACTCTCAATCAGGCTGATACCACAGATGGCTTAAAGTATGTAGCATCTCTCGGCACTGCTTAGCTGTCAGAACAGGTCCCAAGGCAGAAGAATCAATCAGTAGATTGATACCAAGCAATGCTGGTTCTGCAGGTAACATTTACTATAATTAACTGGGCTAGCCAAAGTGTTGTTTTTTTGTTGTTGTTTGTTTTGTTTTGTTTTTTTCTTCTATCCATAAATTACTATATATGTTGAATCTAACCTGTATGACTGAATGCTTAATTTTACCAGGAAAGATGAAGCAGTGGAACTTGGGAGTGATTGGAGCCAGCCTACTTGCATTTATGTCTGCCCTGAACTATGAATTCCTTTATCTGTAAGGTTAACCATAGTTAACCATTCTGGCTGGAGGGAAAAGAAAAAAAAAAAAAAAAAAAAAGATATGACGAATATTTTTGCCATTACCCAGATGTTCACCTAGTTACTTGCTTCGGACAAGGAAAGTGTAAGAGGGATTGGCTCAAATGGCAGGGAGCATGAAGGCCATTCTGACTGCACTCCCTCTTCCTTACTCCCACTGGTGACTGCTGGGGCCCTGCTGGGGCCCTCATGGCTTGGTATGGACCAAAACCCCTGAGTTCCCAGCCAAGTAAGAGTCAGAGGTCCCCAAATGCAAATAAACCAGTGGTCTCTGTCAAACAATAGGTTCAACTAGAAGATCACAATTCTCCCTCTACCTTAAAATCTATGTAAACAATGAAAATGAAAATATCTAACCCACATCTGTTAAGATTGTTTGCTAGTAATCGCTGTACTGTGTTTTAAAAGAATTTAGGTAAAGCATAGTCGAAGTACAGAGATCTGTGGGTAAGAGAAAGAAACTGCTTTGCACCTTTCACTTTCACCCTGTGCATTTCTTGTAAATGAGACTGTAACCGGCAATGAGGCCTGAGTACTCTGATGAGCTTTACCTTGCAAATCTGAGGTCACGTGCTCTCCTTTTCCATTCTGAAGTGTCTATTGTCTGAAATTCATACCGGCTGAAATTGTAGCAGAGCCACAGAGCTTCAGATGTTCCTGGACAATATTTGTAATTATTTGAATATAAGTGTTTGATGCTTGGAACATCAAAACTCCAAAGGTGCAAGCAAAAACATGCACACATTTTCATGCCTGCTCTGCACAGTCACTTTATTCTATGTGACATTTCCATGGAACTTAGACATCATCTATGGCAAGCTGATGTCCCCTAGTTGGCTCTTAAAGTACTGCCAATTTCTGTTTTGAATTAATGAGCACAGCTGGCTTTTGCAATGGAGTTCTCTACTGCAAGTCTGGTTTTATGGCCTCTTCAGGTTGTGAAAATAAGGCATGCTGGTTTTGTCTTTATCATCTATTGCTGCTTTTCATGACAGGCTTGCTTAGTTATTGGTTTCAATATATTTGAATCCCTGAAGAATCACTTTCTGTTTTTTGATTATCTTTGAATTTCAAGTCCCAGTTTTGTTATTTAGTTTGCTATATGAAGAGGTGCCTTTAGAAACAACCACTGTGTTACACTACTGCGTACATTTTAACCACCTGGCAAAACCATCAAACATTTTTGAATACCATTCATTATTAATTTTTTACATTTATTGAGATAAATCAATGTTTATATTGTTGCCTCATTGCAGTCTTCATCACAACCAGCAGAAAGGTCAGCTCGCCTGTGCATAAGTGATTTTATCATTTTCCCTTGAAGTGGGTCCTCTTAATTTCTGTTTATGTTCCTCTGGTTCATTTTGTTTTCCTACTTAGTTCATAGTTCAACATAGTTCAACATGGGTTATAGAGTCTCACTGGCATGAGCTGATGAAAATCTTTTAAAACCAGCAGATATATCTACCTTAAGTGAAAAAGAGTGCCAACCCCCAAATTCCTGTCTCTGAATAATGTATGAGATGAGGTACTTATGGATAAGTTGTCAGCGATGGTTGTGCAAGATTTCAAATGCCAACAATAAAAGTCTGACCTTCATTCCCTCAAACTCATATCTGAACCTGTATATTCTGGACCTAGTGGAAAAAGATGGGTCTTAATTAGAGAGTTTCGGTATAGTGTTTAATGTCAGGTGCTGTGCAGAATACAAACTTGAAACTTTGAACAAAAATGACTTAAATCAGGAGGTGGAGGCAGTTTGTGACATTTTAATGTCAAATTATATTTTAAAATGTGATATTTTCACATGAGTTGCAGAGGTTTTCTAAGCTGAACTAATGGGATGTCTCCCAGTTGGCTCACGAGATCTCGTGTGTTTTGATTTTTCAATAAATTAAAGAAGCCTTAGAATGTGAAAACATATTTCAGCAACTACACACTGTATGTCATCATTTAGAAAGAAATCTGTGAGTTTATTTACCATTTTGTATCTTCTCTCAGACATATTAAGAGATAAATAGGCTTTGTATAGCCTGTACCTAGCACATTTCTTCCCATACGAGGCCATTTCTGCTATTCCTGCCAGTATCACTGCCAGCGCCAGGGGAGTCAGGAGAGCAGTCCCTCATGAACAGTTTCCAAAGAGGACTCCAGAGCTGCTTGTGCCAGTGTCCAGAGCAGGGTCCTTTTTGTCTGGCATCCCCAAGCAATCACACATGCAAAGCTTTAGTCACAGCTCCATAGAAAATCAGTGCAGACATTCTACATGGAGATGCTCTGATCTCAGAGAAAAATGTGGTTAGCTAAGGACAGTCACCCCATTTTGTGACTTAGATGTTTCTCCACGATCTATGGGTCACTTAAAAAATTAGTTTCACTCCCTACTTCAAGATGGGAATACAAGTACAAAACACTGGCTAAAGCACAGAGAGTAGTGAGTATTAACTTTTTTCTACAACTTTTCAGTGACGAGGAACCAGATAATACACCAGCTGACTGGTCTGCTTGGCAGGTACCGAACCTGGTGTCTGCTTTATGTGTCTCCTGAAGACTGCAAAAACCTTCCCTGATGCAGCAACAGACACGTGGGCTTCCTCAGTTCAGGCTTCTTATTCAGTCTCTATGGAAGCTCGCTTCAAACTTTCCTCTTCAAAGAGCTTGACATTCATCTTAAACTTCCAAAACATTTTTTCCTGAATTAATGCAGGTATGTGCTGAATGTGAGATGGCTATAAAATCCCTGAGTCATTATAATAAGACTCTGACCTGCTTTTAATCTCGTTCTAACATTGTACCAATTTAAATTAGCCTGAGTGGTGATGATGTAGCTGAAAAGTTTTATGTTTAAGCAAAGTAAGGCTTGTAGCAGTAGAGATTGTCTTTGATTGGACCTGAGAAAGCCCTGGCCTGCTTGAAAATTCAACAATTTTTCAAGGTCTTACCTTTCCCTACAGGCACAAGGAAGTTATTTCATAACCTTTTGAACAAACCTTGAATCTTGTAGAACCATGCCAAGGTGTGCTCCATGTTGAATGTAACTTCTCATCCTCACTGGCCTTTATGTATTTTTCTAGTATCTGACATAGCAGATTTTAAGATTTTGAAAATAAAATGTCACTCTTCTTGTTGCTTTTCTTTAGGAAAATGATTCTGTTCTCACTCTTAGTGGATAAGCTGGATGCTGGTGATGGTCATGGGAGGATATTTATAGCATGCCAGCAGCAGCTGTCCAGGGAGGATGCTGCAATCTGTATTCCCCTGCACTGCTGACAGGGGTTCTCCAGTCTTGTTAAGCTGCTCCTAAACATCCAGCTCTTTTATGAAGCAAAGTGAAGTCAAAAAAGTGGAACCTCTAAAGTCTCCTAGCTACTGGCTTCACTTCAGTCAGTACTGAGATCTAATGCTTTGGATGCCATTCATATTTACTGTTTTAAAGATTTATTTTTATTTTTTTATTATTTTTTTTATGTTGATGCAGAAATTTGTGTAAGCCCATCTGGAAGCCAGCTTCACAGACCATTTCCAGGGCAGCAAGCAGTACTTGTAAATACAGTGATTTATTCCTTTTTTCTTCTTTCACCATGTCATACTCCTACTCATAGTATGTGGATTTATTTCAGTTACTCACCAGGCATATTTGTAGCATAGAAAGGAATAAACAGGTGACACCCACTTCTGCAGAACACAACTGGAACTCTCTAAGCATTTCCTCTAAGTATTCTTTGTAAATGAAATGAGTCAGCTAAGCTGGAGAGCATTGCACTGCTTTCATCGCCCATAGACTACCAGCGGTAGGGATGCGTGCTGAGTGACAGGAACTGGGTAAGTTTGCGTGGCAGTGAGAGCAAAGGAATCGTTTCTCATGTTAAGGCTGGCTGCACAAGCTGAGGTTTTCACCCTCCCTGCGGAGGTGCCTGAGACAAATGCTGTTTTTCCCTCTGCCATACACGGGGTGCAGCTGTCAGCTCCTTCACAGCTGCGGTATTCTGACCAAAATCCTCTACTGACTCTGCTAAGCATACACCCACATGCAGTGCATAGCACCTGTGCTAGGATCTCTCAGAAAAAAAGAGCACAAAGGGTGCCTTACTAAGGCTTTACTTGACAGCATTCACCAGACAAGTTAGTTCATTTTTACCTTGGGGTAACTGCCACGCAGTTTTGGCAGGACATCACCACAGGATAGCCCAGACCCTCGCTGCTATTAGCAATGTTTTGATGACATCTGTTGCTCATGATGCCTCAGTTCAAGTCACCTCTAAAGCGTCACTTACATGTATCCACAGCAACCTGCTAAATTTGCTGGGCCCCAGCTGTAGTTTTCCTGTTTCAGCATTGTCTGGTTCCCAGCCCTGTGAAACTGCTGGTGAAACAACTCAGCATCCACCTGCCAGACAGGTCAGTCCCAAAGCATGCAGCAGAACTTTGAGCTAGGGATGCAAATATGTCTGATTTTCAACCCATTACTTCCAACCCGTTAGCCTGCTAATTTAAAATCATGTCAGCATGTCCACATTGCACCTTTTATATGGTACAAAACAAAGAGCAGGAAACTACTGAATTTTATATAGTCTCGTGATTGCCTTTTGTAGTTCTGTGTGCAATATAAGAAAACAAGCATAAACTATGGTGGATCTCTCAAAGATGAAACTTGACAGTTCCTTGTGTGCGCTGAAAGAAGCGTTAAAGTTTGTCTGAAGTTTGTTTAGGGATTTCTCAGTACTACAAAAGAGAAACTGAAGAAACTTTTCTCTAGACAGTCATTGGACTGGGACAGAGCTTTTCTTTAAAATTCTCTTGGGTAGGGTGAAGGACTGTAAAATAGCAGATTTCTTTATTTATTTATTTTGCAAAGAAGAATTTCCTTATTGTGTAATAGCAGCCTTTCACTAAAATTAGAGGCAGAAAGCAGAGAATTGCTTCCATTTAAGTCACAGTGTCAGTGAGAGGGTGACAACGTACGAACTGGACATAACATTTTGAGTTGCTGCTTCTTAGGAAATCTCTTCAGATGACACTCGGGTCAAATTCTTTTCCAAGTTTCCTGAGACTAAACAAACCAGTGCCAGCCTAACAGAGGGAGACCTGGCTCCATTACGGGCTATCTTATCAGTGTTCTGTCTGACCTTTTCTTACCCACGCTGTAACTGCACCTCTCACATGCATGTCAGCGTGAGGAGTAACATCCTTGAAAGGAGTAATGTCCTGCTCTAAAGAAAAGCACATGTTGCAGCTGCAGACAGAAGACTGACTCAATTTTATTCCCCACAAACCAAAACTGGCTCATTCAGCAGCATACTCTCAGCATGTGCACTCAAACTTAATCCAGTGTAATTTACAACCTGCCAGCCACCAGCTCACTGCCTTTCCCATCCCAAAAGTGTGCTGAGCTTCCTCTGCTGTCACGAACCTGGGTGCAACAGCTGTGGGACCACCTCCAAACACCGCTGTCTGCTGAGGCATCAGACATGCTTCCTGCAGCCCAGATTGTGTCTCCGTGCTGAGCCAGCTCTTTGATAAGAACTTTGCAGATAGTTCAGAATAGCTTTGTTTTTTGCTGAAAGGAAAGGATTTTCTGGTTTTGGAAAACAAACCACTACTTGGTGGAGATCACCAGTACTCCATCCCTCTTCTCATAGGTTTCTCCAAGGAAAGTCTTTTAAAAGCGACATTTTAGTCTCTCCTGCAGATTACTTTATTGTAGGGGTCTTGCCTTCATCTGTAGATTTAATGGTTTAATAAGTATTAGACTCTCCTACTATACAGTAACAAATAGGAATACAATACTTTTATCAATATTTGGCACAATTTATTTATTTTTTAATGTGAAACTAAATATTGATGCTGTCAAGAGACTGTAGCTTAGGGACATACATGTAAATTACAAATATTCTTCTCCAGTGAGCCTAGCTCAAATTTTGCATTCATATACAGTAACCATCTAATGTCTTTCTATTCCTGTAACCCATATGATTTGGTTGCCAGATTACATGATTCTGTATTGAAATGGGTGTACTTGGATGTCAGGGTTTTTATTGTTATTACCAATATTATCTTTTATTCTTACTGTAAATGGTAACAAAACATTAACAGCTTCCTTACTCTAAAAAAAAAGGAATAAAGTCCCATTTACAGAATGTCTCTAAACAGAAAATGTCTCCGGAGAAAAGATATTCTGAATAAACAATTCATGGATGAGTAGGCAAAAAAATGTCTTTCAATGTATTTTGCTACTTGCAACTGGATTTTTTAAAATAGAGTAATGGCTCTTTTAATGGAGAACAAAACGTGCTTTGGAAAGTGACTGGAGAGAAGTCAGTTCTCTATGTATTTTTACATATTTTGCATTTTTGTAGGTAACAGAAAGCTTGTGAACCTGAGGAAACAGTCCCCACAATTTTCCTGATTCTTTTACTTTTGTTTGTCCCATTCTCCTGCTTTTCCATTGGCCTATTTCTTGGTATATTTTCCAAATAAAGTGCCAACCTACCCACCTGAAACAGACCACAGCATTTCAGGGATTTCAAAGTGAAGTGAAGCAAATTAGCCTGTCTGGAATATAAACAGACTGAAAAGTAATGCTGAAAAGCTCCCAGCTTAGGGCTGCATGTGCTTTCTGTGCATAGTGCTTGAAATTTCCACAGGTGTGTGTGTGTGTGTATACACACATATATGTATGTATACATATATGTATATGTGTGTATATATGTGTTACCCTGAGAGCCTTCCTGAGCAAACCAGCGTGTTGTTCTCACGAAGCAGAGGACGCTAACTGCACAGTGACCATTAACCTTCTCCTTTCCTGCTCAGTGGTTACGAAACACCCCGGGGACCGGCACCCGGGCCGGCTCCAGGCTGCCCACAACAGCCGGGCTGGGGCCGGGACGAATCCACCCGGTGCGGCTTCATCCCGTGGAGGGTGCCGCCCCCGGGGATGCACTCTGTGCTCCGGTCAAAGCACGGGCTGGGGTCTTACACTCTGTCTTTACACCACAGGGGAGCAGGCGAGGGAGCTAGGGAACTGAGGCGGAGCAAGAACCGGCTCCTACTGACCAGCGGCCACCAGCGGGGCGAGCCGGGCCGGCTGCTGTGGGGAACGCCTTCCCCGCACACAACCCCACAGCCCCGCTCCGCGGCAGGCGGAGCGTGGCCGGGCACCGCCTTTCCCCCCCCTCGGCTTGACCCAGGCCTGCCAGCGCGGCCCCGGCCGCCGAGCGGCGCCAGGCGGCTGAGGCGGGGCTGCGGCGGCGTTTCCCGCCCTCTCCCCTTCGCTTCGTCCCTCAGCGGCTGCGCGGCGGGCTCCGGGCCACGTCCATGTCCATGTCCATGTCCATGTCCATGTCCGGGGAGGCAGCGGGGCCGCCGGTGAAGGTGCTGGCGGCCCAGCTGCGGGGCGCCGTGCGGGGCGCCGACGGGATGTGGGCGCTGGGCCTGGCGGAGGCGGGCCGGGTACCGCTGCGCCTGCGGGCGGCGTGGATGCAGGGCACCGTGCTGGAGGTGGCGCGGGGCGGTGCCGCCGGCGGCTCGGCCCGGCTGAGGGACGCGAGCGGCGCCTTCACCGTGCTGGGGGTGGAGGCCGTGCCCCAGGGGCGGCCGTGCCTCAGCGCAGGTACAGCGGAGCCCGGGGCCGGGCGGCGCTCGGCGGCCCCCTGAGGCCTCGGGGAGGCGGGTGTAGAGCGGGGCCGGAGTCCCGAAATGTACCTCGAGCTCGTTGCGTGGTCATAACGGCTTCGCTGCCCGCCTTAGAAATGAAATGAAGACGTAAAGGTCAAGGGGGCCTCAGACTGGCTGCTTTTGTTGTATTTTCTCTCAGGGAAGTACGTGATGGTGATGGGCGTGGTGCGGTCCTGCAGCCCCGAGCCTGTACTGCGAGCAATAAAGATGACGGATCTTTCTGAAAATCCGGTGCATGAGAATATGTGGAGCCTCGAAGTGGAGGATTTACACAGAGTCATCCCCTAGATATTTCTTGTGCCTAAAGACGTGGAAATATAAGTACATGTATTGGTGCACTGCGCTGGGCCATTCTGGCTATTTGTGATTTCAAACAACACACTTGGAGTATAACAAGACTTGGGGTTTTTTTGGCAGGGGCTTGGATTTTGTTGGGCTCAGATTTAAGTTGAGGGAAATGTGCATATGTGATAGTAATCATGGTGCTTGTTTCTTTCACAGTCTTGTACCAACAGAGTAAACTACATTTATCTGAGAAACACTTGATGCTCTTGGAAGTGTTGTTATGAATGCGACATGTTTCTGCTATTGTTAGCCGTTGTTTCTAGGAGCACGTGCCTAGGCAGGCGTTCCCAGTGATGCGTTTCATGTTACCAGGGTGAGCTTGATACGTGGAATGAAAGCAGAAGCTGTTATAGACCATTTAGATGTGTCTGGAAATAGCATCTTGCTCTGTGTTTTCTCTTTCAGTAATAACCATGCCAGTAAACTTTACTTGTAAGAAAGATGTCTCTTTCTAACTAAGCATAATCTTGTACTTAAATACCTTTCTGGTTTCTGTGTTTCTGAAATAGTGAAAGTGGTACAGTAATAACCCGTGTGTTCCAGTGAAGTGAAATTAACTCAAAAGATGTGATGCAGAATTCCTTGGAATAGGTTCTCCAGGTTCAAAATGTAAATACTTTCACCACCTTGTGAAAACTTGTTCTTAAGCGCATTTGTCTGTTTGAAGGTTTCCTTTCTTGTTCAAGTGTATGCTATTTTTAGGTATTTTTCTAGTTACGTTTATCTATCGTTCCTCCTGAAAAAAATGCTAAATCAAATCAAAAACCCTTAAAAAGCACTCTCTGAAAAATATTACTATTTCCCATCTTGTCTAAAGAGAATTTGAGTCCTAAAGAAAGCATTGCGTTATCCATATGGTGTAGGTTTGTGGTTTGGGACTGTATTGTCCAGCAATTGGGTTTTGTTAATTAACATTTCCTCTGCATATACGAAAGAAAGATAAGGGGATGACTCGAAAGAAAGTGATACGAAAGAAAAGGATGATACGAAAGAAAGAAAGGGGATGACTCTCATCTACAAGACGAGAGTCATCCCCTAGATACTTCTTGTGCCTAAATTACTGGAAATATAAGTACATGTATTGGTGCACCGTGTTCAAGACGAGAACACGGTGGTTGGTAATAAATACATTTTAAAGCTGCAAACACAATTCCACAGTGTATGGAAATTAAATACTATCTACTAAGTAGATTTTGATGTGAGATCAAAAGAGAACAACTTAGTCTCTCTATTCTCTTCTAAGGACAGTTGGTGTGTGTGTTTGTGTGCTCTGATCTGCAGGAGTTACATATGCAAAAGCTTCTGGTCTCCAGTGAGCCAGAAGGCAAGGTCAGTCATTTATATTGTCTGATATGTAGAGCAATGAGCTATTTCTTAAATGGATTGTACACATTTTCTGTAGGAAAACAGTTTGTTTATTGCCTTGCCTTCAAATGAGTGAGTGAAGCAAGATCTTTTGCAGCAAAAGCTGCAAGATTTGCAAAAGCACACGTGTTTGCAAGGAGCATCTAGGAATTCCCTGTGCCAACAGGACCTTGCTGCAACAGTTTCTTCCCCTATCTGAAAAACACTGCAAGATGGTGAGTTATTCTGTGGAGTGTTATTTTTTTTTTCTTAGACTGTGAATTAACTCTTTATCAATCTTAGTGAATGCACCTGCGATTTCTGGATTTCAGTACCCTTTGCAACATCTTGTATATAATCCCAGCTGATAACATTATTAAAGCACCCATCTAAGTGGCTGGACTAGTTGTACTAAAAAGGAACTGTTGCTCCTAGTAAGCAATGGAAGATTCTGCGCATGCTATGCATGCGAAAACAACTTTGAGAGGCCTAATTTGAGAAAGAGTAAAGGACTTCGTGTTTTAAAGGCTTATTAGTGCTTTTATCACTTCTGATCCTTGTCATTTACCTTCAGCCAGCTATGTAATTGCTATGTGCACATCTAGGTGCATTCCAGATTGCAGCTTTGAAACTGGCTGATGATGATACTAAACAATTTACTGCATTCCAAACCCAAGGTAAGTATAGCCAGCTGCTGCTTTTGTCTCTATGAACCATTTAAACTCAGCCAGTTCTAACTGTTCAATGTTATTCCTATGAATAATCAATAAAAATTGGGGAAGCATAAAAATGAGGAAGTCAACTATTTATCAACATTTCATAGTTAAGAAAACTGTTATTTTGTTGTTAGTATATTCTTAAGCAAAGACAGCTGAAGGATTTTGTAATGTTACCTTTCACAAAATCGATCACAAAGTCGATGGGGCCGGATGGGATGCACCCAAGGGTACTGAGAGAACCGGCAGAGGAGCTGGCCAAGCCCCTATCCATCATTTATCAGCAGTCCCGGCTATCGGGGGAGGTCCCAGTTGACTGGCAGCTAGCAAACATGATACCCTTCTACAAGGGACAGAGGGTAGACCTGGGGAACTATAGGCCTGTCAGTTTGACCTCAGTACCAGGGAAGCTCATGGAGCAGATCCTCTTGAGTGTCATCACGTGGCACTTGCAGGGCAAGCAGGGGATCAGGCCCAGTCAGCATGGGTTTATGAAAGGCAGGTCCTGCTTCACGAACCTGATCTCCTTCTATGACAAAATGACATGCTGGGTGGATGAGGGAAAGGCTGTGGATGTGGTCTACTTTGACTTCAGCAAGGCTTTTGACACCGTCTCCCACAGCATTCTCCTCAAGAAACTGGCTGCTTATGGCTTGGACTAGTGCACGCTTCATTGGGTTAGAAACTGGCTGGATGGCCGGGCCCAAAGAGTCGTGGTAAATGGAGTCAAGTCCAGTTGGAGGCCGGTCACTAGTGGCGTTCCCCAGGGCTCGGTGCTGGGGCTGGTCCTCTTTAATATCTTCATCGATGATCTGGATGAGGGGATCGAGTGCACCCTCAGTAAGTTTGCAGATGACACCAAGCTAGGTGCGTGTGTCGATCTGCTCGAGGGTAGGAAGGCTCTGCAGGAGGATCTGGATAGGCTGCACCGATGGGCTGAGGTCAACTGCATGAAGTTCAACAAGGCCAAGTGCCTGGTCCTGCACCTGGGGCGCAATAACCCCAAGCAGAGCTACAGGCTGGGAGATGAGTGGTTGGAAAGCTGCCAGGCAGAGAAGGACCTGGGAGTGATGGTGGACATTCGGCTGAGTATGAGCCAGCAGTGTGCTCAGGTGGCCAAGAAGGCCAACGGGATCCTGGCTTGTATCAGAACCAGTGTGACCAGCAGGGCTAGGGAGGTGATCGTCCCCCTGTACTCGGCTCTGGTGAGGCCACACCTCGAGTACTGTGTTCAGTTTTGGGCCCCTCGCTACAAGAAGGACATGGAGGTGCTTGAGCGGGTCCAGAGAAGGGCGACGAAGCTGGTGAGGGGCCTGGAGAACAAGTCCTACGAGGAGCGGCTGAGGGAGCTGGGCTTGTTCAGACTGGAGAAATGGAGGCTCAGGGGCGACCTTATTGCTCTTTACAGATACCTTAAAGGAGGCTGTAGCAAGGTGGGGGTTGGCCTGTTCTCCCACGTGCCTGGTGACAGGACCAGGGGGAATGGGCTTAAGTTGCACCAGGGAAGTTTTAGGTTAGATGTTAGGAAGAACTTCTTTACCGAAAGGGTTGTTAAACACTGGAACAGGCTGCCCAGGGAAGTGGTTGAGTCACCATCCCTGGAAGTCTTTAAAAGACGTTTAGATGTAGAGCTTAGGGATATGGTTTTGCGGGGACTGTTTGTGTTAGGTTAGAGGTTGGACTTGATGATCTTGAGGTCTCTTCCGACCTAGAAATTCTGTGATTCTGTGAAAATAATCACATTCCTGGTACTGTATAGGGAAATGTATGCCTCTCTGTTAGGCATTTTTTAATTAATAGACTTGCAATATAGAAAATAATTCAATAGATGAGACACTTTTACACAACAGGATCTATAACACTTTAAGACTACTTTATGAATACCAGAGCTATCAGTGACCTTTTCCAAATGTCTAAACTAACTTCTTTCTTCATATTTGATGATACATTCACAGTTAGGGGGAAAAGAAGAGCATTATTACTCAGGTTTAAGGGGTCTGAATAAGCACTGTTAAGACTATTTCATCTATCTAATGGAATACCCTTGATAAGAAAGATTTTTTTTCTAAAAGAAAGAGTGCAGATACAGCTATTACTGACTGAGATCATCTCTTCTGTTCTCATGACCTTAGATGGCTGGCTGTTAACCATGCGTGACTAGCCTGGCCCTTAAATCTCTTTCACAATATCCAACCTAATTCTTCCTTACTGCAGTTTGGTCTGTTACACTTCCTTCTCTTTAGCCTGTTTACATATTTAAAGACTTAACTCATGTCTTCCCTCAGCTCTTCTTTTTTTTTTTCCCCACAGAGAGACCTCTGGTCTCTTCTCAGTTGGTCTACAACTTAACTCAAAAACAAATGTATAAAATAAGCTGTATAGTAATTATTTCTTATCTTAAATGTGTTTCTTCATACATGCATCCCAGTATATTCTACTTGTTTTAGTAGCATGCTTCTGTTGTTACCTGAGCCTGTGATCCACGATAATTCCAATCCTTTTCTTAGAAATGGGATGATGTAAACCAGTACCACTGACTGACTTCAGTCTTTTCACTACCAAGCCATTCTAAAACTCTGTTTGACACAACATCAGTTGAATGTTCAGGCTCACAGTTTTAACAAAGTTTCACAGAATCACAGAATTGTAGAGGTTGGAAGAGACCTCCAAGATCATCTAGTCCAACCTCTGACCTAACACTAACCAGTCCTCCACTAAACCATATCACTAAGTTCAACATCTAAACGTCTTTTAAAGACCTCCAGGGATGGTGACTCCACCACTTCCCTGGGCAGCCCATTCCAATGCATAACAACCCTCTCAGTAAAGAAGTTCTTCCTAACATCTAACCTAAAACCCCCCTGGTGCAACTTAAGCCCATTCCCCCTGGTCCTGTCACCAGGCACGTGGGAGAACAGGCCAACCCCCACCTCGCTACAGCCTCCTATAAGGTATCTGTAAAGAGCAATAAGGTCACCCCTGAGCTTCCTTTTCTCCAGGCTAAACAAGCCCAGCTCCCTCAGCTGCTCCTCGTAGGACTTGTTCTCCAGGCCCCTCACCAGCTTCGTCGCCCTTCTCTGGACCCACTCAAGCACCTCCATGTCCTTCTTGTAGCGAGGGGCCCAAAACTGAACACAGTACTCAAGGTGCGGCTCCACCAGAGCCAAGTACAGGGGGACGATCACCTCCCTAGCCCTGCTGGTCACACTGGTTCTGATACAAGCCAGGATCCCGTTGGCCTTCTTGGCCACCTGAGCACACTGCTGGCTCATACTCAGCCGAATGTCCACCATCACTCCCAGGTCCTTCTCTGCCTGGCAGCTTTCCAACCACTCATCTCCCAGCCTGTAGCTCTGCTTGGGGTTATTGCGCCCCAGGTGCAGGACCAGGCACTTGGCCTTGTTGAACTTCATGCAGTTGGCCTCAGCCCATCGGTGCAGCCTATCCAGATCCTCCTGCAGAGCCTTCCTACCCTCAAGCAAATCGACACACGCACCTAGCTTGGTGTCATCTGCAAACTTACTGAGGGTGCACTCGATCCCCTCATCCAGATCATCGATAAAGATATTAAAGAGGACCGGCCCCAGTACCGAGCCCTGGGGGACGCCACTAATGACCAGCCTCCAACTGGACTTGACTCCATTCACCACGACTCTTTGGGCCCAGCTATCCAGCCAGTTTTTAACCCAACAAAGCGTGCACCAGTCCAAGCCTAGGGCAGCCAGTTTCTTGAGGAGAATGCTGTGGGAAACGGTGTCAAAGGCCTTACTGAAGTCAAGTAGACCACATCCACAGCCTTTCCGTCATCCACCCAGCGCGTTATTTTGTCTTAGAAGGAGATCAGGTTTGTGAAGCAGGACCTGCCTTTCATAAACCCATGCTGACTGGGCCTGATCGCCTGCTTGCCCTGCAAGTGCTGCGTGATGACTCTCAAGAGAATCTGCTCCATGAGCTTCCCTGGCACTGAGGTCAAACTGACAGGCCTGTAGTTCCCCGGGTCTGCCCTCCAGCCCTTCTTGTAGATGGGTGTCACGTTTGCTAGCCGCCAGTCAACTGGGACCTCCCCCGATAGCCAGGACTGCAGATAAATGATGGAAAGTGGCTTGGCCAGCTCCTCTGCCAGTTCTCTCAGTACCCTTGGGTGGATCCCATCCGGCCCCATGGACTTGTGCACACCCAAGTGCTGTAGCAGGTCGCCAACCAGTTCTTCGCGGATGGTGAGGACCACATCCTGCTCCCCATCCCTTCCACCAGCTCAGGGTTTTGGGTATCCAGAGGACAACCGGTATTGCCGCTAAAGACTGAGGCGAAGAAGGCATTAAGCACCTCAGCCTTTTCCTCATCTCTTGTAACTAAGTTTCCCACTGCATCCAGTAAAGGATGGAGATTCTCCTTAGTCCTCCGTTTTGCATTGATGTATTTGTAAAAACATTTTTTTGTTGTCTTTAAAGGCAGTAGCCAGATTGAGCTCCAGATGAGCTTTGGCCTTTCTAATTTTGTCCCTGCACTGCCTCGCAACATCCTTATAGTCCTCCCAAGTGGCCCGCCCTTTTTTCCAAAGATTATAAACCCTCATTTTTCTCCTTATCTGAAGCCACAATTCTCTGTTGAGCCAGGCCAGTCTTCTTCCTCACCAGCTCATCTTTGGACACGTGGGGACAGACCGCTTCTGCACCATTAAGATTTCCTTCCTGAAGAGTACCCAGCCTTCCTGGACTCCTCTGCCTTTCAGAAACACCTCCCAAGGGACTCTGCCAATCAGTGTCCTGAACAGTTCAAAGTCAGCCCTCCAGAAGTCCAACACAGCAGTCTTACTGGTCCCCTTCCTGGCTTCTCCAAGAATGGAGAACTCTACCATTTCAGTCAGTCTGCCCAAGACAGTTTCCAACCACCACATCTCCCACCAGTCTGTCTCTGTGAAGAGAAGGTCTAGCAGTGCATTACCCCTGGTAGGCTCACTAACTAGTTGTGTTAGGAAGCTATCTTCCACGCTCTCCAGAAACTTCCTAGACTGCTTTCTCTGGGCTGTGTTGTGTTTCCAGGATATATCTGGGAAATTGAAGTCCCTCACAAGAGCAAGCACTGACAATTTTGCAACTTTTTTTGCAACTCCAAGTCCAGAGAAGGGTGATGAAGCTGGTGAGGGGCCTGGAGAACAAGTCCTGTGAGGAGCGGCTGAGGGAGCTGGGCTTGTTCAAACTGGAGAAAAGGAGGCTCAGGGGCGACCTTATTGCTCTCTTTAAAGGAGGCTGTAGTGAGATGGGGGTTGGTCTGTTCTCCCACCTGCCTGGTGACAGGACGAGGGGGAATGGGCTAAAGTTGCACCAGGGGAGTTTTAGGTTGGATCTTAGGAAGAACTTCTTTACTGAAAGGGTTGTTAGGCATTGGAACAGGCTGCCCAGGGAAGTGGTGGAGTCACCATTCCGGAGGTCTTTAAAAGATGTTTAGATGTAGAGCTTAGTGATATGGTTTAGTGGAGGACTGGTTAGTGTTAGGTCAGAGGTTGGACTAGATGATCTTGAGGTCTCTTCCAATCTAGAAATTCTGTGATTCTGTAATTTTGTCAGCTGCCTGTAGAACTCCTCATCAATCTCCTCATCTTGGTATGTCGTATTCATATGTTGGTGAGTTGTTTATATAAACTGTTAGAGCTAAAACCACTTACTGCTTACAAGATACTACCTAAATTGAAATTTCATGGCCATCTACTGTTTATACACAGGGTAGACTCAGTAAATAAGGCCATGTGGCATTATTACTGCGTATGAGAGTGTACATATGTAATGCACTTCTATGTATACTGAATGTGTGATTTCTAGGCTTACATTTTATGGCTTACACAATTATCTACAAACATTTGGTAGTCATTCCCTGTGATAGTGAGTAAAGATCCAGCAAGCACTTGTAAATGTATACTACAAATATGCTTGTAGTCACCAAATCACTCTCTTGAAGTGGTGGTCTGTTTACAAATGCAAAGGAATAACATTGCATTGTGTATATCAAAACAACAAAGTTAGAAATGAAACACTCGAATTTAAACTTTTATCAAGAATGTAATTGGCTCATCTGCATGGTTCTGTCACTTGCAGTAAGTGTTCTCATTGCAGTCTTGTAAAAATATGTCTTAAATTATTACTTGGGCAAATGTGGCAGTAATTAATATGACAATAATGTGTGTGTTTCTTTCAATGTTCTCATTCAGTGCGAAGATAAAAGCATATAACAAATTTCATAGAAGGCTTTGTTCTTTCATTTTGTTTTGTCTAAACAAAGGAATTCCTATTCTAAGGAATAATGTTGCATGGGTGAATAAAAGAGCAAGTTTTGATCATAATGTTCACGACCATAAGTTTAGTTTATGGTAATTTCTATTGAGACAGTAATATTGTTGACTAATAACATATTGCTCAAGTAGTACAAACTATCAATGTCAATATACCATACTATCACAATTAGTAGTCAAGAAATAGCAGAATTCAACAAAGATGGTCCAATGGAGAGAGAGGTTAAAAAAATGTGGGAACGATGTATAGTACAAATTAGTGAATATACATAATACAGATAATGCCTAAATGTGTAGGTGCTGTAATCCTTTTGTTAAAGTGTTTCTGATTACTGCAGTTCTCTAGCATAGACTGATGTTTGTTCTTTGGATGTGTATATTGCAAAATAGTTAGGTTGAACTGGAATAGGATAATACTGAAATGGTAACTGTATGGTTGTATGGTGTAGTAACTACTGTAATGCAGTAACTCTGAAGAAAGTGAACAGGAAGGGACTAAACTTTCTTACTAACAATATTTTTGGATTGTGGGCTTACACAGGTTTTTCTTTACTTAACAAGAATTCTGTGCTTAATAATTACCAAATAATACAGGTACAGTTAGCAAAACACAACTGCAGTCACTTTTAGAGTACAAACTGTCCTAAATCTAGGTTCTGCAGCAATGCACAAAGAAACATGCAATGACTGCAATGCCAAAATTTTCAAACTAAAATTACTGTTCTTTCAAGCTTTTCAGCTTGCTAACTTCAGATTCCCAGAAGATAGGTAACATCTGCATTAAAATACCTAGTATAATCTTGAAATTCTAGGGTAAGTTTAAAGACAATAGGTCGTTTTACATCGTTTCATAAGAGAATGAAAAGTACAAAATTATGTCACTGAGTACATTTAGTATGTTTATATAATTGTAGTGGGTTTGCGTGGCAAGGTTTTGGTAGCAGGGGGCCATGGGGGTGGTTTCTGTGAGAAGGATCTAGAAGCTGCCCCATGTTTGGTAAGGGCCCCATTGTTTTCCAGAGCTGAGCCAATAAGCGATGTTGTTTTGCGCCTCTGTGAGAGCATATTTAAGACAGGGAAAAAAACACTGCGACACACAGCAGCTGGGAGAGTGAGAGGAGTGAGAAAACAGCCTTGCAGGAGGCGACAAGGTCAGTGAAGAAGGAGGGGGAGAGGTGCTCCAGGTGCCGGAGCAGAAGTCCCCTGCGGCCTGTGGTGAGGACCATGGTGAAGCAGGATGTCCCCCTGCAGCCCATGGAGTACCACGGTGGAGCAGGGTTCCATGCTGCAGCCCATGGAGGAGACCACGGTGGAGCAGATGGCCCTGCACCGATGGAGGCTGCCGCCTGTGGAAGACCCCTGCTGGAGCAGATTCTGGGCCGGACCTGTAGCCCGTGGAGAGGAGACCACGCAGGAGCAGGTGACCTGGCAGGAGCTGCTGCCCATAGGGGAGCCAGGTTGGAGCAGTTTTCTCCTGAGGGATGGACCCTGTGGTACGGACCCATATCTGGAGCAGTTCTTGAAGAGCTGCTGCCTGTGGGAATCCCACGCTGGATCAGTTCATCAAGGACTACATCCCGTGGGTGGGTCCTGTCGTGGTTCCGCTCGAGTGGGCAGCCGAGCTCCACCACAGCCGCTCTCTCACTCCCCCTCCTCAAAGAGGAATGGGGAGAAAATATGTGAAAGGGGCTCAAGGATTGAGATAAGGACAAGAAAATCACGCAATAATTAGTGTAACGGGCAAACCAGACTCAGCATAAGAAGACAGATAGTAAGATTTATTGCTCATTACTAACAAGCTAGAGAAGTGAGAAACAAAGGAAAGAAACCAAAAGCACCTCCCCCCCATCCACCCTCTTCCACCTCCTCCCCCCGAGCGGCGCAGGGGAACGGGGGAATGGGGGTTATGGTCAGTCTACAGCACTTCTTCTCTGCCGCTCCTTCTCGGTCACTCTCGTCCCCTGTGCTGTGGGGTCCCACCCACGGGATGCAGTCCTTGACGAACTGATCCGGCGTGGGCTTCCCACAGGCAGCAGCTCTTCCAGAACTGCTCCAGATATGGGTCCGTACCACGGGGTCCATCCCTCAGGAGAAAACTGCTCCAACCTGGCTCCCCTACGGGCAGCAGCTCCTGCCAGATCACCTGCTCCTGCGTGGTCTCCTCTCCACGGGCTACAGGTCCGGCCTGGAATCTGCTCCGGCAGGGGTCTTCCACAGGCGGCAGCCTCCGTCGGTGCAGGGCCACCTGCTCCACCGTGGTCTCCTCCACGGGCTGCAGCGTGGAACCCTGCTCCACCGTGGTACTCCATGGGCTGCAGGGGGACATCCTGCTTCACCATGGTCCTCACCACAGGCCGCAGGGGACTTCTGCTCCGGCGCCTGGAGCACCTCTCCCCCTCCTTCTACACTGACCTTGGCACCTGCAAGGCTGTTTCTCACTCCCTTGACTCTCCCGGCTGCTGTGTGGCGCAGCGTTTTTTCCCTGTCTTAAATATGCTCTCACAGAGGCGCAAAACAACATCGCTTATTGGCTCAGATTTGGAAAACAATGGGGCCCTTCCCAAACATGGGGCAGCTTCTAGATCTTTCTCACAGAAACCACCCCTATGGCCCCCTGCTACCAAAGCCTTGCCACGTAAACCCACTACAGGTCCCCACAGCACAGGGTACGAGAGTGACCGAGAAGGAGCGGCAGAGAAGAAGTGCTGTAGGCTGACCATAACCCCCATTCCCCTGCGCCGCTCGGGGGGAGAAGGTGGAAGAGGGTGGATGGGGGGGGAAGGTGCTTTTGGTTTCTTTCCTTTGTTTCTCACTTCTCTAGCTTGTTAGTAATGAGCAATAAATCGTACTATCTTCTTATGCTGAGTCTGTTTTGCCCGTTACAATAATTATTGCATGATTTTCTCATCCTTATCTCAACCCTTGAGCCCTTTTCACATATTTTCTCCCCATTCCTCTTTGAGGAGGGGGAGTGAGAGAGCGGCTGTGGTGGAGCTCGGCTACCCACTCGAGCAGAACCACGACAATAATACTGTTACTATGCATCCACATGCAATATTTAGACCAAAAAAAGGTTGAAACAAAATTAGTATCTGCGAATTGGAACTCCTCATGAAATTCCTTTATATACTACAAGTATCCCCTCTGCTTTATTCTACAAAGCAATTTAGGAGGAAATAAGAAAGCCATTAGAGTATGAATCAGATAGGTTATGCTGTGCTTCTGAGTAAGCAGCAGAAAGGATAGATAAGATGGAAAAGGAGCAAGGAGAATTAATTCTGGAATAGGACTGTTTTTACTCACACCATAGTCAGATTCATTAGTTTCATTTTCTTGTGTGATCTTGAATATCAGATATGAAAGTATTGGAACAATGCAGTCAGAATATTCAGAATGAAGACACTTACCACTGAGGAGGAATTTCCACAGGAACAAAATTTCAGTTGCACAAATGAACAAAAGCTGCTGCTAAACTGCATGCAGCCTTCATCTTCTTTGAGGCACACGTCATATGTACACATGATGTAGAATGGTTTGGGGTCCACCTTTAACAGAAAGGGAGTTTGTTTACTTGTTTGGTGTAAGGGGTGCAAGCATACATATTTTCTAGAGAGAGCAATCTAGCAATACACCTGGAAGAGAATTGAAAAGGAGATTTGGAATTTTGTCCCCTCCCCCCAGCTCTACCTTGTAAATACTGTTCACAAATCTTTATTCTCATCCTGAATTTAAGGCTTTGAGGCTTAAGTTATCTGCAATTAAACTTTTATATCCTTGCAATAATTCTGTGCACTGTTCTGAAGTATGACATTTGAGTACTTGGGTAGTCCTTGGTTGACACAGTTATACTTACAACTTTGAAGCAGTTCCTGAGACAAGAATGTGCTTCTTCAAAAAACTCCTTACAGACTTTTTCCTTATCTGTAATTGGACATGGCTTCACATTCTTCTGTGTGAGACTGCACTTGCTCACCTAGGAAATATATATATATACACACATCAGTATAGTAGTGTGAATTCTTCAGATTTACAGTGTGAAGTGGTTTGAAGGAAGATTTTGGCAGCTCAGTACACTGCCCTGAATAACATCCATTTTTCATTAATATTGTGAAGCACCTTGTACTCTTCATAAATTAAAGTATTTGTCTCATAAATATTACAGATTATAGACATTGTTTCCTTTTTCTGTTGATTTTGTTATTCACTAAAGGATTCTAGTGGGTGGCTGCTGACACAGAAAATAGTTGGCTTGTCTTAGCTTTATTATATATGACAGATTTGAGTTGTGCTTTTACTAGATTGGGGGGGTGGAGAGGGGAGAATCTTAATCTCCTCACTGGATTACTCATACATAATAAACAGCAAAAGGCTTAAAACAAAAGTAGCGAGGTGGGGGTTGGTGTGTTCTCCCCCGTGCCTGGTGACAGGACCAGGGGGAATGGGCTTAAGTTGCACCAGGGGAGTTTTAGGTTAGATGTTAGGAAGAACTTCTTTACCGAAAGGGTTGTTAGGCATTGGAACGGGCTGCCCAGGGAAGTGGTGGAGTCACCATCCCTGGAAGTCTTTAAAAGACGTTTAGATGTAGAGTTTAGGGATATGGTTTAGTGGGGTCTGTTAGTGTTAGGTTAGAGGTTGGACTCGATGATCTTGAGGTCTCTTCCAACCTAGAAATTCTGTGATTCTGTAAAAGAAAAAAGAGAGAGAAAAAAACAACACACCTGAAGTTCCTTACAAGAATGAGCATTTTTGGACAACAAAATGCGAATGCATTTTTGTTATACATGGTTTAAATATGGTCCCAGTCAAAAGCTGATGACACTAAATATTAACAGAACTGCTAATGAACAGCATTTACTAACATTTCTTATGATTTGTTTTGACCAAACACTTTTTAGGACTTGTAATCAAATCAGCAACTTACACATTTTTTTAATCAGTAATTTCCATAGATGGCACATCTCTGAGTTTAGTAGTTCTTTAAGCAACAAACTCAGTTGAAAAAAAAATTAAACTGCAAGTTTAATCTTTCTTCCTGCAGGAGTCACACATTTGTAAAGTTAATTTACTAATCCCCTCATTTTGGACAGCCGCTGGTCTTGTAACACAAGAGCTTCATTGACTATCTGCAAGGTGGTGTTTTGAGGTAGCTGTAGCAAAGCTCCTGGTAGTAAGTTTCCAGACTGAGTTTGTAATGCAATGTGAGGTGACTCCAGGAATTCAGGGTGACTGACTGCTTTTGCTTGAGGCTTAGCTACCTGGTCAGATTTAACCTGATTCTTTTGCTTGCTTTCTGTGTCATGTACAGCTGTGCCAGAACATCTGGTCAGGAAGGATTTTCTGCAAGCTCCATATTGTCAGCACATCTGCAAAAGCTGGCTATTTGAACTGGTTATTTCCACCATATCATCTCTTTTTACCTCCTTATAAAAGTTTTTAAGACTTTATATGAATTCCTGACTTGGCACATTTGTTTTTCCAGCCATTCCTTTAATGATGTATGATGCTAGTACACTATCGGCAAGTCAGTCCTTTTATTACATTTTTACTGAACGGGATATGACTGCAAACAGCACAGAGTTCAGCTGTAGTCATCTATAAATTTTTCTTGGCAGTATACAGCACTTCAAATATGCCATGGCCTACAAATAAAATGTACTAATCAATAGCATAAGCACAGCCATTATGCCATCAGCCACTTAAAGAAGGTCATCCATGACTCCCCAGCTTGTTTATGACAGTAAGTTTCATTAGGTATTGTTTTTAATTGGTTATTATTTCTAGTTCAACTTCTCCAGGTACTTTTGCATTAGATAGTTGCATTTTTATGAATATGTTAGAAGTTAATCTTTGTAGCAGTTAAGAAAATTACATCAACAGTTAGTCATGTCATGGTCCCACAAGTACAGGCTGCAAACTTATTAGATATAACTAGCCAGTAGCAGGGAAAAGTACAAGAGACTTGAAGCAATCCTTGTTTTTAACATAAAGTACTGAAATAAAGATGAGAATAGTAGTATTTCTGTGTCCAGAACTGGGACACTTTCTGGTGTTCTTTCTCATGAAAGTAAACAGAATCAGAAAATCTTAATAGCAATATGATGTTTTCTTTGTTTCTAGTAGATTCTCAAATTATGCAAGAAGGGATTTAGAAGAACTATCAACACAGCTTGAGAGCGTGTTAAGGCTAAGATTTTATTTTGGTCATTTGCATTCACATGTATACATGTGTTTTTTCATATTTAGATTATTTTTATCTGATGATACATTACATGAATTAAGGTTAAGTCTCCTTTACACAAAGAGGTATAAAACTACTGGTAAAAGAATAAAACTTATTTACTTAATGTTATAATTTCTTAAATAGAAAAAGTTCCTTCATGTAAGTTAATAACTGAATCAGTAGCTGCTAAGCCTCTGGAAAAAAACTTAGCACTTAATGGCACATGGGCAGAGAACAACTTTACCAGTTACTGTTTTCTAAAGTTTTGTTTCTTGATAAATGAGAATCAGGAACACCAAAAAATTATTAAGAGTCTCAGCATTGCCAGCGACAACATCCAGCTCTGGAGAAAACTTCAGACCCATAATATAAGAGGGCGCCTGGTACAAACCACGGCCTTGTGGTACTTACAGCAAACTTAGTACCACCTGGCTGTGTACTCTACAAAGGTGTTGTAAACAGGAAAACATCAAATATACTTGGTTGCAACATCAGTTTCTTCTAACAGCAGAAGCAACCTCCATATTTTACCTTACCATTTAGGCCAGAAATGCTCAATACCTATGCATAGGTTATTCTTGGATGGCTTTTAGCAAATATGTGCAACTTCTGCCTTAGTTCAACATAGAAAAACAAAGTATCCAGGATATGCTGCCGTTTTCTCTGTCTAGCTTTCATTCAAGAAAGAAAGATTAGGAAGTATCCATTCATTTCCAGCTTCATTATCATTGGTACCAAAAAGTCCAGCTGAAATACCTGGAATTAAATTGAAATGGTGTAAAATGTAGTTGTCATGTGTAGACACAGGAAATTTTCAGAAGCTCTCTCTGGGCTCTGCTTATTCCACACAGCACAGCTCAGCTGCAATACTGAAGAGGATAACTATGCCTAAGTATCCATTATAGATTTTTCCTCAAACTGCAATGGCATTTAATTTGTTAGCTGTTCATTTGCTTCTCCTGACCAGATAAATACATCATGTTAATTCTCTGCTAATCTCAGTGGAGTGAGTTTTAGAATAGAGTGAGGCATGTGGATAGGAATGTATTCCAACTCAACCCTGAGAATGTTAGGCCTCCCTCTTTTGTGCTCTTACAGGTATGACAAGACAAGCCTGCTATAGAACAGCGATTCTCAGGAAAGTTTGAGGTTGAGCTGACTGCATTACATCTAACCCCCATTGCTTGCTGCTCTGTTGAGCTGAAAAAGTGTAACCTGGGTAAATACTTGCTGTCATTACTGGAAGGACATATCACAGTATCACAGAATTGAAGGGGTTGGAAGGGACCTCGAAAGATCAACAGGTCCAACCCCCCTGCCAAAGCAGGTTCCTTAGAGCAGGCTGCCCAGGTAGGCGTCCAGACAGGCTTTAAATATCTCCAGAGAAGGAGACTCCACAACCTCCCTAGGCAGCCTGCCCCAGTGCTCCGTCACCCTCACCGTGAAGAAATTCTTCTGCATATTGGTGCAGAACTTCCTGTGCTCCATCTTGTGGCCATTACTCCTTGTCCTGTCCCCGCAAACCACTGGAAAGAGGTTGGCCAAATCCCTCTGTCTCCCACACCTCAGGTATTTATACACACTGAGGAGATCCCCTCTCAGTCTTTTGTCCAGGCTGAACAGACCCATGTCTCTCAGCCTTTCCTCATAAGGAAGATGCTCCAGGCCCTGTATCATCTTTGTGGCCTTGTGGCCCTCCACTGGACTCTCCAGGAGATTTTTTTTTTTTTTTTTTTGTACCGAGGAGCCCAGAACTGGACACAGTACTCCAGGTGAGGCCTGACCACGGCAGAGTAGGGGAGCATCACCTCCCTTGACCTGCTGGCAACGCTCCTTTTAATGCACGCCAGGATCCTATTGGCCCTCTTGGCCACGAGGGCACACTGCTGGCTCATGGTCAACCTGTCATCCACCGGGACCCCCCCAGGTCCTTCTCCTCAGAGCTCCTCTCCAGCAGGTCATCCCCCAGCCTGTACTGATACATGTGGTTGTTCCTTCCCAGGCCCTCTTCCTTTTGATCTTATCAATGATCTCCTTGCTCATCCGTGCAGGTTTCCTGCCCCTCTTCCTCAATTTCCTACTCTTAGGGATGCACTGATCCTGAGCTTGGAAGAAGTGCTGTTTAAATGTAGCCCAGCTTTCACATGCACCCTTGCCCTCTAACAGCCTAGCCCGTGAGATACTCCCAAGCAGGTCCCAGAAGTGGTCGAAGTTGGGTCTCCGAAAGTCCAGGGTTGCAATCCTGCTTTTAGCCTTACTTCTTCCACCAAGTTCCATCTTGAACTCTAAAAGTATAGCATAGCAGAACTCCAAAAAGTAGATATATATATAATAATACATTATTAATCATTAATATAATTATATGTATATATATAATATGTATATATTATATTATAAAATATATAGTATTTTATTTGATAATAACTGGGAATGCTGAATGCCATTTCCTGGGCTTATATAAATGAATGGGGAGAAGGAAAGGAAAGACAACCCCCATACAGGTGAGGACACTCCAGAGGTACAGAAAAATACAGCTGGCAAGCTGACTATACTCACCATGGTGCCATCCAGCCAGAGTGACAGTACAGAGATCATACTGAAAGTCACAAGAGACAGAAACTCCTTTGTGATCAGATATTTCTATTTTGTTGGTTTCTTTCCTTGAATCACTGGTACTCTTTTCAAGGGATTGATCCAGTCCTTGGCAGTTCTCTACCACAGATACTTTAGACATCTGTTTTAAAGTGAAAATGCAATTTCAAATATGCCACAATGGAAGTCCAAGGAAAGGCATGCTCAGACTGTGTTTGCAGGTTAGGTGGTGTCAATTTTGCTTAGCTCAGAGTGAGGAAATAAGAATTTGGTTGTGTTAATCTTCTGAGAGAGCAGGAAAGCATACAGCCTCCCATGTATACTGAGGCTGTGGGCCCCGTTTGTCCATCAGACCCTTTAACTGCTATTCTCTTAGACCAGGTAAGAGAAAAGCTGAAAAGTTCACCAAGCCTCTCTCCTAAGTACCAAGAGAGAAAAGAGGCAGCCCCTGATTTAAAAGTGATTTTGGTTTGGGGAGTTATTTCCTGATTAATGATCAGTGCACTTCCTGGTACTTATGTCCAAGAAATGTTTTATCTATGTTTGGAGCTTTAATACTCTGAAGACTTTCTGAGGGCAGGGGTGGAAGATAATATCTGGTCTAGAAAGGAACAATGTTTGACTGTGCCATCATACCTTCAGTCTTGGATAGATATTGATCACGCTCTGGTTCATCACCACATACAGCGATCGTGGATCACTGATTTCCTCATTTAGTATAATAGTGAAAGTATTGTGAAGAAAATCCTTGGCAAGAAGGACGCTGCATTTTGTTGCCAAATCATAAATTTTTCCATCAAAAGTCATAACATGCCTGTTACCCATTAACATAGCATCTAGATAAAGATATTTCAGAAGAAATGTCAGTGCTGCTGCTTGCATATTGCAACATGACCAACTTCTCACAAGTTTACTCATAAAAGAATTTTCCAAGCTATTATTACATTTTAATTAGTCAAAAGTTGCTCTGCAACAAAAATTTCTCCAGGAAAGAAAATGATCTAATGATTTATTTTTCATTATAAAGCCAAGTGAGTGCCCTAAAGTTTAGACAAATATGAGTTAGGATTCAAAGCTCACCTTGATTTACAGTCATGCTACTTGATAATCATAGCACCCCATTCCCCTCCCCCACATACACATACCTATACAGGAAAGAACAAGAATATTCTGTATCAAAAAATACCCTGACAAAGCAGAGTATCAAACACTGTTGCAGTCCAGAAACACTCCTGATATATTACTTAGACTCTTTGGTCACTAAGACCCACTCTCAGTCCCCGCCATTGTGTCTGCTTACTGGAAGGGAGACATTGAAAATGTCTTTCTGGAAGATCCAGTATCTACAAGGGACGGTTGGGACTGTTAATGCAGTCTTTTAGTATTTAGCAGTGCTTTTCAGGCAATACTGCTGCTCAAGATTTGGTAGAGCTGTTTTTTCATCCTAGATTCAGCAGAAGTGATGTTGCCCAATTCAGAGTACAAAGCCTCCACGAGAAGGCCCAGGGTCAAAAGGTATGACTGCATTCAGCTCTGGGGCCCCTGGCACAAGAAGGATATGGTGATACCTGTATACAAGCCCAGAAGAAGGCCATGAAGAATACTGAGGGGCTGGAGTACCTCTCCTGTGCAGACAGCTGAGAGAGCTGGGGTTGTTCAGCCTGGAGAAGGCTCTGGGGAGACCTTATAGTAGCCTTCCAGTACTTAACGGAGGCTACAGGAAATCTGGGGAGGGACTCTTTGTCAGGGGGTGCAGTGAGGGGACAAAGGGTAATGGTTTTAAACTAAAAAAGGGTAGATATAGATTGAATTGATACTGATTTCTTCCTAGATATAAGGAAGAAATTCTTTACTGTGAGGGTGGTGAGGCACAGGTTGCCCAGAGAAGCTGTAGATGTCCCATCCCTGGAATTGTTCAAGACCAGGCAGGATGGGGCTTTCGGCAACCTCATCTAGTGGGAAGTGTCCCTGCCCATGGCAGGGGAGTTGGAATTAGATGATCTTCCAACCCAAATCGTTCTATGACTAGCATTGAACTGGAGAATCAAATCACAAGAGCATATAGATAAGACTGTATCAGGGAGTGTAGTGAAAGGGATAATGGCTTTAAACTAAAAGAAGGTACATTTAAATTAGGTATCAAGGAGAACTTTACTATTAGGGTGGTGAGGCACTGGAACAGGTTACCCAGAGAAGTTGTGGTGTCCCATCCCTGGAGGTGTTCAATGCCAGGCTGGATAGGACTTTGGGCAACCTGGTCTGGTGGGAGGGGTCCCTGCAGACATATTGGAATTAAATGATCTTTAAGGTCTCTTCCAACCCAAACCAGTCTATGATTCTAAATGCCACGTGTTGATTTATAGTCTCAACAGTAGGAAATGTGAAGAGTTGCAAAATTTGCATGACTGTTAAGTAGAGGAGCATTTCTTGCATGACAGTTTTAGCCATGATGTGAGTATCATACATACAATCACTGTTTTAGAAGAAATAGTGTATATAAAGAAGTTTAAAGGAAAATTATAAATTAGTGACCATCTCTATGTAAACCACTATTCCAGATAGGATTTGCAGACTAGAATGAATTGGAAATTGACCCAGCTAAAAAACAAAAGCATCACTTTGAAAGGGCTTACGTTCAAAGGGACTCTCCATCATCCTTTGTTTGAATCTATAATACTCTGCAACCATGTTGATGTTGTAGAGATCTTTGAGAGGCCTCATTAGCTTTTCTTCAATGAGATAATTAGTAATATTTGCCAGATCCAGAGAACAGTATGCTTTAGGAAGTACTGGCAGTTTCACTGCCACTGAACAGTTCCTGCAGAATACAAGCAAAACAACATGTGCTCCTTAACTGCTAAACCGATGAAATGCAGTTGCTATATTAGAAATGTGGAAGTGAAATATTCATAAGAACTGTAGTCTGGTTAGAATAGCAAAACAAAGATGTACAATTGCTAAGACTGACAAAAAAAAAAACATGCCATATAAGGCCAAGTTATCATAGCTATTGCTATTTTGTTTGCTGCTGGGTAGTTTCTTTTGAAATGCAGGCTATCCTAGTAGACAACAAACATAAACATCATGATATGATGTGCCCACAGAAGAGAATGGGCAGGTTGCTATCTTCAGCCTGAAGCATATAAGCTAATATGAAGATTAACATATAAGATTAACACATATATCCATTTAGAATGGTACCCAGCAGCAGAAGTCCTCCAAAGAAAAACAATTACCTGGCTGAAAAACTGTAAAGGTTGTGTAAGGGCTTCCAGATCTTGCTCACAGCTCTAGAAACCATGGCCTCTGCCCACCTGAGCATCTGCTGTGTGGTCTACTGGAGAGCCAGAAAAGGAGATTACAAAACTCTTCTGTACAGCTTTGGTGTGGGGTCAATACTTGATAATGAGTTTTAAAGCAACAATCAGAGAAATTGCACTTTAACCTCTCTTGCATTTATCACTCGCCTGACAGCACCTTGTCATTTAGTGGTTAGTATCCAGAAGACAGACTTTAGTTGTTCCAGAAAAAAAAAAGTGGATAGAAATATATATCTTTCCTAAAAGAACATTACTTATTGTACACCAATACTTCTCTGAGTTAATGTTCTACAGGGGCTTATAAAGGGATTGATATCTTTCTTAATATAAATTTGTGTCATGATATGTCCTTTATCATTTCAACTACAGGAGTCCAAAACTGTTTGTACACTGTTCATTGGAATCGCAGTCCCTCCTCTCTGTACAGAAAATGCAAAATCTACATGGATGGCAGCAGTTCACTGCTGTTGATTTGAACCAAACCAGTAAAGCAAATCCTTCTCCTGTTGTCCTACTGAAGCACTACTGTCAAAGCAAGTTAGATATTTCAGGAACAGTACGCTAGCTGTGCATAAGCTTCTTATGTAGAAAGATAACCACAGAATTTCCATAAATAAAAATATTAAGTATTTTTGTGTATCCACAGTTCAAAGCTAAGACTTAAATTTGTAAGCCTTTTCCTTCAAAATATTAAAAATTAATAAATTATTTATACCAACCATATCCAAGCCTATTTTAACAGTCCTTAATGTCATCTGGATTGGCTCCATTAGCCAAACATCTTTTATAATCCTGGGCAAAAATGCCTGGACTTTTTTCATGTACTCTTCTGTCTTCTCCTGCCAAACTTCATCCAGTGGCTTTAAGGTTACATCATAGTAGGCATCTTTCAAAGTTGCTAATGGGTCTGAAACAAACATTACATGAAACAATCCTTAAATAATGTGTTACAAAGTGATAACCAAGAGTGATTTGGTTTTTAATTTTAAATCCTTGCAGCTTCCAACATAAGTGAAGGAGGGACACAGAAAACAGGAAAAGGCAGCTTTATCTTCAAGGCAGTTAGGCATATTTCACATCTGTGTGTGTGTGTGGACACTGTGTCATGAAAAACCGAAGCAGGCATTTAGCTGTAACCCTGTTCCACTTATATTAGGTGTATCAACTAAATCCGATTTTTGAGTGGAAAGAGTCTAGTGTCAGATGTTTCAAAATGAGATGTTACTCTTATTTTGAAAACTGAAGGATCTCACAGATAATTATGGCTGACCATGTTTCTCAATGGTTTCAATATGGGCCATAACCCAGAAATATTGGCTACTAGATAGATTTGAAAACAACAGGTCAAGTGAAATCTGATTAGTACAAGCATTCAAAACTCAAGGATGGATATGAACAGCCCTTTGGGAGGGAATTCTTGCCAGGGAACCATAACTGCTTCAGCTTAAGGAATTAGGTCTCGTTCTCATCTGACTGAATCCAGACTCTTGTGACCACGAGAATGCTTCGTCAGTGATTTCATTAGAAGGATGGCCACACTGGGGTTACTTAGAGCTGACTGCATCAAGGCTCCTTCTCCGTAATATGTAAGAGCAAAGGTCACTACTTTTGCTAGATCAAAATAGAAATATCTGCAGTTCAACAACTTTTATACTCCTTCCCTCCCACTCCCCTGCACTGTCATTGACCTGTGCAGTTTTTCTCCTTGCTTTGCATGGTTTTACTTACTTTGCAATTCATTCTGCATTTGCTGGACAGCGTCTTGAATTTTTTTCAGGTAAAGTGGGAGCTTGCTTCTTAGTATCTGCTTGATTCCACTTTGCTACCACACTTGGGTAAAAGCTCTACCCACACTGTGGAGGAATCCTGCTATCTTTTGTGAGGCTATTGAAGGCCAGCCAACTGCTTCAGACAGAAAATAGATTCGCTGCACCTGGAGTGGTTCCCAAAAAAGAAGAACTATCAAAATACACAGTGATCACAAGCAAAACTTTAACTCCATTCCAAGGCAATTCTGAACTTCTCAGTGTTAGGTGCAGAGATATAAGGTCTTGACCAAGAAATGTTCTTTTTGCCAATGTATGAATTCCAGTTTAGCACCAGATTAGGCATTTAAATGTTTGAGCAAACCAAAACAGCTGTATACAACCTAATGATTCTTTATTAACACTGAATGAACATTTCATGATACTATCACAAATGCTGTGCAGGTGCTTACTGATCTCCTGAGTCTCCAGATATATCCATCAAGCTTCGTTATCTTCTCAATCAGTCTGGCTTTGAGAATGTTCCCAATTTCATTAATTTTGTCCTATGAGAAGATGAACAAATACTTTGAATTTATGATATAGAATTGCTTGTACTGGGTCTAAATCACTTAAGTTTTGTGATAGTTTCAACAACAGCAAAAATCCACAGTGACCTCCCATTTCTTAGGGGAAATTACTTTTGCATTATTCAATGGTTAGAAATGAAATCAGAAGAGTCTAAGGATGAAAAATTGTAAAGCCTCCTCCAAGCAGTAGGTATGCGAAACCCTATTAGAATTCTAATTCCAGTTTTGTAACCAATGTGCTGAGCACTCCTGGCAAATTAGTGTTGTTCTCACATTACTTACCCTCTTCACAGAATAGACCTTTTAAGAGAGGGTACTATATTTTCTATGCTTTCTAGGTGCAGCTGAACTATTTAATTCTCAACATGGTATCTTTTCACACCAAATTGTAAAATAATATTATTATGAATTAAAAATTTAAACCAACATTCCCCTGGTTACTCACCAAAACTCACAACAGAAGCCTGCCTAGAAGATGGTACAACTGAAATATTAAACACTATTCTGGAAAAGCCACACCACAGTTAACTACCACTGAAGGTTCTTACCTCAGCCTTAAGAACTGGATCCCCACATCCATGAACCAGAAAATTTAAGCTTTCATTAACAGCTGTCAGAGTAATTTGTCCCACGTTTTCTTGCCTTTCACCATTAATGTTGAGATAGCTATTAATGGCAGCCATCTGTTGCCCATCAGTACAAGCACTGACTTCCATTCCTTCTTCCAGATCCCCTTGGAGAATTAAAAGAGAGCACTTCATTTACAGGAACAACACAGACAGACATTGTTTCAAAGACAGCTTTTTAATTACTTAGCTGATAAATCAGTATCTGAGTGTTAGATATTCATGGGAGAAAAAAAAAAAAAAAAAGATATAAACATGAAAAAATTAGATCAACATCAATGTTTGATTTTCTCCTCTTTGTGGCTTGGGAATGCTTTAGAAGTACAGAGTTGCTACTGAAAGGAAAGCAATTAATTACTATAAAGCAAAATAATCCTCTCAGACAGTAATTCACAGGCTTTTTCTTTTTTTTTTAATCTTTAGTCTTCCACTATGCTTTGTTGCTGAAGTTTAAAAGTGATAAATTAAAGATTATCAGTCAACTACCCGTCACACATGTAAGTTGTTTCTGCCCAAGTACTAATAAGCAGAAACAGATGGAGAGGTGTGCACAGAATCTGGGTATAGAGACTTGAGCTGAATTACTTCTACAAACTTGTGACCTCAACAATCCATAAACTAATGGTCTTCATCGCAAATGGATCACAGCACTTACAAGTGAGGACATGACCATGAGAGAAATTTACATTGCAGAAACATGTGAACAGAAGTGTGTGCAGGCAAATCTGTAACAGAAACTAGGACTGGGATAGTCACCAAAATGGGTTTGAGGCAACTATCACACCACCAAATCTGCCTGGTTTGCACATAAATAAATCTAATACAGTCCAAAAGGTGGATAAGTCACAACAGGAAGCACTTGCAGCAGGTCTCGTTTCAACTAACTTCAGTCATCCAAAAGCCAAGCACAGTCTGAGATAACAGCCCTGTTTCTTCTCTCTGGTCAGTCAGAACTAATGATGTCTGATTGGAAGACCTGCAGAGGGTGATTTCATACATCTGTTTCAGCATGGGGGTTGAGCCAACCGCTTAAAAGTGCCTCTCTCTTTCCATTCACTGAAATTGGAATATAATGACTATCTTAAATGAGGCACACAATTTTAAGATGGCTAAATCAAAGTGAAACGAATCCTACCTTCAGTCACTGTTATAATCCTTCCCTGGGCAGTACTCATACAAAAGTCTCCACCAAAGTGACCTCTGTGTAACAAGTACTAAACTTCAGCTTTTCATCATGTGAAAGACCATAGCTTTGGATTGCCATGAAACTGAAGCTAGCTTGGCCCTAGAAACTAAGACACAACCTTTCCTCCTGCCTCTTCATACCATTGGTAGCTCTGAAGGTACATACCTTTCAAATACCCCACGTAGTACTGCAAACACTCCTTTCCTTTAGAAGCAGCTACTTTTACTTTCTCTTTTTGATCAATAATCCCCTCCACCAGGATTTGGCTCTGAACAGCTGAGGAAGTAGCAGTTCCTGTCAGGCCTAGCCAAGTGTCTTCAGAGCCTTTTAATAAAATGCAGCCATAAAGGAAAAACACATTTGTTCAAAGCCACCACACAGAATTAATGAAGCCATGTTCAGAGATGATGCCCAACTATCAGTGCTTTCCACAGAAGGGGAAGTAAGTTGTAAGGAAAGTGTTTCCCAACGCTTATCCACTTACATAGGAGTTACTGAGAGAGGCACAAGCATGAGGATGATTGGCTCAAGAGCTGAATGACCAGGCTTGTGGACAATCCTTTAATGGTAGCAATGAAAGAAACATACTCTGACAGTCAATTCCCTGTAAGGCTGCTAATTTGTTCCATTTATTCCAAAACAAGGAATAGAGAAAGGCTAAGCAGAGCAAGTTTAGAGAGAGTGAAAAATTATGTAGCATTTGTCTTAGCCTGTTACTTATTAAATCATGATAATTTTTTAAAGGATGGCCTATTCTCTCAGTTAATTATGACTAACTACCCACATTCTTCCTAATGAAGAGTTTGGACATCACTCCTCCGTCCCACTCTTTTGCTACCATCAGCTTGTTTATGTTATTCATATCACAGAAAATTAAGAGTAGAGAAAGAGCAGAACAGAGAAAGAGGAAGAGATTTGTCTCAAGATGAGCATTGTATTAGTTGTTCTGTGCTTTTTTTTTTTTAAGAAGGCCAATTCTTTTTTTTTTTTTTTTTTTTTTTTTTTTTCTTCCTGGCAAATGATGCTTTGAATCTTAGTTCTTTTTTGTTTGGTTGGTTGGTTGGTTTGGTTTTTTGTTTTTGCTATGGTGATTTTACATGCCTTACCAAACAGCCCAATCATGCTGAAGAAAGTGAGCTACAACAACACACAGCTTCTGAAAAAATTACGTACTCCAGTTGATATACACTTATTACATTTGTCACTGAGCTCTGCAGGTAACTAATGTTGTTTCCTTCCTTTCTATCTTGATAATACTGCTTGTACATTGCATAACTGCTCCTTTAAAAATAGAACTGAAGAAATCAGGAATGCTGTATATTGTCTGTACTTTCCTGCTGTTTTACAAGCCACTGGCTGCACCTGAGCACTTTGGAAGATAGATGGCAGTAGGTCTTTAGGAAACAAAACCCCCGCAAATCCACTACCAATAAAATAAGATAAAAACTCACTTCAGTTTCCAGAGAATACCTTTTCACATCAGCTGTGGTCCAGTTTTTTAAGGATAATCCAATCAATCCCTCATCTGTCCCATGATCAGAAAAGTGGAATCTGCTCTCTGATTGCAAAATGATGTCTCCTTTGTTGAGCTGGTGTTTTCCAGAGAAAACAATTAGCGAAGTATAACCAAAGAAGGTGTTAAAACTTAATTCCGTCAAAGAAATGGGCTGTTCATATAGTCATAAGAGGCTGTACATGGGTGTTGGCATTCTCATGAAATTACACAATGTAGTTATTAACAAAACTTGCAGTTTCAGAAATCAACACAGCCTCCTCCTCACAGTGCTTACTTCATTACATCTTCAGTTTTTGTGGTACAATAATGCATATTCACTTATTACAATCTCAGACGATGAACAGCTGTACTGTAACTGAATTCTGTTAAAACCGTATTAAAAACAAATTTATGTTTGCCTTTTTGCTTCTCAGCTACCCTATGTAGATATTTTGAAGAAAAGGATCCAAAAAATAAATATACACCTGATTTTAAAGTGATGCATATATACATTTTCCCCATAATAAACAAGCAGTAACACATCTTCATCTTGGAAAAAGTTTTTCACTGGCATCAGAATTTGGCAGCTGTTTCTCATTCCTGAATGAGTGTGACATGCTCGGACAGTAAATGAGGAAACTGAGATGTGTTTTAGCCACTAGCAACTGGAAAGAAGGACCACATGTCTTGCAAGTTCAAATATTTTTATTGTTGTGACTACCTATGGGCAATTTGGGGTCAGAACTTGCACCTAAGCAAGGTCATGGAAGCGTTTTCTATCTGTCTGAGTAATATAAAAATAAATGACAACTATAAGGTTCAAAAGTCCGTCACTACCAGCAAAGCAGACATTAAAAAAAAAAAAAAAAAAAAAAAAAAAGTAAACTTAACTACAGGGTAAGGCCTAGTTTCATTTTTGATCACGCATGAGCCTTTTTTAGTATTCTGCAGAAACATGAAATTTTTTAAAAGACCTTTGAGAGAGGAATAGAAAAGAAAGAACATAGAGGACGGGAATGTTTACAACCATAATAGGGCCTACAGAAAAAGAATTATAGAATCACAGAATTGTAGGGGTTGGAAGGGACCTCAAAATGTCATTGGGTCCAACCACCCAAGAAGTAACACTAAGAAGAAGTAACACTACAGTGGCAAACATAACCTTTCTCTGCGGTCCATCAAAATGCGTTGTTTATTTATGTTTTTTTAAATTACATAAGTAAGGAAATACTTGTGAAAAACTGCAGCTGAGGAAAATCCAGTCTCCAAACCAGAAATTAAGTTTAAAGTGAAGTAGGTTCATTATGATTATGTGAGACTTATATTTGGAATGTTGCAGAAATCAAAGCTCATGTAATAATCCAGGTAAGATGAATAGTTTGTTTCTATTTTACCCAGAATATTCTGTTTGGTGCATGAAGTCAGGAAAATGTTTTCCATAACAGCTTCTAACTGAAATTTATCAGGATATAAGAATTGATTTTTCTGCAATTAAACAAGAAAACAGAGTAAAAATATGAAAACAGAACTTCAGACACTCCTCAGTGACCCTTTTGCCTGAGCTCTCAACTTCAGATTCAGTGTTTTTACATAACATTTCCACCTGGCAATGTTTTGGTGTATCAGCACAGTTGTTAGGCCCCATCCTACTGAATTAACTCAACAGGTTTATGTTGAGGTGTATGGCTTATAAGAACTCAATTTTTCTTACTTATGCTACATTCATTTTTCTTCCTATGGAGAGAAAAATATAAAAGGTAAAATGAAATAGTGGTATTTCATAGAACATGGTGCTTTACATAAGCTTTATTAAAAGCCATTCAAAATTTCCATCCTTCAAGAACAACTTCCATGAAAAAATGTGGTGAGTTAGCAGATACACCAGCCTTCTTTTACCTCATAAGTTAAATTGTGTTTGAACTTTTTGTCATCCCAGTTCAGATCTAGATATTCCTTAAATGATGCTGATGTTTCTTCTAGAGACCCACATGCATGAAGGTGTTCTATACTTAATATTCCTTGAAGCTGGAAGAGGGAAAAAAAAAAAAAAGACATTAGTAATTAAAAAAAAAAAAAGTGTTCAGTATTATTGGCCTTTCTAGAGGACTATACTTTCTGGGCAAAATACATCCTTGTGAGAAGCCTTGAACAGTTTATATCTATAAACTATCTTTATATCTATTATTAGTCTCTAAGAGGTTGATGATTCTGTACTGGGGAAAAACTGCATCCCAAGTACAAAAATACCTGGCAACATGAAACAGAATTCTTCAGAGCTTTTATTTTTCTTCCTCTGAGGCAGCGGCAGGGAAAAAAAAAAAAAAAAAAAAAAAAAAAAGTTAAAAGGTTTTCGTATAATAACAGGTGGAGAAAAAAAATCATTCTGAAACAGACAAATAGTATCAGTTACATCCTATCCTTCTTTGACTCAAAGATTCATACCTGTCTTGAAGAGCCTGACACACACCCATTCCAGCCAGTGATGTTTGTCCTTGATTTATCCTCCAGGGTCAGTTGGATGTCAGTAGGCTGCCCACCATTGCACGTTAGCTGCAGCTGAAACCAGAAGACAAGGATTTGTCTAGTGAAGCAGGACTAGAACTAGCAGAAGAGCCTTCATGGCAATGTACCAGAATGATCTCCATCCAGTGGAGAAAAAAAGCAACACAATTAAAACTGCTAGTGTTAGGTCTCCATTGAACTGTATGTGGTCTGGAAGCTGAAGGCCTTAGCAAAATACACAGAGAAACTGCTCTTTTACAACTGAAGCAACAGAAGCTTTTCTGTTATTTTCTCAGAAAGCTGCATTTGGTCCATCATGCATAGCAATTGATGGTAACAGTGGGGTAATGACATTACAAAAGAATTTATTACACTGAAAATGACATTTGAGACATACTGACTTACTGAGAGCTCTCAGTGGCATGACTATGACAACCAAAATATTTCACATGAACAAACAGAACATTGCACAGTGTGCAGCTTGTTACTGAGCAGAAAGTCTTCAGCCTCAGCAACTGAAGTGTCCAGGCCCATGCCATACAGGTGCTGCATTATGCATACAATGTTCAGATAAAAAAGCATTCTGTCATCTTTGAACTTGAAGGATGATTTGAGGAGTTCTTCATCTTTTTGCCCCCTTCATGCTTTGCAAGCATAAATAACAATCTTAGTTTAAAGCCTTTCTGGTCTCACACATTTTCACACTTGTGTTGCAATTTCCTAATGGTACTGAAATTTAGGTTATCAGAAAAAAAGAAAAAAAAAAAAAAACACCAACCAAAACAAAAAACCTTATCAAATGGTTTCTGCCTTATTTTCTGGCTTATTTATTTGTTTGTAAGAATGGGAGTTTGTTCATCAAAATTTGCCTTACTTCGTAGCTAGGTTGGCTCTTGTGTGTTTCTGGCTTCTTACCATCCAAAGTGGGTCAATGCTAAGGCAAGACAGATACTGTCAGCTAGCAACAGTTATGCTTACAAATGAAAATAACACTCATGTTTTGAACACAAGTAGATGATACCACTTTGTGCTTTTTCAGTTTTTTGAGATGATATCTGGTTCTGCAATTCTTTGAGATGAAAAGAACACTAACAGTCAATATAGTATTTCAGCTTTGTATTTTGTAGCCCTTACACATTATCTCACCTGGTGGTTGTACTTTCTGGCTCTTCTTTCAGACAGGAAATGAATCTCCAGTAGTCTCAAAGTGTAATTAAATGGGTGGGCAACAGTGGCTTTGTAATTCACACAATCACAGAATCACAGAATTTCTAGGTTGGAAGAGACCTCAAGATCATCAAGTCCAACCTCTAACCTAACACAAACAGTCCCCACTAAACCATATCCCTAAGCTCTACATCTAAACGTCTTTTAAAGACTTCCAGGGATGGTGACTCCACCACTTCCCTGGGCAGCCCATTCCAATGCATAACAACCCTTTCAGTAAAGAAGTTCTTCCTAACATCTAACCTAAAACTTCCCTGGTGCAACTTAAGCCCATTCCCCCTGGTCCTGTCACCAGGCACGTGGGAGAACAGGCCAACCCCCACCTCGCTACAGCCTCCTTTAAGGTATCTGTAAAGAGCAATAAGGTCACCCCTGAGCTTCCTTTTCTCCAGTCTGAACAAGCCCAGCTCCCTCAGCTGCTCCTCGTAGGACTTGTTCTCCAGGCCCCTCACCAGCTTCGTCGCCCTTCTCTGGACCCACTCAAGCACCTCCATGTCCTTCTTGTAGCGAGGGGCCCAAAACTGAACACAGTACTCGAGGTGCGGCCTCACCAGAGCCGAGTACAGGGGGACGATCACCTCCCTACCCCTACTGGTCACACTGGTTCTGATACAAGCCAGGATGGTGTTGGCCTTCTTGGCCACCTGAGCACACTGCTGGCTCATACTCAGCCGACTGTCCACCATTACTCCCAGGTCCTTCTCTGCCTGGCAGCTTTCCAACCACTCATCTCCCAGCCTGTAGCTCTGCTTGGGGTTATTGCGCCCCAGGTGCAGGACCAGGCACTTGGCCTTGTTGAACTTCATGCAGGTGACCTCAGCCCATCGGTGCAGCCTATCCAGATCCTCCTGCAGAGCCTTCCTACCCTCGAGCAGATCGACACACGCACCTAGCTTGGTGTCATCTGCAAACCTACTGAGGGTGCACTCGATCCCCTCATCCAGATCATCGATGAAGATATTAAAGAGGACCGGCCCCAGCACCGAGCCCTGGGGAACGCCACTAATGACTGGCCTCCAACTGGACTTGACTCCATTCACCACGACTCTTTGGGCCCGGCCATCCAGCCAGTTTCCAACCCAACGAAGCGTGCACCAGTCCAAGCCACAAGCAGCCAGTTTCTTGAGGAGAATGCTGTGGGAGACGGTGTCAAAAGCCTTACTTAAGTCAAGGTAGACCACATCCACAGCCTTTCCCTCATCCACCCAGCGCGTCATTTTGTCATAGAAGGAGATCAGGTTCGTGAAGCAGGACCTGCCTTTCATAAACCCATGCTGACTGGGCCTGATCGCCTGCTTGCCCTGCAAGTGCTGCGTGATGACTCTCAAGAGAATCTGCTCCGTGAGCTTCCCTGGCACTGAGGTCAAACTGACAGGCCTGTAGTTCCCCGGGTCTGCCCTCCAGCCCTTCTTGTAGATGGGTGTCACGTTGGCTAGCTGCCAGTCAACTGGGACCTCCCCCGATAGCCAGGACTGCAGATAAATGATGGAAAGTGGCTTGGCCAGCTCCTCTGCCAGTTCTCTCAGTACCCTTGGGTGGATCCCATCCGGCCCCATGGACTTGTGCACACCCAAGTGCTGTAGCAGGTCGCCAACCAGTTCTTCGCGGATGGTGAGGACCACATCCTGCTCCCCATCCCTTCCACCAGCTCAGGGTTTTGGGTATCCAGAGGACAACCGGTATTGCCGCTAAAGACTGAGGCGAAGAAGGCATTAAGCACCTCAGCCTTTTCCTCATCTCTTGTAACTAAGTTTCCCACTGCATCCAGTAAAGGATGGAGATTCTCCTTAGTCCTCCGTTTTGCATTGATGTATTTGTAAAAACATTTTTTTGTTGTCTTTAAAGGCAGTAGCCAGATTGAGCTCCAGATGAGCTTTGGCCTTTCTAATTTTGTCCCTGCACTGCCTCGCAACATCCTTATAGTCCTCCCGAGTGGCCTGCCCACTTTTCCAAAGATTATAAACCCTCATTTTTCTCCTTATCTGAAGCCACAATTCTCTGTTGAGCCAGGCCAGTCTTCTTCCCCGCCAGCTCGTCTTTGAGCACGTGGGGACAGACCGTTCCTGCGCCATGAAGATTTCCCTCTTGTAGAGCGCCCAGCCTTCCTGGACTCCTCTGCCCTTCAGAACCGCCTCCCAAGGGACTCTACCAACCAGTGTCCTGAGCAGCACAAAGTCAGCCCTCCGGAAGTCCAATACAGCAGTTTTACTGGTCCCCTTCCTGGCCTCGCCAAGAATAGTGAACTCCACCATTTCATGGTCACTCTGCCCAAGACAGTTTCTGACCACCACATCCTCCACCAGTCCTTCTCTGTTTGTGAAGAGAAGGTCTAGTGGGGCGCTACCCCTGGTAGGCTCACTAACCAGCTGCGTTAGGAAGCTATCTTCCACGCTCTCCAGAAACCTCCTAGACTGCTTTCTCTGGGCTGTGTTATGCTTCCAGGATACGTCAGGAAAGTTGAAGTCCCCCATGAGAACAAGCGCTGAAGATTTCGCAACTTCTGTCAGCTGCCTGTAGAACTCCTCATCCATCTCCTCATCCTGGTTCGGCGGTCTATAACAGACCCCAACCAGGACGCTAGCCTTGTTGTCCCTGCCGATCCTAACCCAAAGGGACTCGACCTTGTCATTCCCAGCCTCGAGTTCTACAACATCGAAAGACTCTCTAATATAGAGATCCACGCCACCACCCCTTCTGTGCTGCCTGTCCCTTCTGAAGAGCTTATAGCCAGTCATTGCAGCACTCCAGTCATGAGACTGGTCCCACCACGTCTCTGTGATGGCAACCAAGTCGTAGCCTGCCTGCCGCACGATGGCTTCCAGCTCCTCCTGTTTGTTACCCATGCTGCATGCATTGGTGTAGATGCACTTCAGCTGGGTCATTGCCCTATCCCCCAGCCTTGCTATCGTTCCCCCTGGCACAACTCCAACAATCCTTGCTTCAGCCCCATCCCCCCTCTTACCTAGTTTAAAGCCCTCTCAATGAGCCCTGCCAGCTCCTGGCCCAGGATCCTTTTTCTCCTAAAAGACAGGGACACATCTGCGGCCATCAGGCCGGGTGCTGAGTAAAGTGCCCCATGGTCGAAAAACCCAAGATTTCTGCGTTGGCGCCAGCCCCTGAGCCACGTGTTTAACAGGTGGGCTTTCTGTGTCCTCTCTGTACCCCTCCCTGCCACTGTAGGGATGGACGAAAACACTACCTGCACCCCGCTCCATCCACTAACCGTCCCAGCTCCCTAAACTCTCTTTTGATAGCCTTCAGGCTTCTCTCTTCAATATCATCACTACCTGCCTGGACTATCAAGAGAGGATAATAGTCGGAGGCGTGAACCAGGTTGGGAAGCTTCCTGGCAACATCCCTGACCCTGGCCCCAAGGAGGCAGCAGACTTCCCTACGGGTAGGGTCAGGCCGACAAATAGGGCCCTCTATTCCCCTAAGAAGAGAGTCTCCCACAACAATAACCCTCCTGTCTCTCTTGGTGGAGACAGTCCTGAGGTGTGGAGTCGACCTCCTCGCCCTAGGCATCCTCCTGGGAACACTTGCTACCTCTTCCTCACCCACCAGTCTCTCGAGCTCCAGGGCCTCAAACCTGTTGCATAAGGGCACGTGGGAAGGTGGGGCCGGAAGGGGAGGGCATCGCCTGCGATGTCAAGCAGGGACCTGTTTCCATTCCTCCTCAACTCCCAGATCCCCTCCCTCTGCCCAACGGCGACAGGGCAGGGGGTCCACCCCCATTTGGGGCGTCTCACCTCAGTACCTCTCCTTGAGGCCCTGCAGGGAGTTACTCCACAAGTCTATCTCCCGCTCACACTCCCTGATATCCCTCAACCTCTCCACCTCCTCCTTGAGCTCTGCCACCATGCGGACCAGGTCTTTTCCAAACTTCAGAGAAGATAACACTGATACCTTATCAATATAAACAGATGTAAAAGAAGCTTGTGAAATAAAATACCTCTCATATATTGACCTCAAACATACATCCAGCAAGATATTTCTGTACCTTTTCCTGAGATGTCTGCTTAAGAAAATCATTTTTAAAGTAGCTAGCCAAAATGATGTTTAAATAAGGACATTCTTGCTACTTGAATTTCTTACATGACACATCTGAAAGTAATACTGTTCTTTGCCTGTTATGAAGATGGTGAACCATTCTTAAGTTTGTTGAGGCCTAAGTTTGATCTCATCTTTAGATGATTTTTTTAATCACTGGGTTCCACTGCCTCAGAATGATTAGTCAGATCTTGCAAATTCAAGCACAAACAAAAATATTTGCAGAGTCAGGAACTAAATTCTGTAATATTGCTGGAAGGTATCATATTTTGGTAATTTGAATAGTAGCACAAAAATACATTCTATACAAATTCTAAAGTAAAATTTGGGATTTTAGCACTTTGTAAATGGATACTGTTAAAGGAATTCTGATTCTTTTTGCAGGCACATTTATGTTAACACATTGATGATAACACATTTTACACATTGTTGTCGTGGTTCCGCTCAAGTGGGCAGCCGAGCTCCACCACAGCCGCTCTCTCACTCCCCCTCCTCAAAGAGGAATGGGGAGAAAATATGTGAAAAGGGCTCAAGGGTTGAGATAAGGATGAGAAAATCATGCAATAATTATTGTAACGGGCAAAAGAAACTCAGCATAAGAAGATAGTACGATTTATTGCTCATTACTAACAAGCTAGAGAAGTGAGAAACAAAGGAAAGAAACCAAAAGCACCTTCCCCCCCCATCCACCCTCTTCCACCTCCTCCCCCCGAGCGGCGCAGGGGAATGGGGGAATGGGGGTTATGGTCAGCCTACAGCACTTCTTCTCTGCCGCTCCTTCTCGGTCACTCTCGTCCCCTGTGCTGTGGGGTCCCAGGAGAAAACCGCTCCAACCTGGCTCTCCTACGGGCAGCAGCTCCTGCCAGGTCACCTGCTCCTGAGTGGGCTCCTCTCCACGGGCTACAGGTCCGGCCCAGAATCTGCTCCAGCAGGGGTCTTCCACAGGTGGCAGCCTCCATCGGTGCAGGGCCACCTGCTCCATCGTGGTCTCCTCCATGGGCTGCAGCATGGAACCCTGCTCCACCGTGGTACTCCATGGGCTGCAGGGGGACATCCTGCTTCACCATGGTCCTCACCACAGGCCGCAGGGGACTTCTGCTCCGGCGCCTGGAGCACCTCTCCCCCTCCTTCTACACTAACCTTGGTGCCTGCAAGGGCATTTCTCACTCCCTTCACTCTCCCAGCTGCTGTGTGTCGCAGTGTTTTTTTTCCTGTCTTAAATATGCTCTCACAGAGGCGCAAAACAACATCGCTTATTGGCTCAGCTCTGGAAAACAATGGGGCCCTTACCAAACATGGGGCAGCTTCTAGATCCTTCTCACAGAAACCACCCCTATGGCCCCCTGCTACCAAAACCTTGCCACGTAAACCCACTACAATTGTCTTTTCTCTTTCCATTATTCAGAAAAAAAAAAAAAAAAAAAAAAAAAAGTAATAGCCAAGATGATGTATTTCAGACATACATGTAAGTTGGCATAGTTAGTTAAAATATATATTTTATTACCTTTGGTTATGCAGCAACCTATGGGGTTAATGCAAACAAAATACTATGGCCTGAAAATACTCCCAACAAGTATATGGCTTGCTCACGTTCCATAGTCACAACATTTTATGCATCTGAGAAGTATAGTTTAACTCCTACTTGAGTTCTTTGACTTGTTTAATACTGCCTTAAAAATAAAAAAAATCACAAACTTAATAGTTCCTGTAAATCCCCCCACACATATCTTCTGTGGGCTCCTGTACCTGGTCCTTTTCCTTCCAAATGACGGTCAGGTCATCCCAAAGACTGCATGTTGAATGCTTCATATACAACTTCACCTTCACATGCCATGGGAAGGTCATGGAAAAAGGACAGAAAAGCTCCACTGCAAGGGAAAAACAAAAACAAAACAAAACAAAAAAAAAAACAACAACAATAAAAACACAAGTAAGTTCTCCTCACCATGAATCATTACTGTTTACTTTCTGATAATGAAGAAGGTACAGGATATGCTCTCCCACAGGGAATGGGGCAACAATTGGTTCAGAGAAAAAACATGGTCTTGGTTCACACACATGTATGCACCCCTACCCAACAGCCATAGTGACTTCAGTGTGCTGATTTCTACAGAATATGAAAAATTTAAGGGAAATGAAGAGTCTTCTAGTTGCTAGCAAATCAGTAATTATCCCTAATAATCAGAAGATTGATATTTACACCCAAAGCAACTTCCCACAATAACAGCCAGGAAAGTCATCTTTATGGAGCTGAGATGACTTTACCATTATGTAACAGTTTACAATTCTCAAACAAGTAAGTGCAGTTATTTTCTCTATTTTCAGTTAACACAGCCTCAGCATACAGATTTAGCACCTCAGGGTAGTGGCCTGTATCACCAGTGCTTCCTGCAGCAATCCAGTGCACTAGGGTAACAGAATTCACTACAGTTTCTGACAAAAGCCCCAGAAGCATGTGACAATAAAACAACAAAAATTAGAATTGAAAAATTAGAAGAGAGCAAGAGCCCCACACCTAAACAGGGATTTCTAGTTCAAATCTACTACTCTGAATGAGACAGAATGCAGATACAAACCTCAGTCGGCCATCTCCGAGCTATGTATCCTAGTGCCCTGGCTAGAAAGAAAGTAGCTGCAATATTTTAATGCTCTTCTCTGTTTACAAATGGTATCTAAGTCTGTTTATGTCTCCAATACTAGTTCCTATGTTTTTGTTCTTCATTAAATATTTAAAATATTCAAAAGCAAACATAAAAATAAGATTAAATGTTTCATTTAATTCAGAGAACTTCTGAAATTTATTGTAAAATAGTAATAGATGTTTGTATTTGTTGATGACTTTTCAGTCTGGCTAAGCTTTTTCCTGGCACTACTAAAGGTTATTGAAGTTTCACATGCTTCACAAAGCAGAAATATGTCTCCAAAGTGGACGTTTCTAACAGCCAAACTTCTCAAGAATTTGAAGCAAATAAGATCTTGTAAGGCCTGGACTGAGACAATTTGAATATGGATTTTAGAATCAGGTTTATATGACTTAGTTTATTGTATAGTATGCTATCAACAAAAGAATTTAGAAACTTACCCTGAATGTCATGACCTCCATGCAACTTTGGAAAGAGTCCTGTGTAAGTGCCTGTTATCTTTGCCTCTTTGCCATCCCACAGAGCAATTTGCCTCAGCATACATGTTCTGTTGCCTTTTTGGTAAACTGTCATGAACACAAGCTGCACTGGAAGATTTTTTAACTAAAAATAAAAGAGGACAAACATTAAATCCCAAGTTCTCTGAAAAGTTAAAAACCTATTGGAGTTTATAGTTTATACCCAAAATTACCTGTTTAGAATCTAGCTTTAGAAATGTGTTTGTAAAAAGTCTAGCACAATGATACCCTAATGCCTGATCACTCCTTTTATTACCTGTATAATAATAAAAAAAAATAGCAATAGTTCAGTTTTTAATATATGATTTTTCTTATTTCCTAGGTATCTGTGTATTAACATACCCTGTCTATAGGAGCACACAAATATCAAACCAAATGACAATTTATATCATTTGTCATTCAGGCAAGCTAATCCAGCCATTCAAATTTTTGTTTGCTCATGCTACTGAAGAAATCAAGGGCAAAGCACCTCATAGCAACTGGAGCTGTACTTGCTCTTCATGGTTTGGCAGCCAGCATCCTGGCTGCCATGCTCTAGAAATAAGATAGTCACAGCTTGCCTTTTGCCATTTGAGTTGATGGTACCAACCTGGGACATTGTCTGTATTATTTCAATGACATTGGTGTAGCTGGTTCCAGTGAAAGTTAGCTTAGCTGTAGCATTAAAATCCTTTTTTTCTATGCTGAGGTAGAGTTTGCCTTTTACTTCACTCTTGTCAGAGTTTACCTTTTAAAGTTCCCAAAGAGAGAGAGAGAGAGAGAGAGATGAATATTGTGCTCATATTCTTGTCACAGTATATTATGTTATGGTCCTCAAGACCTTAGACAGATCTAACTTGTCAATTTCACTTATGTTCACATTGTAGAAGACAGGTACAAAATAGTATATACTGAGTAACATGCATAAGAAATTTGTTTGTTTGTGTGTGACCAGTTATTTCAGGAGTAACAGTATTCTGCATTTGACTTCACTGCCACAGGTTGACCGGAGAGTTGTGAAGCCTCCCTCCTTGGAGATCTTCAAAAGCTGCCTCGGCAACTTGTTCTACTTGGCCTTGTAGAGCAGGGAGGTTGGACCAGCTGACCTCCAGTGGTGCCTTCCAACCTCTGTGATTCTCTGACTAACAAATAACCCCATTCATCTGCCTTGACTCTTGTGTACTTTTGCTCTGCAAACAGCCAATATCCAAAATTGTTTTCTGCCCAGTCTCCCTTTTCTTAGTAGCCAGAATAATTAAAAAAATATTCCGGGGAGATTCTGTCAGAAGTCGTCATTTATGCAGATGCGCAGAAGTGAGTCAAATGGAACAAAGCTTTTCTATTAGGACTGCTGGCATCTTTGAAAACATCAATGTCCTCAACAACAAGAAGGCCAGGGATAGTAGCACTAGAAATAACACAGTTTGACTCCAAAAATACTGGTTAAGTCTAGTTTGTGGTGATGTGTGATAGATAACTTGCACATAGTTACCTTAGTAGATAGTTCTGTTGCACTGGGGATGTACTGTAGAAAGAAGGGGAGATTCTGGAGTGCTTTTATATTCAACTCTTCACTGAAGGGAAGAAACAGACTTTTGTTCAACAATATATAAGAAAGTCCACTCTCACTGACAACACAAGTTCAGCTGCGTAGTCTCTGAGTCTACCACAGCTATTAGAGATAAAAATTGCAGTACCTTCCACTGAAAGTTTACCCAACTCACATTTTTTGATGTATTCATACAAAGGGAAAGGAAACTAAAGAACAGTGCCATCTCTGACCTCAGTGAAAAACCCATGTATGTATCTGAGGGACAGAGTGTGGCCTGCTGGATCAAAAATTACTTTGGCTGTCATAGTAAATGCATCAGCTCTTTTAAATTATTTATATATATATATATATATATGAATCTCACTTTGCAAGCATTGCCATGGTTTCCAGCTTTAGAATTTACCATTATTAGACATTTTAACAGAATTTACAAGACTTTTCAGCACAAAGGTCTTTTACTACAAACTTAATCTAGAAATACTGGAAATACTGTAAAGCTCAAAATATTACACCTCTTAAACATTCTCAAAAGTTGTGTTTATATATATACATGTGTATATATATATATATACCCCATACCAAATTTTTCTGTTTAGGCATCGATTGTCAGACACTTTGCAGCATATTCTATTCATTCTTCATTTCTTAAAATAACTTTTATTTTTAAAAGAAAAAAATAGGGAAATAAAGCACCGCAGATAAACCCTACGGATAACAATTTACAAAACTGAGAGTCTCCATTATTTTATATGGTTCAATTATGCTAGAATGACTTAAGATTTGAAGAGCAACATCAAGTTAAGGTATACTTCTAAGTTCTTATCTTGCTCAACTTGAGTTTCCTGCATTATTTCACTGTCTGCCGCACTTTGATGCTGTGGGGGCAGGCAAAAAGACAAGCATGCTCCAAACTGCAGGGCTAGGCATCTCCAACTCTTTGTAAGCTTACAGAGTGCTTTGGTAAAGAAAGCAGTAATTTTTTCCATGGAATTAGAGTGGTCTAATGACATTTTTACAGTGCTCAGAATGACCCTTTTACCTTTGCTGGTCATTTTTGCTACTAATGGTAAAGGAGAAGTTTCTGTTTTGTTCATAGGCCAGCTTCAGAGCTCCTTCAAATTCATTTTCAGTCACCTTACACATGAATAAGGCACTTAACAAATTAACTTCTCTGTTATTCTTTTTTTCACTCAAACATCTAGAAGATAAAAGATATTTCACTAATGATCAAGGTGGGAGAAGCAAGGGATGCATCTAACACCTTTTAATAAAAATGTTGGCATTAAATATACATTTCAAACACTGACACTTAATACGCAGGTTTAATATTGATATAGCATTTATTTTTAGAAGAGTCTACCTTTAATCTTGTATCCTAGCTACATATCCTCTTATTAGAAGAGAAGGTGACAGGTGGATGACTTGGACGTGCTGTTCTGTACGCTACCCACCAAAAGGCAAGGCGACATTTCAACTAGCAACTCTCCCAAAGGACGAACAGGAACAGCCTTTGTTGATCCTGTCAGGTAGTTTGGAATACAAATCTATTTCTGTTCATTAAACTTTGTGCTTTGAGCAACAATGAAATATTTAAGGTATTTGTGTACAGATGGTTTAACAGAGCTCAGGTCTTCTCTATGTATAGTGAGTGTATGAAGGACAGCTGCTACTACTGCTAAAGCAACACAAACTTTAAGAAGTTTTAAAGCAACCCAAAAGTTTTAAAGCAACCCAACTTTAGCAACCCAAATCAGCTAGGAAGTGACAGTAAACAAGTGCCTTCCTGAAATGATTAGATCCTGAAATCAGTGATTTCAGGTACCTTCTGAGTTTCTATAGAAAGAGACCATTAGATTTGTACTTAAGATAATGAAGTATTCTGATACATTGGACCAAGTTCTCTCTTCTGCAGCTTGTATAAACCTGGAGTAATTTCACTGAATCTGTTGGAGGTGCTCTGGATTCATGCTAGTGCAACTTAGTTGACAGGTCTAATCAAAGTACAGCAAAAGATCTATGGTTTATTACCTGAAGGAAGAAGGGGAGTCCCAGTTGATGGAGAAGTGATATTGAATGCTTCACCTCTGCCATGAATTCAAATAAACCATAGAGCTCAAAGCTGGTATCAACATCCATATCCATGGTTATATCTTTGTCATCATATTGTACTTCACATGTAGTCTTGGTTTTGTTTTCTAAATAGCAATAACAAAATAGTGTCATTTTGAAGGGCTCATTTTCAAGGAATTTCAGTAGTCTGTATAAAATTAATCCATCCTGCTTTTGGATTGAGACACTCAACATGAAGAAGTCATCCATTTGTGACAACATAAGCTGCAGCCTGTGGGTTCGAGGAGCGAAGCAAAATTCAGAGGTTTTTGGATGTCCTTGAACTTATCCAGTCTTAAGAGAACATGTACCCGTGAACCTGTATTAAATGACAAGTCAGTTCCCAACAGTAATGTGTTTTTGTGACTAGAGTCAACTAGCTTATATAGCCAACTGGCACATAGCCACTCCATCTAGTGAAGAGCTCTGAGCTGTTTTTATCTCCAGTGACTGAGTTCCAGCTACACAAGGAACAACACTACTCAAACAGCACAACTTAAGACCTTTCTTCCATTTTGCTACCAGCTTTTAGTATTTGAAAAAGGAGAAAATACAGACTGCTAAGAAATAAAAATAAGATGAGAGATATGAAATCTCAAAAATCTTTAGGAGAAAATGAATCATAGACATGAACGTAAACATACAGTCACCACTGGTGGCTGTCCCAAAAGCCTTTTGCTGTTGCTTCTTTTTTTCAGAATGGCTAACAACAGTATTGATCCAGTGCCTGCTGGCCTCAATAATTCCTGCTTCTTGGCGCTCTATGGTTTTATTTACACAGTTGCCACCACCACAAATATTCTCCTGTGTGGGCAGTGGAGTTACTTGATCAGAAAGAAAATCACCAGCTGAGGAAAACACAGTTAGGATTTACATCAAGGCATGTTTTAAGGACAGACTGGTTTATTCAGGATGGTTCTGTCAACAAATAGAAGCCATTTGTAATTATTTTCAAAAACTGCCTAAAATTACACTGGAATTCACATTTTTGTGCTCTGTAGAAGTTTCTTTGTGTGATCTGGAAAATGAAGTTTCTTATTTTATGCAGCTAAGTATCCTGGGGATCACGAGTTTTACCAGGTGTTGTACCCTGTGAGATATTTCCCGTAATTAAAAAAAGCAAATGCAATATAACTAAAAACAGATGTAGTTTAAGAATGACAATTTTATTCACTTACTAAAAAAAAAAAAAAAAAAAAAAAAAAAAGAACACATTAACACCCACAAAATAATAGGCCCTTTTTTTTGAAGAAATAGTTGAAACATCCTCAAAGAGCTATTATTGAACAAGAATGCCACAAGGAACAGCAGGAACCTACCTGATATCTGTAAACTGAGAATCAAGCTGATTGCCCTAGGGTAGCCAGATGCCTGTAGCACCTCGTTATTATGTACACTCTGGCAAAAGATATCCATTTGGTGACCAACATAGTAAGAGTTTGTTATGTATGTGATTGATGTTTCTCCAGCTGCAATATGCATATATCTTTCCTGAGTAGCATTTATTCCTTGAAAAAACACATCTACCTAAAAAATAACATGTAGATATATTTTTGAATTACCATTTAAATGTCATTTAATTTTAAAACAGAACAAATGGAAGTGAAAAGTCTCTTTAGTCTATACTTATTTTAAAAATCTATCCGTTAGCAGAAAAAAATCTTATCCTTTCGTTAATCATCTATGACTTTCCCATAGCAAATCTGTTCAACTGAATGAGTTTCGAATCACTTAAGTCTCATTTATTCATCTCAAATTCTCATTAGTTCTCTTTTATCCCACAAAAACATGAAAAACATGACTCCTGTTATATAAAGGATCTTTGATCCATGCATACTGCCAATGTTTACCACAGAGTAGGTGCTCCAGTACTTCCCTGAAAGAGTACTTAAATAATTATTTCTTTAAGTATTACATTCCTATTAACAAAATCAGGAGCAATATTCCAATTCACAATGCAATGTGCTGATGCCATACTGCCGTTGATGTGCAATGTTCATAAAACACATTGTACTAACACTGGTCAGAATGGAATAACTTGGTCCAGAAATTAGTTAATAAATTTTCTATTTCAGTAGCCCAGATTTTAGCCATCCATATTATTAAATATCAGAAAGTCTCATCTTACAAAATTGTAATTCTCATTTTAGCCATAATCTATACATTACAATAAAGGACAATAATTTTATTTATTTATATATTTATTTGAAACTACCTGTATAGATTTTGGGATTATGGCTTGTATCAGCCATGGCCAAGTATGCTTGAAATTTCCTGTTACATTGGTAATTGTTTCAGACTCCTGGATATGCCCTTCAAGAACTGTCAAGTGAGCACCATAACGCACTTTAATACTCAATCTCTTGATCACTTTCAGGTTCAAAATAGCCTGCAAGCAACAATGGTAATTTGTGAAAACACAGCTTTGTAAAATGCAAAGTTCATGTTAGTCAGGTTTCCATTTTTGGTTTAGGTAACATCATCTCAAAGACGTGTAAATAAAAATTCATATCATTTTGCAACACAGACTAGTTAGAAATATTGAAGAAAGCTACCTGTTATTTTTAAATTTAAGATTTTAACAAGTATTCTCCAGCATGGCCATGCCTTAACCCTATTCAAGCACTTATGTGATTAATAAAGCTTTAGTGTTGTGCTGTAGGCTCGTGTATCTCAAATATAAAAATATGTCAGATAATCAGTGACTGGAAGGAAAATACCATTTGGAATGTAAACCTTGAAGTTGCTATTAGTTACTCAACTCCGTCTAGTCTATACATGGCACACTGCAGCTCTATCAGACAGACAAGGCATATGCTAAAATTCACTGCCCTCCTCAGGTAGGGAGTGCTGCAAGCTCACCTGTGGCTTGGGTTGTTCATAGATTGGGAACAAGCCTCCAAGCTCTTATTCCTATTAAAAGTTCGGGTCCAACAAGCTGTTCTTCCAGCCCCTCAAGAACAAAGTGAGCTTTTGGACTCCCCTGCTATTTGACTTCCACAGCTACTGCTTCTATGTTTTGACCTGATTCCAGGCTAGGTGCGTGTCTCCTCTGTCAGTGTCTGATAACTCACCTGCAACTCAATCCTCTCTTCTACCTGCAAAGCCTTCAGTGCCTCTATGTTATGAGTAAGTTTGTAGTTCAGAGACACTACACCCAACTTCTGGACAAGGCTCAGTTCTTCTCTAATCTGTTATGCACAAAAAACATATAACAAAAGTTAACCGTGGTACACCTTTGACATTGACACTGCCCTGATTATTTCTAATTATTCTACTAATTACACATTAGAGTAAAATTACAAAAATGTAAGGTGATGAATTGTCTAATTTTTTTATGTCACTTCATTGTACTGCAATAGGGAGTATGAGGCATCTAGTGCTGATGCATGAAAATAAAGGTTTGCTGTGGTTTAAGTTGGCAGGCAGCTAAGCACCACGCAGCTGTTTGGTCACTTCCCCTCAGTGGGACGGGGGTAGAAATGAACAAGGTGAAAGCACAAGAACTTGTGGATTGACATAAGAACAGTTTAATAAGACTGAATATATATATATATATATATATATATATATATATATATATATTAAAAATTAAGTGGTGCACAATGCAACTGCTCACCACTAGCCAAACAATGCCCAGCCTGTCTGCGAGCAGTGGCAATCCCCTGGCCAAGTCCCCCTGTGTTACTGCTGAGCATGAGGCCACATGGTGTGAGACATCCCTTGGCCAGTTTGGGTCACCTGTCCTGGCTGGGTCCCCTCCCAGCTCGTTGTGGACCCCCAGCCTCCTTGCTGGTAGGGCAGTACAAGAAACAGAGAAGGCCTTGGCTCTGTGTTAGCACCGCTCAGCAACAGCTAAACCAGCCACATGTTATCAACATTACTTCCATCCAAAATCCAAAACACAGCACCATACCAGCTACTATGAAGAAAATTAACTCTAGCCAAACTGAAAGCAGGACATACAGTTTACAAATGGGAATCATGGATCACTGCTGAAGTCAAATTTATTGCTAAAACAGATGGCACAGGAGTGGTTGAAAGACAGTGGCTTCATTTAAGACCTTTAAAACTGAACCAGCCCCTGGAGAGTATTCCTAGGAGAGCCTCAAGCACAGCTATTTCAAGTGGAAAAGTGATTTCTACCATACCAATCAGCTCATGCTAACCTCTATTTCACAGCTTCCTAACACAGAGAAGATACTCGCTTGTTGTTCACACAGAAGTAAGTCAGTCCTCTATAGAAGTAACAATTTTTTTCTGATATTACATCAACTAACGTCCTCATAGGAATTCCAATGTCAGCAGCTTTTTGAATGTTATGGGTTAGCACGACATCCTGCTCTTGTCTTTCCAGTTAAAATTTCACAACATATATAGAAAAATACGTGTAGATTCCAAAGCTTGCTGCCATATGTAGTTCAAAACAGGAATTTAGTATATTTGTCTGTCCTACACTCAGCACTAATTAAAGCTAATTGCACTGAAATTAAGGAATTTACACTGGTTGGGGATGGGGGGGGAGGGAGGAGAGAGGGAATAGAAAAAAAGCCTGACAGACAGTATAAAAAACAGTTTTCAATTACAAGACAAAAAGTGCAAATGTCATTTCATGTCAAAAACTTCCACTCTCATGTCAAAAACTTCCACTAGCAATCTGTTTCTCTACAGCACAAAATACCCCGGAATTACCAGTTATGGCAAGCAAGAGAATGATCAAAAGGAATTTCATGTATTTCTCTCTGCATGTACTCCTCTCTCCTGCACTGGTGACAAGAGAAGCCAAACAATTGTCAACAAGAAAGCAAGAGATTCACAGCCTTTCTTGTGTTGTCTTACTGAAGAAACAAACAGCAGTGCGTCATTTAATCATTGCCTTTTATTTTGCACTGTGAATCACAGTGATCGCTCTATAAATCACAACCTTTTTGTTTTTGTTTGTTTGTTTGTTTGTTTTTTCTTGTGCATTGCTGTGTATTTCCATTATGAATGAGGAGTGTTAATACTGGGAGGACCTGTTGTATATCTGGAGTGTGATCAGCACCTGTGTTTTTGCATGTTGTATCATATTTGATGCACAATACAATGAATACCAAATAGTATAATATAAAGAAATATATGCAGACAAAGAACATAATAAGGAAATGTTTCAGAAAGTATCACAGCCTGTATCATATTATCCTATATATTTTACTGTATATTACAGGTGTCAAATTTCTGAAGATTTAATTTTTATTCTGGCATTTGTTACTAAAGCTTGTCTATTTGTTCCCAATAAAATAGTTTAGAGTATGTCATCCAGTACTTTGCACATACAATCTAATAGTCTTCAGGACACTTACATCAGTGATGTTTAGTATAAGGAGTACTTGTAATTTACTTTCATCAACAATGATGAAGGTCTGTGAATCTAGGTTCATTTTATCCATTAAAATATAGCCCGAACCATCAATTTTTACTGGTGCTCCAAGATCCTGTAGAAGTAAAATGAACAAAGAAATAATAATTAAAAAAAAAAATACACACTAAACAAAACACCAGAATTCACCCCTTTTATGCTTACCCACAGGTGTTATGCACCTGAGAGTTTTTATTCCTTTTAAGTAATCATAATAGCACCTAGCTCTAAATCTAGCACATCAGGTAGTATACCCATCCACTTTTTTCTTTTTTCTTCTGAAGACGTTCGACATATTTTCGATAAGAGTTACCATAAATAGGATACAGGACAACCTGACAGATCTTCCTACTTGAGTGAAGTGTCAATTGATTTCCTATGCATTGCTCAAAGGACAAAAAGCATCCATAAATCCAGTGAAACCATACAGTTTACATAGGTTGATTACAACAGCTTTGTTTTCAGGAGAGGGCAGGTAAATCTCATCTTTATATGTTCCATTTTTCCCTGATGTGCATATTCAATCCACGGCTCATTCTGTGTTAACATCTCACTAAAACTTTCCCCACACACAATTCTGTCCCTTCCATTTCCTGGCTGTGCAGCACTAACTGGTGGGGTCTGTGAGAGGCCTAGTACAACAATGCAATTATTTCAAACAGCAATATGAATATTCAGTCTGAAGATTCAGTGCTCTATCTAGCTACACTTAAAACTGCTACTTCAGGAAATCCTGCTGCAGAATTTCTCCCCCTCCACCTTCCTACAACAGTCTAGTCTGAGAAAACAAACTAATAAGTAAGAACTGAGGGAAGAAGTGCCACTTTTTCACACCTCCATCAAAAGGCAGAATGGGCTCAGCATGCCACACTAACTTGCTGAGAAAGGTCACAGCACTCTGCCTTTCTTCACCTAGGGAGCTTTGAAACTTGCCTCACTGCCCAGCTCTCTTAGCACCTTCCAGGCACCAGCACTTTAACTCCTTCTGAGATGAGGACTCCCAGTATGTCTGATGCCTGCCAGGTGGATTATCCCCAGGATGGGGCTTACCTTCCTTTGTTTCGTACAGCAATGAGACTGTATTGCAAAGGATGGACAACATTTCAAATGTGTGATATGAAGTCATTCCACAGATCTCCAGTTTTCATTACATATGTCTACCAGCTAAATATTTTCAACAAAGAAACTACTACTTTCTTATACTACTGTTGCTGTTTAGAGCCTATAGTGAGATTCTCACCACATTCAGAAGTTTAATCTCATTAACGAAGCAGAAGGTGTGATGTGGCGGTGCTAGTCAGGCACTCTAAATGGTAAGATTCAGCTCAGGGGTAACTGTATGGTCAGCTTTTCAAGAATTACCACAGAAAATGCCTCACCAGGGAAGTCCAAAACAGATTGTTCAAAATGTCATTGTTGGTTTTCAACCAAAATTCCCCTCAAATATTCCTCAATCAAGGTCTCCCAGGAAATTGCAACTGCTGTTTAATGCTGTGGTTTTTTTTTCCACTCTTTGTGTCCTACACAATGTTTTTCATACATTACACATCAGTTTGCTAAAAAATTCAATTTCCTGTAAAGCTGAATGAAAATTTTATGACGTTAAGATTATTTATTTAAATCATATTTTCATTTTGTTTCCCAGTTTACTTGATATATTTTTAAACTACTATAGAGATTTGTTGTCAAACTGCTGTGAAATTACAATCACAGATGAAACCAAGGACAACTTTGAATACTCATTCTCTCAAGATTAAAATCTAGCAGATTTCTCAGCCATCCTTTTAGAAAAATACACCAGAGCTAGTACAAGCAAGTTCATTGACCATAGGCACTGTTTCCAGTAAAATTTGGCTTAAACCTTTTAAAGGCATTCTACTGTGAATGATTGGTTCCAAAAGTAAAATGTTACATTAAGAGAATGTTTTTTGTTTTGGTTTGTTTTTGGTTTGGTTTGGTTTGGTTTTTGCTACCACTGAAATCATTAGACTGTTTTCTTTTTAGTAGGTGCAAAGATTCTGGTTTAGCAGCATAAAATAAAGAGTAATACAAAAAATTCCTTCCTATACCTGAATTGTTTGGCATTTATTTTCTATAGACATTTTCCACTGAAGCTTCTTTTCAGTGAGGAAGTCCCTATTCATTTGAATCTTACAAGAACCTGATTTCACTCCCAAGCTGATCTGATAGTTTAACTGTTTTCGTGAGGTTATGGACAGCTTATTTTCCCTTGGGACATCTTTCAGTTGAGGGAGATCATGCCTGAACTGAATTTCCAGTGTGATCTTTGGTCTGCACTCTGCTCTTACTTCAAGATGGGCAGTCTTGCTTTCTGTCTCAAGGACACAGAGAAGTTCTGCTTGGCACTTGTCTTTCTGAACAGATGCTGTAAGCCATGACTGAGTTGGAATACTAAGATCCTACCAAGATTAAAAAAAAAAATAAAAATAAAAAAATAAAAAAAAATCCCCTTGATTATACATACACATTGAGATGAGTAAATTTTGATTAATTTTTCTTTTCCCTACAGCACAAAAGGAAGGAGATCTTATGCTACAAAATCAGAGACAAAGCCTGCAATCCCTGCACTCCTGCTTTTCTCACTCCCAATGATAAGGTGACTATTTGGCCTGAATAAAGTCTGAGGGAAGATTTTTGGACTGCCCTGCAAAATTTACAAATTCTTTCTTTATACAAAATTTTACACATTTACAAAAATGCAAAATGCCACTTTCTTCAGAGTAGCAAGGTTTATTGACCATCCTCTGCTTCATTCAGACCAGACCAATCTCAATTTTCAGAACACATTAACACCCACAAAATAATAGGCCTAAAATATATTCTTGCATCTGGCATTCCAAGATTTTGTTTTATTTTTTGATACTAAAGCTTCAGGTTTGTCCTATGTAACATCCCAAATGAAACATTTCATCTCATTTTTCTGAAATATTTGCAAAGATACTGAAAACTCTACTGTTTTTAATATTTTAAGTGGTTTATATTCCCTCTTCATGACTATGAAAATACTATGATAAACACATTCCCATCATTTTTATTTTAATCTTGCTACTTTGCAGCTGAGAAAGTTAAAACTGGGGAGCTAAAAGCAAAACATAAATGCCTATGAACATCTGGAAATAACCCCCAATCTCACAATAGTCTTTCTTCCTAATTCAGTCAGTGATGCTGGATATGAAAACCAAGGAAATTTCACAACTTCTACTATGATAAAAAAAGAGAGAATAGAGAAAGCATTTCTCTGACAAATGGTTCAAACTAAAATTGCTGTTCAGCCTGCCAGGACAACAAGCAATAAAGACACTGAAATAATCTTAGCTTACAGAGAACAGCTACAAACAACAGGATCCCTTAGATACCTTTTTGCCTAATGCAGTAAGACAGATATGTCTTTAAAGTAGTTTTCCAACATTCACTGTTGTTTTAGCTAAATCTCTATGTGGCCCTCATTTGATCCCAAGTCTCTTGTTAAAAGCCTCCAAGAGCTACCTGCAGAAGCTGACATTCTGTTTCCAGTGTCCATTCAGCTTTATTCTGTATACAGAGATCTCCTCTAGCCTTAAGTTTGCATTTGCCAGCCTGCAGCAACAAAATGCCCCCAGTGGTGGACTCTGTGGAAGCAGAGAACAGGACAGAGTTTTCAAAAGGCAGCCCAAGTTGACTCGTCCAGGGAACTGAAAGCCTGAGCATCCCTTGGAAGGCATATTTGTTTTTGCAGGAAGTATCCATCTGCACATCAACTGTTTTGCCATCATACTGGAGGTTCATCAACAAGTCAATATTGCAGGTGTTCTTTTGAAATGAGCCCCCAAAGGCTACAGCATGTGGCAGTCCCATTCTCTGCAACAGAAAAGATGACATTATTTAAAGCAAATAAATTAAAAAAACTGTCCTACTAATTAATCAGAAAGCATTTCTTCTTTCTGAACCGATATGCTTTTGGAAAGGACCATACAAGACAGCTGTTTTCACAGAGAAATCAGAAATTACCCCCAAAATAAACAGAATGGAAAAAAAAAAAAATAAAGCTAAAACATCCTTTTAAGAAATACTGTAGAAGGAAAAGTTCATAACCCCAAAGAAATCCTCCAGAATTTTAAGTACACGATTTTCATTAGATTTCAAAACAAGAGTTTATTCTAATTAAAAAGCTACAATTAAGCAACTATTTTATTGCAACAGCAATAACATCTGCCATTGTACTACCCTAAATTCTCAACTTTAAATACACTCCCTCTGCAAGCACTCACACTCGGTGCTGTACCAGAACTACTTTAATGACCAAAACTGTCATTAAAGATACTCCTGTATCAGGAGAGAGTTCTCTGTAATTCCTGATAGTTTGAAATAGAACGGTTATAACACCATACAGAAAACAATTGATGCTTACCTCTAGGCTGACACACTTGTTTGTAAAAGTAAGTAATTCTATTTCTGTTTCATTGCATTCAGGCTCACTTCTCCATCAGCTTTGAAACTGCAAGGCCCGAAGATGACATCAAGCATCCCCTTATATTTGTCACTTCTGATAGCTGACACTTTCATTTGATTCTCTTTGGAAATACCCAGAGATTGAAGCTGAGGCAAGGAATGCTGGAAGTCAATTTCCAAATGAGGCTGGATGTTAGTGCTGGCATGAAGTTGCAGGCAGGCAAACATGTCATTAAAGGAAATGTGTCCAAAGATGATGACACTAAAGTCGCTGGTAATCATCGACCCATTCAGTGAAACCCTTGTTGGATTCTGAAAAATTACAGAAAAAAATGTTGTCAAATTTGTTTTCCTGTCAGGTCATATATTTTTTTAAAAGGTACATGTTACTAAAAGAGAACTATTTCCCTACTACCCTGCCAACATATTGGTACTCACCCTACATATTCATAAGTACCTAAACAAATGGAGAAAAGGCCAAAAACCTTTAGTTAGAGTTCCACAATAACAATAACAGAAAGAAAAGAAAAAAAGAGAAGAGAAGAGAAGAGAAGAGAAGAGAAGAGAAGAGAAGAGAAGAGAAGAGAAGAGAAGAGAAGAGAAGAGAAGAGAAGAGAAGAGAAGAGAAGAGAAGAGAAGAGAAGAGAAGAGAAGAGAAGAGAAGAGAAGAGAAGAGAAGAGAAGAGAAGCCTGTTCAAACATTTATTAGTATGAGAAAAACCATCTACTATTGTTTTTGTTATAATTACTTCTGTTTTTACTATAAACAAATACAGCTCTAGCAATGTGAGAATGTGTTCTATTCCCCCAGACCTCAGCAGGAATGAGTAGTGCTATGTAGATGGGACCCATGTTACATGAGGGCAGAATTGAAATGCATTTGTCTTTTTTTGCCATTAGAAGAAACATGGCAATCTCCATCACTATGATTACTATCTTTATAGAGACAAACAATCTTATATAACATCAGTCACAGGAGACATTTTTAACACATTCTTAAGAAAATGTCAGATTATAAAGTGTATCTTTTTGTAACAGTTCAAGTATCATGGGGACTTTCACAAATAAATTATTAGTAAGAAAGAGCAGAAAGAGTAAGAAGTAAACTATGAAATCCTCAGCTTGTGTCTCCTATGCTCCCTTGTTCCTTTCATTTCAGCTTGGCTGCTCAACAACAGAGTAAAACCAAATATGCTGCATTCCGCAAGAGTGCATGAAACTGAGTGCAACCCTCCCCATGGACTTACTCGGTTTTTGATGGACAAGTAATCTGATATGTATGAACCTGTCAATATTAAGGAACTAAGAATATCTTAATGCGTGTGCCAAACTTCCAGCTACAGTTCTACAACTCTGACACCTTCCAGCATTTAGATTCCCTTACTGGTAGTTACAAGAAGATGTAGTTGACAGCAGAGTTTATGAATGAATCCAGTACCTCAAAATGGTGAAATGCAATCTCTCCATTGCAAAGGCCAGAAACCTGTTTGTTAGATTCTCCGCTGCAAGTAACCTGTTGGCATATCAACAAAGCACATTCAGAGCATGGAGAAAAGCAGAGAGAACTAAAATACAAAGGAGTGAGGAAAAAGACAGCTTTCAGAATAAAAAGCATGAATATGTTAAAGCATAGCTTTAAGATTAAAGTTTTTAAATCTCCAAAAAGAAACAGTTTAGTGGATCTAAGGAAAAACACACCTTTAGTTTTACATTATCATACCAAAATATTATCAGTATAGATAAAGACAGAAATATATCTTCAAGCAATAGGAAACCACTGCTGGCTAGACTGAACTATTTTTTAGTACTCTGACTTTCAATTTTAGCAGGAGATTGTGGTATTTCTTATCTGCAGCATGGGAAGTAGCACCATCACAAATAGAAGTTCAGTGTTCCAAATGCAGAAAGTGAGTTCCTTGGGAAGCGCTATTGGCTGTGTGAAAACTACTGCTATTATTATTCATTCTGCCATCACCACCTGACAGCACCTGACATTCTGACAGAACCACCACACCCACAAACAGTCAAGTGATCCACCTGAAAACTCTGCTTTATCAAGATGGGGCTGCATATAACTGGCCTTGGGCAAGCACTCTTTTAGATATATGCCCATTCTGATTTCATTACATTAATACTTTTGTCATCCACCACATTTTACTTAGCAGCAAAAGGCATGTTTTCAAACAACTCTTAAGCTTTCTGTGGTGGCTTTGTTTGACAAAATTCACCCTCTCTTCTGACCTGCTAGCTTGTTCTCACGACACAAATTCAAATAGTTGACACACAACAGAAAGCTAGATCAAATACACCACATAGCAGGATGTCTGCTTACCTGTAGTATACACGGAACGATGTTAATCAGTCCTCCCACATCGTGATGAAGTGAAAGAGAAATTTCCATGGCACTGCCAGTGGTTTTCATCTCTATTTCAGTTTTGAGCTGTTCTGTCTCTATGGTGGTCGTTATCAATGCAGCAATCTTTGTGGTGAAATTCTAAGCACAAAAGAAACCAAATCATGGGAAGAAACAAATTACATCCCAGCAACAATTGGCAAAGGCTGAGTCTGTTTCATGATGCTTAAACATGATAGCCTGTGTCAGGGCAGCAGCACCAGCAAAATACTAGTACAAATTCTTGAACACGGTTTCATTTCAAAGAGAGATTTTCCTGTCATACTACACCTTCTGAATGCTGTGTGCCAATGATACCTTCAGGCTTTAAAACATACTGAGAGCATTGAGTACAGAGGAAGATTTGAGTCCTAAGGCATACCTGATGAAACCAGTGAAATTACTGGTTAGCAGGGCCAGGGGGATTGGTATAGAATTCTTCCTCTGCGCAACTCTGTGGCTCACTGTACCACAGTGGCTGAACTCTCCACAGACTTTAGTAGTGACTTGAGCCTTTCAGCATACATAAGAACAAGAAAAATATTTGAACTTTTTTATTTTTTTTATTTTATGGAAGGATAATCTGAGATACAAGAGAGCTATAATTTCACAGATAGTTCACAGATCTATAGCAGAAATGCAGATAGACAAAAGAGTAGACAAGCAACACTGTACCATGAAATATGATCTGTGATGCTCCTGTGGATAGAAATTTCCAAATGGAAAGAAATGCTAAGCACTCTTCCTCTCTTCAGCAACATCCAAAGGATGACATCAGTATTAGATAAATCCCAGTACAAGACACAATGCACTGCTAGGTTTGTTGACAATTACTTGACGGCTACATACATTAATGCCTCCCTGTTTGCTTCCCAGTTTTAGGGGAAAAATCAAATTGGACAATACTCCTGTTGTACAATACTTCTTGTAGTAGCAAGGCACTACACTGAAATCAGAAGTGAATGTAAAATCTTGTTTAGTCTATATTCAGATCCAAAACGTCAGGCAACAGGTACGCTGTATGACAAGAAACCATACAGGCACCTTTGTTTCGCATATTAACTTAGTACATCTCAAAAATGCAGACGTGTTTGGAATAATGTGCACAGGAATAAACTCCAGTTATTAGAAATGGTTCTGCCAGAAATTAAATAATAATAGGCTGAACTTTTCTTACCTCATAATAGCCAGCAGCTTCCACAATAAAAGGGATCACATATTTCTTTATCTTTGTGACGTTGTGCTCACAGACAGATGGGATTTAGGAGGTTCTGTGGACAGCCTGTGACCTCCAAATACAGTGGAAATTCTTTCACTGCCGCTCTGCAGGACTACAGTAATGGTGTGATTTCCTGTTCCGTGTTCATATATCATGGTGAGAACGCCATCTGAGGGCAATCCTATTGACAGGAAAGGAAACAAAATCAACAATGCTGGGTTGTCATTGTACTGAAAAACTGTATTAAGAAAGTTAGCATTTTTCATAAAAAGAAACAGATTTGTCAAGTGCTATCCTCCAGTTAGCTGCACTTTCTGATATTTACAGTAAGAAAGGACATTACCTACCATATAAAAATCATATTTTAAAAAAGGATTATTAAATTAAAATGTGGCATGCACTATAGAAGTAAACATTTTTTTTTTTTTTAATAAATGATTTATTAAACAACACTTGAAACAGTTTACTGGGTGATTTATTCAATGGCATTCAGTGTTTCAACTATGGCCCGAGCCAAAGCAGGCATAAAAATATGCTTAGAGGAATGGATCAGCATGCAGGTATACAGATGTACAAATGGGAAATAATTTACTCTGAAGCAGTTCAAATAGTTTTTAAATATTCTTTTAAACATATTATTGTATATTCTTAATATGAAAAAGAATGTTGCTAAATCAAGAGTGAATCAAACTTTATTCTGGTGTGAACAAATGAATCTCATCTACTTCTACAGATCTGCATACATTTAGACAAGCCCACCTTCACATCTTGTTACATCACACCATCAAGTCAGAGATTTCTTCATACCTGCATTGTTTAAAGAGCTGATATTATGTGTGAAAGTCCCAGAGACTCTATTGTGTCCATGACTCATGACTTTGGAAAAATCTACAAAAAGGGCCTTCTCATCCATGTGGAAGCTAACTAGACCTCTTTTCATCTCTTTACTCAGCTCCAGGTGTCCTGTCAGTTTTGCTTCCACTGGGATTGCCTGACTGCCATTCTGAAACATAGTGAAAGTGATATTGCGTATGGTGATGTTCCCAAACACATTTCTGCTCCTGAGATGGAATCCATACAGTGCATTGTTGATCATCAAATTGATGTTACCTGTAATGAACAGAAATGATTAATGGAGAGAGGTGCCCTTTGGGACAGAAGTAACCAGGATTTGATGAGCAACATCTTAACCATTTATTTAATATCAGGAGGAAGTATAATCAATGGAAATTCATTTAATAGATAATTTACCTGAATCCAGGTAGCAAATCAGTTTATTCTTGAGAGAGAGTTTATCTACTAATAGAAGTGTCTATGTTTAAAACAAATTACATAATGGTACTTCTGACAACCATTTCTTTTTATTCATCAGTTCCTTGACCCTTTAGGCCACAGACTACACTGCAGTGCTCTCTGAGGGAAAACTTACACAGGGACTGTGACCTATCACAAAGGCTACTCGTATGCCTCCAAGCTAGACAATCCCACTGGAACTCTGCAGTGCCCTATTGCATCCATGAACCATTCAGAAGAGTAAGGGTCCCAAGTCTGTCTCCCTCTGTGATTCAGAAGGACTGCATAGGAAGGATGCCTCCCACTTCCTTCAATTAGCAAAAACATGAAAATTATAAAACAAAAAAAAAAATGCAACTGCATCTATGTGAATTCATTCAGAAGTAGTTTCAACTCAACGATCAATAGTTCATTTTGATTGTTAAATACTCTCTGCATCAAATGCAGTTCAGTAAGAAATATTTTAAGAAGTTGTCTTGGATAGCTGCAGCAAAACACAAAGTAAGAACATACCATTGTGAATGTTGTTTTTGTGCTTTAGTAATCCATTCAGAGAAAGGAGATGAGGTATAGTCTTGAATCCAGAAAACGTGTGTTGGACTCTTCCATTTAGGGACAAGACAAAACCAACTTTCTGCTGTCTGGCTCCCATGAAATGGGCTCCCACATGAAGCCCATTCTCATTAAATTTTATCACAGAAGATATCAGAAGTCTAAAAAGACGGAGATAAAAACTGCCAGTAAGGTCCCATTATAATGCTTATTTCATGATCATCACCCCCACCCTGTTCAAAGCAGGATTGACAAGAGTGGGGTGCTCTGGTCTGTGTAAGGTCAGGTTTTAAGTATATCCAACAAAGGAGACTCTGCAGACTTTCTGGGCAATTTGCTCCAGTGTTGTGAATCAGTGAGTCAGATGCATTGGAATAGTACATGATATATGGAATAGTACATGATATTCACCACTTGTCTAATTTGGTATTAAAAAAATACTCAATAGAGTCTCAGAGATTGGCAGATTGAAGGAGTAGATAGAGTTGGACAGAATTAGATAGAATTGAAGATAAATTAATCTCTGCCACAACATGAAATCTCCCTTCAATGCCGATTTAGAAACAGAATTATAAAGCTCATCATCGAGAATTCAGCATTAACAATAATTTGAAATGCCACTGTCCTGTGTCCTGGTTTCAGCTAGGATAGAGTTAATTTTCCTCCTAGTAGCTGGTAGGGTGCTATGTTTTGGATTAGGATGAGAAAAGTGTTAAAAACGCACTGACGTTTTAATTGTTGCAGAGCAGTGCTTACACTAAGCCAAGGACTTTTCAGCTTCTTGCTCTGTCCTGCCAGCGGGCAGGCTGGGGGTGCAGTAGGAGCTGGGAGGGGACAGACCCAGGACAGCTGACCCAAAATGGCCAAAGGGGTATTCTATACCATCTGGCATCATGCTAAACAATATATAGGGCTGGCTGGCTGGGGTGGGGGGGCTGGTTGCTCGGGCATAGGCTGGACATCTGTCAGTGGGTGGTGAGCAATTGCATTGTTCATCACTTGTTTCATACACTTTATTAGTAGTACCATTATTATTACTGTTATTATTATTTTCCTGTCTTAATAAACTGTCTTCATCTCAACTCATTGGTTTCACTTTCCCATTTCTCTCCCCCAACCCGGAGAGGGAGGGGGGAGGGTGACCAACGGATGTGCGGTACTTAGCTGCCAGCTGGGTTAAACCATAACAGCCACTAACATCTGGTGTTGGTAAATGAACCAACAATCATTTCTTTGCATCTTAGCCCTGAGCTGAACAGTGTTGGAGAAACATAGCACAACTTTTTAGGGAAATCTGGAAAAACAAGAAGCTCAGTTTTCAGTGTTTCAAGTACAAAACAGACACAATTTGCAAATTTCTTTCAAGAAGTCCACTGAAATATCTGACTTTCTGGAATCAAGTATACTACACAGTATACCTTAAGGTGAGACAATCCTATTTGCAGAGTGTTAGAGAGCCTTCCCAAAAGTTTGAACCCTCTTAAAAGATTGATAACAAATAAAACCTTAACAAAAATCTACTTGTTGGATAGAATTGAATTACATGTCAACAAAGTAATATTCATTTCATTGGTCAGTGACTGAAAACTGTATAGATTGAATTTTTTCCTTTACCAATTCTTTAAAAAAGAGTGTTTCACTAACAGGACTACTGCATGAAATGGCAGTGGCTTACACTGCAGCTATATGAAGATAGTTACATTTAGATATTTATCACAGAACACAGTTCAGCTCCTCTATTAACCAAGATTCTGATTTTTCTACCTCGATGGAAACATTTTGCACATGAGCTGGAGCTGTACTGATTCAGGGCTTGTAAGGATTGCTTGGTGGAGAAAAGCCCTCAGTTCAACACCTCTAGCATTCTTCCTATTTTCTTTGTTCATATCAACTTCCAGCATCAGCACATCCCCTCCATTAAAATGAAGGTAAAGAGAGCCATTGAGCTTGTTTTCATCACAACTCTTCAGTGCTGCTTGGGCCTATGCACAGAGAAAATCGAGAACAGGTCATTAAGAATCTCATATCATAATAAAACACCAACAACATAATGAAATCATACTAAAACACCATTCTGAGAAATAAGACTGTAGGCAGAAACAAGGTTTGATAGTCTCATGAACCCATTAAAATACGTCAGTCAGAGGGATTAAAAAATTAAATTGAATAATTTGTTTGCCTGAAAGTTCATGCAAGGAGACTGTAGTAAATAGGGAACTGACCTGTGAAGACATGGTCTTGTTGATGATCGCTTTTACGTTCACCCTGTAGTCAAAATGTTCTGGATTGGTCCGCCTAGAAAATAGCTCCCCACTTAGGCCCATTGCTTGTGGATACTCAAGCTATTTGACAAAGTAAAATGCATAATTACTGCAACTGCTTCAAGAGATTTGCCATCTAAAGTTTTAGCATGAAGTGGAGGATGAGTATAAGCTAATGTGTATATAATTTTTTTTCCATCAATTTTACCCAAAGGCACAGAAAAATAAATCAAACACATTGAAAAACACATGAAAACAAATACTCATTGTGTTTCTTACAAGACATATTTGACAGGGATTATAATTTGATGATCAGCTGTTACACACCAAGGAGCATTTGTCAGAGCCTGACCTTTATTGAACTAGGATTCTTACATGCATAAAACAATTAAAATTCTAAAGACAATGCAGTAAAAGAGCCACAAGACATGAAAATTAAAGTGCCATAAATAAAACCAACATGGAGAACCAACATTGTTCTTTGGAAAGGAGGAAGGCCAGTTTCAGCATCAATACCTGGAATGAGTGCATCATATTCACATGTAAAAGATGTCTGAAGTCTATGTCACTGGATTTGTCCTGGTATCTTCCCAGAAAGCTGAGAACACCTTGCTTGTTGACTTTCAAGGTAGTCTCAACCTCATGCTTCACCTATGTGTTAAGAATGTGAATAAGTGAATTGTATCAGGTATTAACCCTACATATTATGAAAGATGAGAGAAATCATTGCAGTTTAAAGCTATTACATTGTGGCAAAGAATGAAAAATGAGCAAAAAATAGGAAAAAGGAAAAAAAAGCATTTGTTAAGAAAGATGAACAGATATACCTAGATATGGACTAAAATCCCTTCTTTCCCTGCACTTTTTAATTATAGTGATATTTATACTTAAAATTAATTCTGAAAGATTATATTAGGGATTATTATATATTACCATACAAACCATTATATATTATTATATGAAACACTGTATTAGTCAGCCACAAAGCACATCATTGTGCTATGAATTTTTTGCGTACAGCATTTACTTTGTGAGTAACTAGAGACCTATAGCAAATTTGGTCTAAACGGACAATAAACTGGTAATCTATAGAGAGAGGTGATAAATCTCTCTTTCTAAATGAAATTTAATGGTAATTTTACTCACAGGTGACTTCAAGTTAAAATGCATATTTCAACATCTCTGGGGAACAAGCTGTAGTTATAAGGATGAGGTAAGCCAGCACAAATCTAGAAAAAAAAAAAAAAGAGAGAAAATAGAAGGCACATAAGATATTAAGATATGTACATTAAATCACTTACTTGCTGGCTTTTTCCAGCGTACCAGAAGAAGAAAAAATCTTATATAACTCACATAGGGGGTTTCAGGTTGGTAGCCAAGTATAAGAGTTTGAATTGATTCCTCCAGACCATTTATCAAAACTTTTTTTTCCAAAAAGTAGTGCTTTTGCTGTTTGTCAACAGTAAATGTCTCCTGCAGAAAAAAGGTCTGCAAAATCAGCAGTTTAAAAGGATGCCTGGAGCACAGCAAGGAATGAACAAACCATATAAGACCTTAATGGACAGCCACAGTGAGAAATCATGCAAAAGTCAACTAGAATTCCCAAATCTTCAGTTGCAGATGCCATCAGTCTGTCAGATACAGAAGCAAAACACATGCAGCCAGGACCTCTGAAACATTCTTAGAGTGTAATTATAGCATCATACAAACTATACCCATTTACCAGAATTTCTGATAGAATTTCCAGCCTGGATTCAGGAAAGGCTTGGAAGACCAGGTGAGAGGATGAGCTAAAATTCTGACATGCGTACTAGTACATATGTTTTATAAATCTGCATGGTCAAGACTCATTTCAAACAGGTCCAGTGTCCAAAAGCTTAGGGCAGCTTGCAACGTATACACTATCAAACACTCTTCATGCTTTCTGTAGAAACAATAACTGAATGCCAAGAATTCTATGCAACAGATGTTCAGCCAATATATAGTTCACTTTACTACTTTAGTGCAACATTTTATGGACTTTCTTAAATATTTCTCACCATTTACTTAGTTGGAAGTCTTGGAAAAATGCATTAACTTTTATAATCAGATATTGGACTGCCTTTATACATTCTGGATGTCTGGAATACCTTCTCATTTTTCATTTCTATACTTTTTCTGTCACTGAAAAGACATTTCTCATTTTTTATTTATATACGTATATACATAAAGTTATTTCCAAGATGCACAGTGGTTCCTAAGGGAGCCTGTGCACTTCGATTGACCCTACTATGCCTTAAGAAAGCTGAGATATCTCTAGAGATGATACAGATTTCTGAGGTTTGACAACACATTTTTACCAGAGGCTTCAATCTGTGTTTTGATAATGAGTTCGAAAATAAGAGAAACTTTGGAAACAGCCAATGTCTAGATGCAGTGCAATTATTCTCACCACCAAATGGAAATACTTTCTAAAACATAAATAAGACTATTTGTTATGTGTCTTAAGAGGGAAATATTTGGTTTTAGAATGCTTCTATTACTCCTACCATATCTGAATGGCACAGGGGATCAAATCTAGATTTTGGATCTTCTCACCCCTTGGACATTTGGACACCATGAATTCTGACATTTTCATTAAAGAAGGCTCTAAGTCTAATAAATTTTCCAACAAACACACTGTCACAGCACAAACTGCCTGTTTCCCTTGATGACTTTATTCTCTACCGCTTCAAGGAAGGGTGTGAAAGCTAAGTGGATGCAAATAACTAGCCCATGCAGGCAGTGTGCTCAAGGAAGTGCAGAGACAGATGGGAAAGACTTAAGGCTTTGTGCATGTGACACATTCATCATGTAAAGCCCAGAACCTTTCCCCAAGGGCATCAAGATACACATTAAATGTAGGCCAAAATTTTCTTCAGAGATAGGAATGAAACTACTGAACCTGAAATAAACTGTTCCACGTTTTTGATAGAGCATCTTCTCCTTCTTCAGTTCTTCTATTTGACTTCAAAACTGAAGAATTTTAGGCAGACTATTGTAATCTGTCCATACAGCCTTCACAGAGAAGTTTGTCTTCATAGGCTGCAGTCAAATCATGACACCAGGAGAGAAAAGGACAATTGCATCAGATTCACTGTATTCATATTCAGGAACACCAAAACAAAAACCACACAGCTTAATAGGCTGCAGTGAGACTGTCATTTCACAGAACGTCCCCTTTCTGCACGACTTTAAATCCTGATCGCAATTTACATAAGAATAAAAGTGACATTAATAGTAAACCACTGAGTGTGTCAGACGACAAACATCCTTACTAATGTATTACTCCTCTTTGGAGACAAACTATTTGTTATGTTTCCCATGTTGTAGGCACCAAGCAAAGCAAACATGATTTTAAGCATTATCATAAATTGGAAAGGATGCAGAGGCTTGAATGACATATAACCCAAGGCTGTTACTATACACACTCATAGGCAAAATATGCTGATTCCCTATGACAGTATAATCTTCCATACCTATGACAGTATAATCTTCCATACCTGACATTTGTATCAAAATGTAAGAATGTAAGCAATCACATCTATAGCTCTATTTCTAGTCATATTATATCTTTTTGCTCTCTCCTCCCTGCCCTTCTGTCTGTGATTGGCATCCCAGATAGGTGCATAGGATTCAAAACTGTTGTGGGGGATGACATTGGAGGGTGGGGTATGGTTGGTTGGTTTTGTTTTTAAATATAGCTTTACATTGCAGGTTGTCAAAATGGATGAAAAAGAAGGAGCACTGGAACTGTTTAACCTTCAACACAAAGCAAAGACATATTTGGGGAAAGTGGCAGACCTGAAAAACACAGCACTGGGTCAGAGAAATTACCTTTGTACATTTGTACTTTTTTGTCTTACCATTGGCAGATTCTAATAGCTGGCTGTGAAGTTTTGTTTTGTGCTTTTTATCTTAAAGCAAAGAAATTTGTCTTTTTCATTATTCTCCAAATGAATCTCATTCTTCACAAGCTGATTCCACAAAGATACCATTTCAGTATAGCTGTGCAGAACATTTCTCTCAAGACGATTAAATGTGGAGGCCTAAAAATAAAGGGGAACATACTAGTCAGGTTAAGTTGAGACAGAGAAAATCCTATTGTGCCAGCATCACAGGCCAGAGCTGAAAAGAATGCATTGTCTTGGAGAAGCTCATTACAATAACTATTAGAAATAGTGCATCAGCTTTTCCATTATCCAAATAATCTGAGTTTCCATAAAGATCTCAAAAATTATTTTATCCCCACAAGCAAGGGAGAGACAGAAAGCTAAGTAGTTGGAAAGAAAATAGGTGATGAACACTTTGTTTCCTTTCTCATTGAAGAATGTTTCTCACAATCTTCTTCACTGTGCCTAAACCATCAGTGATCTAACAAGGAAAAGCTGCAGTTCAAAATAAAGGAAAACCTTAAGGATAAACCAAACTAAAGATTTAGAATCCACTGTGAATGTCTGGAAGAAAGGCAAAAAATCTAGAATCTCTTTTCACAGAGACAGAGACAGATAAGGACCACCTCAATGGAAATAATGAAGCTTCCCCAAGGCAAATCTACACCTTGCATGGTGACAAAGGTTAACCATATTTGTTAATCAGCTGGTGATGAAATTGGTTTTAAAATCTCCATTGCACGGCACAGCTGAAAATAAGTTACGAAGAAGCTTAGAATCCATAGATTCAGGGCAGACTGATTCCACCCAAGGGATATCTAATCCTTTCACAGAAAGTGGAAGAATTCCTATGAAAAAGACTGAAGATTAAACATTGAGAACTTACTAGAGAAAATTCTCACACAGAATTATGGGAGACTGAATTTACCCTGAGTCACAACAAAAGAAATAACCTTTCATTTTCTTGGAGTGAAGGAGAGGAGAGAGAACTTAAAAATAGTTACAGTTGTTTGTACACTCCTAGGTAGAATTCTGACATGAAATATTTGGGCTTTGTGCAGGAATAAATGGACTTCCATTCCAAATAGAGGCAGAGATAGCGGCCCTAACATTTTCAAAGACAGCAAAGAGACCCTGGCTGTTTTGATTTGCCTGCCCCCAGAGAAAGAATAGCACGTCATTCCAGCATAAGAAACAGATGAACATCAACTTTTCAAGATGCTCTCTTATAAATTGGCACATAGTGGATTAGTTTCTCAAACAAGCTACTTCATATAACAAGCTGAGCAAGTGTTATTCCAGTATGATGACAGTTCAGTTAGGTACCCATCACAAAGCTGCATCATCAAAGCTTTACACTATAGGAAACATCATGTTACTTACTTGCAGGTATATGGTTGCTGGTGTGTAAATGTTGGGAATTGGCATAATTGTTCGATCTAAGCTTGCTTTAAGCAACCAGGGGTAGGCCTTAGAAATCTCAGGGCCTGCTGTAGCTGAGCAAACCAAGCTGCCAGAGTAACTGTGAGAAGCTCCCACAGCAATGACTCCCACATCACCCAATTAAGGAACTCAGAAAATATTGTTATCAGCAGCTGGCCTCAAGGACTAGGTCTACGTGACCGTTAAGCACAAAGGGGATTGTTTTCCTAACTTCTAATCAAAAGGTGGTGTTATTTTCTTAACGGTTTGTCTGGGTGCTTTTGACCAATAATCTTGTGTGAAACACTGTCCACCCCTGTAAAATTCACTATAAAAGTTGGGCTATTCGGGCAATAAAATGGTGAAGCATGATCTGACTCTGCTGGTGTCTGTCGTGCTTTCGTCCGTGCTTCGCAACATGTAAATGTGAAATTTCCCCTCCTTTTCATTGCTTTGATCTTTACAGGATAGTTCCACTACAAGATTTTTAATGGAGAGAACTTTGCCAATTGTCAGTTCCATAGTCAATAAATAAACAGAATGCTGAGGCTGATGTATTTTGTGAGCTGCATGCAGATATAGCCATGGGGTGTCCATACTTAATTCTCCTGGAAGGAATATATAAATTAAAGGTGGCAGAAATGTGAGATTTCAAGCTACCTGGCTTCTAATTCTACAACAAAGCTGACAAGAAGCTGGGTTTCTGGAATGAGACTGAATGCTACTATTGGCTTCAGAGTTGTCAAAATCTCTGGATGCTTGTGTTGGGTCTGTCTGAGCTGGCGTCACCTTTTCCCTGCAGCAGCCTGCACAGTGCTGTGCTCTGCACTCGTAGCTGGAACAGCACTGATATCACTCCAGTGTTGTGTCTATTGCTGCTTGGTGCTGGCACAGCATCAGGACTCCTTCCAAGCCCCCAAGAGCCAGCAGGCTGGGGGTGGGCAAGTGATGGGGAGGGGACATTGCCGGGGCAGCTGACCTAAACCAACCAAAGGGATGGTTGGTTTATTCCATAACATCTGATTCATCAGGTGTTATGGAATAATCCAACACCTGGTTGGATTATTCCATAACACCTGATGTCACACTCAGCAATAAAAGGGGGGGCTCTCGTGGGGGAGGGGGCTGTTCCTCCTGAACAACCACTACGTGTTTGAGGCCCTGCTTCCCAGGACGTGGCCGAACACCGCTCGCTGATGGGAAGTAGAGAATAATTCTTTCTCTCTGTGCTTCCGCGCGGACTGATTGTTTCTTTTGTATCTGTTTTTCCTTCCCATTCCCTTTCCCTTTAATTAAACCTTTCTCATCTCAAACCTCGAGTTCTCTGTGTTGTATTTTCTCCCCCTTCCTTTTGAGGAGAGGGGGAGTGAGAGAGTGATTGTGGTGGAGCTCGGCTGCCCACCTGAGTAAAACCACCACAATGCTACATAGTTAAATGAATGTCCTGCACTAATGTAACATACTACATAGTTTAACACACAGCGCCATTTACAAGAATGAAAATTTATGGAACTTGGTACTTAAATTACTCCAGAAAAGTGTTCTACTGCATGACCTTCAACAATATGTAGAATCTTTACTTGAACTGTAATTCTGTAGCTATTATTCACACAATTACAATAATGGCTTTTATCAAAGTTGTTTCAACACAAGCCAACATAGTAATTAAATCCTGCAATACATACATTTTGAACAAGATTGGTAGGCTATTTTGGAAACTAGTTTCCAGACAGCTCAGAATGTTTATATCTGACAAGGTGCTGAAAACTCACTTTTGAAATTTCACTGGTTATTTATCAAATTATGCCATTTACCCACTGCAATATAGTTCAGAAATGCACAAGTTTATAACAGTCACTCACAAAGTAATCTCCACATTTAAGACTTCAGAATTAATTTGACCTTAGTTCATTTCACTTTAACAAGCAGAAAAGCACAACAGTTAATAATTAATCCACTGTATCAAGCTAGTTGTTTTGCAGTAATAAGGATCCAAGTTTTGGCACACATAGTATATACTAGCTTCGAAAAATGCATCTCAATAGCATATCTACTCACTGAGCTGATCATTGCCCTGATTTGAATAGCATGTAATCCACTGAAGCATAAAATAGTAGTGTCATTCAATCATTTTTAAGCACTAAATATCAGAAAATTTATTCTTGGCATGCTACAGGTAATTTAATCTCTATTTGAGAAAGAAGTCCAAAAATGTAAAATATAGCTTATAATAATAAAGGCCTATTCCCTGCTGTACTTTATGAATCGAAGGCCAAAAAAAAAAATACGATTTTAAAAATACATCCATACGCATACACAGGTGTTTAATTTACAGCTTAAGATATACCATTAGTATTCATCTCAGTGTCCCACTTTCTAATGTATTTACAAATCTGATCACTATTTCTAAAGAAAGTTGATAATAAAAAATAAATGAATAAAACATGTCTCACATCTTGGTCAGTTATCTCAGTCAAAAGCTAGTAGGATAATACCAGTCTACATTAGGAGCATGGCTATCAAACAGAGTTATTTCCCTCTGCAAAGCTCCAGAGAAGCCCTGCCTACAACACTGAACATAGCTTTGGACCACCCAGAGCCAGGCAGACAGTGAGAAATCAGACAGGACAGAACAGAGGGCTGTTCTGATGATAAAATGCCTAGAGACAAGACCTGTGACAAAAAGGGAGGCAACTGGGCTTATTTAGCCTGGCAAAGGGGTGGGGCAGATCTGATAGCCGCCTACGGCTAACTTGAAGTCAAATGGCAAAAATGAGAAACACAAACCCTTCAACACAGGCATACAATACAAGAACAATGGCCACAAATTGCACATTGAGAGTCTCAGGAACTGCTGGAAGAGGTTAAGTCAGCTAGGCTGGGGAAAGGTGGAGATTTTGGAAAGTGAGCTAGACAAACCCACAGCAGATGTGATATGCTGTTAGAAACAGTCCTGCTTCGAGCAGAAAGCTTGTCAAGATAACCTCCAGGGTCTGCCTTGTTCAACCAATATTTCAAAGATTCTGTTACACCCATATGTGACTACCTCATAAAATCCCAGCTGTAACATTGCATGTATGCTTTTCTAAGCACAGACTGGAAATCGTTTGTGGTACTTCACCTTCCCACTTCTTCAGGCCATTTCTGGATACATCTTTCCATTGCAGTCCAGCCAAAAATGGCATGCAGTCATCATACTGCACCTTAAAGTTGGTGTTGCTCTACAAATAATTCTGAGAGCTGCGCGAGTGCTGCAGTTGGGTTCTGTAACTCATCTGCTTTTCCACGACTTGCACACTAAACTGGAAAACAAGTGAAGCAAATTTAAATAAAAACAGGATCCTGTCTTCAGAGCTATCTAAGCTAACACACACACATAGTAACAGAAAGGTCAGTTACTGCCTCTGCTCTTGACATTTGCCATTCATTTTACAGATTTTCATGAATGCTGATGAATTACAGATTGAAATTTCTTTAACATGCATTTGTTTTATCTACTAGGGATTCAAAAATGATATTTTCCACTAAATTTTGGATCACTTACTTGGTTAAAAACAATAATGTCCATAATCCTATGTAAGCCTATGTTGTGATCACAGATAAAATCTGTGCTTACAGGTGCTCTCTATGGGAATAGTATAATGACAACCTTCCTCAGAAAACTATAATCTATTCTAATACAATAACAGAGGAGATCTGCTACTTTAAGAAACAACACAAAAATTTACTTGAATAGCTTCTGTAAGAACTTCCTACAAATAAAACATCACAGGATTTGCCAATATAAATGATTATTTTCTTTCATTTGGTAGCCCATAGAATGCGCTTTGAAAGAAGATCATCTGTTAAATATTAGAAATGAAGGTTTTACTCTTCAATAATCATGATTACCTCCATGAAATACTTGACTAGTAAAAAACTGGAACTATTCTTAAATGTTTGGCTGATCAGTAGTTTCTTCTTATAGTTTATTTTATTCCAGTGTTTCCCATAGTTCACTTCCATCTGGGAGGAAAGCCAAAATGCACTCACATCATGTTTCAGGTGAACCTGAAGAATGAAAATCTGTCTTTTTCCTGTAAACCATGCTTTCTCATTTAGTTACTGTTGTTAACTGGCTGTAGAAATATTCCCAAGTAGCAAGCAAGGCTAAAGAAGGAAAGGTTGCAAATTTTCCAAAGCAAAAATCAAGTTTCATCAAAATATGTCAATTCAGACTACAAAGCCCAAAAATTGTTGTCAATTCACTGCTTGTCAAATTGCTATTCTCAAAAGCTAGGGCAACTGCACTCCCAGTGGACTGCCCTGCATGGATTCACTGTGCAGATGCAGAGTCTGGCAAGATCCTGATACATGGGAAATCTTAACACTCCTGGGCTTTCAACTTGTATGAAAAGCAAAGCTGAAAGGATACAAAATTTCCCTTTACTTCAGAAGCTTATTTGACATTCAGCTCTCTATTCTGCAGTGAATATCTGGCATTAATTGTAATTTCCCTTTACGTTAACCTTTGTCTCTGTACAGTCTGCAAATGAAAAGAATTTAAAGAGGCACACACTGAAATTCATAAGAATAAATCCAGATCTGAACTAGAAAACTAATAAAAAATGAGGTTATTTTCAAGACATAGGACGTCTAATAAGCAAAGTTTCTGACTTTTAGTTACAAGTACTGAAAAATTAGATAAATCACAAACTTACTAATACTGTCATTTTACATAAAACAAAAACTTCCATAGCAAACATTCTGCAGAAGCTCTGTGAATTTATACATTAAAAATGACATCACTGAACAGTTCCATCACTTACAGCTGCAGTGGATTGCACAAATTAGCAACATCACTAGATGCCTGTGTCTATACAGAAAGAAAAGAGAAACAAAAGATGAGAAGAAGAAGACTGATCCAAAAATGACATCTTGGACATTGCTCTGTTTAAGCCCCTCAGTACATGAATGACACAAATTTACTCAGCACACATATAAACAAGTGCTTTGGTCAGTACCTCTACCTTGTGATTATAGGTTGGAGTCTGCATACAATGAAATTCATGGCCAACATCCAGTTTGTACAAGTCATGTGCACTTATCTTCTCTTCAACTTTTTGCCCCATCCTGCATTCATGATGAAGGCTTTTTGCCTCTCCTGTTCAAGTTAAATCACAAAGTTATCTGTTCAAATAATTCAAAAGTAAGCATATAAATTTTAATAATAGAAATCTAGAGCTGGCTTCAATATTTCTTCCCTCTCCCCCCCCCCCCCAAAAAAAAAAAAAAATACTGAAGTGAGATTCATCTGTTTTCACACACAAATACTTGTTGATTTATCCTAGGAATCCAAAGGAAAGCACACCTTTAATGAACTTGCATTTAAGAGTAGTGAGTTTATATTTGCTAGATGACTTAATGAGTGAATTACATGATGAAAATGAAAACGCTACCACAGTAGCGAACAAAAGTCAAGTACATATCTAATTAATGTAAAAAGGTATGGCAATGTGTTCTGCAGTCTAAAGGTACTGACCAAAGTTAGTGAAGATCAGCACCAGTACTGGTATAATAGCAGAACCATGAAGTTCAGCTCAACAATCATCTCCAATGACTGCCTAAGGCCTAGACACACTTTAAAGACTACAATATTGCTGTTTCTGATACCTGAGCTTATTTTCCAGCTAGTCAGCATATATCTAACCTAACAACAATCAATAGCTTTGCACTACTGAGTGCAGATATGCTATAAAACTTCGGGGAAAAAATGTATTATGAATTACAATTTATTTTTTTCTCCCCACAAGCTATACTAGAAATGCAAATCCTAGCAACAGGCTTTACATATAAGAGTTTAGGCCTGTGTTTATTTTATACTCTAATAAAAAATTAAAATATTTCCAATTTTAGGCAATTGGAAACAGATGGTTTACATTAAGAATGGAATGAATATAATCCAATGATTTAGGTTGATTTTATTTAAGAGACGCAAAGGCTATGCTTAGATGTTTACTCTGCCACATTTGCATGTTCTTTCACTTTTTCTTTAGAAGTAAATAATTAATTAAATAAATATATTAAAAACAGAATAGATTTATTATTTAAATTGATTTTTATCTAAGTGAAACAAAAGTAGTATACACTAATCACTTTTAACTTTTGAACTTTTCTTGGTGTCTCACAATATTTGAAGATTTTTTGTTACCACTCAGTTGCTGACATCATGACATTGACATTATGTCTCAAACGAAAAACAGAAATGAACTTCTAGATTTTGTGACCCCTGAGAAGAGCTTAAAATAATTAATTTGAAGTTTCAACTACTGACTATGAGGACTAATTTATTTTTCAAAAATCTACTACTTTACAAGAAAACGCTTGCTGACTGCTTCAGGTTGAATAGTTGCCAGACTGGGTATATATCAAAATATGACTTAAGCTCTTTTATGTAGTCATAAAAGCATAATTATACAGGTATAGCTAGACATCACCTAATACTGTTATAAGTGTTCACATATGTTTCTGTTTGCATGTATAAAATATTTTAATCAGCGTGCCATTATTAGCAAAACTATGGGGTCATACCTGTGTAGGTTTAGGAAAACTTTACTACTCATACTGTTACACATCTTCTCTGAATGTGCAACATACTTTACTTATATAGTCACCCTACATTGCACATCATGACCAGCTACTACAACTGTTCAATATCTTGATATAATTGTATTAATGTTTACCTGCTTTGTCCAATAAAATTAAAACAGTTTATACCTTGTGGCCAAGAAAAAACAGTTGTTTCCTGGAAACAAACCCTCATGCTTTTAAATGAATATATGTACCCATTCACTTTGCATAAGCACCTGAGAATGTCAATTAATTAGGAACAACTCCTATTTAAAAAGTGAAATTTAAATCAATGTTGGACATACTTTTGAAAAACACATTTTACATGAATTTTGAATGCAATTTAATTGCAGAAAAATGTGAAAAACAGAATGTTTTTACTTTCCTTCTTTTTCACTGTACCTAGAAATCTGTATTTTATCCTCAGATCATGAGACCACAAGCCCTCACGTTGCTGGAGAAGACCAATGACGTGAACTCCAAGAACACCTGGAAGGTATGTCTTCCCTTCCAATGAGTACTGCCTCAGCTTATCATCAAACTTTTTCTCCAGAAATGCTACAAGAGAGGAGCAATGATACACTGGTGGAATATGTAGTTACTTTAGCTAGAAAAAGGAATACCACACTGGGAAAAACACAAATATGTCCTGTTTCACCCAGTCTAACTGAGGAATCCCACATACTCCCTGTGTAGTAAACAAAAAGAGAGCTGGATGTTCAGACTCTCCCTGAACATATATACAGCCTATACAGACTATATTTCTCATTTTATATATTATATATAATATATATATAAATATATGTTTTATATATTTATATATTTCAGACTATATTCAGACTATATTAAAGTTTCGTGAAGTGAATCCAGCCAAAGTTGTTTCTAAATGGGAACCAATTCTAAGAGATTGATCTTTTAATTGACTAACAGCTAACATGAAGATTTACTTCTACATTAACTCAGAACAAGGTTGTGGCTTTGCAATAGAAGAGCTGGTGCAGCTAGTTCTCAGGGGATAAGAATTTAAATCAGATCAGCACCATTTCTAGATGCAGTCACTGGCACTCCATGTAAAAGTTAAGGTGAATATTTTACCAAAGGGTGATCTTCCTAAATCCATTCCTTAAAAGATAGTTTTATTTGAAAATATTGGGTAAAACTTTGCAATGTCTTTGCCACATGGAGACTACAGTAAGAAATATTAAAGATAAAATGAGAGCCTTAGTCCTACAATACTGGTTTATTTCACTGTATTTAGTTACATTTTAATGAATTGATGTCATATAAATAGTTAAGTCCTCTTTCTTGTATTATCTCTTACATTTTCCTCTCACTGTATGTTTGAGAAAAAAATAATTTTACGATTTTTAGATTTAAGATTTTTTAAATAGAGAGTATCAGGAGCTGAGCTACATATTTGCATCTCTGCACTGCTTTGTACACAAGTGAACAATAGAAAATATCGTGAGAACCATTTTTGATGTTTTGTTTTTGATGTTTTAAGTGCTTCCTTACAACTTGTTTTCTCTTCCCTCTTCAACAGTAATTATAAACAGATATTTATTTTACAATTTATTCTACAATTCCTATTATTCTGAAATACATACTAGCATTAATTTATAATGGAAAATCATTTTAAAAGGCAGTCTTACTGATTTGAAAGGGACTTTAGAAATGCATGTCCAAGCCCAGGCAATTTTAATATATAAGGGCTCCAGAATTTATATTTATATGGCAAATACTTATTGTCCTCTGACCTGATAGAAATGCAGCATCCTTCAACAGATTATTCAGGGATACTGAAAAAGCTATCTTCTTGACAAGTTGTTTTGTGATGTTTCCTGACAGAATGACAGGACTGCTTTGCTTTACCAGCTTTAACTCCACTTGGGTCATATATCTCTGCTCTCCATTCAGTATTTGCGAATCTGTCATACCCTAAAACAAATAAACAAATGAAAAACAAAATCCCCAGGCACTCAACACTAGAAACTGATTGAGATTTGAGAAGACTTGGGCATTAGAGAAATGATATGAGAGAAAAAGAAAAGAATTTTTCTTATACATCCCAGGGGAAAAACCCCACCAAATAAACAAAACAAACAAACAAACAAAAACAGCATAAAAATTTGTCATTAGCAAGCAATGGTGAAGGAGGATGGATTTATTTTTATTTATTTTTCCATTATACGAGATGGACATTCCCTCTGCCTTGCAGAGGGATCTGGATAGGTTGGAGAGCTGGGCCATCACCAACCGCATGAAGTTCAATAAGAGCAAGTGCCGGGTCCTGCACCTGGGACGGGGAAACCCTGGCTGCACGTACAGACTGGGCGATGAGACGCTGGAGAGCAGCCTAGAAGAGAGGGATCTGGGGGTCGTGGTAGACAACAAGTTGAATATGAGCCGGCAGTGTGCCCTGGCAGCCAGGAGGGCCAACCGTGTCCTGGGGTGCATCAAGCACGGCATCGCTAGTAGGTCAAGGGAGGTGATTGTCCCACTCTACTCTGCGCTGGTGCGGCCTCACCTCAAGTACTGTGTGCAGTTCTGGGCACCACAGTATAAAAAGGACATGAAACTGTTGGAGAGTGTCCAGAGGAGGGCTACAAAGATGGTGAAAGGCCTGGAGGGGAAGACGTACGAGGAACGGCTGAGGGCATTGGGCCTGTTCAGCCTGGAGAAGAGGAGGCTGAGGGGAGACCTCATCGCAGTCTACAACTTCCTCGTAAGGGGGTGTCGAGAGGCAGGAGACCTTTTCTCCATTAACACCAGTGACAGGACCCGTGGGAACGGGGTTAAGCTGAGGCAGGGGAAATTTAGGCTTGACATCAGGGGGGGGTTCTTCACAGAGAGGGTGGTTGCACACTGGAACAGGCTCCCCAGGGAAGTGGTCACTGCACCGAGCCTGTCTGAATTTAAGAAGAGATTGGACTGTGCACTTATTCACATGGTCTGAACTTTTGGGTAGACCTGTGCGGTGTCAAGAGTTGGACTTGATGATCCTTATGGGTCCCTTCCAACTCAGGATATTCTATGATTATACGAGGTGTGAGATGCTGATTTCCTTCACCTCCTGCTGGTTTCAGTAGTGACTGAAATCACAAAGAATGTTCTAACACTGGGCCAAAAAATAATATGGTATTATTGAAAATATTGGCGGCCTCACAGTAGGGAACTAGATTTAGGTTGGATTTGATGCAAATACAAAAATCTACAATATTAATTAGTGTTTGGATTTGTTATTCTGCTGAAGACCAGGAGAAACATCAACATTTTTCTAGAAAAAAAAAAAATAAATCTAAGTAATGTGCTCACCATAGGAAAACACAGTGTCTGAAATTAACTGACTTTGGAGGCCCACATAAGACATGCATGGCATGCTGCTGTGGCTGTCAATTGTATAATTAAAAAAATTGTTCAAGTCCTGGAATAGAAACAAAAAATGCTAGTAGAACTTCAGTTATTAACTCCCACATGCATTTTTGCTTGCTTTTTCATTTGTGAGTTTGAACACTGGCATGCTCTTGGTTATTTCCCAATGCTTAAAAAAAATAAAAAAATTATATGATATAAAGAACAATATCTTACAGATTCTTCTATATATTCTTCTATATATACACTCCACATACATGAAGAAATTAGCCCAGGTTTACTCAAAGCTTCTATGCGCAGACAGAATACAGGTCTGAAAAACTGTGTGACTGCATATGCACGTAATGGGCCAAAGTCCACACATGTCAATGTGATCTTCTCTACACTTAACATTGGAAGCAACCCAAAGGTTTTGACTACATCTGAATGTAACAAAATTATTTTAGGTTACTTGAGGAAGCCAAGCTTAAAAAATAAATAAAAATAAAAGAGCAATTTAGGCAATTTAGCAGAGTCTATCTCAAAAATATGTCATAAAGTGTATTGTTAATTTCTCTGATGGATTGCTCACAAAACTATTTTTCAACACGTGTTTAATTTACTCTCTTTTCCATGCTTTTATTTGAGTATTCATCCTAGTACCAGAGCTCATGATCTGAAAACATACCTTAATGTAATATACATCTTGGTCATCTATTATCAACACCAGGTGTCCAATTCGTGAATTCTTAGAAGAATCAATTTTCCCTTAGAGAGAAATAAAACTTCACTTTTACTGGGCATACACCATATAGCAATGCTTCATAAAAACATATTCAAAAATGTTGGTTGCTGTTTCTGTGAGCAACATATTTACATTGTAAAAATGTAATAAATATCAGAGCAAGGGAAAAATGTTAGGAACAGAGTTTGCAAAGGCATCGAAGCATTCTCAGAATACACACCTCCTTTTAAAATGACATTCTGAGAATTCTCATTGAGAAGAGGCAACCAAGCTGTCTCCAATAAACCAGTTTAGTTCTGGAAGTGGTTTACACACTTCCTTTAGGCCTGTCCTAAAACTAATAAACTGTGTTGTGCTGTGGAGATATTCCCACCCAAAGCTTTGCAGAGTGTAGGTTAATCTTCTGTGCAAACCATTTGAAAATAACTGAGATTACACATATAAAATAAAATCAAATCCGGAGGGGCAAACAAATTCTAAACATGTGATTTGGTAAAATACATAAGAAAATTAGAAAAAAAAAATCTGACTTTGGCAGACAGCACATTTTTGTATAAATCTAGATGTCTTGACCAGCATGTCAAAGATGAAATATATTGCCTATATTATTGCCATATAATTATCACTTCATATTTCATCCATACACTTGTTGATTTTACTTTTTTTATGTTACACTATGATTGAAATTTTACTTTTAATTATAATGCACAGCAATATTATAATCAGTACTTAGTTCGTTTGGCAACAAGTAATTTCGTATCATAACTAACAGAATACTGCAAACTAAAATTCAGGAATAGGTAAGGCCAGTTCAGCATATATAGAAGATTATAAAACTATCAATTTTGTTCCTCAGCCTTAATTTAATTAACTGTGAAGGCTGTGTTCCTCAGCCTTAATTTAATAACTGTGACCAGCAGGGCTAGGGAGGTGATCGTCCCCCTGTACTCGGCTCTGGTGAGGCCGCACCTCGAGTACTGTGTTCAGTTTTGGGCCCCTCGCTACAAGAAGGACATCGAGGTGCTTGAGCGGGTCCAAAGAAGGGCGACGAAGCTGGTGAGGGGCCTGGAGAGCAAGTCCTATGAGGAGCGGCTGAAGGAGCTGGGCTTGTTCAGCCTAGAGAAGAGGAGGCTCAGGGGTGACCTTATTGCTCTGTATAAGTACATTAAAGGAGGCTGTAGCGAGGTGGGGGTTGGCCTGTTCTCCCATGTGCCTGGTGACAGGACGAGGGGGAATGGGCTAAAGTTACGCCAGGGGAGTTTTAGGTTAGATGTTAGGAAGAATTTCTTTACTGAAAGGGTTGTAAGGCACTGGAACGGGCTGCCCAGGGAGGTGGTGGAGTCACCATCCCTGGAAGTCTTCAAAAGATGTTTAGATGTAGAGCTCAGGGATATGGTTTAGTGGGGACTGTTAGTGTTAGGTTAGAGGTTGGACTCGATGATCTTGAGGTCTCTTCCAACCTAGAAATTCTGTGATTCTGTGATAATTTCATATAATGGCTTTCCTCTTCAATGTGAGTTTGTGAACACTGTACTGAAAGCTGACTCTCAAAAATAGAAAGTCTGAAATGCAAAAATCACTAGGAATGAGTGTTATCTAAAGCAGTAAACTGAAAGACTATCACACAATAATTTAATTTTAGCATTAGATTATTGACTGAAATATATTGGCATTTCTCTATTAATTCTAATGAAGCTCTCCTAGTTGACATTAATAGATGATCTGATTTGTAGGTGAAAAAACCTACCATCAATCTCAATTTTTTTCTTTAGTTGTATGAATTTCCTTCTAAATAAGGTGGTTAATGATTTGGGAGGGTTTGTTGTTGTTATTTTGTCTTTTGTCACAAACAGAAAAAAAGTCATCAAAATGATGCCGGATGCTTTAGTCCTGTAACTCTCATCTAATAAAACAAAACAAATCCTGTGCACTGTTTTATATATGAAAATAATATTCACCCACTGTCAGCATTAGTTGTTTTCTACGTCTTTTTCCAATATAATGGGAATTAAAATAGTAACACCACAGACTGAAAATTAGTCAATTTGAATATAAAGTGCCATTCATATACCATTCATTCATCACTGTAAGTAAACTAATAAATTTACAAAAGCCAAGGAAAGCACAGCATAATGGTACCTGAGGAACATAGTTATATGCAGCTTCCACAAGGTACTGCTGTAGGCCTCTGTCTTGTTTAGTTAATGTGACAGCCACTCTTGAAGGTCCAGCAAGAGGATAAAGCAAAGCACTAGCTGGGTCAGGATATGACATTTCAGAACACAGCCGCTAACCAATAAACTCAGACACTAGTGGAAAAAAACAGTTGAACACTCAGCTAGAACACCAAGCAAAGAAAACATACAAATAAATATTGCACATTGAGCACTGAAGAACCCCCTAGAAGTAATATGGTAAAGAAGAAATTCTAATGAATAAAACATCTGTTGTGGATATTTCAGAATGATCAAGATTTCTCAGACAAACTTGATAGCTAGACCTACCTTCCTTCCCAGTACAAGATCTGCTTTCCATGTGGTCTTGGAAAATATCAAAACGTTCAGTCTCATCCACCATTGTGAAGAAGAGTTTAGAGCTACAACCAAGAATTTCAAACAGTCACTTAAAACCAATTATGCTAAAGCTACAACAATATATAAACAGAATTCTTACATTTCATCTTGTACCACATGAGAAACACAAGAAAAATCAAATTCTACTAAGCTCAGTCTACATTTCCACTAATTAGCACTGATTTTTATCCACAATTTCCATGTTTAATTTCTTACTATCATGAGATCCTTCTGTAGGATTCTTTGTCTTTTTACAGTCACAATTAGAGCTCTCTGTTCTGAGCAATTTGGTATGGTCAGCTTATTGCAAATCCATTTACCTTCTGGCTTCTAGATTATTTTTTTTTTAATTATTATTTTTTTTTCCCCTTAGGGTACGAATGGACATGGGATTTTGTTCCAGTCTTGAAGTTCTTTCAGAACTTTACTGAACTGCTAGTACAAGAACCACGGCATCTGTCCTTGTTGGGAGAAAGAGGGTTAGTGAAATATCCAGTAGGCTCTACACACAGGCTTTTGTTCAAATAATGGACAAAACAGGTTTGTAGTTACTTTGACTTTTACTCTTGTGGACTGTCATTCATCCTAGCTGACAGAAACAGAATTATATCAGTAAGTTTCCAGCAGTCCTAAAGAAATCAATGGTTTACATTTAAACTAAACTCCACAGTTTTTCCTGAACTGCGTATCCTGTAGTACTGCAATGTCCAAAATTAAAATAAGCACAAAGGAATAACAATCCACATACTGAAAATACTTCATGATTCCATAGTCATGCCTAAGAGCCATGCAGTTTACGTGTGGTTTTCAATGTCATCACACTGATGACCTCAGTGCCTTCTAGCTGAACTTCTAACAAAGGTATAAGTCCAAAGAAAAACCAAGAGCCTAAAAGCGCGGCTTGCATTAGCACAAATCATTGATTTGCTTAACATCTGTCAGTTGTGGTAGTATGTATTTGACAACGTAACCTTTACTTAACATTAAAGAACCTAAGTAAAAACTCGTCAGAAGTGCATGAGCACATCTTATTAGTACAATATTTCAAATTACTCAAGTGTTTTGCTAAATATTATTTTACACCTGTGTTTGGTAAATCTGTAGAAGAAGTATTGCTAAGGTTTCTCTCCACCACTTCAATGCCCTGAACTAGACTGCTTTAAGACTAAGGTTCCAAAAAGAGCACTGATGTTCAGTAGGAAAAAACTGAGCAGTATGGAAAAAAATAATTTACATCTTTTTATCACAAGATTTTGATTTGAACATTTTACTTCAGTGGAAGGATCAATGTTTTTTTGTCAAAACAATGTAAAACACATAATTATTTCCCCTTCCTTTTCTTCTGAATAGTGGATTTGGACTAAGAGTCAGACCAAAACAGTTTGCTGACAGAATATATTTCTGCTCTCTTAATAAGCCTGCCAGTAAAGCTCTGATTCAAGAAAGTTACCATGGTTACTACTTTAGAAAGATGACCTTGCTTACCTGAAATTAATTATCTCCATAGATTCTTCTGGGGTGTTCAAAACAATTTTGAGCTCTTGCCCCTTTTTAACCTGGATTCCCCCATCAAGACTAGTAGATGTCCTTATTCCTGTTAACCAGCTTAGGCCAGCTTGTCCAACAGTCCCCACAGTTCCCATTTGAACAGAAATCTGGATAAAGGCACTGTTGAAAAATTCAGGTATACATCCTTCTATGAAGAGCACTTTATTTTTAAAGCACTTAATCTAAACCATAGTCTTCTTATCCTCTTCAGTATATACATAGTGTTTGGTGGTATAGACTGTATATTCTAGCATTAAAATAATAATGAGTATTTTGTTTCAGGAAATAACTTAAGATATTGTGTGTACACAGACACACACTTTCTAAGAAGAACAACAGTAAAATTAAGTGTTGTAAGAGATATGTCCTAAAGGATTTGAACCCAGACTTCAGCATGAAATATCAAGTAAGAGGAGTGATTTGGACTAAGTGGTTTGGTGTAAGTTTATCTTTTGTATATATATATATTTTATATTTACCTATCTATATTTATACATATTATGCTGCCCATAGTGAAATTTAGTAAACATATTCAGTATGCACAAAAAACTACAATAGTCAGATAAGGAAATGTAGGGTTAAATCATCCAATTGGTTCTTGATCCATAAGCTGTAACTGTATATTTGGTCCTGAGAAAAATTCTAGATGCTATCCCTGTAGCAGGTAAAGCATACAGGTCATCTGCATGCAAACATTTAGGAATTTGATTTAGAGGTAGGAAGAATGGTCAGCTTGAAACAGATCTGGAAAAGCACAGCAATAAAGTTCAAAATCAGATTGTCAGGATAGAAAATCACAACTGCCCTTATTGCATTGAAACCACCCAGCAATATAAGATTGACTGTTCAAGATCTTCAAGAATTTCCTAATTGATTACAATGACATTCATACAGAACTTTCAGGTCAGGAACTAGTACTTAAAACCAGTAATATGTGGAAGTGACATGCATCTGCAGCAACTATTACCTTGGCTTGATATTGATATGGCTTGATGTCATTTACAAAGAAATTTGACCGTTCTTTGAAGTCTGCTTTGCCTTTCATTTTAACATTGATAGCAGCAGAGGCATTGATTGCCAGTTGAACAGGAAAGCCTGAAATTACTGGAAACTGCAATTCTTCCGTGGCTAAACTAACCCTTTTATTAAGCTGGATCTCTTGTCCCTGTAGTGGAAAGACAAACAAACAAAAAACATACATGCATGCAAAATCCCAGAATTCTATTTTGCATAATAAAGCCAAGATGCACATTTTTTTCCAGACATAACTACCCAATGCATTTCTCTGCTGTGAAATTGTTTTAAACTGAACTGATACTGGAAACTAGGTAGAAAGCAGCCCAAGGCCAGCATCTGGTCAGGGCATGGGTTCACTACTAATTCTATCCTGTTTAAAGAAATAATTTTCTATTTAAACGCAGATGGTTTTGAACAGCAGAAACAAGAGGTAAGAACCATTAGACAGCAGAACAAATCCTTGCCTAATTAATCATATACAGTTTAAACCCAATATATACTAGTGCCTTTTAGAGCTCAATTTAGAGAAACAATGTGTAATATGTTGTATCTTTCATGTATACATCAGAAAGTAGTTTCTAAAAGCATTTACTTTCAAATTAAAAAAGGTTCCTTTTACCTTCAGAAGTTTGACAGCAAGTTCAGCCAGATTTAAAGAATAATGTTTCATTTGCTTTTTTAAATCTTCACAATACAAAAAGCTACCTTCATTTCCAAAGATTTTCATGCTTAGCTTGCATTTCATCTCCTCCTTTCTCACCTTTCTCTCAGTGAACTGACATGATAAATAAATCAGGAAGAGAAGGATGTTTATATTAAATTTCTTTCAAGCCTATAATAAACAATTCTTCAGTACAGGCTAGGCTAGTAGTAAGCAGACATTGGCTGCCTTTTATAAATATTTCAAGCCCATTTGAGACCCTTGATTCATACCTGCTCTTTCCAGCTAAATCTCGGCTCTATACAACACAAGCTGACTTCCATTATGAACACAGGTAGCACTAGTCCTAAGATGACTGAACATAATAATAAGTATTGCAGTACTTGAACACTTGAAACTTTGAAAAAATACCAGGGAATACAATCTCAGTTAATACACCATTATGAGCAACATGATTGCTAAATAAACTAAGAGAATAAAAAAAATAAAATCATTTTCCCTCCATAGGAATTAATACAACAGGAACACAACATGAACATGAGATTGCACTGTAAGAAGAAACTCTAAGAAGATGAATCCTAAAAGGACAGATGGTCTAAGACAAACTAAAGAAATCACAGCCCCCAAGTTTTCCAAAAAATACATCAACAATTGAAGTAAATTTCCAAATCTTCCCTGTAATAAACATAGCTCTCTCCAAATATTAGTTGTTCATGAGTTATTGCACAAAGGGTCAATGTAACATCTGACACAAACTGGGAATTCAAATCACAAACAACATGACTCAGGAATCAAGCAACTGTATAAAGTGCGACAGAAGTCAATAGCCCAAAGGACATCAGTAAAAAGACAATCAGTACTCAAATAGTAAGATGAAGCCCAAAACACAGACAATACATTCCTCTGGCTGAGAGTCACTGTTTTGAGACAATAATACAATCTGAAAAAATGAAGATATGGCCCTTTGTGCTTTGTATATTATACATTTGTTAAATGTTGTATGAATGGAAAAGGGTATGTATGCTTTTTGCAAGGGAGGCATGTTAATACAAAACAAACGTTCAGTTCTAGATGGGGACCTATGGTTAACTGGGTAATGTTATGAATTTTTCCAAGTCATGACACTGTCAATTACCTTCTTCACTAACTCACTCATCTTGCTATACTTTTGATGTGGCCAATTCTGGTTAGCTTTTCTCAACTTTGGCTTGCCAGCCATAGTTACAAGATGATCAGCAGGACTATATTGCTTAAAAGTCAGCTTCCTCTGCTTGACTTTTCCTGTTGTTTGCACAGGGTGTCCTGACTTGTGGTTTCTTTCGTTGGTGTTTGCAAAAAAATTGTCACCAAAAGTATCAAACTTCTGCCCAAAAATCTGCATGAGAGCTTCAGCATTCTCTAACCATACACCAACCTACAGGGAAGCATACAGCATTCAAAGACTGAAAATGAGATGCATAAGCGATGTACAGGCAGAAACATGACTAAAAATATATCAAGATTAAATATTTAGGTTTTTGTACAAACAAGAATTTTCCATACAAAGTCACTGGGGTCTATAAAGTGTCTTACCTCTTTTAGCATCCAATACTGGATATTTCAGTACTAAATCTTACTAGCAAAAACACTTCAGTTTGTTGACTATGTGAAGCTCAGTACATAATAAAAATCATTTTGTATTCAGATACTTGTTCATTTACACCATGACAGGACAGTTAGCTACTCCTATTTTATCACTTTGCAAACAGTAATTTGGTTGTTATGACAAAAAAAATACCAATTTTCTGCTCCTGAAACAAAATTCTGCTTGCAAGTTTGACTAAAATAGTATTACTAACACATACAAATCCAGGGAATATGCAAGTTTCACTTCAAATCTGAAGGTTAAATTAAATTCTCTCTTGTGTACACATTTTTAATTGCAATAGAAGAGTCCACATGCCAAACATTCCTTTCTCTTAGAGACACAGTTAAAGATGACAAGGTTGCAGGCAGGCCATTTAAATATCCCAGCCATAGTATGGCCAGTGGGACCAGAACAGTTATTTCACTTTGAAATATAAAACTCTTTATCTCTTGTATTAATGGAGTGGCATATCCAAGCTAATGCATTTTTCATTGTAAATCAACTAGATGATTCTTACCATCCTAAACAGGAGCTAAGACAAGTGTTTCAGAAAGCGACAGTACTGGCTTTCATCTTTTATTTGAATCAACAACAACTGAATATAACTCAATTAGCATACATACTGGTATACAGTACTATCAGAGCGAGTGGGTTTATTGTAACCAAGTCCATTATGCAAAGGAGTCATGAGTCTGAAGGCAACTTTGCTGCAGCAATGAAAACCATAGCTTGCTAAAGGAACTGTAATGGGAAAACAGAAAATATTTTGTACTTCAATACACCAAGTGTCCCTTGAGTAGAGGGATAAAAAAAATTCCCAGAACTTGCCTCCAGTAGATTTATAGCCTGCCCCATAAGGTGAACAGTCAAATTTGTCATGACTGATCGTGGTACAAAAAATTCAGGAGAAAAGACCACTGATGCTTCCATATTTGCACCTGCACCAGCTGCAATATAAAATATCAGATGTCAGTCAGAGATGAGCTATTCTCATATACTTTTCAAATCTTATCATGCTTTGGGAAATTGCAACTCTGTCCTTTAAAATGGTGGTGAGTAAAACATTTGAACAGCAGGAGAAATTATTTAACTCTAGTATAACAAAGATTTTAATTGACATGTCTGAAAGCCTATCATCTAACCTTAAAAAAAAAAAAAAAACAATTAGAACACATATCTCACACAACTATGTTGGAAGAGATAGATGAATCATATTGTTAGTCTGAAAAATATTCTCTAGATTTTTCCCTGAAAACAAAGAATGAATAGATAATAAAACAGGAAGGAATCTGAGTTTTATAAAAAGAATAAGACACGTATCAGAAGAAAAAACACATCCCAATGCTCTGTTGCTGCAGAGGAAGCTCACTAAGGAATCAAAAGTTGGTGTTTATAAAAATTGTTTTAAAATAAATAAATAAAGAACACCACATTGGTTCTTATTCTCCTCTCTCACTAACCATGTGCACAAAATTGCATGGTATCTGGCTTACTGGAATTACAATTGATAGTAGTAATAGTCCAATTAAGGTCAGAGCAGAATCAAGCCTCCATTTGCGTACTGGATTCCATTATGTCTTAGAAATTAAAAATCTCCACACCAAGGTGTAAAGAAAGGTGTAAAGACATGTGGGATTTCAATAGTTCATATGCTTCAAAGCATCAAGTTCTAAAACGCCACATACCTGATTGGAATGTGACATCTGAATATGAGGAGTATTTCCATGTCTCCCAGTCAAAATCTCTGTTTAGGATATCATTGGGAATAGAATCTCGAAGGTGTTTCTTCAGTGGATCATCTGTCTCCAGGAGCTGAGAGAGATGACTCCAAACAAAGGAACCCACTTAAATTAGAAAAATAAAAGCATTTGGGAACCAGAGAAAAAATAAAACTGTTCTTAAGACTGATACAGTCTTTTTTTTATTATTTGTACTACAATTAATCCTAAATAATTCCCCTGATCACAAGAGCATTCACTCATTTTCAGCACCTATCTTTGCCATAGTCAGCTTATTTAGATACTGTCTTACTGTTTTCCAGTATGGAATGTAATTGGCCTTTCACTCCTTAATTTCACTTATGCCTCTCAGTTAACTAAGCAAGCAAGCAAGAAATGTTAAGATACTTATTTGCTGTTTGCAAAGGGTCTTCTATACTAAATTCAAATGAGTGCTGAAAAAAAAAGATGCAATACATACAAAAATTAGAGGCAGGCTGTGCTGCTCAAATAATTTAGGACTGTTTCTGTCCCTTTTTCAAAGAACAAATGCAACAGAATTATTTGAAATATGGTTTTACACTCTCACTTTGGCAGTAATGCTCATTTTGTTCTAGCAAATCACTGACCCAGTGTGCAGAAACAAGAAAACTAAATCTGGGATAGACAGCAAGCACATGAAAATCTTAAACTAACAGATAAAAACTACAGGCAGCAGTAAACAAAGCCTTTTAATGCCAAGCATTAAGCAACTTTAAATATAGGGAAATCTAGTTATCAGATTCCCTACATAAACTTTGGCAAGTGATAACCAAGTACCCTGAGGTTTATAATGGAATTGCAGGTGAATTTGTAAGAGAAAATTGGCAAGAAAGTTTCTTTGTATAGAGCAAACAAATTAAAATACGAAGACTCCTTCTACAATGTGCAATGCAGGATATTTCCGAAAAACACTTAGGGGAAAAAAAAAAAAAAAAAGCACATACATTTACACAATTGTGATTTAGATTATAGTCCATATCTTCAGGTGAGCACAATACTGAGCCTAAACTAATAATCCCTGCAGGATTTACTGGTCTGGACACAACATCCAGATAAAATGGATACACAGCTTCATGTTCAGAGCTGGCTAGGGTCCAGGCAGCAAACAGAGCCTGCTTTCATCTGCTTGAAAACTGCCTTAAAAACCCTTTGATGTTTTTGACAGATTTAAAAGCCAAAGACTAGTCTAAAGTTATTCTTCATTGTATGTGTTGAAACTATTGAGAAAAAAATCCCTTCTTCATACAAAATATGGGACTATTTTAAATAATCCCTGTGCATTGGTAATAAAGTGCTGGTAGGATTCTTTACTTTTATAGAACCTAAAGTTTGATTTCATACTAGACCAAACAGCTTCTCCTTCAGATAAGCTATTTACATAAAAATACTATTTTTAAATATAGCATAGAAGATTTTGTACTTGGCATCAGTTCTCTATTCAGTCTCTCATGTCAGTAATCTGTCTCAGATTAGGCAATAATCAGTCACACAACCAGACAAGCAGGCAGCATTAATGAGAATGAACTATGAATGATTAAGAGGTTATTAACTGTGTTCATTATTTCCCCAAACAGCTGTTGCACTGTTGCCCAGCTATTATATATTTGGATATATGATTAATGCCACTCAAAAAAATCATTTTCAGAACATTTCTAACCAAATATGTCCCAGTTGCCACATTTTCATTTTTCTTGTGTTATAAACAGTTTCTTGACACCATTTTTTTTATTTTTTTTTTTTTTTATTTTTTTGCCATTAGATCCACAGTTCTCAAACTGTGATCCTTAGAATACTATTGGTTGACCTGAAGAACTACTGCTGGCACAGTGATGGAGCATCTATTATTAACTGCAGGGAAGCCTGAAAGTTTCTAGGCATTTTAAGATGAAAATCAGCAGGACTTTCTTTGCTGTCTTGGGATCTGCTAAAGATAGCATTGTCTAATGCTATCTTTAAACTGCTGTCAATATTAAAACCATACCAAAACACACAAAATAACTGCAAATGAGGACAAGACCAAACAAAGACAATGGCAATAAATATTATATATGGTAAATTAATAGGAAATATGAGACTTAGAGGCATTAAAAATATAATTCAGAAATAGTTTAATTAATACCTGCAGCTTGCAATTTTTTTTTCTGCCATTTGCTTCTTTCACAACTTAATAAAATGTAATTTGTAGTTCTTCATTTGTATCTGGGATGCACTAAACATCAGAGAAGTTCCATGCATCTCTTTATCAGCATTAAGTTAATGAAATGGTGCCAATAGTTACTATTGCTAAAATAAATTCACAAAGCTCAAATAACAGCATCATAATGTTAATACAAAATGGGACAGCCATAAAAACAATCTTTTAAAAACAACCTACCCAGTAGTGAAATTAAATAAACATTGAAATAGATTGGTACACATTAGACCTGTAAAGTTAACGTTATCACTGAAGAATTCCTAATATTCCAGTTGGTGCTTTGCTAACCTTGACTGGAAGTTTCTTTTAGCAAACTCTTTTGTACTTGTTTAAGCAACTCTTCATTTGGACATTTCATTGCTATATAGTAAGAAGCAATCCTTATTTCCACATTTTCACTGGCTGCTTGATACAGCTCAAGTAATACAGCATTCTAAGAGAAAAAGAAAGACAAAAAGATTACAAAAAAAAAAAAAAAAAAAAAAAAAAGGAGAGAATGAACGATACAGCTATTACATAAAGTTATTATATAATGAGTTATTATATATAAAGTTATTAAGTTTTTAACCATTAACCCACATAGACATAAGCCACACAACATTATCTCTGTCACTAGATATGATACCTCAGCTATTGCAAAACCTACCATAGGTCCAATTTTAAGGTGGCCATACCAACCTTTCCAACAGCAAAGAAGCTCTGCTGAAAGAAGCATTTAGATTTGTTTCTTGTCTGCTTGCATGTTTCTTACCTATTAGAGAAAGTCCAAACTCTGCAACTGTACCATGATGCCACCTGGCAATAAATTACTTACCCTAACAGAACAGGGAATGTGTCTGAATGCCTGGATAGCAGGTAGACAAATTTCAGTTGGATTGCTTTGGAGGGAAGCACACAGGCTCAAAACAGGAGCAAGTGAAGCTGCTGCCATTCCTGCATTTCCAATAGCTTTTAGAACCAGCTGCATCTGTAAATACAAAGTAGAACATAAATAAATCTCCATATCTTGTCAGCTGTACATGAAAACTTATTGCATTAACATTTACTTTGCAAAAATCTCTGTTTAAAATAACTGCTGCTCATATGGGAGGTTTCCTTGCAGACCCTACTGTAACAGCTAAACTCTGGCTTTAAAGTGTGAACAAGACCTTTTATGAATATGGACTGGGACTGGTGTCCTAAAGTCATGTAACACAAGTAAAATCTGGCTTAGACCTGGTGAAATAGCACATTCAAACCTACCAACCAACCAACCTGCATTGCAGTGGGAAAGCAGAAGTCATGGACTTGATATACACTAAAAGTTTTTCAAGTTCAAATATCTTTTAGTGATCTAACATGGAGTTCAGGAAACTGTACTGGGTAATAACTGATTTAAAAGAATAACTCATTACCGGATGCCATATGTTACCATATATTTTGGCTAAACATACAGGAAACCTGTGCCATTTCAGAATCCAGAAAGTATATTAATTGCTGGCAATCTGATTTTTTAGCTAAAAGGTCTGTACTGAAGTCTAGAGCTTTAAAGCCTAGGGAGTTCTACATGTACATGTATGTAATATGGGGCCTATCTTTTCACCAACAGTCCCCTGGAAATCACATTGAAGCCAACACAGTGAAAATGTTCAAAAATCTTCCATAACAGTACGGGTCAAAGACTCCTTTCACTGTTGGTTTGAAAGCTCAGGTGGCAGGTCTCTCCTGTAGTGCTCAGCATTTTCAGAAAAGTTGTCCTCATCAGAGATACCTATGCATGTCACTGCAACATGCTGCTGAGTTTTAAGAGGCTCCACTTCAACTCCCAGTTCTGATTCTCTAATCTCTTAGCTAATTTTAATGAGATTTGTTGGAAGACAAATGAGTAAAAATCACAGACTTTCCCATTACACCCTCCCAAAACCACAATTTGCTTACAGACAGTGACATTGTGACTTGATAAAAATTATTAGCCAATGACATCATAGCCAACAACTGTACATGATTCGATGTCCAAAGGAAGTCACCAAAGAATAGGAAACTCTCATCATCATGCCACTTTACAGGGGAGTGATGGGTGTTCTTCCATATCTCAAGTGATGAAGTTTGCTTCATGACTTCAAGAAAAGACCCAAGACTTTTCCTTCTTTAAATACACATGAATGTCTGTGTTGATCGGTCAGAAATAATTGTTGGATTACAGGATTATATCTGCTCATACTATTCAAGGATATTCATCAAAAAAACTTGTATTCATGACTTTCTGGGAACCCACTGAATACTATTTCCATCAAATATATTCTAGATCATAACAGCAATGTGGTAAAGCATTATACCACATGCTGGTATCTATATGATCGATACCTGGCTCAAACCTTCTGAATCTTGCACGGTACAGTTTCCTCCCAAAAATTCTCCAAGTGTCCTCATCATACTCTGCACAGCAGGCACACCATCACAAGAGCTGTGAGCTGAACAAAACCGATGTAAGAGAGCAGTCACTCCTAAGAAGCAGCTCTGGCTTGCTCCGGATGACTTCAGCAAAGGCTGTAAACAAGCATGAATAAAAACAGGCTGCATCAGAAAAGTCTTCCTTATAATTACTATAACACACAAGAGAAACTGGATGTATCCAGAGTTTTACATACTAAAACTCAATCTCAACAATGCATGTTTTCAAACAGCCCTTTAAGGAATAAAAGGGAAAAAGGGGGGTAAGGGGGAACAGACTACCCTGCAGAGAAATAATGGAAAATTCTTCCACCTTCACATGTAAACAGAAGGGCTAAGGTAATGTCAGTATGACACAGACCTCAGTTCTTTCCACAAGAAATCATGCCCTGTGTGCTCAGGAAAGAGTAAGAAAACAAATCTAAACTAGTTTCCAGGATGCTCAAAATGATGAATTGAGTATCCCCGATGTGACACACAAGTAATTTAGAAGAGGATGTAAAAACTAGCATTAAAATGTTTAAGGAAGAACAACTACGCAATATGCTGTGCCTTGATGAAGACTTCCATAAATAATTATTTTTAATACTCTTGTACTATTTGTAAATAATTAGAAGATAATTATTTGTGATTGCTAGTTACCAAGTCCAACAGAAGAGTATTTGAAACCATCTATGAAATCTAACGATGTGTTTATAGTTGTAGCACATGCTTTTGAAACTGGTAACCTGCATACAGCATCCATGAATGGTAGATTAGCCTGACTGGATATTTATGGATCTCATAGTTACGTATCTTTTCCAAGGTCCAAGTCTTGTAACTGTAATCAATGCTCTAACATTTGCATTCAACGGGGATGATCAGTTACTATGCTTTACTGCAGAGCATTTGTGACATTCATGCCTGTCATACACGTATTTTGGGCTTTCTTATCCTTAGAGCTGGCCAAAAACTCAGTTCCAGTTTATCAATATCAAAATATTGATATTTTAAATATCATTTACATTCCAAATCGGAGCCACATCCATGGACAGTCTCCTGTTTTCCTAAAATTTACATGAAAAGGAGGGTGGAGGACAAAGGAAAACCTATGTTTATTGCAGAACCTGCCAAATTTCATACAATTTTAGTGATTTTATATTTTACATTAGCTCACAACATGCCATCTGTCGTTGTACAAAAGGTACATGGTTAATATATACATCTTACCTAGCAGCCAGACTCTTTTCAAACAAATAATAATAACAAATAAGTTCTATCTGGTGAAAGAGGCTTGTTTCTTTTGCTCACCACAACCAAAGCTGTTCCCGTCTGCACGTTATGCAGTAACAGCCTATCAGCTTTTCAAATTTCTGTCCAATTTCTTGTCTTAATAGAAGGCTACAAGCTGCCGTGACAGCATGTCTAGGCAGCAAATTGAGGGCAGCTGCTATAATCCCAAGTGGAAAAGAAGAGCTAACAGCAGGAAACAGAGAAGAGGAGATGAAGAAATGAAAAGTGAAGAGCTGCACAACAGAGAAATAAGTACCACAATCACAGAAAAATGAAAGTCACCGGAATGAAGGAGAAAACAGAAATTTTACAGAGGGAAAGGTGGGCCATGTACATGTAAAACTATTAAAAGTTCATGCTTGCTTTGGTGGTGCCTGAGGATATGATGTAACAAAGGTAAATGCACAGAGTGAGCAGATCTGTGATTTTAGGCACTGTTCATTATTGTAACACACAGCAAAATCACACTAAGTTAAGTATTTGAGGATAGTTGCACCATTTATTACTGCAGTATGGCAGTTGCTAGTGCGGTGTATTCTTCAAGGCTACTACTGAATTTTTCCACTGGTATAGTGTGTATATATATATATATAAGGATGAACTTTAGAGTGTATGTGTACACATAATATAAAAAATATTTCAATGGCAAAGGCAGCAGGCTAGCATTTAACTAACACATTTGGATAAGTAAACTTCTGCTGCTGTATGCAATCAACCACATAAGTCATAAAGGGAACTGAAGGATCAATGCCCTTGAGGCAACCTATGCTGGGTTTATTCCTTGCTTAATACTAAAACCATCATCAGTATATATTTTCTCTAAATCCCACCTAAAAACTTAGCAAAAAGCACTGACAACTTAGTAAATTCACCCATTTTAAAGTGAAAATAATTATATTTATCCCATAAACCTGCAAATGCCAAATTTCTATATCCTATCCTCACACAGACCTTACATTGAACTTTAAAACTAATTAGCCCAGACTCTAGAGTCCACAGGGTAGTTCATACACTTTTGTTTTGCTTTGTTTTTGCTTCTTAAGTCTCTAGACTACAAATGTACATCAAGCTCCAGTGACCAAACAGGACTTGATCATCTTTTGAAAATTCAATTAAAATAACCAGTACTTTCACCACATTGCTCAAACAATGCCTGCAGATGGAGATTTGTGTAAATCTGTGAAAAAGACTGTTACTGTGAAATACAAAAATTGTGAAACAACTAGATTGATGATAAACGTTAAAAAAAAAAAAAAAAATAGAAAAAACTGGTCTGCTCACAGCAAGAGATTCAATCATGCCTGAGGTGGGCTTAGGAATGAATGAAAATGACCATAAGAAATATTCCATTTTGTCTTCTTCAACTTCTCTGGAAGCTATAATTTCTTTCATTAGGATAACGCATGCTTCCGTAGCACAAGATGGGAGAGCATCTATTAAAGGCTGCCTGTAACACAAGAAAAAAGTACAGCAAATCTAAGATGACCAGAATACTCAAGAATAAAAGAACGAACACATTGAGGTTGGTTCTTTCAAAGTAAATAAAAGTCCACTCCACTGGCAAGTTCCATAGAAATCTCCATTTTCATTTGGATTTGTGACCGTAAGGAAATAAGCTTCAGCCAAGATATGATTAAATGTTTTGGTGTTTCAGTAAGTCTTTGTAACCAGGATTCTAAGCAAAATATTTGGTTGCTTTCTCTGAAAACTAATTTAAAAGACGTCCAAAGACATCCAAAATTCTGGAGACTAAAATATCTTAAAGTAATAATTTTATATTATTTTTTTTCTTTTTCTTTTGTTTCACCAATACCAAATGAAAATATTTGAATTAACTTTTACTGAATTAACTTTATTTTTACCTTCCTGTACCGTCTTATACCTTATCTAAGTGGAAAGATTACACCAGCATGACAGACAATCAGACAATACACATTTCAGCTCTTAGGAGTCCTTCTGTAAAACTTCTGCACCTACCTCCTGTACTGGTGGATGAACACACATTTACATTAACTAGGAAGCAGTTAAACTGAACTGTGTAAAAGCACTTGTATTGGAAAAAGAGAGTAGTCTATATGGAATTCTTCTTAGTTCCTAAAACTAGTGACTTTGTCCTGAGTAAGTTAGTCTAAAGTTAATACAGAAAGAGGCAGAGTAGTTCAGATTGCTCTCTAATATATATTAACATGACTGTTTCTCAGAAGATGAGAACAAACCTAAGCCAAACCAAAATCTATCCCTTTTGTGTTAAGTAAATATTAAAATATTGTTACAAACAAAATATTGTTAAAAAAGCCTGGCATCAGGTGAGATGATCTTGAGGTCTCTTCCAACCTAGAAATTCTGTGATTCTGTGATTTCATACTGAAACCAGTAAAAAAACTTATCTCTTTGTATTCACTTTTCAGGACATTGATTTCAGAAGAAGAAAGAAATTGTATTGATTTTAATAATACTAGATTAGTATTCCTGAAAGTGTCAAACCACTGGATCACAATTACTCCTGACCACAAAGGAGTGGGGACCGTGAACTTCAATTTGGCAGTTCAATATCAGTATAAAGCATCCTGAGACCAGGCTGCTACTGAAAGACATGGTTTCACCAGGTCTGTAACTCCTAGCCAAGCCTTTGTCTCCTCTCCTCAGCCAGTACTAAGGGCACTAAAGGTACTAATCCAGGTAAGCTTTTTTTTGTGACAAATGGCAGTAGTTTTTCACAACCATCAGCACTAATTTACAGCTAAGCCATGACTCAAGTTTCCTGTTCACATTTTTCCTGAAACAGGAAATCTGTCTTTTGAAATATGCACGGGACAGGAAAGTCTATTTTGTATACAATGTTAATTTGGTAAGGAAGAATATCATGTCTGTCACATAAACAAGATCTGCAATACACATTTAAAGTACTCCAAATTTAAATCCAACAGTTGGACATGGGTTTAGATCATTAATCCATTTAAAATATTTACAAAACATTTCTCTGATAAATGTGTATATTTAATTAAGTTATTAAAGGGGTCTTACCAGTTGTCTCTGCACTTAAACGAAGATCTTTGCTTTGTTTTTAAGGCTTCAAGAGAAAGATGTCGAAGGTCAAACACGAGAGTCATGAAAAGGTCCTCAGTCTGCAAGACAGCACAAGAATAAAGGTAGTATTACTGCTGTGCAGAAACCAGCTTTAGATAACGGAACACAAGAAGAGACTTTGGGTTGTGGCAGCATTGCTGCTAATTTTCGACATAATCTAAGAGCCAAGACCCCTCTTTTCTGCTTGCCCCTGTCTTCCTTCCCTCCCAACTTTTCTCTGGGGGCTGCAAACATCTAAGGAGAAGGGCTTTCACTTAGGATACCACTCAGTCCCTCAAGCAACAGTGATCAGTGACCACTAAGCACACCACTTCCAAACAAATGAATAACAATCTGGAAGAGAAGACTGTAATCTTCTCTGACTTTGTGAGATCCTGGTGCATGACCAGAACAGTTGACGTAACTATGACAAAATGAAACAAACAGTCAAGCTAACTTTATTTTAATCTGAAATTTATGAGAAAGATCATTTAACTGAAGGGGGACCAACACTTAAAAGTTTTGCTTAAGTGTCTCTGGCTAATATTTGTGTGACAATATCCCATCTTAATGGGGAAAAGCAAAGACATAACTGCTCTCTTCTCTGCTGAATTGCTACTACATACACCTGCTATTTTACCTGCAGGACATTATTCTCATGCACTTGTCAGTGTACATAAATCCTTTTCTTTTGCATATACACTATTCATCACATTGTTATTTTGGTCTCAGTAGAAGCTTTTGGTACAGCAAGAAAAGCATTTAAAGGCTAAATAACATGTAGATATGTTCCTCTGAGACCTGATCTAAAGTTCAAGATGGGAGATAAGTCTCATTACTTGAAAAATTAGGAGAATGTTAAATACAGTAACTTATATGTTCACTTTAATCTAACTTCACAGTGTGCAAGCTTTAATCATGCTCCACATCATGAGGATTCACTTCAACTGTTTATTCACTTCAGATGTGAAAGGTTTAGATACAGCTCTACTGCACAGGTTCCAATGAAAAAATTTTTCTTTGTGTAAATATCATACAAACAGTGTGAATTCCACTAAGTCACAGTTCCAAAGGTCTGGGGGGAGACCTATTTGGGCCTCTTGACCTTCCTCTCAGGAGCTGCTTCCAAAAGTAATAAAAAATTGGAATAACTCAATGCCAACATTTAATTTTCATTTAAGACTGCCAAAACATTTTCAGTAAAAAGAATTTATCTTTCAGTAAGAAGACAGAGTAATCTCTTACTGTGTTGTTTGATAGGCTAAGGAAATCATTTTTCAGATCCAATATAAATATTGTTTATGCTTCTGTTCTTTTGGGACTTCTTTTCTTTTCAGCAGTAATGTATTGATTTCATCAAAATGACATTTATTGTTGTACATGAAACACTTCGTAGGATTTAATTTGGATGACATTTATAATTCCTAGCTAAAATCCAGCTAGATAAACATATATTCCAGCATTAGCTCTAAGGTCCACTTTAAAAACAAATTACTGAGCCCTGAGAACCATGGAGCTGGGGAAACAGATTACATTTCACAGTCTGTAAAATTCAGAAAACTTTGTTTAATGAAGTTCTTCAAAAGTATGTGTTAAATTCAGGCCTTATGTCCATTTTTATACACGTAAGCACACCATGGCAGTCTGAAGGGGGGAGCTAAGGAGGTGCATGGCCTCGCGGACTCCATCACAAGGAGCTGCGCGTGCAGCTGCTGCCGGGAATAGGCCATGTTGGGCCTGGCTCAGGTGGCCGATCAGCACAGTCCCTGTACCGTTTCCAGACTAATATATTTTGAGGCAACATGATTTTAGACTGTAGACAAACTTCATTCAGTTTCATACCTGCTGACAAGACCAACTCTAATCTAATTAGACATCTAGACTAATAGACCCAGGACAAAATTTAGCAGGGAAACAACTATTTTTATTTCCTAACAAAATAAAGCTTTGGAATGAACTGCCTGCTGAAGTAGGCTGTTTGTACTTTTTAAGGTAAGTTTTACTGAAATTGGGATGTCAGAGAAACAATAATCTCATTGTAAATTCCTCTATTTGCATTTTCAGAACCAGAAATTACATGCTAATTTGGCTACCACTCACAAGCCTAAATGAAGTATAAAGAAGCCCGGCTTTTATTGTACTCAGGAGTTTGTTTTTCCTTTTATCTGCAGACTTATCTGTATCTCCATCTTTTTTTTTTTTTTTTTTTTTTTTCTCTGAAAGCATAGATATGTTATAGTTTAAATCAGAAGGTATAGTAGTAAGATGTTGCTCAATAAAATACTTCTATTTATGATGTACAGGAGCACTTACTCTTTGGAAGCCTGACACGTTATTTGCTTCCAAGTATAAACCCCATGTAATCACAAGGGAAGTTACTCTGATGTGTTCAATGAACATATTTGTTTTCACCTACCAATATGTGTTCTCAGTAAAAGTTTGAGCCATTCTCTCCAACAAATTTAATATACATCTTTGGAATTACTTAGTCTTTTCTCTGTACTTCTGTTTTTCAGCTGATTGTTTTTTTTTCAACTGTACATATGCTAAAGAACCAGTTATTCCTTTAATTGAATGACAGGTCTGATATCACATGGAGGTGGCACAATCTTCTCTTTGAAGTCTACTGACAGAACTAATTAGTCCACCAGGACTAATTATGGAAAGCAAGGGAAGAATATTAGGGGTTTGTACAAAACTTCTTGTGGAATATTTATGGGAAGAACTAGTTACTGTATGGGTCCATAGTGCATGTATATATCATACAAAAAACACTGAGACTATGCCCTATATGTCAACATTTTTGGCTCAGATTGGGATACAGAAGTTGGGTGAGTGAGCCTGACATACTCTTGCCCACGCTGCTGAATGCACACATATAGCTACATTCACCAGAGCTACCAGTTCAGCATCAAAATTCAGACGGCCATATGTAAATGCAGCCCCCAGCAGAAGCTGTGTGCCAGCCTTCCTTCAAATCTTCAAATCTCTCTCAAGTGAGGATCCCTTCTCCCCATATCCCTTTGACCATTCTTTGTCAGTATGCAGCTTGTCCACTTAATGGTCCATTAGCTAATCTACATCCACATTGAAATTCAATCTTGTTTCATAATAGCTTAAAAAATTAAACAACAGCTTTTATTTCTTGGAAATGACACAGTCTCCTCCTCCATTTTCTCCACTGTTTACTGTTTTCACTGGAGTTTGAGATTTTTCCTTCTACTTATTCTTGGTTTGGGGTCCTGAAAGAGATGCATAATCTTGCCTCATTCACAGTCAGACAATAAGGGAACAAACAAGCCATACATGCATAATAACAGAGCTGTTTCCCAAGCAACACTATCACCATTCCCATAACTTCTTTCCTAGCCAAAAGGACATTTTATTGGTTAAAATGAGGGATAATACAGATCCCTTTTGAAATGTCTTGTCACAAAGAAGGAACACCCTGGAACAGTGAAAACAGCCGATGACCAGTCAAACCCTGTGTTGGGACAGCCTTATGATAAATAATTCACCTCTCTTTTAGGCAGTGACACAAACAGCAGCCACTTGTGCTAATTCTAGTAATTTACAAAACAAATTTCCCACACAAGAAGCTATCGGGGCCCCTTTGGAGACAGAAGTGACATCCCTCTGTTTCTGGGAAAAATCATCTACCATTTCTTCAAAGACATTGAAATATGGGTGTTCAAAAGAAGGCAGGATTTAGAGAAACTTTCTCAGGTTCACTACAATGATTTCTTTTTTCAGCATTTTCCAAACGCTATTTAGCACTCTAGTCTGTTCCTAAACGCCATTATATATTGCGTTTACAATGACAGTCACATGGAATTCAGCGCTATCATAAGTAGAGAGGCTGATTTTATTCTACATACCAAGAACCCTTATTTTCACAGCTCTGCTCTCTTTAGCACCAGTCTCCCTAACACATGCTAAAAAGATGGCAGACTTGCTTACAGCTCAGTGACAGAAACGTGTCCCACAGAACAGCACTTCGAAAGGCCACCTGCCGCTTGCTCCCCAGCCTAGTGCTATAGGTCTTTGTCAGGCTGTGATACAAGGTCAGGCTATGATCACTATTTAATACATTAGTAGTAACTCCTAGGGCTGTCTTTTTTTATTATTATATTATGTCTTTACCATAAGTCTCATGCCACATTACACAAACACCTACTTGTGCTTGTTAATCACAGCTAATACTAAGAGAAAAGTGAATATATGCAGTATATTCATATCTAAACAGGCACCACTACCCTGCAGAGCTGTAATCCACCATGGTTTTCTTCTCCAGTCCCCGTAAAGCATGTACCCCATCTGTACCCATACTGGAGCATCTGTGTCACTTCTTCCCAAGGAAGATGCAGACAGCCTTTGTTGCTTGACACCGGACTTACATTACACGAATGAAGGTGGAGTGCCTTCTCCTAGGCTAGGACTGAAGATTTTTGAAGGCACTAAGGCTCAATTCAGTGTTTTCCCCATTAGGACATATCTGTTTTCTAGTAACATGCTGACCATGAATGATTTAAACAAGAACTGTGTTCTTCTATTTATTTTTTTTCTTCAAGGTAGCTCAATATGGAAGCTCCATTACCAGCAAGAACCATTCAATTTGAAGGATAATGGGATATTGGAGTGCTCTCTCTCTTAGGTTTTGGCATCAGTTTTCTCCCATCAGCAATGATTAAGCACCATCATCTGCTGATCATTCTCTATTGTGTGTAACAGGTGTTCTTGATAACCTCAGAATTTCACAGAAGATAGGGATCTTCGTTTCAAAGACAGCGACAAATACTAACTGATATGTTGCTTCCAGTGTATCAATAAAAATGTCAAGACCTGAACAATCTAAGGATACAAGCAGACCCTCATCTAGAATGATGGCCGTCACAGAAAAAAATGAAGGTACTGCATGTTCCATGTGACCACAATATTCTACCCTACGTTAGCAGCAATCACCAGTAAAATGGCGAGAACGTTGCCTCTGGCCCCAAGCAGCACTCCCAAAAAAATATGATAGTTATTGCTAGAATTCATCAGAAACACATGGAACAAACCATTTAAGACTCAGCAGCAGGGGATTCATGTGCAAACTGTTTTAAGGGAATGAGGCAACGAGAAAGAACTTTGGAACTCAAACATGGAAACAATAGCACTACCAAGGACAGTATCTCACAGTAAAGTTGTAGGAAAGAAGTTTTTGATGCTGAATTGTACAAACTGCAGCGTCAATACAAACCAGACTTTTTTTATACAGTTCAAAATTGCTTTTTCCCAATATTCAGTGGTCTTACAACCTTACAAGTCATCTTTTCAGTCTGATTTATTGTTTATATGTAATAGTGACACTTCAAAGCATTTTATCTTTTTATAATCCAGCACTTATACATTCCCAAAACAATGCAAGGCTTCAGCGTTTTTAAAACTGCTGCCCTTTAAAATCAAAACTACAATTTCTACTGAATTAAATTTTCTGCTACAAAAACTGTTCTTTATTTAGCATAATGTAGCCAGAACAAACTTCTGCTGACTCTTAGAATCAGGCCCATGCTACATATAACTACCAGAAGAAGAACCTGGAGCCAGTATTCTTCTGACATGTCTAACAATAAATCCTTATCCAAGAACAGTAAAAGGTCACAAGACGTAGGAGAGATGTATGATGTTTAAAAACATATTTTTGGAAATTCACATTAGTTTCATATGTTAGGTAGTAATTTTGAATATTAAACAAACCACATAACTAGCAATTTATGGCAATGCTAAATGCTAATGTAAATATTCATCTTTTGGCTTTACTTGCATACTCCAGAAATGGGACATATCTTTCTGCTTCCCCACCTCTATTACAACTAACTTGGAATAAAGATTGAAAATCTGTTCATAATAACAGAGCTTAGAAACTTTTCAACCCATTATGCATAAATTCCATTCTACACAATGTTTCATCTTTCAAAATTTTTAGCCAATTTGCAGCAAAAATAGATTTTTTTAAACTCCTATATATAAAGTTGTCTGAGCTACAGTAGAGTTTATATATGTTTGATACCTAATGATACAAAGATAGTTGTAAAGTTGTAAAGATACAAAGTTGTAAAGATACAACTAAAACATGCAGTTAAATCATAATAGGGAAGGGAGAACAAAGGCAGTAAGTACAGCATGCAGGTAATAGAAAAAGATAAGTAGAAAGAAGCCAGTCAGTTTAGTGAGCAAAAGAACATTTTTGGGTTTTTGTTTTATTTATTTTTTTAATTGCTTTCAAACACTTGGATTCACCCAGTTAAAAAATAAGTGACCTCCATAACCTCGAGGCTACTAGATTTACTATCCCATCTCCCTCTTTCTGTTACACTCTCTTGCTGCATCATAAATTGTACAATTCCCATAGGAACAGGTTTGATGCTATGGATTACGTAAGGATAATGAAGGGTCACAGTAATGGTGCCAGAGTGATTCTAAACTTGTCCAATGGAAGTCATACATCTGTCTGTGTAGAACTCTCAGACCATAGAATCATAGAATCATAGAATATCCCAAGTTGGAAGGGACCCATAAGGATCATCAAGTCCGATTCATGGCACCACACAGGTCTGCCCAAAAGTTTAGACCATGTGACTAAGTGCACAGTCCAATTGCTTCTTAAACCCAGACAGGCTTGGTGCAGTGACTACGTTCCTGGGGAGCCTGTTCCAGTGCGCAACAACCCACTCGGTGAAGAACCTCTTCCTGATGTACAGCCTAAACATCCCCTGCCTCAGCTTAACACCGTTCCCGCAAGTCCTATTGATATTGTATAGACTCACTTTAGGATAGAATAAATCTTGTGGTTACAAATTAATGAGAACAAAATAGATGACATCTTGTTATCTGTCAACCTTTTGTTATGTTGAAGCATCTTGTTAATTGAAACATCCCATTATCTGTCAACCCTCAGTCAGGCTGAGACTTGAGATAACTTGAGTCAACCTTCTATTATGTCTTGTTAACTGAGACATCCCGTTATCTGCCAACCCTCATCTAGGCCGAAATCCAACTCAGCTTGGAAAAAAACTGATTCATCCTATCTGGCATTTTCTAAGCAAAAGGTGAAAAGTGCCCAGAGACCACTGCCCATGTCCCAAAGACCCCGGCCCACAATTCTTGGAAGGCTTTGCGCAAGCGCAAGGACTGATAAGCTAATTAGCATACGAAGCAAGAGTAGGCGGGTTTGGGTAATGAATGTGTATAGGCATTAATAGAATATTCATCATTTTGCTGTATAAATATGAGATGGTTTGTTGCTTCAGATATGCACAGAATCACAGAATCACAGAATTTCTAGGTTGGAAGAGACCTCAAGATCATCAAGTCCAACCTCTAACCTAACACAAACAGTCCCCACTAAACCATATCCCTAAGCTAGGTGGAAAGATCCCCCATGCATCCAGCGCTGCAATAAAGAATACACCACTTAAGGAAATTTTGGCTTCAATCTTTGAATCACTATCACTAGTGTTTTCAGAGAATAGGTCACCTGCCTCTCCACTCCCCCTCACAAGGAAGTTGTAGACTGTGAAGAGGTCCCCCCTCAGCCTCCTCTTCTCCAGGCTGAAAAGGCCCAGTGCCCTCAGCCGTTCCTCATATGTCTTCCCCTCTAGGCCCTTCACCATCTTTGTCACCCTCCTCTGGACACTCTCCAACAGTTTCATGTCCTTGTACTGTGGTGCCCAGAACTGCACACAGTACTCGAGGTGAAGCTGCACCAGCGCAGAGCAGAGCGGGACAATCACCTCCCTCGACCGACTAGCGATGCTGTGCTTGATGCACCCCAGGATACGGTTGGCCCTCCTGGCTGCCAGGGCACACTGCTGGCTCATATTCAACTTGCTGTCAACCACAGCCCCCAGATCCCTTCTCTGCGGGGCTGCTCTCCAGCGTCTCGTCACCCAGTCTGTACATATAGCCAGGGTTGCCCCTTACCAGGTGCAGGACCTGGCACTTGCCTTTGTTAAACTTCATGTGGTTGGTGATCGCCCAGCTCTCCAGTCCGTCCAGATCTCTCTGCAAGGCCTTTCCACCCTCATCAGAGTTCACAACTCCTCCAAGTTTGGTGTCGTCAGCAAATTTGTTCAAAACACCTTCTAGTCCTACATCCAAATCATTTGTAAGGACATTTATAAGGGCCCTAAAATGGAGCCTTGAGGGACCCCACTAGTGACCATCCGCCAGCTGGATATGGCCCACTACACTTTTTTTTTTTTTGACCACAAAGTGTATTACTAGAAACTGAAGTTACATGTAAAAGCTCACCTCAAAACTCGTACTATGTGCTAGGCAAAGCTTCCACAATAGGTTGGTCACTTCCTTCCCAGTGACCTCCTTCTTGGTTTGTTCCCTTTCACAGAGCATGCTGGTCATATATAGATCCTTGGAGCCCACTGGAAAGACATAAGAAAAAATAAGACATCTGGTTTCTGGCCATTTGCTTTGGTTAACACCAAATTTTAGGGAAATGTTACTCTCAGCATTCCTTTCTACATGTAAGAATCTCTCTAGTTTCCGTAAAGTCAAGGGATGAATATGTATGCCTGTACTCTGGTTGAATATCATAGAATGAAGGCCTAAACACAAATGTGGTGTGAAAGAAATTCAGAGAAACAAAACAAAGCAGATACATCTGAAAAAAAAAATCCCATTTGCTATAAATATGCCTTTTACCATTACCCTGCTACTTTACAATCATTGTCCTTTCTAGTTTTATATAATCATTTACTCTGTCCCATACCCCAACCTCACAAAATTCAATAGGAGATCTGTGTGCCAAGAATAATACATGGCTGGACTCTAAGGTTCTTCCCCAGGAGGAAGATCACGTCATCTTACATCAGTACAAATACAAATAAAAAGTATTCTGGAAATTCATATATAAATATTTTTAAAGCAGAAAAAAAAAAAAAAAAAAAAAAAAAAGGTTCCTCACATTTAGAGCTCAATCTACCACTTTTAGATAGCCACTCAAAGTACAGTTACAGCAGTCTCTCCAGCTTTCAAAAAAATGGCAGCTGTCAGTAGCCCAGACTGTACAAACATCACCTTTCACATAGTTTAATACTAGAGTTCTCACAGGCAAGATGCAGTCCCAAGATTCTTCTAGGAAATCATTTGGTTTTGCAAGAAATAATTTTATTCTTGATAAAGCAGAAACATCCTATTACCTTTTTTGTACAGTGTCTCTGCTTCCACTTGAAAGAGTTTCAACGAAGACTGAGTCTCTGTCTTTACCCTGCCACCTTTTCTGAGAAAATGCAACGAGGTTGGATTCAGTACACTTGGCTTCTGCCAGGACTCCATCCTTAACGCTCTGAACACATTCCAGTTTAGAAGACAGGATCTGCTGCTCCAACTGAGAAGAAAAGATACTTCAGGGAAAGTCTTGATGACCTATGTCAGGCTGCCCAATTCTTTCACTCCTGACTTCATGGAGGTTTCCAGTTCTGTGATGTAGTTAAGTCTTCTGTATAGACCTCTGATTGCCCCCAGCCTGTGTAGGTTAATGTGCTCTTTTTTTCAGTCTACACTTTTCCTTCACTGAAATGCAACTGCTACTAACTTTCAGTGTCAAATGGTCTCAATTCATTTCAGTTTGCAAAGCATTAGTGTTAAGCAGATCTTTCTGGTCAAGTAAGTCGAGAAAAAGGCTGGTAAATGATGACTAGCTAGTACAATACAAGGAACAGTTATTTTTCACATAATTAAAGTGATACAAAATACAAACATTAACAGTATTTGCTATGAGCAGTGAAAAGTTGTAAATTTTGCTTTTAAAAAAGCTTTCTTTTCCTTCTTTCTATTCCCCTCTTTCATGCTCTTCTGTCAGTTTCCACTATAAGGTTTTAATGACAGAGGTTAATACAAGCACCATAGTAATCTCTTGCATTTATTCTATAATACTCAACAACTACAGTACAAATCTGCATTAAAACCAGATTATGTTAATAGCCATTAAAAGGACAACAACAACAGTAATTGTTTCTTTGCTAAGGATTCAAATTTGGGTAGACACACACAAACGTAATTGAGCATAAACAACTACTCAAAATGTTTTCATTTACATTACTAAAAATGTTCCTTCCCATAGAAGTACCTGACACGAATTGTAGACCTGGTCCTTAGACTTTCCAAAGAAATTAAAAGGACCTGTGGAAGAACCAATGCCATTTCCCAGCACTTACTGACATATGAGGAAGAGCAACAGACTGCACAGAAGTAAAACCAGAATATCGATGAGAGCAGAGGTTTAAGTCCCTTGTTTTGACAAGAACAGAACCCTTTCGCTGATACCTGGTTGGGCATATTCCCAGCACATCCATCTGGTAACAAATGTAAAGTGTGAAATCACACATGCATGCTACAATACTAGGAAGTATTATGGCCTATTACAATAATTTTAAGTCATTGCTTTGTTGTAATGAAAGAGGAGAGACATAAATTCTACCTTGCAGGACACTTGGTTTGATACAAAAGCCACAGAAAGCCCAATCATTTTAAAGATCTTAGACAGGTTTTATTAAAGCCAGGGTTTGTTGGTGTGTTTAACTTCAGTGCATTATTTTTAATCAGATCATTTACAGACATATGCTTTTTCATTCCAGATTCTCTGTATTTGCAGAGAAGCGTTAACTAAGAAGAGTATTTTTACTCTACTCAAAGAAATCGAATTGAATATGACCCACTCCTTATAAAGGAACATTTATTTAAACAATGCTATGTAGCAATAGCATGAGAACAAGTGCACATTGTGCTCAGGTAACAATGTGTTGGCTTCCTAACCCCAACAAGAATGCAAATTGCAGATAATTTCATAACTCTAACTTCTAAAACAAATCAGACAAGCACCATGGGCTGCTAGCCTGTCATCAAGCCGTAAAAATTTGTAGTCTTTAACAAGGAGATAGATATAATAGGCACAAAGGCTAACAGTCAACCTAGAGCATGACTCTACCAGGTCTCACCTCTTCAACGACTGCATGAATGCATGTACTCTTAAAAATTTGTCTTCTGCTGTGATACGCACAAAACCATGATTAAGTGCTTTCCAGTCAGCCCCTTGTTTTTATCTTCCTGCTCTGCTAGGTGTACATACTTGGGCTTTATCATGGTGTTATCCCCCAGTCCTTGTTGTCTGACTCAGTAACTTTGCTATCCCAGGCTGAGAGTACAGAAGTTTCCACTTTTGGAAGTGACTGTGTTTGAACACTGATTTTCAGTCCTAACACAATGTAATCTAATAATCTATTTTCCCTCTCAATAGGGAAAGATAAGCCATCTAAAGGAAGAATTCTGCAGTATTCCAATGGTCAGCTCCCAAACAGGGAGATACACGGTTCTTCTGCACATTAACATTGGAACTAACCATTCATTTCAAGCCAACTCATAAAGACAGTGCAAGAGGAAAACAATGTCCAGGTGTTAGTGCATTGAAAAAGTCTTTCCAGAAGAAAAGACTGTACATGGGATAAGGGTTTCTATACTCCTAGGCAAATGAGGTTGCTTTTGTTACTATTTGTGGAAATTACACGCGTGTTCAGAGGACAAGCTATACCACTGTTATTCACAATAGGCTGAGGGAAATGCTAATAAGGTTCCCTGGTCTGAATAATTATTTTCAATAGCCAGACTTCACTAAATGCTTTCTTTGCTACCTCTTTTTTCACTTCTCTGCAAAGAATAAAACAAATATCTTTATGGAAGAATGTGTGCCTGTATAAATGATTGGAACTCCAATACCACTACTCTTATTTTGGAACACAGAGCTCTTCTTGATGAACATAAAAAGCAATACATTTACTCCAAACTTGCTCTTTTTGACACTCTGAATTGAGTCAATTATCTCACTTGTCAGTGTTGTTTAAAGGCTGAGAATCCAAGCAGCAGGACAAAGAGAAGATTAGGAGGCTCAGACCAGACAACAGAAATTCCTTTTTTTTTTTGGTAATACAAGAAGCTCTCTGGAAAAATACTGACCTTCTAACTGTGACCTCCACAGTTAGAAGAGGCTTCTTTTTATATAGGATTCTTCACAAGTGTCCATACCTTTGCCTGTCAGAGAGCTACACACTGACAGTATATTAAAAGTAAGCTAGTATAAGTGGAAGAAGATGGCATTAGAAGACTCGTGACATTAGAAGAATAAATGGAATTTAAATCACCTGGAAGAAGAAAAAAAAAAAGTTTTACATCACAAGAAATACAGTCCCCTACAAACCCAGAACTTCTAAAATGGAGTTCAAAACTCAAGAGTCTCTGCAAGTAACAACTGCAACTCAGAAAACTAATGAATGTTCCATACTTGCTGCTAGGCAGCAAGAGGCTTGACAGTTTGTACCCAGAATCACTTAAACTGTCTACTCATCAAATAATTTTACATAAAAAAGGATGAAAAATAAGTTCAAAAAATCTTTTTGGACCATATGATCCTCATTTTACTGATGGTCTTCAGATTTATCTGCTGCTAAACCATACAGTATCAAAACAAAAACAAAAACAAAACAAACAAACAAACAAAACTAAGCTAAATTAGAAGTTTTTCCACCTTAGAGTGTCCATTTCCTTCAGAGACTCTTCTCTGGATGCAAGACTTTTCTTGATCTGTACATCTTGCACCTAGGAGTAAAGATTATAGAGCAATTAATATCAATGCCATTAGGAACATGTGGACTTCGTCACATAAGGACATGTAAGTAGAAGACTATGAAGAAAAGCCTCAGTGCTGCAAACAAGACAACTGCAATAGCCACATCTTCAGGGTAAATATCTGAGACAGTTTCCAGAAATTTCTTCTACAAATAAGTTTCACTGATTATTAAGTGTATTTTGTACAGCACAGTTATACCCTTTTATTTTCAAGCCAGAAACAATCACCAATTCTAAGTTAAAGTAGGAACCTGGATAAATATAAATCCTTTCTACTTCTGTGGAGAAGCAAAATGACTACTTATGTTGGTTGATTCTTGCAACTAAACACAGTAAAGTGCTCCATATTCATTAGCCATTTCATAGTTTAATTTTACTGAATTCAGAGGAGAAAATGCATGCCTAAGTGATTTCCAATTTGGCTGGTAGTACTAAGGAAGAACTGTTCTCGAATGATGTAACAAGAATGGTGTTCCACTGTCCCCTTTTTAAATACAGCATAGATTACAACCACTAGTGATTTTTTCCCTAATATTTTCTATTTTATAAAGACAAGCATTTAACTACAGATTCTTTTGCATGTCCTACGAGACCTCAACTAAGACAAAAAGCTAGAAGTAACAGAGTTCAGCTACTGACATAACAAGGCAGAACTCAATGATTCAACCTGAAGACAGTAACCGAATTCTTATTTTTTTATGCAAAAACAGGGGACCACTGACCAGGTAATTTTATCCACATAGCCATATTAGGACAGAGATAACTATCCTATTCTTTGTTGGCTTCATCTATATTTTTGTATATTGCACACATATGTCAACTCCCCCACAGAATGGATGAATTAGCTCATTTGTTAACCCAAAGAAAACCAAGGCAGATGAGAGTTTATTTTCCATGCTCACCTTTTTAAGAACTGTAATTCTTCAGCTTGCCTACCACAGGGCTCACCTAAAGAAGAGGTCTGTAAACTGAAAATGGTCTGTTGGTCTGTCACTGAGACAGAGATCTTCTACTGAGATCAATGGAGTGTTACAAAACTGAATTTTACAGTGTACTAGGAACGGCACCTATCCAGCACATCATACAGGTTTCTCAAGTTCTCTTTAAAAAGTTTGCTATTTTTAAATTACAGCTACAGATATGAAAGTAATTAAAAATAAAACAAATTCTTTTCAAAGGGATTAGCTTCATATCTAGTTCTGTATTTCATATCTAGTTCTGCACTTAATGTAACAAAACAATGAAATTTATGAAAACAAAACAGGCCACTTCAGAAAGAAAATGTTTTGTTTAATCTGCCTTCTAAGCTATTTAATTTGAAGTTGTGTTGCATTCAGGCAAATCTGCATCTCTAATTATGAAAAAAATATTTATTAAATGTAGCAGTAATCCCACAGAAAGACACAGTTCCATGTTAGCTCATCCCAATCACTCAGACTATGACAATACTCACTTTCAAAACCATCTGGCAGTTCCCCAATACTTCAATGATCACTGTGCTCTCCAAAGAGATGCCACTGCTTTTATAAATACTCTCCTGCAGGAACGTGTTGGTGACTGCTGAATACCTGTAGCTGTATCTAGCTCTTTGGGGGAAGTATGATACACTGTGTCCTAGGAAACACAAACAAACAAAAAACCTTTTGTCTTTTGCAGGTTTTTTTCCTCCTTTTTGAAATATATTTTTTAATCTTTTCACCACTAAAATCAGATAAGTAAGGGGCTAAATTTTCAAAATGTTCCTTTCCCACTTGGGCTTACAACTGAAAGAACCGGGTTTCTGAAAGCACCCTGCATGCAAGAAATAGCTCCTATATGGAAGGTGGAGAGAATTTCCCTCTCTCTTATGCTCACAGCCTCACAATTCCCATCAAGTCAAGAATCTAATTCCAAGAGCAGAAAGGGAATGTGATGCAGTTCTGGCACAATGCTCTCTTGACACCTTTCAGAGAGCAGCAAAGCTGGACCTTCACAAACTAAAGTTTGTTTGGTTCTGACAACCTACCCTAGAAGATCCAGGCTGAGGAAAAGAAAGCATGGGAAGAGAGGGATTGTTCATGTTTGTATATGAAGACATTGTTGTGACCTTGCAACATCCATTAGCAGCACTGTCCTCTAGAGAACACGATGTCAGACACCCTGATGCGTGTTGCATAGTGTCTGTATTCCTCTAATCAGAGATTCTCTTCTAGGCCAGGTGATAACTTACCCTCACAGGAGGAGAGGATTGGAGTCATAATACCTTCAGTGCCAAAAGTTTTGGTGTCTGTGATGTGTGAGATTGGATGTGTGAGATTGTAACAAATATGATATCCCTAGAAGATATCACGGTATGGCCTTATCTAGGACCACTGAAGTGCAGAAGAGGAAAGATTCATAGAAAATACACATTCTTCCCTCAGGTGAAGAAGACAAGATCCCAGAAAACTGACCACTGTGACTCCCATAAAATACAACTTCCTTTTCTTTGCCTCACAGTGGCACTGACACACTCAAGCACTTTCAATTACAATGCCACACAGGGATGAAATAATGCTGAACGAACCAAGGGTCTCTAAGCTGCACTGTCTGGGTAGGAAGCTAAGAGGCCAGGGTGAGATCTTGTGAGCAGAACATCCACATGCTTTCCCTCCTGCTACAATAAAAACATTATATATATATATATATATATATATGCACATTCAAGCACCTGCTGGCAATGTAAATCAGATGCAAAAGTTATAAACTGTACTTCTGTACTTCAGGCCATCCAACCAAACCTTTCCAGGTCAGCTCAATATCCTGTCTTCCTGTCTGTCCGTCCTTTAAAGAATAGAAGTTTTGTTCATGGTCACTGAAGGAGAAGTCTTTCTTCATGCCCATTTCAGTATGAAAGGAGCTGACACTGGGTTCTGGAAAAAAGACATTCATACATGGCTGGGTTTTGTCCTGCACTGGCTTAGTAGTTTGTTTAGCCCTAATGTTTATGAGTTTTCTCAGTTCACAGAATGTGAACTTGAGGCTGTCTGTGCATGGTAAAGTTCAGTAGGACTTCTCAGATACTTCTATGAATGCATATCACTTGGACATAAATATCATTCTTCTAATAAATCAACGTCCCTGTTGAAGAGAAGGAAGTTTTCAAATCCCTCTTTCCTCATCACATACAAGGCCTGAATACAGTCTTGTGTTACTCACCAACACAATCAGCAGAACAGGAAGCTCCAGAACTTACATTTTCTGAGGATCCTGTAATGACAGGTAAGATTACTGAAAAGCATTGAATTTGTGTGCAGCTCAGGACAGATCTGCTGCTCTTCAATTACCACAAACCCAACATGAAATAATAAGAAGCAACATATGAACACCCTAGGGGGGCAAGCACACATCCTTACCCTGAGAGTCATAATGTTAGAGCAACTCAGAAGGATCATATCCAACAGTTTGGTGCTGAGATCCACTTTATATTTCATACAAAGGATTCTTACCCATTCCGTACCACCACCATCTGTGTAAAAGTGAAGTGTACATTTGATTTCAGCACCAAGAGCCAGGGGTCTCCTGTTCCAGACAGGAACCCTCTGTGGTGTTGTGAGCTGAACCCTTTGGAGCTCACTTGGGGGGGAAAGGAGAGGAGAGATAAGAGCAGTGGTTGTTTCAGGTAGTATATACTAGTGTTCAATCTTACACTTTTTTGTATAGATATGTATCTATTCTCTTTTGCCTTCTTTTTAGTGAAAAGATCAAAGAAAAGAGAAAAGCAATAACTAGCATATTCTGTCTTTTTTAAAAGTTCAGTTTTCCAGAAGAAAATCTTAGAAACAACCACTGAGTAGAAAAATATCATTTACTTTCAGAGTTAAAGTATGTGACCACATGAAACATCAGCATGGCTCTACCCTCTGTCCTTTTGTTGCTACCAGGCCTCAATCATTCATTGAGTTGTTCCAAACAGAAACCAAAGCCCAACACCCCCCACCCCTAAAAAAAAAAAAAGAAAAAAAAAAAAGACAGTTTTGCTACTAAGTATGCAAGGATTAGACTTTGCTTTCACCCTTTTCCATGTGTCTAAACCACACAAGCTCATAGATAAAGGGATGACATGCCTTAGTGTATTTATTGAGGTACGTATGGAAATGCTACAATACCATGGATAACCAAATAAAGAACAAAAAGGAAATTATGGCTCTTCTTTCAATGGAATTATGCCTGCATTAACTAGGGGTTCTTAATCCAAGAAATACATTTCCTATATGCCAAACTTCTGCACAGCCACAGGCCTTTAACTTAGGAAAATGTCTACTTAACTAAAATCTTTATTGCACACAGACAATCAAGAATTCATAAATACCATTTAAAACAGGAACAAGAGCAAGCTTTACTGCTGAAGAAAGATTTTTTTCAGCACCAGCCCACTAAGGAACAAACACTTAAACATCACAACTCAAGGCTAGCATCCTTCAGCACCGGAGAGCCTGCTCTCCAGCATGACTTTCCTTCAGACTTGGGCTGGAAGGGCAGTGAGTCTGAGGGAGACCAGAACACATCTACACCACACAGGGAATTGCTTCGTGTTCTCATTGACATGAAGGTAGGAATTTCAAGCACTGCTAGACAACATAAAAAACACATGACCGACTGGAGGAGAATTTCTGTTTGCACATGGAAAGTTAAGACCAGTCAAAGTTTTAGGGTATCTATTTCCTGTGCATCACTGCAACTGCCTCTATGACATCCCTAAGTATCTTGTGGTTCAGGCAAAAAAAAAAAAGGGACACTCCCTTCCCCCCTCACTCCCCCCTTCTTTTCTTTTAAACTGTGGAAAAAGTTTGTTTCAAGTTGTTAGCTTTTAATGAAGAAATCAGTATCGCATTCAATAAACTTGAAGTAAATATAGTAAGGCAAACTTGGAAAATTTATCTCTTATGCAGCATCAGATTTTTAAAATGTTCAGCATGCCTCCCCAGGATGAGATTTAAGAGCTCTCTCAGCTCCCACGTGGATACCTGAACGCTGTAGTCAGAATTGTTCAACGTGCTTATCACAGACAGATGCTGTGGTTGGCTGGACACCTCAGACAGTCCAGTCAGGCACTTGGATAATTTTGTTAATGTGCCTAAACTTAGAGCTTCTGTGGGAACAGAAATGTTGTTTTTGCAGAGTTACATTGTTTAAAAGGAGGGAATGTGGTACTGAGATATGCTTACAGTGATAAGAAAGTTTAACAGGCGATCTTGTAAAATGCAGACAACCAGACTCCTTAGGACAATTAGGTGAAAATCACAGTGTCAAGTCAAGTCAGATAAGTGAAGAAACATTACCACTTCCAGCAGTAAAAAAGTCAAAAGGAAATTGAAATTTAACAGGCCAGCATCTGAAGGCCATGCATTGTTTGTGAAGCATCAGATAGATTGTGAACCTGGATTACCCACTCTGTGGGGAAACAGGGAAGGGTCCTGTCATCAAAAAGTATATAAACTGTGTTTTGGAACTAGTAGATGCGCTCTCCTGATTGTGGGGTGCCCGCCATTGCAATCTCGAATAAATTACTACTTCACTGAGATCCTCGCCTGAGCCTAAGTTATTGGCTACAGAGTGTTTCTCACACAGACCTGGGTGCTCGTCACACACCTTCCCTGGAAACCTACTGTTCACTCTTGATGTGTAACAGGATTGATGATCACCTGTGCCAGAGGCATTAACAGAACTCAGTTACACAAGCACACCAAGACCTTCTGAAGGAAGCTGCTCTGAACATGCCAATATTTATTTTCTGCCACTTACTAACCTCCTGTGAGTCCCTGTGGTTTATCATGAGCTATTGTTTACTTCAAACAAGATTCACAAGCAGAAACCGCAGTTCCAGTCCCTGCTACCATACTCCACCACGAAGCTAGTGTTACCACGTCCTGTTGCCTGAGCTCACTTTCTCCATTGGTTAACTTTTGCCCAGTTTAAAATGCTTAAAAATTTTAATTAAAAGGAAAGCAGCTTCTCATATGTGCTTTGCATAGATCAATGACTGACGTAAATGAGAGACAGCAGGTCAAGTAAAAAGAGTTAATAAAATACTTCACAATTAAATAGATATTGTTGTACAAAAAAAAACAGATCCCCTAAATCACAGAATCACAGAATTGAAGGGGACCTTGAAAGATCATCGGGTCCAACCCCCCTGCCAAAGCAGGTTCCTTAGAGCAGGCTGCCCAGGTAGGCATCCAGACAGGCCTTAAATATCTCCAGAGAAGGAGACTCCACAACCTCCCTGGGCAGTCTGTCCCAGTGCTCTGTCACCCTCACCCTGAAGAAGTTCTTTCACATGTTGATACGGAACTTCCTGTGCTCTACCTTGTGGCCATTACTCCTTGTCCTGTCCCCACAAACCACTGAAAAGAGGTTGGCCAAATCCCTCTGTCTCCCTCACCTCAGGTATTTAAACATATTGATGAGATCCCCTCTCAGTGTTCTTTTGTCCAGGCTGAACAGACTCAGATCTCTCAGCCTTTCCTCATAAGGAGGATGCTCCAGGCCCCCGTATCATCTTTGTGGCCCTCCGCTGGACTCTTTCCAGGAGATCTTCTTTTTTTTTTTTTTTTTGTTTTTTGTTTTGTTTTTTGTACCGGGGTATCCCAGAACTGGACACAGTACTCCAGGTGAGGCCTGACCAGGGCAGAGTAGAGGGAGTGGGGGGACCAGGGCAGAGTAGAGGTGGGGAGTAAATGTTAAACTCAGGGACAGCTCAGGCCTGAAACTGGATCCAACAATCTTAGAGACTTCACACATCAGCAGGGATTTCCTGTGATCAACCCAAGTAATAACTGAGAAAACCTCCTACCATCTCCAACTATATTTTTTCAGAACATTAAATTCTAATTTTGAAACTGCTAGAGAGAGTTCATTGTAGAAATCTTGCAACTTGTGCGGTTTGCTGTTTGCTTTTCCTCTGCTGAGGTACTCCATTTTTTATTTGTTCTGATTTTTCATTTTAAGATTTCAGCTCATTTGGACACAATACATGTACCTGCTCAGTAAGGTAACTTGCAGTCATTCAGCTCTTGATCTACAATCAGCAATTATAGATAGAAAAGCAGGCAAGATAATATGTGGTCAAGAATTTAAAACCTAATGATTCAGAGTAAAATTCTTATGTTGTGATGATTATGTTCTTGAATCACTACTATTGCCTGTTCTCCACAGGAATCTGACTTTTAACTGTTTGTAGAGTAAGATTTTTTGTAACTTGTAGCTATTGCAGAACAACTTAAAAGAACAAAGTTTATACTGAGGTCAGTGGGGTAATCAAAGCTGGAATTAGGAGAAATTTGTACTTTATCATAGCTCTGTTAAGAACCACATAGCCCAACATCAACAACTTACAAGCAGCATTTGTGCACTGAGGTCCCCTTGTGTAGCCTTTCCTTCATATTTAGGACAACATTGTGATCTGATTGAGATACCAACATAAACTCATTTTCAAATGAATTAGGTGCTTTACAGTAAGTTTTCCAGTTAGTGTATATTAACCTCATGCATGACATCCATGTCTGGAGTCAGGGTACATAAGTGCTTAATTTTATGCATAAGCATACCACAAAGAATTAGGCATGTGCTCAAATCTAAATGATATCTTGGAATATAGTCATTTTATTAGTCATTAAATTCCAGAAGCTCTTTCAGAAACATTTTTTCTCTCTAAAAAACTAGACTTTCCTTATAGCATTGTGGTTTTTGTTTGTTTCTGTTTGTTTTTGTTTGTTTGTTTGTTTTGTGTGTGTTTTGTGTTTGTTTGTGTGTTTTTTTCTTTTCTTTTTACAAATCTAATTTTCTCTTGAAGTTATATTTTTAAATTTTCATACAAAATAATTCATGCAGGTCACAGGCTGCTCCTTTCCTTCAAGAAAATAGCTGGAGGAAAGAGGGAGACCAGGAAAGGTTGTACAAACTATGCTGAGAGACAGCCTGTGCCTGAGGTCACTGAAACACAGCAGGGACTAACCAGATGGCAGTGTCAGACCTGTTGTTTACAAGACTGTACTACATTTTGGGAATCCACACACAAATTTTGGGATGCTTCAGAATGCTCCGCACAACAAATCAACAACATTGCATATATGTCCTATCACATACAAGAGACAAGAAATATGTATCTTCCTCAAATGTTACATATGCATCACACTAAACAAATTGGACTGTCCTGATGACCTTTCTGAAAAGATGCTATAGTCTTTCCTAAAAGAAGCTACATTTCAAAGCTTTAAAACAAATACTTAGCTATGGACGTTAGCATTTCAACTGCTATTTTTAGAGTAATGACACCTCTATGGAAAAATAAAGCATTTATGATAGCTGTTGTGTCATAGCAGAAGAGTTCTCTTTAAGGATTAACAAGCAAACTTTTTCAAAAGATCCATTCTTTTTTTTCTTTTTTTTTTTTTCTCAACACTGGAGAAAAAGTTTTAATTTGTAGACACTGGACATTAGTATTTGAGCAGAATTTAGAGAAACTCAAATGTTTTTAAGAAAAGAGCAGCAGCTATTCAGAAGTTTCCATCAGAAGTCACCATTGATCTGGGTGTCTGAGAACCAGACAGGTCCCCTTCTGATACCACACTGAGGACTGACATTCAGTAATAACAATGAGAGCTACAGACTGAATATGGACAAGAAGATCCATGAAAAATAACCATATGGTGACTTTTTCATATAAAAGCATTAATTACAGACTGGGTTACATTTCAATATTCTACAACTCAGACTTAAGAGACTCACAATTTAGACTCGGGTCATTGTACTGCACATTGTACGCAGACTGCCGGAGTGCATCATGATCAGCACAGCTTAGCAGCGGAGAGGCTTGTGGACTTGGGCTTTGGCTTAGAGGTGACTATTTTTCTGAAAACAGAATCAATGTTACCTGGTTTTCATTCTCTATAACATTCAAACTATCTTGCTCTGCTTTTTCAGTTGCAGCTGTAAAACACACTTTCCAAAATAAACAAACCTGCATTTTAATGTAAACGTCTGGCTTTGGGGCTTTCAATTTTTTAGGGAAGATACTGTATTGAAACAAAGAAATAAAAATGTCTTGTACGTAAATGAGTGCACACAAGGATTTATAGACCTGGGGTTGACAATTTCATAAACCTACCAATCAATTTTTATTAAGAGCAAATAAATTCACAAACAAAACTCCAGGGCTTTTTTTTTTGTTTGTTTGTTTTTGTTTTTGTTTTCAGATATTTAAGAGCCTATTGTAAGCCAGACATTTAATTCCTAGCTTTGGAGTTTTAACATGAAGGGCACAAGCTCTGAGAAACACTGACAAAATACTGTTTGAAATGTTTTTAATTAAAAAAAAAAAAAAAAAAAACACTAAGTCAAATCATTACAATAAAATACATTATATCTTCAGTGCCCTATGTACTTGACCTACTTCATTAATTCAAGTGGGCTGTTAAGCAGAACATGCACTCCAAGGCTGAAAAACAAGCTCAATGTATTTAAGCATTTTTTCTACCTCCCCCAAAACAGAGATTTTTCTTTAAAATAAATAAACAAGCAAACAACACCCCAAAGAAAAACAGACAAATAAATCTCCCAGAGGAATTTCCAATATGTTTCTGTCACAGATAACTTACTCATACTTTGAAAATCCTGAGGAAAACTAGACATGAACGCTACAAACACTAGTTTAATGACACTCAGGAGACTTACCTGGCACTAAGTCTATGAGAATTGTTCATCTATTTAATGAACTCAAGTTTGTGAAATAAATTTAATCAGAAACACCTTGTAGCATACAACAGAGTAAAGATGTCCATGAATTCCTGAACACTCTATGCTAGCATTGCGAACAAAATCTGAGGTTTAACAAATCGGCAAAGTCTGTTTTGCAAAGGCCCGTGAGGCTTTTAAAATTAATATTACAATGCTCACATTAGCTCCTAATGGCCAGAAGCAGGAGGAAATCACCCTTGGCCCTGGCCCCCAACCTACAAAGCCCACCTGGGGCAAGCACCTGCAGACACTTCCTCCTGCCATGGCAGCCACAGCTCCCTCAGAGCAGGGTGCTGATGCAGCCTAGCTGGGCTGCCCACAGCCTGTGCCCCAGGTCCCACCTGCATGTTTTCACAACCTTTTGATGTCTTAATAGACTTTACTGCTTCCGTGTCTTATCAAGAAGTTGTGAACAGATGCCTGTTGCAGCCGGAACAGCTGGAAAAGGCAGAAGGCAGTGGATACTGTCCTGGGATGGTAATGGTTGGGTTTGTCACCAATTATTTATTCAGAATAACTAATTTCCCAGTGGGAAAGGGTGCCTCAAAACCAAGGAGTGTTTTCAGACAGATAAATTTTTAGACCACTAACCAAAGTATGCAATTAATGGGCCAACTACAACAGTGATCGCTGTGCCCATTTCTCATTCCCCACAACCAACATAGACTCCTAGAATTGTTAAGGTTGGAAAAGACCTCCAAGATCATCTGGTCCAACCATTCCCCTACTACCAATGTCACCCACTAAACCACATCCCTAAGCACCACGTCCAACCTTTCCTTGAACACCCTCAGGGACTGTGATGCCAACATTTCCCTAGGTAACCCATTCCAATGCCTGACTGCTCTTTCTGGGAAGAAATTTCTCCTCATTTCCAACCTAAACCTCCCTTGGCACAACTTGAGGCCACTCCCTCTAGTCCTATCACTACTGAGAAGAGGACAACTCCCAGCTCCCCACACCTTCCTTTCAGGCAGTTGCAGAGAGCAATGAGTTCTCCCCTGAGCCTCCTCTTCTCCAGCCCAAACACCCCCAGTTCCCTCAGCCACTCCTCACAGGACTTGTGTTCCAGGCCCTTCACCAGCTTTGTAGCCCTTCTCTGGACACACTCCAGGACATTAATGTCCTCCTTCTACTGTGGGGCCCAAACCCCATAGTGCCGTGAGGGCAGGAGGCTGTGCCTGGCTGGGCCCAGGTCCTGCAGCACCCCAAGACTCCGCTGCCCCCCTAGGGAGTGCCCCTGCCTCTCCCTGGGCAGCAGAGTCAGAGCCAAGTGCCAGGAGGGCCCCCAAAAGAGAAAATCTGTCTTTGCAAAAATAGACCATGATCTTGCCCACCTGCTTGGGGCCTGGTGAGCGTCAAGTGTTGAGATTTTTCACCTTTTTTTTTTTCTTTCCTATGCAAAAATGAACTCAAAATAGTGTTTTTATATATATATATATTTATCTCAGAGTGCAGAATATTTGAGCACCATTATGTACAGAAGTATCTTACAAAGTACAGGCCTAATATCACTTTTGTACAATTGAGCGATGTCCACCAGCCAACAAGTTACTCCCTCAGCAATGTTCCCTCTGCCCCTCCTCCAGGTGAAAAAGGTAACAAGCTATGACCGCCTGGATCGAAGACCCAGCATGGTGGGGTTTTGTCTTTCTCCCTCCCAAGTGTGACAAGAGAAAACACTTCCCAGTGGTGATGGAGCATGCAGCTCCAACTGTTCCAGAGGCTGTGCATGAAGCAGGGAGGGTAGCTGCTGCACAGCAGGGGCATTCACCCTTTCCTACTGATGTTAGTTATTCCATCATAGAGGAAATTACCCAAGATTTACAGATAACGCTTCAGTCTTTGGATTGCGATACTGTCTGGAAAAACAAGAGATAGAAACTACTTCAGTTTTTGTGTGTTATTTTTTCCAATGCTTTTGTGAAATCCCTGTTGTCATGTTCAGATTCATATCTTATATTATGGTTTTAAATCCTAAAGCATTGTCTGTCACACACCCTGCTAATACAATAACCATCTGGAGCTCATTAAAGCTTTTTTTTTTGTTTCTTTTTGAAACATGAATACGAAGGAGTTGCAAAAAACAAATGAACCAACCACAAAGGGACTTTGAAAAAGCTTCCTACTCATTTTACTTTTATTCTAGACTTGTGCATGACTATTTTTAGTATCTCCAAACCACACAGCCACCTGTTCAAACAGACAGTAGATTTTCAGATTCTTAAACCAAAAAAAGAAAAAAAAAATCATAAGGAGAAAACAAAAACACACACAAAAAAAAAAAAAAAAAAAGATTTAGAATGGTATAAGAAGCATTTCCTCTGAAATCAGCAGGTCTCACCATGTATGGTTTGGTGACTTAACTTGAGAAAACAAATCACTTGTGAATCAGGTATAGAAATACATTCGGCAATATCTGGCACATCATATAGGAGGGTACACTTCACAAAAGAAAAAAAACACGTTAAAAGTCATCCTGAAGCTAATCAATTTGCATCCCATTGCAGGATTTTTATTTATTTATTTATTTTAATAAAAAGTAGGGACACAAAGGTGAATTTGTTATAAAATACCAGAACTATACACTTTGATTGTTGACATCTCTGTCAAGGTACTTGCACTTCCGAAGTTGTTTATTCCTAGGATGTTGGCATGTGTTCTATTACTTACCTTGAGTTACTCAGTTGTGAAGAATAATTGACTGTTTTTTAGCACACAAATCAACTAGCTTCATCAAAAATTTGTTTTGGTTAGATGGTCAGAAATGCTTTCCAAAACACTGCAATAAATAGCAGCTTTTTGAAACCACTGCTTTTGCAATAACACCCTCTTATAAGGCTGTCAGCTAGTGTTTACTTAACAGGGTTTTTTTTTCCCTTTTTTTTTTTAATGTCATTTGCATGGTGAGATGTTTCTTTCTGGCTCACGCATCATTAGAAATAACTAAGTTTGAGCACTGTGCAAGACTGGTTGATTAAAGACAGAAGTCTAATGGAAATAACGCTGTCCAAGTGGAACAGACAGCAATGTTGTCCTTGAAAGCTAAGGAAGGTAGCAGTTGGGGAAGGCTTCATCTGAATTTGTTAAGTGAGGTTGGAGGGTTTCAGGTGACCCCACTCTTTCCTTAGGCATTTGTGGAAATGGGATCAGCATGCCACTTCTGGATCTATCAGCAGAGGAAAACTCTTCACAATTCAAATTACTCATTAACCTATATTTTGGTTAATTTGTTCATAAAAAATGCATTAGAATAGATGTGCAAGTTATCAGCTTCACCTTCCTGTATCTTCTGCATCTCAGAAAATAAATATACATACATACATAAAAGAGTGCATTGCTTCAGACATACAAAAGGAAAAACAACTACAAAAAAAAAAAAAAAAAACAGGATAACCTTGCATAATTAATAGGATTGCTTCCCACTGAATATAAGGATATTTAGTACTTATTTTCTCCCTTGAGGTCACTGGTATACCACATGTATATGGGATTAGTTGTAGTGCAATTGGAGTTTTACAGAAAAGAATTTCAACTAAAAAAAATAACTATCACTCTGACAATCATTAGAAAACTCTGAGGCATAAACAGGTCAGTAATTTTTATATAATTTGCACCATTCTTTTAGCTGTCAATAACTGTTTATCAAGACTAAAAATTATTATGCATGTCCTTTGGGAGCTACAGCTGGGACCTCTTCCAAAGAGGTCCCAAGGACCAGAACCTTCCCATTAGCCCCTCTTTCTCCAGGTTGCCTATTCACCCTCTGCACACACCACTTCAAGCACTCACCCCAGACAGAAGGCACACCGCTGGCCAGGGCCTAGAGTCTTAGAGGTTGGAAAACACCTTCAAGATCACCAAAATCAACCACCATGCATGCACCCTGCCTACCCTCTTGGCTCACCACACCTCAGCTAGAGAGGCCAAGCAGTCCCATCCCAATACAAGGGATCCAGATGCAAAGAGAGCAGGCAGCACATGGTGAAGCACAGATAGATCCCAGAGAGCAAGAGGGGGCCACAAGACCAAGAGTATTTCAGGAAGATTTATTATTAAAAGAGAAAACACCTACTTCAGTAGGCACAAGGATATTGTAACATTTTCAAATGTGCTGTGTGTAAGCAGTTTATCTGCACACCATGGAAAGCCATTTATAAGAGATTTGGCCCAAGAGAGACACTGAAAAATTGCATCCTATACTTACATTTCTTGACAACTATTTTAACATTCACGTTTGGAAACATTCCAAATTCTATAATTTTCCCATTACAATCACTAGATATAAAGAAAAGTTTTTATTTTAAATACAACCAGTTTTAAAAACAAACAGTAACTTAACAAAATCAAACTAAACATTTTCCACACACAGCAAGTTATATCCTGCATTTGTCTGTCTAAAATAAGCGTAACAAAGCAAGTCACTTTGGCACATTCTGTAGATAAATCCATACACAAGAGAACATGTACAGGCTTTGTATTTATGGAAATTTAAGCATAGAGGGGGCAGCAAAAAGTTTTGCATAATGCTTAATTACATGGAGTAGCTGCCAACATTACCTGTCTCGGTCCATAACAGCAATTTAACAGATGCAACTGACTATGCTCAAAAAAAAAAAAAAAAAAAAGGAAAAAAAAAAGAAAACCCACGTAATTTATAATTTTTTGGGGGGATGGAGTAAGAGGTGGTCAGTGTTCTTCTGTATCGTGGTGCTACCACCTTAGATTTTCCAACCAGCACTTCGTAGAGAAATGGAGAGCTAAGGGAACATATGCTTCGTTGCTTCTTCTTGTCTTACTCTGATGATAAACTGACAAAAAAATACATTTTTTGTGAAATTGAGGGAAAAAAAAGGCTGCTTTACAGTAATGCCTGTGACTTGCATAAGGGAGGACCAGTGACTGTGTCATCAGAACAGAAAATTCAATGGAGCATCACCCAGGTCCTTAAATAACATCAAAGGCATTACTGTGGTGGTACAGCAGATAGAAAATATGAGCTTGCACTGCAGACCCAAAGCAGAAAGCTACAAACCGACCACCTTTTCTTTCCATTCCATTATTCTCTTGCTAGTTAGTAGCTACCAATGTAAATACAAAGACATATACAATCCGAAGCCTTTTCCAAATGCACAAGGAAGCTCTTAAATCACTTACAAACTGAACCACAAACAGCAGCAATTTATAAAGACTAATTAACAAGGCCTAGACATTGTATTTGTAATCCACAAAACTCAGATTTCAAATACAAAACATTTGAAGATTTTTGAGAAGTTAACTTACACCAAACATTTATAGAAGGCACATGTGGCAAGAACAATAAATGCAGTACTTATTTTAGCTTTTTACAGAGATTAATACAGTGTTAGCACCACAGCCTTGCTTAAACACTTCTCTGCCTTCTCTAGACAGGTATCACTCAAATGCATTTGGATTTTACTTGGACCTAGTCTGCTGTTTAAAATAGTTCAACCTTCAGAGTGTCACTTGTTAATTTTCTGTGATCACCAACTAAACTAAGCATATCCAGCTTAGGTTTCTGAGAACAGAACTTATCTTTCATTTGGAAAAATCAGAGTGCAAGTCTAAATAATCATCAGAGAAACTCCTTAACAAACATGCTACCTTCTCAATGAAGAAACCACAACTAACAAACAGATCAATGATTAAAAACACAGGTCCTGTATTTATTTGTGTTTTGCAAGTGGAATTCCAGCTTTAAGGTAAGATTTAAGTTTGTTTATGATCCATCAGTGAACTCATGTAAATGTATAAGGAAGCCTTCCAATACTACAACTGAGGCTCTATTGACATTTCCAATGAGGTGTGGAGAAGAGAACATTTCACAGACTAATAAATCAGCAGTAAAAGAATTAAAAAAAAAAAAATCTGAAAAAAATATCTATTAGAAATCCGTGTATAAGCATCTCCACTGCAAAGTGGAGATACTTCTGGACTCAAAACTGGCAAGGAAATTCAGGCACTAGATTGAATCACTGCTGATGCACAGTAACCTGAGTTATTGTTTACCGCCATTTGGTAATGCAGCTTCCAGAAGGAAAAAGCCTTTAGGTTTGGTTGTCTTTCACAGAAAAAGTTTTAAAGTGAATTTTAGTGCTCATAAAAAGGTGCTCAAATGATAACATCGGGGACCAAAATCACTTCTTTTGTCAGAGGCGAATGTCTCTCAGAGGTAAGCAACTCCCTGCCAGTTTGTAAACAGTGCTGTTGCAAAAGCATCGACACCAAGAGTGAGACTATATGGTTCTCCAGACATTATCCTCTTGGTCTGTGCTAAAGCCCTAAGCAAACACACCAGTGTGCAACATGACTGAGATGAGATTAACTGGACCAACATCACCAATCTGTTTTACATAAAGCAGAGAGGAACGACACATAGTTGCTGGACTGGTGCTGGATTAGGTGGCCCATAAAGATTACACGTACTTTCTACAGGCCTAAGTCAGAATCCTTTATTCTTAGCAAATTCTTATTCAAACAATCTAGCAATACACATCATTTTTGATTGGTTTCCAGTGACAGGATGCACAGAAACAATCACAAAGCCTTCATAAAACTTTGTAAGGGGTTTACAGAGGTGCTAGCCAACTTCAAATCAATCAATTATCAATGTTTAAACACTGCCTACAAACGCTTGTAAGAACCAACATGAGTATTGCAGTTTGGACAGAAGTGATCCACATCTTTTAGGGCATCAATGCAAAAGGGAATTAAGCAGCAGCCAGCTATGCACCTGCAAAGGAAAAAAAAAAACATACAGTTTTAACACTTGTTATACACACAAGAAGGTTGAATATATTTCCTACAAAAGCTATCCATAAAACTGGTACCATGAAGCTTTAGGAAGAATGCACATTATTGGTTGTTGCAGACCTGCTTCGAGGTCCTGTAGGACTTATACTCAACATGGGCTATTCCAGCTATCGAGGATCAGATTTGAGACAGAATGAGAAAGCAACAGAGCTGAGAGTCCACAATATGTTTGTTACTCCTTAGAGCTATCAAAGGTCATGTGAGAAGAGAAAAATGAAGTGCAAACGTGAATTAACCTACCCCAGTAGGCAGAGGCCACCACATGATAGCCATGTCAATGCTCCTGACTCATACGAGAGACGCGTCACAATCATCTGATTACAGGAAGGGCAACACATCTGAACTGGGCGGTCATAAAATACCACTACAGGTTGCTGCACATACACCGTCTGAACTGTAACTGAGCAAAGAAATATTCTGTTTATTCAATAGGTAAACGAAGAAGAAAAGAGCCTCTACCTCTGAGCTACAACCAGGTATATCACTTGCCCAAAGACAAGCTGGCAGGGAAGACTGGCCTGGCTGAACAGAGAATTGTGGCTAGAGCTTAGGAGAAAAAAGAGGGTTTACAATCTGGAAAAGAGGGCAGGCCACTCGGGAGGACTATAAGGATGTTGAGAGGCAGTGCAGGGACAAAATTACAAAGGCCAAAGCTCACCTGGAGTTCAATCTGGCTACTGCCATTAAGGACAACAAAAAATGTTTTTACAAATACATCAACACAAAACAGAGGACTGAGGAGAATCTCCATCCTTTACTGGATGCAGGGGGGAACAGTTACAAAAGTTAGTTCCAAAAGATGAGGAAAAGGCTGAGGTGCTTAATGCCTGCTTTGCCTCAGTCTTTAGCGGCAAGACCAGTTGTTCTCTGGATACCCGGTACCCTGAGCTGGTGGAAGGGGATGGCGAGCAGAATGTGGCCCTCACAATCCACCAGGAAATGGTTGGCAACCTGCTACAGCACTTGGATGTACGCAAGTCGATGGGGCCGGATGGGACCCACCCGAGCGTACTGAGAGAACTGGCAGAGGAGCTGGCCAACCTGCTTTCCATCATTTATCAACAGTCCTGGCTATTGGGGGAGGCCCCAGTCAACTGGCAGCTAGCAAACATGACGCCCATCTACAAGAAGGGACAGAGGGTAGACCCGGGGAACTATAGGCCTGTCAGTTTGACCTCTGCCAGGAAAGCTCATGGAGCAGATTATCTTGAGTGTTATCATGCGGCACTTGCAGGGTAACCAGGCGATCAGGCCCAGTCAGCATGGGTTTAGGAAAGGCAGGTCCTACTTCATGAACCTGATCTCCTTCTATGACAAAGTGACCTGCTTGGTGGATAAGGGAAAGGAAGTGGTCTACCTTGACTTCAGTAAGGCTTTTGACACCGTTTCCTACAGCAGTCTCCTAAAGAAACTGGCTGCTCATGGCTTAGACTGGCGTATGCTTCGTTGGGTTAAAAACTGGCTGGATAGCTGGGCCCAAAGAGTTGTGGTGAATGGAGTCAAAGCCAGTTGGAGGCCTGTCACTAGTGGCATCCCCCAGGGCTTGGTACTGGGGCCAGTCCTCTTTAATATCTTTGTCAATGATCTGGATGAGGGGATCAAGTGCAGCCTCAGTAAGTTCACAGATGACACCAAGCTAGGTGTGTGTGTCGATCTGCGTGAGGGTAGGAAGGCTCTGCAGGAGGATCTGGATAGGCTGCACCAATGGGCTGAGGCCAACTGTATGAAGTTCAACAAGGCCAAGTGCCGGGTCCTGCACCTGGGGCACAACAACCCCAAGCAGAGCTACAGGCTGGGAGATGAGTGGTTGGAGAGCTGCCAGGCAGAGAAGGACCTGGGAGTGATGGTGGACAGTCGGCTGAATATGAGCCAGAAGTGTGCTCAGGTGGCCAGGAAGGCCAACAGCATCCTGGCTTGTATAAGAAGCAGTGTGGCCAGCAGGGCTAGGGAAGTGATTGTCCCCCTGTAATTGGCTCTGGTGAGGCCACACCTCGAGTACTGTGTTCAGTTTTGGTCCCCTCGCTACAAGAAGGACATCGAGGTGCTCGAGCAAGTCCAGAGAAGGGCGACGAAGCTGGTGAGAGGTCTGGAGAACAAGTCTTATGAGGAGCGGCTGAGGGAGCAGGGATTGTTCAGACTGGAGAAAAGGAGGCTCAGGGACAACCTTATCGCTCTTTATAAGTACATTAAAGGAGGCTGTAGCAAGGTGGGGGTTGGTCTGTTCTCCCACGTGCCTGGTGACAGGATGAGGGGGAATGGGCTAAAGTTGTGCCAGGGGTGTTTTAGGTTGGACATTAGGAAGAATTTTACTGAGAGGGTTGTTGGGCATTGGAATGGGCTGCCCAGGGAACTGGTGGAGTCACCATACCTGGAGGTCTTTAAAAGACGTTTAGATGTTGAACTTAGCAATATGGTGTAGTGGAAGACTTGTTAGTGTTAGGTTAGAGGTTGGACTCGATGATTTTGAGGTCTCTTCCAACCTAGACAATTCTGTGATTCTGTGATAATTCCAAAATACTTGAGGGTAAGAGCAAATACACAATGACAAAAAGAAATCAGCATGACATTTTGTAATTCAAAACAGATTGTCTAAAACTAAGTCTGCATTAAAAATTGTAGAAAGGTGAATTACATTATTGACATCAGTGTGCTCTGTGGGTATCACAAGACTTGACTGACCTTATTCACTTCAAAAATTTTTCTGGGTAGGTAGGGAACACCTTTGAACCACAATCTTTAAGTTTCTGTAGAGCAGCTATTACAGCCGCTTGACACCTCTTTAACATGAGATACAGTAAAGTTTCAGGCTTACCGGGGTTATTTGTTGGCATAGGCTGTCCTGTGTACGGAGGAGGGTTCATCCCCTTCCCATCTGGTTTCTGGCCAGGGTCTGGGACAGGATATGGGTGGGGATAGTTCACATTAATTCCTGTTGTTTCCTCATAAGAAGGTGGTGCAGACGGAGCAGAGCCAGTACTCGGGGCAGACATTGTATCTAGAATATAATGGAGATAAACATCGTAACTAAGGACTTTATTTAGGAGAAGTGTCAACTAATTAGGTTTTATTCAGACACAAAGCAGGTAGTTAACTAGATCAAAATGTACATTTCACAGCACAAAATGTATTGACTGTTCTGTGTTTCTGATTGTGTTAAAAGTTAATCTTGATTTTGTTGTTGCTTTCTTCTCTCTTCTGTTTTTTTATTTGGTTGTGTTTTGTTGTTTGTTTTTTTTTTTTTTTTTTGTTTACACATTTTCCTACCACAAATCATTCCTTTGTAAATTAAATATGCTAAAAATAGGGATATCATGCATCTTTATTAGTACATTAAGCTATATGTCAGTTTCTCCCAGTTCTGCAAGAACCATACTTCAGGTGTCCCCACTCTCCTCCAAAAACAACAACTATGATAGGCTGCATAATAGTTGCTAACTAATACAAGCCCAGCTTGTGGTAAAGCTCAAATATTTAAAACAGAATGTTGATCTTTGCCATGATTTGAAATTAATAAATATTTATATTGAAGGAAAAAGAAACTGCAAACAACTAAGTACATCCAACTCAATTCAAAGCTTTTGTTATTCTCAAGTAAGTCTAAAGTTTCTCATTTTTACTGCTTACAAAGATTTCTATGAATTTGTTAATGGAACTTTTCTCTATCAATTACTATTATATTATTTTATTACGGAATACAGAATGCTAACCACTGCTTTTTCTCAATGTGGAAATAATGACAGATTCCAGCAGGGACTTCCTATCTTTCTCACTGCCTACACAATCCCTATGCCCTGCTCACCAATTTCTTTGTCAAACAATCTCTCATAGCATCAACACTAATTAAGCATCTCCTATTTTTTCTTCCTCCTAAGGACCACCAGACAGATCAATTAGAACCATACTCAGTCCTCTTCAGTTGCATATTTCATTCCTCTGTGTACATGCAAGTCTTTCCACTCAGTACGATATGGGGTGGGAAACCTGTGTCTGACACACTCATTCTGTATTCTTATAGAAGGGTAGGAACAATAACTTACCATAGCACCAGTATGAACAAAATGAATACAAGAAATTGCACTGATGATCAAAAAATTTATGTTAAAAAATGACTCACAACAATATAGGATTACTGTCAAACCTTGCTGCTCTCACTTCCATACTATGAACCCTGCTGCTAAGTTTTGATTTAAAAATAAAAATAAAAATACATATTTCTATACTGAAGAGCTGAAACATGAGCTAAATTAAACACTTTATTGAATATAATGAAATGGATTGATATCCAACTAAAAATCAATGACAGATGTTTCCAATAAATAAGGAAATAAAAAGAAAAGCAGCTCGCTGGGTATATATGCAGTGTCTTGTGGTATAAAAAACCATGCATTATAAGCACAACAATTCTCCCTACTGTTCATACCACATCTAGGGATATCACTGCATTGCTACACTGCACAGTAAACACAGGACCTAAACATACTAAGCTAATCTTAAAACAAACTTAGCTTATTTTCTGAAGCTTATGACTACCAAGTTATTTCCACCCCAAGTTCCTTTTCTATGTTATATGAAAATGAAATTTCACTCCCAAAACAAACCAAAGAGGAACGTGGTTAATCACAGACGCAAGCTAACTCAAACCTGAACATTAAAGACTGAAGTTCAGACCTGGATAAACTCACAAGATCAATCAGTGAACAATCCTTTCCTCACAAGCTACCCTATGCTGTGGGTTTTTACAATCCAGTAGGTTTAGTGTAAATTGGCTGCCAATATGCAAAGTCACTACACAGATGAACAATAAAAGTGAAGTGAAGGATCCTTAAAGAAATTCGTGTTGTCCATGAAGACGTAGCTGGATTTGTGGCCTAGCAGGCAAGAGAGGAATAAGAAAAATCTCAACATAAAAGCTGGCTAATCTGTATGTAGCTCTGTAAGTAGTTAAATTGCCTTTGAGGAACTTAATTTCTGAGAAAAAGGAAGATCACAGTTTCTTTCACACAGAAATCAATACAAAGTCACAGCAGACAGTGGAGGAACAACAGTCAGGGGATCAGGGGACAACCAGCCTAAACTTGTTGTGCAATATGTTATTGCACAAGTTTCCTGACAGAGCAGCCTGAATAACCCTTTTACTTTTAAGCTAGAGTGATTGCTTTTCCAGAGAACTTAGATTCCAAATTAGAGAGAACTGTTGTAAAACTATATATCTACAACCATCTCTTTCCAGGTTACCTCATTCCATTCTCTTTATACATGGAGGTGAGCTTCAAAATTTGTTGTTTCCAAAGAACAATATGATTAAAAGCACCAGTAAAGCAAAAAATTGCACCAGCAAGATTCATTATGAAGGGGTGTGTAAGCAGAGGGAGTTCCTGTATGACAGCTGAAAAAGGTCTGCTGCTCTGGGAAAGCCCCACAGGAGTACAGTATCTGAGAAACAAACAGGTGAGCAGATTGCAAAGAAAAGCATCAAGAACAATCAGACAGGCTAGAGAAGAGAAATTCTGAGAAAAAGCCAAATTAACTGAGGTTCCTTAATTTCAAGAGGCCAGAGAGAATAATGACAACAGACAGGTAGCAATGAAGAAGCTCTGAATAAACTCTTCTTTGACACAACTTCAATGAAAAGTTTAAGAAAAGCTTCAAAATAATAAACTTTTATTTAGGTCTAGCACTAAGACCATTTAAGCACTGGAAAAACTGGCTAAAGAGTTCAGAGCCTTCCCTCCATAAAGTTTTGACCAAAGCTTTTATTGATGTATTTGTCATACAACATTAAGTAGATTCCTGAATCTCTTGACATCTCTTGCTACTCTATTTTCCATTAGTTCAGCACTATTTGTTGAAAATAAATGCAACACTAATTTTAAACATCTACTTTTATATACACTGTTTCCAAAGTAAAATGCTACTTCCTCTGAAGTTAAGGCCCAAATCCTGAATAAACTGCTTGTAAACGAGCCCCTATCCACAAAACTCATTGCAAGACTGGGTCTAGAATTAACTAAAAACCAGCTTCACCTAGAAAAAGGAAACCAACTAGCATTATGAAAAGTTGCTGAGTATCAATATTATCTGAGTTTCAGGTAAGATAGTAACTAGAGTAAGTTGATATGGTAATAAGCATTAACTTAAAGATTAGATAGCAATGAAAACAAAGGCCAGAGGGACATTCTTGAAAGGGTTTTCAGCATTTTGTTTTAGCTCAGGCAATTCTTACAGCCTGAGTTAGTAACGTATGCTGTACCACTCTGCATAACCTCATAAAAGCACTAAGAATTTCCAGTTACTATCTGCATTTTGCTCATTGCAAACAAGAGCAGAGCAGCTTCTGCCTTTACTTGTATGCTTTGTAGATACATTCTTATATAAAATACCATTAATACAAAGTTGTCTCAGAAGAGTAACTAGTGCATAATGCCTGAATGCAAAGAGAACAAAAGGTTTAAATCACAAACCAACACCGGATCATATAAAAATTGATACAGTCTTAAGCACCCATATAGGACAGAGAAGACTGAAATTTCCAACACATTAACAAACTGTACCTAGCTACTTATGTAAGGACATACATCATACGAGGAACAGCTAAGGGTACTCAGTTTGTTCAGCTTAGAGAAGAAGAAACTGAGGGGAGACTTCACGGCTGTCTACAACTTCCTCATGAAGGGGTGATGAGAGGGAAGAAGGAAGTGCTGATCTATTCTCTCTGGTTACAGCTGACACAAGGAAATGGCTTAAAGCTGTGTCAGGGGTAGCTCAGTCAGGAGCAGGACTCAAAGATCTTTATGGGTTCCTTCCAACTCAAGGAACTTTGATCGTATGAAATGACAGCAATTTACTAATTTAAAGATAAACTGAACTTACATGGCTGAAATACAGGCACCAAAGCAAGCTGATGGCAGAGGCAGAAACCAAGCCAACAAGTTTTGTCTTCTTAAAACAGACTCTCAAATGCTGCTCCCAAATAATTCAAAAAGGAAGACTGGTGAGAAGTACTCAACTGCAAGAAAAGACAAAGGATAAGACTGATAACTTTTTGATACATTTGACTTGCCTGTTATCTGCTCCTTGCACATATGCAAACCAGTAGGCTATCTCAAACCAGGAGAAGCAAACACTGAATGACCAACAAGCACACTAAATTCAAAACTGGGTCTTCTACACAAGAGTTTCCATTTACATCTGTAAGTTTCAAATCCAAATGCCACTTAGCACAGAGGAGAACTGAGCAGTTCTTGCTTCTGTTCCCTGTCTCTCACTACCCTTCTGCTTCGAGTCCTTAGAAATGCATGTAGTAAGACAAAAACCAATGGCTTCAGCTACTTGTCCCACACTTCTGCTTTTCATGAAGAAAAAAAAACAAACAACAACAAAAAAACCCTCTTGTATTCCAGTTGCAGAGAAAGGAGAATATTGACTCACTATGCTACTCAGCTGCACTAAAGCTGGGTGAGTCACTAGACTCCAAAAAAAAATTAAAAAATAGAAAGAGCAGCAACTCCTTTCTCCAGATTTTTCTTTTTGTTCATTCTCTCAAGAGAAAGAATCACAAATACTTTTATCTGTTCACACTTGTCTTAGCCCAAATCATTTCCTTCCTAAGCACATACTGACGCTGAACACCTGCATGGGGCAAAGCACTCTTCTAGCTTACTGCTTTATGCAGAGATCCGTTGCTCCACATACAGAATAACATTGGCATAAAGGTAGAAAAAAGCCTGGTAAAAGCTACAGCATTCACAAATCACTCTATTCAAGTGCAACCAGCTCATTAGATTAGTAACTTATGCTAGCTGGAGACCTGGAAGACAAGCAGCATATCCTATCAACAGCAAGATACATGGATATCCTCCTGCCCAACAGAGGATGCAGCACAGAGCTCTGTCACTTTTATAACTGCACGAAAGCCACATAAATGTCAGGGAATGGAAGCCTTTTAGCACTGTTGACTGCTAAGCAAAACTCAGCAGTATGCACCACTTTGTGCAGTTCTGCATTTTGCAAAATCAGATTTCAGTTGATTCAAGTGCTCCACATCACCCCCAAGTTAATCCCTAAACTACAAGCCCATGCAGCAAGCTGAAACCCAAAGCATGGGTTTCAAGCACTTACTGCCTAACCCACACCGCCAGTTCTAACATGGCAAGAGGAGTTTGCAGGCTGTATCTGAAAAAGTACAGCACTTGGCTAAACTTTCCTTTTACCTTGCTATTCAATAAAGTGAACTAAGTAAATCAGACTTCTAAGGTAATTTATCTGAGGAAATTATTAGCCAACGGTTCCTTATGAAACCTTCTATCACACACTGCAGGGTTTGTATCTGACTGGAATTGCCCGAGATAAATCCTTGACTTGGAACTAAAAGTACACTCACAGGCAGCTACACACTTCAGGTTTCAGCTGGGTTATAGTTCATCAGACGTGAGAACTTCCTGATGATGTTCATGTAATTTAAAAAAAAAAAAAAAAAAAAAAAAAAACACCACTATATAGGTGACACTTTACATTTTAATTAAATAGCTGCACAGTGTTTCTGAGTACATCTTCCCACTGCACAGGTTTCTCAGAAATTGGGTAGTTTCTGCAGAACGCAAACTCAAATGTTGAATTATAAAGCCTAGTGTAGAAGACTTACTCTGATCTTCTTCTTCATCAAAATGAATACAGGGAAAATCCGAAGGAATGTACGTCACAGTTCAGGAACTACAGACGTATTACTGAATGTGCCCAAAACATAACAGGTTGCCCTGTGATAATTGACACCTGCACCGTCTGCCAAGTAAACACACATTCAAACGTGAACTTATGCCATTGTCTTTTCCTAGGAAGGGATATGACTTCAAGATTCCCTTTCTCTCAAGGGCCAGATTTACTGTAAGAACATATAGGGAATGCTATCTGTGTCATACTCCAAAATACAGAGAGGAGGACAGAGCTACAAAGCTGCAGTCATCTTCTCCTTCCTTCTTCCCACTCCGTTCATGATGCTGATCAGTTGGGATCAGGGTCTGGCTCATGCCTTTCACCTGTATTCACCTCATGGTACCAACTACACCTTTCCTCACCCAATATGAACACATATTTAGTGCCATTTTTTCACCAGAGGTTGCAAACCCCATCTCATGAGAATTATCGATACTGCCCAGATCAGTTTGTTAAGATTGTGTAGTTTAAAACTGCACCCTTTTTCTGAAGACAGGATACAAATGTGTACCCTGACATGTGGAAAACCACCTTTTACCCAAGGACAAGCACGGAAAAGAAAAAAAGGAAAAAAAAAAAAAACACAGGAGGGGAAACCAATCAAAAGTAGAAAGATAAGTCATTCATGCTTCAACCAACAACTAAAATGCATCAGAGGGCAATTATGTTTTTAATCCCAGCTCGTTTCCTGGCATGCACCAAAGTTTAGCAGAAATGCATTCCACAGCAGTGCACAGGTAACACAGCAGCACCTGAAGGATAACTGAGGGCAGATGACTCTTCTTCCCCTTATTATCTGGAGGCAGGGTTGTGGGGGAAGGAAGGGAGAAGAAAAGAAAAAGTCTGCATAGCCCCCACATTAACACACCACATGAGCATAAACTTATGTGCAGAAGTGCTGCTCCTGATAGCCTGCAGAAACTGGGAGAGACCCTAGTGGCATCTCCTCAACCAGCCAAACCTGTAATGCAATAGGAAGTACCACTCAGCTAAGAATGGAAGAGTAAATACACTTAAAACCTTCAGAAAATTTTTCCTCATCTGAAAGCTTCCTTTATTGCTCAGGTAAAGATCTAAAATACTCTACTTGTTTCTAAACACTCCACCCTGAAACTCAATCTTACTATAAAGAAAATACATTTGGACTGAATCTTGAATGCCTGTTGTAAGAAGCCTTTATGAAAGATAAATTTTGTTAGCTCGATGCAAGTTTCAATAAAGAATATTTCCATTGTTTGGCATGGATTTAAAACTTTCTTGTTTTTAACAAAAAGAAATATATATCCTTAGAACAGTGCATTAGCAAATATTTGTCCTAAATCAACTCAGGAAAATTTCTACCAAAATATAATAATAATTAAAAGAAGAAAAAAAAAAGCCAACTTGTCACTATGGCTACCTACCACCACAGAGTGAGTTTTCAGTCAGATCAGTTCCTAGCATACAAGTGGTACAAGGTGAGATGGCAAGAACGCTCATGCAAACAAATGTAAGCAGATCATGAAACCAGACCCAAAATCTCAGACCATCTGTTTTTGCTTTCACTGAATGTCATTCCAAAACTCAGAATCAATATATGCACACTTAGAGTAAGAGAAGAGATGTTTCTGTTACAAGCATTTATTAGGATGACTTGGAAAAAAAGTAAGTAGCTAATTTTGTTTTATCTTCTACTGTAAGGAATGTCGCTGAATGCAAATTCAGCACACAAACACGTGACAGCAGTTAGCGTTCAGAATTTTTACTGAGATGAACAACACTAGCAAAGAGATGTGAAAGACAACCAGCCTAGCTAAACAGAGAATTATTGCTAGAGCTTAGGAGAAAAAAGAGGGTTTACAATCTGGAAAAGAGGGCAGGCCACTCGGGAGGACTATAAGGATGTTGAGAGGCAGTGCAGGGACAAAATTAGAAAGGTCAAAGCTCACCTGGAGCTCAATCTGGCTACTGCCATTAAGGACAACAAAAAATGTTTTTACAAATACATCAACGCAAAACGGAGGATTAAGGAGAATCCCCATCCTTTACTGGATGCAGGGGAGAACTTAGTTCCAAAAGATGAGGAAAAGGCTGAGGTGCTTAATGCCTGCTTTGCCTCAGTCTTTAGCGGCAAGACCAGTTGTTCTCTGGATACCCGGTACCCTGAGCTGGTGGAAGGGGATGGCGAGCAGAATGTGGCCCTCACAATCCACCAGGAAATGGTTGGCAACCTGCTACAGCACTTGGATGTACGCAAGTCGATGGGGCCGGATGGGACCCACCCGAGCGTACTGAGAGAACTGGCAGAGGAGCTGGCCAACCTGCTTTCCATCATTTATCAACAGTCCTGGCTATTGGGGGAGGCCCCAGTCAACTGGCAGCTAGCAAACATGACGCCCATCTACAAGAAGGGACAGAGGGTAGACCCGGGGAACTATAGGCCTGTCAGTTTGACCTCTGCCAGGAAAGCTCATGGAGCAGATTATCTTGAGTGTTATCATGCGGCACTTGCAGGGTAACCAGGCGATCAGGCCCAGTCAGCATGGGTTTAGGAAAGGCAGGTCCTACTTCATGAACCTGATCTCCTTCTATGACAAAGTGACCTGCTTGGTGGATGAGGGAAAGGAAGTGGTCTACCTTGACTTCAGTAAGGCTTTTGACACACTACTTTTGACAGTAAGGCTTCGTCTGGAGAACAAGTCTCATGAGGAGTGGCTGAGGGAGCTGGGATTGTTCAGCCTGGAAAAGAGGAGGCTCAGGGGCAACCTTATCGCTCTCTACAGGTACCTTAAAGGAGGCTGTAGCGAGGTGGGGTTGGTCTATTCTCCCACATGCCTGGCAACAGGACGAGGGGGAATGGGCTAAAGTTGTGCCAGGGGAGGTTTAGATTGGATATTAGGAAGAATTTCTTTACCAAAAGGGTTGTTAGACATTTGAATGGGCTGCCCAGGGAAGTGGTAGAGTCACCATCCCTGGTGGTCTTTAGAAGATGTTTAGATGTAGAACTCAGTGATATGGTTTAGTGGAGGACTGATTAGTGTTAGGTCAGAGGTTGGACTCAATGGTCTTGGAGGTCTCTTCCAACCTAGATGATTCTGTAAGCCTCTGTTCTGGCTATCCAAATGAAGAACAAGGTAACAACATCATCAGAAACCATTAGGATTTTTTTTTTTTTAAAGAGCACCAAAAGTTACTATTTTATTAGACTTCTTAGCAGTTTGGGGAAGACTTCTATTAAATGATAGATTTAATGGATCAAGAAAAAAAAAAAAAAACACATGTAAACTCAATCCTTCATGGTTCAGTGCAAGACAGCAGATCTCAAGCAGGAACACAAGACCTTCCACTTGGGATGAAGAGAGAGTGCTGGGTAGTGGCTGGGAATGCAGCAGAGGAGCTGGCAGGAGAAATGGGGCTGTAAAATAGCCCAGTGTGAGAGGGGCTTAAGCTGAGGAAGGGAGCAGACAGCACCAACACCAAACGACAGAAGATGCACAGAGTTGCCAGGAGCACAAGAGCTAAGCCACTGTCTCCCTGCCATTGCCATCCAAAAAGCTTTAAGTGCATCTCACAAACTCCTGCCAGACTCTAGACTCTTGCTGCTCTATCCCCATCTCACTGCTGTCTCCTCGATGATCCCCTTCCCATATTCCCATTCCTCAGGTTTATTCCAAGAAGCTGTCCCCAGTTTGAAAGACACTATCTTAAAGTGCAGAGTATAACACAGCCTTCCGTTGGAGAGACAGTGGAGAAGAAACAGAAAAAAAAAAAAAAAAGTCTGTCACCAATTAAAAAAAAAAAAAAAAAAAGCTTTGACTCACAGGCATACATGACTGTACTATCTGATCTTTTAAGACCAGTAAAATGCCCGCTCTGGAATCCTAGCAGAATTGATGGGCCAAACATTCAAGTGAAATGAATAGATTAGTTGGAAGGAAACTGAAGCGGGATAGTTTTTACCAGAAGCAAACAAAAGGCACGGTAAATTAGCCAGATAGCTAAGGCTGAATTTCCCCATTAGCACCATAGCTTGCTGTAAATGCCTCCATAATGAAAACAGAAGTAGGAAACACATTCCAGAACAGACAGCTGTGACAGAACACAAGTCAAAGGGCCTTGAAAAACCTCTCCTAAAATTAGTCTTAAGTAGGCAGCTGGTCCAAATGACCTCCGGGGATTCCTTCTGACCTATACTGCTGTTTAATAACACAAAAAACAGAAGATGGGTTGCTAGGAAAAAAAAAAAAAAAAAAAAAAAAAAAAAAAACAGATAACAAAGGCCCAGTTCTGTTTTAAGACGTGGGTACTTAAGTTAGGACAAAACTGATGCAAAAGATACCAGTCCTCAAATGTAAACAAAAATTAAATTGCTTTAACGACTTCCTCATTGAGGACAATTCACCAGATGTCTGCCTTTATTGCTGAGCTGTCCCCATTGTTGCCAGCTTGATTCAGGTCACTGAGGCACTAATTCATCCCAAGTACAGAGACCACAAGGAGTGGAACTGCAGCGTCTGTTAAATGCCCATGCCTCAAGTACTGCTGTACACCTACTGAAATGCAGATTCTAGATCAGTATCTTCGTATCAACAGGAAACTGGATTTTAGTAGCAGTCCTGACTTTTTTCCATAGTTTACCAAGCATAATGTAAATAGATATATTTGAGAACACATGAATTTTAAAATTTTAACACATGATTTTCAAGATTAAGATCCGTTTTAAGACAAGTTTGATTTTCTCGCTTTTATGCAAGATGCTCTGGAAACCTCTGTCTGTCCACGTTAGAAGTTGTAAAAAATTTTACCCTTAACTTACAACCAGCTTCTGTTGTGTCTACATCATCCTTTAAGTAGCTTGTTGACAAGTTGTATATCCTAGTGTTTAACCCATAGATTTCTACTACCGTAACTTCCCAACTACAGTTCTCAACCACCAGCTCCTGTCTGACAAAGCTCTGCTGGTCCACGTTTATGCACTGCTGATGTTTATACACTCAAGTTGTCTCATGGTCTTCCCAGCAGACTAAGCAGAAATGTGGAATGGTTTATTAGAAAGGGAGTTGTGTATTTAGTCCAGTGTGGGATTGGCCACGTAGCTAGGACAAACATAGGAGCTGGTGCAGAAGAAAAGAACAACGTGACTACAGGCACAGTGTGTACACAGGAGCAGTTATTTTGGTAACCCCTCACTTCCTTGTGTGGAAGGCATTGTTCTCAGCTTTCACACCAACCTCCTACTCACACTGCAGCTTTGGCAGATGGAAGAAAGCAATCAAAAGATGACTAAGCTTAAGTTTTTGTAGTACTGTATATTCTACAATTATATTTTTAAAAACCACTGACCTTCTGTTTTCTTTAAAAAAAAAAAAAGAAAAAAAAAAAGTTTCCCCTTATGAGTAAGCTACAGATCCAAATGCTGATGAACTGCCCCCAGTCATCGCTCCTGCTGCGTGGCAGATGCTGCACAACTGAAGCCAATCCCCATCTCTGTTTCCCTGAGGAAACAAGGTCAAAGAAATCATCACCTTTTAATAGATTTCAAAATGCTCATGATCATAATTTCTAGCACAAACTCTTCTAGTCTCAGTACTTATGGCCAATACTTATTTCCAAATGATGTTGCATTTTTCAGTTCTTACCACTGACTAATTTGGGGCAGGTGGTTCTAGTCAAAAATGATATCTACCCTTTTTTTCTTCTCCCCACCCTACAAGACAGAAGCAAACAGGTTTCAGGTCTTCAAAGCAGCATCCCTGGAATGATGACATCTCTTTTCTTCTTCTTCCCCTCCCCCCCCCTTTTTTTTTTAATTAACTAAGGAAGACATTTCAATTCTGAGGCACAGAAAACTATCAAGTACTAAAACAAACAGCGTAAAAATAAAACCAAGTATCAATCCCATTAATATATCTAATTTCTAATGGAAATTAGAATAGAATTGCTATTTCTAATGGAAATTCTTTTAAAAAGAACAAGATGACATCAGGATTAAAAGACAATCTCATCAAAAGACTAATCACTGTGGATGCAACCACAACTTCAGCTTGTCAACAGAATTTTACTGATATCCCTCTCGCTCTGAACGTCAACCCTAAAGCAATATTTGAACTATTACTTCATACGGCCAGTACAAATGTGTCTTTCAATCTGGCTTGAAGATTAGCCTGGGGACAAGAGCAAGAGAAGGTAATAACCCATCTCTCTACTTAGCGTAAAGAAACGGAAAATAAAGGCTTATGAAAACAGATTTCCTAACCCAGCCTGGACAAGTAAATACACTGTCATCCTTCCCTTACTCTTTAGCTAAGATTTGGCAAGATTAATCTGTTTGCACTATTCCTCCTCAGTTCCCATTGCTAGAAACCCCAGGTTTTGCTCTCCAAAACCATAGATAATTACAGGAGCTCTGTCACAGCAGCGCTGAAGACAGCTGCTGATCAGCAGCACCCAGAATGAAAGGCAGACTGACAGCTAATCTTTTTTTTAAACAGTCAGGCAGGATATACAGGTTTATGGGAGTACTCGGGATTTTTGCAGCACGCAGCAGCAAGCTGTAATGCAGCACTTGCTGGGGCCACCATGTTAGTTACCTGAACTCCAGACAACAGCATCCTAACTCACCAACCTTCTGAGAAACAGCACATTAAAGTCACACAGATTTCTCAGCTGTTTGTTAAAGAATAAAACTCTGTGATACTTTAAGGGGAAAAAAGCAAACAAACAAAAAAATTCAATACATTATTGTTTCAGTAAGACAACCAGTGCCATTGGAGTCACACTGGATTTACCAACGAAAAACTAGCAAATAAAACACTAGGAGACCAGAAATCGCATTAGGCAGCCCGTTGTCCTGAGCAAAGGAGGATGCACACTTTACATGTAGGTTTGGTAAGGCAGAAAGTAAACATGGCCAAACACCCAGCGCGGCGGCGGGGTCAGCGCCAGCACCACAGGGAGCTGCTCTGCGCCGCTCCCTCAGGGGAGCGGCCCTGACAGATGGGCGCCCGGTGCCGTCCCTTCTTCCCTTCCTTTCCCTTCCCTTCTTCTCTTCGCCCACAACTTCGGTCACCACCGATGGCTTCCTCCGAGCGGCCCGGCGCTTTCCCGCCCGTCCCGGCTCCAGAGGCGCCCGCGCAACCACTGCTTCCCCCGGCCCGTCCCTTACCGCTCCGCAGCGGCCGCCGCCTGCCCTCCCCGTCGCCCGGCTGGAGCCGCTGTCCCGTCCCGACCCTTTCTCCTCCCCTTCCCCGAGACTGCACGAATCACGCACCTGCCCCGGACACCCCCGGCTCCGGGACCGGCCGCCCCCGCTCCGCCTCCCCGGCCTGCGGCACCTGGCAGTGGGGCGAGTTGAAAAGGAAAACGAAATGCAAAAAAAGCCTCGGGAAACACGAAAAGTTCCATGCACGACGTCGGGAGCGGAAGCTGCCTCCTCAGAGAAACGTCCCGCTGGAAAGTCCTGCCCTGGGGCTACCCGCAGGTTCCCAGATTCACAGGGATCCTCAGCTTCCCCATAATCAGCATTGCCAGACTGCCCATCTTCTAGCACAGGAGATTAAAATAAATCCTTCCCCTAATTCCTCTATATGCTTTTTTTTACCAGGACCATCTCTTTCAGCCAATGCTGCATGTGACAAAACAAAAAGAAAACTATCAAAAAAACCTTCCAGCAGATCCAGTGATGTTAACTGGGGCTCTTAGAAGCAATTAATTGGATTCAGCCTTTGGAAGCTACAGAGGTTGTTGCTCCTTCATCCATCCAACCCAACAGCTCAAAAATATGTGCCAAGGTAAGACAGAAACCATTACTGGCCAGATCCCTGAAAGGGATTCACCAAGAATTGCTTCTGCTTCACCCCTGCAGTTTAAATGAGCCAGTTGGCAAGATTTGTTATTTAAGTGCTTCAATCTGCGTGTGACTGGAAGGAGTCACCAACCCCCCAGGGCTCAGCAAGGACTCTATGGTAGGCCTTTTGGCTGAAAGTATCTAAAATCTGTTGAAGTCTTAGTTTTGTACTTAAAACCTTTCTTGGCCCTCGCCCTAAGTAACACATATAAAGCTTCAATTCAAGCCCATCCCAGAGCCAGGATTCAAGTTTCATAGGACAAAAGGTGTGTTCACTCCAAGCAACAAGAAGCCCAAGAGTCAACTCTGCAGTCAGAGGGACCTACCGTATTGCCTACAGGTATGTGTATGCAGGGTTTTGATCAGATAGTGAAGTACAAGGGCTCTGCCAGCATGAATACTCCTCGCCCCCGATTCTGTTTAAAAATAAAAAATAATAAAAAAAAAAAAATGGTGGGCTTTGCTTTTGTTTTGATTTGGCAGCAGTCAGTCCTTCCTGCTTGTTAGCATTTGACCCAGAGGGTAGAACATGACTTACATGTGACTTAAACGTGACTTAACTTTTCATCATTGTCAAGAAATCACATAATAGATCATGATATTTATCTCAGAAGCAGGATATGTGTAATTTCTGCCTTGGTGCCCTGGCTTTGCTAAAACTGGAGTAACTGTGCTCTTTGTAACTGAATCTCCTTTGCCAGATGGATGTGAGCAGCTTAGAAGCCACAGCAGAGAGAAGCCAGGACTAAACGCTTCTCCTGGGGTGCAGTAAGGCATGAGCCTCATCTGAAAGCCTTCTTACTGCCAGTGCTGTATTTATTGCTTATATCTCATCACAGGCTGCCTCATGCTACAGCTTTTACCCCTCTCTGCAGACCCCAATGTTCCATTTTGCCCTACCACTCTTCTGTCCACATGCAGCTTGGTGGTTAGGCCACTAACAGCGTCAGTTTAGCAGCATACGAGTGTTATTTCCTCTCCTTACCCCTCATCCTGCCCACCTATCGCACCATTTACCAGTTCCTCCCTTTCCAGTCCTTTTCTGACGATGCAGAGTGAAGCAAGGGACAGCTTGACCCACTCTTCCTGGAGTCCACCACAGTAGACCAAGTGGTTGGGTGGGGACACGCAGCATGAACTCATTTCATGCTTGAGGAAACACAGCTAGAAATGGAGAGAAATCTTGATCATCTCCACCACTCCGTGAGCTGTGCTCTGAAGATGATATATTTAACTTGTTAAAAAAAAAAAAAAAAAAAAAAAGAGAGAGAGAAGAAAGGCCACACGACGAATTCAGAAAATTTACGTAGGTCTGTCACCTTTCTAGTGGTATGATGTATGAAGCAGCCCCACCCTTGGTATTCGGCTGTTAGGCTTTTCTCCACCCTGCTGAGTCATCTGACAGCGTCACGAAACAGTAAAGTACACAGTATATTGTATATGTATACTGTGTACTTTAATATGTGTATTGTATATTGTATACAGGACACCAGTAGATGTCAGTTTAACCCCAAAAATGAATGCCTTAGCATAGGTGCTAGATTTATTAGCTTTTGCTTTGGTCAGTTTCCACCAAAGAAACTAAATGAAGCTGAGAAGTTGATGTACATTCAATGTGCAGAAGCAGTAAACAAGTTTTAATGACACCTTATTTTTTCCTGCCTGGAAATTGTAGGATCTGTACACATACAGGTTTTTGTAGTGATTTTGTGTGTACTAATTTCTGAAGTCTAAAAAAAATCTCAGATGACTTTTGATCACTTCAATAATACTAGATATTTAAGGAGATTTTTACTAGGTTGCATTTTTAGACTTGCAGGCAAGGTTGATGCACAGATTTACATGCAAAGCAAGGTAGATGGCATTAAGTCAAATAGCCTTAAAGAATGTTTTATGTATTTTTCACTGCTACAGTGGCTGATTCAAGTTGCAAAACAAACAGAACAAGAACTGAACACACTGTGAACATTTAGCACAAGAAATATAAAGATGGACATTTTGGTCAATATCCTGATCTACACAACAGCTAAAATTTAAGCCACCCATAGGTTTGCATTTCACTATATAAATATTTTAAAAGAGAAACAGGTAAGTTTGATAGGATTAGAAAATAAAAGCAATACAGCAGTGCCATCTAGAAGTGCAACACCAAGGACAGCAAATATTTTGAATGATTTGTGTTCAAAGTAGTGAACCAAATGAAACCAAAAATCCAAAATGGTCCTTTCTACATCATTCACTATTGGAAGCATCAATGGGTTGAAAGAATATCTCAAAGCCCCCAGGGGTTGAACTTCCAGATAGGATCAATGACAATGAAGAATAAATTACTTACATTTGTAATGTCAAATGGTACTTAATCAAAATTAAGCTTCTGCCAATGGGAATGCTGACTGCCTGAGAATGCAGAGTTTGAATTTTAAGTAAACTGATAGTGCTTAGCACTGATTTTACTAATTCTAAATCTTTTCCATGAACCTCACAGGTCATTTAGCTCACCTGTGAGCTAAGTTCTTTTTAATGTTATTTTGTGCATAATGCCAATATAAATCCTCTCCAGTTTTGTTAGCCTTTCCTGTAATTATTTAAATAAGTTCACACAATCTCTTCCTGTCTTGACCTTTTTCTTTACATTATCAAAATACTGTTCTGCTAGGTTGTTACTACTAAAGAATTTTGATTAAAAAATCTAGGAAGTAAACTAAATTAAACAAGTTTTATTGTACATATTTGTCAAAATAATCAGCATATGGAATACACAGGTTTTTCTTACGTTTCTCCCTAATTAAACAATACTGACGTGAAGATCAATATTTACTCTGTGTATTTACTCTTAATTATGGAATAATAAAATTTCTTCAAGGTTAGAAAATTATTGTCTAAAAGCACTCACTGAATTATGAGAAGGAAGGTACGGGGGTAAGGAGCTTTTTAATCAAAGAGAAAAGTATAGTAAAAAGCTATGTTCAGAGGTCAAAGCTGGGATGGTTAACGACTTGTTTTCCATTCAACACTTAACTGATGAGCCACTAGAAGAAACTGACAAAAGATGTATGAGATTCTGTGAGATTCTACATCTTTTGACTACTTCCAGACAAATTTGGATGACTTTCTGGAAAATATATTTTAGACAAGCACACATCTTTACAAATGCCACCCCCATTTTGTCTAATGTTCAACTGGTGAGCTAATAGTCTCATCTGATTTAAGAAATAATGTATCAGCGCTAAAAAAAAAAAATTAAAAAAAAGGAGGGAAAGGGACAGGGAGAGGGAGAGGGGACCATAGTACAAATTGCAATTATGTAATTTGATTTCTAGCTCGGGGTTTAAGAGCTTGTCACTTTCAAAACCCAATCTATAGCAATGTTCTTGTTTTCTGATTGCTGATGAGTTTGGTTTTATTCCACAAGCTACTTCTAACAACATATACACATAAAAATATCTACAATACTTACAGCCAAGTGCTGCCATAATAGACTTCCTTTCATGCAATGCTATAGAAACGATAATTAAAGTAATTCAAAGCTAACAATGCAGTAATTATCAATTTGCAGAGAAAGGCCTAGATATTGTTTCTGCTTGGGTGAGTATTAACCAACAGTGTACCAATATGTGCCGTTACTGAAGGCTTGCGTTCTGAGTGCCAAATTCATCTGACAGCACGGTGCAGTGTGTTTGTGGGAAACAAGCAGACCTGTGGTTTGAAGACTGCCAGGAAGTGGGTTCACTGAGTGCACACTGCTTTGCAATGTTGATTTGGGCATTAATAACTTCAGCTTAAGTTACCCCCAAATAAATTCTATACACGGCAGCAGGACGAGGGAAAAAGACAACAGAGAACCCCAAATACACCCTCCCTTTCAGGAACTGCTCCATGAAGAGAAATACCCTGTGACTGATGATCTCACTGCTGAGGTTAATGCGTCAAAACGAGTATTGCTCCATACCAACGTGGAAGTGATAGAGAAAATAAAACAACACCTTTATATGATAGATAAGTGGTAGCTTCAAGTGAGCTGTCAGACACATTATCTTGCGTAAAGCTGTCTTATTTCTCAGTTCCTATTTTCTTCCAGTGTCTTTTACACTTCCCCTGGTGCTGGAAACCAACAGGATGAAAAGGGTGAACTGTCTTAAAAGTTTTGAACTTTTGAACTGCTCTCAGGTCAGGTCTCTTCACCCTGTGCCTCACCCACCTCCACAGAACATTACCACAGCCTGTCAACCTTTCTGGTGAGGCCACCTTAGAGGAAGGTATCCCAGCAGCTCCTGACACCAGGCATCTGCTATCCTCCTGCCATGCTTTTCCTTCTCTTCCAAGTATACACCCTCCTCATTGTACGTGCCTGGCCTAGCATGACTGAATAGGATAATGATTTATTTCACTTCTCTGAAAGCTGGTAATATGTTGGGCAACATGGTTATGAAGGGTTGGAAACACTGAGTTTCTTAAATGAAACAGAAAATAGCACAGCTAGTCTGAAACTGCAAGTGATCCTCCACAGTTAGAATTGTGTGACAGCTCCGCTAGATTGATCCAAATCTAATATTAATACTCTGCTGTCCTTTTACTGCTGCTTTCTCCTTAATTTCCATCTCCCATAGTGTTATTTTATCATGCTTACAGCTCATAACAGCTGCCAGATTGCAAAACACTTTATTTTGCACTGAAGTAAAACATTCAAGCCTGTAAATCATATCATCTCCCCTAGAAAGTGGCACAGTGATGTGATGTCAAAAGAGGGAATGATACATTTATTTTTCCCAGAACACCTCCTGTAAATAATGACAAGGAGAACCATTCACTGCCAGTAGTGATTCTCCTAGTACAGGTACCCAAAAGGAAAATTGTTATGATAAGAAAATCTTTATATTTAATAGTGTTGGCTCTCTCCCCATTAAATCAGCCATTATTTGATGGACTAACAAACAATGTCATCAGAAATCAGAGAGGAAAATTCTCCAAACCTTTAACTTTCAAATTCATCTTTCCACTCCTCTGACAGAGTACAGGAAGGATATGACTTAAAAATAAAGCTGCATGATTATTTTTCCTGCAGGCAGAACTGAAGCACAATTTCAACTGTTGTGATGCTACTCCTGAACAAAGCAGCACAGAAATCACATCTTCTCACTGTTCCTGCTGTTTGGCCAAGCTGCTGGTAGCATCTTGGCTGTACACCAGGTCTGCTGGCTCATGTTACTTCTGATGACCGAAACAACTGATCTACTTACATTTGAGCATTGCGTTGTTTTACTTACAGTAGCAGCCATTTATGTTAATGCATTGCTTTGATCAAACTGTGGATCTAAAGTGAGTAAGGAATAGCACAGTACTCTCCCATGTACAATTCTGACATCAAAATCTTTCATACAACTGCTGTCTGGATGTCAGAATTATTACGGCCTTGTTGGGTTGTAGGCAAGAGATTGAGAAACACAGACAGATATTAAGACTTTGTTGCTAAAATTCATAATTATCCAATGAGACTTAAGGCCTTGAATATCCACTTCTCTGCAACTCTGGTCCAGCATCAACCATACACATTACATGTAAAGGTGGATGCTGAAAGGCATTTTTCTTGTGCTCCTCTCCATGCTACAGACATTTGAACTTAGTTCTAGTAATACTGCTGTGGATTTAGCAAATATGAAATTATTGCTATTAAATTCTGTCTTAGCTTATAGTTGCCAGCTGTTATAACTTATGTTACATTATTTAAGAATGCCTCGGAGATAATATTTAATATTTCAATTCCCCACCTCTGGCAGCAGTGCCTTCATTAAAGGTGTTTCAGGGAATCTCTCAAGTCCATATATAAATTAAATGGCCAACACTCAGCTGGGAAGGTTGTCAGTTCCTGTTCCAGCAATTCAGATATCTTATCTTCTCATTAGATACTGTTTGTCTGCAGGAAGCAGCAAACCAGAAATCTCACCATCTGGACACAAAATCAGCACAAGCATCGTAACTGCAGGCTAAAACAGTGATAGCAATGGGGAGATTTATACCCATTTAACCAAAATGATGACTGATTATGGTGAAACACAATCTCATCATTCATTCTTAAATGTTAAGAGAGCTCTTCACCAAATTTGCTGGCTATCTTCAGTAGCTTGTTACATATGGACACCAAATGTGCAGAACACTCCTCAGTTGAAATGAATCTCCTGTCTTTTCAGACTAATCCTTTGTGATGTGCAGGGCAATCAGTCAACAACTGAATATCCTTACAAACATCAGTAATAAAAATAAGTGAACCAGAAACCCTCGCATGTGATGGTTGAATGCACTTTGGGATTTTGAGAGCTGACTGATCTGCTGTATGCATAGATTCTAATACACCAGAGGGTTGCATTGCCATCCAGAGGGACCTGCCCAGGCTGGAGAACTGAGCCAACAACCTAATTTCTACAAGTGCAAGTCCTGCACCTGGGAAGGAACAGCCCCAGGCACCAGGATGTCCTGGGGGCCACCCATCTGGAAAGCAGCCTGTCAGAAAAAGACCTGAGAGTCCTGGTGTACACTAAGTTGAAAATGAGCGAGCAACATGCCCTTGCCATAAAGAGGGTGAATGGACTCCTGGGCTGCATTAGGCAAAGTGTTACCTGCAGGTGGAGGAAGGTGATCCTTTCCCTCTGCTCAGCACTGGTGAGGCCACTCCTGGAGTCCTGTGTCCTGGGCCCCCCAGTACAAGGGGCCATGGACATACTGGACACAGTCCAACATAAGGCTACAAGGATGATGAAGGGACTGCAGCATCTCTCCTGTGAGGAGAGGCTGACTGAGCCGGGCCTGCTCAGCCTGAAGAAGAGGAGGCTCAGGGGGATCTCACTGATGCCTACAAATCCCTGAAGGCAGGGTGCACAGAGGACAGAGCCAGGCTCTGCTCAGCAGTGCCCAGGGCCAGGCCTAGATGCAGTGGGCACAAACCAGAAAACAGGAGGCTCCCTCTGAGCACCAGGAGGCACTTCTGTGCTGTGCAGGTGCCGGAGCCCTGGCCCAGGTTGCCCACAGAGGCTGTGGAGTCTCCTCCTTGGAGACTCCACAGTCCCAAAGCCACCCGGACATGGGCCTGGCCCCCCTGCTCAGGGTGGCCCTGCTGGGGCAGGAGGGAACATATGGACCCTGAGGCTCCTTCCAACCTCAGCCATGCTGTGATTCTATCCAAAGCTCCTCTGGATCTTTCACTACAGCAAGATCATGTAATCAGTGACACAACCAGAACAGAATCTCCAGTAACTAAAAATAAATGGTTTCTCTGCAAACTCCTGACTCAATTTAGTCCAGCTCATAAAGAAGCTCTCAGCATCGGTCAGCAAGTACAGGCCCTTTATAATTATCACACAGTGACCTCATTTCTTGCCATATAGATGGGCAATGTTAGTATCTTCAGCTATTGCAGCACTAGTTTTTGGTTCTACATGTTTGTTTAGTAAGTCATGAGCTTCCTTACCAGCTTAGGCTCCCCACATTCATATATCTCAACAGTAGTGCCATCTGGACCAGCTGCTCTGCCACTTGCTCGATAGCTTTCAGTACTTCAGATGTACCTGGCAATGCTGGGCAACAACCTATTAGCAGAAGCTGCTTTTATCTCTGTAGCACTAATTCTGTTATAGAGGAACAGTTGGAAAACTTATTAATCAGCCACCTTTCCAGTATCTCTGCATGACCAATTAATGAGAACATCCACTCTGCAGCTAGAAATGACTCTGCTTACCTGCAGACCATCAGCACAATGACCTTTAAAGTTTCTTTAATGAGAATTTGCTTGACACTACTTTATTTGTCCAGCAATTTTCATTCATGAAATCAAATTTAAATAAGTCTTTTTTAAAACAAAATTGCTTGATTGACTCCAAATTACATTTTCACATAAATCATCTTATTTGAGGCTTTTTCCTGTTAGAATCCTACTTTTAAATTAACAGCAAAAACTTCACTTTTGCAGCCATCTATGCTAAAGCATTTTAAATAATTGTTTTTGAAAACACTCACCATAAATTCACCTTATTTTAAATTTTAGAAAAAACAGACAACAAGCTAGCTCCACTAAAGGACTTTTATAGGACATGATTTGTTGATCTCAGTGATCTCTGCAAGAAAAGGGAAGGAATATACTTCAGAAAGCATCATATTTTGACAAATGTTGGGGTTTTACAATCTTCTCTGTAAAACAAATCCCTATTGCTTTTGGAAAGGACTTTCCAGTCACTGAGCACCATCTTAAGGGTTGTCACTTGCTTTCCACCAAGGAAGCACCAAATAAACTAGTATGGGTCAATAAAGACTAGTGATAAATGAACTTTATATAACAAATATTTGTAGAAGTCACTTATATCTCTGATAAGAATATTTTTGCTTTCATAGCAAAGACATTTCTAAAATTGTTTACTTTTTATTAATGTTTTATTAGCATGTAGCAATTATGCTGCTTCAACAGATGTTTCTCAGGATTATTTCTGGTTTGTTCCCAGATTAACATAATTCTAGGTCATTACATTTAATTCAAGAAGAAAATAGAAAAGAATTTTACATTTGATAATTTCAAAAATGGTAGCAAGTAACTCGCATCCTAGCAAAAGAATTTCTGCTTCCTCAGAATTAAGGAAATCAAGCCAACTCAAGTAACTTCAATTACCAAACCAACATCCCAGAAGAGTTTTATTGCACTGAGCTACAAACTTCTACTATTTTACATATTGCACTAAACAATTTTATGATATACACCCAAAATACGCCAATCTTTAAATGTATCAAGGATTCTCACATAGCGTGCCTTGTCCACAAGATGGCACACACTGCATCCAAAAGGAACTGATATAGCAAAACGCTTTGCAATATCAGACAAAAAAAGCTTAAATCCTTCACAGAGGTAATTCCACTATGCAATGCTACCACTGTTAAAATGCGATTAATTACCTTCACCTAGAGAACCCACAAACCTGGCCTCCAGCAAATTACATGGGAAAGCCATGTCCACAAGTGCAAGACAAGGTGAATCAGTAAGAAAAGGAACATGGATGTTCTTTTGTTGAGGATGATTATTGTGTTTTGAGCAAATGTTATGGGCCGTCCATTATTTATTAGTGTTATTCATTACAAATACAAAAGGAAAAAGATGAATTTTAAAATCATATGCAGAGATGGAAGTAACATCATTTGTTCTTTAAAGATACAAAACCTGAGGGCACCCCCAAATCACCCAGCAACCTTATATCACATTTATACAATATATAATCTGCATGAATTATTGCATCTCCAAAGTGGGAACTACGTGTCAATGCAATGTCTTCTCTCCATTTCAATCACAGACAACCGATTTACACAGTGTGCAATGGGAAAAAAAATCAGAAGAAAAAAAAAAAAAACAGCTTTTACTCATGCACACAAAATTCTCTTCAGCATTTCATTTTATCTGAAGTTACACTGCTCCATGAGGTTATTGGTTACTGTTGACAACAATATCAGTATGCCATCTATTCTAAGAACTTTGAAAATGAGATCAAAAGTTGCTCTAGCAAACCAGGCGCTGTGTTTTCTCCCCTTCTATAAATCCATATGCACAGACTTATAATTGTGTCTGATACTATTAATATATTCTCTATTAATTTATTTCTGAGTTGGAATATGCCTACATTGTTCTAGAATGTCCAAACTTGATGGGTTCAGATACTGGCTTTAGATACCCAGAGGAAAGGCAGAAATGTCAATTACAAGAGCAGGCTGGAAAAGCAATGTTAAATGAGTGTGAAATCAGCATTTAATTTCCCCATGCAATGGAATAACAGCAATGCTGCGTACTTTTTAATTAAATGTCAGCTTGTCAATATTTTTCAGAGTAGTTATGAATATGAGCAATTCCTAAGAAAATGGAATTAAAATAGATAAGTTAGGGAAACTTCTGGAGATGCATTTCATTTCTATTCTCACTATCCTACCACAAGCCTACTAAGAAACTACAGGTTATCATTTTATTAAAATAATGAATCAACTTACTGATTCTGGATGTAAGGCGTAAAGCAAAATTATTTATTCCAGCTTTTTCAAGCCTAATTCTGGCTTTTCTTTTAAGATCTGTTGTCATCCCCAAATGCTTATGAAGCAAAAATGGTTGAAAGAGCTCCATCTGGTATTCAGAGATGGTGCTAAATAATAAAGTGTGGTTTAGGTCAGACTTCATTGCAAGTTCAATTGTTAATTGCTTTTGGGGGTAATGGAAAGGGTCCCACTTAATGTGGATGAATTAGTTATTGTGGAAAAGATGAAAAAACTTTGTGGGAAAAGCCAAATTTGTGGGAATTTGTTTCCTTACTGTTGTGTCCTGTACCTGCCTCAACAAAAGGGTTGAGTACAGCAGGGTATGATCAGAAATCTGTTTCTACCTGTACCAGCTTCTGCCAGGTCTTTTTATTGCTACAACATGGATAAAATTCGAACTATTGTGTTCAGGCTTTCATTTTGGAAAAAACAACAACTCAGTGTATTTGAAATTATTATTTCAGAAATTGTACAAGATAAACCCCTTGGGTATTATAATCAAGAATCTCGAAACACTTTGTACATATGAAGCTCAATTGCAGGCATCTCTGGAAGTGGTAAAGTTGCAGGGGCTTCAGATTCAGCTCTCCAGTGCTGCTCTGCCAAAGACACAGGTTGATTATACTGTATCAGTGGATACAGTAAATTGCTTGATTAAGGAAAACAAAGGTGCAACTGCAGATGTTACTGGAACACCTCTCTGATGGTCAGTTATTATATAATGAGGCAAGAACAGAGGACAAGAAAGAAAGTTTAGGCTAGATATCATACTTTTTTTTTCTTCTTCTCCATGCCATAATTTTTGTTTTTAATAGTCCTAACAGCATAGTAAAAATTCAAAGGTAACAATTAACTTTCATTGCTCTAAGAGTCAGTTTTAAAATTGCAGGTGTAAAAAAAGTAATCATTTTCACTGATTTAATAACAGACATGAGTTTGCTCCAAAGACTTACTAATTTGCCAAATTCAGACTAGTGAGACTAGGGAGATTGTGAGATGCTCACCAAGCTGCTGTCCACCACAATCAAGAGTTTATGGAATCAGTCTGTCAGAAGAGAGCGATATTGCAGAGCAGGAGACAGCTGGTGTGCATGAGGAAGCATCCATGTCTGGTATCATTTACTTTGCCCCTTCCTATAGGGAGCAAACGGATGCAGATGTGAAATATTGCATAGATTCAGAGATTTTTCTTTCTTCTAAGAAGTTCTGACCAGTTTGGCATTAGAGTAGGAGGGGCTGAATTTTCTTATTGATAAGCACACTGCTGTGTTAACAGGCTGTTCCTGGACTATTTTAATTTGGTAGCAACAGCCCTGTGCTGAGGCTGGAGTTTACGGAACCCTAGTGTTAAACATTTAAGCTGCAATATCCCCTTACAGAAATGAAGCTGTGTGTTCAAACATACATTGTTATTCTGGGAACCACTGGCCTGAAAAGAAAGAAAAAAGTGCTTTTCTTTGCTTCAGTACAAGCACAGTAGATGCTTTTAGCTGTCGTTACCTGAAGCACTTATGACATCTCAGTGCAACTGAAAAAATTCTCTTTCTTCAGCAAAACCTGCTGAATTATCAGTTACACAGTAAAAAACTGATGGGTGATAACCAGGCTGCCAGGACTGGAACTGACAATGCTTTACTTGCAATTCTGCTCCTTCAGCAGACTATGTGACAGCAAACTCTAATACAAATGATTCATTGAGAACTGCAGGATATATTAGTTAAAGCTGCCCTATTTGGGTGTCCAGGGCTGTGCAAATAGGCTTCATGGGTAACAATTAGAAATTATCACAGCATCTCTTTTCATTTGAATTACATAAAATTACCATCTGAGAACTAGGACAGTACAAAAAGATACAGCTCTAGCACTTTATCAGAACAATCTGTATCCAAATCCTACCAAAAGGACTCAAGCAGCAGCTTGTACTTCAGCCATTCAAAACACAGGGTTAGATGTTCTCCTCTTAAGTGAAAAGCCACAGCACTGCTAGCAGCTAGACCCTCAGAAGATTACTAAAGCTCACAACAAAAGTACTAGATCAGCACTAAATGAAGTGTGTGAAGGATCCTTGTGAAAGCATGCCACTTGGGGAGGGGAAACCCTCTGCTTTTGTCATCTCGGACTTGGTGCTGGAGCAGCCTTTGACAAGCCTTAGGCAGCAACAGAAATGGTAGAGGCACAGTTATCCACTGTGAAAGTCCTGATTACTGGAGTCAGCAAGATCCCTTTGGCCTCCTATCACAGTGCCTACCTTTGATATATGGGAAACAGAGTGGTAGTCAGCCACATGCTTCAGTTCCAGAGAACGAGAAGCCATCCAAAGGATGTTAAGACACAGGCCAAGACATCAGGTTGAGGGTTAGACTAAATAACATAGTGCCCCGCTACTCTCCTGTCTCACCATCCAGCCTGAGATCTCATGAAACAGGACTGCCTTGAGTCTTCCAAGAGACCCGGAAATGCCTTTGTAGGTGTTTACTTTCTTCCTGGTCATTTCTTGTTTACTTTCTTCCTGGTCATTTCTTGTATGCTGTTTTGCAAACTGCACCACTTGTTATCTTCTGTGGCATATGTCAGAGCATGTTTCTGCCACACCACACTTCTGAAGGCTTGGTTCCTGTGGTGTCAGACCACAGAATGTGTAACAGGAGGAGCTGTGCCTGTAAAACAGTGACCATGCCTCTGTCTAAGAGCACAACCATTGAAGTCACCTGGCTGCTCGCTTAACAGCAAAAGCAGACTCCACCCAAGTCCAGAGACCAAATTGCTCACCCCATTATCTTCCCAGTAGATTGTAACCTGCATGCCAGTAAGCATATTTTGTCTCCAGCTACCAGCTATGCAGAATCTGTTGTTTTGCTGCTTGGGTTGCAAGGTCGTGCAGCTGAGAGGAGCCTGAGTGCCCAGTGCTTGTCCACACAAAAATAAATATTTCTTACCCTCCACAAAATTGCAAACAAGCCAGATGCACCTGTAGTTTGGGTTGAAAAGAAACTGAACATTTTTATTATTTTTTTTTTTTCCAACAGAAAGAAGAACTCTTCAATCTGTTGCATTCAGTATATTTATTATGTGATATAATTTAAACAGATTTATTTTCTCAGCTGAAGACAAGTCACTGCTAATGATTAAGGACCAACTGCACATACACAGCTGTAGATTCTCCTGCCTCTTTTATTTTGTATGAATTGCCAAGTAATGTCAGTGCAGCATGCAGTACACACTGCTCCTCTACAACTCATTGCCCTGTCTTTTAAACTCAGCTCCACTTTCTAACACGGAGTTTTCTTCAAACCAATGCTTCATCTTAGATGGAAAATGGGATTCCTTTATCCAAGAGGAAGGTTTTTCAGGGTCAAAAAAAAAAAAAAAATATATATATATATATATATATAAATAAACAAAAACAAGAAAATGCAAAACTCCATTTTATAATGACAACTTTCAGCAGCAGAATATGCTGGAATGTGTTTTGAGAGATGCAGATTCATCCTACAACACACAGATGTAAACTCTAAATTTGCTTATATTGAGCGAAGCCAAGTTCTACCAGTCATTGCCTAAAAGCATGACTTGGTGCCCAAGATCAGGCCATGACTATGCAGAACTCACACTGTAGTGTCCTCCTGACAAGCAAAAGAAGTGCACGTAACCATTGCCTATGACAAACATGCAAGAGACTTGGGCCATATATAGAACTGCCTATGTTTCTAAACTATATAAATCAGCCTAAATAAATCACCCATCAAAACATCCTGTTTGGTTCCAGTCCTGTATTTAAGCACTGCTACAGCAGAGACCTGACGGCAGAGTTTGGTAGCAGACAGCATGAGTATAATGCAAAGGTCTGAGTCTGAACTTCTTTGAATACCAGAAAGCTGGTTTGGAGTTACAAAACCTGGTCACAAATATGTAAAGATACTACTAACACTATTCATAACAGGCAATGTCGTCACCCTCCCTCTCACCCCCCCCCCCAACAAACATAAAAAAAAAGGCAGCAACCCACACTACCAAAGTAAATACCAACACGAAACAATCCCCTGCCAGAAATCTGCAAGGCCACAGCAAGTATTAAAACTGGGGGAGAGGAAGAAGGGGAATCATGTTATCTTTGCTTTGGAAGTGTAACTTCCCGCAGAAAAGACACGCGGAATGCTGTCTGTAAGGAACAAAGATTTATTAGGACAGACAATATTTTAATGGACTGGTATACCTATTTCCTTCCTTTCTATTTCCTTCCTGCACATACTACTTGTGGAATGGATTCCTGCATCCTTTCCAAGTTGTATGGCATCTGTTTTCTTCCCTAGCCACAAGAGCCTTTTGTAGCTACCTGCATCTCCTACCCACTCTACACAACAGCATTCTCTTCAATATTCACAGAATCACAGAATTTCTAGGTTGGAAGAGGCCTCAAGATCATCGAGTCCAACCTCTGACCTAACACTAACAGTCCCCACTAAACCATATCCCTAAGCTCTACATCTAAACGTCTTTTAAAGACTTCCAGGGATGGTGACTCCACCACTTCCCTGGGCAGCCTGTTCCAGTGTCTAACAACCCTTTCGGTAAAGAAGTTCTTCCTAAGATCCAACCTGAAACTCCCCTGGCGCAACTTAAGCCCATTCCCCCTCGTCCTGTCACCAGGCACGTGGGAGAACAGACCAACCCCCACCTCTCCACAGCCTCCTTTAAGGTATCTGTAGAGAGCAATAAGGTCGCCCCTGAGCCTCCTTTTCTCCAGGCTGATTATCTGTGCTCCTTGATTATTATTATTATACTTTTACAAATATTCTTTCCAGACAATACCAATTCCCCACATGTGAGTTCAGGGATCATTTTCTTACACCTCTGTCAGGATGGCAGAACTACCTACCATCACTGTCTCTCCTGCTAGCTCCCTTACTTGACTAGGGACAAGTGTATGACTGTTGCCTTCAGGGGGCAGTGGCGACCTGGTTCAGGAACGGCACGGCGACCAACCCCAGGCCGCTCGGTCCATCGGCTCACAGACACCAATGTGGTGGATGGCAAATGGCATTTATTGTCGAGTCACATGGGGTTATATAGCCGAGGCCCATAGCGTCACTTCTGCTTGCTTACATCACAGACCACGCGCTACTGCCCATCAAGGGAGGGGCTCCACCTTTCCGTACAGCGTCACATCTTCCGGTCGCCAGACCCTAACTACCCACAATGACAGTCACTAGTAATTAGAGTATTTATTGGTAGAGTGTGACATTAAAAAGTGAACATAATTCCACTTCATCCTTTGCTTCCCCATACATGGGATATTATTCCCACTCCTGACAAGACCTTTCATAATCTCCTGATACTTCAGTCATCTTTGCTCCCATGCCGTCCCACCTGCGGGACCACAGCACTCTCCTCCAACCTCTGCCACCAACTCACAGCACCTGCTGGCTGTGGGGTCCACATCAGGAGAGCAGCAGGAACAAGGAGCGGGCCAGACTGTGGCCTGCAACCTTGGCTCACTTTACCACAGCACTACCCTTATTCCCACTATGTGGGCCTGCCTGAAATGCCGCAAGTCCTGTTGGCTCTTCACACTATTAAACGTGCTCAGAGGAGGGTTTGTATCTCCAAGGAATCCTGCTGGCAACACAGGCTGTGAGTTAAAGGATGTATTTACAGAAAATTAGCACAGAGTTCTGACAATTCCTTAATCATCTCTCTCTCAGTGACATTAAACACTTCAAAGTTTGATACCTCTTCTAAGGCCATAAAAATATATATTTATATAAATAAATTTAAAAAAATGTAAACATGGAGTGATTATAAATCATCAGGAATGCAGAACGTTATCCTGCTAGGCAACAAGAGTGGCTAAAACTCATCAGCTGCCTCTAAGTAATTCAGAATTCTGTTTGACCACATCTAGGCTCAGTGTTAATTTGTACTGTTGCTTTCCTCTTGGGTAATATATAACTAAGCATTGATTAATTTATTGATTAATCACAAATAGAAATGAAGTAAATAATTTGAAGAGGAATGTAACAGTCACTAGTGGTTTTAAACATGGTACTCTGCAGCTGTTTATCAATGACATTCAATTTCAGTTTATTATATTTTTACTTAGATTCAATATAAACCGAGTAACAAGGTACTATGAACAGTGCAGTCAAAGATGTAGCAATTTGGAGACACAATACGGTAAAGGAACATTACAAATGCAAGTTTTTTCAGTATTTTGGACCTTAAAATTATTACGCATGTGCCAAGTGACAATATTAGATGAAAGAGAATTCAATGATTAAAATGAAGATGACAAAAAAGCATTCATCATACAGGCAAGTTTTCTCCAAGGAGATGCGAGAAAGAAGGAAGAAACCCCAGAGCCAAAAATACTCAACTCTGTCTCTGGAGAGCATGGATTACTCTGTAACTAAGGCATTGCTTATTATGCACAGACAGATGCTTACTAAACAAGGCCATGGTGAACAAAGTGGATGAAGCCCATTTGTCAGAAGTAGCAGAAGTTGTATTTCACTACAAACCTTGGTATAGGCAACCTTTACATGCCAGTGGTAAGCCTTCTGACAAATGACTGCAGGAGACACATTCTGAGTCACAGAAAGAAAAAGCTGCAGCAGTATTTCTGTTGGAATCTAGTTGTACTTTCATGAGCAGTGGCAGCATAAAAACATCATCTTAGGTTCTTGAACGATGGGATATAAATGTTTGTTTCATAACACCTGTAACCTTTTCAGTGTTACTAAGAAGTATTCCTAATCATAAGTCTTTTGTAAATAAACTGCCCATCTCCAGGCTCTCAACTCTAGCTCCATATAGCACTTACCCTGTATCTCCCACTGTAGCACAGCACTGGAGTATGTCCAGCCACCCTCAGGATAGACCCAGCCCAGCTCTCACAGAACGGCAGCTCGTTAGTGTGGATGACATTAATTGCCTGCAGCTGGAAGGATCCCTTGAAACAAGCTGGCTTTTCAGAGCTGCATGCAGACTATTTATTCTGGCCCAGTTCATCTGGAAAAGAAGAGATAATATAAAAGTTCTTACTACTCTCCCATGAATTGCTTCAGTTTCTAAAGTCCCAGTCATGATGAAGAACGGACTGCATAATTTTAGGTAATAGGGCTGAATATTTTAAAGTGTTTTAATTTTAATCCCAGGAAGAACTAGGGAGAAAAATTCAGAGCAGAGAGCAGTCTTACTCATTTTCTGTCTAGCACATGTAATTTCCCCTCAAACCAGCCTAGATAACGCCTGGCAACCAGCAGCACCAAGACACATACCAAGCTGTATAGTTCACGTAAGCAAATATTCTTCCTCAAAGTACCTCACGGTAGATCCATTAAATTTCAGGCCAGATGGTGTGAAAGCAACCCATTGGCAAACACCGTATTACATTCCATATAGCTAGACTGACTGTATATACGTGTAGGTAATATTTTTCTCTTTGCAGATTTGTAATCATAAAACAAATACTTTCATATGTAGTTTCTGAACATGAGCTAGTGAATAATGATACTCCATGAAGCAGTCAAACAAGATCTGAAGACAAAAGGAAGAGCTATGTTTCCCAACACAGCACCCAAGCCTACAGAGCTAAAATAACCTCTCTGCTACGCACTGTATATGCCTGGTGACAGTAGAAAACTAATAGCATGGCTCTTTCAGTGATGCCTGTAACACAACAACAGAAGCTAGCACTACAGCCCAGACCACAGACAAGAGAAAACAATTTAAGCCTCCCAGGAATTACGTGAATTCCAGGTTATTTAAACAAGCACATTTCTCTGTTATAGCCTGAAAACATTTTTGTTCTGCTCAAAATAGCCAAGCAGCTTGGCATACAACAGAATCACAAAGCCACATTATGGACTGAGTGCATTTTTTAATTCAGAGAAATTATCCAAGCACTTCATAAAGCAGGTTGAACCTTTCCTGGTGCTATCCCCATTGTTTGGTTGCAACAGCACTGCATGAAGCTCTGTGAAAGTACCAGCACTTGTAAAAAGTACTGGCACTTACATTCGAACACCTAACGCTTATGACACATCTTCTCTTCTCCTTCTCAGTCGGTTCAAGTACCCATTTGGTCAAAAACAACCCCTGCGTCCTCTTTGCAGAGAAATTACCCTCCACAGCACAGAACTGGCTACAGTGGTGTCACAGCACCTGCCCTGTATACCTAAAACAACAATGCAGCAAGCGCTGAAATAGCCATAAGGCTGGGCTTGGCCTTAGCCTTAAACACCAGGATATTTGTGCGGTTACTTGACTGCAGACTTCATCTTTGTCAGTTATTTTTAAGCACTATTAGCTGCAGAAGACCTAGCAAATGAGGTAATTAGCTGAAACTGGTTTAGGCTTCTATTCACCCACCCAATTTCAGGCATTTAAGACGTGAAGTGTTGATACAGCCACCCTCAGGTCCCTCTGTGACTGGTGGCACCTTCTGGAGGCACTGTTCCCTCATCCTGCTGCTGCTAAGCACAAGGGGCAGCAGCAGCAAATCTCACAGCTGCATTTCACAGCCCTGGGCACCACCACCACCACCAGTTCCCTCTGCTCCATCTGTTCTTCACTGCCCCTTGCTATCAGAGCCCAGGCTATGAGCAGGAAACGCAGGGTTGGACAGAGGCAGCCCTTTCATGGCTGCTACCTGCAGCTCTGGAATCAGCAAGGATAACCATGCTTTGATCTTTGCCACCTCAGTTAGCTGGGATGAACCCGGGTCTTACTGCTCACAGGAGATGTAGTGTCCCCTTCTCCAAACCCGTACCATGCCATATAGTTCTTTCATGAATAATACACTCTTTTCTAATGTGAAAAAAGCCAGGTACCAAAACCATGGTTTTGACTGGATGCCACGGGCTCTACATGATATGGCACTTATAAAACACTTTTATTAAATGTGACAAACCAAAAAGTACTACAGAAATACATAATTGATAATCCTTTTGAGAGCAGATGTTAACACCAGGGATTGAGGGATTTTCCAGAGAATGGAGAGCTCTGCCAATATAGAAACCTGGGTTTAATTCCAGCTTTGGTAAAAACTTGGAACTTTTTTATTCATATTAATTAAAAATAAACCTATTATTTTACAAGATTAATTTGAGGGACCAATTGCCATTTGTTTTGAAAATAGTTCCAGCTGAGCTAGAAACAGAGAAGCAAGTTGCGAAGGAAGTCACAAAAGCAAACCGCTGCCCCCAGAGTTCCTCCCATATATCTTGATTCTCTTACACTGTTCATCATAGCTACAACACAACTACTGCCAAAAAAAAAAAAACATGGCCACTTCGCTTTTGTTTTCCTGAAAATGAAACTTGGAAAACTGAAGAAAACATAAGAAATCACTGAGGTTCCCTAAGAGCAAAGAATTCCTTCGACCCAGTAATCACATGAGACGGTGTAAGTCAAGACTTTACATAAATTCAGAACAACTTCTTGCCTGAGAAACAACTTCTTTTAACAGATACTTAGATAAACACAGAGCTGAGCGTGAATGCCGAATGCTTAACAGTTGCTAAGAAATCACCCAGGACCACTTGCAACATTATGAACAATACTTCAAACTTGCAAATACATGGTTTGTTGTGCAGATAATTAAACTGGAAAATCCTCTGGCTCAGTCCAGCTTATACCCTGAATTGGGGTTTTGGAAGAGGCTTGCTGAGAAGGCTGTGTGTGATGCATACCTATTACATTAGGCGCCTGTTGGTGTGGGTTATCACAGGATTCAGCACTGGCCCAAGCTTCTCCCAGCACCATTCTGGTGCCTGCCAGCACTGCGAGGAGGGAAGACAGTTTATCTTCTCTTTAGGAGCTGCCTATTAAAAAAGTATGAGCTGATGTCTGATGCTTCCCTGCTTCAGTGTAGCCTTTGAATTTGGATTAGGAGAGACACAACAATTAGACAAAGGAATAGATTTTTGTTTGCTTGTTATTCTGTTTCAAGCCCATCAAATTTTAGCTGAAATATGAACTAAACCCTTCTCTTTTCATCTCTCTCCACAATTAATAAAAAATCCTAGGAAAACACACTTTAGCTCCTCCCATGACTTTAGCAAGAAACTTGGTAGCAGGAAACACCAAAATCTGAATATTTTAGAGAAAGCCAAAATGGTTTCCTGCTTTCAGAGAAGGACCTGCTGACCTAACTGGATAGACGGTATGAGCCCAAGGATCTGGGGGGGGAGGGAAGGAGTTTCCTAGCTCTTCATGGAAGGAACAGAGATGAGCCAAAGCATCTCACTGGCTAACACATTCAGTCTTGTAGGTTCAAAGTTCACAACTCAATTTCTATGAAGTTCTATGGGTAGTTAAAAATTTATTTATCCCTTTAAAGAAATATTCTCCATCTCTGCATATCGTAGAAAAATAATTACAAATTTTGTATTATTCATATCAAATATCTGATCTCTTAAATTCTCTTTTGTACAAATGAATTATATAATTCTTCCCAAATCCCTTGCTTCATGCATTGCACAAAATAGATGAAGAAAGACAAGCATAACCCTAGCATTCCTAGGAAGTGCTTGGCTTTGTAATTTATGATTACTTTTAACAGTGTCTCTGTATTTAAATGTTAAATTTAATAAAGGATTGAACCTATTCTTATCTAGAGCAGTTCTACCATTTGGATTAAGAACTTACTGCATCACTGAAACTAGCATGTTTGGAAAGTCCTGAAGCCTGTCAAAAAAAAAAATAAATAAATAAAATAAAATAAAATAAAATAAAATAAAATAAAATAAAATAAAATAAAATAATAAAATATAAAATAAAATAAAAAATAAAATGGTGTAAAATGCCCTAAGAAGAGCAGACCCAAGCTTTAAGCTCAGATCACAATCTGCTTCACTTCTAAGAAACTTTGGGGAAACAAAGTGTCTGCCAGGGACCAAAAAGGACAGATGACTTTTGCATTCATTCACCCACAAAAACCATTCCTGCCAGACAGTAGAGATGACTTAACCACAGGTCTTGTGCTGTGTCTTGGCACTTACCTGGCACCTCTTCCTCCTGTTAGAAAAAAAAGATGCAATTTGAAAACAAGTGATGCTGGATATGCTGAATTGCATTAGGCTGCATCCTGGTGTATGCCTATTCTGAGGCCTTGCTCACAAAAGCAGGTTACAGAGACTAAACTGCAGTCTAAGTGAAAATAAAATGACTCATATTCAGTCAAAGAAATTGTGGGAAATCATGTGAGAAACACTCCGTAGCCAGTAACTTAGGCTCAGGCGAGGATCTCAGTGAAGTAGTAATTTATTCGCAATTGCAATGGCGGGCGCCCCACAAGCAGGAGAGAGTGCATCTACTAGTTCCAAAACACAGTTTATATACCTTTTGATGGCAGGACCCTCCCCTGTTTCCCCACTGAGTGGGTAATCCAGGTTCACAATCTATCTGATGCTTCACAAACAATGCATGGCCTTCAGTTGCCGGCCTGTTAAATTTCAAATTTCTTTTGACATTTTTACTGCTGGAAGTGGTAATGTTTCTTCACTTATCTGACTTGACTTGACACTGTGATTTTCACCTAATTGTCCTAAGGAGTCTGGTTGTCTGCATTTTACAAGGTTGCCTGCTAAACTTTCTTATCACTGTAAGCATATCTCAGTACCACATTCCCTCCTTTTAAACAATGTAACTCTGCAAAAACAACATTTCTATTCCCACAGCTGGCATGTGCCATATCTAGTGGAAGCACTAGAAAATAATGGTCATCTAGTCATGAATAATATACATGTAACAAATTATTTATATGTTTCGCAAGTCTAATTTATGACAAAAGAAAATGGAAATTTTATTTTGAATAATTATGTATCAGTGTCAGATAATAAGCCACTGTGATTTGAGTGTGGTTTGCCAGACCAATATGGTCCAAGGACAAACATTTTGAACATACAGTGATGAGTACTATGCTTATAAAAACTTTAGCATGCCTCCTGCACTTGCTGGCATGTGACTAACTGAAGTATTTACTTACCACACATTCAGTTTAATACCAGTTCAGCGTTGGTTGAACTAAATCAACACTGGTTAGGTTGTTAATGACATTTTGAAACCTGCTTGGCCATGGATATGAGATATTTTTGTATTTTGAACCAGAAAAAGGAATATGGGTAGCAGTCCTGGGCTTCTGAAACGTGCTGTATGGATTGGCTGGTTAGGTTACCTGGAATTCTTTCTTTTCAATGTCAGCACAGAGGGGAGTTGTTGTAGAAGCACTGGTATCACTCTGAACAGTCTCCTGAGGCAGAGATCAAAGTGTTTGCTTTCCCTTCAGATTACATATTTAACCAGCATACTTTCATCTGGAAAGAAAAAAAAAAAAAAAAAAGAAAGAAAAATAAATAGAGAAAGGGGCAAAGGCCGACAGTCCTCCCTGGTAACTTTCTAGATTTATTGAGTCATAACAAGAATGATCAAGGATGTGTATTTAGACAATTTGTGTGCTCGGTTTACATGTACTGATAATCTTCTGTATGGGGAACTTGCTGGAAAAGAAATTGCTGCTGCAGTCGTATTGTTTAATGGACACTTTGTGAAGTGCTAAACTCTATGAAATAAGTCTCCCTAAGGGGCTACAGTTGGGGATGGTGGCAGTAAATTAAAAACCCAAATCATCCAAATTTTGTATTCTGTTCATTCTTTTGTGAAGCAGAGTTCATTTGTTCCTTATCCTTTGCTCTGAACAGTATCGACCACCTTAACCTGACTCTCAGGGGTCAGTGGCAGTGGCTGAGGACAGAGGGACACATATGGTGTGGGAATTGCTTGCTCATGTGTGTTCTTGTGCTTGAGGAAAGAGTACATGCTGCTCTCATGCAGAAACTGCAAATCATTCTTAAAGCAGATGTTGATAAATGTTTATAGATTGTCACGTTTAATGCCACAAAGACCACAGCACCACCTAATTTGACATTTTTTTATAGCACAGCTTTCTAGAACACAATGCCATGAAACACCTCAGTCAGGCTTAGGAACTCTTCATATCTAGACTTAAGGCATTTGTACTTAAAATTTTTTTCCTTAAGTTTGTGTGAAATATTTATCTTCCTTATATATAAAATGTCATTCTTACCTGTAGTATGTCTCTACTCTTATGTCTTATATATAATAAGGACTTCTCAGTGTGAGCTATTGACTAATGTATCAAATTTCCATCAAGTGAAAAATATCTTAAAAGGAGAAGTTCCTCAAAGGCTTGCAGAGATTTCACTTTTATTCATTACACAAGAAAGAACTGGGATCAGGGACTGTAGTTTACCCTTAGGCTCAGAGCTGATGGACTCTGCAAATGAAGACTTGGAAGCCATGAAGGGACAATTTGATGTCAAGGATTGCCCATCCCAACAGTGGGTGGGAACTGGTCAGCCAGTTGCCAGACACAGCCACTGACTTTGGAGCACTCCTGAGCCGGTGAGTTGGAACAGTGTCTGGAAACCATTCCTTTTCCAAGGCCTCTTGGCAATGTTTTAAAGGCCAAATCTTTATTTAGCACGCTGAGCCACACGACAGTGGATCTTTGTAGTCTGGCTGCCTGAATCTTGCTGTCCCAGTGTCTTCTGTTGAAGTTCCTACTCCTGATAGCATAATCATGAACAGGGACTTTGTCCACTCTTCAGACCCCACTTCCCTGAGAAGCTGTCATTGCCTACTCATGCTCTGTGCCAGTAGACCAAGGAAATAGAGGCCTTGCAAAATGATTACAGAAAGTATTTTAAAAAGTAAGAAAGAGTTACAGATCTCAGTTAAAACTGTGTAATCCTGTATGTAAAACCTTCAATATCATCATCCCTGAGGGATCAAGTTTTTGTAGATTAAAGAACCTCTCCTAGATTTCTAGAACTGACCTCCTTAGTTGTGATAAGTGAATGGTTTTCCTCACTTGAACATGTGTCCCTAACAGAGCTTTTCCCCAGGTGTTTCTCCTCTCGCTTAGTTCCTAGGTAAAACCATCGAGATTTGGGCTCTGAGTAATGGTCAGTGTTTAGAGGGAACAAAGAAGAGTGATTCAGGAGAGTCCATGCAGTCTCCGGTTTCTTGTTCTCCAGATAGTCTCTTGTTCTCCAACTGTTAAGGCATGGATGTTTCTGTGTGTTGGCTGTTGTTGTTACATTCAAAGTTATTTGATCAATGAAAAGTTGTTTTGAAAAGAACTGCTGAGGAGAGAAGGGTATAAGAGGGGAGCCTGCCCTCAAGATAAAAAAAGAAGGCAACACGATGAAGTTACATCAATAAAGAAGCAGGAAAAAGAAGTAAAGAGGAACAGGCTGGCAGAATGGAGACCAGGACGGGAACAGGCACATTGATTGCCTCATGAAGATAGGTTCGGCCAGACTCGGCAAACTACTCAGAGAAGCTCGTACAGAAAGTTGCTGGAAATGGGTGCACTGGAGCTGGAGAGAAGCTCAAGCTGAGAGAGCGGACCCGTGCACACAACTTTTTTTTTTTTTTTTTTAATGTACAGGTTTTTAAAAGAAGAAGAATTTGGGAAATAATTTGTTTTGATATATATTGCTTGTTTTAGTACATCTGTTCCCAGAAGGCATACTGTTCCCTGCAGCAGCGTAAAATTATGCTTTGTTTCTGACAAGCTCAGCAAAAAAGTAATGGTTAGAATAGTACTTTCTTTTTATTTTATTCTCACTTCAGCTGTGATTTTTTTTCCCCCTCCATGTATTGATGCTAACCCTGGATCTCTCTTGCTTTATGAGATTTCAGCAAAGTTCTTTGGAGGTAGCTGTCATCTTATTTATATAAGACATTTCAATTCTGATGCTGTAGGAAGCTTCTTATAAGAATTATAGGCAGTTATACAACCAAACATGGGGTTTCTCAGTATCAGGCAAGTGTACCTGGAAACTGCAAGCATCTTCATTTAGTCAGCTTTCCATAAGGCTGTGGATTTTGCAAGGTCTTTGCTTCTTTTGTATCCCTCTAGAAAAAGCATGTTGATGGACAGACTTTTCTCTGCATCATGAAATTTTCCATAAAATTATTTGAAATTATTAGGGCATCCTCAGCCAGCTGTAAATGTAACAGACTGTCAGTGATTTTAAATCTTTGCCAGATAGAAAGCTGAAGTTTGAGACTAATTGCCCTTCAGATAGTAGGTTGCAATGTGGGCTCTTTCTGGAACACCTCCTGCACTTGCAGTTTGCCCTGGACTCTATGTAAACTACTTTCAATGCATAGTGAGGGCTCAGGAGCCAACCACTTTCCCAACACAATGCTGAATGTCTCACACTGTTCCCCAAAGACAGAAAATTCCCTGTCCCTTCTGTCCTGGGGAATGATGTTCTGTTGCACAGGGATACTGATGAGACTAATTTATGGTTCGGAGAAAAAGCAAACAAACAAACAAACAAAAAAGCAACAACACAAAAACACTTGATGTAGAGAAGAACATTTCATTTCTTAGCTTTTTCATTTCCACTAATTTTTTAATTTTCTATTTTCTGTCTGTTCCATCCCAACTTGCTATTACTTGCCTTTTCATTTCTCTTTTTTCCCTCTCTACACAACCGGCTTGTTTTTCCCTCTCTACACAACCGGTGTGGTTTCAATGCCATCTTAAAGGCTTCTACTTTTGTAACTCACCTGTGAACCAATATGAAGTTGTGTTAAAATAAAATCTGTGCTGTATTCGTAAGTAATCCTAAGAAAAGGAGACTGTACTTCCTGAGTCTGGAGTATATTTTTATAGGTAAGTGAGTTATAAAACCTCTAAAATAGGAGGCTATTAGAATAGAAATGCTGACATGTTCCTGGAATGACCTGACTGGAAGGACCTGAACTTAAATGTGCTCTGACAATAACAAGGAGTATCGCTACAATAGCACAGTATTGGTATTTTCATTTTCAATGCTAGAAGTTGAGCATCTGGATTTCTTTGGTGGCTTTCCCAGGGCAGCCCTGCACTCAGCTCTGTGAAGTCTCAGCCTATGGCTGCTTGCAGGGACCCCCAGCTCCCCGAGCTGATCATTTTCCTCAGTGGATGCCAGGAGGAGATTACATAGTGTGAGCCCAGCATGCAAACTGCTGCTTCCTGAACTAAGGCAAGCAGTTCTACTATCTATCAAGTGAAGAAATCCACATGCAGAAACAGAAAATTTAATATCTGCCAGCTTCTATGAAGAGAGAAGGCACCCTCCTGCCTGTCCCAGCACATACCTGCAGCTGATACCTCTGGAGGAGAAGCACGACAATCCTAACTGTGTACCTCTGTGGTTTGGCACTAACCAACCTAACAGGTGTCACTTTTTATCCAAAGGTTGTGCAGAAACTGATTGCATATCTTCATAAATTCAAATTTAAATTACATTTAAATAGGCTATTTATTTTAAAGCTATTTTATTTTTTATTTATCTAAGGCCCTCATCTTATACTTTTATTACTTGCATTGGTAACTACATAGAGTAGCAGATGTAATTAGGTTAAAAATAGCAGTTTTCTGATGATGTTTCCTGAAACCTTTAAGATGTCTATTCTGTTTAGTATCAACTGTGTGCAGTGAGCTGGTCTCCTGCCCCTGCGATTGTAAACCAATGTCTGATTCTGTGCTTGCAAGAAACTGCTCAAATAGGCACTCAGCTAATGTCAAGGCAATAGATACTAATATGAATATTATCATACGCAGTGTACCGTTCTGAAGAGCGGCCTAAAATATTGCCACTGGGTGAAGGGGAAATGCTCTGCCAATTCCTGAGGAAGGATTAGCATACCCTTTCCTGTATCTGTGAGTCAGCTTTAGCTTTTGGTTTTTTTTTAGTATTTGCTTTTGCATTTTTATTGGTGTTGAGCCCTCAGTGGGTAGAGACAGTGATTAAATTCTTGCCAAGGCTCTGAAGTGAGATACAGTGCTGTCATCCATCATGGAAGGATGGTAATTCAGTGAACTGCTGTGCAATTCAGCCTGGCAAGGGGCTGCGGGGATGTACTGGGGCACCACTGTCTGGTATCCCAGAATATAAGAGTCTTCCACAATGAACAGAGCTGTTTTTTCTGTTCTTTATTGGTGGCACAGGTATCTTGGTCGTTTTGATGGCTGTCAGGTCTTAGTTCTTATTCAAAGAAAGATTCAATATGCCAAAACAATTAAGGTCATTAAGGTAATACAAGCTGCAAGAGCATCAAAGGAGGAGGCTGACAATCAATGGAAGGGACTGTTCAAGGAGAGGCATTTTCATCCTTTGTATGTTATAGTAAGTTGTCAAGGCTGAACCTTTTTTTTTTTTCTTTTTTTTTTTTTTAATTATTATTTTTTATTTTTTAAAACAAGGTGTTAAGTGCTTGCTAGCACAGGGTGTGAAAGCTAACTTTTAAAAAGTGCAAAACAAACCACTTCATTGTCAAATTCACCAGACAAGCAGTGACTCTGCTTATTCTGTTCAGTGACTCTCTCAGCTAGGATGATGACGTACGTTTTTCACTGCAGGCTGCTGACAATCAGCCCTGCTGCATCCCCCAGTCGGATCACATTTGCTTTGCAGGAGGCTAGCAGCAATCGCTGCTCATTGCAGTGCTGCCTTCCTTTTTTGATCAGTCTGAGCTCTGGCATCTCATCAGTATTTGTAGTGATGGTTATGCATCCCATCTCACAGGGAGCTGATCTCCCATGCCCTCCGCCCTGCAGCACCACTATTTTGTAGTAAGAGAAAAAAATGTCTCAAAAAAATGTCTGCTTTTAAACTCTATGGAAAAAAAACTACAGCTTGTATGTAAGAGCACTAAAGGAAGCAGTGTATGCATAAAGAAAAATTTACTTAAAGCTGCATAATATCATACAAAGAACTAAAGCTAATAGGCTCCCACTGAGACAAATTCCAAAGATTCTAGGTAAAATATCAGAGAATCCTCATATCTTCTAGAATTATCTGTAGGATGATGGGTCTTACATAGGAATACAAAAAACATCATTCCTGACACAGGAATACAAAAAGCATTTTTGTCTCATCTGTTTGAGTTCTACAGTTCTGCAGGCCACAGCAATTGAGTATCTTCCAACAGCTCATGAAGCACTAAGTGCTGTCAAAATCGTTCATTCTTTCTCCTGTCCTTGCTCTACAGACTTGCAGTAAGAATTTTCTTGATGCATTTTCTTGCTACAGAGTGTGTGCTGGTAAGGGAGGAAGAGCTCCTTGCCCTTGGGAAGCCGAGCATCTTCTAACTTTCCAGTCTCCAGCTCTGCCTGGTGCTCCTCCTTGTAGAGCTGCTGCCCTGAACCACATAGGTCAGTGGATTCCCCACGTCAAGTGAGCGGGTGGCAATGATGAAGTGACCAGGTCCTGAGGATACTCAGCTGGTCTGGCCACTGCCCAAAACACCTACCATGAAAATGTTCCCCTTTGTCAATGTGAAGTGGAACTTTTGCAAAAGGTGACACAATTCAAAATGTTTGTACTGCTGCTGGTTGGAAGAAATATTAATTTCTCTAAAGAGGCTTCTTCCTAGTGTCAGTGAAGTGGAGGTGGAGCAGAACTTTGCTGTCTTGGTGTAAGGTATGGGAGCTATAGGTTGCCTGCCCTGGTTGCTTGTGTCTCTCATTCCAAACAATGAAGCCTCACTGATTTTTAGCCTGGTTTCCTGTAGGACAATCTTTGGCACTCCTTGCACCCCGCCTTGCCACCCCCGATAACTTTTAGACAAGTTGGCGATTTTCATCCAGATCATCTGGTGGCTGAGAGAGCAAGGAGGGGAAAAACACCTGAGACAAATTATACTTAAAGAAAGACAGAAAATTTGATTATGAAATGATCCCCTGATTTTAATGGGAAAAAAAAAGAAAAAAAGAAAAAAAAAGAAAAACTCAGTAAATAAACCAAGAAAAATCAAAAAATGTAATAAGACTGCTATATATGGGAGGTTTTTATAATGCTTGTGCACATGGGGCCAGACAATGAAAGTAGGAGAAATGGAAACATTTGGACCCAGGTGATTTCAATGTTGTGGGCTTAATAGGAGAAGCTGAATAAATAGATGAACAGCCTATCAGTATAGCTCAGAGAAACTGTGGAGGTTCCTATAGCAACAAAATAACTGCTAGAAGCAATTTCGAAAGAAATTGATTTTGTTATCTATGTAGTGGTAATTCGCGTCGAGAAAATGGTTGATGTTAATAAAGAAGGGGGAGATTTGAGAGTGTGGCCATGGGGGTTGGAAAGCCCCGAGGTTGAGATAACATTAGACTCTTAACGACGAGGCCATCAGGAATGTAAAAGAGTTTAGAGGGAACAAAGAAGGATGATTCAGGAGAGTCCATGCAGTCTCCGGTTTCTTGTTCTCCAGATGGTCTCTTGTTCTCCAGGTGTTAAGGCATGGATGTTTCTGTGTGTTGGCTGTTGTTGTTACATTCAATGTTATTTGATCAATGAAAAGTTGTTTTGAAAAGAACTGCTGTGGAGTGAAGAGTATAAGAGGGGAGCCTGCCCTCAAGAAAGAAGAAGAAAAAAAAAGAAAAAGGCAACACGATGAAGTTACATCAATAAAGAAGCAGGAAAAAGAAGTAAAGAGGAACAGGCTGGCAGAATGGAGACCAGGACGGGAACAGGCACATTGATTGCCTCATGAAGATAGGTTCGGCCAGACTCAGCAAACCGCTCAGAGAAGCTCGTACAGAAAGTTGCTGGAAATAGGCGGCACTGGAGCTGGAGAGAAGCTCAAGCTGAGAGAGCGAACCCATGCACACAACTGCCTCTCGCTGGTAAGCAGTTGCACATTATGGGGATTCATACATCCTTAGGAACAAAGACTGTCCTGGTAACCTTACAGCTTATTCTCCTTCTTAACAATCGGACCGTTTATGAGCCTGAAACATGGGATCAAATTGAGGTCGAGGTGTGGGACTCTGCAACTAAAAATGACAAGGTTGCAGTGGGCTTGCTCGGCACCTGGCAAGCAGTCTCTGAGGCCTTAAAGAGCCCTGTGGGACCAGTCTGAAACGTGTGGTTTGCCAGACAGTGAGGGAGCTGCGGGCTCCTTTACTGATCTGACTGCTACGCCATGGGCCCCTCTGCTGCTACAGCCATCGAAGGCTTTTGCTGTTACGCCCCCTGGTGGCCTGAACGTGCCTTTTGACCCAGGCCTACTGGCCTTGAAAAGGAGATGGATATGCTTTTCCTCGATCCGAGAAGAACGGGATACATAAGGCCTGGCCTGAAGATCGTGTTGTTTGACAACTTAAAGCGAGACATATTGTTCAAAAGGAATGGAAAATGGAGGCTGTTGTTTGTGTCAAGAAAAGGAATGGCAAATGGAGACTGTTAAGTTATGGAACTTAAAGTATTGTTTGTTACCTTTCCTGATTTTATAGGCATACTTGGGTTTAGTATGTTAAAGCGATGTTCTATATATTTAGAATGTTTGATGTTTGTGTGTGCGTGTTGGTGGAGCGTAGACTCCCCGCACACCCAGTGCTGTTTACTTACCTTTTATACAAGTATAAAAAAAGGGGCCTTGATGATTTTCTGCTGAATAAAAGCTAGCGACCTGATTGATTTAATGTCTAACGAAATCAGTTACTTTGAACAACATCAACAGAAAAAGAACGAAAAAAAAAAAAAGACCAAGGCAAAAATATTCACTGGCATCAAATATAATATTCTTTTTAAAGCCAGAAGAATTTCCTTTGGATTTTGCTGTTCATTAATGCCTTATTTATTTTTGCTGAGCCAACTGGATTCAGCTGGTCAAGATCAAAGCCCTCTGGTGTAAAAGAGAATGAGAAATGAATATGGAAAAGCAAACAAACATGTTTTCTTTCCACCCAACTGTTTTACATATCTCTTCTGTTTAATGTAGCCTTTTAAAATGCTTATATGTTTTTTTTTGTCTCCTTTGCATAAACCTTTATAGTGAAGGATTCTTCTGTCCTTACTAAAATAAGGACAAAAGTTTAAAAGAAAAAAAAAATTTTTTTTAAAAAAAAAAAAGGAAAATAGCAGTCTTCATATGGAGCTCATTTGCCCCAGGAAAAGCAGCAGCTTTGCAACGTATACCTTGTCATCAGAAAGGCAGGAATTTATAGACGTATGAAAGTACAAGCAGGAAGATGTTGGCTAGAAAAATACACTAGGTCTCAGAATATCTGTTTTTTATTTCTATACTGAGTCTTTCTAGAACTCGGGATTTCTCTGGAGACCTCTTTGACACCAAAGTGTAGTATTGAGAAGTTTCATGTTTCATTCTCTTCATTAATTCTGTTCACAAAATGCCCCCAAAGCAAAGTATTGTAAAGAAGATGCAAGGCTGGATTAACTAGATTAGATACTATTTAAATCAACAGGAAGAAAAAAAAAATCATCTAAGCACAAGTCCTCTGGAAGTTCAGAAGATTTAGTTAAGACTAGCTAACTGCACCTCTGTTTTTGTAATGGCATCTATATAATGGTTAAGCTGAAGTAAAAGTGGCAAGGCTGGTAATTTCTATGCTAATTTGATAGAGAAAATACTGTGAATTTTGCATCTGTTTTTAACAAATTCAAACAGGAGGTGGAGAATTTCCTCCTCGTATGAACATTCACCCCTGGTGTATGTGAGCCAGTATATAGTTTTCTTAAACACTTGCTGCTCGTTTGCTTTTCAGTTCAGCTAAACTTTTAACTCAAATTGTGGATTCACTTAAGAAGGCTTTCAAGAATAATTGTGTAGACCTGCTAGGGCTGAGCTGAACCTTACCCAGCTGATGGCTGGGTCTTTGTGAACATTAACTGATGTAATCAATGGTAGTACGGGTAGACAGGGTAGGAGATAAAAGAAGTAACGTTCTTCCTGTATTTTACAGGGAGCTGAAGTTTAAGCACTGGTCTGTTCTGGACTGCACAGGGGCTGGGATGGATGGGCAGAGGAGATCTGGGCATTAGAAGTGCGGCAGTGGCCGGTTCGTCCTCTTAGATGTCAGAAGAGGCAGGGAGATACACTGGGGAGAGATGGAAGAGGGCTTGCAGAGTGGTAGATGTCCTCAGGAATTAAAAGTAAGAGGCAGTGAAGTTTGCTTCTAGGCTTGAGGCCATAACCATGCCATGAAAGCCTTCAAGTCAACTAAGAAAAGCAGGGCTGTATTAGCAGAAGGAAAGAGCTGCTCATAACACGGCCTTGCTGGAATGTTATTCTATTTCCTTGGGCCTGAAATCAAAGTGGAAGTAGGTCTCTTCTGTTTTTTGAGTGGGTACTGGTTCACATGCTAACCAATCAAATCAGCCTCTTATTAAATATTTCCAGAATAATAGAAGGATAATGAGGCTTGCTCACAAATAGCTGTCAAAAATGACTTTCGATCGTCAGTGAGTTGTTTTAACTTGACTCTGTTATAGGTGTGGCAAATGGCAAGAAAACCCAGTTCTGTTACTTGGGAGGCATAGCTCTTAGCTTTTGGCTAACACAGAGGCACAGGAGGTTTGCTCACTCTGTCCCTAACCCATCTGGATGTGACCGTCCATCAGCTTGGTTTGACTCAGGCTGTCCGTCAGTGCTTCCCTCTCCTGGAGTCATTGTGTGGTGTTAATAAACCATTGTGTTTGCTTACACAGCACTTAGCGATGTGCAATGTGCTCTATTAAAAATAGACTAGCATGTTTATTTTCAAATTTTCAGTTGAAAAGTGCCAAACATGGGCTTACTGTTTTGAGCTTATTAATCCACCTACATAACAGAAACATGACATGTGAAGGGTGTTCTGTTGCTTTGTCAGCAACTTCAATAAAGATGTGTCTGATGTTCCTTCTGTATGTTAGGAATGTCTTCAACCGAAATGCTGACTTACAGGCATCATAAGGAGATATGGTGTTATGACCACATAATTTAAACTATGAATAATTAAGTCATTCTGAGCTCTGAAACACTCTTCTTCCTTAAAGGCTAGGAGGTGTGAATAAATACATTATATGGATCAGTTCTTTGTTATTAGAGTTGTGCCTGCAAGTATTAAAAACAGGGTGATTAGAGGAGAAGAAAAGCTTCAAAATAATTGTGAAGACATTAGTTCAGTCCTAAGTGGAATGGATTTATATTTGTAAAATATTTCCATTTCATATGCATTTTATTTGTTTTTAAGCCAATTAAATTTTGTTTTTGTTAGACTGCTTGGTGGGAGAATGGAACTGGATTAGACTTGGAATCCAATATTTATTGAGCTATGTTGTTCTAATGTGCTTTTTGGTAGTATTCCACCTACCCTACATAGCGGGTAGGTGGAGCTGTATTGGCTCTACCAGTACAGACGCTGTGTTACGTAGAGGTTCGTATACTTCAATCAATAGAGAGGTTTTTAATTAAACCACTCTATAATGACTCACTGGCCTTTGGAAGTTCATACATTTTCAAAGATAAGCTAGGAATATAAAATGCACATTTCAAGCATTATTCTATAGTTATGATATTTTTTTCTGACAAGAAAATACCTCTGAATCCTGTCATTTAGATGATGTAATAATGACTTAGCCTTTTTGAACAATCTCTCAAAAATTAGCTTTTTTTTTTTTTTTTTTTTTTTCCCTTTCTTTGCTTTCTGTACAAAGTTTAACTCCAAATGTAGATATTTGGATTGAAAAGTTCAGACCACTAGGAGCTTGTTTTATATCTAATGTTCTCTAATTGCCAGAAAAGGAAGTACTTGGATCCTAACTCTTACATTTACCTCTGCTGTTACATTATCTTTTAGTCATAAAGATTTATTTCGTCTGGACCAGTTCCAAACTGAAAATTAATTTTACGATCTCAAATGATGCCACTATTTTCACAAAAAAAATAATTCATTTGTAGTTTTGGGGAGCAGCTGTACCTAGACAATATATAAGTTTATACATTTGGAGGGAGGACCCTGTTTTGATGATAAGTATCTAAAATACTGTACTACAGCTCAGCTGACAAATTATTTGTAAAGTATAGCTCACCATCATTCAGGTCGGATCAGAGCTATAAATACCATCTGCATTACTGTGGGGAAAGAGTAGATCTGAAATGTTAATCAGCCAGTGACTGAAGACACTCATCACTGCATTTAAACTTGATGTAGGGGTGAGGAGGGTGGGAGAAAGGCGGGGGAACAACATGGTATCTACTGCAGGCAAGTTGTCCTGTGACGCAGGAGAAAGCCTGCCTTTTCTGTGGGACCCCTGCGGGAGCCCCCAAGTTGAAGCCATTTGGACTCTGCAAGTGTAAAAGAATTAGTTTTGCTGAGAAATGCATTGCTTGCCAAACTGTACTTAAAATATTCAGTGAAAAGAAAGAAACAAACAAAATCAAACACAAACCACCTAAAATATAAGCACAGAGGAGTAAAAGATTTAATTTTCTTAAATTAGCTACAGAAGATTTTTAAGCTTGCTGTGTGTCACTAGCCTTTCAAGTGCTATGATAATAAAGCTATATTTATTCTCTTCTCTCTCCTCATCCACTGCTTAAAATATTCCAGCCAGCTGAATGGATTTACATTTTCTGCTTTGCAGAACTTGGTAAGAAAGTGTTTGGTCTGTGGAAGGTGCCCAGAACTTGCCTAGCCTTGCTCTATAATCAGAAGTTTAGCACCAGTGGGATCAGGCAGTAGAATCACTGTATTTGTTCTATTTTTGTCATGCTACAAGGTCTAGAGTCTTTTAAAGCAAAGTTTGAAATATATTTTTGATACTATCACTGTGTAGTTTCCTTTCTGTGGAAAATAACATCAGTCCTATGCTGTTTTCCAGTCAGTGTCTAAAGGGACAATGTCTTCATTTGTTACTTGCTATTTATGGCATGAGCGAGGATAATTAAGCCCTTTAAACAACTTGGCAATTTGTTTCTGAAGGTCACAAAGAGCTGCTCAGCTCGTTGAAGCTTCATTTGTGAGGTCTAATTTTTCAGGATGTGGAAGGAAAATTAAAAATGAACTCTGCTATATTATGTCTACATCTAAGGCACTTTTGTGTAGATTTTCAGGCATATAGGATTTATACAGCATTTTTCCATTAACAAAACTTGAAAAGTACATTTTCATTTAAATGAGGCCTCCATTATTGAAACGGTGCACACAGGCCCTTTATCACGTGTATTCCTTTTAAAAGGTTAACAGGGCAGAACATGAGACCTGTGATGGTGCTTCTAGTTCAAAAGCTCCCCAGATGGATGACTGGGCCTCTGCTTGGCATGACTGTGGAAAGCTGTGAAATATTCAGAGGCTGTGGTGGGATTGCCCCGTGTAATCAGTACATCCGACGTACAGATAAATGCACTGTGAGTGAAGAAGTGAGTCTTCATTTCAGATCTGGCTGCCCAAGCTCTGTGTGAAGCCATGCTGAACTTCAGGTTTCAGATAACACTTTTATAAGTGATGGCTAGATATCAGAAATACCAATGCATTGTGCACTTTGACATTAGCAAAGTTTTTTGCCTCAAAATTGTCATAGCCAGGTTACTGTTCATAAGGTATACATATGAACCAGATGCATCAATATAAACTTTCTTTTCATCTGATATGAAGAACCATAGCTCATTTCACACGAGAGTGTAAATGTCTTTGATAGGTCTCTAATTTCATCTGATGTGAAGCCAATAGGGAGATCTCCCAGAGGCTGGGTGAGGGATGTGGCAGTGTGCTCCCCCTTCTGCACAGGTGACACCTGCCCTTCCTGCATAGAATAACCTTCTGGCATTGCTTTGCTTAAGTACATAAAGCACTTCGTAGGGATGCAGCAGATTAAATCATGTTGAGAGACTCCATATTAAATATTTTTCACTGTGACATTTAATATGTAATTACTAGTCACAGCTCTGCTGCTGAGCATTTTAATATTCTTCATATAAGGAGCATATGCATGCATGCGCATGGGATAGTTACATTTAACATTGTAAATGCCCAATTGCTCGAAGGATTTTCTTCAGTTTTGTCAATCTACATTCTCCGTCTCCACCAAAGGCTCTACCTTACTGAACTTTGATACAGCCACATTATGTAGCATCTGTATACAACCAAGGTCATGTTCAAGGTCATGTTCCTCCATCTCATACTGTGGAGGAAAACATCCTTCACTTGTTTCTTTTTATCCATTGTTTTGCGGAGAAATGTGTGAAGGCAGAAAAGAAATTAGTCAGAGTTTGCCTTTGAATAACATTCTTATGCTTCCTTTGTTCTTTGAAACGTGCTTCAGATTGGGTAAAACATTTGTCTGAGAGTCTTCCTAAACATCTCAAACCTATTGCAATAATTTTGTATTTAAATTATAATTGCTTTTCCTCATCCTTTTCTAATGTCCTTGTTCCCCTTGCAAAGAGAGGTGTTCTGTACTCAATGAGTCTTAGAAGAGCTTTCCAAAATTTGATTCATGAAATTAGGTAGTCAATAGTATAGGCACTAGCTCCAGTCTGCAGCACCCTGTGAGCACAGGTGGGTGGGTGAGCGCCGCAGTCATGCACACTGCTCAGGGCACTGGTGGCATTGCCTATTCCATCTATTCAACCGGAAGAACGATTTTTTATTTTTATTATTTTTATTTTTATTTTATTTTTATTTTATTTTTCCTTCTCTGTCCTGCATATTTTTGCTATCTGGCACTCACACCAATGCCATGAGCAGCAAATCTGCACCGTGTCCAAAACCAAAACGGCTAAGTCTGGGTGTCAGTTCTTGGTGCTTTACAGATATTCTCCCCTCTGAGTTGGTTGCTTCTTTCTATATTTGCAGCCGCATTCTGGAGATTTCTGCAAAGACTATAGAGCACACAGGTATCTTCTTTATGCAGGATGAAAAAAATAGCCCCAAATTACCTTCTAGCCAATGACAGAAAGGGTTATTTTCAGCTTTTCTGTCAGTCCCTTAGGACGAAGTGCTTTGGAGTATGAGTGAAATCCAGGATATATTGTGAATATCAAATATCCTGAGAAATCATAACTAGATAACTTTCAGGGTGTACCAAAGGAGGAAACCAAGCCACGCTAAATCCTCTGGAAGTAAAAAATTCTGATTTTGAAGAGAGCTAGAAGTTTCACTGCAGAAGGATGCACTTTCACTAAGACGCACTGTTCTAATCAGAGCTCAGGCAATGCTGTTCACTGGTGCTGACAACTCCTGTGTCAGTCTCAATTACTCAATCATCCTCAGGAATGTAACATGAACTGTAATAGGTGGCAGTTTGTGGTTTCACTGAGTCAATAATGTACACAGTAAAATGTGCAACACTGAGGAGTCTTCTAAGGAAAGAAAATGTGTATCAAATAATCTAGGAATTATCTCGATTTACATCCAGCAATGGATATAAATGGGATGGCATAACATACCTCACCTTTCTTATTTTTTATTCAATTTCCTGTCTCATTCCTCAGTAATATAATGTACATAAGTATCTAAAAGAAAGGTTTTACAGATTAAAATATGCTCAGTTTCCAGCTATGTAAGCAATGATGAGATGTCAATGATAAAAAAAAGCATTCTGAGGGCTTGTGGCTTGTAGATGTTAAAATGGGGGAAGAGTAGTTTCTGGGTTTACAGTCAACTTTCAAACATATTGGCTCCTGTTGCCTCACCTGCACGCAAGGATGGTACTCAGTGTTTTTGTGCTGCAGCTGATGAACCTCCACAGTTAGAACAACTGGTCAAAAGTTTTTACTGCTGCAACTGCAATTTTTCACTGTAGCTATTTGTTATTCTTCAGAAAAATCTGGTCCAGAAAATGCCATACAGATGAAATGAAAAAACCACTCTTGTTACACAAGAGTGTAACCAGTCTGATTAGCCCTCCATGTCTGCTATGGGTGATTGTATATTGGCATTGTGAAATGCATAGATTACTTAGAATAATGCTAGAGGCCTTTAATATAGAAGCACGAAGTAAGTGTCTTGGGACTTGCATTTCTTTTTCAAATGTCTGTGATAAATAGATCATCTGAAAATAATTTAGTGCTCTCTCATCTTGCCTTCAAAATCTGTTAGGAAAGGGCAGCTGCTAGTGCTTTTCTGGAAAGGACCAAGAACGGTTTTAGAAGAAAAAATAATCTTGTAAACCAGCTAAGTTTAGTGGCCGTGGTGCCTTCTTAACACAAGGCAGGTCAGAGATCAACATGAGGGTGTATAATTTGAGTTGCTCAGTTATATGCTCATTCTCTCCCTCCAGAAGCACCACACTCGTGCAGCTCTGCAAGCATTGCTGGCTGCTGCAGCAGCAGTGGTGAAGCCTTGTGAACCAGCACAGCTTGCCTGGACCAGGGAGGGCAGTGGGTTTAAGGCAGGGAGGAAAACACCAGCAGTGTTACAGAACAGAGGTCAGATTCCTGATTCAGGTTATTCAACTGAAGAAGTGCTGCCAGAATGACTGCCAGATTTTTTTGGTCTGTCTGAGTCGGAAGTAAACCTGGGCGGAGCTCACTGTATGTTGAAGGCTTCTGAAGGGTTCAGCTAAATACTCGTAGTTTGTAAGGTCCAGCTTTTAAAGCCTGCCTGTTTTAAATTCAAGTGTACGCTAACAATGCTTGTTCTTTTTGTGAAAAATCCCTAGAAAGAAAGCGTAACATTATGCTTATTAAAGTCTCTTCTGTGGTTTAATTTACATTGTTTAAAGTATTATTTAGATATGACAAACCTAAATGTTTGTGCTATTTTTTTTCCCTCTTTTTTTTTTTTTTTTTTTTTTTTAATTTTGTTCGTCACCTCCAGCTGGAATTTTGGCACGTAACCTGTTTATCTGGACATTTTTCTCTTGCTCTTTGGGTACCCCATACACACATAGGCATGTGCACTCGCACACAAGTAGACAATATAACCAATCACTTAGTCTGCTGTATCTTAAGGCCTTTTCCTAAAAAGCTATTAATATTACTACTCAATTTGTCTTTTCTGGCTGCAATATTACATTGCAATATTGGATGTGGTGGTGGTGGCATTCACCTGCAGATATAATAGCTGATTTTTTATTTCTATTAATCTTAAATCAGCCTGCAATCATAAATGGCTAAATATAGCACAGCACTCACTAATCTACTTTTCAAAGAAAGATGAATAATTTATAGTTTGGAATAATTTGGCAAGATTGATATTTTTACTCCATAAGAGAGAATTTTGATTGCAGAACCTGGTTCTCCCCTCACACATTTGTGTCTGATCTCAGGGAAAGACTTTCTGTGTAATTTTGAAAAGACAATCAAATTGTTGTCTGCTTCCTATTATTCCTTTCATGCTAACTTTTATCAAACCAAGTTGGAAATTGTAAAATTAAGATTTTGGAATAAGCAACATTTCCTACGTACAGTACTGGGGCAGAGAAGTAATTGAGGAAACCGTTCAAGTCCCTACAATATGAAGTGGTAAATGCTGTCTCATTTACCTCTGGTATCTGTCCTGAGTGATGATTCCTTCATGGAGACCAGCCATAGACCGACCGATGGAGCTGAATTACAAAATAAAGTTGTATTCTGCAGCTGTTGTGTCTTTAGAAAAAGTTTGCTGATTTAAGTTAATGTATGGAGGAGCACATGAAGTTGCCCTTGTGCTTGTTTCAAGTCAGTTTTTCTGTTAAGAGGGAATTTGTACTACTTACACAGATAGCTTAGGCTTTAGGAGTCCAAGTTAGGCTCCAAAGTTCTTCAGATGGGCTTGCTGCCTATTACTGTACTGGTTTAATCCATGGATCTTTTGTCTGAAGGAGCCCATAACGGACTGTCCTCAGCCCACAAGGATGGTAGCATCTCTCCTGGTCTCTACTGAGCCCCTGCCCCCCAAGGGACCCCATGTTTGTGTCCCCTGTTACCTACCCATGACTCCAACCTTCACATTGATATGGTTTGGACAGGCCTGGCCTGACACTACATCTAACAAAAGCAAACTTTTTTTTTTTTTTTTTAATGCGCACAATGGATGACAATATTTATACTTGGTGCATGGCTTGCAGGTGACTGCTGTTTCACATAGCCATGTTGAACATAAATAAATGAGAGCAGCCTGCATCTTGCATTCTTTCAGAGGAATGTATGTGCTCTCTCCAGCTCTTGCTAGCAATTTATAAATGCTCTTGGTAGCAGAATTGTAACTAGAAAGTTTTAACAACTGTAGACCATGCCAATATTATTACTTGGGAGTTACACAGCCAAACTGAAAGCTCAATCTGTCTAGCTGAATTTGTAACACTGTTTTGAATCGGTCTAAATATCTGCTGCTGATATTTACATAGGCCATTGTATTTGTATTCATCTGAATCCCAAATGTTCCGAGATCATCTAACAATAGGAACAGTAGGCAAAAGTATTTATTTCCATGCATCTGTTGGGTGACAACAGATTGTCAGGGACAAAGAGAAAACTGCTCACTTTTGCTTGCCCGTGTTTGCTGACTCTCTCTTCTGACCTGATATTATTTCCCTGAAGCTTTTCCAGACCAAGTAGCTTGTTTGTGCAGTCTATTAATATTATCATAATTTGAAGTGGAATCTTATCTTCTGACTCATTCTTGTAAGACTTTCTTAGAGGAGTCAAACATCTTTCTTCTGCTCTTCTCTTTCTCTCTCTTTTTTTATTTTTTTTTTTTTTTAATAACCATACAGTTCTGGATCGAAAGTTTGACTAGTTGCAATGTACTATAAATACATATAAATACATTTGTTTTAAGATCTCTACAATGCAGTTATATTAATTATGTATGGTTTGGCTACAGCCTTCCAAGCATTTTGTGAAGTTAGGGGTGGGACTTCCATGAAAAATACGTCTGTGGCTTTCAGAAGTTTGTTACTCAAAAACACCCAAGCCTTTGCTGTTTTTCAGATAAGTTTTTTTTTTTTTCTTTTTTTTTTTTCTGCCTCATTGAAATTAAATTGTACAGTAGTAACAATGCGTGAATTCTATTTTCAATTACTTCATCCTTAGAAATTGCTTAGTTGCTTTTATTTGTTTTTAGAGGAATTCACTTTCAGATAGTCTCAGGCTTCAGTAATATCATTCCAAATATTGTAAGCACTGAAAAAGGAATTTAGAAAGTGAGTTCACGTGAAAGTGTTAAAAATAATGATTATTTCTACCTTAGACGGTCTAATTTATGATTAAATGCTTCTGATATTTTCAGTGGTCTGTGAAACACTGTGATTATATTAAACAAGGTAAGGCAAAAGTTGGATGAAGCTGTTTAGATGCAGTTTATGCATTAACTGACTGTTTTGAAATACTTTGAAATGAATAGGAAGAGATATGTCCTCATAAATGTCAAACAAGGAAGGTCTTTAATTTAATCTAGTCCTATTGCTAGATTAAGAGAAATATTAAGAGGAAGCAAGAGGTGGATCTGACAGTGACTGAAACCGCTAAACTGTGGTAGTCTTTTATGTAACAATTCATTTAAACTAAGATCAACTGTGAATGTTTACACCTGCATTTAGAAAAAGATCACCATGCATGAGGAGAGGAAAGTAAAGAACAGACCATATGGAAAAGTAGCTAAAGATGCACATGAAGAACTGAGCATTATTCTATATATAATGCATAATTTTATATATGATGCTCATTCATAAAAACTCAATTATTTCTTCAATAGCCACCTACTGCAGGTAAATTTGGCAAAGGAACAATCACCAATTAGTAAATAAAATATAAAATAAACAGTCTGAATTTTTTAGCAAATGAAGTAAAATCATTTTATATTCACCTTGCTGTATTGGCTTCAAAATCTTTATGCAGCACTGAAGGAAGCATAATTACAGTTTCAGTTAGTCTTCTGCATCTTCCTGGGATGCTTAGCAACAGAGCAGCACGTGTCAGGGTTAGCAAATATTTTCTGTCTCAACAAGTATTGGTTGAAAATCAGTTTGTAAGCTAAAGTGGCTCTCAAAGGTGGCACTCCTCAGACAAAACCAGATCTGATGTTCTGCCAGTGTTAGATTAATGAGATTACTGTTATGAAATGAATGCCACCAGAATACCAATCAGATTTGTTTTCTAGTTTGATTTTACCTCAGCCCTTACTTATACTTGAATAAACATTGTCTAAATGTGATTACTGAAGTCTGCAATTCCTGTGGGGTTGGTCTATTCGCCCACATGTCTTGCTGCAAGCTGATGGCACACCCGGGAGCAAGTCCTTCACTGTTATATCCTGACTGAGAAGAGGCATCAGTGGAAAGCAGTTCCTGAGCAAAGAGCAGCGGAGGAGAGATTCACAGACCTATTTGTGTTACTTCAGGTGGCACTCGCTGTTGTAACACGTCCCCTCCATTATGCCGTATCAGAAAAACCACTGGTACCCTGTGGTCATCTCATGTGCGCAGATCAAAGATGTGATTTCTCTGAATAAAGCTGTGACTTAATGCTAAAAGTCACAAGGATTCCTGTGATCAGTTCTGGCTCAGATATCTTGAGAGAAGGAAAGCAAAGTAATAATAGTAGCATTTAGCACTGGAGTTCCATGTTATTTCAGGTACTTTTTGACTCAATATTGGACTTCTTGACTAGTAGATTCTGTATTTATCTTTAAAATGTGATACAAACATGTTACATCTTTTGGTACATAAATTAGCATTTATTTTATTATATAAGAATTCATGTGCTGTCAATGAAAATGAATGTAGTATAGCCAGCATATCCAAACTATTATTTGTAGTATGAGTGCTCCTAGTCTCCATCAAATGTTATTTCTCTGTTAAACAGACAGTGGAAATTAAGTAGCTGTAGTGGAAACTGTGAGTCTTCAACACTTACACATTGGCAGAGACTGTTTTGCTGCTTTAACTACAGACCTGAGCACGTTTGTGTGCACATAATGTTAGAACTTCTGTGCTTTATTATTTGTTTTTAAACAAAGCAACTTCCTTCGCTTGTAACTATAGAGCTGGCAGACTTTGCACTGTAGAATGAGCCCCAGGGTCTTGCCTGAGTTAAGTGCGTACGGCGATGTCAGACCTTGAGACCCCTGCCACCAGTAGGCCCCGGCTGTCAGCCAGGCCCTGTATCCTGAGGGCCCACCTGTCAGAGTCAAGGAAAGAGAGAAATCTCTCTTATTTCACACCTGGGATCCTTACAGAGGGGCCTAGGACTGGAACTGGGGAAGAACTACCACATATACAGTGTGAGTGGCTGCAATACTGGTGCTCTGGGAGGGAACCCAAGTGGGAAACAGTCAAACCAACTTCCTTGGCCATGTTCTGCATTTTGAACCCCTTCAGGGTGTGGCCTTTATGGCATGCACAAGGAAATGCAAGCAGCTCTTCTTCAGGCCACGGAGGGCATTAAACTTGCTCTGGAAATGAGGCTTTTGTCATCCCAGTGGAAAGAAGCTTTAGCTTTCAAAGTAGTCAGTGAATTTAGGGCCATTGTGTTGTGCTCAGACTGCTGTAGACAAAATAAATGCACAAATTTAAATGGAAAATAAACAGCCTCTGTTACAAATGCACTCTTCTGCTGAAATCTCTACAGACTCTTAAGGGTTTAGTGATCACTGGATGAATACACCAAAATTAGATTTTTATTACAAAAGAAGCACAAGAATGTGTTTATTGTTACTGGGAAAGCAGATCCTGTGTGAGCGGGTAGGGGAAGGGCCAGAAGGCAGAAAGGGCTCGTTAGTATGCCAAAAATTGTCTTGACAGGCAGGGGAAGGGGGACAGCAGAGCTGGGTGCTCAGCACTTTCTGCCTGAGAGCCATGCGGTGTAAGAATGGTGGTGCAAAACTATGACTTTCTCTGTTTGGTACTTCCAGCCAGTGGCTGGTGGGGAGGAATGGAGATACAAAACCCAGAGTTTCCAGAGGCTTTTGTGCTGAGTGAACCTGGTAGGGGTTGGGTTGGCTGAGCTCGTATGTGCAGTGTACCCTGTCTGCTTCCCTGACTGAAACAGAACTGGTATAAAGCTGAAGGTCTGCACGCGCAGGAAGGCAAGAAGAGAGACTCTTCTTGAACTAAAGCTGCCCTGGCAGTGCTTTGCAGCAGTTCAGCTCTGCAAGCTCTTCAGCAGGTGCATGTCTCCCTTTTTCACGTGTGAATGCTCAGCGTAGCATGGCTAAATAAGCGTGAGCCTGCAGTGATGGAGATCCACCCCATAATTCCTAGCAGAATGTCAGCTGTGCTTTCTTCTGCCTTCTCTTATCAGTGAGTCACGTTACTGCTTTGGAAGAAATTGTCATAAACCCAAAGAGGAGTTAATTTTTCTCTATTTCTTTTTCCTTTTAATTTTTCTTAATCTTTTAGGGTCCTGTGTTCAACTTTAACTCCGCAAATGCTGAAGGTAATTGCTGGGCTCTTGTGTTTTCTTAAAAAGTGTCAAATGGTTATCTTATTTAACTCTTTCATGATAGAGAAGAGACAACAGATGAAGGAATAGATTCACCTTTTGTGTACAGGCAGATGAAAATACTGGTTTTGCACTGCATCAGTCCAAATCAACTGCTGTCTGTCTACATGCTTCATGACTTAATTGAAAAGGCTTTTGTGATAACTCCTATAACCTATAACAACTGTTCAGAATTTCTAGATTTTACAGCATGAATTTCTTGAGCTGAAAGATCACCTCTACGTAACTAGTGGCATGGCAGAGCAGCTTATGCAGTGTAGACTTTTGTTTTTCTTTTTTTTTTTTTTTTTTTTTTTTTTTTTTTTTTTTTTAATGCTCCTACTTTTATGTCTCTATGTAGTCCTGGGATATTTCTCCAGTATTTTGCTATCTGGTATCAGTTTCTCTACACGACAAGTTAAAATGGAGTTCCTATGCCATCGACTTAAGAGTTTTTTCACAGTATACTTTTAATGAACCTCAACATCAACTAGTTCTACTCCCTCTTCCTTTAACTTTGTTTAAATAAATGGTGATCATTCAAAAATGCAGTAACCTGTTCCCTAGGAACTGCAGGAGCCCTCCCTTAATCCTTCCAGGTTATAATTTGCAGGCACTGCTAGGAGACCTGGGGAGCATCATCAGGTCAGGTACCACTGTTTCTCTGGGCCTACCGTGATGCACTACTTAGGTCTTCGCTATTTTGGGGATGCTGAAAGAAGGGCAGTGTCTTTACCTCCATCTTTCCAGTAGCAACTGGCTATAACTGAGTATTTGGCTTTCTTCACAAGAGAAGGAATCCTAAGTAATTCCATGGCAATGATTTAAACCAAAGTGCAAGAAACTATCAGCTAGTGCTGTGTAAAAGCATCTGTGCTGACTTTGTTCCTCTCTTCAAGATTGCATTAGCATTCTGTTCTACATTTTTGATGGGTTTGATTTTGTGAGGGCTTTTCTCCTTCCAACAGGCACTCTGTCAGCTTCACCTGCACTTAGTAAAAAGCTTCTAAAACTTCTTGCATGGCAAGAAAATAAACAAAACAAAACAAAACCACACCACCAACAACCCATAAGTGTAGGATGACATATAAGTACGTCCAACAGCGAAGTACAGGGAGTATGAGTTTGTCAGCAATTTCTTCAAAGTATTTTGAAGAAATTCAAAAGTATTCAAAGTATTTTGAAGAAATTCCGTAACGCTGTGTCTAGCAACATCTTTGCTATTTGTGCTAATACTCCTCCCAGTATAGCAGCTGGTATGACCTGGGCAGCAATGCAGGAATTTGTACAGGGATAGTTAGCCAGGAGCTGCAAGACCCCACTTCCTAGTCTCTCTCTCTGATTAAGTACAGAAGATTGGGGGCCTATTTTAGCATACATTGTTACTGAACGAAATTGCTGTGTTAGCATTGATCTCTGTGGAGCAAAACAAGACCCTTACAGTTCCAAGTGCATCTAGGCAAGTGGAAAGTGAATAGATTCAGACGAGGGCAAAATTAATCCCAGGATTTGCAGAGGAAAGAAGTGGTACCTTTGTAATTATTGGGAACAAACAAATGTTTTAAATTAGTCACAGGACATTCAGTATCTTAATAGCAAAATTTGAGACTCTTACATAAATCTCTAGTTTGTTCAGGAATTTGTATGCAAGACAGAAGTAAACAGGCTGAGCTAACAATTTGACAGAAATCTCAGCATTCTTGCTGATTTCAAAGGATTGGTCATGTGCAATTATATGTTTGTGATAAACCCCTACTGAAGACTGAATTGGAAAAATAAGGTGGAAGATTATTTCATTGTTGGCACAGGATTAATTTTATATCCAAAGCCTGAACATAGGTTTTCTGTAAGTGTCACAGGTATCACCGGGGTTAGTAAGGAAGGCATAGAGTTTGGTATTTTGAGCAAATCCTTGATAGGATTCTAAGCTAATTTCTGCTTTTTTTGTATATTTTCAAGGACAGATCATAAGAAAGTCTTCTGAATCCAAAGGCACCTTTATTGGAAGAGAGACATATTTGGTCTCTTCATCACACAATTCTTGTGTAATGGGAAAACTCATGCTACAGTTTTTCAGGCACACAAACTCAAAGATTTGATAAACTATTCCCAATTTTCCTTGTTTATTTATTTATTTATTTATTTATTATTATTTTTTGTGAAAACAAGGCTTATTTTTATGAATTTGCATTTATTCAAAAATTTCTGCAATCTTGAAATAGCTCTATCTTTCTCTCCAATTTCCCAAGCACAACCTGTACATTTAGGCACTAGTGTTTAATTGAGAATCCCGTGGTGGTACTTGAATGATTTAAATGGTCACACAGATTGTCACCATGCTGCAGTTGCTTTGAAATTCACTTTCCATAAATGTTTTTTGCTCGTAGAAACAGTTCTTGGTCTTGCATGAATATTCAAAGGGTGTCCAATCCCACTTCAGCTTGTGACACAGAACTTCAGCTGAACAGTCACAGAATGATTTAAAAATAAATAATTAAGCAATCCATTGTATGATGGAGCACAAAGCAGAAGAACTGAATGTGCAGTTTCCCAGTGTCCAGAACTACCTTGCTAACAGAACTTAGAAACTCTGTCAGCAGCCAATTGCAAACATAATTAGCATTAAATGGAAACAATTTTATTAAAGAAAACCTGATTAGCCACTGAACTGCACAGTGCAGATTTTCCAGCAGGAGTTACAACACCAGCACTTACAGAACATTAGGAAAGGAGGAAAATCGCAGCTCATACACACTGATGGGCACCTCTTGTTTTAGGATCTTCTTGGGTAGGTTTAGCAACAGGTATTGCTGCCTCCTGTCTCTGTAGTAATATTACAAACAGCTGTACATCTACCTTACATGTATTAAAGAGTCCATTCATAAAAACCAGTAAGACAAGAGCGCTTGTTCATTTATAATTTCCAGGGATGTTATTTCTCAACTCTTCTTTCTAGGGCTGTATTTTATACAGTTGAGGGAGTGCTCTACAAAGCAGAGATATAACTGTAGAAGTGACAGGCCCTAATGATTTCTGTGGTGTTTGGCTTGTTCTCTGTGGAGTTTCATTAACAGCATGCCAGTCTCTATGTGTGTCTGTGTGGAAATAAAATCCTGTTTACCACTCTATATAGAAAGTAAAATGCTTCTGCAAATGATAACAAATGAAAGTTGTGTCCCTTTTGATATTCAAGGCTTGTTATCAGCAGTACAATGATGTCGGCTTTGGCATACACTGAACTTATCCTTTCTTGTAGGGAATTTAGTTTTTGTTTCATGTCTGGATGAAATAAGTTCATTTTTTCAAGAGGAATGAATGGCGTATTGTACATTGGGTGCAGGGATGTCTAATCCTTGCTTGTAAGTCATTTGTGATCATAACTGCCTCTTTTGTGAGGGAAACAATGTTCCTTTGCCGCTGCCTTCTGAGTTCCCCACTCAGCTCACACAGACCCACCACTGCTGCATCATCCCGGCTGCCCCTCCACTCCCCAGTGTTTTCTATGGGAAAGGAGTCTCCTTCCTCATTCAGAAAGCTGGGAATGCAGCTAATTAGGATCTTGGCAGCATGAAAGAGGCTTTTTCTTCAGATTCCCTCATGGCCCAATAGAAGATATAATTTCTCAGATGAGGAATGAAAATAGTACGATATATGTTTAATCACTATGTTTAATCACTTTTTTTTTTTTTTTTTTTCTCTCCCAATTTTGACATGCTTTTTGGAGATAAAGTAGAATAGTTTAATGGTCTCACTGAGCTGTTTTTGAAAGTGGTCCTGTTTCTTCTGGACTTATTGCTGTCCTCTTTCTCCATGCCTTCTTTCTGCCAAAGAATCTGAAGGTGCATATAGAAATTAAGTGCAATGGATATTTCTTCCAAGTAAGTCCAGATCTGCCTTGTAATACTCTTGAGGAAAGACTATGAAAGATAATATTGCTATCACTAAAAAAAAGAGGGTTAATGCCATTAACACTACCAGACCCTGATTTATGCTGGTGTGATCAGGCAGAATTTGTCTCATCATGCCCACATCTACGTTTCAGTGGTGGAAGAAGTGTTGAAATCCTGGTTTCTAAATGAAAGATCGTGGAGAGAAAAGGATCCAGACTCAGTGTGCTGTGACACTGCGATGTGAGGGCATCAGTCAGCTAAAGAATGAAGTACTCCTTTTACCTCTGCTGGATCCAGTATGTTCAGTTTGGAAAATAATAAAAAGATGAGGAAAAAAAATTACAGAATCACAGAATCACAGAATTTCTAGGTTGGAAGAGACCTCAAGATCATCAAGTCCAACCTCTAACCTAACACTAACAAGTCTTCCACTACACCATGTCCCTAAGCTCTACATCTAAACGTCTTTTGAAGACTTCCAGGGACGGTGACTCCACCACCTCCCTGGGCAGCCTGTTCCAGTGCCTTACAACCCTTTCAGTAAAGAAGTTCTTCCTAACATCTAACCTAAAACTCCCCTGGTGCAACTTTAGCCCATTCCCCCTCGTCCTGTCACCAGGCACGTGGGAGAACAGGCCAACCCCCACCTCACTACAGCCTCCTTTAAGGTATCTGTAGAGAGCGATAAGGTCGTCCCTGAGCCTCCTCTTCTCCAGTCTGAACAAGCCCAGCTCCTTCAGCCGCTCCTCGTAGGACTTGTTCTCCAGGCCCCTCACCAGCTTCGTCGCCCTTCTCTGGACCCGCTCAAGCACTTCGATGTCCTTCTTGTAGCAAGGGGCCCAAAACTGAACACAGTACTCGAGGTGCGGCCTCACCAGAGCCGAGTACAGGGGGACGATCACCTCCCTAGCCCTGCTGGTCACACTGTTTCTCATACAAGCCAGGATGCCGTTGGCCTTCTTGGCCACCTGAGCACACTGCTGGCTCATATTCAGCCGACTGTCCACCATCACTCCCAGATCCTTCTCTGCCTGGCAGCTCTCCATACACTCATCTCCCAGCCTGTAGCTCTGCTTGGGGTTATTGCGCCCCAGGTGCAGGAGTCGGCACTTGGCCTTGTTGAACTTCATGCAGTTGACCTCTGCCCATCGGTGCAGCCTATCCAGATCCTCCTGCAGAGCCTTCCTACCCTCGAGCAGATCGACACACGCACCCAACTTGGTGTCATCTGCGAACTTACTGAGGGTGCACTCAATGCCCTCGTCCAGATCATTGATGAAGATATTAAAGAGGACCGGCCCCAGCACCGAGCCCTGGGGAACGCTACTAGTGACCGGCCTCCAACTGGACTTGACTCCATTTACCACGACTCTTTGGGCCCGGCCATCCAGCCAGTTTCTAACCCAACGAAGCGTGCACCAGTTACTTCACTTACTTAATGTGCACCGTTACTTCACTGAGATCCTCGCCTGAGCCTAAGTTATTGGCTACGGAGTGTTTCTCACAATTTGGGGGCTCGTCTGGGATCTAGTCACCTACTGGGGAGCCCCACCGCCGCAGCAGCAGGAAGGCATGCCCCGCTGATTTCAGCAGTCCTGTGCATCAACGGTGGCAGTCCCGTGGAAAGCTGACAGAGGGCCTGAGACAGGTTAAAGAGGCAGGATCCGTGAAGTAGTGGGGAAAGGAAGAAGGTAGGCACTCCGGGTTTTTAAGAATCGATCCGGTAACTCTGTGCACAGACCAAGGTAAGAAATATTAAGTATTGCCTTGGGGGTCGGGTGAGCTGGTGTACGGTAATCCTTGCACGGGGAAGTGCTTGGAAGTACACCAGGGAATCTGGTAAACTCAGGTGTGCGGTAACGCTGGCACGGGGAAGTGCTTGGCGGTACACCCCCATCTTTCAGTACGTTGGTGTGTGATACACTGCAGAAGGGAAATTTCTGTAGCGCATACTGGCGAGGGTTAGGAAAAATGGGAAAATATGAGTTCCAGGGGACAGGGAGATATCCCTGGGGGAGTGCCTACTAATAGTTCTTCCTGAGGAATGATAAGAAATTGGAAACATAATCCCAAAATTAGAGGGATTGTAAAAGAAAAATAATTCTTAAAAGGTTAAATATTGTGTATCAGTCTGGACAAAAGAACCAATTAAGGAAACAGCAGCATTTTGGCCAAAATATGGGTCTGATGAAAATTCAGGCTTTAAATTTATGTGTAAACAAGAAGATTCCTTTTTCAAAGAAGGAGCCAAATTATGCTCCCTATAATCTTAATATTGAACTGGTGGCAGCAGCAGTCACTCCAGGAAGGGAGACAGGGACTGTAATTAACACTGTCCCTAAAAAAGTATCGTACCCTAGGCTCCGGCAAGAATTAGAACAAGGTAGAAGATATATTGAGAATTTTGCCTTCCCTGATACTAACAGTACTAACACTAACTGTGTATCCTCTTAGGTGAACTACCCCCTCCTCCTTACCAGCAGAGAGGTTAGGACTTTTAAGAAGGAGAGGAAGTCTTTACTCGAGGACCCCAACAGCCTAGTTGAACAATTAGACCAGTTCCTACGACCTAATTTATACTCTTGGGGGAGGGAATTATGTCTATAAGTATGTTGTTTACAGGGAAAGAAATGGGAATGATCAGGAGGAGAGCTGCTATACAAGAATGGGAAAGAGCTCATCCTCCAGGACCAGGGGTAATACCAGCAGGGCAGAAATACCCACTTGCCAATTCTGGCTGGAATAATAATAGTGTGCGACGCAGAAATCATATGAGAGACTTGGGGTCAGAATGAGAAAGTACTTGGGGATGAGACCTGAGGACCCAGTATCCCAAGGGCTCTTGAAAGTTCATTGTGTGATTAAAGCCTGGCAAAATATGCAGAAAATGCTTCAGAAGGTGGAGGGATGTAGTGAACAGTCACTGGGGGACCCTCCTGCGGGAGGCCCTGGAGGTGTGTGTCCAGAGGGGAGATAAGAAGGAAAAACAAAAAGAGAGAGCGAAACTAATGGTATTGACAGTGCAGCGGGTAGTGAGGCAGAGGGTTGGAGAAAGAGGAAGAAAATCTTCAGGGGGAGTCAGGGCCAGGATGGAAAGGAGAGGAAGAGAGATGAAGGAATGGCAGGCAAAGAAGGCTGCCTGTGTTGTGGCCCGAGTCCTAGCAGAGACAGGCAGATAAGATGTTTTAAGTGTGGCCAGGCTGGCCACTTGGAATAGGAATATCTGGAGTGGAAGAAGGAAGAAAGAAGGAAAATGGGTTGAAATATGCTATATTGATATGTTGTTTCAGTATGTTGGAGGGAAAAGGTATGGAATTAAGTTGGACCCTGACTGAGCCTTTGGTGCTGGTATTAGAAAAGTACAGGCTGGAGAAAGATAAAGGAAGTGTTAAAAGGATTGCTGAAGGTGTTAAAGGTGTGGCATGTAGTATTTAACAGAGCTGTTTGAAGTTGAATGAGCAGGGAAAGGGGATGTAGGCATTATCTAAGTAACAGTCTAGAAGTTTTGGTATATTTGCATATTTGCTGTGGTGTTTGGTCAGTTTCCCAAGCATCGGGGAGGGGGACAGGAGGGGGGAACAGCCTGCTCCACCAGGGACCTCTCCAGCGGCCGCAGGGGGGCTTTGGCTCCAGCGCCTGGAACGCCTCCTCCCCCTCCTTCTGCACTGACTTTGGTGTCTGCGGGGAGGGGGGGGGGGGGTTCTCGCTCTCCCAACTGCTGTTGAGCAGCAGGTTTTTGTTTGTTTCTTTGTTTGTTTGTTTTTGTGGATGTGCTCTCACAGAGGCATGGATTGTGTTGCTATGGCTAGGCTCTGGGCAGCAGTGGGCCCCTTTGGGGCCAGATGAAATTGTCCCTTATCTGCCACGGGGAGGCTTCTGGGTTTTTCTCACGGGGGCTGCCACTGCAGTTTCCCACCCCCACACCTCTCACACCCCCCGAACCTTGCCATCAAACCCAATACACTGGGGAACAGCTAGGTCATTACTGACTTGTAAAGTATCAGGGATTAAATTAACTAATGAAACCCTAAAAAGTGATGGGGGCAGAAGGGGCTGGGATAACAGTGCCACTTTGGGGGGATACCAAGCTGAGACTAGGGGATAAAATGATCACTGGGTAATTATTGAATGTACCCAAGGCAGGGACTAACTTGTTAAGAAGGGATTTGATGATTAGATTGGGCATTCAACTAGTAAATTGTTAGACTGGAATAACAGTGTTATTAATGGAGTGCTCTCTGGCCCTGAGAGCAAACATACATGTATATTCACCTCTGACTGGAAAGACCCTGAAATGGGGGCGGAAGCAACAATATAGGTGGACAATTTTACCTCAGGGGTTTACAGGGCCACCTATCTATTTGGGTAAATTCTAAAAAAGATTTTGGAGCAATTACAACCTCACAAGGAGGTATTAATGTTACAAATATGTGGATCCTTTTAAGGAAAATCGATACTCCCTGATGGGAGAGAAATGCTGAATAAAGTGATAATGAGGCAAATATTAACTGTTTTACATCAGAAGAGTCATTGGGAGGTGCAAGCAATGTGTGATGTTGTGCTAAGAAAGTATGTCTGTGTAGGAATATACACTTTAGGGAAGCACATATGTAGAGGATGTACCATATGTCAAAAGGTAAATAGAAAGGTCTTCTGTAACCCATCTAGAGGGGAACGGGAGCCAGGGGTTTGACCTTTCCAAAGTATACAGGTAAACTTTACTGAGTTACTTGTTTGTCCTAATTGACCACGTGACTGAATGGGTGTAAAGCTTTATTGCAAGGATTAAAGCAGGCCTTAGAGATTGAGTGGGATTTTCACAGTCCCTGGCACCCCTCCTCTTCTGGAAACGTAGAGCGAATGAATGGTGAAATTAAGAAATAACTAACAAAACTTGTGCTGGAAACTAAGGCTTCTTGGGTAAAATGCTTACCCCTTGCACTGTTAAACATATGGACACAGCCCAGAACTGATGTAGGAATTTCTCCTTTTGAAATTCTATATGGTATGCCCTATGACTTGGAATTGCCACTTGATCACCCTCAATTCTAATTAAGACTTGGAAAGAGACTGCTTTAACACCACGATGGGGAAGGCCCCTATGTTGTTTTGCTTACCACAGAAATGGCTATTCGAACTGCGGAGAAAAGATGGACACATGCCAGCCATGTGAAAGGACCAATCCGGGAAGGTAAATGGGAGGCAGCTCCAGGCCCTGACAACTTGGAGCTGACACTAAAACGGACTCGATAAGTATTGTATATTATCTGTGTATCGTGGGAAGGGGAGGAGGCCCTGTTTCAAAGGCTCCCTAGTAGGTTCCCCTGAAGAACACTGCTGCTGCCAAGAAGAACCGATACCTTGTAGTTCGCTGCAACCGAACAGACAAGCGAGGCAGAGAAGTGAAAACGGTGGGGGACTGAGGGGCCGACAATTTAGATGGGCTCTGACCACCTCCTACGATACATGGGAGTCAGTATCATCGTTTTGGTCAGCTATGGGTCTGCGCATCCCCATCAGCCTTTTAAATGGAGCTTGATCAGATGGAAGGATCAATTCGTCATCCAGCAAACAACGACAGCAGGTGCCCCCAGTTTCTGCATCACATTATGTGACCTGGTGTCAGTGCAGCCATGCTTTAACTGATCAGGATTTTATTTCTGCCCAAGTTCTAACACAGGAAAGGGGTACTGTAATTACCCGAACATGTATTATTGTGCATACTGGGGGTGTGAAACCATTGCTACGGACTGGACACTCGGGGCTTGTGGTGTAAATGCCTGAAGTAACTAGGAAAATAAAACTAACATTCACACTTTTAAGGAAAAGGTACAGCATTGAAGAGGCTTTCAGGGTAGGGCATAACTGCATTATCTGAGCATTCCCTAGGCTCCCAACCTTAGATGCTATCGCGCTGGGGAAACTTGGTGTGCTAGCTCTAAGGAACACCACGGAGCGTGGAGTGGAGTGGAGACACCACGGCTAGGCTCTGTAATCAGGTGGGGCCTCGATTGTTCTTGTGCACAAAGCTGCACTTTTTGCCACCCTAAGCCAAAGACCTGTCATGTTTTGACAAATGCTGTACCCTAGTGTACTTTTTGCTCATTATAATATCATTATAATACCAAAACACACCTCCATCCCAAAAGCTACCCGCCTCCAAGGTGCGACCACCCCTCACTGAGCATGCGCTCTGAATTTCTCGGAGCCTATTACTTTAAACGGAGACGGGAAAACTTTACACCAATCATAACTAAGATATGCTTGACTAGAGCCACTCAAGCTCCACCTAAAAGATAGAAAATAATATAAATTGGCCCAAGAGAGAGGGGATGTTAGGGAAGATACCATCGTCAGGGGAGATACCATCCCGAGGACATACAACATCCTTAGGACCTCCTGACTCCTGGGATCAGTCGACGGGCTGAGCCTCTCTTCCCCCCCCATTGGGACGCCTTTGGGTGAGATCTGAATATTTGCTCATAAATCTCTATAGAGTCTTTGATCCTTTTAACGCGTTTATTTCTAGGCTGCGCACCTGTAACACCTGTAACACCTGTAACACCTATAACACCTATAACACCTATAACATCTGTAACATCTATAACATCTATAACATCTGTAACATCTGTGACATCTGTAACATCTGTAACACCTATAACACCCGTGTATTTCATGCATACTAGCTTGCTTTTGCAGACAGTCACTATCACCGGCAATCCAAAAGAACCTGATTATCTGTTGCTGTAATAAACCATACTTGATTGCATTGTGATAGCTTTCATTAATGCGACTTGGGTGAGGGTGATTATCCGTGATAATTCAGTGTTCTGAATCTAACCAGACCCCCAGACGGTTAATGCATTGTTGGTGAATGTCTGAACGGACCCCCAGGTGGTTAATACGTTTTTGGTGAATGTCTGAGTGGACCCCCAGGCGGTTATTACGTTTTTGGTGATTGTCCGAACGGACCCCCAGTTTTGGTGAATGTCCGACTGGTTCAGTACTCTGAATCCAAACGGGCCCGTGACGGTTAATCAGCTACACCCCTTTAACGCGACAGTAAAATTGGCGTAGTCGGCAGGATTGCTATGGATAAACTACTGCAAAAATATAAATGTGCCCCTTCCCAGGCAGGGAAGGAGTTTTCCCAAAAGTTTTGGAAAGATGAGGAGAAAGTGGTAGAGCACATTGAGCCGTGTCAGGCTTCACGAAAGATTGGTCAAAGAAAGGGTAAAGGTGCGATTTATGCTGTGTTAGGAGATTGTTTGTCTTGTGCTCGGCAAAAAGCTAAGGAAACTCCTGCTCCCAAATTGATCTCTGATGCGGAACATACAGCTTTGAAATCAGAGAATGAAATATTGAAGTCATCATTGGCCTTTGAAAGGGAGACGGGAAAAACATTAGGAATCAGAGTGGATAAACTTTTGGATGAAAATAATAAACTTTCCATTGAGAATGACAAACTTGTGACTGAAAATGATAAACTTGTGAGTGAGAATAATCATCTTAAACAAATGCTGGAGAGGGTTAGTCATCTGTTAAATAAAGTACAGCCTTGTGCTCCGGTCAAGCAGATTCGTGGAGTGCTGCATAGTGCAGAACCTGAAAGCTGGGACAGTGATTTCTGGTCTGACAGTGATGATGGCGTTGAAGAGATTTCTGATTCTGAACCCCAATCCATTTCCTTGAGACCTTTGGTTAAGACTGAGACTACTGTTGATGATAATGATGAAATTCGCACTACTGTGCGAACGATTCCATTGCCACCAGCAGAGTTGGTTAAAATACAGGAGAAGTTCTCAAGGCGATCAGGGGAATCAGAAGTTGAGTATGTGTGTCGAGTTTCTCTTAAAGGAGGAGATCGAATGATGTTGAGTGAGGAAGAGGTAGGAGGCTTTTGGAGACCTGGAGTATCTTTAACCACCATACCAGGAGCTGACCTGGCTGTAGCAGTACAGAAAGCAGCCTGCATTCAGGCGATATATGAAAGAGATGAATTTAGGAAATCCCCGATGTTAGCTCCTATTGATCCAATTCGGTTAACCCCTCTCATCCGTGGACTCCCTGATTGTCTTAAGATGTTTGTAGCAAACACCCAAGATCATATACTAGCTGCTTGTAGGGATGATGATAGTGGTTGTAGGCAAAATCCTAACTCCCCTATTCCCACCTGGAGTGAATTGGTACAAGACATAGATAAGTACGGACACCGAATGGGCTGGATTAATTCATCCAGTATTAAATCCCAAGACCACTCTCGGCGAGTCCGCCAAATCCACACTAAAAATCCCAGATATCCCAAATTCAAAGAGAGATTGAAACCTAATAGGGAACGAGGCGAGTTGTGTCAGCAAAAAAACTCTTATCCCCGGGGAGGGCAATGAGCCACCCTGCTCGGCAGGTATTAACAATTCAATGGCTCTCTAATGAACATATTGACCCTATCATTGCCATTCCTGTTGAACCCCCAAAAATATTGGTAAATTTTCTTATTGAAACCAGGACCCAAATGTCAGTAATTACACATGCAACAGCACAAACCCTGAGCATAACACCTGGTCAACGCAGGGTTAAATTCACGGGAATCAATGGTGTGGAAAAACAATGCCCCACTGCAAAAATTTCACTCTGGTTGCCAGAGGAACAAAAATTAACCAGGGTAGAAGTATTAGTTGGTGCTGCATATACTAATATTTTAGGATTTGACATACTGCATGGTTGTATGTGAAAACTCCCTGATGGAACTGTGTGGAGTTTCGCGACACATCAAAGGGTTTCAGGCACCATGAGACTGAGTCTGTTACAAACATCCATACCCTCATCCCCTGCTAAAATCATTAATGATCGGCAATATCTGTTGTCAGCAGCAGCACTTATGGGGATTGACGGGGTGGTAACAGAATTGGAAAAAAGAGACATTATTAAAAGGACCAATTCACCTTACAATTCACCAGTGTGGCCGGTAAAGAAACCAACCAGGCAATGGCATTTTACAGTGGATTACAGACAGCTGAACGCTAACACTACACCTTTGACTGCCGCAGTTCCAAACATGGCAGAGATAGTGAAAGCCCTCTGTGTTTCTAACAGTAGCAATAGTGCTAACTACTCCCAAATATTTCTACGCATGGGAAATCAAAGATTGCTATTTCACCCTCTTTCTAACCCTGCCGGTTGAATACAACCGAGCATATTTTATTTTCTTTTGTGTTCACAGGAACCCTGAGCGAACTGTATATGGACAGCTGGAAGATGACGAATCAACAGTTTGGATTAATGATGCTATGCTTTACCCTGACCTTGATGCAATTACAGACCTTAAAGGAAACTTAGCTACTGTGGCTGTGCATGGAGCTGAGGTGTTTCACCGTGGCATTTAACCATGTATTGTCACAGTATAGCACAGTCACTGGAACATCTCAAAACAGAAAGGACCTAAATCTCTCTACTTTAGTTCTACATGGAAACAAAATATTTTCAAAAGATGAATGGAGTTGTAATGATTCTCTAAGAATGGCTGAACTTTAAGCCATGTCTGGACAAACAATACAAATTGGTTGCCAAATAACTAAAATAACTGAACCAAATTTTGATTGCTGGTACAATTTTACTTTCACCAAACTTATAATTGTGTGCTGTCTTTGGGGTTACAGAGGCACAGAATTACTATTTGAATTCATGGTCAAAGGATAAGAAGCCTCTGCCCCTGCAGATATTTGAAAATGAACCGACTCAGCCTCCCATTGGTCTAACTCCTTCCATCTTCAACACAGGTCCTTACATAATTAAAAATGTGGGACAACAACAAATTGTCTTTAACCCTAGTTGGTCCCTAAAAAAGGGCCACAGGATGCAACTAGGTTATTGGGAACAGGATTAGGTATATTAAAAAACATTGATGCTGAGGTCTTAATGAGTAGAATAACTGCTACTACAGATGACCTAAGGAAATTGGAACAACCAATAAAATCATCCTTATTGGCTTGAGGAAAATGATCATCAATTAATTGTAAATACCCTTGGAAAAGCCCAAGGCAATACCTCCCTTGCCTTGAGCTGTATCCAAGCACAGTTATGGATACAATCTGTAGCAGCAGCTATTATTAGAGAGGGAGAAGGAGGAACTTTGCCCACTGAAATTTGAAAATTGATTTGGGATAATGCTTCAGAATTTGAAAAAGAATTTCAAGCTTGGTGGCAATTAGTCAACTTTACCCATTAAAATGATCAAATTGTTGCCTTTATACTTACTATAAGTAATGCCACCGTATACAATGTATATCCAATCATTGCATTAGGACTCAATCATAATGGAACTACACTTTATCCTAAAGAGCATAAAGTATGGGCCCATCAAAAGGGAGGAAAGTGGCAAACAATTGATGTAAATGCATAAAGTAATACGCTGGAATCTCAAGACATTTGTCTTGACACTGAGCAAAATATTTGCCACTTTGAGATACATCCTAATGAAACCCTTGAAATTGTACTTATATATATTGGGAAAGGTTGTGTTTGTATGAGAACTCATTGTGATTCTATAGTTGTAGATACCAGTAATCACTCTAATGTTTGTGTTTGCAATTTTACCAAAATTCTAGGATGTGATTTTAAATACTCAGTTCCTGTCACTTCTTATCAACTTATTGCATCTAATTATATTCTGCTTCATGAACTGCTGCCTACTCCTATTGGAATGAACCTCACCTTGGTGAAGAAATTGCTGGTACATGAGGACCTGAAGCAGCTGATGACACAAGTCCGAGAAAATGGACAAAAGACTCTGATTACTGTCCACCATGATGCACAAGAAATACATCGAGTAATGGAAAGAGTGAAGAGAGATGAGAGACACCGTTGGTGGGACACTTTGTTTGGATGATCGCCAGCTGCCAAGGGAATCTTCAACAAGATGCTTCACCCTGTTATTGTTCTGCTAATACTGTATTATGTTTTATACTGACAATTAGTTTGTATGCTAAACTCTGGTTTATGATGAAACGTTTAGCATCACTACACAATGTACATACACTCGGTAAACCTCAATCCGAGAATGTATGTGATGTCCCTGACATATTCCAACTGTCGTGAAGCTTGAGTGACTATAGTCACGGGGTGGATTATGTGGTGTAAATGCCTGAAGTAACTAGGAAAATAAAACTAACATTCACACTTTTAAGGAAAAGGTACAGCATTGAAGAGGCTTTCAGGGTAGGGCATAACTGCATTATCTGAGCATTCCCTAGGCTCCCAACCATAGATGCTATCGCTCTGGGGAAACTTGGTGTGCTAGCTCTAAGGAACACCACGGAGCGTGGAGTGGAGTGGAGACACCACGGCTAGGCTCTGTAATCAGGTGGGGCCTCGATTGTTCTTGTGCACAAAGCTGCACTTTTTGCCACCCTAAGCCAAAGACCTGTCATGTTTTGACAAATGCTGTACCCTAGTGTACTTTTTGCTCATTATAATATCATTATAATACCAAAACACACCTCCATCCCAAAAGCTACCCGCCTCCAAGGTGCGACCACCCCTCACTGAGCATGCGCTCTGAATTTCTCGGAGCCTATTACTTTAAACGGAGACGGGAAAACTTTACACCAATCATAACTAAGATATGCTTGACTAGAGCCACTCAAGCTCCACCTAAAAGATAGAAAATAATATAAATTGGCCCAAGAGAGAGGGGATGTTAGGGAAGATACCATCGTCAGGGGAGATACCATCCCGAGGACATACAACATCCTTAGGACCTCCTGACTCCTGGGATCAGTCGACGGGCTGAGCCTCTCTTCCCCCCCCATTGGGACGCCTTTGGGTGAGATCTGAATATTTGCTCATAAATCTCTATAGAGTCTTTGATCCTTTTAACGCGTTTATTTCTAGGCTGCGCACCTGTAACACCTGTAACACCTGTAACACCTATAACACCTATAACACCTATAACATCTGTAACATCTATAACATCTATAACATCTGTAACATCTGTGACATCTGTAACATCTGTAACACCTATAACACCCGTGTATTTCATGCATACTAGCTTGCTTTTGCAGACAGTCACTATCACCGGCAATCCAAAAGAACCTGATCATCTGTTGCTGTAATAAACCATACTTGATTGCATTGTGATAGCTTTCATTAATGCGACTTGGGTGAGGGTGATTATCCGTGATAATTCAGTGTTCTGAATCTAACCAGACCCCCAGACGGTTAATGCATTGTTGGTGAATGTCTGAACGGACCCCCAGGTGGTTAATACGTTTTTGGTGAATGTCTGTGTGGACCCCCAGGCGGTTATTACGTTTTTGGTGATTGTCCGAACGGACCCCCAGTTTTGGTGAATGTCCGACTGGTTCAGTACTCTGAATCCAAACGGGCCCGTGACGGTTAATCAGCTACACCCCTTTAACGCGACACCTACCTCTTTGTAGTCTCTCTCTGCTGATTGTTTGCCCTCGATTCAAGCATCGCATATGTGCATTAATTGCTGCATTGGTAGTGTTAATTGGTAGTGTTAACTCTTTAGCCCAGAGAAAACTGTTCATAAACAGCACATCACCAACAGAAAAAGGAGATACCAAAGAAGGTACTTTCAAAAAGAGGGCAGGTCTAGGTGGAGAACCTCAACTGAAGAGTCCAGGAAAATTTCCACCTCCTTGCTGATCCAATTTTAAAACTGTTCCCTAAACTGATTCAGGACTGTTATAAGTTGCCCCCATAATTAATTTTCAGAGAGCATTGCATTAATAATAGAAAGGAATTTATTGAGTAAGCAACAGCAAGCAAAACAGCGCTGGGCGGCTGGGGAGTCTCAGCTCCGCCAATGGTGCGCACCTCACCCCTGCCAGGGTCCCTTTTTATATCTTGGTAATTCCAGGATTACACAGCACATCCTGGTATATTCTGCGACTGCGCACGCTGTTGCTAGGGGGTCGTCTCTGTCCCTCTGGTGGTTGTGAAGATGAAGGCCATAGTCTTCCTCAGCGTTGTGGTTCAACTTCTTTTTTTATTTGGTCATGTTGGCCCAGCGTGAGACAGGAAGGCAGGATGTTGATACACTGGTTTAGCAATTTGTCAGGAGATGGTTACATGAGCTTTGCAGCAGGGTCTTTAAACAAAAGAGGCAACTGAGATGCAGAAGGAGAGAAAGGGGGGGGGGGGGTTCTCTTTTTTGTTACATTAAGCAAAAGAATTTTCATAGTGTCTAGCCAAGCATTATACAGCTCCTTACTTCAGCAGGGAGTTTTCACAACTCCAGTTCCTCAAACAGAACTCCTTGTTTTTATAATACAAAAGACAATGAACAAACATTTATTGTGTATTACAATCCCTCCTTTTTCTTTTAGTTACTCATTTTGTTCATTGAATCTTGGCAATGCCTGGCTACTAAGAACTAATGTTTCCTCGATTCCTTCGTTGGTACTTATTGGTTCGTATCTGGCATGTATGAGCATTAAATGTACCGCTTCTAAATGTCCCTTTACAATCACAATCAATTTATTAAAAATACATGGTCCAAAAGTTAGTGCTATTATTAAGAACAACAAAGGTCCTGTTATTGTTGATAATAAAGTAGTAAGCCAAGGTGAATAATTGAACCAAGATTCGTACCAGCTCTGTCGGGCTTCATTCTCCCGTTTCCTTTTTTTTTTTTCAGTCCTTCCCTGGGTCTTGCCATTGTATCTCTTACCTCTCCAGTGTGATCAGCATACACACAGCATTCCTCTTTCAGGGCTGCACACAGCCCGCCCTATTGTAAAAAATACCAAATCTAATCCCCTACGATTTTGTAACACTACCTCTGAAAGCGACCTGATAGATTTTCCAGGGCCAAGATGGATTGTTCAGTTTGGGTCAGGTCCTCGTCCACAGCAATGCATAAGGAAGTAAATTCTTGATTTTGTTTAACCAATGAGGCTACCCTGGTTCCCACTCCAGCTCCTCCCAGGATTATTAGGGTGGCCAAAGACAGAGCCGTGAATGGTTCCCGTCTTTCCAGATGATGACTTTCCACTGTGTCTGGGTGTACATATAATCCTCAGGGTGGTATAGAATCCTTGGCATAATTATCACCTGTATACAGAAATCACGAGACGCATTAAAGAGTTTTAGTGATAGACAAGGAGTTATGCCCACTCACAAACAAACCCACCTAGCGTTGTTGGCTGGGATTAACCACTCGGCTGATTGTTTTCCATTCTCCATGATATTACGTAGGTGACACTTCCCACTAGGAACCGTGCACACACACCTACCACCTCCAGTGACTTGTGTTAGTGTTACCCTTATGTCTTTTCCCCAACTGTATTGTAGAGGATTGTTCTCGTTTGTGCGGGAGGGCTCCCCAGGTTTCCCGATAGCATCATAATATGAAGGCCTTATACTAAAGCATAATCAACAGTGTTTTTTTACATTTGGGTTTGTTTTGTTTAATAATTGGTAGCTGGCATTCATGACCCCCCCATATTGTATTCTCAGCTATGTTATCATTCTCGGCTTTACCTGAGCTCGTAGGGCTGCCGAGGGTTGGCACTGTAGTATTTTCCACAGGCTGGATTCCCTGGACATTTTCTGACAATACCTCATCTGGTCCTACTGCCTGGGGCCTATCAGCATCCTCCTTTTTATTAGTACGAGTCCTCCCCTATCTGTTCTGTGTTTGTAAAATCTGACACCTCACATTTCCTAGTACCCAGCTAGTATCATCCAAGTTTGTTTTATTTATATATAGAACCTTGCAAATTTATTTATTTCCATGGAAGGTTCCTGTATACCCTATACCATGCCTTCAACACCTGTAACGGGGACCTGCTTGTTGGTTACAACCTTGCGGCCCATATCCCACTTGTAAGAATTTATTCCGATCAGCCCTGTCGCGTTAAAGGGGTGTAGCTGATTAACCGTCACGGGCCCGTTTGGATTCAGAGTACTGAACCAGTCGGACATTCACCAAAACTGGGGGTCCGTTCGGACAATCACCAAAAACGTAATAACCGCCTGGGGGTCCACTCAGACATTCACCAAAAACGTATTAACCACCTGGGGGTCCGTTCAGACATTCACCAACAATGCATTAACCGTCTGGGGGTCTGGTTAGATTCAGAACACTGAATTATCACGGATAATCACCCTCACCCAAGTCGCATTAATGAAAGCTATCACAATGCAATCAAGTATGGTTTATTACAGCAACAGATGATCAGGTTCTTTTGGATTGCCGGTGATAGTGACTGTCTGCAAAAGCAAGCTAGTATGCATGAAATACACGGGTGTTATAGGTGTTACAGATGTTACAGATGTCACAGATGTTACAGATGTTATAGATGTTACAGATGTTATAGGTGTTATAGGTGTTATAGGTGTTACAGGTGTTACAGGTGTTACAGGTGCGCAGCCTAGAAATAAACGCGTTAAAAGGATCAAAGACTCTATAGAGATTTATGAGCAAATATTCAGATCTCACCCAAAGGCGTCCCAATGGGGGGGGAAGAGAGGCTCAGCCCGTCGACTGATCCCAGGAGTCAGGAGGTCCTAAGGATGTTGTATGTCCTCGGGATGGTATCTCCCCTGACGATGGTATCTTCCCTAACATCCCCTCTCTCTTGGGCCAATTTATATTATTTTCTATCTTTTAGGTGGAGCTTGAGTGGCTCTAGTCAAGCATATCTTAGTTATGATTGGTGTAAAGTTTTCCCGTCTCCGTTTAAAGTAATAGGCTCCGAGAAATTCAGAGCGCATGCTCAGTGAGGGGTGGTCGCACCTTGGAGGCGGGTAGCTTTTGGGATGGAGGTGTGTTTTGGTATTATAATGATATTATAATGAGCAAAAAGTACACTAGGGTACAGCATTTGTCAAAACATGACAGGTCTTTGGCTTAGGGTGGCAAAAAGTGCAGCTTTGTGCACAAGAACAATCGAGGCCCCACCTGATTACAGAGCCTAGCCGTGGTGTCTCCACTCCACTCCACGCTCCGTGGTGTTCCTTAGAGCTAGCACACCAAGTTTCCCCAGCGCGATAGCATCTAAGGTTGGGAGCCTAGGGAATGCTCAGATAATGCAGTTATGCCCTACCCTGAAAGCCTCTTCAATGCTGTACCTTTTCCTTAAAAGTGTGAATGTTAGTTTTATTTTCCTAGTTACTTCAGGCATTTACACCACAGTAGGAACACACTGGCAAATGGTGAGAGTGCAGAAACACTGCTGCAGCATTCTGACATTTGAAGTAGCTTCACAGTTTGCTGACAAACTCTGCTATCTGCTGTCTCAGGGGAACGATTCGTGCATTCCCTGCCATATGGACTGACTGCTAGAGCAAGAATTTATTGAGCTCATAAGCTCTTATCCCGCAGAGATCTTGCCCTCATTTTCAGGACGTGATAGATATGGAGAAGAAAATATCTAGTCCCTCAGCCACATTATAAATATACCTCCAGCTGCAGATGAGTAACTGTCAATTTGTTTTAGAAATTAATTGACCTGAAAGACCAAAATATTTAAGTACTGTTGGAAATGTAGTTATATAGAATGAATATAGTTTAGTGGAGGACTTGTTAGTGTTAGGTCAGAGGTTGGACTCGATGATCTTGAGGTCTCTTCTAACCTAGAAATTCTGTGATGCTGTCATTCCGTGATAATAAAAATAACCTTTTTTTCTGATTAGCCAAGTCAAGGAATGCTTGCTAGGCTAGATTAAGAACTTCCCAGTCTTTGCATTAAATGATTCTGTTCTAACGAGTGAATATTAGAATAGGTGCACCTGTTGCAGGAAGCACGGCCGAAAGCACGACAGACACCAGTAGAGTCAGATCATGCTCCATTTTATTGCCCGAATAGCCTAACTTTTATAGAGAACTTAACAGGGGTGGACAGTGTTTCACACAAGATTATTGGTCAAAAGCACTCAGACAAACAACTATAAGAAAACAACCCCACCTGCAAGAAAACAACCCCTTGTGATTAGCAGTCACATAGACCTTGTCCTTGAAGCCAGCTACTGGTAACAATATTTTTCTGAATTCCTCAATTGGGCGATGTGGGAACACTGTCATGGGAACTTCTCATAGTTGCCCTGGTAGCTTGGTTTGCTCAGCTACAGCAAGCCATGGGATTTTTGCTGTTTCAAGAAATCCCTCAACAGTGCACCAACAGAAATTTTATGAGTGCTTCACTACTGGTGAAAAATACTTATATTCAAACTTATACTTAGCATTTGAAGAGTTTTTCCAGCTTTTGCTCTGGAAAGTCGTGGTTGCAGCCACAGAAGCTGTTTCAGTGCACTTTGTGATGAATGTGATCTTCGTAGGAAGAGAAATTTGCCAGCTGAGGCAGTGTTCATTTCTTGCATTCCACCTCCAGTTTCTGACAACAGGAGAAACATCATAGAGAATTGTTGTAGGAGTCCAAATTACTCAACAAAACATTAAAAATGTTTCAGCTTCCCAGATCATGTCTTTCTAGTGGTATTTTCAAGGTAGACCAGAGTCACTGGGTCTGGAAATGGTGCATATTTAGCAAGCTTTCTGAAAGTTAAATTACTGGTGATATTACTTAGGCTTCTAAACGGGATATTCTCCTGGCAGTAAGCAGTAGCTGTGAGGAAGGTTAATGGGACCAGAGAGACATTTTTGGACTGAACAGTGCCTGCAACAAGCAGCAAGAAAACCTTTTTGGCAAAATAATGGAATGTTTATATACTGCTGTTTTTTGAACTTGACACTTTTATGCCAGCTAACAAGACAGTATTATCTATATAGCTATAACATTTTGTTCTGCTTCCTGTACTTAGTCTGTAGTATTTGCAAACTGTCTGATCTGTACTGAAAAAACACATTTGCTGCATGCCTAACTTTAGTAGTTTTCCTGCCCTCTTCCTTCACTGCTGTCTGCAGCACTACAGTTTGCAAGACAAATCAGTCTGATATTATGGCAAACATCTCTTTGTCTTCTGTGGATATTGTGTAAAGGAAGATAAACCAACCGTTTTTCAACCTATGAATTGTTAACTATGAGAATAATGAGGTCTTCCTGTATTCATTCTCTTCAGATTTTGTTCAGGGATGGTTTTGGGACTTTGTTAGGAAAATTCACATATTAATTTACGTTTTCTCTGTGAGAAGTTTGTGACATTTCAATTTATTAGATTAAGTAATGTCTCTTTATTGCACTGAAAAAAAAAAAAAAAAACAAAAACAAAAACAAATGTTAAACATACCTGTAGCCAAACAGTTTTTGAGCAGGTACATGTACATGTATGTCTGGTGACTATCGAAATTTTCTAGCCTTTGAGTTGGATATGTCTTCCTCTACTGCAGCATTTACTTTTGTGTATAAATTCTTAGTAAAATACACAGTTCCTCTGGGAGAGGTTATATTTTAATGCCAGATGAATTATTTATGTGCCAGCACTTACAGAAATGGAATCAGCATACATCAATATGCTGAAGAGAATGAGTACTGGCTTTTGAACTTACTCACAGATGGATGCAAAAAAATAACAAATAGTGCATTAGAAGCCTGTAAATATCACTCTGAGATTAGGCATTTAATATATTTTTTTAGCTTCTGTTAAAACAGGTCATTTGCTGTATGATTTGCTTTAGTTCTTGAAGCAGAAGCAGAATTCACTTTAAAATATAAATTCATTCAGTGTTTAAATTTGCACAGACAAACGATTGAGTAATGCAATATATCGACTGTGTACCTGTAAAGATGCTTTTCCTTTAGGTGTGACTGGAAGAAGGTTCTCATTAGAATTTTTAGAGGAAAATGTTCTACTTATGTGCATAGAAATAGAATTAAATACATACAGAAGCCTATAAAGTGAGCAGAGAATTGGTATTTGTGTGGTCAAGTGATAATTGCCACTGACGTTGGGGTCAGAGCCCCGAGCCGTGAGGGCTGGTTGCAGCCAAGTACAAAAGCAGACTGCCTTTGGCTGCAGCTACAGACAGCCTGCAGCCTCCCTGCCACAGGAAGGCCGCGTTCCTCCCATGAATTTACTGCTACGGGTTTTTGTACCTGAAAGGCCCATTTTAATGGGCCTTTCAGGTACAAAAAAGGCCCATTCAGGTACAAAAAAGGCCCATTATAATGCAGAAAGGTGTGGGAGGGATAAATTATTGATTTAAACAGAAGAGTTGTGTATGATACATGACAGAAAATGTATCCTGAAGAACCATTTTAAATTGTTTGAATTGCCTTTACTGTCAATTAATCTCTTATAAAGAGGGCTTCACCAGAACACAAACCTGCAGAAATTAACGTCTCGAATGGCTGGGGGAAGGACATTTACTTCCCTGTTCTGCCTCAGCATGGCCTTGGGCACGGTCACTGCGCATTTCATTACCCCAGAGGTGTGTAGGCACAAAACTGCTGCGAAGTCCCACAGGGATTTAGTTTCCGTGCCGTAGTCTGAAAAATGAAACTAATAGTTCCTCCTCTCAGTGTGAAAGACTGTGTGATGTGACCTATGCAAACATAGATGATATTTTTACACAGTATGGCTTTAGCATCAAGCTATATTGATTCCCAGCGGCCTCCTCCCATTGTCTCTGCTCTGTGGCAGATGTTGGCGGTGTGACGGATGTTGGTAGTATGACTGACGGTGTTGGTGAGGTCTGAGCTTCCCTGTGGGAAGCTCTAGCTCTGTGCTACCACGGGAACTTGAAATAGCACAGCTACTTCCAGCCACCACTGCATGTCACCAGCCTTTGAGGTGGTGACACATCCAGGAAAGAAGAGGTTCAAGAGGAGAAGCTGTCATAGGACTGAGCATGGTAGACTTGCCTTTAGGATCCGCCAGGTGCTCAGGGCAGGGAACTGTGATGGAAGATGACACATCACTTATCAGAAATGTGATACAGCTGCTGTTGTAGATGTATTTTCAAAACAAACCAAGTTATGTCTGCAACAGTGACACGTTCTTGGTCATGGTTATTAAGTGGAATTAACATACACTGACAGGATACATTTTCACAGGATGTAAGCACTCCTTGTGACCCTTCACATATGCTGGGCAACTAACAAATTGTTGCTGTCCATGCCTGTCATAAATACTTTTTTGGCTTCCTTTCCAGCCCTGCAGTCTGACTATGGCCCACTCTTGCTTGAAGGTGGCCTGCATGAATTCCTTTTCATAAATCCCCCCCACCCACCTGTGTTTCAAAATCACAGGTGGGTGGGAGGACAATGAGAATGTGAACGGCTGATATATAGTAGGAGATTCAAACTCCAGTGAAAGGAAAGGTTAAAAAAGCCAGCTAAAGGATTTGTGGTTTGTTCCGCAGGTGGGTTTTTGTCGCTCATTCGGCATGACTGGATCCAATACCTGAGTTTGTCTGGGCAGAGCAAAGAGGGACAACTTGCCTCCATTTTTGCCGTTAGTTCATTTAACAGTTCTTTTTTTCTCATTGTCACCAGGAAAAATAGCTGGGTTTGTATGTGCTGCATCCTGGTTTAGCAAGGCATCTGGACTGATGTCAAGACTAGACTCAGTTTAGAGGTAAAGAGTCACCTGTACTAATTGCTTTGCTGATTGTTGCCACTCTTCCAACATTTAATGTATCTTAAATTTATCTCGGATATTAAATTAAATGCAAGTGTTGAATGTCGTGTTTTTCAAAGAAAGATTGACATGAAGACAGGAATTCTGTTGCGATACAGAGTAACAACAACAACAACAAAATGGATTAAAACTTTGAAAACTTCATCATTTTGTATTTAAAAACTAATGTTTTTTGAACTTTTGTGCTCGGTCAGCAATTCTGAGTCTCCTTCTATAAGCTGACGGCAGTGACAGTAATAGCATGCACTTTGTTTTGACTTAAATCGGGAGAAGCCTGGAGTTCCCATGTTAAAGGTCCTGGGCTACATGTTGACTTATTGATTTCTCTATGGGCAGGCAAGGTTCATTATATAGGGAAATGATTCACAGTCCTTCTGCTTTATTGAGTGTTTTAGGTCTTAAATTTCTACCTAAACAGTTTCCAGCAGAACGAACTGTGAGGGTATTTGTAATCACTTGTTGACACAGATTGCTGTAATACTTCTTCTTTCTTTTTATTCTTTTTATGTGCTAAATGTGAAGTAGTTTTAGTTAACTGGCAGCTTGGCTTTTTAACAAGACTTTAAGAAATTTTTAATCAAGTTATCTTGATCTAATCAATTGTTAATTCCACTAGTTTACACAGAAGAGATACTTACTACAGCATCTCTAGACTGATTTTTCTGGAAAATGGGGCTTTAACTTCATGATATTCTTTGCTGTAGAAAGCGTTTAAAATGCATAATAAATATTTTTTGATATATATACCATGTGCTGGTTTGTCGTCTTTCATTTTGATAAATTAAGCAAATAAGCTAATGACTGCTATATGTGACTAAACATGGAGAGATTCAAAAGCAGTAGCTTGAGTTATAAGAAATGTGTGTATTTTTTATATTTGGAACAAAAGAGAGGCTGATGCCATGGTTATTTGATATATGAAGATTGAATTACAACTGTGGGAAGGAAGTCAGACTTTTCCACAATTTTTCACTACTGTAACATAAAAAAAAATAATTACTCATTTGGAAATATAATTTTCATAGCTTCACAAAGCATTATATTTCTAATGACACCTGCATGTGAGCATGAAATCTAATTAATATTTTTGTTTCAAGAGATTAGATTCCTGAATGTGTTCATCAAGAGACTTTGTTGGCTGTTTAATTCCCTGTTCTCTGAGGAGGAGACAGGCAAAACGATGACAGGAAACTCTAATCAAGCAAAGCTGGTTAGCATCGTTTCTCAAAGCAGTTTTATTAAACACAGCAGAAAAGTGTGGCCGTAGGTACAGTTCAGTTGCAAGCTGAGCTCTTGTTAGCTTTTCTCCTTTTAAAGCGATTGTTACAGTCTTGCTGTAGCTCAATTTCTTTTACTTCCTTCAGGAACACAACAGAGATTTTGCTAGATTTTGCTACAGGAGTTTGGAGATAAGCATGGTTATAAATCCAAAGCAAGAGGGATTTTGTAAAAAGAAAGCAAAGTGTAAATGAATGTCATGGTCTGAAATATCTCATTTATAACCTCTGCCTTCAAGACTGTCATACTGAAAGCGGATCCCCATTTGTCTGTGGTAGATACAAATGTGAGGTATCAGTATGTGACTGTAAACGGTCTTTTCAGCATGCCCTGCCAGTGGAGAAAAGCAAATTCTGCTTATGCAAAACATCCCATGGTCTTAGTAAGACTTTCCCAATGGAACTGCTTGTAAATCTGGGGGCCTGGTAGCTTCTGCTACATTTTTAACATTTATTTCTTAGCAGCTACCCAAATAAGAAACTATGCAATACCTTTCTTGTAGGAGCAGTAAACTCTGAGAAGTTTATACCATCTATGTGAAATTTCCAGACAACTTGTTAGACTGAAAAAAATATATGTACCAACTTTTTCCAGAAATATAACAGCTAATTATTTTCAGCATGCAACACAAATAATGTTTAAAGAATATGAACTTCCTTGAGTTCACATAATAAATATGAAATTCAACACTACTAGTCAGGGGAGTTACTGCTAGGGAAATTAACTGGGTACTCTATCTGGACCCAGAGTATTAGTCCAAATTGAGATGATCCCCTAAAATTAACTGAACTTAAAACATGTATAGGTGGTCACAAATGAATGGTTTGTAAGTTAAGTATTTTACAGAAGCACATAGATTAGAATACAAAATATAGAGAAATTCATTGTTTTTTGTAGAAATTATATTCAACTATTAAGTAAAATGTTTTACAAATTTAAATTTTGACAAGTAATTTTATCTATTTAAGTAGAAAAAAATTTGGTATCGGAAAAAAATACTTTGGGATTAGAATTGAGTTAACTTTGATATATTGAGTATTAGAGTTAGTTAATGTGTGTAAAAAGCTAATGTGAAGTGGCATTGACCAGATCATTCAGGTGCTAAGCATTGCATGAATTCTGCTGCACATATTGTCGCTGCTCCAAAGGATTTATATATTACAGAGTGGCTAAATCCCAGAAAAGGGGTTTAAGAAACAGACACTTCCTTCAGACTGTCTGTGCCGGCAGCTATGTAGTAGTGAGTAGCAGTCAAAAAACAACTCTGCACATAAGGGAAGGATAGGCAGCAGAGTTTGAATTTGAGACTCTTGAAGTAGGCTTTCTTCTTGGGCTTGTCCAGATGAAAAAGGATGCCGAACTATCTGAAGTGGCCTGCTAGCATTTCCCTAGCTTGTGTGGACCCCTCAGAACATCCTATGCTGCTGTTGTCCCCATAACTCCCATCAGAGGCACGTTTCAGAGAAAAGTTAAAGCACTTTTACACTCAGGGTTCAGGGCAGAGTGGGTAGACCAAATAAAAGCAGCACTCTGGAAAGCATTCGCAAAACTGACAGTTCAAAGAGAGTCAGGAAGTTCAAAGCTGTGGAATCATAAATTAATCATTTTTCATCCAGCACATAAGTGGTATGGTTTTACTGTATTTCTTCTTTTGACGTCAGCAGTCTACCCTTTCTGTAAGGTGCAGCAGCGCTTGAGTTCATTCCTCATGATAGCAATCGGACACGACTCCTTCTGAGCCCTGGAGTACATTTGAGAAATATATATATTGCACAGCTTCTTTGTGTTTCCATTTTGTTTGAACAACTGTGGTGAAAATAAAATAAATTTATTTCCCTCCTCTACATAAAACGATGTTCTTAAGTTAGAATTTCTTTCCTGTTTATGTTAACATTTGCTTTCCTAATTCTGCAAGCATGCAGGCTGCACCTTCTATGTGCAATTCCCAGACAGGGTTCCTGACAGAAAAAAATGAAGTATCTTATTGAACTTAGCTGGCATTGCATTGTCAGCTGAGAAAACAGTGCTTCAAAGTAGTAATGAACTACTTCTACAGTGCAATACCGATCAAATTTTGTGTAAAACGTGGAGTAGAAAGCACACATGACATAAACTAACTCCTTTTCCCTTGTGTCAGTTGTAGATATACACAGACAGTGAACCTGATTTAAGACCAGTATTTATTAATATCCTAGACCAATTTAGTTTATCATTGTTTCTGTAATGATGCTGCAGGTGATACCATATTCCAGTTTGCTTTGTACTGAACTGGTATTAGTAAGAAGGAATTGAAGAAAAACTTGTATATTGATATAGTATAAACTCACTTTAGGATAGAATAAAACTTGTGGTTAAAAGTTAGCAAGGACAAAGTAAACGACATCTTGTTATCTGTAGACCTTTTGTTATGTTTAAGCATCTTGTTATTTGAAAACATCCCAGTATCTGTTAACCGTTAGTCAGGCTGAGACTTGAGATAACTTGAGTCAATTGTCTTGTCTTGTTAACTGAGACTTCCTGTTATCTGCCGACCCTCAGTTAAACTGAAAGCCAACTCAGCATTTTTACAGCTTGGAAAACAACTGATTAAGCAAAGGTGAAAAGTGCATTACGAGGAAGACCTACGGCCTTCCTCCCAAAGACCACTGCCCACATCCTGGAGACCCCGGCCCACAATTCTTGGAAGGCTTTGCGCAAGCGCAAGGACTGATAAGCTACGAAGCGAGGGTAGGCGGGGCTAGGTAATGAATGTGTATGCGTGCTAATTGAATATTCATTGTTTCGCTGTATAAATATGAGATATTTTGTCACTTTGAACGTGCACGATAGGCGGAAGGATCCCCCGTGCATCCAGCGCTGCAATAAAGAATATACCACTTAAAGAAATTTTGGCTTTGATCTTTAAATCAATTTGGCACCCCAGATGGGACAACCTCTCTGCCGGTCCGCAGGGCCCGCTGGGGACAGGACTCCCTAGGGTACCCCCGGGATTTCCCGGAGGGACTCCTCGACTCACCGGATCACTGCGGAGGCAGACAAGGACCCCACCCATCATTGTAAGTGAGTATATTCTTTATTCTGGTTTGGTTTTCTGGTAGACCGGTCATTTGGAACTGTCCGTTAAGTCGGAAGGTGATCTTCTGCAGGACAGTATTTGGTATATACTTTGTGGTTAGTACCACAAGTATATTTGGGGACCTTGAGGTCCATCTGTATCTGGAACTGTCTGTAAGTCGGAAGGTGATCTTCTGCGAGGCAGTATTTGGTATATACTTTGTGGTAAGCACCATAAGTATATTTGGGGACCTTAAGGAAAGAGCTCGCTTTAAGGTCCATCTGGAATTGTGTTGCCTACTTTGGTTTTCTGACTCATGGAGTGTGATATTTAACTCTGGTTATTGTTACTGCGATTTTGGCTATTTTCTTGGTGATAATAGTAGTTTCATGGCGTTGTTATAAGAAAGATATCGTTACAGTGCTACATATTTTGGTTTTCTGACCTATCGCTTGTGGAATTTGACTCTGATTATTGTGATTTTGGCAATATCTCCTGGTAATAATAGTAGTTTTGTGGCATCACTATTGAAAGATACCTGTGTGCCCACAGTTTTGTAAGTGATACATGTATTCTGAAAGTGTGAACTGGAAAATGGGGGGACGAGTAAGCAGTGAAATTCCTAAGAAAAGTACGTTGGGCTGTATTTTGAGTTGTTGGAAGGATATAGGGGGGGCTCCGGGTGGAAGTGAAAATAAGAAAACTCTGACAAAATATTGTAATCAATGGTGGCTGCTTTATAAGCTGGAATGTTGAAAAAAGTGGCCTTTTAATGGAGCTTTAAACTATAATACTTTGCTACAGTCAATGTTGTTTTTGAGAAGGAAAATAGGATGGAATGTTGTATACTGATGTTGTTTCAGCATCTTGGAGGGAAAAGGTACGGAATTAAGTTGGTCCCTGACTGTGCTTTTGATGCTGGCATTAGAAAAGTACAGGCTGGAGAAAGATAAAGGAAGTGTTAAAAGGGTTATTGCAAGTGTTAAAGGTGTTTGAAGTTGAATGAGCAGGGAAAGAGGATGTAGGAATGTTAACAGTTCTGCCTCGGCCTGGGGCTGAGACCTTAAAATCTTGGGTGTTAGCCCTCTGGGGCAAAGGGATCATGATGGGTCCCAGAGAGTTGTCACAGAAACAGAAAAGCAGTTAACTCTGAAAACAACCTGAGTTCATGTGTGAGCTCAGATTGCCGATGGGATCGCTCAAGGAACTGTGGACAATTGCATTTTCCTGACCGACCCCCACTAAGACCCTAATCATCCTGAAAATTATGAACGGTTAAGTAAATACTAGAATCTGGACGAATTGGGAATTGAGAATATGCTTCCAACAAGGTCTAAAAGAAACCCCTGTGGAATTTTTGGACCAACTCTGAAATGTAATGGGGAAGAAAGAAAAAAAAAAAAACAAAAAAAAAACGGTTTGGACCTGGCTTCAGAGGACAAATCGACTAGCCTTTTTCTAGGGTAATCATCGGCCCCTGATTTCAACAGGTCTAATGGGGACCCGGGGAATCTACCCTAGCAGATCCTCCACTGATTATAATGAAGTTAGGAGAGGAACAGAAGTGAAATTTCTTATTGATATGGGGCAACGTATTCAGTTCTAAATCAAGCATTAATGCCTTTACGGAATGATTATGTTAAGGTAAAAGGGTGTAACCAAAAAGGCTTATTTTTGTGAACCTTTGAAATACAAGTTGGGGAAATGTTATATCTGGAGTGGTAATTCGTGTTGAGAAAATGGTTGATATTAACAAAGAAGGGTGATTCAGGAGACTCCATGCAGTCTGGGGTTTCTTGTTCTCCAGCCATTAAGGCATGGATGTTTCTGGGTGTTTGCTGTTGTTGTTACATTCAAAGTTGTTTGACTAATTAAACAGTTGTTGAAAAGAACTGCTGTGGAGAGAAGGGTATTAGAGGGGAGCCTGCTTCTAAAAAAAAAAAAAAAAAAAAAAAAAAAAAAAGGCAACACTATGAAGTTACATCAGTACAGAAGCAGGAAAAAGAAGTGAAGAGGAACAGGCTGGCAGAATGGGGACTGTTAAGTTATGGAACTCAAAGGATTGTTTGTTACCTATCCTGATTGTATGTATGTATAGGCATACTCGGGTTATTATGTAAAGCAATGTTCTGTATACATGTATTTAGAACGTTTGATGTTTGTGTGTGCGTGTTGGTGGAGCGTAGACTCCCTGCACACCCAGCGCTGTTTACTTGCCTTTTATATACCTTTTAGAAATATTTGTTTTATAAATATTACAAAATTCAGACCTCATTTATAACAGGAAACAAATGGGGATACATAGGTTTTTATATCTACCTGGATCTCCAAAATCTCTATTAGGTTGAGATCTGTTAGAACAATTAGAAGCAGAAATTATCTTCGAAAAAAGGAAAATGGAATTAAGGATAGGAGAAGAACAACTAATAAATGTGTTAAGCCTGGCACTAATACAAACCGACCCTAAAAAGTGAAATACCCTTAGAGATCATAAATCAAATATAACCAGGAGTTTGGGCCACTGAAGTCTCTGGAAGAGCTAAAAATGTGACCCCAATAATTATTAAATTAAAGCCAGGAGAGAAACCCATTAAGGTTAAGCAATATCCTTTGAGGATAGAAGATAGGAAAGGAATTAAAGAGATAATTGATAGATTTATACAGTATGGATTATTGATTGAATGTGAATCAGAATACAATACACCCATATTGCCAATTAAAAAGGCAGATGGAAAAAGATATAGGCTAGTTCAGGATCTGAGGGCCATAAATAAGATCACTGTGGATATACATCCAGTAGTGGCAAACCCTTATACTTTGCTGACTAAATTAAGGAATAGTCAAGTCTGATTTACCGTACTGGACTTAAAAGATGCCTTCTTCTGCCTACCTTTAGCCACTGAAAGCCAAAACCTATTTGCCTTTGAATGGGAAAACCCTGACTCAGGCAGAAAGACACAGTTAATGTGGACAGTGCTACCACAAGGATTCAAGAATAGCCCCACTATTTTTGGAAACCAATTAGCAAAGGAACTTGAAACTTGGATACCTCCGGACACTGAAGGGGCTTTGTTACAATACGTAGATGATCTCTTAATAGCTACCGAGACTAAAGAGAGTTGTATTCAATGGACTATAAGTCTCCTTAATTTTCTGGGTTTAAATGGATAACGAGTCTCTCAACAGAAAGTCCAGCTGGTTCAACAACACGCGACCTACTTGGGATTTGGAATTTCGGGAGGTCAGCGAGAACTAGGAACTGAACGTAAGGAAGTCATTTGCCGGACTCAGAACCCCAAATGGTAAAGGAGCTACGAACCTTTCTAGGAATGACAGGTTGGTGTCGCCTTTGGATTTATAATTATGGACTAATGGTAAAGCCTCTATATGAATTGATAAAGAGTAATCAGTCAAAGTTAGTCTGGACTAGAGAAGCACGAAACGCCTTCAAACAACTTAAACAAGAATTGATGCAAGCTCCAGCTTTGGGATTACCGGATCTTTCGAAACCCTTCTGGTTGTTTTCTCATGAGAGACAAGGGATAGCTTTGGGAGTACTAGCACAAAGATTGGGTCCCTATAAACGAGCAGTAGCTTACTTCTCTAAACAATTAGATGAAGTAAGTAAAGGATGGCCCGGATGCCTTCGAGCTGTTGCAGCTGTTGTTATCAATATACAAGAAGCTCGGAAGTTTACAATGGGACAGAAAATGATAGTGTTAGTCTCCCATACGGTCTCAACAGTTTTGGAACAAAAAGGAAACCATTGGCTTTCACCACAGAGATTTTAAAATATCAAGCAATATTAGTAGAACAAGATGATGTGGAAATTGTGGTCACTAACGTCGTAAATCCAGCTTCTTTCCTTAGCAGAACTCTGGATGAACCTATAACTCATGATTGTATAGAAACAATGGAGACTGTGTATTCTAGTCGACCTGATCTTAAGGAGGAACCTTTAGAAGATGCTGATGAATCTTGGTATACTGATGGGAGCAGCTTTGTAAAACAAGGACAACGTAAGGCAGGATATGCTGTTACAACTGCTCAACAGGTAATCGAGTCTAAACCATTACTCCCTGGGACGTCCACCCAGAAAGCACAGGTAATTGCACTTACGTGAGCACTGGAACTGGCAGCAGGAAGGAAAATAAATATTTGGACAGATTCTAAATATGCATTCGGCGTGGTACATGCTCATGGAGCAATTTGGAAAGAACGTGGATTGTTGACTGCCCAGGGATAAAACATGCTGAAGAAATTTTAAGGTTGTTAGAGGCAGTAAAACAACCAGAAAAGGTAGCTATCATGCATTGTCGGGGACACCAAAAGGGGAATGCTGATTTTGAAATTGGAAATCGATTGGCAGATCAGGAGGCTAAACGGGCAGCTGAAATAATTGAGGTGAAGGCAATGTCTTTGATACCAGACGGTAAAATCCAAACTATGTACAGGGACCAAAAACCAAATTATACAAAAGAAGACTTAAAATTAATTGAAGATTTGAAAGGTAAAAGGAAACCAGATGGATGGGTATATTCAAAAGATAACCGTGTGATAATACCCTCTAATTTGATACGGCCCATAGTTCTCACAGAACATAATAAAACACATTGGGGAGCTGACACATTGCATAAGAGCATGAGTCAGACATTAGTAGGACGAAATTTATACACAACAATAAAACAAGTAACTCAACAATGTAGCATCTGTTTACGTAACAACCCCAATACTAAGAATAGAATAAAATTTGGAATAATTAGTAAAGGAAATTATCCAGGACAACAGTGGCAAATTGATTTTTCAGAACTCCCTAGAAAAGGGGGGTTTCGTTATTTACTGGTTTTGACTGACACATTTTCTGGTTGGCCCAAAGCTTTTCCCTGTCGAACAAACAAAGCAAGAGAAGTGGTTAAAGTCTTGTTAAATGAAATAATACCACGCTACGGGATTCCAGTAGCAATGTCTTCTGATAGAGGTTCACATTTTTGTGCACAAGTGGTACAACAGATAAGTAAGATCTTAAAGATAGATTGGCAACTACATACCCCTTATAGACCACAGGCAAGTGGACAGGTATAAAAAATGAACCATTTAATTAAACAACAAATAGCTAAAATCGGACAAGAGGCTAATTTGTCATGGCCTCAATCCCTCCCTTTAGCATTACTCAGAATTAGAGTTAAACCTAGAGTAAAAGAGAATTTGAGCCCCTTTGAAATTTTATATGGAAGGCCATATCAATTTATATTTAGTGGAGAGGATCTAATGCAGCTGGGATCAGAATATTTATATACTTATATAACTGAACTTCAAAAACAATTAAATAAAGTACATAAATTTGTGTTAGGGACCAGAGCTAGAGGGTTGGATCAACCAATCCACCCCTTTAAGCCTGGGGACTATGTATATATAAAGATTTTTTCAGGACAACCCCTAGAGGAGAAATGGAATGGACTGTATCAAGTGTTGCTGACAACTCACACTGCTATCAAGATTAGAGAACAAACCGCTTGAATCCACTATTCCCGAGTGAAGAAGGCTCCAGGAGCTCCTTGAAAAGTAACACTAGGTGACAATGAACTGAAACTAAAGCTTAGTCGATCAAGATGAGGACATTATGGTCGGGAGTATTTGGTAATATAGTTGGTAGAAAATTTGTTCATAGAATTGTTTTGTTTTTATGGCTTATAGTTGTAATTGTGATTCAAGAAGGTGCCTCTGTGATAATAGAGAATGGTGGGTGGCCTTGAACTAAAGCCGTAACAACAGAGGATAAGAACTTTAATGGAAAGTTATCAGTTATGGTCATCTGGCGAACAAATGGTAACTATTTATAAAAACCATCAGAATGGTGAAAATTAGGAGAAGAGTGGACACAAGATAATGTATCCTGAGCTCTTAGTTGTATGCAAGCACAGTTATGGTTGCAGGCAACGGCTGCCTTGATCATTAGGGAAGGAAGTAAAGGCATTTTTCCGGCTGAAGTCCAAAAGGCAGTCTGGGACAATGCCAATGATTTTGAGAAGTTCCAGTCCTCGTGGACCCTGGTAAATTGTACTTATGCCCATTATTAACATGGCTACTGCCTTCGTGCTTACTATACGGATGGAGAATGGGAAACGGCAGTCTGTAAATCTAGAATCATGTGTTACCGGGGAACAACGAGGATTTATTTGTGAAAGCAATACAATTGAGGCTCAGGATGTATGTTTTGACACGGAGCAAGGTATCTGCCACTTTGAAATTCATCCAAATACCAGTCAAAAGACTGTGCTTGTATATGTTGGTAAAGGGTGCGTGTGTTTAAGAACTGCTTGTGATTTTGTAGAAATAGACAAGGAGAATATAACTCTCCATAGCAAAAATCATTCTAATTTTTGTATTTGTAACTTTGTTAGAATCATCGGGTGTGATTTTCTATATTTAGCACCAGTGGTATCCCACCAGCTGATCAAGTCTAACAACACAATGTATCATAAGTTACTACCTACACCTATTGGGATGAACCTCACACTAGTGAAGCAACTAGTTAAACACCAAGACCTGATTAGAATTTTAAAAGGTATTCAGGAAAATGGAGAGAAGACTCTAATTACTGTCCATCATGATACAAAGGAAATAAGCAGAGTTTTGCAGAGAGTGAAACGAGACACAAGTCACAACTGGTGGGATACACTTTTTGGATGGTCGCCAACTGCAACTGGGATTTTGAACACACTGAGTCACCCAATTATTGTTTTATTGATATTGGTTGGTATAAGTTTAATATTGTCTTTTGTATTACTTGTTTGGAATTGGAAATTGTTACAACGAATGTCCATGTTAGCCTCCTTGACAAATATGCATGGTAAAGTATTGAGGGGTACATATCATAAAGACTGGGAAGAAAATTTCCGTATTAAGTAAAAGAATTTACTAGATTTTCCAGAAAAGGGGGGAATGATATAGTATAAACTCACTTTAGAATAAAACTTGTGGTTAAAAGTTAGCAAGGACAAAGTAAACGACATCTTGTTATCTGTAGACCTTTTGTTATGTTTAAGCATCTTGTTATTTGAAAACATCCCAGTATCTGTTAACCGTTAGTCAGGCTGAGACTTGAGATAACTTGAGTCAATTGTCTTGTCTTGTTAACTGAGACTTCCTGTTATCTGCCGACCCTCAGTTAAACTGAAAGCCAACTCAGCATTTTTACAGCTTGGAAAACAACTGATTAAGCAAAGGTGAAAAGTGCATTACGAGGAAGACCTACGGCCTTCCTCCCAAAGACCACTGCCCACATCCTGGAGACCCCGGCCCACAATTCTTGGAAGGCTTTGCGCAAGCGCAAGGACTGATAAGCTAATTAGCATACGAAGCGAGGGTAGGCGGGGTTAGGTGATGAATATGTATGCATGCTAATTGAATATTCATTGTTTTGCTGTATAAATATGAGATATTTTGTCACTTCGGACATGCACGATAGGCGGAAGGATCCCCCGTGCATCCAGCGCTGCAATAAAGAATATACCACTTAAGGAAATTTCGGCTTTGATCTTTAAATCAGCACCTCCCAATGACTCTTCTGATGTAAAACAGTTAATATTTGCTTCATTATCACTTTATTCAGCATTTCTCTCCCATCAGGGAGTATCGATTTTCCTTCAGACTTCATGGCTCCCGATTCCCTAAAAAATCTTTTAAAACTTTTTAGTTCTTTCTTAATTTTCAACAATTCCCTGAATCCTCTCTGCATTTATTCTGTTTTCCTTCAGATATCAGATGCCCTAAATACCTGACTTCTCTTTCTCCATATTGTAATTTATTTTTCAATACTTCCAAGCCCTACTTTCCCAGAAAGTTGAATAGCTTGTTAGTAGCTTTCTTCACAACTCTTTTCTCCTGTCCTGACAATAGAAAACAATCCACATATTTGTTAACATTAATACCTCCTTGTGAGGTTGTAATTGCTCCAATTTTTATTTTTATTTTTATTTTTATTTTTTTTAAAGAACTTACCCAAATAGATAGGTGGCCCTGTAAACCCCTGAGGTAAAATTGTCCACCTATATTGTTGCTTCCGCCCCCATTTCAGGGTCTTTCCAGTCAGAGGTGAATATACATGTATGTTTGCTCTCAGGGCCAGAGAGCACTCCATTAATAACACTGTTATTCCAGTCTAACAATTTACTAGTTGAATGCCCAATCTAATCATCAAATCCCTTCTTAACAAGTTAGTCCCTGCCTTGGGTACATTCAATAATTACCCAGTGATCATTTTATCCCCTAGTCTCAGCTTGGTATCCCCCCAAAGTGGCACTGTTATCCCAGCCCCTTCTGCCCCCATCACTTTTTAGGGTTTCATTAGTTAATTTAATCCCTGATACTTTACAAGTCAGTAATGACCTAGCTGTTCCCCAGTGTATTGGGTTTGATGGCAAGGTTCGGGGGGTGTGAGAGGTGTGGGGGTGGGAAACTGCAGTGGCAGCCCCCGTGAGAAAAACCCAGAAGCCTCCCCGTGGCAGATAAGGGACAATTTCATCTGGCCCCAAAGGGGCCCACTGCTGCCCAGAGCCTAGCCATAGCAACACAATCCATGCCTCTGTGAGAGCACATCCACAAAAACAAACAAACAAACAAAAACCTGCTGCTCAACAGCAGTTGGGAGAGCGAGAACCCCCCCCCCCTCCCCGCAGACACCAAAGTCAGTGCAGAAGGAGGGGGAGGAGGCGTTCCAGGCGCTGGAGCCTGTTATAAATTGCTCAGTATTCAAATTAGGATTAAATAAAAAAATAGGATTTATTAAAAGAATATAAAGGAATAGAGGTAAGCAAACAGCGCTGGGTGCACCGGGAGTCTCCGCTCCACCAGGACGCACACCAGTTACATCAAGCAGCTGATTTTTATGCTCCTAGACTAATACATATTCATTACTACTTCTAAAAAAAATAGATTATTATAATTAGCTTCCGGGGTCCAGTCCCTCCTACTGGAGCATGCGCATCAGTCTCCTCTGGGGGTCTCTAGGGGTCTTTCATGCTGAAGGCTCGTAGTCTTCCTCTCACCTTTGTACTCACTCGGCACTATTCCAAGTTTATGGAACACTCTCTGTACACTCTCCACAGGTCTTGTCTCCCAACCGTCCTTCAGCTTCTTTTTCCCTCCTCTTAATCTCTTGGCCCCCTGGCCAGATACCAAAGATCCACATAGTATCCCATAACAGTCACTAGTTGTTATCAGTTGTTCTGAAACTCCCAGACATCAAACACAAACAGCTTTCTTATTTGACGCTTCACGAGTAATTAAAACATTCTTCCCCAGCCATTCACAGAAACATCTATAGCAGTGTTAAGTTAATCTCAAAGAAGACAGGAAAAAAGGCTGTAACTGTTAGAAATAGAAGTCCAGAATAACAAAAGCAAACAGGTTCATGAATTTAAGGAGTGTTTTCTGAAGACGTGATAAATTGACTAGAATGAGGGGGAGACTGGGACACACTGCATCTGTGGTTCAAGAATTAAATTGCCAGTGCAGGGCCCAGAGGCAGACAGGATTCAAACAGAATTGTTCTTTATGGACACGAATTGTTAACACATTCCTCACAAGCTGAAGCCCCCCTGCGGCCACCAGCCCTGGTGGAGCAGGCTGTTCCCCCCTCCCCGATGCTTGGGAAACTGACCAAACACCACAGCAAATATGCAAATATACCAAAACTTCTAGACTGTTACTTAGATAATGCCTACATCACCTTTCCCTGCTCATTCAACTTCGAATACCTTTAACACTTTCAACAAACCTTTTAACACTTCCTTTATCTTTCTCTAGCCTGTACTTTTCTAATGCCGACATCAAAGGCTCAGTCAGGGGCCAACTTAATTCCATACCTTTTCCCTCCAAGATGCTGAAACAACATCAATATACAACATTTCATCCTGTTTTCCTTCTCCCCACAAAAACAACATTGACTGTAATATGGTGTTATAATTAATACTTCCATTTAGAGGCCACTCCGCTCCATCCTCTAGTTTATAAAGTGGCCACCACTGATTACAATATTTGATAAGAGTTCTTTTACTCTCTGTACACTCTCACCCCACTATATCCCTCCAATGTGTTAGTATACATCCTAGAGGGCTTTTCCTCGGGATTTCTTTGCTTTGAACTTTTCCTATTGTAATCTACAGTGGTTAATATTCCACCGTTTTCCTAGAAGCTCTTTACTAGTCAATCCCAATCCCTCCAAAATCCACAATATATAGATACACAAGTAAAATCAGACCACTGTAAATTAACTGCCTGTAGACAATTACACTGGGAACATTTAAACCTGATGAGCCGATAATATGCCTGGGCAAATTTTGTTCCCTTAGACATACACCTCAATGGCAGTTCTTATATTTACATATTTACATATTAACATAGGTATAAAAGAACACTTTAACAAAAATGCCTGGGCTTTTATATATACAATGTACAGTTATTATTCCAGTTAGAATTATTCCTCAGCAGCTGGAAACATTATGCCAGTCGCCATTAAAGCTCGCTTACCCTCCTCCTGTCTTTCTTAAAATCTCGGACGTCCCCAGAGTTAATGGGGATGGCCACATATTCCTAGTCACTGGTCCCTGAGCGCTACAGTCAGAGTCGCTATCAGAGTCTCGCTGGGGTTGCGGATTAGGAAGCCCAGGAGTCGGAGGGGCTGCAGGTGGTGGTGGTGAAATATAGGGAGGCAGTGGGGCTGGGATCTCTAATTCTCGGTTTTTCTTGTGCCTCCCATCCCTTCCTTTTTCTTTTAGAGGATATAAATTGGCTCGAGTTTCCGAGCTGATCCACAAATGTGCATATTCACTTTCTTCCAAACTAAAAGGTTCCTTTGAGTTTACATAAATATTTAGGGCCTGGCAAACCCAATCTTCAAAGGACCCAAATACGGGCCAGTAAAGGTGGTCTCCTCGAATCTGTTTACCACCCCAAACTTCAACACAATAATGTATCATTTTTACTTTATTCCTTCCCCGCCTAAAAGGGGAATCCTCCCAATTTTTAATCATTAATCCCGGGGTAACCTAACATCAGACGTTACCCCGCCCATGGGACCAGAAGGCTTACTCTTCTTCTGTCCCATCTTCTGGAGCGCCTTCACATACACACACACAAATCGCTTCCCCCTTTTCGTGGCCCAGTCCCTCGCAGGATGTGGGAACCGCACTACCGAGGGGTCCGCACTCACTTCGTCCGCAATTGGACGTCTCACAACGCTACGCTCCAGGATACCCAACCCCAACCAAACGGATCACCGGCCTATACTTACTCACCCCCAAGTCTTCGTTCGGTCTTCGTGCACAAAGATTACTAGGGGTTGCTGGCTTTATTTGCTTGCTGCCGAATCTTGGGTTCGTCGGTGAAGGATTTGAATGAAAGTAATCCTAGCGAAGGCCACTGAAATCAGCGGGGCGCCCCCTCCAAAGGTCTTTCAATCAGATTGCCTTCATCTGAGTCACGGCACCAAATTTGTTATAAGTTGCCCCCATAATTAATTTTCAGAGAGCATTGCATTAATAATAGAAAGGAATTTATTGAGTAAGCAACAGCAAGCAAAACAGCACTGGGCGGCCAGGGAGTCTCGGCTCCGCCAATGGTGCGCACCTCACCCCCGCCAGGGTCCCTTTTTATATCTTGGTAATTCCAGGATTACGCAGCACATCCTGGTATATTCTGCGACTGCGCACGCTGTTGCTAGGGGGTCGTCTCTGTCCCTCTGGTGGTCGTGAAGATGAAGGCCATAGTCTTCCTCAGCGTTGTGGTTCAACTTCTTTTTTTATTTGGTCATGTTGGCCCGGCGTGAGACAGGAAGGCAGGATGTTGATACACTGGTTTAGCAATTTGTCAGGAGATGGTTACATGAGCTTTGCAGCAGGGTCTTTAAACAAAAGAGGCAACTGAGATGCAGAAGGAGAGAAAGGGGGGGGGGTTCTCTTTTTTGTTACATTAAGCAAAAGAATTTTCATAGTGTCTAGCCAAGCATTATACAGCTCCTTACTTCAGCAGGGAGTTTTCACAACTCCAGTTCCTCAAACAGAACTCCTTGTTTTTATAATACAAAAGACAATGAACAAACATTTATTGTGTATTACAAGGACCAACCTGAGAAATGAGCCAAGATGGACTTAGGGCACCAAGTTATTAGTCTCTGATTCTGCTGTTAAGAGTATCTAGTAATTTAGTGTCCTAATTTTTAAAAGGGAAAAAAAGGAAAATGGGAGGAACTACTGGCCAGTCAAGTCTCATCTCTTTTCCCAGTCCTACCTCTGCTGTAATGCCGTACCAGCGCTGTTTCCATAAGTTGCGTGGCCATGTTTGCATATCGGCACTCTAATTAGCACTGCAAAGTGTTCCTAGGTAAGTGCTTAAAGCTGACACTTCCATGCTGCTAAGGAATATCTTTGTTGTATCCTTGCTTAAACATAGCTCCAAGCTTTCAGTCACAGTTTAGATCTGAACAACACTGCACATGCCTTCTGGAGAAGTATTGCACCAGTTACCTGCAGAAAACTGTGCTCAGTGAGAGCAAGCTGTGGCCTTGAAAATGCGAAAAGAGGGAGAGTAAAAAAAAAAAACACCACTGCTCTCAGTCACATAAGTTGTGGCTCTTTTCTACTGTTTGCATGGTGATTCAAAGATCGAAGCCGAAATTCCTTTAAGTGGTATATTCTTTATTGCAGCGCTGGATGCACGGGGGATCTCTCCACCTATCGTGCATACCCAAAGCGGAAAGCAGTCTTGAATTTATACAATCAATCTATCAATATTCTACAAGCGCCTATACATATGCATTACCTATCCCCGCCTTCCCTCGCTTCTCATGCTAATTAGCCTTTTGGCACCTTGCGCCTGCGTAGAGCCTCCCAAGAATTGTGGGCAGGGGTCTTTGGGACGTGGGCAGGGGTCTTTGGGAGGAAGACCCCGAGTCTTCCTCACAGTGTACTTTTCACCTTTGGTCAGGAATCTGCTGAATTGGCACGTTTCTTAATTGCGAGAGCTGGTTGTTGCCAATTCTTCCGTTTGTTGTATCTTTATAATGAATTCCAATGTCCAATTTTGAGATTTATAGTCCTTACATTTGTTTCTCTGTCCGTCTGCCACTTCCTTATCATGAGTTCCAGTGTCTTGTTTCGAGATATACAGTCCATGTCTGGGGATTGTCCTTGCCTCCCCAATGCCTCCCCAATGCCTCCTTAATCAGTGGTTACCATCACCTTAGTCTCAAAGTCATAGTAAAGGTCCTGGCTACATAAAGGAAAAAATAAATGAAAAAATTAAAAACAGGTTTATACCAGCTGACTTTAAATGTAGTCTTCACTGGAAGACCTTCACATTACTTCAGTTACCAATTTGCCTTTTCAATACAGTAAATTAGCTCATAAAGGAGTGTGGGCCAAAGTTTCTGTAACTGGCTGCTGCTACACAGACAGAGACAGGTGGCAATGCTTATTTTTACTAGACTATATTTACAATCTGGTTGTATAATACAGAGATTTGCTTTTTGCTGAAAGGAAACAAGTTTGGAGGAAAAGAGAATAAAAAAGTCAAATCCCTAAAGCTACATACATAATCAATAATCATCTCATACACTATGAAAGAAGATTTTGGGAAAAAAAAAGAAAAAGAAAAAAGAAAACAACAACAACAACAACAAAAGGTATTTATCTAAAGATTTGGCTGCAAAACAAGGATTTTTTCTAATTCTAGGGTTGCCTAATTACACTAGCACTACATGCTGATGTACACAGAGAAAGGAGTTTGAACTCGGGGAGTAAGTATTGTCCAGCTGGTGCCAAAACTCACTGCTCTGCCAACTTTTGTGTGAACACAGACTGTGTCTGGCTCAACTCAGTCCAGTGCATGGCTAGCTTAGAAGAATAGAGTCTAAACATTTGGTTTTAACACAGCCTGAACGTATAAATCTGTAATGCTCTATGGCAGCCGTGTAACCCTGTGTGGCTGGTAGGCACAGTGTGGGAACTGCACCCAGCCCTGCTGTGCACAACTAATGTCAAGCAGGAGGTGCTATTTCCACTATAAATCCATCTGCATTCACACTTTTTAAAAAACAGACTAGCAAATTTAATCTTGACAGCTATCAGAACATGTGAAGATCTTTTGCAATCCTGCTGTTAATCTTCAGAACATGTGACAATCTCTGTTTTATTCAAAAACAGTGCGGGCAAGGATCCCACTTTTCTCACCCTTCTGAGACCCACAAAATTGTCCACAAGAAAAAAAGTCAACTTATTCCAGGGAATGCAACCAGTCTGCACTGGAACAAAGGTGTTTCTGCCAGGAATATGCAGGTCTGCAAAGAAGATAACTAATACAAAGGAAACCGGCATAATGAACAAATCAATTAACTTCACAGAAGTTACCAGATCATGCCAACTGATCCCTGCATAGATTCTGGTGAGAATTTTGATCACAGCCCAAGGAAATGTGACTGCAATAGTCCATCAATGAAAGCAGTCCCATCACCTATTAGCCTAGCCACAGACACAGAGCTGGGACCTCCTCCGCAGTCATTCACACTACACTTGGGTCAAATACTTTCAAATACAGAGGCCTGTATCACCAGGCAAGGCTATTCACTCCCTATCAACAAAAAGTGCAAATCACAATTTATTGATTTCCTGCAATTTACTGATTTGTTGCAATTGCTTTTTTGTTTGTTTGTTTCTTTGCTTGTTTTCTTCAGGAAGGTTGCCCTCCAACTACCAGCTAAGCCCAAATCTGCCTGAAGTTAACTATTAACCTTGTTTTCCACAATGAGCAGCCTGTGAATACTGCTGCCAGATCCAATTAAGAGGAAGGCTTACGTATGAGTCTGGTTTGCTGTTCTGTGGTTTCCTCAACTTTCTTTTCGACAGTTTGTCTAATAGCTTCTAATACAAGATTTTTCTCCATAGAGGACAAGCCAAGTTTTAGAGCAAACTGAGACTTAACTCAAAGGGTTTTCAAACACTGATAGAAAATGTTTGCTGAATTCCCTATGCAAGAGTACACTTAATAAAATATCTCAAACAGAAATTCACTGAGCCTTGAAATTCCTTCTATTAGTTACATCTGATACCTGATGCTGAAATTGAGAACAACTTGGTCACATTTGATTGAAGATGAGGATCTTAGGGAAAAATTAATTTAGCAGTTTGTTTTAGAACTGTGGTCTCCTGACTCTCAGGCTTTCTGACACAGTCCTTCCTTTATATCCAAGTCCTTGGAGAGACAAGATTACTAAAGAAATTCAGTTTTCCTAACTTTTAATCTACTCTCCCAATCATCCTGGTTGCAAAGGAAATTTTGGAAATGCATTCAAGCTAACTTTTTTAATGTAAGGAAATAATCCATTTTTTTTTCCTCTTCTGGCATTTTAATCCCTCCTCTAGGGACATTTGGCTAGAACGTATTGACTCAGGGGTTTCTGAGGTACAGACTGAAAGAGATTCCTATGGGAATAGAGAAAGCTGGGATGGGTTGTCTAGTTCCTGTCAGCTTTTGAAGGTATTTAGAACAGTGCTGATCATGCAAATTATTAGTTTCTTATAAAAGAAACTAAAGTAAAAAGTCAGAGTAAAGGACATAGATATATATACTAATATTGGAAGGAAAAATCAAAGTTTTTGAACAAAGTACTTTAAGCGTTATATGCTGCAGATTCCTGGCCAAAACAGTTATATACTGACTTTCTCCTGTCATCTCTGAATCTAAGAACAGTTTACACAATCTCCTACTGACAGTGATTCTAGCTTCTTCCCATTTGCAGGCTTTCTTCTTGCCTGGCTGCTTCTCTTTGTCTTACCTGTGGATTTCTGTGTTTTGTAGTAATAGACAGTAACTGGGAGGGACAGACAGAGTCTACCAAGAAGAGTAAGACTCAAGTAGCACTCTCTGCAGCTTATTGTGCATCCTTTGTTCTACTGAGGTACTGCTCACACTGGAGGTACCAGTGTAAGAGTAGTTGAATTAATACAAGACCTTAAATGCTAACTAATTCCGAATGTGGGACTAAGTTTTCCAAATGTTTCCAAAATGATAGGACAAGCTGACAGCTATTCAGAACAGTATTCCAGTCTTAAGGTCAAATCAAAGGCCTTGCTTGGGACTGCTGACTTTGCAGGATTGTTTTAGCTAGGCTCTTACAATTTTTAAAGAACATTTATAATACATTTTTCAGCATAACTCCTCTTTCTTTATCACCAACTTGCTAGCATTAATACTTCATTTCTTATGTTGTTTCTCTCCACCAACTCAGCATTTCAGTAGCACACACTCTTCTAAAGCCTGCAAGACTCATAATTATAGTTCAGATAATACAGGAGAAATAACATTCTGCACAGTTATGGGAAAACAGTAATCAAGAGATTTGCCTTCTGTTCCTAGATCTGGCATAGATACCCCGTGCATCCTTGGACAATTTGTTTATATCAAAATTTTCAAGTGTTGCCAGCGGAGTCTGAAACCTACAATAGGCCTGGCTTCTAGAGCTAAATCTCTTAGTAGTGGATACTTTTTCAGAAGCACTGAACAGCCATAACTCCCACACGTTTCTGTTGTATTCAGCATACGGTCCTACATACCCAGTTGAGCCCAGAGTTGGCAGAACTTCAAAACCCTGAGCTCTTAGCCATCCGGGCTTTGCCATCTGTAGCAACTTTGCCTCACTCTAAACAGAGCTCAGAAATGATTTGTTTAACATTGGTTGTGGAAGACTGGCTATAGATGATTACAAGCATTGATAACCTTGAATATTTCTATAGAAATATAGTGTTGATCTACCAGCAATGGCAGCAACTATCCATAACGTGGTAAAACATTTAAAACCAAGTAACTGCCAAATACACTCTGCACATCTGCCTAGGTAATATATTAAACCTCATTTTATAGATGGTCTTTTAAAGCAAATAGGTCCAGGAAAGTAATGCATAAATAAGCTGAGGTTTTGTGTGTTCACATAGTTTATGGGAACTTTGACCAAAAGCAAGCTAGCTAAAGTAAGTACATATGCAGCTGAGTGGAGAACACTAACACATGAACATCTTATTCAGGTATTTCTGTTCACTGTCTGAAAGAAACAAGATGTCCAGAAGCATTACTAGTGTGCTAATGTTGCTAATGTCTACAGAAACATATTTGAAGCCTTCAATTGCATTAATTTATCCAGGAAAATAGCTTGAAAAGACACAGTAAAAAAGTTGTTGACTTAGGAAGTCTTCCCCTCACAGAATAAACACTTTCTTATTCTTTGCACATCTAGGGAAGTGCGCAGGTACCAGTCTGGATGTCACATTTCCATTTACAAGACTTTTTTGTATTAACTCAGCAGTAAGAAGCAGGTCTCTTCGGAGCAATCTGTCTACATTTCTGCCCAGCATTGTAAAATGGAAGATACCAGTTGTGTCTAGGAGGCTTTGCAACTGCCCTGAAGTTAGCTGGAAACCTGGTCTAACTGCTGTGTTGGGTCTGTGATAATCTTGTGTCACTTCCAGTTTGATTCTTTTCAAAACTGGCTGTCAGAGTCTGCTCTGCCACCAGCTACAGGTAAAAGCATTAGATTCCTTCACCTCTCCAAGTAATAAATTGATTTCTATTTCAAACAGTATTTGCCCGTTTGCTTTAAATAAACACAAAGAGCATCTGAATAGCTGAAGAACTGTACAATACAGATTTCCTGAACAGTTTTGGTTTTTTTTTTTTTTTTTTTAGCTTTTCAACTCTCTGAACTATTTCCTTTTAGCCTGGAGATCACACTCCTATTGTCTTGTGTTTTGACCCTCTACCCACATTTCATTGCTATCGGCCATCTGACAGCACTGGAGCTCTCAGCTACAGCTGTTTATCTGTATTTAGCAACTTAGGGTCCTGTTAAACAATCAGAAAACATGTGACTTGGTCATATAGCAAAGAAAACACAGGAAAAAAAAAAAAACAACCAACATTTTGGGCCTGTCTGCATCATGAAGGCTGGAATACCACCTCTACCAATGCTGTTAAATTCAGATTTTTCCTCCATATTATTCAAGGCTATTAATACAATGTAAACCCTATATGTAGGCATGCAGCTTATCTGGCTATACACTGACAAATAGAATCATAGAATATCCTGAGTTGGAAGGGACCCTTAAGGATCATCAAGTCCAACTCTTGACACCGCACAGGTCTACCCAAAAGTTCAGACCATGTGACTAAGTGCACAGTCCAATCTCTTCTTAAATTCAGACAGGCTCGGTGCAGTGACCACTTCCCTGGGGAGCCTGTTCCAGTGTGCAACCACCCTCTCTGTGAAGAACCCCCGCCTGATGTCAAGCCTAAATTTCCCCTGCCTCAGCTTAACCCCGTTCCCACGGGTCCTGTCGCTGGTGTTAATGGAGAAAAGGTCTCCTGCCTCTCGACACCCTCTTACGAGGAAGTTGTAGACTGCGATGAGGTCTCCCCTCAGCCTCCTCTTCTCCAGGCTGAACAGGCCCAGTGCCCTCAGCCGTTCCTCGTACGTCTTCCCCTCCAGGCCTTTCACCATCTTTGTAGCCCTCCTCTGGACACTGTCCAGCAGTTTCATGTCCTTTTTATACTGTGGTGCCCAGAACTGCACACAGTACTCGAGGTGAGGCCTCACCAGCGCAGAGTAGAGCAGGACAATCACCTCCCTTGACCTACTAGCAATGCCATGCTTGATGCACCCCAGGACACGGTTGGCCCTCCTGGCTGCCAGGGCACACTGCTGGCTCATATTCAACTTGCTGTCTACCACGACCCCCAGATCCCTCTCTTCTAGGCTGCTCTCCAGCATCTCATCGCCCGGTCTGTATGTGCAGCCAGGGTTTCCCCATCCCAGGTGCAGGACCCGGCACTTGCTCTTATTGAACTTCATGCGGTTGGCGATCACCCAGCTCTCCAACCTATCCAGATCCCTCTGCAAGGCCTTTCCACCCTCATTCGAGTCCACAACTCCTCCAAGTTTGGTGTCATCAGCAAACTTGCTCAAAATGCCTTCTATTCCTACATCCAGATCGTTTATAAAAATATTGAAAAGTACCGGCCCTAAAATGGAGCCTTGAGGGACCCCACTGGTGACCGCCCGCCAGCCTGACGCAGCCCCATTTACCATAACCCTTTGGGCCCTGCCCATTAGCCAATTGCTCACCCATCGTATGATGTTTTTATTTAGCTGTATGGTGGACATTTTGTCCAGTAGGATCCTATGGGAAACCGTGTCAAAAGCCTTGCTGAAGTCCAAAAAAATCACATCAGCTGGTTTCCCTTGGTCCACCATACGGGTGATCTTATCATAAAAGGAAATCAGGTTAGTTAGGCAGGACCTACCCTTCACAAACCCATGCTGGCTGGGACCACTGACTGCTTTGTCCCCCAGGTGCGCCTCAATAAGTTCGAGAACCATCTTCTCCATGATTTTACCAGGCACTGACGTGAGACTGACAGGCCTGTAATTGCTAGGGTCTTCTTTCTGACCCTTCTTGAAAATCGGCACAACATTTGCCAGCTTCCAGTCTACCGGGACCTCTCCAGACTCTCAGGATCGTTGAAAAATAATTGAGAGAGGTTCCGCGATAACCTGATACTACTTCAAATGGAGATATGAGATACAAATAATCGGCCCAGTCACAGCCCCACACAGACTTAAAATAAGAAATAATCTCCATGGGAAACTATACACTATGTAAATCCAAATTGTTTGTAGTTGTAACTCTTCACAGATGTAAACTGCATTTCCTTTCATGTCTGAATACCTGTAACTTGTGTTACTTTTTCTCTTCAAAAACTGTGTAACTAATGCCATCAGAATGCAGAATCATTTCCTATCTGATATTCTATATACTAGGTAGATATTCATATAGAATATATCTCTATATATGAGACAGATACAGACAGATATTCTGTATTCTACCTGAAGCTACATTCAGTTCTATCTAAAGCTACGTTCAGGGTCTTGCCATAGCTGTGATGCCCTAACAACAAGTAAATGAAAAGGGGCTATCATGTTTGGATAATCTGCACTGGCTGCACGGATGGTACCATCACTGTCTTCCAGACCTCTGTATTTATTTTTCACATCTCTTTAGCTCTTTAGCTTTTTAGCTATGGTCCTTCTGATTCCCTGCCCTCTCTTTTCTGTGCTAATATTCTCACCACAGAGTTCTCAATTCTTCACAAACCTAAAAGAATTAACGATATTGCCCTGTATTCATAAATATCTGCTCTCTCCAGCAGCACCATTCACTGTCAGCTTAAAGCTGACACTTCCATGCTGCTAAGGAATATCTTTGTTGTATCCTTGCTTAAACATAGCTCCAAGCTTTCAGTCACAGTTTAGATCTGAACAACACTGCACATGCCTTCTGGAGAAGTATTGCACCAGTTACCTGCAGAAAACTGTGCTCAGTGAGAGCAAGCTGTGGCCTTGAAAATGCGAAAAGAGGGAGAGTAAAAAAAAAAAACACCACTGCTCTCAGTCACATAAGTTGTGGCTCTTTTCTACTGTTTGCATGGTGATTCAAAGATCGAAGCCGAAATTCCTTTAAGTGGTATATTCTTTATTGCAGCGCTGGATGCACGGGGGATCTCTCCACCTATCGTGCATACCCAAAGCGGAAAGCAGTCTTGAATTTATACAATCAATCTATCAATATTCTACAAGCGCCTATACATATGCATTACCTATCCCCGCCTTCCCTCGCTTCTCATGCTAATTAGCCTTTTGGCACCTTGCGCCTGCATAGAGCCTCCCAAGAATTGTGGGCAGGGGTCTTTGGGACGTGGGCAGGGGTCTTTGGGAGGAAGACCCCGAGTCTTCCTCACAGTGTACTTTTCACCTTTGGTCAGGAATCTGCTGAATTGGCACGTTTCTTAATTGCGAGAGCTGGTTGTTGCCAATTCTTCCGTTTGTTGTATCTTTATAATGAATTCCAATGTCCAATTTTGAGATTTATAGTCCTTACATTTGTTTCTCTGTCCGTCTGCCACTTCCTTATCATGAGTTCCAGTGTCTTGCTTCGAGATATACAGTCCATGTCTGGGGATTGTCCTTGCCTCCCCAATGCCTCCCCAATACCTCCTTAATCAATAGAAACTAGTATAGATGAGACTCTTCAAGAGGCACTGAGATTTCTAAAATGGAGGGCATGTATTCACACAGGTTGCAAGAGCCAAATGGGAAATAAACAGGAACAAGATAAATGTCTTCTTCATACTTACAGGGTAACTGCGTTTTCAGTGTTATAAAATGATCTGATTTCTAACAACTATTAATATCAGTTTCAAGGAATGTGCACTTCCGGTTTTGTTCAGTGGGAGAAAAAAAGTCCAAATATTTCCTACAGTAGTTGCTTTTCAGCGAATAACTGCTGACTGGAGGTCTCATCCTAAGGAATACTGCATAGGCTTTGTTTCACAGAGGAAAAAAAAAAAAGCTACATTGTTTTGAAGCCTTGTGCATTCATCCTGGAGAAGGTGCAGGGCACATAGTACAGTAAATAGCACTGCTAGAAAGATAGCTTGTCCTTTATGACTGATCACTGGTGGGTAATCCTGCAGCATGGTCCCTTCACCCACCAGTACTGCACACACAGATGGCTCGCAGCCAGGTTACCCTGGCATGGATGCTAGGCGGCGAGCACAGTGCCTGGAAAACGTTTGATGCTGACAGCTACTGTGAACTGCTTTGTGGGGAACAGCTTTTCCACTGCGTTAATTCTGCTGCAATAAAAGATTTTCTAAACTAGAGTCATTCAAAACAGAAACATCACAAAAATCAAATTTATACAGAATTTGGCATATATAATGTAGCCTGTATTTATCACAAGGAAGAATTACAAAAACTGAATTCTCTAAAAGCTGAGTCAAAAAGACAGCTAGGTCACTATAGAAAAGGCTGCTCTGCTCCTTGCTCACAGATTGCAGTCCTGGATGACAGACATGCAGCTCTGCCTTCCCTGTATTTTGGAGGGAGTTAGCACTGCTTGAATAAGCCTCCTAGCTGATGCAATGAGGATGTAAAATTTGACTTGGAAAACAGTCAAGCACAAACACACACTTCTTGTGTACCACTTACCATGTAGGGTTAAACCATGAATTCATATGTCCTGTAGTCCCCTTGCCCCAAGGATGTGCTGGTAACTGCAGTAGAGCACCCTCTCTTGCCCTAGATTGGCACCATGAGCTATGCAGCTTTCTGGCCTCCTTTAAGGGATGTGGTCCTGCAGCCAGTGACCAGTGCAGTACTTACCACAGCTAAATTCCCTCCAGCACCCCCTAAGGCTCCACTACCCTATCTAACCTGGGTACAGAATACTAACAATAATTGTGATACTGGGAAAGTCATATATGCTGACATTTAGGATTTGACATAGCATAATGCAGTCTCTGCAGATTCCATTCAAATTAAATCCTGCTGCAGATTTTCAGAGGGAGAATACACCTAATCCTAAAAAGAAGATAAAAATGTCTTTACCTGATACTTGGAACAACGGAGGTAAAGGAAATAAGAGAGAATTACCGATAGATTAAGTTGCAGCAATGTGAAGGAGAACGAAGGCCTTTGCACAACCAATAGCAGAACAGTTCACAGCTCAGCTTCTAGTATAGTGAGTAATTGCTGGTACTCAGAAAATTAATCTGAAGATCTTAATTGCAACTAAAACAATTACTCATAATCAGAATACTGTATTTAATAGTCTTTGCTACTAATAGATAAAATAGCTACATCATGTGTTAAATACCGTCTGTGTTAAAATTTCTGATTGTTCCTATGCAGTACTCCTGTCTTGGGTCATGAGCTGCCTTCCTGGATTCAGAGGAGTAAACAAGTACGCCCAAGCAAAATTTAGCAGGAAACGTGCAGGGAAAAAAAAATGGTAACAAGATGGTCTGCGGGACAGGGCATTTGCCTTTCTGTACCTCAGAATTGGCTAAGGACCAATTCGGGACTCTTATTAACAAGACTCATACCTACATACCAGGACTCTGTTACAACTTAGTGTTTTAATACCTTCCAGGTAGTAAAAGAAAGGGATGCAGAGTAAAATTAAGAGGGCCATAGCCTATAGGCCTTAGACTCTGAGGGACAAATGGCTTTGTTGATAAACTGCTCAGCCTAAGACCCTGTGCTGCCCCCCTCTTCTGGACTCACTTATGAACATGTATTTGTTGTTTCTTTTCTTTTTCATGGAAAGGGAAACTTATAGCATTCTTTATAATGTGTAAATTAAAAAGAGGAAAAAATGTGACTGCAGCGCTTAAGGTGTTTTTTTTTTTTTGTTGTTGTTGTTGTTGTTGTTGTTTTTGTTTTTAATACAGGTAGTTTTCTTCGTGGTTTTTGTATAAAACATTCTGGTATTAAAATTTTCTTCCTAGGGTAGTCTCTGGTGGCCTAGAGAACTGCAATAGGTGTAACATTAGAAAAAAATCAATAAATGAAAACGAAGCAGAGAGAATGGAAGAGATTTAAAGCCAACCAAACCATTTTGGTTGAGTTAATACTGTAATTATTTGAACAGATGAATACTTTTTTCTTGTCTTCTGGAAAGGGTGGGAGTGGGAAGAACACAACAAGGAAGTTCTTCAAGAAGATTCCCTAGGAAATCTTCATAAAGAAAGGGAGGAATTAAAAAAGTTCTGTAAGTCTTTGCAAATTTTAAACAGAAAGGAATTAATAAATTAAAGTTAGGCCTAAATGACTAAGAAGCCAAACCAGAAAAAAAATGTATTTTGATTTGGGTAGGGGTGGGGTCACATTTACTGATTTTACAGTCCACCATGATGTTAATTTCATCTAGTAAACACGGGCAATGTCTTTTCACTTATATATTTCTATACTATTCTATAGTAGCTTATACAGTCAGCTCTTCTAGAAAGTAGCTGAAGCACTCAGTTTATCAGAAAATATATCTTCATTCTAAATGAAAAAAAAAAAATCCATTGGTAAGGAAAAGAATGGAAAGACTTTTTGGCTCTTCCTCCAGTCATGGAACAGGCAATAGCTTTGTTGCACATGTCTTTGTGGTCAAGTTAAACTGAATGAAACGCTGAACAACTCCCTCCTTCACAAATCTGCTTTCCAAATGTATATTGAAAAATCAGCTTTTCAGCATAACAGTTACCTGTAGTGCCAAGCAAACACTGTTCCTGCAAAGTGAAGTTCACACTGCCAAATCTTTCAGCTAGGAAACTGTTAGCTCTCCTATCTAATACAGACAACCCATGCAGCCTAATCACAAAGCAATATTTGATTCCACTAGACAAGGCACATAAGCAGAAACACTCCATGTCCCAACTTATGTTCTGTGCCAAAAAAGGGCTTCAGCCTCCTTAAGCCTGCAGCTAAGCTTATGCTCAAATGGGTTTTAAACAATCCTTCTTTCCTGGCCTAGATTCACAGTTTATCATCATGAAGTACCACTTACATACTAAATAGAATAAGAGAATCCACCATTGTCATACTGCTGTCAAACAGGAACTATCTTTTGTGGGTTTTCTTTAAATATATGAGGTGGGTATTCCTGAAGGTGGAATTAATGCTGAAACAAATTGATTCTACTACTCAGATATATGCTAATCTTAAATGTGTTTTTACACTTTGTGAGTCACAGCAAAATGATGGTAAGATACAGCAGGGACATGGGAATATACACATATAATCACAAGTGGGTATTTGGAACAGCACAGGATAACCAGTGATCTTCCTTTGTAATGACTACACTGATTACTTTAAAATAAAACAACAGAGAAGCTCATCCCTGTGTTCTCAGGAGTATCAGTTGCCTTAATTCTCCCATCACTAAAGAGCAAACACACCCCTTGCTCTGAATGTAATGGGAATTCAAAACGGTGCTATTCGCGCAACCTGTCTGATAATCTCATTATCCTTTTCTTTCCTACAAAAATGCCAGTTTCCTTCATTATGGACAATTACTCAGTCTATGGCCTCTGAGTTTATCCACTTCCTACCTAACACACTAAAGTCATGATGACACCATCTCACTAAATAGCTTTAGTTTTGCAGACACAAAAAAATATCCCAAGTGTGGTGGTCAAGGTACAGCAAACAGAAACAGAGAAGCAGACAACTTTCTGATATTAAAAACATCAACCAATATTTTGTGCATCAAACAGCAGACTGGTTAAAAAATACCTCAAACTTTCAGCCAACAGTAGCAACTGTGGAGATCTCAGGTTCATCCATGATTGAGCATAAAAGCCACAAGATGCTTTCTTAAGCACGAGGATATGGGAAGCTGGTAGGCTTCCACAGAAGATCTGCAAGGAAAGCTTCTGTGGTACATACAGCCTGCCCTTGTAGAGGAAACAAGTCTGGCTTTAGTGTGTGAACTTCATAAAATTGTTGAAAATTCAGCATTGACACAGACAGAATCTTCGTGTACTTTCATTCCTCTTCAGCTTCAGAACTGGATTAAGAATTTCCTTCCTTCTGTTATAAATGAAGTCTCATTTATAACAGAATACTGAATTTAGTAATATTTATAAAAGAAATATTCATAAAAAGTATAAAAGACAAGTAAACAGCGCTGGGTGTGCAGGGAGTGTACGCTCCACCAACATGCACACATGAACATCAAACATTCTAAATATATAGAACATCGCTTTAACATACTAAACCCGAGTATGCCTATACATTTGTACAATCAGGAAAGGTAACAAACAATCCTTTAAGTTCCATGTCTTAACAGTCTCCATTCCTTTTCTTGATTACAAACAAGTCTCCATTTTCCATTCCTTTTGAACAATATGTCTTGCTTTAAGTTGTCAAACAACTTGGTCTTCAGGCCTTATGTATCCTGTTCTTCTCAGATCGAGGAAAAGCATTGATATAGTAGAAACTCACTTTAGGATAAAATAAAACTTGTGGAATGATATAGTACAAACTCACTTTAGGATAAAATAAAACTTGTGGAATGATATTGTATAAACTCACTTTAGGATAGAATAGAACTTGTGGTTAAAAGTTAGCAAGGACAAAGTAAACAACATCTTGTTATCTGTAGACCTTCTGTTATGTTTAAGCATCTTGTTATTTGAAAACATCCCAGTATCTGTTAACTGTTAGTCAGGCTGAGACTTGAGATAACTTGAGTCAACTGTCTTGTCTTGTTAACTGAGACTACCTGTTATCTGCCGACCCTGTTAAACTGAAACCCAACTCAGCATTTTTACAGCTTGGAAAACAACTGATTAAGCAAAGGTGAAAAGTGCATTACGAGGAAGACCTACAGCCTTCCTCCCAAAGACCACTGCCCACATCCTGAAGACCCCGGCCCACAATTCTTGGAAGGCTTTGCGCAAGCGCAAGGACTGATAAGCTAATTAGCATACGAAGCGAGGGTAGGCGGGGTTAGGTGATGAATATGTATGCATGCTAATTGAATATTCATTGTTTCGCTGTATAAATATGAGATATTTTGTCACTTCGGACATGCACGATAGGCGGAAGGATCCCCCGTGCATCCAGCGCTGCAATAAAGAATATACCACTTACGGAAATTTCGGCTTTGATCTTTAAATCAGCATATCCATCTCCTTTTCAAGGCCAGTAGGCCTGGGTCAAAAGGCACGTTCAGGCCACCAGGGGGCGTAACAGCAAAAGCCTTCGATGGCTGTAGCAGCAGAGGGGCCCATGGCGTAGCAGTCAGATCAGTAAAGGAGCCCGCAGCTCCCTCACTGTCTGGCAAACCACACGTTTCAGACTGGTCCCACAGGGCTCTTTAAGGCCTCAGAGACTGCTTGCCAGGTGCCGAGCAAGCCCACTGCAACCTTGTCATTTTTAGTTGCAGAGTCCCACACCTCGACCTCAATTTGATCCCATGTTTCAGGCTCATAAACGGTCCGATTGTTAAGAAGGAGAATAAGCTGTAAGGTTACCAGGACAGTCTTTGTTCCTAAGGATGTATGAATCCCCATAATGTGCAACTGCTTACCAGCGAGAGGCAGTTGTGTGCATGGGTTCGCTCTCTCAGCTTGAGCTTCTCTCCAGCTCCAGTGCGCCTATTTCCAGCAACTTTCTGTACGAGCTTCTTTGAGCGGTTTGCTGAAACCGAACCTATCTTCATGAGGCAATCAATGTGCCTGTTCCCGTCCTGGTCTCCATTCTGCCAGCCTGTTCCTCTTTACTTCTTTTTCCTGCTTCTTTATTGATGTAACTTCATCGTGTTGCCTTCTTTTTTTATCTTGAGGGCAGGCTCCCCTCTTATACCCTTCACTCCACAGCAGTTCTTTTCAAAACAACTTTTCATTGATCAAATAACTTTGAATGTAACAACAGCCAACACACAGAAACATCCATGCCTTAACAGCTGGAGAACAAGAAACCAGCTGGAGAAAAAGAAACCGGAGACTGCATGGACTCTCCTGAATCATCCTTCTTTGTTCCCTCTAAACTCTTTTATATTCCTGATGGCCTCGTCGTTAAGAGTCTAATGTTATCTCAACCTCGGGGCTTTCCAACCCCCATGGCCACACTCTCAAATCTCCCCCTTCTTTATTAATATCAACCATTTTCTCGCCACGAATTACCACTTCATATATAACTTCAAATGAAATAAGGAAAGAGAAAACTCACCTGTCAAGCTGCTGGAGGGATTCAGCATTCAGAAAAGGAGCGATTCTCCTTTTCTCTGTGATGTCCGTGCTTTCTAGTGGGCCTGCAAGTAAAGGTGTGAGCTGTTACTCGTGTCTCCTTAAACAGAGGGGGCAGCATTTTGTCCTCTAGCAGCCCCGTAATAGACTTGCAAAACAGCTACTTCTAAGGATCAGCTAAAACACACATACATAAATATTCTCTGTGGAATAATCTGTTTTCCTGGTTTGGGTGCAAAGATGATTACTGAACAGATTTTGCAGCAAAGAGTGCCACAAAACAAAAAGAAAATTGAACAGGTATAGATCCAGGAAAGCATGTCTGTTGTCCTTCCAAATGGGAACGGAGGAAGCAAGAGTTTTATTTCACTAGCTACCATTTCAGAAGTAACACAACAAATGCCCTTAATTAAAGGAACAACTGTTGACAGTAACCATTCAAAATCTATAGTTATTGGAAAGACACAGAAAGCTCCAAAGCGGGGTACACTTCAGTGGCCACATGAACTGTCTGAAAAGCTGCTGAAGGACAGGGAGAGCTTGAGGTGAGTTTGCAACAATGGAAATTATCACTCTAACAAAACAAATTACAGGCAAAACTTAATCTGATCATGAATTTCTCTGACAGTGGTATAGTTAGTTCCAGAAGAGAAACCAAAGAACCTCTATAATTAGTAATGCTTAAAATCAACATTGCTGGAAACTATGCTAGGAGTCAGAGTAGCTCCAGCAGAGACTGGGATGACTGTGATAATGACTACAGCTGACCCCAAAATACTTCTGCATATAATTCCCTGTGAAGTTAATTACACATGTAATGTCAAGTGCTGTGATATAAAAGCATCAAAGCAGGAGGTTACACTTTAAATGATGCTGTGAAATTCAGAAAACTGTTAAATCTGTCTGCATCGGATTTAAAAAGCCTTGAGCATTAACTGGAGACAGGTAAAGGCGGCAAAGCAAGAGGTTTTAAGCAGTTGTGAAGGATTAGCAGCCCTGTACTGTCTCCACAGCAGACTGTAAACTTCCCATGCTCTCTGCCTGTGCTTGTCAAGCATCCCATTTGCAAAGACAAGAAACCAGTGTGAAGAACCTGCTTTGTTCTCTGTGCAATATGCCAAGTATGGGTTACAAAATCACTATTAAAAGGTTCTCAAAGGCAAAAAAGTTTCTAAATTATGCTAAAAGAGATTGCTGAACTTTTCTTAAGGCTTTGCTATGAGTGGATGACTTTCACGAGTCAGCTCTCGTAATTGCATTCATGCTTTTTGTACAAAAGTGCATGACCTTCTCACTGAAGTGCATCAGGACACTAATCCATTACAGCCAGTCTGCGTTCTTGGTTATGTAAAACAGGCATCTGCAGACACTCAAACATTTAAATGTGATTTAAACATCGTTTTAAATTACTGGCCCCACAGGCTACCTCTGCATCAGCTCACGGACACAAAGATGAGTTACTGTCACGTCCAGCATTGCTGTGCCAGGGATGCAGCTCCTAACAGTGCAAGGAGCCCACTGTTGGTGCTCAGTCTTTGGCTTTTTAAAAAGATTTCAAACCTTTAAAGATGTGTTTAGGGGTCCTTTATCATTCATCTCTTGATTGGCAGCTGATGCACAAACACAACAGAACCTGATGCTGTTACAATCATTAAAAGGAAACCTTATTTAAAGTTAACGTGAATTGTCACAGGCCCACGGCAGACACAGCATTACTGCAAGGCACTCCTACACCCTATAAAGTTGTGCACAATAGGGGCCAGCACCCCTACATTGTACAATAGGTGTTCACAGGGGAGCACAGTAACTTCTGCACCCAGATTCCTGTCAGGGCCTTCGCCCTCAGAGCTCTTTTTGCCACATATCTCTCTCGAGCAACCTGGGCTCTGCCAGCACCCAGGCCTGAGCCCAGTAACAACCAGGGGGAGGCTGCAGAGAGCCAGAACCGGCCAAATCCCCAGCGCATCCCCGCAGCTGCCTCAGGGCAGGGGGCACTTCCTCCCTCAGCGCCCCTCGCCTCAGCCTTCTTCTTTCTCCTCCTCCTCCTCGGGCACCACCGGCCCTGCCCGGACGGCTCTCTAGGGGACGGCGGGGCCGCCGCCGCTGCTGGGGAGGAGAGACGAGAGAAGGGAGGAGAGGAGCAGAGGGAAGGGCCGAGCCCCGGCCCTGCCCGTCGAGGCGCCCATTGGCCGAGGCGCGGCACCGCCCGGCCCCACTATAAGGCGGCGCGGGCGGGGAAACGGCTGTCGCGCCTGAGGTGGCGTCGGTAGGAGCGCCGTAGGCTGCGGCGGGGCCGGATCAAAGCGACGGTGAGGGGCTGGGGTTTCGGTCCCGACACAAAAGCGGCGGGTGAGGCCGCGCAGCGCCGCCGCTGCGGAGGGAAGGGCTCCGGGTGGGTGTGTGGGCGGGGGGCGCTGCGGTCCCCTAGGGCCGCTCTTTGTGTGTGAGAGGAGACGGGGGGATGGCCGGGGCGGCCCTGCCGAGCCCCCGGCTGCTGGGCGCTTTAGCTGTGCGCTGCCGTGGGTCGGAGTCGCGGGGCCGGGCCCCGGAGCCGCCGGCAGGGCTGGCTGTGCCTTCCGCGGCCCCCTGTGCTGCCTGCCGCGGGGAGGATGCGGCCCGTGGGTGGGCATCAGGGGTGGGAGCGCTCCGTGCCGACCTCACCTCGGGTAGGGGAGCATGGGTTGTCCCCTCCGTCTGGCCGGGCTGCCAGGAGCGGGGACATCCCTCTGGGAAGGGAGCCCAAGGCATCGGACGTGCAGGGAGCTGTGCAGCCCCTCCCTCCGGGGGGACGAAAGTGGCCAGGCCAGGCGCAGGGCGGCCTCACCTTCGCTTTTCCCGTGAGCTGAGGTGAAAACCTGGAGCGCAGGACTAAGAGCCCGAGCTATTGAGCTACTTGGTGCTGGTACATGGCAGGATTTGGTGTTGCTTTCAGTCTGTGAGCAGAGTATAATCGAGCAAAACTGCTTAATTATCAGTAATAAACAGGAACAAGCTAGCTGCTGTTGGACAAAGCCATTAAAATACATATATCCTGAGCACCCACTCAATCGTGTAAGTTAAAAAAGGGTTTTATCAGTAAATTTAATGTTGTTGCTTCAGCAAGTTTTCTAATATATTGGGAATTATGCTATGAGACAGGGTATACATAGCACATTATTTCTGATAACCACCTACCTGTCAGAAGCGACCCTGTTATCTTGTCTGAACAGGCCCCTCATCAGAGCTGTGTGTGGCTGTGACTGACAAAGTCCAAAGTGTGACAGAAGCTTTGCCAGGCAAGTGCCTTGGAGGCAGGTGTGATCTTACCAGTAGAAACCTGCTGCTAGTTCTCCATAAACTGGATCTCTTGACTGACAGGCTGTTACAGCATAAACCTATTCCCCTTGCTGTGCTGCTGAGAGTGTCTGTGTGCTTTTGAAGTTGTGTGGCTGTACCTGGGACTCACTGGCCTGCTCTGCCCTCTCTTCACCTTGCTGTCTCATGCAAAACACTAACTGCCTGTAGTTTAACTTAGTGTAAAAGCTCTGAAAGTAATTCTTGATTAAGTGTAAGGTACTGTTTCTCCTCATGTGGAGACTAACTGCAGTTCCAGGCAGTGATGCTAGGTCTAGTGTTTCTAACTGTTGCTTGATTGCTAAGTTGTTGGAAAACTGTCCTGGACAGTAAAGCCTATCTGTAATGAATTGGCTACAGAAAAGCCTTTTTAAGGCTTTCCTGCTCTTTTATTCCTCATCACAAGTGGAACAAGGGTTGTGGCAGGAGACTTGCACTGAAGGTTTCCACTGAACAGCTCCTTCAAAAACAGCCTCCAGCCAAGCCTCGCTTTGTGCAGTGCAATTTGGCTTTATCAGAAAGAGAGGGCATTAAACTAGAGTTGATTGAGAATAACAGTGCTCCCACAGTTTCTCTGGCAGTAGTAAAGGCTGACAGCTTCTGCGCTATGAAGGCCTCTAGCTTTCTGCAGCTGAATAATGTGAGTGCTGGGTGCACTTGTGTGCCAATGCCAGAATTACATTTTGAATCTCCCCTGAGGCTTTTTCCCTCCTTGTTCCACTGGTAACGAGGATGCTCTTATGATGAGCATACAGCATTCCTTAAAAGTAATCTTCCTTGCACATACAAGAGGAAGTGTTTTTCAGTTAGTAGCATCTACTGCAAGCTGCTGTTACTTTCCTGCAAAGATTTTAGCATGGAGGCTTTTTAACTAAGCAGTAGTTATTACGTATCTATTTCTAAGCTAAAGTCAGGGTGGTAGTTCTATTCTCATATCTTTTCGCCTACCTCATTTAACTTGCATTATTCCTTGTGGTATTTTGCCAAAAGTATCTTTTTAAAAACACTTAACAAGCTTAAGGTGCAATTGTTGCTTGAGGATTTTGAGTGTTCTGTTTGGGTGAACTCTAGTAGATTGCCTTTTGAAGCCTCTTCCCATAGCTTTGGCTGTTACCGTAGCAGTATTTCTCTTCATGTGCATGCCTGCTGGTATTAACCACAGCTGGTATTAACCACTAGCAGCAGAATGCCTACAGTCATAAAAAAAACTTTGTTTAGAAACTACTGCCAGCCTCATAGAATCTGTCCTCCAGCAACCTTCTGCAATTTAAATTGGTTTTATGTTTGTCCTTCACTTAGAGCTTTTGGATTGGGTAATAAAACTTCACAAATGGAATTGTGAGTGGAAGCTGGCATTAGCTGGAGAAAAAAAAAAAAAAGCTGTTACTTCTAGAAAAAATGGCTTATACCTGATGTTTTCACTGCTTGACTGCTGTAGGAACTGAGATAGGCTATTTGCAGTTCCCACCAGGGAATCTGACCAATCTTACTAATGAGTAAATGTGCTTAGATGTGTCCTTTGATGGCAAGTAGGGCGGGAAGAGATGGATGTAGCTCTAGAAGTGCCACCAAATACATACAAATGTTGCTAACAATTCCTTTGAAGATCAGAAATTTACATCTTTTAATATCTTACAGTAAAAGTGGTGGATGAAGTGAGTGCTGCTCCTGGTATACTTATAGGTCTCTTTAGCTCAGGTATGCTTTGAGAAGTGAGCCTTAAAGCTCGTAATCTCCTTCAGGATCAATTTAAGGGGATCAACAGAATGCAGTATTTTTCCAGGAGAGAAATTAACTCTGAAGACAGCTTAATCTCTATTTCAGTCAATTGCTGGTGGTGAGCTGTGAGTTCTGCATCACAAGAACAACCCAACCCAAAGGTTGCCCTGGTAGTTCTTACCAGTGTGGTTGCAGTGTGTGCATGTACCAAGCAGAAAGCAGAATTAAGGCTGCTGGAGAGCTCTAGCTCTAGACATTGACCTAAAGCAAGAACAATTTCAGCATGAATTAACAACAGTAGCTAATGCCAGAGCACTGTCTTTATTTTATCAGCTTCTGATAATTCAGTTTCAAACAATCAGGAAAAAAAATTTAATCAAAAACTTAGAAGCTGCTGTCATCCCAGTTACTACTGTGCACCATTAATGAGCTGTTTGTGCCGTTGTAAAGCTGTACAGTTGCTTAATATTGGACACATAGGGTGCTGGCTCCGGGCTCCCTGAGTGGAAAGGAGAGGATATGCCTGCAGAAGGAATGACTACTATGCTTTCTCACTGAGAAGTAGGAGTTGAAGTGCTTTGAGAAAATGACCTTGAATTTCATCTGGTTGTCCTTTTGCTAGAGGGTGAATGTCCATGCAGTCATCTTTCTGAAGACATCTAGTCTTGTTTTCTCCTGTAGCTCTTAGTATTAACTATAGTATGGTGCAAAGACATCAGGAGCTTTCTGAATAGAAGCTAGAAAAGGCTTCTTGATGCAACCTGATAATCCTGACAGCATGAACGTGAGATCAGACTTACTTCTGTGCCTGGAAAATAAAACTCACTGGGTAGTGCATTTGGAGGAAGTTGTGCCCTTCTTTGTTCCAGACTTTAAGAATTCAGTCAATCTGAGTCCCTTTGATCAAATATAAAAGCAGTTGATTTAAAATAATAAAGATATGGACATCCATCTGCATCCTGTAGGTCCTAGTTCTCTGTCTCCAACACCTCCTACCTTGCCACATCAAAGCAATATCACTTGACACACAGGAGAGCCTAAGCCAGCTAGAATTAACTTTCTAGTGTAAACAGAGTGAGAGTTCACTTTATAACATCCTGCCTCAGAGATGAGTCCTGCAAGTTTGTTCTGTCTGCTACTGTTAACGTTTGGCTTGTCTGGTTAGGTGGTGATACTAAATACAAATGATCAACCCCATGCTAGGTGCAACAAAGAATATTTGTTAGGCTTATCCTTTTAGTCTAAGGGCCCGAGTTAGGAGCAGGGCTTCTCTACAAGAAATGATAATCTCCCAGTTTTAAAACCTGTCCTTCTGTTTAAGGTTCTGTGTGAATTTATTAAAGGAGCTGTCATGACTAAGCTGAGTTGACTTGTTAGAGCAGGGGACAACAAAACAAAGCTGTCACACCCACAGTAATCAGCACTTTCTTCCTGGCCAGCTCTGCACCGTGAAGCTCCCTACTTATGCTCCTGGCTGTCAGCTGCTATAGTGCCTCACTTGCTGGAAGCAGCAGCTGTGCAGGAGTTGCCAGTACCCACATGTGGGCCTGCAAGGTCCTTTCCAGTGCCTGCTGAAGAACAGGACTGATCTGAAACACCTTCTTACTCAGATGGTGGAAGTAGGGGTTAAACTGCCTCACAACCTCAAGCAGTAGCAGCGCTATGAAGCCATAACTGTGGTGTTAAACAGATGTCTAGGAATAGTAAGATTATATATATATATATAATATATATATTTTTTTTAACCCAACACCAATAAATGCTTACATCTCAGAACTTCTGAGTTGCTACTGTGTATACTTGGTTCAGAAGAACCTTCCTGGGCAGTAGGCCTTCTGGGACAGCTGTGCTCCTGGGGATCCCAAAAGAAATGGGAATAGCAAGAGCCCCGTGTATAACCTGGTAAGGGAGAGAGAAACTTGTCTCAAGACAGTTCTTCCCCATTACAGAAGAGCTTAGGTTCCTACTTGAGGGAGACTCAAGCACAGTTTCACAAACTGCTATGCCCATGTCTCCATTATCCATGGTGAACAAGGACCACTGCAGTTTGCAGCTGTGTCACAGAGGGGGATGGAGAAATGTCTTCTTACAGTGTGCATAGGTGTGGGTTCTCTGTTATCTGGACATAACATGGAATCACAGAACTGTAGGGGTTGGAAGGGACCTCGAAAGATCATCGGGTCCAACCCCCCTGCCGAAGCAGGTTCCTCAGAGCAGGCTACCCAGGTAGGCATCCAGACAGGACTTAAATATCTCCTTCTCATTCCAGAGAAGGAGACTCCACAACCTCCCTAGGCAGCCTGTTCCAATGCTCCCTCACCCTCACTGTGAAGTTCTTTCACATGTCAGTGCGGAACTTCCTGTGCTCTAAGTTGCAGCCATTGCCCCTTGTCCTATCCCCACAAACCACTGAGAAGAGGTTGGCTACATCCTTCTGTCCCCCACCCCTCAGATATTTATATACACTGAGGAGATCCCCTCTCAGTCTTTTGTCCAGGCTTAACAGACCCAGGTCTCTCAGCCTTTCTTCATAGGGAAGATGCTCCAGGCCCCGTATCATCTTTGTGGCCCTCCGCTGGACTCTTTCCAGGAGATCCCTGTCTTGTACGGGGGAGCCCAGAACTGGACACAGTACTCCAGGTGAGGCCTGACCAGGGCAGAGTACAGAGGGAGGATCTCCTCCCTTGACCTGCTGGCCATGCTCCTTTTAATGCATGCCAGGATCCCATTAGCCCTCTTGGCCACAAGGGCACAGTGCTGGCTCGTGGTAGAACATCTGGCTCTTGGACTTCTCAGTGTTAAAAGCTATTTTCTAGGTACCAGTAACTCTTTACTTCTGATGTAAACATATGTGCCACACCAAACAGCACTCAGTAGGCTGTCACTGGTGCTAGCAGCCCTGTGAGCTGTGGGACAGGGCTTCATGTGCCCACGTGAGAAGCAGACTAAATCATTTGTGCTGATGCTGTGCTGGTGTGGCTAGATCAAATAGTGCTGCAGTTCAGACATGCCCTGAGGAAAACTAACTCATGAAAGCCACCCTGACTCACCCTCAGCTGTTTTCCTGGTGTTGATTAAGCAAAGTTTATAGTGTTGCAAAACCAAGATGATCCTGACAAAAATTATACACCTTGTCTGGCTGCAGTGGGCATAGTTCTGCTGTTGCTGATATGTGGTATGGTTGGGTGTGAGTGGTAGTTGATTTTCTAATTGGAGAAAATTGAGTCTGCTGGACTTGCTGCTGTCAGGTATGCTACTGGCTGCAGTAGTTTATAGGGCTGGAAACCCAATCAGTGTGTGCAAGTTAGTTCTGAGTCACTGGGCCCTAATAATGTTCATACTGGATTTCTCTTGTGGATGAAGTAGCTGCGTGGTGTGCGTGGGTCTGCCATTCCACGAGAGGTTAGGGGCTAAACCATCTCTGGCTTAAGTGATGTTGGTGAAGGTGTGATGTAATTGCCTTGACTCTGTCACGGTGAGAATCCAAGGTACTGCACACAGCCTGTGGGTTCTGACCTAAGGCTGGGTGAGACTGACCTGTGAGGGGGCTTGCATGCAGGAGCCGATACTGCAGCTGGGTGCAGCAGGGATGGTGGGGAAGAGTCTGTTCAGCATTTTTACAGGTATGTGACCCTCAGCAGCCTGGCATTTATTGCAGCCAGAAGAAACTAGTTAATCCAACACCAGTCAGTGCCTACACACAAATGAACGCAGGCACTGCTGTTCTGTTCTTGCAGCAGACCCTAGAGCCTTTCGGGACTGTACCTGCTGTACCTGAAATCGTGACTTTGAGCCCTGATTCTTACAGCAGTTCCCACATCGTAACTGGCTCCGACCTCTAAAAAGTCTCCTGTGAGTTCCTGTACTGTAGAAGAGAAGGTAGCAGGAAAGAAAAAGTAACAAACCCAGTTGAAGTAGAGAAACCCAGAACTGCCAACTTTGTTAACAGTAACCTTAAATTTAAAAGGAAAGGCCCACATGACTCCTTAAAATACCATGAATTCAGAAGTGGAAGTAGACAAAAGTGTATGGAGAACATCTGCTGCTTGCTGGAACTGTGGCAGACTACGAAAGTCTTGCAGCTCTTCCTCTCCCATTTTCCTGCCTCTGTTCCTATTTCAGCTTCATTTCTAACATGCCACCTTGCTCTTGCTATTTGAAAGCCACTAAGGAGGAGCAGAAGCTTGTAATAATAATTTTCCCCTTAGATTTACTGAAGTCTCCAATAAATCTAGCTTTACCTGCTTCTTACAAAAAATGCATTTAAAGCTATATTTGTTTTTTTTACCAGCTCAGTGAACAACCAATTAATCACCATGTACTCAACCCTTCTAAACAGACCAGTGCTATGGATGGGTTTGTAGTAATCCATTAGCATTAGAATTAATTTTGCAATTAAGTTACCAGTCCTGGAACTGTTTGTGCATTAGGAAGATGACATACATTAAAAATTTAAAGTGACAGACTTCTGTCAGTTAGATGTACTGTTTCTGTAAGGTTCTTTACAAAAAGTAAAGGTAGCCAAATTACTATCTTGTCATGGATTTGAGAGTCAACCATGATTTAGTATTTGTATTAAATAGTCTTAAATCTCTTCATGCTAAACTCTATAGCTTCCATCACTGGCAAAAATATATATGATTTTGCTATGTAAATCTAGGTATATCCTTGATATGAGTGCTGGGTTTGCTGAACTCTGCCTAGTGACTTCAATGTTTGCAAAAATTTGGTTGAGTTATGATTAAAACTTGATATGGACTGTTCTGTCTCAGAACCACCTGATCCTAAGATGCCTCAGTATCTTTTCTCATCTTCTCTTAGAAAAAAATTATTACTCGTGGGCATCTTGAAAGCAGGTCAAGTTGAACCCACATTTAGTTCGTTTGCTTTAGTTCAGTGTAGACATCTGCATGTTCAAAGGCAAGTTGTAAAGAAACATCTTAAAGTAAGTGTATATGCAGAAGTGTGAAGCACTGAATTCAGGAGGGTCATGTATCATCACAGAGAGGATACCAACCATAATTGTAATATTTCTGATTATGGTGAAGCTGAACAAGTGCATTAAGTATTTCTTTTTTTTTTTTTTTTCCACTGCAGGAATTTGAAGATACAGTGACAACAGCAGAATCTTCCTCAAGAAGTCTGACAATCCGAAATACTGACCATGTCTATTATGGATCACAGCCCCACCACAGGAGTGGTGACTGTCATTGTTATTTTGATTGCTATTGCAGCTCTTGGTGCCTTGATACTGGGCTGCTGGTGTTACTTGCGTCTGCAGAGGATCAGCCAGTCTGAAGATGAGGAAAGCATCGTGGGTGAAGGAGAAACCAAAGAGCCCTTTCTTCTTGTGCAGTACTCTGCTAAAGGACCTTGCGTAGAGAGGAAAGCAAAGCTAACTCCAAACAGCACAGAAGTACATAGCTAACTTGGAGCAACACCTGTATGTGGACTGTGCTTATATGTGTAACCAGCAGAAGAATCTATACTGTGAAGAACTTGGTCACGTGCACATTACTCATCAGAAAACACCCTGATGAGGCTTAAATAAGCTTTCATTGCAACTGCATGCACTGTGAAGTTGCTCTTTGTGTCAATTGTGTATCCTACTTCTGTGACAAGAGCTGACTCACCTGGCATAAAGTCCATTGCTGGCAATGGACACCAGGATATCTTTGAGTGAAGAGACTGATAGCATCTTTTTGTTACTTGAATGTTTAGCTGAGCCTATTTTGATGGAGCTACTACTGTAATGTGAACTACTTTACAACTGTGAACTGTAAATAGGCTGCCAGAAGCTTTTTGCTTTGTGCTTCACAGCACATGAGAATAGTGTGGTGAAATAGTATGTAACACAAGAGGACTGTAGGTGGAATCCAGACCTTCAAAACCAGATCTGCAGTTAAAACTTGCTTCTGCTATTAACTTCTGAGTGCACAGCCATAGAGCCAGAACTTCAGCAGTTTACTGGACTAGTACAGAATGTTGAAAAGAAGGTAGAATACCTTGTTTGAAAAGCAGGTATAACCTGACAGTAATACGTTGAGGGAAGAAACACAGGAGCTACAAGAAAGGAAATGGTTTCCTTCAGTTGCAGCTAGGCATAGGCTAAGCTTTTGGCTGCTAGAACTGAGCTCTCTAACCATGTAGCTACTGCGAGGAAACTGCCATTTTGATGGAACTGGGAACTGATGATGGATACTGAACCCTCAGGGATGGTCCAGAAGGTTTCCAGGAATTTGAATTGGCAGTAGAGCAGGGTCTTCTCTTCTGTCTGCATGCTGAAACTGCAGAAGCAGTTACTTATTAAAACTTATAAACGTAACTTACCTATTTTTTTTCCTAGAAGGTCTGTTTGTGTACTTAGCAATTCAGGTGTATGTAAACAAAATGTTAGGAGTCTGTTTATAAAAAGGCTTTTTAGTCTAAAGACAAGTGATCAACTACAGAATTCAATTTGTGTATCTTGTAGATAATCTTGTGGCTTAGCTCAACTACTACAAGATAAAAGTTTTAACATTAGTTTGTCTAGGATTGATACAGGGAAGCAGGACTGCTTTTCAGTGTGGGGGTGTCTTCATACTACTAGCTGGGAAGCACTTTCATGTAAGGATGGCATATCTCTTTCACTTCCTGCTCTGTGGAAGAAATTGTGCTATAGAAACTGTAAAAAGATGTGTTAAATACTTGGAGAGGAGAAGGGACAGCACTAAACCACCAAGGCCAGCTTGCCTACTCTCAGACTGTTGAGTAGGTACACATGCTTTGAAGCCTGGTTCAACTTAACTCTAGCCCCTAAACTACTTCATACGCAGCTTCTTTATGAACTATTTTATATGAAGCTACTTTATACGTAGCTTCCTTGTGCCTAGTCTGGATTTTAAACACTTGATTGCCTAGGACCAAAAAGCTTACTGTGGAGACCTGTTTCCTAAAATATTCTACAAATAATGAAATTCAAATCCCAGCTCCCTTGGAAGTCACTTCTTTTGCTTCTTGCCCCTGTGTGTATGGCATAACTCAGTTAAGAGATGCCTTGCAAGCTTACTTGAGAATTATGCAACTGGATATAAGACAACAGTGGCCTACTCAGTAAGGTCATACCCCTTTCTTCTAGAGTAAGATGTTGTCTTGCACTTTTAGTGCTGCATTTGGCTTCTGATTTCTTAATTGAAGACTCAAATTTGAAGCAAAAACTAATACTGACAGCAGTGAAAAGCTCCTGGAATTACCACTAGAGTATACTATAGGGTATACCAAAGGGCAGTTCTTGCCCTGGCACATGCTTAATATACTAGTGTCAGGAGGCTTGCATATGTAGCCAGACCCACACACTTAAGATTGCTGTATTGTATAAATCCTAAAAAGCAAGGAGAAAACGGGTTAAATCAATAAGATTTTTCTTTAGTTTTGGTTCACTAGGTAACAGTTCACACAGTTCCGCTCTTGCAGGTTTCAAGACATAATTAGTGTACAAAAGTGATACAAAGTGCTGAAGTTCTTGAATAGAGTAGCTACAGCAAGATGACTTTGTCCATTCAAGTTTACTGATTATACAGATAATTTATCTCCATTTTAATTCTGCAAACAATGCAGTGTAAAGGGCAATCTTCAGGAATTAAAGGAAAAGTATAAATCAATGGTCTAATTTTCTCCGTCTAGCAGTTATTAGAGAAAGCTGGTGAAAAATAACTGGTCTTTAGTCAGATGTTTTATGCTGCTGCCCCTAAGCATCAGCATCTTTATCAGATAGGTGGCTGCAAGCTAGTGCAATAGTAAAGTGCAGAAAGTTTTCCATACTCTTCGCTTTAGATGTGGGTAGCTAGTAAGTTGTTCAAGTATACAAAAATATTTCATTTGATTTTCTTTTTCTAGATCATGTGGGGGAAGAAGTCTTTATTTACAATGAATTTCAATAAAATTTGCATAAATACCTACCCAATACTGTGTCATTTTTCTTTGTGAAGGAAATCATTCTGTCCTGTTTTTACTACTGTGCTCTGTTTCTAGAGTATCAATATCAATTCTTTTTTCCTCTGATGTGGCAGTAGCTGTTGAAACCAATATGTTGTCATCAGAAAGCTTTTGCTCTGGCTGAAGGGCTTCGTTAATTTCATCTTTGCCCTGCAGCTTTCCTTCCCTTGATGCTACCAGGATTCTTAGTAAAGTATTCTCCTTAAGGAGGTTTTCTGATGCATCAGCCAATTCTTGAAGCTTTTCAGCCATTTCTAGTAATTCTCGATTCTTCTGATCAAATGTGGCTTGTAACTGCTCGCTGTGGAGCTGCAGAGTCTTGTGCTGCTTTTCCAGTATGTGTTTTTGCTGCTGTACTTGATGTTCTTCTCTTTTTGCTTCAGAAAGCTGTGCCTCAAGGTGGTTGTGGGCTTGATGCAGAGCACTGATCTCTGATCTTAACTTCTGAATTTCTTTCTCTAAGTGCAAGATGTGTCCTTGCTGTAAAACTGTTTCTTTATGTAAGCATTCTTTGGTACAGGGTGCTGATGAAGAAAGACTTGAGTAATGTAAAATAAATTTAAGAAGATTAGGAAGGTTAACTGAGAAGTCTTCTGGAAACTTCATACTCTGTTCCTTCCTAAAAAGGGCATACTAATATTAAAAAAGGTACGTAAACAATGATAGCTTTATTTAAATATCTGCTGTCCAACTCAAACTTAGTATCTTGCTAATATAGCAATTAAGAGAAACTTAAACTTGTATAATGAAGGTATAGCACTAACATGAATCCTTTTATGTGCTATAAGCATCTCTGCATTGGATGGATATTTGTCTGAGAGCAAGAATTTTAAGAAACAGATTGTGCTCTTAATCCATATTTAAAATACTTATATTTTAGCACCTTGAACTGCATATGACATCATCACTCTGGGACATGGATGATCACAGTGACCTGATATTAATGAATGTTTAAGTTGAACAAAATACCTAAGTCTTCCAAATCCTATACACATTTTTGAAGTTAGATTCATATTATCCTTTAAGATATCTATTAGCGTATCAATTTGAAGAGATTAGATAAAAGTTGCACCACTATCTACATCACTTCTCTCTTCTTCATCCCCCTCCCCCCGTAACCACATGATCCAGGTGGATCATGCCAAAATAATAATAATAATAAAATCCAAATAAGAAAAGTTAAGTGAAGAAACATTATGTTGCTGTTCATAAAGACTTGCAAACAAATAAATAATGACTTTCAGAGAGAGTATTCACTGTCTGTATAAAATCAGCTATCCATGTCTTCTTTTTCTTTTTAATTATTAGAATACACATAAAGAAGAATTACTGTTTGTTTTTTTCTCTGCTAAGAATTACAGTCGGATAGTTATTATAACTTAGTAAAATTAAAGTACAAAACCCATAAGGAAAAGTATTACATTACCTGTGATGCGGAAAAAACAAAATAGTTGGGAGACGGTCTGTCATAAATTCCCATGGAAGATCATTTCGAGTGATATCAATTCTGTTAAGAAATGACACACTGATGAAACACGCAGATGAACAATCTTTTTTTTCCTAAAACACCATTTTGGGGATTACAAAGAGGGAAATGCAAGTAACTGTGAAAGTAAGTTTGAATGTGTTATGTTGAAAATATATTGCACTAATGAATCAGCAAAATTATTTGCCGATATACAAGATGATAAATCTCAGATTAACAAATTTTTGCCAGAAAAATATGTACAGTATTCCAACTGCTCTCTTGGCAATTAAAGTACACAATCACTATGTATACACTTCCCTGAAACAGGCAGACCTGCCTACAAACTTCAACGTGCTACTGAATTGTTTCTTTTTCAGTAATTTGTTCCTCAATACAACTCCACAAATATTTTCCTTAAATATCTGGTTTGGAGAATAAATTACTTTGCTTCTTCCGAGGACAAATGCATTCTAAATTCTTCTAAAGCTCTATCTAGAAAGGAAAACAAGATTTTGTGAATGAAGCACTTGTTCAACTGCTTATGTGTTTTTTCTTCTCTGCTTTTTTAGGTTTCCCTTGATTATAAATAAAATTCTTATTACAACAATTTTATTATTAAATAAAAAAAAAGACAATCACATAAGTAACACTAGAATAAAAATAGTGGACCAAACAACAGAACTTCAATGTCAACAAAGAATGGATGCATGTTTGAGAGTAGCATCATATCTATGAGAACAAAGCAGTAATTATAAACAGGTAATAATTCCAGGTTTTTAATTAATTTTTCCCAATATATTTCTTGCTGCCACCTGAAGTAAATTCAGTCAGAATAAAACAAAGGATGCAATTGGAGCAGAGATTATAAGTATTGATGTATTATCAAATACATGAATAAGAATGTTTAAATTGTACTGTAACATGAAAAGCCCTGGAAATGCTAAACAAAATCATGTAATATGTATCAATTATAAATATATACAAGTATATATAAAATACAAGTATAAAAATATAAGTATGTGCATATATATATATAAAATTTCTCAAATACAGTACTACAGGATATAATTCTTTGCTACAAATAATCAGAGGTGAAAATGATTTTCTGCTGCTGTTTTACTGATTTACTTCCCAAATTAAGGACACTTCATGAATAATCTCACTGATTAAAAATTCATTATAACTGAACTGCAGATATACCACAGTGAGATTGAAAACTACCAAATTTATACAGAGGATAAATAATGCATTCAGAGAAAAATGAAACACAACATTTACATCAGGTATTGCAAGAGTGTAGAGAGAAAAAAGTAATTATTTTCTAGGCCAATGACCTCAATGAACTTGCATTATTGTAGAGAGATTAAATTAGAGTCTTTTTTACCTTGCCACAGTGAAATTATCTGGAGGCAGAAGCCGAGCAAGTTGTATAAAGATATGATTAAGAGAAGCACAGAATCCGCACCACTGTGCATAATAGAGCAGCAAGACATTCTGGAAAATGAAATGGAGAAGAGTTTGATTACCTATTGTGGTTAATCTGTGGTAAAGAAGGACTAGTATTCACAACATTTAAATTCACTGGAACCCTTAAAACATGAAAGGAAACTATATCCTAACATTGACACACATCATAAACTATTTCATGCTGCCTTCTGTCTCCCAGGTTAACACAGAATTTCTTGGGAAATTCTCTTTCCATAAATAATTCTCTGTATTTTCTCTGTGTATTTCCCCGTAAATGATAATGCATCAAACTTTCTTACACTTCTCACAATTCTTCTACAACCTTAAATTCTTATGTATCTTACAGCAACTGTAAACTTTGTGGGGCTTGGGGGGAGAAAGGTGTAGGTACCAGGCTAGCAAAGCAGGCATTAGGGTTGCTGGCAGCCAATTACTTCAGATGTATACATTTGCTGCAATCCTCACACCTAAGGGATACTAATCCATACATCACATCTTTAAATAAATCAGAGTAAATTAATTACTCTTCAGCAAGACATCTTACATAAAACAATTTCATGGAACGCAATTGGAAAACTTTTTTTTTTTTTTTCTGTGTTTTCAAATAATACTTTAGTTTTAACACATTTTCTTTTTTCTATTACATCTGCTTTGCTTAAATTTTTAAGTAAGTTTTAAAAAAATGTGATACATAGGAAAAAAATGTAGTATATTTATTTATTTTCAGGTATGAAACCCAGAAATCAGAATGTTCTTTAGTGTTATCTCAAACCCGAATAAAGGAAACGGGAGTGCGGGAATCGAGTCAAGGACAAAGCACAGTTATAGAAAAGAGAAAGAAAAAAGAATGAGTCCCCTTCTTCATAATTGTGAGCAATGATTTACAAGGAATTCTTTCAGCAATGAGGTGTACCTTTTCATTTGAAAGCACAGTATCATGAAAGGTGCTGGTAGTCACTTCAGTGATTACATGCTGTATGCGAAAACGGACTGAAGTGTCATCAACAAGATGCCTTTTCAAGGGACTATAGAGAATGCTGTAGTTTTTTATGAAGTTCTCTGAAATAAAATTGATACATAAAGTTATTTCACAATTTTGGCAGTTTTTACTTTTGTATTTTCTCTCAAATTATTGAATTCCAATTTAAACTTGGTTTCAAGTCACTGAGTTTAGTAAGAACTCAAGCAACCACCACTATTGTGAAAACAATATAAAACTTCACTTTTTTCATTTGCTCATTTCAGTCTTTTCATTTGCTTCTTTAATCTCACTTCTACTCCTGTTCAATGTACTATAATAATAATAATAATCTTTGCCTACTAATCTAACTATGCACCTGTTCAGTCAACAACAGTATCCTCTCGCTATCTTTCATTTTATCCATACCACATAAAACTATTTAGTCCTCATATTAAAGGTTCTACTTAATTCCACACTTGTTTGCATTTACTATTTTTAATTACTTTCCCTATGATTCTTTTGCTTTAGACCAAAGACTGTGCTATTCCCATGCCAGTATGACTGGCCACCTTCAGTTCACTAGTGGCTGTCTTCATTCCACTTCCTCTTTAATATCAAGATATTCAACAGTAGTTGATCTGTGCTAAAAACTTACAACAATCTCCAAAACTACCTTCAGGTATACCACTTGGAGCCTAGACCACATTCTCTAAATCTCTGCAAGATATTACCTATATAAACATTTTCAATTTAGATAAACATTATCCTATGCACTGTAAAATAAGAACATTCAGTAATCAAGCAAAAGATGCATTAAGTACACTAAAAATAATTATTTTATCAAATAGAAATGTTTTGTGCTGGTATTCTCCAAAAACTCAACCAACTAAAAACAGCACCTTTGTACATACATACAAAACACCAGATTATCATATTTATCTCTGAAATATAACTCTATTGCTCTTGGTATTTACTATTCAGCATTAATGAAGCTCTCACCCCAGAACAAAATACAGCTTTTATACTTCTAGATCACCGGATTTTGAATGTGTATGCATGATTAAATAATAAAATAATAACTGGACAGGACTAACTAAAAGACATGAAGACTCCTGAATTTTTAGAAACCATTTATAAAACCTGAAATCCGTATTTGTGTAAACACAAAGTTTTTCTGTAAACTGATGCTTACTGAAATACAGTAAAATAAAATAATAATAAAAAAAATAAAGAAATCACATGAATCCTTGACAAAATGTTTGGGAGAAAAAAAGTTTCTGGATGTTCAAATAACTCAGAAGAGAGATCTACTGAGTGCTACTCAGCAGAGCAACCCTTGTCCTGCTCAGGAAATACTGTGAACGGAAAATAGTTTGAGACAAAATACTGGAAGCACAAAGGGGAAGCAAATTTATTTTCTCCTCACCTAAATCTTAATTTCTCCTAAGCATCCATTTATGGTCCCCAACTTTTTTTTTTCTCCATAATGCTTTTTGGGGCAGGGGGGGTAGAAAAAGAATATAGTGCTGGGTGGAAAACTTAAGAACAAATGGCCATGTTCTGATTATGTTGTGCATACTTCTGTATGAACTTATGAATTTATTGGCAAAATGCAAATATAATTTAATGCTGTAAGAATTATACTGATAAACAATCTCGAACAGTTTATTTCAATACTATGTTCACCTGAATTTATTTCCATGTTTACTTGCACTTTTAACATTAAAAAGCCCTGCATTTTTTAAAAGTTGACTCAGTTTTGCACATCAGCATGGCAGGTAAATGTATGTGGTTAGGCACTTTGCATCTTACCCACATAATTTGGGAATAAAATCAGAACTGTGAATACGGTCTTTTTTTCCTGAATACAACTGCCTTTTTTCCCCCCCTCCACCCCAGTTCAGCCAGGAAATAAAGTATTGACAGATTTGAACAAAAGCAAATGAGAGCTGTATCTGACAACACACCTGCTTTTCAACATACATTTAAAATAATTTCTAAGTCTGAGGACAAGAGGAAGGACTAGTTTCTGCAGATAAGTGGGCAGTATCTCATGAAATTCTGGGAAATTTTAGTACACAGAGCACCAACATGACAGAACAAACACCAACATGTGTCTTCTCTAATATCAAATGTGTTAAGATGTAGTGATTTTTTTTCCACTAGCACATTAGTTTAGATTTTACCGATTCCTTCGATGTATCAGGCAGTCAAGAGTCACACATTTCAATGTTTACTTCACTTAAAGCAGGTTACTTTTGGTAAGTGAAATTTGATTCATGCAAATAGTAGTAGAATACATACTACTGCTCGGTCAACTACTAAATAGAATAGAATAAGTAAAGGTTAACAATGTTAACTATAGTTTCACTTCATAAGCAGTCATTTTCAGAATGGCATTAAGTCTTTCGTGCATGAGCTTAGTTGCAAACTTGTTTTTCTTATTTCAAGCATTTGTATAATAGAAACCATACCCAGGGTAGATCCAATAAGTGACTGATTTTTATCCAGGACATAGTGCACTTCTTCTTTCAAGTCAACAATGGCAGCAAATTCCTTAAGATGAGTAGATCTTGATGCTCCTAATCTCTCTGCATATATCCAAAAAAGATTTGAATCCAGCAGATAGAGATTCAAGGTTTTGTTGGTCCTGCAGCTCAGACCAGTAATGTTAGTGCCACTAATGTGAAGGTGAGGAATAAAACAATTCCTATCCTCAATGTGAGGAATAGAATTCTGGATGTCATCTTTATCTTTCTTCCCATGGGAAGAAAACACTACTTTAGGGGTCTGAAAGATGGTCTTCTCAGAACTAATGAAACTTAAAAAATGCCTATTTACTGTCCTGCAACATGCACTGTAATAGTTAAAGGGACTGTAGAAACTTAAGAAATTGCTGCATTCTATGGTATTTGATGTAACTTGAAAAAAGGTATGCTCCTGGAGGTAGAAAGAGTCCAAAGCTGCTTCTATCTCAAAAAAATTACAGTGTGGCACATTGACTGTATTTGGTTTGACACCAAGGGTCTGGTTAATGCAAAGCTCACAGACATTGTGAGTTCTCGAGATCGAATGCCACTGTGGAAGCACCACTGTGTTACAGCAGGGGTACTTGGTTATGGAGAACGTTTCTGCCAATTTTGTATGTGCATCTGGAACATAGGAATCAAAAGCTGGTGAATCATTGCCCCCCATGTGCTGGGGATCTGGTTCAGCCTCTTGGCTTTTGTTACAGTTGTAGTATTCCAAGGCCACTTTGGTAATCTACAAAGGAGAAAAAAAAAAAAAAAAAAAAGATTAACTGCGCATAGTTCACTCAAATGCAGTTATCTGTTACAGGTTTAACAATGTATTATGCATTTTTAAAATAGAATTTCAGAAATAAAATTGATTACACTCTTCTCAGGCCTTCTTACAAAACAATTCTAGGAGGCTTTTACTTGATAACAAAGTTAGTTGTTTAGTATGTAAGAATTAAATGTACAGAACTACAAAAATCCAATTTAAAATATTTTCAGTCCATGACATTCATCTCAAGGTGTCTTTACATCATGTTTATCACAGTTCTGTAACACTACATTTTAAGATTAAATCTGTCCTGGTTTCAGTTAGAACAGAATTAATTTTCTTCCTAGTAGCTGGTGGAATGCTGTGTTTTGGCTTAGGATGAGAAGAGTGCTGATAACACCCCGATGTTTTAATTGTTGCAGAGCAGTGCTTACACCAGGCCAAGGACATCTCAGCCTTTTGCTCTGTCCTGCCAACAGGCAGGCTGGGGGTGCAGTAAGAGCTGGGAGGGGACAGACCCAGGACAGGTGACCCAAACTAGCCAAAGGGGTATTCCATACCATCTGATGTCATGCTAAACAATATATAGGGGTGGCTAGCCGGGGGGAGGGGGCCGGACTGCTCGGGGTTAGGCTGGGCATCGGTCAGCGGGTGGTGAGCAATTGCATTGTGCATCACTTGTTTGTACACATTATTATCATCATTGTATTATTATTATTATCATCCTGTCTTATTAAACTGTCTTTATCTCAACTCACGGGCTTCACTTTCCATTTCTCTCCCCCGTCCCAGAGAGGGAGGGGGGAGGGTGAGCAAACGGCTGTGTGGTGTTTAGCTGCCGGCCGGGTTAAACCACGACATCCCACCACTCAAAGAATTAATTGGTACAGGTTCCTAAATTGCCCTTTTTTTCCAGTATGAGGAGAAATTCATTTATTTTAAAGCAATCCCATGTGATAAAAAGATAAAAATTCTTCCTGGTATAGGCAGCACACAACTTTGGTAACTATAATTGCCAGAGTTGAAGCAATGTTGGTATTGACCCAGCCACAACATACAGTTGTAACTCTCCAGGTGTGCTTTGCACTTATTGGTGGGGCGGAGCCTGCCACTCAGGGCAAGTGTTCTGTGCTGCATCATTTTTTTTTAACCAAGGGGGAATGGGCACCAAAAAGGCACTTGTATAGACCAAAGAAGGAATTTTCCTCTCTAGGAGATAAATAACAGAACATACAAGAAGGGAAAAAGGAGCAGGTTTTCTCTCACCCTCATCTATCATATTAAATATAATCCAAATACAGAACATCCTTACACTGCGCACACAAGAACATTGTGATAAGAAACCTACTTATCAAACACGTGTTGATTACCTCCAGGAGGGCTGTAACAAGATCATCAGTACTAAAATGTAGACTTCAGCAACAGTTTCTGTTAGTCTTTAAGAATGCACTGTTAGGTATTTTTATCCTGAAAGCATATACTTGACCCCTCATACTAAAATCTAGCCTGGAGATTTTGACTACCTATACAGACAAACTTGAGCAGTGACTATGAACAGAAAAACTGATTTGTAATAGGAAATCCCATTTCAGTAAGCTATTACCAGAAAAAAAAATGCTCTGAGCATTCAACATGCAACTTGACATTCTCATTCTGTGAAACTGCCTTACAGTCAAGTGGTTTCAAAGCTTGATGAAACTCACTCCTGACAGCTACAATAAACATCTATTCCTACAGCTAAAATTAAAAAAAAAAGTTCAATAATATCTCTCTATTGGAAGTGAAGCAATACAACATCAACCAGAATAATCTTTATCTTCTTCCATGAGATTGTTGATATAATGTTGATATAAGTAGATATTCTTTTCAGTAGGATGCAATCTGATACAGAACATCTTATGCTACACTGACTTAATCTAAATAAATGGCACCTGTTACTACAATGCTTATGCTGGGACAAACATCACTGAATTAAGTCTGCCGAAATAAGACAGATTAGTATAAGAATAATTGCAGTTCTCTTCCAGTCTCTCCTCAAAGGTTTCCTCATACCGTATCTTGTAGCTGACTAGGTTTTATTGTCTATTTCTAGTTTCACTAGATGTTGTACCACAAGTGATTTTTTTCCTCATTGCTTCAGACACTGCAATATTAATAAGGTCTCCTTGTGGAAAACACGCATTCCAGAACAGAGGTGCTCTGTACACTAGTCAGCGTTGCCTCCAAACCTTTACCCTGCTTTTCATCTTCCACAAATGCTTGTTTCTTACTGCTATGTGATGACCAATGTGATGTGCAGCTGTGTGACATACTAAATGGGACAATGGGTTCCAGCTGAAAAATAATCCGGGGGAAAAAAAATCAGGTAAGTTAGTTTCTGTAACTGCATAGCTACACAGTTACACAAACTCCTGTCCTGCACAGTTCAAAAATGGGAATAATGACAGAGAAGGAAAACTGGAAGGAAACTAAGGAACACACACAGGATATAAATATCATATTAGCTCTGACTATTTTCTCAGTTGGGCTAGAGTTCAAATAATAGTGTCTGGTTTAATTAAAGGACTGTATTTCCCTATGTAATCACCTTTAGGGAAGAAAGAAGATGAGAAGAAATAGAATGGGGTGGACAAAACACAAGTTCTGCAACACTCAAAAACATTCTCGGTCTTTATTTGAATGAAGTCAGCTGCACTAGAAGACCAAAGATCTGCCTGTCTCTCACAGCACTCGCTCAAAAGGAAAAAGTTAAGTTCTTGTTTTCAACAACTGTTGACAGGAGACAAAGGCACACTGTGTGTGGTGCAAACTAACATGCAGGATTCATCATAAAATGGATTAAGAAAGTGTGTTTTTAAAGAAAATTGAATACTTGGAGCAGTGAAATAAAATCCCTTACCTGCCACCCAGAAAGAGAATTTTTGAACACTGAAATACCCATAACAGGAATGTCACAGGCAGATAGTACTACTAATGCTTATTGCTCTGTTTCATGTGCCTTTTTAAAATGCTGGCAAGTAGCAGTCAAGAGTTAGTCCATTTGGACAAGGGAAAAGCTCTCTGTCTAAATGCATGCCATGAGGAAGAACTGACAGGCAGGCAGCAGATACTTTGCTAGGTCACTTCTTCAGAAGCATTTAGGCAAGAGTCTTTGGGACCTACTGTGGAGCAATTGGACCGATTGCTACTACATGAATAAAAGAGAAAATGGAAGGGGGGAAGGGGGGAAAGAGGGCAAAGGGGGGGAGGAGGGAGGGAGGGAACTGCGTTAATTTGAGCCACACAAAGGAGAGAAATCTGAATGGGAAGTATTCTCTACCAATTCCAGAAAACATCTCCAATTAAAAGTAAAGTGATTTTTAGTACCAGATGTCCAAATATAATTTCATTACTATGACAATCAGCTTTGAACCTTGAACCGACACTATGCTGCATAAATGATCCTGCTACTGTTACTTGACACAGCAAGAAACAGGCCTATCATCCTTAACAGAGCAGATTAACAAAGGATATAAATATGAAAGGAAGTTTAATATAGAGAAAAACTATACAGATTTCCAACCCCTCATAATACCAAGAGCTAATTCAGGATTTATATGCTCATGTTCCTAAACAACATTCTCTATTTTCACGGAAGGCAATTTCCATTTCTCAGAAACATCAAATATATACAGTTATGAAACACATATGCCTTAAATCATTGATTTTTCTCTCTGTAACAGTTAGCTCTATATCTTTTTATATTAAAGTCCTAGAAGACCTGAACAGAAAATTTAAAGTAATTCAAGTCATATCCAATCTGTACCACAACACACAAGGTAAAAATAGTTATTGTCAACAAGTCTGAGCACAGTTTACCCCAACAGCACTTCACCCACGTTGGGTATTGCACAGTAGCAGTGCAATTTGTCTCAGAATCCCGGGTAGAGTTCTCAAGTTCTAGCATTTTTTGAAGTTAAAAACTGAAGTTATTTCACTTACTTCATCTAAAAGAGGATGAATTTCTGCTAAGGGATTATAAGGTATAAATATGAGCAGTGCTGGTCCTTTCTTCAGCTCATTGTTTAGAAGAAGACTTTTTCCACCATGAGGTCTCAGCCAGCGTATGAGCATCTCTCGATTTTCTAGAGCCCACTTGCAAATATTCTCAGCTGTATAGTTCATGTCATCATTTGGATAGATCTTGAAAAGAGAAAAAACAACTATTTGTTTTCACTTACTAAAACATACTGTTTACTAATGAATGAAGTTCTCAAATATACCATGCTTTGTTACTGTATTGCCTAAAACACTCTTTTTCAATTTAATGACACTATTCAGCATGCTTCAGCATTTCATATATCCTTTCCCAAGGGGTAATCTTTCCAATTTCTCATCAGATAGACAAACAATCTTTTAGGCAACAAGACTTCTACCAGGCAAACCCCTTCTATCACTACAACTTTATAATCTTTACTTTTCTCACTAGTATAAATTTTCTTTATAAAGAGCTCAATCTCTAAGTCACAAACACCTTGTGAATTTAAACATTGTTAATGAAGTATACTGTCCTGGTTTCAGTTAGAACAGAATTAATTTTCTTCCTAGTAGCTGGTGGAATGCTGTGTTTTGGCTTAGGATGAGAAGAGTGCTGATAACACCCCGATGTTTTAATTGTTGCAGAGCAGTGCTTACACCAAGCCAAGGACATCTCAGCCTTTTGCTCTGTCCTGCCAACAGGCAGGCTGGGGGTGCAGTAAGAGCTGGGAGGGGACAGACCCAGGACAGGTGACCCAAACTAGCCAAAGGGGTATTCCATACCATCTGACATCATGCTAAACAATATATAGGGGTGGCTAGCTGGGGGAGGGGGGCCGGACTGCTCGGGGTTAGGCTGGGCATCGGTCAGCGGGTGGTGAGCAATTGCATTGTGCATCACTTGTTTGTACACATTATTATCATCATTGTATTACTATTATTATCATCCTGTCTTATTAAACTGTCTTTATCTCAACTCACAGGCTTCACTTTCCATTTCTCTCCCCCGTCCCAGAGAGGGAGGGGGGAGGGTGAGCAAACGGCTGTGTGGTGTTTAGCTGCCGGCCAGGTTAAACCACGACACATACACACCTTAATAAATTAAAAGCCTGTGTATTACAGTTTTTGAAATATTTCTCAGATAAATATAGATACTACATTTAGTTAAGAAAATTATTTTATTCCACCACTCTCCACTTTGTGAACACCCATTTATTTTACATTTGTCCAGGTGACATTATGATCGCAGTGTAACAAGAGTTTCAATCTCCAGGTGTTGTCTCAGAGTTACTACAACATAAATGTAATACTCACTAGAGATGTGTTGACATGTCTGTGCAAATACACGCTGCCTGAATTCACCAGTGAGATCTCCTCTGCAACATGTTTATCTGTGATCACTCCAAAGCGTATTGTTCCAAGGTAATCTTAAAGGGCAAATTTTCAGTTTTTAAATAAAATTATACACACTGAACTTCTCTCCTGAAAGTCTTAGAAGAATACAGATCTTATTTTTAAAATGCAAAAACACCATCTCCTTTCAAAGCAAAACGCAGAAGGATGCTGTGTAAAGGCACAGAAAATCTTACTGAATAGTAACTGCCAGTATTAGTGATGAAGCGAGGCAGAAGAAACACAAGAGCAGGCAATGAGAACAAACATGTTTCTCTTCTGCACTCAGGATACAGAGAACGTTAACCTGCACTGTCCAATTCCTTGATTTGCTTATTAAATACAAAACCTGGTATCACAGATGCATCTTGCTGTTATAGCATCTCAAAATCCCAAGATGAAATATACATATAAACAAAAGGTAAGAATATTAACTGATACATATGATGTATATTATTTGCAGTAAATAGGCAATACTGAAATACCTATTTTAATATTTCTAGATTTATAAAAGCGCAGGCAGGGCAGAACACTTCTCACACTTATATTGTATAGAACTATCCCAACACAAAACTGGGAAAATTACAAAACAAAATATAGGAGATTAGGCTTTATATCATACACCAAGTCAGAGGCAAAGTAAAACTCGTAAGAATGGTATCAATTTACTTCATTTGCTGACAGAAATATCCTTAAAATATGCTAATCTTAAGTTTAAGAAAGTTGCATCCAGAATTTATGACAAAAGAATTGCTACCAAAAAATTAATGTTCTTAAGATAATATTAAGATAATAAGCATCATAAACTTCTTAAGGAAGTTTGAATTTCTGTGAAATCAACATTGGAAGATAAACTAGCAGCTTTCTGCTTATTTTAAATAGTTTTGATGAACAATGTACAGCTGCGTCACTACTGACTCATTCAAGACCATTTATTTTCAAAAATCTGTAAGCAATCAGGGTCTGCAAGTACATTCAGTGAAGTTCAAAAATGGGGTTTGTGAAAAGGATAAGCACATTAAGAATAGTGCACATGACAATACCACTTTATGACCTGATTAAAGAGCACCACAGTACATTAAACTTTTAAAGTAGTATTTTGACTTAATGGAATGTGGCTTGGTAATTGACAAAACCTCAGAACAGATTCCTCTCTGAGAGCAGTGTATCATGAAGAAATGTTTCTGAACACAGATAACAAATTCTCACTAACCTGAGTTGAAAAATAGCACTTAGAAGAGCAAAATAACCCAGAAATGCATTCAGCTCTCCAGTGTCACGAAAGAATAATAGCTACTAATAAAAGCATATAAAATCTATGCCTGGAATTTACCATCAGCAGAAAAATGTGTTTGTATACTTACTGTACAGAGGTATTACTAACAGCATGGTGCTGGTGATTAGCAAGTAGATGACAGAAAAAAAATAGAAGTGCTGCTGCCTGTTACCAACTATCCAGATTTTACAAAAGAAACGGTCCACTGCAGTCTCTGATCAAAACCCACAAGTTCATCAGATGGAAATACTCAAAGGCTGGCTAAGCATACTGACACACATGGAAGGCATTACGTCTCCATTATGAATAGCCAGTCCACCGTTTGTAGTGGCTTTTAAAACCACTGCTGCAGTGGGAAATTGATTCTCTATAATTTTATTTCAAATAAATGCATTCAGAACAACAGAGCTGAGTGATCTATATTAGGTTATTAATTAGCTAAATGGGTATAATAAGTCTGTTCCTTACAGCCTTTTAGTCAAGCTCGCATAGTCTTTAGGAGTACCTTACACCTTTGAATAGAAGATTTAGTGTACAATACTGATGTTTTAAGAAACACTTATAATAAAATCTCTAACACTTATAATAAAACCCAAAATAAAACCTCTAAGTGTTATGAAAACTACACATATTGTATTAAGCGCACTTATTTTCTGTACATATGCATTCACCCCTCTGAACCTGCTATTTCAGTTGTTGCACAAGATACTCTTGAATTCAAATTACTTAAGTGCTAGTCTGATTATGTTGATGCATCTGTTACAGCTACCTTTAGTTTTTTGAAAAAAGTGTATCTTAACATATCCTTGAATTGCAAACTGTCATATACTTTAATTCCATGATGGCTGATCACAAAATATACAATACACCTTTAATGTACACCGTCTTTACATAGTAATAAAAGATAGTTTCATAATTAGATCAACACTCAAAAGGGACTACATTTCAAGTTATAAAATATTGTAAAGAACCACTGAAGTCCATATGCATAAATTGTTCACAGATGCCTTATATTTTTTAAGATGAAGCTTTTACCTTTCTTTAATGAATGTAAAGCTGACGTAAAGAAAGTTAAATAACCAGGAGGTTGAGGCGAAGCATTGAACTCAAAATATCCTATAACTCCAGGCTGAAAGAATAAAAATTAGTTAGCCAATCTGTTTTCAAGTACACATACAAGTGAAATTGCAATTAGTTACCTACAGTGAAACATAACATTACAAAAAGACAACAAAACAATATTTACTGAAGAACAGTCATTTTATGCTGCAAGAATATTTTAACATCAAAAGATTGTTTGGAAATCAAACAATCAAACTAAGGATGTCGTTAAACCCTACATATCACAAGAGAGGGGTTTATGACTATTGAGGAATGAGTTTCAAGCTGCATATTTGCTGTGTTAGCTATTAAAGTTCTCTAAAAACAATCTTTGCTTTGAAATTAATTTGAGAATCATAAGAACAATAATCATCATAAAGACTTTTCTCAGAATTGAAATATAAAAGATGATTTTTCTAACTATCAAGAACTTAACATTTTAATTATTTACTATGTTGCATGTAATTAGCAACTACATATGAATTTACACTTTTTTTTGAGTGAATACTTGAACTGCTGAGCCAACTTAACGTCCTATCGTTATCAGTCATATTAAATTCTTTCATTATGTTGTTCCTGAGATATAGAGAACAGCTGCACAAAAATAATGAGACCCACATCCCACTTGCATATCCATACATAAGAACAGATCTTCAAATTGCCAGACAAATTGAAATTCTCAGCTCTGAATTGGCCTCATGTCTTTGTCAGGTACCAAGCCTGAATGGCATCCGATTAAATTCAGGAAGAGCATCTGGGAGAAGCTGACATGGAACAGACAGAAGAACAGACTCCTGCTCCAGAATTTCAAATAAGTTTTGGTCTTAATAGATTATAGTCTGCAAAACTTAACACTTATTATTAATCACTTTTTTTTTTTTTTTTTTTTTTACCTCACCACTCAAATTAATCTAATAGACTTTTAGGACAGAGTAAGTGATGGGATTTGGTTATTCTGTGTTATTTGTTTCCAAGTTCCACCAGAGAAGGCATTTGATGCACAGAGCAAGAGCACAGGTATCACTGTGGGACAAATGATTCTAGATTCACTGATCACCCATTTATGTGGCAAAAGCCTTCCCACCTATACATATATATTTTTTTATTTCATAGAATGCTTTAATTATTTGTTTATTTAACTTTTACATATAAAAATTTGTTTTAAAACATGGACAAATGTTTTGCCTATTACTGCTATTAGTAATATTATCTTGGGATATTTCACCAATAAAAACATCTCCATTCCAACTACTGACCTGTTCTTTCAGGCAGGAATTGTCCTGTCAAAAAGTGAATGTTAAACACAAGACCCTTGCTCATAAAGATTTCTTATGAAGTATGCCAAGAAAATAATCAACAATAAAAATGAGGTAGAACAATTAGGCAAATTTACCCAGTAACAGTTGTCAAGAAGAAAATAAAAATATAAATTAAAAAGGAAAAAATACAGCAATATAACAGCATTCATTGTAATTGCTTTTTTTTTTTTTAAATGATCTTTCCTAATATAAAATTAAGTAAAAAAAAAATAAATCTCATAAAAACTTTTAAAGCCGTCAAGTAAACAAAAATAAGGGGGCAGATAACTATTAAAGATTCATAGCTTCCCATTTCCTAGGACCATTTTTCAATACCGTTACTCTAAGAAGCAAACCTATGGCACCACCCAGTGAATGAAAGAGAAGTCAAAATTGACAAAGTGTGAAAGGGGCAGATCTAGAAACATTTATAAAATTATTTTAAATGGTGAGGCTCTGATTCTGACTGCTAGCTCCGTTATCCACAGAGGGTTAAGATTTGTAAGCACTGCCTGAAGAATGTGCTGCCACGAGTCATTTTTATAAAACGTTTCTTCAGTAAGAAGAAACTACATGTATCGGGGGAGAATATATGCCTTATGTAGGTTAACTCATGCTACGTGCCTAATCAGTAACCTGTTTAAGTAATGGCCTTTTAATGACTGTCCAATGACAGTGGGATAGTGTTGATATGTTTCAAAATTGAAAACTCATTAATATCATCTCCTAAATGAAGCTCATATATGAAAATACAGAATTATTAATTGTAGTGCAGCCTATTTCTTGATGGGTCTCCGGTTGGATCATGTCTATATCAGACTTGTGCTGACATGCAATTCCTGCCTCAGCTTATCTGTAAACACAGGAAAGAACACAGGAAGAGGCAAGGGGAAATGTCGTCTTTGGAGGGACAGAAGAACCCATACTACATGCAAAGAAACAGTTGTATTGACTGCTATTAGATGAATGAACTTGGTAAAAGCTTGTTCATTTCCTAATGATGTTAATGATATTATGTAGCCAGGACAGAAAGTAAATGGTCACCTCATCATTTAACATCAGCATCAAACACAACAGCAAAGTCAAATACGCATCTGGGCCAGACCTCACATGGTGGTTAACGCTCAGGAAGCATTTCTACACACGTGGAGCACAGAAGCAAGCTGACACCAAGCTAAGACACACCAGCTACCTCCCAGAGAGACAGCCTCTTTCCCTCTCTCTCCCCATGCCAGAAAGCAACATGCTCCCTGGGCATGTTTAATTCTCACAGCTCAGTGAAGCTTTCTGTCCAACTGCAAAAGCAGCAAGGTTTCTTCCTCTGTGCCTCAGAAGGAAGAGGCCATTTCTAGTAACTGTGTTAGTCAGATGAGGAATTAGACATGCCAGTTTGGATTCAAATGAAGCCACCACACCTCTACAGCTAATAAAACACAAGGAGTGTTCTAAGCAGTGTTCTGAGCACGTGTTCTAACAGGCACGTCGGAACCACATATTTCTCCTGATGTTACTTAAACTTTCCCATACATTCCACGATTGTAAGTACTTTCCAATTGGGATGTTTTTCCTTTGCTCTCAAAAAACAATTTATAATTTTTATCTGATTTTAATTGTGCACTAGTATCATCCCACAAACAATAAAAAAACTAATCAACATCAGAAAATGCAGAATCTCAACCTTCAAGTCAACATTTTTCAAAGTGTTTGAGCGCCCTCTTGTGTCATCAACACTTTCATCACTTGGTTTGGGAATAGATGCACCATCAAAACGACACCACTTGCTCCTTATTTTTAGCTGGATTGTGTTCATGAACATTTCTTAGAAATAAAAACATGCTAATTAAAAATTGAATACAAGATTAACTACTAGATTGCAGTATCTCTTGATATGCTTTAACTTAAAAAAAACGATGTAAATGTTTAATTTGATACCTTCACAGACCTTTCTAGTTCAAACATGTTAACATGCTTAATGGATTTCAGCACCTGAGTGTGAGTAGAGCTCCTGATTTGCCTTGCTAGACCCTTTTTCTGTCAAAAACTGACTACTGGAATTTGAGCACATGATTAAAGCATAAAAAGCTTTACAGATTAAATGGAAAAAGGGCAAACCCAGGCTTGAAGTCCCAGCTATCAGTAAATTGACAGTCAATAATAAAGTGCCCTTGGAAACAAGATAAGCACAGCAAAACGTTAGCATGGAAACACATGCTGAGAAGACCTCCTGCTCAACATGACACTTTGTGTATGAATCATTCACCTACTATACTAATAACTTACCAACTTATTGTCTACTCCAAATTCTACATAGTGCTGTTTTTGGACAGAAATTATAGGAGACCTTACTACTAGTAGGTCTTAAAAAGCAGATACAGCAGAAGTAGAATGAAACAGCCAAGAACATGCACTGGCTCAGTGCAGCTGGGATCAGCTTCAAAAGCATCCTTTTTGCACCAGGGCCGGGGCAATCCTGGACGTGAGCACAGACTGGGAGAGGAACTCACCGAGAGCAGCCCTGCAGAGAAGGACTTGGGGGTTCTGGTGGATGAAAAGCTCAACATGAGCCAGCAGTGTGTGCTTGCAGCCCAGAAGTGCAACTGCATCCTGGGCTGCATCAACAGAGGGCTGGCTGGCAGGTCAAGGGAGGGGACTGTCCCCCTCTGCTCTGCCCTGGTGAGGTCCCACCTGGAGTCCTGCGACCAGGTTTGGGGCCCCCAGCATAAGCAAGATGTGGAGCTGTTAGAGCAGGTTCAGAGGAGGGCAACAAAGATGATCAAAGGGCTGGAGCACCTCTCCTGCCAAGAGAGGCTGATGGAGCTGTGGATGTTCAGCCTGAAGAGAAGAACCCTGGGTGACCTCATTGCAACTTTTCGATACCTAAAGGGGGCTTATGAAAAAAGAGGGAGAGCAACTTATTGCTCGGTCAGATAATGACAGGACGAGGAGGAATAGTTTTAAACTAAAAGAGAGGAGAGTTAAATCAGATGGTAGGAAGAAATTCTTCACTCAGAGGGTGGTGAGGCCCTGACCCAGGCTGCCCAGAGAAGTTGTGGGTGCCCCATCCCTGGAGGTGTTCAAGGCCAGGCTGGATGGGGCCCTGGGCACCCTGATGTAGTGGGAGGTATCCCTGCCCATGGCAGAGGGGGAGAACTGGGTGGGTTTTAAGGCCCCTTCCAACCCAGCCCTTTCTATTATTGACAGAAGTTTTCAAGTGAAAAGTAAATATCCCTAACCTAAGTCTGCAGAATCTATTTTCTAGCAGAACACACAATTGAAGATTAGATACTAATGACAAATCTTTCAGAAACTATTGTGAACTCCAAATTAATTAGCTTTTCAACAAAGAAATAACAAGGAAAAGATCAAGCAGCAGAGACTGATCAGAATGTCCCAAAGATCTACTTATAGTCCTCCGTCCTTTCCCTTCTGCTGAAAACTAACCCTTTTTATATATAAAATATCAAATTCAAAGCAGCAGCCCATACAGTGCTGTGCTCTGCACCTGTATAGCTAGAACAGCAGTGGTATCACACCAGTGTTGTGTCTGCTGCTGAGCAGTGCTGGCACAGCATCAGGACTCTAATCCTCCTAGAGGGTGGGCAAAAAAGTGAAAAAGGAATATCACCAGGGCAGCTGACCTAAACCAACCAAAGGGATATTCCATACCATATGATGTCACACTCAGCAATAAAAGGTGGAAAAAGGAAGAAGAAGGGAGGGGTGGGCTCTCATTGCAACACCGGCTATATTTGTTGAGGCCCTGCTTCAAGGACATGGTCAAGCATCACTCATTTGCGGGAAGTAGAGAGTAATTTCTTTCCTCTGCACTTCCACACAGCCTTTACTTGTTTTGTTTTGTTTTTTTCCCTTCCTTCTCCCTTTTCCCCTTCCTTCTCAATTTTCCCCTTTCCCTTTTTTCCCTTTACTTAAATTGTTTAATTAATAATTATCTTTCCTTAATAATTATTTTTCCCTTTTAATTAAATTATCATTATCTTAACCCGTGAGTTGTTCTTTCCTTTACTTCTTCCCCTCCTTTTCTAAGGAGAGGAGTGAGAGAGCGGTTGTGGTGGAGTTCAACTGCCCAGCACAGTAAAACCACCACACTTGTTCCCTGTACAGATCTTACAAACACAGCAGGCACCCTGTGCAGTATCCCCTTTGGCTTAACTTTAGAGAGGCAAGACACTGGGTACCTAGTGCCACCAGCTGGGGAATAACCTCAGCCTGAAATGAATACAGGCAGGGCATCACAACAGCTCAGAAAACTCATAGTTCTTTCAAGGAAAAAGAACAAATAAATACTGAACGTAGAGACTGGGAGCTTGGAGCCATAGAATTAAAGCACAGGAAGCAAGGAAGTTTGAGCATAGCCTGTAAATACAAATAGACATTCAATTGTTAAGCAGTATTTCAAAAAAAAAAAAAAAAAGAAAAAAAAAGGTTTCCCACCATAGATTTCTTATATTTTAGTCTTTTCCACTGGAAGTGCACATCCTACTATAAAGTAAATTTCAGCTTACCAGCACTATGCTTATTAGCTGCCCTTTGCAGACTACCAAGAATAATTCAGAGAACACAGCCCTAGTTCCCAAAACCCAAGCACGGCTGTTTTTCAAAGGAGGTAGAAAACCAGTAACGAAGCTTTAGACTGGCAAACTGAAGCACAGGAAGGACAACAGAACTGTTTGCAATCACAGAAAGCATCGGCAGCAGATGCAGAGACAGAACTTGCTACTCCTGACTCCAAGTCCCTGCTGAAACACTGGCAAATGAAACCCATGAGTAGTTCTAGCCGGATGAACTAAACAATAAAGAGCACAGCACCAACCCATGGTAACTGCAAGCGTGTACCCCCTTTTGCCATGGCAGCCCTCACCTAACAGCACACATTGCACTCCATCCTGCGGCAGAACAGGTGATAACTCAAAGAGGAACTGGGCTTCATTCTGAAACACTGGAAAGGCCAGTGTACTGGCCACTACTACAGAATCACTTGGTCGTGTAGTTCTTCCATTCTGCCCCAGTAGCTGTGAGTTTAGTAACATTATAATATTTCCCACTGTGCACTACAGGAATGAACAGTTACAAAGGGATTACCAATGACTCTCATCTAAGTGCGTTTTGTCCATTTGGAAGTTATTAACCCACTAGTACTGCTACCCATTGTGACACCTCTGAACACAAAAAAATGAAAATTAATTAAACACAGGGCACCAGTGGACTGAGATCATGAAGTAAGAGCTTACAAAGAGGTTAGAAGCCATTATTTTAACTGCTTTCACATTTGTCTTTACTTTACAGACTTATCTTATTAGAAAGGTTTAATGCTCCTTTAAAAAATAAAACAATTATTACATATTTCTCAGATGTTTTTCCAACAGACTGCAAGATTTTTTGGGAAAATATTTCTCCCATTTGTCTTATTCATGTGTTTATTTATTTTTTTTCTTATGAGGTAACAATTATGATTTTTGCCTCTGTGTAATAAAGCCCTGCAAATTAACAGCATCACTGAATTATGGTAAGCACTACACAGGGAACTAGCATTATGAATTTGTCATTTCATGTATTTATGATTTCAACAAAATTTACATGGCACTGATTTCAAGATTCTGGAAAGAAACTAGTACTTTGTAGCAGATAAAATTTAATCGTAAAACAAGTCAAATCCTTTCTGAACCACTGCAGTAAAGCTAGAGAAGAGAGACAAGTACCTCATAATTTGAGAGGAAATCTAGTAATTTTGATCGAGACGAGATGTAGAGTAGTGGTGTCATCACCCGGCGAACAAACTTTTCAATATAAACAGCACTCATAGGGCCTTTGTACTCAATTGGTCCAAAACTAGTACCAAAAAAAATAATAAAGCATTAAGACTTAAATTAACAATAGAAAGAGTCCCTGCTGGGGGTGGCAGAGAGAAGAGTTATACAAACAGCATGCTCAGCCTCTTGGGAACTGCCCCCAATTATCAGTGGCTTCTGTAACTGATAGAGGAGCTGTGTTACACAACACTGTTACTGTTCTACAGCTTACACTCCTAAACTGAAATTGCAGTGACTACGGGTAGGCATGATGTGTTGGTGAGGACAAAGGGATGAGGACCACTTCTGAGTCCCATTGCAGAAGCTGGTAAAAGCCAGGAATGACTTTCTGCTTTGTCCAAGTAAATACATGTGACTTAAAAATACAAATCTGAAAAAATGCTACTATTTTCACTTTAATTTTTACATCTTTAGACTAGTTCAAACAGTATCAACCTGAAAAGGTGCAAGATCTCTTTACAGAGACATTTACAAGTATACCTTAGTAAGGCATGGACAAATCCAGTCACACTGCTGACAGACAGACTGAGCAAGTCTACAGCTTCCTCCCAGCCACCCATGACCAGCCCACACCACATCAGGTGGTCCTAAAACATGGGGGCCTTGGGAGTATGGCCTCCAGTGCTCCTCCATCACCTTGAAAGCCTGCATCTGAGTTGCTATCATTAGGTTGGACAAAGCATCACAAACTAAAAAGAAATCAAACATAAAAGCACGAGGAATTAGTCTATTCCCATTGAACAATTTAATGTGATTTAATGTGATTCAAAGTCCAGCTGACAAAGATAAGGATTGCTTCTCCTCAATTTATAAATCCTCAAACCAAACAAAATCAGCCTCTGTAATGGAAGAGAGCTGCAATGCAAGACTCAGGTGCACAAGCAAAAACGTGAGAAACTACACAGCATCCAACTCTATTGTACCTAGCATTAGAAAAGTGTTTTACACTCCACACACACACACACAAAAAGACATACAAATGCTAGAAAAATAAAAACGAGATTATATAGAATACTATATGATGGTATCTCAACATTTAGAGAATTAAAAAATGAGTGTGAAATTCAAATTTAGAAGAACACCTTCAGTATACAGTTCCATTTAAACATGCACCTACATTCCACTACCTTCAACAGCCCTTAAATACATACTTGGCTGCTGCTAAACATTGGGACCAGTTAATATAATCCACCTACAGAGCAGGCAGAAATCTAAAATAAAAATATAAATCTGAATTTTTTGGAGAGAGAATATCCAGGAGATGTGTGTGCACTACAAATTTTCCTGAACAATGAACTGAGCAGCATGTCATTTAACTGACATTTACAGCCCTTCTCAACACCTAAGTAGCATGTATAACGAGCTTCACCCAGAATCTCCTCCTCTTCATCTGTTTATTATAACTGTAGATGCAGCACCTTGAAAATGCAACATTTTATAAAAAAAAAAACTCTGTTTTGCGAAGAAACTCTTACCTCCGGTGGTATAAGTGTATCACAGGAAAATAAAAGAAATGCTTCTGCTTCCTACATTTCCCCTGGTTCCACCAGCAATTAATGGCCACAAAAAGCACCTGCAAAGCAGATAAAAATTCACAGCTAGCGAAGTACAGTGACGTTCTTTATCTAGCATGTTTTTTTCCAATCTGTTCCATCTGCTATTTTTAAATGACTTTTCAAGGCAGTATTCCATATCTGTTCCTCTTAATTCTATCATCCAAGTTTTTTTTTCTTTTTTCTTTTGTTTCCTGCTTTTGTTGGTCACTTCTTTGTAATAGCAATCTGTCATGGTCACTTCTAGTTTTTAAGCTTCCTAACCGAAATCCTCCAAATCTACTAACTTTGTCATAACCCATATTGATAACTTATTCTGCATAAAGCAGCTCAACAAGTGGAGGTTTCGGACAACTGTATCTGTGTTCAGAGGTAATCAACCGACAGACAGCAATGCAAGGGCTGCAAGGCCTTTTATGATTACTGTTGTCTCCAGTGATAGTGGAACTGGAGGCAAACTCCCTGTTGTTTGTGTCTGAAGGCACACAAATAAGTCCAGAAACACTTCTAAGAAGAAGCTTGCAGGGCTCTCCATCCAGGAGCAGAAATAACACAGGTTTTCTCCATTTATTCTAACACTACATATGTAAAGATGACTAGCTTAGTTACTCAAAGACACAGACATTCAGGTCTTACTGGTGCCCATGGGTTGACAGAAATCAGCTCTTTAATCTCTAAACAGAGGCTATCAGGTCACATTTAAGATTCGCATCTTCTCTAGAGTTACCTGGTCTGACAACCTGCTGGCCACACGTTCTATTTCTTCTCTTGCTGCAACAGACTGCCCACACCACGGTGCATAGAAGAAATACAATGCAATTTCCGAATCCTGACGAAGGTGATCTGCATAGTCTAACTGTCCCCGGAAAAGATCAATGACTGGAGATCTCGTGGAGAAGAAATTCATGGGAAGCTTTGCTGGCATTGTTACGTCTTTTGCTCGGCTGTGGGAAGGAAGTTAAGAGAGCTTATTGAGACTGTAAAACAGGAGTTTAAAAAAGTGTGCCCAAAGCCCTCATTCACATTAGTGAATGTCATGCAATGACAAAACTTTAAGAATTGATGCAAAATGACTACAACTTCAACTATCTGAGTTAGTTTCAAGAAATACCGTAAAATCTAATGATTACCCTTATTAACAAGCTTCAGAAAGTAACACTGTCATAACATGCACTCAGTTTATGGCTGTGTTAGCTCACACTCTTATTGCTGGTTGCTGCAGACCATAAAATTACCAGGAAGAGTGATTTCTTTGGATTTCTTCCCTGGCCTCATCCTCTTTTAACACTTGTACTTTAGGTAACAGCACCCTGATAAGAGAAGAGACACTGGTCATAAAGATTTGTGATGTTTGTATGAACAGAGACTATTACTATGCTTATGCTTTGAAGTATTCTATGCTTCTTTTGTACTGTATTATGAAAAAATATTTGTTTTTACTAATGACTTTTAGCATTACATAAATGTGTATTGGTTTACTTCACTGATGTCAGTGATTAGAGCAGGGATCACGAACTCTGTTCAGGACATGTTTCATCTACAGCAAAAAGAACTTACAAGTAAGTGTTTAAAGACTATACAATGTAAGGTTTAGATAGAACAAGTTTCTTAAGAGAAACAAGTTTGACCAACAATACCAAGAGCATAAACTAAGTGCTCAGGAAACTGCTTTCTATCAAATCTAGAATCAACAATTCCAAAATTCAGTATTTCCAACGTGTTCAGAAGTGTTTAGTGGTATAAACTGCCTTAAACACAAGCGTATGATTGTATTCTTTCTGTTATTTTCTTAGTTCTCTTGAACTAGCTATATTTACACTACAGCAAATTAGATTAAACTCTGGACCACATCACTGTACTGATCAGTTTTGCCATAGTTTCTCCTCGACAGGAAGTTTTAGGAAAGATTATGCATTTCTCTGCCTTGTATCACAACAAAAAGCTAAACATAAAAATATTTTTATTTTTACCTCTTTTGATTCTTTTCAGGTTAGAATGTTAGTAACCAATAAATTATTGAGCCCTGACCACTGTTAAATTCATACTTTAAGCAACCTCTTAGTAACACTGCTACATTTTCAAATCTTACGATCCTCCTGGTTGGTGCCTGTGTTTTAATAAAACAGATCCACAAAACCAACAGCTCCTCTCATTTCCAGGTTATTTAGTACATAATTAAAGCTCAAGACTTAAAAGTTTCTAAAAGTTACGGAAGTTCGTAATTCAAACATAAGAGGCATTTCTCATATCAAATCCAGAGTTTTTAAAATACAAACTGGTTCCTCAGGTACACAATTCATTAATTCCACTACTCACAAACCAATTTGTTTTCACGCAGATGGCCAAAAATCTTATTTGTCCCATGGACTTCTATTTTGGGTCCTTCTTGTCTCGCCCCTCACTAACCCTTCTTCCCCAGCCCTTGGTTTCTTAGGTCCCCTCAAATCAGTTCCTGTTTCCCTCCCATTCCTTCACCCCCACTTTTAGCCAAACCACTCACTTCTTCCCTGTACAGAAGCACTACCTCAACTCACCAGCCACGTGCTGAGTAGGCACTGAAAGCCAAACGCAGCCCATAAGCATTAACCTCACACTGACACCTGCTTCTTAGGAGACATTAAATGAGAATTTCTCCTCTTACACATATTCAGGTTGTCCACTTTCATTATACTGCTTAAAAACCTCTGCTTCCTCTACTGGATTAAACTGGAAGTGGACAATCAGTTCAAGAGTTATGGTGAATGGGCAGACAGATGGACACAGGGTATGACAGCATAAGCCTTAAAAATGACATAGGAAATTGGCTCTAAAGAAAATATGTAAAATAGGTCAACAGAAGATATACCATAGCACAAATGATTCAGGAACTACATGTCTATCCTCAAATAGGGAAAAAAACAAACAAACAAACAAACAAAAAACAAACAAACAAACAAAACTCTAGTAATTATGAATTTATCATCAGTCCTACCTACCAGGGGAGGTCCCAGCCAACTGGCAGCTAGCAAACGTGACGCCCATCTACAAGAAGGGACAGAGGGCTGGAGGGTAGACCTGGGGAACTACAGGCCTGTCAGTTTGATCTCAGTGCCAGGGAAGCTCATGGAGCAGATTATCTTGAGTGTCATCATGCGGCACTTACAGGGCAACCAGGCAATCAGGCCCACTCAGCATGGGTTTACCAAAGGCAGGTCCTGCTTGACAAACCTGATCTCCTTCTATGACAAGGTGACCCGCTGGGTGGATGAGGGAAAGGCTGTGGATGTGGTCTACCTTGACTTCAGTAAGGCTTTTGATACCATTTCCCACAGCATTCTTCTCAAGAAACTGGCTGCTTGTGGCTTGGACTGGCGTACGCTTTGTTGGGTTAAAAACTAGCTGGATAGCTGGGCCCAAAGAGTCGTGGTGAATGGAGTCAAAGTCAGTTGGAGGCCGGTCACTAGTGGCATCCCCCAGGGCTTGGTGCTGGGGCCAGTCCTCTTTAATATCTTTATTGATGATCTGGATGAGGGGATCAAGTGCACCCTCAGTAAATTCGCAGATGACACCAAGTTGGGTGCGTGTGTTGATCTGCTCGAGGGTAGGTTCTGCAGGAGGATCTGGATAGGCTGCACCGATGGGCTGAGGCCAACTGTATGAAGTTCAACAAGGCCAAGTGCCGGGTCCTGCACCTGGGGCACAACAACCCCAAGCAGAGCTACAGGTTGGGAGATAAGTGGTTGGAAAGCTGCCTGGCAGAGAAGGACCTGAGAGTATTGGTTGATAGTCGGCTGAGTATGAGCCAGCAGCGTGCTCAGGTGGCCAACAGCATCCTGGATTGTATAAGAAGCATTGTGACCAGCAGGGCTAGGGAAGCGATTGCCCCCCTGTACTCGGCTCTGGTGAGGCCGCACCTCGAGTACTGTGTTCAGTTTTGGGCCCCTTGCTACAAGAAGGACATCGAGGTGCTCAAGTGAGTCCAGAGAAGGGCAACAAAGCTGGTGAGGGGTCTGGAGAACAAGTCTTACGAGGAGCGGCTGAGGGAGCTGGGATTGTTCCGTCTGGAGGAGAAGAGGAGGCTCAGGGGCGACCTTATTGCTCTCTACAGGTACCTTAAAGGAGGCTGTAGTGAGGTGGGGGTTGGTCTATTCTCCCACGTGCCTGGCAACAGGATGAGCGGGAATGGGCTAAAGTTGTGCCAGGGGAGGTTTAGGTTGGATATTAGGAAGAACTTCTTTACCGAAAGGGTTGTTAGGCATTGGAATGGGCTGCCCAGGGAAGTGTTTAAGTCACCGTCCCTGGAGGTCTTTAAAAGATGGTTAGACATAGAGCTTAATGATATTGTCTAGTGGAGGACTAGTTAGTGTTAGGTCAGAGGTTGGACTCGATGATCTTGGAGGTCTCTTCCAACCTAGATGATTCTGTGAAAAAAAGCACCACACAACAAACGAAGAGCCACCAGCTTCTTACTCTGATTTGCTCAACAGTGCCTCCCTCTGATGTATAGCACAGGACCTTCACATAGTTTTTACATACAAACTAAGCCTCATTTCAACAGAACAACCTGATAATAACAGAAAGCACATGCAAGCATGTTTTTGATCAGGCCCCTCGTCTGCCAAGTCATAAGGCTGCCTCAAAAGACATTTGCATGGTACCAGAAATAGTTCAGGCTCTACACCGCAGACTTTTCACAATTACATGTTAGCTCAGGCAGCAGATGGCTGTTCCTTGAGTGTCTACAAACCTGCAATACCTTGGTCCCCACTAGCGGATTCCCTTGTAGTAAGGGAATTTTCCCTTCCATACACTTTATTCATGGGTTGTAGAAGTTCCTGCCACTTACAACATTTAACTGTACTTGGGTGCTGAGACTTGATTACAAACTGAACTGATGTGAATTGAGAAATTAAGCATTAAGTCATAGTTAACGTGTACAATTAACCATCCTCCAAATCGCACATGGAATTTGTACACTTGAATTTTCTGTTTCTGGCAGCAACACAATGCAGAACACTTTCCCAGTATTAGCTTTTCTGTCTGACTATACTATGAAAAGCCAAAACACTGTAACCAAATTTTCTGTGGAGAGTATAGAGCAGTGAGAAGCTCATTCCAGGAGCAACTTGTCAGCTTTCCTATACAGCTAGGAATGAAATGAAAGGGACATGCACGTTTTTGAAGAAAGGGGCACAGGAAGAGAACAAAAGCATCACAGTAAGTGTCGAGCACAGGAGAAAAAATAATAAAAACGTATTATGTATGTTATAGTAATGGACAGTTGAACAGGGAGATGATTGAGCATCCAATGACTGTGGTTCAGCGGCCGTTGGAGGCACGACACTGACCAAAGCCTAAAGGTCCATCCTGCTCCTTGTCCATGGAAAGAGCACCGAGCACAGGCCTCGGCGCTTCTCGGCCACGTTCCCTGCGGGCAAGGCCCCTCAGCCAACACACGTCGGCCTCCGCACAGCAGGGAGGCAGCCAGCCCCGTGCCACCTTCCCGTACCCAAATCCGGACCCCAAAGCAACGCCCTTAACCAAGCACAGCACGCAGCCAGGAGTCACCGTGCCCTAAAATCCCATACACGGCACCCGGATCCCGATTTAGGGCCCAGAATCGCGTGGCCCAGCTGTGGCACCACGGGACCGAGCCCTTCCCCCACCCCTCCCCGGTGCGGCAGGGGCCGGAGCCCTTGGGGTCAGGCTGGTTGCCACGAAGAAGCCCCGTCCGGCAGCAGGCCCAGCGCCCGACCACCAAGGGAGGGAGCCCCGGGCCGGGGCTACCAACACCGGCCCGCCATTACCTGCAGGTGACTTTGAGGGCGACGAGGAAGGCGCAGCCCAGTGCGATGGCAGCGCCGCACAGCAGCTCGGGCCGCCGCGCCATGCGGGCGGCGCGGGGCCGCGGGCTGGAGGCAGCCGCAGGGCCGGGGCCGCCACATAACGACATCACCCCCGGGCGGGGCGGGGCGGGGCGGGGCCGGCCTGCAGGACACCGGGCCCCGGCAGCTCCCCGCTGCCCGCCCGGCTGCCGGCGAACCCGCCGCCGCCACGTCGCGCCGCCCCGAGCAGGCGCACAGGCGGCCGGGAGGGGCGGGGAGGCTGCGCCTTTCCTCCTCCTCGCCCTCAGGGAACTCCGCCTGCGCAGGGGATTCCCCCTCCTCGTCCTCCTCCTATGGGGGGTCCCTCCGTCCCTGACAGGAGCGCACGCCCCCCTGGAAGCTGTTCCCCCCTCCCCACACACACACTCTTCTCCCATGGATTAATTAAAGCTCTCACACCGTCTATATAGAACAAGGATTTCATGTTTAGTTTTGTCTAGGATTACTTCCAATAATTTACAGAGCACTTACATTAAACAAGGAAAGCATAAAATTGAGAAAGCAACGATACAATGAGGTTTTGTCACAGAAATAAGTGTCATAGTACTCTATTTCAAGCTCAGTTTATTACAAACAATGTAAAAAATTAGCATCACAACAGGTGGTATTTCAAGCACCAAGCTAATTTTGTATGCATACTGTACGTTGTATTCAAATGCACCCCAGCCGAGTCCGAGAGGAACAGTTACTATACAAGTTCGCCCGTGCTGAGGGTGTTGGTTTAATATTATTCACTGTGCTTTTAGTTCATAAAGTGAAAGGGAAACAACATCCAGGCTTGTCACTTGCATGGGTCTCACTGAACTTTGGTTCAACACTTTTTACATACACAGTATATTGCCAACATTCAAACTATTGAAGTCATTCTTAAAGCTCTTCTAATTAGATACGTGAGCCAAGAGAGGGGAATAAAAATACTCTTGAGAGGAGGGAGAGGTAAGGCATGGGGAACAAAAGGGAGGAGAAACTTCACTTCAGCTATTTTGAATGACTGACTGAAAGAAGCTTCATTTAAGAACAAACAAAAACTGAATTAACACAAAATTGAAGCTGGAAGTATGATCTGTAGAGAAGCCAAAATGAAACAAATAGGAATTCCAGTGCCCATAAAGCCCAAAGGCTCATTTGTCAGAACTGATCTCAGCCCATGGATGGCTTCCATTGCCTGTGGTCTGCGGGAAAGGGAATCTTGAGCACCACACACATTAGAGCTGAGGTGTTGATCATGCTGAAGTCAAAAGACTGAAAACATGTCCCAGCACCATGTAGCTCCAAAACACTCATCTAATTTTGCAAGTAAGTTGGCAGTTTTTGTTATTTTAATAATGTGATGAGTCCAAAGAGTTGATGCCAATAAAGAAAACTGCAAACAAGGAGCCGGTGATACAGATACCAACCTTCTAAATTTTAGCTATAGGTGCTCAAGCTTTTGCTAATAGGATTGAGGTTTTGTAAAAACAAACAATGATTTGCCTGAGAGGCTACATGCAGAAAACAGCTTTGTGTAAAGTTCTCTTTATTACAGGCAACATTAGTTCATACAATAATACACAATACTGACATACTAGTGTAATCTTTCAAAATCATCATTTAAACAGCAAAGACCAAGAAACAGAATTTTAACTACTTCATTTTCAAAAATTAATGTTTTTCCTCTCAAGATCCTTTTTCAGTAAATGATATCGAAACATACAAATAGAGAAAAAAATACCCATTCAACATATATTGTAGTTAAATGGTTATTTTGTTTAAAATCTTTAATACGAAAATCCTTTTTAGCAACCTACATATAGATAAGTAGCAAACTTTGTTTTAAACAAATCCTCTCCATTAACAGATCTGAAGAATTTTCATTCATCATTTTCTTCTTAACCTATAACACTCGGTTTTGTAATACCTTGACGCCTTAAAGTTTTTCAACTGAAGGACTGATACTAGGGGGGCTTCCTAGACATTATAACCTCTCTTCCCCCCTTCTATTCCCTATCTTTCTGTCCAACAGGAGGTGAGTAAGCACATAATACTTCAGATTTTTTTTTAATCACCACTCTGTTTCATGGGAGCATAGACAGGTCCACTCAATCCCCCTAAATCTACTATATTTTTGCTGTTCAGGAGGAATATATGCCAATAAAAGCAGAAAACCTGCAGCTTTTCTGTCACATGCTTTTGATTACTATCAAATTCTCTGGTTTATGCTTCCAGCTGGTAACATGTATATGTCATCTCAGTATTAGTTTAAATCTTTAAACAAAAAACTATATTTTCCAAAGTCATTATCACTGGGAGCAATCAAGTGGTCTTTTCTTGCTTTGCTGAGCTTCATTCTTAAAACTTGTCTTCTTTCCTCCCATTCATGGAGTTCAGCATTTCCATGGGCAAATTTACAGTTGTTTCCTTCAGTGCAAGTACCAGCCATGTATCTGTTAAGACACATTTCAAATAGCGCTTTTATCACGTTATCATGACAACTATTTTATCTAGGTATTTTTCCCAGTCATGTTTCTCAGATACACTAAAACCTTAAGGATACAAACCTAACTAGAAGAGTATTTTACCTTTTAAGCAAGACAGTAGCTGTAAAGTATTTGCAGAGAAGAACTGACCCTTTTCTTTCTGCTCTTCATGCTCCTACTTTACCGAATCATTTAATGATTGACACATCTTTAATTTGGTAAGGTCAAATTATCAGTTAAATTAATATCTTAACATTTAATCCACTAAGATATACTTTTGTTCAAAAACTATTTATGTTAAAAAATATTTTCCCTTTGCTAAGTAAGTTTGGTTTTGAAGTACTCAGCATGACTTAAGAACTCATTTTATTCTAGTATTTTTCCATTAAGTGGTAAGCATACCAGTTTACATTCACTTTATACTGCACAGCTGAGGTCCATTAGCACACAAAGCATCAAATACATTCCGGATGTTACTAAAAGTTTAGTAAAGGGGGCTTGTAAACTTCCACGCAAAGACCACCCAGACAAAAAAAACTTGCTTTATATGCTATGTAATTTCTCTAAATCTCTAAAACACTCAAAATCTTTAACTTGATATTGAATAACAAAGGTCTCTGGAACAGCACAGTGAACTTTTAAATCCAAAAATGCAGATTCCCAAGGTTTTAGCCTTCCAAGAAGATTCCAACACTGGAAAGAACTGCCAACTGGCTTACCAAAATCTACTGCAGTCAGGTAAAACAGGCTGCATTTAAGAGGAGCAAAGGGAGCATCAAGATGTGCAACTGAATGCAGGAAAAAAAACAAACAAAACAAAACAACAGGTATGTGCCAACAAAGTTTCTACTTGCCTTAAAGCTCCAATAACAGTATCCAGCTAGGTACTGTTCTTGTGTTCCATGGGTAATGAAAGGCAGATCCCTAAATAAACTTGTAATAACAACAGTATTTTTGACAAAGTTTTGCCCAGCTGCAATTAACTTGTGACCTTTTATTAAGGCCACACAAGCAATTCATTTGGTTCCATGATTAGGAAGCTTGTCACTCCCTGAGTTGTAACAGTGCATGCTAAAATACTGTCCATTACTTACTTTCTTGTTGAAAGATATTTACAAAGCAAGAAATACTAGAACATCTCATGTTAAAACTAGTAACTGCACTGATTATTTACACTATGAAATGTCACTCTTCAGCATTTTTGACGTCTTAAAAAAACACCTACCTATCACAAATGCTAAAATATCCAGTTGGAAAGCGATACTGCCAGCAGTTTTGATCATCCTCAGTGTGGAAAACCTTTTCTTTATGCTTCTCAGAAGAAATGTGACCCTGCCATTGTTTCTCACTATTACAGTTCTTCCCACACATCCAACAGTGAAAATCCACCTGTTTTATAAGAAATTTATAAGAAAAACAAAACATTGAGAATACAATAAGCACAGAACTGTTCTTAATACATTTTAAATGTTTTCTTTATGTTGGCCTATTGTTTAGCTCATCAGATACTCCTACTTAAACAATCACCTTTAGTTTATGAACTTCACTGTTTTTATAGGATTCAGAATACTGCTCTACAGTCTTAAAGTTTTCATTTAGTGTAGCCAGTATCATCTAAAGAAGCACCAAGAAAGTAGGAACAACAGTGTGTTACTGACCAGAGGGAAGGGAACAGGCACTTGAATTTAGAATTACGTCTATGATTACTTACTGTAACTTCGGCATAGTCAGTCGGCATGTGAATTTGCTTCCCATTTTCTTTATTTGCCTGAGCAGCTGTATCATCTCCTTTTTCTTGTTTTTGACTTTTTAGCCATATGTCATACAACTGCTCCAAGTCTTGAACTAATGAGAGCAGAAGCTAAAATAAGTAATTAGCAATTAAGGCAGGATTTTGAGAATACTAGATAAATAACTGAGTTTGCAAGCTTACTTCAGTTCCCATCTATGGTAAGAAGAAAAAAGGAAGGACACAGTATAGACAGTTACAGAGCTTAGAGATAAGAGCCAAGAGCAATATGAATCTCTGGCTACTTACCAAGACCCATTTCTGCCTATCTAGGGGAAAGGAAGATGTTACACATTTCTGAACAGACACCCAGAGTAAAGATAACAACTATGCCACCAGATAACAACTATGTCACGGTATATTAATATCTGTATTTCTAAATGCTAATACAAAGTATGCTACAACTTTGGTTGGATTTAGTTTGCTTACTTTCAGACAATAATAATATCATTTATGTCATGGCTTACTTATCGTTTTTGATTAATCCTGCCCTGCAACTCTCTAATGGGATAACAAATCAACAACTGAACATGCAGTCATTCCCAGTAAACACCCAAGGGCAAGAAGGAGGGCCAAGGGGACAACAGGGAATGCTTCCACAAATAGCTTGCCACCATATGCTAGCCACAGAATCCTTGTGTGTTCACATAGCAATATGGAGCGTAAGTACTAAACAACATTACTAATACACAGATCAATATTCTGCTTCTAACACCTTAAAAAATAAGATACAAACTACTGTATTGCTAAAATACACTGTGGGCCATGAATAGATAATATCATTCATTTTATTTGTTTTTGAATATCCAGCCTGGGTATATTCAAATTAAAAAAGAAGCTCCTGCAAGGCTTACTACAAAAGACTAAAGTGGATTAAAAACTTATTGAGGAAAAAGAATGAAAAGAGTTAGAGCATGCCTTTAAATGCCTACTTTAAAAAAACAAACAAACAAACAAAAAAACCTTACTGCTGTTCTCCTTCATATAGGTCCACATCTCTCTTTCCTCGGGACTGTGAGCAAATGAGCAGTTTCCATCATACTGACATTTCTTGCCTGAAGCAATATGATTGCACAACTGGAACATGAATTAAAAAAAAACTCCTTATGAATATAAAGAGTAAATGAATGATACCAGAAAATGCTTTTTAAGTCTTGGCTAGTGTTCTCCCCCCAGCTGACATTTATATCACCTGAAATGTAAAACTGTGTTTATTCTATTAAAAAAAACAAACAACCACTATTACTGTTGTCAGAAAGAGTAAACTGTTTGAAGCAAGTAACATGAGTAAGAATTTAGTTAAATCACTTTTTAAAGTGACTAACTGCCACTGATGAGAAAGGGCTTCAGTAGCAGAAAAGGACTGATCTCAGATGTTAAGACTTAGCACTGCAGAAACACTATTAGCACATCCCCACCAGCTCCCATGAGAATTTCTGCAAAACTGATGAAAAAAGCTCAGTTACTGGTATTCTCCAGTTACCCCATTTTCTTAACCAACAAGGTTAGTTTTAGGTTAACATACATCAAACTGCAGAGGCACTTGTTTCTTTGCTGGAAGAGGACGAATAGTCATCCATTTCTTACGTTCATTAGACATCACTAGCACCACACGGCGATCTTTGGTCCACCTAGTTAAAAATGGACGCATGCAATGAAAAAAAAAAGTATTACTAAGAAAAGACAGAGTGTGTGTAGACAGAAGTAGAACCAGGAAAGCCACGAATGTTTCTTCGTAAATCTCAATTAGGCAGGGAAAGCTTTAACTGAATTTTGCTGGAAACTCTACCATAACTTATTAATTAAAAAAGCAAATTGCCACTGTAGCATTTCTCATTACAAATTATTTACATACTTCAAAGAGATTTACTTTGTTGTGCTTCGATACACTTTTCGAGTTCCTTGTATGGCCTCTTTCCTTAGCAGTAACAAAGTTTCCCAAGTGAGGCTTTAAACAGCTACAAGAAGGCAAAATTTTCACTGTTCTGTCTTACTTACGGGTGTCTTGCCTTTGCACTGCAGTATTTTTTGTTTCTGTCTGGCTCATTAACTTGACCATTTCTCCAGCACTGGCCACAAACAAACTTAATCTTCAAATTAAGTGATCCATATTTCATTTGGTTCCCAAGGATCTTAAGCCAAAAAAATAACAACAACAATAAAAGTATTTTGTATCTGCAAAGAAATCCACACAATTATGAATTACCCCTACAATAGAAGTATACAATCTATGTCCTGAAGCAGATATTACACTACACGCCTTGCAATGGTTCAGCTTTAAATTTCATATTTAGACATTTCTTAAGGAATACCTTTTTATTTAACTTATTTCTGATTTAACTATATGTACACAGAAGTTGTGATAATATGAATACGATGTATAAACTAAATAGATAAAGGTCCTACACAAAAGACTATCAATGGCCCTATGGCAGCTGCCTTTGAAATGACAATTAGGTTTCATGTTTCACCTATGACAGAATAAGAAAAACAAAAAAGCAATTGCATTGAAGCAAAGCAGGCATTTTAAGCATAATTGCACCAAGAAAAGCTATACTGAAAGATCATTCGGGGAGAGTTAAAAGTGATTTCTGAAATACACTACATTATACAGACCCAGAAAAAGAATTACCAGAGTTGCTACAGAGTTAGTTTCATGGCAAAATTAAAATACCTGTGATCCATGGGTGCTAGCTTCCATGTTCTGCCAATATTTCTTTGATTCTTGAACAATAGCATCATGTGAAATGCCTGTAAAGGAAAGTAAAAAGTACTTACGACTATCCTAAAATTGCAGAAATGCCCAACCTGGAGTGATACTCAAGTCACAATGTTTTATTTTTATTTTTACATGTTTTACATACTTTTTTTTTAATGTATATATACACGTATACACACAAACTCGTAAGAATCTCACAGGGGCCTCCAAAATAGAAATACTGTATATATGATCACATTGAAAAGCTAACACAGAAGTGTTTTTTCTTAAATTACAGATTGCTCAAATAAGTTAAGATACATCTTTGAGTATTTATGTAAACATAATGTACTTATCCACTGAGAATCTATTTAGAAAACCTGGATTTTATTGGAGACCACCAAAAAATTATTCAAATTGCCAGCTGAAAGAAACTAGATTATCCCTGTCTTCTTTAAAGAGATCTTAAACAAGTCTTGTTAATTAGGTCTTGTTTCAGAAAGGCCATTCTTACAACTATTTCAGCTAAGGCTCCCATCGCAGCTACACAGCATGCTCACATACTATAACATTTGCTATCATTCCACACAAACACAGACTGCCATCTGTGTTTGGTTTGAGGGTTGGTCAAATACTTATTTCCTGACATAGCATTCCTTTACTTTCCATACCCTACATTCAGAAGAGGACCATCGTTCAAAGTGCAGAGACTAAGCTTTAATTGTCTGTGGGGAACCATCAGGACAGCACAAACATCCTTCCAAAAATAAAACACATCCTTCTGTGGCAAATTAAGGGTTTCTTGGAGAACCCTTACTTCAAAACAGAAATTACAGGAATTAAATATTTGCTGTCCCTGGCTATGTAGCTGCAGCAGGTAAGAACAGAAAATTAGTGTTTTATTTGCACACGTAGAGCTCTAAAGGTTCAGCCCAGGAGAGACCGAACAACAGTGATTTGCAAAGAAACAGTCACCTCTTGTATCTCTGACTTTGTTACTCCAAAAATTTTCAGGTGTGTGAGACATCCTGGCTTAGCACACCAGTACAAGATTCTAGGTAGAAAGCTGAAGCAATGAGGAACCCCTTTTTCAAAGGGACATTGAAGGACAAATCACAGACATAAAGGAGTAAAACTCCCAGCAACACTGTACCACTTTGGGATTGACCTATTTCCTTGGATTTGACTTGGATTCAAAAACTGTGCAACATTTTTGGTTTTATTTCAAGAAAAAAAAATCACATGAAAACGAACTGTTTTTGACAATTTTTATTACTAAAACCTTTCTGATTTTGAAAAGCTAGAAGGCTTACTCAATACATTGTATCAAATTTATACAACTGTTGATTGAATATTCTGTGTGAAAGATTTCAGCAGTTTGACAGTCGGTGCACTGATCCCAAATTATTTATTTCAGGAGGAAGTGAGACAAGGAAGAAGCAGGATTAAGATTAAGGTGAGCACTTTGCTGAATATACCTGTTTCCTTCTGCATTATCCAGACTTTAAGCTCTACCAGACTGTGAGCATAAAAGCATTTATCCTCTCTTAAGCAGCCATAATGCACCTCATGTCTGCACAGGTCAAGCTGACAACGAACTTGAAAAGGGCGGATTTTGGAATACTTCACCATAGTTTCTCGCAAAATGTGGACAAGGCACCTGTTTCAAGAAGAGTCAGTCTTAGACATGCCTTAAAATTACTTTTGTGTGTGGCAAAACAACATAAAATAACCATTCTTTATCACAGCTTATTCAATTGCCTTTTTAACATTTCTTACTTGAAATCAGAAAACAAGAAGCCTTCCCAAAAGGAAGTAGCACCTAATCATCATTTCTAGGTTGAGTAAACCAACATTATGAATTAGTGCTCTTGTAAAATCCAGAGGTTCCTCTTCTGCAAAACATTGCTGAACCCAATCCAACCGGATCATTGGTTTCCATAAGGCAAAGCACATCATGTTTACTTTCAAGTATATAGTCTAATCAAATTACAAACACAAAGTACTTATTCTTTGGTAGAGCATCATTAAAGAGTTGATGCACCAAAGTAAAAGCCTTGCTTTTAGAGCTTAGAGTGAAGCAGAGTAAAAGCAAAGCAATTAAAACACTCCCATTTGTGATTCCATTATATAAGAAATGAAATATATTTAATATCATAAACCTATTTAACACTAATACTGCTATAAAATCTTTCTTAGCTTTCAAGTAATAATGAAATACTGTCATACTACTTTTCATCAACTGAAATAATAGGCCTAAAAGTCTATTTCAGGTAATTAATTTCAAGTAATTAAAGTAAACCTATTCTTAACTGATTGGGTTAAAACTAATGTAAAATAAGCAAAATTGAGTAAGACTGAAGAAAGAGCAGACTTATGAAATCCTATATGAATTTAACATCACACATATAATTATAGCAATGCAGCTCAGCGGGTAGACGAGCTACTAACTGACAAAGCAATAGGATTCAAGTATGAGGGTAGACACCACTACTTTTGAATGCATTGATAAAGATAGAGCTCACTTCCAATTTAGTTATGTGAAACAATCCTTGTTCAGTAAGTTTGTCTTATCAATACCATCAAAGCACCACAGTTAATCAGCAAGGAAGATAAATTAATCAACAGGTAAAAAAATGAAACTCGATATTCAAAAATACCCTGAAATCTCTGTTTCTAATTTGAAAATTAAAGAGATGGTATTTCAGACATACTTGTTATCTTCAAAGTCATGCATCGCAGGGTGAGAGCAAGAAGATGAATTATCTTTGTTCCTTTTGCTTATTATTCTGGGTTTGTGATCAAAACATTTCTGGAATACAAAACAAGTAATTATAGAGTATATATTTTATATATTAAAAATATACCTCACCTTAAATATTTTATCATAGACTTCAACTAGTCTCTACTTTAGAGCTATTCAGATTATTACTCAATATATTTCAAAATATACAAGTTAGTCACAAACCAAAGCACTTCTTAACAGATAAATAGATGATCTATTATAATTTTTATTTTATTAGAAATAAGCAGCACCTCACAAAGAAACATAAATAATCCATGATGTTCTTGAAGAAGTCGGGACACAGTGAAGTTGATCTTTCCATTTCCTCCAAAAAGAGCTTCTCGACTAAAGGCTCCTTTGCGCTCCAGTGTCCATACATCTATCTCCTCTTGGCAATACGCAAACGTGCAGTGACCTGGATATCGGCATTCCTCTTCAGCAGCAACATCTAGAATAACACCACTGAATTTGACACTGCTCTTACATAACTCCTACTTTAAGTTCATCTGAAAATCTTTACTATCTCCATTGAAAATGTTAAATAAAGAAGTTATACCTGTTGTAAACAGGTCACTAAACTCTAACAGATAGTAGCAGAACCTCATACAGAATGACTTGATGAAAATTTAGAGCTCCTCAAAAAGACTGATGCACTATCCTCCGCTACTCTAAGACAACAATGCTGAGAGCCCAGAATACTTCTGTTTAAATACAGACAGATATTTGTTAATTAATATACTAGTCAACTTGCTCACACCATAAGCAGAAGTTCATAATGCACAAGTCTAACAAAAATGCTCTGCTGTTGTTTTTTTAATAGTAAGTGCTCAAAATACACTGTACAGAGCTGCAGGTGACTGGGTGGTGTACCAAGCCTGCCTAACAGCCAGACCAGTTTCTTTGCTAACCTACAAGAAGCTGAAAAAGCTGTCCTGCATGTCCCTCCCTGTCCAGAGCACATCTTTGTGAGAATACAACTCCTCATGAGAAGGTAGGTGCACCCTGAAAGACCTGCTGCAGTCAAGAAAGTGGGATCCACTTTTTTGGACTCTACTCCTCCCTTGTGCTGGCTTGCCAAACAGTAACACATACATACACCAAAGCTTTGGGGAAATATTAGAAATCAGAGGGGCACTACTCCTGTGCCTTTTCTTAGTAATCACTGTATGCATAATTCACAGGAAAAAGGCCCAAAGTGACACAGTAAAATGAAGCAAAAGTAAGAATATCACCTCATACTTCATACTCAGAAGAGAAGTTATTCATAATTAAGGACAGAAGTACATCTCATGTTTTTCTAAATAATCTTGTTAATTGTCAAAATATGGCTCCCCTCATGGCCTTTGAAAGTATAAATAGCCCAGTGAACCTTCTTCCCCACCTCCCATGAAGAACAAAAACTCATTCTATACTTCACTGTGAAAAAGCTAAAAGGCATTACTTTGAGCGTAGGCATTAACATTTTACTGTCTATAACAACACGTACCTTTACATATATAATATGGTCCTACATATTGTGTCTTTGTTGGTCTTGGACGTATTTTTTTCCATGATTTATCTTCAGAGTTTTTAATTCTGCCAATCAGAATATCCTTCTTACATTTATGTTCTAAATTGGGATGGTAAGCATAATCCAATAATTTAGGACCTGAAATGATCACAGAGAATTGCTTATATTCACATAAAGTGCAGCATACTTGTACCCACACACAGACGGCACATACAACCAAAAGCAAAGTACACAAACACACTATATTGAATTCTTACTTGCACCAGCAAGTCTGAAGAACCAAAACTCATTAACAACCACATTGAGCAGAATGAAATAAATAAATACTTACAAAACAGCCAGTCCTGGCAATAAAAAGCACAAGTTATTTGGGGAGGGGGTGCTGTGTTACAACCTTAGAAGTACTATGGGAGGATTTGCACAATGTACAAATCGCTACGTTTTTTCAGATTCCTTACCATGCGTTCCCAAAAAACTATTTTAAAACTTTATTTTTAAAGTTTGATTTAAAACTTTTTGTTTAAAACAACAAAAAGTTGCTTACTTACAAGAAGGCAATGCAGATGAACTCCAAGAATGCGTAAATGATCCAATTTAACCTCTATTTATTTATTTATATTAGAACAGCTACTATGTTCAGACACAAAACACTAGATAAGGAGTATACATGCCGAAAATAAAAATGCCCCTCCCAGAGCCTTGTGATTTTGGAAGCAAAGATGTGCCTACGTTTAAACTCTGTTTTTAGGATGATACCCAGGTGAAGATTGTATTACTTCTGAAAGAAAGAAATCAGGGAGTAAGTCTGAAGATTAGCAATGCTCAGTGAACTTTGCTATTTAAGAAACTACAAAAAAAGAGTGTGACCCATTTTCCCTGGGGAACCTGATGGCACAGCACAACTTCACTAGCAGGTAATATAAGGATGCAATACTTAAAGGCTTTGATAGAGATGCAAAGAAGAGAAGAAATAGATGTTTTTATATAAGAAGTCAAGATATAAACAAGTATTTCCCCCAATATTTTATAGCTCTGGCTTTTAACAGAGCATGTTCTGTGGCTTTTCAAATATGACTTGGATTTGACATGGATTTTTCTTGTAAAAATAATTTTAACCAAATAAAGGAGTTCCTAAAACTGCAATATTCATTCCACAAATGTCTCAATACAAGTCTCTATAAGATCGATTACTATGCTGTACTTTATTATTGACACCTGTAACTTGAAACAAAATGGTGTTTTTTTGTGTTTTTCTTAAGATTAGTCTTAATAAAAGCTATTGCTTCTAGAATACAGCTCTGTTTAACAGCAACAGCTCAGGCCTAGATTAGTTATATTAAAGCCCAGTACAGGTTAAGATCCTTTGAGTCAATACAGTGAAGTTAAGGTTTGGAAGCCTCATGATTATGATTTAGAATTAGTTTGGAGAAAACAAAACAAAAAAACAAAACAAAACAAAAAAAAATAAAAAATAAACAATAAAACAGATGGGATGTGAAGGTTACCAGGTACTTTGAACTGCAGTTCAATTCCCCATGGCCAATCAGAGAGGGTATTGCAAGTTTTTTTTTTTAGTCTTGAGCAAAGGTGTCATTCTTCACAGTACCCTGGGCATTGGGAGGAAAGTGAATACAGAATGTGAATGACCTTACACAGTAAACCTACAGGTTGGGGAAGGCATGTGATGATTTGTGGTGGTTTTAGGAATCAAGAACCTATTAGGACAAGAAATAAAGAAAAGAAGAAAGACAATAGAGTTCTTGAAACATTCTACCAGTTCCTTAATAATAAGATCATACTACAACCGCAAAAACAAGTTGGAATTGAACACTATTGGGAAGCCAAGAGTATTTTATGTACACTAATATTTTAAATGTATGCTTTAGACTACTTTAAAATGAACCCAATTGAGTCCCAAGGCCCCTTACCTTTTTTGACAAAACATAACTGGCAGGCCTGTCTTAGCTCGTGTGTGCCTTCTAATGGGTTTCTTCCGGCAAGTACTGAAGATACAGGTACATTAGCAGTTGCACTGCTAAAAACATTTGAAAACTCATTTCTAGCTTGACCTGCAATTCCCACGTAATTTTCAGACCCAAACAAACTACTAGGGCCATTTATCTGTTGGAAAAAAGTGTATTTTACTTGATCCATCTCATTTCATTTCTCTACATTTAAAATTTAACTTATTTAAATTATTATTCAAAGAATAAGAAAGATTGCACAAAAAAAATAATCAAGTACAAACTTAACTACATATCTAGGAAAGGGGACAGATTTCACAAAAGCCATACACACAGCAAACCAAGCATATAACAAGACCCAAGCAAGTACAGGGTGAACAGCAGCAGTTGCCAGGCTGTTGCTCCATCTTGGCCCATGAGGATGCAATCCTTCATGCCACCCTTCCACACACAGTCAGTGGCCAGCAGGGCCAGTATCTGCAGGAAATACATGGCATGACTATGATACAGAGACCAAATGGATTCTTAGACACAAGGCAGCCTCTGCTCTGTTCCTGTACTAAGACAGTTCTCCAGGACTCCTAACATTTGGCACCCACACCATACAGAGATTTTCTCTCTCTTTGGTTGGTTATTTTACACTTCAACTGTATTTTAAAATTATTTTTTTCCTGTGTTCAATTACTGCTGCTTTGAGCTACTGTAAAACGATTAGCATACAGTTCTGGTATGGAAAAAAGTGCCATTATTTTCTTAATTTTCATAGAATTTTCTTTTAAGGTCTATGTTGAGCCTGTGAGGCATTAAGATTTGAACTGATGTAAAAAAAAAAAATAATACTTACAAACAATGGGGAATTATTGCTGTTAAGAGTTGGTGTTCCATCTCTAGAAGCTGAACTTGAGAGATCTAAAGGAATAAAAGGAAGTTTCAGTTCCTCAAAGCATCCTATCCCAAAAATTATATATTATTCCTGCAAAGTATAAGCAAAGGTGCTTTTTTTTTTTTGGACAAACAGAGAAGTTTATTGTTTTCTATGGGGTTTTGTTTAGTTGGTTTGTTGGGTTTGTTTTTATTTTTCCCAATTATGCAAAAGCCCCGTTGTAAGCAACTCAGCTGACAAATTACTGGGCAATCATGTTCAATATAACCATCTAATTAATGTTAGCAGTAGTTTTGCAGACATGCTGAAGGAATATAAAGATACCCTTGCAGTACAAAAACAGTAGATAGATAAGCTATACCAGATTAGCAAAAATAAGGAGATGAAAGAGGGTTTAGAGAATTTTAAATTTTGCTTTGTACATTTGGCCTCGTTTTAAAGAGAGCATGCTCTGTAATACTGGTGATTAGAGACAAAACTTATTTCTTTTCTATTCCAGTTCACTGATTATTTCTTGCTATTTCACATGACTTTACTATATAATTACAGTACCTGGAGTCTGAATCCAAATCTGAAATATTGCTATATTTTCAGAGAACACAATTATACTAGACTTCTAGGATTCCTGTTTATCGTCAAATCATCAGAAATGGTTTAAGCTGTGAGTACATCTTTGTTAAAATAAATACCTAAGTAAATAAAGCCTGAAGTTAGCATGGTTCCTTCTTTATACTTTTTCACCTGAAACCACTAACTTCCACAACAAATTAAAAATGAAATGCACAGAGGGAGCTTAGAGCATACTTACGCAGACCCCAAGTAAACAGCAGCTTTATTTATAAAATCTTGTGTATAACCAATACTGATCATCAGTACTCTTAAATATGAGCACAGGCCAAATTTTATGGAAGTACTAAATATTAGTGAATAGTGGTGAAAATTTCTTTGTTAAAAAGGGAAGCCAGTTGTCTCATTCACAACTCTAACTCATCATAAGGTCAAATATTAAGACTCATTTCTTACCTCTTTTTGGGTCACTGATTGAAAAGGTGCTTAATGGTGAACAAAAATTTTCCAGTGAAGAAGCCAAAGGCTGTGAAAAGATTTCTGAAAGAGAAGGCGAAGGAACAAATCCTGTGCTAACTGGCAACGTCCCCAGCAGTGAGGCAGAGAAAGGAACACTGGGAGCTACACTTCCTGCAGGAATAGGTCCCCTGGCACCTGTAGTTTGCTGGATAAAAAGGAATTTAAAAAAGTGTTCACGCACATGAGGAAAAAAAAAAACTCTCAAGAACACAATCTGTAACAGTTTTTCTTTTAGTGAAGTTTCTACTAAGTTTTGGTAAACCTACAGCAAAACAACAATAAGAGGTACCCTTCAGTACTGTGCAGAACTAACAGGACACTTACAGAAGTGCAGAAATTACATCTCAGTGCCCTAATCAATAAATTCTCTATGAACCAAGCACTTTAATGGTTCAGTTAGCTGAATTTAATAATGGATTTGATTTTTTTTTGTGAACTAAAAATCAGAATTGAATTACCAAATTATGTTAGAAGCATAACACAATAGTGAAAAGGAAGAAGAGTCCAACCCACATGATTTCTTCTAAATAAAAAGAGAACATAATTCAAATTTCAGTACAGTAAGGAGTTAAGAGTTAGCTTTGAAACAAATCTTCAAGTTGAATCAAATGATATTGTGCTCTGTATAAGCCAATTCACCTTCTTCACCCAAGCAAAACCACACAACGTTGGTAAGCACATGACCAAGTTTGGGAGTTTCTTTCCCTGCCTCCCCAAGAAGCTCCCTCCTTGTCTACAGGTTGACTAAGCTGGTCTGCACAATTCAGGCAATGTCTGGTCCCACATGCCACTCAGGCTCTATACTACATGAGACCCACAGTCTGTCTTGAAGGACTGTATTTCCTCTTGGCTTTCACTATGGCAAACTTCTTAGTTTTTCTTAACAACCACAATCTATATTACCATTAACACACAAAACAAACCGCATAAAACTTTAAATAAAAAATGCTTGGCCTTATTTTAAGAGATCACACAAGACAAGTTCACTTCTGTAATCAACCTTATTTACAGCTGCATCCATAGCTGAATGAGAAATTTAAATCAAAACTAATTAAAGAATTGAACATGCCAGAGCCTCATTTAATACTGTGATCCTAAGGGCTCCAAATGACTGTCAGAGCCAGAACCCAGAGTCAGTAACCTTGCTAATAAGTTTAGCCATCTCTGGTCATCAGTTAGAGCTTTCATTCTGACTGACAGCTGAGGAACTCTGTATGCTTCTTATTTTGTTATAACACTCTAGAATGACAGTGTAATGAAAAACAACTCTTCAAATGCCTAAATTTCTGTAATATCTTTAAGAAATATAAAAGGTCAGCCTCATGATGATCTAGCTATTTCTGGTCACGCAGGACACAATACTGGGCAAAGCTCCGATTACACAGGTTCTAGTGGATGCACTAGCAGACCACAGCATAAGCACCACTGTCCTGCAAAGCTATCAGCATATGCTTAATTTGACTTTCTAAAGGCCCAGGGTGGGCGCTTCAACAACCTCCAGTTCACTGAGGACTCATTTGCAACAAATACACATCTGCCAGATTTCAAATGCCTGCCTCACTTTCCATACTAATAGAATTAGTATCCCTCCCCACAGTGGTAGTACTGGTAGAAATATTTCTCAAAGTAGCAACCCTCCACGGCAACCTCACTTAAGTTTTCCAACACATAAAACCAATGTGATTGTCCTCAGAGCCCCGCAGGGTCCTGATGTTATATTTTCAGACACATCTGAAGGAAGCACATCTGAGAGACTCAAGTTGACTGTACACAAATACAGCTCGATGTAACCGGGAAAGTTAATTCACATTTCATTACCTGCCCACTTTGAAAAACAAAACAAACACTAAAAAGAGGAAAAAAAAAAAAAAAAACAAAAAAAAACAACACACAAGATGTCACTCAAAAGAACAGTATTTTGAAAAGAAAGAAACAAAAAGTCTTACCATTACACTTTCATCTGGATCAGGCACAGAATCAAGTAATTCGTCAAGTTCTTCCCCAATAATTATATCTCCATCTCCACAATCTAAACATGCTTCTGGCATAGAGAATGAAACATTTCCTCCATTTGCCAACACTGCAGAAGGCAAAGAAACCTTTTCCACTTGAAGAGACATAACAGAAGATAAGGATGACAGGGGTACTGATGCCACTTTAGACAATTCAGAAACAAAGACTGATGAAGAAGCAGCAGAAACCATTTCTTGCTTCTGGTCAGATAAATCTGAAACAGATAACACAGGAATGAGTGCAACTTTTAGTCAGAAATGTAAAAATATCTCCCATAACGTTTATCATGCTGACATGGGGTGGTGGGGGTAGAGAAACGTGAAGAATGTTTAAGCAAATAAATGTATTCAGTTTCCTCTAACTTCCAGTTGACATGTACCTCTATCTCAGTGCTTATATACTTCTCAAACTAAAAGACAGCAAAAGTTACAGACTTGATACTTTACTAAATCTTTGGCATATTCTCACTTTCCTATTTTTCCAAGTTAGAGAGATCTGCAAGACAATCGCATTAATGGCAATTAGTCATATCAAGATGGGGAATGCCACTGGAGATTGGATCAGCCACTCCAATATGTAGTTTTATAGAGAAACAGATCAGACTTTTTGTCACAGGTCTTTCAAATGACAAGTTACATTTTCTTATGAAGAAGTTTCTTAACAAATACAAGTAGGTACACATGATAAATCTAGTTTCCTAGCATTAATACTGGAACACAAGACTCACCGAACTCAATATCTTCTACAGAAGAAGAAGAACTCTGCAAGTGAGAAAAAAAATACCTCTCAGCACTTTGCACAAGAGCCGTTAAAATTGTTCAAACCTGTTTCACAGACTAAGAAGGTAAGCCCTCACATTTAGGCTTAGGAATTTAAAGACCAAACATTTTTTCAGATAAAGTATCCATTTGCAGACTGAAATACAACCACTGTAGCACTAAAAATCTGTAAGCAACCAACAATAGTGAGACTGATACTTGATATAAGTCCAAATTGCAACTTAAATGTGCTGTTCCTTTATTTCCTCATTCTACTCAAAATCCTCTGTTTACAACTAAGTTGTCTATATTCACCTGAAAAGAAGTCTGTAAGGAAGATGAAGAACTCTTCTTCATTAGTGCTACTCAGATACATTAGAAATATGAAGATATATTTAAGTTCAAATGCAAGGTCAAGTTTTGGCAAGTTAAAGGTCTAGCACCCTTCACTTGAATTACTCTCAGTAATATAAAATAAATAAACAAACAAACCACATTAACTATGCCATTGTCTCAAGGCATTAAATATATTCCCTACATTGGATCTAAAGCTCTAGCTAACATTTATTCTATGGAGATAACTTGAACAATCTCACGCCCTAATTTGCAATAAGCATATAGCAAAATCAAACACAAAGACTGATGGAACCCTGAAGTCCAAAATACCAGCACCTTAAATAAAATGTGAATTGCGCAATTTTTACTTCATCATTGTGAAATTATGAAAGCCATTCCCCATAGTTTAAAGTCAACTTTCACTTGAAATGTGAAAACTTACCAGATTTAATATATCACTAGAAACTGAATTTGAAGAGGGTGGCTGCAATGGAAAGATACCTCCATTAGGTACAAAACTGAGATCAAGAGAGAGAAAGCAATGAATTTTTTAAAACAGTAGAAATTTGTAAGAGTTACAATGAAGTCTTACCTTTGCTCTTACATATGCTTTCCTTATTTTTAACCCTAATTTTTGAGCTAGCTCTTGAGTCAGTTTAATCACACTTTCATCCTAAAGGAAATAAATAAAAATTCATAATGTATATCTATTAACAATTGGTCAGAGACATCTGTTTGCATCTCAAATAATCTATATTCTGAAAGATCTCTGTATGCTGGATGTCTCTTAATGCATACTTGTTCTTTCACAAGCACATAGGACTACAAGCTGCACTGAAAAATACAGAAGCTATCCTTAAGCAAAATTATTCTAATGTCTAGAAGTAAAAAAGAAAGAAAAAAGACCAGAAAATAGAAGAGAAAGCACTTGTCTATCTGAATCAAAAATAACAAAGATTTTCCAAAACCAGAGACAGTGAGAAGTGTGTGTGTTTTCTCTCAATACTTTTGATGTACAGAGAACAAAAAAAATTAACTCAATAATCTGTCCTAAGTCTGTTTTGAGCACACCATGTAAGTTTCGATCAGCATTTTAGATCAAATCAGGAATGCAGTTCTGAAGTGAATCTCTTAATCATCCTCACTCACTGCATTTTAGCTTGCATTATGAATGGTCTCAGAGAGCCAAATTAGATTCATTTAAGATGAAACTAAATGGAAAGAAGTGCTGCAGGAGCATACTTGATGCACTCCAACTCTTAAAAAAAAAAAAAAAAAAAAAAGCATGGAAATCAGATCCTCAGTATCATCATTCCAGTCTACAGATCCTCTCCTGTTATACCAGACACTGCTTGCTAATACAGACATAGCCTAAACTTAGAGGTGCATATTAAGGGATTTAGATGGAGGACAATGCACAGGTAAGAACTACATTACTAAATTCATGAAAACCTAAAAAACAGCTATCACAGGAATAAATGCTACACTTTATGGGTTCTTTTTAATGTTTAGAGTATAACTACTAGAGAATTTTAAACAACAGTTAAATGGTTCTAGTGTTTACTGCAAAAGCTTATAGCAGTTCATACATATGGAAAAGTTAGTATTTCTTTTGCTGAAAGTTAATGTAACAAACTGAATTTGAAGCTTGTAGTATCTGCTGTCAGCCTTAACATCCACAATTTAAAAAAAAAAAGAAGAAGAAGAAATACATATTATTGCGTTTAAAACAAAACTGTACTGGTCTTGATGTAAGTACAGGTTTTCTGTACTAATTTATTTAAAATATCATAAACAGTATAATTTGCCTACCTGCGGCACAGCAAGAGAACATTTTGCTACAGCATCATAAGCCTTCTTATACCTTCCCAGTTCGTTCAAAGCTTTTGCTTTCCGATACAGAGCTCTGAAATTGTTTTCATTCAACCTTAATGCTATCTCACAGTCTTCTAGAACCTTTTCATGAAGTCCCTACGATGGATAAAAGGAAAAAAAGGAACTAATCAGATCAGTTTTTATTGTTAGAAGATAGCATATAAACTGTATTAAATTAAGCTATTGAAACACTATAAAACATTCATATATGCTGCAGTGGGTGAATGTTTGGCGAATTCTCTTAAGCCACCAACCAACATAACCCTGCTTCTTTTTAGCTATCTTTCACATAAAATCCATTTAGTGTTACGTAGACAATTTAGCTGTTTCACATCTTATTCCACAGAGGAAGCGGCAGTCTCAAATGCAATCCGCCATATAAATGGACAAAAATACTCTTCCACCAACTTTCAAGTTCAGTATGACTCTTTTTGGTTAAATTCTAATATTAGTAGCTAAAATATCTAGGTTATTATACTTGTAAAAAGATGAGATTAAAGAGTATGCCAAAATGATTATTTGAAATACTCCAATTCTCAAACCAAGAGCTTTTCACTATTAAGCTTTCCATACCTTCATTTCTGTTCTCAAGAAATCACACAGTTTAAGTAGAAGCTTACCATATTTGAAAAACATGCTATCCTGTTTACATGTAACTTCTCTAAAATATCATCAGAAACGTGTATTTCTTCAGAATTTGCATAATCTGCTATGTTTATAGCTTCTGTATAGTGACTCAGTGATCCTCTCCAATCGCCTTCTCGATATACATCGTTCCCTTCATTAAAAAGATTTCTAACAAGTTCTCGTATAAATAACTGTAACAAAGAAGAGAAACACACAAAATAAATACTGTTTGTGAATCTTCCATATTTCCAAATATATATTTAAATAGAAAATTTATATTTGTAAATTAATAGAACCAAAATCAAATTAAAACTTTGTCTATTTTTCTTCGCATTTTTTTCCAGTCTCTAATACTCAACACAACAATACACAGAAACAAAAGAGGATGAGCTACTTATAAAATAATTATTTTGTACATGTAACTTCTAAGACATATCTACATGTTCCCTACATTCTTTTAGCAAACAGCAGCCCCAGCAACTGGCAAACAAATATTACACAAAGGCTGCTTTTGTAAAACAAATGATTTTTTCAGTCTAAAATGTGAACGATTACTTTCTTAAGCAATGTGTTCTCAAAGCCAGTGAAACAACCTTTTCTTTGATAAAAATGCTAGAAAGATGAATGTGAAAGTGAATGTGAAAGTCCAAAAATTATGCAAAATAGTAACACATATAAGAATAAAATGTGTCATGAAGACATATATGCCTGAAGTCCTTTTACCTCACTTTTACTGTGCTACCCTAAAGTTTACCCAGAAGAGCACATTACTTTATCCAATGAATGCCCCAAATTCATCCCTACCGCTAGCAGGGCTAGTAGGGAAAGAGTTAATCTGAGCTGCTCTGTGAGCAACTTCCAGATATCCAAATATCTGAATACTTCTATCACAGGTAGTCCTACATATAAGTAGTCCTCCCGCTCCCATATTCAGACACAGTAAATTAACATTCATACTCTATTACTTAAATGATGATTGAAAACAACAATAAATATAATAAGATAACCCCATGTCAAAAAAACACTTCTGGAAATGCAAAAGTAGTTTCATTACCTCATATTGTTCTTGTGTCCCTGGATAGGGCAAAGTAGATCTAGAAAAAGAAATTACAAAATTTACTTATGGTACACATTGCTGAAAAGATTATGAAAAGCAGTCTCACTTGCTGCAACAGGCTAAAACACCAAATGCTTTCTACTGCCTGCACTGAACAAGGCAGGAGAGCTGCAGAGTAGATTTGATTAAATGGCTATGTTTTAGAATTACGGAGTCATTTTAATTTGAAGTTACATGGCCAGCCCTAATTCTGCTATTCAAAACGTATCAAGATTTTGAATGCTGGATTTAATGTTTCAGTGTCGTTTGTTTAAAAACAATTCCCTTCTTCCTCTTTTTCAACATGCAAAAACATTTCATATATATGAGAACTGCAAATCTTTCTGTAAGCATTATAAAATTACAAATTATCTGTTAAAAGAACATGTCAGTTTTAATTAAGTCATACCAGTAACACTTAAGGAATTTTAAAAGTTCTTTTGCATGACACACTACAAAGATTTTCTCCAGCACCAAGCGTGTATTTACTTACAAACTTTTGGAAAGGAAAAACAGGAATGCCATCTCTTCCCATACAGGTTATCTGGGAACCACTTTCTAGATACTTTTTTTAAGTGCAGTTTCCTTTTTTTTCCCCCCCATGTCTTATAAGAGCAGCGAACTAATGTGAAATTTCACAGTCAGTTCAAGCTAGTCAGGATCTCCTAGAGGAGAACTTGGCACTGACCCAAGTGAAAATTAACTACTGCTAAGCTTTTTTATTAAGTTAAACTTTAGCTCCAGAGAGCAGAAACATTGAGGCAGCAGTGAGCAAACTCAGCCCTGTCAGTAGCAACCTAGTCTTAGGTGCAAACGTCCATACAGGTAAGGTGGATTTTATCCACCCATGAAAAACGTCAGTGCTGATTTTTCCTCAAAGGCTGAAAGGGAACACCCTCCCACCTCCAGTCTGCTCTGCTTAGGAACAAAGCGGGGTGCTGTCTGCTCTTTAAGTCTGCTCTCCACTTCCACGTTGATGCTAGCAAATATTCTGAGGAGAAATGCAGGTTCTCTATCTTCCTCCCCTGGTACTGTTTAAAAGGACTTCTCCATCCATCTTGTATGTAAGGGTGTATAAGCATGTATAAGAATAAAAACACAGAACCATACTCTATAAACTGAAGTCCTTTCTTAATGTCCTGTTGTCTAGTGCTTCTCTCTTCCGACACATTGGACATGTTATCCTGAACATCCACTTTTTGGATATGCAACTCCTCAAAAAGGAAAGAAGAAAAACGGCTGTTAGCATGCAGCAGTTGGCATGTGGGCCCCAAGGACCCAATCTCACAGCAACAGCAAGTTGATCACGCACTGGCAGCACCGTGCCTGCAGAAAACACCAAGTATGCAGAGCCCCAAAAGCAACACTCTCTCTGCCAGCACCTGCTTCTCCTGAAAACCCCTCTCCAACTTCTATTTAGCACTGCTTTTCTGCTTATTTACTCAAGATGATACAGTCATGCTAGTGAAACCAAACCAAACCGCACGCACAGCTCGCATGCACTGCTGCTGAACCAAGCTGATGGGGAATGTTTCCACCTTGTGCCCCTTAATAGCTTTACACTTGCTTTATTTGTTGAAGTGGAAATAAACTCAAGAGCCCAGTATATTTATTAATAAAACCCAAGCTGGTCAGAAAACTACTATAACATCTAATTCGAGTCTCTCATCGCCAGCCAAGCACCAAGGTGTACTCAGAAACCACACAAACGGGCACCAGCGGCCAACAGCTGCCAGTCTACTGAAACCTGCACCAGCAGCACAGAGCTCTGGCTTCATCTCAAAAGCCAAACTGGGTCAATTCCACATTGTCAACTTCACAATCCCAGTCAACTAGTCTGAGTCATTGATTTTTTCCCCCCCATGTCTTTCATTTAATGCATTTATAACTATTCAAGTTAAACAGGCTAAAATGGTTGGTATAACCTCAACATAAGGCTACTTGGAGTATCATTTCATGGTTGCCTACAGTTGTCCCTAATCGCAATGTAAAAATACAATGTATTTATTTTAAACAAAAAGATCATCAGGGCCAGGTTTTATTCTGGAAATCCAGAATTCTGGAAAAAAAAATAGCTTGAAAAAAAAGCTAATTTGCTTCACAAAAACATGTGATGTAGGAATTTACAGTAAACAATACTAAACTATAAATACTAAGCTACATGCAGCACGCTTCTGTTAGTCTTGAAACTAAGCTAAAACCACCAAAAAAATGCATTTTGCGTTGGGTTGCCATGTCACATTTTGTGTTACCAACTCATATCAATGATGAAGGAATGAAAAAGTAAAACATCAAAACAACCCCCAGCTAACTCAACAAATTCCCAACCAAGACCAGCAATCTGCCAGTAAGACACCTTACTTTGCCTGACTGATCTAGAATAATAACGTTTACAAACATTTCTCAAGGATTTTAAACAAACATATGAGAGCTCTCAAGAGTCTGTCCCATGACAACACATACCTAAAACCACCATTAAAAAAAAAAAAAAGAGGGATTTTCTTAAGGTCACTGAGCAAATTAACGGAAGCACTGCAAGGGCTCCATTTCACCCAGCTTCCCACTGCGTCCTCTACCACCAGCAAGTTAAAATTCATAAATAAAAAGTCAGTCTCTGCAGATAACTAGCAGCTACAACAGTTCATGGACATGAATTGTTCAGATATTGCTTGTTTTGACATACAAATAACACTCAGTAATCTATTCCCAAGAGTGGAAATAACCATCAACGCTTTTGTAACTGTTTTTCACATTATTTCATGCATCCTTTTTTCTTTATCAGGTTATTAATACATACCACTTCTGCCATATATACAAAGGACGTTTATTATGAGAAATGTTTTACTGGCTAACAATAGCATATCTATGAAGAAATATAAATATAAATGCCAAAAGGAAATTTATTGGCCATTTGAATACTTTATTTACTCACCCATGGTTTAGCACTGAGAATTCAAACAAGGCTAACAAGACTCAGAAACCCTCATGCTAACCAAACAAGCAGCAGCATCAGCATACACTTATCCACAAAAATAAGGAAGCTAAATAAAGCATTTTTTCTCCCTGAATTAACAACTGATAAGGTTGTTAATAAGGTTGTGTTACTTTGTCAACACAAGTCTCTTGTATATGTTAAGATCCGGGCAAGCATAAAATTAGCTTTGCTCTACTAATTCTAATCAACCTCAACACTCCACCAACTTGCAAAGTGGTGAAGTCCGGCATAGTAACAACTGCATTTATTTACCACCTGTAGCAAAAAATATTAAAGAATAACTCACATATTGATGCTGGAATTTCTCCGTAACAATAAAGTTAATGGAACTGTTACAAATTTGCATCACAGATAAAAGAATGCCAGCAAGTGACGAACATATAAGAGTGGCATAATTTATTATTCAAAGGAGTTTTCTGTTTCTTCCTCCTAACTCATCTGTATCCATAAGACATTCAGGTAAAAATTATCCTTCTGTAGTATACTTGGGCAGTCACTTTATCCCAATATTTGATTTTGCAGCGGATTTAAAGTTGTCTCACATAATGCCTCCAACAGTATCTCTCCCATCCGAATTATTCTTACATCCTCTTGTGCAACCAGAAACACATCAGCCTCGGTTATACACAGCAAATAATGGTGCCTTGACTTTCAGTCATCCATTCACTTTCAAAATACAGAAAAATCACCTGTAACAGCTCTTCTCCTTCATCTGAAGGGACAGAATTTAAAACAAATATGCATATGTATATATATATTTTTCAAAGTTAAAATGCTGCCCTGTTTCTTGTAACTACTATTAGAAAAACACAGCCCATATGGTGGCTTTACGCTGTGTACAAGCCATTGACAGAGACAAGCTACAGGAGAGACGTAGTGTGGGATGTTAAAAAAAACAAACAAACAAACAAAAAAAAACAACACTAATGTACCAGTAATTAAGATTATAGGCAGAACTGAGTGTTGCACGGAATGTTGTATTTCTTCAACTGCTGCTAGTGACCAATCCAAGCTCCATTTACTAAACCTAGGACAAAAAAAAACATCTGCCTAAACCCAAAGAATCATAGAATCATAGAATATCCTGAGTTGGAAGGGACCCTTAAGGATCATCAAGTCCAACTCTTGACACCGCACAGGTCTACCCAAAAGTTCAGACCATGTGACTAAGTGCACAGTCCAATCTCTTCTTAAATTCAGTCAGGCTCGGTGCAGTGACCACTTCCCTAAGAACAATTATCACTGTTAAATCTTTATCACAGGCTTCATCTCAATCACATTACACAGAGACAAAGTGACAGAAAATACAGTGCCAGCAGTCAATGTCACCTTTTCAGACAGACACCAGCCCAGTTACACAAACAGGAGATATGGAGGAAAACACGTTTGTGCCAGCTCTGGCAGACAGGAAAACCAACATGTCTGTATTGTACAAAGCCATTCACACCTCTTACTGGTTCTTTGCTTTCCTTCCAGCAGGACAATTTTCTTGTTTTCTAAACTTTGTCACTTCTGCAGCATTCAGGTAAGTTTTAAAGGACGTTCTCAACATATAGGATGTGCCTGGGCTAATTCTTTAGGCACTGAGGATTTGAATATAATCAATGCTACAATCAGTGCTAGATCATCTTGTACTGTAAAATTTATCTTTAAAAGCAAATTAATCAATTCACAGAGAATTCAGTGTTTCTACAGAAGGAAGGCAGGCTCTGGGCATTGTGAAGGGGAAGGTCACAGTGCCCAGCCTTTGCTAAATCTCAAGTCACCAGTTAAGCAATCACCACCAGTTAAGGTCCAACACGGTGCTTTACAAAGATCCTAACATCAAGAGATTGAACAGGAACAGTAAAGCCCGTGAGCGGGCATTATGAAGAACAGAAATGATCGCACTGGAGACAAACCCAGGGGATGGCCAACCAACCTGCTGTGCCCAGGAGTTCCCCCAGTTGGGAGCTCGGTTCCAAAGGGCAGTGAGCTGGAGAGGATGGAGCCTCCCTCCTACCGCATCCAGCTGTGTGGACAACTCATTGACAGGCAAACAGGGCACAGAGCATTCCCTCTGTTCTTAACGCCCAACATTACTTGGGGACCAGAACTACTACGCAGGGTGTCAGTGGCCAAATAATTGTTACAGTTCCTTCCTCTGTGTGCATGTATGTGAGCGTTGTTTTTTTAATAGATGTGGGTTTTTTTGTTTGTTTGTTTTTAAGATAATGGAAGCATATCCTCTTGCCATGCACCACTGAGTTCACTATTAATGCAATTACTGGGTTACAAGAATGTTAAATTAGATGTTTCCACAGTACAAACCACATTGAAAATTTCATTGTGATTGCTGCTGGTCTATCTGTACTGGACTCACTGTTACAGCTGAATTATAAACCTTGACAGGGTGCAGGTCTAATGAAAATCACACCGAGCTAAGACCCCCTTTTGTATTATAGCATCCACCTTCTGCCCCTTTATATGTCACAGGCAGGAAAGAAGTTATAAAAAGGCAACAGACTAAAAAAATTAACTCAGCCAAAAGTGAATCTATCATCTACACCTTCATACGTTAAAGCTTTATTCAGCAATCAGAAGTTGTCAAACCAGAAGTCTGGTTGTAAAATTAAAATGTTAACAGTTCACCACTGTTTACATATAGGAAAACCATACTCCTGAAGAAGAAAGTTGTATTCTGGGCCCAATGGTAAAGGGAATACTGCAAAGTGGACAGGGAAGACTGAAGGGCACACAAGTAACTGACTGAAAGGCAGCCAAGCCAGTACAGATCCCTTCCTCCCATGATAAGTTGAAGCCTGTTTCTGTCACTATGCCCAGCACCTCTGAGCAGGGCAGCGAGCGCAGCATGTTTGGGTGTTAGGATCTAAACAGAGCTGTAAATACACAACTCCACATCCGGGAGCACATACCGTACCCTACCTGCTTCCCAGAGAGTCAGAGACAAAACCACCTCAGCAAGGGCCAGGCTGGACATCGGGCACCTGCCCCAGGGAGATGAACACAGCCCAATGCAGGCTCCTCAAAGCCATCTCATCACTCATCCTGCTGCCCCGCTGTTTAACCAGGTCATTGCAGATCACAAAGCGCAGCCCTTTCCCGAGAGCCTGAACCGCTTAGCATTCTTGGGTTGGCAACACGATGAGGAAGGGGAAGCAGAGAGCTTGACACAAAGGGCTTTTAGAAGGATCTTCCTGGGGCAGCGCGGGCACAAATGAGCTCAGCGCCTCGGCCACGCACCGCTGGGCATTGCCCCGGGCAGATCAGGGTAACGGGCAGGGGGAGGGGAGGGAGCAGCGCAGAACACGCGGGTTTTGTTACTTCTGGGCTCCCACTCCGCAGGTACCAGAGCTGCACAGCCAGCTCCCACGTTGGAAGCACCCCTTGACACGCGGCTCGGCCTCGGGCTTGGTTTCTTCCTGCAGGAGCAGATTCAGCTCCAGCTGCACGGCACCGTCTCCGTACCGCGAACGGAGCAGAGCGCGCCGCAAGCTGAACCCCGACTCACCCCACGTTACTCACACGGGCACCTCCCTGCACCCCCACACCCGGTACCCCAACGGCAACGCCCGCCCGCCGTGCCCACAGCTCGCTGCACCTTCCCGAGCCGCGGGAGCTCCGGGGGCGAACAAAGGAGCCGCATAAGGCCGCCTCACCCGCCCCCCCATCGGCGGCCGGGGCCGCGCGTCACGCTCCGCGCACAAATCGCGCCGAGCACCGGACCCAGCCCGGGACCCGGGCAGCCGCAGCGCCTCCTCGGGCCGGGACGCGCGGGCACCAGGCCCAACCCCACCGAGCAGCTGGGCCCCGCGGGGCTGCCTCCGCCCCCTACAGCCTGCCCGCGCCCCGCTAACCCCGCGGGCCCAGCGTCCCCCGCTCTCCCACGGGCGCACCGGGCCCGGCACCCCCCCGCCACATTTGTTACCAGCGGACGAGGAGCCAAGCGTCGAAGCCCATCCCGTGCCGCCCCCCAGACCCTACCTGTGGCTGTGGCTGCGACTGCCCGCGGCCCCCACGGCGGCGACAACGACGGCTCCGCCTCCCGCGGCTGCGGCTCCGCCTCCCCCGGTCTGGCCCGGCCCCACCGCGCGCGCGCGCGCGCGCCCCCTGCCGCCCGGAGGCCGCCGATTGGCCGCAGCGCCCAGCACCGCCCGCTCCCCCATTGGCTCGTCGCTCTTGTTTGTGAAACTCGCCCTCCTGATTGGTGACGGCGCGGGGGGGCTTTGGCGCTGATTGACTGGGTTCCTGGAAGCCCCGCCTCTTTTTTTTGCCGCTGCGCGCAGCTCGCCCTACCGCCAGGGCCCGCCGGGGAGGGTGGGTGGCGCCTAGTCGGCTCTCCCGGAAGCAGCGTGACGTAGCAGCCTGCCCGCGGCGCCTCCCGGGAGTGCTGGCCGACGGTGACGTCACCCCCCTTCTGCGCGCTCCTTCTACGCATGCTCGGGGCGGGGGCGCCTGAGGGAACCGTGGGGGAGGCCTGAGGGGAGGAGCGAAAGGTGAAGGGCGGCGTGAGGGTGCGGTCCGTGTTTATGGAAACTTTCTTTTTTTTTTTTTTTTTTTTTTTTCTCCGAATAATAAAATCCGAGTAAACCGAACCGTTGCATTGTCGTTACTCGCGAGCACTCACCGCCTCTGCCTTGGGATCTGACGGTGGGCCGGGGCTCCGTGTGTGCGTCCCGGTACCGGGAGGTTGCGCGGGCCCCTTGCCGGGGCGGCCCCGCTAACACCGGGTGTTGGAGGGCGCCCCGGTGCCGGCACGTGTCCGTGCAGTAGAGCCCTGCAGAGCAAAACGTCCCGGGCCTTCGCCTAGTGCACCGGGAAGTGGTGTCTCGGGCGCAGTCAGGCCCCTGGCAGATGCCTTCGGCTCGGCAGCATTAATCAGCTCTGATCTAATTACTGCTGAAAGGCCGAGCATAAATTGCTGAGCGTGGCTTTGAGGCCTTTCTAAGCCGCGGTAGTTGAATTGCCTCCGGATAACCTGGCTGATGTGAGCTTGTGATTCAAGGTTAACCTGATGCAAGGTTGCAATTCCTTTAACTAAGTGTGAGAATTTAATTGCAGCAGTTTGCCATGAAAGAGTTAAGCATATAAGATTAAGTTTAAAAGTCCTCTAAAACTGAATGAAAAATCGGGTTGTTGCTCACTGCAGAAACTAAAGGAAGGTGAGAGGGGGAAAAAAAGCATGCCCAGGACAATGGTTGTACTCATGGATAATAAACCATGAGCTGGACCATGAAAATGGTGAAAGAAGGCTTAGCCGATTCCACATTATAACTGTATGAACACTGAGCAGCTTTAAGCAAGCAATACAATCGTTCTCATCCAGAACAACAAACCGAAGATCAGGTAAAATCTTTCAGCTGATAGAAGCATGTTAAAAATATTGGTCCTAGTTGTTAATGCTTTCTATGTATGGGTATTGCATAAATCATGTTGTACACATCACTCACTGGTAAAAGATGCCTTGCTGAGAATTTCACCCATGGGCTGACCAATTTGGGAGAGTTTCAGGTGTAGGATGTGATTAAGGAGACATTGGGGAGGCAAGGACAATATTAAGGAGGTATTGGGGAGACATTGGGGAGGCAAGGACAATCCCCAGACACGGACTGTATATCTCGAAACAAGACACTGGAACTCATGATAAGGAAGCGGCAGACGGACAGAGGAACAAATGTAAGGACTATAAATCTCAAAACTGGACATTGGAATTCATTATAAAGATACAACAAACGGAAGAATTAGCAACTACCAGCTCTTGCAATTAAGAAACCTGCCAACTCAGCAGATTCCTGGCCAAAGGTGAAAAGTACACTGTGAGGAAGACTCGGGGTCTTCCTCCCAAAGACCCCTGCCCACAATTCTTGGGAGGCTCTACGCAGGCGCAAGGTGCCAAAAGGCTAATTAGCATGAGAAGCTAGGGAAGGCGGGGATAGGTAATGCATATGTATAGGCGCTTGTAGAATATTGATAGATTGATTGTATAAATTCAAGACTGCTTTCCACTTTGGGTATGCACGATAGGTGGAGAGATCCCCCGTGCATCCAGCGCTGCAATAAAGAATATACCACTTAAGGAAATTTCGGCTTCGATCTTTGAATCAGATGGACTGCAGAAGTGAGCCTGAAAATTGTGGGATGATGTTAAAGTACAGAAAACGCTGTAAGAACACCCTATGTATCAAACACTTAGGAAGCAAAACAGATTTTATGCTAGAATTATTATGTTGTTGAACAAGCTACATTATTTATTTATTTATTAAAAACAAATTGTACCCTATAAGCAGCTCCAGCAACACAGCAGTGGCACTCTGTGAGAGTGGGAGCTTTGGAGTCGTGTTTTCGTGTTATGTACCGGATGTGCAAAATATCAGGAGAATGTGGCAAGGCATTGACGCAAAACCAAGCTTTTGAGGAAATAATATATTTTGCTTTTATATAAATTGGAAGTAGATAACAATTATTTTAATTTGTTTAAATTAATTTTATGGTATAGTAACTCAGAGGAACAGAATAGTAGTTACACTTCAACCATCTTGAACTGACTTATTGTCACAGGTTAACAAGTGATAATTACTCCTGTTACATAACCTGATTATCTTTCACTTTAAAATACTCTTTGTGGAAGCCTACATAAACTTACCAGCCTAATTATTTTTTGACAATTTCAACTGCTTATGTAGTTATACTGACATGTAAGGGGAACCTGGTTATTGTTGCTTATGAGAGAATTATTCCAGGAGAGAGAGAGATTAAATACCCTTTAAAAGGAATTTGGAAACACTGCATTTCTGTATCAAGAAGGAAAGACCCTTGTACCTTGCTAGAACATCACTGGAGTTGCTTTCTTGGAGAATTAATCTTTTGTCATCTTAAAACCTGTTAAAAGAGATGTTTCATCGCTATACGTACTGATGATTTTGAACAAACAATCTAGGTTAATTATTTGACAAAGAGGAAAAACTCAATGTAGCTGGAAGTTGTAGAGCTTTTTTGCACTTTGGAGAAAATTGTTATTCTTTGATTGTTCCTAACCACTGTAGTAGAATTGTTACTCAGAAGTGCATATTTTAGTTGCTTTTATAAGACTGACCGAGAACCAATCTACAGACTGAAAAACGTGTAATTGTAGATTTTTTAGTAGTAGTTAGTAGACCAGAAGAACACACATACTCCCCTTTTCACCACTTTAATACAAGTAGATATGTTCCTTTTCACTAATCTAAGTTATAACTTGTAATGTTATAATAACCTAACATCTATGATTGAGTAGTTCCCTTTCCAGTTTAAGTGATATTTTGAGCTAATAAAGAGTTGGGACTTAGTAGAAATTAAGTCATTTATGCAGCTGACTACCAGAAGTATGGTCAGATTTTCTTAGTATTTTTTCCCCAATAAACTTATAAAACAAACCAGGCAAAGGGACTTCCCTTGAAATCCACAAATTATTTTCTGAGAGGAAACAAAAGAACAGTCTTATTTTTATAATTCAGATGTTAAAAAGTAAATTGCTCTGGAGCCCATCTTTGCGTTCACTAATCAGGAGAGTTACATAGCTATGAATAGCAGCATCAGATGATTGGAAGACAAGTAACTAGTTTTTTCAGTGCATTGCATTTTCTGCAGCATCTTAAGTCCTTATCATTGAACATTTTCTGACATTAGGATTTCAGTTCATAGAAATTTCTAATGTAAATAAGTTATTTATGTGTAGAGATAATTCCAGGAAATGTATTCCCTTAAACTATTTTGGTTTTGTCGTTTTGAAAGAGGCCTTGATTTTCTTTTCCAGACACAGAATTCCATCATACATATGCACAGTGACATTGTGCTCTTTCCATAAGCAGTGGTTTGCAAATATATGGCTATTCCATTTCCACATGTATTTTGGGAAGAAAAAGAAATTTCCTGAATAATTAAAACAGGAAATTTCAAAAAAGTTTTTTAAAAAAAACTTTTTTTTTTTTTAACATCTGTACAAATAGCCAGTTTGGGTCAGGCATAAATATGTGTTTTAGCAACTATGAAAGGAAGTATTCACCAAAAAAAAAAAAAAAAGTATACATAAATTCTATAAATAATTCTTCAAGGTAGAGCTCAACATAAAAAAACAGGATGAAATACAGGATTCCTTCTGTGAAAGGCATGCTCAGAAGTGTTGGCCTGAATTACTCAGATTGTAACAGTTAAGCCATATTAAATCTTTATGAGTAGACGAACCTTAAAAATAATGTCCTTTATTTTAAATAATCAGGTTAATGTAATCCATTCTATAAGTCAATTTGCAGTTGGTATTTTTTATACCTGTTTTTTTGTTTGTTTGTTTGTTGTTTGTTTTTTTTTGGGGGGGGGATATCTTGATGTTTTCCTTAGGATACACAGAAATGAGTGAGAAGTGCTTTGAGCAAAATAGGAAGACCTAGTGCACATTCTTGTAGCTGGCCAGCATATGGAGGAGGACTCCCACCTAAGGTATTGCAAATATTAGGTTTTTATTTATTTATTGGTATTAATGAATACCAATGAACTAATGAATCCTTTATACCCCCATGGACAAATACTGAGTATGGCATGCAAGTCATACTCTGTGGCATTTTATCTGTTCTGTCATGTGCATGCCACGCTGTTGAATAACCTAACTGACTGCATTACTGACACAGCAAGATCTTTTCCTTTACAAATGATGATGATATAGTATATTGTCACTTCCCACAGTTACTGGTGAGAATACAGGCTTGACCCCTGAAAATAAGATGAATTTTTAAGTTAAGTCACATGAGAGCAGAATATTCTGTACTAGACAATACTTAACTAATCTCTGTAGAAATAAAAAGGTTTTGGTGTTTGTGTGTGTGTTTTAACTTTCTTGTTTATTCTTTCTTAAAACATTTATATATCCTTATTCAGTTACTCTTAGACTTGAGCTAAACAGCATAACAAGATCTTCCTACACAAACGTTATGTTGCCAAGTTGTGCTTATGACTCTCTCTGTAACCACGAATAATTACTTACTGTATGCAAAAAGTAAAGGAATTGATAATACCCTAACAGAGAAATGATTTCTGCTATCACTGAGCGGCTCTGGGTGGCAGAGGGGCAGCTGAGTATTTGAAGAACAGCAAGTGAAACTGCAAATTTTGTTATATGAGCCTGATGTTAGTTGTGAACGTTTTTTATTTTCTTAGGAAAATAAATAGCAATTTTTAATTAATTTAAAACTCCTTGCTGAGTAGAACATTTAGAATGTTTAAGCAAGCAAAACATATACATTTTTTTTGTGTCTAGGAATTAAAGTAGAAATCCTTGTCATATTTTACATTAAACTGAAGTATTAGTATGCAGCGGAGAGTATCCCATGTTAGTTTCAGTGTCTCAATGTTAATCTGCAGCAGAATTAAAAACTAATAAACAGTCACTCTGTAGCAGTATACAGCTTTTACTGAGCCTAAGGAGAAGGGATTGCCTGCTCCTGCAGCATTGTGAGGACCAATTGACCAGCAGAGGGCACAAGTCCCACTCCAGGGTTCCTAGGGTGCTGGTATCTACAAACCGATGTCAGGTGTCATAAGCAGAGCTAGAACGAAAGGAATTCCTGCAGGTTGAAAGGTTCAGAATTAGAAATGACTTCTTGAATTAAGAAAACCCAACAACTTCAGTGTAATATTATAGCATGCAGAAGACCCCTGTCTTGCACAAGGCTAGCTGACATTAATACCAGCCACCACCGTGAGCATTAGCTGGAGGCCTCCAACCAGCCCATGACAATAATCTTGAGTGAAACATGCTGCAGCACGACAAAGGTGTGGATGGCGGGTCTAATGAGGGTAAGAAGAAGAAGGGTAACCCTTTGCCTGGATGGGTGATCAGCTAGAGGTCTTCTTTTAGCCAGGAAAGAAAGAGTGCCAGTCCCTGCTTTTAAACTTTTCTGAGGAATAATAAGGATGATAACTGGTAGGTGTCTCCATAAATGAGAGGGAGATGGATTTAAGCTTTCTTTTTCCCTAGTTTGCTCCATAATGTACCTAAGGCTTACTCAGGCCTCTCTCTCTTTGCATGTTTGAAAACAATCAGAGTGTATCACCTCAGGCTGGCAGGGGAAGGAACAAGAAAAATAAGTGCTTGTCAGGGTATGCTACTACAGGTTAGACCATTTCCTGATGTTGTCACACATTTCAACAGGAAGAGTGACAAAACTGGAACCACATCAAGCCATACCTGAAAGTCGCTTGAGATGAATGAGCAACTACTCAAAAGCATGCTGTCCTGAAAATGCATTGGTTGAATTTTTATTTTTTACATCATTATATCATTATAGTCAAGGTTCTTAGCTAAGATATCCTTCCTAAATGTTAGTTGTCCAGAGTATGGAAAAACAAACAAACTAGAAAATTTAAATGCCACACGGTTTTGAAAACGTGATTTAAAATGATTTAAAAATGAAAGGGAATATGCAGGGCATTTTGTATTAATTCATACCAGAAATACTAAAGAGGAAATAAATTTGAGACTCTGAAACAAACAGTTCTGCTCTATAGGGTCTCAGTAGTTTAACTTAAGTTTTCCTGTTTACTGAGCCTTAATGCTGCATGCACTCAAGACTTTTAAATCTTTTGAGGTGCTTTACCATTTTCATAAGGGACTTGCAAACTCACAAACTCTCTTCTGATCACGAAAAATGTATCTGTCTGGACATAAAGGCTATATTCCAATAGGAATAATATATATATTGTTTCAATTCTTGGTTTAATAATAACTGATCTATTCTAGCTGGTTACAGAATTTTGACCAGGGTTGGGAAAAGTCAGGAGTTGGGACAGTTCTGTGGGCAGTTCTCACAGCACCTCTCCATGTCCAGGGATTTAAGGACAATCACTGACGGTGCCTAATATATCTTGAAAAAGGATGTCTATATCTATTTATCTATATAGATATAGATATATATACATATAAAGGTACTTTAAGGATACAAGAAAAGCACATTATGAAGTTATTAATCTGTCAACTCTCTTCTTTCCGAGCAGCTTTAAAGTTTTCAATGTTTACATGTTTCATTACATTTTCAAAAAAAAAAACCCTACAATTTTTCTTATTATTTTTTTGTGGTTAAGAAGGTTTAAATGTAGCAATATATGCCCATTTAATTTATTGGATTATTTCATTATATTCCATTTTTTCTATACCGTTGTTTTATTCATTTCTACATTACAAACAGTCATTGGAGGTTAAACTGAGGAAAATACACACAATTTCTGGCCTGCTTGGTAATATGATATTTACATCACTGTTGTAACTGGCTAACTCATTATCATGAGCTTCAGCTGTTTACATCTGATCTTAATTTTATCATTTTCTTTAACTATGGCTGTGCTGATTAATAATGTAAGGCATGTAGATTACTTCCTTTGAGAGAAAGAGAACATCATTGCATCCGCTGTTAGCGTGAATCTATCTCAAGTTTAGATCTTGATGATCCTTATGGGTCCCTTCCAACTCGGGATATTCTATAAGTGTTTTATTTGAGGGGTAATACACATTCTAGCTGTACTTTGGAGCTACGTGTTTTTGTTAGATTCAGTATCTTGATTTCCACCTCCATGGTCCTGTCCTTATTTGCTTGGCTTTATACTTGGAAGTTAAGAAGAACATATGTTTAATCCTAGAGAATTCTAACATAACTGAAAAGACGGATTATGGCTAAAGTGAATTGATCTCTTTTTCTATCACAGCTTATATATGCAGTTTAAATCTGCCCATAAAGAAGATGGAGGAGGTGAAACCAGTGGTTTGTAATCTAACCCAGAGGTTAAGTTTGTTCAGGAAAGAACACAACCAGAACTGAAGAATACCTCCATCCACAGAGGGGGCCCTACCATAATAACAGATGACTACACAGCGACCCAAAGCACACCAAATAGTGGCAATCAATGGCTTACTTCTGAGCCAAACTAAAATGCTAGCATGGACACATACTTTACCAATTTGATCATTCCTGCTAAAAAACAATCCCTGTGAGTTTTGTAGGGCGCCTTTGCATAAACAAGCAGGGATCAGGACAGATTTTCTCTTTTTTACAGTAAGGTATCCTAATCACGAGCTCAACTGTTGCTGGCATGTCTTTCTGTCTATGAAAAAGAAAATCTCATTCTTCTCACAATTTCAACAGAAAGAGTAAAGGGAACAGTTGCTTAAAACCTCTTTAGGGCTGGCAATCAGATTATCCTTTTCATAGATGAGTTAAGTAGGATAAGTATCTTCAAAGACTCTAAACTGTCTCTCTCATATCCTGAAAGCTATTAACACATTGTAACTGTCTGCTCCCTGCAGGCTTAGGTCAAAGTGGCTAAATGCTACACCTCTCTGCCTCTCTTAATCATATCTACTTGGCAAAAACAGGGAGTCCCCCAACAGTACATTGGCTCTTGTGAATCCCTAACTTTGTCTTTTTACTTCAGAGGAAGCTCAGACCCTTCACACAGAGAACCAACCACCATAATGCCTAGTTATAGATATAAGCAGTTATTCATCAGCTGATCTTAGCTGTCAGTGTTACTCCAAAAGGTCAAGAAGTCATCCAAGACTCAGAATATAAGCACTAGTAAAAACAGCAAAGTATTCTCAAGCTGAGTATAACATATGTAAGGAATTCTTCAGTTTTGCCACTGACATATTTCAAGTCCTGAACAGTAGTGTTTACTTTTTGCTTTATGTCACTCCACCTCATGTTAGAGTACATTATTACAATGATTTTGCTTTTCATCATGTCACCTAAAACATAATGAAACAAAAGCTGCTTTGCAAAAGTAGCAATTATACACTAAAAAGCTGAATTTAAATACAAGTTTAAATAAGGAGGGGCCAGATTTGACTAGATTCTTTCAGAGAAAATACTTTTTAACAGAAAGCTTATTTCTGTTTTTATATTGCTGGGCATCAAGCTGATGAGATGTTTCTATTTTCCCCTTACCATCGTTACTGAAATACAGGGTTTAAAATACTGCTTTTCTAGAGTGAAGGAGAGAGAAAAAGTCTGTAAACTCTCACAAAACATGCACACACTTCCCAGATAAAATTTACTTGTAGGATTCACCCTTTATTCCTTCCTGGCAATTTTCATTTCAATTTTTGATCTTTCTTGAACAAAAAACATTAAAATACAAGAAGGATAAATATAGTAATTTCAAAAAAATGCAGAAATTACTAGCAAGAAGTGCTATGCATTGAAAGGACATAAACTGATACTAGAAAAATTTGGCAATGTGTAGATCAGCATCAGACACCAATACTCATTTTACTAAGTGTTCTGGCCAGCAACTGGAATGTTTAAGTGTCAAAACTAGATATTAGAAACTTGTATAATAATTTTCTTTCACCTCTTTCTTCTAGGGAGAAAAGATAGACTATTTGGTTCAACTAGAAAAAATGCAGAATACTTCATAACTGAAAGCCTATCAAAGAGAAATATTTAAAAACAGTATTTCAATTCTTGTTTGTTAAACTAGAAAGATTACCATTTTAAGGAACTCATATCCTCAAAGTAGAAAAGCATAAGAATGAATGCTGCCGTGGAACCCCTAGAGCTATTTTTTATTCAAATATATATCTTTTTATATAAAGATATAATATTTTCTTTAAAAATAATTTCATCCCTCAGTCCAGCATTTTGGTATTCAAGCCAGTACAGTTGTTTTTTTTTTCATCTGCTGCAAGCCATATCGTTAAGTGTATAGGTTATGCACACATTACTCCTAAATATACACAATTTCAGAAGTGAGAAGAGTCATATGAGAATTAACTGACATAATATATTTAATTTCAAAGTTCTCATTTTGCAGTACAGAAGAGAATCCAGGTGAATGGGCAGTGTACAGTGTCCATTAAAAATAATGGCCCTGATGGAGCAGCACAACCTCTGACAACAACATGAGTCCATCTAGAGACTGTGTGCCCAGCAAGGCAGGATATGAAGTCATAGAAGTTGCTTTCTCATACCTTTTTGCTAATCTTTTTTTTTCCTCATTTTTCTTGTACTCTTTTACTCTGTGGTAGGAACTCAAAAGAGGCTTTATAACCACATGTGCTTCCATGAAATTTGAGTTTATATGCTATAAGACCTAAACAAAACAAACACTAGATTTTTTTTATTTTTTTTTATTTTTTTCATTTAAGTGAAATGCTTTATTCTAAAATGTGGTACCCCACCCATGGGTTGTATACGTAAGAAGGTTTTAAATTGACAGGAGAGTTAACATTCTTCCAAACCTCAGTCTAGAGGATATATAATTACGCTAAGTCATTGTTAGAAGCTATTTTAAAAGGCAATGTTGCCTACCCTCTGAGTTTTTTTGATATATATATTTTTTAGGCACGTCAGCTTTGATACAGTCTCTTTAAGAGTACATTATTATCATGATAGAATAAGCAGCACTAGCGCACTTCAAAGCACTAAAAATAAGACAATGAACTAAGCTCTTCTAAGTTTTTCTTCTCTTCACCTTGCTTTGTATAGGGCTTCCGTTGTTCTGTGTCTCATTACTGAAATTTGTAAAATTGAGCTGCTAGCATTTAAACCTACACAGTAGTTGCAGAGATTTAAATAAAAAAAATTATTTCTTTAAACTGTTGAATTTCAGGTACTAGATAGCTATTGTGTTTTTTTTTTTGGTTGGTTGTTTTTGGTGTTTCATCTCTTTTTTCTTTTTTTTTCTAGTTCCCTTTTTTGTTGTTGTTCTTTAGTGGTGTTTTTTTGTTTGTTTTTATACATTTTTCTTTATGTTTTAGAGATAATAGGAATTAACTGTTTTAACTGAGAACAGAACCTAACCTGTAGTACATACTGCATATGCTTTATTTGTATGTTTTCACGACCAGAGTTTTTCTGCCTGTCAGTTGAAATGTTTTAGTATTGAACTTACTGCCATTCCTTCCCCTTCTCAAAGGCTCTCCCAAATTATTTTAATAAATATTTTAATGAATAAATAATTAATATAAATTTTCTTCTTGAAGAGAAAAAATGATTGTGTTGATTAGATTTTATTTTTACTAAAAACATGTTACCGATTTACCAAAGGGTTCTGTTAACAGAACAGGAAGTCCCTTATCTTCTAAATTTGTGTGACTCCAAATTTAATTATATGCTTCAGGCAGATAGGAAATATGCCTTGCTCAAATAAATTACTTGGGCTGGTACAAGAAATTTCAGGAGCTATGGTATACAAGTCAGATGAGGTGATCTGAGCGTCAACTCTTTGAATAAATCACAAGTGACTTAAGAAGCTGAAGAAGAAGGTGGGCAGAGGCCAAATCTAAATGATGATTTATTGAGATAAAACATCGAAGAACAGAAGAAAGGAAAGGATCGGAACGGAAAGGAACAAGAAACAAGCAGCTTACCAATAAGTAGTCACACTTCTTGTGTTGCTGGTGACCCTTCTTGAAGGAATCATACTGCCTGGTGTTTTCACATGGTTTCCTAAGTCCAGTATTTCAAGTAAAATTAGGGCTCCTGCAGCTCCTCCTCTTCCTTTCAGCCTACAGTCATAATGATCATAAAGGCACCCACCTAATACCAGTTCTCCCAGTTGTGGGGTAATCAGCTAGGTACGCAGATTACAGAAAAATTAAGGGGGTTGGGGGGATACAATATATGTGCTACAATTAAAAATATTTCTTTCTTTATATAAAAGCAGTTGTTTAATGTTTGTTTTATTTCTGGCCAAAGGAAGATGCATTCCCTTCCCTAGGATCAGGGATGATATCATTACAGATAATTAACCACTTTGCGTTACATTTTAAGTCTACTTCATTGCATGCATAAAGCAAAATGTTTCCACATATCCATAGGCAAATTATTCACTGCTTCAACATAAATTCAAAAATAAAAAACACTACCTTACTGAAAGTGAGAAAATGACCTTTTAGTATCTCAACACACAGTTACTTAAGAACATCTATATGTTTAAAACAGTGATGTACAGTATTGACTTTTTTTTATTTAATAAATACAGGTATTTTCTTTGGTGGCTATCAGAAAAATCAGTGCTTTTTATATTGGTGGCTATCAGAAAAAAAATCAAAACAAAAACTCTGCAAGGTATTCTACAGAATGAACACGAATTAGAATTGCTATATAATTAAGTTGGGGTACGTCTCCCCTTGACCCTCCAATCTAAATAAGACTTGGAATCAAGCAAAGATTATCTGTTCCTGGCAAATCCTTCCTAAGGATTACATGGAGCATAAACTAATAAGGGTTTAGCTTTTCTTCTTTCTGAGAGAGGAAATAAACAGAATAACAGTAAAACATTAATGTGGCGTTAAAGAATTCCAAACAGAACTAGAAAATTAAAAAGGTTAGGATTCTCACAGCAATATCAAATCAGCATTGAGGTTAAGAAATGCAGCCTTGCAGATCACACAAAATTCAGAGTACTCCCTGTATGCAGTACTGTTCTGCTCTGTAAAGTTAAAGCATAAAATATAAGAATTTTTATATTTTAAATGATAATCTGCAAACAAAAAATGATGCCAACAATATTCAGCACCATAATACCCTATTTTGGGGTATCATAGTCACAAAATAAATCTAGACAAAATTTCTACTTGTTCAACAGAGTTTGACAGAAAATATCTGCATTAAAATAATTGAAACAACAATTAATACAATTAGAATGTGCTAAGTTTTATGGCTGTTTATTCCTCTAGGCTTTGAAGGACTAATCAGTGAAAGCTACAGCATACATCCTAAACGAGGAAGTCTTAGAGGAATGAACTACTATGTTACCAAACTCCTTTTGACTGCTCAATATCACCTATGACTTGATGCTATATATGCTTTAGGATCAGTGCTTTAGAGAAGTAAATCCATTTAGCAAGATTCACACCTTTAATCCCTTGCTTTCTCGTGCTGTCTTGCACATCCTGACGCCAGTTAGCAAGGCCTGTTACACTCAATATAGCACAGCCCCTTATAGCAAATGCAAAGAGAATGACAGTTCAATCACTGCTAGTACACATGGGGTAGTTCCATGGCATTTGATGTATTCATTTAATGACAGCATCTCAATACGAAGTTAAAACTTTTTCCTTTCTACATAAGATTTTTCATACATGTCATTTTAAAGCATACAGTCTCTCTGTGTGCTTAGGATGATATGACCCTTAAGATTACAGGACCTGCAGACAAGAGTTTTTCACACTTGCTTCTATTAAGTTTAGTAAATACAGCTTTGCAATTAGGAATTTGTTGTATTGTAAACTAAGGAAGTAAGTGAAGTATTTGGTTCAGGTCATATTCCTTGTATTAAAATGAAAACAAAAACAATAACCAAGGCTTAAGATTGCCAAAACCATTGGTGTCCTATTTTTCAGTTTGGACAATGGAAATTAAATTATGCAACATATCTACGTCTCTTTGAAGATTCAGTGAACTCTGTAAGAGCTAGGTATCATCATCTTGCTTGAACACTGTCATATTTATAGGGTACTGGGACTCCACTGCAGCTGCAACCTTCAGACTCAACTGTTCTCTTAGCACTTCCTGACAGTGAGCCTATAAGAAGTCTCTCGCTCACAAATGTCTTGAACATGTCTTATCTTGCCCATAACTGGTCACTTTTAAGGGAATATGCAGCCTATAGAATCATAAAAACTCTTTCTTAGTTTTAGGAAAAAAAGTATTCTTAATCCAGTAATTGACACTACGAAGAAGCAGAAGTTTACATCTTTATAATTACAGGTTACATAAGTTGTTCTAAATTGTTCACATTATAAAGTACCCATGGCATTTGTTGCTATACAAATACAGTGGTAAACAGGCCTTCATAGAAAACTCACATAATATGTTTGTCAGCATGACCCAGGTTTGAGAATGTACTTAAACTTGTACTTTCTACTGAGATTAGAATCCTAGCTTCTCCCTGGGAAATCAAAATAGCAACTAGTGGCTAAACAATAGCAGCTAAACAGATGTTTTACTGAATGCTGACCTGCATGTTGGGCACTTCCATTCTATGCATAATCCTCAGCAAATGACTGCTCCAATTCTTGGCTAGTTCAGAAGAATCTGATTTACTTGAGGTGTAGAAAATCATGGTCATGGAGCTGGCGGTTCTCTGTTTCATTTACTCCTTGTCCACCCACCCACACTGAAAATGCAGTAAAGGTAGGAAATGATCCAAAGGGAAATAAAGAAATCCAAGCCTGTTTGACAGGTGACACTTGAATTTATCAACACTATTGAGCTGCGTTGCCTTTTTGAACCTATGTATCTTAACATCACAGTTTCCTAGTTTTCACTTTTTTCCTACTCATAAGAAGTTCTCTGGCTATTCCCAGCAACCCACATCCCTCCTCAGTACTTCCATTTTTCTTGTCTCCTAATCATACATTCAGTAACTTCCCAGTTCCCAAAGGAGTCTGGATGGCATTTAAACAAGTTAAAGATAGTTCTTTGGATGATTAGCCTGGAGCAGACAAGAGGTACTTTGTCCTCACCTTTCCTTTGATGGACACACAACTTAGTTTTTTTGTCCTCTCCCAAGTGTCCAATTGCCATAAAATTATTGACAGATGAGAAAGCAGACATCATGAACAGAAAGATCATAAAGAAAGTTGTAATAGTTGTAATACAAGCAGCCTAGTAGGGTGTTACACCACTGATGGGATGGAGAGTAATATAACAAAAGATGGAAGAAAAAATAGATGAGACAAAAATATGCACTTCATTTTTAAGCAATTTACAGCACTTAATGAGATGTAATGAAGAGGTAAAAGAAAAGGGTTGCACAAAATGATAATAAGTATATTTTTGTCTCAGACCTCTCAGTGGAATAGTCTACACAGTCTCTGTTAGTCTAAAGTCTACCTTCATCTTTAGTACTGCTTATGATTCTGTAGTTTTCCCACATCTCAGTAAAAATATAACAGAACTGGAGGAATATTTGGATAAGGACAAATGCACGGAAATGGAATTTCAGAATAGTGAATTAAAATGGCAGGAAAGTAGTTCTTTATGAAAAGAACATTGTTTCTGTTTATGACAAAGCAGTCTAGATAATAAAAGTAGACAAGCAAAGTCTCAGCTTTCCTTGAATTCAGTACATATTATTCTCCCTGTGCATTTGCATAGCTTAGTTGGTGATACATACAGAAATAATTATCAATTAATTTATTATTGCAGTAGAACAGACGTACTGCCTTCCCTGCCTGCAGGGCGTAGTTTCATGAAAACATTTAGGCAAAAAGAAAATTGTTATTAGAGTCTCTTTTCCTGCAAGGTGGAACTGTCAGTTTGAAGCTACCTGCTATCAGATCACAATCCATAGAAACACATAAGTGGTCAGGGACTTCTGCAAGTCTGCAGCATTACTTTCTGCTCAAGGCAGGCCCCATGAAAGCACATTGCTTCAGGCCATGTCTAGTCCAGTTACGAATATTTTAAAGGACTGAGTTACCACAGCCTCTCTGGGTAAGCTGTTCTGGTATGTGACCACCCTTTTATATACATACATACATATATATATACACACATATATAAAAGGAATATATATTTCCCTATGTTGAATTTCCCATGTTGGAACTTGTGCCCATTTGCTTTTGTGTACCTCTGGGAAGCACCAAGCTCTACACCCTCCTTCTCTACTCCCTCCTATTAGGTAGCTAATTAGACAACAATACCAACTCTCCTCAACATCATCATCTTTAATGCTGAGCAAATGTAGTTCTGTCAGATTCTCCTTGGCACATTGTGAACTGCAGCCCCCAAGCAGCTTACTGACCTTCACGAGTCTTGCTTTAGTATGTCAACATCCGTCTTCTACTAGGGGTCCAAAGCTACAGACAGCACTCCAGATGTCACAGAAACCAAAATTGAGGGGAAGAATCATTTCCCTCCAAAGCCACTGGCTATACTCAGCCCAGTATGCAGCTGGACACACTTGCTGCAAGGGCACACTGTTGACTCATGTTCAACTTGTCCACCATGACCCTGAGATCCTTTTCTGTGAAGCTGTTCTCTAGACAGTTTCCAACCTGTCCTGTTGCATGGGGTTATGCCAGCCCACATACAGGGCTCTGCATTTTCTGAGCTTCATAATGTCCCTGATAGCTCATTTTTCCAGCCTGACTAGATCCATCTGAGTAACAGCCCTGCCCTCCCGTGTACCAACCGCTCCCCCCAATTTGTTATCACCCGCAAACTTGCTGAGAGTTCACTCTAGCCCATCATCCCGCTCATTACAGCAGCCGTTTCAAGAATACACATTGATGTAACCTCTATAAAAATAAATCACAAGAAGGATGTTTTAATTGCTGTGCTACAGCCTTCTAATTTTGCTTTACAAGAAAAATGGAAGAGTTGCATTGCTATCTCTGTTCTTACCCAGGTATAAAAATCAAAAGTAGGTTCCATGGGAATCAGGCCCTGGGTCCCTTGGGTACACATGCTACAGTGTAGAACTTTGCTTACAGTGTATAAGAAATCTTCAGAAAGTCACAGATGACTGTTGAAACTTAAGAGCTAAGAAAGTCAGAAATTATTTACAGATTCCTTCCCTGCAATCTGCCAGTTCATGGTTTTGGTCAAAGACAGATGATATTTCTATATCATAAAACAGACAGATCCACATCACTATATATATAGCGCTCCAATAACATACTTGTAGTTTGTTATCTACCTGGGTGATTGCATGCACAGGATGGACTTTGTGCTAGTAGCCATTACAGTAGAGAAGGAGAGGGTAGAAACTGGAACAGAACAAAGAACATTTATGTAATAATAACCTTTCCAGCAACAGTCTGTTATGGGCAGCTGCGCACTAGCACAACATTTCTATGGGAGGGACATGACAACATTGTTGCCAAAGGGCATGTTGAGGATGCTACAAACATGGTTCCCAAAATTCTCTCGGAACATATTATTCTTCTCAGTCTTACTATTACAAAAACAGTGCAAGTCATACCATAGGCTGGTATAGTCTTAATCATAGAATCATAGAATCATAGAATATCCTGAGTTGGAAGGGACCCTTAAGGATCATCAAGTCCAACTCTTGACACTGCACAGGTCTACCCAAAAGTTCAGACCATGTGAATAAGTGCACAGTCCAATCTCTTCTTAAATTCAGACAGGCTCGGTGCAGTGACCACTTCCCTGGGGAGCCTGTTCCAGTGTGCAACCACCCTCTCTGTGAAGAACCCCCTCCTGATGTCAAGCCTAAATTTCCCCTGCCTCAGCTTAACCCCGTTCCCGTGGGTCCTGTCACTGGTGTTAATGGAGAATAGGTCTCCTGCCTCTCGATACCCCCTTACGAGGAAGTTGTAGACTGCGATGAGGTCTCCCCTCAGCCTCCTCTTCTCCAGGCTGAACAGGCCCAGTGCCCTCAGCCGTTCCTCGTACGTCTTCCCCTCCAGGCCTTTCACCATCTTTGTAGCCCTCCTCTGGACACTCTCCAACAGTTTCAAGTCCTTTTTATACTGTGGTGCCCAGAACTGCACACAGTACTCAAGGTGAGGCCGCACCAGCGCAGAGTAGAGCGGGACAATCACCTCCCTTGACCTACTAGCGATGCCGTGCTTGATGCACCCCAGGACACGGTTGGCCCTCCTGGCTGCCAGGGCACACTGCTGGCTCATATTCAACTTGCTGTCTACCACGACCCCCAGATCCCTCTCTTCTAGGCTGCTCTCCAGCGTCTCATCGCCCAGTCTGTACATGCAGCCAGGGTTTCCCCATCCCAGGTGCAGGACCCGGCACTTGCTCTTATTGAACTTCATGCGGTTGGTGATGGCCCAGCTCTCCAACCTATCCAGATCCCTCTGCAAGGCCTTTCCACCCTCATTCGAGTCCACAACTCCTCCAAGTTTGGTGTCATCAGCAAACTTGCTCAAAATACCTTCTATTCCTACATCCAGATCGTTTATAAAAATATTGAAAAGTACCGGCCCTAAAATGGAGCCTTGAGGGACCCCACTGGTGACCGCCCACCAGCCTGACGCAGCCCCATTTACTATAACCCTTTGGGCCCTGCCCGTTAGCCAATTGCTCACTTAAATCAAAGTTGAATTTTGTTCTGTATGCTAGAAATAGTTTTGAGATTGTACCGTGAAGTATGTTATTAAATATTATAAACTGGTTCAGGAGAATATTTTCAAATCATTTCAAACCTCTCTCTCTCCAGGTTATGTTTTATAACTCTTACCGTTTATGGAACAACATCCCCAGCAGCATGAGATGAAGAAAACATTGGTAAACAGGAAGTGTTGGTTCTGAAGAGGAGCTACAGAGGACGGAAAGACATGAAAGAGAAGGAAGCCAGCCAAACCTCTAAGATGTGGGAACAAAGCCACTGACTGTTTCCAAACAAATTCTGGAATAAGACTGTTCTTTTTATGAAGATGATGATAAATAAGACACAGAGGTGCAGTTCCCCAGCTCTACCACAACCCTCACATAAGAGTTTCACCAAATTACCCTGCTTCCATTCCCATCTATAACAATAGGAGAAATAACTTCTTCCACCATTCTTTATTAGTTGCTTGCTTAGCTCATTAATTCAGTGGGGTAGGAATATGTCATGTACATTGCAACATGCTTAACACAGTAGAATTCCGATTTTGTAGGACTTACCTTAGATACCTACACACCCTAGTACTCCTACAATCATCATCATTACTAGAGATCTTCATAATAGCTAAGTTCTGAGTACATAAACCAACCCTCGTCCAAGGTAGGAGGTCATTTTTTTTGCTTGTTTTTAATTTCTCAGTAAAAATAATTGCTCTTACTAAATAGAAAGTGTTAACGAAAGCAACTTTTTCTGTTACTTAAAAAAATACAGCTTTGCAGCTGTTTGGTCAATGGCAAACATACTATCATGTTTTTCTCAAAATCACCACCTTCACCTGCTCACAGGGGAACTTATTCCTGTTTTAGACCATTCCAACATTTTGCATCAACATTTTAGAATAAATTAGTCCAAAAAGTTACCATCTTGCTGTGTATACAGACTAATATCCTCATTCTACACATAAGGAAACTGAATCATAGACCCAGAAAACAGGCCTTTACAAACAACTTAACAAGACTGCCCATAATATTTTTGTTCTGAGAGAATGTTCTTCAGTGCAACTATCTGCCTCAATTATATTAATCTATTCCTCAGATTTAAAAACAACTTAATTAAAGCTACCATTGAGCACATGCAACCTTAGTTGAGAAAGGATATTTGAAAAGAAAATGCTTCTCCCTACCCTTGCACGGCTCCAATTCACAATGTACAAATTCACCAGTAAGAAAGAAAATGCCATTTCTTGCATATACCTTCTACCACTTACCAAGTGCTTCAGAAAGAAGAAAGGGACACTAGAAAGAGTGAATATGACATTTCCACTGTCCTATAAACTATTATTTTAAAATGTAAAGGGAATTTTGAGTCCCATTAACTAAGTAAACAATCGTCATAATCTGTAATAACTTCCAATCTGTTACTAGTATATTTTCTTAGCTGTATACAATGGCAATTATTTGGACAACCTAACTCCCCTTGAAGTATTTATTTTTCAGATTTTTTGTCCTGATTTCACTAGATATTTTCCTTTTACTGCAGTTCTTGTGAAACAGAAATCCTGACTTGCATTCCTTACTTCATATAGTTTGTCACCTCACATCTTTTTCTCTTTTCTAATGGAAGCAGCTGTAGCCTGAGCATTTCAATCTCATGTGATTTTTCAAGGGTTGTAAGATTACTTTCTGTCCTTCAGTGAAAATGCATTTTAAAATCACAGATGAAATTTTAGGAAGCATATTTAAATATAGAGCATGGGAAAAAGTACTCACACGCAAGCACTATCACCACCTCACGACCTAAGAAATACATCAAATCAGCTGTAACCTCTTATGTGGTCTCTACAGAAAGAGAAATATATTTCTTAAAAGTAACTGATTATATGATCGCCTGGATAAATGCTGCAGAAGCTACTGGAACTTTGACAGCCCATTTCTGTGTCAATCCTGCTCATTTTAGTAGAACATTTCCCAGGGCCGCAGGACACCAAGAGGATGGTTCTGTTCCAGTTCAAACTATTTACATATAAACTATTCAGTAGGTACATATAGATAAATAATACACTGCTGTAATACTTTCTATTACTCTACGTATAACTTCTGCAAATATCACCTCACTTAAAAGTTAATAGCATGAAGTTTTGTGACAGTTGGATAACACGTATATGAGAAGAATTAGCCAGTTTAGATGAAAAATCCACATCAGCTGTACTAAGCCAACATCAGGCGCACCAGCACATTGCATCAGGCAGTCTCCTGAAGAGCAAACAATATTTAATTCATGTTGCTCCCCTGGATATTGTTTTTAATGTCATATCCAGTGGTATGTTGGATGGGATACTGTTCAACTGGAAGTTTCACTATACTGCAGTTCAACACTATTAAAACACTCTAATAGGTGTGACTTATTGACCGGAAGAGTCAGTAAACAAATAATGTATAAGTGACAATATAAAAATAGTGTAACAGTAATTAGCAGCGTGACTCCATGAGTAATAAGAAAATTGCTTTGACCCAGTTGATGGCAGTAGCAACAAAATCTTCAAATAAAAATAAATAAATAGAATCTATTCCAACAGATGGATTATCTGCTATGGCTCATATATTAGCAAAACTTTTTCAGGATCATTGACAACAGTTATGATTGCCAGAGATCCCATTTTTCCAGCATGCAAATCCAGCTTCCCAGGAGGTACAGCAGTAGCTCTGCTGTGCTCAGAATGGCCACGAGGTAGGGATAGAAGAAACTGCTGGCAGTGCACAGTAGCACTCTGTATCAGAAGCTGCTTGGCATCACAGAGTGAGCCTCTACCAGGATACAGAACTATCGAAGCCTATGCCTCAGCATAATGCCTCTCGAGCTGGAAACCATGCTTTCTGGTTTGTGAAAACTTCACGCCATGAGTGTGTCTGTTTATTTGGGCACAATGTACAGCCTTGCCTGGCTAATGAACTGCTTCTGGTGTTCTGCAGGCAGTTACACAAAGTTGTGTCAGGTGTGCAAAGGTATGTCAATATCCTACCTTCAGCTGATGTGTTTCCACATTTATCCCGCACTACCCTAACTTCTGTGCCAACACAGTTCATAGAGTGGATTAATGAGAACATAAAAACCAAACCTGATCTGTCTGTGCGTGCTTTTTGTCTTTTGCAATCAGACCACATATGATTTTCCACTTCCCTTGTGATTAAAGAAGAGTGATATGAAGCAGAAAACAGGGTATTTTGATGCAAAAGTAGAATCATACTTCAATACACATCCAAAAACATTTTATTTCTTTGGTGAAACTAGCCTTTACTACAAAACTACAAGCTGCTTTCCAATAGTAAAATGGTGTGAACAAGTTCTTGGTAAATCCTGTTGAAAACAAGCAAAAAAAATCAACCAACCGACAGAACCCCAACTGTCTCTTTTTCTCCTCTCTACTTCTTTATCCAGTCAGTCTCAGTGGGATCCAATGGGTGTGGCATACTGAAATGTAATAATACTACACGCAAAAGAGAGAGAGGAAAAAAATCAATACACAGGATTTCAGGGGTCCCAGCTGCATGAAGAAATGAACTGGTTTTAGTACAACAATAAAAACTCTAATGAAATACCTGGAATGTAGCAGCAAAGAAAAGTGATGTAAAAGCAAGCGGTGTTGTCTGCGTGCTGAGAAGCAATGACACCACGATCGGAATGTGACACCCAGCTGTAGATTTTGCAAAATAATCCAAGAGTTGGAAGGGAAAGCATATACAAGAAGTAAATGATCTGGAAGTGGAAAAAAAAAAAAAAAAAGAGAGAGAGAGAGAGCTCTCAGTATAAGCCTACTTTGCCAGAGGGAAGGTTAAAAAGTCCCTTCGATCGAGCTGCGGAGCACACAGGCAGCTCCACGGGTGGCTGCAGCAGCAGGGGCAGCTTTGCCTCCCCGGCCTCCCGGTTCAGCGCACGAACCCGGCGCTGGGCACCACCCCGCAGCAGAGCCGAGCTGCTCGGCCCCTCGCCTCGAGGCTGAGCCGCACTGAGAGCGGAGCGGGGTTGTCCCCGCTCAGCTGGGGCCCCCAGCGCGGCTCCTCCCTTCTCGGGAGCGCAGTGTCCGGCCCGGGGGCAGCCTCTTAGGGCCGGCGAGGGCGGCCCCGGCTCAGTCCCGCACGACGGCCGCAGAGCGAGGCCGCGCTGCTCGCCCCCGCTGCCCATGGCGCCCCGCCCGGCCCCGCTGCTGCTGTTGCTGCTGCTGCTGGCTGGTGAGTGCCCTGGGGCTGCGGACGGGGCTCGGGGGCAGGGCTACAGGGGCTGCGACCCCGGCCTGAGACCTGCCCCCGACAAGGGGAGCTGCTGGGCCGGGGGGAGGCTGGAAGGGGGCTTTGCATCTTGGGGGGAGCTTTGCTGCCTTTCCTCCCCCCCTCCCCCCCCCCCCAACAGAAGTTCATCAGTAATAGGCAAAATGTGTAAAAGTTTGGTACGTAAAACCCAACTGCAGGTGTAATAACCTTTCCACAGAGGCAGGATGTTTTACCATACCCAGCTCAGGGCATAAGACACCCGAGGCACAAAGCAGTCCTGAAGTAAGGAATTGCTGGTGCTAGGATTGTCTGCACAGCTACAGCGGGATTATTCATAGAGACCGACTCATTCCTCGGGAGTAAGTTACAACACGGGAATGTAGTTAAAGGACCCCTGCCTCGTACCTGACTATAACAGACTGCTCACTTAGCAGGTATTTAATTTTTTTTTGTCCCCTACTTATTAAATTAATATCCTGTTTCTTAAACAGTATTAGAGACCGGTTGTAATAATTTATTCCATTTCCTCATAGATTTTTTGAGGCATTCATCAGCATAGTGCCTGAATGTACTTACTCCACACTTTTTTGAAACTATACCATCATCATCCCTCTTTTACAGATAGGTAGCTAAGTTAACACATAAATAAAAGCATCTACTAATTTTAGGTTTCCATGGTGAAATGACAGAACCCAATCTTATTTTCTGCTACTTTAAATGACAGGAAACATCAACTGCTCAAAGCCTAGCTCTCAGCAGTACACTCGTAATTTGTTTCTCTAGCCCTGGGATATTCAGCAGGCTGGGACCATTGAGAGGCATTGTTTTAAAGGGTTAAAACTAACCTCATGCTGAACCTCTCTAACAGCTGTAAGGATAAAATCCAGTTTTCCAGAATAGCATTCAGCTGCTTTAACTAAGAGATTCGCTTTTGTCTTCTTGCACTTTTCCACACATTCTTAAACCACTTGCAAATTCAGCAAACTAAATCTCACAAATAGAAAGACCTTAAGGGCAAGAGCCTTGACCTGTTCTTACAGCATATCCTCTGTACAGAATGAATCAGGGGTCTGGGGAAAAAAAAAAAAAAGTCATCTGATTAAAGACCACAAGGTAACGTGCTTGCATAATGGGGCCAACTTTATGTTCCACAAGGCTCACTGCCCCAATTCTGCTTCCTCACTTCAGAGTGCCCCTATTATTCCTTCTGCATTTTGATCATCCTCCAAGACTTCATCCTTTGCACAGCCCAAACCTCAGCAAGAACATTAAGGAAAACAATGAAAGACTGTTTCACTGCTTGTGCCAGCCTAGAGCAATCATTACAGAGAGAGCCTGGCTTCAGCCCGACAGCTGAGTCAAGCATCGCAGTCACCCATTCTGTAGGCAGTGAGGAGGAAGGGAAATGCAATTTACCTGTTTCTCAATGCTTGGTCCACAGTACCAGGCAAATTTATCTGTTCATAGTTTATACGCAACCACAGTTCATAGAGATGGCGTATCAGTAGTCTGTGCAACAAGATGAGGTGAGAAAGACCATTTCTGAGGCAGAAAACATCTCACAAAAACATATTAATTATTACATTGTCCCTTCCAACCCAAAGTATTGTATAATTCTATAACCATGTATAGCACAATCAAAATGCTTAAGAGTTCATACAGGTGACAAACCATGAAGGTACAATGAATTTTAAACTCTCCAAATGTGGCAGGACTCCAATTTGGGCAACAAAATTACTGATTTGAAATCAGGCAGGACACCAACATAATGTGATTACTTAGTGTTACTTTCTCTCAGGCTGCCTTCACTGTTAACTTAATTTCACTCTTCAAAAAGTCACCTGGTAGCTTTTAATCTCTGTGGTTTATTCATTAGAATCACGTAGAACTGAATAGATTGTGTTTGTGTCCCCATCTGCTATTTTTAATGTGTAAAGTAATCTTAAAATTGGTATAGCATTGTTTTTCCTTCAACCTTTACTTCCAAATCAGGTATATCACATCCATTTAAACTTGAGTTTGCTGATCTCTTGTTAGTTTTGTTTCCCCCCTAACCTCCAAATACCTGTCTGTAAAGGTTTCTTTTGAGAGCAGGAACACCTGAAATTTTAACATTTTCTTTGGCTTTATTCCATGGAAGTTCTGATAAAATATTTTGTAAACATTTATTGTGCTGCTAATACACTAACGCTATCATTACCGTGCTAATACTCCTCCTGTTTCTGTCATTATGTGAGTTCTAGGAGCATCCTTCATTGCTTTTATTATACTTGGGTTATAAAGCTGTTGGAACAAACCTTTCCTTCAGCCTCGTTTTGAGCATCTGGTACAATACAGCCTTGCTTTATACCTGGATGTCCAGATGCTGTAACATCGAAAAATTCCAAGGATAAAGATTTCATTTCCTTTTAATTTATGTGGCATACTTCAAAAAAATTATACTTGAGCTCGCCATGGAGTAGACAACTTCCATTTTACCTGGATTTAAATATGGGATTGTGATTTCTCCGAAGTTAACAGACAACTGTGATGTAACCAGAAATGTGATTTGGAAGTTCTTACCTTTCTCTTTCTGTCTTGTTGCCCTCCTACACCTTCCTTCCCCAGCAGCCAAGAACCAAGATACACTCTGTACATTCTTCACTTGCTTCTGGGGTTTCGTCAGTTACTAACATCATGTACAGCAAACCTGGCTTTGCCGTTAGCCACTAACGTCATTCCTTCAGTTGTTACTGGCTAGCTACAGGACTAGCAAAACTAACCACTTAAGATTATGAGCTGTTTTAGTTTGTAATGCTGCAGTCTTACTGCAACATTTTTTTCCAGTAATTTATTGAGCCTGTACTGATAGCAAAGGTAATGTTTTCAATGCTGGTGTAAAAATAACTTAAGACTTAAAAATTTCTGAAAATAGGTTGGAGCCTTCAGTGCAAGGAAATGCTGCCTATTTACCATCCAGGGTCTTTGATGTGTTAGCTAAAACTGAAGGATGACCTGAAGCCCTAAAAAGAGTCACATGGTGTCCCAACGTTAATCTGCCCAGGACCTGACAGCTTTAGTATTGAACTGATGGCTACAATAAAGTCCTTCAATAGTCTTGTTCTGTAGAAATGATGGTGAGAATCCCTTAAACAACCAACATTTTTTCTAATTTCCCTATAAATGATTCCAAGCACCCACATGCTTCTCTGCTCCCTGAAGGGGAATTATCATTAAAATATACATTAATCATACAGTCTTCACAACCTTCACATACATCAACAAAAAGAATTCCCTCCCAAATTTATACACACACCATTCATCCCTTCAACTTATTATAACAACAGAAATTCCTCTCTCCCCCAGTAAAATCAGTTACTTGGCATCTCAACCTAGAAATTAGGATACTTTAGTGGGAAAAAAAAAAAAAGTACCCCATGAAAAAGGATATACTTGTACAAGTGTGAATTTTATATTATATAAAGTAATAACATAGGCAAAATTGCATTTTAGGATAAGGAGAAAGTCAACACTTAGTACATCTAGTCCTAGCAGACTTGTGGATCTAGACCACAGAACATGCTAGCTCTAGCCAGTTTTAAGAACAGAAATGACTGAAGTCTGTCATTATATGCTGCCTTTATGGGAGGAAAACACAACACCTTTTCTGAATGCTGTTCAGTATTCTGCTCACTACCAAGTAGGGGAAAAGGGATTGGGTCAAGGACAGTCAATCACTGTCCCCCAGAGTTTCAAAAAGAGAATGGAGCATTATTTCAAAGTACTGATATATATTATCAAAGTTAAAATAAATACTAATAACATAAATGACTGTGTCTGCACATTAGATTCAACGCAAAGTTTTTCTTCCATAGTTTATAGAGGCACTCTTGGGGAAGCCCGTTTAAGGAACAAAAGAGGAATTCTGGAATTAGCCGGAGCCATTAGATGTACTACAGGACGATCTCCTTTTGCCTACCTACGATATGGATGCTACTGTGGACTGGGAGGAAGAGGATGGCCCAAGGACAGAGTAGATTGGTAAGAGTAACTATTTATCTGAGTAGCAAAGTGCTGAATGCTTGCAAATGACAGAGAAAAAGGACTCAAATATGAATTAGGCCTATTTAACATCAACAAGGGAACTGACTCTAAATTCTTCAGAATGCTAAGAAACTCTGAAGTTATTTAAATAGTATCACTGTAGACCTACATGAGTCTTTATCTCAAAGTCTTACTGCATTAATATTTGTTTCATGGTACAACTGAGTTTTCTTGCTGTTGCTGCTTGGCTGAAAACTGAAGTCTTCTTAGAGACGTTTTAAAAACTCAAACATTCAAACTATCTATTAAAAAAGCCCCAATTGCAAGTCTTTTGATTCCAATTCTGTTTTGAACACTAATAAAATGGGATGAATAGTACATAGAAAGTTGTGCAAAATTCAACCTGTGAAAAATAACTTTTGAATAAGAGGAGCTATGAATCATTACTACAATAATTATAAAACCAGTCCTTTTAAATCTAGTATGAGACCTTATTACACTGACTACCATCAATTTAACTAATAATTGAATGTTAGCTGTCAGGGAGATGATTTCATGGTTATTGTAGTTAAATAAAAGTTAAATAAAAGTTTTACGTTTTCAAGGTTATCATTATAACAATAAATTTCCCCACCATATGTTACCTTTTGGTTATCACTTTCCAACCAGATTATATTGTAAAACAAATTAAAACAAATACCTGACACTTACATTTGGGGTAGAACATACAGAAAGACATACAGAGAGCTTGCATCCGAGTTTTTTGCACGGAGTAGTTGTGTTCAGATCTTAAACTTTTAGGATCTTTTCATATGTATTTCAAGCTTTTGCACATAAGTTCTATTGTTTTAAAAGAGAGTATTTGTGGTTGCTGCTTTATGGCTGGGAACACATGAAAAGAAGGATCTGTTATTAGTTATAGTTAATTGCATAACCAAAGATAGTGGTGAAGCATCTATAGTTTGCTAATCTTTCCTTGTGAGTCTATTTCTCACTTTACAGAAGTCCCATAATAGCAAGAAGCTTATTCTGCACAAGCCATGGCTATGTAATATTAAGAACAAGCCAGAAGTGGCTAATTACTCTGCTTCTGCATTTGACCAAATTAGTATTTGGCACTAATTAACATGTAGCATCAAACACTCTTACCAAATTGTATTTCTTATAGTCATGAGCTACACTGTGAACTGTTTACATTCAGAATTAGGTCTGAAAACAATTTAAGTGAAATTACAGAAATACTTAATCGGAAGCAAGAATGTCTGTAATGGAATTATTTGTATAATACTTACTGCAATTTAAATTTATGCTTATCGCAAAAACTTTCAAAATGAGACAATTTTTATTGCTTTTATAAGACATCTAAAATACAGAAGCATTTGTTTTTTATATTAAATTCTTAAATTAGGTCTAAAGTTATTCTAAAAATATAAGAGAGGCATTCTTAATAAGACTGCTATTTCTGTAGAGACATGAAGATAGACTGAACTGTGGCAAACAAAAAAAAAAAGAAAAGAAAAGAAAAGGACATACTTCCTGGTTTATTTACCTTAGTCCTGCTATGAAGACTCTGAGTCCATTTTTTTCTTTTGTTTCTTGGAAGACACTTACTCATACATGTAAAATGGATGTATTGAGCTACTTAAAAATTGAATAGCAAAATGCCTGTAAAGTACTATAGGATGTTTAAGTGAAGATTGCTGTACAATTACCACGTAATTATTTAACAAGCATACAAAAAAAGTCATTTCAAGTGAGAAAAAGTCAATGCCATGAGGTCTCTTGCAAACAGATTCCTCAGGCAACCTAAACACCATTGCTAAACATCACGTACATACTATAATATGATAGTTGTAGGCTACCAGGAGGTAACAATGACTGAATGCAAAAAGCTTGCAGATGCATCCTGTTCTTCCACTAAGGAAAAAGAACAGTCTGCAGCAAAGACTTGCAAACTATCTATCTGAATTCAGGTCCTTCCCTACTTGCTATTCTGGGCTTGCAGTGTTTCTACACCATATGAATAATTATTTTTTTTAAGCATTAAAATATGCCATTAACACTTACCTATACTGTTTAGTTCCACAGTGTGATAGAAAGTCTATGAATTCATTGTCTCAAATGTGGAAAGAATAACCTTTAAAGCATGATCTGGGGTAATTTTCTATTTTTTTGAATGATAGGGAGTAAACAGTTTTAGGTATATGACATTAAACTGCAGCCATGCCTATGCGTTACTGAACAGTTCACCTGCACCATCTAAGGACTTTGCCATGAAAAGACATTTTTGGTAGTATGCTTTGGCCTAACAAGTTTTCTCATCTAACTCTTCCCTCCGCCAAAATTGTTACAAAAGTCATCAATAATTGGCAGAAAAATAAGTCACTTATTATCTGACAAACTATACTGGTGTTTAATCATCTTCTTGAAAGGGGCTAAAAGGGAGGGGGTAGGCATTTTGTTTAAAACTGAGAATACTTGATAGATTCTTACAGATGAAAGGGAAAGTTCAACTAAATCAATGTGTATCAGACACTTTTTTCCCCTGAAAGAATACTTAATGTCTATATTATCTGTTAAACAGTTATCCTGTTTTGATTCAGTTAGGCAACTCTTTGCACATTCATACATTTACTGTTTTATTACTTTACAACCTACTAAATATGCTGATAAAAGCCATCTGGATTATGTGACTGTAAATTACTACAGTAAAATTAAGGCAAACCCATTTCTGTTTCTCTCAGGTGCTGCTTTAACCATGACTGCTGCTATGGTAAGGCAGAACGAGCAGGTTGTCACCCTAAGATAGAAAGTTACCACTGGGAATGTGAAGACAATGTTGCCATGTGTGGTGAGTGGATGGTTAATGTTTTTGGGTTTAGTTTTTCTTGTACTGATTGCCTCATGGACTTCATAAAGAGATGCTTCCTTAACTGCAAAATCCTTATTTTACCTTCCCTCCTTTTGCAACCTCTTTGCAGGGTATGCTATTTTTCTAGAAAGCATGACTATACCAACTGAATGCAATTTCTTTTTCTAAATCCCCACCTGCTGACATAACCAAGCAAAATTCTGATCTACAAGTTTCTATTATTTTTTCAGAAAATACTTCAAAAATAAACAAACCAACCTACCCATTCTCACTCAAGCTGTGTAACATGTACATATATTAAGGAACCCACGCTATGCCATGGTCTCCAACTGGAAAGCAGCTACAAACAGGGACAGAAAATTACAGCTGTTTAAAAAGGATCATTTTTATACTCAGCAGAAAATATTACATACCATTTCTAAGTTCACAATGTACACATTTTTGACATACTTACCACTGACTGACTGCACACCACACTGCTAGTGACTGCAATGCACAAGTGACTGCAATTAAAACTTAAAAGTTCAAACACTGAGGTAATAAGTTATTTGATGAGTATATTTGTTTATTGAAATAGCGTGTCCACAAGCCATAAAATGTAGTTTTGAAAATTCAACCTGATAAAGCTTGTTTGATTGCTCCAAAATATGAATGTAATACATGCCAAGCTACAGTATAAAAGGGAGGGACAAAGAGATGATAAAGAAATGAAACAAATATATGTAACAGGGAGAAGCAACATGTCTTTTCTATGATTTGTTTACAACACTCAGTGTTTTCACATATACTTAAAGAACTTTTTGAAGCTATAACACCTAAGAAGCCCCCAAGCTTTGCAAGCCCTTAAAACACTTAACACTTTTTAAAAAATATATTTTTTATGTCAAAGTTATTTTGCATGTATGCTACTACCCAGAATACAAATCAGGGTATCTTATTATTTGCATTGCAAAAGTGCAGGCCCTTTTATAAATTTGATTAAAAGTTAACTCTCAGACTGACATATTTTACAGGTAGCAGGGTAGGTCATTCAGAGAAAACAAAACAAAAGCCCTCGCTTCACAACTCAATTTAATATTTGCCTGACCTGAAAACAGATGAAGTTTTTTGATGTTATTTTCTTTCCTCCTTTTCATTCAACCCCTATTTTGCCCAAGCATCTAGCTCATATAGACTCTCTACTTAGTAATTTCCTCCTCCGCTCCGGAAGTGCTAAGCATCTTCTCTCTTAAACTATCTAACAGTCAAATTGCAGTCAGCCTATGTTTGGCTGTAAAGGTTCTGCTCCTATTCCAGACCAGAAGCTGACATTTTGAAATACTAGTCAAGGCAATAAGCATATCAGCAATAAATAAAGTTGGAACAAAATAATAAAATAACTTTCTCAAATGGTATGCTAGCAAAGTTTGGAGCAATAACCCTTCCCTTCCTCCCCCCCCCCAAAAAAAATAAAAAAATAGTTCTTCTCTAGTCTTCTCAGTTAACATTTTATTTATACTACTTATGCTATTGAGAAGCTTATAGGGTAGCTAGTTACAACATCAACGTATATACATTAAAAACAGTCACATTTCATAGCAGAATTTGAGTTTCTTCATCACAAAACTGAATGCTTGTTCTGCTCCTAGACAAATCTCAAGCAGAGATCGAGGTAAGCTTTCACGCTCTGACAAAACATAATCAATTTTTTTTCAGTTTACAGACTGCTGCAGGAAAAAAAAAATTGCGTTTCTGGGTTGGCACAATAAGACTAAAACATACTGCTGTGGAAGAAACCGTTCATGCCAACAAGAAACATTAATGCTAGAAGACAGCATTCATGGCAAAAAACCCTACTAAGTTTCTGTTAAGGACTACAATTACAAAACAACCATGGCTAGAGATGGATTTTATTGTACTTTAACATACTTTACCTAACTTCTTACAGAATACCTTAATTAAAAAAAAAAAGGGGGGGGAGCAGGGAGAATATAAGCTGAAGATGGAACACCTTTGCATTCTTTATTACACATAGATAATTTTTAATGCTACATCCTTTAATGGAGTAAAAGCACATGTGAAATGGAAATTTCTTCCCAAACTCAAATTTCACTAGAGCAAAAGGGCAGGAAAAGAGGGTTACATATCACTTTCCAGAGGAATTAGTTACCAGAATTCCTTTTCTAAAGAAGGTAGAGAACTTTTGCTAAAGCAAAGCATGCTTATGTATCCTCTGTTGCTGAGCTGTCCTTGCATGGAGCTCAGTCTAAATGCAACAGATTTCACAATACGCAAAAGAACTGTCTTACTAAAGTTCAGTACAGTTCCTGTTGCATTTGAACTACAAGAGTAAAATAAAGTATGATTGCTGTTTTGTAAAGGATTGCATTATTTATCTGCCAAACATAGAATAGGAAGTAATGATTGCAGTAGTTCCATTTGTTATTTCTAATTACTTCAAACTAATATCAAACTTATTTGTTTTCTTTCAGAATCAATAGAAGAAAAGTGTCAAAAAATGGCATGTGAATGTGATAGCCAAGCTGCCAAATGTTTTTCTAAAGCTCCTTATCATACAAAGTACCTTTTGTGGCCAGATGTTATGTGTGGTGAGATTCAGCCTGTGTGTAGATATTAGGTACAAAACATCAGCCTTTATGAAAACTCCATATGCGTTTAAAACTAAAAAGACTATTTTTATCACAGTATTGACAATAAATGATTTTTCGCTTTCTTGATTCTCCTTCCTGCCACTCTAGCTTCTCTATCCCAGAACGACTGAAGTAAACGTTTACATTCTCATTTATCTTTTACAATACATGGACTAAAAAAGCATGTTCAGTAGTTTGGTGTAAACTTTTATTTACTATCTCAATTCCTATTTAAGTGTTTATCAGTTTAATGAGTAACTGACTTAAAATTTGTTTGAATCACAGAATAGTTTGGGTTGGAAAGGACCTTTAAGGACCTTTGGGTTGGAAAGGAGCCTGGCCTTGGGCACTGCCAGGGATGGGGCACCCACAGCTCCTCTGGGCAGCCTGGGCCAGGGCCTCACCACCCTTACAGCAAAGAATTCCTTCCTAATATCTAATATTGTTGGGTTTATATTTAGATTCATAATATCATTCACTGCAAGTTTTCTATCCTCGCTTCCCTGGAATGTAAGATACAATTCACACTTTTCCACTAACATTTATCTTAACATTTGTTACATTTGAACTAACAGGAAGAAATGCATAAAGTGACAGCATCAGCGTAAAAAGCCCTCTTGTCCATATTAAATGTTTGTTAAGAAATCTAATTCAACTTTTGAATCTCACTCTACTTAAGAGGTCCTACCTGTATTAAAAATTGCTCAACATAGTTTTTTCTTTTGAAGCATTTACCGTCACAGAAAATGTAAAGCACTTTGATATAAAATAAATACAACTTCTTTAGAAAGGATTAGGATTAAAAAAGGTATCTTTAATCTTTAAAAATATTCATAGGCGGATTTAAAGTTTAACATTAATGATACAAATGAAAAAATCAACAACATAATGCAAGGCAACACAGCTCTTGAATATTTAAGAGCTTCTCCTTCAGTCAAAAAAACAATACATTAAAAAATGGCAATCCAGTTTATACAAAATAACTTTCCAGTCAACATTCACTCACAGATCTAGATACACACCTTATATTGCAGTAAGACATAATTACAGTGTCAGGTCACTTATCCAAAATAATCCCTTTAAGAGATAACCCTGAATTTAAGGATTAGCAACAGATTTTAAGAGGAGAGCATTAAAGAAACTATCGATGAAATCTAACTGATCTGAACAAAACAAAGCAAATTGAATTGCAAATCACCAATATCTTCCAAAGTGCAAGAAAACGCAGTCTTTGCCTTCAAGAGGGGGAATTCTAGAACAAACTTCACTGTGCATTTGACAGTCACAACTTCACATGTAAAGCAGGCTGAAAACACTGAAGTATTTTCAATATCAAGCCTGTCTAGGAGGAGCTCTCCTTTGGCAAGTTTAAGTTCTGAGCAACACATTTCCCTGGTATGAAATACTAAGTTAAACGCTACTGTAGCTGTTCAGAAGACACCAATTTTAAGACAGAATAGAGACGTTTGATTTGATCAAAAATATGATGACATGACTAAGTTTTAAATGGCAAAATCAGGAATACAGATATACTTTTTTTTACTATAAAAATAATTTTGGATAATAAAGCCCATCCTCAGAGTTGGAATCAACTGTTTAAGAGTAACTTACCTTAAGGCTTTTTTGTATCTTTAATGTAATCCAACATTTTCACTGCCATATACATAAAGGAGAAAAAGCAAAGTTTCTTTCAAATAACCACTTTTAGAAACTAAATAGCTCAACATTTCTAATGCCAATCACTGCACTTGTGTCTCCAAGCGCCTTACTTCTTTAACCACAAGATCAATGTTTATAATTGGATTAAAGTACAAGGCCCAGTAAAACAAACAATTGCAGACAAACTGAGGTATAAAAGGCCAAAAAATAGCAACAAAAAGACCCTGGGTTGAGACTTTCCAGAAATGTCTCCACATTCTGTGAGGAATAGTCCTGTGGAAAAGGAAAGGGAGAGGCCTAATGGAACTTTGTTTTTAACCATTCTAAGCTAAGTAATACATGCTGCAGCCTCAAATTATTCAACGCTTACTCAGTTACCTGCAAAGCATCATTCTGCACTCCGTAGAAACTTTCTTAAATATAGTAATACTACATTTTATGTGAGGATGTGTTAAGTCAATTTATTCAGACTACAAACTACAGCAGTTAAAGTGGTAAAATTCTGGATTTGTCACAGATTATGTTCAAATACTCTGTTCTCGTTTGAAGATGTTTTGCCCCCTAGCTGCTGACAAAGAAAGTGAATATCCCATATACATGTATGTCAAACCAAGACTTTCTCCTATGCGATTTCTAAAAACTATTCTAAACTTCTAAAAACTACTTCAGGTGTAACTTTCCTGTTACTTCTAGCAATTTTGATCACCATCAGAGGTGATATCAGTCTAACTAAACTAAGTTGAGGATACATCCTTTAGTAACTATACCATAAGTATATCTTGACAGAATTCTTGCATGTGTAGTTCTCAGCTGACAGCTAATACCATTTACCATAAAAGGCAGGTACACATTAACTCTTATCCTGAGAACTAATGGTTAGGAACATGCATATTACCATTACTGCATTTGCTACATCTGATCAGTAAAACCAGCTGTAAGAAATCCTTTCAAGTATTCACAGCAAGAAATATATTCAAGACTGGAAATTAGTGCATGTGCAGATTTAAATTCACATATTCTTATTAGTTTCAGAGTTGTGGTTAGACACTACATGTAATTTCAGTAAGCAAGTGTGAAATCGTAAGAGACTTATTTTCCAGTTTATAAGGTCACATACTTCCTAAACCCTTCAACAAGCTCACTAAGACTTACTTCAATTCTCTTCTTGACCAGAGCCTCCAAAAGGTGAGTAGCTCGAGAACAGAGTGCAGCATTGCATTTACAATTATAAATCTTGATGTCCAATAGTGCACATCCAGCCAATCCCAAGCAAACTCAGCTATCAGCTGGTATGGCACAAATAAATACTTCACAATGAATTCTCTCCACTGTTTCCAAGAAGGATGTTTGAGGTCCTGTAAATTAGGAAAAAACAAAACAAAACAAAAAACCTGTTAAACGTTTTCCTACTAAATAGACACAATACTGGCTGGCTTATTTCCACTACTCCTCTGGTTTTTTGTGTGTTTTTTTTTTTCGTTTTTTTTTTTTAAATGAAAGCAGTAATTAATCTTTTTTTATGCTTTCTAGTAGATAGCACTGTAATACAGTAATTTCCATTGGAGTAGCACAAAACATCACAAATGTCCAGACTTTATAATGCCATTTTTTAAATGCGGATATTTTCAGATAAAGGTTTTTCTACAGTCATGTGACCTTAAAAAAAAAAAAAAAAAAAGAATCATAAGAATCGTTTTCACGTGTTTAAAATCCTTAAATATCTTGCTAAAGATTGTAATCACAACACTGTTAATCTCATTCAATAAAATAAGAGGAACCATTTACTTTACAATATTTCTTTTTAAAAAGTTGAATGGTGATGAGATGAAATGATGAATAATCACATCACGATTTTAAGCAACTAAATTGCTTCAAATTGCTTCAACCATGCAGCACTTGAACACTTACTAATAATTTTGTGACAATATCTTCATACTGGTTTTCTTGCATAGGACAAATTGTGTGGATGAAAGGTAGGAAAGCTTCTGCATAATCAAACAGATACAAGTATAACATACTGAGTCTCGGAGAACTCTTCAGTGCATACAGAATAAAGAGTGATTTTCCTGGATTTACTGCCTGAAAGGTATCAAATTTAAAACAATGAAAAAATTAAGGGACACATCAGTTTTTAGACTTTTTAAAAAGATCATTTTTCAAATACAACAGTTCAACAGTTCATTAACTGGGCATTATGTATATATATATTATATATACACACACTTTTTTTCCCCCCAGAGTTAATTCTACTTCCTTAACATTGCTTTTGACTTTAAGAGAATTTTATTTGAAATACATTTTAAAATTACTTTATATAGATTACAGACTTTATACAGAATTTACCTTATATTCCCAAAGGTTCTGTGGTGGTTTAACACCTAAAGTTTTGACACATTCCAATTCTGCCATAATAGCTTTTCTATGATTATTGTTCACTATACTGTAAGGCTCTTTTGTGAAATCCTCCTCTGTCAATGTGAGAAGGAGCCTACAAAAGCAGAAGAATTCAGAAGGTAAACAGTGACTCTTCGCCCAAAAGATATGACTAACAAATCAGTAATTACATAATGAAACAATAAGCTACTGATAGAAGTTATCACCTTTTGGATTACATTCCACATGGAGTGTTCTGAATCAACTGCATTTCAGAGCCTAGGTTTTAAATATCCTTCTTTTCAAGTTTTCTCTTCACAGAATCACAGAATTTCTAGGTTGGAAGAGACCTCAAGATCGAGTCCAACCTCTGACCTAACGCTAACAGTCCCCACTAAACCATATCCCTAAGCTCTACATCTAAACGTCTTTTAAAGACTTCCAGGGATGGTGACTCCACCACTGTTGTCGACAGAAGGAAGACCCAGACGCTCAATATGAGTGAACAGTGAACTTCAACTTTAATGGATAGCTCTGTCGCCTTTTATCTAGTTTGAACATAATCAACTCATACATATTGCAGAAACTAAGCTCAGGATTGGTTAACACTTCCCGGGCTTTTCAGTCTGGTCCTCCTTCTTTTGGCTACCTGTCCCGCCTTAGGGACTTTCCCGATCGCCCAAGGGCATCGTGTCCTTGAGCCTGATTGGCTCTCAGCCAGCTGCATATGTGCCAAGGCTCATGTGAGTTGAGTACGGTGCTTCACCAGCCCATTGTCTCCCAACTGCTCAACATCCACATGTCCTACCTCACTTAACAATTCCTCCACACACCACTTCCCTGGGCAGCCTGTTCCAGTGTCTAACAACCCTTTCAGTAAAGAAGTTCTTCCTAACATCTAACCTAAAACTCCCCTGGCGCAACTTAAGCCCATTCCCCCTCATTCTGTCACCAGTCACATGGGAGAACAGGCCAACCCCCACCTCACTACAGCCTCCTTTAAGGTATCTGTAGAGAGCAATAAGGTCGCCCCTGAGCCTCCTCTTCTCCAGGCTGAACAAGCCCAGCTCCTTCAGCCACTCCTCGTAGGACTTGTTCTCCAGATCCCTCACCAGCTTTGTCGCCCTTCTCTGGACCCGCTCAAGCACCTCCATGTCCTTCTTGTAGCGAGGGGCCCAAAACTGAACACAGTACTCGAGGTGCGGCCTCACCAGAGCCGAGTACAGGGGGACGATCACCTCCCTAGCCCTGCTGGTCACACTGGTTCTGATACAAGCCAGGATGGTGTTGGCCTTCTTGGCCACCTGAGCACACTGCTGGCTCATATTCAGCCGACTGTCCACCATCACTCCCAGGTCCTTCTCTGCCTGGCAGCTCTCCAACCACTCATCTCCCAGCCTGTAGCTCTGCTTGGGGTTGTTGTGCCCCAGGTGCAGGACCAGGCACTTGGCCTTGTTGAACTTCATGCAGTTGGCCTCAGCCCATCAGTCCAGCCTATCCAGATCCTCCTGCAGAGCTTTCCTACCCTCGAGCAGATCGACACATGCGCATAGCTTGGTATCATCTGCAAACTTACTGAGGGTGCACTCAATGCCCTCGTCCAGATCATTGATGAAGATATTAAAGAGGACCAGCCCCAGCACCGAGTCCTGGGGGACGCCACTAGTGACTGGCCTCCAACTGGACTTGACTCCATTTACCACGACTCTTTGGGCCCGGCTATCCAGCCAGTTTCTAACCCAACGAAGCATGCGCCAGTCCAAGTCAAGAGCAGCCAGTTTCTTGAGGAGAATGCTGTGGGAGACGGTGTCAAATGCCTTACTGAAGTCAAGGTAGACCACATCCACAGCCTTTCCCTCATCCACTCAGCACGTCACTTTGTCATAGAAGGAGATCAGGTTCGTCAAGCAGGATCTGCCTTCCATAAACCCATGCTGACTGGGCCTGATCGCCTGCTTGCCCTGCAAGTGCTGCATGATGACCCTCAAGAGGATCTGCTCCATGAGCTTCCCTGGCACTGAGGTCAAACTGACAGGCCTGTAGTTTCCTGGGTCTGCCCTCCGGCCCTTCTTGTAGATGGGCGTCACATTTGCTAGCCGCCAGTCAACTGGGACCTCCCCCGATAGCCAGGACTTCTGATAAATGATGGATAGGGGCTTGGCCAGCTCCTCTGCCAGTTCTCTCAGTACCCTTGGGTGGATCCCATCCAGCCCCATCGATTTGTGGACATCCAAGTGCCGTAGCAGGTCACCAACCAGTTCTTCGTGGATAGTGAGGGCCACATCCTGCTCCCCATTCCCTTCCACCAGCTCAGGGTGCTGGGTATCCAGAGAACAACCAGTATTGCCGCTAAAGACTGAGGCAAAGAAGGCATTGAGCACCTCCGCCTTTTCCTCATCTCTTGCAACTAAGTTCCCCCCCGCATCCAGTAAAGGATGGAGATTCTCCTTAGTCCTCCTTTTTGTGTTGATGTATTTATAAAAACGTTTTTTGTTATCTTTAACAGCAGTAGCCAGATTGAGCTCCAGATGAGCTTTGGCCTTCCTAATTTTGTCCCTGCACAGCCTCGCTACATCCTTATAGTCCTCCCGAGTGGCCTGCCCACTTTTCCAAAGATTATAAACCCTCATTTTTCTCCTTATCTGAAGTCACAATTCTCTGTTGAGCCAGGCTGGTCTTCTTCCCCGCTGGCTCGTCTTTGGGCACATGGGAACAGACCGCTCCTGCGCCATTAAGACTTCCCTCTTGAAGAGCGCCCAGCCCTCCTGGAGCCCTTTGCCCTTCAGAACCGCCTCCCAAGGGACTCCACCAACTAGTGTCCTGAGCAGCCCAAAGTCAGCCAGCTTTCAGCATGCAAATTTAGCAGCTTGTTGGCTATCACTGAACACAATTCTTCAGTACATCACAGATCTAGTCTGGTCTCCTGATATCAAACCTAGAACTCTTGGGTTGAGTGCAACAATGCATATAGCACACATTTCCGCAAGAAAGAAAAGGTGGGGGGTAGATAATGCATTAGTAGAATTTCACTTTCAGTATCATTTCAGTCTACATTGTTAGTATTTAAACAAGTTCTTAGAAAATTTTCTGTTAGGTTGCTTAGTGTCTACTACTAAAGTTTTCAATATAAGTGTTAAAACTTACCCTGTATTTTCCTTTGCTACATCCATAGAATATTCCCACTATCTATGGAACAAAGCCTGGTCATTTCATAATATACCATGTCTAACGAAAACTATCTAGTAGTCCACTCAAATGGCAGCCACTCCTGACAATTAGACCCCTCACCTTCCATTTACTTTCTCCAGCAGAAATTTCTCTTTATAATGTGAAGCCCATGGGCCCAGTTGCTCTAGCCAAAGTATCACTTCTTCAACAGTCCATTTAGCAACTGGCTTGTGGACAAGAAGATCATCTTCAAATTCTCTGCTACTCCAGTGATACCCAAGTAGTACTACCTATAGGTAGATTTAAAAAAAAAAAAAAAAAAGAGATCCTTTGCAAAGCTAATATATTATCACACAAATAGATGTGCATTGATGGACTTAACATGCAAAATCTTTCATGCTAAGAACCCTGGAGAATATTTAGGTTACAAGGAACTATCTTGAAGTTGTCTAACTTCCATTTGTTGTATATTACAATTATAGCTGCTGACAGACAACTCTGCTACCTTATTTACTCAGCTCAGCTAAAATATCTTCTATACAACCCTTCTTTATGTGCATGTAATTTAAGTATATTTATTTACATATTAAATGAAGTATATGGAAAACCATCCCAACGAAACTTACTGCTACACCAGTTAAAGCTGTCAGAACGCCTGAGAAAAACCCTCCTCCTCGAGGATTAATTCTTCCCGTGTTTGGAGCTGTAGAAATCTGGTCATTCCCATATTTTTGGAAGGTTGTTAAGCTGCGTGCTACATCACTGTTTTGTTGAATATCTTCTTTTCTTTGTTCAATTGCATCAGAGAAGAGTCTTTCAATAACATCCCTAATGGGAAAAATACTTGTCATTGACCTATAAACATTGAGGCCTAGCATTCAGAAAAGGGATTAATTTTAAGATTTTTGTTTTCCAGCCTCTACTGAAGACTCATCTTTGAAAGCAAGAAAACATTAGTTAACAATACTTAGTAAAATTAAACTTAAACCAATTACTTTAAAACTTTATTTTCCTTAGCTTTTAAAGATGGAGGAAGTTAAAAATCTCACATTTAAAAACAACAATCCTTATCTCATATATAAAATCAGTACTGTGTACACTACTAGGATGCCTTGATCATTCCAAAATTCTAAGCAAGAAACCACATAAAAGTACACCATTAATTCTATAAACTATTTATTAAAATCCTATTAATGTAGGCCAATGTTGTCTTGAACACACTGCAAGAACTTGACGGTAATTTAAGACAACAGTTTGATATTTTGAGCTTTCTTCTGCCATAAGATCATACTTCTTCTTACAAATAATTCTTGCTACAGAAATAATCACAAACTTATCAAGGATCCTTCTAACTTCAAATAACTGGTTATTTCCTAATACTTTTAACAGATGCAAGAAAAACAAGCAAGCAAACAACACTTTACTTTCATGCAGAAAAACATGCTTGAACAGTTCAAAAAAAAAAAAGCAACAAGGTATAAGACTTCTGGCTCTAAATATCCTCGTGACAGTTCAAATTACCAATAAAATACAAGAATTTATAGCAGATTCAAGAAACCACACAGTTAATTTTGGTTGTTTAAGAAATACATTTTTAAAGAAAAGCACATTACAATTACCTGAGAAGAATGTTGACTTTGGGGAATCCTTCCCATTTTTCTCTGCATTCTGGACATTCATTCTTCTTGGAGGATACCCACCACAAGGCTAGGCAATGTCTACAGAAACTATGTCCACAATTCAGGGTGGTGGGATTAACCAGAATGTCATAACAGCAATGGCAATGGAACTCACTAACTGATATTTTCCGACTGATTTCAGGGGTAGCACGTGCTTTAACTTCTGCCCTCTCTGGTTCACCCTGTGAAGTCTCATCTTCTTCCATTTCCTTTTATACTTTATGCAAACCAAAAGCTCTCTCAGATCTTCAAATCTGGTACAGCATTACTTCTGCAAAGCAACAAGATAAATCCCAATAAGAAAAGTTACTAAAGATGTTTAGAATTGCAAGAAGTTTATTTTATCATCATAACATCTGTCACTCGGATAGTTTTAAACTTTTTAACTAACTTAACTCTCTCCAAAATGAAACGTTATCTACTTTTTCAAAAAATATGTATTTGTTACAAACTACAATCAAAATCAGACTCTAGATGTAAAGTGTTGAGCTCAGTCTCCCTGTATGTTTTTTTCCAGCGTTAGGTAGCACATGAAAGTGAAACCAAAAACCTCACCAACTCTCCAATTGAGACACCCATCTTATTTTGGCCAACAATCAAAAGAAACATCATTAGAAAATACCAGAAGAGAATAAATAAAACAAACACCAGAATATGTGCAACATTTTGATCTAATTTACTCTGGCCCTATTCTTTACAAGTATATGGAATAAAATTTAACAAAGACAAATGCTAGGCAATGTAAACCCCCCCCAGTTCATTTAGTCACATGCCTCAAAATTATAAGGGATTGTTCTGTTTGCCATCTCAGTGAAGGACTGAGCTCTACATTAACTTCTTTACTAGTAATTACCCATTGCTGGTATTTCTGAAAATGAACAGCTGAGAAAAGCATAGGATTTCCACATCTTTTCCAGTGTAAGTTTCCCCCTCAGCTTGCCAAAAATATCATCCCATTTGTTTTATGTTCCTACTACACTCTGGCAACTGGTCGTATCTAGTTCCTAGTTTTCACATTGATCCAGATGACTTCTCATTACAAGTGAGAAAGGACCAAGGGCTGAAAGATTTTCCCCTCGTACATTAACAAACTTAAATACGCTTACGCTCTACCCCATCTGACTGCTGCTCACTACCGGGTTACTATCTTTCCATCCAGACCAGACCAAACACAAAGAAGTAAACATGCAAGTCTGTAAGAAAAAAGAATAACGAAGCCGACAAACAGTACAGCGCAACATACCGATAGTGCAGCCAGGCTCCCCAGAGCGCTCACCACCACTTCTCTTCCCAGCCAAGCACAGGCTGTCAGTTCCCTACGTAAAGCAAGCGACAGATCACTTCCAAGAGGAAGAAACCAAACCACTCTTTTGCGTCTGAAAACGTCCTCCTAATTTTCTAAAGGAGAGGCAGCGGGGTTTTCCGCAGACCTACCTCACCTCAACACCAACCAGGAGCCTCAAAGCTCCCCCGGTGGCTTTCCCGCTGCCCGCCCGCTCCTTCCCGCCACCTCAGCAGAGGCCCGGGCCCAAGGCGTCCTTCCGTTCCTCCCCCCCCGCAGCGGCGCCAGGCGGGGCCGGGCACACCTCAAGCCCGCCTTCCCCTCACCGCCGCTAACCCCAGCCCCTTCAGAGCTCCCGGCCCCCTCAAAGCCCGGCGGCCCTGCTCCCCACCACTCCCCCTCAGGCCCAGGCCCAGCCCGGCTCGGACCGTTTTAAGCCCCGCGCTGCGCCATGCTGTGGCACCGCTACGCGTCACGGTGCTCTTAATGCACTCCCACACTCGTGAGTTGGGCTGCGTCTGCACGCTCATCTTCCTTCACGGAAACGTGGTCTAATAAACGAGGTTTATTTTACAAGCTGAGATATAGAGGGTTAGTTGCAGAGGTCAATTAGGCTTCTAGAGGCTTGTTCAACAGCAGCGCTAATACATACTGCAGTGAGCTGGCTCACACAGGCTATTTTTACCACATTTGGGAGTATTTCTCTATATAATACACGTTCACAAATATTTATATGTCTCTGTTCCCTTACTGTATTTCTTTTTGACTAGAGTCCAAAACAAACTGATTTTTTAAGTACTATTGAGATGTATTTTTCAGTGTGTGATAAGAAGTAACATTTTCATAAAGATTTTGTCCATGTTCAGCCTGGCACAAGCTACAAATCCAGTTCAAATGACATCTGAGTTACCCAAATCAGATATCGAACATTACCATTAGTTCAGTCTATTTCAATAATGAAAGTAATAGTCTCTCATTGCTTCCTCTCCCATATTATCCAGGTGTCTCCAGAAGCCAATTGTTCCTGTGCTGACACATGCACGGTCCTATTTTTGTTTGCTCTAGAACTATTCTAATCTGATTTTCCGGGACAGAAAAACACATAGCTGAGAAGTTTATCAACTCTTTGAGCAACAATCCAATACTTGCATACCACACTTGCATATTTATTTGGTTTACTTACCAATTATTGCTTCTTCACATACAAGTGGAGTTCCATTAGCAATACTGCAGCTATTATTGCTTGGATCTGTTTGTGATTAAAAAAGGAGCATCCAATTCTGACCTTCTTTAAAGTGATATATTAAAGGTACTAAACAAATTTCCATTGACATGGAATAAACAGACATATTTGTTCAATCATACACAGCACTGTTAGATTTTTTAAACACAGTTTTAGTTGTAATGGTTCAGGGATCATAGGAATGATTTTGGACTCCAAAACAGATTTCAGCTTTAGTCAAATAACAATGAAGAATTCCACTATCAGCACAGAGTAAATGGTAAGTCTGTACCAGCTAACTTCCAATGCTTCATAGCCAAAAAAGCAATCACAGAATCACAGACTTTCTAGGTTGGAAGAGACCTCAAGATCATCGAGTCCAACCTCTGACCTAACGCTAACAGTCCCCACTAAACCATATCCCTAAGCTCTACATCTAAACGTCTTTTAAAGACTTCCAGGGATGGTGACTCCACCACTTCCCTAGGCAGCCCGTTCCAATGTCTAACAAACCTTTCAGTGAAGAAGTTCTTCCTAAGATCCAACCTAAAACTCCCCTGGCGCAACTTAAGCCCATTCCCCCTCATTCTGTAACATTGTAATTAGCTGTTTGCCCTGCTCTCTCTCAAGACTACCCAGTCATTTGGAAAGCAGCCAAGCTTTTCCTGTGTCATTAAAAAATGGGAGTTTTGAGGAACTAAGATTACAAGCTATGTTTTCATAAGTGCAGTTGCTAATGTATACATGGAAAAAAAAAATCAGGTAGGCACTTATTTCATTAGGTAAATATGTTATCTTCTGAAACTAAACAGAAGTCAAGATGTATGCCTCTGAAACATTAAGGACAATTACACAATAATTGATTAAAACTTGAATAAATATCATAAGAATTATAAATTCTTTTTAACACCTAATAGTATTTCCTTTTCATTGCAATAAACTTTTTATAGGAAAACAGTTAAGAGGAGAATGTTCCAAAAGTGGATCAAAGAACGAGCAGCCTAGGCTGTAAACATGGTCATACAGAATTTGATTTTTCTCCAGAGCAGACCTTCTCATAAAAACAAAGGAAGACAAATGACTCTCATCTATTTGAACTTTAGTTCTGTAGCTTGGGACAAACTTTTTGTTTAAAAAAAAATCCAAAAGTAAATCTGAGAGGATTAACTGGACATTGGACCAGAAATTAGAAAAGACATGTAGAATCAAACAGTAGTTCAAATTACTATAAATTAGATAGAAAGTACTTGTGATGAATAATTGCCAGACTCCACAAAACCCTAATTAAGCAGAGTATTCTGCTTTAATGTAAAAAAAAATAATAATAAAATATGCTTTTTACCATATATAAGTGGCACATTGCCAAGATGCTGCATTCTTAAAACCAGAGCATACAATACTATATCCAAGGTAAAATTGGATTAACTTGTAGTACGGATTATTACGCCACATATATCACTACATGAATATTTTTGTAGCTACTGTCATCTGCAGAGGAGTCAATCCTAAGTATAACTGTGCTGTTTTAGTCCTGCTATATGAGTTCATTTTTCTCCTCCAAGTTAAGAAGAAACTGTGCGTTTTTTTTTTTTTTTTTTTTTTTTTTAATAGCTAAAGCCCCAAAGGACAGTTAACAGTTTCACATTTTTCTTTTAAATACACAATAATAATACCTACGTTTGAAGCAGGAAATCTCTCTTGCTTGTAATACTAAGTAACCACACTTTATTACAGCATCTGACGTTTTTATTTGCAGTTTATTTAGCTTTGTTTTGTAACAAAGCTAAAAAAGCTCTCTGAGCTAAGAAGGGTCACAGCATTATACTTACTTTCAGGTTATCTCTAATATTATTTCAGACATAGTACTGCTCTATGCAGATCTTTTTGTTTCCAGAATAAGTACAAAGATTTACGCTACCTATTAGTAATGTAACATTCCACCACTTTTTGTAATTCTGTAATACAGTTTATCATAATTTTACAACTAAATGAAAACAGGTAGCAACTTGTGAAAACCACACTGCATTCTAGAAAACTGTTTAGAAAACAAGATCTATCCTACTAAATTTAAGTGACTTATGAACCTCGAAGAGAGGTTCAAACTTCAAGCAAAGTTACCTTGCAGTTTGCTTTTCCCTTGGAATAACATTTGCATTTTTTCTATATTATATCTAAAGTTCAACTTTGATTACAGGTACATTGGTTACTACTAATTCTCGATTTGTTGCGTATATCACGTAGCTGAGCCCAGGAGATGATGCAAACAAATTTCATTCTCTAAAACACATGGTTTATGTCACCAAGCAAATATTACTACAATTGTGGCCCATGCATTGGGAAAACTCAGTTGCTCTTGAAAATCAGTTGGTGTTCCCTCCCTGGACACCCGGCTCCATTCCACCACAGAGCTGCCCTTGAGCCTCTGCCTTCTCAGAAGCACAGCCCTTGTCTCAAAGCCTTGGCTTGCAGCTGTGCTGCCCTTGGCCCAATTCTGCAGCTGGGCCTAGCGCCTCTTCTCCTTGGGCCAAACACTGCTAGCCTGGGGCTATTTTCTCCCTTAGCACAGCCTCTGCAACCACTGACCACGGGGGCTGCAATGGCACTACACACATTCATGCTGAACACATTCAACACTGACCACAGGGGTTGTGAGCAGGTTGCTTGGCATCTCAAAATCTGATTTGCCCGCTACTCATTAGTTGAACACCGCTGCTACCTCTGAGTCTTTTGTTTAAGCTCTTTAACAAGAAGCAGCAGGAGCATTTCTTAAAAAAAATATGGGAGCAAGATTCAAGTGTCATGCTTCAGCCAATTTACTGCAAAATAGAAGAATCTCTACTACTATTTCAACTAATGTCTTGCTTTGCACCATTTAATCATATAGATGATTTGCTGTGGGCACATGTAGAATAAATTGCTAGCAGTGAAGAGGCAAACGCTCATCTTGAAGAATCTTTAAAAGTTCTCCTTTTTCACTGCCCAGTCCTGCATACTTCCACATCATCCACTCTATGCAGAAATTATCTCCCAATTCATTAGGAATTTCCCATTTGTTTTCATTCTGCTGGAATGCTGGAAAAGAGCTTTCATTTGCTGTGTGAACTTTGGGTTTCATACTATTCTCCCTCATGAGTTTAGTTTCCTGCTCTTGTACCAGGCCTTATTTCAGAATTTCCTTTCATAGTAGAGGTGTGGGGGTATTTTGCTGTGCATTGAGCTTTACAATGATCTGCAGTGATCTGCAGAAGTGTTGTTTTTATGCAGTGGGATGACAAATGTTTCATCCGAAGCACTTTCACACACACCTGCTCCATCACCAAGGTGAATCCATAACCAGCGTTAGCATTTCAACATCTTACCAACTTTGCATCACTTCCATCTATGTGGTGCTAGCTGCTTCACCTTTTTCAAAGGACCTATTTCTCCACACCCGTGACAGTTCGAAACACCTCTCCCCCACAAAAATAAAGTAACTAAAAATGCTCTTTAAAAAAAAAAAAAAATATATATATTTTATTTTAGGACTCAGTAGCGGCAACCGGGGCTATCTGCCCCCCCCCCTTACACACCGAAGCAGGGCGCTGGAGTACACCCCACATGCGGCGCGGTGCCTACCCCCAGAAAATGGCGTCGCCCGCCCGCCTCCTGAGGGGTGGGCCAGGCAGGGCGGGCCGCTCTCCGGAAGCGCTCGGCGGCGGCGGCGGCGGCGGCGGCGGCGGTTGCGGCTGGTGCCGGGCCGGGCCTGGCCAGGCGGGCTAGTGCGGGCGAGGGATGGAGGTGATCAGAAGCAGTGAGTGAGCGGCAGTCCCTGCTTGTCTCGCACCTCGCGGTTGAGGGCTCCCCTGTTGTCCCGGCTTCCCAGTTCCCCTTCCTCTGGCCTCAGGCTCTCGGCAGGGGGCGGCCCCGCGCCGCCCCTCGCCCCGCAGGGACAGCCCTGAGGGGCGGCGGGCGTGCGTGGGCCGCGGGCGGCTCAGGCGTGATTTGACTTCTTCCCCGCAGATTTTAAGGATAACCTGAGCAAAGTCTGTGAAGCCATCGAAGAGGCGGACTTCCTGGCCATTGATGGGGAGTTTTCAGGTACAGTCGCGTGTTCTGGCAGTATCTGTGCGGTGTCAGGTGTGTGAGTTTGCTGTGTGGTATATCCAAGTGTTGGCTTGAAGTAGCTGAAGCAAAGGCTACCGGAAAGCGAAAAAAACATTTATTCTATGTATCATAGCATGGTTTTGGTCAAGAAAAGGAACGTGTCATGCCCACAGTTCTACTCTCTCCCCACAGTAATTTTTGACCACGTTAATTGATTCTCAGCTGCAGCTGTCAAATAAACCTCAGGGAAGAAGTAGAGATTTTTGTGCCTCATGAAAACAAGAGGTTGGGATAAATAAGGGAGATCCTGCAAGCCTTTGGACAGGGAAAGAGACCAGTAAAAGACCAGTTTTAGCTTTGGGATGTAGTCTTTAGGCAACCATGAAAAGAAAATATGATTTTAAAATGGTTTCAGTAGCTGTGGTGATTATGGAAATACAGTTAGTATTTTGTATTGCTTAAGGTGGCTAAGTCATTCAATGAATCTCTACTCTGCACTCTAAACGTTTTGTAGTTTGACTTTGATCCTCCATTGTGTTGTAACATCAATGTTATGTTACTGGTAGATGTTTTCATGTTAGTATCTCGTTGGATAGGAACCAGACTTCTGCAGCAAGGCTTTACTGCTAGAACAGTACTATTACATTGGGTGTCTTCTCTGTTGAAGATGTATGTTTTTACACAGTGGAAATTTGTTCTTAACTAAAATACTCTTAACATGTATTTTAAGCAAAAACATTTTTTTTTAACTTACCAGTTGTGACATTGCTTAGTTGTGGCTAATTTTGAAAAGCTTACCCAAAGCCAAGTACATTCTGCTTTTTCAGGGATCAGCGATGGGCCTTCTGTTAGTGCATTAACCAATGGCTTTGACACTCCAGAAGAAAGGTATCAGAAACTTAAAAAGGTAAAGTTTTTTTTACCATGACTAAAATGAAAATGCTGGAAAAAAGTTACTTAGTTCTGAATGGAGACAATGATAGAGGTCTGTACAATTAAGTTAAGTAGAGCAGATAAGGATTGCTTGTTTCATTGTCCTTGCTAACACAAGAATTAGGGAGTGTTGCATAAAACTGGTGGGAGTTGTGGTCAGAACAAAGGGGCATGATTCTTTGTATAAGAGATAGTGGATATGTAGTGCCTGCTATCAAAGGATGTTGAGGGTGTTAATCAGTTTGAAATGGGACTAGGTAAGAGAAATTCAGTGACAGAGAAACTACATTAGGACAAAGGTCCTTCCTGAACTACCTCCCCTGAAGCAGGAACTGTTGCTAAGCAAACTGAAATGCAAGTTGCCACCACGTCTGCCTCTCTGCATGAGCAGGATGAGAGGAGAGGGGAGAGAAGAGGTGCTAAAAGAAGTCAAAAGAGTCTTGAAAAACAGCCAAATGATCATGGGAGATAACATGTAGCATGTGAGCATCTAATGGTCAAAACTGTGATGTTATCGGTTGTTTTTCCTTTCCTCTTCCCCCTATAGGAGAGGGATCAGAAAAGAGGAGTGCGAAGTGTTTTAGCACATGCTGTTTCTTGAGCTGCAGGGAGTCAATAAACACTGCTTACTATTATTTTGTTAAGAGGCATTGCATCATGAGGGAACTGCTGGTTAGTATTCCTATTGGTCCTCTCTATTAGGGGTAGCCATTGAGAAACTAGAACAACAAATGGCAAAAACTAAGGAAGAGGCTGTAGCTTGAAAACAAACAAAAGAGACAAAAAGTGACCCAGAAGAAGACACTAATGGAGACTGGTTTCTGAAGAGCATCCAGTAAGCTAGTGGATGCCACCTGCTATTCCTCTGGCTCCATATGAGAAAGGCCAGGTGAACTTAATGTTAGTTTATTTATTTATTGTTTTTTATGCAATGGTACGTTCTTACGTATAATATTTTAGAGACAACTTGGAGACAGGAAAAGCTATGTTAAGACCACAGGAGATCTGCAGTCTACCAGCCTTCCCTCTGGCATGTGTTTGTAAAGGCAGACAAAGTCCAAAAGGTGAACATGCGTGGGCATCATTATGCAGGTACCTGGAGTTCTTTATGCATAATTTTGGATCAAATAATTCAAAGACTTCTGTGGCTCCTCCCAGTTTGGAGACCAGGCAGATAGTTAATGTAAATGGGGCTCCTAGTTTGCTTGTTGTAACAGAGCTTCTGGCTACTGTTTATGTACCTGCAAGAGTTGCCATGGGCTGGAAGCCCAAAATGTGCTAGAGCCACTCAAGACTTTCAGAGCTTCAGGGTAGCTGATGATTTAGGCTCTGCAGGCACAAACGGTCTGGTGTATCTGAGCCTAACCTGAAATTTTGTTATGACCTTCTTAAAATTTCTCTTTTGCCAGCCAGTGAATTAACATGATTATTGATATTTTTGATCTTTATGCTCAGAGATTAGAAGATTAGTGTTGTATATCCTGTGACTGCCCAATCCCCCCCATGACTGAATTGAAAGTTCTATGTGTTCATTGTGTTTAAAAGGGCTATTTGGCCCTTAGGAAGAATGAGACAGTGCAACCAGCATGCTTGTTTATTTTCCTATACACCTACAGCAGCGTTCAAAACATTTCCAATACTGATTCAACACTTGTGAAATAGAGGACAGGATGATAAGTATCTGTCTCATACTTCTATCAGTGTTAGCCACATGTATTAGAAGGATATTAAAAGTATTATCATACATATTTGAAAACAATATGCAGCCAGCATCCCTCGTAGCCTCTTGACACACTACTTGGAGTGTAAGTGAATGTAAGAAGGTGAACTGACAGCTGCTTTAGGTACACCATCTTATTCTTGTGTGTGAGCAACAGGTAGAGAAATACAGGATTTCCATTAGTTCTTGTGTGTTTAGGGAATAAAAATGCATTCTACAAGTCATCTTTAGGCAGTAGTGTGATGATCTCTAGGTAAATGGGATTGAAAACTAGTTAAGATCTGACGAATTTACTTCAAAATTACCAACAGAGCAAATGTTGGTTATGAAGATCCAGATCTGTTTAAATTTGAAATGAAGAGAAATACCTACTCTGGGTGCACCCCGGTTATTTTTAAATGTGTACAGCTTTTATTCTCATGCAAAGTTTTCCTTTCCTTTCCAGCATTCCATGGATTTTTTGCTCTTTCAGTTTGGCCTTTGCACTTTTAAATATGACCACACTGAAGACAAGTATGTAATTCTCTTATTCCTTGCTTTGCTCATTGAGAAATTTATAAATATAGATAAGATGTATTGACATGCAACTCATCTTTTTCACAGGTATATAATGAAGTCATTTAATTTCTATATTTTTCCAAAACCCTTTAACAGAAGTTCACCAGATGTCAAGTTTGTCTGTCAGGTTAGTAGAAAAATGATCTGAATTTTCTTGGGTAAGATATACCTGCAGGAGGCTTCTAAGTAGAGGTTTTCCTGAAAATACTAAATCATTGTAGAGGGAGAAGTGGTTGGTTCTTTTGACAGTTTTAAAGACAGATAAATTTCTGTGTTTGGTGTTGCATTCTTAAAGAAGAAATAAAAGCATCAGTTAAGAAAAATCCTCCCAAATGAGCTTCAAGGGAATACCTGTGGCTTCACTTAAGTCTCATTGCATGTCACATTGTATTCCCTGTTGTTTCTGGACTTGGAGACAGTGTTTCAAACCTGGCAAGATGATTCTATTTTTTTCCCTTTGTCTGACTTCCTGTTTCCTTGCTCTTTCCATTTTTATTCTTTATTCTCAATTGCTTATCTCGTTTTCATTGCTTTCCAAACTATTGCCAGCATTTTCCTGGTTTCAGATTTTTTCTACTGAACCATATTTTTCACTCTTTTTCTATGTAATTCGGTTTTTCATCTTTATCCCTTTAGTGTATTTATTCTTACTTTGTAAGTAAAAAATAAATCATAAACTAATGCAGAAATTACAGTTCGAGATCAGTATTTGAGGAAACGAAAGGAAAATCTAGAATATGGTCTCCTTAAATGTTGCATTTAGCTGAATTACTGAAACTTTCTACTCCAACTTGCTACAGCAACAGAGCTTTTTGTTTATTACATCTGTTTTTCCTTAGGAGATGGTGATGTATGTATTTTGTGAGGAAAATTGTAATAAAAGATAGATACCTAAAAAGTCTTTAGTGAGCTCTGTGCTTGGATTAAGTTTATCGGGTTGTTACCTTTTTGGCCTGAATGGCTAGACAAAGAAATATGGTCTCTTAGTTCATTTTGATTTGGAGAAATGAGGTTATCTTCTACTACAACTTTTCTGTTCAAACAAAAAAAGAGCTAAACAAAGCCTCCTTATTCAGTTAGCAATAACACTTCCATTTAATTCTCTATGTATTATTATGTATTATTATGCAGTGTTATTACTGTAAAAGCCAAACATACTGCTTATCCTAGATGGATTTTTTTTTTTCTGGGATTTGAGACTTACTGCTAGTAATTTCATTCCTTTTTGTTTGTTTTCATTGTATCTGTACTGTGTTTCTCTGTACTGTGTTTTCCTCAGTCATTTGGCTAAGTTTTGTGCTTGGACAGGTTAATTCCTGTGTGATCTTCTGTCTATCCCCTGGATGTTTGTTTTGATTTTTAGACTTTAATAAAAGAGCGTAAGTGCTTCTTAACCAGTTATTTAAAATGAAACTGTGGATAACTGCTCTAGATTTAATGACACTGAACAGTGCAAGAAGAAATTTTGGACTGTCTATGGTAGGACTCTAACGGATAGTATTTCAGGCAGTAGAGAAACCAGGCTTCTCATTGCTAAAACTTCAGTATGTATTCTTTGAGTCATTGCCTTGAAAAGTTATCCAGTTTTGAACTTGGTTGTCTTGATTCAGAAAACAAAGCCAATGAAAATTCACACAATAAGTAAAGTTGAAACTAGTGTTTTCACTGGCTTTTTTGTTGTTGATGTATCTTGTGCGCATATATAGCATTGAAACCCTAAATTGTTTAAGGTTGACCCATGTGTCAGAATAGCTTTGGGAGACACAGCTGATTTTGAGATACCCTATAGAAGCTGAAAGTACATAACAAAAGTAACGCAGTTTAAATTTGCTTTGGCTTCTTTAGGTTCACAAACTTAGTTGCTCATGATCCAGAACTTACTACAATTTCTTAAAAACTTAAGTAACTTAAAAATAGTTGATCTTTGTAAGCCATTGATACTCTTGCCAATTGTAAAGTTATTTTATTTTGTTACAGAGTTCAAGTATAGATTTTTTAGCAAACCAAGGATTTGATTTTAATAAAGTTTTTCGCAACGGTGAGTTTTTTTTCTTTCTATATCTGCAAAATTTATTCATTTCTTCATTTTATGCAAAAAGAAAAAAAGGCAGCTGTTCACAGTATTCTCTTATCACAAAGTGAGTTCTGTAACTGTAATTCTAAATTATTAAATTCTGGGTATAATTCCAAATTATTCATATCTGGTTCTAGAATTATGCTGATAGTTACTCCCTTTTCAAAAATTAATTATATTGAGTTCAACTGAATAGAATTCCTATTTAAATAAGTACTTAGTAGGTTATTTTTCTTTGCTGACTAAACATAAATAGATGAGTAATAAATTACATTACAGGGTAATGGAACAATTGTAAGGCCTTTAAGTAACATTTTTAGAAAAGGTATCAGTGCTTTGTAATAGGTGCTACTGCAGTTTATCATCAAAGCATTGCAAATATCAAGGAAGAGAAGTGCCAAATGTTCCTGTGATCATGATCTACAGCTCTGTGGGTTCTCAGGCTTATGCTTTGTGTGGATGAGGCATACAGATCTTAAGAATCCAACAGTACCAGCTAATCTCACATGTGGTTGAAAAAAGCTTTTATACCCATAAATAGAGAATGGGATCTAGAATGGGTGACTGAAAGAGCGGAATGTGTTTTGAGCTTTCAGGGGGGTGACATTGGCAGATTCTTGGTTAGTAATAACTGTTTCCTAAATCTACATCCTTAACCAAGTTGTAATTATTATGAGTTTTTAATCGTCTTTTTTTTTTTTTTTTTTTAGGAATTCCGTATTTAAATCAGGAAGAAGAAAGACAGCTAAGGGAACAGTATGATGAAAAACGTTCTCAGGCCAATGGTGCAGGATCTCTCTCCTATATTTCTCCCAATACCACAAAATGTCCTGTCACAATTCCTGAAGATCAGAAAAAATTCATTGAGAAAGTAGTGTAAGTAAAATTTTCTAATATAAAATGAAACTTTATTATGCATATGGTGATATTACAATAAATCATAACTCTTCAAATATTTAGTTTCCTACTGTTTATGATAAAATATTCTGTGAAAGGAGAGACAAATTAGAAAATACAGAGAAAAATCCATTATGAGTTTCTTTTGTTTAGCAAAAGAAACCCAAACCCTTTAGTTGGCCTTCAACATAAAGAGGTGTAGAATTTTGGTTGTGCGTGTTTTTTATCTGATGGCAATCTCCTCCTTTGTAAAATGGAACAGAGTTAGGGGAAGAAACACTTAGCTAATTATTCTACTAAATCAGTATCTACCTAGCAACACTTAATGGTCTTAGGTGAAAAACAAGACATCCCCCCACTAAAGTGACAGTTTAATGCTTTCTTCGATGTTGTTGAAACTAAAACATAAACATGTTGACATAACATAAACATAGTGACATGTTTGTAAATTGAACATTTTTTTATGTTTAAGTGTTTTCTTTTGGGGAGAGCTGTAAACATCTCAGCAAAAAGAAAACGATAGCTATAGGGGCAAATCATCTATTTAATCTTTTTTTTTTTTTTTTTTTTTTTTTCTCCAGGGAACAGATAGAAGAATTGTTAAAGAATGAAGAAAATGAAAGTTTGGAACTGGAGCCATGTACAGGGTCAGTTTCTGAATTTGTCTTCTAAAAATGATTTTTTTGGCTATATTGAATTAGGGGAGTTACAGGGAAGAAGAAAGACAACCTGACCTGAGCTAACTGTAACAAAAACTATGCTTGACTTATCTCTGAATGTTAAGAAAGCCTGGTAATCTATATGATTGTCAAACTCTGCTTTATGAGCCGTAACTTCTGCCTGCAGTGTCAACATATGTAAGTATAGCTAAGAAGTGTCTCGCATACATAAGCCTACTCTTGTAGTTGCTGTAGTGCTCTATAAGCATTGGAGATGCATTTTATAAACAACTTCCTCAAATCTATTGAGCTATTAATTGTTTTGTTCATTGTTAACACCATGTTTTAAAATGGTTTCTAGTGGATCTCCTTCCCAAACTTACTTATTAGCCTATTTAGCTTTGGAATCCAGATGTACAATTATTATCTCAGGGAAAAAAAAAAAGTTATCCAAACTCAGAGATACTAGAGCATTGTGAAACTGGAGTACGGTTACATTGCTGCATCTATATTCAGTAATCATGAGTGCAGAATGTTTGCTTGTGAGAAGATACATGAATAGCTGTACAAAATGTTCCAAATGCCTTCACAACTTGGCAACTGGCCTACAGGTCTTGGTATGAGTGAATTACACTCTTAACTTAAAAATATTTCTACCGAGGAACTAAAGCAGGCTTTATTTGAACATTATTACTTTGAAATACAAATGTAAAATAAGACTTAGTAACATAATTATCTTTTGGTTTTAGATTTCAGAGGAAATTAATTTATCAGACCTTGAGCTGGAAGTAAGTTACTGATAATTCTGTCTTACTCTGTAATTTCAGTATTTACGATTAAAAAAAAAAGGGGGGGGGTGGAGGAGGGTGAAAGCTGATCTATTTAATCTCAGAGGTGATTAATTTAGTTCTTTTTTTCCTTTAAGATAAGATTTTTGTAGTATTCTAAAGATAAATTGCATTAAACTGGTTTGTGATGATTCATTTGAATATTTTAAAGCTTAATATTTTGTCAGTCTTGTCTAAAACCTGTGAATAGAACAGCAAAGTGCAGAAGCCTAGAGTTATGTAATAAAAGCAATTTGACAGGTTTTTAGTGAAAATGAAAGTGCATGTGCTTAGATATGTTGTGGGCTTTACTTGGAAAAACTTCTATATTGCTCATATTAACACCTAATTTTTCTGTTAGATGCCAAGTATAACCATTTTTGACCTTAAAAAATCCTAGTTCTAGTGGCAGTTCCCCTCTTCTGACTTCCTTTATCCTATATCTTTGCCTAATTATATATCCTAATTATATAATATATATCCTATATATATCCTAATTATATAATATATATATAATTTCTTATATTACAAGAAACTGTAAGGTTGTTTGAGTAGGGCTTTAGAGATGAGATTTTGCTCCAACTACACTAATAAAAGGTAGAAAATACAATGGAATTTTTTTTTTGTACATCAAGTTATTTCAGTGTTGTAAACAGTATCTGGCACTGTTACTTGTACTGGAACTGGATGAAATAAAGCTGCTCTTTATAAAATGGAATCTCAATAAGTGAACTTGAGAACTAACTTGAGAACAGAGGTGTTTTCAAGAATTTTACTCTGTGTTTTTGAATATATTGATAAAATATCTGTAGCTTCCAGTAGGACATGGTGTTATGCTTGTCTGATGTTTATTCTTGCATCTTCTCGCAATGTATAGAAAAGTGTGTTCACAAACTTTTTTTTTTAATTTTCAGCTTTGTACGCTGTGTGGGGATATTGGTGAGAGAAAGTGAAGTTGTGAAGTTAGCTTGGAGATAATTAAAGCAGAAAACAATGAGGTTATTGATTGCCCTTCTCTCTTGAAGGGAGTGACGCAGTCCTGAACTCTTCACAGGTCACTTTCTCTTTTCAAGAGCTCTGTTGTGGAAATGTTCTGATGCATCCAAGGTTTATGACATGAAACAGCTTGAAAGTGAATCCTAGGTTGAAAATTATGTAGGAAATCATGGTGAAGAGGACGCAATAGTACTCTAGTATGTGTCCTCTAAGGACTCTTTGGTAGTTCTAATACTACAGTTTCTCTAGTACTAGATTTAGTAGTAGCCAGAGGATGAAGTTAACATTCTGCTTCTGTGTGGGTTATATAATTGTGGTTATTTTTTTATGATGGGAAGATCAGAAGATGCCTTAAAAACAAGGCGTGATATTCTCTGGCCTTGCTAGTTGTTGGGTGTTCTGTGGCAGCACTTTGGTAATTAAATGTGGTTGCAGTGCAGTGGTTAGCAGAGCTAACCAAATTTATATTAATATTTACTACTAGAGCTTACTATTAGCAGGAAACTCAGAGTGGTTTATAAATACTAAAGTAAATGACATGGTAATGGCATGCTGCCACCAAAGAAGCTGGCTTGTGGCTGCAGACAAATGAGAGCTTTCCAACAAGTGTTTTGGTTTTATAACTTCTTACATTTACTTTTTCATGTGTTCTGATATGTAGGTATCCAAAAGGTATCCATGTTGAAACTCTGGAGTCAGATAAGGTAACTAGGCAAGTTACTGCCTGTAACATTTTTCCTGTTGAAAGGAAATTGTACTTCTCAATTTTACTAACATTCCAGATCTCTAGGTCTGACCAAAAGTCCTGATTTCTACATCCAACTTGAGCTTTGTTATGCAAAATGTGGAACATCTTAAATAAAATATGATTAACTAGTTTCTAGTCTTTAAATATGAATTATATATGAATTATATTAAGCCACACAAGTATATGTTTATTACTTAAAAATTTAAAGAGGGACACCAAAGGGTACTTTAAAATGCAGTGTTTGTGATATTTAGTGTTGGTGAAGAGTATGTATATGGGTGAAAAGTGACTCTTGATCTTATGAGAACAATAGTGTCATTGCATACTGAATCCTCCCTTCACAGCTCAAATCTCTGTTTCAAAAATATTTGAAAACTGTTAGCTATAATGAAACACTGATAACCTTTCTAAAAAGTAAAAAGTGAATTTAGTAAAAGTTAGATTTAGTGGGTATATATAATACAGCTTTCTAAATTAGACTTTTGAGTGTGGATGATAAGGTGGTGCTTAAAGTGGAAACAGTCATGTTGCCAAGCTACTGCTGCTGAGATATGACTTAATTTTCTTTACAATTTAATTTACAAAAACTTGCAATGGTTGTAACTATGAACTTCTTAGACTCATTCCTCAAATTATACTTTTCTGATTTTAGAAAGAGAGATATATTGTTATTAGCAAGGTAGATGATGAAGAACGAAAAAGAAGAGAACAGCAGAAACAAGCAAAGGAACAGGTAAATATTTGCATTAAGTTCCATTTCTTTAGTTTGAATGAAAGAGAGGGGGAGAATCTATGAGTTCAATCAGCTCTGTAAAATTGCATGTGATAGGGTTTGGTAATATTTCCCTTTTGCTTGGCTGTAGCTGTTGAAAATGATTCTCCAAATTCTACTCAGATATATTTTGCTTTGCAGTATAGCAAAAAGAATTGCAAGATACTCTACAAAGTTTTAAAGAGTAAGTAATTGTAGAATACTTAACCTATATTGTGGAGCACTGGATTCCTCCTTATGTGAATCTGCTCTGTCAGAAAAGCAAGGTCTAGACATAGGAAACATAGATGAATTGCATTTGTTAGTGCTCTACAACAACAGTCCTTACAAAAAGTCTTGCAAAAATTCTGGAGCAAGTGTTCGTGTTATTTTGATTTGCAATCTGACCTTGATGTAGTACACTGTTAAAAACAAAAACAAAAACAAAAAAAACCTTGCTTGCTTTTAGTTGTACAATTAATGTAATCTGATTTTTCTTAATAGAAACATGCTGCACACAACTACTATAGTAACAAGTTGACTGCAAAGTCATATGTGGTATTCAGTCACTCTCAGCTTTATTTATGGGCCTTGATACCAAGTCTGAAGCAAGTTTTTGGGAGTCTTAAGACTGAAATTGTGGCTATGGTTGATCACTTGTCTTGTCATTTGTGCATATCCATTTCAAGATAAAATCAACTTGCATGGCGTGAATAATGTTTGCATGCAGAATCCCTCTTAAGAGGGAAGGAGCTATCTAATAGAGACCTTATCTAAAGTGGCATCTCTTCTTGCTGAAGGAATGTTAGGAACAACTTATTACTGCAGTAGACTTTTCTGAAGCAGCTTTTTTAGGTGTATTAATCAGTCTGACTACTGGCATTAAGAGCTGAACTAAAATAACAGTGAATGCTTTGTTGAATTTCACTTACGGTTGAGCAAAGACAAATAATGCAAGGCAGAAATTACTTGAAAAAATACTTGAAAAAGAAGAACCTATTGGGGGAAAAGTGCTTTAAGTGAAACTAAGCTGAAGAATGAAGTGAAACCGAAGACGCATAACAGTTTTAGTATCTTCTTGAGCTGTTTACTGTCTAATAACTGGTGAGAACTACTGAAAATACTGTATAGACAACAAATCGGGTATAACTTTACTGGGTCTGGTTTAGATGAAGCTTACTTTCCTCGTAGCAGCATATGTGGTGCTGTGGGAAAGGAGGAAGGAAGGGGGGATGTTTGTGGTTATGGTGTTTGTTTTCCCAAGCAGCCATTAAGCAAGCATACTGAGGCCATGCTTCCCAGGAAGTAACTAGACATCTACTTGCTGATGGGAAGTAGTCAATGAATTCCTCTTTTTGCTTTGCTTGTGTATGGAGATTCTGCTTTTCTTATTAACCTGTTGTAATCTTGATTCACTTGTCTTTTACCCTTCCTTCTACTTTTTTTTTAAATTATTATTATTAATATTAATTTCTCCCCAGTCCCTGGGAGAGGCGAGTGAGCAAAAGGTAGCATGGGTACTTGGCTGCTGGCTAGAGTCAACCTACAGCAGTAGCTTGCAACTTGTCCAACCTTGCAGTGAACCAGAGCTTTATTATAACTGGAATTCTCACCGGCATCTGGCTTTGGCCTCATGTATTTTCCAAACATTGACATTTCCGTTGTGGTCTGCTCTTGCTTATATATGAGAAAACATTTGAGCCAAACAGGGATTAAAATTTTCAGTGTGCCTGTTTACAGGTACTATTTTGACAGTATTTGTATTTATATTTCACTAATGCCAGAATCTTTGCTTATAGGAAGAACTGAATGATGCGGTAGGATTTTCCAGAGTTGTTCATGCTATTGCAAATTCTGTGAGTAATGCGATTTTTAATGTACCTTTAGAAAAATAATTCCAACAAAGGCTTATTTTGTTGTTATATTTTGCAAGATAAGGTGGAATGCATGTTAAGGTTGTTTCTCTTTTTAGTATTTTCTTTTTTTCTAGTTGACAGTGTTACATGGCTTACAATAGGTTAGTATGTTAGATTAAGTAAGCTCATAAACTGATTGACATGTATGACCTCATTACCTGTAAGAGTCAATGGCAGTTTTTTTTGTTTGTTTGTTTGTTTGTTTTTTTTTAAACAAGATTCTCTTAGGTAACTAAGCTTTCAGGTTTTTCCTATGTTCCAAAAAGATTGTTTATTTTTCCCACAGTTAAATGCTTAATCAGAAAAGGTCATCTGTGTCTTTTCTACTTACATAGTTTAAGTAGGCTATAGTTTGACATGTGTACCTTTCAGCCTGATTTATTTTCAAGTAGTTGAGACAGCCTGCTTTTGAGGTAACAGATGTGTGTGCGTATTGTTTTCTTTAGCTAAGGAAGAATGCATGGAAGTAGAAAAAGTTGTCATGTCAAATGAAGCAGAGTTAACATTAAAAAAAAATTTTGCACTTTTTCAAGAAGGAACTTGTAAAGCATCTGGCATGAATGTTTCCGCACTGTGAGAAGCCGTGTCACACCCTTAATAACTGTCATATATTAACTACAACCATAAAGAATATATTGTGATTTGTTGTACAAGCTGTAAATTAAAAGTTAGCAGACTGACATATTACTTTAATCTTTAATACATTAAAGTTGTGAGAAGCTTTCTTAGTGTTATTTTCTACCTCTCATCATTTCAAGCTGCTGCCGAAGGCTGTGATAAGTGGTTGGGAGTAGAGGAAAGAGAGGAGTAGCAGCCCACAGAGAATGGAGGAGTCTGTGGGGCAGGTGGAGAGCAAGTTGTGAGGTTTGATTTCTGTTTCTTCCCAGCTGCTCTCAGTTAGCATCTGTGACAGGTGCTTTTCACATACTGTCCTTGCTTTGTCCATGGCTGGAAGTGTGACTAACATTTAACTTACTTTTCACAGGGCAAGCTTGTTATTGGGCACAACATGCTGCTTGATGTTATGCATACTATACACCAGTTCTATTGTCCTCTTCCTGATGTAAGTGATCTTCTCAGTGTTCAGATGATGACATAAATGCATTAATACATGTGTTTAATCTGAGAACAATAGAGTTTTTTAAAGTATTTTTAAAATAACACTTGTGGCTTCAGGGCTACTGCCTTATTTTCTTAATTCTTCATGTAGAAAGTTTAGCTGGATTCTTTACTTTTTTTAAAATGTTTGGGTTAAATGTTGAAAGTGAATTGTGCCTTCTGCACATGTCTGTTAGGCCTTCAAAATCTACTTGCATAAGGGCAGATAAATGTAACATAAATTTGTTAGGAGACCGGCCTGGAACTTGTATATTATGTTATTTTTTCTGCTTGTAGTTATAAAGTTGGAAAATGTCTTTAAAATATAGTAAAATTAATAGAATGATAGGGAATCTCATAACAGAAATTTATGATGATATCCATTAGGTTAAAGAGCTGGAATGCTTGAATAATTGGAGGGAGCATGCATTCGTGACTGCCCCAGGGCAGTTTGACAATTCATGGGTGCAGTAGTCTTACAATTAAGTCAGGCTAAGTAATGCGTTGGCACTGAGGATGGTGTCAGAGGAAGCCAAATGTTTCATTGGAGGGATGGGCTACATGGTAGTTTTATTACTTGTGATCTTCAAGGGCTTGTAGATGTTATGGGAAAGACTTGATTGGTGGGTGAAAGCAGTCTGGGACATGTTCACATGGTGTTGAACAGAAGCAGTCATCAGTTATGCCTGCACTTTTGAATCTTGGGAGAACAAAACTCATAGGAGAAGTCATCAGTCCACCTGGAGTGATGGCTTATCTTCCAGGGACACGTTTAACACCGGGAACATCCTTTCAGGCATTTAAGTAAAACTGTTGTTGCAGGTGGAATTAGAGGTAGCCTAGGATATATGATAGGATAGGGTATTGGAGGTGATAGAATGCTTCTTCCTTGAATCATGAACAAACCAGAAATAATTAGTCTGTAGTCCTGTGTAATTGGAGGTGGTATTTATAGCGATGCTGACAAATGCGTCTTATGAAACGTGAATTTAGTCACTGTATCTCAATTTTAGAAGCCAATTGGATAATTGTCTATTGTTAACTATCATCCTGGGACTGATAAACAGTTAATATATTTGGATTTTACTTTCTTGTTACTGTTAATTTAGGACCTAAGTGAGTTCAAAGAAGTAACATCATGTGTCTTTCCCCGGTAAGATCTTAGTTCAAACTTGTAACTTCGATATTGTTTTATCAAGCTGATGCTGTTTGTTGTAGCACTGTGACTAGAAGTAAAATTTTGAACAAGTTAAATACAGTTTTAAGTGTTTCACAACATCTCTTTCACAAGAGTAGTGGTAGTCTATTTATTGGCAAAAGATGTTTTTGGGTACCCCCTCGTTTTCGGCACGATGATTGGCATTTTGAGTCTGCACTACATTTGGAACAAGATTTGCTACTGATTGCATCTCTTTCTACTTAGTTAATGGACAAAGACAAGTAATGTTTTGACTGCTCCAGGACCAGAGAGTAATGTTACAGTAGGGTGAAACTGCTGATTCCCAGCTAATTAGCCAAAACATTTTTGAGGATTTGGTGAAAATGACATTATTGTGTTTCAATATACTTAACTCTTACTTTGTTTCTAGGCTATTGGATACAAAACTGATGGCAAGTACACAACCTTTTAAGGTAAATTAATGTAGTATTATAGAATGATTTGAAGATACAAATTTGCATTATGTATATTGAAAGAAATATTTTCTTTGAGATATATGTCTAACGGTTTTTTTCTGCAATGCTCCTTTTTGTGTTTAAAAACAAATAAATAAAAAAAATCCTTGACCCCTGATTGAAACTTCTGAAAATTTTGGAATACGGGCTTTTACATTTGTACAAGTGATATGTATTTGTTGCAGTTTTAACATAACAGCAGCTCTGAATTCCAAAATGTACAGCTTTGGCTAATTAAAAATGTGATTAGATATGTATTTGTATTGTAAATTAGCACAAAACTGCATACTTACTCAGGGTAGGGGAAGTGTTACTCAGGAACAGATTAGACACAAAAGCTGCTTGTAAATGCAAAGCTTCAAAATACTGTGAATCTGACTCGGATTTGTCTAGAAAATGGCCCTGGAACATCATTAGGTTCTACTACGTCCTGTGGGTAGTCAGCAGGAGAAAAAAAATTACAGGTTTCTCTTAAAACTTTTTTCAGTATGAGTTTTATTTTTCCAGGGAAGATGTATTGACATAGACGAGCATATTCTTGTGTTCTCCTGTATAGCTATTGAATTAAATATTAAAAAAAAAAAAAAAAAAAAGTGATGATGGAGCAGCATCTCTTTCTGCATACTTTTCTTACGTAAGAATATTGCATAACAGAAAATCTCATTAAGATCTACTTAGATATTTTCAAGTTTGTCTTGAATACTACTGTAGTAATAATAAGGCTTTTGTATTCTGAAAAGTAATAATCCAGCACAAGTTTTATGTTTAGTACAGTTATGTTGATATTTTTAGTTTTTACAGTAGATGCTCAGGTTTTAGGCAACTGTTGCCAAATGGCACTTTGGGATGTTAATGCAATGCGTGAGTTGAGTTTGCTACGGAATTCTTCATACCTTTTCAGACCAGAGACTTGATTGTAACTGTAAACAGCTGTCTTGATTTAGAACCAAAGCAAAACTTGGTCCTCAAATTTCAGCCAATTCTGCTTAAGAAATATTTTGTGTGATATTTTTGGTTTTCTGTTGCTGTTGATTCTGCATGGTTTATCCATTGTACTGGTTGACAAAGAATATTTGATTATTCAATAATGTGAATTAAGTTTGGTTTACATAAACTTAATAATCTGGATATTTTTTAATGACATTGTATGTGCATAAATTATATTCAGTATTGCATCTTGGCTGAGCAGAAGTAGGATTTGATGAAATGAGCTTTCTGATTGTAAAACTTCTTTCCCTGTCTTTGAACTACTTAAAAATGAGCAGTATTTACACATACAAATGTTCAAGAATTTCCAGTTGGCAAGCACACCTCGATACTCACCTTGAATGCATTCAAACATTATGATTGATATTTAGGGTATTTTACCTTGTTCTTTGTGCTGCCTTCCCTTACCACGCATGCCCTGCATGGTGACAGATTCAAACAGAAACAGTATTTTGGCATAATTTGACCTCAAGAATTCTGAAGAGCATTAATAAATGCTTGTAACTCAGAGAGAGTATGTTGTAGGCTAGGCAAGTTAACTTTTTAAAACTTGTCTTGGCAGACTTCTCTGGTGTTTTAATTTGAAATGAGGCTGTGTATAAATCCTTAGAGGACACAAGGTGGCAGCAGTAAATACTAATTTTATCCTACTTGATTTCAGTTTTCGGAGAAAATGTGCTTGGCACTGGAAGTTAATGCTGTCCTTTCTTGCAGGAGATCATTAATAATACGTCCCTTGCAGAACTGGAAAAACGTTTAAAAGAAGTTCCATTCAGTCCTCCTAAAGTTGGTAAGGATATATCAAAACAGTCTTCTTTTGGAGATATTTTCCTCTAGCAGAGGAAAGAGAATGTCTTCATTATTTTCATTGTTGTCCTGAAATGTGGGTTTCCCTACTAATATTTAGTATTTTGTTGAAAAGGACCTTAAAAAATAAATGAAGTTACTTTTAGAACTAGTAGTGGAAGTCGGTAGGAATCCTTGCACTTTATTTCAGATAATAGAAGAATGGGAGTATTTCAGTGAACAGCAGCAGTTCTGTCATCTTCTAATGATGGCATTTGTTCTTTAGCTTGATTTTTGGTGAGTAACTTGAAAGTCTTTCAAGCTGTTTAATTTGTTTGTTATAGTCCTTCAGATTGAAGCCAGAGTACCCTGATAGGCACTTGAACAAAGAAAGCCAAGAAAATTTGCAAGTAGCAACTATTTTTGTGTGTTCTAGAAATTAGCTAAGTTCCTTTAGAGCTTTCTTTTCTTTGAGGTGAAAGAAAGGAGATGTTGTCAAAGGACAAGTTTATCTCAAGGTTCTGGAATTTCTCTTGAGCTGCTGGTTTAGAAAGAGGGCAATACAGAACAGTAGAGTTTGTTGGGAGGGAAAGTCTATGCTTAATCAAAATCAAGATGAATGATACTCTTCATATTGCTGAATGTGCACAGCAGATGCAGTTAAGCTGTAGTAACAGGAGAGAGAATAAGATGTATGACCAATTTTTACTTTTACAATCTTGGACAAAGACCACAAGTCCCTTATGCCTAGACCGAAGAAGTACATGTACCATGCACATGGAGCGTACAGTAATTGCATGCAGACCTTCTAGTGTTGCGTCCCCTGTAGCTTCTCCTGAGGATGTAACATAATTTGGCAGCTGTCAAGTATTCTTTTTTTGCTCATGTTATGTAGAGTTATTATTTTACCTTTTTTTTTTTTTTTTGAAATTTCTTATCTTGAGCGAAATATGTTCCTATAGGTTAACCCAGTTACAAGGGCTCATCTGAAAAATGCCTGGTGTTTTGTTGCTCATTTATCAAATTTGGATTCCAGTTTCTTTTTAAAAAATATGACAAGTATATCTACTTATTTACATTATATAAGTTATGATAGTATTTCTGTATTACTGTTTTAAGTCCTACATGTATGTATGTTTCACTCTTGTTTTAGCTTTTCATGCTATGATAGAATATAATAAATTAGATGAAATCACAGAGTTTACTCGTCAGTCTGTACCTTAATGTAGAGGTCACAATTCAGGCTTTTTAAACAGTTAACTGCATTCTTCCGGTCCTATCCTCAGTATAACTTCTAGAGGAAAAGGAAACATCTTTCTAGAGGCTGATAAGCTAGCTACCAAGGTAAAATGACTTTTATGTTGGGAGAGGGAAAATTTTAACTAAAGAAGTGATATGCACACGCATCTCTAGTAGTGAGACTTAGGCACTCTTGGATGCTTCTCTTCAGACAGGTGCATATTGAGGTTTCGGCCTTCAGGGATGATTCAAGGAATACTTTTCAAGACCACAGAAACACCATACATGTTCATCTATAAGATAACCTTTAGTCACTTAGTTGCATCTTAATCATTTAGATAGTTTAAAAAATCTGGCCATAGTTCAACTGGATAGCTAGCAAAGGGGTTAGTGTTAGTTTTCAATCAGCCTGAGTGACTGTTCTCTTAAATACAAAACAATCATGAGAAAATGAGGTGCAAGGGGAAATCTGTCACTGTATTTGTATTAATATTCTGTTGTAGCTAAGTAGGCCTGTGAAAGAGGAGATTAATAGCTTTTTAATAGGAAGAGGTTTTTATCCCAGGAACCTATTCTTAAAAAAAAAAAAAAAAAAAAAAAAAAAAAAGAGCTGTGCTTGGTTCAGAGTTTCTGAAAATCATAAAACTTAGTACAAATGATACTGTCTGACATTATAAATATGGGGGGTAAACATACACAGCTACATTTAACTCATGTGACATTTGTTCACAAAGTACTTTTTCTTCTCAGAAAGTGCAGAAGGATTTCCAAGTTATGATACCTCTTCTGAACAGCTTCATGAAGCGGGATATGATGCTTACATTACTGGACTGTGCTTCATCTCCATGGCTAATTTCCTAGGTATCTACCTAATCTTTTTCAAACCTTTTCCTGAGTGGTATCTATAGCTACTCATTACACACTGATTTTCTTCTTTTTTTATCAGGTTCGTTCCTCAGTCCTCCAAAAAATCATGTGTCTGCTAGATCAAAACTCATAGAACCCTTTTTTAACAAGTAAGTAGTTGCTGTATTAAAAAAAGAATGCTAAAATATGGAAATATAACACTAGTCTTAGAATATGTAACTCTGGCATAATGGCTAACTTCATGTTTCTTTACACTTCAGTTTTTTGATTGACTTTCTTCTTCACACTAGTAATGCTGCAAAGAGGCCAGAATTTCTACAGTAAATACCTTTTCTTTGGAAGAGAATGGTTTACTTTCCACTAGCCTGTAAAAGCAAACTTAAAAGAGAATTGAACCTAAGTTGCTTTAATGGTTTTGTCCATGCCATTGTTGAGAATACGATTATAATTTAGAAAATTATTTTTAGAGTAATCTTTGGGATTAGTGGAAGAGAAACTGGTCAAGTGTTCTTTGTTGTAGGACACTCTCTGGGACTGCTGATTTGTTAACACTAAGTATGGTTAAACAATGTGGAAAAAATATCCGAAATAACACAAAGCTATTGTATTATCAGGTAATTGATTTTTTAAAGGCATAGTAAGTACATATAATTAGTAATTTTATTGGATGATGCTTTGTTCAGTATTTTTGAATTAGATGTTCATGCTAGTACTTGCATGAATTACATACAAGACTTGAGAAATCTTAGGAGTCTTTATGGATGGTTTTTCATACAATAACCACTTGATTTGAATGTAAAGGTTGTGATAAAATTGGTCAGTATAATTTCATTTTAAGATAAGACTTGTCACAGAGTTGCGTTCTGTAACACCAACACAGACAAGCGCACGCGTGCCAGCTAGTAGATGCTATTTGCAGAAGTTATTTTTTTAGTCATTAACCAATATGCTTTTTCAGTTCTTCCTAGAGATGGATATCTGTAGCAAGTAAAATCTAAGGCTTCTAAAATTGTCACAACAATAGGTTTAGTTTAAGTTTTTCAAGTAATTTAAATTGGCTGCTTTAAATGTAGCATTCCTCCGACAACGGCATTTCAAGGTTTTTAGAGAAAGCCTACCATAGATTGTAAATTGGTCTGTTTTGGCTTCAGAGTTAACACTGCCTAACTAACAAAATGGAAAGTTCCCAAAAAATTATAGGGAGAAGAACAGCTTTATTTTTTTTTCTTAAGCAAAAGCTGAAAATTACAGTTTACAAAAAGGATATTCATCCATTCTGTCATTATTCAGAGCTTGTAGCTTCTTGTTTCTGAAAGGCTATTTATATTTTTTTGAATCAAGGAAACTTGGAAGACTTGCCATACTTCACTTTCACATGAACTTACTTTAATTTTGCTGTATTCTGACTAACATCTGTCACCTTACCTCAGAGCTTGGAGGTGAGACTATATCACCTTTTCCTTACAATGAGTAGGCCTAGGCTTGCATTTTTCAAAGCTTTTTTTTTTTTTAATATAAATAATAGTAATTAATATTAATAATAGTATTTTTTTTAAATTACTATAATGCAAAATAACAAACCAGAATAAGGTGACTTTTTTTTTTTTTTTTTTTTTTTTTAAGATAAAAGTACACACCAGAAGCCAGATCTGTTGGATATCTAAATGACCAAGTCATCTGCTCTGTGCAGTATGTCCTTGCAGACCAGATATCTATTTACAGCACTTGGTCTCTTTAGCATCTTTAAGTAGCATTGAGGGCCTATGCAATTTACAGAGTTATCTTAAAGTCCCCAGTAAGTATGTTGCTTATGGGGCTTTCTTGCAGGTGTGCTTGGGGCTACCGGGTAGCTTTCTGCTACTCCTACTTTTCTCTAGTTTGTGGTCTAGCAACATTCCCTAGCTGAGCATCTTATCTTCTTCTTGGGGAGAAAAAAAACTATCTTCCTCCTTCCTCCAGAAGTTCTACCTGATCCCGTGGGCAACAGTCAGAACAAGGAAACCTTTTTCTTTGTGCTGTAGTCATGTTCTTCAAGCAAAATACAAACTGCAACATGCAAACAGTAAGCTAAATTAATAAAAGTTTGTGTGTCACAAAAGCTTTTCCTAAAGAAGGTGAACAGAGTAGTTCTATTATTTAGAAGCAATGTTCTCCATTTGAACTATCAAGATAAAGCTTTGAAAAATGTTCTTTAAACCAGACCACTTTATGATTCTTTGGGTTGCGTATAAAGTCTTAATTTCAACGTATCTGAATTCTTCAAGTTAATATTTAAACGGGTTAGACGTGAAATTTTTAAATGATTGGTGTGACTGATAGGATTTTGGAAATGTTTTCTGTTCAGATAGACTTTTCACTAATGTGAACAGTGGGAGTAAATTGAAAACTGAAAAATTGAGCTTTGATTCTATTTATTTATTTATTTATTACAAACAAATATTCCCTTTATTTATTCCCTTTGTTTATTCCCTTAACAAAGGGAAGGTAATAACTTTTTTTTGTTTGTTTGTTAGCTTGACCTCTTTAATTATGTCACTACAATAATAGAACTTCTTGGCTCGCTGTTCAAGAGTGATGTCCAGCAGCATATAGGTTAATTTTCATGTGGGTTAATGATGAACGTAGGTAAAATCTTTAGTTTCAGCTTCTTGTAAGAGCAGAACTAATTAAAACCAAACTTTCCTTTAGGGTTGTTGTGTTCTTTGTAGATATAATGGAGTAAGCTATATGGTAAACAACTTGTAATCCAAGAATTCCAGAAAGACATGCATTTCTATAATCTTTATGCTTCATTTTATATACGCAGTCTTTGAAAGTCACCTGCTGTAAGTAATCCTTCTAATCTTGATGAATTTAAGAGTTGAAATGATAAGACTTTGTATTTTAATATCTAAGCTATTATTTGTATAGTTCAGGTGTTTCATCATGTGTGGTGGTTCTGTCCTGTTGAGCAGCTAAATTTCCACCACAACCATTCTCTTGTTCACCCTCCTCTAAAGAAGAGGAGGGGAGAAGAAAGTTTGGTGGAAAGAAAAAGGCTCATGGGTTGAGATAGGGATAATGTAATTAAAGTGAAAATAAAAAGGGGAGGGGGAGAAGGGGGAAAACAAAGGTCATGGGGAAGCAAAGAGAAAGGGAAACCAAACAAACAAACCAATTATTCTCTACTTCCCATCAACAAGCGATGGGAATTAAGAGCTATAATTCAGATCTCTCTAGGTTATTTGTATGTATTCTTTTCCTTTTGATGTAGCTGGAGGTGGAAACAAATGAAAACACCATGTTTTACTGAGCTGGATAGCATGATAATCTATAGAGGTAGAAATTGTCTTAGAAATATATTTTTCATACACAGGGATATCAGTAACCAAAATCTGAAGTATGTGCAAATAGCTTGGTTTTGTGCTGTATTTGTGGGAGTCAGATTCTCCAGCGTGTACTGCAAATCAGTTGATTTCTCTCTGCTTTTATATGAATTTAATTTTCTTCTCAGAAAAACTGCAAAAGAATGTCAATGTGCTCTTCTGCCGCCTGACCGGTAGCTTTTCAAACACAGTGTACAAGTAAACAGTTGATGTGCTTTCAGCCACGTGTGGCAGTGCTAGCAGGACTGGTAAACCCATCTAGGTTTAAAAAAAAAAAAAAAAAGCCTTTATTTAGCTGCATTGGTTTCTCTACAGAGTTCATGAAACAGCTGTGAAAACTTTTATCCTAGCTCAGTGCAGAGGAAAGATGTTGACTACTTGAGACTACTTACACCTTGCTGCGAAATGTCCTGCTTGTAGCCTTTCTCTCCTTCTTTTACTTGAATTGCCGCAGAAGCAATCAGCTTTCAAGTAGCTGACTTAAAACACATCAGAGTTCCTAAGATGTTGTTGTACATTGAGAAATAGATCTCTGACCATGTGATCTGGTTGTAACCTCTAAACAGATTAGGAATTAACTTTTTTCTTAGCTTGATTAATATATTTAAATAATTACAGTAATAATTACAATAATTACAATAATGAAAACCAATGCCATAGCTACAACTTCAAGAACCTAGCTAACTTAATATAGAGTTTGTGTTGTCATACAGAACAACCTTATTACTTTAAATTTTTTGCAGATGAGGAATCTTGCAGCCATAATCATGGATAAATGATTACAGATTATGCTGCAGCTCTGTGCACATGATCCATATGATATAAATTAGTGCTACAAGATGTCATTGCTGCTGTAACATACTTGAAATGCACTTAAAATCAGTGTTTAGACCACTTCTTCAGGGAGTGTGTGTGTATGTGTTTGTACGTGTGTAAATGCCGTTTAGAGAAGTTCTTTGACTAAATAGATAAATGTAGGACTGATGCAGGGAATGAAAAACTGATCTTAGTCTCTAGCATACGCATCTTTGGCATAAATCTGTTTTTGCTGTTTGTTGGGCCTTGTATTGCTTTCCTAAACATCATAAAACCTGGGTGAGGGTAGCTTACCAAGAATTTTTGCTAGAAGTTTTTGTTGAATTTTAGTAAAATTCACCCAGTTGTCAAGTTGTCCCACACTGCCTCTTCGTATTCCCCCTTCCTTTAATTTATTCTTGTAAGGTGTACCTTTATGGCTTGGAGATAACCATGATATGAGCAAAGTCTCCTGTCCATTTTTTGTCTGGGTGGGTGGCTTTTTGTTTGGGAGCAATAGCACTGTGTGTCCTGTCAATATTACTCTGGATCTTTAGGAGTTGTCAAGGAGATATCAGAGTAATGGCTTTTTTTGGTTCCTTATGGAATCTGTTCTGAAGCTTGCCTGGTTCTCAAGATGTCATTCCTGTCCCCTTTAGACAAGTGGCTGTAATGAAGCCAAAGTTGTACAAGTAGGGCTAAGGCTAAACCTACGAAGAAACTCTGACTCCTTTGTAAACTGTGTCAATCACTCAGTGGAATGTTAGCATTGCTAAAATTTCTAAAGTTAATTGATCTGAATGTTTCTAATGTCTATTGATGTTAAATAGTGCTTTGGGATTCCTCAGTGCTCAGGGGCACAATACACATTATGTCATATTTGCCCTGAGGCTTAGGAAGAGAAATTAGATAGGACAGTGTGCACCATAACTGCTGCCAGCTCTCTGAAGACCCTCTCGCTCACATCTACACCGATCACAAAATGTTTCCCCCCAGTATTTTTTGCCTAAGTATTTATAGTAAAGACAAGTTACAAACTGCATTCCTGGAGACTTCAGTGATACAAGTAACTGTAAGAACATTGTTCAAAATCATAAACACTAATAGTGAATATAGTAAGATACAAAGACTCAAGGGAATTACAGATCAGTCTACATGCTTAATACGTTGTTATTATTATCTATTTACATGAGATTTTTATTTACTTTACTAATGTAATTAATCTGGTAAACATTTTTAAAGCTTTTCGAAGCCATGATAGAAAACATTTATTTTAGCTTCCCAATGAATGTAAAGCATTGCAAATATTTTGTAACAGTACTGTAGCATCTATGCCTATAACAGGATTTAAGACTACTTTTAATTCCTGTTTTGGAGGAAAATATTGTATGAACTGAATATGAGCTTATATGGAAAGCATTTCATAAGTGTTGTTTGAAACCATTTAATTACATGTTAAAGGGCAAAAAGAGTAACCTGGTTGAGCTCCACTAAAGAGTCATGTTGGGTTTTGCAGTTTTAGGGTTTTGAGATCAATTCTGTCTAAAGCATGATGCAATGCTCAGAACACAGGAAAGAATACATGTGTCTGTAATGAGAGCTTTCACCCTGTCTGCCATGAACCTGGAATTTACTGCACAGAGCTACTTCTCTCATTTGTTCATTTCCTCATTATTTTAATAGCTTTCAGCAGTAACAGTCAATGGGCTTGCAGCTTTTTAGACTTCTTTTTTGAATAAGTAAAATTACTGTCAAGATGTCAAATAATTTCTTGAATGTGGATTGTTAAATAGTGGATTAGACTTATTTGTAGGGTCTCTTTGTCTTATTATAGCTTAAGCTATGTTTAGGATCTTAAAGCCCACTTGTAGCTACCTTGAAGAAGCAACATTGAAATAAATGATAGAAAGGACAGCTTATTAAAAGGTCTTTAGGCATAAATTTGCTAATGGTGCTTCTCTGTTTTGCTTCAGGCTATTTCTTATGAGAGTAATGGACATTCCATATCTGAATTTGGAAGGACCAGACTGTAAGTAGCTTATTTCATTGTGAACTGTGGATGAATGTTACCACTGATGCTGTGACTCAAAAAAAAAAAAAAAAAGAAAAAAAAAAAAAGAAAAGCCCTGCAGGCCAATCAAGTCCTTTACTAGATGAAGGCTTAACTTACTATCTACTTCTGTAATATGTCTTAGAGGTACATGAATGTCTTCAATAGTGCTTATAGTGCTTCCAGATGAGTAGCATTTCTATGGGAAGACATTTGCCACATCATGCATTGAAAAGCTTAGAATGAAGGATGACCCTTTGTTAAATACTAGCTTAATATTATTAAAAAAAAACCAAAAAACAAAACAAAAAAAAACCAAAAAAAACAATTCTAGAAAGATAGAAGTAAACGCTGGAGAGGAAAATGCCTGCTGTAAAGGCATGTATGTAACTTTCAAATGCAGTAGGTGTTTAGATCACTGATCAGTGGCTCTGCAGATCTATTGGAATGGTTAATTATGTTACACACTTCTTTCCTCAGTTGTTCAACACTGAGTGGAAGGATAGTGTAGTGTACTTTGGGTTACTGAGAGAAGACCAAGCTGCTAAGCTGTGAAGATTTTACTGCCACTTGCTAGTCAAATTGCAGGATTGTTTTGATGCTTTGCCAAGAAGAGTTGCCAAAGAGTCTGTCTCTGAAAGTCTGTCTCTTTTATCTGAAAGCATCTGCATCAATCTGTTAGGGCTTGCTTCAGCAAAGTCTGAACCAGGGATACTTTCTAAGCTTCAAAGAGGAAAGTATATGTAAGGTGGCACTTTGACTACTTTAGAAAGTTTATTTCCACTCTGAGATTTCAACACTACTGTAGGTTGGGGAAGCTAGCAGGTCATTTGTTGCTTGTAGGTTGTGTTTTTGTGGAGAAGTAAAGCCACACAAAGAATAAGGCTACACTTCTGAGGTAGGTATACTTAGTTTTGTTTGTTTGTTTGTTTAAAAAAGTGCAGTAAACTAGGTGACTGTTACAAATATTGTTCATTTATTCTGTAGTATTATAGCCAGTTTGTGCAGTTTTTTCCAGAAAGATTGGAGTTCAGTAACACATGCTAGGTCAAGTGGTACTGAATATATGAAAGTGACTTTCATGATCTTATTTTGTTACTGTGCTTTAAAAACTTCCTTAAAAAGATTGAAGTTTCCACCAAATAAAGTAGAATGTGATTCAAATACTTCTCGCTTTGGTAGTTAGAAGGGATGGAGCTTTAAACAAAGGATTTAAAGTGAATTTTAAGAGTAAGATAATACTGGAGGCTTATGAGGAGTTTCTTGTCTCATTTAAAAAAAAAAAAAAAAAAAAAAAAAAAAAGCATGTTGTGCCCTTTTTTGTTTTTTGAAGTAGTAGATTAAATCAACAAGACTTCACTTGTGCTCATGAAGTGATTATTTTCTTTAGCTGCTTCTGCTTCCATCCAGTCAGATGGTGAGGTGCTCATGAAAACCTGTAATTCGTTGACATGGAATTGCTAGCAAACTCATACTAGCCCGGCTCATTTTCAGTGAAATGGGTTAAAGCACTTACACAACTTGTGAGTTGCTTCTAAATTATATTTCAATTGCCATGATCGAACAGGTGACCACTTCATGTTTTTCTAAGCTGCATGGATTTCACTAACCAACCAATTAGATATGTTGCAACTTACCACAGGGTCATATTCTGGTCTTCTGTATTTTGGCACCTCAAAAATCGGGCTCTTTACTTGGTTTTGCTCCACATTGGTAGTCTACTCAACACAAAAGTTATGAAACCTATTTTCCACTGACTTCATTAAGCATTCAGTATTTTAGTCATGAGATGCTGAGTTAGGACTGTAATTTTTCCTGTTTCTGTGTTCATAGTGGAACTTCTGTGAAGATTTCTTTTAGTATTTTAACATTGTCATTGAGTTATTCTGCAATTATTTCCATAGAAAATAGATGCACTTAGAAATTGGTATTGTTGTCATGCCTTGTTTGTTTTAGGAACTTTTGTTTTACAGGCCTCCAAGTAGCTGTTGTGTCCTACTGACTTTACACAAGGAGTTCAAAAATTATTTGGGAATTAAAAATTACATGGGCATTTTGGAAGTGAGTGGGAAGGCTTAAAATTAAAGCCTATTAAAATCTGTGCCATCTATTCAGGAAACACTAACTATTGAAAGCTATGGTTCTCAATTTCATGCAAAAGTGAAAACCTTGGTTGGTGGAATAGAGTTACATCCAGAAACATACATCTGTTTTGCTATAATGCACATACCAGGCTGAGCAAACTTTGTTTATAGCCACCAGCCAAAATTAAACTTCAGTAATTACTAATGCTTAGTTATTCGTGGTGTGAGCAGTCCACAAGTCTTTTGTTCAGTAACAGTGCAAAGTTGCATCTTAACCAAATGTGGCAATAAAACCGAGCAGGTTTGACCTTGCATAATTGGGTTAAGTACATGTGAAACCTGAATATAGCAATAATAAGTGGTTGGTGGAGTGATTTTCTACCAACGGAAAATCATGGGCGGTCACCAGTGGGGTCCCTCAAGGCTCCATTTTAGGGCCGGTACTTTTCAATATTTTTATAAACGATCTGGATGTAGGAATAGAAGGTATTTTGAGCAAGTTTGCTGATGACACCAAACTTGGAGGAGTTGTGGACTCGAATGAGGGTGGAAAGGCCTTGCAGAGGGATCTGGATAGGTTGGAGAGCTGGGCCATCACCAACCGCATGAAGTTCAATAAGAGCAAGCGCCGGGTCCTGCACCTGGGACAGGGAAACCCTGGCTGCACGTACAGACTGGGCGATGAGACGCTGGAGAGCAGCCTAGAAGAGAGGGATCTGGGGGTCGTGGTAGACAGCAAGTTGAATATGAGCCAGCAGTGTGCCCTGGCAGCCAGGAGGGCCAACCGTGTCCTGGGGTGCATCAAGCACGGCATCGCTAGTAGGTCAAGGGAGGTGATTGTCCCGCTCTACTCTGCGCTGGTGCGGCCTCACCTCGAGTACTGTGTGCAGTTCTGGGCACCACAGTATAAAAAGGACATGAAACTGTTGGAGAGTGTCCAGAGGAGGGCTACGAAGATGGTGAAAGGCCTGGAGGGGAAGACGTACGAGGAACGGCTGAGGGCACTGGGCCTGTTCAGCCTGGAGAAGAGGAGGCTGAGGGGAGACCTCATCGCAGTCTACAACTTCCTCGTAAGGGGGTATCGAGAGGCAGGAGACCTTTTCTCCATTAACACCAGTGACAGAACCCGCGGGAACAGGGTTAAGCTGAGACAGGGGAAATTTAGGCTTGACATCAGGAGGGGGTTCTTCACAGAGAGGGTGGTTGCACACTGGAACAGGCTCCCCAGGGAAGTGGTCACTGCACCGAGCCTGACTGAATTTAAGAAGAGATTGGACTGTGCACTTAGTCACATGGTCTGAACTTTTGGGTAGACCTGTGCGGTGTCAAGAGTTGGACTTGATGATCCTTAAGGGTCCCTTCCAACTCAGGATATTCTATGATTCTATGATTTTTGGACGTATGCACTATGAGTAAGGTCCACTGTGAAAAACTATCCTATTTTAATGCTGAGAACAAAAGACATCAGAAACTAGAGAAGTTCATATCAAACAATTCAGGAGTGAAATTCACTGTGGTGAGTCACTCGCATATCTGTATACCAAAGAGGAGAGACTCTTTTCCTGAGAGTTTTTCATTGTGGTTAAGTAGAAATCTTATCATATAATTCTGTCACAGAATCACAGAATTTCTAGGTTGGAAGAGATTTCAAGATCATCGAATCCAACCCGTGACCTAACACTAACAAGTCCTCCAATAAACCATATCACTAAGTTCAACATCTAAACATCTTCTAAAGACCTCCAGGGATGGTGACTCCACCAGTTCCCTGGGCAGCCCATTCCAGTGCCTAACAAACCTCACAGTAAAGTTCTTCCTAATACCCAATCTAAACCTCCCCTTACACAACTTTAGCGCATTCCCCCTCATCCTGTCACCAGGCACGTGGGAGAACAGACCAACCCCCCCCTCACTACAGCCTCCTTTAAGGTACTTACAGAGAGCGATAAGGTTGCCTCTGAGCCTCCTCTTCTCCAGGCTGAACAATCCCAGCTCCCTCAGCTGCTCCTCATAAGACTTGCTCTCCAGGCCCCTCACCAGCTTTGTTGCCCTTCTCTGGACTTGCTCAAGCACCTCGATGTTCTTCTTGTAGCGAGGGGCCCAAAACTGAACACAGTACTCGAGGTGCGGCCTCACCAGAGCCGAGTACAGGGGGGCAATCACTTCCCTAGCCCTGCTGGCCACACTGCTTCTAATACAAGCCAGGATGGTGTTGGCCTTCTTGGCCACCTGAGCACACTGCTGGCTCATACTCAGCCGACTATCAACCAATACTCCCAGGTCCTTCTCTGCCTGGCAGCTTTCCAACCACTCATCTCCCAGCCTGTAGCTCTGCTTGGGGTTATTGCGCCCCAGGTGCAGGACCCGGCACTTGGCCTTGTTGAACTTCATGCAGTTGGCCTCTGCCCATCAGTCCAGCCTATCCAGATCCTCCTGCAGAGCCTTCACGCAGATCGACACACACACCTAACTTGGTGTCGTCTGCGAATTTACTGAGGCTGCACTTGATCGCCTCATCCAGATCATCAGTAAGATATTAAAGAGGACTGGCCCCAGTACCAAACCCTGGGGAATAGTTGTGTGTAGCTATGTCTTGAATTGCCTTTAAGAAATTGGTGCAGTAAATCATGTACCCCAGAGGTTTATTTGGCGCCTCTTTGTTAGAGGTTGGCCTCTCCTGGTGTAGTTTTAATTTAAAGAAGTCTGTTAGTGTGTATAATCTAGCTTGTGCCTACTGTTATGTAAAAAACTACATTGAACATTGTTTCACAATAAGTTTTTTTTATTGACAGAAAAATGGTATAATTGAATTATTGCTAACGATTTGCTTAAACTAGTTATAGCACGAGGAGGATGTTTTTGTTTTTTTTTCTGTCCTAGAACTTGCCACAAAAGATGTGAATTACATGCAGCAGGAACTGCCCACAAAATGCTGCCTCAAGTACTAGCTTATCTGTATATCTACTTCATGCATAATTGCAAACATGTTTTCACTTGTGCTTGATGTGGTTTTATAAGTCTTGTCGTGTTTTCTTTAAAAAATAAAAAATAATAAAAAAAATAAAGCTATGGGACCGTATTAGGTAACTTTCTTTTAGGGTTTTCTAAAGATACCAATGGTAATTCTTATTCTAACAAGTAACTTCTTGTTTTGCAGTACAGCCTAAACGAGATCATGTTCTTCATGTTACTTTTCCCAAAGAGTGGAAGACGAGTGACCTTTACCAGCTTTTTAGTGCCTTTGGTGAGTAATATGATCTATACTTACATCTTTTCTTTTCCTCTTTTGTTAGCAAGTACCTCTGGGTTTATTTTTAATTTGTGGATGCAGATTTATTCCTAGTATAAGCAACGATAAGTGATCTTTAGTGATTTTGAATGGTGTCCTGTGGACTTGTTTTGTAGTGATGTGTTGAAAATGTCTGCCTTGCTGACCTGCTCTTTAGAAATCTTTGTTACTTGGTGCTTATTTCATATTGTGGACCTTTGACCCTGTTTTTCATAGCATCTCCTGGGAGGAGTTAAGGGTTTACTATATAGGTGGCTGAAGGGAATGGGAAAGGTAGATCAAGATCTGAGAAATAAGGTTCATCCCGCAGGGTACTTAAAGCAAAACTGCAACTTACGTGAGTTTAGGCAAGCAAGCTTTAAAATTTGATTTTGATATTGTGAACACCATTCAAGTTGGAGGAAACAACAACAACAAAAGCTATCAATAACTGGGTAGTCCTATTACTCCTCTACTAAGTAATAGTGTGTATAATTTAAGGACATGGAGGTCCTTTGTAACTGGCATTGATCTCTTGATATGTAATTCTTGCAACAGAAAGCACTGGTTGTGCCTTGTGCTGTTAAAACAGAACAGGAGTGATCTTTCATAGGTCTGTAGCCTTATGTTGGTTGTTGTTTCCAAGATTTTTATTGTAGACTAGTTTCTAGTTGCTTACAGATAAGTAAGGTAATACTTCAAAAGACATCTTCTGGTCTTGCAAGTAGAAAAGTGACTAACTGGTTCTGTCTGTATTATGAAATGGACCTTTCCCCTTTTGGAGAAAAGCAAATGAAGAGGTGCCTGTGGCTAGTACTTGATCAGTATATACTGTAGGTGTTTCAAAATGTTTGATTTTCAATGTTTAATGACTTAAGTCAGAGTTTGCAGTTTGGCAAAAAGATACAGGGCAAGCCTGAAACTAACCTCCACTGACAAAATTACTACGCTAACCATAAGGATATTTAATTACAAGTAGAGGGATAGAAGTCCTTCAGAATACTCTGTTGTTACTCTTGGGCTTGCTGTAGATTGCCACTCTGATTTACATAGTAATAGCATTTGTCTCTTCTTCACCTATAATTATGATTCAGTAATCTATGCAGGGTCTCTGAACATATAAAAATTGACTTGGTTCTTTCTGACTTGATCTGCACTGCAGTATGATGCCATTATGATGCAGAATAGAACTTAATATTCCCATTTGGTAAGTCTAGAATATAGAAAGGTGCTGAGATTCTTCAAGAGGTGGACTTACAGGATTAAGAACCTGTACAGTTTGGTATTATTTCTATAGGCTTTTGAAGGCTCAGCTATGTAAATTATTTTAACAATTCCTTCTTTTCAGTGCTGTTATAAAACGCGAGTATGTATCACTACCACCAGGTGTCAGGCTTACACATCTGAAATATTGAACAATTTTGAAATTGTTATTTCTCTAGTTTTTACGGATTCCAGAGCTGTGTGTTATTTCTCTAGTTTTTACGGATTTCAGATCTGGATTTACAAATTCATGGTATTTGGAAAGTGCTTAATTCACATTTTATTTTAGGTTTATTGCCATGCAAACTGCGGGTGATGTCTTCCAAAATTCTAGGAACACCCATGCTTTTTCAGCTGTAGCTGGACAGAGACACAGAGTATGGGGTGATTTCTCCTGTCCCCTTGTTATGCTTTTACCTAGGGAAGGACCGTGGAAGAATAAGGACGGTTAGGTAGGTGCTTTTGAACAAGAGATTAAGAAAAATGTATGGTGTGGTAAAGAAAACTACTTCATAGTTCTCCTGTTAGATAGTAAATGAGGTGCTTTTACGTACTGAAGACAATGCACTCTCAATAACTGAAATGAAATACAGTACAAAAAAGGCAGGGATCTCCTGGAAATCAATGTGAGGTTGACTTGCCAGAAACCAAAAATCATGGCAGCAACAGATATCAATTACCCCAATTACAACAGACATCAATTATCCCAATTTACAATGCCAATTGAATGAACATAGTTTTAAATTAAACTTTTACCTGAATTATAAATCAGTTGTTAAATTACACAGTAACCTTAATCTGATGTTATAGAAAAATCATTTTGAACTTGTTTTAGTCTAGTACAAATTGAAGCAGAGTTGTAATCTTCCTTTAAGTTTCTGATGAAAGCAGTGAGACAGCTGAAGGGACTGCAGTGTCAAGCTTGGTACTATTTTACATTCCCTACTCTAGAATGGGTGCTTATGATTTTGAAGTCTTTCAGTACTGTATGCATACCAAGTTCATATCTGTTCATGCAAGATGTTTTTACAGTCTCATGAGTGAATGTAATTTCACTGTACAAGTACTTTCAGGAGTCAAACCCCTGTATTACACTTTGTGAGAGTATGAGAGTAATCTCTCTCATTGAGAGAGAGGGGAACACTGGTATAGTGTAGTTCATGGAATCATAGTGATTGTAATGCATAAATTGCTTTTAAATGTAACCAGTCCTTTTGTGTGTTTAAACCTTGTGCTGGTAGTCCAAGCTACTACATATGTGAGTTTTAAATGACCTTTTTAAAATGAATCATAGAATCAAAATTGGATTTGTTCCATACACTGTGATACTCGTTCTTGTTTCCCCCTGTACTTTTATCTCCCTGTTTAACTCCTCTTAAAAATAAAATATATATTAAAAAAAAAAAACTTGAAAAATATCCCCTTTAAAGGTAATCAATATAGTGTAACAAAAATTTTTAGCACACAGTATATGCAAAGTATTCTCCTACAGCACGCATTCATATAGACATCTGAGCTTTGTATAGTGTTTTTTTATTATTATTATTTGTATTATTTTTATTTTAATCTTATATTCCTCTATGGATTTCTGGCCTTTCTTCCCCCTCCTCATGCCAACATTTCCTTCAGCTGTTCTTGCTTTCTTTGTACTGTCTTCCAGCCAGAAAGGTAGAAGCTCTGTTAACCCTTCTCAGTTAATGTTTGCGTTTAACATAGTCTTCAAGCCTTCTTCACAGAATAAAAGATTCAGCAGTTTCTTTTGTCTGATGTAGTGAGTGTTAATTTCTTTTAATTTTTTTATTTTTTGTTAAAGAAGATCCATGTAATCTTTAATATCTGTGCTAAGGCTTTAGTTGTAAGTAGCAGCTGATTAGAAATGTGTAAGAATAGTTATACATGATATTAACTGTTCTGTGACAACTTCCTTTCATTTTAAAACTTCATATATTTTATTAAATGTGTCTTAGTTGTTTAGTAACAAAATAGTGAATTCCCCCTGTATGTCCTTCATATGGTTTATGTTCTTGTATCTTCCCCATAAATATGTACGGGCATCTTTCTAAGAATTTCTCTTAAGTCTGAATCCTAGTTTACTTAGTCTCTTATACAGAAGATTTTCCGTACCTTTTATCATTGTGGTACAAAAAAAATGAAGAAAACCCTGTCTGAATGACATAATTTAACAGTATAATTTTATTCTGTAGATTTTAATGTTGTTTGCTTATTTGTATTTATATAGAAAGGTTTAAAATTTATTTGTTTAAAATAATAATAAAACCCAAACACACACATTACTTTCCACCTTCATCTCAGAAGCAACAAATCAGGTTTTAATCTAGCTAGGTGAAGATCTTTTTATTTCAAGTTCTAATACTTTATTTGACATTAACTTTTTTTTAGCAAGGGACTTTTGCCTGTAGTAGTGTAGTAGCAAATAGACAAGGGTCATTTAGCTAGCAGTGGTCATTTCAAAGTATTGAAGGCATTTGACCTGTTATGAAAGTGCAGAAGAAGAAATCTTCTGTTTTAGTTCTCTAGAGGAAATATTTTAGTATTCTAGAAGTATTCTATTACATTGCTGAATGTTGCTTATTTGGATTAGCCTTGCAGTAAGCTGGCATGCAGCTATGTTGATTGTTTAATATTGCACTTCAAGTACAGATGCATTTGCTTTTCAGATCTTTTTTGTCCTTTCACCATACTTTTGAAATACACAATATTTACTGAGTACCTAGCAATACTTCTGGATGGCCTCATTTATCAATCTTGTTTCTTAAATTCCTATTTCTTAACAAAAAAAAAAAAAAGCAACATATCTGAACAGAGTGTTTGCTAAGCATGGAGAATTGTGAAAGACCATTTGTTGCAGTTCTCTTTAGACTGCAGCTCAGTGTTCACTCTTTAATGTTTGACATGCTCGTACGATTATATATTTAAACTGAATAAATGTAAGTATAAAGATAGTAAGTATAAAGATATGTTGGCAGGTATTGAAACCCTTAATTATCTAAAATACCAAAGCCATTTAGAGTGCTGCAGCCTTACAGTAGCAATGAATAAGTGTCCGATCCTGAAATCATGTGTCATCATTAGATTGGATTTTTATTTACTTATTTTTAATTGGTACTTAATGGAAACATGGGCACTGATGTCCATTTGGTATCAGCTAAATTCATTCAAGAGATTTTTGGTCCATTGCTGATCCTCTGTGCTGTTTTATTCTAAGGATAGATACATTTGTAAGTTATGCAGGATAATTTTTCTTTCTGGTCTTTTTTGTTGTCTGCTCAAGATAGATAATGGAATTCATTAATTTCCATATAGGAGAGGGACAGAATCTGGACAGCACTTAGGTCTTGCAGAATTATGGAAGAATATGTCAGCTGTCTCAAAAAAAAAAATTCTTAAATTGTAATTAGAAAAAATTGTAATTTGAAAAATTTGCAAAAAAGGAGGACTCAATATTTAAAGAAATTTGGAGCAGTAAGTTGCCTATGTCCTTAGTGCAACGTTAATTTTTGCAGTAGTTTCTAATATTTAAAGAAAGCTATCAAACACACACTAATTTTGAGCTTCAATTTTAAATCAGCTTCGGCAGTTCCCATGTTGTGAAATGTTAAGTTGCCTAGATCTTGTTCTCCATAGAGTAAAGATCCTTACCCATAGGCAGTGAAGACCTGTGTTTTTCAAGACTGAATTATTAGAAGTTAAATTTGCCTTATGAAGTGTTTAAAGAAATTCTAACATTTGCCTTCTCAGGGAAAGCTGCTCTTACTAGCAGCCTTAGCTCTTTAATATAGGAAAATATCAGAAACCATACTGATTTGAGTATGGTTTTGGCAATGATCAAAATGATCACAACTTAAAGTTCTAAATAGCTGGCTACTCAGATGTATAGCATGCAAACTAAATCTAACTAGGCTTTTATTTTTTTATAATTAGAAAATCTGCTTATTATCTGGCTGGATTTCAGAAGAGACTTCTCTAACCTTGTAACGTGTAATTAAATTAAATTTTAATAGATTAGACATATGAAAATAAAAAGCGTTTTAAGTCAGTTTGCGTCTTTTTTTTAACCTTGTAATGTCTGAAGGTTGAACAGTGATGTAACATTATATAAACTTGATTTCCTTAGTCTCCCTGAAAAAAAGTTCTAGCAATTTTCAGTATCTGAAGTATACAAACAGTAAAGCACTTAGATAAGGACAGGAGGTGTAAAGGGATTTCAGACTACAGTAAGTCCTTGTGTCTGGGATGAGAATCCTTGCTTATGCTTTTGCTTGTTTGTAAGCTCTTTTTGTGCTAATGTGACATTAAAATGGAATCGGAAATGGAATTGCTGCTTGATGAGTGGAGGAATGTTTTTCCAGTCACTGTTCCATGGTAACAGCTTCCAAATGAGGTGCACAGTTTCATGCATTTGTCCTCATATTTACTCAAATTAAGTTTTCATTGCACATCCAGGAAATAGTGTGTAGTATGGCACAAACCAGATTTTGATGATTTAGAGTGTTACAATACCTAGAGTTCTCCGCTTGTGTGAACCATCTTCTACCCCCATGCCCCATTCTTCTACTGGAATCCCTTATCTTGCATGTCTGTATGAGGAAAGTAACTGAGTGATAACTTAGCCATTCCATGCTGTGTCTTCAGGAAATGTTGCAGTTCTGAAGGATGGAGAGGTTTTTAAACCCAAAAAGCTGTTCTTTTTCTCGGTACAGAGCTGATATTTCCTAGCAAAATTGCTTCAAGTTTTTGTTTCAGTATTATACAGGACACGTGGAAGGAGGAATAAAAAAAAAAAACAAAAAAAAAACCACTAAGATTACTTGAATTGCTAAAAGACTGGGGGGTGAAGCTGAAGCTATGAAGAAGCAGAAATCCTATAGGATCAGAAAGGTGTTACGCATCTCTTGCCTTTTTCCTTTTGGCCCTTACTAAGAGGGTTTAATAGTAAACAGAATGAACATGCAGCCCTAATGGCCACTGCTTTCTGAACAGTTCCAGGCTTGTAATTATACACCTTTACCATGGACTCCTGTTGACAAAAAAAAGATATTCTCTGCTGAAAATATGCTTAGTTGACTATTTTGTCTTCCATGGCACAGCATATAATGTTGTGTTGACCAATTTTGAGACCTTCTTTTTTTGTGGTCATAACCTTTTCTTTTGCCTTTTCTAGGTAACATTCAGGTGTCATGGATAGATGACACATCAGCATTTGTATCATTAAGTCAGCCAGAACAAGTACAAATAGGTAAGTGTTTCTGAAATTACTTCAGTACTAAGCCAGGACTTCAGCTATCTCTTGTAAAATCCTCCAGGCTAACAGTGTCTGCGATTCAAATGGCAAAGCCACTGAGCTAGTCCAGATCTTTTAGGAGGAACAAAACTCATAGTGCCTGCATGTGTTGCAGCAAAGACAACAAGCCCAAACTGGATTTAGTTGACAGTTTTCCATGACCCTCCTAGGAGCCGAACCTGTAAGTAGAGTATGGCTACTTTTTTCACTTGATGCAGTGTTGTTTTCTTTTAAAGTTATTTACTGTCACTCTGCACAAAGCAAAACTATCAGGACTTTTATGATCTGTTTTTACCTACAGATATCCGTGGGACTGATGCATGTTTGATTTCTTTCCATTTGCAAGTGAAAGCTGCAGTAGAAAGCCTTTTTGTGTGTTGTAGAGCACATGTAAAATAACTTAAATCTCATAACTCAGTCTGGATGCTAATGTGTCTACAATTTGTGTATTAATAAACAAGCAAAGTCTCCAGATTTTTTTTTAATCTTCATTTGAACTTTTGAGCTGAGCTTAGCTTTGAGACAAATCAATGGAGATAAGATCTACAGGAAATGTAGATCTTACCTTTAACGTTTAACTTTCTTGGAAGTTGTTTTTGTATTTTTTTATATCGCTTCTTGTTTCATTATTCAGTAGATTTATATATTTTGGATTTTAGGAGAGGAGTTAGTTTTAAAGAAAAAACTGCATGACTGTATAAACAATTTCTAAACCTGAGTTCCTAATTCATATAATTACTATAGACAGTAACATGTTACTTAAGTATTGTGCAAGGTAACACTCTTGAGCAAGCATCAAGAATTAGCCAAATATATTTGTAAATGCTTTGGGAATTAGATAATCCCATTTCACATTGTATAGGTCACTGAACATCATACCTCATGTTCAGATTATCCACTTGCTTTGCACAGTAAAGGATAAATTGTTATAGTTACTGTGTTCATTCTGTTTCCATATCCGTGTCTGTTCTGTTTACACTGTCTATAGGAAAGAGTTGGCTTTAACATGCCAGTCAAAAGAAGCATGAGAAGATAGTCTAGGGTGTATCTGGTGCTAGGAAAGCTTTTCAGATGGTGATTCTTGCACCTGAGGAGTGAGAGGAGATAGTAGTAATTGGGTTAAGTACCATTTAATGGCTAATGAGAGCATAAATGTAAATAAAATCAGAGCTGAATGGAACAATGAGCGTGAGGTTGAATAAAATGCCAAGAACTGGAGGATTTAGGAGGACAATTATTTGGTCAGAGCAAAAAGCAAGTTGCTTGATTCTAATTAGTAGCAAACAATGGTTTTAGTAGCAGTGGTTTGTATAGAATGAAATGAGACTGGGGCAAGTATTGCATAGTAGTCATGTTTGCATATAGGGCAAAGAATGGACTACTGTTGTGGTTGAGGAGGGGTAACAGACTCTTGAAAAGATTGGAATTAATGGATTTAGTTGAGCATGTTTATGGTTGTTTTTGTTTTAAGCTTTTAAGAGGTGCAAGCTAATATGGCTGTTTACATGGGTTATGAGGATCCTGTAAATTGTAGTGAGTTACAAACTTTCATAAGGCTGTCTGACATTGCTCAGATGCACATGGTAAAAAAAAAAGAAAAGTGACCAATGTCTCTGAATTTACTGGAAGTATTGCTTCCAGTTATGAAGAAAAGCAGTTTGTTTTTCAGATATTTTTTATTTAGTTGACTGTAGTTGGATCCATGAGCCCTTAGTGGTTTCTGGATTGAGGAACTACCCATAAACTTACTGCTGAGAACAATGACTGGAAATAGACCATTGTACATGATAGTTCTATGAGTGTCATCCCTATTTATTCAAATGCTCATGTCAAATGCTGTGGAGCCAGTAAGAATAGCAGTGTAGATAACACTTTTGATTAAGTGGCTGAAATCTTATCCCACTTTAGAATTATTCTGTGTGAATTCCCACACTTAAGTTCTAAAAAGAAAAAGCAGTGTAGAAAAACCCACTGAGATCACCATTCTGTCTTACAAAGCTAAAATAAAGAAGCTTTCAGGTTTAGGATGCATAAATACTGCGTTATTATCTAATTCTTTAACATTCTCTGAGTATTTATCATACTTCTTCATACATACTTATCTCTGCAGAGAGTTATGAGTACTTACCATCAGCCTCCCTTTAGCAGAAAGAGCATTGTTGACCCAACCTGTATTTAGGCAAATGGACCATATAACTCCTAGTGAGAAGTTACAAATAAAGAATTATGTCAAAATAAAAGTGGTTCCCTTTTAGCTAGCTGTGTAACTTGCTGACACTCCTTGCATGTCATCATCTCCACATTATAGTCAGCGGTGCTACTGGCACGCCATCAAAGGTTCGAGGGAAATGCTGTTCATGCAGTAGTGAGCACGTTGGAAGTTTAGACTTAATCTAAATTATGTTCAGTAGAAGTGTACTCTGGGCTGTGTATTTGCGAATGATGTTTGTGAAGTAGGAACTTATCTGAAATGTCTGCAACTTTTTATTTCAGACTGATTAATCTTACTCAGTTTGGTTTCAATGTGCGAGGTATATGCTGAGAAAGAATTGAATGAAGGGTTGGAATTGTGCCACCTTTTTGCATTTCCAAAAGGATTTGTCTTTGTGATGAATTACAACATTATTTTTTTTTCTGGTTTTAAGTTGATACCTTCATGTACAGGATATCTGTAAATCACAAAAGCAACTTTCTGTCTGTACATTTTCCACCACCTTTTCAAACTGCTTGCTTGTTTCTCTGGGCACGACTTCCAAGGCTATTAGTTTTATATATATACTTGTGTGCATGTACATGTATACACACATAGTGCTACAGTAACTTCCCCACTACTATCAACTGAGTTAATAGCCCATTGTGTGCCAAGCATTCAGACATATTCACGACCATCACAATTTTTTTTTGTTTTCAAGTTCATTTTGTTACAGCAAATAGATATTGTGGAAAGAACTGAATGTCTGCAGAATATATAAACTGAATCTTTCTGGCACCCGTGTCTTTCTTTTTAATGCATTGACAAACTGGGAGGCTTGTTCTGTGGCCTATGTGCTAGGAAACAAGTTATTTATTTGAAAGCTCAGGTGATTATAGTTTTCATAGATTTTTATGAAATCAGGTTAGTAAAATCTTATATACTGAAAGTATTCAGCCAGCCAAGCTGATAAACTACAGCAACTTCAATTACCAAAAAGCTGTGCGATTTTTACTGTAAAATTGCTTAAGTCTCTTGGTTTTTGCTGTAATAAATAAATCATAAAATCAATTCTGTTATTCTATTTCCTGATTTAAAATTCTTTAATGAACAGCTTTGGCAATAAAAGTCACTACTCGTCCTCGTGATTGTGTTTAGGTAAAGAACCTAGGAAAAACTAATGATGTGGCTTGTTTTGAACCTGTTTATATAAATATGTCTGCATCTTCTGGACTATAAAACAAAACAAAACAAAAAAACAACATCAGAGCTGTCAAACAATGTGATACAAAGCAAGACGTTGCTGCAGACATGTTTATGCTTACCTCTTAAGAGTTGCTTCTGGCTTTGAGTTGGTATTAATACATGTAATATGTGCAATAAAAACATTTATGGAAAATAAATGAAATGAGAACATGATGGATGTGTGGAAGTTTCCCCATATTTATAGGGTGGTTAGATTTGGCCTCAGATATGAGTTTAAACACTGTAAAAAAAAAAATTAATAATCAGATTTGTTTTGAATCCTTTTAATGAGGAGAATGTGTGGGAAAAATTATGAAAATCTGATTTGTTCTATAATAGTCTGGATGGAGTGTTAACTGATTGGATGCCTACCAATTTTTTTTAGACGTCATTCAGATTTGGAAAGTATCCTTATTTTTCAGTTGCAGCAGTAATTCAAATACTGAATATTGGACTGAACTAATGTGCAGTTATAAAATTGAACAGCAGATCATTTGAAGGCTGAGTCGCAGGCACCCCTGCATGGGTGTGCTCAGGATAGCCAGTTGATACAGTTGGTTTGTACGTTACAAACTTTCCTCTTCTGCCTTTTTCTTTTTTCATCCTTGTATGTGTTAAAAAAAAAAAAAAAAGTTGACATCTGTGATTACTTATACAATGAGTTTGGTATATAAAGGTGGCACTGAAGTTGTGATGGTCTAGTGTCCCAGTTACAGTGTATCTGTGCTGCTGCTGTAGGCTGTGCCAATCAACGTGCCCAGCTGGGCGTGATAGTGCCAGAGCAGGTTCCTTGGGAGCGGACAGCTGGCATGCAGATGGTGAAGGAAATGGAAGGTGTGGTGATGTGAATGGGCAAAGACTAAGAAGGGACAATAAAAGACATGTATTTTAAAAACATCATTAAAACACACAAAAGCAACAAACAAAAAAAAAAAACCCTAGGTGAATGCATGGGTGCAGTCAGACTTTTTTTTCAATGAAATACATGTAAGACACTCCTGAAATTTGATGAGTGGAATAAATGAATGCAAAAAGATCTCAGATGGTTCTACAGGTGTGATTGGGCAAGTTACTGCTTCCATTCGGACACAATTAGTGCCAGGATTTCTTAGTTCTTAAGAGCTATATTCAGTTCCCCAAACTGTGTGCTAGCCTGTATTACCTGTGCAAGTGCTAGTTTTACATAACTAATGTGTGCTGTGCTTTGGAAATTTTAACCTGTTTCTGATTTACTGAGTCATGTTGACCTGTTTGTCTAGCAGTATAGCAGTAAGATGTTGCAAGATTTATGCAGCTGTTCAAAAACTAATCAAAAGAATTGAATAAATATTCAGTATAAATGAATAATAAAGTGACCTCTGCTTGAATTCTCAAGCTGAAACAATTGCTTTGGTATAAAACAGCTTCTGTTAGCTCAATATCCCATTGTTGGAACCATTTAGCTGTGAATGGGTTTCCTAAAAGCATCTGCCTAAATTATTTATTAGCTGGTTTTCTGTAAGTGTTTCTGAGGTTAAAAAAAAAAAATAACGTCTTTGAAATTTTTTGCTTTTCATTTGAGATTAATTTCTACCTGATGAGGAGGGGATTTTTTTATTCAGTTTGTGTTTTACGTTTCAGATAATAAATTATAATTAATTTTGATTCTCATGCTTATCCTTTGCATCAAACAAGTGACAGATCTCCTAAACCATGATGCTTTGTATAGGATTTTGTGTGCTGTTTCTGGTGCTTCTGTCTCTCCTGGCTTTATTTTTTTTATGGACTAAAAACTTGTTCATCTTGCACACTAGGAATATGCTGGAGATCTCATGTTAATACGCATGAAAATCAGTTTTAAATATGTAAGTAATAAAATGTATCTATTCATCCCAGTGGTCTTCAAAACAGCATTCCTGAGTTACATAAATCATGAATGGTAACCATAAAGAGCCAGTAAAAAACCCTTGATAAAACATTGGTCCATTGACTTTTCTTCTTGGAAAGAATAAACCTGTTTTGCTAGATTAAACTAATGATTAAACTGTTTGACACGGCGATCCGTAGCATGTATGTGGCAAGGAAGAGCAGATTCCAGTTCCTAGTTGCTGAAGTGTTAACCCAAAGTATCTGAATCTTTGCATGGTATAAAAAGACTTGTTCCCTCTTCCTCTTTCTTTCCCTCTGAAACAAATATGGGAAAGGGCAGGATTTTTATATGCAGTTTTGGAGCTGCTCTTAATTTTCAATCCGAATACAGCATGCTTAAAACACATAAAACAGAAACCTCAGGAAACAAAAAGCAAATTCCTTAACCTTCTCATTTTGCTTTTTGTAATAATGTCCAAGAATTGTTGCTTAATTTGATTATTCATGTGACTCGTGTGTTGGCAGCATTCCGGTGGCTAGCAGAAGCAGCAAAGCCTTATTCTTGTATAAGACAATATTACCCTGCAAAGTCTGAAAGCTTCGGTGTCAAGTGGGAGCTGCATTGAGACAAATGCTGGTTAACCACTCATAGGCACCACAATGCTGCATCCCTGGTGTCTGTATGTGCAACCTGTGCCTGCGCATTTTGAGTTCTGGTGGGCTGTGCTATTAGTGTCAGTTCTTGTTGAACTTGCCACATTGACATGCCAAAGGGAGTAACCAGTCTGTGGAAGTGATGGTGTAGATTACATGCATTGTCACTTTTTGCACTATGCTTTGCTGTAAACTAAGTTACTTACATTGTGAAAGAAAAATATTATTTATTTTCTGTTGAGGTTTGCTGTTCAGAGTAGGTAATTACTGAGAGCTTGTTAAAGAGTTGTTGGTTGATACTCCTTTTGTTGAACATATGGGAGACAGGGCTCACTGTTGCCAAATTGCACTTCATGAGTTCTCAATATTTCTGTCAAACATTGAGCACATGCTTTTTAAGTGAGTGACAAAAGATAAAGCAGTATGAGCCTGTATAAATATAAAAAACTTCAGAATGAACTCTTGGTGCACAACTTCTGGCTCTTATGACTTCCAGCTTGATAAGCTGGAAGGTAAGCTTGCTTCTGGATGCTGTTCAGCTTCATATATTTATAAAATTGGCTTTTTCTTCTGGAAAGGTTAGTATGAAATAAATACTGTTTCAATGCATCTTCACTTAGAGGAACCTGCATCTCATACAAATATTCTGGAAATGGTACACTTAGGTGCAGTTTAATAATGTCTATGTTCTGGCTACAAGCAAGTCCTACAATACTTTTAAGACCACAGCTTCAATTTAAAAGCAATTTTAATTTTGAAAAGGTTCCTGAGAACCTTTTTCTCGCTGTTTTCAAATGTAATAAATACAGTTAACCAGAAATTTTAAGTACATGTGAAAAGCAACTGCTCATCCTATATGGCAAGCATTGAAATAATGTTAAGTTCTTCCATGTGTTAATGCCCTGATACATGAGCTCATACAGAATTACTGCATGCAAGATATCTTCTTCCTCTAGGCACTGAGTGGAGCAATGTATTTAGACAGCAGGGGAGCAAAAGACTAAAGCAGGTGCAGCAGCTGAAACTGTGATAGCCTTTCAATGATTTTTGTTTAAATCGCTAATCTTTCTGAACCTGTGAGTTCTCAGAGAGGACTAGATTTCATACTTCACCAGGGTATTACAAGGTTTACTGTACAATCTTCTACTTAGCATGAATACTTACCAATGCAATTTAAAGTTGTATACGAGTGTATTGAGATTGTGTGCATTTCAATTTCTTCTCACTGAATTTGGGGAAGTGGTAAGTAGCATCTACTGCATCACCTAGATTCTTTGAAGAATTATGTTCGTGCAAGTTGGATTTCTTAAACCATGTTGCCTTGAAGCTGCATGTTGTTTTACAGAAGATTGCAGGGATCTTTGTTCCATGTGTATGCAGGCAACGTAAGGGCCTGAGTGAAATGGTTTCGCTGGGATGTCTAAGACAGAAATTGTGCCTGAGCAGTGAGTCTGTAGGTTTTGCACTCCTCATAGGCAACAAGAGGTATCAAAATGGAAAAGTTACAGGTTTTCTTTTATTGATGGTATCAGTGCATTTGTTTCATGCATTAGGGAACTTGCTACTTCTGGCAATGCAGTGCAGCCATTCTCCAGTGTATCGCCCAGTATGGTGGGTGGGCTTGTTACCTGTGTCTTAACAGTGACCTGGAGCATTAATAGGCTTGAATTGAGAACTGCCTGAATTGCTGTGAACCTGCCTCTGTCACTGAACAGCACTGCCTCGAGGATGTGTCCAAGCTCAGTTCGCTACTTCCTTGATCTGAAGTTATTAACAAACATCAGAAATGTCACCAGATTTGCAGGAGTTTGCTTCCTGTGACTGCTCTGCCTTAACTGAAATATTTAATTTGCTGGCATTAAAATGTAGTTAATGGTTTGTGCCAGTTGTAATCCTTCATGTATAAAGGGCATGACTCTTGTCCTACTCTAACAGTGACTGCTTTCCTTTTGCTGATTCTGTGCCCAGAAAAAAATAAATAAATAAAATTGCTGCTGGTTCAGTGGGGGTCACCTAGCTCATCAGCAGGTCTATAAACCAGAGAAACATCATAAAGAAGGGCATGAGACCATGCAGCTTGCAGGGGCTAAGGAGCAAGGAAGGAGATTCCCCCCGTCTGGTAACAGGCTGTTAGATGAATTCAGCTGCCTAGCTAGCTAGCCCCACACTGTGGTATGCCTTCCAGAAAAAATCTCAGATCTGAGCAATCCGTTCCCAACATCTACTGTTACTCAAAGACCTATCTTATGGGAAAGGAAGTGTTCTGTACATTGTATACTTTATGTATATTAACAGATCTGAACATTTTACTAGTTCTACTAGCATTTCTGTGCTAGTAAGTGCTGGCAACGAGATATGGTGAATTTTGTATTTGTGTGATTCAGGAGTTTTGTCTGTAACAAGAAGTGAAATTGTTGAATGATATATTCTAGTCCTTGTCTTACATTAGAGCTGGAAATCTAAAATCACAACACAGCTGTTTTACAACTTTCAACATTAGTGATGTAGAGGACAGATTAGGGATGGACTTGCTGTTAGGCACCTGTGGCAAAGTTTTCTTCTCATTGCTTAAAAAACAAAAAGCAAACAAACTAACAAAAACCAAAAAACTAACCCTGTGCCATGCAAGTTTGAATATAAGTTTGTTATTAATATAATCTTGGAACTCTTTTGACTAGCTTTTCATCTGTTTAGCATTTTTTTTTTCAAATGGGTTAATTTATTTCACAGATTCTGTTTCTATTACTGAGGCGTTTAAACAGGGTGCAAAGGCAAAACAGTTTGACTTTTTTTAGTACTTAAACTGCTACTTTAAGAAAGTTAAAATCCTAACAATCGGTGTACATGTATGTAGTGTGAAATGTCTCAGTGGACTGTACTGTCATCTGTGTTCTCTGTGGAGAGATTTTTTTTTCCCCCAGTAGCTGCTCTGTGAATGCCAAATGACTTATCTACCACGTGCAGCTGTGCACTGTGGAGATGAGGCAATGATGCCATTCCGATACTTTGTTGGCATACCTGTTTACAAGGAGAAGCTTGATTCTGTGGCACCAACAAACCTGTATAAAAAAAGCATTTCACTTTAATTTTCTACTTATAAAGTTCCTATGTACATTTTGTGCAAGAATGATACACAGGGTATCTACAAGCATGTTAGACATGTTTGGTATTTTTATTTAAAACAACAACAAAAAATTCTAAGTAAATGTTTACAATGTGGAAATGAAAAGAGCATAAGAGATTTTCTTTGCACATGTATCTGAACTTCTAAGGATGTTGTATCACATCCAAGTAAGTGCATGTATATGACTAAAATTTACATAAAATATTAGGCCTAGCACTGTGAGGCTGCAGTTTCCTGTCTGTGTTTTTAAGAATAATGATAGGTATTGTAAATCTAAGAGTCTTGCCTTTAAACTGTTCCTAGTCCTGTTAAATGGCAATAGAACAAACCCAGGATATCAGCAAATGCATAGAAGGGGAAGACAGCACCTGAGGAACGCCAAACATTGTTCAGTGGGCGCATGTGGTTTTGTTTTGCTTTGTTTCATACAAAGATAAAATTCGTTTATTGCATATTTTGTTCTGGTGCTGTGGGAACACACAGAACAGTCAGTAGGCTGTTTCTTTTAAAACTCCTTTATAATATTTGGGTTTAAAATACTGTCTAAGGTTCTTTTCCCTTTCTTTGCTATGCTTTGTACTTGGCACTTTTTTTTTTTGTCTTCTTGCCTGTAAAACTCTTATTTCAGATCACCTGTTCATTTTCCCATTTTCTTCAAAACAGACAGTCAGACTCATTTTGGTTTGCTCTCTGGCTAACCTGGCCATTGTCCTTCGCAAGGTGGAGGGCTGCTTTGCCGTCACACTGACACTGCTCCCTCTACCCTGATTCAGGTTTCAAGAAATGACAATCTTTGTAAAGCAGTCTTTTATAAAAAAAAAAAAGTCTGTTTTAAAATCTGTGTTAACACGTTCCACTGTCTTTAGACTAATACAGGAGGAGAAAATAGAGATGGTCCGTGCCATGTACAAGTTGATGTTTTCAGTTCTGATATAGCCTGCAAATAGCTGCTAATCCCATGTGTAATTTAGATAGGACAGATCCCTCATTGTAAAACAGCTTTTGTCCACCAATCTCCAGTACGCTGGTTCTGTTGACCAAGGAAATACATCTTCACTATCCTTATTTATGTTTTTGTGCAGTTAGTATGCAGCTTGTAAAATTAGGCATGGAGTTAAATAACAAAATTGATATATTTAGTGACTTGTAAAATAGTGTCCTTAACACCGTGACTTGTCCTTGTACATTTTATACTGAATTCTGTACCTGTGTCTCAGAATGAGAGTGGTTTATTCAAAGGTAGGAATTTCTTCATGGACTCCAAAGAATAATGTAGTAGCGATTTATTTATTTATTTTTAAACCAACATTTTTAGACACCTTTTATTTCTTGCTGTCAGAGCAAACTCAGACTTTCCCTTCGTGATGCTTCAGTGCAGGATGATCCTAGAGGACTTTACTCAATCTAATTCTTGACTATCATGTTATTTTTTTAAAGAGTTTGCAATAAGTTTTTTTTTTTTTTTTTTTTTTTTTAAATTCTTAACCTTCCTTGAGGACAAGGATCTTGAGGAACATGTTAATGAAGTGTCACTTCATTTGGTAATGCTATGCAAGCCCGCTGTACTTACCTTGGCATGTGCAAAAGGGCTCAAATGTGGCAGCGCAGCTGTTATGGCAAATGGAAAGCAGGTGATCTGTAGCTGAATTAGCAGTTATTTTTGACTCCCTTCAGTCACAGTTGAAATGTATTTGCTCAACTCCATGAGAAGTGGACCTGTGCAGGATAATTCTGCTGAAAGGGGAAAAACTACTTTCAAGGTAGTTTTGTTTTAATAAAAGCTCTAGCAAGGGGCATGCTAAATACATCCAACTCAACAAACTACCTGCCTTGCTAGTGTGGGTTGAAAACCAAAGCTTTAAAGAATCGTGCCTGTCTTGTGTAGGTGCTTTGCGCTTGGGAACTGATGGGGCTTTAGACGGCTCTGAGAGTAGCAGCATCAGATGGATTTGCTCCCTTAAAACTCCACTGTGCTCTTCAGCTGTTTGGCTTAGAACGGCTGATTTGAAACCCAACAGTTTTAAAGCAGGATTTAAAGAAGCATTCAGGTGTTGCTGTTGAAAAAGCAAGCAGGTTTAGCTCGCTTTTTTTTTTTTTTTTGTACATATTATTGAGATAAATATACCTGAGAAAGTGGTTTTGTCCACTATGTTTAGTTGGGTTTTGTTGTTCGTTTTTAATTATTTTGTCAGAGCTAAGAGCAACATAGGGCTCTTAGTTACTCTTAAGGTCATTTCTCTGAAAATTGCTAGATAATACAATGAAATATCTAGTTTAGGATTTCGTTCTCTTGAAGTAGTAAAAAAGTGCACAAAGCTCATGAGGTTGGATCTGCACTGTGTTTCTGTATTCGAATGGCTGCTGCTTGTACTTTCCTCTGGGGTACTGCATAGGCACGAAGTGAACAATCTTTTGGAAAGAAAACAAAAAAAATAGTAGTTTATTGGTCGTTTAAAAGGCATGGTTAGGGCCAGTGTAGCCTGCCTCCTTTCTAATCCTAAGGATTATTTATAGTTTTACAATTTGTCCATTTACTTTGGTGGGGGAAGGAATGCGCTACCAGCCTGTCGCTGTTCTTACAGTGGTTTTTATTTTGGCTGTCAAAACAGACTTCTAAGCGGGGAAAAAAAAATGGTAGTGGAGTCATTTTTATCATATGTTTTTGTTTACTTGTTTGGGATGTCCTGGTCCTTTTGGTGTGTGAACGAGGCATGGGGTCTTGTAACCACTTATGCATCACCAAGGGTTTTTGTGGTAGTGCTTGGACCAGCGTCTGGTGCCAGCCCCTCTGCCAGCCCTGCTCCCTTGTTTTAGGCAAGGTGATAGCCAGGGAGCAAGTTAACAGGGTAAGATTGGGAACTAGTTGGCATGTTTAGAGGCAGCAAAGAAGCTGTGAGTGGGCCTGTTCTGAAATACCTTGGATACAAAAGAAAATTGTAGTTGATAAGGCCTAACCTGTATGTAGAAAACTGGGATAAAAAACAGAACTGGATAATGCAACACAAGGGAAAAGTGGCATCGAATGGCAGCAGAAACATGCAATTTATAAAAGAAGTTGGGAGTAGTGCATGGCCGGAGCAGAACTGTGATCCATGAGTTTAACACTAAGGAATGTTTAGGGGTATGGTGAGTTATGAGGCCAGTATGAGACAGACTGCCACGAAAAGGCTGACCTGGGAGAAATCGGAGAGGGTAGGAAAAGAGCAGCAGTAAACAGAAATATTGGCAATTGGTGAGGGTTTTGTCAATCAAGTTCACGTATCTTTCTGAGAGAAGCCAGCAGAGTGTACTCAATCCTTTTAAATGTTGAATCAGCACTAGCAACTATCAGTAATTTTCATAATTTGAGAGGGAGAGGTTGGAGAAATGCATTTACAATTTCTGGTCTGACTAGTCAGTTGTCAAACAGCGTAGTGCCTTACAGTAGAACTTTTTCAGGTATACTGAAGTCTGAAAACTGCTTATCAGCTAAGTGGGGGTGGGGGAATATTGCAATACCAGTTTCACTAATGTTTAACATAATGGAGGTCAATTACACTTCCATTGATAAAGTCCATGGCCACATGATCATGTGCTGTTTCTTTTTGGAGAATTTTCATTTATGACTTTTCTGCCAATATGTTAATATGTTTGTGTGGGGGATCCCAGCCATGACTGGATGCTTTGTGTAGTGGCCAATTTAATTCCACTTAGGTTAATTAAAATATATATTCTCTAGTTTGGGATGTGTGGTCTTTACTTCTGCTTTCTGTTTATAAAATAGGCACTTGTTAGCTTCTTGAGATAATGAGCTTTATTTTCAAATTGGACAATTTAAAAAACAAATGGGAAAAAAAACAACACGTGAGTCACGAGTAATGAGAATAAAACAAAGCACTGAATTAGCTACTCACAATTTGAACACCGTCAGTCTGATTTGAGGGAGTAGTCTCAAAGCATCTATGCAGTTTAATACTTCATAGGTGATATTTTACTTTTATCATTTCATAAATTTGAGTGTTTAGTATCACAACCTTAATCTGTGTAGTTCTTTGTGATTTATAGATTGTGGTTATTATAAGGATTTTGCTCTGTATGACAGTAATGACTTGGTGAAAGAGCATCTTTGTACACATTCCTCTTGGGTCACTCAGTGTCAGCCAGCCTGTTTAATAGCTTGCCTAATAACTAGGGAAGATGCTGTCATCTAGAAATCTTTCCTGAAATAATATGCAATTACTATTATTCGACTTCAAGGCAGAAACTTAACTTTTACAGCTGCACCCAAGGTAATGAAATGCAGCCATGTGGAGCTGGTGGTTAGTATGTCAGGTTTCTCACAAAAAAAAAAATAAAAAAATTGCCTTCTCTATGATTTAAAAACAAGTAAATAAAAACCTTATGTTCTCTTCAGTTCGTTAGAATTCACCAGGTATTCTAGCAATGCATTTCTTCCATGGGCACTACAGGGTGAGGTAACTGTATTTGGTTTGTTTGGCAGCAGGGACATTGTTCACCAGAAGAGCATCAGAGAGAATGTATTTAAAACCCTTAAGGGAGCTGTTTTTCAGATCAGAACCGTGCAAGATTAACTTGTCTGTGTGGCTCCATAAAATTGTTTATGTGCCTTCATTTCAGTTGTTCAATGCATAAAGCGTTTGCACTTTAGCATATTTTATGTCAAATTCAGTGTAGAGTTATATCCAGCGTTTATCTTTTTGGAACTTTTTATATGCATATACATATATGTAAAAATATGTATGTGGCAACAGGAACATGTTGCATAAAATACAGGTCTTGCTTCAAGATAGTGTTTTTGGATAGACAGTTCGTCTAACTTTCATACTGATAATTTTTAAGAATTATCTTTAGGCTGATTCGTAAGGATTATTTTTTCCTTATATATAAGCAGAGTTTGCCAGGGAATTAAATGAATGAGCCATAACTCTGGTTCGTAGTTTATAGCAAAACAAACAATGTGAAATGATTATTGTGTTTTAACAAGTCAGTATTTATCAGATGATCCATGGTAACTGTGTGCTTGATTTTAGCAAGTAAAAACATGCTTGAGTCTAACTAAACAAATTTTACCCTTAGGAATGTCAGTTGGCATGCAGTAACTTCAGTGAGCATTATTAATTCATTTATGATGCCTGTACTGTAACTTCATGGGCAATAAATATGCTCCTAATTCTTCAAACAGATCCTATAACTTCACAGTTCAAAATAAAGAAAAGGGGGGTGACGGGAGGTATGTTTAACATGTATCTGGTTAATGCAGCAGTCTCATGAGACTGTTAATCATAATTACAGTTACCTATTCTTGGGATTAAAATTAAATATAAAAACGTGTTGTCGAGTTTTATGTACATTTGAAAAACTTCGTAGTTTTGTGTAGGCACATGGCACAAGTCATGTGCCATGACTTGTATTGCAGATGCTTAATTTCATGTTACTGCAGCCAATATGCAGAATAGAAGATTTTTTTTCTGAAAGAGAAAAAAAAATCCACTACCTTACCTGTCTGAATTGCAATGTCAGAGCATGATATGTGTTGTGCATGGGCTAGGGGTAGTACAGAATGCTCTGTATTTAAGATGGCAGTGCGTCAGCTGGGATCAGAAGGTTGGTTATGCATCTGAAATTTCTATGGTAGATGTGCAGTAATAAAATTGGGATTTTATCTCCATTTTACTATTATGGTATTTTAAAATGTGCAGCAGACATGCATGAAAAAGAATGTGTTATTTTGTTTCTTTGTTTTAGATTAAAACGGGTTTGCTGGTTAGTTTACAATACTTTCTTTCAGTGAGTTAGGCTGAAAGTGGTAGAGGACACCAGCTGACAGCCAGTTTAATTTGCTGATTCATCTGTTATAGTGATGACTTCAGGCCAGAGCTTGGCTTCCAGATTAAAGGCTGAGAGTTGCAAAGATGCTGGGACTTGGAGGAAAAAGGAGAACTAAAGAATACATAGTTCCTTGATAGGGAAGGTCTCCTCACAGACAATGACATAGGCAAAGCAGAGAAGCTTAACGCCTTCTTTGCCTCTGTCTTCAATGCCGATGATGGGCTTCGGGACCCAGGGTGCCCTGAGCTGGAGGACCGGGACGGTGGGGATGACAAACTCCCAACCGACCCTGAACGTGTGCGGGATTTGCTACTCCACCTGGATCCCTACAAGTCCATGGGTCCGGATGGGATTCATCCACGGGTGCTGAAAGAGCTGGCAGACGTCATCGCGGAACCTCTCTCAATTATTTTTCAACGATCCTGGGAGTCTGGAGAGGTCCCGGTAGACTGGAAGCTGGCAAATGTTGTGCCGATTTTCAAGAAGGGTCAGAAAGAAGACCCTAGCAATTACAGGCCTGTCAGTCTCACGTCAGTGCCTGGTAAAATCATGGAGAAGATGGTTCTCGAACTTATTGAGGCGCACCTGGGGGACAAAGCAGTCAGTGGTCCCAGCCAGCATGGGTTTGTGAAGGGTAGGTCCTGCCTAACTAACCTGATTTCCTTTTATGATAAGATCACCTGTATGGTGGACCAAGGGAAACCAGCTGATGTGATTTTTTTGGACTTCAGCAAGGCTTTTGACACGGTTTCCCATAGGATCCTACTGGACAAAATGTCCACCATACAGCTAAATAAAAACATCATACGATGGGTGAGCAATTGGCTAATGGGCAGGGCCCAAAGGGTTATGGTGAATGGGGCTGCGTCAGGCTGGCGGGCGGTCACAAGTGGGGTCCCTCAAGGCTCCATTTTAGGGCCGGTACTTTTCAATATTTTTATAAACGATCTGGATGTAGGAATAGAAGGTATTTTGAGCAAGTTTGCTGATGACACCAAACTTGGAGGAGTTGTGGACTCGAATGAGGGTGGAAAGGCCTTGCAGAGGGATCTGGATAGGTTGGAGAGCTGGGCCATCACCAACCGCATGAAGTTCAATAAGAGCAAGTGCCGGGTCCTGCACCTGGGACGGGGAAACCCTGGCTGCACGCACAGACTGGGCGATGAGACGCTGGAGAGCAGCCTAGAAGAGAGGGATCTGGGGGTCGTGGTAGACAGCAAGTTGAATATGAGCCAGCAGTGTGCCCTGGCAGCCAGGAGGGCCAACCGTGTCCTGGGGTGCATCAAGCACGGCATCGCTAGTAGGTCAAGGGAGGTGATTGTCCTGCTCTACTCTGCGCTGGTGCGGCCTCACCTCGAGTACTGTGTGCAGTTCTGGGCACCACAGTATAAAAAGGACATGAAACTGTTGGAGAGTGTCCAGAGCAGGGCTACAAAGATTGTGAAAGGCCTGGAGGGGAAGACGTACGAGGAACGGCTGAGGGCACTGGGCCTGTTCAGCCTGGAGAAGAGGAGGCTGAGGGGAGACCTCATCGCAGTCTACAACTTCCTCGTAAGGGGGTGTCGAGAGGCAGGAGACCTTTTCTCCATTAACACCAGTGACAGGACCCGCGGGAACGGGGTTAAGCTGAGGCAGGGGAAATTTAGGCTTGACATCAGGAGGGGGTTCTTCACAGAGAGGGTGGTTGCACACTGGAACAAGCTCCCCAGGGAAGTGGTCACTGCACCGAGCCTGTCTGAATTTAAGAAGAGATTGGACTGTGCGCTTAGTCACATGGTCTGAACTTTTGGGTAGACCTGTGCAGTGTCAAGAGTTGGACTTGATGATTCTTAAGGGTCCCTTCCAACTCAGGATATTCTATGATTCTATGTTGGTAAACTGTTGCTGAGTGAAGGCACTGAAAGTTTTCTTTAAGTGATTCTAATTTTGTGTTGACAAAAATGCTTCTACCTTGAACTGGCAGTCTTTTTTAGTTAAGTGGAGACAGAACATTAGAAAGATACAAGGATGGAACAGCTGGGTGCTAGTTAAGTACTGCTTCCACGGGTATCTTGTGCTTCAAAAAATGCAGCTCAAATGAGCTTATGTTTCACAGCAATCAGAGTTTTGGCAAAGCCTGTGCAAATGTCGTCTTTTCCTGGCAGACTTGCAAAATAAACCTGCTGGGTTAAATAGTGAGACTAAAAGGGAAAAAATCCAGGAATTCTTTTCTTGCCAACAAGCAATCTGGAAGAGGGTTATGAGTGAAGCATTGATGGTTTCTAATTTAAAAGAGAAATCTTCAGTAGAATTAACCCTTCTTGGAAGAAGTCTAACTCAGAAATGTTTTAAATGTTTAATTCAAACGTACAATGTGAATTTAGGATAGTACAACATTTATTTATTTACATACTTATTTTACCACTAATAGTGGAACTAGAAAAAGTAGTTTTTATGAACTGAACAAATAGCCTTCTGTTTTTCACACTAAGTTATCTCAGGGGAGGGTGTGTTTGTAATTTAAGCATTTTGTATATAACATCACTCTTCTTCCCCATAGCTGTAAACACCAGCAGGTATGCTGAAAGTTATAGGATCCAGACATATGCTGAATATGTTGAGAAAAAACATGAAGAAAAACAGGCAAAGAGAAAATGTACAGAAGATAGTTGGAAGGAGATGGAGAGAAAGCGGTTAAAAACTCAATGTGCACCTTACGTTTCCCAGAGTCGATACTACTGTGTTAACAGGTGAGATTTTTTCCATATTGCAAATTGTTGTATTGTTATTGCACTTTATTAAGTCTAGCACTTCTGAGGTAGTTTTTATCTGGTATTTTCTTTTCTTTTCTTTTTTTTTTTTTTTTTTTTTTTGCACATGAATCGATAGTGGTACATCGCCTGTCACAAGATCATACGTAAAGGAGTGGAGGGGATTTAGTAGTTAGACAAACTTTTAAAATATTACGATACTGGGGGCAGGTCAACTCACAGCTTCTGAGCTTGTTCATAGAATCATAGAATCATAGAATATCCTGAGTTGGAAGGGACCCTTAAGGATCATCAAGTCCAACTCTTGACACCGCACAGGTCTACCCAAAAGTTCAGACCATGTGACTAAGTGCACAGTCCAATCTCTTCTTAAATTCAGACAGGCTCGGTGCAGTGACCACTTCCCTGGGGAGCCTGTTCCAGTGTGCAACCACCCTCTCTGTGAAGAACCCCCGCCTGATGTCAAGCCTAAATTTCCCCTGCCTCAGCTTAACCCCGTTCCCACGGGTCCTGTCGCTGGTGTTAATGGAGAAAAGGTCTCCTGCCTCTCGACACCCCCTTACGAGGAAGTTGTAGACTGCGATGAGGTCTCCCCTCAGCCTCCTCTTCTCCAGGCTGAACAGGCCCAGTGCCCTCAGCCGTTCCTCGTACGTCTTCCCCTCCAGGCCTTTCACCATCTTCGTAGCCCTCCTCTGGACACTCTCCAACAGTTTCATGTCCTTTTTATACTGTGGTGCCCAGAACTGCACACAGTACAACTGCACACAGTTGTAGTAGTACCATTTCTTACAACCAAAGTAAAAGAATTACATCCCTCTTTGTTTTACACCTCTAAATAGCTTTTGTGTTGTGGTTTAACCCAGCAAGTAGCAGAGCACTGCACAGCCATTCACTCACACTCCCCTCTCTGCAGTGGGATGGGGGAGAGAATCAGGGGCAAAAATGTAAAAGAGTTGAGATAAAGGCAATTTAATAGGATAGGAAAGGAAGGGAAAATAGTAATAAAATACTAAACAAAGCAAGTGATGCACAATGCGATTGCTCACCGTCTACTGACTGATGTCCAGCAGTGGTCCCCTGCCCCACTCCAGCTAGCCACCCCACTTTGTTGTTCCACATGTGGCCAGATGGTGTGGAGCATCCCTTTGGCCACTTGGGGTCACTTGTCCTAGGTCTGCCATCTGTTCTACAACAACTAAGCAATCTGTGTGCTATCAGCATTATTTTCATCTTAAATCCAAAACACAGCACCTTACCAGCTACTAGGAATAAATTTGACTGTAGCCCAGTCAAAACTAGGACACGTGTCATTTGGAAACTTTGAAAACTTGTCTTTGGATTCTCCTTTAAAGGTAGTCTTGTGTGTTTTGGTTTTTTTATGACTTTCCATGGTGATACTGCCACAGTGAAGGGTATAAATTACCATCTTAGGCAGTCCAGATGAGGTTGTGCTTCAGAAACAGGAAGGCAAATGATGATCACAGAATCACAGAATTGAAGGGGTTGGAAGGGACCTCGAAAGATCATTGGGTCCAACCCCCCTGCCAAAGCAGGTTCCTTGAAGTAGGCTGCCCAGGTAGGCGTCCAGACAGTCTTTAAATATCTCCAGAGAAGGAGACTCCACAACCTCCCTGGGCAGCCTGTCCCCCTCACCGTGAAGAAATTCTTCTGCATGGTGCAGAACCTCCTGTGCTCTATCTTGTGACCATTACTCCTTGTCCTGTCCCCACAAACCACTGAAAAGAGGTTGGCCAAATCCCTCTGTCTCCCTCACCTCAGGTATTTATACACACTGAGGAGATCCCCTCTCAGTCTTTTGTCCAGGCTGAACAGACCCAGGTCTCTCAGCCTTTCCTCATAGGAAAGATGCTCCAGGCCCCATATCATCTTTGTGGACCTCCGCTGGACTCCTTCCAGGAGATCCTTGTGTTTTTTTTGTACTGGGGAGCCCAGAATTGGACACATTACTCCAGGTGAGGCCTGACCAGGGCAGAGTAGAGGAGGAGGATCACCTCCCTTGACCTGCTGGCCACACTCCTTTTAATGCACACCATGATCCCATTGATCCTCTTGGCCATGAGGGCACACTGCTGGCTCATGGCCAACCTGTTGTCCACCGGGACCCCCAGGTCCTTCTCCTCAGAGCTCCTCTCCAGCAGGTCATCCCCCAGCCTGTACTGATACATGCAGCTGCTCCTTCCCAGGTGCAGGACTCTACACTTGCTCATGTTAAACCTCATTTGGTTTCTTCCTGCCCATTTCTCCAGCCTGTCCAGGTCTCACTGAATGGCAGCACAGCCTTCTGGCTTGTCAGCCACTCCTCCCAGCTTTGTGTCATCAGCGTACTTGCTGAGGGCAGATGCTATTCCCTCATCGACGTCATTGATGAAGATGTTGAACAAGACTGGACCCAGCACTGGCCCCTGGGGAACACCGCTAGTCACATGTTTCCAGACGGACTCTGCACTGCCGATCACCACCCTCTGAGCTTGGCCAGTCAGACAGTTCTCCACCCACCTTGCTGTCCACTCCTCTATCCCACACTTACTCAGCTTTGCTATCAGGATGTCATGGGAGACAGTATCGAAAGCCTTGCTGAAGTCAAGGTAGATTACATCCACTGCTCTCCCCTCATCTACCCAGCTGGTGATGCCATCATAGAAGGCAACGAGGTTGGTTAACCATGACTTCCCCTTGGTTAATCCATGCTGACTGCTCCTCATAAGCTTCTTCTCTTCCAATTGCTTGGAGATGGCATCCAGAATAAGCTGTTCCAACACCTTTCCAGGACAGAGGTGAGACTGACTGGCCTGTAGTTTCCCAAATCCTCCTCCTTGCTCTTCTTGAAGACCGGAGTGACATTGGCTATCCTCCAATCTTCAGGCACCAAGGTTGCAATCCTACTTTTAGCCTTACTTCTTCCACCAAGCTCCATCTTAAACTCCACCATCTCATGGTCGCTGCACCCAAGCTGCCCCCGATCTTCACATCCCTAACCAAGCCCATCCCTGTTGGTAAGGACAAGGTCCAGGAGCACCCCCCACCTCATTGGCTCCTCCACCACCCGTGTCAGAAAATTGTCTTCAATGCATTATAGGTGCATGATGGTTGTGAGGCTTTGAGTTTTAGGAGTAAAATTTGAAAAGTGTTTTATTTTTGTTTTTAAATAGTTAGCTATTTACTTAGTATTATAAGTATTATACTTAGCTAGTTAGCTAAGTCAGGAGGTGTCTGTTTTGATTCCAATACAGTAGGTTGCTGTGTGTATTTCTTGTTCCATTTTTACCCACACTATTGAAGAGATGTTTTAGATATGAAGAGAACGTGAGTTTTTTTTTTTTGTTTTTTTTTTTCAGTGATCTGTGTGGGTGTGAATAGAAAGAGTCTTTCAGTGTTAATAAAACTAAATAATTCAGCTATCAAGTCATTGGTATTCTTAGTTTTTCAAAATTCTATAAATTATATATTTGGAAAAAACACATTTTGGTGGAGTGCATAAGTTACATTAGTGTAGATGTTAATTTTTTTCTCCCTCACACACCTCCACTCCCTCTCTTTAAACAGACCAAATGAGATGGGCATAAAACCAACACTGAGCTTTTCCTGCTTTATCTTTCTTGGGAATGCTATGATAAGTTCTAACTCTCATTATATCTTCCAGTAAATGTTATCATGTAACAAATGTACTAAACTTGTTCTTCTCACTTACATGAGCTTATGATTTGCCTACTTTGCAAAATTAAATACAGGTGTGTGTTTTGCCTAGGTGTCAGATTTTCATGCCTTTTATCATGGTGGGAATTCTAAATGTGTTAGACTTGTTGGATTCCTTAAAAAAAATAATAATAATTAAAAAAGCATATGGAAGAACCTGGTGATAAAATCCATATCAAATGAAGTCATGAAGTTAGTTCAATTAAACTATTGTACTTAGGAAAATTTGGGAATACATGCTGTGAAGAGATGAAGAACTCAGGATTGTCCTGGCACTGGTTTACATGTGTTCTCGGTACCTGGTGGCTAAGGTTCAAGTCTGTAGCTTATAGTTAATTCTGTATTAAATAGTCTGAACATATTGAACATCTTGAGTCTATTGCAAAGAAATCCCAAGTCATAGTATTGTTTCTACTGGAGGAAGTCTCTCTCCTTACTGAAATACACAGGTATTACGGGTATCTCACAGATTCTAGGCAAGACACTAAGAGTGGTGGCTTATGATATGAACTGTAGACAACTTCTTCTTTCAACAGATATGTTGGAAAACAGTAAATGTGGAAAGCAGACTTGTTATTTTTCAAAGAAGTTGGGGACGACCACAAATATGTAATTTGGAAAATTGCTGAATAAATTTTTTAGCGAATTCTTTCCTTAATGTTATGTCTCAGTGAGTTGTCTGCCTTAACACTATCTCCTTGAAAGATTTTCATCTGTTTTCTCTAATATTGAGAAATTCCTCAAGAAACAGCCTTGCTATCCTTATTTTTTGATGATCAACACTTTGATAGCTTTAGATAGTAGTCTTTTATTTTGTTTATAGACAATTTTATAATTGCCATTACATGAATTTTGGTTCTATTGTTATTCCAATAATAAAGTGACTTTATTCTGGTCCAAACTCCCTTTCATGCAGCTCTTTTGACATGTGTTTGTTTGTTTGTTTTATTTCTCTTTGTTACTAGCTAGATTGTGTTCTCTTGTGAATTAGTCCTTTGTAAATATTTCCTCTGTAAGTGTGAGCTGGCAATTACACCGGGTTAGACACAACGTGTAACTGCACACTCAGTGCTCTTTCAGTTCACTCAAGCTGTCTGTAGATAGATTTTCTTTTTGTTTCCAGACAGAGATATCTTACAAATAAATACATATTTATATATGCTTATATGTAAATATTTTTATACAATGTTATATATATTTGTATTTGTCCAGGTTATTTTTATGTATTTGTGTGTGCATATGTGCATATTCATCCAGATTAATCTGAATCATATATAGTTAAGCACTCAATGCTGTGGTGTATCCAGCAGCTGATCTCTTATAATAGATTCATGTTACTGCATTCTTTATTACTTATTATTTAATAAGCTTACTGCATCAGCTTCTGTCAGCTTCTGACAATACGTTCTGGCTAGTTTTTCATTCTGTAAAGAAGTTGTTAGTTATTTCTTATAAGCAACCTTTTGTCTTAGATTGTCAGACTGGTAAGTATGTAATGAGGGTTTATTAATTCCTGTTTTAGAAACAAACTATATTCCAATGTTACAGAGGAACTTCTCTTCAGAAAATGCTGTATCATAGTAGCTACAAGGTACAACAATTTATAATTAATATATACTCCTGTCATGTAGCGTATTACTACTGTTACATATAAAAATTAGTTTTAATGGAAAGGTGCCTGACAGTTTACGTCGGATGGAGAAGCAGAGGAAATGCAAAACTCCAAGTAGTTAATAGGATCCACTCCTCTAAAGCCATTCCCTTTTCAGAGCATGCTTTCCAAAATGGATGGACCATGGCCTCTTGTGTGGCTGTGTACTGCATGAGCTGTGTTGTGCTGAGCAAATAGCTGCCTGCCAACTGTCTTGACTGGTTAAACGCATGGAATTGGGATCCTTTCCTCTGCAAAATGGTATTAAACCATAGCATGAAAAATAGGTTATGTTCTATGAAAAACTAGATATCCTTTTCTGCTTGCATTTACTACTTTTCCTAATCATCATGTAAGGATGAGTAAAATAAAATAAGCTAATGGCAGAAGACTCACATGAGCATAAAGAATAGGAAAGTGATAGGTCATTTTGCCTTACAAGTTTTCTAGCTAAAACCAGGAGTGCTGCATCTGCTGTTGTCAGGCTCCCAGTTGTAGCACTGGTTTCTTGCATGCCTTAATTTTGTTGAAAATAGCTTATCTTATTTTTTTAAATGTTATTGTGTTTCTGCTGATGATTCCTTTACTGAGTTTGTAGTGACTTCTCTTACAGTTTATTTTCTATAGAAACGCTTGTGTATAGTTGTTTGTTAGAGGATAAGAATTGGGAAATGCTTGAAATTGAAAGTCTGTCTGTATCTAGGCCTATTCAAGATACTCAGTTATGATGGAATTGGTCCTTTCAAAAGTAGGACATTCCTTTCCAAAATGGAAAATGCTTAATGCTACATCATCATAACGGTTTCCCCCACTTTTACTCCTCTCCACTTTCGGATTCTTTCAAAGTAATTACCGTAGCACTAGCTGGATTGCTGCTATTTAGTAGCCACAATTTAGAAATGACATTACAGAGTTAGTGAGCATTTTAATCAGGTAGAGTGTGCTCTTTTGGGCAGCAAAGTTCTATGTAAGTCCACCACATCCTGTCGATTCATCAAATTGCGTTTAGTGCTAATGTTGTTACTCATGCTGCTGGGATTTAACAAAAATACTATATTCTTTGATGATTGGAGTTGTATTTAAGAATAGAAGTAGAAAATAAAATATAGATTTTAGATTTCTACCATCTTCCTTCTGTGGTATTCATCCCAGTTACTTTTGCCAGCAGGCTGGCATTAAAATAGGCCAACATAAGGGAGAGGTTGGGAAAAAAGGACTGGTGGATCCTGAGCCTTTGTTGAAGAGGTGCAGAACCACACCTACGATCATCACTAATTGAAATGAAAGCTGCATTGTGTTCACTAGATAGATTTGCCAGCTGGCAGTGTATGCTGGGCTTTTCTTACTTTTCCCCCAAACTTGGCTGGTAATTTTACTTAAAAACAAAGAATAAAAATCTTAATTCAGAATATAAAAGAAACTTCAGAACCTATTTAAATATATTTTTTTTCCTTTTGAAAAATCATATTATTGCATGGGTAACTGTTGTACATTTGTGTTCTGAAACTTGAGTGCCATCTTTGCTAATGGTTGATGTAACACTTTCTCCTAAATGCTTCAGATGTCCAGAAAGTATAAACCAGTATATCTGAATTGGAAAATTACTGATAACTAGTAGTTTGTTTGCTTTTTCCACTTTGTTTGTTTGGTTGTTTCTCAATGGAGTAAGGAAATTGAGACAGAAACATGGACATACTCCAAAATAGCTGGTATAATTAGAAAACTGAATTTTGATCTGAGTAGTGTTCTAACTTATATATACAACCATACTGGTTTACTACTATTGCTAAGTGAAAAAAATTATGTTCCTGTAGTCTTGAACCTTATTTTCAGACAAAGAAGAACAGAACAAAAAAACACCTAATATGTGTTTATGTGGAATCCATGCAGTGAATGGAAGCATAAAAGTCAACGGTTATTGATCATTTATCTAATCCTGAGATTGTAATTTGTGGCTCCTAAATTTTCTTCCTTATGTATTATTCAGAATATATTTCCCAGAGGTAGAATTCTTAGAAAAAAATCCAAACATTTCTTTTAAATATAAAAGTCATTTTTCATTTTCTAAATGCACTTTCTTAAAAAGACTTGTTTTATTTTCCAGACATATTTTATTTCTGTTTTGCAATATTGAAATGTGTATGTGGGACAAATAGTTCTCTCCAGCTTTTTGGCTTACATCTTTTTATTGATCATAGTTGTGGTGTGACTCGAAATGAAGGTTTGTAAGAGATCATGCAAGAAGGTGTTCTGTATGTGAACATTTGCAGGATAAGCCAGCCATTCATCAAAGTAAATGGTGTGTGCATCCCTAAAGTGGAAGTAAAAGACGAAGTATAATCATATGTTTCATGTTTTTTTACTACCTTTGGACATTCCAGAATTAGTCTGTTTTAAATTGCAAATTGTCCAGGCTTTACCTGAACAAAAGTCTATTTCAAAGACAAAACTGTACAGATAAATTTGACAATCCTTTAGCTGAAACTTTATTGAAACACCATGCTTCCAGATATGATAGATTAAAAGAAAAAATAAAAAGGATTTTAGTTTTGTTTTATAATTTGATATTCCTTTTTTTAAATATAAGCATTGAATAGAATGTTCAATAAAAGAAGTGTTTTGTGTTGGTTTTACCAAAAAACTAAAGGTTTATAAGCCTAAAACTACTTTTTTTTTAATCTGTTGTTCTGAAAAAATATTAAAATGTACACTTAAATAGCTAGAAGTTCGATGGGAACTCTTTTTTTTTAATTAGCTTCTTTGCCACTTATGTTTTACTTTATTTTAATATTTTCATTTGGCATTCAAGGAAGATTAACAATTGAATTATAGTTGGATGAAATTTATGCCGTGTTATTTCAATGTATGCTGAATGAAATAGAGCTCTAAGTGAATATTTGTAATGTGCTCATCAGACTTCAATTTAAATGCTACTTACAAAATATGTGCAACTTTTTGTGATTTTTATTTCACCAGTTTGTTGGATTATAGGAATCTCACTTTAAGACCCGTTTTTAACTTTTATTACACTGAGTTTGGTTGTTTTCTCTGTATAGTAGAAATACTTTTACAACTGCATATAGTTCAAGGAGAGTGGATGAACTTAGCATGTAAAATCCTTCAATATGAAGATGTATGTTTTTGGGATTAATAGGTGATGAGCATTCTCAATAGATATTCAGTTATATGCAAGAGCTTTCATGACGAAGAGGGGAAAAAAATAAACCCGAGCAGGGATAGAGAACAGCTTTAATTACGGTTGAGATGAGCAATCTCATCAGAATAACAGCTAAGCCTGAGACATCAATAGCTCAATGAACACCTTTATTTCCCTAAGTTGCAAGTCGGATTTTCCAGGTAATATAATTTCATGGTATATCACTTAGTTTATTCTACTACCTTCATAAGCATTTAATAGATGTATAGTAACTAATACCTATGTAATAGTTATTCTTAACTTGTCCATAACAATATTTCACCTGCATTTCAGTTTTACAGGTAACAGTACAGTGGGAAAGAGAAGCATGAGTCCTATTCAGGAAGAAACTGGTTCTGATGATGTGGAAGAGGGAGAAGATCCAGAATACAATCAGACAGACTCCTGTGCAGAGCCCCTCCCAGATAGTAAGAAGAGAGCCAAAAAGTTCAAAAAGATCAAGAAAGAACAAGTTCCAGCAGGTAAAAGCAATGTTCTTGCTTATGATTTTCTGTTCTGTTTGGAACTGCCCTAAACCTGAACAAAATTGAATTTTTCTTTAATGTCTCAACTTTTCTGGACTTCTATGAGTGTAACACAGTAAGTCAGTGTTATAAGTCATTTTGCTGTGAGTTGTTTAAACTGAAGCTGGCATCAAAAAGGAAAACAAAACAACTGAGACAAACTAAAAGAAGAAGTATTTGATTTCTTGCCTACTTTCTTCCTTAAAATAAAGCTCTTTGAATATTTATAGCTTTTTTTTTTTTTTTTCATTTATGTGACCTTCTTGTTATGCAAAATCAGATAACTTTATCAAAACAAAACTGAAAGGATTCTGGAAGTAAAACACTAAAGTAGATCCTATTAATTCAACAAACTTTTATCACCAGTTGTAAGACTTACCTGATGCAGACCTTTTCACTTAAGCTTAATTAAAGTCATAGCATAATTGAATGCCTGTAGCTTGATCTGCAAGATATGTCGTTAAACAAACTGTTGCTTACAAATAAGTCCATTTTAATAAAACTACCTGCTGCCTTGAAAGCTAATATATGTGCCCTTTTAAGTAGCACTTATATATATTAGAACTTAAACTGTATATCTTGATAACATTGTACTAATTTCCCTTATTCACTGTCATTTGTGAGATTATTTATTTAAGTTGAAGAACCAATGCAATTTCTCACTGTGGTCGGAATGTTATCTACATTTATAACTAAGCCAAAACTTTGACAGCCAACCTGCCTGCCCCTCCAGCACACTGCTTGCCACAGTGCCTCCCTAGAACATCTCTTGAGAACATGTTGGCTTTCTAAGACAATTCAGTGAAGCAGTAAGCTGCCAAATAGATGCTGATGTAACAGGATTCACTAGGCCCTTTAGATTTTTGATCGTTTTGCATTTATGTATCACTTAGCTGTGCTTTTATTTCTGATATTAATTGACAAGATAGTGATGAAAATTGAGAGTTATTAAAATCCATTCCACACATTCTGGATGGGTGGGTCACAGTCACCCTTCCCAGTTCTTGCAGTCTAACGTGTTCTTAGTAAGCCTACATTTGTTTGAAAGGTTACTGGACTGTGAGCAGATCTTTCACATTTCATGAACTGTTAGCTGTTAAAGCTTGAGGAATCTCACTTTCAGGAGATACAGATTTTGAAAAACAAAAGAAATTGTAGACCTCTGTAAAGGTGTCAAAATATGGATTTGCCAGAATTATGTTTTTTCTTTATCTGTTTTGTAAATCTTCTATTTTTTAGCCTTGTTTAGTGTTCAAGATTTAAAGCTTGAAAATCAATAGTGTTTCCAATACAAAATATAAATTCAAATCTTTTTCCTGTCTTCTAAAAACTGTTAGGACTTATAAATCAATATATGTAATATTCTGTGTGGCATTTGACCATAATCTTTCTGGTTTTTATTTGGTTGAAGACTTTTCACCTAGGCTGTTGGATAATTCTATTTTGTTTTGGTTTTCAGACTTTAATACTGACATTTTTCTAGCCCAAATACCTTTTAATTGTTTGTCTGGCTAAATGCAGATAGGTGACTATTTTTCACCTTATATTTTTGCAATGTTGTACAAATTTCTGCGCCTGTAAAAAAAAATAAAAATAAAAATAACGTAGGGGGGCGTATGTTGAAATCAAGTAACCTTAGGTCACGTGAATTTAAACCACAAAGTAATTGATTTCTGTTGATCTATTTGTTGTTGATTCTGTTTGAACTTGTTAGCAATTTCTTTCAGAAAATTTTCTTTGTTCATTAGTGTTTCAACTCGTTCGGAAAAAACTAAGTCAACTTATTTTAGTACCCATTGATAAACAGTCTGTTGGGTTCCCTTTGTAAATATTGACTTGCAAATAACATATCTAAAGCTTTGCTGTAGAGAAGAAAATTTGTCATTTGTATGCTTTGAACGAATCGAAAGATTGTTGATCTGACTTTTTGTTCTTTTTAGTGTTTGTATATTGAAATCTTTAATATAGTATTCTATGACTCCTTTTTTAGGAAGCTTCACAAGTAGTTCCACTGAAATTTTTGAAGTCCCTGAAACATGGTAGGAAACAACTGCCTGAACAAGTGGAATTGATTGACAGCAGTTGTAAGAACACACCTCCTGGAAGCCATACTTTATTTAAATATAAATGGTGTTAACAAAGCAGTATGTGTCCTGAAAATCAGTTTAATTATTTTAAACTGTTTACTGAACAATCACTGTCAATTTTACTTGTGCATATATTAACTAGTATATGATTGTTGTTGATCATGTGAAATCCTTGTTGTCGTAAATGATGTTAGATTTAAGAAGCAAGACTAAATGTTTTTTGGTCACCTCCTTTGGCATGCTGGCTATGAAATGTACAAAAAAAACTGGCACTCTGATTTCATGCTAGGCTGTTTCCTGTGCTTGAGGGGACTTACCACAAATCTCCTAATCTTTAGATATTTTTTAAGGCAATGTCAGTATGCGTGATGTCAGCATTCTTGACACAGGTAGAACTGCAGTTTCACATATTGCTTTCTACCAGTTACTCTATCTGGAATTTTTTTTTTTTTACTTTTTCATTCTCTACTCCCACTCTCCACCCCCAGTGCAGCCAGTGTTCCTCTAAATACTAACTTTACACATACCATATCCTTTTAAAACAAATAAAAAAATAAATTTAACTTACGTGGTTCTCAAACATGAATATCCTAGTGGGAGGTAGTTTTTCTTTGTTTTCACATCCTGCTGTTTTCACTCTTAAGTCTTGATCTATTTCTTCCCCACCTTCTTCCCCAGCTTGTGGGGTTTTTGTAAAAATGTTTTTTTGGTACCTGTGACAAACCTGCTAACTGCACCAGCCCTTTATTTGTTTAAAAAAGATCTGCATTGGTAGATTTCAGAAAATGTTTGATATTTAACATTTTTGTATCATGGAAATAAAAACAAAAGATGTATTTCCATAAAATGAAAATTAAAAAAATTTTCTTAGGAATTTGTTTGTTTTTATTTATTAGCTTCTGAAATGGTTTTCATGTGCTCTTGTTTTGCTAAGACATAATATGACACTTTTTAATTTTCATAATGATTGCAGCCTGTGACTAGCAGAGCCTTTGGGTCCATGGACTACTTTCAAGATATTTGTGAATTGTAATCAGGAAAAGCAAGCCTGTTATAATACGATGCAAATTGCTGTGCATTTCCCTTGGAAAAAGAGTTTTATAAAACAGCAAGTTCAAAACATTTATTTGAAAGAGTGGTTTAGAAGTGGTTAAGAAGCTTTCACTGGATTGTATTTACATTACAGTGTGAATCATTGTCACTTAAACAATGCAATAACCTGTCTGAAGGTATGGCTTTTTTTTTTTTTTTTTTTATGATTGGGAGAACTATCTTGAACTTGCATTGCAAAAGGAAAAAATCTAAATTCCTCAAATGTGAAATGTTCTATTTCTAAAGTTGGAACTGCCTGGAGTAGTAGAACTAAGGGTGGTGTGTTTTTTTTTTTTTATTTGTTTTTAATAGCAGACTAATATCACATTCTTACATAAAAATGTGGGAAAGAAGACTGTTAGTAGTGATGCAAGGGGAAGTTAGTAACTGAGTTCTTCTGCTCTCAAGGATCCAGAGGGTCCTCATCTCTAAAACTTGAGTCTTAAGTTGCTTTTATCTTGAGTATTCAAACCTACAAAGAAACTGTGAATTCAGTTCTCAGAATGTATGCAACAGTTAAAACAAACAGTGTATAAAATGAGTCATCTCCATAAGAGATAAATAATTTATTACAGAATCTTAACCAAATGTTGAGTTTGTTATTTGCTATACATCCTAAAGAACTGGCATAATGTATTTTTGGGAGAGCTCAGAGTTATGATGTCGAAAGGATACAAAAGCATTTAAAGGGACTGCCAGAAATACCCAGTAAGATTATAGCTCTTGAACAGAGACTTGCTTTTGAGCCTGTTGCAGAGAATCTACCTAAAGTCTTTATCTTAAGGCTGTTACAATCTGTCTGGCACTGACTTCAGTCTTGAATGACAATACTTACATACCAACACAGGAAAATGTCTTAATTTCACTACAGTATAGAACCTTAAATCCTTTAATTTATTTTTTTTTCTCCAGAGCAGGCTGGGTATATATTGTAAGCTACAAATGTTAATAGACATTACCACTGTTTCCACCTTTTTCCCTAACCTGAATAGACATTTTAGAGAGCAGGATGTTACTTATCTCTAGCTATATTTAATACCCCTTAAGAAAATACTATTTTGTTTTCTAGTCCTGCCATACTGCTTGATTTTATGAGGTAACACCTAGTTAAACTAATAAAACGTGATTAGATTGGTACTATGATATTTCTAATATAATGTTTGGGTGGAGAACAGTCAGGGACAGATGCTGTTGTAAGGAGGAACTGACCCTATTTATATTGCATCAAAATTCATGGTATGTTTTTTAGTATGCTTGCCCTTCACGTTAAATGAAATCACTAATTCTAGCAGGAAAGGAATGTAGCTTCTTAAATTAGATCCACATTTGTTTCCTAATGTATGTTTAAAATATGTGCATAGAATTTGCATTTGGTGGTGGTTGTGGTGTTTCTCAAAAAAAACAAGAAACAAAAAGGTTGTCATCACTAGTCTTTATGGCTACAAAGTCTTGAGTTGTGATCTCTAGGGTTTTATGTGCTTTTACATGACTTGTGAGGCATCCTTCATGCTGTTTCATTATGAAGCTGGGACATGAAGAAAGCAAGTGAGGTAGGTGGGCTGACTTCCACCTCTTTAGAGGGGTCAGAATGTGCTTGTTTGACTGAAACTTGATAATGATTGTTTATCAATTGTGACTGAATGCTTCATTGTTTGAATTGAAAAGCAAGTTAAAACTGTACTTAAATTGATAACTTTCAAATCAATCTCAAGTATATATGGGTGACCAGTATTAGCTTGTATCGGAAAGCACAGGATTGGCATCCAGGAGTATAGTAAGTTTATGGTGGATGAGAAATAAAGAAAAAAGAGAACTGTATAGCACAGTGAAAGGGAAGAGCATGGGTGTCCCTGCAGCATGTATTTGAAGAGGGACAGGTAAGAGAGAATGAAGCCTGGAGGGGAATGAACATAACATTAACGTTTCTGGGAGTAGCATTAACAAGTAATGATAACATTTATGAGAGTGCAACAGACTATTCTTGATCTCAGTTTTGAGCTTGTTTTGGAGTAAAAATCTAAAGGCTGCAGATGATTTAGATGGATAACTAAATTAAACCTATCCATCTAGTGGAGAAACGGAGAGAGGTAAAAAGCTATAATTTACAGTGATTCTGGAAGAAAAAAAAAATTTGCTCTTCAAACTTTTGAGTTCTGTCATGGTGCCCAGAAAATGTCTGGTCTACTGGACGTGCTCTGTATCTTTAAATCATGGTAAATGCAATGCAGATAAAAATGTCCTCTGTGCTTAAGCTGCCGAGAAAACCCATGAATGCTCTTGGTAATCAAAAGTTCTTGGCTTCTGAAGTGAAGTGTTGAGGCTATTGCCAGCTGTCCAGATGTGTACGCTGAAGATTCCTGAAGTTACTCCACAGTACATTTAGACAAGCAACTGTGTATTCATTTACTAAATGTACTGTTGTGGCTTTAAGCTGAAACGGAGGTAACTTTATATGCTTACAGAGATATTGCTGCACCTTCACTGGATGAGAAGCAATAGATGGTGGGTTAGGCTGGGATTTATAGGGTCATTATACATGTAATAAAGATATATACATATTTTTTTTGCTTTAGAAAGTATACATGAAGCTCCTTCAAAAAATAAAAATAAGTTAATATTCTATGAGAATCGTTATTGGCCATGAACATTATAGCAGATCATGGGTAGGTCACAGCTCAAGAACTAATTTGGAATGTATCTATTCGTACATATAGTACAGAAAACTTTAAATGAAACTGTGCCAAGTTAAATTTCTGTCCTTGCATTCATTTTTTTTTTTTTGAAAATAACTGGGAGCTGTACTCATACATGAGCAGTCTTTAGTCAATACATTCTTGCAAATGATTTTTTGTTTTATTATTGGAGTCACTTATATGATCTGGTTGGTATTAGTATGCAATTGAACATGAAAATCTGGAGGTTGGCTGTGCCAAGCCTGATTTGTGATATGCTTACAACCCATCAAATGATTGATAATACCATTGTTTTAGAGTTGATTACTTCAAATTCAGCTTTTGAAGTTGGCAAATCCATTTAAAAGTCTCAAAGACACTTGGTACTGTTATTGGGGTGAGAACTGCTCTTTTGTTTGATTCTGAAGTCTTTGTAAAGAACTTTCAGTAATGAGTCTGTGTTCATATGTATGTGTTATTTACGTATACATCTTTTAAACTTTTAGCTTAAACATCTTTGTCTTTCTCAAATGTGATTGTACACTTAGAATGTTCAAAGAAGACTGAACATGTGTGTTATCAGTTATCTAATTTTAAAATTAAAAGTTAGATGACTTCATTAAGGTCTGCTTCCTATTCTTCAAAAATAAATCTTCTGCAACCACATACAGAATGCATGTCTGTAAATCTGCCATTCTAAATTCTTGTGTTAGGGGAAGTTACATGTACTTGCCGCATTCTCAAAAGTGGCGCATATTTGCAAATAATTACACAATATTTTAAAATTGGCCCTCTATTTTTTGGAAGAAGTCTATATTTTAACCTCCACTTTAAATCCTCTCATATGCTGGATTTAATTTCAGTTATGGTATTCTTTAATGTACTGTTGAGAAGCTGCAAGTTTTCACTATAACGGCATAGAGCTACCGAAAAAAGAAACAAGAATTCAGTTGCCTGGTCTTATGATAAGAATCATTTTCAACTAATGCAGTGTTATGAAGAGATCATTTACCAGAGAATTTTACCTCAATTTCGCAAGAGTCCCTCACATACAGACTGTCCTGGTTTCAGTTAGAACAGAATTAATTTTCTTCCTAGTAGCTGGTGGAATGCTGTGTTTTGGCTTAGGATGAGAAGAGTTCTGATGACACCCCGATGCTTTAATTGTTGCAGAGCAGTGCTTACACCAAGCCAAGGACATCTCAGCCTTTTGCTCTGTCCTGCCAACAGGCAGGCTGGGGGTGTAGTAAGAGCTGGGAGGGGACAGACCCAGGACAGGTGACCCAAACTAGCCAAAGGGGTATTCCATACCATCTGATGTCATGCTAAACAATATATAGGGGTGGCTAGCTGGGGGGAGGGGGCCGGACTGCTCGGGGTTAGGCTGGACATCAGTCAGCAGGTGGTGAGCAATTGCATTGTGCATCACTTGTTTGTACATACTATTATTACTTTCCTATTATCACCATTGTGTTATTATTATTACTGTTATTATTATTTTTGTTATTATTATTTTCCTGTCTTATTAAACTGTCTTTATCTCAACTCACGGGCTTCACTTTCCATTTCTCTCCAGAGAGGGAGGGGGGAGGGTGAGCGAACGGCTGCGTGGTGTTTAGCTGCCGGCCGGGTTAAACCACGACACAGACTAATAACTCTGTTTGATTGTACCATATTATGTTGTTTGTTTAAGTAATTGTTACTGAAAAAAAGATTAAAGAATGGAAATGGTGGTTCCAAATGATCAATATGAGAAGCAGTTGCTACAAAGTGTTTGTACTAGTATGTTTTAGGAAGTAAGTGCTGCATTAAATGTTTAGTATTGTATTCTCCTAAAAATGATTGCTATATTTTCATTACTTAGATTGAGTTCCTTAATTAAAATAAATTATTCATGTTCTTAAAGGGTGCGACTCTGAGGTATTTTAGAGTGCTTGTAACATCTTGGTAATAATTGCTGATTTGTATTTGCTATTTAAGTACCAGGGGAATGTTTGAGACTCACACCTTTAGTTTGAATAATGGCCAAGAACAGGAATTTAACATGTAACTGATCTTTTTAGTGTATGTCTAATGTCAGATCTGGGGTAAGTGCTTGGTCAGTTTGAACAGAAGAACCTTTTCTTCCTATACATGATCTCCTCACATGTCAGCAAAACACTCCTATCCAGGAAAGGAGGGTTTTGAGCAGACCATTGCAAGCAATGGTACAAAGTGTAAGAAAAAATAATCTTGTCACATTGTAATATGTGGTACATGTGTAGTACACTAGATAGGAAATACCACATTCTGTTCATAATCAAAAGCCTTCAGCTTAAAACTCTATTAGTTTATATGTAAATGTAAACTGAGTCCTAAGTTCCCTGAGGAAACAGCAGGTGTTTTTTGTTTTTTTTTTTTTTTTTTTTTTTGTTTTTTTGTTTTTTTCCCCATAAAAAGGATGCTGTGTCATGAGAGGAATCCCATCTATAGTCTGACGGTTTTCAAAGACTTGATGAATGCACGAACTTCTAGATCTGTTTTAAGAGAGAACTTGGCTGGTTTCCTTTTGTGTATATGGTATGTAATATCAGGGTATGTGTGTTATAAGCAAGAGCTAAAAGCTTTTGTACACATGTTCCAGTAGCTTAAAAAGCAGGCTTTCTTAATCTGTCTTGCCCATATATGCACTCAGACAATGCATTTTAGTGGAACAGGAGTTTTTCTATCAGTGGATGGTTCTCAATGTAGTGTGAATGTTTTCCCAGTTTAAATGAGTTTGGAAAGTTCTGTCATCTGCGGCTGTGCAGGAGGTCAGATGAGACAGAGTTGTGACACGTTCTGAATTCTAGTTCCTTAAAATAAAGGTAGTTCCCTGCTTTCCTTCCCATGCATTTGAAGTTAATACATACTAAATCTAACTATGGCTGACCACATATATTTCTATTTACTAAAATGCTTATACGTGTTAAATTAGGTTCTTGTCCCTCAAATAGTTTCCTGAAAAACATACACATGAACATTACCCTGCTATTACGTTCAGAACTCTTTGAAAATACTGAATTTTTACACCACATATAGTTATACTTGTGTGTGTATTTCCTTTATTTATAGGAAAAAATGTTAGGATGAAAATAGTCCTGTGTGTTGAACACAGAGTACCATTTCAAATTTAGGTAGGCTTATAGTTTAAGGTTGATTTGTTATCTGTAATCAGTATTTACATCTCCATTACTCATTTTTGGCAAATACACTTCAACTTGTTTCCTACTGCAAGAACTGAAATTTCCCCTTTGTTTTGAAACTGCAGGCTCTTTACCTTTCCCAACCTGTTTTATGACTCCAGTGTATTAATGAATAGAGTGCTCCATTTAAACACATACAGAATATTTACACAGAATGGAACATAAAATTAATAATCTGGCAAGGTGACTATTTAGCGTACTGCAGAAGATCATGGAACCAAATTGCGGCTGTTCCACAATCACTGCAAAGGAACTCCTTCAAGTTGACGCTGGAGGCTCTTGCAAACTGCTCATGTAACAGCCTGAAGAATGATATATTGTCAAATATTAGGTAAACCAGATAAAACTAGAACATTGTTTTTTCCTAGAAGACTGAAGAGCTAACCCAAAACAAAATCATAAAATATATTAAAAGAAAATGGACAGTAGGTAGTGTTAAGAGAAAAAGAGTTAATTTGACCTTTTCTCATGACGAAAATGAAAAACAGGTTATCTTTTGTTCCCCTACTGATCATGTAGGTTTTGTCCTTGGGTAAAGAAAGGTGCACAATTTTGTCCTACTCTGCAAATATTTCTTCTCTAGAATTATAAAGATACTAGCAGTGGTGCCAAATTTTATGTCAGTGGGTCAACTTTGATAAGGTCATATATTGTCATAAATAATGTTTTTTTGTCCCAGACATCAGATTTTCAAGGTAACATTGCTATTCTACAGGCCAAATTTTTTTTTGTTTGTTTTGTTTTTTAACTAGACTCACTAGATTCAGTTGTTTGTTTTGGAGTTGAAAACGTTGGTGAGAACAGTTGTCTAAAGATGAGGTCTTAAACATTATGTTATTAAAAAAAAAAAAAATCCTACCAGTTTCTGAGAAGTTTGTTAAATATAGCATGAGAATCACCTCTTTATTTTAGATTTTTTATTAAAAACACACGCATGATATCAATAATGAGGAAAAGTTAATCAGTTGATGCAATTTTGAGTACCTGTGTACAATTAATATTTAATAAAATTGAAAATGATTAAACACATTAAATGATTAAACACATTAAACATGGCACTAAATTGAAAAAAATTAAGGATAAAAGTGTTTTCTTTTGTTGTTCAACGTGAAACAGTTTTATTAATCCTGCCTGCAGTTGTTGAGTACTCAGGTAGATGGACCACAGGATATAGGTGCCCTACACTGGAGCAGAACCATTGCTGCTATTTAGATGCCTTATGCCCTTGTTAGGGGGAGTTATACAATGTCACTCACATGTTCAGTAACTGGTTATAAGCATGCAGAAGTCTAGGAAGCTCTACAGTTACTACTGATTTCCCATGGCTCTTCTATTAAATGCCAGTAGCATGATATTTATATCAAAATGATATTTATATCAAAAGTCTCTACAAACTATCTACATTTTTTATTCCAAACAACCAATTATTCAAAGACAATAGAACATGAAAGAATGAAATTATTTGTATTACACAAATTTCCTTCCTTGCTTCTCTGTGCATTCCCAGTAAGAAGGTAAGCACTTCACTTAATGATTCAATTTCAGTTTGTGATAGAGAGCAATATTTCCTACCAAGCAGTCCAGTTAGCTTTACAGCCTGCACATTTCTTTCAGACAGCTGGAATTTTTTCTCTATACGTCTCACAGTTTTCTGCTTAATTTTTCTGTTCAAAGATGATTACTCAAGCTGTTGTCAGATTTTGGACATTGAGGCTTCACTTCAAGACTTGTGTCTTGTTCAAGACAACTTTAGCAGTTGTCTTTTAACACCATGTTCTATTCCTATTCCTCTTTTTTTTTTTTTTTTTTTTTTTTTTTCCCCCTTTAAGCTTGTTCTATTGCAAGACCTATCCTAAAAATACAAAACACTGAGTTGTCAGTTTTGTAACCATTTGATGACTGCCATCAGATGGATGTATGATATCAACAGGAAGAATAAGGCCAAACATTGGCATGTCAATACTGTGGGAAACAACAACAGAATAAATGAGCTCTTTGGCCTCTAAGCCTGACTGAAACTGTTTGCTAGCAGTACAACTGTAGAAACTTCTGGGCAAAAATAGCGGGAAGCTGATCCTTGTCTAGTATGTTGAGGAATTTCAGTGCTAGCTAACTTGTGTTCAGCAAAGTTTTTTAATGCTAAATTATATTTGCATTTTAAATGCATTTAATATTGTGTATGACATAATGGCCAGACAGTTATCGAGTTTTGTCTGAGGAGAAGTGAATTGCATTACAAGTTTAGTATTTCATAACCTAGAAAAACAAAAAGGTGAAAATGTTTTCTGTAGCGAGATGTAAATACAGGGACATTCAGCAGATGAGAAAAATTTGCAAGGCTCTCATTAGCTTTTGCATTTTTTCCATTGCTGTTCTTGCTCTGTATATGCTGAACATAACAGGCAGATGTGTTTACCCCATAGATTAGAAGAGCTTTACTGAGATCTGTCCACGTTCAAAATAAAAAATCATCAAACTGGATTTTCAAAGCTTCTGGTGCAAGCAGCAGAGTTAGACCTACAGATAACAAACTGACAGGGCGCTGCCATATCCCAGTCTTTTCTTCTGTGGAATAAAAATCAGAATGAATGATCATAAGAGCAAATCTGAGTTATGTCACTGATCCCTCCAAGTGGGTGGATCCATCTTGGCATGCTCTGGCTGTCTTTTAGGTAACTGAAATTAGTACTGGAAACTGGAATGGAAAAAATGGCTAATATAAATAAATTAAAGCATCCAAAATCATAGACATGCAGTATTTGCTTAAAAATAAAACCAAAGCAGAAACTGAACCCTTATAAAATTCCAAGTATCCAAACAGAAGAACTGGAGAATTTACATTGTTGGGTTGAAAATATTGAGTGCTTTACTTGTATTTCATTAGAAGAAAGTAATGGCATAGTGATTAAATAATATTATACCACATTCAAAAGCACAGTCTTCCACTCCGCCTTCATTTCCTGAACTTCAAGCTCTGTTTAAATCACTGTAAAACTGCTTGGCACTTAATCATATTCACATGTGCCAGTTCATGCACTTCTCTGGGATCCATCTCACTCGCACATGTCCGCAACTGTCTCACACCTTTCATGCTCTGAAAGACTTTTTTTTTTTTTTTTTAAGCACTGTATTGACTGGTAGCTACAAATGCATGCCCGAGTTTAGGCAGCTGTATGCATTCCCTTGTAGACTGCCTGTTTTTTCTGCTCTGTGTGCTGCTGGATGTCATGTGTTACAGAGTTCTAAACCTGGACGCTGAAAAGTTGCTCGAAAGCACTTAACTGAAGCTTTAGTAATTCTTCACAAATTGATTTGTCTGTATTCCACCCAGAGATGTTTAATGAATGTTAACCATTCCTGCTACAATTAAGTGTATAGTACAGCAGTTGGTGCGAATCTGCAAACATTTTTATCTGATTTCTTATTCACAGGTGCACTGTATTTTGTAGCAAATATGAATAATGGCTTTTTCTTCTCCTATAGTTCATATATATTTGTGTAGTTCATGACTGTACTTTCAAATATAGTATTGAGGAATAATATTTGAAGGATTCCCTACTTGCCTTCACACTGCTTTTAATTCTTCCAATGCAATCTCATTCTCAAAAGACAGAAATCTTCTTTGACTGTTGGAAATATATGCATGTAGCTATGGGTGGAGGACCTCAATAAACTCTCTTATCTGAAAATGCATGTAGTTTGTAGATAAAACGTATGACAATCTAAATTGTGTAGAGATACTGTAACTTTTTTTTTTTTTCCAGAGTGGTGATGGAAGCTTGTGAATGTTTTCTATTTAAGAAACTACGTTTTGTAATTATGTTATTAAGAGGGAAACCTTACAATACTTCCTATTTTTTCTCAACTCTACATAGAGAATTGCTCCAGGAATTTTACTGGTGCTTCCATTTTTTTTCAATTACCCTTAAAAATCATATCACAGAGAACTTTGAATTCTCCTGAAGGAAAAAAAAAAAAAAGAAGAAAAAAAAGATTTTTATATATCCCTGGGGTGGATCAACTATAGTACTTACTCTGTTTAATACTGTAGACCTTTTTTGCTGCTGCGAAGTTAGAAGAGGATGCTCTTATTTGATTTTTGTTTCATTATGTAATATAAATATATTGTATTGTTTTATTTTTTTTTTTTTCTGTTTTTCTTCCCTTTAATAACCACGTAAAGGGAACAGGCACTGAAATGCTAAAAATGAGACTGAATGATACATTGTAAGGAAAGAGGCTCTACGCCAAGTTCCACACATTTACACTGCCAGCATTTATCCACAATGTTGGCAAAACAGGAAAACGCTTCTGAGCTGCTCTGTTATTTATAAGACAGATAATTCCTTTTTCTGCCTGGTAGAAGACAGCATTGGATAATCTGACTACTGTCACTATCAGTTTAGCCACCAATTTTTATTGTGACATTGGGCAACTCACTTTAACTTGTCTATGTCTCTAGTTTCTCTGTAATGTGGAGGTAACATTTACGTATCTCAGATTACATTTCTGAGACTGAACTCAGGAGTACATCGTATTTTTTATGGGAGGCATTGTTATGTATGAAAATAATTATTACTTCTGTGAATTTAATCTTTAGTTATTCAAGATGATTTGGATTTTGTCCATAAAAGAAATACACAGTAGCTAATTATTTTTCTGTATACTAATAAGTATTTGACAAAATCAGATATGGCAGGAGTTTTCCTCGATTTCATTTGACGTGTCTGACCATACCCGCTTAAAGATATTCTGCCACATATCTCCTTATGTCTTCCTGAAGTCATTCCAGGATCTGTTTTCACTGTGAAGTACCATGTTTTACCTTCTTGGTCCTTTTCCTCCCCTCCCTCTTCCCAGTGTTATAAATGAACTGTATTCTACGTCCTAATTAAAAGCATAGGCATAGACTTATGATAGTTCATGGAAATTTTCCCCCCTTTCCTTGTCCTGAAAAGACCTATAATGCAGCTTGCTCTGGTGTTGTAAACTCCCAGCAGAGAGCATGAAGTTAGAAACTTGTATTTGTTCAGTGGGAACATTAGTTTGAACAATGTGTACTGAGTCCTTCTGCACGTGGAATTCAATCTCTGTGTAAAAGATTTCATACAGAAGTTGTTGTTGTTTTTTTTTCTTTCTTTTTTTTTTTTTTTTTTTTTCTGGGACACTTCTGTTGCCTGGGGTGGGAAGATATTTTTACTTTCTAAAACACCTCCACAATAGTAAGCAATCAAAGGATGTCTACATTGAAGTAGGTAAATATTCACTGTAAATGTAACCTGTGTAGCTGCACAGAATTTGTTTTTCTATGCAACGTGAATACTGTACAGGAATAACTCAGCTCAGAGAAGATAGGAGATAAAGGTAAAGGTAAAAGTGATCAGAATAGGGATTTGGATATGCAGTCCAGGTTTTCTTGGTTAGTACTATGTATTTGTGTAGGAATGGAGGACCATGGGACAACATATGCCTTTCTTCTTTTATGTTTGTAGGAAAAGGCATTATTTTTTTAATTGATTTAATAAATTTACAAAAAAAAAAAAAAGCTTTCAGTTGAAATGTAGTTCTACATTTCTTTCAGGTCTTATTCTCTTTAAAGTTCTCATGCAAGCACAAAGAGAAAACTTTGTCCAGTTACACGTGGTCAGTTTTGCTCGATATACTGTTTCCCTTCAGTTCATATTGAGCGTGTTTAGTCTTTATAACAGATAGACCCATCCTCTAAAGTCCAGTCCTCTCTTTTGTATTGCCCTGATTATATTAAAATTATGGTAAGTTGCATCTTGTTTTCTTCTTCTTCTTCTTAGAAACAATGCTTCAATATTTCTTGTCTTCAAGAATTTTCTTGTTTTCAGTTTCAATGTCCATAAAGATTCTCTTTCTATGTCTGTAGGTTGTGTTGTTTTTTTTCTTAAAAGAAAATTTCAACACTAATTTCACTTTCAATGTCGATTTCTTATAAAGACCCAAATACCCCATGAAGACTTTGTTGTGTTTTATACCTATACAAGGTTTTCACTTGTGCTTTGTTTGGAACTTAGAAATTGCTGGAATTAGAATACAGATTGTTTTGAAGGTGTTACTAGAACTTAATAAGGACCTATATTAGGATCTATAAGTAAAATATAATGAGCTTTTAAAGTTCATATACATGTTGATGGCTAAGAATATTGTTGCTGAGCCACATATCTCCAGGACAAGACTTAGAAGGTGGCTTGCAAGTGTCTAAGTTTTAGAAACCATACGGTATAGAAAGTCGAAAAACACATGTTATGCAGAAAGTGAGACAGTTCTTTCAGTTTAGAGAAAAAGTTTCTGGAGCTCAGAAAGAAAGATAGCAAACTCTTAAAATATTTTTCATTCATTTGCAATATCATTCATCATGTTTTATATGTGCAGCCTGCAAAGTGCATCATTGTACTCTATACCAGATGTACAACAAGCAAATTGCTACCTGCACTGGATTTGGTTGAAAATAATTTAGCCAAATTGACCATACTTCTTTTTTAATTTACAGTGTAAACTTTAAAACTATTTTGTTGTAATATAAATGTTGAAAGTGTGTGGTGAAAATTTTTGCACAGAATAACCTCAGCATTTGGAGTTCCCTGACTTTCTGCTGACTTTTTTTCCAAATTGTTGTCTTTGCTGCAACATAAAATATAAACAGAAATATATAAACAGAAATAATTAAAGCTTCTGTTTAACAGCTTTTATAATCATTGTGAACACAGTCATCTCAATTTTTAAAGGTGAACAGTTGCTAGTTTTCCCTTTATTTTTCCTGTCCTGAAGGAAGGCAGAAATAACATCTACAATTTATGTCAGTGAGAGGCAATAAAACACGAGCCCTCCCTCAGCTCCCCAGGTGCTGATGATGGGTAAGCTTTGTCAAGGGCAAAGTTTGTATTTCTCTCAAAACCTTGTTAACAAAATGGGTTGTCAAACACTTTCTGCATTAGTCAGTTTCTAAGGATGAGAAACACTTAAACATCTACTCCTAAATAAAACACCGAGGTACTCATAAATATAACAAATATAACAGGATTAATTTCACTGAAACATCCAATTAAACCTTCATCTAGCTGAAGCTATACACCAATTGCAGTAGGAAAACCCTTTCTGGAAGATGGTTTATCCTCACACAGGTGTTGGTTGAGAATGCACAGTCTCTAGGAGCTGCTTGGCTCTCTTCCGATCAGCTGCAGAGAAAGCAGCAGTTGGGGCAAACCAATATTATCTTTAAATGGCCAAATTTGTTAAGATTAATCTTACCTAAAGAACCCAAACATGGCATTAAGCAGAAATAGTTATTTCCGAGTAGCTCTGGTAAAGAGCTCCCATATGTGGAACGTCACATTCAAGGATTTTAATTCTGTCTGTGACTGAAGCAGTGCTTCTGCATCTGTACTGTGTCAGTGAGAAGTACAGGGATCTGCAAGGTTTGGTACCTTCCCAGATACTACGAACTGTCCCCCAGAAAATTGGTTCTTGGTACCGTATGGGAGAAGCCAGCTAGTATTTGCTCTTCTCCTTTAGTAGCTGGTGAAGAGAACATAAGGAAACAAAGTAGTCTGAGTTCTTTTTCCTTTTTATTTTCCAGCCAGTTTTAAACCACTATTAATGCAAATGAAGTTAATTTATAACAGATTACAAAAGCTGAGAGACATGCTATTTTTGGTCTGCTAAGGAAAAGCTGGTGGGAAATTGGGAAGGTCATAATAAAATAAAATAAAATATAAAATAAAAAAAGGAAAAATAAGAAAGTCCAAGAGGCATTGCTTTCTCATGTGCTGTCGGTGTTACATTCTGCAAGGAACACCTTTGTCTTCTCTAAATGTCACTGGTGCGTTCTCAAATAACAAAATACTGGAAGGAGGAAGAATAATTTAGTGTAAAAACTGTCATGTAAGAAGGCTTCTAGGAATATGATTTGTGATCAAAAACATTTAAAGAAATATTTATCATCAGCACCAGGCTGTAGGACCCTTGTATGACAACGGAATGAAAGATGTTGCTGGGAATGGAATGTGGATGGGAAGCAAACTGCCCACCTTTTAAAGCCATGGAGTTAAAGAAAGGAGGGGTAGAGGAGCCAAGTGTGTTTGAGCAGGGCTGATAAATTGCCTCCTAACACCACCTAACATGCTTCCTTCAATTCAAGGTTATTTTCCCTGAATCATTACACAAAGATGAGGTGTCTTAATACAAAGTAAAAACACTGGGAATGTAAACATGGAATGCAAACAGGCTCCCCTCCCCCCCCTTCCCCCCCCCCCTACTATTTAAGTAATCTTTGTTTAGTTTTCAACAGGTTGAAATTGAGTGATCTGAAGGGATTTGGTTATTGACATTTCTGAGGAGACTGGAAGAGACTGAGATAAAGTGTTTTGACAGGCTACATACACAGGGTCATGCGTAAGTTTCTCCTGAGAATTTTAACAGTCATATTTCCTAGGGAAATTTTCTTTTTGAAATATCGTAACTTTACCATTGTTATGGTTGCCAGTATTTTATCAACTCTGTAGGATATTTATTAACTTATCATGTATTAATTTGAACTATTTTGCTTACATACAATTAGAAACAAGTAAGTTTTCGGTTAAACCATTTTTCCTTCACAAGCTTATGCAAACCATGAACCCATCTGTTTGAAAATGTAGGATTTTGAATTTAATATTTGTGACTACATGGCTGGTTTTGAGTGTGGATTCTCTTTTTCCTGATTATGTGAAATTCCCAAGCTAGAATATATGAATCTTGGGAGGTGTATACTAACTACAATAACTTTTTGTGATTGTCTGGTGGTATAAATTGCCAAAACAAAAACCAGTCAGTCTCCTAACTTGCAGTTCCATAAAGAACTGTAATGTGGCAGTCTCCATCACTTCCTAATCCATAACTATTTTTTTCATAAGTTAAGTGGAGACATAATGTCATGCACACAGCAAACTGTTAGAAAATACATGTTTTCTTACCTTTTGCTCAGCAATTTCTGAGTTGGTACTTTACTTTGGACAGTACATAAAGCCAACAAGCAGGTGGAAATTGGGTCACAGGAATATTTCTGGTGCCAAGAAACAACTTAATGGAAATTGTTGAGCAAGCTATATTTTCTAAGGAGCTTTTCTGTTCTCATCTGATTTTGCCATGATGTTCTGCATTATGTATGTTTGAAACAATTGTAAATTAATGCTGAATTCATTTGGCTGTCATCAGCTCCTGTCAAAAGCAGACATTTCCAACAGATATATGTCCAGGAAATATTTTATTTGAAATGTTACAGCTTTGCTTTTACAGTATTTAAATAAATATTCTTAATTTAAACAACAGCTGATGATGAAAAACTGTTTCATCAAAGGCTGGTTTGCATGGAAGAGAAATTATAAAGCTTTGCACACTTGAAGTAGGCACTCCTCCTATATGTACTGTAAAGGCTTAAAGGAGTATACATAACTGGAAAAAAAGGAAAACAGACTTTCAGTTTTGCCTGACCCAGTGCTATTACTGTTTGGTTTTGGTGTTTTTTTTTTTTTTTTTTTTGAAACATTTGATAAATGATGGTTTGCAGATATTATATATATATATATATAAATATTATATATATATTTATAATATATATATATATTTATATATATTTTGAAAACTATAGTGCAAATAAAGGAGGAAAAAATATTATATAATTTCAGGGAAAGAGGGTGGCTAATCTGGTATCCACAAAATGTCTGAGTTCAAATGTCCATTCAAGTGGTTGGACTAATTTAAATTAAATAAGGACAGGGAAAGTATCTGACAGCCAGATATACCAGCACAAGCAGGCACACTTCTGAAACAAAAGCAATGCCCTAATTGTCACCTTCATTTTAAAACAAAACAAACAAACCCCAACAACTTCTGAAATGACTGTGAGCATCATCAACAGCTGATTTGCACCAGAGGAGTGTAAGACAGCATGCTTAGAAAACGCTTCAAACCACACATATCCTCATTATTTCTTCACCAATTAATACTTTTCCTAAATGATAATTTTTCCTGACAGAAAAGCTTCTTGTTTATTCTTTCACTTGTTTTTTGCAACTTGTCTTTTTATGCCTCCTTTAGCTAAATTTCCATAATTATCTCAGAGAGGGATAGTGATGATACTGGTCCTTAGAAAAAACAACAGCAACACACCACAGAAGAGTCTCTTCTGTTCAGCCCAATTCTGACATAAATCAGTGTTATCTCTCCCAAGTCAACATGCACAATGAGTGGCTCACAAGTGGCTCAACAAAATGTTTGAACAGTCTTGGTTCCTGCCCACTTATTTTAGAAGTAACCCTCATTAGCTGTTGGCATGGCAGGAGCCTGTCCACAGCACTCCACAATAGCAGCTGGATTGCATAGACACAGCAGAAGAGGCGATGACTGCCTGGGAGTGGGCTCACACAGGCGGCTGCATCAGGAAGAATTACTGGCGTGTGGTGCGCATGAGACTAAAGCGACCTAAATGGACACCCCATTTGCATTTCTGTGGTTACTTTTCTCAGTCGACTTTATAAAAGGCATTTCCCCAGATATGAAAATTGTTAGTGTGTAAGCCCAGTTCAGCTAGCATCCACCCAGGAGGGTTATTTCTGATAATTAAATAGTATTTTGAAAGAATTATAATTCATGTGTCTCACCATTAAGTTTAAGGAATAATTTAGAATTATGTCAACAGATTAGAAAGATACTGATCTAAGAAATCTAACTCCCACAAATAAACTGTAAATCATACACTTTTTAAAGCCAACTCATTTATTGTTGTAATTCATGTAAATTGTTTTGGAACAGAGGTGAATCTGGTTCTTTTTCAGAAACAGAACAAATATGTTTACCCAGAACAAATGTTAGACAGCATTTTGTTTAGTCACTAGGCTACTTAACATAATTATATCTTGGTAGGATTCAGTTGCTAAGAAGAACGTACACTTTAATTTTACATTTTTTTTTGGTAATATCTACAATTTAATACGGACACACTGTTACTGCTAAAAGGTGACACAGCACATATGACAAAGTACAATACATAATCTTATGAAAGAATCTGTTATATCCATTTAGTTTTTATTAATCATGATTTGTATTGCATTCATCAACCCAACATTATGTGAAAAACTGAGGAGGTGTACATAAAAAACAGTTTGCTAAATCTTGGTCTCCTCAGATTGACAGCTGATGATATTCTGTGATGTCTTTGATGCTTCTGTGTGTTGTGTGCATGTCCAGAACCAAAACAAATCCCAAACTTTCTAGAACACTTTTTTTCCTTTGTAAAGTACTGATCAGCAACCCTGACACTTGTGTTACCTTACAGGTTACCTTTGTAATATATTCTTGTGGCTTTTTTGAAAAGCTTTTGCATCGCCACATTTTATTAAAAGTTTGGGAATTTTGATGAAGGAAAAGGTGATACATGGAAAAACTCCACATATGTGGGTATAAGTGGCAATGGGTATGTGGGCTCTAAGTGGTATATCACCTCTTTTTTTCTAAGATAGGTGATATACCACTTAGCATTTTCTGAGATACAAAGAACTAGTGACTGTCATCTTTACCTTCGTGCTTTTTGAGAACTCTGAAGGCTTGTGAAGGTCTGAGAGTTCTACTGGAGTGTGCTTTGCAAAGGTACGTGTGTTACAATCACTGAGTGAAAGGAGCTGGTTTGCAAAATGATTGGTTTCAGGTATTTCACAGTAAGAAATTACTCATTTTGTTACACTGCCTGACAAAATACTGAAAGATTTTGTGCGTATCATTAAATATTTGGTCTTATTTTTACTGTTGGATTGTGGAACTTGATATTGTAGATTTTGTAGCTGGAACAGGAAAAGCTTTAATGTCCTTCACAAATCCCTACCAATTAAAATATTTAAAAAACAGATAAAGATATTCCAAAGGTAGGGATTTATTTTTGTTACAAGTTTCAGTTCAGCTCAACTATTAGCCTTGAGATGAATCACGCTTTTGTTGGATTACTGAACAAACAGAAGGTGATATTTAGGACTGCTCAAAAACCTTTTAGTGCCTAATATTTTCATACCTGACTTTGACAATCTGTCCTTTAAGAAAGCTTTTTTAAAAGTTAGTACATGGTGACTGCTGTTGTTGCATGCTTTTGGTATACAAAAAATACAAAAATAGTATTCAGTGAAAGATTTTCATCTCAGATGTTGACTTTGCCATCCTTAAGTGAAGGGCTTTTTTCTAAATGATCACAGAGTTCCAAAAGATACCTGAACCTCATATTTCACTAAGCTTTGTTCTTCTTCATTGTTCTCCCTGGAGATTCAAGCTTCAAATACAAATGTATTTTTAAGTAGATCTTACTATAGGAAAAACAGGGAAAAAGAAAGGCATTTAAAATGCATCCTGTACTATTGTGAGCACCACTAGCAGGACTACACTATTTTACAATAATTATACAGGTATATGCTTTACATAATTCTTTCATTTATTTTTTTATTTTTTTAAAGTGTGATGTTGGAATTTGATATGAGAGCCGTACATTTCTTTATATGGTTGGGATACAAAATGCTTTTATATCTGTAAGGAAAAAAGTAAAATGCTGTAGAAGAAATATTTCTAGAGCAGCAGTATATTACACAATAATTTTGCAAACAGATGTCTTTTTTTTCTATACAGCTTAAAGAATGGTTTGCTTTGAAAAGTTTGGAAAGATGAGTAATTTTGTTTGAGGACATGCATATCTTCTAGTATCAATCTGATGACAGTCTTTGAAATGCCTTTCAAAAGAAAGACAAAGATTTCTTATTCTCTGTATTAGAATTTGTGGTAAATCAATTTCACTATTTATTCTCATTGCTTTAATGTCTGATTTTACAAAATGTTGAATTTTCTGTGAGCTAAGTGACCAAGATGTTGCCATATTTTAAATTTGTTCTAAGTCCACAGATGTGATAGAGAAGATAGAATACTGGAATTTGGAATACTGGAATGAGTAGCACCAAATATAGAGATTGATGCCTAATGATTTGTTAGGTATGTTAGGAGTGAGTTAAATCCTTACCTGGCATTTTAGCATGTGCGTCACAGTGAGCAAATTACACTTCTTTAATAACAAATGTTTTGACTGGGTGTGCCAGGTAGAAAGAATTGGCCACTTAGACCTCACTGAAGAACAGTTCTATAGTTCTCTCTTGACCTTATTTTTTTATTGATGTTTTATTGTTTCCTGCACGGAGGGGAAGAAAAAAAAAAAAACAACAAAACAAACAAACAACAAAAAAAAACACAGATTCTTTTATGGTCATGATTCACCACTATGGAAATCAAGCAGTGCTTGGAAGAATCCTGCGTGATGCTTTGCCAGTGCTTTGAAGTGCAGCACAGTCAAAACTATTTGGACATGGTCTAACTTGAACATTGTGCTAATGTGTGATTTCCAAAGTTTCTGCTTGTGGTTCTCCACTCAGAAAATTAGAAGACAGTATATGATGATGTGCCCTCATGCTTTTGTCTTAAAACACATCAGAAATACATAATAGTGCAGAAGAGCTGAGAATATTAAAAATGCAAATAATTGTTCTTAAAATTAGTAGTCAAATGATACTTATGTGTTTAAAAACAAAAACAAAAACAAAAACAGTTAAGGACAGAATTAGTTACCTGTGATGTTAAGAAAACAGCTGTGAATGTTTTTCCTATCTCCTGGAGACTTCATTTTTGGTATATCTACAAATAGTAAATCATGATTTAGTATTTTAGGTGTGATTTTATAATATATTGATGTAAATGTATTTTCATTAGGATCAAGTAGTTATTTTAGGCAGGAAATCTTCATGTAGTATTTGGCTAAGAACATAGGAAGACTCGCAGGATAAATGAATAAGAGCAATAATTTAATAATAATTTAAGTTATTTAACTAATGAAAAACACTCAAATGATAAAGAGCCATCTGTAAGCATGATTGCATAATGTTTGCTAAAATCATCATGTTCATTTTTATTAAAGGTGAAAAGGGGACAATTGACCTGTAATTTTCAACTTGTGATATCAAGAAGAAACCCAGGTGTGTCACAGGCTTGATAATGTTCCATCAGCTGGAAATGGACTGGATTGCTTTGTTCCAGCTCTGCCTCACTAAGTCCATATCACTTTAAATTTTACCTGATCAGAGCTGGAAACAGAAGGTTTCTACCTGGTTCAGTTTCTAGTGAGGATTATTTGTCTTCAGTCAGTAGGTTCCCTGAGAGATTAAACACACTTTTCCTTTAGCTCTCATTTTACTCACTCAGGGCTTACAATTCACCTCTTAGAAACATGTGATAGTTGAAGTAGACAACACAGATGTTGTAAAAATACCATAAAATCAATGATTCCTTATATGAGCACGAAGAGAAAACACTAAACACTCTGTATATACTTCCCTTCCTCAGTTTTGAATGTTGTTTTTGGGCATAGTACATGCCCTCTTTGTCATCCATTTCTGTACATAACTTTTCTAAATTATGGTGCATACATGTCTGTGTCAGAATTTTGAAGCCAGTTTCCTTCTCACTTGGCTGCCCTACACTTAGCAAAGTATACCTCGCTGTTCCTTCTCCACACAAGTTCTCTGTATCTCTGTGTTTCACAACATTTCCTAGAGCTGCATTTCCATAGCTTTTGATGTCCAGTCATAACATTTGATCTTCTTTTCAGTTTCGGGGGAAATTCCAGAGATGCAAATCCTGGCTAATAGGAAGAGTTTGGGTGAACGGGTTGCTGGAGCTTGGGTGCCCCATTGTCCTTATATTTCTTCCTCTTGACTGGGAGCTGCCACAGACCCATGTTTGAGATGCACATGGCTCAGCCCTGACAGCATATGGTTGACTTCACATCCTCTGAGGTGTTTAATGATGATACAGCAATTTCATAACCACAGCCAGGATTCATACTTTGTAATGGGATAGATTTCCCACATTTTGATGTGCTCAGTTTCAAATGTAATTTCTGAATAGCTCTGAGCATTTTACCTACAAACTCCACTGGTGGCATTCTGTATTTCATATGAAAATATTCACCTGGGTGCTTATTATATGCAGAATATGTAAGCAGGTATTAGGGTGGAGTCAAATATGAAAAGTGAGAATTGACATGCTGCGTAACTTCTGAGTAAAAGGGTTAGTTACAAAGCCAGCAGTCACTTTATATTAATCTTAAAAAGATGCAGCTAGTGCTCTGAGCAGAGGAATCTCACATTCTATATGAATCAGAAACATCAGAAAAACTGATGCACCAAGAGGTTATTCCACATCTTTCCTGATCTGTTTTACACAATTCAATGTTTGTTTATAAGATGAACTGACAAGAAAATTGTGAATGTATGATCTTAAAAATTTCCATAACAAACCTACAATATGTGTCTCAAATTAATCTATATGTTCTTTATAGGACTTTGTAACATTTAAAATAATCAGAATACCTATAGCTTCATTTTTTGAGAACATATTCAGGTCTCAGAAGGTAAAGTGCTTAAGGAAATTGTACCTGACCAACCTCTTTGGCATCTGTGGTGACTGGCTCTGTGGAAGAGTAGACTGAATGTTAAGTGCCTTTACTTTAGCAAAGCTTTCCCCATTTTCTCCCCCACAATTGTTGTAGTCCCACTGGTAAGATGTAGGCTGGATGGCATGATAATATATTCTTTACTACATTTCAGTAAAGAAGTTCTTCCTAATATCCAACCTAAACTTCCCCTGGTGCAACTTTAGCCCGTTCCCCCTCGTCCTGGCACCAGGCATGTGGGAGAATAGACCAATCCCCACCTCACTACAGCCTCCTTTAAGGTACTTATAGAGAGTGATAAGGTGGCTCCTGAGCCTCCTCTTCTCCAGGCTGAACAAGCCTAGCTCCCTCTGCTGCTCCTCATAAGACTTGTTCTCCAGACCCCTCACCAGCTTTGTTGCCCTTCTCTGGACTTGCTCAAGCACCTCGATGTCCTTCTTGTAGCGAGGGGCCCAAAACTGAACACAGTACTCGTGGTGCAGCCTCACCAGAGCCCAGTACAGGGGGACAATCACTTCCCTAGCCCTGCTGGCCACACTGCTTCTTATACAAGCCAGGATGGTGTTGGCCTTCTTGGCCACCTGAGCACACTGCTGGCTCATATTCAGCCCCCTGCAGAGCCTTCCTGCCCTTGAGCAGATCGACACATGCACCTAACTTGGTGTCATGTGCAAACTTACTGAGGCTGCACTCGATCCCCTCATCCAGATCATCAATGAAGATATTAAAGAGGACTGGCCCCAGTACTGAGCCCTGGGGGACGCCATTAGTGACCGGCCTCCAACTGGATTTGACTCCATTCACCACAACTCTTTGGGCCCAGCTATCCAGCCAGTTTTTTACCCAGTGAAGCGTATGCCAGTCCAAGACACGAGTAGCCAGTTTCTTGAGAAGACTGTTGTGTGAAACGGTGTCAAAAGCCTTACTGAAGTCAAGGTAGACCACATCCATAGCCTTTCCCTCATCCACCAAGCGCATCACCTTGTCACAGAAGGAGATCAGTTTCGTCAAGCAGGACCTGCCTTTCATAAACCCATGCTGACTGGGCCTGATCACCTGCTTGCCCTGTAAGCATGATAACACTCAAGATCATCTACTCCATGAGCTTCCCTGGCATTGAGGTCAGACAAGGCTGTCTGGATCCCAGACTCAAAATATGGACATCAGTGCTTCAAACTGGCAGCGAGTTAGCAGTGGCAAGTGTAAGTAATCAGTATTTGGGCTGCTGATTTTCATCATCTGCCACAATCTGAACAGTGAAATGGAATGAAACCTCATCAAGTTCACAAACAAAGTCAAACTGTAAAGGAGCAGTGGATGTGTAGGAGGGCAGGTCTCTGGCACTGTCACAGTTTTTGACAAACTGGAGATATGGACTCCGTAATATAGCATAATGCAGACTAGCTAAAACATATACAAAGCCCTGCTAGTGGATGCAATAACTTCAAGAACCAGACCCGGGGATGGAATAAGGCTTGCAAAGAGACACTGAAAGAGCAGGGCTGGGTCAGTCAGGGGGAAAGAGCAGGGTGAGTGGACCTTAACTGGGCAGGTTCCAGAGCAATCTGCTCTAATGTCTGTGTTAGTCATGCTTAGAGCAGGAGGTTGGATTAGAGACTTCCAACAGTCCTTTCAAACAGAATTCTAGAATTTTGAAGAGATCTTTTGATAATTAAAAAAAAAAAAAAAAAAAAAAAAAAAAAAGCAACCACCACACAATGAGCACCTCATAAAGGTCTAGAGCAGCATCCAGCCTTGTAAATCACAATTTATTCTGGGTAAATTAAGAATAAAAATAATCAATTTCTATATGCTCTATTTACTAATTTACATCATTTAAAAGAACCATGTTTTATTTTATAATCCTTCATAGATAATATATTACAGTTGCTATCCCAATAGGCTTGAAATTGTCCTATCCCCACAAACCACTGAGAAGAGGTTGGCTACATCCTTCTGTCCCCCACCCCTCAGATATTTATATACACTGAGGAGATCCCCTCTCAGTCTTTTGTCCAGGCTGAACAGACCCAGGTCTCTCAGCCTTTCTTCATAGGGAAGATGCTCCAGGCCCCGTATCATCTTTGTGGCCCTCCGCTGGACTCTTTCCAGGAGATCCCTGTCTTTCTTGTACCGGGGAGCCCAGAACTGGACACAGTACTCCAGGTGAAGTATCATCCAGTATCATGGAGAATGAAATAAATTCTGTGCTTAGATTGTGCAGGATTAACATGTTGGCACTTGGTCAAAACATCTAAATATTCTAAATGAATATTCCTAGAAATTATGCTGCTGTACCCAACATCCAGGTGTGGTGGCTAGGACTTAGGTTGGCTAATTCTGAATACTGTTATGATCCCTATTAAAAAATGACAACGAAAGAAAGAAAAAAAAAGGCAATTTTTGCTGTGCAAACCAAATAATCGCAGGCAGTAATGAATGCCATTGCTATTTCTGGTGGATACCGTAGTTAAATTTTTAAGATACATTCATTTAAAAAGAAACCATGAAACTTAGAAAATAAACTTTGACCCATTCTTTGTTTGTGGAATTATTTGCATTAATAAAATATTAACTGTGGAAAAGGAGAGAATGTAGAACAGAAATCTTCTGTATTTCTGGTGTAAACATGGTAAATATATTATTTTTATTATTTTTTTAATTAAGCTAGGGGCCGATGTTCTACATTCTCTTTCTTGAAAAACAAAGGTCTGGCAGCTTTTTTCTTTGAAATACTGGGAATGACCCAAAGGCTTGGAATTGAGATTGGATGTTGGCAGGAAATTGGCCTGCCCATTGAGCATGTGCTTTTTGTTATTTCTGTGAAAAATCTACATATTTAACCAAGCTTTAACCCTTTTGGACACAATTCCTAACGAGATCTTGGCTTGCTAGATGTTACCAACAAGATCTTTGATGTGCCCCTCTCTGCTTGGTGTGTGTTCCTACCAGCTCCATGGAGCTGCAGGCTGCGCTGTGCCCCCTCTGGTACTGTAACAAGGCTGCTAGTGCCTTTTGGTGTAGACCCATGGCACAGCAAATTCCCTCAGCTATAAATGCTTTGGGAAGTGATTGAGCTTAGCCCAGCTGGCTCAAGAAGTCATCCCATTTCACTTGGTAGAGCTTGGGGATAATAAGAAATAAGAAAAAGAAGTAACATCTTAAAAAGATTGCAGCTGTTTGTGAAGTGCTTGACCACAGCTGTAGAGCTCGATGAGATGGATTTAGCTGATTAAAGAGGATACTACGTGTGTCTGCCTGTGCTGCCACACAGCTGGCAGTGCCTGTCCCTTATCAAGGCTGCAGAACTGAAGGAGGTTTGGCTTTGCAGTCATGGCAGTTCATAGCTTTGTATATTAAAATTTGACGAATTTAAGGCCATTTAAGGCAGTTTAATTTAATGTGCCCAGCAGTAAACTGTAGTAGCTTTTTCTCTAGTTTTTGTTCTCAGGAATTAGCATCAAAAGTTATGGACCTAAGCTGTAGCTGTGGCCGGTGTGAAACGTGTACATGTACAGTGTGTTGGCCTTACTTGAGGTGACCAACAGTTAATGGTTATGAAGAACTGGCAGATACTGAACATTTTCACCTGCTATTAGGAGAGTTTTGAGACCTGATATTTATATCTGATTACAATGGTTTAAGGATGATAACCTGCTGGTGGGACTCTGCAGAACTGCTGGATTGCAAAACTTCTGAACTTTCTTTGTATCTATAAATCAGATGTTTCCTTACAGTATCAGCTTTACATGTGAGCCACTTTATGTGAGTTACAATACATGAATTATTTTCAAGGCCTTAGCATTAATTCTGCTCTTAGTAATTCCTGTCACTCCTTGAAGTACTATGTTATTATGCAGACACTAAGTAAAATAATTTTTCAGTTAGGATTTTCATAAGAATCCAGATGTTTGAGAAACTTTGCTGCAAGAAGAAATAATTGTGGTGTAATTGCCTGAAGTAACTAGCAAAATAAAACTAACATTCACATTTTTAAGGAAAAGGTACAGTATTGAAGAGGCTTTCAGTGTAGGGCATAACTGCATTACCTGAGCATTCCCTAGGCTTCCAACCTTAGATGCTATCGCTCTGGGGAAACTTGGTGTGCTAGCCCTAAGGAACAGCACGGAGAGTAGAGTGGAGTGGAGACACCATGGCTGGGCTCTGTAATCAGGTGGGGCCTTGATTGTTCTTGTGCACAAAGCTGCACTTTTTGCCACCCTGAGCCAAAGACCTGTCATGTTTTGACAAATGCTGTACCCTAGTGTACTTTTTGTTCATTATAATATCATTATAATACCAAAACACACCTCCATCCCAAAAGCTACCCACCTCCAAGGTGCGACCACCCCTCACTGAGCATGCGCCCTGAATTTCTCGGAGCCTATTATTTTAAACGGAGACGGGAAAACTTTACACCAATCATAACTAAGATATGCTTGACTAGAGCCACTCAAGCTCCACCTAAAAGATAGAAAATAATATAAATTGGCCCAGGAGAGAGGGGATGTTAGGGAAGATACCACCGTCAGGGGAGATACCATCCCAAGGAAATACAACATCCTTAGGACCTCCTGACTCCTGGGATCAGTTGACAGGCTGAGCCTCTCTTCCCCCCCCATTGGGATGCCTTTGGGTGAGATCTGAATACTTGCTTATAAATCTCTATAGAGTCTTTAATCCTTTTAACGCGTTTATTTCTAGGCTGCGCACCTGTAACGTCTGTAACAGCTATAACACCTGTGTATTTCATGCATACTAGCTTGCCTTTGCAGACAGTCACTATCGCTGGCAATCCAAAAGAACCTGATTATCTGTTGCTGTAATAAACCATACTTGATTGCATTGTGATAGCTCTCATTAAGTGCAACTAGGGTGAGGGTGGTTATCTGTGATAGTTCAGTGTTCTGAATCTAACCAGACCCCCAGACGGTTAATGCATTTTTGGTGAATGTCTGAATGGACCCCCAGATGGTTAATGTGTTTTTGGTGAATGTCTGAACGGATCCCCAGACGGTTAATGCGTTGATGGTGAATGTCTGAACGGACCTCCAGATCATTAATGCGTTGATGGTGAATGTCTGACTGGACCCCCAGACGGTTAATGTGTTTTTGGTGAATGTCCGACTGGTTCAGTACCCTGAATCCGAACGGGCCCGTAACGCTTAATCAGCTACACCCCTTAACGCGACAATAATTCAAAATTGGAACATCAGTTTAATGTTGACCTTCCTCAGGCCCTAATCATCTTTAATTATTAACATTTTTGGTGACCACTTTTTGGTGATTACTCTGTTTAAATATTGTGTTCTTCCCTGCAGTATGACTAAGCAGTCTGGGTGTTTGTATTTTAAGCTGAGAGCAGAAAGAGTTTATCATTCAGACAAAAGAATAATGCAGTGGGTTAAGTCTTGATCAGCAAAATTCTGATTGTCTCAGATCCATGTAAACACACGTATAAAGTTACACGTGTAACTTGCAAAGGGGAATTGAGTAAAGGTCACCCCTCACCTTGTGGTGTCTCTAATGGCTGTTAGATAAAATTAGTGCAAATGACTCATCAGAAATACTGAGTAAAACAATCTTGGTTTATTTTGCTGTTTTATAGAAATTAATATGTACATAAAGTGACATATGTAGGAGAGAATAAGGCTAAAATTGCCCCTAAAATTGTCATGTTTTAACTTCAGATAGTTTTTATTTTATGCTTTCATTTTTATTGACATCAACATAACATTTAGAATTAAATAATCTGTATTTCAAAACTTGTTTTATATCAATTATATTTACCTCCCAAGTATATTGAATCTTTGCAAAGTTTATGCTGTGGAAAAATATTCTCTGTAAGCCAACTGTTATTTCTCTTAGTGCTGATTTATAATGAGCATGGCAGACTGGCTGAGACTCTCTGGGATTCCAGCATGCTTATCAGTATTTTGCTCTGTGCTACTAACTGTCTCTGGTTGTGCTAAAAAGATTTCAGTTTCCATCAGTCTCTGAAAAATGTTGTTTATCACATCACTCCAAATGTTTTGGATAGCTGACTTGCTGGTACATCACTCCAGTACTGTAGTTTCTGAGGTTGTTGCATCCTTTGCATCTTGTAGCTTCCAATACCTCTTGGATCTACCTTTTTTTTTGACCTGAGTAAAGGCATTGTTAGTTATGACATGGTGGATCTATGTGTGGGTTTGCATTCTACTCAAGATTTCCTTTTCATTAATACATTAAACCTGTTGTGTATATAATGGTTGCATGCATTTGTACTCTATTCAGATGTGTATTGCTTTACATAACCTTCTCCCATCCACCTCCAGTGGATTCCAGTGCATAAAAGATAGAGCATTTAAGGGTCACAGTGGTAATACTTGAAAGCAAAACCGTTACTTCACCACCTGTCACTGCAGCAAATACCTTACTAAACTGGTATGAACACAACAGCCAGCAATAGCAGCAGCCGCTGAACTTGTTGAAATACAGAATTTAGTTGAGGAAATAAGGCTCTATAGAAAATAAGTATATTTACTTCTACTTACTTCACTACCTCAAAAACTTGGATAATTAGCTTCATCCAGGTAAATCAAAGTCATGAGTGAAAAAAATAATTAAATGTTTACAAAGTCTAAAATTAATTTTTGTGAAGTGCTTGATTACACTTTTTCTGTTCTTTTATCTGCTTTCTCTATTTCTTGGAAGATTTCTTTGATCTTAACATCTGCCTGGTTCTCATAGCAGCTACAGGCAAACTTTTGACTAAAATTTTTACTTGCCTTCAGCCTGCATCTAAATACACCCTTGTTCTGTTAAGTTTGGTTTGTTTACCTCAATAAAGGTGTAACTTAGTGTCGGTACATTTCTAGTTTGGAACAGAATCTGTTTCTTTTTTTTTAATTATTTTTTATTTTTTTATTATTCTGCTCTAACCAGGGTAAGTACAACTTTGCTGTTGATTCCAGTGAATATGACTCCAGGCTGGCTCATCTTCTGACAGGCAGTAGTGGTTATGCTTGTACAAAACTAGCTGGGTTTTATTTGTTTCTTGGAATGTACTAATTACTGTCTAGCTTTCTGTGTTTTTACCTGAATAAGATCAACAGTTTCACCTTTCTCCTATTATACCTCTTACAATACCTCAAAGAAGCCTACTTAGCTTTGGTTGGCTTTAACTTGAATTCAATTTGTCATTCAATACTCAATCCATGTGATCCAGAACCATGGAGCTTAGGCTTCTCTATCAATAGGGAGATGGAAGCAAATTTTCTTACACTTTTCATTTTAAACTTGAAGTCTTGCAGCATTCATTTTCAAATTTTAATACATGTCTTAAAATGTAAATATTGATATTTAAGGTTGCTCTTAAAAGTAATCTGTGGAGTAGCCTGGACATTAAATTTACAGGTGTGTAATTGGATTCTTTTTTTTTTTCAGTTTTAACAGTTTTATCCACAGGCTGCAGGATACTTTTGATTTTACCAGATCGTGGCACTTTTGGGAAAATATTAGTTGTTTTTACCCATTGACACTTAATAGATGTTCTTGCAGTTTGGATTGTGAAGGTCCTGTATACCACTTATTAAAAACAGACTAAGGTTCTGTTAATTTTTCCCATAATTTCTGAAATTTATGAAATATTCAGTTTTCTTGTGCTTTTTGTTTTCTACTTCTTGTTGTGTGGCCTCTCAGTTTAGACTGCTGGCTAGGTCACATTCTGCTTTATTTTCTCTCTGAGTCCATTATTTTATATAAGTGACAATATGAAATTATTTGCAGCAATTGTTGCTGTTAACCATCTGAATTTCATGGCAGTGGTACTGCAATCAGAAGCTAACATCTAACAATCTGTCTTTACAACACAGAACATCTATAGACTGATTAGTAGCACACATTTGAAGTATTTACTAGTGAATCTTCCACAGAATAAAGGTTCCATCACTGAGCCACGCTCAGATAAAGTAGCTAGTAACTGTTGTAGTTAACATGTTATATTGAGTTTCACTTCCGGCTGCTGCACCCTCTGTAATAGTCAGAAATAAGACTCCAAAGAAATATTAACCATCAAAAGAGGTGGATGGAAACCATGGTAGAGAGATTAATTCACTGCTGTATGGTACCTTTGGAAACACTCATCTTCCTTCCCCTTTTCCCTTGTAGATTAAGGAAATTTGAAAATGCTACAGCACTGCTAATTATTTTAGGAACTTACATGCTGCTTTTCTGGAAGCTCTTCCAGGGGAGTCATTGAACCGTTCAGTATTTTGTTGTCCTGCTGAACCTTGTGATTCTCACATAGGTGGTATTTCACCACCTTTATTTTTGAAAGTATTGAGTGTTCTGTTTGTATTTGTCCTCTGTTTGACACCTGTTAAAACAACAGGTCTTCCAATTTATAATTCTTACAATATTCTTCAAAATCGTAACAGTTATTACAAACTCTCATGCTTCAAACTCTCCTTAGGCCAGCCCACCTGTACAATGAAGTGAAGAGGATGGCAATATCTCACTTTCTTCTCTGTTACAAAGTTTCAAGGGTTTTAGTTGTGTTGTGTGTGAGACCCTTCTCATTATTGTTTCTCATTTTTTCCAATTTATCATACGTAAAAAACTGAGATTCTGCAAAATAAATACTCTTCCCATGAGGTGTGTAAAGGATTTTTTTTAATTCCCATGAAAGACTAGTTGAAAAGGCTTAGCATTTCAAATGTCTTAGACTTCAGAAGTATGGATAGTCAAGGGAATGATTCTGGAAATTACAGAAGCCTAAGGAAAGGTATAAGCTTCATTTTGTTGCTCTTCGTTTAAAATACCTTGCATAAATCTTTTGGCTAAACTACTTCTTCAATAACAGTAAATTTCCTGAAAATAATATTATTTTTAAATTAAAAATATGAAAATAGGAATCCGTAAGATATTACTTAAAAAGAAATGTATACATTGTCACTTATACCAGTTGATCAGTTGGTCAATGTATTAGAAGAATATAACTAAAGAGAAGAACAAATTAAAAGTTGTAGGGCTTTCTGTGCTCATGATATCTTTTTAAGCATTCCATATAGTGAGTAATTGTTCCATGCCCCACCCCTGCTCCACAACAGAAATACTCAAATAGCTTGATCTATATTCCAATAAGAAGTAAAACAGCTTTTTCTGGTAATGGTAGCTTACGGTAGTGGGAAAGAGAGTTGCATTTTAAATATGCATAAAATACAAAACTGCATTTCTCAATTTAGTGGGAGAAAACGTACAGACAATATCATGTGTTGCTGCTATAAAACATTGACATATACATGAGCAAAGGTAGTGTAAGTGTTGAATTTCCCTATTTATATTTACCCCTGCACATGGGGTGTTTTCTTGTACGAATCAGAATAAAAGTGTATGAATTGAAAAAAAAAGTTTTTGCAGTTAATTCATAATTTCATAGACCATCTTCTGATTCTTGCAGACTGCAGTCTGACAAACTCTGATGGAAAAGGTTAGATCTTAACCAGCTGGCTGAATTTCACTGGGAACTTAGAGAACAAGAGAAATGGAAGTTACAACATAATTTGTGTTGATATCATAGCAATTGAATCACTTACCACATTCCCATAGAGCACATACTTCTGCTACTAGGCTTTCTGGGACCTTTCTTTGACTAGTGAGAACAGCTCAGGGCTTTCAGAGCTGCCAGAGCTTTCCTCTTTCCCAGAGGAAAGCTCTGACAGCTTTCCTCTAGGCCTTTCTAAATTGGATTTCTTCTGGCCTTTGTCTAGACAAGTATTGAAGAACGTGAAAGAACTGCAGAGATTTTGTTTCTAATGTTTAATTACCAGTTCTGCTCATTGTCTTTACTTAGTGTATTTAAATGCACACACTACTATATACTTACTACAAGTAAAACAACAGCAAATAACAGAGGTAAACGATGAGTTCTAGAAAGCAGAGATCTCAACACAGGAGAGCATACTAAGGGATTGGGGAGTGTGGAAAAAGAACGAAAAGTCTTGTTTAAAACTTCTGAAGCTTAGTCTGGATTTCTTGGAGGGTTTAGTTTGTTTAATTCAGTTGTTTTTATTTTAAATTATTTTAATCTAAAAGCTACATAAGAGGCCTTGCAAAAGTATATAATTTAGTCAGTACTAAATATACAGAAGAATCTATCAATGTTAAAAAGGATGAAAATTCTTACTAGGTATGTTTTAGTTGCATAGGGTTTTCAGAAACTGAGAAACATCAAAAAGCTGTCTGAATATGTATGGTTTTGAATTTATTTTAAAAATACGAAAATAATTTCAAGTTCAAAAGTGAACCTTTGAATAGCTGTGGTATGGCAAGGGCTTGAGTGGAGAAAGGAAAATGGAGCCAAGAACAACTGAGTGTTTGTAAGGATTTGAAGTATTACATGAATGACACATGGCATATTTAAAGCAACATCACAAGTACATCAGAGGTATCAGGGAGAGATTCGTAGAGCTGTCCTGGGTATTCTTCCCCATCCAGCCCTTCTCCACAGCACTGTATATTTGTAGCCACGTGGCTTGTCCTAGGTCACCTACATACATGTAGTTTCTTGAAAAACAGCCATCCCATGTAAGTGGAGTGTTTGCTTTGGAAAGGACACACCTCTTCAGTAGTTCAGAGCTGCTGCTAACAGATTCTGTGACACCTTGCTGGGTTTGTTGCTTAACTGCATCCGCCCTCAAGTAGCACAATACGTGTACAACAGACATTTTAATTCAATATATTCCTAAGGGAAAAAATACTATTACAAATTCTCTCTAGTACAGAAAGTGTGCTTATAGAAGCCTGGTGCTTTTCCTCAAGCTTTTCAAAAAATACTTTGCAGTTATTTCAGCACAGGGGTGCCAGCAATCAGGTTATAGAAATTCATTTTACCAAGAAACTGGGCAGTCAATGTCATGAATGATCTCCTTATCAAATTCAGGTTTGCTATCCCACATTGCTGTTCCAAACACCAGATTGCTAAATTCCATTTTAGCAATCCAAAATTTCATTTTAGCAATCTGGAGTTTGTCCCTATCATTTGTGAAGCCAGATGAGAGGACAGTGCTCTCATACTGGTATATTTTAAGTTACCAAGAAAATTTCTTCAGAGAAATCTTTATTTCCTTCAGAATTCCCTTTGTTTTTATTCCTTTCTTTTAGGGATTTTAATTTCTTTCTTTAGGGAATCATTCTTTAATTCTTATTAATACAATTGTATCAAATATAATTGTACTTTCCTAATAATGATATAGTGTAGTGGAACAGAGAAGTAGTGGCAACAACAGATTGAAAAACTGTAATACTGAAACTGTGTAAGAGGCCTGCTGATTTTTTTGCCATCGGCTTGATATTACCAGAGATTCTCAATACAGAAATTGGAGCCACAGAGACACAGAATTGATTTTTTTCAGAACACATGGTGCTTATGACCTTATATATACCTGACAATGCATCTTCCACTGATAATGAAGAACAAAAAGAGGGAAAAAAAAGTTATTTAAGATGAAAGGGTAGAGTTTTCCTTTTAAAAAGGTTAAAAGTATAATAATAATCAAATAGCGGACTTGTTGAGGCAAACACATTGAAATCGTTCAGAAAAATAACTGCATGACATCATGTGAGAAAGTTAGAACCAAAAAAGGGCAAGTTTCATAGGCCAAATACTTTCTATTCATTCCCAAAGAATTTATTGGGAGAAAGAAATAAACCCTACATCCTTGGAAGCTCACAGAATAGAAATATGTTGTCCCAGACAGGAAAGGTAAAAAACAAAACAAAACAAAAGAAAACAAACAAACAAACAACAACAACAAAAAAATGGTCTTAATCAGGAATGCTTAGAAATACTGGAATGCTGATAAATGATGACCCACTGCTCAAAAAAGCAGAGCTGAGAGTTACCTCCCTCTTTGTTGTTCCTGTCTTATGCACTGTCTTATGATGGCCAGTTTCCATTACTGTACCTTCCCTCCAGCTGTTAGCAATTTTCACATCATGTATTTCAATCCACTTCTCTTATTAGAAATCTTATTTGTCCTTGAACATGTGCGCTATGCATAGAAATTAGTATATTATCAAATTAACATATAAAAGTCCTTGAAACTGATATTTCTGGGAATGTGATTAAACTCACGCTGCATTAGTGATAGCATTCTACTTTTATCTAACAGAATAAAGGAGCTACTCTTGCTGAGACGAAAACAGAACAACAACAACAAAAGGCGTTGAAAGTTTATGAAAGCAGCAAGACTATATCAATAGGGGATAAGCTGTGTTACATGAAAGATGAAAAGGAACTACTTTAAATAACTATAGTTGGACAAAACTGATGCCCTTTAGTGCACATATGTGTCATTACAGTTATTATCCTCAATCAGCCTGGGCTATTTTCAGAAGGTGGTGCATCTTAAATTAGTATTGTCACACAGGAGTGTCATTTCCAGAAACAGTACACAGAGCTTCGGAGGCATGTTGATACTTAAAAACAAATTTGCTGTCTTTCTGGTATATTGATTTTGGTCAGCTTTATTAATCATGACATTATATCAGATAATTTTAGCTTTGTTATTTAAAACAAAACAACAGTATTCCTGAAGCTAGAAAATACTAGAACAGAAGTGCCATTCATATACGATCCCACTTTGACTCTGAAAATCAGTCTTCAGGATTATGCAAGAGTTTAAGGTACCCAGACAGAACTAGAGTAAAAATGTGTCTGCAGTGATGAGCAGTGTCATTGGCATAGGTCACAGTACTAATATGGAAAGTAAAGTGAGATCTCTAAGCTTCTAGGCACAAGCCTGGCACTGTGGCAATAAGATATTACTGTTGTCAATAATTTTGGTTCCATTTATTTACGTGAATGTGTGTATTTTAAATCACAATTATTCTGTGGTATGCATATATCTTAAGTACCTCCTCTGTATACTCCTAATGAAGATTTTGTATTGAAGACACAAAACTCATGAAGACCGTAAGTGTAACCTATTCAGCAATTTTGTTGCAAGACCAGATGCATCCTTCATTTGACTGTTGACTTTCATAACTTACATAAAACTTATAAAAAGAGATGATTTTCCATTTAGTATTTTACATATTCTATGAAGGCAGAATCCTCTTTGAAAAGCCCATGTGAAACATTGAAACATGCATATGGGAGAGCAACCAAAAAAAGAACCTACTTTTTTTTTTTTTTTTTTGCATTGTCCAGAACAAATTCCACGTATTTGCTTCTGTAATTCACTCTAAAAATATAATCGAATGAGCCTGTAGATTTACTTAGTAAATTGTCATCTAAATCCATTGAGCAAAGAAGTGTTTACTGTAACAGTCCAGAAATCTTTATAAATGTAATAGTTAATCCCTATAATTTAAGTCCAAAAAAATTGTGTGCCAGTATTACTTTCTCATAATTAATGCATATTAATCTTTCAGAGCATTTGTCACATTTAACAGGAGATCTAGGGAACAGAACATAGTTTTCTGTCTGAATCTTTTGGAAGGATAAGGGAGTTGTAGATAGGGCATAAGAAACACCAAAAGGTTGGGACATCTTTTTTATGCAGACACGAGGACTCCCCCCACACACAAAGGTAACCAAGATCTTTACTAATGAATAGGTTTTGAAAACTTATGTTTTGGATTATTTCAATTGCCATCACTTTAGAGGCTGATTACCAAAATGAGACAAAAATGCATGGAGGATAAATAGAGGAACATTCAGCATTTTATTTTTTGGCATTATTAGTACATTTTAGATGGCATGCACTGCAAAACTCAGAGCAAAGCATTGAAATTTGGCTCAAATTATATGTTATATTTCGTCCAACAGAGATAAATTAAAATAAATCCTGTGTGAGCTAGTTTGATTTCAGCATTTCACAATGAATGTGGTTAAGTACTCAGTTGAACTAATCTATACACAATGTGTCAAATCTTTTCTTAGAAACTAATGCTTTTGAGTTAAGTATATAAAAAGTGCTTCTTACTGCTGCATTCCAAACAGCATATGTGAAAAAAAAAAAAAGAGAAAAGAGAAAAAAAAAAAAAAAAAAAACAAAAAAAAAACGTCAGTCTCAGTAGTTTGTTAATCAAAGTTAAAAAAAAAAGTCCAAAACTCTGTGAGACAAGCAATGGATTTTAACCCAAAAAGACTAATAATGCAATCAGCAGTACGTAACGTGGCTTAACGTGGTGGAGTCCCATGGGAGGCGGTTCTGAAGGGCAGAGGGGTCCAGAAAGGCTGGGCGCTCTTTAAGAGGCAAATCCTAATGGCGCAGGAGCGGTCTGTCCCCATGTGCCCAAAGATGAGCCAGCGGGGAAGAAGACCAGCCTGGCTCAACAGAGAATTGTGGCTTGAGCTTAGGAGGAAAAAGAGGGTTTATAATCTTTGGAAAATTGGGCAGGCCACTAAGGAGGACTATAAGGATGTAGCGAGGCTGTGCAGGGACAAGATTAGGAAGGCCAAAGCTCATCTGGAGCTCAATCTGGCTACTGCTGTTAAAGATAACAAAAAACGCTTTTATAAATACATCAACACAAAAAGGAGGACTAGGGAGAATCTCCATCCTTTACTGGATGCGGGGGGAAACTTAGTTACAAGAGATGAGGAAAAGGCGGAGGTGCTTAATGCCTTCTTTGCCTCAGTCTTTAGCGGCAAAACCGGTTGCTCTCTGGATACCCAGTACCCAGAACTGGTGGAAGGGGACGGGGAGCAGGATGTGGCCCTCACCATCCACGAAGAACTGGTTGGTGACCTGCTACGGCACTTGGATGTCCACAAATCGATGGGGCCGGATGGGATCCACCCAAGGGTACTGAGAGAACTGGCAGAGGAGCTGGCCAAGCCCATATCCATCATTTATCAGAAGTCCTGGCTATCGGGGGAGGTCCCAGTTGACTGGCGGCTAGCAAATGTGACGCCCATCTACAAGAAGGGCCGGAGGGCAGACCCGGGGAACTACAGGCCGGTCAGTTTGACCTCAGTACCAGGGAAGCTCATGGAGCAGATCCTCTTGGGAGTCATCATGCGGCACTTGAAGGGCAAGCAGGCGATCAGGCCCAGCCAGCATGGGTTTATGGAAGGCAGGTCCTGCTTGACGAACCTGATCTCCTTCTACGACAACGTGACGCGCTGGGTGGATGAGGGAAAGGCTGTGGATGTGGTCTACCTTGACTTCAGCAAGGCTTTTGACACCGTCTCCCACAGCATTCTCCTCAAGAAACTGGCTGCTCTTGACTTGGACTGGCGCACGCTTCGTTGGGTGAGAAACTGGCTGGATAGCCGGGCCCAAAGAGTTGTGGTAAATGGAGCCAAGTCCAGTTGGAGGCCAGTCACTAGTGGCGTCCCCCAGGGCTCGGTGCTGGGGCCGGTCCTCTTTAACATCTTCATCAATGATCTGGATGACGGCATTGAGTGCACCCTCAGTAAGTTTGCAGATGACACCAAGCTAGGTGCGTGTGTTGATCTGCTGGAGGGTAGGAAGGCTCTGCAGGAGGATCTGGATAGGCTGGACTGATGGGCTGAGGTCAACTGTATGAAGTTCAACAAGGCCAAGTGCCGGGTCCTGCACCTGGGGCGCAATAACCCCAAGCAGAGCTACAGGCTGGGAGAGGAATGGTTGGAGAGCTGCCAGGCAGAGAAGGACCTGGGAGTGATGGTGGACAGTCGGCTGAATATGAGCCAGCAGTGTGCTCAGGTGGCCAAGAAGGCCAACGGCATCCTGGCTTGTATCAGAAACACTGTGACCAGCAGGGCTAGGGAGGTGATCGTCCCCCTGTACTCGGCTCTGGTGAGGCCGCACCTCGAGTACTGTGTTCAGTTTTGGGCCCCTCGCTACAAGAAGGACATCGAGGTGCTTGAGCGGGTCCAAAGAAGGGCGACGAAGCTGGTGAGGGGCCTGGAGAACAAGTCCTATGAGGAGCGGCTGAAGGAGCTGGGCTTGTTCAGCCTAGAGAAGAGGAGGCTCAGGGGTGACCTTATCGCTCTGTATAAGTACATTAAAGGAGGCTGTAGAGAGGTGGGGGTTGGCCTGTTCTCCCATGTGCCTGGTGCCAGGACGAGGGGGAATGGGCTAAAGTTATGCCAGGGGAGTTTTAGGTTAGATGTTAGGAAGAATTTCTTTACTGAAAGGGTTGTGAGGCATTGGAACAGGCTGCCCAGGGGGGTGGTGGAGTCACCATCCCTGGAAGTCTTCAAAAGACGTTTAGATGTAGAGCTTAGGGATATGGTTTAGTGGGGACTGTTAGTGTTAGGTTAGAGGTTGGACTCGATGATCTTGAGGTCTCTTCCAACCTAGAAATTCTGTGATTCTGTGATTCTGTGATTATAGAAAGAAGATTTAAAATGTCTCCAGCACTATAAAAAAGCTTGGCATTGCCTTCCGTCTCAAAGACAATTTCACCTGTTGCAAAATTTGTCTGAAGTCCAGATATTTTTGGTTTATCAGAACATGCCTTGAAATCAAATGGTCAAAGCTTTGCATCATTTTTTTTAAGCTGCATGCAGCTGTAAAGGTTTTTTTTTATATCCTTTGAAATAGATAAGTTCTTGTAAACCATGTTACAGCATTATTGCAGTGGATGTCAGTGGATCACAACTGCGTGTGTATTCTTTATTTTAAACTCTTTTGAAGATTAGTGAAATGAACAGCAGATTTTAAATAGTAATGCCATTAATGCTGTATTTTTTATTAAAATGGAGATTTTAACATGGTCAGTAGTAATGGGACAATAAGAAATTGGATATCATGGGTATACTCAAACACAAAGGAGATAATGGAACACAAAGCTGCTACAGAAATTACTAATGATGAAGCTGTAGAGGATACTCAAGTATTTAAAGATTACTAGTTAAAGATCAGGAAGAAAAATGTAAAGACAAATCTATTTTAAAAGCACTTAAAATTAGATCTGTTTTACCATAGCAAGCACAGGTGAATTTTCCTGTAACTGAACTGCAAATATTAATAATATTTATTTTATTCAGGAATGCAACTCACTCTCTTTTTTTTTTTTTTATTTTATTCCTAGGTGTAAGAAGTAACTTGAAGAAAAAAAAACCGTACTGCAGTCTGCCAGACTGCAGTAGGTGGTGAGCAACAGGATAGTTTTGTGAAGAACAAAGTATGATAAGCAAGTCTGATTTCCTTCTACACCAGGGTAGCAGCTCTTGTAAATGAGGGAGAGGCAGTAGGAGTTGTATATCTTAATTTTTAATAAGGCTTTTGAAAATGTCTCAAATGGCATTCTCACCAACTATGTAGGGAAATACAAACTAGGTCATGCATTGACAACATTAAGTGCTGTGTGCTAGATTTAATTTCCCCCTCCAAATTAGGTGATTAAAAACTCAGTACAAGCTGAGAAATGCTACAACTCAGACAAGATGCTTCCTATTAGCCACATGGTACCTGTGAAAAATTGGGATTTTCATATATATCCCTACTGTGCCATGCCTCCTATTGTCAGGGCAGGCACAAGAAAGGAACAATAAAAAGGCGTGAGAAATACAGGATGAGAAGGCTGTATCTAAATCTTGTACTCTTTTACTCTATTTTTTTTTTCTTTTTTCTCCTTAACATCTAGAATTGGAAGTTAGAAAAAAATTGTTAAAGTCTTACAAGATAGAGAAGAGCTCCCAGCATACTGAGAGGCAGGACTAGAAATTGGAATATTCTTTACAAATTCAATAAATAGTCTGAAAAAGATAAGATACAATTTAGGATGGAAGACACAAACATAAATTTGAAGTATAAATAATCAACCACTCAGATACAAGCATAAAGAATTATGGAAAAAAGACAAGGGTTATACAGGTAATGGTCCAAATGTTGTAAGAGTTTGGAGGTGGACTATGTCATGCTTTATGAAAAAAAAGCAAAATGGGAGCTTTCCCATAATTTTCCCATTCTTTTCAGCCTTTCAAAACTGCTAATATCATTTGAAATTGGCACCACCACATTAGTTGTCTTAAAAAAAAAAAAAAAAAAAGGGCTAGGTTTCGTTACACCTGAAAATCAAGCCTTCTGGGAAGCACATTTTTGAAAACTTACATGCTTTTACAGAATGTTGTTTCCACCTCTTACTATGGAGTATTTGAGTGCTGAATTTAGGTCATGGCTAGGCACACAGCAACTGTGCTGTTCAAACAAGGTTGAAGAGTCCCTGTTTTCCCCTCCTGCTGTTATTCCCCACCCTCATGCACCCTTTTGCTGTGTTGTGCTGGCATAGCTTTGTTGGCACACCACCAACAAAGAGATTCATAGAAGCATTATCTCAGGGAACCATGTGTTCACAAAGTGTAGTTTCACAACATTTACTCCTCCGGGCATTCGTCTTGGGAGTTGTCCCAATAAAGCTTTGATACTAACAAAGGTCAGAATGGGTTATAAAAAATTGGTTGGTTAGGTAATGAGGCATAATGCTATGGATAATTTATTTGCTACTTAGCAAGTGGAACTGCTCAGTGATAAAAATCTGAAGAGTTGCATTTGGAGTTACGACTGACAGCTTGAGAAATAACAGGTGAGCAGGAATGAATCAGCACCAAGAGCTAACTGTTCATTCTCTGCTAAACAAACTGTCAAGAAAGCAAAGCTTGGCTCAGAAGTACAAGAATTAATCAGCTGGTGTCAGGAAGAGAAGCAATGATCATTAATTTGCCACCTGTGTGTATTCACATCCATTGATACCAGTCACTCGCTCATCAGCAACAGAAAACAGGACAACACCAAGCCAGGAAAACAAAAGTGGCCTGGCTCAGCTTCTGAATTTGTTTTGGAGGTAGATTAGTAGCAGAGTTTCTGTGTGGTGAATGACTGATCTGATACTTGTCAACTAAACAAGCCAAAACAGAAGAAAACCAAAGCAACTCACCACCTCCAAATGAAGTGGAGTGTGGGTGCCAGGTATGGGCAGATATTACTCCAGAGTGACTGTCAGCAGTAAACCCACACGTTCTGACAGCTGCTGCTGCTCTACATGGGAAGGGATGAAAGAGGAAGATGTTGAAAACAGCACAAGTAAAGTCTCCTAGAGTCTTCAACTCCAAAGACTTGTTAATGTGCAAAGATTAAAAAAATCTCTATGAAAGATTGAATAGTACTTCCTCATTCTTTTGCTAAAATGTGCAGCTTCATTTAGTGATTCACAGACCACATTGCATACCACATAACTTTAGGTACTGGCATGTAAATTTGGGGTGTAGTCATCTTGAGATCTCATATTATCATCAGAAAGTTATGTTCGGAGTAAATAACTTTTCCGAACATTCGGAATGTTCGGAGTAAATAACTTTTTGGAGTTCAGCCTTCTCAAAGGCTGAGGTGCTCTCTGGAAGTAGCTGTTTTCCTAGCTTGGAGCCACTCCGTGGCTGGAGGTCACAATCTCTGCCGCAGATGCTGTTGACATTTACAGAATACTTCTGGCACAAAAAGATTTCTCAGCTTAGCCCCGAATAAATGCAACAGGATTATTTCCGCTCAAGTTCCTCTCTGTCCCCAAGGTACAGCCAAGAAGAAGGGTGAAGGGGTTGAATGCAAAATGCATTATGAGCTGACTATTCTCAGCTATCAGACAAACTTCTGGCTAATACAAGAATGAAAACCTGTATTTGGTTAGGTCAGTATCACAGAGCCCCTTAGTCAGGGAGATTTCTTTGTGCTATGACTGGGAGTGTGGTGCTTAACAGACTGTGTTTTCCTTAATGGGCCTGAAGTGAGGATTGCTTATAAACAGCACGAACACAAGTTTGTTTGTACCAGCTAGTGCATGTGAGAGAGGCTGACTTGATCTCACAGGCGCTCTCTCTGTTATTTTTTTGTGTTTTGTCTACCAAACCTGCACACACTCTCCCCAGTTGGCCTCCTCAGCGCCTCCTTGCTAATGGTCAGTCGTCAGTCCCTGGGGTGATAATCAGCAACGATTAACGCTACTCTTCCTCTGAAGCTATCTTTATTTTCCAGATCTCTCTCTCTGACATCATGTGTCCATGTCTAAAATTAATTTAGCATTGCACTCTTAATTACATAGTGTACTTTTTGAATAGGTAAATAACTTCAGTTTTCCTGAGGAGTAAAACTGGAAACAGTGGAGTTTGAGTGATATCATACTCTGGGATCTGTTTGCTGCCCTCCAGCCAGCTTCTTTGAAGAAATAGTCCAAGTGGATAATTTTACCAAATTACAGCAAAATGGTTAGAGAATGAACTTAGCTTCAAGCAGGCATTTTACTGCTGTTTTTAGACCTCTTTGTACCAAATAAAATATCTGGCTTCTAAATTATAGGTAATACAATTAATATTGAAGAAATTAATGACTAAACCAAAAAATGATTAATATTTTAGCATTTAGATGCAGTAAAAAACAAAATCTGCCTCAACTACACAAATTGCAATTGCACTGAAAATGCTGTTTGTTAGGGAAGTTTTTACTCTTTGCATCTTTAATAAGAAAGTTCACTAACATGGCTTAAAGTCTATAGCAATATGGTTTAAACAGCATAGCTCAAGTCAGACACTGTAAAATGTCTGGTGATGGAAACCACCTTTTGAAATGTAAAATGAAGAGCTCAGACTTTTTAAATGCACCGTTTAATTTTTATGAAACTTTCTGGATATTACTGATGTGTATGGAAGTTGTGTGCATTAACTTTGGAAAAATTTCCATGTAAACAATATGTAGATGAAATCCCATTTGCAGACAAAATGTGGAAGTCTGGAATAAACAGTGCACTCATCATACCATTGCATATACAGATTAATAAAAGGTACCTGTTTGTTTTTTTTTTTTTTTTTAGGTGTTTGCACTTGGCTGAAAGCAAAGCAAAATGCAAAACAAGAGTGCTAATGACATCTCAATAATGTGCTAAAGAGAAGGTTTCTTGGTGTTTGGCTCAATATAATGCTACAAAACCCATGCTACATGATGCAGCAGTGAAGAAAAAAAAAAAATACAATTTTCAGTTTGTATTCCTTCATTCTCTGCATATTTGTTTGTGCTGCAGCTGGGCAGTGGAGGCAACCAGCTGGCTGGGGCTCCCAGTGCTGATGAGCCCATGCTATTACAGAATTTGCTACAGAAGAGCGAGGGCAGTTGGTGAATATGGTATAGATTGAATTTGGTGGGCTCTGAGCTCACCAGGATGAGTTGAATGGAGATCAGAGGGACTGTAAAACTTGACAGTGATGTTTCTGCTTTGATTGGTTTGATAGGAAGGAATTTTGGATGGGTGCAGAAGGGAACTATTGAGAGTAAAAGGGAAGCTTAGGTGTCCTCCATGGGGATTCCAAATTCCCTCTGCCAAAAATTGGAAACTGTCTTGGAAACAAGGGCTCTCTTGCACTTTTAGGAGGTGATCCAGACTTTTCATGATATCCTAAGGACTATTAGGCCTCAAGTCTGAGAGGGCCACTGAGAGGGCCTAGCACAGCCAGCCACATCAAAATGAGTTAAAGAAGTAAAGCCACTGCTTCCTATGAAATGCAAAAAGTGTGGGGAATGGAGAAAAGCAATCTTAAGTAAAATAAAGCTTTACAAGAAAATGCCAAAGGACTATAGTGGAAGTGAATTAAATAGTCAGCCCATGCTAAATCTTGGTGACTGAGGGTTGAACAAGATAAAACATGGGAGGAGAAATACAGATCTGATGTTTTATTGGTGTACAACTAATGCAAATATATTGACTAGCATGAGTAATTGTAATGACAAATTAAAAATCCTAGCAAGAAAATATTACAAAACACTAGAATTAAGGGATTGTTTTAAATTTTGTTAAAGAAAAAAAACAGAGTCAGCAAGAGTGCAGTCTGATATTATAGTATAAGGCATTAAAAAACAACCATTAAGACTTTTTGCATCAGTCATTTCAGGGATGCAAATAGCAAATTATAGCCCTGTGCTTCCCACCCACAGTCTGTAGGCAACGAGATTTCTCTTTCCAATTGTGTGGTTTTTGTTTGTTTGTTTTTCTTTAAAGGATGCAGTACATGATTAAACCAAGCTTGCCCTTCTATCTACTTTTCTGAGCAAAACCATCTGTTTATTGGTGTATTATAAGAAGGTCCCTCCTACTTCACAGAAGATGGCACAATTCAGAAAGAGTTATTTCAGAACGTACTCAGTTTAATTACAGAATCAATGAACACAGCAATGTTTTCTTGGCAAGAGGTAGAAAAGCTGGCAGTTAATCAGTTTCTCTGGAGCAGTTTCTTGGCATTACATCTCTGCATTAGAAGCTTGGATTATATTTCTTATTTTGTTTTTCTGTTCCCCTGGTTCATTTCCTCTATCATTTTTTTTTCCTAAGGGTACATAAAAATAACATGCTGCATTCTTTGTTATGAAGAAAGAAGGAATTAACTCAGTTGCTTTTTGAATTTGTAAAGTGGTGGATTTGCTAAGAATTCTGTGTATAGGTATATATTATCCAATAATAAATAAGGTTGGTGAATGAACAGCTCAGAAGGAGAGGAAACAATTTAAAGGGGTGTTAGTATTAAACTTCCGTAATCACCACTGATGAACTTATATATTATAATGTATTATTGGCATAAGAAAAAAATGAGTTAGCTATACAATGTAATGCTACAAGGATATCAGGCAAGACAAAAACCTTAGGGTAAAGAGACACAGAACACCTGCTACTGGTACTTGAGACTGATCCTGGTGTTTCTTTGCTGTTGCCTTTGCCCAATCCATAAAGTTCTTTTCTATAGATCACTGCATATACTAAGCTGAAGTTATTATTGGCAAACAGATATGTTAAGAGCATTATTTTTCAGAGGAGGATTATTCCCCTTCACTTGTTCCTCTAAGAGACTAAAAAAAGTAACCAAACAACAGAAATAACTGCTGAATAAAGAGAAAGATCATATAAGCCACGATATGCTACGAAGATGGTGAAAGGCCTGGAGAGGAAGACGTACGAGGAACGGCTGAGGGCACTGGGCCTGTTCAGCCTGGAGAAGAGGAGGCTGAGGGGAGACCTCATCGCAGTCTACAACTTCCTCGTAAGGGGGTGTCGAGAGGCAGGAGACCTTTTCTCCATTAACACCAGTGACAGGACCCGCGGGAACGGGGTTAAGCTGAGGCAGGGGAAGTTTAGGCTTGACATCAGGAGGGGGTTCTTCACAGAGAGGGTGGTTGCACACTGGAACAGGCTCCCCAGGGAAGTGGTCACTGCACCGAGCCTGTCTGAATTTAAGAAGAGATTGGACTGTGCACTTAGTCACATGGTCTGAACTTTTGGGTAGACCTGTGCGGTGTCAAGAGTTGGACTTGATGATCCTTAAGGGTCCCTTCCAACTCAGGATATTCTATGATTCTATGATTCTATGTATCTTCACTTAACACAAGAGTGTAAGTTTCAAAATTTTACAATTCAGATTTCTAGTCTTTTATAATATAATGAAGAATGAATTGATAATCTGCACTGGATTCATGATGGAGCTATCTGAGCAAGAATGAGTCATAAAGAATAAAATGAGTAATAAAAACGGATAGAATTTTTATGAAAATAATTTGTATACCTGAATAGCAGTCAAAATTGCTTCACTTTTGCTCTATTCTTATCTTTGTTTTTAGTGCTATATGAAAAGGGCTTTATCAGTAACTTGCTTTTCATAAATAAAAAGTATTTTCACTCAGGTACACTATTATTTTTATGTTCATACAGCCATATGGAAGCTGTAGTAGTTTCTTTCCTGTCATCTTTTCCACTTGCTTATGCCATTGTGCAAGAGTAACTGGATATGGCTCCCATTACAAATTCACATTAGGTACATTACTGTGTCTGGAAACATCTTCTCACTCTACAGTTCTAGTATAGGATTGGAAGGAGTGTCCAAATGAGACAAGTCTTTCTAAGCCTTTTCCCTTAGGATATAATTTTGCCTCACTGATGAAGTAAAAGATTGAAAGTCCCATTTCAAGCTCTGCAAATCAGAACCTAGGGTCACTTTAATGGGTTAAGATACTATGCTGTGTTTTGTGAATGCAAAATTATAGATTTTATTTTATTTTTTAATATGATTTTACTGTGGTTTATCCCAGCCAGCAGCTAAACACCACACAGCCATTCACTCACCCTCCCCCCCTCCCTCTCTGGGATGGGGGAGAGAAATGGGAAAGTGAAGCCTGTGAGTTGAGATAAAGACAGTTTATTAAGACAGGAAAATAATAATAATAACAATAATGATGATAATAGTACTAAGAATAATGATGTGTAGGAAACAAGTGATGCACAATGCAATTGCTCACCACCCGCTGACCGATGCCCAGCCTAACCCCAAGCAGCCAGTCACAGCCCCCCCAGCTAGCCACGCCTCTATATTGTTTAGCATGATGCCAGATGGTATGGAATACCCCTTTGGCTACTTTGGGTCAGCTGTCCTGGGCCTGTCCCCTCCCAGCTCTTGCTGTACCCCCTGCCTGCCCACTGGCAGGACAGAGCGAGAAGCTGAAAAGTCCTTGGCTTGGTGTAGGCACTGCTCTGCAACAATTAAAACATCAGCATGTTATCAGCACTCTTCTCATCCTAATCCAAAACATAGCACCCTACCAGCTACTAGGAGGAAAATTAATTTTGTCCTAACTGAAACCAGGACAGAATTGTAAAACAGGCTTTCTCCACACCTGTACACTTCTTTAAAAATAGGGCAAAGTATTTTGAGAGTTAATTGGACAAAAAGAGTTAACAGCTGGGTAGAATAGCTTCTGGAAAACTTTAACCTCTAAATAGCTATCACAGCAATAGCCTAAATTTTTTGTTTAAATTTTGCATGACATTATAAGTTGTCTGTAAAACTTTATGATATTTTTCACCAAAAGTGTTGCTTAGGTATGTCTAGCTCTTATTTAAATGCCTTAAACTTTTCTGTAATGAATCAAATAACATTTGACTAAGCTAAGTAAGCCTACTGCTGTATGAAATCTTGCTCTTTTTCTTTTTTTTTTTAAAGAGATGGATGACACAGATCTCCACCCATCCATACCAGATCTGCGTAACTTTTGTAAAATAAGAGGGTTTTCATTCAAAAATATTTCATTTCACATTGATTTTTTTTCTGCCCACACCCATGTTGCATAGTTGTATTCAAATGACACTACCTCCTACAAACTTCAGTGAGCGGCCTTCCGCAGAATATGTTGTTGCTGTGAAGAATGCATTCTTTGGGAAAAGTACTACTGTGATCTAACATCTTTTTAAAACAGCAAAAAAACAGGAAAACTACGTTGGTACTGATTTTAAGGCAAATATTAAATTGTTTTCTGGCTTTCTTTAACATTCTTAACTGCTTGGAATGCAAATGTTTTTAGGCATTAGCTATTGCTACAAATGTTAGAAATTAGTTGTTGTGTTCACTCACTGAAAACAGGTTTCTATTACATCCAGCCTGCAAAAGTTGAAAAAAATTGTAAATATCTCAATATAGGATCTAAATTTGTTTTCAAAGGGTTTTTGTACTTCTCAGAAGCATGTTACGTCACTGTTTTTAGGTTTTTGTTGAGAACTATTTCTTTGGAGCACTCAGGAAAGCATTTTGTATTTAATCTGGACATTTTCAGTAATATTCTTCACAAATTTGCCAGCTTTGGAAATAATATTAAAAATCTCTTGGATTTGCTCTGTTTGTTTTGCTTCTTCTCTTCCTCCTGGCTGCATTCTTATACTATGATTTGCAGAACCATAAATACAAGAGTAACCACTAGTCATTTTAACTCACTTCTGATGATAAATTAAATGAGTAACTACATGTCATTTTGACTCACTTCTGATTTATTTGCAGGGCTTTCTGCTTTTATTTTCAGGCTTAATCACTGCTATTATATAAATATTTGTTGCCTTCAGAAAAGTTTCCAAGGGATTTTAACTATGGGTGCGTCCATCTTTATTTAGATGTGCTAATCCTGGTAAAAGTTACAAAAATGTCATTTTAGCTAAACTGAATAGGTTCACATTTGTTCTACTTTTACTAAATTTAACATCTAAATTTGGTGCATGAATATGAAACCTTTTCTTAATAGCCCAGGATCTTCATGTTTCCAGATGTAAGTGGTTATTGGTGTTCAGGCTCATCTCAGCAATTTTTTGTATTCTTAATCTAGAGTGAATATTCTGTTTCCACCTTCACATCTTAAGAAATAATTCTTTTATTTATTTGTTTATTTATTTCTTCACAGAACATTTAATTACATGGCATTTGCTATGATGTCTCAATGGTGTATGATCTGCAGGGACTGTAAATCCTTTGCAGAGTAAAGGCTTACTACTCAGTCTGGCTACATCAAATTTTTCTGATATTAAATGTGAGAAAAAAGCTTTTTCTCAGCTGGAGTTATGTGGGCATTTATAGCTTATTTTTGAGCCATCCAGTGTAGAAAGTAACTGGTTTTGTTTCCAGTATTTCACATGGATATTTTTTCACTCTGATTTGTCTTTTTCATCCTCTTTTCATTTTTTTTTTTTTTTTCCCCAGTAAATGAGCTGTATTATTGTCATTTACAGCATCAACCCACATAAGAGTGAGAAAGAGAGAAAATAAAGGAACAGTACGAATAAACAGTTTATATTCTTAATAATTCTTAATCAGCTACTGCTTTTGATACTTTAAACATGGTGATAATTAATGTGGAAAGCTCTGGAAGCCTTAGTAAGCTAGCTTGATCATCTGAAGAATGCCAGTACTTATTAGGGAAAGTTCATGATTCATACTCAAGAATTAAGCCAACAGAATCTTGTGACCTAAGCAGCCTGGGTCTCCAGTGGTAAAAATGTGATTTTCTTATCTTCACAAAAATAATAATAGAGACAGAGAGCAGGGATGGAAGCAGACAGTATACATTTGATTTAAGAGCCAGCAATACTCAGACAGTGTAAGGGGAATTGCTGTTTTGGCAAATTGTGAGTGTCATGATAGAAATGTAAACCGCAGTATAGGAAGTATTCCACAGAGATGAATCAGAGAATATCTGAGAAACAGCAAAAAGGAGAACCGTGATGTGAAATGATAGGTCTTTCATCTTCAGTGTCTGAGCTATTATGAGGAGATTTCCAGTCAGTCACTTGATATTCAGGAAATCGCTTTTTGCTGGGTACTAATCACTTAAAAATGAACACATGACCATGTATTACAGTATGTTAGGTAGTCACTGCAAGACTGGGTGCAAGATTTGGAGTGATGACATGAAATCTAATCCATTTCTAATAATAACCATTGACTTGACAGAGTCAGTCAGCTTCAGTATTTCAGTCTCTCCTGTTCCACAACTTAGATAATAATTTAGCTTTTCATTTATTTGTTTAGGATGTTGCAAAAAAAGCCTTTGAAATATGAGCAATAAAGGATACAATGCACAGGAGCACTGCGAACTAACTCCCTGACTAACAAAGTGACATTAACACATACTTATCCTTCCGCAGAGCTCACTGATATAAACAACCCTGCTTATATTTAGATATACATTCACGTGCCTTGCCACCTCTATCCTTCTCTCTTTATCCTTATTTTAGGATATCTTCTTGTATTTAACAGGTTAATAATAAAAATGAACAAAACTCTACCTATCATCATTTTTTGATGGGAACCTACATTCACAAGCATAAGAAAAATAAAGCATTATTGGTTCAGTGTGACTCCAGTCTTATATTGCCTTCATTGACTTTGAAGAAAGATGAGTGTTAGCAAGCAAAAATGTAATTGTTGTATAAATCTGATGATCCTGTTGGTTTCTTTAAAAACTGCAGTCCAATTCCTTAGCATTCACAATGCAAAAATACCTGGCATGTACTGAGAGAAATTTCAGTGGCAACTTTGGTGGGAACTGCACAGGTGGGTAACAGCCAACTCCTTTCTGGGCACTCTTTTGTACTGGCTTATGTATTGCAAAAATCAGTTGTGGGGGGATGGTGCTGTAAGGGACAGTAGTCATTTTAATAACATACTAACAGTGGTTTGATTAGAGTTCTGTTGAGGAAATGGTGCATTTAAAGTTTCTTGAGAGAAGTTGATCTGTAGGGAAAAATTACCATCATTACACTCCTGTGCTCAGTTGCAACATCTCAAATTCATGTTTATTCATACCCGCCTTTGCAATGCTGTTGAGTTGCAGTGGGAATAAAACAAATTATACAATGAAGATGTATAAATTGCTGAAGTGCATAATACAAATTCCATCACTGCTGCTAGAAACTGCTTGAATGACAGAGTAATTTATAATCTTTCGTAAAACATATTGATGCATTTGAATTTTAAATCTCTTTTGTGTTGTTTGGAGAAAAAGTAGACAAATTGCATTAAGAAAGTCAATTTCTATACAAAAATACTTCAAACTGTTTCAGAATTGCAGTCTAAATCTTTCAGCATTTTTCTTAAATCTCATCAGTGCATCAACCCTTGGCAAGAAGTGGAAGCAGACCTTCAGATACATGTCCTTGCCTTTCCTTTTGCCCCCTTAGTGAAAGAATGATGGAAAAATGCTTTGTCAGGACAGCAATAGGTTTCTGCAATACAAATCTGAAGTTATAAGATTACTGTTTTAAGTGGAAACAGCATATAGCAGTCTTTGCCCAGCAGAGCTGTTCTTTAGTTGGTTTTACAAATATTGCCACCTTTATAAGCAGGCAGGGATTCTCATTTCTTGTCCTTATAACCACACACACTCACACACACAAAAGTGTGAGTGAGTGTGTAGAATAACAAAAGATTTATTGCTCTTCTGCATTTGCAATGAATACTTTTATTCATTATTTTTACATTTTCACACGGAAGACTTCTAAAAGCAGAGAGGACGATTAGATCCCAAACTACTACTGGATGTCATGATATCATGATGACTAAACTGCATAGCTCCCATTTGTATCTTGGACATATCCAGAGTTTTGTTATCAGATTTGCCAAGTATTAACTACTACATTTTACAAATGGAAAAAAATCTTTTATATATAAACATAAAAGGCCTATTATCGTACTACCTCTATACAGCCTTCTATACCCTATTATAGGATATTGTAAAAACGAGAACCCAAAACCCAAAGCTGTAAAATGTTTTTAGCTAAATGTTGCCTGGAATCTAACAATTTAAATTACAAGTTTAACATGAATGTTCCTGTTGTTAAACTTGTCCTTCTTTCTATGCAGTGATCACTTCATGTATAAATTGAAACTTGGTAGATCTTGGAATCTTGTTCTTTAATGTACATTAAAAAGTACATTTTTTAAAATTTCAAATTAAAAATTTTAATGTGTGTTCTCCAGCTGAACTTGTAATTATGACTACCCTGATTCTCATTCTCAATTAATATTTATCATTGACAGCTTCCCATCTATAGCTGCCTAATATTGTTGCTTTCGGTCCACCTTTTGTTAGTTGCTATTGTGATATATAGGAAAAGACACTTAAAATGTTACACTAAAAAGCATCTATTATTTGCAATTTCACTTTTGCTACTTTTACTTCATTCTTATACCAGGTTAAAGTTAGTTTTCTCATGTGCTTGACATACAAGCATGATTGAGAATATGAAGAGCTTAACAACGTGCAAGCAGGCAGCGGGTTGCTCCCTTTCCCAGCCCTACCAGTGTTTGCGGGCTGACTTGCAGAACCAGTCATGGCATTCATTTAGGACGGAAGAAAAAAGATTACTGAGGTACTACAGACTATGCAGTATTTTCAGGTGGGGACCAGCATGTTCCAGTTTGGTAACCATTTTTTTTCTTTATGCCATATATGGTAAAAGATTTGAGCCCATACACCAGAATCTATTCAGTCACCTACTCTTTGAGAGTGCCTAATGCTTTCTGTTTGCTTTGGAAAAGTCTATGATGTGTTAGCACAGTTAAATTGTGGTGAGAGACACATAAAGAAAATGCATCTTTGCTGATTCCTAACACTTTCTTACTGTTTTCTGGAGGAAATGAGTGTTTTACCTACCTATGCTATAAAATGTAAAGAAACAGCTGAAGTTAAGAACAGCAAGGAAATTTCACTGGGTATACAGGAAAAATGTGTAAATATAATAGACTGTAAGAGCGACAGTTGTAAGAAAACAAAAAGCATTTTTAGGTTCAATCTTAGATCTGTTAATTGATGGAAATACTCTTATATTTGTAGGCTGTATTCATATTTTGGTCCATTGCTGACTTCTTCATGTTAGGAATAATACCATTGTACTAAATGTGAGGAAAACAGGGCTTCTTTTAGGAAAAAAAGGCAATTGTCTTCATGTTGTCAGTTATATCCTTGGTATTATTAGCTAAAGAAGACTTATTTATTAGCATTTATTCCTGAAATTAAGAGAGGACATGCCGCAGAGACAAGTGGGCCCTATAATATTTGTGAAGTTTAAGTGTTCTTTCAAAAATCTATACAGTTTTTATTATAAAAAAAAATTGATACACATTTCTTTTTCTTATCAAAGTTATACCCAATGTGGATATGTAAAACTCACATACATAATACTGACACTTGTATGGACATAAATTATTTCAATTTTCAATATAGCTTAGCCTCATTCTAGAATATTTTATACATAAAAAAGCAATAAGGGAAACTAGGATTATGACAAAAATTAGATATTTTAATCCCAAAACATTGTGAAACACTAGCAAAATATATTTATTTTCTGCTGAGCAAAAAGAAACCTCAGCCTTGCAAGGTACTGTATTCAGATGGTGTCTGATTCCTGTATTGAATCCCATCAATTTCATTGTGTTCACTGCAGATTACAAGTCTGCTTGCAGAATATGAAGCATGGTCTTGAAGCAGAGGGAAGGATAATACATTCAAATACTGTAATTGAAAACTACTTCTACAATGTTATACAAATGTAGGACTCAGATTTTGGAAAGCAATCCAAAGCCATCTCTGTACTTATGGTGAGATTTTGACTCTGTAGTGAACACCACCCACGGATATGGAAATCAACGAACATAGATTTACAAATTAGGAATAGAGCTAGATAAGATTAAGCTATTTTAAATACTAGATGTACAGTACAAAGCAATAATATTATTCACAGAATTCTACTATCTGAAATGGGAAAACAGTTTTGTGGTTTTTATTTGAAATAAATAAAATATTTTGGCTGTGACCTGGATCATCTGCATGCAAAAATTCTCACAGCCAAAGACTGACTGGAGGACAAACTTTGGAAGATTGACAAGAACTTACTCTATAAAAATGCAGTAAAGTTTACAACTTTTGTATATAACTTCAAAGAGAAATTAAGTTTATCAGTGGTGAAGTTCCTCCAGTAAGGAAAATTGGTTTTCTTTCCAAAAGAAAGAAGGCATAATATAATATTTAAGAATATTTACTTACCTACATGTACATAAATATAATACATTAATATGTTCTTTTAGCATTCAGGTTCAATACTTAATATCTAAAGGTGCAAGATTCAACATACGTTACTGTAATATACCCATATGTGTTTTCAGTTATCTACATACTGTCAATACAAACCATATTTTCCAATAATATTTCTGTCTTTTAATTTTGGACACCTCACTCTTAGAAATGTATTTTCAAATATATTGACAATTCACAACTCGTTACTGACATTAGCTGCAACTGGAAACTACCAAAGCACAAGAAAATGGCTCATCTTATACTCCAGAATAAAAGAGAGTAAAGATCTCAGAACGAGTGGGGACATGAGGTTTTGGGAAAGTTGCTTTGTGCTTTTACAAACAATATTTTTCAAAAACATTTGTAAGAACATATGAGATCTATTGGTATAACACACTAGAAGTTATATTTTAGAATAGTTATCTTATGTCACTTTATTCCCAGCCCCCTTTTTGCCGCTATCCCAAACTCAAAATTATAAGGGATTTCTTCATAATAGGAAATAGACTGCAGAACATAGTTTTATAAATATCTATAATACAGAGATTATTTTAAAAACACTGTTGTATTTTGGTGAGTTTCTACCTTGCGGTGTTTACTTTGGCAATATTTAAAATCTTCATGTAACTGAATCTTGGTCTTTATCAACTTTTTAGGAATGTGCTGTATGTATGGACACTGTAAATTCCACCAGTGCCCTTAAATTCCTCAAAAAGAGTGGTGTTCCACAGTGCTCTGCAGGTAGCAAGCAGCTAGCCTGTATCTGAGAGTAACAGTTTGCAAAATCTTTGTCTCAATATAAATTGGGCTATTCTGTCAGCACATAAGTAGTTTATTTGAAAATTTCATTGCAGTGTATTTTAAGTAAGAGATACATTTGTTTGTTTTTTATTTATTTTGTTTTGTTTTCCAACTATAGGTCATTCTTTAGATATTAACCTAATCCAGGTTTACATAGCTGTGACATAATGCTGAACTGAATTTTTAAGATCAATTTTTCAACTTGGAGCAAACTGCACTGCTAACTAAATCAAGCCCTCCCACAAGCAGAACAGAGAACAGAAACATGACGAACACATCCATAGCTACTTCACTAAGAGCTAAGGCAGCTACAACAATACTTAAAATCCTGGGGTTGTTTAGAAGACTATCATTTCCAGAGTACGAATATTTTTCGTGGTGAAATAAATGCAAACCATCTCTCCAGAAAAGTGTTGCCATGTCAATTTTCTCTAAAAAGTAAGAGAGATCGCTGCAGTATTTATGATTGTATTAGTATTTATTTAGACATGATTGATGGTGTCCATGCTGTCTTTTTTTATTATCTCTCGTATGGTATTTATGACATAGGAGGATTAATAGTACTAGCCAAATCTAATGCAGAGAGGCACTATGCAGGCATCTCCTATATATTTTAACTGGACCATTGTTCTTCAGAACAGATTCTGCCTAGATTAAAATATTCAATGTTGCAAAGCAGGTCAAAAGTCTAATGCCAAGTGGAGTAAAAATCTCATTTGGCAGTCATCTCCACATTCTTCAGGCAGAAGCTTTAGTGAATGCAGATGTTAGCTACCTGTCCATATTTTGTCTCTTGCTGTTGGTGGGGATAGACCCTGCTCCATCAGTAAGTGTGCTGCAGTCCATGTGGACCTTCAACACGAAAAAAGAAACTTCTCCAGTAAATTCTTCAAATTTCATACCGTAATTCTTCCAAAAAACATATGAAGTGTTAATAGAATTGTGTAAGTATTTAATTTTATGAATAATTGGTTATTGTATTTTAATCAAGTTGGTGAAGGTTTGGCAGATAATTTCAGTATTAAAAGACCCTTTTTAAATGCCGAACAGTAGTAAACTGTAACTTAATAGTTTTCTGCCACTAGCTTTAGTGATTAATTTAGATTAGTGTTTAAAGTGGCTAGACTCAAAGTGTGTTTATTATATTATTCTCTCTATAGCAGTCGCTAAGGATATACCTTATGCTACAGAGGAAAATCCATGCTTGGGGTTGGGAGTAAGAGTTATATTTTTAATAGGCATGTATGAAGAGTGTACATATTCAGTGAAAATATTTACTTGTATAACTGAAACATTGAGTATGTTGTTGTGCATAATGTGAAATAATGACTACAAGTATTGCCCTAGAATGCAAGCTTTAAGGAGAAATTATAGTTGTCCTAGATGGTTTCTTAACTAAGCTGGCCATTTCATCATGTGCCGCAGCTCAAAGCAAGTTCCTGGGATGTGTCCCTAGAATATCTCCAGATACTTCTGTACTGTCAGAGTATCTCTTTATTCAGTCCTAAGGACTGGAATAGTGTAAAAATTATTTTCCAGTTATCTAGCAACATATTTTATAAGGCAAGTTCCCCATGTTGCATTAACACACTCATTTTTGTATAATGTTCCCACTGCCAACCCAGCCACTGACCTGTGCAAGGGGCTGTACTATACTTTCCCCTGTTGCAGAATACATGCTGATTAGGCAACTCCTGATGCAGCAAAGGAACTTATTTGAGATGATGAATTAAATGTGCAGCTTAAGGTCAATTCATTATGCTCTCTGTGCCTAAAACAAGAGTATTCCTAAAGAATGACTATGAAGAACTTACGAGTTTTATCTGGAAGATCATCATGTTTGTTTATTAAAGAATGTGTTAATCTAACAAAGCCTAAATGTTTCAGAGAGAACCTCCTCTGGGACAGCCAGCACCGTTTTTATTTATAGTCTCCAATGTTTAATCACTAGCACTTAGAGTGGGGACCTTGCTTGTTACTCGCAGTTGCATTACCTCTAGAATTTGGGACTTTTGCCTTATGAGTACAGCAAAATCTTTTAGTTTTGGTAAAAAAAATGTTGTATTAAAAGGTTATCATGGATCCTTCTGAACCTCCTGAAGTTTAGCATCCTTCGTTTCTGCACTGGTTTCTCACACCTTGTATTTATTAATACTCCAGTTTCCATATGAATCTTGGCCCAAATCTCTGGAGTTTCATATTATTTCCTGTCATTAGCACTAGCTTTTCACTGTGTTGAAGTGAAACCATAAATCAGCTCAGGCTGATTTAAACGTAACTAAACGTTTACGTAACTAAATACGTTAAAGGGAATGTGGTCTGCATTTCCAGTTGATTTAAAAGCAAAATCTATGAAGATGTTTTTCCATAGAATGAGATTTCTTTTTGGGTATTTCACATCCTTCTATGTGGCAACCACCATTTATATAAGTGGTTTTAAGCTAAAATTCAGAAAGACTTAGAAGACTTAGAAGAATGGTTCAGGTCACACAGCTGGGATACTACATGTTTCAGTGATGTTCAAATCCAGCATTTTGCTATGTATCATTAAGAAAAATCATCTCCTATAAATGTAGTTGTTTGAAGACGTGCTAAACTTATTGTTGTTCGCATCAATTTGAGATTTTAGAAGGGATCTGTACCTCGTGGAGATGTCAAGTGACAAAGACCTGTTGCTGCATCTTTGATTTTCAGTAGAGCTTCTCTTAATAAGGAAGTTCAATAGTTTGATTCTAAACTTATACTCCAAGATTTACTCCACCATGTTTCATGCACACTGTTTCACTCTAGAAAGTTATATCAGTATAACTATAATGACATAAAAATACCACTACCAGTAATATTCTTTAAGTAGAAAATTTAAGTAGAAAATTACTAAGCAAATCTGTGGTTCATCATTTGCAACTGTATTTTTATGTTGGTTCTTTATGTACCAAATGTCTAGTTGCTTTATTTTTTCTTACATCATACTAGACTAGTGTCTAGTACAAATAAGAATGCGCTTATATATTGAAATGTTTTGTTTTATAAATGCATGTTTTTTTCTGTATTCATGCTTAATTTGATATTTTCATTTAGAGTATCTGTAGGTTGCACAAATACATTTGGGCTGTTCATAAAGTGGTGCCATAAATGGAATAGGCAGCCACAATCAGACAGTATTAGAGTAGTCCTTTCAGTATTTTTTCTGATCTTTAATTAAGAATAATATGGAATGTAGCCACATTAAGGAGAATTATCATGTCCTTACTTTGGGCATATAAAACTTAGGCACCATGATGGACAATATCACGTAGGATTATCATGTTATCAGGGAAGATAAGTGTATAGTTGCTGAAGAGCTATACATCTTTTCATATAGTAAGCAGTTCAGTTAGGCAGGACTTGAAAAGAAAGTGATGAGTTCTGAAAGACTCTACCCTGAATCTGAATTTATTCTATAAATCCAAACTGCCATATTTTGGGAGATTATGATGTTAAGTCACACTATGGCCATGAAAAGATGGATTTTATAGGAAGGGGTATTTCCCTTGTAACTACTAAAACCATTGGGAGATATAGATATAATAGGTCTTAACTCCTTAAATAATCACTTATTGCAGGGGGACAGCACCAGCTACAATCCGTTACCTGTATACTGAACTGTTTGTTCATTATTTTAATCACTTATTAATTTAGACTGTGGCTAAGAACAATCAACATGGTTGTCAACATGTGCAAGTCAAGTAGAAATGTGTATTCCAGCTTTGGAGTATAGATGAGGTACACTTGTATTATCAAAAATTGTTTAATAAGGATTTGCTAAATTTTTAAAACTTGTTCCTTCAATAAGGCTTAAATTAATCGCGCTCTCTAGAACTTCTTTTCAGTAGTTTGTGTAGTTTCTACTTTTCTGTAGAGAACATATCATTCAGTTCTGTAGTACTGTTCTCCACAGAGCAAGGCTGTATTATTTCAATTCCATTCATCTTTACATTCCATTTGCTGCTTTACTAGGATTAACAAAGCATTCCAAGTATTTTAACAGGAAAGTAACACATTCACAAAAATTCTCATTAAAATCTTTATCTTCAAGTTACAAAAGACTGCTCTTTTTAATGATAAAAACTGCATCCTGAAGCAGCACATAGTCCATTAGAGAATGGTATTACTTTTGGTATTACTTTTTTAGCATTGATTTCGGAAGATCTCTCTCTTTGCTGCCATGTTCCTGTATCTTAGACCCTTATTACTACAGTAATAAATACCAAGTTCTAATTCCAGGATGTAATACATGGCTATCAAAGCATGAATTAATAACACAGATGTCTTTTATTACTAAAATAAGGTCCATGTGGAAAAATTCAGCTTTAAGTCTAGAGGACCAAATTGTCTTCGGGTTTGTACAAAGAGTGTAAAGCTACAAGCACAACTAAATAGCACCTTTCCAACAAAGCTTTATTACCTTGCAAGATTTATTGTCTATCCCCTTAATTTTGTGAAATTTTTGGAGATTTCTTAATTCATACTCAAATTTTGTTAAAGCTTCAGAAGAGAATTCTAACTATATAATTACTATCAGTGCTAGAATGCATTATACAAAGAGCAGACTAAGTACATTATATGGTCAAGCGGAGATGAACACCAGAGCTCATTTGGATGAACTGGCAGTGCAGTACTCCCAGTGCACTACTTCTGAGTGTTACTTCAGAACAGGTTCTGAATTTCTAGCATGTGCCAAGAGAGATCCAGATAAACAGACCTGCCTGTAAGGCATTCTGAAACAAGCTGCTTCAGAACTGGGGCACATTCATGAGATGTGTCCTCCCAGAGAAATACTGCTGGCCCTCTGTTTTAAGTGAAGGGTCAGTGAGGTGCCTCAGTAGATCACTTCTGCAGTAATCTGTGAATGGAAGAAGTAATTTCTCAAAGGTAGTATGACATGTTCCACATGTCCCAGATCTTTATTTTGAGCTGCTCTCATTTCTGAAGCAAAGCTCTCATCAAGTTAGCTGTGCAGTCAGGCCTATGATGTTGCAGTTTCTAAAACACTTGAAAGTATCATTGTATGGACAGGATACAAATATGGCTGATTACTGTGGGAGATATACACGAACTGTAAATGAACAGACAAGAGTGGTTTCCTGAAAAACTGTATGTCATTCTAGCCAATTAGTCACTGTTTTTTCTTCCTCCTCAAGTTTCTGTGGTCACCTTTAACAATGGAAGGTGCTTGACCTGGTAGTTATTATAAAATACTAAATCAGATGATGAAATGAAAATAAGACAACAGCAGGTTGTCTTAAATGCATTAAAATCATTATTTATAACCTTTCAGAATTATATCAAATATTAAAGGGAGGGAAATAAATGTTTTTATTGATTTGCTTTAGCTGTGTTTTATTATTATTATTACTACTAATAATAATATATTATTATTATCCTGAATATTTAGTTAATCACTCTTAATAATAAATCTACATTATTGTGTAAAAAGACTTGGGTATAATTGCACAATATAGATTTGATGAGACCAAGGAACCTGCTTGTAATACGCCTCAAATATTTTAAAAGACTGAACTATGTTTTAAAATAAATGATAATAACTACAAACCATGTCAGCATTGGGAACAGTGTATGTAAATTCTTAGGTAAGGAAAAACTCTTAACAAACATTCACTAACTGCATTATCTTCTGAGAAAGTCATCTTAGTTTTAAATAAATCTTGTGTTCAAACATCATATATTTGGCTAAATCTAAATATCTCTTAGTTAAAAGCTGTAAAATACTTTCTAGCTACATTCCTGCAGCCTTGTATTTCAACATAAAGCTAACGTGCAGATACAAGTCTGTATGCCAATTCCTTTTTACTATTTCTGGAAAAGGTTCAAACAGATTTAGATTTATCAGATATACCAGATTTCTTAGATATACCAGATATTCCAGAATTGGCTTGTTTGATACATTTCTTTGGAAGAAACATTTGCTTCTAGATTGTGCTAAGGTATTTTCCAGGGTCCCAGACAATCTGAGCCAAAACTTCCATGGATATAAACTGGCACAATATCACTTGACTCAATGCCGATGTATACCAGCCAATGTCTGATTCTAATTTTTTACTCTAGACTTGATGTAACAGCATGCAGTATAACAGCATGAGTAACAGGTTCCCCATTAAGAACTAATTTCATTACTCTAAAATTTAACAACACATTTAAGATCATTCAGGTCAAATTTTGTGTCTGAAACAGTCTTCCTCATGAAAGAAGATACTTGGTTTAGGAGATCTAACCTAACCTAATAGAACCTGATGACAAAAAATAAAATTAAAATCTCCTTTAGGCAGGATAATGAGTCTAAAGTGCTGTATCAGTAGTCTTTTATGATGTATGAACTTCATTTTACCCTGAAAATTAAATCCATCATACCCATTATAAGACAACCATTATTAAACAATATTCGCTTCCATTTAAAAGAAAAAACAAATACTAACTTAGAATAGATGAATTATAAGCTCCTCACAGATATTTGTACTTTGCACAAACTAAGGAAATACATTCTTAGACCTCAGAAGAACAATGCCATCTGTGGCTGTACTTGCCACATGTGATTTGTCTTATGAAATATATGCAGCAAAGATGCTGGTGCTAAGGTGAAAGGCAATCTAGCCTTTCAGCAGTGCATGGCTCCTGTAGGCATAGAGTCAGCTAAAGTGGTGCCTTCCTCCTTGCTTCGGTACTCTGTCTTTATTTATACACAGGCCTACACGAGTTCTGTTGCTCCATAGCTAAAAACTCTGAGGAATGGTGACCCATTCACATCCTCCTTCCTTTGTGCTGAAGTCAAGACACAGGATTTTCAAGATCTGGGTTATCTACTGATTATCGCAATATAGAATGTCAGAAAAGAGATTATCTGCTTATTTGCACAATACAGAAGTCTGCTGCCATGAAATTACAGGCACTCTGGAGGAATCGCATTGCAGCGCAAGAATCTGTTGACCTCACAGAAGACTTAAACTGAAATGTACATCTTATTACCCTCTTGCTAGATTGATCGCATTCTGAATCTGAGCTACACTTAGCACCAGTTGTTTACTTGTAGAGTATTCTCCTATATCATGAGACATCTAATTTCAGTGTGTTGTCTTCTGAAGGCCATATCCTGTACCTGAATTTAGAAGTGTAGATCTGTATACAAGAGGAAAATCCCAACTTGCTAGGGTTTACTATAGAGACACCACAGGAATTGCTGTAAAAGTTCGGTGTCTGGTCTGTCTAAATTCTAATACTCTAATTTTGTGAATCAGAAAAAAAACATCAATGACAGAAAAAGCGATAAAAGAAATTAATAAATAAATAATTGGAATTTACTAATACATTAAGTTACAGAACATATTAATTAATTGAAAATATTTAGCATGCCAACAGCAATACTTCTGTTCTATTAGCCTGAGAGTACTCTAGTTTAAAAGATAATTACCTCTAGTAGACTAATATTAATATGGTGAATAAGTATACCACCAAGAAAATTATTTACGTTTTTAAGAAAGTTAAGCATCTGCACACAAACAATTTCTGCCCTACAGCAGGATGTTATTCTGTGTTTGAGAACACAGAGGGAAAAAAGCCTTTGCTCTTTCTCTTTGGAGACAGACAGGAGCATGTTTACTTTTAACAAATAGCCATACATATATGCTGCTGTCTTTTGGGAGCATTCAGTTGCTGGAAGAGTAAGACTTTTATTCCTTACAATAAACATCCTGCATGTGCCTCCCATGTGTGTGCAGTAAATAAAGGAGGAAGGAAGTCCTGAAAGACTTCCTATGTATTTACTTGTGAGCTCCCAGTGGAAAACCAAGGCAAAGGACACAATTCTCATAGAAACGGGCAAAGGTATCCACATTCCACAGTGCCAAGCAACCATCAAATCCAGAAGAAATTCCTGGTCCTCATTCTTGCCCTACTTCAGGCATCTGGGAATCATTGAAGTCTTGCAAATAATTTAGAATATTAGACCTCTGGTTACTGATTACCTTGCTAAGGTATATATTTCATCTATCCATCCTGATTTTCTTTTCACTTTGTCCCATATTGTGAGACAGGATATTAAAACAAGTTCTTCATATTTCTTTGACAGAGTGTAACAACATTTTCCAGGCAAAACATGTCACAATTTTCTCCAGAGTATTGTTATTTCTCTACAGCCATAAAAGCTGGCATACCATAAATGTCAATGGTGCTTAAAAGCCTGTCTTGGTGGAAAAAGGACTGTAGAAATAGTATGGATACTTTTGCAAGGAAAAAACAAACAAACAAACAAAAACTTCTCTAGAATAATTGTTCAATAAAATATGCCAAAATTTAATTAGGGTGTAGGATAAAAGTCTATCCTGCAACATGGGAAGAAACTTTGTTTTCTTTATGTTTTTATTATTTGTAATTAATGTACTCACCTCGAATTTTTACCAGTAGCCCTAATAATGCTTCATTATGTGTTATCCCTCTGTTTCTCCCTGTTTATATCATGCCATGTACCATTACAAAAAGGTAAATAATAGTGGCATTTGGGATATGTATGGGTTTCTAATAATATTTTCTTTGGCAAATTTTAGTTCAAATACAGATTTAGTGGCAATATCAAGTCAATCCCAATCTGTTTAAGGCAGGTATGCCTGTATCACAGAAACAATCAGGAAGGAACTGAAGGTGTTCTGCATGGAGGTGTGCAGCAGAACCCATCACAGCACCTGTTTTGTACCATATCTAAATACATGGTGTCTAATTTACAGTAACTACAAAAGGCAAAAATGTGGAAACTGGACCCCAATATCCACAGTTAAAGTGAAAAGATAAGCAGGAAATGCTTATTTTTAATCTAATGAAGTCACTAGTCAAATTCTGTTTATCACACCTTTTGCTTAGTGTAGTTGCTTATGCTCATCAGTGTAGAACTTGAACTCCTATATCTGTACCAGCTGAAAGCACGTAACCATGATGTAATGGAGGAGGGTGTACAAAGGAGGAAGATACATTGAGGAATTCACCATAAACAGAAAAAAAAAAGTTTATATATATATATATATGTATATATATACAGCAGTGAAAGCTCCAGTTACTAAGAATAGAAAATGTTTTCTTCAGCAGGACAATTTGGGCATTGACCAATTATTTTTCATTTTTTAGCTGCAGAAAACTTTTCAACATATTTCCATCTTGTTCAAGTGTACTAATAAATTCATGATACAACTCCTGATACTGCTTATCAACTTGTCTCGCATGGCAGTGTTTTTTAACTTGCAAAAATAAAATGTTTATCTTTTTGCCACACTCAAAGCAAGCAGCAGAACTGGAAGTAACTGTGAGAAGCAGCTGGCAAGAGGCCTGCAGTCAAGAAGGACTTTGGTTTGCAGTATTTTATTTTTCATTCCTATGCCTTTTTTCTACACTCTGATGCTAAAGATTGGTAATGAGTAACTACAGCATGAAGTACCAAAATAAAATAAAATAAAATAAAATAAAATAAAATAAAATAAAAATACAGGATCTAAAAATTATTATTTATTCTTCCCAGTTTTTGTAACACCTTAGTACCAAACACATAGATTAGGACTAGGAGATGCAGAATCACAGATTGGAAACCAAGTCCCTGTTCCCCCAAATATGTTCCATCTTACTGTTCTAACACTGCTGTATTCTGAGGTGTTAGTGTGAGATAATGAAGGTTTTTTAAATGTTTTGTAGATAGAACAGGAAAGTACATTTTTCAAGTTCTCTGTGGTACAGATAAAAGGTGAGAATATGTCCTTGGGATGTGTTTAAACGTGAATGCTATCTAATATTGTGCTGCACTGGAAATGTTAACTTTTAAAATAAGATAAAAATGCTGATAGAGGTATTTTTACATACTCAGCAGAATTTGGCATTCAATATACTGCTCTGCTCATGTTACCACCTAGTGAAATCAATTACAACTACAACTAAAAAGTTTGTCATGAAGGATCAGGGTTGTGGGCTGTTTTTCAATCCCATATAAACAGTGATAAAGGAAATTTTCTTAGGCAGTTAGGTGAGGTGAAGCTCTCTCTAGAGCAGCTCTCCATTTCTTGCTAGCTTGCAGGTCACAGCCAAGAAAAAGCCAACAAAGCCAGACCCTTCAAAAAGCAGTGATGGAAGAGCATGAGCCTCCACTGTGCACGTTTCCCAGCTCCTTTCCCTACCTGCCAGGCAAACCACGGTGCTGCGCAGCCCCTGTAAAGGCAGGCTTCTGGCTGCCAGCCCTCCACGCTAGATGCACACCTGCATCCAGGATGTGATGCGCTCAGTGTCCTGCTTTACAAGAAAATCAAGAGGCTTGAACTGGCTAATTGGTGTAATTTTTCCACTCATATACCACACTGAGATGTTAGCATGAGGTGCATTATCAGGAAATTGCAGCTGTGGTGCAGTCTTTACTTTCTGGCAGGAGTGTCTTGAAACAGTTACTTTTTTTTTTTTTTTTTTGACTTCCTAGAACTTTCTGTTTATTAACTGGATAGCATGCAAAGGAGGAGATAGGAATAAAGCTGGTACACGAAGATACTATGTTTAAGGCTAGAACTGACTTGTGTTGGCCCACTATTCCAGATTAAACTGCATTCTGAAATGAGTTTGTGGCTGTAACTGTTCCCTCTGATCAGTGAAGCGCATGCAACTGCAGCTCGCCTTGCTTAGGTGCCTTGTGGAGCTGCCTGGGAGTGGCTCGAGGACAAATCAGAGCACAGACCTGGACCCAGGACCTCCTGAATTTTGAACATTCATGTCCTAGTGCTCAGGCTGGAAACAAAACTCCATGATTTCCATTCTGATATGTTCTAAGTAGGGTTTTATTTTCCTTTTTGATTTTAGATGTATCCAGAGTTTTGCAATAATATTATAAGATTCTAGTACAAATTAGAGTGATTTTTATCAGATAAGATGATTTAATGCAAATTATCAAGATATTAACTATTTGCATATGAATCTAGATCGTATCACAGAGTCCATGTTTTATTCAAGCTACAATCTAAAAATCTTCTGGACACATTCAATTCTCCTTAATGCCAACTCCATGGCAATGGATAATTTTGTTATGGATTAGTTCAGAACTCCAAAAAAGACTAGCACAGATTCCTTGGCTTTATATATGAATACTGCTACAAAATTAACCTGCTGCAATCTAGTTAGATATGTATGCTGTGCTCACCATTGAGGTATCTGGAAGCCTCAGACAGTAGTCATAGCAAGGCTGCAGATTTCTCTTTCAAAGGAATATACAAAATCCAATTTGTCATTGGAAAGGTAAAGGAATTTTTTAAGTAGCTTTTTAAACAAACAAAGAACCAAACGAAACACAGTAACCATTTTGGCAAAAAATTCTAGTAGATTATTTATCAGGTAATAGCACCTGTCAAGTCCAACTACTGGATAAATTAATCATCTCCAGGTACTTCAGTTTCCATTTTAATTGCTTAAGTGTAAAATAGGTCATATTATATTGATGAAAACATGATTATGAAATGTGTGATTTCTTTTAATGACCTTTATTAACTTACAATGATTGCTTGTATTTCTGCACTATATACATGTTGGCAAATCTTCCTCCAGCTATAATTAAGGTTGTCAGCACTGTACTCCATAACTTACATTTGCACTTGTTTATAACACAACCATAAAAATCCACTTCAGTCAGAATGCTGGCACTGGTGGTGTAAATCTGGGACTAAAAATGTTTATATGCATTTAAAACTTAAGGAAAATGAAAACAAACCCATTTACACATTTAATCAGACATCGATGGTAAAAAATTAACAAAGTTAGAAACATTTTAGTGTGATTGAGAAATGTGGTAGTGATCATTTATTAATGGAGTGTATTTTTGCAAGCATTTCTGCTCCCATAGTTAACCACTTAAAGGAAAGATAAATTGCAGACTCACATTGAACCTAGTCGGCTACCCTAACCCTTACTTCTGGACGCATTCTCATCCCCTGCTTGGAAAACTAGCTGGATCTTTCTATAGGCTTACTTACAGCATCTGTGCAGTGTTTTATCTCTTGCAGTTGACTTGCTGCTCCGTTTGCTGTAGTTCTTAGCTTTCCTACATCTTTCTCCAACACGGTGTGAAACTACATGAAATATCTGAGCTTTTCTGAGTGGCTGTTTTGTGACACGGGTACAGCCCTGCTTCCTGTGTTAAAACTCTGCTTTGATTACCTGTGAAGCCACATGCCCTTCAGGTAGCAGTACAGGGTGCTGCACTTGTATCCTATTCCTTCAGTACTTACTGAAGCAGAACTGATACTACCATAATTCAGTGAGAAACCGGACCTAATGAATCCAAAGTCCAATAACATAATAAATATTTTGAAAATGGATGAGCTCAGTGCTGTATTCTGAATACCAAAGAATCGGTACACATAACACTTGACATACTGTTCAAAACCTGAGATAATAATGGGCTGCTTCAATAAATAAATGAGATGATTGCTTTACTTCATTTAGGCTCTCCATTTAATAATGGTATGTCTTTTTCTGCTTTTTTTGTTTATCTCATGAGGCTGTTGGTAATCACAAAAACTATATATATAATTAAAAACTAAAACGCTGGTAATGCTCTTGCATTCTGTGAAAGAAAGTATTCTTGTATTACTCACTTCTTGGCACATAACAAACATTTAATATCTTTTCCACTGTGGAAGTTCTAGCTGAAAAATATTACCTACTTAATACTGTTCTAGCTTTCAGAGCAACACTATGAAGCTGTTAGTTCATGTTAAATGACTCTTGGTCCTATAACTCAAAGAAATCAAAATCCCTAAGAAGAGTCTAATGGAAATGTTCGTTTTGCTCATATTTGAAAAACAAAACAAACAAACAAAAAAAAAAACGGTAAAACTATCATTTACAAAATATTTCATATCAAAACCTATCCTTAGCATATTCAGTGACAAAGTGCTGTTAGCTGCAGTAGACATTTCTGCAGATGAGTTTTGCAGTCCTTCCTCTGGGGCTGTATCAGACCCTGAGCTTTTTGTAACATGCTATTTCAAAACAAAATAAGTTAAATACATAAAATAAATAAAATAATATGAAACAATATTTGAATTTGACATTTTAAGAATATATCACAAACCATGTGCTTGGTTAATTATTTTCTAATGATTATTATCCAGTGATTAAAAACATTTTCAAAATGGCAATCGTATGTCAGAGGATTCCTATTAGATATAAAAGGGGCTGCAATATAGTGTTGCCAATTTTTATTCCCTTCATTTAATTTATCCTCAGGATTTCTAGATCTAAAGAATTTTTGTGTGACAGCACTGTTATATGACAAACACATTTTACATATGTACAGAACAAATTTCAGGGAGAAATCTTATTTTTGCTATGGCCTAAAGTCTTTGTAAATAGGTGTGCATGTAAGAATCAGCTGTTCAGGTCTACGGGCTATATCTCCAAGAGATTTTACAAAAGATGGCTTATGTTAAAAAACAAACAAACAAAAAACAAAAACATTTTCTGATATTCTTGAAAGATTACAGGTAGTAAAAGAATGTAATGTAGCACATTACAAAATACAAAAACAGATCAGTTTTAATGCTCAAAACTGTCACAGTGTTCTTTACATACTATTGTCACAAGCATAGACCCCAAAAGATCTTAAAAATGTAATTAAAATTCCAGTCTGTTCACATTAACAGTGTCTTCTATATAAAGGTGATAACATTTATAGCTCTAGGTGTGGTCCCTTCACAGATCTTTAATACCACAGAACTCTACAGAATCTGTGCAGCCTCCCATATTTTGAACACATCTTCAATTAGCTGCTGAGTCTTTAGGTAGGAGCATTATGTGGAAATAAAGTTTGCTGAACAAAAAACTCTACTAATAACATTAATCATTGAATTATTCTAATACTTTGTAAGTGATTTTTATCATTTTAAAGGCTGTATAATCCTGAAGCCAGGCTGTGTTACAGCACCTTTCATTCACATCAGAAGGCACTAGGAATCATCTTGTGATCAACAGCCCAAACAAAAACACTGAAGTATTGATACAAACATTTAGAGTTAATACAATGACTAGTTTTTCTTCTGCTTTCTGCCTCTACATATACTTGAAATGCTGTTCCTTGCTGAAATGTTGTAAGCTGAAATGTGACCTGTGGGTATACTATTGTGCAACACAGTTCATTCAGTCCTTCTAGAAAGTGATTTTCTTGTTATTGTGGTATTTATCTGGGCATCAAAAGTTTTGGGTTCCAGTCATAACAGTAAGCTTCCTTTGTGACCCGTAGGACATGACTTAACCTGTAAAATTTTCCTGCCTGAAAAATTAGAAACACTCCTTTAGGAGAAAGATGAGAATTTCCTTGGGGATAAAACGTTAGTATAAAATGGGGGGTAGCGTGTGAATCTCCTGGCTAGTTTCTTTCCTATGTCACCAAGGATTTTGAAGGCTATTTGAAGATAGTTGACCCTGTCAGAGGGGCAAAGTTTCATGGTATATTTATTATTTCTTTTAAGCTAGGTAGTGCAACAGTGCATTTTACATAGACCAGCTCCGTGTGTCCTACATACAGCTACTGAAACAGCTACTGGCACTACACATGTCAAATGATGATATATTGCGCTGTGATACCCAGACAAAAACAAACAATGTTTACATTTAGGTGTTCTGCCTTTTCCTGCAAAAAGCTGTGGAAAACTTCAGAATTTGGGTAACCTGCCACCTAGCAAGAAAAAACTGTGCCTGGGAAATTGAGCGTGGGCACTGTAGTCCTGAATGTTCCCTACCCAGAGGGGAAGGGAGAGGAGCCGGACAGTACCCAGGGGACTCTGCTGACTCCTTCTTGAAAAGGCCCAGCAAGGGCCATGCCCACACAAAAACCCTTTGATTGGAAAAGCACAGAGTAGCTGAGAGCCCACTGTGTCTTTCACAGAATCACAGAATTTCTAGGTTGGAAGAGACCTCAAGATCATTGAGTCCAACCTCTAACCTAACACTAACAGTCCCCGCTAAACCATATCCCTAAGCTCTACATCTAAACGTCTTTTGAAGACTTCCAGGGATGGTGACTCCACCACTTCCCTGGGCAGCCTGTTCCAGTGCCTAACAACCCTTTCAGTAAAGAAATTCTTCCTAACATCTAACCTAAAACTCCCCTGGCGCAACTTTAGCCCATTTCCCCTCGTCCTGTCACCAGGCACGTGGGAGAACAGGCCAACGCCCACCTCTCTACAGCCTCCTTTAAGGTATCTGTAGAGAGCGATAAGGTCGCCCCTGAGCCTCCTCTTCTCCAGGCTGAACAAGCCCAGCTCCTTCAGCCGCTCCTCGTAGGACTTGTTTTCCAGGCCCCTCACCAGCTTTGTCGCCCTTCTTTGGACCTAACTTTCATCTCAATTTTCTTTTTTGGGGGACTGTATGAAGATATATTGTGTGTGTGCATTTAATTCAAATAAAAACATTGGGCAGATCTTTCATTTGATACATAACCTGCCGTATGCTCTTAGAAGCAGTTAACATTCTAAGTGAGGTCCACTTTAACAAAGTCATTCAAATTAGCTGCAAAATGAGTCAGACTTTCAGAGACATACACACTGAATTGTTACATTAAAAACAAGTTAATCATACCAATAGAGTGAAACACTCACCTTATGCCAATATATATTCCTTTTCCTAAGTACCATGCAGTTATCAGCATGTCCCTTGGATTTATGACTTATGACGTTTGTTTATCAACAGGTGGTTGCATATCTTGCTATTTATATTTTAAGCAACAGTAAACACAACTAAAAATAAGATAAACAAAATAAACTCTGTGGCTTTTTTAAAGTGCTTTTAGAGAAAAGATGTACTTATAAGCTAGGTCTTCAAGTAGTTCACACCAGGCCCAGAAACACAGAAGAATACTGCAAGAGCAATAAGGATTTTTAGGGGCATTATGATAGTGTAATGGAAACACATCTGCCCCCAAAAGTCCCTCATTTTCCCTGCGGTAAAGAGCCATGCAGGAAGTGGTGAATGCTGTGGAATATCAAGAATGAAACTATAAAGAAAACTTTTTTTGAGTTAGAGCACTTTTCCAACAATACTTCAGGATTTCATAATTTCCTGTGAGTCCAGTCTGTAGGAAAACTGCAGTTTTCCAAGCAGTTCCTAGCTCATATGTTTTGGCTGTATTACATGGTTCTGTCAATCCATCAGAGTGAATTGTGAAGCCCCTCTCTTAGAAATACTGTTAGTACTGGGAAGCCACAACATTATGCGGAAAGCACAGACAGTCCAGGGCAATTTTTGTTCCTTTGCCTACCAAAAAAGTACAAAATAAAGCAGGATAATCATCATTAGCAGTTGACCTGCATCTCTTGTTTTTAAAGATTTACGTCAGTGACAGTCCAAAGTTAAGTTTATGGGAAAAACTAATACATAATAAAATCCTACGGCATTGTTATGTTTCATTTTAAAGGATTTCAAAAAAATAACCGTGTGGGCGGTTTTCCATACATAAAGACTGCTCAGAGCACAAATGCAAAGAGGAATGCCACTTTAGTAAAGACTGAGTATTCCATATTTATAAACTCTAAAGCAAAACAGTTAGTGCACTTGAGCTGTTAGTTATGCCTATCCAATTGACATGCCTAAAGAAAAGTTACCCTTTTCAAGTAATCCACACTAATACCACCTAACGGGCATATTCTTCAATGGATTCCTGTAGCATAACATAAAAAATATATTATTGAAAAAACAATGATCAATTCCTCATATATTATTTAATATGTTGTTCTTTGTAATGCATTTGCTCTTTGTTTTCTCCTGTTTCAGTGCAGCAAGTGAACCCTGTTCTTTCCTCAGGTTCCAGAAATTTTATTGTGATCTCAATTGTTTTTTGTTGTTGTTGTTGTCGATGCAGCTCCAGCGATTTCAGTGGAGATATTGACTTCCACCAGCACCCCGGCACCTCCTGCCAGAGGTGTGTGCAGCTTGTGTTATTTGAGACAGACCTTTTATTACAAAAGAAAGCTTTTATGCAAACAGCAGCAACAGCAAAGCAAAAATCTAGATTCATATGACTTTAAGTCAGATGTCTTCAACAATATTAATAGATAGGAAATAGAAATACTCCTTTGGTAAAATTATTGCATTCCATTATTTTTCTGACCCTTTTGGGCCAATGCTGGAACATCCTGAAAGGTTTTTTCTTATCCTTTCAACAAACAAACGAACAAACAAACAAAAAAACGCATTCGTATGTGTCTTGTAGATGACAGAACACATTTTGTCTTACTTTTTTTTTCTTGTTTTCTTTTATTTTTATCTTTCTTGTTTTATTTTAATTCTCCTGATCTACAAAACAAAAGAAAAACTATTACTTTCAAAAGTTGATGTCTAGCCCCTGTGTTATGTCACTTCATATAAAAATCCATAAATCCCTTAAAAGGATTTGGACTGTCTGACTGAAGCTGAGCTACTTAAAATAGCAAAAGTGCATCAATATTACATTACGCTGGGGAATTGCAGCCTCTCCCATTAACAGCTAAATTAAAATATTACAGAAGTATTAACAGAAAAGCTGGAAATAGCTTTGCTTAAAGTTATCAATGTGTATCTGCAAGGTAAAAAATGCACAACCTGAGTTGGCACCTATGCGTTCACAGGTCACCCACATAAACGTCACCCTTCCTCTGAAGCCTTGTAAGCAGAAACTATTTGGGTGTTGTGACAACAGGCAAAGAAAGCTGAATCTTTGTTTCTTTTTTCCATGTTTGTGCCTTAACAAATTCCCTAATGTTGACAGAGACAAGCATATGACATTTCAATGAGGTCTGTGTAATTATTAACTGATTGCACTGTGGACAGGGCAAGTGTTTGAATTCATTAAAGTCACTGATTTCACCAGGAGGTTTGTATTGTCAAGCTGCATGGTCTGAAGTGTCTTTATGCATGTAATGTAACCACTTTTCTACCACTTCTTCCACTACGGGTGTAGCTTCCAAGTCATAGCAATATTTTTTTTTTCCTTCCTAACCTGCTAAATATGATTTTTAAGGCAAATAAGGAAGACTTTGGGGATGACACCTTTAAAAGATATGTTTTAAATATGTGTTCACATTGATTTTCTGTGTGGCATCAGGCACAGCACTGCTGATGTACAATGTTATAATTGGGAGGGAAAAACAAGGAATAATGTAAGACTCGCATCTCAGACATCTGCGTTCTTGCCCTGGAAAAACTATGGATAACGTCACAGGAAGGGACAGCTGATCTTGTAGCCTTTAGTAAGGCAAAATTTTAAGTTGTTGCAGGTCATGAGTTTCCAACCTCAGGGTCATTATCGTCCTCTCCTTTTCAATGCATGTGTCAGAGAGGAGTCATGAAATTTTTCTGTTGTAACACAAGATCAGGAAATGTCAAAGGCTGAGGCCCTGCTTTCAGAAGACTCAGACCACAGAGCAATCCCCAAAATGATGCCAGCAGGTTCTGGTGGAGATCTTGATCTCACTACTTTTGGTAAAACGTGTCCACTGGTTTCAAAAGTAAACAGATCAGGCCACTTGATAATCCTCTGCTGATTCAGTATTTGTAAGCTGTTTTATAAGCTTTAAGTTTTGCTTTAAATACTGAAAAGTCATTCTAAAAATGTATATTTAAAATTATTTTAATCAGAAAACATAGCTAGTAGGGTTTTCAATTTTATAAATGAGGAATGCAATACATAATTAATCTTTCAAAGTATTTTTTCAATAATTCATGACAGTTTTTATCTTGAGGAAAATTAATTTTGACTCCAAACATACTTTCCCCACCCCCCCCCCCCCCCATTTCAAATAAACCGATCCCAGGCATTAATTATTAATGCTCTGGGTGTGCAGTGCACTCCAGGAGTCACATCTCTGAGGCTGCCACCCAATCCTGCAAGCAAACTTTGTGGGAAAACCCAGCGTGATGGAAAGAGATCACACTCTTACAGCCTAGGTGTGTAGGGGATCAGTCACTATTTTGTCCAATCATCATTAATATTTGGTTAACACACATAAGGTGAACATACATTTAAAGCTTGAGAGATATGTGTGGCATCCATCTGAGCAGAAAACAGTCCATTGAGACAGAAACAGGAACTCTTCCTATAGCCTTAGTAATGGGAAAGAATGTAACTAAAATTTTTGGATGAGAAAGGCCTGCAGAACTATAACCACGTTCTTAAACAGTGCTTAATAGTCAGTTAAATAGTTAATTCCATGTCTATATTAATTGTGCTCAACTGAATACCTGTGAATTTTATGTATCATCAATAAAGAATCAAAGAGAACCTGTCTGAAAGGATTTTTAAACACAGCTGGTTAATGGGGTGTATAGCACCTCTTACTGAAGATAGCTGCACAAAATTACATGTTCCAATTTAAGAGCTTTAAAGAAAAAGCTCACAAGTAGCAGAGCAGAGTATTCTCAGAAGACTAGCGAAGAGGCCATAGGAGTCAAACCAGTCCAAATCTGACAGCTTGTAGTACTGGCTATATCTGTAGTGTATTCACAAACTAAGTACTAAAATTAAAGAAAAAAAAAAAAAAAGATATTTCTACAGTTAAATTCATAGCTCAATTGGTTCCTGAAAATTTAACCTTCTCATAAATGCTGCTTTTGAGCTGCATTATTTCATGCAGAATAGTGGCTAAAAGGCATGTTAGCAGCACAATTCTGACCTAAGCTCTCCCAAGGTAGATCTCACTTTTAAACAAGTGAGTAATTTGTTGCACTGAGGTTTTGGTATGTCCTATTTCATATGTATAGTGATTATATAGCTATAAATTGTAAAAGGCCAGAATTCCATAGAAAAATACTGATAATTCAGTACAATATCCATTTGCCTGTGTACACAGATCCTGCATACAGTCATGTGAGATAGCACATACCAACAAATTTTTTAGCAGAGCACTGCTGTGGAACTCCAGCTGAATTTCCAGGCCTTTTTGAAGTAATCGAATTGAATCAGGTTTGAGTAGATCAGCGCTTAAAATGAATCCGACCGCAAGCATAACACGCATACGATGTCTAGATACTCATGTGTAACTTAAGTAGGTGATTAGCTAGTATAAATTGTAAAAGCTATTACAGGCACATTTACACCAACCAAGATGATGCTCCTGTGTGTGCTTGCTCTGTATATGAGCCATTATACTCTCTCACACAATATCACTTAACATGTGTTTCATTCTGTCTTAAATATATGTACGTTATATTTGGAACCTCAAGAAAGCTCAGCTTACCTATAAATGGTAAACATCTATTGGAATCCCATAAAAAAGTAAAACTACATTATTTAGAAGTAAACACTATTCTGAGATTCTTCAGGCTATCGATAGCAAAAAATAAAGAGTAGTGTGGAATTGAACAGCTTTACCAAGCTCACACTTACTCATAAAAATATATTGCACAACTACTCTCAGCACAGCAATTAGTAATCTTTATATCGATTTATAGATACAGACCATGCACATGTCAGCACATGGGCACACAAGTAAAAAACAAGCAAAAACAAAAATGAAAAAAAAAAAAAAGCCAGTTGAAGAGAGGCATCAAAACTGCAACCTTTTGTAAGCAGAAGACCCGAGGAGGGGACTGACACCATGCATGTTCCCAAGGACTGTATGTTGGTTTCAAGGTTTAAGGTACCTGTCTTTCCTAGGAAAGTCTTCTTTTTTCTCCCAATTTACTTACGTCAAATAATCACCCTTTGAAACATAACTTTTTCTTTGCCTTTGCTGGGTATTTAAGGAAAAAAAAAAAAAAAAAAAAAAGTTTTACAGGCTACAACAACACTTAGAAAACTATTTCTCTTTAACTTTGGGGAATGCTAGTATTTTCTGTTCACTTCTTACTGCTGATGTCACCGGTAAAGTTAGGATATTGCTACTTATTTAAAGCGTGCAGTAGTGAGTAGCTTTCTGAGCACAGCTGTAGTTTAGTGCTAAAGTTAGTATCCGCTGTAAGAGCCATAATGCACTGGTTTCTTTTGCAGAAAAAAGTGACCACCAAAAGCGGGACTTTGTGGGCCAGTTGGATAAAACATAAGCTCATCTTGCCCCCAAAACCCCGACTCTGGAACCACAACCTTCAGAGATTCAATTCGTAAGCAAAGTATTTTTGTAAGATATGCCCAATCAACTGAGGGGATCAGTGCTTACAAAGGAGCTGATTTTTGGACTGATAAAAGAGGACGTTGTAGCCAAGTCATGGTATACACTCCTTCAACTAACTGGACAGCAGAAGTTGCTAGCAGTTATTATTTGCTGTTATTCCCATTTTATGATTTGTTTGTTTAGCTAAGCAGCACCTTCTGCAAGTGGCTACAAAATGACACAGAACTCACCCAGAATAACATAGGGATTTAATAGTCCCAACACTCAAAGTATCTATTAAGATCTTTTCAAAGTATCAACTCGTTTGTCTGTTCCTTGGTATTTCAAAGTAAAGTTGAAACATTATAGAGATGTGTGACATTATTCTATCTTCGCTATCTGCATAGCACACTACTGTACTTTCGCTTTACCCGAAATGGGTCACTTCCTACTGACGATGCCAGCTTAGAGTATTCAGCTGGGTGCCCAAATCTGACTATCCCCAGCTTTAAGAACTTTTTATTTAAAAAAAAAAAAAAGAAAAAAGAAAAAAGAAAAAAAGAAAAGAAAAGCAGAGATCTGCAGCCTAAAGGAACACACAGCTAAATCCTTCCTTTACAATCCCTACCGAACTTCTAAATAAACCCAAGTTTTACTCATTATAAACCCACTTGGAGACAGGTAAATGCTGTCAGTCACGTCAAAAACCAATCGCCGCGCTTGAACAACAACAACAAAAAAACACTGTTACATTTGTGCTGCTTTCGGTAATCCCGATGAACGCCGTCCGTCCCTGCCGACCCTGCGTGCTCGGAAACACCTCCTGAGGGAACGAGGCAGCGCTGGCGGGCGGGAGAGGGAACGGGAGAAGCAGAAGGAGGAGAAGGCGAAGGAACAGCCCGGCTTAGTCCCGGCCGCGCTCCCGCCGCTGCCCTGAGGCGGGGCCGCGCCGCGCGGGCTGCAGCCTCCCCTCAGGCCGGGCACGGGGCCGCCGGCACCTGTAGGTGTGGCGGGTCCCGGCGGCCCCCCGGCGGCCCGGGGCAGGTAGGCTGCAACCCCCAGCGGCCGCCCAGGTGGCGGGCAGCGGCCCCAGGCCGGCGGCAGGGCGCGGCCCCGGCGGCTCGGCCCCACCTGAGTCCTGAGGGGAGAGCGGGGCCCCGCGGGAGAAGTGCGCATCTTACCGCGGGTCTCGGGGGAGCGGGCGGCCCCGGCCCCGGCCCGGCGGGGTGCCGAGCTCGGCAGGGAGGCAGTAGCCCTTCGGTCGGCGGCCGGCTTCTTCCGTTGGCAAAATCCTGACTCATTACATAAAAAAGATCGCCTCTGCCAGGCGCCCAGAAACATTTCTTCATCACGGTCACGCCACGAGCTAAACAAGAGGCCACAGCGAGGGGAGGGGGAGAAACAGACGGGGAAAAAAAAATAATAAAAAAATCCAGAAAGTGAGGGTTGCGGGGGTGGGGGGGATTTTTTTTTTTTTTTCCCTTAAGCACTTCTTTCTTTGAAAAAAAGAATAAAAGTGCAGGGGAAAAAAAAAAAAAAAAAAGGCAGACCAAAGGAATAAGTGCAGATGTTCACACCTGGCTGCCACAAAGACACCTCTCCCCTTCCCTTCCTCCCGTGCTCGCTCCTGCAGCCCTGCCACAAAGGTGAGCAGCCAAGGGCTCCCCAAATCTGCCGGGCCCGGGCTCCTGAGCTGCGGTGGTGGGGCCAGAAAATTGTCTTTTTTTTTTTTTTTTTTCCTAGAAACTACCTCCAAATATAGTAAGAGGGAAGGGGCATTCCTAGAAATTCGGGAGACGTCAGAAAGGGAAGATTTGTGAAATTCAGCTTTGCTTCCTGCAGAGGGCTTCCAGCACAGGGAGAAAAAAATCAAGTGAGCAATAAAGTGCTTTTCATGATTCTCTGATCAGATAATGCTAAATAAAAGAATGGTTATCAGTTAACTTATATTTCTGCAATAAGATCTAGGAGCTTTATATGGGAAGAAAGCTAATCAGTAACCCCCTTTCCTCATTTTTGACCAATGTTTATAGATGTCTATTTCCTGCATTTACTTTCCTTCCTTTCCCCATGTCAGCCCTGTGCACACAGCAAATAAAAGAAACATGGGTATGAGTGAAAAACGGGCCAAATAGTAATAACACCTCCATGTGCCCCAGGAACACTAATTAATGCTCCCGTGTTATTTTAAACAGGCTTTGTGGGTTACATCTTTCAAGCTACACCAGTGTGAATAATTCATGTGATTGCAGTAGATGTGTATGATATCCCTGATCACATGAACAAGAATTTTGTAGGCTGGCTTTTATTTACAGGCCCTGATACCAAGAACAGCTGAGCACTGTCAGTCCCCATGGCCTTACTGTTGGCTTAGTCTGTTAATTAATTCTGCTTAACAATTCACAGGATTGGGCCAAGAGTGGCAATGTGGATGTGTACTTGCAGTGGACCTGCATACTGTGCACCAGCCTCTGTTATTCTTTGTATATCTCCTAAAGCTCTGTATTTGCTTTCTGCTTGAGCCTAACACCCAGTCCTTATTTAGTCCTATCAATCATTTCAATAAAAATCAATTTCTTACATTTCATAGGAAGCAGAAATGTAATTAAGGTTTGCAAAGCACTAACACAAAAAATTCATTATATGCTATTAATTCTATAAAGATGACAATGCATTTCTAATAAAGCATTATTTATTCAGCAACCTTTATAGAAAAGGTTGCTATATAAAACACAATAGCCAGCTTTTGGGGAAAGATAATGGATTTCAATGTGCGCACCTCTTGCAGGTTATTTGAATTCCTGTAATGAAATCTCCCTTAGCCACACAAAATGCTTGGTTTTGTTCCTTGAATTTCATTATGACTGGCAAAGTCTTCTCTGCCTCCAAATCAGAAGCAATAAGACCACCTGAGTTTGGCTTTACATCTTTATTTTATAAAAAAAATTAATCAAAACTCGGTGATGGACACCTTGTCCATCTGCAGTTTTGAAGGGGAATTAGCAGATGTCACCCAGCAGTCCTAAATGCGCTTTGACTCTCGAGGATGTTTTACCCAGTTCCCCAGCGCTCCCTGAAAAACCGCATGAAAACCCAGCCCCAGTGAGCAGAGACATACCCATGGTGCTTAGGTAGCAGTAAGGCTGGGGTTGAGGTAGATTTATTGGAAGTAATCTCTTGGAATTCAAACCAGCTCCAGTTAATTGCAAAAAGGCCTTTTTAAGCTGGCAGGCTTATTTGTGGCATGCCGCTCTCCTCCTCCAGTCACTCTCATTTCCTGAGTGAAAAGTGAATGGCAGCTTCAAGCTCTGGATCTTTGATCATTGAAAGAAATGGATGTGCTGTCCTCTGTTGGTCATACTGGTTGTCATGAGTAAATTCAATTAACTCAGGCAGCACGAGACTGTTAAAAGAACACAGGTGATGAAATGACACTGAATTTGCTTTGCCTTCTATGTTCACCGATGAGACTGAGAATGCCAATTTGGGTGGTTGACACCCATGCCACAGTGTGACAGGATGCACACATAATGCCACTCCCCACTCTGCTGCTGGCAGTGTCCTTCTGCGAGTTGCACTGCGTGGAAACATTGCTCTGCTCCCTGTTGGTTCACCACAAGCCCAGAGGAATGAGCAGAGGCCAACCGTGCAATTGGAGGACCCACAAACCTGGGTCCCCAGCCCCACCAAAAGGATAACATTGCTTCAGCGTGGCATGGCTTGTCATCACTGCTATGCTTCCTAGATTAACACACCTCCTCATCCTGCCTGGACACTAAGAACACCATTTCTGAGTGAATCCAGGGGTATCTTTAGGATTTTTTAAATTGGGGAGTTTATTAATGTTAGAAACACTACAGATCAATCTTGAAACGGAGGTGATGTCGTCAGTGAACTTGCAGTACAGGGTACAACAAAAGCCACAGATATTGAAGGGAAGCTCATCTTGACATGATGTAACCCCTAGGTTCTATACAGGTGCCCTGTAGTGCAGAACCACAGGCCTCAAGCCGTTGTGCTGCAGAGATGCAGCTGCAGCTCTTGTGGTACCTGGTTTAGTCTCATAAATGTATTTAAAGAAACAAGCAAGTATTGTGTGTGTGGCTCTGCTCTCGGCTTATCCCAGAGGCTGCAGTAACACAAAACAGCATTTATCAGATATGCGTTTTGTCCTTGAGTTTGATTTTCCTGTCTGGATTTGAAAACCCTCCATGAGAGCAGCTTCAGGGACACTCCCTGTCCTTCACATCCATGAGCAGAAATATCTGAGAAAACAGAAACTGATTTAGAACATTCTGGGTTGTAATTTTGCATGTTCTGTGTGCTGGAAGTGTCACTGCTGAAAATTAATAATTTACATTTTTCTTTTGTCCAGGGAGCCTGGGCAGTGTTGTCATTGGTTGCACATGTAGGAAGAGTTCAAAACCAAGCTGGAAGGTGTGCATGAGGATTTCATATTTGTGGATGCTTCATCACGTGAGGCCCCATTTGCTTGTGGGCTCACGAATATTGGCAGTAAGCTAAGTGTAAAAATTTTAAATTTTAATTACATGCAATGAATGTAGTCTGATTGTTTTCTTAACAATAAGCCCACACAAAGAAGCCTGAGATGCAATGAATGTTACCACTATTATTTAAATCAAAATGCAACCTGAAGTATGATTTTGACCTATGAACAGAATTCACCAAGTGTAAAAGATTCCACAAAATCTCATGTAAATAGTTATCAAAACACCTGTGTTCGTCCATAACTGTACACTTTTAATTCCACACAACAATGCTGCAGAATACATGAGGAAATAAACCCAACCCCCCAAAAACCTTGTCACCCATGCTCAGCGGCATTTAGTGTTCTTGGCTAACGCCAGACGTAGCTGGTCGCCTCAAGGGGGGCTCCTGCCTTTCTACCGGCGGCAGGCGATCCCCGGCCTTCCAGGGCGCTTCATTCATTGTCGGGGCAGCGGCGGTTCCTCTGTGCTTCGCCCGCACCCCCTGCAGCTCACTCGGCTCGGGCCATTTTGTGTCTGGGGACGGGGGCTCCGCGCCGCCTCCAAAAAGCGTCGGAAGGCGAAATCTCCCCTCCAGGGCGCGCAAACACGCCGAGGCACGGACGGGGTTCGAACCCGTGATCTTCGGTTTACGAGACCGACGCCTTACCACTTGGCCACCGCGCCTGCGTTGAAAAGGCCGCCTGACGCCTTTCTATCGCTGGCGCCGCTCCCGTGGCTGTGTGCGGATACTCGGTGACCGTTGAGCGTCGCACGAGGGAGTGCGCGCGACCGGGCCCCTCAGGCGCCGTGAGGGAACGGCCGGGGGCTGCGGGACCTGAGGGGGTGTGAGGGGACCTGAGAGGGCTCCTGGGACGGCCGCACCTGCCGGGGCCGTGCTGCAACCGTTGTTTTTGTTTTGTTTTGTTTTGTTTTGATTGTTTTTTATTTCCCTCTGCCGGGAGATGGCAATCTTACATTCGAAGCCAGTAGTCGTCCTCGGCCTGAATAAAGGAGCTTGGAGAGGAGGAAGAAAAAGCGGGAGTAAAACATTCCCCACCGAGAAAATAAGCATAAATGCGAGCATTAGTATAATTACACGGTAAACAGTGAATTAAGTGCACTTTGTAGAAATACAGTTTAGGTGCCTGGTGTGGGAATAGAAATGTTGTTTTTGCAGAGTTACATTGTTTAGAAGGAGGGAATGTGGTACTGAGATATGCTTACAGTGATAAGAAAGTTTAGCAGGCGACCTTGTAAAATGCAGACAACCAGACTCCTTAGGACAATTAGGTGAAAATCACGGTGTCAAGTCAGATAAGTGAAGAAACATTACCACTTCCAGCAGTAAAAATGTCAAAAGAAATTTGAAATTTAACAGGCCAGCAACTGAAGGCCATGCATTGTTTGTGAAGCATCAGATAGATTGTGAACCTGGATTACCCACTCAGTGGGGAAACAGGGGAGGGTCCTGCCATCAAAAGGTATATAAACTGTGTTTTGGAACTAGTAGATGCGCTCTCTCCTGCTTGTGGGGCGCCCGCCATTGCAATCGCGAATAAATTACTACTTCACTGAGATCCTCACCTGAGCCTAAGTTATTGGCTACGGAGTGTTTCTCACACTGGTGCTTCTACAGTGTAAAAATGTAGTGTGCAATGCAGAAAAGATGCATCTGTTCCTCAGTGGATGTTTTTCTAACTCCTGGATCTGCATTGGGTATTCCTAGTGGGACACAAAGCTTTCAGTTTTCTCCTACTGTTCATTGTGGAAAATCTTTTGAACTCCCTACAAAGCCTTTGCAGGGCAGCCAGGGAGTGTTGGTCCTTTCTGAATGAAAGGAGCTTTGTTTGCTGTCCTGGGGGGTCGGTTCCAGCCACTGTTGGTCATCCCTGTCTGGGTGAAAGATGTGTGTAAATCTGCTCGAGGGTAGGAAAGCTCTGCAGGAGGATCTGGATAGGCCGCACCAATGGGCTGAGCTCAACTGCATGAAGTTCAACAAGGCCAAGTGCCGGGTCCTGCACCTGGGGCGCAATAACCCCAAGCAGAGCTACAGGCTGGGAGATGAGTGGTTGGAGAGCTGCCAGGCAGAGAAGGACCTGGGAGTGATGGTGAACAGTCGACTGAATATGAGCCAGCAGTGTGCTCAGGTGGCCAAGAAGGCCAACAGCATCCTGGCTTGTATCAGAAACAGTGTGGCCAGCAGGGCTAGGGAAGTGATTGTCCCCCTGTACTCGGCGCTGGTGAGGCTACACCCTGAGTACTGTGTTCAGTTTTGGGCCCCTCGCTACAAGAAGGACATGGAGGTGCTCGAGCGAGTCCAGAGAAGGGCGACGAAGCTGGTGAGGGGCCTGGAGAACAAGTCCTACGAGGAGTGGCTGAAGGAGCTGGGCTTTTTTATTGGTCAGCCTGGAGAAGAGGAGGCTCAGGGGCGACCTTATCGCTCTCTACAGATACCTTAAAGGAGGCTGTAGCGAGGTGGGGGTTGGTCTGTTCTCCCACGTGCCTGGTGACAGGATGGGGGGGAATGGGCTAAAGTTGCGCCAGGGGAGTTTTAGGTTAGATGTTAGGAAGAACTTCTTTACTGAAAGGGTTGTTAGACACTGGGACAGGCTGCCCAGGGAAGTGGTTGAGTCACCATCCCTGGAAGTCTTTAAAAGACGTTTAGATGTAGAGCTTAGGGACATGGTTTAGTGGGGACTGTTAGCGTTAGGTCAGAGGTTGGACTTGATGATCTTGAGGTCTCTTCCAACCTAGAAAATTCTGTGATTCTCAACTAAAAAATTGGGATTAGCATTGCTAATCTTATGGTGGCCTAATGCAGGTGTGACACAAGGATCCTTATGCTTGTGGGATGTTCTTTGAACTGCAGTCACCAGGCAAGCCCGCAGCTTAAATGTGCAACTAAACTTCAGTTTATTTAGGAATTGCCACGTGTCAGCATCTCCATGATTACTCTATGCACACTTATGTTTCAGCAAATGCAGAGCAATTTGAACTAGTTTCGCTTGCAGTCAATTAGGTCTAAACTGATTTAATTTAGCTTCCTGGATAATCAGCCCAGGGTGTGCCCAGTGTTGTGCTGAGCAGGCTGTCCCAGGGGTGTTTCATTCTGTTCTTCCAGCCCTTGGGGCAAAGAGCTGATGGTCTGGGCAGCCTGGATGCTGGAGTGTATCTGCTAATCTGTATGTTGCTAGCCTCAAATGACATCCCCAGCTCTGGACTATGGAAAATTAAGTGCTCATGAAGCTGGGGCAGTACTGTTTTGTCTGGTCACTTGATCACTGCAGTGCTTCACAGTGTGACAATGTGTAGGAATGGATGTGAAGGCTGCTGTGCTCAGCTCTCACAGCTGTTGCTTCAATGATAACGAATGACTATGCAGGGGCAATGGTTTTAGCTGATGAAGATGGATTTTTAATAAATGAAGTCTGACTGATGTATTTGCTGTTTCTAGCCTACTGGCTTATTTGAAAATGTGGACTTTTATGTGCCAGCTTTAACTTGTCATCACAATTCCTGTGAGGCCCCACATGTGTTTGATTTATTGGTGGTTTTTGTATCTTTCTTGTGAGCTGAGAAGTAATTTTGTGTGGGAGGAATCCAAGAGGAATATTTGAATGACTTGTGAAATTCATGGAAGTTTTACCTCTTCAAATACTTTACATTTTTGAAAGTTTATTCAGATGGCATCAGAAATAGTATTTAACTGTAAAGCAACTTCTAATGCTGAAGTTCTTGTGTAACTGTACGGGGAGATGGGACATTCAAGAAGAAATCATAATGATCTTCTCAGTAGACTAAGAAGAAATACTTGATTTGGTTTAAAGAAAGTTCCCGTTCTTCATGTGCATAACTTCCTCGGTGCTTCTAGAAAGAAGAATGTTAGTATCTAAATAAAGTGCTGCTTAAGGACAATTTTTAGGAACAATAGTTTTGTATGATTTATAACACAGATAATTACACATTTTAAAATCCAAATGAAGTTTTTATGTTGTAGTCTGGGTAGCTCCTAGATATCAATTAAGAAAAGAACACCACCACCTAAAAAAAAAAAACAAAAAACAAAAAAAAAAAACAAAAAAACAAAAAAACAAGCAAGCAAACAAAACAAAGCAGCAACAACAACAACAAAAACAACAGAAAAGCCACAAAAAAAAACAACCAGCCCACTTTATTTTTAAAGAGAACCTGGGGTTTTGTGTGGCACTTTTGATACAGTTAATCTAGATCCCTAACATCACTCCCATGCCTCTTTCTCTATTGGCAGCCTTTCAGTGGTGACAGGACATACAAACAGATGTGGAGTTTGTCTCCTGTCTTGCTCCGGAATGACAGTGTTGCTGGCAATTTTGCAGGGGGTTGGTACAGACTTGAGCAAAACACAGGCCACGTATTTCTCCCCCATGGATGGTGATGCCTTAACCAAAACAAGTATGTCTGGAAGCAAGAGTGAGATCTCTCTTTGGGGGGAGTCCTTGAGCACAGTTTGTGGGGGAGGGTTACGTGTTTATAGGTCTCTGTAACATTACCAAAATACTAAATTGCCACTTGGGACCCAACAAGAGATTTATCACTGATACACTCTAACTATTATACTACTAATTCTGCAATGCACAAAGGCGTAATGAAAAGCTGCTGCTCTTGTTTTCCGATGTTTGTGTTTGGAGTGTGATACCTGAAGGTGAGTTTGTGGCACATACAGCCTAAAAACTTTTAGTGATTTAAGTTCATACAGAAAAGGTATTTTACAAAATTTACAGGGCATATTGTTCATTTTTATGGGTTACTTCCATATTGATAATAGTTGTGGTTGTGTAATAAATCCTAATGTCATCAGCATCAAACAGCCTTTAATAAGGAAAGGGTGGGTGATCTATTACGGTGATTGCCTCCACATGGAAATATCATAGCAAAAAATGAAGCAGCTTCATGCTGAAAATAATTGTGTGTAAGTTGAAAAGCTCATAGCACTTTCTCCTGAAGAAATGCATAGGGCTGTTTGTTCTAAAACATAAGCTGAGCAGAATACAAAATGCAAATATGAAATCCTGTAATCCAGCACATCTCAAAAACTTTGGAACAATTTAGGAAAGTCATGAATGAAAGTTGGTATAGTCCTGTCTACATCACAAATCACTTTCTAATCCTTTCTGTGTCTTACCATTTTGAAATATTCTTTATTTTCTCATAGGATAGACTTATGCTTTGTATTACTTGGGTTTTCGAAATTCTTTTCTGTTGTTCAAGAATTACGGGTAGGTCCTAACCAGAAAAATGGTACAAACACTATTCTGTTGTTTAATCCAATAGTAGTACAATAAAGTGCCTTGTAGCTGATGAGAACACCCCTGTAAACTTACTTGGGCATTATTTCTGTCAGTGACAGTGACTCAGTTGGGAGCAGAAGTCCGTGCTACAGGTGAAATACAATCCAGTAACCTGCAGTTGTATTTTAACAGCTTTTTACTTAATTCTATGAGGATTTAAAGGCTCATTTGCATAAGTGAGCAAAATGTTGCAGTAACAGCTGAGGTTACACTAACAGTCAAACACACACAGGAGCCTACCTGGGGAACGTTCATAAGCTTATCTGGTCTCACAGGCACAGCTTTGTAAGAGATGTAGTGCTGTGGCCTGATCTGAGCAGGTCATTGGAACCAATCCCTCTGCTCCAGGGCAGTGACATGCGCAAGGCAGCAATCATTCACAATAGAAGTGGGTGCCGATCAAATGCCTCCTTTGTGCTGTATTTTGAGTTGTGCATTTTCTTCCCTGAAAAACCTCGGTTGGAGGAAGAAGCCGTAGGTTTTTCGCGGTCCTCTTTAACATCTTCATCAATGATCTGGATGACGGCATTGAGTGCACCCTCAGTAAGTTTGCAGATGACACCAAGCTAGGTGCGTGTGTCGATCTGCTCGAGGGTAGGAAGGCTCTGCAGGAGGATCTGGAGAGGCTGCACCGATGGGCTGAGGTCAACTGTATGAAGTTCAACAAGGCCAAGTGCCGGGTCCTGCACCTGGGGCGCAATAACCCCAAGCAGAACTACAGGCTGGGAGAGGAATGGTTGGAGAGCTGCCAGGCAGAGAAGGACCTGGGAGTGATGGTGGACAGTCGGCTGAATATGAGCCAGCAGTGTGCTCAGGTGGCCAAGAAGGCCAACGGCATCCTGGCTTGTATCAGAAACACTGTGACCAGCAGCGCTAGGGAGGTGATCGTCCCCCTGTACTTGGCTCTGGTGAGGCCGCACCTCGAGTACTGTGTTCAGTTTTGGGCCCCTCGCTACAAGAAGGACATCGAGGTGCTTGAGCGGGTCCAAAGAAGGGCGACGAAGCTGGTGAGGGGCCTGGAGAGCAAGTCCTATGAGGAGCGGCTGAAGGAGCTGGGCTTGTTCAGCCTAGAGAAGAGGAGGCTCAGGGGTGACCTTATTGCTCTGTATAAGTACATTAAAGGAGGCTGTAGCGAGGTGGGGGTTGGCCTGTTCTCCCATGTGCCTGGTGACAGGACGAGGGGGAATGGGCTAAAGTTACGCCAGGGGAGTTTTAGGTTAGATGTTAGGAAGAATTTCTTTACTGAAAGGGTTGTGAGGCATTGGAACGGGCTGCCCAGGGAGGTGGTGGAGTCACCATCCCTGGAAGTCTTCAAAAGACGTTTAGATGTAGAGCTTAGGGATATGGTTTAGTGGGGACTGTTAGTGTTAGGTTAGAGGTTGGACTTGATGATCTTGAGGTCTCTTCCAACCTAGAGATTCTGTGATTCTGTGATTCTTCCTTTTTCACATTGCCACTGTGAGGCAGAGCAATATCAGAGTATCCTCTCACTTTTGCTCTAGCTTTTACAACTGACTCAAAGTCAGATTTAAAATGTGTTAAAGATGCATGGCAAGTTTAAGATGCATGGCATATTGTTCCCATCTCTACCAGAAAAAGATGTGGATTAATCCAAGATTATCTTCAAGAGAATTTTGCAAGAGACTTGACTCTCAGTGGCTGACAAAAACATGTACTAGAATCATTGCCCGTACTAATTTTTTCCTAGTCTTACCACAGCTTCCTGAGTTTTGATGGATTTTTCTTTTTGATGGGATGGGTTTAAACTAGTGCTTGTTCTGTGATCTTTTTAGTACTCCCACAGTCAATGCATACATCATGTAATTTTAAAGTCTGCTCTGGTGCTAGACTTTAGAGGACTCTAGAGGACATGAAAGGCTATTTGGCTCATAATGGAAAACAAAACAAACAAACAAAAAGTAAACATACAAAACTACTCAATACATCTCTGCAGTTGTTGTGCTGTCAGAGCAATTACCACATGGTTACTCTTTGGATAGCCCACCAAAAGTCATCTGTTCCAAACTGTACTTACTTTCTAAAAATTACTGTGCAAATGTTGGAATATTTTCACAAAATCACAGAATTGTCTAGGTTGAAAGAGACCTCAAGATCATTGAGTCCAATCTCTGACCTAACACTAACAAGTCCTCCACTAAACCATATCCCTAAGCTCTACATCTAAACGTCTTTTAAAGACCTCCAGGGATGGTGGCTCAACCACTTCCCTGGGCAGCCCATTCCAATGCCTAACAACCCTTTCCATAAAGTTCTTCCTAATATCCAACCTAAACCTCCCCTGGCGCAACTTTAGCCCATTCCCCCTCGTCCTGGCACCAGGCACGTGGGAGAACAGACCAACCCCCACCTCGCTACAGCCTCCTTTAAGGTACTTACAGAGAGCGGTAAGGTTGCCTCTGAGCCTCCTCTTCTCCAGGTTGAACAAGCCCAGCTCCCTCAGCCGCTCCTCGTAGGACTTGTTCTCCAGACCTCTCACCAGCTTCGTCGCCCTTCTCTGGACTCGCTCAAGCACCTCCATGTCCTTCTTGTAGCGAGGGGCCCAAAACTGAACACAGTACTCGAGGTGTAGCCTCACCAGCGCCGAGTACAGGGGGACAATCACTTCCCTAGCCCTGCTGGCCACACTGCTTCTTATACAAGCCAGGATGCTGTTGGCCTTCTTGGCCACCTGAGCACACTGCTGGCTCATATTCAGCCGAATATCAGACAATACTCTCAGGTCCTTCCCTGCCAGGCAGTTTTCCAACCACTCATCTCCCAGCCTGTAGCTCTGCTTGGGGTTATTGCGCCCCAGGTGCAGGACCCGGCACTTGGCCTTGTTGAACTTCATGCAGTTGGCCTCTGCCCATTGGTGCAGCCTATCCAGATCCTCCTGCAGAGCCTTCCTGCCCTCGAGCAGATCGACACATGCACCTAACTTGGTGTCATGTGCAAACTTACTGAGGCCGAACTCGATCCACTCATCCAGATCATCGACAAAGATATTAAAGAGGACTGGCCCCAGTACTGAGCCCTGGGGGACACCACTAGTGACCGGTCTCCAACTGGATTTGACTCCATTCACCACAACTCTTTGGGCCCAGCTATCCAGCCAGTTTTTTACCCAGTGAAGCGTATGCCAGTCCAAGACACGAGCAGCCAGTTTCTTGAGAAGACTGTTGTGTGAAACGGTGTCAAAAGCCTTACTGAAGTCAAGGTAGACCACATCCATAGCCTTTCCCTCATCCACCAAGCGCATCACCTTGTCACAGAAGGAGATCAGTTTCGTCAAGCAGGACCTGCCTTTCATAAACTCATGCTGACTGGGCCTGATCACCTGCTTGCCCTGTAAGCTTGATGACACTCAAGATCATCTGCTCCATGAGCTTTCCTGGCACTGAGGTCAAACTGACAGGCCTATAGTTCCTATAGTTCCCCAGGTCTACCCTTACACCCCCCTTGTATTTTTTTTAAACTTACTTTTTGAAGATTGGATTGAGCCAAAAAAAAAAAAAAGTCATTTTTTAGTGAACTAGTAAGTAGATGAGGTTTGGGGGATGGTGAACCTCAGGAGGTGCACATCATGAAAGTGAGATGACATTATGTAAGGACCATATGGCTCACAAGCTGTATAAAAGGTCATTGTTTACAGTTGTTTTACTTTTTATGAAGCTACTTCATTTCAAATATATTGAAGAAAAACACAGGTCCAATGTATACATTTCATAAGATAGTTTGGAACTCATACATAAATTGGGATTATTTTTTTTTTCATGACAGAAATACTGAATAAAACTTATTGAAGGTAAAAGAAAGCTTTTCCTATTGCTTTTCTCCTGATCTGTTTGAAGGTAGCTAATAGCTTTGTAAATCAGGGTATCTGCATCAGGGTTCTTACCTTATAGTTTATTGAGACAAGAATAAAACAGAGAAGGGGTTAACATACTGGTATTGCTTTTTGAAAATAAAAAGTTTGGAAGTTCAGGACATCTTTATTCTTACAGATTTTGTCTGACTCTAACGACAAGCCATCAGGCTTTTGAAGTTTGTTGTCTTAGTCCATATTTCTCATTCCTTTCTGTGAGAAAGGTACTGGGAAGCATAGTCAAAATGTTTTTGACTCACAAGAATCAAAGTTTCAGTAATTATTAAAATGGCATTTTTTGCTTTTAGCAAGTAAGCACTGACAACTAAACACAGTTTTCATTTTTTATTTGAGACACTTAGCAAAAATGCTGAAATATCAAACATTTCCTCAGTAGCTACAATATTGCCACTATGTACAAAATATTTGATAAATGTACTACACATATAAAAATACAGTATGCATTACATATATACAGTACAATGTGCAAAACATATGGCATTCAAACATATGGAATTGATTTTAGGGGTGCAAACAGCAAATACAAAGGCATCATGGTTTCTTATAGAAAGGCAATACATAAACTGACGCCCTGATTGCCATAATTTGCATTTAGTAAAGTAGTGCTTAAATGAAGATGGCCCTAGAAACAGGTATCTATCTTCTTCTTTTCACAAAATGAGATGCTAAGACATAATTATGACTATGAAAATAAGAAGAGAAACACCTACTAGGGTTAGCATTATTACTACTGCAAGCAGTACTGTGAAGAAAATCCTATCTGGAAAAAAAGCCTGTGCTAGTACTTAATACAAATTTCTCAAACAACAAAAACAAATCTGTACTGTTAAACATCAAAAACAGCTTTCAAAATATTTACATCCTTAATTTTAAAAAAGTATCAGTAATACTTCCGGGGATTTACTTTCCTATGCTTCAAAATACAAGTGCCTCCTTTGGCAATATAAATGGCAATGCTTTGGTTCCTATTTAAATTTTTATATTACTATAATTTAATTTAGACTGTCTTTTGAATATCTGAGCTGTATTTTTTTTTTTTTAAATATAAAAATAGTTTGATTATATAGTTGTTAGCCATTCCCTGCCTCTTAGTGAGAATTTGCTCTCATAGCTAGAATGGCTTTTTTGGCTAGATTTCTAAAAAATCATTCATGCGCTTTTAAGTTAAAAGTCTATATATTCAGTATTAGACACTACAGAATGATGTAGGTGTCTCTTTTTTGCACTTTTTTTTTTTTTGATCAAATAAAAGGAGTACTTGAGATTATTTCATGTTTTAATGGATACTCTTTATTGGCCATGTATATAATATATGCAAGTCCATTCCACGTATCTCATGCAAAAGAAAAACCTATAGTGTGGTAAAGGCAATTTAAGAGACCACAAAATAAAGAGATTCAACAAAACGTTTACTAGAGATAAGTGGAAGATCTTTTTTTCCAGTTTTAATAGAATTTGCTGTAAGTTTATAATATACTGAAGGTGCCATCCAAATAATTGTATACATCAGTGAGCTTTATTGTGTTTTGATTACGTAATGCCCTTCCAGTTAAATGTATTCTGTGATTGCATTTTCTCTGCCTTGAAAACAGTTCGACAGCTTGTGCTTGGTTTCCAATTATGGTGCCTACACTTTTCAGGCAACTGAATGTTAGAGATTATGTAACAGAAAAGTTTAATGCTGAAACTTCTGTTTTGATCACCTGCTTCCTTGCAGATCAACCCTGTTGGTGAATTTAGAAATACCTTGAAAAGAAATTTCAGGATTAAGTATTGATTGTTTCTAAAAGCTGTGGCCTCACCTTTTTAACAGGCTGATTCTGTAAACCCACACTGCTGGATTAGACTCTAAATTTCTGTAAAGAACAACTGCATAAACTGATTTTATTCTCAGATACAACCGCTAAATTTATGTCAATGATTCCTTAACTATTTGTAATGTTAAATAATATTTTGACCGTAAACTTAGTTGCCTTAACTAATGCTTAATGGCACTAAAAGTGCGTAACAAATACCATTTCTATATTAAATGCACGATGCTACTCCTCTTGATTAACATTAGCCCTGCAAAACATGGTCAAGCTCTCTCCATGTCTAGAAGTGTAAACACCAACTTTTGAATTTCACACTGATAAAACAGTATTCTTAATTTGTAAGCATTTACTAACAGCACATTTAATATTACATCCTCTGTTAGCATATTGCAGCCATTTTATGGCAAATTTAGTGCCAGTGCATTCCTTCGCAACTGTTCTCTTAATGAGAAATATTCAGTTCTGTACAGTCAAACTGCACAGTCATGATTACATTTCTAAGATGTGTTGTATTTGTGTTACAAAAACTGTCATGTAAAACATGCACACACAAAAATCTAAGCGAAATCTATTTCTGCCATAACTGGCATATATAACTATGGCAAATATATCACATTACAGAACAAAGTCTAAAGCAAACTGTTATATATAAGATTTTAATACACATAACCCTGAAATATACAAAAAAGAAAAAAAATCACACATTCCCTACACTAAAGTATTTGTACTTTAAAAACTAAAATGATCCCTTAATTTTTTTTAATTTTTTTTTTCAAATAGACTTTTAGAGTAAGAAAGCTATACTGTACTGGTAACAAAACATCTCAGCTGTTTCAGTTTATTTCTGCACATAGATTCCTATGGATTAACATTATACACTGCCAATGAGGATAGTTTTGTAGCAAGACGACTTTGCCAGTTTTAAGCAATATTTACATGCACGTAAAAAATGACAGTACAGTTGCTCTAGGTTAATTTATCGTCTAGCAACAAATTTACTTGCCTCTTATTTAATCAGGAGGCAGGGTCAAAAAGGGGTCATTCTAACCATACATACGTGTATGATGTGTGGTGAATCACACATACTACATTGACAGCACTGTAGAACAATATAAATTTCATTCAGAGTTGTTCCTATCAGACCAAGAGTCTTTAATTCTTATTTTAGTAATAGCTGAGGGCACTTAGTATCTCAGAGTATTAGCTCCCAAGACAATATAATGAAAAGGAATGCACAAAGTTGGATCTATTTGTCCAATGTTATTGAAGAATCATATAACATCAAAAATTAAGGCAGACAGTTCACACATGATATTGTACTCAAGTATAGTAGGCACAGCAAGAATGGATGTATGTCTTTCAGCTTTTGTAGTGAAAATCTTGATAGATTGTTTTTTTGTCCTTAAAGTAAATCCTGGCCAGTAAAACTACTGAAGATATATAATGATTTAAAGTGCAGGTGGCTGATGTGATGCCAGTTTAAACCCTCAATCATTGATATAATTCAGTATTTTATCTGAAGTCAATGGAATTTTCTAACATTGGTAAACAGACTGCACTGGTTATCTGGAGACACAGAACTTGCAGATAATTCCACAGAATTTTATGACAGAAGTATTTACTTTGATATTAACATGATTTTTTTTTTTTATGTGATACAGATTACTAAGCAGTTAAAAGGTATTTTTTCTTTTGGTACTGTTTGATATATATTGTTACTCCAAGAAGTAAGCAAAAGCTTCATGCCATTTTTAATTTTGTTCCTACAGAACTTTGAAGTTTGGTGTTGAGGAAGGTGTTCTGAGATAAGATCAGTTTTCACATTGGAATACATATTTCCTTTCAATTGTTCATGAAATAGGGGACTGTTTCCTTTTCTCTTAATTTAGAAATTCCCTCAATGGAATAATTCAAATTGTATTTAATTATAAGCCTACATCATCCATGACAACATTTAACAGCTATCACCTGAGACACAATTATAGAATTTTGAAGTATTTTGCTTATATTAGCTTTTTTTTTTTTTGCCTGACTACTTTCATAATAGACTGAGAAACAACAACTCGGGGTTTAAAAGTGTATTTTTACGGGCTGTGCTATGAGGTAAGAACTTTATTTCCACTGTCTATACGTATGAAATATGCCTTCTCATCCCCAAACAGTCTATCCTGATACTGCTTATTCACCTTTTATAGTTTTCTGTAAGTGTGTTTTATTTAGGATTCTTACTGAGCAACTTCTGTTTATCTTCCCTGATGCTATGTAGTTGTAGACAAGGCTATTCAATAGATACAGATTCTGTTAGAAATGATGGTTGTCCTATCAGTACTGTCCTGCAGCTTGGCCTGATCCTACAAACACCCTTCATTGAGGGCATTGGGACTGTTCTTGCACAGGATCATAGAGCATAACCGCATTTATTAAACTTTTCTACTTCCTCCAAACCTTCTAATATACTGAGATACTGTATTCAATGAACTAACAAATATCCTCAATGACAAATTAAATTAGGATATTTATTATTTTCATTATTGTACTCTGTTACTTAAACACCACTGTTCCCCTCTGTTCACAAAAATAAGCTATACAAAGTTTAAAAGAGTATACAAATAACTGTCTGATATACACATTAAAACCTAGCTATTAAATCCAGAGCATTGCAATAGAAAATTCAGTGTTTTCAGTATTACCTGGCCTAGCTACAGTGGATTTCTTGCAGTTATACTTAATATCCCTTTGGATGCAGTTAAATTCTTCCCTCATGATTAAAGAATGGGGGAAGAGTTCTAAAAACCACAAAACCAAAATATAAAAAAAAACGAACAAATTTAGAAACCAGAGATATGAAATTTCACTGAACCAGCCAGTGCTTCTACCTGTCTTTGCCCTCACAATTCATTTTGAACCTGGCTCAGGCTATCCACAGGAACAATGAAGTGTAGTGATACGTTACCCTCCCTCAAACAATATCTCACTGGGTGAATACAGACATTTAAGTCTCACTTTTTCTTCTCTAAGATTATCCACATTGTGTTGCTCATTTAGGCATTACAAAGTCAGAGACATAACTTTTCATATATATATTTGTGATGTGTTTCCCATGGGGTACTTCTAATCAGTAAGCACAATCGTCCTTTCTTGACTTGTGAAACACAGCTTTCAGAGGGCCGTGATCTGCATTAGTGATAGGAGCATAAAGTAATTCACCGTTGTAAACTTGAACATCAATAAGGAATTACTTTCAAGCATTTGTTCTTCCAAACGTTGCTATCTTAACTATCTTAACTGCAATCAGAATGGTGTAATAATGGACCTCTGCTGTAAAGAGATTTGCAGGTCACGTTCTCATTGGCTATAGCTTAATCCCAGTGCAACTGGAGGTCTTGTGGATCTAGAAAGTCAGTCGAAAACATGCTGGGGGCAGTAGAACTGAGAGGGGTGAGTCCAGATGAGGAGCTGGGCATTGTAATGTCTAGCCATTCCATATTGTCTAAATTTGTATCAGGAAGGTCAAGAGATAGACAAGAATTATTAGTGGTAAACTGTGGGTCAGATGTTTCCATGGGTGAATGAGAATGATCTAAAATACTGGAGTGATTAAGCAGATCATGCTGGAGGTCTTCAATTAAAGAAAATGACTCTCTGTCTTCACTGCTGCTTGTCAATTGAGGAATTTCATTACCTGAGGTTAAAGTTCCATCCAAGAGGGCTTCAAGCTGATTTTCCAGACTTATAGACAAGCTGGTTGTCGGTTCTAAGGACACAGGAGGAGGGGCCATTTGGATTTGGGGTGGGGGGCGGGATATCACTGTGTTCACTGGCATTGTAGTGATGTTGGCTGTTACTGGTCTCATTTTAGAAATGGGAGATGGTTCCTCCTTTATCGGAAGGGAAATCTCTGTAACAAAACAAACAAACCATAATTCAAAAAAGATAATGACATATATTTTACAACTTCTACACCTTTTTTGACCACTTTGAGATGTACCTACAGTAAACTCGATGGAGTAAGACTCATTTTGCTGTTCTGATAGTACAAATACTACGTCTACATCAGACTAATTATGTCAGATACTCTGTGAACAACAAAATATTTTAAAACAAATTCTGGAGTTCTGCTTTCAAGTAATACTCCAGCTGATGAGAACGCTTGTATCAACGAGAAAAGGAATAGTTCTCTAGATGACATCTTTACCTCCTCCATGTTTATAGTTCTTCTAACTAGGATAATTATAGAACCATCGATTTCCCTACATAGGAAGAGTATCTGAACCAATTTTCAATTCCATACCTGTTTAATACTATGTCCACTGTGATGAATTAGTCTAAGAGATCATTTAACGTGATTAGGATGCTTTCATAGTTGATTCTATATTTGAAAACTACTCTTCTGTCAAGAGGAGTAATTTAGTGGTAGTAACAGTAAAAGGAGATACAGCAAGGTAAGTTCCAATTAATTCTTACATGTGAATGGAATCCAAAAATAAGATTAGATCTAGAATGTTTGACAGACAAAAATATGTGAGTAAATTCTCTAGCACAGATAATGTTTCTGCCAACAGAAATGCACTGACCATGTAATTTGTACCAGTTTTCCAAGGAAAATGTACGTTTTTTATATCTGTGTAAGAACATCTATAAAATGTTTGCTTAGTAAAGGCCAAACATTACGAAATTAACCTTCTCACTCTCCTGAAGTACATTAATAAACTAAACATTTTTCAATGTAGAACTTGCAATAGCCCTGAATACTTATTTCCTTTTTCATAAAGACAATCAGAAAATGTTTTTGCTTTTTGTGGCAACTTGGCAAATACAGCACAGTTGTTACCTTAAAATCAAATAGATTTAGTAATACCGTATTTGAAGCAAATACTTAAATAAGCATGCTAATGTTTCATACATCTTCTGTTTCAGAGGTGCAGCTTCTTTGAACTACTGATGCAATGTTTTAATAAGAGCACTGAAAGCATTTGTAAACTTAGTATGAGTTGTTCACTGCGCAAGTCACTTATCTTACACTGTCACTGTCTACTCCGTTTTCTTCAGCTGACTTTGCAATTTGCTTTGAAAAAGAGAAAAATACTTGGATGTTTAGAATATGGCTAAAACCTGCTCATAGCCTACAATCAAATCACTTATGTCCTGGCATTCACTGCTGTCAACACCTTTACAAGACAGTAGTACAAAAAAAACATTAAGTTAACTGAATTGCTTCACACCAGAACTTTTCCCAGTATTGTAATGGCACTTTAGTCTACAAAGCCTAATTATACCTAAAAGTCTCCTGTATAAACTGCAAAGCTACTTTATATATTGCTTTGGTTATTTCACGTCCTTTCTGATAGCTGTCTTGTTTCAACTAACATAGAAAGCTGTTGCTCATTAATGTCTCTATGTAGTTCATACATAACATTTCATTAAATATAACCCCGTGTTATCAGCTCTAAATATCAAAGATATACTACTGGAAAACAAGTAGTTTCAACTTACTTTTGCTCTTCCCTTATTCTTTTCATGGTATAATTTCAGTATAATATGGACTTGTGCAACTTTTTCAATCTTTATTAAGTATGTCTCTGCTAATGTAAGGTGCTATTTTAATCACTTGAATACTGTGTGGATTACAGAGAAAATCTGCCTGGGCTAATATGCAAGAAGAGAAGTTCCACAGCTGCTTGACTATATGTGTTTTGGTAAATGTTTTGTTTTATAGGTAATTAACACAAACTTTCAGGAATACTAGCTTCATTCAGACTGGATACCTCCTGTCACTGGCAGAATTCTTTCCTTTCAATCTGTTGACTACAGTACTGAGTTTTTATTATGAGGTTTTAAATCTCTCCATCACACAAATGTTACTTGGCCGTCCTGGTTTCAGTTAGGACAGAGTTAATTTTCTTCCTTGTAGCTGGTAGGGTGCTATGTTTTGGATTAGGATGAGAAGAGTGCTGATAACATGCTGATGTTTTAATTGTTGCAGAGTAGTGCTTACACCAAGCCACGAATGTTTCAGCTTCTCACTCTGTCCTGCTAGCGGGCAGGCAGGGGGTACAGCAAGAGCTGGGAGGGGACAGACCCAGGACAGCTGACCCAAAGTGGCCAAAGGGGTATTCCATACCATCTGGTGTCATGCTAAACAATATAGAGGGGTGGCTAGCTGGGGTGGGGGGGACGGACTGCTCAGGATTAGGCTGGACATTGGTCAGCGGGTGGTTAGCAATTGTACTGTGTATCACTTGTTTCGTACACATCATTATTCTTAGTACTATTATCATAATTATTGTTATTATTATTATTTTTTTCTGTCTTAATAAACTGTCTTTATCTCAACTCACAGGCTTCACTTTCCCATTTCTCTCCCCCATCCCAGAGAGGGAGGGGGGAGGGTGAGCTGTGTGGTGTTTAGCTGCCAGCCAGGTTAAACCACAACATTGGCTTACCTCCACTCTTGATGAGAATATCAAAAAGATCATCCATCTGCTGACTGTGTGCACTGGAAATCTGTGGTGCAGGAGAAAAGGGTTATTCTTTTTCATGTAGTGTTTTTCTAAGCAGATTGATCCTAGCCTCTCTAAGTAGTACCTAAGTACTAACCTATGATCAAGACCAAAATTCTTCTTACGAAATTGTCAATCTAGATAATAGAGAAAGAATTTGGAGAGACACTTGTAGAATTCCTCTGGTTGGTTTCAGTACAAAGGAATAGGAAAAAAAATATGAAAAGCAACACAAAGTTTTCATGAAGGCAACCTAAAAGAGAGATGCAGAAAACTAGGGATAAGAAGGGGAATTGCTAGCCCTGTTTTGCAGAAGGGAAATATTCAGAATAGCAACTAGACTATGGGGGTGCACCCTGAAATGCTTTCTCTAAGAGACAACTTGTAAATGACCATCAAATGCGATATAGTTTGTTTGTTTGTTTTTACATGCCAGTAACATACGAAATGGCATTAGATATTCATGCTTCTGTCTGAGTGCCTGCCACCACAAAAATAGCACACAATATGAAGTCAATATGAAATTGTCTCTTTTGGGATAATTCTGAAATGCATGAGGTTAGGGATGCTCATTAACTTTGTTTGCAACTTTCTTCCAATCTGAAGGATATCACAGTAAACTGACAAAGCACCCTGTACGATTATTCACCAAGCTCACTAAATAAAGCCTCCTTTCAAGCAAGCGTGTGTTCAATTGTGTATATATGTTTCTGTATGTGCATATAAACACACTCATGCACACATTTTCCTCAAGTTTCCTCAGTTTGGGAAAGTACTTTTCAATGTACTTTCTAAGTCTGAAATCTGGGTATCATACATCCTTGAAACAAGTCCATTGAATGACAGTTATTGCTAAGTAGCAATAGCAGTGTTATCCCGATTATATTTATCGTCAGCTGGATAATCTAAGACTTATTTACATGTCTGTTAATTTCATCAAAAAACCATGAATCCTGCAGTTAAATACAGTTATGAGAATATTAAGAGTACATTAGAAAATTTTGATGCCAAAGAAAAACTGTAATAAACAATGACTGATAATTCTGAAGAAACAAAATATTTTTAACAAACTAAACAAGCAAAAATAACTACCTCACGGTGAGATGTCTGAATATTGCGGGTCTGTTTTATAGCCTCTTCGTAACGGGGGGGATCTTTTTTCTTGGACACTGTGTTGTTGAAGAGGGATTGCTGAACGATATAAGGCTGGGCTTGAGAAGGAGAGCCAGGCTGCATGAAATAATAAAAAAAAGTCTGAATATACATTTTAATGAAATTGAAATGTATCATGTTATACAAATGATAGTATTCTGCCATACCAATCTAAATATTTACAAACAATAATAATATGAGGTATAAAATACGTTTTTACTTTCCCACACATGCTATATAAATATACGTATCATTAAAATACACAAAATGTTATTCTTTCTTGAGAGAACTGCAATATATAGAACTGCAATATATCACGCATTATTTAAGATGATTAATATAAAAGTGAACTTCATGGAGTGCAGTTGGACTGATCTTACCTTACTAGGAGTAGCAGGTCCATTCTGCATAGACGGCGCCTGATTGCTGCCAGTGTGAATGTTAGAATTTGATGTTTTATTAATAAAAGACTGTGAAGGTGTTGTAACTGGTGCAGTCTGATAGGAAAATACTGTATTGGATGTGGTAGGTGGAAAAACCTGTAAAGGATTAATATAGCAGTCTTAGTATTTTTAATAATTAATAATATTGGGTAAATGGCATTTAATGAAGTTTAAGACCTTTTTTTTTTTTTTTTTTTTTTTTAATACTTGCTTGCTTAAATTCCCTGTTAAGGGGATGTTATCTGTACCTGTTCTTCCCTCCAGTGTATTAATGCGTAAATCTAGAGCTATTATTCTTTTAAAGAAACTTTGTGCCATGTCATGCTTTAGTCATCCCTCGTAAGTAAAATACTCTCCTGTGATCCTCCAGGAAGCATGATGTAGTGTTATTTAATTTTTCTGATATACATTCAAAAGAGTATGGAACAGTTTAATACAGTCTGCATAACTTCCCCACTTAGTGGGTAGTCAATACAATGAACCACCTTCTAGCCCGATACAAATGAGAGTAGAGTAGTTCAGTCGGAGGTGATCTTTGTAGGTCCCTAAGTCCAACTGCCTGAGCACTTCAGGGCTGACCAAAGGTTGAAGCATGTTCCTGAGGGCATTATCCACAGGGCTTGTGACCACTGATGGCCATGGGGCACCAACCACCTCCTAGGAAGCCCACCCTCCCAGGCAAGAAGTATTTCCTGGTGCCCAGTCTGACCCTCCCCAGGCATAGCCTCCTCAGCCTCCTCTCCTCCTGACTGGGCAACCCATGTGCCCTCAGCCTCTCCTCACAGAACATGCCTTCAGCACTTTTGTATGCGGCAATCTGAGTGCATAAGATGCATAAGACTGTTTTAATTCGGTTTTACTCCCAAATACCTTTGTGACAAAGGTGCAACAAATCTGAGATCAGGGATGGAGATAAGGCTAGGAAAAGCTCTGTGGAGCGCAGCCTAAATACCAAATGAGGTCTGCTCTGAGAGGGATTAATGCAGTTTGTTGGCCATGTGGATCACCTGTGTGAAAACTGTTGCCCTTTCTGTGGAGAGGTCTCCTTATTCCTGAATTAACTCAAGAACCAGGGCCACTTGGTAGCTAGAATGCAGAGAGACACCACAAGTATGTAGCAGCAACCAAGTGGAGTAATCAGCTGGCTTGCATAAAAAGCTGAGCTGCCTGAGAAAGTCTGGAGGAATTTGAGGGAAACTAATTCTAGAAAACAACTCTTTATGGAGGTGATCGTTATTAGGAAGACTAACTTCACTAAAAAATGTTAATTTAACAAACAGCATTACTCACAGTTCATTAGCTGGAATGGCCCAGTCTGCTTGCTGTAACACCTAAGGCTCAGGAATGCAAACAGCAACCAGGTAGAACTAATGCTGAATGCATATTACAGCTGTCCCTATCTATTGCACTACACTGGTGTTTTCCATTCTGATGTAAAAAATCATGCAATTACACTGTTTTCCTGTGTAAAAGAACTGCAGAAGATGTGAGCAGATCAGCAGGACAGGTCGGCTGCTCAGCTCCAGCACCACCAGATTGCAGGCTGAAGCCTGCTAGAGTGATCCAGCATGGTGTTCTCCATGACAACTGCACTGAACAGGGAAAAACCAGAGGGTACAAATCCTGGACATCTCCTGCAATCACTTCCACAAAGTCCTTCAGAGCAAGGGAAGCAAACTGCCAGTCTCTGGCACAAGTATATGCCTGAGGATGACTGGAAAATTTCTATAGGGGAGCTGTTGAATTACCAAAATAAGGTTAGCCCCTTACCAAATCCCAGACAGGCTGGAGGAAGTCTGCTTTTTGGATATGTGTCAGTAAGTTTTGACTTCAGTAGGGTAACCTCATTGCCCATTAAACAGCATTACCCAGCAGCCTGGAGAATGATGATGCTCATTTAGCTGTGTTCTCCTTTACTAGCAAGCTGTCTAGAGAGTGGCAGTTATATAACTTACCATCAAAATTATCCTCTTCATTTTGAAATTTTAATAGTTTCTAAATTATCTTTCTTTGGGGCAGACTGGAAAACGTTGTTCTCCTAAGTCATAGAAGCCATAGAGACCACAGCACTAATAAGGAAGCCAAACCAATCTCTTGGTCTCTGGATGTAGCTCAAAGGAAGAGAAAACTATTTCTTTTGTGGTGGCTGGTGCTGGTATCAGTTACCATATGAACATGACTGGGTTGGCACTCGGAACTGTGCATCTAGTGCTGATAAACACCCATTTCAGAATGGGAACTTTTAGGGCTGATAGTTTTGGATATAGAGGAAGAGAAGGATCTCTCTCCGCATCGTTCCCTGCATTTCTCTAAGAGAACTGTCTTAGGTATAGTGGGGTTTTGACTCACTGGACTTGCTGTCCCTAGTATCGGAGTCCATAGCTTTCTTCATCAGTAAGGATGAAATCAACAAAGAAAGGAGGAGTACTGGAAGGAACTCCTGAAAATGAATGAAGGTCTGTAGTTACAGATAAAAGCTTCCTCTGAAGAGTTGCCCACCAGAATCTTCCATTTTGAGCTGGTGGCAAATAGGAGAAACTGAATGGAATAGCTGGTACATTGCTTGTGCCAAGCATAAGTAAGAACGAAGTGAGCATGTGCCATAAGAGTACCATTAAGACCAAAAAAAAAAAAAAAAGTATTTAGTTTTGTATATTTATTTGAAATTGGAAAAGCAGTCCTACAAGGACTGAAATTTTGGAAAGAGAATGAGTTACATGGTACAGAGATGTTAAGTGACTTGATCATTTGTATGTGACACATGACAAAAAAGACTGTAAAAGCACTGCCTAGAATTAGAATACACAACAGTACATTGCTTAATGCTTATCGCTATCCACAAACCTTTCTGATTTGTTGGGTCTGACCAAGTGCATGCTGCATGATGGTATTTGGTTTTGATTGTGGAGCATGCATCTGAGGTGCTGTCTGGCCCAGGCCAGAGGAAGGAATAGGAACAGGTATTTGTGATGGGGTCTGTACTCCAGCTTGTGATTGAGCCTAAAGGGTGAAGATAAAATATTTGCATTATATGTATCTCACAGTAAATTACATTATGTTAAAAATTATTCTATAGGTTATGCAGAATATCTATAGTATTTATTCTAAAAGGTATCAATGAGAACTGTGTACAGGAGACAAAATGTTTTTATTCTTTCTGGTACTGGCAAGCTCCCAGCTAGAGTGTAGTGTTTATTTTGGTACCAGAGTTTAAAAAAGATGAAGACAAACTGGAGAGGGTCCAGCAGAGAACAATGAAAATAGCTGGAGATGCAGAGAGCACACCCAGTAAGAAAGAATTAACTGTGTTTCAGTAACCTGGAAGACAAAACTGATGATGCAACATGACAAGAATTCCATCACATATAAAAGTTGTTTTAAGAAGATGATTGTACTTTTAGTGACCACTGCTGTTTTTAAAGGCAAGACATGTCTGACTTAAAGAAAGAGCATTTGAATTGGAAGCTAGGAAAAATTTCTGCAATAGCAGTGAAGTGAAATACCAGAACAAGCTGCTTAAGTTTGTTAGAGAATTCTAGCAGGATTCTAGAACAATTTAGACAAAGATCTGTCTGGGTGGGCAGTTACCAGGAGTAGCTCTTACACTGTAGATGGTACGGTCCAGCCCCATCAGAACTTTACAGCCCTCACATGTGTTGCTAAATGTGACAGCACACATGCTAACACAAAGCCCTGACTCACAACATGCCAAAACAGCAAGCACACACTGGCACTGAAGAAGTGCTCTGCTGGCACAGTAACTGAGGATTGCAGGGGATTTCAGCCAGCTAGCAGGCAATAATAGTGCCACAAGGAGGTATATCCTTCGTTCTACCACAGGTCATGATGTTAAACTGTTTCAACCCAATCAGATATCTCATAGCTCTGCATTTATATCCTATTTGGGTTTATGTTGTATTTATTCACAGTGATACTACCTTATAATCAGCATGGTAATAATATTTGTGTAACCATGGTTTCTTTTTATAACTCCACTGGAGTGCTATAATCTAGCATTCCCATTTTTAAATGTAATGAGCCCTCACCACACAAGGAAGTTTGAACACATTTTGAAAACAGGTATATTTCAAAATAAAATGCTGACTTTTAAGCTGTTTCTTTTGGAGGTAAAGTGGTGGAATTTGGAAGTATAAATCTAAAACCACACGCGCAGAGGCAGTAGCAGTATACAGTAAGACAAATACTATTCAAGAAAAAGAGTCTGGGAAGCCAAAACTCTTTGCAAGATTACAAAGAAAGCAAGTACTAGAAGAATTTATAAACAGGTTGGCTAATAAATAGTAACCACGACAGTTACTAAGCTTTTCTCTAAAGCAAAAACAGTCTTGACTACAGTCTGTAAGATGCACTGATTTTTACCAGTGCATCTTACAAACAGCACATTTATCTATCTATATTAAATTAAGCAAATATTGACATGTAGTTTACAGGATGAGAAATGAAAACCCTCATACCTGTAACTTTATATTTCCAACTGGTAGCTGCACTGAAGTGGTAGAATTCGGTCCCTGGATAGAAAGTGGAAGGAGCAGCTGTGCAGTTCCTTGGGTAGTCAGTAAAGCTTGAGGTTGGGCAACAACTGCAGTTTGTGGCTGCCTCTGGGGATTAAAATAAAATTGAGAAATGGCGTTCTGAGGTTCAGCTTTAGCGACAGGTATCTCCTGCTTGATAACAACTGCCTTTTTGGCAACTGGATTCTGGCCACTAGTGTATACTGATTGTCCTAAAGAATGACTAGCTGCAGGTACAGATTGGCTTGTGCTCAAGCAGTCAGTAAGAGCATTTTCATCCTTGACAGCAGCACTGAATTGCTTCTGTTCCAAAGCAGCTGAGTTACCAGAAGTCTGAGAGTGTTGCTGTTGTCCCCTCTTTTCAACCTCAAGTTGCATTTTCAGTACCTCCACGAGTTTTTGCTCTTGTTCCAGTTTCCTTTTGAGCTCTTCAATCTGTTTTTCTTTCTCTTGAAGCTTGCGGTCCTTTTCTGCTACATCAAACTCCATGCTTGAGATGCTTCCACTGCTGCGATTCTGATTATCATCACCTGTATTTGCTCTTAGTGGTGAAGTACTTAAGAACTGAGATGGAGACATCATGGTCATCACTTCTGTGAAAGTATCTGCCATACTTGTATCATCCGTGCTTAGACTAGATTGTTCTGAAGGAGAAGGAGATATAGGCAAAGGAGAGCTAATGTTTTCAGTATTTACTACTTTGCAGCCAGGTCCAGTAGTTGTTTTTTCTGAAGGAAAGCTGGATACTGTATTAGCCACTGTTTTATTTAGTGTTGCAACAGGAAATGCTATAGCCACTTCCCCAGTGTTACCTGTGGCCCCAGTAGAAGTAGTTACTGTAACAGAGCTAGTAGTAGTGACTCCATTGTTATTAAGATCTTGATATGGTTTCAGACGCTCAATAAGATCTGTTTTTGTTCCAGAAACTGGTAATCCCCTCAATTTTAACTCCATTTTAAGCTCTGCTACCTAAGATAAAATAAAGTTTGATAGTAAAATAAATAAAATGTATTTATATATATTTTACCTTATTATATTTTAGTAAGAAAATATATTTTTCATCATATTCACTAGTTATTCCACCACTGGGTTCTGACAGTGTGCATGATCATGAACACATTTCCACAACCAGTAACTTACTTTCTGTGGTTACCTGGCCAAAACCTTAGTAGTGTTCAGTTGCTGTACAATGAACAGTTGCAGAGTTACGCTGAATTTTCATACCTATTGCAAATTTGAAAATGAAAGCACAACTTCAATTGTGGGCTAAAATCTTCTGAAGAGAAGCTGCAGAAGGTGGCAGCAGTACAAATAAAAGCTCTGAATACTAGCATTCTGAACCCTTTTATCACCCTACCAAGACAGGTAGACGTGTTTTACCTGAAACTTATTAGGTCATTTGCATGGCTCAGTAGACACATCAAACACAAAAGGCTTTCTTTCTAATTAGCAATTGAACAGTTACAGCTATGTGCTAAATATATATATACATATATATTTATAGCTATAAATATATAGCTATGTGGTTTCTTTCACAGATATAAAAAGCAGAAGCAGTCAAAATTAACCTAATTTCTGATAGAAGAATATCCTCAATCCTTAGAGACAACACAGAGTGCCAATGTGTTGACTGTAAATTGATCCTGTGCTTCAAAATATGTTATAAACACCTCTCTCTAAAAGAAATTAAGGTAGAGTGATCTCAGTAATCTTTCAGTGCTTTGCTGGTCTATAATTTTGAAGTATAGATCTTCATGATTAGGAAATGAAAAGTCATGGAAATATCTGTGCATAACAAGTTTCTAAGAACCACATCAATTTTATATTAAGTATCTGTCCACCTAACAATGATGATCGACTCCCCTCTGGGCTGCCCCCATCTAGTATCCCCTACAGACTTGCTTGAGATAGCATTCCAACTTTTCAATCTTTCTGCAGTGTATTTCTAAATTCTAAATTATCAGAACTGATTTAGATGACTCAGTGTTAAAAACACTACCAGCAGCAGGTATTGCTTAGGTTACTGTTATCACATCAGCAGGAATACCAATAAATTATGCAGAAATGGTGAGAGAAGAACTTTAATCTCTGCAAATAAAAAATTCAGGCATTAACTGATATGGCTTAATATCTTAATAGTTAATAACTTAAAAGATTCCAAAGCTTGTTTCAAATGCCATAGCTTGAATTGCATCTTGTAAACTTATTTAATATGGAATTATTAGCTTTATCTTATAAAAATGCATTACTGTCCTGAGAATCTCTTCTTCAGAAACCTCATCTTTTATTCCTTCAAGTTTTTAAAAAATACCCACCTCTCAAGAACCCAACTCCTTGTTAAAGGAAGAGAGAAATTAACTGCCCACTAGATGTCCCTACTCCTCAAGTCTGGCTCATATAAGTACTTGCTATTGAAAATACCTGAATCTAACCCCCCCCCCCCCTCCCGCTACCAATTTTCTTCAGATTCATTTTCAGTAGGTCCCTCACAGTATTAATCCCTGTTAAAAGTTCTTCAGAAGGACAACTTGTATGCTGTACATTCATACTAGAATTTAAAAAGAGTCTACAGTTATTTATAACTTTTCTGAAATTTAGTATTCATTTTCAGATGATGTGCTGAACTGTGATGAGAAAATCTCTATTTTCTCTTCTCTCTTAGTAGTGTTATTTCCACGTAGACTTTATACCAGTAATCCCTCTGAATATGTATTAGGACATCTTTTCAATTTTATTGCTTAACTAAAACTCTTCACTGATATACTAAAATTATTGTCCCAGTGTTAAAATCCACCAGAGGGAAATTTGACATGAACAGTTTAAACCACACAGTTTAACAAAGCTACCATCAAATTACATACTTATACAATGTCTGAAATTCTTTGTCCTCTTCTAATTCTTTGGGAAAGAGATGTCATTGTCAGAGCATGCGCTTGTGAGGAGGCTAAATCAAAACAAATATTTTAAGTCCAGAAGAAGCGTGTATGAAAACTTCAAAAAATGACAGCTCTATTCTAAACAGTTAAGAGAAAAATACACTTTTCCTTGTTAAATAACATCCAGGCTTATTCTTGACAGTAAAAATTTCCATGAAATGACCTCTACTGATGTTTAAGAATAGACAAATTTATTTATTTATTTATTTATTTTACCTTTAAGTCATCCAAGCTTGAAGGTAGAGGTCCTGGTTTCCTGCTAGGAATATTACTGTTTTGTCTTGGTGAGTTGGCAGCTGATGTTTGTGTATTGTTGTTCAAAGTATTCAGTGGTGTATTCCCATTGTTATTCTGTTTGTCATTCAGTGGCCTTCAAGTGATAAGAAAAATGGGGACAATAATGTTAGTGGTAAATATATATTACATATATATATATATTTATATATTGTTTTCAATCAAGAAGCTGTGATTCTGAATCTAGCATCTATCAACTTAATATATATTTCATACATATTTATTACATATTAAATATTATTCATAAATACACATTGAACATGACTAACAAGATATTTTTAATAGAACAGCACAGAGAAAAGAAAACATATAGAGAATACATGTATTATGTTGATATTTTATTTGTAGTTAAACATACAAATATAAGCTTCATAGTTTTTACTTTGTCACAGTATCCCTGAAGAATACCATGGACTGCAAGATCAGTTTATACAAATTCATCATCAACTAGGGCAACCAGTTACTTTTTTTGTTTGATGTCAGTTTAAAAAAAAAAAAAAAAAAGGTTGAACTGTATGTATCAACCCTACATACAGGTCCAGTGTCCATGGAGACAGAATAAGGATCAATGTGAAGGCAGTTTCCTCTGAAGATTATGTGTTTTGAGTCAGCTGTACTCACATACAAAGAATCTCGTACAAGGATCTCAAAAATAATTGTAAAAAAATTAAAAATGCCACCATTTACATTGGATACCATAAATCAGCTCTTTATTTCTTTCAAGTGATGTACGAGGAAACATTTCTGAAATGTCAGTAAATGGAACATAAGAAGCGTGGGTAAGCAGGCAGAAACATCTCAAGTCCAAATGTTAGGATACATTGTAATTATAAATATAACCACAGATGGTATCTTTTACTTTTCTAGTCTCACTTGCTGAGGAAAAATAACTTGGCAAGAACGCACTTTAAAAAAAGTTGAGAGCCACTTGAATTTAAGGTTGTGACTAACTGTAGCATGTTACACTAGAAACACTTCTAGGAAAAAATTGCTGGTCTTAGATGGCAAGAATGAAATTCTGCAGACAGTCAGCTTCTCTTTCTGCTAAGAATTATTTTTCCGACTGCTTCTAGCTATAAATCAGAGTACACTTCTTAGTGCTGAAAGTGCTGAAGATTAACACTGACAGAGTTCATATAAGCATTAGCAATGAGGATATAGAGAATAGGCAATTTCACCTAATTTAAAGACTTTTTACTTGAAAACAGCAAAAATGGCCTATGCAACTGATATAAAAAGACAATAAAAACATCAAAATAGTACGTGTCTTTGTAAAAGCCACTGTCTATATGTTTCTCTTCTGCTCTGCATATCTCTATCAAATTTGAATGAAAATGGTGACAAAGTTTTCTGGCTTTCACACAAATGCCTTTGAGCTTCTTTCATATATGCCTCTGGTTGGAAAACATGCATCTGACAGAGAGGAGATTTGGTTTCCACTCAAACTAAAAATAACTAGGACCAGTTATAGGCTTATCAGACTTCGAGAGTATTTTAAGAAGAGAACTACCTCATCTCTTTGTTAAATGAGGTTAAATAATAACCACACTGATACCATTTAAGTTTTCTTGGATTCCAACTGTCTATTAACATTTGCAAAACACATTTACTTTTAAGACAAAAAGTCTGCAACTGCTACGTATATATCTTAGTTAAAGGACACTTAGAAAATACAAACAGAGCTTCACATACTTCAGCGGTGCAGGTAGAATTGCCTGGTAGTTGTAGTGTTGTTGTTGTTGGCTCAGGATCTGCAGCTGCAAAAACAGCTGCTGCTGTTGTAGCAAACGAGCATAGTTGGAGTCCATCTGTGGCTCGTTCTTCTCACCTTTCTGATCAGGTGGAATATATTGATGATACTTCAATTTTTTCACCCTTGGCTTAGGTTCCTTACATTTCTTGCTCCGATGTTTATCGTTTGGGTTCTTTGGGTGGCTTTGCTATTTATGGATGGAAAAGATTGAAACAACTATCACAGCAGCAAGCAGTTATTCAAAATACAAAGTATACAGCAATGTGTTTGTTGCAAAGAGAGTTGCCAAATACATGTGCAACCCTACTCAAAAGTATTTCTCACCATCCTTGAAAAGTTAATGTACTCAAGCTGTTTTATACTGTGTGCACAAGAAGGGGGCCATCAGAAATTACAGTTGTTCTAATATGTGAAATATTACAATAATTGGATATATATGTGTTCTAAATATAGTTATCATAATACGTGAACATTCTGTTAATAGATGGCACAAATGAAGCTAAGGGATTCTGCTAATTATGACCTGTCATTATAAAGAGACATTCTTCTTAAAGAGCTAAGTCCAAAGCCACTTAGCACTTCATACATGTAAAAGCTACTACCTTAAACTCCATCTGTAAACAGGATTGCAGGTCAGTAACTACAGGCCTAGATTAAAAGCACAGACAGACAGTCCTAAATATTACAGTGTTACTTTAATGGAACTTTCAGCACCCTTTTATCAGCAATACCTGCACATATGGTAAAACTTTCTTCCTTTAAAGCTCTTTGAAATTATATTGAGTGAAAAGTCAAATGCAGTTACCTAGTCATACAGAAGGTACCAAAGCAGAAATCCTGCGCTGATCCATGCACACTTATTACACAGGTATACTATATGCAATTTATACTACAAATTGCATATTACAAATCATCATAAATTTAACTGAGAATTAGTTCCATGTAGTTAGGTAGAAGTCTACATATACATATATATAATCACTTCAGAGCTGAAGACCTTTGGCAAAGTTGCTGAATTGAAATATAAACATTTTTCAACACAAACCATTTTCTAATTGTATTTGAAAAAGTTTTCCATGCTGCTGGCTAAGTCAGTTCAAAAGAAAGAATTAACTGTGCTTTTCTGATCTTCTGATACAAGGATACAATAACTTAATTGGGCTTTATGCTCATACAGTAAATGAACTATGAAAATAGTTGTGGAAAAGGAACAATGCTGTTCCCTAGTTTGGCTACACATAGATTATCAATGTAGTTGCCACTGTTCCTGTTAAATTATTCCCTGTATAAAACTAAATTAGAATATGAATTTCTCCAATAGAAAATAAACATTGTAAAAATCTATTCTTTGTATTTCTCTATGCGTTTTCAAAAACTTCAGTAGTTATGTAGCACATAATTCTGCTTTAAAATTTTGGTCAACTGTACTGTAAGGACCTCCTGAAATAATGAGCCAGTCCTTACACGTGGTTAAGAGCCGATCTTAGCATACCAAATCTTTCAGTCAACAGCACAGTATGCTCTCCTGAACACTGACAGCAGTTGTTGGTGGTTATAGGCACTATAACATTATTCACTTTTTTTCAATAAATATAGCATTGGAAAACAAAACAGATAAAGAAAAAACTTCAGATGCTATTCTTTTAGATATGTACCTTTACTAACGTTGGCCCAGGCTTTGTTGCAGATACAGTATTTGTGGTCACGGTGGTTGTAGCAGTAGACCGTGTAACCTGTTGTTCAATTGTAGAGGGAGTTTTGAGGAATTCAGGAACTGGAGAGGTTAAAGGTGGATACTAGTATTAAAAAAATATAAGGAAAAAGAGAAACATTAAAAACATCCACCATCTGAATAATCAAAAAAATGTGAAAAGGTTAAGACAATTTACTATCATGTCAAATTTGAAAAATAATTTTAGAAGTAATGGCAAAAATAGGATTCTTTCATGTATATGTACAGAAGTGTGCTATAAATGCACATTTTGGCATACTTCAAATATAGCAAGTAAGAAACTGTTTTCTTACCTTTACTTCCTATTTGCAGTTTAACTGTTTCATCAAAAGGTATCCAAAATCTGCTTTTACTAATACAGGATTTACTTCTCATCTCACCAAAGCAAAATAGTAATTGATTTTAATACCAATTTATGTAGTATATCATAATATTTTACAACAAATATTTTTCTTAATTAGTATTATTTTTTTAAAGTAAAAAGCATGATAACCCAAAAGGATTTATAAAACATATCAAAAAAGCCCTCCAAAAAGGCTTTTTCATAACCTATACGTTGTTGTTTGCTTTGCTTTTTCTTCTCTTAACATACATGAGAAACATATAAACAGAAAAGAAACATCATGAGAAAATTTTATTTCAGTAAAAAGATTACTACCCTGTCTCTCTTACACATTCATAAAAAAAAAAAAAAGAGCTAGAAGGACCTTCAGAAGTAACCTCATCCATTTAAGTAAGGAACATTTTGCCAAAACTACTCCTACCTATTTGTCTCTGGTGGCTAGCCCCAGAATTAAATCAACAAATTGATGCTCCTTCTTAACTTCGTAATTGCAAAATTCTTTGAGAACTGACAACTATAACTGAAGTACCTTTGTTCCTAGCAATGTAATGATAAAAGAAGAAATCATGTCTTTAACTTTGTCAGAATTACAGGAAAAGATGTAAATTTCTTTCCTTAGTAGTGTTACCAAACACTTGTATATGAAGGCTTCTACAACCAGAGAATTACAGAATTTAAAGATGTAAAAAGATCCTATCGTTTTATACAGAATTGTGTAGGGAATTCTATTAATCATGTAATTTTACTAATATAAAAGGAGAGAGAAAAGTTACAGATAACAGAATGAAGGATGGAATGCATTGTTACTAATTGTGACCAGAGCTACCACCATTTGTTACTACTCTGCTTGAAGCAGCATTTATAATACAACATTAAAATTTGACCCTGGGTACACTACACACTGCACTTACAGTGAAGGTGCCTACTGAAGTTAAAAGAAAACACAGTATTTAGAAAAACACTACTTTATTACTTGCACAGTTGAGGCCTTCACAGTTTTCAATCTGTAAAGTCAGAATTGTGTGCAAGCAAAGAGAATCTTCTCTCCCAAGCTATTATTCTCAGGAAAATCCTTCACAAAGGTCAAACATAAACACAAGAAAATGAACTTCTTGGTTCAGAACAATTGCACAGCAGCTGAGCAGACGTAATTTGAAGGGATTACTTTCTACAGTAGTTTCACAGCAACTACAGTTCTGACTGTGGTAGGAGGTGCATTTCTTTTGTATATGACTTCCAACACTATTATGCTATTATGCAGGTATAACCCAGTAGTCTGGACTTTACTGAGTTTGTTCCCTTGCTGTTACAAGTATTAAGCATATAATTGCTTCTGTAAACTCACTGAATTCCATATAGGCTAAGGATTTTTTAAATTATTATTCTCCTGGCACCACTGCTCCTGCCAGAAAATTCCCAAATGTTTTTTTACATAACAATAAATTTTCAGTGAGCTTCCCTTTGTTATATTCTTTCATTCTGTGCTGAAATATTTTTCTAATTTAAAACCTATTTCCCTGGGTAGTGAATATCCATTAGGTGGGATATAGAATCTAAACATAAGCAGATCTCAGACCTTGTTTTTCTATCTAAACTTAGTTTTATTCTTTTCTCATAAAAGAGATTTTCCATTCTCTGTTCATCCTGTCCTTTTTGTTACAGTTTTCCCGAGTCTCTCTTGGACATTAATAACTGGAAACACATAGAATATTCCACATTAAGTCTCACTGGATCCATGTACAGTGGGATTAAAATTTCTACAGGGATCCTCTCTTCCAATGCACTTGCATTTTTACAGAAGAACACTGTAGCTCACAGTCACTCCGCTGTCCCCTAATTTCCTCCTCAGTTTTCTTTAAGTCAGAGTTCCCAGATTTCCACATTTCTTTTTTATGGAAAGGAAATGTGATACACATTTCTTTTTATAAAATTATTCCATTTCTATTACCCCTAAAAAACAAATCAAATGGTTCCTTCTGCATAATAACAGTCCAACTCTCTTCTGAACAAGCCTTCTAACTTTTGCTATGTGGCCCATTCTTAAAAGTAATGTCAAAATTGATAATGGTAATATGAAATCAGCCTGTCCCAAAATCAACTCATGCAGACTGCTATCATCAACCTCCTTTCAACCCAGTAGTTCCTCTTTCTGTCTTATTTCTTCTAATCTCCATCTTCTCCGGTGTTTAATATTATTAACACTTCTATTCTACACTTCTATTTTTCTGTTCTAAACACTTCTGCTAGTGTTTAATATTATACTGTGTTTATCCAGACAGATGACATAGTTCGTTTCCTTTGGTTAAGAAACTCCAACTGCCAGCTGCAAACAGTCAGCTATATCTATCTTGTCTTAACCTATCTAAACTACATAGTGCTTTTGATTCTTCTTTCCATATTTTTTTAGCTAAATATTTTCTAAAGTCTCAATCAGCTAAACTCCTGGCAATTTTCATTTTGTCCATAAGACAGAACTTTATTTCTGGTAATATTTTTCCCACTTTCTTAACAGCAGTGTCTGTGTGATGTCTGTGATTTCAAAACTTACGTGACTGAAGCACAGACAGCTGCATATGCAGTACAGAGTATTTGCAAGAAACCAGCTCTGTCTTTACCACTGGGTGAAAAAGCCAAAACATAGCCAAGCCATCCAGAGGAGTAACTTCTGGTATGGCTTTACTGAATTGCAAGATTCAGTATGCCATGCCTAGTCACTGAAACACTGTACACATGCCTGTCTTGCTACCATGTCAGTTTCTGGTGGCAGGCTAAAGATATAAATGCCTCTATTTTTATAACCAACTTTCAAAGTGTTTGCTCTGGAAAGCATCCCTTATCTACATAGTATCTGTTATTTGTAAGAATTGGCAGGGGATTTTAGTGGGACTTACCATTTAAAAAAGGTGTGTGGATGCTGTATTCTAACACACTGTATTCCTGTTGCCATCAATTTTTAAAGGCCTATTGAAATTATAGCAGTAATGTTTAAAAAAAAACACCTAGTTGGTCTTTGAATCAAACAGTCACATACAAGATTACCCTAAACAGGAGAATAGCCTACGAGAACAACTGCATAATGATAATACAATAAAAACACAATAAAAACCTTTAAAATGGAAAAGTTGATGTCTTTCTAAAAACAATCTCTTAAATTCTATTGCTTGAAACTCATGGTGTTAAACAATCTCATTGTCATAGAGTAAATTACTTTTTCCCTACATTGTTATCTTAAACTACAAAGAATTATTGACTACATGAAACACAAAGCTTTTTACAATCTTCCCCATTTTACTGCAAGTGCCAGATGAAGCAATGAACTATGCGTATCATTTACTTATTTTTAAATCTTAGTTTAATTACATCATAATTTAAATCTTAGTTTAATTAACATCACAAAGTAAAGTAAAGATTACTTCTTATGAACAGATCTTCTATTTCCAATTACAAATTATATTATTTCTAGACATGTTCTTCTAACTGCAGTTTGCAGGTCAATATATTGCTGTTCTTTAGCAGTGAACCTATTACAAAAACAGTTACTACATTCTTTATCATTATGCAAAATTTTCAGCTGTTTTAAAACTGTTTTGAAGATAACTGTTTAAAGTCTTCAGAATTGTGAACACAATAATCTAATCTGTTTGGAGTGGTGTGATTAAGCACCTATTCCTTATCAGATGCAAATACATCAGGTGAAATCAAGCTTCAGGTCATCAGTGAATGAGAGCTGAAGGTTCTCAAAGTTATGTTACATTCTCTGAGGCCTGGAAATGTGTGGAGGAGGAAGCTTTGAAAAGAACGCTGTCTGTGCTCCACTAGTTCCAAAACATTCCTTGTACTTTCTGTCGCAATAAAATGTAAAATTTGTCAGAGGAAATTAAAAGAATGAAGGATCCATTTCACAGACACATCTCCTGTAGAAACACGCTGTGCTCTTATTCTTTATTTGAAAAGGAACAATAAAGTAAGCATCTGCTTTATTCTGTAGAGGAACAGCTTTGCGTTTTAGATCTGTACACAGAAATGGCTCTAATGTGTTATCAAATCCATAAGCAGAGGATTGTAATTCTATCTGAAGTGCTTTTCCAATCAGTTTCAAGTGCTCTGTTACTTCGTTGCTGTAATCGCGTATCTATCTTGTGCTTCCTACTTGAAAAGCTTTTGGCATCTATTGCTTTGAGTATTTTTATTTAACTCTCCATTAGGAACCCAATTCTTTATTTAGGAATCTAATTTCATATGGTTTGTTTTCAGTCTATTCAACACAGGTCTATGTTAGGGAAAAAAGAAATAGAACAGATGTGCCATACTTTGTGTCCAGCATTGTTTTTGAATATGAATTTTGCAATACTTTTTGAATTACTGCAGTAGTAAGAAAACCAAGGAGAGAGTACTGAGTTGTCCATGGCCATTAAAACAACTGCATGACAACGTCCTTGGAGGACAGACAGTATCTATCTCATATATAGCTGTTTAATTTAACGTTACTTCGTACAGTAAGAACTCAATATTTAGTTCTAACTTATCTTTTGTTTTTTGTCTTATTTTAAAAACTGCAGCATAGTTCCCTATGCAGAGCCGTGACTTTGCTACAAATCCTCTGGCAGTTTAAATACATAAACACATTTTCCAAAAGCTTGCTTATTAAAAGGACAAGCATGAAAATAACACAAGGTGCAAAATTATGCTTCTTTTCTCCTTTGTGCAATTAAGAAACGGATGAAGGAACCCTCTTAGGAAGTCCCCCTGAAAAGAATCCAGTACAGATTACAGTTGACCAGCAGTAACCTAAGAAGATGTACCACTCACCTATTGGTCAAATTATGATACATTCTTAAATTTTTCAAAAATAAAATTTAATACTTGTGCTACACAGGCTAAACCAACTTGTTTTTACTGGGTATAGATGTGCATAAAATGAAGCAAACTTAAGTGCTAAAGCTTTTAAATTTCCATCCTATTCACCCTTTCTATTAAAAAAATACTACTGTATTCAATGGAAAACGTTTTTGCTAATTAAACAAAATTTACAACGTTACTAAAATTTCTGTACTTGTATATATACTGTGGGGCATATTGGTATCAAGTACACAAAGCTGAATGCAATATTATTAAACTGATCTCATTTATCACCAAGTGATTATAAATCACTTCATCACTTCACTTCATTTAGAAATCACTTAGGTTTTCATCACCTAAGTTTTTCCATCAAGGAAATTACCAAAGTGTAAATATAGTAAAAGACATAAATCTAAAATATAAATAATAATTCTATGATATTGTAGCTGCTCTTTTTTTTTTATGCATAACAGGAAGATGGGCTTACTGGGAGAAACAGTAGTTCAGGATCAAGGAGTTTTTTCTAGCATACGCAGTTGCTCAGCAGATGTGTATTTGATTCAGTAACTAATTAAGCATTGATACAATGCAAAATTTTTGTTACTATTAATTTCAGCCCATATACACAAACTTGTGGTTGCTCTAGGCAAGTAGAACTCAAAATATAAACAATTTGTCAGTTGTTTAGCTGTCAGTTTCAAATAACGAGCAAATAAATGATTGGAGACGAATGCTGCTGAATCTTCACATGTGAATCTAGCTCAGAGAAGTCTTAAGAGTGCCTTACAGAAGACTGCAATTAGAAAATCCACACTTCTGGAGGAATCTCTATCATTATCTAACCTAACAATCCTAAGAAAAGTAGAACTGACAAAAAAAAAACAGTAATCTCTAAAAATATCTTCAAGCACTTCATAAAGGACAGGATGAGTATACACATCCATAGATCTTAACTCTTAATGTCAGTTACTACTCAATGCATATTTACTATACGTAATAATTACTGTAAGAATAACACACAGATGGCAAGACAATGAATCGAATGCTTAATGTGTTAGTAAGATGGAAAAGAGGGGAACTAAAATTCAAAAAAGTCAGGTGAAATATAGGAGGAGGGGCGGTGTTGTGATGTGAATTCATTAGAAAACATTCAGATTCAGTCACAAGTCAACTGGAAATTTACTTTGGCTTAGTTGTTCCATGTCACCCACAAGAGGCAAGTGCTAGATGCTATCAGACAACATGTAACAGCTCTGCTGCCTTTCCCTCCTCTGAAGTCTGAATTTGCATCTCTTTATACAGACAAAAAGTTTTATGAAAGTTGCAGAAATCTAGTTAAAAGCAAAGACTTCACCTCTTTCAAACTGGGGTTAAGTTAGTAAATTTAAAATTATTAGCTGAGGCACGACAGAAAACAGCACAAGCTTCATCTTCTTAAGCTAAAAAGTACCCTGTAAATAGATACATCCATCTCTTTATTAATGAATAATCTTAGTGATTTTCTTGAATAATGAATAATCTTACTGATCTTCAAGGTGAAGACAAAGATATGCATGGCAAGTGCCTTGCAAGATATTCAAGAAAGCATGCAGGTAACTGACTATGCGCATAACCATGTGCTTTCAGTAGTTAACAGAACATTAAAGAAATTCATTTGTAGCATGATGTTCGTTTCATTACTGCTTTGGCTTACTATTTTACATCAGTATTTTTATAATGTGTTTAAGGTAGAGTAGGCAATATTAATGTCCAATTCAGATCACAAAACTAAGTTTGGTTAGAATAGTTCTCTTTCAAAACTCTTTTTTGGAACTCTTGTTAAAAACAGTCAAGTGTTGTTCAACTCAAGATCTCTCTCAGTTCAGTGGACAGTAAATTTAACTTTAACACACTAAATCAAATTTAAGATTCCATGAATATACTGTTTTTAAAAACCTTATACACTTAAATACTCTACTATAAAGACAATATTTCATATGCCATGGCACAGTTACTTTCCTTTGCTTGTAAGTTACTTAAGAAAATACTAAAAACCTCTTTGAAAAATCAACATGAAGGTTACTTTCATTCGTTAAATAGTAAATTCCTTAATAAGTATAGATCATCTATAGGAGAGAACATGTAAGTTATACGGGAAGTTTTGATTTTTATGGACTGTCCTGGAGATAATGGAACTGACATCAACTGTTGTTTCAGCTAAGTATGCTTCTAAAGTAAGTTCAAGACCTTGTCCAGAATGAAGACAGACATTAAGTAATCAGTAACAGCTGGAGTAAACCATGGATATAACCTTTTAAGCAATTTCTGGGAAAGCCATAGATGTCCTAATAGCTATACTGAATTTCAGTGAATCTATGGAATGGGAATTTCATTACTGCCATCAACCAAACCCCCACACTAGTTTATAAACATTTAATAGAAAAACGGAGTCCCAGACACTCCTTTGCAACAACAAAGCTATTCGTTTCATATGAAGCTATGCCCTATTTCTATAGTTCAAGAGCAATAAAATATACTGTGGAGATTTTGCTTCAGTACTTTAAAACTGTACCTGTGTTGAAGTAGTGGCATTTTGTGTTACTGGTGATGGTGAGTCACTTGTTTTTGGCTCACCAGGGGAAGCAGCAGAACCCTGGGATTCTTGGCTGGCTGGCTGATCCGGTGATAAAGCATCACTGCTGTCTTCATCAAATGAATAATCATCCAAACCTTGAGGATAATTCTCTTGTCCAACTGCTAGAATATTTACAAAGAAACAAGCAAAACAATATTTATTTTTTTATTTATACAGATTAAATTTAGACATTGGTGGCAAAATTAGCTAGTTGCTGGAAACTGATCAGTTTTCAGGACAGTATGAGCATAATGTTTTTAAGTATTAATTGTATTTTTAATAGTATTTACAGCCATATAAATCATATTAAAAGAATCAATAAAACCGAATGCACAGCAGAAGTTCCTTTTAGTAAGAGACATAAAGGTATGTTAAACACATTTGTAGTGCACACAGACAGCTATGACAGATTAATGGCCATGTTTATTTCATCATTGTTAGAATTTTTATTAAGAAGTATTTTTAGAGTATTATACTCTATTTATTTCTAACTTAGTTTTGAATAAAAATAGTTTTGAATAAAAAAAACTGTATTCAATTAAATGATGACAGTCATCATTCATGACAGAAAAACAAGAACTAGTAAACTTTTAAGTATGTTTTCTTCTAGTGAACTTTACTCTCAAGAGTTAAGGTAAGCTGTGTCTCTTCTACTTGCCTATAATTGCTTCTTTAACACTGGAATCTACAGGCAGAATATTTTTTTCTACCAGCTCCATAGGGCCAGGCCTCTGAGCGATCTTCTCATTCAGATCATCTGCCAAGCGAGCTCTCTTCAGTTTCATCTGAGTGGCTTGTAGTGAAGGCTCTGCAAAGGTCTCTGAAAGATTTGTTGATTTAAATACTCTGTTCCATTCCTTCTCCAGTTTCAAGACAACCAGCACTGTCTAATCTTTGCAATAACCCTTCTACCTATACCTATATTTTTCTATCTTTGCTACAACCATTGTACTTGTATTAAAAGCATTCAAGAATTATTTTTAAAATTCTCAAACTAATAGTAAGATTATAGATATATATTATGAAGATTTTTTTCACCCCATTATCATGCCTTTTTTTTTTTAATAAATATAATCTCTTCTTTAGAAGTGGTAATACTTTTGGTAAACATGTCCAAGTGTAAAGCAGGGAATATAAAATAGTAAATGCTAATTATAATCTGAAGATAGCATTTGCTGCTCTAATGTTTACCAGTGTGAGCTATAGTAAAGATTTAACCGATAACTGATTTTTCAATTAGAGAATCTTCAAAATTGTATTTCATGAAAATATGGAGATAATCTGTCCATATGGAGATTCCTCTCTGGGTTTAGCATCCAAATGCATGTTTTGAAAACTAATTGATATTAAACTGATTTGGCTTATGTTTATTTGGTAATGCCTGTATTTGGTGAGATTATGGTGAAACAGTAATCCAGCCCCATTCCTAAAAGAGACTATTGTTTCTAATGACGTGAGCAGCAAGGAAAATAACAAGGCAAGCAAAAAGTCAAGTTTATTAAAGACTGGGCGGTAGCTTTTTTTTTTTTTTTAATGTACAAAACTGCCAGGTTATTTTAGGGTAATGAGTAGAACTCGAAGCAATGTATGTATGTACATACACAATGGTATAATTACCATTATAGAATAAGAACAATTTGCGCTTGCCAACAAATATACAGTTGAGAATACTTTCACTGCTGCAGTTATATCTATTATACTGATAGAGAATACAGTTTACAATAGACACTGTAAAAGCAGAGAAACAGAGCATATAAATATTTAGAAATAATTCACATCAAAGCTTAATTCAGTTAGAAAACAGAGTGTCTAGCAGAAGTTCCTTCTAACAGCAGTTGAACAGGGCCATACATCTGGATACATACCTTCAAGGATGTGCATTCTGACCAGCTCAGACCGGTCTGGTCTGCTGCGAATTTTGTGCTTCAAAAAATTTTCAGTCTTCAAAGAAATGAAAAAATGTTACTAGTATTTATCAGAAAAAAGCACAAAGAAGTTGGTACATTTATAATTCACTGATGTCCAACAATGAATATTTACAGTTGTAGTCAGGTGGACATCACTGTTAGAACGGGGATATTAGAGAGGATTTTGCTTTGCCATGTTTTTGTTTCTCAGTCTAGCAGTGTTAATGAATTTCTATCTTTCCAAAGTTGGGAACATTTCTGGATTTGATCCCTTATCCCCTCTCCCCCCCAATAAATCACAATGCTATAGAATAGACATTTGCTACAGAAACACAACACAAGCATAATTTAACCCAAGGATCCTTTCCTTAGACTACAGGTAGATATGTGTTACAATTTGATCATAGTTTATGCTGCACACCTGCTTAATCCATGAAGGAATAAGAAACTTCCCCTGAGATTTGACAGCAGTATGTTAACAGATCCTTCTGAGATACAAGCACATATTATTACTGTAATGGTAGGATTTATTTTTTTCAAGCAATCTGAGAATTAGTATCCTGTAAACTGACTGTTCATTTTCAGATATTAATAGCAAGTTTACAGAAAGTGATTTACCCTGGCTCGCTCCAGGCTCTTTATCTGCTCATGGAATGCAGCTGGACTTTTCAAAGCTGTGAAGAGAAAGTAAAGGTTAAGTTATCAGGAAGTGATTTCCAAAGGAAATACTGTAGTCAGTAGGACTGTACAGCTGTTTAACACCATCTCAGATCTGCGTTTGCATCTGACCAGGCATACCTTCAACTCATGACAGTTATATTCAATTATATTTAACAGAGAGGAGTATCACTCCTATACAGAACACACAGAATATATGATTTTAACAGAAATCACCACAGAACAGTTAACTTTTTCACTCTGTACTGTGGTCTGTTTACCAAAACAGTTCCACAGCAGAAATTTTATGAAGTGGGGTTTAGAGTGCCAACATTGTTTCATTTATTCCACTGTATTACTATCCATCTATACCTCATCCTTGCTGTTGCTAGGGGGAGATGAATTGTCCTTTAAGAACTATTTGTGCTGATTTTTATTTTTTTTAAAGAATTTTGTGTTTGCCTTAGATGTTCAGATTTGAAAACAGGATGATCTTATTTCACATACCATTTCAAAACAATATTCAAGAAGACAGGTTGCATTCAGAAAGCCTGTTCCTCTACTATGAAAACCATGCAACAGCAGCAGAAAGCCTTTGTACTACAAATAATATGTATATTTCTGAAATAAGAAGGCAGGTAAATTGCCGGAACAGTGCAGCTGGAAAGGACCTCGAGGAATCACCTAGCTCTTCTCTGTCCCAGACACACAACCCACTTTGGCAGACACTGCTGACCGACAGCCATCTGTATTGTCTTTTAAAACTTGCAGAGACATTTCCAAGGAAGTTATGGCTGTGTTGTGCAGTTTGACTCCTCCTTGCTATGATTTAAATCCATTGCTTCTTTGCAGCAGACATCTACCTCAGAGACGAAGCAAGAAGAGTAAGTGGTGATTTTTATGATAGACAGCCCATTTGTACAGTCCAACAGTAAGAGTATCTGTGCTTTACTACGGGAGATGAGAACATTATCCACAGAGGGCAAACTCTCACTCTGCTTAATGCTTAGCAAAGAAGTTGGAGTGCAGATAGTGCTATTTAATTGCTTTCACCCATAGGGCTGTATATTGAGGAACTATGGGGGAAAGAAGAACCTTCACAAGGTGCAGAATGCCAGTTACAGCAAATAATCTTTTCCAAGTGGGTAAGCATGTTATAGCAAGTGGTAAATAATCGATAAACCTCTCCAACTAGGAGGAAGATTTCAGTGTCCTTTCTGCAATCAGTGATTTGTACTGGTCAGTGGGACACTGCACCAACCCTCAGCATGTTCTGTGTGTTCTGTGCTGGTTTGGCTGGGAGTGCAGGTGGCCACAAACAGCAGCAGCCCTGCAACAGCAACTGAAAGCTCCTCAGCTCTGGCAGACTGTTCTCTTTGTGTATGGTCTGCCTACAGCTCACTATTTGCTTTTACTGCAGCTGCATGCAAAAAGCCCAGATCCTGCATTTCTTAGTGATGGATTGTGTTGAGTCTGTCTGAGCTGGAGTCACCTTTTCCCTGCAGCAGCCCGCACAGTGCTGTGCTCTGCACTCGTAGCTGGAACAGCACTGATATCACTCCAGTGTTGTGTCTACTGCTGCTTGGTGCTGGCACAGCATCAGGACTCCTTCCAAGCCCCCAAGAACCAGCAGGCTGGGGGTGGGCAAGTGATGGGGAGGGGACATTGCCGGGGCAGCTGACCTAAACCAACCAAAGGGATATTCCATAACACCTGATGTCACACTCAGCAATAAAAGGGGGGGCTCTCCTGGGGGAGGGGGCTGTTCCTCCTGAACAACCACTACGTGTTTGAGGCCCTGCTTCCCAGGACGTGGCCGAACACCACTCGCTGATGGGAAGTAGAGAATAATTTTTTCTCTCTCTGTGCTTCCGCGCGGACTGATTGTTTCTTTTGTTTCTGTTTTTCCTCCCCATTCCCTTTCCCTTTAATTAAACCTTTCTCATCTCAAACCTTGAGTTCTCTGTGTTGTATTTTCTCCCCCTTCCTTTTTGAGGAGAGGGGGAGTGAGAGAGCGGTTGTGGTGGAGCTCGGCTGCCCACCTGAGTAAAACCACCACACGGATACAAACAGCTCAAAAAGAATCTGGGCCAGTCAAAGATTTAGAAAGACATCCTGACACTGAGTGTGAAGTATGGAGTCTGCCCTAAAAACATGAGGCTTAGAGAAGAAAGATAGCAGGCTTATTTCCTGGTTACAGTGTAACACCAACATCATCTTAGGATAGGTGGAGGACATTATTGGGGAATGATTCATAAATATATACGTTTCTCCTTGGAGCAGAATTAAAAACAACTAGAAGAGCTACCATCAACAACAAAAGTGAGCAGGAGGCCAGTAGTACCCATATCATGGGATTCAAGTCTCACCACAGATCTAGGTCCCAAAAGGGCATATACTCTGATGGAATCTTCATTAATTGTCATGGAGTTATGTCATGGAGTGTCACTGATGGAATCTTCATCAACAAAAGAGGCTGTTATTTAGGAAAAAAAACTGAAAAAGCAATGACTTAAACTTTTAACTGGAGAACAAAGCCTGGTAATTCTTCAGATGAAGCTGAAGCAAGACCAATAGGAGGGCCCCCACTTTTTGAATGAAACTTATCATTCAGTTCCTGAAGATAATAAACACTACAGACCTGAGAATGTGAAGATGCTTTAGCAAAGCAATCTGAAGCCTTATGAGTACTCAGAAACACTCAACATGAGATTAGCTTTAAGATACTGTACTTTAAAGCTAGAATTCACCAATTCACACTGAGCTATTTATAATTATATTTTTAACAAGAAAAATCACTTTGTGCAGCTGTATGTTTTCTACACTTAATCTGTTATCTGAAGCCCAGTCCCATCTCCCACTGTCCACTGACGGATTCTCACTGTTCTCTGTGCACCTCTCATTCTGAGGCCAGGCTGCTCTTCAAAACAAGTTAGAAGACATCGTACAAAACAATACGCATAGTCACCGGGACCCCACATAGAGAAACACCAAAAGATATCTAAGGGAAGGGTTAAATGCAGTTGACTTCTAGGCTACCGGATTTCTTTATTCGGGAGAATATATGATAAGAGAATCATATTCTCTTATGATTCCTAAATTGATTTTAGGTATTGTAGTGCTGCTGAAACGACCACCATCTCTACAGATTGAAAGCAATAAGGGAGAATAGATTCCGACAATAAAGTGCAATTACATGCAGCATGCCAATTACTTTCAAAATACAAGTGCTGTGAGTTCAGACATCCAAATGTAACAAATATCCAGATTTACAAACATTATTTGCTTGTCAAAGTACTATAAACTGCAGTTAAATTCAAATGGTGGAACTGAGAGATAAAAATGGTTTACTGAATAACTACTAAGTTCTCACACAACTGTCAAGGATGGCTTGTAGCCAGGTCAAAGAGTCAGGAGCTCAGCATTACAGAACCCTGACAGCAATCCAACTATATTTATGAACTTCGTGATGTTACTGCCTTAGCAAGACACTTCACCCTAAAAGTGATCGGCAGCATCTTAACTCTTCAAAGATGACATCTCAAGGCACTCATTGAATGTCTACCAGTACATAATTTGTTTTGGAAGAGAAGAATACCAAACTCTTACACCAACTTAGATGCTTTGCTACATGTGGAAAATAGACCAGGAACTTTTGGCAACTGGGAAAAAGGTTCTAAAATGATCTTCTAAAACAAACAAACAAAGAAACGAACAAACCCACAAACAAATAGCCTCTTCATGTATTCCTGGAAATGTATTCATGCTCAGTGACAGCAGGAAAGGTGAAGGCAAAAAAAAGGCCGACGCACAGCATCTTCTGTATTAGGTCATATGATCCAGAGTACGACACCCAGACAAAGTCACTTCCTCATGTCCTGTAGCATCACAGCTACTGCCATGCAAGATTTAACACAGAAGACGTTTGTTGGCATATGAGTCTTAACTTCTGTGTCTCCTTTGTTTTTGTTTTGGAACCCTTGCCATCCTACTCTTTAAAGACTGCTGGCTTTGATATTGATGTCTACTCATTCATAAAATCCAATTTATTTCAGTAAGATTAGTCACAATTTGAAAAGAGAAAATAAAATGAGATTTCTGCAAATCCTTGCATTTTCATCACAATGGCTGCTTTAACTGAATGCTTATTTAGACTACCAAAAAGATCCCACTGGTCCTTTCAAATGATAAAGCTATTTTTTAGTGATTCTCAGGGAAGTGCTAATCTCTGTTATTTTATATACCGAGTTCATAATTAATACAGTATAGTAACAAAATTACTAGAAATAAAACAAGTCTTACGTGGCATGATGCCCTGGTCCACCAGCTGTTCTCGTGTCCGCCTTTGTTGTAGCCTCAGCTGAAGTACTGAAAAAAGAGAACATTTGTATGTAAGCATACCTCGTAAAGTGTAAAACTAACTTTCAAAAGATGCCAAGTGTTTCAACTTTAGAAATATTTTTGCTATATACATTCAGTAACCTGATAGTAACCTCTAAGACAACTATCATTAAGGATCAAATGCTATTAACATAATTTGGAACAATTGTTTCCAATCCCTATTTATAATGGCTTTTGCTGCTTTTTAGTCACATCTGATAAAGGGACTATTTTATACATATGTCCACTCCTCCTATCACTTAGGTCTCATAACAAGTATTAAGTATTAGATCTTTTTCTTTGCAATGCTATTATTAGATAATACATTCCAGAAAACATAATGAGGTATAAAGAGTTCATACCATAAACTGCAATATGCAATGATTATATAGCCTTTGTAAATGTGTTAAACCAATCCTACACAACTGCACTATGCTGAGATAGAGATGATGTTTGCAGGGATTTAAAAAAGAAAAGCTGTATACATGTAGTTGACCCTTACAGATTTTATTTTTAAAACATGAAGGCTTATTGTACATGTAAATCAGTCTTGCTGAAATGCAAGGAACTGAAGCTACATTTCAGCTGACTTATTTAAAAAAAAAAAAAAAGTAATACAATCGGAAAGAGTCCTTATCTTCTTTCTAAACATCAGAAAATGTTGTTTTCCTGATTCAGAGACATGTTATCATAATGATTTAAGGACCAAATAAACCCAATATTGTCAAATTTGGAAAAACAGGTTACACTTTCAGAGACAATTTATGTTTGTTACATTTAATAAAATCTAAAAACATTGTTGTTTGAATATGTCCAAACATACTCTAAGTATGACCAACACAATACACATTAAATACTAGACCAAGAACCACACAAAAACTGTGGGGAAGGGCAGGAGTGGCCCAAAACTTAGCTCGACCAGTTGAAACAATTTTAAACGTTTGAAATGAGACAAATGGATCTAAACTGATCCAGACTTTTAGTTCAGTAGATAGCATGAATTTCAACATTTCAAATGTTAAGTCCTAAAAGCTGCCCATTAAAAAAAAAAAAAAAAAACATATCTAGTCATAGACATAATCTTAGAAACTATTATACTGTGTTTTGCTTTTAGAGAATACAAATCCTAGGGTTAAGGCTTATATGAAGTGCCACTTCATGTTGTACCTTATTCAAAACAGGTCTGGTTAAAGCCTCTTAGTGTAAATAATTATGAATTGTACACGCCACAGACAGGAAAGGGAAACAGACTGAGACTCAGCCGATTAGTGTCTCCCCTTAAGCTATATAATTCCAACTATTTAGGGTGAAAACCACACCATAATCTAGAAGACAAAAATTTGCAGTCAAAGATCATTAAATATGAAAGATTACTTTTGTTAAAAATATTCTTCCTCTTCTTTTCCTCTTTATACTGGCAACATCATCAGAAGTTAATAACACGCAGTGCATTTTTTGAGTCTGACAATACCTATTTTTAGATATGCAAATAGGAAGAGCTACTCCTAACTGAACATAGAAATAACAGGAGTGCAAACTGAACCCTTCCAGCTACTGCACCTCAGTAGCCTTCTCCAGGGTATCACCAACTATTACTTGGGGCATTGTTTATTCTGCCTTTAATTATCCCTGCTTCAGAGACAAACACAGTTTGAGATGAACAGTCTCACATCTGACAGGCCCAAATTAGGCATTTCTGTGCATGTGAACCACTGAAAAGTTTAAAACATTTTGTTTCTTTGTTGTGTACTTGAATCTGCCACAATACCCATGTATAACTAAAACTATTTCCAAGTTCTGTACATTCACTAAAAAAAAAAACAGACTCAACAAGGGCCTAAATTAACACCACTCATTCTATAGGGCTATTGAAGTGAGTAAAGCCTCACAACACTTTAAGCAAGCCATTGCTGTGGTAAATGATGAGTAGAATGTGTTAAGAAGAGTGCCACAAAAATGATCAGTGAAGGCATGCTGAGGGAGTTGGGCTTGTTCAGCCTGGAGAAGAGAAAGCTCCAGGGAGACCTCAAAGCAGCCTGCCAGTGCCTAAAGGGGGCTGCAGGAAAGCTGGGGAGGGACTCTGTGTCAGGGGTTGTAGAGATAGGACAAGGGGCTTTAAACTTAAAGAGGGCAGGTTTAGGTGAGATATAAAGAAAAAGTTCTTTAAAATGAGGGTGCTGAGGCCCTGGCCCAGGCTGCCCAGAGGAGCCAGGGGTGCCTCATCCCTGGTAGTGCCCAAGGCCAGGCTGGATGGGATTTGGGCAGCCTGGGCTGGGGGAGGTGTCCCTGCCCATGGCAGGGGGGTTAGAATTAAACAACCTTTAAGGTCCCTTCCAACTCAAACCATTCTATGATATTGCTTAGACATAAAGGCCCCACACTTTCCAAAACTAGAGCATTTTGTTGTAAATCTTCCCCCCCAAAAAAGTTTGTTTTCTCTACTGTTCACTTCCCCTTGTGTTTGTATTGATTTACACAGGACTTCATGTATAGCTGTTACCCTAATGTGAAATTTCATATCTTGTTCAAGAGACGGTCAAGATGCTTGGTCAAGAAAAAAATACATGGAATATGCAACATTTACATTCTCAAATGTTGCCTTGATAATTTATTATGGATGTATGATTATGACATGCTGTTTCCATTGTATTTCACAAGGAAGCAAAACAAACTAATGCGTTGTCCAGAACATCAAAATGAATGTAATTTCTAAAAATTAGGCTAAGGACAAACTTCATTGTTTTCAGAATTTGAAAGGAACCAGCTTATTTCCTGTTCTGCAGTACAGGAAGGATACTCCTCTGCCTTAAGCGCTACTACCAGGAATAGCAAGGTAAATCCTGAAAACAAGGGCATTATTTTCTTATGTGACGCAAACATTGAGAATTTAAATACAAACATTTCAGGGCTGTGCCATGGCAGTCATGTTCAGAGTTCACAATATTGTTACACAATAATTGCAAAGGACAGAAATGAGAGAACATGAAAGCAACAGCAGTAGAAAGTAAATTGATGGAAAGTTATTCAAAATTATTCAAAATTTCCTGCATTCCCATGGAAACTTAAAAATACCTGCTTTAAGGTTTTGTATTTTCCGAGTAATATTAAACAGCTATAAGAAGTTAAATGCAGAATTATTTTATAATAGATAGATTGATTTATTTTTGGTATTCCTTAGTTCACATGGCTCCACGTAAATTGTGACCTCTTTACATAGTGTCTTTTATTAGGAGAAGCAAATTTGTGCTGCCTGTAGTCTTGAACCAACTGAAGCACTCAAATAGTGCTGGTAACACACTCCTTCCAGGACTGCTTCTTAGGTTGGGCTTGGCAGCATCTTTCTTCACATCTTTCTGCAGAAAGCTGTTTGTGTGCTTGTTTTTTTTCTTCAGAAAAGTATAATCTGACTCCAAAAAAACAGGGTACAATCATGTGCAAACATTCTTATGCAGCTGTACACTCAACTTTAGAAGTCCACAAAGTTTATACAAGTACATGTGAATTAAGAAAAATAACGTACATTATTAGCACATTATTAACGTACATCCTATCACATTATTAGAGAAAACTGCAAGAAATGCACATTTTAGTTGGAAATGCATTTTAAGCATGCAGTGTAATGTTGTAATGTCACACTTCTATCCCCTGGGCTAGTTCTCTAGCAGTTTCATACTGCGTTATCACAAAGCACTGAGAAATCCACTAGCAGTTGTAGTATTTACGGGAAAACAAAAACAAAACACTCCGGTTTGGATTCTCCTGCTTGAAACTGAGAGCTAGTCTTAAGACTAGATGGGTAATCCCTTTAAAACCTTAAATAAGTTTTACCTATGCAAATAAGGTGAGACAATTTATAACCAGCATGCCAAGACTTCTGTATTTCAGACCCAGTATTTGTGGTCTTGAGTAGACTAAAATCTGAGTTTCCTCTTTCTTTGCTCATGGCCATGCTTTCTCTTATATTATGAAGCAGTGAAAAAGGCTGAAAAGCATGTCCTGCTCTGGGCAGAAATCCCATTCAATGCTATGCAGCTGTATTTAGTCCAGATGTACACCATACTTAGATTTAGCTTTCCTGGAACACTAAACATACTACAAACCCAGATCATCTATCAAACCTTTTACCTAGCTAGTTACAAGGTATTTTGAAACACATGCTTCTTTATTGCAGGCTCAAGGTCTTCACGCAAAATTATCTCCTCTACCATAAGTTGTGTTCAGGGTGGAGCTGATACACCTCATCAGACAAAGCAAGTAAATCAACTAGTATTTCTTTGAAGAATTCCATTACCTACAATGCAGTGAGTCAAGTAGCAAATGCAAGCAGAATTACAACCAGCATGGGAATACTATCATTGATGTGTCACCTACCAATACATAATAGGAAAGTCATTTATTAAGAAAAAAATGCATTTGTGGTATGTAGAATGCATTTTACTTAGCTTGACAGTATTTTTTTTCCCTAAGAAATTCATTTAACTGTTAAATTGCATAGAATGGAGTGGAGATTTATCAGCATTTTGTTTTTATTTATTAATCCTAGACCTGCCTGCCCCAGATCCAGATATCAACATGAACCTCAGACTAATGCTTTTCCATCTTTCATATGAAAAGGATCAGATTTCTATTTGGCATTCTACTGCACTAACACTGCATTACCACTAGGTCATGTGATTGCATTGCACAGTCTAAACACATCCTACCATCTCAGCATTTAGCAGTTATTGCATTTCAATTTTTCACTAGCAAGTTGAAAAGGCCTCACACTGCAGACTGCCAGTACAATTAAGCTAATTAATTACTCCAGTGCTTCTAATACATACTTCCTTGTATTCATTTGAAACATATTTTTAAAAGATTGCCTGAGGTGCATTCAGCTGCTGAGATTTCTCTGAAAAAAAAAAAAAAAAAAAAAAGAATCAAAAAATCCCACAGCATACCAAAGTCTCTGTGTCAAAGTGCTATTTTAAGCCAGCACTAGGAACATGCAAGCTATAGGAAGGTACCACATGGCAGCATTGGTACATTGTCAAGGAGGAACACACTTCGAAAGCTGTAAGCCCACTGCTGTGGGCTGTTGTGACTCGTTAAGTGTGCTGCAGTTCCTGCAGCTTCCTGTTTCTGCTTTCTGCATGGTGGGAGTCAGGAACATGGAAAGGCTCGGACTCCCTCTTACATGCAACTGCACACAGCCCTACACCACAGAAGCATCAACACAGCAAAGACATACCCAGTGGATGAGTTATTTGTATTTGTGGCTGATGGAATTTGTCAGTTCTTGAAATTAATGTAGCTTGGCCATGGCTATGATTGGCAGCATTCACACAGGAAATGGAGAAAGGAGAGACAAAGTAAATCTACTCAGCAAAAAATAACACTAAGAATGTGTGTAGCTCATCTCTTATTTTCCACCTGATTTCATCCAGTTCTTTAATTTGCTCCAAATGTAAATGATGGGAAATCCTGCTACATAATTTATGAATGTACTGTATCTATGGTTTGTGGCTTCAATTATGATCAGGTATTTGACTTAAGCTTTGCAGAAAGAGTGAAAAGTGATCTATATCCTCAACAATGTCTTAGAAGATAGTATGTAGTGTACTATAGCAGAAGGATGAGAAAAGCTGTAGGTATGTAGCTGCACATAAACTGTATGTGCATAGATGTTAAGTTCTAGCATTTTTTGGCAGAAATGTGTAACAAATATTTATGGTTTCTGATAATACTACTTGCATGCCTGTTAACCTACACTGGACATAACATATGTTTTTGAAATTTTCCCATGTGTATCTGGACCAGTTATAACAACTGTGGATTTTGAAAGCTCTCAAAATTGATGTTACTCACTCACTAAATAAATATCAGGAATGTATGTATTACATAGTCAAGAGAGGACAACCTGTAGCATGACTAATAGGGAAGCAATGCAGGGAGAATACTGAAGAAAAGATGACTCAAAGATAGCATTGGAAGATAATCATTGAATATTTTGACTTGATTGGAGCAAGGAGGTTCAACAGAAACAAAGTTGGATGAAAACTAGATGTTTGCTTTTGTAACCAACTCAAAACTTAAGAAGGAAAAGGAAGTTTGGTGTCAGATTTTTGTTGTTTAAATATTGAATAATTAAATGTGTTACTAAAGAATGAAATGTTTCTAAATAGAAATTCACTGTGAATGAAAAAATGTATTTTTTTAAGAATTGAAAAGCTGAAAAAAAATTTACTTTTCCAAAGCAAGCAAACCAGGAAAAAAAGCTAGTATTTATACATCAGTAAGATGTAAGGAATTAAAATAACTTTAGCCACAGGGAGACAAAAGTCAGGAAGCAGAGGTGTTTCTAGGGAAGAAATGGCAATATCTTTACAAGAGTTGAATAATTACATCTAGACAAAAGTCCCATCAAAGAGGATATTTTACTTAGGTCTGAGTGCTAAAGCAGATGGTCACGGTACAGGCAGTAATGACCTTTATATTGTCATTGTAGTTAGACAGACTGAGCCCTACGACTGAGCAGACACACATTTTAGACAGACTAGTATCGTTATAATGAAGATGAGCCTGTAATAGGTATAAAGGAAGGGAACTAAGAATGAAGTTTGTGAAAAGCTAGAAAGGAAATGGGAACCCACAAAGCAGCTGAAATAACAGCCAGAACGGTATGGAAAAAGACAGTCATGTAAACTAAATCACAAGTTTTTAATAAGGAAAATGTGATGAAATTATATTCAAAGATGAATGAAAGATGTGAGAATGGAGCTCAGCTTTGCAGTTTTGGCAAAGAATTGCTGATGTATTTCAGTGAGAAACTCTCTGTACAATAGATTGCAGGTTGGTTTAAATCTAATACAGACCTTGTTTACTATATAGAGACATAGAAATCCATACAGCAAAGGATTTCTATAACAATCAGTAGCACATAACAAGGTAAATCTAATAAAGATGGTTGAGACAAGAGAACAGAGTTTCCAAATAATGTAAAACCTATTGAGGCATTAGACAAAGTTATTATACTGTATTTTTTGTTCATTTTCAATTTATTATTATTTTTAATAAGCATTTACAGACAAAACAGTGACATCTGGGGAAGGGAGAATTCAAAAAACACAAGGTATTATAAAACAAAGTCCCCCTGGAGTGCTTCTTACGCAAACATAGTATTTAACAAATTGTTCTTATCTGGCTGCACCCATTCAGCTTGTTGCCTGATTGATTGCTTCTCACTTTCATACTTTTGAAATCAGTTACCTACATAACATCTAAAATCATAGACAGATCTCCAAAATAAAGGCCCAGAATTGACAAAGTTTTAAATATGTTAATATGCTGCAAACCTCAGTAATACCATTCCTCATTTTTAAAATGCATAAGAAGGGCTATGTTAACACCACTGAGCAAATATAGTTGCTAAAAGACAGAACAAATATTTTGCACTTTATCTGGCAGGAACGTCCTTTCACACCACTGCCATGCTACAGAATCGTCTTCAAACTGCTTCTGAATAAAAGCCATACACAGAGAGGTCAGCCAAACTCCTGTTTTGTCAGGGAAAGGAGGGCATTTTGTTTTATTTTCAAGTCAGTGTATGATTTCAAGTTTAACACTTTGGCACCAAGCCAAGAGATTCCAAAATGGCTATATGTTTTCTCTGGGCACTGCAATTATCATTCAAACTTACATAGTTTATTACTTAATGACAGAAAGATGATGCATAATCCTTCTTCAGAGTAAGGAGACCAGGTTATCTGATTAACAAAGTCAGTAGAAGTCTTCTGACTTCATGGGAGCCATAAGTTTTTCACGATCTGAAAAACCATGAGTGCCAGAGGCTGGCGCTCCCAACTCTTACCATTTCTTCCCACATTAGCATACCAGGGAACCACCGGTTCTATACCCATAGGAATGGAGAGGACGGTATGAAAAGGAGAAGTCTTATCTTAAAACATATTTTCATATCGTAGTAAATTTTACCAAGTTAACGGCCTCTGCTTTCAAACACTGACTACTCTTCAAGTTCACAAACACTAAGGCCTGAAGGGGCAAACCAAGCAGATCCTCAACACCTTGCTATGCTGGTTTGAATGCAAGAAAGCCAAAGTAAATAGGTACTTAAGTATACATCCTGTTCTGTAAAAGATCCTTTGAAAGGTAAGAAATTTAGAATAGTCCAGTCAGATTTTACTCAGTGTGAAAAGCAGAATAAGTGAAAATTAAGTGTATTACTAAAGAGCAAAGTTTGCAGCCACCACTTTGTTACAAATGTCTAATTTGTATCCTATAGTAAAGGTGTCTCAAAATAGTATTATATAATCACAAGCACTGGAATGTAGAGGCCAAAAATAAATTGATAGATGTACAGCAGGAACAACGCTATCTACACTGACTGGCAAGCTTTCACCACTGCCTCTTGTCTTGAAAAAATACCAGAACTCATACTGTGTGCACTAATTCTAGCTCTAATTCCACATCAAACACAATTATGTATCCTATTAATTTCTAATCAAATTTAAATTGTCTTTTTTACAGAGGTACTATGAAAGCATTAAAATAATTGTTGACATTTAACAATTAGAGATGAAAGACCAAATCACTGAGGTGTTCATTAGACAGTGTACAGTTCTTTCAAATGACAGCAAGAAGAAAAATCATGTACTGACTTCTCAAAAATGTTCTTTATGCAATCAACTCATTATTTCTTTCAAAGTTAAAATGCAGCTGATATGAGCTATTTAAGTCCTTAAAACTGCAAGTGAAAACGGGAGAATGCCATCCCCAACATTCCTGTATACTCCCTTGGAAATTTCCAAGAGCAGTAGGAACTCCAGTGCAGGCTGCTAGGCTGGCTGCCATGGAAACAGACAGTGCTGGAAACTGGGCCGTTTCCTTTAAATTAAAGTCTGTTACACAGAAAGCCTCGATTTCTTTTTGCCAACTTAGTACAGCTTTTATGCAACCAAAGTCTCTAACATGTTGGGCTTGAAGCACAGAGCAATAGATATTAACAACAGACGTTCTAGTTGCAGTGAAGGACTGCTGCAGAAGATAATTCTTTCTATCTATTGTATTGTGCATATTGTAAAATACAGTCCTCAATCAAAAGTTATTTATAATTAGTTATTTGGCACCAGGACTGTAAGATTAATACAAGTATAGGAGTAGCAGGGTGGCAGTACTGTAGGAGAGAGTATTTTATCAGATGGCAGGTGGACTACACAAGCAATCAAAGCATTAGATTTGTATTAAAATTATGGACTGACCTCACAACAGATTACAGAATTGCTAAAATCAAGCATCAACTACTTAACTACATACCTCTTTCAGTTGTTACCATTGCAACCCCAAACAGCATCTGCTTACACTTTAAAGTTTACATGGCATTTTCTAAACTGAATGTAATTTACACTAAGTTAATTTTGCAGAGGCAAATGTTTTGCATTCTCCTAAGTCATAAATGTTTCTCTCTGAACTCTATATGGTGTTGTGCTAAGTTTATATTAAATAACTCATTAAATGCTTCATTGAGACAAAGTTAAACTTTTCAACTAATGTTAATTGTTATGTGAATAAAACTGAAAATGTAATAAACTGTATGTTTTATACACTAGAGTAAAATAAAGAAAAGTTACACAGTGTGCACATCCGAGGAAGGTTCAAAATATGGTAACTAGTTTGCACCAAGTATTACTCATTTTGTATGTGTCCAAACCCAAAAATTTGATTATGTAGTGTTCCTTTCATTTGTATGGCATGTCAAAGAATGAAGGAAGATGAGGGAAAAGCTATGAAAATATTTGCTAACTGTAATTTGTTGGAAGTGATTCTAAGTACACTATTATACACATATGCATTACAATTGTACATGAAATACATTAAGTTTTTTGTACTCACCTCCCACCAGCCTGAAGACGATAATGTTCAATAATTTTAAATAAATAATTCAAGGAAATCTGACACTACCTAAAACTGTGGATGTGCTATTCAGGTTCAAAAACCTTCAGAATCCTCTTGTATGCCAAAGTAACCTTTAAAAAAAAAAAGTCTCTTCTGCTTATTTTTACAAATAAATAAATAAATAAATAAATAAAAACACCTTACTCATTCTTTCATATTTTAATGTATGTTTTCTATTATTTTTTATGTGAATTTCTGCTAAGACTATATCTTTATGTATAAAGACATAATTTAAGAAAAGTAAAACTGTCTCTTGTTCATACTCATTTTAAGCAGTTACTCATAGTTCATTTCGGCATATAAATTATAGCAGTGAGACTACTGAGGGCCATTTCAGATAATCTCATCAGAGTTCTGGAGGGATTCTGGACCTCCAAATCTTAAAACTATACGGCAATGATTTAAGCTTTGTCTGTGAGCCAGTAATAATTGTACAAATAACTGTTTCTAGAACTAACATTATCAGACTGAAAGTAGAAAACAAAAAGCTAGATGGGAAAGATAGCTAGATGTAAAGTTAACATTTAAAACAAAAATATGAAGCATAACTTATTATCATCAGTTGAGAAGCTTAAATGACTAGGAAACAGAACAATCTGTATCATATCTTATTGCCATGTAATATGTTGCTTAGAAACAAGTCAAAACATGCAAAAGCCTCCAAATTACTGGAAGGTCTGATGGAATGAATATAGATAGATAGATCGATCTAAAAAGCAAAACCTGTATTTTCACAATTCTTCAAAAATGAAAAAAAATCACTACCACCTTGGGCAGAAAGTCTAAATAAACTGAAGCTTTCATTTCAAGCACTTTGTAAAATTGCATATATTCAGTATATTAACAATAAGTACATATTCTAAATCTGCAATATTCCTCTGATTAGTTTAGTCTTCTGATTTTATTTTATTTTATTATTTTTTATTTTTTTAAAACTTATTTGACATTTCCTCCAATGCTTCTGTCAGCCAAGAAATGTACTGTCAAGGGACTCATGAAAGTTGGGTTCACATTCTACATCTAGTACAGACTTGCTCTGTGGTAGTTTGGAGCATATTATATTGAATGATGACAGATTATTTCCAGGCAAGCCCTCTTGAGAGAAGGTACTACCTCCATTTTCCAGGCTCTTCTGAGGCACAGAAGGGCCAGCAAACAAAACACATACCCAAGCAGATCATCCAGGTCACAAGATTACACATCAATTTAAAAACAATGAAGAAGGTGGGTTTACACTTAAGTGCCCGATCGCAAACTGAGATGTATGCTATGGCATTATGTCAACTCTGCTATGCAGACAACATCAGATTTCTGTGGGTGCCTGCTCTGTGGATGATCGCTTCCAGTGACAGCAAAGTCACTACATTAAAAAGAACATCGCATTAAAAAGGCTGAGGTGTATAGAAGCGTTGTTGGATGCGTTATGAAAGGAAAGCAAAAATCCTCCAGCACAGCAACAACACAGACAGTGGTTTCAGAGTGTGGTTTCATATCTTAATGTGATCTAAGACCAGAATGCTGATGAAAAGACAATGAATGGTCTCTTCCTCTCTCCAACCACAGCTGTTCCTCTTGCATCAGTACTGGCAAAGGTGCAGGCTACCAGGTCAGTGCAATCTGGCTGAAAACTAAGACTGCAGAAATAAACAGTCTTCAGTGATACCTACTCACTGATCCAGCTCGCTTCCGGGTTGCATAGTCACAAATACCAATACCAACATAAGGAAAAACCTGGCAGGGGTGGATGAGACTATGCCCACTTTTGGCAGCAGCAGTTTTAGGCCTAAATTCTGTGAAAGCTTTAAAAGTCTTGGCATGACTGGAATTGCCATAGCAAGACTCCTTACAATTTCTGGTTATCCCTCATATCCTCTAATTGTATATAGATTAGATACAAAATCAAACTAATACATTGTAACCTTGGTTTATTAAAGTATTTAAGCATGTATCTATTATAATAGTACTACCATCTACTTATTGTCTGTTCAAGTTTTATACTGAAGGAAAAAAAAAAGTGGAATAAGCACTGATTTACTTGTAAGACAACTCTCCCATTGTCATCAAAGAGACTGTTTATGGTAGAAAAAGTTAAGAATTTCAATACAGCCTTACAGGATCAGGATATTTGCTTCCTTTACTAAGTCAACACACATACTATTTTTTCAGCATTTTACTCAACTGTGTCTTGAGAAATACATCTGACAGAATGCCAGTGATGAGCGAGGACAAAACACCTCAAAAAAGCTTTTTTTTTTTTTTTTTTTTTTTTAAATACCAGCAAAATCCTTAAGTATTACATGCTACCGCAGGAGAGCAGCAAAGGTCAAGAGTACCTACCACCAATACGCAACATCAATAGCAGGAAATCTGTTAAAAATCAATTCTCATTCAGTATTGATTTGTTTGCATGGGAGGAAGGGAAGAAACCACTCCTACCTATATGTGGTGATCTATTAACCAGATAGCATAAAGACATTTCCAGCAAGCACCTGAGAAGTCCCTGTACTTCACTCATTCTACCCTGTATCCTGTTTCTAGCACTTACCAGTCTCCAGTTCCTCCTAAGGCCATAAAATGAAAAAGGAATACAAATACATGAAATAAATTCTGCCTTAAGGTGGAAAATAAAAATACTTCCTGGTTAGTTTTTTTCCTTACAGTAACCTGCAGGCTACTAGTAGCTCTGAAGCTCAGACTAATATATGAAAGATAGGACCATACTGATTTGTTTCATCAATTTTATAGTCTCTTCAACAATTTTCCTGCATGGTCATACGCTCTTGCATGAGCTCAGCAATCTCTGTATCAAAACAATTCAGGGTACAAGATAACATTGCCAACATTCACTTCACTCCTAAGTAGAAACCTAATCTGAAGCCAAAACGTATTCCTAATAGACACATTGTTGATGACTACCTCTTTCTTACTAACCATATGCACAAAGATGTCCTGATTTCATCCAAAGCTCTTCACCTGAAATTTCTAAATATTATGTCTGCTCACTTAAGATTAGAAGTCAATGCTTTAGGAATTTCTGTAAGAGTTGTTTAGCTATCATTGTATAGTAAGCCTTAGAGAGAAAGTATTTTTTATTCCTTGCTCATGCAAAAGGTAATTTTGAAATAAGAAATCTTATTAAGAAAATCTCATTAAGAAATTAAGAAAATCTTGTTAAGAAATTCTGTTTTCACAGAAACAGACAATATATCAGATTTTTTATTTTTATCTTTTTTTTTTTTTTTTTTTACAAGAAAGTATAATAAGTAAGAGGATTTCTACCAATGCTATCACATACTTTAAGGGAGAGGGAAAGGGAGAGAGTTGGAGGGGAGGGGGGGGGAGAGAGCGAGCGAGCGAGAGAGAGAGAGAGAGAGAGAGAGGTCATTAGCATAAGCAAAGAAAAAAAATAATCCTTCTAATGTCACCTTCCAATGCATTTAGTATTTATTTGCTGAAGTCAGAGTTGGGATTTGTGTTTCCACCAAAACTCTTCTTCCCTGTAAAGAAATACCAAGCAAAAAAAGGGCTGCACCTAACAATACTAATTGCTGAAATAAGCAAACTATAATCTTAGGATTTTTATATTTATCATATCTGTGCAAAATAGATTAGGAATCAAAGGTTATGCCACCTTCTGAATTACATAGACCTCTACATATTTCATCCAGGACTCCTCCCCAGATTTTTTTTGTTTTAAAAATTTTAACCATACAGATGGTATTTGTATGTATTGTTGTTTCAGAACAAGAAACGGATGATGATTCAGGTGCCACTTTGCTAAAAACAGTCACATCTTAATTTGAATTAAAGAAAAAGAGAAAGAAATTTAAAAAAATAAAAAGAGAAAGAAATAAAGAAAAAGAGGAAGAATCCCACCATGAGCTAATTTAATATATTCTGTAAAATGAGAAGTGTTTTAAAACTATTTATGCTGTTTTTTTAAATAATTTATTAAAATTAACTGCAATCAAATTTTTCTAAATCTGCAGAATACCTGAACTACATGAGTATATTATAAACTGAAAAGGTTAAGGTCTGCTTTAGCGTTTCGTGTTTAAAACCAGTCACATTTGCTATGCCTTCAATAATTCATTCTACAATAAAGGAAATGCTTGGTTTTGCTTAGCTGTAGGAAGAAGAGCTGGAAGAGGAGATCCTGTAGTCCATTCATACTCTCAAAAAGAGGTTCATTATTTTAATTATTAGGTTGCAAAATTAAGGAAAGATAAAAGGAATTAGGAATACTCACTCGTGAAAAGTGAAAGCAGCAAATATGTACTAAAATAGAGAAAAGGAAGCAAAAATAGTGATTGTGGAAAACAATCACATTTTTTATGCACTGGATAAACTCCAGAACAGTCATGAATTTAGACTGTACGAGTATCCCCTAATTGTAGGTTTTTTCCTACTCTGACAAACCATCATTATTGTAATGCACATTCTTTCAGCCACTTGCTATGTAACTGACATACTCAAAAAAGACTGAAGACAAAAATGAATGTGGTTACTTATTAGCCCACCTACACTACCCTTTATGCTAGTGAGTTTTTTATTTTACTTATTTCTCCCCTTTTGTCTTGGTAGTTTGCATTTGTTAGCATTTTTTTTTCCAGAATTGTATGCTTATTCCTCTGTCCCTCTCCAAACTTCCTTGCCTTTCTTTGTTCATGCTGCCCCACACAGCTTCAGAGGTATCAGCAGCAGGTTTGAGTGAACCTGCTTGGGGTCAACAAGGCATCCACCATGAAAAAGAAGCCACTGTTGGCCCTTTCTCTCAATCACTGTCTTTCAGGCAGTACCTTTGTGCTTGTAAGGGAAGCAGAACTGTTCTGCTCTCAGACACAGTTGCATGCATAAGTGCTGTAGCTAAGTAATGCGTTTTTTTTTTCCTGTTTAAACAAACTGTCAGTTACTAAGTTCTGTAAGGAATACACGGTATCTTTTCACTATCTGAATTGTTATTAATTTCAAAATTAAGAAAAAAAACAAACCCTGCACTGAAATTCTGAGAAAGGCATCCTGTGTAGCAGGGATAGGAGGGGAAAGCAGTCTCGTCACAAGAACAAGGAAAAAGTCTCTGTATCACCAGACAACCCAATGATATCTGGAACAAAAGCCAATGCAGACTGCTGGTAAAGGGGTGAAGGAATTTTGTCTGCTACAAAATACAGCTTGGTTTTGGCTCATTACAAAGTTGGAGTTTGAGTTTTGATCTGCAAAGAGCCTGGGATGTTAACATGCACCAGCTAACAAAGTGTCCTCTGCAGGGCTGGTAGCTGACCTCCAGAGGTCTCTTCCCTCTCCCCCTTAACACAGGCCAGCTAGATAAATACCTCGAGCTAGAAGGAATGAGAAAACTTCCATGTCTCAGCAGTATTACTGCCACAGCCTAGCAAATACTATAAATGTATGTTTTGCAGCTTTAAATAAAGCTCCAAGTATCCTCAAACTATTGACATTTTGCAAACTAATGCTTGTGGACTGTGTCAATTTCATGCACAACCAAAAAGCCATCATATAAGGAGATATAAATTAATTTGTTAAGCAGGTATCTGGAAAGCAGGCTCAAATCAAATGTGTCAGGGGGAGGAGGGTATTCTACAAACGCCTGTAGCTGAAAAAAGCAGTGCAATGCTGACAATAAGACAGCAATACATGTCTAAAACTAACGGCTTGTGGGGTTTTATTTTTAGTAGTGTTATATTTTATGATCATTGTTTCATTGTATTTATTTCAACAGTGCCATTTTGAAGCATTTTGTGCAATAGTTACAGAAAATTTCAGAGTCCTTCATGAATTTAGCACTACATTTTACTCTAAAGAGAGTAATCACTCATTTTTCTTCATACAATTCTATCAAGCTATTACCATCGTTATTTTAACAGTCTCAGGTAATTTCTAAATTTAGCTTTTAGAGGGTAAACAATACCTAACTTGATGAACCAAAATAATTCTCGACATACAGTACGACACCACAAATACTTGAACTGAATATGCACAGTACTTCTGCATTTCCCGTCCCCAAGCAGCAAGAAACTAACCTTCCTTGAGACTTTTCTGGCTGTTCACCTCAAGGCATTCCTTCTTCTTCAGTGGCTTAACATCTCCTGCAGGTAAAATCTCGGAAAAGCCCTGTTTCTGCTTCTTGGAGCTATCAATCATGATGAGAATCCTTTAGAATGGCAACATCCAGCATAGGAAAAAATACTAGTAAATCACCAAGCAGTACACTGCTGCCCCAAACGCTGCTTCCAGTTTCTTTCTCCTAGCAAATGAGCAATTGCATCTTCACACAGGCAAAAGCAGCCATTATCCTTCGCTTCAGAGGTTGACCTGCAATACGCTCGGTCTGCTTTGGAGCCTGTAACTCCCTCAAACACCAGGCACAAAGCATGTGAAGCACAACTCCCAAATCCCCACCCCTCTTCTCAGACAACCACTCCCCCTTTTCCTTCAGTTATGCTTGCTTCCTCTGCACATTCATGTTTCAATACGCAGCTTGGTCAATCATCTGACAAAGAATGAGTTAAGAAGTTAAAAATAAATCCAGCAGTTGCTGAAGGAGCAGCATTTGCTGATACCTAAGACAAACACTAATGCTGAGGACTCTCTCTCTCCCTTCCCCCGCTGCTCTGCATGCTGCTGCAGGCAGTAGAAATATTTGATCTTTGCCTGACTGGCACATTCATTACTTATTAAGTTTCATTAGAAAACAAAGCTGCCTATTAGCATTTGAAAAAATTATGTTGAGGAACCTCCTCCCTGCCACCCCCAGCCTTGTTTCAGAGATTTATCTAGCAGACCTAAGTGGGAAAAGCCATTCATGATTCCCATGTGCTTCCTTCCAATCTAAGAGAGATTCTATTCCTTTTTGTAAATATTGAAAAAAACAAGTATTTTATTATTTTCCTTTCTATATTACAGTTACACTTCTCATTGTTCCCAGCAGTTTTAGGAGTATTTCCTTGCACAGCTTCTGATCTGCCATTCCCTCCAGCATTTTACATTTATCTCACACGAGTCATCAATTTCAATGTCAATCAGGAAGGTCTGGAGAAAGGGATCCCTCAAATTACCTGGCATGAGGCATACAGGAACAGAAGACTAACTCACATTTCACGTACCTAGAGCAAATAAACTATACATCATTTTAAATAGTCACAGTATGCCAAAATTAACTACAGCAGATGTATTTTCCCTTCCCTTTGGCCTAAAAACATCATTATACAGACTTTCCATATCCCTACTTTATATTTTAAATCCTTCACCATGAAATTATGAAGGTGATCTCCACTCAGAAAACACGTTTCGCTCTTACAGCATCAGATTTGAACAGACCTACATGCAACAACAAACTCCTGTTTCAGAACTGGAGACTAGAGAAAAATCATTTTGCCTCTTTGGATCTTTCTGCAAGACTAGCATCATTCAACACAGAAGAGTGCAAAGGTTCTTCACCTGAACAGTAAACTCCCAAGCATTTATGGTGGAGCTGCACAACAAGTAGCACCACTTGAAAGTCTCTGTTTCACTGTCTTCCTGCTGCTGGGAGGAGGAATGCCGGGACTGCTCCCATCTGCAGATGGGAAAGAGGTGTGAGCTTACAGGCAAAAGAAAAATTCCTGTAGCATAAATGATTTGAGGCAGCTTTCCCAGCCTAAAGATTTGTTGTTTGCACATTGCATGTTTAAAATTTATCAGCTTAAATTACAGTTTACTTATATACTAATTATAGACAATTCCCATACATCTGCTTTCACAGTGATTTTTTCTCAAACACAAGAAGAAAAATTACTATGGAAGAACTCATCATTCAAATGAACTTCCTCACTGCCTCCAGCCAAATATTAAGCATACGAAACAAAACTACTGTTGAGAAACTCCACATATCCAGAAAATAAATTCCGAGCAAAATATAAAATTAGGGTTCAGATTTTGGTCACTTTTTTTCTTTTCAAATTTTGGTAGTGGATTCTTAACATGTAAGTTGGCTTTAATGCAAGATTTTAGTGGAAATTTGCTTTGTGAACAAAAGGAAAGAAAATACTACATGCAAAAGTGAGCGTAGGAAAAAGATTCAAGAAAGCCGCTGACAAATGGCTAGCAATGGCATGGTGAGTAAGGTGGCCATGAGGCAAAGGCAAATAAACGCCTTTCTCAGGCACACAAAATACTGGTTTCAAAGGAAAATATGCAACAGCTAACAGCTTTATTCATATTTATTCTTCAAAGCAACAGAAGTATGGGAGTTAAAGTGCCATCTTTCACATTCCACACAGTTTGTATTATTACACTAGATTGCCAGTCACATCTTTTCTTAGTGTTGCATTAACAAAGAGTTTGTCATTTTCCAATACTGAAATTACAAACTGAGAAAAATTGAAACAAAAGTATCTTAATGTCCAGTAGTTAAAATGTGTAGTATGTACACAGACTTTCTTTCAATTCTACTTTTAGGACTTAAATCATTAGGCATATTTTAAAGATTGTTCACAGCACTTCTGTGTTTATACACATTTTAATGAAATTGTAATATTTAAATTAAATCTGCTGCAATTTTGCAGTTGTAAATGTAACAGTAGTTCATCTAAAGGTTTCTTTCTAGAATGCAAATAAGTACTTTTTTTTTGCCTTGGGAAAAAAGAAAATGCTAGCCCTCAGTAATAGTTGAGTACAAAATGAATTTTAAAAATATTAAAATATAATATTAATAATATTAATATTTTAATATTAAAATATTAACTTTTCATCCAATCCAAAACTAAAAGATTTCCTTAAGAGCAGTGCTATCTTATTCCACAGTGCTATCACCCAAGCCCAGTACTTGAAAAATGTCTCTTGCATTAGGTTAATAAAGGAAAGACCCTACTACTGCAAGTAAAGCTGGACACAGATTCATTGGAATCTGACTTGGAAAACAGCTGAGCTGACAAACAAATCTCTTAATTTAAAGCCCTTTCCTTCAATTTTTATTTATATCGAATGGCACTTTACTACAGGATTTAAAATTTTATTCAATGGCAAAGTACAGACTTCACAAGCAGAAGTGGAGTCGTTCTGCTTCTCTACCACAAGTATGTTTTGTTATTTTTAGTAATACCATGTTACCTGAGTGAGTCACACTGCTCTCAAGAAAAGAAACAATACAATCCAATCTACAGTTTGACAGAAAAGTCTTTTTTTTAAAAAACAAAAAAACAAAAAAAAAACAAAACTAATTTTTCTAGGTGAACAGCATTTGAAGAACTATTTAAGTGTCTTCTGCAATTTTAAGAGAGTACCTCTCACTTTAAGACTTTGTGATAGAATCTGTTAAGCAAGAAGTATCGATACCACAGCTGCTAAAGATTCCAGGAGTGTTATCTTGTATAAGAGAAGAACCTCCTCAAACAGCAGAGGAAAAAAAAAATAAGCAGAACAAATGAATTGAATCCACAAATTTAAAAAAGTTCTATCTGAAAGAGGTCACATTAAATATGAAATAAATATATATGTAGGACTGTGCCACTTGATAATAATACTTTTCTTGAAATCCTAGTAAATTTCAGAGTTCAGAGAATGCAGGATTCACCCACTATCTCTTCATAATGTCAGTATTTATTTTCCAATATCAGCTGTTTCTTACAAAACAGACGTACTAGCCTTACCAATGAAAAGTTACAAAAAGGAAACATAATTAGGCTGTTTTATTAAATATTCACTGAATAACACAACTACCAAATGAAATGTCATGTATCTGTTTGAAATTGCCAAATGTCATTTAGTCCTACTGTATACCAAAGAACATTTAAGAAGTGATTAAGGTGATAGTGGTTTCCCATTCATTTTATTAGAAAGACTCAACCTGCACAACTGCAGAGAGAGACATTTTGGAGGATGTCAGTAGACTGCAGATTCACACAATAGCAATACATTAAAAAAAATCTATTTTTATGGCTATAGTCTAACCCCAGACCAGGTACAGATGCAAGCCATGTTTATAGTTGTACAGTCGGTGCAGGGGCTGTCGGTGCAGGGACAGACATCCAGATGAAGCTAGACCGATTTTTTCCTGTGTGCTTGCAAGTGGCATGGGTTTAGTGCAGAAAATTCCTGGCTTACAGAGGGATGGAGAAACCTTGAGGCTAGGTAAATAAGAAATCTGAGTAAATAAAAAGAGATTCACAGGCTGAATCTCCATGGTACAGTACAATGCAAAGACGCATGGATTATCTCTGAAAAACATCTTACGTGGATACACATCTTACGTGTTGTGTTTTATACAGCACAATAGAAACTGTGAAAGCTTGAGCAGACTAGAGGGAACAAACGTTAAAGTGGCAAATTTGCCACAAAGGTGGCAAAAGAAGAATAATCTGCTAACAATAGAAAAGAGTGAAGGGGAAAGAATGACTGGAAGGAAAAAGGTAACTGGACACTTCATGATACCTTTGTATCGCAGGGAATCATATTAGCAATAACAAAAAAAGTGAAGCAGTTTTGCTTGGAAGAACTACTACTATTCCCTGTACATGCTGTATTTTCAGCAAAAAAAACCCACACTTTTAATTTGCATCAAGTTGATTTGTGTTCATGTACAACATTTGTGTTTTAATTTGCATCAAGTTGATTTGTGTTCATGTGAGTCTAATTGGATGATTTCCACAGGTCCGGCTCAACCTTATTATTTTGTATTACTGTATTATTATAACCTAGGACAATATCCAACTTCTTGAGTACAAAAGAGCTAACGACTCATATAGGACCAGTGGATTGTGTCCTAAAAACAACTCACTGCTAGTCTACAGAATGGACATACCACAAACTGTTACTGCTCTATGCTACTCCATTCATTTCCCTTTTTGATTTTTAAATCATTGCAGATGGCATTTATTTTTTAAAAAAATTCTTCATTACATTGTCATCTTCTAAAGTGACTACTACTTGGAATATTTATTGTGTTCTATATGCAAGTGGTAACCCAGCTTTCAAGAATAATGGAAAAGCGTAGCTTCATTCTAAAGCCAAATTACACCTTTGCCACTGCCAAAGGAGATGTTTCCAACTTCTCTCCATTTTTCCCTCTCCCTCTTCTCTGTCTGTGTTCCACCCCCAGCTCTAACCACACAATCCTCTCGCCTCCTTTGTACTGGCTCTGGTCTAATCTCACAGTAACCCAATTCAAATAGTTGGCCTGCCAAAAAAAACAAAACCAAAAACACATTCATTTTCTTGCTAGGAAATTATGCCATTAACCAGTTGCATTGGCTAATCCTGTAACTGCATGTACACAGGAGCCAATAAAAGAAATGCACCGAACAAATAAGGAGTGGAAAAGAAGGTAAGATTGGGGACCTCCACTTGTTGTGAAACTATCAACTGCTTTTAAGTGTCATTTCAAATGACCATCCTCATATTTCAGTAACAGCAGTAAGGTAGCTTCAAGCTAAATGAGTACTAACACAGATCTTCTGTACTGACATTTCAATAGACAAAACCCCTTTTCAAATAGCTAAATTTTCATCTCATCTTTCTGCTGCTGACTATACTTAAATACAGAATATTTTGTAATATCTGAAAGAGAACTACTCATTTCCAAAGTAAACGTTGGGCGTATAACCTCTCTGATCTAAACACGTACCTGTTTCCAAAGAAGTATTTTCAGCAGTACAAATAGCTGGATCACACTGAGGATCACACAAAATCCACAATGAGCTAGAAACAAAACTGTGGCTAAAACTCAGGTTTCTATTAAACACCAAAACACAACCATCTCTTACAGCTAAAAGACAATCGTAAGCCACATGCATTGTATCTATCAATTGCAGGTTTAAACTGGGGTACAAATAACATGAGTGGATCAGAAATGGAAGCTGAAGTAAAAGATACATGAGGTGCTTTTTGTTTTGATATAAAATACATCTCTTAGAATTTGCGTTATATTCGGAGGGTAGAAATACCTCTCCTTTTAATTTCAATTTAAGTTGTATATATTGCGTGTAAGTGGGTGAAATGAAGAATAAAAGGCTTCAGAATGGAACATCTCTGTCAGTTAAACGAAAACCAAGCAACATCTAATTTAATAAGAATGTATTGCATAGTGTTTTCATACACGCTTATTTGCTTTTAATCTAAGGAAAGTGGTATTGTTCCTTCCCATCCTCCTGCAACACAGACTTCCAAGTGCTCTGCCAACCTTCAGCCTATAGAAAAAGCATTATTTAGAAAGAGGAATTGCCTGCTTGAGGTTCTCCAAAATCACAAGGTACAGGAAGAAACAATGCAGCTACACCAGGCTCCCCACAGTGCCTGCCTGCCTGCCACTCGGCATAGCCCTAGTACCTTTTTACATCAATAGCCTGGTGAGCCAAGCACTAACAGTGTGCAACTTTAACCTCGTTAAACAAATAACTAAGCAACAACTGCTTTAAAAGTACATTCCAAGTTGTCACATCATATGGAATTCATTCTTCTGCAATCACGTGTAAAACCCACTACAGATGAATTTAAACTCTAGACAAATAAATAAATAAACAAATAAGAGCAGAGGTAGGCATTTAAGCTGTTTCACTACCACGAGAATTTGAAGTGGACAAAAAAAATAACTTTGGTAATGTTCACTGTCTAAATGAAAGATTCCCCACCGTTTTGCACCCATGTATCTGCATCTAGATAAATACACATATAAAAATGTATATATGTAAAAAAATACATAAAAATAACTATTTTTAGATAAATACTATTTATATGCAGTTTTAACTGGACATATACACATTTAACAGCACATAAATTTATATACCTATATAAAAGTATATCATACATAACTTTTTAAGGCCAGTATTCAGTCACCCACCATGCTATCTATGATTTGCTAAGGGCTCATGTAATAAATTCTGCACATCACGTACCAGTTTGTTTGAACCACCTTACCATCTTGTAGTGGCTGTATCACAAGCTAACATTTCAATGATAACATAGGCAGCTAGGATTTAGTTCTAGGAATTTAAAATAATTATACAGTAGAATTTAAACTTAACATTCATTTCTAGCTATGCATGTAGTTATCCACAAGGAATTTCAGGAAAAAAAAGAGTCAGAATACATCAGTTTGATCAAGAGATCTCTTTAAAAGAAAGCATACTTTCCATATCTCCTGTAATCAGTCAAATGCCAAGCCCTCTAACAGGATTTTTTTTATATATACCAGATGACTTAAATTGAGTCAGGCACAGGTCACGTCTCCCATCTTAATCTCTTCACAATAAGCAGACAATTAAAATAAAAATCTATAAATCAAGCTAAAATGACAGATTGTTTGTTTAGAAGTTTACCAAATGGAATGACCCTGCTGGAATTCTTTCATGTAGCCTGTGAAAATGTCAGAATATATTCCATTTAAGAGGTCACAGTCCCTAGAGAGCTCTGAGTTTTGGCCTGTATGTCTTTTCACATGCTTTAATATTTGAAAATTGTTCCTTGTAGACACTGACTGATGCCCTGGGAATGCTAGGATTGTGGGAACTGGCAGTACCAATGACAAAGACAGACTTACTGGGAAATTAGTACCTACTCATTTTGCTCTCTCATCTTATACAAGATAAGACAACACTCAAATTTTATGGGGGGAGGGGGGAGGCAAAAGAATCCTCACAAAGTAATTTGTTCTTTCTGCTGACATCATGTCTTAAAAAAAAACAAAACAACAAACATACATACAAATATATATTAATTACAACATCGTGTGTTCTTACAACGGATTCTTTAGTTGAATATTCGTACTGGATGTTCCGTGGACTATTAAAACTTAAAGGAGTGCGAAATCACAGAACAGCTGAGATCTTGAGATCATCTAATCCAACCTTCCTGTTCTAGCAGGGTCAGCTGAAACAGGTTGCTCAGACCTGTGCCCAGTCGGGTTTTCACAGATCCTACAACCTCCCTGGGCAACCATTCTTCATTTATAACTTACTGTATACATCTCTATAGTACATACAAAATACATAAGTATACACATATGCACATACAACCTATGGTATTACATACATACACCTCTAGAGTGTACTTTCATGAATTGTATATTTCATCTAGGTTTGTATTTTTATAATGCAGTTCATTTTTTGTTGTTGTTTACTTTTTTACTTTTTTTTTTTTTTAACTTTTTTTTGCTTCATGTTTTTTTACCTTTTTACTTCATGTTTTGTTGTTGTTTACTTTCTTTGCAGGAGGGCTTTGCTGTTAATCATATCTGTATGCTGTTTTCCAGATCTCATTGCTTACAGCTTAGTGACTGTGAAACTTTTAATTTCAGGTGACATTTCCAATTATTTTCTGTGCCACTCTGTTACTTTAATCAGAACTAACTTTTCCATTTGTTGTTCCCACTATTCATTTTTCTCTTTTTCTTTGGTCTCTCCAAACTATCTCAAGAAAGTAACTTCTATGCATGGTAGCCTACTCTGTACCACTAGGAGAGAAAAAAACATGCCTAATCAGAGAACTTAAAGTGGGAAAAACTGACGTAGATGAATGCAAGGAGAATATCCCAAATTTGACCCGATTCCCTAGCATCAAATTTGCAGCTTGAAATCTATTAAGTGCAGAGAGGATTAAGAATTTGTTCAGAAGCCGTAAAGCTATGCCAAGAATGTATGATACCAGTGCTACTTAACAAGGGAGTGAAAGATAAGAGATAACAGGAAAAACAGTATGCCCACAACTCTTAGATGCCGGAAAATTTCCCCTGGTGCGTCAAGTTTATCTAAACAATATCATTAGGTTAAGTGTAATATAGATTTCATTTAGTTATTTTGAGAACTGTCTGTATCGCAGGTGGCTCCACTGATCTTTTAGGACTACGCAATACACACCACTTGGATTTTTTTATTATCTTCACAGGAATTCACTACAGTTCCCCCAACTCCTATAGGAGCTATAGTGGCCCTATAGGAAGCTGCCGTTCTCATCTGACTCAATACCTTAAGGTCTTGGTTGCTGAATGATCTTGTTCTTATGCAGCCTAAGACACTAATTTCATAAGACTGATTTCTTTTAGTAGGGATTTTTCCAGTCTTGCCTTTTATGTAAAGATGTTCAATGTCCATCAAGGTTTTTATCCTGACAAACCATCCAACACACTTCTCTCTTCTAAATTAGCTCAATTCTCCTGTAAAACAGCTGCTGGCCATTAAAGATTAATGCACAAGATCTAGCAGGCAGCCACAGTAGGCACATCACCACCTCTTCTACCCTCCTCCAGCACAAACTGGACAGTTCAACACAGAACCAAATGCAACCCTGTATTTAGCTACTCCAAGAAGCAGACACCCACGAGCAACACGGGGCAGAACTCTTTTGCCACACAATGCAAAGGACAGAGCATGTGCACATGCACAACCTGTTTACAGCCAAGACCAAGAGCTGAAGTGGGCTGATGAAGTGGTAAAGGACAGTCAATGGCCTGTATAGGATGCAACCAATTACTCATTTTACAAGAACATAACCGAACACTCATCTGCAGATAATGACTGCACAAAAGTAATTTGCTGTCTCTCTTTCAGAAACCAGTAGCCACTGTCACGTGAAGGCAATTCTGGCACAATAGGATAGGTTAGGAAGCCACTGGAAAGCCAAGAGAGTTTGCTATTACAGGCAGAAGCTAGAAACTTTTGGCTCTGCTGGTAACCTTCAAATAACTCCGATTGCACAGCTCCTGACAGTAAGACCTTCACACCTTCCTCTCCCAGTCCAAATGGCATGCTCACCAGTGCTGCGAAAGTACTAATTCAGCATGCAGACGGCTTTGCTCTGGCAGTGCTGCTTCTCTTTAATGGTATCCGCATGTGCAATCCCTTCCCACCCTTTGGCTCTGGAACAGCAGGTTGGAAGGCTGCATACAGCACCATCCCCATCCACCCTCCTGCTGTTAGCAGTAGACAACCTGTCCTTCCCTCCTTTGCCACCTCCTGTCTCTCAGACAGAAGCTTGTGAAAGTGCGGTACAGTGTGTGGGCAGCACATTGTTCTGACTAGTACTTCAGCTGTGCCATGCTGCCTGCCTGCTACTATTGTAATTCTTCCTCCACTGCAGTCCAGCTACACAACACCTAGTCATCAATTTTCTTTCTCCCACTCCCAAAGAGCCTTATTTGTGTCACTTTTCTCCTCCCCCAGCTGCTGGCCTTCCTAAGGACATAGCAGCCTGACACAGATGAGTCCTTCCAGCTTCAAGCACAGGTGAACTGTACACAACCAAGTATCCTGCAGACAGGAATGCAAACAAGGAGCCTCTTAAGACTACAGCACTCTGCTTCCCAATCTCCATTTACATGAGCAGTCCAACTACCATGCCACAGCCATGGGCTATACACCAGTGGCTGCTGTTAAGACTGCCAGAATTACAGGTACATCTTCAGTATCCACTCACCAGGGACGAAAATCAGGAGCACTGAAAACATAACTTTCTCTGCTTTCTGACAAGTTGAACAAGAACTGGCTTCCAGGGAACAGGCATGATAACTCACTGCAATCAACTGAGTAAAAGTTTACACAATCAATGCATTGTGCATATTGACTAATTATCCAGAAATAGATGCAGACTAATGAGAAACACAAATTTAATCAGCAATTCAGTATTCCCCACAGCTGTCAACCTGAAAACAGTTGGTCAAATTAAAAGGGAAACTTTAAAATTGTAACAATCTAGAAGACCACTGTATAACATCCTGGAAAGATGATTCTCTGTTATTACACACAAACACATACACTGAGTTATTACACATCAATACATACAATGTTTTATAAACAGTTTATTGTTCTAATCCCCCCAAATTAAAGTAAATGTTTGCTTGATGACTCCATTAAAGTATTTCAGCCCTGCAATAAAACTTTTATCTAGCAAACCAACTTGAAAACTCCTATTACTTGCCTTACAATTAAAATATGTAACATTAATCAGTTAGCTTTTCTCTTTCAGAGTCTTTTTGTAATGGAATGAATTAAATTTGAGAGGACAAGAATATTTTGCTGCTCTTCTCTCTCTCTCACACTCCCCAAAGAATCTACCCTTCTGTCTTTATTCAGGGAGTAAACTCCTGCATTTAGTAAATGGCTGAAGAAGCTTAAGATGCTCTTTCCCCCCCAGCTGCTTGTCATTGGCCCTCTACTAGAAGATACAACCCCTTCAACAGAGCTGGTGGAGCACGTAAATGTTTCTTTGTCAATTCAAAGGACGACAGTTCCAGTGGAGGTTAATCTGCACCATGAGATTTTGAAACAAAAAATATTGAGCTATGCTCACCTGAACCATAATGCTAGTTTTGCTGTATGATTGATTGCTGGAGACAGACTGGGCAGGGGAAGGGAAGTAAACTGTAAAAAAAAGAATGAAGTAGTAACATCTCAAACTCACCAGGCACTTGCCTGCAATTTCATTGCATGTTTCTGTTACCCTGCTGTAATTGCCGCCATGTAAAACCAAACCAAACCATAGACCTCACACACTTGTAGTGTCAATGACAAAGCCTGAAATACAGTTTTTAAACTGACTTGGGGAAGTCAGCTTAACACTATGCAGAACAATACTAGAATAATTCAGCCTTCCACTGGACTACTGCCAAAAGTCTCCCTTAAGTAAACAAAGGTTAAAGGATAACTACCAAAGCTCACAGTAATTATAATGCTTTCTGCATACAATTATTCAACAGCAAAAAAAAATTATATATTCCATATTTTTCTATTGAATGCCATTGTATTTTTGTGTACTGAAGTCTCATATACTTACAGACTTCATAAAACATTGACATGTAAAAATACTCCAGAAGAAATTCAGTTTTGGATTTTCTTGTCAAAATAGTTAGTAAGTATTGAAGCTACTTTTAGTATGAATACATCAAATTCACATTTTATTTCTATGATTTTTCTATTGACTTTCACTATTTCTACTGAATTTTAGTCTGGATTCTCCTGTGAACCAAAGTGACTAAATTGGAAATTACAGGCGAGCAACAGTTTGGGTGCTCTGGAGGACCACAGTGCCCACAACTCCGATTGTTCTTTTAAGAAAATAATTGGAACACAAAATAGACATTTCTTCCAGGAATACAACCATTATAAAGTCAGATATAGTCTGCTCTTCCCCATAAGGACAGGAAAAGTACTGGGATGCTCTTCTAAGTACACTTCAGAATTTACTGAAAGCGTAAATCCTGAAAAAGAGTATCCTGCACTCTATGGCAGGATGCTTAAACAGTATTAGAAAGATCCATAAAACCGAAAAGGATGGGAAATTGCACTGGTGCCCATCAAACACTTGTTTATTGTGTCTACCAGACTATCCCTCCAAAAAAAATGCTCCTACATTATGAATTCTGTCTCTTCTGCAGTTCTATTTCTTGAACTTTTTCTTTTTTAAAAATCAATACGCTTATGCTTACTATTGTCTTGAAAACAATTCTGAACCAGATGACTTAGTCTTCTAAAAAGACCTAGATGATGTGAGGCCATGGCCCATTACATGAACTTTCTACGATTAAACTTTGTCAGAGAGGACATTAAAATCTTTGTGGGAGGCCTGATACTTACTCCAGACAAATGCCCCAAAGGATCTTAAGTAATAAGAAGAACTAATAAGAAGATCCTAAGCAATAAGAAGAAAAGAAACAACTGTCTGATACGGAAGAACTAAAAATGAAATGCTCAACGACAAAATTTTAAAAAATAAACAAATTTCCCAGGGGTATAATTACACACAGGGAATGCATAAACCCACTACATTCTCTTCTTAATTAGGTTTATGAGTTAAGTGTTGGCATGTTTAGTCTCATTATAGAATAGCTTTCTTTAAACATGTATTTGTGGTGCTTCCTTGACAAAATGGTAGAAGGTTGTGAGCTATCTTATAACAAGCTTTTGGTACAGAAAAACAGTTTATCAGTTGGACATCAAACAATAAGACAACAAAAAGCAATGTCTCCCAAGTTACAGATTTGTTTTCTTACAGAAAATAATTCTTAAAGATACAGAATCAGAATATTAATAAATTAGCTGCAGATCCCTTAGTTTAAAATACTTTATTAATACATTTGTTAACACAGTATTCTGTATTTCATGATCTTCATACCCGGACAAAAATAAAGAAGCAATTGTAAAAGACAAGCTCAAGCATTCGAAGTAGCAGTTATTCCACATTTATTTAAGCTAAGTGTAAGTCTCTCTGCTGTCACATTTTCCCTTAATTACATTTGTCTTTCTTGGAGTACTGCGGGTACACACACAAAGCACCACGGACTTGCATAAACAGAGGCATCTTGATCACAGACACCATTCTGTGCCTTTCTGAAATGGAGAATACTATGACTTGGACCTGTCCCTAGCTATTTGATATACATGCAGCCCACTAACATGTATCCCATTTTTTTCTGCTTTGTGGGGATATTCAGATAGCTGTCCTTCTTATGAACTAATGCTTGTACCATTACAACTAAGTTTATGAATAACTTACTGTAGTTAAACTGATTTAATTTTAAAAAATTACTGCATTTACATATGTTCAACATTCCCAATACTTACTACAAATATTACAAAACATATCTTCATTATTATGAGACACTAGTCTGAGAAAACAAACACAACAGAAAAGGTTCCTGCCTTCTTCCAAATACAAATGAGCCTACATTTGGATTCAGACCTAATTCTTCCTGGTGCCTACTGTAACAGTGGAAACACCTTTTTTCTAAGTTGCAATGCCAACATCAACAATGAGAACAGATATTGGAAAGATTCCCGAAATGTAAATCTTATTTTTCTTTCATTGTTCAATCTTAAACTATGTGGTGAATTAAGCTTTCTAGGATACAACATGAAACTTCAATTCTGTACTATTTTTTGCAGAAAAATCTGTTCTTGGTAATTTTCCCTTTTTGCCTAGTATTAACACAACTCCTTTCAAAAACATCCTATTAATACACCTCATATACTATCCGTGGCTTAAAAATATAAATTTCTCTATTCTATATGCCTCAGCAAAGTACTCCAGTTGGAGTTTTAAGATCATGACAGGTGAAGACAATCAGGACAGATTTTATAGCAAGCAATCACTGTAGCACTTTACATAACGCGGGTTGGGAAAAGCAAGTGAAGGCAGTCAATAACATTATTTGAAGAAAGCAAACAAACTGCATTATTCCCATTGCATACATTTAAGCACCCCAGAGTAAAGGAAAACAGTCACTTTTGCACTCACCATTCTTCCGTTCGTTGAGGGGAGGTAAGTACTGACTGGGCTGCAAGGAGAGTTCCTTGAACTCATGTGCAACTGCTTCGCTGTGAGGACTAGGAGCAAGCCGAGTTAGGGAGCCAGAGTCATCCTCAGCATCCGCTGTCCCCAGGTGATCCATTGTGTTAAAATTGTCTGGAGACAGGGAGAGCAAGTGGTCTCAATCACACTACAGTTGATAAAAACTAATGAAGAAAAAAAAAATCATGTAGACACATTACTGCCGGCTTTTGGTCAGTTCCTCTGTACACAAAATTCTACTTTAAAATGATAAATACATTATCTAAAATTTTTCAACATAGAGCACAGGTTTGCAAAAATGCAGTTAAGCAACATATTTACATGCAATTCAACAGTCATTTGGTTCTGAGAAGCAGGACAGTTTCTCTGCCAGCTTTACAGAAGACCTACAATGCCAACTTTGAGCATGGATGTCCAGAAGGTCCCGTGCACTACCTTCTAGCACGTGACACAGACAGTTTGTCAGTGACATTTCTTTTTTTTTTTTTTTTTTTCAGTAGCTTTTATTAGGGAATGATGAATTAACATATAACATACAGACAACTTTTAATTTTCTTAAACACTCCACAACTTCCCTTAGGTTTAATAATCAACTTTGATATTAATTCAGGACTTGATACCACCAAAGAACCATATAAGAATTTGTTAATCTTTAATCTCTCTAATAAGGAAGGGTTGTTGCCATGAAATTTTTCAAATTAATACTAGCCACTCATTGCAAAATAATCTACAGACTGGAATATAAACCCTAATTTATTATTTATTTCCTTTCTATCATTCATGTAGTACTTAGTTGGCAGTAAGAAAATACAGAAGCACGGATTACCGGTACAGGCTTTTCCTAGCTCACAGAACTCTATCAAATCATTAAAACTTCATTAAAATCACTATGGACTTCAAAGAAGTTCATCACTGGATTCTTGGAAACATAAGCAATACACAATAAGGAAAATTAATGAGGATACATAAAGCCAAAAAATGTCTTACTATTGTTAAATTGTTTAGTTATAGTTATTTTTCTTCAGAAACACCACTGCTGCCCATACTCAGCCTTAAACTTCAAACTTTAGGTCTGCACAGTATAAATACCTTATGTGTTGGGGTGTACATTTAAAAGCCGTTAACATGCAATCCATATTTCAATGACAACAACCAGAATACATCAAGTGACATTTAAAAAAAATTAAAGATGACAAAAAGAATAGTCTATACTACAGAAAGGGATAAAAATCTTTTTTGCTGAAAACACCAATTTGAAAGTAAGCAATATAACCAGTACTGCTTGACATGTACTTCAGTAAAACAATTATGACGGTTAAGTGCATATTTTTCATTATTTTCCATAGTTACCAATTGGTGCTTTCACATTAAATGAAGACACATTAACTTACTGTTATGCAAGATTTTTTCTTTGTTCTTAGCTTTTTAGAAGAGTAATTTACCCAGCTCTCATTTGATTTACTGACATTACACTCTCCTCAAACTCCCACTCACACATACAAATTAAGTACATTATTAACCAAGCAAGTTTCTTCAGAACAGAGTTTAAGTGAAAATTTAGCTGCTTATCTGCTTGTAATCGTGGCATTTTATCCACAGTGTATTGGCTATGAGTTACACATTGGAGTCACTTTTCAAAGAGATCAAACCACATTAGCTGTATTCACTAATTTAAATCCATATGAAAAATAATAAAACACCTTGAATTAAAGGTTTAACATCTGTTATATGCTGCATGTTAACTTTTGACTCTATTCCCTATGACAGATAACTAAATATCTTGCTTTAAGTTAAGCCGATATAACTTTTATCACTTCTACAGCATGCAGATAAATTAGTTTTCGTTAATTTTAGTTCCAGGATTGTGTATAAATGTGGCTCAGTTATCCTGATTCACCTGAGCACAAGGCAGGCCTGAACTACAACCCATGTCAAATGATATCCCTCATTGCACTGCATAGTAACTCCAAGCGACTCCTTACACAAAAAGCATTTTGAATCTGACTGAATCAGGTGAGAACAGCCCTTTTGGAGGTCACCTAATGAGCCCCTGCCCCAGAGTACGGGCTACCAGCTGCTCAGTATACCTTCTCTTGGTAAATTCTGAAAATGAAATTCCACCACCTTCAAGGAACCTCACTGAGAATTCTCCCTCTGCATCCCCCTCTTTGAAAGCAACTTCTGCTGCTACCTATGACTGCTGTTTCTTGCTGCTTTGCTGTAACACGGGACAATACTGCTGTTTGTGCATCTCAAATCTGAGTTATTGCTATGGTTTCATACAGTATCCAAACTTGGTTAGATTATTAGGAAGCTTCTAAAAACAAAGTTCTCCAATTCAGAACTCTAACCTTAATCTGAAAGTTAAGCAAAGCCTCAGATATTGCAGGTTTCTTGCCCTAAAAACTTTGGAAAAACCTTAGCAAAGAATATGCACCATTTTAACCACTAAAAGTAAATTTAAAAAAATAATTAAATAAACACTAAGCCTAAACATCAACTATTTATTGGTGTACCATCGTTTAACAGTACAAAATTTCACAGCAACAGGATGCTATGAAACAAAACCAAAAGAGGCTGTAGCGTGCAACAGCAAACACCCCCGAAGTACCACAGCACATGCAGGAAGATATTGTTTCCTCACGCTGCTCTCTGCAGTGACCGACAGCGCTGGGTGAGGTCACAACACACCGTTACAGGCAGAAGGTCCTCCTTCAACTTTTGCTGTAAGGGTGCTATAAGATCATTCACTTTTTGGCTGTTAGAAGTCCAGACATATTCCCAAGTAGTGTTCTAACACTAGAGCAAAACCCAAACTACATTCTAATGCTTCTAACATTTCTAATACCACTGCTTGGTGATCAGCAACTGAAATGCAAAAACAGGAGGAGAAAACAGTTTACCTTGATTAAAATTAAGCCCTGACCAATGAATACTTTATCCAGACATCATGTGCAGATGTGAGAAACTCTTACCTGATTTACAGTTTAATGTATCATACCATAACACAATTACAATTGTAATACCGTTACAGTTAAAGAAAATACACTTGCCTCCCCTTTCTCATTTATTTGAACCCTCCTCAGTCTTGAAGCATTTCATATTTGTCGTCTGCATTTACAGATGGTAACATTATCTATGTAACCATTGACTTTAGGCAGGCCTAGACATAAAAGTCTATTAATGACTTAAAGCTCAAATGCAACAGTAAAAAAAAAAAAGTACATCAAAAAAATTCTTTCTTTCTTTGAAATATCCAGACTGTTAATGGAAGTCTCAATATTCTACTCTGCACAACCTGAGAAAGCACCTACAATGCTAATCTGACAGACAGCAGTCAGTTGTTACTTCCAGGGTTTCCACTCCCTTCAAATTAAGGCATCTGAAAGTTGATTAAGTTGCATGAACCATCATTCTGTTTGGTATGAAAAACATTTCTATTTACAAAATTTTGAAAAACGTAATACTCTTTTGTTTGTAGCAACTAAAATAAAACTACTCTGCTCTACCAACTGTCCCAAAGGCTTTCAGGGTTGGGGGATTTTTACACAGAATTAGGCAAAATGGGTAAGAGTAGTAAAATGAAAACTAGAACAAAATTATTTCCTACTTAACCTTCAGAATAGATCATCAAAATAGAATATGTACCAACCCTGCACACAAGGCTTCAGTTCCCATTTATCTGTCAGCCACACATAAGCAATGTGCCAGTGCTGGCAAGGAGCTGCTGTACAGTGTACCCATCTTATGTAAGTGTTCCCGCAGATTGTAGGCGGTTGCTATCTTTCTTAACTGCAGAAGACAAATGCTTCTTTTATTTTTAAACATTTTATCTTCAAAAGACAAAGTATATTTCCTTAGAAAAACCTTCAGAAGGGGGAAAATGCATACTTCTCTGCCACTTGGGACACCAGAGTTGGTATTTTATTCAGCATAACCTGTGAAATCTGGATGGTATTAGGTAGTTAAGTCAGCTTGTGTTATACAAAATTGGCTGTAAAAAACAGCTTAAGAATCACAGCGCATTTTAACTGGCCAAGTCAAATGGCTGGTTTTTAACAGTTTCACTCATTTACACCTATAAGGAACTTAGGTCACTTCCAGTTTCTCCATTTATAAAACTCAAGAAAATTTAAATTTTAAATGATGCAGTTATCAGTTTGAAATACACCAGAATCTTCAGTGGGAAAAATACTGGAATTGCAAATGAGTGTGGTTTTTTGTTTGTTTTTCGGTGTTTCAGGAAACACTAAAAATGATTCTTAAAAACTCAAGCACCATATCCAGCAGGTTAGTGTAACAACTGCCAACACAAGTCATTTCCATTAAGCACTTTGATCTCATCTGTGCCTTGGAAGAACCAAAAATCTGCATACTGGGTACAATGGTCTCTAACTCTAGTGTGATAATAAGCATTTAGAGGACAGCTACAGTTTCAAATATCATTTCGATTTGCCCAGCAAGCATTATCATTTTGTATCTGTGATAATGTGCTCAGTCACAGTATGAGACTAATTTGGCAATTCCTCTTTCCACTCTCATAAGGGCAAGAACTATGCTTTCACAACGCAGCTGGCCCTATCAAGTGCATAGATATGCCTACAATAAATTTCCTCTCTAATCTTCAAATTAGCAGAGTCCCAGCGGTCAGACTCTTGGAAGACTCTCAGTACCTCCTTTCTTCCACAGAATCAATACAGACAGCACTTGGACATAAATATTCAAAATACAAAGGAGTATTTGTAGCTAACATCTGCCTTAGGGTTCAGTAAGCTAAGAGTGATTTCCCAGAAAGAAGAGGTGGGGATGAACTACCCACTTCAAGGAGAGGAAAAGATGCAATATTTTTTTAAAAAATAACTCGTCTTGGCATGCTACCTTATCAGCAAGGCACCACGTAAGAAAACAAAATTAAGAAAGAAGTAGGACTGGGCTGCTGAAGTCTGTCTCAAGTCAGTTTACCTGTGCAATTTGTTCTCAGGAACCTGCTTTGGCAAGGGGGTCGGACCTGATGATCTCTTGCAGTCCCTTCCAACCACTACCGTTCTGTGATTCTGAAGAAATACAAAATCCAGGTGTCTGCTACCAAAACAAATAATGCATTTAGGTGGTGCTGTTCTTCACGCTTCTACATAATGATTTCACTGTGACCTCTAAAATGTTCTATGATGTGTTCTATTTAGAAGACATTAGCACCTCTATGTACAATTTTATTTCAGCTGTGCTTACATGTTTCTGAGATACTAAATTCCTACATGAAAAGCTATTAGGCCTCCCTTTATAGTTATTCTGAATATTTTTTTCTAGCATGTGTATACAGATTTTTTCCCCAAATTCTAAAGACTTACAAAATCAAATGATAGATAATAAAAACAAAAAAAAACAAAATAAAAAAAACTTTGGAAATACTTATAAAGCATCTAAAAGATGTTTAGACCTATTCTGCAAAATCACTAGCCTGTGTCTTTTATAGAAATTCTAATATATTGGTGTTTTAAAAATAGCGAAGATGTAAACCAACCAAAAAAAAAAAAACTGACAAAAAACAACCAACCCTTTTGCATGTAGCACTGTAATTCTAACAATAAACTGTTACAGAAAAGTTGTCCCCCCTTCTCCCTGTAGGTTTCAAATCCACTTACTGAAATAGCTTTTAGAAGCAGCAAAGCTGAATATACGTGAGTATACCGAGTACAAAATGAACATAGACATGGAAAGTACTTGTTATTAATAACCATTATCAGTAAATTAACTGATTAATTAATTTTTGACATTCATACTTTTACTGATTAGAGAAAACATTGTTTCAAATTGAGTTTGCCTCTGTTGCAAGAACAATGCTGACTCTGTTATCTGTTAAGATTTATGTCCCTCATTTCACATAATTCCATAGTGGATGGGAATCTATTGAGATTATTTTTTTATAACTGCCTACTCTACCTGTATTAAAACAACTGAATAGACACTACAAGGTGTCCAGAAACTTCACCACTCTTGCATATTACAATAACAATGCTAAATTGAGTTTCTCTTCATGGAAATCTTGAAATCTTAAGTATTATGACCAACTGAAGTCTGAAAAGCAGTGTGCTACAGTAGCTAACTTTGTAAAGAAATTAAAATTACTTGTATCTGGACAGAGGCAGGGAATGAGTCAATAGAACACTGGGGGATGCATTCCTCCCTGAACCATCTCCAGACCAAACAAAGGCACCTGGTACATAATGGGAGATGTGGCCTACTCTTAGTGTAAATTAATTATCAGGCAGAGAGCTTGAGGCTGTGATGGCAGCCTCCCACAGCTCTGCTAAACCCCAAAGCTGGTAACTTACGCAGCTGTCACATAGAGCAATACAGATGATTTTTCACATTATTCAAAACTCATTTATTTGAATATAATTTGGTAGAACCTTCTAGGTCTCCCATAAACCTTCAGTGGAAAGGATGTAGTTCATGGCAATGCTATGAAGCTTAGTATTTAAATACTTCAACGTCTCTTTGGAAATTTTTTAAGTAGGTAGGTATATTACAAAAAAATTCTGTGTTTACTATTAGTAGACTTTAAAATGGTAATTAATAATAAAATTTTCCCAAGATAGTAAACTTCTAACAGATATTTTAAGTAAAACAAGACAGGGTTCAATATGCATAACATACAAGTCACTGAAACCAAATCAATCCCTCAAAATGGAATTAATGCTTGAATTGCTTACTGACAACAGAACTTTTCAGATCTTCCACCTTCCTTTAAGAAACAGTTATAAAAATAATGCAGTGTGCACCAAAATCCATGAATAGATGGTCTGAGAGATGAAACAAAAAAGTTAAGTCTAGGATTAGCTGCCTCAAAGATAATGTATGGTTAACAACTTTCTTCAAAGAAGGGTATGAACTGCTTTGCTAGTCTATCACGTGAAAGGGAGATACAGTCACCTAGGCAGTTGTGCAAGCTATTTAAAATTAAGCATCAATGCTAGCATCTATTAACTCCTTCTGATAAACCAGAACATCTTTTAATGTAACTTCTGCTGACGCAGTCCTTTTTAACAAGAAGCTACATTATCCTTAACTTCTAGTACAGTACTATTTGTAGTAGAAATCCAGTAAGTTCATGAAGATTTAACTCATGTCGAACACTCCAGATCAGGATATGAAGATTTGTTATTTAATTTACAACTAGTAAGTCCATCCCTCCTAACAGCTGCTACCTAAGCATTCAGGACTAGCAAGAATTACAGCAACAACACTTTAAAGGCTTGTCGTTAGGAAAGGACATCCAGACACAGTCTTCAGCATTTTATTAGTTTATTACTTTTGATCATCTTATGAACAGACATAATTTAATCTTATCATTTTTGTGGATATTCTTAGTATTGTCTCAATATGGACATTGTTGGCTAAGTCATTCAGCTGAATCAACTTTTTTAATACATGTGAGGCTGTTATAGCACACCTTCACTAGCTCTACAAAAATAAACAGCTTCATAAAAATACCTTAAAATAGACAGGTAAAACATGAAATAGTATCTTGTTTAGATATGATACACAGATGCACACACATACATAGTACAGGGGATGGAAACATGCCCTTTGTAAATGGTCAGAGAAATCCAGATGTGACATTCCTATTTGTCAGTCTAAGATGTCAATGTTGATCACCATTTTCTTTGCATTTGCTTTAGTACTGTACCAAAATTTAAGATGTCTGTGTTAACGCAAATAGCAAGTAAATTTATACTCAGACGTCTACACAAAATCAGTTTTATAATATCTAAACAGAGCAAGAAAATATAACTGCAAGATCAACTCCAATTTACCTGCCAAAAATCAAGTTCAGTTCCTCTGGACTATGGCAGAACACTCTGGAAGGACTTAATAAGATAATGTGCCCCATTATTTTCTATGACTAGGAAACATAAATAGTGTAACTAGCAGAATGTAATTGAAGTTGACAACCTATAAAAATCAAAACACGAATGTCCATTTCGGTATTATAAAAGCACTTGATAATTCAAGTCCAGAGTAAGGGTCAAATATTTATATGAACACATCATATGATTGCTAGATATTTTACTGTCATGTCCTGTCCTAGAAGTGTGCATTTATTTAAGAGAGAGACCGCTTTTTAAAAGAAGAGTTCTGACAGTTCAGAAAGTAACATTTATCAATAAATTGGATCAAACTCTTCAACATGTTTTTTGATAGCCAAAAGGTTGATTAATTTTAAAAACAAGCGTTAATAGAACTTCCAAGGCATTTCAGAAAAGGTTAAACAACTCCATGATTTCATTTGTTTGCTTAGCTATTTCAAGATGTTCCCATTTATGACTAAGCTGCAGGTGCTATTCTGTTTACTTTAGTGCCTCTGAACCAAGCCCTTGAATTGAACAAAGCAAGGAAAGCATTATGATTCAAGTCAAAGAGGAAGGAACTGCAGGACTGTTTCCCGTTAAACATGCTACTTTCTACCTTCCTTCATGGGCATGACTGAACATCAGAAAATGATTTCTGTAAAATGAAATTTCTTGAAAAAGATATACTTTGCTTCTTTTTATTTCTACACAGTGTTACAGAGATTAGCAAAATACTGTATTTCAATACCAAAAGACTAACATTTAACCTTTAAAAATACAATAAACTTCTACAGGATGGAACTTCAATTATTATTACATTCAATAATTAACTAAATACTAATTTGACATGAATTCAAAATCATGTTGCATAATTAGGGCTTGTTAGCAACTTCAATATAAGAGATTTTGCAAATATCACAGTAAGTATGTCTGAACTGCAACTCAATGCACATAGGCAGATGATGCTGTTAAGCAGTCCCTATTCATAACCTCAAGACAGCACAGAAAATCTCTTGCACAAACCTGTTGCCTGTTAACTTGTACCAACACAACTACTTTCAGATATTAACAGTGCATACAATAACTTGAATTAGCTCCATGGAAACTAGTCAATTTGTTATTTTTAATTTCTAAAACTTGTCCAGTTCAACCCACTAGTGGACAAAAGAAAAACATAGAAGGTGACAGATTAATGTGTGAAAAAAAAATCAACATTCCATTAAACCTAAGTAGCAGCTATTTACCATGCTTTCTTCATATGATTTATGCTAAGTGCTTAGAGTTCTTCTAAAATAAGGATTGTCTTTTCTGGCCTCCCAAACATGACGCCCATCTACAAGAAGGGCTGGAGGGCAGACCCAGGGAGCTATAGGCCTGTCAGTTTGATCTCAGTGCCAGGAAAGCTCATGGTGCAGATGATCTTGAGTGTCATCACGCAGCACTTACAGGGCAAGCAGGTGATCAAGCCCAGTCAGCATGGGTTTATGAAAGGCAGGTCCTGCTTCACAAACCTGATCTCCTTCTATGACAAAGTGACCCACTTGGTGGATGAGGGAAAGGCTGCAGATGTGGCCTACCTTGACTTCAGTAAGGCTTTTGACACCGTTTCACACAACAGTCTTCTCAAGAAACTGGCTGCTCGTGTCTTGGACTGGCATACGCTTCACTGGGTAAAAAACTGGCTGGATAGCTGGGCCCAAAGAGTTGTGGTGAATGGAGTCAAATCCAGTTGGAGGCCGGTCACTAGTGGCGTCCCCCAGGGCTCAGTACTGGGGCCAGTCCTCTTTAATATCTTCATTGATGATCTGGATGAGGGGATCAAGTGCAGCCTCAGTAAGTTTGCACATGACACCAAGTTAGGTGCATGTGTCGATCTGCTCGAGGGCAGGAAGGCTCTGCAGGAGGATCTGGATAGGCTGGACCGATGGGCAGAGGCCAACTGCATGAAGTTCAACAAGGCCAAGTGCCTGGTCCTGCACCTGGGGCGCAATAACCCCAAGCAGAACTACAGGCTGGGAGATGAGTGGTTGGAAAACTGCCTGGCAGAGAAGGACCTGAGAGTATTGTCTGATATTTGGCTGAACATGAGCCAGCAGTGTGCTCAGGTGGCCAAGAAGGCCAACACCATCCTGGCTTGTATAAGAAGCAGTGTGGCCAGCAGGGCTAGGGAAGTGATTGTCCCCCTGTACTCAGCGCTGGTGAGGCTACACCTCGAGTACTGTGTTCAGTTTTGGGCCCCTCGCTACAAGAAGGACATCGAGGTGCTCAAGTGAGTCCAAAGAAGAGACGAAGCTGGTGAGGGGTCTGGAGAACAAGTCTTATGAGGAGCAGCTGAGGGAGCTGGGCTTGTTCAGCCTGGAGAAGAGGAGGCTCAGAGGCAACCTTATCGCTCTCTGTAAGTACCTTAAAGGAGGCTGTAGCGAGGTGGGGGTTGGTCTGTTCTCCCACGTGCCTGGTGACAGGACGAGGGGGAATGGGCTAAAGTTGCGCCAGGGGAGGTTTAGGTTGGATATTAGGAAGAACTTTATGGAAAGGGTTGTTAGGCATTGCAACGGGCTGCCCAGGGAAGTGGTTGAGTCACCATCCCTGGAGGTCTTTAAAAGACGTTTAGATGTAGAGCTTAGGGATATGGTTTAGTGGGGACTGTTAGTGTTAGGTCAGAGGTTGGACTCAATGATCTTGAGGTCTCTTTCAACCTAGAAATTCTGTAATATGATCATATAACCTCCCTGTAAAAAGCATGGCAGAGCATTCTATGTCTTTAATTGTCCCAAACAATTGGGTTTACTTTGGAAGTTATTAGAAGTATTTAATCTCCTCCATTTTGTTTCTTTTAAAGTAGAAATAAAATAGAGGCCTAGTACCAGAAGATTAACATCTGACTTAGAAGTTCAAGGGATCAGTTCTTCTTTTTAACAACTTAGTTTAGATTGGACAGTGTGATATTTTAAGTAGCAACAAAAGTACAAGCAAATATAAATTAAACTGTAAGTTTTTAGAGAGGATGTTTATAGTGCGGCTGTCCTGATCAGACCAAATCATTCAATGATCCGAAACTGGAAGATTTAAGATCCCAGGGTTTGTTACCCTGGGATAACTGAAAATTACATGCATTATATTACATGTATTCATCACACAAATGCTGTGTGGATATAAATGCCCATTTTTCTCAGCTAATCTGAGGCAGTGACACAGTTTTGGCAGTCCCAGTCCCACTTCATTCTATTGTCTACTCTCCTACTAAATACGTGAATTATTCTCTGTTGTATTTATCACTTTTCTAGAGTCAGAATGAGATCAATACACAATATACTTCTCGCATTTCCTACTCCAGTTAGCCAAAACTTTTACTAGAAATGCACAAATATGACTGTTTGGATAAAGAGTATTAATCAGGGGTTACCAAGTCTACGACAAACTTTAGAACACACTTAAAAAGATAAACAGCACAGTGGTTTCATTGTTTATTTATCAGCTGTTATGTAGACCATGGCTTTAGGACAACTTTTTTCCTCCTCAGTCTTCAACTCCTGTTTTCTCCAAGTTTTATCTACTAATACAGCAGAGCCAAAGAACAATTATTACACCTTACCTAGAAGCAAACAGTACAAAGTGTCATTAATTTTGGTAACAGTGAACCAAAACAGTGAACAGTTTAACAGTGGTTCTACTGCTCACATCCCACATTGTATGAAGTGACCTCATTTTTTATGCAGCAGAGACAAAAGTCAGAATGTGGATGCAATTATATCAGTTGTAGTAGATTTACACCTCACAGCATCCTCACAAAACCTGAAGTCCTTTTTTTTCATAGATACAGTCATGAAGTATACCAAGAGAATGCTAAATCTATCAGAGGCTTTCAGGTAAAAACAAACAAAAAAATAAAACCCCAACTTCCTAAACACTGGAAATTAAGCATGAAAATATATCAGAAACAGAATATTTTGGCTTTAAAAATAAAACAATACTTTTTACAAATCCAGCCTTTTTACTTCTCAAATCTATAATGCATCTAAGAAGACCCACAATACTCCCTGTTACCAAGGCGAGACCACAGGACGGGAAATCATATCACATTGTTTCTTTATGAGTTCTGAACAATGATTATGAGTAGATCAAACTTAATCCCGAGATCAACACCCATACTCTAAAATAACCAGAAAAAAGTATGTTATTAGTATGGTGCCTGAAAACTCTGATATTCTAAACAGTTTAATGCTATAATCCACAGTCCGTGCCCTCACTGCTTTAAGAAGCAATTTCTCATGATCTCAAAGACTAAAATGAACTGGAATTCCATTTTCCATACTGAAATTAGCTAAAGACCAATAGGGCAGAAACTTTGGGTCAGGAGAGTTTATGTTGCCTAAGGCCACTTTAAAAGAAGTCTCATCTGTTAAACTAGTGTATGTTCCAATATTTCATTCTTTACAAAGCTGCTTGATTAAAATAAATAAATAAAAGATGGTAACAATAAAACTGTTTACTATAGTCTTCTGCACAAATTGTTACACTTAGCAGCTGTTATGCCTCTGAATTCTCTATTTCTGGGGATTTTCTCTGATTAGAGCTTCAAATGAGAAAAGCCTTCCCTGTGTAAAACAATTCCCCTTGTAAAGCCTTCAACCTTCCCCTTGTAAAACAATTATCATTCTCATTCCCCTTCATTTTAAATTAAACAGAAAAGGTCCTCCATTTATGCAGAAACGGCCGTATCCAAGAATAAGCTGATACAGAGAGGGACATACTGAACTTCAGAAATACTTCAAAGCCACTCAACAGCAAGTCAATAAACACAGAAAGAACACCTCTTGATTTGAAGATAAGAATTTTACAGGTGTAGTTTGAAAACTGAGAAAGCCTGACTGCAACGAACTATTTCACTCAATCAATTAAGACTGATTACTTCCAAAGATCTTCTTAAAGGAAAATAATATTTATAAACTTACTAGTTAAAGTGATAACACAAAAAAGCAAGTTAACACTCATATGAGTGTGAAAGACAGACTATCTGTAAACTGTTCCCCAGTAAAGAACAGAGTATTTCTAAAATAAAAAGGGAAAACACTGTTAATTAATTCTGTTATACAACAGAAGTGCAACACTGCCTTATTATTACCAAACTTCAACAGCTTACTAAAGGTCATTCCCTAATGAACACCTACTTCAAATGTTTAAATAATTTAAACTATAGTTATTGACTAAGTAGGTCTGACGACTAAACACAGGTCATTTTTGTTAGAAGCACCAAGTTCATCCACCGTTATGCTGTGACCAAATTACCCGCTTGTCAGATGACGTGCCATCCTACTTCTGGTTATTATGACCCTGTCTAAACTGCTGTGTCAGCAGAAAAACTCTTAGAACACAGACCAGAAAAATGTTTTTAATATATTTTCCTTGTATCCTTCTGCATGATGCAGAAAAAGCTCTTACTGAACATTTCGAGAACACATCAAAACTAGGGTAACAGACAATTTACAAACTCTTAAGTCTGAAAAATACTTCAAGCCATAATTTCTCTCCCACACAGTAATTTAAATTTTATTCATGCAATAGACATTGTTGGTCTTCCAACAGCACAACAAAAAATGCACTTGCTTTAATATTTCTTCTAGACATTTCCATCATCTAACAGTCATCAAATGTAATTTATCAGAGTATGTTCTAGAACACTTTGGCTAGTGCAATTTACTAACTCTGAAACAAAGTATTTAATCATGAATATATCAGTCAAAAAGGCTGAAAAATGTATCCAGTGCCACTCTTTCCTGAAAGACACATGGTTTTGAACCCCATTAAAATTGCTTTTACAAAAATACTACAAAGTTTTGTTCAAGGCCCTATTCGGAAACTACCGATGATCTGATCAAAACAAGACACTCATCAAGCATTGTCTGTTAAAATATAATCTCAAAACAGTATAATCTCTAAGCCCCAGTTTTTTTTTTCTTGCGGCTTTATTTCATTACTTTTTTCTGGCAACAGATCACAGTTCTTGGCTTCCCTTGATCAATTCAGTAACTGCTTTCCTTCTCAATTCCTCTTCCCGTATTTGCTATTTCTTCTATCCTCCACGTATCACTAAATCAATTCTCATATCACACCTATTTCAGATTCCATTTTACCTATCAAAAGTGCTCTGTGTGTTTCCTGGCCATATTTTTTCTTCTCATGAGCACGTGCCTCAGAGAGAGAGATTACCTGGAAACCAACTCTCTTGACTACATCCATGTACAGCTACAGAACTCCATCTTTTGTATTATCTTCTGGCCCCACTACTGCCCCCAAATATTTAAGAAACTGTAAATTTAGAACTGTGCCTATGCTCAGAAGTCTCCTTTCAGTTAGTTGATCTGTTTTAGTCTGAAAAAAAGGAAAGAATGGTATGTATTGTACAGTGTCTTTTCCATCCTCCATTTCAGATTTATAGTTTCTCTCCTTATTGTCCTTGTTTTATCAAAGCTTCCTCAGGGCACAAAAAGATGCACTGAAGTAGGTTGCTACCACCTGCGTTTCAACCCTTTCCAGAGTCGATCTTTCTGTATTTCCCAGTTTTATGCCATGCTTGTATAAGATTAGGCTCATTTTACAGGACCTCGTAAGAGAGCAGTCAAATGGTTAAACTGGCAGAACAGAGGAAGGGTGGAACATCTGGCAGAGGAAGGAGGGAGTCATTAACCACTCAACTCAGATCTACCGCAGCCAGAACAGTTTGCCTCACCATGCTGATCTGATTCCAGGAGAAATCACCCATTACACTCTGTTACTCATAGAAGCAGAGAAACTTGGTTTAAACTGTCTACAGACATAGAGTGAATTATTTGAAGCTTGTTTTACCTTGGAAGATTTATAATTCCTGTAGCCACAAGGCTGGTTTATATTTTGCACAAACTGCATTTACTAACTGCATTTTTGCACAAACTACATTTAACATTTGCTAAAACCTTCATCTCACACCAAGTGAAAGAATGAGTACTGCTATACTGACATTGACGCAAAGGAGCATTAATATAAATAACCCATACAAATTCAGAAATAAGAAAGACTATGTAAGCAGCAACTTCTCTTTAATCAAATATTTACTAGAAACCAGGTGACTTGTACCCTCAAACAGGATATTTATTTTTTTCTGCTGTACAGAAACCCCAAATGAAATTGTAGCATGTCATATGTTAACCAGACAATGAGGTTTTCTGTTATTCCTATAAATTTACTTAATTGTCTGATGTTGTGATTATATTCATTATTTACCTAAACTATATCCTAACTCCAGAAACATTTGAATTGTTCAAAGAAATAACAGGAAGTCTCAAACAAATGACCCATTACCTGATCAATTTTGCTTTTGGTCCTATTCCTCAGTATTCCACAATAGCAAGTATTGCTGTCACTTTCAACACTTGCAGTTGGTATTTATATCTTAATGCAGGATTCTCATGAACACATTCATCAGTACAAATTCAACTACTGTCCTAGAATACAAGCATTAAAACCCACAATTTTACTGAACAATCAAAAACACTTAAAGTGAAGATAAACTTTAAAACAGAGAACATGCAAAGACATCACTTTACTGTCAATTTTGCATTCAGTGGTGCTGTTGCACAAGAGTATTAAGTCAACGAGCATCTGAATTTGTCTGTCCTCAGAACTGTCTTAATGGGTGCAAACACATTTCCTTCTGTTGCTGAACACAAAGCTATAAAATAAGAGCTGAAGTGAGTGCAAGGATAACTAAGAGTGACAGTGTGTGAACAAGCATATTGCTATCCAAGAAAATTATGGTACAGATTTTAAATAATACAAAATCAGACATCACTACTCAATGGTGTCAAGAGCCGCTTCAAAAAGATTTCTAAAATTATATTTTCTAATTCACATAGCATATAAATCTTTAACAAAAATCTTACACTGAATATATTTATGTAAAGGATAGCTATACAAAGAGTACAGCTTACATAATGAAAAAAAAAGCAGAGAATCATTAGGGAATTCCTTTTGGTTACCTGTTTTGAGTTGTATCTGATGTGTTTTTGTGATGATATTTTTTTTTAAAGAAGCAGCCCTAAAAATACGCTATAAAAGCATCTCCTACCAAGTAACATGAAATGATAATAACCAAATGCTCCAAAATAGCCAAACAGATTTATTAGTCCATTCAAAAACTCCTTAAATAATAAACAAATTGTTCATTTCAACTGTAATCAATGTAAAGATCCCATTCATTTGTCATTTTAGCATATTTAGCAAGCTCCATTTTCAAAATACACACATTCCAAGTCCCTTTTCCACTGCATAAGCACCAAATAAATAAAATAAAAGCACACCCCTTTGCTTTCACATGTACAAAGTTACTTACATATAAAAATCAAACCTAATTCGCTACATACAAAAGTACTTGTAACGTGTACCAGTTATGCAGATAGCATTTTAAAACAACAACAAAAAAACCCCACTTCCTTATAGATAATATTTAAGTACACTTACTCAGACCATAATTCACTGCTTGGATTGATGAATATTCAGTGTAAAATAGATCATCTGTACTTAAAATTGACTGCATCTATAATACTGTGATGCAAGAACAAATGCATCCACCACAATTGTATTTATGCAGCGATTTCTTTGCTTATGCTAAGGCACAGCTATTATTTTCCTAAAGCTTCACTAGCATCTGGTCCTAAATCCTGAAAAGCTTTAAGTGTGCATTCAACTTTGTATAATGCATGTAGCATCATAAATGAATGCTTAGCTTTGCAGGATTACTTTACCAAAGAATACATTCCCATTTTTTTTTTTAAGTAAATAAAAGAACAAATAAAATAAAATAAAATAAAAGGATTCTGCCAGCAATGTAATTAAACGGAATGTCAGCAGCTGGCTTTTTTTTTTTTTCCATAGGAAATACTGAGAAACAACGGACATTTATGGGTGCTGGACTTTAGCGGAATACACTAACTTGAACTCTATTTTCACAAGTTTCTTTGCTTCTCAATTTTTATGAGCTACCTCTCCTTCACTTAAAATAAGGAATGCCTGACAAACTAATTTTAAATGTCTCCAGAATTTTAAAATCAAATTTTCAGCAAATGTTTCCTAGCCCTCCAGTAGACTTCTAACATTAGAAACAAAATCTGGAAACAAGAATGCCATTGCCCACACTTTTCAGGGCTATAATCTAGGGCTGATTACCTTATAAATTCAGTTTAATAAAGGAAGAAAAACAGGGGTGTTGTCTTTATTATTTTTTAAATGTTTGGTTCGTTTGTGTTACATTCAGTGTGAAGATCAAAAAGGAGCTGAACTATGACTTCTCCCCCATTTTGTTGCTTTTGGCATCATGCCCAGGTTTAAGCCAGTTTTCAAACATTTAAATAATGACTTTAGCCAAGTACCCAAATATGAAATCTTAAAAGACTGAGTCAACGATCACAGAGATTCAGCTTATTGCACAAGTGCATAACTGTTATATTAACATCTGGATTTAATAAAAAGTAATCTGAACACTGTTTAATAAATTCTGTAATGTGAATTTGCTTTGGAGATTCAGGATGTGGAAGATTTTTGTGGTAGTAGCTTAGACAGAGCCTCAAAAACAATAAAGAGTAGTTTTACAGCAGCTGTCAATCTTTACTACTGAAGAAAAGTTTGAAAAAGCTTTGTTCCAAAGTGAATTATTATAGAATATAGGTTCTCGAACTTCAGATGATGAATACTGCTTACAAATTGATGCCAGGAAGATGGGTTCACTGTGCTTAATGCAGCAGAGAATAGTATCATTTAAAGAAGCAAACATGAAACATTCATGGTTGTGATGTGCAAATAGGCTTAATTTTAGCTGTTGATCTTTTCACACATGTTGCTAAAAAAAGTAGCAGGTATATTCACTGTAAGAATCAAAGGCTGCAGATACACTAAACCAGAACATGAAGTGAAGTAGTTCACCAAATGTAAGCCAACCAACCTCCTCTTCTACAAGTAGCCTGAATGTATCCCAAAACCACACCTAATCTTCAGATTAAAACAAGTTCCTCCATCTTTAAGTGTTTCCAGTTGCTAATTTTTTTGCCTAACACTACAGTTGCAGGGTGCTGATTTACAAGTATTTGAACCAACTTAAATTGAGATGTTTTTTCTCCCCACCAATACTGTTTCTGGCTCTGCCCTCCGTTTTACTTCTGGTACTGGCACTCACATACCACTACCAATTTTGAGGGCTAGAATTGCAATATATATTTATTATTTTTTTTTTTTAGAAACAGGATTTAATTTTCCATCAGATCAGCTCCTTCATCTGACCAACTATGTGGCTCTCACTGCGTAGAAAAGAGACCAAAAGATCACAGATACAGCAACGGTTGGACCACTCTTTTTCAGCGGCAAAATAAACCTACAAAGTATGGTATTTACTTTGACAGAGAAAGTCATTGTCATCCTCATCCCCCTTCCCTCATACTGGATAGGCAACAAATATTGGAAACTTACATGAGTCTTGCCTCAGGGGGTTAAAGCAGCTCAGCATTAAGTTCACCCCTTCAACTACATATGCACACAATTACCACCATTGTCAGCAGAATGGAGTACTGGCTGTTCCTACGTACCACCTAAGTCTGTATTTTTGGTTATCGTAACAGATGAATAATACATCTATAATGAATGATTAATAATCAACACAGAACAAGATTTGGCACAACTACAAAATTGAGAGGACTTCTCATATTTACCTTTAGTATGCAGATAAACTGCAAATTACTATATTGTGATTAGAAAGAGACGGTAAGTTAACAAATCCAGCAGTGTAATTATAGAATACTGAAGTGGACCATGACTACATTTTCATTTTTACAGCTTCCTGTTTACTAAGAACATCATTTATTAATTTCTCATGCCACATTTGCCTTTTTTAATACAATAGTTAAGAGTTTAAAAGTGATTTGACATGATAATGACAACAGCAACTGAAATACTATTTTTAATTAGTCTTACTAATTTTAGTGCTGAGTTCTTATCACCAAATACAATTAGTCTTTGAAAAACAGTGATTTGTTAACAGTTCAATCTTCCACAATTTTATTCCAAGTACATGCAATTGAATGATTTTTTTCTTCTGTTTCCTCCAACAGTTTAGACTCCAATCTCATCCATCCCTAACAATTACTTGATCGATTCTCTTGTCACTGACATATACTCACACAGTATATAAAAGTCTTACTGCAAAAAATATCATTACTCTTCATACAATACCAAATAATTGTCAGGACTTTTTTTTGAACTCTGAGATGGATGTATTAATGTTTTGTAAGGTCAAACACTGACAAATCTGTTCCAACTACAGTGGAAATTATAAAGTTTAGTTTCCTATAAGCTTATGTTCTCTGTCTTCTAAATATTTATCTGTAACTCCAGCCCCCAGCTGTGCCTCACTTGTGCTATATGGGTAGTCCAGAGTAAATGTATTTTGACTGTCCAGTCAGCTGCTGCCAACCACAGTAAATAACTGCTGAACTCTGTCTGCCTTTCCCTAATGAGGCTGCAGGGGGTTTTCTCTACTAACTTCAACCTTGTGAATATTAAGAAATTAGTTGAGATAATTTTCTCAGAAACGTGATTAAAGCTACTTGTATAAGACCTGTATAAAAACTACAAGAGAAGGCAATGTATAGCCAAAGGCAGCAGATAGTGCCACCCAACTCAAACCATCTAGAAGCTACCCAAGTCACATATTTGGTGCTCTTCAAAGGAACAGTTTTTCAATAGTCTTTCACAAGTGATTAGGTATGGCACAGAGAAATGACAAGTTGAGCATTTCTAAGTGCATTATTAGTAGTGTTGACTGCATCTTAAGACAACGGAATAAATATGAGTTGATGAAGTATCTGATAATGTTTAAAAACCAGGAAAATCAAACTTACCCCATTAGGCACTATGTTTGCACATATGGTAAGTCCGCATGAAGGCTGATCACCACACTCTCAGAGCCATGCTTAACAATTCTTATTAAAAACGGAAATTGTCTTTGTTTTTTAAAGTCAGACTGTACATGTGCTTATCTTTACTACATCACACTCCCTAGCCAGGATACTCTGGTGGTAGATTCTGGTCTGTTTCAGTTTGTAAGCAGATTTGCTGGAACACATCAGTGCTCCAGATACATCATACCTTCTGCATACATCCAGAAGGTTTTGTACTTCTTTCTCTTCTTCCAGTCTCTGGAGCAGTTCTTAGCCATCAAACTTGTGTGTAGTGTCTGGCTTTTTCAGTAGAGGTGGAGTCAATACTCTGTAACATCTTAGAAGGGCCTCAGTGGAAATAATCAAGGAGGCTTTAAGCTTGGTGCTCTGCCTTAGTAATTCTGAAAATAAAACCATCCCTTCCTAGTTCCCCAAAACAAAGCCCTTTCTTCTTCCCATACAAAAAGATGGGGAGGGAGGGGACAGGATCAAAGTTTTCACCAATTCTGTAGTAGCTGGACATCAGAAGCACGCTGTTTCAAAACTGCAAATATTTAAGTTGATATAACTTACATCCTTATTTTATGAAGCTACTTAAGCCCCATGTCTTACTCTAACACTTACTGAAGTTCAATTCTAGCAGCAACCATTAAACATTCTTAGTTACTCCCTTTGAAAAAAGTTTCCTCATCTATAACTGGATGTATTTAATTAAAATGCATCGGTCTAGTGGAACTGCGGAAGTGCTGTACTGTAACGTGTTCTGCTGGTACTAGCCTGAGTTGCTGTAAAATAATTGTTAAAATAAACAAAATGCTGTATTGGTCAAATTTTCCATTACCAATATCAAAGTTAACATTTAGAAAAAATCTAACAAAATCTGCAAAGGCTTGCAAGCCTGACAGTCCTTTAAAAAAGAGAAAATATTATTTAATCAGCATAAGAGTATTTAAAGCAAAATTCTAAGAGATGATTAAAAACACTCATACCAAACAACTAAGCAGAAGCATCACAATGATTTGGTTTTAGCTTATATATCATGCGTAATATGTATCCCCAAATTCCTGCTTGTATGAGAACATATCTCTTAGAAAACCTTCCCTTTCTGACAGTAGTATAAAGCCAGCATAATTTAAAGCAATACACTGCTCATTAAAAAAATAGCAGCTACACAATAGTTTCATTAAATAAATAAAAAAATATAAATACCACATAACTTCAAAGTTTTAATAGGTTTAAGATATAGCACTTACCTTGTATTTTTATCCTCCTTTTATTGCATCTGTTTCAGCACATTTCTGGTCATTGGGAAAGTAAAGACAAGAAAAACAGCAGTTACAAAAAATGCCACAAAGGTTCATTATTTTAAAAATTACATATGCTATTTTGACTAGGAAATTAATACATTAATACAAGTTGCTCTTTCTTAGCTTTTGCACTCTTGACATTGAAGTATCTTCTTGGGTTAAAAACCCTGAAGGTAAACTAATTTCAATATGCTCTAGACTCATTCTTTAGCACCTTTCACATTACTGCTCAAACTAACACACTAATTTTGTCTTTCTAGTTACCTCTGGCAAGAATAACAGTGCTAGAGATGCATTACCCACCCCTTTTAATTTAAGTGCAGTACAAAAGACAAGTTCTAGCTCCTTCAAGTCCTACTTGCATAATCCCTTACAGCTAGAATGTCTCTACACTTGAAAGTTTAAATGCTCTTTGCACCTATTCACTTGAACTTCATTTACTAACAGAAATATATTTTAGTTACATATAGATTCCAATATGAAGGAACTTTTATGAAGAAAAAGGAAACTGTTCACAAAGTTTGTCTTTTTGCTATGACAACACAAACATATTTCCTCAATGATCAACCCTTAATTTATTAGTACATTTTACAATGTCCATTCATAGATGATCTTAGAGGTCTTTTCCAAGCTGAATGACTCTGTGATTCTTTACACACACATATGATTATGCCAGCAAAAACCTACTACTTACTAAATTTAAGAAAGTTCAAAAATCACACTTATCTTTAGAGTTAGCATTTATTAAATGCCGTTTCATACAACATTAATGAGTTCTTCCAATTTTGGCTTTGATCCCATAGGTATCAAAATATTCCAGACAACTCAACCTCACAGATTGGTTCTTCCTCTGAGAGATGAGTTCTATAGATAGGGTTTTACTTCTTGTAAAGGTTTGCAGGCCCAAAGGCTGAAGCTGACGTTATGGTTCCGATACGTATCAATGACAGAGATTACAACACATAAAAAAACGTACATGCAAGAGGAAGGGGTTAAAAGACAAATACCAAAATGGACTACAGGAAGAAATGGTCTAATACTAAGAGGTATCCCATTTTCCTTCCAGTAATTAATTATTCAGTAATCTAAATGTCATTTTATTTTTTAAAAAGCAAATACTACCAACTATATTCCATATCCAACAACACATTAATCCATAATATCATAGTGAATTATCTATATTGATTTATAGGCTGACAAGCAATGGCTTATATATATAAAAATTAAATTTGGCTGAATATCTGTGTATTAGCCTCCACCTTTAGAGCTTTAAAAAAAATATATCATTCAGCAGAATCACACAAATTAAAAATGGTGTTTTTACATCATTTTCATGTTACTGTGTAACTGCTCCAAAAAATTCACCAAGTCCAGTCTTCTACTTTTCTCCAAATATATTTAAGTTGTGAAAGTTGCCCTGTGCTTCCAGTAACATACTACGAATTTTCAGCTTCCATGAGTTTTTATTTTCTTAGAAAACTGCATGATTACCAGACAGCACTGATAACTTCAAGTTTTAAACACACGTTATACCACCAAATCATAATTAGTCCCAGCTAATTACATGGGAAAAAAAGGTTCAGGAAAGAACTAGATAACGTGTCAAACGTTAAGAAAATAATTTCATAAAATGCCAGCTGTGCCTTTGAGAGCTCTAAAACACCAACTAATTCAAAACCTGGGCATTCTTCCACCATAGGGTGAAAGAGGTAGTGTGAGGAAGGGGTGCAATCATCTTCCCATAAAGGTGAACTTTAGAACACAGCAGGCTCACAGGACAGTCAGTCTTGATCTTTTAGACACTGACATTGAAGTTATGTGCTGTTTGTCAAATATGCACAAAAAGATGATTTTATAACATTTACTTCCTAATTTAACAAAGTGTTCACTTTAAGTCCTGTAGGTTTTTGTGCTGCAGCCACAAAAGCCCCAGTAGTACCTCTCTGTACTCGGACACAGCACCAACCCCAGGGGGAGAATAAAGGCAGACGTTTATGGCACCCAAGGCACACACAGGTACGCTGCTCCCTCCCTCCTGCGGAGCCTCGCCCCGCTCCTTTCCGCCCGTACCCGTACAGCTGCTGCAGGCAGCTTCCCCTCCAGAACGACGAGCACACACCCGCCTCCTTCCCGACCCACCAAGCGCCCGTCCCAGCTCGTAGCACCACCGGGCGGTGCAGGCCGGGCCCCGCCGGCTGATGCAGAAGCGAGGCCCTCACGGCAGCCTGCTCGCCGCCGGGCCGCGCTGCGCCGGGCCATACCCTCAGCCCGCACGCCCCGCGCCCGCGCCCGCGCCCGCGCCCAGCTCCGCCGGCCCCCCTCAACCCCGCTCACCCCCGCTCGCCGCCACGGCCATGTCTTCTCGCGAGCTCTGCGGCCGAGACCGCCCTCGGGCGCGCGCCCTGGCCATTGGCCTGCGGGCGGGGAGGGCGGTGTGCGCGCGCGTGTCGAGGCTGCGCGACAGCCTTACGCGCGGAGAGGGAGGGGGCGGCGAGTGCCCGGATGGTGCAGTTGCAGAAACAACCTAACAACAGCAGATACTGAGCAGTGAGCTGTGTGCAGATCTCGTTGAACCCTGTGATTCACTCCAATTTATTTCTGCCACCCTTTGCGTAAAATAGTTCAGATGTGTGGCCGCTCTTAGAAGTAGTGCTGCAAACAACTTCAGCTAAGTGCTCAAAGTGTCGCATTTAATAAATCCAACAAATCTAATCAATCCATTTAATAATTCCTAAAGCAATTGCGGTGAAATTCAACAAAATCAATTTGTATCACAGATTGCGTATTTCTCAGAAAACGGGGAAAAGACTGTATAATGGCACAGAGGCTAAGGTCTTACTAATGCTTTGCCATTATGCTATTTGGAGACGATCCTAAAACTTCTAAAACAGAGAAAATGATAAAAGGCATTATTTCAGTGAGTGTCCATTGTGCCCAAATGTTACCATCTCAAACTGAGACAAATGACAGGCTGAACTCGGGGCTGGTTATAACATCTGGCCAAACAGCTATCGTTGTTAACAAACAGCACAAGGTGGTGTGCCTAACAGGGAAGTAGGAAGACTTGCGGTTAAAAAAATCCAGTTTCTTAGTTCAAGGTCTTTTTCTGTGAAAAGATGCTTTTAATGTGGTCAGAAATTTGTAATGATAAAGGAAAAGCATTTACAAACTGACGTTTATTCAACCATATTTGCATTTTAACAAAATCCAGGGATTCAGCTGAACATGGCTACATCTTTAACATTTAGTTGCTATGGATAAATCCAGGAGGCTTCATCAAGTCAACCCAATGACCATGCCTAGAACATGTATATCATCCTTCAAAATGACTCAATATTCAAATCTAATTTTTTTCACTGTTTTGGAGTAAAAGTTTGCTCTAGGGAGTTCTAAGAAAACTGATAATTAAACAACAATTAAAAAATCCCCACCTACATATTCAACAGTGCACACAAAACCTACAAAATAGAGGAAATTGATGTATTTATGTTCTAGTAAAGAAGTTTGGCTGGAACTGGTACTGAAGATGAGTTTAACGCACAAAGGTATCTCTTGAGGGTATTTGGACTTAAAAGCTTAAAAGCAACCGAGTGACACTAGACAGTGCATGAAAAGGAAAATGCATTTAAACAAGCAAATAACTAATTGAAAACAATTTCTGACTTATAATCACTCCCTCGAAATGTCCAACACAACACAATAGCTCTTCTCTGAGCACCATCTTTCCTGTGTTAGGCATGAACAAAAACTTACTTCTCTTTGTAGAAAAGTTCAATCACAGAACTCAGCACTTGCCTCCAAGAATAACAGTGAGCCCCGTGCGCCTTGCAATACTTGTAAACAGAGGTGGAACAATCTGAACAGGTAGAGTAATGCTGTTGAAAGGAAAGGTGGGCCTTTCACTCTGCTGCTCTTGTGTTCTCCTGCTATAAACTGCTAAACACAAAAAGCAGACAAATTATACAATGTCAGTATTTCAAAATCAAAAATATTGCATAAATTCAATATTTGTTATGATTTATAACAAGTATTTATTTCATTGTGAGATTGTAGGCTGTATAGAGGATAGCATTTAAAGAAAAAATGCAAAAAAAAAAATCAGAAACAATATATGCTTTTCAGTTCTAGTACAAGCATTTTGTAAAGAATTTATTCTAGAAATGTAGACACTGATCAGTTTTATTAATGAGAGAAAACTAATTAAAGCACTCCATAAACATATTCTGTAATTACTGCTAAATTAGCACAAAATTACCAAATTCACTCCTATAGTTTTGTGTAATTTTACGTATTTCAAAGTCATATCAAACACAATCTGTGCTATTACAATTATCAGCGTATTTGTCTGAGGCGTGCCTGTAAAAACCTTACATGCAACATGGTGCTCGGAGTGCTGACTTTTCCAATAGCTTCCCAGCAGTTATTTTCTCAAGCATACCAGACAGGAGAGGTTTTATTACGAGTCTTTCAGGCAAGAAATCCATATATGAGTTGATACAGAGAAGAAGCATATTCATTTGTCCAGAAATATTAAGAATGTCTTGCTGTCATTCCTCATCTAAATATGAACGTGGAATTTCACTGCTGCCAGTACAGTAAACAGTGCATCTGATTGACTAATTATAAATAATAACTTCCTACTGCTGTTTATCAAAACACACGGTCCTACCTGCGTCTAGCAGGTCTTCAATTATATTTTTCTGTATCTGACATATAAAGTATTTTTTAAATGTACAGAATAATCACATCGGCTTTTTGAGAAGGAAATTCACGTGTACCACTCAATAAAACCACATTCTGTGTAAACTCTACCAAGGAGTTTTTAAAAATGTTAGTGTACATTTTCAAGTAATGTTTGTTTTTTGTTTGTTTTTTTTTTTTTTTTTTTTCCCTTCAGGCATTGTGATGTTCATTTGTAACATCCTTCTGAAGAAAGCACTTGAAGCCTGCATCTCCTAACACAAATAACTGAAGTACTTGGTTTAAAACATAGCAAAATTTATGCTGCTTTAGAGACAAGCTTTATTCATGGGTTACCTTGCCAACCACAATTAGCACCCACTCAGATGAAGTGTATCACACCTCTTTACAACCTCTTTACAAACAGAAATGCCATAAAATGAATTATGCTAAACATAAAAATAGTTTTCTTATTTTTTCTCATCATAAGAGGATCTTGAAGCTCTTAGGACTTCTTTAAATGCTGTTGCAGAACATGTTGGAAATATACCTCCACTGAAGCACTGGAAACAATATATCCATATCCATAAAATCAATTTCTGTATGTACAATGAAAATCTATGCATGTCAGAGTGTTTCTGTAAATCTGTCTTTACCCAGGAGCACCACTGAACCACAGCATTTTTATTTTTTTCTGCTTAGGTTTCAGTTAGTACATAGGGTTTGAGGTCTTGGCTCAAATTGAATGCTTATTGAATGAGGAGTTTAATTACGTGTTATTAGAATCCATCAGATGAGAAAAACATTTTATAATACTTCTTCATTGCTGCAAGCATTTTTGTCAGCAAGTAAGTCCAGTTTCTCCAGCATATCTATAGAGCATACTCAGTCCTCAAAGGAAGACCACTGAAGCCCAAGAGTAGTTCAAATACAGGATATGTCTGCAGAAACTACTTGGAAGGAAATCTTGACTGTGTCCAAGCTAGAAGGAAACTTTCTGGTCACATCGCAGATGTAGTTACCTTATTTTCACTTTCCAATGACATAAATCCACATTTCTTTGGCTAGGTCTTTAAGGGGCAAATAATAACTCTGTCTTCTGTCACTCTCAAATGAATAGTAATTATTATATTCCAAAATAATATATATTATATATGTATATATAATATCCCAAAATATTCCTTAAAGGCCTGAGATCAAGAGAAGAATGAAAAAAAATAGTACATACATTAGTATAGGATATAGTTTAGAGGAGTTAGTGGAGCTTTTGTAAGAGGTCTAATGCCTTTATGAGTAATCATAGAATCATAGAATATCCCGAGTTGGAAGGGACCCATAAGGATCATCAAGTCCAGCTCCTGGAACCTCACAGGTCTACCCAAATGTTTAGACCATGTGACTAAGCGCACAGCCCAATCGCTTCTTAAATTCAGACAGGCTTGGTGCAGTGAATAGGCTCCCTGGGGAGCCTATTCCAGTGTGCAACCACCCTCTCAGTGAAGAACCTTTCCCTGATGTCCAGCCTAAACTTCCTCTGCCTCAGCTTAACACCATTCCCGCGGGTCCTATCCCTGGTGTTTTCAGAGAATAGGTCACCTGCCTCTCCACTCCCCCTCACAAGGGGACTTGTGAGGGACTTGTGAGGGACTTGTAGACTGCAATGAGGTCCCCCCTCAGCCTCCTCTTTTACAGAATGAACAGGCCCAGTGCCCCCAGCCTCTCCTCGTACGTCTTCCTCTCTAGGTCCTTCACCATCTTTGTTGCCCTCCTCTGGACACTCTCGAACAGTTTTACATCCTTTTTGTACTGTGGTGCCCAGAACTGCACACAGTACTCGAGGTGAGGCCTCACCAGCGCAGAGCAGAGCGGGACAATCACCTCCCTCAACCGACTAGTGATGCCATGCTTGATGCACCCCAGGATATGGTTGGTCTTCCTGGCTGCCAGGGCACACTGTTGGCTCATACTCAACTTGCTGTCAGCCACAACCCCCCAGCTGCAAGACTCCATTTTAGGGCCAGTCCTCTTCAATATTTTTATAAATGATTTGAATGTAGGATTAGAAGGAGTTTTGAACAAATTTGCCAATGACACCAAACTTGGAGGAGCTCAGGACTCTGTTGAGAGTGGAAAGGCCTTGCAGAGAGACCTGGACAGATTGGACGGCTGGGGGATCACCAACCACATGAAGTTTAACAAAGGCAAGTGCCGGGTCCTGCATGTGGGATGGGGCAACTCCGGCTATATGTACAGACTGGGCGATGAGACACTGGAGAGCAGCCCTGCAGAGAGGGATCTGGGAGTTGTGGCTGACAGCAAGTTGAATATGAGCCAACAGTGTGCCCTGGCGGCCAGGAAGACCAACCATATCCTGGGGTGCATCAAGCATGGCATCGCTAGTCGGTTGAGGGAGGTTATTATCTCGCTCTACTCTGCGCTGGTGCGGTGTCATGTTGAGTACTGTGTGCAGTTCTGGGCACCACAGTACACAAAGTAGTCCAGACAGTAGTCCAGATGTGCATCTGGTCCAAGCTGCAGCAGCAGCACTTATTTCTATATGGTAAGAAGACTGAAAGAGAAAAAGACAGCATTTGTCAGCAGAATAGTTAAGAGTAAAGCAAAGGAAACCCCCAGCAGATAACTGGTTAAATTAGTAAGCAGAGGTTGGCCATTAATGCCCAAGGTTGTAGCACTAATAAACACAGCAGTTACAGATATTAATTGTGAATTCAGTCTGGCGCTGAAGCTGGAGTAGTCTGTCATATAATTAGATATTTATTTAAATTCTATATTTTCATTTGTTTGATGGTTGAATGTTAATGATGCTAAACATTAAAAGCTTCAGCATTTCTATTTTCTCCAAATAACAGAGCAAGCAAACCAACCAGCATGAGAACCTTCACTAAATAGTTTTGTTTCTGAAAAAAATGAAAATGTTTATAACCTTGTGAAATTCAAAATTCAAAATAGAAATATATGCAACTACAAGAAATATGACATGAATAGTCATCTTAAGCTTTTTCTTAGCATATGAAAAATACTGAGGTCTGTGTGTTGCATGCCTTCATCAGTAATAGTAATGCACAGGTTGTTATGACAGTGTTTCCTTTAAGAAGCAGTTGTCATTGATTGCCTAAACTTTTCCTGTAGCTAGCTTTTTCTGTAGCACATGAAGGCGTGTGTTTATGGTTTGAATTAGTACCGTACACAGTTTTATCTTCTTTTTTTTTGAACTGAGTTTTGATTTGCTATATAAATGGGATGTTATATGTTATCTCCTAAAAAGCAGAAACTAGGAAGCAAGTATGGCTCAACAAAAATGGTTTGTTACAATGTGCCAGCTGTCCGTGTAGTCTGAATACAGTTTATCCAGATCTTCCCACTCTTTCCTCTAATCCTATTCATAGCTTCTTTGTTTCATAATTTCTTCCTACGCAGTACATGAATCCCCTATATCATCCCATTGTGCCTGCGTTAGGCTTTTCAACCTGTTTTTCCTCTTGTGTGGGTGCAGCCCCACCTCTGAACACAGGCATATTCCACATCTGCCACCTCATGCCTCTTTCCTCCACTGCCTCTTCCTTTGAGCAACAGGAAGCATGCCTGAGCCCCCTATTCTTTCACATCTCAGCGTGAAAAGTCCTGCAGATTTGCAGAAGTTTGAAGTGTACAGGGGTGCGACTGGAATTGCCTACCCATAGGCTACAGTTATTGTTGCCTGCTTCTTGTCCTTTTACTTACAGCTGGTGGGGAAGAACGGATAAATAAAACATTCTCTGCTTCTCTTTCCTCCAGGTATACCAAAAAAAGAGGGAGGCAGCCACTGCTGACTCTCACTCCTGTAAAAAATTGGCTTGGGACATATCCTTGCTTTGTAGGTGTGAAGGATAGACCCACAGCTATTCCCAGGAAGCAGGTGACTATAAATGCCCAGGTTGTTAAAGTGATCTTGCACCTTATGAAATATCTGAAAGGTTATATGAAACCAAAAGCTTCTTCAGCAGGCAATACTCCATACCCTAAATAGCAATGGCCTGTTCAGTGGCAGAACAATGCAGTTGCTTGGAGTGTGGAGGGGTGACTGCACTCTGTCCGGGCACAACTGTTGCTTCTGTGAGTGCTGAAGCATGTGAAGGAGCACAAAAAGATGTAGACAGATGTGTGCGGTGTCAGGACAGCAGTGAAATGAGACGTGGTTGTTAGCTGTATGGCTTGAAAGGCTACTGCAGTTAGCTGAGGCGATTTGGGGAGCTTTCTGGGCATCTCTTGGGGAAATGGTTTTCCATGGAGCTAATGATGGATTCTGTGTTTCTGTGGTGAAATCTCCATTAAATCTTCTTGCCAATGGGGAAAAAAAAATGTTCTAATGATATTACTTATTTATTGGTCTTCAGTAGAGGGTCTACCAAGAATTAGGATTATTTATAATCTTGGTGACAATTTAGCTGACCTTGCAAGAACCTCCCACCCTTGAAAGATCCTGATCTCTTTGTCAATTGCTTCTCTTGGTCTTTGAGAATTAGGATTTCTGAAATGCTTGGTTGTGCACCAAAGCATTTGAGGAGAGGATATTTTAGGGGGGAGATGTTTGTTATTTAGTTTTGGAACACTGGCAGCCAGCTGTTTATGTCTAAATGAGAGAGAGAATTCCTCACATAAAGAGGTAGTTAATTTAATTTTTATTTTTGTCAGAATGCCCAGAGCATTGAATGGGTCTGATCATTGGAACAACATCCTTAATACAGATTGGAAGAATTATTACAATAAGTTCACCACCACCACAGGAAAAAATCTGGGATCTTTTTAGTGCAAATTGAAACTGATGATGAAAATACAAAACCAACCATACTATACTCTTGCCTTTTGTTTGATGTGAGTTCAGTTTCTCATGTAAAGCTCTTGTTTGAGATGCAAAAAGCACTTCCTATGATACACAGGAGATGAAGGCTCTGCTCATTCCTCATTGGAGACTGGAGAGTTCATGGTCTACTTGTCCCAGGCAGTAATTAAGACCTTTTTCCAAGGGATGCAAATATCTTAGTGCCATCTTATTTTGTTATAGAGCATTTTGAAATATGGTTATAATGAGAGCTTGGCAAAAGAACAGTTTAAAATGTAAAAATAGCAAAATGTGCAGAGGCTGCTGTTCATTTTGTAAGTCAGAGCTTGTGACTAAGGAATGCTGCTTAGCAACAAAGGGGGGGAAATCTGAAGGTGATCACATCATCTTGCACTCCCTGAAAATTAATTATTCATGTTCATCCTACCTTTCTAGCACCATCCTTTGCATGTCCCTGTTCTGCTTGCTCCTTGGGACTGGAACAATGTGACAGGTGGAGTGGTGTAACCCAGCTTTATCGTCACCAATGCTCATGCTGAGACAGCTGTGATTCAGCCTGAGAGTGCTGACTCAGGCTTCTTTTCTTCTCTGTCCCATGCTGCTGCATGTGTGTCCTTGTTCTCATGGACCAAGACATAAATGGCTCCTAAGGAGGATGGAGACCACAGACTGCAGCTTCTATAGATGGCTGTTCTATGAAGCACATACTTCATCTCAACCAGGAGCACTCAGAACCCCTTGCTATAACTCCTCTTCTGCAGCTTCTCACACCTCCTTTTGGACACCAAAATCCAAACACTTTGGCTTCATGTGTCTTTTTGTGGGACTTCAAAGAGCACAAGATTGCTTTTGTTTCTAGGTTTGATTTTCTTTAGGAAATTATTTGGACCCCAGGTGAAAAAAATATTTTAGAAACATTGCCAATTAATTACTCTCTGACAGGGGCATTTGGGAAGCTGTAAAGTTCCCCTTTGATTCACTTGCCACAACCATCATTCAGCATGCACAGAGCGGAGGGCTTAATTACAGTCTTATAATTTGGCTAGTGTTTGATTTTTTTAATCTGCAGATGCTTTCTGTGTGAATCAAGACTTACATTGCCTATGCCATTAATGATTTTGCCAGGCATAGAATATACGTACGTCATACCCGAGTGAAGAATTCATTCTTCAAATTCGAATCATTCAATTCAAATACTTTAAAGGGATGCTCGTGCTGGGGAATTCACAGAAATTTACTGGTGAATTTCAACTTTAAATTGTAGTTTTGACACAATGTAGCATAGGAGTTGTTTTTAAATTTACATTTATCTTTTCTTTTTATCCCTAAAACAAGGCTCAAGTGGACAAGTGGTGTATGGTGGTGTCAGCTGTTCATGATCTACTATTGGTTCAGTAAAGGAAGGAACCCCATGTTCTTGTCTTGGATATCGTCATATAGGTCCATCTTAAGCATTTTAGACCACCTTGGCATATCACTTACTGGGAACTAAGGTAGATTTATAACTGTAAAATTTGGGGCACTCTTGACAGGAAGGTAGTCTGATGTACCAGTGCATTTGCAAAGTGATATAGTGATACTATTTTTGGCTCCTAAAAAGTTACAATACAGTAACTGCTAAATAATGACCTTTTTTGTGTGTGTGTGTGTGTGTGTGTGTGGTTACTTATATATTAATTCTCCACTGTCCTAAATAGCTACTAAAAGTAAAAATGGACTAGATCGTGAGTTACAATTTATGCTTTTGCAAATTTCAGGTTTCTGTCATTACCAGAAACTATTAATTTAGGTGAATAAATCTTATAAGATTTATAAGATTTCTTATAAACTAATCTTTCTTATAAGATTTATAAGATCTTACAAGATTTAGGTGAAGAAATCTGATAAAGGCTTTGCTACATAGTTCCTCTGGTGGATGTATGTTTTTCACAACCATACTCAAGCTGAAGTCAGCAGTTAGCTCACTGATTCCATGTGAGCATTTTTATTTTGAAATGAAAAACAATTTGGTTTTAGGCTTCAGGTGTGCCCTACCAAAAGCACAAAGCCATTGCTTCTCCAGCTCTAATGATCCATAAGAGCTAATAGTAAGCACCTTCCTAGTGTAAGATGTGATTCAGAGAGATGCAATCATGAAATATTAGATCATGAGTGCAGGAGGCATAAGTTTTTCAAATACAATAATCTATACAAATACATCCATTCAAATCTATTTATGTATCAAATACATCTATTCAAATACATAAGTTTTTCAAATACAGTGATAAAGCAAAAGTGTTAAAGTAAGAAGAGGGGATAGGGCATGTCTTCTCTGCTAAAAGGGAGAGGTAGACTCTCTCCTTTCCTGTGTTGCATAACCATTTCTTCCCCACATTTTCCATTTTTCCTTTGCTAATGTTAAATAAAGAGTTCTCATTTCTATTTCAGTCTATTTTATGCAGTACTTATAAGATACTTATAAGATCTTCTAGTTGGCATCTGCACATGTGAAGAAAAAAAGCCATTACATACCCGGCTGCTAATTTGAGTTTCCAAACCGAAGGTTTGGATGTTTTATTAAGGCACAATTAGTTGAAAATGAGGCATTTTTTACTGAAATCCCAGTGTCAGCTTTGAAAATTAAGCTTATGATGAAATAAGACGTTTCAAAATTGATGCACTGACTGCATTCTCCTTCTTCTCTAGGCCAAACATATGTCTGTAATCCTTTGTACTTATTATTTCTTAACACACAATAACAAATTGAGTCCACACGAGCTTTTTAAATAAATGAAAACATTTCATAACTGAAACTGGTTTGGCTTTGATCCTGTTTTGAAATCTGCTGGTTTAAGCAATGTAACCCTAACAATAAGGGCCAAGTTAATTACAGTTGCTAAGAGCTATAGATTTTCTAGGTCTGAGCTGGATCCCACCTGCCAGACTGAATTTCTCTGTAGTGTTTGAAACTGATGCCTTGAACAAGGGCTGGAACTGCTGCTGTTATAGCTGAACAGTAACGTCTTGGCTCCTGACTCCACGCCACTACTTAATACCTGTCCATTCTCTCTATGGGGTACGGTTAGAGACTACCCAGAAGGTAAGAAGAGGCTGACTCTGGAAAGGTTCTCCCGGTGAGCTAGCAGTACCACAGCTAGCTGCCACACTGGAGGTGGCAGAATGTTTCTTTTGTGGCTGAGGCTCGCTCAAGGTGAATTGATGCAGCAGTGCTAGGAATCAAGAGAAATTCTTCAGTGTATGCTAGTCAAAGGAATATTAAGACTTTTACCTGAAAGTGGTAATAAATAACCCTATCTCAGAATTGAAGCATATAGAGGGATACAAAAATAAGACTAACAAGGTATGAATTCATCTATTAGTCAGTTTGTAATTTCAGTTTTCGTGCTTCATCATAGACTTGCTTTATCAGCTTTGGCATATCCCTTTCCATTTAGTTCTTCTGGCTCCCTGTTTGTCAGACAAAATAAATACATCACCAAGTGCATGACAGAATTAAGCTCTTTATTTTATTATCAAACAGGCACAATACTCTCCTCATGAGAGTCTGTTTGGTATTTGACTCCAATTTCTGTTCTTTCAGCCCCAGAAGGGTCAGGTTACAGACCACAGTCACTAAAAAAGACCATCACTGTATTATATAAGAAATCACCTGCAAGCCTGCCCAGTTACTGTGCCTTAATTACTGAACTGAACGTGATATGCTATTTTTTACCTCATCTATGCATCTATGCACAGACCAAGACAGTGAGGACCCATGCATACTTCTCATACATTTGAAGAAACAAAGCAAAAGAGCAAAACCAGGATTTTCTTATCAATCCTTTAACACTTATTACAGCTAGAGTTTAAAAACAAACAAACAAACCCTGTTCAAATCTTTCTAAAATCTGTATTTTTTTTTTTTTGAGATAAAATTTGTAGTTAATTTGCTAGCTTAAGTCATTACTCAAGGTAAACAAGATCTGCACAATACCTTGGAAAAAAATGTGATTATAGTCTTCCCTGATTGACTGAGAATACTTGGAAGCCTCCCCTGCCCCACTGGAATCCTTAATTTTTTTTGGATTTAAGTGTTTAACAATTTTTACATTCAGTAAACAAACACTCCACCCCCCCCACTTAAGAGCATAAATGCTTTGTTCTTGAAATATTGTGCTGTTCTTAAACTTACATTTAGGTAAGCGGCTTTTCATCTTCAGACAATGACACCATTAAAAAAAAGCAACACACACACAAAAAAGGATAGAAGATATCTCTGATTTGCAACAGCTATCCTAGCTGACTGTTCTGGGAATGATCGTCAGAATTACCTCATTATTTATTCTTGGTACAGTCCACCAATTAAACAAACAGTTTTATATATAGAAACAGGGATGGGCTTAGCTTACTTTTTCAGGGTAGTTTTCAGAGAGACACTGAAGATGTGCAAGCTCGTATTACCCAACACAGCAGACAGTGTGTTTGTGTGTGCATGTGCAAATGCATGTGTGTGTAGTTACACACTACTGGAAAAGCTGATAATGAAGGAAGGAAAGTCAGAGATTCCCATGGATGTGAGCTGAAACTCCTCTGTCAAGGGTATCACGTTATTCAAAGCACCAGAAATATGGCAGGGATCCCTAAGAAACTGTTGGAGCCAAGGAAGAAAAAAATAATCACATTTTAGTGGTAATAAATCTATGTGGAAGATCACAATTATTTGATCATTCAAATCTTCATATCAAGTAAATACAAGTCAAAAAGAACATTGTGATTTTGGACTTGTCAGTGGATGATGCACAATATAACACCTTCTAGTATTAAAAAAAATAAATAATAGTTTACTCTAAAGGTTAAAGGAAATATAATACAGCAGATTTATTGCTGCAGTTCAGGGCATTGGTTGAAATATTTTCACTTTCTGAAAGAGTCTTTATAGAATAGCATCTCATGCATCAAGATTTGCAGTAGAACATGCCTCAAATGTTTCTAGTATTTGTTTGTTTGTTTGTTTGTTTGTTTGTTTTGTATTTGGCATGGGTTTCTTGAAGGATCTCTCAATTTTTGCTGTTGTGGTGTAGCTGAAGATGATCTGAACATTTACATGTCCATTAGGAGCATCTCTTGTCTCCAACTAGTAGCCATAGCACAATACTTTCAGACTGCAAGAATTATAAATATAGTAAAACATTCTGTAAGTTACAAAAAAAAAGTGGATCGATACATTTCAAAATGCATATGCTTTAGCAGTTAGACTCACATAACAGTTTAACAGAAACATACAGTGAATTTTTAAGTCTGTAGTTTTTTCCAACTCTGAACATTTGCAGATTTTAAAGATGAAGCAAGAACAAAGCGTACCTTGGCAACAAGAGCCAGGTAGGGGGATTCGGTGGAAGAAAATTTAAATGGAAGTAGGAGACGTAGTCAGCATTAATATTCTTACATGTTGCAGATCTCCAAAGTCCTGATACAAATGATTATGCATGGAATAAAAGTTATTGCAGGCTCTGAATATTTGACAATTATATTACTGTAATTTGTTAAAAGGGTCGTGTGATATAAATGCCACAAGAAAATTTGCAACTTCTGCTATTTACACTTAAGATTCTAAGAATTTTGTTGCAGCTAAACGTTTCATTATTTCCAGGGTTAACAATATTTTATACTATCAACTGATAATTTTATAATTGTATCTATATTTGGTCTGGTTTTAGTTCATTTCCAAAAAAATAATATCCAAAACACAAAGGTTACATCTTGCAAGAACTGCCAAGAGGCTGCTCTGTGTTTTCTCTACATGTCAGTTTTCCAAGCATGACATGCCTCGAGTCTGAGACCAACATGAAAACGAAGCACAATACATTTCTGATATAAACCCTTTGATGTTCAGAACTGGACAAGGCTCCAGTGCAGCCAGTCTTACAAAGCGCTTGATGTTACTTCTGCTCAGTACACATCACAAACTGCAGCAATACAGTAGCAGCATTGCTGAAAGGCAAACAAGTGGACAACAATACAGTTAGAATAAAAGAACAAAACAAAACAAAACAAAAAAAAAGACACATAGAAAAAGCATATGAAAGGTAGAAGTTAAATGGAGAACCTGAGAATAATGCAAACACAGCAATCATAAGAAAAAGGTTTCAAACAAGCCATAAAGCCAGTTTCTGTATGTTTCTGTGGACAACATGCAATTATTGCTGAAGAGAGATTACAGACCTGTTTCACTGAATCTACTCTGGAAATTTCTGTTCTTGCTAATCCAATTATGTATTATTCCAGTATATATGTGTGAGCTTTCTGAGTACAGGCTTATGGAATTTGAATTCGATTAACTAGTTATCGAAGGGAAGATGGAGCAGTTTGGAATAGTGACTTTAAAATAAAATTTACATATTTATACTGTATTTGCAATATATACTTGTATTTATCATGAAAAAATTACTATCAAAGAGTATACATTTTATTCTGGCATTCCCAAAAGTCCTCCTGTAAGGCTCCTGTCTAAAAACCTTTGATTAGTATTCCCTGTTGTGGTTGCTAACTTAGTCATTTCTGAAATCTAGTTCAGAACCAAGTAATTTATTGGAACCTAGTTCATGAAATGAAATCACCTTTTTATTTACAGAGGGAAGCTTTTGCAAACAGAACTGGTAAATGCCATCTAAAAACCAGTATCTATTTAACCATAATTTAATATTCCAAGGAACACTGTTTTGTAGAAGTTGTGGATTAAGATCATTTTGCCATGCTCTAAAAATCACACCAGGATTAGTCCATGTGCAGGTCCATTGTGATGTATTGCAGCAACGTCTTCTGTCAAGACAACAAATCACCATAACAGTGCAGTAGCCCTGGTTACACTCACTAACTTATGTAAAACTAAAGAACTTGTCCCTTAGGTAACCATTGTCTAGCCAAGCTATTGAACATTTCTTCCAGGTTTTCAAGACAGTGCTGCTGAGAACATCTCTTGCAGAGAAGATTGTAAAGAACAGATCAAAAAAGTAAAGTAAAAATGGCTATCCTACTCATATTGAAATATCTGGGAGATGAACTCTTAACATTTTGAACTCAAAATAAGAGGCACTGAAGCTTTCAAACATACTTGAGTATTTCCTTGTACAACCTCATCAAAACGTTTAGTCATGTACATTCTCTTTCTTTCTGGCTTTTTTACAAATGGAGTTAACATTTTTCCCCCCTCAGACTCTACTAGCTGATTTCAAGGATAAAAGGGAAGTTAATGGTTCTAGAGAGTTTGTTTTCTAGAGAATTCTCCTAGTCCCTTTTTATTTAGTATCTGTTTTTCTGAGCTTTCCAATGTATATGCAAAATTAGCTGCATCACGTTAGTAGGGAAAAGAGCTAAGAGTTTGTTTATATTTAGTAATTAGGCTTCTGCTTTCCTTGAAGAGCCTGAAGAGAAGCTAAAGCTAAGGAACAAACAACTTCAAATCACAATGTTTCATCTATTGAAGCTAAAGAGAGAACTGTGGCTCTGAATTATCACACAACTACATTCCGGATCAAATTTCAGCATGACTGTGTCTGAACATGATTTTTAAAGGCCAGTGGAGAGAGGCAGGAAGATTTAATACTTGCTAATAGAAAGTCTTTAAGAGTTTTCACTATTTTTCTGTGCCACATGTCAGTCAACCTTTCAAATTTATACTTAGAACTTACATCTTGATTTAAAATAAACAGACCAAATCAACTACAGATTACAAGAGATTTACCTAACAATTACACACTACTAGTCTCACCAAACTTACTGTTAGCAATTAAGTCATTCTTAACTGATAAACATTAAGAGAGATTCTTTGTATTTTATTCTTCCCCCATATCTTATAGATGAGGGATATTATTTCTCATGTTAACTTCGGGACAAGCTAGAAAATAACAGAAATGAGAAACGTGACTGGCAAATGCATTCATCATTTATGGACTATTCTTAACTAGGTTGCTAGCCAACCATGGAACAGAATATTTAGAAATACTATTCAATAATAGAAGTTTTGGAGAGGATGACTTAAAGAAAAAAAAAGTGAGGAAAAAGTGTATACAGTAATTATCCATAGCTTTGATTGTATATATTGCCAGTGCTTATATTTTCAAGTTAAGAAGGTAGATCAGTCAAGTAGATGTTAAGGATTTTATATCAAAAACAACAACAACAACAAAAGAACAGGTTTATGCTTGTGTTAATTCTGCAAACATCCAGGATTCTTGCTATTATATCAAGAAAGAGTAAATGTGATATAATTACAAAGTATTATGAAATCCTGTAGCAATAATTTCTCATTTTTTCAGACTATAACCCTACTTGCATTTCTTAATACTGCATACTGTAGAAAACAGATCAACTAAATATTAATTTAATTTAGACTATCTTTGCGTAAGAGCTAAAAAGAACTTCTTCCTAAAACAGCAATTACAAAAGGATTGTAACCCTTGGTAGCACATGTGAGGAATGTGTTAACAATTCGTGTCCATGAAGAACAATTCTGTTTGAATCCTGTCTGCCTCTGGGTTCTGCACTGGCAATTTAATTCTTGAACCACAGATGCAGTGTGTCCCAGTCTCCCCCTCATTCTAGTCAATTTATCATGTCTTCAGAAAACACTCCTTAAATTTATGAACCTGTTTGCTTTTGTTACTCCGGACTTCTATTTCTAACAGTTACAGCCTTTTTTCCTGTCTTCTTCGAGATTAACTTAACACTGCTATAGATGTGTCTGTGAATGGCTGGGGAAGAATGTTTTAATTACTCGTGAAGCATCAAATAAGAAAGCTGTTTGTGTTTGATGTCTGGGAGTTTCAGAACAACTGATAACAACTAGTGACTGTTATGGGATACTATGAGGATCCTTGGTATCTGGCCAGGGGGGACCAAGAGATTAAGAGGAAGAAAAAAGAAGCTGAAGGGCGGTTGGGAGACAAGACCTGCAGAGAGTGTACAGAGAGTGTTCCATAAACTTGGAATACTGCCGAGTGAGTACAAAGGTGAGAGGAAGACTATGAGCCTTCAGCATGAAAGACCCCTAGAGACCCCCAGAGGAGACTGATGCGCATGCTCCAGTAGGAGGAACTGGACCCCGGAAGATAATTATAATAATCTATTTTTTTAGAAGTAGTAATGAATATGTATTAGTCTAGGAGCATAAAAATCAGCTGCTTGATGTAACTGGTGTGCGTCCTGGTGGAGCGGAGACTCCCGGTGCACCCAGCGCTGTTTGCTTACCTCTATTCCTTTATATTCTTTTAATAAATCCTATTTTTTTATTTAATCCTAATTTGAATCCTGAGCCATTTATAACAGCACACAATTTATGGAGCCTGAAATAAAAACTGTCAATTGGTTAAACAATGCATGACAAGTTTCTTTAACAAGCCTCTTCTTACGTTTCTTTATGCTGTTTGGCACAACAAAAATGTATTCATTCACTAACTTTTACGACAGCTTTTGAATTCTATTCTGCAGTCACAGAAGTGGAATTCTGGATGACTAAGGAAAGTTTCAGAGACAGATGTTTTTATTTTTAAAAATTATTTATGGTTGTGCTGTCAGTCTGCAAATGAAAAAGCTTCACAATCATAAAAATACTTGCATTCAAACTTTTGCACTTCTTCTAGAAGTCGCTGCTTTTCCACAGTATGGCTGTATGTTTTATAAACAGATTTCTCTGCAGCTGGCTTATATTTAACTTTTTTTTTGAAAGCAATTAATATAGCTGGGACTAGAAATGCCCTACATGTTCATACAGAAAAAACTCATTTTGAAGATAAAGTTTGTTTTGGTTAGGGAACTGCTCAGACAACAGGGCAAGCAAAAGGCCTTCTTGGCAGTTGTAGCTAGAAACTGCAAGTGTCACCACTACTGGAAATAGTATCTGGATAACCAGATAACTTAAATATGCAAACTACAACACAACCTATCCTGTGCAAAATAATGTTTGCCAATATAAGCTGCATTTGTTCCAAAGAGATTTTGTTTTTATTGTTACTCTACAAGAAACATTGAGCAAGCAAAGCCTAGGAGAAAGCTCAGAAACAAGAAGCTTGCTAGCTTACTTCCAAATGTTGCATAAATCAAGGCAGTTTCATGTATTAAGTGTCTATTTGTTTTTAGATAGCACAAACTATCTAACAGTAATGGCAATTAAACATAAAAGTAAAGCAATGACAATGTATGCAAAATTTCTTTACTTTTGATGAAAGCAAGCTAAAGAACACTCTAAGGCCAGGGAAGACATCATACAGATTTTCATTATTTACCCAAAATACTTTGTTGTGTCTGCATACAGGTGAAGTGTGACTCAGTGGTTTGGTTATTTCAGCACTAAGGGGTTTCACAACACAAGGTATCTCCCCTATCTGTTCACAATTAGTACCTACTGCCCCAGAAGGACTTGCATTTACAGATTACTATAACCTAAACTGTAATCTAACCTCATAAAATAAGATACCCACTCATAAGTAATAAAGCCATACAATAATTGCAGTACAATTTAAAGAAAAAATCATGCAACAGAAAAAAAACAACACAGTAATTCTACACAAACAAAATGAAATTTAATCTAATTATTTATTGATTGTTTTTATGACTTTGATCTAGCATACAAAACAAAGCTATAACTTTTTTTAACCTCTTCACATACCCTTCATTTTCACCTTACACAAATCCAAGGGGAAAAAAAAAAAACAAACAACATTGCATGACAAAGCTGACATGCAATATATCTGGAAAACAACAACAACAAAAAAAAACAAACAAACCAAAACAAATAAACAGTTAATATCTTAATGAACAATACATATTTGGAAAGGTTGTTCAGCTCCTTTTTTTGTACCAAGCTCTATAGGACATGCATTCAAGATAGTTACACTTTAGTACCACTTTCTGTTTTCTTAGCACCACTTTAATGGCATTCTCAACACCAAATATTTCTGACCTTACTGCGTTGAATAAGAAAATATCATGGAAAATCTTCCTTCTGTATTAAATGAAATAAATTAGAATACAGGGCAACAGAAACCCTCATCCCAGCTACACTTTAAACATAAAAGATGTTCAGATCTCAATTCAAACAAATCAGAAACAACACGTATGTACAATTACCATAATGTTAAATTACATTTGTTTAAATTAATGAATTTAAATTTTGTTATTGATCTATTTAATACTGAAATTTGCACCTGCAGAACAATCTTCACGTTGGAAATATGTCACAGCTCAAGACTATAAATTAACAAATTCATAATTCACACTTAAAATGCACAGCATACTTTAAATCTTAAAGTGCACAATACAGTTTTTACTGAACTTGAATACAAAAAATTAATACTTTCTCCTTTAATTATAGAAATCATATGTGTCATTAGAATTAGAATCTTACAAATATATATATGCAAGTCATGACATACAAGATTTTGTAAACAGCCAACATGAATACGTTAGAATAATTGGTAATGACCCATCTTTTAGCAACTGCAGTTTGTTATAGAGCTGTCATATCAAAGCTCAGTGCATAATACTTGTTTTTAACAACATTCATTTTCACAAGCTATTAAAAAAAATCATGTCTTCTCCCTGCTTTATGCTACATAGAATGCTAAAAGATACCTTCCAAGTGACAATAGCTTTACTGAATTTATTGACAGATGGTCTATTTAAGATATTAAAATGCAAGTGCAATATGACATAGGAATAAGACAATATTGGAAGAACTGTTAAGACGTTCGGAAAACTTCTGCAGTATACGAGAGGAAATATTCTCTGGTATAAAAGAATTGTCCCAATTGTATACCTATATTTCTGCTTTCAAGTGAATGAGGTGAAAAAGCTATCAAAACTGACTGAAAAGTAAAGTATCTTATAAGTATAAATAAGGCACATTGAGAATAATGTTGTATTGTGCCACCATGGACATGCCACACTGTCCAATCAAGACCAAAGGAATGCAATTTACAAGATGTAGTAAGACAGAGCTGTATCAATTTTGGAATGTCAAAAATGACTATAACTTCTAGTAAAGTAAGCAAATATAATGGACAACATACCATACAATTACAGTTTACTGTGATGAATGTTTATGATGAAGTTCTAAAACTCATGATTGATTCCAAGTATGTTCTTCTAAAGTACGTGTAGTTAAACTCCTGGAAAACGATCATGATGTGTTTCAAACAGCTCCACCACTGTCAGTGGAAAACTGGCAGTTTCAAAAAAGTAAGACATTAATAATAAAAACGACAAAAGCAAAGTGATATGATGCATCAGGTGACACAATTAATCAAAACGTACATTTTTTGCTTTAACAAGACATAGCTTTCAAAAGAAAACACCTCTATCAATTAGTCTTAGCACTTAATTTTAATGGGCTTGATGAAGAATTTTATTTCATTCAGTGCTAATATAGAATTTATTAAAGTGCTATAGGAAGAATAAAAAGTATTTGTGTTTCTCCATTAAAATGTTGTTTTCCTCATAAAGCTTGCCTACAGTAATAATTAAATGTTAAAACTGATGGAACAGCATTAGCAGGAAACAGTTGGTTGACATAGAGGGCATTTGTTAAAATATTTCATGTGCCTTGCCAAAGTCCTGTGTGAGAAAAGCTCATCTACAACTTATGTTGTTCAGTTCCATTAGTCATCTTTTGTTTTTTTCTTTAGATATTGCCTCTTTGTAGGTCATGTGAATAAAGTCATACAGTTGTGTGGCATTCATGGTATTACCCAAAATTTCAGAGAGTTTATCCTTTGACAGAGTCACTAACTCTGTAATGCTTTTTACGTGGTTCATTAAGGCACGACAGTTTTTTGCATTAATACCTGGCATTTTTAGTAGAAAGTCCTGAGGGCCAGGGTTATACTTGTCTGACTCGGGAAGAGTTTCAGAATCTGCTGTTACAGCCATTGCTGTTTCTGCATCAGGTTGTGGATGGTTTTGTTTTAACTCTTCAAACAGTTCGGCAGTAGCATGGGGAGAAGGACACCACAGGATACGTAACTTTGGGAAATGGAGTGTAAGAAGAGTTAGTTTAGAAGTAACATCACTACTGGAAATCTCCTGATGTAGAGAACCTTGTGGAATCAAGGAGAAAGGTTTGTTAGGATCAAATTCAATCAGAAGAATTGGTCGCTTATAATAACGGGACATCGAAATGCATTGTGAATACAGTCTTCCATTGTTTAAGGAACCAATAAGATCACTGATACTTTTCCGCTCTACACAGACATCAGGAGTTAAGATATAATCTCCAACTTCCAAAGTAACAGGCTCAATGTCAATACCACGACGATGAATCAGTGATGGAAGCTCACTACGAAATTCCCGCATGTCCACTATTATAGTTTGTTGAGTACTCTTCTGTTCCTGTCCACCTGAAGAGCAAAATAAAGAGTTAACCAAACTAACACGACCTCCAACTCTAGTTATCCCATGTGATGCCAACACTTCCGTAACGGATGAACTTCACCTTTCACATTATACCTCAAATTCAGCAGTATAATAAACCTAGACTTTATTTAATTTTAAACTTTAAAGACAAATGAGTTGCCACATTATATACTATAGTTTATGGAGTATGCTCTGCAGTTTAATAGAACTATCATGTTACCTTCTACGCGCTGTGTAGTGACAACAAGATACATTAAACTGTAGAGGAAAATTACTTAAACACGTGAAGAAAATGTTTAAAATGTTTCCTGCAAAATCAGATAATGAAGCTGCTGCTTTTTATTTCCAGCTGTTTCCATAGAAATATGGCATTTCATTGTAGAAGATATATTTCAACTTCTATAGATCTATCTGTAAAAGGACACATGTAGCAGCATTGAGGTGACGAAAGACATCACAGCAAAGATTAGAGAGCATATGGTGATGAAGAGCAAGATTTAAAAAAATTACAACTAAGAAAAATAGAGGCAAAGCTGTAAAGATGAGGACACAGTACACATCAGAAGAAGGGAACAAAAATACGGTTAGAAATGCAACAAAAGAAAAAAAAGATGCTTTATTGGAAAGAAAGACAAATACATGATCTGCAGTTGTTCATTCAGGTAATCTGTTTCACCAAGATAAGTAGAAGTCCCAAACATTGACTAGTTCAAGAACAAAACACATCACTTAACTTTCTGTAGACTTCAGTTTTAATGTTTTAATGTCTTTCCACCTCATTAAAGGCAACAGGCTGCCCAGAAACAATCCAAATGGTATCTGTCTTAATGGTAAAATACTTCCTTAATCTATAATTTCTTTTTTTTAAAAAACAAAAACAAAAACACAAAAAAAACATACTGCACTGCCATTTCAGAATGACAGCGAGAGATGCACTAAGATAATGCTTCTTTTCCATCAGGATTGTAGAATCCACGTGCCTCTACCACCCAGATGCTTTGGACAGGATTTAAACAAAATAGGTTACAAGCCTCAGCTCAGAGCTGCGAGCCCAGCTTCAGAAACCACTCACCTGCTTTGCGTGTGTCAGTAGAAACAGAGGCAGGTTTAGCATCTCTCAGAAGATCTAAGTTTGTTTCATCTCTTCCTTCTCTTTCTTCAGGAACAACCATAGTGGCCCTTTCTCTAAGGAACAACAAACAAAGAATCACTGAAAAACTGCAATTATATATGATGAATACTTCATAACATATACTGTTCACTGAGATGTAAAATTACATGTAGTTGAATACTAATTGCAAACCCGACTAGAAACGCAATTCATTAGGATTTCCAGATTGTTTGGGCTAGATTCTGAACTTTTATTTTCAATTTGTAGTGCTTCTGAGCATCTCTTTATATTTTTTGAATTTCATAGAGCACATAAAACAAAAGAACTAATGACTAGTACTACGAGTATAACCCAGTGAGAAGGCATTATCTCATGCACTCTAAGAAAATAATTGGTTTGGTCCTGAAAACTACTTAAGTCATGAAAGCCTTCGAAATACCTTACAACATAGGTTACCTGCAGACAAAAACACATTTTCAGTAGTTTCTCAAAAGGAGAATCTTAAACAATCAAGTAAAAATACCAGTTATACTGGGTAGTCTTTGAACTTTCATATTAAAAAGCCAAAATATCAGGTACTCTGCAAAGGAAGGTTTTGGTTTTTTTTTCCCCCATCGATAAGAAAATTCTCTTTAAGAAGCAATTGAATTAGGAGTTTACCTAAAGCCTTCACACAGTTAAGAACTTCACCATTTGAAATGTGAGCACTTAAGGGAATTATGTAAGAAATTGGTAACAAAGGTTAATTTTGTTACCGAATGAGTTTTTCAAAGGCTTCCTTCTCTTTTCTCAGAGCTGTCAGATAGCGCTGTTCTTCTGTTGAGCTTCCATATATGAGGAAATACACCCTGTATGTTCAGAGGGGAAAAAAACCACAGAACTATTTAGTAAATTAAAAAAGACACCAAAAAATGGTATTTAAGATTAGTAGTAGCAGTAAGTGCCTGAAAAGTCAATATTTGCCTTAAAAAGGTAAGCTGAAAACATCGTCTTTTTTTCTGCAAAGATGCTCCAGAATCAGCAACAAAAAACCTTATATCCATTTTTCTCTCTTTTCTTAAGAAGAAATAGGCTTACTGAAATGTTGAGATTCAACCAGGGTAGACTCAGATTTCAGTCAGACACAAAGCAAACATAATGAAGAAGTTACTTTCTTCTATTTTTAAAATCTTCCCAGAAGACTATGCATAACAAACTACAATCTGCAATTGTCCTGATTTAGGAAAAAAAAAAAAAAAAAAAAAGGAAAAAAAGAAAAACACCAAAACATACAAGACTTCAAATCGTGTGTTTGCATGAGGGTATCTTATCTTCTACATAGAACAAACTGCCTTTTATAGAATGGACATTTTATTACAAGTGTGTTTCTGTTATTAAGGGACTAAATACCTAGTGGGAAGTAAAAATTATCTTGCAATTACATTCGACATAGTTTTGTTTAAAATTAAAAAGAAAGCTAATCAGGAATTAAAAGGTAGCTTAAAAAACTCACTAGATGTATTTTGTGCCTTGACTGTCAGAAGTGCACAATAGATATTTTTTTTCATTTGAGACTAAAATTAGACCAAGAACAGTCTTGATTATCACCAAGTTCACTTGCCTCAAAGGCTTTCCAGGCCTGCTTGCCTTGTAGATTTCCAGCTGCCGAACAAAAGTCAGCTCTGCATCATACAGCACAACATATCTTGGTTCTACTTCATGCAGTACCCTGGTGAGAGAATAGGGATCACTGCAACCCTGCAACGGATGAATAATTGTGAGTGGGCTTTTGAAAATACCGTAGTAAGAATCTGAAGATAAGTTCACAGGGAAATATTCAGGAATTGTCTCATCAATACTGCCTTCTTGGCTACTGCTTAACTCTTTGTTATCTTCCACATCCAACTCCTCTTTGCTTTCCTCCTCAGTTTTCCCTATCATTTGGATTATAGTCTGGTCTTGCTGCTTCTTGTGTTTGTTTTGTTTTGAAGAAGTTGCGAGTTTGTTTTTTTTGGCTTGAGGCCCTGTGTCTGGTCTGGCATTTCCTTTGGACTTGACGGCTTTTCTGTCCTTAATCCACACATCTCCAGCTTTCTCATCCTTTCCAAAGGTTTTATTATACAGTCTCGTTAAAAAGGCTTCTGCTCCATCAGTAATATACTCCCTGAGCTGTGCACAAGCTCGGTCATCACTGGCACAAATAAGCACCTGCCCTGCAGTCAAGAAACAATATCATGTTTATAATCTGTTATGATGTACTTCTTTTAATCCAGCTACAAGACATCTTGAGCAAATTGTTTTAAATGATCCTAGAAGTGTGCCTACCAAATGCCTTTTACACTTGGTGGTCACAGTTGTTCTGGACTTCCAGGGAGTGTAAATTGCATCATAGTTTGTATTAAACCAAGATTAGAGAAGGTTAATAAAAGTTCAGCATTCCTTAGTCTTACACCATCTAAAACAGTAAGTTTTTTCTTTTGACCATTTGAAATGAAGCAAATACAACATGGGCTGAAATATACTCAGATGCTTTCTTTTTATTTATTTTTTAAATGTGGGATAAGAAAGGACTTAATTGAGACTGTTTTAGTTTTCAGCCTTTGTCAGCTGTGTTAGGGAGTCCAAAAAATACATGTTTCACACAGTATTATTGACATTTGTGGGCCTTGAATAACAATTCTCTGCAAGCTGACTCAGATATACTCCTACAACACTAGGTTAGAGTGCCAGTTCTTATCCATAGTCAGAACACTGTGGGTGGGAGAAAAGGGCACTTTTTTACCCTTGCTATTTCCTAAAATAAAACTTGGTGAAATTTAAGGGGATGAAAAGTCCTAAAATAGGAAAGGCAGCAACATGGTTAGTTAGAAACACACCTTCTTCTCTCTACCCAAGAAGCTGCATCTCCTGGAGAAGCGGTTTTTAGGTGCCCAAGAAAATGTATGAGATGGAATGGTCAAAAGATGGAACTTCTGTTTCTTTGAACCTGAGTGTCAATTACTATAGTTCTAGCCATCTGCAGCTCCATGCCCCTCCGCAATCCAAGCAAGGGCGCTTGTCTGAACAGTTTAGGGAGAACTGTGTAACAGACCGATACAGCTTGTAAAGCTATGAAACAGTTCTATTTCTGCATTACTTTAACTGCTGTAGAAGACTGGAACATGTACACGTTGCCTCGTTATTTAGAATGAAGACCACAGCAGATGAGATCTTTTGATTTGCACTGGAATAAACTGAATAGATGATTGTCTTATAACTATTTATCCTACTGGTGAGAATACAAGTATATAAAACACTTTGTCTTAAGTCTATAAATTACTGTTTCAAACCAGCTCTTTAGTATAATCACAGTAAAGAATTTGAGCAATCCCTCTCAAAAGTCAAATAGAAGAGAAAATCAGATGTACGGTGAAAATTTACTTCATTTAGTATTTTCTCACCTGGACCACCGAAGTCTTCACTGTTCTTATTCTCATTTGCAATCTCATTCAGTACTTCTCTCAAAGCTTCCCATTTTGGGTTACTTTCTAGCACCAATTCCCTTTTCAGTTCTGAAACAAAGATTAAACGTAGCAGCTTTTACAGCCAAAATACCCTTCAGAACTTTAAATTAGTGGTTCAATGTCAATGCTCTAATGGTTGTTGGCAAGTACAATATTCAACAGTCTACATATGCGACTTGTTTTGCTGATCAGGTAGGAGAGCACTTTTACAGAATCATTAAAAATGGGGAAAAACGCTCTAATGAATCATTTAACTAACCTTTAACTAAAAAAGTTAAAGTATTGACTTGTTCTTCAATTCTGAAACTCTTGAATAAAATACATATATAAAAATATAAATATAAATATAAATATATAATAATGGCAGCTTCTTATCCCTTCATGTAAAATGCAAAAGATCAAGCTGAATTCTATGTAATTCAGGAACAATCCATAAAAGCTCTCCCAATGATCAGCTGAGTAAGCTGAGAAGAATGCCTTATTTGATTGTGACTGTTTTTTTTGTTTACTGTATGCTTTTTGAACAAAGCATACAATATATGCTCATCTCAATATATCAATATATCAATATATCTCAATATATCCCAGCTACCAGACTGAGGTCTAGAGCTGCGTAAGATCTTGTAAAAAAACACAGCACAAGTAATAATATACAGAGTGTTTGAAATCGTGTTACACTCTCAAACTTAAAATTAGGAGCGATCAGTACCATTTTCCTTCTTTACATCACTGTTTCCAGAGACTTTGCCTTTCTGATTCAGTTTCTCATCTGCAATGCGATAAACTCTTGCTCGAGCATTTACAAACATCGAAGTACTGGAGTCAAGAAACAGCCAACCTAAAGAGAAAAAGAAAACATTAATTGTTTGACATTTGAAGTGTACATGCTTCAGACATTTCCAATAATAGCCTCACATCTCTCATCTGGATTACCTGTGCTACCTGCTTACTATGTAATTACTAGCTTAATAAAAGACAGAAATGTGATGCAAGTCTCACGCTGTTAAGTTAACAGCAGTTAAGTGGGAAGATGAAAGCATTATCTGTCAATAAAAACCTACGCCCATATGGCTGGTTATATAAAACCTAACTAGATACTTTCATATGTTTAGGAATGTTAATTAAAAATATCATCATTTCTCTGTTTCATGCATTAACTTGTATTCAGTGTTTACCTGAATTCTCACCAAAAGCTTTTTCACTTGCTTTCAGTGACTCCAGAAGATTGAGGAAAGTGACACAATCATACTGAGTTAGATATTGTAACAAAGTACGTAGTATTTTCAAATCCTGGACCAAAGATTTTGTCTTAGCTCCAAGTTGATGCCAGAGAGGATCTAAGTAGTGACGTATTGTCTAGAAATATAAATTGGAAAATTCAGGATGTCAGACTTCTACTATACTAATCAACACAGAAATGCCCTTATTTTCCTTTACAGGAGATGCCACTTGCCACTTTTTATCCCAACTGGGATAAAAAATAGCCAAGTCCAGATGTGATGGTGAGACATTTATTTTGATGAGTAACCATTTTTTGCGAAGTTACAATACAGATGCCATTATGTAAAGTCATAAATTCAACAAATACATGCAATCCAATGATTATCAGCTATATATAATTTAATGCTTTCAGTACATATTTTCTTTTCTATGTTAAGAGAAAAAAAAAAGGTAATATAAGTATCAGTTAAAAAAAAAAAAAAGGAAAAATCTTATTTTACAGGTACTAGCCTATGCCTTTAGTGTTTAGCATTCTTTATTTAGCAAGTAGAAAACATTAAAATGTAATTTAATTTTCAAATTAAGACGAGTATGATGCAGATACACAACGTAGAAAGCCAGAGGAATAAAAGCCTCCAGAATTTTTCAAGTACAGAATGCTTCACATCAATGGTGAGTATCAGTTAATAAGTGTTTTGCTATGGTGGTTGAAATTTATGATTTTACCCTACAGTAAGCATATGCATGCCAAACATGTTGCAGATCTGTCCATTACAACACTGCACACACAGTTAATGGACATATATGATGGTTAAAAATACAACAGATGCATGCATGTGCATATTATTTACACAAGCGTGCTTTACAGTGCTTCTCCTAATAAAGAAAATAGAAAATACAGGTATGAAATTCAAATGAATTGGGGGAGGCAATAATACATACCTATCTCTAAATAATATTATTATTATATTATTACACCAACCACCGATCAGGATGTTCTTGATATAGGGACTTTTCAAATGAAAGGCGAACAATCATACTAATTCACTCAATCATATTCAATTCAATCATACAAAATCCTACTAGTAACCATAACATCAGCTGCTGGTTACTTATTTATTTTATAAATAATATTTTTGTTTGCATGATGGATAGTTTGAAGATCTATGTTCCTTTATAATGAGGCATATCAAAACAATCAAAATAGTTACCTTTTCAAAAGGTTTACCAATAGCATTTTCTAAAGATAGATCTTCTACTTCAAGAGCTGGATTGTAACGTTTGAGCTCTCTCAAACATGCATTCAAAATGTCCAGGACTGAAGTCTGGATAGCAAGCATAGCAGGGGTCATTGACACATGTATTTCCACCACTTCAGGTTTATGCTTCTCTAAAAATGAGTTCACTGCTATATGAAATCTATGAGGAAAAACAGCTTATTACGTTTCACATGAATGTTTTGCTTGATACCATAATTATAAAGAAGATCATATAAACTAAAGTTACAAATGATTTAAATGTAAAGTAAGCTAAATGCGAGATGAATCCACTTCTACAGATGCAAAGACTGCAGTCTTATGAATGGTCTCATAAAACCATCTGATGATTTCATGATTATGACTGTTCTCATTCTAGGCATGTGAGTCTGTAACTATGGTGACTGATCCATGGAGAACTACTGCACTAGATTCCGCATCATCATTACAAGTAACAAACCTCAAAGGAAAAACAACAACAACAAAAACCTCATAAGGAAGAAAATGTAATGGGCTCACAAATCCCTTGGAGTCACATGGATCTGCTGGCAGATAATTTAACATCCCCAGCTTTGGATAAGCAGCAGTTCCTTGTTCCAACACAGCCTCTGTACGCCAATCTGACCATGCAGTTACAAAGGTGCCAGCTGATTTTACAAACAGAATAAGGCACGGAGAAGAACACTACGTCTGAAGAACTCTGAAACTCAACGAGCATTTTCCTTACTTTGTGCTGCACCCTCAGGTCTTATCATGGTTCAGAAGGCAAGGAGGAAAATTCAGAGAACTTTGTGTTGTTCATTTCTGCATCTTTGTAATTCCAAAAGATAGAGTTTATAATGCAGAGCGCGAGTACATGAGATCTACATTCTAGACTGGACAAAAAAAAAAAATAGGCAGACCTCCTGCTCAAAGCAAGAGCATTGACTGTGTAATCAGCTGAATTGCCCAGTCCTATTTCAGGCTCTGCTCCTGGAAGACTTAATGCATGCCACAGACTTGGCAGCTTGGTTTCCTTCAGTCATCAAGAAATATTCTTTATATATCACATACATTAAAAGGAAAATTAAAACAAAACACAACCTGGTACAAAGAAATAAATATCCATAGAGTTTCGCCACAATCAGAAAAAAATATACTTCTATGAACAGTGAAACTGTGAGACTGTGTTCCTGTTACTTCATGGTTTAAATTATCTGTTCAGTAAATTATGTTTTTCTTAAGCTATTTAGCTTATCACTTTCTGCTGTGATTTCTACTGGCTAAAAGCACAGCTATACTGTAAGGTTCAGCCTCCTAAAGTTTTAATTCAAGTCTATTTTCGAAAATAGAAATTTAGGTATGTGACATTTATTCTGTCACAAATTGAATGAAATTAGTTCCAGAATACAAATAGGGAATGGAGATAAGCAGTTTGGCTACATAAACCTCATTTTGTTAGGAATCCATAGTAGCAACCTTAATAATTATAAGATTTCAATGAAATAAAGAAGTATCTTACCTTGGCCACAGGTAAAGTTTCCTGACAAAAAGATTTCGCATCACTCTTTCCACGTGGCAAAAGCCAGTGTTAAATGCAACCGCATTATCTGTAAAAGCTTTAATGAAACCTTGTTTGTTCTTCTGGCGATAAAGCCGTAAGATAAATGCTTCCTGACAGGACTCAATGATTCTGTGTGCCTTGTATACCAAAATGCCTGGCAAAATAAAAGGTTTCCAAGTTACAAAGTAGTAAAGAGAACTTGAATACTGTATACGTTTTCCAAGTCTGTCTTACTCTTCTGCTTTTGTTAAATAAAGTACAATAGGAATTTCAATCTAAAATGACACTGAACAAACTTTTAAGAGTTCAAACCAAGTGATTCCTCAGTTTCAGTACCATGGAATCTCCCAGTAACAGAGCTGGGTTAATGATGCATCTTGAGCCAAAAAAAAGCTTGCATTCAAATGGCAGGACCTAACAGCTTCGAAAATTCTTTACTCTTAAAGAAAAACTCGAACACTTGAATTCATGCTTTTTGACAGGGAGAAGAGCAAATGCAAGATGTAACAGTATTTCTGCAATACAAGTTTGATAAGTTCAAGACCGTGAGTTTTGAATTCTTTTATTACACAAGTTCTGTAGTTAGAGTTGTCAAATATGCTTTTTTTGATAGCAGTTCAAGTATTTGTGATACTCAAAGAACTTCTAAAAACATTTCTGGTGCTTTTTCCCCCCTTCTGTGAACATATTCCTACTTGAGGACGGAAGGGACCTTAAACTGAGTGATTACACCAACATTTTTCTTAATGGCTATGGGTATTAGGAAAAAAAGATTTATCGTACACATTTTAGTACAGAGAAATGAAACAACAGCTGAACTACATCAAGCATATTGATGTAGACACTTTTGGGATTTACATTTCACTCAGCCAAAACCTTTTAAAACCAAGGCTTATTCTTCCTCATACTTAATTGTGTAAAATAGCACATTGTATTTTTTCCACTCTGCCCCTAGAGACAAGGCCTATGTGACACTTACCTGTTCACAGCTTCAATGGAGTAATAAATGCCTTTTGAAAATGGAAGCAAAAGACATCAAACAAACGCTTCATTATGTACCTTGATGAGCTGACAAATTTACAGTGCATCTAATTTCTACAGCAAGTGTCTTCATCTCAGCATCTAGCCATTGATTTTGCTATGTCTTTGTTTTGTAAATTAGAAAGCATCTATATGAAAAGGATTTTTATTCAACTGCTAATCATTCACGATCAAGTCACTGAAAGATGGATAAAGTATTAACACATTTCTCCCACAAAGTCATGTTTTTCAGGACATAGTAACAATTACACTCATTTCTGAATATCATCAAGCTTCTCAAGACGTGACTGAATGGACATTACAGGAGACAGAGTTTGTTACAGGCCAATGAGACTATACTATTTGCTACAGCATTTCTATTTGGCCCAAACCACCAGAAGTACTTGTGCATTGCAGCGATAATTTCTTATTTTCATTCCGCTGAATTTACGAGTTTATGAGCTGTTCATTCACATGTGATTCTTCAGTGATTTTATAAACAGGATTTCTAACACTTACCAACACTTTACTGTATTTTTGCTGTTAGTTCCTCAAGAAACACTATTACAAGCTTTTGTTGGTTTTGTCACACACACACAGTATGTTTCCAATAGAAACGTGCGTTACCCAAACTTTAAACCAAGTCTGTAAAAACTGCTGTCACACTGACCTCCAGTGGCATTACGACGAGCATAACAACTCTGTGTCATTTCAGATCAGTAATTTAAAAAAAAATTTTTAGTTTTTTATTCCTTTCATCCACACAAAACCCAAAGATGTGTTTTGTTTTATTTTGTTTTGTATTTCCTCAGGATAAGAGGGAAAGGTGAACAGGAAGGAGCCAACGGGAAGAACAGAAATTGAAGGAGGTGCCCAGAAACTTTTTTTTTTTTAGTTGGAAAAAACAGAATTGACACAAGTCTAGGTCCTTTTGCCCTAGCATGAAGCTGTTCAATCTGTTTCACAGATTTGGGTTCTAAAGGTTGACTAAAAGGAAGGAGATACAGCTTATGAAGCAAACACTTACATTCTTCTACACAGTTAGTATTCTGTTGCATTTAAACGTTATAAAGATGTTAATATTTATATACCAGTAAAATATTCCTATACTTTCAAGCACCTGTTTTACTAGCTCTCCAGGCTGTAAGAGGGTTTCCAGCTTAGACAAAAACATAAGAACAACTGAGGTCAGGAGGAGAGGGGAACCAGAACATTAGAGAAAAAGACAATTGGAGCATCTTTCATGTGTAACTTCTATACAACAACAATTAAATTCACAAGCTATGCCCAAAAATCTTTAAAAAGTTTTAACAACATTATTTCATAATATTGTTATTTAGACAGCATCCAAGATGTTACAAGACGATTAGTAAGACATTGTTATTTTACTTGATGGGAAAAATCATCACAACTAATTCATTAACGCAAAAAACAGCAAGTGTGCATGGTTGATAAATATGCAATCTAACATCAGTTTCAATCATGGGCCATTTACTGCGAGTATTCTGGACACTATTTTCTCAAGTATAATCAGTTATTTTCCTTGGAAAGCAATGCAGCCACTCTGAATTTCCATGTTTCTTACGTCATGGCATAGTTTAACTGCTGATTGTTTTCCATTTTATTATTGATATCAGAAAGCCATACAGGGATATTACTCACTACCTAAAAAGAATGTGGATGTTTTCAAATTGTGCAATTAAATAATGCAAACAAGTTTAGAGCAAAGATGACCACTAAAAAACAAACAAACAAATAAAAACCTACATATTTGTTCCTTTTACTTTAGTCTCTGTAAAAAAAAAAAAAAAATCTTCAACCTCAACATCAGTCAGTCGGACTCTTTCAACAGAATTACACATTATGTATTTTCAGTCATGGCTTGACTTCATTAAGCTCTTACCAGTAATGAGGTTTGCCGGAATTCTGTCAGTAAGGAAATCTACCACGAGGATTCGACTTGTTGCAAAGAGAACTCCTCCTTGCATGTAAAATTCATAGCGAGTGTTACTTGCAACCTCATTGGTAACCCGCCGAGGAAGATGAACAACTCCGTCTGACCTCAGCTGATCAATAAAATACTCCTAAAACAAATGCAGTAAAACCACAACAGATTTCATTCTGACAACTGATGAAATGGATTCAGAAAGAATTGCAATTAGTCTTATTTCATTAGTTTTGCAGAGCTGTCCACGACATAAAAACATGACAGTATAAGATACTAGGTAAGGAAGTCAGAATTATGGTGATGTTTTATTTTGATGTTTTAGTTTGCTAAGTTTCAAACCCTTTCAGGGTTTCACTTAGAAATATTAGTATTTTCAACAGAAGTTAGATAATATTTAAGAAAGTACAAGCCTCTGACACTCGATGGATCTTAAGTACCCTGAAAATTTTATCTTGCGTTTTTCACTGTATTTTAACAGCTCTTTTTTTTCAGGGAGCAGGCAATACTAACTTATGGCCCAAGAAGTGACAAGGGCCCGTCGCGGCCCGCCAAATCGCCGCGGAAGAGCCCCCAGCCGCCAAACCCCATCTCCAAGGCGGCAGCAGCCGGCGGGCACCCTCTGCTCGGGCCCGGGCAGCCGCTTCCATCGGTCCTTCCTCCTTCTCCTCTCACCTCCTCGGCAGGGCTCGTATTCAGCACCAGCACCAGGCTGGCGGGCTCACTGTAGAGGCGGAGGAAGCGCAGCAGCAGGCGGTCGATGCCGAGCCCGCGGGCGCACACCACCAGCCCGTCCTGGTGGAAGAGGTCCAGGAAGATCTGGCTCTCGTGTTCCAGCAGCGCCGCCATGACCGCCGGCTCCAGCCCGCCACAGTGGTGCGAGCTCCCGGCCCCGCCTCGGCCTCGCTACGGCTGCGGGAGCGGCGCCCTCAGCCGGCTGGAGGCGGTGCCTCCACTCGTAGTTGAAAGTCTTCCGAGGGCAGGGGTTAGGTACGGAGGTCAGTTTTTATTACAAATGGTTCTTTTTTAGTCACAGACTAGAGGCATTTCTTAACCAAGGAAGCTCGCTGATGAAATGTGACCTTCTGTCTTACATATAAATGTGATCTTCTGTCTTACATACTCTTGCATAACCACAAGTCTATGAGAAACAGAGTGGTTAATGTATATAGTTCTTGTATCTTGCAAAAGAATGGTCTAGCAGTTCATGTCAAAGAGGGTTTGAAGGGTAAACCTCGAGACTGGGGTCTAGGGGATAAGAGAACAAAAGACTTTCCAAAATCTGCTGACTTTTACATGGGACAAGTCTCTGATATCTGGGATAAGAGAACAAAGGGGTTTCAAAATAACTGCAAACTATTGCATGGGGCTCTGCATGGGGCTCTGATATCCAGCTAAGAGATGACCAAATAAGGAGAGAGGGGGAAGCTGAAGAATGACCAAAGGACAAAGCCTGGGAGGAAGACTACAAGCCTTCAGTACGAGTGACCCCCAGAGGGACCACCGGAGACCGATACGCATACTAATTTTAATATGAAGGAGGGACTGACTTGTGGAAAACGGACTCCACAGATTGTAAAGTAGGTATGTTTATTCAGCGCTGAGCAGCACGGGGGTAGTCCCACCAAAGTTGTGCGCACCTGACGCAGCAAATTGCCATGGTTATATGCAGTAAAGTTACATCTTAATGAAGGTTCACAATACGCCTATACATATTCATAACCTGTCCCCACTTTGTATTAACATTAGTTCCAAGGAGTCATTTCCATAAACTCCTCCCATCTGCACTTGCACAGGGTATTCTGGTGGTGGTCTTCGGGGGTTGTGGGGATGAAGATTGCTGACTTTCTTGTCACCACTAGTCGACCTTTTGTCTTTGAGCAGACTCAGTTGCTCCTTGGCTCTTGTCCATCCACAGGACCAGTTTCTGCTAGTCTCTTAAGATAGGTTCAATCTCTCATTAAGACTGACCTTGGTAAGGGGCCCAAGGCTTCTTGCTGTAGTTAATTTGCATAATGCACCATAGTTAGCAAAGACACTAAGTAGCATCCTAGTTTAATGCTGTCAATAGTATCCAGTACCAGGTCTTGTTCCCATAGTTGTTGGCTTCTGCAGTGCTTGCTGAGCACCATATCACGGGTCTTAAATGTATTGTTGGCAAGGGTATAGTAATGAAGCAGTTTTTGTCTTTCATTGGGACTTGGAAAGGCTGATCTCTCTCAAGAGCTTGATGTTGTCTGCTTTTCTTGATGGTAGCCATCATGGCCCTCAGTCTCTTGCTTGTGTGTGTTCATACGGTTTGGGAGTCTGGCTCCATGTGGTTTGCAGTCCCGGTTCTGTAGTTTTTGACTACTGTTTCTGGTTTGGGGGGCAGAGATGGCTTCCTGCATTGCTCTGGCTGGCCCGCCCTGCCCCACCCCCTTCCCCCTGCCGCCGCTGCGTCCTGCCGCCGGCTCACCCTCCGCTGCCCGCCGCCCCCCTTGCCGCCGCGTGGTGCCGGCCCTCCCCCCCCCTCCCGCCGCCCACTTCCCCCGCCGCCGCCGCGTGGTGCCGGCTCGCCCTGGGCCGGCCGCATTGAAGCTGTGAGGAGCTGAAGAAGAGCTAGTGAAAGAGAGGTATTGCAGCAGGTAGGCTGTGCCTGTGAGGTGCCTGAGGATCTGCCTTTTTTTTTTTCTTTTGTGGCTGCTTCTTGTAGTCTCGGAGAGGTGAATCCTCTCCGGAGTGCTGAGGAAAGGCGGAGGGTCGTCAGCCCAGTCAGTGTCCCTAAGCAAGGGTCCCCCTAAGGCAAGTCTCTGAAGTGCTTCCCCTGTGTTTTAGTGGTGCTGTGGTAGGCGTTGCTCAGAATCTGCTGAGGGTCTGAGGTGTTATAAGTTGCTCCCTTAATTAATTTTCAGAGGGCATTGTATTAATCATATAAAAGAATTTATTGAGTAAGCAAACAGCAAGCAAAACAGCGCTGGGCGGCAGGGGAATCTCTGCTCCGCCATGATTCAGAGATCGAAGCCGAAATTCCTTTAAGTGGTATATTCTTTATTGCAGCGCTGGATGCACGGGGGATCTCTCCACCTATCGTGCATACCCAAAGCGGAAAGCAGTCTTGAATTTATACAATCAATCTATCAATATTCTACAAGCACCTATACATATGCATTACCTATCCCCGCCTTCCCTCGCTTCTCATGCTAATAAGCCTTTTGGCACCTTGCGCCTGCGTAGAGCCTTCCAAGAATTGTGGGTAGAGGTCTTTGGGACGTGGGCAGGGGTCTCTGGGAGGAAGACCCCGAGTCTTCCTCACAGTGTACTTTTCACCTTTGGTCAGGAATCTGCTGAATTGGCACGTTTCTTAATTGCAAGAGCTGGTTGTTGCCACTTCTTCCGTTTGTTGTATCTTTATAATGAATTCCAATGTCCAGTTTTGAGATTTATAGTCCTTACGTTTGTTTCTCTGTCCGTCTGCCACTTCCTTATCATGAGTTCCAGTGTCTTGTTTCGAGATATACAGTCCATGTCTGGGGATTGTCCTTGCCTCCCCAATGCCTCCCCAATACCTCCTTAATCAGCCAACGGCTCGCATCTCACCCCCGCCAGGGTCCCTTTTTATATCTTGGTAATTCCAGGATTACGCAGCACATCCTGGTATATTCTGCGACTGCGCGCGCTGTTGCTAGGGGGTCGTCTCTGTCCCTCTGGTGGTCGTGAAGATGAAGGCCATAGTCTTCCTGGCTCGACTTCCTTTCCTCACTAGGTCATGTTGACCCAGCATGAAGCAGGAAGGCAGAATGTTATCATGCCGGCTCAGCAGCTTATCAGGAATGGCTAGAGGAGCTTTGCAACAGTGACTTTAAACAAAAGATGGAACTAGGATGCGAGGGGGGGAGAAGGGGAGGAAACTCCCTCCCCCTTGCCGGTTTAAGGGCCCTCTCTCATTACATTAAGTAAAGGAATTTCAGGCATTTTACAGTTTCTTATCTCAGCAGGAGACCTTTACTACCCCCACTTTTTCAAGCAAGACTCCTTGTCCTTGTAATACAAAAGACAATGAACAAACATTTATTATATATTACAGAGGTGAGGCTGTTTGGGATAGAGGAGCAGTGTGGTGGGTGATTTGTTGAGAACACAACGATCATTTAATCCCTTTGTTTTCCCAGGTGGTGTGGGTGATACTGGCTGCACTGTTGGGGCTTGAACTCGAAGAGGAACAGGTGAGCACAACTGTATGTTGCATCAGTAGTAGTCAGCATTGCAGAGGAGGTGGGCATCAGGGCCAGCATGCTAGTGAATGCTGGTGCTCTGTTTTTGCAGATGATGATGAGCCCGGCAGTTGACTAAGATGTCTTTCAGTGCCTGTGCATTTCTTGAGGTGGAGGTAATTTACCATCCAGTAATCTTAGGGCTAAGTTGAGCAGCACCTGGTATTTGCATATCTGGGGTGGCTTATGGGAGCTGGGAGCCAGAGCAGCATGGAGCCAGTGGGCTCAATATACTCGGTGCTACTGTGAGGGCGGTTCAGGCTGAGTCACGTTCAGGCTGGTTGTGGCTGGGTCACCAGGCTAATAGAAGAAGCAGGGGGTATTTTGTAGTGTGAGTGCGCGCACCAGGCAGAACAGTGCCCTTCTGTTGATCTGTCTTGTAGTGTTGCTTCTGCAGTGTGTGTTCTGAGTTATGCTCTCCTTGGATCTTGATATCCTTCTTGCTTTTTGCACTGGACTGACTAGACAGGGGAGTTGGTAGCTGTGCCAAAGGTCCTAAATGCTTGTTTTGTCATCATGGTTCTTCTTGTCTTGCAGTCGCTGGTTAAAGTGCAGAACTATTTCAGGTCTTGTGCATCATACTCTGTTTCAGATCGCATCTGTTTCCATCCTCACTCTTGCAGAAGTCATCTGGGCCGCATCTGGAGCTCTTGCTTGGGAATTCATTTCTTAAATGTCTTCCTATGGGGTTTTCAATCCCCATCCTTCTGGTCTCTTGTCTTGAAGGCAGGCATTTTATGCCTCCATCATCCCAGTTCTGGCAGTTGCTTCCAGTCGCATGTCATGACATTTGAGTCTCTCCTTGGGTCTGCTGCAGAGCAATTGATTTGACTTGCTGTTGCCGTAGGGCTTCCCTCTGGGGGTCACTTTTTCTTGCGCCTTGTGTTCTGTGTTTTGTTTGTAATGTTTGTAGAGTGCCTGTGTTTGTATGTGTATGATGACAGCTAACGTGGCAGCCCATGGGTGTACTAATACATTGTCCGGACTGTTTTGGCAAAGACATCTGGTCTGCCTCTGGGCACATACTGAAGGGCAGCTGGCACAGTCATCTCTGTGGTGTTTGGCAGATGTGGAGGTGGGATAGTTGAGCTGCTTGTGAGCAACTGCTTGCAAAGTGCTTGAACAGTGTGCTTGAGGAGGTCTGTTGAATCTTGAAAGCTTACAGATATGGGGTTTTGAAATTTTTATTTTTATTTCTTTCCCGTCCCCAGTAGAGTGTAAACCTTAGGAGGAACTGGTCACAGGAAAGAACTCCTTCTGGAACTGTCCAGCACTCGGTAGGCAGCTCGGCTTGATCTACTTCTGAGGTGCTGAGGCAAGGGGGCTGCTGTTTTGAAATGATAACGTTGTAAATGGGGTCCGTTGTGTTGTTGAGGGATGGGTGCTAATGCTGGCAGCTGAATGATTATCTTGTGACTGTTTTCAGTTGTTAAAGCTGAAACACAGTGTACAACACGGGACTTGACCAGAGCTGCTTTTGGCAAGGTGAGCAATGAACAGATGTAGCAGGTACTTCAGTGGTGCAGTTGTCACTGCAGTTACTTAACTACACAAAATACAGTAAAAATCCTGTTTATATTTCAGAGGTGTTGTAGCTGGCCTAAGAGAGCAGATGGAATCATCTGTGTCAAGGGCAGGTAAGGGAGCAGAGGTAAGGGAGCAGATGAGAGTAACTGTCCTAGCTGTGCTGTGGCTTTGGATGCTGCTTCAGCTTATGCTTTTCTTTCTCATTTGCAGGTGTCTCGCACAGGCTCAGTGGGGCCAAACTGCACTCTGAAGAGCAGCACGAGAAGGGCAGGCTCATCTTGAGCTGGGTTGGAGCAGAACAGCCAAGTAGCACAAGGTGACTATGAAAGGTGTCCGTCTCGCTTTGCAGGTGCCGTGGCAGGCTCTCCACAGAAGTGGCTGAGGATTTGAGATAAGGCCAGAGAGCGACAAGGAGCAGCACATCTTTGGGGCCTGCTTCTGGGGGGGTTTGGGACCTGCGTCTGGGGGAGGGGTGGGAGCTGCTTCTACACTGTTGGAGCCTGGGTTTGGGCAGGGAGATTTGGAGCTGCTTCTACACCTTTGGGGCTGGCATTGGGGGTAGGGGGTTGGGTGCTGGTTGTATACTGTAGGGGCCTGTGTTTGGGGGGCTTGGGGCCTGCGTCTCGGGGAGGGGTGGTAGCTGCTTGTACACCTTTGGGGCCTGCATCTGGGGGTGTTGGGAGCTGCTTGTATACTGTAAGGGCCTGTGTCTGGGGGGGGGCTTGGGGCCTGTGTCTCAGGGTTTTGTGAGCTGGTTGTACACCTTCGGGGCTTGTGTCCATGGGGGGTTGGAGCCTGCCTCTGGGTGGGGGGTTTGGAGTTGCTGGTGCACTGTAAGGGCCCGCATTGGGGGGGATTTTGAGGAGGCTGTACACCTTTGGGGCCTGTGTTTGTGGGGGGTCAGGACTATATATAGGGGGTTGGGTGCTGGGTGTACAATGTAGAAATCTGTTTCTGCGGGGGTTGGGAGCTGTTTGTACAACTTTGGGGCCAGCATCTGGGGGTCTCTGGGAGCTGCATGTAAACTGTAGGGGCTTGTGTTTGGGGGGGGCTTGGCAGCCTCCCCCGGGGGGGAGGGGTGCGAGCTGCTTATATAGGGAAGGGGGCCTGCCTTGCAGGGGCTGGGAGCTGCTTGTAGAATTTGGGGCCCTGTGTCTGGGGGAGTTGGGGCCTGTGTCTCAGGGGGCTTAGGAACTGGTTGTATACCTTTGGGGCCTGTCTCTGGGGGAGAGCTACTTGTAAACTTTTTGAGCCTGTATTTGATGGGGGTTTGGGAGCTGCTTGTACACTTTTGGACCTATGTTCAGGGGGGTTGGGAGCTGCTCATACATTCTAGGTGCCTCTCTTTTGAGAGGGGTTGGGGCCTGCATCTGTGGATGGTTGGGAGCTGCTTGTACACTTTAGGGGCCTGGGTCTCAGAGGGGGGTCTGGGCTGTTTGTACACTTTTGTGGCCTGTGTTTGGGGGGGGTGGGTGCCTGTGCCTGGGGGAGTTGGGAGGTGCTTGTACACTCTAGGGGCCTCCATTTGGGGGTCTTTGGAGCCTCCCTTTGAGGGGGAGGGAGTTGGGAGTTGGTTGTACACCTCTGCGTCCAAAGTCCTGGGGGGGGGTTGGGGCCTGTCTCTGAAGGGGCGGGTTGTGAGCTGCTTGTACACCTTTGGGACCTGTGTCTGGGGAGGGGGGACCAGGTCTGGGGCCTGTGTCTGGGTGGAGTCCAGTTCTTGGGAGGGGGTGTGGGAGTGGGAGCTGCTTGTGGGCAGTTTGGGTCTGCATCTGGGTTTGGTTGGTGCCTGCTTCTGTTGGCAGTTTGGGGCCTGCTTGTAGACTTCTGCAGCCCTCGTGTGGGGGCTTTTCTGTAACATTTGGGGTCTGCGTTTTTGCTTTGGGATGCATCTTGAGCTTTTGAGGCCTAGCTGTAGCATTTGGGGCCTGCGTCTGGGGCTTTTCTGTAGCATTTTGGTCGAGTGTTTGTGATTTGGGGCCTGTATCCAGGGTTTTGCCTTTTTTGTAATTTTCATCTTTGTGTTTTGTAATTTTTCATCTTTCATTGTCGGTTGTCTGGGGTTAGGGGCAGTTTGGGGTTTGGATTAAGGTCAGTGTCATTAGCGTTAGGGGGTTGATAATAAGGGTTAGGGTTGTGGTTAGAGTTGTTAGGTTTAAGGGGAATAAGGATTTCAGGGTAAGGGGATCAAGGTTGTGAGAATAAAAATGTTTTTGCGCAGTTACATCCTTTAGAGGGAAGGAAGGTGGTATTGAGATAAGCTCTCTTATCACTGCAAGCTTAACAGTGTGAAATGGGTTCATCTGATTCGTGTCAATACGGAACAATGCTAGGGCCACATGATATGATGAAATGAGACCTTCTGTCTTACATACCCTTGTATAACCACAAGTCTAAGAAAACCAGAGTGGTTAATGTATATAGTTCTTGTATTTTGCAAAGGAATGGTCCAGCAATTCGGGTCATAGAATCATAGAATATCCTGAGTTGGAAGGGACCCTTAAGGATCATCAAGTCCAACTCTTGACACCGCACAGGTCTACCCAAAAGTTCAGACCATGTGACTAAGTGCACAGTCCAATCTCTTCTTAAATCAATAGGGGTCAATAGGGGATAAGAGAACAAAGGGGTTTCAGAATAACTGCTAACTATTACAACTGCTGCACGGGACACTATGCAGGTCTCTGACATCCAGCCAAGATGGACAAAGGAGAAGGACAAGGGAAAAGCCTGGGAGGAAGACTACGAGCTTTCAGCATGAGAGACCCCCAGAGGGACCACTGATAACACATGCACCAGTGGGAGGGTTTGGATTCCGTGACCTAATTCTAATAATCCTGCCTTTTATAGAAGTAGTAATGAATATGTATTAGCGTAGCAGCATAAAAACCTGGAGCCTGCTGTAACTTGTGTGCCTCTTGGTGGAGCAGAGACTCCCGGCACACCCAGCGCTGCTTGCTTACCTCTATTCCTTTAATAAATTGTAAACTTCAATTGCAATCCTATTTGGGAGTTTTATTATTTATAATAACAGACAACCTTGTAAAACGCAGACAACCAGAATCCTTACAGCAATTAGGTGGAAATCACGGTGTAAGAAACATTACCACCTCAAAGAGTAAAAACCTCAAAAGAAATGTGACTTGTAACAGGCCAGCAGCTGTGTATTTTCTGTGAAGCACCAGATTATGAACCTTGAATAGTACAGTTAATGGGGAAACAGGGGAGGGTCCCGGTCCTTGGCAGAAAAAAAAAAGTGTATAAACTGTGTATGGAATTAGTAGGCACCCTCCTGCTTGCGGGACGCCCGCCATCTCAAATAAAAATGCTACTGTACTGAGATCCTCGAATCAACCTATGTTATTGGCCACAGATTGATTCACCGTTTTAAGGTTTCAGGGATAGGGTGCTAGGGTTGGGTTTCAGGGTAAGAGTTTTCAGGGTTTCTGTTTAGGATTTTAAGGTTTTTGGGTTGGAGTTTTAACGGTTAGGATTTTAAGGATTTGAGGGTTAGGGTTTTACGGGTTTCAGGGTTAGCGTGTTAGAGTTTTATAGTTTTTTGGGTTGTAGTGTTAATATGTTTTTTAGGGTTAGGGTCTTAAAGTTTTATTTTTGGTCAGTTATTTACAGTTAGGGTTTTAAGATCTTATTTTTTTTTTTCAGATTAGGTTCTCCAGGGCTAGGGTTTTGAGTATCTTAATTTTGGGGGTTTGGGTTTTGAGCATCTTAATGTTTTCGGGATAGGGTTTGGAGCATCTTAATGTTTTGGGTTTGGGCTTTGAGTGTCCTAATGTTTTTGGGTTAGGGTTTTCAGTATCCTAAGTTTTTGGGATAGGTTTGGAGCATCCTAACAGTTTGCGTTAGGGCTTTGAGCATCCTAACATTTTGCGTTAGGGCTTTGAGCATCCTAACGTTTTGGGTTGGGTTTGTGTTTTGAGCATCTTAATTTTTGGGTTTGGGTATTGAGCATCTTAATTTATGGGTCTGGGTTTTGAGCGTCCTAAGTTTTTGGGTTAGGGATTTTAGGCATAGGTCTTCAGGGGTTTCGTGTGGTAAATAGCTTGGGTTAGGTCTGTAGGGGTTTCGAGATTTTTTAGGGTTAGGGCTAGAGGCTTTTTTGTAAGGGCGGTAAGGGCTAGGGTTACAGTGAGTGCTGGTAAATATAGTTCTCGAACACTCGGCCTGTCATTGGCCATGCCGGCTGTCCGGGGAATGCTGGTAGGTGTAGTTTTCCGGCACCAGGAGGCCATGTTGGGTGCCCAGAGCATTCCGGGAGATGTAGTTCTCGGGACTCTGGACGTCCGGGAGGCCATGTTTGCGTTCCCAGAGCATGCTGGGAAGTGTAGTTCTTGGATTCCAGACTTCCGGGAGGCCATGTTGAATGCCCAGAGCACAGCGGGAGACATAGTTCTCAGGAACTAGGGTTAGGGGCTAGGGCTGGGGATAGGGTTAGGGTTTAGGGTGAGGGTGAGGGTTAGGGTTAGGGGTTAGGGTTAGAGGGTTAGGGTTAGGATTACGGTTAGAGGGTTAGGGTTTGGGTTAGGTTTAGTGTTAGGGTTCGGGTTCAGGTTCGGGTTAGGGTTGGGTTCAGGTTCAGGTTAGGGTTGGGTTAGGGTTAGGGTGAGAGTAGTAAGGTTAGGAATAGGGTGAGAGAATTAGGTTTAGGGTAAGGGTAAGGGTAAGGTTAAGGGTTAGTGTACCGGTTAGTTTAGGGTAAGATTAAGGGGTTAAGATGTGGATAAGGGTAAGGGTTAAAGGGGAAGAGGAAGGGGAAGGGGAAGAAGGAGAAGGGGAAAGGGAAGGAGAAGGGGAAGGAGAAGGGGAAGGGGAAGTGGAACGGGAACGGGGACGGGAAGGGTAAATGTACTGGCCGTCCCGGTGTTCAGTCTCATGCAGAGGGGAGGCTAGCCATTCCGAGCTCCCGGGTGCCTCCGTCCAGAGGTGAGGAAGCAGACTGTCCCGAGCCCCTTGGTTCCGGTCTTGGGAGACAATAATGCTAGCCGCACCAGGGTCCAGAGCCGACCTTGGGTGTCTCGGAGACGGCTATCCAATGGCACAGGTATCTGGCCACATACGGTGCGGTGCTTGCTGTGCGTTGAACGAGGTTGCTGCTGTCAAGATGTTCAGGGACCGGCTGTTCCGAAATCTGTGGACTGTGTCGGGCGGCATGCCGGCAGACTGTCTCATGTCCCGGGTGTCCGGCCTCGATCGGCGTGTTTTCCAGCAGTGCCGTGAAGCAGGAGGCTGGTGTCCGACGGCTTGGGGACTGACAGTCCTGTTTACCAGGAGTTCCGAGCTCCCGGGTGCCACCGTCCGGAGGCGTGGGAGCCGACTGTCCCGAGCCGCTTGGCTCAGGTCGTGGGTGACAATTGTGCTAGACACACCAGATGACCAGGGCTGACCTCGGGCGGCTCGGGGACCGCGATCCAAGTGCACGGGAATCCGGCCACATTCGCTGCGGGGCTTGCCGTGCCTTGAGCCGGGATGCTGCTGTCGAGCAGTTCGGGGACCAGTGGTCCCGCAATCTGAGGACTGCCTCGAACAGGGCAGGCTGTCCCGTGTCCTGGGTGTCCAGCCTCGATCGGCATGTTGGCCGGCCGTGCCATGAAGCGTGAGGCTGGTGTCCGCTGCTACTGGGACTTGCCGATCTGTCCAGGGGGGTTCTGTCCAGTCCGGAGCGGCAGCCGTCTGTCCCGAACCCCTAGGCTCCTTTCCTGGGCGACATGTGTGCTAGCCGCACCTTGGTCCGGGTCCCATCTTGGGCAGATGGGGAAAGGCGATCCCACGACACTGTTGTCCGGCCACAAATGGTGTGGGTGCCAGGTGTGTCGAGAAGCTGGAGACTGTCGTCCACTGGCTCGGAGGCTGCCCGTCACGGAGACCGGGGATTCAGTCCTGTCTGGAGCGGCAGCCGTCCGTACCGACACCCTGGGCTCCGATCCTGGGCGACGTGTGTGCTAGCCGCACCACGGTCCGGGTCCCACCTCGATCGGCTCGGGGAAAGCGATTGCAGGACACGGGTGTCCATCTATGGGCAGTGTGGGGCCGGCTGTGCCGAGCGCCTTGGCTCCGGTCCTGGGCAACGTGTGTGCTAGCCGCACTGGAGTCCCGGTCCCAATTCTGGAGGCTCGGGGACCACAGTCCTTGACAGGATTGTCCGCCCACGAGTGGCATGGTTGTCAGCCGTGTTGTGAAGCCAGGACTGTCGTCCGCTGGCTCGGGGGCTGGCTGTCACTGAGACCGGGGGTTCAGTCCTGTCTGGAGCGGCAGCCGTCCGTTCCGAACACCTAGGCTCTGGTCCTGGGCGACGTGTGTGCTAGCCAAACCGCGGTCCGGGTCCCGTCTCGGGCGGATCGGGAAAGGCCATCCCATGACATGGTTGTCCTGCCATAACCGCTTGTGTGCCAGCCTTGCCGCGAAGCGTGAGGCTGTCGTCCCCCGGCTCGGGGGCTGGCAGTTGCGGGGACCTGGGATTCTGTCCTGTCCGGAGCGTTGCCGTCCGTTCCGAATTTCTTGGCTCCTGTACTTGGAGACATGTATGCTATCCGCTCCGGGGTCAGTTGTACTCAAAGCCTTCCTTTGGGGGCACTTTTGGATGGGTGAAAAGGGCTTTGAACGGGTTTTTTGGGGCCGTGTTTTGAATTCCTCTCCCATGCCAGCTAGGGCTATGTTTCGGTTGCTCAGAAAGAGCGAACCCGGAGGGTCCAGTTGCATGTGTGGCTGCATAAAGGCTCCCCTGGGGAGTTCAGTTGTACCCAAAGCCTTTCTTTGGGGGCACTTTTTGATGGGCGAATGGGGCGTCCTAATGTTTGGGTTAGGGGTTTGAATGTTGTACTTTTTTGGGTTAGGGCTTTGGATGTTAAGCACACTAATTTTAGAGTTTGGGTGTTGTGTGTCTTAATGTTTTCAGTTTGTGTTTTGAGCGTCCTAAAGTTTTGCGTTTTGGTTTGGGTTTTGAGCATCCTAGTGTTTTGAGTTAGGGCTTTGAGCATCCTCCTGTTTTGGGTTAGGGTTTCGAGCATCTTAATTTTTGGTATAGGGCTTTGAGCGTTCTAATTTTTTCGGTTAGGGCTTTGAGCATCCTACTGTTTTGGGTTTGGGTTTTGAGCATCCTAAGTGCTTGGTTTATGGCTTTTAGGCATAGATCTTCAGGGGTTTCGTGTGGTAAATAGTTTGGCTTAGGCCTGTAGGAGTTTGGAGTTTTTTTAGTGTTAGGGCTTGAGGCTTTTTTGTAAGGTCGGTAAGGGCTAGGGTTACAGTGAGTGCTGGTAAATGTAGTTCTCGAACACTCGGCCTGTGATTGGTCAGGCCAGCTGTCCGGGGAATGCTGGTAGGTGTAGTTTTCCAGCACCGGGCTTCCGGGAGGCCATGTTTGGTGCCCAGAGCATTCCGGGAGATGTAGTTCTTGGGTTCTGGGCTTCCGGGAGGCCATGTTCAGTGCCCAGGGCATGCTGGTAGGTGTAGTTTTCCGACACTGGGTTTCCGGGCGGCCATGTTGGGTGTCCAGAGCATTCTGGGAGATGTATTTCTCAGAGTCTGGATTTCCGGGAGGCCATGTTGAGTGCCCAGAGCTTGCCGGGAGATATAGTTCTTGGGAACTAGTGTGTGGGTTATGGGTTTGGGGTTAGGGTTATGGTTTAGGGGCCGTTAGGGTTATGGGCCGTTAGGGTTAGGACTGACAGGGTTGGGGTGGGGTTGTTGTTGGGGTTTGGGTTAAGGTTAGGGTTAGGGGTTAGGGTTAGGGAAGCCGGAGGCTGTTGTCCACCGGCTCGGGGACTGGCCGTCCCGGAGAACGGAGGTTCTTACCCGTTCATGGCATAAACCGGCCTTACCGAGCCCCAGGACTCCAGTCCCGGCCGAAGTGTTTGCTAGCACACACTAGTCAGGGTCGGACCTTGGTTGGCTCTGGTATGGTGATCGCAGGACCCACGGGCAGCGTGGGTCTGGCTGTCCTGAGCCCCTTGGCTCCGGTCCTGGGCGACGTGTGTGCTAGCCACACTGGGGTCTGGGTCCCATCTCGGGCGGCTCGGGGAGGGCGATCTCACGACACGGTTGTCCGGCCACAAGCGGCATGGGTGCCAGCTGTGTCGTGAAGCTGGAGGCTGTTGTCCACAGGCTCGGGGGCTGTCTGTCCCGGGGACCTGGGGTTCAGTCCTGTCTGGAGCGGCGGCCGTCCATCCCGAAAACCTAGGCTCCGGTCCTGGGCGACGTGTGTTCTAGCCACACCGGGGTCTGGGGTCGACTTCGGGCGTTTCGGGGACGGCGATCCCAGGGCCTGAGTGCCCAGCCATGGGCGGTGGGGGCTGGCTGTCCTGTGTCCCGAGGGTCCGTCCTCTGGGACGTAAGTGCCGTGAAAAGGGAGGCCCGAGCCGGCGGAAGACAGCCTCCCGCTTCACGGCATGGCCGGCCCCCACACTGCCTGTGGCTGGACACCCTTTTCCTGGGATCCTTGTCTCAGAGCCTCCCGAGGTCAGACCCCAGTGCGGCTAGCACACATGTCGCCCAGGACCAGATCCCAGGGGCTCGTGATGGCTGGCCACCGCTCCGCATGGGACAGAACCCCTGGTCTCTGGGACGGCCAGCCCCCGAGCTGGCGGACGACAGCCACCTGATTCAAGGCTTGGCTGGCCCCCATGCCGATCGAAGCCAGACCCCCAGAACACGAGACAACCGGCCCCTGCACAGCCGGTGGCCGGACACCCGGTCCCCGGGATCGCCGTCCCCAAGCCACCCGAAATTTGCCCCGGACCCTGGTTCGGCTAGCACTCATGTCGCCCAAGACCGGAGCCCAGGAGTTAGGGAAGTCCAGCCACCGCTCCGCATGGGACCGAACCCCCAGGTCTCTGGGAAGGCCAATTCGCAAGCTGGCGGATGCCAGCCTCCTGCTTCGTGGCACAGCTGGCCCCCACGCCACCCGAGTTCGGACCCCCACGACGCAGGACAGCGGGCCCCTGTGCCTCCAGAGGCCGGCTCCCGGGATCCCAGGAAAGCCGGGCCGCATGAGCGGACATCCACCCCGGGTCAAGGGACAGCCGCCCCCCTTGCCACCCGAGACTTGCCCCCTCAGGGCTTGGGACTGCTGGCCGCCGGGCCGCCTGAGGCCGAACTCCCGGACGCGGGACCGCTGTCCCCAAGCCGCTCGAGGTCAGCCCTGGACCCCGGTGCGGCTAGCACACGCGTTGCCCAAGACCCGGAGCCCAGGGGCTCGGGACGGTCGGATCCCACGCCTCTGGATGGAGGCAACCGGGAGTTCGGGACATCGGCTGCCGCTCCGCACAGGACAGAACTCCCTGTCTCCGGGACGGCCAATCCTCGAGCCGGCAGACGCCAGCCTCCCGCTTCATGACATGGCCGGCCCCCACGCCGCCCGAGTTCGGACCCCAGAGACACAGGTCAGCTGGCCCCCGCACAGCCCGAAGCCAGACACCCGGGCCCTGGGAACGCCCCCTCCCATCCTCCCGAGGACAGACCACGGGACAGCCAGCCCCTGTGCCACCCGTTGCCGGACTCCCCGGCCCTGTGATGGCGGCCCCCGCGCCGCCCGAGGCCGGACCCCAGAGGATCAGGGCGGCCGCCTCCCACCCCGCCAGAGGTAGGCAACCCAGAGCTCAGCACAGTGGCCATCCCAGAGCCCGGGGATCCAACAACTATACGAGTTGTATCAAAAAGACGAAGAGCAAAAGAATACAAGGACAGCTAAATCTCAAGGCGTAAGGAGGCTACTGAAAACAGGGAGGCATCCTTTGAAAAAGTTATATTACATAACTACTGAAAAGAGAAAAGATTGCAAAACAACATGGGAATGTACAAACAATACAGGAAGCCAAAACCAGCCTGAGTACCAACTTGCAGAATAGCTGCTCTTTCTCTGCTCTGTGTACATTGAAGGACTCCTATGGAAGAAAGATTTTTCTTGGCACGGATGTCAAAGAATCCATCTCCAACTGAAATGATACAGAACAAGTTTTGACACAGAAACAGAAGTAACAAGTCAAAAGGCTCAGGCAGCATTTCACTAAGGAGTTCTCAAGGAGCTCACGGATAAGCTATGTTTTCACTTTTAACTCTTGAAATTGTCTGAATTGAAACAGATGACTTGAAACGTGACTAATATGCCTAGACTTCTGTGTAAGAAGTGTCCTACAGAAATTGCCAGAGCAGGAATTCCCACGTTAAGAAAAATAACAAGAAGTATAGTGGGAAGCGTAAGAAAAGAACTGGGGACACTTGATTAATAAGACTTAATGAAGGACTGTTAAAACAGCTTTTTAAAGCGAGGTCATACTTTATAACGTGGAGTATATTTTTATGTTCTTTGAACACAAAAGGGGTGTTGGACCAGGTGACCTCTGGAGGTCCTTTCAACCTCAACCCGCCTGTGATTCCTTTGCAGCCACTATGCAGCCAAATAGCAAGTACAATTCACAGCAGATAAACATGAAGTAATGCAGAGGCAAAAGGGGAAATCAGGCCTTGGTACTGCACACAAGCCTATGAAAACATAACTTCAATGCTCATCAGCGTTGAACAGCCAACTTCCCTGTTTAACCTTTTGGAAAAGGCCTAGGAAAGGCAACAAAAAGCATCACCAATCTAATCAAAACTCAAAGGTAGCCTTGCTATCTTATAAACTGAAGGTTCATTTGCATCTTGGATGCTACACAAAATTTTATTTTTTCCCACCTTAAAAAGGTCACAGTAGAATAAAAAAAGTTTCAGCCAAGAGAAACAGGGATCGCCAAATGTTTGGAACAGTTTCTGTAGAAAAAGACTAAGAAAAAACCTCTTTCACATGAAAGAGAGATGAGGGAAAAGACGATGTCTCATATCATAGAAGTTGAACAGAGATTGATCACCAATGTTCTCTTTCCATACAGAATATGGGGGCATCAAAAGCTAGCAGGAAGCAAATTTCACTCCTCCTGCCCACAAGCACACACAAAATAAAGGAAGCGGTTCTTCACATAGTGAAGCTAGCTCCAGAGTTTACACACAATACCTAGTTAAGGCTTGTGACTGCTGTGACCCATGGATGCCAAGTGTTTACATGGGTTCAAAGGATATGGCCAATTTTTACAAGAAATCCATTAAACATTTCTATAAGGCATTTGCTTGTCTTACAGTGCAAGTCACAAGTATCACTCTATACTTGTTCTATTCTGCTAAGATCACTGATCTTTGGTCTGACTTTCTGTGGCCCTTGTTACATTGTCACAGCAACACAGAGGCAGGAAAACATTGCTACATACTGTAACAAAAGACTGAGTCATAAAAAGAACTTAGGATAAAAAATGAAACTGCACACTATCTTAGTTCAGCAGTACATTGTATATGCATGCTTTCACCCTGAAATCATCAATAAGACATGATAACCTCTAAGACTGAAAACAATACAAATTCTACTTAGTTCTTTGAATGCAAGGCTGATGCAGCAAGTCATCAGCTGGAAGGAACCCAAGAAAAGGATTCACGATGTTCCATTCCATCATTGAAAATTACCTTTCAAAAGCCGTTTGTCAAGCAGAGCATAGTTTTCCATTTGTTGAACAGGCAGGCCTAGCCAAATTTCAACCCTAAACTTTCAGGGAGTCTCTACAGCTCCCAGTGTACATGTTACTTCTGTACTCACCTGCAGGTTTTCCCTCTGAAAAAAAAAGTTCCAACTTTCTTCCCTTCTACAGTATCTGTGATGACATGACCCGAGATCTTTGGGTGGATTCCATTTGCAAGGTGAGCTGCTGTCACCTACAATGAAGGATAGAGCCACTTCCCGAAAATGCATTTGTTATTTGAATCCCCATCCTTAACAAGAATTCTTATGTTGGAAAAGGCCCTTAAGAACATCAAGTCCAAACATCAACCTAATGCTACCACTAAATTGTATCCCTAAGTGCTATGTCCACACGTCTCTTAAATACTTTTAAGGGTGGGGACTCTTACCACTTCCCCGGGCAGCCTGTTCTAATGTGTAACCACCCCTTCCATGAAGAGATGCTTATTTAGTATCCAGATATCCAGTGCTGGTGAATAGAGTTGTTCCTCCCTAGGGGTAGGGCTTGGCATTTCCCTCTCCTGAACTTCAAAAGGTTCCTGCCTGCCCCTATCTGCAGCCTGACAAAGTTCCTCTGAATGCGCCGCCCTTGCCCCACACAAGGGCCATTTCCACAGAAGCCACCAACCACCCGCCGCTCATTGTGGCACCATGCCTCAGCATCCCAGGCTATCCCAACAGCTTCCACCCATCGGGAGGTCCCAGTTGTAACAAACGACTGAGTCCCAAATAGGGTTACAATTAATGTTTACAATTTATTAAAGGAATAGAGGTAAGCAAACAGTGCTGGGTGCACCGGGAGTCTCTGCTCCACCAAGATGCACACAAGTTACAGCAGGCTCCAGGTTTTTATGCTGCTAGGCTAATACATATTCGTTCCTACTTCTAGAAAAGGCAGGGTTATTAGAATTAGGTCACAGAATCCGAACCCTCCCACTGGTGCATGCATTATCAGTCTCCAGTGGTCCCTCTGGGGGTCTCTCATGCTGAAAGCTCGTAGTCTTCCTCCCAGGCTTTTCCCTTGTCCTTCTCCTTTGTCCATCTTGGCTGGATGTCAGAGACCTGCATAGTGTCCCATGCAGCAGTTGTAATAGTTAGCAGTTATTCTGAAATCCCTTTGTTCTCTTATCCCCTATTGACCCGAATTGCTGGACCATTCCTTTGCAAAATACAAGAACTATATACATTAACCACTCTGGTTTTCTTAGACTTGTGGTTATACAAGGGTATGTAAGACAGAAGGTCTCATTTCATCATATCATGCGGCCCTAGCATTGTTCCGTATTGACACGAATCAGATGAACCCATTTCACACTGTTAAGCTCTCTTATCACTGCAAGCTTATCTCAATACCACCTTCCTTCCCTCTAAAGGATGTAACTGCGCAAAAACAACATTTTTATTTTCACAACCTTGATCCCCTTACCCTGAAATCCTTATTCCCCTTAAACCTAACAACTCTAACCACAACCCTAACCCTTATTATCAACCCCCTAACGCTAATGACACTGACCTTAATCCAAACCCCAAACTGCCCCTAACCCCAGACAACCGACAATGAAACACAGACACAAAGATGAAAATTACAAAAAAGGCAAAACCCTAGATACAGGCCCCAAATCACAAACACTCGACCAAAATGCTACAGAAAAGCCCCAGACGCAGGCCCCAAATGCTACAGCTAGGCCTCAAAAGCTCAAGATGCATCCCAAAGCAAAAATGCAGACCCCAAATGTTACAGAAAAGCCCCCACACGAGGGCTGCAGAAGTCTACAAGCAGGCCCCAAACTGCCAACAGAAGCAGGCACCAACCAAACCCAGATGCAGACCACAACTGCCCACAGGCAGCTCCCACCCCCCACCCCCTCCCAAGAACTAGACTTCACACAGACACAGGCCCCAGACCCCGCCCCGCCCCCCCCCCCCCCCCATACAGGTTCAAAAGGTGTACAAGCAGCTCACAACCCGCCCCTTCAGAGACATGTCCCCTGCCCCCTCCAAGACATGGGATGCAGAGGTGTACAACCAACTCCCAACTCCCCCTCAAAGGGAGGCTCCAAAGACCCCCAAATGGAGGCCCCTAGAGTGTACAAGCACCTCCCAACTCCCCTAGGCACAGGCACCAGGCACCCCCCCCCCCAAACACAGGCCACAAAGGTGTACAAACAGCCCAGACCCCCCTCTGAGACCCAGGCCCCTAAAGTGTACAAGCAGCTCCCAACCATCCACAGATGCAGGCCCCAACCCCTCTCAAAAGAGAGGCACCTAGAATGCATGAGCAGATCCCAACCCCCCTGAACGTAGGTCCAGAAGTGTACAAGCAGCTCCCAAACCCCATCAAATACAGGCCCAAAAAGCTCCCACCCCAGAGACAGGCCCCAAAGGTGTACAACCAGTTCCTAACCCCCTGAGACACAGGCCCCAACCCTCCCAGACACAGGGCCCCAAATTCTACAAGCAGCTCCCAACCCCTGCAAGGCAGGCCCCCTACCCTATATAAGCAGCTCCCAACCCCCCCCCAAGGGAGGCCCCCAAGCCCCCCCAAACACAAGCCCTTAAAGTGTACAAGCAGCTCCCAACCACCCCCAGATGCAGGCCCCAAAGGTACAAACAGCTCCCACCCCTCCCCCAGATGCAGGCCCCAAGCCCCTCCCCAGAAAACAGGCCCTTACAGTATATAACCTGCACCCAATCCCTCTACCCCTGATGCCAGCCCCAAAGGTGTAGAAGCAGCTCCAAACCTCCCCCCCCAACCCAGGCTCCAACAGTGTACAAGCAGCTCCCCCCCCTCCCCACCTCAGACCCTCAGCAGATTCTGAGCAACGCCTACCACAGCACCACTAAAACAGATGGGAAACACTTCAGAGACTTGCCTTAGGGGGACCCTTGCTTAGGGACACTGACTGGGTTGACGACCCTCCCGCCTTTCCTCAGCACTCCGGAGAGGATTCAACCCCCTGGGACTGCAAGAAGCAGCCTTAAAAGAAAAAAAAGGCAGATCCTCAGGCACCTCACAGGCACAGCCTACCAGCTGCAATACCTCTCTTTCACTAGCTCTTCTTCAGCTCCCCATAGCTTCAATGCGGCAGGGCCAGGGCGGGCTGGCACAACCCAGCGGTGGCAGGGGGAGGGGGGCAGCGCAGGGCGGGCCAGCCAGAGCAATGCAGGAAGCCATCTCTCCCCCCAAACCAGAAACAGTAGTCAAAAACTACAGAACCGGGACCCAAAACCACATGGAGCCAGGCTCACAAACCGTACATGAACACGAACACACACAAGCAAGAGACTGAGGGCCATGATGGCTACCATCAAGAAAAGCAGACAACATCAAGCTCTTGAGAGAGATCAGCCTTTCCAAGTCCCAATGAAAGACAAAAACTGCTTCATTACTATACCCTTGCCAACAATACATTGAATACTCTCTGTGTTTGCTCTTTCTGAACAACCCTAAATATATCCCTACCCAGAATCTGAGGAATTTAAAATAGAACCCCAGAAAACGCATACAAAGCCCCTTTCGCCCATATTTTGCCTAAATATTTTTAACCCTTCTGTTGATGGTGGTAGCAAGCTTTATTCAGTAGTCTTCTTCATTAGAAAAAGCATCTACCCATCATAGCTGTAGTTTTAAAGATTTTCTTTTTTCTCAGGGATATGATGATCAGCCAACACTAAGAACACAGGCTACTAGTAGCCGTTTTAACAGAATATGTGAAAGTGGGAAAGGCTGTGCTTAGGGTGGACACGGCTGCTATTTGTGTCCAAGGCTACTTTCTAAGCTTTAATGAGTAGACGCATGTTACAAAGAAGAGAAAAAACATGATTCCAAGGGGCCAGAGTAAAGAACGGTATACCTGTCCATCTCAGTAGCCTTCCAATAAGACATTTCATGTTTCCTGGTCACTTGACACTGGTTTGAAGAGAGATTACACAGATGTATGAAAAATGTGGCCTTTAGAAATGACAAACAAGAACATATCCATCAATACCAACAGTTGGCTTTTGTTTTGATCAAGAGCCTGAATAGGATGGATCTAAGACACTACTTTGAGACAGCCAATGTCTAGAAGCCAGTGCAGAGAACAACGTCTCATCACACTAAGATGCATGTAATTCATGCCACAGTCTGACAAAGACTACTTGTATACTGGCTATTTGTCCAGTTTTCCCAGCAGTTTCATATTATTGTATGGTACTTTGTCTTTTAAATAAGACAAATGTGAAAAAGAACTTCACACTGGTTCTTGTGGCTTGTGTCAAACAAAATTCAAGCATAACTACCATGTTCCCTGCCTTCTACCTACACTCCAGGCTGCTCTTGTACCGCAAGTAGAGAGTAAACTACACATACATGATCCTAAAGCCTCAGTTACCATACCTAGGAGTAATATAAAACAAAATAATTTTGCCTGATCCCTCCTTCACCTCCTTTTGCTAGGTCTAATATTATTCCTCCATGCCTGCATGACATGCTGGTTGACCACAGAAGTAAATACTCAAGAAGTGACAGCACTGTTAAGGCACTTACCTAAGGCATGAAGACAGGTCATTTTCTCCAGTGTTCAGATCCTACCTGTCCTGTACAAGTAATATTATTTTAGGACTGGTAGTTCCCAGTGTGACCTGCATAACAGTTTGCATCAGACACGTTAAACTATACCATAAAATTCAGACTGGAGGGGAGAGACAAGCCAATTGATATGGGATCTGTGCTTCCTCCCTCCTCAAACTCCTCCAACATCCTGTTCCAGGTAAAATAAATACCATGAAGCTAGGCTGATCTTTTTTTTTTTTTTTCTTTTTCATTTAGTTTAGGCAGTCAGACTTTTGCTGTATTCCTTATAGTACTTTTGCTGCTTGTTAGTATTCGCTAGATGTCATCAATGCTGCTATTACAGGCAGAACTCCACGCACAAACTTCATAGCAATACTTTATTGCCACTGCTGTGGTTTTTCATCCTGACTATCACCCTAGGTCAGTTATAGTCAAGCTTTCTCCATTCTTCTTAATCTCTCTACTGCTCCATCTAAAAGGTCTTTCTATGTCTTTCAGGATACCTAAACATGTGTTTGTTCAGGTTCTTCAAACAAGTTTTCTAATCAACATATGTATACACGTGTATCCAACTACTATCAAACTATCATTTAATCATGTTAAGTCATGCTAGAATAGCAGAAGTGAACCTCTGCAATACATTTAAAATCTGATAATATAAAAGTTCAAAGCAAACTTTCCAGTTCAAATTTTATTAAATTGAAATTAAAGCCTGAGTTTTGCAGCACACTAGTACAGTCTTCAAAAACACCCACACAACAGAAATAAAAATACTACACTGAGAAACCTGTTTATGGAAAAAGGTGATGCTTCTGCTTTCTAAAAATACCCAAGCCCAAACAGTGCTTCCCCTAAAATTGATTCGACGAGTCCACACAAGTGGTTACAACTTGCAGCAGAATAAGGACTACACAATACTTTGAGAGTGATTTTTGTTTAAACCATAGCTAACCAGGTAAGTAGAACAGAGAAAATGGATACTGTCCCTCCCCCTTCTCCCCCCTGAGACATTCTCAAAAAGAATTACAAGTGCTTGCAAAGACTCTGAGGTGGCACTTCCAGGTGTTTACTAAGATTCACTCCATACATAGTTAGGTGCAAAAATACTAAAGTACAAGTAGCCACTGGTTAATACTGCTTCTGTTCCTGTACTAATTAATGTTTAAAATATTGCTTCTTTACTTGATCAACCACTCTGACTGAGAATAAGAAGTAATCCTTTCAGTTAAGGCCTTGCATATTTTCTTAGATGGAGAAATAAAGTCATCATATACCGTGAAACTTTGCAAAAAAAAAAAAAAAGTTTTACATTCAGACAGACTGAAGCAAAAGGCACAAATCACCAGATGGCATGCTTGGACAGGGGAAATCATGACACATGAATGGTATTACAAAATAAATCAAGGATACAGAAATATTTCTACACAAAGAGCAAGAAATACCCTAATAAAGCCCAAATCTTCATATATAAAAAGCCTGGAAGTATCACTTTTTCATGAAAAACAGCAAACCCCTTCACAACATTGTATAAAATTGATATTTGGCATGGAGGAAAGGGTTAAAAAAATCAAGCTTTAATGATGAAATACTGTCCTTTAACAAAACAACAGATCTAATATGACTATTTCACCATAGAAAACTAGCTTCTTAGCAGTAAAACTTCAGCCCGGTCCATTTAGAAAAATATGTTTACTTGGAGCAATGAATTCTATTGTTGGTGTAAAAGCAGACAACAATTAATTCTGATGCCAGCACAGGAATCTTTGTGTAGTCAGAAAGAAAATCAGGGCACGGGCTTCTGCCTGTAATGAGGAAATCTGCAAGTGCACTACAGAAACAGCATTCCCTTTGTGGAGAAATACAATGTGTTTTTGACTTCCAATTTTATGGAAGATTTGAAAGCTTGTATTTTCTTATAAAAAGCCATTCTACTCAAAGATTCTTAATACCAAAACAATTTTCAAGTTTCTCTTAAAAAAAATAAATGTGCAAGGACAGGTCTGAGAAAAGAAAACAGCACGTTCGTGTTACCTGATCTTTATAGAGTAACCATCATTCCTCAGTGAATAAAACACAGCTCCATCATTTCAAGGACAGACTGCACTTGCGCTGTCAGGAAAGACTTTGTGTAAAAGCTTTTTTTTTTTTTTAAGAATGAAAAAACAAAATGAGTCATTTACATCATCAAATTCTTCTTTCTACATGGTGCACACCTGTAAAACAGCTCAAGATATTAGTAACAGCAATTAACTGAATGTCACTCTCATTCAGGTACTTCAATTATAAGAAGCTCAGAATAAATAATACTTTTTACTTCATTTTCAGCCTGAAGCTCTCATTGATTACCTACCTTTAGAATGCCACAAAAAGTAATGTTTCATGAACTGAGATAAGAAAACATACACATGTCAAAGATGTAAGCATCACCAAATCAGGCTAAGCAAGCCAGAACAACATGGGGTCTATAAAGATTAATCACCAATACTTCCAGCCACATTTTACCACTAGAAGCAGTGTTTGTGACATTCCTACAGAGCTCACAGATCTGTAAGAAAAGGTGAGGTAAGGAACAGTCTGTCTGTCTTCACTTCAAGTCAATGATGTCCTCATCGTATAAAGAAGTCAGATGGAACGGATAGCTAGATGGTGAGCTCCCCTTTCTGTTTGCTACAGTATCAGGATCTGAACTAGTGGAAAGATGATGACTCTCAGAAAAGCTTTCAAAAGAGGCTGAGATTATTCTGCAAAGATGAAGACAAAAGTTACTGAGAAACAATACACAGGTAAGGGCAAGCAGGGTCAGTGGCTATTTCTGCATACAATCAAGTTATCCTAAAGGCAGAGACAAACCATTAAAACTGAATTTCTCTCTGTTTTACTCTGCTTCCACACCAGGCTAGCACTGAAACAGAGCCTTGATAACAATTCATATTAAAACAGAGATTATATACATCAGATTATTGCCCGAAGGTAATGTTAATGCATGCTCCCCTCCATATAATTTTCCAATAGTGGAATAAATATAATAAAGTTTTACATTGCAGTGGATTGAAAAAAAATAATTTCAGTCTACTGTATCTTGGCTGAATTCTGCTGCTACTTATCACAAATGCAGGTTATAAAAACAATGAAAAAAACACAATGGCAGGGGGTCTGGTAAGCAGATACATACAGACATATGCAATACTGTTTCTTTACAAAATTTATTTTGGAGATAATGAGACACAAGGATATGAAGAAAATAGCAAGTGAGTCTGCACAGTGCAGATGCTGTAGGCCTGATGACTGTCTCAACTGCACCAGGTCCCCACAAAGTCCCATTTAGTCTTGCTTTGTTCATAACGTATCTTTAGCAAGAGGTATAACTATTTCAGTACTGATAGTATTCAGATACTCTAATACACATTTGGATGAAATTCTCAGTAGTATACAAGGGCCTCAGTCAGTCTATACCGAACTAAGATTAGAGTAAAAAGGTTGAGAAACAATCAATTCCCAAAATACTTACAGTCTAACTTAGGTTATTTTCTAAAGCCCATATATTTACCTATCGCTACTAGTTGATCTTACCGCTCCCTGCTTGGGATCTGACTGTCTTCGAGGAGCCTTTTTTTGCTTCTGTGCACCTTCTGTCTTGGGAATAGGTTCATTCAAAAGGCCTCAATAAAGGAATAAAAGTCTTAATACTCTCAAAAGGAAATAAAACATTCACAAAAAACATTGTGATCTCTCGATGGTTTTCATTAACTAAAAAGTTCCCAGCTGGCTTAGAATATGGTTACAATAGAATCATCATAGAATGGCTTGTGTTAGAAGGGATCTTAAAGATCATCTAACTCTGACCCCCCCTGCCATAGATAGGGACGCCACCCACTAGATCAGGTTGGCCAAAGCCCCATCCAGCCTTGCCTTGAACACCTCCAGGTATGGGGCATCGACTTCTCTTGGTTACATGTTCCAGTGCCTCACTACCCTTACAGTGAAGCATTTCCTCCTAGTCTAATCTAAACCTATCTTCTTTTAGTTTAAGACCACTTCCCACATTCTATCATTATCTACCCGAGTAAAGAGTCCTTCTCCATCTTTTTTACAAGACTCCTTTAATTATTGAAAGGTCACAGTGAGGTCCTCCCTGTAACCTTCTCTCCTCCAGGCTGAACAGGTGCAGCTCTCTCAGCCTTTCTTCATAGGAGAGGTGCTCCAGTCCTCTGATCATCTTTGTAGCCCCTCCTCTGTACTCGCACTAACAGGTCCAAATCTTTCTTGTGCTGGGGGTCCAGACCTGGATGCAGTACTCCAAGTGAGGCCTCAGAAGGGCGGAGTAGAGGGGGGACAATAGTCCCCTCCCTTAACTGGCTGGCCACTCCTCTGTTGATGCAGCCCAGGATGCAGTTGGCCTTTTGGCCTGCAAGTGCACGCTGCTGGTTCATGTCGAGCCCTTTGTCCACCAGAACTCCCAAGTCCTCCCCTGCAGGTCTGCCCTCAATGAGTGCTTCTCCTAGTCTGTCCTCGTATCTGGGATTTCCCTGACCCAGGTGCAGCACCTTGCACTTGGACTTGTTGAACCTCATTAGGTTCACATGGGCCCACTACTCCAGCCTGGAACTTCACCTGAAATGCAGAAGGAAAAAAGAACGTTACACTTTCTTACCAGTATCAGTTCTAAATACTTCCAATGAAAAGTTATACAAAAAAGTTATAAACATTATGTGGGGTGCTTTTTAACCCAAGTAACAAAGATCTTCCTTGTACTGTATCCTTCACTATAAACAGGCTAGGAGGAGGAAGAAATACGTCCACACTTTGCAGACTGACAACTTGGCTTACTGAGAAAAAGCATATTGCCTGTCTTAAAAACTGAAATTCAGATTCCTTTCTCTTTTCCTCTTCTGTCGACAGTGCAGCAGCAGATTTAAATACATCTAAATGAACAAGATCTACATACATCTTGCATTATCTAGTTGGTGTTCCTTTGTTTTTCTATTATTTATCCCTGTAGATCGATTGTTCACAGATCATGTTACACCAAATTTACTGTGCATTTATTAACTTTAAATTTATTAACTCTTTTGAGACTAGAAATACTTCTTGCCTTTAGTTTTCATTAGTTTAATTAGCTATCATAAATTAATTTAGCTGTTCATAAATGAAAGGAATGGCATATGTGAAGTCTGAAAGTATTCCTATAATTTTATACCTCTTTTTGCTTTATAGTCTTGGCCATATTGCCAAAGGCTCATTAAGGTAGTGAAGATTAATTCTTCCCCTCCTACAGACATGATTTCTTCAAAACAGTGCTGCTGTGCATTCAGAAGAGATACTATGGGGCAAAAGCTCAGCCAGGTGTTTCAGATCTCTGGATAAGGTTTCCATCTTCCAGACTCTCAGCCATGAAAACAAAATCTTTTAACTGATTGATTTCATTTATTAAAGATAATAATCAAAGCTTCAAGCAGCCTGGAAACCATGTTACCTTCTCAAGAAGAAAGAGGACATTCTGGTATTTCATAAGCCGTCGGTGCTTGAGAACTTGAACTCATTTCCTTAGAACTGCTATGAGATGATCCCCTTACTGCAGCAGTAGCTTTCAAATAAATATCTGACTGAAATCACAAAGAACTCATCATTATTACAGCAAAACTTTCTTAAACACTTGCTGAAGAAGAGCTTAAATGTTTGCCCACTATGTTCTATTGCCACTGTTGCTGTATTGCTGCTAAGTTAACTACAGCTGGCAATAAAAAGGCTATCTCACTGTAAATGTGGAGAACTTCTGTGATGTTCAGAAGAGCATTTGCCCTGTAAATAATCAAATACTTCAGCTCTGCATTACTGCAAACAATAAAGGACAGTTAGATCAATTCTGATTCTCACTGTACTCACTACAAGCTAAGATCAGACAAATTAACAGTTAATGCAAATCAGAAAATGTGTCAGTTTTGGTTTGGTTTGGGCTTCAGCAACTCTTTATATGAATTAGGTCCCAACACCTCACAAATAGTCAAACATGCTTTTCTCGTGTCTTACCCTTGATGCTACAAGCTGAAGCTCAGGCACAACTGCTGTGTGGACTAAGTTTCCACTCACCACTAATCGGATCTCAATGGAATCAGTAGTGAAGGCAAGGATAGAAGGGAAAGCACAGACTGAAATGAAACAAAAATTATTTTTCAAGGAAGAATGATTAATGTAAATGTTTCTCAGATGCTCCCTGAAAACAATTCTTGAGTATCTGACCTACTCTGGTATCTCCCTTTCCTATGACAAAATTTGTCTACTGTACTGATGGACATTCAGATACAAGCCTGAAGAAAACGTCACTCTCCATGCCTGGCAGAATATAAACTGAATGGAAAATAAAAAACAGAAAAAAGAGAAAGGAAAAAACAAGTTTATCAGAGGAAAAACTTGGCCCCAAGGCTCTACTTATTAAAGATACCATATGCAGAATCTTAGCTGAAGTGGCATCATGAATGCAATACGCTTAAGAGAATCACAGAATCATCTAGGTTGGAAAAAACCTTCAAGTCCAACAATCAACCTGACCTACCAAGTTCCATCGTTATGTCCCTTGGTGTTGCAGGAAGCACGGCTGAAAGCACGACAGACACCAGTAGAGTCAGACCATGCTCCATTTTATTGCCTGACTAGCCTTTTATAGTGAACTTAACAGGGGTGGATAGTGTTTCACACAAAATTATTGGTCAAAAGCGCTCAGACAAACAACTACAAGAAAACAACCCCACCTGCAAGAAAACAACCCCTCTTGTGATTAGCAGTCACGTAGACCTTGACCTTGAAGCCAGAGGCTGGTAACAATATTTTTCTAAATTCCTCAATTGGCCGATGTGGGAACACTGTCATGGGAAATTCTCATAGTTGCCCTGGTAGCTTGGTTTGCTCAGCTGCAGCAAGCCATGGGATTTTTGCTGTTTCAAAAAATCCTTCAACACCTTGGTGTTATGTCAACACCTCTCCAGGGATAGGGATTCCACCACTTCCCTGGGCAGTCCATTCTAATGGTTAACCACCCTCTCCATGAAGAAATTATTATTTATAGGAATTTATTAACCCATATTTATTAAATTTTATTATATTAAAAACAGATTTATGTATGTTACATTATTTTTAATTTTATATTTATTCTTATATATTCCTAGCACACATTCTGCAATTCTACCAACAGCCAAGTGCAAGCCTAAATAGTAATGAAAAAAGGGTAAAAGAGGTATGTTCTTACCAACAGCATAAGGAACTTGACTCCAGCTAAATTGAAAGTTAGTTTAAAAGTTAGAAAGTTAGAAAGCCGATGACTGGACAAGTGGAGAACCTCCATTAAAAGGATACACCTTTCTATATTGGCAAACATCTGTAACAAAAAAAAGGAAAAAAAGAAACCTCCAATATCTTACAGCACAAATGACAAACACCAACATTATAGGTAGATTTTACAGAAGTGTGGATAATACACAGATAAATATCAAACACTTATGTAGAAGTCCCTCTATATCTAAACAGACCATAAGGGAAATGTGCAAATATCAAACACTTATGTAGAAGTCCCTCTATATCTAAACAGACCATAAGGGAAATGTGCTTCCTTTGTGAATACATTTACAAGATAAAAATAGTAGAGCTACATTTTAATAACTCGTCAGATTTCACAAAGTAAGTATTGTTCTGTTTCAGCAATCATCAGCTCCTTACTTTGTCTATGGATAGAGGAATAGTTAAGAACATTTCTGAAAGTGATGTAAGCAGAGCTGTACCCCTCTGACTGTAAGAAATACCCTTCAAGCAGCCACATACTAGCACAGTTTGTGTTCTTTGAGGATTGTAATACACATGGGATACTACAGATACCAAGATTTCATTAATCATATAACTTGTGAATCTACTACTTCTCTATTTTTAGGTAAAATCCTTTTTTTTTTTTTTTTTTTCCTGTAATTGGTGTCCTTAAACTTAAACTAACTTTATATCCACAAGTGTAAAAAAAAGGTCTTGTTTGAAACCCAAACTTAGAACACTGTCAAATCATGTGTTTTCATACTTGTTCCATGATGATACTTTCATAATTGTAAAACTGTCACAAGACCAAAAGAGGTTTCCCTGTGACAGGGCCCTACAAATAGGGATTCAAGTTGCTGCAACCCTGTGCAACAGGCTTTAGGACCTTAGGATCAACCAAGTTTGTTAGCTTTGGCTCTGTGACGAGCCTACTAGAGTAGGACTGATTCTGCACAGAAGTACAGGTTTGGGAATTCACACTACTCTGTCTCAGACCTTTTAGTTCTTAAGCAGTACTGAGTGAGCCAGAACTAGGTAGGATTTGTTAAACTACCGAAACCAATGAGGCCTCACAGAGCATACAAAGATACGCTTTAGAGACTTTTTCCCTGTAGTACCAATCTAACGGCCAATGCTAGAATACGTAGATGTATTTATCCTGTTTCCATCAATGCTCTCTTTGGAAAGGCAAATAGGACATACCATCTGAAACAGAAAGCTGTGCTTTGTCCTTCAGCATCACCTCATAAAGGACGTTTCATACTCATAACTTTGATTTTCCTGAGGACTGAAAGCAAAACTACATGTGTACAGCACAGAAGAGCATATGCATATTAAATCCAAGGCCGTTTTATAAAAAGAGATTAAGAGAGTTACAATTTTAAAATGTGCCAGCACAAATAAGTGTGCAGAAGGAAAGAAAGCACAATGACAGAATGGGAAAGCACAAAGAAGAAAACGGATGGAATACTAATTTGTACATGTCCTAGAAACACCCAGTGTGAGACTAGGCAAAGAATAAGATAGATCTGAAGAAATAGGACTTTTGTGAGTAAGATGGTAACGGCTGTCCAATTACACACACCACAATAAAGCAGTACTTCCATTTCTAGTCCTTCTAATATGCACTTAAATTGAAAAAAAAAAAAAGTATTTTGGAATACTTTCCATGAAACACTGAAACTTTAAAATACACATCTAAACTCCAATGAAGAAAGAATTACATGTTGAGATATTATCATTTCCAGTCTTTCCTAACTACTTACAGTTATAACATAACAGTAGGCCAGCTTCACCATCTTCATATACATCAACAGCTGCAACAAAATTTACCTGCAATGATAACAGGAAAGGGTAATGATCAGGCAGATAAGATACAGATGTTACTATGACCAGGTTTTGACTAAGAAGCAATCAAATCAGTTGGTGCATAATTACAGATAAAAGAAAAAAAAATATTTATTTTTTGTGATTCATTTTCAGGATGCTGATAGGATGGAAATCAATTTCTTTTGTATTCAATGCTGTATTTCAGTAATGCATATTCAATTTTGTAACTTCAGTATAAATACATACCTACAGTATAAAATGATACAAACATACCTAACTTACTTGACAATATAAATTTTGGGAAACTGAGTTATTTCAGGGTAGCTTTGAATTAACATGCTATGCTAAAAATAGCAATTCTTTCCAAAAAGTGAAATCTAAAAAGCTCGACTGAAAATCTTGACTAGCAGAAAGATCAAAAGTGCCAATTACTGGATCAAAACCACTAACAGGTACATTGATTGATGTGGATGTACTTCAAGAATTACTGAATAAGCTGAATTTAGAAACTGAGAACCACTGCTGGATAAACTAAAATGGTTTTTGCATAGCATAGGCTACTTATATTCTCATACTTTAATCCTGTATTTGTCTTTTACAGTTAAATTAAAAGAAAAACAAGACACCCATAAGTATATACATTCAGAAAAGGAGACCTCCCTGATGAAATACTTAAGACTGGATTAGACAAATGTCTCCTAGACCACATTATTTGCTACTTGGGCAGGGCTGGAGATTGACTTCATGAACTTCATGGCTTTCCTTTGTGCAATAAAGTAGGTGTTCTCTTGATTTAAGACAAATATAAGGCAAGAACTGTTAAACAGATCTGGAAGCTTATATATATCTATACAAAACACATTTTGACCTATCCTTTGTAGCAACTGAAAGACATTTCTGCTTTGTGACCTGTGGAAATAATTTGGTAACCAATTTCAACAACACAAAAATCACTGGCACAGGTCTAATTAACTTCCTGCTTTGTCTGTGTTCTCAAAGGAAATAAGGGTTACTGGGGAAGAGAACAGAGGGGGGCGATTCTTGACTGTCCACATTCTTTAATTGTATTTCCTTCTTAATCCAGATTAAAATGGATTCCCATTGCTGTGGAGAATCTTAACACTGTATTGCCAATGCTAGGTGTACCAACCCTCTTCATCATCAAATCTGAATAAAAACACAGATGATTTAAAAAAAAAAATCAACAAGAAGCATCAAATCAAAAGAGACGTCCCTTATACCATTATGAGCAGAGAAGTCAACAGAACACGAGAGTAACCCTGTAAAAGGTTCTTTTTTTTTTTTTTAAATTACACTTAAAGCTATACATTCACATCCATATTAAGAAATTATTGAAATTATTTGATTTTCAAAATGCTGAAGATCCTTATCTTCCCAGCAACAGGAAACATTTGAACCCTTTTCCAAAAATCAGGATGTTTACTTAAATCCCAAGCCTATGTCCCAGTTAGTAAGATACAGTTAATGTATTACTTGGCTGGGCAGCAGTTTAGAACTAAAAGATATACGCAAATATTTCAGTTTTAGTACATGCAAATAGGCAAATCTGAATGAGATAATGGTGGCCAAAACCTGAAATTATTTTGCTGCAACCTCCTAAAGAATAAAACACTGAGACCATGAAGAAAAGACAAAAATCAAAATATTGACTGAGAAAGGAGAAAAAATGGCTTTGCATTTATACTGACAGCAATATTCCAGAGCTTGAAACACAGGCTCTTTCCTAATATATCATACCTTATAACTACCTCTCTTAGGAGTGATTATTATCACACATTCCAAAAGGAAAAAATGCCTCAGATTACTCTAAAGTAGAAGTTAAAAAAGTGAAAAGTAAAGGAGACGAGAGGATCTCCGTAAATGCTGCTCCCAGGAGGTCAGCACAGCATGGACCAATTCTGCAAGAAAATAGTTTAAATGCTATAAATTTACTTTGTTTGCTTCAACATGATGCAGTCTATAGGACTCCCCAATACTTTCATTAACTAAATCAAACTGATGCCGATACGCCACACAGATCATATCGTCACTGTCTCCAGTCGGTCCATCCACCAGTGTCATAACCACTGGAGGGTCAGAAAGGCATATTTCCTATGAGATAAATAATAGTATTATTCTATTTTTCAGGCTCTTAGTGTGAATATTGCATTACTCCATGAATTTACAAGGATGTAATCTAAGCAGAGAAGCATGATACAGAACAAGATTACAATTTAAGAAGTCTGAAATATTTCTTTGGCATATCAATGATGGATCTCACTTACATCTGTCTGGAGGTTGCAGACGATAAAATGCACGCTCTTTGCCTTTTTCCTCCACTAGCTGAGTGCTGCCCAGTCTGTAAAAGTGATTAGTGGTTAGATTACACATACCCAGATGTACTGGAACTCGTCTACTGGAGATTCAGGTAATGACAGCAGAGAGCTGCTGGTTAAACTGTTGCATGGATTGTATTTCTTTGTGATGAGAAGTAGTTTGTTCCGAATAGCCACAACAATCCTCAGTTCACTGCCATGGCGAGTATTAATGGCATACAAATGGCAGCCTAAGAAAAAAAAAAACAATTTAGGTTGTAAGTATTTGGGGTAAAGACTGTTTTTTTTTATTTTTTTTATTTTTTTATTTTTGTTCTGTATTTGTATGATGGTTAGTACAATGGGTATCTGATACCTGAGCACCACACAATTACAAACATCCCAACAGGATAATATTAAATTCTAGAAAAAGACAAGAGGCAGGAACTCTTTTGAAAACAATTTTCCCCCTTACTCCTTTTGCAAGTAAAAGAGTAAATATGTTTTTTTCTTTACTATTCTGCAGTTTCCAGCTTTCCAAGGAAGCTTGATGCTGAATATCGGAAAATGTTTACATCTACTAAAATAATCTGCAATACCCAAACTATCCTAAGCATTACTAATTAAAAAAGATTTGCCATTGTTCTTCTACCTCACAGTGACCTTTATTTCAGTCTTACATCCATGCATAATTTTTCTTACACCCCTCAATCCTGAAAGCAACATATCTGTTTTTCACCAGAGCTTTTAATCAGCAGTGATTGCCAAGTAACATGGTGTTTTTTTACCAAGTTCTCAAATGATAGGCTGGACTGTACCCTATGTTATTTTCACACATAAGCTTAAAGTTTGAATTAACTGTCCAGGGATAAAACTAAAGGTGAATACCTACAACAGCCTCAAGGGAGCTAATAAACCCTGGCAACTACTGGCACAGTACCACAGTGGACACTTTTAATACAAGATAATAAAGCTACCTTTTGTTCTCTCCAATTTATTTTCTCTGCAGTCATATTTGCTTCTTATCATCTGCTTTGTTTCTTTATCTTTTTGGACAGCACTCAATCTGAAGACAAGGAGACAAGAGTCTTTTCCTGAAGATGGAGAAAGTCAGGAAACAGCAAATTAGAAAAAGACAGTGGTGGTTTGAAATTAATACTTCCAAAGAGATGAATTACCTAACAGACAGCATTGCCATAAAAGCAAAGTTAAACAATTTTGCTTCTCTGAGTGTAAGCAGCAATGTGACAGGAAGACTGCTTGTGAACTCTATCTAGACTCTACAGTTCCAGTAAGCAACCCTTTCAGTTCACTAGCAGAGTTTCCCATCAGATGGTGCTGCAGCAATAAATAATAGGAGCCTCAAAACAGTGAAACCTACACTGCTAGGAGATGGTGAAAATACGACAGATACAAACTAAAGGCAAGAGAAGAAGGGTTAACTTTAAATTCTGGAACCATCCAGCCTAGCAGCTGATACCTGGATCCTTAACAGAGTCTGAAAACTTTTTGGATGCGGACTGGTTTTGCTTATCAGTTCTTCAAAGTTAGGCAAGTTAGGTTCAAGGCATATTCCAACTACAAAAATAGCACAGCATCCACCACCACGGCTAAACGTTTTTTTCCACAAAGATAGACATGAGTGGAATACACAACTCTGAGATTTAAAATAAATAAATAAATAAATGATACACTACTATTTGCAGTTGGAAATAAGCCATTGTTAAGAGTAGTTTCTTAACTAAAAGCCAAGTTTCTTAAAATGGAAGTAAAACAAGATTTTCTGACAAAAGTATACTCTCTTACTAGTCTAGCTGGTATAGCTGGAAACATAAGCACGCTTTCTTAATATACATGTATAGTCAGTGTGGATCCAACCATAAATACAAAAGCAAGATCACATGTGCTGCCTCCAATTCTGATAATAGATAAACATGAATCCAGCTTCTGGAACCTTTATGACCTTCTTTTCCCATAGAAAGTGTAAGAGAAAAGAAGATGCAATGTTTCCTTAAGTCCACCACAACTTGAAACACTGATCAACCAGCAAATTCTTACTGTCAACACCGATAAAAGGAAAATGAAATATATGCAATCTCTCTCTTTTCAAGAACGTACATACAAGAATGCGTGCTTCCATGAATGAGTTCATGGAGGAAGAATGGCAAGCAAAATTCACCCTTTTGAAAGGAAGGCTAGAAAACATAAGCTAAATCAAATGTTCAAGAACAGCGTTACTACTCATTAATTCAGCTCTGTCTCTTTGTCAGGTGTGTCCTATAGGATGCATCCTAGAGATTGCACTCCTCAATGCGTTCCTCTTTCAGGATACTAGTTGTTTTACAAATGTCCCAAATAACCCCACTGCAGTGTTACATCTGTGGCTGCTCATGAAACTGACTATCATCCAAGCTTTTCTTTGGTGTCGTTTTTTTTAAGAGAGTTTTTCTTCACCTCCTACAGACTTGATTATTCCAAGTGAAGGAGCTCTTCCTCCTTCCCCCTCACCATGTCTAAGTGTTTCACAAAATAAGTTGTAGCAAAAAAATAAACAAACATGTTTGGAGGACAAAGTGGATCCACTTCTATAACTCATCTCTCATTATTAAGTCAAATTTAATTAACATTAGAAAAGAGAGCACTGCTACCAAAGCAATTTCTGCATCTGTCATTAATACCAGATGAATTGTTGGTGCCTGAAATACCCCCTTCTTTTGGTATGCTGACCTGAAAAATCTCATTGATAGCATTATCTTCAGTTCTAGTTTCACTGTTAACATTTCCTCTCTCCCAGAAATGCAGAGGGTACTAGAAAGCAGTAGAAACAGGATTTTCTTCTGAAATGAGCTACCTTAAAGTGATCTCAAACCTGGTTGTTAGAACTGAGTGCTGGATAATACCACATTCTATATGAACATTTTCATAACACAAACATCAGTCTTTCTGTTTGAGTCTTAAAATACCAGTTCTACATCGATGCACTTGAAGTACATCAGAAGGACGCATTTAAAGTACATACAAAATTAACCTTTTAATATATTATTGTATCCTAAAAACCCATATAGTCTTTAATACCAATTTGTACACCCAATATAAGATTGCTTTTACCCATCTAACATTTAACTAGACTAAGGCATAGTCTGAAAATAAAGGGCAATGATAACTTCCACTCCAGATCTCAGTTTCATTATGGTATACAAATACAAAACAAGAGGCAAGGATACTAGCAAGAACAAAAGACCTTTCTCTCCTCTAAATGATTCAGAAAGCACCCACAACAGCAGTCAAAAATCTCTTCAACTTTTTACACAAAAACTCTTTATCAAAATATGCTTGAAGCATCATGAATTGATGCCAGTAATGCCTAATCCTGTTACCTCAAAATGGCTTGTAACATCTCTCTCTTCAGGTTTAACCAATCATCACAGCGTTTTGACTATTAAATGCAATTATCTATTCTAGAAGTTTCATAAACTACGCTTCAGATACAACTACCCTTTTCAGATCTTCAAAAATGTCACCCACCCGCCAGGTGTCTTCAGAGATGACTGCAAATGCCTCTCAGGTAATCTCAGCTGGTTCTGCAAGGGTTCCAGGATGAATTTCATCAGGTCCAGCCAAAATGGGCAACTCCCAATGGTATGAAAGGAACCACATTTTACCCTTAGCTTGGGTAAATGTCACTTCAGCTAATATTGAGCAAACAGACATAATGTGGTAAAAAACAATAAAACAACCATATTTCTAATTATTTTATCTGTGTTACACATACAGATCCTGTTCTTGCACTGTGCGTATTCACTTCACAGACTTTTGGGTAAAAAGTACCTAACTGAAAAAGTGCATATTTTAGGGACATTTAATCCTTTTGAAAAGAGGGTAAAAAAAAAAAAAAAGTTGTTTGGACAGACGGGTTTTAAGTTTTGTTTTTTTTTTTTTTTTTAATACCAGAATATTTAAGAGAATATAATCTATAGCACTAGAATGTGGTTACACATCACAGAACAAAAACCAGTAACACATTTGGTAGAACAGTGACAGCATAAGTAATTTCCTCCACGTTTTTGTACAACTGAACAAACACATTATTCAGCTAGGGAGATTTCCAGAGTGTTGAGTTCTAAGAGTATCTGGAGACCAACTATATACTGGTGGATGACAAATCTGACATGAGCCAGTAATGTCTACCTTCAGCCCAGAAAGTTAATCATATCCTGTGCTGCACAAAAAGAAGTGTGGTCTAGAAGGTCGAGGGAAGTGATACTCCCCCACTTCACACTGCCCCTGTAAGATACAACCTGGAGTACTGTGTTCAGCTCAGGTGCGCCCAGCACAAGAAGGACATGGACCTGTTAAAGTGGATCCAGTCTTACCACAAAAATGATAAGAGGGCTGGAACACCTACAAGAAAGGCTGAGAAAGCTGTGTTCTTTTAACCTGGATAAAAGAAGGCTCTGAGGAGACGTTATTGTGGCCTTTCAATACTTAAAGGAGGCTTATAAGAAAGAGAGAGAGAGACATTTTACAAGGGCACGTAGTGACAGCACAAGGCGTAATAGTTTCAAACAGAAAGACGGTAGATTTAGCGAAGAATTTATTCCTTTTATCTAATCTATGAGAGTGGTGAGGCACTGGAACAGGTTGCCCAGAGAAGATGTGGATGTCCCATCTCCTGAAGTGTTCAAGGTCAGGCTGGATGAGGCTTTGGACAACCTCATCTACTGAAAGATGTACCTGACCATGGCAGGGAGGTCAGACTAAAAGGTCTTGAAAAGTTGTTTCCAACCAAAACCATTTGATGATTCAATATGGCCAGTTTCAGGTTTGCTCTGAAGCATGATTCTGAGCATCTAGAGATTTTTTTCCACACCTTTTAGAAAAACAAGCAAACAAACAACAAACAGTACTTGTTGCATGCCCTCCCTTATTCTAAATGAGGCATCTAATGCACTTGCCACTGATAAAAACATGATTACCTCAAGACACTTACAAACCCTAAAGCCATAGGGCATGTACGTAAGCAGCCCAGGGGAAATCAGCAAAGGGAAAGTAGTGGAAAGATCTGAAAAGGAGAACAATAAACTCAGAGCTCAAAAACCTAATTACAATAATTAAGAATAGCTATGTGATGTGACAAAAGGACAAAAGGTGATTATATAAATCTAGTGCTGTGGGAATTAAAATTCTACAGCATGCTTCCAAGTTAAAAAACAAAAACAACTCTTAAAGAAAAGCACCTAAGGCATTCCCTTCTACTGATATGTCTGCCAAATAAACAGTTAAACAGACATTCAAATAAGAACCAAATAACAAGGACTTTTCCTACTTTCGTCTGTTTGGGCAATCAAAAGATCCAGAGCTTCCAACACATGCATCTGCTTTATTTGGAGAGTTTTATCAAATACTTGAACTGATGGCTGACCATCTAAAAAAGAAAACACACGCATTTCTTTAAAATTCTGCTAAAATTTGGTAGTCAATGGTTCTGAACTATTTCTTTCTAATAAAATAAGTCTTGTTTTTTCTCATGAAAATGAAACATTCTGCACAAAGCTCATATGTATGCTGCAGCATCATAACCAGTACTTCCTTATAGGAGTGTTTTATCATTCCCATGGATGAAATTATGCAACTGAAGCCTGAAAGGGACCTTTCTTTCCAAAGTCTGAAAATTTTCACTGATAACTAACTTCATTCCCTTAGTCCCAATGGCCTTATGTGGCACACAGAAGATAAGAGGTCAAACTAGTAAAAGCACTGCTATGGAAGAAACAGGCTTTCATCACCACATAAGCCTTGTGCTTCATGTTCATTAGTATCATCAAGGGCTAAAAAATCCAGATGCTCCTTGAGTTTGGGTTTGACTTCATAAATCTTTTCAGATGGCCACGATAACAGCATCTGAAATAACAAAACATTCAGAAATCTGCATGAAAATTGGCTCCAAATAAGAATTCTGATGCAGAGAAAAAATCTGCAGCTAGATTACATAAATGTAATAGATTCACTTGGATTTGTACTCTCCTTGCAGGTGAGGACTTACCAATTACCTAAACAGAGCTTATGAACATTTATTTTGAAGAAAATGGTCAGATACATAAATAATTGACACAAGAACACAGCATCATTTACTAACCATCAATTAACAAGATGCCAGCGTCTGTAGAAACCAGCAAGGACTGGCCCCAGGAATCTGCACAGACAACTTCATGAGGAAAATTACTGCAGAAAGATTGGGACTCCCAAGGCTATGATGTAACATAAGGGATACATATTAATTATACTAAGAAATACTGATCATATAGACACGAATGAGATGTGACATGTAAGAACACGTAAATACTTTTGGCAGGGTACATTTCTTAAAAGTATATTTTTTGAATTTGAAATAACAAAATCTAATTAATTTTCTTGCAGAGAAATACTCTCTCTACCAATTGGATTTGGAGACTAATAAGTATGATACACTCTTGGAACACTGGAATTAAAACCCAAGCAGCTGATATTCAGTGCAACCCTGGAAATTTCTTATTAAACAATTAAAATACAGACTTAAAATATATGCACCACCATGCATATACAGTTTGATTTCATTTCATGGTTCATTTGTGATATTTAGACATGGTACTGCTAAAACTACCTTTCCCCCAAAATGTTCTTTTGTCATGTGTTCTCTGTACTTACCTCCTAAGTTCTGTCCCCTCTCCCCTCTCTTCTCTAATATTAAGTATTAAGCTGCAGTCTTAAATTCTACAAGCACTTCTGAAGTTTCTATATATAAGATGCACCTAGAAAAGTGTAATTTACATTTTTCACTCCTATGCCTTGTAAAAAAAATGTAGTTACAGGAAATAAAAACACAACTAAATTTTGCTTTAAACTTGATAAAGATGTTAAAATAATCAAAAGATGATTGGTTATGGAAAATATTATGGTTTTTTGTTTTGTTTTGTTTTGTTTTGTTTTTTTTTTCTTTCATGAAATATGATCAGATATAAAAATATCCAGACTTGCATTATCATGAGAAGTACTACTACCTTCAGGCTCATCCTTTATTCATTTGCTATGGGCTGAAGAATCACTTTAACACACTATACGTTACAAATTTGCTGCTGTAGTATCTAATCAGAAAAGTAAATAAACAATATATACAACTGATATACAGTGCTATGCTCAATTGAATTTAGTGGTTCTTTTTTTTTGAACTCTCCTTACACAAATGGGTTCACTCACCTCCTTTTTACAGAAGCTGGTGGTTGCCAGGGTAGGTGGTGTATCCCTTTTCACAGTGGTTTTCAATTTCAGCGCCTAATACAAACAGGTATTTTAATTAAATTAAGCTTTTGTCACTAATATATAACCTAAAGCCTAAGAAGAAAGGACAACTTAGGATGACAAAGTAGTTTACAGCTTGGAATTGCTATTACAGTTATTAAGAAAGAAGGGGAATTATCTATACCCTGAAGAAAGACTGCACTGATCACTATGGAGCTGCAGCCAAAGCCTACATAGCTTATAAAAAAAAAGGAAGCTCAAAATATGAAGTGTCTAACATAGTAATCAACAGAACGACAGCATGAAATCATAGAACGGCTTGCGTTGGAAGGGACCTCAAAGATCATCCAGTTCCAACCACCCTGCCATAGGCAGGAACACCACTCACTAGATCAGGTTGCTCAGGGCCTTGTCCAATCTGGTCTTGAACCAAGGATGAGGCATTCACAACCTCTCTGGGCAACCTGTTCCAGTGCCTCGCCACCCTCCAAGTGAAGTATTTCCTCCTAACCTCTAATCTAAATCTCACCTCTTTTAGTTTAAAGCCATTCCCCCTTATCCTGTCTTTATCTGATTAAGAATAGTTGTTCCCCATCTTTTTTTTTATGTCCCCTTTAAGTACTGCAAGGTTGCAATGGGGTCACCCCGAAGCCTTCTCTTCTGTAGGTTGAAAAGCCCCAGCTCTCTTAGCCTTTCTTCATAGAAGTGTTCCATCCCCTTGAGCACTTTTGTAGCCCCCCTCTGGACCTGCTCTTAAAAGATAAACATCCTTCTTGTTCTGGGGGGCCCAGATCTGGACACACGACTTCAAGTGGGGCCTTAGAAGGGCAGAATAGAGGGAGACAATCCCCTCCCTTAACCTGCTGGCCATTCCTCTGTTGATGCAGCCCAGGATTCAGTTGGCATTCTGGCCTGCAAGCATGCACTCCTGGCTCATTTCAAGCTTTTCATTCACCAGAACCCCCAAGCCCTTCTCTGCAGGACTGCTCTCAAAGAGTGCTTCTCCTAGTCCGTCTTCATGTCCAGTATTGACCCAAACCATGGAGGCCATGTTGGGTGCGCAGAGCACGTCGGGAGACGCAGTTCTCCAGCATGGGCTTTCGGGCGGCCATGTTGGGTGCCTCTTTTGTTCAAAAACACTGCTGCAAAGCTCATGTAACCATCTCCTGATAAGTTGATAAACTAGTGTATCAACATCCTGCCTTCCTGTCTCACGCTGGGCCAACATGACCAAATAAAAAAAGAAGTTGAACCACAACGCCGAGGAAGACTACGGCCTTCATCTTCACGACCACCAGAGGGACAGAGACGGCCCCCTAGCAACAGTGCACGCAGTCGCAGAATATACCAGGATGTGCTGCGTAATCCTGAAATTACCAAGATATAAAAAAGGACCCTGGCGGGGGTGAGGTGCGTGCCGTTGGCGGAGCTGAGACTCCCCGGCCGCCCAGCACTGTTTTGCTTGCTGTTGCTTACTCAATAAATTCCTTTCTATTATTAATGCAATGCTCTCTGAAAATTAATTAAGGGGGCAACTTATAACAAATTTGGTGCTGTGACTCGGATGAAGGCAAGTTGATTGAAAGACCTTCAGAGGGGTCACCCCGCTGATTTCAGCGGCTTTCGCTTGGACTGCTTTCACTCAAACCCTTCACCGACGAACCCAAGATTCGGCAGCAAGCAAATAAAGCCAGCAACCCCTAGTAATCTTTGTGCACGAAGACCGAACGAAGACTCGGGAGTGAGTAAGTATAGGCTGGTGATCCGTTTGGTTGGGGTTGGGTATCCTGGAGCATAGCGTTGTGAGACGTCCAATTGCGGACGAAGCGAGTGCGGACCCCTCGGTAGTGCGGTTCCCACATCCCTCGAGGGACTGGGCCACGAAAAGGGGGAAGCGATTTGTGTGTGTGTGTGTGTGAAGGCACTCCAGAAGATGGGACAGAAGAAGAGTAAGCCTTCTGGTCCCGTGGGCGGGGATTACGACAGATGTTAGGTTACCCCCTATTCCTCCAGATAGTCCTTTGGGATTAATGATCAAAAATTGGGATGATTCCCCTTTTAGGCAGGGAAGAAATAAAGTAAAAATGATACATTATTGCATTGAAGTTTGGGGTGGTAAACAGATTCGAGGAGACCACCTTTACTGGCCTGTATTTGGGTCCTTTGATGATTGGGTTTGCCAGGCCCTAAATATTTATGTGAACTCAAAGGAACCCTATAGTTTAGAAGAGAGTGAGTATGCACATTTGTGGATCAGTTCGGAAACTCAGACCAAATTATACCCTCTAAAAGAAAAAGGAGGGAACGGGAGGCATAAGAAAAACCGAGAATTAGAGATCCCAGCCCCACCACCTCCCTATGTTTCACCAATCCCACCTGCAGCCCCTCCGACTCCCGGGCTTCCTAATCCGCAGCCCCAGGGAGATGCCGACAGCGACTCTGACTCTAGTGCTCAGGGACCAATAACCAGGAGTCAGGCCAGAAGACAGTAGCTTAAAAATGAAGAGGGGTTGTATCCACTAAGGGAAATAGCAATGGGAGGACCACAACCCAGTATGGGATATGTGGCCATCCCCTTAAACCCGGAGATGTCCGAGACTTTAAGAAAGAAATGGGAAACCTATTGGAGGACCCCTTAGGGGTGGCAGAATGGGTAGATCAGTTCTTAGGGCCCAATATCTACACCTTGGGAAGAGATGCAATCTATTTTAAGGATATTATTTACATCGGAAGAGAGAGGAATGATTAGAAAAGCTGGAATGCGAATTTGGGATCAGCAACACCAGCAAGGTCCTGCAGCAGATGTTAAATGGCCATTACAGAGGCCCAATTGGGATAATCAGGACCCTATACATCGTGGCCATATGCAGGACCTTAGGACCATTATCATTCAGGGAATTAGGGAATCAGTCCCGAGAGGGCAAAACATTAATAAGGCCTTTAATGAGCAACAAAAGAAAGATGAAACACTGACAGAATGGTTGGAGAGATTACGCAAAAGTTTGCAACTATACTCGGGATTAGAACCAGGAACCCCTGTTGGAGAGGCTTTGCTAAAAACTCAGTTTGTAGCAAAGTCTTGGATAGACATTAGGAAAAAATTAGAGAAAATAGAGAATTGGCAAGACCAGGGTCTAGACGAATTGTTAAGGGAGGCACAGAAAGTGTATGTAAGGAGGGAGGATGAAAAGGAGAAGAAGCAAGCACGAATAATGATGGCTGTGATGCGGGAGGGGCAGAGAAGAGGCGAATACAAAAAAGATTCAAAGGTGGTTCACCAAAAACTAGAGAGAGAAGGGAAAGTGACGGGAGGATTGAGGGATGTGACTTGTTTTTACTGCAATAAGAAAGGTCATAAGAAGAAGCAGTGTCGACTGAGAATGGAGGATGAGAAGATGTTTAAGGAAGACTAGGGGTGTCAGGGGCTCTATCTGCTGGGGACCCGAAAGAAAACTGAGCCCTTGATAAAGTTAAAAATAGGTCCCCAGCGTGTGGAAATTGAGTTCCTCATAGATACAGGGGTTGAAAGATCTACAGTCCAAAATCTGCCTTTAGGATGTAAAATCTCAACAGAAAAGGTTCAAGTAATTGGAGCAAAGGGGAACCCTTTGGGGTCCCTGTTATCAAAGAGGTGTTAATTGAATCGGATTCTAAATTAGGGGTGGGATCCTTACTCTTAGCGCCTGAGGCAGAATATAACTTGTTAGGGAGAGACTTAATAGTAGAATTAGGCATAAGTTTAGAGGTAGTAGATAAAGAGCTAAAAATTATGTTGTGTCCTCTGAGAGCGGAGGACGAGCAAAGTATAAATCCTGAAGTCTGGTACACTCCAGAAAGTGTAGGAAGATTAGATATTAAACCTTTTAAGGTAACTATAACCAACCCGGGTGTACCAACGAGAATTAAACAATACCCCCTGTCTGAGGAAGGCAGACAAGGGTTAAAACCTGAAATTCAAAGGTTATTACAACAAGGGTTGCTAGAACCTTGTATGTCCCCGTTTAATACTCCAATATTACCAGTGAAAAAGAAAGATGGCAAATATAGATTGGTACATGATCTAAGAGAAATTAATAAGAGAACCGTGACCAGATTTCCTGTTGTGGCAAATCCCCATACCCTATTAGGTCAATTCCACCCAGATGATCAGTGGTATAGCGTAGTGGATTTAAAGGATGCATTTTGGGCATGTCCTCTGGAGGAAGGTAGTAGGGATTATTTTGCCTTTGAATGGGAAGACCCAGATACCCACTGAAAGCAGCAATTACGGTGGACTGTCCTTCCTCAAGGATTCATTGAATCACCTAATTTATTTGGACAAGCCCTGGAGCAAATTTTACAAAACTACAATAAGCCACCAGGAGTAACATTAGTACAGTATGTAGATGATTTGTTATTAGCAGGGAGAGACGAAGATACTGTTAGGCAAGCCAGCATACAGCTGTTGAATTTTCTTAGCTTGCAGGGACTGAAAGTCTCGAAATCGAAGCTGCAGTTTGTAGAACAAGAGGTAAAATACTTGGGCCACCAACTAAGTGAGGGAACTAAGAAATTAGACCCAGACAGAATCAGTGGGATATTGGCTTTAATGACCCCATGAACTAAGAGGCAGGTACAACAATTATTAGGGTTGACTGGCTATTGTAGACAATGGATTGAAGATTACAGCGGCAAAGTTAAATTTCTTTATAAAAAATTGACTAAGGATGGGTTGCTAAAATGGACCAAAGAAGATGAAAAAGAATTAGAAAAATTAAAAGAAGAATTAGCATGCCCTCCGGTGTTGAGTCTTCCGGATTTGAGGAGACCGTTTTTCTTATTTGTTAACAGCAATGAGGGCACTGCATATGGAGTATTAGCCCAAGAATGGGCAGGGAGTTAAAAACCTGTGGTTTACCTATCCAAATTGCTGGACCCAGTTAGTTGGGGCTGGCCAAGTTGTTTACAGGTAGTAGTAGCAGCTGCTTTATTAGTAGAAGAAGCACAGAAAATTACCTTCAGAGGAGAAATCAAGGTGATATCCCCACACAATACCCGGGGAGTACTACAGCAAAAAGCAGAAAAATGGATCACAGATGCTAGGTTACTAAAATATGAAGGAATTTTAATTTCCTCCCCAAAAACTAACATTAACAACAACTTCCCTGCAAAATCCTGCTCAGTTTCTTTATGGGGAACTGAACTAGCCCTTAGAACATGATTGCCTCCAAAATATAGAAGAGCAAACAAAATTGAGACCTGATTTGGAGGAAGAAGAGTTACTTATAGGGGAGCAGATATATGTAGATGGTTCTTCACGAATAGTGGAAGGGAAACGGAAATCGGGGTACGCATTAGTGAATGGGAAAACTTTTGAAATAATTGAATCCGGACCTTTAAGTCCAAGTTGGTCTGCCCAGGCTTGTGAATTATATGCTGTACTACGGGCCTTAAGACTGTTAAAGAAAGAAATTGCTGTAGTACACGTTAAAGGACACCAGCGAGGCCTCACCCCTCAGATCAGAGGGAATAATTTGGCAGACCAGGAGGCTAAAAGAGCGGCACTAATGACCGTGCGAATTATAAAAACAAGGGAAGACTGCTCAGACTGCGGGAATGATTCAATGAAATTTCCATGCTATGATTATGAATGGGGGGACAGGAAGAAATATACACATTGTTACCATCATAGGCCAATTTATACTCTGCTTAGCTTCACATTACAAGAAAAAAGCAAAATGATTCAAATGGGGATAAAAGAAACAGATAAAGGCAAATGAGTGCTGCCTGATGGACGGGGAATGCTTTCAAAATCCACAGCTCTGAGGGTATTACAAAGGTTTCACAAAAACACCCACTGGGGAACTCAAGCATTGGTGGATCAATTTGCAATAAAGTATATGTGTATTGGAATTTATAATATAGCAAAACGAATTGTAAATGATTGTTTAATTTGCAGAAAGGTAAACGCCCAACACTTGAGAAAAAAAGTATCGGGAGGTCAGGAATTGGCTCACCGACCTTTTGCTAAAATTCAATTGGACTTTACAGACCTCCCAAAAACAGGGAGGTACAAATATCTATTAGTGATTGTAGATCATCTTACACATTTTATGGAAGCTTTTCTGACAGCAAGGGCCACGGCTCAAACCGTGGTAAAAATACTACTTGAGAATATTATTCCTAGATATGGAATTGTAGAAACAATTGACTCTGACTGAGGCCCTCATTTTGTCTCCAAAGTGTCTCGAGAGACCATGAAAGCTCTAGGAACAAGCTGGGAATACCACACTCCGTGGCATCCCCAAAGTTCTGGAAAGGTAGAGCGAATGAATGGTGAAATTAAAAAACAACTAACTAAACTAATGCTGGAAACAAAAGCCTCTTGGGTAAAATGTTTACCTCTTGCGCTGTTAAACATACGGTCACAGCCCAGGACTGATGTAGGAATTTCTCCTTTTGAAATGTTATATGGTATGCCCTATGACTTGGAATTGCCACTTGATCACCCTCAGTTACAGGATGCCCAGTTAAGACCTTATTTAATACAACTCACGAACCGACAGAGGGAGCTCCGAGCGAAAGGTTTGGTAGCACAACGCCCTCCGTTACCCATAGCAATTCACAAGATACAACCCGGGGACAAGGTTTTAATTAAGACTTGGAAAGAGTCCAAGCTCAGGGAAGGATTGGAGAAGAGAAAATGGGAATATGAAGACCGACAGAATTGGCAGGAATCTTGGTTTAATTATTCACCTTGGCTTACTACCTTGCTATCAACTATAGCAGGACCTTTATTGTTATTCATAGCAGCGCTAACTTTCGGGCCATGTATTTTTAATAAACTGATTGCGATTGTAAAAGGTCATTTAGAAGCGGCACATCTAATGCTCATACGTGCCAAATATGAACCAGTAAGTACTAACGAAGAAATCGAGGAAACATTAGTTCTTAGTAGCCAAGCATTGCAAAGATTCAATGAACAAAATGAGTAATTAAAAGAAAGAGGAGGGATTATAATACACAGTAAATGTTTGTTCATTGTATTTTGTATCCTTTGAGAGCACTTTTGGATGGGCAAAAGGGGCTCGGAACGCGTCTTCTGGGGCCCGATTTTTCAGTCGTCTCTGATGCTGGCTAGGGCTATGTTTAGGGTTGTTTGGAAAGAGCGAACCCGGAGGGTCCAGTTGCATGTGGGGCTGCGTAAAGGCTCCCCTGGGCAGTTCAGTTGTACCCAAAGCCTTCCTTTGGGGGCAAGTTTGGATGGATGAAACGGGCTCACAACGCGTTTTCTGGGACCGATTTTTCAGTAGTCTCTGATGCCGGTTCAGTCTCTGTTTAGGGTTGCTCAGAAACAGCGAACACGGACGTTCCAGTTGCATGTGGGGCTGCGTAAAGGCTCCCCTGGGGAGTTCACTTGTACCCAAAGCCTTTCTATGGGGGCACTTTTGGATGGGCAAAAGGGGCTCGCAACGCGGTTTCTCGGGCCCGATTTTTCAGTCGTCTCCGATGCAGGCTAGGGCTATATTTAGGGTTGCTCGGAAACAGAAAACCAGGAGGGTCCAGTTGCATGTGGGGCTGCATAAAGGCTCCCCTGCGGAGTTCAGTTGTACCCAAAGCCTTTCTATGGGGGCACTTTTGGATGGGCAAAAGGGGCTCGCAACGCGGTTTCTCGGGCCCGATTTTTCAATCGTCTCCGATGGTGGCTAGGGGTATATTTAACCTTGCGGTGAAAGAGAGAACCCGGAGGGACCAGTTGCATGTGGGGCTGCATAAAGGCTCCCCTGGGGAGTTCAGATGTACCCAAAGCCTTCCTTTGGGGGCAATTTTGGATGGTCAAAAGGGGCTTCTAAAGCGTTTTCTGGGGCCCAAGTTTTCAGTCGTCTCCGATGCCTTCTAGAGCTATACTTAGGGTTGCTGTGAAAGAGCGAATAAGGTGGGTCCAGTTGCATGTGGGGCTGCGTAAAGGCTCCCCTGGGGAGTTCAGTTGTACCCAAAGCCTTCCTTTGAGGGCACTTTTGGATGGTCCAAAGGGACTCGCAATGCATTTTCTGGGGCCTGATTTTTCAGTCGTCTCCTATGCCGGCTAGGGCTATATTTAGGCTTGCGTAGAAAGAGTGAACCTGGAGGGTCCAGTTGCATATGGGGCTGCATAAAGGCTCCCCTGGGGAGTTCAGATGTACCCAAAGCCTTCCTTCCAGAAAATGCGTTACAAGACCCTTTCGCCCATCCAAAAGTGCCCCCAAAGGAAGGCTTTGGGTACAGCTGAACTCCCCAGGGGAGCCTTTACGCAGCCCCACATGCAACTGGACCCTCTGTGTTCGCTCTTTCCAAACAACCCTAAACAAAGCCCTAGCCCGCATCGGAGACGACTGAAAAATCAGGCCCCAGAAAACGCGTTGCGAGTCCCTCTTGCCCATCCAAAAGTGCCCCCAAAGAAAAGCTTTGGGTACAACTGAACTCCCCAGGGGAGCCTTTTTACAGCCCCACATGAAACTGGACCCTCCGGGTTCGCTCTTTCACAGCAAGGTTAAATATACCCCTAGCCACCATCGAAGACGATTGAAAAATCGGGCCCGAGAAACCGCATTGCGAGCCCCTTTTGCCCATCCAAAAGTGCCCCCATAGAAAGGCTTTGGGTACAACTGATCTCCCCAGGGGAGCCTTTATGCAGCCCCACATGCAACTGGACCCTCCGGGTTTGCTGTTTCCGAGCAACTCTAAACATAGCCCTAGCCTGCATCGGAGACAAATGTAAAATCGAGCCCCAGAAAATGCGTTGCGAGCCCCTTTCCGCCAAACCAAAGTGCCCGCAAAGGAAGGCTTTGGGTACAAGTGAACTCCCCAGGGGAGCCTTTTCACAGCCCCACATGAAACTGGACCCTCCGGGTTCGCTCTTTCACAACAAGGTTAAATATACCCCTAGCCACCATTGGAGACGATTGAAAAATCGGGCCCGAGAAACCGCGTTGCGAGCCCCTTTTGCCCATCCAAAAGTGCCCCCATAGAAAGGCTTTGGGTACAACTGAACTCCGCAGGGGAGCCTTTATGCAGCCCCACATGCAACTGGTCCCTCCGGGTTTGCTGTTACCGAGCAAGCCTAAACATAGCCCTAGCCGGCATCGGAGACAACTTAAAAAGCTGGTCCCACAATACGCATTCCGTGCCCTTTTCGCCCATCCAAAAGTACCCCAAGGAAGGATTTGGGTACAGCTGAACTCCCCAGGGGAGCCTTTATGCAGCCCTATATGCAACTGGACCCTCCTTATTCGCTCTTTCACGCCAAGCGTAAATATAACCTTAACCTGCATCGGAGACGACTGAAAAATCGTGCCAAAGAAAAGGTGTTACAAGACCCTTTCGCCCCTAAGAAAGTGCCCCCAAAGGAAGGCTTTGGGTACAACTGAACTCCCCAGGCGAGCCTTTACGCAGCCCCACATGCAACTGGACCCTCCGGGTTCACTCTTTCACAGGAAGCCTAAATATAGCCCTAGCCGCAATGGGAGAAGACTGAAAAAGCGGGCCTCAGAAAACGCATTGCGAGTCCCTTTCGCCCATCCAAAAGTGCCCCCAGAGGAAGGCTTTGGGTACAAGTGAACTCCCCAGGGGAGCCTTTATGCAGCCCCAAATGCAACTTGACCCTCCGGGTTCACTCTTTCACAGCAAGCCTAAATATAGCTCTAGCCCGCATCGGAGACCACTGAAAAAGCGGGCCTCAGAAAACGCATTGCGAGTCCCTTTGGACCATCCAAATGTGCCCCCAAAGGAAGGCTTTGGGTACAACTGAACTCCCCAGGGGAGCCTTCACGCAGCCCCACATGCAACTGGACCCACCTTATTCGCTCTTTCACAGCAACCTTAAATATATCTCTAGAAGGCATCGGAGACGACTGAAAACTTGGGCCCCAGAAAACGCGTTAGAAGCCCCATTCGCCCATCCAAAAGTGTCCCCAAAGGAAGGCTTTGGGTACATCTGAACTCCCCAGGGGAGCCTTTATGCAGCTCCACATGCAACTGGACCCACCTTATTCGGTCTTTCACGCCAAGCGTAAATATATCCCTAGCCTGCATTGGAGACGACTGAAAAATCGGGCCAAAGAAAAGGCATTACAAGACCCTTTCGCCCATAAAAAAGTGCCCCCAAAGGAAGGCTTTGGGTACAACTGAACTCCCCAGGGGAGCCTTTACGCAGCCCCACATGCAACTGGACCCTCCGTATTCGCTCTTTCACCGCAACGCTAAATATAGCCCTTGCCCGCATGGTAGATGACTGAAAAATCGGGCCCCAGAAAACGTGTTCCGAGCCCCATTCGCCCATCCAAAAGTGCCCCCAAAGGAAGGCTTTGGGTACAACTGAACTCCCCAGGGGAGCCTTTACGCAGCCCCACAAGCAACTGGACCCACCTTATTCGCTGTTTCACAGCAACCCTAAATATATCTCTAGAATGCATCGGAGACTGTCATAAATGGCTCAGGATTCAAATTAGGATTAAATAAAAAAAATAGGATTTATTAGAAGAATATAAAGGAATAGAGGTAAGCAAACAGCGCTGGGTGCACCGGGAGTCTCCGCTCCACCAGGACGCACACCAGTTACATCAAGCAGCTGATTTTTATGCACCTAGACTAATACATATTCATTACTACTTCTAAAAAAATAGATTATTATAATTAGCTTCCGGGGTCCAGTCCCTCCTACTGGAGCATGCGCATCAGTCTCCTCTGGGGGTCTCTAGTGGTCTTTCATGCTGAAGGCTCGTAGTCTTCCTCTCACCCTTTGTACTTACTCGGCACTATTCCAAGTTTATGGAACACTCTCTGTACACTCTCCACAGGTCTTGTCTCCCAACCGTCCTTCAGCTTCTTTTTCCTTCCTCTTAATCTCTTGGCCCCCCTGGCCAGATACCAAGGATCCACATAGTATCTCATAACAGTCACTAGTTGTTATCAGTTGTTCTGAAACTCCCAGACATCAAACACAAACAGCTTTCTTATTTGACGCTTCACGAGTAATTAAAACATTCTTCCCCAGCCATTCACAGACACATCTATAGCAGTGTTAAGTTAATCTCGAAGAAGACAGGAAAAAAGGCTGTAACTGTTAGAACTAGAAGTCAGGAATAACAAAAGCAAACAGGTTCATAAATTTAAGGAGTGTTTTCTGAAGACGTGATAAATTGACTAGAATGAGGGGGAGACTGGGACACACTGCATCTGTGGTTCAAGAACTAAATTGCCAGTGCAGGGCCCAGAGGCAGACAGGATTCAAACAGAATTATTCTTTATGCACATGAATTTATGGACACGAATTTATGGACACGAATTGGAATTGTTAAAACATTCCTCACAGAGACGACTGAAAACTTGGGCCCCAGAAAACGCGTTAGAAGCCCCTTTTGACCATCCAAAAGTGCCCACAAAGGAAGGCTTTGAGTACAACTCAACTCCCCAGGGGAGACTTTATGCAGACCCACATGCAACTGGACCCTCCGGGTTCGCTCTTTCTACGCAAGCCTAAATACAGCCCTAGCCGGCATGGGAGACGACTGAAAAATCGGGCCCCAGAAAATGCATTGCGGGTCCCATTGGACCATCTAAAAGTGACCACAAAGGAAGGCTTTGGGTACAACTGAACTCCACAGGGGAGACTTTATGCAGACCCACATGCAACTGGACCCTCCGGGTTCACTCTTTCTACGCAAGCCTAAATATAGTCCTAGCCCGCAAAGGGAGACGACTGAAAAATCGGGCTAAAAAAAACGCATTGCGAGCCCCTTTCGCCCATCGAAAAGTGCCCCCAAAGGAAGGCTTTGGGTACATCTGAACTCCCCAGGGGAGCCTTTACGCAGCCCCACATGTAACTGAACCCTCCGGGTTCCCTCTTTCTACGCAAGCCTAGATATAGCCCTAGCCGCTAAGGGAGAAGTCTGAAAAAGCGGGCCTCAGAAAACGCATTGCGGGTCCCTTTGGACCATCCAAATGTGCCCCCAAAGGAAGGCTTTGGGTACAACTGAACTCCCCAGAGGAGCCTTCACGCAGCCCCACATGCAACTGGACCCACCTTATTCGCTCTTTCACAGCAACCCTAAATATATCTCTAGAAGGCATCGGAGACGACTGAAAACTTGGGCCCCAGAAAACGCGTTACAAGCCCCATTCGCCCATCCAAAAGTGTCCCCAAAGGAAGGCTTTGGGTACTTCTGAACTCCCCAGGGGACCCTTTATGCAGCCCCATATGCAACTGGACCCTCTGTGTTCGCTCTTTCACAGCAACCCTAAATATATCCCTAGCAGGCATCGGAGACGACTGAAAAATCAGGCCCCAGAAAACACATTCCGAGCCCTTTTCGCCAATCCAAAAGTGCCCCCAGAGGAAGGCTTTTGGTACAAGTGAACTCCCCAGGGGAGCCTTTATGCAGCCCCACATGCAACTGGCCCCTCCGTATTCGCTCTTTCAGGCCAAGTGTAAATATATCCCTAGCCTGCATCGGAGACGATTGAAAAATCGGGCCAAAGAAAAGGCGTTACAAGACCCTTTCGCCCATAAAAAAGTGCCCCCAAACGAAGGCTTTGGGTACAACTGAACTCCCCAGGGGAGCCTTTACGCAGACCCACATGCAACTGGACAATCCTTATTCGCTCTTTCTACACAAGCCTAAATATAGCCCTAGCCCGCAAAGGGAGACGACTGAAAAATCGGGCCCCATAAAACGCTTTCCGAGCCCCTTTCACCCATCCAAAAGTGCCCCCAAACGAAGGCTTTGGGTATAACTGAACTCCCCAGGGGAGACTTTACGCAGACCCACATGCAACTGGACCCTCCGGGTTCACTCTTTCACAGGAAGCCTAAATATAGCCCTAGCCGCAATGGGAGAAGACTGAAAAAGCGGGCCTCAGAAAACGCATTGCGAGTCCCTTTCGCCCATCCAAAAGTGCCCCCAGAGGAAGGCTTTGGGTACAACTGAACTCCACAGGGGAGCCTTTATGCAGCCCCAAATGCAACTTGACCCTCCGGGTTCACTCTTTCACAGCAAGCCTAAATATAGCTCTAGCCCGCATCGGAGACCACTGAAAAAGCGGGCCTCAGAAAACGCATTGCGAGTCCCTTTGGACCATAAAAAAGTGCCCCCAAAGGAAGGCTTTGGGTACAACTGAACTCCCCAGGGGAGCCTTTATGCAGCCCCACATGCAACTGGTCCCTCCGGGTTTGCTGTTACCGAGCAAGCCTAAACATAGCCCTAGCCGGCATCGGAGACAACTTAAAAAGCTGGTCCCACAATACGCATTCCGTGCCCTTTTCGCCCATCCAAAAGTACCCCAAGGAAGGATTTGGGTACAGCTGAACTCCCCAGGGGAGCCTTTATGCAGCCCTGTATGCAACTGGACCCTCCTTATTCGCTCTTTCACAGCAACCCTAAATATATCTCTAGAAGGCATCGGAGACGACTGAAAACTTGGGCCCCAGAAAACGCGTTACAAGCCCCATTCGCCCATCCAAAAGTGTCCCCAAAGGAAGGCTTTGGGTACATCTGAACTCCCCAGGGGAGCCTTTATGCAGCTCCACATGCAACTGGACCCTCCTTATTCGGTCTTTCACGGCAAGCGTAAATATATCCCTAGCCTGCATCGGAGACGACTGAAAAATCGGGCCAAAGAAAAGGCGTTACAAGACCCTTTCGCCCATAAAAAAGTGCCCTCAAAGGAAGGCTTTGGGTACAACTGAACTCCCCAGGGGAGCCTTTACGCAGCCCCACATGCAACTGGACCCTCCGTATTCGCTCTTTCACCGCAACGCTAAATATAGCCCTAGCCCGCATCGGAGACAACTGAAAAATCGGGCCCCAGAAAACGTGTTCCGAGCCCCATTCGCCCATCCAAAAGTGCCCCCAAAGGAAGGCTTTGGGTACAACTGAACTCCCCAGGGGAGACTTTACGCAGACCCACATGCAACTGGACCCTCGGGGTTCACTCTTTCACAGGAAGCCTAAATATAGCCCTAGCCGCAAAGGGAGAAGACTGAAAAAGCGGGCCTCAGAAAACGCATTGCGAGTCCCTTTGGACCATCCAAAAGTACTCCCAGAGGAAGGGTTTGGGTACATCTGAACTCCCCAGGGGAGACTTTATGCAGGCCCACATGCAACTGGACCCTCCGGGTTCGCTTTTTCGGAGCAACCCGAAACAAAGCCCTAGCCTGTATGGCAGACAAATTCAAAAGAGGGCCCGAGAAAATTTGTTCAAACCCCTTTCGCTCATCAAAAAGTGCCCCCAAAGGAAGGCTTTGTGTACAACTGAACTCCCCAGGGGAGCCTTTATGCAGCCCCACATGCAACTGGACCCTCCGGGTTCACTCTTTCACCTCAAGCCTAAATATATCCCTCGGCGCAATGGGAGAAGACTGAAAAAGCGGGCCGCAGAAAACGCATTGCGAGTCCCTTTGGACCATCCAGAAGTGCCCCCAGAGGAAGGCTTTGGGTAGAACTGAACTCCCCAGGGGAGCCTTTACGCAGCCCAACATGCAACTGGACCCACCTTATTCGCTGTTTCACAGCAACCCTAAATATATCTCTAGAAGGCATCGGAGACGACTGAAAACTTGGGCCCCAGAAAACGCGTTAGAAGCCCATTTTGACCATCCAAAAGTGCCCCCAAAGGAAGGCTTTGGGTACAACTGAACTCCCCAGGGGAGCCTTTATGCAGCCCCACATGCAACTGGTCCCTCCGGGTTTGCTGTTACCGAGCAAGCCTAAACATAGCCCTAGCCGGCATCGCAGACAACTTAAAAAGCTGGTCCCACAATACGCATTCCGTGCCCTTTTCGCCCATCCAAAAGTACCCCAAGGAAGGATTTGGGTACAGCTGAACTCCCCAGGGGAGCCTTTATGCAGCCCTGTATGCAACTGGACCCTCCTTATTCGCTCTTTCACGCCAAGCGTAAATATAACCTTAACCTGCATCGGAGACGACTGAAAAATCGTGCCAAAGAAAAGGTGTTACAAGACCCTTTCGCCCCTAAGAAAGTGCCCCCAAAGGAAGGCTTTGGGTACAACTGAACTCCCCAGGCGAGCCTTTACGCAGCCCCACATGCAACTGGACCCTCCGGGTTCACTCTTTCACAGGAAGCCTAAATATAGCCCTAGCCGCAATGGGAGAAGACTGAAAAAGCGGGCCTCAGAAAATGCATTGCGAGTCCCTTTCGCCCATCCAAAAGTGCCCCCAAAGGAAGGCTTTGGGTACAAGTGAACTCCCCAGGGGAGCCTTTATGCAGCCCCAAATGCAACTTGACCCTCCGGGTTCACTCTTTCACAGCAAGCCTAAATATAGCTCTAGCCCGCATCGGAGACCACTGAAAAAGCGGGCCTCAGAAAACGCATTGCGAGTCCCTTTGGACCATCCAAATGTGCCCCCAAAGGAAGGCTTTGGGTACAACTGAACTCCCCAGGGGAGCCTTCACGCAGCCCCACATGCAACTGGACCCACCTTATTCGCTCTTTCACAGCAACCCTAAATATATCTCTAGAAGGCATCGGAGACGACTGAAAACTTGGGCCCCAGAAAACGCGTTACAAGCCCCATTCGCCCATCCAAAAGTGTCCCCAAAGGAAGGCTTTGGGTACATCTGAACTCCCCAGGGGAGCCTTTATGCAGCTCCACATGCAACTGGACCCTCCTTATTCGGTCTTTCACGCCAAGCGTAAATATATCCCTAGCCTTCATCGGAGACGACTGAAAAATCGGGCCAAAGAAAAGGCGTTACAAGACCCTTTCGCCCATAAAAAAGTGCCCCCAAAGGAAGGCTTTGGGTACAACTGAACTCCCCAGGGGAGCCTTTACGCAGCCCCACATGCAACTGGACCCTCCGGGTTCGCTCTTTCTACGCAAGCCTAAATACAGCCCTAGCCGGCATGGGAGACGACTGAAAAATCGGGCCCCAGAAAATGCATTGCGGGTCCCAATGGACCATCTAAAAGTGCCCTCAAAGGAAGGCTTTGGGTACAACTGAACTCCCCAGGGGAGACTTTATGCAGACCCACATGCAACTGAACCCTCCGGGTTCACTCTTTCTACGCAAGCCTATATATAGCCCTGGCCCGCATGGTAGACGACTGAAAAATCGGGCCCCAGAAAATGCATTGCGAGCCCCATTCGACCATCCAAAAATGCCCCCAAAGGAAGGCTTTGGGTACAACTGAACTCCCCAGGGGAGCCTTTACGCAGCCCCACATGCAACTGAACCCTCCGGGTTCACTCTTTCTACGGAAGCCTAGATATAGCCCTAGCCGCTAAGGGAGAAGTCTAAAAAAGCCGGCCTCAGAAAATGCATTGCGAGTCCCTTTGGACCATCCAGAAGTGCACACAAAGGAAGGCTTTGGTACATCTGAACTCCCCAGGGGAGCATTTATGAAGCCCCACATGTAACTGGACCCTCTGTATTCGCTCTTTCACAGCAAGCCTAAATATAGCCCTGTCCCGCATGGTAGACGACTGAAAAATCCGGCCCTAGAAAATGCATTGCGGGTCCCTTTGGACCATCCAAAAGTGCCCCCAAAGGAAGGCTTTGGGTACAAGTGAACTCCGAGGGGAGGCTTTACGTAGCCCCACATGAAACAGGACCCTCTGTGTTAGCTCATTCCGAGCAATCCTAAATATATCCCTAGCCCGCATCGGAGACCACTGAAAAAGCGGGCCTCAGAAAACGCATTGCGAGTCCCTTTGGACCATCCAAAAGTGCCCCCAAAGGAAGGCTTTGGGTACATCTGAACTCCCCAGGGGAGCCTTTATGCAGCCCCACATGCAAGTGGACCGCCTTATTTGCTCTTTCTCAGTAAGCCTAAATATATCCCTAGCAGGCATCGGAGACGACTGAAAAATCAGGCCCCAGAAAACACATTCCGAGCCCCATTCGCCCATCCAAAATTGCCCCCAAAGGAAGGCTTTGGGTACAACTGAACTCCCCAGGGGAGCCTTTACGTAGCCCCACATGAAACTGGACCCTCTGTGTTAGCTCATTCCGAGCTATCCTAAATATATCCCTAGCCCGCATCGGAGACCACTGAAAAAGCGGGCCTCAGAAAACGCATTGCGAGTCCCTTTGGACCATCTAAAAGTGCCCCCAAAGGAAGGCTTTGGGTACTTCTGAACTCCCCAGGGGACCCTTTATGCAGCCCCACATGCAAGTGGACCCTCTGTGTTCGCTCTTTCACAGCAACCCTAAATATATCCCTAGCAGGCATCGGAGACGAGTGAAAAATCAGGCCCCAGAAAACACATTCCGAGCCCTTTTCGCCAATCCAAAAGTGCCCCCAGAGGAATGCTTTGGGTACAAGTGAACTCCCCAGGGGAGCCTTTACGTAGCCCCACATGAAACTGGACCCTCTGTGTTACCTCATTCCGAGCAATCCTAAATATATCCCTAGCCCTCTTCGGAGACCACTGAAAAAGCAGGCCTCAGAAAACGCATTGCGAGTCCCATTTGCCCATCCAAAAGTACTCCCAGAGGAAGGCTTTGGGTACATCTGAACTCCCCAGGGGAGACTTTATGCAGGCCCACATGCAACTGGACCCTCCGGGTTCGCTTTTTCGGAGCAACCCGAAACAAAGCCCTAGCCTGTATGGCAGACAAATTCAAAAGAGGGCCCGAGAAAATTTGTTCAAACCCCTTTCGCTCATCAAAAAGTGCCCCCAAAGGAAGGCTTTGTGTACAACTGAACTCCCCAGGGGAGCCTTTATGCAGCCCCACATGCAACTGGACCCTCCGGGTTCACTCTTTCACCTCAAGCCTAAATATATCCCTCGGCGCAATGGGAGAAGACTGAAAAAGCGGGCCGCAGAAAACGCATTGCGAGTCCCTTTGGACCATCCAGAAGTGCCCCCAGAGGAAGGCTTTGGGTAGAACTGAACTCCCCAGGGGAGCCTTTACGCAGCCCAACATGCAACTGGACCCACCTTATTCGCTGTTTCACAGCAACCCTAAATATATCTCTAGAAGGCATCGGAGACGACTGAAAACTTGGGCCCCAGAAAACGCGTTAGAAGCCCCTTTTGACCATCCAAAAGTGCCCCCAAAGGAAGGCTTTGGGTACAACTGAACTCCCCAGGGGAGCCTTTATGCAGCCCCACATGCAACTGGTCCCTCCGGGTTTGCTGTTACCGAGCAAGCCTAAACATAGCCCTAGCCGGCATCGGAGACAACTTAAAAAGCTGGTCCCACAATACGCATTCCGTGCCCTTTTCGCCCATCCAAAAGTACCCCAAGGAAGGATTTGGGTACAGCTGAACTCCCCAGGGGAGCCTTTATGCAGCCCTGTATGCAACTGGACCCTCCTTATTCGCTCTTTCACGCCAAGCGTAAATATAACCTTAACCTGCATCGGAGACGACTGAAAAATCGTGCCAAAGAAAAGGTGTTACAAGACCCTTTCGCCCCTAAGAAAGTGCCCCCAAAGGAAGGCTTTGGGTACAACTGAACTCCCCAGGCGAGCCTTTACGCAGCCCCACATGCAACTGGACCCTCCGGGTTCACTCTTTCACAGGAAGCCTAAATATAGCCCTAGCCGCAATGGGAGAAGACTGAAAAAGCGGGCCTCAGAAAACGCATTGCGAGTCCCTTTCGCCCATCCAAAAGTGCCCCCAAAGGAAGGCTTTGGGTACAAGTGAACTCCCCAGGGGAGCCTTTATGCAGCCCCAAATGCAACTTGACCCTCCGGGTTCACTCTTTCACAGCAAGCCTAAATATAGCTCTAGCCCGCATCGGAGACCACTGAAAAAGCGGGCCTCAGAAAACGCATTGCGAGTCCCTTTGGACCATCCAAATGTGCCCCCAAAGGAAGGCTTTGGGTACAACTGAACTCCCCAGGGGAGCCTTCACGCAGCCCCACATGCAACTGGACCCACCTTATTCGCTCTTTCACAGCAACCCTAAATATATCTCTAGAAGGCATCGGAGACGACTGAAAACTTGGGCCCCAGAAAACGCGTTCCGAGCCCCATTCGCCCATCCAAAAGTGTCCCCAAAGGAAGGCTTTGGGTACATCTGAACTCCCCAGGGGAGCCTTTATGCAGCTCCACATGCAACTGGACCCTCCTTATTCGGTCTTTCACGCCAAGCGTAAATATATCCCTAGCCTTCATCGGAGACGACTGAAAAATCGGGCCAAAGAAAAGGCTTTACAAGACCCTTTCGCCCATAAAAAAGTGCCCCCAAAGGAAGGCTTTGGGTACAACTGAACTCCCCAGGGGAGCCTTTACGCAGCCCCACATGCAACTGGACCCTCCGGGTTCGCTCTTTCTACGCAAGCCTAAATACAGCCCTAGCCGGCATGGGAGACGACTGAAAAATCGGGCCCCAGAAAATGCATTGCGGGTCCCAATGGACCATCTAAAAGTGCCCTCAAAGGAAGGCTTTGGGTACAACTGAACTCCCCAGGGGAGACTTTATGCAGACCCACATGCAACTGGACCCTCCGGGTTCACTCTTTCTACGCAAGCCTATATATAGCCCTGGCCCGCATGGTAGACGACTGAAAAATCGGGCCCCAGAAAATGCATTGCGAGCCCCATTCGACCATCCAAAAATGCCCCCAAAGGAAGGCTTTGGGTACAACTGAACTCCCCAGGGGAGCCTTTACGCAGCCCCACATGCAACTGAACCCTCCGGGTTCACTCTTTCTACGGAAGCCTAGATATAGCCCTAGCCGCTAAGGGAGAAGTCTAAAAAAGCCGGCCTCAGAAAATGCATTGCGAGTCCCTTTGGACCATCCAGAAGTGCACACAAAGGAAGGCTTTGGTACATCTGAACTCCCCAGGGGAGCATTTATGAAGCCCCACATGTAACTGGACCCTCTGTATTCGCTCTTTCACAGCAAGCCTAAATATAGCCCTGTCCCGCATGGTAGACGACTGAAAAATCCGGCCCTAGAAAATGCATTGCGGGTCCCTTTGGACCATCCAAAAGTGCCCCCAAAGGAAGGCTTTGGGTACAAGTGAACTCCGAGGGGAGGCTTTACGTAGCCCCACATGAAACAGGACCCTCTGTGTTAGCTCATTCCGAGCAATCCTAAATATATCCCTAGCCCGCATCGGAGACCACTGAAAAAGCGGGCCTCAGAAAACGCATTGCGAGTCCCTTTGGACCATCCAAAAGTGCCCCCAAAGGAAGGCTTTGGATACTTCTGAACTCCCCAGGGGAGCCTTTATGCAGCCCCACATGCAAGTGGACCGCCTTATTTGCTCTTTCTCAGTAAGCCTAAATATATCCCTAGCAGGCATCGGAGACGACTGAAAAATCAGGCCCCAGAAAACACATTCCGAGCCCCATTCGCCCATCCAAAATTGCCCCCAAAGGAAGGCTTTGGGTACAACTGAACTCCCCAGGGGAGCCTTTACGTAGCCCCACATGAAACTGGACCCTCTGTGTTAGCTCATTCCGAGCTATCCTAAATATATCCCTAGCCCGCATCGGAGACCACTGAAAAAGCGGGCCTCAGAAAACGCATTGCGAGTCCCTTTGGACCATCTAAAAGTGCCCCCAAAGGAAGGCTTTGGGTACTTCTGAACTCCCCAGGGGACCCTTTATGCAGCCCCACATGCAAGTGGACCCTCCTTATTTGCTCTTTCTCAGTAAGCCTAAATATATCCCTAGCAGGCATCGGAGACGACTGAAAAATCAGGCCCCAGAAAACACATTCCGAGCCTTTTTCGCCAATCCAAAAGTGCCCCCAGAGGAAGGCTTTTGGTACAAGTGAACTCCCCAGGGGAGCCTTTATGCAGCCCCACATGCAACTGGCCCCTCCGTATTCGCTCTTTCACGCCAAGCATAAATATATCCCTAGCCTGCATCAGAGACGATTGAAAAATCAGGCCAAAGAAAAGGCGTTACAAGACCCTTTCGCCCATAAAAAAGTGCCCCCAAAGGAAGGCTTTGGGTACAACTGAACTCCCCAGGGGAGCCTTTATGCGGCCCATATGCAACTGGACCCTCCGGGTTCACTCTTTCTACGCAAGCCTAAATACAGCCCTAGCCCGCAAAGGGAGACGACTGAAAAATCGGGCCCCAGAAAATGCATTGCGGGTCCCTTTTACCATCCAGAAGTGCACTCAAAGGAAGGCTTTGGGTACATCTGAACTCCTCAGGGGAGCCTTTATGCAGCCCCACATGTAACTGGACCCTCTGTATTCGCTCTTTCACCACAACCCTAAATATAGCCCTGGCCCGCATGGTAGACGACTGAAAAATCGGGCCCCAGAAAACGCGTTCCGAGCCCCATTCGCCCAACCAAAAGTTCCCCCAAAGGAAGGCTTTGGGTACAACTGAACTCCGCCGGGGAGCCTTTACACAGCCCCACATGCAACTGAACCCTCCGGGTTCACTCTTTCTACGCAAGCCTAGATATAGCCCTAGCCGCTAAGGGAGAAGTCTGAAAAAGCGGGCCTCAGAAAATGCATTCCGAGTCCCTTTGGACCATCCAAAAGTGCCCCCAAAGGAAGGCTTTGGGTACAAGTGAACTCCCCAGGGGAGCCTTTACGTAGCCCCACATGAAACTGGACCCTCTGTGTTACCTCATTCCGAGCAATCCTAAATATATCCCTAGCCCTCTTCGGAGACCACTGAAAAAGCAGGCCTCAGAAAACGCATTGCGAGTCCCGTTGGACCATCTAAAAGTGCCCCCAAAAAAAGGCTTTGGGTACAAGTGAACTCCCCAGGGGACCCTTTATGCAGCTCCACATGCAACTGGACCCTCCGTATTCGCTCTTTCACGTCAAGCGTAAATATATCCCTAGCCTGCATCGGAGACGATTGAAAAATCGGGCCAAAGAAAAGGCGTTACAAGACCCTTTCGCCCATAAAAAAGTGCCCCCAAAGGAAGGCTTTGGGTACAACTGAACTCCCCAGGGGAGACTTTACGCAGACCCACATGCAACTGGACCTTCCAGGTTCATTCTTTCTACGCAAGCCTAAATACAGCCCTAGCCGGCATGGGAGACGACTGAAAAATCGGGCCCCAGAAAATGCATTGCGGGTCCCTTTGGACCATCCAAAAGTGCCCTCAAAGGAAGGTTTTGGGTACAACTGAACTCCCCAGGGGAACCACATGCAGACCCACATGCAACTGGACCCTCTGGGTTCACTCTTTCTATGCAATCCTAAATATAGCCCTAACCGCAAAGGGAGAAGACTGAAAAAGCAGGCCTCATAAAACACATTGCGAGCCCCTTTCGCCCATCCAAAAGTGCCCCCAAAGGAAGGCTTTGGGTACATCTGAACTCCCCAGGGGAGACCTTATGCGGCCCATATGCAACTGGACCCTCCGGGTTCACTCTTTCTACGCAATCCTAAATACAGCCCTAGCCCGCAAAGGTAGACGACTGAAAAATCGGGCCCCAGAAAATGCATTGCGGGTCCCTTTGGACCATCCAGAAGTGCACTCAAAGGAAGGCTTTGGGTACATCTGAACTCCCCAGGGGAGCCTTTATGCAGCCCCACATGTAACTGGACCCTCTGTATTCGATCTATCACCGCAACCCTAAATATAGCCCTGGCCCGCATGGTAGACGACTGAAAAATCGGGCCCCAGAAAACGCATTCCGAGCCCCATTCGCCCATCCAAAAGTTCCCCCAAAGGAAGGCTTTGGGTACAACTGAACTCTCCAGGGGAGCCTTTACGCAGCCCCACATGCAACTGAACCCTCCGGGTTCACTCTTTCTACGCAAGCCTAGATATAGCCCTAGCCGCTAAGGGAGAAGACTGAAAAAGCGGGCCTCAGAAAATGCATTGCGAGTCCCTTTGGACCATCCAAAAGTGCCCCCAAAGGAAGGCTTTGGGTACATCTGAACTCCCCAGGGGAGCCTTTATGCAGCCCCACATGCAACTGGAGCCTTCAGGTTCACTCTTTCTACGCAAGCCTAAATACAGCCCTAGCCCGCATGGGAGACGACTGAAAAATCGGGCCCCAGAAAATGCATTGCGGGTCCCTTTGGACCATCCAAAAGTGCCCGCAAAGGAAGGCTTTGGGTACAAGTGACCTCCCCAGGGGAGCCTTTAGTAGCCCCACATGAAACTGGACCCTCTGTGTTAGCTCATTCCGAGCAATCCTAAATATATCCCTAGCCCGCATCGGAGACCACTGAAAAAGCGGGCCTCAGAAAAAGCATTGCGAGTCCCTTTGGACCATCTAAAAGTGTCCCCAAAGGAAGGCTTTGGGTACTTCTGAACTCCCCAGGGGACCCTTTATGCAGCCCCATATGCAACTGGACCCTCTGTGTTCGCTCTTTCACAGCAACCCTAAATATATCCCTAGCAGGCATCGGAGACGAGTGAAAAATCAGGCCCCAGAAAACACATTCCGAGCCCTTTTCGCCAATCCAAAAGTGCCCCCAGAGGAATGCTTTGGGTACAAGTGAACTCCCCAGGGGAGTCTTTACGCAGCCCCACATGCAAATGGCCCCTCCGTATTCGCTCTTCCACGCCAAGCGTAAATATATCCCTAGCCTGCATCGGAGACGACTGAAAAATCGGGCCAAAGAAAAGGCGTTACAAGACCCTTTCGCCCATAAAAAAGTGCCCCCAAAGGAAGGCTTTGGGTACAACTGAACTCCCCAGGGGAGACTTTACGCAGAACCACATGCAACTGGATCCTCCGGGTTCGCTCTTTCTACGCAAGCCTAAATATAGCCCTAGCCCGCAAACGGAGACGACTGAAAAATCGGGCCCCAGAAAAAGATTTCCGAGCCCTTTTCGCCCATCCAAAAGTGCCCCCAAAGGAAGGCTTTCGGTAAAACTGAACTCCCCAGGGGAGACTTTACACAGACCCACATGCAACTGGACCCTCCGCGTTCACTCTTTCTACGCAAGCCTAAATATAGCCCTAGCCCGCAAAGGGAGACGACGGAAAACTTGGGTCCCAGAAAACGCGTTAGAAGCCCCTTTTGACCATCCAAAAGTGCCCCCAAAGGAAGGCTTTGGGTACATCTGAACTCCCCAGTGGAGCCTTTATGCAGCCCCACATGTAACTGGACCCTCTGTATTCGATCTATCACCGCAACCCTAAATATAGCCCTGGCCCGCATGGTAGACGACTGAAAAATCGGGCCCCAGAAAACGCATTCCGAGCACCTTTCGCCCATCCAAAAGTTCCCCCAAAGGAAGGCTTTGGGTACAACTGAACTCCGCAGGGGAGCCTTTACGCAGCTCCACATGCAACTGAACCCTCCGGGTTCACTCTTTCTACGCAAGCCTAAATACAGCCCTAGCCCGCATGGGAGACGACTGAAAAATCGGGCCCCAGAAAATGCATTGCGGGTCCCTTTGGACCATCCAAAAGTGCCCCCAAAGGAAGGCTTTGGGTACAAGTGAACTCCCCAGGGGAGCCTTTACGTAGCCCCACATGAAACTGGACCCTCTGTGTTAGCTCATTCCGAGCAATCCTAAATATTTCCCTAGCCCTCTTCGGAGACCACTGAAAAAGCAGGCCTCAGAAAACGCATTGCGAGTCCCGTTGGACTATCTAAAAGTGCCCCCAAAAAAAGGCTTTGGGTACAAGTGAACTCCCCAGGGGAGCCTTTATGCAGCCCCACATACAACTGGACCCTCCGTATTCGCTCTTTCACGCCAAGCGTAAATATATCCCTAGCCTGCATCAGAGACGATTGAAAAATCGGGCCAGAGAAAAGGCGTTTCAAGACACTTTCGCCCATAAAAAAGTGCCCCCAAAGGAAGGCTTTGGGTACAACTGAACTCCCCAGGGGAGACTTTAGGCAGACCCACATGCAACTGAACCCTCCGGGTTCACTCTTTCTATGCAAGCCTAAATATAGCCCTAGCCGCAAAGGGAGAAGACTGAAAAAGCGGGCCTCAGAAAACGCATTGCGGGTCCCTTTGGATCATCAAAAAGTGCCCTCAAAGGAAGGTTTTGGGTACAACTGAACTCCCCAGGGGAGCCAATTTGCAGCCCCACATGCAACTGGACCCTCCGTGTTCGCTCTTTCACAGCAAGCCTAAATATAGTCCCAGAAGGCATCGGAGATGACTGAAAAATCGGGCCCCAGAAAACGCGTTACAAGCCCCATTCGCCCATTCAAAAGTGCCCCCAAAGGAAGGCGTTGGGTACAACTGAACTCCCCAGGGGAGACTTTACGCAGACCCACAGGCAACTGGACCCTCCGGGTTCACTCTTTCTACGCAAGCCTAAATATAACCCAGCCGCAAAGGGAGAAGACTGAAAAAGCAGGCATCAGAAAACGCATTTCGAGTCCCTTTGGACCCTCCAAAAGTGCCACCAAAGGAAGGCTTTGGGTACAACTGAACTCCCCAGGGGAGCCTTAACGCAGCCCCACATGCAACTGGACCCTCCGTGCTCGCTCTTTCCGAGCAACCCTATAGATAACCCTAGCCAGCATGGCAGAAGACAAAATTCGGGCCCCAGAAAACACGTTACAAGACCCTTTCGCCCATCCAAAAGTGCCCCCAAAGGAAGGCGTTGGGTACAAGTGAACTCCCCAGGGGAGCCTTTATGCAGCCCCACATGCAACTGGACCCTCCGGCTTCACTCTTTCTACGCAAGCCTATATATAGCCCTAGACGGCATTGGAGACGACTAAAAACTCGGGACCCAGAAAACGCATTCCGAGCCCCTTTTGCCCATCCAAAAGTGCCCCCAGAGGAAAGCTTTGAGTACAAGTGAACTCCCCAGGGGAGCCTTTACGCAGTCCCACATGCAACTGGACCCTCCGAGTCGCTCTTTCACAGCAACCCTAAATATATCCCTAGCCGCAAAGGGAGAAGACTGAAAAATCGGGCAAAAGAAAACGCGTTACAAGCCCCTTTCGCCCATCCAAAAGTACCCCCAAAGGAAGGCTTTGGGTACAAGTGAACTCCCCAGGGGAGCCTTTACGCAGCCCCACATGCAACTGGACCCTCCTTATTCGCTCTTTCACAGCAAGCCTACATATATCCCTAGCCGGCATCGGAGACTGAAAAATCGGGCAAAAGAAAACGCGTTACAAGCCCCTATCGCCCATCCAAAAGTACCCGCAAAGGAAGGCATTGGGTACAAGTGAACTCCCCAGGGGAGCCATTTTGCAGAACCACATGTAACTGGACCCTCCGGGTTCACTCTTTCCACGCAAGCCTAAATATAGCCCTAGCCGCAAAGGGAGAAGACTGAAAAAGCGGGCCTCAGAAAACGCATTGCGAGTCCCTTTCGCCCTTCCAAAGGTGCCACCAGAGGAAGGCTTTGGGTACAAGTGAACTCCCCAGGGGAGCCATTTTGCAGAACCACATGCAACTGGACCCTCCGGGTTCACTCTTTCCACGCAAGCCTAAATATAGCCCTAGCCGCAAAGGGAGAAGACTGAAAAAGCGGGCCTCAGAAAACGCATTGCGAGTCCCTTTCGCCCTTCCAAAGGTGCCACCAGAGGAAGGCTTTGGGTACAAGTGAACTCCCCAGGGGACTCTTTATTCAGCCCCACATGCAACTGGACCCTCCCGGTTCGGTCTTTCGGAGCAAACCTAAACATAGCCCAGGCCAGCATGGGAGACGACTGAAAAATCGGGCCCCAGAAAACTTTTTCCGAGGCCCTTTTGCCCATCCAAAAGTGCCCCCAACGGAAGGCGTTGGGTACAACTGAACTCCCCAGGGGAGCCTTCATGGAGCCCTACATGCAACTGGACCCTCCTTGCTCTCTCTTTCCGAGCAACCCTATAGATAACCCTAGCCAGCATGGCAGAAGACTGAAAATTCGGGCCCCAGAAAACGCGTTACAAGACCCTTTCGCCCATCCAAAAGTGCCCCCAAAGGAAGGCTTTGGGTACAACTGAACTCCCCAGGGGAGCCTTTATGCAGCCCCACATGCAACTGGACCCTCCGGCTTCACTCTTTCTACGCAAGCCTATATATAGCCCTAGCCTTCATCGGAGAAGACTGAAAAAGCGGGCCCCAGAAAACCAATTGCGAGTCCCTTTGGACCATCCAACAGTGCCCCCAAAGGAAGGCTTTGGGTACAAGTGAACTCCCCAGGGGAGCCTTTACGCAGTCCCATATGCAACTGGACCCTCCGAGTTCGCTCTTTCCGAGCAACCCTAAATATATCCCTAGCTGCAAAGGGAGAAGACTGAAAAATCGGGCAAAAGAAAACGTGTTACAAGCCCCTTTCGCCCATCCAAAAGTGCCCCCAAAGGAAGGCTTTGGGTACAACTGAACTCCCCAGGGGAGACTTTAGGCAGACCCACATGCAACTGAACCCTCCGGGTTCACTCTTTCTATGCAAGCCTAAATATAGCCCTAGCCGCAAAGGGAGAAGACTGAAAAAGCGGGCCTCAGAAAACGCATTGCGGGTCCCTTTGGATCATCAAAAAGTGCCCTCAAAGGAAGGTTTTGGGTACAACTGAACTCCCCAGGGGAGCCAATTTGCAGCCCCACATGCAACTGGACCCTCCGTGTTCGCTCTTTCACAGCAAGCCTAAATATAGTCCCAGAAGGCATCGGAGATGACTGAAAAATCGGGCCCCAGAAAACGCGTTACAAGCCCCATTCGCCCATTCAAAAGTGCCCCCAAAGGAAGGCGTTGGGTACAACTGAACTCCCCAGGGGAGACTTTACGCAGACCCACAGGCAACTGGACCCTCCGGGTTCACTCTTTCTACGCAAGCCTAAATATAACCCAGCCGCAAAGGGAGAAGACTGAAAAAGCAGGCATCAGAAAACGCATTTCGAGTCCCTTTGGACCCTCCAAAAGTGCCACCAAAGGAAGGCTTTGGGTACAACTGAACTCCCCAGGGGAGCCTTAACGCAGCCCCACATGCAACTGGACCCTCCGTGCTCGCTCTTTCCGAGCAACCCTATAGATAACCCTAGCCAGCATGGCAGAAGACAAAATTCGGGCCCCAGAAAACACGTTACAAGACCCTTTCGCCCATCCAAAAGTGCCCCCAAAGGAAGGCGTTGGGTACAAGTGAACTCCCCAGGGGAGCCTTTATGCAGCCCCACATGCAACTGGACCCTCCGGCTTCACTCTTTCTACGCAAGCCTATATATAGCCCTAGACGGCATTGGAGACGACTAAAAACTCGGGACCCAGAAAACGCATTCCGAGCCCCTTTTGCCCATCCAAAAGTGCCCCCAGAGGAAAGCTTTGAGTACAAGTGAACTCCCCAGGGGAGCCTTTACGCAGTCCCACATGCAACTGGACCCTCCGAGTCGCTCTTTCACAGCAACCCTAAATATATCCCTAGCCGCAAAGGGAGAAGACTGAAAAATCGGGCAAAAGAAAACGCGTTACAAGCCCCTTTCGCCCATCCAAAAGTACCCCCAAAGGAAGGCTTTGGGTACAAGTGAACTCCCCAGGGGAGCCTTTACGCAGCCCCACATGCAACTGGACCCTCCTTATTCGCTCTTTCACAGCAAGCCTACATATATCCCTAGCCGGCATCGGAGACTGAAAAATCGGGCAAAAGAAAACGCGTTACAAGCCCCTATCGCCCATCCAAAAGTACCCGCAAAGGAAGGCATTGGGTACAAGTGAACTCCCCAGGGGAGCCATTTTGCAGAACCACATGTAACTGGACCCTCCGGGTTCACTCTTTCCACGCAAGCCTAAATATAGCCCTAGCCGCAAAGGGAGAAGACTGAAAAAGCGGGCCTCAGAAAACGCATTGCGAGTCCCTTTCGCCCTTCCAAAGGTGCCACCAGAGGAAGGCTTTGGGTACAAGTGAACTCCCCAGGGGAGCCATTTTGCAGAACCACATGCAACTGGACCCTCCGGGTTCACTCTTTCCACGCAAGCCTAAATATAGCCCTAGCCGCAAAGGGAGAAGACTGAAAAAGCGGGCCTCAGAAAACGCATTGCGAGTCCCTTTCGCCCTTCCAAAGGTGCCACCAGAGGAAGGCTTTGGGTACAAGTGAACTCCCCAGGGGACTCTTTATTCAGCCCCACATGCAACTGGACCCTCCCGGTTCGGTCTTTCGGAGCAAACCTAAACATAGCCCAGGCCAGCATGGGAGACGACTGAAAAATCGGGCCCCAGAAAACTTTTTCCGAGGCCCTTTTGCCCATCCAAAAGTGCCCCCAACGGAAGGCTTTGGGTACAACTGAACTCCCCAGGGGAGCCTTTATGCAGCCCCACATGCATTTGGACCCTCTGGGATCGCTGTTTCCGAGCAACACTAAACATAGCCCAGGCCAGCATGGGGACTACTGAAAAATCGGGCCCCAGAAATCTTTTTCCGAGGCCCTTTTGCCCATCCAAAAGTGCCCCCAACGGAAGGCGTTGGGTACAACTGAACTCCCCAGGGGAGCCTTTATGCAGCCCCACATGCAACTGGACCCTCCGGCTTCACTCTTTCTACGCAAGCCTATATATAGCCCTAGACGGCATTGGAGACGACTGAAGACTCGGGACCCAGAAAATGCATTTTGCGCCCCTTTCGCCCATCCAAAAGTGCCTCCAAAGGAAGGCTTTGGGTACAAGTGAACTCCCCAGGGGAGAGTTTACGCAGTCCCACATGCAGCTGGACCCTCCGTGTTCGCTCTTTCCGAGCAACCCTAAATATAGCCCTAGCCCGCATCGGAGACAACTGAAAAATCGGGCCAAAGACAAAGCGTTACAAGCCCCTTTGCCCATACAAAAGTGTCCCCAAAGGAAGGCGTTGGGTACAACTGAACTCCCCAGGGGAGCCTTTATGCAGCCCCACATGCAACTGGACCCTCCGTGCTCGCTCTTTCCGAGCAACCTTATAGATAACCCTAGACGGCATTGGAGACGACTAAAAACTCGGGACCCAGAAAACGCATTCCGAGCCCCTTTTGCCCATCCAAAAGTGCCCCCAGAGGAAGGCTTTGGGTACAAGTGAACTCCCCAGGGGAGCCTTTACGCAGTCCCACATGCAACTGGACCCTCCGAGTTCGCTCTTTCACAGCAACCCTAAATATATCCCTAGCCGCAAAGGGAGAAGACTGAAAAATCGGGCAAAAGAAAACGCGTTACAAGCCCCTTTCGCCCATCCAAAAGTGCCCCCAAAGGAAGGCTTTGGGTACAAGTGAACTCCCCAGGGGAGCCTTTACGCAGCCCCACATGCAACTGGACCCTCCTTATTCGCTCTTTCACAGCAAGCCTACATATATCCCTAGCCGGCATCGGAGACTGAAAAATCGGGCCCCAGAAAACGCGTTACAAGCCCCTTTTGCCCATCCAAAAGTACCCCCAAAGGAAGGCATTGGGTACAAGTGAACTCCCCAGGGGAGCCATTTTGCAGAACCACATGCAACTGGACCCTCCGGGTTCACTCTTTCCACGCAAGCCTAAATATAGCCCTAGCCGCAAAGGGAGACGACTGAAAAATCGGGCCCCTGAAAATGCGTTCCGAGCCCCATTCGCCCATCCAAAAGTGCCCCCAAAGGAAGGCTTTGGGTACAACTGAACTCCCCAGGGGAGCCTTTATGCAGCCCCACATGCATTTGGACCCTCTGGGTTCGCTGTTTCCGAGCAACACTAAACATAGCCCAGGCCAGCATTGGAGACGACTGAAAAATCGGGCCCCAGAAAACTTTTTCCGAGGCCCTTTTGCCCATCCAAAAGTGCCCCCAACGGAAGGCGTTGGGTACAACTGAACTCCCCAGGGGAGCCTTCATGGAGCCCTACATGCAACTGGACCCTCCATGCTCTCTCTTTCCGAGCAACCCTATAGATAACCCCAGACATCATGGCAGAAGACTGAAAATTCGGGCCCCAGAAAACGCGTTACAAGACCCTTTCGCCCATCCAAAAGTGCCCCCAAAGGAAGGCTTTGGGTACAACTGAACTCCCCAGGGGAGCCTTTATGCAGCCCCACATGCAACTGGACCCTCCGGCTTCACTCTTTCTACGCAAGCCTATATATAGCCCTAGCCGCAAAGGGAGAAGACTGAAAAAGCGGGCCCCAGAAAACCAATTGCGAGTCCCTTTGGACCATCCAACAGTGCCCCCAAAGGAAGGCTTTGGGTACAACTGAACTCCCCTGGGGAGCCTTTACGCAGCTCCACATGCAACTGGACCCTCTGTGTTCTCTCTTTCTGAGCAACCCGAAACATAGCCCTACCAGGCATGGTAGAGGAATTCAAAGTATGGCCCGAGAAAATGCGTTCAAAGCCCCTTTCGCCCATCCAAAACTGCCCCCTTAGAATGGCTTTGGGTACAACTGAACTCCCCTGGGGAACCTTCACGCAGCCCCACATGCCACTGGACCCTCCTTATTTGCTCTTTCACAGCAAGCCTAAAGCCGTCGGATGACAGCCTCATGCTTCGCGGCAAGTCTGGCTTCCACGCCGCTCGTGGCCGGACAACCGAGTCATGGGATCGTTGTCCCCAGTCCGCCCGAGACGGGACCCGGACCCCGGTGCGGCTAGCACACATGTCGCGCAGGACCGGAGCCCAGGGGCTCGGGAAGCCGGACCGACGCAGCCCGTAGAGGGACATACGTTTCCTGCGATCGAAATAGCGGAGCCGACAGAGGTCCGACCGGGACCTAGTGCGGCTAGCACACACATCGCCCAGGACCGGAGCGTGGCTGTTCGGGAAGGACGGCCGCCGCTCCGGACAGCACAGAAGCTTTCGTCTCGGGGACAGCCAGCCCCCGAGCCCGCGGATTACAGCCTCCTGTTTCACGACACGGCTGCTACGCATGCAGCTCGTGGCCGGACCACTGTGTCGTGGGATCTCCTTCCCCGAGCCGCCCAAGACAGAACCCGGACCCCCGTGAGCTAGCACTCACGTCGCCCAGGACCGGAGCCCAGGGTCCACATCCGGACGCCTGCCGCTCTGGAGTGTCAGAATCCCCGGTCCCCGGCACTGCGTAACTCCGAGCCGGTGAACGACAGCCTCCACTTGTCGACACGGCTGGCAGCCACAGCGCTTGTGGCCGGACAACCGTGTCGTAGGATCTCCTTCCCCGAGGCGCCCGAAATGGGATCCAGACCCCGGTGCGGCGAGCAAACACGACACCCAGGATGGAGCCAAAGGGCTCGGGAAGCCAGACCCACGCTGCCCGTGGAGGGACACTCGTGTCCTGTGATCGAAATAGCGGAGCCGACCGAGGTCCCACCCGGACCCCAGTGTGGCTAGCACACACGTCACCCAGGATAGGAGCGTGGCTGTTCGGGACGGACGGCTGCCGCTCCAGACAGGACAGAACCCCATGTCCCCGCGACTGCCAGCCCACGAGCCGGCGGACGACAGCCTCACGCTTCGCGGCAAGTCTGGCTCCCACGCCGCTCGTGGCCGGACAACCGTGTCATGGGGTCGTTGTCCCCAGTCCACCCGAAACGGGATTCTTACCCTTGCGCGGCTAGCATACACGCCTCCCAGGACCGGAGTCCTGGCGTTCGGGAAGGACAGCCGCCGCTCCGGGACGGACAGTTCCCGAGCGAACGGAACACAGCCTCCTGCTTCGCGGCAAGGCTGGCACCCACACCGCTTGTGGCCGGTCACCCGTGTCTTGCGATCACTTTCGTCGAGCCGCCCAAGGCGGGACCCGGACCCCGGCGCGGCTAGCACACACGTCACCCAGGACCGGAGCCCGGGGTCCACATCCGGACGCCTGCCGCTCTGGACTGTCTGAATCCCCGGTCCCCGGGACGGCGTAACTCCGAGCCGGTGAACGACAGCCTGACGCTTCGCGGCAAGTCTGGCTCCCATGCCGCTCGTGGCCGGACAACCGTGTCTTGGGATCGTTGTCCCCAGTCCGCCCGAGACGGGACCCGGACCCCGGTGCGGCTAGCACACACGTCGCGCAGGACCTGATTCAAGGGGCTCAGGACGGTCGGCTCCCGCGCCTCCGAACGAATATAACCAGGAGCGTGGGATGGTCGTTCGCCGATCCGCACCGGATAGAACGGGATCGGCGAGTCCCAATAGCAGCGGACACCAGCCTCCCGCTTCACGGCACGGCCGGCCAATGTGCCGATCGAGGCCGGACACCCGGGACACGGGACAGTCTACCGGCATGCCGCCCGACACAGTCCACAGATTTCGGAACAGCCGGTCCCCGAACGTCTCGACAGCAACAACCTCGTTCAACGCACGGCACGCACCGCGCCGTATGTGGCCAGATACCTGTGCCATTGGATAGCCGTCTCCGAGACACCCGAGGTCGGCTCTGGACCCCGGTGCGGCTAGCACTATTGTCTCCCAAGACCGGAACCAAGGGGCTCAGGACGGTCTGCTTCCTCGCCTCCGGACGGAGGCACCCGGGAGCTCGGGACGGCAAGCCTCCCATCCGCATGGGACTGAACCCCGGCACCGAGACGGCCAGTACATTAACCCTTCCCGTTCCTATTCCCGTTCCCGTTACCCTTCTCCTTCCCCTTCCCCTTTCCATTCCCCTTCCTCTTCCCCTTCCTCTAACCCTTTAACACTTACCCTAACTCTAACCCTTACTCTTATCCAAAACTTAACCCTTAACCTTACACTAAAAAAAAGTTACATTAACCCTAAAACTTACCCTTACACTAAAACTAATTCTCTAACCCTATCCCTAAACCTAACCCTAATACTCTCACCCTAACCTAAACCTAACCAGAACCCGAAACATTAACCTAACCCACTCACCATATCCTTAAATGAACGCGTTTTCTGGGGCCCAATTTTTCAGCCTGTGTGAAGGTCCCCTGGGGAGTTCAGTTGTACCAAAAGCCTTCCTTTGGGGCACTTTTGATGGGTGAAAGGGGCTTTGAACTCCATTTCTCGGGCCCTCTTTTGAATTCCTCTCCGAATCCGGGGAAGGATATTATTGGGGTTGCTCAGAAAGAGCGAAGACAGAGGGTCCAGAGGCATATGGGACTGCGTGAAGGCTCCCCTGGGGAGTTCAGTTGTACCCAAAGCCTTCCTTTGGGGGCACTATTGGATGGGCGAAAGGATCTTTGAACGCATTTTCTCGGACCATATTTTCAATTCCTCTCCCATGCCGGGTAGGGCTATGTTTCGTATTGCTCAGAAAGAGTGAACCCGGAGGGTCCAGTGGCATGTGGGTCTGCGTGAAGGCTCCCCTGGGGAGTGCAGCTGTCCACAAAGCCTTTCTTTGGGGCACTTTTGGTTGGGCATAAGGGACATTGTACGCATTTTATGGGGCCCTCTTTTGAATTCCTCTACCATGCTTGGTACGGCTATGTTTGGGTCGCTCAGAAAGAGCGACGACAGAGGGTCCCGTTGCATGTGTGACTGCGCGAAGGCTCCTCTGGGGAGTTTAGTTGTACACAAAGCCTTCCTTTAGGGACACTTTTGGATGGGCAAAAGGGAATTAGTACGCATTTCCTGGGGCCCCCTTTTGAATTCGTCTCCCATGCCAGGTAGGGCTATGTTTCGTGTTGCTCAGAAAGAGCAAACACAGAGGGTCCAGTTGCATGTGGGGCTGTGTGAAGGCTCCCCTGGGGAGTTTAGTTGTACCTAAAGCCTTTCTAAGGGAGCACTTTTGGATGGGCTAAAGGGGCTTTGAACGCATTTTCTCGGGCCATATTTTGAATTCCTCTACCATGCCGGGTAGGGATATGTTTCGGGTAGCTCAGAAAGAGGAAAAAGAAAGGGTCCAGTTTCATGTGGGGCTGCTTGAAGGCTCCCCAGGGGAGTTTAGTTGTACCCAAAGCCTTCCTCTGGGGGCACTCTTGGATGGTCCAAAGCGGCTCAGAAAGCGTTTTCTGGGGCCCGATTTTTCAGTCATTTCCAATGCAAGCTAGAACTACGTTTAGGCTTGCTCAGAAAGCATGAATACGGAGGGTCCAGTTGCATGTGGGGCTGCGTAAAAGCTCTCCTGGAGAGTTGTTCTTCACATAAGATGGGCTTTGGGTACGACGGAACTCCCCCGCGGGAGCCTTTATGCAGCCCCACATGGAACTGGACCCTCCGTGTTCGCTGTATCCGAGCAACCCTAAATATAACCCTAGCCAGCATGTCAGAAGACTGAAAAATCGGGCCCCAGAAAAGGCGTTACAAACCCCTTTCGCCCATCCAAAAGTGCCCCCAGAGGAAGGCTTTGGGTATAACTGAACTCCCCAGGGGAGCCATTTTGCAGCCCCACGTGCAACTGGACCCTCCTTATTCGCTCTTTCACAGCAACCCTAAATATAGCCCTTGACGGCATCGGAGATGACTGAAAAATCGGGCCAAAGAACTGTGTTAAAAGACCCTTTCGGCCATCCAAAAGTGCCCCCAAAGGAAGGCTTTGGGTACAACTGAACTCCCCAGGGGAGCCATTTTGCAGCCCCACATGCAACTGGATCCTCCGGGTTCACTCTTTCTACGCAAGCCTAAATATAGCCCTAGCCGCAAAGGGAGAAGACTGAAAAAGCGGGCCTCAGAAAACGCATTGAGAGTCCCATTCGCCCATCCAAAAGCGCCCCCAGAGGTAGGCTTTGGGTACAACTGAACTCCCCAGGGGAGCCTTTATGCAGCCCCACGTGCAACTGGACCCTCCCGGTTCGCTCTTTCGGAGTAAACCTAAACATAGTCCAGGGCGGCATGTGAGAAGACTGAAAACTCGGGCCCCAGAAAACGCTTTCCGAGCCCCTTTCGCCCATCCAAAAGTGCCCCCAAAGGAAGGCTTTGGGTACAAGTGAACTCCCCAGGGGAGCCTTTATGCAGCCCCACATGCAACTAGACCCTCCGTGTTCACTCTTTCACAGCAAGCCTAAATATAGCCCTAGCCGGCATCGGAGATGACTAAAAAATCGGGCCAATGAAAACGCATTTCGAGCCCCTTTCGCCCATCCAAAAGTGCCCCCAAAGGAAGGCTTTGGGTACAACTGAACTCCCCAGGGGAGCCTTTTTGCAGCCCCACATGCAACTGGACCCTCCATGTTCGCTCTTTCACAGCAAGCCTAAATATAGCCCTTGACGGCATCGGAGATGACTGAAAAATCGGGCACCAGAAAAAGTTTTCCGAGCCCCTTCCGCCCATCCAAAAGTTCCCCCCAGAGGAAGGCTTTGGGTACAAGTGAACTCCCCAGGGGAGCCTTTACGCAGCCCCACATGCAACTGGACCCTCCTTATTCGCTCTTTCACAGCAAGCCTACATATATCCCTTGCCGGCATCGGAGACTGAAAAATCGGGCCCCAGAAAACGTGTTACAAGCCCCTTTTGCCCATCCAAAAGTACCCGCAAAGGAAGGCATTGGGTACAAGTGAACTCCCCAGGGGAGCCATTTTGCAGAACCACATGCAACTGGACCCTCCGGGTTCACTCTTTCCACGCAAGCCTAAATATAGCCCTAGCCCGCAAAGGGAGACGACTGAAAAATCGGGCCTTAGAAAACGCATTGCGAGTCCCTTTCGCCCTTCCAAAGGTGCCACCAGAGGAAGGCTTTGGGTACAAGTGAACTCCCCAGGGGAGCCATTTTGCAGAACCACATGCAACTGGACCCTCCGGGTTCACTCTTTCCACGCAAGCCTAAATATAGCCCTAGCCGCAAAGGGAGACGACTGAAAAATCGGGCCCCTGAAAATGCGTTCCGAGCCCCATTCGCCCATCCAAAAGTGCCCCCAAAGGAAGGCGTTGGGTACAACTGAACTCCCCAGGGGAGCCTTCATGGAGCCCTACATGCAACTGGACCCTCCATGCTCTCTCTTTCCGAGCAACCCTATAGATAACCCCAGACATCATGGCAGAAGACTGAAAATTCGGGCCCCAGAAAACGCGTTACAAGACCCTTTCGCCCATCCAAAAGTGCCCCCAAAGGAAGGCTTTGGGTACAACTGAACTCCCCAGGGGAGCCTTTATGCAGCCCCACATGCAACTGGACCCTCCGGCTTCACTCTTTCTACGCAAGCCTATATATAGCCCTAGCCGCAAAGGGAGAAGACTGAAAAAGCGGGCCCCAGAAAACCAATTGCGAGTCCCTTTGGACCATCCAACAGTGCCCCCAAAGGAAGGCTTTGGGTACAACTGAACTCCCCTGGGGAGCCTTTACGCAGCTCCACATGCAACTGGACCCTCTGTGTTCTCTCTTTCTGAGCAACCCGAAACATAGCCCTACCAGGCATGGTAGAGGAATTCAAAGTATGGCCCGAGAAAATGCGTTCAAAGCCCCTTTCGCCCATCCAAAACTGCCCCCTTAGAATGGCTTTGGGTACAACTGAACTCCCCTGGGGAACCTTCACGCAGCCCCACATGCCACTGGACCCTCCTTATTTGCTCTTTCACAGCAAGCCTAAAGCCGTCGGATGACAGCCTCATGCTTCGCGGCAAGTCTGGCTTCCACGCCGCTCGTGGCCGGACAACCGAGTCATGGGATCGTTGTCCCCAGTCCGCCCGAGACGGGACCCGGACCCCGGTGCGGCTAGCACACATGTCGCGCAGGACCGGAGCCCAGGGGCTCGGGAAGCCGGACCGACGCAGCCCGTAGAGGGACATACGTTTCCTGCGATCGAAATAGCGGAGCCGACAGAGGTCCGACCGGGACCTAGTGCGGCTAGCACACACATCGCCCAGGACCGGAGCGTGGCTGTTCGGGAAGGACGGCCGCCGCTCCGGACAGCACAGAAGCTTTCGTCTCGGGGACAGCCAGCCCCCGAGCCCGCGGATTACAGCCTCCTGTTTCACGACACGGCTGCTACGCATGCAGCTCGTGGCCGGACCACTGTGTCGTGGGATCTCCTTCCCCGAGCCGCCCAAGACAGAACCCGGACCCCCGTGAGCTAGCACTCACGTCGCCCAGGACCGGAGCCCAGGGTCCACATCCGGACGCCTGCCGCTCTGGAGTGTCAGAATCCCCGGTCCCCGGCACTGCGTAACTCCGAGCCGGTGAACGACAGCCTCCACTTGTCGACACGGCTGGCAGCCACAGCGCTTGTGGCCGGACAACCGTGTCGTAGGATCTCCTTCCCCGAGGCGCCCGAAATGGGATCCAGACCCCGGTGCGGCGAGCAAACACGACACCCAGGATGGAGCCAAAGGGCTCGGGAAGCCAGACCCACGCTGCCCGTGGAGGGACACTCGTGTCCTGTGATCGAAATAGCGGAGCCGACCGAGGTCCCACCCGGACCCCAGTGTGGCTAGCACACACGTCACCCAGGATAGGAGCGTGGCTGTTCGGGACGGACGGCTGCCGCTCCAGACAGGACAGAACCCCATGTCCCCGCGACTGCCAGCCCACGAGCCGGCGGACGACAGCCTCACGCTTCGCGGCAAGTCTGGCTCCCACGCCGCTCGTGGCCGGACAACCGTGTCATGGGGTCGTTGTCCCCAGTCCACCCGAAACGGGATTCTTACCCTTGCGCGGCTAGCATACACGCCTCCCAGGACCGGAGTCCTGGCGTTCGGGAAGGACAGCCGCCGCTCCGGGACGGACAGTTCCCGAGCGAACGGAACACAGCCTCCTGCTTCGCGGCAAGGCTGGCACCCACACCGCTTGTGGCCGGTCACCCGTGTCTTGCGATCACTTTCGTCGAGCCGCCCAAGGCGGGACCCGGACCCCGGCGCGGCTAGCACACACGTCACCCAGGACCGGAGCCCGGGGTCCACATCCGGACGCCTGCCGCTCTGGACTGTCTGAATCCCCGGTCCCCGGGACGGCGTAACTCCGAGCCGGTGAACGACAGCCTGACGCTTCGCGGCAAGTCTGGCTCCCATGCCGCTCGTGGCCGGACAACCGTGTCTTGGGATCGTTGTCCCCAGTCCGCCCGAGACGGGACCCGGACCCCGGTGCGGCTAGCACACACGTCGCGCAGGACCTGATTCAAGGGGCTCAGGACGGTCGGCTCCCGCGCCTCCGAACGAATATAACCAGGAGCGTGGGATGGTCGTTCGCCGATCCGCACCGGATAGAACGGGATCGGCGAGTCCCAATAGCAGCGGACACCAGCCTCCCGCTTCACGGCACGGCCGGCCAATGTGCCGATCGAGGCCGGACACCCGGGACACGGGACAGTCTACCGGCATGCCGCCCGACACAGTCCACAGATTTCGGAACAGCCGGTCCCCGAACGTCTCGACAGCAACAACCTCGTTCAACGCACGGCACGCACCGCGCCGTATGTGGCCAGATACCTGTGCCATTGGATAGCCGTCTCCGAGACACCCGAGGTCGGCTCTGGACCCCGGTGCGGCTAGCACTATTGTCTCCCAAGACCGGAACCAAGGGGCTCAGGACGGTCTGCTTCCTCGCCTCCGGACGGAGGCACCCGGGAGCTCGGGACGGCAAGCCTCCCATCCGCATGGGACTGAACCCCGGCACCGAGACGGCCAGTACATTAACCCTTCCCGTTCCTATTCCCGTTCCCGTTACCCTTCTCCTTCCCCTTCCCCTTTCCATTCCCCTTCCTCTTCCCCTTCCTCTAACCCTTTAACACTTACCCTAACTCTAACCCTTACTCTTATCCAAAACTTAACCCTTAACCTTACACTAAAAAAAAGTTACATTAACCCTAAAACTTACCCTTACACTAAAACTAATTCTCTAACCCTATCCCTAAACCTAACCCTAATACTCTCACCCTAACCTAAACCTAACCAGAACCCGAAACATTAACCTAACCCACTCACCATATCCTTAAATGAACGCGTTTTCTGGGGCCCAATTTTTCAGCCTGTGTGAAGGTCCCCTGGGGAGTTCAGTTGTACCAAAAGCCTTCCTTTGGGGCACTTTTGATGGGTGAAAGGGGCTTTGAACTCCATTTCTCGGGCCCTCTTTTGAATTCCTCTCCGAATCCGGGGAAGGATATTATTGGGGTTGCTCAGAAAGAGCGAAGACAGAGGGTCCAGAGGCATATGGGACTGCGTGAAGGCTCCCCTGGGGAGTTCAGTTGTACCCAAAGCCTTCCTTTGGGGGCACTATTGGATGGGCGAAAGGATCTTTGAACGCATTTTCTCGGACCATATTTTCAATTCCTCTCCCATGCCGGGTAGGGCTATGTTTCGTATTGCTCAGAAAGAGTGAACCCGGAGGGTCCAGTGGCATGTGGGTCTGCGTGAAGGCTCCCCTGGGGAGTGCAGCTGTCCACAAAGCCTTTCTTTGGGGCACTTTTGGTTGGGCATAAGGGACATTGTACGCATTTTATGGGGCCCTCTTTTGAATTCCTCTACCATGCTTGGTACGGCTATGTTTGGGTCGCTCAGAAAGAGCGACGACAGAGGGTCCCGTTGCATGTGTGACTGCGCGAAGGCTCCTCTGGGGAGTTTAGTTGTACACAAAGCCTTCCTTTAGGGACACTTTTGGATGGGCAAAAGGGAATTAGTACGCATTTCCTGGGGCCCCCTTTTGAATTCGTCTCCCATGCCAGGTAGGGCTATGTTTCGTGTTGCTCAGAAAGAGCAAACACAGAGGGTCCAGTTGCATGTGGGGCTGTGTGAAGGCTCCCCTGGGGAGTTTAGTTGTACCTAAAGCCTTTCTAAGGGAGCACTTTTGGATGGGCTAAAGGGGCTTTGAACGCATTTTCTCGGGCCATATTTTGAATTCCTCTACCATGCCGGGTAGGGATATGTTTCGGGTAGCTCAGAAAGAGGAAAAAGAAAGGGTCCAGTTTCATGTGGGGCTGCTTGAAGGCTCCCCAGGGGAGTTTAGTTGTACCCAAAGCCTTCCTCTGGGGGCACTCTTGGATGGTCCAAAGCGGCTCAGAAAGCGTTTTCTGGGGCCCGATTTTTCAGTCATTTCCAATGCAAGCTAGAACTACGTTTAGGCTTGCTCAGAAAGCATGAATACGGAGGGTCCAGTTGCATGTGGGGCTGCGTAAAAGCTCTCCTGGAGAGTTGTTCTTCACATAAGATGGGCTTTGGGTACGACGGAACTCCCCCGCGGGAGCCTTTATGCAGCCCCACATGGAACTGGACCCTCCGTGTTCGCTGTATCCGAGCAACCCTAAATATAACCCTAGCCAGCATGTCAGAAGACTGAAAAATCGGGCCCCAGAAAAGGCGTTACAAACCCCTTTCGCCCATCCAAAAGTGCCCCCAGAGGAAGGCTTTGGGTATAACTGAACTCCCCAGGGGAGCCATTTTGCAGCCCCACGTGCAACTGGACCCTCCTTATTCGCTCTTTCACAGCAACCCTAAATATAGCCCTTGACGGCATCGGAGATGACTGAAAAATCGGGCCAAAGAACTGTGTTAAAAGACCCTTTCGGCCATCCAAAAGTGCCCCCAAAGGAAGGCTTTGGGTACAACTGAACTCCCCAGGGGAGCCATTTTGCAGCCCCACATGCAACTGGATCCTCCGGGTTCACTCTTTCTACGCAAGCCTAAATATAGCCCTAGCCGTAAAGGGAGAAGACTGAAAAAGCGGGCCTCAGAAAACGCATTGAGAGTCCCATTCGCCCATCCAAAAGCGCCCCCAGAGGTAGGCTTTGGGTACAACTGAACTCCCCAGGGGAGCCTTTATGCAGCCCCACGTGCAACTGGACCCTCCCGGTTCGCTCTTTCGGAGTAAACCTAAACATAGTCCAGGGCGGCATGTGAGACGACTGAAAACTCGGGCCCCAGAAAACGCTTTCCGAGCCCCTTTCGCCCATCCAAAAGTGCCCCCAAAGGAAGGCTTTGGGTACAAGTGAACTCCCCAGGGGAGCCTTTATGCAGCCCCACATGCAACTAGACCCTCCGTGTTCACTCTTTCACAGCAAGCCTAAATATAGCCCTAGCCGGCATGGGAGATGACTAAAAAATCGGGCCAATGAAAACGCATTTCGAGCCCCTTTCGCCCATCCAAAAGTGCCCCCAAAGGAAGGCTTTGGGTACAACTGAACTCCCCAGGGGAGCCTTTTTGCAGCCCCACATGCAACTGGACCCTCCATGTTCGCTCTTTCACAGCAAGCCTAAATATAGCCCTTGACGGCATCGGAGATGACTGAAAAATCGGGCACCAGAAAAAGTTTTCCGAGCCCCTTCCGCCCATCCAAAAGTTCCCCCCAGAGGAAGGCTTTGGGTACAAGTGAACTCCCCAGGGGAGCCTTTACGCAGCTCCACATGCAACTGGACCCTCCGTGCTCGCTCTTTCCGAGCAACCCTATAGATAACCCTAGCCAGCATGGCAGAAGACAAAATTCGGGCCCCAGAAAACACGTTACAAGACCCTTTCGCCCATCCAAAAGTGCCCCCAAAGGAAGGCATTGGGTACAACTGAACTCCCCAGGGGAGCCTTTATGCAGCCCCACATGCAACTGGACCCTCCGGCTTCACTCTTTCTACGCAAGCCTATATATAGCCCTAGACGGCATTGGAGACGACTAAAAACTCGGGACCCAGAAAACGCATTCCGAGCCCCTTTTGCCCATCCAAAAGTGCCCCCAGAGGAAAGCTTTGAGTACAAGTGAACTCCCCAGGGGAGCCTTTACGCAGTCCCACATGCAACTGGACCCTCCGAGTCGCTCTTTCACAGCAACCCTAAATATATCCCTAGCCGCAAAGGGAGAAGACTGAAAAATCGGGCAAAAGAAAACGCGTTACAAGCCCCTTTCGCCCATCCAAAAGTACCCCCAAAGGAAGGATTTGGGTACAAGTGAACTCCCCAGGGGAGCCTTTACGCAGCCCCACATGCAACTGGACCCTCCTTATTCGCTCTTTCACAGCAAGCCTACGTATATCCCTAGCCGGCATCGGAGACTGAAAAATCGGGCAAAAGAAAACGCGTTACAAGCCCCTTTCGCCCATCCAAAAGTACCCGCAAAGGAAGGCATTGGGTACAAGTGAACTCCCCAGGGGAGCCATTTTGCAGAACCACATGTAACTGGACCCTCCGGGTTCACTCTTTCCACGCAAGCCTAAATATAGCCCTAGCCGCAAAGGGAGAAGACTGAAAAAGCGGGCCTCAGAAAACGCATTGCGAGTCCCTTTCGCCCTTCCAAAGGTGCCACCAGAGGAAGGCTTTGGGTACAGGTGAACTCCCCAGGGGAGTCTTTATTCAGCCCCACATGCAACTGGACCCTCCCGGTTCGGTCTTTCGGAGCAAACCTAAACATAGCCCAGGCCAGCATGGGAGACGACTGAAAAATCGGGCCCCAGAAAACTTTTTCCGAGGCCCTTTTGCCCATCCAAAAGTGCCCCCAAAGGAAGGCTTTGGGTACAACTGAACTCCCCAGGGGAGCCTTTATGCAGCCCCACATGCATTTGGACCCTCTGGGATCGCTGTTTCCGTGCAACACTAAACATAGCCCAGGCCAGCATGGGGACTACTGAAAAATCGGGCCCCAGAAATCTTTTTCCGAGGCCCTTTTGCCCATCCAAAAGTGCCCCCAAAGGAAGGCGTTGGGTACAACTGAACTCCCCAGGGGAGCCTTTATGCAGCCCCACATGCAACTGGACCCTCCGGCTTCACTCTTTCTACGCAAGCCTAAATATAGCCCTAGACGGCATTGGAGACGACTGAAGACTCGGGACCCAGAAAATGCTTTTTGCGCCCCTTTCGCCCATCCAAAAGTGTTCACTTTGGGTACAAGTGAACTCCCCAGGGGAGAGTTTACGCAGTCCCACATGCAACTGGACCCTCCGTGTTCGCTCTTTCCGAGCAACCCTAAATATAGCCCTAGCCCGCATCGGAGACAACTGAAAAATCGGGCCAAAGACAAAGCGTTACAAGCCCCTTTGCCCATACAAAAGTGCCCCCAAAGGAAGGCGTTGGGTACAACTGAACTCCCCAGGGGAGACTTTACGCAGACCCACATGCAACTGGACCCTCCTGGTTCACTCTTTCTACGCAAGCCTATATATAGCCCTAGCCGCAAAGGGAGAAGACTGAAAACTTGGGCCCCAGAAAACGCATTGCGAGTCCCTTTGGACCATCCAACAGTGCCCCCAGAGGAAGTCTTTGGGTACAACTGAACTCCCCTGGGGAGCCTTTACGCAGCCCTACATGCAACTGGACCCTCCGTGTTCGCTCTTTCACAGCAAGCTTAAATATAGACCCAGAAGGCATCGGAGATGACTGAAAAATCGGGCCCCAGAAAACGCGTTACAAGCCCCATTCGCCCATCCAAAAGTGCCCCCAAAGGAAGGCGTTGGGTACAACTGAACTCCCCAGGGGAGACTTTACGCAGACCCACATGCAACTGGACCCTCCGGGTTCACTCTTTCTACGCAAGCCTAAATATAACCCAGCCGCAAAGGGAGAAGACTGAAAACTTGGGCCCCAGAAAATGCATTCCGAGCCCCTTTTGCCCATCCAAAAGTGCCCCCAGAGGAAGGCTTTGGGTACAAGTGAACTCCCCAGGGGAGCCTTAACGCAGCCCCACATGCAACTGGACCCTCCGTGCTCGCTCTTTCCGAGCAACCCTAAATATAACCCTAGCCAGCATGGCAGAAGACTGAAAAATCGGGCCCCAGAAAACTTTTTCCGAGGCCCTTTTGCCCATCCAAAAGTGCCCCCAACGGAAGGCGTTGGGTACAACTGAACTCCCCAGGGGAGCCTTCATGGAGCCCTACATGCAACTGGACCCTCCATGCTCTCTCTTTCCGAGCAACCCTATAGATAACCCCAGACATCATGGCAGAAGACTGAAAATTCGGGCCCCAGAAAACGCGTTACAAGACCCTTTCGCCCATCCAAAAGTGCCCCCAAAGGAAGGCTTTGGGTACAACTGAACTCCCCAGGGGAGCCTTTATGCAGCCCCACATGCAACTGGACCCTCCGGCTTCACTCTTTCTACGCAAGCCTATATATAGCCCTAGCCGCAAAGGGAGAAGACTGAAAAAGCGGGCCCCAGAAAACCAATTGCGAGTCCCTTTGGACCATCCAACAGTGCCCCCAAAGGAAGGCTTTGGGTACAACTGAACTCCCCTGGGGAGCCTTTACGCAGCTCCACATGCAACTGGACCCTCTGTGTTCTCTCTTTCTGAGCAACCCGAAACATAGCCCTACCAGGCATGGTAGAGGAATTCAAAGTATGGCCCGAGAAAATGCGTTCAAAGCCCCTTTCGCCCATCCAAAACTGCCCCCTTAGAATGGCTTTGGGTACAACTGAACTCCCCTGGGGAACCTTCACGCAGCCCCACATGCCACTGGACCCTCCTTATTTGCTCTTTCACAGCAAGCCTAAAGCCGTCGGATGACAGCCTCATGCTTCGCGGCAAGTCTGGCTTCCACGCCGCTCGTGGCCGGACAACCGAGTCATGGGATCGTTGTCCCCAGTCCGCCCGAGACGGGACCCGGACCCCGGTGCGGCTAGCACACATGTCGCGCAGGACCGGAGCCCAGGGGCTCGGGAAGCCGGACCGACGCAGCCCGTAGAGGGACATACGTTTCCTGCGATCGAAATAGCGGAGCCGACAGAGGTCCGACCGGGACCTAGTGCGGCTAGCACACACATCGCCCAGGACCGGAGCGTGGCTGTTCGGGAAGGACGGCCGCCGCTCCGGACAGCACAGAAGCTTTCGTCTCGGGGACAGCCAGCCCCCGAGCCCGCGGATTACAGCCTCCTGTTTCACGACACGGCTGCTACGCATGCAGCTCGTGGCCGGACCACTGTGTCGTGGGATCTCCTTCCCCGAGCCGCCCAAGACAGAACCCGGACCCCCGTGAGCTAGCACTCACGTCGCCCAGGACCGGAGCCCAGGGTCCACATCCGGACGCCTGCCGCTCTGGAGTGTCAGAATCCCCGGTCCCCGGCACTGCGTAACTCCGAGCCGGTGAACGACAGCCTCCACTTGTCGACACGGCTGGCAGCCACAGCGCTTGTGGCCGGACAACCGTGTCGTAGGATCTCCTTCCCCGAGGCGCCCGAAATGGGATCCAGACCCCGGTGCGGCGAGCAAACACGACACCCAGGATGGAGCCAAAGGGCTCGGGAAGCCAGACCCACGCTGCCCGTGGAGGGACACTCGTGTCCTGTGATCGAAATAGCGGAGCCGACCGAGGTCCCACCCGGACCCCAGTGTGGCTAGCACACACGTCACCCAGGATAGGAGCGTGGCTGTTCGGGACGGACGGCTGCCGCTCCAGACAGGACAGAACCCCATGTCCCCGCGACTGCCAGCCCACGAGCCGGCGGACGACAGCCTCACGCTTCGCGGCAAGTCTGGCTCCCACGCCGCTCGTGGCCGGACAACCGTGTCATGGGGTCGTTGTCCCCAGTCCACCCGAAACGGGATTCTTACCCTTGCGCGGCTAGCATACACGCCTCCCAGGACCGGAGTCCTGGCGTTCGGGAAGGACAGCCGCCGCTCCGGGACGGACAGTTCCCGAGCGAACGGAACACAGCCTCCTGCTTCGCGGCAAGGCTGGCACCCACACCGCTTGTGGCCGGTCACCCGTGTCTTGCGATCACTTTCGTCGAGCCGCCCAAGGCGGGACCCGGACCCCGGCGCGGCTAGCACACACGTCACCCAGGACCGGAGCCCGGGGTCCACATCCGGACGCCTGCCGCTCTGGACTGTCTGAATCCCCGGTCCCCGGGACGGCGTAACTCCGAGCCGGTGAACGACAGCCTGACGCTTCGCGGCAAGTCTGGCTCCCATGCCGCTCGTGGCCGGACAACCGTGTCTTGGGATCGTTGTCCCCAGTCCGCCCGAGACGGGACCCGGACCCCGGTGCGGCTAGCACACACGTCGCGCAGGACCTGATTCAAGGGGCTCAGGACGGTCGGCTCCCGCGCCTCCGAACGAATATAACCAGGAGCGTGGGATGGTCGTTCGCCGATCCGCACCGGATAGAACGGGATCGGCGAGTCCCAATAGCAGCGGACACCAGCCTCCCGCTTCACGGCACGGCCGGCCAATGTGCCGATCGAGGCCGGACACCCGGGACACGGGACAGTCTACCGGCATGCCGCCCGACACAGTCCACAGATTTCGGAACAGCCGGTCCCCGAACGTCTCGACAGCAACAACCTCGTTCAACGCACGGCACGCACCGCGCCGTATGTGGCCAGATACCTGTGCCATTGGATAGCCGTCTCCGAGACACCCGAGGTCGGCTCTGGACCCCGGTGCGGCTAGCACTATTGTCTCCCAAGACCGGAACCAAGGGGCTCAGGACGGTCTGCTTCCTCGCCTCCGGACGGAGGCACCCGGGAGCTCGGGACGGCAAGCCTCCCATCCGCATGGGACTGAACCCCGGCACCGAGACGGCCAGTACATTAACCCTTCCCGTTCCTATTCCCGTTCCCGTTACCCTTCTCCTTCCCCTTCCCCTTTCCATTCCCCTTCCTCTTCCCCTTCCTCTAACCCTTTAACACTTACCCTAACTCTAACCCTTACTCTTATCCAAAACTTAACCCTTAACCTTACACTAAAAAAAAGTTACATTAACCCTAAAACTTACCCTTACACTAAAACTAATTCTCTAACCCTATCCCTAAACCTAACCCTAATACTCTCACCCTAACCTAAACCTAACCAGAACCCGAAACATTAACCTAACCCACTCACCATATCCTTAAATGAACGCGTTTTCTGGGGCCCAATTTTTCAGCCTGTGTGAAGGTCCCCTGGGGAGTTCAGTTGTACCAAAAGCCTTCCTTTGGGGCACTTTTGATGGGTGAAAGGGGCTTTGAACTCCATTTCTCGGGCCCTCTTTTGAATTCCTCTCCGAATCCGGGGAAGGATATTATTGGGGTTGCTCAGAAAGAGCGAAGACAGAGGGTCCAGAGGCATATGGGACTGCGTGAAGGCTCCCCTGGGGAGTTCAGTTGTACCCAAAGCCTTCCTTTGGGGGCACTATTGGATGGGCGAAAGGATCTTTGAACGCATTTTCTCGGACCATATTTTCAATTCCTCTCCCATGCCGGGTAGGGCTATGTTTCGTATTGCTCAGAAAGAGTGAACCCGGAGGGTCCAGTGGCATGTGGGTCTGCGTGAAGGCTCCCCTGGGGAGTGCAGCTGTCCACAAAGCCTTTCTTTGGGGCACTTTTGGTTGGGCATAAGGGACATTGTACGCATTTTATGGGGCCCTCTTTTGAATTCCTCTACCATGCTTGGTACGGCTATGTTTGGGTCGCTCAGAAAGAGCGACGACAGAGGGTCCCGTTGCATGTGTGACTGCGCGAAGGCTCCTCTGGGGAGTTTAGTTGTACACAAAGCCTTCCTTTAGGGACACTTTTGGATGGGCAAAAGGGAATTAGTACGCATTTCCTGGGGCCCCCTTTTGAATTCGTCTCCCATGCCAGGTAGGGCTATGTTTCGTGTTGCTCAGAAAGAGCAAACACAGAGGGTCCAGTTGCATGTGGGGCTGTGTGAAGGCTCCCCTGGGGAGTTTAGTTGTACCTAAAGCCTTTCTAAGGGAGCACTTTTGGATGGGCTAAAGGGGCTTTGAACGCATTTTCTCGGGCCATATTTTGAATTCCTCTACCATGCCGGGTAGGGATATGTTTCGGGTAGCTCAGAAAGAGGAAAAAGAAAGGGTCCAGTTTCATGTGGGGCTGCTTGAAGGCTCCCCAGGGGAGTTTAGTTGTACCCAAAGCCTTCCTCTGGGGGCACTCTTGGATGGTCCAAAGCGGCTCAGAAAGCGTTTTCTGGGGCCCGATTTTTCAGTCATTTCCAATGCAAGCTAGAACTACGTTTAGGCTTGCTCAGAAAGCATGAATACGGAGGGTCCAGTTGCATGTGGGGCTGCGTAAAAGCTCTCCTGGAGAGTTGTTCTTCACATAAGATGGGCTTTGGGTACGACGGAACTCCCCCGCGGGAGCCTTTATGCAGCCCCACATGGAACTGGACCCTCCGTGTTCGCTGTATCCGAGCAACCCTAAATATAACCCTAGCCAGCATGTCAGAAGACTGAAAAATCGGGCCCCAGAAAAGGCGTTACAAACCCCTTTCGCCCATCCAAAAGTGCCCCCAGAGGAAGGCTTTGGGTATAACTGAACTCCCCAGGGGAGCCATTTTGCAGCCCCACGTGCAACTGGACCCTCCTTATTCGCTCTTTCACAGCAACCCTAAATATAGCCCTTGACGGCATCGGAGATGACTGAAAAATCGGGCCAAAGAACTGTGTTAAAAGACCCTTTCGGCCATCCAAAAGTGCCCCCAAAGGAAGGCTTTGGGTACAACTGAACTCCCCAGGGGAGCCATTTTGCAGCCCCACATGCAACTGGATCCTCCGGGTTCACTCTTTCTACGCAAGCCTAAATATAGCCCTAGCCGCAAAGGGAGAAGACTGAAAAAGCGGGCCTCAGAAAACGCATTGAGAGTCCCATTCGCCCATCCAAAAGCGCCCCCAGAGGTAGGCTTTGGGTACAAGTGAACTCCTCAGGGGAGCCTTTATGCAGCCCCACATGCAACTGGACCCTCCCGGTTCGCTCTTTCGGAGTAAACCTAAACATAGTCCAGGGCGGCATGTGAGACAACTGAAAACTCGGGCCCCAGAAAACGCTTTCCGAGCCCCTTTCGCCCATCCAAAAGTGCCCCCAAAGGAAGGCTTTGGGTACAAGTGAACTCCCCAGGGGAGCCTTTATGCAGCCCCACATGCAACTAGACCCTCCGTGTTCACTCTTTCACAGCAAGCCTAAATATAGCCCTAGCCGGCATCGGAGATGACTAAAAAATCGGGCCAATGAAAACGCATTTCGAGCCCCTTTCGCCCATCCAAAAGTGCCCCCAAAGGAAGGCTTTGGGTACAACTGAACTCCCCAGGGGAGCCTTTTTGCAGCCCCACATGCAACTGGACCCTCCATGTTCGCTCTTTCACAGCAAGCCTAAATATAGCCCTTGACGGCATCGGAGATGACTGAAAAATCGGGCACCAGAAAAAGTTTTCCGAGCCCCTTCCGCCCATCCAAAAGTTCCCCCCAGAGGAAGGCTTTGGGTTCAAGTGAACTCCCCAGGGGAGCCTTTATGCAGCCCCACATGCATTTCGACCCTCCTTATTCGCTCTTTCACATCAAGCCTAAATATATCCCTAGGCGGCATCGGAGACGACTGAAAAATTGGGCCCCAGAAAACACCTTACAAGACTGTTATAAATGGCTCAGGATTCAAATTAGGATTAAATAAAAAAATAGGATTTATTAAAAGAATATAAAGGAATAGAGGTAAGCAAACAGCGCTGGGTGCACCGGGAGTCTCCGCTCCACCAGGACGCACACCAATTACATCAAGGAGCTGATTTTTATGCACCTAGACTAATACATATTCATTACTACTTCTAAAAAAATAGATTATTATAATTAGCTTCCGGGGTCCAGTTCCTCCTACTGGAGCATGCGCATCAGTCTCCTCTGGGGGTCTCTAGTGGTCTTTCATGCTGAAGGCTCGTAGTCTTCCTCTCACCCTTTGTACTTACTCGGCACTATTCCAAGTTTATGGAACACTCTCTGTACACTCTCCACAGGTCTTGTCTCCCAACCGTCCTTCAGCTTCTTTTTTCTTCCTCTTAATCTCTTGGCCCCCCTGGCCAGATACCAAGGATCCTCATAGTATCCCATAACAGTCACTAGTTGTTATCAGTTGTTCTGAAACTCCCAGACATCAAACACAAACAGCTTGACGACTCACGAGCAATTAAAACATTCTTTTCCAGCTATTCACAGTCATCTATATAACATCTATAGCAGTGTTAAATCAATCTCGAAGAAGACAGGAAAAAACTGTAACTGTTAGAACTAGAAGTCAGGAATAACAAAAGCAAACAGGTTCATAAATTTAAGGAGTGTTTTCTGAAGACGTGATAAATTGACTAGAATGAGGGGGAGACTGGGACACACTGCATCTGTGGTTCAAGAACTAAATTGCCAGTGCAGGGCCCAGAGGCAGACAGGATTCAAACAGAATTGTTCTTTATGGACATGAATTTTTGGACACGAATTGGAATTGTTAAAACATTCCTCACAATCCCTTATCTTCTTTTTAATATCCCCAATTCGTGTCTCTTCTGTTATTAATAATTGGTTTTCATCAGTTTGTTCTTGGAGGGTCCAATTCTTAAGCATCATAATTGACATATTCCCTTCCTTTTTTAACGGAGTTGTTACCAATGTACTATTTATCACCCGGTGTATTAATAATGTAAGACAAGGTATCATACAAGGTATAAACAATAACGTCATTACACCACATAACAAAAAAAATAACACTCTTCTAACCCATGGTCCACCAGGCAGTCATGAAAATAAATCCCATTCCATATCCTTCCAGGTTTGTGTTTGCTCGCTCACCTCCCCCCTTTCCTTCTCTGGGATGGGAGAGAGAAATGGGAAAGTGAAGCCTGTGAGTTGAGATAAAAACAAGAAGATAATAACAATAATAATAATAACAATAATGATTATAATAGTACTACTAGTAATAATGTATATGAAACAAGTGATGCACAATGCAATTGCTCACCACCTGCAGTCTGATGCCCAACCTAACCCCGAGCAGTCCGGCCCTCCTCCCAGCCTGCCTGCTAGCAGGACAGTGAGAAGCTGAATTTGGCTTGGTCCTTGGCTTGGTGTAAGCACTGCTCTGTAACAATTAAAAACAATTAAAACATCAGCATATTATTAACATTCTTCTCATCCTAAACCAGAACATAACATTCTATTAGCTACTAGGAAGAAACACCCTTTTTATCAATCTTTAAACAGCAATTACTAAAGCTAAATTTTCCACAGACTTCTCCTTCTTGTGCTAGTAAATAATCCAAAGCTAGGCTATTTTGATACAAAGCAGTTCTTATCATTTATAACTATTTCTATTACAGCTAATAACCTAATTATTCTATTAAGTATATATACTCGGGTCCTATAGTCCCAGGATCTGTCTTCTGCCCACGTATCTGGATCATAATAGGCAAACGCCTTCAGGGTTGATTCAGGCTTGTGTTACCGTTCGGCCTGCCAGGGTGATCCAGCTCCTGGAAAACGAATCACAATTTTATATAGGTTAAAAAAAGGTTCTTATGTTATTTTCTCAGGACAACCTGACCTTAGTGTGGGAGAAGTCCAGTCGAGGCCCTCTCACTCGGCAGTCAATACCCATAGGGGTTGCCTCCCTCGGTAGACCATACACACCGCAGTGGAGGGTCCTGCCCCGGTCTTGCCTTCTCCCTTTCCTCCCTTCAGGCTTGTCCCCTTTATTTGGCATCCTTAATTCATGCAGAGCCTCATTGCCAGAATATTAGTTCTTCCTTAGCTTGAGTTTCAGTTTCCCAGGAGCGGGCTCAACTCTCCAAGTTTCAGTAGTTACTGGTCCTTTTATTCTGGATGCATGGGTCCCTTTCTGCGGTTCTCACAGCTGTTTCAGTAGTCAGTAAAACAAGGTACAGTCCCTCACATCGAGGGTTCAGTGATTCTTCCCTCCCGTGGCTGCTTGTTGAAACACTTTCTTTTTTATCTTCTGACAAGTTAGATAATAGTTATCTAATTTGCTTTGCCGTATGGCCCTTTCCAGGTTCCTGTAGCAGGATTCATCTGATAGCCTTTCAGGTTGATACAGATTTGACTACAGATACCAGGGTTTTGGCAATATCTCCACAGTTTCCCAGCTGGACAGTCACATTCATTTATGTTGCATTCCTTCAGGGGCTCATCACCCCAGTCCTTGCAGTCACTCTGCTGGTTACATACTTTATTGATATCTATGCATTCTCCACTTCTGCACTGGAATTTGTCAGGTCCAGAGCACTGAATAACATTGTTACAGTTTGCTTCATCAGTGCCATCCAGACAGTCTCTCACACCACTGCACTGCCTACTCCTATTACCCATGCTGTTAGTGTCAGTGGCATCCTCCTTTTCTTTTTGCCACTGACCATTCACCACAAATGGATAAGACACATGATTACTAGTTAGGAAAGAGAGTGTAACGTCTGCTATACGGCTGCAGGCAGTGCCAGCTGCAACCTTAGGTTTGTGAAAGAGCCTGCCGGTGGTCATTTGGCAGTGTAATCTGCGTCTCTGCACTCCTGCCCTGCAATAGAGCTAAGGCGTCATTAGTAATAGTTGTAACAGTTATAACACCGATCTGGGGACGAATAGTCTTTTTTGCATTGCAAAATAAACCTTTTATAAAAAGAATGCTAGAGTGAAGCAGCACAGCCGCTGCTGCCGCTGCCTCCATGGTTACGTCAGACAGGCTGCAGGGTCCTGATGTCCGTCTCTCTGCTCTGTGCCGACTCGCCTCACGGTGAGGATCAGCTACCGGTGTCCACTGACGCCTCTGGTCTCCCGTAGCAACTCGATCTCGGATGTTCCACAACTACTTCAATTTCCCCCGCGTTTTGCAGCTTCTGTCAGGTCTATTCTGTGTCTCTCAGAGCCGTCCGTGGCTCTGCAGCGTCTCTCAGGGCTCTCTCCGTCCAGCGGTAGTTCCCTCCGTAGTGTCTCGGGTCTCCCAGCACCGCTCCGGTCTCTCGGCCTGTTCAGGTCTCAGCAAGTCCAGGTCTCGGCCTGTGCGGGCCTCATATGTTGCAGGAAGCATGCTCCTGCCTTTTTCTTGTCACAGTCAAAACATTTAAGAGCAAAAATAGGATACACAAGATACACAAGATACACCGGGCCCATATATTAGGCACCACCACTCAAAACTTGGATAAAACAGCACTTCTTTTCAGTCTGTCAAGCACTTCGTTCGTCTCTGCCCACTCCCCTTGCAGAGAGTACAGAACCACAGATCGGAACTCTGCACTCACTTTGTAGCAACGCTGCGTCTCACTCACACAGCACACTCGCACACGGAGGCCTCCAGCACATCTCATTCATACCACAGAAATATAATTTAGAATGATAACCAACCAAATAAGTATTGTCTCTGACTGTGTTCTTCGTGAAGTGTCTTGTAACACTTTGTTTCAAACCCTTACATTTACACAAATACTTTCAACACAAAATACATACATAAAAACACATACAATTATTAACACTCCAGTTAGTATCCCTCCAGCAGCCGAAAACATACCGTTTGTCTGCAGTTTCAGGAGATCTTTGCTCCTGCGGTGAGCAGCTGAGAGTGGAGTCCCCTCCGAGCAAAAACACTCAGGGTGCACCTAGGGGCGTCCGCGCTGCAGCCGATCCCGCAGCCGAGCAGAGTGTCTCCTGCCTGGCTCACCAAAATGACTCACAGAAAGCTGACTCCACAATCAGTAGGATTGTAAAGTAGGTATGTTTACTCAGTTCTGTGCAGCACGAGGCGGGTAGTCCCACCAGAGTCGTGCACGCCTAATGTGGCAACTTGCTTTAGTAAAGAGTTACATATACATAAACATTCCTATACATATACATAACCTGTCCCTTTATGAGCAGTCCTCCTTATCTTAGACCCCTTGATTAAAGTCTGAACCATGAGGTTTTTGATTTGGTTCTCGGGGTCCGAGAGGCTCCTGTTATCTGGTGGTATAAGCGCAGCACAGCACAGTAGCACATATTCATTCTTAATCAATTGCTCTCTAATTTCTAATTCCAATGTTTCAGCTTGCTCTTTTCTGGATCTACGGGTATTCTACTATTAATGTTCAAAGCCTGACAGACCCCGTCCTCCATGGATCAAAATACAGGGGGTCTTAAGGGTTCTTTTGGTCATTCTGTCATAAAATACTGGATCATTTTTAATTTACTCTTTAATTTTCTGGGGCCCCTATTGTTCCAATTTCTAATCATTATTCATAATGGACTTTTTGGTCATATATCTGGTAATTTGCTCCCTTTCTGGTCCTTGGTCTTCGATTTTATCTGACCCATCCGGGAATTTTACTAGTGGCAATTCCCACAGCCCTTGGCTGCCCAGTGAGAGTGTCTTGCAGGGGGTTTAGGACCTATCACCCACCCACGTATCCCTCTTCTCACCAGTCTAGCCCCCCCGACAGGAGATTAGAACCAGTGAGAAAACAAAAAGACCTCCACGCTGACTTTAGAAGTCTCAGTTACACTCTCACACACAAAAACTGGCAACCGTACCCTTACCCAACCGGACGGTATCTTACGAATCAGTCGTCTTCGTCCAGACTCCAATCGGACGGTATCCACCAGCGTCTCTGCTGTCTTCATCTGGGATCGAACCAGACGGTATCCAAACGACTGTCGTCTTCATCCGGTTCGATTCCGGGCACCGGAATCCAACCGAACGGTATCCAAACGACTCTGTCGTCTTCGTCCGGATCTTCACGCGCAGAATTACGGGCAAAAAACAGCCGGCAACAAGGGAGCTCAAAAAAAATCAAATTCTTTGCTTACCTTTATTCAGGTTCAGGATGGCATTAGTCCCGATCTGACTCAAACAGGAGCCACCAAATGGTGGGGCGCCTCTCCTAGATTAAATCAGAATTCAGGAACTATAGCCATCCCGGACGAGCCCCCAAATTGTTATAAATGGCTCAGGATTCAAATTAGGATTAAATAAAAAAAATAGGATTTATTAGAAGAATATAAAGGAATAGAGGTAAGCAAACAGCGCTGGGTGCACCGGGAGTCTCCGCTCCACCAGGACGCACACCAATTACATCAAGCAGCTGATTTTTATGCACCTAGACTAATACATATTCATTACTACTTCTAAAAAAATAGATTATTATAATTAGCTTCCGGGGTCCAGTCCCTCCTACTGGAGCATGCGCATCAGTCTCCTCTGGGGGTCTCTAGTGGTCTTTCATGCTGAAGGCTCGTAGTCTTCCTCTCACCCTTTGTACTTACTCGGCACTATTCCAAGTTTATGGAACACTCTCTGTACACTCTCCACAGGTCTTGTCTCCCAACCGTCCTTCAGCTTCTTTTTTCTTCCTCTTAATCTCTTGGCCCCCCTGGCCAGATACCAAGGATCCACATAGTATCTCATAACAGTCACTAGTTGTTATCAGTTGTTCTGAAACTCCCAGACATCAAACACAAACAGCTTTCTTATTTGACGCTTCACGAGTAATTAAAACATTCTTCCCCAGCCATTCACAGACACATCTATAGCAGTGTTAAGTTAATCTCGAAGAAGACAGGAAAAAAGGCTGTAACTGTTAGAACTAGAAGTCAGGAATAACAAAAGCAAACAGGTTCATAAATTTAAGGAGTGTTTTCTGAAGACGTGATAAATTGACTAGAATGAGGGGGAGACTGGGACACACTGCATCTGTGGTTCAAGAACTAAATTGCCAGTGCAGGGCCCAGAGGCAGACAGGATTCAAACAGAATTATTCTTTATGCACATGAATTTATGGACACGAATTTATGGACACGAATTGGAATTGTTAAAACATTCCTCACAGAGACGACTGAAAACTTGGGCCCCAGAAAACGCGTTAGAAGCCCCTTTTGACCATCCAAAAGTGCCCCCAAAGGAAGGCTTTGGGTACAACTGAACTCCCCAGGGGAGACTTTATGCAGACCCACATGCAACTGGACCCTCCGGGTTCGCTCTTTCACAGCAACACTAAATAGAGCCCTGGTCCGCATGGGAGACGACTGAAAAATTGGGCCCCAGAAAACGCGTTCCGAGCTCCATTCGCCCATCGAAAAGTGCCCCCAAAGGAAGGCTTTAGGTACAAGTGAACTCCCCAGGGGAGCCTTTACGCAGCCCCACATGCAACTGAACCCTCCGGGTTCACTCTTTCTAAGCAAGCCTAGATATAACCCTAGCCGCTAAGGGAGAAGTCTGAAAAAGTGGGCCTCAGAAAATGCATTGCGAGTCCCTTTGGACAATCCAAAAGTGCCCCCAAAGGAAGGCTTTGGGTCCAATGAACTCCCCAGGGGAGCCTTTATTCAGCCCCACATGCAACTGGACCCTCTGTATTCGCTCTTTCACAGCAACCCTAAATATAGCCCTAGCCGGCATCAGAGATGACTGAAAAATCGGGCCAAAGAAAAGGCGTTACAAGACCCTTTCGCCCATCCAAAAGTGCCCCCAAAGGAAGGCTTTGGGTACAACTGAACTCCCCAGAGGAGCCTTTACGCAGCTCCACATGCAACTGCACCCTCCGGGTTCACTCTTTCTATGCAAGCCTAAATATAGCCCTAACCGCAAAGGGAGAAGACTGAAAAAGCGGGCCTCAGAAAACGCTTTCCGAGCCCCTTTTGCCCATCCAAAAGTGCCCCCAAAGGAAGGCTTTGGGTACAACGGAACTCCCCAGGGGAGACTTTACGCAGACCCACATGCAACTGGACCCTCCGGGTTCACTCTTTCTATGCAAGCCTAAATATAGCCCTAGCCGGCATGGGAGACGACTGAAAAGTTGGGCCCCAGAAAATGCATTGCGGGTCCCTTTGGACCATCCAAAAGTGCCCTCAAAGGAAGGCTTTGGGTACAACTGAACTCCCCAGGGGAGCCGTTATGCAGCCCCACATGCAACTTGACCTTCCTTATTCGCTCTTTAACGCCAAGCGTAAATATAACCCTAGCCTGCATCGGAGACGACTGAAAATCGGGCCCCAGAAAATGCATTACAAGACCCTTTCGCCCATACAAAAGTGCCCCCAGAGGAAGGCTTTGGGTACAACTGAACTCCCCAGGGGAGCATTTACGCAGCCCCACATGCAACTGGACCCTCCGGGTTCACTCTTTCTATGCAAGACTAAATATAACCCTAGCTGCAAAGGGAGAAGACTGAAAAAGCGGGCCTCAGAAAACGCTTTCCGAGCCCCTTTCGCACATCCAAAAGTGCCCCCAAAGGAAGGTTTTGGGTACATCTGAACTCCCCAGGGGAGCCTTTATGCAGCCCCACATGCAACTGGACCCTCCTTATTCGCTCTTTCACGCCAAGCGTAAATATAACCCTAGCCTTCATCGGAGACGACTGAAAAATCGCGCCAAAGAAAAGGCGTTACAAGACATTTTCGCCCATAAAAAAGTTCCCCGAAAGGAAGGCTTTGGGTACAACTGAACACCCCAGGGGAGCCTTTATGCAGCCCCAATGCAACTGGACCCTCTGTATCCGCTCTTTCACAGCAACCCTAAATATAGCCCTGGCCCGCATGGTAGACGACTGAAAACTCGGGCCCCAGAAAACGCGTTCCGAGCCCCATTCGCCCATCCAAAAGTGCCCCCAAAGGAAGGCTTTGGGTACAAGTGAACTCCCCAGGGGAGCCTTTACGCAGCCCCACATGCAACTGGACCCACCTTATTCCCTCTTTCACAGCAACCCTAAATATATCTATAGAAGGCATCGGAGACGACTGAAAACTTGGGCCCCAGAAAACGTGTTAGAAGCCCCTTTTGACCATTCAAATGTGCCCCCAAAGAAGGCTTTGGGTACTTCTGAACTCCCCAGGGGAGCCTTTATGCAGCCCCACATGCAACTGGACCCTCCTTATTCGCTCTTTCACAGCAAGCAAAAATGTAGCCCTAGCCGGCATCGGAGATGACTGAAAAATCGGGCCAAAGAAAACGCCTTACAAGCCCCTTTCGCCCATCCAAAAGTGCCCCCAAAGGAAGGTTTTGGGTACAACTGAACTCCCCAGGAGAGACTTTATGCAGCCCCACATGCAACTGGACCCTCTGTGTTCGCTCTTTCTGAGCAGCCCGAAACATAGCCCTGCCAGGCATGGTAGAGGAATTCAAAGTATGGCCCGAGAAAATGCGTTCAAAGCCCCTTTCGGCCATCCAAAAATGCCTCCTTAGAATGGCTTTGGGTACAACTGAACTCCCCAGGGGAGCCATCACGCAGATCCACATGCAACTGGACCCTCTGTGTTCGCTCTTTCTAAGCAACCCGAAACAAAGCCCTATACCCTGTATGGGAGACAAATTCAAAAGAGGGCCCGAGAAAATTTGTTCAAACCCCTTTCGCTCATCAAACAGTGCCCCCAAAGAAAGGCTTTGGGTACAACTGAACTCCCCAGGGGAGCCATTTTGCAGAACCACATGCAACTGGACCCTCCGGGTTCACTCTTTCTAAGCAAGCCTAAATGTAGCCCTAGCCGCAAAGGGAGAAGACTGAAAAAGCGGGCCTCAGAAAACGCATTGCGAGCCCCTTTCGCCCATACAATAGTGCCCGCAAAGGAAGGCTTTGGGTACATCTGAACTCCCCAGGGGAGCCTTTATGCAGCCCCATATGCAACTGGACCCTCCGGGTTCACTCTTTCTACGCAAGCCTAAATACAGCCCTAGCCGGCATCGGAGACGACTGAAAAATCGGGACCCAGAAAATGCATTGCGGGTCCCTTTGGACGATCCAAAAGTGCCCTCAAAGGAAGGCTTTTGGTACAACTGAACTCCCCAGGGGAGCCTTTATGCAGCCCCACATGCAACTGGACCCTCCTTATTCGCTCTTTCACGCCAAGCGTAAATAAAAACCTAGCCTGCATCAGAGATGACTGAAAAATCGGGCCAAAGAAAAGGAGTTACAAGACCCTTTCGCCCATAAAATGTGCCCCCAAAGGAAGGCTTTGGGTACAGCTGAACTCCCCAGGGGAGCCTTTATGCAGCCCCACATGCAACTGGACCCTCTGTATTCTCTCTTTCATAGCAACCCTAAATATAGCCGTGTCCCGCATGGTAGACGACTGAAAAATCGGGCCCCAGAATACGCGTTCCGAGCCCCATTCGCCCATCCAAAAGTGCCCCCGAAGGAAGGCTTTGGGTACAAGTGAACTCCCCAGGGGAGCCTTTACGCAGCCCCATATGCAACTGGACCCTCCTTATTCGCTCTTTCACGCCAAGCGTAAATATAACCCTAGCCTGCATCGGAGACGACTGAAAAATTGGGCCAAAGAAAAGGCGTTACAAGACACTTTCGCGCATAAAAAAGTGCCCCCAAAGGAAGGCTTTGGGTACAACTGAACTCCCCAGGGGAGCCTATTTGCAGCCCTACATGCAACTGCACCCTCCAGGTTCACTCTTTCTATGCAAGCCTAAATGCAGCCCTAGCCGGCATGGGAGACGACTGAAAAATCGGGCCCCAGAAAATGCATTGTGGGTCCCTTTGGACCATCCAAAAGTGCCCGCAAAGGAAGGCTTTGGGTACAACTGAACTCCCCAGGGGAGCCTTTACGCAGGCCCACATGTAACTAGACCCACCTTATTCCCTCTTTCACAGCAACCCTAAATATATCTCTAGAAGGCATCTGAGACGACTGAAAATTTGGGCCCCAGAAACGCGTTAGAAGCCCCATTTGACCATCCAAAAGTGCTCCCAAAGGAAGGCATTGGGTACATCTGAACTCCCCAGGAGAGCCTTTATGCAGCCCCATGTGCAACTGGACCCTCCGTGTTCGCTCTTTCACAGCAACCCTAAATATAGCCCTAGCCCGCATCAGAGACCCCTGAAAAAGCGTTTCTCAGAAAACGCATTTCGAGTCCCTTGGACCATCCAAAAGTGCCCCCAAAGAAAGGCTTTGGGTACTTCTGAACTCCCCAGGGGAGCCGTTATGCAGCCCCACATGCAACTGGACCCTCCTTATTCGCACTTTCACGCCAAGCGTATATATAACCCTGGCCTGCATCGGAGACGACTGAAAAATCGGGCCAAAGAAAACGCGTTACAAGACCATTTCGCCCATCCAAAGGTGCCCCTAAAGGAAGGCTTTGGGTACATCTGAACTCCCCAGGGGAGCATTTATGCAGTCCCACATGCAACTGGACCCTCCGGGTTCACTCTTTCACCGCAAGCCTAAATAAAGCCCTAACCGCAAAGGGAGAAGACTGAAAAAGCGGGCCTCAGAAAAAGCATTGCGATTACCCTTGGACCATCCAAAAGTGCCCCCAGAGGAAGGCTTTGGGTACATCTGAACTCCCCAGAGAAGCCTTTATGCAGCCCCACATGCAACTGGACCCTCAGGGTTCGCTTTTTCACTGCAACCCTAAATATATCCGTGGCCCGCATGGTAGACGACTGAAAAATCGGGCCCCAGAAAACGCGTTCCGAACCCCATTCGCCCATTCAAAAGAGCCCCCAAAGGAAGGCTTTGGGTACAACTGAACTCCCCAGGGGAGCCTTTACGCAGCCCCACATGCAACTGAACCCTCCGGGTTCACTCTTTCTACGCAAGCCTAAATATAGCCCTAGCCGCAAAGGGAGAAGACTGAAAAAGCGGGCCTCAGAAAACGCATTGCGAGTCCCTTTAGACCCTCCAAAAGTGCCCCCAAAGGAAGGCTTTGGGTCCAATGAACTCCCCAGGGGAGCCTTTACGCAGCCCCACATGCAACTGGACCCTCCGTATCCGCTGTTTCACACCAAGCGTAAATATATCCCTAGCCTGCATCGGAGACGACTGAAAAATCGGGCCAAAGAAAAGGCCTTACAAGACCCTTTCGCCCATAAAAAAGTGCCCCCAAAGGAAGGCTTTGGGTACAACTGAACTCCCCAGGGGAGACTTTACGCAGCCCCACATGCAACTGGACCCTTTGTGTTAGCACATTCCAAGCAATCCTAAATATAGCGCTAGCCCTCATCGGAGACCACTGAAAAAGCGAGCCTCAGAAAACGCATTGTGAGTCCCTTTGGACCATCCAAAAGTGCCCCCAAAGAAAGGCTTTGGGTACTTCTGAACTCCCCAGGGGAGCCTTTATGCAGCCCCACATGCAACTAGACCCTCCTTATTTGCTCTTTCTCAGTAAGCCTATATATATCCCTAGCCGGCATGGGAGACGACTGAAAAATCGGGCCCCAGAAAACGCGTTCCGAGCCCCATTCGCCCATCCAAAAGTGCCCCCGAAGGAAGGCTTTGGGTACATCTGAACTCCCCAGGGGAGCATTTATGCAGTCCCACATGCAACTGGACTCTTTTTGTTAGCACATTACGAGCAATCCTAAATATAGCGCTAGCCCTCATCGGAGACCACTGAAAAAGCGGGCCCCAGAAAACGCGTTCCGAGCCCCTTTCGCTAATCCAAAAGTGCCCCCAAAGGAAGGCTTTGGGTACAACTGAACTCCCCAGGGGAGCCTTTACGCAGCCCCACATGCAACTGGACCCCCCGGGTTCGCTCTTTCCGATGAAACCTAAATATAGCCCTAGCCGGCATGGAAGACGATTGAAAAATAGGGCCCCAGAAAATGGTTCCCACCCCTTTCACTTATCCAAAAGTGCCACCAAAGAAAGGCTTTGGTTACATCTTAACTCCCCAGGGAGCCTTTATGCAGCCCCACGTGCAACTGGACCCTCCTTATTCGCTCTTTCACAGCAACCCTAAATATAGTCCTAGCCGCAATGGGAGAAGACTGAAAAAGCGTGCCCCAGAACAGGCGTTGCAAGCCCCATTCGCCCATCCAAAAGTGCCCCCAAAGGAAGGCGTTGGGCACAACTGAACTCCCCAGGGGAGCCTTTACGCAGCCCCACATGCACCTGAACCTTCCGGGTTCACTCTTTCACAGCAAGCCTAAATATAGCCCTCGGCGCAATGGGATAAGACTGAAAATCAGGCCTCAGAAAACACATTGCGAGTCCCCTTGGACCATCCAAAAGTGCCCTCAAAGGAAGGCTTTGGGTACAACTGAACTCCCCAGGGGAGCCGTTATGCAGCCCCACATGCAACTTGACCTTCCTTATTCGCTCTTTAACGCCAAGCGTAAATATAACCCTAGCCTGCATCGGAGACGACTGAAAATCGGGCCCCAGAAAATGCATTACAAGACCCTTTCGCCCATACAAAAGTGCCCCCAGAGGAAGGCTTTGGGTACAACTGAACTCCCCAGGGGAGCATTTACGCAGCCCCACATGCAACTAGACCCTCCGGGTTCACTCTTTCTATGCAAGACTAAATATAACCCTAGCTGCAAAGGGAGAAGACTGAAAAAGCGGGCCTCAGAAAACGCTTTCCGAGCCCCTTTCGCACATCCAAAAGTGCCCCCAAAGGAAGGTTTTGGGTACATCTGAACTCCCCAGGGGAGCCTTTATGCAGCCCCACATGCAACTGGACCCTCCTTATTCGCTCTTTCACGCCAAGCGTAAATATAACCCTAGCCTTCATCGGAGACGACTGAAAAATCGCGCCAAAGAAAAGGCGTTACAAGACATTTTCGCCCATAAAAAAGTTCCCCGAAAGGAAGGCTTTGGGTACAACTGAACACCCCAGGGGAGCCTTTATGCAGCCCCAATGCAACTGGACCCTCTGTATCCGCTCTTTCACAGCAACCCTAAATATAGCCCTGGCCCGCATGGTAGACGACTGAAAACTCGGGCCCCAGAAAACGCGTTCCGAGCCCCATTCGCCCATCCAAAAGTGCCCCCAAAGGAAGGCTTTGGGTACAAGTGAACTCCCCAGGGGAGCCTTTACGCAGCCCCACATGCAACTGGACCCACCTTATTCCCTCTTTCACAGCAACCCTAAATATATCTATAGAAGGCATCGGAGACGACTGAAAACTTGGGCCCCAGAAAACGCTTTCCGAGCCCCTTTCGCCCATCCAAAAGTGCCCCCAAAGAAGGCTTTGGGTACTTCTGAACTCCCCAGGGGAGCCTTTATGCAGCCCCACATGCAACTGGACCCTCCTTATTCGCTCTTTCACAGCAAGCAAAAATGTAGCCCTAGCCGGCATCGGAGATGACTGAAAAATCGGGCCAAAGAAAACGCCTTACAAGCCCCTTTCGCCCATCCAAAAGTGCCCCCAAAGGAAGGTTTTGGGTACAACTGAACTCCCCAGGAGAGACTTTATGCAGCCCCACATGCAACTGGACCCTCTGTGTTCGCTCTTTCTGAGCAGCCCGAAACATAGCCCTGCCAGGCATGGTAGAGGAATTCAAAGTATGGCCCGAGAAAATGCGTTCAAAGCCCCTTTCGGCCATCCAAAAATGCCTCCTTAGAATGGCTTTGGGTACAACTGAACTCCCCAGGGGAGCCATCACGCAGATCCACATGCAACTGGACCCTCTGTGTTCGCTCTTTCTAAGCAACCCGAAACAAAGCCCTATACCCTGTATGGGAGACAAATTCAAAAGAGGGCCCGAGAAAATTTGTTCAAACCCCTTTCGCTCATCAAACAGTGCCCCCAAAGAAAGGCTTTGGGTACAACTGAACTCCCCAGGGGAGCCATTTTGCAGAACCACATGCAACTGGACCCTCCGGGTTCACTCTTTCTAAGCAAGCCTAAATGTAGCCCTAGCCGCAAAGGGAGAAGACTGAAAAAGCGGGCCTCAGAAAACGCATTGCGAGCCCCTTTCGCCCATACAATAGTGCCCGCAAAGGAAGGCTTTGGGTACATCTGAACTCCCCAGGGGAGCCTTTATGCAGCCCCATATGCAACTGGACCCTCCGGGTTCACTCTTTCTACGCAAGCCTAAATACAGCCCTAGCCGGCATCGGAGACGACTGAAAAATCGGGACCCAGAAAATGCATTGCGGGTCCCTTTGGACGATCCAAAAGTGCCCTCAAAGGAAGGCTTTTGGTACAACTGAACTCCCCAGGGGAGCCTTTATGCAGCCCCACATGCAACTGGACCCTCCTTATTCGCTCTTTCACGCCAAGCGTAAATAAAAACCTAGCCTGCATCAGAGATGACTGAAAAATCGGGCCAAAGAAAAGGAGTTACAAGACCCTTTCGCCCATAAAATGTGCCCCCAAAGGAAGGCTTTGGGTACAGCTGAACTCCCCAGGGGAGCCTTTATGCAGCCCCACATGCAACTGGACCCTCTGTATTCTCTCTTTCATAGCAACCCTAAATATAGCCGTGTCCCGCATGGTAGACGACTGAAAAATCGGGCCCCAGAATACGCGTTCCGAGCCCCATTCGCCCATCCAAAAGTGCCCCCGAAGGAAGGCTTTGGGTACAAGTGAACTCCCCAGGGGAGCCTTTACGCAGCCCCATATGCAACTGGACCCTCCTTATTCGCTCTTTCACGCCAAGCGTAAATATAACCCTAGCCTGCATCGGAGACGACTGAAAAATTGGGCCAAAGAAAAGGCGTTACAAGACACTTTCGCGCATAAAAAAGTGCCCCCAAAGGAAGGCTTTGGGTACAACTGAACTCCCCAGGGGAGCCTATTTGCAGCCCTACATGCAACTGCACCCTCCAGGTTCACTCTTTCTATGCAAGCCTAAATGCAGCCCTAGCCGGCATGGGAGACGACTGAAAAATCGGGCCCCAGAAAATGCATTGTGGGTCCCTTTGGACCATCCAAAAGTGCCCGCAAAGGAAGGCTTTGGGTACAACTGAACTCCCCAGGGGAGCCTTTACGCAGGCCCACATGTAACTAGACCCACCTTATTCCCTCTTTCACAGCAACCCTAAATATATCTCTAGAAGGCATCTGAGACGACTGAAAATTTGGGCCCCAGAAACGCGTTAGAAGCCCCATTTGACCATCCAAAAGTGCTCCCAAAGGAAGGCATTGGGTACATCTGAACTCCCCAGGAGAGCCTTTATGCAGCCCCATGTGCAACTGGACCCTCCGTGTTCGCTCTTTCACAGCAACCCTAAATATAGCCCTAGCCCGCATCAGAGACCCCTGAAAAAGCGTTTCTCAGAAAACGCATTTCGAGTCCCTTGGACCATCCAAAAGTGCCCCCAAAGAAAGGCTTTGGGTACTTCTGAACTCCCCAGGGGAGCCGTTATGCAGCCCCACATGCAACTGGACCCTCCTTATTCGCACTTTCACGCCAAGCGTATATATAACCCTGGCCTGCATCGGAGACGACTGAAAAATCGGGCCAAAGAAAACGCGTTACAAGACCATTTCGCCCATCCAAAGGTGCCCCTAAAGGAAGGCTTTGGGTACATCTGAACTCCCCAGGGGAGCATTTATGCAGTCCCACATGCAACTGGACCCTCCGGGTTCACTCTTTCACCGCAAGCCTAAATAAAGCCCTAACCGCAAAGGGAGAAGACTGAAAAAGCGGGCCTCAGAAAAAGCATTGCGATTACCCTTGGACCATCCAAAAGTGCCCCCAGAGGAAGGCTTTGGGTACATCTGAACTCCCCAGAGAAGCCTTTATGCAGCCCCACATGCAACTGGACCCTCAGGGTTCGCTTTTTCACTGCAACCCTAAATATATCCGTGGCCCGCATGGTAGACGACTGAAAAATCGGGCCCCAGAAAACGCGTTCCGAACCCCATTCGCCCATTCAAAAGAGCCCCCAAAGGAAGGCTTTGGGTACAACTGAACTCCCCAGGGGAGCCTTTACGCAGCCCCACATGCAACTGAACCCTCCGGGTTCACTCTTTCTACGCAAGCCTAAATATAGCCCTAGCCGCAAAGGGAGAAGACTGAAAAAGCGGGCCTCAGAAAACGCATTGCGAGTCCCTTTAGACCCTCCAAAAGTGCCCCCAAAGGAAGGCTTTGGGTCCAATGAACTCCCCAGGGGAGCCTTTACGCAGCCCCACATGCAACTGGACCCTCCGTATCCGCTGTTTCACACCAAGCGTAAATATATCCCTAGCCTGCATCGGAGACGACTGAAAAATCGGGCCAAAGAAAAGGCCTTACAAGACCCTTTCGCCCATAAAAAAGTGCCCCCAAAGGAAGGCTTTGGGTACAACTGAACTCCCCAGGGGAGACTTTACGCAGCCCCACATGCAACTGGACCCTTTGTGTTAGCACATTCCAAGCAATCCTAAATATAGCGCTAGCCCTCATCGGAGACCACTGAAAAAGCGAGCCTCAGAAAACGCATTGTGAGTCCCTTTGGACCATCCAAAAGTGCCCCCAAAGAAAGGCTTTGGGTACTTCTGAACTCCCCAGGGGAGCCTTTATGCAGCCCCACATGCAACTAGACCCTCCTTATTTGCTCTTTCTCAGTAAGCCTATATATATCCCTAGCCGGCATGGGAGACGACTGAAAAATCGGGCCCCAGAAAACGCGTTCCGAGCCCCATTCGCCCATCCAAAAGTGCCCCCGAAGGAAGGCTTTGGGTACATCTGAACTCCCCAGGGGAGCATTTATGCAGTCCACATGCAACTGGACTCTTTTTGTTAGCACATTACGAGCAATCCTAAATATAGCGCTAGCCCTCATCGGAGACCACTGAAAAAGCGGGCCCCAGAAAACGCGTTCCGAGCCCCTTTCGCTAATCCAAAAGTGCCCCCAAAGGAAGGCTTTGGGTACAACTGAACTCCCCAGGGGAGCCTTTACGCAGCCCCACATGCAACTGGACCCCCCGGGTTCGCTCTTTCCGATGAAACCTAAATATAGCCCTAGCCGGCATGGAAGACGATTGAAAAATAGGGCCCCAGAAAATGGTTCCCACCCCTTTCACTTATCCAAAAGTGCCACCAAAGAAAGGCTTTGGTTACATCTTAACTCCCCAGGGAGCCTTTATGCAGCCCCACGTGCAACTGGACCCTCCTTATTCGCTCTTTCACAGCAACCCTAAATATAGTCCTAGCCGCAATGGGAGAAGACTGAAAAAGCGGGCCCCAGAACAGGCGTTGCAAGCCCCATTCGCCCATCCAAAAGTGCCCCCAAAGGAAGGCGTTGGGCACAACTGAACTCCCCAGGGGAGCCTTTACGCAGCCCCACATGCACCTGAACCTTCCGGGTTCACTCTTTCACAGCAAGCCTAAATATAGCCCTCGGCGCAATGGGATAAGACTGAAAATCAGGCCTCAGAAAACACATTGCGAGTCCCCTTGGACCATCCAAAATTGCCCCCAAAGGAAGGCTTTGGGTACTTCTGAACGGCCCAGGGGAGCCTTTATGCAGCCCCACGTGCAACTGGACCCTCCGGGTTCACTCTTTCTACGCAAGCCTAAATATAACCCTAGCCGGCATGGGAGACGACTGAAAAATCGGGCCAAAGAAAATGCATTCGGAGTCCCTTTGGACCATCCAAAAGTGCCCTCAAAGGAATGCTTTGGGAACAACTGAACTCCCCAGGGGAGCCTTTATGCAGCCCCACGTGCAACTGGACCCTCCGGGTTCACTCTTTCTACGCAAGCCTAAATATAACCCTAGCCGGCATGGGAGACGACTGAAAAATCGGGCCAAAGAAAATGCATTCGGAGTCCCTTTGGACCATCCAAAAGTGCCCTCAAAGGAATGCTTTGGGAACAACTGAACTCCCCAGGGGAGCCTTTACGCAGCCCCACATGAAACTGGACCCTCCGTGTTAGCTCATTCCGAGCAACACTAAATATAGCCCTAGCCCTTATCGGAGACCACTGAAAAAGCGGGCCTCAGAAAGTGCAATGCGAGTCCCTTTGGACCATCCAAAAGTGCCCCCAAAGAAAGGCTTTGGGTACTTCTGAACTCCCCAGGGGAGCCTTTACGCAGCCCCACATGCAACTGAACCCTCCGGGTTCACTCTTTCTACGCAAGCCTAAATATAGCCCTAGCCGCAAAGGGAGAAGACTGAAAAACGGGCCTCAGAAAACGCATTGCGAGTCCCTTTAGACCCTCCAAAAGTGCCCCCAAAGGAAGGCTTTGGGTCCAATGAACTCCCCAGGGGAGCCTTTACGCAGCCCCACATGCAACTGGACCCTCCGTATCCGTTGTTTCACACCAAGAGTAAATATATCCCTAGCCTGCATCGGAGACGACTGAAAAATCGGGCCAAAGAAAAGGCCTTACAAGACCCTTTCGCCCATAAAAAAGTGCCCCCAAAGGAAGGCTTTGGGTACAACTGAACTCCCCAGGGGAGACTTTACGCAGCCCCACATGCCACTGGACCCTCCGTGTTAGCACATTCCAAGCAATCCTAAATATAGCGCTAGCCCTCATCGGAGACCACTGAAAAAGCGAGCCTCAGAAAACGCATTGTGAGTCCCTTTGGACCATCCAAAAGTGCCCCCAAAGAAAGGCTTTGGGTACTTCTGAACTCCCCAGGGGAGCCTTTATGCAGCCCCACATGCAACTAGACCCTCCTTATTTGCTCTTTCTCAGTAAGCCTATATATATCCCTAGCCGGCATGGGAGACGACTGAAAAATCGGGCCCCAGAAAACGCGTTCCGAGCCCCATTCGCCCATCCAAAAGTGCCCCCGAAGGAAGGCTTTGGGTACAAGTGAACTCCCCAGGGGAGCCTTTACGCAGCCCCACATGCAACTGGACTCTTTTTGTTAGCACATTACGAGCAATCCTAAATATAGCGCTAGCCCTCATCGGAGACCACTGAAAAAGCGGGCCCCAGAAAACGCGTTCCGAGCCCCTTTCGCCCATCCAAAAGTGCCCCCAAAGGAAGACTTTAGGTACAAGTGAACTCCCCAGGGGAACCTTTATGCAGCCCCACGTGCAACTGGACCCTCCTTATTCGCTCTTTCACAGCAAGCCTTAATATAGACCTAGCCACAAAGGGAGAAGTCTGAAAAATCGGGTCCAAGGAAACGCATTCCGAGCCCCTTTCGTCCACCCAAAAGTGCTCCCAAAGGAAGGCATTGGGTACATCTGAACTCCCCAGGAGAGCCTTTATGCAGCCCCATGTGCAATTGGACCCTCCGTGTTCGCTCTTTCACAGCAACCCTAAATATATCCCTAGCCCGCATCAGAGACCCCTGAAAAAGCGTTTCTCAGAAAACGCATTTCGAGTCCCTTGGACCATCCAAAAGTGCCCCCAAAGAAAGGCTTTGGGTACATCTGAACTCCCCAGGGGAGCCTTTACGCAGCCCCACATGCAACTGGACCCTCCGGGTTCACTCTTTCTACTCAAGCCTAAATATAACCCTAGCCAGCATGGGAGACGACTGAAAAATCGGGCCCCAGAAAATGCTTTCCGAACCCCATTCACCCATCCAAAAGTGCCCCCAAAGGAAGGCTTTGGGTACAACTGAACTCCCCAGGGGAGCCGTTATGCAGCCCCACATGCAACTGGACCCTCCTTATTCGCACTTTCACGCCAAGCGTATATATAACCCTGGCCTGCATCGGAGACGACTGAAAAATCGGGCCAAAGAAAACGCGTTACAAGACCATTTCGCCCATCCAAAGGTGCCCCTAAAGGAAGGCTTTGGGTACATCTGAACTCCCCAGGGGAGCATTTATGCAGTCCACATGCAACTGGACCCTCCGGGTTCACTCTTTCACCGCAAGCCTAAATATAGCCCTAACCGCAAAGGGAGAAGACTGAAAAAGCGGGCCTCAGAAAACGCATTGCGATTACCCTTGGACCATCCAAAAGTGCCCCCAAAGGAAGGCTTTGGGTACAACTGAACTCCCCAGGGGAGCCTTTACGCAGCCCCACATGCAACTGGACCCCCCGGGTTCGCTCTTTCCGATGAAACCTAAATATAGCCCTAGCCGGCATGGAAGACGATTGAAAAATAGGGCCCCAGAAAATGGTTCCCACCCCTTTCACTTATCCAAAAGTGCCACCAAAGAAAGGCTTTGGTTACATCTTAACTCCCCAGGGAGCCTTTATGCAGCCCCACGTGCAACTGGACCCTCCTTATTCGCTCTTTCACAGCAACCCTAAATATAGTCCTAGCCGCAATGGGAGAAGACTGAAAAAGCGGGCCCCAGAACAGGCGTTGCAAGCCCCATTCGCCCATCCAAAAGTGCCCCCAAAGGAAGGCGTTGGGCACAACTGAACTCCCCAGGGGAGCCTTTACGCAGCCCCACATGCACCTGAACCTTCCGGGTTCACTCTTTCACAGCAAGCCTAAATATAGCCCTCGGCGCAATGGGATAAGACTGAAAATCGGGCCTCAGAAAACACATTGCGAGTCCCCTTGGACCATCCAAAATTGCCCCCAAAGGAAGGCTTTGGGTACATCTGAACTCCGCAGGGGAGCCTTTATGCAGTCCCACATGCAACTGGACCCTCCTTATTCGCTCTTCCACAGTAACCCGAAATATAGCCCTAGGCTGCATCGGAGACGACTGAAAACTCGGGCTCCAGAAAACGCTTTCCGAGCCCCTTTTGCCCATCCAAAAGTGCCCCCAAAGGAAGGCTTTGGGTACTTCTGAACGGCCCAGGGGAGCCTTTATGCAGCCCCACGTGCAACTGGACCCTCAGTGTTCGCTCTTTCCGAGGAAACCTAAATATATCCCTAGCCCGCATTGGAGACCCCTGAAAAAGCGTGTCTCAGAAAACGCATTTCGAGTCCCTTTAGACCATCCAAAAGTGCCCCCAAAGAAAGGCTTTGGGTACTTCTGAACGGCCCAGGGGAGCCTTTATGCAGCCACACGTGCAACTGGACCCTCCGGGTTCACTCTTTCTACGCAAGCCTAAATATAACCCTAGCCGGCATGGGAGACGACTGAAAAATCGGGCCAAAGAAAATGCATTCGGAGTCCCTTTGGACCATCCAAAAGTGCCCTCAAAGGAATGCTTTGGGAACAACTGAACTCCCCAGGGGAGCCTTTATGCAGCCCCACGTGCAACTGGACCCTCCGGGTTCACTCTTTCTACGCAAGCCTAAATATAACCCTAGCCGGCATGGGAGACGACTGAAAAATCGGGCCAAAGAAAATGCATTCGGAGTCCCTTTGGACCATCCAAAAGTGCCCTCAAAGGAATGCTTTGGGAACAACTGAACTCCCCAGGGGAGCCTTTATGCAGCCCCACATGCAACTAGACCCACCTTATTCGCTCTTTCACAGCATCCCTAAATATAGCTCTAGAAGGCATCGGAGGTGACTGAAAACTTGGGCCCCAGAAAACGCGTTACAAGCCCCTTTTAACCATCCAAAAGCGCCCCCAAAGGAAGGCTTTGGGTACAAGTGAACTCCCCAGGGGAGCCTTTATGCAGCCCCACATGCAACTGGACCCTCCGTATTCGCTCTTTCCGAGCAACCCTAAATATAGCCCTAGCCGCAATGGGAGAAGACTGAAAAAGCGGGCCCCAGAACAGGCGTTACAAGCCCCATTCGCCCATGCAAAAGTGCCCTCAAAGGAATACTTTGGGAACAACTGAACTCCCCAGGGGAGTCTTTATGCAGCCCCACATGCAACTGGACCCACCTTATTCGCTCTTTCACAGCATCCCTAAATATAGCTCTAGAAGGCATCGGAGGTGACTGAAAACTTGGGCCCCAGAAAACGCGTTACAAGCCCCTTTTAACCATCCAAAAGTGCCCCCAAAGGAAGGCTTTGGGTACTTCTGAACTCCCCAGGGGAGCCTTTATGCAGGCCCACATGCAACTGGAACCGCTATGTTCGCTCTTTCCGAGTAACCCTAAATATAGCCCTAGCCGGCATCGGAGATTACTGAAAAATTGGGCCAAAGAAAACGTGTTACAAGACCCTTTCGGCCATCCAAAAGTGCCCCCAAAGGAAGGCTTTGGGTACAAGTGAACTCCCCAGGGGAGCCTTTAGGCAGCCCCACGTGCAACTGGACCCTCCTTATTCGCTCGTTCACAGCAAGCCTTAATATAGCCCTAGCCACAAAGGGAGAAGACTGAAAAATCGTGTCCAAGGAAACGCATTCCGAGCCCCTTTCGTCCACCCAAAAGTGCTCCCAAAGGAAGGCATTGGGTACATCTGAACTCCCCAGGGAGCCTTTATGCAGCCCCACGTGCAACTGGACCCTCCGTGTTCGCTCTTTCCGAGCAACCCTAAATATAGCCCTAGCCCGCATCAGAGACCCCTGAAAAAGCGTGTCTCAGAAAACGCAATTCGAGTCCCTTTGGACCATCCAAAAGTGCCTCCAAAGAAAGGCTTTGGGTACTTCTGAACTCCCCAGGGGAGCCTTTACGCTGCCCCACATGCAACTGGACCCTCCGGGTTCGCTCATTCCGAGCAACCCTCAATATAGCCCTAGCCCGCATCGGAGACCACTGAAAAAGCAGGCCTCAGAAAACGCATTTCGAGTCCCTTTCGCACATCCAAAAGTGCCCCCAAAGGAAGGCTTTGGGTACATCTGAACTCCGCTGGGTAGCCTTTACGCAGCCCCACATGCAACTGGACCCTCCTTATTCGCTCTTTCACAGCAACCCTAAATATAGTCCTAGCCGCAATGGGAGAAGACTGAAAAAGCGGGCCCCAGAACAGGCGTTGCAAGCCCCATTCGCCCATCCAAAAGTGCCCCCAAAGGAAGGCGTTGGGCACAACTGAACTCCCCAGGGGAGCCTTTACGCAGCCCCACATGCACCTGAACCTTCCGGGTTCACTCTTTCACAGCAAGCCTAAATATAGCCCTCGGCGCAATGGGATAAGACTGAAAATCGGGCCTCAGAAAACACATTGCGAGTCCCCTTGGACCATCCAAAATTGCCCCCAAAGGAAGGCTTTGGGTACATCTGAACTCCGCAGGGGAGCCTTTATGCAGTCCCACATGCAACTGGACCCTCCTTATTCGCTCTTCCACAGTAACCCGAAATATAGCCCTAGGCTGCATCGGAGACGACTGAAAACTCGGGCTCCAGAAAACGCTTTCCGAGCCCCTTTTGCCCATCCAAAAGTGCCCCCAAAGGAAGGCTTTGGGTACTTCTGAACGGCCCAGGGGAGCCTTTATGCAGCCCCACGTGCAACTGGACCCTCAGTGTTCGCTCTTTCCGAGGAAACCTAAATATATCCCTAGCCCGCATTGGAGACCCCTGAAAAAGCGTGTCTCAGAAAACGCATTTCGAGTCCCTTTAGACCATCCAAAAGTGCCCCCAAAGAAAGGCTTTGGGTACTTCTGAACGGCCCAGGGGAGCCTTTATGCAGCCACACGTGCAACTGGACCCTCCGGGTTCACTCTTTCTACGCAAGCCTAAATATAACCCTAGCCGGCATGGGAGACGACTGAAAAATCGGGCCAAAGAAAATGCATTCGGAGTCCCTTTGGACCATCCAAAAGTGCCCTCAAAGGAATGCTTTGGGAACAACTGAACTCCCCAGGGGAGCCTTTATGCAGCCCCACGTGCAACTGGACCCTCCGGGTTCACTCTTTCTACGCAAGCCTAAATATAACCCTAGCCGGCATGGGAGACGACTGAAAAATCGGGCCAAAGAAAATGCATTCGGAGTCCCTTTGGACCATCCAAAAGTGCCCTCAAAGGAATGCTTTGGGAACAACTGAACTCCCCAGGGGAGCCTTTATGCAGCCCCACATGCAACTAGACCCACCTTATTCGCTCTTTCACAGCATCCCTAAATATAGCTCTAGAAGGCATCGGAGGTGACTGAAAACTTGGGCCCCAGAAAACGCGTTACAAGCCCCTTTTAACCATCCAAAAGCGCCCCCAAAGGAAGGCTTTGGGTACAAGTGAACTCCCCAGGGGAGCCTTTATGCAGCCCCACATGCAACTGGACCCTCCGTATTCGCTCTTTCCGAGCAACCCTAAATATAGCCCTAGCCGCAATGGGAGAAGACTGAAAAAGCGGGCCCCAGAACAGGCGTTACAAGCCCCATTCGCCCATGCAAAAGTGCCCTCAAAGGAATACTTTGGGAACAACTGAACTCCCCAGGGGAGTCTTTATGCAGCCCCACATGCAACTGGACCCACCTTATTCGCTCTTTCACAGCATCCCTAAATATAGCTCTAGAAGGCATCGGAGGTGACTGAAAACTTGGGCCCCAGAAAACGCGTTACAAGCCCCTTTTAACCATCCAAAAGTGCCCCCAAAGGAAGGCTTTGGGTACTTCTGAACTCCCCAGGGGAGCCTTTATGCAGGCCCACATGCAACTGGAACCGCTATGTTCGCTCTTTCCGAGTAACCCTAAATATAGCCCTAGCCGGCATCGGAGATTACTGAAAAATTGGGCCAAAGAAAACGTGTTACAAGACCCTTTCGGCCATCCAAAAGTGCCCCCAAAGGAAGGCTTTGGGTACAAGTGAACTCCCCAGGGGAGCCTTTAGGCAGCCCCACGTGCAACTGGACCCTCCTTATTCGCTCGTTCACAGCAAGCCTTAATATAGCCCTAGCCACAAAGGGAGAAGACTGAAAAATCGTGTCCAAGGAAACGCATTCCGAGCCCCTTTCGTCCACCCAAAAGTGCTCCCAAAGGAAGGCATTGGGTACATCTGAACTCCCCAGGGAGCCTTTATGCAGCCCCACGTGCAACTGGACCCTCCGTGTTCGCTCTTTCCGAGCAACCCTAAATATAGCCCTAGCCCGCATCAGAGACCCCTGAAAAAGCGTGTCTCAGAAAACGCAATTCGAGTCCCTTTGGACCATCCAAAAGTGCCTCCAAAGAAAGGCTTTGGGTACTTCTGAACTCCCCAGGGGAGCCTTTACGCTGCCCCACATGCAACTGGACCCTCCGGGTTCGCTCATTCCGAGCAACCCTCAATATAGCCCTAGCCCGCATCGGAGACCACTGAAAAAGCAGGCCTCAGAAAACGCATTTCGAGTCCCTTTCGCACATCCAAAAGTGCCCCCAAAGGAAGGCTTTGGGTACATCTGAACTCCGCTGGGTAGCCTTTACGCAGCCCCACATGCAACTGGACCCTCCTTATTCGCTCTTTCACGCCAAGTGTAAATATAACAGTAATCTGCATCGGAGACGTCTGAAAAATCGGACCAAAGAAAAAGGCGTTACAACACCCTTTCGCCCATATTAAGTGCACGCAACTGAAGACTTTGGGTACAACTGAACTCCCCAGGGGAGCCTTTATGCAGCCCCACATGCAACTGGACCCTCCGTATTCGCTCTTTCACAGCAACCCTAAATATAGCCCTAGCCCGCATCAGAGTCCCCTGAAAAAGCGTTTCTCAGAAAACGCATTTCGAGTCCCTTGGACCATCCAAAAGTGCCCCCAAAGAAAGGCTTTGGGTACTTCTGAACTCCCCAGGGGAGCCTTTACGCAGCCCCACATGCAACTGGACCCTCCGGGTTCACTCTTTCTACTCAAGCCTAAATATAACCCTAGCCAGCATGGGAGACGACTGAAAAATCGGGCCCCAGAAAATGCTTTCCGAACCCCATTCACCCATCCAAAAGTGCCCCCAAAGGAAGGCTTTAGGTACAACTGAACTCCCCGGGGGAGCCGTTATGCAGCCCCACATGCAACTGGACCCTCCTTATTCGCACTTTCACGCCAAGCGTATATATAACCCTGGCCTGCATTTGAGACGACTGAAAAATCGGGCCAAAGAAAACGCGTTACAAGACCATTTCGCCCATCCAAAGGTGCCCCTAAAGGAAGGCTTTGGGTACATCTGAACTCCCCAGGGGAGCATTTATGCAGTCCCACATGCAACTGGACCCTCCGGGTTCACTCTTTCACCGCAAGCCTAAATATAGCCCTACCAGGCATCGGAGATGACTGAAAAATCAGGCCAAAGAAAACGTGTTACAAGACCCTTTCGGCCATCCAAAAGTGCCCCCAAAGGAAGGCTTTGGGTACAACTGAACTACCCAGGGGAGCCTTTATGCAGCCCCACGTGCAACTGGACCCTCCTTATTCGCTCGTTCACAGCAAGCCTTAATATAACCCTAGGCACAAAGGGAGAAGACTGAAAAATCGGGTCCAAGGAAACGCATTCCGAGCCCCGTTCGCCCATCCAAAAGTGCTCCCAAAGGAAGGCTTTCGCTACATCTGAACTCCCCAGGGGAACCTTTACGCAGTCCCACATGCAACTGGACCCTCCGTATTCGCTCTTTCTGAGCAACCCGAAACATAGCCCTACCAGGCATGGTAGAGGAATTAAAAGTATGGCCCAAGAAAATGCGTTCAAAGCCCCTTTCTCCCATCAAAAAGTGCCCCCTTAGAATGGCTTTGGGTACAACTGAACTCCCTTGGGGAGCATTCAAGCAGCTCCACATGCAACTGGACCCTCTGTGTTCGCTCTTTCTGAGCAACCCGAAATAAAGCCCTACCCTGTATGGGAGACAAATTCAAAAGACGGCCCAAGAAAATTTGTTCAAACACTTTCGCTCATCAAAAAGTGCCCCCAAAGGAAGGTTTTGGGAACAACTGAACTCCCCAGGGGAGCCTTTATGCAGCCCCACATGCAACTGGACCCTCCTTATTCGCTCTTTCACAGTAAGCCTAAATATAGCCCTAGCCGGCATCAGATACGACTGAAAAATCAGGTCCCAGAAAACACATTCCGAGCCCCTTTCGCCCATCCAAAAGTGCCCCCAAAGGAAGGCTTTGGGTACAACTGAACTCCCCAGGGGAGCCTTTATGCAGCCCCACATGCAACTGGACCCTCCTTATTCGCTCTTTCACGCCAAGCGTATATGTAACCCTGGCATGCATCGGAGACGACTGAAAAATCGGGCCAAAGAAAACGCCTTACAAGACCATTTCTCCCATCCAAAGGTGCCCCTAAAGGAAGGCTTTGGGTACATCTGAACTCCCCAGGGGAGCCTTTACGCAGCCCCACATGCAACTGGACCCTCCGGGTTCGCTCTTTCCGATCAAACCTAAATATAGCCCTAGCCGGCATGGAAGACGATTGAAAAATAGGGCCCCAGAAAATGTTTCCCACCCCTTTCGCCCATCCAAAAGTGTCACCAAAGAAAGGCTTTGGGTACATCTGAACTCCCCAGGGAGCCTTTATGCAGCCCCACGTGCAACTGGACCCTCCTTATTCGCTCTTTCACAGCAACCCTAAATATAGCCCTGGCCCACTTGGGAGATGACTGAAAAATCGGGCCCCAGAAAACGCGTTCCGAGCCCCATTTGCCCATCCAAAAGTGCCCCCAAAGGAAGGCGTTGGGCACAACTGAACTCCCCAGGGGAGCCTTTATGCAGCCCCACGTGCAACTGGACCCTCCGTGTTCACTCTTTCACAGCAAGCCTAAATATAGCCCTCGGCGCAATGGGATAAGACTGAAAATCGGGCCTCAGAAAACACATTTCGAGTCCCCTTAGACCATCCAAAATTGCCCCCAAAGGAAGGCTTTGGGTACAAGTGAACTCCCCAGGGGAGCCTTTATGCAGTCCCACATGCAACTGGACCCTCCTTATTCGCTCTTTCACAGCAACCCTAAATATAGCCCTAGGCTGCATCGGAGACGACTGAAAACTTAGGCTCCAGAAAACGCTTTCCGAGCCCCTTTTGCCCATCCAAAAGTGCACCCAAAGGAAGGATTTGGGTACATCTGAACTCCCCAGGGGAGCCTTTATGCAGTCCCACATGCAACTGGACCCTCCGGGTTCGCTGTTTACGAGCAACACTAAACATAGCCCTAACCGGCATGGGAGACGACTGAAAACTCGGGCCAAAGGTAACGCCTTACAAGCCCCTTTCACCCATTCAAAAGTGCCCCCAAAGGAAAGCTTTGAGTACAACTGAACTCCCCAGGGGAGCCTTTATGCAGCCCCACATGCAACTGGACCCTCCGGGTTCGCTCTTTCCGAGCAACACTAAACATAGCCCTAGCCGGCATGGGAGACGACTGAAAACTCGGGCCCCAGAAAACGCTTTCCGAGCCCCTTTAGCCCATCCAAAAGTGTCCCCAAAGGAAGGCTTTGGGTACAAAAGCCTTCCTTTTCTGAGGCCCGATTTTTCATCCTTCTCCCATTGCACTGAGGGCTATATTTAGGCTTGCGGGGAAAGAGTGAACCTGGAGGGTCCAGTTGCATGTGGGGCTGCATAAAGGCTCCCCTGGGGAGTTCACTTGTACTCAAAGCCTTCCTTTGGGGACACTTTTGGATGGGCGAATGGGGCTTGTAACGCATTTTCTGTGGCCCGAGTTTTCAGTCGACTGCCAGGCAGGGAAGGGCTATATTTAGGCTTGCTGTGAAAGAACGAATAAGGAGGGTCCAGTTGCATGTGGGGCTGCATATAGGCTTTCCTGGGGAGTTCACTTGTACTCAAAGCCTTCCTTTGGGGGGACTTTTGGATGGGCGAAAGGGGCTTGGAAAGCCTTTTCTGGGGCCCGAGTTTTCAGTTGTGTCCCATGCCGGCTAGGGTTATGTTTAGTGTTGCTTGGAAAGATCGAACCCGGAGGGTCCATTTGCATGTGGGGCTGCATAAAGGCTCCCCTGGGGAGTTCAGATATGCCCAAAGCCTTCCTTTGGGGGCACTTTTCGATGGTCCAAAGAGACTCGCAATGAGTTTTCTGGGCCCGCTTCTTCAGTCTTCTCCCTTTGCTGCTAGGGCTATATTTAGGCTTACGTAGAAAGAGCGAATACAGAGGGTCCAGTTGCATGTGGGGCTGCATAAAGGCTCCCCTGGGGAGTTCAGTTGTACCCAAAGCATTCCTCTGAGGGCACTTTTGGATGGGCCAAAGGGTGTTGTAAGCGTTTTCTTTGGCCAGATTTTTCAGTCATCTCCGATGTTGGCTAGGGCAATATTTAAGCTTGCTGTGAAAGAGCAAATAAGGAGGGTCCAGTTGCATGTGGGGCTGCATAAAGGCTCCCCTGCGGAGTTCACTTGTACTGAAAGCCTACCTCTGGGGGCACTTTTGGATGGGCGAAAGGGGCTCGGAATGCATTTTCTGGGGCCCGAGTTTTCAGTCGTCTCCCAAGCCGGCTAGGGCTATGTATAGTGTTGCTCGGAAACAGCGAACCCGGAAGGTCCAGTTGCATGTGGGGTTGCATAAAGGCTCTCCTGGGGAATTCAGTTATACACAAAGCCTTCCTTTGGAGGCATCTTTGGATGGTCGAAAGAGACGCGCAATGCATTTTCTGAGGCCCGCTTTTTCAGTCTTCTCCCTTTGTAGCTAGGGTTATATTTAGGCTTGCGGTGAAAAAGTGAACGCGGAGGGTCCAGTTGCATGTGGGGCTGCATAAAGGCTCCCCAGGGGAGTTCAGTTCTACCCAAAGCCTTCCTTTGGGGGCACTTTTCGATGCTCGAAAGAGACTCGCAATGCGTTTTCTGAGGCCCGAGTTTTCAGTCTTCTCCCATTGCGCCGAGGGATATATTTAGTCTTGCTGTGAAAGAGCGAATAAGGACGGTCCAGTTGCATGTGGGGCTGCATAAAGGCTCCCCTGGGGAGTTCACTTGTACCCAAAGCCTTCCTCTGCGGGCACTTTTGGATGGGCCAAAGGGTGTTGTAAGGCGTTTTCTATGGCCCGATTTTTCAGTCATCTCTGATGTCGCCTACGGCTATATTTAAGCTTCCTGTGAAAGATCGAATAAGGAGGGTCCAGTTGCATGTGGGACTGCATAAAGGCTGTCCTGTGGAGTCCAGTTATACACAAAGCCTTCCTTTGGAGGCATCTTTGGATGGTCGAAAGAGACGCGCAATATGTTTTCTGATGCCCGCTTTTTCAGACTTCTCCCTTTGTGGCTAGCGTTATATTTAGGCTTACGGTGAAAGAGTGAACCCGGAGAGTCCAGTTGCATGTGCGGCTGCATAAAAGCTCCCCTGGGTAGTTCACTTGTACCCAAAGCCTTCCTTTGGGGACACTTCTGGAAGGGTGAATGGGGCTTGAAACGCTTTTTCTGTGGCCCGAGTTTTAAGTCTTCTGCCATGCTGCCTAGTGTTACATATGGGTTGTCCTAAAACATCGAACACGGAGGGCCCAGTTGCATGTGGGGCTGCATAAAGGCTCCCCTGGGGAGTTTACTTGTACCCAAAGCCTTCCTTTGGGGGCACTTCTGGATGGGCGAATGGGGCTTGTAACGCATTTTCTGTGGCCCGAGTTTTTAGTCGTCTTCCATGCGGGCCAGGGATATATTTAGGGTTGCTGTGAAAGAGCGAATACGGAAGGTCATGTTCAATGTGGGGCTGCATAAAGGCTCCCCTGGGGAGTTCACTTATAACCAAAGCCTTCCTTTGGGGGCACTTTTGGATGGGCTAAAGGGGCTCGGAAAGCACTTTCTGGGGCCCGAGTTTTCAGTCGTCTCCTCTGCCGGCTAGGGCTATGTTTAGTTTTGCTCGGAAAGAGCGAACCCGGAGGGTCCAGTTGCATGTGGGGCTGCATAAAGGCTCCCCTAGGGAGTTCACTTGTACTCAAAGCCTTCCTTTGGGGGGACTTTGGATGGGAGAAAGGGGCTTGTAACTCATTTTCTGGGGCCTGAGTTTTCAGTCGACTGCCAGGCGGGCCAGGGTTATATTTAGGGTTGCATTGAAAGGGCGAATACGGAGGGTCCAGTTGCATATGGGGAACAATAAAGGCTCCCCTGGGGAGTTCAGATGTACCCAAAGCCTTCCTTTGGGGGCCCTTTTGGATGGTCGAAAGAGACTCGCAATGCGTTTTCTGAGGCCTGCTTTTTCAGTCTTCTCCCATTGCGCCGAGGGATATATTTAGGCTTGCGGGGAAAGAGTGAACCCGGAGGGTCCAGTTGCATGTGGGGCTGCATAAAGGCTCCCCTGGGGAGTTCGGTTGTACCCAAAGCCTTCCTTTGGGGGATCTTTTGAATGGGCGAAAGGGGCTTGTAAGGCGTTTTCTTTGGCCCGATTTTTAAGTCATCTCCGATGCCGGCCACGGCTATATTTAGGCTTGCGTAGAATGAGTGAACGCGGAGGGTCCAGTTGCATGTGGGGCTGCATAAAGGCTCCCCTGGGGAGTTCACTTGTACCCAAAGCCCTCCTTTGGGGGCACTTTTGGATGGGCGAAAGGGGCTCGGAATGCGTTTTCTGTGGCCCGAGTTTTCAGTCGTCTCCCATGCCGGCTAGGGTTATGTTTAGTGTTGCTCGGAAAGAGTGAACCTGGAGGGTCCAGTTGCATGTGGGGCTGCATAAAGGCTCCCCTGGGGAGTTCACTTGTACCCAAAGCCTTCCTTTGGGGGCACTTTTGGATGGGCGAAAGGGGTTGTAACGCGTTTTCTGGGGCCCGACTTTTCAGTCTTCTGCCATGCGGGCCACGGTTATATTTAGGGTTGCAGTGAAAGAGCGAATACGGAGGGTCCAATTGCATGTGGGGCTGCATAAAGGCTCCCCTGGGGAGTTCACTTGTACCCAAAGCCTTCCTTTGGGGGCACTTCTGGATGGGTGAATGGGGCTTGAAACGCTTTTTCTGTGGCCCAAGTTTTCAGTCTTCTGCCATGCTGGCTATTGTTGTATTTGGGTTGCTCTAAAACATCGAACACGGAGGGTCCAGTTGCATGTAAGGCTGCGTAAAGCCTGTCCTGGGGAGTTCAGCTGTACCCATAGCCTTCCGTTGGGGACACTTTTGGATGGGCGAAAGGGGCTCGGAAAGCGTTTTCTGGGGCCCGAGTTTTCAGTCGTCTCCCATGCCGGCTAGGGTTATGTATAGTATTGCTCGGAAAGAGCGAACCCGGAGGGTCCAGTTGCATGTGGGGCTGCATAAAGGCTCCCCTGGGGTGTTCACTTGTACCCAAAGCCTTCCTTTGGGGGCACTTTTGGATGGGCGAAAGGGGCTTGTAACGCATTTTCTGGGGCCCGAGTTTTCAGTCGTCTGCCATGCGGGCCAGGGTTATATTTAGGGTTGCTGTGAAAGAGCGAATACGGAGGGTCCAGTTGCATGTGGGGCTGCATAAAGGCTCCCCTGGGGAGTTCAGTTGTACCCAAAGCCTTCCCTTGGGGGCACTTTTGCATGGGCGAAAGGGACTTGTAAGGCGTTTTCTTTGGCCCGATTTTTAAGTCATCTCCGATGCCGGCTAGGGCTATATTTAGGCTTGCGTAGAAAGAGTGAAGGCTGAGGGTCCGGTTGCATTTGGGGATGCATAAAGGCTCCCCTGGGGAGTTCACTTGTACCCAAAGCCTTCCTTTGGGGGCACTTCTGGATGGGCGTAAGAGACTCGAAATGCGTTTTCTGAGGCCCGCTTTTTCAGTCTTCTCCCTTTGCGGCTAGGGCTATATTTAGGCTTGCGTAGAAAGAGTGAACGCGGAGGGTCCAGTTGCATGTGGGGCTGCATAAAGGCTCCCCTGGGGAGTTCAGTTGTACCCAAAGCCTTCCTTTGGGGGCACCTTTGGATGGGCGAAAGGGTCTTGTAATGCGTTTTCTTCGCCCAGTTTTTCAGTCGACTCCGAACCCGGCTAGGGCTATATTTAGGCTAGGTGTGAAAGAGTGAACGCGGAGGGTCCATTTGCATGTGGGGCTGCATAAAGGCTCCCCTGGGGAGTTCAGATATACCCAAAGCCTTCCTTTGGGGGCACTTTTCGATGGTCCAAAGAAACTCGGAATACGTTTTATGAGGCCCGCTTTTTCAGTCTTCTCCCTTTCCGGCTAGGAATATATTTAGGCTTGCATAGAAAGAGTGAACGCGAAGGGCCCAGTTGCATGTGGGGTAGCAAAAAGGCTCCCCTGGGGAGTTCAGTTGTACCCAAAGCCTTCCTTTAGGGGCACTTTTGGATGGGCGAAAGGGTCTTGTAAGGCGTTTTCTTTGGCCGGATTTTTCAGTCGTCTCCCAAGCCGGCTAGGGTTATATTTAGTGTTGCTCGGAAACAGTAAACCTGGAAGATCCAGTTGCATGTGGGGCTGCATAAATGCTCTCCTGGGGAGTTCAGATGTACCCAAAGCCTTCCTTTGGGGGCACTTCTGGATGGGCGAATGGGGCTTGAAACGCTTATTCTAGGGCCCCAGTTTTCAGTCAACTGCCATGCGGGCCAGGGTTATATTTAGGGTTGTTGTGAAAGCGCGAATACAGAGATTCCAGTTGCATGTGGTGCTGCATAAAGGCTCCCCTGGGGAGTTCACTTGTAACTAAACCATCCTTTGGGGGCACTTTTGGATGGTCCAAGGGGAATCGCAATGCGTATTCTGAGGCCTACTTTTTCAGTCTTCTTCCATTTAGTCTAGGATAAATATTTAGGCTTGCGTTCAAAGAGTGAACGCGGAGTGTCCAGTTGCATGTGAGGTTGCAAAAAGGCTCCCCTGGGGAGTTCACTTGTACCCAAAGCCTTCCTTTGGGGGCACTTCTGGATGGGCAAATGGGGCTTGTAACGCTTATTCTGGGGCCCGAGTTTTCAGTTTATTCAAAGCTGGCTAGGGATATATTTAGGGTTGCTTGTAAACAGCGAACACGGAGGGTCCAGTTGCATGTGGGGCTGCATAAAGGCTCCCCTGGGGACTTCACTTGTAGTCAAAGCATTCCTCTGGGGGCAATTTTGGATGGGCGAAAGGGGCTCGGAATGCGTTTTCTGAGGCCCGAGTTTTCAGTCGTCTCCCATGCCGGCTAGGGCTATAGTTAGTGTTGCTCGGAAAGAGCGAACCCGGAGGGTCCAGTTGCATGTGGGGCTACATAAAGGCTCCCCTGGGGAGTTCAGTTTTACCCAAAGCCTTCCTTTAGGGGCCCTTTTGGATGGGCGAAAGAGACTCGCAATGCGTTTTCTGAGGCCCGCTTTTTCAGTTTTCTCCCATTGCGCCGAGGGTTACATTTAGTCTTGCGGTGAAACAGCGAATAAGGAGGGTCCAGTTGCATGTGGGGCTGCATAAAGGCTCCCCTGGGGAGTTCACTTGCACCCAAAGCCTTCCTTTGGGGGCACTTTTGGATGGGCGAAAGCGGCTTGTAAAGCGTTTTCTGGGGCCCGAGTTTTAAGTCGTCTGCCATGCGGGCCAGGGTTATATTTAGGGTTGCTGTGAAAGAGAGATAAAGGAGAGTCCAGTTGCATGTGGGGTTGCATAAAGGCTCCCCTGGGGAGTTCACTTGTACCCAAAGCCTTCCTTTGGGGGCACTTTTAGATGGGCGAATGGGGCTTGAAACGCGTTTTCTGAGGCCCGAGTTTTCAGTCTTCTCCCTTTGCGGCTGGGGCTATATTTAGTCTTGCGGTGAAAGAGTGAACGCGGAGGGTCCAGTTGCATATAGGGCTGCATAAAGACATTCCTGGGGAGTTCAGTTGTACCCAAAGCCTTCCTTTGGGGGCACTTCTGGATGGGCGAATGGTGCTTGTAACGCATTTTCTGGGGCCCGAGTTTTCAGTCGACTGCCATGCGGGCCAGGGCTATATTTAGGATTGCTGTGAAAGAGCGAATAAAGAGGGTCCAGTTGCATGTGGGGCTGCATAAAGGCTCCCCTGGGGCGTTCACTTGTACTCAAAGCCTTCCTTTGGGGGCACTTCTGGACGGGCGAATGGGGTTTGTAACGCGTTTTCTGAGGCCCGAATTTTCAGTTGTCTCCCATGCCGGCTAGGGTTATATTTAGTGTTGCTCGGAAACGGCAAACCCGGAAGGTCCAGTTGCATGTGGGGATGCATAAAGGCTCCCACGGGGAGTTCAGATGTACCCAAAGCCTTCCTTTGGGGGCACTTTTCGATGGTCCAAAGAGACTCGCAATGCGTTTTCTGAGGCCCGCTTTTTCAGTCTTCTCCCGTTGCGGCTAGGGCTATATTTAGGCTTGCGTAGAAAGAGTGAACGCGGAGGATCCAGTTGCATGTAAGGCTGCGTAAAGGCTCCCCTGGGGAGTTCAGTTGTACCCAAACCTTCCTTTGGTGGCACGTCTGGATGGGAGAATAAGTCTTGAAACGCTTTTTCTGTGGCCCGAGTTTTCAGTCGACTGCCATGCCGACCAGGGTTATATTTAGGGTTGCTCGTAAACAGCGAACACGGAGGGTCCAGTTGCATGTGGGGCTGCGTAAAGGCTCCCCTGGGGAGTTCAGTTGTACCCAAAGCCTTCCTTTGGGGGCACTTTTGGATGGGCGAAAGAGACTCGCAATGCGTTTTCTGAGGCCCGCTTTTTCAGTCTTCTCCCTTTGCGGCTTAGGTTATATTTAGTCTTGCGTGGAAAGAGTGAACGCGGAGGATCCAGTTGCATGTGGGGCTGCATAAACCTCCCCTGGGGAGTTCAGATGTACCCAAAGCCTTCCTTTGGGGGCACTTTTGGATAGTCCTAGGGGAATCGCAATGCGTTTTCTGAGGCCTACTTTTTCAGTCTTCTCCCATTGAGTCTAAGACTATATTTAGGCTTGCGTTGAAAGAGTGAACGCGGAATGTCCAGTTGCATGTGGGGCTGCGTAAAGGCTCCCCTGGGGTGTTCAGTTGTACCCAAAGTCTTCCTTTGGGGGCACTTCTGTATGGGCGAATGGGGCTTGAAACGTTTATTCTGGGGCCCGAGTTTTCAGTCAACTGTCAGGCAGGCCAGGGCTATATTTAGTCTTGCGGTGAAAGAGTGAACGCGGAGGGTCCAGTTGCATATAGGGCTGCATAAAGACATTCCTGGGGAGTTCAGTTGTACCCAAAGCCTTCCTTTGGGGGAACTTCTGGATGGGCGAAAGGGGCTTGGAATGAATTTTCTGGGGCCCGAGTTTTCAGTTCTCTCCAATGCCGGCTAGGGATATATTTAGTGTTGCTCGGAAAGAGGGAACCCGGAGGGTCCAGTTGCATGTGGGGCTGCATAAAGGCTCCCCTGGGGAGTTCACTTGCACCCAAAGCCTTCCTTTGGGGGCACTTTTGGATGGGCGAATGCGGCTTGTAACGCATTTTCTGGGGCCCGAGTTTTAAGTCGTCTGCCATGCGGGCCAGGGTTATATTTAGGGTTGCTGTGAAAGAGAGAAAAAGGAGGGTCCAGTTGCATGTGGGGATGCATAAAGGCTTCCCTGGGGAGTTCACTTCTAACTAAACCTTCCTTTTGGGGCACTTTTGGATGGTCGAAGGGGAATCGCAATGTGTTTTCTGAGGCCCGCTTTGTCAGTCTTCTCCCATTGCGCCGAGGGCTATATTTAGTCTTGTGGTGAAAGAGTGAACCCGGAGGGTCCAGTTGCATGTGGTGCTGCATAAAGGCTCCCCTGGGGAGTTCACTTGTACCCAAAGCCTTCCTTTTGGGGCCCTTTTGGATGGTCGAAATAGACTCGCAATGCGTTTTCTGAGGCCCGCTTTTTCAGTCTTCTCCCTTTGCGGCTACGGCTATATTTAGGCTTGCGTAGAAAGAGTGAACGCGGAAGATCCAGTTGCATGTGGGGCTGCGTAATGGCTCCCCTGGGGTGTTCAGTTGTACCCAAAGCCTTCCTTTGGGGGCACTTTTGGATGGGTGAATGGGGCTTGTAACGCATTTTCTGGGGCCCGAGTTTTCAGTTCTCTCTAATGCCGGCTAGTGCTATATTTAGTGTTGCTCGGAAACAGCGAACCCGGAGGGTCCAGTTGCATGTGGGGCTGCATAAAGGCTCCCCTGGGGAGTTCACTTGTACCCAAAGCCTTCCTTTGGGGGCACTTTTCGATGGTCCAAAGAAACTCGGAATGCGTTTTATGAGGCCCGCTTTTTCAGTCTTCTCCCTTTCCGGCTAGGAATATATTTAGGCTTGCATAGAAAGAGTGAACGCGAAGGGCCCAGTTGCATGTGGGGCAGCAAAAAGGCTCCCCTGGGGAGTTCAGTTGTACCCAAAGCCTTCCTTTAGGGGCAGTTTTGGATGGGCGAAAGGGTCTTGTAAGGCGTGTTCATTGGCCCGATTTTTCAGTTATCTCCGTTGACGGCTAGGGCTATATATAGGCTTGCTGTGAAACAGTGAACTCGGAGGGTCCAGTTGCATGTGGGGCTGCATAAAGGCTCCCCTGGGGAGTTCACTTGTACCCAAAGCCTTCCTTTGGGGGCACTTTTCGATGGTCCAAAGAAACTCGGAATGCGTTTTATGAGGCCCGCTTTTTCAGTCTTCTCCCTTTCCGGCTAGGAATATATTTAGGCTTGCATAGAAAGAGTGAACGCGAAGGGCCCAGTTGCATGTGGGGCAGCAAAAAGGCTCCCCTGGGGAGTTCAGTTGTACCCAAAGCCTTCCTTTAGGGGCAGTTTTGGATGGGCGAAAGGGTCTTGTAAGGCGTGTTCATTGGCCCGATTTTTCAGTTATCTCCGTTGACGGCTAGGGCTATATATAGGCTTGCTGTGAAACAGTGAACTCGGAGGGTCCAGTTGCATGTGGGGCTGCATAAAGGCTCCCCTGGGGAGTTCACTTGCACCCAAAGCCTTCCTTTGGGGGCACTTTTGGATGGGCGAAAGCGGCTTGTAAAGCGTTTTCTGGGGCCCGAGTTTTAAGTCGTCTGCCATGCGGGCCAGGGTTATATTTAGGGTTGCTGTGAAAGAGAGATAAAGGAGAGTCCAGTTGCATGTGGGGTTGCATAAAGGCTCCCCTGGGGAGTTCACTTGTACCCAAAGCCTTCCTTTGGGGGCACTTTTAGATGGGCGAATGGGGCTTGAAACGCGTTTTCTGGGGCCCGAGTTTTCAGTCTTCTCCCTTTGCGGCTGGGGCTATATTTAGTCTTGCGGTGAAAGAGTGAACGCGGAGGGTCCAGTTGCATATAGGGCTGCATAAAGACATTCCTGGGGAGTTCAGTTGTACCCAAAGCCTTCCTTTGGGGGCACTTCTGGAAGGGCGAATGGTGCTTGTAACGCATTTTCTGGGGCCCGAGTTTTCAGTCGACTGCCATGCGGGCCAGGGCTATATTTAGGATTGCTGTGAAAGAGCGAATAAAGAGGGTCCAGTTGCATGTGGGGCTGCATAAAGGCTCCCCTGGGGCGTTCACTTGTACTCAAAGCCTTCCTTTGGGGGCACTTCTGGACGGGCGAATGGGGTTTGTAACGCGTTTTCTGAGGCCCGAATTTTCAGTTGTCTCCCATGCCGGCTAGGGTTATATTTAGTGTTGCTCGGAAACGGCAAACCCGGAAGGTCCAGTTGCATGTGGGGATGCATAAAGGCTCCCACGGGGAGTTCAGATGTACCCAAAGCCTTCCTTTGGGGGCACTTTTCGATGGTCCAAAGAGACTCGCAATGCGTTTTCTGAGGCCCGCTTTTTCAGTCTTCTCCCGTTGCGGCTAGGGCTATATTTAGGCTTGCGTAGAAAGAGTGAACGCGGAGGATCCAGTTGCATGTAAGGCTGCGTAAAGGCTCCCCTGGGGAGTTCAGTTGTACCCAAACCTTCCTTTGGTGGCACGTCTGGATGGGAGAATAAGTCTTGAAACGCTTTTTCTGTGGCCCGAGTTTTCAGTCGACTGCCATGCCGACCAGGGTTATATTTAGGGTTGCTCGTAAACAGCGAACACGGAGGGTCCAGTTGCATGTGGGGCTGCGTAAAGGCTCCCCTGGGGAGTTCAGTTGTACCCAAAGCCTTCCTTTGGGGGCACTTTTGGATGGGCGAAAGAGACTCGCAATGCGTTTTCTGAGGCCTACTTTTTCAGTCTTCTCCCATTGAGTCTAAGACTATATTTAGGCTTGCGTTGAAAGAGTGAACGCGGACTGTCCAGTTGCATGTGGGGCTGCGTAAAGGCTCCCCTGGGGTGTTCAGTTGTACCCAAAGTCTTCCTTTGGGGGCACTTCTGTATGGGCGAATGGGGCTTGAAACGTTTATTCTGGGGCCCGAGTTTTCAGTCAACTGCCAGGCAGGCCAGGGCTATATTTAGGCTTGCGGTGAAAGAGCGAATAAGGAGGGTCCAGTTGCATGTGGGGCTGCATAAAGGCTCCACTAGGGAATTAACTTGTACTCAAAGCCTTCCTTTGGGGGCACTTTTGGATGGGCGAAAGTGTCTTGTAAGGCACTTTCTGGCGTACGAGTTTTCATTTTCTGCCATGCTGGCTAGGGTTATATTTAGGGTTGCTCGGAAACAGCGAACCCGGAGGGTTCTGTTGCATGTGGGGTTGCATAAAGACTCCCCTGGGGAGTTCATTTGTACTCAAAGCCTTCCTCTGGGGGAACTTCTGGATGGGCGAAAGGGGCTTGGAATGAGTTTTATTGGGCCCGAGTTTTCAGTCGTCTCCCATGCCGGCTAGGTATATGTTTCGTTTGCTCGGAAAAAGCGAACCCAGAGGGTCCAATTGCATGTGGGGCTTCATAAAGGCTCCCCTGGGGAGTTCACTTGTACCCAAACCCTTCCTTTGGGGGCACGTCTGGATGGGAGAATAGGGCTTGAAATGCTTTTTCTGTGGCCCGAGTTTTCAGTCTTCTGCAATGCTGGCTAGTGTTATATTTAGGGTTGCTAGTAAACAGCGAACACGGAGGGTCCAGTTCCATATAAGGCTGCGTAAAGCCTCCCCTGGGGAGTTCAGTTGTACTCAAAGCCTTCCTCTGGGGGCACTTTTGGATGGGCTAAAGGGGCTCGGAATGCGTTTTCTGGGGCCCAAGTTTTCAGTCTTCTCCCAGGCCGGCTATGGCTATGTTTAGGGTTGCTCGGAAAGAGCGAACCCGGAGGGTCCAGTTGCATGTGGGGCTGCATAAAGGCTCCCCTGGGGAGTTCACTTGTACCCAAAGCCTTCCTTTGGGGCACTTTTGGATGGTCCAAGGGGAATCACAATGTGTATTCTGAGGCCTGCTTTTTCAATCTTCTCCCATTGCGCCGAGGGCTATATTTAGGCTTGTGGTGAAAGAGTGAACGCGGAGGGTCCAGTTGCATGTGGGGCTGCATAAAGGCTCTCCTGGGGAGTTCACTTGTACCCATAGCCTTCCTTTGGGGGCACTTCTGGTTGGCGAAAGGGACTTGAAACGCTTTTTCTGTGGCCCGAGTTTTCAGTCTTCTACCATGCTTGCTAGTGTTATATTTAGGGTTGCTAGTAAACAGCAAACACGGAGGGTCCAGTTGCATGTGGGGCTGCATAAAGGCTCCCCTGGGGAGTTCAGTTGTACTCAAAGCCTCCCTCTGGGGGCACTTTAGAATGGGCTAAAGGGGCTCGGAATGCGTTTTCTGGGGCCCGAGTTTTCAGTCTTCTCCCATGCCGGCTAGGTTTATATTTAGTGTTGGTCGGAAACAGCGAACCCGGAGGGTCCAGTTGCATGTGGGGCTGCGTAAAGGCTCCCCTGGGGAGTTCAGTTGTACCCAAAGCCTTCCTTTGGGGGCACTTTTGGATGGGCGAATGCGGCTTGTAACGCATTTTCTGGGGCCCGAGTTTTAAGTCGTCTGCCATGCGGGCCAGGGTTATATTTAGGGTTGCTGTGAAAGAGAGAAAAAGGAGGGTCCAGTTGCATGTGGGGATGCATAAAGGCTTCCCTGGGGAGTTCACTTCTAACTAAACCTTCCTTTTGGGGCACTTTTGGATGGTCGAAGGGGAATCGCAATGTGTTTTCTGAGGCCCGCTTTGTCAGTCTTCTCCCATTGCGCCGAGGGCTATATTTAGTCTTGTGGTGAAAGAGTGAACCCGGAGGGTCCAGTTGCATGTGGTGCTGCATAAAGGCTCCCCTGGGGAGTTCACTTGTACCCAAAGCCTTCCTTTTGGGGCCCTTTTGGATGGTCGAAATAGACTCGCAATGCGTTTTCTGAGGCCCGCTTTTTCAGTCTTCTCCCTTTGCGGCTACGGCTATATTTAGGCTTGCGTAGAAAGAGTGAACGCGGAAGATCCAGTTGCATGTGGGGCTGCGTAATGGCTCCCCTGGGGTGTTCAGTTGTACCCAAAGCCTTCCTTTGGGGGCACTTTTGGATGGGCGAATGGGGCTTGTAACGCATTTTCTGGGGCCCGAGTTTTCAGTTCTCTCTAATGCCGGCTAGTGCTATATTTAGTGTTGCTCGGAAACAGCGAACCCGGAGGGTCCAGTTGCATGTGGGGCTGCATAAAGGCTCCCCTGGGGAGTTCACTTGTACCCAAAGCCTTCCTTTGGGGGCACTTTTCGATGGTCCAAAGAAACTCGGAATGCGTTTTATGAGGCCCGCTTTTTCAGTCTTCTCCCTTTCCGGCTAGGAATATATTTAGGCTTGCATAGAAAGAGTGAACGCGAAGGGCCCAGTTGCATGTGGGGCAGCAAAAAGGCTCCCCTGGGGAGTTCAGTTGTACCCAAAGCCTTCCTTTAGGGGCAGTTTTGGATGGGCGAAAGGGTCTTGTAAGGCGTGTTCATTGGCCCGATTTTTCAGTTATCTCCGTTGACGGCTAGGGCTATATTTAGGCTTGTGGTGAAAGAGTGAACGCGGAGGGTTCAGTTGCATGTGGGGCAGCGTAAAAGCTCCACTGGGGAGTTCACTTGTACCCAATGCCTTCCTTTGCGGGTACTTTTGGATGGGCGAATGTGGCTTGTAAGGCGTTTTCTGAGGCCCGAGTTTTCAGTCGTCTGCCATGCGGGCCAGGGTTATATTTAGGGTTGCTGTGAAAGAGCGAATACGGAGGGTCATGTTGCATGTGGGGCTGCATAAAGGCTCCCCTGGGGAGTTCAGTTGTACCCAAAGCCTTCCTTTGGGGGCACTTCTGGATGGGTGAATGGGGCTTGAAACGCGTTTTCTGGGGCCCGAGTTTTCAGTCTTCTGCCATGCTGGCTATTGTTGTATTTGGGTTGCTCTAAAACATCGAACACGGAGGGTCCAGTTGCATGTGGGGCTGCGTAAAGCCTCCCCTGGGGAGTTCAGCTGTACCCATAGCCTTCCTTTGGGGACACTTTTGGATGGGCGAAAGGGGCTTAGAATGATTTTTCTGGGGCCCCAGTTTTCAGTCTTCTCCCATGCCGGCTACGTCTAGGTTTAGTGTTGCTCGGAAACAGCGAACCCAGAGGGTCCATTTGCATGTGGGGCTGCATAAAGGCTCCCCTGGGGAGTTCACTTGTACCCAAAGCCTTCCTTTGGGGCACTTTTGGATGGTCCAAGGGGAATCGCAATGTGTATTCTGAGGCCAGCTTTTTCAGTCTTCTCCCATTGCGCCGAGGGCTATATTTAGGCTTGTGGTGAAAGAGTGAACGTGGAGGGTCCAGTTGCATGTGGGGCTGCATAAAGGCTCTCCTTGGGAGTTCACTTGTACCCATAGCCTTCCTTTGGGGGCACTTCTGGTTGGCGAAAGGGACTTGAAACGCTTTTTCTGTGGCCCGAGTTTTCAGTCTTCTGCAATGCTGGCTAGTGTTATATTTAGGGTTGCTAGTAAACAGCGAACACGGAGGGTCCATTTGCATGTGGGGCTGCATAAAGGCTCCCCTGGGGAGTTCAGTTGTACCAAAAGCCTCCCTCTGGGGGCACTTTAGAATGGGCTAAAGGGGCTCGGAATGCGTTTTGTGAGGCCCGAGTTTTCAGTCGTCTCCCATACCGGCTAGGGGTATGTTAAGTGTTGCTCAGAAACAGCGAACCCGGAGGGTCCAGTTGCATGTGGGGCTGCATAAAGTCTCCCCTGGGGAGTTCACTTGTACCCAAAGCCTTCCTTTGGGGGCACTTCTGGATGGGCGAATGGGGCTTGTAACGCTTTATCTGAGGCCCGATTTTTCAGTCGTCTGCCATGCCGACCAGGGATATATTTAGGGTTGCTGTGAAAGAGCGAATAAGGAGGGTCCAGTTGCATGTGGGGCTGCATAAAGGCTCCCCTGGGGAGTTCACTTATAACCAAAGCCTTCCTTTGGGAGCACTTTTGGTTGGGCGAATGGGGCTTGAAACGCGTTTTCTGGGGCCCGAGTTTTCAGTCTTCTCCCTTTGCGGCTCGGGCTATATTAAGTCTTGCGGTGAAAGAGTGAACGCGGAGGGTCCAGTTGCATATGGGGCTGCATAAAAACATTCCTGGGGAGTTCAGTTGTACCCAAAGCCTTCCTTTGGGGGAACTTCTGGATGGGCGAAAGGGGCTTGGAATGAGTTTTCTGGGGCCCGAGTTTTCAGTTCTCTCCAATGCCGGCTAGGGCTATATTTAGTGTTGCTCGGAAAGAGCGAACCCGGAGGGTCCAGTTGCATGTGGGGCTGCGTAAAGGCTCTCCTGGGGAGTTCACTTGCACCCAAAGCCTTCCTTTGGGGGCACTTTTGGATGGGCGAATGCGGCTTGTAACGCATTTTCTGGGGCCCGAGTTTTAAGTCGTCTGCCATGCGGGCCAGGGTTATATTTAGGGTTGCTGTGAAAGAGAGAAAAAGGAGGGTCCAGTTGCATGTGGGGCTGCATAAAGGCTCCCCTGGGGAGTTCACTTGTACTCAAAGCCTTCTTTTGGGGGCACTTCTGGATGGGTGAATGGGGTTTGTAACGCGTTTTCTGAGGCCCGAATTTTCAGTCGTCTCCCATGCCGGCTAGGGTTATATTTAGTGTTGCTCGGAAACGGCAAACCCGGAAGGTCCAGTTGCATGTGGGGATGCATAAAGACTCTCCTGGGGAGTTCAGATGTACCCAAAGCCTTCCTTTGGGGGCACTTTTGGATGGTCCAAGGGGAATCGCAATGCGTTTTTTGAGGCCCGCTTTTTCAGCCTTCTCCCAATGTGCCGAGGGATATATTTAGTCTTGCGGTGAAAGAGTGAACCCGGAGGGTCAAGTTGCATGTGGGGCTGCAAAAAGGCTCCCCTGGGGAGTTCACTTGCACCCAAAGCCTTCCTTTGGGGGCACGTCTGGATGGGCGAATGGGGCTTGAAACGCTTTTTCTGTGGCCTGAGTTTTCAGTTTCTTCAAAGCTGGCTACGGATATATTTAGGGTTGCTTGTAAACAGCGAACACGGAGGGTCCAGTTGCATGTGGGGCTGCATAAAGGCTCTCCTGGGGAGTTCACTTGTACCCAAAGCCTTCCCATGGGGGCACTTTTGGATGGGCGAAATGGGCTCGGAATGCGTTTTCTGTGGCCCGAGTTTTCAGTCGTCTCCAATGCCAGCTAGGGCTATATTTAGTGTTGCTCGGAAAGAGTGAACCCGGAGGGTCCAGTTGCATGTGGGGCTGCGTAAAGGCTCTCCTGGGGAGTTCAGTTGTACCCAAAGCCTTCCTCTGGGGGCACTTTTCGATGCTCGAAAGAGACTCGCAATGCGTTTTCTGAGGCCCACTTTTTCAGTCTTCTCCCTTTGCGGCTACGGCTATATATAGGCTTGCGTGGAAAGAGTGAACGCGGAGGATCCAGTTGCATGTGGGGCTGTGTAATGGCTCCCCTGGGGAGTTCAGTTGTACCCAAAGCCTTCCTTTAGGGGCATTTTTGATGGGCGAATGGGGCTTGTAACGCATTTTCTGGGGCCCGAGTTTTCAGTCGACTGCCATGCGGGCCAGGGCTATATTTAGGATTGCTGTGAAAGAGCGAATACAGAGGGTCCAGTTGCATATGGGGCTGCATAAAGGCTCCCCTGGGGCGTTCACTTGTACTCAAAGCCTTCCTTTGGGGGCACTTCTGGATGGGTGAATGGGGTTTTTAACGCGTTTTCTGAGGCCCGAATTTTCAGTTGTCTCCCATGCCGGCTAGGGTTATATTTAGTGTTGCTCGGAAACGGCAAACCCGGAAGGTCCAGTTGCATGTGGGGCTGCATAAAGGCTCCCCTGGGGAGTTCACTTGTAACTAAACCATCCTTTGGGGGCACTTTTGGATGGGCGAAAGGGGCTTCGAATGATTTTTCTGGGGCCCGAGTTTTCAGTCTTCTCCCATGCCGGCTACGTCTAGGTTTAGTGTTGCTCGGAAACAGCGAACCCAGAGGGTCCATTTGCATGTGAGGCTGCATAAAGGCTCTCCTGGGGAGTTCAGATGTACCCAAAGCCTTCCTTTGGGGGCACTTTTGGATGGTCCAAGGGGAATCGCAATGCGTTTTCTGAGGCCCGCTTTTTCAGCCTTCTCCCAATGTGCCGAGGGATATATTTAGTCTTGCGGTGAAAGAGTGAACCCGGAGGGTCAAGTTGCATGTGGGGCTGCAAAAAGGCTCCCCTGGGGAGTTCACTTGCACCCAAAGCCTTCCTTTGGGGGCACTTCTGGATGGGCGAATGGGGCTTGAAACGCTTTTTCTGTGGCCTGAGTTTTCAGTTTCTTCAAGGCTTGCTAGGGATATATTTAGGGTTGCTTGTAGACAGCGAACACGGAGGGTCCAGTTGCATGTGGGGCTGCATAAATGCTCTCCTGGGGAGTTCAGATGTACCCAAAGCCTTCCTTTGGGGGCACTTTTGGATGGTCCTAGGGGAATCGCAATGCGTTTTCTGAGGCCTACTTTTTCAGTCTTCTCCCATTGAGTCTAGGACTATATTTAGGCTTGCGTTGAAAGAGTGAACGCGGAGTATCCAGTTCCATGTGGGGCTGTAAAAAGGCTCCCCTGGGGAGTTCAGTTGTACCCAAAGCCTTCCTTTGGGGGCACTTCTGGATGGGCGAATGGGGCTTGTAACGCTTATTCTGGGGTCCCAGTTTTCAGTCTACTGCCATGCGGGCCATGGTTATATTTAGGGTTGTTGTGAAAGCGCGAATACAGAGATTCCAGTTGCATGTGGTGCTGCATAAAGGCTCCCCTGGGGAGTTCACTTGTAACTAAACCATCCTTTGGGGGCACTTTTGGATGGTCCAAGGGGAATCGCAATGCGTATTCTGAGGCCCGCTTTTTCAGTCTTCTCCCATTTAGTCTAGGATAAATATTTAGGCTTGCGTTGAAAGAGTGAACGCGGAGTGTCCAGTTGCATGTGGGGTTGCAAAAAGGCTCCCCTGGGGAGTTCACTTGTACCCAAAGCCTTCCTTTGGGGGCCCTTGTGGATGGGCGAAAGAGACTCGCAATGCGTTTTCTGAGGCCCGCTTTTTCAGTTTTCTCCCATTGCGCCGAGGGTTACATTTAGTCTTGCGGTGAAACAGCGAATAAGGAGGGTCCAGTTGCATGTGGGGCTGCATAAAGGCTCCCCTGGGGAGTTCACTTGCACCCAAAGCCTTCCTTTGGGGGCACTTTTGAATGGGCGAATGCGGCTTGTAAAGCGTTTTCTGGGGCCCGAGTTTTAAGTCGTCTGCCATGCGGGCCAGGGTTATATTTAGGGTTGCTGTGAAAGAGAGATAAAGGAGAGTCCAGTTGCATGTGGGGTTGCATAAAGGCTCCCCTGGGGAGTTCACTTGTACCCAAAGCCTTCCTTTGGGGGCACTTTTAGATGGGCGAAAGGGGCTCGGAATGCGTTTTCTGGGGCCCGAGTTTTCAGTCGTCTCCAATGCCAGCTAGGGCTGTATTTAGTGTTGCTCGAAAAGAGCGAACCCGGAGGGTCCAGTTGCATGTGGGGATGCGTAAAGGCTCCCCTGGGGAGTTCAGTTGTACCCAAAGCCTTCCTTTGGGGGCACTTCTGGAAGGGCGAATGGCGCTTGTAACGCATTTTCTGGGGCCCGAGTTTTCAGTCGTCTGCCATGCGGGCCAGGGCTATATTTAGGATTCCTGTGAAAGAGCGAATACAGAGGGTCCAGTTGCATGTGGGACTGCATAAAGGCTCCCCTGGGGCGTTCACTTGTACTCAAAGCCTTACTTTGGGGGCACTTCTGGATGGGCGAATGGGGTTTGTAACGCGTTTTCTGAGGCCCGAATTTTCAGTTGTCTCCCATGCCGGCTAGGGTTATATTTAGTGTTGCTCGGAAACGGCAAACCCAGAAGGTCCAGTTGCATGTGGGGATGCATAAAGGCTCCCACGGGGAGTTCAGATGTACCCAAAGCCTTCCTTTGGGGGCACTTTTTGATGGTCCAAAGAGACTCGCAATGCGTTTTCTGAGGCCCGCTTTTTCAGTCTTCTCCCATTGCGGCTAGGGCTATATTTAGGCTTGCGTAGAAAGAGTGAACGCGGAAGATCCAGTTGCATGTGGGGCTGCGTAATGGCTCCCCTGGGGTGTTCAGTTGTACCCAAAGCCTTCCTTTGGGGGCACTTCTGGATGGGCGAATGGGGCTTGTAACGCTTTTTCTGAGGCCCGATTTTTCAGTCGTCTGCCATGCCGACCAGGGATATATTTAGGTTTGCTGTGAAAGAGCGAATAAGGAGGGTCCAGTTGCATGTGGGGCTGCATAAAGGCTCCCCTGGGGAGTTCACTTATAACCAAAGCCTTCCTTTGGGAGCACTTTTGGTTGGGCAAATGGGGCTTGAAACGCGTTTTCTGGGGCCCGAGTTTTCAGTCTTCTCCCTTTGCGGCTCGGGCTATATTAAGTCTTGCGGTGAAAGAGTGAACGCGGAGGGTCCAGTTGCATATGGGGCTGCATAAAAACATTCCTGGGGAGTTCAGTTGTACCCAAAGCCTTCCTTTGGGGGAACTTCTGGATGGGCGAAAGGGGCTTGGAATGAGTTTTCTGGGGCCCGAGTTTTCAGTTCTCTCCAATGCCGGCTAGGGCTATATTTAGTGTTGCTCGGAAAGAGCGAACCCGGAGGGTCCAGTTGCATGTGGGGCTGCGTAAAGGCTCTCCTGGGGAGTTCACTTGCACCCAAAGCCTTCCTTTGGGGGCACTTTTGGATGGGCGAATGCGGCTTGTAACGCATTTTCTGGGGCCCGAGTTTTAAGTCGTCTGCCATGCGGGCCAGGGTTATATTTAGGGTTGCTGTGAAAGAGAGAAAAAGGAGGGTCCAGTTGCATGTGGGGCTGCATAAAGGCTCCCCTGGGGAGTTCACTTGTACTCAAAGCCTTCTTTTGGGGGCACTTCTGGATGGGTGAATGGGGTTTGTAACGCGTTTTCTGAGGCCCGAATTTTCAGTCGTCTCCCATGCCGGCTAGGGTTATATTTAGTGTTGCTCGGAAACGGCAAACCCGGAAGGTCCAGTTGCATGTGGGGATGCATAAAGACTCTCCTGGGGAGTTCAGATGTACCCAAAGCCTTCCTTTGGGGGCACTTTTGGATGGTCCAAGGGGAATCGCAATGCGTTTTTTGAGGCCCGCTTTTTCAGCCTTCTCCCAATGTGCCGAGGGATATATTTAGTCTTGCGGTGAAAGAGTGAACCCGGAGGGTCAAGTTGCATGTGGGGCTGCAAAAAGGCTCCCCTGGGGAGTTCACTTGCACCCAAAGCCTTCCTTTGGGGGCACGTCTGGATGGGCGAATGGGGCTTGAAACGCTTTTTCTGTGGCCTGAGTTTTCAGTTTCTTCAAAGCTGGCTACGGATATATTTAGGGTTGCTTGTAAACAGCGAACACGGAGGGTCCAGTTGCATGTGGGGCTGCGTAAAGGCTCTCCTGGGGAGTTCACTTGTACCCAAAGCCTTCCCATGGGGGCACTTTTGGATGGGCGAAATGGGCTCGGAATGCGTTTTCTGTGGCCCGAGTTTTCAGTCGTCTCCAATGCCAGCTAGGGCTATATTTAGTGTTGCTCGGAAAGAGTGAACCCGGAGGGTCCAGTTGCATGTGGGGCTGCGTAAAGGCTCTCCTGGGGAGTTCAGTTGTACCCAAAGCCTTCCTCTGGGGGCACTTTTCGATGCTCGAAAGAGACTCGCAATGCGTTTTCTGAGGCCCACTTTTTCAGTCTTCTCCCTTTGCGGCTACGGCTATATATAGGCTTGCGTGGAAAGAGTGAACGCGGAGGATCCAGTTGCATGTGGGGCTGTGTAATGGCTCCCCTGGGGAGTTCAGTTGTACCCAAAGCCTTCCTTTAGGGGCATTTTTGATGGGCGAATGGGGCTTGTAACGCATTTTCTGGGGCCCGAGTTTTCAGTCGACTGCCATGCGGGCCAGGGCTATATTTAGGATTGCTGTGAAAGAGCGAATACAGAGGGTCCAGTTGCATGTGGGGCTGCATAAAGGCTCCCCTGGGGCGTTCACTTGTACTCAAAGCCTTCCTTTGGGGGCACTTCTGGATGGGTGAATGGGGTTTTTAACGCGTTTTCTGAGGCCCGAATTTTCAGTTGTCTCCCATGCCGGCTAGGGTTATATTTAGTGTTGCTCGGAAACGGCAAACCCGGAAGGTCCAGTTGCATGTGGGGCTGCATAAAGGCTCCCCTGGGGAGTTCACTTGTAACTAAACCATCCTTTGGGGGCACTTTTGGATGGGCGAAAGGGGCTTCGAATGATTTTTCTGGGGCCCGAGTTTTCAGTCTTCTCCCATGCCGGCTACGTCTAGGTTTAGTGTTGCTCGGAAACAGCGAACCCAGAGGGTCCATTTGCATGTGAGGCTGCATAAAGGCTCTCCTGGGGAGTTCAGATGTACCCAAAGCCTTCCTTTGGGGGCACTTTTGGATGGTCCAAGGGGAATCGCAATGCGTTTTCTGAGGCCCGCTTTTTCAGCCTTCTCCCAATGTGCCGAGGGATATATTTAGTCTTGCGGTGAAAGAGTGAACCCGGAGGGTCAAGTTGCATGTGGGGCTGCAAAAAGGCTCCCCTGGGGAGTTCACTTGCACCCAAAGCCTTCCTTTGGGGGCACTTCTGGATGGGCGAATGGGGCTTGAAACGCTTTTTCTGTGGCCTGAGTTTTCAGTTTCTTCAAGGCTTGCTAGGGATATATTTAGGGTTGCTTGTAGACAGCGAACACGGAGGGTCCAGTTGCATGTGGGGCTGCATAAATGCTCTCCTGGGGAGTTCAGATGTACCCAAAGCCTTCCTTTGGGGGCACTTTTGGATGGTCCTAGGGGAATCGCAATGCGTTTTCTGAGGCCTACTTTTTCAGTCTTCTCCCATTGAGTCTAGGACTATATTTAGGCTTGCGTTGAAAGAGTGAACGCGGAGTGTCCAGTTCCATGTGGGGCTGTAAAAAGGCTCCCCTGGGGAGTTCAGTTGTACCCAAAGCCTTCCTTTGGGGGCACTTCTGGATGGGCGAATGGGGCTTGTAACGCTTATTCTGGGGTCCCAGTTTTCAGTCTACTGCCATGCGGGCCATGGTTATATTTAGGGTTGTTGTGAAAGCGCGAATACAGAGATTCCAGTTGCATGTGGTGCTGCATAAAGGCTCCCCTGGGGAGTTCACTTGTAACTAAACCATCCTTTGGGGGCACTTTTGGATGGTCCAAGGGGAATCGCAATGCGTATTCTGAGGCCCGCTTTTTCAGTCTTCTCCCATTTAGTCTAGGATAAATATTTAGGCTTGCGTTGAAAGAGTGAACGCGGAGTGTCCAGTTGCATGTGGGGTTGCAAAAAGGCTCCCCTGGGGAGTTCACTTGTACCCAAAGCCTTCCTTTGGGGGCCCTTGTGGATGGGCGAAAGAGACTCGCAATGCGTTTTCTGAGGCCCGCTTTTTCAGTTTTCTCCCATTGCGCCGAGGGTTACATTTAGTCTTGCGGTGAAACAGCGAATAAGGAGGGTCCAGTTGCATGTGGGGCTGCATAAAGGCTCCCCTGGGGAGTTCACTTGCACCCAAAGCCTTCCTTTGGGGGCACTTTTGAATGGGCGAATGCGGCTTGTAAAGCGTTTTCTGGGGCCCGAGTTTTAAGTCGTCTGCCATGCGGGCCAGGGTTATATTTAGGGTTGCTGTGAAAGAGAGATAAAGGAGAGTCCAGTTGCATGTGGGGTTGCATAAAGGCTCCCCTGGGGAGTTCACTTGTACCCAAAGCCTTCCTTTGGGGGCACTTTTAGATGGGCGAAAGGGGCTCGGAATGCGTTTTCTGGGGCCCGAGTTTTCAGTCGTCTCCAATGCCAGCTAGGGCTGTATTTAGTGTTGCTCGAAAAGAGCGAACCCGGAGGGTCCAGTTGCATGTGGGGATGCGTAAAGGCTCCCCTGGGGAGTTCAGTTGTACCCAAAGCCTTCCTTTGGGGGCACTTCTGGAAGGGCGAATGGCGCTTGTAACGCATTTTCTGGGGCCCGAGTTTTCAGTCGTCTGCCATGCGGGCCAGGGCTATATTTAGGATTCCTGTGAAAGAGCGAATACAGAGGGTCCAGTTGCATGTGGGACTGCATAAAGGCTCCCCTGGGGCGTTCACTTGTACTCAAAGCCTTACTTTGGGGGCACTTCTGGATGGGCGAATGGGGTTTGTAACGCGTTTTCTGAGGCCCGAATTTTCAGTTGTCTCCCATGCCGGCTAGGGTTATATTTAGTGTTGCTCGGAAACGGCAAACCCGGAAGGTCCAGTTGCATGTGGGGATGCATAAAGGCTCCCACGGGGAGTTCAGATGTACCCAAAGCCTTCCTTTGGGGGCACTTTTTGATGGTCCAAAGAGACTCGCAATGCGTTTTCTGAGGCCCGCTTTTTCAGTCTTCTCCCATTGCGGCTAGGGCTATATTTAGGCTTGCGTAGAAAGAGTGAACGCGGAAGATCCAGTTGCATGTGGGGCTGCGTAATGGCTCCCCTGGGGTGTTCAGTTGTACCCAAAGCCTTCCTTTGGGGGCACTTCTGGATGGGCGAATGGGGCTTGTAACGCTTTTTCTGAGGCCCGATTTTTCAGTCGTCTGCCATGCCGACCAGGGATATATTTAGGTTTGCTGTGAAAGAGCGAATAAGGAGGGTCCAGTTGCATGTGGGGCTGCATAAAGGCTCCCCTGGGGAGTTCACTTATAACCAAAGCCTTCCTTTGGGAGCACTTTTGGTTGGGCAAATGGGGCTTGAAACGCGTTTTCTGGGGCCCGAGTTTTCAGTCTTCTCCCTTTGCGGCTTGGGCTATATTAAGTCTTGCGGTGAAAGAGTGAACGCGGAGGGTCCAGTTGCATATGGGGCTGCATAAAAACATTCCTGGGGAGTTCAGTTGTACCCAAAGCCTTCCTTTGGGGGAACTTCTGGATGGGCGAAAGGGGCTTGGAATGAGTTTTCTGGGGCCCGAGTTTTCAGTTCTCTCCAATGCCGGCTAGGGCTATATTTAGTGTTGCTCGGAAAGAGCGAACCCGGAGGGTCCAGTTGCATGTGGGGCTGCGTAAAGGCTCTCCTGGGGAGTTCACTTGCACCCAAAGCCTTCCTTTGGGGGCACTTTTGGATGGGCGAATGCGGCTTGTAACGCATTTTCTGGGGCCCGAGTTTTAAGTCGTCTGCCATGCGGGCCAGGGTTATATTTAGGGTTGCTGTGAAAGAGAGAAAAAGGAGGGTCCAGTTGCATGTGGGGCTGCATAAAGGCTCCCCTGGGGAGTTCACTTGTACTCAAAGCCTTCTTTTGGGGGCACTTCTGGATGGGTGAATGGGGTTTGTAACGCGTTTTCTGAGGCCCGAATTTTCAGTCGTCTCCCATGCCGGCTAGGGTTATATTTAGTGTTGCTCGGAAACGGCAAACCCGGAAGGTCCAGTTGCATGTGGGGATGCATAAAGACTCTCCTGGGGAGTTCAGATGTACCCAAAGCCTTCCTTTGGGGGCACTTTTGGATGGTCCAAGGGGAATCGCAATGCGTTTTTTGAGGCCCGCTTTTTCAGCCTTCTCCCAATGTGCCGAGGGATATATTTAGTCTTGCGGTGAAAGAGTGAACCCGGAGGGTCAAGTTGCATGTGGGGCTGCAAAAAGGCTCCCCTGGGGAGTTCACTTGCACCCAAAGCCTTCCTTTGGGGGCACGTCTGGATGGGCGAATGGGGCTTGAAACGCTTTTTCTGTGGCCTGAGTTTTCAGTTTCTTCAAAGCTGGCTACGGATATATTTAGGGTTGCTTGTAAACAGCGAACACGGAGGGTCCAGTTGCATGTGGGGCTGCGTAAAGGCTCTCCTGGGGAGTTCACTTGTACCCAAAGCCTTCCCATGGGGGCACTTTTGGATGGGCGAAATGGGCTCGGAATGCGTTTTCTGTGGCCCGAGTTTTCAGTCGTCTCCAATGCCAGCTAGGGCTATATTTAGTGTTGCTCGGAAAGAGTGAACCCGGAGGGTCCAGTTGCATGTGGGGCTGCGTAAAGGCTCTCCTGGGGAGTTCAGTTGTACCCAAAGCCTTCCTCTGGGGGCACTTTTCGATGCTCGAAAGAGACTCGCAATGCGTTTTCTGAGGCCCACTTTTTCAGTCTTCTCCCTTTGCGGCTACGGCTATATATAGGCTTGCGTGGAAAGAGTGAACGCGGAGGATCCAGTTGCATGTGGGGCTGTGTAATGGCTCCCCTGGGGAGTTCAGTTGTACCCAAAGCCTTCCTTTAGGGGCATTTTTGATGGGCGAATGGGGCTTGTAACGCATTTTCTGGGGCCCGAGTTTTCAGTCGACTGCCATGCGGGCCAGGGCTATATTTAGGATTGCTGTGAAAGAGCGAATACAGAGGGTCCAGTTGCATGTGGGGCTGCATAAAGGCTCCCCTGGGGCGTTCACTTGTACTCAAAGCCTTCCTTTGGGGGCACTTCTGGATGGGTGAATGGGGTTTTTAACGCGTTTTCTGAGGCCCGAATTTTCAGTTGTCTCCCATGCCGGCTAGGGTTATATTTAGTGTTGCTCGGAAACGGCAAACCCGGAAGGTCCAGTTGCATGTGGGGCTGCATAAAGGCTCCCCTGGGGAGTTCACTTGTAACTAAACCATCCTTTGGGGGCACTTTTGGATGGGCGAAAGGGGCTTCGAATGATTTTTCTGGGGCCCGAGTTTTCAGTCTTCTCCCATGCCGGCTACGTCTAGGTTTAGTGTTGCTCGGAAACAGCGAACCCAGAGGGTCCATTTGCATGTGAGGCTGCATAAAGGCTCTCCTGGGGAGTTCAGATGTACCCAAAGCCTTCCTTTGGGGGCACTTTTGGATGGTCCAAGGGGAATCGCAATGCGTTTTCTGAGGCCCGCTTTTTCAGCCTTCTCCCAATGTGCCGAGGGATATATTTAGTCTTGCGGTGAAAGAGTGAACCCGGAGGGTCAAGTTGCATGTGGGGCTGCAAAAAGGCTCCCCTGGGGAGTTCACTTGCACCCAAAGCCTTCCTTTGGGGGCACTTCTGGATGGGCGAATGGGGCTTGAAACGCTTTTTCTGTGGCCTGAGTTTTCAGTTTCTTCAAGGCTTGCTAGGGATATATTTAGGGTTGCTTGTAGACAGCGAACACGGAGGGTCCAGTTGCATGTGGGGCTGCATAAATGCTCTCCTGGGGAGTTCAGATGTACCCAAAGCCTTCCTTTGGGGGCACTTTTGGATGGTCCTAGGGGAATCGCAATGCGTTTTCTGAGGCCTACTTTTTCAGTCTTCTCCCATTGAGTCTAGGACTATATTTAGGCTTGCGTTGAAAGAGTGAACGCGGAGTGTCCAGTTCCATGTGGGGCTGTAAAAAGGCTCCCCTGGGGAGTTCAGTTGTACCCAAAGCCTTCCTTTGGGGGCACTTCTGGATGGGCGAATGGGGCTTGTAACGCTTATTCTGGGGTCCCAGTTTTCAGTCTACTGCCATGCGGGCCATGGTTATATTTAGGGTTGTTGTGAAAGCGCGAATACAGAGATTCCAGTTGCATGTGGTGCTGCATAAAGGCTCCCCTGGGGAGTTCACTTGTAACTAAACCATCCTTTGGGGGCACTTTTGGATGGTCCAAGGGGAATCGCAATGCGTATTCTGAGGCCCGCTTTTTCAGTCTTCTCCCATTTAGTCTAGGATAAATATTTAGGCTTGCGTTGAAAGAGTGAACGCGGAGTGTCCAGTTGCATGTGGGGTTGCAAAAAGGCTCCCCTGGGGAGTTCACTTGTACCCAAAGCCTTCCTTTGGGGGCCCTTGTGGATGGGCGAAAGAGACTCGCAATGCGTTTTCTGAGGCCCGCTTTTTCAGTTTTCTCCCATTGCGCCGAGGGTTACATTTAGTCTTGCGGTGAAACAGCGAATAAGGAGGGTCCAGTTGCATGTGGGGCTGCATAAAGGCTCCCCTGGGGAGTTCACTTGCACCCAAAGCCTTCCTTTGGGGGCACTTTTGAATGGGCGAATGCGGCTTGTAAAGCGTTTTCTGGGGCCCGAGTTTTAAGTCGTCTGCCATGCGGGCCAGGGTTATATTTAGGGTTGCTGTGAAAGAGAGATAAAGGAGAGTCCAGTTGCATGTGGGGTTGCATAAAGGCTCCCCTGGGGAGTTCACTTGTACCCAAAGCCTTCCTTTGGGGGCACTTTTAGATGGGCGAAAGGGGCTCGGAATGCGTTTTCTGGGGCCCGAGTTTTCAGTCGTCTCCAATGCCAGCTAGGGCTGTATTTAGTGTTGCTCGAAAAGAGCGAACCCGGAGGGTCCAGTTGCATGTGGGGATGCGTAAAGGCTCCCCTGGGGAGTTCAGTTGTACCCAAAGCCTTCCTTTGGGGGCACTTCTGGAAGGGCGAATGGCGCTTGTAACGCATTTTCTGGGGCCCGAGTTTTCAGTCGTCTGCCATGCGGGCCAGGGCTATATTTAGGATTCCTGTGAAAGAGCGAATACAGAGGGTCCAGTTGCATGTGGGACTGCATAAAGGCTCCCCTGGGGCGTTCACTTGTACTCAAAGCCTTACTTTGGGGGCACTTCTGGATGGGCGAATGGGGTTTGTAACGCGTTTTCTGAGGCCCGAATTTTCAGTTGTCTCCCATGCCGGCTAGGGTTATATTTAGTGTTGCTCGGAAACGGCAAACCCGGAAGGTCCAGTTGCATGTGGGGATGCATAAAGGCTCCCACGGGGAGTTCAGATGTACCCAAAGCCTTCCTTTGGGGGCACTTTTTGATGGTCCAAAGAGACTCGCAATGCGTTTTCTGAGGCCCGCTTTTTCAGTCTTCTCCCATTGCGGCTAGGGCTATATTTAGGCTTGCGTAGAAAGAGTGAACGCGGAAGATCCAGTTGCATGTGGGGCTGCGTAATGGCTCCCCTGGGGTGTTCAGTTGTACCCAAAGCCTTCCTTTGGGGGCACTTCTGGATGGGCGAATGGGGCTTGTAGCGCTTTTTCTGAGGCCCGATTTTTCAGTCGTCTGCCATGCCGACCAGGGATATATTTAGGTTTGCTGTGAAAGAGCGAATAAGGAGGGTCCAGTTGCATGTGGGGCTGCATAAAGGCTCCCCTGGGGAGTTCACTTATAACCAAAGCCTTCCTTTGGGAGCACTTTTGGTTGGGCAAATGGGGCTTGAAACGCGTTTTCTGGGGCCCGAGTTTTCAGTCTTCTCCCTTTGCGGCTCGGGCTATATTTAGTCTTGCGGTGAAAGAGTGAACGCGGAGGGTCCAGTTGCATATGGGGCTGCATAAAAACATTCCTGGGGAGTTCAGTTGTACCCAAAGCCTTTCTTTAGGGGAACTTCTGGATGGGCGAAAGGGGCTTGGAATGAGTTTTCTGGGGCCCGAGTTATCAGTTCTCTCCAATGCCGGCTAGGGCTATATTTAGTGTTGCTCGGAAAGAGCGAACCCGGAGGGTCCAGTTGCATGTGGGGCTGCATAAAGGCTCCCCTGGGGAGTTCACTTGCACCCAAAGCCTTCCTTTGGGGGCACTTTTGGATGGGCGAATGCGGCTTGTAACGCATTTTCTGGGGCCCGAGTTTTAAGTCGTCTGCCATGCGGGCCAGGGTTATATTTAGGGTTGCTGTGAAAGAGAGAAAAAGGAGGGTCCAGTTGCATGTGGGGCTGCATAAAGGCTCCCCTGGGGAGTTCACTTATACTCAAAGCCTTCCTTTGGGGGCACTTCTGGATGGGTGAATTGGGTTTGTAACGCGTTTTCTGAGGCCCGAATTTTCAGTCGTCTCCCATGCCGGCTAGGGTTATATTTAGTGTTGCTCGGAAACGGCAAACCCGGAAGGTCCAGTTGCATGTGGGGATGCATAAAGACTCTCCTGGGGAGTTCAGATGTACCCAAAGCCTTCCTTTGGGGGCACTTTTGGATGGTCCAAGGAGAATCGCAATGCGTTTTCTGAGGCCCGCTTTTTCAGCCTTCTCCCAATGTGCCGAGGGATATATTTAATCTTGCGGTGAAAGAGTGAACCCGGAGGGTCCAGTTGCATGTGGGGCTGCATAAAGGCTCCCCTGGGGAGTTCACTTGCACCCAAAGCCTTCCTTTGGGGGCACTTTTGGATGGGCGAATGCGGCTTGTAACGCATTTTCTGGGGCCCGAGTTTTAAGTCGTCTGCCATGCGGGCCAGGGTTATATTTAGGGTTGCTGTGAAAGAGAGAAAAAGGAGGGTCCAGTTGCATGTGGGGATGCATAAAGGCTTCCCTGGGGAGTTCACTTCTAACTAAACCTTCCTTTTGGGGCACTTTTGGATGGTCGAAGGGGAATCGCAATGTGTTTTCTGAGGCCCGCTTTGTCAGTCTTCTCCCATTGCGCCGAGGGCTATATTTAGTCTTGTGGTGAAAGAGTGAACCCGGAGGGTCCAGTTGCATGTGGTGCTGCATAAAGGCTCCCCTGGGGAGTTCACTTGTACCCAAAGCCTTCCTTTGGGGGCACTTTTGGATGGGCGAAAGAGACTCGGAATGCGTTTTCTGAGGCCCGCTTTTTCAGTCTTCTCCCTTTGCGGCTACGGCTATATTTAGGCTTGCGTAGAAAGAGTGAACGCGGAAGATCCAGTTGCATGTGGGGCTGCGTAATGGCTCCCCTGGGGTGTTCAGTTGTACCCAAAGCCTTCCTTTGGGGGCACTTTTGGATGGGCGAATGGGGCTTGTAACGCATTTTCTGGGGCCCGAGTTTTCAGTTCTCTCTAATGCCGGCTAGTGCTATATTTAGTGTTGCTCGGAAACAGCGAACCCGGAGGGTCCAGTTGCATGTGGGGCTGCATAAAGGCTCCCCTGGGGAGTTCACTTGTACCCAAAGCCTTCCTTTGGGGGCACTTTTCGATGGTCCAAAGAAACTCGGAATGCGTTTTATGAGGCCCGCTTTTTCAGTCTTCTCCCTTTCCGGCTAGGAATATATTTAGGCTTGCATAGAAAGAGTGAACGCGAAGGGCCCAGTTGCATGTGGGGCAGCAAAAAGGCTCCCCTGGGGAGTTCAGTTGTACCCAAAGCCTTCCTTTAGGGGCAGTTTTGGATGGGCGAAAGGGTCTTGTAAGGCGTGTTCATTGGCCCGATTTTTCAGTTATCTCCGTTGACGGCTAGGGCTATATTTAGGCTTGTGGTGAAAGAGTGAACGCGGAGGGTTCAGTTGCATGTGGGGCAGCGTAAAAGCTCCACTGGGGAGTTCACTTGTACCCAATGCCTTCCTTTGCGGGTACTTTTGGATGGGCGAATGTGGCTTGTAAGGCGTTTTCTGAGGCCCGAGTTTTCAGTCGTCTGCCATGCGGGCCAGGGTTATATTTAGGGTTGCTGTGAAAGAGCGAATACGGAGGGTCATGTTGCATGTGGGGCTGCATAAAGGCTCCCCTGGGGAGTTCAGTTGTACCCAAAGCCTTCCTTTGGGGGCACTTCTGGATGGGTGAATGGGGCTTGAAACGCGTTTTCTGGGGCCCGAGTTTTCAGTCTTCTGCCATGCTGGCTATTGTTGTATTTGGGTTGCTCTAAAACATCGAACACGGAGGGTCCAGTTGCATGTGGGGCTGCGTAAAGCCTCCCCTGGGGAGTTCAGCTGTACCCATAGCCTTCCTTTGGGGACACTTTTGGATGGGCGAAAGGGGCTCGGAAAGCATTTTCGGGGGCCCGAGTTTTCAGTCGTCTCCCATGCCGGCTAGTGCTATGTTTAGTGTTGCTCGGAAAGAGCGAACCCGGAGGGTCCAGTTGCATGTGGGGCTGCATAAAGGCTCCCCTGGGGAGTTCACTTGTACCCAAAGCCTTCCTTTGGGGCACTTTTGGATGGTCCAAGGGGAATCGCAATGTGTATTCTGAGGCCAGCTTTTTCAGTCTTCTCCCATTGCGCCGAGGGCTATATTTAGGCTTGTGGTGAAAGAGTGAACGTGGAGGGTCCAGTTGCATGTGGGGCTGCATAAATGCTCTCCTTGGGAGTTCACTTGTACCCATAGCCTTCCTTTGGGGGCACTTCTGGTTGGCGAAAGGGACTTGAAACGCTTTTTCTGTGGCCCGAGTTTTCAGTCTTCTGCAATGCTGGCTAGTGTTATATTTAGGGTTGCTAGTAAACAGCGAACACGGAGGGTCCATTTGCATGTGGGGCTGCATAAAGGCTCCCCTGGGGAGTTCAGTTGTACCAAAAGCCTCCCTCTGGGGGCACTTTAGAATGGGCTAAAGGGGCTCGGAATGCGTTTTGTGAGGCCCGAGTTTTCAGTCGTCTCCCATACCGGCTAGGGGTATGTTAAGTGTTGCTCGGAAACAGCGAACCCGGAGGGTCCAGTTGCATGTGGGACTGCATAAAGTCTCCCCTGGGGAGTTCACTTGTACCCAAAGCCTTCCTTTGGGGGCACTTCTGGATGGGCGAATGGGGCTTGTAACGCTTTATCTGAGGCCCGATTTTTCAGTCGTCTGCCATGCCGACCAGGGATATATTTAGGGTTGCTGTGAAAGAGCGAATAAGGAGGGTCCAGTTGCATGTGGGGCTGCATAAAGGCTCCCCTGGGGAGTTCACTTATAACCAAAGCCTTCCTTTGGGAGCACTTTTGGTTGGGCGAATGGGGCTTGAAACGCGTTTTCTGGGGCCCGAGTTTTCAGTCTTCTCCCTTTGCGGCTCGGGCTATATTAAGTCTTGCGGTGAAAGAGTGAACGCGGAGGGTCCAGTTGCATATGGGGCTGCATAAAAACATTCCTGGGGAGTTCAGTTGTACCCAAAGCCTTCCTTTGGGGGAACTTCTGGATGGGCGAAAGGGGCTTGGAATGAGTTTTCTGGGGCCCGAGTTTTCAGTTCTCTCCAATGCCGGCTAGGGCTATATTTAGTGTTGCTCGGAAAGAGCGAACCCGGAGGGTCCAGTTGCATGTGGGGCTGCGTAAAGGCTCTCCTGGGGAGTTCACTTGTACCCAAAGCCTTCCTTTGGGGGCACTTTTGGATGGGCGAATGCGGCTTGTAACGCATTTTCTGGGGCCCGAGTTTTAAGTCGTCTGCCATGCGGGCCAGGGTTATATTTAGGGTTGCTGTGAAAGAGAGAAAAAGGAGGGTCCAGTTGCATGTGGGGCTGCATAAAGGCTCCCCTGGGGAGTTCACTTATACTCAAAGCCTTCCTTTGGGGGCACTTCTGGATGGGTGAATTGGGTTTGTAACGCGTTTTCTGAGGCCCGAATTTTCAGTCGTCTCCCATGCCGGCTAGGGTTATATTTAGTGTTGCTCGGAAACGGCAAACCCGGAAGGTCCAGTTGCATGTGGGGATGCATAAAGACTCTCCTGGGGAGTTCAGATGTACCCAAAGCCTTCCTTTGGGGGCACTTTTGGATGGTCCAAGGAGAATCGCAATGCGTTTTCTGAGGCCCGCTTTTTCAGCCTTCTCCCAATGTGCCGAGGGATATATTTAATCTTGCGGTGAAAGAGTGAACCCGGAGGGTCCAGTTGCATGTGGGGCTGCATAAAGGCTCCCCTGGGGAGTTCACTTGCACCCAAAGCCTTCCTTTGGGGGCACTTTTGGATGGGCGAATGCGGCTTGTAACGCATTTTCTGGGGCCCGAGTTTTAAGTCGTCTGCCATGCGGGCCAGGGTTATATTTAGGGTTGCTGTGAAAGAGAGAAAAAGGAGGGTCCAGTTGCATGTGGGGATGCATAAAGGCTTCCCTGGGGAGTTCACTTCTAACTAAACCTTCCTTTTGGGGCACTTTTGGATGGTCGAAGGGGAATCGCAATGTGTTTTCTGAGGCCCGCTTTGTCAGTCTTCTCCCATTGCGCCGAGGGCTATATTTAGTCTTGTGGTGAAAGAGTGAACCCGGAGGGTCCAGTTGCATGTGGTGCTGCATAAAGGCTCCCCTGGGGAGTTCACTTGTACCCAAAGCCTTCCTTTGGGGGCACTTTTGGATGGGCGAAAGAGACTCGGAATGCGTTTTCTGAGGCCCGCTTTTTCAGTCTTCTCCCTTTGCGGCTACGGCTATATTTAGGCTTGCGTAGAAAGAGTGAACGCGGAAGATCCAGTTGCATGTGGGGCTGCGTAATGGCTCCCCTGGGGTGTTCAGTTGTACCCAAAGCCTTCCTTTGGGGGCACTTTTGGATGGGCGAATGGGGCTTGTAACGCATTTTCTGGGGCCCGAGTTTTCAGTTCTCTCTAATGCCGGCTAGTGCTATATTTAGTGTTGCTCGGAAACAGCGAACCCGGAGGGTCCAGTTGCATGTGGGGCTGCATAAAGGCTCCCCTGGGGAGTTCACTTGTACCCAAAGCCTTCCTTTGGGGGCACTTTTCGATGGTCCAAAGAAACTCGGAATGCGTTTTATGAGGCCCGCTTTTTCAGTCTTCTCCCTTTCCGGCTAGGAATATATTTAGGCTTGCATAGAAAGAGTGAACGCGAAGGGCCCAGTTGCATGTGGGGCAGCAAAAAGGCTCCCCTGGGGAGTTCAGTTGTACCCAAAGCCTTCCTTTAGGGGCAGTTTTGGATGGGCGAAAGGGTCTTGTAAGGCGTGTTCATTGGCCCGATTTTTCAGTTATCTCCGTTGACGGCTAGGGCTATATTTAGGCTTGTGGTGAAAGAGTGAACGCGGAGGGTTCAGTTGCATGTGGGGCAGCGTAAAAGCTCCACTGGGGAGTTCACTTGTACCCAATGCCTTCCTTTGCGGGTACTTTTGGATGGGCGAATGTGGCTTGTAAGGCGTTTTCTGAGGCCCGAGTTTTCAGTCGTCTGCCATGCGGGCCAGGGTTATATTTAGGGTTGCTGTGAAAGAGCGAATACGGAGGGTCATGTTGCATGTGGGGCTGCATAAAGGCTCCCCTGGGGAGTTCAGTTGTACCCAAAGCCTTCCTTTGGGGGCACTTCTGGATGGGTGAATGGGGCTTGAAACGCGTTTTCTGGGGCCCGAGTTTTCAGTCTTCTGCCATGCTGGCTATTGTTGTATTTGGGTTGCTCTAAAACATCGAACACGGAGGGTCCAGTTGCATGTGGGGCTGCGTAAAGCCTCCCCTGGGGAGTTCAGCTGTACCCATAGCCTTCCTTTGGGGACACTTTTGGATGGGCGAAAGGGGCTCGGAAAGCATTTTCGGGGGCCCGAGTTTTCAGTCGTCTCCCATGCCGGCTAGTGCTATGTTTAGTGTTGCTCGGAAAGAGCGAACCCGGAGGGTCCAGTTGCATGTGGGGCTGCATAAAGGCTCCCCTGGGGAGTTCACTTGTACCCAAAGCCTTCCTTTGGGGCACTTTTGGATGGTCCAAGGGGAATCGCAATGTGTATTCTGAGGCCAGCTTTTTCAGTCTTCTCCCATTGCGCCGAGGGCTATATTTAGGCTTGTGGTGAAAGAGTGAACGTGGAGGGTCCAGTTGCATGTGGGGCTGCATAAATGCTCTCCTTGGGAGTTCACTTGTACCCATAGCCTTCCTTTGGGGGCACTTCTGGTTGGCGAAAGGGACTTGAAACGCTTTTTCTGTGGCCCGAGTTTTCAGTCTTCTGCAATGCTGGCTAGTGTTATATTTAGGGTTGCTAGTAAACAGCGAACACGGAGGGTCCATTTGCATGTGGGGCTGCATAAAGGCTCCCCTGGGGAGTTCAGTTGTACCAAAAGCCTCCCTCTGGGGGCACTTTAGAATGGGCTAAAGGGGCTCGGAATGCGTTTTGTGAGGCCCGAGTTTTCAGTCGTCTCCCATACCGGCTAGGGGTATGTTAAGTGTTGCTCGGAAACAGCGAACCCGGAGGGTCCAGTTGCATGTGGGACTGCATAAAGTCTCCCCTGGGGAGTTCACTTGTACCCAAAGCCTTCCTTTGGGGGCACTTCTGGATGGGCGAATGGGGCTTGTAACGCTTTATCTGAGGCCCGATTTTTCAGTCGTCTGCCATGCCGACCAGGGATATATTTAGGGTTGCTGTGAAAGAGCGAATAAGGAGGGTCCAGTTGCATGTGGGGCTGCATAAAGGCTCCCCTGGGGAGTTCACTTATAACCAAAGCCTTCCTTTGGGAGCACTTTTGGTTGGGCGAATGGGGCTTGAAACGCGTTTTCTGGGGCCCGAGTTTTCAGTCTTCTCCCTTTGCGGCTCGGGCTATATTAAGTCTTGCGGTGAAAGAGTGAACGCGGAGGGTCCAGTTGCATATGGGGCTGCATAAAAACATTCCTGGGGAGTTCAGTTGTACCCAAAGCCTTCCTTTGGGGGAACTTCTGGATGGGCGAAAGGGGCTTGGAATGAGTTTTCTGGGGCCCGAGTTTTCAGTTCTCTCCAATGCCGGCTAGGGCTATATTTAGTGTTGCTCGGAAAGAGCGAACCCGGAGGGTCCAGTTGCATGTGGGGCTGCGTAAAGGCTCTCCTGGGGAGTTCACTTGTACCCAAAGCCTTCCTTTGGGGGCACTTTTGGATGGGCGAATGCGGCTTGTAACGCATTTTCTGGGGCCCGAGTTTTAAGTCGTCTGCCATGCGGGCCAGGGTTATATTTAGGGTTGCTGTGAAAGAGAGAAAAAGGAGGGTCCAGTTGCATGTGGGGCTGCATAAAGGCTCCCCTGGGGAGTTCACTTGTACTCAAAGCCTTCTTTTGGGGGCACTTCTGGATGGGTGAATGGGGTTTGTAACGCGTTTTCTGAGGCCCGAATTTTCAGTCGTCTCCCATGCCGGCTAGGGTTATATTTAGTGTTGCTCGGAAACGGCAAACCCGGAAGGTCCAGTTGCATGTGGGGATGCATAAAGACTCTCCTGGGGAGTTCAGATGTACCCAAAGCCTTCCTTTGGGGGCACTTTTGGATGGTCCAAGGGGAATCGCAATGCGTTTTTTGAGGCCCGCTTTTTCAGCCTTCTCCCAATGTGCCGAGGGATATATTTAGTCTTGCGGTGAAAGAGTGAACCCGGAGGGTCAAGTTGCATGTGGGGCTGCAAAAAGGCTCCCCTGGGGAGTTCACTTGCACCCAAAGCCTTCCTTTGGGGGCACGTCTGGATGGGCGAATGGGGCTTGAAACGCTTTTTCTGTGGCCTGAGTTTTCAGTTTCTTCAAAGCTGGCTACGGATATATTTAGGGTTGCTTGTAAACAGCGAACACGGAGGGTCCAGTTGCATGTGGGGCTGCGTAAAGGCTCTCCTGGGGAGTTCACTTGTACCCAAAGCCTTCCCATGGGGGCACTTTTGGATGGGCGAAATGGGCTCGGAATGCGTTTTCTGTGGCCCGAGTTTTCAGTCGTCTCCAATGCCAGCTAGGGCTATATTTAGTGTTGCTCGGAAAGAGTGAACCCGGAGGGTCCAGTTGCATGTGGGGCTGCGTAAAGGCTCTCCTGGGGAGTTCAGTTGTACCCAAAGCCTTCCTCTGGGGGCACTTTTCGATGCTCGAAAGAGACTCGCAATGCGTTTTCTGAGGCCCACTTTTTCAGTCTTCTCCCTTTGCGGCTACGGCTATATATAGGCTTGCGTGGAAAGAGTGAACGCGGAGGATCCAGTTGCATGTGGGGCTGTGTAATGGCTCCCCTGGGGAGTTCAGTTGTACCCAAAGCCTTCCTTTAGGGGCATTTTTGATGGGCGAATGGGGCTTGTAACGCATTTTCTGGGGCCCGAGTTTTCAGTCGACTGCCATGCGGGCCAGGGCTATATTTAGGATTGCTGTGAAAGAGCGAATACAGAGGGTCCAGTTGCATGTGGGGCTGCATAAAGGCTCCCCTGGGGCGTTCACTTGTACTCAAAGCCTTCCTTTGGGGGCACTTCTGGATGGGTGAATGGGGTTTTTAACGCGTTTTCTGAGGCCCGAATTTTCAGTTGTCTCCCATGCCGGCTAGGGTTATATTTAGTGTTGCTCGGAAACGGCAAACCCGGAAGGTCCAGTTGCATGTGGGGCTGCATAAAGGCTCCCCTGGGGAGTTCACTTGTAACTAAACCATCCTTTGGGGGCACTTTTGGATGGGCAAAAGGGGCTTCGAATGATTTTTCTGGGGCCCGAGTTTTCAGTCTTCTCCCATGCCGGCTACGTCTAGGTTTAGTGTTGCTCGGAAACAGCGAACCCAGAGGGTCCATTTGCATGTGAGGCTGCATAAAGGCTCTCCTGGGGAGTTCAGATGTACCCAAAGCCTTCCTTTGGGGGCACTTTTGGATGGTCCAAGGGGAATCGCAATGCGTTTTCTGAGGCCCGCTTTTTCAGCCTTCTCCCACTGTGCCGAGGGATATATTTAGTCTTGCGGTGAAAGAGTGAACCCGGAGGGTCAAGTTGCATGTGGGGCTGCAAAAAGGCTCCCCTGGGGAGTTCACTTGCACCCAAAGCCTTCCTTTGGGGGCACTTCTGGATGGGCGAATGGGGCTTGAAACGCTTTTTCTGTGGCCTGAGTTTTCAGTTTCTTCAAGGCTTGCTAGGGATATATTTAGGGTTGCTTGTAGACAGCGAACACGGAGGGTCCAGTTGCATGTGGGGCTGCATAAATGCTCCCAAGGGCAGTTCAGATGTACCCAAAGCCTTCCTTTGGGGGCACTTTTGGATGGTCCTAGGGGAATCGCAATGCGTTTTCTGAGGCCTACTTTTTCAGTCTTCTCCCATTGAGTCTAGGACTATATTTAGGCTTGCGTTGAAAGAGTGAACGCGGAGTGTCCAGTTCCATGTGGGGCTGTAAAAAGGCTCCCCTGGGGAGTTCAGTTGTACCCAAAGCCTTCCTTTGGGGGCACTTCTGGATGGGCGAATGGGGCTTGTAACGCTTATTCTGGGGTCCCAGTTTTCAGTCTACTGTCATGCGGGCCATGGTTATATTTAGGGTTGTTGTGAAAGCGCGAATACAGAGATTCCAGTTGCATGTGGTGCTGCATAAAGGCTCCCCTGGGGAGTTCACTTGTAACTAAACCATCCTTTGGGGGCACTTTTGGATGGTCCAAGGGGAATCGCAATGCGTATTCTGAGGCCCGCTTTTTCAGTCTTCTCCCATTTAGTCTAGGATAAATATTTAGGTTTGCGTTGAAAGAGTGAACGCGGAGTGTCCAGTTGCATATGGGGTTGCAAAAAGGCTCCCCTGGGGAGTTCAGTTTTACCCAAAGCCTTCCTTTGGGGGCCCTTGTGGATGGGCGAAAGAGACTCGCAATGCGTTTTCTGAGGCCCGCTTTTTCAGTTTTCTCCCATTGCGCCGAGGGTTACATTTAGTCTTGCGGTGAAACAGCGAATAAGGAGGGTCCAGTTGCATGTGGGGCTGCATAAAGGCTCCCCTGGGGAGTTCACTTGTACCCAAAGCCTTCCTTTGGGGGCACTTTTAGATGGGCGAAAGGGGCTCGGAATGCGTTTTCTGGGGCCCGAGTTTTCAGTCGTCTCCAATGCCAGCTAGGGCTGTATTTAGTGTTGCTCGAAAAGAGCGAACCCGGAGGGTCCAGTTGCATGTGGGGATGCGTAAAGGCTCCCCTGGGGAGTTCAGTTGTACCCAAAGCCTTCCTTTGGGGGCACTTCTGGAAGGGCGAATGGCGCTTGTAACGCATTTTCTGGGGCCCGAGTTTTCAGTCGTCTGCCATGCGGGCCAGGGCTATATTTAGGATTCCTGTGAAAGAGCGAATACAGAGGGTCCAGTTGCATGTGGGACTGCATAAAGGCTCCCCTGGGGCGTTCACTTGTACTCAAAGCCTTACTTTGGGGGCACTTCTGGATGGGCGAATGGGGTTTGTAACGCGTTTTCTGAGGCCCGAATTTTCAGTTGTCTCCCATGCCGGCTAGGGTTATATTTAGTGTTGCTCGGAAACGGCAAACCCGGAAGGTCCAGTTGCATGTGGGGATGCATAAAGGCTCCCACGGGGAGTTCAGATGTACCCAAAGCCTTCCTTTGGGGGCACTTTTTGATGGTCCAAAGAGACTCGCAATGCGTTTTCTGAGGCCCGCTTTTTCAGTCTTCTCCCATTGCGGCTAGGGCTATATTTAGGCTTGCGTAGAAAGAGTGAACGCGGAAGATCCAGTTGCATGTGGGGCTGCGTAATGGCTCCCCTGGGGTGTTCAGTTGTACCCAAAGCCTTCCTTTGGGGGCACTTCTGGATGGGCGAATGGGGCTTGTAACGCTTTTTCTGAGGCCCGATTTTTCAGTCGTCTGCCATGCCGACCAGGGATATATTTAGGTTTGCTGTGAAAGAGCGAATAAGGAGGGTCCAGTTGCATGTGGGGCTGCATAAAGGCTCCCCTGGGGAGTTCACTTATAACCAAAGCCTTCCTTTGGGAGCACTTTTGGTTGGGCAAATGGGGCTTGAAACGCGTTTTCTGGGGCCCGAGTTTTCAGTCTTCTCCCTTTGCGGCTGGGGCTATATTTAGTCTTGCGGTGAAAGAGTGAACGCGGAGGGTCCAGTTGCATATGGGGCTGCATAAAAACATTCCTGGGGAGTTCAGTTGTACCCAAAGCCTTTCTTTAGGGGAACTTCTGGATGGGCGAAAGGGGCTTGGAATGAGTTTTCTGGGGCCCGAGTTATCAGTTCTCTCCAATGCCGGCTAGGGCTATATTTAGTGTTGCTCGGAAAGAGCGAACCCGGAGGGTCCAGTTGCATGTGGGGCTGCATAAAGGCTCCCCTGGGGAGTTCACTTGCACCCAAAGCCTTCCTTTGGGGGCACTTTTGGATGGGCGAATGCGGCTTGTAACGCATTTTCTGGGGCCCGAGTTTTAAGTCGTCTGCCATGCGGGCCAGGGTTATATTTAGGGTTGCTGTGAAAGAGAGAAAAAGGAGGGTCCAGTTGCATGTGGGGCTGCATAAAGGCTCCCCTGGGGAGTTCACTTGTACTCAAAGCCTTCCTTTGGGGGCACTTCTGGATGGGTGAATGGGGTTTGTAACGCGTTTTCTGAGGCCCGAATTTTCAGTCGTCTCCCATGCCGGCTAGGGTTATATTTAGTGTTGCTCGGAAACGGCAAACCCGGAAGGTCCAGTTGCATGTGGGGCTGCATAAAGAGTCTCCTGGGGAGTTCAGATGTACCCAAAGCCTTCCTTTGGGGGCACTTTTGGATGGTCCAAGGGGAATCGCAATGCGTTTTCTGAGGCCCGCTTTTTCAGCCTTCTCCCAATGTGCCGAGGGATATATTTAATCTTGCGGTGAAAGAGTGAAGCCGGAGGGTCCAGTTGCATGTGGGGCTGCATAAAGGCTCCCCTGGGGAGTTCACTTGCACCCAAAGCCTTCCTTTGGGGGCACTTTTGGATGGGCGAATGCGGCTTGTAACGCATTTTCTGGGGCCCGAGTTTTAAGTCGTCTGCCATGCGGGCCAGGGTTATATTTAGGGTTGCTGTGAAAGAGAGAAAAAGGAGGGTCCAGTTGCATGTGGGGCTGCATAAAGGCTCCCCTGGGGAGTTCACTTGTACTCAAAGCCTTCCTTTGGGGGCACTTCTGGATGGGTGAATGGGGTTTGTAACGCGTTTTCTGAGGCCCGAATTTTCAGTCGTCTCCCATGCCGGCTAGGGTTATATTTAGTGTTGCTCGGAAAGAGTGAACCCGGAGGGTCCAGTTGCATGTGGGGCTGCATAAAGGCTCCCCTGGGGAGTTCACTTGTACCCAAAGCCTTCCCATGGGGGCACTTTTGGATGGGCGAAATGGGCTCGGAATGCGTTTTCTGTGGCCCGAGTTTTCAGTCGTCTCCAATGCCAGCTAGGGCTATATTTAGTGTTGCTCGGAAAGAGTGAACCCGGAGGGTCCAGTTGCATGTGGGGCTGCGTAAAGGGTCTCCTGGGGAGTTCAGTTGTACCCAAAGCCTTCCTCTGGGGGCACTTTTCGATGCTCGAAAGAGACTCGCAATGCGTTTTCTGAGGCCCACTTTTTCAGTCTTCTCCCTTTGCGGCTACGGCTATATATAGGCTTGCGTGGAAAGAGTGAACGCGGAGGATCCAGTTGCATGTGGGGCTGTGTAATGGCTCCCCTGGGGAGTTCAGTTGTACCCAAAGCCTTCCTTTAGGGGCATTTTTGATGGGCGAATGGGGCTTGTAACGCATTTTTTGGGGCCCGAGTTTTCAGTCGACTGCCATGCGGGCCAGGGCTATATTTAGGATTGCTGTGAAAGAGCGAATACAGAGGGTCCAGTTGCATGTGGGGCTGCATAAAGGCTCCCGTGGGGCGTTCACTTGTACTCAAAGCCTTCCTTTGGGGGCACTTCTGGATGGGTGAATGGCGTTTTTAACGCGTTTTCTGAGGCCCGAATTTTCAGTCGTCTCCCATGCCGGCTAGGGTTATATTTAGTGTTGCTCGGAAACGGCAAACCCGGAAGGTCCAGTTGCATGTGGGGCTGCATAAAGAGTCTCCTGGGGAGTTCAGATGTACCCAAAGCCTTCCTTTGGGGGCACTTTTGGATGGTCCTAGGGGAATCGCATGCGTTTTCTGAGGCCTACTTTTTCAGTATTCTCCCATTGAGTCTAGGACTATATTTAGGCTTGCGTTGAAAGACTGAAGGCGGAGTGTCCAGTTGCATGTGGTGCTGCAAAAAGGCTCCCCTGGGGAGTTCACTTGTAACTAAACCATCCTTTGGGGGCACTTTTGGATGGGCGAAAGGGGCTTAGAATGATTTTTCTGGGGCCCCAGTTTTCAGTCTTCTCCCATGCCGGCTACGTCTAGGTTTAGTGTTGCTCGGAAACAGCGAACCCAGAGGGTCCATTTGCATGTGGGGCTGCATAAAGGCTCCCCTGGGGAGTTCACTTGTACCCAAAGCCTTCCTTTGGGGGCACTTTTGGATGGTCCAAGGGGAATCGCAATACGTTTTCTGAGGCCCGCTTTTTCAGCCTTCTCCCAATGTGCCGAGGGATATATTTAGTCTTGCGATGAAAGAGTGAACCCGGAGGGTCAAGTTGCATGTGGGGCTGCAAAAAGGCTCCCCTGGGGAGTTCACTTGCACCCAAAGCCTTCCTTTGGCGGCACTTCTGGATGGGCGAATGGGGCTTGAAACGCTTTTTCTGTGGCCCGAGTTTTCAGTTTCTTCAAGGCTTGCTAGGGATATATTTAGGGTTGCTTGTAAACAGCGAACACGGAGGGTCCAGTTGCATGTGGGGCTGCATAAAGGCTCCCCTGGGGAGTTCACTTGTACCCAAAGCCTTCCTTTGGGGGCACTTTTGGATGGGCGAAAGAGACTCGGAATGCGTTTTCTGGGGCCCGAGTTTTCAGTCTTCTCCCTTTGTGGCTAGGGCTATATTTAGGCTTGCGGTGAAAGAGTGAACGCGGAGGATCCAGTTGCATATGGGGCTGTGTAATGGCTCCCCTGGGGAGTTCAGTTGTACCCAAAGCCTTCCTTTGGGGGCACTTCTGGATGGGCGAATGGGGCTTGTAACGCATTTTGTGGGGCCCGAGTTTTCAGTCGACTGCCATGCGGGCCAGTGCTATATTTAGGATTGCTGTGAAAGAGCGAATACAGAGGGTCCAGTTGCATGTGGGGCTGCATAAAGGCTCCCCTGGGGAGTTCACTTGTACTCAAAGCCTTCCTTTTGGGGCACTTCTAGATGGGCGAATGGGGTTTGTAACGCGTTTTCTGAGGCCCGAATTTTCAGTCGTCTCCCATGCCGGCTAGGGTTATATTTAGTGTTGCTCGGAAACGGCAAACCCAGAAGGTCCAGTTGCATGTGGGGCTGCATAAATGCTCCCAAGGGCAGTTCAGATGTACCCAAAGCCTTCCTTTGGGGGCACTTTTGGATGGTCCTAGGGGAATCGCAATGCGTTTTCTGAGGCCTACTTTTTCAGTCTTCTCCCATTGAGTCTAGGACTATATTTAGGCTTGCGTTGAAAGAGTGAACGCGGACTGTCCAGTTGCATGTGGGGCTGTGTAATGGCTCCCCTGGGGAGTTCAGTTGTACCCAAAGCCTTCCTTTGGGGGCACTTCTGGATGGGCGAATGCGGCTTGTAACGCTTATTCTGGGGCCCGAGTTTTCAGTCAACTGCCAGGCGGGCCAGGGCTATATCTAGGGTTGTTGTGAAAGCGCGAATACAGAGATTCCAGTTGCATGTGGTGCTGCATAAAGGCTCCCCTGGGGAGTTCACTTGTAACTAAACCATCCTTTGGGGGCACTTTTGGATGGTCCTAGGGGAATCGCAATGCATTTTCTGAGGACTATTTTTTAATCTTCTCCCATTGAGTCTAGGACTATATTTAGGCTTGCGTTTAAAGAGTGAACGCGGACTGTCCAGTTGCATGTGGGGCTGCAAAAAGGCTCCCCTGGGGAGTTCACTTGTACACAAAGCCTTCCTTTGGGGGCACTTCTGGATGGGCAAATGGGGCTTGTAACGCTTATTCTGGGGCCCGAGTTTTCAGTTTCTGCCATGCTGGCTAGGGTTATATTTAGGGTTGCTCGGAAACAGCGAATACGGAGGGTCCAGTTGCATGTGGGGCTGCGTAAAGCCTCCCGTGGGGAGTTCATTTGTACTCAAAGCCTTCCTCTGGGGGCACTTTTGGATGGGAGAAAGGGGCTTCGAATGAGTTTTCTTGGGCCCGAGTTTTCAGTCGTCTCCCATGCCGGCTACGTCTAGGTTTAGTGTTGCTCGGAAAGAGCGAACCCGGAGGGTCCAGTTGCATGTGGGGCTGCATAAAGGCTCCCCTGGGGAGTTCAGATGTACCCAAAGCCTTCATTGGGGGCACTTTTGGATGGTCCAAGGGGAATCGCAATGCGTTTTCTGAGGCCCGCTTTTTCAGCCTTCTCCCAATGTGCCGAGGGATATATTTAGTCTTGTGGTGAAAGAGTGAACCCGGAGGGTCAAGTTGCATGTGGGGCTGCAAAAAGGCTCCCCTGGGGAGTTCACTTGCACCCAAAGCATTCCTCTGGGGGCACTTCTGGATGGGCGAATGGGGCTTGAAACGCTTTTTCTGTGGCCTGAGTTTTCAGTTTCTTCAAAGCTGGCTAGGGCTATATTTAGTGTTGATCGGAAACAGCCAACCCGGAGGGTCCAGTTGCATGTGGGGCTGCATAAAGGCTCCCCTGGGGAGTTCACTTGTACCCAAAGCCTTCCTCTGGGGGCACTTTTGGATGGGCGAAAGAGACTCGCAATGCGTTTTCTGGGGCCCGCTTTTTCAGTCTTCTCCCGTTGCGGCTAGGGCTATATTTAGGCTTGCGTAGAAAGAGTGAACGCGGAGGATCCAGTTGCATGTAAGGCTTCGTAAAGGCTCCCCTGGGGAGTTCAGTTGTACACTAAGCCTTCCTTTGGGGGCACGTCTGGATGGGAGAATACGGCTTGAAACGCTTTTTCTGTGGCCCGAGTTTTCAGTCTTCTGCCATGCTGGCTAGGGTTATATTTAGGGTTGCTCGTAAACAGCGAACACAGAGGGTCCAGTTGCATGTGGGGCTGCATAAAGGCTCCCCTGGGGAGTTCACTTGTACTCAAAGCCTTCCCCTGGGGGCACTTTTGGATGTGCGAAAGGGACTCGGAATGCGTTTTCTGGGGCCCGAGTTTTCAGTCGTCTCCCATGCCTGCTAGGGTTATATTTAGTCTTGCGATGAAAGAGTGAACCCGGAGGGTCCAGTTGCATGTGGGGCTGCATAAAGGCTCCCCTGGGGAGTTCACTTGTACCCAAAGCCTTCCTTTGGGGGCACTTTTGGATGGGCGAAAGAGACTCCCAATGCGTTTTCTGAGGCCCGCTTTTTCAGTCTTCTCCCATTCAGTCTAGGACTATATTTAGGCTTGCGTTGAAAGAGTGAACGCGGACTGTCCAGTTGCATGTGGGACTGCGTAAAGACTCGCCTGGGGAGTTCAGTTGTACCCAAAGTCTTCCTTTGGGGGCACTTCTGGATGGGCGAATGGGGCTTGTAACGCTTATTCTGGGGCCCGAGTTTTCAGTCAAATGCCAGGCAGGCCAGGGCTATATTTATGCTTGCGGTGAAAGAGCGAATAAGGAGGGTCCAGTTGCATGTGGGGCTGCGTAATGGCTCCCCTTGGGTGTTCAGTTGTACCCAAAGCCTTCTTTTGGGGGTACTTTTGGATGGGCGAATGGGGCTTGTAACTTATTTTCTGGGGCCCGAGTTTTCAGTTCTCTCCTATGCCGGCTAGGGCTATATTTAGTGTTGCTCGGAAACAGTGAACCCGGAGGGTCCAGTTGCATGTGGGGCTGCGTAAAGGCTCTCCTGGGGAGTTCACTTGTACCCAAAGCCTTCCTTTGGGGGCACTTCTGGAAGGTCCAAGGGGAATCGCACTGCGTTTTCTGAGGCCCGCTTTTTCAGTCTTCTCCCAATGCGCCGAGGGCTATATTTAGGGTTGCTGTGAAAGAGCGAATACGGAGGATCCAGTTGCATGTGGGGCTGCATAAAGGCTCCCCTGGGGAGTTCAGTTGTACCCAAAGCCTTCCTTTGGGGCACTTTTGGATGGTCCAAGCTGAATCGCAATGCGTTTTCTAAGGCCCAATTTTTCAGTCTCTTCCCTTTACGGTAGGATTATATTTAGTCTTGTGGTGAAAGAGTGAACCCGGAGGGTCCAGTTGCATGTAAGGCTGCGTAAAGGTTCCCCCGGAGAGTTCAGTTGTACCCAAAGACTTCCTCTGGGGGCACGTCTGGATGGGAGAATAGGGCTTGAAACGCTTTTTCTGTGGCCCGAGTTTTCAGTCTTCTGCAATGCTGGCTAGGGTTATATTTAGGGTTGCTCGTAAACAGCGAACACGGAGGGTCCAGTTCCATGTAAGGCTGCGTAAAGCCTTCCCTGGGGAGTTCAGTTGTACTCAAAGCCTTCCTCTGGGGGCACTTTTGGATGGGCTAAAGGGGCTCGGAAAGCGTTTTCTGGGGCCCGAGTTTTCAGTCTTCTCCCAGGCCGGCAAGGGATATGTTTAGGGTTGCTCGGAAAGAGCGAACCCGGAGGGTCCAGTTGCATGTGGGGCTGCATAAAGGCTCCCCTGGGGAGTTCAGTTGTACCCAAAGCCTTCCTTTGGGGGCACATCTGGGTAGGCGAATGGGGCTTGAAACGCATTTTCTGGGGCCCGAGTTTTCAGTCTTCTGCCATGCTGGCTAGGGTTATATTTAGGGTTGCTCGTAAACAGCGAACACGAAGGGTCCAGTTGCATGTGGGGCTGCGTAAAGGCTCCCCTGGGGACTTCACTTCTACACAAAGCCTTCCTTTGGGGGCACTTTTGGATGGGCTAAAGGGGCTCTGAAAGCGTTTTCTGGGGCCCGAGTTTTCAGTCGTCTCCCATGCCGGCTATGGCTATGTTTAGTTTTGCTCGGAAAGAGCGAACCCGGAGGGTCCAGTTCCATGTGGGGGCTGCATAAAGGCTCCCCTGGGGAGTTCACTTGTACCCAAAGCCTTCCTTTGGGGGCACGTTTGATGGGCGAATGGGGCTTGTAACGCATTTTCTGGGGCCTGATTTTTCAGTCGTCTGCCATTCGGACCAGGGATATATTTAGGGTTGCTGTGAAAGAGCGAATAAGGAGGGTCCAGTTGCATGTGGGGCTGCATAAAGGCTCCCCTGGGGAGTTCACTTCTACCCAAAGCCTTCCTCTGGAGGCACTTTTGGATGGGTGAAAGGGGCTCCAAATGCGTTTTCTGGGACCCGAGTTTTCAGTCGTCTCCCATGCCGGCTAGGGCTATATTTAGAGTTGCTCCTAAAGGGCGAACCCGGAGGGTCCAGTTGCATGTGCGGCTGCATAAAGCCTCCCCTGGGGAGTTCAGTGGTACCCAAAGCCTTCCTTTAGGGGCACTTTTGGATGGTCCAAGGGGAATCGCATTGCGTTTTCTGAGGACCGCTTTTTCAGTCTTCTCCCATTGCGCCGAGGGCTATATTTAGGCTTGCGGTGAAAGAGTGAACGCGGAGGGTCCAGTTGCATGTGGTGCTGCATAAAGGCTCCCCTGGGGAGTTCACTTGTACTCAAAGCCTTCCTCTGGGGGCACTTTAGAATGGGCTAAAGAGGCTCGGAATGCTTTTTCTGGGGCCCGAGTTTTCAGTCATCTCCCATGCCGGCTAGGTTTATATTTAGTGTTGCTCGGAAACAGCGAACCCGGAGGGTCCAGTTACATGTGGGGCTGCATAAAGGCTCCCCTGGGGAGTTCACTTGTACCCAAAGCCTTCCTTTGGGGGCACTTTTGGATGGGCGAATGGGGCTTGTAACGCCTTTTCTGAGGCCCAATTTTTCAGTCTTCTCCCATTGCGCCGAGGGCTATATTTAGGCTTGCTGTGAAAGAGTGAACCCGGAGGGTCCAGTTGCATGTGGGGCTGCATAAAGGCTCCCCTGGGGAGTTCACTTGTACTCAAAGCCTTCCTTTGGGGGCACTTTTGGATGGGCGAATGATTCTCGGAATGAGATTTCTGTGGCCCGAGTTTTCAGTCGTCTCCCATGGCGGCTAGGGCTATGTTTAGTGTTGCTCAGAAACAGCGAACCCGGAGGGTCCAGTTGCATGTGGGGCTGCATAAAGGCTCCCCTGGGGAGTTCACTTGTAACTAAACCTTCCTTTTGGGCCACTTTTGGATGGTCCAAGGGGAATCGCAATGCGTTTTCTGAGGCCCGCTTTTTCAGTCTTCTCCCATTGCGCCGAGGGCTATATTTAGGCTTGCTGTGAAAGAGTGAACCCGGAGGGTCCAGTTGCATGTGGGGCTGCATAAAGTCTCCCCTGGGGACTTCACTTTTACCCAAAGCCTTCCTCTGGGGGCACTTTTTGATGGGCGAAAGGGGCTCGGAATGCGGTTTCTGGGGCCCGAGTTTTCAGTCGTCTCCCATGCCGGCTAGGGCTATGTTTAGTGTTGCTCGGAAACCGCGAAACCAGAGGGTGCAGTTGCATGTGGGGCTGCATAAAGGCTCCCCTGGGGAGTTCAGTTGTACCCAAAGCCTTCCTTTGGGGGCACTTTTGGATGGTCGAAAGAGACTCGCAATGCGTTTTCTGAGGCCCGCTTTTTCAGTCTTCTCCCTTTGCGGCTAGGGTTATATTTAGGCTTGTGGTGAAAGAGTGAAGGCGGAGGGTGCAGTTGCATGTGGGGCTGCATAAAGGCTACCCTGGGGAGTTCTCTTGTAACTAAACCTTCCTTTTGGGGCACTATTGGATGGTCCAAGGGGAATCGCAATGCGTTTTCTGAGGCCCGCTTTTTCAGTCTTCTCCCATTGCGGCTAGGGTTATATTTAGGCTTGCGGTGAAAGAGTGAACCCGGAGGGTCCAGTTGCATGTGGGGCTGCATAAAGGCTCCCCTGGGGAGTTCAGTTGTACCCAAAGCCTTCCTTTGGGGGCACTTTTGGATGGTCGAAAGAGACTCGCAATGCGTTTTCTGAGGCCCGCTTTTTCAGTCTTCTCCCATTGCGCCGAGGGCTATATTTAGGCTTGCTGTGAAAGAGTGAACCCGGAGGGTCCAGTTGCATGTGGGGCTGCATAAAGGCTCCCCTGGGGAGTTGACTTGTACCCAAAGCTTTCCTTTGGGGACACATCTGGATGGGTGAATGGGGCTTGTAACGCGTTTTCTGGGGCCCGAGTTTTCAGTCTTCTGCCATGCGCACCAGGGTTATATTTAGGGTTGCTGTGAAAGAGCGAATAAGGAGGGTCCAGTTGCATGTGGGGCTGCATAAAGTCTCCCCTGGGGACTTCACTTGTACCCAAAGCCTTCCTTTGGGGGCACTTTTGGATGGTCCAAGGGGAATCGCAATGCGTTTTCTGAGGCTTGCTTTTTCAGTCTTCTCCCATTGTGCCGAGGGATATATTTAGGCTTGCGGTGAAAGAGTGAACGCGGAGGGTCCAGTTGCATGTGGGGCTGCATAAAGGCTCCCCTGGGGAGTTCACTTCTACCCAAAGCCTTCCTCTGGGGGCACTTTTTGATGGGCGAAAGGGGCTCGGAATGCGGTTTCTGGGGCCTGAGTTTTCAGTCGTCTCCCATGCCGGCAAGGGATATGTTTAGGGTTGCTCGGAAAGAGCGAACCCGGAGGGTCCAGTTGCATGTGGGGCTGCATAAAGGCTCCCCTGGGCAGTTCAGTTGTACCCAAAGCCTTCCTTTGGGGGCACTTTTGGATGGTCGAAAGAGACTCGCAATGCGTTTTCTGAGGCCCGCTTTTTAAGTCTTCTACCTTTGCGGCTAGGGTTATATTTAGGCTTGTGCTGAAAGAGTGAAGGCGGAGGGTGCAGTTGCATGTGGGGCTGCATAAAGGCTCCCCTGGGGAGTTCACTTGTACCCAAAGCCTTCCTTTGGGGGCACTTTTGGATGGGCGAATGGGGCTCGGAATGAGTTTTCTGGGGCCCGAGTTTTCAGTCGTCTCCCATGCCGGCTCGGGCTATGTTTAGTGTTGCTGTGAAAGAGCGAACCCGGAGGGTCCAGTTGCATGTGGGGCTGCATAAAGGCTACCCTGGGGAGTTCTCTTGTAACTAAACCTTCCTTTTGGGGCACTTTTGGATGGTCCAAGGGGAATCGCAATGCGTTTTCTGAGGCCTGCTTTTTCAGTCTTCTCCCATTGCGCCGAGGGCTATATTTAGGCTTGCTGTGAAAGAGTGAACCCGGAGGGTCCAGTTGCATGTGGTGCTACATAAAGGCTCCCCTGGGGAGTTCAGTTGTACCCAAAGCCTTCCTTTGGGGGCACATCTGGGTAGGCGAATGGGGCTTGTAACGCATTTTCTGGGGCCCGAGTTTTCAGTCTTCTGCCATGCTGGCTAGGGTTATATTTAGGGTTGCTCGTAAACAACGAACACGAAGGGTCCAGTTGCATGTGGGGCTGCATAAAGGCTCCCCTGGGGAGTTCACTTGTACTCAAAGCCTTCCTCTGGGGGCACTTCTGGATGGGCAAAAGGGGCTCGGAATGCGTTTTCTGGGGCCCGATTTTTCAGTCGTCTGCCATGCGGGCCAGGGTTATATTTAGGGTTGCTCGTAAACAGCGAACACGGACGGTGCAGTTGCATGTGGGGCTGCATAAAGGCTCCCCTGGGGAGTTCAGTGGTACCCAAAGCCTTCCTTTAGGGGCACTTTTGGATGGTCCAAGGGGAATCGCATTGCGTTTTCTGAAGACCGCTTTTTCAGTCTTCTCCCATTGCGCCGAGGGATATATTTAGGCTTGCGGTGAAAGAGTGAACGCGGAGGGTCCAGTTACATGTGGGGCTGCATAAAGGCTCCCCTGAAGAGTTCACTTGTACTCAAAGCCTTCCCCTGGGGGCACTTTTTGATGGGCGAAAGGGGCTCGGAATGCGGTTTCTGGGCCCCGAGTTTTCAGTCGTCTCCCATGCCGGCTAGGGCTATGTTTAGTGTTGCTCGGAAACCGCGAAACCAGAGGGTCCAGTTGCATGTGGGGCTGCATAAAGGCTCCCCTGGGGAGTTCACTTCTACCCAAAGCCTTCCTTTGGGGGCACTTTTGGATGGTCGAAAGAGACTCGCAATGCGTTTTCTGAGGCCCGCTTTTTCAGTCTTCTCCCTTTGCGGCTAGGGTTATATTTAGGCTTGTGGTGAAAGAGTGAAGGCGGAGGGTGCAGTTGCATGTGGGGCTGCATAAAGGCTCCCCTGGGGAGTTCACTTGTACCCAAAGCCTTCCTTTGGGGGCACTTTTGGATGGGCGAATGGGGCTCGGAATGAGTTTTCTGGGGCCCGAGTTTTCAGTCGTCTCCCATGCCGGCTAGGGCTATTTTTAGTGTTGCTGTGAAAGAGCGAACCCGGAGGGTCCAGTTGCATGTGGGGCTGCATAACGGCTACCCTGGGGAGTTCTCTTGTAACTAAACCTTCCTTTTGGGGCACTTTTGGATGGTCCAAGGGGAATCGCAATGCGTTTTCTGAGGCCTGCTTTTTCAGTCTTCTCCCATTGCGCCGAGGGCTATATTTAGGCTTGCTGTGAAAGAGTGAACCCGGAGGGTCCAGTTGCATGTGGTGCTGCATAAAGGCTCCCCTGGGGAGTTCAGTTGTGCCCAACGCCTTCCTTTGGGGGCACTTCTGGGTAGGCGAATGGGTCTTGAAACGCATTTTCTGGGGCCCGAGTTTTCAGTCTTCTGCCATGCTGGCTAGGGTTATATTTAGGGTTGCTCGTAAACAACGAACACGAAGGGTCCAGTTGCATGTGGGGCTGCATAAAGGCTCCCCTGGGGAGTTCACTTGTACTCAAAGCCTTCCTCTGGGGGCACTTCTGGATGGGCAAAAGGGGCTCGGAATGCGTTTTCTGGGGCCCGATTTTTCAGTCGTCTGCCATGCGGGCCAGGGTTATATTTAGGGTTGCTCGTAAACAGCGAACACGGAGGGTCCAGTTGCATGTGGGGCTGCATAAAGGCTCCCCTGGGGAGTTCACTTGTACTCAAAGCCTTCCTCTGGGGGCACTTTTGGATGGGTGAAAGGGGCTCCAAATGCGTTTTCTGGGGCCCGAGTTTTCATTCATCTCCCATGCCGGCTAGGGCTATATTTAGAGTTGCTCCTAAAGGGCGAACCCGGAGGGTCCAGTTGCATGTGGGGCTGCATAAAGCCTCCCCTGGGGAGTTCAGTGGTACCCAAAGCCTTCCTTTAGGGGCACTTTTGGATGGGTGAATGATTCTCGGAATGAGATTTTTGGGGCCTGAGTTTTCAGTCGTCTCCCATGCCGGCTAGGGCTATGTTTAGTGTTGCTCAGAAACAGCGAACCCGGAGGGTCCAGTTGCATGTGGGGCTGCATAAAGGCTCCCCTGGGGAGTTCAGTTGTACCCAAAGCCTTCCTTTGGGGGCACTTTTGGATGGTCGAAAGAGACTCGCAATGCGTTTTCTGAGGCCCGCTTTTTCAGTCTTCTCCCTTTGCGGCTAGGGTTATATTTAGGCTTGTGGTGAAAGAGTGTAGGCGGAGGGTCCAGTTGCATGTGGTTCTGCATAAAGGCTCCCCTGGGGAGTTCACTTGTACTCAAAGCCTTCCTCTGGGGGCACTTCTGGATGGGCGAAAGGGGCTCGGAATGCGTTTTCTGGGGCCCGATTTTTCAGTCGTCTGCCATGCGGGCCAGGGTTATATTTAGGGTTGCTCGTAAACAGCGAACACGGAGGGTGCAGTTGCATGTGGGGCTGCATAAAGGCTCCCCTGGGGAGTTCACTTGTACCCAAAGCCTTCCTTTGGGGGCACTTCTGAATGGGCGAATGGGGCTTGAAACGCTTCTTTTGTGGCCCGAGTTTTCAGTCTTCTGCCATGCTGGCTGGGGTTATATTTAGGGTTGCTCGTAAACAGCGAACACGGAGGGTGCAGTTGCATCTGTGGCTGCATAAAGGCTCCCCTGGGGAGTTCACTTGTACCCAAAGCCTTCCTTTTGGGGCACTTTTGGATGGGTGAAAGGGGCTCCAAATGCGTTTTCTTGGACCCGAGTTTTCAGTCGTCTCCCATGCCGGCTAGGGCTATATTTAGTGTTGCTCCTAAAGGGCGAACCCGGAGGGTCCAGTTGCATGTGGGGCTGCATAAAGGCTACCCTGGGGAGTTCAGTGGTACCCAAAGCCTTACTTTGGGGACACTTTAGGATGGTCCAAGGGGAATCGCATTGCGTTTTCTGAGGACCGCTTTTTCAGTCTTCTCCCATTGCGCCGAGGGATATATTTAGGCTTGCGGTGAAAGAGTGAACGCGGAGGGTCCAGTTGCATGTGGGGCTGCATAAAGCCTCCCCTGGGGAGTTCACTTGTACTAAAAGCCTTCCTCTGGGGGCACTTTAGAATGGGCGAAAGGGGCTCGGAATGCGTTTTCTGGGGCCCGAGTTTTCAGTCGTCTCCCATGCCGGCTAGGGCTATGTTTAGTGTTGCTCGGAAACCACGAACCCGGAGGGTCCAGTTGCATGTGGGGCTGCATAAAGGCTCCTCTGGGGAGCTCTGTTGTACCCAAAGCCTTCCTTTGGGGGCACTTCTGGATGGGCGAATGATTCTCGGAATGAGTTTTCTGGGGCCCGAGTTTTCAGTCGTCTCCCATGCCGGCTCGGGCTATGTTTAGTGTTGCTGTGAAAGAGCGAACCCGGAGGGTCCAGTTGCATGTGGGGCTGCATAAAGGCTACCCTGGGGAGTTCTCTTGTAACTAAACCTTCCTTTGGGGGCACTTCTGGATGGGCGAAAGGGGCTTGGAATGACTTTTCTCGGGCCCGAATTTTCAGTTATCTCCAATGCCGGCTAGGGCTAGGTTTAGTGTTGCTCGTAAAGAGCGAACACGGAGGGTCCAGTTGCATGTGGGGCTGCATAAAGGCTCACCTGGGGTGTTCGGTTGTACCCAAAGCCTTCCTTTGGGGGAACTTTTGGATGGTCCAAGGGGAATCGCAATGCGTTTCAAATCCCTTTTCGCCCTTCTAATACTGCCCCCTTAGAAAGGCTATGGCTAACCTGATCTCCCCAGGGGAGCGTTCACGCAGCCGCAAATGCAGATGTACCCTCTGACTTCGATCTTCCTGAGCAATCCGAAACACATCCCTACCCATAATTTGAGACGAATGAAAAATTGGGCACCAGAAAATACATTCAAAGCCCCTTTCGCCCATCCATAAGTTCCCCCAAAGGAAGGCTTCCGAGCGAACGGAACACAGCCTCCTGCTTCGCGGCAGGGCTGGGAATCACACGGCTTGTGGCCGGTCACCCGTGTCTTGCGATCACTTTCGTCGAGCCGCCCATGGCGGGACCCGGACCCCGGCGCGGCTAGCACACACGTCGCGCAGGACCGGAGCCTAGGGGCTCGAGAAGCCGGACCGACGCAGCCCGTAGAGGGACACACGTTTCCTGCGATCGAAATAGCGGAGCCGACAGAGGTCCGACCGGGTCCTAGTGCGGCTAGCACACACATCGCCCAGGACCGGAGCGTGGGTGTCCGGGAAGGACGGCCGCCGCTCCGGACAGCACAGAAGCTTTCTTCTCGGGGACAGCCAGCCCCCGAGCCAGCGGATGACAGCCTCCTGTTTCACACACGGCTGCTACGCATGCAGCTCGTGGCCGGACCCCTGTGTCGTGGGATCTCCTTCCCCGAGCCGCCCAAGACAGAACCCGGACCCCCGTGAGCTAGCACTCACGTCGCCCAGGACCGGAGCCCAGGGTCCACATCCGGACGCCTGCCGCTCTGGAGTGTCAGAATCCCCGGTCCCCGGCACTGCGTAACTCCTAGCCGCTGAACGACAGCCTCCACTTCTCGACACGGTTGGCAGCCACAGCGCTTGTGGCCGGACAACCGTGTCTTGCGATCACTTTCGTCCAGCCGCCCAAGGCGGGACCCTGACCCCGGCGCGGCTAGCACACACGTCACGCAGGACCGGAGCCCAGGGACCACATCCGGACGACTGCCGCTCTGGAGTGTCAGAATCCCCGGTCCCCGGGACGGCGTAACTCCTAGCCGGTGAACGACAGCCTCACGCTTCGCGGCAAGTCTGGCTCCCATGCCGCTCGTGGCCGGACAACCGTGTCATGGGATCGTTGTCCCCAGTCCGCCCGAAACGGGATTCTTACCCTTGCGCGTCTAGCATACACGTCTCCCAGGACCGGAGTCTTGGCGTTCGGGAAGGACGGCGGCCGCTCCGGGACGGACAGTTGCCGAGCGAACGGAACACAGCCTCCTGCTTCGCGGCAGGGCTGGCACCCACACCGCTTGTGGCCGGTCAGCCGTATCTTGCGATCACTTTCGTCGAGCCGCCCAAGGCGGAACCCGGACCCCGGCGCGGCTAGCACACACGTCGCGCAGGAGCGGAGCCTAGGGGCTCGGGAAGCCGGACCGACGCAGCCCGTAGAGGGACACACGTTTCCTGCGATCGAAATAGCGGAGCCGACAGAGGTCCGACCGGGTCCTAGTGCGGCTAGCACACACATCGCCCAGGACCGGAGCGTGGGTGTTCGGGAAGGACGGCCGCCGCTCCGGACAGCACAGAAGCTTTCTTCTCGGGGACAGCCAGCCCCCGAGCCAGCGGATGACAGCCTCCTGTTTCACACACGGCTGCTACGCATGCAGCTCGTGGCCGGACCACTGTGTCGTGGGATCTCCTTCCCCGAGCCGCCCAAGACAGAACCCGGACCCCCGTGAGCTAGCACTCACGTCGCCCAGGACCGGAGCCCAGGGTCCACATCCGGACGCCTGCCGCTCTGCAGTGTCAGAATCCCCGGTCCCCGGCATTGCGTAACTCCTAGCCGCTGAACGACAGCCTCCACTTCTCGACACGGCTGGCAGCCACAGCGCTTGTGGCCGGACAACCGTGTCTTGCGATCACTTTCGTCCAGCCGCCCAAGGCGGGACCCGGACCCCGGCGCGGCTAGCACACACGTCACCCAGGACCGGAGCCCAGGGACCACATCCGGACGACTGCCGCTCTGGACTGTCTGAATCCCCGGTCCCCGGGACGGCGTAACTCCTAGCCGGTGAACGACAGCCTCACGCTTCGCGGCAAGTCTGGCTCCCATGCCGCTCGTGGCCGGACAACCGTGTCACGGGATCGTTGTCCCCAATCTGCCCGAAACGGGATTCTTACCCTTGCGCGGCTAGCATACACGTCTCCCAGGACCGGAGTCTTGGCGTTCGGGAAGGACGGCGGCCGCTCCGGGACGGACAGTTGCCGAGCGAACGGAACACAGCCTCCTGCTTCGCGGCAGGGCTGGCAATCACACCGCTTGTGGCCGGTCACCCGTGTCTTGCGATCACTTTCGTCGAGCCGCCCAGGGCGGGACCCGGACCCCGGCGCGGCTAGCACACACGTCGCGCAGGAGCGGAGCCTAGGGGCTCGGGAAGCCGGACCGACGCAGCCCGTAGAGGGACACACGTTTCCTGCGATCGAAATAGCGGAGCCGACAGAGGTCCGACCGGGTCCTAGTGAGGCTAGCACACACATCGCCCAGGACCGGAGCGTGGGTGTCCGGGAAGGACGGCCGCCGCTCCGGACAGCACAGAAGCTTTCTTCTCGGGGACAGCCAGCCCCCGAGCCAGCGGATGACAGCCTCTTGTTTCACACACGGCTGCTACGCATGCAGCTCGTGGCCGGACCACTGTGTCGTGGGATCTCCTTCCCCGAGCCGCCCAAGACAGAACCCGGACCCCCGTGAGCTAGCACTCACATCGCCCAGGACCGGAGCCCTGGGACCACATCCGGACGACTGCCGCTCTGGAGTGTCAGAATCCCCGGTCCCCGGCACTGCGTAACTCCTAGCCGGTGAACGACAGCCTCACGCTTCGCGGCAAGTCTGGCTCCCATGCCGCTCGTGGCCGGACAACCGTGTCATGGGATCGTTGTCCCCAATCCGACCGAAACGGGATTCTTACCCTTGCGCGGCTAGCATACACGTCTCCCAGGACCGGAGTCTTGTCGTTCGTGAAGGACGGCGGCCGCATCGGGACGGACAGTTGCCGAGCGAACGGAACACAGCCTCCTGCTTCGCGGCAGGGCTGGCAATCACACCTCTTGTGGCGGGTCACCCGTGTCTTGCGATCACTTTCGTCGAGCCGCCCAGGGCGGGACCCGGACCCCGGCGCGGCTAGCACACACGTCGCGCAGGAGCGGAGCCTAGGGGCTCGGGAAGCCGGACCGACGCAGCCCGTAGAGGGACACACGTTTCCTGCGATCGAAATAGCGGAGCCGACAGAGGTCCGACCGGGTCCTAGTGCGGCTAGCACACACATCGCCCAGGACCGGAGCGTGGGTGTCCGGGAAGGACGGCCGCCGCTCCGGACAGGACAGAAGCTTTCTTCTCGGGGACAGCCAGCCCCCGAGCCAGCGGATGACAGCCTCCTGTTTCACACACGGCAGCTACGCATGCAGCTCGTGGCCGGACCACTGTGTCGTGGGATCTCCTTCCCCGAGCCGCCCAAGACAGAACCCGGACCCCCGTGAGCTAGCACTCACGTCGCCCAGGACCGGAGCCCAGGGTCCACATCCGGACGCCTGCCGCTCTGGAGTGTCAGAATCCCCGGTCCCCGGCACTGCGTAACTCCGAGCCGCTGAACGACAGCCTCCACTTCTCGACACGGCTGATAGCCACAGCGCTTGTGGCCGGACAACCGTGTCTTGCGATCACTTTCGTCCAGCCGCCCAAGGCGGGACCCGGACCCCGGCGCGGCTAGCACACACGTCACGCAGGACCGGAGCCCAGGGACCACATCCGGACGACTGCCGCTCTGGACTGTCTGAATCCCCGGTCCCCGGGACGGCGTAACTCCTAGCCGGTGAACGACAGCCTCACGCTTCGCGGCAAGTCTGGCTCCCATGCCGCTCGTGGCCGGACAACCGTGTCATGGGATCGTTGTCCCCAGTCCGCCCGAAACGGGATTCTTACCCTTGCGCGTCTAGCATACACGTCTCCCAGGACCGGAGTCTTGGCGTTCGGGAAGGACGGCGGCCGCTCCGGGACGGACAGTTGCCGAGCGAACGGAACACAGCCTCCTGCTTCGCGGCAGGGCTGGCACCCACACCGCTTGTGGCCGGTCAGCCGTATCTTGCGATCACTTTCGTCGAGCCGCCCAAGGCGGAACCCGGACCCCGGCGCGGCTAGCACACACGTCGCGCAGGAGCGGAGCCTAGGGGCTCGGGAAGCCGGACCGACGCAGCCCGTAGAGGGACACACGTTTCCTGCGATCGAAATAGCGGAGCCGACAGAGGTCCGACCGGGTCCTAGTGCGGCTAGCACACACATCGCCCAGGACCGGAGCGTGGGTGTTCGGGAAGGACGGCCGCCGCTCCGGACAGCACAGAAGCTTTCTTCTCGGGGACAGCCAGCCCCCGAGCCAGCGGATGACAGCCTCCTGTTTCACACACGGCTGCTACGCATGCAGCTCGTGGCCGGACCACTGTGTCGTGGGATCTCCTTCCCCGAGCCGCCCAAGACAGAACCCGGACCCCCGTGAGCTAGCACTCACGTCGCCCAGGACCGGAGCCCAGGGTCCACATCCGGACGCCTGCCGCTCTGCAGTGTCAGAATCCCCGGTCCCCGGCATTGCGTAACTCCTAGCCGCTGAACGACAGCCTCCACTTGTCGACACGGCTGGCAGCCACAGCGCTTGTGGCCGGACAACCGTGTCTTGCGATCACTTTCGTCCAGCCGCCCAAGGCGGGACCCGGACCCCGGCGCGGCTATCACACACGTCACCCAGGACCGGAGCCCAGGGACCACATCCGGACGACTGCCGCTCTGGACTGTCTGAATCCCCGGTCCCCGGGACGGCGTAACTCCTAGCCGGTGAACGACAGCCTCACGCTTCGCGGCAAGTCTGGCTCCCATGCCGCTCGTGGCCGGACAACCGTGTCACGGGATCGTTGTCCCCAATCTGCCCGAAACGGGATTCTTACCCTTGCGCGGCTAGCATACACGTCTCCCAGGACCGGAGTCTTGTCGTTCGGGAAGGACGGCGGCCGCTCCGGGACGGACAGTTGCCGAGCGAACGGAACACAGCCTCCTGCTTCGCGGCAGGGCTGGCAATCACACCGCTTGTGGCCGGTCACCCGTGTCTTGCGATCACTTTCGTCGAGCCGCCCAGGGCGGGACCCGGACCCCGGCGCGGCTAGCACACACGTCGCGCAGGAGCGGAGCCTAGGGGCTCGGGAAGCCGGACCGACGCAGCCCGTAGAGGGACACACGTTTCCTGCGATCGAAATAGCGGAGCCGACAGAGGTCCGACCGGGTCCTAGTGAGGCTAGCACACACATCGCCCAGGACCGGAGCGTGGGTGTCCGGGAAGGACGGCCGCCGCTCCGGACAGGACAGAAGCTTTCTTCTCGGGGACAGCCAGCCCCCGAGCCAGCGGATGACAGCCTCTTGTTTCACACACGGCTGCTACGCATGCAGCTCGTGGCCGGACCACTGTGTCGTGGGATCTCCTTCCCCGAGCCGCCCAAGACAGAACCCGGACCCCCGTGAGCTAGCACTCACATCGCCCAGGACCGGAGCCCTGGGACCACATCCGGACGACTGCCGCTCTGGAGTGTCAGAATCCCCGGTCCCCGGCACTGCGTAACTCCTAGCCGGTGAACGACAGCCTCACGCTTCGCGGCAAGTCTGGCTCCCATGCCGCTCGTGGCCGGACAACCGTGTCATGGGATCGTTGTCCCCAATCCGACCGAAACGGGATTCTTACCCTTGCGCGGCTAGCATACACGTCTCCCAGGACCGGAGTCTTGTCGTTCGTGAAGGACGGCGGCCGCACCGGGACGGACAGTTGCCGAGCGAACGGAACACAGCCTCCTGCTTCGCGGCAGGGCTGGCAATCACACCTCTTGTGGCGGGTCACCCGTGTCTTGCGATCACTTTCGTCGAGCCGCCCAGGGCGGGACCCGGACCCCGGCGCGGCTAGCACACACGTCGCGCAGGAGCGGAGCCTAGGGGCTCGGGAAGCCGGACCGACGCAGCCCGTAGAGGGACACACGTTTCCTGCGATCGAAATAGCGGAGCCGACAGAGGTCCGACCGGGTCCTAGTGCGGCTAGCACACACATCGCCCAGGACCGGAGCGTGGGTGTCCGGGAAGGACGGCCGCCGCTCCGGACAGGACAGAAGCTTTCTTCTCGGGGACAGCCAGCCCCCGAGCCAGCGGATGACAGCCTCCTGTTTCACACACGGCAGCTACGCATGTAGCTCGTGGCCGGACCACTGTGTCGTGGGATCTCCTTCCCCGAGCCGCCCAAGACAGAACCCGGACCCCCGTGAGCTAGCACTCACGTCGCCCAGGACCGGAACCCAGGGTCCACATCCGGACGCCTGCCGCTCTGGAGTGTCAGAATCCCCGGTCCCCGGCACTGCGTAACTCCGAGCAGCTGAACGACAGCCTCCACTTCTCGATACGGCTGATAGCCACAGCGCTTGTGGCCGGACAACCGTGTCTTGCGATCACTTTCGTCCAGCCGCCCAAGGCGGGACCCGGACCCCGGCGCGGCTAGCACACACGTCACCCAGGACCGGAGCCCTGGGACCACATCCGGACGCCTGCCGCTCTGGACTGTCTGAATCCCCGGTCCCCGGCACTGCGTAACTCCTAGCCGGTGAACGACAGCCTCACGCTTCGCGGCAAGTTTGGCTCCCATGCCGCTCGTGGCCGGACAACCGTGTCATGGGATCGTTGTCCCCAATCCGACCGAAACGGGATTCTTACCCTTGCGCGGCTAGCATACACGTCTCCCAGGACCGGAGTCTTGGCGTTCGGGAAGGACGGCGGCCGCTCCGGGACGGACAGTTGCCGAGCGAACGGAACACAGCCTCCTGCTTCGCGGCAGGGCTGGCAATCACACCTCTTGTGGCGGGTCACCCGTGTCTTGCGATCACTTTCGTCGAGCCGCCCAGGGCGGGACCCGGACCCCGGCGCGGCTAGCACACACGTCGCGCAGGAGCGGAGCCTAGGGGCTCGGGAAGCCGGACCGACGCAGCCCGTAGAGGGACACACGTTTCCTGCGATCGAAATAGCGGAGCCGACAGAGGTCCGACCGGGTCCTAGTGCGGCTAGCACACACATCGCCCAGGACCGGAGCGTGGGTGTCCGGGAAGGACGGCCGCCGCTCCGGACAGGACAGAAGCTTTCTTCTCGGGGACAGCCAGCCCCCGAGCCAGCGGATGACAGCCTCCTGTTTCACACACGGCAGCTACGCATGCAGCTCGTGGCCGGACCACTGTGTCGTGGGATCTCCTTCCCCGAGCCGCCCAAGACAGAACCCGGACCCCCGTGAGCTAGCACTCACGTCGCCCAGGACCGGAGCCCAGGGTCCACATCCGGACGCCTGCCGCTCTGGAGTGTCAGAATCCCCGGTCCCCGGCACTGCGTAACTCCGAGCCGCTGAACGACAGCCTCCACTTCTCGACACGGCTGGTAGCCACAGCGCTTGTGGCCGGACAACCGTGTCTTGCGATCACTTTCGTCCAGCCGCCCAAGGCGGGACCCGGACCCCGGCGCGGCTAGCACACACGTCACCCAGGACCGGAGCCCAGGGACCACATCCGGACGACTGCCGCTCTGGACTGTCTGAATCCCCGGTCCCCGGGACGGCGTAACTCCTAGCCGGTGAACGACAGCCTCACGCTTCGCGGCAAGTCTGGCTCCCATGCCGCTCGTGGCCGGACAACCGTGTCATGGGATCGTTGTCCCCAATCCGCCCGAAACGGGATTCTTACCCTTGCGCGGCTAGCATACACGTCTCCCAGGACCGGAGTCTTGGCGTTCGGGAAGGACGGCGGCCGCTCCGGGACGGACAGTTGCCGAGCGAACGGAACACAGCCTCCTGCTTCGCGGCAGGGCTGGCAATCACACCGCTTGTGGCCGGTCACCCGTGTCTTGCGATCACTTTCGTCGAGCCGCCCAGGGCGGGACCCGGACCCCGGCGCGGCTAGCACACACGTCGCGCAGGAGCGGAGCCTAGGGGCTCGGGAAGCCGGACCGACGCAGCCCGTAGAGGGACACACGTTTCCTGCGATCGAAATAGCGGAGCCGACAGAGGTCCGACCGGGTCCTAGTGCGGCTAGCACACACATCGCCCAGGACCGGAGCGTGGGTGTCCGGGAAGGACGGCCGCCGCTCCGGACAGCACAGAAGCTTTCTTCTCGGGGACAGCCAGCCCCCGAGCCAGCGGATGACAGCCTCCTGTTTCACACACGGCTGCTACGCATGCAGCTCGTGGCCGGACCACTGTGTCGTGGGATCTCCTTCCCCGAGCCGCCCAAGACAGAACCCGGACCCCCGTGAGCTAGCACTCACATCGCCCAGGACCGGAGCCCTGGGACCACATCCGGACGCCTGCCGCTCTGGAGTGTCAGAATCCCCGGTCCCCGGCACTGCGTAACTCCTAGCCGGTGAACGACAGCCTCACGCTTCGCGGCAAGTCTGGCTCCCATGCCGCTCGTGGCCGGACAACCGTGTCATGGGATCGTTGTCCCCAATCCGCCCGAAACGGGATTCTTACCCTTGCGCGGCTAGCATACACGTCTCCCAGGACCGGAGTCTTGGCGTTCGGGAAGGACGGCGGCCGCTCCGGGACGGACAGTTGCCGAGCGAACGGAACACAGCCTCCTGCTTCGCGGCAGGGCTGGCAATCACACCTCTTGTGGCGGGTCACCCGTGTCTTGCGATCACTTTCGTCGAGCCGCCCAGGGCGGGACCCGGACCCCGGCGCGGCTAGCACACACGTCGCGCAGGAGCGGAGCCCAGGGGCTCGGGAAGCCGGACCGACGCAGCCCGTAGAGGGACACACGTTTCCTGCGATCGAAATAGCGGAGCCGACAGAGGTCCGACCGGGTCCTAGTGCGGCTAGCACACACATCGCCCAGGACCGGAGCGTGGGTGTCCGGGAAGGACGGCCGCCGCTCCGGACAGCACAGAAGCTTTCTTCTCGGGGACAGCCAGCCCCCGAGCCAGCGGATGACAGCCTCCTGTTTCACACACGGCTGCTACGCATGCAGCTCGTGGCCGGACCACTGTGTCGTGGGATCTCCTTCCCCGAGCCGCCCAAGACAGAACCCGGACCCCCGTGAGCTAGCACTCACATCGCCCAGGACCGGAGCCCTGGGACCACATCCGGACGACTGCCGCTCTGGAGTGTCAGAATCCCCGGTCCCCGGCACTGCGTAACTCCTAGCCGGTGAACGACAGCCTCACGCTTCGCGGCAAGTCTGGCTCCCATGCCGCTCGTGGCCGGACAACCGTGTCATGGGATCGTTGTCCCCAATCCGCCCGAAACGGGATTCTTACCCTTGCGCGGCTAGCATACACGTCTCCCAGGACCGGAGTCTTGTCGTTCGGGAAGGACGGCGGCCGCTCCGGGACGGACAGTTGCCGAGCGAACGGAACACAGCCTCCTGCTTCGCGGCAGGGCTGGCAATCACACCGCTTGTGGCGGGTCACCCGTGTCTTGCGATCACTTTCGTCGAGCCGCCCAGGGCGGGACCCGGACCCCGGCGCGGCTAGCACACACGTCGCGCAGGAGCGGAGCCTAGGGGCTCGGGAAGCCGGACCGACGCAGCCCGTAGAGGGACACACGTTTCCTGCGATCGAAATAGCGGAGCCGACAGAGGTCCGACCGGGTCCTAGTGCGGCTAGCACACACATCGCCCAGGAACGGAGCGTGGGTGTCCGGGAAGGACGGCCGCCGCTCCGGACAGCACAGAAGCTTTCTTCTCGGGGACAGCCAGCCCCCGAGCCAGCGGATGACAGCCTCCTGTTTCACACACGGCTGCTACGCATGCAGCTCGTGGCCGGACCACTGTGTCGTGGGATCTCCTTCCCCGAGCCGCCCAAGACAGAACCCGGACCCCCGTGAGCTAGCACTCACGTCGCCCAGGACCGGAGCCCAGGGTCCACATCCGGACGCCTGCCGCTCTGGAGTGTCAGAATCCCCGGTCCCCGGCACTGCGTAACTCCGAGCCGCTGAACGACAGCCTCCACTTCTCGACACGGCTGGCAGCCACAGCGCTTGTGATCGGACAACCGTGTCTTGCGATCACTTTCGTCCAGCCGCCCATGGCGGGACCCGGACCCCGGCGCGGCTAGCACACACGTCACCCAGGACCGGAGCCCAGGGACCACATCCGGACGACTGCCGCTCTGGACTGTCTGAATCCCCGGTCCCCGGGACGGCGTAACTCCTAGCCGGTGAACGACAGCCTCACGCTTCGCGGCAAGTCTGGCTCCCATGCCGCTCGTGGCCGGACAACCGTGTCATGGGATCGCTGTCCCCAATCCGCCCGAAACGGGATTCTTACCCTTGCGCGGCTAGCATACACGTCTCCCAGGACCAGAGTCTTGGCGTTCGGGAAGGACGGCGGCCGCTCCGGGACGGACAGTTGCCGAGCGAACGGAACACAGCCTCCTGCTTCGCGGCAGGGCTGGCAATCACACCGCTTGTGGCCGGTCACCCGTGTCTTGCGATCATTTTCGTCGAGCCGCCCAGGGCGGGACCCGGACCCCGGCGCGGCTAGCACACACGTCGCGCAGGAGCGGAGCCTAGGGGCTCGGGAAGCCGGACCGACGCAGCCCGTAGAGGGACACACGTTTCCTGCGATCGAAATAGCGGAGCCGACAGAGGTCCGACCGGGTCCTAGTGAGGCTAGCACACACATCGCCCAGGACCGGAGCGTGGCTGTTCGGGAAGGACGCCGCCGCTCCAGACAGGACAGAAGCTTTCTTCTCGGGGACAGCCAGCCCCCGAGCCAGCGGATGACAGCCTCCTGTTTCACACACGGCTGCTACGCATGCAGCTCGTGGCTGGACCACTGTGTCGTGGGATCTCCTTCCCCGAGCCGCCCAAGACAGAACCCGGACCCCCGTGAGCTAGCACTCACATCGCCCAGGACCGGAGCCCTGGGACCACATCCGGACGACTGCCGCTCTGGAGTGTCAGAATCCCCGGTCCCCGGCACTGCGTAACTCCTAGCCGGTGAACGACAACCTCACGCTTCGCGGCAAGTCTGGCTCCCATGCCGCTCGTGGCCGGACAACCGTGTCATGGGATCGTTGTCCCCAATCCGACCGAAACGGGATTCTTACCCTTGCGCGTCTAGCATACACGTCTCCCAGGACCGGAGTCTTGGCGTTCGGGAAGGACGGCGGCCGCTCCGGGACGGACAGTTGCCGAGCGAACGGAACACAGCCTCCTGCTTCGCGGCAGGGCTGGCAATCACACCTCTTGTGGCGGGTCACCCGTGTCTTGCGATCACTTTCGTCGTGCCGCCCAAGGCGGGACCCGGACCCCGGCGCGGCTAGCACACACGTCGCGCAGGAGCGGAGCCTAGGGGCTCGGGAAGCCGGACCGACGCAGCCCGTAGAGGGACACACGTTTCCTGCGATCGAAATAGCGGAGCCGACAGAGGTCCGACCGGGTCCTAGTGCGGCTAGCACACACATCGCCCAGGACCGGAGCGTGGGTGTCCGGGAAGGACGGCCGCCGCTCCGGACAGCACAGAAGCTTTCTTCTCGGGGACAGCCAGCCCCCGAGCCAGCGGATGACAGCCTCCTGTTTCACACACGGCTGCTACGCATGCAGCTCGTGGCCGGACCACTGTGTCGTGGGATCTCCTTCCCCGAGCCGCCCAAGACAGAACCCGGACCCCCGTGAGCTAGCACTCACGTCGCCCAGGACCGGAGCCCAGGGTCCACATCTGGACGCCTGCCGCTCTGGAGTGTCAGAATCCCCGGTCCCCGGCACTGCGTAACTCCGAGCCGCTGAACGACAGCCTCCACTTCTCGACACGGCTGGCAGCCACAGCGCTTGTGGCCGGACAACCGTGTCTTGCGATCACTTTCGTCCAGCCGCCCATGGCGGGACCCGGACCCCGGCGCGGCTAGCACACACGTCACGCAGGACCGGAGCCCAGGGACCACATCCGGACGACTGCCGCTCTGGACTGTCTGAATCCCCGGTCCCCGGGACGGCGTAACTCCTAGCCGGTGAACGACAGCCTCACGCTTCGCGGCAAGTCTGGCTCCCATGCCGCTCGTGGCCGGACAACCGTGTCATGGGATCGTTGTCCCCAATCCGCCCGAAACGGGATTCTTACCCTTGCGCGGCTAGCATACACGTCTCCCAGGACCGGAGTCTTGTCGTTCGGGAAGGACGGCGGCCGCACCGGGACGGACAGTTGCCGAGCGAACGGAACACAGCCTCCTGCTTCGCGGCAGGGCTGGCAATCACACCTCTTGTGGCGGGTCACCCGTGTCTTGCGATCACTTTCGTCGAGCCGCCCAGGGCGGGACCCGGACCCCGGCGCGGCTAGCACACACGTCGCGCAGGAGCGGAGCCTAGGGGCTCGGGAAGCCGGACCGACGCAGCCCTTAGAGGGACACACGTTTCCTGCGATCGAAATAGCGGAGCCGACAGAGGTCCGACCGGGTCCTAGTGCGGCTAGCACACACATCGCCCAGGACCGGAGCGTGGGTGTCCGGGAAGGACGGCCGCCGCTCCGGACAGCACAGAAGCTTTCTTCTCGGGGACAGCCAGCCCCCGAGCCAGCGGATGACAGCCTCCTGTTTCACACACGGCAGCTACGCATGTAGCTCGTGGCCGGACCACTGTGTCGTGGGATCTCCTTCCCCGAGCCGCCCAAGACAGAACCCGGACCCCCGTGAGCTAGCACTCACGTCGCCCAGGACCGGAGCCCAGGGTCCACATCCGGACGCCTGCCGCTCTGGAGTGTCAGAATCCCCGGTCCCCGGCACTGCGTAACTCCGAGCAGCTGAACGACAGCCTCCACTTCTCGATACGGCTGATAGCCACAGCGCTTGTGGCCGGACAACCGTGTCTTGCGATCACTTTCGTCCAGCCGCCCAAGGCGGGACCCGGACCCCGGCGCGGCTAGCACACACGTCACCCAGGACCGGAGCCCTGGGACCACATCCGGACGCCTGCCGCTCTGGACTGTCTGAATCCCCGGTCCCCGGGACGGCGTAACTCCTAGCCGGTGAACGACAGCCTCACGCTTCGCGGCAAGTCTGGCTCCCATGCCGCTCGTGGCCGGACAACCGTGTCATGGGATCGTTGTCCCCAATCCGACCGAAACGGGATTCTTACCCTTGCGCGGCTAGCATACACGTCTCCCAGGACCGGAGTCTTGGCGTTCGGGAAGGACGGCGGCCGCTCCGGGACGGACAGTTGCCGAGCGAACGGAACACAGCCTCCTGCTTCGCGGCAGGGCTGGCAATCACACCTCTTGTGGCGGGTCACCCGTGTCTTGCGATCACTTTCGTCGAGCCGCCCAAGGCGGGACCCGGACCCCGGCGCGGCTAGCACACACGTCGCGCAGGAGCGGAGCCTAGGGGCTCGGGAAGCCGGACCGACGCAGCCCGTAGAGGGACACACGTTTCCTGCGATCGAAATAGCGGAGCCGACAGAGGTCCGACCGGGTCCTAGTGCGGCTAGCACACACATCGCCCAGGACCGGAGCGTGGGTGTCCGGGAAGGACGGCCGCCGCTCCGGACAGCACAGAAGCTTTCTTCTCGGGGACAGCCAGCCCCCGAGCCAGCGGATGACAGCCTCCTGTTTCACACACGGCAGCTACGCATGCAGCTCGTGGCCGGACCACTGTGTCGTGGGATCTCCTTCCCCGAGCCGCCCAAGACAGAACCCGGACCCCCGTGAGCTAGCACTCACGTCGCCCAGGACCGGAGCCCAGGGTCCACATCCGGACGCCTGCCGCTCTGCAGTGTCAGAATCCCCGGTCCCCGGCACTGCGTAACTCCGAGCAGCTGAACGACAGCCTCCACTTCTCGACACGGCTGGCAGCCACAGCGCTTGTGGCCGGACAACCGTGTCTTGCGATCACTTTCGTCCAGCCGCCCAAGGCGGGACCCGGACCCCGGCGCGGCTAGCACACACGTCACCCAGGACCGGAGCCCAGGGACCACATCCGGACGACTGCCGCTCTGGACTGTCTGAATCCCCGGTCCCCGGGACGGCGTAACTCCTAGCCGGTGAACGACAGCCTCACGCTTCGCGGCAAGTCTGGCTCCCATGCCGCTCGTGGCCGGACAACCGTGTCATGGGATCGTTGTCCCCAATCCGCCCGAAACGGGATTCTTACCCTTGCGCGGCTAGCATACACGTCTCCCAGGACCGGAGTCTTGTCGTTCGGGAAGGACGGCGGCCGCTCCGGGACGGACAGTTGCCGAGCGAACGGAACACAGCCTCCTGCTTCGCGGCAGGGCTGGCAATCACACCGCTTGTGGCCGGTCACCCGTGTCTTGCGATCACTTTCGTCGAGCCGCCCAGGGCGGGACCCGGACCCCGGCGCGGCTAGCACACACGTCGCGCAGGAGCGGAGCCTAGGGGCTCGGGAAGCCGGACCGACGCAGCCCGTAGAGGGACACACGTTTCCTGCGATCGAAATAGCGGAGCCGACAGAGGTCCGACCGGGTCCTAGTGCGGCTAGCACACACATCGCCCAGGACCGGAGCGTGGGTGTCCGGGAAGGACGGCCGCCGCTCCGGACAGCACAGAAGCTTTCTTCTCGGGGACAGCCAGCCCCCGAGCCAGCGGATGACAGCCTCCTGTTTCACACACGGCTGCTACGCATGCAGCTCGTGGCCGGACCACTGTGTCGTGGGATCTCCTTCCCCGAGCCGCCCAAGACAGAACCCGGACCCCCGTGAGCTAGCACTCACATCGCCCAGGACCGGAGCCCTGGGACCACATCCGGACGACTGCCGCTCTGGAGTGTCAGAATCCCCGGTCCCCGGCACTGCGTAACTCCTAGCCGGTGAACGACAGCCTCACGCTTCGCGGCAAGTCTGGCTCCCATGCCGCTCGTGGCCGGACAACCGTGTCATGGGATCGTTGTCCCCAATCCGCCCGAAACGGGATTCTTACCCTTGCGCGGCTAGCATACACGTCTCCCAGGACCGGAGTCTTGTCGTTCGGGAAGGACGGCGGCCGCTCCGGGACGGACAGTTGCCGAGCGAACGGAAAACAGCCTCCTGCTTCGCGGCAGGGCTGGCAATCACACCGCTTGTGGCGGGTCACCCGTGTCTTGCGATCACTTTCGTCGAGCCGCCCAGGGCGGGACCCGGACCCCGGCGCGGCTAGCACACACGTCGCGCAGGAGCGGAGCCTAGGGGCTCGGGAAGCCGGACCGACGCAGCCCGTAGAGGGACACACGTTTCCTGCGATCGAAATAGCGGAGCCGACAGAGGTCCGACCGGGTCCTAGTGCGGCTAGCACACACATCGCCCAGGAACGGAGCGTGGGTGTCCGGGAAGGACGGCCGCCGCTCCGGACAGCACAGAAGCTTTCTTCTCGGGGACAGCCAGCCCCCGAGCCAGCGGATGACAGCCTCCTGTTTCACACACGGCTGCTACGCATGCAGCTCGTGGCCGGACCACTGTGTCGTGGGATCTCCTTCCCCGAGCCGCCCAAGACAGAACCCGGACCCCCGTGAGCTAGCACTCACGTCGCCCAGGACCGGAGCCCAGGGTCCACATCCGGACGCCTGCCGCTCTGGAGTGTCAGAATCCCCGGTCCCCGGCACTGCGTAACTCCGAGCCGCTGAACGACAGCCTCCACTTCTCGACACGGCTGGCAGCCACAGCGCTTGTGGCCGGACAACCGTGTCTTGCGATCACTTTCGTCCAGCCGCCCATGGCGGGACCCGGACCCCGGCGCGGCTAGCACACACGTCACCCAGGACCGGAGCCCAGGGACCACATCCGGACGACTGCCGCTCTGGACTGTCAGAATCCCCGGTCCCCGGCACTGCGTAACTCCTAGCCGGTGAACGACAGCCTCACGCTTCGCGGCAAGTCTGGCTCCCATGCCGCTCGTGGCCGGACAACCGTGTCATGGGATCGTTGTCCCCAATCCGCCCGAAACGGGATTCTTACCCTTGCGCGTCTAGCATACACGTCTCCCAGGACCGGAGTCTTGGCGTTCGGGAAGGACGGCGGCCGCTCCGGGACGGACAGTTGCCGAGCGAACGGAACACAGCCTCCTGCTTCGCGGCAGGGCTGGCAATCACACCGCTTGTGGCGGGTCACCCGTGTCTTGCGATCACTTTCGTCGAGCCGCCCAAGGCGGGACCCGGACCCCGGCGCGGCTAGCACACACGTCGCGCAGGAGCGGAGCCTAGGGGCTCGGGAAGCCGGACCGACGCAGCCCGTAGAGGGACACACGTTTCCTGCGATCGAAATAGCGGAGCCGACAGAGGTCCGACCGGGTCCTAGTGCGGCTAGCACACACATCGCCCAGGACCGGAGCGTGGGTGTCCGGGAAGGACGGCCGCCGCTCCGGACAGCACAGAAGCTTTCTTCTCGGGGACAGCCAGCCCCCGAGCCAGCGGATGACAGCCTCCTGTTTCACACACTGCTGCTACGCATGCAGCTCGTGGCCGGACCACTGTGTCGTGGGATCTCCTTCCCCGAGCCGCCCAAGACAGAACCCGGACCCCCGTGAGCTAGCACTCACATCGCCCAGGACCGGAGCCCTGGGACCACATCCGGACGACTGCCGCTCTGGAGTGTCAGAATCCCCGGTCCCCGGCACTGCGTAACTCCTAGCCGGTGAACGACAGCCTCACGCTTCGCGGCAAGTCTGGCTCCCATGCCGCTCGTGGCCGGACAACCGTGTCATGGGATCGTTGTCCCCAATCCGACCGAAACGGGATTCTTACCCTTGCGCGGCTAGCATACACGTCTCCCAGGACCGGAGTCTTGGCGTTCGGGAAGGACGGCGGCCGCTCCGGGACGGACAGTTGCCGAGCGAACGGAACACAGCCTCCTCCTTCGCGGCAGGGCTGGCAATCACACCGCTTGTGGCGGGTCACCCGTGTCTTGCGATCACTTTCGTCGAGCCGCCCAAGGCGGGACCCGGACCCCGGCGCGGCTAGCACACACGTCGCGCAGGAGCGGAGCCTAGGGGCTCGGGAAGCCGGACCGACGCAGCCCGTAGAGGGACACACGTTTCCTGCGATCGAAATAGCGGAGCCGACAGAGGTCCGACCGGGTCCTAGTGCGGCTAGCACACACATCGCCCAGGACCGGAGCGTGGGTGTCCGGGAAGGACGGCCGCCGCTCCGGACAGCACAGAAGCTTTCTTCTCGGGGACAGCCAGCCCCCGAGCCAGCGGATGACAGCCTCCTGTTTCACACACGGCAGCTACGCATGCAGCTCGTGGCCGGACCACTGTGTCGTGGGATCTCCTTCCCCGAGCCGCCCAAGACAGAACCCGGACCCCCGTGAGCTAGCACTCACGTCGCCCAGGACCGGAGCCCAGGGTCCACATCTGGACGCCTGCCGCTCTGGAGTGTCAGAATCCCCGGTCCCCGGCACTGCGTAACTCCGAGCCGCTGAACGACAGCCTCCACTTCTCGACACGGCTGGCAGCCACAGCGCTTGTGGCCGGACAACCGTGTCTTGCGATCACTTTCGTCCAGCCGCCCAAGGCGGGACCCGGACCCCGGCGCGGCTAGCACACACGTCACCCAGGACCGGAGCCCAGGGACCACATCCGGACGACTGCCGCTCTGGACTGTCTGAATCCCCGGTCCCCGGGACGGCGTAACTCCTAGCCGGTGAACGACAGCCTCACGCTTCGCGGCAAGTCTGGCTCCCATGCCGCTCGTGGCCGGACAACCGTGTCATGGGATCGTTGTCCCCAATCCGCCCGAAACGGGATTCTTACCCTTGCGCGGCTAGCATACACGTCTCCCAGGACCGGAGTCTTGGCGTTCGGGAAGGACGGCGGCCGCTCCGGGACGGACAGTTGCCGAGCGAACGGAACACAGCCTCCTGCTTCGCGGCAGGGCTGGCAATCACACCGCTTGTGGCGGGTCACCCGTGTCTTGCGATCACTTTCGTCGAGCCGCCCAAGGCGGGACCCGGACCCCGGCGCGGCTAGCACACACGTCGCGCAGGAGCGGAGCCTAGGGGCTCGGGAAGCCGGACCGACGCAGCCCGTAGAGGGACACACGTTTCCTGCGATCGAAATAGCGGAGCCGACAGAGGTCCGACCGGGTCCTAGTGCGGCTAGCACACACATCGCCCAGGACCGGAGCGTGGGTGTCCGGGAAGGACGGCCGCCGCTCCGGACAGCACAGAAGCTTTCTTCTCGGGGACAGCCAGCCCCCGAGCCAGCGGATGACAGCCTCCTGTTTCACACACGGCAGCTACGCATGCAGCTCGTGGCCGGACCACTGTGTCGTGGGATCTCCTTCCCCGAGCCGCCCAAGACAGAACCCGGACCCCCGTGAGCTAGCACTCACGTCGCCCAGGACCTGAGCCCAGGGTCCACATCTGGACGCCTGCCGCTCTGGAGTGTCAGAATCCCCGGTCCCCGGCACTGCGTAACTCCGAGCCGCTGAACGACAGCCTCCACTTCTCGACACGGCTGGCAGCCACAGCGCTTGTGGCCGGACAACCGTGTCTTGCGATCACTTTCGTCCAGCCGCCCAAGGCGGGACCCGGACCCCGGCGCGGCTAGCACACACGTCACCCAGGACCGGAGCCCAGGGACCACATCCGGACGACTGCCGCTCTGGACTGTCTGAATCCCCGGTCCCCGGGACGGCGTAACTCCTAGCCGGTGAACGACAGCCTCACGCTTCGCGGCAAGTCTGGCTCCCATGCCGCTCGTGGCCGGACAACCGTGTCATGGGATCGTTGTCCCCAATCCGACCGAAACGGGATTCTTACCCTTGCGCGGCTAGCATACACGTCTCCCAGGACCGGAGTCTTGGCGTTCGGGAAGGACGGCGGCCGCTCCGGGACGGACAGTTGCCGAGCGAACGGAACACAGTCTCCTGCTTCGCGGCAAGGCTTTCACCCACACCGCTTGTGGCCGGTCACCCGTGTCTTGCGATCACTTTCGTCGAGCCGCCCAGGGCGGGACCCGGACCCCGGCGCGGCTAGCACACACGTCGCGCAGGAGCGGAGCCTAGGGGCTCGGGAAGCCGGACCGACGCAGCCCGTAGAGGGACACACGTTTCCTGCGATCGAAATAGCGGAGCCGACAGAGGTCCGACCGGGTCCTAGTGCGGCTAGCACACACATCGCCCAGGACCGGAGCGTGGGTGTCCGGGAAGGACGGCCGCCGCTCCGGACAGCACAGAAGCTTTCTTCTCGGGGACAGCCAGCCCCCGAGCCAGCGGATGACAGCCTCCTGTTTCACACACGGCTGCTACGCATGCAGCTCGTGGCCGGACCACTGTGTCGTGGGATCTCCTTCCCCGAGCCGCCCAAGACAGAACCCGGACCCCCGTGAGCTAGCACTCACATCGCCCAGGACCGGAGCCCTGGGACCACATCCGGACGACTGCCGCTCTGGAGTGTCAGAATCCCCGGTCCCCGGCACTGCGTAACTCCGAGCCGCTGAACGACAGCCTCCACTTCTCGACACGGCTGGCAGCCACAGCGCTTGTGGCCGGACAACCGTGTCTTGCGATCACTTTCGTCCAGCCGCCCAAGGCGGGACCCGGACCCCGGCGCGGCTAGCACACACGTCACCCAGGACCGGAGCCCAGGGACCACATCCGGACGACTGCCGCTCTGGACTGTCTGAATCCCCGGTCCCCGGGACGGCGTAACTCCTAGCCGGTGAACGACAGCCTCACGCTTCGCGGCAAGTCTGGCTCCCATGCCGCTCGTGGCCGGACAACCGTGTCATGGGATCGTTGTCCCCAATCCGACCGAAACGGGATTCTTACCCTTGCGCGGCTAGCATACACGTCTCCCAGGACCGGAGTCTTGGCGTTCGGGAAGGACGGCGGCCGCTCCGGGACGGACAGTTGCCGAGCGAACGGAACACAGTCTCCTGCTTCGCGGCAAGGCTTTCACCCACACCGCTTGTGGCCGGTCACCCGTGTCTTGCGATCACTTTCGTCGAGCCGCCCAGGGCGGGACCCGGACCCCGGCGCGGCTAGCACACACGTCGCGCAGGAGCGGAGCCTAGGGGCTCGGGAAGCCGGACCGACGCAGCCCGTAGAGGGACACACGTTTCCTGCGATCGAAATAGCGGAGCCGACAGAGGTCCGACCGGGTCCTAGTGCGGCTAGCACACACATCGCCCAGGACCGGAGCGTGGGTGTCCGGGAAGGACGGCCGCCGCTCCGGACAGCACAGAAGCTTTCTTCTCGGGGACAGCCAGCCCCCGAGCCAGCGGATGACAGCCTCCTGTTTCACACACGGCTGCTACGCATGCAGCTCGTGGCCGGACCACTGTGTCGTGGGATCTCCTTCCCCGAGCCGCCCAAGACAGAACCCGGACCCCCGTGAGCTAGCACTCACATCGCCCAGGACCGGAGCCCTGGGACCACATCCGGACGACTGCCGCTCTGGAGTGTCAGAATCCCCGGTCCCCGGCACTGCGTAACTCCTAGCCGGTGAACGACAGCCTCACGCTTCGCGGCAAGTCTGGCTCCCATGCCGCTCGTGGCCGGACAACCGTGTCATGGGATCGTTGTCCCCAATCCGACCGAAACGGGATTCTTACCCTTGCGCGTCTAGCATACACGTCTCCCAGGACCGGAGTCTTGGCGTTCGGGAAGGACGGCGGCCGCTCCGGGACGGACAGTTGCCGAGCGAACGGAACACAGCCTCCTGCTTCGCGGCAGGGCTGGCAATCACACCGCTTGTGGCGGGTCACCCGTGTCTTGCGATCACTTTCGTCGAGCCGCCCAAGGCGGGACCCGGACCCCGGCGCGGCTAGCACACACGTCGCGCAGGAGCGGAGCCTAGGGGCTCGGGAAGCCGGACCGACGCAGCCCGTAGAGGGACACACGTTTCCTGCGATCGAAATAGCGGAGCCGACAGAGGTCCGACCGGGTCCTAGTGCGGCTAGCACACACATCGCCCAGGACCGGAGCGTGGGTGTCCGGGAAGGACGGCCGCCGCTCCGGACAGCACAGAAGCTTTCTTCTCGGGGACAGCCAGCCCCCGAGCCAGCGGATGACAGCCTCCTGTTTCACACACGGCAGCTACGCATGCAGCTCGTGGCCGGACCACTGTGTCGTGGGATCTCCTTCCCCGAGCCGCCCAAGACAGAACCCGGACCCCCGTGAGCTAGCACTCACATCGCCCAGGACCGGAGCCCAGGGTCCACATCTGGACGCCTGCCGCTCTGGAGTGTCAGAATCCCCGGTCCCCGGCACTGCGTAACTCCGAGCCGCTGAACGACAGCCTCCACTTCTCGACACGGCTGGCAGCCACAGCGCTTGTGGCCGGACAACCGTGTCTTGCGATCACTTTCGTCCAGCCGCCCAAGGCGGGACCCGGACCCCGGCGCGGCTAGCACACACGTCACCCAGGACCGGAGCCCAGGGACCACATCCGGACGACTGCCGCTCTGGACTGTCTGAATCCCCGGTCCCCGGGACGGCGTAACTCCTAGCCGGTGAACGACAGCCTCACGCTTCGCGGCAAGTCTGGCTCCCATGCCGCTCGTGGCCGGACAACCGTGTCATGGGATCGTTGTCCCCAATCCGACCGAAACGGGATTCTTACCCTTGCGCGGCTAGCATACACGTCTCCCAGGACCGGAGTCTTGGCGTTCGGGAAGGACGGCGGCCGCTCCGGGACGGACAGTTGCCGAGCGAACGGAACACAGTCTCCTGCTTCGCGGCAAGGCTTTCACCCACACCGCTTGTGGCCGGTCACCCGTGTCTTGCGATCACTTTCGTCGAGCCGCCCAGGGCGGGACCCGGACCCCGGCGCGGCTAGCACACACGTCGCGCAGGAGCGGAGCCTAGGGGCTCGGGAAGCCGGACCGACGCAGCCCGTAGAGGGACACACGTTTCCTGCGATCGAAATAGCGGAGCCGACAGAGGTCCGACCGGGTCCTAGTGCGGCTAGCACACACATCGCCCAGGACCGGAGCGTGGGTGTCCGGGAAGGACGGCCGCCGCTCCGGACAGCACAGAAGCTTTCTTCTCGGGGACAGCCAGCCCCCGAGCCAGCGGATGACAGCCTCCTGTTTCACACACGGCTGCTACGCATGCAGCTCGTGGCCGGACCACTGTGTCGTGGGATCTCCTTCCCCGAGCCGCCCAAGACAGAACCCGGACCCCCGTGAGCTAGCACTCACATCGCCCAGGACCGGAGCCCTGGGACCACATCCGGACGACTGCCGCTCTGGAGTGTCAGAATCCCCGGTCCCCGGCACTGCGTAACTCCTAGCCGGTGAACGACAGCCTCACGCTTCGCGGCAAGTCTGGCTCCCATGCCGCTCGTGGCCGGACAACCGTGTCATGGGATCGTTGTCCCCAATCCGACCGAAACGGGATTCTTACCCTTGCGCGTCTAGCATACACGTCTCCCAGGACCGGAGTCTTGGCGTTCGGGAAGGACGGCGGCCGCTCCGGGACGGACAGTTGCCGAGCGAACGGAACACAGCCTCCTGCTTCGCGGCAGGGCTGGCAATCACACCGCTTGTGGCGGGTCACCCGTGTCTTGCGATCACTTTCGTCGAGCCGCCCAAGGCGGGACCCGGACCCCGGCGCGGCTAGCACACACGTCGCGCAGGAGCGGAGCCTAGGGGCTCGGGAAGCCGGACCGACGCAGCCCGTAGAGGGACACACGTTTCCTGCGATCGAAATAGCGGAGCCGACAGAGGTCCGACCGGGTCCTAGTGCGGCTAGCACACACATCGCCCAGGACCGGAGCGTGGGTGTCCGGGAAGGACGGCCGCCGCTCCGGACAGCACAGAAGCTTTCTTCTCGGGGACAGCCAGCCCCCGAGCCAGCGGATGACAGCCTCCTGTTTCACACACTGCTGCTACGCATGCAGCTCGTGGCCGGACCACTGTGTCGTGGGATCTCCTTCCCCGAGCCGCCCAAGACAGAACCCGGACCCCCGTGAGCTAGCACTCACATCGCCCAGGACCGGAGCCCTGGGACCACATCCGGACGCCTGCCGCTCTGGAGTGTCAGAATCCCCGGTCCCCGGCACTGCGTAACTCCGAGCCGCTGAACGACAGCCTCCACTTCTCGACACGGCTGGCAGCCACAGCGCTTGTGGCCGGACAACCGTGTCTTGCGATCACTTTCGTCCAGCCGCCCAAGGCGGGACCCGGACCCCGGCGCGGCTAGCACACACGTCACCCAGGACCGGAGCCCAGGGACCACATCCGGACGACTGCCGCTCTGGACTGTCTGAATCCCCGGTCCCCGGGACGGCGTAACTCCTAGCCGGTGAACGACAGCCTCACGCTTCGCGGCAAGTCTGGCTCCCATGCCGCTCGTGGCCGGACAACCGTGTCATGGGATCGTTGTCCCCAATCCGACCGAAACGGGATTCTTACCCTTGCGCGGCTAGCATACACGTCTCCCAGGACCGGAGTCTTGGCGTTCGGGAAGGACGGCGGCCGCTCCGGGACGGACAGTTGCCGAGCGAACGGAACACAGTCTCCTGCTTCGCGGCAAGGCTTTCACCCACACCGCTTGTGGCCGGTCACCCGTGTCTTGCGATCACTTTCGTCGAGCCGCCCAGGGCGGGACCCGGACCCCGGCGCGGCTAGCACACACGTCGCGCAGGAGCGGAGCCTAGGGGCTCGGGAAGCCGGACCGACGCAGCCCGTAGAGGGACACACGTTTCCTGCGATCGAAATAGCGGAGCCGACAGAGGTCCGACCGGGTCCTAGTGCGGCTAGCACACACATCGCCCAGGACCGGAGCGTGGGTGTCCGGGAAGGACGGCCGCCGCTCCGGACAGCACAGAAGCTTTCTTCTCGGGGACAGCCAGCCCCCGAGCCAGCGGATGACAGCCTCCTGTTTCACACACGGCTGCTACGCATGCAGCTCGTGGCCGGACCACTGTGTCGTGGGATCTCCTTCCCCGAGCCGCCCAAGACAGAACCCGGACCCCCGTGAGCTAGCACTCACATCGCCCAGGACCGGAGCCCTGGGACCACATCCGGACGACTGCCGCTCTGGAGTGTCAGAATCCCCGGTCCCCGGCACTGCGTAACTCCTAGCCGGTGAACGACAGCCTCACGCTTCGCGGCAAGTCTGGCTCCCATGCCGCTCGTGGCCGGACAACCGTGTCATGGGATCGTTGTCCCCAATCCGACCGAAACGGGATTCTTACCCTTGCGCGTCTAGCATACACGTCTCCCAGGACCGGAGTCTTGGCGTTCGGGAAGGACGGCGGCCGCTCCGGGACGGACAGTTGCCGAGCGAACGGAACACAGCCTCCTGCTTCGCGGCAGGGCTGGCAATCACACCGCTTGTGGCGGGTCACCCGTGTCTTGCGATCACTTTCGTCGAGCCGCCCAAGGCGGGACCCGGACCCCGGCGCGGCTAGCACACACGTCGCGCAGGAGCGGAGCCTAGGGGCTCGGGAAGCCGGACCGACGCAGCCCGTAGAGGGACACACGTTTCCTGCGATCGAAATAGCGGAGCCGACAGAGGTCCGACCGGGTCCTAGTGCGGCTAGCACACACATCGCCCAGGACCGGAGCGTGGGTGTCCGGGAAGGACGGCCGCCGCTCCGGACAGCACAGAAGCTTTCTTCTCGGGGACAGCCAGCCCCCGAGCCAGCGGATGACAGCCTCCTGTTTCACACACGGCAGCTACGCATGCAGCTCGTGGCCGGACCACTGTGTCGTGGGATCTCCTTCCCCGAGCCGCCCAAGACAGAACCCGGACCCCCGTGAGCTAGCACTCACATCGCCCAGGACCGGAGCCCAGGGTCCACATCTGGACGCCTGCCGCTCTGGAGTGTCAGAATCCCCGGTCCCCGGCACTGCGTAACTCCGAGCCGCTGAACGACAGCCTCCACTTCTCGACACGGCTGGCAGCCACAGCGCTTGTGGCCGGACAACCGTGTCTTGCGATCACTTTCGTCCAGCCGCCCAAGGCGGGACCCGGACCCCGGCGCGGCTAGCACACACGTCACCCAGGACCGGAGCCCAGGGACCACATCCGGACGACTGCCGCTCTGGACTGTCTGAATCCCCGGTCCCCGGGACGGCGTAACTCCTAGCCGGTGAACGACAGCCTCACGCTTCGCGGCAAGTCTGGCTCCCATGCCGCTCGTGGCCGGACAACCGTGTCATGGGATCGTTGTCCCCAATCCGACCGAAACGGGATTCTTACCCTTGCGCGGCTAGCATACACGTCTCCCAGGACCGGAGTCTTGGCGTTCGGGAAGGACGGCGGCCGCTCCGGGACGGACAGTTGCCGAGCGAACGGAACACAGTCTCCTGCTTCGCGGCAAGGCTTTCACCCACACCGCTTGTGGCCGGTCACCCGTGTCTTGCGATCACTTTCGTCGAGCCGCCCAGGGCGGGACCCGGACCCCGGCGCGGCTAGCACACACGTCGCGCAGGAGCGGAGCCTAGGGGCTCGGGAAGCCGGACCGACGCAGCCCGTAGAGGGACACACGTTTCCTGCGATCGAAATAGCGGAGCCGACAGAGGTCCGACCGGGTCCTAGTGCGGCTAGCACACACATCGCCCAGGACCGGAGCGTGGGTGTCCGGGAAGGACGGCCGCCGCTCCGGACAGCACAGAAGCTTTCTTCTCGGGGACAGCCAGCCCCCGAGCCAGCGGATGACAGCCTCCTGTTTCACACACGGCTGCTACGCATGCAGCTCGTGGCCGGACCACTGTGTCGTGGGATCTCCTTCCCCGAGCCGCCCAAGACAGAACCCGGACCCCCGTGAGCTAGCACTCACATCGCCCAGGACCGGAGCCCTGGGACCACATCCGGACGACTGCCGCTCTGGAGTGTCAGAATCCCCGGTCCCCGGCACTGCGTAACTCCTAGCCGGTGAACGACAGCCTCACGCTTCGCGGCAAGTCTGGCTCCCATGCCGCTCGTGGCCGGACAACCGTGTCATGGGATCGTTGTCCCCAATCCGACCGAAACGGGATTCTTACCCTTGCGCGGCTAGCATACACGTCTCCCAGGACCGGAGTCTTGGCGTTCGGGAAGGACGGCGGCCGCTCCGGGACGGACAGTTGCCGAGCGAACGGAACACAGCCTCCTGCTTCGCGGCAGGGCTGGCAATCACACCGCTTGTGGCGGGTCACCCGTGTCTTGCGATCACTTTCGTCGAGCCGCCCAAGGCGGGACCCGGACCCCGGCGCGGCTAGCACACACGTCGCGCAGGAGCGGAGCCTAGGGGCTCGGGAAGCCGGACCGACGCAGCCCGTAGAGGGACACACGTTTCCTGCGATCGAAATAGCGGAGCCGACAGAGGTCCGACCGGGTCCTAGTGCGGCTAGCACACACATCGCCCAGGACCGGAGCGTGGGTGTCCGGGAAGGACGGCCGCCGCTCCGGACAGCACAGAAGCTTTCTTCTCGGGGACAGCCAGCCCCCGAGCCAGCGGATGACAGCCTCCTGTTTCACACACGGCAGCTACGCATGCAGCTCGTGGCCGGACCACTGTGTCGTGGGATCTCCTTCCCCGAGCCGCCCAAGACAGAACCCGGACCCCCGTGAGCTAGCACTCACGTCGCCCAGGACCGGAGCCCAGGGTCCACATCTGGACGCCTGCCGCTCTGGAGTGTCAGAATCCCCGGTCCCCGGCACTGCGTAACTCCGAGCCGCTGAACGACAGCCTCCACTTCTCGACACGGCTGGCAGCCACAGCGCTTGTGGCCGGACAACCGTGTCTTGCGATCACTTTCGTCCAGCCGCCCAAGGCGGGACCCGGACCCCGGCGCGGCTAGCACACACGTCGCGCAGGAGCGGAGCCTAGGGGCTCGGGAAGCCGGACCGACGCAGCCCTTAGAGGGACACACGTTTCCTGCGATCGAAATAGCGGAGCCGACAGAGGTCCGACCGGGTCCTAGTGCGGCTAGCACACACATCGCCCAGGACCGGAGCCCAGGGACCACATCCGGACGACTGCCGCTCTGGACTGTCTGAATCCCCGGTCCCCGGGACGGCGTAACTCCTAGCCGGTGAACGACAGCCTCACGCTTCGCGGCAAGTCTGGCTCCCATGCCGCTCGTGGCCGGACAACCGTGTCATGGGATCGTTGTCCCCAATCCGCCCGAAACGGGATTCTTACCCTTGCGCGGCTAGCATACACGTCTCCCAGGACCGGAGTCTTGGCGTTCGGGAAGGACGGCGGCCGCTCCGGGACGGACAGTTGCCGAGCGAACGGAACACAGCCTCCTGCTTCGCGGCAGGGCTGGCAATCACACCGCTTGTGGCGGGTCACCCGTGTCTTGCGATCACTTTCGTCGAGCCGCCCAAGGCGGGACCCGGACCCCGGCGCGGCTAGCACACACGTCGCGCAGGAGCGGAGCCTAGGGGCTCGGGAAGCCGGACCGACGCAGCCCGTAGAGGGACACACGTTTCCTGCGATCGAAATAGCGGAGCCGACAGAGGTCCGACCGGGTCCTAGTGCGGCTAGCACACACATCGCCCAGGACCGGAGCGTGGGTGTCCGGGAAGGACGGCCGCCGCTCCGGACAGCACAGAAGCTTTCTTCTCGGGGACAGCCAGCCCCCGAGCCAGCGGATGACAGCCTCCTGTTTCACACACGGCAGCTACGCATGCAGCTCGTGGCCGGACCACTGTGTCGTGGGATCTCCTTCCCCGAGCCGCCCAAGACAGAACCCGGACCCCCGTGAGCTAGCACTCACGTCGCCCAGGACCTGAGCCCAGGGTCCACATCTGGACGCCTGCCGCTCTGGAGTGTCAGAATCCCCGGTCCCCGGCACTGCGTAACTCCGAGCCGCTGAACGACAGCCTCCACTTCTCGACACGGCTGGCAGCCACAGCGCTTGTGGCCGGACAACCGTGTCTTGCGATCACTTTCGTCCAGCCGCCCAAGGCGGGACCCGGACCCCGGCGCGGCTAGCACACACGTCACCCAGGACCGGAGCCCAGGGACCACATCCGGACGACTGCCGCTCTGGACTGTCTGAATCCCCGGTCCCCGGGACGGCGTAACTCCTAGCCGGTGAACGACAGCCTCACGCTTCGCGGCAAGTCTGGCTCCCATGCCGCTCGTGGCCGGACAACCGTGTCATGGGATCGTTGTCCCCAATCCGACCGAAACGGGATTCTTACCCTTGCGCGGCTAGCATACACGTCTCCCAGGACCGGAGTCTTGGCGTTCGGGAAGGACGGCGGCCGCTCCGGGACGGACAGTTGCCGAGCGAACGGAACACAGTCTCCTGCTTCGCGGCAAGGCTTTCACCCACACCGCTTGTGGCCGGTCACCCGTGTCTTGCGATCACTTTCGTCGAGCCGCCCAGGGCGGGACCCGGACCCCGGCGCGGCTAGCACACACGTCGCGCAGGAGCGGAGCCTAGGGGCTCGGGAAGCCGGACCGACGCAGCCCGTAGAGGGACACACGTTTCCTGCGATCGAAATAGCGGAGCCGACAGAGGTCCGACCGGGTCCTAGTGCGGCTAGCACACACATCGCCCAGGACCGGAGCGTGGGTGTCCGGGAAGGACGGCCGCCGCTCCGGACAGCACAGAAGCTTTCTTCTCGGGGACAGCCAGCCCCCGAGCCAGCGGATGACAGCCTCCTGTTTCACACACGGCTGCTACGCATGCAGCTCGTGGCCGGACCACTGTGTCGTGGGATCTCCTTCCCCGAGCCGCCCAAGACAGAACCCGGACCCCCGTGAGCTAGCACTCACATCGCCCAGGACCGGAGCCCTGGGACCACATCCGGACGACTGCCGCTCTGGAGTGTCAGAATCCCCGGTCCCCGGCACTGCGTAACTCCTAGCCGGTGAACGACAGCCTCACGCTTCGCGGCAAGTCTGGCTCCCATGCCGCTCGTGGCCGGACAACCGTGTCATGGGATCGTTGTCCCCAATCCGACCGAAACGGGATTCTTACCCTTGCGCGTCTAGCATACACGTCTCCCAGGACCGGAGTCTTGGCGTTCGGGAAGGACGGCGGCCGCTCCGGGACGGACAGTTGCCGAGCGAACGGAACACAGCCTCCTGCTTCGCGGCAGGGCTGGCAATCACACCGCTTGTGGCGGGTCACCCGTGTCTTGCGATCACTTTCGTCGAGCCGCCCAAGGCGGGACCCGGACCCCGGCGCGGCTAGCACACACGTCGCGCAGGAGCGGAGCCTAGGGGCTCGGGAAGCCGGACCGACGCAGCCCGTAGAGGGACACACGTTTCCTGCGATCGAAATAGCGGAGCCGACAGAGGTCCGACCGGGTCCTAGTGCGGCTAGCACACACATCGCCCAGGACCGGAGCGTGGGTGTCCGGGAAGGACGGCCGCCGCTCCGGACAGCACAGAAGCTTTCTTCTCGGGGACAGCCAGCCCCCGAGCCAGCGGATGACAGCCTCCTGTTTCACACACTGCTGCTACGCATGCAGCTCGTGGCCGGACCACTGTGTCGTGGGATCTCCTTCCCCGAGCCGCCCAAGACAGAACCCGGACCCCCGTGAGCTAGCACTCACATCGCCCAGGACCGGAGCCCTGGGACCACATCCGGACGACTGCCGCTCTGGAGTGTCAGAATCCCCGGTCCCCGGCACTGCGTAACTCCGAGCCGCTGAACGACAGCCTCCACTTCTCGACACGGCTGGCAGCCACAGCGCTTGTGGCCGGACAACCGTGTCTTGCGATCACTTTCGTCCAGCCGCCCAAGGCGGGACCCGGACCCCGGCGCGGCTAGCACACACGTCACCCAGGACCGGAGCCCAGGGACCACATCCGGACGACTGCCGCTCTGGACTGTCTGAATCCCCGGTCCCCGGGACGGCGTAACTCCTAGCCGGTGAACGACAGCCTCACGCTTCGCGGCAAGTCTGGCTCCCATGCCGCTCGTGGCCGGACAACCGTGTCATGGGATCGTTGTCCCCAATCCGACCGAAACGGGATTCTTACCCTTGCGCGGCTAGCATACACGTCTCCCAGGACCGGAGTCTTGGCGTTCGGGAAGGACGGCGGCCGCTCCGGGACGGACAGTTGCCGAGCGAACGGAACACAGTCTCCTGCTTCGCGGCAAGGCTTTCACCCACACCGCTTGTGGCCGGTCACCCGTGTCTTGCGATCACTTTCGTCGAGCCGCCCAGGGCGGGACCCGGACCCCGGCGCGGCTAGCACACACGTCGCGCAGGAGCGGAGCCTAGGGGCTCGGGAAGCCGGACCGACGCAGCCCGTAGAGGGACACACGTTTCCTGCGATCGAAATAGCGGAGCCGACAGAGGTCCGACCGGGTCCTAGTGCGGCTAGCACACACATCGCCCAGGACCGGAGCGTGGGTGTCCGGGAAGGACGGCCGCCGCTCCGGACAGCACAGAAGCTTTCTTCTCGGGGACAGCCAGCCCCCGAGCCAGCGGATGACAGCCTCCTGTTTCACACACGGCTGCTACGCATGCAGCTCGTGGCCGGACCACTGTGTCGTGGGATCTCCTTCCCCGAGCCGCCCAAGACAGAACCCGGACCCCCGTGAGCTAGCACTCACATCGCCCAGGACCGGAGCCCTGGGACCACATCCGGACGACTGCCGCTCTGGAGTGTCAGAATCCCCGGTCCCCGGCACTGCGTAACTCCTAGCCGGTGAACGACAGCCTCACGCTTCGCGGCAAGTCTGGCTCCCATGCCGCTCGTGGCCGGACAACCGTGTCATGGGATCGTTGTCCCCAATCCGACCGAAACGGGATTCTTACCCTTGCGCGTCTAGCATACACGTCTCCCAGGACCGGAGTCTTGGCGTTCGGGAAGGACGGCGGCCGCTCCGGGACGGACAGTTGCCGAGCGAACGGAACACAGCCTCCTGCTTCGCGGCAGGGCTGGCAATCACACCGCTTGTGGCGGGTCACCCGTGTCTTGCGATCACTTTCGTCGAGCCGCCCAAGGCGGGACCCGGACCCCGGCGCGGCTAGCACACACGTCGCGCAGGAGCGGAGCCTAGGGGCTCGGGAAGCCGGACCGACGCAGCCCGTAGAGGGACACACGTTTCCTGCGATCGAAATAGCGGAGCCGACAGAGGTCCGACCGGGTCCTAGTGCGGCTAGCACACACATCGCCCAGGACCGGAGCGTGGGTGTCCGGGAAGGACGGCCGCCGCTCCGGACAGCACAGAAGCTTTCTTCTCGGGGACAGCCAGCCCCCGAGCCAGCGGATGACAGCCTCCTGTTTCACACACGGCAGCTACGCATGCAGCTCGTGGCCGGACCACTGTGTCGTGGGATCTCCTTCCCCGAGCCGCCCAAGACAGAACCCGGACCCCCGTGAGCTAGCACTCACATCGCCCAGGACCGGAGCCCAGGGTCCACATCTGGACGCCTGCCGCTCTGGAGTGTCAGAATCCCCGGTCCCCGGCACTGCGTAACTCCGAGCCGCTGAACGACAGCCTCCACTTCTCGACACGGCTGGCAGCCACAGCGCTTGTGGCCGGACAACCGTGTCTTGCGATCACTTTCGTCCAGCCGCCCAAGGCGGGACCCGGACCCCGGCGCGGCTAGCACACACGTCACCCAGGACCGGAGCCCAGGGACCACATCCGGACGACTGCCGCTCTGGACTGTCTGAATCCCCGGTCCCCGGGACGGCGTAACTCCTAGCCGGTGAACGACAGCCTCACGCTTCGCGGCAAGTCTGGCTCCCATGCCGCTCGTGGCCGGACAACCGTGTCATGGGATCGTTGTCCCCAATCCGACCGAAACGGGATTCTTACCCTTGCGCGGCTAGCATACACGTCTCCCAGGACCGGAGTCTTGGCGTTCGGGAAGGACGGCGGCCGCTCCGGGACGGACAGTTGCCGAGCGAACGGAACACAGTCTCCTGCTTCGCGGCAAGGCTTTCACCCACACCGCTTGTGGCCGGTCACCCGTGTCTTGCGATCACTTTCGTCGAGCCGCCCAGGGCGGGACCCGGACCCCGGCGCGGCTAGCACACACGTCGCGCAGGAGCGGAGCCTAGGGGCTCGGGAAGCCGGACCGACGCAGCCCGTAGAGGGACACACGTTTCCTGCGATCGAAATAGCGGAGCCGACAGAGGTCCGACCGGGTCCTAGTGCGGCTAGCACACACATCGCCCAGGACCGGAGCGTGGGTGTCCGGGAAGGACGGCCGCCGCTCCGGACAGCACAGAAGCTTTCTTCTCGGGGACAGCCAGCCCCCGAGCCAGCGGATGACAGCCTCCTGTTTCACACACGGCTGCTACGCATGCAGCTCGTGGCCGGACCACTGTGTCGTGGGATCTCCTTCCCCGAGCCGCCCAAGACAGAACCCGGACCCCCGTGAGCTAGCACTCACATCGCCCAGGACCGGAGCCCTGGGACCACATCCGGACGACTGCCGCTCTGGAGTGTCAGAATCCCCGGTCCCCGGCACTGCGTAACTCCTAGCCGGTGAACGACAGCCTCACGCTTCGCGGCAAGTCTGGCTCCCATGCCGCTCGTGGCCGGACAACCGTGTCATGGGATCGTTGTCCCCAATCCGACCGAAACGGGATTCATACCCTTGCGCGGCTAGCATACACGTCTCCCAGGACCGGAGTCTTGGCGTTCGGGAAGGACGGCGGCCGCTCCGGGACGGACAGTTGCCGAGCGAACGGAACACAGCCTCCTGCTTCGCGGCAGGGCTGGCAATCACACCGCTTGTGGCGGGTCACCCGTGTCTTGCGATCACTTTCGTCGAGCCGCCCAAGGCGGGACCCGGACCCCGGCGCGGCTAGCACACACGTCGCGCAGGAGCGGAGCCTAGGGGCTCGGGAAGCCGGACCGACGCAGCCCGTAGAGGGACACACGTTTCCTGCGATCGAAATAGCGGAGCCGACAGAGGTCCGACCGGGTCCTAGTGCGGCTAGCACACACATCGCCCAGGACCGGAGCGTGGGTGTCCGGGAAGGACGGCCGCCGCTCCGGACAGCACAGAAGCTTTCTTCTCGGGGACAGCCAGCCCCCGAGCCAGCGGATGACAGCCTCCTGTTTCACACACGGCAGCTACGCATGCAGCTCGTGGCCGGACCACTGTGTCGTGGGATCTCCTTCCCCGAGCCGCCCAAGACAGAACCCGGACCCCCGTGAGCTAGCACTCACGTCGCCCAGGACCGGAGCCCAGGGTCCACATCTGGACGCCTGCCGCTCTGGAGTGTCAGAATCCCCGGTCCCCGGCACTGCGTAACTCCGAGCCGCTGAACGACAGCCTCCACTTCTCGACACGGCTGGCAGCCACAGCGCTTGTGGCCGGACAACCGTGTCTTGCGATCACTTTCGTCCAGCCGCCCAAGGCGGGACCCGGACCCCGGCGCGGCTAGCACACACGTCACCCAGGACCGGAGCCCAGGGACCACATCCGGACGACTGCCGCTCTGGACTGTCTGAATCCCCGGTCCCCGGGACGGCGTAACTCCTAGCCGGTGAACGACAGCCTCACGCTTCGCGGCAAGTCTGGCTCCCATGCCGCTCGTGGCCGGACAACCGTGTCATGGGATCGTTGTCCCCAATCCGCCCGAAACGGGATTCTTACCCTTGCGCGGCTAGCATACACGTCTCCCAGGACCGGAGTCTTGGCGTTCGGGAAGGACGGCGGCCGCTCCGGGACGGACAGTTGCCGAGCGAACGGAACACAGTCTCCTGCTTCTCGGCAAGGCTGGCACCCACACCGCTTGTGGCCGGTCACCCGTGTCTTGCGATCACTTTCGTCGAGCCGCCCAGGGCGGGACCCGGACCCCGGCGCGGCTAGCACACACGTCGCGCAGGAGCGGAGCCTAGGGGCTCGGGAAGCCGGACCGACGCAGCCCGTAGAGGGACACACGTTTCCTGCGATCGAAATAGCGGAGCCGACAGAGGTCCGACCGGGTCCTAGTGCGGCTAGCACACACATCGCCCAGGACCGGAGCGTGGGTGTCCGGGAAGGACGGCCGCCGCTCCGGACAGCACAGAAGCTTTCTTCTCGGGGACAGCCAGCCCCCGAGCCAGCGGATGAAAGCCTCCTGTTTCACACACGGCTGCTACGCATGCAGCTCGTGGCCGGACCACTGTGTCGTGGGATCTCCTTCCCCGAGCCGCCCAAGACAGAACCCGGACCCCCGTGAGCTAGCACTCACATCGCCCAGGACCGGAGCCCAGGGACCACATCCGGACGCCTGCCGCTCTGGACTGTCTGAATCCTCGGTCCCCGGGACGGCGTAACTCCTAGCCGGTGAACGACAGCCTCACGCTTCGCGGCAAGTCTGGCTCCCATGCCGCTCGTGGCCGGACAACCGTGTCATGGGATCGTTGTCCCCAATCCGCCCGAAACGGGATTCTTACCCTTGCGCGGCTAGCATACACGTCTCCCAGGACCGGAGTCTTGTCGTTCGGGAAGGACGGCGGCCGCTCCGGGACGGACAGTTGCCGAGCGAACGGAACACAGCCTCCTGCTTCTCGGCAAGGCTGGCACCCACACCGCTTGTGGCCGGTCACCCGTGTCTTGCGATCACTTTCGTCGAGCCGCCCAGGGCGGGACCCGGACCCCGGCGCGGCTAGCACACACGTCGCGCAGGAGCGGAGCCTAGGGGCTCGGGAAGCGGGACCGACGCAGCCCGTAGAGGGACACACGTTTCCTGCGATCGAAATAGCGGAGCCGACAGAGGTCCGACCGGGTCCTAGTGCGGCTAGCACACACATCGCCCAGGACCGGAGCGTGGGTGTCCGGGAAGGACGGCCGCCGCTCCGGACAGCACAGAAGCTTTCTTCTCGGGGACAGCCAGCCCCCGAGCCAGCGGATGACAGCCTCCTGTTTCACACACGGCTGCTACGCATGCAGCTCGTGGCCGGACCACTGTGTCGTGGGATCTCCTTCCCCGAGCCGCCCAAGACAGAACCCGGACCCCCGTGAGCTAGCACTCACGTCGCCCAGGACCGGAGCCCAGGGTCCACATCCGGACGCCTGCCGCTCTGGAGTGTCAGAATCCCCGGTCCCCGGCACTGCGTAACTCCGAGCCGCTGAACGACAGCCTCCACTTCTCGACACGGCTGGCAGCCACAGCGCTTGTGGCCGGACAACCGTGTCTTGCGATCACTTTCGTCCAGCCGCCCATGGCGGGACCCGGACCCCGGCGCGGCTAGCACACACGTCACCCAGGACCGGAGCCCAGGGACCACATCCGGACGACTGCCGCTCTGGACTGTCTGAATCCTCGGTCCCCGGGACGGCGTAACTCCTAGCCGGTGAACGACAGCCTCACGCTTCGCGGCAAGTCTGGCTCCCATGCCGCTCGTGGCCGGACAACCGTGTCATGGGATCGTTGTCCCCAATCCGCCCGAAACGGGATTCTTACCCTTGCGCGGCTAGCATACACGTCTCCCAGGACCGGAGTCTTGGCGTTCGGGAAGGACGGCGGCCGCTCCGGGACGGACAGTTGCCGAGCGAACGGAACACAGCCTCCTGCTTCGCGGCAGGGCTGGCAATCACACCGCTTGTGGCCGGTCACCCGTGTCTTGCGATCACTTTCGTCGAGCCGCCCAGGGCGGGACCCGGACCCCGGCGCGGCTAGCACACACGTCGCGCAGGAGCGGAGCCTAGGGGCTCGGGAAGCCGGACCGACGCAGCCCGTAGAGGGACACACGTTTCCTGCGATCGAAATAGCGGAGCCGACAGAGGTCCGACCGGGTCCTAGTGCGGCTAGCACACACATCGCCCAGGACCGGAGCGTGGGTGTCCGGGAAGGACGGCCGCCGCTCCGGACAGCACAGAAGCTTTCTTCTCGGGGACAGCCAGCCCCCGAGCCAGCGGATGACAGCCTCCTGTTTCACACACGGCTGCTACGCATGTAGCTCGTGGCCGGACCACTGTGTCGTGGGATCTCCTTCCCCGAGCCGCCCAAGACAGAACCCGGACCCCCGTGAGCTAGCACTCACATCGCCCAGGACCGGAGCCCTGGGACCACATCCGGACGCCTGCCGCTCTGGAGTGTCAGAATCCCCGGTCCCCGGCACTGCGTAACTCCTAGCCGGTGAACGACAGCCTCACGCTTCGCGGCAAGTCTGGCTCCCATGCCGCTCGTGGCCGGACAACCGTGTCATGGGATCGTTGTCCCCAATCCGCCCGAAACGGGATTCTTACCCTTGCGCGGCTAGCATACACGTCTCCCAGGACCGGAGTCTTGGCGTTCGGGAAGGACGGCGGCCGCTCCGGGACGGACAGTTGCCGAGCGAACGGAACACAGCCTCCTGCTTCGCGGCAGGGCTGGCAATCACACCGCTTGTGGCGGGTCACCCGTGTCTTGCGATCACTTTCGTCGAGCCGCCCAAGGCGGGACCCGGACCCCGGCGCGGCTAGCACACACGTCGCGCAGGAGCGGAGCCTAGGGGCTCGGGAAGCCGGACCGACGCAGCCCGTAGAGGGACACACGTTTCCTGCGATCGAAATAGCGGAGCCGACAGAGGTCCGACCGGGTCCTAGTGCGGCTAGCACACACATCGCCCAGGACCGGAGCGTGGGTGTCCGGGAAGGACGGCCGCCGCTCCGGACAGCACAGAAGCTTTCTTCTCGGGGATAGCCAGCCCCCGAGCCAGCGGATGACAGCCTCCTGTTTCACACACGGCTGCTACGCATGCAGCTCGTGGCCGGACCACTGTGTCGTGGGATCTCCTTCCCCGAGCCGCCCAAGACAGAACCCGGACCCCCGTGAGCTAGCACTCACGTCGCCCAGGACCGGAGCCCAGGGTCCACATCCGGACGCCTGCCGCTCTGGAGTGTCAGAATCCCCGGTCCCCGGCACTGCGTAACTCCGAGCCGCTGAACGACAGCCTCCACTTCTCGACACGGCTGGTAGCCACAGCGCTTGTGGCCGGACAACCGTGTCTTGCGATCACTTTCGTCCAGCCGCCCATGGCGGGACCCGGACCCCGGCGCGGCTAGCACACACGTCACCCAGGACCGGAGCCCAGGGACCACATCCGGACGACTGCCGCTCTGGACTGTCTGAATCCCCGGTCCCCGGGACGGCGTAACTCCTAGCCGGTGAACGACAGCCTCACGCTTCGCGGCAAGTCTGGCTCCCATGCCGCTCGTGGCCGGACAACCGTGTCATGGGATCGTTGTCCCCAATCCGCCCGAAACGGGATTCTTACCCTTGCGCGGCTAGCATACACGTCTCCCAGGACCGGAGTCTTGTCGTTCGGGAAGGACGGCGGCCGCACCGGGACGGACAGTTGCCGAGCGAACGGAACACAGCCTCCTGCTTCGCGGCAGGGCTGGCAATCACACCGCTTGTGGCCGGTCACCCGTGTCTTGCGATCACTTTCGTCGAGCCGCCCAGGGCGGGACCCGGACCCCGGCGCGGCTAGCACACACGTCGCGCAGGAGCGGAGCCTAGGGGCTCGGGAAGCCGGACCGACGCAGCCCGTAGAGGGACACACGTTTCCTGCGATCGAAATAGCGGAGCCGACAGAGGTCCGACCGGGTCCTAGTGCGGCTAGCACACACATCGCCCAGGACCGGAGCGTGGGTGTCCGGGAAGGACGGCCGCCGCTCCGGACAGCACAGAAGCTTTCTTCTCGGGGACAGCCAGCCCCCGAGCCAGCGGATGACAGCCTCCTGTTTCACACACGGCTGCTACGCATGTAGCTCGTGGCCGGACCACTGTGTCGTGGGATCTCCTTCCCCGAGCCGCCCAAGACAGAACCCGGACCCCCGTGAGCTAGCACTCACATCGCCCAGGACCGGAGCCCTGGGACCACATCCGGACGCCTGCCGCTCTGGAGTGTCAGAATCCCCGGTCCCCGGCACTGCGTAACTCCTAGCCGGTGAACGACAGCCTCACGCTTCGCGGCAAGTCTGGCTCCCATGCCGCTCGTGGCCGGACAACCGTGTCATGGGATCGTTGTCCCCAATCCGCCCGAAACGGGATTCTTACCCTTGCGCGGCTAGCATACACGTCTCCCAGGACCGGAGTCTTGTCGTTCGGGAAGGACGGCGGCCGCTCCGGGACGGACAGTTGCCGAGCGAACGGAACACAGCCTCCTGCTTCGCGGCAGGGCTGGCAATCACACCGCTTGTGGCGGGTCACCCGTGTCTTGCGATCACTTTCGTCGAGCCGCCCAGGGCGGGACCCGGACACCGGCGCGGCTAGCACACACGTCGCGCAGGAGCGGAGCCTAGGGGCTCGGGAAGCCGGACCGACGCAGCCCTTAGAGGGACACACGTTTCCTGCGATCGAAATAGCGGAGCCGACAGAGGTCCGACCGGGTCCTAGTGCGGCTAGCACACACATCGCCCAGGACCGGAGCGTGGGTGTCCGGGAAGGACGGCCGCCGCTCCGGACAGCACAGAAGCTTTCTTCTCGGGGACAGCCAGCCCCCGAGCCAGCGGATGACAGCCTCCTGTTTCACACACGGCTGCTACGCATGTAGCTCGTGGCCGGACCACTGTGTCGTGGGATCTCCTTCCCCGAGCCGCCCAAGACAGAACCCGGACCCCCGTGAGCTAGCACTCACGTCGCCCAGGACCGGAGCCCAGGGTCCACATCCGGACGCCTGCCGCTCTGGAGTGTCAGAATCCCCGGTCCCCGGCACTGCGTAACTCCGAGCCGCTGAACGACAGCCTCCACTTCTCGACACGGCTGGCAGCCACAGCGCTTGTGGCCGGACAACCGTGTCTTGCGATCACTTTCGTCCAGCCGCCCATGGCGGGACCCGGACCCCGGCGCGGCTAGCACACACGTCACCCAGGATCGGAGCCCAGGGACCACATCCGGACGACTGCCGCTCTGGACTGTCTGAATCCTCGGTCCCCGGGACGGCGTAACTCCTAGCCGGTGAACGACAGCCTCACGCTTCGCGGCAAGTCTGGCTCCCATGCCGCTCGTGGCCGGACAACCGTGTCATGGGATCGTTGTCCCCAATCCGACCGAAACGGGATTCTTACCCTTGCGCGGCTAGCATACACGTCTCCCAGGACCGGAGTCTTGGCGTTCGGGAAGGACGGCGGCCGCTCCGGGACGGACAGTTGCCGAGCGAACGGAACACAGTCTCCTGCTTCGCGGCAAGGCTTTCACCCACACCGCTTGTGGCCGGTCACCCGTGTCTTGCGATCACTTTCGTCGAGCCGCCCAGGGCGGGACCCGGACCCCGGCGCGGCTAGCACACACGTCGCGCAGGAGCGGAGCCTAGGGGCTCGGGAAGCCGGACCGACGCAGCCCGTAGAGGGACACACGTTTCCTGCGATCGAAATAGCGGAGCCGACAGAGGTCCGACCGGGTCCTAGTGCGGCTAGCACACACATCGCCCAGGACCGGAGCGTGGGTGTCCGGGAAGGACGGCCGCCGCTCCGGACAGCACAGAAGCTTTCTTCTCGGGGACAGCCAGCCCCCGAGCCAGCGGATGACAGCCTCCTGTTTCACACACGGCTGCTACGCATGCAGCTCGTGGCCGGACCACTGTGTCGTGGGATCTCCTTCCCCGAGCCGCCCAAGACAGAACCCGGACCCCCGTGAGCTAGCACTCACGTCGCCCAAGACCGGAGCCCAGGGTCCACATCCGGACGCCTGCCGCTCTGGAGTGTCAGAATCCCCGGTCCCCGGCACTGCGTAACTCCGAGCCGCTGAACGACAGCCTCCACTTCTCGACACGGCTGGCAGCCACAGCGCTTGTGGCCGGACAACCGTGTCTTGCGATCACTTTCGTCCAGCCGCCCAAGGCGGGACCCGGACCCCGGCGCGGCTAGCACACACGTCACCCAGGACCGGAGCCCAGGGACCACATCCGGACGACTGCCGCTCTGGACTGTCTGAATCCTCGGTCCCCGGGACGGCGTAACTCCTAGCCGGTGAACGACAGCCTCACGCTTCGCGGCAAGTCTGGCTCCCATGCCGCTCGTGGCCGGACAACCGTGTCATGGGATCGTTGTCCCCAATCCGCCCGAAACGGGATTCTTACCCTTGCGCGGCTAGCATACACGTCTCCCAGGACCGGAGTCTTGGCGTTCGGGAAGGACGGCGGCCGCTCCGGGACGGACAGTTCCCGAGCGAACGGAACACAGCCTCCTGCTTCGCGGCAGGGCTGGCACCCACAGCGCTTGTGGCCGGTCACCCGTGTCTTGCGATCACTTTCGTCGAGCCGCCCGAGACGGGACCCGGACCCCGGTGCGGCTAGCACACACGTCGCGCAGGACCTGATTCAAGGGGCTCAGGACGGTCGGCTCCCGCGCCTCCGAACGGATATAACCGGGAGCGTGGGATGGTCGTTCGCCGATCCGCACCGGATAGAACGGGAACGGCGAGTCCCAATAGCTGCGGACACCAGCCTGCCGCTTCACGGCACGGCTGGCCAACGTGCCGATCGAGGCCGGACACCCGGGACACGGGACAGTCTGCCGGCATGCCGCCCGACACAGTCCACAGATTTCGGAACAGCTGGTCCCCGAACGTCTCGACAGCAACAACCTCGTTCAACGCACGGCAAGCACCGCGCCGTATGTGGCCAGATACCTGTGCCATTGGATAGCCGTCTCGGAGACACCCGAGCTCGGCTCTGGACCCCGGTGCGGCTAGCACTATTGTCTCCCAAGACCGGAACCAAGGGACTCGGGACGGTCTGCTTCCTCGCCTCCGGACCGAGGCACCCGGGCTTTGGGTACAACGGAACTCCCCAGGGGAGCCTTTACGCAGCCCCACATGCAACTGGACCCTCCGCGTTCACTCTTACTACGCAAGCCTAAATATAACCCTAGCCGCAAAGGGTGAAGACTGAAAAAACGGGCTTCAGAAAATGCATTGCGAGTCTCTTTCGCCCATCCAAAAGTGCCCCCAAAGGAAGACTTTGGGTACAACTGAACTCCCCAGGGGAGCCTTTATGCAGCCCCACATGCAACTGCACCCTCCGCGTTCACTCTTTCACAGCAAGATGAAATATATCCAATGGCGCAATGGGAAAAGACTGAAAAAGCGGGCCTCAAGAAACGCAATGCGATTCCCCTTGGACCATGCGAAAGTGCCCCCAAAGGAAGGCTTTGGGTACATCGGAACTCCCCAGGGCGGCCTTTATGCAGCCCCACATGCAACTGGACCCTCCGTATTCGCTCTTTCACAGCATCCCTAAATATAACCCTGGCCCGCATGGCAGAAGACTGAAAACTCGGGCTAAAGAAAACGCCTTACAAGACCCTTTCGCCCATCCAGAAGTGCCCCCAAAGGAAGGCTTTGGGTACAACTGAACTCCCCAGGGGAGCCTTTATGCAGCCCCACATGCAACTGTATCCTCCGGGTTCGCTCTTTCCGAGCAACACTAAAGATAGCCCTAGCCGGCATTGGAGACGACTGTAAACTCGGGCCCTAGAAAACGCATTTGGAGCCCCTTTCGCCCATCCAAAAGTGCCCCCAGAGGAAGACTTTGGGTACAAGTGAACTCCCCAGGGGAGCCTTTACGCAGCCCCACATGCAATTGGACGCTCCGTGTTCGCTGTTTACGAGCAACCCTAAGTATAACCCTAGCCAGCATGGCAGAAGACTGAAAAATCGGGCAAAAGAAAAGGTCTTACAAGACCGTCTTGCCCATCCAAAAGTGCCCCCAAAGGAAGTCTTTGGGTACAACTGAACTCCCCAGGGGAGCCTTTACGCAGCCCCACATGCAACTGGACCCTCCGCGTTCACTCTTTCTACGCAAGCCTAAATATAACCCTAGCCGCAAAGGGTGAAGACTGAAAAAGCGGGCCTCAGAAAATGCATTGTGAGTCTCTTTCGCCCATCCAAAAATGCCCCCAAAGGAAGACTTTGGGTACAACTGAACTGCCCAGGGGAGCCTTTATGCAGCCCCACATGCAACTGGACTCTCCGCGTTCACTCTTTCACAGCAAGACGAAATATAGCCCTCGGCGCAATGGGAAAAGACTGAAAAAGCGGGCCTCAAAAAACGCAAAGCGATTCCCCTTGGACCATGCGAAAGTGCCCCCAAAGGAAGGCTTTGGGTACATCGGAACTCCCCAGGGGAGCCTTTATGCAGTCCCGCATGCAACTGGACCCTCCGGGTTCGCTGTTTACGAGCAACCCTAAACATAACCGTATCCAGCATGGGAGAAGACTGAAAACTCGGGCCCCAGAAAAAGCGTTTCAAGCCCCATTCGCCCATCCAAAAGAGCCCCTAAAGGAAGGCTTTGGGTACAAGTGAACTCCCCAGGGGAGCCTTTACGCAGCCCCACATGCAACTGGACCCTCCGTATTCGCTCTTTCACAGCAACCCTAAATATAATCCTGGCCCGCATGGCAGACGACTGAAAACTCGGGCTAAAGAAAACGCCTTACAAGACCCATTCGCCCATCCAGAAGTGCACCCAGAGGAAGACTTTCGGTACAGCTGAACTCCCCAGGGGAGCCTTTATGCAGCCCCACATGCAACTGGACCCTCCGCGTTCACTCTTTCTACGGAAGCCTAAATATAACCCTAGCCATCATGGCAGAAGACTGAAAAATCGGGCCAAAGAAAAGGTCTTACAAGACCGTCTTGCCCATCCAAAAGTGTCCCCAAAGGAAGTCTTTGGGTACAACTGAACTCCCCAGGGGAGCCTTTACGCAGCCCCACATGCAATTGGACGCTCCGTGTTCGGTGTTTACGAACAACCCTTAATATAACCCTAGCCATCATGGCAGAACACTGAAAAATCGGGCCTAAGAAAAGGTCTTACAAGACCGTCTTGCCCATCCAGAAGTGCCCCCAAAGGAAGGCTTTGGGTACAACTGAACTCCCCAGGGGAGCCTTTACGCAGCCCCACATGCAACTGGACGCTCCGTGTTCGCTGTTTACGAGCATCCCTAAATATAACCCTAGCCAGCATGGCAGAAGTCTGAAAAATCGGGCCAAAGAAAAGGTCTTACAAGACCGTCTTGCCCTTCCAAAAGTGCCCCCAAAGGAAGTCTTTGGGTACAACTGAACTCCCCAGGGGAGCCTTTACGCAGCCCCACATGCAACTGGACCCTCCGCGTTCACTCTTTCTACGCAAGCCTAAATATAACCCTAGCCGCAAAGGGTGAAGACTGAAAAAGCGGGCCTCAGAAAATGCATTGTGAGTCTCTTTCGCCCATCCAAAAGTGCCCCCAAAGGAAGACTTTGGGTACAACTGAACTGCCCAGGGGAGCCTTTATGCAGCCCCACATGCAAGTGGACTCTCCGCGTTCACTCTTTCACAGCAAGACGAAATATAGCCCTTGGCGCAATGGGAAAAGACTGAAAAAGCGGGCCTCAAAAAACGCAATGCGATTCCCCATGGACCATGCGAAAGTGCCCCCAAAGGAAGGCTTTGGGTACATTGGAACTCCCCAGGGGAGCCTTTATGCAGCCCCACATGCAACTGGACGTTCCGGGTTCGCTGTTTCCGAGCAACACTAAATATAGCCCCAGCCGGAATTGGAGATGACTGAAAATTCGTGCCACAGAAAATGCATTCCGAGCCCCTTTCGCCCATCCAAAAGTGCCCCCAGAGGAAGACTTTGGGTACAAGTGAACTCCCCAGGGGAGCCTTTATGCAGCCCCACATGCAACTGGACCCTCCGTGGTCGCTGTTTACGAGCAACCCTAAGCATAACCGTATACAGCATGGCAGAAGACTGAAAACTCGGGCCACAGAAAAAGAGTTTCAAGCCACATTCGCCCATCCAAAAGAGCCCCCAAAGGGAGACTTTCGGTACATCTGAACTCCCCAGGGGAGCCTTTATGCAGCCCCACATGCAACTGGACCCTCCGGCTTCACTCTTTAACCGCAAGCCTAAATATAGCCCTCGGCGCAATGGGAGAAGACTGAAAACTCGGGCCTAAGAAAAGGCATTGCTATTCCCCTAGGACCATCCAAAAGTGCCCCCAAAGGAAGGCTTTGGGTACAACTGAACTCCCCAGGGGAGCCTTTACGCAGCCCCACATGCAACTGGACCCTCCGCGTTCACTCTTTCTACGCAAGCCTAAATATAACCCTAGCCGCAAAGGGTGAAGACTGAAAAAGCGGGCCTCAGAAAACGCATTGCGATTCCCCTTGGACCATCCAAAAGTGCCCCCAAAGGAAGACTTTGGGTACAACTGAACTCCCCAGGGGAGCCTTTATGCAGCCCCACATGCAACTGGACTCTCCGAGTTCACTCTTTCACAGCAAGACGAAATATAGCGCTCGGCGCAATGGGAAAAGACTGAAAAAGCGGGCCTCAAGAAACGCAATGCGATTCCCCTTGGACCATGCGAAAGTGCCCCCAAAGGAAGGCTTTGGGTACATCGAAACTCCCCAGGGGAGCCTTTATGCAGCCCCACATGCAACTGGACGTTCCGGGTTCGCTGTTTCCGAGCAACCCTAAATATAACCCTGGCCCGCATGGCAGAAGACTGAAAACTCGGGCTAAAGAAAACGCCTTACAAGACCCTTTCGCCCATCCAGAAGTGCCCCCAAAGGAAGGCTTTGGGTACAACTGAACTCCCCAGGGGAGCCTTTATGCAGCCCCACATGCAACTGCACCCTCCGCGTTCACTCTTTCACAGCAAGATGAAATATATCCCATGGCGCAATGGGAAAAGACTGAAAAAGCGGGCCTCAAGAAACGCAATGCGATTCCCCTTGGACCATGCGAAAGTGCCCCCAAAGGAAGGCTTTGGGTACATCGGAACTCCCCAGGGCGGCCTTTATGCAGCCCCACATGCAACTGGACCCTCCGTATTCGCTCTTTCACAGCATCCCTAAATATAACCCTGGCCCGCATGGCAGAAGACTGAAAACTCGGGCTAAAGAAAACGCCTTACAAGACCCTTTCGCCCATCCAGAAGTGCCCCCAAAGGAAGGCTTTGGGTACAACTGAACTCCCCAGGGGAGCCTTTATGCAGCCCCACATGCAACTGTATCCTCCGGGTTCGCTCTTTCCGAGCAACACTAAAGATAGCCCTAGCCGGCATTGGAGACGACTGTAAACTCGGGCCCTAGAAAACGCATTTGGAGCCCCTTTCGCCCATCCAAAAGTGCCCCCAGAGGAAGACTTTGGGTACAAGTGAACTCCCCAGGGGAGCCTTTACGCAGCCCCACATGCAATTGGACGCTCCGTGTTCGCTGTTTACGAGCAACCCTAAGTATAACCCTAGCCAGCATGGCAGAAGACTGAAAAATCGGGCAAAAGAAAAGGTCTTACAAGACCGTCTTGCCCATCCAAAAGTGTCCCCAAAGGAAGTCTTTGGGTACAACTGAACTCCCCAGGGGAGCCTTTACGCAGCCCCACATGCAACTGGACCCTCCGCGTTCACTCTTTCTACGCAAGCCTAAATATAACCCTAGCCGCAAAGGGTGAAGACTGAAAAAGCGGGCCTCAGAAAATGCATTGTGAGTCTCTTTCGCCCATCCAAAAATGCCCCCAAAGGAAGACTTTGGGTACAACTGAACTGCCCAGGGGAGCCTTTATGCAGCCCCACATGCAACTGGACTCTCCGCGTTCACTCTTTCACAGCAAGACGAAATATAGCCCTCGGCGCAATGGGAAAAGACTGAAAAAGCGGGCCTCAAAAAACGCAAAGCGATTCCCCTTGGACCATGCGAAAGTGCCCCCAAAGGAAGGCTTTGGGTACATCGGAACTCCCCAGGGGAGCCTTTATGCAGTCCCGCATGCAACTGGACCCTCCGGGTTCGCTGTTTACGAGCAACCCTAAACATAACCGTATCCAGCATGGGAGAAGACTGAAAACTCGGGCCCCAGAAAAAGCGTTTCAAGCCCCATTCGCCCATCCAAAAGAGCCCCTAAAGGAAGGCTTTGGGTACAAGTGAACTCCCCAGGGGAGCCTTTACGCAGCCCCACATGCAACTGGACCCTCCGTATTCGCTCTTTCACAGCAACCCTAAATATAATCCTGGCCCGCATGGCAGACGACTGAAAACTCGGGCTAAAGAAAACGCCTTACAAGACCCATTCGCCCATCCAGAAGTGCACCCAGAGGAAGACTTTCGGTACAGCTGAACTCCCCAGGGGAGCCTTTATGCAGCCCCACATGCAACTGGACCCTCCGCGTTCACTCTTTCTACGGAAGCCTAAATATAACCCTAGCCATCATGGCAGAAGACTGAAAAATCGGGCCAAAGAAAAGGTCTTACAAGACCGTCTTGCCCATCCAAAAGTGTCCCCAAAGGAAGTCTTTGGGTACAACTGAACTCCCCAGGGGAGCCTTTACGCAGCCCCACATGCAATTGGACGCTCCGTGTTCGGTGTTTACGAACAACCCTTAATATAACCCTAGCCATCATGGCAGAACACTGAAAAATCGGGCCTAAGAAAAGGTCTTACAAGACCGTCTTGCCCATCCAGAAGTGCCCCCAAAGGAAGGCTTTGGGTACAACTGAACTCCCCAGGGGAGCCTTTACGCAGCCCCACATGCAACTGGACGCTCCGTGTTCGCTGTTTACGAGCATCCCTAAATATAACCCTAGCCAGCATGGCAGAAGTCTGAAAAATCGGGCCAAAGAAAAGGTCTTACAAGACCGTCTTGCCCTTCCAAAAGTGCCCCCAAAGGAAGTCTTTGGGTACAACTGAACTCCCCAGGGGAGCCTTTACGCAGCCCCACATGCAACTGGACCCTCCGCGTTCACTCTTTCTACGCAAGCCTAAATATAACCCTAGCCGCAAAGGGTGAAGACTGAAAAAGCGGGCCTCAGAAAATGCATTGTGAGTCTCTTTCGCCCATCCAAAAGTGCCCCCAAAGGAAGACTTTGGGTACAACTGAACTGCCCAGGGGAGCCTTTATGCAGCCCCACATGCAAGTGGACTCTCCGCGTTCACTCTTTCACAGCAAGACGAAATATAGCCCTTGGCGCAATGGGAAAAGACTGAAAAAGCGGGCCTCAAAAAACGCAATGCGATTCCCCATGGACCATGCGAAAGTGCCCCCAAAGGAAGGCTTTGGGTACATTGGAACTCCCCAGGGGAGCCTTTATGCAGCCCCACATGCAACTGGACGTTCCGGGTTCGCTGTTTCCGAGCAACACTAAATATAGCCCCAGCCGGAATTGGAGATGACTGAAAATTCGTGCCACAGAAAATGCATTCCGAGCCCCTTTCGCCCATCCAAAAGTGCCCCCAGAGGAAGACTTTGGGTACAAGTGAACTCCCCAGGGGAGCCTTTATGCAGCCCCACATGCAACTGGACCCTCCGTGGTCGCTGTTTACGAGCAACCCTAAGCATAACCGTATACAGCATGGCAGAAGACTGAAAACTCGGGCCACAGAAAAAGAGTTTCAAGCCACATTCGCCCATCCAAAAGAGCCCCCAAAGGGAGACTTTCGGTACATCTGAACTCCCCAGGGGAGCCTTTATGCAGCCCCACATGCAACTGGACCCTCCGGCTTCACTCTTTAACCGCAAGCCTAAATATAGCCCTCGGCGCAATGGGAGAAGACTGAAAACTCGGGCCTAAGAAAAGGCATTGCTATTCCCCTAGGACCATCCAAAAGTGCCCCCAAAGGAAGGCTTTGGGTACAACTGAACTCCCCAGGGGAGCCTTTACGCAGCCCCACATGCAACTGGACCCTCCGCGTTCACTCTTTCTACGCAAACCTAAATATAACCCTAGCCGCAAAGGGTGAATACTGAAAAAGCGGGCCTCAGAAAACGCATTGCGAGTCTCTTTCGACCATCCAAAAGTGCCCCCAAAGGAAGGCTTTGGGTACATCGAAACTCCCCAGGGGAGCCTTTATGCAGCCCCACATGCAACTGGACGTTCCGGGTTCGCTGTTTCCGAGCAACCCTAAATATAACCCTGGCCCGCATGGCAGAAGACTGAAAACTCGGGCTAAAGAAAACGCCTTACAAGACCCTTTCGCCCATCCAGAAGTGCCCCCAAAGGAAGGCTTTGGGTACAACTGAACTCCCCAGGGGAGCCTTTATGCAGCCCCACATGCAACTGTATCCTCCGCGTTCACTCTTTCACCGCAAGCCTAAATATATCCCTCGGCGCAATGGGAGAAGACTGAAAACTCGGGCCTAAGAAAAGGCATTGCTATTCCCCTAGGACCATCCAAAAGTGCCCCCAAAGGAAGGCTTTGGGTACATCTGAACTCCCCACGGGAGCCTTTATGAAGCCCCACATGCAACTGGACCCTCCGGGTTCGCTCTTTCCGAGCAACACTAAAGATAGCCCTAGCCGGCATTGGATATGACTGAAAACTCAGGCCCCAGAAAACGCATCTGGAGCCCCTTTCGCCCATCCAAAAGTGCCCCCAGAGGAAGACTTTGGGTACAAGTGAACTCCCCAGGGAGCCTTTACGCAGCCCCACATGCAACTGGACGCTCCGTGTTCGCTGTTTACAAGCAACCCTAAATATAACCCTAGCCAGAATGGCAGAAGACTGAAAAATCGGGCCAAAGAAAAGGTCTTACAAGACCGTCTTGCCCATCCAAAAGTGTCCCCAAAGGAAGTCTTTGGGTACAACTGAACTCCCCAGGGGAGCTGTTACGCAGCCCCACATGCAACTGGACCCTCCGCGTTCACTCTTTCTACGCAAACCTAAATATAACCCTAGCCGCAAAGGGTGAATACTGAAAAAGCGGGCCTCAGAAAACGCATTGCGAGTCTCTTTCGACCATCCAAAAGTGCCCCCAAAGGAAGACTTTGGGTACAACTGAACTGCCCAGGGGAGCCTTTACGCAGCCCCACATGCAACTGGACCCTCCGTATTCGCTCTTTCACAGCAACCCTAAATATAACGCTGGTCTGCATGGCAGACGACTGAAAAATCAGGCCCCAGAAAACGCGGTACAAGCCCCATTCGCGCATCCACAAGTGCCCCCAGAGGAAGACTTTGGGTACAAGTGAACTCCCCAGGGGAGCCTTTATGCAGCCCCACATGCAACTGGACCCTCCGGGTTCGCTCTTTCCGAGCAACACTAAAGATAGCCCTAGCTGGCATTGGAGACGACTCAAAACTCGGGCCCCAGAAAACGCATTTGGAGCCCCTTTCGCCCATCCAAAAGTGCCCCCAGAGGAAGGCTTTGGGTACAAGTGAACTCCCCAGGGGAGCCTTTACGCAGCCCCACATGCAACTGGACGCTCCGTGTTCGCTGTTTACGAGCAACCCTAAATATAACCCTAGCCAGCATGGCAGAAGACTGAAAAATCGGGCCAAAGAAAAGGTCTTACAAGACCGTCTTGCCCATCCAAAAGTGTCCCCAAAGGAAGTCTTTGGGTACAAGTGAACTCCCCAGGGGAGCCTTTACGCAGCCCCACATGCAACTGGACCCTCCGCGTTCACTCTTTCTACGCAAGCCTAAATATAACCCTAGCCGCAAAGGGTGAAGACTGAAAAAGCGGGCCTCAGAAAATGCATTGTGAGTCTCTTTCGCCCATCCAAAAGTGCCCCCAAAGGAAGACTTTGGGTACAACTGAACTCCCCAGGGGAGCCTTTATGCAGCCCCACATGCAACTGGACTCTCCGCGTTCACTCTTTCACAGCAAGACGAAATATAGCGCTCGGCGCAATAGGAAAAGACTGAAAAAGCGGGCCTCAAAAAACGCAATGCGATTCCCCTTGGACCATGCGAAAGTGCCCCCAAAGGAAGGCTTTGGGTACAAGTGAACTCCCCAGGGGAGCCTTTATGCAGCCCCACATGCAACTGGACCCTCCGTGTTCGCTGTTTACGAGCAACCCTAAACATAACCGTATCCAGCATGGCAGAAGACTGAAAACTCGGGCAAAAGAAAACGCCTTACAAGACCCTTTCGCCCATCCAAAAGTGCCCCCAAAGGAAGGCTTTGGGTACATCTGAACTCCCCAGGGGAGCCTTTATGCAGACCCACATGCAACTGGACCCTCCGTATTTGGTCTTTCACAGCAACCCTAAATATAACGCTGTCCCGCATGGCAGTTGACTGAAAACTCGGGCCCCAGAAAACGCATTCCGAGCCCCTTTCGCCCATCCATAAGTGCCCCCAAAGGAAGGCTTTGGGTACAACTGAACTCCCCAGGGGAGCCTTTATGCAGCCCCACATGCAACTGGACCCTCCGGGTTCACTCTTTCCGAGCAACACTAAAAATATCCCTAGCCAGCATGGGAGACGACTGAAAACACGTGCCCCAGACAACGCTTTCCGAGCCCCTTTCGCCCATCCAATAGTGCCCCCAGAGGAAGGCTTTAGGTACAACTGAACTCCCCAGGGGAGCCTTTACGCAGCCCCACATGCAACTGGACCCTCCGGGTTCACTCTTTCATCGCAAGACTAACTATAACCCTCGGCGCAATGGGAGAAGACTGAAAAAGCGGGCCTCAGAAAACGCATTGTGAGTCTCTTTCGCCCATCCAAAAGTGCCCCCAAAGGAAGACTTTGGGTACAACTGAACTCCCCAGGGGAGCCTTTATGCAGCCCCACATGCAACTGGACTCTCCGCGTTCACTCTTTCACAGCAAGACGAAATATAGCCCTCGGCGCAATGGGAAAAGACTGAAAAAGCGGGCCTCAAAAAACGCAATGCGATTCCTCTTGGACCATCCAAAAGTGCCCCCAGAGGAAGGCTTTGGGTACAAGTGAACTCCCCAGGGGAGCCTTTATGCAGCCCCACATGCAACTGGACGTTCCGGGTTCGCTGTTTATGAGCAACCCTAAACATAACCGTATACAGCATGGCAGAAGACTGAAAACTCGGGCCACAGAAAAAGAGTTTCAAGCCACATTCGCCCATCCGAAAGAGACCCCAAAGGAAGACTTTCGGTACATCTGAACTCCCCAGGGGAGCCTTTATGCAGCCCCACATGCAACTGGACCCTCCGGCTTCACTCTTTAACCGCAAGCCTAAATATAGCCCTCGGCGCAATGGGAGAAGACTGAAAACTCGGGCCTAAGAAAAGGCATTGCTATTCCCCTAGGACCATCCAAAAGTGCCCCCAAAGGAAGGCTTTGGGTACAACTGAACTCCCCAGGGGAGCCTTTACGCAGCCCCACATGCAACTGGACCCTCCGCGTTCACTCTTTCTACGCAAGCCTAAATATAGCCCTCGGCGCAATGGGAGAAGACTGAAAAAGCGGGCCTCAGAAAACGCATTGCGATTCCCCTTGGACCATCCAAAAGTGCCCCCAAAGGAAGACTTTGGGTACAACTGAACTCCCCAGGGGAGCCTTTATGCAGCCCCACATGCAACTGGACTCTCCGCGTTCACTCTTTCACAGCAAGACGAAATATAGCCCTCGGCGCAATGGGAAAAGACTGAAAAAGTGGGCCTCAAGAAACGCAATGCGATTCCCCTTGGACCATGCGAAAGTGCCCCCAAAGGAAGGCTTTGGGTACATCGAAACTCCCCAGGGGAGCCTTTATGCAGCCCCACATGCAACTGGACGTTCCGGGTTCGCTGTTTCCGAGCAACACTAAATATAGCTCCAGCCGGAATTGGAGATGACTGAAAATTCGTGCCACAGAAAATGCATTCCGAGCCCCTTTCGCCCATCCAAAAGTGCCCCCAGAGGAAGACTTTGGGTACAAGTGAACTCCCCAGGGGAGCCTTTATGCAGCCCCACATGCAACTGGACCCTCCGTGTTCGCTGTTTATGAGCAACCCTAAACATAACCGTATACAGCATGGCAGAAGACTGAAAACTCGGGCCACAGAAAAAGAGTTTCAAGCCACATTCGCCCATCCGAAAGAGACCCCAAAGGAAGACTTTCGGTACAAGTGAACTCCCCAGGGGAGCCTTTATGCAGCCCCACATGCAACTGGACCCTCCGGCTTCACTCTTTAACCGCAAGCCTAAATATAGCCCTCGGCGCAATGGGAGAAGACTGAAAACTCGGGCCTAAGAAAAGGCATTGCTATTCCCCTAGGACCATCCAAAAGTGCCCCCAAAGGAAGGCTTTGGGTACAACTGAACTCCCCAGGGGAGCCTTTACGCAGCCCCACATGCAACTGGACCCTCCGCGTTCACTCTTTCTACGCAAGCCTAAATATAACCCTAGCCGCAAAGGGTGAAGACTGAAAAAGCGGGCCTCAGAAAACGCATTGCGATTCCCCTTGGACCATCCAAAAGTGCCCCCAAAGGAAGACTTTGGGTACAACTGAACTCCCCAGGGGAGCCTTTATGCAGCCCCACATGCAACTGGACTCTCCGCGTTCACTCTTTCACAGCAAGACGAAATATAGCCCTCGGCGCAATGGGAAAAGACTGAAAAAGTGGGCCTCAAGAAACGCAATGCGATTCCCCTTGGACCATGCGAAAGTGCCCCCAAAGGAAGGCTTTGGGTACATCGAAACTCCCCAGGGGAGCCTTTATGCAGCCCCACATGCAACTGGACGTTCCGGGTTCGCTGTTTCCGAGCAACACTAAATATAGCCCCAGCTGGAATTGGAGATGACTGAAAATTCGTGCCACAGAAAATGCATTCCGAGCCCTTTTCGCCTATTCAAAAGTGCCCCCAGAGGAAGACTTTGGGTACAAGTGAACTCCCCAGGGGAGCCTTTATGCAGCCCCACATGCAACTGGACCCTCCGTATTCGCTCTTTCACAGCAACCCTAAATATAACCCTGGCCTGCATGGCAGACGACTGAAAACTCGGGCTAAAGAAAACGCCTTACAAGACCCTTTCGCCCATCCAGAAGTGCCCCCAAAGGAAGGCTTTGGGTACAACTGAACTCCCCAGGGGAGCCTTTATGCAGCCCCACATGCAACTGTATCCTCCGCGTTCACTCTTTCACCGCAAGCCTAAATATATCCCTCGGCGCAATGGGAGAAGACTGAAAACTCGGGCCTAAGAAAAGGCATTGCTATTCCCCTAGGACCATCCAAAAGTGCCCCCAAAGGAAGGCTTTGGGTACATCTGAACTCCCCACGGGAGCCTTTATGAAGCCCCACATGCAACTGGACCCTCCGGGTTCGCTCTTTCCGAGCAACACTAAAGATAGCCCTAGCCGGCATTGGATATGACTGAAAACTCAGGCCCCAGAAAACGCATTTGGAGCCCCTTTCGCCCATCCAAAAGTGCCCCCAGAGGAAGGCTTTGGGTACAAGTGAACTCCCCAGGGAGCCTTTACGCAGCCCCACATGCAACTGGACGCTCCGTGTTCGCTGTTTACAAGCAACCCTAAATATAACCCTAGCCAGCATGGCAGAAGACTGAAAAATCGGGCCAAAGAAAAGGTCTTACAAGACCGTCTTGCCCATCCAAAAGTGTCCCCAAAGGAAGTCTTTGGGTACAACTGAACTGCCCAGGGGAGCTGTTACGCAGCCCCACATGCAACTGGACCCTCCGCGTTCACTCTTTCTACGCAAACCTAAATATAACCCTAGCCGCAAAGGGTGAATACTGAAAAAGTGGGCCTCAGAAAACGCATTGCGAGTCTCTTTCGACCATCCAAAAGTGCCCCCAAAGGAAGACTTTGGGTACAACTGAACTGCCCAGGGGAGCCTTTACGCAGCCCCACATGCAACTGGACCCTCCGTATTCGCTCTTTCACAGCAACCCTAAATATAACGCTGGTCTGCATGGCAGACGACTGAAAAATCAGGCCCCAGAAAACACGGTACAAGCCCCATTCGCGCATCCACAAGTGCCCCCAGAGGAAGACTTTGGGTACAAGTGAACTCCCCAGGGGAGCCTTTATGCAGCCCCACATGCAACTGGACCCTCCGGGTTCGCTCTTTCCGAGCAACACTAAAGATAGCACTAGCTGGCATTGGAGACGACTCAAAACTCGGGCCCCAGAAAACGCATTTGGAGCCCCTTTCGCCCATCCAAAAGTGCCCCCAGAGGAAGGCTTTGGGTACAAGTGAACTCCCCAGGGGAGCCTTTACGCAGCCCCACATGCAACTGGACCCTCCGTGTTCGCTGTTTACGAGCAACCCTAAATATAACCCTAGCCAGCATGGCAGAAGACTGAAAAATCGGGCCAAAGAAAAGGTCTTACAAGACCGTCTTGCCCTTCCAAAAGTGCCCCCAGAGGAAGTCTTTGGGTACAACTGAACTCCCCAGGGGAGCCTTTACGCAGCCCCACATGCAACTGGACCCTCCGCGTTCACTCTTTCTACGCAAGCCTAAATATAACCCTAGCCGCAAAGGGTGAAGACTGAAAAAGCGGGCCTCAGAAAATGCATTGTGAGTCTCTTTCGCCCATCCAAAAGTGCCCCCAAAGGAAGACTTTGGGTAGAACTGAACTCCCCAGGGGAGCCTTTATGCAGCCCCACATGCAACTGGACTCTCCGCATTCACTCTTTCACAGCAAGACGAAATATAGCCCTTGGCGCAATGGGAAAAGACTGAAAAAGCGGGCCTCAAAAAACGCAATGCGATTCCCCTTGGACCATGCGAAAGAGCCCCCAAAGGAAGACTTTGGGTACAAGTGAACTCCCCAGGGGAGCCTTTATGCAGCCCCACATGCAACTGGACCCTCCGTGTTCGCTGTTTCCGAGCAACCCTAAACATAACCGTATCCAGCATGGCAGAAGACTGAAAACTCGGGCAAAAGAAAACGTCTTACAAGACCCTTTCGCCCATCCAAAAGTGCCCCCAAAGGAAGGCTTTGGGTACAACTGAACTGCCCAGGGGAGCCTTTATGCAGCCCCACATGCAACTGGACCCTCCGTATTTGGTCTTTCACAGCAACCCTAAATATAACGCTGTCCCGCATGGCAGTTGACTGAAAACTCGGGCCCCAGAAAACGCATTCCGAGCCCCTTTCGCCCATCAAAAAGTGCCCCCAGAGGAAGGCTTTGGGTAGAAGTGAACTCCCCAGGGGAGCCTTTATGCAGCCCCACATGCAACTGGACCCTCCGGGTTCACTCTTTCATCGCAAGACTAACTATAACCCTCGGCGCAATGGGAGAAGACTGAAAAAGCGGGCCTCAGAAAACGCATTGCGATTCCTCTTGGACCATCCAAAAGTGCCCCCAGAGGAAGGCTTTGGGTAGATCTGAACTCCCCAGGGGAGCCTTTATGCAGCCCCACATGCAACTGGACCCTCCGGGTTCACTCTTTCCGAGCAACACTAAAAATATCCCTAGCCAGCATGGGAGACGACTGAAAACACGGGCCCCAGACAACGCTTTCCGAGCCCCTTTCGCCCATCCAATAGTGCCCCCAGAGGAAGGCTTTAGGTACAACTGAACTCCCCAGGGGAGCCTTTACGCAGCCCCACATGCAACTGGACCCTCCGGGTTCACTCTTTCATCGCAAGACTAACTATAACACTCGGCGCAATGGGAGAAGACTGAAAATTCGGGCCTCAGAAAACGCATTGCGAGTCTCTTTCGCCCATCCAAAAGTGCCCCCAAAGGAAGACTTTGGGTACAACTGAACTCCCCAGGGGAGCCTTTATGCAGCCCCACATGCAACTGGACTCTCCGCGTTCACTCTTTCACAGCAAGACGAAATATAGCCCTCGGCGCAATGGGAAAAGACTGAAAAAGCGGGCCTCAAAAAACGCAATGCGATTCCTCTTGGACCATCCAAAAGTGCCCCCAGAGGAAGGCTTTGGGTACATCGGAACTGCCCAGGGGAGCCTTTATGCAGCCCCACATGCAACTGGACGTTCCGGGTTCGCTGTTTCCGAGCAACACTAAATATAGCCCCAGCCGGAATTGGAGATGACTGAAAATTCGTGCCACAGAAAATGCATTCCGAGCCCCTTTCGCCCATCCAAAAGTGCCCCCAGAGGAAGACTTTGGGTACAAGTGAACTCCCCAGGGGAGCCTTTATGCAGCCCCACATGCAACTGGACCCTCCGGCTTCACTCTTTAACCGCAAGCCTAAATATAGCCCTCGGCGCAATGGGAGAAGACTGAAAACTCGGGCCTAAGAAAAGGCATTGCTATTCCCCTAGGACCATCCAAAAGTGCCCCCAAAGGAAGGCTTTGGGTACAACTGAACTCCCCAGGGGAGCCTTTACGCAGCCCCACATGCAACTGGACCCTCCGCGTTCACTCTTTCTACGCAAGCCTAAATATAACCCTAGCCGCAAAGGGTGAAGACTGAAAAAGCGGGCCTCAGAAAACGCATTGCGATTCCCCTTGGACCATCCAAAAGTGCCCCCAAAGGAAGACTTTGGGTACAACTGAACTCCCCAGGGGAGCCTTTATGCAGCCCCACATGCAACTGGACTCTCCGCGTTCACTCTTTCACAGCAAGACGAAATATAGCCCTCGGCGCAATGGGAAAAGACTGAAAAAGCGGGCCTCAAAAAACGCAATGCGATTCCTCTTGGACCATCCAAAAGTGCCCCCAGAGGAAGGCTTTGGGTACATCGGAACTCCCCAGGGGAGCCTTTATGCAGCCCCACATGCAACTGGACGTTCCGGGTTCGCTGTTTCCGAGCAACACTATATATATCTCCAGCCGGAATTGGAGATGACTGAAAATTCGTGCCACAGAAAATGCATTCCGAGCCCCTTTCGCCCATCCAAAAGTGCCCCCAGAGGAAGACTTTGGGTACAAGTGAACTCCCCAGGGGAGCCTTTATGCAGCCCCACATGCAACTGGACCCTCCGTGTTCGCTGTTTATGAGCAACCCTAAACATAACCGTATACAGCATGGCAGAAGACTGAAAACTCGGGCCACAGAAAAAGAGTTTCAAGCCACATTCGCCCATCCGAAAGAGACCCCAAAGGAAGACTTTCGGTACAAGTGAACTCCCCAGGGGAGCCTTTATGCAGCCCCACATGCAACTGGACCCTCCGGCTTCACTCTTTAACCGCAAGCCTAAATATAGCCCTCGGCGCAATGGGAGAAGACTGAAAACTCGGGCCTAAGAAAAGGCATTGCTATTCCCCTAGGACCATCCAAAAGTGCCCCCAAAGGAAGGCTTTGGGTACAACTGAACTCCCCAGGGGAGCCTTTACGCAGCCCCACATGCAACTGGACCCTCCGCGTTCACTCTTTCTACGCAAGCCTAAATATAACCCTAGCCGCAAAGGGTGAAGACTGAAAAAGCGGGCCTCAGAAAACGCATTGCGATTCCCCTTGGACCATCCAAAAGTGCCCCCAAAGGAAGACTTTGGGTACAACTGAACTCCCCAGGGGAGCCTTTATGCAGCCCCACATGCAACTGGACTCTCCGCGTTCACTCTTTCACAGCAAGACGAAATATAGCCCTCGGCGCAATGGGAAAAGACTGAAAAAGTGGGCCTCAAGAAACGCAATGCGATTCCCCTTGGACCATGCGAAAGTGCCCCCAAAGGAAGGCTTTGGGTACATCGAAACTCCCCAGCGGAGCCTTTATGCAGCCCCACATGCAACTGGACGTTCCGGGTTCGCTGTTTCCGAGCAACACTAAATATAGCCCCAGCTGGAATTGGAGATGACTGAAAATTCGTGCCACAGAAAATGCATTCCGAGCCCCTTTCGCCTATTCAAAAGTGCCCCCAGAGGAAGACTTTGGGTACAAGTGAACTCCCCAGGGGAGCCTTTATGCAGCCCCACATGCAACTGGACCCTCCGTATTCGCTCTTTCACAGCAACCCTAAACATAACCGTATACAGCATGGCAGAAGACTGAAAACTCGGGCCACAGAAAAAGAGTTTCAAGCCACATTCGCCCATCCAAAAGAGACCCCAAAGGAAGACTTTCGGTACAAGTGAACTCCCCAGGGGAGCCTTTATGCAGCCCCACATGCAACTGGACCCTCCGGCTTCACTCTTTAACCGCAAGCCTAAATATAGCCCTCGGCGCAATGGGAGAAGACTGAAAACTCGGGCCTAAGAAAAGGCATTGCTATTCCCCTAGGACCATCCAAAAGTGCCCCCAAAGGAAGGCTTTGGGTACAACTGAACTCCCCAGGGGAGCCTTTACGCAGCCCCACATGCAACTGGACCCTCCGCGTTCACTCTTTCTACGCAAGCCTAAATATAACCCTAGCCGCAAAGGGTGAAGACTGAAAAAGCGGGCCTCAGAAAACGCATTGCGATTCCCCTTGGACCATCCAAAAGTGCCCCCAAAGGAAGACTTTGGGTACAACTGAACTCCCCAGGGGAGCCTTTATGCAGCCCCACATGCAACTGGACTCTCCGCGTTCACTCTTTCACAGCAAGACGAAATATAGCCCTCGGCGCAATGGGAAAAGACTGAAAAAGTGGGCCTCAAGAAACGCAATGCGATTCCCCTTGGACCATGCGAAAGTGCCCCCAAAGGAAGGCTTTGGGTACATCGAAACTCCCCAGGGGAGCCTTTATGCAGCCCCACATGCAACTGGACGTTCCGGGTTCGCTGTTTCCGAGCAACACTAAATATAGCCCCAGCTGGAATTGGAGATGACTGAAAATTCGTGCCACAGAAAATGCATTCCGAGCCCTTTTCGCCTATTCAAAAGTGCCCCCAGAGGAAGACTTTGGGTACAAGTGAACTCCCCAGGGGAGCCTTTATGCAGCCCCACATGCAACTGGACCCTCCGTATTCGCTCTTTCACAGCAACCCTAAATATAACCCTGGCCTGCATGGCAGACGACTGAAAACTCGGGCTAAAGAAAACGCCTTACAAGACCCTTTCGCCCATCCAGAAGTGCCCCCAAAGGAAGGCTTTGGGTACAACTGAACTCCCCAGGGGAGCCTTTATGCAGCCCCACATGCAACTGTATCCTCCGCGTTCACTCTTTCACCGCAAGCCTAAATATATCCCTCGGCGCAATGGGAGAAGACTGAAAACTCGGGCCTAAGAAAAGGCATTGCTATTCCCCTAGGACCATCCAAAAGTGCCCCCAAAGGAAGACTTTGGGTACATCTGAACTCCCCAGGGGAGCCTTTATGAAGCCCCACATGCAACTGGACCCTCCGGGTTCGCTCTTTCCGAGCAACACTAAAGATAGCCCTAGCCGGCATTGGATATGACTGAAAACTCAGGCCCCAGAAAACGCATTTGGAGCCCCTTTCGCCCATCCAAAAGTGCCCCCAGAGGAAGGCTTTGGGTACAAGTGAACTCCCCAGGGAGCCTTTACGCAGCCCCACATGCAACTGGACGCTCCGTGTTCGCTGTTTACAAGCAACCCTAAATATAACCCTAGCCAGCATGGCAGAAGACTGAAAAATCGGGCCAAAGAAAAGGTCTTACAAGACCGTCTTGCCCATCCAAAAGTGTCCCCAAAGGAAGTCTTTGGGTACAACTGAACTGCCCAGGGGAGCTGTTACGCAGCCCCACATGCAACTGGACCCTCCGCGTTCACTCTTTCTACGCAAACCTAAATATAACCCTAGCCGCAAAGGGTGAATACTGAAAAAGTGGGCCTCAGAAAACGCATTGCGAGTCTCTTTCGACCATCCAAAAGTGCCCCCAAAGGAAGACTTTGGGTACAACTGAACTGCCCAGGGGAGCCTTTACGCAGCCCCACATGCAACTGGACCCTCCGTATTCGCTCTTTCACAGCAACCCTAAATATAACGCTGGTCTGCATGGCAGACGACTGAAAAATCAGGCCCCAGAAAACACGGTACAAGCCCCATTCGCGCATCCACAAGTGCCCCCAGAGGAAGACTTTGGGTACAAGTGAACTCCCCAGGGGAGCCTTTATGCAGCCCCACATGCAACTGGACCCTCCGGGTTCGCTCTTTCCGAGCAACACTAAAGATAGCACTAGCTGGCATTGGAGACGACTCAAAACTCGGGCCCCAGAAAACGCATTTGGAGCCCCTTTCGCCCATCCAAAAGTGCCCCCAGAGGAAGGCTTTGGGTACAAGTGAACTCCCCAGGGGAGCCTTTACGCAGCCCCACATGCAACTGGACCCTCCGTGTTCGCTGTTTACGAGCAACCCTAAATATAACCCTAGCCAGCATGGCAGAAGACTGAAAAATCGGGCCAAAGAAAAGGTCTTACAAGACCGTCTTGCCCTTCCAAAAGTGCCCCCAGAGGAAGTCTTTGGGTACAACTGAACTCCCCAGGGGAGCCTTTACGCAGCCCCACATGCAACTGGACCCTCCGCGTTCACTCTTTCTACGCAAGCCTAAATATAACCCTAGCCGCAAAGGGTGAAGACTGAAAAAGCGGGCCTCAGAAAATGCATTGTGAGTCTCTTTCGCCCATCCAAAAGTGCCCCCAAAGGAAGACTTTGGGTAGAACTGAACTCCCCAGGGGAGCCTTTATGCAGCCCCACATGCAACTGGACTCTCCGCATTCACTCTTTCACAGCAAGACGAAATATAGCCCTTGGCGCAATGGGAAAAGACTGAAAAAGCGGGCCTCAAAAAACGCAATGCGATTCCCCTTGGACCATGCGAAAGAGCCCCCAAAGGAAGACTTTGGGTACAAGTGAACTCCCCAGGGGAGCCTTTATGCAGCCCCACATGCAACTGGACCCTCCGTGTTCGCTGTTTCCGAGCAACCCTAAACATAACCGTATCCAGCATGGCAGAAGACTGAAAACTCGGGCAAAAGAAAACGTCTTACAAGACCCTTTCGCCCATCCAAAAGTGCCCCCAAAGGAAGGCTTTGGGTACAACTGAACTGCCCAGGGGAGCCTTTATGCAGCCCCACATGCAACTGGACCCTCCGTATTTGGTCTTTCACAGCAACCCTAAATATAACGCTGTCCCGCATGGCAGTTGACTGAAAACTCGGGCCCCAGAAAACGCATTCCGAGCCCCTTTCGCCCATCAAAAAGTGCCCCCAGAGGAAGGCTTTGGGTAGAAGTGAACTCCCCAGGGGAGCCTTTATGCAGCCCCACATGCAACTGGACCCTCCGGGTTCACTCTTTCATCGCAAGACTAACTATAACCCTCGGCGCAATGGGAGAAGACTGAAAAAGCGGGCCTCAGAAAACGCATTGCGATTCCTCTTGGACCATCCAAAAGTGCCCCCAGAGGAAGGCTTTGGGTAGATCTGAACTCCCCAGGGGAGCCTTTATGCAGCCCCACATGCAACTGGACCCTCCGGGTTCACTCTTTCCGAGCAACACTAAAAATATCCCTAGCCAGCATGGGAGACGACTGAAAACACGGGCCCCAGACAATGCTTTCCGAGCCCCTTTCGCCCATCCAATAGTGCCCCCAGAGGAAGGCTTTAGGTACAACTGAACTCCCCAGGGGAGCCTTTACGCAGCCCCACATGCAACTGGACCCTCCGGGTTCACTCTTTCATCGCAAGACTAACTATAACACTCGGCGCAATGGGAGAAGACTGAAAATTCGGGCCTCAGAAAACGCATTGCGAGTCTCTTTCGCCCATCCAAAAGTGCCCCCAAAGGAAGACTTTGGGTACAACTGAACTCCCCAGGGGAGCCTTTATGCAGCCCCACATGCAACTGGACTCTCCGCGTTCACTCTTTCACAGCAAGACGAAATATAGCCCTCGGCGCAATGGGAAAAGACTGAAAAAGCGGGCCTCAAAAAACGCAATGCGATTCCTCTTGGACCATCCAAAAGTGCCCCCAGAGGAAGGCTTTGGGTACATCGGAACTGCCCAGGGGAGCCTTTATGCAGCCCCACATGCAACTGGACGTTCCGGGTTCGCTGTTTCCGAGCAACACTAAATATAGCCCCAGCCGGAATTGGAGATGACTGAAAATTCGTGCCACAGAAAATGCATTCCGAGCCCCTTTCGCCCATCCAAAAGTGCCCCCAGAGGAAGACTTTGGGTACAAGTGAACTCCCCAGGGGAGCCTTTATGCAGCCCCACATGCAACTGGACCCTCCGTGTTCGCTGTTTACGAGCAACCCTAAACATAACCGTATACAGCATGGCAGAAGACTGAAAACTCGGGCCACAGAAAAAGAGTTTCAAGCCACATTCGCCCATCCAAAAGAGACCCCAAAGGAAGACTTTGGGTACAAGTGAACTCCCCAGGGGAGCCTTTATGCAGCCCCACATGCAACTGGACCCTCCGGCTTCACTCTTTAACCGCAAGCCTAAATATAGCCCTCGGCGCAATGGGAGAAGACTGAAAACTCGGGCCTAAGAAAAGGCATTGCTATTCCCCTAGGACCATCCAAAAGTGCCCCCAAAGGAAGGCTTTGGGTACAACTGAACTGCCCAGGGGAGCCTTTATGCAGCCCCACATGCAACTGGACCCTCCGCGTTCACTCTTTCTACGCAAGCCTAAATATAACCCTAGCCGCAAAGGGTGAAGACTGAAAAAGCGGGCCTCAGAAAACGCATTGCGATTCCCCTTGGACCATCCAAAAGTGCCCCCAGAGGAAGACTTTGGGTACAACTGAACTCCCCAGGAGAGCCTTTATGCAGCCCCACATGCAACTGGACTCTCCGCGTTCACTCTTTCACAGCAAGACGAAATATAGCGCTCGGCGCAATGGGAAAAGACTGAAAAAGCGGGCCTCAAGAAACGCAATGCGATTCCCCTTGGACCATGCGAAAGTGCCCCCAAAGGAAGGCTTTGGGTACATCGAAACTCCCCAGGGGAGCCTTTATGCAGCCCCATATGCAACTGGACGTTCCGGGTTCGCTGTTTCCGAGCAACACTAAATATAGCCCCAGCTGGAATTGGAGATGACTGAAAATTCGTGCCACAGAAAATGCATTCCGAGCCCCTTTCGCCTATTCAAAAGTGCCCCCAGAGGAAGACTTTGGGTACAAGTGAACTCCCCAGGGGAGCCTTTATGCAGCCCCACATGCAACTGGACCCTCCGTATTCGCTCTTTCACAGCAACCCTAAATATAACCCTGGCCCGCATGGCAGACGACTGAAAACTCGGGCTAAAGAAAACGCCTTACAAGACCCTTTCGCCCATCCAGAAGTGCCCCCAAAGGAAGGCTTTGGGTACAACTGAACTCCCCAGGGGAGCCTTTATGCAGCCCCACATGCAACTGTATCCTCCGCGTTCACTCTTTCACCGCAAGCCTAAATATAGCCCTCGGCGCAATGGGAGAAGACTGAAAACTCGGGCCTAAGAAAAGGCATTGCTATTCCCCTAGGACCATCCAAAAGTGCCCCCAAAGGAAGACTTTGGGTACATCTGAACTCCCCAGGGGAGCCTTTATGAAGCCCCACATGCAACTGGACCCTCCGGGTTCGCTCTTTCCGAGCAACACTAAAGATATCCCTAGCCGGCATTGGATATGACTGAAAACTCAGGCCCCAGAAAACGCATTTGGAGCCCCTTTCGCCCATCCAAAAGTGCCCCCAGAGGAAGGCTTTGGGTACAAGTGAACTCCCCAGGGGAGCCTTTATGCAGCCCCACATGCAACTGGACGCTCCGTGTTCGCTGTTTACGAGCAACCCTAAATATAACCCTAGCCAGCATGGCAGAAGACTGAAAAATCGGGCCAAAGAAAAGGTCTTACAAGACCGTCTTGCCCATCCAAAGGTGTCCCCAAAGGAAGTCTTGGGGTACAACTGAACTCCCCAGGGGAGCTGTTACGCAGCCCCACATGCAACTGGACGCTCCGTGTTCGCTGTTTACGAGCATCCCTAAATATAACCCTAGCCATCATGGCAGAAGACTGAAAAATCGGGCCAAAGAAAAGGTCTTACAAGACCGTCTTGCCCTTCCAAAAGTGCCCCCAGAGGAAGTCTTTGGGTACAACTGAACTCCCCAGGGGAGCCTTTACGCAGCCCCACATGCAACTGGACCCTCCGCGTTCACTCTTTCTACGCAAGCCTAAATATAACCCTAGCCGCAAAGGGTGAAGACTGAAAAAGCGGGCCTCAGAAAATGCATTGCGAGTCTCTTTCGCCCATCCAAAAGTGCCCCCAAAGGAAGACTTTGGGTACAACTGAACTCCCCAGGGGAGCCTTTATGCAGCCCCACATGCAACTGGACTCTCCGCATTCACTCTTTCACAGCAAGACGAAATATAGCCCTTGGCGCAATGGGAAAAGACTGAAAAAGCGGGCCTCAAAAAACGCAATGCGATTCCCCTTGGACCATGCGAAAGTGCCCCCAAAGGAAGACTTTGGGTACATCGGAACTCCCCAGGGGAGCCTTTATGCAGCCCCACATGCAACTGGACCCTCCGTGTTCGCTGTTTACGAGCAACCCTAAACATAACCGTATCCAGCATGGCAGAAGACTGAAAACTCGGGCAAAAGAAAACGTCTTACAAGACCCTTTCGCCCATCCAAAAGTGCCCCCAGAGGAAGGCTTTGGGTACATCTGAACTCCCCAGGGGAGCCTTTATGAAGCCCCACATGCAACTGGACCCTCCGAGTTCGCTCTTTCTGAGCAACACTAAAGATAGCCGTAGCCGGCATTGGATATGACTGAAAACTCAGGCCCCAGAAAACGCATTTGGAGCCCCTTTCGCCCATCCAAAAGTGCCCCCAGAGGAAGGCTTTGGGTACAAGTGAACTCCCCAGGGAGCCTTTACGCAGCCCCACATGCAACTGGACGCTCCGTGTTCGCTGTTTACAAGCAACCCTAAATATAACCCTAGCCAGCATGGCAGAAGACTGAAAAATCGGGCCAAAGAAAAGGTCTTACAAGACCGTCTTGCCCATCCAAAAGTGTCCCCAAAGGAAGTCTTTGGGTACAACTGAACTCCCCAGGGGAGCTGTTACGCAGCCCCACATGCAACTGGACCCTCCGCGTTCACTCTTTCTACGCAAACCTAAATATAACCCTAGCCGCAAAGGGTGAATACTGAAAAAGTGGGCCTCAAAAAACGCAATGCGATTCCCCTTGGACCATGCGAAAGTGCCCCCAAAGGAAGACTTTGGGTACAACTGAACTGCCCAGGGGAGCTTTTACGCAGCCCCACATGCAACTGGACCCTCCGTATTCGCTCTTTCACAGCAACCCTAAATATAACGCTGGTCTGCATGGCAGACGACTGAAAAATCAGGCCCCAGAAAACACGGTACAAGCCCCATTCGCGCATCCACAAGTGCCCCCAGAGGAAGACTTTAGGTACAAGTGAACTCCCCAGGGGAGCCTTTATGCAGACCCACATGCAACTGGACCCTCCGGGTTCGCTCTTTCCGAGCAACACTAAAGATAGCCCTAGCTGGCATTGGAGACGACTCAAAACTCGGGCCCCAGAAAACGCATTTGGAGCCCCTTTCGCCCATCCAAAAGTGCCCCCAGAGGAAGGCTGTGGGTACAAGTGAACTCCCCAGGGGAGCCTTTACGCAGCCCCACATGCAACTGGACCCTCCGTGTTCGCTGTTTACGAGCAACCCTAAACATAACCGTATACAGCATGGCAGAAGACTGAAAACTTGGGCCACAGAAAAAGAGTTTCAAGCCACATTCGCCCATCCAAAAGAGACCCCAAAGGAAGACTTTGGGTACAAGTGAACTCCCCAGGGGAGCCTTTATGCAGCCCCACATGCAACTGGACCCTCCGGCTTCACTCTTTAACCGCAAGCCTAAATATAGCCCTCGGCGCAATGGGAGAAGACTGAAAACTCGGGCCTAAGAAAAGGCATTGCTATTCCCCTAGGACCATCCAAAAGTGCCCCCAAAGGAAGGCTTTGGGTACATCTGAACTCCCCAGGGGAGCCTTTATGCAGCCCCACATGCAACTGGACCCTCCGCGTTCACTCTTTCTACGCAAGCCTAAATATAACCCTAGCCGCAAAGGGTGAAGACTGAAAAAGCGGGCCTCAGAAAACGCATTGCGATTCCCCTTGGACCATCCAAAAGTGCCCCCAAAGGAAGACTTTGGGTACAACTGAACTCCCTAGGAGAGCCTTTATGCAGCCCCACATGCAACTGGACTCTCCGCGTTCACTCTTTCACAGCAAGACGAAATATAGCGCTCGGCGCAATGGGAAAAGACTGAAAAAGCGGGCCTCAAGAAACGCAATGCGATTCCCCTTGGACCATGCGAAAGTGCCCCCAAAGGAAGGCTTTGGGTACAACTGAACTGCCCAGGGGAGCCTTTATGCAGCCCCACATGCAACTGGACGTTCCGGGTTCGCTGTTTCCGAGCAACACTAAATATAGCCCCAGCTGGAATTGGAGATGACTGAAAATTCGTGCCACAGAAAATGCATTCCGAGCCCCTTTCGCCTATTCAAAAGTGCCCCCAGAGGAAGACTTTGGGTACAAGTGAACTCCCCAGGGGAGCCTTTATGCAGCCCCACATGCAACTGGACCCTCCGTATTCGCTCTTTCACAGCAACCCTAAATATAACCCTGGCCCGCATGGCAGACGACTGAAAACTCGGGCTAAAGAAAACGCCTTACAAGACCCTTTCGCCCATCCAGAAGTGCCCCCAAAGGAAGGCTTTGGGTACAACTGAACTCCCCAGGGGAGCCTTTATGCAGCCCCACATGCAACTGTATCCTCCGCGTTCACTCTTTCACCGCAAGCCTAAATATAGCCCTCGGCGCAATGGGAGAAGACTGAAAACTCGGGCCTAAGAAAAGGCATTGCTATTCCCCTAGGACCATCCAAAAGTGCCCCCAAAGGAAGACTTTGGGTACATCTGAACTCCCCACGGGAGCCTTTATGAAGCCCCACATGCAACTGGACCCTCCGGGTTCGCTCTTTCCGAGCAACACTAAAGATAGCCCTAGCCGGCATTGGATATGACTGAAAACTCAGGCCCCAGAAAACGCATTTGGAGCCCCTTTCGCCCATCCAAAAGTGCCCCCAGAGGAAGGCTTTGGGTACAAGTGAACTCCCCAGGGAGCCTTTACGCAGCCCCACATGCAACTGGACGCTCCGTGTTCGCTGTTTACAAGCAACCCTAAATATAACCCTAGCCAGCATGGCAGAAGACTGAAAAATCGGGCCAAAGAAAAGGTCTTACAAGACCGTCTTGCCCATCCAAAAGTGTCCCCAAAGGAAGTCTTTGGGTACAACTGAACTGCCCAGGGGAGCTGTTACGCAGCCCCACATGCAACTGGACCCTCCGCGTTCACTCTTTCTACGCAAACCTAAATATAACCCTAGCCGCAAAGGGTGAATACTGAAAAAGTGGGCCTCAGAAAACGCATTGCGAGTCTCTTTCGACCATCCAAAAGTGCCCCCAAAGGAAGACTTTGGGTACAACTGAACTGCCCAGGGGAGCTTTTACGCAGCCCCACATGCAACTGGACCCTCCGGGTTCGCTCTTTCCGAGCAACACTAAAGATAGCCCTAGCTGGCATTGGAGACGACTCAAAACTCGGGCCCCAGAAAACGCATTTGGAGCCCCTTTCGCCCATCCAAAAGTGCCCCCAGAGGAAGGCTTTGGGTACAAGTGAACTCCCCAGGGGAGCCTTTACGCAGCCCCACATGCAACTGGACGCTCCGTGTTCGCTGTTTACGAGCAACCCTAAATATAACCCTAGCCATCATGGCAGAAGACTGAAAAATCGGGCCAAAGAAAAGGTCTTACAAGACCGTCTTGCCCATCCAAAGGTGTCCCCAAAGGAAGTCTTGGGGTACAACTGAACTCCCCAGGGGAGCTGTTACGCAGCCCCACATGCAACTGGACGCTCCGTGTTCGCTGTTTACGAGCATCCCTAAATATAACCCTAGCCATCATGGCAGAAGACTGAAAAATCGGGCCAAAGAAAAGGTCTTACAAGACCGTCTTGCCCTTCCAAAAGTGCCCCCAGAGGAAGTCTTTGGGTACAACTGAACTCCCCAGGGGAGCCTTTACGCAGCCCCACATGCAACTGGACCCTCCGCGTTCACTCTTTCTACGCAAGCCTAAATATAACCCTAGCCGCAAAGGGTGAAGACTGAAAAAGCGGGCCTCAGAAAATGCATTGCGAGTCTCTTTCGCCCATCCAAAAGTGCCCCCAAAGGAAGACTTTGGGTACAACTGAACTCCCCAGGGGAGCCTTTATGCAGCCCCACATGCAACTGGACTCTCCGCATTCACTCTTTCACAGCAAGACGAAATATAGCCCTTGGCGCAATGGGAAAAGACTGAAAAAGCGGGCCTCAAAAAACGCAATGCGATTCCCCTTGGACCATGCGAAAGTGCCCCCAAAGGAAGACTTTGGGTACATCGGAACTCCCCAGGGGAGCCTTTATGCAGCCCCACATGCAACTGGACCCTCCGCGTTCGCTGTTTACGAGCAACCCTAAACATAACCGTATCCAGCATGGCAGAAGACTGAAAACTCGGGCAAAAGAAAACGTCTTACAAGACCCTTTCGCCCATCCAAAAGTGCCCCCAAAGGAAGGCTTTGGGTACATCTGAACTCCCCAGGGGAGCCTTTATGCAGCCCCACATGCAACTGGACCCTCCGTATTTGGTCTTTCACAGCAACCCTAAATATAACGCTGTCCCGCATGGCAGTTGACTGAAAACTCGGGCCCCAGAAAACGCATTCCGAGCCCCTTTCGCCCACCCAAAAGTGCCCCAGAGGAAGGCTTTGGGTACATCTGAACTCCCCAGGGGAGCCTTTATGAAGCCCCACATGCAACTGGACCCTCCGGGTTCGCTCTTTCCGAGCAACACTAAAGATAGCCCTAGCCGGCATTGGATATGACTGAAAACTCAGGCCCCAGAAAACGCATTTGGATCCCCTTTCGCCCATCCAAAAGTGCCCCCAGAGGAAGGCTTTGGGTACAAGTGAACTCCCCAGGGAGCCTTTACGCAGCCCCACATGCAACTGGACGCTCCGTGTTCGCTGTTTACAAGCAACCCTAAATATAACCCTAGCCAGCATGGCAGAAGACTGAAAAATCGGGCCAAAGAAAAGGTCTTACAAGACCGTCTTGCCCATCCAAAAGTGTCCCCAAAGGAAGTCTTTGGGTACAACTGAACTCCCCAGGGGAGCTGTTACGCAGCCCCACATGCAACTGGACCCTCCGCGTTCACTCTTTCTACGCAAACCTAAATATAACCCTAGCCGCAAAGGGTGAATACTGAAAAAGTGGGCCTCAAAAAACGCAATGCGATTCCCCTTGGACCATGCGAAAGTGCCCCCAAAGGAAGACTTTGGGTACAACTGAACTGCCCAGGGGAGCTTTTACGCAGCCCCACATGCAACTGGACCCTCCGTATTCGCTCTTTCACAGCAACCCTAAATATAACGCTGGTCTGCATGGCAGACGACTGAAAAATCAGGCCCCAGAAAACACGGTACAAGCCCCATTCGCGCATCCACAAGTGCCCCCAGAGGAAGACTTTAGGTACAAGTGAACTCCCCAGGGGAGCCTTTATGCAGACCCACATGCAACTGGACCCTCCGGGTTCGCTCTTTCCGAGCAACACTAAAGATAGCCCTAGCTGGCATTGGAGACGACTCAAAACTCGGGCCCCAGAAAACGCATTTGGAGCCCCTTTCGCCCATCCAAAAGTGCCCCCAGAGGAAGGCTGTGGGTACAAGTGAACTCCCCAGGGGAGCCTTTACGCAGCCCCACATGCAACTGGACGCTCCGTGTTCGCTGTTTACGAGCAACCCTAAATATAACCCTAGCCATCATGGCAGAAGACTGAAAAATCGGGCCAAAGAAAAGGTCTTACAAGACCGTCTTGCCCATCCAAAAGTGTCCCCAAAGGAAGTCTTGGGGTACAACTGAACTCCCCAGTGGAGCCTTTACGCAGCCCCACATGCAACTGGACGCTCCGTGTTCGCTGTTTACGAGCATCCCTAAATATAACCCTAGCCATCATGGCAGAAGACTGAAAAATCGGGCCAAAGAAAAGGTCTTACAAGACCGTCTTGCCCTTCCAAAAGTGCCCCCAGAGGAAGTCTTTGGGTACAACTGAACTCCCCAGGGGAGCCTTTACGCAGCCCCACATGCAACTGGACCCTCCGCGTTCACTCTTTCTACGCAAGCCTAAATATAACCCTAGCCGCAAAGGGTGAAGACTGAAAAAGCGGGCCTCAGAAAACGCATTGCGAGTCTCTTTCGCCCATCCAAAAGTGCCCCCAAAGGAAGACTTTGGGTACAACTGAACTCCCCAGGGGAGCCTTTATGCAGCCCCACATGCAACTGGACTCTCCGCGTTCACTCTTTCACAGCAAGACGAAATATAGCCCTCGGCGCAATGGGAAAAGACTGAAAAAGCGGGCCTCAAAAAACGCAATGCGATTCCTCTTGGACCATCCAAAAGTGCCCCCAGAGGAAGGCTTTGGGTACATCTGAACTCCCCAGGGGAGCCTTTATGCAGCCCCACATGCAACTGGACCCTCCGGGTTCACTCTTTCCGAGCAACACTAAAAATATCCCTAGCCAGCATGGGAGACGACTGAAAACACGGGCCCCAGACAACGCTTTCCGAGCCCCTTTCGCCCATCCAATAGTGCCCCCAGAGGAAGGCTTTAGGTACAACTGAACTCCCCAGGGGAGCCTTTACGCAGCCCCACATGCAACTGGACCCTCCGGGTTCACTCTTTCATCGCAAGACTAACTATAACACTCGGCGCAATGGGAGAAGACTGAAAATTCGGGCCTCAGAAAACGCATTGCGAGTCTCTTTCGCCCATCCAAAAGTGCCCCCAAAGGAAGACTTTGGGTACAACTGAACTCCCCAGGGGAGCCTTTATGCAGCCCCACATGCAACTGGACTCTCCGCGTTCACTCTTTCACAGCAAGACGAAATATAGCCCTCGGCGCAATGGGAAAAGACTGAAAAAGCGGGCCTCAAAAAACGCAATGCGATTCCTCTTGGACCATCCAAAAGTGCCCCCAGAGGAAGGCTTTGGGTACATCGGAACTGCCCAGGGGAGCCTTTATGCAGCCCCACATGCAACTGGACGTTCCGGGTTCGCTGTTTCCGAGCAACACTAAATATAGCCCCAGCCGGAATTGGAGATGACTGAAAATTCGTGCCACAGAAAATGCATTCCGAGCCCCTTTCGCCCATCCAAAAGTGCCCCCAGAGGAAGACTTTGGGTACAAGTGAACTCCCCAGGGGAGCCTTTATGCAGCCCCACATGCAACTGGACCCTCCGTGTTCGCTGTTTACGAGCAACCCTAAACATAACCGTATACAGCATGGCAGAAGACTGAAAACTCGGGCCACAGAAAAAGAGTTTCAAGCCACATTCGCCCATCCAAAAGAGACCCCAAAGGAAGACTTTGGGTACAAGTGAACTCCCCAGGGGAGCCTTTATGCAGCCCCACATGCAACTGGACCCTCCGGCTTCACTCTTTAACCGCAAGCCTAAATATAGCCCTCGGCGCAATGGGAGAAGACTGAAAACTCGGGCCTAAGAAAAGGCATTGCTATTCCCCTAGGACCATCCAAAAGTGCCCCCAAAGGAAGGCTTTGGGTACAACTGAACTGCCCAGGGGAGCCTTTATGCAGCCCCACATGCAACTGGACCCTCCGCGTTCACTCTTTCTACGCAAGCCTAAATATAACCCTAGCCGCAAAGGGTGAAGACTGAAAAAGCGGGCCTCAGAAAACGCATTGCGATTCCCCTTGGACCATCCAAAAGTGCCCCCAGAGGAAGACTTTGGGTACAACTGAACTCCCCAGGAGAGCCTTTATGCAGCCCCACATGCAACTGGACTCTCCGCGTTCACTCTTTCACAGCAAGACGAAATATAGCGCTCGGCGCAATGGGAAAAGACTGAAAAAGCGGGCCTCAAGAAACGCAATGCGATTCCCCTTGGACCATGCGAAAGTGCCCCCAAAGGAAGGCTTTGGGTACATCGAAACTCCCCAGGGGAGCCTTTATGCAGCCCCATATGCAACTGGACGTTCCGGGTTCGCTGTTTCCGAGCAACACTAAATATAGCCCCAGCTGGAATTGGAGATGACTGAAAATTCGTGCCACAGAAAATGCATTCCGAGCCCCTTTCGCCTATTCAAAAGTGCCCCCAGAGGAAGACTTTGGGTACAAGTGAACTCCCCAGGGGAGCCTTTATGCAGCCCCACATGCAACTGGACCCTCCGTATTCGCTCTTTCACAGCAACCCTAAATATAACCCTGGCCCGCATGGCAGACGACTGAAAACTCGGGCTAAAGAAAACGCCTTACAAGACCCTTTCGCCCATCCAGAAGTGCCCCCAAAGGAAGGCTTTGGGTACAACTGAACTCCCCAGGGGAGCCTTTATGCAGCCCCACATGCAACTGTATCCTCCGCGTTCACTCTTTCACCGCAAGCCTAAATATAGCCCTCGGCGCAATGGGAGAAGACTGAAAACTCGGGCCTAAGAAAAGGCATTGCTATTCCCCTAGGACCATCCAAAAGTGCCCCCAAAGGAAGACTTTGGGTACATCTGAACTCCCCAGGGGAGCCTTTATGAAGCCCCACATGCAACTGGACCCTCCGGGTTCGCTCTTTCCGAGCAACACTAAAGATATCCCTAGCCGGCATTGGATATGACTGAAAACTCAGGCCCCAGAAAACGCATTTGGAGCCCCTTTCGCCCATCCAAAAGTGCCCCCAGAGGAAGGCTTTGGGTACAAGTGAACTCCCCAGGGGAGCCTTTATGCAGCCCCACATGCAACTGGACGCTCCGTGTTCGCTGTTTACGAGCAACCCTAAATATAACCCTAGCCAGCATGGCAGAAGACTGAAAAATCGGGCCAAAGAAAAGGTCTTACAAGACCGTCTTGCCCATCCAAAGGTGTCCCCAAAGGAAGTCTTGGGGTACAACTGAACTCCCCAGGGGAGCTGTTACGCAGCCCCACATGCAACTGGACGCTCCGTGTTCGCTGTTTACGAGCATCCCTAAATATAACCCTAGCCATCATGGCAGAAGACTGAAAAATCGGGCCAAAGAAAAGGTCTTACAAGACCGTCTTGCCCTTCCAAAAGTGCCCCCAGAGGAAGTCTTTGGGTACAACTGAACTCCCCAGGGGAGCCTTTACGCAGCCCCACATGCAACTGGACCCTCCGCGTTCACTCTTTCTACGCAAGCCTAAATATAACCCTAGCCGCAAAGGGTGAAGACTGAAAAAGCGGGCCTCAGAAAATGCATTGCGAGTCTCTTTCGCCCATCCAAAAGTGCCCCCAAAGGAAGACTTTGGGTACAACTGAACTCCCCAGGGGAGCCTTTATGCAGCCCCACATGCAACTGGACTCTCCGCATTCACTCTTTCACAGCAAGACGAAATATAGCCCTTGGCGCAATGGGAAAAGACTGAAAAAGCGGGCCTCAAAAAACGCAATGCGATTCCCCTTGGACCATGCGAAAGTGCCCCCAAAGGAAGACTTTGGGTACATCGGAACTCCCCAGGGGAGCCTTTATGCAGCCCCACATGCAACTGGACCCTCCGTGTTCGCTGTTTACGAGCAACCCTAAACATAACCGTATCCAGCATGGCAGAAGACTGAAAACTCGGGCAAAAGAAAACGTCTTACAAGACCCTTTCGCCCATCCAAAAGTGCCCCCAGAGGAAGGCTTTGGGTACATCTGAACTCCCCAGGGGAGCCTTTATGAAGCCCCACATGCAACTGGACCCTCCGAGTTCGCTCTTTCTGAGCAACACTAAAGATAGCCGTAGCCGGCATTGGATATGACTGAAAACTCAGGCCCCAGAAAACGCATTTGGAGCCCCTTTCGCCCATCCAAAAGTGCCCCCAGAGGAAGGCTTTGGGTACAAGTGAACTCCCCAGGGAGCCTTTACGCAGCCCCACATGCAACTGGACGCTCCGTGTTCGCTGTTTACAAGCAACCCTAAATATAACCCTAGCCAGCATGGCAGAAGACTGAAAAATCGGGCCAAAGAAAAGGTCTTACAAGACCGTCTTGCCCATCCAAAAGTGTCCCCAAAGGAAGTCTTTGGGTACAACTGAACTCCCCAGGGGAGCTGTTACGCAGCCCCACATGCAACTGGACCCTCCGCGTTCACTCTTTCTACGCAAACCTAAATATAACCCTAGCCGCAAAGGGTGAATACTGAAAAAGTGGGCCTCAAAAAACGCAATGCGATTCCCCTTGGACCATGCGAAAGTGCCCCCAAAGGAAGACTTTGGGTACAACTGAACTGCCCAGGGGAGCTTTTACGCAGCCCCACATGCAACTGGACCCTCCGTATTCGCTCTTTCACAGCAACCCTAAATATAACGCTGGTCTGCATGGCAGACGACTGAAAAATCAGGCCCCAGAAAACACGGTACAAGCCCCATTCGCGCATCCACAAGTGCCCCCAGAGGAAGACTTTAGGTACAAGTGAACTCCCCAGGGGAGCCTTTATGCAGACCCACATGCAACTGGACCCTCCGGGTTCGCTCTTTCCGAGCAACACTAAAGATAGCCCTAGCTGGCATTGGAGACGACTCAAAACTCGGGCCCCAGAAAACGCATTTGGAGCCCCTTTCGCCCATCCAAAAGTGCCCCCAGAGGAAGGCTGTGGGTACAAGTGAACTCCCCAGGGGAGCCTTTACGCAGCCCCACATGCAACTGGACCCTCCGTGTTCGCTGTTTACGAGCAACCCTAAACATAACCGTATACAGCATGGCAGAAGACTGAAAACTCGGGCCACAGAAAAAGAGTTTCAAGCCACATTCGCCCATCCAAAAGAGACCCCAAAGGAAGACTTTGGGTACAAGTGAACTCCCCAGGGGAGCCTTTATGCAGCCCCACATGCAACTGGACCCTCCGGCTTCACTCTTTAACCGCAAGCCTAAATATAGCCCTCGGCGCAATGGGAGAAGACTGAAAACTCGGGCCTAAGAAAAGGCATTGCTATTCCCCTAGGACCATCCAAAAGTGCCCCCAAAGGAAGGCTTTGGGTACATCTGAACTCCCCAGGGGAGCCTTTATGCAGCCCCACATGCAACTGGACCCTCCGCGTTCACTCTTTCTACGCAAGCCTAAATATAACCCTAGCCGCAAAGGGTGAAGACTGAAAAAGCGGGCCTCAGAAAACGCATTGCGATTCCCCTTGGACCATCCAAAAGTGCCCCCAAAGGAAGACTTTGGGTACAACTGAACTCCCTAGGAGAGCCTTTATGCAGCCCCACATGCAACTGGACTCTCCGCGTTCACTCTTTCACAGCAAGACGAAATATAGCGCTCGGCGCAATGGGAAAAGACTGAAAAAGCGGGCCTCAAGAAACGCAATGCGATTCCCCTTGGACCATGCGAAAGTGCCCCCAAAGGAAGGCTTTGGGTACAACTGAACTGCCCAGGGGAGCCTTTATGCAGCCCCACATGCAACTGGACGTTCCGGGTTCGCTGTTTCCGAGCAACACTAAATATAGCCCCAGCTGGAATTGGAGATGACTGAAAATTCGTGCCACAGAAAATGCATTCCGAGCCCCTTTCGCCTATTCAAAAGTGCCCCCAGAGGAAGACTTTGGGTACAAGTGAACTCCCCAGGGGAGCCTTTATGCAGCCCCACATGCAACTGGACCCTCCGTATTCGCTCTTTCACAGCAACCCTAAATATAACCCTGGCCCGCATGGCAGACGACTGAAAACTCGGGCTAAAGAAAACGCCTTACAAGACCCTTTCGCCCATCCAGAAGTGCCCCCAAAGGAAGGCTTTGGGTACAACTGAACTCCCCAGGGGAGCCTTTATGCAGCCCCACATGCAACTGTATCCTCCGCGTTCACTCTTTCACCGCAAGCCTAAATATAGCCCTCGGCGCAATGGGAGAAGACTGAAAACTCGGGCCTAAGAAAAGGCATTGCTATTCCCCTAGGACCATCCAAAAGTGCCCCCAAAGGAAGACTTTGGGTACATCTGAACTCCCCACGGGAGCCTTTATGAAGCCCCACATGCAACTGGACCCTCCGGGTTCGCTCTTTCCGAGCAACACTAAAGATAGCCCTAGCCGGCATTGGATATGACTGAAAACTCAGGCCCCAGAAAACGCATTTGGAGCCCCTTTCGCCCATCCAAAAGTGCCCCCAGAGGAAGGCTTTGGGTACAAGTGAACTCCCCAGGGAGCCTTTACGCAGCCCCACATGCAACTGGACGCTCCGTGTTCGCTGTTTACAAGCAACCCTAAATATAACCCTAGCCAGCATGGCAGAAGACTGAAAAATCGGGCCAAAGAAAAGGTCTTACAAGACCGTCTTGCCCATCCAAAAGTGTCCCCAAAGGAAGTCTTTGGGTACAACTGAACTGCCCAGGGGAGCTGTTACGCAGCCCCACATGCAACTGGACCCTCCGCGTTCACTCTTTCTACGCAAACCTAAATATAACCCTAGCCGCAAAGGGTGAATACTGAAAAAGTGGGCCTCAGAAAACGCATTGCGAGTCTCTTTCGACCATCCAAAAGTGCCCCCAAAGGAAGACTTTGGGTACAACTGAACTGCCCAGGGGAGCTTTTACGCAGCCCCACATGCAACTGGACCCTCCGGGTTCGCTCTTTCCGAGCAACACTAAAGATAGCCCTAGCTGGCATTGGAGACGACTCAAAACTCGGGCCCCAGAAAACGCATTTGGAGCCCCTTTCGCCCATCCAAAAGTGCCCCCAGAGGAAGGCTTTGGGTACAAGTGAACTCCCCAGGGGAGCCTTTACGCAGCCCCACATGCAACTGGACGCTCCGTGTTCGCTGTTTACGAGCAACCCTAAATATAACCCTAGCCATCATGGCAGAAGACTGAAAAATCGGGCCAAAGAAAAGGTCTTACAAGACCGTCTTGCCCATCCAAAGGTGTCCCCAAAGGAAGTCTTGGGGTACAACTGAACTCCCCAGGGGAGCTGTTACGCAGCCCCACATGCAACTGGACGCTCCGTGTTCGCTGTTTACGAGCATCCCTAAATATAACCCTAGCCATCATGGCAGAAGACTGAAAAATCGGGCCAAAGAAAAGGTCTTACAAGACCGTCTTGCCCTTCCAAAAGTGCCCCCAGAGGAAGTCTTTGGGTACAACTGAACTCCCCAGGGGAGCCTTTACGCAGCCCCACATGCAACTGGACCCTCCGCGTTCACTCTTTCTACGCAAGCCTAAATATAACCCTAGCCGCAAAGGGTGAAGACTGAAAAAGCGGGCCTCAGAAAATGCATTGCGAGTCTCTTTCGCCCATCCAAAAGTGCCCCCAAAGGAAGACTTTGGGTACAACTGAACTCCCCAGGGGAGCCTTTATGCAGCCCCACATGCAACTGGACTCTCCGCATTCACTCTTTCACAGCAAGACGAAATATAGCCCTTGGCGCAATGGGAAAAGACTGAAAAAGCGGGCCTCAAAAAACGCAATGCGATTCCCCTTGGACCATGCGAAAGTGCCCCCAAAGGAAGACTTTGGGTACATCGGAACTCCCCAGGGGAGCCTTTATGCAGCCCCACATGCAACTGGACCCTCCGTGTTCGCTGTTTACGAGCAACCCTAAACATAACCGTATCCAGCATGGCAGAAGACTGAAAACTCGGGCAAAAGAAAACGTCTTACAAGACCCTTTCGCCCATCCAAAAGTGCCCCCAAAGGAAGGCTTTGGGTACATCTGAACTCCCCAGGGGAGCCTTTATGCAGCCCCACATGCAACTGGACCCTCCGTATTTGGTCTTTCACAGCAACCCTAAATATAACGCTGTCCCGCATGGCAGTTGACTGAAAACTCGGGCCCCAGAAAACGCATTCCGAGCCCCTTTCGCCCACCCAAAAGTGCCCCAGAGGAAGGCTTTGGGTACATCTGAACTCCCCAGGGGAGCCTTTATGAAGCCCCACATGCAACTGGACCCTCCGGGTTCGCTCTTTCCGAGCAACACTAAAGATAGCCCTAGCCGGCATTGGATATGACTGAAAACTCAGGCCCCAGAAAACGCATTTGGATCCCCTTTCGCCCATCCAAAAGTGCCCCCAGAGGAAGGCTTTGGGTACAAGTGAACTCCCCAGGGAGCCTTTACGCAGCCCCACATGCAACTGGACGCTCCGTGTTCGCTGTTTACAAGCAACCCTAAATATAACCCTAGCCAGCATGGCAGAAGACTGAAAAATCGGGCCAAAGAAAAGGTCTTACAAGACCGTCTTGCCCATCCAAAAGTGTCCCCAAAGGAAGTCTTTGGGTACAACTGAACTCCCCAGGGGAGCTGTTACGCAGCCCCACATGCAACTGGACCCTCCGCGTTCACTCTTTCTACGCAAACCTAAATATAACCCTAGCCGCAAAGGGTGAATACTGAAAAAGTGGGCCTCAAAAAACGCAATGCGATTCCCCTTGGACCATGCGAAAGTGCCCCCAAAGGAAGACTTTGGGTACAACTGAACTGCCCAGGGGAGCTTTTACGCAGCCCCACATGCAACTGGACCCTCCGTATTCGCTCTTTCACAGCAACCCTAAATATAACGCTGGTCTGCATGGCAGACGACTGAAAAATCAGGCCCCAGAAAACACGGTACAAGCCCCATTCGCGCATCCACAAGTGCCCCCAGAGGAAGACTTTAGGTACAAGTGAACTCCCCAGGGGAGCCTTTATGCAGACCCACATGCAACTGGACCCTCCGGGTTCGCTCTTTCCGAGCAACACTAAAGATAGCCCTAGCTGGCATTGGAGACGACTCAAAACTCGGGCCCCAGAAAACGCATTTGGAGCCCCTTTCGCCCATCCAAAAGTGCCCCCAGAGGAAGGCTGTGGGTACAAGTGAACTCCCCAGGGGAGCCTTTACGCAGCCCCACATGCAACTGGACGCTCCGTGTTCGCTGTTTACGAGCAACCCTAAATATAACCCTAGCCATCATGGCAGAAGACTGAAAAATCGGGCCAAAGAAAAGGTCTTACAAGACCGTCTTGCCCATCCAAAAGTGTCCCCAAAGGAAGTCTTGGGGTACAACTGAACTCCCCAGTGGAGCCTTTACGCAGCCCCACATGCAACTGGACGCTCCGTGTTCGCTGTTTACGAGCATCCCTAAATATAACCCTAGCCATCATGGCAGAAGACTGAAAAATCGGGCCAAAGAAAAGGTCTTACAAGACCGTCTTGCCCTTCCAAAAGTGCCCCCAGAGGAAGTCTTTGGGTACAACTGAACTCCCCAGGGGAGCCTTTACGCAGCCCCACATGCAACTGGACCCTCCGCGTTCACTCTTTCTACGCAAGCCTAAATATAACCCTAGCCGCAAAGGGTGAAGACTGAAAAAGCGGGCCTCAGAAAACGCATTGCGAGTCTCTTTCGCCCATCCAAAAGTGCCCCCAAAGGAAGACTTTGGGTACAACTGAACTCCCCAGGGGAGCCTTTATGCAGCCCCACATGCAACTGGACTCTCCGCGTTCACTCTTTCACAGCAAGACGAAATATAGCCCTCGGCGCAATGGGAAAAGACTGAAAAAGCGGGCCTCAAAAAACGCAATGCGATTCCTCTTGGACCATCCAAAAGTGCCCCCAGAGGAAGGCTTTGGGTACATCGGAACTCCCCAGGGGAGCCTTTATGCAGCCCCACATGCAACTGAACGTTCCGGGTTCGCTGTTTCCGAGCAACACTAAATATAGCCCCAGCCGGAATTGGAGATGACTGAAAATTCGTGCCACAGAAAATGCATTCCGAGCCCCTTTCGCCCATCCAAAAGTGCCCCCAGAGGAAGACTTTGGGTACAAGTGAACTCCCCAGGGGAGCCTTTATGCAGCCCCACATGCAACTGGACCCTCCGCGTTCACTCTTTCACCGCAAGCCTAAATATAGCCCTCGGCGCAATGGGAGAAGACTGAAAACTCGGGCCTAAGAAAAGGCATTGCTATTCCCCTAGGACCATCCAAAAGTGCCCCCAAAGGAAGACTTTGGGTACATCTGAACTCCCCACGGGAGCCTTTATGAAGCCCCACATGCAACTGGACCCTCCGGGTTCGCTCTTTCCGAGCAACACTAAAGATAGCCCTAGCCGGCATTGGATATGACTGAAAACTCAGGCCCCAGAAAACGCATTTGGAGCCCCTTTCGCCCATCCAAAAGTGCCCCCAGAGGAAGGCTTTGGGTACAAGTGAACTCCCCAGGGAGCCTTTACGCAGCCCCACATGCAACTGGACCCTCCTTGTTCGCTGTTTACGAGCAACCCTAAACATAACCGTATCCAGCATGGCAGAAGACTGAAAACTCGGGCAAAAGAAAACGCCTTACAAGACCCTTTCGCCCATCCAAAAGTGCCCCCAAAGGAAGGCTTTGGGTACATCTGAACTCCCCAGGGGAGCCTTTATGCAGCCCCACATGCAACTGGACCCTCCGTATTTGGTCTTTCACAGCAACCCTAAATATAACGCTGTCCCGCATGGCAGTTGACTGAAAACTCGGGCCCCAGAAAACGCATTCCGAGCCCCTTTCGCCCATCCAAAAGTGCCCCCAGAGGAAGGCTTTGGGTACATCTGAACTCCCCAGGGGAGCCTTTACGCAGCCCCACATGCAACTGGACCCTCAGTGTTCGCTGTTTACGAGCATCCCTAAATATAACACTAGCCAGAATGGTAGAAGACTGAAAACTCGGGCTACAGAAAAAGCGTTTGAAGCCCGATTCGCCCATCCAAAAGTGCCCCCAGAGGAAGGCTTTGGGTACTTCTTTTGTATGGTCCAAGGGGAATCGCAATGCATTTTCTGAGGCCTGCTTTTTCAGTCTTCTCCCGTAGCGCCGAGGGCTATATTTAGGCTTGCGGAGAAAGAGTGAACGCGGAGGTTCCAGTTGCATGTGGGGCTGCATAAAGGCTCCCCTTGGGAGTTCAGATGTACCCAAAGCCTTCCTTTGGGGGCACTTCTGGATCTGCGAATGGGGCTTGTAACGCGTTTTCTGGGGCCCGATTTTTCAGTCGTCTGCCATGCGGACCAGGGTTATATTTAGGGTTGCTGTGAAAGAGCGAACCCGGAGGGTCCAGTTGCATGTGGGGCTGCATAAAGGCTCCCCTGGGGAGTTCAGTTGTACCCAACGCCTTCCTCTGGGGGCACTTTTGGATGGGCGAAATGGTCTTTTAAGGTGTTTTCTTTGGCCCGATTTTTTAGTCATCTTCGATGCCAGCTAGGGCTATATTTAGGGTTGCTGTGAAAGAGCGAATAAGGAGGGTCCAGTTGCATGTGGGGCTGCGTAAATTCTCCCTGGGGTGTCCACATTTACTGAAAGCCTTCCTTTGGGGGCACTTCTGGATGGGCGAATAGGGCTTGAAACGCTTTTTCTGTGACCCGAGTTTTCAGTCTTTTGCCATGCTGGCTAGGGTTATATTTAGGGTTGCTCGTAAACAGCGAACACAGAGGGTCCAGTTGCATGTGGGGCTGCCTAAAGGCTCCCTGGGGAGTTCACTTGTACCCAAAGCCTTCCTCTGGGGGCACTTCTGGATGGGCGAATGGGGCTTGTAACGCGTTTTCTGGGGCCCGAGTTTTCAGTCGTCTCCCATGCCGGCTAGGGTTATGTTTAGTGTTGCTCGGAAAGAGCGAACCCGGAGGGTCCAGTTGTATGTGGGGCTGCATAAAGGCTCCCCTGGGGAATTAATTCACTTGTACTCAAAGCCTTCCTTTGGGGGCACTTTTGGATGGGCGAAAGTGTCTTGTAAGGCATTTTCTGGGATCTGAGTTTTCAGTCTTCTGCCATGCTGGCTAGGGATATATTTACGGTTGCTCGGAAACAGGGAATACGGCGGGTCCAGTTGCATGTGGGGCTGCGTAAAGGCTCCCCTGGGGAGTTCATTTGTACTCAAAGCCTTCCTTTGGGGGCACTTTTCGATGGGCGAATGGGGCTTGTAATGAGTTTTCTGGGGCCTAAATATTCAGTCGTCTCACATGCCGGCTAGGGTTATGTTTAGTGTTCCTCGGAAAGAGGAAAACCGGAGGGTCCAGTTGCATGTGGGGCTGCATAAAGGCTCCCCTGGGGACTTCACTTGTACCCAAAGCCTTCCTCTGGGGTGTATTGGGGTCTGGCTTGAATGTTAACTTTCCCAGCAGCAGCCCATACTGTGCCGTACTCTGTACTTGTAGCTGGAACAGCAGTGTTATCACACCAGTGTTGTGTCTGCTGCTGAGCAGCAGTGGCACAGTATTAGGCGTTTCTCTAACCCTCCTAGGGGGTGGGCAAAAGGTGAGGAGAGAAACATCACTAGGGCAGCTGGCCTAAACCAATCAAAGGGATATTCCATACCATGTGATGTCACACTCAACAATAAAAGGTGGAAACAGGAAGAAGAGGGGGGGGGGGGACTCTCGTTTGGAAGACGTCGGTCCTCCTCTCGAACACCGGCTGCGTGCGTTGAGGCCTTCCTTCAAGGACGTGGTCAACCATTGCTCATTTGTGGGAAGTAGAGAGTAATTTCTTTCCTCTGCACTTCCATATAGCCTTCATTTATTTTGTTTGTTTGTTTTCCTCCCTTCTTTTTATTTTCCTTTTTTTCCCCTCCCTTTCCCCTTTCCCTTTTTATTTCCCCTTAGTTAAATTGTTTAGTTCATGGTAGTCTTTATTTAATTATTATAATTATTTCCCTTTAATTAAATTATCCTTATCTCAACCCGTGAGTTGTTCTTTGCTTTACTTCTCCCCCTCCTCATCTAAAGGAGGGGGAGTGAGAGAGCGGTTGTGGGGTTTAGCTGCCCAGTACGGTAAAACCACCACATGGGGGCACTTTTGGATGGGCGAATGGGGCTTGTAACTCGTTTTCTGAGGCCCGCATTTTCAGTCTTCTCCCATTGCGCCGAGGGCTATATTTAGGCTTGCGGTGAAAGAGTGAACGCCGAGGGTCCAGTTGCATGTGGGGCTGCATAAAGGCTCCCCTGGGGAGTTCACTTCTACTCAAAGCCTTCCTTTCGGGGCACTTTTTGATGGGCGAAAGGGGCTCGGAAAGCACTTTCTGGGGCCCTAGTTTTCAGTCGTCTCCCATGCCGGCTAGGGCTATGTTTAGTGTTGCTCGGAAAGAGTGAACCCGGAGGGTCCAGTTGCATGTGGGGCTGCATAAAGGCTCCCCTGGGGAGTTCACTTGTACTCAAAGCCTTCCTCTGGGGGCACTTTTGGCTGTTCCAAGGGGAATTGCATTGCCTTATCTGAGCCCTGCTTTTTCAGTCTTCTTCCATTGCGCCGAGGGATATTTTTAGGCTTGCAGTGAAAGAGCGAAAAAGGAGGGTCCGGTTGCATGTAGGGCTGCATAAAGGCTCCCCTGGGGAGTTCACTTGTACCCAAATCCTTCCTCTGGGGGCACTTTTGGATGGGCGAAAGGGGCTCAGAAAGCGTTTTCTGGGGCCCGAGTTTTCAGTCATCTCCCATGCTGGCTAGGGCTATCTTTACTGTTGCTCGGAAACAGCGAACCCGGAGGGTCCAGTTGTATGTGGGGCTGCATAAAGGCTCCCTTGGGGAGTTCACTTGTACTCAAAGCCTTCCTTTGGGGGCACTTTTGCATGGGTGAAAGGGTCTTGTAAGGCATTTTCTGGGGTCTGAGTTTTCAGTCTTCCTCCATGCTGGCTAGGGATATATTTACTGTTGCTCGGAAACAGGGAATACGGAGGGTCCAGTTGCATGTGGGGCTGCGTAAAGGCTCCCCTGGGGAGTTCACTTGTACTCAAAGCCTTCCTTTGGGGGCACTTTTCGATGGTCGAATGGGGCTTGTAATGAGTTTTCTGGGGCCTGAATATTCAGTCGTCTCCCATGCCGGCTAGGGCTATGTTTAGTTTTGCTCGGAAAGAGCAAAACCGGAGGGTCCAGTTGCATGTGGGGCTGCATAAAGGCTCCCCTGGGGACTTCACTTGTACCCAAACCTTCCTTTGGGGGCACTTTTGGATTGTCCAAGGGGAATCGCAACGCGTTTTCTGAGGCCCGCTTTTTTAGTCTTCTCCCATTGCGCCGAGGGATATATTTAGGCTTGTGGTGAAAGAGTGAACGCGGAGGGTCCAGTTGCATGTGGGGCTGCATAAAGGCTCCCCTGGGGAGTTCAGTTGTACCCAAAGCCTTCCTTTGGGGGCACTTTTGGATGGGCGAATGGGGCTTGTAACGCGTTTTCTGGGACCCGAGTTTTCAGTCGTCTGCCATGCCGGCCAGGGTTATATTTAGGGTTGCTGTGAAAGAGCGAATACGGAGAGTCCGGTTGCATGTGGCGCTGCATAAAGGCTCCCCTGGCGAGTTCAGTTGTACCCAAAGCCTTCCTTTCGGGACACTTCTGGATGGACGAATGGGGCTTGAAACGCTTTTTCTGTGGCCCGAGTTTTCAGTCTTCTGCCATGCTGGCTAGGGTTATATTTAGGGTTGCTTGTAAACAGCGAACAGGGAGGGTCCAGTTGCATGTGGTGCTGCATAAAGTCTCCCCTGGGGAGTTCACTTGTACTCAAAGCCTTCCTCTGGGGGTACTTTTGGATGGGCGAAAGGGGCTCTGAATGCGTTTTCTGCGGCCCAAGTTTTCAGTTCTCTCCAATGCCGGCTAGTGCTATATTTAGTGTTGCTCGGAAACAGCGAACTCGGAGGGTTCAGTTGCCTGTGGGGCTGCGTAAAGGCTCCCCTGGGGAGTTCACTTGTACTCAAAGCCTTCCTCTGGGGGTACTTTTGGATGGGCCAAAGGGGCTCAGAAAGCGTTTTCTGGGGCCCGAGTTTTCAATCTTCTCCCATTGCGCCGAGGGTTATATTTAGGCTTGCGGTGAAAGAGTGAACCCGGAGGGTCCAGTTGCATGTGGGGCTGCATAAAGGCTCCCTTGGGGAGTTCACACACACAAATCACACAAAATTTCTAGGTTGGAAGAGACCTCAAGTTCATCGAGTCCAACCTCTAACCTAACACTAACAGTCCCCACTAAACCATATCCCTAAGCTCTACATCTAAACGTCTTTTGAAGGCTTCCAGGGATGGTGACTCCACCACCTCCCTGGGCAGCCCTTTCCAGTGCCTAACAACCCTTTCAGTAAAGAAATTCTTCCTAACATCTAACCTAAAACTCCCCTGGCGTAACTTTAGCCCATTCCCCCTCGTCCTGTCACCAGGCACATGGGAGAACAGGCCATCCCCCACCTCGCTACAGCCTCCTTTAATGTACTTATACAGAGCAATAAGGTCACCCCTGAGCCTCCTCTTCTCTAGGCTGAACAAGCCCAGCTCCTTCAGCCGCTCCTCATAGGACTTGCTCTCCAGGCCCCTCACCAGCTTCGTCGCCCTTCTTTGGACCCGCTCAAGCACCTCGATGTCCTTCTTGTAGCGAGGGGCCCAAAACTGAACACAGTACTCAAGGTGCGGCCTCACCAGAGCCGAGTACAGGGGGACGATCACCTCCCTAGCCCTGCTGGTCACAGTGTTTCTGATACAAGCCAGGATGCCGTTGGCCTTCTTGGCCACCTGAGCACACTGCTGGCTCATATTCAGCCGACTGTCCACCAATACTCCCAGGTCCTTCTCTGCCTGGCAGCTCTCCAACCATTCCTCTCCCAGCCTGTAGTTCTGCTTGGGGTTATTGCGCCCCAGGTGCAGGACCCGGCACCTGGCCTTGTTGAATTTCATACAGTTGACCTCCGCCCATTGGTGCAGCCTATCCAGATCCTCCTGCAGAGCCTTCCTACCCTCGAGCAGATCGACACACGCACCTAGCTTGGTGTCATCTGCAAACTTACTGAGGGTGCACTCAGTGCCGTCATCCAGATCATTGATGAAGATGTTAAAGAGGACCGGCCCCAGCACCGAGCCCTGGGGGACGCCACTAGTGACTGGCCTCCAACTGGACTTGGCTCCATTTACCACAACTCTTTGGGCCCGGCTATCCAGCCAGTTTCTAACCCAACGAAGCGTGCGCCAGTCCAAGCCAAGAGCAGCCAGTTTCTTGAGGAGAATGCTGTGGGAGACGGTGTCAAAAGCCTTGCTGAAGTCAAGGTAGACCACATCCACAGCCTTTCCCTCATCCACCCAGCGCGTCACTTTGTCGTAGAAGGAGATCAGGTTCGTCAAGCAGGACCTGCCTTCCATAAACCCATGCTGGCTGGGCCTGATCGCCTGCTTGCCCTTCAAGTGCCGCATGATGACTCCCAAGAGGATCTGCTCCATGAGCTTCCCTGGTACTGAGGTCAAACTGACAGGCCTGTAGTTCCCCGGGTCTGCCCTCCGGCCTTTCTTGTAGATGGGCGTCACATTTGCTAGTCGCCAGTCAGCTGGGACCTCCCCCGATAGCCAGGACTGCTGATAAATGATGGATAGGGGCTTGGCCAGCTCCTCTGCCAGTTCTCTCAGTACCCTTGGGTGGATCCCATCCGGCCCCATCGATTTGTGGACATCCAAGTGCCGCAGCAGGTCACCAACCAGTTCTTCGTGGATGGTGAGGGCCACATCCTGCTCCCCGTCCCCTTCCACCAGTTCTGGGTACTGGGTATCCAGAGAGCAACCGGTTTTGCCGCTAAAGACTGAGGCAAAGAAGGCATTAAGCACCTCCGCCTTTTCCTCATCTCTTGTAACTAAGTTTCCCCCTGCATCCAGTAAAGGATGGAGATTCTCCCTAGTCCTCCTTTTTGTGTTGATGTATTTATAAAAGCGTTTTTTGTTATCTTTAACAGCAGTAGCCAGATTGAGCTCCAGATGAGCTTTGGCCTTCCTAATCTTGTCCCTGCACTGCCTCGCTACATCCTTATAGTCCTCCTTAGTGGCCTGCCCAATTTTCCAAAGATTATAAACCCTCTTTTTTCTCCTAAGCTCAAGCCACAATTCTCTGTTGAGCCAGGCTGGTCTTCTTCCCCGCTGGCTCATCTTTGGGCGTATGGGAATAGACCGCTCCTGCGCCATTAGGATTTGCCTCTTAAAGAGCGCCCAGCCTTTCTGGATCCCTCTGCCCTTCAGAACCGCCTCCCATGGGACTCCACCAACTAGTGTCCTGAGCAGCCCAAAGTCAGCCCTCCGAAAGTCCAATACAGTGGTTTTACTGGTTCCCTTCCTGGCCCCGCCAAGAATAGTGAACTCCACCATTTCGTGGTCACTCTGCCCAAGACTGTTCCTGACAATCACATCCTCCACCAGTCCTTCTCTGTTTGTGAAGAGAAGGTCTAGCAGGGCACCACCCCTGGTAGGTTCACTAATCAGTTGCGTCAGGAAGCTATCTTCCACTTTCTCCAGAAACCTCCTAGACTGCTTCCTCTGGGCTGTGTTGTGCTTCCAGGATATGTCAGGGAAGTTGAAGTCCCCCACGAGTACAAGCGCCGACGATTTCGCAACTTCTGTCAGCTGCCTGTAGAACTCCTCATCCGTCTCCTCATCCTGGTTCGGCGGTCTATAGCAGACCCCGACCAGGACACTAGCCTTGCTGTCCCTGCCGATCCTAACCCAAAGGGGCTCGATCTTGTCATTCCTAGCCTCGAGTTCTACAACATCGAAAGACTCTCTAATATAGAGAGCCACACCGCCACCCCTTCTGTGCTGCCTGTCCCTTCTGAAGAGCCTATAGCCAGGCATCGCAGCACTCCAGTCATGAGACTGGTCCCACCACGTTTCCGTGATGGCAACCAAGTCGTAGCCTGCCCGCTGCACGATGGCTTCCAGCTCCTCCTGTTTGTTACCCATGCTGCGTGCATTGGTGTAGATGCACTTCAGCTGGGCCTTTACCTTATCCTCCAGCCTTGCCATTGCTCCCCCTGGCACAGCCCCAACAGTCCTTGCTTCAGCCCCATCCCCCTTCTTACCTAGTTTAAAGCCCTATCAATGAGCCCCGCCAGCTCCTGGCCCAGGATCCTTTTTCCCTTAAAGGATAGGGACCCGTCTACGGCCATCAGACCAGATGCTGAGTAAACTGCCCTATGGTCGAAAAACCCAAGATTTCTGCGTAGGCACCAGCCCCGGAGCCACGTGTTTAACAGGTGGGCTTTCCTTGTCCTCTCCGTACCCCTCCCTGTCAACGTAAGGATGGACGAAAATACTACCTGCACTCCTGCTCCGTCCACTAACCGTCCCAGCCCCCTAAAGTCTCTTTTGATAGCCTTCAGGCTTCTGTCATCAATGTCATCACTGCCCGCCTGGACTATCAGGAGAGGATAATAATCAGAGGGGCGTACCAGGTTGGGGAGCTTCCTGGCAACATCCCTGACCCTGGCCCCAGGGAGGCAGCAGACTTCCCTACGGGTAGGGTCAGGCCGACAAATAGGGCCCTCTGTCCCCCTAAGGATAGAGTCTCCCACGACAATCACCCTTCTTTCTTTCTTGGTGGAGGCAGTCCTGATGCGTGGAGTCGACCTCCTCGCCCTAGGCATCCTCCTGGGAACACTTTCTATCTCTTCCTCAGTTGCTGGTCTCTCAATCTCCAGGGCCTCAAACCTGTTTTGTAAGGGCACCTGGGAAGGTGGGGCCGGAAGGGGAGGGCATCGCCTGCCATGTCGCGCAGGGACCTGTCTCCACTCCTCCTCAACTCCCAGATCCCCTCCCTCTGTCCGACGGCGACAGGGCAGGGGGTCCACCCCCGTTTGGGGTGTCTCACCCCGGTACCTCTCCTTGAGGCCCTGCAGGGAGTTGCTCCAGAAGTCTATCTCCCGCTCACACTCCCTGATGGCCCTCAGCCTCTCTACCTCCTCCTTGAGCTCCGCCACCATGCGGATCAGGTCATCCACTTGCTCACATCTCACGCACGCAGAGTCTCTGCCTCCCGCCGACGGCAGCAGCAGGCTCTGACACTCCCTGCATCCGGTGACCTGAACCGCTGCAACGCTGTTCACTTGTACTCAAAGCCTTCCTTTGGGGGCACTTTTGGATGGGCGAAAGGGTCTTGTAAGGCTTTTTCTGGGGTCTGAGTTTTCAGTCTTCTGCCATGCTGGCTAGGGTTATATTTAGGGTTGCTCGTAAACAGCGAACACGGAGCATCCAGTTGCATGTGGGGCTGCGTAAAGGCTCCCCTGGGGAGTTCACTTGTACCCACAGCCTTCCTTTGGGGGCACTTTTCGATGGGCGAATGGGGCTTGTAATGAGTTTTCTGGGACCTGAATTTTCAGTCGTCTCCCATGCCGGCTAGGGTTATGTTTAGTGTTGCTCGGAAAGAGCAAAACCGGAGGGTCCAGTTGCATGTGGGGCTGCATAAAGGCTCCCTTGGAGACTTCACTTGTACCCAAAGCCTTCCTTTGGGGGCACATTTGGATGAGCGAATGGGGCTTGTAACGCGTTTTCTGGGGCCCGAGTTTTAAGTCGTCTGCCATGTGGCCTAGGGTTATATTTAGGGTTGCTGTGAAAGAGCGAAAACGGAGGGTCCAGTTGCATGTGGGGCTGCATAAAGGCTCCCCTGGGGAGTTCAGTTGTACCCAAAGCCTTCCTCTGGGGGCACTTTTGGATGTGTGAAATGGTCTTGGAAGGCGTTTTCTTTGGCCCGATTTTTCAGTAATCTCCGATGCCTGCTAGGGCTATATTTAGGCTTGCTGTGAAAGAGCAAACCCGGAGGGTCCAGTTGCATGTGGGGCTGCGTAAAGGCTCCCCTGGGGAGTTCAGTTGTACCCAAAGCCTTCCTCTGGGGGCACTTTTGGATGGGCGAAAGGGGCTCCAAATGCGTTTTCTGGGGCCCGAGTTTTCAGATCTCTCCAATGCCGGCTAGTGCTATATTTAGAGTTGTTCAGAAACAGCTAACCAGGAGGGTCCACTGTCATGTGGGACTGCATAAAGGCTCCCTTAGGGAGTTCACTTGTAACTAAACCTTCCTTTGGGGGCACTTTTGGATGGTCCAAGGGGAATCGCAATGCGTATTCTGAGGCCCGCTTTTTCAGTCTTCTCCCATTGCGCCGAGGGCTATATTTAGGCTTGCAGTGAAAGAGCGAAGACGGAGGTTCCAGTTGCATGTGGGGCTGCATAAAGGCTCCCCTGGGGAGTTCAGATGTACCCAAAGCCTTCCTTTGGGGGCACTTCTGGATGGGCGAAAGGGGATCGGAATGCGTTTTCTGAGGCCCGCTTTTTCAATCATCTCCCATAACGCCGAGGGCTATATTTAGGCTTGCGGTGAAAGAGTGAACCCGGATGGTCCAGTTGCATGTGGGGCTGCATAAAGGCTCCCCTGGGGAGTTCACTTGTACTCAAAGCCTTTCTTTGGGGGCACTTCTGGATGGGCGAATTGGGCTTGTAACACTTTTTTCGGGGGCCCAATTTTTCAGTGGTCTTCCATGCGGGCCAGGGTTATATTTAGGGTTGCTGTGAAAGAGTGAACACGGAGGATCCAGTTGCATGTGGGGCTGCGTAATGGCTCCCCTGGGGTGTTCAGTTGTACCCAAAGCCTTCCTTTGGGGGCACTTCTGGATGGGCGAATAGGGCTTGAAACGCTTTTTCTGTGGCCCGAGTTTTTAGTATTCTGCAAAGCTGGCTAGTGTTATATTTAGGGTTGCTCGTAAACAGTGAACCCGGAGGGTCCAGTTGCATGTGGGGCTGCGTAAAGGCTCCCCTGGGGAGTTCAGTTGTACCCAAAGCCTTCCTCTGGGGGCACTTTTGGATGGGCGAATGGGGCTCAGAACGCGTTTTCTGGGGCCCGATTTTTCAGTCCTCTGCCTTTGCGGCTAGGGATATATATAGGCTTGCGTAGAAAGAGTGAACACGGAGGATCCAGTTGCATGTGGGGCTGCGTAATGTCTCCCCTGGGGTGTTCAGTTGTACCCAAAGCCTTCCTTTGGGGGCACTTTTCGATGGGCGAAGGGGGCTTGGAATGAGATTTCTTGGTCCCGAGTTTTCAGTCGTCTCTCATGCCGGCTAGGGTTATGTTTAGTGTTGCTCGGAAAGAGCGAACCCGGAGGGTCCAGTTGCATGTGGGGCTGCATAAAGGCTCCCCTGGGGAGTTCCGATGTACCCAAAGCCTTCCTTTGGGGGCACTTTTGGATGGTACAAGGAGAATCGCAATGCGTTTTTTGAGGCTTGCTTTTTCAGTCTCCTCCCATAGCGCCGAGGGATATATTTAGTCTTGCGGTGAAAGAGTGAACCTGGAGGGTCCAGTTGCATGTGGGGCTGCATAAAGGCTCCCCTGGGGAGTTCAATTGTAACTAAACCTTCATTTGGGGGCACTTTTGGATGGTCCAAGGGGAATCGCAATACGTTTTCTGAGGCCCGAGTTTTCAGTCTTCTCCCATTGCGCCGAGGTCTATATTTAGGCCTGTGGTGAAAGAGCGAAAAAGGAGGGGTCAGTTGCATGTGGGGCTGCATAAAGGCTCCCCTGGGGAGTTCAGTTTTACCCAAAGCCTTCCTTTGGAAGCACTTCTGGATGGGCGAATAGGGCTTGGAATGAATTTTCTGTGGCGCGAATTTTCAGTCGTCTCCCATGCCGGCTAGGGCTATGTTTAGTGTTGCTCGGAAAGAGCGAACCCGGAGGGTCCAGTTGCATGTGGGGCTGCATAAAGGCTCCCCTGGGGAGTTCACTTGTACCCAAAGCCTTCCTCTGGGGGCACTTTTGGATGGGCGAAAGGGGCTCGGAATGCGTTTTCTGGGGCCCGAGTTTTCAGTCGTCTGCCATGCTGGCTACTGTTATATTTAGGGTTGCTCGGAAACAGCGAACACGGAGGGTCTAGTTGCATGTGTGGCTGCATAAAGGCTCCCCTGGGGAGTTCAGTTGTACCCAAAGCCTTCCTTTGGGGGAACTTTTGGATGGTCCAAGAGGAATCGCAATGCGTTTTCTGAGGCCTGCTTTTTCAGTCTGCTCCCATTGCGTTGAGGGTTATATTTAGGCTTGCGGTGAAAGAGTGAACCAGGAGAGTCCAGTTGCATGTGGGGCTGCATAAAGGATCTCCTGGGGAGTTCAGTTGTACCCAAAGCCTTACTTTGGGGGCACTTCTGGATGGGCGAATGGGGCTTGTAACGCATTTTCTGGGGCCCAATATTTCAGTCGTCTGTTATGCGGGCCAGGGATATATTTAGTGTTGCTCGTAAACAGCGAACCCAGAGGGTCCAGTTGCATGTGGGGCTGCATAAAGGCTCCCCTGGGGAGTTCGCTTGTACCCAAAGCCTTACTTTGGGGGCACTTTTGGATGGGCGAAAGGGGCTCGGAAGGCGTTTTATGGGGCCCGATTTTTCAGTCGTCTCACATGCCGGCTAGGGTTATACGTAGTGTTGCTCGGAAAGAGCGAACCCGGAGGGTCCAGTTGCATGTGGGGCTGCATAAAGGCTCCCCTGGGGAGTTCAGTTGTACCCAAAGCCTTCCTTTGGAGGCACTTCTGGATGCGCGAATGGGGCTTGTAACGCGTTTTCTGGGGCCGAATTTTACTGTCGTCTGCCATGCGGGCCAGGGGTATATTTAGGGTTGCTGTGAAAGAGCGAATACGAAGGGTCATGTTGCATGTGGGGCTGCATAAAGGCTCCCCTGGGGAGTTCAGTTGTACCCAAAGCCTTCCTTTGGGGGCACTTCTGGATGGGTGAATTGGGCTTGAAACGGTTTTTCTGTGGCCCGAGTTTTCAGTCTTCTGCCATGCTGGTTAGTGTTATATTTAGGGTTTCTTGTAAACAGCAAACACGGAGGTTGCAGTTGCATGTGGGGCTGAGTAAAGGCTCCCCTGGGGAGTTCACTTGTACCCAAAGCCTTCCTCTGTGGGCACGTCTGGATGGTCCAAGGGGAAGCTCATTGTGTTTTCTGAGGCCAGCTTTTTCAGGCTTCTCCCAAAGCGCCCAGGGCTATATTTAGGATTGCGGTGAAAGAGGGTACGCGGAGGGTCCAGTTGCATGTGGGGCTGCGTAAAGGCTCTCCTGGGGAGTTCACTTGTACCCAAAGCCTTCCTTTGTCGGAACTTCTGGATGGGCGAAAGGGGCTTGGAATGAGCTTTCGTGGGCCCGAGTTTTCAGTCGTCTCCCATGCCGGCTAGGGCTATGTATAGTGTTGCTCGGAAAGAGCGAACCCGGAGGGTCCAGTTGCATGTGGGGCTGCATAAAGGCTCCCCTGGGGAGTTCAGTTGCACCCAAAGCCTTCCTCTGGGGGCACTTTTGAATGGGCGAAAGGGGCTCGGAATGCGTTTTCTGGGGCCCGAGTTTTCAGATCTCTCCAATGCTGGCTAGTGCTATATTTAGAGTTGCTCGGAAACAGCGAACACGGAGGGTCCAGTTGCATGTTGGGCTGCGTAAAGGCTCCCCTGGGGAGTTCAGTTGTACCCAAAGCCTTCCTTTGGTGGCACTTCTGGATTCGCTAATGGGGCTTGTAACGCGTTTTCGGGGGCCGAATTTTTCAGTCGTCTGCCATGCGGGCCAGGGTTATATTTAGGGTTGCTGTGAAAGAGCGAATACGGAGGGTCCAGTTGCATGTGGGGCTGCGTTAAGGCCCCCCATGGGAGTTCACTTGTACTCAAAGCCGTCCTTTGGGGGCACATTTGGATGGTCCAAGGGGAATCGCAATGCGTATTCTGAGGCCCGCTTTTTCAGTCTTTACCTATTGCGCCAAGGGCTATATTTAGGCTTGCGATGAAAGAGCGAAGACGGAGGTTCCAGTTGCATGTAGGGCTGCATAAAGGCTCCCCTGGGGAGTTCACTTGTACCCAAAGCCTTCTTTTGGGGGCACTTTTGGATGTTACAAGGGGAATCGGAATGCGTTTTCTGAGGCCAGCTTTTTCATTCTTCTCCCAATGCGCTGAGGGCTATATTTAGGCTTGTGATGAAAGAGCGGATACGGAGGGTCCAGTTGCATGTGGGGCTGCATAAATGCTCTCCTGGGGAATTCAGTTGTACCCATAGCCTTCCTTTGGGGGCACTTTTGGCTGGGCGACAGGGGCTCGGAATGCGTTTTCTGGGGCCCGAATTTTCAGTCGTCTGTAATGCGGGCTAGTGCTATATTTAGTGTTGCTCGGAAACAGCGAACCCGGAGGGTCCAGTTGCATGTGCGGCTGCATAAAGGCTCCCCTGGGGAGTTAACTTGTAACTAAACCTTCCTTTGGGGGCACCTTTGGATGGTCCAAGGGAATCGCAATGCGTAGTCTGAGGCCCGCTTTTTCAATCTTCTCCCACTGCGCCGAGGGTTATATTTAAGCTTGCGTTGAAAGAGCGAAAAAGGAGGGTCCAGTAGCATGTGGGGCTGCGTAAAGGCTCCCCTGGGGAGTTCAGTTGTACCCAAAGCCTTCGTTTGGGGACACTTCTGGATGGGCTAATGGGGCTTGAAACGCTTTTTCTGTGGCCCGAGTTTTCAGTCTTCTGCCATGCTGGCTAGGGTTATATTTAGAGTTACTCCTAAACAGAGAACACGGAGGGTCCAGTTCCATGTGGGGCTGCGTAAAGGCTCCCCTGGGGAGTTCACTTGTACCCAAAGCCTTCCTCTGGGGGCACTTTTGGATGGTCGAAAGGGGCTCGGAAAGCGTTTTCTGAGGCCCGAGTTTTCAGTCGTCTCTCATGCCGGCTACGGCTATGTAGAGTGTTTCTCGGATAGAGCGAACCCGGAGGGTCCAGTTGCATGTGGGGCTGCATAAAGGCTCCCCTGGGGAGTTCAGTTGTACCCAAGGTCTTCCTTTGGGGGCACTTTTGGATGGGCGAATGGGGCTTGTAACGTGTTTTCGGTGGCCCGATTTTTCAGTCGTCTGCCATGCGGGCCAGGGTTATATTTAGGGTTGCTGTGAAAGAGCGAATACGGAGGGTCCAGTTGCATGTGGGGCTGCATAAAGGCTCCCCTGGGGACTTCACTTGTACGCAAAGCCTTCCTTTGGGGGCATTTTTTGATGGTCCAAGGGGAATCGCATTGCGTATTATGAGGCTCGTTTTTCAGTCTTCTCCTATTGCGCCGAGGGATATATTTAGGCTTGCGGTGAAAGAGTGAACCCAGAGGCTCCAGTTGCATGTGAGGCTGCATTAAGGCTCCCCTGGGGAGTTCACTTGTACCCATAGCCTTCCTTTAGGGGCACTTCTGGATGGGCGAATGAGGCTTGAAACGCTTTTTCTGTGGCCCGAGTTTTCAGTCTTCTGCCATGCTGGCTAGGGTTATGTTTATGGTTGCTCGTAATCAGCGAACACGGAGGGTCCAGTTGCATGTGGGGCTGCGTAAAGGCTCCCCTGGGGAGTTCACTTGTACCAAAAGCCTTCCTCTGGGGGCATTTTTTGATGGTCCAAGGGGAATCGCATTGCGTATTATGAGGCTCGTTTTTCAGTCTTCTCCTATTGCGCCGAGGGATATATTTAGGCTTGCGGTGAAAGAGTGAACCCAGAGGCTCCAGTTGCATGTGAGGCTGCATTAAGGCTCCCCTGGGGAGTTCACTTGTACCCATAGCCTTCCTTTAGGGGCACTTCTGGATGGGCGAATGAGGCTTGAAACGCTTTTTCTGTGGCCCGAGTTTTCAGTCTTCTGCCATGCTGGCTAGGGTTATGTTTATGGTTGCTCGTAATCAGCGAACACGGAGGGTCCAGTTGCATGTGGGGCTGCGTAAAGGCTCCCCTGGGGAGTTCACTTGTACCAAAAGCCTTCCTCTGGAGGCACTTCTGGTTGGGCGAATGGGGCTCGGAAAGCGTTTTTTCGGGCCCTAGTTTTCAGTCTTCTCCCATGCCTGCTAGGGCTATGTTTAGTGTTGCTCGGAAATAGCGAACCCGGAGGGTCCAATTCCATGTGGGGCTGCGTAATGGCTCCCCTCTGGAGTTGACTTGTACCCAAAGCCTTCCTTTGGGGACACTTTTGGATGGGCGAAAGGGTCTTGTAAGGCGTTTTCTTTGGCCCGATTTTTCAGTCATCTCCGATGCCGGCTAGGGCTATATTTAGGGTTGCTGTGAAAGAGCGAATAAGGAGGGTCCAGTTGCATGTGGGGTGCATAAAGTCTCCCCTGAGGTGTTCACTTGTACTCAAGGCCTTCCTCTGGGGGCACTTCTGGTTGGGCGAAAGGGGCTCGGAAAGCGTTTTCTTGGGCCCGAGTTTTCAGTCGTCTCCCATGCCGGCTAGGGCTATGTTTAGTGTTGCTCGGAAAGAGCGAACCCGGAGGGTCCAGTTCCATGTGGGGCTGCGTAATGGCTCCCCTCTGGAGTTGACTTGTACCCAAAGCCTTTTTTTGGGGGCACTTTTGGATGGTCCAAGGGTATCGCAATGCGTTTTCTGAGGCCCGCTTTTTCAGTCTTCTCCCATTGCTCCGAGGGCTATATTTAGGCTTGCGGTGAAAGAGTGAACGCAGAGGGTCCAGTTGCATGTGGGGCTGTATAAAGGCTCCCCTGGGGAGTTCAGTTGTACCCAAAGCCTTCCTTTGGGGGCAGTTTTGTGTGAGGAATTTTTTAACAATTCCAATTCGTGTCCATAAATTTGTGTCCATAAAGAATAATTCTGTTTGAATCCTGTCTGCCTCTGGGCCCTGCACTGGCAATTTAATTCTTGAACCACAGATGCAGTGTGCCCCAGTCTCCCACTCATTCCAGTCAATTTATCACGTCTTCAGAAAACACTCCTTAAATTTATGAACCTGTTTGCTTTTGTTATTCCTGACTTCTAGTTCTAACAGTTACAGGGTTTTTTTTCTGTCTTCTTCGAGATTGATTTAACACTGCTATAGATGTTATGTAGATGACTGTAAATAGCTGGGAAAGAATGTTTTAATTGCTCGTGGTCGTCAACCTGTTTGGGAGTTTCAGAACAACTGATAATAACTGGTGACTGCTGGTGACTGTTATGAGATACTATGTGGATCCTTGGTATCTGGCCAGGGGGGGCCAAGAGATTAAGAGGAAGAAAAAAGAAGCTGAAGGACGGTTGGGAGACAAGACCTGTGGAGAGTGTACAGAGAGTGTTCCATAAACTTGGAATAGTGCCGAGTAAGTACAAAGGGTGAGAGGAAGACTACGAGCCTTCAGCATGAAAGACCCCAAGAGACCCCCAGAGGAGACTGATGCGCATGCTCCAGTAGGAGGAACTGGACCCCGGAAGCTAATTATAATAATCTATTATTTTTAGAAATAGTAATGAATATGTATTAGTCTAGGTGCATAAAAATCAGCTGCTTGATGTAACTGGTGTGCGTCCTGGTGGAGCAGAGACTCCCGGTGCACCCAGCGCTGTTTGCTTACCTCTATTCCTTTATATTCTTTTAATAAATCCTATTTTTTTATTTTATCCTAATTTGAATCCTGAGCCATTTATAACATTTGGATGGGCGAATGGGGCTTGTAACGCGTTTTCTGTGGCCCGATTTTTCAGTCGTCTGCAATGCGGGCCAGGGTTATATTTAGGGTTGCTGTGAAAGAGCGAATAAGGAGGGTCCAGTTGCATGTGGGGCTACATAAAGGCTCCCCTGGGGAGTTCACTCGTACTCAAAGCCTTCCTCTGGGGGCACTTTTGGATGGGCGAAAGGGGCTCGGAATGCGTTTTCTGGGGCCCGACTTTTCAGTCGACTCCCATGCCGGCTAGGGATATATTTAGTGTTGCTTGGAAACAGCGAACGCAGAGGGTCCAGTTGCATGTGGGGCTGCGTAAATGCTCTCCTGGGGAGTTCAGTTCTACCCAAAGCCTTCCTTTGGGGGCACTTCTGGATGGGCGAATGGGGCTTGGAATGAGTTTACTGGGGCCCGAGTTTTCAGTCGTCTCCCATGCCGGCTAGGGCTATGTTTAGTGTTGCTCGGAAAGAGCGAACCCGGAGGTTCCAATTGCATGTGGGGCTGCATAAAGGCTCCCCTGGGGACTTCACTTGTACCCAAAGCCTTCCTTTGGGGGCACTTCTGGATGGACCAAGGGGAATCGCAATGCGTATTCTGAGGCCCGTTTTTCAGTATTCTCCCATTGCGCCAAGGGATGTAAATAGGCTTGCGCTGAAAGAGTGAACGTGGAGGGTCCAGTTGCATGTGGGGCTGCATAAAGGCTCCCCTGGGGAGTTCAGATGTACCCAAAGCCTTCCTTTGGGAGCACTTTTGAATGGGCAAAAGGGGCTCGGAATGCGTTTTCTGGGGCCCGAGTTTTCAGTTGTCTCCAATGCCAGCTAGGGCTATATTTAGTGTTGCTCGGAAACAGCGAACCCGGAGGGTCCAGTTGCATGTGGGGCTGTGTAAAGGCTCCCCTAGGGAGTTCACTTGTACCCAAAGACTTCTTTGGGGGCACTTCTGGGTGGGTGAAAGGGCTTGAAACACTTTTTCTGGGGCCCGAGTTTTCAGTCGTCTCCCATGCCAGCTAGGTCTATGTTTAGTGTTGCTCGGAAAGAGCAAACCCGGAGGGTCCAGTTGCATGTGGGGCTGCATAAAGGCTCTCCTGAGGAATTAATACACTTGTACTCAAAGCCTTCCTTTGGGGGCACTTTTGGATGCGCGAAAGGGGCTCGGAATGCGTTTTCTCGGGCCCGAGTTTTCAGATCTCTCCAATGTCGGCTAGTGCTATATTTAGTGTTGCTCGGAAACAGTGAACCCGGAGGGTCCAGTTGCATGTGGGGCTTCATAAAGGCAGTCCTGGGGAGTTCACTTGTACGCAAAGCCGTCCTTTAGGGGCACCTCTGGATGGGCGAATGGGGCTTATAACGCGTTTTCGGTGGCCCGATTTTTCAGTCGTCTGCCATGCGGGCCAGGGTTATATTTAGGGTTGATGTGAAAGAGCGAATATGGAGGGTCCAGTTGCATGTGGGGCTGCATAAAGGCTCCCCTGGGGAGTTCAGTTGTACCCAAAGCCTTCCTTTAGAGGCACTTCTGGATGGGCGAAGGGGACTTGAAACGGTTTTTCTGTGGCCCGAGTTTTCAGTCTTCTGCCATGCTGGTTAGTGTTATATTTAGGGTTTCTTGTAAACAGCAAACACGGAGGTTGCAGTTGCATGTGGGGCTGCGTAAAGGCTCCCCTGGGGAGTTCACTTGTACCCAAAGCCTTCCTCTGGGGGCACTTTTGTACGGGCGAAAGGGGCTCGGAAAGCGTTTTCTGGGGCCCGAGTTTTCAGTCGTCTGCCATGGTGGCAAGGGCTATGTTTAGTGTTGCTCAGAAAGAGCGAACCCGGAGGGTCCAGTTGCATGTGGGGCTGCATAAAGGCTCCCCTGGGGAGTTCACTTGTAACTAAACCTTCCTTTGGGGGCACTATTGGATGGGCGAAAGGGGCTCGGAATGCGTTTTCTTTGGCCCGAGTTTTCAGATCTCTCCAATGCCGGCTATGGCTATGTTTATTGTTGCTCGGAAAGAGCGAACCCGGAGGTTCCAGTTGCATGTGGGGCTGCATAAAGGCTCCCCTGGGGAGTTCTCTTGTACCCAAAGCCTTCCTTTGGGGTCACTTCTGGATGGGCGAATGGGGCTTGTAACGCATTTTCTGGGGCCCGAGTTTTCAGTCTTATGCCATGCCGGCCAGGGTTATATTAAGTATTGGTGTGAAAGAGTGATCCGGAGGTTGCAGTTGCATGTGGGGCTGCATAAAGGCTCCCTTGGGGAGTTTAGTTGTACCCAAAGCCTTCCTTTGGGGACACTTTTGCATGGGCGAAAGGGTCTTGTAAGGCGTTTTCTTTGGCCCGATTTTTCAGTCATCTCCCATGCCGGCTAGGGCTATATTTAGGGTTGCTGTGAAAGAGTGAATACGGAGGGTCCAGTTGCATGTGGGGCTGCATAAAGGCTCCCCTGGGGAGTTCACTTGTACTCAAAGCCTTCCTCTGGGGGCACTTCTGAATGGGCGAAAGGGGCTCGGAATGCGTTTTTTGGGGCCCGAGTTTTCAGATCTCTCCAATGCCGGCTTGTGCTATATTTAGAGTTGCTCGGAAACAGCGAACCCGGAACGTCCAGTTGCATGTGGGGCTGCATAATGTCTCCTCTGGGGATTTCACTTGTAACTAAACCTTCCTCTGGGTGCACTTCTGGATGGTCCAAGGGGAATCGCAATGCGTATTCTGAGGCCCATATTTCAGTCTTCTCCCATTGCGCCGAGGGATATATTTAGGGTTGCGGTGAAAGAGCGAATACGGAGGGTCCAGTTGCATGTGGGGCTGCATAAAGGCTCCCCTGGGGAGTTCACTTGTACTCAAAGCCTTCCTCTGGGGGCACTTTTGGATGGGCGAAAGGTGCTCGGAATGAATTTCTGGGGCCCGAGTTTTCAGATCTCTCCAATGCCGCCTAGGGTTATATATAGTGTTGCTCAGAAAGAGCGAACCCAGAGGGTCCAGTTTCATGTGGGGCTGCATAAAAGCTCCCCTGGGGAGTTCACTTGTACCCAAAGCCTTCCTCTGGGGGCACTTTTGGAAGGGCGAAAGGGGCTCGGAAATCGTTTTCTGGGGCCCGAGTTTTCAGTCGTCTCCTATGCCGGCTAGGGCTATGTTTAGTGTTGCTCAGAAAGAGCGAACCCAGAGGGTCCAGTTGCATGTGGGGCTGCAAAAAGGCTCCCCTGGGGAGTTCACTTGTAACTAAACCTTCCTTTGGGGGCACTTTTGGATGGTCCAAGGCGAATCGCAATGCGTATTCTGAGGCCCGTTTTTTAGTCTTCTCCCATTGCGCCGAGGGATATATATAGGCGTGCGGTGAAAGTGTGAATAAGGAGGGTCCAGTTGCATGTGGGGCTGCATAAAGGCTCCCCTGGGGAGTTCAGATGTACCCAAAGACTTCCTCTGGGGGCACTTTAGGATGGGCTAAAGGGTCTTGTAAGGCGTTTTACTTGGCCCGATTTTTCAGTCGTCTCCCATGCCGACTAGTGCTATATTTAGACTTGCTCGGATACAGCGGACCCGGAGGGTCCAGTTGCATGTGGGGCTGCATAAAGGCTCCCCTGGGGAATTCACTTGTACTCAAAGCCTTCCTTTGGGGCCACTTCTGGATGGGCGAATGGGTCTTGTAACGCGTTTTCTGAGGCCCGATTTTTCAGTCGTCTACCATGCGGGCCAGGGTTATATTTAGTGTTGCTGTGAAAGAGCGAACCCGGAGGGTCCAGTTGCATGTGGCGCTGCATAAAGGCTCCCCTGGGGAGTTCAGTTGTACCCAAAGCCTTCCTTTGGGGGCACTTCTGCATTGGCGAATTGTGCTTGTAACGCGTTTTCTGAGGCCCGATTTTTCAGTCTTTATCCTTTGCGGCTAGGGATATATATAGTCTTGCGGTGAAAAGGGAACCCAGAGGATCCAGTTGCATGTGGGGCTGCGTAAAGGCTCCCCTGGGGAGTTCAGTTGTACCCAAAGCCTTCCTTTCGGGGCACTTTTGGATGGGCGAAAGGGTCTTGTAAGGCGTTTGATTTGGCCCGATTTTACAGTCGTCTCCCATTCCGGCTACGGCTATATTTAGTCTTGAGTGAAAGAGCGAACCCGGAGGGTCCAGTTTCATGTGGGGCTGCATAAAGACTCCCCTGGGGAGTTCACTTGTACCCAAAGCCTTCCTCTGGGGGCACTTCTGGATGGGCGAAAGGGGCTCGGAATGCGTTTTCTTTGGCCCGAGTTTTCAGTTGTTTCCAATGCCACCTAGGGATACATTAAGTGTTGTTCGGAAACAGCGAACCCTTAGGGTCGAGTTGCATGTGGGGCTGCATAAAGGCTCCCCTGGGGAGTTCACTTGTACCCAAAGCCTTCCTTCGGGGGCACTTTTGGATGGGCAAATGGGGCTTATAACGCGTTTTCTGTGGCCCGAGTTTTCAGTCGTCTCCCATGCTGGCTAGGGTTATATTTAGTGTTGTTCGTAAAGAGCGAACCCGGAGGGTCCAGTTGCATGTGGGTCTGCAAAAGGCTCCCCTGGGGAGTTCACTTGTACCCAAAGCCTTCCTTTGGGGGCACTTTTGGATGGTCCAAGGGGAATCGCAATGCGTTTTCTGAGGCCCTCTTTTTCAGACTTCTCCCATTGCGCCGAGAGCTATATTTAGGCTTGCGGTGAAAGAGTGAACCCGGAGGGTCCAGTTGCATGTGGGGCTGCATGAACGATCCCCTGGGGAGTTCAGTTGTACTCAAAGCCTTCCTTTGGGGGCACTTTTGGATGGTCCAAGGGGAATCGCAATGCATTTTCTAAGGCCAGCTTTTTCAGTCTTCTCCCATTGCATTGAGGGCTATATTTAGGATTGCGGTGAAAGAGTGAACCCGGAGGGTCGAGTTGCATGTGGGGCTCCATAAAGTCTCCCGTGGGGAGTTCAGTTGTATCCAAAGCCTTCCTTTGGGGGCACGTCTGGATGGGAGAATGGGGCTTGTAACGTGTTTTCTGAGGCCCGATTTTTCAGTCGTCTGCCATGCGGGCCAGGGTTATATTTTGGGTTGCTGTGAAAAAGCGAATACGGAGGGTCCAGTTGCATGTGGCGCTTCGTAAAGGCTCCCGTGGGGAGTTCAGTTGTACCCAAAGCCTTCCTCTGGGGGCACTTCTGGATGGGGAATGGGGCTTGAAACTCTTTTTCTGTGGCCCGAGTTTTCAGTCGTTTTCCATGCTGGCCAGGGCTATATTTAGGGTTGCTTGTGAACAGCGAACACGGAGGGTCGAGTTGCATGTGGGACGGCGTAAAGTCTCCCCTCGGGAGTTCACTTCTACTCAAAGCCTTCCTCTGGGTGCACTTTTGGATGGGCGAAAGGGGCTTGGAATGCGTTTTCTGGGTTCGGAGTTTTCAGTTCTCTCCAATGCCGGCTATTGCTATATTTAGTGTTGCTCGTAAAGAGCGAACCCGGAGGGTCCAGTTGCATGTGGGGCTGCATAAAGGCTCCCCTGGGGAGTTCAGTTGTACCCAAAGCCTTCCTTTGGGGCCCTTCTGAATGGGTGAATGGGGCTTGAAATGCTTTTTCTGTGGCCCGAGTTTTCAGTCTTCTGCCATGCTGGGTAGTGTTATATTTAGGGTTGGTCGTAAACAGAAAACACGGAGGGTCCAGTTGCACGTGCGGTTTCATAAAGGCTCCCCTGGGGAGTTCAGATGTACCCAAAGACTTCCTTTGGGGGCACTTTTGGATGGGCGAAAGGGGCTCGGAATTTGTTTTCTGGGACCCGAGTCTTCAGTCGTCTCCCATGCCGGCTAGGGTTCTATTTAGTTTTGCTGGGAAACAGCGAACCCGGAGGGTCCAGTTGCATGTGGGGCTGCATAAAGGCTCCCCTGGGGAGTTCAATGTACCCAAAGCCTTCCTTTGGAGGCACTTTTCGATGGGCGAACCGGGCTTATAACGCGTTTTCTGGGTCCCAAGTTTTCAATTGTATTCCATGTGGGCCAGGGATATATTTAGGCTTGCTATGAAAGAGCGAATACGGAGGGTCCAGTTGCATGTGGAGCTGCATAAAGGCTCCCCTGGGGAGTTCAGTTGTACCCAAAGCCTTCCTTTAGGGGCACTTTAGGATGGGCGAAAGGGTTTTGTAAGGCGTTTTATTTGGCCCGACTTTTCAGACTTCTCCCATGACGGCTAGGGATATATTTAGAGTTGCTCGGACACAGCGAACACGGAGTGTCCAGTTGCATGTGGGGCTGCATAAAGGCTCCCCTGGGGAGTTCAATGTACCCAAAGCCTTCCTTTGGGGGCACTTTTGGATGGCCCAAGGGGAATCGCAATACGTTTTCTAAGGCCCGCTTTTTCAGTCTTCTCCCATTGCATTGTGGGATTTATTTAGGATTGTGGTGAAAGAGTGAACCCGGAGGGTCCAGTTTCATGTGGGGCTACATAAAGGAGTCCCTGGGACGTTCACTTGTACCCAAAGCCTTCCTTTGGGGGCACTTCTGGATGGGCGAATGGGGCTTGTAACGCGTTTTCTGAGGCCCCATTTTTCAGTCTTCTCACTTTGTGGCTAGGGCTATATTTAGACTTGCGGTGAAAGAGTGAATGCGGAAGGTCCAGTTGCATGTGGCGCTGCATAAAGGCTCCTCTGGGGAGTTCAGATGTACCCGAAGCCTTCACTTGGGGGCACTACTGGATGGGCGAAAGGGGCTTGAAACGCTCTTTCTGGGGCCCTAGTTTTCAGTCGTCTCCCATGCCGGCTAGGGTTATGTTTAGCGTTGCTCGGAAAGAGCGAACCCGGAGGGTCCAGTTGCATGTAGGGCTGCATAAAGGCTCCCCTGGGGAGTTCGCTTGTACCCAAAGCCTTCCTTTGGGGACACTTTTGGATGGTCCATGGGGAATCGCAATGCGATTTCTGAGGCCCGCTTTTTCATTCTTCTCCCATTGCGCCGAGGGCTATATTTAGACATGCGGTGAAAGAGTGAACCCGGAAGGTCCAGTTGCATGTGGGGCTGCATAAAGGCTCCCCTGGGGAGTTCACTTGTACCCAAAGCCTTCCTTTGGGGGCACTTCTGGATGGGCGAATGGGGCTTGTAACGCGTTTTCTGGGGCCCGATTTTTCAGTCGTCTGCCATGCGGGCCAGGGTTATATTTAGTCTTGCTGTGAAAGAGCGAATACGGAGGGTCCAGTTGCATGTGGGGCTGCATAAAGGCTCCCCTGGGGAGTTCACTTGTACCCAAAGCCTTCCTTTGGGGGCACTTCTGAATGGGTGAATGGGGCTTGAAACGCTTTTTCTGTGGCCCGAGGTTTCAGTCTTCTGCCATGCTGGCTACTGTTATATTTAGGGTTGGTAGTAAACAGAAAACACGGAGGGTCCAGTTGCATGTGGGGTTTCATAAAGGCTCCCCTGGGGAGTTCAGATGTACCCAAAGCCTTCCTTTGGGGGCACTTCTGGAGGGGCGAAAGGGCCTCGGAATGCGTTTTCTGGTTCCCGAGTTCTCAATCGTCTCCCATGCCGGCTAGTGTTCTCTTTAGTGTTGCTCGGAAACAGCGAACCCGGAACGTCCAGTTGCATGTGGGGCTGCATAAAGGCTCCCCTGGGGAGTTCAGTTGTACTCAAAGCCTTCCTTTGGGGGCACTTCTGGATGGGTGAACGGGGTTTGAAACGCTTTTTCTGTGGCACGAGTTTTTAGTCTTCTGACATGCTGGTTACTGTTATCTTTAGATTTGCTCGGAAACAGCGAACCCGGAAGGTCCAGTTGCATGTGGGGCTGCATAAAGGCTCCCCTGGGGAGTTCACTTGTACCCAAAGCCTTCCTTTGGGGGCACTTCTGGATGGGCGAATGGTTCTTGAAATGCTTTTCCTGTGGCCCGAGTTTTCAGTCTTCTGCCATGCTGGCTAGGGTTATATTTAGTGTTGCTAGGAAACAGCGAATCCGGAGGGTCCAGTTTCATGTGGGGCTGCATAAAGGCTCCCCTGGGGAGGTCACTTATACCCAAAGACTTCCTCTGGGGGAACTTTTTGATGGGCTAAAGGGGCTCGGAATGCGTTTTCTATGGCTTGAGTTTTCAGTCGTCTCCAATGCTGGCTAGTGTTATACTTAGTGTTGCTCGGAAAGAGCGAACCCGGAGGATCCAGTTGCATGTGGGGCTACATAAAGGGTCCCCTGGGGAGTTCACTTGTACACAAAGCCTTCCTTTGGGGGCACTTTTGGATGGGCGAAAGGGTCTTGTAAGGCGTTTTCTTTGGCCCGATTTTTCAGTCGTCTCCGATGCCGGCTAGGGCTATATTTATGGTTGCTGTGAAAGAGCGAATAAGGAGGGTGCAGTTGCATGTGGGGCTGCATAAAGGCTCCCCTGGGGAGATCACTTGTACTCAAAGTCTTCCTCTGGGGGCACTTTTGGATGGACGAAAGGGGCTCGGAATGCATTTTCTGGGGCCCGACTTTTCAGTCGTCTCCCATGCCGGCTAGGGTTATGTATAGTGTTGCTCGGAAATAGCAAAAACGGAGGGTGCAGTTGCATGTGGGGCTGCATAAAGGCTCCCCTGGGGAGTTCACTTGTACCGAATGCCTTCCTTGGTGGCCACTTTTGCATGGTACAATGGGAATCGAAATGCGTATTCTGAGGCCCGCTTTTTCAGTCTTCTCTTATAGCGACGAGGGCTATATTTAGTCTTGCGGTGAAAGAGTGAACCCGAAGGATCCAGTTGCATGTGGGGCTGCATAAAGGCTCCCCTGGGGAGTTCACTTGTACCCAAAGCCTTCCTCTGGGGGCACTTCTGGATGGGCGAATGGGGCTTGTAACGCGTTTTCTGAGGCCCGATTTTTCAGTCTTCTCCCTTTGCGGCTAGGGCTATATTTAGTCTTGCTGTGAAAGAGTGAACCCGGAGGGTCCAGTTGCATGTGGGGCTGCGTAAAGGATCCCCTGGGGAGTTCACTTGTACTCAAAGCCTTCCTCTGGTGGAACTTTTGGATGGGCTAAAGGGGCTCGGAAACCGTTTTCTGTGGCCCGAGTTTTCAGTCGTCTCCCATGCCGGCTAGGGATATATTACCGTTGCTCGGAAACAGCAAACACGGAGGGTCCAGTAGCATGTGGGGCTGCGTAAAGGCTCCCCTGGGGAGTTCACTTGTACCCAAAGCCTTCCTTTGGGGGCACTTCTGAATGGGTGAATGGGGCTTGAAACACTTTTTCTGTGGCCCGAGGTTTCAGTCTTCTGCCATGCTGGCTACTGTTATATTTAGGGTTGGTAGTAAACAGAAAACACGGAGGGTCCAGTTGCATGTGGGGTTTCATAAAGGCTCCCCTGGGGAGTTCAGATGTACCCAAAGCCTTCCTTTGGGGGCACTTCTGGAGGGGCGAAAGGGCCTCGGAATGCGTTTTCTGGTTCCCGAGTTCTCAATCGTCTCCCATGCCGGCTAGTGATCTCTTTAGTGTTGCTCGGAAACAGCGAACCCGGAACGTCCAGTTGCATGTGGGGCTGCATAAAGGCTCCCCTGGGGAGTTCAGTTGTACTCAAAGCCTTCCTTTGGGGGCACTTCTGGATGGGTGAACGGGGTTTGAAACGCTTTTTCTGTGGCACGAGTTTTTAGTCTTCTGACATGCTGGTTACTGTTATCTTTAGATTTGCTCGGAAACAGCGAACCCGGAAGGTCCAGTTGCATGTGGGGCTGCATAAAGGCTCCCCTGGGGAGTTCACTTGTACCCAAAGCCTTCCTTTGGGGGCACTTCTGGATGGGCAAATGGTTCTTGAAATGCTTTTCCTGTGGCCCGAGTTTTCAGTCTTCTGCCATGCTGGCTAGGGTTATATTTAGTGTTGCTAGGAAACAGCGAACCCGGATGGTCCAGTTTCATGTGGGGCTGCATAAAGGCTCCCCTGGGGAGGTCACTTATACCCAAAGACTTCCTCTGGGGGAACTTTTGGATGGGCTAAAGGGGCTCGGAATGCGTTTTCTATGGCTTGAGTTTTCAGTCGTCTCCAATGCTGGCTAGTGTTATACTTAGTGTTGCTCGGAAAGAGCGAACCCGGAGGATCCAGTTGCATGTGGGGCTACATAAAGGCTCCCCTGGGGAGTTCACTTGTACACAAAGCCTTCCTTTGGGGGCACTTTTGGATGGGCGAAAGGGGCTCGGAATGCATTTTCTGGGGCCCGCTTTTTCAGTCATCTCCGATGCCAGCAAGGGTTCTATTTAGGGTTGCTCGGAAACAGCGAACCCGGAGGGTCCAGTTGCATGTGGGGCTGCATAAAGGCTCCCCTGGGGAATTCACTTGTACCCAAAGCCTTCCTTTGGGGGCACTTCTGGGTGGGTGTATGGGGCTTGAAACGCTTTTTCTGTGGCCCGAGTTTTCAGTCTTCTGCCATGCTGGCTAGTGTTATATTTAGGGTTGCTCGGAAACAGCGAACCCGGAGGGTCCTGTTGCATGTGGGGCTGCATAAAGGCTCCCCTGGGGAGTTCACTTGTACCCAAAGCCTTCCTTTGGGGGCACTTCTGGGTGGGTGAATGGGGCTTGATACGCTTTTTCTGTGGCCCCAGTTTTCAGTCTTCTGCCATGCTGGCTAGTGTTATATTTAGGGTTGCTCGTAAACAGCGAACCCGGAGGGTCCATTTGCATGTGGGGCTGCATAAAGGCTCCCCTGGGGAGTTCCGATGTACCCAAAGCCTTCCTTTGGGGGCACTTCTGGGTGGTCCAAGGGGAATCGCAATGCGTTTTCTGAGGCCCGCTTTTTCAGTCTTCTCCCATTACGCCGAGGGATATATTTAGGCTTGCGGTGAAAGAGTGAACGCGGAGGGTCCAGTTGCATGTGGGGCTGCATAAAGGATCCCCTGGGGAGTTCACTTGTACCCAAAGCCTTCACTTGGGGGCACTTCTGGATGGGTGAATGGGGCTTGAATAGCTTTTTCTGTGGCCCGAGTTTTCAGTCTTCTGCCATTCTGGCTAGGGTTATATTAAGGGTTGCTCCTAAACAGCGAACCCGGAGGGTCCAGTTGCATGTGGGGCTGCGTAAAGGCTCCCCTGGGGTGTTCACTTGTACTCAAAGCTTTCCTCTGGAGGCACTTTTGCATGGGCGAAAGGGGCTAGGAATGCGTTTTCTGGGGCCCGATTTTTCAGTTGTCTCCGATGCCGGCTAGGGCTATATTAGACTTGTTGGGAAACAGCGAACACTGAGGGTCGAGTTGCATGTGGGGCTGCATAAAGGCTCCCCTGGGGAGTTCAGTTGTACCCAAAGCCTTCCTTTGGGGGCACTTCTGCATGGGTAAATGGGGCTTGAAACCCTGTTTCTGTGGCCCGAGTTTTCAGTCTTCTGCCATGCTGGCTTGTGTTATATTTAGAGTTGCTCGGAAACAGCGAACCCGGAGGGTACAGCTGCATGTGGGGCTGCATAAAGGCTCCCCTGGGGAGTTCACTTGTACCCAAAGCCTTCCTTTGGGGGCACTTTTGTATGGGCGAATGGGGCTTGTAAGGCGTTTTCTTTGGCCCGATTTTTCAGTCATCTCCGATGCTGGCTAGGGCTATATTTAGGCTTGCTGTGAAAGAGCGAACACGGAGGGTCCAGTTGCATGTGGGGCTGCATAAAGGATCCCCTGGGGAATTCAGTTGTACCCAAAGCCTTCATTTGGGGGCACTTCTGGATGGGCAAATGGGGCTTGAAACGCTTTTTCTGTGGCCCAAGTTTTCAGTCTTCTGCCATGCTGGCTAGTGTTATATTTAGGGTTGCTCGGAAACAGCGAACCCGGAGGGTCCAGGTGCATGTGGGGCTGCATAACGGCTCCCCTGGGGAGTTCAGATGTACCCAAAGCCTTCCTTTGGGGGCACTTTTGGATGGTCCAAGGGGAATCGCATTGCGTTTTTTGAGGCCCACTTTTTCAGTCTTCTCCCATTGCGCCGAGGGATATAGTTAGTCTTGCGGTGAAAGAGTGAACGCGGAGGGTCCAGTTGCATGTGGGGCTGCATAAAGGCTCCCCTGGGGAGTTCAGTTGTACCCAAAGCTTTCCTTTGGGGGCACTTCTGGATGGGTGAATGGGGCTTGAAACGCTTTTTCTGTGGCCCTAGTTTTCAGTCTTCTGCCATGCTGGCTAGTGTTATATTTAGGGTTGCTCGGAAACAGCGAATCCAGAGGGTACAGCTGCATGTGGGGCTGCATAAAGGCTCCCCTGGGGAGTTCACTTGTACCCAAAGCCTTCCTTTGGGGGCACTTCTGGATGGGCGAATGGGGCTTGTAACGCGTTTTCTGGGGCCCGATTTTTCAGTCGTCTGCCATGCGGGCCAGGGTTATATTTAGTCTTGCTGTGAAAGAGCGAATACGGAGGGTCCAGTTGCATGTGGGGCTGCATAACGGCTCCCCTGGGGAGTTCACTTGTACCCAAAGCCTTCCTTTGGGGGCACTTCTGAATGGGTGAATGGGGCTTGAAACGCTTTTTCTGTGGCCCGAGGTTTCAGTCTTCTGCCATGCTGGCTACTGTCATATTTAGGGTTGGTAGTAAACAGAAAACACGGAGGGTCCAGTTGCATGTGGGGTTTCATAAAGGCTCCCCTGGGGAGTTCAGATGTACCCAAAGCCTTCCTTTGGGGGCACTTCTGGAGGGGCGAAAGGGCCTCGGAATGCGTTTTCTGGTTCCCGAGTTCTCAATCGTCTCCCATGCCGGCTAGTGTTCTATTTAGTGTTGCTCGGAAACAGCGAACCCGGAGGGTCCAGTTGCATGTGGGGCTGCATAAAGGCTCCCCTGGGGAGTTCAGTTGTACTCAAAGCCTTCCTTTGGGGGCACTTCTGGATGGGTGAACCGGGTTTGAAACGCTTTTTCTGTGGCACGAGTTTTTAGTCTTCTGACATGCTGGTTACTGTTATCTTTAGATTTGCTCGGAAACAGCGAACCCGGAAGGTCCAGTTGCATGTGGGGCTGCATAAAGGCTCCCCTGGGGAGTTCACTTGTACCCAAAGCCTTCCTTTGGGGGCACTTCTGGATGGGCGAATGGTTCTTGAAATGCTTTTCCTGTGGCCCGAGTTTTCAGTCTTCTGCCATGCTGGCTAGGGTTATATTTAGTGTTGCTAGGAAACCGCGAACCCGGAGGGTCCAGTTTCATGTGGGGCTGCATAAAGGCTCCCCTGGGGAGGTCACTTATACCCAAAGACTTCCTCTGGGGGAACTTTTGGATGGGCTAAGGGGCTCGGAATGCGTTTTCTATGGCTTGAGTTTTCAGTCGTCTCCAATGCTGGCTAGTGTTATACTTAGTGTTGCTCGGAAAGAGCGAACCCGGAGGATCCAGTTGCATGTGGGGTACATAAAGGGTCCCCTGGGGAGTTCACTTGTACACAAAGCCTTCCTTTGGGGGCACTTTTGGATGGGCGAAAGGGTCTTGTAAGGCGTTTTCTTTGGCCCGATTTTTCAGTCGTCTCCGATGCCGGCTAGGGCTATATTTATGGTTGCTGTGAAAGAGCGAATAAGGAGGGTCCAGTTGCATGTGGGGCTGCATAAAGGCTCCCCTGGGGAGTTCACTTGTACTCAAAGTCTTCCTCTGGGGGCACTTTTGGATGGACGAAAGGGGCTCGGAATGCATTTTCTGGGGCCCGACTTTTCAGTCGTCTCCCATGCCGGCTAGGGTTAAGTATAGTGTTGCTCGGAAATAGCAAAAACGGAGGGTGCAGTTGCATGTGGGGCTGCATAAAGGCTCCCCTGGGGAGTTCACTTGTACCCAATGCCTTCCTTGGTGGCCACTTTTGCATGGTACAATGGGAATCGAAATGCGTATTCTGAGGCCCGCTTTTTCAGTCTTCTCTTATAGCGACGAGGGCTATATTTAGTCTTGCGGTGAAAGAGTGAACCCGAAGGATCCAGTTGCATGTGGGGCTGCATAAAGGCTCCCCTGGGGAGTTCACTTGTACCCAAAGCCTTCCTTTGGGGGCACTTCTGGATGGGCGAATGGGGCTTGTAACGCGTTTTCTGAGGCCCGATTTTTCAGTCTTCTCCCTTTGCGGCTAGGGCTATATTTAGTCTTGCTGTGAAAGAGTGAACCCGGAGGGTCCAGTTGCATGTGGGGCTGCGTAAAGGATCCCCTGGGGAGTTCACTTGTACCCAAAGCCTTCCTCTGGGGGAACTTTTGGATGGGCTAAAGGGGCTCGGAAACCGTTTTCTGTGGCCCGAGTTTTCAGTCGTCTCCCATGCCGGCTAGGGATATATTACCGTTGCTCGGAAACAGCAAACACGGAGGGTCCAGTTGCATGTGGGGCTGCATAAAGGCTCCCCTGGGGAGTTCACTTGTACCCAAAGCCTTCCTTTGGGTGCACTTCTGGATGGGCGAATGGGGCTTGTAACGCGTTTTCTGGGGCCCGATTTTTCAGTCGTCTGCCATGCAGGCCAGGGTTATATTTAGTCTTGCTTTGAAAGAGCGAATACGGAGGGTCCAGTTGCATGTGGGGCTGCATAAAGACTCCCCTGGGGAGTTCACTTGTACCCAAAGCCTTGTTCTGGAGGCACTTTTGAATGGGTAAAAGGGGCTCGGAATGCGTTTTCTGTGGCCCGAGTTTTCAGTCCTCTCCCATGCCGGCTAGGGTTATGTTTATTGTTGCTCGGAGAGAGCGAACCCGGAGGGTCCAGTTGCATGTGGGGCTGCATAAAGGCTCCCCTGGGGAGTTCACTTGTACTCAAAGCTTTCCTCTGGGGGCACTTTTGCATGGGCGAAAGGGGCTCGGAATGCGTTTTCTGGGGTCCGAGTTTTCAGTCTTCTGCCATGCTGGGTAGGGTTATATATACGGTTGCTCGGAAACAGCGAACCCAGAGGGTACAGCTGCATGTGGGGCTGCCTAAAGACTCCCCTGGGGAGTTCAATTGTACCCAAAGCCTTCCTCTGGGGGCACTTCTGGATGTGTGAATGGGTCTTGAAATGCTTTTTCTGGGGCCTGAGTTTTCAGTCGTCTGCCATGCGGGCCAGGGTTATATTTAGGGTTGCTGTGAAAGAGCGAACCCGGAGGGTCCAGTTGCATATGGGGCTGCATAAAGGCTCCCCTGGGGAGTTCACTTGTACCCAAAGCCTTCCTCTGGGGGCACTTTTGGATGGGCGAATGGGGCTCGGAATGCATTTTCTGGGGCCCGCTTTTTCAGTCGTCTCCCATGCCGGCTAGGGCTATATTTAGGGTTGCTGTGAAAAAGCTAATGTGGAGGGTCCAGATGAATGTGGGGCTGCATAAAGGCTCCCCTGGGGAGTTCAGTTGTACCCAAAGCCTTCCTTTGGGGGCACTTCTGCATGGCTGAATGGGGCTTGAAACCCTGTTTCTGTGGCCCGAGTTTTCAGTCTTCTGCCATGCTGGCTAGGGTTATATTTACGGTTGCTCGGAAACAGCGAACCCGGAGGGTACAGCTGCATGTGGGGCTGCGTAAAGGCTCCCCTGGGGAGTTCACTTGTACACAAAGCCTTCATTTGGGGGCAGTTTTGGATGGGCGAAAGTGTCTTGTAACGCGTTTTTTTGGCCTGATTTTTCAGTCCTCTCCGATGCCGGCTAGCGCTCTATTTAGGCTTGCTGTGAAAGAGCGAATAAGGAGAGTCCAGTTGCATGTGGGGCTGCATAAAGGCTCCCCTGGGGAGTTCACTTGTACCCAAAGCCTTCCTCTGGGGGCACTTTTGGATGGTCCAAGGGGAATCGCAATGTGTTTTCTGAGGCCCGCTTTTTCAGTCTTCTCCCATTGCGGCTATGGTTATATTTAGGCTTGCGGTGAAAGAGTGAACGCGGAGGGTCCAGTTGCATGTGGGGCTGCATAAAGGCTCCCCTGGGGAGTTCACTTGTACCCAAAGCCTTCCTCTGGGGGCACTTTTGAATGGGCGAAAGGGGCTTGGAAAGCGTTTTCTGGGGCCCGAGTATTCAGTCGTCTCCCATGCCGGCTAGGGCTATGTTTAGTGTTGCTCGGAAAGAGCGAACCCTGAGGGTCCAGTTGCATGTGGGGCTGCATAAAGGCTCCCCTGGGGAGTTCACTTGTACCCAAAGCCTTCCTCTGGGGGCACTTTTGAATGGGCGAAAGGGGCTCGGAATGCATTTTCTGGGGCCCGCTTTTTCAGTCATCTCCCATGCCAGCAAGGGTTCTATTTAGGGTTGCTCGGAAACAGCGAACCCGGAGGGTCCAGTTGCATGTGGGGCTGCATAAAGGCTCCCCTGGGGAGTTCACTTGTACCCAAAGCCTTCCTCTGGGGGCACTTCTGGGTGGGTGTATGGGGCTTGAAACGCTTTTTCTGTGGCCCGAGTTTTCAGTCTTCTGCCATGCTGGCTAGTGTTATATTTAGGGTTGCTCGGAAACAGCGAACCCGGAGGGTCCTGTTGCATGTGGGGCTGCATAAAGGCTCCCCTGGGGAGTTCACTTGTACCCAAAGCCTTCCTCTGGGGGCACTTCTGGATGGGTGAATGGGTCTTGAAACGCTTTTTCTGTGGCCCCAGTTTTCAGTCTTCTGCCATGCTGGCTAGTGTTATATTTAGGGTTGCTCGTAAACAGCGAACCCGGAGGGTCCATTTGCATGTGTGGCTGCATAAAGGCTCCCCTGGGGAGTTCCGATGTACTCAAAGCCTTCCTTTGGGGGCACTTCTGGGTGGTCCAAGGGGAATCGCAATGCGTTTTCTGAGGCCCGCTTTTTCAGTCTTCTCCCATTACGCCGAGGGATATATTTAGGCTTGCGGTGAAAGAGTGAACGCGGAGGGTCCAGTTGCATGTGGGGCTGCATAAAGGATCCCCTGGGGAGTTCACTTGTACCCAAAGCCTTCACTTGGGGGCACTTCTGGATGGGTGAATGGGGCTTGAATAGCTTTTTCTGTGGCCCGAGTTTTCAGTCTTCTGCCATTCTGGCTAGGGTTATATTAAGGGTTGCTCCTAAACAGCGAACCCGGAGGGTCCAGTTGCATGTGGGGCTGCGTAAAGGCTCCCCTGGGGTGTTCACTTGTACTCAAAGCTTTCCTCTGGAGGCACTTTTGCATGGGCGAAAGGGGCTAGGAATGCGTTTTCTGGGGCCTGAGTTTTCAGTTGTCTCCGAAGCTGGCTAGGGCTATATTAGACTTGTTGGGAAACAGCGAACACTGAGGGTCGAGTTGCATGTGGGGCTGCATAAAGGCTCCCCTGGGGAGTTCAGTTGTACCCAAAGCCTTCCTTTGGGGGCACTTCTGCATGGGTAAATGGGGCTTGAAACCCTGTTTCTGTGGCCCAAGTTTTCAGCCTTCTGCCATGCTTGCTCGGGTTATATTTAGGGTTGCTCGTAAACAGCGAACCCGGAGGGTCCAGTTGCATGTGGGGCTGCATAAAGGCTCCCCTGGGGAGTTCACTTGTACCCAAAGCCTTCCTTTGGGGGCACTTTTGTATGGGCGAATGGGGCTTGTAAGGCGTTTTCTTTGGCCCGATTTTTCAGTCATCTCCGATGCTGGCTAGGGCTATATTTAGGCTTGCTGTGAAAGAGCGAACACGGAGGGTCCAGTTGCATGTGGGGCTGCATAAAGGATCCCCTGGGGAATTCAGTTGTACCCAAAGCCTTCATTTGGGGGCACTTCTGGATGGGCAAATGGGGCTTGAAACGCTTTTTCTGTGGCCCAAGTTTTCAGTCTTCTGCCATGCTGGCTAGTGTTATATTTAGGGTTGCTCGGAAACAGCGAACCCGGAGGGTCCAGGTGCATGTGGGGCTGCATAAAGGCTCCCCTGGGGAGTTCAGATGTACCCAAAGCCTTCCTTTGGGGGCACTTTTGGATGGTCCAAGGGGAATCGCATTGCGTTTTTTGAGGCCCACTTTTTCAGTCTTCTCCCATTGCGCCGAGGGATATAGTTAGTCTTGCGGTGAAAGAGTGAACGCGGAGGGTCCAGTTGCATGTGGGCTGCATAAAGGCACCCCTGGGGAGTTCAGTTGTACCCAAAGCTTTCCTTTGGGGGCACTTCTGGATGGGCAAATGGGGCTTGAAACGCTTTTTCTGTGGCCCGAGTTTTCAGTCTTCTGCCATGCTGGCTAGTGTTATATTTACGGTTGCTCGGAAACAGCGAATCCAGAGGGTACAGCTGCATGTGGGGCTGCATAAAGGCTCCCCTGGGGAGTTCAGTTGTACCCAAAGCCTTCCTTTGGGGGCACTTCTGGATGGGCGAATGGGGCTTGTAACGCGTTTTCTGGGGCCCGATTTTTCAGTCGTCTGCCATGCGGGCCAGGGTTATATTTAGTCTTGCTGTGAAAGAGCGAATACGGAGGGTCCAGTTGCATGTGGGGCTGCATAAAGGCTCCCCTGGGGAGTTCACTTGTACCCAAAGCCTTCCTTTGGGGGCACTTCTGAATGGGTGAATGGGGCTTGAAACGCTTTTTCTGTGGCCCGAGGTTTCAGTCTTCTGCCATGCTGGCTACTGTCATATTTAGGGTTGGTAGTAAACAGAAAACACGGAGGGTCCAGTTGCATGTGGGGTTTCATAAAGGCTCCCCTGGGGAGTTCAGATGTACCCAAAGCCTTCCTTTGGGGGCACTTCTGGAGGGGCGAAAGGGCCTCGGAATGCGTTTTCTGGTTCCCGAGTTCTCAATCGTCTCCCATGCCGGCTAGTGTTCTATTTAGTGTTGCTCGGAAACAGCGAACCCGGAGGGTCCAGTTGCATGTGGGGCTTCATAAAGGCTCCCCTGGGGAGTTCACTTGTCCCCAAAGCCTTCTTCTGGGGGCACTTTTGAATGGGCAAAAGGGGCTCGGAATGCGTTTTCTGGGGCCCGAGTTTTCAGTCTTCTCCCATGCGGGCCAGGGTTATATTTAGGGTTGCTGTGAAAGAGCGAATACGGAGGGTCCAGTTGCATGTGGGGCTGCATAAAGGCTCCCCTGGGGAGTTCACTTGTACCCAAAGCCTTCCTTTGGGGGCACTTCTGGATGGGCGAATGGTTCTTGAAATGCTTTTCCTGTGGCCCGAGTTTTCAGTCTTCTGCCATGCTGGCTAGGGTTATATTTAGTGTTGCTAGGAAACAGCGAACCCGGAGGGTCCAGTTTCATGTGGGGCTGCATAAAGGCTCCCCTGGGGAGGTCACTTATACCCAAAGACTTCCTCTGGGGGAACTTTTGGATGGGCTAAGGAGCTCGGAATGCGTTTTCTATGGCTTGAGTTTTCAGTCGTCTCCAATGCTGGCTAGTGTTATACTTAGTGTTGCTCGGAAAGAGCGAACCCGGAGGATCCAGTTGCATGTGGGGCTACATAAAGGGTCCCCTGGGGAGTTCACTTGTACACAAAGCCTTCCTTTGGGGGCACTTTTGGATGGGCGAAAGGGTCTTGTAAGGCGTTTTCTTTGGCCCGATTTTTCAGTCGTCTCCGATGCCGGCTAGGGCTATATTTATGGTTGCTGTGAAAGAGAGAATAAGGAGGGTCCAGTTGCATGTGGGGCTGCATAAAGGCTCCCCTGGGGAGTTCACTTGTACTCAAAGTCTTCCTCTGGGGGCACTTTTGGATGGACGAAAGGGGCTCGGAATGCATTTTCTGGGGCCCGACTTTTCAGTCGTCTCCCATGCCGGCTAGGGTTATGTATAGTGTTGCTCGGAAATAGCAAAAACGGAGGGTGCAGTTGCATGTGGGGCTGCATAAAGGCTCCCCTGGGGAGTTCACTTGTACCCAATGCCTTCCTTGGTGGCCACTTTTGCATGGTACAATGGGAATCGAAATGCGTATTCTGAGGCCCGCTTTTTCAGTCTTCTCTTATAGCGACGAGGGCTATATTTAGTCTTGCGGTGAAAGAGTGAACCCGAAGGATCCAGTTGCATGTGGGGCTGCATAAAGGCTCCCCTGGGGAGTTCACTTGTACCCAAAGCCTTCCTTTGGGGGCACTTCTGGATGGGCGAATGGGGCTTGTAACGCGTTTTCTGAGGCCCGATTTTTCAGTCTTCTCCCTTTGCGGCTAGGGCTATATTTAGTCTTGCTGTGAAAGAGTGAACCCGGAGGGTCCAGTTGCATGTGGGGCTGCGTAAAGGATCCCCTGGGGAGTTCACTTGTACCCAAAGCCTTCCTCTGGGGGAACTTTTGGATGGGCTAAAGGGGCTCGGAAACCGTTTTCTGTGGCCCGAGTTTTCAGTCGTCTCCCATGCCGGCTAGGGATATATTACCGTTGCTCGGAAACAGCAAACACGGAGGGTCCAGTTGCATGTGGGGCTGCATAAAGGCTCCCCTGGGGAGTTCACTTGTACCCAAAGCCTTCCTTTGGGTGCACTTCTGGATGGGCGAATGGGGCTTGTAACGCGTTTTCTGGGGCCCGATTTTTCAGTCGTCTGCCATGCAGGCCAGGGTTATATTTAGTCTTGCTTTGAAAGAGCGAATACGGAGGGTCCAGTTGCATGTGGGGCTGCATAAAGACTCCCCTGGGGAGTTCACTTGTACCCAAAGCCTTGTTCTGGAGGCACTTTTGAATGGGTAAAAGGGGCTCGGAATGCGTTTTCTGTGGCCCGAGTTTTCAGTCCTCTCCCATGCCGGCTAGGGTTATGTTTATTGTTGCTCGGAGAGAGCGAACCCGGAGGGTCCAGTTGCATGTGGGGCTGCATAAAGGCTCCCCTGGGGAGTTCACTTGTACTCAAAGCTTTCCTTTGGGGGCACTTTTGCATGGGCGAAAGGGGCTCGGAATGCGTTTTCTGGGGTCCGAGTTTTCAGTTGTCTCCCATGCCGGCTAGGGCTATATTAGTGTTGTTCGGAAACAGCGAACACGGAGGGTCCAGTTGCATGTGGGGATGCATAAATGCTCCCCTGGGGAGTTCAGTTGTACCCAAAGTGTTCCTTTGGGGTCACTTCTGCATGGCTGAATTGGGCTTGAAACCCTGTTTCTGTGGCCCGAGTTTTCAGTCTTCTGCCATGCTGGGTAGGGTTATATATACGGTTGCTCGGAAACAGCGAACCCAGAGGGTACAGCTGCATGTGGGGCTTCCTAAAGACTTCCCTGGGGAGTTCGATTGTACCCAAAGCCTTCCTCTGGGGGCACTTCTGGATGTGTGAATGGGTCTTGAAATGGTTTTTCTGGGGCCTGAGTTTTCAGTCGTCTGCCATGCGGGCCAGGGTTATATTTAGGGTTGCTGTGAAAGAGCGAACCCGGAGGGTCCAGTTGCATGTGGGGCTGCATAAAGGCTCCCCTGGGGAGTTCACTTGTACCCAAAGCCTTCCTCTGGGGGCACTTTTGGATGGGCGAATGGGGCTCGGAATGCATTTTCTGGGGCCCGCTTTTTCAGTTGTCTCCCATGCCGGCTAGGGCTATATTTAGGGTTGCTGTGAAAAAGCTAATGTGGAGGGTCCAGATGAATGTGGGGCTGCATAAAGGCTCCCCTGGGGAGTTCAGTTGTACCCAAAGCCTTCCTTTGGGGGCACTTCTGCATGGCTGAATGGGGCTTGAAACCCTGTTTCTGTGGCCCGAGTTTTCAGTCTTCTGCCATGCTGGCTAGGGTTATATTTACGGTTGCTCGGAAACAGCGAACCCGGAGGGTACAGCTGCATGTGGGGCTGCGTAAAGGCTCCCCTGGGGAGTTCACTGGTACACAAAGCCTTCATTTGGGGGCAGTTTTGGATGGGCGAAAGTGTCTTGTAACGCGTTTTTTTGGCCTGATTTTTCAGTCCTCTCCGATGCCGGCTGCGCTCTATTTAGGCTTGCTGTGAAAGAGCGAATAAGGAGAGTCCAGTTGCATGTGGGGCTGCATAAAGGCTCCCCTGGGGAGTTCACTTGTACCCAAACCCTTCCTCTGGGGGCACTTTTGGATGGTCCAAGGGGAATCGCAATGTGTTTTCTGAGGCCCGCTTTTTCAGTCTTCTCCCATTGTGGCTATGGTTATATTTAGGCTTGCGGTGAAAGAGTGAACGCGGAGGGTCCAGTTGCATGTGGGGCTGCATAAAGGCTCCCCTGGGGAGTTCACTTGTACCCAAAGCCTTCCTCTGGGGGCACTTTTGAATGGGCGAAAGGGGCTTGGAAAGCGTTTTCTGGGGCCCGAGTATTCAGTCGTCTCCCATGCCGGCTAGGGCTATGTTTAGTGTTGCTCGGAAAGAGCGAACCCTGAGGGTCCAGTTGCATGTGGGGCTGCATAAAGGCTCCCCTGGGGAGTTCACTTGTACCCAAAGCCTTCCTCTGGGGGCACTTTTGAATGGGCGAAAGGGGCTCGGAATGCATTTTCTGGGGCCCGCTTTTTCAGTCATCTCCCATGCCAGCAAGGGTTCTATTTAGGGTTGCTCGGAAACAGCGAACCCGGAGGGTCCAGTTGCATGTGGGGCTGCATAAAGGCTCCCCTGGGGAGTTCACTTGTACCCAAAGCCTTCCTTTGGGGGCACTTTTGGATGGGCGAAAGGGGTTCGGAATGCGTTTTCTGGGGCCCGATTTTTCAGTCGTCTGCCATGTAGGCCAGGGTTATATTTAGGGATGCTTTGAAAGAGCGAATGCGGAGGGTCCAGTTGCATGTGGGGCTGCATAAAGGCTCCCCTGGGGAGTTCAGTTGTACCCAAAGCCTTCCTTTGGGGGCACTTCTGGATGGGTGAATGGGGCTTGAAACGCTTTTTCTGTGGCCCAAGTTTTCAGTCTTCTGCCATGCTGGCTAGTGTTATATTTAGGGTTGCTCGTAAACAGCGAACCCGGAGGGTCCATTTGCATGTGTGGCTGCATAAAGGCTCCCCTGGGGAGTTCCGATGTACCCAAAGCCTTCCTTTGGGGGCACTTCTGGGTGGTCCAAGGGGAATCGCAATGCGTTTTCTGAGGCCCGCTTTTTCAGTCTTCTCCCATTACGCCGAGGGATATATTTAGGCTTGCGGTGAAAGAGTGAACGCGGAGGGTCCAGTTGCATGTGGGGCTGCATAAAGGATCCCCTGGGGAGTTCACTTGTACCCAAAGCCTTCACTTGGGGGCACTTCTGGATGGGTGAATGGGGCTTGAATAGCTTTTTCTGTGGCCCGAGTTTTCAGTCTTCTGCCATTCTGGCTAGGGTTATATTAAGGGTTGCTCCTAAACAGCGAACCCGGAGGGTCCAGTTGCATGTGGGGCTGCGTAAAGGCTCCCCTGGGGTGTTCACTTGTACTCAAAGCTTTCCTCTGGAGGCACTTTTGCATGGGCGAAAGGGGCTAGGAATGCGTTTTCTGGGGCCCGAGTTTTCAGTTGTCTCCGATGCCGGCTAGGGCTATATTAGACTTGTTGGGAAACAGCGAACACTGAGGGTCGAGTTGCATGTGGGGCTGCATAAAGGCTCCCCTGGGGAGTTCAGTTGTACCCAAAGCCTTCCTTTGGGGGCACTTCTGCATGGGTAAATGGGGCTTGAAACCCTGTTTCTGTGGCCCAAGTTTTCAGCCTTCTGCCATGCTTGCTCGGGTTATATTTAGGGTTGCTCGTAAACAGCGAACCCGGAGGGTCCAGTTGCATGTGGGGCTGCATAAAGGCTCCCCTGGGGAGTTCACTTGTACCCAAAGCCTTCCTCTGGGGGCACTTTTGGATGGGCGAAAGGGTCTAGGAATGCATTTTCTGAGGCCCGCTTTTTCAGTCATCTCCCATGCCAGCTAGGGATATATTTAGGGGTGCTCGGAAACAGCGAACCCGGAGGGCCCAGTTGCATATGGGGCTGCATAAAGGCTCCCCTGGGGAGTTCACTTGTACCCAAAGCCTTCCTTTGGGGGCACTTCTGCATGGGTGAATGGGGCTTGGAATGCTTTTTCTGGGGCCTGAGCTTTCAGTCGTCTGCCATGCGGGCCAGGGTTATATTTAGGGTTGCTGTGAAAGAGCGAACCCGGAGGGTCCAGTTGCATGTGGGGCTGCATAAAGGCTCCCCTGGGGAGTTCACTTCTACCTAAAGCCTTCCTCTGGGGGCACTTTTGGATGGGCGAAAGTGTCTTGTAAGGCGTTTTCTTTGGCCCGATTTTTCAGTCATCTCCCATGCCAGCTAGGGATATATTTAGGCTTGCTGTGAAAGAGCGAATGCGGAGGGTCCAGTTGCATGTGGGGCTGCATAAAGGCTCCCCTGGGGAGTTCAGTTGTACTCAAAGCCTTCCTTTGGGGGCACTTTTGGATGGGCGAAAGGGGTTCGGAATGCGTTTTCTGGGGCCCGATTTTTCAGTCGTCTGCCATGTAGGCCAGGGTTATATTTAGGGATGCTTTGAAAGAGCGAATGCGGAGGGTCCAGTTGCATGTGGGGCTGCATAAAGGATCCCCTGGGGAGTTCACTTGTACCCAAAGCCTTCCGTTGGGGGCACTTCTGCATGGCTGAATGGGGCTTGAAACCCTGTTTCTGTGGCCCGAGTTTTCAGTCTTCTGCCCTGCTGGCTAGGGTTATATTTACGGTTGCTCGGAAACAGCGAACACAGAGGGTACAGCTGCATGTGGGGCTGCATAAAGGCTCCCCTGGGGAGTTCACTTGTACCCAAAGCCTTCCTTTGGGGGCACTTTTGGATGGGCGAATGGGGCTTCTAACGCGTTTTCTGGGGCCCGATTTTTCAGTCGTCTGCTATGCGGGCCAGGGATATATTTAGGGTTCCTGTGAAAGAGCGAACACGGAGGGTCCAGTTGCATGTGCGGCTGCATAAAGGCTCCCCGGGGGAGTTCAGTTGTACCCAAAGCCTTCCTTTGGGGGCACTTCTGGATGGGTGAATGGGGCTTGAAATGCTTTTTCTGTGGCCCGAATTTTCAGTCATCTCTTATGCCGGCTAGTGTTATATTAAGGTTTGCTCGGAAACAGCGAACCCGGAGGGTCCAGTTGCATGTGGGGCTGCGTAAAGGTTCCCCTGGGGAGTTCACTTTTACCCAAAGCCATCCTCTGGGGGCACATTTGAATGGGCGAAAGGTGCTCGGAAACCGTTTTCTGGGGCCCGAGTTTTCAGTCGTCTCCCATGCCAGCTAGGGCTATGTTTAGTGTTGTTCGGAAAGAGCGAACCCGGAGGGTCCAGTTGCATGTGGGGCTGCATAAAGGCTCCCCTGGGGAGTTCACTTGTACCCAAAGCCTTCCTTTGGGTGCACTTTTGGATGGTCCAAGGGGAATCGCAATGCGTTTTCTGAGGCCCGCTTTTTCAGTCTTCTCCCATTGCGCCGAGGGCTATATTTAGGCTTGCGGTGAAAGAGTGAACGCGGAGGGTCCAGTTGCATGTGGGGCTGCATAAAGGCTCCCCTGGGGAGTTCACTTGTACCTAAAGCCTTCCTTTGGGGGCACTTTTGGATGATCCAAGGGGATTCGCAATGCGTTTTCTGAGGCCCGCTTTTTCAGTCTTCTCCCATTTCACCGAGGGATATATTTAGCTTTGCGGTGAAAGAGTGAACCCGGAGGGTCCAGTTGCTTGTGGGGCTGCATAAAGGCTCCCCTGGGGAGTTCACTTGTACTCAAAGCCTTCCTCTGGGGGCACTTTTGGATGGGCGAAAGGGCCTCGGAATGCGTTTTCTGGCGCCCGAGTTTTCATTCGTCTCCCATGCGGGCCAGGGTTATATTTAGGGTTGCTGTGAAAGAGCGAATACGGAGGGTCCAGTTGCATGTGGGGCTGCATAAAGGCTCCCCTGGGGAGTTCACTTGTACCCAAAGCCTTTCTCTGGGGGCACTTCTGGATGGGCGAAAGGGGCTCGGAATGTGTTTTCTGGGGCCCGAGTTTTCAGTTGTCTCCCATGCCGGCTAGGGCTATATTAGAGTTGCTCGGAAACAGCGAACACGAAGGGTCCAGTTGCATGTGGGGCTGCATAAAGGCTCCATTGGGGAGTTCACTTGTACCCAAAGCCTTCCTCTGGGGGCACTTCTGAGTTGGTGTATGGGGCTTGAAACGCTTTTTCTGTGGCCCGAGTTTTCAGTCTTCATCCGTGCTGGCTAGGGATATATTTATGGTTGCTCGGAAACAGTGAACATGGAGGGTCCAGTTGCATGTGGGGCTGCATAAAGGCTCCCCTGGGGAGTTCACTTGTACCCAAAGCCTTCCTCTGGGGGCACTTTTGGATGGTCCAAGGGGAATCGCAATGCGTTTTCTGAGGCCCGCTTTTTCAGTCTTCTCCCATTGCACCGAGGGATATATTTAGGCTTGCGGTGAAAGAGTGAACGCGGAGGGTCCAGTTGCATGTGGGGCTGCATAAAGGCTCCCCTGGGGAGTTCACTTGTCCCCAAAGCCTTCTTCTGGGGGCACTTTTGAATGGGTAAAAGGGGCTCGGAATGCGTTTTCTGGGGCCCGAGTTTTCAGTCGTCTCCCATGCGGGCCAGGGTTATATTTAGGGTTGCTGTGAAAGAGCGAACCCGGAGGGTCAAGTTGCATGTGGGGCCGTGTAAAGGCTCCTCTGGGGAGTTCACTTGTACCCAAAGCCTTCCTCTGGGGGCACTTTTGAATGGGCAAAAGGGGCTCGGAAAGCGTTTTCTGGGGCCCGAGTTTTCGGTCTTATCCCATGCCGTCTAGGGCTATGTTTACTGTTGCTCAGAAACAGCGAACCAGGAGGGTCCAGTTGCATGTGGGGCTGCATAAAGGCTCCCCTGGGGAGTTCACTTGTACCCAAAGCCTTCCTTTGGGGGCACTTCTGGATGGGTGAATGGGGCTTGAAACGCTTTTTCTGTGGCCCCAGTTTTCAGTCTTCTGCCATGCTGGCTAGTGTTATATTTAGGGTTGCTCGTAAACAGCGAACCCGGAGGGTCCATTTGCATGTGGGGCTGCATAAAGGCTCCCCTGGGGAGTTCCGATGTACCCAAAGCCTTCCTTTGGGGGCACTTCTGGGTGGTCCAAGGGGAATCGCAATGCGTTTTCTGAGGCCCGCTTTTTCAGTCTTCTCCCATTACGCCGAGGGATATATTTAGGCTTGCGGTGAAAGAGTGAACGCGGAGGGTCCAGTTGCATGTGGGGCTGCATAAAGGCTCCCCTGGGGAGTTCACTTGTACTCAAAGCCTTCCTCTGGGGGCACTTTTGGATGGGCGAAAGGGTCTAGGAATGCATTTTCTGAGGCCCGCTTTTTCAGTCATCTCCCATGCCAGCTAGGGATATATTTAGGGTTGCTCGGAAACAGCGAACCCGGAGGGCCCAGTTGCATATGGGGCTGCATAAAGGCTCCCCTGGGGAGTTCACTTGTACCCAAAGCCTTCCTTTGGGGGCACTTCTGCATGGGTGAATGGGGCTTGGAATGCTTTTTCTGGGGCCTGAGTTTTCAGTCGTCTGCCATGCGGGCCAGGGTTATATTTAGGGTTGCTGTGAAAGAGCGAACCCGGAGGGTCCAGTTGCATGTGGGGCTGCATAAAGGCTCCCCTGGGGAGTTCACTTCTACCTAAAGCCTTCCTCTGGGGGCACTTTTGGATGGGCGAAAGGGGTTCGGAATGCGTTTTCTGGGGCCCGATTTTTCAGTCGTCTGCCATGTAGGCCAGGGTTATATTTAGGGATGCTTTGAAAGAGCGAATGCGGAGGGTCCAGTTGCATGTGGGGCTGCATAAAGGCTCCCCTGGGGAGTTCAGTTGTACTCAAAGCCTTCCGTTGGGGGCACTTCTGCATGGCTGAATGGGGCTTGAAACCCTGTTTCTGTGGCCCGAGTTTTCAGTCTTCTGCCCTGCTGGCTAGGGTTATATTTACGGTTGCTCGGAAACAGCGAACACAGAGGGTACAGCTGCATGTGGGGCTGCATAAAGGCTCCCCTGGGGAGTTCACTTGTACCCAAAGCCTTCCTTTGGGGGCACTTTTGGATGGGCGAATGGGGCTTCTAACGCGTTTTCTGGGGCCCGATTTTTCAGTCGTCTGCTATGCGGGCCAGGGATATATTTAGGGTTCCTGTGAAAGAGCGAAAACGGAGGGTCCAGTTGCATGTGCGGCTGCATAAAGGCTCCCCGGGGGAGTTTAGTTGTACCCAAAGCCTTCCTTTGGGGGCACTTCTGGATGGGTGAATGGGGCTTGAAATGCTTTTTCTGTGGCCCGAATTTTCAGTCATCTCTTATGCCGGCTAGTGTTATATTAAGGTTTGCTCGGAAACAGCGAACCCGGAGGGTCCAGTTGCATGTGGGGCTGCGTAAAGGTTCCCCTGGGGAGTTCACTTTTACCCAAAGCCATCCTCTGGGGGCACATTTGAATGGGCGAAAGGTGCTCGGAAACCGTTTTCTGGGGCCCGAGTTTTCAGTCGTCTCCCATGCCAGCTAGGGCTATGTTTAGTGTTGTTCGGAAAGAGCGAACCCGGAGGGTCCAGTTGCATGTGGGGCTGCATAAAGGCTCCCCTGGGGAGTTCACTTGTACCCAAAGCCTTCCTTTGGGTGCACTTTTGGATGGTCCAAGGGGAATCGCAATGCGTTTTCTGAGGCCCGCTTTTTCAGTCTTCTCCCATTGCGCCGAGGGCTATATTTAGGCTTGCGGTGAAAGAGTGAACGCGGAGGGTCCAGTTGCATGTGGGGCTGCATAAAGGCTCCCCTGGGGAGTTCACTTGTACCTAAAGCCTTCCTTTGGGGGCACTTTTTGATGGGCGAATGGGGCTTGAAACGCGTTTTCTGAGGCCCGCTTTTTCAGTCTTCTCCCATTGCACCGAGGGATATATTTAGCTTTGCGGTGAAAGAGTGAACCCGGAGGGTCCAGTTGCTTGTGGGGCTGCATAAAGGCTCCCCTGGGGAGTTCACTTGTACTCAAAGCCTTCCTCTGGGGGCACTTTTGGATGGGCGAAAGGGCCTCGGAATGCGTTTTCTGGCGCCCGAGTTTTCATTCGTCTCCCATGCGGGCCAGGGTTATATTTAGGGTTGCTGTGAAAGAGCGAATACGGAGGGTCCAGTTGCATGTGGGGCTGCATAAAGGCTCCCCTGGGGAGTTCACTTGTACCCAAAGCCTTCCTCTGGGGGCACTTCTGGATGGGCGAAAGGGGCTCGGAATGTGTTTTCTGGGGCCCGAGTTTTCAGTTGTCTCCCATGCCGGCTAGGGCTATATTAGAGTTGCTCGGAAACAGCGAACACGAAGGGTCCAGTTGCATGTGGGGCTGCATAAAGGCTCCACTGGGGAGTTCACTTGTACCCAAAGCCTTCCTCTGGGGGCACTTCTGAGTTGGTGTATGGGGCTTGAAACGCTTTTTCTGTGGCCCGAGTTTTCAGTCTTCATCCGTGCTGGCTAGGGATATATTTATGGTTGCTCGGAAACAGTGAACATGGAGGGTCCAGTTGCATGTGGGGCTGCATAAAGGCTCCCCTGGGGAGTTCAGTTGTACCCAAAGCCTTCCTTTGGGGGTACTTTTGGATGGTCCAAGGGGAATCGCAATGCGTTTTCTGAGGTCCGAATTTTCAGTCTTCTCCCATTGCGCCGAGTGATATATTTAGGCTTGCGGTGAAAGAGTGAACCCGGAGGGTCCAGTTGCATGTGGGGCTGCATAAAGGCTCCCCTGGGGAGTTCACTTGTACTCAAAGCTGTCTTCTGGGCGCACTTTTGGATGGGCGAGGGTGTCTTGTAAGGCGTTTTTTTGGCCCGATTTTTCAGTAATATCCGATGCCGGCTAGGGCTCTATTTAGGCTTTCTGTGAAAGAATGAATAAGGAGGGTCCAGTTGCATGTGGGGCTGCATAAAGGCTCCCCTGGGGAGTTCACTTGTCCCCAAAGCCTTCTTCTGGGGGCACTTTTGAATGGGCAAAAGGGGCTCGGAATGCGTTTTCTGGGGCCCGAGTTTTCAGTCTTCTCCCATGCGGGCCAGGGTTATATTTAGGGTTGCTGTGAAAGAGCGAATACGGAGGGTCCAGTTGCATGTGGGGCTGCATAAAGGCTCCCCTGGGGAGTTCACTTGTACCCAAAGCCTTCCTCTGGGTGCACTTTTGAATAGGCGAAAGCGGCTCGGCATGGGTTTTCTGGGGCCCGAGTTTTCAGTCTTCTGCCATGCTGGCTAATATTATATAAAGGGTTGCTCGGAAAGTGCGAACCCGGAGGGTCCAGTTGCATGTGGGGCTGCGTAAAGGCTCCCCTGGGGAGTTCACTTGTACCCAAAGCCTTCCTCTGGGGGCACTTTTGAATGGGCGAAAGGGGCTCGGAAAGCGTTTTCTGGGGCCCTAGTTTTCAGTCTTCTCCCATGCCGTCTAGGGCTATGTTTACTGTTGCTCAGAAACAGCGAACCAGGAGAGTCCAGTTGCATGTGGGGCTGCATAAAGGCTCCCCTGGGGAGTTCAGTTGTACCCAAAGCCTTCCTTTGGGGGCACTTCTGGATGGGTGAATGGGGCTTGAAACGCTTTTTCTGTGGCCCAAGTTTTCAGTCTTCTGCCATGCTGGGTAGGGATCTTTTTAGGGTTGCTCGTAAACAGCGAACCCGGAGGGTCCAGTTGCATGTGGGGCTGCATAAAGGCTCCCCTGGGGAGTTCACTTGTACTCAAAGCATTCCTTTGGGGGCACTTTTGGATGGGCGAACAGGGCTTGAAACGCTATTTATGTGGCCCGAGTTTTCAGTCGTCTCCCATGCCAGCTAGGGATATATTTAGGGTTGCTCGGAAACAGCGAACCCGGAGGGTCCAGTTGCATGTGGGGCTGCATAAAGGCTCCCCTGGGGAGTTCACTTGTCCCCAAAGCCTTCTTCTGGGGGCACTTTTGAATGGGTAAAAGGGGCTCGGAATGCGTTTTCTGGGGCCCGAGTTTTCAGTCGTCTCCCATGCGGGCCAGGGTTATATTTAGGGTTGCTGTGAAAGAGCGAACCCGGAGGGTCAAGTTGCATGTGGGGCCGTGTAAAGGCTCCTCTGGGGAGTTCACTTGTACCCAAAGCCTTCCTCTGGGGGCACTTTTGAATGGGCAAAAGGGGCTCGGAAAGCGTTTTCTGGGGCCCGAGTTTTCAGTCATCTCCCATGCCAGCTAGGGATATATTTAGGGTTGCTCAGAAACAGCGAACCAGGAGGGTCCAGTTGCATGTGGGGCTGCATAAAGGCTCCCCTGGGGAGTTCAGTTGTACCCAAAGCCTTCCTTTGGGGGCACTTTTGGATGGTCCAAGGGGAATCGCAATGCGTTTTCTGAGGTCCGAATTTTCAGTCTTCTCCCATTGCGCCGAGGGATATATTTACGCTTACGGTGAAAGAGTGAACCCGGAGGGTCCAGTTGCATGTGGGGCTGCATAAAGGCTCCCCTGGGGAGTTCACTTGTACTCAAAGCTGTCTTCTGGGCGCACTTTTGGATGGGCGAACAGGGCTTGTAACGCGTTTTCTGTGGCCCGAGTTTTTAGTCGTCTCCCATGCCGGCTAGTGATATATTTAGGGTTGCTCGTAAACAGCGAACCCGGAGGGTCCAGTTGCATGTGGGGCTGCCTAAAGGCTCCCCTGGGGAGTTCACTTGTACTCAAAGCCTTCCTTTGGGGGCACTTCTGGATGGGTGAATGGGGATTGAAACGCTTTTTCTGTGGCCCGAGGTTTCAGTCTTCTGCCATGCTGGCTAGTGTTATATATAGGGTTGCTCGGAAACAGCGAACCCGGAGGGTACAGCTGCATGTGGCGCTGCCTAAAGGCTCCCCTGGGGAGTTCACTTGTACCCAAAGCCTTCATTTGGGTGCACTTTTGGATGGGCGAGGGTGTCTTGTAAGGCGTTTTTTTGGCCCGATTTTTCAGTAATATCCGATGCCGGCTAGGGCTCTATTTAGGCTTTCTGTGAAAGAATGAATAAGGAGGGTCCAGTTGCATGTGGGGCTGCATAAAGGCTCCCCTGGGGAGTTCACTTGTCCCCAAAGCCTTCTTCTGGGGGCACTTTTGAATGGGCAAAAGGGGCTCGGAATGCGTTTTCTGGGGCCCGAGTTTTCAGTCTTCTCCCATGCGGGCCAGGGTTATATTTAGGGTTGCTGTGAAAGAGCGAATACGGAGGGTCCAGTTGCATGTGGGGCTGCATAAAGGCTCCCCTGGGGAGTTCACTTGTACCCAAAGCCTTCCTCTGGGTGCACTTTTGAATAGGCGAAAGCGGCTCGGCATGGGTTTTCTGGGGCCCGAGTTTTCAGTCTTCTGCCATGCTGGCTAATATTATATAAAGGGTTGCTCGGAAAGTGCGAACCCGGAGGGTCCAGTTGCATGTGGGGCTGCGTAAAGGCTCCCCTGGGGAGTTCACTTGTACCCAAAGCCTTCCTCTGGGGGCACTTTTGAATGGGCGAAAGGGGCTCGGAAAGCGTTTTCTGGGGCCCTAGTTTTCAGTCTTCTCCCATGCCGTCTAGGGCTATGTTTACTGTTGCTCAGAAACAGCGAACCAGGAGAGTCCAGTTGCATGTGGGGCTGCATAAAGGCTCCCCTGGGGAGTTCAGTTGTACCCAAAGCCTTCCTTTGGGGGCACTTCTGGATGGGTGAATGGGGCTTGAAACGCTTTTTCTGTGGCCCAAGTTTTCAGTCTTCTGCCATGCTGGGTAGGGATCTTTTTAGGGTTGCTCGTAAACAGCGAACCCGGAGGGTCCAGTTGCATGTGGGGCTGCATAAAGGCTCCCCTGGGGAGTTCACTTGTACTCAAAGCATTCCTTTGGGGGCACTTTTGGATGGGCGAAAGGGGCTCGGAATGCGTTTTCTGGGGCCCGAATTTTCAGTCTTCTGCCATACTGGCTAGTGTTATATTTAGGGTTGCTCGGAAACAGCGAACCCGGAGGGTCCAGTTGCATGTGGGGCTGCATAAAGGCTCCCCTGGGGAGTTCAGTTGTACCCAAAGCCTTCCTTTGGGGGCACTTTTAGATGGGCGAAAGGGGCTCGGAAAGCGTTTTCTGGGGCCCGATTTTTCAGTCGTCTGCCATGTGGGCCAGGGTTATATTTAGGGTTGCTGTGAAAGAGCGAATGCAGAGGGTCCAGTTGGATGTGGGGCTGCATAAAGGCTCCCCTGGGGAGTTCAGTTGTACCCAAAACCTTCCTTTGGGGGCACTTCTGGATGGGTGAATGGGGCTTGAAACGCTTTTTCTGTGGCCCAAGTTTTCAGTCTTTTGCCATGCTGGCTAGGGTTATATTTAGGGTTGCTCGTAAACAGCGAACACGGAGGGTCCAGTTGCATGTGGGGCTGCATAAAGGCTCCCCTGGGGAGTTCACTTGTACTCAAAGCATTCCTTTGGGGGCACTTTTTGATTGGCGAAAGGGGCTCGGAATGCATTTTCTGGGGCCCGCTTTTTCAGTCATCTCCCATGCCAGCTAGGGATATATTTAGGGTTGCTCAGAAACAGCGAACCTGGAGGGTCCAGTTGCATGTGGGGCTGCATAAAGGCTCCCCTGGGGAGTTCACTTGTACCCAAAGCCTTCCTTTGGGGGCACTTCTGGATGGGCGATTGGGGCTTGTAACGCGTTTTCTGGGGCCCTATTTTTCAGTCGTCGGCCATGTGGGCCAGGGTTATATTTAGGGTTGCTGTGAAAGAGCGAATGCAGAGGGTCCAGTTGCATGTGGGGCTGCATAAAGGCTCCCCTGGAGAGTTCAGTTGTACCCAAAGCCTTCCTTTGGGGGCACTTTTGGATGGGTGAATGGGGCTTGAAACCCTGTTTCTGTGGCCCGAGTTTTCAGTCTTCTGCCATGCTGGCTAGGGTTATATTAGAGTTGCTCGGAAACAGCAAACACGGAGGGTCCAGTTGCATGTGGGGCTGCATAAAGGCTCCCCTGGGGAGTTCACTTGTACCCAAAGCCTTCCTCTGGGGGCACTTTTGGATGGTCCAAGGGGAATCGCAATGCGTTTTCTGAGGCCCACTTTTTCAGTCTTCTCCAATTGCGCCGAGGGCTATAGTTAGGCTTGCGGTGAAAGAGTGAACGCGGAGGGTCCAGTTGCATGTGGGGCTGCATAAAGGCTCCCCTGGGGAGTAAACTTGTAACCAAAGCCTTCACTTGGGGGCACTTCTGGATGGGTGAATGGGGCTTGAAACGCTTTTTCTGTGGCCCTTGTTTTCAGTCTTTTGCCATGCTGGCTAGGGATATATTTATGGTTGCTCGTAAACAGCGAACACAGAGGGTCCAGTTGCATGTGGGGCTGCATAAAGGCTCCCCTGGGGAGTTCACTTGTACTCAAAGCATTCCTTTGGGGGCACTTTTGTATGGGCGAAAGGGCCTCGGAATGCATTTTCTGGGGCCCGAATTTTCAGTCTTCTGCCATGCTGGCTAGTGTTATATTTAGGGTTGCTCGTAAACAGCGAAACCGGAGGGTCCAGCTGCATGTGGGGCTGCATAAAGGCTCCCCTGGGGAGTTCAGTTGTACCCAAAGCCTTCCTTTGGGGGCACTTTTGGATGGGCGATTGGGGCTTGTAACGCGTTTTCTGGGGCCCGATTTTTCAGTCGTCTGCCATGTGGGCCAGGTTTATATTTAGGGTTGCTGTGAAAGAGCGAATGCAGAGGGTCCACTTGCATGTGGGGCTGCATAAAGGCTCCCCTGGGGAGTTCAGTTGTACCCAAAGCCTTCCTTTGGGGGCACTTCTGCATGGGTGAATGGGGCTTGAAACCCTGTTTCTGTGGCCCGAGTTTTCAGTCTTCTGCCATGCTGGCTAGTGTTATATTAGAGTTGCTCGGAAACAGCAAACACGGAGGGTCCAGTTGCATGTGGGGCTGAATAAAGGCTCCCCTGGGGAGTTCACTTGTACCCAAAGGCTTCCTTCTGGGGCACTTTTGGATGGTCCAAGGGGAATCGCAATGCGTTTTCTGAGGCCCGCTTTTTCAGTCTTCTCCCATTGCGGCTATGGCTATATTTAGGCTTGCGGTGAAAGAGTGAACGCGGAGGGTCCAGTTGCATGTGGGGCTGCATAAAGGCTCCCCTGGGGAGTTCACTTGTACCCAAAGCCTTCACTTGGGGGCACTTCTGGATGGGTGAATGGGGCTTGAAATGCTTTTTCTGTGGCCCTTTTTTTCAGTCTTCTGCCATGCTGGCTAGTGTTATATTTAGGGTTGCTCGGAAAGAGCGAACCCGGAGGGTCCAGTTGCATGTGGGGCTGCATAAAGGCTCCCCTGGGGAGTTCAGTTGTACCCAAAGCCTTCCTCTGGGGGCACTTTTGGATGGGCGATTGGGGCTTGTAACGCGTTTTCTGGGGCCCGATTTTTCAGTCGTCTGCCATGTGGGCCAGGGTTATATTTAGGGTTGCTGTGAAAGAGCGAATGCAGAGGGTCCAGTTGGATGTGGGGCTGCATAAAGGCTCCCCTGGGGAGTTCAGTTGTACCCAAAGCCTTCCTTTGGGGGCACATCTGCATGGGTGAATGGGGCTTGAAAACCTGTTTCTGTGGCCCGAGTTTTCAGTCTTCTGCCATGCTGGCTAGGGTTATATTAGAGTTGTTTGGAAACAGGAAACACGGAGGGTCCAGTTGCATGTGGGGCTGAATAAAGGCTCCCCTGGGGAGTTCACTTGTACCCAAAGCCTTCCTCTGGGGGCACTTTTGGATGCTCCAATGGGAATCACAATGCGTTTTCTGAGGCCCGCTTTTTCAGTCTTCTCCCATTGCGGCTATGGATATATTTAGGCTTGCGGTGAAAGAGTGAACGCGGAGGGTCCAGTTGCATGTGGGGCTGCATAAAGGCTCCCCTGGGGAGTTCACTTGTACCCAAAGCCTTCCTTTGGGGGCACTTCTGGATGGGTGAATGGGGCTTGAAACGCTTTTTCTGTGGCCCTTGTTTTCAGTCTTCTGCCATGCTGGCTAGGGATCTTTTTTGGGTTGCTCGTAAACAGCGAACCCTGAGGGTCCAGTTGCATGTGGGGCTGCATAAAGGCTCCCCTGGGGAGTTCACTTGTACCCAAAGCCTTCCTCTGGGGGCACTTTTGGATGGGCGAAAGGGGTACGGAATGCATTTTCTGGGGCCCGATTTTTCAATTATCTCCCATGCCATCTAGGGTTATATATAGGGTTGCTCGGAAACAGCGAATACGGAGGGTAATGTTGCATGTGGGGCTGCGTAAAGGCTCCCTTGGGGAGTTCACTTGTACCCAAAGCCTTCCTTTGGGGGCACTTTTGGATGGTCCAAGGGGAATCGCAATGCGTTTTCTGAGGCCCGCTTTTTCAGTCTTCTCCCATTGCGCCGAGGGCTATAGTTAGTCTTGCGATGAAAGAGTGAACCCGGAGGGTCCAGTTGCATGTGGGGCTGCATAAAGGCTCCCCTGGGGAGTTCACTTGTACCCAAAGCCTTCCTTTGGGGACACTTCTGGATGGGTGTATGGGGCATGAAACGCTTTTTCTGTGGCCCGAATTTTCAGGCTTCTGCCATGCTGGCTAGGGTTATATTTAGGGTTGCTCGTAAACAGCGAACACGGAGGGTCCAGTTGCATGTGGGGCTTCATAAAGGCTCCCCTGGGGAGTTCACTTGTACCCAAAGCCTTCCTCTGGGGGCACTTCTGGGCGGGTGTATGGGGCTTGAAACTCTTTTTCTGTGGCCCGAGTTTTCAGTCTTCATCCTTGCTGGCTAGGGATATATTTAGGGTTGCTCAGAAATAGTGAACACGAAGGGTCCAATTGCATGTGGGGCTGAATAAAGGCTTCCCTGGGGAGTTCACTTGTAGCCAAAGCCTTCCTCTGGGGGCACTTTTGGATGGTCCAAGGGGAATCGCAATGCGTTTTCTGAGGCCCGCTTTTTCAGTCTTCTCCCATTGCGGCTATGGCTATATTTAGGCTTGCGGTGAAAGAGTGAACGCGGAGGGTCCAGTTGCATGTGGGGCTGCATAAAGGCTCCCCTGGGGAGTTCACTTGTACCCAAAGCCTTCCTTTGGGGGCACCTCTGGATGGGTGAATGGGGCTTGAAACGCTTTTTCTGTGGCCCTTGTTTTCAGTCTTCTGCCATGCTGGCTAGGGATCTTTTTAGGGTTGCTCATAAACAGCGAACACGGAGGGTCCAGTTGCATGTGGGGCTGCATAAAGGCTCCCCTGGGGAGTTCACTTGTACCCAAAGCCTTCCTCTGGGGGCACTTTTGGATGGGCGAAAGGGGCTCGGAATGCATTTTCTGGGGCCCGATTTTTCAATCATCTCCCATGCCAGCTAGGGTTATATTTAGGGTTGCTCAGAAACAGCGAATACGGAGGGTAATGTTGCATGTGGGGCTGCGTAAAGGCTCCCCTGGGGAGTTCACTTGTACCCAAAGCCTTCCTTTGGGGGCACTTTTGGATGGTCCAAGGGGAATCGCAATGCGTTTTCTGAGGCCCGCTTTTTCAGTCTTCTCCCATTGCGCCGAGGGCTATAGTTAGTCTTGCGATGAAAGAGTGAACCCGGAGAGTCCAGTTGCATGTGGGGCTGCATAAAGGCTCCCCTGGGGAGTTCACTTGTACCCAAAGCCTTCCTTTGGGGGCACTTTTGGATGGGCGATTGGGGCTTGTAACGCGTTTTCTGGGGCCCGATTTTTCAGTCGTCTGCCATGCTGGCTAGGGTTATATTTAGGGTTGCTCGGAAACAGCGAACCCGGAGGGTCCAGTTGCATGTGGGGCTGCATAAAGGCTCCCCTGGGGAGTTCACTTGTACCCAAAGCCTTCCTTTGGGGGCACTTTTGGATGGGCGAAAGTGTCTTGTAAGGCGTTTTCTTTGGCCCGATTTTTCAGTCATCTCCGATGCCGACTAGGGCTATATTTAGGCTTTCTGTGAAAGAGTGAATAAGGAGGCTCCAGTTGCATGTGGGGCTGCATAAAGGCTCCCCTGGGGAGTTCACTTGTACTCAAAGCCTTCCTCTGGGGGCACTTTTGGATGGGCGAAAGGGGCTCGGAATGCGTTTTCTGGCGCCCGAGTTTTCAGTTGTCTCCCATGCCGGCTAGAGCTATATTAGAGTTGCTCGGAAACAGCGAACACGAAGGGTCCAGTTGCATGTGAGGCGGCATAAAGGCTCCCCTGGGGAGTTCACTTGTACCGAAAGCCTTCCTTTGGGGGCACTTTTGGATGGTCCAAGGGGAATCGCAATGCGTTTTCTGAGACCCGCTTTTTCAGTCTTCTCCCATTGCGCCGAGGGCTATAGATAGTCTTGCGATGAAAGAGTTAACCCGGAGGGTCCAGTTGCATGTGGGGCTGCATAAAGGCTCCCCTGGGGAGTTCACTTGTACCCAAAGCCTTCCTCTGGGGGCACTTCTGGGCGGGTGTATGGGGCTTGAAACTCTTTTTCTGTGGCCCGAGTTTTCAGTCTTCATCCTTGCTGGCTAGGGTTATATTTAGGGTTGCTCAGAAATAGTGAACACGGAGGGTCCAGTTGCATGTGGGGCTGCGTAAAGGCTCCCCTGGGGAGTTCACTTGTACCCAAAGCCTTCCTTTGGGGGCACTTCTGGATGGGTGAATGGGGCTTGAAACGCTTTTTCTGTGGTCCGAGTTTTCAGTCATCTCCCATGCCGGCTAGTGTTATATTTAGGGTTGCTCGTAAACAGCGAACCCGGATGGTCCAGGTGCATGTGGGGCTGCATAAAGGCTCCCCTGGGGAGTTCACTTGTACCCAAAGCCTTCCTTTGGGGGCACTTTTGGATGGTCCAAGGGGAATCGCAATGCGTTTTCTGAGGCCAGCTTTTTCAGTCTTCTCCCATTGCGCGGAGGGATATATTTAGGCTTGCGGTGAAAGAGTGAACGCGGAGGGTCCAGTTGCATGTGGGGCTGCATAAAGGCTCCCCTGGGGAGTTCACTTGTACCGAAAGCCTTCTTCTGGGAGCACTTTTGAATGGGCAAAAGGGGCTCGAAATGCGTTTTCTGTGGCCCGAATTTTCAGTCGTCTCCCATGCCGGCTAGGGCTATGTTTATTGTTGCTCGGAAAGAGTGAACCCGGAGGGTCCAGTTGCATGTGGGGCTGCATAAAGGCTCCCCTGGGGAGTTCACTTGTACCCAAATCCTTCCTCTGGGGGCACTTTTGAATGGGCGAAAGGGGCTTGGAAAGCGTTTTCTGGGGCCCGAGTTTTCAGTCGTCTCCCATGCCGTCTAGGGCTATGTTTACTGTTGCTCAGAAACAGAGAACCCGGAGGGTCCAGTTGCATGTGGGGCTGCATAAAGGCTCCCCTGGGGAGTTCACTTGTACCCAAAGCCTTCCTTTGGGGGCACTTTTGGATGGTCCAAGGGGAATCGCAATGCGTTTTCTGAGGCCCGAATTTTCAGTCTTCTCCCATTGCGCCGAGGGCTATATTTAGGCTTACGGTGAAAGAGTGAACGCGGAGGGTCCAGTTGCATGTGGGGCTGCATAAAGGCTCCCCTGGGGAGTTCACTTGTACTCAAAGCTTTCCTCTGGGCGCACTTTTGGATGGGCGAACAGGGCTTGAATCTCTTTTTATGTGGCCCGAGTTTTCAGTCGTCTCCCATGCTGGCTACTGTTATATTTAGGGTTGTTCGTAAACAGCGAACACGGAGGGTCCAGTTGCATGTGGGGCTGCATAAAGGCTCCCCTGGGGAGTTCAGTTGTACCCAAAGCCTTCCTTTGGGGGCACTTCTGGATGGGTGAATGGGGCTTGAAACGCTTTTTCTGTGGCCCAAGTTTTCAGTCTTCTGCCATGCTGGCTAGTGTTATATTTAGGGTTGCTCGTAAACAGCGAACACGGAGGGTCCAGTTGCATGTGGGGCTGCATAAAGGCTCCCCTGGGGAGTTCACTTGTACTCAAAGCATTCCTTTGGGGGCACTTTTGGATGGGCGAAAGGGGCTCGGAATGCGTTTTCTGGGGCCCGAATTTTCAGTCGTCTGCCATGCTGGCTAGGGTTCTTTTTAGGGTTGCTCGTAAACAGCGAACACGGAGGGTCCAGTTGCATGTGGGGCTGCATAAAGGCTCCCCTGGGGAGTTCACTTGTACCAAAGCCTTCCTTTCGGGGCACTTCTGGATGGGTGAATGGGGCTTGAAACGCTTTTTCTGTGGCCCTTGTTTTCAGTCTTCTGCCATGCTTGCTAGAGATCTTTTTAGGGTTGCTCGTAAACAGCGAACCCTGAGGGTCCAGTTGCATGTGGGGCTGCATAAAGGCTCCCCTGGGGAGTTCACTTGTACCCAAAGCCTTCCTTTGGGGGCACTTTTGGATGGTCCAAGGGGAATCGCAATGCGTTTTCTGAGGCCCGCTTTTTCAGTCTTCTCCCATTGCGCCGAGGGTTATAGTTAGTCTTGCGATGAAAGAGTGAACCCGGAGGGTCCAGTTGCATGTGGGGCTGCATAAAGGCTCCCTTGGGGAGTTCACTTGTACCCAAAGCCTTCCTTTGGGGGCACTTGTGTGTGGGTGTATGGGGCATGAAACGCTTTTTCTGTGGCCCGAATTTTCAGTCTTCTGCCATGCTGGCTAGGGTTATATTTAGGGTTGCTCGGAAACAGCGAACCCGGAGGGTCCAGTTGCATGTGGGGCTGCATAAAGGCTCCCCTGGGGAGTTCACTTGTACCCAAAGCCTTCCTTTGGGGGCACTTTTGGATGGGCGAATGTGTCTTGTAAGGCGTTTTCTTTGGCCCGATTTTTCAGTCATCTCCGATGCCGACTAGGGCTATATTTAGGCTTTCTGTGAAAGAGTGAATAAGGAGGCTCCAATTGCATGTGGGGCTGCATAAAGGCTCCCCTGGGGAGTTCACTTGTACTCAAAGCCTTCCTCTGGGGGCACTTTTGGATGGTCCAAGGGGAATCGCAATGCGTTTTCTGAGGCCCGCTTTTTCAGTCTTCTCCCATTGCGAGGAGGGATATAGTTAGTCTTGCGATGAAAGAGTTAACCCGGAGGGTCCAGTTGCATGTGGGGCTGCATAAAGGCTCCCCTGGGGAGTTCACTTGTACCCAAAGCCTTCCTCTGGGGGCACTTATGGGGGGGTGTATGGGGCTTGAAACTCTTTTTCTGTGGTCCGAGTTTTCAGTCTTCATCCTTGCTGGCTAGGGTTATATTTAGGGTTGCTCAGAAATAGTGAACACGGAGGGTCCAGTTGCATGTGGGGCTGCGTAAAGGCTCCCCTGGGGAGTTCACTTGTACCCAAAGCCTTCCTTTGGGGGCACTTCTGAATGGGTGAATTGGGCTTGAAACGCTTTTTCTGTGGTCCGAATTTTCAGTCATCTCCCATGCCGGCTAGTGTTATATTTAGGGTTGCTCGTAAACAGCGAACCCGGAGGGTCCAGTTGCATGTGGGGCTGCATAAAGGCTCCCCTGGGGAGTTCACTTGTACCCAAAGCCTTCCTTTGGGGGCACTTTTGGATGGTCCAAGGGGAATCGCAATGCGTTTTCTGAGGCCAGCTTTTTAAGTCTTCTCCCATTGCGGCTATGGCTATATTTAGGCTTGCGGTGAAAGAGTGAACGCGGAGGGTCCAGTTGCATGTGGGGCTGCATAAAGGCTCCCCTGGGGAGTTCAGATGTACCCAAAGCCTTTCTTATGGGGGCACTTTTGGATGGTCCAAGGGGAATCGCAATGCGTTTTCTGAGGCCCGCTTTTTCAGTCTTCTCCCATTGCGCCGAGGGTTATAGTTAGTCTTGCGATGAAAGAGTGAACCCGGAGGGTCCAGTTGCATGTGGGGCTGCATAAAGGCTCCCCTGGGGAGTTCACTTGTACCCAAAGCCTTCCTTTGGGGGCACTTGTGTGTGGGTGTATGGGGCATGAAACGCTTTTTCTGTGGCCCGAATTTTCAGTCTTCTGCCATGCTGGCTAGGGTTATATTTAGGGTTGCTCGGAAACAGCGAACCCGGAGGGTCCAGTTGCATGTGGGGCTGCATAAAGGCTCCCCTGGGGAGTTCAGATGTACCCAAAGCCTTCCTTTGGGGGCACTTTTGGATGGTCCAAGGGGAATCGCATTGCGTTTTCTGAGGCCCGCTTTTTCAGTCTTCTTCCATTGCGCCGAGGGCTATAGTTAGTCTTGCGGTGAAAGAGTGAACGCGGAGGGTCCAGTTGCATGTGGGGCTGCATAAAGGCTCCCCTGGGGAGTTCACTTGTACCCAAAGCCTTCCTTTGGGGGCACTTTTGGATGGGCGAAAGTGTCTTGTAAGGCGTTTTCTTTGGCCCGATTTTTCAGTCATCTCCGATGCCGACTAGGGCTATATTTAGGCTTTCTGTGAAAGAGTGAATAAGGAGGCTCCAGTTGCATGTGGGGCTGCATAAAGGCTCCCCTGGGGAGTTCACTTGTACTCAAAGCCTTCCTCTGGGGGCACTTTTGGATGGTCCAAGGGGAATCGCAATGCGTTTTCTGAGGCCCGCTTTTTCAGTCTTCTCCCATTGCGCCGAGGGCTATAGTTAGTCTTGCGATGAATGAGTGAACCCGGAGGGTCCAGTTGCATGTGGGGCTGCATAAAGGCTCCCCTGGGGAGTTCACTTGTACCCAAAGCCTTCCTCTGGGGGCACTTTTGGATGGGCGAAAGGGGCTCGGAATGCGTTTTCTGGGGCCCGAATTTTCAGTCGTCTGCCATGCTGGCTAGGGTTCTTTTTAGGGTTGCTCGTAAACAGCGAACACGGAGGGTCCAGTTGCATGTGGGGCTGCATAAAGGCTCCCCTGGGGAGTTCACTTGTACCCAAAGCCTTCCTTTCGGGGCACTTCTGGATGGGTGAATGGGGCTTGAAACGCTTTTTCTGTGGCCCTTGTTTTCAGTCTTCTGCCATGCTGGCTAGGGATCTTTTTAGGGTTGCTCGTAAACAGCGAACACGGAGGGTCCAGTTGCATGTGGGGCTGCATAAAGGCTCCCCTGGGGAGTTCACTTGTACCCAAAGCCTTCCTCTGGGGGCACTTTTGGATGGGCGAAAGGGGCTCGGAATGCATTTTCTTGGGCCCGATTTTTCAATCATCTCCCATGCCAGCTAGGGTTATATTTAGGGTTGCTCGGAAACAGCGAACCCGGAGGGTCCAGTTGCATGTGGGGCTGCATAAAGGCTCCCCTGGGGAGTTCAGATGTACCCAAAGCCTTCCTTTGGGGGCACTTTTGGATGGTCCAAGGGGAATCGCAATGCGTTTTCTGAGGCCCGCTTTTTCAGTCTTCTCCCATTGCGCCGAGGGTTATAGTTAGTCTTGCGATGAAAGAGTGAACCCGGAGGGTCCAGTTGCATGTGGGGCTGCATAAAGGCTCCCCTGGGGAGTTCACTTGTACCCAAAGCCTTCCTCTGGGGGCACTTTTGAATGGGCGAAAGGGGCTTGGAAAGCGTTTTCTGGGGCCCGAGTTTTCAGTCGTCTCCCATGCCGTCTAGGGCTATGTTTACTGTTGCTCAGAAACAGAGAACCCGGAGGGTCCAGTTGCATGTGGGGCTGCATAAAGGCTCCCCTGGGGAGTTCACTTGTACCCAAAGCCTTCCTTTGGGGGCACTTTTGGATGGTCCAAGGGGAATCGCAATGCGTTTTCTGAGGCCCGAATTTTCAGTCTTCTCCCATTGCGCCGAGGGCTATATTTAGGCTTACGGTGAAAGAGTGAACGCGGAGGGTCCAGTTGCATGTGGGGCTGCATAAAGGCTCCCCTGGGGAGTTCACTTGTACTCAAAGCTTTCCTCTGGGCGCACTTTTGGATGGGCGAACAGGGCTTGAATCTCTTTTTATGTGGCCCGAGTTTTCAGTCGTCTCCCATGCTGGCTACTGTTATATTTAGGGTTGTTCGTAAACAGCGAACACGGAGGGTCCAGTTGCATGTGGGGCTGCATAAAGGCTCCCCTGGGGAGTTCAGTTGTACCCAAAGCCTTCCTTTGGGGGCACTTCTGGATGGGTGAATGGGGCTTGAAACGCTTTTTCTGTGGCCCAAGTTTTCAGTCTTCTGCCATGCTGGCTAGTGTTATATTTAGGGTTGCTCGTAAACAGCGAACACGGAGGGTCCAGTTGCATGTGGGGCTGCATAAAGGCTCCCCTGGGGAGTTCACTTGTACTCAAAGCATTCCTTTGGGGGCACTTTTGGATGGGCGAAAGGTGCTCGGAATGCGTTTTCTGGGGCCCGAATTTTCAGTCGTCTGCCATGCTGGCTAGGGTTCTTTTTAGGGTTGCTCGTAAACAGCGAACACGGAGGGTCCAGTTGCATGTGGGGCTGCATAAAGGCTCCCCTGGGGAGTTCACTTGTACCCAAAGCCTTCCTTTCGGGGCACTTCTGGATGGGTGAATGGGGCTTGAAACGCTTTTTCTGTGGCCCTTGTTTTCAGTCTTCTGCCATGCTTGCTAGAGATCTTTTTAGGGTTGCTCGTAAACTGCGAACCCTGAGGGTCCAGTTGCATGTGGGGCTGCATAAAGGCTCCCCTGGGGAGTTCACTTGTACCCAAAGCCTTCCTCTGGGGGCACTTTTGGATGGGCGAAAGGGGCTCGGAATGCATTTTCTTGGGCCCGATTTTTCAATCATCTCCCATGTCAGCTAGGGTTATATTTAGGGTTGCTCGGAAACAGCGAACCCGGAGGGTCCAGTTGCATGTGGGGCTGCATAAAGGCTCCCCTGGGGAGTTCAGATGTACCCAAAGCCTTCCTTTGGGGGCACTTTTGGATGGTCCAAGGGGAATCGCAATGCGTTTTCTGAGGCCCGCTTTTTCAGTCTTCTCCCATTGCGCCGAGGGTTATAGTTAGTCTTGCGATGAAAGAGTGAACCCGGAGGGTCCAGTTGCATGTGGGGCTGCATAAAGGCTCCCTTGGGGAGTTCACTTGTACCCAAAGCCTTCCTTTGTGGGCACTTCTGGGTGGGTGTATGGGGCATGAAACGCTTTTTCTGTGGCCCGAATTTTCAGTCTCCTGCCATGCTGGCTAGGGTTATATTTAGGGTTGCTCGGAAACAGCGAACCCGGAGGGTCCAGTTGCATGTGGGGCTGCATAAAGGCTCCCCTGGGGAGTTCACTTGTACCCAAAGCCTTCCTTTGGTGGCACTTTTGGATGGGCGAATGTGTCTTGTAAGGCGTTTTCTTTGGCCCGATTTTTCAGTCATCTCCGATGCCGACTAGGGCTATATTTAGGCTTTCTGTGAAAGAGTGAATAAGGAGGCTCCAATTGCATGTGGGGCTGCATAAAGGCTCCCCTGGGGAGTTCACTTGTACTCAAAGCCTTCCTCTGGGGGCACTTTTGGATGGTCCAAGGGGAATCGCAATGCGTTTTCTGAGGCCCGCTTTTTCAGTCTTCTCCCATTGCGAGGAGGGATATAGTTAGTCTTGCGATGAAAGAGTTAACCCGGAGGGTCCAGTTGCATGTGGGGCTGCATAAAGGCTCCCCTGGGGAGTTCACTTGTACCCAAAGCCTTCCTCTGGGGGCACTTATGGGGGGGTGTATGGGGCTTGAAACTCTTTTTCTGTGGTCCGAGTTTTCAGTCTTCATCCTTGCTGGCTAGGGTTATATTTAGGGTTGCTCAGAAATAGTGAACACGGAGGGTCCAGTTGCATGTGGGGCTGCGTAAAGGCTCCCCTGGGGAGTTCACTTGTACCCAAAGCCTTCCTTTGGGGGCACTTCTGAATGGGTGAATTGGGCTTGAAACGCTTTTTCTGTGGTCCGAGTTTTCAGTCATCTCCCATGCCGGCTAGTGTTATATTTAGGGTTGCTCGTAAACAGCGAACCCGGAGGGTCCAGTTGCATGTGGGGCTGCATAAAGGCTCCCCTGGGGAGTTCACTTGTACCCAAAGCCTTCCTTTGGGGGCACTTTTGGATGGTCCAAGGGGAATCGCAATGCGTTTTCTGAGGCCAGCTTTTTAAGTCTTCTCCCATTGCGGCTATGGCTATATTTAGGCTTGCGGTGAAAGAGTGAACGCGGATGGTCCAGTTGCATGTGGGGCTGCATAAAGGCTCCCCTGGGGAGTTCAGATGTACCCAAAGCCTTTCTTATGGGGGCACTTTTGGATGGTCCAAGGGGAATCGCAATGCGTTTTCTGAGGCCCGAATTTTCAGTCTTCTCCCATTGCGCCGAGGGTTATAGTTAGTCTTGCGATGAAAGAGTGAACCCGGAGGGTCCAGTTGCATGTGGGGCTGCATAAAGGCTCCCCTGGGGAGTTCACTTGTACCCAAAGCCTTCCTTTGGGGGCACTTGTGTGTGGGTGTATGGGGCATGAAACGCTTTTTCTGTGGCCCGAATTTTCAGTCTTCTGCCATGCTGGCTAGGGTTATATTTAGGGTTGCTCGGAAACAGCGAACCCGGAGGGTCCAGTTGCATGTGGGGCTGCATAAAGGCTCCCCTGGGGAGTTCAGATGTACCCAAAGCCTTCCTTTGGGGGCACTTTTGGATGGTCCAAGGGGAATCGCATTGCGTTTTCTGAGGCCCGCTTTTTCAGTCTTCTCCCATTGCGCCGAGGGCTATAGTTAGTCTTGCGGTGAAAGAGTGAACGCGGAGGGTCCAGTTGCATGTGGGGCTGCATAAAGGCTCCCCTGGGGAGTTCACTTGTACCCAAAGCCTTCCTTTGGGGGCACTTTTGGATGGGCGAAAGTGTCTTGTAAGGCGTTTTCTTTGGCCCGATTTTTCAGTCATCTCCGATGCCGACTAGGGCTATATTTAGGCTTTCTGTGAAAGAGTGAATAAGGAGGCTCCAGTTGCATGTGGGGCTGCATAAAGGCTCCCCTGGGGAGTTCACTTGTACTCAAAGCCTTCCTCTGGGGGCACTTTTGGATGGTCCAAGGGGAATCGCAATGCGTTTTCTGAGGCCCGCTTTTTCAGTCTTCTCCCATTGCGCCGAGGGCTATAGTTAGTCTTGCGATGAATGAGTGAACCCGGAGGGTCCAGTTGCATGTGGGGCTGCATAAAGGCTCCCCTGGGGAGTTCACTTGTACCCAAAGCCTTCCTCTGGGGGCACTTTTGGATGGGCGAAAGGGGCTCGGAATGCGTTTTCTGGGGCCCGAATTTTCAGTCGTCTGCCATGCTGGCTAGGGTTCTTTTTAGGGTTGCTCGTAAACAGCGAACACGGAGGGTCCAGTTGCATGTGGGGCTGCATAAAGGCTCCCCTGGGGAGTTCACTTGTACCCAAAGCCTTCCTTTCGGGGCACTTCTGGATGGGTGAATGGGGCTTGAAACGCTTTTTCTGTGGCCCTTGTTTTCAGTCTTCTGCCATGCTGGCTAGGGATCTTTTTAGGGTTGCTCGTAAACAGCGAACACGGAGGGTCCAGTTGCATGTGGGGCTGCATAAAGGCTCCCCTGGGGAGTTCACTTGTACCCAAAGCCTTCCTCTGGGGGCACTTTTGGATGGGCGAAAGGGGCTCGGAATGCATTTTCTTGGGCCCGATTTTTCAATCATCTCCCATGCCAGCTAGGGTTATATTTAGGGTTGCTCGGAAACAGCGAACCCGGAGGGTCCAGTTGCATGTGGGGCTGCATAAAGGCTCCCCTGGGGAGTTCAGATGTACCCAAAGCCTTCCTTTGGGGGCACTTTTGGATGGTCCAAGGGGAATCGCAATGCGTTTTCTGAGGCCCGCTTTTTCAGTCTTCTCCCATTGCGCCGAGGGTTATAGTTAGTCTTGCGATGAAAGAGTGAACCCGGAGGGTCCAGTTGCATGTGGGGCTGCATAAAGGCTCCCTTGGGGAGTTCACTTGTACCCAAAGCCTTCCTTTGGGGGCACTTCTGGGTGGGTGTATGGGGCATGAAACGCTTTTTCTGTGGCCCGAATTTTCAGTCTTCTGCCATGCTGGCTAGGGTTATATTTAGGGTTGCTCGGAAACAGCGAACACGGAGGGTCCAGTTGCATGTGGGGCTGCATAAAGGCTCCCCTGGGGAGTTCACTTGTACCCAAAGCCTTCCTTTGGGGGCACTTCTGGATGGGCGAATGTGTCTTGTAAGGCGTTTTCTTTGGCCCGATTTTTCAGTCATCTCCGATGCCGACTAGGGCTATATTTAGGCTTTCTGTGAAAGAGTGAATAAGGAGGCTCCAATTGCATGTGGGGCTGCATAAAGGCTCCCCTGGGGAGTTCACTTGTACCCAAATCCTTCCTCTGGGGGCACTTTTGAATGGGCGAAAGGGGCTTGGAAAGCGTTTTCTGGGGCCCGAGTTTTCAGTCGTCTCCCATGCCGTCTAGGGCTATGTTTACTGTTGCTCAGAAACAGAGAACCCGGAGGGTCCAGTTGCATGTGGGGCTGCATAAAGGCTCCCCTGGGGAGTTCACTTGTACCCAAAGCCTTCCTTTGGGGGCACTTTTGGATGGTCCAAGGGGAATCGCAATGCGTTTTCTGAGGCCCGAATTTTCAGTCTTCTCCCATTGCGCCGAGGGCTATATTTAGGCTTACGGTGAAAGAGTGAACGCGGAGGGTCCAGTTGCATGTGGGGCTGCATAAAGGCTCCCCTGGGGAGTTCACTTGTACTCAAAGCTTTCCTCTGGGCGCACTTTTGGATGGGCGAACAGGGCTTGAATCTCTTTTTATGTGGCCCGAGTTTTCAGTCGTCTCCCATGCTGGCTACTGTTATATTTAGGGTTGTTCGTAAACAGCGAACACGGAGGGTCCAGTTGCATGTGGGGCTGCATAAAGGCTCCCCTGGGGAGTTCAGTTGTACCCAAAGCCTTCCTTTGGGGGCACTTCTGGATGGGTGAATGGGGCTTGAAACGCTTTTTCTGTGGCCCAAGTTTTCAGTCTTCTGCCATGCTGGCTAGTGTTATATTTAGGGTTGCTCGTAAACAGCGAACACGGAGGGTCCAGTTGCATGTGGGGCTGCATAAAGGCTCCCCTGGGGAGTTCACTTGTACTCAAAGCATTCCTTTGGGGGCACTTTTGGATGGGCGAAAGGTGCTCGGAATGCGTTTTCTGGGGCCCGAATTTTCAGTCGTCTGCCATGCTGACTAGGGTTCTTTTTAGGGTTGCTCGTAAACAGCGAACACGGAGGGTCCAGTTGCATGTGGGGCTGCATAAAGGCTCCCCTGGGGAGTTCACTTGTACCCAAAGCCTTCCTTTCGGGGCACTTCTGGATGGGTGAATGGGGCTTGAAACGCTTTTTCTGTGGCCCTTGTTTTCAGTCTTCTGCCATGCTTGCTAGAGATCTTTTTAGGGTTGCTCGTAAACAGCGAACCCTGAGGGTCCAGTTGCATGTGGGGCTGCATAAAGGCTCCCCTGGGGAGTTCACTTGTACCCAAAGCCTTCCTCTGGGGGCACTTTTGGATGGGCGAAAGGGGCTCGGAATGCATTTTCTTGGGCCCGATTTTTCAATCATCTCCCATGCCAGCTAGGGTTATATTTAGGGTTGCTCGGAAACAGCGAACCCGGAGGGTCCAGTTGCATGTGGGGCTGCATAAAGGCTCCCCTGGGGAGTTCAGATGTACCCAAAGCCTTCCTTTGGGGGCACTTTTGGATGGTCCAAGGGGAATCGCAATGCGTTTTCTGAGGCCCGCTTTTTCAGTCTTCTCCCATTGCGCCGAGGGTTATAGTTAGTCTTGCGATGAAAGAGTGAACCCGGAGGGTCCAGTTGCATGTGGGGCTGCATAAAGGCTCCCTTGGGGAGTTCACTTGTACCCAAAGCCTTCCTTTGGGGGCACTTGTGTGTGGGTGTATGGGGCATGAAACGCTTTTTCTGTGGCCCGAATTTTCAGTCTTCTGCCATGCTGGCTAGGGTTATATTTAGGGTTGCTCGGAAACAGCGAACCCGGAGGGTCCAGTTGCATGTGGGGCTGCATAAAGGCTCCCCTGGGGAGTTCACTTGTACCCAAAGCCTTCCTTTGGGGGCACTTTTGGATGGGCGAATGTGTCTTGTAAGGCGTTTTCTTTGGCCCGATTTTTCAGTCATCTCCGATGCCGACTAGGGCTATATTTAGGCTTTCTGTGAAAGAGTGAATAAGGAGGCTCCAATTGCATGTGGGGCTGCATAAAGGCTCCCCTGGGGAGTTCACTTGTACTCAAAGCCTTCCTCTGGGGGCACTTTTGGATGGTCCAAGGGGAATCGCAATGCGTTTTCTAAGGCCCGCTTTTTCAGTCTTCTCCCATTGCGAGGAGGGATATAGTTAGTCTTGCGATGAAAGAGTTAACCCGGAGGGTCCAGTTGCATGTGGGGCTGCATAAAGGCTCCCCTGGGGAGTTCACTTGTACCCAAAGCCTTCCTCTGGGGGCACTTATGGGGGGGTGTATGGGGCTTGAAACTCTTTTTCTGTGGTCCGAGTTTTCAGTCTTCATCCTTGCTGGCTAGGGTTATATTTAGGGTTGCTCAGAAATAGTGAACACGGAGGGTCCAGTTGCATGTGGGACTGCGTAAAGGCTCCCCTGGGGAGTTCACTTGTACCCAAAGCCTTCCTTTGGGGGCACTTCTGAATGGGTGAATTGGGCTTGAAACGCTTTTTCTGTGGTCCGAGTTTTCAGTCATCTCCCATGCCGGCTAGTGTTATATTTAGGGTTGCTCGTAAACAGAGAACCCGGAGGGTCCAGTTGCATGTGGGGCTGCATAAAGGCTCCCCTGGGGAGTTCACTTGTACCCAAAGCCTTCCTTTGGGGCCACTTTTGGATGGTCCAAGGGGAATCGCAATGCGTTTTCTGAGGCCAGCTTTTTAAGTCTTCTCCCATTGCGGCTATGGCTATATTTAGGCTTGCGGTGAAAGAGTGAACGCGGAGGGTCCAGTTGCATGTGGGGCTGCATAAAGGCTCCCCTGGGGAGTTCAGATGTACCCAAAGCCTTTCTTATGGGGGCACTTTTGGATGGTCCAAGGGGAATCGCAATGCGTTTTCTGAGGCCCGCTTTTTCAGTCTTCTCCCATTGCGCCGAGGGTTATAGTTAGTCTTGCGATGAAAGAGTGAACCCGGAGGGTCCAGTTGCATGTGGGGCTGCATAAAGGCTCCCCTGGGGAGTTCACTTGTACCCAAAGCCTTCCTTTGGGGGCACTTGTGTGTGGGTGTATGGGGCATGAAACGCTTTTTCTGTGGCCCGAGTTTTCAGTCTTCTGCCATGCTGGCTAGGGTTATATTTAGGGTTGCTCGGAAACAGCGAACCCGGAGGGTCCAGTTGCATGTGGGGCTGCATAAAGGCTCCCCTGGGGAGTTCACTTGTACCCAAAGCCTTCCTTTGGGGGCACTTTTGGATGGGCGAATGTGTCTTGTAAGGCGTTTTCTTTGGCCCGATTTTTCAGTCATCTCCGATGCCGACTAGGGCTATATTTAGGCTTTCTGTGAAAGAGTGAATAAGGAGGCTCCAATTGCATGTGGGGCTGCATAAAGGCTCCCCTGGGGAGTTCACTTGTACTCAAAGCCTTCCTCTGGGGGCACTTTTGGATGGTCCAAGGGGAATCGCAATGCGTTTTCTAAGGCCCGCTTTTTCAGTCTTCTCCCATTGCGAGGAGGGATATAGTTAGTCTTGCGATGAAAGAGTTAACCCGGAGGGTCCAGTTGCATGTGGGGCTGCATAAAGGCTCCCCTGGGGAGTTCACTTGTACCCAAAGCCTTCCTCTGGGGGCACTTATGGGGGGGTGTATGGGGCTTGAAACTCTTTTTCTGTGGTCCGAGTTTTCAGTCTTCATCCTTGCTGGCTAGGGTTATATTTAGGGTTGCTCAGAAATAGTGAACACGGAGGGTCCAGTTGCATGTGGGACTGCGTAAAGGCTCCCCTGGGGAGTTCACTTGTACCCAAAGCCTTCCTTTGGGGGCACTTCTGAATGGGTGAATTGGGCTTGAAACGCTTTTTCTGTGGTCCGAGTTTTCAGTCATCTCCCATGCCGGCTAGTGTTATATTTAGGGTTGCTCGTAAACAGAGAACCCGGAGGGTCCAGTTGCATGTGGGGCTGCATAAAGGCTCCCCTGGGGAGTTCACTTGTACCCAAAGCCTTCCTTTGGGGCCACTTTTGGATGGTCCAAGGGGAATCGCAATGCGTTTTCTGAGGCCAGCTTTTTAAGTCTTCTCCCATTGCGGCTATGGCTATATTTAGGCTTGCGGTGAAAGAGTGAACGCGGAGGGTCCAGTTGCATGTGGGGCTGCATAAAGGCTCCCCTGGGGAGTTCAGATGTACCCAAAGCCTTTCTTATGGGGGCACTTTTGGATGGTCCAAGGGGAATCGCAATGCGTTTTCTGAGGCCCGCTTTTTCAGTCTTCTCCCATTGCGCCGAGGGTTATAGTTAGTCTTGCGATGAAAGAGTGAACCCGGAGGGTCCAGTTGCATGTGGGGCTGCATAAAGGCTCCCCTGGGGAGTTCACTTGTACCCAAAGCCTTCCTTTGGGGGCACTTGTGTGTGGGTGTATGGGGCATGAAACGCTTTTTCTGTGGCCCGAATTTTCAGTCTTCTGCCATGCTGGCTAGGGTTATATTTAGGGTTGCTCGGAAACAGCGAACCCGGAGGGTCCAGTTGCATGTGGGGCTGCATAAAGGCTCCCCTGGGGAGTTCAGATGTACCCAAAGCGTTCCTTTGGGGGCACTTTTGGATGGTCCAAGGGGAATCGCATTGCGTTTTCTGAGGCCCGCTTTTTCAGTCTTCTCCCATTGCGCCGAGGGCTATAGTTAGTCTTGCGGTGAAAGAGTGAACGCGGAGGGTCCAGTTGCATGTGGGGCTGCATAAAGGCTCCCCTGGGGAGTTCACTTGTACCCAAAGCCTTCCTTTGGGGGCACTTTTGGATGGGCGAAAGTGTCTTGTAAGGCGTTTTCTTTGGCCCGATTTTTCAGTCATCTCCGATGCCGACTAGGGCTATATTTAGGCTTTCTGTGAAAGAGTGAATAAGGAGGCTCCAGTTGCATGTGGGGCTGCATAAAGGCTCCCCTGGGGAGTTCACTTGTACCCAAAGCCTTCCTCTGGGGGCACTTTTGGATGGGCGAAAGGGGCTCGGAATGCATTTTCTGGGGCGCGATTTTTCAATCATCTCCCATGCCAGCTAGGGTTATATTTAGGGTTGCTCGGAAACAGCGAACCCGGAGGGTCCAGTTGCATGTGGGGCTGCATAAAGGCTCGCCTGGGGAGTTCAGATGTACCCAAAGCCTTCCTTTGGGGGCACTTTTGGATGGGCGAAAGTGTCTTGTAAGGCGTTTTCTTTGGCCCGATTTTTCAGTCATCTCCGATGCCGACTAGGGCTATGTTAGAGTTGTTCGGAAACAGCGAACACGGAGGGTCCAGTTGCATGTGGGGCTGCATAAAGGCTCCCCTGGGGAGTTCACTTGTACCCAAAGCCTTCCTTTCGGGGCACATTTGAATGGGCGAAAAGGGCTCGGAAAGTGTTTTCTGGGCCCCGATTTTTCAGTCGTCTCCCATGCCGGCTAGGGATATTTATAGTGTTGTTCGGAAAGAGCGAATACGGAGTGTCCAGTTGCATGTGTGGCTGCATAAAGGCTCCCCTGGGGAGTTCAGATGTACCCAAAGACTTTCTTTGGGGGCACTTCTGGATGGGTGAATGGGGCTTGAAACGCTTTTTCTGTGGCCCGAGTTTTCAGTCTTCTGCCATGCTGGCTAGTGTTATATTTAGTGTTGCTTGTAAACAGCGAACCCGGAGGGTCCAGTTGCATGTGGGACTGCATAAAGGCTCCCCTGGGGAGTTCACTTGTACCCAAAGCCTTCCTCTGGGGGCACTTTTGGATGGGCGAATGGGGCTTGTAACGCGTTTTCTGGTGCCCGATTTTTCAGTGGTCTGCCATGCGGGCCAGGGATATTTAGGGTTGCTGTGAAATAGCGAATACGGAGGGTCCAGTTGCATGTGGGGCTGCATAAAGGCTCCCCTGGGGAGTTCAGTTGTACCCAAAGCCTTCCTTTGGGGGCACTTCAGGATGGGTGAATGGGGATTGAAACGCTTTTTCTGTGGCCCGAGTTTTCAGTCTTCTGCCATGCCGGCCACGGTTATATTTAGGGTTGCTCGTAAACAGCGAACCCGGAGGGTACAGCTGCATGTGGGGCTGCCTAAAGGTTCCCTTGGGGAGTTCAGTTGTACTCAAAGCCTTCCTCTGGGGGCACTTTTGGATGGGCGAATGGGGCTCGGAATGCCTTTTCTTAGGCGCGAGTTTTCAGTTGTCTCCCATGCCGGCTAGGGCTATATTAGAGTTGCTCGGAAAAAGCGAACACGGAGGGTCCAGTTGCATGTGGGGCTGCATAAAGGCTCCCTTGGGGAGTTCACTTGTACCCAAAGCCTTCCTCTGGGGGCACTTTTGGATGGTCCAAGGGGAATCGCAATGCGTTTTCTGAGGCCCGCTTTTTCAGTATTATCCCATTGCGGCTATAGCTATATATACGCTTGCGGTGAAAGAGTGAACGCGGAGGGTCCAGTTGCATGTGGGGCTGCCTAAAGCCTCCCCTGGGGAGTTCACTTGTACCCAAAGCCTTCCTTTGGGGGCACTTTTGGATGGGCGAAAGTGTCTTGTAAGGCGTTTTTTTGGCCCGATTTTTCAGTAATATCCGATGCCGGCTAGGGCTCTATTTAGGCTTTCTGTGAAAGAGTGAATAAGGAGGCTCCAGTTGCATGTGGGGCTGCATAAAGGCTCCCCTGGGGAGTTCAATTGTACTCAAAGCCTTCCTCTGGGGGCACTTCTGGATGGGCGAAAGGGGCTCGGAATGTGTTTTCTGGGGCCCGAGTTTTCAGTTGTCTCCCATGCTGGCTAGGGCTATATTAGAGTTGCTCGGAAACAGCGAACACGAAGGGTCCAGTTGCATGTGGGGCTGCATAAAGGCTCCCCTGGGGAGTTCACTTGTACCTAAAGCCTTCCTCTGGGGGCACTTCTGGGTGGGTGTATGGGGCTTGAAACTCTTTTTCTGGGGCCCGAGTTTTCAGTCTTCATCCGTGCTGGCTAGGGATATATTTAGTGTTGCTCGGAAACAGCGAACCCGGAGGGTCCAGTTGCATGTGGGGCTGCATAAAGGCTCCCCTGGGGAGTTCACTTGTACCCAAAGCCTTCCTCTGGGGGCACTTTTGAATGGGCGAAAGGGGCTCGGAAAGCGTTTTCTGGGGCCCGAGTTTTCAGTCGTCTCCCATGCCATCTAGGGCTATGTTTACTGTTGCTCAGAAACAGCGAACCCGGAGGGTCCAGTTGCATGTGGGGCTGCATAAAGGCTCCCCTGGGGAGTTCTCTTGTACCCAAAGCCTTCCTTTGGGGGCACTTTTGGATGGTCCAAGGGGAATCGCAATGCGTTTTCTGAGGCCCGCTTTTTCAGTCTTCTCCCATTGCACCGAGGGATATATTTAGGCTTGCGGTGAAAGAGTGAACGCGGAGGGTCCAGTTGCATGTGGGGCTGCATAAAGGCTCCCCTGGGGAGTTCACTTGTACCCAAACCCTTCTTCTGGGAGCACTTTTGAATGGGCAAAAGGGGCTCGAAATGCGTTTTCTGTGGCCCGAATTTTCAGTCGTCTCCCATGCCAGCTAGGGCTATATTTATTGTTGCTCGGAAAGAGTGAACCCGGAGGGTCCAGTTGCATGTGTGGCTGCATAAAGGCTCCCCTGGGGAGTTCACTTGTACCCAAATCCTTCCTCTGGGGGCACTTTTGAATGGGCGAAAGGGGCTCGGAAAGCGTTTTCGGGGGCCCGAGTTTTCAGTCGTCTCCCATGCCGTCTAGGGCTATGTTTACTGTTGCTCAGAAACAGCGAACCCGGCGGGTCCAGTTGCATGTGGGGCTGCATAAAGGCTCCCCTGGGGAGTTCACTTGTACCCAAAGCCTTCCTTTGGGGGCACTTTTGGATGGTCCAAGGGGAATCGCAATGCGTTTTCTGAGGCCCGAATTTTCGATCTTCTCCCATTGCGCCGAGGGCTATATTTAGGCTTACGGTGAAAGAGTGAACCCGGAGGGTCCAGTTGCATGTGGGGCTGCATAAAGGCTCCCCTGGGGAGTTCACTTGTACTCAAAGCTTTCCTCTGGGCGCACTTTTGGATGGGCGAACAGGGCTTGAAACTCTTTTTATGTGGCCCGAGTTTTCAGTCGTCTCCCATGCCGGCTACTGTTATATTTAGGGTTGCTCGTAAACAGCGAACACGGAGGGTCCAGTTGCATGTGGAGCTGCATAAAGGCTCCCCTGGGGAGTTCACTTGTACTCAAAACATTCCTTTGGGGGCACTTTTGGATGGGCGAAAGGTGCTCGGAATGCGTTTTCTGGGGCCCGAATTTTCAGTCTTCTGCCATGCTGGCTAGTGTTATATTTAGGGTTGCTCGGAAACAGCGAACCCGGAGGGTCCAGTTGCATGTGGGGCTGCATAAAGGCTCCCCTGGGGAGTTCACTTGTACCCAAAGCCTTCCTTTGGGGGCACTTTTGGATGGGCGAAAGGGTCTTGTAAGGCGTTTTCTTTGGCCCGATTTTTCAGTCATCTCCGATGCCGACTAGGGCTATATTTAGGCTTTCTGTGAAAGAGTGAATAAGGAGGCTCCAGTTGCATGTGGGGCTGCATAAAGGCTCCCCTGGGGAGTTCACTTGTACTCAAAGCCTTCCTCTGGGGGCACTTTTGGATGGTCCAAGGGGAATCGCAATGCGTTTTCTGAGGCCCGAATTTTCAGTCTTCTCCCATTGCGCCGAGGGCTATAGTTAGTATTGCGATGAAAGAGTGAACCCGGAGGGTCCAGTTGCATGTGGGGCTGCATAAAGGCTCCCCTGGGGAGTTCACTTGTACCCAAAGCCTTCCTCTGGGGGCACTTCTGGGCGGGTGTATGGGGCTTGAAACTCTTTTTCTGTGGCCCGAGTTTTCAGTCTTCATCCTTGCTGGCTAGGGTTATATTTAGGGTTGCTCAGAAATTGTGAACACGGAGGGTCCAGTTGCATGTGGGGCTGCGTAAAGGCTCCCCTGGGGAGTTCACTTGTACCCAAAGCCTTCCTTTGGGGGCACTTTTGGATGGTCCAAGGGGAATCGCAATGCGTTTTCTGAGGCCAGCTTTTTCAGTCTTCTCCCATTGCGCCGAGGGGTATATTTAGGGTTGCGGTGAAAGAGTGAACGCGGAGGGTCCAGTTGCATGTGGGGCTGCATAAAGGCTCCCCTGGGGAGTTCACTTGTACCCAAAGCCTTCCTTTGGGGGTACTTTTGGATGGGCGATTGGTGCTTGTAACGCGTTTTCTGGGGCCCGATTTTTCAGTCGTCTCCCATGTGGGCCAGGGTTATATTTAGGGTTGCTGTGAAAGAGCGAATGCGGAGGGTCCAGTTGCATGTGGGGCTGCATAAAGGCTCCCCTGGGGAGTTCACTTGTACCCAAAGCCTTCCTTTGGGGGCACTTCTGCATGGGTGAATGGGGCTTGAAACGCATTTTCTGTGGCCCTTGTTTTAAGTCTTCTGCCATGCTGGCTAGGGATCTTTTTTGGGTTGCTCGTAAACAGCGAACACGGAGGGTCCAGTTGCATGTGGGGCTGCATAAAGGCTCCCCTGGGCAGTTCACTTGTACCCAAAGCCTTCCTCTGTGGGCACTTTTGGATGGGCGAAAGGGGCTCGGAATGCATTTTCTGGGGCCCGATTTTTCAATCATCTCCCATGCCAGCTAGGGTTATATTTAGGGTTGCTCGGAAACAGCGAACCCGGAGGGTCCAGTTGCATGTGGGGCTGCCTAAAGGCTCCCCTGGGGAGTTCAGATGTACCCAAAGCCTTCCTTTGGGGGCACTTTTGGATGGTCCAAGGGGAATCGCAATGCGTTTTCTGAGGCCCGCTTTTTCAGTCTTCTCCCATTGCGCCGAAGGTTATAGTTAGTCTTGCGATGAAAGAGTGAACCCGGAGGGTCCAGTTGCATGTGGGGCTGCATAAAGGCTCCCCTGGGGAGTTCACTTGTACCCAAAGCCTTCCTTTGTGGGCACTTCTGGGTGGGTGTATGGGGCATGAAACGCTTTTTCTGTGGCCCTTGTTTTCAGTCTTCTGCCATGCTGGCTAGGGTTATATTTAGGGTTGCTCGGAAACAGCGAACCCGGAGGGTCCAGTTGCATGTGGGGCTGCATAAAGGCTCGCCTGGGGAGTTCAGATGTACCCAAAGCCTTCCTTTGGGGGCACATTTGGATGGTCCAAGGGGAATCGCATTGCGTTTTCTGAGGCCCGCTTTTTCAGTCTTCTCCCATTGCGCCGAGGGCTATAGTTAGTCTTGCGGTGAAAGAGTGAACGCGGAGGGTCCAGTTGAATGTGGGGCTGCATAAAGGCTCCCCTGGGGAGTTCACTTGTACCCAAAGCCTTCCTTTGGGGGCACTTTTGGATGGGCGAAAGTGTCTTGTAAGGCGTTTTATTTGGCCCGATTTTTAAGTCATCTCCGATGCCGACTAGGGCAATATTAGTGTTGTTCGGAAAGAGCGAATACGGAGTGTCCAGTTGCATGTGTGGCTGCATAAAGGCTCCCCTGGGGAGTTCAGATGTACCCAAAGACTTTCTTTGGGGGCACTTCTGGATGGGTGAATGGGGCTTGAAACGCTTTTTCTGTGGCCCGAGTTTTCAGTCTTCTGCCATGCTGGCTAGTGTTATATTTAGTGTTGCTGGTAAACAGCGAACCCGGAGGGTCCAGTTGCATGTGGGGCTGCATAAAGGCTCCCCTGGGGAGTTCACTTGTACCCAAAGCCTTCCTCTGGGGGCACTTCTGGATGGGCGAATTGGGCTTGTAACGCGTTTTCTGGTGCCCGATTTTTCAGTGGTCTGCCATGCGGGCCAGGGATATTTAGGGTTGCTGTGAAATAGCGAATACGGAGGGTCCAGTTGCATGTGGGGCTGCATAAAGGCTCCCCTGGGGAGTTCACTTATACCCAAAGCCTTCCTTTGGGGGCACTTCTGGATGGGTGAATGGGGATTGAAACGCTTTTTCTGTGGCCCGAGTTTTCAGTCTTCTGCCATGCCGGCCACGGTTATATTTAGGGTTGCTCGTAAACAGCGAACCCGGAGGGTACAGCTGCATGTGGGGCTGCCTAAAGGCTCCCCTGGGGAGTTCACTTGTACCCAAAGCCTTCATTTGGGGGCACTTTTGGATGGGCGAAAGTGTCTTGTAAGGCGTTTTTTTGGCCCGATTTTTCAGTAATATCCGATGCCGGCTATGGCTATATTTAGGCTTGCTGTGAAAGAGCGAACCCGGAGGGTCCAGTTGCATGTGGGGCTGCATAAAGGCTCCCCTGGGGAGTTCAGTTGTACTCAAAGCCTTCCTCTGGGGGCACTTTTGGATGGGCGAAAGGGGCTCGGAATGCCTTTTCTTAGGCGCGAGTTTTCAGTTGTCTCCCATGCCGGCTAGGGCTATATTAGAGTTGCTCGGAAAAAGCGAACACGGAGGGTCCAGTTGCATGTGGGGCTGCATAAAGGCTCCCCTGGGGAGTTCACTTGTACCCAAAGCCTTCCTCTGGGGGCACTTTTGGATGGTCCAAGGGGAATCGCAATGCGTTTTCTGAGGCCCGCTTTTTCAGTATTCTCCCATTGCGGCTATGGCTATATATACGCTTGCGGTGAAAGAGTGAACGCGGAGGGTCCAGTTGCATGTGGGGCTGCCTAAAGGCTCCCCTGGGGAGTTCACTTGTACCCAAAGCCTTCCTTTGGGGGCACTTTTGGATGGGCGAAAGTGTCTTGTAAGGCGTTTTCTTTGGCCCGATTTTTCAGTCATCTCCGATGCCGACTAGGGCTCTATTTAGGCTTTCTGTGAAAGAGTGAATAAGGAGGCTCCAGTTGCATGTGGGGCTGCATAAAGGCTCCCCTGGGGAGTTCACTTGTACTCAAAGCCTTCCTCTGGGGGCTCTTTTGGATGGGCGAAAGGGGCTTGGAATGCGTTTTCCGGGGCCCGAGTTTTCAGTTGTCTCCCATGCCGGCTAGGGCTATATTAGAATTGCTCGGAAACAGCGAACACGAAGGGTCCAGTTGCATGTGTGGCTGCATAAAGGCTCCCCTGGGGAGTTCACTTGTACCCAAATCCTTCCTCTGGGGGCACTTTTGAATGGGCGAAAGGGGCTCGGAAAGCGTTTTCGGGGGCCCGAGTTTTCAGTCGTCTCCCATGCCGTCTAGGGCTATGTTTACTGTTGCTCAGAAACAGCGAACCCGGCGGGTCCAGTTGCATGTGGGGCTGCATAAAGGCTCCCCTGGGGAGTTCACTTGTACCCAAAGCCTTCCTTTGGGGGCACTTTTGGATGGTCCAAGGGGAATCGCAATGCGTTTTCTGAGGCCCGAATTTTCGATCTTCTCCCATTGCGCCGAGGGCTATATTTAGGCTTACGGTGAAAGAGTGAACCCGGAGGGTCCAGTTGCATGTGGGGCGGCATAAAGGCTCCCCTGGGGAGTTCATTTGTACCCAAAGCCTTCCTTTGGGGGCACTTTTGAATGGGCGAAAGTGTCTTGTAAGGCGTTTTCTTTGGCCCGAGTTTTCAGTCGTCTCCCAAGCCGTCTAGGGCTATGTTTACTATTGCTCAGAAACAGCGAACCCGGAGGGTCCAGTTGCATGTGGGGCTGCATAAAGGCTCCCCTGGGGAGTTCACTTGTACCCAAAGCCTTCCTCTGGGGGAACTTATGGATGGTCCAAGGGGAATCGCAATGCGTTTTCTGAGGCCCGAATTTTCAGTCTTCTCCCATTGCGCCGAGGGCTATATTTAGGCTTACGGTGAAAGAGTGAACCCGGAGGGTCCAGTTGCATGTGGGGCTGCATAAAGGCTCCCCTGGGGAGTTCACTTGTACTCAAAGCTTTCCTCTGGGCACACTTTTGGATGGGCGAACAGGGCTTGAAACTCTTTTTATGTGGCCCGAGTTTTCAGTCTACTGCCATGCTGGCTAGTGTTATATTTAGGGTTCCTCGTAAACAGCGAACTCGGAGGGTCCAGTTGCATGTGGGGCTGCATAAAGGCTCCCCTGGGGAGTTCAGTTGTACCCAAAGCCTTCCTTTGGGGGCACTTCTGGATGGGTGTATGGGGCTTGAAACGCTTTTTCTGTGGCCCAAGTTTTCAGTCTTCTGCCATGCTGGCTAGGGTTATATTTAGGGTTGCTCGGAAAAAGCGAACACGGAGGGTCCAGTTGCATGTGGGGCTGCATAAAGGCTCCCCTGGGGAGTTCACTTGTACCCAAAGCCTTCCTTTGGGGGCACTTCTGGATGGGTGAATGGGGATTGAAACGCTTTTTCTGTGGCCCGAGTTTTCAGTCTTCTGCCATGCCGGCCACGGTTATATTTAGGGTTGCTCGTAAACAGCGAACCCGGAGGGTACAGCTGCATGTGGGGCTGCCTAAAGGCTCCCCTGGGGAGTTCACTTGTACCCAAAGCCTTCATTTGGGGGCACTTTTGGATGGGCGAAAGTGTCTTGTAAGGCGTTTTTTTGGCCCGATTTTTCAGTAATATCCGATGCCGGCTATGGCTATATTTAGGCTTGCTGTGAAAGAGCGAACCCGGAGGGTCCAGTTGCATGTGGGGCTGCATAAAGGCTCCCCTGGGGAGTTCAGTTGTACTCAAAGCCTTCCTCTGGGGGCACTTTTGGATGGGCGAAAGGGGCTCGGAATGCCTTTTCTTAGGCGCGAGTTTTCAGTTGTCTCCCATGCCGGCTAGGGCTATATTAGAGTTGCTCGAAAAAAGCGAACACGGAGGGTCCAGTTGCATGTGGGGCTGCATAAAGGCTCCCCTGGGGAGTTCACTTGTACCCAAAGCCTTCCTCTGGGGGCACTTTTGGATGGTCCAAGGGGAATCGCATTGCGTTTTCTGAGGCCCGCTTTTTCAGTATTCTCCCATTGTGGCTATGGCTATATATACGCTTGCGGTGAAAGAGTGAACGCGGAGGGTCCAGTTGCATGTGGGGCTGCCTAAAGGCTCCCCTGGGGAGTTCACTTGTACCCAAAGCCTTCCTTTGGGGGCACTTTTGGATGGGCGAAAGTGTCTTGTAAGGCGTTTTCTTTGGCCCGATTTTTCAGTCATCTCCGATGCCGACTAGGGCTCTATTTAGGCTTTCTGTGAAAGAGTGAATAAGGAGGCTCCAGTTGCATGTGGGGCTGCATAAAGGCTCCCCTGGGGAGTTCACTTGTACTCAAAGCCTTCCTCTGGGGGCTCTTTTGGATGGGCGAAAGGGGCTTGGAATGCGTTTTCCGGGGCCCGAGTTTTCAGTTGTCTCCCATGCCGGCTAGGGCTATATTAGAATTGCTCGGAAACAGCGAACACGAAGGGTCCAGTTGCATGTGGGGCTGCATAAAGGCTCCCCTGGGGAGTTCACGTGTACCCAAAGCCGTCCTCTGGGGGCACTTCTGGGTGGGTGTATGGGGCTTGAAACGCTTTCTCTGTGGCCCGAGTTTTCAGTCTTCATCCGTGCTGGCTAGGGATATATTTAGGGTTGCTCTGAAACAGTGAACATGGAGGGTCCAGTTGCATGTGGGGCTGCATAAAGGCTCCCCTGGGGAGTTCACTTGTACTCAAAGCCTTCCTCTGGGGGCACTTTTGGATGGTCCAAGGGGAATCGCAATGCGTTTTCTGAGGCCCGCTTTTTCAGTCTTCTCCCATTGCACCAAGGGCTATATTTAGGCTTGCGGTGAAAGAGTGAACGCGGAGGGTCCAGTTGCATGTGGGGCGGCATAAAGGCTCCCCTGGGGAGTTCATTTGTACCCAAAGCCTTCCTTTGGGGGCACTTTTGAATGGGCGAAAGTGTCTTGTAAGGCGTTTTCTTTGGCCCGAGTTTTCAGTCGTCTCCCAAGCCGTCTAGGGCTATGTTTACTATTGCTCAGAAACAGTGAACCCGGAGGGTCCAGTTGCATGTGGGGCTGCATAAAGGCTCCCCTGGGGAGTTCACTTGTACCGAAAGCCTTCCTCTGGGGGAACTTATGGATGGTCCAAGGGGAATCGCAATGCGTTTTCTGAGGCCTGAATTTTCAGTCTTCTCCCATTGCGCCGAGGGCTCTATTTAGGCTTTCTGTGAAAGAGTGAATAAGGAGGATCCAGTTGCATGTGGGGCTGCATAAAGGCTCCCCTGGGGAGTTCAGTTGTACCCAAAGCCTTCCTTTGGGGGCACTTCTGGATGGGTGTATGGGGCTTGAAACGCTTTTTCTGTGGCCCAAGTTTTCAGTCTTCTGCCATGCTGGCTAGGGTTATATTTAGGGTTGCTCGGAAAAAGCGAACACGGAGGGTCCAGTTGCATGTGGGGCTGCATAAAGGCTCCCCTGGGGAGTTCACTTGTACCCAAAGCCTTCCTCTGGGGGCACTTTTGGATGGGCGAAAGGGGCTCGGAATGCGTTTTCTGGGGCCCGAGTTTTCACTCTTCTTCCATGCTGGCTTTTGATATATTTAGGGTTTCTATGAAAGAGCGAATGCGGACGGTCCAGTTGCATGTGGGGCTGCATAAAGGCTCCCCTGGGGAGTTCACTTGTACCCAAAGCCTTCCTTTGGGGGCACTTTTCTATGGGCGAACGGGGTTTAAACTCTTTTTATGTGGCCCGAGTTTTCAATCTTCTGCCATGCTGGCTAGTGTTATATTTAGGGTTGCTCGTAAACAGCGAGCCCGGAGGGTCCAGTTGCATGTGGGGCTGCATAAAGGCTCCCCTGGGGAGTTCACTTGTACCCAAAGCCTTCCTTTGGGGGCACTTCTGGATGGGTGAATGGGGCTTGAAACGCATTTTCTGTGGCCCAAGTTTTCAGTCTTCTGCCATGCTGGCTAGGGTTATATTTAGGGTTGCTCGTAAACAGCGAACACGGAGGGTCCAGTTGCACGTGGGGCTGCATAAAGGCTCCCCTGGGCAGTTCACTTGTACCCAAAGCCTTCCTTTGGCGGCATTTTTGGATGGGCGAAAGTGTCTTGTATGGCGTTTTCTTTGTCCCGATTTTTCAGTCATCTCCGATGCCGCCTAGGGCTATATTTAGGCTTGCTGTGAAAGAGCGAATAAGGAGGGTCCAGTTGCATGTGGGGCTGCATAAAGGCTCCCCTGGGGAGTTCACTTGTACTCAAAGCCTTCCTCTGGGGGCACTTTTGGATGGGCGAAAGGGGCTCGGAATGCGTTTTCTGGGACCCGAATTTTCAGTCTTCTGCCATGCTGGCTAGTGTTATATTTAGGGTTGCTCGGAAAGAGCGAACCCGGAGGGTCCAGTTGCATGTGGGGCTGCATAAAGGCTCCCCTGGGGAGTTCACTTGTACCCAAAGCCTTCCTTTGGGGGCACTTTTGGATGGGCGATTGGGGCTTGTAACGCGTTTTCTGGGGCCCGATTTTTCAGTCGTCTGCCATGTGGGCCAGGGTTATATATAGGGTTGCTGTGAAAGAGCGAACCCGGAACGTCCAGTTGCATGTGGGGCTGCATAAAGGTTCCCCTGGGGAGTTCACTTGTACCCAAAGCGTTCCTTTGGGGGCACTTCTTCATGGGTGAATGGGGCTTGAAACCCTGTTTCTGTGGCCCGAGTTTTCAGTCTTCTGCCATGTTGGCTAGGGTTATATTTACGGTTGCTCGGAAACAGCGAACCCGGAGGGTACAGCTGCATGTGGGGCTGCCTAAAGGTTCCCTTGGGGAGTTCACTTGTACCCAAACCTTCCTTTGGGGGCACTTTTTGATGGGCGAAAGTGTCTTGTAAGGCGTTTTCTTTGGCCCGATTTTTCAGTCATCTCCGATGCCGCCTAGGGCTATATTTATGGTTGCTGTGAAAGAGCGAATAAGGAGGGTCCAGTTGCATGTGGGGCTGCATAAAGGCTCCCCTGGGGAGTTCACTTGTACTCAAAGCCTTCCTCTGGGGGCACTTTTGGATGGGCGAATGGGGCTCGGAATGCGTTTTCTGGGGCCCGAGTTTTCAGTGGTCTGCCATGCCGGCTAGGGCTATATTAGAGTTCCTCGGAAACAGCAAACACGGAGGGTTCAGTTGCATGTGGGGCTGAATAAAGGCTCCCCTGGTGAGTTCACTTGTACCCAAAGCCTTCCTCTGGGGGCACTTTTGGATGGTCCAAGGGGAATCGCAATGCGTTTTCTGAGGCCCGCTTTTTCAGTCTTCTCCCATTGCGGCTATGGTTATATTTAGGCTTGCGGTGAAAGAGTGAACGCGGAGGGTCCAGTTGCATGTGGGGCTGCATAAAGGCTCCCCTGGGGAGTTCAGTTGTACCCAAAGCCTTCACTTGGGGGCACTTCTGGATGGGTGAATGGGGCTTGAAACGCTTTTTCTGTGGCCCTTGTTTTCAGTCTTCGGCCATGCTGGCTAGGGTTCTTTTTAGGGTTGCTCGTAAACAGCGAACACGGAGGGTCCAGTTGCATGTGGGGCTGCATAAAGGCTCCCCTGGGGAGTTCACTTGTACCCAAAGCCTTCCTTTGGGGGCACTTCTGGATGGGTGAATGGGGCTTGAAACGCTTTTTCTGTGGCCCTTGTTTTCAGTCTTCTGCCATGCTGGCTAGGGTTCTTTTTAGGGTTGCTCGTAAACAGCGAACTCGGAGGGTCCAGTTGCATGTGGGGCTGCATAAAGGCTCCCCTGGGGAGTTCACTTGTACCCAAAGCCTTCCTCTGGGGGCACTTTTGGATGGGCGAAAGCGGCTCGGAATGCATTTTCTGGGGCCCGATTTTTCAATCATCTCCCATGCCAGCTAGGGTTATATTTAGGGTTGCTCGGAAACAGCGAACCCGGAGGGTCCAGTTGCATGTGGGGCTGCATAAAGGCTCCCCTGGGGAGTTCACTTGTACCTAAAGCCTTCCTTTGGGGGCACTTCTTGATGGGTGAATGGGGCTTGAAATGCTTTTTCTGGGGCCTGAGTTTTCAGTCGTCTGCCATGCGGGCCAGTGATATATTTAAGGTTGCTGTGAAAGAGCGAATACGGAGGGTCCAGTTGCATGTGGGGCTGCATAAAGGCTCCCCTGGGGAGTTCACTTGTACCCAAAGCCTTCCTCTGGGGGCACTTTTGGATGGTCCAAGGGGAATCGCAATGCGTTTTCTGAGGCCCGAATTTTCAGTCTTCTCCCATTGCGCCGAGGGCTATATTTAGTCTTACGGTGAAAGAGTGAACCCGGAGGGTCCAGTTGCATGTGGGGCTGCATAAAGGCTCCCCTGGGGAGTTCACTTGTACCCAAAACTTTCCTCTGGGGGCACTTTTCTATGGGCGAACAGGGCTTGAAACTCTTTTTCTGTGGCCCGAGTTTTCAGTCTTCTGCCATGCTGGTTAGTGTTATATTTAAGGTTGCTCGTAAACAGCGAACACGGAGGGTCCAGTTGCATGTGGGGCTGCATAAAGGCTCCCCTGGGGAGTTCACTTGTACCCAAAGCCTTCCTTTGGGGGCACTTCTGGATGGGTGAATGGGGCTTGAAACGCATTTACTGTGGCCCAAGTTTTCAGTCTTCTGCCATGCTGGCTAGGGTTATATTTAGGGTTGCTCGTAAACAGCGAACACGGAGGGTCCAGTTGCATGTGGGGCTGCATAAAGGCTCCCCTGGGCAGTTCACTTGTACCCAAAGCCTTCCTTTGGGGGCACTTTTGGATGGGCGAAAGTGTCTTGTATGGCGTTTACTTTGTCCCGATTTTTCAGTCATCTCCGATGCCGCCTAGGGCTATATTTAGTCTTGCTGTGAAAGAGCGAATAAGGAGGGTCCAGTTGCATGTGGGGCTGCATAAAGCCTCCCCTGGGGAGTTCACTTGTACTCAAAGCATTCCTTTGGGGGCACTTTTGGATGGGTGAAAGGGGCTCGGAATGCGTTTTCTGAGACCCGAATTTTCAGTCTTCTGCCATGCTGGCTAGTGTTATATTTAGGGTTGCTCGGAAACAGCGAACCCGGAGGGTCCAGTTGCATGTGGGGCTGCATAAAGGCTCCCCTGGGGAGTTCACTTGTACCCAAAGCCTTCCTTTGGGGGCACTTCTTGATGGGTGAATGGGGCTTGAAATGCTTTTTCTGGGGCCTGAGTTTTCAGTCGTCTGCCATGCGGGCCAGTGATATATTTAAGGTTGCTGTGAAAGAGCGAATACGGAGGGTCCAGTTGCATGTGGGGCTGCATAAAGGCTCCCCTGGGGAGTTCACTTGTACCCAAAGCCTTCCTCTGGGGGCACTTTTGGATGGTCCAAGGGGAATCGCAATGCGTTTTCTGAGGCCCGAATTTTCAGTCTTCTCCCATTGCGCCGAGGGCTATATTTAGTCTTACGGTGAAAGAGTGAACCCGGAGGGTCCAGTTGCATGTGGGGCTGCATAAAGGCTCCCCTGGGGAGTTCACTTGTACCCAAAACTTTCCTCTGGGGGCACTTTTCTATGGGCGAACAGGGCTTGAAACTCTTTTTCTGTGGCCCGAGTTTTCAGTCTTCTGCCATGCTGGCTAGTGTTATATTTAAGGTTGCTCGTAAACAGCGAACCCGGAGGGTCCAGTTGCATGTGGGGCTGCATAAAGGCTCCCCTGGGGAGTTCACTTGTACCCAAAGCCTTCCTTTGGGGGCACTTCTGGATGGGTGAATGGGGCTTGAAACGCATTTACTGTGGCCCAAGTTTTCAGTCTTCTGCCATGCTGGCTAGGGTTATATTTAGGGTTGCTCGTAAACAGCGAACACGGAGGGTCCAGTTGCATGTGGGGCTGCATAAAGGCTCCCCTGGGCAGTTCACTTGTACCCAAAGCCTTCCTTTGGGGGCACTTCTGAATGGGTGAATGGGGCTTGAAACGCTTTTTCTGTGGCCCGAGGTTTCAGTCTTCTGCCATGCTGGCTACTGTTATATTTAGGGTTGGTAGTAAACAGAAAACACGGAGGGTCCAGTTGCATGTGGGGTTTCATAAAGGCTCCCCTGGGGAGTTCAGATCTACCCAAAGCCTTCCTTTGGGGGCACTTCTGGAGGGGCGAAAGGGCCTCGGAATGCGTTTTCTGGTTCCCGAGTTCTCAATCGTCTCCCATGCCGGCTAGTGTTCTATTTAGTGTTGCTCGGAGAGAGCGAACCCGGAGGGTCCAGTTGCATGTGGGGCTGCATAAAGACTCCCCTGGGGAGTTCAGTTGTACTCAAAGCCTTCCTTTGGGGGCACTTCTGGATGGGTGAACGGGGTTTGAAACGCTTATTCTGTGGCACGAGTTTTTAGTCTTCTGACATGCTGGTTACTGTTATCTTTAGATTTGCTCGGAAACAGCGAACCCGGAAGGTCCAGTTGCATGTGGGGCTGCATAAAGGCTCCCCTGGGGAGTTCACTTGTACCCAAAGCCTTCCTCTGGGGGCACTTTTGGATGGTCCAAGGGGAATCGCAATGCGTTTTCTGAGGCCCGAATTTTCAGTCTTCTCCCATTGCGCCGAGGGCTATATTTAGTCTTACGGTGAAAGAGTGAACCCGGAGGGTCCAGTTGCATGTGGGGCTGCATAAAGGCTCCCCTGGGGAGTTCACTTGTACCCAAAACTTTCCTCTGGGGGCACTTTTCTATGGGCGAACAGGGCTTGAAACTCTTTTTCTGTGGCCCGAGTTTTCAGTCTTCTGCCATGCTGGCTAGTGTTATATTTAAGGTTGCTCGTAAACAGCGAACCCGGAGGGTCCAGTTGCATGTGGGGCTGCATAAAGGCTCCCCTGGGGAGTTCACTTGTACCCAAAGCCTTCCTTTGGGGGCACTTCTGGATGGGTGAATGGGGCTTGAAACGCATTTACTGTGGCCCAAGTTTTCAGTCTTCTGCCATGCTGGCTAGGGTTATATTTAGGGTTGCTCGTAAACAGCGAACACGGAGGGTCCAGTTGCATGTGGGGCTGCATAAAGGCTCCCCTGGGCAGTTCACTTGTACCCAAAGCCTTCCTTTGGGGGCACTTCTGAATGGGTGAATGGGGCTTGAAACGCTTTTTCTGTGGCCCTTGTTTTCAGTCTTCTGCCATGCTGGCTACTGTTATATTTAGGGTTGGTAGTAAACAGAAAACACGGAGGGTCCAGTTGCATGTGGGGTTTCATAAAGGCTCCCCTGGGGAGTTCAGATCTACCCAAAGCCTTCCTTTGGGGGCACTTCTGGAGGGGCGAAAGGGCCTCGGAATGCGTTTTCTGGTTCCCGAGTTCTCAATCGTCTCCCATGCCGGCTAGTGTTCTATTTAGTGTTGCTCGGAGAGAGCGAACCCGGAGGGTCCAGTTGCATGTGGGGCTGCATAAAGACTCCCCTGGGGAGTTCAGTTGTACTCAAAGCCTTCCTTTGGGGGCACTTCTGGATGGGTGAACGGGGTTTGAAACGCTTTTTCTGTGGCACGAGTTTTTAGTCTTCTGACATGCTGGTTACTGTTATCTTTAGATTTGCTCGGAAACAGCGAACCCGGAAGGTCCAGTTGCATGTGGGGCTGCATAAAGGCTCCCCTGGGGAGTTCACTTGTACCCAAAGCCTTCCTCTGGGGGCACTTTTGGATGGTCCAAGGGGAATCGCAATGCGTTTTCTGAGGCCCGAATTTTCAGTCTTCTCCCATTGCGCCGAGGGCTATATTTAGTCTTACGGTGAAAGAGTGAACCCGGAGGGTCCAGTTGCATGTGGGGCTGCATAAAGGCTCCCCTGGGGAGTTCACTTGTACCCAAAACTTTCCTCTGGGGGCACTTTTCTATGGGCGAACAGGGCTTGAAACTCTTTTTCTGTGGCCCGAGTTTTCAGTCTTCTGCCATGCTGGCTAGTGTTATATTTAAGGTTGCTCGTAAACAGCGAACCCGGAGGGTCCAGTTGCATGTGGGGCTGCATAAAGGCTCCCCTGGGGAGTTCACTTGTACCCAAAGCCTTCCTTTGGGGGCACTTCTGGATGGGTGAATGGGGCTTGAAACGCATTTACTGTGGCCCAAGTTTTCAGTCTTCTGCCATGCTGGCTAGGGTTATATTTAGGGTTGCTCGTAAACAGCGAACACGGAGGGTCCAGTTGCATGTGGGGCTGCATAAAGGCTCCCCTGGGCAGTTCACTTGTACCCAAAGCCTTCCTTTGGGGGCACTTCTGAATGGGTGAATGGGGCTTGAAACGCTTTTTCTGTGGCCCTTGTTTTCAGTCTTCTGCCATGCTGGCTACTGTTATATTTAGGGTTGGTAGTAAACAGAAAACACGGAGGGTCCAGTTGCATGTGGGGTTTCATAAAGGCTCCCCTGGGGAGTTCACTTGTACCCAAAGCCTTCCTTTGGGGGCACTTCTGGAGGGGCGAAAGGGCCTCGGAATGCGTTTTCTGGTTCCCGAGTTCTCAATCGTCTCCCATGCCGGCTAGTGTTCTATTTAGTGTTGCTCGGAGAGAGCGAACCCGGAGGGTCCAGTTGCATGTGGGGCTGCATAAAGACTCCCCTGGGGAGTTCAGTTGTACTCAAAGCCTTCCTTTGGGGGCACTTCTGGATGGGTGAACGGGGTTTGAAACGCTTTTTCTGTGGCACGAGTTTTTAGTCTTCTGACATGCTGGTTACTGTTATCTTTAGATTTGCTCGGAAACAGCGAACCCGGAAGGTCCAGTTGCATGTGGGGCTGCATAAAGGCTCCCCTGGGGAGTTCACTTGTACCCAAAGCCTTCCTCTGGGGGCACTTTTGGATGGTCCAAGGGGAATCGCAATGCGTTTTCTGAGGCCCGAATTTTCAGTCTTCTCCCATTGCGCCGAGGGCTATATTTAGTCTTACGGTGAAAGAGTGAACCCGGAGGGTCCAGTTGCATGTGGGGCTGCATAAAGGCTCCCCTGGGGAGTTCACTTGTACCCAAAACTTTCCTCTGGGGGCACTTTTCTATGGGCGAACAGGGCTTGAAACTCTTTTTCTGTGGCCCGAGTTTTCAGTCTTCTGCCATGCTGGCTAGTGTTATATTTAAGGTTGCTCGTAAACAGCGAACCCGGAGGGTCCAGTTGCATGTGGGGCTGCATAAAGGCTCCCCTGGGGAGTTCACTTGTACCCAAAACTTTCCTCTGGGGGCACTTTTCTATGGGCGAACAGGGCTTGAAACTCTTTTTCTGTGGCCCGAGTTTTCAGTCTTCTGCCATGCTGGCTAGTGTTATATTTAAGGTTGCTCGTAAACAGCGAACCCGGAGGGTCCAGTTGCATGTGGGGCTGCATAAAGGCTCCCCTGGGGAGTTCACTTGTACCCAAAGCCTTCCTTTGGGGGCACTTCTGGATGGGTGAATGGGGCTTGAAACGCATTTACTGTGGCCCAAGTTTTCAGTCTTCTGCCATGCTGGCTAGGGTTATATTTAGGGTTGCTCGTAAACAGCGAACACGGAGGGTCCAGTTGCATGTGGGGCTGCATAAAGGCTCCCCTGGGCAGTTCACTTGTACCCAAAGCCTTCCTTTGGGGGCACTTTTGGATGGGCGAAAGTGTCTTGTATGGCGTTTTCTTTGTCCCGATTTTTCAGTCATCTCCGATGCCGCCTAGGGCTATATTTAGTCTTGCTGTGAAAGAGCGAATAAGGAGGGTCCAGTTGCATGTGGGGCTGCATAAAGCCTCCCCTGGGGAGTTCACTTGTACTCAAAGCATTCCTTTGGGGGCACTTTTGGATGGGTGAAAGGGGCTCGGAATGCGTTTTCTGGGACCCGAATTTTCAGTCTTCTGCCATGCTGGCTAGTGTTATATTTAGGGTTGCTCGGAAAGTGCGAACCCGGAGGGTCCAGTTGCATGTGGGGCTGCATAAAGGCTCCCCTGGGGAGTTCACTTGTACCCAAAGCCTTCCTTTGGGGGCACTTCTGGATGGGTGAATGGGGCTTGAAACGCTTTTTCTGGGCCCGAGTTTTCAGTCTTCATCCATGCTGGCTAGTGTTATATTTAGGGTTGCTCGGAAACAGCAAACACGGAGGGTCCATTTGCATGTGGGGCTGCATAAAGGCTCCCCTGGGGAGTTCCGATGTACCCAAAGCCTTCCTTTGGGGGCTCTTTTGGATGGTCCAAGGGGAATCGCAATGCGTTTTCTGAGGCCCGCTTTTTCAGTCTTCTCCCATTGCGCCGAGGGCTATAGTTAGTCTTGCGATGAAAGAGTGAACGCGGAGGGTCCAGTTGCATGTGGGGCTGCATAAAGGCTCCCCTGGGGAGTTCAGATGTACCCAAAGCCTTCCTTTGGGGGCACTTTTGGATGGTCCATGGGGAATCGCAATGCGATTTCTGAGGCCCGCTTTTTCATTCTTCTCCCATTGCGCCGAGGGCTATATTTAGACTTGTGGTGAAAGAGTGAACCCGGAAGGTCCAGTTGCATGTGGGGCTGCATAAAGGCTCCCCTGGGGAGTTCACTTGTACCCAAAGCCTTCCTTTGGGGGCACTTCTGGATGGGCGAATGGGGCTTGTAACGCGTTTTCTGGGGCCCGATTTTTCAGTCGTCTGCCATGCGGGCCAGGGTTATATTTAGTCTTGCTGTGAAAGAGCGAATACGGAGGGTCCAGTTGCATGTGGGGCTGCATAAAGGCTCCCCTGGGGAGTTCACTTGTACCCAAAGCCTTCCTTTGGGGGCACTTCTGAATGGGTGAATGGGGCTTGAAACGCTTTTTCTGTGGCCCGAGGTTTCAGTCTTCTGCCATGCTGGCTACTGTTATATTTAGGGTTGGTAGTAAACAGAAAACATGGAGGGTCCAGTTGCATGTGGGGTTTCATAAAGGCTCCCCTGGGGAGTTCAGATCTACCCAAAGCCTTCCTTTGGGGGCACTTCTGGAGGGGCGAAAGGGCCTCGGAATGCGTTTTCTGGTTCCCGAGTTCTCAATCGTCTCCCATGCCGGCTAGTGTTCTATTTAGTGTTGCTCGGAGAGAGCGAACCCGGAGGGTCCAGTTGCATGTGGGGCTGCATAAAGACTCCCCTGGGGAGTTCAGTTGTACTCAAAGCCTTCCTTTGGGGGCACTTCTGGATGGGTGAACGGGGTTTGAAACGCTTTTTCTGTGGCACGAGTTTTTAGTCTTCTGACATGCTGGTTACTGTTATCTTTAGATTTGCTCGGAAACAGCGAACCCGGAAGGTCCAGTTGCATGTGGGGCTGCATAAAGGCTCCCCTGGGGAGTTCACTTGTACCCAAAGCCTTCCTCTGGGGGCACTTTTGGATGGTCCAAGGGGAATCGCAATGCGTTTTCTGAGGCCCGAATTTTCAGTCTTCTCCCATTGCGCCGAGGGCTATATTTAGTCTTACGGTGAAAGAGTGAACCCGGAGGGTCCAGTTGCATGTGGGGCTGCATAAAGGCTCCCCTGGGGAGTTCACTTGTACCCAAAACTTTCCTCTGGGGGCACTTTTCTATGGGCGAACAGGGCTTGAAACTCTTTTTCTGTGGCCCGAGTTTTCAGTCTTCTGCCATGCTGGCTAGTGTTATATTTAAGGTTGCTCGTAAACAGCGAACCCGGAGGGTCCAGTTGCATGTGGGGCTGCATAAAGGCTCCCCTGGGGAGTTCACTTGTACCCAAAGCCTTCCTTTGGGGGCACTTCTGGATGGGTGAATGGGGCTTGAAACGCATTTACTGTGGCCCACGTTTTCAGTCTTCATCCATGCTGGCTAGGGTTATATTTAGGGTTGCTCGTAAACAGCGAACACGGAGGGTCCAGTTGCATGTGGGGCTGCATAAAGGCTCCCCTGGGCAGTTCACTTGTACCCAAAGCCTTCCTTTGGGGGCACTTTGGGATGGGCGAAAGTGTCTTGTATGGCGTTTTCTTTGTCCCGATTTTTCAGTCATCTCCGATGCCGCCTAGGGCTATATTTAGTCTTGCTGTGAAAGAGCGAATAAGGAGGGTCCAGTTGCATGTGGGGCTGCATAAAGCCTCCCCTGGGGAGTTCACTTGTACTCAAAGCATTCCTTTGGGGGCACTTTTGGATGGGTGAAAGGGGCTCGGAATGCGTTTTCTGGGACCCGAATTTTCAGTCTTCTGCCATGCTGGCTAGTGTTATATTTAGGGTTGCTCGGAAAGTGCGAACCCGGAGGGTCCAGTTGCATGTGGGGCTGCATAAAGGCTCCCCTGGGGAGTTCACTTGTACCCAAAGCCTTCCTTTGGGGGCACTTCTGGATGGGTGAATGGGGCTTGAAACGCTTTTTCTGGGCCCGAGTTTTCAGTCTTCATCCATGCTGGCTAGTGTTATATTTAGGGTTGCTCGGAAACAGCAAACACGGAGGGTCCATTTGCATGTGGGGCTGCATAAAGGCTCCCCTGGGGAGTTCCGATGTACCCAAAGCCTTCCTTTGGGGGCTCTTTTGGATGGTCCAAGGGGAATCGCAATGCGTTTTCTGAGGCCCGCTTTTTCAGTCTTCTCCCATTGCGCCGAGGGCTATAGTTAGTCTTGCGATGAAAGAGTGAACGCGGAGGGTCCAGTTGCATGTGGGGCTGCATAAAGGCTCCCCTGGGGAGTTCAGATGTACCCAAAGCCTTCCTTTGGGGGCACTTTTGGATGGTCCATGGGGAATCGCAATGCGATTTCTGAGGCCCGCTTTTTCATTCTTCTCCCATTGCGCCGAGGGCTATATTTAGACTTGTGGTGAAAGAGTGAACCCGGAAGGTCCAGTTGCATGTGGGGCTGCATAAAGGCTCCCCTGGGGAGTTCACTTGTACCCAAAGCCTTCCTTTGGGGGCACTTCTGGATGGGCGAATGGGGCTTGTAACGCGTTTTCTGGGGCCCGATTTTTCAGTCGTCTGCCATGCGGGCCAGGGTTATATTTAGTCTTGCTGTGAAAGAGCGAATACGGAGGGTCCAGTTGCATGTGGGGCTGCATAAAGGCTCCCCTGGGGAGTTCACTTGTACCCAAAGCCTTCCTTTGGGGGCACTTCTGAATGGGTGAATGGGGCTTGAAACGCTTTTTCTGTGGCCCGAGGTTTCAGTCTTCTGCCATGCTGGCTACTGTTATATTTAGGGTTGGTAGTAAACAGAAAACATGGAGGGTCCAGTTGCATGTGGGGTTTCATAAAGGCTCCCCTGGGGAGTTCAGATCTACCCAAAGCCTTCCTTTGGGGGCACTTCTGGAGGGGCGAAAGGGCCTCGGAATGCGTTTTCTGGTTCCCGAGTTCTCAATCGTCTCCCATGCCGGCTAGTGTTCTATTTAGTGTTGCTCGGAGAGAGCGAACCCGGAGGGTCCAGTTGCATGTGGGGCTGCATAAAGACTCCCCTGGGGAGTTCAGTTGTACTCAAAGCCTTCCTTTGGGGGCACTTCTGGATGGGTGAACGGGGTTTGAAACGCTTTTTCTGTGGCACGAGTTTTTAGTCTTCTGACATGCTGGTTACTGTTATCTTTAGATTTGCTCGGAAACAGCGAACCCGGAAGGTCCAGTTGCATGTGGGGCTGCATAAAGGCTCCCCTGGGGAGTTCACTTGTACCCAAAGCCTTCCTCTGGGGGCACTTTTGGATGGTCCAAGGGGAATCGCAATGCGTTTTCTGAGGCCCGAATTTTCAGTCTTCTCCCATTGCGCCGAGGGCTATATTTAGTCTTACGGTGAAAGAGTGAACCCGGAGGGTCCAGTTGCATGTGGGGCTGCATAAAGGCTCCCCTGGGGAGTTCACTTGTACCCAAAACTTTCCTCTGGGGGCACTTTTCTATGGGCGAACAGGGCTTGAAACTCTTTTTCTGTGGCCCGAGTTTTCAGTCTTCTGCCATGCTGGCTAGTGTTATATTTAAGGTTGCTCGTAAACAGCGAACCCGGAGGGTCCAGTTGCATGTGGGGCTGCATAAAGGCTCCCCTGGGGAGTTCACTTGTACCCAAAGCCTTCCTTTGGGGGCACTTCTGGATGGGTGAATGGGGCTTGAAACGCATTTACTGTGGCCCACGTTTTCAGTCTTCATCCATGCTGGCTAGGGTTATATTTAGGGTTGCTCGTAAACAGCGAACACGGAGGGTCCAGTTGCATGTGGGGCTGCATAAAGGCTCCCCTGGGCAGTTCACTTGTACCCAAAGCCTTCCTTTGGGGGCACTTTGGGATGGGCGAAAGTGTCTTGTATGGCGTTTTCTTTGTCCCGATTTTTCAGTCATCTCCGATGCCGCCTAGGGCTATATTTAGTCTTGCTGTGAAAGAGCGAATAAGGAGGGTCCAGTTGCATGTGGGGCTGCATAAAGCCTCCCCTGGGGAGTTCACTTGTACTCAAAGCATTCCTTTGGGGGCACTTTTGGATGGGTGAAAGGGGCTCGGAATGCGTTTTCTGGGACCCGAATTTTCAGTCTTCTGCCATGCTGGCTAGTGTTATATTTAGGGTTGCTCGGAAAGTGCGAACCCGGAGGGTCCAGTTGCATGTGGGGCTGCATAAAGGCTCCCCTGGGGAGTTCACTTGTACCCAAAGCCTTCCTTTGGGGGCACTTCTGGATGGGTGAATGGGGCTTGAAACGCTTTTTCTGGGCCCGAGTTTTCAGTCTTCATCCATGCTGGCTAGTGTTATATTTAGGGTTGCTCGGAAACAGCAAACACGGAGGGTCCATTTGCATGTGGGGCTGCATAAAGGCTCCCCTGGGGAGTTCCGATGTACCCAAAGCCTTCCTTTGGGGGCTCTTTTGGATGGTCCAAGGGGAATCGCAATGCGTTTTCTGAGGCCCGCTTTTTCAGTCTTCTCCCATTGCGCCGAGGGAAATAGTTAGTCTTGCGATGAAAGAGTGAACGCGGAGGGTCCAGTTGCATGTGGGGCTGCATAAAGGCTCCCCTGGGGAGTTCAGATGTACCCAAAGCCTTCCTTTGGGGGCACTTTTGGATGGTCCATGGGGAATCGCAATGCGATTTCTGAGGCCCGCTTTTTCATTCTTCTCCCATTGCGCCGAGGGCTATATTTAGACTTGTGGTGAAAGAGTGAACCCGGAAGGTCCAGTTGCATGTGGGGCTGCATAAAGGCTCCCCTGGGGAGTTCACTTGTACCCAAAGCCTTCCTTTGGGGGCACTTCTGGATGGGCGAATGGGGCTTGTAACGCGTTTTCTGGGGCCCGATTTTTCAGTCGTCTGCCATGCGGGCCAGGGTTATATTTAGTCTTGCTGTGAAAGAGCGAATACGGAGGGTCCAGTTGCATGTGGGGCTGCATAAAGGCTCCCCTGGGGAGTTCACTTGTACCCAAAGCCTTCCTTTGGGGGCACTTCTGAATGGGTGAATGGGGCTTGAAACGCTTTTTCTGTGGCCCGAGGTTTCAGTCTTCTGCCATGCTGGCTACTGTTATATTTAGGGTTGGTAGTAAACAGAAAACACGGAGGGTCCAGTTGCATGTGGGGTTTCATAAAGGCTCCCCTGGGGAGTTCAGATCTACCCAAAGCCTTCCTTTGGGGGCACTTCTGGAGGGGCGAAAGGGCCTCGGAATGCGTTTTCTGGTTCCCGAGTTCTCAATCGTCTCCCATGCCGGCTAGTGTTCTATTTAGTGTTGCTCGGAGAGAGCGAACCCGGAGGGTCCAGTTGCATGTGGGGCTGCATAAAGACTCCCCTGGGGAGTTCAGTTGTACTCAAAGCCTTCCTTTGGGGGCACTTCTGGATGGGTGAACGGGGTTTGAAACGCTTTTTCTGTGGCACGAGTTTTTAGTCTTCTGACATGCTGGTTACTGTTATCTTTAGATTTGCTCGGAAACAGCGAACCCGGAAGGTCCAGTTGCATGTGGGGCTGCATAAAGGCTCCCCTGGGGAGTTCACTTGTACCCAAAGCCTTCCTTTGGGGGCACTTCTGGATGGGTGAATGGGGCATGAAACGCTTTTTCTGTGGCCCGAGTTTTCAGTCTTCTGCCATGCTGGCTAGTATTATATAAAGGGTTGCTCGCAAAGTGCGAACCCGGAGGGACCAGTTGCATGTGGGGCTGCATAAAGGCTCCCCTGGGGAGGTCACTTATACCCAAAGACTTCCTCTGGGGGAACTTTTGGATGGGCTAAAGGGGCTCGGAATGCGTTTTCTATGGCTTGAGTTTTCAGTCGTCTCCAATGCTGGCTAGTGTTATACTTAGTGTTGCTCGGAAAGAGCGAACCCGGAGGATCCAGTTGCATGTGGGGCTACATAAAGGCTCCCCTGGGGAGTTCACTTGTACACAAAGCCTTCCTTTGGGGGCACTTTTGGATGGACGAAAGGGGCTCGGAATGCATTTTCTGGGGCCCGACTTTTCAGTCGTCTCCCATGCCGGCTAGGGTTATGTATAGTGTTGCTCGGAAATAGCAAAAACGGAGGGTGCAGTTGCATGTGGGGCTGCATAAAGGCTCCCCTGGGGAGTTCACTTGTACCCAATGCCTTCCTTGGTGGCCACTTTTGCATGGTACAATGGGAATCGAAATGCTTATTCTGAGGCCCGCTTTTTCAGTCTTCTCTTATAGCGACGAGGGCTATATTTAGTCTTGCGGTGAAAGAGTGAACCCGAAGGATCCAGTTGCATGTGGGGCTGCATAAAGGCTCCCCTGGGGAGTTCACTTGTACCCAAAGCCTTCCTTTGGGGGCACTTCTGGATGGGCGAATAGGGCTTGTAACGCGTTTTCTGAGGCCCGATTTTTCAGTCTTCTCCCTTTGCGGCTAGGGCTATATTTAGTCTTGCTGTGAAAGAGTGAACCCGGAGGGTCCAGTTGCATGTGGGGCTGCGTAAAGGATCCCCTGGGGAGTTCACTTGTACCCAAAGCCTTCCTCTGGGGGAACTTTTGGATGGGCTAAAGGGGCTCGGAAACCGTTTTCTGTGGCCCGAGTTTTCAGTCGTCTCCCATGCCGGCTAGGGATATATTACCGTTGCTCGGAAACAGCAAACACGGAGGGTCCAGTTGCATGTGGGGCTACATAAAGGCTCCCCTGGGGAGTTCTCTTGTACCCAAAGCCTTCCTTTGGGTGCACTTCTGGATGGGCGAATGGGGCTTGTAACGCGTTTTCTGGGGCCCGATTTTTCAGTCGTCTGCCATTCAGGCCAGGGTTATATTTAGTCTTGCTTTGAAAGAGCGAATACGGAGGGTCCAGTTGCATGTGGGGCTGCATAAAGACTCCCCTGGGGAGTTCACTTGTACCCAAAGCCTTGTTCTGGAGGCACTTTTGAATGGGTAAAAGGGGCTCGGAATGCGTTTTCTGTGGCCCGAGTTTTCAGTCCTCTCCCATGCCGGCTAGGGTTATGTTTATTGTTGCTCGGAGAGAGCGAACCCGGAGGGTCCAGTTGCATGTGGGGCTGCATAAAGGCTCCCCTGGGGAGTTCACTTGTACTCAAAGCTTTCCTCTGGGGGCACTTTTGCATGGGCGAAAGGGGCTCGGAATGCGTTTTCTGGGGTCCGAGTTTTCAGTTGTATCCCATGCCGGCTAGGGCTATATTAGTGTTGTTCGGAAACAGCGAACACGGAGGGTCCAGTTGCATGTGGGGCTGCATAAAGGCTCCCCTGGGGAGTTCAGTTGTACCCAAAGCCTTCACTTGGGGGCTCTTCTGGATGGGTGAAAGGGGCTTGAAACGCTTTTTCTGTGGCCCGAGTTTTCAGTCTTCTGCCATGCTGGCTAGGGTTATATTTAGGGTTGCTCGTAAACAGCGAATCCGGAGGGTACAGCTGCATGTGGGGCTGCCTAAAGGCTCCCCTGGGGAGTTCACTTGTACCCAAAGCCTTCCTTTGGGGGCACTTTTGGTTGGGCGAAAGTGTATTGTAAGGCGTTTTCTTTTCCCGATTTTTCAGTCATCTCCGATGCCGACTAGGGCTATATTTAGGCTTTCTATGAAAGAGTGAATAAGGAGGGTCCAGTTGCATGTGGGGCTGCATAAAGGCTCCCCTGGGGAGTTCATTTGTACCCAAAGCCTTCCTCTGGGGGCACTTTTTGATGGGCGAATGTGGCTTGTAACGCGTTTTCTGGGGCCCGGTTTTTCAGTCGTCTGCTATGCGGGCCAGGGTTATATTTAGGGTTGCTGTGAAAGAGCGAACCCGGAGGGTCCAGTTGCATGTGGGGCTGCATAAAGGCTCCCCTGGGGAGTTCAGTTGTACCCAAAGCCTTCACTTGGGGGCACTTCTGGATGGGTGAATGGGGCTTGAAACGCTTATTCTGTGCCCCGAGGTTTCAGTCGTCTCCCATGCCGGCTAGGGCTATGTTTATTGTTGCTCGGAAAGAGCGAACCCGGAGGGTCCAGTTGCATGTGGGGCTGCATAAAGGCTCCCCTGGGGAGTTCAGTTGTACCCAAAGCCTTCCTTTGGGGGCACTTTTGGATGATCCAAGGGGAATCTCAATGCGTTTTCTAAGGCCCGCTTTTTCAGTCTTCTCCCATTGCGCCGAGGGTTATATTTAGCTTTGCGGTGAAAGAGTGAACGCGGAGGGTCCAGTTGCATGTGGGGCTGCATAAAGGCTCCCTTGGGGAGTTCACTTGTACCCAAAGCCTTCCTTTGTTGGCACATCTGGATGGGCGAAATGGTCTTGTAAGGAGTTTTATTTGGCCCGATTTTTCATTCTTCTGCCATGCGGGCCAGGGTTATATTTAGGGTTGCTGTGAAAGAGCGAATACGGAGGGTCCAGTTGCATGTGGGGCTGCATAAAGGCTCCCCTGGGGAGCTCAGATGTACCCAAAGCCTTCCTTTTGGGGCACTTCTGGATCGTGGAATGCGGCTTGAAACGCTTTTTCTGTGGCCCTTGTTTTCACTCTTCTGCCATGAATTCCCCCTGCTAGGGATCTTTTTAGGGTTGCTCGTAAACAGCGAACACGGAGGGTCCAGTTGCATGTGAGGCTGCGTAAAGGACCCCCTTGGGAGTTCACTTGTACCCAAAGCCTTCCTTTTGGGGCACTTTTGGATGGTCCAAGGGGAATCGCAATGCGTTTTCTGAGGCCCGAGTTTTCAGTCTTCTCCCATTGCGCCGAGGGATATATTTAGGCTTACGGTGCAAGATTGAACGCGGAGGGTCCAGTTGCATGTGGGGATGCATAAAGGCTCCCCTGGGGAGTTCACTTGTACCCAAAGCCTTCCTTTGGGGGCACTTCTGGATGGGTGAATGGGGCTTGAAACGCTTTTTCTGTGGCCCGAGTTTTCAGTCTTCTGCCATGCTGGCTAGTATTATATAAAGGGTTGCTCGCAAAGTGCGAACCCGGAGGGACCAGTTGCATGTGGAGCTGCATAAAGGCTCCCCTGGGGAGTTCACTTGTACCCAAAGCCTTCCTCTGGGGGCACTTTTGGATGGTCCAAGGGGAATCGCAATGCGTTTTCTAAGGCCCGCTTTTTCAGTCTTCTCCCATTGCGCCGAGGGCTATATTTAGGCTTACGGTGAAAGAGTGAACCCGGAGGGTCCAGTTGCATGTGGGGCTGCATAAAGGCTCCCCTGGGGAGTTCACTTGTACCCAAAACTTTCCTCTGGGGGCACTTTTCTATGGGCGAACAGGGCTTGAAACTCTTTTTCTGTGGCCCGAGTTTTCAGTCTTCTGCCATGCTGGCTAGTGTTATTTTTAGGGTTGCTCGTAAACAGCGAACCCGGAGGGTCCAGTTGCATGTGGGGCTGCATAAAGGCTCCCCTGGGGAGTTCACTTGTACCCAAAGCCTTCCTTTGGGGGCACTTCTGGATGGGTGAATGGGGCTTGAAACACATTTTCTGTGGCCCAAGTTTTCAGTCTTCTGCCATGCTGGCTAGGGTTATATTTAGGGTTGCTCGTAAACAGCGAACACGGAGGGTCCAGTTGCATGTGGGGCTGCATAAAGGCTCCCCTGGGCAGTTCACTTGTACCCAAAGCCTTCCTTTGGGGGCACTTTGGGATGGGCGAAAGTGTCTTGTATGGCGTTTTCTTTGTCCCGATTTTTCAGTCATCTCCGATGCCGCCTAGGGCTATATTTAGGCTTGCTGTGAAAGAGCGAATAAGGAGGGTCCAGTTGCATGTGGGGCTGCATAAAGCCTCCCCTGGGGAGTTCACTTGTACCCAAAGCCTTCCTTTGGGGGCACTTTTGGATGGGTGAAAGGGGCTCGGAATGCGTTTTCTGGGACCCGAATTTTCAGTCTTCTGCCATGCTGGCTAGTGTTATATTTAGGGTTGCTCGGAAACAGCGAACCCGGAGGGTCCAGTTGCATGTGGGGCTGCATAAAGGCTCCCCTGGGGAGTTCACTTGTACCCAAAGCCTTCCTTTGGGGGCACTTCTGGATGGGTGAATGGGGCTTGAAATGCTTTTTCTGGGGCCTGAGTTTTCAGTCGTCTGCCATGCCGGCCAGGGTTATATTTAAGGTTGCTGTGAAAGAGCGAACCCGGAACGTCCAGTTGCATGTGGGGCTGCATAAAGGCTCCCCTTGGGAGTTCACTTGTACCCAAAGCCTTCCTTTGGGGGCACTTCTGGGTTGGTGTATGGGGCTTGAAACGCTTTTTCTGGGCCCGAGTTTTCAGTCTTCATCCATGCTGGCTAGTGTTATATTTAGGGTTGCTCGGAAACAGCAAACACGGAGGGTCCAGTTGCATGTGGGGCTGCATAAAGGCTCCCCTGGGGAGTTCACTTGTACCCAAAGCCTTCCTTTGGGGGCTCTTTTGGATGGTCCAAGGGGAATCGCAATGCGTTTTCTGAGGCCCGCTTTTTCAGTCTTCTCCCATTGCGCCGAGGGCTATAGTTAATCTTGCGATGAAAGAGTGAACGCGGAGGGTCCAGTTGCATGTGGGGCTGCATAAAGGCTCCCCTGGGGAGTTCACTTGCACCCAAAGCCTTCCTTTGTGGGCACTTCTGGGTGGGTGTATGGGGCTTGAAACGCTTTTTCTATGGACCGAATTTTCAGTCTTCTACCATGCTGGCTAGTGTTATATTTAGGGCTGCTCGGAAACAGCGAACCCGGAGGGTCCAGTTGCATGTGGGGCTGCATAAAGGCTCACCTGGGAAGTTCAGATGTACCCAAAGCCTTCCTTTGGGGGCACTTTGGGATGGTCCAAGGGGAATCGCATTGCGTTTTCTGAGGCCCGTTTTTCAGTCTTCTCCCATTGCGCCGAGGGTTATAGTAAGTCTTGCGGTGAAAGAGTTAACCCGGAGGGTCCAGTTGCATGTGGGGCTGCATAAAGACTCCCCTGGGGAGTTCAGTTGTACCCAAAGCCTTCTTTTGGGGGCACTTCTGGATGGGTGAATGGGGCTTGAAACGCTTTTTCTGTGGCCCGAGTTTTCAGTCTTCTGCCATGCTGGCTAGTATTATATAAAGGGTTGCTCGGAAAGTGCGAACCCGGAGGGTCCAGTTGCATGTGGGGATGCATAAAGGCTCCCCTGGGGAGTTCACTTGTACCCAAAGCCTTCCTCTGGGGGCACTTTTGGATGGTCCAAGGGAATCGCAATGCGTTTTCTGAGGCCCGAATTTTCAGTCTTCTCCCATTGCGCCGAGGGCTATATTTAGGCTTGCGGTGAAAGAGTGAACGCGGAGGGTCCAGTTGCATGTGGGGCTGCATAAAGGCTCCCCTGGGGAGTTCACTTGTACCCAAAACTTTCCTCTGGGGGCACTTTTCTATGGGCGAACAGGGCTTGAAACTCTTTTTATGTGGCCCGAGTTTTCAGTCTTCTGCCATGCTGGCTAGTGTTATATTTAGGGTTGCTCATAAACAGCGAACCCGGAGGGTCCAGTTGCATGTGGGGCTGCATAAAGGCTCCCCTGGGGAGTTCAGTTGTACCCAAAGCCTTCCTCTGGGGGCACTTTTGGATGATCCAAGGGGAATCGCAATGCGTTTTCTGAGGCCCGCTTTTTCAGTCTTCTCCCATTGCCGCTATGGATATATTTAGGCTTGCGGTGAAAGAGTGAACGCGGAGAGTCCAGTTGCATGTGGGGCTGCATAAAGGCTCCCCTGGGGAGTTCACTTGTACCCAAAGCCTTCATTTGGGGGCACTTTTGGATGTGCGAAAGTGTCTTGTAAGGCGTTTTTTTGGCCCGATTTTTCAGTAATATCCGATGCCGGCTAGGGCTATATTTAGGCTTGCTGTGAAAGAGCGAATAAGGAGGGTCCAGTTGCATGTGGGGCTGCATAAAGGCTCCCCTGGGGAGTTCAGTTGTACCCAAAGCCTTCCTCTGGGGGCACTTTTGGATGGGCGAAAGGGGCTCGGAATGCCTTTTCTGGGGCCCGATTTTTCAGTTGTCTCCCATGCCGGCTAGGGATATATTAGAGTTGCTAGGAAACAGCGAATACGGAGGGTCCAGTTCCATGTGGGGCTGCATAAAGGCTCCCCTGGGGAGTTCATTTGTACCCAAAGCCTTCCTCTGGGGGCACTTTTGGATGGTCCAAGGGGAATCGCAATGCGTTTTCTGACGCCCGCTTTTTCAGTATTCTCCCATTGCCGCTAAGGCTGTATATAGGCATGCGGTGAAAGACTGAACGCGGAGGGTCCAGTTGCATGTGGGGCTGCATTAAGGCTCCCCTGGGGAGTTCACTTGTACCCAAAGCCTTCCTCTGGGGGCACTTTTGAATCGGCGAAAGGGGCTCGGAAAGTGTTTTCTGGGGCCCGAGTTTTCAGTCGTCTCCCATGCCGGCTGGGGCTATGTTTAGTGTTGCTCAGAAAGAGCGAACCCTCAAGGTCCAGTTGCATGTGGGGCTGCATAAAGTCTCCCCTGTTGAGTTCACTTGTACCCAAAGCCTTCCTCTGGGGGCACTTTTGGATGGTCCAAGGGGAATCGCAATGCGTTTTCTAAGGCCCGCTTTTTCAGTCTTCTCCCATTGCGCCGAGGGCTATATTTAGGCTTACGGTGAAAGAGTGAACTCGGAGGGTCCAGTTGCATGTGGGGCTGCATAAAGGCTCCCCTGGGGAGTTCACTTGTACCCAAAACTTTCCTCTGGGGGCACTTTTCTATGGGCGAACAGGGCTTGAAACTCTTTTTCTGTGGCCCGAGTTTTCAGTCTTCTGCCATGCTGGCTAGTGTTATTTTTAGGGTTGCTCGTAAACAGCGAACCCGGAGGGTCCAGTTGCATGTGGGGCTGCATAAAGGCTCCCCTGGGGAGTTCACTTGTACCCAAAGCCTTCCTTTGGGGGCACTTCTGCATGGGTGAATGGGGCTTGAAACGCATTTTCTGTGGCCCAAGTTTTCAGTCTTCTGCCATGCTGGCTAGGGTTATATTTAGGGTTGCTCGTAAACAGCGAACACGGAGGGTCCAGTTGCATGTGGGGCTGCATAAAGGCTCCCCTGGGCAGTTCACTTGTACCCAAAGCCTTCCTTTGGGGGCACTTTGGGATGGGCGAAAGTGTCTTGTATGGCGTTTTCTTTGTCCCGATTTTTCAGTCATCTCCGATGCCGCCTAGGGCTATATTTAGGCTTGCTGTGAAAGAGCGAATAAGGAGGGTCCAGTTGCATGTGGGGCTGCATAAAGCCTCCCCTGGGGAGTTCACTTGTACCCAAAGCCTTCCTTTGGGGGCACTTTTGGATGGGTGAAAGGGGCTCGGAATGCGTTTTCTGGGACCCGAATTTTCAGTCTTCTGCCATGCTGGCTAGTGTTATATTTAGGGTTGCTCGGAAACAGCGAACCCGGAGGGTCCAGTTGCATGTGGGGCTGCATAAAGGCTCCCCTGGGGAGTTCACTTGTACCCAAAGCCTTCCTTTGGGGGCACTTCTGGATGGGTGAATGGGGCTTGAAATGCTTTTTCTGGGGCCTGAGTTTTCAGTCGTCTGCCATGCCGGCCAGGGTTATATTTAAGGTTGCTGTGAAAGAGCGAACCCGGAACGTCCAGTTGCATGTGGGGCTGCATAAAGGCTCCCCTTGGGAGTTCACTTGTACCCAAAGCCTTCCTTTGGGGGCACTTCTGGGTTGGTGTATGGGGCTTGAAACGCTTTTTCTGGGCCCGAGTTTTCAGTCTTCATCCATGCTGGCTAGTGTTATATTTAGGGTTGCTCGGAAACAGCAAACACGGAGGGTCCAGTTGCATGTGGGGCTGCATAAAGGCTCCCCTGGGGAGTTCACTTGTACCCAAAGCCTTCCTTTGGGGGCTCTTTTGGATGGTCCAAGGGGAATCGCAATGCGTTTTCTGAGGCCCGCTTTTTCAGTCTTCTCCCATTTCGCCGAGGGCTATAGTTAATCTTGCGATGAAAGAGTGAACGCGGAGGGTCCAGTTGCATGTGGGGCTGCATAAAGGCTCCCCTGGGGAGTTCACTTGCACCCAAAGCCTTCCTTTGTGGGCACTTCTGGGTGGGTGTATGGGGCTTGAAACGCTTTTTCTATGGACCGAATTTTCAGTCTTCTACCATGCTGGCTAGTGTTATATTTAGGGCTGCTCGGAAACAGCGAACCCGGAGGGTCCAGTTGCATGTGGGGCTGCATAAAGGCTCACCTGGGAAGTTCAGATGTACCCAAAGCCTTCCTTTGGGGGCACTTTGGGATGGTCCAAGGGGAATCGCATTGCGTTTTCTGAGGCCCGTTTTTCAGTCTTCTCCCATTGCGCCGAGGGTTATAGTAAGTCTTGCGGTGAAAGAGTTAACCCGGAGGGTCCAGTTGCATGTGGGGCTGCATAAAGGCTCCCCTGGGGAGTTCAGTTGTACCCAAAGCCTTCCTCTGGGGGCACTTTTGGATGATCCAAGGGGAATCGCAATGCGTTTTCTGAGGCCCGCTTTTTCAGTCTTCTCCCATTGCCGCTATGGATATATTTAGGCTTGCGGTGAAAGAGTGAACGCGGAGAGTCCAGTTGCATGTGGGGCTGCATAAAGGCTCCCCTGGGGAGTTCACTTGTACCCAAAGCCTTCATTTGGGGGCACTTTTGGATGTGCGAAAGTGTCTTGTAAGGCGTTTTTTTGGCCCGATTTTTCAGTAATATCCGATGCCGGCTAGGGCTATATTTAGGCTTGCTGTGAAAGAGCGAATTAGGAGGGTCCAGTTGCATGTGGGGCTGCATAAAGGCTCCCCTGGGGAGTTCAGTTGTACCCAAAGCCTTCCTCTGGGGGCACTTTTGGATGGGCGAAAGGGGCTCGGAATGCCTTTTCTGGGGCCCGATTTTTCAGTTGTCTCCCATGCCGGCTAGGGATATATTAGAGTTGCTAGGAAACAGCGAATACGGAGGGTCCAGTTCCATGTGGGGCTGCATAAAGGCTCCCCTGGGGAGTTCATTTGTACCCAAAGCCTTCCTCTGGGGGCACTTTTGGATGGTCCAAGGGGAATCGCAATGCGTTTTCTGACGCCCGCTTTTTCAGTATTCTCCCATTGCCGCTAAGGCTGTATATAGGCTTGCGGTGAAAGAGTGAACGCGGAGGGTCCAGTTGCATGTGGGGCTGCATTAAGGCTCCCCTGGGGAGTTCACTTGTACCCAAAGCCTTCCTCTGGGGGCACTTTTGAATCGGCGAAAGGGGCTCGGAAAGTGTTTTCTGGGGCCCGAGTTTTCAGTCGTCTCCCATGCCGGCTGGGGCTATGTTTAGTGTTGCTCAGAAAGAGCGAACCCTCAAGGTCCAGTTGCATGTGGGGCTGCATAAAGTCTCCCCTGTTGAGTTCACTTGTACCCAAAGCCTTCCTCTGGGGGCACTTTTGGATGGTCCAATGGGAATCGCAATGCGTTTTCTGAGGCCCGCTTTTTCAGTCTTCTCCCATTGCGTCTATGGGTATATATAGGCTTGCGGTGAAAGAGTGAAAGCGGAGGGTCCAGTTGCATGTGGGGCTGCATAAAGGCTCCCCTGGGGATTTCAGTTGTACCCAAAGCCTTCACTTGGGGGCTCTTCTGGATGGGTGAATGGGGCTTGAAACGCTTTTTCTGTGGCCCGAGTTTTCAGTCTTCTGCCATGCTGGCTAGGGTTATATTTAGGGTTGCTCGTAAACAGCGAATCCGGAGGGTACAGCTGCATGTGGGGCTGCCTAAAGGCTCCCCTGGGGAGTTCACTTGTACCCAAAGCCTTCCTTTGGGGGCACTTTTGGTTGGGCAAAAGTGTATTGTTAGGCGTTTTCTTTTCCCGATTTTTCAGTCATCTCCGATGCCGACTAGGGATATATTTAGGCTTTCGATGAAAGAGTGAATAAGGAGGGTCCAGTTGCATGTGGGGCTGCATAAAGGCTCCCCTGGGGAGTTCATTTGTACCCAAAGCCTTCCTCTGGGGGCACTTTTTGATGGGCGAATGTGGCTTGTAACGCGTTTTCTGGGGCCCGGTTTTTCAGTCGTCTGCTATGCGGGCCAGGGTTATATTTAGGGTTGCTGTGAAAGAGCGAACCCGGAGGGTCCAGTTGCATGTGGGGCTGCATAAAGGCTCCCCTGGGGAGTTCAGTTGTACCCAAAGCCTTCACTTGGGGGCACTTCTGGATGGGTGAATGGGGCTTGAAACGCTTATTCTGTGCCCCGAGGTTTCAGTCGTCTCCCATGCCGGCTAGGGCTATGTTTATTGTTGCTCGGAAAGAGCGAACCCGGAGGGTCCAGTTGCATGTGGGGCTGCATAAAGGCTCCCCTGGGGAGTTCAGTTGTACCCAAAGCCTTCCTTTGGGGGCACTTTTGGATGATCCAAGGGGAATCTCAATGCGTTTTCTAAGGCCTGCTTTTTCAGTCTTCTCCCATTGCGCCGAGGGTTATATTTAGCTTTGCGGTGAAAGAGTGAACGCGGAGGGTCCAGTTGCATGTGGGGCTGCATAAAGGCTCCCTTGGGGAGTTCACTTGTACCCAAAGCCTTCCTTTGTTGGCACATCTGGATGGGCGAAATGGTCTTGTAAGGAGTTTTATTTGGCCCGATTTTTCATTCTTCTGCCATGCGGGCCAGGGTTATATTTAGGGTTGCTGTGAAAGAGCGAATACGGAGGGTCCAGTTGCATGTGGGGCTGCATAAAGGCTCCCCTGGGGAGTTCAGATGTACCCAAACCCTTCCTTTTGGGGCACTTCTGGATCGTGGAATGCGGCTTGAAACGCTTTTTCTGTGGCCCTTGTTTTCACTCTTCTGCCATGAATTCCCCCTGCTAGGGATCTTTTTAGGGTTGCTCGTAAACAGCGAACACGGAGGGTCCAGTTGCATGTGAGGCTGCGTAAAGGACCCCCTTGGGAGTTCACTTGTACCCAAAGCCTTCCTTTTGGGGCACTTTTGGATGGTCCAAGGGGAATCGCAATGCGTTTTCTGAGGCCCGAGTTTTCAGTCTTCTCCCATTGCGCCGAGGGATATATTTAGGCTTACGGTGCAAGAGTGAACGCGGAGGGGGCACTTCCTCTGGGGGCACTTTTTGATGGGCGAATGTGGCTTGTAACGCGTTTTCTGGGGCCCGGTTTTTCAGTCGTCTGCTGTGCGGGCCAGGGTTATATTTAGGTATGATGTGAAAGAGCGAACCCGGAGGGTCCAGTTGCATGTGGGGCTGCATAAAGGCTCCCCTGGGGAGTTCACTTGTACCCAAAGCCTTCCTTTGGGGGCACTTCTGGATAGGTGAATTGGGCTTGAAACGCTCTTCTGTGGCCCGAGTTTTCAGTCTTCTGCCATGCTGGCTAGGGTTATATTAAGGGTTGCTCGGAAACAGCGAACCCGGAGGGTCCAGTTGCATGTGGGGCTGCATAAAGGCTCCCCTGGGGAGTTCAGTTGTACCCAAAGCCTTCCTCTGGGGGCACTTTTTGATGGGCGAATGTGGCTTGTAACGCGTTTTCTGGGGCCCGGTTTTTCAGTCGTCTGCTATGCGGGCCAGGGTTATATTTAGGGTTGCTGTGAAAGAGCGAACCCGGAGGGTCCAGTTGCATGTGGGGCTGCATAAAGGCTCCCCTGGGGAGTTCACTTGTACTCAAAGCCTTCCTCTGGGGGCACTTTTGGATGGGCGAAAGGGGCTCGGAATGCGTTTTCTGGGACCCGAATTTTCAGTCTTCTGCCATGCTGGCTAGTGTTATATTTAGGGTTGCTCGGAAAGAGCGAACCCGGAGGGTCCAGTTGCATGTGGGGCTGCATAAAGGCTCCCCTGGGGAGTTCACTTGTACCCAAAGCCTTCCTTTGGGGGCACTTTTCTATGGGCGAACGGGGCTTGAAACTCTTTTTATGTGGCCCGAGTTTTCAGTCTTCTGCCATGCTGGCTAGTGTTATATTTAGGGTTGCTCGTAAACAGCGAACCCGGAGGGTCCAGTTGCATGTGGGGCTGCATAAAGGCTCCCCTGGGGAGTTCAGTTGTACCCAAAGCCTTCCTTTGGGGGCACTTCTGGATGGGTGAATGGGGCTTGAAACGCATTTTCTGTGGCCCAAGTTTTCAGTCTTCTGCCATGCTGGCTAGGGTTATATTTAGGGTTGCTCGTAAACAGCGAACACGGAGGGTCCAGTTGCACGTGGGGCTGCATAAAGGCTCCCCTGGGCAGTTCACTTGTACCCAAAGCCTTCCTTTGGCGGCACTTTTGGATGGGCGAAAGTGCCTTGTATGGCGTTTTCTTTGTCCCGATTTTTCAGTCATCTCCGATGCCGCCTAGGGCTATATTTAGGCTTGCTGTTAAAGAGCGAATAAGGAGGGTCCAGTTGCATGTGGGGCTGCATAAAGGCTCCCCTGGGGAGTTCACTTGTACCCAAAGCCTTCCTTTGGGGGCACTTTTGGATGGGCGATTGGGGCTTGTAACGCGTTTTCTGGGACCCGATTTTTCAGTCGTCTGCCATGTGGGCCAGGGTTATATATAGGGTTGCTGTGAAAGAGCGAACCCGGAACGTCCAGTTGCATGTGGGGCTGCATAAAGGCTCCCCTGGGGAGTTCAGTTGTACCCAAAGCCTTCCTTTGGGGGCACTTCTGCATGGGTGAATGGGGCTTGAAACCCTGTTTCTGTGGCCCGAGTTTTCAGTCTTCTGCCATGCTGGCTAGGGTTATATTTACGGTTGCTCGGAAACAGCGAACCCGGAGGGTACAGCTGCATGTGGGGCTGCCTAAAGGTTCCCTTGGGGAGTTCACTTGTACCCAAAGCCTTCCTTTGGGGGCACTTTTGGATGGGCGAAAGTGTCTTGTAAGGCGTTTTCTTTGGCCCGATTTTTCAGTCATCTCCGATGCCTGCTAGGGCTATATTTAGGCTTGCTGTGAAAGAGCGAATAAGGAGGGTCCAGTTGCATGTGGGGCTGCATAAAGGCTCCCCTGGGGAGTTCACTTGTACTCAAAGCCTTTCTCTGGGGGCACTTTTGGATGGGCGAAAGGGGCTCGGAATGCGTTTTCTGGGGCCCGAGTTTTCAGTGTTCTGCCATGCCGGCTAGGGATATATTAGAGTTGCTCGGAAACAGCAAACACGGAGGGTTCAGTTGCATGTGGGGCTGAATAAAGGCTCCCCTGGTGAGTTCACTTGTACCCAAAGCCTTCCTCTGGGGGCACTTTTGGATGGTCCAAGGGGAATCGCAATGCGTTTTCTGAGGCCCGATTTTTCAGTCTTCTCCCATTGCGGCTATGGTTATATTTAGGCTTGCGGTGAAAGAGTGAACGCGGAGGGTCCAGTTGCATGTGGGGCTGCATAAAGGCTCCCCTGGGGAGTTCACTTGTACCCAAAGCCTTCACTTGGGGGCACTTCTGGATGGGTGAATGGGGCTTGAAACGCTTTTTCTGTGGCCCTTGTTTTCAGTCTTCGGCCAGGCTGGCTAGGGTTCTTTTTAGGGTTGCTCGTAAACAGCGAACACGGAGGGTCCAGTTGCATGTGGGGCTGCATAAAGGCTCCCCTGGGGAGTTCACTTGTACCCAAAGCCTTCCTTTGGGGGCACTTCTGGATGGGTGAATGGGGCTTGAAACGCTTTTTCTGTGGCCCTTGTTTTCAGTCTTCTGCCATGCTGGCTAGGGTTCTTTTTAGGGTTGCTCGTAAACAGCGAACTCGGAGGGTCCAGTTGCATGTGGGGCTGCATAAAGGCTCCCCTGGGGAGTTCACTTGTACCCAAAGCCTTCCTCTGGGGGCACTTTTGGATGGGCGAAAGGGGCTCGGAATGCATTTTCTGGGGCCCGATTTTTCAATCATCTCCCATGCCAGCTAGGGTTATATTTAGGGTTGCTCGGAAACAGCGAACCCGGAGGGTCCAGTTGCATGTGGGGCTGCATAAAGGCTCCCCTGGGGAGTTCACTTGTACCCAAAGCCTTCCTTTGGGGGCACTTCTTGATGGGTGAATGTGGCTTGAAATGCTTTTTCTGGGGCCTGAGTTTTCAGTCGTCTGCCATGCGGGCCAGGGTTATATTTAAGGTTGCTGTGAAAGAGCGAATACGGAGGGTCCAGTTGCATGTGGGGCTGCATAAAGGCTCCCCTGGGAGTTCACTTGTACCCAAAGCCTTCCTTTGGGGGCACGTCTGGGTGGGTGTATGGGGCTTGAAACGCTTTTTCTGTGGCCCGAGTTTTCAGTCTTCATCCATGCTGGCTAGTTTTATATTTAGGGTTGCTCGGAAACAGCAAACACGGAGGGTCCACTTGCATTTGGGGCTGCATAAACGCTCCCCTGGGGAGTTCAGATGTACCCATAGCCCTCCTTTGGGGGCTCTTTTGGATGGTCCAAGGGGAATCGCAATGCGTTTTCTGAGGCCCGCTTTTTCAGTCTTCTCCCATTGCGCCAAGGGCTATAGTGAGTCTTGCGATGAAAGAGTTAACCCAGAGGGTCCAGTTGCATGTGGGGCTGCATAAAGGCTCCCCTGGGGAGTTCACTTGCACCCAAAGCCTTCCTTTGTGGGCACTTCTGGATGGGTGTATGGGGCTTGAAACGCTATTTCTGTGGCCCGAATTTTCAGTCTTCTACCATGCTGGCTAGGGATATATTTAGGGCTGCTCGGAAACAGCGAACCCGGAGGGTCCAGTTGCATGTGGGGCTGCATAAAGGCTCCCCTGGGGAGTTCAGATGTACCCAAAGCCTTCCTTTGGGGGCACTTCTTGATGGGTGAATGGGGCTTGAAATGCTTTTTCTGGGGCCTGAGTTTTCAGTCGTCTGCCATGCGGGCCAGGGTTATATTTAAGATTGCTGTGAAAGAGCGAATACGGAGGGTCCAGTTGCATGTGGGGCTGCATAAAGGCTCCCCTGGGGAGTTCACTTGTACCCAAAGCCTTCCTTTGGGGGCACTTCTGCATGGGTGAATGGGGCTTGAAACGCTTTTTCTGTGGCCCGAGTTTTCAGTCTTCTGCCATGCTGGCTAGTATTATATAAAGGGTTGCTCGCAAAGTGCGAACCCGGAGGGACCAGTTGCATGTCGAGCTCCATAAAGGCTCCCCTGGGGAGTTCACTTGTACCCAAAGCCTTCCTCTGGGGGCACTTTTGGATGGTCCAAGGGGAATCGCAATGCGTTTTCTGAGGCCCGAATTTTCAGTCTTCTCCCATTGCGCCGAGGGCTATATTTAGGCTTACGGTGAAAGAGTGAACCCGGAGGGTCCAGTTGCATGTGGGGCTGCATAAAGGCTCCCCTGGGGAGTTCACTTGTACCCAAAACATTCCTCTGGGGGCACTTTTCTATGGGCGAACAGGGCTTGAAACTCTTTTTCTGTGGCCCGAGTTTTCAGTCTTCTGCCATGCTGGCTAGTGTTATGTTTAGGGTTGCTCGTAAACAGCGAACCCGGAGGGTCCAGTTGCATGTGGGGCTGCATAAAGGCTCCCCTGGGGAGTTCAGTTGTACCCAAAGCCTTCCTTTGGGGGCACTTCTGGATGGGTGAATGGGGCTTGAAACGCATTTTCTGTGGCCCAAGTTTTCAGTCTTCTGCCATGCTGGCTAGGGTTATATTTAGGGTTGCTCGTAAACAGCGAACACGGAGGGTCCAGTTGCATGTGGGGCTGCATAAAGGCTCCCCTGGGCAGTTCACTTGTACCCAAAGCCTTCCTTTGGGGGCACTTTGGGATGGGCGAAAGTGTCTTGTATGGCGTTTTCTTTGTCCCGATTTTTCAGTCATCTCCGATGCCGCCTAGGGCTATATTTAGGCTTGCTGTGAAAGAGCGAATAAGGAGGGTCCAGTTGCATGTGGGGCTGCATAAAGCCTCCCCTGGGGAGTTCACTTGTACTCAAAGCATTCCTTTGGGGGCACTTTTGGATGGGTGAAAGGGGCTCGGAATGCGTTTTCTGGGACCCGAATTTTCAGTCTTCATACATGCTGGCTAGTGTTATATTTAGGGTTGCTCGGAAACAGCAAACACGGAGGGTCCAGTTGCATGTGGGGCTGCATAAAGGCTCCCCTGGGGAGTTCAGATGTACCCAAAGCCTTCCTTTGGGGGCTCTTTTGGATGGTCCAAGGGGAATCGCAATGCGTTTTCTGAGGCCCGCTTTTTCAGTCTTCTCCCATTGCGCCGAGGGCTATAGTTAATCTTGCGATGAAAGAGTGAACGCTAAGGGTCCAGTTGCATGTGGGGCTGCATAAAGGCTCCCCTGGGGAGTTCACTTGCACCCAAAGCCTTCCTTTGGGGGCACTTCTGGGTGGGTGTATGGGGCTTGAAACGCTTTTTCTGTGGCCCGAATTTTCAGTCTTCTACCATTCTGGCTAGTGTTATATTTAGGGCTGCTCGGAAACAGCGAACCCGGAGGGTCCAGTTGCATGTGGGGCTGCATAAAGGCTCCCCTGGGGAGTTCACTTGTACCCAAAGCCTTCCTTTGGGGGCACTTTGGGATGGTCCAAGGGGAATCGCATTGCGTTTTCTGAGGCCCGTTTTTCAGTCTTCTCCCATTGCGCCGAGGGTTATAGTTAGTCTTGCGGTGAAAGAGTTAACCCGGAGGGTCCACTTGCATGTGGGGCTGCATAAAGACTCCCCTGGGGAGTTCAGTTGTACCCAAAGCCTTCTTTTGGGGGCACTTCTGGATGGGTGAATGGGGCTTGAAACACTTTTTCTGTGGCCCGAGTTTTCAGTCTTCTGCCATGTTGGCTAGTATTATATAAAGGGTTGCTCGGAAAGTGCGAACCCGGAGGGTCCAGTTGCATGTGGGGCTGCATAAAGGCTCCCCTGGGGAGTTCACTTGTACCCAAAGCCTTCCTTTGGGGGCACTTTTGGATGGTCCAAGGGGAATCGCAATGCGTTTTCTGAGGCCCGAATTTTCAGTCTTCTCCCATTGCGCCGAGGGCTATATTTAGGGTTGCGGTGAAAGAGTGAACGCGGAGGGTCCAGTTGCATGTGGGGCTGCATAAAGGCTCCCCTGGGGAGTTCACTTGTACCCAAAACTTTCCTCTGGGGGCACTTTTCTATGGGCGAACAGGGCTTGAAACTCTTTTTCTGTGGCCCGAGTTTTCAGTCTTCTGCCATGCTGGCTAGTGTTATATTTAGGGTTGCTCGTAAACAGCGAACCCGGAGGGTCCAGTTGCATGTGGGGCTGCATAAAGGCTCCCCTGGGGAGTTCACTTGTACCCAAAGCCTTCCTTTGGGGGCACTTTTGGATGGGCGATTGGGGCTTGTAACGCGTTTTCTGGGGCCCGATTTTTCAGTCGTCTGCCATGTGGGCCAGGGTTATATTTAGGGTTGCTCGGAAACAGCGAACCCGGAGGGTCCAGTTGCATGTGGGGCTGCATAAAGGCTCCCCTGGGGAGTTCAGTTGTACCCAAAGCCTTCATTTGGGGGCACTTTTGAATGGGCGAAAGTGTCTTGTAAGGCGTTTTCTTTGGCCCGATTTTTCAGTCATCTCCGATGCCGGCTAGGGCTATATAAAATTTGCTCGGAAACAGCAAACACGGAGGGTCCAGTTGCATGTGGGGCTGAATAAAGGCTCCCCTGGGGAGTTCAGTTGTACCCAAAGCCTTCCTCTGGGGGCACTTTTGAATCGGCGAAAGGGGCTCGGAAAGTGTTTTCTGGGGCCCGAGTTTTCAGTCGTCTCCCATGCCGGCTGGGGCTATGTTTAGTGTTGCTCAGAAAGAGCGAACCCTCAAGGTCCAGTTGCATGTGGGGCTGCATAAAGTCTCCCCTGTTGAGTTCACTTGTACCCAAAGCCTTCCTCTGGGGGCACTTTTGGATGGTCCAATGGGAATCGCAATGCGTTTTCTGAGGCCCGCTTTTTCAGTCTTCTCCCATTGCGTCTATGGGTATATATAGGCTTGCGGTGAAAGAGTGAAAGCGGAGGGTCCAGTTGCATGTGGGGCTGCATAAAGGCTCCCCTGGGGATTTCAGTTGTACCCAAAGCCTTCACTTGGGGGCTCTTCTGGATGGGTGAATGGGGCTTGAAACGCTTTTTCTGTGGCCCGAGTTTTCAGTCTTCTGCCATGCTGGCTAGGGTTATATTTAGGGTTGCTCGTAAACAGCGAATCCGGAGGGTACAGCTGCATGTGGGGCTGCCTAAAGGCTCCCCTGGGGAGTTCACTTGTACCCAAAGCCTTCCTTTGGGGGCACTTTTGGTTGGGCAAAAGTGTATTGTTAGGCGTTTTCTTTTCCCGATTTTTCAGTCATCTCCGATGCCGACTAGGGATATATTTAGGCTTTCGATGAAAGAGTGAATAAGGAGGGTCCAGTTGCATGTGGGGCTGCATAAAGGCTCCCCTGGGGAGTTCATTTGTACCCAAAGCCTTCCTCTGGGGGCACTTTTTGATGGGCGAATGTGGCTTGTAACGCGTTTTCTGGGGCCCGGTTTTTCAGTCGTCTGCTATGCGGGCCAGGGTTATATTTAGGGTTGCTGTGAAAGAGCGAACCCGGAGGGTCCAGTTGCATGTGGGGCTGCATAAAGGCTCCCCTGGGGAGTTCAGTTGTACCCAAAGCCTTCACTTGGGGGCACTTCTGGATGGGTGAATGGGGCTTGAAACGCTTATTCTGTGCCCCGAGGTTTCAGTCGTCTCCCATGCCGGCTAGGGCTATGTTTATTGTTGCTCGGAAAGAGCGAACCCGGAGGGTCCAGTTGCATGTGGGGCTGCATAAAGGCTCCCCTGGGGAGTTCAGTTGTACCCAAAGCCTTCCTTTGGGGGCACTTTTGGATGATCCAAGGGGAATCTCAATGCGTTTTCTAAGGCCTGCTTTTTCAGTCTTCTCCCATTGCGCCGAGGGTTATATTTAGCTTTGCGGTGAAAGAGTGAACGCGGAGGGTCCAGTTGCATGTGGGGCTGCATAAAGGCTCCCTTGGGGAGTTCACTTGTACCCAAAGCCTTCCTTTGTTGGCACATCTGGATGGGCGAAATGGTCTTGTAAGGAGTTTTATTTGGCCCGATTTTTCATTCTTCTGCCATGCGGGCCAGGGTTATATTTAGGGTTGCTGTGAAAGAGCGAATACGGAGGGTCCAGTTGCATGTGGGGCTGCATAAAGGCTCCCCTGGGGAGTTCAGATGTACCCAAACCCTTCCTTTTGGGGCACTTCTGGATCGTGGAATGCGGCTTGAAACGCTTTTTCTGTGGCCCTTGTTTTCACTCTTCTGCCATGAATTCCCCCTGCTAGGGATCTTTTTAGGGTTGCTCGTAAACAGCGAACACGGAGGGTCCAGTTGCATGTGAGGCTGCGTAAAGGACCCCCTTGGGAGTTCACTTGTACCCAAAGCCTTCCTTTTGGGGCACTTTTGGATGGTCCAAGGGGAATCGCAATGCGTTTTCTGAGGCCCGAGTTTTCAGTCTTCTCCCATTGCGCCGAGGGATATATTTAGGCTTACGGTGCAAGAGTGAACGCGGAGGGGGCACTTCCTCTGGGGGCACTTTTTGATGGGCGAATGTGGCTTGTAACGCGTTTTCTGGGGCCCGGTTTTTCAGTCGTCTGCTGTGCGGGCCAGGGTTATATTTAGGTATGATGTGAAAGAGCGAACCCGGAGGGTCCAGTTGCATGTGGGGCTGCATAAAGGCTCCCCTGGGGAGTTCACTTGTACCCAAAGCCTTCCTTTGGGGGCACTTCTGGATAGGTGAATTGGGCTTGAAACGCTCTTCTGTGGCCCGAGTTTTCAGTCTTCTGCCATGCTGGCTAGGGTTATATTAAGGGTTGCTCGGAAACAGCGAACCCGGAGGGTCCAGTTGCATGTGGGGCTGCATAAAGGCTCCCCTGGGGAGTTCAGTTGTACCCAAAGCCTTCCTCTGGGGGCACTTTTTGATGGGCGAATGTGGCTTGTAACGCGTTTTCTGGGGCCCGGTTTTTCAGTCGTCTGCTATGCGGGCCAGGGTTATATTTAGGGTTGCTGTGAAAGAGCGAACCCGGAGGGTCCAGTTGCATGTGGGGCTGCATAAAGGCTCCCCTGGGGAGTTCACTTGTACTCAAAGCCTTCCTCTGGGGGCACTTTTGGATGGGCGAAAGGGGCTCGGAATGCGTTTTCTGGGACCCGAATTTTCAGTCTTCTGCCATGCTGGCTAGTGTTATATTTAGGGTTGCTCGGAAAGAGCGAACCCGGAGGGTCCAGTTGCATGTGGGGCTGCATAAAGGCTCCCCTGGGGAGTTCACTTGTACCCAAAGCCTTCCTTTGGGGGCACTTTTCTATGGGCGAACGGGGCTTGAAACTCTTTTTATGTGGCCCGAGTTTTCAGTCTTCTGCCATGCTGGCTAGTGTTATATTTAGGGTTGCTCGTAAACAGCGAACCCGGAGGGTCCAGTTGCATGTGGGGCTGCATAAAGGCTCCCCTGGGGAGTTCAGTTGTACCCAAAGCCTTCCTTTGGGGGCACTTCTGGATGGGTGAATGGGGCTTGAAACGCATTTTCTGTGGCCCAAGTTTTCAGTCTTCTGCCATGCTGGCTAGGGTTATATTTAGGGTTGCTCGTAAACAGCGAACACGGAGGGTCCAGTTGCACGTGGGGCTGCATAAAGGCTCCCCTGGGCAGTTCACTTGTACCCAAAGCCTTCCTTTGGCGGCACTTTTGGATGGGCGAAAGTGCCTTGTATGGCGTTTTCTTTGTCCCGATTTTTCAGTCATCTCCGATGCCGCCTAGGGCTATATTTAGGCTTGCTGTTAAAGAGCGAATAAGGAGGGTCCAGTTGCATGTGGGGCTGCATAAAGGCTCCCCTGGGGAGTTCACTTGTACCCAAAGCCTTCCTTTGGGGGCACTTTTGGATGGGCGATTGGGGCTTGTAACGCGTTTTCTGGGACCCGATTTTTCAGTCGTCTGCCATGTGGGCCAGGGTTATATATAGGGTTGCTGTGAAAGAGCGAACCCGGAACGTCCAGTTGCATGTGGGGCTGCATAAAGGCTCCCCTGGGGAGTTCAGTTGTACCCAAAGCCTTCCTTTGGGGGCACTTCTGCATGGGTGAATGGGGCTTGAAACCCTGTTTCTGTGGCCCGAGTTTTCAGTCTTCTGCCATGCTGGCTAGGGTTATATTTACGGTTGCTCGGAAACAGCGAACCCGGAGGGTACAGCTGCATGTGGGGCTGCCTAAAGGTTCCCTTGGGGAGTTCACTTGTACCCAAAGCCTTCCTTTGGGGGCACTTTTGGATGGGCGAAAGTGTCTTGTAAGGCGTTTTCTTTGGCCCGATTTTTCAGTCATCTCCGATGCCTGCTAGGGCTATATTTAGGCTTGCTGTGAAAGAGCGAATAAGGAGGGTCCAGTTGCATGTGGGGCTGCATAAAGGCTCCCCTGGGGAGTTCACTTGTACTCAAAGCCTTTCTCTGGGGGCACTTTTGGATGGGCGAAAGGGGCTCGGAATGCGTTTTCTGGGGCCCGAGTTTTCAGTGTTCTGCCATGCCGGCTAGGGATATATTAGAGTTGCTCGGAAACAGCAAACACGGAGGGTTCAGTTGCATGTGGGGCTGAATAAAGGCTCCCCTGGTGAGTTCACTTGTACCCAAAGCCTTCCTCTGGGGGCACTTTTGGATGGTCCAAGGGGAATCGCAATGCGTTTTCTGAGGCCCGATTTTTCAGTCTTCTCCCATTGCGGCTATGGTTATATTTAGGCTTGCGGTGAAAGAGTGAACGCGGAGGGTCCAGTTGCATGTGGGGCTGCATAAAGGCTCCCCTGGGGAGTTCACTTGTACCCAAAGCCTTCACTTGGGGGCACTTCTGGATGGGTGAATGGGGCTTGAAACGCTTTTTCTGTGGCCCTTGTTTTCAGTCTTCGGCCAGGCTGGCTAGGGTTCTTTTTAGGGTTGCTCGTAAACAGCGAACACGGAGGGTCCAGTTGCATGTGGGGCTGCATAAAGGCTCCCCTGGGGAGTTCACTTGTACCCAAAGCCTTCCTTTGGGGGCACTTCTGGATGGGTGAATGGGGCTTGAAACGCTTTTTCTGTGGCCCTTGTTTTCAGTCTTCTGCCATGCTGGCTAGGGTTCTTTTTAGGGTTGCTCGTAAACAGCGAACTCGGAGGGTCCAGTTGCATGTGGGGCTGCATAAAGGCTCCCCTGGGGAGTTCACTTGTACCCAAAGCCTTCCTCTGGGGGCACTTTTGGATGGGCGAAAGGGGCTCGGAATGCATTTTCTGGGGCCCGATTTTTCAATCATCTCCCATGCCAGCTAGGGTTATATTTAGGGTTGCTCGGAAACAGCGAACCCGGAGGGTCCAGTTGCATGTGGGGCTGCATAAAGGCTCCCCTGGGGAGTTCACTTGTACCCAAAGCCTTCCTTTGGGGGCACTTCTTGATGGGTGAATGTGGCTTGAAATGCTTTTTCTGGGGCCTGAGTTTTCAGTCGTCTGCCATGCGGGCCAGGGTTATATTTAAGGTTGCTGTGAAAGAGCGAATACGGAGGGTCCAGTTGCATGTGGGGCTGCATAAAGGCTCCCCTGGGAGTTCACTTGTACCCAAAGCCTTCCTTTGGGGGCACGTCTGGGTGGGTGTATGGGGCTTGAAACGCTTTTTCTGTGGCCCGAGTTTTCAGTCTTCATCCATGCTGGCTAGTTTTATATTTAGGGTTGCTCGGAAACAGCAAACACGGAGGGTCCACTTGCATTTGGGGCTGCATAAACGCTCCCCTGGGGAGTTCAGATGTACCCATAGCCCTCCTTTGGGGGCTCTTTTGGATGGTCCAAGGGGAATCGCAATGCGTTTTCTGAGGCCCGCTTTTTCAGTCTTCTCCCATTGCGCCAAGGGCTATAGTGAGTCTTGCGATGAAAGAGTTAACCCAGAGGGTCCAGTTGCATGTGGGGCTGCATAAAGGCTCCCCTGGGGAGTTCACTTGCACCCAAAGCCTTCCTTTGTGGGCACTTCTGGATGGGTGTATGGGGCTTGAAACGCTATTTCTGTGGCCCGAATTTTCAGTCTTCTACCATGCTGGCTAGGGATATATTTAGGGCTGCTCGGAAACAGCGAACCCGGAGGGTCCAGTTGCATGTGGGGCTGCATAAAGGCTCCCCTGGGGAGTTCAGATGTACCCAAAGCCTTCCTTTGGGGGCACTTCTTGATGGGTGAATGGGGCTTGAAATGCTTTTTCTGGGGCCTGAGTTTTCAGTCGTCTGCCATGCGGGCCAGGGTTATATTTAAGATTGCTGTGAAAGAGCGAATACGGAGGGTCCAGTTGCATGTGGGGCTGCATAAAGGCTCCCCTGGGGAGTTCACTTGTACCCAAAGCCTTCCTTTGGGGGCACTTCTGCATGGGTGAATGGGGCTTGAAACGCTTTTTCTGTGGCCCGAGTTTTCAGTCTTCTGCCATGCTGGCTAGTATTATATAAAGGGTTGCTCGCAAAGTGCGAACCCGGAGGGACCAGTTGCATGTCGAGCTCCATAAAGGCTCCCCTGGGGAGTTCACTTGTACCCAAAGCCTTCCTCTGGGGGCACTTTTGGATGGTCCAAGGGGAATCGCAATGCGTTTTCTGAGGCCCGAATTTTCAGTCTTCTCCCATTGCGCCGAGGGCTATATTTAGGCTTACGGTGAAAGAGTGAACCCGGAGGGTCCAGTTGCATGTGGGGCTGCATAAAGGCTCCCCTGGGGAGTTCACTTGTACCCAAAACATTCCTCTGGGGGCACTTTTCTATGGGCGAACAGGGCTTGAAACTCTTTTTCTGTGGCCCGAGTTTTCAGTCTTCTGCCATGCTGGCTAGTGTTATGTTTAGGGTTGCTCGTAAACAGCGAACCCGGAGGGTCCAGTTGCATGTGGGGCTGCATAAAGGCTCCCCTGGGGAGTTCAGTTGTACCCAAAGCCTTCCTTTGGGGGCACTTCTGGATGGGTGAATGGGGCTTGAAACGCATTTTCTGTGGCCCAAGTTTTCAGTCTTCTGCCATGCTGGCTAGGGTTATATTTAGGGTTGCTCGTAAACAGCGAACACGGAGGGTCCAGTTGCATGTGGGGCTGCATAAAGGCTCCCCTGGGCAGTTCACTTGTACCCAAAGCCTTCCTTTGGGGGCACTTTGGGATGGGCGAAAGTGTCTTGTATGGCGTTTTCTTTGTCCCGATTTTTCAGTCATCTCCGATGCCGCCTAGGGCTATATTTAGGCTTGCTGTGAAAGAGCGAATAAGGAGGGTCCAGTTGCATGTGGGGCTGCATAAAGCCTCCCCTGGGGAGTTCACTTGTACTCAAAGCATTCCTTTGGGGGCACTTTTGGATGGGTGAAAGGGGCTCGGAATGCGTTTTCTGGGACCCGAATTTTCAGTCTTCATACATGCTGGCTAGTGTTATATTTAGGGTTGCTCGGAAACAGCAAACACGGAGGGTCCAGTTGCATGTGGGGCTGCATAAAGGCTCCCCTGGGGAGTTCAGATGTACCCAAAGCCTTCCTTTGGGGGCTCTTTTGGATGGTCCAAGGGGAATCGCAATGCGTTTTCTGAGGCCCGCTTTTTCAGTCTTCTCCCATTGCGCCGAGGGCTATAGTTAATCTTGCGATGAAAGAGTGAACGCTAAGGGTCCAGTTGCATGTGGGGCTGCATAAAGGCTCCCCTGGGGAGTTCACTTGCACCCAAAGCCTTCCTTTGGGGGCACTTCTGGGTGGGTGTATGGGGCTTGAAACGCTTTTTCTGTGGCCCGAATTTTCAGTCTTCTACCATTCTGGCTAGTGTTATATTTAGGGCTGCTCGGAAACAGCGAACCCGGAGGGTCCAGTTGCATGTGGGGCTGCATAAAGGCTCCCCTGGGGAGTTCACTTGTACCCAAAGCCTTCCTTTGGGGGCACTTTGGGATGGTCCAAGGGGAATCGCATTGCGTTTTCTGAGGCCCGTTTTTCAGTCTTCTCCCATTGCGCCGAGGGTTATAGTTAGTCTTGCGGTGAAAGAGTTAACCCGGAGGGTCCACTTGCATGTGGGGCTGCATAAAGACTCCCCTGGGGAGTTCAGTTGTACCCAAAGCCTTCTTTTGGGGGCACTTCTGGATGGGTGAATGGGGCTTGAAACACTTTTTCTGTGGCCCGAGTTTTCAGTCTTCTGCCATGTTGGCTAGTATTATATAAAGGGTTGCTCGGAAAGTGCGAACCCGGAGGGTCCAGTTGCATGTGGGGCTGCATAAAGGCTCCCCTGGGGAGTTCACTTGTACCCAAAGCCTTCCTTTGGGGGCACTTTTGGATGGTCCAAGGGGAATCGCAATGCGTTTTCTGAGGCCCGAATTTTCAGTCTTCTCCCATTGCGCCGAGGGCTATATTTAGGGTTGCGGTGAAAGAGTGAACGCGGAGGGTCCAGTTGCATGTGGGGCTGCATAAAGGCTCCCCTGGGGAGTTCACTTGTACCCAAAACTTTCCTCTGGGGGCACTTTTCTATGGGCGAACAGGGCTTGAAACTCTTTTTCTGTGGCCCGAGTTTTCAGTCTTCTGCCATGCTGGCTAGTGTTATATTTAGGGTTGCTCGTAAACAGCGAACCCGGAGGGTCCAGTTGCATGTGGGGCTGCATAAAGGCTCCCCTGGGGAGTTCACTTGTACCCAAAGCCTTCCTTTGGGGGCACTTTTGGATGGGCGATTGGGGCTTGTAACGCGTTTTCTGGGGCCCGATTTTTCAGTCGTCTGCCATGTGGGCCAGGGTTATATTTAGGGTTGCTCGGAAACAGCGAACCCGGAGGGTCCAGTTGCATGTGGGGCTGCATAAAGGCTCCCCTGGGGAGTTCAGTTGTACCCAAAGCCTTCATTTGGGGGCACTTTTGAATGGGCGAAAGTGTCTTGTAAGGCGTTTTCTTTGGCCCGATTTTTCAGTCATCTCCGATGCCGGCTAGGGCTATATAAAATTTGCTCGGAAACAGCAAACACGGAGGGTCCAGTTGCATGTGGGGCTGAATAAAGGCTCCCCTGGGGAGTTCAGTTGTACCCAAAGCCTTCCTCTGGGGGCACTTTTGAATGATCCAAGGGGAATCGCAATGCGTTTTCTGAGGCCCGCTTTTTCAGTCTTCTCCCATTGCGGCTATGGATATATTTAGGCTTGCGGTGAAAGAGTGAACGCGGAGAGTCCAGTTGCATGTGGGGCTGCATAAAGGCTCCCCTGGGGAGTTCACTTGTACCCAAAGCCTTCCTCTGGGGGCACTTTTGGATGTGCGAAAGTGTCTTGTAAGGCGTTTTTTTGGCCCGATTTTTCAGTAATATCCGATGCCGGCTAGGGCTATATTTAGGCTTGCTGTGAAAGAGCGAATAAGGAGGGTCCAGTTGCATGTGGGGCTGCATAAAGGCTCCCCTGGGGAGTTCAGTTGTACCCAAAGCCTTCACTTGGGGGCTCTTCTGGATGGGTGAATGGGGCTTGAAACGCTTTTTCTGTGGCCCGAGTTTTCAGTCTTCTGCCATGCTGGCTAGGGTTATATTTAGGGTTGCTCGTAAACAGCGAATCCGGAGGGTACAGCTGCATGTGGGGCTGCCTAAAGGCTCCCCTGGGGAGTTCACTTGTACCCAAAGCCTTCCTTTGGGGGCACTTTTGGTTGGGCGAAAGTGTATTGTAAGGCGTTTTCTTTTCCCGATTTTTCAGTCATCTCCGGTGCCGACTAGTGCTATAATTAGGCTTTCTATGAAAGAGTGAATAAGGAGGGTCCAGTTGCATGTGGGGCTGCATAAAGGCTCCCCTGGGGAGTTCAGTTGTACCCAAAGCCTTCCTCTGGGGGCACTTTTTGATGGGCGAATGTGGCTTGTAACGCTTTTTCTGGGGCCCGGTTTTTCAGTCGTCTGCTATGCGGGCCAGGGTTATATTTAGGGTTGCTGTGAAAGAGCGAACCCGGAGGGTCCAGTTGCATGTGGGGCTGCATAAAGGCTCCCCTGGGGAGTTCAGTTGTACCCAAAGCCTTCACTTGGGGGCACTTCTGGATGGGTGAATGGGGCTTGAAACGCTTATTCTGTGCCCCGAGGTTTCAGTCGTCTCCCATGCCGGCTAGGGCTATGTTTATTGTTGCTCGGAAAGAGCGAACCCGGAGGGTCCAGTTGCATGTGGGGCTGCATAAAGGCTCCCCTGGGGAGTTCACTTGTACCCAAAGCCTTCCTTTGGGGGCACTTTTGGATGATCCAAGGGGAATCTCAATGCGTTTTCTAAGGCCCGCTTTTTCAGTCTTCTCCCATTGCGCCGAGGGTTATATTTAGCTTTGCGGTGAAAGAGTGAACGCGGAGGGTCCAGTTGCATGTGGGGCTGCATAAAGGCTCCCTTGGGGAGTTCACTTGTACCCAAAGCCTTCCTTTGTTGGCACATCTGGATGGGCGAAATGGTCTTGTAAGGAGTTTTATTTGGCCCGATTTTTCATTCTTCTGCCATGCGGGCCAAGGTTATATTTAGGGTTGCTGTGAAAGAGCGAATACGGAGGGTCCAGTTGCATGTGGGGCTGCATAAAGGCTCCCCTGGGGAGTTCAGATGTACCCAAACCCTTCCTTTTGGGGCACTTCTGGATCGTGGAATGCGGCTTGAAACGCTTTTTCTGTGGCCCTTGTTTTCACTCTTCTGCCATGAATTCCCCCTGCTAGGGATCTTTTTAGGGTTGCTCGTAAACAGCGAACACGGAGGGTCCAGTTGCATGTGAGGCTGCGTAAAGGACCCCCTTGGGAGTTCACTTGTACCCAAAGCCTTCCTTTTGGGGCACTTTTGGATGGTCCAAGGGGAATCGCAATGCGTTTTCTGAGGCCCGAGTTTTCAGTCTTCTCCCATTGCGCCGAGGGATATATTTAGGCTTACGGTGCAAGAGTGAACGCGGAGGGTCCAGTTGCATGTGGGGCTGCATAAAGGCTCCCCTGGGGAGTTCAGTTGTACCCAAAGCCTTCCTTTGGGGGCACTTCTGGATGGGCGAAAGGGGCTCGGAATGCATTTTCTGGGGCCCGATTTTTCAATCATCTCCCATGCCAGCTAGGGTAATATTTAGGGTTGCTCGGAAACAGCGAACCCGGAGGGTCCAGTTGCATGTGGGGCTGCATAAAGGCTCCCCTGGGGAGTTCACTTGTACCCAAAGCCTTCCTTTGGGGGCACTTCTGGATGGGTGAATAGGGCTTGAAACGCTTTTTCTGTGGCCCGAGTTTTCAGTCTTCTGCCATGCTGGCTAGTATTATATAAAGGGTTGCTCGCAAAGTGCGAACCCGGAGGGACCAGTTGCATGTGGAGCTGCATAAAGGCTCCCCTGGGGAGTTCACTTGTACCCAAAGCCTTCCTCTGGGGGCACTTTTGGATGGTCCAAGGGGAATCGCAATGCGTTTTCTAAGGCCCGCTTTTTCAGTCTTCTCCCATTGCGCCGAGGGCTATATTTAGGCTTACGGTGAAAGAGTGAACCCGGAGGGTCCAGTTGCATGTGGGGCTGCATAAAGGCTCCCCTGGGGAGTTCATTGTACCCAAAACTTTCCTCTGGGGGCACTTTTCTATGGGCGAACAGGGCTTGAAACTCTTTTTCTGTGGCCCGAGTTTTCAGTCTTCTGCCATGCTGGCTAGTGTTATTTTTAGGGTTGCTCGTAAACAGCGAACCCGGAGGGTCCAGTTGCATGTGGGGCTGCATAAAGGCTCCCCTGGGGAGTTCACTTGTACCCAAAGCCTTCCTTTGGGGGCACTTCTGCATGGGTGAATGGGGCTTGAAACGCATTTTCTGTGGCCCAAGTTTTCAGTCTTCTGCCATGCTGGCTAGGGTTATATTTAGGGTTGCTCGTAAACAGCGAACACGGAGGGTCCAGTTGCATGTGGGGCTGCATAAAGGCTCCCCTGGGGAGTTCACTTGTACCCAAAGCCTTCCTTTGGGGGCACTTCTGGATGGGTGAATGGGGCTTGAAATGCTTTTTCTGGGGCCTGAGTTTTCAGTCGTCTCCCATGCCGGCTAGGGCTATGTTTATTGTTGCTCGGAAAGAGCGAACCCGGAGGGTCCAGTTGCATGTGGGGCTGCATAAAGGCTCCCTTGGGGAGTTCACTTGTACCCAAAGCCTTCCTTTGTTGGCACATCTGGATGGGCGAAATGGTCTTGTAAGGAGTTTTATTTGGCCCGATTTTTCATTCTTCTGCCATGCGGGCCAGGGTTATATTTAGGGTTGCTGTGAAAGAGCGAATACGGAGGGTCCAGTTGCATGTGGGGCTGCATAAAGGCTCCCCTGGGGAGTTCAGATGTACCCAAACCCTTCCTTTTGGGGCACTTCTGGATCGTGGAATGCGGCTTGAAACGCTTTTTCTGTGGCCCTTGTTTTCACTCTTCTGCCATGAATTCCCCCTGCTAGGGATCTTTTTAGGGTTGCTCGTAAACAGCGAACACGGAGGGTCCAGTTGCATGTGAGGCTGCGTAAAGGACCCCCTTGGGAGTTCACTTGTACCCAAAGCCTTCCTTTTGGGGCACTTTTGGATGGTCCAAGGGGAATCGCAATGCGTTTTCTGAGGCCCGAGTTTTCAGTCTTCTCCCATTGCGCCGAGGGATATATTTAGGCTTACGGTGCAAGAGTGAACGCGGAGGGTCCAGTTGCATGTGGGGCTGCATAAAGGCTCCCCTGGGGAGTTCAGTTGTACCCAAAGCCTTCCTTTGGGGGCACTTCTGGATGGGCGAAAGGGGCTCGGAATGCATTTTCTGGGGCCCGATTTTTCAATCATCTCCCATGCCAGCTAGGGTAATATTTAGGGTTGCTCGGAAACAGCGAACCCGGAGGGTCCAGTTGCATGTGGGGCTGCATAAAGGCTCCCCTGGGGAGTTCACTTGTACCCAAAGCCTTCCTTTGGGGGCACTTCTTGATGGGTGAATGGGGCTTGAAATGCTTTTTCTGAGGCCTGAGTTTTCAGTCGTCTGCCATGCGGGCCAGGGTTATATTTAAGGTTGCTGTGAAAGAGCGAATACGGAGGGTCCAGTTGCATGTGGGGCTGCATAAAGGCTCCCCTGGGGAGTTCACTTGTACCCAAAGCCTTCCTTTGGGGGCACTTCTGGATGGGTGAATAGGGCTTGAAACGCTTTTTCTGTGGCCCGAGTTTTCAGTCTTCTGCCATGCTGGCTAGTATTATATAAAGGGTTGCTCGCAAAGTGCGAACCCGGAGGGACCAGTTGCATGTGGAGCTGCATAAAGGCTCCCCTGGGGAGTTCACTTGTACCCAAAGCCTTCCTCTGGGGGCACTTTTGGATGGTCCAAGGGGAATCGCAATGCGTTTTCTAAGGCCCGCTTTTTCAGTCTTCTCCCATTGCGCCGAGGGCTATATTTAGGCTTACGGTGAAAGAGTGAACCCGGAGGGTCCAGTTGCATGTGGGGCTGCATAAAGGCTCCCCTGGGGAGTTCATTGTACCCAAAACTTTCCTCTGGGGGCACTTTTCTATGGGCGAACAGGGCTTGAAACTCTTTTTCTGTGGCCCGAGTTTTCAGTCTTCTGCCATGCTGGCTAGTGTTATATTTAGGGTTGCTCGTAAACAGCGAACCCGGAGGGTCCAGTTGCATGTGGGGCTGCATAAAGGCTCCCCTGGGGAGTTCAGTTGTACCCAAAGCCTTCCTTTGGGGGCACTTCTGCATGGGTGAATGGGGCTTGAAACGCATTTTCTGTGGCCCAAGTTTTCAGTCTTCTGCCATGCTGGCTAGGGTTATATTTAGGGTTGCTCGTAAACAGCGAACACGGAGGGTCCAGTTGCATGTGGGGCTGCATAAAGGCTCCCCTGGGCAGTTCACTTGTACCCAAAGCCTTCCTTTGGGGGCACTTTGGGATGGGCGAAAGTGTCTTGTATGGCGTTTTCTTTGTCCCGATTTTTCAGTCATCTCCGATGCCGCCTAGGGCTATATTTAGGCTTGCTGTGAAAGAGCGAATAAGGAGGGTCCAGTTGCATGTGGGGCTGCATAAAGCCTCCCCTGGGGAGTTCACTTGTACCCAAAGCCTTCCTTTGGGGGCACTTTTGGATGGGTGAAAGGGGCTCGGAATGCGTTTTCTGGGACCCGAATTTTCAGTCTTCTGCCATGCTGGCTAGTGTTATATTTAGGGTTGCTCGGAAACAGCGAACCCGGAGGGTCCAGTTGCATGTGGGGCTGCATAAAGGCTCCCCTGGGGAGTTCACTTGTACCCAAAGCCTTCCTTTGGGGGCACTTCTGGATGGGTGAATGGGGCTTGAAATGCTTTTTCTGGGGCCTGAGTTTTCAGTCGTCTGCCATGCGGGCCAGGGTTATATTTAAGGTTGCTGTGAAAGAGCGAACCCGGAACGTCCAGTTGCATGTGGGGCTGCATAAAGGCTCCCCTTGGGAGTTCACTTGTACCCAAAGCCTTCCTTTGTGGGCACTTCTGGGTGGGTGTATGGGGCTTGAAACGCTTTTTCTGGGCCCGAGTTTTCAGTCTTCATCCATGCTGGCTAGTGTTATATTTAGGGTTGCTCGGAAACAGCAAACACGGAGGGTCCAGTTGCATGTGGGGCTGCATAAAGGCTCCCCTGGGGAGTTCAGTTGTACCCAAAGCCTTCCTTTGGGGGCACTTTTGGATGATCCAAGGGGAATCTCAATGCGTTTTCTAAGGCCCGCTTTTTCAGTCTTCTCCCATTGCGCCGAGGGTTATATTTAGCTTTGCGGTGAAAGAGTGAACGCGGAGGGTCCAGTTGCATGTGGGGCTGCATAAAGGCTCCCTTGGGGAGTTCACTTGTACCCAAAGCCTTCCTTTGTTGGCACATCTGGATGGGCGAAATGGTCTTGTAAGGAGTTTTATTTGGCCCGATTTTTCATTCTTCTGCCATGCGGGCCAGGGTTATATTTAGGGTTGCTGTGAAAGAGCGAATACGGAGGGTCCAGTTGCATGTGGGGCTGCATAAAGGCTCCCCTGGGGAGTTCAGATGTACCCAAACCCTTCCTTTTGGGGCACTTCTGGATCGTGGAATGCGGCTTGAAACGCTTTTTCTGTGGCCCTTGTTTTCACTCTTCTGCCATGAATTCCCCCTGCTAGGGATCTTTTTAGGGTTGCTCGTAAACAGCGAACACGGAGGGTCCAGTTGCATGTGAGGCTGCGTAAAGGACCCCCTTGGGAGTTCACTTGTACCCAAAGCCTTCCTTTTGGGGCACTTTTGGATGGTCCAAGGGGAATCGCAATGCGTTTTCTGAGGCCCGAGTTTTCAGTCTTCTCCCATTGCGCCGAGGGATATATTTAGGCTTACGGTGCAAGAGTGAACGCGGAGGGGGCACTTCCTCTGGGGGCACTTTTTGATGGGCGAATGTGGCTTGTAACGCGTTTTCTGGGGCCCGGTTTTTCAGTCGTCTGCTGTGCGGGCCAGGGTTATATTTAGGTATGATGTGAAAGAGCGAACCCGGAGGGTCCAGTTGCATGTGGGGCTGCATAAAGGCTCCCCTGGGGAGTTCACTTGTACCCAAAGCCTTCCTTTGGGGGCACTTCTGGATGGGTGAATTGGGCTTGAAACGCTCTTCTGTGGCCCGAGTTTTCAGTCTTCTGCCATGCTGGCTAGGGTTATATTAAGGGTTGCTCGGAAACAGCGAACCCGGAGGGTCCAGTTGCATGTGGGGCTGCATAAAGGCTCCCCTGGGGAGTTCAGTTGTACCCAAAGCCTTCCTCTGGGTGCACTTTTGAATGGGCGAAAGGGGCTCGGAATGCGTTTTCTGGGGCCCGAGTTTTCAGTCGTCTCCCATGCCGGCTAGTGTTATATTAAGGGTTGTTCGGAAACAGCGAACCTGGAGGGTCCAGTTGCATGTGGGGCTGCATAAAGGCTCCCCTGGGGAGTTCACTTGTACCCAAAGCCTTCCTTTGGTTGCACTTTTGGATGGTCGAATGGGGCTCGGAAAGCGTTTTCTGGGGCCCTATTTTTCAGTTGTCTGCTATGCGGGCCAGGGCTATGTTTAGCGTTGCTCGGAAAGAGCGAACCCGGAGGCTCCAGTTGCATGTGGGGCTGCATAAAGGCTCCCCTTGGGGAGTTCACTTGTACCCAAAGCCTTACTTTGGGGGCACTTTTGGATGGTCCAAGGGGAATCGCAATGCGTTTTCTGTGGCTCGAGTTTTCAGTCTTCTCCCATTGCGCCGAAGGCTATATTTAGTCTTGCAGTGAAATAGTGAACTCGGAGGGTCCAGTTGCATGTGGGGCTGCATAAAGGCTCCCCTGGGGAGTTCACTTGTACCCAAAGCCTTCCTCTGGGGGCACTTTTGGATGGGAGAATTGGGCTTGTAACGCGTTTTCTGGGGCCCGATTTTTCAGTCATCTTCCATGCCGGCCAGGGATATATTTAGGGTTGCTCGTAAACAGCGAACACGGAGGGTCCAGTTGCATGTGGGGCTGCATAAAGGCTTCCCTGGGGAGTTCAGTTGTACCCAAAGCCTTCCTTTGGGGGCACTTCTGGGTGGGCGAATGTGGATTGAAATGCTTTTTCTGTGGCCCGAGTTTTCAGTCGTCTCTCATGCCGGCTAGTGTTATATTAAGGGTTGCTTGGAAACAGCGAACCCAGAGGGTTAAGTTGCATGCGGGGCTGCATAAAGGCTCCCCTGGGGAGTTCACTTGTACCCAAAGCCTTCACTTGGGGGCACTTCTGGATGATCCAAGGGGAATCTCAATGCGTTTTCTGAGGCCCGCTTTTTCAGTCTTCTCCTATTGCGCCGAGGGTTATATTTACATTTGCGGTGAAAGAGTGAACCCGGAGGGTCCAGTTGCATGTGGGGCTGCATAAAGGCTCCCCTGGGGAGTTCACTTGTACCCAAAGCCTTCCTCTGGGGGCACTTTTGGATGGGCGAAGGGGCTCGGAAAGCGTTTTCTGGGGGCCGATTTTTCAGTCGTCTGCCATTCCGGCCAGGGATATATTTAGGGTTGCTCGTAAACAGCGAACCCGGAGGGTCCACTTGCATGTGGGGCTGCATAAAGGCTCCCCTGGGGAGTTCAGTTGTACCCAAAGCCTTCACTTGGGGGCACTTCTGGATGGGTGAATGGGGCTTGAAACGCTTGTTCTGTGGCCCGAGTTTTCAGTCTTCTGCCATGCGGGCCAGGGTTATATAAAGGGTTACTCGGAAAGAGCGAACCCGGAGGGTCCAGTTGCATGTGGGGCTGCGTAAAGGCTCCCCTGGGGAGTTCACTTGTACCAAAAGCCTTCCTCTGGGGGCACTTTTGAATTTGCGAATGGCAATTGAAACGCTTTTTCTGTGGCCCGAGTTTTCAGTCATCTCCCATGCGGGCTAGTGTTATATTAAGGGTTGCTTGGAAAGAGCGAACCCGAAGGGTCCAGTTGCATGTGGGGCTGCATAAAGGCTCCCCTGGGGAGTTCACTTGTACCCAAAGCCTTCCTTTGGGGGCACTTTTGGATGGTCCAAGGGGAATCGCAATCCGTTTTCTGAGGCCCGAATTTTCAGTCTTCTCCCATTGCGCCGAGGGCTATATTTAGGCTTGCGGTGAAAGAGTGAACGCGGAGGGTCCAGTTGCATGTGGGGCTGCATAAAGGCTCCCCTGGGGAGTTCAGTTGTACCCAAAGCCTTCCTCTGGGGGCACTTTTGAATGGGTGAATGGGGCTTGAAACACTTTTTCTGTGGCCCGAGTTTTCAGTCTTCTGCCATGCTGGCTACTGTTATATTTAGGTTTGCTCGGAAACAGCGAACCCGGAAGGACCAGTTGCATGTGGGGCTGCATAAAGGCTCCCTTGGGGAGTTCACTTGTACCCAAAGCCTTCCTTTGTTGGCACATCTGGATGGGCGAAATGGTCTTGTAAGGAGTTTTATTTGGCCCGATTTTTCATTCTTCTGCCATGCGGGCCAGGGTTATATTTAGGGTTGCTGTGAAAGAGCGAATACGGAGGGTCCAGTTGCATGTGGGGCTGCATAAAGGCTCCCCTGGGGAGTTCAGATGTACCCAAACCCTTCCTTTTGGGGCACTTCTGGATCGTGGAATGCGGCTTGAAACGCTTTTTCTGTGGCCCTTGTTTTCACTCTTCTGCCATGAATTCCCCCTGCTAGGGATCTTTTTAGGGTTGCTCGTAAACAGCGAACACGGAGGGTCCAGTTGCATGTGAGGCTGCGTAAAGGACCCCCTTGGGAGTTCACTTGTACCCAAAGCCTTCCTTTTGGGGCACTTTTGGATGGTCCAAGGGGAATCGCAATGCGTTTTCTGAGGCCCGAGTTTTCAGTCTTCTCCCATTGCGCCGAGGGATATATTTAGGCTTACGGTGCAAGAGTGAACGCGGAGGGGGCACTTCCTCTGGGGGCACTTTTTGATGGGCGAATGTGGCTTGTAACGCGTTTTCTGGGGCCCGGTTTTTCAGTCGTCTGCTGTGCGGGCCAGGGTTATATTTAGGTATGATGTGAAAGAGCGAACCCGGAGGGTCCAGTTGCATGTGGGGCTGCATAAAGGCTCCCCTGGGGAGTTCACTTGTACCCAAAGCCTTCCTTTGGGGGCACTTCTGGATGGGTGAATTGGGCTTGAAACGCTCTTCTGTGGCCCGAGTTTTCAGTCTTCTGCCATGCTGGCTAGGGTTATATTAAGGGTTGCTCGGAAACAGCGAACCCGGAGGGTCCAGTTGCATGTGGGGCTGCATAAAGGCTCCCCTGGGGAGTTCAGTTGTACCCAAAGCCTTCCTCTGGGTGCACTTTTGAATGGGCGAAAGGGGCTCGGAATGCGTTTTCTGGGGCCCGAGTTTTCAGTCGTCTCCCATGCCGGCTAGTGTTATATTAAGGGTTGTTCGGAAACAGCGAACCTGGAGGGTCCAGTTGCATGTGGGGCTGCATAAAGGCTCCCCTGGGGAGTTCACTTGTACCCAAAGCCTTCCTTTGGTTGCACTTTTGGATGGTCGAATGGGGCTCGGAAAGCGTTTTCTGGGGCCCTATTTTTCAGTTGTCTGCTATGCGGGCCAGGGCTATGTTTAGCGTTGCTCGGAAAGAGCGAACCCGGAGGCTCCAGTTGCATGTGGGGCTGCATAAAGGCTCCCCTTGGGGAGTTCACTTGTACCCAAAGCCTTACTTTGGGGGCACTTTTGGATGGTCCAAGGGGAATCGCAATGCGTTTTCTGTGGCTCGAGTTTTCAGTCTTCTCCCATTGCGCCGAAGGCTATATTTAGTCTTGCAGTGAAATAGTGAACTCGGAGGGTCCAGTTGCATGTGGGGCTGCATAAAGGCTCCCCTGGGGAGTTCACTTGTACCCAAAGCCTTCCTCTGGGGGCACTTTTGGATGGGAGAATTGGGCTTGTAACGCGTTTTCTGGGGCCCGATTTTTCAGTCATCTTCCATGCCGGCCAGGGATATATTTAGGGTTGCTCGTAAACAGCGAACACGGAGGGTCCAGTTGCATGTGGGGCTGCATAAAGGCTTCCCTGGGGAGTTCAGTTGTACCCAAAGCCTTCCTTTGGGGGCACTTCTGGGTGGGCGAATGTGGATTGAAATGCTTTTTCTGTGGCCCGAGTTTTCAGTCGTCTCTCATGCCGGCTAGTGTTATATTAAGGGTTGCTTGGAAACAGCGAACCCAGAGGGTTAAGTTGCATGCGGGGCTGCATAAAGGCTCCCCTGGGGAGTTCAGTTGTACCCAAAGCCTTCACTTGGGGGCACTTCTGGATGATCCAAGGGGAATCTCAATGCGTTTTCTGAGGCCCGCTTTTTCAGTCTTCTCCTATTGCGCCGAGGGTTATATTTACATTTGCGGTGAAAGAGTGAACCCGGAGGGTCCAGTTGCATGTGGGGCTGCATAAAGGCTCCCCTGGGGAGTTCACTTGTACCCAAAGCCTTCCTCTGGGGGCACTTTTGAATGGGCGAAAGGGGCTCTGAAAGCGTTTTCTGGAGCCCGCTTTTTCAATCGTCTCCTATGCCAGCTAGGGATATGTTTAGTGTTGCTCGGAAAGAGCGAACCCGGTGAGTCCAGTTGCATGTGGGGCTGCATAAAGGCTCCCCTGGGGAGTTCAGTTGTACCCAAAGCCTTCCTTTGGGGGCACTTTTGGATGGTCCAAGGGGAATCGCAATGCGTTTTCTGTGGCCCGAGTTTTCAGTCTTCTCCCATTGCGCCGAAGGCTATATTTAGTCTTGCAGTGAAAGAGTGAACTCGGAGGGTCCAGTTGCATGTGGGGCTGCATAAAGGCTCCCCTGGGGAGTTCACTTGTACCCAAAGCCTTCCTCTGGGGGCACTTTTGGATGGGCGAAGGGGCTCGGAAAGCGTTTTCTGGGGGCCGATTTTTCAGTCGTCTGCCATTCCGGCCAGGGATATATTTAGGGTTGCTCGTAAACAGCGAACCCGGAGGGTCCACTTGCATGTGGGGCTGCATAAAGGCTCCCCTGGGGAGTTCAGTTGTACCCAAAGACTTCACTTGGGGGCACTTCTGGATGGGTGAATGGGGCTTGAAACGCTTGTTCTGTGGCCCGAGTTTTCAGTCTTCTGCCATGCGGGCCAGGGTTATATAAAGGGTTACTCGGAAAGAGCGAACCCGGAGGGTCCAGTTGCATGTGGGGCTGCGTAAAGGCTCCCCTGGGGAGTTCACTTGTACCAAAAGCCTTCCTCTGGGGGCACTTTTGAATTTGCGAATGGCAATTGAAACGCTTTTTCTGTGGCCCGAGTTTTCAGTCATCTCCCATGCGGGCTAGTGTTATATTAAGGGTTGCTTGGAAAGAGCGAACCCGAAGGGTCCAGTTGCATGTGGGGCTGCATAAAGGCTCCCCTGGGGAGTTCACTTGTACCCAAAGCCTTCCTTTGGGGGCACTTTTGGATGGTCCAAGGGGAATCGCAATACGTTTTCTGAGGCCCGAATTTTCAGTCTTCTCCCATTGCGCCGAGGGCTATATTTAGGCTTGCGGTGAAAGAGTGAACGCGGAGGGTCCAGTTGCATGTGGGGCTGCATAAAGGCTCCCCTGCGGAGTTCACTTGTCCCCAAAGCCTTCCTCTGGGGCACTTTTGGATGGGCCAAGGTTGCTTGTAACGCGTTTTCTGGGGCCCGATTTTTCAGTCGTCTGCTATGCGGGCCAGGCTTATATTTAGGGTTGCAATGAAAGAGCGAATACGGAGGGTCCAGTTGCATGTGGGGCTGCATAAAGGCTCCCCTGGGGAGTTCAGTTGTACCCAAAGCCTTCCTCTGGGGGCACTTTTGAATGGGTGAATGGGGCTTGAAACACTTTTTCTGTGGCCCGAGTTTTCAGTCTTCTGCCATGCTGGCTACTGTTATATTTAGGTTTGCTCGGAAACAGCGAACCCGGAAGGACCAGTTGCATGTGGGGCTCCATAAAGGCTCCCCTGGGGAGTTCACTTGTACCCAAAGCCTTCCTTTGGGGGCACTTTTGGATGGTCCAAGGGGAATCGCAATGCGTTTTCTGAGGCCCGAATTTTCAGTCTTCTCCCATTGCGCCGAGGGATATATTTAGGCTTGCGGTGAAAGAGTGAACGCAGAGGGTCCAGTTGCATGTGGGGCTGCATAAAGGCTTCCCTGGGGAGTTCACTTGTACCAACAGCCTTCCTCTGGGGGCACTTTTCGATGGGCGAATGCGGCTTGTAACGCGTTTTCTGCGGCCGGATTTTTCAGTCGTCTGCCATTCCGGCCAGGGATATATTTAGGGTTGCTCGTAAACAGCGAACCCGGAGGGTCCAGTTGCATGTGGGGCTGCATAAAGGCTCCCCTGGGGAGTTCAGTTGTACCCAAAGCCTTCACTTGGGGGCACTTCTGGATGGGTGAATGGGGCTTGAAACGCTTTTCTGTGGCCCGAGTTTTCAGTCGTCTCCCATGCCGGCTAGGGCTATGTTTAATGTTGCTCGGAAAGAGCCAACCCGGAGGGTCCAGTTGCATGTGGGGCTGCATAAAGGTTCCCCTGGGGAGTTCACTTGTACCCACAGCCTTCCTCTGGGGGCACTTTTGAATGGGCGAAAGGGGCTTTAAACGCTTTTTCTGTGGCCCGAGTTTTCAGTCGTCTCCCATGCCGGCTAGTGTTATATTAAGGGTTCCTCGGAAACAGCGAACCCGGAGGGTCCAGTTGCATGTGGGGCTGCATAAAGGCTCCCCTGGGGAGTTCACTTGTACCCAAAGCCTTCCTCTGGGGGCACTTTTGAATGTGCGAAAGGGGCTCGGAAAGCGTTTTCTGGGGCCCGACTTTTCAGTCGTCTCCCATGCCGGCTAGTGTTATATTAAGGGTTCCTCGGAAACAGCGAACCCGGAGGGTCCAGTTGCATGTGGGGCTGCATAAAGGCTCCCCTGGGGAGTTCAGTTGTACCCAAAGCCTTCCTCTGGGGGCACTATTGAATGGGCGAAAGGGGCTCGGAATGCGTTTTCTGAATCCCGATTTTCAGTCTTCTCCCATTGCGCCGAGGGATATATTTAGGCTTGCGGTGAAAGAGCGAATACGGAGGGTCCAGTTGCATGTGGGGCTGCATAAAGGCTCCCCTGGGCAGTTCACTTGTACCCAAAGCCTTCCTTTGGGGTCACGTTTGAATGGACGAAAGGGGCTCGGAAAGCGTTTTCTGGGGCCCGATTTTTCAGTCCTCTCCCATGCCTGCTAGGGATATGTTTAGTGTTGCTCAGAAAGAGCGAACCCGGAGGGCCCAGTTGCATGTGGGGCTGCATAAAGGCTCCCCTGGGGAGTTCAGTTGTACCCAAAGCCTTCCTTTTGGGGCACTTTTGGATGGGCGATTGGGGCTTGTAACGCGTTTTCTGGGGCCCGATTTTTCAGTCGTCTCCCATGCCGGCCAGGGTTATATTTAGGGTTGCTCGTAAACAGCGAACACGGAGGGTCCAGTTGCATGTGGGGCTGCATAAAGGCTCCCCTGGGGAGTTCACTTGTACCCAAAGCCTTCCTCTGGGGGCACTTTTTAATGGGCGAAAGGGGCTCGGAGAGCGTTTTCTGGGGCCCGATTTTTCAGTCTTCTCCCATTGCGCCGAGGGCTATATTTAGGCTTGCGGTGAAAGAGCGAATACGGAGCGTCCAGTTGCATGTAGGGCTGCGTAAAGGCTCCCCTGGGGAGTTCAGATGTACCCAAAGCCTTCCTCTGGGGGCACTTTTGGATGGGCGAAAGGAGCTCAGAATGCATTTTCTGGGGCCCGAGTTTTCAGTCGTCTCCCATGCCAGCTAGGGCTATGTTTAGTGTTGCTCGGAAAGAGCGAACCCGGATGGTCCAGTTGCATGTGGGGCTGCATAAAGGCTCCCCTGGGGAGTTCAGTTGTACCCAAAGCCTTCCTCTGGGGGCACTTCTGGATGGGGAAAGGGTTTTTAAGGCGTTTTCTTTGGCCCGATTTTTCAGTCATCTCCGATGCCGGCTAGGGATTTATTTAGGCTTGCTGTGAAAGAACAAAAAAGGAGGGTCCCGTTGCATGTGGGGCTGCATAAAGGCTCCCCTGGGGAGTTCACTTGTACCCAAAGCCTTCCTCTGGGGGCACTTTTGGATGGTCCAAGGGGAATCGTTATGAGTTTTCTGAGGCCCACTTTTTCATTCTTCTCCCATTGCGCCGAGGGCTATATTTAGGCTTGCGTTAAAAGAGTGACCCCGGAGGGTCCAGTTGCATGTGGGGCTGCATAAAGGCTCCCCTGGGGAGTTCAGTTGTACCAAGAGCCTTCCTTTGGGGGCACTTTTGGATGGGCAAATGGGGCTTGAAACGCTTTTTCTGTAGCCCGAGTTTTCAGTCTTCTGCCATTCCGGCCAGGGATATATTTAGGGTTGCTCGTAAACAGCGAACCCGGAGGGTCCAGTTGCATGTGGGGCTGCATAAAGGCTCCCCTGGGGAGTTCAGTTGTACCCAAAGCCTTCACTTGGGGGCACTTCTGGATGGGTGAATGGGGCTTGAAACGCTTTTCTGTGGCCCGAGTTTTCAGTCGTCTCCCATGCCGGCTAGGGCTATGTTTAATGTTGCTCGGAAAGAGCCAACCCGGAGGGTCCAGTTGCATGTGGGGCTGCATAAAGGTTCCCCTGGGGAGTTCACTTGTACCCACAGCCTTCCTCTGGGGGCACTTTTGAATGGGCGAAAGGGGCTTTAAACGCTTTTTCTGTGGCCCGAGTTTTCAGTCGTCTCCCATGCCGGCTAGTGTTATATTAAGGGTTCCTCGGAAACAGCGAACCCGGAGGGTCCAGTTGCATGTGGGGCTGCATAAAGGCTCCCCTGGGGAGTTCACTTGTACCCAAAGCCTTCCTCTGGGGGCACTTTTGAATGTGCGAAAGGGGCTCGGAAAGCGTTTTCTGGGGCCCGACTTTTCAGTCGTCTCCCATGCCGGCTAGTGTTATATTAAGGGTTCCTCGGAAACAGCGAACCCGGAGGGTCCAGTTGCATGTGGGGCTGCATAAAGGCTCCCCTGGGGAGTTCAGTTGTACCCAAAGCCTTCCTCTGGGGGCACTATTGAATGGGCGAAAGGGGCTCGGAATGCGTTTTCTGAATCCCGATTTTCAGTCTTCTCCCATTGCGCCGAGGGATATATTTAGGCTTGCGGTGAAAGAGCGAATACGGAGGGTCCAGTTGCATGTGGGGCTGCATAAAGGCTCCCCTGGGGAGTTCACTTGTACCCAAAGCCTTCCTTTGGGTCACGTTTGAATGGACGAAAGGGGCTCGGAAAGCGTTTTCTGGGGCCCGATTTTTCAGTCCTCTCCCATGCCTGCTAGGGATATGTTTAGTGTTGCTCAGAAAGAGCGAACCCGGAGGGCCCAGTTGCATGTGGGGCTGCATAAAGGCTCCCCTGGGGAGTTCAGTTGTACCCAAAGCCTTCCTTTTGGGGCACTTTTGGATGGGCGATTGGGGCTTGTAACGCGTTTTCTGGGGCCCGATTTTTCAGTCGTCTCCCATGCCGGCCAGGGTTATATTTAGGGTTGCTCGTAAACAGCGAACACGGAGGGTCCAGTTGCATGTGGGGCTGCATAAAGGCTCCCCTGGGGAGTTCACTTGTACCCAAAGCCTTCCTCTGGGGGCACTTTTTAATGGGCGAAAGGGGCTCGGAGAGCGTTTTCTGGGGCCCGATTTTTCAGTCTTCTCCCATTGCGCCGAGGGCTATATTTAGGCTTGCGGTGAAAGAGCGAATACGGAGCGTCCAGTTGCATGTAGGGCTGCGTAAAGGCTCCCCTGGGGAGTTCAGATGTACCCAAAGCCTTCCTCTGGGGGCACTTTTGGATGGGCGAAAGGAGCTCAGAATGCATTTTCTGGGGCCCGAGTTTTCAGTCGTCTCCCATGCCAGCTAGGGCTATGTTTAGTGTTGCTCGGAAAGAGCGAACCCGGATGGTCCAGTTGCATGTGGGGCTGCATAAAGGCTCCCCTGGGGAGTTCAGTTGTACCCAAAGCCTTCCTCTGGGGGCACTTCTGGATGGGGAAAGGGTTTTTAAGGCGTTTTCTTTGGCCCGATTTTTCAGTCATCTCCGATGCCGGCTAGGGATTTATTTAGGCTTGCTGTGAAAGAACAAAAAAGGAGGGTCCCGTTGCATGTGGGGCTGCATAAAGGCTCCCCTGGGGAGTTCACTTGTACCCAAAGCCTTCCTCTGGGGGCACTTTTGGATGGTCCAAGGGGAATCGTTATGAGTTTTCTGAGGCCCACTTTTTCATTCTTCTCCCATTGCGCCGAGGGCTATATTTAGGCTTGCGTTAAAAGAGTGACCCCGGAGGGTCCAGTTGCATGTGGGGCTGCGTAAAGGCTCCCCTGGGGAGTTCAGTTGTACCAAGAGCCTTCCTTTGGGGGCACTTTTGGATGGGCAAATGGGGCTTGAAACGCTTTTTCTGTAGCCCGAGTTTTCAGTCTTCTGCCATGCTGGCTAGGGTTATATTTAGGGTTGCTTGTAAACAGCGAACACGGAGGGTCCAGTTGCATGTAGGGCTGCATAAAGGCTCCCCTAGGGAGTTCAGTTGTACCAAGAGCCTTCCTTTGGGGGCACTATTGGATGGTCTAAGGGGAATCGCAATGAGTTTTCTGAGGCCCGCTTTTTCAGTCTTCTCCCATTGCGCCGAGGGCTATATTAAGTCTTGCGGTGAAAGAGTGAACGCGGAGGGTCCAGTTGCATGTGGGGCTGCGTAAAGGCTCACCTGGGGAGTTCACTTGTGCCCAAAGCCTTCCTCTGGGGGCACTTTTGGATGGGTGAATGGGTCATGTAACGCATTTTCTGGGGCCCGAGTTTTCAGTCTTCTGCCATGCTGGCTACTGTTATATTTAGGGTTGCTGTGAAAAAGCAAATACGGAGGGTCCAGTTGCATGTAGGGCTGCATAAAGGCTCCCCTGGGGAGTTCACTTGTACCCAAAGCCTTCCTCTGGGGGCACTTCTGGCTGAGCGAATGGGGCTTGTAACGCGTTTTCTGGGGCCCGATTTTTCAGTCGTCTGCCATGCCGGCCAGGGTTATATTTAGGGTTGCTCGTAAACAGCGAACACGGAGGGTCCAGTTGCATGTGGTGCTGCGTAAAGGCTCCCCTGGGGAGTTCACTTGTACCCAAAGCCTTCCTCTGGGGGCACTTCTGGATGGGGAAAGGGTTTTTAAGGCGTTTTCTTTGGCCCGATTTTTCAGTCATCTCCGATGCCAGCTAGGGATTTATTTAGGCTTGCTGTGAAAGAACAAAAAAGGAGGGTCCCGTTGCATGTGGGGCTGCATAAAGGCTCCCCTGGGGAGTTCACTTGTACCCAAAGCCTTCCTCTGGGGGCACTTTTGGATGGTCCAAGGGGAATCGTTATGAGTTTTCTGAGGCCCACTTTTTCATTCTTCTCCCATTGCGCCGAGGGCTATATTTAGGCTTGCGTTAAAAGAGTGACCCCGGAGGGTCCAGTTGCATGTGGGGCTGCGTAAAGGCTCCCCTGGGGAGTTCACTTGTACCCAAAGCCTTCCTTTGGGAGCACTTTTGGATGGGTTAATGAGGCTTGAAACACATTTTCTGTGGCCCAAGTTTTAAGTCTTCTGCCATGCTGGCTAGTGTTATATTTGGGTTGCTCAGAAACAGCAAACCCGGATGGTCCAGTTGCATGTGGGGCTGCATAAAGGCTCCCCTGGGGAGTTCAGTTGTACCCAAAGCCTTCCTTTGTGGGCACTTTTGGATGGGCAAATGGGGCTTGAAACGCTTTTTCTGTAGCCCGAGTTTTCAGTCTTCTGCCATGCTGGCTAGGGTTATATTTAGGGTTGCTTGTAAACAGCGAACACGGAGGGTCCAGTTGCATGTAGGGCTGCATAAAGGCTCCCCTAGGGAGTTCAGTTGTACCAAGAGCCTTCCTTTGGGGGCACTATTGGATGGTCTAAGGGGAATCGCAATGAGTTTTCTGAGGCCCGCTTTTTCAGTCTTCTCCCATTGCGCCGAGGGCTATATTTAGTCTTGCGGTGAAAGAGTGAACGCGGAGGGTCCAGTTGCATGTGGGGCTGCGTAAAGGCTCCCCTGGGGAGTTCACTTGTGCCCAAAGCCTTCCTCTGGGGGCACTTTTGGATGGGTGAATGGGTCATGTAACGCATTTTCTGGGGCCCGAGTTTTCAGTCTTCTGCCATGCTGGCTACTGTTATATTTAGGGTTGCTGTGAAAAAGCAAATACGGACGGTCCAGTTGCATGTAGGGCTCCATAAAGGCTCCCCTGGGGAGTTCACTTGTACCCAGAGCCTTCCTCTGGGGGCACTTCTGGCTGAGCGAATGGGGCTTGTAATGCGTTTTCTGGGGCCCGATTTTTCAGTCGTCTGCCATGCCGGGCAGGGTTATATTTAGGGTTGCTCGTAAACAGCGAACACGGAGGGTCCAGTTGCATGTGGTGCTGCGTAAAGGCTCCCCTGGGGAGTTCACTTGTACCCAAAGCCTTCCTCTGGGGGCACTTTTGAATGGGCGAAAGGGGCTCGGAAAGCGTTTTCTGGGGCCCGAGTTTTCAGTCGTCTCCCATGCCGGCTAGGGATATGTTTAGTGTTGCTCGAAAAGAGCGAACCTGGAGGGTCCAGTTGCATGTGGGGCTGCATAAAGGCTCCCCTGGGGAGTTCACTTGTACCCAAAGCCTTCCTTTGGCGGCACTTCTGGATGGGTGAATTGGGCTTGAAACGCTTTTTCTGTGGCTAGAGTTTTCAGTCTTCTCCCATGCTGGCTAGTGATATATTTAGGTTTGCTCGGAAACATCGAACCCGGAGGGTCCAGTTGCATGTGGGGCTGCATAAAGGCTCCCCTGGGGAGTTCACTTGTACCCAAAGCCTTCCCCTGGGGGCACTTTTGAATGGGCGAAAGGGGCTTCTAACGCGTTTTCTGGGGCCCGCTTTTTCAGTCGTCTGCCATGTGGGCCAGGGTTATATTTAGTGTTGCTGTGAAAGAGCGAATACGGAGGGTAAAGTTGCATGTGTGGCTGTGTAAAGGCTCCCCTGGGGAGTTCACTTGTACCCAAAGCCTTCCTGTGGGGGCACTTTTGAATGGGCGAAAGGGGCTCGGAAAGCGTTTTCTGGGGCCCGAGTTTTCAGTTGTCTCCCTTGCCGCCTAGGGCTCTGTATAGTGTTGCTGGGAAAGAGCGAACCTGGAGGGTCCAGTTGCAGGTGGGGCTGCATAAAGGCTCCCCTGGGGAGTTCACTTGTACCCAAAGCCTTCCTTTGGGGGCACTTCTGGATGGGTGAATGGGGCTTGATACGCTCTTTCTGAGGCCAAATTTTTCAGTCTTCTGCCATGCTGGCTAGGGTTATATTTAGGGTTGCTCGGAAAGAGCCAACCCGGAGGGTCCAGTTGCATGTGGGGCTGCATAAAGGCTCCCCTGGGGAGTTCACTTGTACCCAAAGCCTTCCTTTGGGGGCACTTTTGGATGGTCCAAGGGGAATCGCAATGCGTTTTCTGAGGCCCGCTTTTTCAGTCTCCTCCCATTGAGCCGAGGGATATATTTAGGCTTGCGGTGAAAGATTGAACGCGGAGGGTCCAGTTGCATGTGGGGCTGCGTAAAGGCTCCCCTGGGGAGTTCAGTTGTACCCAAAGCCTTCCTCTGGGGGCACTTTTGAATGAGCGAAAGGGGCTCGGAAAGCATTTTCTGGGGCCCGAATTTTCAGTCATCTCCCATGCCGGCTAGGGCTATGTTTAGTGTTGCTCGGAAAGAGCAAACCCGGAGGGTCCAGTTGCATGTGGGGCTGCATAAAGGCTCCCCTGGGGAGTTCACTTGTACCCAAAGCCTTCCTCTGGGGGCACTTTTGAATGGGCGAAAGGGGCTCGGAATGCGTTTTCTGGGGCCCGAGTTTTCAGTCGTCTCCCATGCCGGCTAGGGATATGTTTGGTGTTGCTCGAAAAGAGCGAACCTGGAGGGTCCAGTTGCATGTGGGGCTGCATAAAGGCTCCCCTGGGGAGTTCACTTGTACCCAAAGCCTTCCTCTGGGGGCACTTTTGAATGGGCGAAAGGGGCTCGGAAAGCGTTTTCTGGGGCCCGAGTTTTCAGTCTTCTCCCATGCTGGCTAGTGATATATTTAGGTTTGCGCGGAAACATCGAACCCGGAGGGTCCAGTTGCATGTGGGGCTGCATAAAGGCTCCCCTGGGGAGTTCAGTTGTACCCAAAGCCTTCCTCTGGGGGCACTTCTGGATGGGCGAATGGGGCTTGTAACGCGTTATCTGGGGCCCGCTTTTTCAGTCGTCTGCCATGCCGGCCACGGTTATATTTAGGGTTGCTGTGAAAAAGCGAATACGGAGGGTCCAGTTGCATGTGGGGCTACATAAAGGGTCCCCTGGGGAGTTCACTTGTACCCAAAGCCTTCCTCTGGGGGCACTTTTGAATGGGCGAAAGGGGCTTGTAACGCGTTTTATGGGGCCCGCTTTTTCAGTCGTCTGCCATGTGGGCCAGGGTTATATTTAGTGTTGCTGTGAAAGAGCGAATACGGAGGGTAAAGTTGCATGTGTGGCTGCGTAAAGGCTCCCCTGGGGAGTTCACTTGTACCCAAAGCCTTCCTGTGGGGGCACTTTTGAATGGGCGAAAGGGGCTCGGAAAGCGTTTTCTGGGGCCCGAGTTTTCAGTCGTCTCCCTTGCCGCCTAGGGCTCTGTATAGTGTTGCTGGGAAACAGCGAACCTGGAGGGTCCAGTTGAGGTGGGGCTGCATAAAGGCTCCCCTGGGGAGTTCACTTGTACCCAAAGCCTTCCTTTGGGGGCACTTCTGGATGGGGAAAGGGTTTTTAAGGCGTTTTCTTTGGCCCGATTTTTCAGTCATCTCCGATGCCGGCTAGGGATTTATTTAGGCTTGCTGTGAAAGAACAAAAAAGGAGGGTCCCGTTGCATGTGGGGCTGCATAAAGGCTCCCCTGGGGAGTTCACTTGTACCCAAAGCCTTCCTTTGGCGGCACTTCTGGATGGGTGAATTGGGCTTGAAACGCTTTTTCTGTGGCTAGAGTTTTCAGTCTTCTCCCATGCTGGCTAGTGATATATTTAGGTTTGCTCGGAAACATCGAACCCGGAGGGTCCAGTTGCATGTGGGGCTGCATAAAGGCTCCCCTGGGGAGTTCACTTGTACCCAAAGCCTTCCTCTGGGGGCACTTCTGGATGGGCGAATGGGGCTTGTAACGCGTTATCTGGGGCCCGCTTTTTCAGTCGTCTGCCATGCCGGCCACGGTTATATTTAGGGTTGCTGTGAAAAAGCGAATACGGAGGGTCCAGTTGCATGTGGGGCTACATAAAGGCTCCCCTGGGGAGTTCACTTGTACCCAAAGCCTTCCCCTGGGGGCACTTTTGAATGGGTGAAAGGGGCTTCTAACGCGTTTTCTGGGGCCCGCTTTTTCAGTCGTCTGCCATGTGGGCCAGGGTTATATTTAGTGTTGCTGTGAAAGAGCGAATACGGAGGGTAAAGTTGCATGTGTGGCTGTGTAAAGGCTCCCCTGGGGAGTTCAGTTGTACCCAAAGCCTTCCTGTGGGGGCACTTTTGAATGGGCGAAAGGGGCTCGGAAAGCGTTTTCTGGGGCCCGAGTTTTCAGTTGTCTCCCTTGCCGCCTAGGGCTCTGTATAGTGTTGCTGGGAAAGAGCGAACCTGGAGGGTCCAGTTGCAGGTGGGGCTGCATAAAGGCTCCCCTGGGGAGTTCACTTGTACCCAAAGCCTTCCTTTGGGGGCACTTCTGCATGGGTGAATGGGGCTTGATACGCTCTTTCTGAGGCCCGATTTTTCAGTCTTCTGCCATGCTGGCTAGGGTCATATTTAGGGTTGCTCGGAAAGAGCCAACCCGGAGGGTCCAGTTGCATGTGGGGCTGCATAAAGGCTCCCCTGGGGAGTTCACTTGTACCCAAAGCCTTCCTTTGGGGGCACTTTTGGATGGTCCAAGGGGAATCGCAATGCGTTTTCTGAGGCCCACTTTTTCAGTCTTCTCCCATTGAGCCGAGGGCTATATTTAGGCTTGCGGTGAAAGAGTGAACGCGGAGTGTCCAGTTGCATGTGGGGCTGCGTAAAGGCTCCCCTGGGGAGTTCAGTTGTACCCAAAGCCTTCCTCTGGGGGCACTTTTGAATGAGCGAAAGGGGCTCGGAAAGCATTTTCTGGGGCCCGAATTTTCAGTCATCTCCCATGCCGGCTAGGGCTATGTTTTGTGTTGCTCGGAAAGAGCGAACCCGGAGGGTCTAGTTGCATGTGGGGCTGCATAAAGGCTCCCCTGGGGAGTTCACTTGTACCCAAAGCCTTCCTCTGGGGGCACTTTTGAATGGGCGAAAGGGGCTCGGAAAGCGTTTTCTGGGGCCCGAGTTTTCAGTCTTCTCCCATGCTGGCTAGTGATATATTTAGGTTTGCTCGGAAACATCGAACCCGGAGGGTCCAGTTGCATGTGGGGCTGCATAAAGGCTCCCCTGGGGAGTTCACTTGTACCCAAAGCCTTCCTTTGGGGGCACTTTTGGATGGTCCATGGGGAATCGCAATGCGTTTTCTGAGGCCCGCTTTTTCAGTCTTCTCCCATTGCGCCGAGGGCTATATTTAGGCTTGCGTTAAAAGAGTGACCCCGGAGGGTCCAGTTGCATGTGGGGCTGCGTAAAGGCTCCCCTGGGGAGTTCACTTGTACCCAAAGCCTTCCTTTGGGAGCACTTTTGGATGGGTTAATGAGGCTTGAAACACATTTTCTGTGGCCCAAGTTTTAAGTCTTCTGCCATGCTGGCTAGTGTTATATTTGGGTTGCTCAGAAACAGCAAACCCGGATGGTCCAGTTGCATGTGGGGCTGCATAAAGGCTCCCCTGGGGAGTTCAGTTGTACCCAAAGCCTTCCTTTGTGGGCACTTTTGGATGGGCAAATGGGGCTTGAAACGCTTTTTCTGTAGCCCGAGTTTTCAGTCTTCTGCCATGCTGGCTAGGGTTATATTTAGGGTTGCTTGTAAACAGCGAACACGGAGGGTCCAGTTGCATGTAGGGCTGCATAAAGGCTCCCCTGGGGAGTTCACTTGTACCCAAAGCCTTCCTTTGGGGGCACTATTGGATGGTCTAAGGGGAATCGCAATGAGTTTTCTGAGGCCCGCTTTTTCAGTCTTCTCCCATTGCGCCGAGGGCTATATTTAGTCTTGCGGTGAAAGAGTGAACGCGGAGGGTCCAGTTGCATGTGGGGCTGCGTAAAGGCTCCCCTGGGGAGTTCACTTGTGCCCAAAGCCTTCCTCTGGGGGCACTTTTGGATGGGTGAATGGGTCATGTAACGCATTTTCTGGGGCCCGAGTTTTCAGTCTTCTGCCATGCTGGCTACTGTTATATTTAGGGTTGCTGTGAAAAAGCAAATACGGACGGTCCAGTTGCATGTAGGGCTCCATAAAGGCTCCCCTGGGGAGTTCACTTGTACCCAAAGCCTTCCTCTGGGGGCACTTCTGGCTGAGCGAATGGGGCTTGTAATGCGTTTTCTGGGGCCCGATTTTTCAGTCGTCTGCCATGCCGGGCAGGGTTATATTTAGGGTTGCTCGTAAACAGCGAACACGGAGGGTCCAGTTGCATGTGGTGCTGCGTAAAGGCTCCCCTGGGGAGTTCACTTGTACCCAAAGCCTTCCTCTGGGGGCACTTTTGAATGGGCGAAAGGGGCTCGGAAAGCGTTTTCTGGGGCCCGAGTTTTCAGTCGTCTCCCATGCCGGCTAGGGATATGTTTAGTGTTGCTCGAAAAGAGCGAACCTGGAGGGTCCAGTTGCATGTGGGGCTGCATAAAGGCTCCCCTGGGGAGTTCACTTGTACCCAAAGCCTTCCTTTGGCGGCACTTCTGGATGGGTGAATTGGGCTTGAAACGCTTTTTCTGTGGCTAGAGTTTTCAGTCTTCTCCCATGCTGGCTAGTGATATATTTAGGTTTGCTCGGAAACATCGAACCCGGAGGGTCCAGTTGCATGTGGGGCTGCATAAAGGCTCCCCTGGGGAGTTCAGTTGTACCCAAAGCCTTCCTCTGGGGGCACTTCTGGATGGGCGAATGGGGCTTGTAACGCGTTATCTGGGGCCCGCTTTTTCAGTCGTCTGCCATGCCGGCCACGGTTATATTTAGGGTTGCTGTGAAAAAGCGAATACGGAGGGTCCAGTTGCATGTGGGGCTACATAAAGGCTCCCCTGGGGAGTTCACTTGTACCCAAAGCCTTCCCCTGGGGGCACTTTTGAATGGGCGAAAGGGGCTTCTAACGCGTTTTCTGGGGCCCGCTTTTTCAGTCGTCTGCCATGTGGGCCAGGGTTATATTTAGTGTTGCTGTGAAAGAGCGAATACGGAGGGTAAAGTTGCATGTGTGGCTGTGTAAAGGCTCCCCTGGGGAGTTCACTTGTACCCAAAGCCTTCCTGTGGGGGCACTTTTGAATGGGCGAAAGGGGCTCGGAAAGCGTTTTCTGGGGCCCGAGTTTTCAGTTGTCTCCCTTGCCGCCTAGGGCTCTGTATAGTGTTGCTGGGAAAGAGCGAACCTGGAGGGTCCAGTTGAGGTGGGGCTGCATAAAGGCTCCCCTGGGGAGTTCACTTGTACCCAAAGCCTTCCTTTGGGGGCACTTCTGCATGGGTGAATGGGGCTTGATACGCTCTTTCTGAGGCCCGATTTTTCAGTCTTCTGCCATGCTGGCTAGGGTTATATTTAGGGTTGCTCGGAAAGAGCCAACCCGGAGGGTCCAGTTGCATGTGGGGCTGCATAAAGGCTCCCCTGGGGAGTTCACTTGTACCCAAAGCCTTCCTTTGGGGGCACTTTTGGATGGTCCAAGGGGAATCGCAATGCGTTTTCTGAGGCCCGCTTTTTCAGTCTTCTCCCATTGAGCCGAGGGCTATATTTAGGCTTGCGGTGAAAGATTGAACGCGGAGGGTCCAGTTGCATGTGGGGCTGCGTAAAGGCTCCCCTGGGGAGTTCAGTTGTACCCAAAGCCTTCCTCTGGGGACACTTTTGAATGAGCGAAAGGGGCTCGGAAAGCATTTTCTGGGGCCCGAATTTTCAGTCATCTCCCATGCCGGCTAGGGATATGTTTAGTGTTGCTCGGAAAGAGCGAACCCGGAGGGTCCAGTTGCATGTGGGGCTGCATAAAGGCTCCCCTGGGGAGTTCACTTGTACCCAAAGCCTTCCTCTGGGGGCACTTTTGAATGGGCGAAAGGGGCTCGGAATGCGTTTTCTGGGGCCCGAGTTTTCAGTCGTCTCCCATGCCGGCTAGTGATATGTTTGGTGTTGCTCGAAAAGAGCGAACCTGGAGGGTCCAGTTGCATGTGGGGCTGCATAAAGGCTCCCCTGGGGAGTTCACTTGTACCCAAAGCCTTCCTCTGGGGGCACTTTTGAATGGGCGAAAGGGGCTCGGAAAGCGTTTTCTGGGGCCCGAGTTTTCAGTCTTCTCCCATGCTGGCTAGTGATATATTTAGGTTTGCTCGGAAACATCGAACCCGGAGGGTCCAGTTGCATGTGGGGCTGCATAAAGGCTCCCCTGGGGAGTTCACTTGTACCCAAAGCCTTCCTTTGGGGGCACTTTTGGATGGTCCATGGGGAATCGCAATGCGTTTTCTGAGGCCCGCTTTTTCAGTCTTCTCCCATTGCTCCGAAGGCTATATTTAGGCTTGCGGTGAAAGAGTGAACGCGGAGGGTCCAGTTGCATGTGGGGCTGCATAAAGGCTCCCCTGGGGAGTTCAGTTGTACCCAAAGCCTTCCTCTGGGGGCACTTCTGGATGGGCGAATGGGGCTTGTAACGCGTTATCTGGGGCCCGCTTTTTCAGTCGTCTGCCATGCCGGCCACGGTTATATTTAGGGTTGCTGTGAAAAAGCGAATACGGAGGGTCCAGTTGCATGTGGGGCTACATAAAGGGTCCCCTGGGGAGTTCACTTGTACCCAAAGCCTTCCTCTGGGGGCACTTTTGAATGGGCGAAAGGGGCTTGTAACGCGTTTTATGGGGCCCGCTTTTTCAGTCGTCTGCCATGTGGGCCAGGGTTATATTTAGTGTTGCTGTGAAAGAGCGAATACGGAGGGTAAAGTTGCATGTGTGGCTGCGTAAAGGCTCCCCTGGGGAGTTCACTTGTACCCAAAGCCTTCCTGTGGGGGCACTTTTGAATGGGCGAAAGGGGCTCGGAAAGCGTTTTCTGGGGCCCGAGTTTTCAGTCGTCTCCCTTGCCGCCTAGGGCTCTGTATAGTGTTGCTGGGAAACAGCGAACCTGGAGGGTCCAGTTGAGGTGGGGCTGCATAAAGGCTCCCCTGGGGAGTTCACTTGTACCCAAAGCCTTCCTTTGGGGGCACTTCTGGATGGGGAAAGGGTTTTTAAGGCGTTTTCTTTGGCCCGATTTTTCAGTCATCTCCGATGCCGGCTAGGGATTTATTTAGGCTTGCTGTGAAAGAACAAAAAAGGAGGGTCCCGTTGCATGTGGGGCTGCATAAAGGCTCCCCTGGGGAGTTCACTTGTACCCAAAGCCTTCCTTTGGCGGCACTTCTGGATGGGTGAATTGGGCTTGAAACGCTTTTTCTGTGGCTAGAGTTTTCAGTCTTCTCCCATGCTGGCTAGTGATATATTTAGGTTTGCTCGGAAACATCGAACCCGGAGGGTCCAGTTGCATGTGGGGCTGCATAAAGGCTCCCCTGGGGAGTTCAGTTGTACCCAAAGCCTTCCTCTGGGGGCACTTCTGGATGGGCGAATGGGGCTTGTAACGCGTTATCTGGGGCCCGCTTTTTCAGTCGTCTGCCATGCCGGCCACGGTTATATTTAGGGTTGCTGTGAAAAAGCGAATACGGAGGGTCCAGTTGCATGTGGGGCTACATAAAGGGTCCCCTGGGGAGTTCACTTGTACCCAAAGCCTTCCCCTGGGGGCACTTTTGAATGGGTGAAAGGGGCTTCTAACGCGTTTTCTGGGGCCCGCTTTTTCAGTCGTCTGCCATGTGGGCCAGGGTTATATTTAGTGTTGCTGTGAAAGAGCGAATACGGAGGGTAAAGTTGCATGTGTGGCTGTGTAAAGGCTCCCCTGGGGAGTTCACTTGTACCCAAAGCCTTCCTGTGGGGGCACTTTTGAATGGGCGAAAGGGGCTCGGAAAGCGTTTTCTGGGGCCCGAGTTTTCAGTTGTCTCCCTTGCCGCCTAGGGCTCTGTATAGTGTTGCTGGGAAAGAGCGAACCTGGAGGGTCCAGTTGCAGGTGGGGCTGCATAAAGGCTCCCCTGGGGAGTTCACTTGTACCCAAAGCCTTCCTTTGGGGGCACTTCTGCATGGGTGAATGGGGCTTGATACGCTCTTTCTGAGGCCCGATTTTTCAGTCTTCTGCCATGCTGGCTAGGGTTATATTTAGGGTTGCTCGGAAAGAGCCAACCCGGAGGGTCCAGTTGCATGTGGGGCTGCATAAAGGCTCCCCTGGGGAGTTCACTTGTACCCAAAGCCTTCCTTTGGGGGCACTTTTGGATGGTCCAAGGGGAATCGCAATGCGTTTTCTGAGGCCCACTTTTTCAGTCTTCTCCCATTGAGCCGAGGGCTATATTTAGGCTTGCGGTGAAACAGCAAACCCGGATGGTCCAGTTGCATGTGGGGCTGCATAAAGGCTCCCCTGGGGAGTTCACTTGTGCCAAAAGCCTTCCTCTAGGGCCACTTTTGGATGGGTGAATGGGGCTTGAAACGCTTTTTCTGTAGCCCGAGTTTTCAGTCTTCTGCCATGCTGGCTAGGGTTATATTTAGGGTTGCTTGTAAACAGCGAACACGGAGGGTCCAGTTGCATGTAGGGCTGCATAAAGGCTCCCCTAGGGAGTTCAGTTGTACCAAGAGCCTTCCTTTGGGGGCACTATTGGAAGGTCTAAGGGGAATCGCAATGAGTTTTCTGAGGCCCGCTTTTTCAGTCTTCTCCCATTGCGCCGAGGGCTATATTTAGTCTTGCGGTGAAAGATGGAACGTGGAGGGTCCAGTTGCATGTGGGGCTGCGTAAAGGCTCCCCTGGGGAGTTCAGTTGTACCCAAAGCCTTCCTCTGGGGGCACTTTTGAATGAGCGAAAGGGGCTCGGAAAGCATTTTCTGGGGCCCGAATTTTCAGTCATCTCCCATGCCGGCTAGGGCTATGTTTTGTGTTGCTCGGAAAGAGCGAACCCGGAGGGTCTAGTTGCATGTGGGGCTGCGTAAAGGCTCCCCTGGGGAGTTCACTTGTACCCAAAGCCTTCCTCTGGGGGCACTTTTGAATGGGCGAAAGGGGCTCGGAATGCGTTTTCTGGGGCCCGAGTTTTCAGTCGTCTCCCATGCCGGCTAGGGATATGTTTGGTGTTGCTCGAAAAGAGCGAACCTGGAGGGTCCAGTTGCATGTGGGGCTGCATAAAGGCTCCCCTGGGGAGTTCACTTGTACCCAAAGCCTTCCTCTGGGGGCACTTTTGAATGGGCGAAAGGGGCTCGGAAAGCGTTTTCTGGGGCCCGAGTTTTCAGTCTTCTCCCATGCTGGCTAGTGATATATTTAGGTTTGCTCGGAAACATCGAACCCGGAGGGTCCAGTTGCATGTGGGGCTGCATAAAGGCTCCCCTGGGGAGTTCACTTGTACCCAAAGCCTTCCTTTGGGGGCACTTTTGGATGGTCCATGGGGAATCGCAATGCGTTTTCTGAGGCCCGCTTTTTCAGTCTTCTCCCATTGCGCCGAGGGCTATATTTAGGCTTGCGGTGAAAGAGTGAACGCGGAGGGTCCAGTTGCATGTGGGGCTGCATAAAGGCTCCCCTGGGGAGTTCAGTTGTACCCAAAGCCTTCCTCTGGGGGCACTTCTGGATGGGCGAATGGGGCTTGTAACGCGTTATCTGGGGCCCACTTTTTCAGTCGTCTGCCATGCCGGCCACGGTTATATTTAGGGTTGCTGTGAAAAAGCGAATACGGAGGGTCCAGTTGCATGTGGGGCTCCATAAAGGCTCCCCTGGGGAGTTCACTTGTACCCAAAGCCTTCCTCTGGGGGCACTTTTGAATGGGCGAAAGGGGCTTGTAACACGTTTTATGGGGCCCGCTTTTTCAGTCGTCTGCCATGTGGGCCAGGGTTATATTTAGTGTTGCTGTGAAAGAGCGAATACGGAGGGTAAAGTTGCATGTGTGGCTGTGTAAAGGCTCCCCTGGGGAGTTCACTTGTACCCAAAGCCTTCCTGTGGGGGCACTTTTGAATGGGCGAAAGGGGCTCGGAAAGCGTTTTCTGGGGCCCGAGTTTTCAGTCGTCTCCCTTGCCGCCTAGGGCTCTGTATAGTGTTGCTGGGAAACAGCGAACCTGGAGGGTCCAGTTGAGGTGGGGCTGCATAAAGGCTCCCCTGGGGAGTTCAGTTGTACCCAAAGCCTTCCTTTGGGGGCACTTCTGGATGGGGAAAGGGTTTTTAAGGCGTTTTCTTTGGCCCGAATTTTCAGTCATCACCGATGCCGGCTAGGGATTTATTTAGGCTTGCTGTGAAAGAACAAAAAAGGAGGGTCCCGTTGCATGTGGGGCTGCATAAAGGCTCCCCTGGGGAGTTCACTTGTACCCAAAGCCTTCCTTTGGCGGCACTTCTGGATGGGTGAATTGGGCTTGAAACGCTTTTTCTGTGGCTAGAGTTTTCAGTCTTCTCCCATGCTGGCTAGTGATATATTTAGGTTTGCTCGGAAACATCGAACCCGGAGGGTCCAGTTGCATGTGGGGCTGCATAAAGGCTCCCCTGGGGAGTTCAGTTGTACCCAAAGCCTTCCTCTGGGGGCACTTCTGGATGGGCGAATGGGGCTTGTAACGCGTTATCTGGGGCCCGCTTTTTCAGTCGTCTGCCATGCCGGCCACGGTTATATTTAGGGTTGCTGTGAAAAAGCGAATACGGAGGGTCCAGTTGCATGTGGGGCTACATAAAGGCTCCCCTGGGGAGTTCACTTGTACCCAAAGCCTTCCCCTGGGGGCACTTTTGAATGGGCGAAAGGGGCTTCTAACGCGTTTTCTGGGGCCCGCTTTTTCAGTCGTCTGCCATGTGGGCCAGGGTTATATTTAGTGTTGCTGTGAAAGAGCGAATACGGAGGGTAAAGTTGCATGTGTGGCTGTGTAAAGGCTCCCCTGGGGAGTTCAGTTGTACCCAAAGCCTTCCTGTGGGGGCACTTTTGAATGGGCGAAAGGGGCTCGGAAAGCGTTTTCTGGGGCCCGAGTTTTCAGTTGTCTCCCTTGCCGCCTAGGGCTCTGTATAGTGTTGCTGGGAAAGAGCGAACCTGGAGGGTCCAGTTGCAGGTGGGGCTGCATAAAGGCTCCCCTGGGGAGTTCACTTGTACCCAAAGCCTTCCTTTGGGGGCACTTCTGCATGGGTGAATGGGGCTTGATACGCTCTTTCTGAGGCCCGATTTTTCAGTCTTCTGCCATGCTGGCTAGGGTTATATTTAGGGTTGCTCGGAAAGAGCCAACCCGGAGTGTCCAGTTGCATGTGGGGCTGCATAAAGGCTCCCCTGGGGAGTTCACTTGTGCCAAAAGCCTTCCTCTAGGGCCACTTTTGGATGGGTGAATGGGGCTTGAAACGCTTTTTCTGTAGCCCGAGTTTTCAGTCTTCTGCCATGCTGGCTAGGGTTATATTTAGGGTTGCTTGTAAACAGCGAACACGGAGGGTCCAGTTGCATGTGGGGCTGCGTAAAGGCTCCCCTGGGGAGTTCAGTTGTACCCAAAGCCTTCCTCTGGGGGCACTTTTGAATGAGCGAAAGGGGCTCGGAAAGCATTTTCTGGGGCCCGAATTTTCAGTCATCTCCCATGCCGGCTAGGGCTATGTTTAGTGTTGCTCGGAAAGAGCGAACCCGGAGGGTCCAGTTGCATGTGGGGCTGCGTAAAGGCTCCCCTGGGGAGTTCACTTGTACCCAAAGCCTTCCTCTGGGGGCACTTTTGAATGGGCGAAAGGGGCTCGGAATGCGTTTTCTGGGGCCCGAGTTTTCAGTCGTCTCCCATGCCGGCTAGGGATATGTTTAGTGTTGCTCGAAAAGAGCGAACCTGGAGGGTCCAGTTGCATGTGGGGCTGCATAAAGGCTCCCCTGGGGAGTTCACTTGTACCCAAAGCCTTCCTCTGGGGGCACTTTTGAATGGGCGTAAGGGGCTCGGAAAGCGTTTTCTGGGGCCCGAGTTTTCAGTCTTCTCCCATGCTGGCTAGTGATATATTTAGGTTTGCTCGGAAACATCGAACCCGGAGGGTCCAGTTGCATGTGGGGCTGCATAAAGGCTCCCCTGGGGAGTTCACTTGTACCCAAAGCCTTCCTTTGGGGGCTCTTTTGGATGGTCCATGGGGAATCGCAATGCGTTTTCTGAGGCCCGCTTTTTCAGTCTTCTCCCATTGCGCCGAGGGCTATATTTAGGCTTGCGGTGAAAGAGTGAACGCGGAGGGTCCAGTTGCATGTGGGGCTGCATAAAGGCTCCCCTGGGGAGTTCAGTTGTACCCAAAGCCTTCCTCTGGGGGCACTTCTGGATGGGCGAATGGGGCTTGTAACGCGTTATCTGGGGCCCGCTTTTTCAGTCGTCTGCCATGCCGGCCACGGTTATATTTAGGGTTGCTGTGAAAAAGCGAATACGGAGGGTCCAGTTGCATGTGGGGCTACATAAAGGGTCCCCTGGGGAGTTCACTTGTACCCAAAGCCTTCCTCTGGGGGCACTTTTGAATGGGCGAAAGGGGCTTGTAACGCGTTTTATGGGGCCCGCTTTTTCAGTCGTCTGCCATGTGGGCCAGGGTTATATTTAGTGTTGCTGTGAAAGAGCGAATACGGAGGGTAAAGTTGCATGTGTGGCTGCGTAAAGGCTCCCCTGGGGAGTTCACTTGTACCCAACGCCTTCCTGTGGGGGCACTTTTGAATGGGCGAAAGGGGCTCGGAAAGCGTTTTCTGGGGCCCGAGTTTTCAGTCGTCTCCCTTGCCGCCTAGGGCTCTGTATAGTGTTGCTGGGAAACAGCGAACCTGGAGGGTCCAGTTGAGGTGGGGCTGCATAAAGGCTCCCCTGGGAAGTTCAGTTGTACCCAAAGCCTTCCTTTGGGGGCACTTCTGGATGGGGAAAGGGTTTTTAAGGCGTTTTCTTTGGCCCGATTTTTCAGTCATCTCCGATGCCGGCTAGGGATTTATTTAGGCTTGCTGTGAAAGAACAAAAAAGGAGGGTCCCGTTGCATGTGGGGCTGCATAAAGGCTCCCCTGGGGAGTTCACTTGTACCCAAAGCCTTCCTCTGGGGGCACTTTTGGATGGTCCAAGGGGAATCGTTATGAGTTTTCTGAGGCCCACTTTTTCATTCTTCTCCCATTGCTCCGAGGGCTATATTTAGGCTTGCGTTAAAAGAGTGACCCCGGAGGGTCCAGTTGCATGTGGGGCTGTGTAAAGGCTCCCCTGGGGAGTTCACTTGTACCCAAAGCCTTCCTTTGGGAGCACTTTTGGATGGGTTAATGAGGCTTGAAACACATTTTCTGTGGCCCAAGTTTTAAGTCTTCTGCCATGCTGGCTAGTGTTATATTTGGGTTGCTCAGAAACAGCAAACCCGGAGGGTCCAGTTGCATGTGTTGCTGCCTAAAGGCTCTACTGGGGATTTCAGTTGTACCCAAAGCCTTCCTTTGGGGTAACTTTTGGATGGTCCAAGGGGAATCGCAATGCGTTTTCTGAGACCCGCTTTTTCAGACTTCTCCCATTGGGCCGAGGGATATATTTAGGCTTGCGGTGAAAGAGTGAACGCGGAGGGTCCAGTTGCATGTGGGGCTGCATAAAGGCTCCCCTGGGGAGTTCACTTGTACCCAAAGCCTTCCTCTGGGGGCACTTCTGGAATGGTGAATGGGGCTTGAAACACTTTTTCTGTGGCCCGAGTTTTCAGTCTTCTGCCATGCTGGCTAGGGTTATATTAAGGTTTGCTTGGAAACAGCGAATCCGGAGGGTCCAGTTGCATGTGGGGCTATGTAAAGGCTCCCCTGGGGAGTTCACTTGTACCCAAAGCCTTCCTCTGGGGGCACTTTTGAATGGGTGAAAGGGGCTCGGAATGCGTTTTCTGGGGCCCGAGTTTTCAGTCGTCTCCCATGCCGGCTAGGGATATGTTTAGTGTTGCTCGAAAAGAGCGAACCTGGAGCGTCCAGTTGCATGTGGGGCTGCATAAAGGCTCCCCTGGGGAGTTCACTTGTACCCAAAGCCTTCCTTTGGGGGCACTTCTGCATGGATGAATGGGGCTTGATACGCTCTTTCTGAGGCCCGATTTTTCAGTCTTCTGCCATGCTGGCTAGGGTTATATTTAGGGTTGCTCGGAAAGAGCCAACCCGGAGAGTCCAGTTGCATGTGGGGCTGCATAAAGGCTCCCCTGGGGAGTTCACTTGTACCCAAAGCCTTCCTTTGGAGGCACTTTTGGATGGTCCAAGGGGAATCGCAATGCGTTTTCTGAGGCCCGATTTTTCAGTCTTCTCCCATTGAGCCGAGGGCTATATTTAGGCTTGCGGTGAAAGAGTGAACGCGGAGTGTCCAGTTGCATGTGGGGCTGCATAAAGGCTCCCCTGGGGAGTTCACTTGTGCCAAAAACCTTCCTCTAGGGCCACTTTTGGATGGGTGAATGGGGCTTGAAACGCTTTTTCTGTGGCTAGAGTTTTCAGTCTTCTGCCATGCTGGCTAGGGTTATATTTAGGGTTGCTTGTAAACAGCGAACCCGGAGGGTCCAGTTGCATGTAGGGCTGCATAAAGGCTCCCCTGGGGAGATCAGTTGTACCAAGAGCCTTCCTTTGGGGACACTATTGGATGGTCTAAGGGGAATCGCAATGAGTTTTCTGAGGCCCGCTTTTTCAGTCTTCTCCCATTGCGCTGAGGGCTATATTTAGTCTCGCGGTGAAAGAGTGAACGCGGAGGGTCCAGTTGCATGTGGGGCTGCGTAAAGGCTCCCCTGGGGAGTTCAGTTGTACCCAAAGCCTTCCTCTGGGGGCACTTTTGAATGGGCAAAAGGGGCTCGGAGAGCGTTTTCTGGGGCCCGATTTTTCAGTCTTCTCCCATTGCGCCGAGGGCTATATTTAGGGTTGCTGTGAAAGAGCGAATACGGAGGGTCCAGTTGCATGTAGGGCTGCGTAAAGGCTCCCCTGGGGAGTTCAGATGTACCCAAAGCCTTCCTCTGGGGGCACTTTTGGATGGGCGAAAGGAGCTCAGAATGCATTTTCTGGGGCCCGAGTTTTCATTCGTCTCCCATGCCAGCTAGGGCTATGTTTAGTGTTGCTCGGAAAGAGCGAACCCGGATGGTCCAGTTGCATGTGGGGCTGCATAAAGGCTCCCCTTGGGGAGTTCACTTGTACCCAAAGCCTTACTTTGGGGGCACTTTTGGATGGTCCAAGGGGAATCGCAATGCGTTTTCTGTAGCCCGAGTTTTCAGTCTTCTGCCATGCTGGCTAGGGTTATATTTAGGGTTGCTTGTAAACAGCGAACACGGAGGGTCCAGTTGCATGTAGGGCTGCATAAAGGCTCCCCTAGGGAGTTCAGTTGTACCAAGAGCCTTCCTTTGGGGGCACTATTGGATGGTCTAAGGGGAATCGCAATGAGTTTTCTGAGGCCCGTTTTTCAGTCTTCTCCCATTGCGCCGAGGGCTATATTTAGTCTTGCGGTGAAAGAGTGAACGCGGAGGGTCCAGTTGCATGTGGGGCTGCGTAAAGGCTCCCCTGGGGAGTTCACTTGTGCCCAAAGCCTTCCTCTGGGGGCACTTTTGGATGGGTGAATGGGGCATGTAACGCATTTTCTGGGGCCCGAGTTTTCAGTCTTCTGCCATGCTGGCTACTGTTATATTTAGGGTTGCTGTGAAAAAGCAAATACGGAGGGTAAAGTTGCATGTAGGGCTGCATAAAGGCTCCCCTGGGGAGTTCACTTGTACCCAAAGCCTTCCTCTGGGGGCACTTCTGGCTGAGCGAATGGGGCTTGTAACGCGTTTTCTGGGGCCCGATTTTTCAGTCGTCTGCCATGCCGGCCACGGTTATATTTAGGGTTGCTCGTAAACAGCGAACACGGAGGATCCAGTTGCATGTGGGGCTGCGTAAAGGCTCCCCTGGGGAGTTCACTTGTACCCAAAGCCTTCCTCTGGGGGCACTTCTGGATGGGGAAAGGGTTTTTAAGGCGTTTTCTTTGGCCCGATTTTTCAGTCATCTCCGATGCCGGCTAGGGATTTATTTAGGCTTGCTGTGAAAGAACAAAAAAGGAGGGTCCCGTTGCATGTGGGGCTGCATAAAGGCTCCCCTGGGGAGTTCACTTGTACCCAAAGCCTTCCTCTGGGGGCACCTTTGGATGGTCCAAGGGGAATCGTTATGAGTTTTCTGAGGCCCACTTTTTCATTCTTCTCCCATTGCGCCGAGGGCTATATTTAGGCTTGCGTTAAAAGAGTGACCCCGGAGGGTCCAGTTGCATGTGGGGCTGCGTAAAGGCTCCCCTGGGGAGTTCACTTGTACCCAAAGCCTTCCTTTGGGAGCACTTTTGGATGGGTTAATGAGGCTTGAAACACATTTTCTGTGGCCCAAGTTTTAAGTCTTCTGCCATGCTGGCTAGTGTTATATTTGGGTTGCTCAGAAACAGCAAACCCGGATGGTCCAGTTGCATGTGGGGCTGCATAAAGGCTCCCCTGGGGAGTTCAGTTGTACCCAAAGCCTTCCTTTGTGGGCACTTTTGGATGGGCAAATGGGGCTTGAAACGCTTTTTCTGTAGCCCGAGTTTTCAGTCTTCTGCCATGCTGGCTAGGGTTATATTTAGGGTTGCTTGTAAACAGCGAACACGGAGGGTCCAGTTGCATGTAGGGCTGCATAAAGGCTCCCCTAGGGAGTTCAGTTGTACCAAGAGCCTTCCTTTGGGGGCACTATTGGATGGTCTAAGGGGAATCGCAATGAGTTTTCTGAGGCCCGCTTTTTCAGTCTTCTCCCATTGCGCCGAGGGCTATATTTAGTCTTGCGGTGAAAGAGTGAACGCGGAGGGTCCAGTTGCATGTGGGGCTGCGTAAAGGCTCCCCTGGGGAGTTCACTTGTGCCCAAAGCCTTCCTCTGGGGGCACTTTTGGATGGGTGAATGGGTCATGTAACGCATTTTCTGGGGCCCGAGTTTTCAGTCTTCTGCCATGCTGGCTACTGTTATATTTAGGGTTGCTGTGAAAAAGCAAATACGGACGGTCCAGTTGCATGTAGGGCTGCATAAAGGCTCCCCTGGGGAGTTCACTTGTACCCAAAGCCTTCCTCTGGGGGCACTTCTGGCTGAGCGAATGGGGCTTGTAATGCGTTTTCTGGGGCCCGATTTTTCAGTCGTCTGTCATGCCGGGCAGGGTTATATTTAGGGTTGCTCGTAAACAGCGAACACGGAGGGTCCAGTTGCATGTGGGGCTGCGTAAAGGCTCCCCTGGGGAGTTCACTTGTACCCAAAGCCTTCCTCTGGGGGCACTTTTGAATGGGCGAAAGGGGCTCGGAAAGCGTTTTCTGGGGCCCGAGTTTTCAGTCGTCTCGCATGCCGGCTAGGGATATGTTTAGTGTTGCTCGAAAAGAGCGAACCTGGAGGGTCCAGTTGCATGTGGGGCTGCATAAAGGCTCCCCTGGGGAGTTCACTTGTACCCAAAGCCTTCCTTTGGCGGCACTTCTGGAAGGGTGAATTGGGCTTGAAATGCTTTTTCTGTGGCTAGGGTTTTCAGTCTTCTCCCATGCTGGCTAGTGATATATTTAGGTTTGCTCGGAAACATCGAACCCGGAGGGTCCAGTTGCATGTGGGGCTGCATAAAGGCTCCCCTGGGGAGTTCACTTGTACCCAAAGCCTTCCTCTGGGGGCACTTTTGAATGAGCGAAAGGGGCTCGGAAAGCATTTTCGGGGGCCCGAATTTTCAGTCATCTCCCATGCCGGCTAGGGCTATGTTTAGTGTTGCTCGGAAAGAGCGAACCCGGAGGGTCCAGTTGCATGTGGGGCTGCATAAAGGCTCCCCTGGGGAGTTCACTTGTTCCCAAAGCCTTCCTTTGGGGGCACTTTTGGATGGTCCAAGGGGAATCGCAATGCGTTTTCTGAGGCCCGCTTTTTCAGTCTTCTCCCAATGCGCCGAGGGCTATATTTAGGCTTGCGGAGAAAGAGTGAACCCGGAGGGTTCAGTTGCATGTGGGGCTGCGTAAAGGCTCCCCTGGGGAGTTCACTTGTGCCCAAAGCCTTCCTCTGGGGGCACTTCTGGATGGGCGAATGGGGCTTGTAACGCGTTATCTGGGGCCCGCTTTTTCAGTCGTCTGCCATGCCGGCCACGGTTATATTTAGGGTTGCTGTGAAAAAGCGAATACGGAGGGTCCAGTTGCATGTGGGGCTTCGTGTAGGCTACCCTGGGGAGTTCACTTGTACCCAAAGCCTTCCTCTGGGGGCACTTTTGAATGGGCGAAAGGGGCTTGTAACGCGTTTTCTGGGGCCCGCTTTTTCAGTCGTCTGCCATGTGGGCCAGGGTTATATTTAGTATTGCTGTGAAAGAGCGAATACGGAGGGTAAAGTTGCATGTGTGGCTGCGTAAAGGCTCCCCTGGGGAGTTCAGTTGTACCCAAAGCCTTCCTGTGGGGGCACTTTTGTTTGGGCGAAAGGGGCTCGGAAAGCGTTTTCTGGGGCCCGAGTTTTCAGTCGTCTCCCATGCCGGCTAGGGATATGTTTAGTGTTGCTCGAAAAGAGCGAACCTGGAGGGTGCAGTTGCATGTGGGGCTGCATAAAGGCTCCCCTGGGGAGTTCAGTTGTACCCAAAGCCTTCCTTTGGGGGCACTTCTGGATGGGGAAAGGGTTTTTATGGCGTTTTCTTTGGCCCGATTTTTCAGTCATCTCCGATGCCGGCTAGGGATTTATTTAGGCTTGCTGTGAAAGAACAAAAAAGGAGGGTCCCGTTGCATGTGGGGCTGCATAAAGGCTCCCCTGGGGAGTTCACTTGTACCCAAAGCCTTCCTCTGGGGGCACTTTTGGATGGTCCAAGGGGAATCGTTATGAGTTTTCTGAGGCCCACTTTTTCATTCTTCTCCCATTGCGCCGAGGGCTATATTTAGGCTTGCGTTAAAAGAGTGACCCCGGAGGGTCCAGTTGCATGTGGGGCTGCGTAAAGGCTCCCCTGGGGAGTTCACTTGTACCCAAAGCCTTCCTTTGGGAGCACTTTTGGATGGGTTAATGAGGCTTGAAACACATTTTCTGTGGCCCAAGTTTTAAGTCTTCTGCCATGCTGGTTAGTGTTATATTTGGGTTGCTCAGAAACAGCAAACCCGGAGGGTCCAGTTGCATGTGTTGCTGCCTAAAGGCTCTACTGGGGATTTCAGTTGTACCCAAAGCCTTCCTTTGGGGTAACTTTTGGATGGTCCAAGGGGAATCGCAATGCGTTTTCTGAGACCCGCTTTTTCAGACTTCTCCCATTGGGCCGAGGGATATATTTAGGCTTGCGGTGAAAGAGTGAACGCGGAGGGTCCAGTTGCATGTGGGGCTGCATAAAGGCTCCCCTGGGGAGTTCACTTGTACCCAAAGCCTTCCTCTGGGGGCACTTCTGGAATGGTGAATGGGGCTTGAAACACTTTTTCTGTGGCCCGAGTTTTCAGTCTTCTGCCATGCTGGCTACGGTTATATTAAGGTTTACTTGGAAACAGCGAACACGGAGCGTCCAGTTGCATGTGGGGCTGCGTAAAGGCTCCCCTGGGGAGTTCACTTGTACCCAAAGCCTTCCTCTGGGGGCACTTTTGAATGGGCGAAAGGGGCTCGGAAAGCGTTTTCTGGGGCCCGAGTTTTCAGTCGTCTCCCATGCCGGCTAGGGATATGTTTAGTGTTGCTCGAAAAGAGCGAACCTGGAGGGTCCAGTTGCATGTGGGGCTGCATAAAGGCTCCCCTGGGGAGTTCACTTGTACCCAAAGCCTTCCTTTGGGGGCACTTTTGGATGGTCCAAGGGGAATCGCAATGCGTTTTCTGAGGCCCGCTTTTTCAGTCTTCTCCCATTGAGCCGAGGGCTATATTTAGGCTTGCGGAGAAAGAGTGAACCCGGAGGTTTCAGTTGCATGTGGGGCTGCATAAAGGCTCCCCTGGGGAGTTCACTTGTGCCCAAAGCCTTCCTCTGGGGGCACTTTTGGATGGGTGAATGGGGCATGTAACGCTTTTTCTGTGGCTAGAGTTTTCAGTCTTCTGCCATGCTGGCTAGGGTTATATTTAGGGTTGCTTGTAAACAGCGAACACGAAGGGTCCAGTTGCATGTAGGGCTGCATAAAGGCTCCCCTGGGGAGATCAGTTGTACCAAGAGCCTTCCTTTGGGGGCACTATTGGATGGTCTAAGGGGAATCGCAATGAGTTTTCTGAGGCCCGCTTTTTCAGTCTTCTCCCATTGCGCCGAGGGCTATATTTAGTCTCGCGGTGAAAGAGTGAACGCGGAGGGTCCAGTTGCATGTGGGGCTGCATAAAGGCTCCCCTGGGGAGTTCACTTGTACCCAAAGCCTTCCTCTGGGGGCACTTTTGAATGAGCGAAAGGGGCTCGGAAAGCGTTTTCTGGGGCCCGAGTTTTCAGTCATCTCCCATGCCGGCTAGGGCTATGTATAGTGTTGCTCGGAAAGAGCGAACCCGGAGGGTCCAGTTGCATGTGGGGCTGCATAAAGGCTCCCCTGGGGAGTTCACTTGTACCCAAAGCCTTCCTTTGGGGGCACTTTTGGATGGTCCAAGGGGAATCGCAATGCGTTTTCTGAGGCCCGCTTTTTCAGTCTTCTTCCAATGCGCCGAGGGCTATATTTAGGCTTGCGGAGAAAGAGTGAACCCGGAGGGTTCAGTTGCATGTGGGTCTGCATAAAGGCTCCCCTGGGGAGTTCACTTGTGCCCAAAGCCTTCCTCTAGGGGCACTTTAGGATGGGTGAATGGGGCATGTAACGCATTTTCTGGGGCCTGAGTTTTCAGTCTTCTGCCATGCCGGCTAGGGTTATATTTAGGGTTGCTGTGAAAAAGCAAATACGGAGGGTCCAGTTGCATGTGGGGCTGCATAAAGGCTCCCCTGGGGAGTTCACTTGTACTCAAAGCCTTCCTCTGGGGGCACTTTTGAATGGGCGAAAGGGGCTCGGAAAGCGTTTTCTGAGGCCTGCTTTTTCAGTCTTCTCCCATTGCGCCGAGGGCTATATTTAGTGTTGCTGTGAAAGAGCGAATACGGAGGGTCCAGTTGCATGTAGGGCTGCGTAAAGGCTCCCCTGGGGAGTTCAGATGTACCCAAAGCCTTCCTCTGGGGGCACTTTTGTATGGGCGAAAGGAGCTCAGAATGCATTTTCTGGGGCCCGAGTTTTCATTCGTCTCCCATGCCAGCTAGGGCTATGTTTAGTGTTGCTCGGAAAGAGCGAACCCGGATGGTCCAGTTGCATGTGGGGCTGCATAAAGGCTCCCCTGGGGAGTTCAGTTGTACCCAAAGCCTTCCTTTGTGGGCACTTTTGGATGGGCGAATGGGGCTTGAAACGCTTTTTCTGTAGCCTGAGTTTTCAGTCTTCTGCCATGCTGGCTAGGGTTATATTTAGGGTTGCTTGTAAACAGCGAACACGGAGGGTCCATTTGCATGTGGGGCTGCATAAAGGCTCCCCTGGGGAGTTCACTTGTACCCAAAGCCTTCCTCTGGGGGCACTTTTGGATGGGCGAAAGGGGCTCGGAATGGATTTTCTGGGGCCCGAGTTTTCAGTCTTCTCCCATTGTGCTGAGGGGTATACTTAGACTTGCTGTGAAAGATTGAACCCGGAGGGTCCAGTTGCATGTGGGGCTGCATAAAGGCTCCCCTGGGGTGTTCAGATGTACCCAAAGCCTTCCTTTGGGTGCACTTTTGGATTTTCCAAGGGGAATTGCAATGCGTTTTCTGAGGCCCGCTTTTTCAGTCTCCTCCCATTGCGCCGAGTGCTATATTTAGGCTTGCGGTTAAAGAGTGAAGCCGGAGGGTCCAGTTGCATGTGGGGCTGCATAAAGGCTCCCCTGGGGAGTTCAGTTGTACCCAAAGCCTTCCTCTGGGGGCATATCTCGATGGGCGAATGGGGCTTGTAACGCGTTTTCCTGGGCAAGATTCTTCACTCGTCTGCCAAGCGGGCCATTGTTATATTTAGGGTTGCTGTGAAAGAGCAAACCCGGAGGGTCCATTTGCATGTGGGGCTGCATAAAGGCTCCCCTGGGGAGTTCACTTGTACCCAAAGCCTTCCTCTGGGGGCACTTTTGGATGGGAGAAAGGGGCTCGGAATGCGTTTTCTGAATCCCGATTTTCAGTCTTCTCCCATTGCGCCGAGGGATATATTTAGGCTTGCGGTCAAAGAGCGAATACGGAGGGTCCAGTTGCATGTGGGGCTGCGTAAAGGCTCCCCTGGGGAGTTCACTTGTACCCAAAGCCTTCCTTTGGGAGCACTTTTGGATGGGTTAATGAGGCTTGAAACACATTTTCTGTGGCCCAAGTTTTAAGTCTTCTGCCATGCTGGCTAGTGTTATATTTGGGTTGCTCGGAAACAGCAAACCCGGAGGGTCCAGTTGCATGTGTGGCTGCCTAAAGGCTCTACTGGGGATTTCAGTTGTACCCAAAGCCTTCCTTTGGGGTAACTTTTGGATGGTCCAAGGGGAATCGCAATGCGTTTTCTGAGACCCGCTTTTTCAGACTTCTCCCATTGGGCCGAGGGATATATTTAGGCTTGCGGTGAAAGAGTGAACGCGGAGGGTCCAGTTGCATGTGGGGCTGCATAAAGGCTCCCCTGGGGAGTTCAGTTGTACCCAAAGCCTTCCTCTGGGGGCACTTCTGGATGGGCAAATGGGCCTTGTAACGCGTTTTCTGGGGCCCGATTTTTCAATCGTCTGCCATGCCGGCCAGGGTTATATTTAGGGTTGCTCGTAAACAGCGAACACGGAGGGTCAAGTTGCATGTGGGGCTGCATAAAGGATCCCCGGGGGAGTTCACTTGTACCCAAAGCCTTCCTCTGGGGGCACTTTTGAATGGGCGAAAGGGGCTCTGAAAGGCTTTTCTGGGGCCCGCTTTTTCAATCGTCTCCTATGCCAGCTGGGGATATGTTTAGTGTTGCTCGGAAAGAGCGAATCCGGTGGGTCCAGTTGCATGTGGGGCTGCATAAAGGCTCCCCTGGGGAGTTCAGTTGTACCCAAAGCCTTCCTCTGGGGGAACTTCTGGATGGGCGAATGGGGCTTGGAACGCTTTTTCTGCGGCCCGAGTTTTCAGTCTTCTGCCATTCTGGCTAGTGTTATATTAAGGGTTCCTCGGAAAGAGCGAACCCTTAGGGTCCAGTTGCATGTGGGGCTGCATAAAGGCTCCCCTGGGGAATTCACTTGTATTCAAAGCCTTCCTCTGGGAGCACTTTTGGATATGCGAAAGGGGCTTGTAACGCGTTTTCTTGGGTAAAAGTTTCACGGCAACGCTGCTACGCATGCAGCTCGTGGCCGGACTACTGTGTCGTGGGATCTTCTTTCCCGATTCGCCCAAGACAGAACCCGGAACCCAGTGCGGCTAGCACACACGTCGCCCAGGACCGGAGCCCAGGGTCCACATCCGGACGCCTGCCGCTCTGGACTGTCTGAATCTCCGGTCCCCGGCACTGCGTAACTCCGAGCCGCTGAACGACAGCCTCCACTTCTCGACACGGCTGGCAGCCACAGCGCTTGTGGCCGGACAACCGTGTCTTGCGATCACTTTCGTCGAGCCGCCCGAAATGGGACCCGGACCCCGGCGCGGCGCGCAAACACGACACCCAGGATGGAGCCTAGGGGCTCGGGAAGCCGGACCCACGCTGCCCGTGGAGGGACACTCGTGTCCTGCGATCGAAAGAGCAGAGCCGACCGAGGTCCCACCCGGACCCCAGTGCGGCTAGCACACACGTCGCCCAGGATAGGAGCGTGGCTGTTCGGGACGGACGGCTGCCGCTCCGGACAGGACAGAACCACATGTCCCCGCGACTGCCAGCTCACGAGCCAGCGGAGGACAGCCACACTCTTCGCGGAAAGTCTGGCTCCCATGCCGCTCGTGGCCGGACAACCGTGTCATGGGATCGTTGTCCCCTTTCCGCCCGAAACGGGATCCTTACCCTTGCGCGGCTAGCATACACATCTCCCAGGACCGGAGTCTTGGCGTTCGGGAAGGACGGCGGCCGCTCCGGGACGGACAGTTGCCGAGCGAACGGAACACAGCCTCCTACTTCGCGGCAAGGCTGAAACCCACACCGCTTGTGGCCGGTCACCCGTGTCTTGCGATCACTTTCGTCGAGCCGCCCAAGGCGGGACCCGGACCCCGGCGCGGCTAGCACACACGTCGCGCAGGACCGGAGCCTAGGGGCTCGGGAAGCCGGACCCACGCAGCCCGTAGAGGGACACTCGTGTCCTGTATCAAAATAGCGGAGCCGACCGAGGTCAAACCCGGACCCCAGTGCGGCTAGCACACACGTCGCCCAGGATAGGAGCGTGGCTGTTCGGGAAGGACGGCCGCCGCTCCGGACAGCACAGAAGCTTTCGTCTCGTCGACAACCAGCCCCCTAGCCCGAAGATGACAGCCTCCTGTTTCACGACACGGCTGCTACGCATGTAGCTCGTGGCCGGACCACTGTGTCGTGGGATCTCCTTCCCCGAGCCGCCCAAGACAGAAGCCGGACCCCCGTGCAGCTAGCACACACGTCGCCCAGGACCGGAGCCCAGGGTCCACATCCGGAAGCCTGCCGCTCTGGACTGTCAGAATCCCCGGTCCCCGGCACTGCGTAACTCCGAGCCGCTGAACGACAGCCTCCACTTCTCGACACGGCTGGCAGCCACAGCGCTTGTGGCCGGACAACCGTGTCTTGCGATCACTTTCGTCGAGCCGCCCGAAATGGGACCCGGACCCCGGCGCGGCGCGCAAACACGACACCCAGGATGGAGCCTAGGGGCTCGGGAAGCCGGACCCACGCTGCCCGTGGAGGGACACTCGTGTCCTGCGATCAAAATAGCGGAGCCGACCGAGGTCCCACCCGGACCCCAGTGCGGCTAGCACACACGTCGCCCAGGATAGGAGCGTGGCTGTTCGGGACGGACGGCTGCCGCTCCGGACAGGACAGAACCACATGTCCCCGCGACTGCCAGCTCACGAGCCAGCGGAGGACAGCCACACGCTTCGCGGCAAGTCTGGCTCCCATGCCGCTCGTGGCCGGACAACCGTGTCATGGGATCGTTGTCCCCTTTCCGCCCGAAACGGGATCCTTACCCTTGCGCGGCTAGCATACACATCTCCCAGGACCGGAGTCTTGGCGTTCGGGAAGGACGGCGGCCGCTCCGGGACGGACAGTTGCCGAGCGAACGGAACACAGCCTCCTGCTTCGCGGCAAGGCTGCAACCCACACCGCTTGTGGCCGGTCACCCGTGTCTTGCGATCACTTTCGTCGAGCCGCCCAAGGCGGGACCCGGACCCCGGCGCGGCTAGCACACACGTCGCGCAGGACCGGAGCCCAGGGACCACATCCGGACGACTGCCGCTCTGGACTGTCTGAATCCCCGGTCCCCGGGACGGCGTAACTCCGAGCCGGTGAACGACAGCCTGACGCTTCGCGGCAAGTCTGGCTTTCATGCCGCTCGTGGCCGGACAACCGTGTCTTGGGATCGTTGTCCCCAGTCCGCCCGAGACGGGACCCGGACCCCGTGCGGCTAGCACACACGTCGCGCAGGACCGGAGCCTAGGGGCTCGGGAAGCCGGACCCACGCAGCCCGTAGAGGGACACACGTTTCCTGCGATCGAAATAGCGGAGCCGACAGAGGTCCGACCGGGTCCTAGTGCGGCTAGCACACACATCGCCCAGGACCGGAGCGTGGCTGTTCGGGAAGGACGGCCGCCGCTCCGGACAGCACAGAAGCTTTCGTCTCGGCGACAACCAGCCCCCGAGCCAGAAGATGACAGCCTCCTGTTTCACGACACGGCTGCTACGCATGTAGCTCGTGGCCGGACCACTGTGTCGTGGGATCTCCTTCCCCGAGCCGCCCAAGACAGAAGCCGGACCCCCGTGCAGCTAGCACACACGTCGCCCAGGACCGGAGCCCAGGGTCCACATCCGGACGCCTGCCGCTCTGGACTGTCAGAATCCCCGGTCCCCGGCACTGCGTAACTTCGAGACGCTGAACGACAGCCTCCACTTCTCGACACGAGTGGCAGCCACAGCGCTTGTGGCCGGACAACCGTGTCTTGCGATCACTTTCGTCGAGCCGCCCGAAATGGGACCCGGACCCCGGCGCGGCGCGCAAACACGACACCCAGGATGGAGCCTAGGGGCTCGGGAAGCCGGACCCACGCTGCCCGTGGAGGGACACTCGTGTCCTGCGATCAAAATAGCGGAGCCGACCGAGGTCCCACCCGGACCCCAGTGCGGCTAGCACACACGTCGCCCAGGATAGGAGCGTGGCTGTTCGGGACGGACGGCTGCCGCTCCGGACAGGACAGAACCACATGTCCCCGCGACTGCCAGCTCACGAGCCAGCGGAGGACAGCCACACGCTTCGCGGCAAGTCTGGCTCCCATGCCGCTCGTGGCCGGACAACCGTGTCATGGGATCGTTGTCCCCTTTCCGCCCGAAACGGGATCCTTACCCTTGCGCGGCTAGCATACACATCTCCCAGGACCGGAGTCTTGGCGTTCGGGAAGGACGGCGGCCGCTCCGGGACGGACAGTTGCCGAGCGAACGGAACACAGCCTCCTGCTTCGCGGCAAGGCTGCAACCCACACCGCTTGTGGCCGGTCACCCGTGTCTTGCGATCACTTTCGTCGAGCCGCCCAAGGCGGGACCCGGACCCCGGCGCGGCTAGCACACACGTCGCGCAGGACCGGAGCCCAGGGACCACATCCGGACGACTGCCGCTCTGGACTGTCTGAATCCCCGGTCCCCGGGACGGCGTAACTCCGAGCCGGTGAACGACAGCCTGACGCTTCGCGGCAAGTCTGGCTTTCATGCCGCTCGTGGCCGGACAACCGTGTCTTGGGATCGTTGTCCCCAGTCCGCCCGAGACGGGACCCGGACCCCGTGCGGCTAGCACACACGTCGCGCAGGACCGGAGCCTAGGGGCTCGGGAAGCCGGACCCACGCAGCCCGTAGAGGGACACACGTTTCCTGCGATCGAAATAGCGGAGCCGACAGAGGTCCGACCGGGTCCTAGTGCGGCTAGCACACACATCGCCCAGGATAGGAGCGTGGCTGTTCAGGAAGGACGGCCGCCGCTCCGGACAGCACAGAAGCTTTCGTCTCGGCGACAACCAGCCCCCGAGCCAGAGGATGACAGCCTCCTGTTTCACGACACGGCTGCTACGCATGTAGCTCGTGGCCGGACCACTGTGTCGTGGGATCTCCTTCCCCGAGCCGCCCAAGACAGAAGCCGGACCCCCGTGCAGCTAGCACACACGTCGCCCAGGACCGGAGCCCAGGGTCCACATCCGGAAGCCTGCCGCTCTGGACTGTCAGAATCCCCGGTCCCCGGCACTGCGTAACTCCGAGCCGCTGAACGACAGCCTCCACTTCTCGACACGAGTGGCAGCCACAGCGCTTGTGGCCGGACAACCGTGTCTTGCGATCACTTTCGTCGAGCCGCCCGAAATGGGACCCGGACCCCGGCGCGGCGCGCAAACACGACACCCAGGATGGAGCCTAGGGGCTCGGGAAGCCGGACCCACGCTGCCCGTGGAGGGACACTCGTGTCCTGCGATCAAAATAGCGGAGCCGACCGAGGTCCCACCCGGACCCCAGTGCGGCTAGCACACACGTCGCCCAGGATAGGAGCGTGGCTGTTCGGGACGGACGGCTGCCGCTCCGGACAGGACAGAACCACATGTCCCCGCGACTGCCAGCTCACGAGCCAGCGGAGGACAGCCACACGCTTCGCGGCAAGTCTGGCTCCCATGCCGCTCGTGGCCGGACAACCGTGTCATGGGATCGTTGTCCCCTTTCCGCCCGAAACGGGATCCTTACCCTTGCGCGTCTAGCATACACATCTCCCAGGACCGGAGTCTTGGCGTTCGGGAAGGACGGCGGCCGCTCCGGGACGGACAGTTGCCGAGCGAACGGAACACAGCCTCCTGCTTCGCGGCAAGGCTGCAACCCACACCGCTTGTGGCCGGTCACCCGTGTCTTGCGATCACTTTCGTCGAGCCGCCCAAGGCGGGACCCGGACCCCGGCGCGGCTAGCACACACGTCGCGCAGGACCGGAGCCCAGGGACCACATCCGGACGACTGCCGCTCTGGACTGTCTGAATCCCCGGTCCCCGGGACGGCGTAACTCCGAGCCGGTGAACGACAGCCTGACGCTTCTCGGCAAGTCTGGCTCCCATGCCTCTCGTGGCCGGACAACCGTGTCTTGGGATCGTTGTCCCCAGTCCGCCCGAGACGGGACCCGGACCCCGTGCGGCTAGCACACACGTCGCGCAGGACCGGAGCCTAGGGGCTCGGGAAGAAGCGAAGGGGCTCGAGAAGATGCGATCAAAATAGCGGAGCCGACCGAGGTCCCACCCGGACCCCAGTGCGGCTAGCACACACGTCGCCCAGGATAGGAGCGTGGCTGTTCGGGAAGGACGGCCGCCACTCCGGACAGCACAGAAGCTTTCGTCTCGGCGACAACCAGCCCCCGAGCTGAAAATGACAGCCTCCTGTTTCACGACACGGCTGCTACGCATGTAGATCGTGGCCGGACACCCGTATCTTGCGATCACTTTGGTCGAGCCGCCCGAAATGGGACCCGGACTCCGGCGCGGCTAGCACACACGTCGCGCAGGATGGAGCCTAGGGGCTCGGGAAGCCGGACCCACGCTGCCCGTGGAGGGACACTCGTGTCCTGCGATCAAAATAGCGGAGCCGACCGAGGTCCCACCCGGACCCCAGTGCGGCTAGCACACACGTCGCCCAGGATAGGAGCGTGGCTGTTCGGGACGGACGGCTGCCGCTCCGGACAGGACAGAACCACATGTCCCCGCGACTGCCAGCTCACGAGCCAGCGGAGGACAGCCACACGCTTCGCGGAAAGTCTGGCTCCCATGCCGCTCGTGGCCGGACAACCGTGTCATGGGATCGTTGTCCCCTTTCCGCCCGAAACGGGATCCTTACCCTTGCGCGGCTAGCATACACATCTCCCAGGACCGGAGTCTTGGCGTTCGGGAAGGACGGCGGCCGCTCCGGGACGGACAGTTGCCGAGCGAACGGAACACAGCCTCCTGCTTCGCGGCAAGGCTGCAAACCACACCGCTTGTGGCCGGTCACCCGTGTCTTGCGATCACTTTCGTCGAGCCGCCCAAGGCGGGACCCGGACACCGGCGCGGCTAGCACACACGTCGCGCAGGACCGGAGCCTAGGGGCTCGGGAAGCCGGACCCACGCAGCCCGTAGAGGGACACACGTTTCCTGCGATCGAAATAGCGGAGCCGACAGAGGTACGACCGGGTCCTAGTGCGGCTAGCACACACGTCGCCCAGGATAGGAGCGTGGCTGTTCGGGAAGGACGGCCGCCGCTCCGGACAGCACAGAAGCTTTCGTCTCTGCGACAACCAGCCCCCGAGCCAGAAGATGACAGCCTCCTGTTTCACGACACGGCTGCTACGCATGCAGCTCGTGGCCGGACCACTGTGTCGTGGGATCTCCTTCCCCGAGCCGCCCAAGACAGAACCCGGACCCCCGTGCAGCGAGCACACACGTCGCCCAGGACCGGAGCCCAGGGACCACATCCGGACGCCTGCCGCTCTGGACTGTCTGAATCCCCGGTCCCCGGCACTGCGTAACTCCGAGCCGGTGAACGACAGCCTGACGCTTCGCGGCAAGTCTGGCTTTCATGCCGCTCGAGGCCGGACAACCGTGTGTTTGGATCGTTGTCCCCAGTCCGCCCGAGACGGGACCCGGACACCGGTGCGGCTAGCACACACGTCGCGCAGGACCGGAGCCCAGGGACCACATCCGGACGACTGCCGCTCTGGACTGTCTGAATCCCCGGTCCCCGGGACGGCGTAACTCCGAGCCGGTGAACGACAGCCTGACGCTTCTCGGCAAGTCTGGCTCCCATGCCTCTCGTGGCCGGACAACCGTGTCTTGGGATCGTTGTCCCCAGTCCGCCCGAGACGGGACCCGGACCCCGTGCGGCTAGCACACACGTCGCGCAGGACCGGAGCCTAGGGGCTCGGGAAGAAGCGAAGGGGCTCGAGAAGATGCGATCAAAATAGCGGAGCCGACCGAGGTCCCACCCGGACCCCAGTGCGGCTAGCACACACGTCGCCCAGGATAGGAGCGTGGCTGTTCGGGACGGACGGCTGCCGCTCCGGACAGGACAGAACCACATGTCCCCGCGACTGCCAGCTCACGAGCCAGCGGAGGACAGCCACACGCTTCGCGGAAAGTCTGGCTCCCATGCCGCTCGTGGCCGGACAACCGTGTCATGGGATCGTTGTCCCCTTTCCGCCCGAAACGGGATCCTTACCCTTGCGCGGCTAGCATACACATCTCCCAGGACCGGAGTCTTGGCGTTCGGGAAGGACGGCGGCCGCTCCGGGACGGACAGTTGCCGAGCGAACGGAACACAGCCTCCTGCTTCGCGGCAAGGCTGCAACCCACACCGCTTGTGGCCGGTCACCCGTGTCTTGCGATCACTTTCGTCGAGCCGCCCAAGGCGGGACCCGGACCCCGGCGCGGCTAGCACACACGTCGCGCAGGACCGGAGCCCAGGGACCACATCCGGACGACTGCCGCTCTGGACTGTCTGAATCCCCGGTCCCCGGGACGGCGTAACTCCGAGCCGGTGAACGACAGCCTGACGCTTCTCGGCAAGTCTGGCTCCCATGCCTCTCGTGGCCGGACAACCGTGTCTTGGGATCGTTGTCCCCAGTCCGCCCGAGACGGGACCCGGACCCCGTGCGGCTAGCACACACGTCGCGCAGGACCGGAGCCTAGGGGCTCGGGAAGAAGCGAAGGGGCTCGAGAAGATGCGATCAAAATAGCGGAGCCGACCGAGGTCCCACCCGGACCCCAGTGCGGCTAGCACACACGTCGCCCAGGATAGGAGCGTGGCTGTTCGGGAAGGACGGCCGCCACTCCGGACAGCACAGAAGCTTTCGTCTCGGCGACAACCAGCCCCCGAGCTGAAAATGACAGCCTCCTGTTTCACGACACGGCTGCTACGCATGTAGATCGTGGCCGGACACCCGTATCTTGCGATCACTTTGGTCGAGCCGCCCGAAATGGGACCCGGACTCCGGCGCGGCTAGCACACACGTCGCGCAGGATGGAGCCTAGGGGCTCGGGAAGCCGGACCCACGCTGCCCGTGGAGGGACACTCGTGTCCTGCGATCAAAATAGCGGAGCCGACCGAGGTCCCACCCGGACCCCAGTGCGGCTAGCACACACGTCGCCCAGGATAGGAGCGTGGCTGTTCGGGACGGACGGCTGCCGCTCCGGACAGGACAGAACCACATGTCCCCGCGACTGCCAGCTCACGAGCCAGCGGAGGACAGCCACACGCTTCGCGGAAAGTCTGGCTCCCATGCCGCTCGTGGCCGGACAACCGTGTCATGGGATCGTTGTCCCCTTTCCGCCCGAAACGGGATCCTTACCCTTGCGCGGCTAGCATACACATCTCCCAGGACCGGAGTCTTGGCGTTCGGGAAGGACGGCGGCCGCTCCGGGACGGACAGTTGCCGAGCGAACGGAACACAGCCTCCTGCTTCGCGGCAAGGCTGCAAACCACACCGCTTGTGGCCGGTCACCCGTGTCTTGCGATCACTTTCGTCGAGCCGCCCAAGGCGGGACCCGGACCCCGGCGCGGCTAGCACACACGTCGCGCAGGACCGGAGCCTAGGGGCTCGGGAAGCCGGACCCACGCAGCCCGTAGAGGGACACACGTTTCCTGCGATCGAAATAGCGGAGCCGACAGAGGTACGACCGGGTCCTAGTGCGGCTAGCACACACGTCGCCCAGGATAGGAGCGTGGCTGTTCGGGAAGGACGGCCGCCGCTCCGGACAGCACAGAAGCTTTCGTCTCTGCGACAACCAGCCCCCGAGCCAGAAGATGACAGCCTCCTGTTTCACGACACGGCTGCTACGCATGCAGCTCGTGGCCGGACCACTGTGTCGTGGGATCTCCTTCCCCGAGCCGCCCAAGACAGAAGCCGGACCCCCGTGCAGCGAGCACACACGTCGCCCAGGACCGGAGCCCAGGGACCACATCCGGACGCCTGCCGCTCTGGACTGTCTGAATCCCCGGTCCCCGGCACTGCGTAACTCCGAGCCGGTGAACGACAGCCTGACGCTTCGCGGCAAGTCTGGCTTTCATGCCGCTCGAGGCCGGACAACCGTGTGTTTGGATCGTTGTCCCCAGTCCGCCCGAGACGGGACCCGGACACCGGTGCGGCTAGCACACACGTCGCGCAGGACCGGAGCCCAGGGACCACATCCGGACGACTGCCGCTCTGGACTGTCTGAATCCCCGGTCCCCGGGACGGCGTAACTCCGAGCCGGTGAACGACAGCCTGACGCTTCTCGGCAAGTCTGGCTCCCATGCCTCTCGTGGCCGGACAACCGTGTCTTGGGATCGTTGTCCCCAGTCCGCCCGAGACGGGACCCGGACCCCGTGCGGCTAGCACACACGTCGCGCAGGACCGGAGCCTAGGGGCTCGGGAAGAAGCGAAGGGGCTCGAGAAGATGCGATCAAAATAGCGGAGCCGACCGAGGTCCCACCCGGACCCCAGTGCGGCTAGCACACACATCGCCCAGGATAGGAGCGTGGCTGTTCGGGACGGACGGCTGCCGCTCCGGACAGGACAGAACCACATGTCCCCGCGACTGCCAGCTCACGAGCCAGCGGAGGACAGCCACACGCTTCGCGGCAAGTCTGGCTCCCATGCCGCTCGTGGCCGGACAACCGTGTCATGGGATCGTTGTCCCCTTTCCGCCCGAAACGGGATCCTTACCCTTGCGCGGCTAGCATACACATCTCCCAGGACCGGAGTCTTGGCGTTCGGGAAGGACGGCGGCCGCTCCGGGACGGACAGTTGCCGAGCGAACGGAACACAGCCTCCTGCTTCGCGGCAAGGCTGCAACCCACACCGCTTGTGGCCGGTCACCCGTGTCTTGCGATCACTTTCGTCGAGCCGCCCAAGGCGGGACCCGGACCCCGGCGCGGCTAGCACACACGTCGCGCAGGACCGGAGCCCAGGGACCACATCCGGACGACTGCCGCTCTGGACTGTCTGAATCCCCGGTCCCCGGGACGGCGTAACTCCGAGCCGGTGAACGACAGCCTGACGCTTCTCGGCAAGTCTGGCTCCCATGCCTCTCGTGGCCGGACAACCGTGTCTTGGGATCGTTGTCCCCAGTCCGCCCGAGACGGGACCCGGACCCCGTGCGGCTAGCACACACGTCGCGCAGGACCGGAGCCTAGGGGCTCGGGAAGAAGCGAAGGGGCTCGAGAAGATGCGATCAAAATAGCGGAGCCGACCGAGGTCCCACCCGGACCCCAGTGCGGCTAGCACACACGTCGCCCAGGATAGGAGCGTGGCTGTTCGGGAAGGACGGCCGCCACTCCGGACAGCACAGAAGCTTTCGTCTCGGCGACAACCAGCCCCCGAGCTGAAAATGACAGCCTCCTGTTTCACGACACGGCTGCTACGCATGTAGATCGTGGCCGGACACCCGTATCTTGCGATCACTTTTGTCGAGCCGCCCGAAATGGGACCCGGACTCCGGCGCGGCTAGCACACACGTCGCGCAGGATGGAGCCTAGGGGCTCGGGAAGCCGGACCCACGCTGCCCGTGGAGGGACACTCGTGTCCTGCGATCAAAATAGCGGAGCCGACCGAGGTCCCACCCGGACCCCAGTGCGGCTAGCACACACGTCGCCCAGGATAGGAGCGTGGCTGTTCGGGACGGACGGCTGCCGCTCCGGACAGGACAGAACCACATGTCCCCGCGAGTGCCAGCTCACGAGCCAGCGGAGGACAGCCACACGCTTCGCGGAAAGTCTGGCTCCCATGCCGCTCGTGGCCGGACAACCGTGTCATGGGATCGTTGTCCCCTTTCCGCCCGAAACGGGATCCTTACCCTTGCGCGGCTAGCATACACATCTCCCAGGACCGGAGTCTTGGCGTTCGGGAAGGACGGCGGCCGCTCCGGGACGGACAGTTGCCGAGCGAACGGAACACAGCCTCCTGCTTCGCGGCAAGGCTGCAACCCACACCGCTTGTGGCCGGTCACCCGTGTCTTGCGATCACTTTCGTCGAGCCGCCCAAGGCGGGACCCGGACCCCGGCGCGGCTAGCACACACGTCGCGCAGGACCGGAGCCTAGGGGCTCGGGAAGCCGGACCCACGCAGCCCGTAGAGGGACACACGTTTCCTGCGATCGAAATAGCGGAGCCGACAGAGGTCCGACCGGGTCCTAGTGCGGCTAGCACACACATCGCCCAGGACCGGAGCCCAGGGACCACATCCGGACGCCTGCCGCTCTGGACTGTCTGAATCCCCGGTCCCCGGCACTGCGTAACTCCGAGCCGGTGAACGACAGCCTGACGCTTCGCGGCAAGTCTGGCTTTCATGCCGCTCGAGGCCGGACAACCGTGTGTTTGGATCGTTGTCCCCAGTCCGCCCGAGACGGGACCCGGACCCCGGTGCGGCTAGAACACACGTCGCGCAGGACCGGAGCCTAGGGGCTCGGGAAGCCGGACCCACGCAGCCCGTAGATGGACACACGTTTCCTGCGATCGAAATAGCGGAGCCGACAGAGGTCCGACCGGGTCCTAGTGTGGCTAGCACACACATCGCCCGGGACCGGAGCGTGGCTGTTCGGGAAGGACGGCCGCCGCTCCGGACAGGACAGAAGCTTTCGTCTCGGGGACAACCAGCCCCCGAGCCAGAAGATGACAGCCTCCTGTTTCACGACACGGCTGCTACGCATGCAGCTCGTAGCCGGACCACTGTGTCGTGGGATCTCCTTCCCCGAGCCGCCCAAGACAGAACCCGGAATCCAGTGCGGCTAGCACACACGTCGCCCAGGACCGGAGCCCAGGGTCCACATCCGGACGCCTGCCGCTCTGGACTGTCTGTATCCCCGGTCCCCGGCACTGCGTAACTCCGAGCCGCTGAACGACAGCCTCCACTTGTCGACACGGCTGGCAGCCACAGCGCTTGTGGCCGGACAACCGTGTCTTGCGATCACTTTCGTCGAGCCGCCCAAGGCGGGACCCGGACCCCGGCGCGGCTAGCACACACGTCGCGCAGGACCTGAGCCCAGGGACCACATCCGGACGCCTGCCGCTCTGGACTGTCTGAATCCCCGGTCCCCGGCACTGCGTAACTCCGAGCCGCTGAACGACAGCCTCCACTTCTCGACACGGCTGGCAGCCACAGCGCTTGTGGCCGGACAACCGTGTCTTGCGATCACTTTCGTCGAGCCGCCCGAAATGGGACCCGGACCCCGGCGCGGCGCGCAAACACGACACCCAGGGTGGAGCCTAGGGCTCGGGAAGCCGGACCCACGCTGCCCGTGGAGGGACACTCGTGTCCTGCGATCAAAGTAGCGGAGCCGACCGAGGTCCCACCCGGACCCCAGTGCGGCTAGCACACACGTCGCCCAGGATAGGAGCGTGGCTGTTCGGGACGGACGGCTGCCGCTCCGTAGAGGACAGAACCCCATGTCCCCGCGACTGCCAGCCCACGAGCCGGCGGAACACAGCCTCCTGCTTCGCGGCAGGGCTGGCACCCACACCGCTTGTGGCCGGTCACCCGTGTCTTGCGATCACTTTCGTCGAGCCGCCCAAGGCGGGACCCGGACCCCGGCGCGGCTAGCACACACGTCGCGCAGGACCTGAGCCCAGGGACCACATCCGGACGCCTTCCGCTCTGGACTGTCTGAATCCCCGGTCCCCGGGACGGCGTAACTCCGAGCCGGTGAACGACAGCCTGACGCTTCGCGGCAAGTCTGGCTTTCATGCCGCTCGAGGCCGGACAACCGTGTGTTTGGATCGTTGTCCCCAGTCCGCCCGAGACGGGACCCGGACCCCGGTGCGGCTAGCACACACGTCGCGCAGGACCGGAGCCTAGGGGCTCGGGAAGCCGGACCCACGCAGCCCGTAGAGGGACACACGTTTCCTGCGATCGAAATAGCAGAGCCGACAGAGGTTCGACCGGGCCCTAGTGCGGCTAGCACACACGTCGCCCAGGGCCGGAGCGTGGCTGTTCGGGAAGGACGGCCGCCGCTCCGGACAGGACAGAAGCTTTCGTCTCGGCGACAACCAGCCCCCGAGCCAGAAGATGACAGCCTCCTGTTTCACGACACGGCTGCTACGCATGTAGCTCGTGGCCGGACCACTGTGTCGTGGGATCTCCTTCCCCGAGCCGCCCAAGACAGAAGCCGGACCCCCGTGCAGCTAGCACACACGTCGCCCAGGACCGGAGCCCAGGGTCCACATCCGGACGCCTGCCGCTCTGGACTGTCTGAATCCCCGGTCCCCGGCACTGCGTAACTCCGAGCCGCTGAACGACAGCCTCCACTTCTCGACACGGCTGGCTGCCACAGCGCTTGTGGCCGGACAACCGTGTCTTGCGACCACTTTCGTCGAGCCGCCCGAAATGGGACCCGGACCCCGGCGCGGAGCGCAAACACGACACCCAGGATGGAGCCTAGGGGCTCGGGAAGCCGGACCCACGCTGCCCGTGGAGGGACACTCGTGTCCTGCGATCAAAATAGCGGAGCCGACCGAGGTCCCACCCGGACCCCAGTGCGGCTAGCACACACGTCGCCCAGGATAGGAGCGTGGCTGTTCGGGAAGGACGGCCGCCCCTCCGGACAGCACAGAAGCTTTCGTCTCGGCGACAACAGCCCCCGAGCCAGAAGATGACAGCCTCCTGTTTCACGACACGGCTGCTACGCATGTAGCTCGTGGCCGGACCACTGTGTCGTGGGATCTCCTTCCCCGAGCCGCCCAAGACAGAACCTGGACCCCCGTGCAGCTAGCACACACGTCGCCCAGGACCGGAGCCCAGGGTCCACATCCGGACGCCTGCCGCTCTGGACTGTCTGAATCTCCGGTCCCCGGCACTGCGTAACTCCGAGCCGCTGAACGACAGCCTCCACTTCTCGACACGGCTGGCAGCCACAGCGCTTGTGGCCGGACAACCGTGTCTTGCGATCACTTTCGTCGAGCCGCCCGAAATGGGACCCGGACTCCGGCGCGGCGCGCAAACACGACACGCAGGATGGAGCCTAGGGGCTCGGGAAGCCGGACCCACGCTGCTCGTGGAGGGACACACGTTTCCTGCGATCGAAATAGCGGAGCCGACAGAGGTTCGACCGGGTTCTAGTGCGGCCAGCACACACATCGCTCGGGACCGGAGCGTGGCTGTTCGGGAAGGACGGCCGCCGCTCCGGAGAGGACAGAACCACATGTCCCCGCGAGTGCCAGCTCACGAGCCAGCGGAGGACAGCCACACGCTTCGCGGCAAGTCTGGCTCCCATGCCGCTCGTGGCCGGACAACCGTGTCATGGGATCGTTGTCCCCTTTCCGCCCGAAACGGGATCCTTACCCTTGCGCGGCTAGCATACACATCTCCCAGGACCGGAGTCTTGGCGTTCGGGAAGGACGGCGGCCGCTCCGGGACGGACAGTTGCCGAGCGAACGGAACACAGCCTCCTGCTTCGCGGCAAGGCTGCAACCCACACCGCTTGTGGCCGGTCACCCGTGTCTTGCGATCACTTTCGTCGAGCCGCCCAAGGCGGGACCCGGACCCCGGCGCGGCTAGCACACACGTCGCGCAGGACCGGAGCCTAGGGGCTCGGGAAGCCGGACCGACGCAGCCCGTAGAGGGACACACGTTTCCTGCGATCGAAATAGCGGAGCCGACAGAGGTTCGACCGGGTCCTAGTGCGGCTAGCACACACATCGCCCAGGACCGGAGCGTGGCTGTTCGGGAAGGACGGCCGCCGCTCCGGACAGGACAGAAGCTTTCGTCTCGGGGACAACCAGCCCCCGAGCCAGAAGATGACAGCCTCCTGTTTCACGACACGGCTGCTACGCATGCAGCTCGTAGCCGGACCACTGTGTCGTGGGATCTCCTTCCCCGATTCGCCCAAGACAGAACCCGGAACCCAGTGCGGCTAGCACACACGTCGCCCAGGATAGGAGCGTGGTTGTTCGGGACGGACGGCTGCCGCTTCGTAGAGGACAGAACCCCATGTCCCCGCGACTGCCAGCCCACGAGCCGGCGGAACACAGCCTCCTGCTTCGCGGCAGGGCTGGCACCCACACCGCTTGTGGCCGGTCACCCGTGTCTTGCGATCACTTTCGTCGAGCCGCCCAAGGCGGGACCCGGACCCCGGCGCGGCTAGCACACACGTCACCCAGGACCGGAGCCCAGGGACCACATCCGGACGCCTGCCGCTCTGGACTGTCTGAATCCCCGGTCCCCGGCACTGCGTAACTCCGAGCCGGTGAACGACAGCCTGACGCTTCGCGGCAAGTCTGGCTTTCATGCCGCTCGTGGCCGGACAACCGTGTCTTGGGATCGTTGTCCCCAGTCCGCCCGAGACGGGACCCGGATCCCGGTGCGGCTAGCACACACGTCGCGCAGGACCGGAGCCTAGGGGCTCGGGAAGCCGGACCCACGCAGCCCGTGGAGGGACACTCGTGTCCTGCGATCGAAATAGCGGAGCCGACAGAGGTCCGACCGGGTCCTAGTGTGGCTAGCACACACATCGCCCAGGACCGGAGCGTGGCTGTTCGGGAAGGACGGCCGCCGCTCCGGACAGGACAGAAGCTTTCGTCTCGGGGACAACCAGCCCCCGAGCCAGAAGATGACAGCCTCCTGTTTCACGACACGGCTGCTACGCATGTAGCTCGTAGCCGGACCACTGTGTCGTGGGATCTCCTTCCCCGAGCCGCCCAAGACAGAACCTGGACCCCCGTGCAGCTAGCACACACGTCGCCCAGGACCGGAGCCCAGGGTCCACATCCGGACGCCTGCCGCTCTGGACTGTCAGAATCCCCGGTCCCCGGCACTGCGTAACTCCGAGCCGCTGAACGACAGCCTCCACTTCTCGACACGGCTGGCAGCCACAGCGCTTGTGGCCGGACAACCGTGTCTTGCGATCACTTTCGTCGAGCCGCCCGAAATGGGACCCGGACCCCGGCGCGGCGCGCAAACACGACACCCAGGATGGAGCCCAGGGGCTCGGGAAGCCGGACCCACGCTGCCCGTGGAGGGACACTCGTGTCCTGCGATCAAAATAGCGGAGCCGACCGAGGTCCCACCCGGACCCCAGTGCGGCTAGCACACACGTCGCCCAGGATAGGAGCGTGGCTGTTCGGGACGGACGGCCGCCGCTCCGGAGAGGACAGAACCACATGTCCCCGCGAGTGCCAGCTCACGAGCCAGCGGAGGACAGCCACACGCTTCGCGGAAAGTCTGGCTCCCATGCCGCTCGTGGCCGGACAACCGTGTCATGGGATCGTTGTCCCCTTTCCGCCCGAAACGGGATCCTTACCCTTGCGCGGCTAGCATACACATCTCCCAGGACCGGAGTCTTGGCGTTCGGGAAGGACGGCGGCCGCTCCGGGACGGACAGTTGCCGAGCGAACGGAACACAGCCTCCTGCTTCGCGGCAAGGCTGCAACCCACACCGCTTGTGGCCGGTCACCCGTGTCTTGCGATCACTTTCGTCGAGCCGCCCAAGGCGGGACCCGGACCCCGGCGCGGCTAGCACACACGTCGCGCAGGACCGGAGCCCAGGGACCACATCCGGACGACTGCCGCTCTGGACTGTCTGAATCCCCGGTCCCCGGGACGGCGTAACTCCGAGCCGGTGAACGACAGCCTGACGCTTCTCGGCAAGTCTGGCTCCCATGCCTCTCGTGGCCGGACAACCGTGTCTTGGGATCGTTGTCCCCAGTCCGCCCGAGACGGGACCCGGACCCCGTGCGGCTAGCACACACGTCGCGCAGGACCGGAGCCTAGGGGCTCGGGAAGAAGCGAAGGGGCTCGAGAAGATGCGATCAAAATAGCGGAGCCGACCGAGGTCCCACCCGGACCCCAGTGCGGCTAGCACACACGTCGCCCAGGATAGGAGCGTGGCTGTTCGGGAAGGACGGCCGCCACTCCGGACAGCACAGAAGCTTTCGTCTCGGCGACAACCAGCCCCCGAGCTGAAAATGACAGCCTCCTGTTTCACGACACGGCTGCTACGCATGTAGATCGTGGCCGGACACCCGTATCTTGCGATCACTTTGGTCGAGCCGCCCGAAATGGGACCCGGACTCCGGCGCGGCTAGCACACACGTCGCGCAGGATGGAGCCTAGGGGCTCGGGAAGCCGGACCCACGCTGCCCGTGGAGGGACACTCGTGTCCTGCGATCAAAATAGCGGAGCCGACCGAGGTCCCACCCGGACCCCAGTGCGGCTAGCACACACGTCGCCCAGGATAGGAGCGTGGCTGTTCGGGACGGACGGCTGCCGCTCCGGACAGGACAGAACCACATGTCCCCGCGAGTGCCAGCTCACGAGCCAGCGGAGGACAGCCACACGCTTCGCGGAAAGTCTGGCTCCCATGCCGCTCGTGGCCGGACAACCGTGTCATGGGATCGTTGTCCCCTTTCCGCCCGAAACGGGATCCTTACCCTTGCGCGGCTAGCATACACATCTCCCAGGACCGGAGTCTTGGCGTTCGGGAAGGACGGCGGCCGCTCCGGGACGGACAGTTGCCGAGCGAACGGAACACAGCCTCCTGCTTCGCGGCAAGGCTGCAAACCACACCGCTTGTGGCCGGTCACCCGTGTCTTGCGATCACTTTCGTCGAGCCGCCCAAGGCGGGACCCGGACCCCGGCGCGGCTAGCACACACGTCGCGCAGGACCGGAGCCTAGGGGCTCGGGAAGCCGGACCCACGCAGCCCGTAGAGGGACACACGTTTCCTGCGATCGAAATAGCGGAGCCGACAGAGGTCCGACCGGGTCCTAGTGCGGCTAGCACACACATCGCCCAGGACCGGAGCCCAGGGACCACATCCGGACGCCTGCCGCTCTGGACTGTCTGAATCCCCGGTCCCCGGCACTGCGTAACTCCGAGCCGGTGAACGACAGCCTGACGCTTCGCGGCAAGTCTGGCTTTCATGCCGCTCGAGGCCGGACAACCGTGTGTTTGGATCGTTGTCCCCAGTCCGCCCGAGACGGGACCCGGACCCCGGTGCGGCTAGAACACACGTCGCGCAGGACCGGAGCCTAGGGGCTCGGGAAGCCGGACCCACGCAGCCCGTAGATGGACACACGTTTCCTGCGATCGAAATAGCGGAGCCGACAGAGGTCCGACCGGGTCCTAGTGTGGCTAGCACACACATCGCCCGGGACCGGAGCGTGGCTGTTCGGGAAGGACGGCCGCCGCTCCGGACAGGACAGAAGCTTTCGTCTCGGGGACAACCAGCCCCCGAGCCAGAAGATGACAGCCTCCTGTTTCACGACACGGCTGCTACGCATGCAGCTCGTAGCCGGACCACTGTGTCGTGGGATCTCCTTCCCCGAGCCGCCCAAGACAGAACCCGGAATCCAGTGCGGCTAGCACACACGTCGCCCAGGACCGGAGCCCAGGGTCCACATCCGGACGCCTGCCGCTCTGGACTGTCTGTATCCCCGGTCCCCGGCACTGCGTAACTCCGAGCCGCTGAACGACAGCCTCCACTTGTCGACACGGCTGGCAGCCACAGCGCTTGTGGCCGGACAACCGTGTCTTGCGATCACTTTCGTCGAGCCGCCCAAGGCGGGACCCGGACCCCGGCGCGGCTAGCACACACGTCGCGCAGGACCTGAGCCCAGGGACCACATCCGGACGCCTGCCGCTCTGGACTGTCTGAATCCCCGGTCCCCGGCACTGCGTAACTCCGAGCCGCTGAACGACAGCCTCCACTTCTCGACACGGCTGGCAGCCACAGCGCTTGTGGCCGGACAACCGTGTCTTGCGATCACTTTCGTCGAGCCGCCCGAAATGGGACCCGGACCCCGGCGCGGCGCGCAAACACGACACCCAGGGTGGAGCCTAGGGCTCGGGAAGCCGGACCCACGCTGCCCGTGGAGGGACACTCGTGTCCTGCGATCAAAGTAGCGGAGCCGACCGAGGTCCCACCCGGACCCCAGTGCGGCTAGCACACACGTCGCCCAGGATAGGAGCGTGGCTGTTCGGGACGGACGGCTGCCGCTCCGTAGAGGACAGAACCCCATGTCCCCGCGACTGCCAGCCCACGAGCCGGCGGAACACAGCCTCCTGCTTCGCGGCAGGGCTGGCACCCACACCGCTTGTGGCCGGTCACCCGTGTCTTGCGATCACTTTCGTTGAGCCGCCCAAGGCGGGACCCGGACCCCGGCGCGGCTAGCACACACGTCGCGCAGGACCTGAGCCCAGGGACCACATCCGGACGCCTTCCGCTCTGGACTGTCTGAATCCCCGGTCCCCGGGACGGCGTAACTCCGAGCCGGTGAACGACAGCCTGACGCTTCGCGGCAAGTCTGGCTTTCATGCCGCTCGAGGCCGGACAACCGTGTGTTTGGATCGTTGTCCCCAGTCCGCCCGAGACGGGACCCGGACCCCGGTGCGGCTAGCACACACGTCGCGCAGGACCGGAGCCTAGGGGCTCGGGAAGCCGGACCCACGCAGCCCGTAGAGGGACACACGTTTCCTGCGATTGAAATAGCAGAGCCGACAGAGGTTCGACCGGGCCCTAGTGCGGCTAGCACACACGTCGCCCAGGGCCGGAGCGTGGCTGTTCGGGAAGGACGGCCGCCGCTCCGGACAGGACAGAAGCTTTCGTCTCGGCGACAACCAGCCCCCGAGCCAGAAGATGACAGCCTCCTGTTTCACGACACGGCTGCTACGCATGTAGCTCGTGGCCGGACCACTGTGTCGTGGGATCTCCTTCCCCGAGCCGCCCAAGACAGAAGCCGGACCCCCGTGCAGCTAGCACACACGTCGCCCAGGACCGGAGCCCAGGGTCCACATCCGGACGCCTGCCGCTCTGGACTGTCTGAATCCCCGGTCCCCGGCACTGCGTAACTCCGAGCCGCTGAACGACAGCCTCCACTTCTCGACACGGCTGGCTGCCACAGCGCTTGTGGCCGGACAACCGTGTCTTGCGACCACTTTCGTCGAGCCGCCCGAAATGGGACCCGGACCCCGGCGCGGAGCGCAAACACGACACACAGGATGGAGCCTAGGGGCTCGGGAAGCCGGACCCACGCTGCCCGTGGAGGGACACTCGTGTCCTGCGATCAAAATAGCGGAGCCGACCGAGGTCCCACCCGGACCCCAGTGCGGCTAGCACACACGTCGCCCAGGATAGGAGCGTGGCTGTTCGGGAAGGACGGCCGCCCCTCCGGACAGCACAGAAGCTTTCGTCTCGGCGACAACAGCCCCCGAGCCAGAAGATGACAGCCTCCTGTTTCACGACACGGCTGCTACGCATGTAGCTCGTAGCCGGACCACTGTGTCGTGGGATCTCCTTCCCCGAGCCGCCCAAGACAGAACCTGGACCCCCGTGCAGCTAGCACACACGTCGCCCAGGACCGGAGCCCAGGGTCCACATCCGGACGCCTGCCGCTCTGGACTGTCAGAATCCCCGGTCCCCGGCACTGCGTAACTCCGAGCCGCTGAACGACAGCCTCCACTTCTCGACACGGCTGGCAGCCACAGCGCTTGTGGCCGGACAACCGTGTCTTGCGATCACTTTCGTCGAGCCGCCCGAAATGGGACCCGGACCCCGGCGCGGCGCGCAAACACGACACCCAGGATGGAGCCCAGGGGCTCGGGAAGCCGGACCCACGCTGCCCGTGGAGGGACACTCGTGTCCTGCGATCAAAATAGCGGAGCCGACCGAGGTCCCACCCGGACCCCAGTGCGGCTAGCACACACGTCGCCCAGGATAGGAGCGTGGCTGTTCGGGACGGACGGCTGCCGCTCCGGACAGGACAGAACCACATGTCCCCGCGAGTGCCAGCTCACGAGCCAGCGGAGGACAGCCACACGCTTCGCGGAAAGTCTGGCTCCCATGCCGCTCGTGGCCGGACAACCGTGTCATGGGATCGTTGTCCCCTTTCCGCCCGAAACGGGATCCTTACCCTTGCGCGGCTAGCATACACATCTCCCAGGACCGGAGTCTTGGCGTTCGGGAAGGACGGCGGCCGCTCCGGGACGGACAGTTGCCGAGCGAACGGAACACAGCCTCCTGCTTCGCGGCAAGGCTGCAACCCACACCGCTTGTGGCCGGTCACCCGTGTCTTGCGATCACTTTCGTCGAGCCGCCCAAGGCGGGACCCGGACCCCGGCGCGGCTAGCACACACGTCGCGCAGGACCGGAGCCCAGGGACCACATCCGGACGACTGCCGCTCTGGACTGTCTGAATACCCGGTCCCCGGGACGGCGTAACTCCGAGCCGGTGAACGACAGCCTGACGCTTCTCGGCAAGTCTGGCTCCCATGCCTCTCGTGGCCGGACAACCGTGTCTTGGGATCGTTGTCCCCAGTCCGCCCGAGACGGGACCCGGACCCCGTGCGGCTAGCACACACGTCGCGCAGGACCGGAGCCTAGGGGCTCGGGAAGAAGCGAAGGGGCTCGAGAAGATGCGATCAAAATAGCGGAGCCGACCGAGGTCCCACCCGGACCCCAGTGCGGCTAGCACACACGTCGCCCAGGATAGGAGCGTGGCTGTTCGGGAAGGACGGCCGCCACTCCGGACAGCACAGAAGCTTTCGTCTCGGCGACAACCAGCCCCCGAGCTGAAAATGACAGCCTCCTGTTTCACGACACGGCTGCTACGCATGTAGATCGTGGCCGGACACCCGTATCTTGCGATCACTTTTGTCGAGCCGCCCGAAATGGGACCCGGACTCCGGCGCGGCTAGCACACACGTCGCGCAGGATGGAGCCTAGGGGCTCGGGAAGCCGGACCCACGCTGCCCGTGGAGGGACACTCGTGTCCTGCGATCAAAATAGCGGAGCCGACCGAGGTCCCACCCGGACCCCAGTGCGGCTAGCACACACGTCGCCCAGGATAGGAGCGTGGCTGTTCGGGACGGACGGCTGCCGCTCCGGACAGGACAGAACCACATGTCCCCGCGAGTGCCAGCTCACGAGCCAGCGGAGGACAGCCACACGCTTCGCGGAAAGTCTGGCTCCCATGCCGCTCGTGGCCGGACAACCGTGTCATGGGATCGTTGTCCCCTTTCCGCCCGAAACGGGATCCTTACCCTTGCGCGGCTAGCATACACATCTCCCAGGACCGGAGTCTTGGCGTTCGGGAAGGACGGCGGCCGCTCCGGGACGGACAGTTGCCGAGCGAACGGAACACAGCCTCCTGCTTCGCGGCAAGGCTGCAAACCACACCGCTTGTGGCCGGTCACCCGTGTCTTGCGATCACTTTCGTCGAGCCGCCCAAGGCGGGACCCGGACCCCGGCGCGGCTAGCACACACGTCGCGCAGGACCGGAGCCTAGGGGCTCGGGAAGCCGGACCCACGCAGCCCGTAGAGGGACACACGTTTCCTGCGATCGAAATAGCGGAGCCGACAGAGGTCCGACCGGGTCCTAGTGCGGCTAGCACACACATCGCCCAGGACCGGAGCCCAGGGACCACATCCGGACGCCTGCCGCTCTGGACTGTCTGAATCCCCGGTCCCCGGCACTGCGTAACTCCGAGCCGGTGAACGACAGCCTGACGCTTCGCGGCAAGTCTGGCTTTCATGCCGCTCGAGGCCGGACAACCGTGTGTTTGGATCGTTGTCCCCAGTCCGCCCGAGACGGGACCCGGACCCCGGTGCGGCTAGAACACACGTCGCGCAGGACCGGAGCCTAGGGGCTCGGGAAGCCGGACCCACGCAGCCCGTAGATGGACACACGTTTCCTGCGATCGAAATAGCGGAGCCGACAGAGGTCCGACCGGGTCCTAGTGTGGCTAGCACACACATCGCCCGGGACCGGAGCGTGGCTGTTCGGGAAGGACGGCCGCCGCTCCGGACAGGACAGAAGCTTTCGTCTCGGGGACAACCAGCCCCCGAGCCAGAAGATGACAGCCTCCTGTTTCACGACACGGCTGCTACGCATGCAGCTCGTAGCCGGACCACTGTGTCGTGGGATCTCCTTCCCCGAGCCGCCCAAGACAGAACCCGGAATCCAGTGCGGCTAGCACACACGTCGCCCAGGACCGGAGCCCAGGGTCCACATCCGGACGCCTGCCGCTCTGGACTGTCTGTATCCCCGGTCCCCGGCACTGCGTAACTCCGAGCCGCTGAACGACAGCCTCCACTTGTCGACACGGCTGGCAGCCACAGCGCTTGTGGCCGGACAACCGTGTCTTGCGATCACTTTCGTCGAGCCGCCCAAGGCGGGACCCGGACCCCGGCGCGGCTAGCACACACGTCGCGCAGGACCTGAGCCCAGGGACCACATCCGGACGCCTGCCGCTCTGGACTGTCTGAATCCCCGGTCCCCGGCACTGCGTAACTCCGAGCCGCTGAACGACAGCCTCCACTTCTCGACACGGCTGGCAGCCACAGCGCTTGTGGCCGGACAACCGTGTCTTGCGATCACTTTCGTCGAGCCGCCCGAAATGGGACCCGGACCCCGGCGCGGCGCGCAAACACGACACCCAGGGTGGAGCCTAGGGCTCGGGAAGCCGGACCCACGCTGCCCGTGGAGGGACACTCGTGTCCTGCGATCAAAGTAGCGGAGCCGACCGAGGTCCCACCCGGACCCCAGTGCGGCTAGCACACACGTCGCCCAGGATAGGAGCGTGGCTGTTCGGGACGGACGGCTGCCGCTCCGTAGAGGACAGAACCCCATGTCCCCGCGACTGCCAGCCCACGAGCCGGCGGAACACAGCCTCCTGCTTCGCGGCAGGGCTGGCACCCACACCGCTTGTGGCTGGTCACCCGTGTCTTGCGATCACTTTCGTCGAGCCGCCCAAGGCGGGACCCGGACCCCGGCGCGGCTAGCACACACGTCGCGCAGGACCTGAGCCCAGGGACCACATCCGGACGCCTTCCGCTCTGGACTGTCTGAATCCCCGGTCCCCGGGACGGCGTAACTCCGAGCCGGTGAACGACAGCCTGACGCTTCGCGGCAAGTCTGGCTTTCATGCCGCTCGAGGCCGGACAACCGTGTGTTTGGATCGTTGTCCCCAGTCCGCCCGAGACGGGACCCGGACCCCGGTGCGGCTAGCACACACGTCGCGCAGGACCGGAGCCTAGGGGCTCGGGAAGCCGGACCCACGCAGCCCGTAGAGGGACACACGTTTCCTGCGATCGAAATAGCAGAGCCGACAGAGGTTCGACCGGGCCCTAGTGCGGCTAGCACACACGTCGCCCAGGGCCGGAGCGTGGCTGTTCGGGAAGGACGGCCGCCGCTCCGGACAGGACAGAAGCTTTCGTCTCGGCGACAACCAGCCCCCGAGCCAGAAGATGACAGCCTCCTGTTTCACGACACGGCTGCTACGCATGTAGCTCGTGGCCGGACCACTGTGTCGTGGGATCTCCTTCCCCGAGCCGCCCAAGACAGAAGCCGGACCCCCGTGCAGCTAGCACACACGTCGCCCAGGACCGGAGCCCAGGGTCCACATCCGGACGCCTGCCGCTCTGGACTGTCTGAATCCCCGGTCCCCGGCACTGCGTAACTCCGAGCCGCTGAACGACAGCCTCCACTTCTCGACACGGCTGGCTGCCACAGCGCTTGTGGCCGGACAACCGTGTCTTGCGACCACTTTCGTCGAGCCGCCCGAAATGGGACCCGGACCCCGGCGCGGAGCGCAAACACGACACCCAGGATGGAGCCTAGGGGCTCGGGAAGCCGGACCCACGCTGCCCGTGGAGGGACACTCGTGTCCTGCGATCAAAATAGCGGAGCCGACCGAGGTCCCACCCGGACCCCAGTGCGGCTAGCACACACGTCGCCCAGGATAGGAGCATGGCTGTTCGGGAAGGACGGCCGCCCCTCCGGACAGCACAGAAGCTTTCGTCTCGGCGACAACAGCCCCCGAGCCAGAAGATGACAGCCTCCTGTTTCACGACACGGCTGCTACGCATGTAGCTCGTGGCCGGACCACTGTGTCGTGGGATCTCCTTCCCCGAGCCGCCCAAGACAGAACCTGGACCCCCGTGCAGCTAGCACACACGTCGCCCAGGACCGGAGCCCAGGGTCCACATCCGGACGCCTGCCGCTCTGGACTGTCTGAATCTCCGGTCCCCGGCACTGCGTAACTCCGAGCCGCTGAACGACAGCCTCCACTTCTCGACACGGCTGGCAGCCACAGCGCTTGTGGCCGGACAACCGTGTCTTGCGATCACTTTCGTCGAGCCGCCCGAAATGGGACCCGGACTCCGGCGCGGCGCGCAAACACGACACGCAGGATGGAGCCTAGGGGCTCGGGAAGCCGGACCCACGCTGCTCGTGGAGGGACACACGTTTCCTGCGATCGAAATAGCGGAGCCGACAGAGGTTCGACCGGGTTCTAGTGCGGCCAGCACACACATCGCTCGGGACCGGAGCGTGGCTGTTCGGGAAGGACGGCCGCCGCTCCGGAGAGGACAGAACCACATGTCCCCGCGAGTGCCAGCTCACGAGCCAGCGGAGGACAGCCACACGCTTCGCGGCAAGTCTGGCTCCCATGCCGCTCGTGGCCGGACAACCGTGTCATGGGATCGTTGTCCCCTTTCCGCCCGAAACGGGATCCTTACCCTTGCGCGGCTAGCATACACATCTCCCAGGACCGGAGTCTTGGCGTTCGGGAAGGACGGCGGCCGCTCCGGGACGGACAGTTGCCGAGCGAACGGAACACAGCCTCCTGCTTCGCGGCAAGGCTGCAACCCACACCGCTTGTGGCCGGTCACCCGTGTCTTGCGATCACTTTCGTCGAGCCGCCCAAGGCGGGACCCGGACCCCGGCGCGGCTAGCACACACGTCGCGCAGGACCGGAGCCTAGGGGCTCGGGAAGCCGGACCCACGCAGCCCGTAGAGGGACACACGTTTCCTGCGATCGAAATAGCGGAGCCGACAGAGGTTCGACCGGGTCCTAGTGCGGCTAGCACACACATCGCCCAGGACCGGAGCGTGGCTGTTCGGGAAGGACGGCCGCCGCTCCGGACAGGACAGAAGCTTTCGTCTCGGGGACAACCAGCCCCCGAGCCAGAAGATGACAGCCTCCTGTTTCACGACACGGCTGCTACGCATGCAGCTCGTGGCCGGACCACTGTGTCGTGGGATCTCCTTCCCCGATTCGCCCAAGACAGAACCCGGAACCCAGTGCGGCTAGCACACACGTCGCCCAGGATAGGAGCGTGGTTGTTCGGGACGGACGGCTGCCGCTTCGTAGAGGACAGAACCCCATGTCCCCGCGACTGCCAGCCCACGAGCCGGCGGAACACAGCCTCCTGCTTCGCGGCAGGGCTGGCACCCACACCGCTTGTGGCCGGTCACCCGTGTCTTGCGATCACTTTCGTCGAGCCGCCCAAGGCGGGACCCGGACCCCGGCGCGGCTAGCACACACGTCACCCAGGACCGGAGCCCAGGGACCACATCCGGACGCCTGCCGCTCTGGACTGTCTGAATCCCCGGTCCCCGGCACTGCGTAACTCCGAGCCGGTGAACGACAGCCTGACGCTTCGCGGCAAGTCTGGCTTTCATGCCGCTCGTGGCCGGACAACCGTGTCTTGGGATCGTTGTCCCCAGTCCGCCCGAGACGGGACCCGGATCCCGGTGCGGCTAGCACACACGTCGCGCAGGACCGGAGCCTAGGGGCTCGGGAAGCCGGACCCACGCAGCCCGTGGAGGGACACTCGTGTCCTGCGATCGAAATAGCGGAGCCGACAGAGGTCCGACCGGGTCCTAGTGTGGCTAGCACACACATCGCCCAGGACCGGAGCGTGGCTGTTCGGGAAGGACGGCCGCCGCTCCGGACAGGACAGAAGCTTTCGTCTCGGGGACAACCAGCCCCCGAGCCAGAAGATGACAGCCTCCTGTTTCACGACACGGCTGCTACGCATGTAGCTCGTAGCCGGACCACTGTGTCGTGGGATCTCCTTCCCCGAGCCGCCCAAGACAGAACCTGGACCCCCGTGCAGCTAGCACACACGTCGCCCAGGACCGGAGCCCAGGGTCCACATCCGGACGCCTGCCGCTCTGGACTGTCAGAATCCCCGGTCCCCGGCACTGCGTAACTCCGAGCCGCTGAACGACAGCCTCCACTTCTCGACACGGCTGGCAGCCACAGCGCTTGTGGCCGGACAACCGTGTCTTGCGATCACTTTCGTCGAGCCGCCCGAAATGGGACCCGGACCCCGGCGCGGCGCGCAAACACGACACCCAGGATGGAGCCCAGGGGCTCGGGAAGCCGGACCCACGCTGCCCGTGGAGGGACACTCGTGTCCTGCGATCAAAATAGCGGAGCCGACCGAGGTCCCACCCGGACCCCAGTGCGGCTAGCACACACATCGCCCAGGATAGGAGCGTGGCTGTTCGGGACGGACGGCTGCCGCTCCGGACAGGACAGAACCACATGTCCCCGCGACTGCCAGCTCACGAGCCAGCGGAGGACAGCCACACGCTTCGCGGAAAGTCTGGCTCCCATGCCGCTCGTGGCCGGACAACCGTGTCATGGGATCGTTGTCCCCTTTCCGCCCGAAACGGGATCCTTACCCTTGCGCGGCTAGCATACACATCTCCCAGGACCGGAGTCTTGGCGTTCGGGAAGGACGGCGGCCGCTCCGGGACGGACAGTTGCCGAGCGAACGGAACACAGCCTCCTGCTTCGCGGCAAGGCTGCAACCCACACCGCTTGTGGCCGGTCACCCGTGTCTTGCGATCACTTTCGTCGAGCCGCCCAAGGCGGGACCCGGACCCCGGCGCGGCTAGCACACACGTCGCGCAGGACCGGAGCCCAGGGACCACATCCGGACGACTGCCGCTCTGGACTGTCTGAATCCCCGGTCCCCGGGACGGCGTAACTCCGAGCCGGTGAACGACAGCCTGACGCTTCTCGGCAAGTCTGGCTCCCATGCCTCTCGTGGCCGGACAACCGTGTCTTGGGATCGTTGTCCCCAGTCCGCCCGAGACGGGACCCGGACCCCGTGCGGCTAGCACACACGTCGCGCAGGACCGGAGCCTAGGGGCTCGGGAAGAAGCGAAGGGGCTCGAGAAGATGCGATCAAAATAGCGGAGCCGACCGAGGTCCCACCCGGACCCCAGTGCGGCTAGCACACACGTCGCCCAGGATAGGAGCGTGGCTGTTCGGGAAGGACGGCCGCCACTCCGGACAGCACAGAAGCTTTCGTCTCGGCGACAACCAGCCCCCGAGCTGAAAATGACAGCCTCCTGTTTCACGACACGGCTGCTACGCATGTAGATCGTGGCCGGACACCCGTATCTTGCGATCACTTTGGTCGAGCCGCCCGAAATGGGACCCGGACTCCGGCGCGGCTAGCACACACGTCGCGCAGGATGGAGCCTAGGGGCTCGGGAAGCCGGACCCACGCTGCCCGTGGAGGGACACTCGTGTCCTGCGATCAAAATAGCGGAGCCGACCGAGGTCCCACCCGGACCCCAGTGCGGCTAGCACACACGTCGCCCAGGATAGGAGCGTGGCTGTTCGGGACGGACGGCTGCCGCTACGGAGAGGACAGAACCACATGTCCCCGCGACTGCCAGCTCACGAGCCAGCGGAGGACAGCCACACGCTTCGCGGAAAGTCTGGCTCCCATGCCGCTCGTGGCCGGACAACCGTGTCATGGGATCGTTGTCCCCTTTCCGCCCGAAACGGGATCCTTACCCTTGCGCGGCTAGCATACACATCTCCCAGGACCGGAGTCTTGGCGTTCGGGAAGGACGGCGGCCGCTCCGGGACGGACAGTTGCCGAGCGAACGGAACACAGCCTCCTGCTTCGCGGCAAGGCTGCAAACCACACCGCTTGTGGCCGGTCACCCGTGTCTTGCGATCACTTTCGTCGAGCCGCCCAAGGCGGGACCCGGACCCCGGCGCGGCTAGCACACACGTCGCGCAGGACCGGAGCCTAGGGGCTCGGGAAGCCGGACCCACGCAGCCCGTAGAGGGACACACGTTTCCTGCGATCGAAATAGCGGAGCCGACAGAGGTCCGACCGGGTCCTAGTGCGGCTAGCACACACATCGCCCGGGACCGGAGCGTGGCTGTTCGGGAAGGACGGCCGCCGCTCCGGACAGGACAGAAGCTTTCGTCTCGGGGACAACCAGCCCCCGAGCCAGAAGATGACAGCCTCCTGTTTCACGACACGGCTGCTACGCATGCAGCTCGTAGCCGGACCACTGTGTCGTGGGATCTCCTTCCCCGAGCCGCCCAAGACAGAACCCGGAATCCAGTGCGGCTAGCACACACGTCGCCCAGGACCGGAGCCCAGGGTCCACATCCGGACGCCTGCCGCTCTGGACTGTCTGAATCCCCGGTCCCCGGCACTGCGTAACTCCGAGCCGCTGAACGACAGCCTCCACTTCTCGACACGGCTGGCAGCCACAGCGCTTGTGGCCGGACAACCGTGTCTTGCGATCACTTTCGTCGAGCCGCCCAAGGCGGGACCCGGACCCCGGCGCGGCTAGCACACACGTCGCGCAGGACCTGAGCCCAGGGACCACATCCGGACGCCTGCCGCTCTGGACTGTCTGAATCCCCGGTCCCCGGCACTGCGTAACTCCGAGCCGCTGAACGACAGCCTCCACTTCTCGACACGGCTGGCAGCCACAGCGCTTGTGGCCGGACAACCGTGTCTTGCGATCACTTTCGTCGAGCCGCCCGAAATGGGACCCGGACCCCGGCGCGGCGCGCAAACACGACACCCAGGGTGGAGCCTAGGGCTCGGGAAGCCGGACCCACGCTGCCCGTGGAGGGACACCCGTGTCCTGCGATCAAAGTAGCGGAGCCGACCGAGGTCCCACCCGGACCCCAGTGCGGCTAGCACACACGTCGCCCAGGATAGGAGCGTGGCTGTTCGGGACGGACGGCTGCCGCTACGGACAGGACAGAACCACATGTCCCCGCGAGTGCCAGCTCACGAGCCAGCGGAGGACAGCCACACGCTTCGCGGAAAGTCTGGCTCCCATGCCGCTCGTGGCCGGACAACCGTGTCATGGGATCGTTGTCCCCTTTCCGCCCGAAACGGGATCCTTACCCTTGCGCGGCTAGCATACACATCTCCCAGGACCGGAGTCTTGGCGTTCGGGAAGGACGGCGGCCGCTCCGGGACGGACAGTTGCCGAGCGAACGGAACACAGCCTCCTGCTTCGCGGCAAGGCTGCAAACCACACCGCTTGTGGCCGGTCACCCGTGTCTTGCGATCACTTTCGTCGAGCCGCCCAAGGCGGGACCCGGACCCCGGCGCGGCTAGCACACACGTCGCGCAGGACCGGAGCCTAGGGGCTCGGGAAGCCGGACCCACGCAGCCCGTAGAGGGACACACGTTTCCTGCGATCGAAATAGCGGAGCCGACAGAGGTACGACCGGGTCCTAGTGCGGCTAGCACACACGTCGCCCAGGACCGGAGCGTGGCTGTTCGGGAAGGACGGCCGCCGCTCCGGACAGGACAGAAGCTTTCGTCTCGGGGACAACCAGCCCCCGAGCCAGAAGATGACAGCCTCCTGTTTCACGACACGGCTGCTACGCATGCAGCTCGTGGCCGGACCACTGTGTCGTGGGATCTCCTTCCCCGAGCCGCCCAAGACAGAACCCGGACCCCCGTGCAGCGAGCACACACGTCGCCCAGGACCGGAGCCCAGGGACCACATCCGGACGCCTGCCGCTCTGGACTGTCTGAATCCCCGGTCCCCGGGACGGCGTAACTCCGAGCCGGTGAACGACAGCCTGACGCTTCGCGGCAAGTCTGGCTTTCATGCCGCTCGAGGCCGGACAACCGTGTGTTTGGATCGTTGTCCCCAGTCCGCCCGAGACGGGACCCGGACCCCGGTGCGGCTAGAACACACGTCGCGCAGGACCGGAGCCTAGGGGCTCGGGAAGCCGGACCCACGCAGCCCGTAGATGGACACACGTTTCCTGCGATCGAAATAGCGGAGCCGATAGAGGTCCGACCGGGTCCTAGTGTGGCTAGCACACACATCGCCCGGGACCGGAGCGTGGCTGTTCGGGAAGGACGGCCGCCGCTCCGGACAGGACAGAAGCTTTCGTCTCGGGGACAACCAGCCCCCGAGCCAGAAGATGACAGCCTCCTGTTTCACGACACGGCTGCTACGCATGCAGCTCGTAGCCGGACCACTGTGTCGTGGGATCTCCTTCCCCGAGCCGCCCAAGACAGAACCCGGAATCCAGTGCGGCTAGCACACACGTCGCCCAGGACCGGAGCCCAGGGTCCACATCCGGACGCCTGCCGCTCTGGACTGTCTGAATCCCCGGTCCCCGGCACTGCGTAACTCCGAGCCGCTGAACGACAGCCTCCACTTCTCGACACGGCTGGCAGCCACAGCGCTTGTGGCCGGACAACCGTGTCTTGCGATCACTTTCGTCGAGCCGCCCAAGGCGGGACCCGGACCCCGGCGCGGCTAGCACACACGTCGCGCAGGACCTGAGCCCAGGGACCACATCCGGACGCCTGCCGCTCTGGACTGTCTGAATCCCCGGTCCCCGGCACTGCGTAACTCCGAGCCGCTGAACGACAGCCTCCACTTCTCGACACGGCTGGCAGCCACAGCGCTTGTGGCCGGACAACCGTGTCTTGCGATCACTTTCGTCGAGCCGCCCGAAATGGGACCCGGACCCCGGCGCGGCGCGCAAACACGACACCCAGGGTGGAGCCTAGGGCTCGGGAAGCCGGACCCACGCTGCCCGTGGAGGGACACTCGTGTCCTGCGATCAAAGTAGCGGAGCCGACCGAGGTCCCACCCGGACCCCAGTGCGGCTAGCACACACGTCGCCCAGGATAGGAGCGTGGCTGTTCGGGACGGACGGCTGCCGCTACGGACAGGACAGAACCCCATGTCCCCGCGACTGCCAGCCCACGAGCCGGCGGAACACAGCCTCCTGCTTCGCGGCAGGGCTGGCACCCACACCGCTTGTGGCCGGTCACCCGTGTCTTGCGATCACTTTCGTCGAGCCGCCCAAGGCGGGACCCGGACCCCGGCGCGGCTAGCACACACATCGCTCGGGACCAGAGCGTGGCTGTTCGGGAAGGACGGCCGCCGCTCCGGAGAGGACAGAACCACATGTCCCCGCGAGTGCCAGCTCACGAGCCAGCGGAGGACAGCCACACGCTTCGCGGCAAGTCTGGCTCCCATGCCGCTCGTGGCCGGACAACCGTGTCATGGGATCGTTGTCCCCTTTCCGCCCGAAACGGGATCCTTACCCTTGCGCGGCTAGCATACACATCTCCCAGGACCGGAGTCTTGGCGTTCGGGAAGGACGGCGGCCGCTCCGGGACGGACAGTTGCCGAGCGAACGGAACACAGCCTCCTGCTTCGCGGCAAGGCTGCAACCCACACCGCTTGTGGCCGGTCACCCGTGTCTTGCGATCACTTTCGTCGAGCCGCCCAAGGCGGGACCCGGACCCCGGCGCGGCTAGCACACACGTCGCGCAGGACCGGAGCCTAGGGGCTCGGGAAGCCGGACCCACGCAGCCCGTAGAGGGACACACGTTTCCTGCGATCGAAATAGCGGAGCCGACAGAGGTTCGACCGGGTCCTAGTGCGGCTAGCACACACATCGCCCAGGACCGGAGCGTGGCTGTTCGGGAAGGACGGCCGCCGCTCCGGACAGGACAGAAGCTTTCGTCTCGGGGACAACCAGCCCCCGAGCCAGAAGATGACAGCCTCCTGTTTCACGACACGGCTGCTACGCATGCAGCTCGTGGCCGGACCACTGTGTCGTGGGATCTCCTTCCCCGATTCGCCCAAGACAGAACCCGGAACCCAGTGCGGCTAGCACACACGTCGCCCAGGATAGGAGCGTGGTTGTTCGGGACGGACGGCTGCCGCTTCGTAGAGGACAGAACCCCATGTCCCCGCGACTGCCAGCCCACGAGCCGGCGGAACACAGCCTCCTGCTTCGCGGCAGGGCTGGCACCCACACCGCTTGTGGCCGGTCACCCGTGTCTTGCGATCACTTTCGTCGAGCCGCCCAAGGCGGGACCCGGACCCCGGCGCGGCTAGCACACACGTCACCCAGGACCGGAGCCCAGGGACCACATCCGGACGCCTGCCGCTCTGGACTGTCTGAATCCCCGGTCCCCGGCACTGCGTAACTCCGAGCCGGTGAACGACAGCCTGACGCTTCGCGGCAAGTCTGGCTTTCATGCCGCTCGTGGCCGGACAACCGTGTCTTGGGATCGTTGTCCCCAGTCCGCCCGAGACGGGACCCGGATCCCGGTGCGGCTAGCACACACGTCGCGCAGGACCGGAGCCTAGGGGCTCGGGAAGCCGGACCCACGCAGCCCGTGGAGGGACACTCGTGTCCTGCGATCGAAATAGCGGAGCCGACAGAGGTCCGACCGGGTCCTAGTGTGGCTAGCACACACATCGCCCAGGACCGGAGCGTGGCTGTTCGGGAAGGACGGCCGCCGCTCCGGACAGGACAGAAGCTTTCGTCTCGGGGACAACCAGCCCCCGAGCCAGAAGATGACAGCCTCCTGTTTCACGACACGGCTGCTACGCATGTAGCTCGTAGCCGGACCACTGTGTCGTGGGATCTCCTTCCCCGAGCCGCCCAAGACAGAACCTGGACCCCCGTGCAGCTAGCACACACGTCGCCCAGGACCGGAGCCCAGGGTCCACATCCGGACGCCTGCCGCTCTGGACTGTCAGAATCCCCGGTCCCCGGCACTGCGTAACTCCGAGCCGCTGAACGACAGCCTCCACTTCTCGACACGGCTGGCAGCCACAGCGCTTGTGGCCGGACAACCGTGTCTTGCGATCACTTTCGTCGAGCCGCCCGAAATGGGACCCGGACCCCGGCGCGGCGCGCAAACACGACACCCAGGATGGAGCCCAGGGGCTCGGGAAGCCGGACCCACGCTGCCCGTGGAGGGACACTCGTGTCCTGCGATCAAAATAGCGGAGCCGACCGAGGTCCCACCCGGACCCCAGTGCGGCTAGCACACACGTCGCCCAGGATAGGAGCGTGGCTGTTCGGGACGGACGGCTGCCGCTCCGGACAGGACAGAACCACATGTCCCCGCGAGTGCCAGCTCACGAGCCAGCGGAGGACAGCCACACGCTTCGCGGAAAGTCTGGCTCCCATGCCGCTCGTGGCCGGACAACCGTGTCATGGGATCGTTGTCCCCTTTCCGCCCGAAACGGGATCCTTACCCTTGCGCGGCTAGCATACACATCTCCCAGGACCGGAGTCTTGGCGTTCGGGAAGGACGGCGGCCGCTCCGGGACGGACAGTTGCCGAGCGAACGGAACACAGCCTCCTGCTTCGCGGCAAGGCTGCAACCCACACCGCTTGTGGCCGGTCACCCGTGTCTTGCGATCACTTTCGTCGAGCCGCCCAAGGCGGGACCCGGACCCCGGCGCGGCTAGCACACACGTCGCGCAGGACCGGAGCCCAGGGACCACATCCGGACGACTGCCGCTCTGGACTGTCTGAATCCCCGGTCCCCGGGACGGCGTAACTCCGAGCCGGTGAACGACAGCCTGACGCTTCTCGGCAAGTCTGGCTCCCATGCCTCTCGTGGCCGGACAACCGTGTCTTGGGATCGTTGTCCCCAGTCCGCCCGAGACGGGACCGGGACCCCGTGCGGCTAGCACACACGTCGCGCAGGGCCGGAGCCTAGGGGCTCGCGAAGAAGCGAAGGGGCTCGAGAAGATGCGATCAAAATAGCGGAGCCGACCGAGGTCCCACCCGGACCCCAGTGCGGCTAGCACACACATCGCCCAGGATAGGAGCGTGGCTGTTCGGGACGGACGGCTGCCGCTCCGGACAGGACAGAACCACATGTCCCCGCGAGTGCCAGCTCACGAGCCAGCGGAGGACAGCCACACGCTTCGCGGAAAGTCTGGCTCCCATGCCGCTCGTGGCCGGACAACCGTGTCATGGGATCGTTGTCCCCTTTCCGCCCGAAACGGGATCCTTACCCTTGCGCGGCTAGCATACACATCTCCCAGGACCGGAGTCTTGGCGTTCGGGAAGGACGGCGGCCGCTCCGGGACGGACAGTTGCCGAGCGAACGGAACACAGCCTCCTGCTTCGCGGCAAGGCTGCAACCCACACCGCTTGTGGCCGGTCACCCGTGTCTTGCGATCACTTTCGTCGAGCCGCCCAAGGCGGGACCCGGACCCCGGCGCGGCTAGCACACACGTCGCGCAGGACCGGAGCCTAGGGGCTCGGGAAGCCGGACCCACGCAGCCCGTAGAGGGACACACGTTTCCTGCGATCGAAATAGCGGAGCCGACAGAGGTACGACCGGGTCCTAGTGCGGCTAGCACACACGTCGCCCAGGACCGGAGCGTGGCTGTTCGGGAAGGACGGCCGCCGCTCCGGACAGGACAGAAGCTTTCGTCTCGGGGACAACCAGCCCCCGAGCCAGAAGATGACAGCCTCCTGTTTCACGACACGGCTGCTACGCATGCAGCTCGTGGCCGGACCACTGTGTCGTGGGATCTCCTTCCCCGAGCCGCCCAAGACAGAACCCGGACCCCCGTGCAGCGAGCACACACGTCGCCCAGGACCGGAGCCCAGGGACCACATCCGGACGCCTGCCGCTCTGGACTGTCTGAATCCCCGGTCCCCGGGACGGCGTAACTCCGAGCCGGTGAACGACAGCCTGACGCTTCGCGGCAAGTCTGGCTTTCATGCCGCTCGAGGCCGGACAACCGTGTGTTTGGATCGTTGTCCCCAGTCCGCCCGAGACGGGACCCGGACCCCGGTGCGGCTAGAACACACGTCGCGCAGGACCGGAGCCTAGGGGCTCGGGAAGCCGGACCCACGCAGCCCGTAGATGGACACACGTTTCCTGCGATCGAAATAGCGGAGCCGATAGAGGTCCGACCGGGTCCTAGTGTGGCTAGCACACACATCGCCCGGGACCGGAGCGTGGCTGTTCGGGAAGGACGGCCGCCGCTCCGGACAGGACAGAAGCTTTCGTCTCGGGGACAACCAGCCCCCGAGCCAGAAGATGACAGCCTCCTGTTTCACGACACGGCTGCTACGCATGCAGCTCGTAGCCGGACCACTGTGTCGTGGGATCTCCTTCCCCGAGCCGCCCAAGACAGAACCCGGAATCCAGTGCGGCTAGCACACACGTCGCCCAGGACCGGAGCCCAGGGTCCACATCCGGACGCCTGCCGCTCTGGACTGTCTGAATCCCCGGTCCCCGGCACTGCGTAACTCCGAGCCGCTGAACGACAGCCTCCACTTCTCGACACGGCTGGCAGCCACAGCGCTTGTGGCCGGACAACCGTGTCTTGCGATCACTTTCGTCGAGCCGCCCAAGGCGGGACCCGGACCCCGGCGCGGCTAGCACACACGTCGCGCAGGACCTGAGCCCAGGGACCACATCCGGACGCCTGCCGCTCTGGACTGTCTGAATCCCCGGTCCCCGGCACTGCGTAACTCCGAGCCGCTGAACGACAGCCTCCACTTCTCGACACGGCTGGCAGCCACAGCGCTTGTGGCCGGACAACCGTGTCTTGCGATCACTTTCGTCGAGCCGCCCGAAATGGGACCCGGACCCCGGCGCGGCGCGCAAACACGACACCCAGGGTGGAGCCTAGGGCTCGGGAAGCCGGACCCACGCTGCCCGTGGAGGGACACTCGTGTCCTGCGATCAAAGTAGCGGAGCCGACCGAGGTCCCACCCGGACCCCAGTGCGGCTAGCACACACGTCGCCCAGGATAGGAGCGTGGCTGTTCGGGACGGACGGCTGCCGCTCCGTAGAGGACAGAACCCCATGTCCCCGCGACTGCCAGCCCACGAGCCGGCGGAACACAGCCTCCTGCTTCGCGGCAGGGCTGGCACCCACACCGCTTGTGGCCGGTCACCCGTGTCTTGCGATCACTTTCGTCGAGCCGCCCAAGGCGGGACCCGGACCCCGGCGCGGCTAGCACACACGTCGCGCAGGACCTGAGCCCAGGGACCACATCCGGACGCCTGCCGCTCTGGACTGTCTGAATCCCCGGTCCCCGGGACGGCGTAACTCCGAGCCGGTGAACGACAGCCTGACGCTTCGCGGCAAGTCTGGCTTTCATGCCGCTCGAGGCCGGACAACCGTGTGTTTGGATCGTTGTCCCCAGTCCGCCCGAGACGGGACCCGGACCCCGGTGCGGCTAGCACACACGTCGCGCAGGACCGGAGCCTAGGGGCTCGGGAAGCCGGACCCACGCAGCCCGTAGAGGGACACACGTTTCCTGCGATCGAAATAGCAGAGCCGACAGAGGTTCGACCGGGCCCTAGTGCGGCTAGCACACACGTCGCCCAGGGCCGGAGCGTGGCTGTTCGGGAAGGACGGCCGCCGCTCCGGACAGGACAGAAGCTTTCGTCTCGGCGACAACCAGCCCCCGAGCCAGAAGATGACAGCCTCCTGTTTCACGACACGGCTGCTACGCATGTAGCTCGTGGCCGGACCACTGTGTCGTGGGATCTCCTTCCCCGAGCCGCCCAAGACAGAAGCCGGACCCCCGTGCAGCTAGCACACACGTCGCCCAGGACCGGAGCCCAGGGACCACATCCGGACGCCTGCCGCTCTGGACTGTCTGAATCCCCGGTCCCCGGCACTGCGTAACTCCGAGCCGCTGAACGACAGCCTCCACTTCTCGACACGGCTGGCTGCCACAGCGCTTGTGGCCGGACAACCGTGTCTTGCGACCACTTTCGTCGAGCCGCCCGAAATGGGACCCGGACCCCGGCGCGGAGCGCAAACACGACACCCAGGATGGAGCCTAGGGGCTCGGGAAGCCGGACCCACGCTGCCCGTGGAGGGACACTCGTGTCCTGCGATCAAAATAGCGGAGCCGACCGAGGTCCCACCCGGACCCCAGTGCGGCTAGCACACACGTCGCCCAGGATAGGAGCGTGGCTGTTCGGGAAGGACGGCCGCCCCTCCGGACAGCACAGAAGCTTTCGTCTCGGCGACAACAGCCCCCGAGCCAGAAGATGACAGCCTCCTGTTTCACGACCCGGCTGCTACGCATGTAGCTCGTGGCCGGACCACTGTGTCGTGGGATCTCCTTCCCCGAGCCGCCCAAGACAGAACCTGGACCCCCGTGCAGCTAGCACACACGTCGCCCAGGACCGGAGCCCAGGGTCCACATCCGGACGCCTGCCGCTCTGGACTGTCTGAATCTCCGGTCCCCGGCACTGCGTAACTCCGAGCCGCTGAACGACAGCCTCCACTTCTCGACACGGCTGGCAGCCACAGCGCTTGTGGCCGGACAACCGTGTCTTGCGATCACTTTCGTCGAGCCGCCCGAAATGGGACCCGGACTCCGGCGCGGCGCGCAAACACGACACGCAGGATGGAGCCTAGGGGCTCGGGAAGCCGGACCCACGCTGCTCGTGGAGGGACACACGTTTCCTGCGATCGAAATAGCGGAGCCGACAGAGGTTCGACCGGGTTCTAGTGCGGCCAGCACACACATCGCTCGGGACCGGAGCGTGGCTGTTCGGGAAGGACGGCTGCCGCTCCGGAGAGGACAGAACCACATGTCCCCGCGAGTGCCAGCTCACGAGCCAGCGGAGGACAGCCACACGCTTCGCGGCAAGTCTGGCTCCCATGCCGCTCGTGGCCGGACAACCGTGTCATGGGATCGTTGTCCCCTTTCCGCCCGAAACGGGATCCTTACCCTTGCGCGGCTAGCATACACATCTCCCAGGACCGGAGTCTTGGCGTTCGGGAAGGACGGCGGCCGCTCCGGGACGGACAGTTGCCGAGCGAACGGAACACAGCCTCCTGCTTCGCGGCAAGGCTGCAACCCACACCGCTTGTGGCCGGTCACCCGTGTCTTGCGATCACTTTCGTCGAGCCGCCCAAGGCGGGACCCGGACCCCGGCGCGGCTAGCACACACGTCGCGCAGGACCGGAGCCTAGGGGCTCGGGAAGCCGGACCCACGCAGCCCGTAGAGGGACACACGTTTCCTGCGATCGAAATAGCGGAGCCGACAGAGGTACGACCGGGTCCTAGTGCGGCTAGCACACACATCGCCCAGGACCGGAGCGTGGCTGTTCGGGAAGGACGGCCGCCGCTCCGGACAGGACAGAAGCTTTCGTCTCGGGGACAACCAGCCCCCGAGCCAGAAGATGACAGCCTCCTGTTTCACGACACGGCTGCTACGCATGCAGCTCGTAGCCGGACCACTGTGTCGTGGGATCTCCTTCCCCGATTCGCCCAAGACAGAACCCGGAACCCAGTGCGGCTAGCACACACGTCGCCCAGGATAGGAGCGTGGTTGTTCGGGACGGACGGCTGCCGCTTCGTAGAGGACAGAACCCCATGTCCCCGCGACTGCCAGCCCACGAGCCGGCGGAACACAGCCTCCTGCTTCGCGGCAGGGCTGGCACCCACACCGCTTGTGGCCGGTCACCCGTGTCTTGCGATCACTTTCGTCGAGCCGCCCAAGGCGGGACCCGGACCCCGGCGCGGCTAGCACACACGTCACCCAGGACCGGAGCCCAGGGACCACATCCGGACGCCTGCCGCTCTGGACTGTCTGAATCCCCGGTCCCCGGCACTGCGTAACTCCGAGCCGGTGAACGACAGCCTGACGCTTCGCGGCAAGTCTGGCTTTCATGCCGCTCGTGGCCGGACAACCGTGTCTTGGGATCGTTGTCCCCAGTCCGCCCGAGACGGGACCCGGATCCCGGTGCGGCTAGCACACACGTCGCGCAGGACCGGAGCCTAGGGGCTCGGGAAGCCGGACCCACGCAGCCCGTGGAGGGACACTCGTGTCCTGCGATCGAAATAGCGGAGCCGACAGAGGTCCGACCGGGTCCTAGTGTGGCTAGCACACACATCGCCCAGGACCGGAGCGTGGCTGTTCGGGAAGGACGGCCGCCGCTCCGGACAGGACAGAAGCTTTCGTCTCGGGGACAACCAGCCCCCGAGCCAGAAGATGACAGCCTCCTGTTTCACGACACGGCTGCTACGCATGTAGCTCGTAGCCGGACCACTGTGTCGTGGGATCTCCTTCCCCGAGCCGCCCAAGACAGAACCTGGACCCCCGTGCAGCTAGCACACACGTCGCCCAGGACCGGAGCCCAGGGTCCACATCCGGACGCCTGCCGCTCTGGACTGTCTGAATCCCCGGTCCCCGGCACTGCGTAACTCCGAGCCGCTGAACGACAGCCTCCACTTCTCGACACGGCTGGCAGCCACAGCGCTTGTGGCCGGACAACCGTGTCTTGCGATCACTTTCGTCGAGCCGCCCGAAATGGGACCCGGACCCCGGCGCGGCGCGCAAACACGACACCCAGGATGGAGCCCAGGGGCTCGGGAAGCCGGACCCACGCTGCCCGTGGAGGGACACTCGTGTCCTGCGATCAAAATAGCGGAGCCGACCGAGGTCCCACCCGGACCCCAGTGCGGCTAGCACACACGTCGCCCAGGATAGGAGCGTGGCTGTTCGGGACGGACGGCTGCCGCTCCGGACAGGACAGAACCACATGTCCCCGCGAGTGCCAGCTCACGAGCCAGCGGAGGACAGCCACACGCTTCGCGGCAAGTCTGGCTCCCATGCCGCTCGTGGCCGGACAACCGTGTCATGGGATCGTTGTCCCCTTTCCGCCCGAAACGGGATCCTTACCCTTGCGCGGCTAGCATACACATCTCCCAGGACCGGAGTCTTGGCGTTCGGGAAGGACGGCGGCCGCTCCGGGACGGACAGTTGCCGAGCGAACGGAACACAGCCTCCTGCTTCGCGGCAAGGCTGCAACCCACACCGCTTGTGGCCGGTCACCCGTGTCTTGCGATCACTTTCGTCGAGCCGCCCAAGGCGGGACCCGGACCCCGGCGCGGCTAGCACACACGTCGCGCAGGACCGGAGCCTAGGGGCTCGGGAAGCCGGACCCACGCAGCCCGTAGAGGGACACACGTTTCCTGCGATCGAAATAGCGGAGCCGACAGAGGTTCGACCGGGTCCTAGTGCGGCTAGCACACACATCGCCCAGGACCGGAGCGTGGCTGTTCGGGAAGGACGGCCGCCGCTCCGGACAGGACAGAAGCTTTCGTCTCGGGGACAACCAGCCCCCGAGCCAGAAGATGACAGCCTCCTGTTTCACGACACGGCTGCTACGCATGCAGCTCGTAGCCGGACCACTGTGTCGTGGGATCTCCTTCCCCGATTCGCCCAAGACAGAACCCGGAATCCAGTGCGGCTAGCACACACGTCGCCCAGGACCGGAGCCCAGGGTCCACATCCGGACGCCTTCCGCTCTGGACTGTCTGAATCCCCGGTCCCCGGCACTGCGTAACTCCGAGCCGCTGAACGACAGCCTCCACTTCTCGACACGGCTGGCAGCCACAGCGCTTGTGGCCGGACAACCGTGTCTTGCGATCACTTTCGTCGAGCCGCCCAAGGCGGGACCCGGACCCCGGCGCGGCGCGCAAACACGACACGCAGGAGGGAGCCTAGGGGCTCGGGAAGCCGGACCCACGCTGCCCGTGGAGGGACACACGTTTCCTGCGATCGAAATAGCGGAGCCGACAGAGGTTCGACCGGGTCCTAGTGCGGCCAGCACACACATCGCTCGGGACCGGAGCGTGGCTGTTCGGGAAGGACGGCCGCCGCTCCGGACAGCACAGAAGCTTTCGTCTCGGCGACAACCAGCCCCCGAGCCAGAAGATGACAGCCTCCTGTTTCACGACACGGCTGCTACGCATGCAGCTCGTGGCCGGACCACTGTGTCGTGGGATCTCCTTCCCCGATTCGCCCAAGACAGAACCTGGACCCCGGTGCGGCTAGCACACACGTCACCCAGGACCGGAGCCCAGGGACCACATCCGGACGCCTGCCGCTCTGGACTGTCTGAATCCCCGGTCCCCGGGACGGCTTAACTCCGCGCCGCTGAACGACAGCCTCCACTTCTCGACACGGCTGGCAGCCACAGCGCTTGTGGCCGGACAACCGTGTCGTAGGATCTTCTTCCCCGAGGCGTCCGAAATGGGACCCGGACCCCCGTGCGGCGAGTAAACACGACACCCAGGATGGAGCCAAGGGGCTCGGGAAGCCGGACCCACGCAGTCCGTAGAGGGACACACGTTTCCTGCGATCAAAATAGCGGAGCCGACCGAGGGCCCTCCCGGACCCCAGTGCGGCTAGCACACATGTTGCCCACTGCATCAAGGGGCTCGGGACGGTCGGCTCCCGCGCCTCCGAACTGATATAACCGGGAGCGTGGGATGGTCGTTCGCCGATCCGCACGGGATAGAACGGGAACAGCTAGTCCCAATAGCAGCGGACACCAGCCTCCCGCTTCACGGCACGGCCGGCCAACGTGCCGATCGAGGCCGGACACCCGGGACACGGGACAGTCTGCCGGCATGCCGCCCAACACAGTCTACAGATTTCGGAACAACCGGTCCCCGAACGTCTCGACAGCAGCAATCTCCTTCAACGCACGGCAAGCACTGCGCCGTATGTGGCCAGATACCTGTGCCATCGGATAGCCGTCTCTGAGACACCCGAGGTCGGCTCTGGACCCCGGTGCGGCTAGCACTATTGTCTCCCAAGATCGGAACCAAGGGGTTCGGGACGGTCTGCTTCCTCGCCTCCGGACGGAGGCACCCGGGAGCTCAGGACGGCAAGCCTCCCATCCGCATGGGACTGAACCCTGGCACCGGGACGGCTACTATATTAACCCTTCCCGTTCCTATTCCCGTTCCCGTTACCCTTCTCCTTCCCCTTCCCCTTTCCATTCCCCGTCCTCTTCCCCTTCCTCTAACCCTTTAAAACTTACCCTAACTCTAACCCTTACTCTTATCCAAAACATAACCCTTAACCTTACGCTAAATAAAAGTTATACTAAACCTAAAACTTACCCTTACACTAAACCTAATTCTCTAACCCTATCCCTAAACCTAACCCTAATACCCTCACCCTAAACTAAACCCTAAACTAAACTAAATGAACGCGTTTTCTGGGGCCTAATTTTTCAGGCTCTGTGAAGGTCCCCTGGGGAGTTCAGCTGTACCAAAAGCCTTCCTTTGGGGGCACTTTTGGTTGGTCGAAAGGGGCTCGGAATGTGTTTTCTGAGGCCCTGTTTTTAATTCGTCTCAGATTCCATATAGGGGCATGTGTCGGGTTGCTAAGAAAGAGCGAACACAGAGGGTTCAGTGGCATGTGGGGCTGAGTGAAGGCTCCCCTGGGGAGTTCACTTGTACTCAAAGACTTCATTTGGGGGCACTTTTGGATAGTCGAAAGGGGCTCGGAATGCGTTTTCTAGGGCCCGAGTTTTCAGTGGTCTCCCATGCCGGATAGGTCTATATTTATTTTTGCTCGGAAACAGCGAACCCGGAAGGTCAAGTTTAATGAGGGGTTGCATAAAGGCTCCCCTGGAGAGTTGATCTGCACGTAAGATGGGCTACGGTACAACTGAACTCCCCAGGGGAGCCGTTATGCAGCACCAGATGCAACTAGACCCTCCGTATTCGCTCTTTCACCGCAAGCATAAATATAGCCCTCGGCGCAATGGGAGAAGAGCGGGCCTCAGAAAACGCATTGCGATTCCCCTTGGACCATCCAAAAGTGCCCCCAAAGGAAGGCTTTGGGTACAAGTGAACTCCCCAGGGGAGCCTTTACGCAGCCCCACATGCAACTGGACCCTCCGTGTTAGCTGTTTACGAGCACCACTAAATATAGCCGTAGCAAGCATTGGAGACGATTGAGAACTCGGGCCCCAGAAAACGCATTCTGAGCCCCTTTTGCCCATCCAAAAGTGCCCCCAGAGGAAGGCTTTGAGTACAAGTGAACTCCCCAGGGGAGCCTTTACGCAGCCCCACATGCATCTAGACGCTCCGAATTCACTCGTTCTCCGCAAGCCTAAATATAGCCCTCGGCGCAATGGGAGAAGACTGAAAAAGCGGGCCTCAGAAAACGCATTGCGAGTCTCTTTCGACCATCCAAAAGTGCCCCCAAAAGGAAGGCTTTGGGTACAAGTTAAAGCCCCTTTATGCAGCCCCACATGCAATAGGACCCTCCGGATTCGCTCTTTCAGAGCAACACTTAACATAGCCCTAGCCGGCATGGGAGACGACTGAAAAATCAGGCCAAATAAAACGCCTTACAAGCCCCTTTCGCCCATCCAAAAGTGCCCCCAGAGGACGGCTTTGAGTAGAAGTGAACTCCCCAGGGGAGCCTTTATGCAGCCCCACTTGCAACTGGACCATCCGTATTTGCTCTTTCACAGCAACCCTAAATATAGCCCTAGCCGGCCTGCCAGTCGAGTGAAAACTCGACCCCCAGAAAATGCGTTACAAGCCCCATTCGCACACCCAAAAGTGCCCCCAGAGGAAGGCTTTGGGTAGAAGTGAACTCCCCAGGGGAGCCTTTATGCAGCCCCACATGCAACTGGACCCTCTGTTTTCGATCTTTCCAAGCAACCCGAATCATTGCCCTAGTCGGTATGGGAGAGGAATTGAAAATACGGCCCCAGAAAACGCATTCAAAGACCCATTCGCCCATCCAATAGTGCCCCCAAAGGAAGGCTTTTGGTACAACTGAACTCCCCAGGGGATCCTTTATGCAGCCCCACATGCAACTGGACCCTCCGGGTTTGAACTTTCCAAGCAACAATAAACATAGCCCTAGCCGGAATGGGAGACGACTGAAAACTTGGGCCCCAGAAAACGCTTTCAGAGCCCCTTTCGTCCATCCAAAAGTACCACCACAGGAAGGCTTTGGGTACAAGTGAACTCCCCAGGGGAGCCTTTATGCAGCCCCACATGCAACTGGACCCTCCGTGTTCGCTGCTTCCGAGCCATACTAAACAGAACCCTAGCCCGCATGGGAGACGACTGAAAACTCGGGCCCTAGAAAACGCATTCTGAGCCCCTTTTGCCCATCCAAAAGTGCCCCCAAAGGAAGGCTTTGGGTACAAGTGAACTCCCCAGGGGAGCCTTTACGCAGCCCCACATGCATCTAGACGCTCTGAATTCACTCTTTCTCCGCAAGCCTAAATATAGCCCTCGGCGCAATGGGAGAAGACTGAAAAAGCGGGCCTCAGAAAACGCATTGCGAGTCTCTTTCGACCATCCAAAGGTGCCCCCAAAGGAAGGTTTGGGTACAAGTTAAAGCCCCTTTATGCAGCCCTACATGCAACTGGACCCTCCGGGTTCGCTCATTCCGAGCAACACTAAACAGAGCCCTAGCCAGCATGGGAGACGACTGAAAGGTCGGGCCAAATAAAACGCCTTACAAGACCCTTTCACCCATCCAAAAGTGCCCCCAAAGGAAGGCTTTGAGTACAAGTGAACTCCCCAGGGGAGCCTTTATGCAGCCCCACATGCAACTCGACCCTCCGTATTCGCTCTTTCACAGCAACCCTAAATATAGCCCTGGCTCGCCTGGCAGTCGAGTGAAAACTCGGGCCCCAGAAAATGCGTTACAAGCCCCATTCGCCCATCCAAAAGTGCCCCCAAAGGAAGGCTTTGGGTACAAGTGAACTCCCAAGGGGAGCCTACACGAAGCCCCACATGCAACTGGACCCTCTGTGATCGATCTTTCCAAGCTACCCGAATCATAGCCCTAGTCGCTATGGGACAGGAATTGAAAATACGGCCCCAGAAAACGCATTCAAAGACCCTTTCGCCCATCCAATAGTGCCCCCAAAGGAAGGCTTTTGGTACAAGAGAACTCCCCAGGGGATCCTTTATGCAGCCCCACATGCAACTGGACCCTCCGGGTTCGCTCTTTCCGAGCAACACTAAACAGAGCCCTAGGCGGCATGGGAGACGACTGAAAAATAGGGCTCCAGAAAACGCGCTACAAGCCCCATTCGGCCATCCAGAAGTGCCTCCAAAGGAAGGCTTTGTGTACAAGTGAACTCCCCAGGGGAGCCTTTAGGCAGCCCGACATGCAACTGGACCCTCCGGGTTCGCTCTTTCACAGCAAACCTAAATATAGCCCTAGGCGGCATCGGAGATGACTGAAAAATCGGGCCAAAGAAAACGAATTGCAAGTCTCTTTCGACCATGCAAAAGTGCCCCCAAAGGAATGCTTTGGGTACAACTGAACTCCCCAGGGGAGCCTTTACGCAGCCCCACATGCAACTGGACCCTCCGTTTTTGCTCCTTCACAGCAAGCCTAAATATAGCCCTAGCCGTAATCGGAGATGACTGAAAAATCAAGCCAAAGAAAATGCCTTACAAGACCCTTTCGCCCATCCAAAAGTGCCTCCAAAGGAAGGCTTTGAGTACAAGTGAACTCCCCAGGGGAGTCTTTACGCAGCCCCACATGCAACTGGACCCTCCACGTTCCCTCTTTCTACGCAACCCTAAATATAGCCCTAGCCGCAAAGGGAGAAGACTGAAAAGGCGGGCCTCAAAAAACGCATTGCGAGTCTCTTTCGACCATCCAAAAGTGCCCCGAAAGGAAGGCTTTGGGTACAAGTGAACTCCCCAGGGGAGAATTTACGCAGCCCCACATGCAACTGGACCCTCCGTATTCGCTCTTTCACAGCAACCCTAAATATAGCCCTGGCCCGCCTGGAATTCGAGTGAAAATTCGGGCCCCAGAAAATGCGTTGCAAGCCCCATTCGCCCATCCAAAAGTGCCCCGAAAGGAAGGCTTTGGGTACAAGTGAACTCCCCAGGGGAGTCTTTATGCAGCCCCACATGCAACTGGACCCTCCGCGTTCCCTCTTTCTACGCAACCTTAAATATATCCCTAGCCCGCATGGCAGAAGACTGAAAACTCGGGCCCCAGAAAATGCGTTTCAAGACCCATTCGCCCATCCAGAAAAGCACCCAAAAGAAAAGTTTGGGTACAACTGAACTCCCCAGGGGAGCCTTTATCCAGCCCCACATGCAACTGGACCCTCCGTATTCGCTCTATCGCAGCAGCCCTTAATAGAACCCTGGCCCGCATGGCAGACGACTAAAAACTCAGGACCCAGAAAACGCGTTACAAGCCATTTTCGCCCATCCAGAAGTGACCCCAAAGGAAGGCTTTGGGTACAAGTGATCTCCCCAGGGGAGTCTTTACGCAGCCCCACATGCAACTGGACCCTCCGAGTTCCCTCTTTCTACGCAAGCCTAAATATAACCCTAGCCGCAAAGGGAGAAGACTGAAAAAGCGGGCCTCAAAAAACGCATTGCGAGTCTCTTTCGACCATCCAAATGTTCCTCCAGAGGAAGGCTTTGGGTAGAAGTGAACTCCCCAGGGGAGCCTTTACGCAGCCCCACATGCAACTGGACCCTCCGTGTTCGGTGTTTACGAGCAACCCTAAATATAACCCTAGCCAGCATGGCAGAAGACTGAAAACTCGGGCCCCAGAAAACGCCTTACAAGCCCTATTCGCCCATCCAAAAGTGCCCCCAAACGAATGCGTTGGGTACAAATGAACTCCCCAGGGGAGCCTTTATGCAGTGCCACATGCAACTGGACCCTCCGGGTTCACTCTATCACCGCAAGACTAAATATAACCCTAGTCTCAATGGGAAAAGACTGAAAACTCGGGCCTCAGAAAACGCATTGCGATTCCCCTTGGACCATCCAAAAGTGCCCCCAAAGGAAGGCTTTGAGTACAAGTTAAAGCCCCTTTATGCAGCCCCTCATGCAATTGGACCCTCCGGGTTCGCTCTTTCCGAGCAACACTAAAGATAGCCCTAGCAGGCATGGGAGACGACTGAAAACTCGGGCCCCAGAAAACTCATTCCAAGCCCCTTTCTCCCATCCAAAAGTGCCCCCAAAGGAAGGCTTTGAGTACAAGTGAACTCCCCAGGGGAGCCTTTTCGCAGCCCCACGTGCAACTGGACCCTCCCTATTCGCTGTTTCCGAGCAACCATAAATATAACCCTAGCCAGCATGGCAGAAGACTGAAAACTCGGACACCAGAAAATGTCTTACAAGCCCCTTTCCCCCATCCAAAAGTGCCCCCAAATGAAGGCGTTGGGTACAAGTGAACTCCCCAGGGTAGCCTACACGAAGCCCCACATGCAAATGGACCCTCTGTGATCGATCTTTCCGAGCAACCCGAATCATAGCCCTAGTCGGTATGGGACAGGAATTGAAAATACGTCCCCAGAAAACGCATTCAAAGACCCTTTCCCCCATCCAATAGTGCCCCCAAAGGAAGGCTTTTGGTACAACTGAACTCCCCAGGGGATCCTTTATGCAGCCCCACATGCAACTGGACCCTCTGGGTTCGCTCTTTCCGAGCAACACTAAACATAGCCCTAGCCGGCATGGGAGACGACTGAAAACTCGGGCCCCAGAAAACGCTTTCCGAGCCCCTTTCGCCATCCAAAAGTGCCCCCAGAGGAAGGCTTTGAGTACAAGTGAACTCCCCAGGGGAGCCTTTATGCAGCCCCACATGCAACTGGACATTCCGTGTTCGGTGTTTACGAGCAACACTAAATATAACCCTAGCCAGCATGGCAGAAGACTGAAAACTCGGGCCACAGAAAATACGTTACAAGCCCCATTCACCCATCCAAAAGTGCCCCCAAAGGAAGGCTTTGGGTACAAGTGAACTCCCCAGGAGAGCCTTTATGTAGCCCCACATGCAACTCGACCCTCCGGGTTCGCTCTTTCCGAGCAACAGTAAAGATAGCCCTAGCCGCAAAGGGAGAAGACTGAAAAAGCGGGTCTCAGAAAACTCATTGCGAGTCTCTTTCGACCATCCAAAAGTACCCCGAAAGGAAGGCTTTGGGTAGAAGAGAACTCCCCAGGGGAGCCTTTACGCAGCCCCACATGCAACTGGACCCTCCGTGTTCGCTCTTTCACAGTAACCCTAAATATAGCCCTGGCCGGTCTGGAATTCGAGTGAAAACTCGGGCCCCAGAAAATGCGTTAGAAACCCCATTCGCCCATCCAAAAGTGCCCCGAAAGGAAGGCTTTGGGTACAAGTGAACTCCCCAGGGGAGTCTTTATGCAGCCCCACATGCAACTGGACCCTCCGCGTTCACTCTTTCTACGCAAGCCTAAATATAGCCTAGCCGCAAAGGGAGAAGACTGAAAAAGCGGGCCTCAAAAAACGCATTGCGAGTCTCTTTCGACCATCCAAAAGTGCCCCCAAAGGAAGGCTTTGGGTACAAGTGAACTCCCCACGGGAGCCTTTACGCAGCCCCACATGCATCTGGACCCTCCGTGTTCGCTGTTTTCGAGCAACCCTAAATATAACCCTAGCCAGCATGGCGGACGACTGAAAACTCGGGCCCCAGAAAAAGCATTTTAAGCCCCATTCGCCCATCCAAAGGTGCCCCCAAAGGAAGGCTTTGGGTACAAGTGAACTCCCCAGGGGAGCCTTTACGCAGAGCCACATGCAACTGGACCCTCCGGGTTCGCTCTTTCCGAGCAACACTAAAGATATCCCTAGCAGGCATGGGAGACGACTGAAAACTCGGGCCCCAGAGAACTCATTCCAAGCCCCTTTCTCCCATCCAAAAGTGCCCCCAAAGGAAGGCTTTGAGTACAAGTGAATTCCCTAGGGGAGCCTTTTTGCAGCCCCACGTGCAACTGGACCCTCCCTATTCGCTGTTTCCGAGCAACCATAAATATAACCCTAGCCAGCATGGCAGAAGACTGAAAATTCGGACACAAGAAAATGTCTTACAAGCCCCTTTCCCCCATCCAAAAGTGCCCCCAAATGAAGGCGTTGGGTACAAGTGAACTCCCCAGGGTAGCCTACATGAAGCCCCACATGCAAATGGACCCTCTGTGATCGATCTTTCCAAGCTACCCGAATCATAGCCCTAGTCGGTATGGGACAGGAATTGAAAATACGGCCCCTGAAAACGCATTCAAAGACCCTTTCCCCCATCCAATAGTGCCCCCAAAGGAAGGCTTTTGGTACAACTGAACTCCCCAGGGGATCCTTTATGCAGCCCCACATGCAACTGGACCCTCCGGGTTCGCTCTTTCCGAGCAACACTAAACATAGCCCTAGCCGGCATGGGAGACGACTGAAAACTCGGGCCCCAGAAAACGCTTTCCGAGCCCCTTTCGCCATCCAAAAGAACCCCAGAGGAAGGCTTTGGGTAGAAGTGAACTCCCCAAGGGAGCCTTTACGCAGCCCCACATGCAACTGGACCCTCCGTGTTTGGTGTTTACGAGCAACCCTAAATATAACCCTAGCCAGCATGGCAGAAGACTGAAAACTCGGGCCACAGAAAATACGTTACAAGCCCCATTCGCCCATCCAGAAGTGCCCCCAAAGGAAGGCTTTGGGTACAACTGAACTCCCCAGGGGAGCCTTTATGCAGCCCCACATGGAACTCGACCCTCCGGGTTCGCTCTTTCTGAGCAACACTAAACATAGCCCTAGCCGCAAAGGGAGAAGACTGAAAAAGCGGGCCTCATAAAACGCATTGCGAGTCTCTTTCGGCCATCCAAAAGTGCCCCCAAAGGAAGGCTTTGGGTACAAGTGAACTCCCCAGGGGAGCCTTTATGCAGCCCCACATGCAACTGGACCCTCCGTGTTCGGTGTTTACGAGCAACACTAAATATAACCCTAGCCAGCATGGCAGAAGACTGAAAACTCGGGCCACAGAAAATACGTTACAAGCCCCATTCACCCATCCAAAAGTGCCCCGAAAGGAAGGCTTTGGGTACAAGTGAACTCCCCAGGGGAGCGTTTACGCAGCCCCACATGCATCTGGACCCTCCGTGTTCGCTGTTTACGAGCAACCCTAAATATAACCCTAGCCAGCATGGCAGACGACTGAAAACTCGGGCCCCAGAAAACGCGTTACGAGCCCTATTCGCCCATGAAAGGTGCCCACAAAGGAAGGATTTGGGTACAAGTGAACTCCCCAGGGGAGCCTTTTTGCAGCCCCACATGCAACTGGACCCTCCGTATTCGCTCTTTCACAGCAACCCTATATGTAGCCCTGGCCCGCCTGGCAGTTGAGTGAAAACTCGGGCCCCAGAAAATGCGTTACAAGCCGCATTCGCCCATCAAAAAGTGCCCCCAAATGAAGGCGTTGGGTACAAGTGAACTCCCCAGGGTAGCCTACACGAAGCCCCACATGCAACTGGACCCTCTCTGATCGATCTTTCCGAGCAACCCGAACCATAGCCCTAGTCGGTTTGGGACAGGAATTGAAAATACGGCCCCAGAAAACGCATTCAAAGACCCTTTCCCCCATCCAATAGTGCCCCCAAAGGAAGGCTTTTGGTACAACTGAACTCCCCAGGGGATCCTTTATGCAGCCCCACATGCAACTGGACCCTCCGGGTTCGCTCTTTCCGAGCAACACTAAACATAGCCCTAGCCGGCATGGGAGACGACTGAAAACTCGGGCCCCAGAAAACGCTTTCCGAGCCCCTTTCGCCATCCAAAAGAACCCCAGAGGAAGGCTTTGGGTACAAGTGAACTCCCCAAGGGAGCCTTTATGCAGCCCCACATGCAACTGGACCCTCCGGGTTCGCTCTTTCCGAGCAACAGTAAAGATAGCCCTAGCCGCAAAGGGAGAAGACTGAAAAAGCGGGCCTCAGAAAACGCATTGCGAATCTCTTTCGACCATCCAAAAGTGCCCCCAAAGGAAGGCTTTGGGTACAAGTGTTCTCCCCAGGGTAGCATTTACGCAGCCCCACATGCAACTGGACCCTCCGTATTCGCTCTTTCACAGCAACCCTAAATATAGCCCTGGCTCGCCTGGAATTCGAGTGAAAACTCGGGCCCAAGAAAATGCGTTACAAGCCACATTCGCCCATCCAAAAGTGCCCCCAAAGGAAGGCTTTGTGTACAAGTGAACTCCCCAGGGGAGTCTTTACGCAGCCCCACATGCAACTGGACCCTCCGCGTTCCCTCTTTCTACGCAACCCTAAATATATCCCTAGCCGCAAAGGGAGAAGACTGAAAAAGCGGGCCTCATAAAACGCATTGCGAGTGTCTTTCGACCATCCAAAAGTGCCCCCAAAGGAAGGCTTTGGGTACAAGTGAACTCCCCAGGGGAGCGTTTACGCAGCCCCACATGCATCTGGACCCTCCGTGTTCGCTGTTTACGAGCAACACCACATATAGCCCTAGCCAGCATGGCAGACTACTGAAAACTCGGGCCCCAGAAAATGCGTTACGAGCCCCATTCGCCCATCCAAAGGTGCCCCCAGTGGAAAGCTTTGGGTAGAAGTGAACTCCCCAGGGGAGCCTTTATGCAGCCCCACATGCAACTGGACCCTCATGGTTCGCTGTTTACGAGCAACGCTAAATATATCCCTAGCCCGCATGGCAGAAGACTAAAAACTCGGGCCCCAGAAAATGCGTTTCAAGACCCATTCGCCCATCCAGAAAAGCCCCCAAAAGAAAACCTTGGGTACAAGTGAACTCCCCAGGGGAGCCTTTATGCAGCCCCACATGCAACTGGACCCTCCGTATTTGCTCTATCACAGCAACCCTTAATATAACCCTCGCCCGCATGGCAGACGACTGAAAAATCGGGCCCCAGAAAACGCGTTACAAGCCCCTTTCGCCCATCCAGAAGTGACACCAAAGGAAGGCTTTGGGTACAAGTGAACTCCCCAGGGGAGCCTTTATGCAGCCCTACATGCAACTGGACCCTCCTGGTTCGCTGTTTCCGAGCAACACTAAAGATAGCCCTATCCGGCATGGCAGACAACTGAAAACTCGGGCCCCAGAAAACGCATTCGGAGGCCCTTTCGCCCGTCCAAAAGTGCCCCCAGAGGAAGGCTTTGAGTAGAATTCAACTCCCCAGGGGAGCCTTTATGCAGCCCCACATGCAACTGGACCCTCCGTATTTGCTCTTTCACAGCAATCCTAAATGTATCCCTGGCCCGCCTGGCAGTCGAGTGAAAACTCGGGCCCCAGAAAATGCGTTACAAGCCCCATTCGCCCATCCAAAAGTGCCCCCAAATGAATGCGTTGGGTACAAGTGAACTCCCCAGGGGATCCTTTATGCAGCCCCACATGCAACTGGACCCTCTGGGTTCGCTCTTTCCGAGCAACACTAAACATAGCCCTAGCCGGCATGGGAGACGACTGAAAACTCGGGCCCCAGAAAACGCTTTCCGAGCCCCTTTCGCCATCCAAAAGAACCCCAGAGGAAGGCTTTGGGTACAAGTGAACTCCCCAAGGGAGCCTTTACGCAGCCCCACATGCAACTGGACCCTCCGTGTTCGGTGTTTATGAGCAACCCTAAATATAACCCTAGCCAGCATGGCAGAAGACTGAAAACTCGGGCTCCAGAAAATGCGTTACATCCCCATTCGCCCATCCAAAAGTGCCCCCAAAGGAAGGCTTTGGGTACAAGTGAACTCCCCAGGGGAGCCTTTATGCAGCCTCACATGCAACTCGACCCTCCGGGTTCGCTCTTTCCGAGCAACAGTAAAGATAGCCCTAGCCGCAAAGGGAGAAGACTGAAAAAGCGGGCCTCAGAAAACGCATTGCGAGTCTCTTTCGACCATCCAAAAGTGCCCCGAAAGGAAGGCTTTGGGTACAAGTGAACTCCCCAGGGGAGAATTTACGCAGCCCCACATGCAACTGGACCCTCCGTATTCGCTCTTTCACAGCAACCCTAAATATAGCCCTGGCCCGCCTGGAATTCGAGTGAAAATTCGGGCCCCAGAAAATGCGTTGCAAGCCCCATTCGCCCATCCAAAAGTGCCCCGAAAGGAAGGCTTTGGGTACAAGTGAACTCCCCAGGGGAGTCTTTATGCAGCCCCACATGCAACTGGACCCTCCGCGTTCCCTCTTTCTACGCAACCCTAAATATATCCCTAGCCCGCATGGCAGAAGACTGAAAACTCGGGCCCCAGAAAATGCGTTTCAAGACCCATTCGCCCATCCAGAAAAGCACCCAAAAGAAAAGTTTGGGTACAACTGAACTCCCCAGGGGAGCCTTTATCCAGCCCCACATGCAACTGGACCCTCCGTATTCGCTCTATCACAGCAGCCCTTAATAGAACCCTGGCCCGCATGGCAGACGACTGAAAACTCAGGACCCAGAAAACGTGTTACAAGGCATTTTCGCCCATCCAGAAGTGACCCCAAAGGAAGGCTTTGGGTACAAGTGAACTCCCCAGGGGAGTCTTTACGCAGCCCCACATGCAACTGGACCCTCCGCGTTCACTCTTTCTACGCAAGCCTAAATATAACCCTAGCCGCAAAGGGAGAAGACTGAAAAAGCGGGCCTCAAAAAACGCATTGCGAGTCTCTTTCGACCATCCAAATATTCCCCCAGAGGAAGGCTTTGGGTAGAAGTGAACTCCGCAGGGGAGCCTTTACGCAGCCCCACATGCAACTGGACCCTCCGTGTTCGGTGTTTACGAGCAACCCTAAATATAACCCTAGCCAGCATGGCAGACTACTGAAAACTCAGGCCCCAGAAAACGCCTTACAAGCCCTATTCGCCCATCCAAAAGTGCCCCCAAACGAATGCGTTGGGTACAAATGAACTCCCCAGGGGAGCCTTTATGCAGTGCCACATGCAACTGGACCCTCCGGGTTCACTCTTTCACCGCAAGACTAAATATAGCCCTAGCCGGAAAGGGAGAAGACTGAAAAAGCGGGCCTCAAAAAACGCATTGCGATTCCCCTTGGACCATCCAAAAGTGTCCCCAAAGGAAGGCTTTGGGTACAAGTGAACTCCCCAGGGGAGTCTTTACGCAGCCCCACATGCCACTGGACCCTCCGGGTTCGCTCTTTTAGAGCAAAACTATACATAGCCCTAGCAGGCATGGGAGACGATTGAAAACTCAGGCACCAGAAAACGCATTCCGAGCCACTTTCGCCCATCCAAAAGTGCCCCCAAAGGAAGGCTTTGAGTACAAGTGAACTCCCCAGGGGAGTCTTTACGCAGCCCCACATGCAACTGGACCCTCCGTATTCGCTGTTTACGAGCAACCATAAATATATCCCTAGCCAGCATGGCAGAAGACTGAAAACTCGGACACCAGAAAATGTCTTACAAGCCCCTTTCGCCCATCCAAAAGTGCCCCCAGAGGAAGGCTTTGAGTAGAATTGAACTCCCCAGGGGAGCCTTTATGCAGCCCCACATGCAACTGGACCCTCCGTATTCGCTCTTTCACAGCAATCCTAAATGTATCCCTGGCCCGCCTGGCAGTCGAGTGAAAACTCGGGCCCCAGAAAACGCTTTCCGAGCCCCATTCGCCCATCCAGAAGTGCCCCGAAAGGAAGGCGTTGGGTACAAGTGAACTCCCCAGGGGAGCCTTTATGCAGCCCCACATGCAACTCGACCCTCCGGGTTCGCTCTTTCTGAGCAACCCTAAATATAACCCTAGCCAGCATGGCAGAAGACTGAAAACTCGGGCTCCAGAAAATGCGTTACCTCACCATTCGCCCATCCAGAAGTGCCCCCAAAGGAAGGCTTTGGGTACAAGTGAACTCCCCAGGGGAGCCTTTATGCAGCCCCACATGCAACTGGACCCTCCGTATTCTCTCTATCACAGCAACCCTTAATAGAACCCTGACCCGCATGGCAGACGACTGAAAACTCGGGCCCCAGAAAACGCGTTACAAGCCCTTTTCGCCCATCCAGAAGTGACCCCAAAGGAAGGCTTTGGGTACAAGTGATCTCCCCAGGGGAGCCTTTATGCAGCCCCACATGCAACTGGACCCTCCGCGTTCACTCTTTCTACGCAAGCCTAAATAGAACCCTAGCCGCAAAGGGAGAAGACTGAAAAAGCGGGCCTCAAAAAACGCATTGCGAGTCTCTTTCGACCATCCAAATGTTCCTCCAGAGGAAGGCTTTGGGTAGAAGTGAACTCCCCAGGGGAGGCTTTACGCAGCCCCACATGCAACTGGACCCTCCGTGTTCGGTGTTTACGAGCAACCCTAAATATAACCCTAGCCAGCATGGCAGAAGACTGAAAACTCGGGCCCCAGAAAACGCATTACAAGCCCTATTCGCCCATCCAAAAGTGCCCCCAAACGAATGCGTTGGGTACAAATGAACTCCCCAGGGGAGCCTTTATGCAGTGCCACATGCAACTGGACCCTCCGGGTTCACTCTTTCACCGCAAGACTAAATATAGCCCTAGCCGCAAAGGGAGAAGACTGAAAAAGCGGGCCTCAGAAAACGCATCGCGATTCCCCTTGGACCATCCAAAAGTGTCCCCAAAGGAAGGCTTTGGGTACAAGTTAAAGCCCCTTTATGCAGCCCCACATGCAATTGGACCCTCCGGGTTCACTCTTTCACTGCAAGACTAAATATAGCCCTAGTCTCAATGGGAAAAGACTGAAAACTCGGGCCTCAGAAAACGCATTGCGATTCCCCTTGGACCATCCAAAAGTGCCCCCAAAGGAAGGCTTTGAGTACAAGTTAAAGCCCCTTTATGCAGCCCCTCATGCAATTGGACCCTCCGGGTTCGCTCTTTCCGAGCAACACTAAAGATAGCCCTAGCAGGCATGGGAGACGACTGAAAACTCGGGCCCCAGAAAACTCATTCCAAGCCCCTTTCTCCCATCCAAAAGTGCCCCCAAAGGAAGGCTTTGAGTACAAGTGAACTCCCCAGGGGAGCCTTTTTGCAGCCCCACGTGCAACTGGACCCTCCCTATTCGCTGTTTCCGAGCAACCATAAATATAACCCTAGCCAGCATGGCAGAAGACTGAAAACTCGGACACCAGAAAATGTCTTACAAGCCCCTTTCCCCCATCCAAAAGTACCCCCTAATGAAGGCGTTGGGTACAAGTGAACTCCCCAGGGTAGCCTACACGAAGCCCCACATGCAAATGGACCCTCTGTGATCGATCTTTCCGAGCAACCCGAATCATAGCCCTAGTCGGTATGGGACAGGAATTGAAAATACGGCCCCAGAAAACGCATTCAAAGACCCTTTCGCCCATCCAATAATGCCCCCAAAGGAAGGCTTTTGGTACAACTGAACTCCCCAGGGGAGCCTTTTTGCAGCCCCACATGCAACTGGACCCTCCGTATTCGCTCTTTCACAGCAACCCTATATGTAGCCCTGGCCCGCCTGGCAGTTGAGTGAAAATTCGGGCCCCAGAAAATGCGTTACAAGCCGCATTCGCCCATCAAAAAGTGCCCCCAAATGAAGGCGTTGGGTACAAGTGAACTCCCCAGGGTAGCCTACACGAAGCCCCACATGCAACTGGACCCTCTGTGATCGATCTTTCCGAGCAACCCGAACCATAGCCCTAGTCGGTTTGGGACAGGAATTGAAAATACGGCCCCAGAAAACGCATTCAAAGACCCTTTCCCCCATCCAATAGTGCCCCCAAAGGAAGGCTTTTGGTACAACTGAACTCCCCAGGGGATCCTTTATGCAGCCCCACATGCAACTGGACCCTCCGGGTTCGCTCTTTCCGAGCAACACTAAACATAGCCCTAGCCGGCATGGGAGACGACTGAAAACTCGGGCCCCAGAAAACGCTTTCCGAGCCCCTTTCGCCATCCAAAAGAACCCCAGAGGAAGGCTTTGGGTACAAGTGAACTCCCCAAGGGAGCCTTTATGCAGCCCCACATGCAACTGGACCCTCCGGGTTCGCTCTTTCCGAGCAACAGTAAAGATAGCCCTAGCCGCAAAGGGAGAAGACTGAAAAAGCGGGCCTCAGAAAACGCATTGCGAATCTCTTTCGACCATCCAAAAGTGCCCCCAAAGGAAGGCTTTGGGTACAAGTGTTCTCCCCAGGGTAGCATTTACGCAGCCCCACATGCAACTGGACCCTCCGTATTCGCTCTTTCACAGCAACCCTAAATATAGCCCTGGCTCGCCTGGAATTCGAGTGAAAACTCGGGCCCAAGAAAATGCGTTACAAGCCACATTCGCCCATCCAAAAGTGCCCCCAAAGGAAGGCTTTGTGTACAAGTGAACTCCCCAGGGGAGTCTTTACGCAGCCCCACATGCAACTGGACCCTCCGCGTTCCCTCTTTCTACGCAACCCTAAATATATCCCTAGCCGCAAAGGGAGAAGACTGAAAAAGCGGGCCTCATAAAACGCATTGCGAGTCTCTTTCGACCATCCAAAAGTGCCCCCAAAGGAAGGCTTTGGGTACAAGTGAACTCCCCAGGGGAGCGTTTACGCAGCCCCACATGCATCTGGACCCTCCGTGTTCGCTGTTTACGAGCAACACCACATATAGCCCTAGCCAGCATGGCAGACTACTGAAAACTCGGGCCCCAGAAAATGCGTTACGAGCCCCATTCGCCCATCCAAAGGTGCCCCCAGTGGAAAGCTTTGGGTAGAAGTGAACTCCCCAGGGGAGCCTTTATGCAGCCCCACATGCAACTGGACCCTCATGGTTCGCTGTTTACGAGCAACGCTAAATATATCCCTAGCCCGCATGGCAGAAGACTAAAAACTCGGGCCCCAGAAAATGCGTTTCAAGACCCATTCGCCCATCCAGAAAAGCCCCCAAAAGAAAACCTTGGGTACAAGTGAACTCCCCAGGGGAGCCTTTATGCAGCCCCACATGCAACTGGACCCTCCGTATTTGCTCTATCACAGCAACCCTTAATATAACCCTCGCCCGCATGGCAGACGACTGAAAAATCGGGCCCCAGAAAACGCGTTACAAGCCCCTTTCGCCCATCCAGAAGTGACACCAAAGGAAGGCTTTGGGTACAAGTGAACTCCCCAGGGGAGCCTTTATGCAGCCCTACATGCAACTGGACCCTCCTGGTTCGCTGTTTCCGAGCAACACTAAAGATAGCCCTATCCGGCATGGCAGACAACTGAAAACTCGGGCCCCAGAAAACGCATTCGGAGGCCCTTTCGCCCGTCCAAAAGTGCCCCCAGAGGAAGGCTTTGAGTAGAATTCAACTCCCCAGGGGAGCCTTTATGCAGCCCCACATGCAACTGGACCCTCCGTATTTGCTCTTTCACAGCAATCCTAAATGTATCCCTGGCCCGCCTGGCAGTCGAGTGAAAACTCGGGCCCCAGAAAATGCGTTACAAGCCCCATTCGCCCATCCAAAAGTGCCCCCAAATGAATGTGTTGGGTACAAGTGAACTCCCCAGGGGATCCTTTATGCAGCCCCACATGCAACTGGACCCTCTGGGTTCGCTCTTTCCGAGCAACACTAAACATAGCCCTAGCCGGCATGGGAGACGACTGAAAACTCGGGCCCCAGAAAACGCTTTCCGAGCCCCTTTCGCCATCCAAAAGAACCCCAGAGGAAGGCTTTGGGTACAAGTGAACTCCCCAAGGGAGCCTTTACGCAGCCCCACATGCAACTGGACCCTCCGTGTTCGGTGTTTATGAGCAACCCTAAATATAACCCTAGCCAGCATGGCAGAAGACTGAAAACTCGGGCTCCAGAAAATGCGTTACATCCCCATTCGCCCATCCAAAAGTGCCCCCAAAGGAAGGCTTTGGGTACAAGTGAACTCCCCAGGGGAGCCTTTATGCAGCCTCACATGCAACTCGACCCTCCGGGTTCGCTCTTTCCGAGCAACAGTAAAGATAGCCCTAGCCGCAAAGGGAGAAGACTGAAAAAGCGGGCCTCAGAAAACGCATTGCGAGTCTCTTTCGACCATCCAAAAGTGCCCCGAAAGGAAGGCTTTGGGTACAAGTGAACTCCCCAGGGGAGAATTTACGCAGCCCCACATGCAACTGGACCCTCCGTATTCGCTCTTTCACAGCAACCCTAAATATAGCCCTGGCCCGCCTGGAATTCGAGTGAAAATTCGGGCCCCAGAAAATGCGTTGCAAGCCCCATTCGCCCATCCAAAAGTGCCCCGAAAGGAAGGCTTTGGGTACAAGTGAACTCCCCAGGGGAGTCTTTATGCAGCCCCACATGCAACTGGACCCTCCGCGTTCCCTCTTTCTACGCAACCCTAAATATATCCCTAGCCCGCATGGCAGAAGACTGAAAACTCGGGCCCCAGAAAATGTGTTTCAAGACCCATTCGCCCATCCAGAAAAGCACCCAAAAGAAAAGTTTGGGTACAACTGAACTCCCCAGGGGAGCCTTTATCCAGCCCCACATGCAACTGGACCCTCCGTATTCGCTCTATCACAGCAGCCCTTAATAGAACCCTGGCCCGCATGGCAGACGACTGAAAACTCAGGACCCAGAAAACGTGTTACAAGGCATTTTCGCCCATCCAGAAGTGACCCCAAAGGAAGGCTTTGGGTACAAGTGAACTCCCCAGGGGAGTCTTTACGCAGCCCCACATGCAACTGGACCCTCCGCGTTCACTCTTTCTACGCAAGCCTAAATATAACCCTAGCCGCAAAGGGAGAAGACTGAAAAAGCGGGCCTCAAAAAACGCATTGCGAGTCTCTTTCGACCATCCAAATATTCCCCCAGAGGAAGGCTTTGGGTAGAAGTGAACTCCGCAGGGGAGCCTTTACGCAGCCCCACATGCAACTGGACCCTCCGTGTTCGGTGTTTACGAGCAACCCTAAATATAACCCTAGCCAGCATGGCAGACTACTGAAAACTCAGGCCCCAGAAAACGCCTTACAAGCCCTATTCGCCCATCCAAAAGTGCCCCCAAACGAATGCGTTGGGTACAAATGAACTCCCCAGGGGAGCCTTTATGCAGTGCCACATGCAACTGGACCCTCCGGGTTCACTCTTTCACCGCAAGACTAAATATAGCCCTAGCCGGAAAGGGAGAAGACTGAAAAAGCGGGCCTCAAAAAACGCATTGCGATTCCCCTTGGACCATCCAAAAGTGTCCCCAAAGGAAGGCTTTGGGTACAAGTGAACTCCCCAGGGGAGTCTTTACGCAGCCCCACATGCCACTGGACCCTCCGGGTTCGCTCTTTTAGAGCAAAACTATACATAGCCCTAGCAGGCATGGGAGACGATTGAAAACTCAGGCACCAGAAAACGCATTCCGAGCCACTTTCGCCCATCCAAAAGTGCCCCCAAAGGAAGGCTTTGAGTACAAGTGAACTCCCCAGGGGAGTCTTTACGCAGCCCCACATGCAACTGGACCCTCCGTATTCGCTGTTTACGAGCAACCATAAATATATCCCTAGCCAGCATGGCAGAAGACTGAAAACTCGGACACCAGAAAATGTCTTACAAGCCCCTTTCGCCCATCCAAAAGTGCCCCCAGAGGAAGGCTTTGAGTAGAATTGAACTCCCCAGGGGAGCCTTTATGCAGCCCCACATGCAACTGGACCCTCCGTATTCGCTCTTTCACAGCAATCCTAAATGTATCCCTGGCCCGCCTGGCAGTCGAGTGAAAACTCGGGCCCCAGAAAACGCTTTCCGAGCCCCATTCGCCCATCCAGAAGTGCCCCGAAAGGAAGGCGTTGGGTACAAGTGAACTCCCCAGGGGAGCCTTTATGCAGCCCCACATGCAACTCGACCCTCCGGGTTCGCTCTTTCTGAGCAACCCTAAATATAACCCTAGCCAGCATGGCAGAAGACTGAAAACTCGGGCTCCAGAAAATGCGTTACCTCACCATTCGCCCATCCAGAAGTGCCCCCAAAGGAAGGCTTTGGGTACAAGTGAACTCCCCAGGGGAGCCTTTATGCAGCCCCACATGCAACTGGACCCTCCGTATTCTCTCTATCACAGCAACCCTTAATAGAACCCTGACCCGCATGGCAGACGACTGAAAACTCGGGCCCCAGAAAACGCGTTACAAGCCCTTTTCGCCCATCCAGAAGTGACCCCAAAGGAAGGCTTTGGGTACAAGTGATCTCCCCAGGGGAGCCTTTATGCAGCCCCACATGCAACTGGACCCTCCGCGTTCACTCTTTCTACGCAAGCCTAAATAGAACCCTAGCCGCAAAGGGAGAAGACTGAAAAAGCGGGCCTCAAAAAACGCATTGCGAGTCTCTTTCGACCATCCAAATGTTCCTCCAGAGGAAGGCTTTGGGTAGAAGTGAACTCCCCAGGGGAGGCTTTACGCAGCCCCACATGCAACTGGACCCTCCGTGTTCGGTGTTTACGAGCAACCCTAAATATAACCCTAGCCAGCATGGCAGAAGACTGAAAACTCGGGCCCCAGAAAACGCATTACAAGCCCTATTCGCCCATCCAAAAGTGCCCCCAAACGAATGCGTTGGGTACAAATGAACTCCCCAGGGGAGCCTTTATGCAGTGCCACATGCAACTGGACCCTCCGGGTTCACTCTTTCACCGCAAGACTAAATATAGCCCTAGCCGCAAAGGGAGAAGACTGAAAAAGCGGGCCTCAGAAAACGCATCGCGATTCCCCTTGGACCATCCAAAAGTGTCCCCAAAGGAAGGCTTTGGGTACAAGTTAAAGCCCCTTTATGCAGCCCCACATGCAATTGGACCCTCCGGGTTCACTCTTTCACTGCAAGACTAAATATAGCCCTAGTCTCAATGGGAAAAGACTGAAAACTCGGGCCTCAGAAAACGCATTGCGATTCCCCTTGGACCATCCAAAAGTGCCCCCAAAGGAAGGCTTTGAGTACAAGTTAAAGCCCCTTTATGCAGCCCCTCATGCAATTGGACCCTCCGGGTTCGCTCTTTCCGAGCAACACTAAAGATAGCCCTAGCAGGCATGGGAGACGACTGAAAACTCGGGCCCCAGAAAACTCATTCCAAGCCCCTTTCTCCCATCCAAAAGTGCCCCCAAAGGAAGGCTTTGAGTACAAGTGAACTCCCCAGGGGAGCCTTTTTGCAGCCCCACGTGCAACTGGACCCTCCCTATTCGCTGTTTCCGAGCAACCATAAATATAACCCTAGCCAGCATGGCAGAAGACTGAAAACTCGGACACCAGAAAATGTCTTACAAGCCCCTTTCCCCCATCCAAAAGTACCCACTAATGAAGGCGTTGGGTACAAGTGAACTCCCCAGGGTAGCCTACACGAAGCCCCACATGCAACTGGACCCTCTGTGATCGATCTTTCCGAGCAACCCGAATCATAGCCCTAGTCGGTATGGGACAGGAATTGAAAATACGGCCCCAGAAAACGCATTCAAAGACCCTTTCGCCCATCCAATAATGCCCCCAAAGGAAGGCTTTTGGTACAACTGAACTCCCCAGGGGATCCTTTATGCAGCCCCACATGCAACTGGACCCTCCGGGTTCGCTCTTTCCGAGCAACACTAAACATAGCCCTAGCCGGCATGGGAGACGACTGAAAACTCGGGCCCCAGAAAACGCTTTCCGAGCCCCTTTCGCCATCCAAAAGAACCCCAGAGGAAGGCTTTGGGTACAAGTGAACTCCCCAAGGGAGCCTTTATGCAGCCCCACATGCAACTGGACCCTCCGGGTTCGCTCTTTCCGAGCAACAGTAAAGATAGCCCTAGCCGCAAAGGGAGAAGACTGAAAAAGCGGGCCTCAGAAAACGCATTGCGAGTCTCTTTCGACCATCCAAAAGTGCCCCCAAAGGAAGGCTTTGGGTACAACTGTACTCCCCAGGGGAGCCTTTATGCAGCCCCACATGCAACTCGACCCTCCGGGTTCGCTCTTTCCGAGCAACAGTAAAGATAGCCCTAGCCGCAAAGGGAGAAGACTGAAAAAGCGGGCCTCAGAAAACGCATTGCGAGTCTCTTTCGACCATCCAAAAGTGCCCCCAAAGGAAGGCTTTGGGTACAAGTGTTCTCCCCAGGGGAGCATTTTCGCAGCCCCACATGCAACTGGACCCTCCGTGTTCGCTCTTTCACAGCAACCCTAAATATAGCCCTGGCCGGTCTGGAATTCGAGTGAAAACTCGGGCCCCAGAAAATGCGTTGCAAGCCCCATTCGCCCATCCAAAAGTGCCCCGAAAGGAAGGCTTTGGGTACAAGTGAACTCCCCAGGGGATCCTTTATGCAGCCCCACATGCAACTGGACCCTCCGCGTTCACTATTTCTACGCAAGCCTAAATATAGCCTAGCCGCAAAGGGAGAAGACTGAAAAAGCGGGCCTCAAAAAACGCATTGCGAGTCTCTTTCGCCCATCCAAAAGTGCCCCGAAAGGAAGGCTTTGGGTACAAGTGAACTCCCCAGGGGAGCCTACACGAAGCCCCACATGCAACTGGACCCTCTGTGATCGATCTTTCCGAGCAACCCGAACCATAGCCCTAGTCGGTTTGGGACAGGAATTGAAAATACGGCCCCAGAAAACGCATTCAAAGACCCTTTCCCCCATCCAATAGTGCCCCCATGTGGTGGTTTTACCGTACTGGGCAACTAAACCCCACAACCGCTCTCTCACTCCCCCTCCTTTAGATGAGGAGGGGGAGAAGTAAAGCAAAGAACAACTCACGGGTTGAGATAAGGATAGTTTAATTAAAGGGAAATAATTATAATAATTAAATAAAGACTACCATGAACTAACAATTTAACTAAGGGGAAATAAAAAGGGAAAGGGGAAAGGGAGGGGAAAAAAGGAAAATAAAAAGAAGGGAGGAAAACAAACAAACAAAATAAATGAAGGCTATATGGAAGTGCAGAGGAAAGAAATTACTCTCTACTTCCCACAAATGAGCGATGATTGACCACGTCCTTGAAGCAAGGCCTCAACGCACGCAGCCGGTGTTCGAGAGGAGGACCGACGTCTTCCAAACGAGAGCCCACCCCTCCCCTCTTCTTCCTGTTTCCACCTTTTATTGCTGAGTGTGACATCACATGGTATGGAATATCCCTTTGATTGGTTTAGGCCAGCTGCCCTAGTGATGTTTCTCTCCTCACCTTTTGCCCACCCCCTAAGAGGGTTAGAGAAAGGCCTAATACTGTGCCACTGCTGCTCAGCAGCAGACACAACACTGGTGTGATAACACTGCTGTTCCAGCTACAACTGCAGAGTACGGCACTGTATGGGCTGCTGCTGGGAAAGTTAACATTCCAGCCAGACCCAATACACCCCAAAGGAAGGCTTTTGGTACAACTGAACTCCCCAGGGGATCCTTTATGCAGCCCCACATGCAACTGGACCCTCCGGGTTCGCTCTTTCCGAGCAACACTAAACATAGCCCTAGCCGGCATGGGAGACGACTGAAAACTCGGGCCACAGAAAAAGCGTTTCAAGTCCCTTTCGCCATCCAAAAGAACCCCAGAGGAAGGCTTTGGGTACAAGTGAACTCCCCAAGGGAGCCTTTATGCAGCCCCACATGCAACTGGACCCTCCGGGTTCGCTCTTTCCGAGCAACAGTAAAGATAGCCCTAGCCGCAAAGGGAGAAGACTGAAAAAGCGGGCCTCAGAAAACGCATTGCGAGTCTCTTTCGACCATCCAAAAGTGCCCCCAAAGGAAGGCTTTGGGTACAAGTGAACTCCCCAGGGGAGAATTTACGCAGCCCCACATGCAACTGGACCCTCCGTATTCGCTCTTTCACAGCAACCCTAAATATAGCCCTGGCCCGCCTGGAATTCGAGTGAAAATTCGGGCCCCAGAAAATGCGTTGCAAGCCCCATTCGCCCATCCAAAAGTGCCCCGAAAGGAAGGCTTTGGGTACAAGTGAACTCCCCAGGGGAGTCTTTATGCAGCCCCACATGCATCTGGACCCTCCGTGTTCGCTGTTTACGAGCAACACCACATATAGCCCTAGCCAGCATGGCAGACTACTGAAAACTCGGGCCCCAGAAAATGCGTTACGAGCCCCATTCGCCCATCCAAAGGTGCCCCCAGTGGAAAGCTTTGGGTAGAAGTGAACTCCCCAGGGGAGCCTTTATGCAGCCCCACATGCAACTGGACCCTCATGGTTCGCTGTTTACGAGCAACGCTAAATATATCCCTAGCCCGCATGGCAGAAGACTAAAAACTCGGGCCCCAGAAAATGCGTTTCAAGACCCATTCGCCCATCCAGAAAAGCCCCCAAAAGAAAACCTTGGGTACAAGTGAACTCCCCAGGGGAGCCTTTATGCAGCCCCACATGCAACTGGACCCTCCGTATTTGCTCAATCACAGCAACCCTTAATATAACCCTCGCCCGCATGGCAGACGACTGAAAAATCGGGCCCCAGAAAACGCGTTACAAGCCCCTTTCGCCCATCCAGAAGTGACCCCAAAGGAAGGCTTTGGGTACAAGTGAACTCCCCAGGGGAGCCTTTATGCAGCCCCACATGCAACTGGACCCTCCTGGTTCGCTGTTTCCGAGCAACAGTAAAGATAGCCCTATCCGGCATGGCAGACAACTGAAAACTCGGGCCCCAGAAAACGCATTCGGAGGCCCTTTCGCCCATCCAAAAGTGCCCCCAGAGGAAGGCTTTGAGTAGAATTCAACTCCCCAGGGGAGCCTTTATGCAGCCCCACATGGAACTCGACCCTCCGGGTTCGCTCTTTCTGAGCAACACTAAGCATAGCCCTAGCCGCAAAGAGAGAAGACTGAAAAAGCGGGCCTCAAAAAACGCATTGCGAGTCTCTTTCGACCATCCAAAAGTGCCCCCAAAGGAAGCCTTTGGTACAAGTGAACTCCCCAGGGGAGCGTTTACGCAGCCCCACATGCATCTGGACCCTCCGTGTTCGCTGTTTACGAGCAACCCTAAATATAACCCTAGCCAGCATGGCAGACGACTGAAAACTCGGGCCCCAGAAAACGCGTTACGAGCCCTATTCGCCCATGAAAGGTGCCCCCAAAGGAAGGCTTTGGGTACAAGTGAACTCCCCAGGGGAGCCTTTTTGCAGCCCCACATGCAACTGGACCCTCCGTATTCGCTCTTTCACAGCAACCCTATATGTAGCCCTGGCCCGCCTGGTAGTTGAGTGAAAACTCGAGCCCCAGAAAACGCGTTACAAGCCGCATTCGCCCATCAAAAAGTGCCCCCAAATGAAGGCGTTGGGTACAAGTGAACTCCCCAGGGTAGCCTACACGAAGCCCCACATGCAACTGGACCCTCTGTGATCGATCTTTCCGAGCAACCCGAACCATAGCCCTAGTCGGTTTGGGACAGGAATTGAAAATACGGCCCCAGAAAACGCATTCAAAGACCCTTTCCCCCATCAAATAGTGCCCCCAAAGGAAGGCTTTTGGTACAACTGAACTCCCCAGGGGATCCTTTATGCAGCCCCACATGCAACTGGACCCTCCGGGTTCGCTCTTTCCGAGCAACACTAAACATAGCCCTAGCCGGCATGGGAGACGACTGAAAACTCGGGCCCCAGAAAACGCTTTCCGAGCCCCTTTCGCCATCCAAAAGAACCCCAGAGGAAGGCTTTGGGTACAAGTGAACTCCCCAAGGGAGCCTTTATGCAGCCCCACATGCAACTGGACCCTCCGGGTTCGCTCTTTCCGAGCAACAGTAAAGATAGCCCTAGCCGCAAAGGGAGAAGACTGAAAAAGCGGGCCTCAGAAAACGCATTGCGAGTCTCTTTCGACCATCCAAAAGTGCCCCCAAAGGAAGGCTTTGGGTACAAGTGTTCTCCCCAGGGGAGCATTTACGCAGCCCCACATGCAACTGGACCCTCCGTATTCGCTCTTTCACAGCAACCCTAAATATAGCCCTGGCTTGCCTGGAATTCGAGTGAAAACTCAGGCCCAAGAAAATGCGTTACAAGCCACATTCGCCCATCCAAAAGTGACCCCAAAGGAAGGCTTTGGGTACAAGTGAACTCCCCAGGGGAGTCTTTACACAGCCCCACATGCAACTGGACCCTCCGCGTTCCCTCTTTCTACGCAAGCCTAAATATAGCCCTAGCCGCAAAGGGAGAAGACTGAAAAAGCGGGCCTCAAAAAACGCATTGCGAGTCTCTTTCGACCATCCAAAAGTGCCCCCAAAGGAAGGCTTTGGGTACAAGTGAACTCCCCAGGGGAGCGTTTACGCAGCCCCACATGCATCTGGACCCTCCGTGTTCGCTGTTTACGAGCAACACCACATATAGCCCTAGCCAGCATGGCAGACTACTGAAAACTCGGGCCCCAGAAAATGCGTTACGAGCCCCATTCGCCCATCCAGAAAAGCCCCCAAAAGAAAACCTTGGGTACAAGTGAACTCCCCAGGGGAGCCTTTATGCAGCCCCACATGCAACTGGACCCTCCGTATTTGCTCTATCAGAGCAACCCTTAATATATCCCTCGCCCGCATGGCAGACGACTGAAAAATCGGGCCCCAGAAAACGCGTTACAAGCCCCTTTCGCCCATCCAGAAGTGACCCCAAAGGAAGGCTTTGGGTACAAGTGAACTCCCCAGGGGAGCCTTTATGCAGCCCCACATGCAACTGGACCCTCCTGGTTCGCTGTTTCCGAGCAACAGTAAAGATAGCCCTATCCGGCATGGCAGACAACTGAAAACTCGGGCCCCAGAAAACGCATTCGGAGGCCCTTTCGCCCATCCAAAAGTGCCCCCAGAGGAAGGCTTTGAGTAGAATTCAACTCCCCAGGGGAGCCTTTATGCAGCCCCACATGCAACTGGACCCTCCGTATTTGCTCTTTCACAGCAATCCTAAATGTATCCCTGGCCCGCCTGGCAGTCGAGTGAAAACTCGGGCCCAAGAAAATGCGTTACAAGCCCCATTCGCCCATCCAAAAGTGCCCCCAAATGAATGCGTTGGGTACAAGTGAACTCCCCAGGGGATCCTTTATGCAGCCCCACATGCAACTGGACCCTCTGGGTTCGCTCTTTCCGAGCAACACTAAACATAGCCCTAGCCGGCATGGGAGACGACTGAAAACTCGGGCCCCAGAAAACGCTTTCCGAGCCCCTTTCGCCATCCAAAAGAACCCCAGAGGAAGGCTTTGGGTACAAGTGAACTCCCCAAGGGAGCCTTTACGCAGCCCCACATGCAACTGGACCCTCCGTGTTCGGTGTTTATGAGCAACCCTAAATATAACCCTAGCCAGCATGGCAGAAGACTGAAAACTCGGGCCCCAGAAAATGCGTTACATCCCCATTCGCCCATCCAAAAGTGCCCCCAAAGGAAGGCTTTGGGTACAAGTGAACTCCCCAGGGGAGCCTTTATGCAGCCTCACATGCAACTCGACCCTCCGGGTTCGCTCTTTCCGAGCAACAGTAAAGATAGCCCTAGCCGCAAAGGGAGAATACTGAAAAAGCGGGCCTCAGAAAACGCATTGCGAGTCTCTTTCGACCATCCAAAAGTGCCCCGAAAGGAAGGCTTTGGGTACAAGTGAACTCCCCAGGGGAGCATTTACGCAGCCCCACATGCAACTGGACCCTCCGTATTCGCTCTTTCACAGCAACCCTAAATATAGCCCTGGCCCGCATTGCAGAAGACTGAAAACTCGGGCCCCAGAAAACGCGTTACAAGCCCCATTCGCCCATCCAAAAGTGCCCCCAAAGGAAGGCTTTGGGTACAAGTGAACTCCCCAGGGGAGTCTTTACGCAGCCCCACATGAAACTGGACCCTCCACGTTCCCTCTTTCTACGCAACCCTAAATATATTCCTAGCCCGCATGGAAGAAGACTGAAAACTCGGGCCCCAGAAAATGCGTTTCAAGACCCATTCGCCCATCCAGAAAAGCACCCAAAAGAAAAGTTTGGGTACAACTGAACTCCCCAGGGGAGCCTTTATGCAGCCCCACATGCAACTGGACCCTCCGTATTCGCTCTATCACAGCAACCCTTAATAGAACCCTGGCCCGCATTGCAGAAGACTGAAAACTCGGGCCCCAGAAAACGCGTTACAAGCCCCTTTCGCCCATCCAGAAGTGACCCCAAAGGAAGGCTTTGGGTACAAGTGAACTCCCCAGGGGAGTCTTTACGCAGCCCCACATGCAACTGGACCCTCCGCGTTCACTCTTTCTACGCAAGCCTAAATATAGCCCTAGCCGCAAAGGGAGAAGACTGAAAAAGCGGGCCTCAGAAAACGCATTGCGATTCCCCTTGGACCATCCAAAAGTGCCCCCAAAGGAAGGCTTTGAGTACAAGTTAAAGCCCCTTTATGCAGCCCCACATGCAATTGGACCCTCCGGGTTCGCTCTTTCCGAGCAACACTAAAGATAGCCCTAGCAGGCATGGGAGACGACTGAAAACTCGGGCCCCAGAAAACTCATTCCAAGCCCCTTTCTCCCATCCAAAAGTGCACCCAAAGGAAGGCTTTGAGTACAAGTGAATTCCCTAGGGGAGCCTTTTTGCAGCCCCACGTGCAACTGGACTCTCCCTATTCGCTGTTTCCGAGCAACCGTAAATATAACCCTAGCCAGCATGGCAGAAGACTGAAAACTCGGACACCAGAAAATGTCTTACAAGCCCCTTTCCCCCATCCAAAAGTGCCCCCAAATGAAGGCGTTGGGTACAAGTGAACTCCCCAGGGTAGCCTACACGAAGCCCCACATGCAAATGGACCCTCTGTGATCGATCTTTCCGAGCAACCCGAATCATAGCCCTAGTCGGTATGGGACAGGAATTGAAAATACGGCCCCTGAAAACGAATTCAAAGACCCTTTCGCCCATCCAATAATGCCCCCAAAGGAAGGCTTTTGGTACAACTGAACTCCCCAGGGGATCCTTTATGCAGCCCCACATGCAACTGGACCCTCCGGGTTCGCTCTTTCCGAGCAACACTAAACATAGCCCTAGCCGGCATGGGAGACGACTGAAAACTCGGGCCCCAGAAAACGCTTTCCGAGCCCCTTTCGCCATCCAAAAGAACCCCAGAGGAAGGCTTTGGGTACAAGTGAACTCCCCAGGGGAGCCTTTATGCAGCCCCACATGCAACTGGACCCTCCGTGTTCGGTGTTTACGAGCAATACTAAATATAACCCTAGCCAGCATGGCAGAAGACTGAAAACTCGGGCCACAGAAAATACGTTACAAGCCCCATTCACCCATCCAAAAGTGCCCCCAAAGGAAGGCTTTGGGTACAAGTGAACTCCCCAGGAGAGCCTTTATGTAGCCCCACATGCAACTCGACCCTCCGGGTTCGCTCTTTCCGAGCAAGAGTAAAGATAGCCCTAGCTGGAAAGGGAGAAGACTGAAAAAGCGGGTCTCCGAAAACTCATTGCGAGTCTCTTTCGACCATCCAAAAGTACCCCGAAAGGAAGGCTTTGGGTAGAAGAGAACTCCCCAGGGGAGCCTTTACGCAGCCCCACATGCAACTGGACCCTCCGTGTTCGCTCTTTCACAGTAACCCTAAATATAGCCCTGGCCGGTCTGGAATTCGAGTGAAAACTCGGGCCCCAGAAAATGCGTTAGAAGCCCCATTCGCCCATCCAAAAGTGCCCCGAAAGGAAGGCTTTGGGTACAAGTGAACTCCCCAGGGGAGTCTTTATGCAGTCCCACATGCAACTGGACCCTCCGCGTTCCCTCTTTCTACGCAAGCCTAAATATAGCCTAGCCGCAAAGGGAGAAGACTGAAAAAGCGGGCCTCAAAAAACGCATTGCGAGTCTCTTTCGACCATCCAAAAGTGCCCCCAAAGGAAGGCTTTGGGTACAAGTGTTCTCCCCAGGGGAGCATTTACGCAGCCCCACATGCAACTGGACCCTCCGTGTTTGGTGTTTACGAGCAACCCTAAATATAACCCTAGCCAGCATGGCAGAAGACTGAAAACTCGGGCCACAGAAAATACGTTACAAGCCCCATTCGCCCATCCAGAAGTGCCCCCAAAGGAAGGCTTTGGGTACAACTGAACTCCCCAGGGGAGCCTTTATGCAGCCCCACATGGAACTCGACCCTCCGGGTTCGCTCTTTCTGAGCAACACTAAACATAGCCCTAGCCGCAAAGGGAGAAGACTGAAAAAGCGGGCCTCAGAAAACGCATTGCGAGTCTCTTTCGACCATCCAAAAGTGCCCCCAAAGGAAGGCTTTGGGTACAAGTGAACTCCCAAGGGGAGAATTTATGCAGCCCCACATGGAACTCGACCCTCCGGGTTCGCTCTTTCTGAGCAACACTAAGCATAGCCCTAGCCGCAAAGAGAGAAGACTGAAAAAGCGGGCCTCAAAAAACGCATTGCGAGTCTCTTTCGACCATCCAAAAGTGCCCCCAAAGGAAGCCTTTGGTACAAGTGAACTCCCCAGGGGAGCGTTTACGCAGCCCCACATGCATCTGGACCCTCCGTGTTCGCTGTTTACGAGCAACCCTAAATATAACCCTAGCCAGCATGGCAGACGACTGAAAACTCGGGCCCCAGAAAACGCGTTACGAGCCCTATTCGCCCATGAAAGGTGCCCCCAAAGGAAGGCTTTGGGTACAAGTGAACTCCCCAGGGGAGCCTTTTTGCAGCCCCACATGCAACTGGACCCTCCGTATTCGCTCTTTCACAGCAACCCTATATGTAGCCCTGGCCCGCCTGGTAGTTGAGTGAAAACTCGAGCCCCAGAAAACGCGTTACAAGCCGCATTCGCCCATCAAAAAGTGCCCCCAAATGAAGGCGTTGGGTACAAGTGAACTCCCCAGGGTAGCCTACACGAAGCCCCACATGCAACTGGACCCTCTGTGATCGATCTTTCCGAGCAACCCGAACCATAGCCCTAGTCGGTTTGGGACAGGAATTGAAAATACGGCCCCAGAAAACGCATTCAAAGACCCTTTCCCCCATCAAATAGTGCCCCCAAAGGAAGGCTTTTGGTACAACTGAACTCCCCAGGGGATCCTTTATGCAGCCCCACATGCAACTGGACCCTCCGGGTTCGCTCTTTCCGAGCAACACTAAACATAGCCCTAGCCGGCATGGGAGACGACTGAAAACTCGGGCCCCAGAAAACGCTTTCCGAGCCCCTTTCGCCATCCAAAAGAACCCCAGAGGAAGGCTTTGGGTACAAGTGAACTCCCCAAGGGAGCCTTTATGCAGCCCCACATGCAACTGGACCCTCCGGGTTCGCTCTTTCCGAGCAACAGTAAAGATAGCCCTAGCCGCAAAGGGAGAAGACTGAAAAAGCGGGCCTCAGAAAACGCATTGCGAGTCTCTTTCGACCATCCAAAAGTGCCCCCAAAGGAAGGCTTTGGGTACAAGTGTTCTCCCCAGGGGAGCATTTACGCAGCCCCACATGCAACTGGACCCTCCGTATTCGCTCTTTCACAGCAACCCTAAATATAGCCCTGGCTTGCCTGGAATTCGAGTGAAAACTCAGGCCCAAGAAAATGCGTTACAAGCCACATTCGCCCATCCAAAAGTGACCCCAAAGGAAGGCTTTGGGTACAAGTGAACTCCCCAGGGGAGTCTTTACACAGCCCCACATGCAACTGGACCCTCCGCGTTCCCTCTTTCTACGCAAGCCTAAATATAGCCCTAGCCGCAAAGGGAGAAGACTGAAAAAGCGGGCCTCAAAAAACGCATTGCGAGTCTCTTTCGACCATCCAAAAGTGCCCCCAAAGGAAGGCTTTGGGTACAAGTGAACTCCCCAGGGGAGCGTTTACGCAGCCCCACATGCATCTGGACCCTCCGTGTTCGCTGTTTACGAGCAACACCACATATAGCCCTAGCCAGCATGGCAGACTACTGAAAACTCGGGCCCCAGAAAATGCGTTACGAGCCCCATTCGCCCATCCAGAAAAGCCCCCAAAAGAAAACCTTGGGTACAAGTGAACTCCCCAGGGGAGCCTTTATGCAGCCCCACATGCAACTGGACCCTCCGTATTTGCTCTATCAGAGCAACCCTTAATATATCCCTCGCCCGCATGGCAGACGACTGAAAAATCGGGCCCCAGAAAACGCGTTACAAGCCCCTTTCGCCCATCCAGAAGTGACCCCAAAGGAAGGCTTTGGGTACAAGTGAACTCCCCAGGGGAGCCTTTATGCAGCCCCACATGCAACTGGACCCTCCTGGTTCGCTGTTTCCGAGCAACAGTAAAGATAGCCCTATCCGGCATGGCAGACAACTGAAAACTCGGGCCCCAGAAAACGCATTCGGAGGCCCTTTCGCCCATCCAAAAGTGCCCCCAGAGGAAGGCTTTGAGTAGAATTCAACTCCCCAGGGGAGCCTTTATGCAGCCCCACATGCAACTGGACCCTCCGTATTTGCTCTTTCACAGCAATCCTAAATGTATCCCTGGCCCGCCTGGCAGTCGAGTGAAAACTCGGGCCCAAGAAAATGCGTTACAAGCCCCATTCGCCCATCCAAAAGTGCCCCCAAATGAATGCGTTGGGTACAAGTGAACTCCCCAGGGGATCCTTTATGCAGCCCCACATGCAACTGGACCCTCTGGGTTCGCTCTTTCCGAGCAACACTAAACATAGCCCTAGCCGGCATGGGAGACGACTGAAAACTCGGGCCCCAGAAAACGCTTTCCGAGCCCCTTTCGCCATCCAAAAGAACCCCAGAGGAAGGCTTTGGGTACAAGTGAACTCCCCAAGGGAGCCTTTACGCAGCCCCACATGCAACTGGACCCTCCGTGTTCGGTGTTTATGAGCAACCCTAAATATAACCCTAGCCAGCATGGCAGAAGACTGAAAACTCGGGCCCCAGAAAATGCGTTACATCCCCATTCGCCCATCCAAAAGTGCCCCCAAAGGAAGGCTTTGGGTACAAGTGAACTCCCCAGGGGAGCCTTTATGCAGCCTCACATGCAACTCGACCCTCCGGGTTCGCTCTTTCCGAGCAACAGTAAAGATAGCCCTAGCCGCAAAGGGAGAATACTGAAAAAGCGGGCCTCAGAAAACGCATTGCGAGTCTCTTTCGACCATCCAAAAGTGCCCCGAAAGGAAGGCTTTGGGTACAAGTGAACTCCCCAGGGGAGCATTTACGCAGCCCCACATGCAACTGGACCCTCCGTATTCGCTCTTTCACAGCAACCCTAAATATAGCCCTGGCCCGCATTGCAGAAGACTGAAAACTCGGGCCCCAGAAAACGCGTTACAAGCCCCATTCGCCCATCCAAAAGTGCCCCCAAAGGAAGGCTTTGGGTACAAGTGAACTCCCCAGGGGAGTCTTTACGCAGCCCCACATGAAACTGGACCCTCCACGTTCCCTCTTTCTACGCAACCCTAAATATATTCCTAGCCCGCATGGAAGAAGACTGAAAACTCGGGCCCCAGAAAATGCGTTTCAAGACCCATTCGCCCATCCAGAAAAGCACCCAAAAGAAAAGTTTGGGTACAACTGAACTCCCCAGGGGAGCCTTTATGCAGCCCCACATGCAACTGGACCCTCCGTATTCGCTCTATCACAGCAACCCTTAATAGAACCCTGGCCCGCATTGCAGAAGACTGAAAACTCGGGCCCCAGAAAACGCGTTACAAGCCCCTTTCGCCCATCCAGAAGTGACCCCAAAGGAAGGCTTTGGGTACAAGTGAACTCCCCAGGGGAGTCTTTACGCAGCCCCACATGCAACTGGACCCTCCGCGTTCACTCTTTCTACGCAAGCCTAAATATAGCCCTAGCCGCAAAGGGAGAAGACTGAAAAAGCGGGCCTCAGAAAACGCATTGCGATTCCCCTTGGACCATCCAAAAGTGCCCCCAAAGGAAGGCTTTGAGTACAAGTTAAAGCCCCTTTATGCAGCCCCACATGCAATTGGACCCTCCGGGTTCGCTCTTTCCGAGCAACACTAAAGATAGCCCTAGCAGGCATGGGAGACGACTGAAAACTCGGGCCCCAGAAAACTCATTCCAAGCCCCTTTCTCCCATCCAAAAGTGCACCCAAAGGAAGGCTTTGAGTACAAGTGAATTCCCTAGGGGAGCCTTTTTGCAGCCCCACGTGCAACTGGACTCTCCCTATTCGCTGTTTCCGAGCAACCGTAAATATAACCCTAGCCAGCATGGCAGAAGACTGAAAACTCGGACACCAGAAAATGTCTTACAAGCCCCTTTCCCCCATCCAAAAGTGCCCCCAAATGAAGGCGTTGGGTACAAGTGAACTCCCCAGGGTAGCCTACACGAAGCCCCACATGCAAATGGACCCTCTGTGATCGATCTTTCCGAGCAACCCGAATCATAGCCCTAGTCGGTATGGGACAGGAATTGAAAATACGGCCCCTGAAAACGAATTCAAAGACCCTTTCGCCCATCCAATAATGCCCCCAAAGGAAGGCTTTTGGTACAACTGAACTCCCCAGGGGATCCTTTATGCAGCCCCACATGCAACTGGACCCTCCGGGTTCGCTCTTTCCGAGCAACACTAAACATAGCCCTAGCCGGCATGGGAGACGACTGAAAACTCGGGCCCCAGAAAACGCTTTCCGAGCCCCTTTCGCCATCCAAAAGAACCCCAGAGGAAGGCTTTGGGTACAAGTGAACTCCCCAGGGGAGCCTTTATGCAGCCCCACATGCAACTGGACCCTCCGTGTTCGGTGTTTACGAGCAATACTAAATATAACCCTAGCCAGCATGGCAGAAGACTGAAAACTCGGGCCACAGAAAATACGTTACAAGCCCCATTCACCCATCCAAAAGTGCCCCCAAAGGAAGGCTTTGGGTACAAGTGAACTCCCCAGGAGAGCCTTTATGTAGCCCCACATGCAACTCGACCCTCCGGGTTCGCTCTTTCCGAGCAAGAGTAAAGATAGCCCTAGCTGGAAAGGGAGAAGACTGAAAAAGCGGGTCTCCGAAAACTCATTGCGAGTCTCTTTCGACCATCCAAAAGTACCCCGAAAGGAAGGCTTTGGGTAGAAGAGAACTCCCCAGGGGAGCCTTTACGCAGCCCCACATGCAACTGGACCCTCCGTGTTCGCTCTTTCACAGTAACCCTAAATATAGCCCTGGCCGGTCTGGAATTCGAGTGAAAACTCGGGCCCCAGAAAATGCGTTAGAAGCCCCATTCGCCCATCCAAAAGTGCCCCGAAAGGAAGGCTTTGGGTACAAGTGAACTCCCCAGGGGAGTCTTTATGCAGTCCCACATGCAACTGGACCCTCCGCGTTCCCTCTTTCTACGCAAGCCTAAATATAGCCTAGCCGCAAAGGGAGAAGACTGAAAAAGCGGGCCTCAAAAAACGCATTGCGAGTCTCTTTCGACCATCCAAAAGTGCCCCCAAAGGAAGGCTTTGGGTACAAGTGAACTCCCCAGGGGAGCCTTTACGCAGCCCCACATGCATCTGGACCCTCCGTGTTCGCTGTTTACGAGCAACCCTAAATATAACCCTAGCCAGCATGGCAGACGACTGAAAACTCGGGCCCCAGAAAAAGCGTTTCAAGCCCCATTCGCCCATCCAAAGGTGCCCCCAAAGGAAGGCTTTGGGTACAAGTGAACTCCCCAGGGGAGCCTTTACGCAGAGCCACATGCAAATGGACCCTCCGGGTTCGCTCTTTCCGAGCAACACTAAAGATATCCCTAGCAGGCATGGGAGACGACTGAAAACTCGGGCCCCAGACAACTCATTCCAAGCCCCTTTCTCCCATCCAAAAGTGCACCCAAAGGAAGGCTTTGAGTACAAGTGAATTCCCTAGGGGAGCCTTTTTGCAGCCCCACGTGCAACTGGACTCTCCCTATTCGCTATTTCCGAGCAACCATAAATATAACCCTAGCCAGCATGGCAGAAGACTGAAAACTCGGACACAAGAAAATGTCTTACAAGCCCCTTTCCCCCATCCAAAAGTGCCCCCAAATGAAGGCGTTGGGTACAAGTGAACTCCCCAGGGTAGCCTACACGAAGACCCACATGCAAATGGACCCTCTGTGATCGATCTTTCCAAGCTACCCGAATCATAGCCCTAGTCGGTATGGGACAGGAATTGAAAATACGGCCCCTGAAAACGCATTCAAAGACCCTTTCCCCCAACCAATAGTGCCCCCAAAGGAAGGCTTTTGGTACAACTGAACTCCCCAGGGGATCCTTTATGCAGCCCCACATGCAACTGGACCCTCCGGGTTCGCTCTTTCCGAGCAACACTAAACATAGCCCTAGCCGGCATGGGAGACGACTGAAAACTCAGGCCCCAGAAAACGCTTTCCGAGCCCCTTTCGCCATCCAAAAGAACCCCAGAGGAAGGCTTTGGGTAGAAGTGAACTCCCCAAGGGAGCCTTTACGCAGCCCCACATGCAACTGGACCCTCCGTGTTTGGTGTTTACGAGCAACCCTAAATATAACCCTAGCCAGCATGGCAGAAGACTGAAAACTCGGGCCACAGAAAATACGTTACAAGCCCCATTCGCCCATCCAGAAGTGCCCCCAAAGGAAGGCTTTGGGTACAACTGAACTCCCCAGGGGAGCCTTTATGCAGCCCCACATGGAACTCGACCCTCCGGGTTCGCTCTTTCTGAGCAACACTAAACATAGCCCTAGCCGCAAAGGGAGAAGACTGAAAAAGCGGGCCTCAGAAAACGCATTGCGAGTCTCTTTCGACCATCCAAAAGTGCCCCCAAAGGAAGGCTTTGGGTACAAGTGAACTCCCAAGGGGAGAATTTATGCAGCCCCACATGCAACTGGACCCTCCGTATTCGCTCTTTCACAGCAACCCTAAATATATCCCTGGCCGGCCTGGAATTCGAATGAAAACTCGGGCCCCAGAAAATGCGTTAGAAGCCCCATTCGCCCATCCAAAAGTGCCCCGAAAGGAAGGCTTTGGGTACAAGTGAACTCCCCAGGGGAGTCTTTATGCAGCCCCACATGCAACTGGACCCTCCGCGTTCCCTCTTTCTACGCAAGCCTAAATATAGCCCTAGCCGCAAAGGGAGAAGACTGAAAAAGCGGGCCTCAAAAAACGCATTGCGAGTCTCTTTCGACCATCCAAAAGTGCCCCCAAAGGAAGGCTTTGGGTACAAGTGAACTCCCCAGGGGAGCGTTTACGCAGCGCCACATGCATCTGGACCCTCCGTGTTCGCTGTTTATGAGCAACCCTAAATATAACCCTAGCCAGCATGGCAGACGACTGAAAACTCGGGCCCCAGTAAACGAGTTACGAGCCCTATTCGCCCATGAAAGGTGCCCCCAAAGGAAGGCTTTGGGTACAAGTGAACTCCCCAGGGGAGCCTTTTTGCAGCCCCACATGCAACTGGACCCTCCGTATTCGCTCTTTCACAGCAACCCTATATGTAGCCCTGGCCCGCCTGGCAGTTGAGTGAAAACTCGGGCCCCAGAAAACGCGTTACAAGCCGCATTCGCCCATCAAAAAGTGCCCCCAAATGAAGGCGTTGGGTACAAGTGAACTCCCCAGGGTAGCCTACACGAAGCCCCACATGCAACTGGACCCTCTGTGATCGATCTTTCCGAGCAACCCGAACCATAGCCCTAGTCGGTTTGGGACAGGAATTGAAAATACGGCCCCAGAAAACGCATTCAAAGACCCTTTCCCCCATCCAATAGTGCCCCCAAAGGAAGGCTTTTGGTACAACTGAACTCCCCAGGGGATCCTTTATGCAGCCCCACATGCAACTGGACCCTCCGGGTTCGCTCTTTCCGAGCAACACTAAACATAGCCCTAGCCGGCATGGGAGACGACTGAAAACTCGGGCCACAGAAAACGCTTTCCGAGCCCCTTTCGCCATCCAAAAGAACCCCAGAGGAAGGCTTTGGGTACAAGTGAACTCCCCAAGGGAGCCTTTATGCAGCCCCACATGCAACTCGACCCTCCGGGTTCGCTCTTTCCGAGCAACAGTAAAGATAGCCCTAGCCGCAAAGGGAGAAGACTGAAAAAGCGGGCCTCAGAAAACGCATTGCGAGTCTCTTTCGACCATCCAAAAGTGCCCCCAAAGGAAGGCTTTGGGTACAACTGTACTCCCCAGGGGAGCCTTTATGCAGCCCCACATGCAACTCGACCCTCCGGGTTCGCTCTTTCCGAGCAACAGTAAAGATAGCCCTAGCCGCAAAGGGAGAAGACTGAAAAAGCGGGCCTCAGAAAACGCATTGCGAGTCTCTTTCGACCATCCAAAAGTGCCCGCAAAGGAAGGCTTTGGGTACAAGTGTTCTCCCCAGGGGAGCATTTTCGCAGCCCCACATGCAACTGGACCCTCCGTATTCGCTCTTTCACAGCAACCCTAAATATAGCCCTGGCTCGCCTGGAATTCGAGTGAAAACTCGGGCCCAAGAAAATGCGTTACAAGCCCCATTCGCCCATCCAAAAGTGCCCCGAAAGGAAGGCTTTGGGTACAAGTGAACTCCCCAGGGGAGTCTTTACGCAGCCCCACATGCAACTGGACCCTCCGCGTTCCCTCTTTCTACGCAAGCCTAAATATAGCCCTAGCCGCAAAGGGAGAAGACTGAAAAAGCGGGCCTCAAAAAACGCATTGCGAGTCTCTTTCGCCCATCCAAAAGTGCCCCGAAAGGAAGGCTTTGGGTACAAGTGAACTCCCCAGGGGAGCCTACACGAAGCCCCACATGCAACTGGACCCTCTGTGATCGATCTTTCCGAGCAACCCGAACCATAGCCCTAGTCGGTTTGGGACAGGAATTGAAAATACGGCCCCAGAAAACGCATTCAAAGACCCTTTCCCCCATCCAATAGTGCCCCCATGTGGTGGTTTTACCGTACTGGGCAACTAAACCCCACAACCGCTCTCTCACTCCCCCTCCTTTAGATGAGGAGGGGGAGAAGTAAAGCAAAGAACAACTCACGGGTTGAGATAAGGATAGTTTAATTAAAGGGAAATAATTATAATAATTAAATAAAGACTACCATGAACTAACAATTTAACTAAGGGGAAATAAAAAGGGAAAGGGGAAAGGGAGGGGAAAAAAGGAAAATAAAAAGAAGGGAGGAAAACAAACAAACAAAATAAATGAAGGCTATATGGAAGTGCAGAGGAAAGAAATTACTCTCTACTTCCCACAAATGAGCGATGATTGACCACGTCCTTGAAGCAAGGCCTCAACGCACGCAGCCGGTGTTCGAGAGGAGGACCGACGTCTTCCAAACGAGAGCCCACCCCTCCCCTCTTCTTCCTGTTTCCACCTTTTATTGCTGAGTGTGACATCACATGGTATGGAATATCCCTTTGATTGGTTTAGGCCAGCTGCCCTAGTGATGTTTCTCTCCTCACCTTTTGCCCACCCCCTAAGAGGGTTAGAGAAAGGCCTAATACTGTGCCACTGCTGCTCAGCAGCAGACACAACACTGGTGTGATAACACTGCTGTTCCAGCTACAACTGCAGAGTACGGCACTGTATGGGCTGCTGCTGGGAAAGTTAACATTCCAGCCAGACCCAATACACCCCAAAGGAAGGCTTTTGGTACAACTGAACTCCCCAGGGGATCCTTTATGCAGCCCCACATGCAACTGGACCCTCCGGGTTCGCTCTTTCCGAGCAACACTAAACATAGCCCTAGCCGGCATGGGAGACGACTGAAAACTCGGGCCACAGAAAAAGCGTTTCAAGTCCCTTTCGCCATCCAAAAGAACCCCAGAGGAAGGCTTTGGGTACAAGTGAACTCCCCAAGGGAGCCTTTATGCAGCCCCACATGCAACTGGACCCTCCGGGTTCGCTCTTTCCGAGCAACAGTAAAGATAGCCCTAGCCGCAAAGGGAGAAGACTGAAAAAGCGGGCCTCAGAAAACGCATTGCGAGTCTCTTTCGACCATCCAAAAGTGCCCCCAAAGGAAGGCTTTGGGTACAAGTGAACTCCCCAGGGGAGAATTTACGCAGCCCCACATGCAACTGGACCCTCCGTATTCGCTCTTTCACAGCAACCCTAAATATAGCCCTGGCCCGCCTGGAATTCGAGTGAAAATTCGGGCCCCAGAAAATGCGTTAGAAGCCCCATTCGCCCATCCAAAAGTGCCCCGAAAGGAAGGCTTTGGGTACAAGTGAACTCCCCAGGGGAGTCTTTATGCAGCCCCACATGCATCTGGACCCTCCGTGTTCGCTGTTTACGAGCAACACCACATATAGCCCTAGCCAGCATGGCAGACTACTGAAAACTCGGGCCCCAGAAAATGCGTTACGAGCCCCATTCGCCCATCCAAAGGTGCCCCCAGTGGAAAGCTTTGGGTAGAAGTGAACTCCCCAGGGGAGCCTTTATGCAGCCCCACATGCAACTGGACCCTCATGGTTCGCTGTTTACGAGCAACGCTAAATATATCCCTAGCCCGCATGGCAGAAGACTAAAAACTCGGGCCCCAGAAAATGCGTTTCAAGACCCATTCGCCCATCCAGAAAAGCCCCCAAAAGAAAACCTTGGGTACAAGTGAACTCCCCAGGGGAGCCTTTATGCAGCCCCACATGCAACTGGACCCTCCGTATTTGCTCTATCACAGCAACCCTTAATATAACCCTCGCCCGCATGGCAGACGACTGAAAAATCGGGCCCCAGAAAACGCGTTACAAGCCCCTTTCGCCCATCCAGAAGTGACCCCAAAGGAAGGCTTTGGGTACAAGTGAACTCCCCAGGGGAGCCTTTATGCAGCCCCACATGCAACTAAACCCTCCTGGTTCGCTGTTTCCGAGCAACACTAAAGATAGCCCTATCCGGCATGGCAGACAACTGAAAACTCGGGCCCCAGAAAACGCATTCGGAGGCCCTTTCGCCCATCCAAAAGTGCCCCCAGAGGAAGGCTTTGAGTAGAATTCAACTCCCCAGGGGAGCCTTTATGCAGCCCCACATGGAACTCGACCCTCCGGGTTCGCTCTTTCTGAGCAACACTAAACATAGCCCTAGCCGCAAAGGGAGAAGACTGAAAAAGCGGGCCTCAGAAAACGCATTGCGAGCCTCTTTCGACCATCCAAAAGTGCCCCCAAAGGAAGGCTTTGGGTACAAGTGAACTCCCAAGGGGAGAATTTACGCAGCCCCACATGCAACTGGACCCTCCGTATTCGCTCTTTCACAGCAACCCTAAATATAGCCCTGGCCGGCCTGGAATTCGAATGAAAACTCGGGCCCCAGAAAATGCGTTAGAAGCCCCATTCGCCCATCCAAAAGTGCCCCCAGAGGAAGGCTTTGAGTAGAATTCAACTCCCCAGGGGAGCCTTTATGCAGCCCCACATGGAACTCGACCCTCCGGGTTCGCTCTTTCTGAGCAACACTAAACATAGCCCTAGCCGCAAAGAGAGAAGACTGAAAAAGCGGGCCTCAAAAAACGCATTGCGAGTCTCTTTCGACCATCCAAAAGTGCCCCCAAAGGAAGCCTTTGGTACAAGTGAACTCCCCAGGGGAGCGTTTACGCAGCCCCACATGCATCTGGACCCTCCGTGTTCGCTGTTTACGAGCAACCCTAAATATAACCCTAGCCAGCATGGCAGACGACTGAAAACTCGGGCCCCAGAAAACGCGTTACGAGCCCTATTCGCCCATGAAAGGTGCCCCCAAAGGAAGGCTTTGGGTACAAGTGAACTCCCCAGGGGAGCCTTTTTGCAGCCCCACATGCAACTGGACCCTCCGTATTCGCTCTTTCACAGCAACCCTATATGTAGCCCTGGCCCGCCTGGTAGTTGAGTGAAAACTCGAGCCCCAGAAAACGCGTTACAAGCCGCATTCGCCCATCAAAAAGTGCCCCCAAATGAAGGCGTTGGGTACAAGTGAACTCCCCAGGGTAGCCTACACGAAGCCCCACATGCAACTGGACCCTCTGTGATCGATCTTTCCGAGCAACCCGAACCATAGCCCTAGTCGGTTTGGGACAGGAATTGAAAATACGGCCCCAGGAAACGCATTCAAAGACCCTTTCCCCCATCCAATAGTGCCCCCAAAGGAAGGCTTTTGGTACAACTGAACTCCCCAGGGGATCCTTTATGCAGCCCCACATGCAACTGGACCCTCCGGGTTCGCTCTTTCCGAGCAACACTAAACATAGCCCTAGCCGGCATGGGAGACGACTGAAAACTCGGGCCCCAGAAAACGCTTTCCGAGCCCCTTTCGCCATCCAAAAGAACCCCAGAGGAAGGCTTTGGGTACAAGTGAACTCCCCAAGGGAGCCTTTATGCAGCCCCACATGCAACTCGACCCTCCGGGTTCGCTCTTTCCGAGCAACAGTAAAGATAGCCCTAGCCGCAAAGGGAGAAGACTGAAAAAGCGGGCCTCAGAAAACGCATTGCGAGTCTCTTTCGACCATCCAAAAGTGCCCCCAAAGGAAGGCTTTGGGTACAAGTGTTCTCCCCAGGGGAGCATTTACGCAGCCCCACATGCAACTGGACCCTCCGTATTCGCTCTTTCACAGCAACCCTAAATATAGCCCTGGCTTGCCCGGAATTCGAGTGAAAACTCAGGCCCAAGAAAATGCGTTACAAGCCACATTCGCCCATCCAAAAGTGCCCCCAAAGGAAGGCTTTGGGTACAAGTGAACTCCCCAGGGGAGTCTTTACGCAGCCCCACATGCAACTGGACCCTCCGCGTTCCCTCTTTCTACGCAAGCCTAAATATAGCCCTAGCCGCAAAGGGAGAAGACTGAAAAAGCGGGCCTCAAAAAACGCATTGCGAGTCTCTTTCGACCATCCAAAAGTGCCCCCAAAGGAAGGCTTTGGGTACAAGTGAACTCCCCAGGGGAGCGTTTACGCAGCCCCACATGCATCTGGACCCTCCGTGTTCGCTGTTTACGAGCAACACCACATATAGCCCTAGCCAGCATGGCAGACTACTGAAAACTCGGGCCCCAGAAAATGCGTTACGAGCCCCATTCGCCCATCCAAAGGTGCCCCCAGTGGAAAGCTTTGGGTAGAAGTGAACTCCCCAGGGGAGCCTTTATGCAGCCCCACATGCAACTGGACCCTCATGGTTCGCTGTTTACGAGCAACGCTAAATATATCCCTAGCCCGCATGGCAGAAGACTAAAAACTCGGGCCCCAGAAAATGCGTTTCAAGACCCATTCGCCCATCCAGAAAAGCCCCCAAAAGAAAACCTTGGGTACAAGTGAACTCCCCAGGGGAGCCTTTATGCAGCCCCACATGCAACTGGACCCTCCGTATTTGCTCTATCACAGCAACCCTTAATATAACCCTCGCCCGCATGGCAGACGACTGAAAAATCGGGCCCCAGAAAACGCGTTACAAGCCCCTTTCGCCCATCCAGAAGTGACCCCAAAGGAAGGCTTTGGGTACAAGTGAACTCCCCAGGGGAGCCTTTATGCAGCCCCACATGCAACTAAACCCTCCTGGTTCGCTGTTTCCGAGCAACACTAAAGATAGCCCTATCCGGCATGGCAGACAACTGAAAACTCGGGCCCCAGAAAACGCATTCGGAGGCCCTTTCGCCCATCCAAAAGTGCCCCCAGAGGAAGGCTTTGAGTAGAATTCAACTCCCCAGGGGAGCCTTTATGCAGCCCCACATGCAACTGGACCCTCCGTATTTGCTCTTTCACAGCAATCCTAAATGTATCCCTGGCCCGCCTGGCAGTCGAGTGAAAACTCGGGCCCAAGAAAATGCGTTACAAGCCCCATTCGCCCATCCAAAAGTGCCCCCAAATGAATGCGTTGGGTACAAGTGAACTCCCCAGGGGATCCTTTATGCAGCCCCACATGCAACTGGACCCTCTGGGTTCGCTCTTTCCGAGCAACACTAAACATAGCCCTAGCCGGCATGGGAGACGACTGAAAACTCGGGCCCCAGAAAACGCTTTCCGAGCCCCTTTCGCCATCCAAAAGAACCCCAGAGGAAGGCTTTGGGTACAAGTGAACTCCCCAAGGGAGCCTTTACGCAGCCCCACATGCAACTGGACCCTCCGTGTTCGGTGTTTATGAGCAACCCTAAATATAACCCTAGCCAGCATGGCAGAAGACTGAAAACTCGGGCCCCAGAAAATGCGTTACATCCCCATTCGCCCATCCAAAAGTGCCCCCAAAGGAAGGCTTTGGGTACAAGTGAACTCCCCAGGGGAGCCTTTATGCAGCCTCACATGCAACTCGACCCTCCGGGTTCGCTCTTTCCGAGCAACAGTAAAGATAGCCCTAGCCGCAAAGGGAGAAGACTGAAAAAGCGGGCCTCAGAAAACGCATTGCGAGTCTCTTTCGCCCATCCAAAAGTGCCCCGAAAGGAAGGCTTTGGGTACAAGTGAACTCCCCAGGGGAGCATTTACGCAGCCCCACATGCAACTGGACCCTCCGTATTCGCTCTTTCACAGCAACCCTAAATATAGCCCTGGCCCGCCTGGAATTCGAGTGAAAACTCGGGCCCCAGAAAATGCGTTAGAAGCCCCATTCGCCCATCCAAAAGTGCCCCGAAAGGAAGGCTTTGGGTACAAGTGAACTCCCCAGGGGAGTCTTTACGCAGCCCCACATGAAACTGGACCCTCCACGTTCCCTCTTTCTACGCAACCCTAAATATATTCCTAGCCCGCATGGAAGAAGACTGAAAACTCGGGCCCCAGAAAATGCGTTTCAAGACCCATTCGCCCATCCAGAAAAGCACCCAAAAGAAAAGTTTGGGTACAACTGAACTCCCCAGGGGAGCCTTTATGCAGCCCCACATGCAACTGGACCCTCCGTATTCGCTCTATCACAGCAACCCTTAATAGAACCCTGGCCCGCATTGCAGAAGACTGAAAACTCGGGCCCCAGAAAACGCGTTACAAGCCCCTTTCGCCCATCCAGAAGTGACCCCAAAGGAAGGCTTTGGGTACAAGTGAACTCCCCAGGAGAGTCTTTACGCAGCCCCACATGCAACTGTACCCTCCGCGTTCACTCTTTCTACGCAAGCCTAAATATAGCCCTAGCCGCAAAGGGAGAAGACTGAAAAAGCGGGCCTCAGAAAACACATTGCGATTCCCCTTGGACCATCCAAAAGTGTCCCCAAAGGAAGGCTTTGGGTACAAGTTAAAGCCCCTTTATGCAGCCCCACATGCAATTGGACCCTCCGGGTTCACTCTTTCACTGCAAGAATAAATATAGCCCTAGTCTCAATGGGAAAAGACTGAAAACTCTTACCTCAGAAAACGCATTGCGATTCCCCTTGGACCATCCAAAAGTGCCCCCAAAGGAAGGCTTTGAGTACAAGTTAAAGCCCCTTTATGCAGCCCCACATGCAATTGGACCCTCCGGGTTCGCTCTTTCCGAGCAACACTAAAGATAGCCCTAGCAGGCATGGGAGACGACTGAAAACTCGGGCCCCAGAAAACTCATTCCAAGCCCCTTTCTCCCATCCAAAAGTGCCCCCAAAGGAAGGCTTTGAGTACAAATGAACTCCCCAGGGGAGCCTTTTTGCAGCCCCACGTGCAACTGGACCCTCCCTATTCGCTGTTTCCGAGCAACCATAAATATAACCCTAGCCAGCATGGCAGAAGACTGAAAACTCGGGCCACAGAAAATACGTTACAAGCCCCATTCACCCATCCAAAAGTGCCCCCAAAGGAAGGCGTTGGGTACAAGTGAACTCCCCAGGGTAGCCTACACGAAGCCCCACATGCAACTGGACCCTCTGTGATCGATCTTTCCGAGCAACCCGAATCATAGCCCTAGTCGGTATGGGACAGGAATTGAAAATACGGCCCCTGAAAACGAATTCAAAGACCCTTTCGCCCATCCAATAATGCCCCCAAAGGAAGGCTTTTGGTACAACTGAACTCCCCAGGGGATCCTTTATGCAGCCCCACATGCAACTGGACCCTCCGGGTTCGCTCTTTCCGAGCAACACTAAACATAGCCCTAGCCGGCATGGGAGACGACTGAAAACTCGGGCCCCAGAAAACGCTTTCCGAGCCCCTTTCGCCATCCAAAAGAACCCCAGAGGAAGGCTTTGAGTACAAGTGAACTCCCCAGGGGAGCCTTTATGCAGCCCCACATGCAACTGGACCCTCCGTGTTCGGTGTTTACGAGCAACACTAAATATAACCCTAGCCAGCATGGCAGAAGACTGAAAACTCGGGCCACAGAAAATACGTTACAAGCCCCATTCACCCATCCAAAAGTGCCCCCAAAGGAAGGCTTTGGGTACAAGTGAACTCCCCAGGAGAGCCTTTATGTAGCCCCACATGCAACTCGACCCTCCGGGTTCGCTCTTTCCGAGCAAGACTAAAGATAGCCCTAGCCGGAAAGGGAGAAGACTGAAAAAGCGGGTCTCCGAAAACTCATTGCGAGTCTCTTTCGACCATCCAAAAGTACCCCGAAAGGAAGGCTTTGGGTAGAAGAGAACTCCCCAGGGGAGCCTTTACGCAGCCCCACATGCAACTGGACCCTCCGTGTTCGCTCTTTCACAGTAACCCTAAATATAGCCCTGGCCGGTCTGGAATTCGAGTGAAAACTCGGGCCCCAGAAAATGCGTTAGAAACCCCATTCGCCCATCCAAAAGTGCCCCGAAAGGAAGGCTTTGGGTACAAGTGAACTCCCCAGGGGAGTCTTTATGCAGCCCCACATGCAACTGGACCCTCCGCGTTCACTCTTTCTACGCAAGCCTAAATATAGCCTAGCCGCAAAGGGAGAAGACTGAAAAAGCCGGCCTCAGAAAACGCATTGCAAGTCTCTTTCGACCATCCAAAAGTGCCCCGAAAGGAAGGCTTTGGGTACAAGTGAACTCCCCAGGGGAGCATTTACGCAGCCCCACATGCAACTGGACCCTCCGTATTCGCTCTTTCACAGCAACCCTAAATATAGCCCTGGCCCGCCTGGAATTCGAGTGAAAACTCGGGCCCCAGAAAATGCGTTAGAAGCCCCATTCGCCCATCCAAAAGTGCCCCGAAAGGAAGGCTTTGGGTACAAGTGAACTCCCCAGGGGAGTCTTTACGCAGCCCCACATGAAACTGGACCCTCCACGTTCCCTCTTTCTACGCAACCCTAAATATATCCCTAGCCCGCATGGAAGAAGACTGAAAACTCGGGCCCCAGAAAATGCGTTTCAAGACCCATTCGCCCATCCAGAAAAGCACCCAAAAGAAAAGTTTGGGTACAACTGAACTCCCCAGGGGAGCCTTTATGCAGCCCCACATGCAACTGGACCCTCCTTATTCGCTCTATCACAGCAACCCTTAAGAGAACCCTGGCCCGCATGGCAGACGACTGAAAACTCGGGCCCCAGAAAACGCGTTACAAGCCCCTTTCGCCCATCCAGAAGTGACCCCAAAGGAAGGCTTTGGGTACAAGTGAACTCCCCAGGGGAGTCTTTACGCAGCCCCACATGCCACTGGACCCTCCGGGTTCGCTCTTTTAGAGCAAAACTATACATAGCCCTAGCCGGCATAGGAGACGACTGAAAACTCAGGCACCAGAAAACGCATTGCGAGTCTCTTTCGCCCATCCAAAGGTGCCCCCAGAGGAAGGCTTTGGGTACAAGTGAACTCCCCAGGGGAGTCTTTACGCAGCCCCACATGCAACTATACCCTCCGCGTTCACTCTTTCTACGCAAGCCTAAATATAGCCCTAGCCGCAAATGGAGAAGACTGAAAAAGCGGGCCTCAGAAAACGCATTGCGATTCCCCTTGGACCATCCAAAAGTGTCCCCAAAGGAAGGCTTTGGGTACAAGTTAAAGCCCATTTATGCAGCCCCACATGCAATTGGACCCTCCGGGTTCACTCTTTCACTGCAAGAATAAATATAGCCGTAGTCTCAAAGGGAGAAGACTGAAAACTCGAACCTCAGAAAACGCATTGCGATACCCTTGGACCATCCAAAAGTGCCCCCAAAGGAAGGCTTTGAGTACAAGTTAAAGCCCCTTTATGCAGCCCCACATGCAATTGGACCCTCCGGGTTCGCTCTTTCCGAGCAACACTAAAGATAGCCCTAGCAGGCATGGGAGACGACTGAAAACTCGGGCCCCAGAAAACTCATTCCAAGCCCCTTTCTCCCATTCAAAAGTGCCCCCAAAGGAAGGCTTTGAGTACAAATGAACTCCCCAGGGGAGCCTTTTTGCAGCCCCACGTGCAACTGGACCCTCCCTATTCGCTGTTTCCGAGCAACCATAAATATAACCCTAGCCAGCATGGCAGAAGACTGAAAACTCGGACACCAGAAAATGTCTTACAAGCCCCTTTCCCCCATCCAAAAGTGCCCCCAAATGAAGGCGTTGGGTACAAGTGAACTCCCCAGGGTAGCCTACACGAAGCCCCACATGCAAATGGACCCTCTGTGATCGATCTTTACGAGCAACCCAAATCATAGCCCTAGTCGGTATGGGACAGGAATTGAAAATACGTCCCCAGAAAACGCATTCAAAGACCCTTTCGCCCATCCAATAATGCCCCCAAAGGAAGGCTTTTGGTACAACTGAACTCCCCAGGGGATCCTTTATGCAGCCCCACATGCAACTGGACCCTCCGGGTTCGCTCTTTCCGAGCAACACTAAACATAGCCCTAGCCGGCATGGGAGACGACTGAAAACTCGGGCCCCAGAAAACGCTTTCCGAGCCCCTTTCGCCATCCAAAAGAACCCCAGAGGAAGGCTTTGGGTACAAGTGAACTCCCCAGGGGAGCCTTTACGCAGCCCCACATGCAACTGGACCCTCTGTGTTCGGTGTTTACGAGCAACACTAAATATAACAATAGCCAGCATGGCAGAAGACTGAAAACTCGGGCCACAGAAAATACGTTACAAGCCCCATTCGCCCATCCAGAAGTGCCCCCAAAGGAAGGCTTTGGGTACAAGTGAACTCCCCAGGTGAGCCTTTATGCAGCCCCACATGCAACTCGACCCTCCGGGTTCGCTTTTTCCGAGCAAGAGTAAAGATAGCCCTAGCCGCAAAGGGAGAAGACTGAAAAAGCGGGCCTCAGAAAACGCATTGCGAATCTCTTTCGACCATCCAAAAGTGCCCCCAAAGGAAGGCTTTGGGTAGAAGTGAACTCCCAAGGGGAGAATTTACGCAGCCCCACATGCAACTGGACCCTCCGTATTCGCTCTTTCACAGCAAGCCTAAATATAGCTCTAGACGCAAAGGGAGAAGACTGAAAAAGCGGGCCTCAAAAAAGGCATTGCGAGCCCCATTCGCCCATCCAAAGGTGCCCCCAAAGGAAGGCTTTGGGTACAAGTGAACTCCCCAGGGGAGCCTTTATGCAGCCCCACATGCATCTGGACCCTCCGGGTTCGCTCTTTCCGAGCAACACTAAAGATAGCCCTAGCAGGCATGGGAGACGACTGAAAACTCGGGCCCCAGAAAACTCATTCCAAGCCCCTTTCTCCCATCCAAAAGTGCCCCCAAAGGAAGGCTTTGGGTAGAAGTGAACTCCCCAGGGGAGCCTTTTTGCAGCCCCATGTGCAACTGGACCCTCCCTATTCGCTGTTTCCGAGCAACCATAAATATAACCCTAGCCAGCATGGCAGAAGACTGAAAACTCGGACACCAGAAAATGTCTTACAAGCCCCTTTCCCCCATCCAAAAGTGCCCCCAAATGAAGGCGTTGGGTACAAGTGAACTCCCCAGGGTAGCCTACATGAAGCCCCACATGCAAATGGACCCTCTGTGATCGATCTTTCCGAGCTACCCGAATCATAGCCCTAGTCGGTATGGGACAGGAATTGAAATTACGGCCCCAGAAAACGCATTTAAAGACCCTTTCCCCCATCCAATAGTGCCCCCAAAGGAAGGCTTTGGGTACAACTGAACTCCCCAGGGGATCCTTTATGCAGCCCCACATGCAACTGGACCCTCCGGGTTCGCTCTTTCCGAGCAACACTAAACATAGCCCTAGCCGGCATGGGAGACGACTGAAAACTCGGGCCACAGAAAATGCTTTCCGAGCCCCTTTCGCCATCCAAAAGAACCCCAGAGGAAGGCTTTGGGTACAAGTGAACTCCCCAAGGGAGCCTTTACGCAGCCCCACATGCAACTGGACCCTCCGTGTTCGGTGTTTACGAGCAACCCTAAATATAACCCTAGCCAGCATGGCAGAAGACTGAAAACTCGGGCCCCAGAAAATGCGTTACAAGCCCCATTCGCCCATCCAAAAGTGCCCCCAAAGGAAGGCTTTGGGTACAACTGTACTCCCCAGGGGATCCTTTATGCAGCCCCACATGCAACTCGACCCTCCGGGTTCGCTCTTTCCGAGCAACAGTAAAGATAGCCCTAGCCGCAAAGGGAGAAGACTGAAAAAGCGGGCCTCAGAAAACGCATTGCGAGTCTCTTTCGACCATCCAAAAGTGCCCCGAAAGGAAGGCTTTGGGTACAAGTGAACTCCCAAGGGGAGTATTTACGCAGCCCCACATGCAACTGGACCCTCCGTATTCGCTCTTTCACAGCAACCCTAAATATAGCCCTGGCCGGCCTGGAATTCGAGTGAAAACTCGGGCCCCAGAAAATGCGTTAGAAGCCCCATTCGCCCATCCAAAAGTGCCCCGAAAGGAAGGCTTTGGGTACAAGTGAACTCCCCAGGGGAGTCTTTATGCAGCCGCACATGCATCTGGACCCTCCGTGTTCGCTGTTTACGAGCAACCCTAAATATCACCCCAGCAAGCATGGCAGACGACAGAAAACTCGGGCCCCAGAAAACGCGTTACGAGCCCCATTCGCCCATCCAAAGGTGCCCCCAAAGGTAGGCTTTGGGTACAAGTGAACTCCCCAGGGGAGCCTTTATGCAGCCCCACATGCAGCTGGACCCTCATGGTTCGCTCTTTCACAGCAACCCTAAATATATCCCTAGCCCGCATGGCAGAAGACTGAAAACTCGGGCCCCAGAAAACTCATTCCAAGCCCCTTTCTGCCATCCAAAAGAACCCCATAGGAAGGCTTTGGGTACAAGTGAACTCCCCAGGGGAGCCTTTATGCAGCCCCACATGCAAATGGACCCTCCGGGTACGCTGTTTACGAGCAACCCTAAATATATCCCTAGCCAGCATGGCAGAAGACTGAAAACTCGGGCCCCAGAAAATGAGTTTCAAGACCCATTCGCCCATCCAGAAAAGCCCCCAGAGGAAGACTTTGGGTACAAGTGAACTCCCCAGGGGAGCCTTTATGCAGCCCCACATGCAACTGGACCCTCCGTATTCGCTCTTTCACAGCAACCCTAAATATAACCCTGGCCCGCATGTCAGAAGACTGAAAAATCGGGCCCCAGACAACGCGTTACAAGCGTAATATGCCCATCCAGAAGTGCCCCCAAAGGAAGGCTTTGGGTACAACTGAACTCCCCAGGGGAGCCTTTATGCAGCCCCACATGCAACTGGACCTTCTGGGTTCGCTGTTTCCGAGCAACACTAAACATAATCCTAGCTGGCTTTGGAGACGACTGAAAACTCGGGACCCAGAAAACGCATTCCGAGCCCCTTTTGCCCATCCAAAAGTGCCCCCAGAGGAAGGCTTTGCGTACAAGTGAACTCCCCAGGGGAGCCTTTATGCAGCCCCACATGCAACTGGACCCTCCGTATTCGCTCTTTCACAGCAACCCTAAATATAACCCTGTCCCGCATGTCAGAAGACTGAAAAATCGGGCCCCAGACAACGCGTTACAAGCGTAATATGCCCATCCAGAAGTGCCCCCAAAGGAAGGTTTTGGGTACAACTGAACTCCCCAGGGGAGCCTTTATGCAGCCCCACATGCAACGGGACCCTCCGGGTTTGCTCTTTCCGAGCAACACTAAAGATATCCCTAGCCGGCATGAGAGACGACTTAAAAATCGGGCCACAGAAAAAGCCTTTCAAGCCCCATTCGCCCATCCAGAAGTGCCCCCAAAGGAAGACTTTGGGTACAAGTGAACTCCCCAGGGGAGCCTTTATGCAGCCCCACATGCAACTCGACCCTCCGCGTTCACTCTTTCTACGCAAGCCTAAATATATCCCTAGCCGCAAAGGGAGAAGACTGAAAAACGGGCCTCAGAAAACGCATTGCGAGTCTCTTTCGACCATCCAAAAGTGCCCCCAGAGGAAGGCTTTGGGTCCAAGTGACCTCCCCAGGGGAGCCTTTATGCAGCCCTACATGCAACTGGACCCTCCGTATTCGCTCTTTCATAGCAACCCTAAATATAACCCTGGCCCTCATGGCAGACGACTGAAAAATCGGGCCCCAGAAAACCCCATTGAAGCCCCATTCTTCCATCCAGAAGTGCCCCCAAAGGAAGGCTTTGGGTACAAGTCAACTCCCCAGGGGAGCCTTTACGCAGCCCCATATGCATCTAGACGCTCCGAATTCACTCTTGTACTGGCAGCCTAAATATATCCCTCGGCGCGATGGAGAAGACTGAAAAATCGGGCCTCAGAAAACGCATTGCGATTCCCCTTGGACCATCCAAAAGTGCCCCCAAAGGAAGGCTTTGGGTACAACTGAACTCCCCAGGGAAGCCTTTATGCAGCCCCACATGCAACTGGACCCTCCGTGTTCTCTCTTTCCGTGCAACACTAAAGATAGCCCTAGCCGGCATGGGAGACGACGGTAAAATCGGGCCAAATAAAACGCATTACAAGACCCTTTCGCCCATCCAAAAGTGCCCCTATGTCGTGGTTTAACCCGGCCGGCAGCTAAACACCACGCAGCCGTTCGCTCACCCTCCCCCCTCCCTCTCTGGGACGGGGGAGAGAAATGGAAAGTGAAGCCCGTGAGTTGAGATAAAGACAGTTTAATAAGACTGGAAAATAATAATAACAAAAATAATAATAACAATAATAATAATAATGATACAATAGTGATAATACGAAAGTAATAATAGTATGTACAAACAAGTGATGCACAATGCAATTGCTCACCACTCGCTGACCGATGCCCAGCCTAACCCCGAGCAGTCCGGCCCCCTCCCCCCGGATAGCCACCCCTATATATTGTTTAGCATGACGTCAGATGGTATGGAATACCCCTTTGGCTAGTTTGGGTCACCTGTCCTGGGTCTGTCCCCTCCCAGCTCTTACTGCACCCCCAGCCTGCTCATTGGCAGGACAGAGCAAAAGGCTGAAATGTCCTTGGCTTAGTATAAGCACTGCTCTGCAACAATTAAAGCATTGGGGTGTTATCAGCACTCTTCTCATCCTAAGCCAAAACACAGCATTCCAACAGCTACTAGGAAGAAAATTAATTCTGTTCTAAATGAAAAAAGGACACACTAAATGAAGGCTTTGGGTACAAGTGAACTCCCCAGGGGAGCCTTTATGCAGCCCCACATGCAACTGGACCCTCCGTATTCGCTCTTTCACAGCAACCCTAAATAGAACCCTAGCCAGCATGGCAGAAGACTGAAAACTTGGGCCACAGAAAAAGAGTTTCAAGCCCCATTCGCCCATCCAGAAGTGCCCCCAAAGGAAGGCTTTGGGTACAACTGAAGTCCCCAGGGGATCCTTTATGCAGCCCCACATGCAACTGGACCCTCCGTATTCGCTCTTTCAGAGCAATCCTAAATAGAACCCTGGCCCACAAAAGGGAGACGACTGAAAACTCGGGCCCCAGAAAAAGCGTTACAAGCCCCATTCGCCCATCCAAAAGTGCCCCCAAATGAATGCGTTGGGTACAAGTGAACTCCCCAGGGGAGCCTTTATGCAGCCCCACATGCAACTCGACCCTCCGGGTTCGCTCTTTCTACGCAAGCCTAAATATAGCCCTAGCCGCAAAGGGAGAAGACTGAAAAAGCGGGCCTCAGAAAACGCATTGCGAGTCTCTTTCGACCATCCAAAAGTGCCCTCAGAGGAAGGCTTTGGGTAGAATTGAACTCCCCAAGGGAGCCTTTATGCAGCCCCACATTCAACTGGACCCTCCGGGTTCACTCTTTCCGAGCAACACTAAACATAGCCCTAGCCGGCATGGGAGACGACTGAAAACTCGGCCCCAGAAAACGCATTCCAAGCCCCTTTGGCCCATTCAAAAGTGCCCCCAGAGGAAGGCTTTGGGTAGAAGTGAACTCCCCAGGGGAGCCTTTATGCAGCCCCACATGCAACTGGACCCTCCGTGTTCGCTGTTTACAAGCAACCCTATATACAACCCTGGCCCGCATGGCAGAATACTGAAAACTTGGGCCACAGAAAAAGCATTTCAAGACCCATTCGCCCATCCAGAAGAGCCCCCAAAGGAAGGCTTTGTGTACAAGTGAACTCCCCAGGGGAGCGTTTACGCAGCCCCACATGCAACTGGACCCTCCGTGTTCGCTGTTTACGAGCAACCCTAAATAGAACGCTAAACAGCATGGTAGAATACTGAAAACTCGAGCCACAAAAAAAGCCTTTCAAGCCCTATTCTCCCATCCAGAAGTGCCCCCAAAGGAAGTCTTTGGGTACAAGTGAATTCCCCAGGGGATCCTTTATGCAGCCCCACATGCAACTGGACCTTCCTGGTTCGCTGTTTCCAAGCCACACTAAACATAGTCCTAGCTGGCTTTGGAGACGACTGAAAACTCGGGCCCCAGAAAACGCATTCCGAGCCCCTTTCGCCCATCCAAAAGTGCCCCCAGAGGAAGGCTTTGCGTACAAGTGAACTCCCCAGGGGAGCTTTTATGCAGCCCCACATGCAACTGGACCCTCCGTATTCAGTCTTTCACAGCAAGCCTAAATATAACCCTGGCCCGCATGGCAGACGACTGAAAAATCAGGCCCCAGACAACGCGTTACAAGCCCAATTTGCCCATCCAGAACTGCCCCCAGAGGAAGGCTTTGGGTACAAGTGAACTCCCCAGGGGAGCTTTTATGCAGCCCCACATGCAAGTGGACCCTCTGTATTCGCTGTTTCCGAGCAACCATAAATATAACCCTAGCCAGCATGGCAGAAGACTGAAAAGTCGGACACCAGAAAATGCCTTACAAGCCCCTTTCGCCCATCCAAAAGTGCCCCCAGAGGAAGTCTTTGAGTACAAGTGAACTCCCGAGGGGAGCCTTTATGCAGCCCCACATGCAACTGGACCCTCCGTATTCGCTCTTTCACAGCAACCCTAAATATAGCCCTGGCCCGCCTCGAAGTCGAGTGAAAACTCGGGCCCCAGAAAACGCATTCCGAGCCCCATTCGCCCATCTAAAAGTGCCCCCAAAGGAAGGCTTTGAGTACAGCTGAACTCCCCAGGGGAGCCTTTATGCAGCCCCACATGCAACTGGACCCTCCGCGTTCCCTCTTTCTACGCAAGCCTAAATATAGCCCTAGCAGCAAAGGGAGAAGACTGAAAAAGCGGACCTCAAAAAACGCATTGCGAGTCTCTTTCGCCCATCCAAAAGTGCCCCCAGAGGAAGGCTTTGGGTACAAGTGAATTCCCCAGGGGAGCCTTTACGCAGCCCCACATGCAACTGGACCCTCCGTGTTCGCTGTTTAGGAGCAAAACTAAATATAACCCTAGCCAGCATGGCAGAAGACTGAAAACTCAGGCCACAGAAAAAGCATTTCAAGCCCCATTCGCCCATCCAGAAGTGCCCCCAAAGGAAGACTTTGGGTACAAGTGAACACCCCAGGGGAGCCTTTATGCAGCCCCACATGCAACTGGACCCTCTGTATTCGCTCTCTCACAGCAAGCCTAAATATATCCCTTGCCCTCATGGCAAACGACTGAAAACTCGGGCCCCAGAAAACGCGTTACGAGCCCCATTCGCCCATCCAGAAGAGCCCCCAGAGGAAGGCTTTGGGTACAAGTGAACTCCCCAGTGGAATCTTTATGCAGCCCCTCATGCAAATGGACCTTCCGGGTACGCTGTTTACGAGGAACCCTAAATATATCCCTAGCCAGCATGGAAGAAGACTGAAAACTCGGCCCCCAGAAAATGAGTTTCAAGCCCCATTCGCCCATCCAGAAAAGCCCCCAAAGGAAAACTTTGGGTACAAGTGAAATCCCCAGGGGAGCCTTTATGTAGCCCCACATGCAACTGGACCGTCCGTATTCTCTCTATCACAGCAACGCTAAATATAGCCCTAGCCGGCATCAGAGATGACTGAAAAATCGGGCCAAAAAACAACGCCTTTCCAGACCCCTTCGCCCATCCAGAAGTGCCCCCAAAGGAAGTCTTTGGGTACAAGTGAATTCCCCAGGGGATCCTTTATGCAGCCCCACATGCAACTGGACCTTCCTGGTTCACTGTTTCCAAGCCACACTAAACATAGTCCTAGCTGGCTTTGGAGACGACTGAAAACTCGGGCCCCAGAAAACGCATTCCGAGCCCCTTTCGCCCATCCAAAAGTGCCCCCAGAGGAAGGCTTTGCGTACAAGTGAACTCCCCAGGGGAGCTTTTATGCAGCCCCACATGCAACTGGACCCTCCGTATTCAGTCTTTCACAGCAAGCCTAAATATAACCCTGGCCCGCATGGCAGACGACTGAAAAATCAGGCCCCAGACAACGCGTTACAAGCCCAATTTGCCCATCCAGAACTGCCCCCAGAGGAAGGCTTTGGGTACAAGTGAACTCCCCAGGGGAGCTTTTATGCAGCCCCACATGCAAGTGGACCCTCTGTATTCGCTGTTTCCGAGCAACCATAAATATAACCCTAGCCAGCATGGCAGAAGACTGAAAAGTCGGACACCAGAAAATGCCTTACAAGCCCCTTTCGCCCATCCAAAAGTGCCCCCAGAGGAAGTCTTTGAGTACAAGTGAACTCCCGAGGGGAGCCTTTATGCAGCCCCACATGCAACTGGACCCTCCGTATTCGCTCTTTCACAGCAACCCTAAATATAGCCCTGGCCCGCCTCGAAGTCGAGTGAAAACTCGGGCCCCAGAAAACGCATTCCGAGCCCCATTCGCCCATCTAAAAGTGCCCCCAAAGGAAGGCTTTGAGTACAGCTGAACTCCCCAGGGGAGCCTTTATGCAGCCCCACATGCAACTGGACCCTCCGTATTCGCTCTTTCACAGCAAGCCTAAATATAACCCTGGCCCACATGGCAGACGACTGAAAAATCGGGCCCCAGAAAACGCGTTACAAGCCCAATTCGCCCATCCAGAAGTGCCCCCAAAGGAATACTTTGGGTACAAGTGAACTCCCCAGGGGAGCCTTTATGCAGCCCCACATGCAACTGGACCCTCCGGGTTCGCTGTTTCCGAGCTACAATAAACATAGCCCTAGCCCGCATCGGAGATGACTGAAAAATCGGGCCAAAGAAAACGCCTTACAAGACCCTTTCGCCCATCCAAAAGGGCCCCAAAGGAAGGCTTTGGGTAAAAGTGATCTCCCCAGGGAAGCCTTTATGCAGCCTTACATGCAACTGGACCCTCCGGGTTCACTCCTTCACCGCAAGACTAAATATAGCCCTAGCCGCATAGGGAGAAGACTGAAATAGCGGGCCTCAGAAAACGCATTGCGAGTCTCTTTCGACCATACAAAAGTGTCCCCAAAGGAAGACTTTGGGTAGAAGTGAACTCCCCAGGGGAGCCTTTATGCAGCCCGACATGCAACTCGACCCTCCGTATTCGCTCTTTCACAGCAAACCTAAATAGAACCCTGGCCCGCATAACAGACGACAGAAAAATAGGGCCCCAGAAAACGCGTTACTAGCCCCATTCGCCCATCCAAAAGTGCCCCCAGAGGAAGACTTTGGGTACAACTGAACTCCCCATGGGAGCCTTTATGCAGCCCGACATGCAACTCGACCCTCCGTATTCGCTCTTTCACAGCAACCCCAAATATATCCCTGGCCCGCATAACAGACGACAGAAAAATAGGGCCCCAGAAAACGCGTTACAAGCCCCATTTGACCATCCAGAAGTGCCCCCAAAGGAAGGCTTTGGGTACAACTGAACTCCCCAGGAGAGCCTTTACGCAGCCCCACATAACATGACCCTCCGTGTTCGCTGTTTCCGAGCAACCCTAAATATAACCCTAGCCAGCATGGCAGAAGACTGAAAACTCATGCCCCAGAAAATGTGTTTCAAGCCCCATTCGCCCATCCAGAAGTGCCCCCAAAGGAAGACTTTGGGTACAAGTGAACTCCCCAGGGGAGCCTTTACGCAGCCCCACATGCAACTGGACCCTAAGCGTTCACTCTATCACAGCAAGACTAAATATATCCCTCGGCGCAATGGGAGAAGACTGAAAAATCGGGCCTCAAAAAACAAATTGCGATTCCCCTTGGACCATCCGATAGTACACCCAAAGAAAGGCTTTGGGTACAAATGAACTCCCCAGGGGAGTCTTTATGCAGCCCCACATGCAACTGGACCCTCCGTATTCGCTCTTTCACAGCAACGCTAAATATATCCCTGGCCCGCATGGCAGAAGACTGAAAACTCGGGCCACAGAAAACGCGCTACAAGCCCCATTCGCCCATCCAGAAGTGCCCCCAAAGGAAGGCTTTGGGTACAAGTGAACTCCCGAGGGGAGCCTTTACGCAGCCCCACATGCAACTGGACCCTCCGTATTCGCTCTTTCACAGCAAGCCTAAATATAGCCCTTGCCGGCATCGGAGATGACTGAAAAATCGGGCCAAAGAAAATGCCTTACAAGACCATTTCGCCCATCCAAAAGTGCCCCCAAAGGAAGGCTTTGGGTACAAGTGAACTCCCCAGGGGAGCTTTTACGCAGCCCCACATGCAACTGGACCCTCCGTATTCGCTCTTTCACAGCAACACTAAATATTTCCCTGGCACGCCTGGAATTCGAGTGAAAACTCGGGCCCCAGAAAATGCATTAAAAGCCCCATTCGCCCATCCAAAAGTGCCCCCAGAAGAAGGCTTTGGGTATAAGTGAACTCCCCAGGGGAGCTATTATGCAGCCCCACATGCAACTGGACCCTCCGCGTTCACACTTGCTACGGAAGCCTAAATATAGCCCTAGCCGCAAAGGGAGAAGACTGAAAACTCGGGCCCCAGAAAACGCATTCCGAGCCCCATTCGCCCATCTAAAAGTGCCCCCAAAGGAAGGCTTTGAGTACAACTGAACTCCCCAGGGGAGCCTTTATGCAGCCCCACATGCAACTGGACCCTCTGTATTTGCTGTTTCCGTGCAACCATAAATATAACCCTAGCCAGCATGGCAGAAGACTGAATACTCGGGCCCCAGAAAAAGCGTTTCAAGTCCCATTCGCCCATCCAGAAGTGCCCCCAAAGGAAGGCTTTGAGTACAAGTGAACTCCCCAGGGGAGCCTTTATGCAGCCCCACATGCAACTGGACCCTCCGGGTTCGCTCTTTCCGAGCAACACTAAACATAGCCCTAGCCGGCATGGGAGACGTCTGAAAACTCGGGCGCCAGAAAACGCTTTCCGAGCCCCTTTCGCCCATCCAAAAGTGACCCCAGAGTAAGCTTTGGGTACAACTGAACTCCCCAGGGGAGCCTTTATGCAGCCCCACATGCAACTGACCCTCCTTATTCGCTCTTTCACAACAAGCCTAAATATAGCCCTAGCCGCAAAGGGAGAAGACTGAAAAAGCGGGCCTCAGAAAACGCATTGCGAGTCTCTTTCACCCATCAAAAAGTGCCCCCAAAGGAAGGCTTTGGGTACAAGTGAACTCCCCAGGGGAGCCTTTATGCAGCCCCACATGTAACTCGACCCTCCGTATTCGCTTTTTCACAGCAACCCCAAATATAAACCTGGCCCGCATAACAGACGACTAAAAAATAGGGCCCCAGAAAACGTGTTATAAGACCCATTTGCACATCCAAAAGTGCCCCCAGAGGAAGGCTTTGTGTACAACTGAACTCGCCAGGGGAGCCTTTACGCAGCCCCACATGCAAGTGGACCCTCCGTGTTCGCTGTTTACGAGCAACCCTAAATATAACCCTAGCCAGCATGGCAGAAGACTGAAAACTCGGGCCCCAGAAAATGCGTTTCAAGCCCCATTCGCCCATCCAGAAGTGCCCCCAAAGGAAGACTTTGGGTACAAGTGAACTCCCCAGGGGAGCCTTTATGCAGCCCCACATGCAACTCGACCCTCCGGGTTCGCTCTTTCCGAGCAACACTAAATATAGCCCTGGCCCGCCTGGAAGTCAAGTGAAAACTCGGGCCCCAGAAAATGCGATAAAAGCCCCATTCGCCCATCCAAAAGTGCCCCCAGAGGAAGGCTTTGAGTACAAGTGAACTCCCCAGGGGAGCCTTTATGCAGCCCCACATGCAACTGGACCCTCCGCTTTCACTCTTTCTACGCAAGCCTAAATAAAGCCCTAGCCGCAAAGGGAGAAGACTGAAAAAGCGGGCCTCAGAAAACGCATTGCGAGTCTCTTTCGACCATTCAAAAGTGCCCCCAAAGGAAGGCTTTGGGTACAAGTGAACTCCCCAGGGGAGCTTTTACGCAGCCCCACATGCAAATGGACCCTCCGGGTTCACTCTTTCACTGCCAGACTAAATATATCCGTAGCCTCAAAGGGAGAAGACTGAAAAAGCTGGCCTTAGAAAACGCATTGCGATTCCCCTTGGACCATCCAAAAGTGCCCCCAAAAGAAGGCTTTGGGTACAACTGAACTCCCCAGGGGATCCTTTATGCAGCCCCACATGCAACTGGACCTTCCGGGTTCGCTGTTTCCAAGCCACACTAAACATAGTCCTAGCTGGCTTTGGAGACGACTGAAAACTCGGGCCCCAGAAAACGCATTCCGAGCCCCATTCGCCCATCTAAAAGTGCCCCCAAAGGAAGGCTTTGAGTACAACTGAACTCCCCAGGGGAGCCTTTATGCAGCCCCACATGCAACTGGACCCTCCGTATTCGCTCTTTCACAGCAAGCCTAAATATAACCCTGGCCCACATGGCAGACGACTGAAAAATCGGGCCCCAGAAAACGCGTTACAAGCCCAATTCGCCCATCCAGAAGTGCCCCCAAAGGAATACTTTGGGTACAAGTGAACTCCCCAGGGGAGCCTTTATGCAGCCCCACCTGCAACTGGACCCTCCGGGTTCGCTGTTTCCGAGCTACACTAAACATAGCCCTAGCCCGCATCGGAGATGACTGAAAAATCGGGCCAAAGAAAACGCCTTACAAGACCCTTTCGCCCATCCAAAAGGGCCCCAAAGGAAGGCTTTGGGTACAAGTGATCTCCCCAGGGAAGCCTTTATGCAGCCTTACATGCAACTGGACCCTCCGGGTTCACTCCTTCACCGCAAGACTAAATATAGCCCTAGCCGCATAGGGAGAAGACTGAAATAGCGGGCCTCAGAAAACGCATTGCGAGTCTCTTTCGACCACACAAAAGTGTCCCCAAAGGAAGACTTTGGGTAGAAGTGAACTCCCCAGGGGAGCCTTTATGCAGCCCGACATGCAACTCGAACCTCCGTATTCGCTCTTTCACAGCAAACCTAAATAGAACCCTGGCCCGCATAACAGACGACAGAAAAATAGGGCCCCAGAAAACGCGTTACTAGCCCCATTCGCCCATCCAAAAGTGCCCCCAGAGGAAGACTTTGGGTAGAAGTGAACTCACCAGGGGAGCCTTTATGCAGCCCGACATGCAACTCGACCCTTCGTATTCGCTCTTTCACAGCAACCCCAAATATATCCCTGGCCCGCATAACAGACGACAGAAAAATAGGGCCCCAGAAAACGCGTTACAAGCCCCATTTGACCATCCAGAAGTGCCCCCAAAGGAAGGCTTTGGGTACAAGTGAACTCCCCAGGGGAGCCTTTACGCAGCCCCACATGCAAGTGGACCCTCCGGGTTCGCTGTTTACGAGCAACCCTAAATATAACCCTAGCCAGCATGGCATAAGACTGAAAACTCGGGCCCCAGAAAAAGCGTTTCAAGCCCCATTCGCCCATCCAGAAGTGCCCCCAAAGGAAGACTTTGGGTACAAGTGAACTCCCCAGGGGAGCCTTTATGCAGCCCCACATGCAACTCGACCCTCCGGGTTCGCTCTTTCTGAGTAACACTAAATATAGCCCTGGCCCGCCTGGAAGTCAAGTGAAAACTCGGGCCCCAGAAAATGCGTTAAAAGCCCCATTCGCCCATCCAAAAGTGCCCCCAGAGGAAGGCTTTGAGTACAAGTGAACTCCCCAGGGGAGCCTTTATGCAGCCCCACATGCAACTGGACCCTCCGCTTTCACTCTTTCTACGCAAGCCTAAATAAAGCCCTAGCCGCAAAGGGAGAAGACTGAAAAAGCGGGCCTCAGAAAACGCATTGCGAGTCTCTTTCGACCATTCAAAAGTGCCCCCAAAGGAAGGCTTTGGGTAGAAGTGAACTCCCCAGGGGAGCCTTTATGCAGCCCCACATGCAACTGGACCCTCCGGGTTCGCTCTTTCAGAGCAACACTAAACATAGCCCTAGCCGGCATGGGAGACGACTGAAAACTCGGGCCCCAGAAAACGCATTCCGAGCCCCTTTGGCCCATCCAAAAATGCCCCCAGAGGAAGGCTTTGGGTAGAAGTGAACTCCCCAGGAGAGCCTTTATGCAGCCCCACATGCAACTGGACCCTCTGAGTTCGCTCTTTCCGAGCAGCACTAAACATAGCCGTAGCCGGCATGGGAGACGGCTGAAATCTCGGGCGCCAGAAAACGCTTTCCGAGCCCCTTTCGGCCATCCAAAAGTGACCCCAAAGGAAGGCTTTGGGTACAAGTGAACTCCCCAAGGGAGCCCTTATGCAGCCCCACATGCAACTGGACCCTCCGGGTTCGCTCTTTCTGAGCAACACTAAACATATCCCTAGCCGGCATGGGAGACGACTGAAAACTCGGGCCCCAGAAAACGCATTCCGAGCCCCATTCGCCCATCCAAAAGTGCCCCCAAAGTAAGGCTTTGGGTACAACTGAACTCCCCAGGGGAGCCTTTATGCAGCCCCACATGCACCTGGACCCCGCGTATTCGCTCTTTCACAGCAAGCCTAAATAAAACCCTGGCCCGCATGGCAGACGACTGAAAAATCGGCCCCAGAAAACGCGTTACAAGCCCCATTCGCCCATCCAGAAGTGCCCCCAAAGGAATGCTTTGGGTACAAGTGAACTCCCCAGGGGAGCCTTTATGCAGCCCCACATGCAACTGGACCCTCCGGGTTCGCTGTTTCCGAGCTACACTAAACATAGCCCTAGCCTGCATCGGAGATGACTGAAAAATCGGGCCAAAGAAAACGCTTACAAGACACTTTCGCCCATCCAAAAGGGCCCCAAAGGAAGGCATTGGGTACAAGTGATCTCCCCAGGGAAGCCTTTATGCAGCCCCACATGCAACTGGACCCTCCGTGTTTGCTGTTTATGAGCAACCCTAAATAGAACGCTAAACAGCATGGCAGAAGACTGAAAACTCGGGCCACAGAAAAAGCGTTTCATGCCCCATTCGCCCCCCCAGAAGTGCCCCCAAAGGAAGGCTTTGGGTACAACTGAACTCCCCAGGGGAGCCTTTATGCAGCCCCACATGCAACTGACCCTCCTTATTCGCTCTTTCATAGCAAGCCTAAATATAGCCCTAGCCACATATAGAGAAGACTGAAAAAGAGTGCCTCAGAAAACACATTTCGAGTCTCTTTCGCCCATCCAAAAGTGCCCCCAGAGGAAGGCTTTGCGTACAAGTGAACTCCCCAGGGGAGCCTTTATGCAGCCCCACATGCAACTCGACCCTCCGGGTTCGCTGTTTCCGAGCAACACTAAACATAGCCCTAGCCGGCATGGGAGACGACTGAAAACTCGGGCGCCAGAAAATGCTTTCCGAGCCCCTTTCGCCCATCCAAAAGTGACCCCAGAGTAAGCTTTGGGTACAACTGAACTCCCCAGGGGAGCCTTTATGCAGCCCCACATGCAACTGACCCTCCTTATTCGCTCTTTCACAACAAGCCTAAATATAGCCCTAGCCGCAAAGGGAGAAGACTGAAAAAGCGGGCCTCAGAAAACGCATTGCGAGTCTCTTTCGCCCATCCAAAAGTGCCCCCAAAGGAAGGCTTTGGGTACAAGTGAACTCCCCAGGGGAGCCTTTATGCAGCCCCACATGTAACTCGACCCTCCGTATTCGCTTTTTCACAGCAACCCCAAATATATCCCTGGCCCGCATAACAGACGACTAAAAAATAGGGCCCCAGAAAACGTGTTATAAGACCCATTTGCACATCCAAAAGTGCCCCCAGAGGAAGGCTTTGGGTAGAAGTGAACTCCCCAGGGGAGCCTTTACGCAGCCCCACATGCAAGTGGACCCTCCGGGTTCGCTGTTTACGAGCAACCCTAAATATAACCCTAGCCAGCATGGCAGAAGACGGAAAATTCGGGCCCCAGAAAACGCATTCCGAGCCCCATTCGCCCATCCAGAAGTGCCCCCAAAGGAAGACTTTGGGTACAAGTGAACTCCCCAGGGGAGCCTTTATGCAGCCCCATATGCAACTGGACCCTCCGTATTCGCTCTTTCACAGCAACCATAAATATAACCCTGGCCTGCATGGCAGATGACTGAAAAATCGGGCCCCAGAAAATGTCTTACAAGCCCCATTTGCCCATCCAAAAGTGCCCCCAGAGGAAGGCTTTGGGTACAAGTGAACTCCCCAGGGGAGCCTTTATGCAGCCCCACATGCAACTGGACCATCTGTATTCGCTCTTTCACAGGAACCCTACATAGAACCCTGGCCCGCATGGCAGACGACTGAAAAAACAGGCCCCAGAAAACGCGCTACAAGCCTATATTCGCCCATCCAGAAGTGCCCCCAAAGGAAGACTTTGGGTACAAGTGAACTCCCCAGGGGAGCCTTTATGCAGCCCCACATGCAACTGGACCCTCCGTATTCGCTCTTTCACAGCAACCCTAAATATAACCCTGGCCCGCATGGCAGACGACTGAAAACTCGGGCCCCAGAAAACGCATTACAAGCCCCATTCGCCCATTCAAAAGTGCCCCCAGAGGAAGGCTTTGAGTACAACTTAACTCCCCAGGGGAGCCTTTATGCAGCCCCACATGCAACTGGACCCTCCGTATTCGCTGTTTCCGAGCAACCATAAATATAACCCTAGCCAGTATGGCAGAAGACTGAAAAGTCGGACACCAGAAAATGCCTTACAAGCCCCTTTCGCCCATCCAAAAGTGCCCCCAGAGGAAGGCCTTGGGTACAAGTGAACTCCCCAGGGGAGCCTTTACGCAGCCCCACATGCAACTGGACCCTCCGTATTCGCTCTTTCACAGCAACCCTAAATATAGCCCTGGCCCGCCTGGAAGTCTAGTGAAAACTCAGGCCCCAGAAAATGCGTTACAAGCCCCATTCGGCCATCCAGAAGTGCCCCCAAATGAATGATTGGGTAAAAGTGAACTCCCCAGGGGAGCCTTTTTGCAGCCCCACATGCAACTGGACCCTCCGAGTTCTCTCTTTCTACGCAAGCCTAAATATAACCCTTGCAACAAAGGGAGAAGACTGAAAAAGCGGGCCTCAGAAAACGCATTTCGAGTCTCTTTTGAGCATTCAAAAGAGCCCCCAGAGGAAGGCTTTGGGTACAAGTGAACTCCCCAGGGGAGCCTTTATGCAGCCCCACATGTAACTCGACCCTTCGTGTTCTCTGTTTACAAGCAACCCTAAATATAACCCTAGCCAGCATGGCAGAAGACGGAAAACTAGGGCCCCGGAAAATGCGTTTCAAGCCCCATTCGCCCATCCAGAAGTGCCCCCAAAGGAAGACTTTGGGTACAAGTGAACTCCCCAGGGGAGCCTTTACGCAGCCCCACATGCAACTGGACCCTCCGGGTTCGCTAGTTCTGAGCAACACTAAACATACCCCTAGCCGACATGGAAGACGACTGAAAACTCGGGCCCCAGAATACGCTTTCCGAGCCCCTTTCGCCCATCCAAAAGTGCCCCCAGAGGAAGGCTTTGGGTAGAAGTGAACTCCCCAGGGGAGCCTTTATGCAGCCCCACATGCAACTGGACCCTCCGGGTTCGCTCTTTCTGAGCAACACTAAACATAGCCCTAGCCGGCATGGGAGACGACTGAAAACTCGGGCCCCAGAAAACGCTTTCCGAGCCCCATTCACCCATCCAAAAGTGCCCCCAGAGGAAGGCTTTGGGTACAAGTGAACTCCCCAGGGGAGCCTTTATGCAGCCCCACATGTAACTCGACCCTCCGTATTCGCTTTTTCACAGCAACCACAAATATATCCCTGGCCCGCATAACAGACGACTAAAAAATAGGGCCCCAGAAAACGTGTTATAAGACCCATTTGCACATCCAAAAGTGCCCCCAGAGGAAGGCTTTGGGTAGAAGTGAACTCCCCAGGGGAGCCTTTACGCAGCCCCACATGCAAGTGGACCCTCCGGGTTCGCTGTTTACGAGCAACCCTAAATATAACCCTAGCCAGCATGGCAGAAGACGGAAAATTCGGGCCCCAGAAAACGCATTCCGAGCCCCATTTGCCCATCCAGAAGTGCCCCCAAAGGAAGACTTTGGGTACAAGTGAACTCCCCAGGGGAGCCTTTATGCAGCCCCATATGCAACTGGACCCTCCGTATTCGCTCTTTCACAGCAACCATAAATATAACCCTGGCCTGCATGGCAGATGACTGAAAAATCGGGCCCCAGAAAATGTCTTACAAGCCCCATTTGCCCATCCAAAAGTGCCCCCAGAGGAAGGCTTTGGGTACAAGTGAACTCCCCAGGGGAGCCTTTATGCAGCCCCACATGCAACTGGACCATCTGTATTCGCTCTTTCACAGGAACCCTACATAGAACCCTGGCCCGCATGGCAGACGACTGAAAAAACAGGCCCCAGAAAACGCGCTACAAGCCTATATTCGCCCATCCAGAAGTGCCCCCAAAGGAAGACTTTGGGTACAAGTGAACTCCCCAGGGGAGCCTTTATGCAGCCCCACATGCAACTGGACCCTCCGTATTCGCTCTTTCACAGCAACCCTAAATATAACCCTGGCCCGCATGGCAGACGACTGAAAACTCGGGCCCCAGAAAACGCATTACAAGCCCCATTCGCCCATTCAAAAGTGCCCCCAGAGGAAGGCTTTGAGTACAACTTAACTCCCCAGGGGAGCCTTTATGCAGCCCCACATGCAACTGGACCCTCCGTATTCGCTGTTTCCGAGCAACCATAAATATAACCCTAGCCAGTATGGCAGAAGACTGAAAAGTCGGACACCAGAAAATGCCTTACAAGCCCCTTTCGCCCATCCAAAAGTGCCCCCAGAGGAAGGCCTTGGGTACAAGTGAACTCCCCAGGGGAGCCTTTACGCAGCCCCACATGCAACTGGACCCTCCGTATTCGCTCTTTCACAGCAACCCTAAATATAGCCCTGGCCCGCCTGGAAGTCTAGTGAAAACTCAGGCCCCAGAAAATGCGTTACAAGCCCCATTCGGCCATCCAGAAGTGCCCCCAAATGAATGATTGGGTAAAAGTGAACTCCCCAGGGGAGCCTTTTTGCAGCCCCACATGCAACTGGACCCTCCGAGTTCTCTCTTTCTACGCAAGCCTAAATATAACCCTTGCAACAAAGGGAGAAGACTGAAAAAGCGGGCCTCAGAAAACGCATTTCGAGTCTCTTTTGAGCATTCAAAAGAGCCCCCAGAGGAAGGCTTTGGGTACAAGTGAACTCCCCAGGGGAGCCTTTATGCAGCCCCACATGTAACTCGACCCTTCGTGTTCTCTGTTTACAAGCAACCCTAAATATAACCCTAGCCAGCATGGCAGAAGACGGAAAACTAGGGCCCCGGAAAATGCGTTTCAAGCCCCATTCGCCCATCCAGAAGTGCCCCCAAAGGAAGACTTTGGGTACAAGTGAACTCCCCAGGGGAGCCTTTACGCAGCCCCACATGCAACTGGACCCTCCGGGTTCGCTAGTTCTGAGCAACACTAAACATACCCCTAGCCGACATGGAAGACGACTGAAAACTCGGGCCCCAGAATACGCTTTCCGAGCCCCTTTCGCCCATCCAAAAGTGCCCCCAGAGGAAGGCTTTGGGTAGAAGTGAACTCCCCAGGGGAGCCTTTATGCAGCCCCACATGCAACTGGACCCTCCGGGTTCGCTCTTTCTGAGCAACACTAAACATAGCCCTAGCCGGCATGGGAGACGACTGAAAACTCGGGCCCCAGAAAACGCTTTCCGAGCCCCATTCACCCATCCAAAAGTGCCCCCAGAGGAAGGCTTTGGGTACAAGTGAACTCCCCAGGGGAGCCTTTATGCAGCCCCACATGTAACTCGACCCTCCGTATTCGCTTTTTCACAGCAACCACAAATATATCCCTGGCCCGCATAACAGACGACTAAAAAATAGGGCCCCAGAAAACGTGTTATAAGACCCATTTGCACATCCAAAAGTGCCCCCAGAGGAAGGCTTTGGGTAGAAGTGAACTCCCCAGGGGAGCCTTTACGCAGCCCCACATGCAAGTGGACCCTCCGGGTTCGCTGTTTACGAGCAACCCTAAATATAACCCTAGCCAGCATGGCAGAAGACGGAAAATTCGGGCCCCAGAAAACGCATTCCGAGCCCCATTTGCCCATCCAGAAGTGCCCCCAAAGGAAGACTTTGGGTACAAGTGAACTCCCCAGGGGAGCCTTTATGCAGCCCCATATGCAACTGGACCCTCCGTATTCGCTCTTTCACAGCAACCATAAATATAACCCTGGCCTGCATGGCAGATGACTGAAAAATCGGGCCCCAGAAAATGTCTTACAAGCCCCATTTGCCCATCCAAAAGTGCCCCCAGAGGAAGGCTTTGGGTACAAGTGAACTCCCCAGGGGAGCCTTTATGCAGCCCCACATGCAACTGGACCATCTGTATTCGCTCTTTCACAGGAACCCTACATAGAACCCTGGCCCGCATGGCAGACGACTGAAAAAACAGGCCCCAGAAAACGCGCTACAAGCCTATATTCGCCCATCCAGAAGTGCCCCCAAAGGAAGACTTTGGGTACAAGTGAACTCCCCAGGGGAGCCTTTATGCAGCCCCACATGCAACTGGACCCTCCGTATTCGCTCTTTCACAGCAACCCTAAATATAACCCTGGCCCGCATGGCAGACGACTGAAAACTCGGGCCCCAGAAAACGCATTACAAGCCCCATTCGCCCATTCAAAAGTGCCCCCAGAGGAAGGCTTTGAGTACAACTTAACTCCCCAGGGGAGCCTTTATGCAGCCCCACATGCAACTGGACCCTCCGTATTCGCTGTTTCCGAGCAACCATAAATATAACCCTAGCCAGTATGGCAGAAGACTGAAAAGTCGGACACCAGAAAATGCCTTACAAGCCCCTTTCGCCCATCCAAAAGTGCCCCCAGAGGAAGGCCTTGGGTACAAGTGAACTCCCCAGGGGAGCCTTTTTGCAGCCCCACATGCAACTGGACCCTCCGAGTTCTCTCTTTCTACGCAAGCCTAAATATATCCCTTGCCACAAAGGGAGAAGACTGAAAAAGCGGGCCTCAGAAAACGCATTTCGAGTCTCTTTTGAGCATTCAAAAGAGCCCCCAGAGGAAGGCTTTGGGTACAAGTGAACTCCCCAGGGGAGCCTTTATGCAGCCCCACATGTAACTCGACCGTTCGTGTTCTCTGTTTACAAGCAACCCTAAATATAACCCTAGCCAGCATGGCAGAAGACGGAAAACTAGGGCCCCGGAAAATGCGTTTCAAGCCCCATTCGCCCATCCAGAAGTGCCCCCAAAGGAAGACTTTGGGTACAAGTGAACTCCCCAGGGGAGCCTTTACGCAGCCCCACATGCAACTGGACCCTCCGGGTTCGCTAGTTCTGAGCAACACTAAACATACCCCTAGCCGACATGGAAGACGACTGAAAACTCGGGCCCCAGAATACGCTTTCCGAGCCCCTTTCGCCCATCCAAAAGTGCCCCCAGAGGAAGGCTTTGGGTAGAAGTGAACTCCCCAGGGGAGCCTTTATGCAGCCCCACATGCAACTGGACCCTCCGGGTTCGCTCTTTCTGAGCAACACTAAACATAGCCCTAGCCGGCATGGGAGACGACTGAAAACTCGGGCCCCAGAAAACGCTTTCCGAGCCCCATTCGCCCATCCAAAAGTGCCCCCAGAGGAAGGCTTTGGGTACAAGTGAACTCCCCAGGGGAGCCTTTATGCAGCCCCAAATGCAACTGGACCATCTGTATTCGCTCTTTCACAGCAACCCTAAATAGAACCCTGGCCCGCATGGCAGACGACTGAAAAATCAGGCCCCAGAAAACGCCATACAAGCCTATATTCGCCCATCCAGAAGTGCCCCCAAAGGAAGACTTTGGGTACAAGTGAACTCCCCAGGGGAGCCTTTATGCAGCCCCATATGCAACTGGACCCTCCGTATTCGCTCTTTCACAGCAACCATAAATATAACCCTGGCCTGCATGGCAGATGACTGAAAAATCGGGCCCCAGAAAATGTCTTACAAGCCCCATTTGCCCATCCAAAAGTGCCCCCAGAGGAAGGCTTTGGGTACAAGTGAACTCCCCAGGGGAGCCTTTATGCAGCCCCACATGCAACTGGACCATCTGTATTCGCTCTTTCACAGGAACCCTACATAGAACCCTGGCCCGCATGGCAGACGACTGAAAAAACAGGCCCCAGAAAACGCGCTACAAGCCTATATTCGCCCATCCAGAAGTGCCCCCAAAGGAAGACTTTGGGTACAAGTGAACTCCCCAGGGGAGCCTTTACGCAGCCCCACATGCAACTGGACCCTCCGTATTCGCTGTTTCACAGCAACCCTAAATATAGCCCTGGCCCGCCTGGAAGTCTAGTGAAAACTCAGGCCCCAGAAAATGCGTTACAAGCCCCATTCGCCCATCCAGAAGTGCCCCCAAATGAATGATTGGGTAAAAGTGAACTCCCCAGGGGAGCCTTTTTGCAGCCCCACATGCAACTGGACCCTCCGAGTTCTCTCTTTCTACGCAAGCCTAAATATAACCCTTGCCACAAAGGGAGAAGACTGAAAAAGCGGGCCTCAGAAAACGCATTTCGAGTCTCTTTTGAGCATTCAAAAGAGCCCCCAGAGGAAGGCTTTGGGTACAAGTGAACTCCCCAGGGGAGCCTTTATGCAGCCCCACATGTAACTCGACCCTTCGTGTTCTCTGTTTACAAGCAACCCTAAATATAACCCTAGCCAGCATGGCAGAAGACGGAAAACTAGGGCCCCGGAAAATGCGTTTCAAGCCCCATTCGCCCATCCAGAAGTGCCCCCAAAGGAAGACTTTGGGTACAAGTGAACTCCCCAGGGGAGCCTTTACGCAGCCCCACATGCAACTGGACCCTCCGGGTTCGCTAGTTCTGAGCAACACTAAACATACCCCTAGCCGACATGGAAGACGACTGAAAACTCGGGCCCCAGAATACGCTTTCCGAGCCCCTTTCGCCCATCCAAAAGTGCCCCCAGAGGAAGGCTTTGGGTAGAAGTGAACTCCCCAGGGGAGCCTTTATGCAGCCCCACATGCAACTGGACCCTCCGGGTTCGCTCTTTCTGAGCAACACTAAACATAGCCCTAGCCGGCATGGGAGACGACTGAAAACTCGGGCCCCAGAAAACGCTTTCCGAGCCCCATTCGCCCATCCAAAAGTGCCCCCAGAGGAAGGCTTTGGGTACAAGTGAACTCCCCAGGGGAGCCTTTATGCAGCCCCAAATGCAACTGGACCCTCTGTATTCGCTCTTTCACAGCAACCCTAAATAGAACCCTGGCCCGCATGGCAGACGACTGAAAAATCAGGCCCCAGAAAACGCCATACAAGCCTATATTCGCCCATCCAGAAGTGCCCCCAAAGGAAGACTTTGGGTACAAGTGAACTCCCCAGGGGAGCCTTTATGCAGCCCCATATGCAACTGGACCCTCCGTATTCGCTCTTTCACAGCAACCATAAATATAACCCTGGCCTGCATGGCAGATGACTGAAAAATCGGGCCCCAGAAAATGTCTTACAAGCCCCATTTGCCCATCCAAAAGTGCCCCCAGAGGAAGGCTTTGGGTACAAGTGAACTCCCCAGGGGAGCCTTTATGCAGCCCCACATGCAACTGGACCATCTGTATTCGCTCTTTCACAGCAACCCTACATAGAACCCTGGCCCGCATGGCAGACGACTGAAAAAACAGGCCCCAGAAAACGCGCTACAAGCCTATATTCGCCCATCCAGAAGTGCCCCCAAAGGAAGACTTTGGGTACAAGTGAACTCCCCAGGGGAGCCTTTATGCAGCCCCACATGCAACTGGACCCTCCGTATTCGCTGTTTCACAGCAACCCTAAATATAGCCCTGGCCCGCCTGGAAGTCTAGTGAAAACTCAGGCCCCAGAAAATGCGTTACAAGCCCCATTCGCCCATCCAAAAGTGCCCCCAAATGAATGATTGGGTAAAAGTGAACTCCCCAGGGGAGCCTTTTTGCAGCCCCACATGCAACTGGACCCTCCGAGTTCTCTCTTTCTACGCAAGCCTAAATATAACCCTTGCCACAAAGGGAGAAGACTGAAAAAGCGGGCCTCAGAAAACGCATTTCGAGTCTCTTTTGAGCATTCAAAAGAGCCCCCAGAGGAAGGCTTTGGGTACAAGTGAACTCCCCAGGGGAGCCTTTATGCAGCCCCACATGTAACTCGACCCTTCGTGTTCTCTGTTTAAAAGCAACCCTAAATATAACCCTAGCCAGCATGGCAGAAGACGGAAAACTCGGGCCCCAGAAAAAGCGTTTCAAGCCCCATTCGCCCATCCAGAAGTGCCCCCAAAGGAAGACTTTGGGTACAAGTGAACTCCCCAGGGGAGCCTTTACGCAGCCCCACATGCAACTGGACCCTCCGGGTTCGCTAGTTCTGAGCAACACTAAACATACCCCTAGCCGGCATGGGAGACGACTGAAAACTCGGGCCCCAGAAAACGCTTTCCGAGCCCCTTTCGCCCATCCAAAAGTGCCCCCAGAGGAAGGCTTTGGGTAGAAGTGAACTCCCCAGGGGAGCCTTTATGCAGCCCCACATGCAACTGGACCCTCCGGGTTCGCTCTTTCTGAGCAACACTAAACATAGCCCTAGCCGGCATGGGAGACGACTGAAAACTCGGGCCCCAGAAAACGCATTCCGAGCCCCATTCGCCCATCCAAAAGTGCCCCCAGAGGAAGGCTTGGAGTACAAGTGAACTCCCCAGGGGAGCCTTTACGCAGCCCCACATGCAACTGGACCCTCCGTATTCGCTCTTTCACAGCAACCCTAAATGTAACCCTCGCACGCATTGCAGATGACTGAAAAATCGGGCCCTAGAAAACGCGCTACAATCCCCATTCGGCCATCTAGAAGTGCCCAAAAAGGAAGGCTTTGGGTACAAGTGAACTCCCCAGGGGAGCCTTTACGCAGCCCCACATGCAACTGGACCCTCCGTGTTCGCTGTTTACAAGCAACCCTAAATATACCCCTAGCCATTATGGCAGAAGACGGAAAACTCGGACCCCAGAAAAAGCGTTTCAAGCCCCATTCGCCTATCCAAAAGAGCCCCAAAAGGAAGACTTTGGTACAAGTGAACTCCCCAGGGGAGCCTTTACGCAGCCCCACATGCAACTGGACCCTCCGGGTTCGCTCTTTCCAAGCAACACTAAACATATCCCAAGCCGGCATGGGAGACGACTGAAAGATCAGGCCCCAGAAAACGCGCTACAAGCGTATATTCGTCCATCCAGAAGTAACCCCAAAGGAAACTTTGGGTACAAGTGAACTCCCCAGGGGAGCCTTTATGCAGCCCCACATGCAACTGGACCCTCCGGGTTTGCTCTTTCCGAGCAACACTAAAGATAACCCTAGCAGGCATGGGAGACGACTGAGAACTCGGGCCCAAGAAAACTCATTCCAAGCCCCTTTCGCCCATACAAAAGTGACCCCAAAGGAAGGCTTTGAGTTTAACTGAACTCTCCAGGGAAGCCTTTATGCAGCCCCACATGCAACTGGACCCTCCGTATTCGCTGTTTCCGAGCAACCCTAAATATAACCCTAGCCAGCATGGCAGAAGACTGAAAACTCGGACACCAGAAAATGCCTTACAAGCCCCTTTCGCCCATCCAAAAGTGCCCCCAAAGGAAGGCTTTGGGTACAAGTGAACTCCCCAGGGGAGCCTTTATGCAGCCCCACATGCAACTGGAAACTCCGAGTTTGCTCTTTCTGAGCAACACTAAACATAGCCCTAGTAGGCATGGGAGACGACTGAAAACTCGGGCCCCAGAAAATGCATTCCGAGCCCCTTTGGCCCATCCAAAAGTGCCCCCAGAGGAAGGCTTGGAGTACAAGTGAACTCCCCAGGGGAGCCTTTACGCAGCCCCACATGCAACTGGACCCTCCGTATTCGCTCTTTCACAGCAACCCTAAATATAACCCTGGCCCGCATGGCAGACGACTGAAAAATCGGGCCCTAGAAAACGCACTACAATCCCCATTCGCCCATCTAGAAGTGCCCAAAAAGGAAGGCTTTGGGTACAAGTGAACTCCCCAGGGGATCCTTTATGCACCCCCACATGCAACTGGACCCTCCGTGTTTGCTGTTTACGAGCAATCCTAAATATAACCCTAGCCAGCATGGCAGACGACTGAAAACTCGGGCCCCAGAAAATGCGTGTCAAGCCCCATTCGCCCATCCAGAAGTGCCCCCAAAGGAAGGCTTTGGGTACAAGTGAACTACCCAGGGGAGCCTTTATGCAGCCCCACATGCAACTGGACCCTCCGTATTCAGTCTTTCACAGCAACCCTAAATAGAACCCTGGCCTGCACGGGAGACGACTGAAAACTCGGGCCCCAGAAAATGCGTTACAAGCCCCATTCGCCCATCCAAAGGTGCCCCCAGAGGAAGGCTTTGGGTACAAGTGAACTCCCCAGGGGAGCCTTTATGCAGCCCCACATGCAACTGGACCCTCCGGGTTTGCTCTTTCCGAGCAACACTAAAGATAACCCTAGCAGGCATGGGAGACGACTGAGAACTCTGTCCCCAGAAAACTCATTCCAAGCCTCTTTCGCCCATCCAAAAGTGCCCCCAGAGGAAGGCTTTGAGTATAACTGAACTCCCCAGGGAAGCCTTTATGCAGCCCCACATGCAACTGGACCCTCCGTATTCGCTGTTTCCGAGCAACCCTAAATATAACCCTAGCCAGGATGGCAGAAGACTGAAAAGTCGGACACCAGAATATGCCTTACAAGCCCCTTTCGCCCATCCAAAAGTGCCCCCAGAGGAAGGCTTTGAGTACAAGTGAACTCCCCAGGGGAGCCTTTATGCAGCCCCACATGCAACTGGACCCTCCGTATTCGCTCTTTCACAGGAACCCTAGATAGAACCCTGGCCAGCATGGCAGACGACTGAAAAAACAGGCCCCAGAAAACGCGCTACAAGCCTATATTCGCCCATCCAAAAGTGCACCCAGAGGAAGGCTTTGGGTAGAAGTGAACTCCCCAGGGGAGCCTTTATGCAGCCCCACATGCAACTGGACCCTCCGTATTCGCTCTTTCACAGCAACCCTAAATATAACCCTGGCCCGCCTGGAAGTCTAGTGAGAACTCAGGCCCCAGAAAATGCGTTACAAGCCCCATTCGCCCATCCAAAAGTGCCCCCAAATGAATGCGTTGGGTACAAGTGAACTCCCCAGGGGAGCCTTTTTGCAGCCCCACATGCAACTGGACCCTCCGAGTTCTCTCTTTCTACGCAAGCCTAAATATAACCCTTGCCACAAAGGGAGAAGACTGAAAAAGCGGGCCTCAGAAAACGCATTTCGAGTCTCTTTTGAGCATTCAAAAGAGCCCCCAGAGGAAGGCTTTGGGTACAAGTGAACTCCCCAGGGGAGCCTTTATGCAGCCCCACATGCAACTGGACCCTCTGTGTTCGCTGTTTACGAGCAACCCTAAATAGAACGCTAAACAGCATGGCAGAAGACTGAAAACTCGGGCCACAGAAAAAGCGTTTCAAGCGCTACTCGCCCATCCAGAAGTGCCCCCAAAGGAAGACTTTGGGTACAACTGAACTCCCCAGGGTAGCCTTTATGCAGCCCCACATGCAACTGGACCCTTCCGGTTCGCTCTTTCCGAGCAATACTAAAGATATCCGTAGCCGGCATGGGAGACGACTGAAAACTCGGGCCCCAGAAAACGCTTTCCGAGCCCCTTTCGCCCATCCAAAAGTGCCCCCAGAGGAAGGCTTTGGGTAGAAGTGAACTCCCCAGGGGAGCCTTTATGCAGCCCCACATGCAACTGGACCCTCCGTGTTCGCTGTTTACAAGCAACCCTAAATATATCCCAAGCCAGCATGGCAGAAGACTGAAAACTCTGGCCAAAGAAAAAGCGTTTCAAGCCCCATTTTCCCATCCAGAAGTACCCCCAAAGGAAGGCTTTGGGTACAAATGAACTCCCCAGGGGATCCTTTATGCAGCCCCACATTCAACTGGACCCTCCGGGTTCACTCTTTCCGAGCAACACTAAACATAGCCCTAGCCGGCATGGGAAACGACTGAAAACTCGGTCCCCAGAAAACGCTTTCCGAGCCCCTTTCGCCCATCCTTAAGTTCTCCCAGAGGAAGGCTTTGGGTACAAGTGAACTCCCCAGGGGAGCCTTTATGCAGCCCCACGTGCTACTGGACCCTCCGGGTTCGCTGTTTCCGAGCAACCCTAAATATAACGCTAGCCAGCATGGCAGAAGACTGAAAACTCGGGCCACAGAAAAAGCGTTTCATGCCCCATTCGCCCCCCCAGAAGTGCCCCCAAAGGAAGACTTTAGGTACAACTGAACTCCCCAGGGGAGCCTTTATGCAGCCCCACATGCAACTGGACCCTCCGAGTTTGCTCTTTCTGAGCAACACTAAACATAGCCCTAGCAGGCATGGGAGACGACTGAAAACTCGGGCCCCAGAAAACGCATTCCGAGCCCCTTTGGCCCATCCAAAAGGGCCCCCAGAGGAAGGCTTTGGGTACAAGTGAACTACCCAGGGGAGCCTTTATGCAGCCCCACATGCAACTGGACCCTCCGTATTCAGTCTTTCACAGCAACCCTTAATAGAACCCTGGCCTGCATGGGAGACGACTGAAGACTAGGGCCCCAGAAAATGCGTTACAAGCCCCATTCGCCCATCCAAAGGTGCCCCCAGAAGAAGGCTTTGGGTACAAGTGAACTCCCCAGGGGAGCCTTTATGCAGCCCCACATGCAACTGGACCCTCCGGGTTTGCTCTTTCCGAGCAACACTAAAGATAACCCTAGCAGGCATGGGAGACGACTGAGAATTCGGGCCCAAGAAAACTCATTCCAAGCCCCTTTCGCCCATCCAAAAGTGACCACAAAGGAAGGCTTTGCGTATAACTGAACTCCCCAGGGAAGCCTTTATGCAGCCCCACATGCAACTGGAGCCTCCATATTCGCTGTTTCCGAGCAACCATAAATATAACCCTAGCCAGTATGGCAGAAGACTGAAAAGTCGGACACCAGAAAATGCCTTACAAGCCCCTTTCGCCCATCCAAAAGTGCCCCCAGAGGAAGGCCTTGGTTACAAGTGAACTCCCCAGGGGAGCCTTTTTGCAGTCCCACATGCAACTGGACCCTCCGGGTTCACTCTTTCTACGCAATCCTAAATATTGTCCTAGCCGCAAAGGGAGAAGACTGAAAAAGGGGGCCTCAGAAAACGCATTGCGAATCTCTTTCGACCATCCAAAAGAGCCCCCAGAGGAAGGCTTTGGGTACAAGTGAACTCCCCAGGGGAGCCTTTATGCAGCCCCACATGCAACTCGACCCTCCGGATTCAGTCTTTCCGATCAACCCTAAATATATCCCTAGCCAGCATGGCAGAAGACGGAAAATTCGGGCCCCAGAAAACGCATTCCGAGCCCCATTCGCCCATCCAAAAGTGCCCCCAGAGGAAGGCTTTGGGTACAAGTGAACTCCCCAGGGGAGCCTTTATGCAGCCCCACATGCAACTGGACCCTCTGTATTTGCTCTTTCACAGCAACCCTAAATAGAACCCTGGCTCGCATGGCAGACGACTGAAAAATCAGGCCCCAGAAAACGCCATACAAGCCTATATTCGCCCATCCAGAAGTGCCCCCAAAGGAAGACTTTGGGTACAAGTGAACTCCCCAGGGGAGCCTTTATGCAGCCCCATATGCAAGTGGACCCTCCGTATTCGCTCTTTCACAGCAACCATAAATATAACCCTGGCCCGCATGGTAGATGACTGAAAAATCGGGCCCCAGAAAATGCCTTACAAGCCCCTTTCGCCCATCCAAAAGTGCCCCCAGAGGAAGGCTTTGAGTACAAGTGAACTCCGCAGGGGAGCCTTTATGCAGCCCCACATGCAACTGGACCCTCCGGGTTCGCTAGTTCTGAGCAACACTAAACATACCCCTAGCCGGCATGGAAGACGACTGAAAACTCGTGCCCCAGAAAACGCTTTCCGAGCCCCTTTCGCCCATCCAAAAGTGCCCCCAGAGGAAGGCTTTGGGTAGAAGTGTACTCCCCAGGGGAGCCTTTATGCAGCCCCACATGCAACTGGACCCTCCGGGTTCGCTCTTTCTGAGCAACACTAAACATAGCCCTAGCCGGCATGCGAGACGACTGAAAACTCGGGCCCCAGAAAACGCATTCCGAGCCCCATTCGCCCATCCAAAAGTGCCCCCAGAGGAAGGCTTTGGGTACAAGTGAACTCCCCAGGGGAGCCTTTATGCAGCCCCAAATGCAACTGGACCCTCTGTATTCGCTCTTTCACAGCAACCCTACATAGAACCCTGGCCCGCATGGCAGACGACTGAAAAATCAGGCCCCAGAAAACGCGCTACAAGCCTATATTCGCCCATCCAGAAGTGCCCCCAAAGGAAGACTTTGGGTACAAGTGAACTCCCCAGGGGAGCCTTTATGCAGCCCCACATGCAACTGGACCCTCCGTATTCGCTCTTTCACAGCAACCCTAAATATAGCCCTGGCCCGCCTGGAAGTCTAGTGAAAACTCAGGCCCCAGAAAATGCGTTACAAGCTCCATTCGCCCATCCAAAAGTGCCTTCAAATGAATGCGTTGGGTACAAGTGAACTCCCCAGGGGAGCCTTTTTGCAGCCCCACATGCAACTGGACCCTCCGAGTTCTCTCTTTCTACGCAAGCCTAAATATAACCCTTGCCACAAAGGGAGAAGACTGAAAAAGCGGGCCTCAGAAAACGCATTTCGAGTCTATTTTGAGCATTCAAAAGAGCCCCCAGAGGAAGGCTTTGGGTACAAGTGAACTCCCCAGGGGAGCCTTTATGCAGCCCCACATATAACTCGACCCTTCGTGTTCTCTGTTTACAAGCAACCCTAAATATAACCCTAGCCAGCATGGCAGAAGACGGAAAACTTGGGCCCCAGAAAAAGCGTTTCAAGCCTCATTCGCCCATCCAGAAGTGCCCCCAGAGGAAGGATTTGAGTACAAGTGAACTCCCGAGGGGAGCCTTTATGCAGCCCCACATCCAACTGGACTCTCCGGATTCGCTAGTTCTGAGCAACACTAAACATACCCCTAGCCGGCATGGAAGACGACTGAAAACTCGGGCCCCAGAAAACGCTTTCCGAGCCCCTTTCGCCCATCCAAAAGTGACCCCAGAGGAAGGCTTTGGGTAGAAGTGAACTCCCCAGGGGAGCCTTTATGCAGCCCCACATGCAACTGGACCCTCCGGGTTCGCTCTTTCCAAGCAAACCTAAATATAACCCTAGCCAGCATGGGAGACGACTGAATACTCGGGCCCCAGAAAACGCATTCCGAGCCCCTTTCGCCCATCCAAAAGTGCACCCAGAGGAAGGCTTTGGGTAGAAGTGAAGTCCCCAGGGGAGCCTTTATGCAGCCCCACATGCAACTGGACCCTCCGGGTTCGCTCTTTCTGAGCAACACTAAACATAGCCCTAGCCGGCATGCGAGACGACTGAAAACTCGGGCCCCAGAAAACGCATTCCGAGCCCCATTCGCCCATCCAAAAGTGCCCCCAGAGGAAGGCTTTGGGTACAAGTGAACTCCCCAGGGGAGCCTTTACGCATCACCACATGCAACTGGACCCTCCGTGTTTGCTCTTTACGAGCAATCCTAAATAGAACCCTGGCCTGCATTGGAGAGTACTGAAAACTCGGGCACCAGAAAATGCGTTTCAAGCCCCTTTCGCCCATCCAAAAGTGCCCCCAGAGGAAGGCTTTGAGTACAAGTGAACTCCCGAGGGGAGCCTTTATGCAGCCCCACATGCAACAGGACCCTTCGTATTCGCTGTTTCACAGCAACCCTAAATATAGCCCTGGCCCCCCTGGAAGTCCAGTGAAAACTCGGGCCCTAGAAAATGCGTTACAAGGCCCATTCTCCCATCCAAAAGTGCCCCCAGAGGAAGGCTTTGGGTACAAGTGAACTCCCCAGGGGAGCCTTTATGCAGCCCCACATGCAACTGGACCCTCTGTGTTTGCTGTTTACAAGCAACCCTAAATATAACCCTAGCCATTATGGCAGAAGACGGAAAACTCGGGCCCCAAAAAAGCGTTTGAAGCCCCATTCGCCTATAAAAAGAGCCCCAAAAGGAAGACTTTGGTACAAGTGAACTCCCCAGGGGAGCCTTTACGCAGCCCCACATGCAACTGGACCCTCCGGGTTCGCTCTTTCCAAGCAACACTAAACATATCCCAAGCCGGCATGGGAGACGACTGAAAGATCAGGCCCCAGAAAACGCGCTACAAGCGTATATTCGTCCATCCAGAAGTACCCCCAAAGGAAGACTTTGGGTACAAGTGAACTCCCCAGGGGAGTCTTTATGCAGCCCCACATGCAACTGGACCCTCCGGGTTTGCTCTTTCCGAGCAACACTAAAGATAACACTAGCAGGCATGGGAGACGACTGAGAACTCGGGCCCAAGAAAACTCATTCCAAGCCCCTTTCGCCCATCCAAAATTGACCCCAAAGGAAGGCTTTGAGTTTAACTGAACTCCCCAGGGAAGGCTTTATGCAGCCCCACATGCAACTGGACCCTCCGTATTCGCTGTTTCCGAGCAACCCTAAATATAACCCTAGCCAGCATTGCAGAAGACTGAAAACTCGGACACCAGAAAATGCCTTACAAGCCCCTTTCGCCCATCCAGAAGTGCCCCCAGAGGAAGGATTTGAGTACAAGTGAACTCCCCAGGGGAGCCTTTATGCAGCCCCACATGCAACTGGACCCTTCGTATTTGCTCTTTCACAGCAACCCTAAATATAGCCCTGGCCCTCCTGGAAGTCTAGTGAAAACTAGGGCCCCAGAAAATGCGTTACAAGCCCCATTCGCCCATCCAAAAGTGACCCCAGAGGAAGGCTTTGGGTACAAGTGAACTCCCCAGGGGAGCCTTTACGCAGCCCCATATGCAAGTGGACCCTCCATATTCGCTGTTTCCGAGCAACCATAAATATAACCCTAGCCAGTATGGCAGAAGACTGAAAAGTCGGACACCAGAAAATGCCTTACAAGCCCCTTTCGCCCATCCAAAAGTGCCCCCAGAGGAAGGCCTTGGTTACAAGTGAACTCCCCAGGGGAGCCTTTTTGCAGTCCCACATGCAACTGGACCCTCCGGGTTCACTCTTTCTACGCAATCCTAAATATTGTCCTAGCCGCAAAGGGAGAAGACTGAAAAAGGGGGCCTCAGAAAACGCATTGCGAATCTCTTTCGACCATCCAAAAGAGCCCCCAGAGGAAGGCTTTGGGTACAAGTGAACTCCCCAGGGGAGCCTTTATGCAGCCCCACATGCAACTCGACCCTCCGGATTCAGTCTTTCCGATCAACCCTAAATATATCCCTAGCCAGCATGGCAGAAGACGGAAAATTCGGGCCCCAGAAAACGCATTCCGAGCCCCATTCGCCCATCCAAAAGTGCCCCCAGAGGAAGGCTTTGGGTACAAGTGAACTCCCCAGGGGAGCCTTTATGCAGCCCCACATGCAACTGGACCCTCTGTATTTGCTCTTTCACAGCAACCCTAAATAGAACCCTGGCTCGCATGGCAGACGACTGAAAAAACAGGCCCCAGAAAACGCCATACAAGCCTATATTCGCCCATCCAGAAGTGCCCCCAAAGGAAGACTTTGGGTACAAGTGAACTCCCCAGGGGAGCCTTTATGCAGCCCCATATGCAAGTGGACCCTCCGTATTCGCTCTTTCACAGCAACCATAAATATAACCCTGGCCCGCATGGTAGATGACTGAAAAATCGGGCCCCAGAAAATGCCTTACAAGCCCCTTTCGCCCATCCAAAAGTGCCCCCAGAGGAAGGCTTTGAGTACAAGTGAACTCCGCAGGGGAGCCTTTATGCAGCCCCACATGCAACTGGACCCTCCGGGTTCGCTAGTTCTGAGCAACACTAAACATACCCCTAGCCGGCATGGAAGACGACTGAAAACTCGTGCCCCAGAAAACGCTTTCCGAGCCCCTTTCGCCCATCCAAAAGTGCCCCCAGAGGAAGGCTTTGGGTAGAAGTGTACTCCCCAGGGGAGCCTTTATGCAGCCCCACATGCAACTGGACCCTCCGGGTTCGCTCTTTCTGAGCAACACTAAACATAGCCCTAGCCGGCATGCGAGACGACTGAAAACTCGGGCCCCAGAAAACGCATTCCGAGCCCCATTCGCCCATCCAAAAGTGCCCCCAGAGGAAGGCTTTGAGTACAAGTGAACTCCCCAGGGGAGCCTTTATGCAGCCCCAAATGCAACTGGACCCTCTGTATTCGCTCTTTCACAGCAACCCTACATAGAACCCTGGCCCGCATGGCAGACGACTGAAAAATCAGGCCCCAGAAAACGCGCTACAAGCCTATATTCGCCCATCCAGAAGTGCCCCCAAAGGAAGACTTTGGGTACAAGTGAACTCCCCAGGGGAGCCTTTATGCAGCCCCACATGCAACTGGACCCTCCGTATTCGCTCTTTCACAGCAACCCTAAATATAGCCCTGGCCCGCCTGGAAGTCTAGTGAAAACTCAGGCCCCAGAAAATGCGTTACAAGCTCCATTCGCCCATCCAAAAGTGCCTTCAAATGAATGCGTTGGGTACAAGTGAACTCCCCAGGGGAGCCTTTTTGCAGCCCCACATGCAACTGGACCCTCCGAGTTCTCTCTTTCTACGCAAGCCTAAATATAACCCTTGCCACAAAGGGAGAAGACTGAAAAAGCGGGCCTCAGAAAACGCATTTCGAGTCTATTTTGAGCATTCAAAAGAGCCCCCAGAGGAAGGCTTTGGGTACAAGTGAACTCCCCAGGGGAGCCTTTATGCAGCCCCACATATAACTCGACCCTTCGTGTTCTCTGTTTACAAGCAACCCTAAATATAACCCTAGCCAGCATGGCAGAAGACGGAAAACTTGGGCCCCAGAAAAAGCGTTTCAAGCCTCATTCGCCCATCCAGAAGTGCCCCCAGAGGAAGGATTTGAGTACAAGTGAACTCCCGAGGGGAGCCTTTATGCAGCCCCACATGCAACTGGACTCTCCGGATTCGCTAGTTCTGAGCAACACTAAACATACCCCTAGCCGGCATGGAAGACGACTGAAAACTCGGGCCCCAGAAAACGCTTTCCGAGCCCCTTTCGCCCATCCAAAAGTGACCCCAGAGGAAGGCTTTGGGTAGAAGTGAACTCCCCAGGGGAGCCTTTATGCAGCCCCACATGCAACTGGACCCTCCGGGTTCGCTCTTTCCAAGCAAACCTAAATATAACCCTAGCCGGCATGGGAGACGACTGAATACTCGGGCCCCAGAAAACGCATTCCGAGCCCCTTTCGCCCATCCAAAAGTGCACCCAGAGGAAGGCTTTGGGTAGAAGTGAAGTCCCCAGGGGAGCCTTTATGCAGCCCCACATGCAACTGGACCCTCCGGGTTCGCTCTTTCTGAGCAACACTAAACATAGCCCTAGCCGGCATGCGAGACGACTGAAAACTCGGGCCCCAGAAAACGCATTCCGAGCCCCATTCGCCCATCCAAAAGTGCCCCCAGAGGAAGGCTTTGGGTACAAGTGAACTCCCCAGGGGAGCCTTTACGCATCACCACATGCAACTGGACCCTCCGTGTTTGCTCTTTACGAGCAATCCTAAATAGAACCCTGGCCTGCATTGGAGAGTACTGAAAACTCGGGCACCAGAAAATGCGTTTCAAGCCCCTTTCGCCCATCCAAAAGTGCCCCCAGAGGAAGGCTTTGAGTACAAGTGAACTCCCGAGGGGAGCCTTTATGCAGCCCCACATGCAACAGGACCCTTCGTATTCGCTGTTTCACAGCAACCCTAAATATAGCCCTGGCCCCCCTGGAAGTCCAGTGAAAACTCGGGCCCTAGAAAATGCGTTACAAGGCCCATTCTCCCATCCAAAAGTGCCCCCAGAGGAAGGCTTTGGGTACAAGTGAACTCCCCAGGGGAGCCTTTATGCAGCCCCACATGCAACTGGACCCTCTGTGTTTGCTGTTTACAAGCAACCCTAAATATAACCCTAGCCATTATGGCAGAAGACGGAAAACTCGGGCCCCAAAAAAGCGTTTGAAGCCCCATTCGCCTATAAAAAGAGCCCCAAAAGGAAGACTTTGGTACAAGTGAACTCCCCAGGGGAGCCTTTACGCAGCCCCACATGCAACTGGACCCTCCGGGTTCGCTCTTTCCAAGCAACACTAAACATATCCCAAGCCGGCATGGGAGACGACTGAAAGATCAGGCCCCAGAAAACGCGCTACAAGCGTATATTCGTCCATCCAGAAGTACCCCCAAAGGAAGACTTTGGGTACAAGTGAACTCCCCAGGGGAGTCTTTATGCAGCCCCACATGCAACTGGACCCTCCGGGTTTGCTCTTTCCGAGCAACACTAAAGATAACACTAGCAGGCATGGGAGACGACTGAGAACTCGGGCCGAAGAAAACTCATTCCAAGCCCCTTTCGCCCATCCAAAATTGACCCCAAAGGAAGGCTTTGAGTTTAACTGAACTCCCCAGGGAAGGCTTTATGCAGCCCCACATGCAACTGGACCCTCCGTATTCGCTGTTTCCGAGCAACCCTAAATATAACCCTAGCCAGCATTGCAGAAGACTGAAAACTCGGACACCAGAAAATGCCTTACAAGCCCCTTTCGCCCATCCAGAAGTGCCCCCAGAGGAAGGATTTGAGTACAAGTGAACTCCCCAGGGGAGCCTTTATGCAGCCCCACATGCAACTGGACCCTTCGTATTTGCTCTTTCACAGCAACCCTAAATATAGCCCTGGCCCTCCTGGAAGTCTAGTGAAAACTAGGGCCCCAGAAAATGCGTTACAAGCCCCATTCGCCCATCCAAAAGTGACCCCAGAGGAAGGCTTTGGGTACAAGTGAACTCCCCAGGGGAGCCTTTATGCAGCCCCACATGCAACTGGACCCTCCGGGTTTGCTCTTTCCGAGCAACACTAAAGATAACCCTAGCAGGCATGGGAGACGACTGAGAACTCGGGCCCCAGAAAACTCATTCCAAGCCCCTTTTGCCCATCCAAAAGTGCCCCCAGAGGAAGGCTTTGAGTACAAGTGAACTCCCCAGGGGAGCCTTTACGCAGCCCCACATGCAACTGGACCCTCCGTATTTGCTCTTTCACAGCAACCCTAAATATAACCCTGGCCCGCATGGCAGACGACTAAAAAATCGGGCACTAGAAAACGCGCTACAATCCCCATTCGCCCATCTAGAAGTGCCCAAAAAGGAAGGCTTTGGGTACAAGTGAACTCCCCAGGGGATCCTTTATGCAGCCCCACATGCAACTGGACCCTCCGGGCTTGCTCTTTACGAGCAAACCTAAATATAACCCTAGCCAGCATGGGAGACGACTGAAAACTCGGGCCACATAAAAAGTGTTTCAAGCCCCATTCACCCATCCAGAAGTGCCCCGAAAGGAAGGCTTTGGGTACATGTGATCTCCCCAGTGGAGCCTTTATGCAGCCCCACATGCAACTGGACCCTCCGTATTCGCTGTTTCCGAGCAACGCTAAATATAACCCTAGCCAGCATGGCAGAAGACTGAAAACTCTGGCCACAGAAAAAGCGTTTCAAGCCCCATTCACCCATCCAGAAGTGCCGCCAAAGGAAGACTTTGGGTACAAGTGAACTCCCCAGGGGAGCCTTTATGCAGCCCCACATGCAACTGTACCCTCCGTATTCACTGTTTCACAGCAACCCTAAATAGAACCCTGGCGTGCATGGGATACGACTGAAAACTCGGGCCCCATAAAATGCGTTACAAGCTCCATTCGACCATCCAAAAGTGCCCCCAGAGGAAGGCTTTGGGTACAAGTGAACTCCCCAGGGGAGCCTTTATGCAGCCCCACATGCAACTGGACCCTCCCTGTTCTCTGTTTACAAGCAACCCTAAATATAACCCTAGCCAGCATGGCAGAAGACGGAAAACTCGGGCCCCAGAAAAAGCGTTTCAAGCCCCATTCGCCCATCCAAAAGTGCCCCCAAATGAATGCGTTGGGTACAAGTGAACTCCCCAGGGGAGCCTTTTTGCAGCCCCACATGCAACTCGACCCTCCGAGTTCACTCTTTCTACGCAAGCCTAAATATAACCCTTGCCGCAAAGGGAGAAGACTGAAAAAGCGGGCCTCAGAAAACGCATTGCGAGTCTCTTTCGCCCATCCAAAAGTGCCCCCAGAGGAAGGCTTTGGGTACAAGTGAACTCCCCAGGGGAGCCTTTATGCAGCCCCACATGCAACTGGACCCTCCGTGGTCTCTGTTTACAAGCAACCCTAAATATAACCCTAGCCAGCATGGCAGAAGACGGAAAACTCGGGCCCCAGAAAAAGCGTTTCAAGCCCCATTCACGCATCCAGAAGTGCCCCCAAAGGAAGGCTTTCGGTACAAGTGAACTCCCCATTGGAGCCTTTATGCAGCCCCACATGCAACTGGAAACTCCGAGTTTGCTCTTTCTGAGCAACACTAAACATAACCGTAGCCGGCATGGGAGACGACTGAAAACTCGGGCCCCAGAAAACGCATTCCGAGCCCCTTTGGCCCATCCAAAAGTGCCCCCAGAGGAAGGCTTTGAGTACAAGTGAACTCCCCAGGGGAGCCTTTACGCAGCCGCACATGCAACTGGACCCTCCGTATTCGCTCTTTCACAGCAACCCTAAATATAACCCTGGCCCGCATGGCAGACGACTAAAAAATCGGGCACTAGAAAACGCGCTACAATCCCCATTCGCCCATCTAGAAGTGCCCAAAAAGGAAGGCTTTGGGTACAAGTGAACTCCCCAGGGGATCCTTTATGCAGCCCCACATGCAACTGGACCCTCCGGGCTTGCTCTTTACGAGGAAACCTAAATATAACCCTAGCCAGCATGGGAGACGACTGAAAACTCGGGCAACATAAAAAGCGTTTCAAGCCCCATTCACCCATCCAGAAGTGCCCCCAAAGGAAGGCTTTGGGTACATGTGATCTCCCCAGTGGAGCCTTTATGCAGCCCCACATGCAACTGGACCCTCCGTGTTCGCTCTTTCTGAGCAACACTAAACATAGCCCTAGCCGGCATGGGAGACGACTGAAAACTCGGGCCCCAGAAAACGCATTCCGAGCCCCTTTCGCCCATCCAAAAGTGCCCCCAGAGGAAGGCTTTGAGTACAAGTGAACTCCCCAGGGGAGCCTTTATGCAGCCCCACATGCATCTGGACCCTTCGTATTCGCTCTTTCACAGCAACCCTAAATATAGCCCTGGCCCTCCTGGAAGTCTAGTGAAAACTCGGGCCCCAGAAAATGCGTTACAAGCCCCATTCGCCCATCCAAAAGTGCCCCCAAATGAATGCGTTGGGTACAAGTGATCTCCGCAGGGGAGCCTTTTTGCAGCCCCACATGCAACTGGACCCTCCCTGTTCTCTGTTTCAAGCAACCCTAAATATAACCCTAGCCAGCATGGCAGAAGACGGAAAACTCGGGCCCCAGAAAAAAAGATTCAAGCCCCATTCGCCCATCCAGAAGTGCCCCCAAAGGAGGACTTTGGGTACAAGTGAACTCCCCAGGGGAGCCTTTATGCAGCCCCACATGCAACTGGACCCTCCGTGTTTGCTGTTTACGAGCAATCCTAAATATAACCCTAGCCAGCATGGCAGACGACTGAAAACTCGGGCCCAGAAAATGCGTTTAAGCCCCATTCGCCCATCCAGAAGTGCCCCCAAAGGAAGGCTTTGGGTACAAGTGAACTCCCCAGGGGAGCCTTTATGCAGCCCCACATGCAACTGGACCCTCCGTATTCACTCTTTCACAGCAACCCTAAATAGAACCCTGGCCTGCATGGGAGACGACTGAAAACTCGGGACCCAGAAAATGCGTTACAAGCCCCATTTGCCCATCAAAAAGTGCCCCCAGAGGAAGGCTTTGGGTACAAGTGAACTCCCCAGGGGAGCCTTTATGCAGCCCCACATGCAACTGGACTCTCCGCATTCGCTAGTTCTGAGCAACACTAAACATACCCCTAGCCGGCATGGAAGACGACTGAAAACTCGGGCCCCAGAAAACGCTTTCCGAGCCCCTTTCGCCCATCCAAAAGTGCCCCCAGAGGAAGGCTTTGGGTACAAGTGAACTCCCCAGGGGAGCCTTTATGCAGCCCCACATGCAACTGGACCCTCCGTATTCGCTCTTTCACAGCAACCCTAAATATAACCCTGGCCCGCATGGCAGACGACTAAAACATCGGGCCCGAGAAAACGCGCTACAATCCCCATTCGCCCATCTAGAAGTGCCTAAAAAGGAAGGCTTTGGGTACAAGTGAACTCCCCAGGCGATCCTTTATGCAGCCCCACATGCAACTGGACCCTCCGGGTTTGCTCTTTCCGAGCAACACTAAAGATAACCCTAGCAGGCATGGGAGACGACTGAGAACTCGGGCCCAAGAAAACTCATTCCAAGCCCCTTTCGCCCATCCAAAAGTGACCCCAAAGGAAGGCTTTGAGTTTAACTGAACTCCCCAGGGAAGGCTTTATGCAGCCCCACATGCAACTGGACCCTCCGTATTCGCTGTTTCCGAGCAACCCTAAATATAACCCTAGCCAGCATGGCAGAAGACTGAAAACTCGGACACCAGAAAATGCCTTACAAGCCCCTTTCGCCCATCCAGAAGTGTCCCCAGAGGAAGGATTTGAGTACAAGTGAACTCCCCAGGGGAGCCTTTATGCAGCCCCACATGCAACTGGACCCTTCGTATTCGCTCTTTCACAGCAACCCTAAATATAGCCCTGGCCCTCCTGGAAGTCTAGTGAAAACTCGGGCCCCAGAAAATGCGTTACAAGCCCCATTCGCCCATCCAAAAGTGCCCCCAAATGAATGCGTTGGGTACAAGTGAACTCCCCAGGGGAGCCTTTTTGCAGCCCCACATGCAACTGGACCCTCCGTATTCGCTCTTTCACAGCAACCCTAAATATATCCCTGGCCCGCATGGGAGACGACTGAAAACTCGGGCCCCAGAAAACGCTTTCCGAGCCCCTTTCGCCCATCCAAAAGTGCCCCCAGAGGAAGGCCTTGGGTAGAAGTGAACTCCCCAGGGAATCCTTTATGCAGCCCCACAAGCAACTGGGCCCTCCGTGTTCGCTGTTTATGAGCAACCCTAAATATAACCCTAGCCAGCATGACAGAAGACTGAAAACTCTGGCCACAGAAAAAGCGTTTCAAGCCCCATTCACCCATCCAGAAGTGCCCCCAAAGGAAGGCTTTGGGTACAAGTGAACTCCCCAGGGGAGCCTTTATGCAGCCCCACATGCAACTGGACCCTCCGTATTCACTGTTTCACAGCAACCCTAAATAGAACACTGGCGTGCATGGGAGATGACTGAAAACTCGGGCCCCAGAAAATGCGTTACAAGCTCCATTCGCCCATCCAAAAGTGCCCCCAAAGGAAGGCTTTGGGTACAAGTGAACTCCCCAGGGGAGCCTTTATGCAGCCCCACATGCAACTGGACCCTCCGTGTTCTCTGTTTACAAGCAACCCTAAATATAACCCTAGCCATTATGGCAGAAGACGGAAAACTCGGGCCCCAGAAAAAGCGTTTCAAGCCCCATTCGCCCATCCAGAAGTGCCCCCAAAGGAAGGCTTTCGGTACAAGTGAACTCCCCAGGGGAGCCTTTATGCAGCCCCACATGCAACTGGAAACTCCGAGTTTGCTCTTTCTGAGCAACACTAAACATAGCCCTAGCCGGCATGGGAGACGACTGAAAACTCGGGCCCCAGAAAACGCTTTCCGAGCCCCTTTCGCCCATCCAAAAGTGCCCCCAGAAGAAGGCTTTGGGTACAAGTGAACTCCCCAGGGGAGCCTTTATGCAGCCCCACATGCAACTGGACCCTCCGTATTCGCTCTTTCACAGCAACCCTAAATATAACCCTGGCCCGCATGGCAGACGACTAAAACATCGGGCCCGAGAAAACGCGCTACAATCTCCATTCGCCCATCTAGAAGTGCCCAAAAAGGAAGGCTTTGGGTACAAGTGAACTCCCCAGGCGATCCTTTATGCAGCCCCACATGCAACTGGACCCTCCGGGTTTGCTCTTTCCGAGCAACACTAAAGATAACCCTAGCAGGCATGGGAGACGACTGAGAACTCGGGCCCAAGAAAACTCATTCCAAGCCCCTTTCGCCCATCCAAAAGTGACCCCAAAGGAAGGCTTTGAGTTTAACTGAACTCCCCAGGGAAGGCTTTATGCAGCCCCACATGCAACTGGACCCTCCGTATTCGCTGTTTCCGAGCAACCCTAAATATAACCCTAGCCAGCATGGCAGAAGACTGAAAACTCGGACACCAGAAAATGCCTTACAAGCCCCTTTCGCCCATCCAGAAGTGCCCCCAGAGGAAGGATTTGAGTACAAGTGAACTCCCCAGGGGAGCCTTTATGCAGCCCCACATGCAACTGGACCCTCCGTATTCGCTCTTTCACACCACCCTAAATATAACCCTGGCCCGCATGGCAGACGACTGAAAAATCGAGCTCTAGAAAATGCGCTACAATCCCCATTCGCCCATCTAGAAGTGCCCAAAAAGGAAGGCTTTGGGTACAAGTGAACTCCCCAGGGGATCCTTTATGCAGCCCCACATGCAACTGGACCCTCCGTGTTTGCTGTTTACGAGCAATCCTAAATATAACCCTAGCCAGCATGGCAGACGACTGAAAACTCGGGCCCCAGAAAATGCGTGTCAAGCCCCATTCGCCCATCCAGAAGTGCCCCCAAAGGAAGGCTTTGGGTACAAGTGAACTCCCCAGGGGAGCCTTTATGCAGCCCCACATGCAACTGGACCCTCCGTATGCACTCTTTCACAGCAACCCTAAATAGAACCCTGGCCTGCATGGGAGACGACTGAAAACTCGGGCCCCAGACAATGCGTTACAAGCCCCATTCGCCCATCCAGAAGTGCCCCCAAAGGAAGGCTTTGGGTACAAGTGAACTCCCCAGGGGAGCCTTTATGCAGCCCCACATGCAACTGGACCGTCCGGGTTCGCTCTTTCTGAGCAACACTAAACATATCCCTAGCCGGCATGGGAGACGACTGAAAACTCGGGCCCCAGAAAACGCATTCCGAGCCCCTTTCGCCCATCCAAAAGTGCCCCCAGAGGAAGGCTTTGAGTACAAGTGAACTCCCCAGGGGAGACTTTACGCAGCCCCACATGCAACTGGACACTTCGTATTCGCTCTTTCACAGCAACCCTATATATAGCCCTGGCCCTCCTGGAAGTCTAGTGAAAACTCGGGCCCCAGAAAATGCGTTACAAGCCCCATTCGCCCATCCAAAAGTGCCCCCAGTGGAAAGCTTTGGGTAGAAGTGAACTCCCCAGGGGAGCCTTTTTGCAGCCCCACATGCAACTGGACCCTCCGAGTTCACTCTTTCTACGCAAGCCTAAATATAACCCTTGCCGCAAAGGGAGAAGACTGAAAAAGCGGGCCTCAGAAAACGCATTGCGAGTCTCTTTCGACCATCCAAAAGTGCCCCCAGAGGAAGGCTTTGGGTACAAGTGAACTCCCCAGGGGAGCCATTATGCAGCCCCACATGCAACTGGACCCTCCCTGTTCTCTGTTTACAAGCAACCCTAAATATAACCCTAGCCAGCATGGCAGAAGACTGAAAACTCGGGCCCCAGAAAAAGCGTTTCAAGCCCCATTCGCCCATCCAGAAGTGCCCCCAAAGGAAGACTTTGGGTACAAGTGAACTCCCCAGGGGAGCCTTTATGCATCCCCACATGCAACTGGAGTCTCCGGATTCGCTAGTTCTGAGCAACACTAAACATACCCCTAGCCGGCATGGAAGACGACTGAAAACTCGGGCCCCAGAAAACGCATTCCGAGCCCCTTTCGCCCATCCAAAAGTGCCCCCAGAGGAAGGCTTTGAGTACAAGTGAACTCCCCAGGTGAGACTTTACGCAGCCCCATTTGCAACTGGACCCTCCGTATTCGCTCTTTCACACCACCCTAAATATAACCATGGCCCGCATGGCAGACGACTGAAAAATCGGGCCCTAGAAAACGCGCTACAATCCCCATTCGCCCATCTAGAAGTGCCCAAAAAGGAAGGCTTTGGGTACAAGTGAACTCCCCAGGGGATCCTTTATGCAGCCCCACATGCAACTGGACCCTCCGTGTTTGCTGTTTACGAGCAATCCTAAATATAACCCTAGCCAGCATGGCAGACGACTGAAAACTCGGGCCCCAGAAAATGCGTTTCAAGCTCCATTCGCCCATATAGAAGTGCCCCCAAAGGAAGGCTTTGGGTACAAGTGAACTCCCCAGGGGAGCCTTTATGCAGCCCCACATGCAACTGGACCCTCCCTGTTCTCTGTTTACAAGCAACCCTAAATATAACCCTAGCCAGCATGGCAGAAGACGGAAAACTCGGGCCCCAGAAAAAGCGTTTCAAGCCCCATTCGCCCATCCAGAAGTGCCCCCAAAGGAGGACTTTGGGTACAAGTGAACTCCCCAGGGGAGCCTTTATGCAGCCCCACATGCAACTGGACTCTCCGGATTCGCTAGTTCTGAGCAACACTAAACATACCCCTAGCCGGCATGGAAGACGACTGAAAACTCGGGCCCCAGAAAACGCTTTCCGAGCCCCTTTCGCCCATCCAAAAGTGCCCCCAGAGGAAGGCCTTGGGTAGAAGTGAACTCCCTAGGGAATCCTTTATGCAGCCCCACAAGCAACTGGACCCTCCTTGTTCGCTGTTTATTAGCAACCCTAAATATAACCCTAGCCAGCATGACAGAAGACTGAAAACTCTGGCCACAGAAAAAGCGTTTCAAGCCCCATTCACCCATCCAGAAGTGCCCCCAAAGGAAGGCTTTGGGTACAAGTGAACTCCCGAGGGGAGCCTTTATGTAGCCCCACATGCAACTGGACTCTCCGGATTCGCTAGTTCTGAGCAACACTAAACATACCCCTAGCCGGCATGGGAGACGACTGAAAACTCGGGCCCCAGAAAACGCTTTCCGAGCCCCTTTCGCCCATCCAAAAGTGCCCCCAGAGGAAGGCTTTGAGTACAAGTGAACTCCCCAGGGGAGCCTTTATGCAGCACCACATGCAACTGGACCCTCTGTATTCGGTCTTTCACAGCACCCTAAATATAACCCTGGCCCGCATGGCAGACGACAGAAAAATCGGGCCCTAGAAAACGCGCTACAATCCCCATTCGCCCATCTAGAAGTGCCCAAAAAGGAAGGCTTTGGGTACAAGTGAACTCCCCAGGGGATCCTTTATGCAGCCCCACATGCAACTGGACCCTCCGTGTTTGCTGTTTACGAGCAATCCTAAATATAACCGTAGCCAGCATGGCAGACGACTGAAAACTCGGGCCCCAGAAAATGCGTTTCAAGCCCCATTCGCCCATCCAGAAGTGCCCCCAAAGGAAGGATTTGGGTACAAGTGAACTCCCCAGGGGAGCCTTTATGCAGCCCCACATGCAACTGGACCCTCCGTATTCACTCTTTCACAGCAACCCTAAATAGAACCCTGGCCTGCATGGGAGACGACTGAAAACTCGGGCCCCAGAAAATGCGTTACAAGCCCCATTCGCCCATCCAAAAGTGCCCCCAGAGGAAGGCTTTGGGTACAAGTGAACTCCCCAGGGGAGCCTTTATGAAGCCCCACATGCAACTGGACCCTCCGGGTTTGCTCTTTCCGAGCAACACTAAAGATAACACTAGCAGGCATGGGAGACGACTGAGAACTCTGGCCCCAGAAAACTCATTCCAAGCCCCTTTCGCCCATCCAAAAGTGACCCCAAAGGAAGGCTTTGAGTATAACTGAACTCCCCAGGGAAGCCTTTATGCAGCCCCACATGCAACTGGACCCTCCGTGTTCGCTGTTTATGAGCAACCCTAAATATAACCCTAGCCAGCATGACAGAAGACTGAAAACTCTGGCCACAGAAAAAGCGTTTCAAGCCCCATTCACCCATCCAGAAGTGCCCCCAAAGGAAGGCTTTGGGTACAAGTGAACTCCCCAGGGGAGCCTTTATGCAGCCCCACATGCAACTGGACTCTCCGGATTCGCTAGTTCTGAGCAACACTAAACATACCCCTAGCCGGCATGGAAGATGACTGAAAACTCGGGCCTCAGAAAACGCTTTCCGAGCCCCTTTCGCCCATCCAAAAGTGACCCCAGGGGAAGGCTTTGAGTACAAGTGAAATCCCCAGGGGATCCTTTATGCAGCCCCACATGCAACTGGACCCTCCGTATTCGCTCTTTCACAGCAATCCTAAATAGAACCCTGGCCTGCATGGGAGACGACTGAAAACTCGGGCCCCAGAATATGCGTTACAAGCCCCATTCGCCCATCCAAAAGTGCCCCCAGAGGAAGGCTTTGGGTACAAGTGAACTCCCCAGGGGAGCCTTTATGCATCCCCACATGCAACTGGACTCTCCGGCTTTTCTCTTTCCGAGCAACACTAAAGATAACGCTAGCAGGCATGGGAGACGACTGAGAACTCGGGCCCCAGAAAACTCATTCCAAGCCCCTTTCGCCCATCCAAAAGTGACCCCAAAGGAAGGCTTTGAGTATAACTTAACTCCCCAGGGAAGCCTTTATGCAGCCCCACATGCAACTGGACCCTCCGTATTTGCTGTTTCCGAGCAACCCTAAATATAATCCTAGCCAGCATGGCAGAAGACTGAAAACTCGGACACCAGAAAATGCCTTACAAGCCCCATTCGCCCATCCAAAAGTGCCCCCAGAGGAAGGATTTGAGTACAAGTGAACTCCCCAGTGGAGCCTTTATGCAGCCCCACATGCAACTGGACCCTCTGTATTCGCTCTTTCACAGCAACCCTAAATATAACCCTGGCCCGCATGGGAGACGACTGAAAACTCGGGCCCCAGAAAACGCTTTCCGAGCCCCTTTCGCCCATCCAAAATTGCCCCCAGAGGAAGGCTTTGGGTACAAGTGAACTCCCCAGGGGAGCCTTTATGCAGCCCCACATGCAACTGGACCCTCCGTGTTCTCTGTTTACAAGCAACCCTAAATATAACCCTAGCCATTATGGCAGAATACGGAAAATTCGGGCCACAGAAAAAGCGTTTCAAGCCCCATTCACCCATCCAGAAGTGCCCCCAAAGGAAGGCTTTGGGTACAAGTGAACTCCCCAGGGAATCCTTTATGCAGCCCCACATGCAACTGGACCCTCCGAGTTCACTCTTTCTACGCAAGCCTAAATATAACCCTTGCCGCAAAGGGAGAAGACTGAAAAAGCGGGCCTCAGAAAACGCATTGCGAGTCTCTTTCGCCCATCCAAAAGTGCCCCCAGAGGAAGGCTTTGGGTACAAGTGAACTCCCCAGGGGAGCCTTTATGCAGCCCCACATGCAACTGGACCCTCCCTGTTCTCTGTTTACAAGCAACCCTAAATATAATCCTAGCCAGCATGGCAGAAGACGGAAAACTCGGGCCCCAGAAAAAGCGTTTCAAGCCCCATTCGCCCATCCAGAAGTGCCCCCAAAGGAGGACTTTGGGTACAAGTGAACTCCCCAGGGGAGCCTTTATGCAGCCCCACATGCAACTGGACTCTCCGGATTCGCTAGTTCTGAGCAACACTAAACATACCCCTAGCCGGCATGGAAGACGACTGAAAACTCGGGCCCCAGAAAACGCTTTCCGAGCCCCTTTCGCCCATCCAAAAGTGACCCCAGAGGAAGGCTTTGGGTACAAGTGAACTCCCCAGGGAATCCTTTATGCAGCCCCACAAGCAACTGGACCCTCCGTGTTCGCTGTTTATTAGCAACCCTAAATATAACCCTAGCCAGCATGACAGAAGACTGAAAACTCGGGCCACATAAAAAGCGTTTCAAGCCCCATTCACCCATCCAGAAGTGCCCCCAAAGGAAGGCTTTGGGTACAAGTGAACTCCCCAGGGGAGCCTTTATGCAGCCCCACATGCAACTGGACTCTCCGGATTCGCTCTTTCTGAGCAACACTAAACATACCCCAAGCCGGCATGGGAGACGACTGAAAACTCGGGCCCCAGAAAACGCTTTCCGAGCCCCTTTCGCCCATCCAAAAGTGCCCCCAGAGGAAGGCGTTGAGTACAAGTGAACTCCCCAGGGGAGCCTTTACGCAGCCCCACATGCAACTGGACCCTCCGTATTCGCTCTTTCACAGCACCCTAAATATAACCCTGGCCCGCATGGCAGACGACTGAAAAATCGGGCCCTAGAAAACGCGCTACAATCCCCATTCGCCCATCTAGAAGTGCCCAAAAAGGAAGGCTTTGGGTACAAGTGAACTCCCCAGGGGAGCCTTTATGCAGCCCCACATGCAACTGGACCCTCTGTGTTTGCTGTTTACAAGCAACCCTAAATATAACCCTAGCCAGCATGCAGAAGACTGAAAACTCGGACACCAGAAAATGCCTTACAAGCCCCTTTCGCCCATCCAAAAGTGCCCCCAGAGGAAGGATTTGAGTACAAGTGAACTCCCGAGGGGAGCCTTTATGCAGCCCCACATGCAACTGGACCCTCCGTATTCGCTCTTTCACAGCAACCCTAAATATATCCCTGGCCTGCATGGGAGACGACTGAAAAGTCGGGCCCCAGAAAACGCTTTCCGAGCCCCTTTCGCCCATCCAAAAGTGCCCCCAGAGGAAGGCCTTGGGTAGAAGTGAACTCCCCAGGGAATCCTTTATGCAGCCCCACAAGCAACTGGACCCTCCGTGTTCGCTGTTTATGAGCAACCCTAAATATATCCCTAGCCAGCATGACAGAAGACTGAAAACTCTGGCCACAGAAAAAGCGTTTCAAGCCCCGTTCACCCATCCAGAAGTGCCCCCAAAGGAAGGCTTTGGGTACAAGTGAACTCCCCAGGGGAGCCTTTATGCAGCCCCACATGCAACTGGACTCTCCGGATTCGCTAGTTCTGAGCAACACTAAACATACCCCTAGCCGGCATGGAAGACGACTGAAAACTCGGGCCCCAGAAAACGCTTTCCGAGCCCCCTTCGCCCATCCAAAAGTGCCCCCAGGGGAAGGCTTTGGGTACAAGTGAACTCCCCAGGGGAGCCTTTATGCAGCCCCACATGCAACTGGACCCTCCGGGTTCGCTGTTTACGAGCAAACCTAAATATAACCCTAGCCAGCATGGGAGACGACTGAAAAGTCGGGCCTCATAAAAAGCGTTTCAAGCCCCATTCACCCATCCAGAAGTGCCCCCAAAGGAAGGCTTTGGGTACAAGTGAACTCCCCAGTGGAGCCTTTATGCAGCCCCACATGCAACTGGACCCTCCGGGTTCGCTCTTTCTGAGCAACACTAAACATAGCCCTAGCCGGCATGGGAGACGACTGAAAACTCGGGCCCCAGAAAACGCATTCCGAGCCCCTTTCGCCCATCCAAAAGTGCCCCCAGAGGAAGGCTTTGAGTACAAGTGAAATCCCCAGGGGAGCCTTTATGCATCCCCACATGCAACTGGACTCTCCGGCTTTTCTCTTTCCGAGCAACACTAAAGATAACGCTAGCAGGCATGGGAGACGACTGAGAACTCGGGCCCCAGAAAACTCATTCCAAGCCCCTTTCGCCCATCCAAAAGTGCCCCCAGAGGAAGGCCTTGGGTAGAAGTGAACTCCTCAGGGAATCCTTTATGCAGCCCCACATGCAACTGGACCCTCCGTATTTGCTGTTTCCGAGCAACCCTAAATATAATCCTAGCCAGCATGGCAGAAGACTGAAAACTCGGACACCAGAAAATGCCTTACAAGCCCCATTCGCCCATCCAAAAGTGCCCCCAGAGGAAGGATTTGAGTACAAGTGAACTCCCCAGGGGAGCCTTTATGCAGCCCCACATGCAACTGGACCCTCTGTATTCGCTCTTTCACAGCAACCCTAAATATAACCCTGGCCCGCATGGGAGACGACTGAAAACTCGGGCCCCAGAAAACGCTTTCCGAGCCCCTTTCGCCCATCCAAAATTGCCCCCAGAGGAAGGCTTTGGGTACAAGTGAACTCCCCAGGGGAGCCTTTATGCAGCCTTACATGCAACTGGACTGTCCGGATTCGCTAGTTCTGAGCAACACTAAACATACCCCTAGCCGGCATGGAAGATGACTGAAAACTCGGGCCTCAGAAAACGCTTTCCGAGCCCCTTTCGCCCATCCAAAAGTGACCCCAGGGGAAGGCTTTGAGTACAAGTGAAATCCCCAGGGGATCCTTTATGCAGCCCCACATGCAACTGGACCCTCCGTATTCGCTCTTTCACAGCAATCCTAAATAGAACCCTGGCCTGCATGGGAGACGACTGAAAACTCGGGCCCCAGAATATGCGTTACAAGCCCCATTCGCCCATCCAAAAGTGCCCCCAGAGGAAGGCTTTGGGTACAAGTGAACTCCCCAGGGGAGCCTTTATGCATCCCCACATGCAACTGGACTCTCCGGCTTTTCTCTTTCCGAGCAACACTAAAGATAACGCTAGCAGGCATGGGAGACGACTGAGAACTCGGGCCCCAGAAAACTCATTCCAAGCCCGTTTCGCCCATCCAAAAGTGACCCCAAAGGAAGGCTTTGAGTATAACTTAACTCCCCAGGGAAGCCTTTATGCAGCCCCACATGCAACTGGACCCTCCGTATTTGCTGTTTCCGAGCAACCCTAAATATAATCCTAGCCAGCATGGCAGAAGACTGAAAACTCGGACACCAGAAAATGCCTTACAAGCCCCATTCGCCCATCCAAAAGTGCCCCCAGAGGAAGGATTTGAGTACAAGTGAACTCCCCAGTGGAGCCTTTATGCAGCCCCACATGCAACTGGACCCTCTGTATTCGCTCTTTCACAGCAACCCTAAATATAACCCTGGCCCGCATGGGAGACGACTGAAAACTCGGGCCCCAGAAAACGCTTTCCGAGCCCCTTTCGCCCATCCAAAATTGCCCCCAGAGGAAGGCTTTGGGTACAAGTGAACTCCCCAGGGGAGCCTTTATGCAGCCCCACATGCAACTGGACCCTCCGTGTTCTCTGTTTACAAGCAACCCTAAATATAACCCTAGCCATTATGGCAGAATACGGAAAATTCGGGCCACAGAAAAAGCGTTTCAAGCCCCATTCACCCATCCAGAAGTGCCCCCAAAGGAAGGCTTTGGGTACAAGTGAACTCCCCAGGGAATCCTTTATGCAGCCCCACATGCAACTGGACCCTCCGAGTTCACTCTTTCTACGCAAGCCTAAATATAACCCTTGCCGCAAAGGGAGAAGACTGAAAAAGCGGGCCTCAGAAAACGCATTGCGAGTCTCTTTCGCCCATCCAAAAGTGCCCCCAGAGGAAGGCTTTGGGTACAAGTGAACTCCCCAGGGGAGCCTTTATGCAGCCCCACATGCAACTGGACCCTCCCTGTTCTCTGTTTACAAGCAACCCTAAATATAATCCTAGCCAGCATGGCAGAAGACGGAAAACTCGGGCCCCAGAAAAAGCGTTTCAAGCCCCATTCGCCCATCCAGAAGTGCCCCCAAAGGAGGACTTTGGGTACAAGTGAACTCCCCAGGGGAGCCTTTATGCAGCCCCACATGCAACTGGACTCTCCGGATTCGCTAGTTCTGAGCAACACTAAACATACCCCTAGCCGGCATGGAAGACGACTGAAAACTCGGGCCCCAGAAAACGCTTTCCGAGCCCCTTTCGCCCATCCAAAAGTGACCCCAGAGGAAGGCTTTGGGTACAAGTGAACTCCCCAGGGAATCCTTTATGCAGCCCCACAAGCAACTGGACCCTCCGTGTTCGCTGTTTATTAGCAACCCTAAATATAACCCTAGCCAGCATGACAGAAGACTGAAAACTCGGGCCACAGAAAAAGCGTTTCAAGCCCCATTCACCCATCCAGAAGTGCCCCCAAAGGAAGGCTTTGGGTACAAGTGAACTCCCCAGGGGAGCCTTTATGCAGCCCCACATGCAACTGGACTCTCCGGATTCGCTCTTTCTGAGCAACACTAAACATACCCCAAGCCGGCATGGGAGACGACTGAAAACTCGGGCCCCAGAAAACGCTTTCCGAGCCCCTTTCGCCCATCCAAAAGTGCCCCCAGAGGAAGGCGTTGAGTACAAGTGAACTCCCCAGGGGAGCCTTTACGCAGCCCCACATGCAACTGGACCCTCCGTATTCGCTCTTTCACAGCACCCTAAATATAACCCTGGCCCGCATGGCAGACGACTGAAAAATCGGGCCCTAGAAAACGCGCTACAATCCCCATTCGCCCATCTAGAAGTGCCCAAAAAGGAAGGCTTTGGGTACAAGTGAACTCCCCAGGGGAGCCTTTATGCAGCCCCACATGCAACTGGACCCTCTGTGTTTGCTGTTTACAAGCAACCCTAAATATAACCCTAGCCAGCATGCAGAAGACTGAAAACTCGGACACCAGAAAATGCCTTACAAGCCCCTTTCGCCCATCCAAAAGTGCCCCCAGAGGAAGGATTTGAGTACAAGTGAACTCCCGAGGGGAGCCTTTATGCAGCCCCACATGCAACTGGACCCTCCGTATTCGCTCTTTCACAGCAACCCTAAATATATCCCTGGCCTGCATGGGAGACGACTGAAAAGTCGGGCCCCAGAAAACGCTTTCCGAGCCCCTTTCGCCCATCCAAAAGTGCCCCCAGAGGAAGGCCTTGGGTAGAAGTGAACTCCCCAGGGAATCCTTTATGCAGCCCCACAAGCAACTGGACCCTCCGTGTTCGCTGTTTATGAGCAACCCTAAATATATCCCTAGCCAGCATGACAGAAGACTGAAAACTCTGGCCACAGAAAAAGCGTTTCAAGCCCCGTTCACCCATCCAGAAGTGCCCCCAAAGGAAGGCTTTGGGTACAAGTGAACTCCCCAGGGGAGCCTTTATGCAGCCCCACATGCAACTGGACTCTCCGGATTCGCTAGTTCTGAGCAACACTAAACATACCCCTAGCCGGCATGGAAGACGACTGAAAACTCGGGCCCCAGAAAACGCTTTCCGAGCCCCCTTCGCCCATCCAAAAGTGCCCCCAGGGGAAGGCTTTGGGTACAAGTGAACTCCCCAGGGGAGCCTTTATGCAGCCCCACATGCAACTGGACCCTCCGGGTTCGCTGTTTACGAGCAAACCTAAATATAACCCTAGCCAGCATGGGAGACGACTGAAAAGTCGGGCCTCATAAAAAGCGTTTCAAGCCCCATTCACCCATCCAGAAGTGCCCCCAAAGGAAGGCTTTGGGTACAAGTGAACTCCCCAGTGGAGCCTTTATGCAGCCCCACATGCAACTGGACCCTCCGGGTTCGCTCTTTCTGAGCAACACTAAACATAGCCCTAGCCGGCATGGGAGACGACTGAAAACTCGGGCCCCAGAAAACGCATTCCGAGCCCCTTTCGCCCATCCAAAAGTGCCCCCAGAGGAAGGCTTTGAGTACAAGTGAAATCCCCAGGGGAGCCTTTATGCATCCCCACATGCAACTGGACTCTCCGGCTTTTCTCTTTCCGAGCAACACTAAAGATAACGCTAGCAGGCATGGGAGACGACTGAGAACTCGGGCCCCAGAAAACTCATTCCAAGCCCCTTTCGCCCATCCAAAAGTGCCCCCAGAGGAAGGCCTTGGGTAGAAGTGAACTCCTCAGGGAATCCTTTATGCAGCCCCACATGCAACTGGACCCTCCGTATTTGCTGTTTCCGAGCAACCCTAAATATAATCCTAGCCAGCATGGCAGAAGACTGAAAACTCGGACACCAGAAAATGCCTTACAAGCCCCATTCGCCCATCCAAAAGTGCCCCCAGAGGAAGGATTTGAGTACAAGTGAACTCCCCAGGGGAGCCTTTATGCAGCCCCACATGCAACTGGACCCTCTGTATTCGCTCTTTCACAGCAACCCTAAATATAACCCTGGCCCGCATGGGAGACGACTGAAAACTCGGGCCCCAGAAAACGCTTTCCGAGCCCCTTTCGCCCATCCAAAATTGCCCCCAGAGGAAGGCTTTGGGTACAAGTGAACTCCCCAGGGGAGCCTTTATGCAGCCTTACATGCAACTGGACTGTCCGGATTCGCTAGTTCTGAGCAACACTAAACATACCCCTAGCCGGCATGGAAGACGACTGAAAACTCGGGCCCCAGAAAACGCTTTCCGAGCCCCTTTCGCCCATCCAAAAGTGACCCCAGAGGAAGGCTTTGGGTACAAGTGAACTCCCCAGGGAATCCTTTATGCAGCCCCACAAGCAACTGGACCCTCCGTGTTCGCTGTTTATGAGCAACCCTAAATATAACCCTAGCCAGCATGACAGAAGACTGAAAACTCGGGCCACAGAAAAAGCGTTTCAAGCCCCATTCACCCATCCAGAAGTGCCCCCAAAGGAAGGCTTTGGGTACAAGTGAACTCCCCAGGGGAGCCTTTATGCAGCCCCACATGCAACTGGACTCTCCGGATTCGCTCTTTCTGAGCAACACTAAACATACCCCAAGCCGGCATGGGAGACGACTGAAAACTCGGGCCCCAGAAAACGCTTTCCGAGCCCCTTTCGCCCATCCAAAAGTGCCCCCAGAGGAAGGCGTTGAGTACAAGTGAACTCCCCAGGGGAGCCTTTACGCAGCCCCACATGCAACTGGACCCTCCGTATTCGCTCTTTCACAGCACCCTAAATATAACCCTGGCCCGCATGGCAGACGACTGAAAAATCGGGCCCTAGAAAACGCGCTACAATCCCCATTCGCCCATCTAGAAGTGCCCAAAAAGGAAGGCTTTGGGTACAAGTGAACTCCCCAGGGGAGCCTTTATGCAGCCCCACATGCAACTGGACCCTCTGTGTTTGCTGTTTACAAGCAACCCTAAATATAACCCTAGCCAGCATGCAGAAGACTGAAAACTCGGACACCAGAAAATGCCTTACAAGCCCCTTTCGCCCATCCAAAAGTGCCCCCAGAGGAAGGATTTGAGTACAAGTGAACTCCCGAGGGGAGCCTTTATGCAGCCCCACATGCAACTGGACCCTCCGTATTCGCTCTTTCACAGCAACCCTAAATATATCCCTGGCCTGCATGGGAGACGACTGAAAAGTCGGGCCCCAGAAAACGCTTTCCGAGCCCCTTTCGCCCATCCAAAAGTGCCCCCAGAGGAAGGCCTTGGGTAGAAGTGAACTCCCCAGGGAATCCTTTATGCAGCCCCACAAGCAACTGGACCCTCCGTGTTCGCTGTTTATGAGCAACCCTAAATATATCCCTAGCCAGCATGACAGAAGACTGAAAACTCTGGCCACAGAAAAAGCGTTTCAAGCCCCATTCACCCATCCAGAAGTGCCCCCAAAGGAAGGCTTTGGGTACAAGTGAACTCCCCAGGGAATCCTTTATGCAGCCCCACAAGCAACTGGACCCTCCGTGTTCGCTGTTTACGAGCAAACCTAAATATAACCCTAGCCACCATGGGAGACGACTGAAAAGTCGGGCCTCATAAAAAGCGTTTCAAGCCCCATTCACCCATCCAGAAGTGCCCCCAAAGGAAGGCTTTGGGTACAAGTGAACTCCCCAGTGGAGCCTTTATGCAGCCCCACATGCAACTGGACCCTCCGGGTTCGCTCTTTCTGAGCAACACTAAACATAGCCCTAGCCGGCATGGGAGACGACTGAAAACTCGGGCCCCAGAAAACGCATTCCGAGCCCCTTTCGCCCATCCAAAAGTGCCCCCAGAGGAAGGCTTTGAGTACAAGTGAAATCCCCAGGGGAGCCTTTATGCAGCCCCACATGCAACTGGACCCTCCGTATTCGCTCTTTCACAGCAACCCTAAATAGAACCCTGGCCTGCATGGGAGACGACTGAAAACTCGGGCCCCAGAATATGCGTTACAAGCCCCATTCGCCCATCCAAAAGTGCCCCCAGAGGAAGGCTTTGGGTACAAGTGAACTCCCGAGGGGAGCCTTTATGCAGCCCCACATGCAACTGGACCCTCCGGGTTCGCTCTTTCACAGCAACACTAAACATAGCCCTAGCCGGCATGGGAGACGACTGAAAACTCGGGCCCCAGAAAACTCTTTCCGAGCCCCTTTCGCCCATCCAAAAGTGCCCCCAGAGGAAGGCCTTGGGTAGAAGTGAACTCCTCAGGGAATCCTTTATGCAGCCCCACAAGCAACTGGACCCTGCGTGTTCGCTGTTTACGAGCAACCGAAATATAACCCTAGCCAGCATGGCAGAAGTCTGAAAACTCTGGCCACAGAAAAAGCGTTTCAAGCCCCATTGACCCATCCACAAGTGCCCCCAAAGGACGGCTTTGGGTACAAGTGAACTCCCCAGGGAATCCTTTACGCAGCCCCACATGCAACTGGACCGTCCGTGTTCGCTGTTTACGAGCAATCCGAAATATAACCCTAGCCAGCATGGCAGAAGACGGAAAACTCGGGCCCCAGAAAAAGCGTTTCAAGCCCCATTCGCCCATCCAGAAGTGCCACCAAAGGAGGACTTTAGGTACAAGTGAACTCCCCAGGGGAGCCTTTATGCAGCCCCACATGCAACTGGACTCTCCGGTTTCCCTAGTTCTGAGCAACACTAAACATACCCCTAGCCGGCATGGAAGACGACTGAAAACTCGGGCCCCAGAAAACGCTTTCCGAGCCCCTTTCGCCCATCCAAAAGTGCCCCCAGAGGAAGGCCTTGGGTAGAAGTGAACTCTCCAGGGAATCCTTTATGCAGCCCCACAAGCAACTGGACCCTCCGTGTTCGCTGTTTATGAGCAACCCTAAATATAACCCTAGCCACCATGGCAGAAGACTGAAAACTCTGGCCACAGAAAAAGCGTTTCAAGCCCCATTCACCCATCCAGAAGTGCCCCCAAAGGAAGGCTTTGGGTACAAGTGAACTCCCCAGGGGAGCCTTTATGCAGCCCCACATGCAACTGGACCCTCCGTATTCACTGTTTCACAGCAACCCTAAATAGAACACTGGCGTGCATGGGAGATGACTGAAAACTCGGGCCCCATAAAATGCGTTACAAGCTCCATTCGCCCATCCAAAAGTGCCCCCAAAGGAAGGCTTTGGGTACAAGTGAACTCGCCAGGGGAGCCTTTATGCAGCCCCACATGCAACTGGACCCTCCGTGTTCTCTGTTTACAAGAAACCCTAAATATAACCCTAGACATTATGGCAGAAGACGGAAAACTCGGGCCCCAGAAAAAGAGTTTCAAGCCCCATTCGCCCATCCAGAAGTGCCCCCAAAGGAAGGCTTTGGGTACAAGTGAACTCCCCAGTGGAGACTTTATGCAGCCCCACATGCAACTGGAAACTCCGAGTTTGCTCTTTCTGAGCAACACTAAACATAGCCGTAGCCGGCATGGGAGACGACTGAAAACTCGGGCCCCAGAAAACGCATTCCGAGCCCCTTTCGCCCATCCAAAAGTGCCCCCAGAGGAAGGCTTTGAGTACAAGTGAACTCCCGAGGGGAGCCTTTACGCAGCCCCACATGCAACTGGACCCTCCGTATTCGCTCTTTCACACCACCCTAAATATAACCCTGGCCCGCATGGCAGACGACTAAAAAATCGGGCCCTAGAAAACACGCTACAATCCCCATTCGCCCATCTAGAAGTGCCCAAAAAGGAAGGCTTTGGGTACAAGTGAACTCCCCAGGGGAGCCTTTATGCAGCCCCACATGCAACTGGACCGTCCGGGTTCGCTCTTTCTGAGCAACACTAAACATATCCCTAGCCGGCATGGGAGACGACTGAAAACTCGGGCCCCAGAAAACGCATTCCGAGCCCCTTTCGCCCATCCAAAAGTGCCCCCAGAGGAAGGCTTTGAGTACAAGTGAAATCCCCAGGGGAGCCTTTATGCAGCCCCACATGCAACTGGACCCTCCGTATTCGCTCTTTCACAGCAACCCTAAATAGAACCCTGGCCTGCATGGGAGACGACTGAAAACTCGGGCCCCAGAATATGCGTTACAAGCCCCATTCGCCCATCCAAAAGTGCCCCCAGAGGAAGGCTTTGGGTACAAGTGAACTCCCGAGGGGAGCCTTTATGCAGCCCCACATGCAACTGGACCCTCCGGGTTCGCTCTTTCACAGCAACACTAAACATAGCCCTAGCCGGCATGGGAGACGACTGAAAACTCGGGCCCCAGAAAACTCTTTCCGAGCCCCTTTCGCCCATCCAAAAGTGCCCCCAGAGGAAGGCCTTGGGTAGAAGTGAACTCCTCAGGGAATCCTTTATGCAGCCCCACAAGCAACTGGACCCTGCGTGTTCGCTGTTTACGAGCAACCCGAAATATAACCCTAGCCAGCATGGCAGAAGTCTGAAAACTCTGGCCACAGAAAAAGCGTTTCAAGCCCCATTGACCCATCCACAAGTGCCCCCAAAGGACGGCTTTGGGTACAAGTGAACTCCCCAGGGAATCCTTTACGCAGCCCCACATGCAACTGGACCGTCCGTGTTCGCTGTTTACGAGCAATCCGAAATATAACCCTAGCCAGCATGGCAGAAGACGGAAAACTCGGGCCCCAGAAAAAGCGTTTCAAGCCCCATTCGCCCATCCAGAAGTGCCACCAAAGGAGGACTTTAGGTACAAGTGAACTCCCCAGGGGAGCCTTTATGCAGCCCCACATGCAACTGGACTCTCCGGTTTCCCTAGTTCTGAGCAACACTAAACATACCCCTAGCCGGCATGGAAGACGACTGAAAACTCGGGCCCCAGAAAACGCTTTCCGAGCCCCTTTCGCCCATCCAAAAGTGCCCCCAGAGGAAGGCCTTGGGTAGAAGTGAACTCTCCAGGGAATCCTTTATGCAGCCCCACAAGCAACTGGACCCTCCGTGTTCGCTGTTTATGAGCAACCCTAAATATAACCCTAGCCACCATGGCAGAAGACTGAAAACTCTGGCCACAGAAAAAGCGTTTCAAGCCCCATTCACCCATCCAGAAGTGCCCCCAAAGGAAGGCTTTGGGTACAAGTGAACTCCCCAGGGGAGCCTTTATGCAGCCCCACATGCAACTGGACCCTCCGTATTCACTGTTTCACAGCAACCCTAAATAGAACACTGGCGTGCATGGGAGATGACTGAAAACTCGGGCCCCATAAAATGCGTTACAAGCTCCATTCGCCCATCCAAAAGTGCCCCCAAAGGAAGGCTTTGGGTACAAGTGAACTCCCCAGGGGAGCCTTTATGCAGCCCCACATGCAACTGGACCCTCCGTGTTCTCTGTTTACAAGAAACCCTAAATATAACCCTAGCCATTATGGCAGAAGACGGAAAACTCGGGCCCCAGAAAAAGAGTTTCAAGCCCCATTCGCCCATCCAGAAGTGCCCCCAAAGGAAGGCTTTGGGTAGAAGTGAACTCCCCAGTGGAGACTTTATGCAGCCCCACATGCAACTGGAAACTCCGAGTTTGCTCTTTCTGAGCAACACTAAACATAGCCGTAGCCGGCATGGGAGACGACTGAAAACTCGGGCCCCAGAAAACGCATTCCGAGCCCCTTTCGCCCATCCAAAAGTGCCCCCAGAGGAAGGCTTTGAGTACAAGTGAACTCCCGAGGGGAGCCTTTACGCAGCCCCACATGCAACTGGACCCTCCGTATTCGCTCTTTCACACCACCCTAAATATAACCCTGGCCCGCATGGCAGACGACTAAAAAATCGGGCCCTAGAAAACACGCTACAATCCCCATTCGCCCATCTAGAAGTGCCCAAAAAGGAAGGCTTTGGGTACAAGTGAACTCCCCAGGGGAGCCTTTATGCAGCCCCACATGCAACTGGACCGTCCGGGTTCGCTCTTTCTGAGCAACACTAAACATATCCCTAGCCGGCATGGGAGACGACTGAAAACTCGGGCCCCAGAAAACGCATTCCGAGCCCCTTTCGCCCATCCAAAAGTGCCCCCAGAGGAAGGCTTTGAGTACAAGTGAACTCCCCAGGGGAGCCTTTATGCAGCCCCACATGCAACTGGACCCTCCGTATTCGCTCTTTCACAGCAACCCTAAATAGAACCCTGGCCTGCATGGGAGACGACTGAAAACTCGGGCCCCAGAAAATGCGTTACAAGCCCCATTCGCCCATCCAAAAGTGCCCCCAGAGGAAGGCTTTGGGTACAAGTGAACTCCCGAGGGGAGCCTTTATGCAGCCCCACATGCAACTGGACCCTCCGAGTTCACTCTTTCTACGCAAGCCTAAATATAACCCATGACGCAAAGGGAGAAGACTGAAAAAGCGGGCCTCAGAAAACGCATTGTGAGTCTCTTTCGCCCATCCAAAAGTGCCCCCAGAGGAAGGCTTTGGGTACAAGTGAACTCCCCAGGGGAGCCTTTATGCAGCCCCACATGCAACTGGACCCTCCCTGTTCTCTGTTTACAAGCAACCCTAAATATAACCCTAGCCAGCATGGCAGAATACGGAAAACTCGGGCCCCAGAAAAAGCGTTTCAAGCCCCATTCGCCCATCCAGAAGTGCCCCCAAAGGAGGACTTTGGGTACAAGTGAACTCCCCAGGGGAGCCTTTATGCAGCCCCACATGCAACTGGACTCTCCGGTTTCGCTAGTTCTGAGCAACACTAAACATACCCCTAGCCGGCATGGAAGACGACTGAAAACTCGGGTCCCAGGAAACGCTTTCCGAGCCCGTTTCGCCCATCCAAAAGTGACCCCAGAGGAAGGCCTTGGGTAGAAGTGAACTCCCCAGGGAATCCTTTATGCAGCCCCACAAGCAACTGGACCCTCCGGGTTCGCTGTTTATTAGCAACCCTAAATATAACCCTAGCCAGCATGACAGAAGACTGAAAACTCTGGCCACAGAAAAAGCGTTTCAAGCCCCATTCACCCATCCAGAAGTGCCCCCAAAGGAAGGCTTTGGGTACAAGTGAACTCCCCAGGGGAGCCTTTATGCAGCCCCACATGCAACTGGACTCTCCGGATTCGCTAGTTCTGAGCAACACTAAACATACCCCTAGCCGGCATGGGAGATGACTGAAAACTCGGGCCCCAGAAAACGCATTCCGAGCCCCTTTCGCCCATCCAAAAGTGCCCCCAGAGGAAGGCTTTGAGTACAAGTGAACTCCCGAGGGGAGCCTTTACGCAGCCCCACATGCAACTGGACCCTCCGTATTCGCTCTTTCACACCACCCTAAATATAACCCTGGCCCGCATGGCAGACGACTGAAAAATCGGGCCCTAGAAAACGCGCTACAATCCCCATTCGCCCATCTAGAAGTGCCCAAAAAGGAAGGCTTTGGGTACAAGTGAACTCCCCAGGGGATCCTTTATGCAGCCCCACATGCAACTGGACCCTCCGTGTTTGCTGTTTACGAGCAATCCTAAATATAACCCTAGCCAGCATGGCAGACGACTGAAAACTCGGGCCCCAGAAAATGCGTTTCAAGCCCCATTCGCCCATCCAGAAGTGCCCCCAAAGGAAGGCTTTGGGTACAAGTGAACTCCCCAGGGGAGCCTTTATGCAGCCCCACATGCAACTGGACCCTCCGTATTCACTCTTTCACAGCAACCCTAAATAGAACCCTGGCCTGCATGGGAGACGACTGAAAACTCGGGCCCCAGAAAATGCGTTACAAGTCCCATTCGCCCATCCAAAAGTGCCCCCAGAGGAAGGCTTTGGGTACAAGTGAACTCCCCAGGGGAGCCTTTATGCAGCCCCACATGCAACTGGACCCTCCGTATTCGCTGTTTCCGAGCAACCCTAAATATAACCCTAGCCAGCATGGCAGAAGACTGAAAACTCGGACACCAAAAAATGCCTTACAAGCCCCTTTCGCCCATCCAAAAGTGCCCCCAGAGGAAGGCCTTGGGTAGAAGTGAACTCCCCAGGGAATCCTTTATGCAGCCCCACAAGCAACTGGACCCTCCGTGTTCGCTGTTTATGAGCAACCCTAAATATAACCCTAGCCAGCATGACAGAAGACTGAAAACTCTGGCCACAGAAAAAGCGTTTCAAGCCCCATTCACCCATCCAGAAGTGCCCCCAAAGGAGGGCTTTGGGTACAAGTGAACTCCCCAGTGGAGCCTTTATGCAGCCCCACATGCAACTGGACCCTCCGTATTCACTCTTTCACAGCAACCCTAAATAGAACCCTGGCCTGCATGGGAGACGACTGAAAACTCGGGCCCCAGAAAATGCGTTACAAGCCCCATTCGCCCATCCAAAAGTGCCCCCAGAGGAAGGCTTTGGGTACAAGTGAACTCCCCAGGGGAGCCTTTATGCAGCCCCACATGCAACTGGACCCTCCGGGTTTGCTCTTTCTGAGCAACACTAAAGATAACGCTAGCAGGCATGGGAGACGACTGAGAACTCGGGCCCCAGAAAACTCATTCCAAGCCCCTTTCGCCCATCCAAAAGTGACCCCAAAGGAAGGCTTTGAGTATAACTGAACTCCCCAGGGAAGCCTTTATGCAGCCCCACATGCAACTGGACCCTCCGTATTCGCTGTTTCCGAGCAACCCTAAATATAACCCTAGCCAGCATGGCAGAAGACTGAAAACTCGGACGCCAGAAAATGCCTTACAAGCCCCTTTCGCCCATCCAAAAGTGCCCCCAGTGGAAGGATTTGAGTACAAGTAAACTCCCGAAGGGAGCCTTTATGCAGCCCCACATGCAACTGGACCCTTCGTATTCGCTGTTTCCGAGCATCCCTAAATATAACCCTAGCCAGAATGGCAGAAGACTGAAAACTCGGACACCAGAAAATGCCTTACAAGCCCCTTTCGCCCATCCAAAAGTGCCCCCAGAGGAAGGACTTGGGTAGAAGTGAACTCCCCAGGGAATCCTTTATGCAGCCCCACAGGCAACTGGACCCTCCGTGTTCGCTGTTTATGAGCAACCCTAAATATAACCCTAGCCAGCATGACAGAAGACTGAAAACTCTGGCCACAGAAAAAGCGTTTCAAGCCCCATTCACCCATCCAGAAGTGCCCCCAAAGGAAGGCTTTGGGTACAAGTGAACTCCCCAGGGGAGCCTTTATGCAGCCCCACATGCAACTGGACCCTCCGTATTCACTCTTTCACAGCAACCCTAAATAGAACCCTGGCCTGCATGGGAGACGACTGAAAACTCGGGCCCCAGAAAATGCGTTACAAGTCCCATTCGCCCATCCAAAAGTGCCCCCAGAGGAAGGCTTTGGGTACAAGTGAACTCCCCAGGGGAGCCTTTATGCAGCCCCACATGCAACTGGACCCTCCGTATTCGCTGTTTATGAGCAACCCTAAATATAACCCTAGCCAGCATGGCAGAAGACTGAAAACTCGGACACCAAAAAATGCCTTACAAGCCCCTTTCGCCCATCCAAAAGTGCCCCCAGAGGAAGGCCTTGGGTAGAAGTGAACTCCCCAGGGAATCCTTTATGCAGCCCCACAAGCAACTGGACCCTCCGTGTTCGCTGTTTATGAGCAACCCTAAATATAACCCTAGCCAGCATGACAGAAGACTGAAAACTCTGGCCACAGAAAAAGCGTTTCAAGCCCCATTCACCCATCCAGAAGTGCCCCCAAAGGAGGGCTTTGGGTACAAGTGAACTCCCCAGTGGAGCCTTTATGCAGCCCCACATGCAACTGGACCCTCCGTATTCACTCTTTCACAGCAACCCTAAATAGAACCCTGGCCTGCATGGGAGACGACTGAAAACTCGGGCCCCAGAAAATGCGTTACAAGCCCCATTCGCCCATCCAAAAGTGCCCCCAGAGGAAGGCTTTGGGTACAAGTGAACTCCCCAGGGGAGCCTTTATGCAGCCCGACATGCAACTGGACCCTCCGGGTTTGCTCTTTCTGAGCAACACTAAAGATAACGCTAGCAGGCATGGGAGACGACTGAGAACTCGGGCCCCAGAAAACTCATTCCAAGCCCCTTTCGCCCATCCAAAAGTGACCCCAAAGGAAGGCTTTGAGTATAACTGAACTCCCCAGGGAAGCCTTTATGCAGCCCCACATGCAACTGGACCCTCCGTATTCGCTGTTTCCGAGCAACCCTAAATATAACCCTAGCCAGCATGGCAGAAGACGGAAAACTCGGGCCCCAGAAAAAGCGTTTCAAGCCCCATTCGCCCATCCAGAAGTGCCCCCAAAGGAGGACTTTGGGTACAAGTGAACTCCCCAGGGGAGCCTTTATGCAGCCCCACATGCAACTGGACTCTCCGGTTTCGCTAGTTCTGAGCAACACTAAACATACCCCTAGCCGGCATGGAAGACGACTGAAAACTCGGGTCCCAGGAAACGCTTTCCGAGCCCGTTTCGCCCATCCAAAAGTGACCCCAGAGGAAGGCCTTGGGTAGAAGTGAACTCCCCAGGGAATCCTTTATGCAGCCCCACAAGCAACTGGACCCTCCGGGTTCGCTGTTTATTAGCAACCCTAAATATAACCCTAGCCAGCATGACAGAAGACTGAAAACTCTGGCCACAGAAAAAGCGTTTCAAGCCCCATTCACCCATCCAGAAGTGCCCCCAAAGGAAGGCTTTGGGTACAAGTGAACTCCCCAGGGGAGCCTTTATGCAGCCCCACATGCAACTGGACTCTCCGGATTCGCTAGTTCTGAGCAACACTAAACATACCCCTAGCCGGCATGGGAGATGACTGAAAACTCGGGCCCCAGAAAACGCATTCCGAGCCCCTTTCGCCCATCCAAAAGTGCCCCCAGAGGAAGGCTTTGAGTACAAGTGAACTCCCGAGGGGAGCCTTTACGCAGCCCCACATGCAACTGGACCCTCCGTATTCGCTCTTTCACACCACCCTAAATATAACCCTGGCCCGCATGGCAGACGACTGAAAAATCGGGCCCTAGAAAACGCGCTACAATCCCCATTCGCCCATCTAGAAGTGCCCAAAAAGGAAGGCTTTGGGTACAAGTGAACTCCCCAGGGGATCCTTTATGCAGCCCCACATGCAACTGGACCCTCCGTGTTTGCTGTTTACGAGCAATCCTAAATATAACCCTAGCCAGCATGGCAGACGACTGAAAACTCGGGCCCCAGAAAATGCGTTTCAAGCCCCATTCGCCCATCCAGAAGTGCCCCCAAAGGAAGGCTTTGGGTACAAGTGAACTCCCCAGGGGAGCCTTTATGCAGCCCCACATGCAACTGGACCCTCCGTATTCACTCTTTCACAGCAACCCTAAATAGAACCCTGGCCTGCATGGGAGACGACTGAAAACTCGGGCCCCAGAAAATGCGTTACAAGTCCCATTCGCCCATCCAAAAGTGCCCCCAGAGGAAGGCTTTGGGTACAAGTGAACTCCCCAGGGGAGCCTTTATGCAGCCCCACATGCAACTGGACCCTCCGTATTCGCTGTTTCCGAGCAACCCTAAATATAACCCTAGCCAGCATGGCAGAAGACTGAAAACTCGGACACCAAAAAATGCCTTACAAGCCCCTTTCGCCCATCCAAAAGTGCCCCCAGAGGAAGGCCTTGGGTAGAAGTGAACTCCCCAGGGAATCCTTTATGCAGCCCCACAAGCAACTGGACCCTCCGTGTTCGCTGTTTATGAGCAACCCTAAATATAACCCTAGCCAGCATGACAGAAGACTGAAAACTCTGGCCACAGAAAAAGCGTTTCAAGCCCCATTCACCCATCCAGAAGTGCCCCCAAAGGAGGGCTTTGGGTACAAGTGAACTCCCCAGTGGAGCCTTTATGCAGCCCCACATGCAACTGGACCCTCCGTATTCACTCTTTCACAGCAACCCTAAATAGAACCCTGGCCTGCATGGGAGACGACTGAAAACTCGGGCCCCAGAAAATGCGTTACAAGCCCCATTCGCCCATCCAAAAGTGCCCCCAGAGAAAGGCTTTGGGTACAAGTGAACTCCCCAGGGGAGCCTTTATGCAGCCCCACATGCAACTGGACCCTCCGGGTTTGCTCTTTCTGAGCAACACTAAAGATAACGCTAGCAGGCATGGGAGACGACTGAGAACTCGGGCCCCAGAAAACTCATTCCAAGCCCCTTTCGCCCATCCAAAAGTGACCCCAAAGGAAGGCTTTGAGTATAACTGAACTCCCCAGGGAAGCCTTTATGCAGCCCCACATGCAACTGGACCCTCCGTATTCGCTGTTTCCGAGCAACCCTAAATATAACCCTAGCCAGCATGGCAGAAGACTGAAAACTCGGACGCCAGAAAATGCCTTACAAGCCCCTTTCGCCCATCCAAAAGTGCCCCCAGTGGAAGGATTTGAGTACAAGTAAACTCCCGAAGGGAGCCTTTATGCAGCCCCACATGCAACTGGACCCTTCGTATTCGCTGTTTCCGAGCATCCCTAAATATAACCCTAGCCAGAATGGCAGAAGACTGAAAACTCGGACACCAGAAAATGCCTTACAAGCCCCTTTCGCCCATCCAAAAGTGCCCCCAGAGGAAGGACTTGGGTAGAAGTGAACTCCCCAGGGAATCCTTTATGCAGCCCCACAGGCAACTGGACCCTCCGTGTTCGCTGTTTATGAGCAACCCTAAATATAACCCTAGCCAGCATGACAGAAGACTGAAAACTCTGGCCACAGAAAAAGCGTTTCAAGCCCCATTCACCCATCCAGAAGTGCCCCCAAAGGAGGGCTTTGGGTACAAGTGAACTCCCCAGTGGAGCCTTTATGCAGCCCCACATGCAACTGGACCCTCCGTATTCACTCTTTCACAGCAACCCTAAATAGAACCCTGGCCTGCATGGGAGACGACTGAAAACTCGGGCCCCAGAAAATGCGTTACAAGCCCCATTCGCCCATCCAAAAGTGCCCCCAGAGGAAGGCCTTGGGTAGAAGTGAACTCCCCAGGGAATCCTTTATGCAGCCCCACAAGCAACTGGACCCTCCGTGTTCGCTGTTTATGAGCAACCCTAAATATAACCCTAGCCAGCATGACAGAAGACTGAAAACTCTGGCCACAGTAAAAGCGTTTCAAGCCCCATTCACCCATCCAGAAGTGCCCCCAAAGGAGGGCTTTGGGTACAAGTGAACTCCCCAGTGGAGCCTTTATGCAGCCCCACATGCAACTGGACCCTCCGTATTCACTCTTTCACAGCAACCCTAAATAGAACCCTGGCCTGCATGGGAGACGACTGAAAACTCGGGCCCCAGAAAATGCGTTACAAGCCCCATTCGCCCATCCAAAAGTGCCCCCAGAGGAAGGCTTTGGGTACAAGTGAACTCCCCAGGGGAGCCTTTATGCAGCCCGACATGCAACTGGACCCTCCGGGTTTGCTCTTTCTGAGCAACACTAAAGATAACGCTAGCAGGCATGGGAGACGACTGAGAACTCGGGCCCCAGAAAACTCATTCCAAGCCCCTTTCGCCCATCCAAAAGTGACCCCAAAGGAAGGCTTTGAGTATAACTGAACTCCCCAGGGAAGCCTTTATGCAGCCCCACATGCAACTGGACCCTCCGTATTCGCTGTTTCCGAGCAACCCTAAATATAACCCTAGCCAGCATGGCAGAAGACGGAAAACTCGGGCCCCAGAAAAAGCGTTTCAAGCCCCATTCGCCCATCCAGAAGTGCCCCCAAAGGAGGACTTTGGGTACAAGTGAACTCCCCAGGGGAGCCTTTATGCAGCCCCACATGCAACTGGACTCTCCGGTTTCGCTAGTTCTGAGCAACACTAAACATACCCCTAGCCGGCATGGAAGACGACTGAAAACTCGGGTCCCAGGAAACGCTTTCCGAGCCCGTTTCGCCCATCCAAAAGTGACCCCAGAGGAAGGCCTTGGGTAGAAGTGAACTCCCCAGGGAATCCTTTATGCAGCCCCACAAGCAACTGGACCCTCCGGGTTCGCTGTTTATTAGCAACCCTAAATATAACCCTAGCCAGCATGACAGAAGACTGAAAACTCTGGCCACAGAAAAAGCGTTTCAAGCCCCATTCACCCATCCAGAAGTGCCCCCAAAGGAAGGCTTTGGGTACAAGTGAACTCCCCAGGGGAGCCTTTATGCAGCCCCACATGCAACTGGACTCTCCGGATTCGCTAGTTCTGAGCAACACTAAACATACCCCTAGCCGGCATGGGAGATGACTGAAAACTCGGGCCCCAGAAAACGCATTCCGAGCCCCTTTCGCCCATCCAAAAGTGCCCCCAGAGGAAGGCTTTGAGTACAAGTGAACTCCCGAGGGGAGCCTTTACGCAGCCCCACATGCAACTGGACCCTCCGTATTCGCTCTTTCACACCACCCTAAATATAACCCTGGCCCGCATGGCAGACGACTGAAAAATCGGGCCCTAGAAAACGCGCTACAATCCCCATTCGCCCATCTAGAAGTGCCCAAAAAGGAAGGCTTTGGGTACAAGTGAACTCCCCAGGGGATCCTTTATGCAGCCCCACATGCAACTGGACCCTCCGTGTTTGCTGTTTACGAGCAATCCTAAATATAACCCTAGCCAGCATGGCAGACGACTGAAAACTCGGGCCCCAGAAAATGCGTTTCAAGCCCCATTCGCCCATCCAGAAGTGCCCCCAAAGGAAGGCTTTGGGTACAAGTGAACTCCCCAGGGGAGCCTTTATGCAGCCCCACATGCAACTGGACCCTCCGTATTCACTCTTTCACAGCAACCCTAAATAGAACCCTGGCCTGCATGGGAGACGACTGAAAACTCGGGCCCCAGAAAATGCGTTACAAGTCCCATTCGCCCATCCAAAAGTGCCCCCAGAGGAAGGCTTTGGGTACAAGTGAACTCCCCAGGGGAGCCTTTATGCAGCCCCACATGCAACTGGACCCTCCGTATTCGCTGTTTCCGAGCAACCCTAAATATAACCCTAGCCAGCATGGCAGAAGACTGAAAACTCGGACACCAAAAAATGCCTTACAAGCCCCTTTCGCCCATCCAGAAGTGCCCCCAGAGGAAGGCCTTGGGTAGAAGTGAACTCCCCAGGGAATCCTTTATGCAGCCCCACAAGCAACTGGACCCTCCGTGTTCGCTGTTTATGAGCAACCCTAAATATAACCCTAGCCAGCATGACAGAAGACTGAAAACTCTGGCCACAGAAAAAGCGTTTCAAGCCCCATTCACCCATCCAGAAGTGCCCCCAAAGGAGGGCTTTGGGTACAAGTGAACTCCCCAGTGGAGCCTTTATGCAGCCCCACATGCAACTGGACCCTCCGTATTCACTCTTTCACAGCAACCCTAAATAGAACCCTGGCCTGCATGGGAGACGACTGAAAACTCGGGCCCCAGAAAATGCGTTACAAGCCCCATTCGCCCATCCAAAAGTGCCCCCAGAGGAAGGCTTTGGGTACAAGTGAACTCCCCAGGGGAGCCTTTATGCAGCCCCACATGCAACTGGACCCTCCGGGTTTGCTCTTTCTGAGCAACACTAAAGATAACGCTAGCAGGCATGGGAGACGACTGAGAACTCGGGCCCCAGAAAACTCATTCCAAGCCCCTTTCGCCCATCCAAAAGTGACCCCAAAGGAAGGCTTTGAGTATAACTGAACTCCCCAGGGAAGCCTTTATGCAGCCCCACATGCAACTGGACCCTCCGTATTCGCTGTTTCCGAGCAACCCTAAATATAACCCTAGCCAGCATGGCAGAAGACTGAAAACTCGGACGCCAGAAAATGCCTTACAAGCCCCTTTCGCCCATCCAAAAGTGCCCCCAGTGGAAGGATTTGAGTACAAGTAAACTCCCGAAGGGAGCCTTTATGCAGCCCCACATGCAACTGGACCCTTCGTATTCGCTGTTTCCGAGCATCCCTAAATATAACCCTAGCCAGAATGGCAGAAGACTGAAAACTCGGACACCAGAAAATGCCTTACAAGCCCCTTTCGCCCATCCAAAAGTGCCCCCAGAGGAAGGACTTGGGTAGAAGTGAACTCCCCAGGGAATCCTTTATGCAGCCCCACAGGCAACTGGACCCTCCGTGTTCGCTGTTTATGAGCAACCCTAAATATAACCCTAGCCAGCATGACAGAAGACTGAAAACTCTGGCCACAGAAAAAGCGTTTCAAGCCCCATTCACCCATCCAGAAGTGCCCCCAAAGGAAGGCTTTGGGTACAAGTGAACTCCCCAGGGGAGCCTTTATGCAGCCCCACATGCAACTGGACCCTCCGTATTCACTCTTTCACAGCAACCCTAAATAGAACCCTGGCCTGCATGGGAGACGACTGAAAACTCGGGCCCCAGAAAATGCGTTACAAGTCCCATTCGCCCATCCAAAAGTGCCCCCAGAGGAAGGCTTTGGGTACAAGTGAACTCCCCAGGGGAGCCTTTATGCAGCCCCACATGCAACTGGACCCTCCGTATTCGCTGTTTCCGAGCAACCCTAAATATAACCCTAGCCAGCATGGCAGAAGACTGAAAACTCGGACACCAAAAAATGCCTTACAAGCCCCTTTCGCCCATCCAAAAGTGCCCCCAGAGGAAGGCCTTGGGTAGAAGTGAACTCCCCAGGGAATCCTTTATGCAGCCCCACAAGCAACTGGACCCTCCGTGTTCGCTGTTTATGAGCAACCCTAAATATAACCCTAGCCAGCATGACAGAAGACTGAAAACTCTGGCCACAGAAAAAGCGTTTCAAGCCCCATTCACCCATCCAGAAGTGCCCCCAAAGGAGGGCTTTGGGTACAAGTGAACTCCCCAGTGGAGCCTTTATGCAGCCCCACATGCAACTGGACCCTCCGTATTCACTCTTTCACAGCAACCCTAAATAGAACCCTGGCCTGCATGGGAGACGACTGAAAACTCGGGCCCCAGAAAATGCGTTACAAGCCCCATTCGCCCATCCAAAAGTGCCCCCAGAGGAAGGCTTTGGGTACAAGTGAACTCCCCAGGGGAGCCTTTATGCAGCCCGACATGCAACTGGACCCTCCGGGTTTGCTCTTTCTGAGCAACACTAAAGATAACGCTAGCAGGCATGGGAGACGACTGAGAACTCGGGCCCCAGAAAACTCATTCCAAGCCCCTTTCGCCCATCCAAAAGTGACCCCAAAGGAAGGCTTTGAGTATAACTGAACTCCCCAGGGAAGCCTTTATGCAGCCCCACATGCAACTGGACCCTCCGTATTCGCTGTTTCCGAGCAACCCTAAATATAACCCTAGCCAGCATGGCAGAAGACTGAAAACTCGGACACCAGAAAATGCCTTACAAGCCCCTTTCGCCCATCCAAAAGTGCCCCCAGTGGAAGGATTTGAGTACAAGTAAACTCCCGAAAGGAGCCTTTATGCAGCCCCACATGCAACTGGACCCTTCGTATTCGCTGTTTCCGAGCATCCCTAAATATAACCCTAGCCAGCATGGCAGAAGACTGAAAACTCGGACACCAGAAAATGCCTTACAAACCCCTTTCGCCCATCCAAAAGTGCCCCCAGAGGAAGGACTTGGGTAGAAGTGAACTCCCCAGGGAATCCTTTATGCAGCCCCACAAGCAACTGGACCCTCCGTGTTCGCTGTTTATGAGCAACCCTAAATATAACCCTAGCCAGCATGACAGAAGACTGAAAACTCTGGCCACAGAAAAAGCGTTTCAAGCCCCATTCACCCATCCAGAAGTGCCCCCAAAGGAAGGCTTTGGGTACAAGTGAACTCCCCAGTGGAGCCTTTATGCAGCCCCACATGCAACTGGACCCTCCGGGTTCGCTCTTTCTGAGCAACACTAAACATAGCCCTAGCCGGCATGGGAGACGACTGAAAACTCGGGCCCCAGAAAACGAATTCCGAGCCCCTTTCGCCCACCCAAAAGTGACCCCAGAGGAAGGCTTTGAGTACAAGTGAAATCCCCAGGGAAGCCTTTATGCAGCCCCACATGCAACTGGACCCTCCGTATTCGCTCTTTCACAGCAACCCTAAATAGAACCCTGGCCTGCATGGGAGACGACTGAAAACTCGGGCCCCAGAATATGCGTTACAAGCCCCATTCGCCCATCCAAAAGTGCCCCCAGAGGAAGGCTTTGGGTACAAGTGAACTCCCGAGGGGAGCCTTTATGCAGCCCCACATGCAACTGGACCCTCCGAGTTCACTCTTTCTACGCAAGCCTAAATATAACCCTTGCCGCAAAGGGAGAAGACTGAAAAAGCGGGCCTCAGAAAACGCATTGTGAGTCTCTTTCGCCCATCCAAAAGTGCCCCCAGAGGAAGGCTTTGGGTACAAGTGAACTCCCCAGGGGAGCCTTTATGCAGCCCCACATGCAACTGGACCCTCCCTGTTCTCTGTTTACAAGCAACCCTAAATATAACCCTAGCCAGCATGGCAGAATACGGAAAACTCGGGCCCCAGAAAAAGCGTTTCAAGCCCCATTCGCCCATCCAGAAGTGCCCCCAAAGGAGGACTTTGGGTACAAGTGAACTCCCCAGGGGAGCCTTTATGCAGCCCCACATGCAACTGGACTCTCCGGTTTCGCTAGTTCTGAGCAACACTAAACATACCCCTAGCCGGCATGGAAGACGACTGAAAACTCGGGCCCCAGAAAACGCTTTCCGAGCCCCTTTCGCCCATCCAAAAGTGCCCCCAGAGGAAGGCCTTGGGTAGAAGTGAACTCCCCAGGGAATCCTTTATGCAGCCCCACAAGCAACTGGACCCTCCGGGTTCGCTGTTTATTAGCAACCCTAAATATAACCCTAGCCAGCATGACAGAAGACTGAAAACTCTGGCCACAGAAAAAGCGTTTCAAGCCCCATTCACCCATCCAGAAGTGCCCCCAAAGGAAGGCTTTGGGTACAAGTGAACTCCCCAGGGGAGCCTTTATGCAGCCCCACATGCAACTGGACTCTCCGGATTCGCTAGTTCTGAGCAACACTAAACATACCCCTAGCCGGCATGGGAGATGACTGAAAACTCGGGCCCCAGAAAACGCATTCCGAGCCCCTTTCGCCCATCCAAAAGTGCCCCCAGAGGAAAGCTTTGAGTACAAGTGAACTCCCGAAGGGAGCCTTTACGCAGCCCCACATGCAACTGGACCCTCCGTATTCGCTCTTTCACACCACCCTAAATATAACCCTGGCCCGCATGGCAGACGACTGAAAAATCGGGCCCTAGAAAACGCGCTACAATCCCCATTCGCCCATCTAGAAGTGTTCAAAAAGGAAGGCTTTGGGTACAAGTGAACTCCCCAGGGGAGCCTTTATGCAGCCCCACATGCAACTGGACCCTCCGTGTTTGCTGTTTACGAGCAATCCTAAATATAACCCTAGCCAGCATGGCAGACGACTGAAAACTCGGGCCCCAGAAAATGCGTTTCAAGCCCCATTCGCCCATCCAGAAGTGCCCCCAAAGGAAGGCTTTGGGTACAAGTGAACTCCCCAGGGGAGCCTTTATGCAGCCCCACATGCAACTGGAGCCTCCGTATTCGCTCTTTCACAGCAACCCTAAATAGAACCCTGGCCTGCATGGGAGACGACTGAAAACTCGGGCCCCAGAAAATGCGTTACAAGCCCCATTCGCCCATCCAAAAGTGCCCCCAGAGGAAGGCTTTGGGTACAAGTGAACTCCCCAGGGGAGCCTTTATGCAGCCCCACATGCAACTGGACCCTCCGTATTCGCTGTTTCCGAGCAACCCTTAATATAACCCTAGCCAGCATGGCAGAAGACTGAAAACTCGGACACCAAAAAATGCCTTACAAGCCCGTTTCGCCTATCCAAAAGTGCCCCCAGAGTAAGGCCTTGGGTAGAAGTGAACTCCCCAGGGAATCCTTTATGCAGCCCCACAAGCAACTGGACCCTCCGTGTTCGCTGTTTATGAGCAACCCTAAATATAACCCTAGCCAGCATGACAGAAGACTGAAAACTCTGGCCACAGAAAAAGCGTTTCAAGCCCCATTCACCCATCCAGAAGTGCCCCCAAAGGAGGGCTTTGGGTACAAGTGAACTCCCCAGTGGAGCCTTTATGCAGCCCCACATGCAACTGGACCCTCTGTATTCACTCTTTCACAGCAACCCTAAATAGAACCCTGGCCTGCATGGGAGACGACTGAAAACTCGGGCCCCAGAAAATGCGTTACAAGCCCCATTCGCCCATCCAAAAGTGCCCCCAGAGGAAGGCTTTGGGTACAAGTGAACTCCCCAGGGGAGCCTTTATGAAGCCCCACATGCAACTTGACCCTCCGGGTTTGCTCTTTCTGAGCAACACTAAAGATAACTCTAGCAGGCTTGGGAGACGACTGAGAACTCGGGCCCCAGAAAACTCATTCCAAGCCCCTTTCTCCCATCCAAAAGTGACCCCAAAGGAAGGCTTTGAGTATAACTGAACTCCCCAGGGAAGCCTTTATGCAGCCCCACATGCAACTGGACCCTCCGTATTCGCTGTTTCCGAGCAACCCTAAATATAACCCTAGCCAGCATGGCAGAAGACTGAAAACTCGGACACCAGAAAATGCCTTACAAGCCCTTTTCGCCCATCCAAAAGTGTCCCCAGAGGAAGGATTTGAGTACAAGTGAACTCCCGAGGGGAGCCTTTATGCAGCCCCACATGCAACTGGACCCTCCGTATTCGCTCTTTCACAGCAACCCTAAATATAACCCTGGCCCGCATGGGAGATGACTGAAAACTCGGGCCCCAGAAAACGCTTTCCGAGCCCCTTTCGCCCATCCAAAAATGCCCCCAGAGGAAGGCCTTGGGTAGAAGTGAACTCCCCAGGGAATCCTTTGTTGCGAAACCATTTGTTGTCGACGGAAGGAAGACACAGACGCTCAATATGAGTGATCAGTGAACTTCGATTTATTGGATAGCTCAGTCGTCTTTTATCTAATTCAATATAATTAGCTCATACATATTGCAAAAGCTAAGCTCATGATTGGTTAGTGCATTTCTCTATTCTATCAGCTAGTTTCCCACCAAAATAACACAGTTAGTACTTTCCCAGCATACCAACAGATATCACGTTCTTGTACCTGAAACCTCCCTGAAACCTCCCTAAAACCTCCCAGAACTTACATTCCTTCCCAGGCTGCATTTACGTATTTTCTCAGGCTCATTTGAGCTGTGTTCGATACTTTGTTACCTCGCGGCCTCCTAGCTGCTCAACATCCACATGACCTACTTCACTTACCCATTCCTCCACAATTCCCCCGTTTTTATTTTGGGCTACAAACACCTTCTTTGTGAGTTGTTCTAGTTTCCTAGATAAGCAGCTAAAGACTACCTGCGCAGCAATTATAATCAATACAATTATAAGCAAAAAGCGAAGTCCCTCTTTGATTAAGTTAAAAACCCATCCCCCTACATTTCCAAAGACAGATTTAAGCCAATCATCAAACCAATTATTCTGTATCGTAATTTTTTGTGTATGATCCATTAACCATTTTAATTGATTGTGAATTGATTGCCCATGATCAGAGAGATTAAAGCAACACATTCCTTCTACATCTTCACACCCATTTCCTTGAGCTAGTAGCAAGAAATCAATTGCAGCTCTATTTTGTAACACAGCATGTCTTATGCTCCCCATATCTTGCGACATTTCAGAAAGAACTTGTGTTGTTACATTTGATTGTTTAACAGCCCAACAAGCAAGCCTATTAATGTTAGTCAAAGCGTGTGCAGTTCCCACACCAGGCACTAAAGAAGCAAAGAATCTTTTTGCTGGACCCCACAATTCTACATTATCATTGCAGTCAGAACCCAAAGTTTTTAATTCTCGTTTAATTCTTCTGCTCCCTGTCGAGTTCTGCCACGAGTGCAAATCTGGAACGAAAAGTGTGAGTCGTCCTAGGTAACACGGTCCCCCAAAAGCATTAGCTGGTATTCCTTGCCATGCACGGTCCCCACAGATTAAGAACATGCCAGGTGGCAAAGCTTTGGCCTGACTTTGAAACCAGATCGAATTGGTGTCACCTATTTCATACGCCCCAAATGGTACACTAATGTTCCCGGTGTTGTTCCATCCACAGTAATGTCCATTGGCCTCAAATCCAGGGGTCCCGATGTTATGTTGGTCCAGTGCGCTTTATTTTGTTTCCCTTCATGGAGTACAAAGCATGTTTGTGTCCAGTTACTACTGCTATTCCCCACTACCACAGACCCCAGGAGATCCAGTTCTTGAGGGTCCCATGGCAATGAGTTATTAAGAGCTTGCAAGGCAGCAACTACTCCATCCGAGACATTAGCAGAAAAGGATCTAGTGAGTAAAGTAACACTGGCAGAATATGGTGCTAACATTTCACTCAGTTCCTTTGGATCCCCTATTGGGACCCCAAATAAGCACGTTCTAAAAGGATCAGATGCAGAAGCAAGAGACAGACAAAATGAACTCTGTCTGGTTTCATTAGCCCAGGTGACCCACATATTCTGCTGAGGGTCAATCTTCCCTAAGATAGCATTACCATGTCCAGCCATTATTATAACTGATAGCATAATCAAAGTCCCTTGTTCTGTTACTTCAGCCATGATCGTTGTCATCCTCTTCTTTCTTGATGGCTGGCTTTACACACCGACTAGGCACCCAGGTTGGACCTGTAGGGGAAGAGACACATACATAACCTCGTCCCACATAAATCACATCAGCAGGCCCTAACCATTGCCCTGTTTTCATATCTCTGTACAATACTCTCATAGCACATTTATTATCATTTTCAGATTTGGTATAATGTCGTGCTGCAGGTGGTTCGTCATGTTCCCCAAAAACACACAAATGATTTAGAACAAATAGAGTCTTGTCTACCCTTTCTCTAACATCAATAATGTCTTTAAACTTTTCTAAATATTGTTTAACTGTTCCATTAGCCCTTTCCACAATAGCCTGACCAGTTGGTGAATGTGGAATACCAGTAATATGTTTAATGTCCCATAGTTCCATGAATCGCTTGAATGGCCCACTAACATAGGCTGGACCATTATCAGTCTTTATAGTCTGTGGTACTCCCATTACTGCAAAACAACTGGCAAGATGACATCGTACATCCCGAACTTTTTCCCCAGGCTGCGGTGTAGCCCAGATCATGTGACTATAAGTGTCTATTGTTACATGCAGATATTTCAATCGTCCAAATGCTGGAACATGAGTGACATCCATTTGCCACACTTCATTGGCTTTAAGCCCTCTTGGGTTTGTCCCGACTCCGAGACCCACCCCTGAGTTATAATTGCTACATATTGGACAAGCTTTTACTATCGCTTGTGCATCAGCTCTAGATAGTTTGTAAGCCCGCGCAAGTCCCTTAGCATTCTGGTGAAAAATAGCATGAGCCTCCCTAGCTCTACAGAAGGGAGATAATGGCGCTTCAGTGGCTGGAGCGGCAACTAATTTATCCGCCCGAGCATTGCCTTCTCCCAGTCCCTCCATCCATTGATGACTTCGTATATGTATCACCGCATAGGGTTTGCTTCTCTGCGCTATAGCAAGCTGTAAGCTAGTTAATAGTTCTGCAAGGCGTTCATTTTTTACATCTCTTAAAGCAGAGTCCTCTATACGATTAGCTATACCTACTACATACAGAGAATCAGATACTACATTTAAAGGGGCATCTTTCCATTTTATAAATGTCCACACAACCGCATAGAGCTCTAATGTCTGTAATGAATCGTTGTCCTGGCCCTTTAAAATTTGGTGTTGCCAGCCTTGTTCGTCTTTCCATGTTATTGCAGCAGACTTGGAGCGCTTCCCAGCGTCCGTGAAAACAGTTACTGCATCTGCTAACGGAGAATCCGACCGCTTGGGCTGGGTTATCCATGCTTGGTTTTCCATCCATGACAATATAGTTGATTGTAATGTCTTTGCCACTATTGTGGCACCATCCTGTAATAATGCAGCTTGTAGTTTTTCAGAATTCTGTATGTACCATTCCAAGTCACCTGGCTTTATTGGTAGCCAGATTGTACTTGGTGGAACTCCGTCTATTTGTAGTATCCGATTTCTTCCTTTCTTTATTAATTCTGACAGCGTGTCAATTTTTTCTTGAATTGTTCTTCGGGGTTGCAATGGGGGAGCTGTCCACTCCAATACCACAGTTTCCATTTCCTTTTCCCCCGTTTTTATTTTTTGCTGTGTGATAGCACCCATCAAGTATTGTGGACCACACAAAACAGTAAAATCCAGTGGCCTGTCAGGTATGCGTCGATGCGTGACACGCGTTGTGATCAATGATGCAATTTGTTGTAATATTTCCGACTGTTGTTCTGATAATGTCACCTTTGCGGCAGGATCAGTTCCTTTTAATAAAGGTCGAAGGGAATTCAACAGTTCATTTGGAATTCCGACCACTGGCCTAATCCACTGTAAATCTCCCAGCAGTTTTTGAGCATCATTGAGAGTTGTGATGTTCGATTGGATAGTAAGTTTCTGAGGCTGAATAGTAGAATCTGTGATTTTCCACCCTAAGTATTTCCAAGGGCTTGTCTCCTGAATTTTTTCTGGTGCAATTACCAGTCCCATTTGTTTAAGAGCAGCTGCCAGGGCATTTTTCTGCTGTAAGGAAAATATCTCCTCCTGGGCTAGCAAAATATCGTCCATGTAATGGTAAATAATTGTTTTTGGCCATGCGCGGCGAATTGATTGAAGTGCTGCATCAACATAGAGCTGACATAAGGTAGGTGAATTACGCATGCCCTGAGGCAACACAGTCCATTCAAATCTCTGATACGGTCCTTCACGATTTATAGCAGGAAGTGTAAAAGCAAACTTCTGTTTATCATTGTCATGTAATGCAATTGTAAAAAAGCAGTCCTTGAGATCCACAATTAGTAATTTCCACCCTTCTGGTATCATAGCAGGATTAGGTAATCCAGGTTGCAGTGCTCCCATAGCACACATCTGATTATTAACTGCTCGTAAGTCATGTAGCAAACGGTATTTCCCTGATTTTTTGGGAATCACAAAAATCGGAGTATTCCAAGGGCTTGTTGACAGTCTCAAATGCCCTTGTTGATACTGTTCCTGTACTAATTTATGAGCATGTAAAAGACTTTCCCGTTTTAGTGGCCACTGCTCAACCCATACAGGTTCATCAGTTTTCCATTTAAGTGGGATCGGGAAAGTCCAAGCAATGGCCACACCTAAAAATTTTGATGATCTGTCGTGAGAATTGCTCCCATTTGGGCAAGGATATCTCGCCCTACCAGCGCTTGTACTCCTTCAGGTAGTGATAAGATGGAGACACTGCATTGTACCACCTTATCACCTATTGTCCATTGTAGCACTGGTGACCGACGAGCAAGAGTCATACCTCCTACTCCCGAAACTGTGGCATTAGACTCAAATGTAGGCCAATGTGAGGGCCAATCCTTTGTGCTGATTATAGATACATCAGCACCAGTGTCCAACAATGCCTCAATCTGTATTTTCTCATCCTTTAAACACACAGTGACTTTTTGTCGTGGTCTGTGTCGCATACCAAGTGTCAACAAAGCCACTTTTCCCGTGGAGCCAAATGCTCCCAGTCCTCGATGCTTTGCAGATTCCGATGCTAATGATTCAGCAAGATGAGGCAATGGGATCAACTGTGCTATTTTTGTGCCTTTCGGCACATGAATTGGAGGAAACATTGCAGAAACCATAATTTGTATTTCCCCAAAGTAATCCTTGTCAATAAGTCCAGTTAATATTTGTAATCCATTCATGGTGGCAGACGATCTCCCTATTAACAAAGCTCCCACAGGTTCCTTATTAACAATAACTGGTCCAATAAGTCCTGTTTTTATCCTGGTGGGTCTCGAATCCAATAAAGTCACATCGACTGCGGTTGCCAAATCCAGGCCGAGGCTCCCTCTGGTGGCTGGTCGGAGAAAAAGGGATTCGTCGCAGCTGGTGCTGGTGCTGTTGCCGTCGCTGCCGTTGTCGTAAAAGCCACTTTTTGTGTCGTCGCGGGGCGGCTCCTCCCGCTGCTCCGGCCGTTTCCCGACGCATTTCGGCGGCATGCTGAAGTGCTGTGAGTATTTGTTTGACAATTTTGGCACCACACAGATTCTATTTTGCAGTTCCGTCTAATGTGTCCCGCAACACCACATCGAAAACAACGATATTGCGGTGTCGATACTCGTCCACCGGGGGTTTGCAAAGGAGCAAGGGCTGCAAATACTTTTGACTGTTCTTTCACATTATCACCTAATTGTTTTACTGCTTCTACTAACATAGTCTGTGGGCCTACAGGTACCTGAGACATTCTTTCCAATCCTTCCTCTATTGTCCAAGTACTCGGTAACGTAGCTAATATACTACGAGTTGAAGGGTTACAATTTTGGAGTGCACATTGCTTTAGTATAGTGCCTTTAAGATAATCAGGAACTCCCGCTGCTTGTATCGCATTTGCTACCCGATCGATAAACAACCCGAATGGTTCCTCCCTGCCCTGTTTAATTCCCATGTAGGACGGCATTCCCCCTGGCTCTCTAATTTGTTCTAATGCTCTTCTGGCTAGATTCATTGATACCTTAGCTTTGTCTGGTCCCAAGAGTGCCTGCGCCTCTGTTCTAAAATATGGTCCCATGCCCAGTAATTCGTCTAATGTAACACCATACAAGGGATCCCCAGGCGCGCGTATTATCGCTACCTCTTCTTGACAGATACCATGCCAATATGCATTAAACAAAAGTTGTTGATGCTGTGTCAAGATTAGTTTCATTATACTACGAATATCTCCTGGGAGCAAAATATTTGTCCCCCAAATATAGTCTAACATTTGACGAGTAGGTTCTCCCTTTAATCCAGACTCATTTACTGTAGATCGTAATTGTGTTAATAGTTTCCAATCTAAATTAGTCAACTGAGCCTGTACATTTCCCTGTGCATCTGGAGGTGAATACACCACCGGATAGGCTGTTGTTATTTGTGCTGCTACTTCAAGATTCCCTTCCTTCATTGCTTCATGTGCTATTTTTTTCCATGTCTCCTCCCTGTCCTGTATATTGATTTTAAATGGACTTGTTGAGAATGAATTTGTACCTGACTCCTCACCCACCCTTTCTTTATTCTCTGATTGTACGGGCGGAGGTACAGGCGGAGCTGTCGGTGGCTGTGACTGTGAAGGTTCTTCTTCCCCTGATACGGGTACCGAAGTCCCTTGTGGAATTATAACTGTTCTATATGATGGTGGAGAGGGGTAAGCTTGTTCCTCAGCTCTTTGCTGAGTAGAGGAAGAAGCAGAAGCCCCCCCCTTCTGACCGGATGATCCTAATCGTTCTGTTGCAGCAGCAGCTATTTTTTGTTCAGCTTGATGTGTTGCTAATGCATTAGTTACCGCCCTCCATGGCTTCATCAAATTTTTTGCTATTTTATCATCACTAATTACTTCATCAAATAATTTGTCCCCAAACTTCCTCCACTCTGCTTGTTCAAACACAGTATCAGGATTTAAAAAACAACCCTTAACTACCCCATAAGCTAATAACTTTGGCAATTCCTTTTTACAACATATATCCTGTGTGCCCCGCTTTTCTAAAAAGCATTTGAGCAAATTATACGCCGCTTGTCTCTCCATACCTTTATATACGTCGGTACCGTTGCAGCCTTTGCAAAGACCTCGGCGACGCTTTCCGGCGGGACCCTCTATAGGCTCATCCCGGGTGCGAGGACTCCCTTTCCGAGCTGCGGGTGCGGGTGTGGTTCCATTCACCTTTCAGGCCTCGGGTGCGGGGATTCAGCAATTTGTAATCCTTTTCACCTCCTGAGCTGCGTTGCAGGACCGGTCCTTGTATTCCGTCCAACCGTGGCTCGCAGGTACAATTCCAGCGCAGGTTCAACTCCAGCGAAGTCCCTGTTCCTGTATTGCAGGTCCCTGTTCCTGTATTGCAGGTCCCTGTTCCTGTATTGCAGGTCCCTGTTCGGGCGCCATTTGTTGCGAAACCATTTGTTGTCGACGGAAGGAAGACACAGACGCTCAATATGAGTGATCAGTGAACTTCGATTTATTGGATAGCTCAGTCGTCTTTTATCTAATTCAATATAATTAGCTCATACATATTGCAAAAGCTAAGCTCATGATTGGTTAGTGCATTTCTCTATTCTATCAGCTAGTTTCCCACCAAAATAACACAGTTAGTACTTTCCCAGCATACCAACAGATATCACGTTCTTGTACCTGAAACCTCCCTGAAACCTCCCTAAAACCTCCCAGAACTTACATTCCTTCCCAGGCTGCATTTACGTATTTTCTCAGGCTCATTTGAGCTGTGTTCGATACTTTGTTACCTCGCGGCCTCCTAGCTGCTCAACATCCACATGACCTACTTCACTTACCCATTCCTCCACAATCCTTTATGCAGCCCCACAAGCAACTGGACCCTCCGTGTTCGCTGTTTATGAGCAACCCTAAATATAACCCTAGCCAGCATGAGAGACGACTGAAAACTCGGGCCACAGAAAAAGCGTTTCAAGCCCCATTCACCCATCCAGAAGTGCCCCCAAAGGAGGACTTTGGGTACAAGTGAACTCCCCAGGGGAGCCTTTATGCAGCCCCACATGCAACTGGACTCTCCGGATTCGCTAGTTCTGAGCAACACTAAACATACCCCTAGCCGGCATGGAAGACGACTGAAAACTCGGGCCCCAGAAAACGCTTTCCGAGCCCCTTTCGCCCATCCAAAAGTGACCCCAGGGGAAGGCTTTGGGTACAAGTGAACTCCCCAGGGGAGCCTTTATGCAGCCCCACATGCAACTGGACCCTCCGGGTTCGCTGTTTACGAGCAAACCTAAATATATCTCTAGCCAGCATGGCAGAAGACTGAAAACTCTGGCCACAGAAAAAGCGTTTCAAGCCCCATTCACCCATCCAGAAGTGCCCACAAAGGAGGACTTTGGGTACAAGTGAACTCCCCAGGGGAGCCTTTATGCAGCCCCACATGCAACTGGACTCTCCGGATTCGCTAGTTCTGAGCAACACTAAACATACCCCTAGCCGGCATGGAAGACGACTGAAAACTCGGGCCCCAGAAAACGCTTTCCGAGCCCCTTTCGCCCATCCAAAAGTGACCCCAGGGGAAGGCTTTGGGTACAAGTGAACTCCGCAGGGGAGCCTTTATGCAGCCCCACATGCAACTGGACCCTCCGGGTTCGCTGTTTACGAGCAAACCTAAATATATCTCTAGCCAGCATGGCAGAAGACTGAAAACTCGGGCCACAGAAAAAGCGTTTCAAGCCCAATTCACCCATCCAGAAGTGCCCCCAAAGGAAGGCTTTCGGTACAAGTGAACTCCCCAGTGGAGCCTTTATACAGCCCCACATGCAACTGGACCCTCCGGGTTCGCTCTTTCTGAGCAACACTAAACAAAGCCCTAGCCGGCATGGCAGACGACTGAAAACTCGGGCCCCAGAATATGCGTTACAAGCCCCATTCGCCCATCCAAAAGTGCCCCCAGAGGAAGGCTTTGGGTACAAGTGAACTCCCGAGGGGAGCCTTTATGCAGCCCCACATGCAATTGGACCCTCCGGCTTTGCTCTTTCCGAGCAACACTAAAGATAACGCTAGCAGGCATGGGAGACGACTGAGAACTCGGGCCCCAGAAAACTCATTCCAAGCCCCTTTCGCCCATCCAAAAGTGACCCCAAAGGAAGGCTTTGAGTATAACTGAACTCCCCAGGGAAGCCTTTATGCAGCCCCACATGCAACTGGACCCTCCGTATTTGCTGTTTCCGAGCAACCCTAAATATAACCCTAGCCAGCATGGCAGAAGACTGAAAACTCGGACACCAGAAAATGCCTTACAAGCCCCTTTCGCCCATCCAAAAGTGCCCCCAAAGGAAGGCTTTGGGTACAAGTGAACTCCCGAGGGGAGCCTTTATGCAGCCCCACATGCAACTGGACCCTGCGTGTTCGCTGTTTACGAGCAACCCGAAATATAACCCTAGCAAGCATGGCAGAAGTCTGAAAACTCTGGCCACAGAAAAAGCGTTTCAAGCCCCATTCACCCATCCAGAAGTGCCCCCAAAGGAAGGCTTTGGGTACAAGTGAACTCCCCAGGGAATCCTTTATGCAGCCCCACATGCAACTGGACCCTCCGTGTTCGCTGTTTACGAGCAATCCGAAATATAACCCTAGCCAGCATGGCAGAAGACTGAAAACTCTGGCCACAGAAAAAGCGTTTCAAGCCCCATTCACCCATCCAGAAGTGCCCCCAAAGGAAGGCTTTGGGTACAAGTGAACTCCCAAGGGGAGCCTTTATGCAGCCCCACATGCAACTGGACCCTCCGGGTTCACTCTTTCACCGCAAGACTAAATATATCCCTCGGCGCAATGGGAGAAGACTGAAAAAGCGGGCCTCAATAAACGAATTGCGATTCCCCTTGGACCATCCGATAGTGCCCCAGAGGAAGGCTTTAGGTACAAGTGAACTCCCCAGGGGAGCCTTTATGCAGCCCCACATGCAACTGGACCCTCCGTATTCGCTCTTTCACAGCAACCCTAAATATAACCCTGGCCCGCATGGGAGACGACTGAAAACTTGGGCCCCAGAAAATGCGCTACACGCCCCATTCGCCCATCCAAAAGTGCTCCCAAAGGAAGGCTTTGGGTACAAGTGAACTCCCCAGGGGAGCCTTTATGCAGCCCCACATGCAACTGGACCCTCTGGGTTCGCTCTTTCCGAGCAACACTAAAGATAACCCTAGAAGGCATGGGAGACGACTGAAAACTCGGGCCCCAGAAAACGCATTCCGAGCCCCTTTTGCCCATCCAAAAGTGCCCCCAAAGAAAGACTTTGGGTAGAAGTGAACTCATCAGGTGAGCCTTTATGCAGCCCCACATGCAACTGGAGCCTCCGTATTCGCTCTTTCACAGCAACCCTAAATATAGCCCTGGCCCGCCTGGAGGTCGAGTGAAAAATCAGGCCCCAGAAAACGCGATACAAGCCTATATTAGGCCATCCAGAAGTGCCCCCAAAGGAAGACTTTGGGTACAAGTGAACTCCCCAGGGGAGCCTGTATGCAGCCCCACATGCAACTGGACCCTCCGTATTCGCTCTTTCACCGCAACCCTAAATATAACCCTATCACGCATGGCAGACTACTGAAAAATCGGGCCCCAGAAAAAGAGTTTCAAGCCCCATTCGCCCATCCAGAAGTGCCCCCAAAGGAAGGCTTTGGGTACAAGTGAACTCCCCAGGGGAGCCTTTATGCAGCCCCACATGCAACTGGACCCTCCGGATTCACTCTTTCCGAGCAACACTAAACATAGCCCTAGCCGGCATGGGAGACGTCTGAAAACTCGGGCCCCAGAAAACGCTTTCTGAGCCCCTTTCGCCCATCCAAAAGTGCCCCCAAAGCAAGGCTTTGGGTACAAATGAACTCCCGAGGTGAGCCTTTATGCAGCCCCACATGCAACTGGAGCCTCCGTATTCGCTCTTTCACAGCAACCCTAAATATAGCCCTGGCCCGCCTGGAGGTCGAGTGAAAAATCAGGCCCCAGAAAACGCGATACAAGCCTATATTAGGCCATCCAGAAGTGCCCCCAGAGGAAGGCCTTGGGTAGAAGTGAACTCCCCAGGGAATCCTTTATGCAGCCCCACAAGCAACTGGACCCTGCGTGTTCGCTGTTTACGAGCAACCCGAAATATAACCCTAGCAAGCATGGCAGAAGTCTGAAAACTCTGGCCACAGAAAAAGCGTTTCAAGCCCCATTCACCCATCCAGAAGTGCCCCCAAAGGAAGGCTTTGGGTACAAGTGAACTCCCCAGGGAATCCTTTATGCAGCCCCACATGCAACTGGACCCTCCGTGTTCGCTGTTTACGAGCAATCCGAAATATAACCCTAGCCAGCATGGCAGAAGACTGAAAACTCTGGCCACAGAAAAAGCGTTTCAAGCCCCATTCACCCATCCAGAAGTGCCCCCAAAGGAAGGCTTTGGGTACAAGTGAACTCCCAAGGGGAGCCTTTATGCAGCCCCACATGCAACTGGACCCTCCGGGTTCACTCTTTCACCGCAAGACTAAATATATCCCTCGGCGCAATGGGAGAAGACTGAAAAAGCGGGCCTCAATAAACGAATTGCGATTCCCCTTGGACCATCCGATAGTGCCCCAGAGGAAGGCTTTAGGTACAAGTGAACTCCCCAGGGGAGCCTTTATGCAGCCCCACATGCAACTGGACCCTCCGTATTCGCTCTTTCACAGCAACCCTAAATATAACCCTGGCCCGCATGGGAGACGACTGAAAACTTGGGCCCCAGAAAATGCGCTACACGCCCCATTCGCCCATCCAAAAGTGCTCCCAAAGGAAGGCTTTGGGTACAAGTGAACTCCCCAGGGGAGCCTTTATGCAGCCCCACATGCAACTGGACCCTCTGGGTTCGCTCTTTCCGAGCAACACTAAAGATAACCCTAGAAGGCATGGGAGACGACTGAAAACTCGGGCCCCAGAAAACGCATTCCGAGCCCCTTTTGCCCATCCAAAAGTGCCCCCAAAGAAAGACTTTGGGTAGAAGTGAACTCATCAGGTGAGCCTTTATGCAGCCCCACATGCAACTGGAGCCTCCGTATTCGCTCTTTCACAGCAACCCTAAATATAGCCCTGGCCCGCCTGGAGGTCGAGTGAAAAATCAGGCCCCAGAAAACGCGATACAAGCCTATATTAGGCCATCCAGAAGTGCCCCCAAAGGAAGACTTTGGGTACAAGTGAACTCCCCAGGGGAGCCTGTATGCAGCCCCACATGCAACTGGACCCTCCGTATTCGCTCTTTCACCGCAACCCTAAATATAACCCTATCCTGCATGGCAGACTACTGAAAAATCGGGCCCCAGAAAAAGAGTTTCAAGCCCCATTCGCCCATCCAGAAGTGCCCCCAAAGGAAGGCTTTGGGTACAAGTGAACTCCCCAGGGGAGCCTTTATGCAGCCCCACATGCAACTGGACCCTCCGGATTCACTCTTTCCGAGCAACACTAAACATAGCCCTAGCCGGCATGGGAGACGTCTGAAAACTCGGGCCCCAGAAAACGCTTTCTGAGCCCCTTTCGCCCATCCAAAAGTGCCCCCAAAGCAAGGCTTTGGGTACAAATGAACTCCCGAGGTGAGCCTTTATGCAGCCCCACATGCAACTGGAGCCTCCGTATTCGCTCTTTCACAGCAACCCTAAATATAGCCCTGGCCCGCCTGGAGGTCGAGTGAAAAATCAGGCCCCAGAAAACGCGATACAAGCCTATATTAGGCCATCCAGAAGTGCCCCCAGAGGAAGGCCTTGGGTAGAAGTGAACTCCCCAGGGAATCCTTTATGCAGCCCCACAAGCAACTGGACCCTGCGTGTTCGCTGTTTACGAGCAACCCGAAATATAACCCTAGCAAGCATGGCAGAAGTCTGAAAACTCTGGCCACAGAAAAAGCGTTTCAAGCCCCATTCACCCATCCAGAAGTGCCCCCAAAGGAAGGCTTTGGGTACAAGTGAACTCCCCAGGGAATCCTTTATGCAGCCCCACATGCAACTGGACCCTCCGTGTTCGCTGTTTACGAGCAATCCGAAATATAACCCTAGCCAGCATGGCAGAAGACTGAAAACTCTGGCCACAGAAAAAGCGTTTCAAGCCCCATTCACCCATCCAGAAGTGCCCCCAAAGGAAGGCTTTGGGTACAAGTGAACTCCCAAGGGGAGCCTTTATGCAGCCCCACATGCAACTGGACCCTCCGGGTTCACTCTTTCACCGCAAGACTAAATATATCCCTCGGCGCAATGGGAGAAGACTGAAAAAGCGGGCCTCAATAAACGAATTGCGATTCCCCTTGGACCATCCGATAGTGCCCCAGAGGAAGGCTTTAGGTACAAGTGAACTCCCCAGGGGAGCCTTTATGCAGCCCCACATGCAACTGGACCCTCCGTATTCGCTCTTTCACAGCAACCCTAAATATAACCCTGGCCCGCATGGGAGACGACTGAAAACTTGGGCCCCAGAAAATGCGCTACACGCCCCATTCGCCCATCCAAAAGTGCTCCCAAAGGAAGGCTTTGGGTACAAGTGAACTCCCCAGGGGAGCCTTTATGCAGCCCCACATGCAACTGGACCCTCTGGGTTCGCTCTTTCCGAGCAACACTAAAGATAACCCTAGAAGGCATGGGAGACGACTGAAAACTCGGGCCCCAGAAAACGCATTCCGAGCCCCTTTTGCCCATCCAAAAGTGCCCCCAAAGAAAGACTTTGGGTAGAAGTGAACTCATCAGGTGAGCCTTTATGCAGCCCCACATGCAACTGGAGCCTCCGTATTCGCTCTTTCACAGCAACCCTAAATATAGCCCTGGCCCGCCTGGAGGTCGAGTGAAAAATCAGGCCCCAGAAAACGCGATACAAGCCTATATTAGGCCATCCAGAAGTGCCCCCAAAGGAAGACTTTGGGTACAAGTGAACTCCCCAGGGGAGCCTGTATGCAGCCCCACATGCAACTGGACCCTCCGTATTCGCTCTTTCACCGCAACCCTAAATATAACCCTATCCTGCATGGCAGACTACTGAAAAATCGGGCCCCAGAAAAAGAGTTTCAAGCCCCATTCGCCCATCCAGAAGTGCCCCCAAAGGAAGGCTTTGGGTACAAGTGAACTCCCCAGGGGAGCCTTTATGCAGCCCCACATGCAACTGGACCCTCCGGATTCACTCTTTCCGAGCAACACTAAACATAGCCCTAGCCGGCATGGGAGACGTCTGAAAACTCGGGCCCCAGAAAACGCTTTCTGAGCCCCTTTCGCCCATCCAAAAGTGCCCCCAAAGCAAGGCTTTGGGTACAAATGAACTCCCCAGGGGAGCCTTTATGCAGCCCCACATGCAACTGGACCCTCCGCGTTCACTCTTTCTACGCAAGCCTAAATATAGCCCTAGCCGCAAAGGGAGAAGACTGAAAATTGGGCCTCATAAAACGCATTGCGAGTGTATTTCTCCCATCCAAAAGTGCCCCCAGAGGAAGGCTTTGGGTACAAGTGAACTCCCCAGGGGAGCCTTTACGCAGCCCCACATGCAACTGGACCCTCCATGTTCGCTGTTTACGAGCAACCCTAAATATAACCCTAGCCGGCATGGCAGAAGACTGAAAACCCGGGCCACAGAAAATGCGTTTTACGCCCCATTTGCCCCTCCAGAAGTGCCCCCAAAGGAAGACTTTGGGTACAAGTGAACTCCCCAGGGAAGCCTTTATACAGCCCCACATGCAACTGGACCCTCTGTATTCGCTCTTTCACAGCAACCCCAAATATATCCCTGGCCAGCATGGCAGCTGACTGAAAAATAGGGCCCCAGAAAAAGCGTTATAAGCCGCATTCGCCCATCCAAAAGTGCCCCCAGAGGAACACTTTGGGTAGAAGTGAACTCCCCAGGGGAGCCTTTATGCAGCCCCACATGCAACTGGACCCTCATGGTTCGCTGTTTACGAGCAACACTAAATATATCCCTAGCCGGCATTGGAGACGACTGAGAATTCGGGCCCCAGAAAACGCATTCCGAGCCCCTTTCGCCCATCCAAAAGTGCCCCCAGAGGAAGGATTTGAGTACAAGTGAACTCCCGAGGTGAGCCTTTATGCAGCCCCACATGCAACTGGAGCCTCCGTATTCGCTCTTTCACAGCAACCCTAAATATAGCCCTGGCCCGCCTGGAGGTCGAGTGAAAAATCAGGCCCCAGAAAACGCGATACAAGCCTATATTAGGCCATCCAGAAGTGCCCCCAGAGGAAGGCCTTGGGTAGAAGTGAACTCCCCAGGGAATCCTTTATGCAGCCCCACAAGCAACTGGACCCTGCGTGTTCGCTGTTTACGAGCAACCCGAAATATAACCCTAGCAAGCATGGCAGAAGTCTGAAAACTCTGGCCACAGAAAAAGCGTTTCAAGCCCCATTCACCCATCCAGAAGTGCCCCCAAAGGAAGGCTTTGGGTACAAGTGAACTCCCCAGGGAATCCTTTATGCAGCCCCACATGCAACTGGACCCTCCGTGTTCGCTGTTTACGAGCAATCCGAAATATAACCCTAGCCAGCATGGCAGAAGACTGAAAACTCTGGCCACAGAAAAAGCGTTTCAAGCCCCATTCACCCATCCAGAAGTGCCCCCAAAGGAAGGCTTTGGGTACAAGTGAACTCCCAAGGGGAGCCTTTATGCAGCCCCACATGCAACTGGACCCTCCGGGTTCACTCTTTCACCGCAAGACTAAATATATCCCTCGGCGCAATGGGAGAAGACTGAAAAAGCGGGCCTCAATAAACGAATTGCGATTCCCCTTGGACCATCCGATAGTGCCCCAGAGGAAGGCTTTAGGTACAAGTGAACTCCCCAGGGGAGCCTTTATGCAGCCCCACATGCAACTGGACCCTCCGTATTCGCTCTTTCACAGCAACCCTAAATATAACCCTGGCCCGCATGGGAGACGACTGAAAACTTGGGCCCCAGAAAATGCGCTACACGCCCCATTCGCCCATCCAAAAGTGCTCCCAAAGGAAGGCTTTGGGTACAAGTGAACTCCCCAGGGGAGCCTTTATGCAGCCCCACATGCAACTGGACCCTCTGGGTTCGCTCTTTCCGAGCAACCCTAAATATAACCCTGGCCCGCATGGGAGACGACTGAAAACTCGGGCCCCAGAAAACGCATTCCGAGCCCCTTTTGCCCATCCAAAAGTGCCCCCAAAGAAAGACTTTGGGTAGAAGTGAACTCATCAGGTGAGCCTTTATGCAGCCCCACATGCAACTGGAGCCTCCGTATTCGCTCTTTCACAGCAACCCTAAATATAGCCCTGGCCCGCCTGGAGGTCGAGTGAAAAATCAGGCCCCAGAAAACGCGATACAAGCCTATATTAGGCCATCCAGAAGTGCCCCCAAAGGAAGACTTTGGGTACAAGTGAACTCCCCAGGGGAGCCTGTATGCAGCCCCACATGCAACTGGACCCTCCGTATTCGCTCTTTCACCGCAACCCTAAATATAACCCTATCCTGCATGGCAGACTACTGAAAAATCGGGCCCCAGAAAAAGAGTTTCAAGCCCCATTCGCCCATCCAGAAGTGCCCCCAAAGGAAGGCTTTGGGTACAAGTGAACTCCCCAGGGGAGCCTTTATGCAGCCCCACATGCAACTGGACCCTCCGGATTCACTCTTTCCGAGCAACACTAAACATAGCCCTAGCCGGCATGGGAGACGTCTGAAAACTCGGGCCCCAGAAAACGCTTTCTGAGCCCCTTTCGCCCATCCAAAAGTGCCCCCAAAGCAAGGCTTTGGGTACAAATGAACTCCCCAGGGGAGCCTTTATGCAGCCCCACATGCAACTGGACCCTCCGCGTTCACTCTTTCTACGCAAGCCTAAATATAGCCCTAGCCGCAAAGGGAGAAGACTGAAAATTGGGCCTCATAAAACGCATTGCGAGTGTATTTCTCCCATCCAAAAGTGCCCCCAGAGGAAGGCTTTGGGTACAAGTGAACTCCCCAGGGGAGCCTTTACGCAGCCCCACATGCAACTGGACCCTCCATGTTCGCTGTTTACGAGCAACCCTAAATATAACCCTAGCCGGCATGGCAGAAGACTGAAAACCCGGGCCACAGAAAATGCGTTTTACGCCCCATTTGCCCCTCCAGAAGTGCCCCCACAGGAAGACTTTGGGTACAAGTGAACTCCCCAGGGAAGCCTTTATACAGCCCCACATGCAACTGGACCCTCTGTATTCGCTCTTTCACAGCAACCCCAAATATATCCCTGGCCAGCATGGCAGCTGACTGAAAAATAGGGCCCCAGAAAAAGCGTTATAAGCCGCATTCGCCCATCCAAAAGTGCCCCCAGAGGAACACTTTGGGTAGAAGTGAACTCCCCAGGGGAGCCTTTATGCAGCCCCACATGCAACTGGACCCTCATGGTTCGCTGTTTACGAGCAACACTAAATATATCCCTAGCCGGCATTGGAGACGACTGAGAATTCGGGCCCCAGAAAACGCATTCCGAGCCCCTTTCGCCCATCCAAAAGTGCCCCCAGAGGAAGGATTTGAGTACAAGTGAACTCCCGAGGTGAGCCTTTATGCAGCCCCACATGCAACTGGAGCCTCCGTATTCGCTCTTTCACAGCAACCCTAAATATAGCCCTGGCCCGCCTGGAGGTCGAGTGAAAAATCAGGCCCCAGAAAACGCGATACAAGCCTATATTAGGCCATCCAGAAGTGCCCCCAAAGGAAGACTTTGGGTACAAGTGAACTCCCCAGGGGAGCCTGTATGCAGCCCCACATGCAACTGGACCCTCCGTATTCGCTCTTTCACAGCAACCCTAAATATAACCCTATCCCGCATGGCAGACTACTGAAAAATCGGGCCCCAGAAAACGCGCTACAATCCCCATTCGCCCAGCAAGAAGTGCCCAAAAAGTAAGGCGTTGGGTAAAACTGAACTCCCCAGGGGAGTCTTTATGCAGCCCCACATGCAACTCGACCCTCCGGGTTCGCTGTTTACGAGCAACCCTAAATATAACTCTAGCCAGCATGGAAGAAGACTGAAAACTCGGGCCCCAGAAAAAGAGTTTCAAGCCCCATTCGCCCATCCAGAAGTGCCCCCAAAGGAAGGCTTTGGGTACAACTGAACTCCCCAGGGGAGCCTTTATGCAGCCCCACATGCAACTGGACCCTCCGGATTCACTCTTTCCGAGCAACACTAAACATAGCCCTAGCCGGCATGGGAGACGTCTGAAAACTCGGTCCCCAGAAAACGCTTTCTGAGCCCCTTTCGCCCATCCAAAAGTGCCCCCAAAGCAAGGCTTTGGGTACAAATGAACTCCCCAGGGGAGCCTTTATGCAGCCCCACATGCAACTGTACCCTCCGCGTTCACTCTTTCTACGCAAGCCTAAATATAGCCCTAGCCGCAAAGGGAGAAGACTGAAAATTGGGCCTCATAAAACGCATTGCGAGTGTATTTCTCCCATCCAAAAGTGCCCCCAAAGTAAGGCTTTGGGTACAAGTGAACTCCCCAGGGGAGCCTTTACGCAGCCCCACATGCAACTGGACCCTCCATGTTCGCTGTTTACGAGCAACCCTAAATATAACCCTAGCCGGCATGGCAGAAGACTGAAAACCCGGGCCACAGAAAATGCGTTTTACGCCCCATTTGCCCCTCCAGAAGTGCCCCCAAAGGAAGACTTTGGGTACAAGTGAACTCCCCAGGGAAGCCTTTATACAGCCCCACATGCAACTGGACCCTCTGTATTCGCTCTTTCACAGCAACCCCAAATATATCCCTGGCCAGCATGGCAGCTGACTGAAAAATAGGGCCCCAGAAAAAGCGTTATAAGCCGCATTCGCCCATCCAAAAGTGCCCCCAGAGGAACACTTTGGGTAGAAGTGAACTCCCCAGGGGAGCCTTTATGCAGCCCCACATGCAACTGGACCCTCATGGTTCGCTGTTTCCGAGCAACACTAAATATATCCCTAGCCGGCATTGGAGACGACTGAGAATTCGGGCCCCAGAAAACGCATTCCGAGCCCCTTTCGCCCATCCAAAAGTGCCCCCAGAGGAAGGATTTGAGTACAAGTGAACTCCCGAGGTGAGCCTTTATGCAGCCCCACATGCAACTGGACCCTCCGTATTCGCTCTTTCACAGCAACCCTAAATATAGCCCTGGCCCGCCTGGAGGTCGAGTGAAAAATCAGGCCCCAGAAAACGCGATACAAGCCTATATTAGGCCATCCAGAAGTGCCCCGAAAGGAAGACTTTGGGTACAAGTGAACTCCCCAGGGGAGCCTGTATGCAGCCCCACATGCAACTGGACCCTCCGTATTCGCTCTTTCACAGCAACCCTAAATATAACCCTATCCCGCATGGCAGACTACTGAAAAATCGGGCCCCAGAAAACGCGCTACAATCCCCATTCGCCCGTCAAGAAGTGCCCAAAAAGTAAGGCGTTGGGTAAAACTGAACTCCCCAGGGGAGTCTTTATGCAGCCCCACATGCAACTCGACCCTCCGGGTTCGCTGTTTACGAGCAACCCTAAATATAACTCTAGCCAGCATGGAAGAAGACTGAAAACTCGGGCCCCAGAAAAAGAGTTTCAAGCCCCATTCGCCCATCCAGAAGTGCCCCCAAAGGAAGGCTTTGGGTACAAGTGAACTCCCCAGGGGAGCCTTTATGCAGCCCCACATGCAACTGGACCCTCCGGATTCACTCTTTCCGAGCAACACTAAACATAGCCCTAGCCGGCATGGGAGACGTCTGAAAACTCGGTCCCCAGAAAACGCTTTCTGAGCCCCTTTCGCCCATCCAAAAGTGCCCCCAAAGGAAGGCATTGGGTACAAATGAACTCCCCAGGGGAGCCTTTATGCAGCCCCACATGCAACTGTACCCTCCGCGTTCACTCTTTCTACGCAAGCCTAAATATAGCCCTAGCCGCAAAGGGAGAAGACTGAAAATTGGGCCTCATAAAACGCATTGCGAGTGTATTTCTCCCATCCAAAAGTGCCCCCAAAGTAAGGCTTTGGGTACAAGTGAACTCCCCAGGGGAGCCTTTACGCAGCCCCACATGCAACTGGACCCTCCATGTTCGCTGTTTACGAGCAACCCTAAATATAACCCTAGCCGGCATGGCAGAAGACTGAAAACCCGGGCCACAGAAAATGCGTTTTACGCCCCATTTGCCCCTCCAGAAGTGCCCCCAAAGGAAGACTTTGGGTACAAGTGAACTCCCCAGGGAAGCCTTTATACAGCCCCACATGCAACTGGACCCTCTGTATTCGCTCTTTCACAGCAACCCCAAATATATCCCTGGCCAGCATGGCAGCTGACTGAAAAATAGGGCCCCAGAAAAAGCGTTATAAGCCGCATTCGCCCATCCAAAAGTGCCCCCAGAGGAACACTTTGGGTAGAAGTGAACTCCCCAGGGGAGCCTTTATGCAGCCCCACATGCAACTGGACCCTCATGGTTCGCTGTTTACGAGCAACACTAAATATATCCCTAGCCGGCATTTTAGACGACTGAGAATTCGGGCCCCAGAAAACGCATTCCGAGCCCCTTTCGCCCATCCAAAAGTGCCCCCAGAGGAAGGATTTGAGTACAAGTGAACTCCCGTGGTGAGCCTTTATGCAGCCCCACATGCAACTGGACCCTCCGTATTCGCTCTTTCACAGCAACCCTAAATATAGCCCTGGCCCGCCTGGAGGTCGAGTGAAAAATCAGGCCCCAGAAAACGCGATACAAGACTATATTAGGCCATCCAGAAGTGCCCCGAAAGGAAGACTTTGGGTACAAGTGAACTCCCCAGGGGAGCCTGTATGCAGCCCCACATGCAACTGGACCCTCCGTATTCGCTCTTTCACAGCAACCCTAAATATAACCCTATCCCGCATGGCAGACTACTGAAAAATCGGGCCCCAGAAAACGCGCTACAATCCCCATTCGCCCGTCAAGAAGTGCCCAAAAAGTAAGGCGTTGGGTAAAACTGAACTCCCCAGGGGAGTCTTTATGCAGCCCCACATGCAACTCGACCCTCCGGGTTCGCTGTTTACGAGCAACCCTAAATATAACTCTAGCCAGCATGGAAGAAGACTGAAAACTCGGGCCCCAGAAAAAGAGTTTCAAGCCCCATTCGCCCATCCAGAAGTGCCCCCAAAGGAAGGCTTTGGGTACAAGTGAACTCCCCAGGGGAGCCTTTATGCAGCCCCACATGCAACTGGACCCTCTGGATTCACTCTTTCCGAGCAACACTAAACATAGCCCTAGCCGGCATGGGAGACGTCTGAAAACTCGGGCCCCAGAAAACGCTTTCTGAGCCCCTTTCGCCCATCCAAAAGTGCCACCAAAGCAAGGCTTTGGGTACAAATGAACTCCCCAGGGGAGCCTTTACGCAGCCCCACATGCAACTGTACCCTCCGCGTTCACTCTTTCTACGCAAGCCTAAATATAGCCCTAGCCGCAAAGGGAGAAGACTGAAAATTGGGCCTCATAAAACGCATTGCGAGTGTATTTCTCCCATCCAAAAGTGCCCCCAAAGTAAGGCTTTGGGTACAAGTGAACTCCCCAGGGGAGCCTTTACGCAGCCCCACATGCAACTGGACCCTCCATGTTCGCTGTTTACGAGCAACCCTAAATATAACCCTAGCCGGCATGGCAGAAGACTGAAAACCCGGGCCACAGAAAATGCGTTTTACGCCCCATTTGCCCCTCCAGAAGTGCCCCCAAAGGAAGACTTTGGGTACAAGTGAACTCCCCAGGGAAGCCTTTATAAAGCCCCACATGCAACTGGACCCTCTGTATTCGCTCTTTCACAGCAACCCCAAATATATCCCTGGCCAGCATGGCAGCTGACTGAAAAATAGGGCCCCAGAAAAAGCGTTATAAGCCGCATTCGCCCATCCAAAAGTGCCCCCAGAGGAACGCTTTGGGTAGAAGTGAATTCCCCAGGGGAGCCTTTATGCAGCCCCACATGCAACTGGACCCTCCGGGTTCGCTGTTTCCGAGCAACACTAAATATATCCCTAGCCGGCATTGGAGACGACTGAGAATTCGGGCCCCAGAAAACGCATTCCGAGCCCCTTTCGCCCATCCAAAAGTGCCCCCAGAGGAAGGATTTGAGTACAAGTGAACTCCCGAGGTGAGCCTTTATGAAGCCCCACATGCAACTGGACCCTCCGTATTCGCTCTTTCACAGCAACCCTAAATATAGCCCTGGCCCGCCTGGAGGTCGAGTGAAAAATCAGGCCCCAGAAAACGCGATACAAGCCTATATTAGGCCATCCAGAAGTGCCCCGAAAGGAAGACTTTGGGTACAAGTGAACTCCCCAGGGGAGCCTTTACGCAGCCCCACATGCAACTGGACCCTCCGTATTCGCTCTTTCACAGCAACCCTAAATATAACCCTATCCCGCATGGCAGACTACTGAAAAATCGGGCCCCAGAAAACGCGCTACAATCCCCATTCGCCCGTCAAGAAGTGCCCAAAAAGTAAGGCGTTGGGTAAAACTGAACTCCCCAGGGGAGTCTTTATGCAGCCCCACATGGAACTCGACCCTCCGGGTTCGCTCTTTCTACGGAAGCCTAAATATAACCCTCAGCGCAATGGGAGAAGACTGAAAACTCGGGCCCCAGAAAAAGAGTTTCAAGCCCCATTCGCCCATCCAGAAGTGCCCCCAAAGGAAGGCTTTGGGTACAACTGAACTCCCCAGGGGAGCCTTTATGCAGCCCCACATGCAACTGGACCCTCTGGATTCACTCTTTCCGAGCAACACTAAACATAGCCCTAGCCGGCATTGGAGACGACTGAGAATTCGGGCCCCAGAAAACGCATTCCGAGCCCCTTTTGCCCATCCAAAAGTGCCCCCAGAGGAAGGCTTTGAGTACAAGTGAACTCCCCAGGGGAGCCTTTATGCAGCCCCACATGCAACTGGACCCTCCGGGTTCACTCTTTCACCACAAGCCTATATATAGCCCTCGGTGCAAAGGGAGAAGACTGAAAAATCGGGCCCCAGAAAATGCGTTTCAAGCCCCATTAGCCCATCCACAAGTGCCCGCAAAGGAAGACTTTGGGTACAAGTGAACTCCCCAGGGGAGCTTTTGCGCAGCCCCACATGCAACTGGACCCTAAGCGTTCACTCTTTCAAAGCAAGACTAAATATATCCCTCGGCGCAATGGGAAAGACTGAAAATACGGGCCTCAATAAACGAATTTCGATTCCCCTTGGACCATCCGATAGTGCCCCCAAAGGAAGGCTTTGGGTAAAAGTGAACTCCCCAGGGGAGCCTTTATGCAGCCCCACATGCAACTGGACTCTCCGGATTCGCTAGTTCTGAGCAACACTAAACATACCCCTAGCCGGCATGGAAGACGACTGAAAACTCGGGCCCCAGAAAACGCATTCCGAGCCCCTTTCGCCCATCCAAAAGTGTCCCCAGAGGGAGGCTTTGAGTACAAGTGAACTCCCCAGGGGAGCCTTTATGCAGCCCCACATGCAACTGGACCCTTCGTATTCGCTCTTTCACACCACCCTAAATATAACCCTGGCCCGCATAGCAGACGACTGAAAAATCGGGCCCTAGAAAACGCGCTACAATCCCCATTCGCCCATCTAGAAGTGCCCAAAAAGGAAGGCTTGGGTACAAGTGAACTCCCCAGGGGATCCTTTATGCAGCCCCACATGCAACTGGACCCTCCGTGTTTGCTGTTTACGAGCAATCCTAAATATATCCCTAGCCAGCATGGCAGACGACTGAAAACTCGGGCCCCTAAAAATGCGTTTCAAGCCCCATTCGCCCATCCAGAAGTGCCCCCAAAGGAAGGCTTTGGGTACAAGTGAACTCCCCAGGGGAGCCTTTATACAGCCCCACATGCAACTGGACCCTCCGTATTCACTCTTTCACAGCAACCCTAAATAGAACCCTGGCCTGCATGGGAGACGACTGAAAACTCGGGCCCCAGAAAATGCGTTACAAGCCCCATTCGCCCATCCAAAAGTGCCCCCAGAGGAAGGCTTTGGGTACAAGTGAACTCCCCAGGGGAGCCTTTATGCAGCCCCACATGCAACTGGACCCTCCGGGTTTGCTCTTTCCGAGCAACACTAAAGATAACCCTAGCAGGCATGGGAGACGACTGAGAACTCGGTCCCCAGAAAACTCATTCCAAGCCCCTTTCGCCCATCCAAAAGTGACCCCAAAGGAAGGCTTTGAGTATAACTGAACTCCCCAGGGAAGCCTTTATGCAGCCCCACATGCAACTGGACCCTCCGTATTCGCTGTTTCCGAGCAACCCTAAATATAACCCTAGCCAGCATGGCAGAAGACTGAAAACTCGGACACCAGAAAATGCCTTACAAGCCCCTTTCGCCCATCCAAAAGTGCCCCCAAGGCAAGGATTTGAGTACAAGTGAACTCCCGAGGGGAGCCTTTATGCAGCCCCACATGCAACTGGACCCTCCGTATTCGCTCTTTCACAGCAACCCTAAATATAACCCTGGCCCGCATGGGAGACGACTGAAAACTCGGGCCCCAGAAAACGCTTTCCGAGCCCCTTTCGCCCATCCAAAAGTGCCCCCAGAGGAAGGCCTTGGGTAGAAGTGAACTCCCCAGGGAATCCTTTATGCAGCCCCACAAGCAACTGGACCCTCCGTGTTCGCTGTTTATGAGCAACCCTAAATATAACCCTAGCCAGCATGACAGAAGACTGAAAACTCTGGCCACAGAAAAAGCGTTTCAAGCCCCATTCACCCATCCAGAAGTGCCCCCAAAGGAAGGCTTTGGGTACAAGTGAACTCCCCAGGGGAGCCTTTATGCAGCCCCACATGCAACTGGACTCTCCAGATTCGCTAGTTCTGAGCAACACTAAACATACCCCTAGCCGGCATGGAAGACGACTGAAAACTCGGGCCCCAGAAAACGCATTCCGAGCCCCTTACGCCAATCCAAAAGTGCCCCCAGAGGAAGGCTTTGGGTACAAGTGAACTCCCCAGGGGAGCCTTTATGCAGCCCCACATGCAACTGGACCCTCCGGGTTTGCTGTTTACGAGCAACCCTAAATATAACCCTGGCCCGCATTGCAGACGACTGAAAAGTCGGGCCTCATAAAAAGCGTTTCAAGCCCCATTCACCCATCCAGAAGTGCCCCCAGAGGAAGGCTTTGGGTACAAGTGAACTCCCCAGGGGAGCCTTTATGCAGCCCCACATGCAATTGGACCCTCCGGCTTTGCTCTTTCCGAGCAACACTAAAGATAACGCTAGCAGGCTTGGGAGACGACTGAGAACTCGGGCCCCAGAAAACTCATTCCAAGCCCCTTTCGCCCATCCAAAAGTGACCCCAAAGGAAGGCTTTGAGTATAACTGAACTCCCCAGGGAAGCCTTTATGCAGCCCCACATGCAACTGGACCCTCCGTATTCGCTGTTTCCGAGCAACCCTAAATATAACCCTAGCCAGCATGGCAGAAGACTGAAAACTCGGACACCAGAAAATGCCTTACAAGCCCCTTTCGCCCATCCAAAAGTGCCCCCAAGGCAAGGATTTGAGTACAATTGAACTCCCGAGGGGAGCCTTTATGCAGCCCCACATGCAACTGGACCCTCCGTATTCGCTCTTTCACAGCAACCCTAAATATAACCCTGGCCCGCATGGGAGACGACTGAAAACTCGGGCCCCAGAAAACGCTTTCCGAGCCCCTTTCGCCCATCCAAAAGTGCCCCCAGAGGAAGGCCTTGGGTAGAAGTGAACTCCCCAGGGAATCCTTTATGCAGCCCCACAAGCAACTGGACCCTCCGTGTTCGCTGTTTATGAGCAACCCTAAATATAACCCTAGCCAGCATGACAGAAGACTGAAAACTCTGGCCTCATAAAAAGCGTTTCAAGCCCCATTCACCCATCCAGAAGTGCCCCCAGAGGAAGGCTTTGGGTACAAGTGAACTCCCCAGGGGAGCCTTTATGCAGCCCCACATGCAATTGGACCCTCCGGCTTTGCTCTTTCCGAGCAACCCTAAATATAACCCTAGCCAGCATGGCAGAAGACTGAAAACTCGGACACCAGAAAATGCCTTACAAGCCCCTTTCGCCCATCCAAAAGTGCCCCCAGAGGAAGGATTTGAGTACAAGTGAACTCCCGAGGGGAGCCTTTACGCAGCCCCACATGCAACTGGACCCTCCGGGTTCACTCTTTCACCGCAAGACTAAATATAGCCCTCGGCGCAATGGGAGAAGACTGAAATGCGGGCCTCAATAAACGAATTGCGATTCCCCTTGGACCATCCGATAGTGCCCCCAGAGGAAGGCTTTGGGTACAAGTGAACTCCCCAGGGGAGCCTTTATGCAGCCCCACATGCAACTGGACCCTCTGTATTCGCTCTTTCACAGCAACCCTAAATATAACCCTGGCCCGCATGGCAGCCGACTGAAAACTTGGGCCCCAGAAAACGCGCTACACGCCCCATTCGCCCATCCAAAAGTGCTCCCAAAGGAAGGCTTTGGGTACAAGTGAACTCCCCAGGGGAGCCTTTATGCAGCCCCACATGCAACTGGAGCCTCCGTATTCGCTCTTTCACAGCAACCCTAAATATAGCCCTGGCCCGCCTGGAGGTCGAGTGAAAAATCAGGCCCCAGAAAACGCGATACAAGCCTATATTAGGCCATCCAGAAGTGCCCCCAAAGGAAGGCTTTGGGTACAAGTGAACTCCCCAGGGGAGCCTTTATGCAGCCCCACATGCAACTGGACCCTCCGTATTCGCTCTTTCACAGCAACCCTAAATATAACCCTGGCCCGCATGGGAGATGACTGAAAACTCGGGCCCCAGAAAACGCTTTCCGAGCCCCTTTCGCCCATCCAAAAGTGCCCCCAGAGGAAGGCCTTGGGTAGAAGTGAACTCCCCAGGGAATCCTTTATGCAGCCCCACAAGCAACTGGACCCTCCGTGTTCGCTGTTTATGAGCAACCCTAAATATAACCCTAGCCAGCATGACAGAAGACTGAAAACTCTGGCCACAGAAAAAGCGTTTCAAGCCCCATTCGCCCATCCAGAAGTGCCCCCAAAGGAAGACTTTGGGTACAAGTGAACTCTCGAGGGGAGCCTTTATGCAGCCCCACATGCAACTGGACCCTCCGTATTCGCTCTTTCACAGCAACCCTAAATATAACCCTGGCCCGCATGGGAGACGACTGAAAACTCGGGCCCCAGAAAACGCTTTCCGAGCCCCTTTCGCACATCCAAAAGTGCCCCCAGAGGAAGGCCTTGGGTAGAAGAGAACTCCCCAGGGAATCCTTTATGCAGCCCCACAAGCAACTGGACCCTCCGTGTTCGCTGTTTATGAGCAACCCTAAATATATCCCTAGCCAGCATGACAGAAGACTGAAAACTCTGGCCACAGAAAAAGCGTTTCAAGCCCCATTCACCAATCCAGAAGTGCCCCCAAAGGAAGGCTTTGGGTACAAGTGAACTCCCCAGGGGAGCCTTTATGCAGCCCCACATGCAACTGGACTCTCCAGATTCGCTAGTTCTGAACAACACTAAATATACCCCTAGCCGGCATGGAAGACGACTGAAAACTCGGGCCCCAGAAAACGCTTTCCGAGCCCCTTTCACCAATCCAAAAGTGACCCCAGAGGAAGGCTTTGGGTACAAGTGAACTCCCCAGGGGAGCCTTTATGCAGCCCCACATGCAACTGGACCCTCCGGGTTTGCTGTTTACGAGCAACCCTAAATATAACCCTGGCCCGCATTGCAGACGACTGAAAAGTCGGGCCTCATAAAAAGCGTTTCAAGCCCCATTCACCCATCCAGAAGTGCCCCCAGAGGAAGGCTTTGGGTACAAGTGAACTCCCCAGGGGAGCCTTTATGCAGCCCCACATGCAATTGGACCCTCCGGCTTTGCTCTTTCCGAGCAACACTAAAGATAACGCTAGCAGGCTTGGGAGACGACTGAGAACTCGGGCCCCAGAAAACTCATTCTAAGCCTCTTTCGCCCATCCAAAAGTGACCCCAAAGGAAGGCTTTGGGTACAAGTGAACTCCCCAGGGGAGCCTTTACGCAGCCCCACATGCAACATGACCCTCCGTATTCGCTGTTTCCGAGCAACCCTAAATATAACCCTATACAGCATGGCAGAAGACTGAAAGCTCGGGCCCCAGAAAATGCGTTTCAAGCCCCATTAGCCCATCCACAAGTGCCCGCAAAGGAAGACTTTGGGTACAAGTGAACTCCCCAGGGGAGCTTTTGCGCAGCCCCACATGCAACTGGACCCTCCAGGTTCACTCTTTCACCGCAAGACTAAATATATCCCTCGGCGCAATGGGAAAGACTGAAAAATCGGGCCTCAATAAACGAATTTCGATTCCCCTTGGACCATCCGATAGTGCCCCCAAAGGAAGGCTTTGGGTAAAAGTGAACTCCCCAGGGGAGCCTTTATGCAGTCCCACATGCAACTGGATCCTCCGTATTCGCTCTTTCATTGCAACCCTAAATATATCCCTGGCCCGCATGGCAGACGACTGAAAACTCGGGCCCCAGAAAACACGCTACAAGCCCCATTCGCCCATCCAAAAGTGCCCCCAAAGGAAGGCTTTGGGTACAACTGAACTCCCCAGGGGAGCCTTTATGCAGCCCCACATGCAACTCGACCCTCCGGGTTCGCTCTTTCCGAGCAACACTAAAGATACCCCTATCCGGCATGAGAGACGACTGAAAACTCGGGCCACAGAAAACGCATTCCGAGCCCCTTTCGCGCATCCAAAAGAGCCTCCAGAGGAAGGCTTTGAGTACAAGTGAACTCCCCAGTGGAGCCTTTACGCAGCCCCACATGCAACTGGACCCTCCAGGTTCACTCTTTCACCGCAAGACTAAATATATCCCTCGGCGCAATGGGAGAAGACTGAAAAAGCAGGCCTCAATAAACGAATTGCGATTCCCCTTGGATCATCCGATAGTGCCCCCAAAGGAAGGCTTTGGGTACAAGTGAACTCCCCAGGGGAGCCTTTATGCACCACCACATGCAACTGGACCCTCCGCGTTCACTCTTTCTACGCAAGCCTAAATATATCCCTAGCCGGAACGGGAGAAGACTGAAAAAGTGGGCCTCATAAAACGCATTGCGAGACTATTTCTCCCATCCAAAAGTGCCCCCAGAGGAAGGATTTGAGTATAACTGAACTCCCCAGGGAAGCCTTTACGCAGCCCCACATGCAACTGGACCCTCCGGGTTCACTCTTTCACCGTAAGATTAAATATATCCCTCGGCGCAATGGGAGAAGACTGAAAAAGCGGGCCTCAATAAACGAATTGCGATTCCCCTTGGACCATCCGATAGTGCCCCCAGAGGAAGGCTTTGGGTACAAGTGAACTCCCCAGGGGAGCCTTTATGCAGCCCCACATGCAACTGGACCCTCCGTATTCGCTCTTTCACAGCAACCCTAAATATAACCCTGGCCCGCATGGCAGACGACTGAAAACTTGGGCCCCAGAAAACGCGCTACACGCTCCGTTCGCCCATCCAAAAGTGCTCCCAAAGGAAGGCTTTGGGTACAAGTGAACTCCCCAGGGGAGCCTTTATGCAGCCCCACATGCAACTGGACCCTCCGGGTTCGCTCTTTCCGAGCAACACTAAAGATAACCCTAGAAGGCATGGGAGACGACTGAAAACTCGGGCCCCAGAAAACGCATTCCGAGCCCCTTTTGCCCATCCAAAAGTGCCCCCAAAGAAAGGCTTTGGGTAGAAGTGAACTCATCAGGGGAGCCTTTATGCAGCCCCACATGCAACTGGACCCTCCGTATTCGCTCTTTCACAGCAACCCTAAATATAGCCCTGGCCCGCCTGGAGGTCGAGTGAAAAATCAGGCCCCAGAAAACGCGATACAAGCCTATATTAGGCCATCCAGAAGTGCCCCCAAAGGAAGTCTTTGGGTACAAGTGAACTCCCCAGGGGAGCCTTTACGCAGCCCCACATGCAACTGGACCCTCCGTATTCGCTCTTTCACAGCAACCCTAAATATAACCCTATCCCGCATGGCAGACTACTGAAAAATCGGGCCCCAGAAAACGCGCTACAATCCCCATTCGCCCATCAAGAAGTGCCCAAAAAGTAAGGCGTTGGGTAAAACTGAACTCCCCAGGGGAGTCTTTATGCAGCCCCACATGCAACTCGACCCTCCGGGTTCGCTGTTTACGAGCAACCCTAAATATAACTCTAGCCAGCACGGAAGAAGACTGAAAACTCGGGCCCCAGAAAAAGAGTTTCAAGCTCCATTCGCCCATCTAGAAGTGCCCCCAAAGGAAGGCTTTGGGTACAAGTGAACTCCCCAGGGGAGCCTTTACGCAGCCCCACATGCAACTGGACCCTCCGGATTCACTCTTTCCGAGCAACACTAAACATAGCCCTAGCCGGCATGGGAGACGTCTGAAAACTCGGGCCCAAGAAAACGCTTTCTGAGCCCCTTTCGCCCATCCAAAAGTGCCACCAAAGCAAGGCTTTGGGTACAAGTGAACTCCCCAGGGGAGCCTTTATGCAGCCCCACATACAACTGGACCCTCCGCGTACACTCTTTCTACGCAAGCCTAAATATAGCCCTAGCCGCAAAGGGAGAAGACTGAAAATTGGGCCTCATAAAACGCATTGCGAGTGTATTTCTCCCATCCAAAAGTGCCCCCAAAGTAAGGCTTTGGGTACAAGTGAACTCCCCAGGGGAGCCTTTACGCAGCCCCACATGCAACTGGACCCTCCATGTTCGCTGTTTACGAGCAACCCTAAATATAACCCTAGCCGGCATGGCAGAAGACTGAAAACCCGGGCCACAGAAATTGCGTTTTACGCCCCATTTCCCCTCCAGAAGTGCCCCCAAAGGAAGACTTTGGGTACAAGTGAACTCCCCAGGGAAGCCTTTATACAGCCCCACATGCAACTGGACCCTCTGTATTCGCTCTTTCACAGCAACCCCAAATATATCCCTGGCCAGCATGGCAGCTGACTGAAAAATAGGGCCCCAGAAAAAGCGTTATAAGCCGCATTCGCCCATCCAAAAGTGCCCCCAGAGGAACGCTTTGGGTAGAAGTGAACTCCCCAGGAGAGCCTTTATGCAGCCCCACATGCAACTGGACCCTCCGGGTTCGCTGTTTCCGAGCAACACGAAATATAGCCCTAGCCGGCATTGGAGACGACTGAAAATTCGGGCCCCAGAAAACGCATTACAAGACCCATTCGCCCATCCAGAAGTGCCCCCAAAGTAAGGCTTTGGGTACACCTGAACTCCCCAGGGGAGCCTTTATGCAGCCCCACATGCAACTCGACCCTCCGGGTTCACTCTTTTCCCGCCAGCCTAAATATAGCCCTAGCCTCAACGGGAGAACACTGGAAAAGTGGGCCTCAGAAAACGTATTGCGAGTCTCTTTCGCCCAGCCTAATGTGCCCCCAAAGGAAGGCTTTGGGTACAAGTGAACTCCCCAGGGGAGCCTTTATGCAGCCCCACATGCAACTGGACCCTCCGTGTTCGCTGTTTCCGAGCAACACGAAATATAGCCCTAGCCGGCATTGGAGACGACTGAAAACTCGGGCCCCAGAAAACGCATTACAAGACCCATTCGCCCATCCAGAAGTGCCCCCAAAGTAAGGCTTTGGGTACACCTGAACTCCCCAGGGGAGCCCTTATGCAGCCCCACATGCAACTCGACCCTCCGGGTTTACTCTTTTGCCGCCAGCCTAAATATAGCCCTAGCCTCAACGGGAGAAGACTGGAAAAGCGGTCCTCAGAAAACGTATTGCGAGTCTCTTTCGCCCATCCAGAAGTGCCCCCAGAGGAAGACTTTGGGTACAAGTGAACTCCCCAGGGGAGCCTTTACGCAGCCCCACATGCAACTGGACCCTCCGCATTCACTCTTTCACAGCAAGACTATATATATCCCTCGGCGCAATGGGAGAAGTCTGAAAAAACGGGCCTCAGAAAACGAATTGCGATTCCCCTTGGACCATCTAGAAGTGCCCCAAAGGAAGGCTTTGGGTAGAAGTGAATTCCCCAGGGGAGCCTTTATGCAGCCCCACATGCAACTGGACCCTCCGGGTTCGCTGTTTCCGAGCAACACTAAATATATCCCTAGCCGGCATTGGAGACGACTGAGAATTCGGGCCCCAGAAAACGCATTCCGAGCCCCTTTTGCCCATCCAAAAGAGCCCCCAGAGGAAGGCTTTGAGTACAAGTGAACTCCCCAGAGGAGCCTTTATGCAGCCCCACATGCAACTGGACCCTCCGGGTTCACTCTATCACAGCAAGCCTAAATATAGCCCTCGGCGCAATGGGAGAAGACTGAAAAATCGGGCCAAAGAAAACGAATTTCGAGTCTCTTTCGCCCATCCAAAAGTGCCCCCAAAGGAAGGCTTTGGGTACAAGTGAACTCCCCAGGGGAGCCTTTACGCAGCCCCACATGCAACATGACCCTCCGTATTCGCTGTTTCCGAGCAACCCTAAATATAACCCTATACAGCATGGCAGAAGACTGAAAGCTCGGGCCCCAGAAAATGCGTTTCAAGCCCCATTAGCCCATCCACAAGTGCCCGCAAAGGAAGACTTTGGGTACAAGTGAACTCCCCAGGGGAGCTTTTGCGCAGCCCCACATGCAACTGGACCCTCCGCGTTCGCTCTTTCCGAGCAACACTAAAGATACCCCTATCCGGCATGGGAGACGACTGAAAACTCGGGCCACAGAAAACGCATTCCGAGCCCCTTTCGCCCATCCAAAAGTGACTCCAGAGGAAGGCTTTGGGTAAAAGTGAACTCCCCAGTGGAGCCTTTATGCAGCCCCACATGCAACTGGACCCTCCGGGTTCACTCTTTCACCGCAAGCCTGAATATAACCCTCGGCGCAATGGGAGAAGACTGAAAAATCGGACCCAGAAAACGCATTACGAGTCTCTTTCTGCCATCCAAAAGTGCCCCCAAAGGAAGACTTTGGGTACAAGTGAACTCCCCAGGGGAGCCTTTACGCAGCCCCACATGCAACTGGACCCTCCAGGTTCACTCTTTCACCGCAAGACTAAATATATCCCTCGGCGCAATGGGAGAAGACTGAAAAAGCAGGCCTCAATAAACGAATTGCGATTCCCCTTGGATCATCCGATAGTGCCCCCAAAGGAAGGCTTTGGGTACAAGTGAACTCCCCAGGGGAGCCTTTATGCAGCCCCACATGCAATTGGACCCTCCGGCTTTGCTCTTTCCGAGCAACACTAAAGATAACGCTAGCAGGCTTGGGAGACGACTGAGAACTCGGGCCCCAGAAAACTCATTCCAAGCCCCTTTCGCCCATCCAAAAGTGACCCCAAAGGAAGGCTTTGAGTATAACTGAACTCCCCAGGGAAGCCTTTATGCAGCCCCAGATGCAACTGGACCCTCCGTATTCGCTGTTTCCGAGCAACCCTAAATATAACCCTAGCCAGCATGGCAGAAGACTGAAAACTCGGACACCAGAAAATGCCTTACAAGCCCCTTTCGCCCATCCAAAAGTGCCCCCAAGGCAAGGATTTGAGTACAAGTGAACTCCCGAGGGGAGCCTTTATGCAGCCCCACATGCAACTGGACCCTCCGTATTCGCTCTTTCACAGCAACCCTAAATATAACCCTGGCCCGCATGGGAGACGACTGAAAACTCGGGCCCCAGAAAACGCTTTCCGAGCCCCTTTCGCCCATCCAAAAGTGCCCCCAGAGGAAGGCCTTGGGTAGAAGTGAACTCCCCAGGGAATCCTTTATGCAGCCCCACAAGCAACTGGACCCTCCGTGTTCGCTGTTTATGAGCAACCCTAAATATAACCCTAGCCAGCATGACAGAAGACTGAAAACTCTGGCCACAGAAAAAGCGTTTCAAGCCCCATTCACCCATCCAGAAGTGCCCCCAAAGGAAGGCTTTGGGTACAAGTGAACTCCTCAGGGGAGCCTTTATGCAGCCCCACATGCAACTGGACTCTCCAGATTCGCTAGTTCTGAGCAACACTAAACATACCCCTAGCCGGCATGGAAGACGACTGAAAACTCGGGCCCCAGAAAACGCATTCCGAGCCCCTTTCGCCAATCCAAAATTGACCCCAGAGGAAGGCTTTGGGTACAAGTGAACTCCCCAGGGGAGCCTTTATGCAGCCCCACATGCAACTGGACCCTCCGGGTTCGCTGTTTACGAGCAACCCTAAATATAACCCTGGCCCGCATTGCAGACGACTGAAAAGTCGGGCCTCATAAAAAGCGTTTCAAGCCCCATTCACCCATCCAGAAGTGCCCCCAGAGGAAGGCTTTGGGTACAAGTGAACTCCCCAGGGGAGCCTTTATGCAGCCCCACATGCAACTGGACCCTCCGGGTTCACTCTTTCACCGCAAGCTTAAATATAGCCTTCGGCCCAATGGGAGAAGATTGAAAAATCTGGCCTCAGAAAATGCATTACGAGTCACTTTCACCCATCCAAAAGTTCCCCCAAAGGAAGGCTTTGGGTACAAGTGAACTCCCCAGGGGAGCTTTTGCGCAGCCCCACATGCAACTGGACCCTCCAGGTTCACTCTTTCACCGCAAGACTAAATATATCCCTCGGCGCAATGGGAAAGACTGAAAAATCGGTCCTCAATAAACGAATTTCGATTCCCCTTGGACCATCCGATAGTGCCCCCAAAGGAAGGCTTTGGGTAAAAGTGAACTCCCCAGGGGAGCCTTTATGCAGCCCCACATGCAACTGGATCCTCCGTATTCGCTCTTTCATTGCAACCCTAAATATATCCCTGGCCCACATGGCAGACGACTGAAAACTCGGGCCCCAGAAAACGCGCTACAAGCCCCATTCGCCCATCCAAAAGTGTCCCCAAAGGAAGGCTTTGGGTACAACTGAACTCCCCAGGGGAGCCTTTATGCAGCCCCACATGCAACTCGACCCTCCGGGTTCGCTCTTTCCGAGCAACACTAAAGATACCCCTATCCGGCATGAGAGACGACTGAAAACTCGGGCCACAGAAAACGCTTTCTGAGCCCCTTTCGCGCATCCAAAAGTGCCTCCAGAGGAAGGCTTTGAGTACAAGTGAACTCCCCAGTGGAGCCTTTACGCAGCCCCACATGCAACCGGACCCTCCAGGTTCACTCTTTCACCGCAAGACTAAATATATCCCTCGGCGCAATGGGAGAAGACTGAAAAAGCAGGCCTCAATAAACGAATTGCGATTCCCCTTGGATCATCCGATAGTGCCCCCAAAGGAAGGCTTTGGGTACAAGTGAACTCCCCAGGGGAGCCTTTATGCACCACCACATGCAACTGGACCCTACGGCTTCGCTCTTTCCGAGCAACACTAAACATAGCCCTAGCCGGCATGGGAGACGTCTGAAAATTTGGGCCCCAGAAAACGCTTTCTGAGCCCCTTTAGCCCATCCAAAAGTGTCCCCAGAGGAAGGCTTTGGATACAAGAGAACTCCCCAGGGGAGCCTTTATGCAGCCCCACATGCAACTGGACCCTCCGCGTTCACTCTTTCTACGCAAGCCTAAATATATCCCTAGCCGGAACGGGAGAAGAGTGAAAAAGTGGGCCTCATAAAACGCATTGCGAGACTATTTCTCCCATCCAAAAGTGCCCCCAAAGGAAGGCTTTGGGTAAAAGTGAACTCCCCAGGGGAGCCTTTATGCAGCCCCACATGCAACTGGATCCTCCGTATTCGCTCTTTCATTGCAACCCTAAATATATCCCTGGCCCACATGGCAGACGACTGAAAACTCGGGCCCCAGAAAACGCGCTACAAGCCCCATTCGCCCATCCAAAAGTGTCCCCAAAGGAAGGCTTTGGGTACAACTGAACTCCCCAGGGGAGCATTTATGCAGCCCCACATGCAACTCGACCCTCCGGGTTCGCTCTTTCCGAGCAACACTAAAGATACCCCTATCCGGCATGAGAGACGACTGAAAACTCGGGCCACAGAAAACGCTTTCTGAGCCCCTTTCGCGCATCCAAAAGTGCCTCCAGAGGAAGGCTTTGAGTACAAGTGAACTCCCCAGTGGAGCCTTTACGCAGACCCACATGCAACCGGACCCTCCAGGTTCACTCTTTCACCGCAAGACTAAATATATCCCTCGGCGCAATGGGAGAAGACTGAAAAAGCAGGCCTCAATAAAGGAATTGCGATTCCCCTTGGATCATCCGATAGTGCCCCCAAAGGAAGGCTTTGGGTACAAGTGAACTCCCCAGGGGAGCCTTTATGCACCACCACATGCAACTGGACCCTACGGCTTCGCTCTTTCCGAGCAACACTAAACATAGCCCTAGCCGGCATGGGAGACGTCTGAAAATTTGGGCCCCAGAAAACGCTTTCTGAGCCCCTTTAGCCCATCCAAAAGTGTCCCCAGAGGAAGGCTTTGGATACAAGAGAACTCCCCAGGGGAGCCTTTATGCAGCCCCACATGCAACTGGACCCTCCGCGTTCACTCTTTCTACGCAAGCCTAAATATATCCCTAGCCGGAACGGGAGAAGAGTGAAAAAGTGGGCCTCATAAAACGCATTGCGAGACTATTTCTCCCATCCAAAAGTGCCCCCAAAGGAAGGCTTTGGGTACAAGTGAACTCCCCAGGGGAGCGTTTACGCAGCCCCACATGCAACTCGACCCTCCGTGTTCGCTGTTTACCAGCAACCCTAAATATATACCTAGCCAACATGGCAGAAAACTGAAAACTCGGGCCCCAGAAAATGCGTTTTAAGCCCCATTCGCCCATCCAGAATTGCATCCAAAGGAAGAATTTGGGTACAACTGAACTCCCCAGGGGAGCCTTTATGCAGCCCCACATGCAACTGGACCCTCCGGGTTCGCTGTTTCCGAGCAAACTAAAGATAACGCTAGCAGGCATGGGAGACGACTGAGAACTCGGGCCCCAGAAAACTCATTCCAAGCCCCTTTCGCCCATCCAAAAGTGACACCAAAGGAAGGCTTTGAGTATAACTGAACTCCCCAGGGAAGCCTTTATGCAGCCCCACATGCAACTGGACCCTCCGTATTCGCTGTTTCCGAGCAACCCTAAATATAACCCTAGCCAGCATGGCAGAAAACTGAAAACTCGGTCACCAGAAAATGCCTTACAAGCCCCTTTCGCCCATCCAAAAGTGCCCCCAGAGGAAGGATTTGAGTACAAGTGAACTCCCGAGGGGAGCCTTTATGCAGCCCCACATGCAACTGGACCCTCAGTATTCGCTCTTTCACAGCAACACTAAATATAACCCTAGCCAGCATGGCAGAAGACTGAAAACTCTGGCCACAGAAAAAGCGTTTCAAGCCACATTCACCCATCCAGAAGTGCCCCCAAAGGAAGGCTTTGGGTACAAGTGAACTCCCCAGGGAATCCTTTATGCAGCCCCACAAGCAACTGGACCCTCCGTGTTCGCTGTTTACGAGCAATCCGAAATATAACCCTAGCCAGCATGGCAGAAGACTGAAAACTCTGGCCACAGAAAAAGCGTTTCAAGCCCCATTCACCCATCCAGAAGTGCCCCCAGAGGAAGGCTTTGGGTACAAGTGAACTCCCCAGGGGAGCCTTTATGCAGCCCCACATGCAACTGGACCCTCCGTATTCGCTCTTTCACAGCAACCCTAAATATAACCCTGGCCCGCATGGCAGACGACTGAAAACTTGGGCCCCAGAAAACGCGCTACACGCCCCGTTCGCCCATCCAAAAGTGCTCCCAAAGGAAGGCTTTGGGTACAAGTGAACTCCCCAGGGGAGCCTTTATGCAGCCCCACATGCAACTGGACCCTCCGGGTTCGCTCTTTCCGAGCAACACTAAAGATAACCCTAGAAGGCATGGGAGACGACTGAAAACTCGGGCCCCAGAAAACGCATTCCGAGCCCCTTTTGCCCATCCAAAAGTGCCCCCAAAGAAAGGCTTTGGGTAGAAGTGAACTCATCAGGGGAGCCTTTATGCAGCCCCACATGCAACTGGACCCTCCGTATTCGCTCTTTCACAGCAACCCTAAATATAGCCCTGGCCCGCCTGGAGGTCGAGTGAAAAATCAGGCCCCAGAAAACGCGATACAAGCCTATATTAGGCCATCCAGAAGTGCCCCCAAAGGAAGTCTTTGGGTACAAGTGAACTCCCCAGGGGAGCCTTTACGCAGCCCCACATGCAACTGGACCCTCCGTATTCGCTCTTTCACAGCAACCCTAAATATAACCCTATCCCGCATGGCAGACTACTGAAAAATCGGGCCCCAGAAAACGCGCTACAATCCCCATTCGCCCATCAAGAAGTGCCCAAAAAGTAAGGCGTTGGGTAAAACTGAACTCCCCAGGGGAGTCTTTATGCAGCCCCACATGCAACTCGACCCTCCGGGTTCGCTGTTTACGAGCAACCCTAAATATAACTCTAGCCAGCATGGAAGAAGACTGAAAACTCGGGCCCCAGAAAAAGAGTTTCAAGCTCCATTCGCCCATCTAGAAGTGCCCCCAAAGGAAGGCTTTGGGTACAAGTGAACTCCCCAGGGGAGCCTTTATGCAGCCCCACATGCAACTGGACCCTCCGGATTCACTCTTTCCGAGCAACACTAAACATAGCCCTAGCCGGCATGGGAGACGTCTGAAAACTCGGGCCCAAGAAAACGCTTTCTGAGCCCCTTTCGCCCATCCAAAAGTGCCACCAAAGCAAGGCTTTGGGTACAAGTGAACTCCCCAGAAGAGCCTTTATGCAGCCCCACATACAACTGGACCCTCCGCGTACACTCTTTCTACGCAAGCCTAAATATAGCCCTAGCCGCAAAGGGAGAAGACTGAAAATTGGGCCTCATAAAACGCATTGCGAGTGTATTTCTCCCATCCAAAAGTGCCCCCAAAGTAAGGCTTTGGGTACAAGTGAACTCCCCAGGGGAGCCTTTACGCAGCCCCACATGCAACTGGACCCTCCATGTTCGCTGTTTACGAGCAACCCTAAATATAACCCTAGCCGGCATGGCAGAAGACTGAAAACCCGGGCCACAGAAATTGCGTTTTACGCCCCATTTGCCCCTCCAGAAGTGCCCCCAAAGGAAGACTTTGGGTACAAGTGAACTCCCCAGGGAAGCCTTTATACAGCCCCACATGCAACTGGACCCTCTGTATTCGCTCTTTCACAGCAACCCCAAATATATCCCTGGCCAGCATGGAAGCTGACTGAAAAATAGGGCCCCAGAAAAAGCGTTATAAGCCGCATTCGCCCATCCAAAAGTGCCCCCAAAGTAAGGCTTTGGGTACACCTGAACTCCCCAGGGGAGCCTTTATGCAGCCCCACATGCAACTCGACCCTCCGGGTTCACTCTTTTGCCGCCAGCCTAAATATAGCCCTAGCCTCAACGGGAGAAGACTGGAAAAGTGGGCCTCAGAAAACGTATTGCGAGTCTCTTTCGCCCAGCCTAATGTGCCCCCAAAGGAAGGCTTTGGGTACAAGTGAACTCCCCAGGGGAGCCTTTATGCAGCCCCACATGCAACTGGACCCTCCGTGTTCGCTGTTTCCGAGCAACACGAAATATAGCCCTAGCCGTCATTGGAGACGACTGAAAACTCGGGCCCCAGAAAACGCCTTACAAGACCCATTCGCCCATCCAGAAGTGCCCCCAAAGTAAGGCTTTGGGTACACCTGAACTCCCCAGGGGAGCCTTTATGCAGCCCCACATGCAACTCGACCCTCCGGGTTCACTCTTTTGCCGCCAGCCTAAATATAGCCCTAGCCTCAACGGGAGAAGACTGGAAAAGCGGTCCTCAGAAAACGTATTGCGAGTCTCTTTCGCCCATCCAGAAGTGCCCTCAGAGGAAGACTTTGGGTACAAGTGAACTCCGCAGGGGAGCCTTTACGCAGCCCCACATGCAACTGGACCCTCCGTGTTCGCTGTTTCCGAGCAACCCTAAATATAACACTAGCCAGCATTGCGGAAGTCTGAAAACGCGGGCCCCAGAAAATGTGTTTCAAGCCCCATTCGCCCATCCAGAAGTGCCCCCAGAGGAAGACTTTGGGTACAAGTGAACTCCCCAGGGGAGCCTTTACGCAGCCCCACATACAACTGGACCCTCCGCTTTCACTCTTTCACAGCAAGACTATATATATCCCTCGGCGCAATGGGAGAAGTCTGAAAAAACGGGCCTCAGAAAACGAATTGCGATTCCCCTTGGACCATCTAGAAGTGCCCCAAAGGAAGGCTTTGGGTAGAAGTGAATTCCCCAGGGGAGCCTTTATGCAGCCCCACATGCAACTGGACCCTCCGGGTTCGCTGTTTCCGAGCAACACTAAATATATCCCTAGCCGGCATTGGAGACGACTGAGAATTCGGGCCCCAGAAAACGCATTCCGAGCCCCTTTTGCCCATCCAAAAGAGCCCCCAGAGGAAGGCTTTGAGTACAAGTGAACTCCCCAGGGGAGCCTTTATGCAGCCCCACATGCAACTGGACCCTCCGGGTTCACTCTTTCACCTCAAGCCTAAATATAGCCCTCGGCGCAATGGGAGAAGACTGAAAAATCGGGCCAAAGAAAACGAATTTCGAGTCTCTTTCGCCCATCCAAAAGTGCCCCCAAAGGAAGGCTTTGGGTACAAGTGAACTCCCCAGGGGAGCCTTTACGCAGCCCCACATGCAACATGACCCTCCGTATTCGCTGTTTCCGAGCAACCCTAAATATAACACTATACAGCATGGCAGAAGACTGAAAGCTCGGGCCCCAGAAAATGCGTTTCAAGCCCCATTAGCCCATCCACAAGTGCCCGCAAAGGAAGACTTTGGGTACAAGTGAACTCCCCAAGGGAGCTTTTGCGCAGCCCCACATGCAACTGGACCCTCCGGGTTCGCTCTTTCCGAGCAACACTAAAGATACCCCTATCCGGCATGGGAGACGACTGAAAACTCGGGCCACAGAAAACGCATTCCGAGCCCCTTTCGCCCATCCAAAAGTGCCTCCAGAGGAAGGCTTTGGGTAAAAGTGAACTCCCCAGTGGAGCCTTTATGCAGCCCCACATGCAACTGGACCCTCCGGGTTCACTCTTTCACCGCAAGCCTGAATATAGCCCTCGGCGCAATGGGAGAAGACTGAAAAATCGGGCCCCAGAAAACGCATTACGAGTCTCTTTCTGCCATCCAAAAGTGCCCCCAAAGGAAGACTTTGGGTACAAGTGAACTCTCCAGGGGAGCCTTTACGCAGCCCCACATGCAACTGGACCCTCCAGGTTCACTCTTTCACCGCAAGACTAAATATATCCCTCGGCGCAATGGGAGAAGACTGAAAAAGCAGGCCTCAATAAACGAATTGCGATTCCCCTTGGATCATCCGATAGTGCCCCCAAAGGAAGGCTTTGGGTACAAGTGAACTCCCCAGGGGAGCCTTTATGCACCACCACATGCAACTGGACCCTACGGCTTCGCTCTTTCCGAGCAACACTAAACATAGCCCTAGCCGGCATGGGAGACGTCTGAAAATTTGGGCCCCAGAAAACGCTTTCTGAGCCCCTTTTGCCCATCCAAAAGTGCCCCCAGAGGAAGGCTTTGGGTACAAGTGAACTCCCCAGGGGAGCGTTTACGCAGCCCCACATGCAACTCGACCCTCCGTGTTCGCTGTTTACCAGCAACCCTAAATATATACCTAGCCAGCATGGCAGAAAACTGAAAACTCGGGCCCCTGAAAATGCGTTTTAAGCCCCATTCGCCCATCCAGAATTGCATCCAAAGGAAGAATTTGGGTACAAGTGAACTCCCCAGGGGAGCCTTTATGCAGCCCCACATGCAACTGGACCCTCTGGGTTCGCTCTTTCACAGCGTCCCCAAATATAAACCTGGCCCGCATGGCAGCTGACTGAAAAATAGGGCCCCAGATAACCCCTTAAAAGCCCCTTTGCCCATCCAAAAGTCCCCCCAGAGGAAGGCTTTGGGTACAAGTGAACTCCCCAGGGGAGCCTTTATGCAGCCCCACATGCAAGTGGAACCTCCGGGTTCACTCTTTCATCGCATGCCTAATTATATCCCTCGGCGCAATGGGAGAAGACTGAAACAGCGGGCCTCAGAAATCTCATTGCGTTTCCCCTTGGAACATCCAAAAGTGCCCCCAAAGGAAGGCTTTGGGTACAAGTTAACTCACCAGGGGACCCTTTATGCAGCCCCACATGCAACTGGACCCTCCGGGTTCGCTGTTTCCGAGCAACACTAAATATATCCCTAGCCGGCATTGGAGACGACTGAGAATTCGGGCCCCAGAAAACGCATTCCGAGCCCCTTTTGCCCATCCAAAAGTGCCCCCAGAGGAAGGCTTTGAGTACAAGTGAACTCCCCAGGGGAGCCTTTATGCAGCCCCACATGCAACTGGACCCTCCGTATTCGCTGTTTCCGAGCAACCCTAAATATAACCCTATACAGCATGACAGAAGACTGAAAACTCGGGCCCCAGAAAATACGTTTCAAGCCCCATTAGACCATCCAGAAGTGCCCGCAAAGGAAGACTTTGGGTACAACTGAACTCCCCAGGGGAGCTTTTGCGCAGCCCCACATGGAACTGGACCCTAAGCGTTCAGTCTTTCAAACCAAGACTAAATATATCCCTCGGCGCAATGGGAAAGACTGAAAAATCGGGCCTCAATAAACGAATTTCGATTCCCCTTGGACCATCCGATAGTGCCCCCAAAGGAAGGCTTTGGGTAAAAGTGAACTCCCCAGGGGAGCCTTTATGCAGCCCCACATGCAACTGAATCCTCCGTATTCGCTCTTTCACTGCAACCCTAAATATATCCCTAGCCCACATGGCAGACGACTGAAAATTCGGGCCCCAGAAAACGCGTTACAAGCCCCATTCGCCCATCCAAAAGTGCCCCCAAAGGAAGGCTTTGGGTACAACTGAACTTCCCAGGGGAGCCTTTATGCAGCCCAACATGCAACTCGACCCTCAGGGTTCGCTCTTTCCGAGCAACCCTAAAGATACCCCTATCCGACATGGGAGACGACTGAAAACTCGGGCCACAGAAAACGCATTCTGAGCCCCTTTCGCGCATCCAAAAGTGCCTCCAGAGGAAGGCTTTGAGTACAAGTGAACTCCCCAGGGGAGCCTTTATGCAGCCCCACATGCAACTGGACCGTCCGGGTTCACTCTTTCACCGCAAGCCTGAATATAGCCCTCGGCGCAATATGAGAAGACTGAAAAATCGGGCCTCAGAAAACGCATTACGAGTCTCTTTCAGCCATCCAAAAGTGCCCCCAAAGGAAGACTTTGGGTACAAGTGAACTCCCCAGGGGAGCCTTTACGCAGCCCCACATGCAACTGGACCCTCCGGGTTCACTCTTTCACCGCAAGACTAAATATATACCTCGGCGCAATGGGAGAAGACTGAAAAAGCAGGCCTCAATAAACGAATTGCAATTCCCCTTGGACCATCCAAAAGTGGCCCCAAAGGATGGTTTACTTACAACTGAACTCTCCAGGGGAGCCTTTATGCACCACCACATGCAACTGGACCCTACGGCTTCGCTCTTTCCGAGCAACACTAAACATAGCCCTAGCCGGCATGGGAGATGTCTGAAAATTTGGGCCCCAGAAAACGCTTTCTGAGCCCCTTTTGCCCATCCAAAAGTGCCCCCAGAGGAAGGCTTTGGGTACAAGTGAACTCCCCAGGGGAGCCTTTATGCAGCCCCACATGCAACTGGACCCTCCGCGTTCACTCTTTCTACGCAAGCCTAAATATATCCCAACCCGGAACGGGAGAAGAGTGAAAAAGTGGGCCTCATAAAACGCATTGCGAGACTATTTCTCCCATCCAAAAGTGCTCCCAAAGGAAGGCTTTGGGTACAAGTGAACTCCCCAGGGGAGCGTTTACGCAGCCCCACATGCAACTCGACCCTCCGTGTTCGCTGTTTACCAGCAACCCTAAATGTATACCTAGCCAGCATGGCAGAAAACTGAAAACTCGGGCCCCAGAAAATGCGTTTTAAGCCCCATTCGCCCATCCAGAATTGCATCCAAAGGAAGAATTTGGGTACAAGTGAACTCCCCAGGGGAGCCTTTATGCAGCCCCACATGCAACTGGACCCTCCGGGTTCGCTCTTTCACAGCGTCCCCAAATATAACCCTGGCCCGCATGGCAGCTGATTGAAAAATAGGGCCCCAGATAACGCGTTAAAAGCCCCTTTGCCCATCCAAAAGTCCCCCCAGAGGAAGGCTTTGGGTACAAGTGAACTCCCCAGGGGAGCCTTTATGCAGCCCCACATGCAACTGGAACCTCCGGGTTCACTCTTTCATCGCATGCCTAATTATATCCCTCGGCGCAATGGGAGAAGACTGAAACAGCGGGCCTCAGAAATCTCATTGCGTTTCCCCTTGGACCATCCAAAAGTGCCCCCAAAGGAAGGCTTTGGGTACAAGTTAACTCACCAGGGGACCCTTTATGCAGCACCACATGCAACTGGACCCTCCGGGTTCGCTCTTTCCGAGCAACACTAAGCATAACCCTAGACGGCATTGGAGACGACTGAAAACTCGGGTCCCAGAAAACGCATTCCGAGCCTCTTTTGCCCATCAAAAAGTGCCCCCAGTGGAAGGCTTGGGTAGAAGTGAACTCCCCAGGGGAGCCTTTATGCAGCCCCACATGCAACGGGACCCTCCGGGTTCACTCTTTCACAGCAAGCCTAAATATAGCCCTTGGCCCAATGGGAGAAGACTGAAAAATCGGGCCTCAGAAAACGCATTACGAGTCACTTTCACCCATCCAGAAGTGCCCCCAGAGGAAGGCTTTGGGTACAAGTGAACTCCCAAGGGGAGCCTTTACGCAGCCCCAAATACAACATGACCCTCCGTGTTCGCTGTTTACGTGCAACCCTAAATATAACCCTAGCCAGAATAGTAGAAGACTGAAAACTCGGGCCCCAGAAAATGCGTTTCCACCTTCATTCGCCCATCCAAAAGTGCCCCCAAGGGAAGGCTTTGGGTACAACTGAACACCCCAGGGGAGCCATTACGCAGCCCCACATGCAACTGGATCCTCCGCGTTCACTCTTTCTACGCAAGCCTAAATATATCCCTAGCCGCAAAGGGATAAAACTGAAAAAGTGGGCCTCCTAAAACGGATTGCGAGTCTATTTCTCCCATCCAAAAGTGCCCCCAAAGGAAGGCTTTGGGTAGAAGTGAACTCCCCAGGGGAGCCTTTATACAGCCCCACATGCAACTGGACCCTCCGTATTCGTTCTCTCAAACCAACCCCAAACATAACCGTGGCCCTCATGTCAGCTGACTGAAAAAGAGGGCCCCAGAAAACGCGTTACAAGCCCCATTCGCCCATCCAAAAGTGTCCCCAGAGGAAGGCTTTGGGTACAACTGAACTCCCCAGGGCAGCCTTTATGCAGCCCCACATGCAATTGGACCCTCCACGTTCACTCTTTCACCGCAAGACTAAATATAGCCCTCGGCGCAATGGGAGAAGACTGAAAAACGGGCCTCAAAAAACGAATTGCGATTCCCCTTGGACCATCCGATAGTACCCCCAAAGGAATGCTTTGGGTACAAATGAACTCCCCAGGGGAGCCTTTATGCAGCCCCACATGCAACTGGACCCTCCGGGTTCGCTCTTTCCGAGCAACCCTAAATATAACACTAGCCAGCATGGCAGAAGTCTGAAAACTCGGGCCACAGACAAAGCGTTTCAAGCCCCATTCACCCATCCAGAAGTGCCCCCAAAGGAAGGCTTTGGGTACAACAGAACTCCCCAGTGGAGCCTTTATGCAGCCCCACATGCAACTGGATCCTCCTTATTCGCTCTTTCACAGCAAGCCTAAATATAGCCCAAGCCGGCACCGGAGATGACTGAAAAATCTGGCCAGAGGAAAATGCCTTACAAGACCACTTCGCCCATCCAAAAGTGACCCCAGAGGAAGGCGTTGGGTACAAGTGAACTCCCCAGGGGAGCTTTTACGCAGCCCCACATGCAACTGGACCCTCCGTATTCGTTCTTTCAGAGCAACACTAAATATAGCCCTGGCCCGCCTGGAAGTCGAGTGAAAACTCGGGCCCCAGAAAATGTGTTAAAAGCCCCATTCGCCCATCCAAAAGTGCCCCCAGAAGAAGGCTTTGGGTACAAGTGAACTCTCCAAGGGAGCCTTTATGCAGCCCCACATGCAAGTGGACCCTCCGCGTTCACTCTATCTACGCAAGCCTAAAGATATCCCTAGCCGCAAAAGGAGAAGACTGAAAAAGCGGGCCTCAGAAAACGCATTGCGAGTCTGTTTCGCCCATCCAAAAGTGCCCCCAGAGGAAGGCTTTGGGTAGAAGTGAACTCCCCAGGGGAGCCTTTATGCAGCCCCACATGCAACTGGACCCTCCAGTTTCGCTCTTTTTGAGCAACACTAAAGATAGCCCTAGCCGGCATGGGAGACGACTGAAAACTCGGGCCCCAGAAAACGCATTCCGAGCCCCTTTCGCTCATTCAAAAGTGACCCCAGAGGAAGGCTTAGGGTACAACTAAACTCCCCAGGGGAGCCTTTATGCAGCCCCACATGCAACGGGACCCTCCGTGTTCGCTGTTTACAAGCAACCCTAAATATAACTCTGGCCCGCATGGCAGAAGACTGAAAATTCGGGCCTCAGGAAACGCATTGTGAGTCTCTTTCGCCCATCCAAAAGTGCACCCAAATGAAGGCTTTGGGTACAAGTGAACTCCCCAGGGGAGCCTTTATGCAGCCCCATATGTAACTCGACCCTCCGTATTCGCTCTTTCACAGCAACCCCAAATACATCCCTGGCCCGTATAACAGACGACTGAAAAATGGGGCCCCAGGAAACGCGTTACAATCCCCATTTGCCCATCCAAAAGTGCCCCCAGAGGAAGGCTTTGGGTACAAGTGAACTCCCCAGGGGAGCCTTTACGCAGCACCACATGCAACTGGACTCTCTGTGTTCGCTGTTTACGAGCAACACTAAATATAACCCTAGCCAGCATGGCAGAAGACTGAAAACTCGGGCCACAGAAAAAGCGTTTCAAGCCCCATTCGCCAATCCAGAAGTGCCCCCAAAGGAAGGCTTTGGGTACAAGTGAACTCCCCAGGGGAGCCTTTATGCAGCCCCACATGCAACTAGACCCTACGGCTTCGCTGTTTCCGAGCAACACTAAAGATATCCCTAGCCGGCATGGGAGACGACTGAAAAATCGGGCCCCAGAAAACGCATTCCGAGCCCCTTTCGCCCATCCAAAAGTGCCCCCAAAGGAAGGCTTTGAGTACAAGTGAACTCCCCAGGGGAGCCTTTATGGAGCCCCACATGGAGCTGGATCCTCCTTATTCGCTCTTTCACAGCAAGCCTAAATATATCCCTCGGCGCAATGGGAGAAGACTGAAAAAGAGGGCCTCAGAAAACGCATTGAGAGTCTCTTTCGCCCATCCAAAAGTGCCCCCAAAGGAAGGCTTTGGGTAGAAGTGAACTCCCCAGGGGAGCCTTTATGCAGCCCCACATGCAACTGGACCCTCCTTATTCGCTCTTTCACAGCAAGCCTAAATATAGCCCTAGCCGGCATCAGAGATGACTGAAAAATCGGGCAAAAGAAAACGCCTTACAAGACCATTTCGCCCATCCAAAAGTGCCCCCAAAGGAAGGCTTTGGGTACAAGTGAACTCCCCAGGGGAGCCTTTACGCAGCCCTAAATGCAACATGACCCTCCGGGTTCGCTTTTTCCGAGCATCCCTAAATATTACCCTAGCCAGCATGGTAGAAGACTGAAAACTTGGGCACCAGAAAAAGCGTTTCAAGCCCCATTCGCCCATCCAGAAGTGCCTCCAAAGGAAGACTTTGAGTACAAGTGAACTCCGCAGGGGAGCCTTTATGCAGCCCCACATGCAACTGGACCCTAAGCATTCACTCTTTCACAGCAAGACTAAATATATCCCTCGGCGCAATGGGAAAGACTGAAAAAGCGGGCCTCAAAAAACGCATTGCGATTCCCCTTGGACCATCCGATAGTACCCTCAAAGGAAGGCTTTGGGTACAAATGAACTCCCCAGGGGAGCCTTTATGCAGCCCCACATGCAACTGGACCCTCCGTATTCGCTCTTTCACAGCAACCCTAAATATAACCCTGGCCCGCATGGCAGACGACTGAAAAATCGGGCCCCAGAAAACGCGCTACAAGCCCCATTCGCCCATCCAAAAGTGCCCCCAAAGGAAGGCTTTGGGTAGAAGTGAACTCCCCAGGGGAGCCTTTATGCAGCCGCACATGCAACTGGACCCTCCTTATTCGCTCTTTCACAGCAAGCCTAAATATAGCCCAAGCCGGCAACGGAGATGACTGAAAAAATGGGCCAAAGAAAATGCCTAACAAGACCATTTCGCCCATCCAAAAGTGCCCCCAAAGGATGGCTTTGGGTACAAGTGAACTCCCCAGGGGAGCTTTTACACAACCCCACATGCAACTGGACCCTCCGGGTTCACTCTTTCACCGCAAGACTAAATATAGCCCTAGCCGCAAAGGGAGAAGACTGAAAAAGCGGGCCTCAGAAAACGCATTGCGAGTCTGTTTCGCCCATCCAAAAGTGCACCCAGAGGAAGGCTTTGGGTAGAAGTGAACTCCCCAGGGGAGCCTTTATGCAGCCTCACATGTAAATCGACCGTCCGTATTCGCTCTTTCACAGCAACCCTAAATATAACCCTGGCCCGCATGGCATACGACTGAAAAATAGGGCCCCAGAAAACGTGTTACAAGCCCTATTCGCCCATCCAAAAGTGCCCCCAGAGGAAGGCTTTGGGTACAAGTGAACTCCCCAGGGGAGCCTTTACGCAGCCCCACATGCAACTGGAAGCTCCGTGTTCGCTGTTTACGAGCAACCCTAAATATAACCCTAGCCAGCATGGCAGAAGACTGAAAACTCGGGCCACAGAAAAAGCGTTTCAAGCCCCATTCTCCCATCCAGAATTGCATCCAAAGGAAGGCTTTGGGTACAAGTCAACTCCCCAGGGGAGCCCTTATGCAGCCCCACTTGCAACTGGACCCTCTGGGTTCGCTCTTTCCGAGCAACACTAAACATATCCCTAGAAGGCATGGGAGACGACTGAAAACTCGGGCCCCAGAAAACGCATTCCGAGCCCCTTTTCCCCATCCAAAAGTGCCCCAAGAGGAAGGCTTTGGGTAGAAGTGAACTCCCCATAGAGCCTTTATGCAGCCCCACATGCAACTGGACCCTCCGTGTTCGCTGTTTACAAGCAACCCTAAATATAACCCAAGCCATAATGGCAGAAATCTGAAAACTCGGGCAACAGAAAAAGCGTTTCAAGCCCCATTCGCCCATCCAGAAGTGCCCCCAAAGGAAGGCTTTGGGTACAAGTGAACTCCCCAGGGGAGCCTTTATGCAGCCCCACATGCAACTCGACCCTCCGGGTTCGCTCTTTCCGAGCAACACTGAAGATAGCCCTAGCCGGCATGGGAGACGACTGAAAATTCGGGCCCTAGAAAACGCATTCCGAGCCCCTTTCGCCCTTCCAAAAGTGCCCCCAGAGGAAGGCTTTGGGTACAAGTGAACTCCCCAGGGGAGCCTTTACGCAGCCCCACATGCAACTGGACCCTCCGTGTTCGCTCTTTCCGAGGAACGCTAAATATAACCCTAGCCAGCATGGAGAAGACTGAAAACGCGGGCCCCAGAAAACGCTTTCCGAGCCCCTTTCGCCCATCCAAAAGTGCCCCCAGAGGAAGGCTTTGGGTACAAGTGAACTCCCCAGGGCAGCCTTTACGCAGCCCCACATGCAACTGGACCCTCCGGGTTCGCTCTTTTAGAGCAAAACTATACATAACCTTAGCCGACATGGGAGACGACTGAAAACTCGGGCCCCAGAAAACGCTTTCCGAGCCCCTTTCGCCCATCCAAAAGTGCCCCCAGAGGAAGGCTTTGAGTACAAGTGAACTCCCGAGGGGAGCCTTTACGCAGCCCCACATGCAACTGGACCCTCCGGGTTCGCTGTTTATGAGCAACCCTAAATATAACCCGAGCCATCAGGGCAGAAGTCTGAAAACTCTGGCCACAGAAATAGATGTTCAAGCCCCATTCACCCATCGAAAAGTGCCCCCAAAGGAAGGCTTTGTGTACAAGTGAACTCCCCAGGGGAGCCTTTATGCAGTCCCACATGCAACTGGACCCTCTGGGTTCACTCTTTCACCGCAAGCCTAAATATATCCCTAGCCGCAAAGGGAGAAGACTGAAAAAGCGGGCGTCACAAAACGCATTGCAAGTCCCTTTCGCCCATCCAAAAGTGCCCCCAAAGGAAGGCTTGGGGTACAAGTGAACTCCTTAGGGGATCCTTTATGTAGCCCCACATGCAACTGGACCCTACGGGTTCACTCTTTCACCGCAAGCCTAAATATTGCCCTCGGCGCAATGGAAGAAGACTGAAAAAGCGGGCCTCAGAAAATCCATTGCAATTGACCTTGCACCATCGAAAAGGGCCTCCAAAGGAAGGCTTTGGGTACAGGTGAACTCCCCAGGGGAGCCTTTATGCAGCCCCACATGCAACTCGACCCTCCGGGTTCGCTGTTTCCGAGCAACACTAAACATAGCCCTAGCTGGCTTTGGAGACGACTGAAAAGTCGGGCCCCATAAAATGCATTCCGAGCCCCTTTCGCCCATCCAAAAGTGCCCCGAGAGGAAGGCTTTGAGTACAAGTGAACTCCTTAGGGGATCCTTTATGTAGCCCCACATGCAACTGGACCCTACGGGTTCACTCTTTCACCGCAAGCCTAAATATTGCCCTCGGCGCAATGGGAGAAGACTGAAAATGCGGGCCTCAGAAAATGCGTTGCAATTGACCTTACACCATCGAAAAGTGCCCCCAAATGAAGGCTTTGGGTACAAGTGAACTCCCCAGGGCAGCCTTTATGCAGCCCCACATGGAACTCGACCCTCCAGGTTCGCTCTTTCTACGGAAGCCTAAATATAACCCTCAGCGCAATGGGAGAAGACTGAAAAAGCGGGCCTCAGAAAACGCATTGCGAGTCTCTTTCGACCATCCAAAAGTGCCCCCAAAGGAAGGCTTTGGGTACATCTGAACTCCCCAGGGGAGCCTTTATGTAGCCCCACATGCAACTCGACCCTCCGGTATCGCTCTTTCCGAGCAACACTAAAGATAGACCTAGCCGTCATTAGAGACGACTGAAAACTCGGGCCCCAGAAAACGCATTCCGAGCCCCTTTCGCCCATCCAAAAGTGCCCCCAGAGTAAGCTTTGGGTAGAAGTGAACTCCCCAGGGGAGCCTTTATGCAGCCCCACATTCAACTCGACCCTCCGGGTTCGCTCTTTTAGAGCAAAACTATACATAACCCTAGCCGACACGGGAGAAGACTGAAAAGTCGGGCCCCAGAAAACACTTTCCGAGCCCCTTTCGCCCTTCCAAATGTGCCCCCAGAGGAAGGCTTTGAGTACAAGTGAACTCCCCAGGGGAGCCTTTACGCAGCCCAACATGCAACTGGACCCTCCGTGTTCGCTGTTTACGAGCAACCCTAAATATAACTCTAGCCAGCATGGCAGAAGACTGAAAACTCGGGCCACAGAAAAAGCGTTTCAAGCCCCATTCGCCCATCCAGAAGTGCCCCGTAAGGAAGACTTTGGGTACATCTGATCTCCCCAGGGGAGCTTTTGCGCAGCCCCACATGCAACTGGACCCTAAGCTTTCATTCTTTCACAGCAAGACTAAATATATACCTCGGCGCAATGGGAGAAGACTGAAAAAGCGGGCCTCAAAAAACGAATTGCGATTCCCCTTGGACCATCCGATAGTGCCCCCAAAGGAAGGCTTTGGGTAGAAGTGAACTCCCCAGGGGAGCCTTTATGCAGCCCGACATGCAACTGGATCCTCGGGATTCGCTCTTTCACAGCAACCCTAAATATAACCCTGGCCCGCATGGCAGACGACTGAAAACTCGGGCCCCAGAAAGCGCGCTACAAGCCCCATTCGTCCACCCAAAAGTGCCCCAAAGGAAGGCTTTGTGTACATGTGAACTCCCCAGGGGAGCCTTTACGCAGCCCCACATGCAACTGGACCCTCCGGGTTCACTCTTTCACCGTAAGACTAAATATATCCCTCGTCGCAATGGGAGAAGACTGAAAAAGCAGGCCTCAATAAACGAATTGCGATTCCCCTTGGACCATCCGATAGTGCCCCCAAAGGAAGGCTTTGGGTACAAGTGAACTCCCCAGGGGAGCCTTTATGCAGCCCCACATGCAACTGGACCCTCCGTGTTCTCTCTTTCACAGCAACCCTAAATATAACCCTAGCCAGCATGGCAGAAGTCTGAAAACTCGGGCCACAGAAATAGAGTTTCAAGCCCCATTCGCCCATCCAGAAGTGCCCCGAAAGGAAGTATTTGGGTACAACTGAACTCCCCAGGGGAGCCTTTATGCAGCCCCACATGCAACTGGACCCTCCGTATTCGCTCTTTCACAGCAACTCCAAATATAACCCTGGCCCGCATGGCAGCTGACTGAAAAATAGGGCCCCAGAAAACGCGTTACAAGCCCCATTCGCCCATCCAAAAGTGCCCCCAGAGGAAGGCGTTGGGTACAACTGAACTCCCCAGGGGAGCCTTTATGCAGCCCCACATGCAACTGGACCCTCCACGTTCACTCTTTCACCGCAAGACTAAATATAGCCCTCGGAGCAATGGAAGAAGACTTAAAAAGTGGGCCTCAAAAAACGAATTGCGATTCCCCTTGGACCATCCGAGGGTACCTCCAAAGGAAGGCTTTGGGTACAAGTGAACTCCCCAGGGGAGCCTTTATGCAGCCCCACATGCATCTGGACCCTCCGGGTTCGCTCTTTCACAGCAACCGTAAATATAACACTAGCCAGCATGGCAGAAGACTGAAAACTCGGGCCACAGACATAGCGTTTCAAGCCCCATTAACCCATCCAGAAGTGCCCCCAAAGGAAGGCTTTGGGTAGAAGTGAACTCCCCAGGGGAGCCTTTATGCAGCCCCACATGCAACTGGACCCTCCGGGTTCACTCTTTCACCGCAAGCCTAAATATAGCCCTCGGCCCAATGGGAGAAGACTGAAAAATCGGGCCTCAGAAAATGCATTACGAGTCACTTTCACCCATCCAAAAGTTCCCCCAAAGGAAGGCTTTGGGTACAAGTGAACTCCGCAGGGGAGCCTTTACGCAGCCCCAAATACAACATGACCCTCCGTGGTCGCTGTTTCCGAGCAACCCTAAATATAACCCTAGCCGGCATCGGAGATGACTGAGAACTCGGGCCCGAGAAAATGCGTTTCCACCCCCATTCGCCCATCCAAAAGTGCCCCCTAAGGAAGATTTTGGGTACAAGTGAACTCCCCAGGGGAGCCTTTACGCAGCTCCACATGCAACTGGACCCTCCGGGTTCACTCTTTCAACGCAAGACTAAATATTTCCCTCGGCGCAATGGGAGAAGACTGAAAAAGCTGTCCTCAATAAACGAATTACGATTCCCCTTGGACCATCCGATAGTGCCCCCAGAGGAAGGCTTTGGGTACAAGTGAACTCCCCAGGGGAGCCTTTATGCTGCGCCACATACAACTGGACCCTCCTTATTCGCTCTTTCACAGCAAGCTTAAATATAGCCCTAGCCGGTATCGGAGATGACTGAAAAATCGGGCCAAAGGAAACGCCTTACAAGACCATTTCGCCCATCCAAAAGTGCCCCCAAAAGAAGGCTTTGGGTACATCAGAAGTCCCCAGGGGAGCCTTTATGCAGACCCACATGCAACTGGACCTTCCGGGTTCGCTATTTCCGAGCAACACTAAATATATAACTAGCCGGCATTGGAGATCACTGAAAATTCGGGCCACAGAAAACGCATTCCAAGCCCCTTTCGCCCATCCAAAAGTGACCCCAGAGGAAGGCTTTGAGTACAACTGAACTCCCCAGGGGAGCCTTTAGGCAGCCCCACATGCAACTGGACGCTTCGGGTTCGCTTTTTCCGAGCAACACTAAACATAGCCCTATCCGGCATGGGAGACGACTGAAAACTCGGGCCACAGAAAAAGCGTTTCAAGCCCCATTGGCCCGTCCAGAAGTGCCCCCAAAGGAAGGCTTTGGGTAGAAGTGAACTCCCCAGGGGAGCCTTTATGCAGCCCCACATGCAACTGGACCCTCCGGGTTCGCTGTTTACGAGCAACCCTAAATATAACCCTGGCCCGCATTGCAGACGACTGAAAAGTCGGGCCTCATAAAAAGCGTTTCAAGCCCCATTCACCCATCCAGAAGTGCCCCCAGAGGAAGGCTTTGGGTACAAGTGAACTCCCCAGGGGAGCCTTTATGCAGCCCCACATGCAACTGGACCCTCCGGGTTCACTCTTTCACCGCAAGCCTAAATATAGCCCTCGGCCCAATGGGAGAATATTGAAAAATCGGGCCTCAGAAAATGCATTACGAGTCACTTTCACCCATCCAAAAGTTCCCCCAAAGGAAGGCTTTGGGTACAATTGAACTCCCCAGGGGAGCCTTTATGCAGCCCCACAAGCAACTGGACCCTCCGTATTCGCTCTTTCACCGCAAGCCTAAATATAGCCCTCGGCGCAAAGGGAGAAGACTGAAAAAGCGGGCCTCAGAATACGCATTGCGATTCCCCTTGGACCATCCAAAAGTGCCCCCAAAGGAAGGCTTTGGGTACAAGTGAACTCCCCAGGGGAGCCTTTATGCAGCCCCACATGCAACTGGACCCTCCGTAGTCGCTGTTTCCGAGCAACACTATATATAGCCCTAGCCGGCATGGGAGACGACTGAAAACTTGGACCCTAGAAAACGCATTCTAAGCCCTTTTCATCCATCCAGAAGTGCCCCCAGAGGAAAGCTTTGGGTAGAAGTGAACTCCACAGAGGAGCTTTTACGGAGCCGCACATGCAACTGGACCCTCCGTGTTCGCTGTTTACGAGCAACCCAAATATAAACCTAGCCAGCATGGCAGAAGACTGAAAGCTCGGGCCCCAGAAAACGCGTTTCAAGCCCCATTAGCCAACCAAAAGTGCCCCCAAAGGAAGACTTTGGGTACAGCTGAACTCCCCAGAAGAGCCTTTATGCATCTGCACATGCAACTGGACCCTCCGTATTCGCTCTTTCACAGCAACCCTAAATATAACACTAGCCAGCATGGCAGAAGACTGAAAACTCGGACCCCATAAAATGCCTTACAAGGCCCTTTCGCCCATCCAAAAGTGTCCCCAGAGGAAGGCTTTGCGTAGAAATGAACTCCCCAGGGGAGCCTTTATGCAGGCCCACATGCAACTGGACCCTCCGTATTCGCTCTTTCATAGCAAGCCTAAATACATCCCTAGCCGGCATCGGAGATGACTGAAAAATAGGGCGAAAGAAAACGCCTTACAAGACCCTTTCGCCCATCCAAAAGTGCCCAGAAAGGAAGGCTTTGGGTACAACTGAACTCCCCAGGGGAGCCTATACACAGCCCCACATCCAACTGGACCCTCCGTATTCGCTCTTTCACAGCAACCCTAAATATAAACCTTGCCGGCATTGGAGAACACTGAAACTTCGGGCCACAGAAAATGCATTCAGAGCCCCTTTCGCCCATCCAAAAGTGCCCCCAGAGGAAGGCTTTGAGTACAACTGAACTCCCCAGGGGAGCCTTTATGCAGCCCCACATGCAACTGGACCCTCCGTATTCGATCTATCACAGCAACCATAAATAACTCTGGCCTGCATGGCAGACGACAGAAAAATCGGGCCCCAAAAAACGCGTTTCAAGCCCCATTCGCCCATCCAGAAGTGCCCCCAAAGGAAGGGTTTGGGACAAGTGAACTCCGCAGGGGAGCCTTTATGCAGCCCCACATGCAACTGGAACCTCCGCGTTCACTCTTTCATCGCAAGACCAAATATAGCCCTTGGCGCAATGGGAGAAGACTGAAAAAGCGGGCCTCAGAAAACACATTGCGATTCCCCTTGGACCATCAAAAAATGCCCCCAAAGGAAGGCTTTGGGTACAAGTGAACTCCCCAGGGGAGCCTTTATGCAGCCCCACATGCAATTGGAACTTCCGGGTTCGCAGTTTCCGAGCAACTCTAAACATAGCCCTAGCCAGCATGGCAGAAGAATGAAACCTCGGACCCCATAAATTGCCTTACAAGGCACTTTCCCCCATCCAAAAGTGCCCCCAGAGGAAGGCTTTGAGTACAAGTAAACTCCCCAGGGGAGCCTTTATGCAGCCCCATATGCAACTGGACCCTCTGTATTCGCTCTTTCATAGCAAGCCTAAATACAGCCCTAGCCGGAATCGGAGATGACTGAAAAATCGGGCCAAAGTAAACGCCTTACAAGACCCTTTCGCCCATCCAAAAGTGACCCCAAAGGAAGGCTTTGAGTATAACTGAACTCCCCAGGGAAGCCTTTATGCAGCCCCACATGCAACTGGACCCTCCGTATTCGCTGTTTCCGAGCAACCCTAAATATAACCCTAGCCAGCATGGCAGAAGACTGAAAACTCGGACACCAGAAAATGCCTTACAAGCCCCTTTCGCCCATCCAAAAGTGCCCCCAAGGCAAGGATTTGAGTACAAGTGAACTCCCGAGGGGAGCCTTTATGCAGCCCCACATGCAACTGGACCCTCCGTATTCGCTCTTTCACAGCAACCCTAAATATAACCCTGGCCCGCATGGGAGACGACTGAAAACTCGGGCCCCAGAAAACGCTTTCCGAGCCCCTTTCGCCCATCCAAAAGTGCCCCCAGAGGAAGGCCTTGGGTAGAAGTGAACTCCCCAGGGAATCCTTTATGCAGCCCCACAAGCAACTGGACCCTCCGTGTTCGCTGTTTATGAGCAACCCTAAATATAACCCTAGCCAGCATGACAGAAGACTGAAAACTCTGGCCACAGAAAAAGCGTTTCAAGCCCCATTCACCCATCCAGAAGTGCCCCCAAAGGAAGGCTTTGGGTACAAGTGAACTCCTCAGGGGAGCCTTTATGCAGCCCCACATGCAACTGGACTCTCCAGATTCGCTAGTTCTGAGCAACACTAAACATACCCCTAGCCGGCATGGAAGACGACTGAAAACTCGGGCCCCAGAAAACGCATTCCGAGCCCCTTTCGCCAATCCAAAATTGACCCCAGAGGAAGGCTTTGGGTACAAGTGAACTCCCCAGGGGAGCCTTTATGCAGCCCCAGATGCAACTGGACCTTCCGGGTTCGCTGTTTACGAGCAACCCTAAATATAACCCTGGCCCGCATTGCAGACGACTGAAAAGTCGGGCCTCATAAAAAGCGTTTCAAGCCCCATTCACCCATCCAGAAGTGCCCCCAGAGGAAGGCTTTGGGTACAAGTGAACTCCCCAGGGGAGCCTTTATGCAGCCCCACATGCAACTGGACCCTCCGGGTTCACTCTTTCACCGCAAGCCTAAATATAGCCTTCGGCCCAATGGGAGAAGATTGAAAAATCGGGCCTCAGAAAATGCATTACGAGTCACTTTCACCCATCCAAAAGTTCCCCCAAAGGAAGGCTTTGGGTACAAGTGAACTCCCCAGGGGAGCCTTTACGCAGCCCCACATGCAACATGACCCTCCGTATTCGCTGTTTCCGAGCAACCCTAAATATAACCCTATACAGCATGGCAGAAGACTGAAAGCTCGGGCCCCAGAAAATGCGTTTCAAGCCCCATTAGCCCATCCACAAGTGCCCGCAAAGGAAGACTTTGGGTACAAGTGAACTCCCCAGGGGAGCTTTTGCGCAGCCCCACATGCAACTGGACCCTCCAGGTTCACTCTTTCACCGCAAGACTAAATATATCCCTCGGCGCAATGGGAAAGACTGAAAAATCGGGCCTCAATAAACGAATTTCGATTCCCCTTGGACCATCCGATAGTGCCCCCAAAGGAAGGCTTTGGGTAAAAGTGAACTCCCCAGGGGAGCCTTTATGCAGCCCCACATGCAACTGGATCCTCCGTATTCGCTCTTTCATTGCAACCCTAAATATATCCCTGGCCCACATGGCAGACGACTGAAAACTCGGGCCCCAGAAAACGCGCTACAAGCCCCATTCGCCCATCCAAAAGTGTCCCCAAAGGAAGGCTTTGGGTACAACTGAACTCCCCAGGGGAGCCTTTATGCAGCCCCACATGCAACTCGACCCTCCGGGTTCGCTCTTTCCGAGCAACACTAAAGATACCCCTATCCGGCATGAGAGACGACTGAAAACTCGGGCCACAGAAAACGCTTTCTGAGCCCCTTTCGCGCATCCAAAAGTGCCTCCAGAGGAAGGCTTTGAGTACAAGTGAACTCCCCAGTGGAGCCTTTACGCAGACCCACATGCAACCGGACCCTCCAGGTTCACTCTTTCACCGCAAGACTAAATATATCCCTCGGCGCAATGGGAGAAGACTGAAAAAGCAGGCCTCAATAAACGAATTGCGATTCCCCTTGGATCATCCGATAGTGCCCCCAAAGGAAGGCTTTGGGTACAAGTGAACTCCCCAGGGGAGCCTTTATGCACCACCACATGCAACTGGACCCTACGGCTTCGCTCTTTCCGAGCAACACTAAACATAGCCCTAGCCGGCATGGGAGACGTCTGAAAATTTGGGCCCCAGAAAACGCTTTCTGAGCCCCTTTAGCCCATCCAAAAGTGTCCCCAGAGGAAGGCTTTGGATACAAGAGAACTCCCCAGGGGAGCCTTTATGCAGCCCCACATGCAACTGGACCCTCCGCGTTCACTCTTTCTACGCAAGCCTAAATATATCCCTAGCCGGAACGGGAGAAGAGTGAAAAAGTGGGCCTCATAAAACGCATTGCGAGACTATTTCTCCCATCCAAAAGTGCCCCCAAAGGAAGGCTTTGGGTACAAGTGAACTCCCCAGGGGAGCGTTTACGCAGCCCCACATGCAACTCGACCCTCCGTGTTCGCTGTTTACCAGCAACCCTAAATATATACCTAGCCAGCATGGCAGAAAACTGAAAACTCGGGCCCCAGAAAATGCGTTTTAAGCCCCATTCGCCCATCCAGAATTGCATCCAAAGGAAGAATTTGGGTACAACTGAACTCCCCAGGGGAGCCTTTATGCAGCCCCACATGCAACTGGACCCTCCGGGTTCGCTGTTTCCGAGCAAACTAAAGATAACGCTAGCAGGCATGGGAGACGACTGAGAACTCGGGCCCCAGAAAACTCATTCCAAGCCCCTTTCGCCCATCCAAAAGTGACACCAAAGGAAGGCTTTGAGTATAACTGAACTCCCCAGGGAAGCCTTTATGCAGCCCCACATGCAACTGGACCCTCCGTATTCGCTGTTTCCGAGCAACCCTAAATATAACCCTAGCCAGCATGGCAGAAAACTGAAAACTCGGTCACCAGAAAATGCCTTACAAGCCCCTTTCGCCCATCCAAAAGTGCCCCCAGAGGAAGGATTTGAGTACAAGTGAACTCCCGAGGGGAGCCTTTATGCAGCCCCACATGCAACTGGACCCTCAGTATTCGCTCTTTCACAGCAACACTAAATATAACCCTAGCCAGCATGGCAGAAGACTGAAAACTCTGGCCACAGAAAAAGCGTTTCAAGCCCCATTCACCCATCCAGAAGTGCCCCCAAAGGAAGGCTTTGGGTACAAGTGAACTCCCCAGGGAATCCTTTATGCAGCCCCACAAGCAACTGGACCCTCCGTGTTCGCTGTTTACGAGCAATCCGAAATATAACCCTAGCCAGCATGGCAGAAGACTGAAAACTCTGGCCACAGAAAAAGCGTTTCAAGCCCCATTCACCCATCCAGAAGTGCCCCCAGAGGAAGGCTTTGGGTACAAGTGAACTCCCCAGGGGAGCCTTTATGCAGCCCCACATGCAACTGGACCCTCCGTATTCGCTCTTTCACAGCAACCCTAAATATAACCCTGGCCCGCATGGCAGACGACTGAAAACTTGGGCCCCAGAAAACGCGCTACACGCCCCGTTCGCCCATCCAAAAGTGCTCCCAAAGGAAGGCTTTGGGTACAAGTGAACTCCCCAGGGGAGCCTTTATGCAGCCCCACATGCAACTGGACCCTCCGGGTTCGCTCTTTCCGAGCAACACTAAAGATAACCCTAGAAGGCATGGGAGACGACTGAAAACTCGGGCCCCAGAAAACGCATTCCGAGCCCCTTTTGCCCATCCAAAAGTGCCCCCAAAGAAAGGCTTTGGGTAGAAGTGAACTCATCAGGGGAGCCTTTATGCAGCCCCACATGCAACTGGACCCTCTGTATTCGCTCTTTCACAGCAACCCTAAATATAGCCCTGGCCCGCCTGGAGGTTGAGTGAAAAATCAGGCCCCAGAAAACGCGATACAAGCCTATATTAGGCCATCCAGAAGTGCCCCCAAAGGAAGTCTTTGGGTACAAGTGAACTCCCCAGGGGAGCCTTTACGCAGCCCCACATGCAACTGGACCCTCCGTATTCGCTCTTTCACAGCAACCCTAAATATAACCCTATCCCGCATGGCAGACTACTGAAAAATCGGGCCCCAGAAAACGCGCTACAATCCCCATTCGCCCATCAAGAAGTGCCCAAAAAGTAAGGCGTTGGGTAAAACTGAACTCCCCAGGGGAGTCTTTATGCAGCCCCACATGCAACTCGACCCTCCGGGTTCGCTGTTTACGAGCAACCCTAAATATAACTCTAGCCAGCATGGAAGAAGACTGAAAACTCGGGCCCCAGAAAAAGAGTTTCAAGCTCCATTCGCCCATCTAGAAGTGCCCCCAAAGGAAGGCTTTGGGTACAAGTGAACTCCCCAGGGGAGCCTTTACGCAGCCCCACATGCAACTGGACCCTCCGGATTCACTCTTTCCGAGCAACACTAAACATAGCCCTAGCCGGCATGGGAGACGTCTGAAAACTCGGGCCCAAGAAAACGCTTTCTGAGCCCCTTTCGCCCATCCAAAAGTGCCACCAAAGCAAGGCTTTGGGTACAAGTGAACTCCCCAGAAGAGCCTTTATGCAGCCCCACATACAACTGGACCCTCCGCGTACACTCTTTCTACGCAAGCCTAAATATAGCCCTAGCCGCAAAGGGAGAAGACTGAAAATTGGGCCTCATAAAACGCATTGCGAGTGTATTTCTCCCATCCAAAAGTGCCCCCAAAGTAAGGCTTTGGGTACAAGTGAACTCCCCAGGGGAGCCTTTACGCAGCCCCACATGCAACTGGACCCTCCATGTTCGCTGTTTACGAGCAACCCTAAATATAACCCTAGCCGGCATGGCAGAAGACTGAAAACCCGGGCCACAGAAATTGCGTTTTACGCCCCATTTGCCCCTCCAGAAGTGCCCCCAAAGGAAGACTTTGGGTACAAGTGAACTCCCCAGGGAAGCCTTTATACAGCCCCACATGCAACTGGACCCTCTGTATTCGCTCTTTCACAGCAACCCCAAATATATCCCTGGCCAGCATGGCAGCTGACTGAAAAATAGGGCCCCAGAAAAAGCGTTATAAGCCGCATTCGCCCATCCAAAAGTGCCCCCAAAGTAAGGCTTTGGGTACACCTGAACTCCCCAGGGGAGCCTTTATGCAGCCCCACATGCAACTCGACCCTCCGGGTTCACTCTTTTGCCGCCAGCCTAAATATAGCCCTAGCCTCAACGGGAGAAGACTGGAAAAGTGGGCCTCAGAAAACGTATTGCGAGTCTCTTTCGCCCAGCCTAATGTGCCCCCAAAGGAAGGCTTTGGGTACAAGTGAACTCGCCAGGGGAGCCTTTATGCAGCCCCACATGCAACTGGACCCTCCGTGTTCGCTGTTTCCGAGCAACACGAAATATAGCCCTAGCCGTCATTGGAGACGACTGAAAACTCGGGCCCCAGAAAACGCCTTACAAGACCCATTCGCCCATCCAGAAGTGCCCCCAAAGTAAGGCTTTGGGTACACCTGAACTCCCCAGGGGAGCCTTTATGCAGCCCCACATGCAACTCGACCCTCCGGGTTCACTCTTTTGCCGCCAGCCTAAATATAGCCCTAGCCTCAACGGGAGAAGACTGGAAAAGCGGTCCTCAGAAAACGTATTGCGAGTCTCTTTCGCCCATCCAGAAGTGCCCTCAGAGGAAGACTTTGGGTACAAGTGAACTCCGCAGGGGAGCCTTTACGCAGCCCCACATGCAACTGGACCCTCCGTGTTCGCTGTTTCCGAGCAACCCTAAATATAACACTAGCCAGCATTGCGGAAGTCTGAAAACGCGGGCCCCAGAAAATGTGTTTCAAGCCCCATTCGCCCATCCAGAAGTGCCCCCAGAGGAAGACTTTGGGTACAAGTGAACTCCCCAGGGGAGCCTTTACGCAGCCCCACATGCAACTGGACCCTCCGCTTTCACTCTTTCACAGCAAGACTATATATATCCCTCGGCGCAATGGGAGAAGTCTGAAAAAACGGGCCTCAGAAAACGAATTGCGATTCCCCTTGGACCATCTAGAAGTGCCCCAAAGGAAGGCTTTGGGTAGAAGTGAATTCCCCAGGGGAGCCTTTATGCAGCCCCACATGCAACTGGACCCTCCGGGTTCGCTGTTTCCGAGCAACACTAAATATATCCCTAGCCGGCATTGGAGACGACTGAGAATTCGGGCCCCAGAAAACGCATTCCGAGCCCCTTTTGCCCATCCAAAAGAGCCCCCAGAGGAAGGCTTTGAGTACAAGTGAACTCCCCAGGGGAGCCTTTATGCAGCCCCACATGCAACTGGACCCTCCGGGTTCACTCTTTCACCTCAAGCCTAAATATAGCCCTCGGCGCAATGGGAGAAGACTGAAAAATCGGGCCAAAGAAAACGAATTTCGAGTCTCTTTCGCCCATCCAAAAGTGCCCCCAAAGGAAGGCTTTGGGTACAAGTGAACTCCCCAGGGGAGCCTTTACGCAGCCCCACATGCAACATGACCCTCCGTATTCGCTGTTTCCGAGCAACCCTAAATATAACACTATACAGCATGGCAGAAGACTGAAAGCTCGGGCCCCAGAAAATGCGTTTCACTCCCCATTAGCCCATCCACAAGTGCCCGCAAAGGAAGACTTTGGGTACAAGTGAACTCCCCAAGGGAGCTTTTGCGCAGCCCCACATGCAACTGGACCCTCCGGGTTCGCTCTTTCCGAGCAACACTAAAGATACCCCTATCCGGCATGGGAGACGACTGAAAACTCGGGCCACAGAAAACGCATTCCGAGCCCCTTTCGCCCATCCAAAAGTGCCTCCAGAGGAAGGCTTTGGGTAAAAGTGAACTCCCCAGTGGAGCCTTTATGCAGCCCCACATGCAACTGGACCCTCCGGGTTCACTCTTTCACCGCAAGCCTGAATATAGCCCTCGGCGCAATGGGAGAAGACTGAAAAATCGGGCCCCAGAAAACGCATTACGAGTCTCTTTCTGCCATCCAAAAGTGCCCCCAAAGGAAGACTTTGGGTACAAGTGAACTCTCCAGGGGAGCCTTTACGCAGCCCCACATGCAACTGGACCCTCCAGGTTCACTCTTTCACCGCAAGACTAAATATATCCCTCGGCGCAATGGGAGAAGACTGAAAAAGCAGGCCTCAATAAACGAATTGCGATTCCCCTTGGATCATCCGATAGTGCCCCCAAAGGAAGGCTTTGAGTACAAGTGAACTCCCCAGGGGAGCCTTTATGCACCACCACATGCAACTGGACCCTACGGCTTCGCTCTTTCCGAGCAACACTAAACATAGCCCTAGCCGGCATGGGAGACGTCTGAAAATTTGGGCCCCAGAAAACGCTTTCTGAGCCCCTTTTGCCTATCCAAAAGTGCCCCCAGAGGAAGGCTTTGGGTACAAGTGAACTCCCCAGGGGAGCGTTTACGCAGCCCCACATGCAACTCGACCCTCCGTGTTCGCTGTTTACCAGCAACCCTAAATATATACCTAGCCAGCATGGCAGAAAACTGAAAACTCGGGCCCCTGAAAATGCGTTTTAAGCCCCATTCGCCCATCCAGAATTGCATCCAAAGGAAGAATTTGGGTACAAGTGAACTCCCCAGGGGAGCCTTTATGCAGCCCCACATGCAACTGGACCCTCTGGGTTCGCTCTTTCACAGCGTCCCCAAATATAAACCTGGCCCGCATGGCAGCTGACTGAAAAATAGGGCCCCAGATAACCCCTTAAAAGCCCCTTTGCCCATCCAAAAGTCCCCCCAGAGGAAGGCTTTGGGTACAAGTGAACTCCCCAGGGGAGCCTTTATGCAGCCCCACATGCAAGTGGAACCTCCGGGTTCACTCTTTCATCGCATGCCTAATTATATCCCTCGGCGCAATGGGAGAAGACTGAAACAGCGGGCCTCAGAAATCTCATTGCGTTTCCCCTTGGAACATCCAAAAGTGCCCCCAAAGGAAGGCTTTGGGTACAAGTTAACTCACCAGGGGACCCTTTATGCAGCCCCACATGCAACTGGACCCTCCGGGTTCGCTGTTTCCGAGCAACACTAAATATATCCCTAGCCGGCATTGGAGACGACTGAGAATTCGGGCCCCAGAAAACGCATTCCGAGCCCCTTTTGCCCATCCAAAAGTGCCCCCAGAGGAAGGCTTTGAGTACAAGTGAACTCCCCAGGGGAGCCTTTATGCAGCCCCACATGCAACTGGACCCTCCGTATTCGCTGTTTCCGAGCAACCCTAAATATAACCCTATACAGCATGACAGAAGACTGAAAACTCGGGCCCCAGAAAATACGTTTCAAGCCCCATTAGACCATCCAGAAGTGCCCGCAAAGGAAGACTTTGGGTACAACTGAACTCCCCAGGGGAGCTTTTGCGCAGCCCCACATGGAACTGGACCCTAAGCGTTCAGTCTTTCAAACCAAGACTAAATATATCCCTCGGCGCAATGGGAAAGACTGAAAAATCGGGCCTCAATAAACGAATTTCGATTCCCCTTGGACCATCCGATAGTGCCCCCAAAGGAAGGCTTTGGGTAAAAGTGAACTCCCCAGGGGAGCCTTTATGCAGCCCCACATGCAACTGAATCCTCCGTATTCGCTCTTTCACTGCAACCCTAAATATATCCCTAGCCCACATGGCAGACGACTGAAAATTCGGGCCCCAGAAAACGCGTTACAAGCCCCATTCGCCCATCCAAAAGTGCCCCCAAGGAAGGCTTTGGGTACAACTGAACTTCCCAGGGGAGCCTTTATGCAGCCCAACATGCAACTAGACCCTCAGGGTTCGCTCTTTCCGAGCAACCCTAAAGATACCCCTATCCGACATGGGAGACGACTGAAAACTCGGGCCACAGAAAACGCATTCTGAGCCCCTTTCGCGCATCCAAAAGTGCCTCCAGAGGAAGGCTTTGAGTACAAGTGAACTCCCCAGGGGAGCCTTTATGCAGCCCCACATGCAACTGGACCGTCCGGGTTCACTCTTTCACCGCAAGCCTGAATATAGCCCTCGGCGCAATATGAGAAGACTGAAAAATCGGGCCTCAGAAAACGCATTACGAGTCTCTTTCAGCCATCCAAAAGTGCCCCCAAAGGAAGACTTTGGGTACAAGTGAACTCCCCAGGGGAGCCTTTACGCAGCCCCACATGCAACTGGACCCTCCGGGTTCACTCTTTCACCGCAAGACTAAATATATACCTCGGCGCAATGGGAGAAGACTGAAAAAGCAGGCCTCAATAAACGAATTGCGATTCCCCTTGGACCATCCAAAAGTGGCCCCAAAGGATGGTTTACTTACAACTGAACTCTCCAGGGGAGCCTTTATGCACCACCACATGCAACTGGACCCTACGGCTTCGCTCTTTCCGAGCAACACTAAACATAGCCCTAGCCGGCATGGGAGATGTCTGAAAATTTGGGCCCCAGAAAACGCTTTCTGAGCCCCTTTTGCCCATCCAAAAGTGCCCCCAGAGGAAGGCTTTGGGTACAAGTGAACTCCCCAGGGGAGCCTTTATGCAGCCCCACATGCAACTGGACCCTCCGCGTTCACTCTTTCTACGCAAGCCTAAATATATCCCTACCCGGAACGGGAGAAGAGTGAAAAAGTGGGCCTCATAAAACGCATTGCGAGACTATTTCTCCCATCCAAAAGTGCTCCCAAAGGAAGGCTTTGGGTACAAGTGAACTCCCCAGGGGAGCGTTTACGCAGCCCCACATGCAACTCGACCCTCCGTGTTCGCTGTTTACCAGCAACCCTAAATGTATACCTAGCCAGCATGGCAGAAAACTGAAAACTCGGGCCCCAGAAAATGCGTTTTAAGCCCCATTCGCCCATCCAGAATTGCATCCAAAGGAAGAATTTGGGTACAAGTGAACTCCCCAGGGGAGCCTTTATGCAGCCCCACATGCAACTGGACCCTCCGGGTTCGCTCTTTCACAGCGTCCCCAAATATAACCCTGGCCCGCATGGCAGCTGATTGAAAAATAGGGCCCCAGATAACGCGTTAAAAGCCCCTTTGCCCATCCAAAAGTCCCCCCAGAGGAAGGCTTTGGGTACAAGTGAACTCCCCAGGGGAGCCTTTATGCAGCCCCACATGCAACTGGAACCTCCGGGTTCACTCTTTCATCGCATGCCTAATTATATCCCTCGGCGCAATGGGAGAAGACTGAAACAGCGGGCCTCAGAAATCTCATTGCGTTTCCCCTTGGACCATCCAAAAGTGCCCCCAAAGGAAGGCTTTGGGTACAAGTTAACTCACCAGGGGACCCTTTATGCAGCACCACATGCAACTGGACCCTCCGGGTTCGCTCTTTCCGAGCAACACTAAGCATAACCCTAGACGGCATTGGAGACGACTGAAAACTCGGGTCCCAGAAAACGCATTCCGAGCCTCTTTTGCCCATCAAAAAGTGCCCCCAGTGGAAGGCTTGGGAAGAAGTGAACTCCCCAGGGGAGCCTTTATGCAGCCCCACATGCAACGGGACCCTCCGGGTTCACTCTTTCACAGCAAGCCTAAATATAGCCCTTGGCCCAATGGGAAAAGACTGAAAAATCGGGCCTCAGAAAACGCATTACGAGTCACTTTCACCCATCCAGAAGTGCCCCCAGAGGAAGGCTTTGGGTACAAGTGAACTCCCAAGGGGAGCCTTTACGCAGCCCCAAATACAACATGACCCTCCGTGTTCGCTGTTTACGTGCAACCCTAAATATAACCCTAGCCAGAATAGTAGAAGACTGAAAACTCGGGCCCCAGAAAATGCGTTTCCACCTTCATTCGCCCATCCAAAAGTGCCCCCAAGGGAAGGCTTTGGGTACAACTGAACACCCCAGGGGAGCCATTACGCAGCCCCACATGCAACTGGATCCTCCGCGTTCACTCTTTCTACGCAAGCCTAAATATATCCCTAGCCGCAAAGGGATAAAACTGAAAAAGTGGGCCTCCTAAAACGGATTGCGAGTCTATTTCTCCCATCCAAAAGTGCCCCCAAAGGAAGGCTTTGGGTAGAAGTGAACTCCCCAGGGGAGCCTTTATACAGCCCCACATGCAACTGGACCCTCCGTATTCGTTCTCTCAAACCAACCCCAAACATAACCGTGGCCCTCATGTCAGCTGACTGAAAAAGAGGGCCCCAGAAAACGCGTTACAAGCCCCATTCGCCCATCCAAAAGTGTCCCCAGAGGAAGGCTTTGGGTACAACTGAACTCCCCAGGGCAGCCTTTATGCAGCCCCACATGCAATTGGACCCTCCACGTTCACTCTTTCACCGCAAGACTAAATATAGCCCTCGGCGCAATGGGAGAAGACTGAAAAACGGGCCTCAAAAAACGAATTGCGATTCCCCTTGGACCATCCGATAGTACCCCCAAAGGAATGCTTTGGGTACAAATGAACTCCCCAGGGGAGCCTTTATGCAGCCCCACATGCAACTGGACCCTCCGGGTTCGCTCTTTCCGAGCAACCCTAAATATAACACTAGCCAGCATGGCAGAAGTCTGAAAACTCGGGCCACAGACAAAGCGTTTCAAGCCCCATTCACCCATCCAGAAGTGCCCCCAAAGGAAGGCTTTGGGTACAACAGAACTCCCCAGTGGAGCCTTTATGCAGCCCCACATGCAACTGGACCCTCCTTATTCGCTCTTTCACAGCAAGCCTAAATATAGCCCAAGCCGGCACCGGAGATGACTGAAAAATCTGGCCAGAGGAAAATACCTTACAAGACCACTTCGCCCATCCAAAAGTGACCCCAGAGGAAGGCGTTGGGTACAAGTGAACTCCCCAGGGGAGCTTTTACGCAGCCCCACATGCAACTGGACCCTCCGTATTCGTTCTTTCAGAGCAACACTAAATATAGCCCTGGCCCGCCTGGAAGTCGAGTGAAAACTCGGGCCCCAGAAAATGTGTTAAAAGCCCCATTCGCCCATCCAAAAGTGCCCCCAGAAGAAGGCTTTGGGTACAAGTGAACTCTCCAAGGGAGCCTTTATGCAGCCCCACATGCAAGTGGACCCTCCGCGTTCACTCTATCTACGCAAGCCTAAAGATATCCCTAGCCGCAAAAGGAGAAGACTGAAAAAGCGGGCCTCAGAAAACGCATTGCGAGTCTGTTTCGCCCATCCAAAAGTGCCCCCAGAGGAAGGCTTTGGGTAGAAGTGAACTCCCCAGGGGAGCCTTTATGCAGCCCCACATGCAACTGGACCCTCCAGTTTCGCTCTTTTTGAGCAACACTAAAGATAGCCCTAGCCGGCATGGGAGACGACTGAAAACTCGGGCCCCAGAAAACGCATTCCGAGCCCCTTTCGCTCATTCAAAAGTGACCCCAGAGGAAGGCTTAGGGTACAACTAAACTCCCCAGGGGAGCCTTTATGCAGCCCCACATGCAACGGGACCCTCCGTGTTCGCTGTTTACAAGCAACCCTAAATATAACTCTGGCCCGCATGGCAGAAGACTGAAAATTCGGGCCTCAGGAAACGCATTGTGAGTCTCTTTCGCCCATCCAAAAGTGCACCCAAATGAAGGCTTTGGGTACAAGTGAACTCCCCAGGGGAGCCTTTATGCAGCCCCATATGTAACTCGACCCTCCGTATTCGCTCTTTCACAGCAACCCCAAATACATCCCTGGCCCGTATAACAGACGACTGAAAAATGGGGCCCCAGGAAACGCGTTACAATCCCCATTTGCCCATCCAAAAGTGCCCCCAGAGGAAGGCTTTGGGTACAAGTGAACTCCCCAGGGGAGCCTTTACGCAGCACCACATGCAACTGGACTCTCTGTGTTCGCTGTTTACGAGCAACACTAAATATAACCCTAGCCAGCATGGCAGAAGACTGAAAACTCGGGCCACAGAAAAAGCGTTTCAAGCCCCATTCGCCAATCCAGAAGTGCCCCCAAAGGAAGGCTTTGGGTACAAGTGAACTCCCCAGGGGAGCCTTTATGCAGCCCCACATGCAACTAGACCCTACGGCTTCGCTGTTTCCGAGCAACACTAAAGATATCCCTAGCCGGCATGGGAGACGACTGAAAAATCGGGCCCCAGAAAACGCATTCCGAGCCCCTTTCGCCCATCCAAAAGTGCCCCCAAAGGAAGGCTTTGAGTACAAGTGAACTCCCCAGGGGAGCCTTTACGCAGCCCTAAATGCAACATGACCCTCCGGGTTCGCTTTTTCCGAGCATCCCTAAATATTACCCTAGCCAGCATGGTAGAAGACTGAAAACTTGGGCACCAGAAAAAGCGTTTCAAGCCCCATTCGCCCATCCAGAAGTGCCTCCAAAGGAAGACTTTGAGTACAAGTGAACTCCGCAGGAGAGCCTTTATGCAGCCCCACATGCAACTGGACCCTAAGCATTCACTCTTTCACAGCAAGACTAAATATATCCCTCGGCGCAATGGGAAAGACTGAAAAAGCGGGCCTCAAAAAACGCATTGCGATTCCCCTTGGACCATCCGATAGTACCCTCAAAGGAAGGCTTTGGGTACAAATGAACTCCCCAGGGGAGCCTTTATGCAGCCCCACATGCAACTGGACCCTCCGTATTCGCTCTTTCACAGCAACCCTAAATATAACCCTGGCCCGCATGGCAGACGACTGAAAAATCGGGCCCCAGAAAACGCGCTACAAGCCCCATTCGCCCATCCAAAAGTGCCCCCAAAGGAAGGCTTTGGGTAGAAGTGAACTCCCCAGGGGAGCCTTTATGCAGCCGCACATGCAACTGGACCCTCCTTATTCGCTCTTTCACAGCAAGCCTAAATATAGCCCAAGCCGGCAACGGAGATGACTGAAAAAATGGGCCAAAGAAAATGCCTAACAAGACCATTTCGCCCATCCAAAAGTGCCCCCAAAGGATGGCTTTGGGTACAAGTGAACTCCCCAGGGGAGCTTTTACACAACCCCACATGCAACTGGACCCTCCGGGTTCACTCTTTCACCGCAAGACTAAATATAGCCCTAGCCGCAAAGGGAGAAGACTGAAAAAGCGGGCCTCAGAAAACGCATTGCGAGTCTGTTTCGCCCATCCAAAAGTGCACCCAGAGGAAGGCTTTGGGTAGAAGTGAACTCCCCAGGGGAGCCTTTATGCAGCCTCACATGTAAATCGACCGTCCGTATTCGCTCTTTCACAGCAACCCTAAATATAACCCTGGCCCGCATGGCATACGACTGAAAAATAGGGCCCCAGAAAACGTGTTACAAGCCCTATTCGCCCATCCAAAAGTGCCCCCAGAGGAAGGCTTTGGGTACAAGTGAACTCCCCAGGGGAGCCTTTACGCAGCCCCACATGCAACTGGAAGCTCCGTGTTCGCTGTTTACGAGCAACCCTAAATATATCCCTAGCCAGCATGGCAGAAGACTGAAAACTCGGGCCACAGAAAAAGCGTTTCAAGCCCCATTCTCCCATCCAGAATTGCATCCAAAGGAAGGCTTTGGGTACAAGTCAACTCCCCAGGGGAGCCCTTATGCAGCCCCACTTGCAACTGGACCCTCTGGGTTCGCTCTTTCCGAGCAACACTAAACATATCCCTAGAAGGCATGGGAGACGACTGAAAACTCGGGCCCCAGAAAACGCATTCCGAGCCCCTTTTCCCCATCCAAAAGTGCCCCAAGAGGAAGGCTTTGGGTAGAAGTGAACTCCCCATAGAGCCTTTATGCAGCCCCACATGCAACTGGACCCTCCGTGTTCGCTGTTTACAAGCAACCCTAAATATAACCCAAGCCATAATGGCAGAAATCTGAAAACTCGGGCAACAGAAAAAGCGTTTCAAGCCCCATTCGCCCATCCAGAAGTGCCCCCAAAGGAAGGCTTTGGGTACAAGTGAACTCCCCAGGGGAGCCTTTATGCAGCCCCACATGCAACTCGACCCTCCGGGTTCGCTCTTTCCGAGCAACACTGAAGATAGCCCTAGCCGGCATGGGAGACGACTGAAAATTCGGGCCCTAGAAAACGCATTCCGAGCCCCTTTCGCCCTTCCAAAAGTGCCCCCAGAGGAAGGCTTTGGGTACAAGTGAACTCCCCAGGGGAGCCTTTACGCAGCCCCACATGCAACTGGACCCTCCGTGTTCGCTCTTTCCGAGGAACGCTAAATATAACCCTAGCCAGCTTGGAGAAGACTGAAAACGCGGGCCCCAGAAAACGCTTTCCGAGCCCCTTTCGCCCATCCAAAAGTGCCCCCAGAGGAAGGCTTTGGGTACAAGTGAACTCCCCAGGGCAGCCTTTACGCAGCCCCACATGCAACTGGACCCTCCGGGTTCGCTCTTTTAGAGCAAAACTATACATAACCTTAGCCGACATGGGAGACGACTGAAAACTCGGGCCCCAGAAAACGCTTTCCGAGCCCCTTTCGCCCATCCAAAAGTGCCCCCAGAGGAAGGCTTTGGGTACAAGTGAACTCCCCAGGGGAGCCTTTACGCAGCCCCACATGCAACTGGACCCTCCGGGTTCGCTGTTTATGAGCAACCCTAAATATAACCCGAGCCATCAGGGCAGAAGTCTGAAAACTCTGGCCACAGAAATAGATGTTCAAGCCCCATTCACCCATCGAAAAGTGCCCCCAAAGGAAGGCTTTGTGTACAAGTGAACTCCCCAGGGGAGCCTTTATGCAGTCCCACATGCAACTGGACCCTCTGGGTTCACTCTTTCACCGCAAGCCTAAATATATCCCTAGCCGCAAAGGGAGAAGACTGAAAAAGCGGGCGTCACAAAACGCATTGCAAGTCCCTTTCGCCCATCCAAAAGTGCCCCCAAAGGAAGGCTTGGGGTACAAGTGAACTCCTTAGGGGATCCTTTATGTAGCCCCACATGCAACTGGACCCTACGGGTTCACTCTTTCACCGCAAGCCTAAATATTGCCCTCGGCGCAATGGAAGAAGACTGAAAAAGCGGGCCTCAGAAAATCCATTGCAATTGACCTTGCACCATCGAAAAGGGCCTCCAAAGGAAGGCTTTGGGTACAGGTGAACTCCCCAGGGGAGCCTTTATGCAGCCCCACATGCAACTCGACCCTCCGGGTTCGCTGTTTCCGAGCAACACTAAACATAGCCCTAGCTGGCTTTGGAGACGACTGAAAAGTCGGGCCCCATAAAATGCATTCCGAGCCCCTTTCGCCCATCCAAAAGTGCCCCGAGAGGAAGGCTTTGAGTACAAGTGAACTCCTCAGGGGAGCCTTTTTGCAGCCCCACATGCAACTGGACCCTCCTTATTCGCTCTTTCACAGCAAGCCTAAATATAGCCCTAGCCGGCATCTGAGAAGACTGAAAAATCGGGCCAAAGAAAACGCCTTATAAGTCCCTTTCGCCCGTCCAAAAGTGCCCCCAAAGGAAGGCTTGGGGTACAAGTGAACTCCTTCGGGGAGCCTTTATGTAGCCCCACATGCAACTGGACCCTCCGGGTTCGCTCTTTCTACGCAAGCCTAAATATAGCCCTCGGCGCAATGGGAGAAGACTGAAAAAGCGGGACTCAGAAAACGCATTGCGAGTCTGTTTCGCCCATCCAAAAGTGCCCCCAGAGGAAGGCTTTGGGTAGAAGTGAAGTCCCCAGAGGAGCCTTTACGCAGCCCCACATGCAACTGGACACTCCAGGTTCGCTGTTTACGAGCAAGGCTATATATAACCCTAGCCAGCATGGCAGAAGACTGAAAACCCGGGCCACAGAAAAATCTTTTCAAACCCCATTCGCCCATCCAAAAGTGCCCCCAAAGGAAGGCTTTGAGTACAAGTGAACTCCCCAAGGGAGCCTTTACACAGCCCCACATGCAACTGGACCCTCCGTATTCGCTGTTTACGAGCAACCCTAAATATATCTCTAGCCAGCATGGCAGAAAACTGAAAATTCTTGCCAAAGAAAAAGAGTTTCAAGCCCCATTCGCCCACCCATAAGTGCGCCCAAAGGAAGAATTTGGGTACAAGTGAACTCCCCAGGGGAGCCTTTATGTAGCCCCACATGCAACTGGACCTTCCGGGTTCGCTGTTTCCGAGCAGCACTATATATATCCCTAGTCGGCATTGGAGATGACTGAAAATTCGGGCCACAGAAAACGCATTCCGAGCCCCTTTCGCCCATCCAAAAGTGCCCCCAGAGGAAGGCTTTGGGTAGAAGTGATCTCCCCAGGGGAGCCTTTATGCAGCCCCACATGCAACTGGACCCTCCGGGTTCACACTTTCACCGCAAGACTAAATATAACCCTCGGCGCAATGGGAGAAGTCTGAAAAAGCAGGCCTCAGAAAACGCATTACGATTCCCCTTGGACCATCCAAAAGTGCCCCCAGAGGAAGGCTTTGAGTACAAGTGAATTCCCCAGGGGAGCCTTTATGCAGCCCCACATGTAACTGGACCCTCCGTATTCGCTCTTTCACAGCAACCCTAAATATAACCCTGGCCGGCATGGCAGACTGAAAAATCGGGGCCCAGAAAACGCGTTACAAGCCCCATTCGCCCATCCAGAAGTGCCACCAAAGGAAGGCTTTGGGTACAACTGAACACCCCAGGGGAGCCATTACGCAGCCCCACATGCAACTGGGTCGCCCCGCATTCACTCTTTCTACGCAAGCCTAAATATAGCCCTAGCCACAAAGGCAGAAGACTGAAAAAGCGGGCCTCAGAAAACGCATTACGATTCCCCTTGGACCATCCAAAAGTGCCCCTAGAGGAAGGCTTTGGGTACAAGTGAACTCCCCAGGGGAGCCTTTAGGCAGCCCCACATGCAACTGGACCCTTCGGGTTCGCTCTTTCCGAGCAACACTAAACAAAGCCCTATCCGGCATGGGAGACGACTGAAAACTCGGGCCACAGAAAAAGCGTTTCAAGCCCCATTCACCCATCCAGAAGTGCCCCCAAAGGAAGGCTTTGGGTACAATTGAACTCCCCAGGGGAGCCTTTATGCAGCCCCACATGCAACTGGACCCTCCTTTTTCGCTCTTTCACCGGAAGCCTAAATATAGCCCTCGGCGCAAAGGGAGAAGACTGAAAAAGCGGGCCTCAGAATACGCATTGCGATTCCCCTTGGACCATCCAAAAGTGCCCCCTAGAGGAAGGCTTTGGGTACAACAGAACTCCCCAGGGGAGCCTTTATGCAGCCCCACATGCAACTGGACCCTCCTTATTCGCTCTTTCATAGCAACCATAAATGTAACCCTGGCCGGCATGGCAGACTGAAAAATCGGGCCCCAGAAAACGCGTTACAAGCCCCATTCGCCCATCCAAAGTGCCCCCAGAGTAACGCTTTGAATACAAGTGAACTCCCCAGGGGAGCCTTTATGCAGCCCCACATGCAACTGGACCCTCCTTATTCGCTCTTTCATAGCAAGCCTAAATACAGCCCTAGCTGGCATCGGAGATGACTGAAAAATCGGGCCAAAAAAACGCCTTACAAGACCCTTTCGCCCATCCAAAAGTGCCCCCAAAGGGAGGTTTAGTTACAACTGAACTCCCCAGGGGAGCCTTTATGCAGCCCCACATGAAACCGGACCCTCCTTTTTCGCTCTTTCACCGCAAGACTAAATATAGCCCTCGGCGCTATGGGAGAAGACTGAAAAAGCGGGCCTTTAGAATTCGCATTGCGATTCCCCTTGGACCATCCAAAAGTGTTCCCAAAAGAAGGCTTTGAGTACAAGTGAACTCCCCAGGGGAGCCTTTATGCAGCCCCACATGCAAATGGACCCTCCGTATTCGCTCTTTCACAGCAAGCCTAATTATAGCCCTAGCCGGCATCGGAGATGACTGAAAACTCGGGCCCCAGAAAATGCGTTACAAGCCCCTTTCGCCCATCCAAAAGTGCCCCCAAAGGAAGGCTTTGGGTACAACTGAACACCCCAGGGGAGCCATTACGCAGCCCCACATGCAACTGGATCCTCCGCGTTCACTCTTTCTACGCAAGCCTAAATATAACCCTAGCCGCAAAGGGAGAAGACTGAAAAAGCGGGCCTCAGAAAACGCATTGCGAGTCTCTTTCGCCCATCCAAAAGTGCCCCCAAAAGAAGGCTTTGGGTACAACTGAACACCCCAGGGGAGCCTTTATGCAGCCCCACATGCATCTGGACCCTCTGGGTTCGCTCTTTCCGAGCAACACTAAGTATAGCCTTAGCCGGCATGGGACACGACTGAAAACTCGGGCCCCAGAAAATGCTTTCCGAGCCCCTTTCGCCCATCCAAAAGTGCCCCCAGAGGAAGGCTTTGGGTACAAGTGAACTCCCCAGGGGAGCCTTTACGCAGCCCCACATGCAACTGGACCCTCCATGTTCGCTGTTTATGAGCCACCCTAAATATAGCCCTAGCCAGCATGGAAAAAACTGAAAACTCGGGCCCCAGAAAAAGCGTTTCAAGCCCCATTCGCCCATCCAGAAGTGCCCCCAAAGGAAGGCTTTGGGTAGAAGTGAACTCCCCACGGGAGCCTTTATGCAGCCCCACATGCAACCGGACCCTCCTTTTTCGCTCTTTCACCGCAAGCCTAAATATAGCCCTCGGCGCAATGGGAGGAGACTGAAAAACGGGCCTCAGAATACGCATTGCGATTCCCCTTTGACCATCCAAAAGTGCCCCTAAAGGAAGGCTTTGGGTACAACTGAACTCCCCAGGGGAGCCTTTATGCAGCCCCACATGCAACTGGACCCTCCGGGTTCGCTCTTTCCGAGCAACCCTATATATATCCCTAGCCAGCGTGGCAGAATACTGAAAACTCGGGCCACAGAAAAAGTATTTCAAGCCCCATTCGCCCATTTAGAAGTGCCCCCAGAGGAAGGTTTTGGGTACAACTGAACTCCCCAGTGGAGCCTTTATGCAGCCCCACATGCAACTGGATGTCCTGGGTCTGTCCCCTCCCAGCTCTTACTGCACCCCCAGCCTTCCCGTTGGCAGGACAGAGCAAAAGGCTGAGATGTCCTTGGCTTAGTATATGCACTGCTCTGCAACAATTAAGGCATCGGGGTGTTATCAGCACTCTTCTCATCCTAAGCCAAAACACAGCATTCCACCAGCTACTAGGAAGAAAATTAATTCTGTGCTAACTGAAACCAGGACATCTATCCACCCCTTATTCCATACCATTTATGTCATGCTCAGGTTACACTCTTTTCCATACATTCTAATTAGTCACCTATAGTAATCATGGTAGTGATAACATACAGTATAATATACTATTTAACATGGTACAATTCAGTTCATGGGCTATTCTCACCCAGTATTAAATCTCCTTGAGGTACACACCGCACCTCTCCGTTCTTTTGCATCACCCACCAAGTGTATCCAGGTCCCTGAGCGAAAACAATTCCACGAATAGGTTTGCCTTTTCCTGAGGCAGGAGTAGCCCAGACTGTTTTACCCAGCATATTTTTTACATGCACTACAGGAACTTTATCCCCATCTACAGTACGTAACAGGTTTGATTGGGCAGGTCCAGCTCGGTTGGTAGATCCCCTAGTATTGACTAACCAGGTGGCCTTTGCCAAATGCGTATCCCAGTTTTTGAACGTCCCAGCGCCCATTGCTTTCAAGGTAGTCTTTAACAGGCCATTGTATCGTTCAACTTTCCCGGAGGCTGGTGCATGATAGGGGATGTGATACACCCATTCAATACCATGTTCTTTGGCCCAAGTGTCTATAAGGTTGTTTCGGAAGTGAGTCCCATTGTCTGATTCTATTCTTTCTGGGGTGCCATGTCGCCATAGGACTTGCTTTTCAAGGCCCAGGATGGTGTTCCGGGCGGTGGCATGAGGCACAGGATATGTTTCCAGCCATCCGGTGGTTGCTTCCACCATTTTAAGTACGTGGCGCTTGCCATTGCAAGTTTGAGGGAGTGTGATGTAATCAATCTGCCAGGCCTCTCCATATTTATATTTCAGCCATCGTCCTCCATACCAAAGAGGCTTTGACCGTTTGGCTCGCTTGATTGCAGCACATGTTTCACAGTCATGAATAACCTGTGCTATAGCGTCCATGGTCAAGTCCACCCCTCGATCACGAGCCCATCTGTATGTTGCGTCTCTACCTTGATGGCCTGAGGTGTCATGGGCCCATCGGGCTACAAATAATTCACCTTTATGCTGCCAATCCAGGTCCACCTGAGCTACTTCAATCTTAGCAGCCTGATCCACCTGCTGGTTGTTTTGATGTTCTTCAGTAGCCCGATTCTTGGGCACATGAGCATCTACGTGGCGTACTTTCACAGCCAGGTTCTCTACCCGAGCAGCAATATCTTGCCACAATGCAGCAGCCCAGATGGGTTTGCCCCTACGCTGCCAGTTGTTTTGCTTCCATTGCTGTAACCATCCCCACAGGGCATTTGCTACCATCCATGAATCGGTGTAGAGATAGAGAACTGGCCATTTTTCTCGTTCAGCAATGTCTAAAGCCAGCTGAATGGCTTTCACTTCTGCAAACTGACTCGATTCACCTTCTCCCTCAGCAGCTTCTGCAACTCGTCGCGTAGGACTCCATACAGCAGCCTTCCATCTCCGATGCTTCCCCACAATACGACAGGACCCATCAGTGAACAGGGCATATTTCTTTTCATTCTCTGGCAATTGCTTGTACAGTGGGGCTTCTTCAGCACGACCCACCTCCTCCTCTGATGATATCCCAAAGTATTTGCCTTCTGGCCAGTCCATGATCACTTCCAATATTCCTGGGCGACTGGGGTTTCCTATTCGAGCCCGCTGAGTAATCAGTGCAACCCACTTGCTCCATGTAGCATCAGTTGCATGATGCGTAGAGGGGACCCTTCCCTTGAACATCCAGCCTAGTACTGGCAATCGGGGTGCTAGGAGGAGCTGCGCTTCAGTACCGACCACCTCCGAAGCAGATCGAACTCCTTCATATGCTGCCAATATCTCCTTTTCAGTTGGAGTATAGTGGGCCTCAGATCCTCTGTATCCCCGACTCCAAAACCCCAGAGGCCGACCTCGAGTTTCCCCAGGTTCTTTCTGCCAGAGGCTCCAGGTGGGGCCGTTCTCCCCGGCTGCAGTGTAGAGCACATTCTTTACATCTGGTCCTGTTCGAACTGGCCCAAGGGCTACTGCATGGACTATTTCCTGCTTGATTTGTTCAAAGGCTTGTCGTTGTTCAGGGCCCCATTCAAACTCATTCTTCTTACGGGTTACTTGGTAGAGTGGGTTTACAATCAGACTGTAATTTGGGATGTGCATTCTCCAAAACCCCACAACACCTAGGAAAGTCTGTGTTTCTTTTTTGTTAGTTGGTGGAGACATAGCTGTTATTTTGTTGATCACATCCATTGGGATTTGACGACGTCCATCTTGCCATTTTATTCCTAAAAACTGGATCTCTCGTGCAGGTCCTTTGACTTTATTTTGTTTTATGGCAAAACCGGCTTTCAGAAGGATTTGGACTATTTTCTTCCCTTTCTCGAAAACTTCCTCTGCTGTGTCACCCCACACAATAATGTCATCGATGTACTGCAGGTGTTCAGGAGCTTCCCCCTGCTCTAGCGCAGACTGGATCAGCCCATGACAAATGGTAGGGCTGTGTTTCCACCCCTGGGGCAGCCTATTCCAAGTATATTGGACTCCCCTCCAAGTGAAGGCAAATTGTGGCCTGCACTCTGCTGCTAGAGGGATGGAGAAAAATGCATTAGCGATATCAATTGTGGCGTACCACTTGGCTGCCTTTGACTCAAGTTCATACTGAAGTTCCAGCATGTCCGGCACTGCAGCACTCAGTGGTGGCGTGACTTCGTTCAGGCCGCGATAGTCCACTGTTAGTCTCCACTCGCCATTAGACTTTCGCACTGGCCATATGGGACTATTGAAAGGTGAATGAGTCTTGCTGATCACTCCTTGGCTCTCCAATTGACGAATTAGCTTATGGATGGGGATCAGGGAGTCTCGGTTAGTGCGATATTGCCGCCGGTGCACAGTTGTGGTAGCGATTGGCACTTGCTGTTTTTCGACCCTCAGCAACCCCACAACAGAGGGGTCCTCTGAGAGACCAGGCAAGGTAGATAATTGTTTAATGCCCTCTGTCTCTAAGGCAGCTATACCAAAAGCCCACCGGAACCCTTTTGGGTCCTTGCAATATCCTCTTCTAAGATAGTCTATGCCAAGGATACATGGAGCCTCCGGGCCAGTCACAATGCGGTGCTTTTCCCACTCATTCCCAGTCAGACTCACTTCAGCCTCCAATACAGTCAACTGCTGAGATCCCCCTGTCACTCCACAAATATAGATGGGCTCTGGTCCTTTATAGCTCGATGGCATTATAGTACATTGTGCACCGGTGTCTACTAAAGCCTTATACCTCTGTGCGCGTGATGTGCCAGGCCATCGAATCCACACAGTCCAATAAACTCGATTGTCCCTTTCCTCCCCCTGGCTGGAGGCAGGGCCCCCTTAATCCTGGTCAGAATCTTCCTCGGTTCTGTGTTTGAAGGACTGTCTGCTGGAAGTTGGAGCAGCAAACTTTTCAGAGAATCCCTTTTTCCTGATTGTTTTCTTTTGCAACTCACGTACCCGTGCCTCTAGGGTCGCGGTAGATTTTCCATCCCATTTTCTCATGTCCTCTCCATGGTCTCGTAAGTAAAACCACAGGGTGGCACGGGGTGAGTACCCACCATATCGTCTTCCTTGTGTGGGTGAACGCCTGCCCCTGACAGCTGAGACACTGCTTTGTACAGGTACGGAGGAGAATAATTTCTCTTCAAGTTGGTGAAACTTTTCAGAAAGTGTTTTCTCCCAGGTGTTCTCTTTCGGTCGTTGGACACTGGTTGGTTCAGGTTGGGGGGAAGATAGATTCTCTTTAAGTTGGTGGACCTCTTCAGAAAGTTTCTCCACAGCTGAGACGCAGGCCTGTAAGGAAGAGGAAAGACTTTCTTCGTACTGCCGGAGTTGTTTAGCCGCTTCATCCACTGTGGGTTCCTCATCCTCTTTCCAGGCCATTATTGCCAATGAGCTGGCATATGATGATGGTGCACTCCGTACAAACTTCCGCCACATGGGTCGTGTACACTTGACTTCATCTGGGTCTTTGGATGTTTGTCTGAGGTCTGGATCCTCATAAATCACTTCCCGTACGGCTAATTCCCTCAGGTACTGGATTCCCTTCTCCATAGTGGTCCACTTGCCTGGTAGACATAAAAGTTCTTCCTTGAAGGGATGCCTTTCCCTCACAGCTGAGAGGAGACGCCTCCAGAGGCTGGTGGGTTGTGCTCCATCTGCAATTGCTTTGTCAATGCCGGCGTCTCGAGCAAGGGATCCCAACCGTCTGGCTTCCCTGCCGTCTAATTCCACACAATTGGCTCCAGAGTCCCAGCACCGGAGCAGCCAGGTGACAAGCTGCTCACCTATACAGCGACCAAAATCTTTTCGCACATCTCGTAGCTCGCGCTCGTTTAGGCTTCGGGTAGTTACTGTTGCTTTTTCGGCATCCTCATCTTCCTCCTCCTGAATCCTTGATGGCCCAGCGTCGTCGTCATCTTCATCATCTTTATACCTAGTTTTGGCAGAAGCCTTACCTGGATTGGCAGAAGACTCTCTGCGTTCTAAACGACCTGGATTTCTATACCATATTTTCACCTTCTCTACAGGGGCAGCTTGCACTGCTACTGCTCGTTTCTCTGACTTTGTTACAGGGTCTGCCACAGGGGTTGGAATGCCCTCTGCAGGGGCAGCTTGCACTGCTACTGCTCGTTTCTCTGACCCCGTTACAGGGGTTGGAATACCCTCTGCAGGGGCAGCTTGCACTGCTACTGCTCGTTTCTCTGACTTTGTTACAGGGTCTGCCACAGGGATTGGAATGCCCTCTGCAGGGGCAGCTTGCACTGCTACTGCTCGTTTCTCTGACCCCGTTACAGGGGTTGGAATACCCTCTGCAGGGTCAACTTGCACTGCTACAGATTGTTTCTCTGACACGGCCACAGGAGCTGGAGCGGCTGCAGGAGCTGGAGCTGGAGCAGTTGCAGGAGCTGGGACTGGAGTAGCGGCAGGAGCTGGAGCTGGAGCGGCTTCAGGAGCTGTAATTGGAGTGGCTGCAGGAACCGGAGCTGGAGCGGCTTCAGGAGCTGTAACTGGAGTGGCTGCAGGAACTGGAGCTGGAGTGGCTGCAGGAGCTGGAACTGGAGTGGCTGCAGGAGCTGGAACTGGAGCGGCTGCAGGAACCGGAGCTGGAGCGGCTGCAGGAACCGGAGCTGGAGCGGCTGCAGGAACCGGATCTGGAGTGGCTGCAGGAGCTGGGACTGGAGCGGCTGCAGGAACCGGATCTGGAGCGGCTGCAGGAACCGGATCTGGAGCGGCTGCCGAGTCCACCGTAGGGGTCACAGTGGCCGTTGGATCTGTCACAGGGCTTGGAGTGGCCGCAGGGTCTGTCACTAAGTTGATAGCAGTATCAATGGCAGCTCGATAGGCATGAGCCAGGCCCCAGCACGTTACAATGATTTGTGTTACTTTGGAACTGCCAGAATCATGACACCTTTTTTTCAAGCATTCTGCCAGTTTTTGAGGATTTTACCATTGTTCAGGGGTGAATTTCCAACACACTGGGGGTGCCAACTGCTCTAGATGCCTGCCCATATCCACCCATACTCCCTGCCACCCACAACTATCCTGCCTCCGGGCAGATCTCCGGATGAGCTTCCTAAGTAGTTGTTTAACTTTAAGCAGAATCTGAAGTGCATTCATGAGGCAGAACAACAAGACTATGGTATTCTGAGTATCCCAATAATATTCAATATCTTGGAGAGCTATTTTGACAAGCTCAGGGGATAAGAGGGTGGTGAAGGAGGAAGGCAGAGTGATCCAGGAGGATACAGGGGTGGTGAAGGAGAAAGGGAGAGTAATCAAGTAAGAAAAATTATCTTCCCCTTTTCCCTCCACAGATTGACTCTCTAATGGAGAAAAACAATAGGTATAATTGCTAATAGTTCCCAAGATACTGTTTCCAAAGTACAGAGTCCACGATGTTACTGAGTATAAATACCAAGTTAGAGTCATGACCAGATATCTTATCGTCTCATAAGCCATTGCTATAATACTCAGTACCATAATGATCTGAAACCAGGGCCCAGAGAGGATAAACAACACTACAGAGAGAAAATACGGAAAATAATGTACTATAATACTCAATTTGGAAAACAGGCGCAGCAGAGTTGAGATTAAAGCAATCAGCATCATGACAAGTGACTATTAAGCAGGTCTAATCCTTACACCAATTTTAGTTTAACACACTCTGATCAGATCTGCCGTTATCTCAACCTTTCGGGCCCCACGTTGGGCGCCAAAAAGGCTGTCGTGGTTTAACCCGGCCGGCAGCTAAACACCACGCAGCCGTTCGCTCACCCTCCCCCCTCCCTCTCTGGGACGGGGGAGAGAAATGGAGAGTGAAGCCCGTGAGTTGAGATAAAGACAGTTTAATAAGACAGGAAAATAATAATAACAAAAATAATAATAACAATAATAATAATAATGATACAATGGTGATAATACGAAAGTAATAGTATGTACAAACAAGTGATGCACAATGCAATTGCTCACCACCCGCTGACCGATGCCCAGCCTAACCCCGAGCAGTCCGGCCCCCTCCCCCCAGCTAGCCACCCCTATATATTGTTTAGCATGACGTCAGATGGTATGGAATACCCCTTTGGCTAGTTTGGGTCAACTGTCCTGGGTCTGTCCCCTCCCAGCTCTTACTGCACCCCCAGACTGCCCGTTGGTAGGACAGAGCAAAAGGATGAGATGTCCTTGGCTTAGTATAAGCACTGTTCTGCAACAATTAAATCATCGGGGTGTTATCAGCACTCTTCTCATCCTAAGCCAAAACACAGCATTCCACCAGCTACTAGGAAGAAAATTAATTCTGTTCTAAATGAAAAAAGGACACACTAAATGAAGGCTTTGGGTACAAGTGAACTCCCCAGGGGAGCCTTTATGCAGCCCCACATGCAACTGGACCCTCCGTATTCGCTCTTTCACAGCAAGCCTAATTATAGCCCTAGCCGGCATCGGAGATGACTGAAAACTCGGGCCCCAGAGAATGCGTTACAAGCCACATTCGCCCATCCAAAAGTGCCCCCAAGGGAAGGCTTTGGGTACAACTGAACACCCCAGGGGAGCCATTACGCAGCCCCACATGCAACTGGATCCTCCGCGTTCACTCTTTCTACGCAAGCCTAAATATAACCCTAGCCGCAAAGGGAGAAGACTGAAAAAGCTGGCCTCAGAAAACGCATTGCGAGTCTGTTTCGCCCATCCAAAAGTGCCCCCAAAAGAAGGCTTTGGGTACAAGTGAACTCCCCAGGGGAGCCTTTATGCAGCCCCACATGCAACTGGACTCTCCGGATTCGCTCTTTCCGAGCAACACTATGTATAGCCTTTGTCGGCATGGGAGACGACTGAAAACTTGGGCTCCAGAAAACGCTTTCCGAGCCCCTTTCGCCCATCCAAAAGTGCCCCCAGAGGAAGGCTTTGGGTAGAAGTGAACTCCCCAGGGGAGCCTTTACGCAGCCCCACATGCATCTGGACCTTCCGGGTTCGCTGTTTCCTAGCAACTCTAAAAATAGCCCTAGCCATCATGGCAGAAGACTGAAAACTCGGACCCCACAAAATGCATTACAAGGCCCTTTCACCCATCCAAAAGTGCCGCCAAAGGAAGGCTTTGGGTACAAGTGAACTCCCCAGGGGAGACTTTATGCAGCCACACATGCAACTGGACCCTCCGGGTTCACTCTTTTCGAGCAAAACTAAAGATAAACCTAGCCGCGTGGCAGACGACTGAAAACTCGGGTCCCAGAAAACGCATTCTGAGCCCCTTTCGCCCATCCAAAAGTGCTCCCAGAGGAAGGCTTTAGGTACAAGTGAACTCCCCAGAGGAGCCTTTACGCAGCCCCACATGCAACTGGACCCTCCGTGTTCGCTGATTACGAGAAACCCTAAATATAACCCTAGCCAGCATGGCAGAAGACTGAAAATTCGGGACACAGAAAAAGCCTTTCAAATCCCATTCGCCCATCCAGAAGTTCCCCCAAAGGAAGGCTTTGGGTACAAGTGAACTCCCCAGGGGAGCCTTTATGCAGCCCCACATGCAACTGGACCCTCCGGGTTCGCTCTTTCTGAGCAACACTAAAGATAGCCCTAACCGGCATGGGAGACGACTGAAAAAGAGGGTCCCAGAAAACGCACTGCGAGCCTCTTTCGCCATCCAAAAGTGCCCCCAGAGGAAGGCTTTGGGTAGAAGTGAACTCCCCAGGGGAGCCTTTACGCAGCCCGACATGCAACTGTACCCTCCGTATTCGCTCTTTCACAGCAACCGTAAATATAACCCTGGCCGGCATGGGAGACGACTGAAAAATCGGGCCCCAGAAAACGCGTTACAAGCCCCATTCGCCCATCCAAAAGTGCACCCAGAGGAAGGCTTTGGGTACAACTGAACTCCCCAGGGGAGCCTTTATGCAGCCCCACATGCCACTGGACCCTCTGTATTCGCTGTTTCCGAGCAACCATAAATATAACCCTAGCCAGTATGGCTGAAGACTGAAAACTCGGACCCCATAAAATGCCTTTCAAGGCCCTTTCGCCCATCCAGAAGTGCCCCCAGAGGAAGGCTTTGAGTACAAGTGAACTCCCCAGGGGAGCCTTTATGCAGCCCCACATGCAACTGGACCCTCCTTATTCGCTCTTTCATAGCAAGCCTAAATACAGCCCTAGCTGGCATCGGAGATGACTGAAAAATCGGGCCAAAAAAACGCCTTACAAGACCCTTTCGCCCATCCAAAAGTGCCCCCAAAGGAAAGCTTTGGGTACATCTGAACTCCATAGGGGAGCCTTTATGCAGCCCCACATGCAACTGGACCCTCCGGGTTCGCTGTGTCCGAGCAAGACTAAATATAGCCCTAGCCGGCATGGGAGACGACTGAAACATCGGGCCAAATAAAACGCTTACAAGACCCTTTCGCCCATCCAAAAGTGCCCCTAAAGGAAGGCTTTGGGTACAACTGAACTCCCCAGGGGAGCCTTTATGCAGCCCCACATACAACATGACCCTCCGGGTTCACTCTTTCACAGCAACACTAAATATAACCCTCGGCGCTATGGGAGAAGACTGATAAAGCGGGCATCCGAATACGCATTGCGATTCCCCTTGGACCATCCAAAAGTGCCCCCAAAGGAAGGCTTTGAGTACAAGTGAACTCCCCAGGGGAGCCTTTATGCAGCCCCATATGCAACTAGACCCTCCGGGTTCGCTCTTTCCGAGCAACACTAAACATAGCCCTAGCCAGCATTGGAGACGACTGAAAATTCGGGCCCCAGAAAAATCATTCCAAGCCCCTTTCGCCCATCCAAAAGTGCCCCCAGAGGAAGGCTTTGGGTACAAGTGAACTCCCCAGGGGAGCCTTTACGCAGCCCCACATGCAACTGGACCCTCTTTATTCGCTCTTTCACAGCAAGCCTAAATATAGCCCTAGACGGCATGGGAGATGACTGAAAACTCGGGCCCCAGAAAACTCATTCCAAGCCCCTTTCGCCCATCCAGACGTGCCCCCAAAGGAAGGCTTTGGGTACATCTGAACTCCACAGGGGAGCCTTTATGCAGCCCCACATGCAACTGGACCCTCCGTACTTGCTCTTTCACAGCAACCCTAAATATAACACAGGCTGGCATGGCAGAATAAAAAATCGGGCCCCAGAAAACGCGTTACAAGCCCCATTAGCCCATCCAAAAGTGCCCCCAAAGGAAGGCTTTGGGTACAACTGAACTCCCCAGGGGAGCCTTTATGCAGCCCCACATGCTACTGCACCCTCCGCGTTCGCTCTTTCACCGCAAGCCTATATATAGCCCTCGGTGCAATGGGAGAAGACTGAAAAAGCGGGCCTCTGAAAACGCATTGCGATTCCCCTTGGACCATCCAGAAGTGCCCCCAAAGGAAGGCTTTGGGTACAAGTGAACTCCCCAGGGGAGCCTTTACGCAGCCCCACATGCAACTGGATCCTCCGCATTCACTCTTTCTACGCAAGCCTAAATATAGCGTAGCCGCAAAGGGAGAAGACTGAAAAAGCGGGCCTCAGAAAACGCATTACGATTCCCCTTGGACCATCCAAAAGTGCCCCTAAAGGAAGGCTTTGGGTACAAGTGAACTCCCCAGGGGAGCCTTTACGCAGCCCCACATGCAACTGGACCCTCCGGGTTCACTCTTTCCGAGCAACACTAAACATAGCCCTAGCCGGCATGGGAGACGACTGAAATCTCGGGCCACAGAAAACGCATTCCAAGCCACTTTCGCCTATCCAGACGTGCCCCCAGAGGAAGGCTTTGGGTACAACTGAACTCCCCAGGAGAGCCTTTACGCAGCCCCACATGCAACTGGACCCTCCGTATTCGCTCTTTCACAGCAACCCTAAATATAGCCCTGGCCTGCGTGGCAGACGACTGAAAACTCGGGCCCCAGAAAACGCATTCCGAGCCCCTTTCGCCCATCCAAAAGTGCCGCAAAGGAAGGCTTTGCGTACAAGTGAACTCCCCAGGGGAGTCTTTATGCAGCCCCACATGCAACTGGACCCTCCATATTCGCTCATTCACAGCAACACAATATAACCCTGGCCCGCATGGCAGACGACTGAAAAATCGGGCCCCAGAAAACGCGTTCCGAGCCCCTTTCTCCCATCCAAAAGTGCCCCAAAGGAAGGCTGTGGGTACATCTGATCTCCCCAGGGGAGCCTTTATGCAGCGCCACATGCAACTGGACCCTCCTTTTTCGCTCTTTCACCGCAAGACTAAATATAGCCCTCGGCGCAATGGGAGAAGACTGAAAAAATGGGCCTCAGAATACGCATTGCGATTCAACTTGGACAATCCAAAAGTGCCCTTAGAGGAAGGCTTTGAGTACAAGTGAACTCCCCAGGGGAGCCTTTATGCAGCCCCATATGCAACTGGACCCTCCGTATTCGCTCTTTCACAGCAAGCCTAAATATAACCCTAGCCGGCATCGGAGATGACTGAAAACTCGGGCCCCAGAGAATGCGTAACAAGCCCCATTCGCCCATCCAAAAGTGCCCCCAAGGGAAGGCTTTGGGTACAACTGAACACCCCAGGGGAGCCATTACGCAGCCCCACATGCAACTGGATCCTCCGCGTTCACTCTTTCTACGCAAGCCTAAATATAGCCCTAGCCGCAAAGGGAGAAGACTGAAAAAGCGGGCCTCAGAAAATGCATTGCGAGTCTGTTTCGCCCATCCAAAAGTGCCCCAAAAGGAAGGCTTTGGGTACAAGTGAACTCCCCAGGGTAGCCTTTATGCAGCCCCACATGCAACTGGACCCTCTACGTTCACTCTTTCCGAGCAACACTATGTATAGCCTTAGTCGGCATGGGAGACGACTGAAAACTTTGGCTCCAGAAAACGCTTTCCGAGCCCCTTTCGCCCATCCAAAAGTGCCCCCAGAGGAAGGCTTTGGGTAGAAGTGAACTCCCCAGGGGAGCCTTTACGCAGCCCCACATGCATCTGGACCTTCCGGGTTCGCTGCTTCCTAGCAACTCTAAAAATAGCCCTAGCCATCATGGCAGAAGACTGAAAACTCGGACCCCACAAAATGCATTACAAGGCCCTTTCGCCCATCCAAAAGAGCCCCCAAAGGAAGGCTTTGGGTACAAGTGAACTCCCCAGCGGAGCCTTTATGCAGCCCCACATGCAACTGGACCCTCCGGGTTCACTCTTTTCGAGCAACACTAAAGATAAACCTAGCCGCGTGGCAGACGACTGAAAACTCGGGTCCCAGAAAACGCATTCTGAGCCCCTTTCGCCCATCCAAAAGTGCTCCCAGAGGAAGGCTTTGGGTATAAGTGAACTCCCCAGGGGAGCCTTTACGCAGCCCCACATGCAACTGGACCCTCCGTGTTCGCTGATTACGAGAAACACTAAATATAACCCTAGCCAGCATGGCAGAAGACTGAAAATTCGGGACACAGAAAAAGCCTTTCAAATCCCATTCGCCCATCCAGAAGTTCCCCCAAAGGAAGGCTTTGGGTACAAGTGAACTCCCCAGGGGAGCCTTTATGCAGCCCCACATGCAACTGGACCCTCCTTATTCGCTCTTTCATAGCAAGCCTAAATACAGCCCTAGCCGGAATCGGAGATGACTGAAAAATCGGGCCAAAAAAATGCCTTACAAGACCCTTTCGCCCATCCAAAAGTGCCCCCAAAGGAAAGCTTTGGGTACATCTGAACTCCATAGGGGAGCCTTTATGCAGCCCCACATGCAACTGGACCCTCCGGGTTCGCTGTGTCCGAGCAAGACTAAATATAGCCCTAGCCGGCATGGGAGACGACTGAAACATCGGGCCAAATAAAACGCTTACAAGACCCTTTCGCCCATCCAAAAGTGCCCCTAAAGGAAGGCTTTGGGTACAACTGAACTCCCCAGGGGAGCCTTTATGCAGCCCCACATACAACATGACCCTCCGGGTTCACTCTTTCACAGCAACACTAAATATAACCCTCGGCGCTATGGGAGAAGACTGATAAAGCGGGCATCCGAATACGCATTGCGATTCCCCTTGGACCATCCAAAAGTGCCCCCAAAGGAAGGCTTTGAGTACAAGTGAACTCCCCAGGGGAGCCTTTATGCAGCCCCATATGCAACTAGACCCTCCGGGTTCGCTCTTTCCGAGCAACACTAAACATAGCCCTAGCCAGCATTGGAGACGACTGAAAATTCGGGCCCCAGAAAAATCATTCCAAGCCCCTTTCGCCCATCCAAAAGTGCCCCCAGAGGAAGGCTTTGGGTACAAGTGAACTCCCCAGGGGAGCCTTTACGCAGCCCCACATGCAACTGGACCCTCCGTATTCGCTCTTTCACAGCAAGCCTAAATATAGCCCTAGACGGCATGGGAGATGACTGAAAACTCGGGCCCCAGAAAACTCATTCCAAGCCCCTTTCGCCCATCCAGACGTGCCCCCAAAGGAAGGCTTTGGGTACATCTGAACTCCACAGGGGAGCCTTTATGCAGCCCCACATGCAACTGGACCCTCCGTACTTGCTCTTTCACAGCAACCCTAAATATAACACAGGCTGGCATGGCAGAATAAAAAATCGGGCCCCAGAAAACGCGTTACAAGCCCCATTAGCCCATCCAAAAGTGCCCCCAAAGGAAGGCTTTGGGTACAACTGAACTCCCCAGGGGAGCCTTTATGCAGCCCCACATGCTACTGCACCCTCCGCGTTCGCTCTTTCACCGCAAGCCTATATATAGCCCTCGGTGCAATGGGAGAAGACTGAAAAAGCGGGCCTCTGAAAACGCATTGCGATTCCCCTTGGACCATCCAGAAGTGCCCCCAAAGGAAGGCTTTGGGTACAAGTGAACTCCCCAGGGGAGCCTTTACGCAGCCCCACATGCAACTGGATCCTCCGCATTCACTCTTTCTACGCAAGCCTAAATATAGCGTAGCCGCAAAGGGAGAAGACTGAAAAAGCGGGCCTCAGAAAACGCATTACGATTCCCCTTGGACCATCCAAAAGTGCCCCTAAAGGAAGGCTTTGGGTACAAGTGAACTCCCCAGGGGAGCCTTTACGCAGCCCCACATGCAACTGGACCCTCCGGGTTCACTCTTTCCGAGCAACACTAAACATAGCCCTAGCCGGCATGGGAGACGACTGAAATCTCGGGCCACAGAAAACGCATTCCAAGCCACTTTCGCCTATCCAGACGTGCCCCCAGAGGAAGGCTTTGGGTACAAGTGAACTCCCCAGGAGAGCCTTTACGCAGCCCCACATGCAACTGGACCCTCCGTATTCGCTCTTTCACAGCAACCCTAAATATAGCCCTGGCCTGCGTGGCAGACGACTGAAAACTCGGGCCCCAGAAAACGCATTCCGAGCCCCTTTCGCCCATCCAAAAGTGCCGCAAAGGAAGGCTTTGCGTACAAGTGAACTCCTCAGGGGAGTCTTTATGCAGCCCCACATGCAACTGGACCCTCCATATTCGCTCATTCACAGCAACACAATATAACCCTGGCCCGCATGGCAGACGACTGAAAAATCGGGCCCCAGAAAACGCGTTCCGAGCCCCTTTCTCCCATCCAAAAGTGCCCCAAAGGAAGGCTGTGGGTACATCTGATCTCCCCAGGGGAGCCTTTATGCAGCGCCACATGCAACTGGACCCTCCTTTTTCGCTCTTTCACCGCAAGACTAAATATAGCCCTCGGCGCAATGGGAGAAGACTGAAAAAATGGGCCTCAGAATACGCATTGCGATTCAACTTGGACAATCCAAAAGTGCCCTTAGAGGAAGGCTTTGAGTACAAGTGAACTCCCCAGGGGAGCCTTTATGCAGCCCCATATGCAACTGGACCCTCCGTATTCGCTCTTTCACAGCAAGCCTAAATATAACCCTAGCCGGCATCGGAGATGACTGAAAACTCGGGCCCCAGAGAATGCGTAACAAGCCCCATTCGCCCATCCAAAAGTGCCCCCAAGGGAAGGCTTTGGGTACAACTGAACACCCCAGGGGAGCCATTACGCAGCCCCACATGCAACTGGATCCTCCGCGTTCACTCTTTCTACGCAAGCCTAAATATAGCCCTAGCCGCAAAGGGAGAAGACTGAAAAAGCGGGCCTCAGAATAGGCATTGCGATTCCCCTTGTGTTGGTAATTGGCATAATTGTTCGATCTAAGCTTGCTTTAAGCAACCAGGGGTAGGCCTTAGAAATCTCAGGGCCTGCTGTAGCTGAGCAAACCAAGCTGCCAGAGTAACTGTGAGAAGCTCCCACGGCAATGACTCCCACATCACCCAATTAAGGAACTCAGAAAATATTGTTATCAGCAGCTGGCCTCAAGGACTAGGTCTACGCGACCGTTAAGCACAAAGGGGGTTGTTTTCCTAACTTCTAATCAAAAGGTGGTGTTATTTTCTTAACGGCTTGTCTGGTGCTTTTGACCAATAATCTTGTGTGAAACACTGTCCACCCCTGTAAAATTCACTATCAAAGTTGGGCTATTCGGGCAATAAAATGGTGAAGCATGATCTGACTCTGCTGGTGTCTGTTGTGCTTTTGTCCGTGCTTCGCAACAAATGGCGCCCGAACAGGCTGAGACCTGAACAAGGCCTGAACAGGACATCGCAGCGGGACAGACATCGCACCGGAGCAGGACATCGCAGCCGAGCACGGACATCGCAGCGGCGCCGGGGCAAACACCGCAGCGCAGCGGGACACCAGTGCAGCGGGACACCAGCGGCGCCGGCACATCCGAACTCAGGTAGACCAGGAGACCAGCGGCGTCGGGACCAGCGGCGCCGGGACATCGGCGCGGCGCCGGGACCAGTGCCGCCGGGGACCAGCGCTGGGGTCACAGCGCCGAGACTGAGACATCGGAGCGGCGCGGGACATCGGAGCGGACATCGGAGCGGCGCTGCAGCTGACCAGACACCGAGCCGCACACGCTGTACACAGGACTCACGGTGAGACGCGCTACTCCCGGTGAGACGCGGAAAACGCGGTACTCCCGGTGAGAGACGCGGGACACGGTGGGACGCGGGGACGCGGGGACTCACGGTGAGAGACGCGGGGTACGGAACCGCGCAGGAAATTGAAGTAATCGCGAGACACTGAAGTAATTGCGGTAGAGGTAAAAGGGACGATAATCCCCTCACCTGCACTCTGACAGGTGAACGGGACGTAACGGGACGTAAACGCGGAATCCCCGCACCCGAGAGCACCTATAGAGGGTCCCTGTCAGTCATGTGTCTCGCAAAGGCTGCAACAGCATAAATAAAGGCATGGAGGCATATGATTTGCTCAAATGCTTTTTAGAAAACCGCAGCACGCAGGGTATAGACTGCAAAAAAGATTTACCAGGATTATTAGCATATGGAGTAACAAAGGGTTGTTTTATCAATCTGGATACAGTTTTTGAACAAGCAGAGTGGCGCAAATTTGGGGACAAATTGTTTGATGAAGTTATTAATGACAATAAGACTGCTAAAAAATTATCGAAGCCTTGGAAAGCAGTCACTAACGCCTTAGCTATACATCAGGCCGAGCAGAGAGTCGCTGCTGCCGCTACAGAGCAACTGGGATTGCCAGGAAGAGCTGGTAGTGTTAACCCTCAGATGGATGAGGAAATAAGAGAGCAAAAACCAGACAGAAAAAACACCAGCCCGTTTACAGACGGTGTTCAACAGAGGCAGAGGATGTGGAACCAAATAGCAAATGAGGCCCTATGTGAGGGTGAACACGAGATAGCTGCACAATTGATTCCAGAGGCCTTCCCGGTAATATACTCACCACCGGATGCCCAGGGTAATGTTACGGTTAATCTAGTGAATTTGGACTGGAAATTGTTAACTCAGCTGCGGTCCACAGTAAATGACTCAGGTCTGAAAGGTGAACTTACAAGACACATGCTGGACTACATTTGGGGAACGAATATTTTGCTTCCAGGAGACATACGCAACATAATGAAGTTAATTTTGACCCAACACCAGCAGCTTTTATTTAATGCCCATTGGCACGCTGCTTGTCAAGAAGCAGTTGCAGTGATAAGAGCACCGGGGGACCCTTTACATGGGGTCACGCTGGAAGAGTTGATGGGGATAGGACCGTATTTTAGGACAGAAGCACAGACATTGCTGGGACCTGATAAAGCCAAGGAATCAATGAGAACGGCCAGAAGAGCATTGGATCAGATAAAGGGGCCAGGGGGAATACCTTCCTACATGGGAATCAAACAGGGTAGAGAGGAACCATTTGGGCTTTTTATTGATTGCGTTGCAAATGCAATACAGGCGGCAGGAGTGCCCGATTACCTCAAGGGCATGATATTAAAACAGTGCGCAATTCAGAATAGCAACCCTTCTACTCTCAATATATTGGCTTCCTTGCCCGGGACATGGACAATTGAGGAAGGGTTGGAAAGAATGGCTCAGGTACCAGCAGGCCCACAGGCTATGTTAGTAGAAGCAGTAAAGCAATTAAGTGACAGCATGAAAGAACAGGCACAGGCTGTGAAAGAGCATGTTCAGTTCCTTGCAGCTCTTGCTCCTTTGCAAACCGCCGGTGGTCCAGTACCACCCCCTAGTAACCAGTTACCACACCGCTGCCAATGTTATCGTTGTGGTGCTTTTGGACACGTGAGACGACACTGCAAAGCTGGGGCAGTATGGTGCTCAAATTGTCAGTCGAACAATCACAAGGAAGCGGCATGTCGACGCAACGTGCCGGGAAACGGCCGGAACAGCGGCAAGAGTCGCAAATGCCTCCCGCGGCCGCTCCGCTCCCAGCCCCGGCGCCGGCACCGGCCGGGGCAGCGCGGCCGCGGGCGGCCACAGGGCCGGTCCCGGTCCCTGTGCCCGAAGTTTCCCAAGCCCGCCCCGCCGAGGCGGAGGATGCAGCAGGATGGCGCTGAGCAGGGCGGCTTCCCGTGGCCGGAGCCGCTGCCCGTGGCCGGCCCGGCGCTGCCGTTCCGCTGCCCGCGCTGTGGGGAGCGCGGTCGGTTCGGCCGCGGCGCGCGTGTCAGGGCGAAGTTCAGCAGGATGGTGAAGGCTGTGGACAAGACGATGGAGAAGCAGCTCGACAGGCTGACCGGGGAGCTGGCCCAGAAGACGGTGGAGCTGCAGGAGATGCGGGTGGCATTCGTGCAGCTCTCGCAGAAGCAGCAGGAGGTGCAGCGGAGGGAGCGAGTGCTCAGCAGGCAGGTGGACGTGGCGGTGGAGATGATCGCAGCCTTGAAGCAGCGCCTCAGCGAGTTCGAGGAGGAGGCAGAAAAAGAATTGAGGGGAAAAGCCAGGCTCCAGCACTTCATTGAGAACCTGCTGCAGCGCATGGACCTGGCAGAGAGGCAGCTAGAGTATTACCAAAACCAGCAGATAGCCTGCAGCCGTATAGCAGATGTTACACGCTCTTGCCTAACTAGTAATCATGTGTCTCATCCATTTGTGGTGAATGGTCAGTGGCAAAAAGAAAAGGGGGAGAGTAAGGGGCGGCAAAGACAGAAACGGTACCAGGAGGATGCCACTGACACTGACGGCACAGGTAATAGCAGTAGTATAAGTGACACAGGTGCGGGGCAGCGGGCACCAGTGTCCTGGAAATGTGATGGTGAAAAGGACTGTGACAGTGCAGAAGATGAAGAGAATTGTGGCATTGTGACTTGTAGTGCAGCAGAATTTACATGCAGTAGTGGGCAATGTATTTCCAAAAGCTTTGTCTGCAATGGTCAAGATGACTGCTCCGACCACTCGGATGAATCTTTGGAGCAATGTGGCCGCCAGCCTGCACCTCTGGTGAAGTGTTATGTGAGTGAGGTGCAGTGCGGCTCAGGTGAGAAAGACTGTGACAGAGATCCTGGTTGCAAGGATGGAAGTGATGAAATTAACTGCCCTTCTCAGACTTGCAGGCCAGACCAGTTCAGATGTGAAGATGGGAACTGTGTCCATAGGAGTAGGCAGTGCAGTGGTGTGAAAGACTGTCTGGATAGCACTGATGAAGCAAACTGTAACGATGTTATTCAGTGCTCTGGACCTGGCAAATTCAAGTGCAAAAGTGGAGAATGCATAGATATCAATAAAGTGTGTAACCAGCAGAGAGACTGCAAGGACTGGGGTGATGAGCCCCTGAAGGAATGCAACATAAATGAATGTGACTGTCCAGCTGGGTTTGAGTTTGTAGACAAGAGAAACTGTGGAGATTTTGATGAATGTCAAAACCCTGGTATCTGTAGTCAAATATGTATCAACCTGAAAGGTGGCTACAAATGTGAACGTAGCCGTGGATATCAGATGATTCCTGCTACAGGAACCTGGAAAAGGCCATACCAGTACAAAAATACAAATAACACCTGTGATTACAAAGACACTGCTAAGCAGGGTTTAGGGGTTTATGGCACGGAGTCAAGGGGTAACAACTACAGTGTTTGGAACAATTCTACAGCTTTGGCCTTACCTCCTGATGTTTTTCCGATTTGTGGGGATAGGGCCTGGCAAGGTATCACTGCAAATGCTATCAGAAGTCCATGTTACTTAGATAAACTCATTGTATTTGTTTCTAGCTTGTTGCAATTGCATGAAATCACCAGACATAAATGGGCATTGCTTGCACCGGATTGCAATGATAATGTTGAATTGTGTGGGGTTGCAGCTAGAGCGGCATTGGCAATTTTAGTGCTTGGAGTGGCATCTGTGGCCGCACGTAACAACTGCTTGGCTGCAGGGATCGGCTGCGGTGTGGACGCCCCTAGGTGCACCCTGAGCGTTTTGTTCGGAGGGGACTCCACTCTCAGCTGCTCACCGCAGGAGCAGACAAAGATCTCCTTTAGCTGCAGACAAACAGTAGGTTTTCAGCTGCTGGAGGGATACTAACTGGAGTATTAATAATTGTATGTGTTATTCTTAAATGTCCAGGTATTTTGTGTTGAAAGTATTTGAGTAAGGGTAAGGTTTTAAAACAAAGTGTTGCAAGTCACTTCACGAGGAACACAATGAGAGACAATACTTGTTTGTTTGCTTATCATTCTAAATTATATTCTTGTGGTATGATTGAGGATGTTGTATGATTGAGAGTGAGATGTGCCAGAGGCCTCTGGGTGTACGATTGTGCTCTGTATGTGTGATTGTACTGCGTACTGTGTGAGAGAGAGCACATTTTAACCATAGTGCAGGTTATTGTTGCCCTAGTGCAGGATTCTGGAATATAACCATAGTCCAGGTTATTGTTGCCATAGTGTAGGATCCCGAGATATAACAACAGTGCAGGCTAAAAGCATGGGAAATTGGTGCCGGCAAAAATCATAGAAAAATGGATTCATTAGAAAGATTCAATATGATATCAATCCTTTCAATCAATGGTTCACTGATTTGTTTGAAACAATGCATAGATGGTTACTGGGATTAGTCAAAGGGACATTAAGGATTCTGTTCATTGTGGTGTCAATCATCATTACACGTAGTATTGTGATAAATGTGGTTAAAGGGTTATTTGCAAAATGTTATAGGGATTTTGAAGTGGTGCCGGGAACAGGTATCCAGTGGATCACTGTAAAGTGGACTGAAGCAGTTTTAGAATCTGCACACGCTGAAGACGACCAAGAAGAGGTTCCTGATAATCTGACAATGACGTGGGCTGTGACACCTCAAGGACTGTCAAGAACAGCCTTTGATCACCATCAAGTGATTAGGTTTAAGTGTGTTACTATTAAGTTGTGTTGCTTACTATTAAATTGTGTTACCATTAAGTGTTTACAGTAGTTGTGGTGTTATTAGGGTTAAGTTGTATAGTTGTGTTATGTTATGTATTTGACATCTGATGTAAAACCAAGTACTGCTTGTACTAAAAGAAAACGGGGGAATTGTTGGGAATTGGCATAATTGTTCGATCTAAGCTTGCTTTAAGCAACCAGGGGTAGGCCTTAGAAATCTCAGGGCCTGCTGTAGCTGAGCAAACCAAGCTGCCAGAGTAACTGTGAGAAGCTCCCACGGCAATGACTCCCACATCACCCAATTAAGGAACTCAGAAAATATTGTTATCAGCAGCTGGCCTCAAGGACTAGGTCTACGCGACCGTTAAGCACAAAGGGGGTTGTTTTCCTAACTTCTAATCAAAAGGTGGTGTTATTTTCTTAACGGCTTGTCTGGTGCTTTTGACCAATAATCTTGTGTGAAACACTGTCCACCCCTGTAAAATTCACTATCAAAGTTGGGCTATTCGGGCAATAAAATGGTGAAGCATGATCTGACTCTGCTGGTGTCTGTTGTGCTTTCGTCCGTGCTTCGCAACACCCTTGGACCATCCAAAAGTGCCCCCAAAGGAAGATTTAGTTACAAGTGAACTCCCCAGGAGAGCCTTTATGCAGCCCCACATGCAACTGGACCCTCCGTGTTCGCTCTTCACGAGCAACCCCAAATATATCGCAAGCCAGCATGGCAGAAGACTGAAAATTCGGGCCACAAAAAAAGCATTTCAAGCCCCATTTGCCCATCCAGACGTGCCCCCTAAGGAAGGCTTTGGGTAAAACTGAACTCCACAGGGGAGCCCTTATGCAGCGCCACACGCAACTGGAACCTCCGTATTCACTCTTTCACAGCAACCCTAAATATAACCCTGGCCCGCATGGCAGAAGACTAAAAAATCGGGCCCCAGAAAACGCGTTACAAGTCGCATTAGCCCATCCAAAAGTGCCCCCAGAGGAAGGCTTTGGGTACAAGTGAACTCCCCAGGGGAGCCTTTATGCAGCCCCACATGCAACTGGACCCTCCGGGTTCAATCTTTCACCGCAAGCCTAAATATATCCCTAGGCGCAATGGGAGAAGACTGAAAAATCGGGCCTCAGAAAACGTATTTCGATTCCCCTTGGACCATCAAATAGTGCCCCCAGAGGAAGGCTTAGTTACAAGTGAACTCCCCAGGGGAGCCTTTATGCAGCCCCACATGCAAATGGATCCTCCGTGTTCAATCTTTCTCCGCAAGCCTAAATATATCCCTAGCCGCAAAGCGAGAAGACTGAAAAAGCGGGCCTCAGAAAACGCATTGCGAGTCTCTTTCGACCATCCAAAAGGGCCCCCAAAGGAAGGCTTTGGGTACAAGTGAACTCCCCAGGGGAGTCTTTATGCAGCCCCACATGCAACTGGACCCTCCGGATTCGCCCTTTCCGAGCAACACTAAATATATCCCTAGGTGGCATTGGAGACTCATGAAAACTCAGGCCTCAGAAAAGGCATTCCGAGCCCTTTTCGCCCATCCAAAAGTGCCCCCAAAGGAAAGCTTTGGGTAAAACTGAACTCCCCAGGGAAGCCTTTATGCAGCCCCACATGCAACTGGACCCTCTGGTTTCGCTCTTTCCGAGCAACACTAAATATATCCCTAGCCGGAATGGGAGACTACTGAAAACTCGGGCCCCAGAAAACGCATTTCGAGCCCCTTTTGCTTATCCAAAAGTGCCCCCAGAGGAAGGCTTTGAGTACAAGTGAACTCCCCAGGGGAGCCTTTATGTAGCTCCGCATGCAACTGGACCCTCCGGGTTCACTCTTTCACCGCAAAACTAAATATAGCCCTCGGCGCAATGGGAGAAGACTGAAAAAGTGGGCCTCAGAAAACGCATTGCGATTTCCCTTGGACCATCCAAAAGTGCCCCCAAAGGAAGGCTTTGGGTACAAGTGAACTCCCCAGGGGAGCCTTTATGCAGCCCCACATGCAACTGGACCCTCCTTTTTCGCTCTTTCACAGGAAGCCTAAATATAGCCCTAGACGGCATTGGAGATGACTGAAAACTCGGGCCCCAGAAAACTCATTCCAAGGTCCTTTCGCCCATCCAGAAGTGCCCCCAAAGGAAGGCGTTGGGTACAACTGAACTCCCCAGGAGAGCCTTTACGCAGCCCCACATGCAACTGGACCCTCCTGGTTCGCCCTTTCCGACCAACCCTAAATATATCCCTAGCCGGCATTGGAGACGACTGAAAACTTGGGCCCCAGAAAACGCATTCCGAGCCCCATTCGCCCATCCAAAAGTGCACCCAGGGAAGGCTTTGAGTACAAGAGAACACCGCAGGGGAGCCTTTATGCAGCACCACATGCAACTGGACCCTCCTTTTTCGCTCTTTCACAGGAAGCCTAAATATAGCCCTAGACGGCATTGGAGATGACTGAAAACTCGGGCCCCAGAAAACTCATTTCAAGGTCCTTTCGCCCATCCAGAAGTGCCCCCAAAGGAAGGCTTTGGGTACAACTGAACTCCCCAGGGGAGCCTTTACGCAGCCCCACATGCAACTGGACCCTCCGGGTTCGCTCTTTCCGAGCAACCCTAAATATATCCCTAGCCGGCATGGGAGACGACTGAAAATTCTGGCCCAAGAAAACTCATTCCAAGCCCCTTTCGCCCATCCAAAAGTGCCCCCAAAGGAAGGCTTTGGGTACAAGTGAACTCCCCAGGGGAGCCTTTACGCAGCCCCACATGCAACTGGACCCTCCGGGTTCGCTCTTTCCGAGCAACCCTAAATATATCCCTAGCCGGCATGGGAGACGACTGAAAATTCTGGCCCAAGAAAACTCATTCCAAGCCCCTTTCGCCCATCCAAAAGTGCCCCCAAAGGAAGGCTTTGGGTACAACTGAACTCCCCAGGAGAGCCTTTACGCAGCCCCACATGCAACTGGACCCTCCGGGTTCGATGTTTCCGAGCAAAACTAAATATAGCCCTAGCTGGCATTGGAGACGACTGAAAACTTGGGCCTCAGAAAACGCATTGCGATTCCCCTTGGACAATTAAAAAGTGCCCCCAGAGGAAGGTTTAGTTACAACTGAACACCCCTGGGGAGCCTTTATGCAGCCCCACATGCAACTGGACCCTCCGGGTTCACTCTTTCACCGCAAGCCTAAATATAGCCCTCGGAGCAATGGGAGGAGACTGAAAAAGCGGGCCTCAGAAAACGCATTGCGATTCCCCTTGGACCATCCAGAAGTGCCCCCAGAGGAAGGCTTTGGGTACAAATGAACTCCCCTGGGGAGCCTTTATGCAGCCCCACATGCAACTGGACCCTCCGGGTTCGCTCTTTCCGAGCAACACTATGTATAGCTTTAGCCGGCATTGGAGACGACTGAAAACTTGGGCCCCAGAAAACGCTTTCCGATCCCATTCGCCCATCGAAAAGTGCCCCCAGAGGAAGGCTTTGGGTACAAGTGAACTACCCAGGGGAGCCTTTATGCAGCCCCACATGCAACTGGACGCTCCGTATTCGCTCTTTCACAGCAACACGAAATATAACCCTGGCCCGCATGGCAGACGACTGAAAACTCGGGCCCCAGAAAACGCGTTCCGAGCCCCTTTCGCCCATCCAAAAGTGCCCCAAAGGAAGGCTTTGGGTACATCTGAACTCCCCAGGGTAGCCTTTATGCAGCCCCACATGCAACTGGACCGTCCGGGTTCCCTCTTTCACCGCAAGACTAAATATATCTCTAGCCGGCATCGGAGATGACTGAAAACTCGGGCCCCAGAAAATGCGTTACAAGCCCCATTCGCCCATCCAAAAGAGGAAGGCTTTGGGTACAACTGAACACCCCAGGGGAGCCATTATGCAGCCCCCTATGCAACTGGATCCTCCGCTTTCACTCTTTCTATGCAAACCTAAATATAGCCCTAGCCGCAAAGGGAGAAGACTGAAAAAGAGGGCCTTAGAAAACGCATTTAGAGTCTCTTTTGACTATCCAAAAGTGCCCCCAGAGGAAGGCTTTGGGTACAAGTGAACTACCCAGGGGAGCCTTCATGCAGCCCCACATGCAACTGGACCCTCCGGGTTCACTCTTTCACCGCATGCCTAAATATATCCCTCGGCGAAATGGGAGAAGACTGAAAAAGCGGGCCTGAGAATATGCATTGCGATTCCCCTTGGACCATCCAAAAGTGCCCCCAAAGGAAGGTTTAGTTACAAGTGAACTCCCCAGGGGAGCCTTTATGCAGCCCCACATGCAACTGGACCCTCCGTCTTCGCTGTTTACGAGCAACCCTAAATATAACCCTGGCCCGCATGGCAGACGACTGAAAACTCGGGCCCCAGAAAACTCGTTCCAAGCCCGTTTCTCCCATCCAAAAGTGCCCCCAAAGGAAGGCTTTGGGTACAACTGAACACCCCAGGGGAGCCATTACGCAGCCCCACATGCAACTGGATCCTCCGCGTTCACTCTTTCTACGCAAGCCTAAATATAGCCCTAGCCGCAAAGGGAGAAGACTGAAAAAGAGGGCCTCAGAAAACGCATTGTGAGCCCCTTTCGCCCATCCAAAAGTGCCCCCAGAGGAAGGCTTTGGGTACAAGAGAACTCCCCAGGGGAGCCTTTATGCAGCCCCACATGCAACTGGACCCTCTGTATTCGCTCTTTCACAGCAACCCGAAATATAACCCTAGCCGGCATCGGAGATCACTGAAAACTCGGGCCCCAGAAAATGCGTTACAAGCCCCATTCGCCCATCCAAAAGTGCCCCCAAAGGAAGGCTTTGGGTACAACTGAACACCCCAGGGGAGCCATTACGCAGCCCCACATGCAACTGGATCCTCCGCGTTCACTCTTTCTACGCAAGCCTAAATATAGCCCTAGCCGCAAAGGGAGAAGACTGAAAAAGAGGGCCTCAGAAAACGCATTTAGAGTCTCTTTTGACCATCCAAAAGTGCCCCCAAAGGAAGGCTTTGGGTACAACTGAACTCCCCAGGGGAGCCTTTATGCAGCCCCATATGCAACTGGACCCACCGCGTTCGTTCTTTCCGAGCAACACTAAGTATAGCCTTAGCCGGCATGGGAGACGACTGAAAACTTGGGCCCCAGAAAACGCATTCCGAGTCCCTTACGCCCATCCTAAAGTGCCCCCAGAGGAAGGCTTTGGGTATAAGTGAACTCCCCAGGGGAGCCTTTACGCAGCCCCACATGCAACTGGACCCTCCGTGTTCGCTGTTTATGAGCAACCCTAAATATATCCCAAGCCAGCATGGCAAAAGACTGAAAACTCGGGCCCCAGAAAAAGCGTTTCAAGCCCCATTCTCCCATCCAGAAGTGCCCCCAAAGGAAGGCTTTGGGTACAAGTGAACTCCCCAGGGGAGCCGTTATGCAGCCCCACATGCAACTGGACCCTCCGTGTTCGCTGTTTATGAGAAACCCTAAATATAACCCAAGCCAGCATGGCAAAAAACTGAAAACTCGGGCCACAGAAAATGAGTTTCAAGCCCCATTCGCCCATCCAGAGGTGCCCCCAAAGGAAGGCTTTGGGTACAACTGAACTCCCCAGGGGAGCCTTTATGCAGCCCCACATGCAACTGGACCCTCCGGGTTCGCTCTTTCACCGCAAGCCTAAATATATCCCTCGGCGTAATGGGAGAAGACTGAAAAAGAGGGCCTCAGAATACGCATTGCGATTACCCTTGGTCCATCCAAAAGTGCCCCCAAAGGAAGGTTTAGTTACAAGTGAACTCCGCAGGGGAGCCTTTATGCAGCCCCACATGCAACTGGACCCTCCGTCTTCGCTGTTTACGAGCAACCCTAAATATAACCCTAGCCAGCATGGCAGAAGACTGAAAACTCGTGCCACAGAAAAAGCGTTTCAAGCCCTATTCGCCCATTCCGAAGTGCCCCCAAAGGAAGGCTTTGGGTACAAGTGAACTCCCCAGGGGAGCCTTTATGCAGCCCCACATGCAACTGGACCCTCCGGGTTCGCTGTTTCCGAGCAATACTAAGTATAGCCTTAACCGGCATGGGAGACGACTGAAAAATCGGGCCCGAGAAAACGCATTCCAATCCACTTTCGCCCATCCAGACGTGCCCCCAAAGGAAGGCTTTGGGTACATCTGAACTCCCCAGGAGAGCCTTTACGCAGCCCCACATGCAACTGGGCCCTCCGTATTGGCTCTTTCACAGCAACACGAAATATAACCCGGGCCTGCATGCCAGACGAGTGAAAAATCAGGGCCTAGAAAACGCATTCCGAGCCCCATTCGCCCATCCAGAAGTGCCGCTAAAGGAAGGCTTTGGGTACATCTGAACTCTCCAGGGGAGCCTTTATGCAGCGCCACATGCAACTGGACCCTCCTTTTTCGCTCTTTCACCGCAAGACTAAATATAGCCGTCGGCGCAATGGGAGAAGACTGAAAAAATGGGCCTCAGAATACGCATTGCGATTCCCCTGGGACCATCCAAAAGTGCCCCCAGAGGAAGGCTTTGAGTACATGTGAACTCCGCAGGGGAGCATTTATGCAGCCCCACATGCAACTGGACCCTCTTTATTCGCTCTTTCACAGCAACCCTAAATATAGCCCTAGCCGGCATTGGAGACGACTGAAAACTCGGGCACCAGAGAACGATTTCTCGCCCCTTTCGCCCATCCAAAAGTGCCCCCAGAGGAAGGCTTTGGGTACAGGTGAAATCCCCAGGGGAGACTTTACACAGCCCCACATGCAACTGGACCCTCCGCGTTCGCTGTTTATGAGCAGCCCTAAATATAACCCTAGCCAGCATTGCAAAAGACTGAAAACTCGGGCCGCAGAAAAAGCGTTTCAAGCCCCATTCGCCCATCCAGAAGTGCCCCCAAAGGAAGGCTTTGGGTACAACTGAACTCCCCAGGGGAGCCTTTACTCAGCGCCACATGCAACTGGACCCTCCGTATTTGCTCTTTCACAGCAACCCTAAATATATCTCTCGGCAAATTGGGAGAAGACTGAAAAAGCGGGCCTCAGAATACGCATTGCGATTCCCCTTGGACCATCCAAAAGTGCCCCTAATGGAAGTCTTTGGGTACAAGTGAACTCCCCAGGGGAGCCTTTATGCAGCCCCACATGCAACTGGACCCTCTGTATTCGCTCTTTCACAGCAACCCGAAATATAACCCTAGCCGGCATCGGAGATCACTGAAAACTCGGGTCCCAGAAAATGCGTTACAAGCCCCATTCGCCCATCCAAAAGTGCCCCCAAAGGAAGGCTTTGGGTACAACTGAACACCCCAGGGGAGCCATTACGCAGCCCCACATGCAACTGGATCCTCCGCGTTCACTCTTTCTACGCAAGCCTAAATATAGCCCTAGCCGCAAAGGGAGAAGACTGAAAAAGAGGGCCTCAGAAAACGCATTTAGAGTCTCTTTTGACCATCCAAAAGTGCCCCCAGAGGAAGGCTTTGGGTACAACTGAACTCCCCAGGGGAGCCTTTATGCAGCCCCATATGCAACTGGACCCACCACGTTCGTTCTTTCCGAGCAACACTAGGTATAGCCTTAGCCGGCATGGGAGACGACTGAAAACTTGGGCCCCAGAAAACGCATTCCGAGCCCCTTTCGCCCATCCTAAAGTGCCCCCAGAGGAAGGCTTTGGGTATAAGTGAACTCCCCAGGGGAGCCTTTACGCAGCCCCACATGCAACTGGACCCTCCGTGTTCGCTGTTTATGAGCAACCCTAAATATATCCCAAGCCAGCATGGCAAAAGACTGAAAACTCGGGCCCCAGAAAAAGCGTTTCAAGCCCCATTCTCCCATCCAGAAGTGCCCCCAAAGGAAGGCTTTGGGTACAAGTGAACTCCCCAGGGGAGCCTTTATGCAGCCCCACATGCAACTGGACCCTCCGGGTTCGCTCTTTCACCGTAAGCCTAAATATATCCCTCGGCGTAATGGGAGAACACTGAAAAAGAGGGCCTCAGAATACGCATTGCGATTCCCCTTGGTCCATCCAAAAGTGCCCCCAAAGGAAGGTTTAGTTACAAGTGTACTCCGCAGGGGAGCCTTTATGCAGCCCCACATGCAACTGGACCCTCCGTCTTCGCTGTTTACGAGCAACCCTAAATATAACCCTAGCCAGCATGGCAGAAGACTGAAAACTCGGGCCGCAGAAAAAGCGTTTCAAGCCCCATTCGCCCATCCAGAAGTGCCCCCAAAGGAAGGCTTTGGGTACACCTGAACTCCCCAGGGGAGCCTTTACTCAGCGCCACATGCAACTGGACCCTCCGTATTTGCTCTTTCACAGCAACCCTAAATATATCTCTCGGCACAATGGGAGAAGACTGAAAAAGCGGGCCTCAGAATACGCATTGCGATTCCCCTTGGACCATCCCAAAGTGCCCCTAATGGAAGTCTTTGGGTACAACTGAACTCCGCAGGGGAGCCTTTATGCAGCCCCACATACAACAGGACCCTCCTTATTCGCTCTTTCACAGCAACCCTAAATATATCCCTGTCCCGCACGGCAGACGACTGAAAAATCGGGCCCCAGAAAACGCGTTAAAAGCCCTATTCGCCCATCCAAAAGTGCCCCCAGAGGAAGGCTTTGGGTACAACTGAACTCCCCAGGGGAGCCTTTATGCAGCCCCACATGCAACTTGAGCCCCTGGCTTCAATCTTTCACCGCAATCCTAAATATAGCCCTCGGCGCAATGGGAGAAGACTGAAAAAGCGGGCCTCAGAAAACGCATTGCAATTCCCCTTGGACCATCAAAAAGTGCCCCCAAAGGAAGGTTTAGTTACAACTGAACTCCCCAGGGGAGCCTTTATGCAGCCCCACATGCAACTGGACCCTCCGTGTTCGCTGTTTACGAGCAACCAAAAATATATCCCTAGCCAGCATGACAGAAGACTGAAAACTCGGGCCCCCGAAAACGCGTTTCAAGCCATATTCGCCCATTGAAAAATACCCCCAAAGGAAGGCTTTGGGTACAACTGAACTCCCCAGGGGAGCCTTTATGCAGCCCCACATGCAACTGGATCCACCGCGTTCACTCTTTCACCGCAAGCCTAAATATAGCCCTAGCCGCAAATGGAGAAGACTGATAAAGCGGGCCTCAGAAAATGCATTGCGAGTCTTTTTCGACCATCCAGAAGTGCCCCCAAAGGAAGGCTTTGGGTACAAGTGATCTCCCCAGGAGAGCCTTTACGCAGCCCCACATGCAACTGGACCCTCCGGCTTCGCTGTTTCTGAGCAACACTAAATATAGCCCTAGCCGGCATTGGAGACGACTGAAAACTCGGGCCCCAGAAAACGCCTTCCGAGGCCCTTTCGCAAATCCAGACGTGCCCCCAAAGTAAGGCTTTGGGTACATCTGAACTCCCTAGGGTAGCCTTTATGCAGCCCCACATGCAACTGGACCCTCCGTATTCGCTCTTTCACAGCAAGCCTAAATATAACCCTGGCCCGCATGGCAGTCGACTGAAAAATCGGGCCCCAGGAAACGCATTACAAGCCCCATTAGCCCATCCAGAAGTGCCCCCAGAGGAAGGCTTTGGGTACAACTGAACTCCCCAGGGGAGCCTTTATGCAGCCCCACATGCAAATGGAGCCTTCGGGTTCACTCTTTCTACGCAAGCCTAAATGTAGCCCTCGGCGCAATGGGAGAAGACTGAAAAAGCGGGCCTCAGAAAACGCATTGCGATTCCCCTTGGACCATCAAAAAGTGCCCCCAGAGGAAGGTTTAGTTACAACTGAACACCCCAGGAGAGCCTTTGTGCAGCCCCACATGCAACTGGATCCTCCGCGTTCACTCTTTCTACGCAAGCCTAAATATAGCCCTAGCCGCAAAGCGAGAAGACAGAAAAAGCGGGCCTCAGAAAAAGCATTGCGAGTCTCTTTCGACCATCCAAAAGGGCCCCCAAAGGAAGGCTTTGGGTACAACTGAACTCCCCTGGGGAGCCTTTACGCAGCCCCACATGCAACTGGACCCTCCGTATTCGCTCTTTCCGAGCATAACTAAGCGTAGCCCTAGCCGGCATGAGAGACGACTGAAAATTCGGGCCCCAGAAAACTCATTCCAAGCCCCTTTCGCCCATCCAAAAGGGCCCCAAAGGAAGGCTTTGGGTACAACTGAACTCCCCAGGAGAGCCTTTATGCAGCCCCACATGCAACTGGACCCTCCTTATTCGCTCTTTCACAGCAACCCTAAATATATCCCTAGCCCGCATGGCAGACGACTGAAAAATTGGGCCCCAGAAAACGCATTAAAAGCCCCATTCGCCCATCCAGAAGTGCCCACAAAGGAAGGCTTTGGGTACACCTGAACTCCCCAGGGGAGCCTTTATGCAGCCCCACATGCAACATGACCCTCCTTTTTCGCTCTTTCACCGCAAGCCTAAATATATCCCTAGGCGCAATGGGAGAAGACTGAAAAACCGAGCCTCATAAAACGTATAGCGATTCCCCTTGGACCATCCAGAAGTGCCCCCAAAGGAAGGTTTAGTTACAAGTGAACTCCCCAGGAGATCCTTTATGCAGCCCCACATGCAACTGGACCCTCCGTGTTCGCTGTTTACGAGCAAACCTAAATATAACCCTAGCCAGCATGGCAGAAGACTGAAAACTCGGGCCACAGAAAAAGCATTTCAAGCCCCATTTGCCCATACAGACGTGCCCCCAAAGGAAGGCTTTGGGTAAAACTGAACTCCCCAGGGGAGCCTTTATGCAACCCCATATGCAACTGAACCCTCCGTATTCACTCTAGCACAACAACCCTAAATATAACCCTGGCCCGCATTGCAGAAGACTGAAAAATTGGGCCTCAGAAAACGCATTCCGAGCCCCTTTCACCCATCCAGAAGTGCCCCCAGAGGAAGTCTTTGGGTACAAGTGAACTCCCCAGGAGAGCCTTTACGCAGTCCCACATGCAACTGTACCCTCCGGGTTCACTCTTTCACCGCAAGCCTAAATATAACCCTCGGCGCAATGGAAGAAGACTGAAAAAGCGGGCTTCAGAAAACGCAATGCGATTCCCCTTGGACCATCCAAAAGTGCCCCCATAGGAAGGCTTTGGGTACAACTGAACTCCGCAGGGGAGCCTTTATAGAGCCCCACATGCAAATGGACCCTCCGGGTTCGCTCTTTCTGAGCAAAACTAAACGTAGCCCTAGCCGGCATGAGAGACGATCAAAAACTCGGGCCCCAGAAAACTCAATCCAAGCCCCATTTGCCCATCCAGAAGTGTATCGAAAGGAAGGCTTTGGGTACAAGTGAACTCCCCAGGGGAGCCTTTATGCAGCCCCACACGCAACTGGACCCTCCGGGTTCGCTCTTTCCGAGCAACCCTAAATATAACCCAAGCCGGCATGGGAGACGACTGAAAATTCTGGCCCAAGAAAACTCATTCCAAGCCCCTTTCGCCCATCCAAAAGTGCCCACAAAGGAAGGCTTTGGGTACATCTGAACTCCCCAGGAGAGCCTTTATGCAGCCCCACATGCAACTGGACCCTCCTTATTCGCTCTTTCACAGCAACCCTAAATATATCCCTGGCCCGCATGGCAGACGACTGAAAAATTGGGCCCCAGAAAACGCGTTAAAAGCCCCATTTGCCCATCCAGAAGTGCCCCCAGAGGAAGGCTTTGGGTACAACTGAACTCCCCAGGGCAGCCTTTACGCAGTCCCACATGCAACTGGACCCTCCGGGTTCGCTCTTTCCGAACAACACTAAACATAACCCTAGCCAGCATGGGAGACGACTGAAAACTCAGGCCTCAGAAAACGCATTCCAATCCACTTTCGCCCATGCAGAAGTGCCCCCAAAGGAAAGCTTTGGGTACAACGGAGCTCCCCAGGAGAGCCTTTATGCAGCACCACATGCAACTGGACCCTCCGTATTCGCTCTTTCACAGCAACCCTAAATATAACCCTGGCCCGCATGGCAGACGACTGAAAAATCGGGCCCCAGAAAACGCGTTAAAAGCCCCATTTGCCCATCCAGAAGTGCCCCCAAAGGAAGGCTTTGGGTACAACTGAACTCCCCAGGGGAGCCTTTATGCAGCGCCACATGCATCTGGACCCTGCTTTTTCGCTCTTTCACCGCAGGACTATATATAGCCGTCGGCGCAATGGGAGAAGACTGAAAAAATGGGCCTCAGAATACGCATTGCGATTCCCCTTGGACCATCGAAAAGTGCCCCCAGAGGAAGGCTTTGAGTACAATTGAACTCCCCAGGGGAGCCTTTATGCAGCCCCACATGCAACCGGACCCTCCGTATTCGCTCTTTCACAGCAAGCCTAAATATAGCCCTAGCCGGCATCAGAGATGACTGAAAAATCGGGCCAAAGAAAACGCCTTACAAGACCCTTTCGCCCATCCAGAAGTGCCCCCAAAGGAAGTCTTTGGGTACAACTGAACTCCCCAGGAGAGCCTTTACGCAGCTCCACATGCAACTGGACCCTCCGTATTCGCTCTTTCACAGCAACCCTTAATATAACCCTGGCCCGCATGGCAGACAACTGAAAAATCGGGCCAAATTAAACGATTACAAGACCCTTTCGCCCATCCAAATGTGCCCCTGAAAGAAGTCTTTGGGTACAACTGAACTCCCCAGGGGAGCCTTTATGCAGCCCCATATGCAACTGGACCCTCCGGGTTCACTCTTTCACCGCAAGCCTAAATATATCCCTCGGCGCAATGGGAGAAGACTGAAAAAGCGGGCCTCAGAAATTGCATTGCGATTCCCCTTGGACCATCCAGAAGTGGCCCCAAAGGAAGGTTTAGTGTATAACTGAACTCCCCAGGGGAGCCTTTATGCAGCCCCACATGCAACTGGACCCTCTGGGTTCGCTGTTTCTGAGCAACACTTAACATAGCCCTAGCCGGCATGGGAGACGACTGAAAACTCGGGCCCCAGAAAACGCTTTCCTAGCCCCTTTTGCCCATCCAGAAGTGCCCCCAAAGGAAGGTTTTGTGTACAACTGAACTCCCCAGGAGAGCCTTTACGCAGTCCCACATGCAACTGGAACGTCCGGGTTTGCTGTTTCCGAACAAGTCTAAATATATCTCTAGCTGGCATTGGAGATTACTGAAAAAGCGGGCCTCAGAAAACGCATTCCGAGCCCCTTTCGGCCATCCAAAAGTGCCCCCAAAGTAAGGCTTTGGGTACAACTGAACTCCCCAGGGGAGCCTTTATGAAGCCCCACATGCAACATGACCCTCCTTTTTCGCTCTTTCACCGCAAGCCTAAATATATCCCTAGGCGCAATGGGAGAAGACTGAAAAACCGAGCCTCATAAAACGTATAGCGATTCCCCTTGGACCATCCAGAAGTGCCCCCAAAGGAAGGTTTAGTTACAAGTGAACTCCCCAGGAGATCCTTTATGCAGCCCCACATGCAACTGGACCCTCCGTGTTCGCTGTTTACGAGCAAACCTAAATATAACCCTAGCCAGCATGGCAGAAGACTGAAAACTCGGGCCACAGAAAAAGCATTTCAAGCCCCATTTGCCCATACAGACGTGCCCCCAAAGGAAGGCTTTGGGTAAAACTGAACTCCCCAGGGGAGCCTTTATGCAACCCCACATGCAACTGAACCCTCCGTATTCACTCTAGCACAACAACCCTAAATATAACCCTGGCCCGCATTGCAGAAGACTGAAAAATTGGGCCTCAGAAAACGCATTCCGAGCCCCTTTCACCCATCCAGAAGTGCCCCCAGAGGAAGTCTTTGGGTACAAGTGAACTCCCCAGGAGAGCCTTTACGCAGTCCCACATGCAACTGGACTTTCCGGGTTCACTCTTTCACCGCAAGCCTAAATATAACCCTCGGCGCAATGGAAGAAGACTGAAAAAGCGGGCTTCAGAAAACGCAATGCGATTCCCCTTGGACCATCCAAAAGTGCCCCCATAGGAAGGCTTTGGGTACAACTGAACTCCGCAGGGGAGCCTTTATAGAGCCCCACATGCAAATGGACCCTCCGGGTTCGCTCTTTCTGAGCAAAACTAAACGTAGCCCTAGCCGGCATGAGAGACGATCAAAAACTCGGGCCCCAGAAAACTCAATCCAAGCCCCATTTGCCCATCCAGAAGTGTATCGAAAGGAAGGCTTTGGGTACAAGTGAACTCCCCAGGGGAGCCTTTATGCAGCCCCACACGCAACTGGACCCTCCGGGTTCGCTCTTTCCGAGCAACCCTAAATATAACCCAAGCCGGCATGGGAGACGACTGAAAATTCTGGCCCAAGAAAACTCATTCCAAGCCCCTTTCGCCCATCCAAAAGTGCCCACAAAGGAAGGCTTTGGGTACATCTGAACTCCCCAGGAGAGCCTTTATGCAGCCCCACATGCAACTGGACCCTCCTTATTCGCTCTTTCACAGCAACCCTAAATATATCCCTGGCCCGCATGGCAGACGACTGAAAAATTGGGCCCCAGAAAACGCGTTAAAAGCCCCATTTGCCCATCCAGAAGTGCCCCCAGAGGAAGGCTTTGGGTACAACTGAACTCCCCAGGGCAGCCTTTACGCAGTCCCACATGCAACTGGACTTTCCGGGTTCGCTCTTTCCGAACAACACTAAACATAACCCTAGCCAGCATGGGAGACGACTGAAAACTCAGGCCTCAGAAAACGCATTCCAATCCACTTTCGCCCATGCAGAAGTGCCCCCAAAGGAAAGCTTTGGGTACAACGGAGCTCCCCAGGAGAGCCTTTATGCAGCACCACATGCAACTGGACCCTCCGTATTCGCTCTTTCACAGCAACCCTAAATATAACCCTGGCCCGCATGGCAGACGACTGAAAAATCGGGCCCCAGAAAACGCGTTAAAAGCCCCATTTGCCCATCCAGAAGTGCCCCCAAAGGAAGGCTTTGGGTACAACTGAACTCCCCAGGGGAGCCTTTATGCAGCGCCACATGCATCTGGACCCTGCTTTTTCGCTCTTTCACCGCAGGACTATATATAGCCGTCGGCGCAATGGGAGAAGACTGAAAAAATGGGCCTCAGAATACGCATTGCGATTCCCCTTGGACCATCGAAAAGTGCCCCCAGAGGAAGGCTTTGAGTACAATTGAACTCCCCAGGGGAGCCTTTATGCAGCCCCACATGCAACCGGACCCTCCGTATTCGCTCTTTCACAGCAAGCCTAAATATAGCCCTAGCCGGCATCAGAGATGACTGAAAAATCGGGCCAAAGAAAACGCCTTACAAGACCCTTTCGCCCATCCAGAAGTGCCCCCAAAGGAAGTCTTTGGGTACAACTGAACTCCCCAGGAGAGCCTTTACGCAGCTCCACATGCAACTGGACCCTCCGTATTCGCTCTTTCACAGCAACCCTTAATATAACCCTGGCCCGCATGGCAGACAACTGAAAAATCGGGCCAAATTAAACGATTACAAGACCCTTTCGCCCATCCAAATGTGCCCCTGAAAGAAGTCTTTGGGTACAACTGAACTCCCCAGGGGAGCCTTTATGCAGCCCCATATGCAACTGGACCCTCCGGGTTCACTCTTTCACCGCAAGCCTAAATATATCCCTCGGCGCAATGGGAGAAGACTGAAAAAGCGGGCCTCAGAAATTGCATTGCGATTCCCCTTGGACCATCCAGAAGTGGCCCCAAAGGAAGGTTTAGTGTATAACTGAACTCCCCAGGGGAGCCTTTATGCAGCCCCACATGCAACTGGACCCTCTGGGTTCGCTGTTTCTGAGCAACACTTAACATAGCCCTAGCCGGCATGGGAGACGACTGAAAACTCGGGCCCCAGAAAACGCTTTCCTAGCCCCTTTTGCCCATCCAGAAGTGCCCCCAAAGGAAGGTTTTGTGTACAACTGAACTCCCCAGGAGAGCCTTTACGCAGTCCCACATGCAACTGGAACGTCCGGGTTTGCTGTTTCCGAACAAGTCTAAATATATCTCTAGCTGGCATTGGAGATTACTGAAAAAGCGGGCCTCAGAAAACGCATTCCGAGCCCCTTTCGGCCATCCAAAAGTGCCCCCAAAGTAAGGCTTTGGGTACAACTGAACTCCCCAGGGGAGCCTTTATGAAGCCCCACATGCAACATGACCCTCCGCGTTCACTCTTTCACCGCAAGACTAAATATAGCCCTCGGCGCTATGGGAGAAAACTGAAAAAGCGGGCCTCAGAATACGCATTGCGATTCCCCTTGGACCATCCAAAAGTGGCCCCAAAGGAAGGTTTAGTTACAAGTGAACTCCCCAGGGAAGCCTTTACGCAGCTCCACATGCAACATGACCCTCCGGGTTCACTCTTTCACAGCAATCCTAAATATATCCCTGGCACACATGGCAGACGACTGAAAAATCGGGCCCCAGAAAACGCGTTACAAGCCCCATTGGCCCATCCAAAAGTGCCCCCAAAGGAAGGCTTTGGGTACAACTGAACTCCCCAGGGGAGCCTTTACGCAGTCCCACATGCAACTGGACCCTGCGCGTTCACTCTTTCTATGCAAGCCTAAATATAGCCCTTGGCGCAATGGGAGAAGACTGAAAAAGCAGGTCCTCAGAAAACGCATTGTGATTCCCCTTGGACCATCCAAAAGTTCCACCAAAGGAAGGCTTTGGGTACAACTGAACACCCCAGGGGAGCCATTACGCAGCCCCACATGCAACTGGGTCCTCCGGGTTCGCTCTTTCCGAGCAACACTAAAGATAGCCCTAGCGGGCATGGGAGACGACTGAAAACTCGGGCCCCATTAAACTCATTCCAAGCCCCATTCGCCCATGCAGAAGTGCCCCCAAAGGAAAGCTTTGGGTACAACGGAGCTCCCCAGGAGAGCCTTTACGCAGCTCCACATGCAACTGGACCCTCCGTATTCGCTCTTTCACAGCAACCCTAAATATATCCCTGGCCCGCATGGCAGACGACTGAAAAATCAAGCCAAATAAAACGCATTCCGAGCCCCTTTCACCCATCCAGAAGTGCCCCCAAAGGAAGGCTTTGGGTACATCTGAACTCCCCAGGGGAGCCTTTATGCAGCCCCACATGCAACTGGACCCTCCTTTTTCGCTCTTTCACCGAAGTCTAAATATAGCTGTCGGCGCAATGGGAGAAGACTGAAAAAATGGGCCTCAGAATACGCATTGCGATTCCCCTTGGACCATCCAAAAGTGGCCCCAAAGGAAGGTTTAGTTACAAGTGAACTCCCCAGGGGAGCCTTTATGCAGCCCCACATGCAACTGGACCCTCCGGGTTCGCTGTTTCCGAGCAACACTAAATATAGCACTAGCCGTCTTTGGAGAGAACTGAAAACTCGTGCCCCAGAAAATGCGTTCCAAGCCCCATTCGCCCATCCAGACGTGCCCCCAAAGGAAGGCTTTGCGTACAAATGAACACCCCAGGGGAGCCATTACGCAGCCCCACATGCAACTGGATCCTCCGCGTTCACTCTTTCTACGCAAGCCTAAATATAACCCTAGCCGGCATCGGAGATTACTGAAAACTCGAGCCCCAGAAAACTCATTCCAAGCCCCTTTCGCCCATTCAGAAGTGCCCCTAGAGGAAGGCTTTGAGTACAACTGAACACCCCAGGGGAGCCATTACGCAGCCCCACATGCAACTGGATCCTCCGCGTTCACTCTTTCTACGCAAGCCTAAATATTACCCTATCCGCAAAGGGAGAAGACTGAAAAAGCGGGCCTCAGAAAACGCATTACGATTCCCCTTGGACCATCGAAAAGTGCCCCCAGAGGAAGGCTTTGGGTACAAGTGAACTCCCCAGGAGAGCCTTTATGCAGCCCCACATGCAACTGGACCCTCCGTATTCGCTCTTTCACAGCAACCCTAAATATAACCCTGGCCCGCATGGCAGACGACTGAAAAATCGGGCCCCAGAAAACGCGTTAAAAGCCCCATTTGCCCATCCAGAAGTGCCCCCAAAGGAAGGCTTTGGGTACAACTGAACTCCCCAGGAGAGCCTTTACGCAGCTCCACATGCAACTGGACCCTCCGTATTCGCTCTTTCACAGCAACCCTAAATATAACCCTGGCCCGCATGGCAGACAACTGAAAAATCGGGCCAAATTAAACGATTACAAGACCCTTTCGCCCATCCAAATGTGCCCCTGAAAGAAGTCTTTGGGTACAACTGAACTCCCCAGGGGAGCCTTTATGCAGCCCCATATGCAACTGGACCCTCCGGGTTCACTCTTTCACCGCAAGCCTAAATATATCCCTCGGCGCAATGGGAGAAGACTGAAAAAGCGGGCCTCAGAAATTGCATTACGATTCCCCTTGGACCATCCAGAAGTGGCCCCAAAGGAAGGTTTAGTGTATAACTGAACTCCCCAGGGGAGCCTTTATGCAGCCCCACATGCAACTGGACCCTCTGGGTTCGCTGTTTCTGAGCAACACTTAACATAGCCCTAGCCGGCATGGGAGACGACTGAAAACTCGGGCCCCAGAAAACGCTTTCCTAGCCCCTTTTGCCCATCCAGAAGTGCCCCCAAAGGAAGGTTTTGTGTACAACTGAACTCCCCAGGAGAGCCTTTACGCAGTCCCACATGCAACTGGAACGTCCGGGTTTGCTGTTTCCGAACAAGTCTAAATATATCTCTAGCTGGCATTGGAGATTACTGAAAAAGCGGGCCTCAGAAAACGCATTCCGAGCCCCTTTCGGCCATCCAAAAGTGCCCCCAAAGTAAGGCTTTGGGTACAACTGAACTCCCCAGGGGAGCCTTTATGAAGCCCCACATGCAACATGACCCTCCGCGTTCACTCTTTCACCGCAAGACTAAATATAGCCCTCGTCGCTATGGGAGAAGACTGAAAAAGCGGGCCTCAGAATACGCATTGTGATTCCCCTTGGACCATCCAAAAGTGGCCCCAAAGGAAGGTTTAGTTACAAGTGAACTCCCCAGGGAAGCCTTTACGCAGCTCCACATGCAACATGACCCTCCGGGTTCACTCTTTCACAGCAATCCTAAATATATCCCTGGCACACATGGCAGACGACTGAAAAATCGGGCCCCAGAAAACGCGTTACAAGCCCCATTCGCCCATCCAAAAGTGCCCCCAAAGGAAGGCTTTGGGTACAACTGAACTCCCCAGGGGAGCCTTTACGCAGTCCCACATGCAACTGGACCCTGCGCGTTCACTCTTTCTATGCAAGCCTAAATATAGCCCTTGGCGCAATGGGAGAAGACTGAAAAAGCGGGCCTCAGAAAACGCATTGTGATTCCCCTTGGACCATCCAAAAGTTCCCCCAAAGGAAGGCTTTGGGTACAACTGAACACCCCAGGGGAGCCATTACGCAGCCCCACATGCAACTGGGTCCTCCGGGTTCGCTCTTTCCGAGCAACACTAAAGATAGCCCTAGCGGGCATGGGAGACGACTGAAAACTCGGGCCCCATTAAACTCATTCCAAGCCCCATTCGCCCATGCAGAAGTGCCCCCAAAGGAAAGCTTTGGGTACAACGGAGCTCCCCAGGAGAGCCTTTACGCAGCTCCACATGCAACTGGACCCTCCGTATTCGCTCTTTCACAGCAACCCTAAATATATCCCTGGCCCGCATGGCAGACGACTGAAAAATCAAGCCAAATAAAACGCATTCCGAGCCCCTTTCACCCATCCAGAAGTGCCCCCAAAGGAAGGCTTTGGGTACATCTGAACTCCCCAGGGGAGCCTTTATGCAGCCCCACATGCAACTGGACCCTCCTTTTTCGCTCTTTCACCGAAGTCTAAATATAGCTGTCGGCGCAATGGGAGAAGACTGAAAAAATGGGCCTCAGAATACGCATTGCGATTCCCCTTGGACCATCCAAAAGTGGCCCCAAAGGAAGGTTTAGTTACAAGTGAACTCCCCAGGGGAGCCTTTATGCAGCCCCACATGCAACTGGACCCTCCGTGTTCGCTGTATCTGAGAAACACTAAACATCGCCCTAGCTGGCATCGGAGATGACTGAAAAATCGGGCCAAATAAAACGATTACAAGACCCTTTCGCCCATCCAAAAGCGCCCCTAAAGGAAGTCTTTGGGTACAACTGAACTCCCCAGGGGAGCCTTTATGCAGCCCCACATGCAACTGGACCCTCCGGGTTCACTCTTTCACCGCAAGCCTAAATATAGCCCTCGGCGCTATGGGAGAAGACTGAAAAAGCGGGCCTCAGAAAACGCATTGCAATTCCCCTTGGACCATCAAAAAGTGCCCCCAAAGGAAGGCTTTGGGTACAAGTGAACTCCCCAGGAGAGCCTTTATGCAGCCCCACATGCAACTGGACCCTCCGTATTCGCTCTTTCACAGCAACCCTAAATATAACCCTGGCCCGCATGGCAGACAACTGAAAAATCGGGCCAAATTAAACGATTACAAGACCCTTTCGCCCATCCAAATGTGCCCCTGAAAGAAGTCTTTGGGTACAACTGAACTCCCCAGGGGAGCCTTTATGCAGCCCCATATGCAACTGGACCCTCCGGGTTCACTCTTTCACCGCAAGCCTAAATATATCCCTCGGCGCAATGGGAGAAGACTGAAAAAGCGGGCCTCAGAAATTGCATTGCGATTCCCCTTGGACCATCCAGAAGTGGCCCCAAAGGAAGTTTTAGTGTATAACTGAACTCCCCAGGGGAGCCTTTATGCAGCCCCACATGCAACTGGACCCTCTGGGTTCGCTGTTTCTGAGCAACACTTAACATAGCCCTAGCCGGCATGGGAGACGACTGAAAACTCGGGCCCCAGAAAACGCTTTCCTAGCCCCTTTTGCCCATCCAGAAGTGCCCCCAAAGGAAGGTTTTGTGTACAACTGAACTCCCCAGGAGAGCCTTTACGCAGTCCCACATGCAACTGGAACGTCCGGGTTTGCTGTTTCCGAACAAGTCTAAATATATCTCTAGCTGGCATTGGAGATTACTGAAAAAGCGGGCCTCAGAAAACGCATTCCGAGCCCCTTTCGGCCATCCAAAAGTGCCCCCAAAGTAAGGCTTTGGGTACAACTGAACTCCCCAGGGGAGCCTTTATGAAGCCCCACATGCAACATGACCCTCCGCGTTCACTCTTTCACCGCAAGACTAAATATAGCCCTCGGCGCTATGGGAGAAGACTGAAAAAGCGGGCCTCAGAATACGCATTGCGATTCCCCTTGGACCATCCAAAAGTGGCCCCAAAGGAAGGTTTAGTTACAAGTGAACTCCCCAGGGAAGCCTTTACGCAGCTCCACATGCAACATGACCCTCCGGGTTCACTCTTTCACAGCAATCCTAAATATATCCCTGGCACACATGGCAGACGACTGAAAAATCGGGCCCCAGAAAACGCGTTACAAGCCCCATTCGCCCATCCAAAAGTGCCCCCAAAGGAAGGCTTTGGGTACAACTGAACTCCCCAGGGGAGCCTTTACGCAGTCCCACATGCAACTGGACCCTGCGCGTTCCCTCTTTCTATGCAAGCCTAAATATAGCCCTTGGCGCAATGGGAGAAGACTGAAAAAGCGGGCCTCAGAAAACGCATTGTGATTCCCCTTGGACCATCCAAAAGTTCCCCCAAAGGAAGGCTTTGGGTACAACTGAACAACCCAGGGGAGCCATTACGCAGCCCCACATGCAACTGGGTTCTCCGGGTTCGCTCTTTCCGAGCAACACTAAAGATAGCCCTAGCGGGCATGGGAGACGACTGAAAACTCGGGCCCCATTAAACTCATTCCAAGCCCCATTCGCCCATGCAGAAGTGCCCCCAAAGGAAAGCTTTGGGTACAACGGAGCTCCCCAGGAGAGCCTTTACGCAGCTCCACATGCAACTGGACCCTCCGTATTCGCTCTTTCACAGCAACCCTAAATATATCCCTGGCCCGCATGGCAGACGACTGAAAAATCAAGCCAAATAAAACGCATTCCGAGCCCCTTTCACCCATCCAGAAGTGCCCCCAAAGGAAGGCTTTGGGTACATCTGAACTCCCCAGGGGAGCCTTTATGCAGCCCCACATGCAACTGGACCCTCCTTTTTCGCTCTTTCACCGAAGTCTAAATATAGCTGTCGGCGCAATGGGAGAAGACTGAAAAAATGGGCCTCAGAATACGCATTGCGATTCCCCTTGGACCATCCAAAAGTGGCCCCAAAGGAAGGTTTAGTTACAAGTGAACTCCCCAGGGGAGCCTTTATGCAGCCCCACAGGCAACTGGACCCTCCGTGTTCGCTGTATCTGAGAAACACTAAACATCGCCCTAGCTGGCATCGGAGATGACTGAAAAATCGGGCCAAATAAAACGATTACAAGACCCTTTCGCCCATCCAAAAGCGCCCCTAAAGGAAGTCTTTGGGTACAACTGAACTCCCCAGGGGAGCCTTTATGCAGCCCCACATGCAACATGAGCCTCCGGGTTCACTCTTTCACCGCAAGCCTAAATATAGCCCTCGGCGCTATGGGAGAAGACTGAAAAAGCGCGCCTCAGAATACGCATTGCGATTCCCCTTGGACCATCCAGAAGTGGCCCCAAAGGAAGGTTTAGTTACAAGTGAACTCCCCAGGGGAGCCTTTATGCAGCCCCACATGCAACTGGACCCTCCGGGTTCGCTGTTTCCGAGCAACACTAAATATAGCACTAGCCGTCTTTGGAGAGAACTGAAAACTCGTGCCCCAGAAAATGCGTTCCAAGCCCCATTCGCCCATCCAGACGTGCCCCCAAAGGAAGGCTTTGCGTACAAATGAACACCCCAGGGGAGCCATTACGCAGCCCCACATGCAACTGGATCCTCCGCGTTCACTCTTTCTACGCAAGCCTAAATATAGCCCTAGCCGCAAAGGGAGAAGACTGAAAAAGCGGGCCTCAGAATAGGCATTGCGATTCCCCTTGTGTTGGGAATTGGCATAATTGTTCGATCTAAGCTTGCTTTAAGCAACCAGGGGTAGGCCTTAGAAATCTCAGGGCCTGCTGTAGCTGAGCAAACCAAGCTGCCAGAGTAACTGTGAGAAGCTCCCACGGCAATGACTCCCACATCACCCAATTAAGGAACTCAGAAAATATTGTTATCAGCAGCTGGCCTCAAGGACTAGGTCTACGCGACCGTTAAGCACAAAGGGGGTTGTTTTCCTAACTTCTAATCAAAAGGTGGTGTTATTTTCTTAACGGCTTGTCTGGTGCTTTTGACCAATAATCTTGTGTGAAACACTGTCCACCCCTGTAAAATTCACTATCAAAGTTGGGCTATTCGGGCAATAAAATGGTGAAGCATGATCTGACTCTGCTGGTGTCTGTTGTGCTTTTGTCCGTGCTTCGCAACAAATGGCGCCCGAACAGGCTGAGACCTGAACAAGGCCTGAACAGGACATCGCAGCGGGACAGACATCGCACCGGAGCAGGACATCGCAGCCGAGCACGGACATCGCAGCGGCGCCGGGGCAAACACCGCAGCGCAGCGGGACACCAGTGCAGCGGGACACCAGCGGCGCCGGCACATCCGAACTCAGGTAGACCAGGAGACCAGCGGCGTCGGGACCAGCGGCGCCGGGACATCGGCGCGGCGCCGGGACCAGTGCCGCCGGGGACCAGCGCTGGGGTCACAGCGCCGAGACTGAGACATCGGAGCGGCGCGGGACATCGGAGCGGACATCGGAGCGGCGCTGCAGCTGACCAGACACCGAGCCGCACACGCTGTACACAGGACTCACGGTGAGACGCGCTACTCCCGGTGAGACGCGGAAAACGCGGTACTCCCGGTGAGAGACGCGGGACACGGTGGGACGCGGGGACGCGGGGACTCACGGTGAGAGACGCGGGGTACGGAACCGCGCAGGAAATTGAAGTAATCGCGAGACACTGAAGTAATTGCGGTAGAGGTAAAAGGGACGATAATCCCCTCACCTGCACTCTGACAGGTGAACGGGACGTAACGGGACGTAAACGCGGAATCCCCGCACCCGAGAGCACCTATAGAGGGTCCCTGTCAGTCATGTGTCTCGCAAAGGCTGCAACAGCATAAATAAAGGCATGGAGGCATATGATTTGCTCAAATGCTTTTTAGAAAACCGCAGCACGCAGGGTATAGACTGCAAAAAAGATTTACCAGGATTATTAGCATATGGAGTAACAAAGGGTTGTTTTATCAATCTGGATACAGTTTTTGAACAAGCAGAGTGGCGCAAATTTGGGGACAAATTGTTTGATGAAGTTATTAATGACAATAAGACTGCTAAAAAATTATCGAAGCCTTGGAAAGCAGTCACTAACGCCTTAGCTATACATCAGGCCGAGCAGAGAGTCGCTGCTGCCGCTACAGAGCAACTGGGATTGCCAGGAAGAGCTGGTAGTGTTAACCCTCAGATGGATGAGGAAATAAGAGAGCAAAAACCAGACAGAAAAAACACCAGCCCGTTTACAGACGGTGTTCAACAGAGGCAGAGGATGTGGAACCAAATAGCAAATGAGGCCCTATGTGAGGGTGAACACGAGATAGCTGCACAATTGATTCCAGAGGCCTTCCCGGTAATATACTCACCACCGGATGCCCAGGGTAATGTTACGGTTAATCTAGTGAATTTGGACTGGAAATTGTTAACTCAGCTGCGGTCCACAGTAAATGACTCAGGTCTGAAAGGTGAACTTACAAGACACATGCTGGACTACATTTGGGGAACGAATATTTTGCTTCCAGGAGACATACGCAACATAATGAAGTTAATTTTGACCCAACACCAGCAGCTTTTATTTAATGCCCATTGGCACGCTGCTTGTCAAGAAGCAGTTGCAGTGATAAGAGCACCGGGGGACCCTTTACATGGGGTCACGCTGGAAGAGTTGATGGGGATAGGACCGTATTTTAGGACAGAAGCACAGGCATTGCTGGGACCTGATAAAGCCAAGGAATCAATGAGAACGGCCAGAAGAGCATTGGATCAGATAAAGGGGCCAGGGGGAATACCTTCCTACATGGGAATCAAACAGGGTAGAGAGGAACCATTTGGGCTTTTTATTGATTGCGTTGCAAATGCAATACAGGCGGCAGGAGTGCCCGATTACCTCAAGGGCATGATATTAAAACAGTGCGCAATTCAGAATAGCAACCCTTCTACTCTCAATATATTGGCTTCCTTGCCCGGGACATGGACAATTGAGGAAGGGTTGGAAAGAATGGCTCAGGTACCAGCAGGCCCACAGGCTATGTTAGTAGAAGCAGTAAAGCAATTAAGTGACAGCATGAAAGAACAGGCACAGGCTGTGAAAGAGCATGTTCAGTTCCTTGCAGCTCTTGCTCCTTTGCAAACCGCCGGTGGTCCAGTACCACCCCCTAGTAACCAGTTACCACACCGCTGCCAATGTTATCGTTGTGGTGCTTTTGGACACGTGAGACGACACTGCAAAGCTGGGGCAGTATGGTGCTCAAATTGTCAGTCGAACAATCACAAGGAAGCGGCATGTCGACGCAACGTGCCGGGAAACGGCCGGAACAGCGGCAAGAGTCGCAAACGCCTCCCGCGGCCGCTCCGCTCCCAGCCCCGGCGCCGGCACCGGCCGGGGCAGCGCGGCCGCGGGCGGCCACAGGGCCGGTCCCGGTCCCTGTGCCCGAAGTTTCCCAAGCCCGCCCCGCCGAGGCGGAGGATGCAGCAGGATGGCGCTGAGCAGGGCGGCTTCCCGTGGCCGGAGCCGCTGCCCGTGGCCGGCCCGGCGCTGCCGTTCCGCTGCCCGCGCTGTGGGGAGCGCGGTCGGTTCGGCCGCGGCGCGCGTGTCAGGGCGAAGTTCAGCAGGATGGTGAAGGCTGTGGACAAGACGATGGAGAAGCAGCTCGACAGGCTGACCGGGGAGCTGGCCCAGAAGACGGTGGAGCTGCAGGAGATGCGGGTGGCATTCGTGCAGCTCTCGCAGAAGCAGCAGGAGGTGCAGCGGAGGGAGCGAGTGCTCAGCAGGCAGGTGGACGTGGCGGTGGAGATGATCGCAGCCTTGAAGCAGCGCCTCAGCGAGTTCGAGGAGGAGGCAGAAAAAGAATTGAGGGGAAAAGCCAGGCTCCAGCACTTCATTGAGAACCTGCTGCAGCGCATGGACCTGGCAGAGAGGCAGCTAGAGTATTACCAAAACCAGCAGATAGCCTGCAGCCGTATAGCAGATGTTACACGCTCTTGCCTAACTAGTAATCATGTGTCTCATCCATTTGTGGTGAATGGTCAGTGGCAAAAAGAAAAGGGGGAGAGTAAGGGGCGGCAAAGACAGAAACGGTACCAGGAGGATGCCACTGACACTGACGGCACAGGTAATAGCAGTAGTATAAGTGACACAGGTGCGGGGCAGCGGGCACCAGTGTCCTGGAAATGTGATGGTGAAAAGGACTGTGACAGTGCAGAAGATGAAGAGAATTGTGGCATTGTGACTTGTAGTGCAGCAGAATTTACATGCAGTAGTGGGCAATGTATTTCCAAAAGCTTTGTCTGCAATGGTCAAGATGACTGCTCCGACCACTCGGATGAATCTTTGGAGCAATGTGGCCGCCAGCCTGCACCTCTGGTGAAGTGTTATGTGAGTGAGGTGCAGTGCGGCTCAGGTGAGAAAGACTGTGACAGAGATCCTGATTGCAAGGATGGAAGTGATGAAATTAACTGCCCTTCTCAGACTTGCAGGCCAGACCAGTTCAGATGTGAAGATGGGAACTGTGTCCATAGGAGTAGGCAGTGCAGTGGTGTGAAAGACTGTCTGGATAGCACTGATGAAGCAAACTGTAACGATGTTATTCAGTGCTCTGGACCTGGCAAATTCAAGTGCAAAAGTGGAGAATGCATAGATATCAATAAAGTGTGTAACCAGCAGAGAGACTGCAAGGACTGGGGTGATGAGCCCCTGAAGGAATGCAACATAAATGAATGTGACTGTCCAGCTGGGTTTGAGTTTGTAGACAAGAGAAACTGTGGAGATTTTGATGAATGTCAAAACCCTGGTATCTGTAGTCAAATATGTATCAACCTGAAAGGTGGCTACAAATGTGAACGTAGCCGTGGATATCAGATGATTCCTGCTACAGGAACCTGGAAAAGGCCATACCAGTACAAAAATACAAATAACACCTGTGATTACAAAGACACTGCTAAGCAGGGTTTAGGGGTTTATGGCACGGAGTCAAGGGGTAACAACTACAGTGTTTGGAACAATTCTACAGCTTTGGCCTTACCTCCTGATGTTTTTCCGATTTGTGGGGATAGGGCCTGGCAAGGTATCACTGCAAATGCTATCAGAAGTCCATGTTACTTAGATAAACTCATTGTATTTGTTTCTAGCTTGTTGCAATTGCATGAAATCACCAGACATAAATGGGCATTGCTTGCACCGGATTGCAATGATAATGTTGAATTGTGTGGGGTTGCAGCTAGAGCGGCATTGGCAATTTTAGTGCTTGGAGTGGCATCTGTGGCCGCACGTAACAACTGCTTGGCTGCAGGGATCGGCTGCGGTGTGGACGCCCCTAGGTGCACCCTGAGCGTTTTGTTCGGAGGGGACTCCACTCTCAGCTGCTCACCGCAGGAGCAGACAAAGATCTCCTTTAGCTGCAGACAAACAGTAGGTTTTCAGCTGCTGGAGGGATACTAACTGGAGTATTAATAATTGTATGTGTTATTCTTAAATGTCCAGGTATTTTGTGTTGAAAGTATTTGAGTAAGGGTAAGGTTTTAAAACAAAGTGTTGCAAGTCACTTCACGAGGAACACAATGAGAGACAATACTTGTTTGTTTGCTTATCATTCTAAATTATATTCTTGTGGTATGATTGAGGATGTTGTATGATTGAGAGTGAGATGTGCCAGAGGCCTCTGGGTGTACGATTGTGCTCTGTATGTGTGATTGTACTGCGTACTGTGTGAGAGAGAGCACATTTTAACCATAGTGCAGGTTATTGTTGCCCTAGTGCAGGATTCTGGAATATAACCATAGTCCAGGTTATTGTTGCCATAGTGTAGGATCCCGAGATATAACAACAGTGCAGGCTAAAAGCATGGGAAATTGGTGCCGGCAAAAATCATAGAAAAATGGATTCATTAGAAAGATTCAATATGATATCAATCCTTTCAATCAATGGTTCACTGATTTGTTTGAAACAATGCATAGATGGTTACTGGGATTAGTCAAAGGGACATTAAGGATTCTGTTCATTGTGGTGTCAATCATCATTACACGTAGTATTGTGATAAATGTGGTTAAAGGGTTATTTGCAAAATGTTATAGGGATTTTGAAGTGGTGCCGGGAACAGGTATCCAGTGGATCACTGTAAAGTGGACTGAAGCAGTTTTAGAATCTGCACACGCTGAAGACGACCAAGAAGAGGTTCCTGATAATCTGACAATGACGTGGGCTGTGACACCTCAAGGACTGTCAAGAACAGCCTTTGATCACCATCAAGTGATTAGGTTTAAGTGTGTTACTATTAAGTTGTGTTGCTTACTATTAAATTGTGTTACCATTAAGTGTTTACAGTAGTTGTGGTGTTATTAGGGTTAAGTTGTATAGTTGTGTTATGTTATGTATTTGACATCTGATGTAAAACCAAGTACTGCTTGTACTAAAAGAAAACGGGGGAATTGTTGGGAATTGGCATAATTGTTCGATCTAAGCTTGCTTTAAGCAACCAGGGGTAGGCCTTAGAAATCTCAGGGCCTGCTGTAGCTGAGCAAACCAAGCTGCCAGAGTAACTGTGAGAAGCTCCCACGGCAATGACTCCCACATCACCCAATTAAGGAACTCAGAAAATATTGTTATCAGCAGCTGGCCTCAAGGACTAGGTCTACGCGACCGTTAAGCACAAAGGGGGTTGTTTTCCTAACTTCTAATCAAAAGGTGGTGTTATTTTCTTAACGGCTTGTCTGGTGCTTTTGACCAATAATCTTGTGTGAAACACTGTCCACCCCTGTAAAATTCACTATCAAAGTTGGGCTATTCGGGCAATAAAATGGTGAAGCATGATCTGACTCTGCTGGTGTCTGTTGTGCTTTCGTCCGTGCTTCGCAACACCCTTGGACCATCCAAAAGTGCCCCCAAAGGAAGATTTAGTTACAAGTGAACTCCCCAGGAGAGCCTTTATGCAGCCCCACATGCAACTGGACCCTCCGTGTTCGCTCTTCACGAGCAACCCCAAATATATCGCAAGCCAGCATGGCAGAAGACTGAAAATTCGGGCCACAAAAAAAGCATTTCAAGCCCCATTTGCCCATCCAGACGTGCCCCCTAAGGAAGGCTTTGGGTAAAACTGAACTCCACAGGGGAGCCCTTATGCAGCGCCACACGCAACTGGAACCTCCGTATTCACTCTTTCACAGCAACCCTAAATATAACCCTGGCCCGCATGGCAGAAGACTAAAAAATCGGGCCCCAGAAAACGCGTTACAAGTCGCATTAGCCCATCCAAAAGTGCCCCCAGAGGAAGGCTTTGGGTACAAGTGAACTCCCCAGGGGAGCCTTTATGCAGCCCCACATGCAACTGGACCCTCCGGGTTCAATCTTTCACCGCAAGCCTAAATATATCCCTAGGCGCAATGGGAGAAGACTGAAAAATCGGGCCTCAGAAAACGTATTTCGATTCCCCTTGGACCATCAAATAGTGCCCCCAGAGGAAGGCTTAGTTACAAGTGAACTCCCCAGGGGAGCCTTTATGCAGCCCCACATGCAAATGGATCCTCCGTGTTCAATCTTTCTCCGCAAGCCTAAATATATCCCTAGCCGCAAAGCGAGAAGACTGAAAAAGCGGGCCTCAGAAAACGCATTGCGAGTCTCTTTCGACCATCCAAAAGGGCCCCCAAAGGAAGGCTTTGGGTACAAGTGAACTCCCCAGGGGAGTCTTTATGCAGCCCCACATGCAACTGGACCCTCCGGGTTCGCCCTTTCCGAGCAACACTAAATATATCCCTAGGTGGCATTGGAGACTCATGAAAACTCAAGCCTCAGAAAAGTCATTCCGAGCCCTTTTCGCCCATCCAAAAGTGCCCCCAAAGGAAAGCTTTGGGTAAAACTGAACTCCCCAGGGAAGCCTTTATGCAGCCCCACATGCAACTGGACCCTCTGGTTTCGCTCTTTCCGAGCAACACTAAATATATCCCTAGCCGGAATGGGAGACTACTGAAAACTCGGGCCCCAGAAAACGCATTTCGAGCCCCTTTTGCTTATCCAAAAGTGCCCCCAGAGGAAGGCTTTGAGTACAAGTGAACTCCCCAGGGGAGCCTTTATGTAGCTCCGCATGCAACTGGACCCTCCGGGTTCACTCTTTCACCGCAACACTAAATATAGCCCTCGGCGCAATGGGAGAAGACTGAAAAAGTGGGCCTCAGAAAACGCATTGCGATTTCCCTTGGACCATCCAAAAGTGCCCCCAAAGGAAGGCTTTGGGTACAAGTGAACTCCCCAGGGGAGCCTTTATGCAGCCCCACATGCAACTGGACCCTCCTTTTTCGCTCTTTCACAGGAAGCCTAAATATAGCCCTAGACGGCATTGGAGATGACTGAAAACTCGGGCCCCAGAAAACTCATTCCAAGGTCCTTTCGCCCATCCAGAAGTGCCCCCAAAGGAAGGCGTTGGGTACAACTGAACTCCCCAGGAGAGCCTTTACGCAGCCCCACATGCAACTGGACCCTCCTGGTTCGCCCTTTCCGACCAACCCTAAATATATCCCTAGCCGGCATTGGAGACGACTGAAAACTTGGGCCCCAGAAAACGCATTCCGAGCCCCATTCGCCCATCCAAAAGTGCACCCAGAGGAAGGCTTTGAGTACAAGAGAACTCCGCAGGGGAGCCTTTATGCAGCACCACATGCAACTGGACCCTCCTTTTTCGCTCTTTCACAGGAAGCCTAAATATAGCCCTAGACGGCATTGGAGATGACTGAAAACTCGGGCCCCAGAAAACTCATTTCAAGGTCCTTTCGCCCATCCAGAAGTGCCCCCAAAGGAAGGCTTTGGGTACAACTGAACTCCCCAGGGGAGCCTTTACGCAGCCCCACATGCAACTGGACCCTCCCGGTTCGCTCTTTCCGAGCAACCCTAAATATATCCCTAGCCGGCATGGGAGACGACTGAAAATTCTGGCCCAAGAAAACTCATTCCAAGCCCCTTTCGCCCATCCAAAAGTGCCCCCAAAGGAAGGCTTTGGGTACAAGTGAACTCCCCAGGGGAGCCTTTACGCAGCCCCACATGCAACTGGACCCTCCGGGTTCGCTCTTTCCGAGCAACCCTAAATATATCCCTAGCCGGCATGGGAGACGACTGAAAATTGTGGCCCAAGAAAACTCATTCCAAGCCCCTTTCGCCCATCCAAAAGTGCCCCCAAAGGAAGGCTTTGGGTACAACTGAACTCCCCAGGAGAGCCTTTACGCAGCCCCACATGCAACTGGACCCTCCGGGTTCGATGTTTCCGAGCAAAACTAAATATAGCCCTAGCTGGCATTGGAGACGACTGAAAACTTGGGCCTCAGAAAACGCATTGCGATTCCCCTTGGACAATTAAAAAGTGCCCCCAGAGGAAGGTTTAGTTACAACTGAACACCCCTGGGGAGCCTTTATGCAGCCCCACATGCAACTGGACCCTCCGGGTTCACTCTTTCACCGCAAGCCTAAATATAGCCCTCGGAGCAATGGGAGGAGACTGAAAAAGCGGGCCTCAGAAAACGCATTGCGATTCCCCTTGGACCATCCAGAAGTGCCCCCAGAGGAAGGCTTTGGGTACAAATGAACTCCCCTGGGGAGCCTTTATGCAGCCCCACATGCAACTGGACCCTCCGGGTTCGCTCTTTCCGAGCAACACTATGTATAGCTTTAGCCGGCATTGGAGACGACTGAAAACTTGGGCCCCAGAAAACGCTTTCCGATCCCATTCGCCCATCGAAAAGTGCCCCCAGAGGAAGGCTTTGGGTACAAGTGAACTACCCAGGGGAGCCTTTATGCAGCCCCACATGCAACTGGACCCTCTGTATTCGCTCTTTCACAGCAACACGAAATATAACCCTGGCCCGCATGGCAGACGACTGAAAACTCGGGCCCCAGAAAACGCGTTCCGAGCCCCTTTCGCCCATCCAAAAGTGCCCCAAAGGAAGGCTTTGGGTACATCTGAACTCCCCAGGGTAGCCTTTATGCAGCCCCACATGCAACTGGACCGTCCGGGTTCCCTCTTTCACCGCAAGACTAAATATATCTCTAGCCGGCATCGGAGATGACTGAAAACTCGGGCCCCAGAAAATGCGTTACAAGCCCCATTCGCCCATCCAAAAGAGGAAGGCTTTGGGTACAACTGAACTCCCCAGGGGAGCCATTATGCAGCCCCCTATGCAACTGGATCCTCCGCTTTCACTCTTTCTATGCAAACCTAAATATAGCCCTAGCCGCAAAGGGAGAAGACTGAAAAAGAGGGCCTTAGAAAACGCATTTAGAGTCTCTTTTGACCATCCAAAAGTGCCCCCAGAGGAAGGCTTTGGGTACAAGTGAACAACCCAGGGGAGCCTTCATGCAGCCCCACATGCAACTGGACCCTCCGGGTTCACTCTTTCACCGCATGCCTAAATATATCCCTCGGCGAAATGGGAGAAGACTGAAAAAGCGGGCCTGAGAATATGCATTGCGATTCCCCTTGGACCATCCAAAAGTGCCCCCAAAGGAAGGTTTAGTTACAAGTGAACTCCCCAGGGGAGCCTTTATGCAGCCCCACATGCAACTGGACCCTCCGTCTTCGCTGTTTACGAGCAACCCTAAATATAACCCTGGCCCGCATGGCAGACGACTGAAAACTCGGGCCCCAGAAAACTCGTTCCAAGCCCGTTTCTCCCATCCAAAAGTGCCCCCAAAGGAAGGCTTTGGGTACAACTGAACACCCCAGGGGAGCCATTACGCAGCCCCACATGCAACTGGACCCTCCGCGTTCACTCTTTCTACGCAAGCCTAAATATAGCCCTAGCCGCAAAGGGAGAAGACTGAAAAAGAGGGCCTCAGAAAACGCATTGTGAGCCCCTTTCGCCCATCCAAAAGTGCCCCCAGAGGAAGGCTTTGGGTACAAGAGAACTCCCCAGGGGAGCCTTTATGCAGCCCCACATGCAACTGGACCCTCTGTATTCGCTCTTTCACAGCAACCCGAAATATAACCCTAGCCGGCATCGGAGATCACTGAAAACTCGGGCCCCAGAAAATGCGTTACAAGCCCCATTCGCCCATCCAAAAGTGCCCCCAAAGGAAGGCTTTGGGTACAACTGAACACCCCAGGGGAGCCATTACGCAGCCCCACATGCAACTGGATCCTCCGCGTTCACTCTTTCTCCGCAAGCCTAAATATATCCCTAGCCGCAAAGGGAGAAGACTGAAAAAGAGGGCCTCAGAAAACGCATTTAGAGTCTCTTTTGACCATCCAAAAGTGCCCCCAAAGGAAGGCTTTGGGTACAACTGAACTCCCCAGGGGAGCCTTTATGCAGCCCCATATGCAACTGGACCCACCGCGTTCGTTCTTTCCGAGCAACACTAAGTATAGCCTTAGCCGGCATGGGAGACGACTGAAAACTTGGGCCCCAGAAAACGCATTCCGAGTCCCTTACGCCCATCCTAAAGTGCCCCCAGAGGAAGGCTTTGGGTATAAGTGAACTCCCCAGGGGAGCCTTTACGCAGCCCCACATGCAACTGGACCCTCCGTGTTCGCTGTTTATGAGCAACCCTAAATATATCCCAAGCCAGCATGGCAAAAGACTGAAAACTCGGGCCCCAGAAAAAGCGTTTCAAGCCCCATTCTCCCATCCAGAAGTGCCCCCAAAGGAAGGCTTTGGGTACAAGTGAACTCCCCAGGGGAGCCGTTATGCAGCCCCACATGCAACTGGACCCTCCGTGTTCGCTGTTTATGAGAAACCCTAAATATAACCCTAGCCAGCATGGCAAAAAACTGAAAACTCGGGCCACAGAAAATGAGTTTCAAGCCCCATTCGCCCATCCAGAGGTGCCCCCAAAGGAAGGCTTTGGGTACAACTGAACTCCCCAGGGGAGCCTTTATGCAGCCCCACATGCAACTGGACCCTCCGGGTTCGCTCTTTCACCGCAAGCCTAAATATATCCCTCGGCGTAATGGGAGAAGACTGAAAAAGAGGGCCTCAGAATACGCATTGCGATTACCCTTGGTCCATCCAAAAGTGCCCCCAAAGGAAGGTTTAGTTACAAGTGAACTCCGCAGGGGAGCCTTTATGCAGCCCCACATGCAACTGGACCCTCCGTCTTCGCTGTTTACGAGCAACCCTAAATATAACCCTAGCCAGCATGGCAGAAGACTGAAAACTCGTGCCACAGAAAAAGCGTTTCAAGCCCTATTCGCCCATCCCGAAGTGCCCCCAAAGGAAGGCTTTGGGTACAAGTGAACTCCCCAGGGGAGCCTTTATGCAGCCCCACATGCAACTGGACCCTCCGGGTTCGCTGTTTCCGAGCAATACTAAGTATAGCCTTAACCGGCATGGGAGACGACTGAAAAATCGGGCCCGAGAAAACGCATTCCAATCCACTTTCGCCCATCCAGACGTGCCCCCAAAGGAAGGCTTTGGGTACATCTGAACTCCCCAGGAGAGCCTTTACGCAGCCCCACATGCAACTGGGCCCTCCGTATTGGCTCTTTCACAGCAACACGAAATATAACCCGGGCCTGCATGCCAGACGAGTGAAAAATCAGGGCCTAGAAAACGCATTCCGAGCCCCATTCGCCCATCCAGAAGTGCCGCTAAAGGAAGGCTTTGGGTACATCTGAACTCTCCAGGGGAGCCTTTATGCAGCGCCACATGCAACTGGACCCTCCTTTTTCGCTCTTTCACCGCAAGACTAAATATAGCCGTCGGCGCAATGGGAGAAGACTGAAAAAATGGGCCTCAGAATACGCATTGCGATTCCCCTGGGACCATCCAAAAGTGCCCCCAGAGGAAGGCTTTGAGTACATGTGAACTCCGCAGGGGAGCATTTATGCAGCCCCACATGCAACTGGACCCTCTTTATTCGCTCTTTCACAGCAACCCTAAATATAGCCCTAGCCGGCATTGGAGACGACTGAAAACTCGGGCACCAGAGAACGATTTCTCGCCCCTTTCGCCCATCCAAAAGTGCCCCCAGAGGAAGGCTTTGGGTACAGGTGAAATCCCCAGGGGAGACTTTACACAGCCCCACATGCAACTGGACCCTCCGCGTTCGCTGTTTATGAGCAGCCCTAAATATAACCCTAGCCAGCATTGCAAAAGACTGAAAACTCGGGCCGCAGAAAAAGCGTTTCAAGCCCCATTCGCCCATCCAGAAGTGCCCCGAAAGGAAGGCTTTGGGTACACCTGAACTCCCCAGGGGAGCCTTTACTCAGCGCCACATGCAACTGGACCCTCCGTATTTGCTCTTTCACAGCAACCCTAAATATATCTCTCGGCACAATGGGAGAAGACTGAAAAAGCGGGCCTCAGAATACGCATTGCGATTCCCTTTGGACCATCCAAAAGTGCCCCTAATGGAAGTCTTTGGGTACAAGTGAACTCCCCAGGGGAGCCTTTATGCAGCCCCACATGCAACTGGACCCTCTGTATTCGCTCTTTCACAGCAACCCGAAATATAACCCTAGCCGGCATCGGAGATCACTGAAAACTCGGGCCCCAGAAAATGCGTTACAAGCCCCATTCGCCCATCCAAAAGTGCCCCCAAAGGAAGGCTTTGGGTACAACTGAACACCCCAGGGGAGCCATTACGCAGCCCCACATGCAACTGGATCCTCCGCGTTCACTCTTTCTACGCAAGCCTAAATATAGCCCTAGCCGCAAAGGGAGAAGACTGAAAAAGAGGGCCTCAGAAAACGCATTTAGAGTCTCTTTTGACCATCCAAAAGTGCCCCCAGAGGAAGGCTTTGGGTACAACTGAACTCCCCAGGGGAGCCTTTATGCAGCCCCATATGCAACTGGACCCACCACGTTCGTTCTTTCCGAGCAACACTAAGTATAGCCTTAGCCGGCATGGGAGACGACTGAAAACTTGGGCCCCAGAAAACGCATTCCGAGCCCCTTTCGCCCATCCTAAAGTGCCCCCAGAGGAAGGCTTTGGGTATAAGTGAACTCCCCAGGGGAGCCTTTACGCAGCCCCACATGCAACTGGACCCTCCGTGTTCGCTGTTTATGAGCAACCCTAAATATATCCCAAGCCAGCATGGCAAAAGACTGAAAACTCGGGCCCCAGAAAAAGCGTTTCAAGCCCCATTCTCCCATCCAGAAGTGCCCCCAAAGGAAGGCTTTGGGTACAAGTGAACTCCCCAGGGGAGCCTTTATGCAGCCCCACATGCAACTGGACCCTCCGGGTTCGCTCTTTCACCGTAAGCCTAAATATATCCCTCGGCGTAATGGGAGAACACTGAAAAAGAGGGCCTCAGAATACGCATTGCGATTCCCCTTGGTCCATCCAAAAGTGCCCCCAAAGGAAGGTTTAGTTACAAGTGTACTCCGCAGGGGAGCCTTTATGCAGCCCCACATGCAACTGGACCCTCCGTCTTCGCTGTTTACGAGCAACCCTAAATATAACCCTAGCCAGCATGGCAGAAGACTGAAAACTCGGGCCGCAGAAAAAGCGTTTCAAGCCCCATTCGCCCATCCAGAAGTGCCCCCAAAGGAAGGCTTTGGGTACACCTGAACTCCCCAGGGGAGCCTTTACTCAGCGCCACATGCAACTGGATCCTCCGTATTTGCTCTTTCACAGCAACCCTAAATATATCTCTCGGCACAATGGGAGAAGACTGAAAAAGCGGGCCTCAGAATACGCATTGCGATTCCCCTTGGACCATCCCAAAGTGCCCCTAATGGAAGTCTTTGGGTACAACTGAACTCCGCAGGGGAGCCTTTATGCAGCCCCACATACAACAGGACCCTCCTTATTCGCTCTTTCACAGCAACCCTAAATATATCCCTGTCCCGCACGGCAGACGACTGAAAAATCGGGCCCCAGAAAACGCGTTAAAAGCCCTATTCGCCCATCCAAAAGTGCCCCCAGAGGAAGGCTTTGGGTACAACTGAACTCCCCAGGGGAGCCTTTATGCAGCCCCACATGCAACTTGAGCCCCTGGCTTCAATCTTTCACCGCAATCCTAAATATAGCCCTCGGCGCAATGGGAGAAGACTGAAAACTCGGGCCTCAGAAAACGCATTGCAATTCCCCTTGGACCATCAAAAAGTGCCCCCAAAGGAAGGTTTAGTTACAACTGAACTCCCCAGGGGAGCCTTTATGCAGCCCCACATGCAAATGGACCCTCCGTGTTCGCTGTTTACGAGCAACCAAAAATATATCCCTAGCCAGCATGACAGAAGACTGAAAACTCGGGCCCCCGAAAACGCGTTTCAAGCCATATTCGCCCATTGAAAAATACCCCCAAAGGAAGGCTTTGGGTACAACTGAACTCCCCAGGGGAGCCTTTATGCAGCCCCACATGCAACTGGATCCACCGCGTTCACTCTTTCACCGCAAGCCTAAATATAGCCCTAGCCGCAAATGGAGAAGACTGATAAAGCGGGCCTCAGAAAATGCATTGCGAGTCTCTTTCGACCATCCAAAAGGGCCCCCAAAGGAAGGCTTTGGGTACAAGTGATCTCCCCAGGAGAGCCTTTACGCAGCCCCACATGCAACTGGACCCTCCGGCTTCGCTGTTTCTGAGCAACACTAAATATAGCCCTAGCCGGCATGAGAGACGACTGAAAACTCGGGCCCCAGAAAACGCCTTCCGAGGCCCTTTCGCAAATCCAGACGTGCCCCCAAAGTAAGGCTTTGGGTACATCTGAACTCCCTAGGGTAGCCTTTATGCAGCCCCACATGCAACTGGACCCTCCGTATTCGCTCTTTCACAGCAAGCCTAAATATAACCCTGGCCCGCATGGCAGTCGACTGAAAAATCGGGCCCCAGGAAACGCATTACAAGCCCCATTAGCCCATCCAGAAGTGCCCCCAGAGGAAGGCTTTGGGTACAACTGAACTCCCCAGGGGAGCCTTTATGCAGCCCCACATGCAAATGGAGCCTTCGGGTTCACTCTTTCTACGCAAGCCTAAATGTAGCCCTCGGCGCAATGGGAGAAGACTGAAAAAGCGGGCCTCAGAAAACGCATTGCGATTCCCCTTGGACCATCAAAAAGTGCCCCCAGAGGAAGGTTTAGTTACAACTGAACACCCCAGGAGAGCCTTTGTGCAGCCCCACATGCAACTGGATCCTCCGCGTTCACTCTTTCTACGCAAGCCTAAATATAGCCCTAGCCGCAAAGCGAGAAGACAGAAAAAGCGGGCCTCAGAAAAAGCATTGCGAGTCTCTTTCGACCATCCAAAAGGGCCCCCAAAGGAAGGCTTTGGGTACAACTGAACTCCCCTGGGGAGCCTTTACGCAGCCCCACATGCAACTGGACCCTCCGTATTCGCTCTTTCCGAGCATAACTAAGCGTAGCCCTAGCCGGCATGAGAGACGACTGAAAATTCGGGCCCCAGAAAACTCATTCCAAGCCCCTTTCGCCCATCCAAAAGGGCCCCAAAGGAAGGCTTTGGGTACAACTGAACTCCCCAGGAGAGCCTTTATGCAGCCCCACATGCAACTGGACCCTCCTTATTCGCTCTTTCACAGCAACCCTAAATATATCCCTAGCCCGCATGGCAGACGACTGAAAAATTGGGCCCCAGAAAACGCATTAAAAGCCCCATTCGCCCATCCAGAAGTGCCCACAAAGGAAGGCTTTGGGTACACCTGAACTCCCCAGGGGAGCCTTTATGCAGCCCCACATGCAACATGACCCTCCTTTTTCGCTCTTTCACCGCAAGCCTAAATATATCCCTAGGCGCAATGGGAGAAGACTGAAAAACCGAGCCTCATAAAACGCATAGCGATTCCCCTTGGACCATCCAGAAGTGCCCCCAAAGGAAGGTTTAGTTACAAGTGAACTCCCCAGGAGATCCTTTATGCAGCCCCACATGCAACTGGACCCTCCGTGTTCGCTGTTTACGAGCAAACCTAAATATAACCCTAGCCAGCATGGCAGAAGACTGAAAACTCGGGCCACAGAAAAAGCATTTCAAGCCCCATTTGCCCATACAGACGTGCCCCCAAAGGAAGGCTTTGGGTAAAACTGAACTCCCCAGGGGAGCCTTTATGCAACCCCACATGCAACTGAACCCTCCGTATTCACTCTAGCACAACAACCCTAAATATAACCCTGGCCCGCATGGCAGAAGACTGAAAAATTGGGCCTCAGAAAACGCATTCCGAGCCCCTTTCACCCATCCAGAAGTGCCCCCAGAGGAAGTCTTTGGGTACAAGTGAACTCCCCAGGAGAGCCTTTACGCAGTCCCACATGCAACTGTACCCTCCGGGTTCACTCTTTCACCGCAAGCCTAAATATATCCCTCGGCGCAATGGGAGAAGACTGAAAAAGCGGGCTTCAGAAAACGCAATGCGATTCCCCTTGGACCATCCAAAAGTGCCCCCATAGGAAGGCTTTGGGTACAACTGAACTCCGCAGGGGAGCCTTTATAGAGCCCCACATGCAAATGGACCCTCCGGGTTCGCTCTTTCTGAGCAAAACTAAACGTAGCCCTAGCCGGCATGAGAGACGATCGAAAACTCGGGCCCCAGAAAACTCAATCCAAGCCCCATTTGCCCATCCAGAAGTGTACCGAAAGGAAGGCTTTGGGTACAAGTGAACTCCCCAGGGGAGCCTTTATGCAGCCCCACACGCAACTGGACCCTCCGGGTTCGCTGTTTCCGAGCAACCCTAAATATAACCCAAGCCGGCATGGGAGACGACTGAAAATTCTGGCCCAAGAAAACTCATTCCAAGCCCCTTTCGCCCATCCAAAAGTGCCCACAAAGGAAGGCTTTGGGTACATCTGAACTCCCCAGGAGAGCCTTTATGCAGCCCCACATGCAACTGGACCCTCCTTATTCGCTCTTTCACAGCAACCCTAAATATATCCCTGGCCCGCATGGCAGACGACTGAAAAATTGGGCCCCAGAAAACGCGTTAAAAGCCCCATTTGCCCATCCAGAAGTGCCCCCAAAGGAAGGCTTTGGGTACAACTGAACTCCCCAGGGCAGCCTTTACGCAGTCCCACATGCAACTGGACCCTCCGGGTTCGCTCTTTCCGAACAACACTAAACATAACCCTAGCCAGCATGGGAGACGACTGAAAACTCAGGCCTCAGAAAACGCATTCCAATCCACTTTCGCCCATGCAGAAGTGCCCCCAAAGGAAAGCTTTGGGTACAACGGAGCTCCCCAGGAGAGCCTTTATGCAGCCCCACATGCAACTGGACCCTCCGTATTCGCTCTTTCACAGCAACCCTAAATATAACCCTGGCCCGCATGGCAGACGACTGAAAAATCGGGCCAAATAAAACGATTACAAGACCCTTTCGCCCATCCAAAATTGCCCCTAAAGGAAGTCTTTGGGTACAACTGAACTCCCCAGGCGAGCCTTTATGCAGCCCCACATGCAACTGGACCCTCCGGGTTCGCTGTTTCTGAGCAACACTAAACATAGCCCTAGCCGGCATGGGAGACGACTGAAAACTCGGGCCCTAGATAACGCTTTCCGAGCCCCTTTTGCCAATCCAGAAGTGCCCCCAAAGGAAGGCTTTGGGTACAACTGAACTCCCCAGGAGATCCTTTATGCAGCCCCACATGCAACTGGATCCTCCGGGTTTTCTGTTTCCGAACAAGACTAAATATATCCCTAGCTGGCATTGGAGATTACTGAAAAAGCGGGCCTCAGATAACGCATTCCGAGCCCCTTTCGCCCATCTAAAAGTGCCCCCAAAGGAAGGCTTTGGGTACAACTGAACTCCCCAGGGGAGCCTTTATGCAGCCCCACATGCAACTGGACCCTCCGGGTTCACTCTTTCACCGCAAGCCTAAATATATCCCTCGGCGCAATGGGAGAATACTGAAAAAGCGGGCCTCAGAATACGCATTGCGATTCCCCTTGGACCATCCAAAAGTGGCCCCAAAGGAAGGTTTAGTTACAAGTGAACTCCCCAGGGGAGCCTTTATGCAGCCCCACATGCAACTGGACCCTCCGTGTTCGCTGTTTACGAGCAACACTAAAGATAGCCCTAGCCAGCATGGCAGAAGACTGAAAACTCGGGCCACAGAAAAAGCATTTCAAGCCGCATTCGCCCATCCAAAAGTGCCCCCAAAGGAAGGCTTTGGGTACAACTGAACTTCCCAGGAGAGCCTTTACGCAGCCCCACATGCAACTGGACCCTCCGTATTCGCTCTTTTACAGCAACCCTAAATATAACCCTGGCCCGCATGGCAGAAGATTGAAAACTCGGGCCACAGAAAAAGCATTTCAAGCCCCATTCGCCCATCCAGAAGTGCCCCTAAAGGAAGTCTTTGGGTACAACAGAACTCCCCAGGGGAGCCTTTATGCAGTACCACATGCAGCTGGACTCTCCGGCTTCGCTGTTTCCGAGCAACACTAAATACAGCACTAGCCAGCATGGCAGAAGACTGAAAACTCGGGCCCCAGAAAACGCATTACAAGCCCCATTCGCCCATCCAAAAGTGCCCCCAAAGGAAGGCTTTGGGTACAACTGAACTCCCCAGGGGAGCCTTTACGCAGTACCACATGCAACATGACCCTCCGGGTTCGCTCTTTCACCCCAAGCCTAAATATAGCCCTCGGCGCTATGGGAGAAAACTGAAAAACCGGGCCTCAGTATACGCATTGCTATTCCCCTTGGACCATCCAAAAGTGCCCCCAAAGGATGGTTTAGTTACAACTGAACTCCCCAGGGGAGCCTTTATGCAGCCCCACATGCAACTGGACCCTCCGGGTTCGCTCTTTCACAGCAAGCCTAAATATATCCCTAGCCGGCATCGGAGATGACTGAAAAATCGGGCCAAAGAAAACGCCATACAAGACCCTTTCGCCCATCCAAAAGTGCCCCCAAAGGAAGGCTTTGAGTACAACTGAACTCCCCAGGGGAGCCTTTACGCAGTACCACATGCAACTGGACCCTGTGCGTTCACTCTTTCTACGCAAGCCTAAATATATCCCTAGCCGGCATCGGAGATTACTGAAAACTCGAGCCCCAGAAAACTCATTCCAAAACCCTTTCGCCCATCCAGAAGTGCCCCCAAAGGAAGGCTTTGGGTAAAACTGAAATCCCCAGGGGAGCCTTTACGCAGTACCACATGCAACTGGACCCTGTGCGTTCACTCTTTCTACGCAAGCCTAAATATAGCCCTAGCCGGCATCGGAGATTACTGAAAACTCGAGCCCCAGAAAACTCATTCCAAAACCCTTTCGCCCATCCAGAAGTGCCCCCAAAGGAAGGCTTTGGGTACAACTGAAATCCCCAGGGGAGCCATTACGCAGCCCCACATGCAACTGGATCCTCCGCGTTCACTCTTTCTACGCAAGCCTAAATATAACCCTAGCCGCAAAGGGAGACGACTGAAAACTCGGGCCCCAGAAGACGGATTCCAAGGCACATTCGCCCATCCAGAAGTGCCCCCAAAGGAAAGCTTTTGGTACAACTGAGCTCCCCAGGAGAGCCTTTACGCAGCTCCACATGCAACTGGACCCTCCGTATTCGCTCTTTCACAGCAACCCTAAATATAACCCTGGCCGGCATGGCAGACGACTGAAAAATCGGGCCCCAGAAAACGCGTTACAAGCCCCATTCGCCCAATCAGAAGTGTCCCTAGAGGAAGGCTTTGAGTACAAGTGAACTCCCCAGGGGAGCCTTTACGCAGTCCCACATGCAACTGGACCCTCCGCGTTCACTCTTTCACCGCAAGCCTATATATATCCCTAGTTGCAAAGGGAGAAGACTGAAAAAGCGGGCCTCAGAAAACGCATTACGATTCCCCTTGGACCATCCAAAAGTGCCCCCAAAGGAAGGTTTAGTTACAACTGAACTCCCCAGGGGAGCCTTTATGCAGCCCCACATGCAACTGGACCCTCCGGGTTCGCTGTTTCCGAGCAACACTAAACATAGCCCTAGCCATCATTGGAGATGACTGAAAACTCGGGCCCCAGAAAATGCATTCCGAGCCCCTTTCGCCCATCCAGAAGTGCCCCCAAAGGAAGGCTTTGGGTACAACTGAACACCCCAGGGGAGCCATTACGCAGCCCCATATGCAACTGGATCCTCCGTGTTCACTTTTTCTACGCAACCCTAAATATAGCCCTAGCCGGCATCGGAGATTACTGAAAACTCGAGCCCCAGAAAACTCTTTCCAAGCCCCATTCGCCCATCCAGAAGTGCCCACAAAGGAAGGCTTTGGGTACAACTGAACAACCCAGGGGAGCCATTACGCAGCCCCACATGCAACTGGATCCTCCGCGTTCACTCTTTCACAGCAAGCCTAAATATAACCCTAGCCGCAAAGGGAGAAGACTGAAAAAGCGGGCCCCAGGAAACGCATTACCATTCCCCTTGGACCATCCAAAAGTGCCCCCAAAGGAAGGCTTTGGGTACAAGTGAATTCCCCAGGGGAGCCTTTATGCAGCCCCACATGCAACTGGACCCTCAGTGTTCGGTCTTTCCGAGCAACACTAAAGATAGCCCTAGCCGGCATGGGAGACGACTGAAAACTCGGGCCCCAGAAAACGCATTCCAAGCAACTTTCGCCCATGCAGAAGTGCCCCCAAAGGAAAGCTTTGGGTACAACGGAGCTCCCCAGGAGAGCCTTTACGCATCTCCACATGCAACTGGACCCTCCGTATTCGCTCTTTCACAGCAACCCTAAATATAACCCTGGCCCGCATGACAGACGACTGAAAAATCGGGCCCCAGAAAACGCATTCCGAGCCACTTTCACCCATCCAAAAGTGCCCCCATAGGAAGGCTTTGGGTACATCTGAACTCCCCAGGGGAGCCTTTATGCAGCGCCACATGCATCTGGACCCTGCTTTTTCGCTCTTTCACCGGAAGCCTAAATAGAACCCTGTCCAGCATGGCAGACGACTGAAAAATCGGGCCTCAGAAAACGCGTCACAAGCCTCTTTCGCCCATTCAGAAGTGCCCCTAGAGGAAGGCTTTGAGTACAACTGAACTCCCCAGGGGAGCCTTTATGCAGCCCCACATGCAACTGGACCCTCAGGGTTCGCTGTTTCCGAGCAACACTAAATACAGCACTAGCCAGCATGGCAGAAGACTGAAAACTCGGGCCACAGAAAACGCATTTCAAGCCCCATTCACCCATCCAGAAGTGCCCCCAAAGGAAGGCTTTGGGTACAACTGAACTCCCCAGGGGAGCCTTTATGCAGCCCCACATGCATCTGGACCCTCCGGGTTCACTCTTTCTACGCAAGCCTAAATATAACCCTAGCCAGCATGGCAGAAGACTTAAAACTCGGGCCATAAAAAAAGCGTTACAAGCCGCATTCGCCCATCCAGAAGTGCCCCCAAAGGAAGGCTTTGGGTACAAGTGAACTCCCCAGGGGAGCCTTTATGCAGCCCCACATGCAACATGACCCTCCGTATTCGCTCTTTCACAGCAACCCTAAATATAGCTCTGGCCCGCATGGCAGACGACTGAAAAATCGGGCCCCATAAAACGCGTTACAAGCCCTATTCGCCCATGCAAAAGTGCCCCCAAAGGAAAACTTTGGGTACAAATGAACTCCCCAGGGGAGCCTTTATGCAGCCGCACATATAACTGGACCTTCCATATTCGCTCTTTCACAGCAACCCTAAATATAACCCAGGCCAGCATGGCAGACGACTGAAAAATCGGGCCCCCGAAAACGCGTTACAAGCCCCATTCGCCCATTCAGAAGTGCCCCTAGAGGAAGGCTTTGAGTACAACTGAACTCCCCAGGGAAGGCATTACGCAGCCCCACATGCAACTGGACCCTCCGCGTTCACTCTTTCACCGCAAGCCTAAATATATCCCTCGGCGCAATGGGAGAAGACTGAAAAAGCGGGCCTCAGAAAACGCATTGCGATTCCCCTTGGACCATCCAAAAGTGACCCCAAAGGATGGTTTAGTGTATAACTGAACTCCCCAGGGGAGCCTTTATGCAGCCCCACATGCAACTGGACCTTTCGGGTTCGCTGTTTCTGAGCAACACTAAATATAGCACTAGCCGGCTTTGGAGAGAACTGCAAACTCGGGCCCCAGAAAATGCGTTACAAGCCGCATTCGCCTATCCAGAAGTGCCCCCAAAGGAAGGCTTTGGGTACAAATGAACTCCCCAGGGGAGCCATTACGCAGCCCCACATGCAACTGGATCCTCCGGGTTCACTCTTTCTACGCAAGCCTAAATATAGCCCTAGCCGGCATCGGAGATTACTGAAAACTCGAGCCCCAGAAAACTCATTCCAAAACCCTTTCGCCCATCCAGAAGTGCCCCCAAAGGAAGGCTTTCGGTACAACTGAAATCCCCAGGGGAGCCATTAAGCAGCCCCACATGCAACTGGACTCTCCGCGTTCACTCTTTCTACGCAAGCCTAAATATAGCCCTAGCCGGCATCGGAGATTAGTGAAAACTCGAGCCCCAGAAAACTCATTCCAAACCCCTTTCGCCCATCCAGAAGTTCCCCCAAAGGAAGGCTTTGGGTACAACTGAAATCCCCAGGGGAGCCATTACGCAGCCCCACATGCAACTGGATCCTCCGCGTTCATTCTTTCTACGCAAGCCTAAATATTACCCTAGCCGCAAAGGGAGACGACTGAAAACTCGGTCCCCAGAAAAAGGATTCCAAGCAACTTTCGCCCATGAAGAAGTGCCCCCAAAGGAAGGCCTTGGGTACAACTGAGCTCCCCAGGAGAGCCTTTACGCATCTCCACATGCAACTGGACCCTCCGTATTCGCTCTTTCACAGCAACCCTAAATATAACCCTGGCCCGCATGGCAGACGACTGAAAAATCGGGCCCCAGGAAACGCATTCCGAGCCCATTTCACCCATCCAAAAGTGCCCCCAAAGGAAGGCGTTGGGTACATCTGAACTCCCCAGGGGAGCCTTTATGCAGCCCCACATGCATCTGGACCCTCCGCGTTCACTCTTTCTAGGCAAGCCTATATATAGCCCTCGGCGCAATGGGAGAAGACTGAAAAACCGGGCCTCAGAAAACGCATTGCGAGTCTCTTTCGCCCATCCAAAGTGTCCCCAAAGGAAGGCTTTGGGTACAACTGAACTCCCCAGGGGAGCCTTTATGCAGCCCCACATGCAACTGGACCCTCCGTATTCGCTCTTTCACAGCAACCCTTAATATATCGGTGGCCCGCATCGCAGACGACTGAAAATTAGTCGCCGGTAAAGGCGTTAAAAGCCCCATTCGCCCATCCAGAAGTTCCCCCAAAGGAAGGCTTTGGGTACAACTGAAATCCCCAGGGGAGCCCTTATGCAGCCCCACATGCAACTGGACCCTCCGGGTTCGCTCTTTCCGAGCAACACTAAATATAGCCCTAGCCGGCATGGGAGGCGACTGAAAACTCGGGCCTCAAAAAACGCATTGCGATTCCCCTTGGAACATCCTAAAGTGCCCCCAAAGGAAGGCTTTGGGTTCAAGAGAACTCCCCAGGGGAGCCTTTACGCAGCCCCACATGCAACTGGACCATCCGGGTTCGCTGTTTCCGAGCAACACTAAATAGAGCCCTAGCCGGCTTTGGAGATGACAGAAAATTCGGGCCACAGAAAAATGATTCTGAGCCCCTGTCGCCCATGCAAAAGTGCCCCCAAAGGAAGACTTTGGGTACAAGTGAACTCCCCAGGGGAGCCTTTATGAAGCCCCACATGCAACTGGACCCTCCGTATTCGCTCTTTCACAGCAATCCTAAATATAACCCTGGCCCGCATGGTAGACGACTGAAAAATCGGGCCCCAGAAAACGCGTTACAAACCCCAATCACCCATCGAAAAGTGCCCCCAAAGGAAGGCTTTGGGTACAAGTGAACTCCCCAAGGGAGCCTTTATGCAGCCCCACATGCAACTGCACCCTCTGGGTTCACTCTTTCACAGCAAGCCTAAATATAGCCCTTGCCGGCATCGGAGATGACTGAAAAATCGGGCCAAAGAAAACGCCTTACAAGACCCTTTGGCCCATCCAAAAGTGCCCCCAAAGGAAGGCTTTTGGTACAAGTGAACTCCCCAGGGGAGCCTTTACGCAGCCCCACATGCAACTGGACCCTCCGTGTTCGCTGTTTAAGAGCAACCGTAAATATAACTCTAGCCAGCATGGCAGAAGACTGAAAACTCGGGCCACAGAAAAAGCGTTTCAAGCCGTATTCGCCCATCCAGAAATGCCCCCAAAGGAAGGCTTTGGGTGCAACTGAACTCCCCAGGGGATCCTTTACGCAGCCCCACATGCAACTGGACCCTCCGGGTTCACTCTTTCACCGCAAGCCTAAATATAGCCCTCGGCGCTATGGGAGAAGACTGAAAAATTGGGCCTAAGAAAACGCATTGCGATTCCCCTTGGACCATGCAGAAGTGACACCAAAGGAAGGCTTTGGGTACAAATGAACTCCCCAGGGGAGCCTTTACGCAGCCCCACATGAAACTGGACCCTCCTTATTCGCTCTTTCACAGCAAGCCTAATATAGCCCTAGCCGGCATCGGAGATGACTGAAAAATCGGGCCAAAGAAAACGCCTTACAAGACCCTTTGGCCCATCCAAAAGTGCCCCCAAAGGAAGGCTTTGGGTACAAGTGAACTCCCCAGGGGAGCCTTTATGCAGCCCCACATGTAACTGGAACCTCCTTATTCGCTCTTTCACAGCAAGCCTAATATAGCCCTAGCAGGCATCGGAGATGACTGAAAAATCGGGCCAAAGAAAACGCCTTACAAGACCCTTTCGCCCATCCAAAAGTGCCCCCAAAGGAAGGCTTTGGGTACAAGTGAACTCCCCAGGGGAGCCTTTACGCAGCCCCACATGCAACTGGACACTCGGGGTTCACTCTTTCTCAGCAAGCCAAATATAACTCTAGCCAGCATAACAGAAGACTGAAAACTCGGGCCACAGAAAAAGCGTTTCAAGCCCTATTCGCCCATAGAGAAGTGCCCCCAAAGGAAGGCTTTGGGTACAACTGAACTTCCCAGGGGAGCCTTTACGCAGCCCCACATGGAACTGGACCCTCCGGGTTCACTCTTTCACCGCAAGCCTAAATATAGGCCTCGGCGCAATGGGAGAAGACTGAAAAATTGGCCCCAGAAAACGCATTCCGAGCCCTTTCGCCCATCCAAAAGTGCCCCTAGAGAAAGGCTTTGAGTACAAGTGAACTCCCCAGGTTAGCCTTTACGTAGCCCCACATGCAACTGGACTCTCCTTCTTCGCTCTTTCACAACAAGCCTAAAATATCCCTAGCCGGCATCGGAGATGACTGAAAAATCTGGCCAAATAAATCGCCTTACAAGACCCTTTCGCCCATCCAAAAGTGCCCCCAAATGAAGGCTTTGGGTGCAACTGAACTCCCCAGGGGACCCTTTATGCAGCCCCACATGCAACTGGACCCTCCGCGTTCACTCTTTCACAGCAAGCCTAAATATAGCGCTAGCCGCAAAGGGAGAAGACTGAAAAAGCGGGCCTCAGAAAACGCATTGCGATTCACCTTGGACCATGCAGAAGTGCCCCCAAAAGAAGGCTTTGGGTACAAATGAACTCCCCAGGGGAGCCTTTACGCAGCCCCACATGCAACTGGACCATCCTTATTCGCTCTTTCACAGGAAGCCTAATATAGCCCTAGCCTGCATCGGAGATGACTGAAAAATCGGGCCAAAGAAAACGCCTTATAAGACCCTTTGGCCCATCCAAATGTGCCCCCAAAGGAAGGCTTTGGGTACAAGTGAACTCCCCAGGGGAGCCTTTATGCAGCCCCACATGCAACTGGACCCTCCGCATTCACTCTTTCTACGCAAGCCTAAATATAGACCTAGCCGGCGTTGGAGATGATTGAAAAATCGGGCCAAAGAAAACGCCTTACAAGACCCTTTCACCCATCCAGAAGTGCCCCCAAAGGAAAGCTTTGGGTACATCTGAACTCCCCAGGGGAGCTTTTATGCAGCCCCACATGCAACTGGACCTTCAGGGTTCGCTGTTTACGAGCAACCCTAAATATAACCCTAGCCAGCATGGCAGACGACTGAAAAATCGGGCCCCAGAAAACGCATTCCGAGCCCCTTTCGCCCATCCAAAAGTGCCCCCAAAGGAAGGCTTTGAGTACAAGTGAACTCCCCAGGGGAGCCTTTATGCAGCCCCACATGCAACTGGACGCTTCGGGTTCGCTGTTTCTGAGCAACTCTGAACATATCCCTAGCCGGCATGGGAGACGACTGAAAAATCGGGCCAAAGAAAACGCCTTACAAGACCATTTCGCCGATCCAAAAGTGCCCCCAGAGGAAGGCTTTGGGTACAAGTGAACTCCCCAGGGGAGCCTTTACGCAGCAAAACATGGAACTGGAACCTTTGTATTCGCTCTTTCACAGGAACCCTAAACATAGCCCTAGACGGCATGGGAGATGACTGAAAACTCGGGCACCAGAAAGCGCATCCGAGCCCGTTTTGCCCATCCAAAAGTGCCCCCAGAGGAAGGTTTTGGGTACAACTGAACTCCCCAGGGGAGCCTTTACGCAGCCCCACATGCAATTGGACCCTCCGCGTTCACTCTTTCACCGCAAGCCTAAATATAGCCCTAGCCGCAAAGGGAGAAGACTGAAAAAGCGGGACTCAGAAAACGCATTGCGATTCTCCTTGGACCATCTAAATATGCCCCCAGAGGAGGGCTTTGGGTACAAGTGAACTCCCCAGGGGAGCCTTTATGCAGCCCCACACGCAACTGGACCCTCCGGGTTCGCTCTTTCCGAGCAACTCTAAACATAGCCCTAGCCGGCATGGGAGAAGTCTGAAAACTCGGGCCACAGAAAATGCATTCCGAGCCCCTTTCACCCATCCAAAAGTGCCCCCAGGGGAAGGCTTTGGGTACAAGTGAACTCACCAGGGGAGCCTTTATGCAGCCCCACATGCAACTGGACCCTCCGGGTTCGCTCTTTGCAAGCAACACTAAACATAGCCCTAGCCGGCATGGGAGACGACTGAAAACTCGGGCCCCAGAAAGCGCATTCCGAGCCCCTTTCGCCCATCCGAAAGTGCTTCCAGAGGAAGTTTTTGGGTACAACTGAACTCCCCAGGGGAGCCTTTACGCAGCCCCACATGCAACTGGACCTTCCGTGTTCGGTGTTTAAGAGCAACCCTAAATATAACCCTAGACAGCATGGCAGAAGACTGAAAACTCTGGCCAAAGAAAAAGCGTTTCAACTCCTATTCGCCCATTTTAGAAGTGCCCCCAAAGGAAGGGTATGGGTAGAACTGAACTCCCCAGGGGAGCCTTTATGCAGCCCCACATGCAACTGGACCCTCCGCGTTCACTCTTTCACAGCAAGCCTAAATATAGCGCTAGCCGCAAAGGGAGAAGACTGAAAAAGCGGGCCTCAGAAAACGCATTGCGAGCCCCTTTCGACCATCCAAAAGTGCCCCCAAAGGAAGGCTTTGTGTACATCTGAACTCCCCAGGGGAGCCTTTATGCAGCCCCACATACAACTGGACCCTCCGGGTTCCCTGTTTCCGAGCAACACTAAACATAGCCCTAGCCGGCATGGGAGAAGACTGAAAATTCGGGCCCCAGAAGATGCTTTCCGAGCCCCTTTCGCCCATCCAAAAGTGCCCCCAGAGAAAGGCTTTTGGTACAAGTGAACTCCCCAGGGGAGCCTTTACGCAGCCCCACATGCAACTGGACCCTCCGTATTCGCTCTATCACAGCAAGCCAAAATATAGGACTAGCCGGCATCGGAGAAGACTGAAAAATCGGGCCAAAGAAAACGCCTTACAAGACCCTTTCGCCCATCCAAAAGTGGCCCCAGAGGAAGTCTTTGGGTACAAGTGAACTCCCGAGGGGAGCCTTTACGCAGCAAAACATGCAACTGGAACATTTTTATTCACTCTTTCACAGCAACCCTAAATATATCCCTGGCCCGCCTGGCAGTCGACTGAAAACTCGTGCCCAAGAAAATTTGTTACAAGCCCCATTCGCCCTTCCAAAAGTGCCCCCAAAGGAAGATTTGGGTACAACTGAGCTCCCCAGGGGAGCTTTTTTGCAGCCCCACATGCAACTGGACCCTCCGCGTTCACTCTTTCACCGCAAGCCTTAATATAACACTAGTCACAAAGGGAGACGACTGAAAAAGCGGGCCTCAGAAAACGCATTGCGAGTCTTTTTCTACCATCCAAAAGTGCCCCCAAAGGAAGGCTTTGGGTACAGCTGAACTCCCCAGGGGAGCCTTTACGCAGCCCCACATGCAACTGGAACCTTTGTATTCTCTCTTTCACAGCAACCCTAAACATAGCCCTAGCCGGCATGGGAGACGACTGAAAACTCTGGCCCCAGAAAGCGCTTTCCGAGCCTGTTTGGCCCATCCAAAAGTGCCCCCAGAGGAAGGTTTTGCGTACAAATGAACTCCCCAGGGGAGCCTTTACGCAGCCCCACATGCAATTGGGGTCTCAGAGTTCACTCATCCCGAGCAACCCGAAACATATCCCTGGCCGGCATCAGAGACGACTGAAAAATCAGGCCCTTGAAAACGCGTTACAAGGCCGTTACACCCATCCAACAGTGCCCCAAAAGGAAGGCTTTGGGTACAAGTGAACTCCCCAGGGGAACCTTCACGCAGCGCCACATGCAACGGGACCCTCCGGGTTCGCTCTTTCCGAGCAAACCTGAATACAGCCCTAGCCGGATTGGGAGAAAACTGAAAAACATGGCCGCACAAAACGCGTTGCGAGCCCCTTTCGCCCATCGAAAAGTGCCCGCATAGGAAGATATTGGGTACAAGTGAACTCCCCAGGGGAGCCTTTACGCAGCCCCACATGCAACTGGACCCTTAGGGTTCAGTCTTTCACAGCAAGCCTTAAGATATCCATAGCCGGCATAGAAGACAATTGAAAATTCGGGCCCTAGTAATCGCATTCCGAGCCCCTTTGGCCCATTCAAAAATTCCCAGAAAGGAAGGCTTTGGGTACAAGTGAACTCCCCAGGGGAGCCTTTACGCAGCCCCACATGCAGTTGGACCCTCCGAGTTCACTCATCCCGAGCAATCCGAAACATATCCCTGGCCGGCATCAGAGACGACTGAAAAATTGGGCCCCAGGAAACGCATTGGAAGACCCTTACACCCATCCAAAAATGACCCGAAAGGAAGGCTTTGGGTACAAGTGAACTCCCCAGGGGAGACTTTACACAGCCCCACATGCAACTGGACCCTCCGGGTTCGTTGTTTCCGAGCAAGCCTTAATATAGCCCTAGCTGGCATAGAAGATGTCTGAAAAATTGGGCCCCAGGAAACGCGTTCTGAGCCCATTTCGCCCATCCAAAAGTGCCCCCAAAGGAAGGGTATGGGTACATCTGAGCTCCCCAGGGGAGCCTTTACGCAGCCCCACATGCAAAGGGATCCTCCGGGTTCACTCTTTCATAGCAAGCCTAAATATATCCCTTACCTGCACGTAAGACTGAAAATCCGGGCCAGAGGAAACGCATTCCGAGCCCCTTTCACCCATCCAAAAGTGCCCGCAAAGGAAGGCTTTGGGTAGAAGTGAACTCCTCAGGGGAGCCTTTACGCAGCCCCACATGCAACTGGACCCTCCGGATTCGTTGTTTCCGAGCAAGCATTAATATATCCCTAGCCGTCATAGAAGATGTCTGAAAAATTGGGCCCCAGGAAACGCGTTCTGAGCCCATTTCGCCCATCCAAAAGTGCCCCCAAAGGAAAGCTTTAGGTACAAGTGAACTCCCCAGGGGAGCCTTTACGCAGCCCCACATGCAACTGGACCCTCCGGGTTCGCTCTTTCCGAGCAAACCTAAATACATCCCTAGCCGGATTGGGAGAAAACTGAAAATCTGGCCCCAGAAAACGCGTTGCGAGCCCCTTTCGCCCATCCAAAAGTGCCCGCAAAGGTAGGCTTTGGGTACCAGTGAACTCCCCAGGGGAGCCTTTATGCAGCCCCACATGCAACTGGACCTTCTGGGTTCACTCTTTCACAACAAGCCTAAATATAGCCCTTACCGACAAGGAAGAAGACTGAAAATCCGGGCCCCAGGAAACGCAATCCTAGCCCCTTTCACCCATCCAAAAGTGCCCGCAAAGGAAGGCTTTGGGTACAAGTGACCTCCCCAAGGGAGCCTTTACGCAGCCCCACATGCAACTGGACCCTCTGGGTTCGCACTTTCCGAGCAAACCTAAATATATCCCTAGCTGGAATCAAAGACGACTGAAAAATCGCTCACCAAGTAAGGGGTTCCAAGCCTCTTTCGCCAATCCAAAAGTGCCTGCAAAGGAAGGCTTTGGGTACAAGTGAACTCCCCAGGGGAGCCTTTACGCAGCTCCACATGCAACGGGACCCTCCGGGTTCACTCTGTCGTAGTAAACCTAAATATGTCCCTTACCTGCACGTATGACTGAAAGTCCGGGTCCCAGGAAACGCATTCCGAGCCACTTTCACCCATACAACAATGCCCCCAAAGGAAGGCTTTGGGTACAAGTGAACTCCCCAGGGGAGCCTTTACGCAGCCCCACATGCAACTGGACCCTCCGGGGTCGTTGTTTCCGAGCAAGCCTTAATATATCCCTAGCCGGCATAGAAGACGTCTGAAAAATCAGGCCCCAGAAAACGCGTTGCGAGCCCTTTCGCCCATCCAAAAGTGCCCGCAAAGGAATTCTTTGGGTACAAGTGAACTCCCCAGGGGAGCCTTTACGCAGTAACACATGCAACTGGACCGTCCGGGTTCACTGTTTCCGAGCAACCCTAAATATATCCCTATCTAGCATCGAAGACGACTGAAAAATTGGGACCCAGGAAACGCGTTGCGATCCCATTTCGCCCACCCAAAAGTGCCCCCAAAGGAAGGCTTTGGGTACAAGTGAACTCCCCAGGGGAGCCTTTACGCAGCCCCACATGCAACGGGTCCCTCCGGGTTCACTCTTTCATAGTAAACCTAAATATGTCCCTTACCTGTACGTAAGACTGAAAATCCGGGCCCGTGGAAACGCATTCCGAGCCACTTTCACCCATCCAAAAGTGCCCGCAAAGGAAGGCTTTGGGTAGAAGTGAACTCCTCAGGGGAGCCTTTACGCAGCCCCACATGCAACTGAATCCTCCGGGTTCGCTCTTTCCGAGCACACCTAAATACATCCCTAGCCGGATTGGGAGAAAACTGAAAATCTGGCCCCAGAAAACGCGTTGCGAGCCCCTTTCGCCCATCCAAAAGTGCCCCCAAAGGAAGGGTATGGGTACAAGTGAACTCCGAAGGAGAGCCTTTACGCAGCCCCACATTCAACTGGACCCTCCGGGATCACTGTTTCCGAGCAACCCTAAATATATCCCTAGCTGGCATCGAAGACGAGTGAAAAATTGGCCCCCAGAAAATGCGTTGCGAGCCCTTTTCGCCCATCCATAAGTGCCCCCAAGGGAAGGCTATGGGTACATCTGAACTCCCCAAGGGAGCCTTTACGCAGCCCCACATGCAACTGGACCCTTTGCGTTCACTGTTTCCGAGCAACCCTAAATATATCCCTAGCTGACATCGAAGACGAATGAAAATTTGGGCCCCAGAAAACGCATTTCGATCCCCTTTCGCCCGTTGAAAAGTGCCCTCAAAGGAAGGCTTTGGGTAAAAGTGAACTCCCCAGGGGAGCCTTTATGCAGCCCCACATGCAACGGGACCCTCCGGGTTCACTCTTTTATAGCAAGCCTATATATATCCCTTACCTGCACGTAAGACTGAAGATCCGGGCCCGAGGTAACGCATTCTGAGCCACTTTCACCCATCCAAAAGTGCCCCCAAAGGAAGGCTTTGGGTACAAGTGAACTCCCCAGAGGAGCCTTTACGCATCCCCACATGCAACTGGACCCTCCGGGTTCGTTGTTTCCGAGCAAGCCTTAATATATCCCTAGCCGGCATAGAAGACGTCTGAAAAATTGGGCCCAAGGAACCGAGTTCCGAGCGCTTTTCGCCCTTCGAAAATGCCCCCAAAGGAAAGCTTTGGGTACAAGTGAACTCCCCAGGGGAACCTTTACGCAGTCCCACATGCAACTCGAACATCCAGGTTCATTCTTTCACAGCAAGCCTAAATATATCCATAGCCGTCATAGAAGACGATTGAAAAATCGGGCCCCAGAAAACGTGATGCGAGCCCCTTTCGCCCATCCAAAAGTGTCTACAATGGAAGGCTTTGGGTACAAGTGAACTCCCCAGGGGAGCCTTTACGCAGCCCCACGTGCAACTGGACCCTCCGGGTTTGCTCTTTCCGAGCAAGCCTTAATATATCCCTACACGGTATAGAAGACATCTGAAAAATCGGGCCCCAGGAAACGCGTTGCGAGCCCCTTTCGCCCATCTAAAAGTGCCCGCAAAGGAAGGCTTTGGGTACAAGTGAACTCCCCAGGGGAGCCTTTACGCAGCCCCACATGCAACTGGACCCTCTGGGTTCTCTCTTTCCGAGCAACCCTAAATATATCCCTAGCCGGCATCGAAGCCGACTGAAAACTCAGGCTCCAGAAAACGCGTTGCGAGCCCCTTTGGCCCATCTAAAAATTCCCGGAAAGGAAGGCTTTGGTTAAAAGTGAACTCCCCAGGGGAGCCTTTACGCAGCCCCACATGCAACTGGACCTTCCGGGTTCACTCTTTCACAACAAGTCTAAATATATCCTTTACCGACATGGAAGAAGACTGAAAATCCGGGCCCCAGGAAACGCATTCCTAGCCCCTTTCACCCATCCAAAAGTGCCCGCAAAGGAAGGCTATAGGTACAAGTGACCTCCCCAGGGGAGCCTTTACGCAGCCCCACATGCAACTAGACCCTCTGGGTTCGCACATTCCGAGCAAAACTAAATATATCCCTAGCTGGAATCAAAGACGACTGAAAAATCGCTCACCAAGTAAGGGGTTCCGAGCCCTTTTCGCCAATCCAAAAGTGCCTGCAAAGGAAGGCTTTGGGTACAAGTGAACTCCCCAGGGGAGCCTTTACACAGCCCTACATGCAACGGGACCCTCCGGGTTCACTGTTTCCAAACAACCCTAAATATATCCGTAGCTGACGTCGAAGACGACTAAAAAGTTGGGCCAAAGAAAAAGCGTTGCGATCCCATTTCGCACATTCAAAAGTGCACGCAAAGGAAGGCTTTGGGTAAAAGTGAACTCCCCAGGGGAACCTTCACTCAGCCCCACATGCAACTGGACCCTCCGGGTTCAGAGTTTCCGAGCAAACCTAAATATATCGCTTGCTGGCATCGAAGACGGCTGAAAAATTGGGCCCCAGGAAACGCGTTGCGAGCCCATTTTGTCCGTCAAAAACTGCCCCCAAAGGAAGTCTTTGGGTACAAGTGATCTCCCCAGGGGAGTCTTTATGCAGCCCCACATGCAACTCGAACATCCGGGTTCACTCTTTCACAGCAAGCCTAAATATATCCATAGCCGGCATAGAAGACGACTGAAAAATGGGGCCCCAGAAATCGTGTTGCGAGCCTCTTTCGCCCATCCAAAAGTGCCCCCAAAGGAAGGCTTTGGGTAAAAGTGATCTCCCTAGGGGAGCCTTTAGGAAGCCCCACATGCAACTGGACCTTCCGGGTTCACGTTTTCATAGCAAGCCTAAATATATCCCTTACCTGCACGTAAGACTGAAAATCTGGGCCTGAAGAAACGCATTCCGAGCTACTTTCACCCATACAAAAATGCCCGCAAAGGAAGGCTTTGTGTAGAAGTGAACTCCCCAGGGGAGACTTTACGCAGCCCCACATGCAACTGGACCCTCCGGGTTCGCTCTTTCCGAGCAAACCTAAATGCATCCCTAGCCGGATTGGGAGAAAACTGAAAATACGGGCCCCAGAAAACGTGTTTCGAGCCCCTTTCGCCCATCCAGAAGTGCCCCCAAAGGAAGGCTTTGGGTACACGTGAACGACCCAGAGGAGCCTTTACGCAGCCCCACATGCAACTGGAACCTCCGTATTCGCTCTTTCTGAGGAAGCCTAAATATAGCCCTAGCCGGCATCAGAGACGACTGAAAATCCGGGCCCCGGAAAACGCGTTGCGAGCCCCTTTCGCTCATCCAAAAGTGTCCACAAAGGAAGGCTTTGGTTACTAGTGAACTTCCCAGGGGAGCTTTCACGCAGCCCCACATGCAACTGGACCCTCCGGGTTCACTCTTTCAGAGGAAGCCTAAATATAGCGCTAGCCGGCATCAGAGACGTCTGATAATCCGGGCCACAGAAAACGCTTTCCGAGCCCCTTTCGCCCATCCAAAAGTGCCCGCAAAGGAAAGCTTTGGGTACAAGTGATCTCCCCAGGGGTACCTTTACGCAGCCCCACATGCAACTGGACCCTCCTAGTTCACTCATCCCGAGCAACCCGAAATATATCCCTGGCCGGCATCAGAGACGACTGAAAAATCGGGCCCCAGGAAAAGCGTTGCGAGCCCCTTTCACCCATCCAAAAGTGCCCGCAAAGGAAGGCTTTGGGTGCAAGTGAACTCCCCAGGGGAGCCTTTACGCAGCCCCACATGCAACTCGAACATCCAGGTTCACTCTTTCACAGCAAGCCTAAATATATTCATAGCCGGCATAGAAGACGACTGAAAAATGGGGCCCCAGAAAACGTGTTGCGAGCCTCTTTCGCCCATCCAAAATTGTCCGCAAAGGAAGGCTTTGGGTACAAGTGAACTCCCCAGGGGAGACTTTACGCAGCCCCACATGCAACTGGACCCTCCGGTTTCGCTCTTTCCGAGCAAACCTAAATACATCCCTAGCCGGATTGGGAGAAAACTGAAAATACGGGCCCCAGAAAACGCGTTGCGAGCTCCTTTCGCCCATCCAAAAGTGCCCCCAAAGGAAGGCTTTGGGTACAAGAGAACTCCCCAGGGGAGCCTTTACGCAGCCCCACATGCAACTGGACCCTCCGGGTTCGTTGTTTCCGAGCAAGCGTTAATATAGTCCTAGCCGGCATGGAAGACGTCTGAAAAATTGGGCACCAGAAAACGCGTTGCGAGCCCATGTCGCCCATCCAAAAGTGCCCCCAAAGGAAGGCTTTGGGTACAAGAGAACTCCCCAAGGGAGCCTTTATGCAGCCCCACATGCAGCTGGACCCTCCAGGTTCACTATTTCCGAGCAACCCAAAATATATCCCTAGCTGGCATCGAAGACAACTGAAAAATTGAGCCCCAGGAAACGCGTTGCGAGCCCCTTTTGCCCTTCAAAAAGAGCCCCCAAAAAAAGGCTTTGGGTACAAGTGAACTTCCCAGGGGAGCCTTCACGCAGCCCCACATGCAACTGGACCCTCCGGTTTCGCTCTTTCCGAGGAAGCCTAAATATAGCCCTAGCCGGCATCAGAGACGACTGAAAAATCGGGCCCCAGTAAATGCGTTGCGAGCCCCTTTCGCCCATCCAAAAGTGCCCGCAAAGGAAGGCTTTGGGTACAAGTGAACTCCCCAGGGGAGCCTTTACACAGAATCACAGAATCACAGAATTTCTAGGTTGGAAGAGATTTCAAGATCATCGAGTCCAACCTCTAACCTAACACTAACAGTCCCCACTAAACCATATCCCTAAGCTCTACATCTAAACGTCTTTTGAAGACTTCCAGGGATGGTGACTCCACCACCTCCCTGGGCAGCCCGTTCCAGTGCCTCACAACCCTTTCAGTAAAGAAATTCTTCCTAACATCTAACCTAAAACTCCACTGGCGTAACTTTAGCCCATTCCCCCTCGTCCTGTCACCAGGCACATGGGAGAACAGGCCAACCCCCACCTCTCTACAGCCTCCTTTAATGTACTTATACAGAGCAATAAGGTCACCCCTGAGCCTCCTCTTCTCTAGGCTGAACAAGCCCAGCTCCTTCAGCCGCTCCTCATAGGACTTGCTCTCCAGGCCCCTCACCAGCTTCGTCGCCCTTCTTTGGACCCGCTCAAGCACCTCGATGTCCTTCTTGTAGCGAGGGGCCCAAAACTGAACACAGTACTCGAGGTGCGGCCTCACCAGAGCCGAGTACAGGGGGACGATCACCTCCCTAGCCCTGCTGGTCACAGTGTTTCTGATACAAGCCAGGATGCCGTTGGCCTTCTTGGCCACCTGAGCACACTGCTGGCTCATATTCAGCCGACTGTCCACCATCACTCCCAGGTCCTTCTCTGCCTGGCAGCTCTCCAACCATTCCTCTCCCAGCCTGTAGTTCTGCTTGGGGTTATTGCGCCCCAGGTGCAGGACCCGGCACTTGGCCTTGTTGAACTTCATACAGTTGACCTCAGCCCATCGGTGCAGCCTATCCAGATCCTCCTGCAGAGCCTTCCTACCCTCCAGCAGATCGACACACGCACCTAGCTTGGTGTCATCTGCAAACTTACTGAGGGTGCACTCAATGCCATCATCCAGATCATTGATGAAGATGTTAAAGAGGACCGGCCCCAGCACCGAGCCCTGGGGGACGCCACTAGTGACTGACCTCCAACTGGACTTGGCTCCATTCACCACAACTCTTTGGGCCCGGCTATCCAGCCAGTTTCTAACCCAACGAAGCGTGCGCCAGTCCAAGCCAAGAGCAGCCAGTTTCTTGAGGAGAATGCTGTGGGAGACGGTGTCAAAAGCCTTGCTGAAGTCAAGGTAGACCACATCCACAGCCTTTCCCTCATCCACCCAGCGCGTCACTTTGTCGTAGAAGGAGATCAGGTTCGTCAAGCAGGACCTGCCTTCCATAAACCCATGCTGGCTGGGCCTGATCGCCTGCTTGCCCTTCAAGTGCCGCATGATGACTCCCAAGAGGATCTGCTCCATGAGCTTCCCTGGTACTGAGGTCAAACTGACCGGCCTGTAGTTCTCCGGGTCTGCCCTCCGGCCCTTCTTGTAGATGGGCGTCACATTTGCTAGTCGCCAGTCAGCTGGGACCTCCCCCGATAGCCAGGACTGCTGATAAATGATGGACAGGGGCTTGGCCAGCTCCTCTGCCAGTTCTCTCAGTACCCTTGGGTGGATCCCATCCGGCCCCATCGATTTGTGCACATCCAAGTGCCATAGCAGGTCACCAACCAGTTCTTCGTGGATGGTGAGGGCCACATCCTGCTCCCCATCCCCTTCCACCAGTTCTGGGTACTGGGTATCCAGAGAGCAACCGGTTTTGCCACTAAAGACTGAGGCAAAGAAGGCATTAAGCACCTCTGCCTTTTCCTCATCTCTTGTAACTAAGTTTCCCCCTGCATCCAGTAAAGGATGGAGATTCTCCCTAGTCCTCCTTTTTGTGTTGATGTATTTATAAAAGCGTTTTTTGTTATCTTTAACAGCAGTAGCCAGATTGAGCTCCAGATGAGCTTTGGCCTTCCTAATCTTGTCCCTGCACAGCCTCGCTACATCCTTATAGTCCTCCTTAGTGGCCTGCCCAACTTTCCAAAGATTATAAATCCTCTTTTTCCTCCTAAGCTCAAGCCACAATTCTCTGTTGAGCCAGGCTGGTCTTCTTCCCCGCTGGCTCATCTTTGGGCACATGGGGACAGACCGCTCCTGCGCCATTAGGATTTGCCTCTTAAAGAGCGCCCAGCCTTTCTGGACCCCTCTGCCCTTCAGAACCGCCTCCCATGGGACTCCACCAACTAGTGTCCTGAGCAGCCCAAAGTCAGCCCTCCGAAAGTCCAATACAGTGGTTTTACTGGTTCCCTTCCTGGCCCCGCCAAGAATAGTGAACTCCACCATTTCGTGGTCACTCTGCCCAAGACAGCTCCCGACAATCACATCCTCCACCAGTCCTTCTCTGTTTGTGAAGAGAAGGTCTAGCAGGGCACCACCCCTGGTAGGTTCACTAATCAGCTGCGTCAGGAAGCTATCTTCCACTTTCTCCAGAAACCTCCTAGACTGCTTCCTCTGGGCTGTGTTGTGCTTCCAGGATATGTCAGGGAAGTTGAAGTCCCCCACGAGTACAAGCGCCGACGAATTCGCAACTTCTGTCAGCTGCCTGTAGAACTCCTCATCCGTCTCCTCATCCTGGTTCGGCGGTCTATAGCAGACCCCGACCAGGACACTAGCCTTGTTGTCCCTGCCGATCCTAACCCAAAGGGACTCGATCTTGTCATTCCTAGCCTCGAGTTCTACGACATCGAAAGACTCTCTAATATAGAGAGCCACACCGCCACCCCTTCTGTGCTGCCTGTCCCTTCTGAAGAGCCTATAGCCAGGCATCGCAGCACTCCAGTCATGAGACTGGTCCCACCACGTTTCCGTGATGGCAACCAAGTCGTAGCCTGCCCGCTGAACGATGGCTTCCAGCTCCTCCTGTTTGTTACCCATGCTGCGTGCATTGGTGTAGATGCACTTCAGCTGGGCCTTCACCTTATCCTCCGGCCTTACGCAGCCCCACATGCAGCTGGACCCTCTGGGTTCGATGTTTCCAAGCAACCCTTAATATAGCACTAGCTAGCGTGGGAGAAGACTGAAAATCAGGGCCTGAGGAAATGCTTTGCAAGCCTCTTTCGCCCATCCAAAAGTGCCCCCAAAGGAAGGCTTTGGGTACAAGTGAACTCCCCAGGGGAGCCTTTACGCAGCCCCACATGCAGCTGGACCCTCCAGGTTCACTATTTCCGAGCAACCCAAAATATATCCCTAGCTGGCATCGAAGACAACTGAAAAACTGAGCCCCAGGAAACGCGTTGCGAGCCCGTTTTGCCCTTCAAAAAGAGCCCCCAAAAAAAGGCTTTGGGTACAAGTGAACTTCCCAGGGGAGCCTTCACGCAGCCCCACATGCAACTGGACCCTTTGCGATCAGTGTTTCCGAGCAACCCAAAATATATCCCTAGCTGGCATCGAAGACGAATGAAAATTTGGGCCCCAGAAAACGCATTGCGATCCCCTTTCGCCCATTCAAAAGTGCCCCCAAAGGAAGGCTTTGGGTACAAGTGAACTCCCCAGGGGAGCCTTCACGCAGCCCCACATGCAACTGGACCCTCCGGTTTCGCTCTTTCACAGGAAGCCTAAATATATCCCTAGCCGGCATCAGAGACGACTGAAAAATCGGGCCACAGGAAATGCGTTGCAAGCCCCTTTCGCCTGTCCAAAAGTGCCCGCAAAGGAAGGCTTTGGGTACAAGTGAACTCCCCAGGGGAGCCTTTACGCAGCCCCACATGCAGCTGGACCATTTGGGTTCACTGTTTCCGAGCAACACTTAATATATCCCTAGCCGTCATAGAAGACGACTGAAAAATTGGGCCCCAGAAAACGCGTTGCGAGCCCCTTTCCCCATCCAAAAGTGCCCCCAAAGGAAGGCTTTGGTTACTAGTGAACTTCCCAGGGGAGCCTTCACGCAGCCCTACATGCAACTGGACCGTCCGGGTTCGCTCTTTCCGAGGATGCCTAAATACATCCCTAGCCGGATTGGGAGAAAACTGATAATCTGGCCCCAGAAAACGCGTTGCGAACCCCTTTCGCCCATCCAGAAGTGCCCGCAAAGGAAGGCTTTGGGTACAAGTGAACTCCCCAGGAGAGCCTTTACGCAGCTCCACATGCAACTGGACCCTTCGGGTTCGTTGTTTCTGAGCAAGCCTTAATATAGCCCTAGTAGGCATAGAAGACGACTGAAAAATCGGGCCCCAGATAACGCGTTTCAAGGCTCTTACACCCATCCAAAAGTGCCCCGAAAGGAAGGCTTTGGGTACCAGTGAACTCCCCAGGGGAGCCTTTACGCAGCCCCACATGCAACTGGACCCTCCGGGTTCGTTGTTTCCGAGCAAACCTTGATATATCCCTAGCTGGCATAGAAGACGTCTGAAAAATCGGGCCCCAGGAAACGCGTTGCGATCCCCGTTCGCGCATCCAAAAGTGCCCCCAAAGGAAGGCTTTGGGTACAAGTGAACTCCCCAGGGGAGGCTTTACGCAGCCCCACATGCAACTGGACCCTCTGGGATCACTCATTCTGAGCAACCCAAAAACATAACCCTGGCCGGCATCAGAGAAGACTGAAAAATCTGGCCCCAGAAAATGCATTGCGAGCCCCATTCACCCATCCAAAAGTGCCCCAAAGGAAGGCTATGGGTACAAGTGAACTCCCCAGGGGAGCCTTTACGCACCCCCACATGCAACTGGACCCTCCGGGATCACTGTTTCCGAGGAACCCTAAATATATCCCTAGCTGGCATCGAAGACGAGTGAAAAATTGGGCCCCAGGAAACGCGTTGTGAGCCCTTTTCGCCCATCCAAAATGCCCCCAAGGGAAGGCTATGGGTACAACTGAACTCCCCAGGGGAGCCTTTACGCAGCCCCACATGCAACTGAACCGTTTCCGTTCAGTGTTTCCGAGCAACCCTAAATATATCCCTAGCTGGCATCGAAGACGAATGAAAATTTGGGCCCTAGAAAACGCATTGCGATCCCCTTTCGCCCATTCAAAAGTGCCCGCAAAGGAAGGCTTTGGGTACAAGTGATCTCCCCAGGGGAGCCTTTACGCAGCCCCACATGCAACTGGACCCTCCCGGTTCACTCTTTCACAACAAGTATAAATATATTCCTTACCAGGATGGGAGAAGACTGAAAATCTGGGCCCCAGAAAATGCGTTGCGAGCTCCTTTCGCCCATCCAAAAGTGCCCGCAAAGGAAGGCTTTGGGTACAAGTGAACTCCCCAGGGGAGCCTTTACGCAGCCCCACATTCAAACGGACCCTCCGAGTTCGTTGTTCTGGAGCAAGCCTTAATATAGCCCTAGCCGGCATAGAAGACGACTGAAAAATCGGGCCCCAGAAAACGCGTTGCGAACACCTTTCGCCCATCCAAAAGTGGCCGCAAAGGAAGGCTTTGGGTACAAGTGAAATCCCCAGGGGAGCCTTTACGCAGCCCCACATGCAACGGGACCCTCCGGGTTCGCTCTTTCCGAGCAAACTTAAATATATCCATAGCCGGCACAGAAGACGACTGAAAAATCGGGCCCCAGAAATCGTGTTGCGAGCCCTTTTCGCCCATCCAAAAGTGCCCCCAAAGGAAGGCTTTGGGTACAAGTGAACTCCCCAGGGGAGCCTTTACGCAGCCCCACATGCAACTGGACCCTCCGGGTTCGCTCTTTCCGAGCAAGCCTAAATATATCCCTAGCCGGATTGGGAGAAAACTGAAAATCTGGCCCCAGAAAATGCGTTGCGAACCCCTTTCGCCCATCCAAAAGTGCCACGAAAGGAAGGCTTTGGGTACAAGTGAACTCCCCAGGGGAGCCTTTACGCAGCCCCACATGCAACTGGACCCTCCGGGTTGGTTGTTTCTGAGCAAACCTTGATATAAACCTAGCTGGCATAGAAGACGTCTGAAAAATCGGGCCCCAGGAAACGCGTTGCGATCCCCATTCGCGCATCCAAAAGTGGCCGCAAGGGAAGGCTTTGGGTACAAGTGATCTCCCCAGGGGAGCCTTTACGCAGCCCCACATGCAACTGAACCCTCCGGGTTCACTTTTTCACAACAAGCCTAAATATATCCCTTACCAGCATGGAAGAAGACTGAAAATCCGGGTCCCAGGAAACGCATTCCTAGCCCCTTTCACACATCCAAAAGTGCCCGCAAAGGAAGGATTTGGGTACAAGTGAACTCCCCAGGGGAGACTTTACGCAGCCCCACATGCAACTGGACCCTCCGGGATCATTCATTCTGAGCAACCCAAAAACATAACCCTGGCCGGCATCAGAGAAGACTGAAAAATCTGGCCCCAGAAAAAGCGTTGCGAGCCCCATTCACCCATCCAAAAATGCCCCAAAGGAAGGCTACGGGTACAAGTGAACTCCCCAGGGGAGCCTTTACGCAGCCCCACATGCAACTGGACCCTTTGCGTTCAGTGTTTCCGAGCAACCCTACATATATCCCTAGCTGGCATCGAAGACGAATGAAAATTTGGGCCCCAGAAAACGCATTGCGATCCCCTTTCGCCCATTCAAAAGTGCCCCCAAAGGAAGGCTTTGGGTACAAGTGAACTCCGCAGGGGAGCCTTTACGCAGCCCCACATGCAACGGGACCCTCCGGGTTCACTCTTTCATAGCAAGCCTAAATATATCCCTTACCTGCACGTAAGACTGAAAATCCGGGCCCGAGGAAACGCATTCCGAGCCACTTTCACCCATACAAAAGTGCCCGCAAAGGAAGGCTTTGGGTACAAGTAACCTCCCCAAGGGAGCCTTTACGCAGCCCCACATGCAACTGGACCCTCCGGGTTCACTCTTTCACAACAAGCCTAAATATATGCCTTACCAGGATGGGAGAAGACTGAAAATCTGGGCTCCAGAAAATGCGTTGCGAGCTCCTTTCACCCATCCAAAAATGCCTGCAAAGGAAGGCTTTGGGTACAAGTGAACTCCCCAGGGGAGCCTTTACACAGTCCCACATGCAACTGGACCCTCCGGGTTCGTTGTTTCCGAGCAAGCCTTAATATAGCCCTAGCCGGCATAGAAGACATCTGAAAAATTGGGCCCCAGGAAACGAGTTCCGAGCCCTTTTCGGCCTTCGAAAGAGCCACCAAACAAAGGCTTTGGGTACAAGTGAACTCCCCAGGGGAGCCTTTACGCAGCCCCACATGCAAATGGACCCTCCGAGTTCGTTGTTCTGGAGCAAGCCTTAATATAGCCCTAGCCGGCATAGAAGACGACTGAAAAATCGGGCCCCAGAAAACGCGTTGCGAACCCCTTTCGCCCATCCAAAAGTGGCCGCAAAGGAAGGCTTTGGGTACAAGTGAAATCCCCAGGGGAGCCTTTACGCAGCCCCACATGCAACTGGACCCTCCGGGTTCGCTCTTTCCGAGCAAGCCTAAATACATCCTTAGCCGGATTGGGAGAAAACTGAAAATCTGGCCCCAGAAAACGCGTTGCGAACCCCTTTCGCCCATCCAAAAGTGCCACGAAAGGAAGGCTTTGGGTACAAGTGAACTCCCCAGGGGAGCCTTTACGCAGCCCCACATGCAACTGGACCCTCCGGGTTCGTTGTTTCTGAGCAAACCTTGATATATCCCTAGCTGGCATAGAAGACGTCTGAAAAATCGGGCCCCAGGAAACGCGTTGCGATCCCCATTCGCGCATCAAAAAGTGCCCCCAAAGGAAGGCTTTGGGTACAAGTGATCTCCCCAGGGGAGCCTTTACGCAGCCCCACATACAACTGAACCCTCCGGGTTCAGTCTTTCACAACAAGCCTAAATAAATCCCTTACTCTCATGGAAGAAGACTGAAAATCCGGGCCCCAGGAAACACATTCCGAGCCCCTTAACCCATTCAAACGTGCCCCCAAAGGAAGGCTTTGGTTACAAGTGACCTCCCCAGGGGAGCCTTTACGCAGCCCCACATGCAACTGGACCCTCCGGGTTCGTTGTTTCCGAGCAAGCCTTAATATAACCCTAGCCCGCATACTATACGTCTGAAAAATTGGGCACCAGAAAAGGCGTTGCGAGCCCATTTCGCCCATCCAAAAGATCCCGCAAAGGAAGGCTTTGGGTACAAGTGAACTTCCCAGGGGAGCCTTTACGCAGCCCCACATGCAACTGGACCCTCCGGGTTCACCCTTTCACAACAACCCTAAATATATCCCTAGCCGTCATCGGAGACGACTGAAAAATCGGGCCCCAGAATACGCGTTGCAAGCCCCTTTGGCCCATCCAAAAGTGCCCCCAAAGGAAGGCTTTTGGTAAAAGTGAACTCCCGAGGGGAGCCTCTACACAGCCCCACATGCAACTGGATCCTCCGTATTCGCTCTTTCTGAGGAAGCCTATATATATCCCTAGCCGGCATCAGAGACGACTGAAAATCCAGGCCCCACAAAACGCGTTGCGAGCCCCTTTCGCCCATTCAACAGTGCACCCAAAGGAAGGCTTTGGTTACAAGTGAACTTCCCAAGGGAGCCTTCACGCAGCCCCACATGCAACTGGACCCTCCGGGTTCAATCTTTCTGAGGAAGCCTAAATATAGCTCTAGCCGGCATCAGAGACGACTGAAAATCCGGGCCCCAGAAAACGCGTTGCGAGCCCCTTTGGCCCATCCAAAAGTGCCCGCAAAGGAAGGCTTTGGGTACAAGTGAACTCCCCAGGGGAGCCTTTACGCAGCCCCACATGCACCTGGACCCTCCGGGTTCACTCTTTCACAACAAGCCTAAATATATCCCTAGCCAGCATGGGAGAAGACTGAAAAACCAAGCCCGAGAAAACGCGTTGTGAGCCCCTTCGCCCATCCAAAAGTGCCCCCAAAGGAAGGCTTTGGGTATAAGTGAACTCCCCAGGGGAGCCTTTACGCAGCCCCACATGCAGCTGGACCCTTTGTGTTCACTGTTTCCGAACAACCCTAAATATATCCCTAGTCGTCATCGAAGACGACTGAAAAATCGGGCCCCAGAAAACGCGTTGCGAGCCTGTTCGCACATGCAAAAGTGCCCGCAAAGGAAGGCTTTGGGTACAAGTGAACTTCCCAGGGGAGCCTTTACGCAGCCCCACATGCAACTGGACCCTCTGGGTTCACCCTTTCACAACAACCCTAAATATATCCCTAGCCGTCATCGGAGACGACTGAAAAATCGGGCCCCAGAATACGCGTTGCAAGCCCCTTTGGCCCATCCAAAAGTGCCTGCAAAGGAAGGCTTTGGGTACAAGTGAACTCCCCAGGGGAGCCTTTACGCAGCCCCACATGCACCTGGACCCTCCGGGTTCACTCTTTCACAACAAGGCTAAATATATCCCTAGCCAGCATGGGAGAAGACTGAAAAACCAAGCCCGAGAAAACGCGTTGCGAGCCCCTTCGCCCATCCAAAAGTGCCCCCAAAGGAAGGCTTTGGGTATAAGTGAACTCCCCAGGGGAGCCTTTACGCAGCCCCACATGCAACTGGACCCTCCGAGTTTGTTGTTTCCGAGCAAGCCTTAATGCATCCCTAGCCGGCATCAGAGACGACTGAAAAATCGGGCCCCAAGAAACGCGTTGCGAGCCCCTTTGGCCCATCCAAAAGTGCCCGCAAAGGAAGGCTTTGGGTACAAGTGAACTCCCCAGGGGATCCTTTACGCAGCCCCACATGCAACTGGACATTCCGGGTTCACGTTTTCATAGCAAGCTGAAATATATCCCTTACCTGCACGTAAGACTGAAAATCTGGGCCTGAGGAAATGCATTCCGAACCACTTTTTCACCCATACAAAAATGACCCCAAAGGAAGGCTTTGGGTACAAGTGATCTCCCCAGAGGAGCCTTTACGCAGCCCCACGTGCAACTGGACCCTCCGAGTTCACTCATCCCGAGCAACCCGAAACATATCCCTGGTCGGCCTCAGAGACGACTGAAAATTCGGGCCCCAGAAAACACATTGTGAGGCCCTTACACCCATCCAAAAGTGCCCCCAAAGGAAGGCTTTGGGTACAAGTGATCTCCCCAGGGGAGCCATTACGTAGCCCCACATGCAGCTGGACCCTTTGGGTTCACTGTTTCCGAGCAACCCTAAATATATCCCTAGCCGTCATCGAAGACGACTGAAAAATCGGGCCCCAGAAAACGCGTTGCGAGCCCGTTCGCACATCCAAAAGTGCCCCCAAAGGAAGGCTTTGGGTACAACTGAACTCCCCAGGGGAGCCTTTACGCAGCCCCACATGCAACTGGACCCTCCGGGTTCGCTCTTTCCGAGCAAACCTAAATACAGCCCTAGCCGGACTGAGAGAAAACAGAAAAACCAGGCCCCAGTAAACGCGTTGTGAGCCCCTTTCGCCCATACAAAAGTGCCCCCAAAGGAAGGCTTTGGGTACAAGTGAACTCCCCAGGGGAGCCTTTAGGCAGCCCCACATGCAACTGGACCTTCCAGGTTCACTCTTTCACAACAAGCCTAAATATATCCCTTTCCGGCACGGGATAAGACTGAAAATCTGGGCCCCAGGAAACGCATTCCTAGCCCCTTTCGCCCATCCAAAATTGCCCCCAAAGGAAGGCTTTGGGTACAAGTGAACTCCCCAGGGGAGCCTTTACGCAGCCCCACATGCAGCTGGACCCTTTGGGTTCACTGTTTCAGAGGAACACTAAATACATCCTTAGCCGACATCGAAGAAGACTGAAAAATCGGGCCCTTTAAAACGCGTTTCGAGCCCCTTTGGCCCATCCAAAAATGCCTGCAAAGGAAGGCTTTGGGTACAAGTGAACTCCCCAGGGGAGACTTTACGCAGCCCCACATGCAACTGGACCCTCCGGGTTCGATGTTTCCGAACAACCCTAAATATACCCCCAGCTGGCGTGGGAGAAGACTGAAAATGTGGGCCCCAGGAAAGGCGTTCCGAGACCCTTTCGCCCATCAAAAAGTGCCCGCAAAGGAAGGATTTGGGTAGAAGTGATCTCCGCAGGGGAGCCTTTACGCAGCCCCACATGCAACTGGACCCTCCGAGTCTGTTGTTTCCGAGCAAGCCTTAATGCATCCCTAGCCGGCATCAGAGACGACTGAAAAATCGGGCCCCAGGAAACGCGTTGCGAGCCCGTTTGCACATGCAAAAGTGCCCGCAAAGGAAGGCTTTGGGTATAAGTGAACTCCCCAGGGGATCCTTTGCGCAGCCCCACATGCAACTGGACATTCCGGGTTCACGTTTTCATAGCAAGCTGAAATATATCCCTTACCTGCACGTAAGACTGAAAATCTGGGCCTGAGGAAATGCATTCCGAACCACTTTTTCACCCATACAAAAATGACCCCAAAGGAAGGCTTTGGGTACAAGTGATCTCCCCAGAGGAGCCTTTACGCAGCCCCACGTGCAACTGGACCCTCCGAGTTCACTCATCCCGAGCAACCCGAAACATATCCCTGGTCGGCCTCAGAGACGACTGAGAATTCGGGCCCCAGAAAACACATTGTGAGGCCCTTACACCCATCCAAAAGTGCCCCCAAAGGAAGGCTTTGGGTACAAGTGATCTCCCCAGGGGAGCCATTACGTAGCCCCACATGCAGCTGGACCCTTTGGGTTCACTGTTTCCGAGCAACCCTAAATATATCCCTAGCCGTCATCGAAGACGACTGAAAAATCGGGCCCCAGAAAACGCGTTGCGAGCCCGTTCGCACATCCAAAAGTGCCCCCAAAGGAAGGCTTTGGGTACAACTGAACTCCCCAGGGGAGCCTTTACGCAGCCCCACATGCAACTGGACCCTCCGGGTTCGCTCTTTCCGAGCAAACCTAAATACAGCCCTAGCCGGACTGAGAGAAAACAGAAAAACCAGGCCCCAGTAAACGCGTTGTGAGCCCCTTTCGCCCATACAAAAGTGCCCCCAAAGGAAGGCTTTGGGTACAAGTGAACTCCCCAGGGGAGCCTTTAGGCAGCCCCACATGCAACTGGACCTTCCAGGTTCACTCTTTCACAACAAGCCTAAATATATCCCTTTCCGGCACGGGATAAGACTGAAAATCTGGGCCCCAGGAAACGCATTCCTAGCCCCTTTCGCCCATCCAAAATTGCCCCCAAAGGAAGGCTTTGGGTACAAGTGAACTCCCCAGGGGAGCCTTTACGCAGCCCCACATGCAGCTGGACCCTTTGGGTTCACTGTTTCAGAGGAACACTAAATACATCCTTAGCCGACATTGAAGAAGACTGAAAAATCGGGCCCTTTAAAACGCGTTTCGAGCCCCTTTGGCCCATCCAAAAATGCCTGCAAAGGAAGGCTTTGGGTACAAGTGAACTCCCCAGGGGAGACTTTACGCAGCCCCACATGCAACTGGACCCTCCGGGTTCGATGTTTCCGAACAACCCTAAATATACCCCCAGCTGGCGTGGGAGAAGACTGAAAATGTGGGCCCCAGGAAAGGCGTTCCGAGACCCTTTCGCCCATCCAAAAGTGCCACGAAAGGAAGGCTTTGGGTACAAGTGAACTCCCCAGGGGAGCCTTTACGCAGCCCCACATGCAACTGGACCCTCCGGGTTCGTTGTTTCTGAGCAAACCTTGATATATCCCTAGCTGGCATAGAAGACGTCTGAAAAATCGGGCCCCAGGAAACGCGTTGCGATCCCCATTCGCGCATCAAAAAGTGCCCCCAAAGGAAGGCTTTGGGTACAAGTGATCTCCCCAGGGGAGCCTTTACGCAGCCCCACATACAACTGAACCCTCCGGGTTCAGTCTTTCACAACAAGCCTAAATAAATCCCTTACTCTCATGGAAGAAGACTGAAAATCCGGGCCCCAGGAAACACATTCCGAGCCCCTTAACCCATTCAAACGTGCCCCCAAAGGAAGGCTTTGGTTACAAGTGACCTCCCCAGGGGAGCCTTTACGCAGCCCCACATGCAACTGGACCCTCCGGGTTCGTTGTTTCCGAGCAAGCCTTAATATAACCCTAGCCCGCATACTATACGTCTGAAAAATTGGGCACCAGAAAAGGCGTTGCGAGCCCATTTCGCCCATCCAAAAGATCCCGCAAAGGAAGGCTTTGGGTACAAGTGAACTTCCCAGGGGAGCCTTTACGCAGCCCCACATGCAACTGGACCCTCCGGGTTCACCCTTTCACAACAACCCTAAATATATCCCTAGCCGTCATCGGAGACGACTGAAAAATCGGGCCCCAGAATACGCGTTGCAAGCCCCTTTGGCCCATCCAAAAGTGCCCCCAAAGGAAGGCTTTTGGTAAAAGTGAACTCCCGAGGGGAGCCTCTACACAGCCCCACATGCAACTGGATCCTCCGTATTCGCTCTTTCTGAGGAAGCCTATATATATCCCTAGCCGGCATCAGAGACGACTGAAAATCCAGGCCCCACAAAACGCGTTGCGAGCCCCTTTCGCCCATTCAACAGTGCACCCAAAGGAAGGCTTTGGTTACAAGTGAACTTCCCAAGGGAGCCTTCACGCAGCCCCACATGCAACTGGACCCTCCGGGTTCAATCTTTCTGAGGAAGCCTAAATATAGCGCTAGCCGGCATCAGAGACGACTGAAAATCCGGGCCCCAGAAAACGCGTTGCGAGCCCCTTTGGCCCATCCAAAAGTGCCCGCAAAGGAAGGCTTTGGGTACAAGTGAACTCCCCAGGGGAGCCTTTACGCAGCCCCACATGCACCTGGACCCTCCGGGTTCACTCTTTCACAACAAGCCTAAATATATCCCTAGCCAGCATGGGAGAAGACTGAAAAACCAAGCCCGAGAAAACGCGTTGTGAGCCCCTTCGCCCATCCAAAAGTGCCCCCAAAGGAAAGCTTTGGGTATAAGTGAACTCCCCAGGGGAGCCTTTACGCAGCCCCACATGCAGCTGGACCCTTTGTGTTCACTGTTTCCGAACAACCCTAAATATATCCCTAGTCGTCATCGAAGACGACTGAAAAATCGGGCCCCAGAAAACGCGTTGCGAGCCTGTTCGCACATGCAAAAGTGCCCGCAAAGGAAGGCTTTGGGTACAAGTGAACTTCCCAGGGGAGCCTTTACGCAGCCCCACATGCAACTGGACCCTCTGGGTTCACCCTTTCACAACAACCCTAAATATATCCCTAGCCGTCATCGGAGACGACTGAAAAATCGGGCCCCAGAATACGCGTTGCAAGCCCCTTTGGCCCATCCAAAAGTGCCTGCAAAGGAAGGCTTTGGGTACAAGTGAACTCCCCAGGGGAGCCTTTACGCAGCCCCACATGCACCTGGACCCTCCGGGTTCACTCTTTCACAACAAGGCTAAATATATCCCTAGCCAGCATGGGAGAAGACTGAAAAACCAAGCCCGAGAAAACGCGTTGCGAGCCCCTTCGCCCATCCAAAAGTGCCCCCAAAGGAAGGCTTTGGGTATAAGTGAACTCCCCAGGGGAGCCTTTACGCAGCCCCACATGCAACTGGACCCTCCGAGTTTGTTGTTTCCGAGCAAGCCTTAATGCATCCCTAGCCGGCATCAGAGACGACTGAAAAATCGGGCCCCAAGAAACGCGTTGCGAGCCCCTTTGGCCCATCCAAAAGTGCCCGCAAAGGAAGGCTTTGGGTACAAGTGAACTCCCCAGGGGATCCTTTACGCAGCCCCACATGCAACTGGACATTCCGGGTTCACGTTTTCATAGCAAGCTGAAATATATCCCTTACCTGCACGTAAGACTGAAAATCTGGGCCTGAGGAAATGCATTCCGAACCACTTTTTCACCCATACAAAAATGACCCCAAAGGAAGGCTTTGGGTACAAGTGATCTCCCCAGAGGAGCCTTTACGCAGCCCCACGTGCAACTGGACCCTCCGAGTTCACTCATCCCGAGCAACCCGAAACATATCCCTGGTCGGCCTCAGAGACGACTGAAAATTCGGGCCCCAGAAAACACGTTGTGAGGCCCTTACACCCATCCAAAAGTGCCCCCAAAGGAAGGCTTTGGGTACAAGTGATCTCCCCAGGGGAGCCATTACGTAGCCCCACATGCAGCTGGACCCTTTGGGTTCACTGTTTCCGAGCAACCCTAAATATATCCCTAGCCGTCATCGAAGACGACTGAAAAATCGGGCCCCAGAAAACGCGTTGCGAGCCCGTTCGCACATCCAAAAGTGCCCCCAAAGGAAGGCTTTGGGTACAACTGAACTCCCCAGGGGAGCCTTTACGCAGCCCCACATGCAACTGGACCCTCCGGGTTCGCTCTTTCCGAGCAAACCTAAATACAGCCCTAGCCGGACTGAGAGAAAACAGAAAAACCAGGCCCCAGTAAACGCGTTGTGAGCCCCTTTCGCCCATACAAAAGTGCCCCCAAAGGAAGGCTTTGGGTACAAGTGAACTCCCCAGGGGAGCCTTTAGGCAGCCCCACATGCAACTGGACCTTCCAGGTTCACTCTTTCACAACAAGCCTAAATATATCCCTTTCCGGCACGGGATAAGACTGAAAATCTGGGCCCCAGGAAACGCATTCCTAGCCCCTTTCGCCCATCCAAAATTGCCCCCAAAGGAAGGCTTTGGGTACAAGTGAACTCCCCAGGGGAGCCTTTACGCAGCCCCACATGCAGCTGGACCCTTTGGGTTCACTGTTTCAGAGGAACACTAAATACATCCTTAGCCGACATCGAAGAAGACTGAAAAATCGGGCCCTTTAAAACGCGTTTCGAGCCCCTTTGGCCCATCCAAAAATGCCTGCAAAGGAAGGCTTTGGGTACAAGTGAACTCCCCAGGGGAGACTTTACGCAGCCCCACATGCAACTGGACCCTCCGGGTTCGATGTTTCCGAACAACCCTAAATATACCCCCAGCTGGCGTGGGAGAAGACTGAAAATGTGGGCCCCAGGAAAGGCGTTCCGAGACCCTTTCGCCCATCAAAAAGTGCCCGCAAAGGAAGGATTTGGGTAGAAGTGATCTCCGCAGGGGAGCCTTTACGCAGCCCCACATGCAACTGGACCCTCCGAGTCTGTTGTTTCCGAGCAAGCCTTAATGCATCCCTAGCCGGCATCAGAGACGACTGAAAAATCGGGCCCCAGGAAACGCGTTGCGAGCCCGTTCGCACATGCAAAAGTGCCCGCAAAGGAAGGCTTTGGGTATAAGTGAACTCCCCAGGGGATCCTTTGCGCAGCCCCACATGCAACTGGACATTCCGGGTTCACGTTTTCATAGCAAGCTGAAATATATCCCTTACCTGCACGTAAGACTGAAAATCTGGGCCTGAGGAAATGCATTCCGAACCACTTTTTCACCCATACAAAAATGACCCCAAAGGAAGGCTTTGGGTACAAGTGATCTCCCCAGAGGAGCCTTTACGCAGCCCCACGTGCAACTGGACCCTCCGAGTTCACTCATCCCGAGCAACCCGAAACATATCCCTGGTCGGCCTCAGAGACGACTGAGAATTCGGGCCCCAGAAAACACATTGTGAGGCCCTTACACCCATCCAAAAGTGCCCCCAAAGGAAGGCTTTGGGTACAAGTGATCTCCCCAGGGGAGCCATTACGTAGCCCCACATGCAGCTGGACCCTTTGGGTTCACTGTTTCCGAGCAACCCTAAATATATCCCTAGCCGTCATCGAAGACGACTGAAAAATCGGGCCCCAGAAAACGCGTTGCGAGCCCGTTCGCACATCCAAAAGTGCCCCCAAAGGAAGGCTTTGGGTACAACTGAACTCCCCAGGGGAGCCTTTACGCAGCCCCACATGCAACTGGACCCTCCGGGTTCGCTCTTTCCGAGCAAACCTAAATACAGCCCTAGCCGGACTGAGAGAAAACAGAAAAACCAGGCCCCAGTAAACGCGTTGTGAGCCCCTTTCGCCCATACAAAAGTGCCCCCAAAGGAAGGCTTTGGGTACAAGTGAACTCCCCAGGGGAGCCTTTAGGCAGCCCCACATGCAACTGGACCTTCCAGGTTCACTCTTTCACAACAAGCCTAAATATATCCCTTTCCGGCACGGGATAAGACTGAAAATCTGGGCCCCAGGAAACGCATTCCTAGCCCCTTTCGCCCATCCAAAATTGCCCCCAAAGGAAGGCTTTGGGTACAAGTGAACTCCCCAGGGGAGCCTTTACGCAGCCCCACATGCAGCTGGACCCTTTGGGTTCACTGTTTCAGAGGAACACTAAATACATCCTTAGCCGACATTGAAGAAGACTGAAAAATCGGGCCCTTTAAAACGCGTTTCGAGCCCCTTTGGCCCATCCAAAAATGCCTGCAAAGGAAGGCTTTGGGTACAAGTGAACTCCCCAGGGGAGACTTTACGCAGCCCCACATGCAACTGGACCCTCCGGGTTCGATGTTTCCGAACAACCCTAAATATACCCCCAGCTGGCGTGGGAGAAGACTGAAAATGTGGGCCCCAGGAAAGGCGTTCCGAGACCCTTTCGCCCATCAAAAAGTGCCCGCAAAGGAAGGATTTGGGTAGAAGTGATCTCCCCAGGGGAGCCTTTACGCAGCCCCACATGCAACTGGACCCTCCGAGTCTGTTGTTTCCGAGCAAGCCTTAATGCATCCCTAGCCGGCATCAGAGACGACTGAAAAATCGGGCCCCAGGAAACGCGTTGCGAGCCCGTTCGCACATGCAAAAGTGCCCGCAAAGGAAGGCTTTGGGTATAAGTGAACTCCCCAGGGGATCCTTTGCGCAGCCCCACATGCAACTGGACATTCCGGGTTCACGTTTTCATAGCAAGCTGAAATATATCCCTTACCTGCACGTAAGACTGAAAATCTGGGCCTGAGGAAATGCATTCCGAACCACTTTTTCACCCATACAAAAATGACCCCAAAGGAAGGCTTTGTGTACAAGTGATCTCCCCAGAGGAGCCTTTACGCAGCCTTACATGCAACTGGACCCTCCGAGTTCACTCATCCCGAGCAACCCGAAACATATCCCTGGCCGGCCTCAGAGACGACTGAAAACTCGGGCCCCAGAAAACACGTTGTGAGGCCCTTACACCCATCCAAAAGTGCCCCCAAAGGAAGGCTTTGGGTACAAGTGATCTCCCCAGGGGAGCCATTACGTAGCCCCACATGCAGCTGGACCCTTTGGGTTCACTGTTTCAGAGCAACACTTAATACATCCGTAGCCGACGTCGAAGAAGACTGAAAAATCGGGCCCTTTAAAACGCGTTTCGAGCCCCTTTGGCCCATCCAAATGTTCCCGGAAAGGAAGGCTTTGGGTATAAGTGAACTCCCCAGGGGAGCCTTTACGCAGCCCCACATGCAACTGGACCCTCCGGGTTTGTTGTTTCTGAACAACCCTAAATATACCCCCACCTGGCGTGGGAGAAGACTGAAAATGTGGGCCTCAGGAAGGGCGTTCCGAGCCCATTTCACCCATCAAAAAGTGCCCGCAAAGGAAGGATTTGGGTAGAAGTGATCTCCGCAGGGGAGCCTTTACGCAGCCCCACATGCAACTGGACCCTCCGAGTTTGTTGTTTCCGAGCAAGCCTTAATGCATCCCTAGCCGGCATCAGAGACGACTGAAAAATCGGGCCCCAGGAAACGCGTTGCGAGCCCCTTTCGCCCATCCAAAAGTGTCCGCAAAGGAAGGCTTTGGGTACAAGTGAAATCCCCAGGGGAGTCTTTACGCAGCCCCACATGCAACTGGACCCTCCGGGTTCACTCTTTCACAACAAGCCTAAATATATCCCTTACCGGCATGGGAGAAGACTGAAAATCTAGGCCCCAGGAAACGCATTCCTAGCCACTTTCACCCATACAAAAGCGCCCGCAAAGGAAGGCTTTGGGTAAAAGTGAACTCCCCAGGGGAGCCTTTAGGCAGCCCCACATGCAACGGGACCCTCCGGGTTCACTCTTTCCGTGCAAACCTAAATATATCCCTAGCCGTCTTGGATCAAGACTGAAAAACCAAGCTCGAGAAAACGCGTTGCGAGCCCATTTCAATCATCCAAAAGTGCCCCCAAAGGAAGGCTTTGGGTACAAGTGAACTCCCCAAGGGAGCCTTCACGCAGCCCCCCATGGAACTGGACCCTCCGGGTTCACTCTTTCACAACAAGCCTAAATATCTGCCTTACCGGGATGAGAGAAGACTGAAAATGTGGGTCCCAGAAAAAGCGTAGCGAGCCCCGTTCGCACATCCAAAAGTGCCCCCAAGGGAAGCCTTTGGGTACAACTGAACTCCCCAGGGGAGCCTTTACACAGCCCCACATGCAACTGGACACTCCAGGTTCGCTCTTTCCGAGCAAACCTAAATACAGCCCTAGCCGGATTGGGAGAAAATAGAAAAACTGGACCCCAGAAAACTCGTTGCTAGCCCCTTTCGCCCATCCAAAAGTGCCCGCAAAGGAAGGCTTTGGGTACAAGTGAACTCCCCACGGGAGCATTTAGGCAGCCCCACATGGAACGGGACCCTCCGGGTTCGCTCTTTCCGAGCAAACCTAAATATATCCCTAGCCGTGTTGGGTTTAGACAGAAAAACCAAGCTCGAGAAAATGCGTTGCGAGCCCCTTTCGCCCATCCAAAATTGCCCCCAAAGGAAGGCTTTGGGTACAAGTGAACTCCCCAGGGGAGCCTTTACACAGCCCCACATGCAACTGGACCCTCCGGGTTCGTTGTTTCCGAGCAAGCCTTAATATAACCCTAGCCGGCATACTAGACGTCTGAAAAATTGGGCACCAGAAAACGCGTTGCGAGCCCATTTCGCCCATCCAAAAGATCCCACAAAGAAAGGCTTTGGGTACAAGTGAACTCCCCAGGGGAGCCTTTACGCAGCCCCACATGCAACTGGACCCTCCGGGTTCACTCTTTCACAACAAGCCTAAATATATCCCTAGCCAGCGTGGGAGAGGACTGAAAAACCAAGCCCGAGAAAACGCGTTGCGAGCCGCTTTTGACCTTCAAAAAGAGCACCCAAAAAAAGGCTTTGGGTACAAGTGAACTCCCCAGGCGAGCCTTTAGGAAGCCCCACATGCAACTGGACCTTCCGGGTTCACGTTTTCATAGCAAGCCTAAATATATCCCTTACATGCACGTAAGACTGAAAATCAGGGCCAGAGGAAACGCATTCCGAGCCACTTTCACCCATACCAAAATGCCCCCAAAGGAAGGCTTTGAGTACAAGTGAACTCCCCAGGGGAGAATTTAGGCAGCCCCACATGCAACTGGACACTCCGGGTTCGCTCTTTCCGAGCAAACCTAAATACATCCCTAGCCGGATTGGGAGAAAACTGAAAATCCGGGCCCAGAAAACGCGTTGCGAGCCCCTTTCGCCCATCCAAAAGTGCCCGCAAAAGAAGGCTTTGGGTACAAGTGAACTCCCCAGGGGAGCCTTTACGCAGCCCCACATGCAACTGGACCCTCCGGGTTCGATGTTTCCGAGCAAGCCTAAATAGAGCCCTAGCTGGCGTGGGAGAAGACTGAAAATCTGGGCCCGAGGAAATGCGTTGCGAGCCCCTTTCGCCCATCCAAATGTGCCCGCAAAGGAAGGCTTTGGGTACAAGTGAACTCCCCTTGGGAGCCTTTACGCAGCCCCACATGCAACTGGACCCTCCGGGTTCGTTGTTTCCGAGCAACCCAAAATATATCCCTAGCTGGCATTGAAGACAACTGAAAAATTGGGCCCCAGGAAACATGTTGCGAGCCCCATTTGCCCTTCAAAAAGAGCACCCAAAAAAAGGCTTTGGGTACAAGTGAACTTCCCAGGGGAGCCTTCACACAGCCCCACATGCAACTGGACCCTCCGGTTTCGCTCTTTCCGAGGAAGAATATATATAGCCCTAGCCGGCATCAGAGACGACTGAAAAGTCGGGCTCCAGAAAACGCGTTGCGAGCCCCTTTAGCCCATCCAAAAGTGCCCCCAAAGGAAGGCATTGGGTACAAGTGAACTCCCCAGGGGAGCCTTTACGCAGCCCCACATGCAGCTGGACCCTTTGGGTTCACTGTTTCCAAGCAACCCTAAATATATCCCCAGACGTCATCGAAGATGACTGATAAATCGGGCCGAAGAAAACGGGTTGCGAGCCCCTTTTGGCCCATCCAAAAGTTCCCGGAGAAGAAGGCTTTGGGTATAAGTGAACTCCCCAGGGGAGCCTTTACGCAGCCCCACATGCAACTGGACCCTCCGTATTCGCTCTTTCAGAGGAAGCCTAAATATAGCCCTAGCCGGCATCAGAGACGACTGAAAATCCAGGCCCCAGAAAACGCGTTGCGAGCCCCTTTCGCCCATCCAAAAGTGCCCGCAAAGGAAGGCTTTGGGTACAAGTGAACTCCAGAGGGGAGCCTTCACGTAGCCCCACATGCAACTGGACCCTCCGGGTTCGATGTTTCCGAGCAAGCCTAAATAGAGCCCTAGCTGGCGTGGGAGAAGACTGAAGATCTGGGCCCGAGGAAATGCGTTGCGGGCCCCTTTCGCCCATCCAAAAGTGCCCGCAAAGGAAGGCTTTGGGTACAAGTGAACTCCCGAGGGGAGCCTTTACGCAGCCCCACATGCAACTGGACCCTCCGGGTTCGTTGTTTCCGAGCAACCCAAAATATATCCCTAGCTGGCATCGAAGACAACTGAAAAATTGGTCCCCAGGAAACATGTTGCGAGCCCCATTTGCCCTTCAAAAAGAGCACCCAAAAAAAGGCTTTGGGTACAAGTGAACTTCCCAGGGGAGCCTTCACGCAGCCCCACATGCAACTGGACCCTCCGGTTTTGCTCTTTCCAAGGAAGAATATATATAGCCCTAGCCGGCATCAGAGACGACTGAAAAGTCGGGCTCCAGAAAACGCGTTGCGAGCCCCTTTAGCCCATCCAAAAGTGCCCCCAAAGGAAGGCATTGGGTACAAGTGAACTCCCCAGGGGAGCCTTTACGCAGCCCCACATGCAGCTGGACCCTTTGGGTTCACTGTTTCCAAGCAACCCTAAATATATCCCCAGACGTCATCGAAGACGACTGATAAATCGGGCCGAAGAAAACGGGTTGCGAGCCCCTTTTGGCCCATCCAAAAGTTCCCGGAGAAGAAGGCTTTGGGTATAAGTGAACTCCCCAGGGGAGCCTTTACGCAGCCCCACATGCAACTGGACTCTCCGTATTCGCTCTTTCAGAGGAAGCCTAAATATAGCCCTAGCCGGCATCAGAGACGACTGAAAATCCAGGCCCCAGAAAACGCGTTTCGAGCCCCTTTCGCCCATCCAAAAGTGCCCGCAAAGGAAGGCTTTGGGTACAAGTGAACTCCCCAGGGGAGCCTTCACGCAGCCCCACATGCAACTGGACCCTCCGAGTTCGTTGTTTCCGAGCAAGCCTTAATATAGCCCTAGCCGTCATCAGAGACGACTGAAAAATCGGGCCCCAGGAAACGCGTTTCGAGCCGGTTTCGCGCATCCAAAAGTGCCCGCAAAGGAAGGCTTTGGGTACAAGTGATCTCCCCAGGGGAGCCTTTACGCAGCCCCACATGCAACTGGACCCTCCGGGTTCACTCATCCCGAGCAACCCGAAACATATCCCAGGCCGGCATCAGAGACGACTGAAAAATCGGGCCGCAGAAAACGCGTAACGAGGCCCTTACACCCATCCAAAAGTGCCCCCAAAGGAAGTCTTTGGGTACAAGTGAACTCCCGAGGGGAGCCTTTACGCAGCCCCACATGCAACTGGACCCTCCGGGTTCGCTCTTTCAGAGCAAACCTAAATACATACCTAGCCGGATTGGGAGAAAACTGAAAATCCGGGCCCCAGAAAACGCGTTGCGAGCCCCTTTCGCCCATCCAAAAGTGCCCGCAAAGGAAGGCTTTGGGTACAAGTGAACTCCCCAGGGGAGCCTTTACGCAGCCCCACATGCAACTGGACCCTCCGGGTTCGATGTTTCCGAGCAACCCTAAATATAGCCCTAGCTGGCGTGGGAGAAGAGTGAAAATCTGGGCCCGAGGAAATGCGTTGCGAGCCCCTTTCGCCCATCCAAAAGTGCCCCCAAAGGAAGGCTTTGGGTACAAGTGAACTCCCCAGAGGAGCCTTTACGCAGCCCCACATGCAGCTGGACCCTTTGGGTTCACTGTTTCCGTGCAATCCTATATAAATCCCTAGCCGTCATCGAAGACGACTAAAAAATCGGGCCCAAGAAAACGCGTTGCGAGCCCCTTTGGCCCATCCAAATGTTCCCGGAAAGGAAGGCTTTGGGTGGAAGTGAACTCCCCAGGGGAGCCTTTACGCAGCCCCACATGCAATTGGACCCTCCGTATTCGCTCTTTCTGAGGAATCCTAAATATAGCCCTAGCCGGCATCAGAGACGACTGAAAATCCTGGCCGAAGAAAACGCGTTACGAGCCCTTTTCGCCCATCCAAAAGTGCCCCCAAAGGAAGGCTTTGGGTACAAGTGAACTTCCCAGGGGAGCCTTTACGCAGCCCCACATGCAACTGGACCCTCCGGGTTCACTCTTTCACAACAAGCCTAAATATATCCCTAGCCAGCGTGGGAGAAGACTGGAAAACCAAGCCCGAGAAAACGTGTTGCGAGCCCCTTTCGCGCATCCAAAAGTGCCCGCAAAGGAAGGATTTGGGTACAAGTGATCTCCGCAGGGGAGCCTTTACGCAGCCCCACATGCAACTGGACCCTCCGAGTTTGTTGTTTCCGAGCAAGCCTTAATGCATCCCTAGCCGGCATCAGAGACGACTGAAAAATCGGGCCCCAGGAAACGCGCTGCGAGCCCCTTTCGCCCATCCAAAAGTGTCCGCAAAGGAAGGCTTTGGGTACAAGTGAAATCCCCAGGGGAGTCTTTACGCAGTCCCACATGCAACTGGACCCTCCGGGTTCACTCTTTCACAACAAGCCTAAATATATCCCTTACCGGCATGGGAGAAGACTGAAAATCTAGGCCCCAGGAAACGCATTCCTAGCCACTTTCACCCATACAAAAGCGCCCGCAAAGGAAGGCTTTGGGTAAAAGTGAACTCCCCAGGGGAGCCTTTAGGCAGCCCCACATGCAACGGGACCCTCCGGGTTCACTCTTTCCGTGCAAACCTAAGTATATCCCTAGCCGTCTTGGATCAAGACTGAAAAACCAAGCTCTAGAAAACGTGTTGCGAGCCCATTTCAATCATCCAAAAGTGCCCCCAAAGGAAGGCTTTGGGTACAAGTGAACTCCCCAAGGGAGCCTTCACGCAGCCCCCCATGCAACTGGACCCTCCGGGTTCACTCTTTCACAACAAGCCTAAATATCTGCCTTACCGGGATGAGAGAAGACTGAAAATGTGGGTCCCAGAAAAAGCGTAGCGAGCCCCGTTCGCACATCCAAAAGTGCCCCCAAGGGAAGCCTTTGGGTACAACTGAACTCCCCAGGGGAGCCTTTACACAGCCCCACATGCAACTGGACACTCCAGGTTCGCTCTTTCCGAGCAAACCTAAATACAGCCCTAGCCGGATTGGGAGAAAATAGAAAAACTGGACCCCAGAAAACTCGTTGCTAGCCCCTTTCGCCCATCCAAAAGTGCCCGCAAAGGAAGGCTTTGGGTACAAGTGAACTCCCCACGGGAGCATTTAGGCAGCCCCACATGGAACGGGACCCTCCGGGTTCGCTCTTTCCGAGCAAACCTAAATATATCCCTAGCCGTGTTGGGTTTAGACAGAAAAACCAAGCTCGAGAAAATGCGTTGCGAGCCCCTTTCGCCCATCCAAAATTGCCCCCAAAGGAAGGCTTTGGGTACAAGTGAACTCCCCAGGGGAGCCTTTACACAGCCCCACATGCAACTGGACCCTCCGGGTTCGTTGTTTCCGAGCAAGCCTTAATATAACCCTAGCCGGCATACTAGACGTCTGAAAAATTGGGCACCAGAAAACGCGTTGCGAGCCCATTTCGCCCATCCAAAAGATCCCACAAAGAAAGGCTTTGGGTACAAGTGAACTCCCCAGGGGAGCCTTTACGCAGCCCCACATGCAACTGGACCCTCCGGGTTCACTCTTTCACAACAAGCCTAAATATATCCCTAGCCAGCGTGGGAGAGGACTGAAAAACCAAGCCCGAGAAAACGCGTTGCGAGCCGCTTTTGACCTTCAAAAAGAGCACCCAAAAAAAGGCTTTGGGTACAAGTGAACTCCCCAGGCGAGCCTTTAGGAAGCCCCACATGCAACTGGACCCTCCGGGTTCACGTTTTCATAGCAAGCCTAAATATATCCCTTACATGCACGTAAGACTGAAAATCAGGGCCAGAGGAAACGCATTCCGAGCCACTTTCACCCATACCAAAATGCCCCCAAAGGAAGGCTTTGAGTACAAGTGAACTCCCCAGGGGAGAATTTAGGCAGCCCCACATGCAACTGGACACTCCGGGTTCGCTCTTTCCGAGCAAACCTAAATACATCCCTAGCCGGATTGGGAGAAAACTGAAAATCCGGGCCCAGAAAACGCGTTGCGAGCCCCTTTCGCCCATCCAAAAGTGCCCGCAAAAGAAGGCTTTGGGTACAAGTGAACTCCAGAGGGGAACCTTTACGCAGCCCCACATGCAACTGGACCCTCCGGGTTCGATGTTTCCGAGCAAGCCTAAATAGAGCCCTAGCTGGCGTGGGAGAAGACTGAAAATCTGGGCCCGAGGAAATGCGTTGCGAGCCCCTTTCGCCCATCCAAATGTGCCCGCAAAGGAAGGCTTTGGGTACAAGTGAACTCCCCTTGGGAGCCTTTACGCAGCCCCACATGCAACTGGACCCTCCGGGTTCGTTGTTTCCGAGCAACCCAAAATATATCCCTAGCTGGCATCGAAGACAACTGAAAAATTGGGCCCCAGGAAACATGTTGCGAGCCCCATTTGCCCTTCAAAAAGAGCACCCAAAAAAAGGCTTTGGGTACAAGTGAACTTCCCAGGGGAGCCTTCACGCAGCCCCACATGCAACTGGACCCTCCGGTTTTGCTCTTTCCAAGGAAGAATATATATAGCCCTAGCCGGCATCAGAGACGACTGAAAAGTCGGGCTCCAGAAAACGCGTTGCGAGCCCCTTTAGCCCATCCAAAAGTGCCCCCAAAGGAAGGCATTGGGTACAAGTGAACTCCCCAGGGGAGCCTTTACGCAGCCCCACATGCAGCTGGACCCTTTGGGTTCACTGTTTCCAAGCAACCCTAAATATATCCCCAGACGTCATCGAAGACGACTGATAAATCGGGCCGAAGAAAACGGGTTGCGAGCCCCTTTTGGCCCATCCAAAAGTTCCCGGAGAAGAAGGCTTTGGGTATAAGTGAACTCCCCAGGGGAGCCTTTATGCAGCCCCACATGCAACTGGACTCTCCGTATTCGCTCTTTCAGAGGAAGCCTAAATATAGCCCTAGCCGGCATCAGAGACGACTGAAAATCCAGGCCCCAGAAAACGCGTTTCGAGCCCCTTTCGCCCATCCAAAAGTGCCCGCAAAGGAAGGCTTTGGGTACAAGTGAACTCCCCAGGGGAGCCTTCACGCAGCCCCACATGCAACTGGACCCTCCGAGTTCGTTGTTTCCGAGCAAGCCTTAATATAGCCCTAGCCGTCATCAGAGACGACTGAAAAATCGGGCCCCAGGAAACGCGTTTCGAGCCGGTTTCGCGCATCCAAAAGTGCCCGCAAAGGAAGGCTTTGGGTACAAGTGATCTCCCCAGGGGAGCCTTTACGCAGCCCCACATGCAACTGGACCCTCCGGGTTCACTCATCCCGAGCAACCCGAAACATATCCCAGGCCGGCATCAGAGACGACTGAGAAATCGGGTCGCAGAAAACGCGTAACGAGGCCCTTACACCCATCCAAAAGTGCCCCCAAAGGAAGTCTTTGGGTACAAGTGAACTCCCCAGGGGAGCCTTTACGCAGCCCCACATGCAACTGGACCCTCCGGGTTCGCTCTTTCAGAGCAAACCTAAATACATACCTAGCCGGATTGGGAGAAAACTGAAAATCCGGGCCCCAGAAAACGCGTTGCGAGCCCCTTTCGCCCATCCAAAAGTGCCCGCAAAGGAAGGCTTTGGGTACAAGTGAACTCCCCAGGGGAGCCTTTACGCAGCCCCACATGCAACTGGACCCTCCGGGTTCGATGTTTCCGAGCAACCCTAAATATATCCCTAGGTGGCGTGGGAGAAGAGTGAAAATCTGGGCCCGAGGAAATGCGTTGCGAGCCCCTTTCACCCATCCAAAAGTGCCCCCAAAGGAAGGCTTTGGGTACAAGTGTACTCCCCAGAGGAGCCTTTACGCAGCCCCACATGCAGCTGGACCCTTTGGGTTCACTGTTTCCGTGCAATCCTATATAAATCCCTAGCCGTCATCGAAGACGACTAAAAAATCGGGCCCAAGAAAACGCGTTGCGAGCCCCTTTGGCCCATCCAAATGTTCCCGGAAAGGAAGGCTTTGGGTAGAAGTGAACTCCCCAGGGGAGCCTTTACGCAGCCCCACATGCAATTGGACCCTCCGTATTCGCTCTTTCTGAGGAATCCTAAATATAGCCCTAGCCGGCATCAGAGACGACTGAAAATCCTGGCCGAAGAAAACGCGTTACGAGCCCTTTTCGCCCATCCAAAAGTGCCCCCAAAGGAAGGCTTTGGGTACAAGTGAACTTCCCAGGGGAGCCTTTACGCAGCCCCACATGCAACTGGACCCTCCGGGTTCACTCTTTCACAACAAGCCTAAATATATCCCTAGCCAGCGTGGGAGAAGACTGGAAAACCAAGCCCGAGAAAACGTGTTGCGAGCCCCTTTCGCGCATCCAAAAGTGCCCCCAAAGGAAGGCTTTGGGTACAAGTGATCTCCCCAGGGGAGCCTTTACGCATCCCCACATGCAACTGGACCCTCCGGGTTCACTCATCCCGAGCAACCCGAAACATATCCCAGGCCGGCATCAGAGACGACTGAAAAATCGGGCCGCAGAAAACGGGTTGTGAGGCCCTTACACCCATCCAAAAGTGCCCCCAAAGGAAGGTTTTGGGTACAAGTGAACACCCCAGGGGAGCCTTTACGCATCCCCACATGCAACTGGACCCTCCGGGTTTGTTGTTTCCGAACAACCTTAAATATAGCCCTAGCTGGCGTGGGAGAAGTCTGAAAATGTGGGCCCCAGGAAACGCGTTGCGAGCCCCTTTCGCCCATCCAAAAGTGCCCGCAAAGGAAGGCTTTGGGTACAAGTGAACTCCCCAGGGGAGCCTTTACGCAGCCCCACATTCAACTGGACCCTCCGAGTTCGTTGTTTCCAAGCAAGCCTTAATATATCCCTAGCCGGCATAGAAGACGACTGAAAAATCGGGACCCAGGAAACGCGTTGCGAGCCCCTTTCGCCCATACAAATGTGCCCGGAAAAAAGGCTTTGGGTACAAGTGAACTCCCCAGGGGAGCCTTTACGCAGCCCCACATGCAACTGGACCCTCCGGGTTCGCTCTTTCCGAGCATACCTAAATACAGTCCTAGCCGGATTGGGAGAAAACAGAAAAAACAGGCCCAAGAAAACGCGTTGCGAGCCCCTTTCGCGCATCCAAAAGTGCCCGCAGAGGAAGGCTTTGGGTGCAAGTGAACTCCCCAGGGGAATCTTTACGCAGCCCCACATGCAACTGGACCCTCCGGGTTTGTTGTTTCCTAACAACCCTAAATATATCCCTAGGTGGCGTGGGAGAAGACTGAAAATGTGGGCCCCAGGAAAAACGTTGCGAGCCCCTTTCACGCATCCGAAAGTGCCCGCAAAGGAAGGCTTTGGGTACAAGTGAACTCCTGAGCGGAGTCTTCACGCAGCCCCACATGCAACTGGACCCTCCGGGGTCGCTCATTCCGAGTAACCCAAAAACATTACCATAGCCTTCATCAGAGACGATTGAAAAATCAGGTCACACAAAAATTGTTGCGAGCCCCTTTCGCCCATTCAAAAGTGCCCGCAAATGAAGGCTTTGGGTACAAGTGAATTCCCCAGGGGAGCCTTTACGCAGCCCCACATGTAACTGGACCTTTTGGGTAAACTGTTTCTGAGCAAGCCTAAATATATCCCTAGCTGGCATCAAAGACGACTGCAAAATTGGGCACGAGAAAACGCGTTGCGAGCTCCTTTTGCCCATTCAAAAGTGCCTCCAAAGGAAGGCTTTGGGTACAAATGATCTCCCCAGGGGAGCCTTTACGCAGCCCCACATGCAACTGGACCCTCCGGGTTCACTTTTTCATAGCAAGCCTAAATATATCCCTTACCTGCACGTAAGATTGAAAATCCGGGCCCTAGGAAAGGCATTCCGAGCCACTTTAACCCATACAAAAGAGCCTGCAAAGGAAGACTTTGGGTAAAAGTGAACTCCCCAGGGGAGACTTTACGCAGCCCCACATGCAACTGGACCCTCGAGTTCACTTTTTCACAAGAAGCCTAAATATATGCCTTACCGGGATGGGAGAAGACTGCATATCCGGGCCCCAAAAAAAGCGTTTCGAGCCCCTTTCGCCCATCCAAAAGTGCCCGCAAAGGAAGCCTTTGGGTACAAGTGAACTCCCCAGGGGAGCCTTTACGCAGCCGCACATGCAACTGGACCCTCCGGGTTCTCTCTTTCCGAGAAACCCTAAATATATCCCTAGCCGTCATCGAAGACGACTGAAAAATCGGGCCCCAGAATACGCGTTGCGAGCCCCTTTCGCCCATCCAAAAGTGTCCTCAAAGGAAGGCTTTGGGTACAAGTGAACTCCCCTTGGGAGCCTTTACGCAGCCCCACATGCAACTGGACCCTCCGAATTCGTTGTTTCCGAGCAAGACTTAATATATCCTTAGCCGGCATAGAAGACGACTGAAAAATCGGGACCAAGGAAACGCGTTGCGAGCCCCTTTCGCCCATCCAAAAGTGCCCGTAAAGGAAGACTTTGGGTACAAGTGAACTCCCCAGGGGAGCCTTTACGCAGCCCCACATGCAACGGGAACCTCCAGGTTCACTTTTTCACAGAAAGCCTGAATATATCCATAGCCGGCATAGAAGACGTCTGAAAAATCGGGACTAAGGAAACGCGTTGCGAGCCCCTTTGGCCCATCCAAATGTTCCCGGAAAAAAGGCTTTGGGTAGAAGTGAACTCCCCAGGGGAGCGTTTACGCAGCCCCACATGCAATTGGACCCTCCGTATTCGCTCTTTCTGAGGAATCCTAAATATAGCCCTAGCCGGCATCAGAGACGACTGAAAATCCTGGCCGAAGAAAACGCGTTACGAGCCCTTTTCGCCCATCCAAAAGTGCCCCCAAAGGAAGGCTTTGGGTACAAGTGAACTTCCCAGGGGAGCCTTTACGCAGCCCCACATGCAACTGGACCCTCCGGGTTCACTCTTTCACAACAAGCCTAAATATATCCCTAGCCAGCGTGGGAGAAGACTGGAAAACCAAGCCCGAGAAAACGTGTTGCGAGCCCCTTTCGCGCATCCAAAAGTGCCCGCAAAGGAAGGCTTTGGGTACAAGTGATCTCCCCAGGGGAGCCTTTACGCAGCCCCACATGCAACTGGACCCTCCGGGTTCACTCATCCCGAGCAACCCGAAACATATCCCAGGCCGGCATCAGAGACGACTGAAAATTCGGTCCGCAGAAAACGGGTTGTGAGGCCCTTACACCCATCCAAAAGTGCCCCCAAAGGAAGGTTTTGGGTACAAGTGAACACTCCAGGGGAGCCTTTACTCATCCCCACACGCAACTGGACCCTCCGGGTTTGTTGTTTCCGAACAACCTTAAATATAGCCCTAGCTTGCGTGGGAGAAGACTGAAAATGTGGGCCCCAGGAAACGCGTTGCGAGCCCCTTTCGCCCATCCAAAAGTGCCCGCAAAGGAAGGCTTTGGGTACAAGTGAACTCCCCAGGGGAGCCTTTACGCAGCCCCACATTCAACTGGACCCTCCGAGTTCGTTGTTTCCTAGCAAGCCTAAATATATCCCTAGCCGTCATCAGAGACGACTGAAAAATCGGGCCCCAGGAAACGCGTTGCGAGCCCCTTTCGCGCATCCAAAAGTTCTGCAAAGGAAGGCTTTGGGTACAAGAGAACTCCCCAGGGGAGCCTTTACGCAGCCCCACATGCAACTGGACCCTCCGGGTTCGTTGTTTCCAAGCAAGCCTTAATATATCCCTAGCCGGCATAGAAGACGACTGAAAAATCGGGACCCAGGAAACGCGTTGCGAGCCCCTTTCGCCCATACAAATGTGCCCGGAAAAAAGGCTTTGGGTACAAGTGATCTCCCCAGGGGAGCCTTTACGCAGCCCCACATGCAACGGGACCCTCCGGGTTCGCTCTTTCCGTGCAAACCTAAATATATCCCTAGCCATCATGGGTCAAGACTAAAAAACCAAGCCCGATAAAACGCGTTGCGAGCCCCTTTCGCTCATCCAAAAGTGTCCGCAAAGGAAGGCTTTGGGTACAACTGAACTCCCCAGGGGAGATTTACGCAGCCCCACATGCAACTGGACCCTCCGGGGTCGCTCTTTCCGAGCATACCTAAATACAGTCCTAGCCGGATTGGGAGAAAACAGAAAAACCAAGCCCAAGAAAACGCGTTGCGAGCCCCTTTCGCGCATCCAAAAGTGCCCGCAGAGGAAGGCTTTGGGTGCAAGTGAACTCCCCAGGGGAATCTTTACGCAGCCCCACATGCAACTGGACCCTCCGGGTTTGTTGTTTCCGAACAACCCTAAATATATCCCTAGGTGGCGTGGGAGAAGACTGAAAATGCGGGCCCCAGGAAAAACGTTGCGAGCCCCTTTCACGCATCCGAAAGTGCCCGCAAAGGAAGGCTTTGGGTACAAGTGAACTCCTGAGCGGAGTCTTCACGCAGCCCCACATGCAACTGGACCCTCCGGGTTCGTTGTTTCCGAGCAAGACTTAATATAGCCCTAGCTGGCATAGAAGACGACTGAAAAATCGGGACCGAGGAAACGCGTTGCGAGCCCCTTTCGCCCATCCAAAAGTGCCCCCAAAGGAAGGCTTTGGGTACAAGTGAACTCCCCAGGGGAGCCTTTACGCAGCCCCACATGCAACGGGACCCTCCGGGTTCGCTCTTTCCGAGCAAACATAAATACAGCCCTAGCCAGATTGGGAGAAATCTGGAAAACCGGGCCCCAGAAAACGCGTTGCAAGGCCCATAACACCATCCAAAAGTGCCCCCAAAGAAGGCTTTGGGTACAAGTGAACTCCCCAGGGGAGCCTTTACGCAGCCCCACATGCAACTGGACCCTCCGGGTTCACTCACTCCGAGCAACCCTAAATATAGCCCTAGCTAACATCGAAGACGACTTAAAATTCGGCCCCAGGAAACGCGTTGCGAGCCCCTTTCACCCATCCAAAAGTGCCCGCAAAGGAAGGCTTTGGGTACAAGTGAACTCCCCAGGGGAGCCTTTACGCAGCCCCACATGCAACTCAACCCTCCGGGTTCGTTGTTTCCGAGCAAGACTTAATATAGCCCTAGCCGGCATAGAAGTGGTCTGAAAAATTGGGCCCCAGGAAACGCATTGCGAGCCCATTTCGCCCATCCAAAAGTGCCCGTAAAGGAAGGCTTTGGGTACAAGTGACCTCCCCAGGGGAGCCTTTACGCAGCCCCACATGCAACGGTACCCTCCGGGTTCACTCTTTCACAGCAAGCCTGAATATATCCATAGCCGGTATAGAAGACGACTGAAAAATCGGGCCCCAGAAAACGCGTTGCGAGCCGCTTTCGCCCATCCAAAAGTGCCCGCAAAGGAAGGCTTTGGGTAAAAGTGAACTCCCCAGGGGAGCCTTTACGCAACCCCACATGCAACTGGACCCTCCGGGTTCACTCACTCAGGGCAACCCGAAACATATCCATGGGCGACATCAGAGACGACTGAAAATCCGGGCCCCAGGAAACGCATTCCTAGCCCGTTTCACCCATCCAAAAGTGCCCCCAAAGGAAGGGTAAGGGTACAAGTGACCTCCCCAGGGGAGCCTTTACGCAGCCCCACATGGAACTTGACCTTCCGGGTTCACTCTTTCACAACAAGCCTAAATAAAGCCCTTAACGGCATTGAAGAATACTGAAAATCCGGGCCCCAGGAAACGCATTCCGAGCCCCTTTCACCTATCCAAAATTGCCCCCAAAGGAAGGCTATGCGTACAAGTGACCTCCCCAGGGGAGCCTTTACGCAGCCCCACATGCAACTGGACCCTCCGGGTTTGTTGTTTCCGGAGAACCCTAAATATAGCCGTAGCTGGCTTGCTAGAAGACTCAAAATATGGGCCCCAGGAAAAGCGTTGCGAGCCCCTTTCACCCATCCAAAAGTGTCCGCAAAGGAAGGCTTTGGGTACAAGTGATCTCCCCAGGGGAGCCTTTACGCAGCACCACATGCAACGGGACCCTCCGGGTTCGCTCTTTTCGAGCAAACCTAAATATATCCCTAGCCGTCGTGGGTCAAGACTGAAAAACCAATCCCGAGAAAATGCATTGCGGGCCCTTTCGCCCATCCAAAAGTGTTCGCAAAGGAAGGCTTTGGGTACAGGTGAACTCCACAGGGGAGCCTTTAGGAAGCCCAACATGCAACGGGACCCTCCGGGATCGCTCTTTCCGAGCAAACCTAAATATATCCCTAGCTGGCATCGAAGACGACTGAAAAATTGGGCCCCAGAAAACGCCTTGCGAGCCCCTTTTGCCCATCCAAAAGTGCCCCCAAAGGAAGGCTTTCGGTACAAGTGAACTTCCCAGGGGAGCCTTCACGCAGCCCCACATGCAGCTAGACCCTCCGGGTTCACTCTTTCACAGTAAGCCTAAATATATCCATAGCCGTCATAGAAGAAGTCTGAGAAATTGGGCCCTAGGAAACGCGTTGCGAGCCCCTTTCGCCCATCCAAAATTGCCCGCAAAGGAAGGCTTTGGGTACAAGGGAACTCCCCAGGGGAGCCTTTACGCAGCCCCACATGCAACTGGACCCTCCGGGTTCACTGTTTCCGAGCAAACCTAAATATATCCCTAGCTAACATCGAAGACGACTTAAAATTCGGCCCCAGGAAACGCGTTGTGAGCCCCTTTCACCCATACAAAAGTGCCCGCAAAGGTAGGCTTTGCGTACAAGTGAACTCCCCAGGGGAGGCTTTACGCAACCCCACATGCAACTGGACCCTCCGGGTTAGTTGTTTCCGAGCAAGCCTTTATATATCCCTAGCCGGCAAAAAGACATCTGAAAAATTGGGCCCCAGGAAACGCGTTGCGAGCCCATTTCGCCCATCCAAAAGTGCCCGCAAAGGAAGGCTTTGGGTACAAGTCAACTCCCCAGGGGAGGTTTTACGCAAGCCCACATGCAACTGGACCCTCCGGGTTCGTTGATTCCGAGCAAGCCTGAATACATCCATAGCCGGCATCACAGACGACTGAAAAATCGGGCCCCATTAAAAACATTCCGAGACCTTTTCGCCCATCCAAAAGTGCCCCCAAAGGAAGGCTTTCGGTACAAGTGAACTCCCCAGGGGAGACTTTACGCAGCCCCGCATGCAACTGGACCCTCCGGGTTCTCTCTTTCCGAGCAACCCTAAATATATCCCTAGCCGGCATCGAAGAGGACTGAAAAATCAAGCCCCAGAAAACGCGTTGCGAGCCCCTTTCGCCCATCCAAAAGTGCCCCCAAAGGAAGGCTTTGGGTACAAGTGAACTCCCCAGGGGGCCTTTACGCAGCCCCACATGCAACGGGACCCTCCGGGTTCACTCACTCAGGGCAACCCTAAACATATCCCTGGGCGACATCAGAGACGACTGAAAATCCGGGCTTCAGGAAACGCATTCCTAGCCCATTTCACCCATCCAAAAGTACCCGCAAAGGAAGGCTATGGGTAAAAGTGACCTCCCCAGGGGACCCTTTACGCAGCCCCACATGCAACTGGACAATCCGGGTTCGTTTTTTCCAAGCAAGCCTGAATATATCCATAGCTGGCATCAGAGACGACTGAAAAATCGGGCCCCAGGAAAAGCGTTGCGAGCCCCTTTCGCCCATCCAAAAGTGCCCCCAAAGGAAGGCTTTGGGTACAAGTGAACTCCCCAGGGGAGCCTTTATGCAGCCCCACATGCAACGGGACCCTCCGGGTTCGTTGTTTCCAAGCAAGCCTTAATATAGCCCTAGCTGGCATAGAAGACAACTGAAAAATCGGACCCTAGGAAACGCGTTTCGAGGCCCTTACACCCATCCAAAAGTGCCTGCAAAGGAAGGCTTTGGGTACAAGTGAACTCCCCAGAGGAGCCTTTATGCAGCCCCACATGCAACTGGACCTTCCGGGTTCACTCTTTCAGAACAAGCCTAAAAAAAGTCCTTACCGGCATGGAAGAAAACTGAAAATCCGGGCCCCAGGAAACGCATTCCTAGCCCCTTTCACCCATCCAAAAGTGCCCGCAAAGGAAGGCTATCGGTACAAGTGACCTCCCCAGGGGAGCCTTTACGCAGCCCCACATGCATCTGGACCCTTCGTTTTCGCTGTTTCCGAGCAAGCCTTAATATAGCCCTAGCCGGCACGGAAGACGACTGAAAAATGGGGCCCCAGGAAAAGAGTTGCGAGCCCCTTTCGCCCATCCAAAAGTGTCCGCAAAGGAAGGCTTTGGGTATAAGTGAACTCCCCAGGGGAGCCTTTACGCAGCCCCACATGCAACTAGACTCTCCGGGTTCACTCTTTCACAGCAAGACTTAACATATCCCTAGCCGTCATAGAACACGTCTGAAAAATTGGGCCCCAGGAAACGAGTTGCGAGCCCCTTTCGCCCATCCAAAAGTGTCCGCAAAGGAAGGCTTTGGGTACAAGTGAACTCCCCAGGGGAGCCTTTAGGCAGCCCCAGATGCAACGGGACCCTCCGTTTTCGCTCTTTCCGAGCAAACCTAAATATATCCCTAGCTGGCATCGAAGACGACTGAAAAATTGGTCCCCAGAAAACGCGTTGCGAGCCCCTTTCGCCCATCCAAAAGTGCCCCCAAAGGAAGGCTTTGGGTACAAGTGAACTCCCCAGGGGAGCCTTTACGCAGCCCCACATGCAACGGGACCCTCCGGGTTCGCTCTTTCCGAGCAAACATAAATACATCCCTAGCCAGATTGGGAGAAAACTGGAAAACCGGGCCCCAGAAAATGCGTTGCAAGGCCCATAACACCATCCAAAAGTGCCCCCAAAGAAGGCTTTGGGTACAAGTGAACTCCCCAGGGGGGCCTTTACGCAGCCCCACATGCAACGGGACCCTCCGGGTTCGCTCTTTCCGAGCAAACATAAATACAGCCCTAGCCAGATTGGGAGAAAACTGGAAAACCGGGCCCCAGAAAATGCGTTGCAAGGCCCATAACACCATCCAAAAGTGCCCCCAAAGAAGGCTTTGGGTACAAGTGAACTCCCCAGGGGAGCCTTTACGCAGCCCCACATGCAACTGGACCCTCCGGGTTCACTCACTCCGAGCAACCCTAAATATAGCCCTAACTAACATCGAAGACGACTTAAAATTCGGCCCCAGGAAACGCGTTGCGAGCCCCTTTCACCCATCCAAAAGTGCCCGCAAAGGAAGGCTTTGGGTACAAGTGAACTCCCCAGGGGAGCCTTTACGCAGCCCCACATGCAACTCAACCCTCCAGGTTCACTCTTTCACAGCAAGCCTAAATATATCCCTAGCCGGCACGGAAGACGACTGAAAAATCGGGCCCTAGAAAACGTGTTGCGAGCCCATTTCGCCTATCCAAAAGTGTCCGCAAAGGAAGGCTATGGGTAAAAGTGACCTCCCCAGGCGACCCTTTACGCAGCCCCACATGCAACTGGACAATCCGGGTTCGTTTTTTCCAAGCAAGCCTGAATATATCCATAGCTGGCATCAGAGACGACTGAAAAATCGGGCCCCAGGAAAAGCGTTGCGAGCCCCTTTCGCCCATCCAAAAGTGCCCCCAAAGGAAGGCTTTGGGTAAAAGTGAACTCCCCAGGGGAGCCTTTATGCAGCCCCACATGCAAAGGGACCCTCCGAGTTCGCTCTTTCACAACAAGCCTAAAAAAAGTCCTTACCGGCATGGAAGAAGACTGAAAATCCGGGCCCCAGGAAACGCATTCCTAGCCCCTTTCACCCATCCAAAAGTGCCCGCAAAGGAAGGCTATAGGTACAAGTGACCTCCTCAGGGGAGCCTTTACGCAGCCCCACATGCAACTGGACCCTCCGGGTTCACTCTTTCACAGCAAGACTTAATATATCCCAAGCCGTCATAGAAGACATCTGAAAAATTGGGCCCCAGGAAACGCGTTGCGAGCCCCTTTCACCCATCCAAATGTGCCCGCATAGGTAGGCTTTGCGTACAACTGAATTCCCCAGGGGAGACTTTACGCAGCCCCACATGCAACTCAACCCTCCGGGTTCACTCTTTCACAGCAAGCATAAATATATCCCTAGCCGGCATGGAAGACGACTGAAAAATTGGGCCCTAGAAAACGTGTTGCGAGCCCCTTTCGCCCATCCAAAAGTGTCCGCAAAGGAAGGCTTTGGGTACAAGTCAACTCCCCAGGGGAGGCTTTACGCAGCCCCTCATGCAACTGGACCCTCCGGTTTCGTTGTTTCCGAGCAAGCCTTAATATAGCCCTAGCCGGCATCAGAGACGACTGAAAATCCGGGCCCCAGGAAACGTGTTGCGAGCCGCTTTCGCCCATCCAAAAGTGCCCCCAAAGGAAGGCTTAGGGTAAGAGTGACCTCCCCAGGGGAGCCTTTACGCAGCCCCACATGCAACTGGAGCCTCCGTTTTCGCTGTTTCCGAGCAAGCCTTAATATAGCCCTAGCCGACATAGAAGACGACTAAAAAATGGGGCCCCAGGAAAAGCGTTGCGAGCCCCTTTCAGCCATCCAAAAGTGCCAGCAAAGGAAGGCTTTGCGTACAAGTGAACTCCCCAGGGGAGCCTTTACGCAACCCCACATGCAACTCAAACCTCCAGGTTCACTCTTTCACAGCAAGCCTAAATATATCCCTAGCCGGCATGGAAGACGACTGAAAAATCGGGCCCTAGAAAACGTGTTGAGAGCCTTTTTAGCCCATCCAAAAGTGCCCGCAAAGGAAGTCTTTGGGTACAAGTCAACTCCCCAGGGAAGGCTTTACGCAACCCCACATGCAACTGGACCCTCCGGGTTCGTTGTTTCCGAGCAAGCCTTTATATCCCTAGCCGGCAAAAAGACATCTGAAAAATTGGGCCCCAGTAAACGCGTTGCGAGCCCATTTCGCCCATCCAAAAGTGCCCGCAAAGGAAGGCTTTGGGTACAAGTCAACTCCCCAGGGGAGGCTTTACGCAACCCCACATGCAACTGTACCCTCCGGGTTCGTTGTTTCCGAGCAAGCCTAAATACATCCATAGCCGGCATCACAGACGATTGAAAAATCGGGCCCCATTAAAAGTATTCCGAGACCTTTTCGCCCATCCAAAAGTGCCCCCAAAGGAAGGCTTTGGGTACAAGTGAACTCCCCAGGGGAGACTTTACGCAGCCCCGCATGCAACTGGACAATCCGGGTTCTCTCTTTACGAGCAACCCTAAATATATCCCTAGCCGGCATCGAAGAGGACTGAAAAATCAAGCCCCAGAAAACGCGTTGCGAGCCCCTTTCGCCCATCCAAAAGTGCCTGCAAAGGTAGGCTTTGGGTACAAGTGAACTCCCCAGGGGGCCTTTACGCAGCCCCACATGCAACGGGACCCTCCGGGTTCACTCACTCAGGGCAACCCTAAACATATCCCTGGGCGACATCAGAGACGACTGAAAATCCGGGCTTCAGGAAACGCATTCCTAGCCCATTTCACCCATCCAAAAGTACCCGCAAAGGAAGGCTATGGGTAAAAGTGACCTCCCCAGGGGACCCTTTACGCAGCCCCACATGCAACTGGACAATCCGGGTTCGTTTTTTCCAAGCAAGCCTGAATATATCCATAGCTGGCATCAGAGACGACTGAAAAATCGGGCCCCAGGAAAAGCGTTGCGAGCCCCTTTCGCCCATCCAAAAGTGCCCCCAAAGGAAGGCTTTGGGTACAAGTGAACTCCCCAGGGGAGCCTTTATGCAGCCCCACATGCAACGGGACCCTCCGGGTTCGTTGTTTCCAAGCAAGCCTTAATATAGCCCTAGCTGGCATAGAAGACAACTGAAAAATCGGACCCTAGGAAACGCGTTTCGAGGCCCTTACACCCATCCAAAAGTGCCTGCAAAGGAAGGCTTTGGGTACAAGTGAACTCCCCAGAGGAGCCTTTATGCAGCCCCACATGCAACTGGACCTTCCGGGTTCACTCTTTCAGAACAAGCCTAAAAAAAGTCCTTACCGGCATGGAAGAAAACTGAAAATCCGGGCCCCAGGAAACGCATTCCTAGCCCCTTTCACCCATCCAAAAGTGCCCGCAAAGGAAGGCTATCGGTACAAGTGACCTCCCCAGGGGAGCCTTTACGCAGCCCCACATGCATCTGGACCCTTCGTTTTCGCTGTTTCCGAGCAAGCCTTAATATAGCCCTAGCCGGCACGGAAGACGACTGAAAAATGGGGCCCCAGGAAAAGAGTTGCGAGCCCCTTTCGCCCATCCAAAAGTGTCCGCAAAGGAAGGCTTTGGGTATAAGTGAACTCCCCAGGGGAGCCTTTACGCAGCCCCACATGCAACTAGACTCTCCGGGTTCACTCTTTCACAGCAAGACTTAACATATCCCTAGCCGTCATAGAACACGTCTGAAAAATTGGGCCCCAGGAAACGAGTTGCGAGCCCCTTTCGCCCATCCAAAAGTGTCCGCAAAGGAAGGCTTTGGGTACAAGTGAACTCCCCAGGGGAGCCTTTAGGCAGCCCCAGATGCAACGGGACCCTCCGTTTTCGCTCTTTCCGAGCAAACCTAAATATATCCCTAGCTGGCATCGAAGACGACTGAAAAATTGGTCCCCAGAAAACGTGTTGCGAGCCCCTTTCGCCCATCCAAAAGTGCCCGCAAAGGAAGGCTTTGGGTACAAGTGAACTCCCCAGGGGAGCCTTTATGCAGCCCCACATTCAACTGGACCCTCTGAGTTCACTCATCCCGAGCAACCTGAAACATATCCCTATCCGGCATCAGAGACGACTGAAAAATCGGGCCCCAGAAAACGCGTTGCGAGGCCCTTACACCCATCCAAAAGTGCCCGCAAAGGTAGGCTTTGCGTACAAGTGAAGTTCCCAGGGGAGCCTTTACGCAGCCCCACATGCAACTCAAACCTCCAGGTTCACTCTTTCACAGCAAGCCTATATATATCCCGAGCCGGCATGGAAGATGACTGAAAAATCGGGCCCTAGAAAACGTGTTGCGAGCCCCTTTCGCCCATCCAAAAGTGCCCGCAAAGCAAGGCTTTGGGTACAAGTCAACACCCCAGGGGAGGCTTTACTCAACCCCACATGCAACTGGACCCTCCGGGTTCGTTGTTTCCGAGCAAGCCTTTATATAGCCGTAGCCGGCAAAAAGACATCTGAAAAATTGGGCCCCAGTGAAAGCGTTGCGAGCCCATTTCGCCCATCCAAAAGTGCCCGCAAAGGAAGGCTTTGGGTACAAGTGAACTCCCCAGGGGAGCCTTTACGCAGCCCCACATGCAACGGGACCCTCCTGGTTCACTCTTTCACAGCAAGCCTGAATATATCCATAGCTGGCATCAGAGACGACTGAAAAATGGGGCCCCATGAAAAGCATTCCGAGCACTTTTCGCCCATCCAAAAGTGCCCCCAAAGGAAGGTTTTGGGTACAAGTGAACTCCCCAGGGGAGCCTTTAGGCAGCCCCACATGCAACGGGACCCTCTGTGATCGCACTTTCCGAGCAAACCTAAATATATCCCTAGCCGTCGTGACTCAAAACTGAAAAACCAGGCCACAGAAAAATCGTTGTTAGCCCCTTTCGCCCATCCAAAAGTGCCCCCAAAGGAAGGCTTTGTGTACAAGTGAACTCCCCAGGGGAGACTATACGCAGCCCCACATGCAACTGGACCCTCCGGGTTCGCTGTTTCCGAGCAATCTCTTAATATATCCCTTACCGGCATAGAAGACGACTGAAAAATCCGGCACCAGAAAATGTGTTGCGAGCCACTTTCTCCCATCCAAAAGTGCCCGCAAAGGAAGGCTTTGGGTACAAGGGAACTCCCCAGGGGAGCCTTTACGCAGCCCCACATGCAACGGGACCCTCCGGGTTCACTCTTTCACAGCAAGCCTGATTATATCCATAGCCGGCATCAGACACGACTGAAAAATCGGGCCCCATGAAAAGCATTCCGAGCCCTTTTCGCCCATCCAAAAGTGCCCCCAAAGGAAGGCTTTGGGTACAAGTCAACTCCCCAGGGGAGACTTTACGCAGCCCCACATGCAACTGGACAATCCGGGTTCGTTTTTTCCAAGCAAGCCTTAATATAGCCCTAGCCGACATAGAAGACGACTGAAAAATCGGGCCCCAGGAAACGCGTTGCGAGCCCCTTTCGCCCATCCAAAAGTGCCCCCAAAGGAAGGCTTTGGGTACAAGTGAACTCCCCAGGGGAGCCTTTACGCAGCCCCACATGGAACTGGACCCTCCGGGTTCTCTCACTCAGGGCAACCCGAAACATATCCCTGGGCGACATTAGAGACGACTGAAAATCCGGGCTTCAGGAAACGCATTCCTAGCCCATTTCACCCATCCAAAAGTGCCCGCAAAGGGAGGCTATGGGTAAAAGTGACCTCCCCAGGGGACCCTTTACGCAGCCCCACATGCAACTGTACAATCCGGGTTCGTTTTTTCCAAGCAAGCCTTAATATAGCCCTAGTCGACAGTGAAGACTACTGAAAAATCGGTCCCCAGGAAAAGCGTTGCGAGCCCCTTACGCCCATCCAAAAGTTCCCCCAAAGGAAGGCTTAGGGTACAAGTGAACTCCCCAGGGAAGCCTTTACGCAGCCCCACATGCAACTGGACAATCCGGGTTCGTTTTTTCCAAGCAAGACTTAATATATCCCAAGCCGTCATAGAAGATGTCTGAAAAATTGGGCTCCAGGAAACGCGTTGCGAGTCCCTTTCGCCCATCCAGAAATGCCCCCAAAGGAAGGCTTAGGGTAAGAGTGACCTCCCCAGGGGAGCCTTTACGCAGCCCCACATGCAACTGGACCCTCCGTTTTCGCTATTTCCGAGCAAGCCTTAATATAGCCCTAGACGACATAGAAGACGACTGAAAAATGGGGCCCCAGGAAAAGCGTTGCGAGCCCCTTTCACCCATCCAAAAGTGCCCGCAAAGGTAGGCTTTGCGTACAAGTGAACTCCCCAGGGGAGCCTTTACGCAACCCCACATGCAACTCAAACCTCCAGGTTCACTCTTTCACAGCAAGCCTAAATATATCCCTAGCCGGCATGGAAGATGACTGAAAAATCGGTCCCTAGAAAACGTGTTACGAGCCCCTTTCGCCCATCCAAAAGTGCCCGCAAAGGAAGGCTTTGGGTACAAGTCAACTCCCCTGGGGAGGCTTTACGCAACCCCACATGCAACTGGACCCTACGGGTTCGTTGTTTCCGAGCAAGCCTTTATATAGCCCTAGCTGGCAAAAAGACATCTGAAAAATTGGGCCCCAGTAAACGCGTTGCGAGCCCATTTCGCCCATCCAAAAGTGCCCGCAAAGGAAGGCTTTGGGTACAATCAACTCCCCAGGGGAGGCTTTACGCAACCCCACATGCAACTGGACCCTCCGGCTTCGTTGTTTCTGAGCAAGCCTAACTATAGCCGGCATAGAAGACGTCTAAAAAATTGGGCCCCAGGAAACGCGTTGCGATCCCATTTCGCCCATCCAAAAGTGCCCCCAAAGGAAGGCTTTGGGTACAAGTGAACTCCCCAGGGGAGCCTTTACGCAACCCCACATGCAACTGGACGCTCCGGGTTCACTCACTCCGAGCAACCCTAAATATAGCCCTAGCTATCATCGAAGACGACTTAAAATTCGACCCCAGGAAACGCGTTGCGAGCCCCTTTCACCCATCCAAAAGTGCCTGCAAAGGTAGGCTTTGGGTACAAGTGAACTCCCCAGGGGAGCCTATACGCAGCCCCACATGCAACTCAAACCTCCAGGTTCACTCTTTCACAGCAAGCCTATATATATCCCCAGCCGGCATGGAAGACGACTGAAAAATCGGGCCCTAGAAAACGTGTTGCGAGCCCCTTTCGCCCATCCAAAAGTGCCCGCAAAGGAAGGCTTTGGGTACAAGTCAACTCCCCAGGGGAGTCTTTACGCAGCCCCTCATGACACTGGACCCTCCGGGTTCTTTGTTTCCGAGCAAGCCTTAATATATCCATAGCCGGCATCAGAGATGACTGAAAATCCGGGCCCCAGGAAACACGTTGCGAGCCCCTTTCGCCCATACAAAAGTGTCCGCAAAGGAAGGCTTTGGGTACAAGTCAACTCCCCAGGGGAGGCTTTACGCAACCCCACATGCAACTGGACCCTCCGGGTTAGTAGTTTACGAGCAAGCCTTTATATAGCCCTAGCCGGCAAAAAGACATCTGAAAAATTGGGCCCCAGGAAACGCGTTGCGAGCCCATTTCGCCCATCCAAAAGTGCCCGCAAAGGAAGGCTTTGGGTACAAGTCAACTCCCCAGGGGAGGCTTTACGCAACCCCACATGCAACTGGACCCTCCGGGTTCGTTGATTCCGAGTAAGCCTGAATACATCCATAACCGGCATCAGAGACGACTGAATAATCGAGCCCCATTAAAAGCATTCCGAGACCTTTTCGCCCATCCAAAAGTGTCCGCAAAGGAAGGCTTTGGGTACAAGTGACCTCCCCAGGGGGGCCTTTACGCAGCCCCACATGCAACGGGACCCTTCGGGTTCACTCACTCAGGGCAACCCGAAACATATCCCTGGGCGACATCAGAGACGACTGAAAATCCGGGCTTCAGGAAACGCATTCCTAGCCCATTTCACCCATCCAAAAGTGCCCGCAAAGGAAGGCTATGGGTAAAAGTGACCTCCCCAGGAGAGCCTTTACGCAGCCCCACATGCAACTGGACAACCGGGTTCGTTTTTTCCAAGCAAGCCTTAATATAGCCCTAGCCGACAGAGAAGACGACTGAAAAATCGGGCCCCAGGAAAAGCGTTGTGAGCCCCTTTCGCCCATCCAAAAGTGCCCCCAAAGGAAGGCTTTGGGTACAAGTGAACTCCCCAGGGAAGCCTTTACGCAGCCCCGCATGCAACTGGACCCTCCGGGTTCTCTCTCTAAGGGCAACCCGAATCATATCCCTGGGCGACATCAGAGACGACTGAAAAATCGGGCCCCAGAAAACGCATTCCGAGCCCATTTCACCCATCCAAAAGTGCCCGCAAAGGAAGGCTTTGGGTAAAAGTGAACTCCCCAGGGGAGCCTTTATGCAGCCCCACATGCAACGGGACCCTCCGGGTTCGTTGTTTCCAAGCAAGCCTTAATATAGCCCTAGCTGGCATAGAAGACAACTGAAAAATCGGACCCTAGGAAACGCGTTTCGAGGCTCTTACACCCATCCAAAAGTGCCTGCAAAGGAAGGCTTTGGGTACAAGTGAACTCCCCAGAGGAGCCTTTATGCAGCCCCACATGCAACTGGACCTTCCGGGTTCACTCTTTCACAACAAGCCTAAAAAAAGTCCTTACCGGCATGGAAGAAGACTGAAAATCCGGGCCCCAGGAAACGCATTCCTAGCCCCTTTCACCCATCCAAAAGTGCCCGCAAAGGAAGGCTATCGGTACAAGTGACCTCCCCAGGGGAGCCTTTACGCAGCCCCACATGCAACTGGACCCTCCGGGTTCACTCTTTCACAGCAAGACTTAATATATCCCAAGCCGTCATAGAAGACGTCTGAAAAATTGGGCCCCAGGAAACGCGTTGCGAGCCCCTTTCGCCCATCCAAAAGTGCCCCCAAAGGAAGGCTTTGGGTATAAGTGACCTCCCCAGGGGAGCCTTTACGCAGCCCCACATGCAACTGGACCCTCCGTTTTCGCTGTTTCCGAGCAAGCCTTAATATAGCCCTAGCCGACATAGAAGACGACTGAAAAATGGGGCCCCAGGAAAAGCGTTGCGAGCCCCTTTCGCCCATCCAAAAGTGTCCGCAAAGGAAGGCTTTGGGTATAAGTGAACTCCCCAGGGGAGCCTTTACGCAGCCCCACATGCAACTAGACTCTCCGGGTTCACTCCTTCACAGCAAGACTTAATATATCCCTAGCCGTCATAGAAGACGTCTGAAAAATTGGGCCCCAGGAAAAGCGTTGCGAGCCCCTTTCGCCCATCCAAAAGTGTCCGCAAAGGAAGGCTTTGGGTACAAGTGACCTCCCCAGGGGAGCCTTTACGCAGCCCCACATGCAAATGGACCCTCCGAGTTCGTTGTTTCCAAGCAACTCTTAATATATCCCTAGCCGGCATAGAAGACGACTGAAAAATCGGGCCCCAGAAAACGCCTTACAAGACCCTTTCGCCCATCCAGGAGTGCCGCCAGAGGAAGGCTTTGGGAACAACTGAACTCCCCAGGGAAGCCTTTACGCAGCCCCACATGCAACTGGACAATCCGGGTTCGCTCTTTCCGAGCAAACCTAAATATATCCCTAGCTGGCATCGAAGACGACTGAAAAATTGGGCCCCAGAAAACGCGTTGCGAGCCCCTTTCGCCCATCCAAAAGTGCCCCCAAAGGAAGGCTTTGGGTACAAGTGAACTCCCCAGGGGAGCCTTTATGCAGCCCCACATTCAACTGGACCCTCTGAGTTCACTCATCCCGAGCAACCTGAAACATATCCCTGGCCGGCATCAGAGACGACTGAAAAATCGGGCCCCAGAAAACGCGTTGCGAGGCCCTTACACCCATCCAAAAGTGCCCGCAAAGGTAGGCTTTGCGTACAAGTGAAGTCCCCAGGGGAGCCTTTACGCAGCCCCACATGCAACTCAAAACTCCAGGTTCACTCTTTCACAGCAAGCCTATATATATCCCTAGCTGGCATGGAAGATGACTGAAAAATCGGGCCCTAGAAAACGTGTTGCGAGCCCCTTTCGCCCATCCAAAAGTGCCCGCAAAGGAAGGCTTTGGGTACAAGTCAACTCCCCAGGGGAGACTTTACGCAACCCCACACGCAACTGGACCCTCCGGGTTCGTTGTTTCCGAGCAAGCCTTTATATAACCCTAGCCGGCAAAAAGACATCTGAAAAATTGGGCCCCAGTGAAAGCGTTGCGAGCCCATTTCGCCCATCCAAAAGTGCCCGCAAAGGAAGGCTTTGGGTACAAGTGAACTCCCCAGGGGAGCCTTTATGCAGCCCCACATGCAACGGGACCCTCCGGGTTCACTCTTTCACAGCAAGCCTGAATACATCCATAGCCGGCATCAGAGACGACTGAAAAATCGGGCCCCATGAAAAGCATTCCGAGCCCTTTTCGCCCATCCAAAAGTGCCCCCAAAGGAAGGCTTTGGGTACAAGTGAACTCCCCAGGGGAGACTTTACGCAGCCCCACATGCAACTGGACAATCCGGGTTCGTTTTTTCCAAGCAAGCCTTAATATATCCCTAGCCGACAGAGAAGACGACTGAAAAATCGGTCCCCAGGAAAAGCGTTGTTAGCCCCTTTCGCCCATCCAAAAGTGCCCCCAAAGGAAGGCTTAGGGTACAAGTGAACTCCCCAGGCGAGCCTTTACGCAGCCCCACATGGAACTGGACCCTCCAAGTTCACTCATCCCGAGCAACTCGAAACATATCCCTAGCTGGCATGAGAGATGACTGAAAATTCGAGCCCCAGAAAACGCGTTGCGAGGCCCTTACACCCATCCAAAAGTGCCCGCAAAGGAAGGCTTTGAGTACAAGTGAACTCCCCAGGGGAGCCTTTACGCAGCCCCACATGGAACTGGACCCTCCGGGTTCGTTGTTTCCGAGCAAGCCCTAATATATGCCTAGACGGCATAGAATACGACTAAAAATCGGGCCCGAGGAAATGCGTTGCGAGCCCCTTTCGCCCATCCAAAAGTTCCCGCAATGGAAGGCTTTGGGTAGAAGTGAACTCCCCAGGGGAGCCTTTATGCAGCCCCACATGCAACTGGACCCTCTGAGTTCACTAATCCCGAGCAACACGAAACATATCCCTGGCCGGCATCAGAGACGACTGAAAAATCGGGCCCCAGAAAACGCTTTCCGAGCCCCTTTCGCCCATCCAAAAGTGCCCCCAGAGGAAGGCTTTGAGTACAAGTGAACTCCCCAGGGGAGCCTTTATGCAGCCCCACATGCAACTGGACCCTCTGTATTCGCTCTTTCACAGCAATCCTAAATATAGCCCTGGCCTGCCTGGTCGTCGACTGAAAATTCGGGCCCAAGAAAATGCGTTACAAGCCCCTTTCACCCATCCAAAAATGCCCCCAAAGGAAGGCTTTGGGTACAAGTGAACTCCCCACGGGAGCCTATAGGCAGCCCCACATGCAACTGGACCCTCCGCGTTCGCTCTTTCCGAGCAACTCTAAATATAACCCTAGCCGGCATGGGAGACGACTGAAAACTCGGGCCCCAGAAAACGCTTTCCGAGCCCCTTTCGCCCATCCAAAAGTGCCCCCAGAGGAAGGCTTTTGGTAGAAGTGATCTCCCCAGGGGAGCCTTTACGCAGCCCCTCATGCAACTGGACCCTCCGTGTTCGCTGTTTACGAGCAACCCTAAATATAACCCTAGCCATCATGGCAGAAGACTGAATACTCGGGCCACAGAAAAAGCATTTAAAGCCCCATTCGCCCATCCAAAAGTGCCCCCAAAGGAAGGCGTTGGGTACCACTGAACTCCCCAGGGGAGCCTTTATGCAGCCCCACATACAACTGGACCCTCTGCGTTCACTCTTTCACAGCAAGCTCTGGATAGTTAGGGTCTGGCGGCCAGAAGATGTGGTGATGTACGGAAAGGTGGATCCCCTCCCTTGATGGACAGTGGCGTGTGGCCTGTGATGTAAGCAAGCGGAAGTGACGCTATGGGCCTCGGGTATATAAGCCCATGTGACTCGACAATAAACGCCATTTGCCATCCACCACATTGGTGTCTGTGAGCCGATGGACCGAGCGGCCTGGGTTTGGACGCCGTGCCGTTCCTGAACCAGGTCGACACTGCCCCCTGAAGGCAACAGCAAGCCTAAATACAGCCCTAGCCGGCATCGGAGATGACTGAAAAATCGGGCCAAAGAAAATGCGTTACAAGCCCCATTCGCCCATCCAAAAGTGCCCCCAAAGGAAGGCTTTGGGTACAAGTGAACTCCCCAGGGGAGCTTTTACGCAGATGCACATGCAACTGGACCCTCCGTATTCGTTCTTTCACAGCAACCCTTAATATAGACCTGGCTCGCCTGGCAGTCGACTGAAAACTCGGGCCCCAGAAAATGCGTTACAAGCCCAATTCGACCTCCAAAAGTGCCCCTAAAGGAAGGCTTTGGGTACAAGTGAACTCCCCAGGGGAGCCGTTATGCAGCCCCACATTCAACTGGACCTTCTGCGTTCACTCTTTCTACGCAACCCTAAATATATCCCTAGCCGCAAAGGGAGAAGACTGAAAAAGCTGGCCTCAGAAAACCCATTGCGAGTCTCTTTGGACCATCGAAAAGTGCCCCCACAGGAAGGCTTTGGGTACAACTGAACTCCACAGGGGAGCCTTTATGCAGCCCCACATGCAACTGGACCCTCTGCATTCACCCATTCGCAGCAAGCCTAAATATAGCCCTAGCCGGCATCTGAGATGACTGAAAAATCGGTCCAAAGAAAATGCGTTTCAAGCCCCTTTCGCCCATCCAAAAGTGCCCTCAAAGGAAGGCTTTGGGTACAAGTGAACTCCCCAGGACAGCCTTTACGCAGCCCCACACGCAACTGGACGCTCCGTATTCGCTGTTTCCGAGCAACCATAAATATAACCCTAGCCAGCATGGCAGAAGACTGAAAACTCGGACCCCAGAAAATGCCTTACAAGACCCTTTCGTCCATCCAAAAGTGCCCCTAAAAAAAGGCTTTGGGTACAACTGAACTCCCCAGGGGAGCCTTTACGCAGCCCCGCATGCAACTGGACCCTCCGCGTTCACTCTTTCTACGCAAGACTTAATATATACCTAGCCGCAAAGGGAGAATACTGAAAAGCGGGTCTTAGAAAACGCGTTACAAGCCCAATTCGCCCATCCTAAAGTGCCCCCAAAGGAAGGCTTTGAGTACAAGTGAACTCCCCAGGGGAGCCTTTATGCAACCCCACATGCAACTGGACCATCCTTATTCGCTCTTTCACCGCAAGCCTATATATAGCCCTCGGCGCAATGGTAGGTGTCTGAAAAGGCGGGCGTCAGAAAACGCATTGCGATTCCCCTTGGACCATCCATGGGAGATTGGTGAAAAATCGGGCGAAAGAAAACGCCTTACAAGACCCTTTCGCCCATCCAAAAGTGCCCACAAAGGAAGGCTTTGGGTACAACTGAACTCCCCAGGGGACCCTTAACGCAGCCCCACATGCAACTGGACCCTCCGTATTCGCTCTTTCACAGGAACCCCAAATATATCCCTGGCTGGCCTGGCAGTCGACTGAAAATTCTGGCCCCAGAAAACGCGTTACAAGCCCCATTCGCCCATCCAAAAGTGCCCCCAGAGGAAGGCTCTGGGTAGAAGTGAACTCCCTAGGTGAGCATTCATGCAGCCCCACATGCAACTGGACCCTCTGCGTTCACTCTTTCTACGCAAGCCTAAATATAGCCGTAGCTGCAAAGGGAGAAGACTGAAAAAGCGGGCCTCAGAAAACACATTTCGAGTCTCTTTCGACCATCCAAAAGTGCCCCCAGAGGAAGGCTTTGGGTACAAGTCAACTCCCCAGGGGAGGCTTTACGCAACCCCACATGCAACTGGACCCTCCGGGTTCGTTGATTCCGAGTAAGCCTGAATACATCCATAACCGGCATCAGAGACGACTGAATAATCGAGCCCCATTAAAAGCATTCCGAGACCTTTTCGCCCATCCAAAAGTGTCCGCAAAGGAAGGCTTTGGGTACAAGTGACCTCCCCAGGGGGGCCTTTACGCAGCCCCACATGCAACGGGACCCTTCGGGTTCACTCACTCAGGGCAACCCGAAACATATCCCTGGGCGACATCAGAGACGACTGAAAATCCGGGCTTCAGGAAACGCATTCCTAGCCCATTTCACCCATCCAAAAGTGCCCGCAAAGGAAGGCTATGGGTAAAAGTGACCTCCCCAGGAGAGCCTTTACGCAGCCCCACATGCAACTGGACAACCGGGTTCGTTTTTTCCAAGCAAGCCTTAATATAGCCCTAGCCGACAGAGAAGACGACTGAAAAATCGGGCCCCAGGAAAAGCGTTGTGAGCCCCTTTCGCCCATCCAAAAGTGCCCCCAAAGGAAGGCTTTGGGTACAAGTGAACTCCCCAGGGAAGCCTTTACGCAGCCCCGCATGCAACTGGACCCTCCGGGTTCTCTCTCTAAGGGCAACCCGAATCATATCCCTGGGCGACATCAGAGACGACTGAAAAATCGGGCCCCAGAAAACGCATTCCGAGCCCATTTCACCCATCCAAAAGTGCCCGCAAAGGAAGGCTTTGGGTAAAAGTGAACTCCCCAGGGGAGCCTTTATGCAGCCCCACATGCAACGGGACCCTCCGGGTTCGTTGTTTCCAAGCAAGCCTTAATATAGCCCTAGCTGGCATAGAAGACAACTGAAAAATCGGACCCTAGGAAACGCGTTTCGAGGCTCTTACACCCATCCAAAAGTGCCTGCAAAGGAAGGCTTTGGGTACAAGTGAACTCCCCAGAGGAGCCTTTATGCAGCCCCACATGCAACTGGACCTTCCGGGTTCACTCTTTCACAACAAGCCTAAAAAAAGTCCTTACCGGCATGGAAGAAGACTGAAAATCCGGGCCCCAGGAAACGCATTCCTAGCCCCTTTCACCCATCCAAAAGTGCCCGCAAAGGAAGGCTATCGGTACAAGTGACCTCCCCAGGGGAGCCTTTACGCAGCCCCACATGCAACTGGACCCTCCGGGTTCACTCTTTCACAGCAAGACTTAATATATCCCAAGCCGTCATAGAAGACGTCTGAAAAATTGGGCCCCAGGAAACGCGTTGCGAGCCCCTTTCGCCCATCCAAAAGTGCCCCCAAAGGAAGGCTTAGGGTAAGAGTGACCTCCCCAGGGGAGCCTTTACGCAGCCCCACATGCAACTGGACCCTCCGTTTTCGCTGTTTCCGAGCAAGCCTTAATATAGCCCTAGCCGACATAGAAGACGACTGAAAAATGGGGCCCCAGGAAAAGCGTTGCGAGCCCCTTTCGCCCATCCAAAAGTGTCCGCAAAGGAAGGCTTTGGGTATAAGTGAACTCCCCAGGGGAGCCTTTACGCAGCCCCACATGCAACTAGACTCTCCGGGTTCACTCCTTCACAGCAAGACTTAATATATCCCTAGCCGTCATAGAAGACGTCTGAAAAATTGGGCCCCAGGAAAAGCGTTGCGAGCCCCTTTCGCCCATCCAAAAGTGTCCGCAAAGGAAGGCTTTGGGTACAAGTGACCTCCCCAGGGGAGCCTTTACGCAGCCCCACATGCAAATGGACCCTCCGAGTTCGTTGTTTCCAAGCAACTCTTAATATATCCCTAGCCGGCATAGAAGACGACTGAAAAATCGGGCCCCAGAAAACGCCTTACAAGACCCTTTCGCCCATCCAGGAGTGCCGCCAGAGGAAGGCTTTGGGAACAACTGAACTCCCCAGGGAAGCCTTTACGCAGCCCCACATGCAACTGGACAATCCGGGTTCGCTCTTTCCGAGCAAACCTAAATATATCCCTAGCTGGCATCGAAGACGACTGAAAAATTGGGCCCCAGAAAACGCGTTGCGAGCCCCTTTCGCCCATCCAAAAGTGCCCCCAAAGGAAGGCTTTGGGTACAAGTGAACTCCCCAGGGGAGCCTTTATGCAGCCCCACATTCAACTGGACCCTCTGAGTTCACTCATCCCGAGCAACCTGAAACATATCCCTGGCCGGCATCAGAGACGACTGAAAAATCGGGCCCCAGAAAACGCGTTGCGAGGCCCTTACACCCATCCAAAAGTGCCCGCAAAGGTAGGCTTTGCGTACAAGTGAAGTCCCCAGGGGAGCCTTTACGCAGCCCCACATGCAACTCAAAACTCCAGGTTCACTCTTTCACAGCAAGCCTATATATATCCCTAGCTGGCATGGAAGATGACTGAAAAATCGGGCCCTAGAAAACGTGTTGCGAGCCCCTTTCGCCCATCCAAAAGTGCCCGCAAAGGAAGGCTTTGGGTACAAGTCAACTCCCCAGGGGAGACTTTACGCAACCCCACACGCAACTGGACCCTCCGGGTTCGTTGTTTCCGAGCAAGCCTTTATATAACCCTAGCCGGCAAAAAGACATCTGAAAAATTGGGCCCCAGTGAAAGCGTTGCGAGCCCATTTCGCCCATCCAAAAGTGCCCGCAAAGGAAGGCTTTGGGTACAAGTGAACTCCCCAGGGGAGCCTTTATGCAGCCCCACATGCAACGGGACCCTCCGGGTTCACTCTTTCACAGCAAGCCTGAATACATCCATAGCCGGCATCAGAGACGACTGAAAAATCGGGCCCCATGAAAAGCATTCCGAGCCCTTTTCGCCCATCCAAAAGTGCCCCCAAAGGAAGGCTTTGGGTACAAGTGAACTCCCCAGGGGAGACTTTACGCAGCCCCACATGCAACTGGACAATCCGGGTTCGTTTTTTCCAAGCAAGCCTTAATATATCCCTAGCCGACAGAGAAGACGACTGAAAAATCGGTCCCCAGGAAAAGCGTTGTTAGCCCCTTTCGCCCATCCAAAAGTGCCCCCAAAGGAAGGCTTTGGGTACAAGTGAACTCCCCACGGGAGCCTATAGGCAGCCCCACATGCAACTGGACCCTCCGCGTTCGCTCTTTCCGAGCAACTCTAAATATAACCCTAGCCGGCATGGGAGACGACTGAAAACTCGGGCCCCAGAAAACGCTTTCCGAGCCCCTTTCGCCCATCCAAAAGTGCCCCCAGAGGAAGGCTTTTGGTAGAAGTGATCTCCCCAGGGGAGCCTTTACGCAGCCCCTCATGCAACTGGACCCTCCGTGTTCGCTGTTTACGAGCAACCCTAAATATAACCCTAGCCATCATGGCAGAAGACTGAATACTCGGGCCACAGAAAAAGCATTTAAAGCCCCATTCGCCCATCCAAAAGTGCCCCCAAAGGAAGGCGTTGGGTACCACTGAACTCCCCAGGGGAGCCTTTATGCAGCCCCACATACAACTGGACCCTCTGCGTTCACTCTTTCACAGCAAGCTCTGGATAGTTAGGGTCTGGCGGCCAGAAGATGTGGTGATGTACGGAAAGGTGGATCCCCTCCCTTGATGGACAGTGGCGTGTGGCCTGTGATGTAAGCAAGCGGAAGTGACGCTATGGGCCTCGGGTATATAAGCCCATGTGACTCGACAATAAACGCCATTTGCCATCCACCACATTGGTGTCTGTGAGCCGATGGACCGAGCGGCCTGGGTTTGGACGCCGTGCCGTTCCTGAACCAGGTCGACACTGCCCCCTGAAGGCAACAGCAAGCCTAAATACAGCCCTAGCCGGCATCGGAGATGACTGAAAAATCGGGCCAAAGAAAATGCGTTACAAGCCCCATTCGCCCATCCAAAAGTGCCCCCAAAGGAAGGCTTTGGGTACAAGTGAACTCCCCAGGGGAGCTTTTACGCAGATGCACATGCAACTGGACCCTCCGTATTCGTTCTTTCACAGCAACCCTTAATATAGACCTGGCTCGCCTGGCAGTCGACTGAAAACTCGGGCCCCAGAAAATGCGTTACAAGCCCAATTCGACCTCCAAAAGTGCCCCTAAAGGAAGGCTTTGGGTACAAGTGAACTCCCCAGGGGAGCCGTTATGCAGCCCCACATTCAACTGGACCTTCTGCGTTCACTCTTTCTACGCAACCCTAAATATATCCCTAGCCGCAAAGGGAGAAGACTGAAAAAGCTGGCCTCAGAAAACCCATTGCGAGTCTCTTTGGACCATCGAAAAGTGCCCCCACAGGAAGGCTTTGGGTACAACTGAACTCCACAGGGGAGCCTTTATGCAGCCCCACATGCAACTGGACCCTCTGCATTCACCCATTCGCAGCAAGCCTAAATATAGCCCTAGCCGGCATCTGAGATGACTGAAAAATCGGTCCAAAGAAAATGCGTTTCAAGCCCCTTTCGCCCATCCAAAAGTGCCCTCAAAGGAAGGCTTTGGGTACAAGTGAACTCCCCAGGACAGCCTTTACGCAGCCCCACACGCAACTGGACGCTCCGTATTCGCTGTTTCCGAGCAACCATAAATATAACCCTAGCCAGCATGGCAGAAGACTGAAAACTCGGACCCCAGAAAATGCCTTACAAGACCCTTTCGTCCATCCAAAAGTGCCCCTAAAAAAAGGCTTTGGGTACAACTGAACTCCCCAGGGGAGCCTTTACGCAGCCCCGCATGCAACTGGACCCTCCGCGTTCACTCTTTCTACGCAAGACTTAATATATACCTAGCCGCAAAGGGAGAATACTGAAAAGCGGGTCTTAGAAAACGCGTTACAAGCCCAATTCGCCCATCCTAAAGTGCCCCCAAAGGAAGGCTTTGAGTACAAGTGAACTCCCCAGGGGAGCCTTTATGCAACCCCACATGCAACTGGACCATCCTTATTCGCTCTTTCACCGCAAGCCTATATATAGCCCTCGGCGCAATGGTAGGTGTCTGAAAAGGCGGGCGTCAGAAAACGCATTGCGATTCCCCTTGGACCATCCATGGGAGATTGGTGAAAAATCGGGCGAAAGAAAACGCCTTACAAGACCCTTTCGCCCATCCAAAAGTGCCCACAAAGGAAGGCTTTGGGTACAACTGAACTCCCCAGGGGACCCTTAACGCAGCCCCACATGCAACTGGACCCTCCGTATTCGCTCTTTCACAGGAACCCCAAATATATCCCTGGCTGGCCTGGCAGTCGACTGAAAATTCTGGCCCCAGAAAACGCGTTACAAGCCCCATTCGCCCATCCAAAAGTGCCCCCAGAGGAAGGCTCTGGGTAGAAGTGAACTCCCTAGGTGAGCATTCATGCAGCCCCACATGCAACTGGACCCTCTGCGTTCACTCTTTCTACGCAAGCCTAAATATAGCCGTAGCTGCAAAGGGAGAAGACTGAAAAAGCGGGCCTCAGAAAACACATTTCGAGTCTCTTTCGACCATCCAAAAGTGCCCCCAGAGGAAGGCTTTGGGTACAAGTCAACTCCCCAGGGGAGGCTTTACGCAACCCCACATGCAACTGGACCCTCCGGGTTCGTTGATTCCGAGTAAGCCTGAATACATCCATAACCGGCATCAGAGACGACTGAATAATCGAGCCCCATTAAAAGCATTCCGAGACCTTTTCGCCCATCCAAAAGTGTCCGCAAAGGAAGGCTTTGGGTACAAGTGACCTCCCCAGGGGGGCCTTTACGCAGCCCCACATGCAACGGGACCCTTCGGGTTCACTCACTCAGGGCAACCCGAAACATATCCCTGGGCGACATCAGAGACGACTGAAAATCCGGGCTTCAGGAAACGCATTCCTAGCCCATTTCACCCATCCAAAAGTGCCCGCAAAGGAAGGCTATGGGTAAAAGTGACCTCCCCAGGAGAGCCTTTACGCAGCCCCACATGCAACTGGACAACCGGGTTCGTTTTTTCCAAGCAAGCCTTAATATAGCCCTAGCCGACAGAGAAGACGACTGAAAAATCGGGCCCCAGGAAAAGCGTTGTGAGCCCCTTTCGCCCATCCAAAAGTGCCCCCAAAGGAAGGCTTTGGGTACAAGTGAACTCCCCAGGGAAGCCTTTACGCAGCCCCGCATGCAACTGGACCCTCCGGGTTCTCTCTCTAAGGGCAACCCGAATCATATCCCTGGGCGACATCAGAGACGACTGAAAAATCGGGCCCCAGAAAACGCATTCCGAGCCCATTTCACCCATCCAAAAGTGCCCGCAAAGGAAGGCTTTGGGTAAAAGTGAACTCCCCAGGGGAGCCTTTATGCAGCCCCACATGCAACGGGACCCTCCGGGTTCGTTGTTTCCAAGCAAGCCTTAATATAGCCCTAGCTGGCATAGAAGACAACTGAAAAATCGGACCCTAGGAAACGCGTTTCGAGGCTCTTACACCCATCCAAAAGTGCCTGCAAAGGAAGGCTTTGGGTACAAGTGAACTCCCCAGAGGAGCCTTTATGCAGCCCCACATGCAACTGGACCTTCCGGGTTCACTCTTTCACAACAAGCCTAAAAAAAGTCCTTACCGGCATGGAAGAAGACTGAAAATCCGGGCCCCAGGAAACGCATTCCTAGCCCCTTTCACCCATCCAAAAGTGCCCGCAAAGGAAGGCTATCGGTACAAGTGACCTCCCCAGGGGAGCCTTTACGCAGCCCCACATGCAACTGGACCCTCCGGGTTCACTCTTTCACAGCAAGACTTAATATATCCCAAGCCGTCATAGAAGACGTCTGAAAAATTGGGCCCCAGGAAACGCGTTGCGAGCCCCTTTCGCCCATCCAAAAGTGCCCCCAAAGGAAGGCTTAGGGTAAGAGTGACCTCCCCAGGGGAGCCTTTACGCAGCCCCACATGCAACTGGACCCTCCGTTTTCGCTGTTTCCGAGCAAGCCTTAATATAGCCCTAGCCGACATAGAAGACGACTGAAAAATGGGGCCCCAGGAAAAGCGTTGCGAGCCCCTTTCGCCCATCCAAAAGTGTCCGCAAAGGAAGGCTTTGGGTATAAGTGAACTCCCCAGGGGAGCCTTTACGCAGCCCCACATGCAACTAGACTCTCCGGGTTCACTCCTTCACAGCAAGACTTAATATATCCCTAGCCGTCATAGAAGACGTCTGAAAAATTGGGCCCCAGGAAAAGCGTTGCGAGCCCCTTTCGCCCATCCAAAAGTGTCCGCAAAGGAAGGCTTTGGGTACAAGTGACCTCCCCAGGGGAGCCTTTACGCAGCCCCACATGCAAATGGACCCTCCGAGTTCGTTGTTTCCAAGCAACTCTTAATATATCCCTAGCCGGCATAGAAGACGACTGAAAAATCGGGCCCCAGAAAACGCCTTACAAGACCCTTTCGCCCATCCAGGAGTGCCGCCAGAGGAAGGCTTTGGGAACAACTGAACTCCCCAGGGAAGCCTTTACGCAGCCCCACATGCAACTGGACAATCCGGGTTCGCTCTTTCCGAGCAAACCTAAATATATCCCTAGCTGGCATCGAAGACGACTGAAAAATTGGGCCCCAGAAAACGCGTTGCGAGCCCCTTTCGCCCATCCAAAAGTGCCCCCAAAGGAAGGCTTTGGGTACAAGTGAACTCCCCAGGGGAGCCTTTATGCAGCCCCACATTCAACTGGACCCTCTGAGTTCACTCATCCCGAGCAACCTGAAACATATCCCTGGCCGGCATCAGAGACGACTGAAAAATCGGGCCCCAGAAAACGCGTTGCGAGGCCCTTACACCCATCCAAAAGTGCCCGCAAAGGTAGGCTTTGCGTACAAGTGAAGTCCCCAGGGGAGCCTTTACGCAGCCCCACATGCAACTCAAAACTCCAGGTTCACTCTTTCACAGCAAGCCTATATATATCCCTAGCTGGCATGGAAGATGACTGAAAAATCGGGCCCTAGAAAACGTGTTGCGAGCCCCTTTCGCCCATCCAAAAGTGCCCGCAAAGGAAGGCTTTGGGTACAAGTCAACTCCCCAGGGGAGACTTTACGCAACCCCACACGCAACTGGACCCTCCGGGTTCGTTGTTTCCGAGCAAGCCTTTATATAACCCTAGCCGGCAAAAAGACATCTGAAAAATTGGGCCCCAGTGAAAGCGTTGCGAGCCCATTTCGCCCATCCAAAAGTGCCCGCAAAGGAAGGCTTTGGGTACAAGTGAACTCCCCAGGGGAGCCTTTATGCAGCCCCACATGCAACGGGACCCTCCGGGTTCACTCTTTCACAGCAAGCCTGAATACATCCATAGCCGGCATCAGAGACGACTGAAAAATCGGGCCCCATGAAAAGCATTCCGAGCCCTTTTCGCCCATCCAAAAGTGCCCCCAAAGGAAGGCTTTGGGTACAAGTGAACTCCCCAGGGGAGACTTTACGCAGCCCCACATGCAACTGGACAATCCGGGTTCGTTTTTTCCAAGCAAGCCTTAATATATCCCTAGCCGACAGAGAAGACGACTGAAAAATCGGTCCCCAGGAAAAGCGTTGTTAGCCCCTTTCGCCCATCCAAAAGTGCCCCCAAAGGAAGGCTTAGGGTACAAGTGAACTCCCCAGGCGAGCCTTTACGCAGCCCCACATGGAACTGGACCCTCCAAGTTCACTCATCCCGAGCAACTCGAAACATATCCCTAGCTGGCATGAGAGATGACTGAAAATTCGAGCCCCAGAAAACGCGTTGCGAGGCCCTTACACCCATCCAAAAGTGCCCGCAAAGGAAGGCTTTGAGTACAAGTGAACTCCCCAGGGGAGCCTTTACGCAGCCCCACATGGAACTGGACCCTCCGGGTTCGTTGTTTCCGAGCAAGCCCTAATATATGCCTAGACGGCATAGAATACGACTAAAAATCGGGCCCGAGGAAATGCGTTGCGAGCCCCTTTCGCCCATCCAAAAGTTCCCGCAATGGAAGGCTTTGGGTAGAAGTGAACTCCCCAGGGGAGCCTTTATGCAGCCCCACATGCAACTGGACCCTCTGAGTTCACTAATCCCGAGCAACACGAAACATATCCCTGGCCGGCATCAGAGACGACTGAAAAATCGGGCCCCAGAAAATGCGTTGCGAGGCCGTTACACCCATCCAAAAGTGCCCGCAAAGGAAGGCTTTGGGTACAAGTGAACTCCCCAGGGGAGCCTTTATGCAGCCCCACATGCAACTCGACCCTCCGGGTTCGCTCTTTCCGAGCAACACTAAACGTATCCCTAACCGGCATGGGAGATGACTGAAAACTCGGGCCCCAGAAAACGCTTTCCGAGCCCCTTTCGCCCATCCAAAAGTGCCCCCAGAGGAAGGCTTTGAGTACAAGTGAACTCCCCAGGGGAGCCTTTATGCAGCCCCACATGCAACTGGACCCTCTGTATTCGCTCTTTCACAGCAATCCTAAATATAGCCCTGGCCTGCCTGGTCGTCGACTGAAAATTCGGGCCCAAGAAAATGCGTTACAAGCCCCTTTCACCCATCCAAAAATGCCCCCAAAGGAAGGCTTTGGGTACAAGTGAACTCCCCACGGGAGCCTATAGGCAGCCCCACATGCAACTGGACCCTCCGCGTTCGCTCTTTCCGAGCAACTCTAAATATAACCCTAGCCGGCATGGGAGACGACTGAAAACTCGGGCCCCAGAAAACGCTTTCCGAGCCCCTTTCGCCCATCCAAAAGTGCCCCCAGAGGAAGGCTTTTGGTAGAAGTGATCTCCCCAGGGGAGCCTTTACGCAGCCCCTCATGCAACTGGACCCTCCGTGTTCGCTGTTTACGAGCAACCCTAAATATAACCCTAGCCATCATGGCAGAAGACTGAATACTCGGGCCACAGAAAAAGCATTTAAAGCCCCATTCGCCCATCCAAAAGTGCCCCCAAAGGAAGGCGTTGGGTACCACTGAACTCCCCAGGGGAGCCTTTATGCAGCCCCACATACAACTGGACCCTCTGCGTTCACTCTTTCACAGCAAGCTCTGGATAGTTAGGGTCTGGCGGCCAGAAGATGTGGTGATGTACGGAAAGGTGGATCCCCTCCCTTGATGGACAGTGGCGTGTGGCCTGTGATGTAAGCAAGCGGAAGTGACGCTATGGGCCTCGGGTATATAAGCCCATGTGACTCGACAATAAACGCCATTTGCCATCCACCACATTGGTGTCTGTGAGCCGATGGACCGAGCGGCCTGGGTTTGGACGCCGTGCCGTTCCTGAACCAGGTCGACACTGCCCCCTGAAGGCAACAGCAAGCCTAAATACAGCCCTAGCCGGCATCGGAGATGACTGAAAAATCGGGCCAAAGAAAATGCGTTACAAGCCCCATTCGCCCATCCAAAAGTGCCCCCAAAGGAAGGCTTTGGGTACAAGTGAACTCCCCAGGGGAGCTTTTACGCAGATGCACATGCAACTGGACCCTCCGTATTCGTTCTTTCACAGCAACCCTTAATATAGACCTGGCTCGCCTGGCAGTCGACTGAAAACTCGGGCCCCAGAAAATGCGTTACAAGCCCAATTCGACCTCCAAAAGTGCCCCTAAAGGAAGGCTTTGGGTACAAGTGAACTCCCCAGGGGAGCCGTTATGCAGCCCCACATTCAACTGGACCTTCTGCGTTCACTCTTTCTACGCAACCCTAAATATATCCCTAGCCGCAAAGGGAGAAGACTGAAAAAGCTGGCCTCAGAAAACCCATTGCGAGTCTCTTTGGACCATCGAAAAGTGCCCCCACAGGAAGGCTTTGGGTACAACTGAACTCCACAGGGGAGCCTTTATGCAGCCCCACATGCAACTGGACCCTCTGCATTCACCCATTCGCAGCAAGCCTAAATATAGCCCTAGCCGGCATCTGAGATGACTGAAAAATCGGTCCAAAGAAAATGCGTTTCAAGCCCCTTTCGCCCATCCAAAAGTGCCCTCAAAGGAAGGCTTTGGGTACAAGTGAACTCCCCAGGACAGCCTTTACGCAGCCCCACACGCAACTGGACGCTCCGTATTCGCTGTTTCCGAGCAACCATAAATATAACCCTAGCCAGCATGGCAGAAGACTGAAAACTCGGACCCCAGAAAATGCCTTACAAGACCCTTTCGTCCATCCAAAAGTGCCCCTAAAAAAAGGCTTTGGGTACAACTGAACTCCCCAGGGGAGCCTTTACGCAGCCCCGCATGCAACTGGACCCTCCGCGTTCACTCTTTCTACGCAAGACTTAATATATACCTAGCCGCAAAGGGAGAATACTGAAAAGCGGGTCTTAGAAAACGCGTTACAAGCCCAATTCGCCCATCCTAAAGTGCCCCCAAAGGAAGGCTTTGAGTACAAGTGAACTCCCCAGGGGAGCCTTTATGCAACCCCACATGCAACTGGACCATCCTTATTCGCTCTTTCACCGCAAGCCTATATATAGCCCTCGGCGCAATGGTAGGTGTCTGAAAAGGCGGGCGTCAGAAAACGCATTGCGATTCCCCTTGGACCATCCATGGGAGATTGGTGAAAAATCGGGCGAAAGAAAACGCCTTACAAGACCCTTTCGCCCATCCAAAAGTGCCCACAAAGGAAGGCTTTGGGTACAACTGAACTCCCCAGGGGACCCTTAACGCAGCCCCACATGCAACTGGACCCTCCGTATTCGCTCTTTCACAGGAACCCCAAATATATCCCTGGCTGGCCTGGCAGTCGACTGAAAATTCTGGCCCCAGAAAACGCGTTACAAGCCCCATTCGCCCATCCAAAAGTGCCCCCAGAGGAAGGCTCTGGGTAGAAGTGAACTCCCTAGGTGAGCATTCATGCAGCCCCACATGCAACTGGACCCTCTGCGTTCACTCTTTCTACGCAAGCCTAAATATAGCCGTAGCTGCAAAGGGAGAAGACTGAAAAAGCGGGCCTCAGAAAACACATTTCGAGTCTCTTTCGACCATCCAAAAGTGCCCCCAGAGGAAGGCTTTGGGTACAAGTCAACTCCCCAGGGGAGGCTTTACGCAACCCCACATGCAACTGGACCCTCCGGGTTCGTTGATTCCGAGTAAGCCTGAATACATCCATAACCGGCATCAGAGACGACTGAATAATCGAGCCCCATTAAAAGCATTCCGAGACCTTTTCGCCCATCCAAAAGTGTCCGCAAAGGAAGGCTTTGGGTACAAGTGACCTCCCCAGGGGGGCCTTTACGCAGCCCCACATGCAACGGGACCCTTCGGGTTCACTCACTCAGGGCAACCCGAAACATATCCCTGGGCGACATCAGAGACGACTGAAAATCCGGGCTTCAGGAAACGCATTCCTAGCCCATTTCACCCATCCAAAAGTGCCCGCAAAGGAAGGCTATGGGTAAAAGTGACCTCCCCAGGAGAGCCTTTACGCAGCCCCACATGCAACTGGACAACCGGGTTCGTTTTTTCCAAGCAAGCCTTAATATAGCCCTAGCCGACAGAGAAGACGACTGAAAAATCGGGCCCCAGGAAAAGCGTTGTGAGCCCCTTTCGCCCATCCAAAAGTGCCCCCAAAGGAAGGCTTTGGGTACAAGTGAACTCCCCAGGGAAGCCTTTACGCAGCCCCGCATGCAACTGGACCCTCCGGGTTCTCTCTCTAAGGGCAACCCGAATCATATCCCTGGGCGACATCAGAGACGACTGAAAAATCGGGCCCCAGAAAACGCATTCCGAGCCCATTTCACCCATCCAAAAGTGCCCGCAAAGGAAGGCTTTGGGTAAAAGTGAACTCCCCAGGGGAGCCTTTATGCAGCCCCACATGCAACGGGACCCTCCGGGTTCGTTGTTTCCAAGCAAGCCTTAATATAGCCCTAGCTGGCATAGAAGACAACTGAAAAATCGGACCCTAGGAAACGCGTTTCGAGGCTCTTACACCCATCCAAAAGTGCCTGCAAAGGAAGGCTTTGGGTACAAGTGAACTCCCCAGAGGAGCCTTTATGCAGCCCCACATGCAACTGGACCTTCCGGGTTCACTCTTTCACAACAAGCCTAAAAAAAGTCCTTACCGGCATGGAAGAAGACTGAAAATCCGGGCCCCAGGAAACGCATTCCTAGCCCCTTTCACCCATCCAAAAGTGCCCGCAAAGGAAGGCTATCGGTACAAGTGACCTCCCCAGGGGAGCCTTTACGCAGCCCCACATGCAACTGGACCCTCCGGGTTCACTCTTTCACAGCAAGACTTAATATATCCCTAGCCGTCATAGAAGACGTCTGAAAAATTGGGCCCCAGGAAAAGCGTTGCGAGCCCCTTTCGCCCATCCAAAAGTGTCCGCAAAGGAAGGCTTTGGGTACAAGTGACCTCCCCAGGGGAGCCTTTACGCAGCCCCACATGCAAATGGACCCTCCGAGTTCGTTGTTTCCAAGCAACTCTTAATATATCCCTAGCCGGCATAGAAGACGACTGAAAAATCGGGCCCCAGAAAACGCCTTACAAGACCCTTTCGCCCATCCAGGAGTGCCGCCAGAGGAAGGCTTTGGGAACAACTGAACTCCCCAGGGAAGCCTTTACGCAGCCCCACATGCAACTGGACAATCCGGGTTCGCTCTTTCCGAGCAAACCTAAATATATCCCTAGCTGGCATCGAAGACGACTGAAAAATTGGGCCCCAGAAAACGCGTTGCGAGCCCCTTTCGCCCATCCAAAAGTGCCCCCAAAGGAAGGCTTTGGGTACAAGTGAACTCCCCAGGGGAGCCTTTATGCAGCCCCACATTCAACTGGACCCTCTGAGTTCACTCATCCCGAGCAACCTGAAACATATCCCTGGCCGGCATCAGAGACGACTGAAAAATCGGGCCCCAGAAAACGCGTTGCGAGGCCCTTACACCCATCCAAAAGTGCCCGCAAAGGTAGGCTTTGCGTACAAGTGAAGTCCCCAGGGGAGCCTTTACGCAGCCCCACATGCAACTCAAAACTCCAGGTTCACTCTTTCACAGCAAGCCTATATATATCCCTAGCTGGCATGGAAGATGACTGAAAAATCGGGCCCTAGAAAACGTGTTGCGAGCCCCTTTCGCCCATCCAAAAGTGCCCGCAAAGGAAGGCTTTGGGTACAAGTCAACTCCCCAGGGGAGACTTTACGCAACCCCACACGCAACTGGACCCTCCGGGTTCGTTGTTTCCGAGCAAGCCTTTATATAACCCTAGCCGGCAAAAAGACATCTGAAAAATTGGGCCCCAGTGAAAGCGTTGCGAGCCCATTTCGCCCATCCAAAAGTGCCCGCAAAGGAAGGCTTTGGGTACAAGTGAACTCCCCAGGGGAGCCTTTATGCAGCCCCACATACAACTGGACCCTCTGCGTTCACTCTTTCACAGCAAGCTCTGGATAGTTAGGGTCTGGCGGCCAGAAGATGTGGTGATGTACGGAAAGGTGGATCCCCTCCCTTGATGGACAGTGGCGTGTGGCCTGTGATGTAAGCAAGCGGAAGTGACGCTATGGGCCTCGGGTATATAAGCCCATGTGACTCGACAATAAACGCCATTTGCCATCCACCACATTGGTGTCTGTGAGCCGATGGACCGAGCGGCCTGGGTTTGGACGCCGTGCCGTTCCTGAACCAGGTCGACACTGCCCCCTGAAGGCAACAGCAAGCCTAAATACAGCCCTAGCCGGCATCGGAGATGACTGAAAAATCGGGCCAAAGAAAATGCGTTACAAGCCCCATTCGCCCATCCAAAAGTGCCCCCAAAGGAAGGCTTTGGGTACAAGTGAACTCCCCAGGGGAGCTTTTACGCAGATGCACATGCAACTGGACCCTCCGTATTCGTTCTTTCACAGCAACCCTTAATATAGACCTGGCTCGCCTGGCAGTCGACTGAAAACTCGGGCCCCAGAAAATGCGTTACAAGCCCAATTCGACCTCCAAAAGTGCCCCTAAAGGAAGGCTTTGGGTACAAGTGAACTCCCCAGGGGAGCCGTTATGCAGCCCCACATTCAACTGGACCTTCTGCGTTCACTCTTTCTACGCAACCCTAAATATATCCCTAGCCGCAAAGGGAGAAGACTGAAAAAGCTGGCCTCAGAAAACCCATTGCGAGTCTCTTTGGACCATCGAAAAGTGCCCCCACAGGAAGGCTTTGGGTACAACTGAACTCCACAGGGGAGCCTTTATGCAGCCCCACATGCAACTGGACCCTCTGCATTCACCCATTCGCAGCAAGCCTAAATATAGCCCTAGCCGGCATCTGAGATGACTGAAAAATCGGTCCAAAGAAAATGCGTTTCAAGCCCCTTTCGCCCATCCAAAAGTGCCCTCAAAGGAAGGCTTTGGGTACAAGTGAACTCCCCAGGACAGCCTTTACGCAGCCCCACACGCAACTGGACGCTCCGTATTCGCTGTTTCCGAGCAACCATAAATATAACCCTAGCCAGCATGGCAGAAGACTGAAAACTCGGACCCCAGAAAATGCCTTACAAGACCCTTTCGTCCATCCAAAAGTGCCCCTAAAAAAAGGCTTTGGGTACAACTGAACTCCCCAGGGGAGCCTTTACGCAGCCCCGCATGCAACTGGACCCTCCGCGTTCACTCTTTCTACGCAAGACTTAATATATACCTAGCCGCAAAGGGAGAATACTGAAAAGCGGGTCTTAGAAAACGCGTTAAAAGCCCAATTCGCCCATCCTAAAGTGCCCCCAAAGGAAGGCTTTGAGTACAAGTGAACTCCCCAGGGGAGCCTTTATGCAACCCCACATGCAACTGGACCATCCTTATTCGCTCTTTCACCGCAAGCCTATATATAGCCCTCGGCGCAATGGTAGGTGTCTGAAAAGGCGGGCGTCAGAAAACGCATTGCGATTCCCCTTGGACCATCCATGGGAGATTGGTGAAAAATTGGGCGAAAGAAAACGCCTTACAAGACCCTTTCGCCCATCCAAAAGTGCCCACAAAGGAAGGCTTTGGGTACAACTGAACTCCCCAGGGGACCCTTAACGCAGCCCCACATGCAACTGGACCCTCCGTATTCGCTCTTTCACAGGAACCCCAAATATATCCCTGGCTGGCCTGGCAGTCGACTGAAAATTCTGGCCCCAGAAAACGCGTTACAAGCCCCATTCGCCCATCCAAAAGTGCCCCCAGAGGAAGGCTCTGGGTAGAAGTGAACTCCCTAGGTGAGCATTCATGCAGCCCCACATGCAACTGGACCCTCTGCGTTCACTCTTTCTACGCAAGCCTAAATATAGCCGTAGCTGCAAAGGGAGAAGACTGAAAAAGCGGGCCTCAGAAAACACATTTCGAGTCTCTTTCGACCATCCAAAAGTGCCCCCAAAGGAAGGCTTTGTGTACATCTGAACTCCCCAGGGAGCCTTTATGCAGCCCCACATGCAACTGGACCCTCCGGGTTCACTGTTTCCGAGCAACACTAAACATAGCCCTGGCCGGCATGGGAGACGACTGAAAACTCGGGCCCCAGAAAACGCTTTCCGAGCCCCTTTCGCCCATCCAAAAGTGACCCCAGAGGAAGGCTTTGAGTACAAGTGAACTCCCCTTGGGAGCCTTTACGCAGCACAACATGCAACTGGACCCTCCGGATTCGCTGTTTACGATCAACCCTAAATATATGCCTAGCGAGCATGGCAGAAGACTGAAAACTCGGGCCACAGAAAAAGCTTTTCAAGCCCCATTAGGCCATTCAGAAGTGCCCACAGAGGAAGGCTTTGGGTACAACTGAACTCCCCAGGTGAGCCTTGATGCAGCCCCACATACAACTGGAACCTCCTTATTCGCTCTTTCACAGCAAGGCTAGATATATCCCTAGCTGGAATCGGAGTTGACTGAAAAAGCGGGCCAAAGAAAACGCCTTAGAAAACACTTTCGCTCATCCAAAAGTGCCCCCAAAGGAAGGCTTTGAGTACAAGTGAACTCCCCAGGGGAGCCTTTATGCAGCCCCACATGCAACTGGACCCTCCGGGTTCGCTTTCCGAGAAACACTAAACATATCCCTAGCCGGCATGGGAGACGACTGAAAACTCGGGCCCCAGAAATCGCATTCCGAGCACCTTTCTTCCATCCAGAAGTGCCCAAGAAGAAGGCGTTGAGTACAAGTGAACTCCCCAGGGGAGCCTTTACGCAGCCATACATGCAACTGCACCCTCCTTATTCACTCTTTCTACACAAGCCTATATTTAGCCCTAGCCAAAAAAGGGAGAAGACTGAAAAAGCAGGCCTCAGAAAACGCATTGCGAGTCACTTTGGACCATCCAAAAGTGCCCCCAAAGGAAGGATTTGGGTACATCTGAACTCCCCAGGGGAGCCTTTATGTAGCCCCACATGCAACTGGACCCTCCGGGTTCACACATTCACCGCAAGCCTAAATATATCCCTCGGCGCAATGGGAGAAGACTGAAGAAGCGGGCCTCAGAATACGCATTGCGATTCCCCTTGGAACATCTAAAAGTGCCCCGAAAGGATGGCTTTGGTACAAGTGAACTCCACAAGGAAGTCTTTATGCAGCTCCACATGCAACTCGACCCTCCGGGTTCGCTGTTTCTGAGCAACACTAAACATAGCCCTAGCATACATGAGAGACGACTGAAAACTCGGGCCCCATAAAACTCAATCCAAGCCCCTTTCACCCATCCAAAAGTGACCCCAAAGGAAGGCTTTGAGTACAAATGACTTCCCCAGGGGAGCCTTTATGCAGCCCCACATGCAACTGGACCATCCGCGTTCGCTCTTTCACAACAAGTCTATATATAGCCATAGCCGGCATCGGAGATGAGTGAAAAATCGCGCCAAATAAAACGCCTTAAAAGCCCCATTCTCCCATCGATAAGTGCCCCCAGAGTAAGGCTTTGGGTAGAACTGAACTCCCCAGGGGAGCCTTTACGCAGCCCCACATGCAACTGGACCCTCCGTATTTGCTCTTTCAAGCAACCCTAAATGTAAACCTGGCCCGCATGGCAGACGACTGAAAATTTGGGCCCGAGAAAACGCGTTAGATGTCCCATTCGCCCACCGAAATGTGCCCCCAAAGGAAGGCTTTTGGTACAAGTGAACTCCCCAGGGGAGCCTTTATGCAGCCCCACATACAACTGGACCCTCCGGGTTCGCTCTTTCCGAGCAACACAAAAGATAGCCCTAGCCTACATGGGAGACGACTGAAAACTCGGGCCCAAGAAATCGCATTCCGAGCCCGTTTCGCCCATCCAAAAGTGCCCCCAAAGGAAGGCTTTGGGTACAACTGAACTCCCCAGGAGAACTTTTATGCAGCCCCACATGCAACTGGACCCTCCGGGTTCGCTCTTTCCGAGCAACACTAAACATAGCACTTGCCGGCATGGGAGACGACTGAAAACTCGGGCCCAAGAAATCGCATTCCGAGCCCGTTTCGCCAATCCAAAAGTGCCCCCAGGGAAGGCTTTGAGTACAAGTGAACTCCCCAGGGGAGCCTTTATGCAGTCCCACATGCAACTGGACCCTCCTTATTACCTTTTTCACCACAAGCCTAAATATATCCCTCGGCGCAAAGGGAGAAGATTGAAAAAGCGGGCCTCAGAAATCGCATTGCGATACCCCATGGAACATCCAAAAGTGCCCCCAAAGGAAGGCTTTGGGTACATCTGAACTCACCAGGATAGCCTTTATGCAGCCCCACATACAACTGGACCCTACTAATTCGCTTTTTCAACGCAAGCCTAAATATATACCTCGGCGCAAAGGGAGAAGACTGAAAAAGCGGGCCTCAGAATACGCATTGCGATTATCCTTGGTCCATCGAAAAGTGCCCCCAAAGGTAGGCTTTGGGTACAATTGAACTCCCCAGGGGAGCCTTTACGCAGCCCCACATGCAACTGGACCCTCCGCGTTCACTCTTTCTACGCAAGCCTAAATATAGCTCTATCCGCAATGGGAGAAGACTGAAAAAACGGGCCTCAGAAAACGCATTGCGAGTCTCTTTCGACTATCAAAATGTGCCCCCAAAGGAAGGACTTGGGTACATCTGAACTCCCCAGGGGAGCCTTTATGCAGCCCCACATGCTACTGGACCCTCCGGGTTCGCTGTTTCCGAGCAACACTAAAGATAGCCCTAGCCGGCATGGGAGATGACTGAAAACTCGGGCCCCAGAAAACGCATTCCGAGCCCCTTTCGCCCATCCAAAAGTGTCCCCAGAGGAAGGCTTTGGGTACAAGTGAACTGCCCAGGGGAGCCTTTACGCAGCCCCACATGCAACTGGACCCTCCTAATTCGCTCTTTCACGGCAAGCCTAAATATATTCCTCGGCCCAATGGGAGAAGACTGAAAAAGCGGGCCTTAGACTACGCATTGCGATTCCCTTGTACCATCCAAAAGGGCCCCAAAGGAAGGTTTAGTTACAATGAACTCCCCAGGGGAGCCTTTATGCAGCCCCACATGCAAAAGGAACCTCCGGGTTCGGTCTTTCACCGCAAGTCTAAATATAGCCCTCGGCGCAAAGGGAGAAGGCTGAAAACTCGGGACTTAGAAAATGCATTGCGATTCCCCTTGGACCATCCAAAATTGCCCCCAAAGGAAGGCTTTGGGTACAACTGAACTCCCCAGGGGAGCCTTTACGCAGCCCCACATGCAACTGGACCCTCCGTATTCGCTATTTCAGATCAACCCTAAATATAACCGTAGCCAGCATGGGAGACGACTGAAAACTCGGGCCCCAGAAAATGTGTTACAAGCCCCATTCGCCCATCCGAAAGTTCCCCCAATGGAAGGCTTTGGGTACAAGTGAACTCCCCATGGGAGCCTTTTGCAGCCCCATATGCAACTGGACCCTCCGCGTTCACTATTTCTACGCAAGGCTAAATATAGCCCTCGGCGCAAAGGGAGAAGACTGAAAAAGCGGGCCTCAGAAAACGCATTGCCAATCTCTTTCGACCATCCAGAAGTTCCCCCAAAGGAAGGCTTTGGGTACAAGTGAACTCCCCAGGGGAGCCTTTTTGCAGCCCCATATGCAACTGGACCCTCCGCGTTCACTATTTCTACGCAAGCCTAAATATAGCCCTCGGCGCAAAGGGAGAAGACTGAAAAAGCGGGCCTCAGAAAACGCATTGCGAGTCTCTTTCGACCATCCAAAAGTGCCCCCAAAGGAAGGCTTTGGGTACAACTGAACTGCCCCAGGGGAGCCTTTACGCAGCCCCACATGCAACTGGACCCTCCGGGTTCGTTCTTTCCGAGCAACACTAAAGATAGCCCTAGCGGGCATTGGAGACGACTGAAAACTCGGGCCCCAGAAAACGCGTTACAAGCCCCATTCACCCATCCAAATGTGCCCCCAAAGGTAGGCTTTAGGTACAACTGAATTTCCCAGGGGAGCTTTTATGCAGCCCCACATGCAACATGACCCTCCAGGTTCACTCTTTCACCGCAAGACTAAATATAACCCTCGGCGCAAAGGGATAAGACTGAAAAAGCGGCCTCAGAAAACGCATTGCGAGTCCATTTCGACCATCCAAAAGTGCCCCCAAAGGAAGGCTTTGGGTGCAAGTGAACTCGCCAGGAGAGCCTTTATGCAGCCCCACATGCAACTCAACCCTCCGGGTTCGCTCTATCAAAGCAAGCCTAAATACAGCCCTAGCCGGCATCGGAGATGACTGAAAAATCGGGCCCCAGAAAACGCCTTTCAAGACCCTTTCGCCCATCCAGGAGTGCCGCCAGAGGAAGGCTTTGGGAAGAACTGAACTCCCCAGGGGAGCCTTTAGGCAGCCCTACATGCAACTGGACCCTCCGGGTTAGCTCTTTCACAACAACCCTCAATATAACCCTGGCCCGCATGGCAGACGACTGAAAACTCGGGCCCCAGAAAACGCTTTACAAGCCCCATTCTCCCATCCAGAAGTGCCCAAGAAGAAGGCTTTGAGTACAAGTGAACTCCCCAGGGGAGCCTTTACGCAGCCCCACATGCAACTGGACCCTCCGGGTTCACTCTTTCACCGCAAGCCTAAATATATCCCTCGGCGTAATGGGAGAAGACTGAAGAAGCGGGCCTCAGAATACGCATTGCAATTCCCCTTGGACCATCCAAAAGTGCCCCCAAAGGAAGGCTTTGGGTACAAGTGAACTCCACAGAGGAGCATTTATGCAGCCCCACATGCAACTGGACCCTCCGGTTCGCTGTTTCCGAGAAACACTAAAGATAGCCCTATCCGTCTTAGGAGAAGACTGAAAACTTGGGCCCCAGAAAATTCATTCCAAGCCCCTTTGGCCCATCCAAAAGAGACCCCAAAGGAAGTCTTTGTGTACAAGTGAACTCCCCAGGGGAGACTTTATGCAGCCAAACATGCAACTGGACCCTCCGGGTTCTCTGTTTCCGAGCAACTCTTAAGATAGCCCTAGCCGGCATGGGAGATGACTGAAAACTCGGGCCCCATAAAAATCAATCCAAGCCCCTTTCGCCCATCCAAAAGTGCCCCCAAAGGAAGGCTTTGAGTACAAGTGAACTCCCCAGGGGAGCCTTTATGCAGCCCCACATGCAACTGGACCCTCCTTATTCGCTCTTTCACAACAAGCCTAAATATAGCCCTAGCCAGCATCGGAGATGAGTGAAAAAACGGGCCAAAGAAAATGCCTTACAAGACCCTTTCGCCCATCCAAAAGTGCCACCAGAGGAAGGCTTTGGGTAGAACTGAACTCCCCAGGGGAGCCTTTAGGCAGCCCCACATGCAACTGGACCCTCCGTATTCGCTCTTTCAAGCAACCCTAAATAAAAACCTGGCCCGCACGGCAAATGACTGAAAATTCGGGCCTGAGAAAACGCGTTAGAAGTCCCATTCGCCCACCGAAAAGTGCCCCCAAAGGAAGGCTTTGGGAACAACTGTACTCCCAAGGGGAGCCTTTATGCAGCCCCACATGCAACTGGACCCTCCGGGTTCGCTGTTTCCGAGCAGCACTAAATATACCCCTAACCGGCATGGGAGAAGACTGAAAACTTGGGCCCCAGAAAATTCATTCCAAGCTCCTTTCGCGCATCCAGAAGAGACCCCAAAGGAAGGCTTTGGGTACAACTGAACTCCCCAGGGGAGCCTTTATGCAGCCCCATATGCAACTGGACCCTCCTTGTTAGCTTTTTCACCACAAGCCTAAATATATCCCTCGGCGCAATGGGAGAAGACTGAAAAAGCGGGCCTCAGAAAACGCATTGCGATTCCCCTTGGACCATCCAAAAGTGTCCCCAGAGGAAGGCTTTGGGTACAAGTGAACTCCCCAGGGGAGCCTTTACGCAGCCCCACATGCAACTGGACCCTCCTTATTCGGTCTTTCACAGCACGCCTAAATATATCCCTAGCCGGCATCGGAGATGACTGAAAAATCGGGCGAAAGATATCACCTTATAAGACCCTTTTGCCCATGCAAAAGTGCCCCAAAAGAAGGCTTTGGGTACATCTGAACTCACCAGGAGAGCCTTTATGCAGCCCCACATGCAACTGGACCCTCCTTATTCGCTTTTTCAACGCAATCCTAAATATATACCTCGGCGCAAAGGGAGAAGACTGAAAAAGCGGGCCTCAGAAAAAGCATTGCGATTATCCTTTGACCATCGAAAAGTGCTCCCAAAGGTAGGGTTTGGGTACAATTGAACTCCCCAGGGGAGCCTTTACGCAGCCCCACATGCAACTGGACCCTCCGGGTTCGCTGTTTACAAGCAATCCTAAATATATCCCTAGCAGGCATGGCAGAAGACTGAATACTCGGGCCCCAGAAATCGAATTCCGAGCTCCTTTCGCCCATCCACAAGGGCCCCAGAGGAAGGCTTTGAGCACAAGTGAACTCCCCAGGGGAGCCTTTATGCAGCCCCACATGCAACTGGACCCTCCGCGTTCACTCTTTCTACGCAAGCCTAAATATAGCTCTATCCACAATGGGAGAAGACTGAAAAAGCGGGCCTCAGAAAATGCATTGCGAGTCTCTTTCGAATATCCAAATGTGTCCCCAAAGGAAGGCTTTGGGTACATCTGAACTCCCCAGGGGAGCCTTTATGCAGCCCCACATGCAACTGGACCCTCCGGGTTCGCTCTTTCACAGCAACCCTCAATATAACCCTGGCCCGCATGGCAGATGACTGAAAACTCGGGCCCCAGAAAACGCATTCCGAGCCCCTTTCGCCCATCCAAAAGTGCCCCCAGAGGAAGGCTTTGGGTACAACTGAACTCCCCAGGGGAGCCTTTACGCAGCCCCACATGCAACTGCACCCTCCTTATTCACTCTTTCTACGCAAGCCTAAATTTAGCCCTAGCCGCAAAGGGAGAAGACTGAAAAAGCAGGCCTCAGAAAACGCATTGTGAGTCTCTTTGGATAATCGAAAAGTGCCCCCAAAGGAAGGCTTTGGGTACAAGTGAACTCCCCAGGGGAGCCTTTATGCAGCCCCACATGCAACTGGACCCTCCTTATTCGCTCTTTCACAACAAGCCTAAATATAACCCTAGCCGGCATCGGAGATGAGTGAAAAATCGGGCCAAAGAAAATGCCTTACAAGACCCTTTTTCCCATCCAAAAGTGCCCCCAGAGGAAGGCTTTGGGTAGAACTGAACTCCCCAGGGGAGCCTTTAGGCAGCCCCACATGCAACTGGACCCTCCGGGTTCGCTCTTTCCGAGCAACACTAAAGATAGCCATAGCCGGCATGGGAGATGACTGAAAATTCAAGCCCCGGAAAACGCATTCCGAGCCCCTTTCGCCCATCCAAAAGTGCCCCCAGAGGAAGGCTTTGAGTACAAGTGAACTCCCCAGGGGAGCCTTTACGCAGCCCCACATGCAACTGGACCCTCCGGGTTCGCTCTTTCCGAGCAACACTAAAGATAGCGTTGGCCTACATGGGAGACGACTGAAAACTCGGGCCCCAGAAATCGCATTCCGAGCCCGGTTCGCCCATCCAGACGTGCCCCCAAAGGAAGGCTTTGGGTACAAGTGAACTCCCCAGAGGAGCCTTTACGCAGCCCCACATGCAACTGGACCCTCCGGGTTCGCTGTTTCCGAGCAACACTAAACATAGCCCTAGCCGGCATGGGAGACTACTGAAAACTCGGGCCCCAGAAAACGCATTCCGAGCCCCTTTCGCCCATCCAATAGTGCCCCCAAAGGAAGGCTTTGAGTACAAGTGAACTCCCCAGGGGAGCCTTTATGCAACCCCACATGCAACTGGACCCTCCTTATTAGCTTTTTCACCACAAGCCTAAATATATCCCTCGGCGCAATGGGAGAAGTCTGAAAAAGCGGGCCTCAGAAAATGCATTGCGATTCCCCTTGGACCATCCAAATGTGCCCCCAAAGGAAGGCTTTGGGTACAAGTGAACTCCCCAGGGGAGCCTTAACGCAGCCCCACATGCAACTGGACCGTCCTTATTCGCTCTTTCACAGCAAACCTAAATATAGCCCTAGCCGACATCGGAGATGAGTGAAAAATCGGGTCAAAGAAAACGCCTTACAAGACCCATTCGCCCATCTAAAACTGCCACAAAAGGAAGGCTTTGGGAACAACTGTACTCCCCAGGGGAGCATTTTGCAGCCCCACATGCAACTGGATCCTCCGGGTTCGCTGTTTCTGAGCAACACTAAATATATCCCTAACGGCATGGGAGAAGACTGAAAATTCGGGCCCCAGAAAATTCATTCCAAGCCCCCTTCGCCCATACAAAAGTGACCCCAAAGGAAGGCTTTGGGTACAAGTGAACTCCCCAGGGGAGCCTTTATGCAGCCCCACATGCAACTGGACCCTCCTTATTCACTCTTTCTATGCAAGCCTAAATTTAGCCCTAGCCGCAAAGGGAGAAGACTGAAAAAGCAGGCCTCTGAAAACGCATTGCGAGTCTTTTTGGACCATCCAAAAGTGCCCCCAAAGGAAGGCTTTGGGTACATCTGAACTCCCCAGGGGAGGCTTTAGGCAGCCCCACATGCAACTGGACCCTCCGGGTTCGCTGTTTCCGAGCAACACTAAACATAGCCCTAGCCGGCATGGCAGAAGACTGAAAACTCGAGCCCCAGAAATCGCTTTCCGAGCCCCTTTCGCCCATCCAAAAGTGCCCCCAGAGGAAGGCTTTGGGTACAAGTGAACTCCCCAGGAGAGCCTTCAGGCAGACGCACATGCAACTGGACCCTCCGTATTCGCTTTTTCACCTCAACCCCAAATATAACCCTAGCCAGCATAGTAGAAGACTGAAAACCCAGGTCACAGAAAAAGCGTTTCAAGCCCCATTCACCAATCCAGAAGTGCCCGCAAAGGACGGCTTTGGGTACAACTGAAATCCCCAGGGGAGCCTTTATGCAGCCCCACATGCAACTGGACCCTCCTTATTACCTTTTCCACCACAAGACTAAATATATCCCTCGGCGCAATGGGAGAAGACTGAAAAAGCGGGCCTCAGAAAACGCATTGTGATTCCCCTTGGACCATCTAAAAGTGCCCCGAAAGGAAGGCTTTGGGTACAAGTGAACTCCACAGGGGAGCCTTTACGGAGCCCCACATGCAACTGGACCCTCCGGGTTCACTCTTTCCGAGCAACACTAAACATAGCCCTAGCCGGCATGGGAGATGACTGAAAACTCGGGCCCCAGAAAACTCAATCCAGGCCCCGTTCGCCCATCCAAAAGTGCCCTCAGAGGAATGCTTTGTGTACAAGTGAACTCCCAAGGGGAGCCATTATGCAGCCCCACATGCAAAGGCACCCTCCGGGTTCACTCTTTCACCGCAAGACTAAATATAACCCTCGGCGGAATGGGAGAAGACTGAAAAAGTGGGCCTCAGAAAACGCATTGCGATTCCCCTTGGACCATCCAAAAGTGCCCCCAAAGGAAGGCTTTGGGTACAAGTGAACTCCCCAGGGGAGCCTTTATGCAGCCCCACATGCAACTGGACCCTCCTTATTCGCTCTTTCACAACAAGCCTAAATATAGCCCTAGCCGGCATCGGAGATGAGAGAAAAATCGGGCCAAAGATTACGCCTTACAAGACCCTTTGGCCCATCCAAAAGTGCCCCCAAAGGAAGGCTTTGGGTAGAACTGAACTCCCCAGGGGAGCCTTTAGGCAGCCCCACATGCAACTGGACCCTCCGTATTCGCTCTTTCACAGCAACCCTAAATATAACCCTGTCCCGCATGGCAGACGACTGAAAACTCGGGCCACAGAAAAAGCATTAGAAGTCCCATTCGCCCATCCAAAAGTGCCCCCAAAGGAAGGCTTTGGGATCAACTGTACTCCCCAGGGGATCCTTTTTGCAGCCCCACATGCAACTGGACCCTCCTTATTCGCTCTTTAACCTCAAGCCTAAATATATCCGTCGGCGCAATGGGAGAAGACTGAAAAAGCGGGCCTCAGAATATGCATTGCGATTCCCCTTGGACCATCCAAAAGTGCCCCCAAAGGAAGGTTTAGTTACAAGTGAACTCCCCAGGGGAGCCTTTATGCAGCCCCACATGCAACTGGACCCTCCGGGTTCGCTTTTTCACAGCAAGTCTAAATATATCCTTCAGTGCAAAGGTAGAAGACTGAAAACTCGGGACTCAGAAAACCCATTGCGATTCCCCTTGGACCATTCAAAAGTGCCCCCAAAGGAAGGCTTTGGGAACAACTGAACTCCCGAGGGGAGCCTTTATGCAACCCCACATGCAACTGGACCCTCCGTATTCTCTGTTTACGAGCAACCCTAAATATAACATTAGTCAGCATGGGAGACGACTGAAAACTCGGGCCCCAGAAAATGCGTTACAAGCCGCATTCGCCCATCCAAAAGTTCCCCCAAAGGAAGGCTTTGGGTACAAGTGAACTCCCCAGGGGAGCCTTTTTGCAGCCCCACATACAACTGGACCCTCCGCATTCACTATTTCTACGCAAGCCTAAATATAGCCCTCGGCGCAAAGGGAGAAGACTGAAAAAGCGGGCCTCAGAAAACGCATTGCGAGTGTCTTTCGACCATCCAAAAGTGCCCGAAAAGGAAGGCTTTGGGTACAACTGAACTGACCCAGGGGAGCCTTTATGCAGCCCCACATGCAACTGGACCCTCCGGGTTCGCTCTTTCCGAGCAACACTAAACATAGCTCTAGCGGGCATTGGAGACGACTGAAAACTCGGGCCCCAGAAAACGCGTTATAAGCCCCATTCACCCATCCAAATGTGCCCCCAAAGAAGGCTTTGGGTAGAACTGAATTTCCCAGGGGAGCCTTTATGCAGCCCCACATGCAACTGGACCCTCCGGGTTCACTCTTTCTCCGCAAGACTAAATATAACCCTCGGCGCAAATGGAGAAGACTGAAAAAGCAGCCTCAGAAAACGCATTGCGAGTCTCTTTCGACAATCCAAAAGTGCCCCCAAAGGAAGGCTTTGGGTGCAAGTGAACTCGCCAGGAGAGCCTTTATGCAGCCCCACATGCAACTGGACCGTCCTTATTCGCTCTTTCACAGCAAGCCTAAATATAGCCCTAGCCGGCATCGGAGATGACTGAAAAATCAGGCCAAAGAAAACGCCTTACAAGACCTTTTCGCCCATCCAAAACTGCCCCCAAAGGAAGGCTTTGGGTACAACTGAACTCCCCAGGGAAGCCTTTTTGCAGCCCCACATGCAACTGGACCCTCCGTATTTGCTCTTTCATAGCAACCCTAAATATAATCCTGGCCCGCATGGCAGACAACTGTAAACTCGGGCCCGAGAAAACGCTTTAAAAGCCCCATTCACCCATCCAAAAGTGCCCCCAAAGGAAGGCTTTGGGTACAACTGAACTCCCCAGGGGAGCCTTTATGCAGCCCCACATGCAACTGGAACCTCCTTATTCGCTCTTTCACAGCAACCGTAAATATATCCCTGGCCCGCCTGGGAGTCGACTGAAAATTCGAGACCCAGAAAATGGGTTACAAGTCCCATTCTCCCATCCAAAAGTGCACCCAAAGGAAGGCTTTGGGTACAACTAAACTCCCCAGGGGAGGCTTTTTGCAGCCCCACATGCAACTGGACCCTCCGCGTTCACTCTTTCTACGCAAGCCTAAATATAGCCCTCGTTTTAATGGGAGAAGACTGAAAAAGCGGGCCTCAGAAAACGCATTGCGATTCCCATTAACCATCCAGAAGTGCCCCCAAAGGAAGGCTTTGGGTACAAGTGAACTCCCCAGGGGAGCCCCTATGCAGCCCCACATGCAACTGGACCATCCGGGTTAGCTCTTTAACAGCAAGCCTATATATAGCCCTAGCCGGCATCAGAGATAACTGAAAAATCGGGCTAAAGAAAACGCATTACAAGACCATTTCTCCCATCCAAAAGTGCCCCCAAAGGAAGGCTTTGGGAACAACTGAACTCCCCAGTGGAGCCCCTATGCAGCCCCACATGCAACTGGACCCTCCGGGTTCACTATTTAACAGCAAGCCTATATATAGCCCTAGCCGGCATCAGAGATAACTGAAAAATCGGGCTAAAGAAAACGCATTACAAGACCTTTTCGCCCATCCAAAAGTGCCCCCAAAGGAAGGCTTTGGGAACAACTGAACTCCCGAGGGGAGCCTTTATGCAACCCCACATGCAACTGGACCCTCCGTGTTCTCTATTTACTAGCAACCCTAAATATAACATTAGTCAGCATGGGAGACGACTGAAAACTCGGGCTGCAGAAAATGCAATACGAGCCATATTCGCCCATCCAAAAGTGCCCCCAGAGGAAGGCTTTGGGTACAATTGAACTCCCCAGGGGAGACTTTATGCAGCCCCACATGCAACTGGACCCTCCGCGTTCACTTTTTCTACGCAAGGCTAAATATAGCCCTAGCCGCAAATGTAGAAGACTGAAAAAGCGGGCCTCAGAAAACGCATTGCGAGTGTCTTTCGACCATCCAAAAGTGCCGGCAAATGAAGGCTTTGGGTACAACTGAACTTACCAGGGGAGCCTTTATGCAGTCCCACATGCAACTGGACCCTCCGCGTTCACTCTTTCACCGCAAGCCTAAATGTAGCTCTCGGCGCAATGGGAGAAGACTGAAAAAGCAGGCCTCAGAAAACGCATTGCGAGTGTCTTTCGACCATCCAAAAGTGCACCCAGAGGAAGGCTTTGGGTTCAAGTGAACTCCCACGGGGAGCCTTTATGCAGCCCCACATGCAACATGACCCTCCGTATTCGCTGTTTCCGAGCAACCATAAATATAACCCTAGCCAGCATGGTAGAAGACTGAAAAATCGGGCCATGAATACGGGTTTCAAGCCCCATTAGCCCATCCAAAAGTGCACCCAAAAGAAGACTTTGGGTACAACTGAAGTCTCCAGAAAAGCCTTTATGCAGCCCCTCATGCAACTGGACCCTCCGCGTTCACTCTTTCTACGCACGCCTAAATATAGCCCTCGGCGCAAAGGGAGAAGACTGAAAAAGCGGGCCTCAGAAAAAGCATTGCGAGTCTCTTTCGACCATCCGAAAGTGCCCCCAAAGGAAGGCTTTGGGTACAACTGAACTCCCCGGGGAAGCCTTTATGCAGCCCCACATGCAACTGGACCCTCCGGGTTAACTTTTCCACTGCAATCCTAAATATAGCCCTCTGCTTAATGGGAGAAGAATGATAAAGCAGGCCTCAGAAAACCCATTGCGATTCCACTTGGACCATAAATAAGTGCACCCAAAGGAAGGCTTTGGGTACATCTGAATTCCCCATTAGAGCCTTTTCGCAGCCCAACATGCAACTGGACCCTCCGTATTCACTCTTTTACCGCAAGACTAAATGTACCCCTCGGCGCAATAGGAGAAGACTGAAAAAGTGGGCCTCAGAAAACGCATTGCGATTCCCCTTGGACCATCCATAAGTGCACCCAAAGGAAGGCTTTGGGTACATCTGAATTCCCCAGGGGAGCCTTTATGCAGCCCCACATGCAACTGGACCGTCCGTATTCGCTCTTTCACAGCAACCCTAAATATAACCCATGCCCGCATGGCAGACGACTGAAAAATCGGGTCAAAGAAAACGCCTTACAAGACCCTTTCGCCCATCCAGAAGTGCCCCCAAAGGAAGGCTTTGGGTACAACTGAACTCCCCAGGGGAGCCTTTATGCAGCCCCACATGCAACTGGACCCTCCGTATTCACTCTTTCACAGCAACCCTGAATATATCCCTGGCCCGCCTGGCAGTCGACTGAAAACTCAGGCCATAGAAAATGCGTTACAAGCCCCATTCACCCATCCAAAAGTGCCCCCAAAGGAAGACTTTAAGTACAACTGAACTCCCCAGGGGAGCCTTTTTGCAGCCCCACATGCAACTGGACCCTCCTTATGCGCTCTTTCACAGGAAGCATAAATATAGCCCTAGGCGGCATCGGAGATAACTGAAAAATCGGGCCAAAGAAAACGCCATACAAGACACTTTGCCCATCCAAAAGTGTCCCCAAAGGAAGTCTTTGGGTACAACTGAACTCCCCAGGGGAGCCTTAACGCAGCCGCACATGCAACTGGACCCTTCCTATTCGCTCTTTCGTCGCAAGCCTAAATATATCCCTGGCCCGCCTGGCAGTTGACTGAAAACTCGGGACCCAGAAAATGCGTTACAAGCCCCTTTCGCCCATCCAAAAGTGCCCCCAAAGGAAGGCTTTGGGTACAACTGAATACCCCAGGGGAGCCTTTATGCAGCCCCACATGCAACTGGACCCTCCTTATTCACTCTTTCTACGCAAGACTAAATATGTCCCTAGCCGCAAAGGGAGAAGACTGAAAAAGCGGCCCTCAGAAAATGCATTGCGAGTCTCTTTCGACCATCCAAAAGTGCCCCCAAAGGAAGGCTGTGGGTACATCTGAACTCCCCAGGGGAGCCTTTACGTAGACCCACATGCAACTGGAACCTCCGGGTTCGCTTTTTACGAGCAACACTAAATATAACCCTAACCAGCATGGCAGACGACTGAAAACTCGGGCCACAGGAAAAGCGTTTCAAGCCCCATTCGCCCATCCAGAAGTGCCCCCAAAGGAAGGCTTTGGGTACAAGTGAACTCCCGAGGGGAGACTTTATGCAGCGCCACATGCAACATGACCCTCCGTATTCGCTCTTTCACAGCAAACCTAAATATATTCCTGGCCCGCTAGGCAGACGACTTAAAACTCGGGCCCCAGAAAAAGATTTACAAGCCCCATTCGCCCACCCAAATGTTCCCCGAAAGGAAGGCTTTGGGTACAAGTGAACTCCACAGTGGAGTTTTTTTGCAGCCCCACATGCAACTGGACCCTCCAGGTTCACTCTTTCACCGCAAGCCTAAATATACCCCTCGGAGCAATGGGAGAAGACTGAAAACTCAGGACTCAGAAAACGCATTGCAATTCCCCCTTTTGCCCATTCAAAAGTGCCCCCAAAGAAAGACTTTTGGTACATTTGAACTCCCCAGGGTAGCCTTTAGTCAGCCCCACATGTAACTGGACCCTCGGGGTTCGCTCTTTCACAGCAAGCCTAAATATAGCCCTAGCCGGCATCGGAGATGACTGAAAAATCAGGCCAAAGAAAACGCCTTACAAGACCTTTTCGCCCATCGAAAAGTGCCCCCAAAGGAAGGCTTTGGGTAGAACTGAACTCCCCAGGGGAGCCTTTATGGAGCCCCACATGCAACTGGACCCTCTGTATTTGCTCTTTCATAGCAACCCTAAATATTATCCTTTCCCGCATGGCAGACAACTGAAAACTTGGGCCGAGAAAACGCGTTACAAGCCCCATTCGCCCATCCAAAAGTGCCCCCAAAGGAAGGCTTTGGGTACAAGTGAACTCCCACGGGGAGCCTTTATGCAGCCCCACATGCAACTGGACCCTCCGGGTTCGCTCTTTCCGAGCAACCCTAAATATTATCCTTTCCCGCATGGCAGACAACTGAAAACTTGGGCCGAGAAAACGCGTTACAAGCCCCATTAACCCATCAAGAAGTGCCCCCAAAAGAAGACTTTGGGTACAACTGAAGTCTCCAGGAAAGCCTTTATGCAGCCCCTCATGGAACTGGACCCTCCGCGTTCACTCTTTCTACGCACGCCTAAATATAGCCCTCGGCGCAAAGGGAGAAGACTGAAAAAGCGGGCCTCGGAAAACGCATTGCGAGTCTCTTTCGACCATCCGAAAGTGCCCACAAAGGAAGGCTTTCGGTACAACTGAACTGCCCCAGGGGAGCCTTTATGCATCCCCACATGCAACTGGACCCTCTGGGTTCGCTCTTTCCGAGCAACACTAAAGATAGCCCTAGCCGGCATGGGAGACGACTTAAAAATCGGGCCAAACAAAATGCGTTACAAGCCCCTTTCGCCCATCCAAAAGTGCCCCTAAAGAAAGGCTTTGGGTACAACTGAACTCCCCAGGGGAGCCTTAACGCAGCCCCACATGCAACATGATCCCCCGCGTTCACTCTTTCTACGCAAGCCTAAATATAGCCCTAGCCGCAAATATAGAAGACTGAAAAAGTGGGCCTCAGAAAACGCATTGAGAGTCTCTTTCAACCATCCAAAAGTGCCCCCAAAGGAAGACTTTGAGTACAACTCAACTCCCCAGGGGAGCCTTAACGCAGCCCCACATGCACCTGGAACCTCCGCGTTCACTCTTTCTACGCAAGCCTAAATGTATCCCTAGCCGCAAATGGAGAAGACTGAAAAAGCGGGCCTCAGAAAACGCATTGTGAGTCTCCTTCGACCATCCAAAAGCGTCCCCAAAGGAAGGCTTTGTGTACATCTGAACTCCCCAGGGGAGCCTTTATGCAGCCCCACATGCAACTGGACCCTCCGGGTTCGCTGTTTCCGAGCAACATTAAACATAGCCCTAGCCGGCATGGGAGACGACTGAAAACTCGGGCCCCAGAAAACACTATCCAAGCCCGTGTCGCCCATCCAAAAGTGCCCATAGAGGAAGGCTTTGAGTACAAGTGAACTCTCCTGGGGAGCCTTTACGCAGCCCCACATGCAACTGGACCCTCCGCATTCACTCTTTTTACGCAAGCCTAAATATAGCCCTGGCCCGCATGGCAGACCACTGAAAACTCGGGCCCCAGAAAAAAGCGATACAAGCCCCATTCGCCCATCCAGAAGTGGCCCCAATGGAAGGCTTTCGGTACAAGTGAACTCCCCAGGGGAGCCATTATGAAGCCCCACATGCAACCGGACCCTCCGCGTTCGCTCTTTCCGAGCAACACTAAATATATCCCTAGCCGGCATTGGAGACGACTGAAATAGTGGGCCCCAGAAAACATATTACGAGCCCCATTCACCCATCCAAAAATGCCCCCAAAGGTTGGCTTTGGATACAACTTAACTCCCCAGGGGAGCCTTTTTGCAGCCCCACATGCAACTGGACCCTCCGCATTCACTCTTTCTACGCAAGCCTAAATATAGCCCTAGCCGGGATCGGAGATGACTGAAAAATCGGGCCAAAGAAAACGCATTGTGATTCCCCTTGGACCATCCAAAATTTCCCCCAGAGGAAGGCTTTGGGTACAAGTGAACTCCCCAGGGGAGCCTTTATGCAGCCCCACATGCAACTGGACCCTCCGGGTTCACTCTTTCTCCTCAAGCCTAAATATATCCCTCGGCCCAATGGGAGAAGACTGAAAAAGCGGGCCTCAGAAAACGCATCGTGATTCCCCTTGGACCATCCAAAAGTGCCCCCAAAGGAAGGCTTTGGGTACAAGTGAACTCCCCTTTATGCAGCCCCACATGCAACTGGACCCTCCGGGTTCGCTGTTTCCGAGCAACACTAAACATATCCCTAGCCGTCATGGGAGACGACTGAAAATTCGGGCCAAATAAAACGCCTTACAAGACCCTTTCGCCCATCCAAAAGTGCCCCCGGAGGAAGGCTTTGGGTACAAGTGAACTCCTCAGGGTAGCCTTTATGCAGCCCCACATGCAACTGGACCCTCCGTATTCGCTCTTTCACAGCAAGCCGAAATGTAGCCCTGGCCCGCACGGCAGACGACTGAAAACGCGGGCCGCAGAAAATGCGTTACAAGCCCCATTCGCCCATCCAAAAGTGCCCCCAAAGGAAGGCTTTGGGTACAAGTGAACTCCCCAGAGAGCCTTTTTGCAGCCGCACATGCAACTGGACCCTCTGCGTTCACTCTTTCTACGCAAGCCTAAATATAGCCCTAGCCGCAAAGGGAGAAGACTGAAAAAGCGGGCCTCAGAAAATGCATTGCGATTCTTTTTCGACCATCCAAAAGTGCCCCCAAAGGAAGGCTTTGGGTAGATATGAACTCCCCAGGGGAGCCTTTACGCAGCCCCACATGCAACTCGACCCTCCGGGTTCGCTCTTTCCGAGCAACACTAAACATAGCCCTAGCCGGCATGGGAGACGACTGAATACTCGGGCCACAGAAAACTCATTCCGAGCCGCTTTCGCCCATCGAAAAGTGCCCCCAGAGGAAGGCTTTGGGTAGAAGTGAACTCCCCAGGGGAGCCTTTACGCAGCCCCACATGCAACTGGAACCTCCGGGTTCGCTCTTTCACAGCAACGCTAAATAAAACCCTGGCCCTCATCGCAGACGACTGAAAACTCGGGCCCCAGAAAACGCATTTAGAGTCTCTTTCGCCCATCCAGAAGTGCCCCCAAAGGAAGGCTTTGGGTACAAGTGAACTCCCCAGGGGATCCTTTATGCAGCCCCACATGCAACTGGACCCTCCGGGTTTGCTCTTTCCGAGCAACACTAAACATAACCCTAGCTGGCATGGCAGACGACTGAAAACTCGGGCCCCAGAAAACACATTTAGAGTCTCTTTCGCCCATCAAAAAGTGCCCCCAGAGGAAGGCTTTGAGTACAAGTGAACTCCCCAGGGGAGCCTTTACGCAGCTCCACATGAAACTGGACTCTCCGGGTTCACTCTTTCACCTCAAGCCTAAATATAACCCTAGCCGCAAAGGGAGAAGACTGAAAAAGCGGGCCTCAGAAAACGCATTGCGATTCCCCTTGGACCATCCAAAAGTGCCCCTAAAGGAAGGCTTTGGGTACAAGTGAACTCCCCAGGGGAGCCTTTATGAAGCCCCACATGCAACTGGACCCTCCGGGTTCGCTCTTTCCGAGCAACACTAAACATATTCCTAGCCGGCATAGGAGACGACTGAAAACTCGGGACACAGAAAACGCTTTCGGAGCCCCTTTCGCCCATCCAAAAGTTCCCAGAAACGAAGGCTTTGGGTACAAGTGAATTCCCCAGGGGAGCCTTTATGCAGCCCCACATGCAACTGGACCCTCCGCTTTCACTCTTTCTACGCAAGCCTAAATATAGCCCTAGCCGGGATCGGAGATGACTGAAAAATCGGGCCAAAGAAAACGCATTGTGATTCCCCTTGGACCATCCAAAATTTCCCCCAGAGGAAGGCTTTGGGTACAAGTGAACTCCCCAGGGGAGCCTTTATGCAGCCCCACATGCAACTGGACCCTCCGCGTTCACTCTTTCTCCTCAAGCCTAAATATATCCCTCGGCCCAATGGGAGAAGACTGAAAAAGCGGGCCTCAGAAAACGCATCGTGATTCCCCTTGGACCATCCAAAAGTGCCCCCAAAGGAAGGCTTTGGGTACAAGTGAACTCCCCTTTATGCAGCCCCACATGCAACTGGACCCTCCGGGTTCGCTGTTTCCGAGCAACACTAAACATATCCCTAGCCGTCATGGGAGACGACTGAAAATTCGGGCCAAATAAAACGCCTTACAAGACCCTTTCGCCCATCCAAAAGTGCCCCCGGAGGAAGGCTTTGGGTACAAGTGAACTCCTCAGGGTAGCCTTTATGCAGCCCCACATGCAACTGGACCCTCCGTATTCGCTCTTTCACAGCAAGCCGAAATGTAGCCCTGGCCCGCACGGCAGACGACTGAAAACGCGGGCCGCAGAAAATGCGTTACAAGCCCCATTCGCCCATCCAAAAGTGCCCCCAAAGGAAGGCTTTGGGTACAAGTGAACTCCCCAGAGAGCCTTTTTGCAGCCGCACATGCAACTGGACCCTCTGCGTTCACTCTTTCTACGCAAGCCTAAATATAGCCCTAGCCGCAAAGGGAGAAGACTGAAAAAGCGGGCCTCAGAAAATGCATTGCGATTCTTTTTCGACCATCCAAAAGTGCCCCCAAAGGAAGGCTTTGGGTAGATATGAACTCCCCAGGGGAGCCTTTACGCAGCCCCACATGCAACTCGACCCTCCGGGTTCGCTCTTTCCGAGCAACACTAAACATAGCCCTAGCCGGCATGGGAGACGACTGAATACTCGGGCCACAGAAAACTCATTCCGAGCCGCTTTCGCCCATCGAAAAGTGCCCCCAGAGGAAGGCTTTGGGTAGAAGTGAACTCCCCAGGGGAGCCTTTACGCAGCCCCACATGCAACTGGAACCTCCGGGTTCGCTCTTTCACAGCAACGCTAAATAAAACCCTGGCCCTCATCGCAGACGACTGAAAACTCGGGCCCCAGAAAACGCATTTAGAGTCTCTTTCGCCCATCCAGAAGTGCCCCCAAAGGAAGGCTTTGGGTACAAGTGAACTCCCCAGGGGATCCTTTATGCAGCCCCACATGCAACTGGACCCTCCGGGTTTGCTCTTTCCGAGCAACACTAAACATAACCCTAGCTGGCATGGCAGACGACTGAAAACTCGGGCCCCAGAAAACACATTTAGAGTCTCTTTCGCCCATCAAAAAGTGCCCCCAGAGGAAGGCTTTGAGTACAAGTGAACTCCCCAGGGGAGCCTTTACGCAGCTCCACATGAAACTGGACTCTCCGGGTTCACTCTTTCACCTCAAGCCTAAATATAACCCTAGCCGCAAAGGGAGAAGACTGAAAAAGCGGGCCTCAGAAAACGCATTGCGATTCCCCTTGGACCATCCAAAAGTGCCCCTAAAGGAAGGCTTTGGGTACAAGTGAACTCCCCAGGGGAGCCTTTATGAAGCCCCACATGCAACTGGACCCTCCGGGTTCGCTCTTTCCGAGCAACACTAAACATATTCCTAGCCGGCATAGGAGACGACTGAAAACTCGGGACACAGAAAACGCTTTCGGAGCCCCTTTCGCCCATCCAAAAGTTCCCAGAAACGAAGGCTTTGGGTACAAGTGAATTCCCCAGGGGAGCCTTTATGCAGCCCCACATGCAACTGGACCCTCCGCTTTCACTCTTTCTACGCAAGCCTAAATATAGCCCTAGCCGGGATCGGAGATGACTGAAAAATCGGGCCAAAGAAAACGCATTGTGATTCCCCTTGGACCATCCAAAATTTCCCCCAGAGGAAGGCTTTGGGTACAAGTGAACTCCCCAGGGGAGCCTTTATGCAGCCCCACATGCAACTGGACCCTCCGCGTTCACTCTTTCTCCTCAAGCCTAAATATATCCCTCGGCGCAATGGGAGAAGACTGAAAAAGCGGGCCTCAGAAAACGCATCGTGATTCCCCTTGGACCATCCAAAAGTGCCCCCAAAGGAAGGCTTTGGGTACAAGTGAACTCCCCTTTATGCAGCCCCACATGCAACTGGACCCTCCGGGTTCGCTGTTTCCGAGCAACACTAAACATATCCCTAGCCGTCATGGGAGACGACTGAAAATTCGGGCCAAATAAAACGCCTTACAAGACCCTTTCGCCCATCCAAAAGTGCCCCCGGAGGAAGGCTTTGGGTACAAGTGAACTCCTCAGGGTAGCCTTTATGCAGCCCCACATGCAACTGGACCCTCCGTATTCGCTCTTTCACAGCAAGCCGAAATGTAGCCCTGGCCCGCACGGCAGACGACTGAAAACGCGGGCCGCAGAAAATGCGTTACAAGCCCCATTCGCCCATCCAAAAGTGCCCCCAAAGGAAGGCTTTGGGTACAAGTGAACTCCCCAGAGAGCCTTTTTGCAGCCGCACATGCAACTGGACCCTCTGCGTTCACTCTTTCTACGCAAGCCTAAATATAGCCCTAGCCGCAAAGGGAGAAGACTGAAAAAGAGGGCCTCAGAAAATGCATTGCGATTCTTTTTCGACCATCCAAAAGTGCCCCCAAAGGAAGGCTTTGGGTAGATATGAACTCCCCAGGGGAGCCTTTACGCAGCCCCACATGCAACTCGACCCTCCGGGTTCGCTCTTTCCGAGCAACACTAAACATAGCCCTAGCCGGCATGGGAGACGACTGAATACTCGGGCCACAGAAAACTCATTCCGAGCCGCTTTCGCCCATCGAAAAGTGCCCCCAGAGGAAGGCTTTGGGTAGAAGTGAACTCCCCAGGGGAGCCTTTACGCAGCCCCACATGCAACTGGAACCTCCGGGTTCGCTCTTTCACAGCAACGCTAAATAAAACCCTGGCCCTCATCGCAGACGACTGAAAACTCGGGCCCCAGAAAACGCATTTAGAGTCTCTTTCGCCCATCCAGAAGTGCCCCCAAAGGAAGGCTTTGGGTACAAGTGAACTCCCCAGGGGATCCTTTATGCAGCCCCACATGCAACTGGACCCTCCGGGTTTGCTCTTTCCGAGCAACACTAAACATAACCCTAGCTGGCATGGCAGACGACTGAAAACTCGGGCCCCAGAAAACACATTTAGAGTCTCTTTCGCCCATCAAAAAGTGCCCCCAGAGGAAGGCTTTGAGTACAAGTGAACTCCCCAGGGGAGCCTTTACGCAGCTCCACATGAAACTGGACTCTCCGGGTTCACTCTTTCACCTCAAGCCTAAATATAACCCTAGCCGCAAAGGGAGAAGACTGAAAAAGCGGGCCTCAGAAAACGCATTGCAATTCCACTTGGACCATCCAAAAGTGCCCCCAAAGGAAGGATTTGGGTACAAGTGAACTCCCCTTTATGCAGCCCCACATGCAACTCGACCCTCCGGGTTCGCTCTTTCCGAGCAACACTAAACATAGCCCTAGCCGGCATGGGAGACGACTGAAAACTCGGGCCCCAGAAACTCTTTCCGAGCTCCTTTCGCCCATCGAAAATTGCCCCCATAGGAAGGCTTAGGGTACAAGTGAACTCCCCAGGGGAGACTTTACGCAGCCCCACATGCAACTGGACCCTCCGTGTTCGCTGTTTACGAGCAACCCTAAATATAACGCTAGCCAGCATGGCAGAAGACTGAAAACTCTGGCCCCAGAAAATGCGATACAAGCTCCATTAGCCCATTCAAAAGTGCCCCCAAATGAAGGCGTTGGGTAAAAGTGAACTCCCCAGGGGAGCCTTTACGCAGTCCCACATGCAACTGGACCCTCCGTATTCGCTCTTTCACAGCAACCCTAAATATAACCATGGCCCGCATGGCAGACGACTGAAAAATCGGGCCCCAGAAAACGCCTTACAAGTCCCATTCGCCCATCCAGAAGTGTCCCCAAAGGAAGGCTTTGCGTACAAGTGAACTCCCCAGTGGAGCCATTATGCAGCCCCGCATGCAACTGGACCCTCCGGGTTCACGCTTTCACCCGAAGTCTAAATATAGCCCTCGGCGCAATGGGAGAATACTGAAAACTCGGGCCCCAGAAAATGCATTGCGATTCCAGTTGGATCATCCAAAAGTGCCCCCAAAGGAAGGCTTTGGGTACAAGTGAACTCCCCAAGGGAGCCTTTATGCAGCCCCACATGCAACTGGACCCTCTGCGTTCACTCTTTCTACGCAAGCCTAAATATAGACCTAGCCGCAAAGGGAGAAGACTGAAAAACCGAGCCTCAGAAAACGCATTGCGAGTCTCTTTCACCCATCCAGAAGTGCCCCCAATGGAAGGCTTTGGGTACAAGTGAACTCCACAGGGGATCCTTTATGCAGCCCCACATGCAACTGGACCCTCCGGGTTCGCTCTTTCCGAGCAACACTAAACATAGCCCTAGCTGGCATGGGAGACGACTGAAAACTCGGGCCCCAGAAAACGCATTCCGAGCCCCTTTCGCCCATCCAAAAGTGCCCCCAGAGGAATGCTTTGAGTACAAGAGAACTCTCTTGGGGAGCCTTTATGCAGTCCCACATGCAACTGGACCCTCCGTATTTGCTGTTTCCAAGCAACAATAAATATAACCCTAGCAAGCAAGGCAAAAAACTGAAAACTCGGACACCAGAAAACCCCTTTCAAGCCCCTTTCGCCCATCCAATAGTGCACCCAGAGGAAGGCTTTGAGTACAAGTGAACTCCCCAGGGGAGCCTTTATGCAGCCCCACATGCAACTGGACCCTCCGTATTCGCTCTTTCACAGCAACCCTAAATATAACCCTGGCCCGCCTGGCAGTCGAGTGACAACTCTGGCCCCAGAAAATGCGATACAAGCTCCATTAGCCCATCCAAGAGTGCCCCCAAATGAAGGCTTTGGGTAGAAGTGAACTCTCCAGGGGAGCCTTTACGCAGTCCCACATGCAACTGGACCCTCCGTATTCGCTCTTTCACAGCAACCCTAAATATAACCCTGGCCCGCATGGCAGACGACTGAAAAATCGGGCCCAAGAAAACGCCTTACAAGTCCCATTCGCCCATCCAGAAGTGTCCCCAAAGGAAGGCTTTGTGTACAAGTGAACTCCCCAGGGGAGCCATTATGCAGCCCCACATGCAACTGGACCCTCCGCGTTCACTCTTTCTACGCAAGCCTAAATATAGCCCTAGCCGCAAAGGGAGAAGACTGAAAAAGCGGGCCTCAGAAAACGCATTCCGAGCCGCTTTCGCCCATCCAAAAGTGCCCCCAGAGGAAGGCTTTGAGTACAAGTGAGCTCCCCAGGGGAGCCTTTACGCAGCCACACATGCAACTGGACCCTCCGTTTTTGCTCTTTCACAGCAAGCCTAAATACAGCCCTAGCTGGGTTCGGAGATGACTGAAAAATGGGGCCAAAGAAAACGTGTTACAAGACCCATTAACCCATCCAAAAGTTCCCCCAAAGGAAGGCTTTCGGTACAAGTGAACTCCCCAGGAGAGCCTTTATGCAGCCCCACATGCAAATGGACCCTCCATATTCGCTGTTTCCGAGCAACACTAAATAAAGCCATAGCCGGCATGGGAGACGACTGAAAACTCGGGCCCTACAAAACGCATTCTGAGCCCCTTTCGTCCATCCAAATGTGCCCCCAGAGGAAAGCTTTGGGTAGAAGTGATCTCCCCAGAGGTGCCTTTACGCAGCCCCACATGCAACTGGACCCTCCGTGTTCGCTGTTTACGAGCAACCATAAATATAACCCTAGCCATCATGGCAGAAGACTGAAAACTCGGGCCCCAGAAAACGCGTTACAAGCCCCATTCGCCAACCAAAAGTGCTCCCAAAGGAAGACTTTGGGTACAGCTGAACTGCCCACGGGAGCCTTTATGCAGACCCACATGCAACTGGACCTTCCGGGATCACTCTTTCACCTCAAGCCTAAATATAACCCTAGCCGCAAAGGGAGAAGACTGAAAAAGCGGGCCTCAGAAAATGCATTGCAATTCTTTTTCGACCATCCAAAAGTGCCCCCAAAGGAAGGCTTTGGGTACAAGTGAACTCCCCAGGGGAGCCTTTACGCAGCCCCACATGCAACTGGACCCTCCGGGTTTGCTGTGTACGAGAAACACTAAATATAACCCTTGCCGGCATTGGAGACGACTGAAAACTCGGGTACCAGAAATCGCATTCCGATCCCCATTCGCCCATCCAAAAGTGCCCCCAGAGGAAGGCTTTGAGTACAAGTGAACTCCCCAGGGGAGCCTTTTTACAGCCCCACATGCAACTGGACCCTCCGTATTCGCTGTTTCCGAGCAAACATAAAAATATATCTAGACAGCATGGAAGTAGACTGATAATTCGGACACCAGAAAATGCATTACAAGCCCCATTCGCCCATCCAAAAGTGCCCCCAGAGGAAGGCTTTGAGTACAAGTGAACTCCCCAGGGGAGCCTTTACGCAGCCCCACATGCAACTGGACCCTACTTGTTCGCTTTTTACGAGCAACCCTAAATATAATGCTATCCATTATGGCAGAAGACTGAAAACTCGGGCCACAGAAAAAGCGTTTCAAGCCCCATTCGCCCATCAAGAAGTGCCCCCAAAGGAAGACTTTGGGTACAACAGAACTCCCCAGCGGAGCTTTTATGTAGCCCCACATGCAACTGGACCCTCCGTGTTCGCTCTTTCAAAGCAACCCTAAATATAACACTCTCCATCATGGCAGAAGACTGAAAATTCGGACCCCATAAAATGCCTTACAAGGCCCTTTCGCCCATCCAAAAGTGTTCCCAGAGGAAGGCTTTGAGTACAAGGGAACTCCCCAGGGGAGCCTTTATGCAGCCCCACATGCAACTGGACCCTCCGCGTTCACTCTTTCTACGCAAGCCTAAATATAGCCCTACCTGCAAAGGGAGATGACTGAAAAATCGGGCCAAAGAAAACGCCTTACAAGACCCTTTTGCCCATCCAAATGTGCCCACAAAGGAAGGCTTTGGGTACAGGTGAACTCCCCAGGGGAGCCTTTTTGCAGCCCCACATGCAACTGGACCCTCCGCGTTCACTCTTTCTAGGCAAGCCTATATATATCCCTAGCCGCAAAATGGAGAAGACTGAAAAAGCGGGCCTCAGAAAACGCATTGCGAGTCTCTTTGACCATCCAAAAGTGCCCCCAAAGGAAGGCTGTGGGTAGAAGTGAACTCCCCAGGGGAGCCTTTATGCAGCCCCACATGCAACTGGACCCTTCGTATTCGCTGTTTCCGAGCAACACTATAGATAAACCTAGCCGGTATGAGAGACGACTGAAAACTCGGGCCCCAGAAAACGCATTCCGAGCCCCTTTCGCCCATCCAAAAGTGCCCCCAGAGGAAGGCTTTGAGTACAAGTGAACTCCCCAGGGGAGCCTTTACGCAGCCCCACATGCAACTGGACCCTCTGTTTTTGCTCTTTCACAGCAAGCCTAAATATAGCCCTAGCTGGGTTCGGAGATGACTGAAAAATCGGGCACCAGAAAACGCGTTACAAGCCCCATTCGCCCATCCAAAAGTGCCCCCAAAGGAAGGCTTTGGGTAGAAGTGAACTCCCCAGGGGAGCCTTTACGCAGCCCCACATGCAACTGGACACTCCGTGTTCGCTGTTTCCGAGCAACCCTAAATATAACCCTAGCCAGCATGGCAGAAGACTGAAAATTCGGGCCCCAGAAAACGCGTTCCAAGCCCCATTCGCCCATCCAGAAGTGCCCCCAAAGGAAGGCTTTGGGTACAAGTGAACTCCCCAGGGAGACTTTTTGCAGCCCTACATGCAACTGGACCCTCTGCGTTCACTCTTTCTACGCAAGCCTAAATATAGCCCTACCCGCAAAGGGAGAAGGCTGAAAAAGCGGGCCTCAGAAAACGCATTGCAAGTCTCTTTCGACCATCCAAAAGTGCCCGCAAAGGAAGTCTTTGGGTACAAGTGAACTCCCCAGGGGATCCTTTATGCAGCCCCACATGCAACTGGACCCTCCGGGTTTGCTCTTTCCGAGCAACACTAAACATAACCCTAGCTGGCATGGCAGACGACTGAATACTCGGGCCACAGAAAACTCATTCCGAGCCGCTTTCGCCCATCGAAAAGTGCCCCCAGAGGAAGGCTTTGGGTAGAAGTGAACTCCCCAGGGGAGCCTTTACGCAGCCCCACATGCAACTGGAACCTCCGGGTTCGCTCTTTCACAGCAACGCTAAATAAAACCCTGGCCCTCATCGCAGACGACTGAAAACTCGGGCCCCAGAAAACGCATTTAGAGTCTCTTTCGCCCATCCAGAAGTGCCCCCAAAGGAAGGCTTTGGGTACAAGTGAACTCCCCAGGGGATCCTTTATGCAGCCCCACATGCAACTGGACCCTCCGGGTTTGCTCTTTCCGAGCAACACTAAACATAACCCTAGCTGGCATGGCAGACGACTGAAAACTCGGGCCCCAGAAAACACATTTAGAGTCTCTTTCGCCCATCAAAAAGTGCCCCCAGAGGAAGGCTTTGAGTACAAGTGAACTCCCCAGGGGAGCCTTTACGCAGCTCCACATGAAACTGGACTCTCCGGGTTCACTCTTTCACCTCAAGCCTAAATATAACCCTAGCCGCAAAGGGAGAAGACTGAAAAAGCGGGCCTCAGAAAACGCATTGCAATTCCACTTGGACCATCCAAAAGTGCCCCCAAAGGAAGGATTTGGGTACAAGTGAACTCCCCTTTATGCAGCCCCACATGCAACTCGACCCTCCGGGTTCGCTCTTTCCGAGCAACACTAAACATAGCCCTAGCCGGCATGGGAGACGACTGAAAACTCGGGCCCCAGAAACTCTTTCCGAGCTCCTTTCGCCCATCGAAAATTGCCCCCATAGGAAGGCTTAGGGTACAAGTGAACTCCCCAGGGGAGACTTTACGCAGCCCCACATGCAACTGGACCCTCCGTGTTCGCTGTTTACGAGCAACCCTAAATATAACGCTAGCCAGCATGGCAGAAGACTGAAAACTCTGGCCCCAGAAAATGCGATACAAGCTCCATTAGCCCATTCAAAAGTGCCCCCAAATGAAGGCGTTGGGTAAAAGTGAACTCCCCAGGGGAGCCTTTACGCAGTCCCACATGCAACTGGACCCTCCGTATTCGCTCTTTCACAGCAACCCTAAATATAACCATGGCCCGCATGGCAGACGACTGAAAAATCGGGCCCCAGAAAACGCCTTACAAGTCCCATTCGCCCATCCAGAAGTGTCCCCAAAGGAAGGCTTTGCGTACAAGTGAACTCCCCAGTGGAGCCATTATGCAGCCCCGCATGCAACTGGACCCTCCGGGTTCACGCTTTCACCCGAAGTCTAAATATAGCCCTCGGCGCAATGGGAGAATACTGAAAACTCGGGCCCCAGAAAATGCATTGCGATTCCAGTTGGATCATCCAAAAGTGCCCCCAAAGGAAGGCTTTGGGTACAAGTGAACTCCCCAAGGGAGCCTTTATGCAGCCCCACATGCAACTGGACCCTCTGCGTTCACTCTTTCTACGCAAGCCTAAATATAGACCTAGCCGCAAAGGGAGAAGACTGAAAAACCGAGCCTCAGAAAACGCATTGCGAGTCTCTTTCACCCATCCAGAAGTGCCCCCAATGGAAGGCTTTGGGTACAAGTGAACTCCACAGGGGATCCTTTATGCAGCCCCACATGCAACTGGACCCTCCGGGTTCGCTCTTTCCGAGCAACACTAAACATAGCCCTAGCTGGCATGGGAGACGACTGAAAACTCGGGCCCCAGAAAACGCATTCCGAGCCCCTTTCGCCCATCCAAAAGTGCCCCCAGAGGAATGCTTTGAGTACAAGAGAACTCTCTTGGGGAGCCTTTATGCAGTCCCACATGCAACTGGACCCTCCGTATTTGCTGTTTCCAAGCAACAATAAATATAACCCTAGCAAGCAAGGCAAAAAACTGAAAACTCGGACACCAGAAAACCCCTTTCAAGCCCCTTTCGCCCATCCAATAGTGCACCCAGAGGAAGGCTTTGAGTACAAGTGAACTCCCCAGGGGAGCCTTTATGCAGCCCCACATGCAACTGGACCCTCCGTATTCGCTCTTTCACAGCAACCCTAAATATAACCCTGGCCCGCCTGGCAGTCGAGTGACAACTCTGGCCCCAGAAAATGCGATACAAGCTCCATTAGCCCATCCAAGAGTGCCCCCAAATGAAGGCTTTGGGTAGAAGTGAACTCTCCAGGGGAGCCTTTACGCAGTCCCACATGCAACTGGACCCTCCGTATTCGCTCTTTCACAGCAACCCTAAATATAACCCTGGCCCGCATGGCAGACGACTGAAAAATCGGGCCCAAGAAAACGCCTTACAAGTCCCATTCGCCCATCCAGAAGTGTCCCCAAAGGAAGGCTTTGTGTACAAGTGAACTCCCCAGGGGAGCCATTATGCAGCCCCACATGCAACTGGACCCTCCGCGTTCACTCTTTCTACGCAAGCCTAAATATAGCCCTAGCCGCAAAGGGAGAAGACTGAAAAAGCGGGCCTCAGAAAACGCATTCCGAGCCGCTTTCGCCCATCCAAAAGTGCCCCCAGAGGAAGGCTTTGAGTACAAGTGAGCTCCCCAGGGGAGCCTTTACGCAGCCACACATGCAACTGGACCCTCCGTTTTTGCTCTTTCACAGCAAGCCTAAATACAGCCCTAGCTGGGTTCGGAGATGACTGAAAAATGGGGCCAAAGAAAACGTGTTACAAGACCCATTCGCCCATCCAAAAGTTCCCCCAAAGGAAGGCTTTCGGTACAAGTGAACTCCCCAGGAGAGCCTTTATGCAGCCCCACATGCAAATGGACCCTCCATATTCGCTGTTTCCGAGCAACACTAAATAAAGCCATAGCCGGCATGGGAGACGACTGAAAACTCGGGCCCTACAAAACGCATTCTGAGCCCCTTTCGTCCATCCAAATGTGCCCCCAGAGGAAAGCTTTGGGTAGAAGTGATCTCCCCAGAGGTGCCTTTACGCAGCCCCACATGCAACTGGACCCTCCGTGTTCGCTGTTTACGAGCAACCATAAATATAACCCTAGCCAGCATGGCAGAAGACTGAAAACTCGGGCCCCAGAAAACGCGTTACAAGCCCCATTCGCCAACCAAAAGTGCTCCCAAAGGAAGACTTTGGGTACAGCTGAACTGCCCACGGGAGCCTTTATGCAGACCCACATGCAACTGGACCTTCCGGGATCACTCTTTCACCTCAAGCCTAAATATAACCCTAGCCGCAAAGGGAGAAGACTGAAAAAGCGGGCCTCAGAAAATGCATTGCAATTCTTTTTCGACCATCCAAAAGTGCCCCCAAAGGAAGGCTTTGGGTACAAGTGAACTCCCCAGGGGAGCCTTTACGCAGCCCCACATGCAACTGGACCCTCCGGGTTTGCTGTGTACGAGAAACACTAAATATAACCCTTGCCGGCATTGGAGACGACTGAAAACTCGGGTACCAGAAATCGCATTCCGATCCCCATTCGCCCATCCAAAAGTGCCCCCAGAGGAAGGCTTTGAGTACAAGTGAACTCCCCAGGGGAGCCTTTTTACAGCCCCACATGCAACTGGACCCTCCGTATTCGCTGTTTCCGAGCAAACATAAAAATATATCTAGACAGCATGGAAGTAGACTGATAATTCGGACACCAGAAAATGCATTACAAGCCCCATTCGCCCATCCAAAAGTGCCCCCAGAGGAAGGCTTTGAGTACAAGTGAACTCCCCAGGGGAGCCTTTACGCAGCCCCACATGCAACTGGACCCTACTTGTTCGCTTTTTACGAGCAACCCTAAATATAATGCTATCCATTATGGCAGAAGACTGAAAACTCGGGCCACAGAAAAAGCGTTTCAAGCCCCATTCGCCCATCAAGAAGTGCCCCCAAAGGAAGACTTTGGGTACAACAGAACTCCCCAGCGGAGCTTTTATGTAGCCCCACATGCAACTGGACCCTCCGTGTTCGCTCTTTCAAAGCAACCCTAAATATAACACTCTCCATCATGGAAGAAGACTGAAAATTCGGACCCCATAAAATGCCTTACAAGGCCCTTTCGCCCATCCAAAAGTGTTCCCAGAGGAAGGCTTTGAGTACAAGGGAACTCCCCAGGGGAGCCTTTATGCAGCCCCACATGCAACTGGACCCTCCGCGTTCACTCTTTCTACGCAAGCCTAAATATAGCCCTACCTGCAAAGGGAGATGACTGAAAAATCGGGCCAAAGAAAACGCCTTACAAGACCCTTTTGCCCATCCAAATGTGCCCACAAAGGAAGGCTTTGGGTACAAGTGAACTCCCCAGGGGAGCCTTTTTGCAGCCCCACATGCAACTGGACCCTCCGCGTTCACTCTTTCTAGGCAAGCCTATATATATCCCTAGCCGCAAAATGGAGAAGACTGAAAAAGCGGGCCTCAGAAAACGCATTGCGAGTCTCTTTGACCATCCAAAAGTGCCCCCAAAGGAAGGCTGTGGGTAGAAGTGAACTCCCCAGGGGAGCCTTTATGCAGCCCCACATGCAACTGGACCCTTCGTATTCGCTGTTTCCGAGCAACACTATAGATAAACCTAGCCGGTATGAGAGACGACTGAAAACTCGGGCCCCAGAAAACGCATTCCGAGCCCCTTTCGCCCATCCAAAAGTGCCCCCAGAGGAAGGCTTTGAGTACAAGTGAACTCCCCAGGGGAGCCTTTACGCAGCCCCACATGCAACTGGACCCTCTGTTTTTGCTCTTTCACAGCAAGCCTAAATATAGCCCTAGCTGGGTTCGGAGATGACTGAAAAATCGGGCACCAGAAAACGCGTTACAAGCCCCATTCGCCCATCCAAAAGTGCCCCCAAAGGAAGGCTTTGGGTAGAAGTGAACTCCCCAGGGGAGCCTTTACGCAGCCCCACATGCAACTGGACACTCCGTGTTCGCTGTTTCCGAGCAACCCTAAATATAACCCTAGCCAGCATGGCAGAAGACTGAAAATTCGGGCCCCAGAAAACGCGTTCCAAGCCCCATTCGCCCATCCAGAAGTGCCCCCAAAGGAAGGCTTTGGGTACAAGTGAACTCCCCAGGGAGACTTTTTGCAGCCCTACATGCAACTGGACCCTCTGCGTTCACTCTTTCTACGCAAGCCTAAATATAGCCCTACCCGCAAAGGGAGAAGGCTGAAAAAGCGGGCCTCAGAAAACGCATTGCAAGTCTCTTTCGACCATCCAAAAGTGCCCGCAAAGGAAGTCTTTGGGTACAAGTGAACTCCCCAGGGGATCCTTTATGCAGCCCCACATGCAACTGGACCCTCCGGGTTTGCTCTTTCCGAGCAACACTAAACATAACCCTAGCTGGCATGGCAGACGACTGAAAACTCGGGCCCCAGAAAACACATTTAGAGTCTCTTTCGCCCATCAAAAAGTGCCCCCAGAGGAAGGCTTTGAGTACAAGTGAACTCCCCAGGGGAGCCTTTACGCAGCTCCACATGAAACTGGACTCTCCGGGTTCACTCTTTCACCTCAAGCCTAAATATAACCCTAGCCGCAAAGGGAGAAGACTGAAAAAGCGGGCCTCAGAAAACGCATTGCAATTCCACTTGGACCATCCAAAAGTGCCCCCAAAGGAAGGATTTGGGTACAAGTGAACTCCCCTTTATGCAGCCCCACATGCAACTCGACCCTCCGGGTTCGCTCTTTCCGAGCAACACTAAACATAGCCCTAGCCGGCATGGGAGACGACTGAAAACTCGGGCCCCAGAAACTCTTTCCGAGCTCCTTTCGCCCATCGAAAATTGCCCCCATAGGAAGGCTTAGGGTACAAGTGAACTCCCCAGGGGAGACTTTACGCAGCCCCACATGCAACTGGACCCTCCGTGTTCGCTGTTTACGAGCAACCCTAAATATAACGCTAGCCAGCATGGCAGAAGACTGAAAACTCTGGCCCCAGAAAATGCGATACAAGCTCCATTAGCCCATTCAAAAGTGCCCCCAAATGAAGGCGTTGGGTAAAAGTGAACTCCCCAGGGGAGCCTTTACGCAGTCCCACATGCAACTGGACCCTCCGTATTCGCTCTTTCACAGCAACCCTAAATATAACCATGGCCCGCATGGCAGACGACTGAAAAATCGGGCCCCAGAAAACGCCTTACAAGTCCCATTCGCCCATCCAGAAGTGTCCCCAAAGGAAGGCTTTGCGTACAAGTGAACTCCCCAGTGGAGCCATTATGCAGCCCCGCATGCAACTGGACCCTCCGGGTTCACGCTTTCACCCGAAGTCTAAATATAGCCCTCGGCGCAATGGGAGAATACTGAAAACTCGGGCCCCAGAAAATGCATTGCGATTCCAGTTGGATCATCCAAAAGTGCCCCCAAAGGAAGGCTTTGGGTACAAGTGAACTCCCCAAGGGAGCCTTTATGCAGCCCCACATGCAACTGGACCCTCTGCGTTCACTCTTTCTACGCAAGCCTAAATATAGACCTAGCCGCAAAGGGAGAAGACTGAAAAACCGAGCCTCAGAAAACGCATTGCGAGTCTCTTTCACCCATCCAGAAGTGCCCCCAATGGAAGGCTTTGGGTACAAGTGAACTCCACAGGGGATCCTTTATGCAGCCCCACATGCAACTGGACCCTCCGGGTTCGCTCTTTCCGAGCAACACTAAACATAGCCCTAGCTGGCATGGGAGACGACTGAAAACTCGGGCCCCAGAAAACGCATTCCGAGCCCCTTTCGCCCATCCAAAAGTGCCCCCAGAGGAATGCTTTGAGTACAAGAGAACTCTCTTGGGGAGCCTTTATGCAGTCCCACATGCAACTGGACCCTCCGTATTTGCTGTTTCCGAGCAACCATAAATATAACCCTAGCAAGCAAGGCAAAAAACTGAAAACTCGGACACCAGAAAACCCCTTTCAAGCCCCTTTCGCCCATCCAATAGTGCACCCAGAGGAAGGCTTTGAGTACAAGTGAACTCCCCAGGGGAGCCTTTATGCAGCCCCACATGCAACTGGACCCTCCGTATTCGCTCTTTCACAGCAACCCTAAATATAACCCTGGCCCGCCTGGCAGTCGAGTGACAACTCTGGCCCCAGAAAATGCGATACAAGCTCCATTAGCCCATCCAAGAGTGCCCCCAAATGAAGGATTTGGGTACAAGTGAACTCCCCAGGGGAGCCTTTACGCAGTCCCACATGCAACTGGACCCTCCGTATTCGCTCTTTCACAGCAACCCTAAATATAACCCTGGCCCGCATGGCAGACGACTGAAAAATCGGGCCCAAGAAAACGCCTTACAAGTCCCATTCGCCCATCCAGAACTGTCCCCAAAGGAAGGCTTTGTGTACAAGTGAACTCCCCAGGGGAGCCATTATGCAGCCCCACATGCAACTGGACCCTCCGCGTTCACTCTTTCTACGCAAGCCTAAATATAGCCCTAGCCGCAAAGGGAGAAGACTGAAAAAGCGGGCCTCAGAAAACGCATTCCGAGCCCCTTTCGCCCATCCAAAAGTGCCCCCAGAGGAAGGCTTTGAGTACAAGTGAGCTCCCCAGGGGAGCCTTTACGCAGCCACACATGCAACTGGACCCTCCGTTTTTGCTCTTTCACAGCAAGCCTAAATACAGCCCTAGCTGGGTTCGGAGATGACTGAAAAATGGGGCCAAAGAAAACGTGTTACAAGACCCATTCGCCCATCCAAAAGTTCCCCCAAAGGAAGGCTTTCGGTACAAGTGAACTCCCCAGGAGAGCCTTTATGCAGCCCCACATGCAAATGGACCCTCCATATTCGCTGTTTCCGAGCAACACTAAATAAAGCCATAGCCGGCATGGGAGACGACTGAAAACTCGGGCCCTACAAAACGCATTCTGAGCCCCTTTCGTCCATCCAAATGTGCCCCCAGAGGAAAGCTTTGGGTAGAAGTGATCTCCCCAGAGGTGCCTTTACGCAGCCCCACATGCAACTGGACCCTCCGTGTTCGCTGTTTACGAGCAACCATAAATATAACCCTAGCCAGCATGGCAGAAGACTGAAAACTCGGGCCCCAGAAAACGCGTTACAAGCCCCATTCGCCAACCAAAAGTGCTCCCAAAGGAAGACTTTGGGTACAGCTGAACTGCCCACGGGAGCCTTTATGCAGACCCACATGCAACTGGACCTTCCGGGATCACTCTTTCACCTCAAGCCTAAATATAACCCTAGCCGCAAAGGGAGAAGACTGAAAAAGCGGGCCTCAGAAAATGCATTGCGATTCTTTTTCGACCATCCAAAAGTGCCCCCAAAGGAAGGCTTTGGGTACAAGTGAACTCCCCAGGGGAGCCTTTACGCAGCCCCACATGCAACTGGACCCTCCGGGTTTGCTGTGTACGAGAAACACTAAATATAACCCTTGCCGGCATTGGAGACGACTGAAAACTCGGGTACCAGAAATCGCATTCCGATCCCCATTCGCCCATCCAAAAGTGCCCCCAGAGGAAGGCTTTGAGTACAAGTGAACTCCCCAGGGGAGCCTTTTTACAGCCCCACATGCAACTGGACCCTCCGTATTCGCTGTTTCCGAGCAAACATAAAAATATATCTAGACAGCATGGAAGTAGACTGATAATTCGGACACCAGAAAATGCATTACAAGCCCCATTCGCCCATCCAAAAGTGCCCCCAGAGGAAGGCTTTGAGTACAAGTGAACTCCCCAGGGGAGCCTTTACGCAGCCCCACATGCAACTGGACCCTACTTGTTCGCTTTTTACGAGCAACCCTAAATATAATGCTATCCATTATGGCAGAAGACTGAAAACTCGGGCCACAGAAAAAGCGTTTCAAGCCCCATTCGCCCATCAAGAAGTGCCCCCAAAGGAAGACTTTGGGTACAACAGAACTCCCCAGCGGAGCTTTTATGTAGCCCCACATGCAACTGGACCCTCCGTGTTCGCTCTGTCAAAGCAACCCTAAATATAACACTCTCCATCATGGCAGAAGACTGAAAATTCGGACCCCATAAAATGCCTTACAAGGCCCTTTCGCCCATCCAAAAGTGTTCCCAGAGGAAGGCTTTGAGTACAAGGGAACTCCCCAGGGGAGCCTTTATGCAGCCCCACATGCAACTGGACCCTCCGCGTTCACTCTTTCTACGCAAGCCTAAATATAGCCCTACCTGCAAAGGGAGATGACTGAAAAATCGGGCCAAAGAAAACGCCTTACAAGACCCTTTTGCCCATCCAAATGTGCCCACAAAGGAAGGCTTTGGGTACAAGTGAACTCCCCAGGGGAGCCTTTTTGCAGCCCCACATGCAACTGGACCCTCCGCGTTCACTCTTTCTAGGCAAGCCTATATATATCCCTAGCCGCAAAATGGAGAAGACTGAAAAAGCGGGCCTCAGAAAACGCATTGCGAGTCTCTTTGACCATCCAAAAGTGCCCCCAAAGGAAGGCTGTGGGTAGAAGTGAACTCCCCAGGGGAGCCTTTATGCAGCCCCACATGCAACTGGACCCTTCGTATTCGCTGTTTCCGAGCAACACTATAGATAAACCTAGCCGGTATGAGAGACGACTGAAAACTCGGGCCCCAGAAAACGCATTCCGAGCCCCTTTCGCCCATCCAAAAGTGCCCCCAGAGGAAGGCTTTGAGTACAAGTGAACTCCCCAGGGGAGCCTTTACGCAGCCCCACATGCAACTGGACCCTCTGTTTTTGCTCTTTCACAGCAAGCCTAAATATAGCCCTACCCGCAAAGGGAGAAGGCTGAAAAAGCGGGCCTCAGAAAACGCATTGCAAGTCTCTTTCGACCATCCAAAAGTGCCCGCAAAGGAAGTCTTTGGGTACAAGTGAACTCCCCAGGGGAACCTTTATGCAGCCCCACATGCAACTGGACCCTCCGCGTTCACTCTTTCACCGCAAGCCTAAATATAACTCTCGGCGAATTGGGAGAAGAGTGAAAAATCGGGCCTCAGAAAACGCATTGCGATTCCCATTGGACCATCCAAAAGTGCCCCCAAAGGAAGTCTTTGGGTACAAGTGAACTCCCCAGGGGAGCCTTTATGCAGCGCCACATGCAACTGGACCCTCCGGGTTCGCTCTTTCCGAGCAACACTAAACATATCCCTAGGCGGCATGGGAGACGACTGAAAACTCACGCCCCAGAAAACGCTTTCCGAGCCCCATTCGCCCATCCAGAAGTGCCCCCAATGGAAGGCTTTGGGTACAAGTGAACTCCCCAGGGGAGCCATTATGAAGCCGCACATGCAACCGGACGCTCCGCGTTCGCTCTTTCCGAGCAACACTAAATATATCCCTAGCCGGCATTGGAGACGACTGAAAAAGTGGGCCCCAGAAAACACATTCCGAGCCCCATTCACCCATCTAAAAATGCCCCCAAAGGAAGGCTTTGGTTATAACTTAACTCCCCAGGGGAGCCTTTATGCAGCCCCACATGCAACTGGACCCTCCGTATTCGCTCTTTCACAGCAACCCTGAATATATCCCTGGCCCGCCTGGCAGTCGACGTAAAACTCGGGCCAGAGAAAATGCGTTACAAGCCCCATTCGCCCATCCAAAAGTGCCCCCAAAGGAAGGCTTTGGGTACAACTGAACTACCCAGGGGAGCCTTTTTGCAGCCCCACATGCAACTGGACCCTCCGTATTCGCTCTTTCTACGCAAGCCTAAATATAGCCCTAGCTGCAAAGGGAGAAGACTGAAAAAGCGGGCCTCAGAAAATGCATTGCGATTCCCCTTGGACCATCCAAAAGTGCCCCCAAAGGAAGGCTTTGGGTACAAGTGAACTCCCCTTTATGCAGCCCCACATGCAACTGGACCCTCCGGGTTCGCTCTTTCCGAGCAACACTAAACATAGCCCTAGCCGGCATGGGAGACGACTGAAAACTCGGGACACAGAAAACACTTTCGGAGCCCCTTTCGCCCATCCAAAAGTGCCCCCAGAGGAAGGCTTTGGGTACAAGTGAACTCCCCAGGGGAGCCTTTATGCAGCCCCACATGCAACTGGACCCTCCTGGTTCACTCTTTCTACGCAAGCCTAAATATAGCCCTAGCCGAGATCGGAGATGACTGAAAAATCGGGCCAAAGCAAACGCATTGTGATTCCCCTTCGACCATCCAAAAGTTCCCCCAGAGGAAGGCTTTGGGTACAAGTGAAACCCCAGTGGAGCCTTTATGCAGCCTTACATGCAACATGACCATCCGGGTTCACTCTTTCTCCTCAAGCCTAATTATATCCCTCGGCGCAATGGGAGAAGACTGAAGAAGCGGGCCTCAGAAAACGCATTGTGATTCCCCTTGTACCATCCAAAAGTGCCCCCAAAGGAAGGCTTTGGGTACAAGTGAACTCCCCTTTATGCAGCCCCACATGCAACTGGACCCTCCGTATTCGCTCTTTCATAGCAACCCTAAATATTATCCTTGCCGGGATGGCAGACAACTGAAAACTCGGGCCGAGAAAACGCGTTACAAGCCCCATTCGCCAATCCAAAAATGCCCCCAAAGGAAGGCTTTGGGTACAAGTGAACTCCCGTTTATGCAGCCCCACATGCAACTGGATCCTCCGGGTTCGCTGTTTCCGAGCAACACTAAACATATCCCTAGCCGTCATGGGAGACGACTGAAAACTCGGGCCAAATAAAACGCCTTACAAGACCCTTTCGCCGATCCAAAAGTGCCCCCACAGGAAGGCTTTCGGTATAACTGAACTCCCCAGGGGAGCCTTTATGCAGCCCCACATGCAACTGGACCCTCCGGGTTCGCTCTTTCCGAGCAACACTAAGTATAGCCTTAGCCGGAATTGGAGACGACTGAAAACTAGGGCCCCAGAAAACGCATTAAAAGCCCCATTCGCCCATCCAAAAGTGCTCCCAGAGGAAGGCTTGAGTACAAGTGAACTCCCCAGGGGAGCCTTTATGCAGCCCCACATGCAACTGGACCCTCCGTATTCGCTCTTTCACAGCAACCCTAAATATAACACTAGCCATCATGGCAGAAGACTGAAAACTCGGACTCCATAAAATGCCTTACAAGGCCCTTTCGCCCATCCAAAAGTGCCCCCAGAGGAAGGCTTTGCGTAGAAGTGAACTCCCCAGGGGAGCCTTTACACAGCCCCACATGCAACTGGACCCTCCGTATTCGCTCTTTCACAGCAACCCTAAATATATCCCTGGCCCCCCTTGAAGTCCAGTGAAAACTCGGGCCCCCGAAAATGCGTTACAAGCCCATTTCGCCCATCCAGAAGTGCCCCCAAAGGAAGGCTTTAGGTACATCTGAACTCCCCATGAGAGCCTTTACGCAGCCCCACTTGCAACTGGACACTCCGGGTTCACTCTTTCACCGCAAGTCTAAATAAAGCCCTAGCCTCAAAGGGAGAAGACTGAAAAAGCGGGCCTCAGAAAACGCATTGCGATTCCCCTTGGACCAACCAAAAGGGCCCCCAAAGGAAGGCTTTGGGTACAAGTGAACTCCCCAGGGGAGCCTTTATGCAGCCCCACATGCAACTGGACCCTCCGGGTTTGCTGTGTACGAGAAACACTAAATATAACCCTTGCCGGCATTGGAGACGACTGAAAACTCGGGTACCAGAAAACGCATTCCGAGCCCCATTCGCCCATCCAAAAGTGCCCCCAGAGGAAGGCTTTGAGTACAAGTGAACTCCCCAGGGGAGCCTTTTTACAGCCCCACATGCAACTGGACCCTCCGTATTCGCTGTTTCCGAGCAAACATAAAAATATATCTAGACAGCATGGAAGTAGACTGATAACTCGGACACCAGAAAATGCATTACAAGCCCCATTCGCCCATCCAAAAGTGCCCCCAGAGGAAGGCTTTGAGTACAAGTGAACTCCCCAGGGGAGCCTTTACGCAGCCCCACATGCAACTGGACCCTACGTGTTCGCTTTTTACGAGCAACCCTAAATATTACGCTAGCCTTTATGGCAGAAGACTGAAAACTCGGGCCACAGAAAAAGCGTTTCAAGCCTCATTCACCCATCAAGAAGTGCCCCCAAAGGAAGACTGTGGGTACAGCAGAACTCCCCAGCGGAGCTTTTATGTAGCCCCACATGCAACTGGACCCTCCGTGTTCGCTCTTTCAAAGTAACCCTAAATATAACACTAGCCATCATGGCAGAAAACTGAAAACTCGGACCCTATAAAATGCCTTACAAGGCCCTTTCGCCCATCCAAAAGTGTTCCCAGAGGAAGGCTTTGGGTACAAGTGAACTCCCCAGGGGAGCCTTTTTGCAGCCCCACATGCAACTGGACCCTCCGCGTTCACTCTTTCTAGGCAAGCCTATATATATCCCTAGCCGGTATGGGAGAAGACTGAAAACTCGGGCCCCAGAAAACGCATTCCGAGCCCCTTTCGCCCATCCAAAAGTGCCCCCAGAGGAAGGCTTTGAGTACAAGTGAACTCCCCAGGGGAGCCTTTACGCTGCCCCACATGCAACTGGACCCTCTGTTTTTGCTCTTTCACAGCAAGCCTAAATATAACCCTAGCTGGGATCGGAGATGACTGAAAAATCGGGCACGAGAAAACGCGTTACAAGCCCCATTCGCCCATCCAAAAGTGCCCCCAAAGGAAGGCTTTGGGTAGAAGTGAACTCCCCAGGGGAGCCTTTACGCAGCCCCACATGCAACTGGACACTCCGTGTTCGCTGTTTCCGAGCAACCCTAAATATAACCCTAGCCGGCATGTCAGAAGACTGAAAACTCGGGCCCCAGAAAACGCGTTCCAAGCCCCATTCGCCCATCCAGAAGTGCCCCCAAAGGAAGGCTTTGGGTACAAGTGAACTCCCCAGGGAGCCTTTTTGCAGCCCTACATGCAACTGGACCCTCTGCGTTCACACTTTCTACGCAAGCCTAAATATAGCCCTAGCCGCAAAGGGAGAAGGCTGAAAAAGCGGGCCTCAGAAAACGCATTGCAAGTCTCTTTCGACCATCCAAAAGTGCCCGCAAAGGAAGGCTTTGGGTACAAGTGAACTCCCCAGGGGAGCCTTTACACAGCCCCACATGCAACTGGACCCTCCGCGTTCACTCTTTCACCGAAAGCCTAAATATAACTCTCGGCGCAATGGGAGAAGACTGAAAAAGCGGGCCTCAGAAAACACATTGCGATTCCCCTTGGACCATCCAAAAGTGCCCCCAAAGGAAGGCTTTGGTTATAACTTAACTCCCCAGGGGAGCCTTTATGCAGCCCCACATGCAACTGGACACTCCGGGTTCACTCTTTCACCGCAAGACTAAATATAGCCCTAGCCTCAAAGGGAGAAGGCTGAAAAAGCGGGCCTCAGAAAACGCATTGAGATTCCCCTTGGATCATTCAATAGTGCCCCCAAAGGAAGGCTTTGGGTACAAGTGAACTCCCCAGGGGAGCCTTTATGCTTCGCCACATACAATGGACCCTCCTTATTCGCTCTTTCACAGCAAGCTTAAGTATAGCCCTAGCCGGTATCGGAGATGACTGAAAAATCGGGCCAAAGGAAACGCCTTACAAGACCCTTTCGCCCATCCAAAAGTGCCCCCAAAGGAAGGCTTTGGGTACATCTGAACTCCCCAGGGGAGCCTTTATGCAGCCCCACATGCAACTGGACCTTCCGGGTTTGCTATTTCTGAGCAACACTATATAAACCTATCCGGCATTGGAGAACACTGAAAATTCGGGCCACAGAAAACGCATTCCGAGCCCCTTTCGCCCATCCAAAAGTGCCCCCAGAGGAAGGCTTTGAGTACAACTGAACTCCCCAGGGGAGCCTTTATGCAGCCCCACATGCAACTGGAACTTCCGGGTTCGCTGTTTCCGAGCAACTCTAAACATAGCCCTAGCCAGCATGGCAGAAGAATGAAACCTCGGACCCCATAAATTGCCTTACAAGGCCCTTTCCCCCATCCAAAAGTGCCCCCAGAGGAAGGCTTTGAGTACAAGTGAACTCCCTAGGGGATCATTTATGCAGCCCCACATGCAACTGGACACTCCGTGTTCACTGTTTACGTGCAAGGCTAAATATATCCCTAGCCAGCATGGCAGAAGACTGAAAACTCGGGCCACAGAAAAATCGTTTCAAACCCCATTCGCCCATCCAAAAGTGCCTCCAAAGGAAGTCTTTGAGTACAAGTGAACTGCCCAGGGGAGCCTTTACGCAGCCCCACATGCAACTGGACCCTCCGTGTTCGCTGTTTACGAGCAACCCTAAATATAACTCTAGCCAGCATGGCAGAATACTGAAAACTCTTGCCAAAGAAATAGTGTTTCAAGCCCCATTCGCCCATCCAGAAGTGCCCCCAAAGGAAGGCTTTGGGTACAACTGAACTCCCCAGGGGAGCCTTTATGCAGCCCCACATGCAACTGGACCTTCGGGGTTCGCTGTTTCCGAGCAGCACTATATATATCCCTAGTCGGCATTGGAGATGACTGAAAATTCGGGCCACAGAAAACGCATTCCGAGCCCCGTTCGCCCATCCAAAGTGCCCCCAGAGGAAGGCTTTGAGTACAACTGAACTCCCCAGGGGAGCCTTTATGCAGCCCCACATGCAACTGGACCCTCCGGGTTCACTCTTTCACCGCAAGACTAAATATAACCCTCGGCGCAATGGGAGACGTCTGAAAAAGCAGGCCTCAGAAAACGCATTACGATTTCCCTTGGACCATCGAAAAGTGCCCCCAGAGGAAGGCTTTGAGTACATGTGAATTCCCCAGGGGAGCCTTTATCAGCCCCACATGCAACTGGACCCTCCGTATTCGCTCTTTCACAGCAACCCTAAATATAACCCTGGCCGGCATGGCAGACTGAAAAATCGGGCCCCAGAAAACGCGTTACAAGCCCCATTCGCCCATCCAAAAGTGCCACCAAAGGAAGGCTTTGGGTACAACTGAACTCCCCAGGGGAGCCTTTATGCAGCCCCACATGCAACTGGACCCTCTGTATTCGCTCTTTCACAGCAACCGTAAATATAACCCTGGCCGGCATCGGAGATGACTGAAAAATCGGGCCAAAGAAAACGCCTTACAAGACCCTTTCGCCCATCCAAAAGTGCCCCCAAAGGAAGGCTTTGGGTACAACTGAACTCCCGAGGGGAGCCTTTACGCAGCGCCACATGCAACTGGATCCTCCGCATTCACTGTTTCTACGCAAGCCTAAATATAGCCCTAGCCGCAAAGGGAGAAGACTGAAAAAGCGGGCCTCAGAATATGCATTACGATTCCCCTTGGACCATCCAAAAGTGCCCCCAAAGGAAGGCTTTCGATACAAGTGGACTCCCCAGGGGAGCCTTTATGCAGCCCCACATGCAACTGGACCCTCCGGGTTCACTCTTTCCGAGCAACACTAAACAGAGCCCTATCCGGCATGGGAGACGACTGTAAACTCGGGCCCCAGAAAACGCATTCCAAGCCCCTTTCGACCATCCCAAAGTGCCCCCAAAAAAAGGCTTTGGGTACAACTGAACTCCCCAGGAGAGCCTTTACGCAGCCCCACATGCAACTGGACCCTCCATATTCGCTCTTTCACAGCAACCCTAAATATAACACTGGCCCGCATGGCAGACGACAGAAAAATCGGGCCCCAGAAAACGCATTCCGAGCCCCTTTCACCCATCCAAAAGTGCCCCCAAAGGAAGGCTTTGGGTACAACTGAACTCCCCAGGGGAGCCTTTATGCAGCGCCACATGCAACTGGACACTCCTTGTTTGCTCTTTCACCGCAAGACTAAATATAGCCCTCGGCGCAATGGGAGAAGACTGAAAAAATGGGCCTCAGAATACGCATTGCGATTCCCCTTGGACCATCCAAAAGTGCCCCCAGAAGAAGGCTTTGAGTACAAGTGAACTCCCCAGGGGAGCCTTTATGCAGCCCCACATGCAACTGGACCCTCCGGGTTCGCTCTTTCCGAGCAACCCTATATATATCCCTAGCCAGCGTGGCAGAATACTGAAAACTCGGGCCACAGAAAAAGTATTTCAAGCCCCATTCGCCCATCCAGAAGTGCCCCCAGAGGAAGGCTTTGGGTACAACTGAACTCCCCAGGAGAGCCTTTATGCAGCCCCACATGCAACTGGATGTCCTGGGTCTGTCCCCTCCCAGCTCTTACTGCACCCCCAGCCTGCCCGTTGGCAGGACAGAGCAAAAGGATGAGATGTCCTTGGCTTAGTATATGCACTGCTCTGCAACAATTAAGGCATCGGGGTGTTATCAGCACTCTTCTCATCCTAAGCCAAAACACAGCATTCCACCAGCTACTAGGAAGAAAATTAATTCTGTGCTAACTGAAACCAGGACATCTATCCACCCCTTATTCCATACCATTTATGTCATGCTCAGGTTACACTCTTTTCCATACATTCTAATTAGTCACCTATAGTAATCTTGGTAGTGATAACATACAGTATAATATACTATTTAACATGGTACAATTCAGTTCATGGGCTATTCTCACCCAGTATTAAATCTCCTTGAGGTACACACCGGACCTCTCCGTTCTTTTGCATCACCCACCAAGTGTATCCAGGTCCCTGAGCGAAAACAATTCCACGAATAGGTTTGCCTTTTCCTGAGGCAGGAGTAGCCCAGACTGTTTTACCCAGCATATTTTTTACATGCACTACAGGAACTTTATCCCCATCTACAGTACGTAACAGGTTTGATTGGGCAGGTCCAGCTCGATTGGTAGATCCCCTAGTATTGACTAACCAGGTGGCCTTTGCCAAATGCGTATCCCAGTTTTTGAACGTCCCAGCGCCCATTGCTTTCAAGGTAGTCTTTAACAGGCCATTGTATCGTTCAACTTTCCCGGAGGCTGGTGCATGATAGGGGATGTGATACACCCATTCAATACCATGTTCTTTGGCCCAAGTGTCTATAAGGTTGTTTCGGAAGTGAGTCCCATTGTCTGATTCTATTCTTTCTGGGGTGCCATGTCGCCATAGGACTTTCTTTTCAAGGCCCAGGATGGTGTTCCGGGCGGTGGCATGAGGCACAGGATATGTTTCCAGCCATCCGGTGGTTGCTTCCACCATTTTAAGTACGTGGCGCTTGCCATTGCGAGTTTGAGGGAGTGTGATGTAATCAATCTGCCAGGCCTCTCCATATTTATATTTCAGCCATCGTCCTCCATACCAAAGAGGCTTTGACCGTTTGGCTCGCTTGATTGCAGCACATGTTTCACAGTCATGAATAACCTGTGCTATAGCGTCCATGGTCAAGTCCACCCCTCGATCACGAGCCCATCTGTATGTTGTGTCTCTACCTTGATGGCCTGAGGTGTCATGGGCCCATCGGGCTACAAATAATTCACCTTTATGCTGCCAATCCAGGTCCACCTGAGCTACTTCAATCTTAGCAGCCTGATCCACCTGCTGGTTGTTTTGATGTTCTTCAGTAGCCCGATTCTTGGGCACATGAGCATCTACGTGGCGTACTTTCACAGCCAGGTTCTCTACCCGAGCAGCAATATCTTGCCACAATGCAGCAGCCCAGATGGGTTTGCCCCTACGCTGCCAGTTGTTTTGCTTCCATTGCTGTAACCATCCCCACAGGGCATTTGCTACCATCCATGAATCGGTGTAGAGATAGAGAACTGGCCATTTTTCTCGTTCAGCAATGTCTAAAGCCAGCTGAATGGCTTTCACTTCTGCAAACTGACTCGATTCACCTTCTCCCTCAGCAGCTTCTGCAACTCGTCGCGTAGGACTCCATACAGCAGCCTTCCATCTCCGATGCTTCCCCACAATACGACAGGACCCATCAGTGAACAGGGCATATTTCTTTTCATTCTCTGGCAACTGGTTGTACAGTGGGGCTTCTTCAGCACGACCCACCTCCTCCTCTGATGATATCCCAAAGTATTTGCCTTCTGGCCAGTCCATGATCACTTCCAATATTCCTGGGCGACTGGGGTTTCCTATTCGAGCCCGCTGAGTAATCAGTGCAACCCACTTGCTCCATGTAGCATCAGTTGCATGATGCGTAGAGGGGACCCTTCCCTTGAACATCCAGCCTAGTACCGGCAATCGGGGTGCTAGGAGGAGCTGCGCTTCAGTACCGACCACCTCCGAAGCAGATCGAACTCCTTCATATGCTGCCAATATCTCCTTTTCAGTTGGAGTATAGTGGGCCTCAGATCCTCTGTATCCCCGACTCCAAAACCCCAGAGGCCGACCTCGAGTTTCCCCAGGTTCTTTCTGCCAGAGGCTCCAGGTGGGGCCGTTCTCCCCGGCTGCAGTGTAGAGCACATTCTTTACATCTGGTCCTGTTCGAACTGGCCCAAGGGCTACTGCATGGACTATTTCCTGCTTGATTTGTTCAAAGGCTTGTCGTTGTTCAGGGCCCCATTCAAACTCATTCTTCTTACGGGTTACTTGGTAGAGTGGGTTTACAATCAGACTGTAATTTGGGATGTGCATTCTCCAAAACCCCACAACACCTAGGAAAGTCTGTGTTTCTTTTTTGTTAGTTGGTGGAGACATAGCTGTTATTTTGTTGATCACATCCATTGGGATTTGACGACGTCCATCTTGCCATTTTATTCCTAAAAACTGGATCTCTCGTGCAGGTCCTTTGACTTTATTTTGTTTTATGGCAAAACCGGCTTTCAGAAGGATTTGGACTATTTTCTTCCCTTTCTCGAAAACTTCCTCTGCTGTGTCACCCCACACAATAATGTCATCGATGTACTGCAGGTGTTCAGGAGCTTCCCCCTGCTCTAGCGCAGACTGGATCAGCCCATGACAAATGGTAGGGCTGTGTTTCCACCCCTGGGGCAGCCTATTCCAAGTATATTGGACTCCCCTCCAAGTGAAGGCAAATTGTGGCCTGCACTCTGCTGCTAGAGGGATGGAGAAAAATGCATTAGCGATATCAATTGTGGCGTACCACTTGGCTGCCTTTGACTCAAGTTCATACTGAAGTTCCAGCATGTCCGGCACTGCAGCACTCAGTGGTGGCGTGACTTCGTTCAGGCCGCGATAGTCCACTGTTAGTCTCCACTCGCCATTAGACTTTCGCACTGGCCATATGGGACTATTGAAAGGTGAATGAGTCTTGCTGATCACTCCTTGGCTCTCCAATTGACGAATTAGCTTATGGATGGGGATCAGGGAGTCTCGGTTAGTGCGATATTGCCGCCGGTGCACAGTTGTGGTAGCGATTGGCACTTGCTGTTTTTCGACCCTCAGCAACCCCACAACAGAGGGGTCCTCTGAGAGACCAGGCAAGGTAGATAATTGTTTAATGCCCTCTGTCTCTAAGGCAGCTATACCAAAAGCCCACCGGAACCCTTTTGGGTCCTTGCAATATCCTCTTCTAAGATAGTCTATGCCAAGGATACATGGAGCCTCCGGGCCAGTCACAATGCGGTGCTTTTCCCACTCATTCCCAGTCAGACTCACTTCAGCCTCCAATACAGTCAACTGCTGAGATCCCCCTGTCACTCCACAAATATAGATGGGCTCTGGTCCTTTATAGCTCGATGGCATTATAGTACATTGTGCACCGGTGTCTACTAAAGCCTTATACCTCTGTGCGCGTGATGTGCCAGGCCATCGAATCCACACAGTCCAATAAACTCGATTGTCCCTTTCCTCCCCCTGGCTGGAGGCAGGGCCCCCCTAATCCTGGTCAGAATCTTCCTCGGTTCTGTGTTTGAAGGACTGTCTGCTGGAAGTTGGAGCAGCAAACTTTTCAGAGAATCCCTTTTTCCTGATTGTTTTCTTTTGCAACTCACGTACCCGTGCCTCTAGGGTCGCGGTAGATTTTCCATCCCATTTTCTCATGTCCTCTCCATGGTCTCGTAAGTAAAACCACAGGGTGGCACGGGGTGAGTACCCACCATATCGTCTTCCTTGTGTGGGTGAACGCCTGCCCCTGACAGCTGAGACACTGCTTTGTACAGGTACGGAGGAGAATAATTTCTCTTCAAGTTGGTGAAACTTTTCAGAAAGTGTTTTCTCCCAGGTGTTCTCTTTCGGTCGTTGGACACTGGTTGGTTCAGGTTGGGGGGAAGATAGATTCTCTTTAAGTTGGTGGACCTCTTCAGAAAGTTTCTCCACAGCTGAGACGCAGGCCTGTAAGGAAGAGGAGAGACTTTCTTCGTACTGCCGGAGTTGTTTAGCCGCTTCATCCACTGTGGGTTCCTCATCCTCTTTCCAGGCCATTATTGCCAATGAGCTGGCATATGATGATGGTGCACTCCGTACAAACTTCCGCCACATGGGTCGTGTACACTTGACTTCATCTGGGTCTTTGGATGTTTGTCTGAGGTCTGGATCCTCATAAATCACTTCCCGTACGGCTAATTCCCTCAGGTACTGGATTCCCTTCTCCATAGTGGTCCACTTGCCTGGTAGACATAAAAGTTCTTCCTTGAAGGGATGCCTTTCCCTCACAGCTGAGAGGAGACGCCTCCAGAGGCTGGTGGGTTGTGCTCCATCTGCAATTGCTTTGTCAATGCCGGCGTCTCGAGCAAGGGATCCCAACCGTCTGGCTTCCCTGCCGTCTAATTCCACACAATTGGCTCCAGAGTCCCAGCACCGGAGCAGCCAGGTGACAAGCTGCTCACCTATACAGCGACCAAAATCTTTTCGCACATCTCGTAGCTCGCGCTCGTTTAGGCTTCGGGTAGTTACTGTTGCTTTTTCGGCATCCTCATCTTCCTCCTCCTGAATCCTTGATGGCCCAGCGTCGTCGTCATCTTCATCATCTTTATACCTAGTTTTGGCAGAAGCCTTACCTGGATTGGCAGAAGACTCTCTGCGTTCTAAACGACCTGAATTTCTATACCATATTTTCACCTTCTCTACAGGGGCAGCTTGCACTGCTACTGCTCGTTTCTCTGACTTTGTTACAGGGTCTGCCACAGGGGTTGGAATGCCCTCTGCAGGGGTAGCTTGCACTGCTACTGCTCATTTCTCTGACCCCGTTACAGGGGTTGGAATACCCTCTGCAGGGGCAGCTTGCACTGCTACTGCTCGTTTCTCTGACTTTGTTACAGGGTCTGCCACAGGGGTTGGAATGCCCTCTGCAGGGGCAGCTTGCACTGCTACTGCTCGTTTCTCTGACCCCGTTACAGGGGTTGGAATACCCTCTGCAGGGTCAACTTGCACTGCTACAGATTGTTTCTCTGACACGGCCACAGGAGCTGGAGCGGCTGCAGGAGCTGGAGCTGGAGCAGTTGCAGGAGCTGGGACTGGAGTAGCGGCAGGAGCTGGAGCTGGAGCGGTTGCAGGAGCTGGAGCTGGAGCGGCTTCAGGAGCTGTAATTGGAGCGGCTGCAGGAACCGGAGCTGGAGAGGCTTCAGGAGCTGTAACTGGAGCGGCTGCAGGAACTGGAGCTGGAGTGGCTGCAGGAGCTGGAACTGGAGTGGCTGCAGGAGCTGGAACTGGAGCGGCTGCAGGAACCGGAGCTGGAGCGGCTGCAGGAACCGGAGCTGGAGCGGCTGCAGGAACCGGATCTGGAGTGGCTGCAGGAGCTGGGACTGGAGCGGCTGCAGGAACCGGATCTGGAGCGGCTGCAGGAACCGGATCTGGAGCGGCTGCCGAGTCCACCGTAGGGGTCACAGTGGCCGTTGGATCTGTCACAGGGCTTGGAGTGGCCGCAGGGTCTGTCACTAAGTTGATAGCAGTATCAATGGCAGCTCGATAGGCATGAGCCAGGCCCCAGCACGTTACAATGATTTGTGTTACTTTGGAACTGCCAGAATCATGACACCTTTTTTTCAAGCATTCTGCCAGTTTTTGAGGATTTTGCCATTGTTCAGGGGTGAATTTCCAACACACTGGGGGTGCCAACTGCTCTAGATGCCTGCCCATATCCACCCATACTCCCTGCCACCCACAACTATCCTGCCTCCGGGCAGATCTCCGGATGAGCTTCCTAAGTAGTTGTTTAACTTTAAGCAGAATCTGAAGTGCATTCATGAGGCAGAACAACAAGACTATGGTATTCTGAGTATCCCAATAATATTCAATATCTTGGAGAGCTATTTTGACAAGCTCAGGGGATAAGAGGGTGGTGAAGGAGGAAGGCAGAGTGATCCAGGAGGATACAGGGGTGGTGAAGGAGAAAGGGAGAGTAATCAAGTAAGAAAAATTATCTTCCCCTTTTCCCTCCACGGATTGACTCTCTAACGGAGAAAAACAATAGGTATAATTGCTAATAGTTCCCAAGATACTGTTTCCAAAGTACAGAGTCCACGATGTTACTGAGTATAAATACCAAGTTAGAGTCATGACCAGATATCTTATCGTCTCATAAGCCATTGCTATAATACTCAGTACCATAATGATCTGAAACCAGGGCCCAGAGAGGATAAACAACACTACAGAGAGAAAATACGGAAAATAATGTACTATAATACTCAATTTGGAAAACAGGCGCAGCAGAGTTGAGATTAAAGCAATCAGCATCATGACAAGTGACTATTAAGCAGGTCTAATCCTTACACCAATTTTAGTTTAACACACTCTGATCAGATCTGCCGTTATCTCAACCTTTCGGGCCCCACGTTGGGCGCCAAAAAGGCTGTCGTGGTTTAACCCGGCCGGCAGCTAAACACCACGCAGCCGTTCGCTCACCCTCCCCCCTCCCTCTCTGGGACGGGGGAGAGAAATGGAGAGTGAAGCCCGTGAGTTGAGATAAAGACAGTTTAATAAGACAGGAAAATAATAATAACAAAAATAATAATAACAATAATAATAATAATGATACAATGGTGATAATACGAAAGTAATAGTATGTACAAACAAGTGATGCACAATGCAATTGCTCACCACCCGCTGACCGATGCCCAGCCTAACCCCGAGCAGTCCGGCCCCCTCCCCCCAGCTAGCCACCCCTATATATTGTTTAGCATGACGTCAGATGGTATGGAATACCACTTTGGCTAGTTTGGGTCACCTGTCCTGGGTCTGTCCCCTCCCAGCTCTTACTGCACCCCCAGCCTGCCCGTTGGCAGGACAGAGCAAAAGGATGAGATGTCCTTGGCTTAGTATATGCACTGCTCTGCAACAATTAAAGCATCGGGGTGTTATCAGCACTCTTCTCATCCTAAGCCAAAACACAGCATTCCACCAGCTACTAGGAAGAAAATTAATTCTGCGCTAACTGAAACCAGGACACTGGACCCTCCGTATTCGGTCTTTCACAGCAACCGTAAATATAACCCTGGCCCGCATGGGAGACGACTGAAAAATCGGGCCCCAGAAAAGGTGTTACAAGCCCCATTCGCCCATCCAAAGTGCCCCCAAAGAAAGGCTTTGGGTAAAACTGAACTCCCCAGGGGAGCTTTTATGCAGCCCCACATGCAACTGGACCCTCCGGGTTCACTCTTTCACCGCAAGACTAAATATAGCCCTAGCCGGCATCGGAGATTACTGAAAATTCGAGCCCCAGAAAACTCATTCCAAGCCCCTTTTGCCCATCCAGAAGTGCCCCTAGAGGAAGGCTTTGGGTACAAGTGAACTCCCCAGGGGAGCCTTTACGCAGCCCCACATGCAACTGGACCCTCCGGGTTCACTCTTTCCGAGCAACACTAAACATAACCCTGGACAACACGGGAGACGACTGAAAACTCGGGCCACAGAAAACGAATTCCAAGCCATTTTCGCCCATACAGACGTGCCCCCAGAGCAAGGCTTTGGGTACAAGTGAACTCCCCAGGAGAGCCTTTACGCAGCCCCACATGCAACTGGACCCTCCGCGTTCCCTCTTTCTACGCAAGCCTAAATATAGCCCTCGGCGCAATGGGAGAAGACTGAAAAAGCAGGCCTCAGAAAATGCATTGCGATTCCCCTTGGACTATCAGAAAGTGCCCCCAAACGAAGGCTTTGGGTACAAGTGAACTCCCCAGGGCAGCATTTATGCAGCCCCACATGCAACTGGACCTTCCGGGTTCGCTGTTTCCGAGCAACTCTAAACATAGCCCTAGCCATCATGGCAGAAGACTGAAAACTCGGACCCCAAAAAATGCATTACAAGGCCATTTCGCCCATCCAAAAGTGCCCCCAAAGGAAGGCTTTGGGTACATCTGAACTCCCCAGCAGAGCCTTTATGCAGCCAAACATGAAACTGGACCCTCCGGGTTCACTCTTTCCGAGCAACACTAAAGATAACCCTAGCCGCGTGGCAGAAGACTGAAAATTCGGGCCCCAGAAAACGCGTTCCAAGCCCCATTCGCCCATGCAGAAGTGCCCCCAAAGGAAGGCTTTGGGTACAAGTGAACTCCCCAGGGAGCCTTTTTGCAGACCTACATGCAACTGGACCCTCTGCGTTCACTCTTTCTACGCAAGCCTAAATATAGCCCTAGCCGCAAAGGGAGAAGGCTGAAAAAGCGGGCCTCAGAAAACGCATTGCAAGTCTCTTTCAGCCATCCAAAAGTGCCCGCAAAGGAAGGCTTTGGGTACAAGTGAACTCCCCAGGGGAGCCTTTACGCAGCCCAACATGCAACTGGACCCTCCGCGTTCACTCTTTCACCGAAAGCCTAAATATAACTCTCGGCGCAATGGGAGAAGACTGAAAAAGCGGGCCTCAGAAAACGCAAAGCGATTCCCCTTGGACCATCGAAAAGTGCCCCCAAAGGAAGGCTTTGGGTACAAGTGAACTCCCCAGGGGAGCCTTTACGCAGCCCCACATGCAACTGGACACTCCGGGTTCACTCTTTCTCCGCAAGACTAAATATAGCCCTAGCCTCAAAGGGAGAAGGCTGAAAAAGCGGGCCTCAGAAAACGCATTGAGATTCCCCTTGGATCATTCAATAGTGCCCCCAAAGGAAGGCTTTGGGTACAAGTGAACTCCCCAGGGGAGCCTTTATGCTGCGCCACATACAATGGACCCTCCTTATTCGCTCTTTCACAGCAAGCTTAAGTATAGCCCTAGCCGGTATCTGAGATGACTGAAAAATCGGGCCAAAGGAAACGCCTTACAAGACCCTTTCGCCCATCCAAAAGTGCCCCCAAAGGAAGGCTTTGGGTACATCTGAACTCCCCAGGGGAGCCTTTATGCAGCCCCACATGCAACTGGACCTTCCGGGTTTGCTATTTCTGAGCAACACTATATAAACCTAGCCGGCATTGGAGAACACTGAAAATTTGGGCCACAGAAAACGCATTCTGAGCCCCTTTCGCCCATCCAAAAGTGCCCCCAGAGGAAGGCTTTTAGTACAACTGAACTCCCCAGGGGAGCCTTTATGTAGCCCCACATGCAACTGGCCCTCCGTATTCGCTCTAACACAGCAACCCTAAATAACTCTGGCCCGCATGGCAGAAGACAGAAAAATCGGGCCCCAAAAAACGCGTTACAAGCCCCATTCGCCCATCCAGAAGTGCCCCCAAAGGAAGGGTTTGGGACAAGAGAACACCACAGGGGAGCCTTTATGCAGCCCCACATGCAACTGGACCCTCCGCGTTCACTCTTTCACCGCAAGACTAAATATAGCACACGGCGCAATGGGAGAAGACTGAAAAAGCGGGCCTCAGAAAACGCATTGCAATTCCCCTTGGACCATCGAAAAGTGCCCCCAAAGGAAGGCTTTGGGTACAAGTGAACTCCCCAGGGGAGCCTTTATGCAGCCCCACATGCAACTGGAACTTCCGGGTTCGCTGTTTCCGAGCAACTCTAAACATAGCCCTAGCCAGCATGGCAGAAGAATGAAACCTCGGACCCCATAAATTGCCTTACAAGGCCCTTTCCCCCATCCAAAAGTGCCCCCAGAGGAAGGCTTTGAGTACAAGTGAACTCCCCAGGGGATCATTTATGCAGCCCCACATGCAACTGGACCCTCCGTATTCGCTCTTTCATAGCAAGCCTAAATAGAGCCCTAGCCGGAATCGGAGATGACTGAAAAATCGGGCCAAAGAAAACGCCTTACAAGACATTTTCGCCCATCCAAATGTGGCCCCAAATGAAGGCTTTGGGTTACAACTGAACTCCCCAGGGGAGCCTTTACGCAGTCCCACATGCAACTGGACCCTCCGCGTTCACTCTTTCTACGCAACCCTAAATATAGCCCTAGCCGTAAAGGGAGAAGACTGAAAAAGCGGGCCTCAGAAAACGCATTGCGAGTCTGTTTCGCCCATGCAAAAGTGCCCCCAGAGGAAGGCTTTGGGTACAAGAGAACTCCCCAGAGGAGCCTTTACGCAGCCCCACATGCAACTGGACACTCCGTGTTCGCTGTTTACGAGCAAGGCTAAATATATCCCTAGCCAGCATGGCAGAAGACTGAAAACTCGGGCCACAGAAAAAGCGTTTCAAACCCCATTCGCCCATCCAAAAGTGCCTCCAAAGGAAGGCTTTGAGTACAAGTGAACTCCCCAGGGGAGCCTTTACGCAGCCCCACATGCAACTGGACCCTCCGTGTTCGCTGTTTACGAGCAACCCTAAATATAACTCTAGCCAGCATGGCAGAATAATGAAAACTCTTGCCAAAGAAAAAGCGTTTCAAGCCCCATTCGCCCATCCAGAAGTGCCCCCAAAGGAAGGCTTTGGGTACAACTGAACTCCCCAGGGGAGCCTTTATGCAGCCCCACATGCAACTGGACCTTCGGGGTTCGCTGTTTCCGAGCAGCACTATATATATCCCTAGTCGGCATTGGAGATGACTGAAAATTCGGGCCACAGAAAACGCATTCCGAGCCCCGTTCGCCCATCCAAAAGTGCCCCCAGAGGAAGGCTTTGAGTACAACTGAACTCCCCAGGGGAGCCTTTATGCAGCCCCACATGCAACTGGACCCTCCGGGTTCACTCTTTCACCGCAAGACTAAATATAACCCTCGGCGCAATGGGAGACGTCTGAAAAAGCAGGACTCAGAAAACGCATTACGATTTCCCTTGGACCATCCAAAAGTGCCCCCAGAGGAAGGCTTTGAGTACAAGTGAATTCCCCAGGGGAGCCTTTATCAGCCCCACATGCAATTGGGTCCCCCCACATTCACTCTTTCTAAGCAAGCCTAAATATAGCCCTAGCCGCAAAGGGAGAAGACTGAAAAAGCGGGCCTCAGAAAACGCATTACGATTCCCCTTGGACCACCCAAAAGTGCCCCTAGAGGAAGGCTTTGTGTACAAGTGAACTCCCCAGGGGAGCCTTTATGCAGCCCCACATGCAACTGGACCCTCCGTATTCACTGTTTCACAGCAACCGTAAATATAACCCTGGCCGGCATGGCAGAGTGAAAAATCGGGCCCCAGAAAACGCGTTACAAGGCCCATTCGCCCATCCAAATTGCCCCCAAAGGAAGGCTTTGGGTACAACTGAACTCCCCAGGGGAGCCTTTATGAAGCCCCACATGCAAATGGACCCTCCGGGTTCGCTCTTTCCGAGCAAATCTAAACGTAGCCCTAGCCGGCATGATAGACGACTGAAAATTCTGGCCCAAGAAAACTCATTCCAAGCCCCTTTCGCCCATCCAGAAGTGCCCCCAAAGGAAGGCTTTGGGTACAACTGAACTCCCCAGGAGAGCCTTTACGCAGCCTCACATGCAACTGGACCCTCCTTATTCGCTCTTTCACCGCAACCCTAAATATATCCCTAGCCCGCATGGCAGACGACTGAAAAATCGGGCCTCAGAACACGCGTTACAAGCCCCATTCGCCCAACCAAAAGAGCCCACAAAGGAAGGCTTTGGGTACAAGTGAACTCCCCAGGGAAGCCTTTACGCAGTCGCACATGCAACTGGACCCTCCGGGTTCGAAGTTTCCGAGCAACACCAAATATAGCCCTAGCTGGCATTGGAGACGACTGAAAACTCGGGCCCCAGAGAAAGCATTCTGAGGCCCTTTCGCCCATCCAGTCATGCCCCCAAAGGAAGGCTTTGGGTACAACTGAACTCCCCAGGGGAGCCTTTATGCAGCCCCACATGCAACTGGTGCCTCCCGGTTCACTCTTTCACCGCAATCCTAAATATAGCCCTCGGCGCAATGGGAGAAGACTGAAAAAGCGGGCCTCAGAAAACGCATTACGATTCCCCTTGGACCATCAAAAAGTGCCCCCAGAGGAAGGTTTAGTTACAACTGAACACGCCAGGGGAGCCATTACGCAGCCCCACATGCAACTGGATCCTCCGCGTTCACTCTTTCTACGCAAGCCTAAATATATCCCTAGCCGCAAAGCGAGAAGACTGAAAAAGCGGGCCTCAGAAAACGCATTGCGAGTCTCTTTCGACCATCCAAAAGGGCCCCCAAAGGAAGGCTTTGGGTACAACTGAACTCCCCTGGGGAGTCTTTATGCAGCCCCACATGAAACTGGACCCTCCGGGTTCGCCCTTTCTGAGCAACACTAAATATAACCCTAGGTGGCATTGGAGACTACTGAAAACTCGGGCCAAATAAAACGCATTCCGAGCCCCTTTTGCTTATCCAAAAGTGCCCCCAGAGGAAGGCTTTGAGTACAAGTGAACTCCCCAGGGGAGCCTTTATGCAGCTCCACATGCAACTGGACCCTCCGGGTTCACTCTTTCACCGCAACACTAAATATAGCCCTCGGCGCAATGGGAGAAGACTGAAAAAGTGGGCCTCAGAAAACGCAATGCGATTTCCCTTGGACCATCCAAAAGTGCCCCCAAAGGAAGCCTTTGGGTACAAGTGAACTCCCCAGGGGAGCCTTTATGCAGCGCCACATGCAAATGGCCCCTCTGGGTTCGCTCTTTCTGAGCAACACTAAACATATCCCTAGCCGGCATGGGAGACGACTGAAACCTCAAGGCCCAGACAACTCAATCCAAGCCCCTTTCGCCAATCCAGAAGTGCCCCCAGAGGAAGGCTTTGGGTACAACTGAACTCCCCAGGAGAGCCTTTACGCAGCCCCACATGCAACTGGACCCTCCTGGTTCGCCCTTTCCGACCAACCTTAAATATAACCCTAGCCGGCATTGGAGACGACTGAAAACTTGGGCCCCAGAAAACGCATTCCGAGCCCCATTCGCCCATCCAAAAGTGCACCCAGAGGAAGGCTTTGAGTACAAGAGATCTCTGCAGGGGATCCTTTATGCAGCCCCACATGCAACTGGACCCTCCTTTTTCGCTCTTTCACAGGAAGCCTAAATAGAGCCCTAGCCGGCATTGGAGACGACTGAAAACTCGGGCCCCAGAAAACTCATTCCAAGGTCCTTTCGCCCATCCAGAAGTGCCCCCAAAGGAAGGCTTTGGGTACAACTGAACTCCCCAGGGGAGCCTTTACGCAGCCCCACATGCAACTGGACCCTCCGGGTTCGCTCTTTCCGAGCAACCCTAAATATAACCCTAGCTGGCATGGGAGACGACTGAAAATTCTGGCCCAAGAAACTCATTCCAAGCCCCTTTCGCCCATGCAGAAGTGCCCCCAAAGGAAGGCTTTGGGTACAACTGAACTCCCCAGGAGAGCCGTTACGCAGCCCCACATGCAACTGGACCCTCCGGGTTCGATGTTTCCGAGCAACACAAAAGATAGCCCTAGCTGGCATTGGAGACGACTGAAAACTTGGGCCTCAGAAAACGCATTGCGATTCCTCTTGGACCATCAAAACGTGCCCCCAAAGTAAGGCTTTGGGTACAACTGAACTCCCCTGGGGAGTCTTTATGCAGCCCCACATGCAACTGGACCCTCCGGGTTCGCCCTTTCCGAGCAACAATAAATATAGCCCTAGGTGGCATTGGAGACTACTGAAAACTCAGGCCTCAGAAAAGGCATTCCGAGCCCGTTTCGCCCATCCAAAAGTGCCCCCAGAGGAAGGCTATGGGTACAAGTGAACTCCCCAGGGGAGCCTTTATGCAGCCCCACATGCAACTGGACCCTCTGGGTTCGCTGTTTCCGAGCAACACTAAATATATCCCTAGCCGGCATGGGAGACTACTGAAAACTCGGGCCCCAGAAAACGCATTCCGAGCCCCGTTTGCTTATCCAAAAGTGCACCCAGATTAAGGCTTTGAGTACAAGTGAACTCCCCAGGGGAGCCTTTATGCAGCTCCACATGCAACTGGACCCTCCTGGTTCACTCTTTCTCTGCAACACTAAATATAGCCCTCGGCGCAATGGGAGAAGACTGAAAAAGTGGGCCTCAGAAAACGCATTGCGATTTCCCTTGGACCATCTAGAAGTGCCCCCAAAGGAAGTCTTTGGGTACATCTGAACTCCCCAGGGGAGCCTTTATGCAGCCCCACATGCAAATGGACCCTCCTGGTTCGCTCTTTCCGAGCAACACTAAACATAGCCCTAGCCGGCATGGGAGACGACTGAAAACTCACGGCCCAGACAACTCAATCCAAGCCCCTTTCACCCATCCAGAAGTGCCCCCAAAGGAAGACTTTGGGTACAAGTGAACTCCCCAGGAGAGCCTTTACGCAGCCCCACATGCAACTGGACCCTCCGGGTTCGCCCTTTCCGACCAACCCTAAATATAGCCCTAGCCGGCATTGGAGACGACTGAAAACTTGGGCCCCAGAAAACGCATTCCGAGCCCCATTCGCCCATCCAAAAGTGCACCCAGAGGAAGGCTTTGAGTACAAGAGAACTCCCCAGGGGAGCCTTTATGCAGCCCCACATGCAACTGGACCCTCCTTTTTCGCTCTTTCACAGGAAGACTAAATATAGCCCTAGACGGCATCGGAGATGACTGAAAATTCGGGCCCCAGAAAACTCATTCCAAGGTCCTTTCGACCATCCAGAAGTGCCCTCAAAGGAAGGCTTTGTGTACAACTGAACTCCCCTTGTGAGCCTTTAGGCAGCCCCACATGCAACTGGACCCTCCGGGTTCGCTCTTAGCGAGCAACACTAAGTATAACCCTAGCCGGCATGGGAGACGACTGAAAACTCGGGCCCCAGAAAACGCATTCCGAGCCCCTTTCGCCCATCCAAAAGTGACACCACAGAAAGGCTTTGAGTACAACTGAATTCCCTAGGGGAGCATTTATGCAGCCCCACATGCAACTGGACCCTCTGTGTTCGCTGTTTACGAGCAACCCTAAATATAACCCTGGCCCACATGGCAGACGACTGAAAACTCGGGCCCAAGGAAAGGCGTTACAAGCCCCATTCGCCCATCCAGAAGTGCCCCCAAAGGAAGGCTTTGGGTAAAACTGAACTCCCCAGGGGAGCCTTTATGCAGCCCCACATGCCACTGGACCCTCTGGGTTCACTCTTTTACCGCAACACTAAATAGGACCCTAGCCGCAAAGGGAGAAGACTGAAAAATCGGGCCTCAGAAAACGAATTGCGATTCCCCTTGGACCATCCCAAAGTGCCCCCAGAGGAAGGCTTTGGGTACATGTGAAATCCCCAGGGGAGCCTTTACGCAGCCCCACATGCAACTGGACCCTCTGTGTTCGCTATTTACGAGCAACCCTAAATATAACACTAGCCAGCATGGCAGAAGACTGAAAACTCAGGCGACACAAAAAGCGTTTCAAACTCCATTCGCCCATCCAGAGGTGCCCCCAAAGGAAGGCTTTGGGTACAACTGAATGCCCCAGGGGAGCCTTTAAGTAGCGCTACATGCAACTGGACCCTCCGTATTTGCTATTTCACAGCAACCGTAAATACAGCCCTGGCCCTCATGGCAGACGACTGAAAAATCGGGCCCCCGAAAACAAGTTTCAAGCCCCTTTGCCCATCCAGAAGTGCCCCCAAAGGAAGGCTTTGGGTACAACTGAACTCCCCAGGGGAGCCTTTACGCAGCCTTACATGCAACTGCACCCTCCGGGTTCACTCTTTCACCGCAAGACTAAAGAGAGCCCTAGCCGCAAAGGGAGAAGACTGAAAAATCGTGCCTCAGAAAACGCATTACAAGCCCCATTCGCCCATTCAAAAGTGCCCCCGAAAGGAAGACTTTGGGTACAACTGAACTCCCCAGGGGAGCCTTTATGAAGCCCCACATGAAACTGGACCCTCCCGGTTCACTCTTTCACCGCAAGACTAATATAGCCCTCAACGCAACGGGAGAAGACTCAAAAAGAGGGCCTTAGAAAACGCATTGCGATTCTCCTTAGACCATCCAAAAGTGTCCACAGAGGAAGTCTTTGGGTACAACTGAACTCCCCAGGGGAGCCTTTATGCAGCCCCACATGCAACTGGACCCTCTGTATTCGCTCTTTCACAGCAACCCGAAATATAACCCTGGCCCGCATGGGAGACGACTGAAAAATCGGGCCCCAGAAAACGAGTTCCGAGCCCCTTTCGCCCATCCAAAAGTGCCCCAAAGGAAGGCTTTGGGTACATCTGAACTCCCCAGGGGAGCCTTTATGCAGCCCCACATGCAACTGGACCCTCCGGGTTCGCTCTTTCACCGCAAGCCTAAATATATCCCTCGGAGTAATGGGAGAAGACTGAAAAAGCGGGCCTGAGAATACGCATTGCGATTCCCCTTGGACCATCCAAAAGTGCCCCCAAAGGAAGGTTTAGTTACAAGTGAACTCCCCAGGGGAGCCTTTATGCAGCCCCACATGCAAATGGACCCTCCGTCTTCGCTGTTTACGAGCAACCCTAAATATAACCCTAGTCCGAATGGCAGAAGACTGAAAACTCGGGCCCCAGAAAACTCATTCCAAGCTCCTTTCGCCCATCCAAAAGTGCCCCCAGAGGAAGGCTTTGGGTACAACTGAACACCCCAGGGGAACCAATAAGCAGCCCCACATGCAGCTGGATCCTCCGCGTTCACTCTTTCACAGCAACCCTAAATATAGCCCTAGCCGCAAATGTAGAAGACTGAAAAAGAGGGACTCAGAAAACGCATTTAGAGTCTCTTTTGACCATCCAAAATGCCCCCAAAGGAAGGCTTTGGGGAGAAGTGAACTCCCCAGGGGAGCCATTACGCAGCCCCACATGCAACTGGAACCTCCGCGTTCACTCTTTCTACGCAAGCCTAAATATAGCCCTAGCCGCAAAGGGAGAAGACTAAAAAAGCGGGCCTCAGAAAACGCATTGCGATTCCCCTTGGACCATCAAAAAGTGACCTCAAAGGAAGGTTTAGTTACAAGTGAACTCCCCAGGGGAGCCTTTATGCAGCCCCACATGCAACTGTACCCTCCGGGTTCGCTCTTTCAGAGCAACACTAAACATAACCCTAGCCGGCATGGGAGACGTCTGAAAACTCGGGCCCCAGAAAACTCATTCCAAGCCCGTTTCTCCCATCCAAAAGTGCCCCCAAAGGAAGGCTTTGGGTACAACTGTACTCCCCAGGGGAGCCATTACGCAGCCCCACATGCAACTGGATCCTCCGCGTGCACTCTTTCACCACAAGCCTAAATATAACCCTAGCCGCAAAGGGAGAAGACTGAAAAAGAGGGCCTCAGAAAACGCATTGCGAGCCCGTTTCGCCCATCCAAAAGTGCCCCCAGAGGAAGGCTTTGGGTACAAGTGAACTCCCCAGGGGAACCTTTATGCAGCCCCACATGCAACTGGACCCTCTATATTCGCTCTTTCACAGTAACCCGAAATATAACCCTAGCCGGCATCGGAGATCACTGAAAACTCGGGCCCCAGAAAATGCGTTACAAGCCCCATTCGCCCATCCAAAAGTGCCCCCAAAGGAAGGCTTTGGGTACATCTGAACACCCCAGGGGAGCCATTACGCAGCCCCACATGCAACTAGATCCTCCGCGTTCACTCTTCCTACGCAACCCTAAATATAGCCCTAGCCGCAAAGGGAGAAGACTGAAAAAGAGGGCCTAGGAAAACGCATTTAGAGTCTCTTTTGACCATCCAAAAGTGCCCCCAAAGTAAGGCTTTGGGTACAACTGAACTCCCCAGGGGAGCCTTTACGCAGCCCCACATGCAACTGGACCCTCCGTGTTCGCTGTTTACGAGCAATCCTAAATATAACCCTAGCCAGCATGGCAGAAGACTGAAAACTCGGGCCACAGAAAAAGCGTTTCAAGCCCCATTCGCCCATCCAGAATTGCCCCCAAAGGAAGGCTTTGGGTACAAGTGAACTCCCCAGGGGAGCCTTTATGCAGCCCCACATGCAACTGGACCCTCCGTATTCGCTCTTTCACAGCAACCCTAAATATATCCCTCGGCGCAATGGGAGAAGACTGAAAATCGGGCCTCAGAAAACGCATTGCGATTCCCCTTGGACCATCCAAAAGTGGCCCCAAAGTAAGGTTTAATTACAACTGAACTCCACAGGGGAGCCTTTATGTAGCCCCACATGCAACTGGAACCTCCGGGTTCGCTGTTTCCAAGCAACACTAAATATAGCCCTAGCAGGCATTGGAGAGAACTGAAAACTCGGGCCCCAGAAAATGCGTTACAAGCCCCATTCGGGCATCCAAAAGTGCCCCCAGAGGAAGGCTTTGAGTACAAGTGAACTCCCCAGGAGAGCCTTTACGCAGCCCCACATGCAACTGGATCCTCCGCATTCACTCTATCTACGCAAGCCTAAATATAGCCCTCGGCGCAATGGGAGAAGACTGAAAAATCGGGCTTCAGAAAACGCATTGCGATTCCCCTTGGACCATCCAAAAGTGCCCCCAAAGGAAGGCTTTGGGTACAACTGAACTCCCCAGGGGTGCCTTTATGCAGCCCCACATGCAACTGGACCCTCCTGGTTCGCCCTTTCCGACCAACCCTAAATATAGCCCTAGCCGGCATTGGAGACGACTGAAAACTTGGGCCCTAGAAAACGCATTCGGAGCCCCATTCGCCCATCCAAAAGTGCTCCCAGAGGAAGCCTTTGAGTACAAGAGAAGTCCCCAGGGGAGCCTTTATGCAGCCCCACATGCAAATGGACCCTCCGGGTTCGCTCTTTTTGAGCAACAATAAACGTAGCCCTAGCCGGCATGAGAGAAGACTTAAAAATCTGGCCCCAGAAAACTCATTCCAAGGCCTTTTCGCCCATCCAGAAGTGCCCCCAAAGGAAGGCTTTGGGTACAACTGAACTCCCCAGGGGAGCCTTTACGCAGCCCCACATGCAACTGGACCCTCCGGGTTCGCTCTTTCCGAGCAACCCTAAATATAACCCTAGCCGGCATGGGAGACGACTGAAAATTCTGGCCCAAGAAAACTCATTCCAAGCCCCTTTCACCCATCCAAAATGGCCCCCAAAGGAAGGCTTTGGGTACAACTGAACTCCCCAGGAGAGCCTTTACGCAGCCCCACATTCAACTGGACCCTCCTGGTTCGCCCTTTCCGACCATCCCTAAATATAGCCCTAGCCGGAATTGGAGACGACTGAAAACTTGGGCCCCAGAAAACGCATTCCGAGCCCCATTCGCCCATCCAAAAGTGCACCCAGAGGAAGGCTTTGGGTACATCTGAACACCCCAGGGGAGCCATTACGCAGCCCCACATGCAACTAGATCCTCCGCGTTCACTCTTTCTACGCAACCCTAAATATAGCCCTAGCCGCAAAGGGAGAAGACTGAAAAAGAGGGCCTAGGAAAACGCATTTAGAGTCTCTTTTGACCATCCAAAAGTGCCCCCAAAGTAAGGCTTTGGGTACAACTGAACTCCCCAGGGGAGCCTTTACGCAGCCCCACATGCAACTGGACCCTCCGTGTTCGCTGTTTACGAGCAACCCTAAATATAACCCTAGCCAGCATGGCAGAAGACTGAAAACTCGGGCCACAGAAAAAGCGTTTCAAGCCCCATTCGCCCATCCAGAAGTGCCCCCAAAGGAAGGCTTTGGGTACAAGTGAACTCCCCAGGGGAGCCTTTATGCAGCCCCACATGCAACTGGACCCTCCGTATTCGCTCTTTCACAGCAACCCTAAATATATCCCTCGGCGCAATGGGAGAAGACTGAAAATCGGGCCTCAGAAAACGCATTGCGATTCCCCTTGGACCATCCAAAAGTGGCCCCAAAGTAAGGTTTAATTACAACTGAACTCCACAGGGGAGCCTTTATGTAGCCCCACATGCAACTGGAACCTCCGGGTTCGCTGTTTCCAAGCAACACTAAATATAGCCCTAGCAGGCATTGGAGAGAACTGAAAACTCGGGCCCCAGAAAATGCGTTACAAGCCCCATTCGGGCATCCAAAAGTGCCCCCAGAGGAAGGCTTTGAGTACAAGTGAACTCCCCAGGAGAGCCTTTACGCAGCCCCACATGCAACTGGATCCTCCGCATTCACTCTATCTACGCAAGCCTAAATATAGCCCTCGGCGCAATGGGAGAAGACTGAAAAATCGGGCTTCAGAAAACGCATTGCGATTCCCCTTGGACCATCCAAAAGTGCCCCCAAAGGAAGGCTTTGGGTACAACTGAACTCCCCAGGGGTGCCTTTATGCAGCCCCACATGCAACTGGACCCTCCTGGTTCGCCCTTTCCGACCAACCCTAAATATAGCCCTAGCCGGCATTGGAGACGACTGAAAACTTGGGCCCTAGAAAACGCATTCGGAGCCCCATTCGCCCATCCAAAAGTGCTCCCAGAGGAAGCCTTTGAGTACAAGAGAAGTCCCCAGGGGAGCCTTTATGCAGCCCCACATGCAAATGGACCCTCCGGGTTCGCTCTTTTTGAGCAACAATAAACGTAGCCCTAGCCGGCATGAGAGAAGACTTAAAAATCTGGCCCCAGAAAACTCATTCCAAGGCCTTTTCGCCCATCCAGAAGTGCCCCCAAAGGAAGGCTTTGGGTACAACTGAACTCCCCAGGGGAGCCTTTACGCAGCCCCACATGCAACTGGACCCTCCGGGTTCGCTCTTTCCGAGCAACCCTAAATATAACCCTAGCCGGCATGGGAGACGACTGAAAATTCTGGCCCAAGAAAACTCATTCCAAGCCCCTTTCACCCATCCAAAATGGCCCCCAAAGGAAGGCTTTGGGTACAACTGAACTCCCCAGGAGAGCCTTTACGCAGCCCCACATTCAACTGGACCCTCCTGGTTCGCCCTTTCCGACCATCCCTAAATATAGCCCAGGCCGGAATTGGAGACGACTGAAAACTTGGGCCCCAGAAAACGCATTCCGAGCCCCATTCGCCCATCCAAAAGTGCACCCAGAGGAAGGCTTTGAGTACAAGAGAACTCCGCAGGGGAGCCTTTATGCAGCCCCACATGCAACTGGACCCTCCTTTTTCGCTCTTTCACAGGAAGCCTAAATATAGCCCTAGCCGGCATCGGAGACGACTGAAAACTCGGGCCCCAGAAAACTCATACCAAGGCCCTTTCGCCCATCCAGAAGTGCCCCCAAAGGAAGGCTTTGGGTAGAAGTGAACTCCCCAGGGGAGCCTTTACGCACCTCCACATGCAACTGGACCCTCCGGGTTCAATCTTTCAACGCAAGCCTAAATATATCCCTCGGCGCAATGGGAGAAGACTGAAAAAGCGGGCCTCAGAATAGGCATTGCGATTCCCCTTGGACCATCCAAAAGTGCCCCAAAAGGAAGGTTTAGTTACAAGTGAACTCCCCAGGGGAGCCTTTATGCAGCCCCACATGCAACTGGACGCTACGTCTTCCCTGTTTACGAGCAACCCTAAATATAACCCTAGCCAGCATGGCAGAAGACTGAAAACTCGTGCCACAGAAAAAGCATTTCAAGTCCCATTTGCCCATCCAGACGTGCCCCCAAAGAAGGCTTTGGGTAAAACTTAACTCCCCAGGGGAGCCTTTATGCAGCCCCACATGCAACTGAACCCTCCGTATTCACTCCTTCACAGCAACCCTAAATATAACCCTAGCCGCAACTGGAGAAGACTGAAAAAGCGGGCCTCAGAAAATGCATCGCGAGTCTCTTTCGACCATCCAAAAGGGCCCCCAAAGGAAGGCTTTGGGTACAACTGAACTCCCCAGCAGAGCCTTTACGCAGCCCCACATGCAACTGGACCCTCCGGGTTCGCTGTTTCCGAGCAACACTAAATATAGCCCTAGCTGGCATTGAAGACGACTGAAAACTCAGGCCCCAGAAAACGCATTCCGAGGCCCTTTCGCCCATCCAGACGTGCCCCCAAAGTAAGGCTTTGAATACAAGTGAACTCCCCAGGGGAGCCTTTATGCAGCCCCACATGCAACTGGACCCTCCTTATTCGCTCTTTCACCGCAAGCCTAAATATATCCCTAACCGTCATCGGAGACGACTGAAAAATCGTGCCAAAGAAAACGCCTTACAAGACCTTTCGCCCACGCAAAAGTGCCCCCAAAGGAAGGCTTTGGGTAAAACTGAACTCCCCAGGGGAGCCTTTATGCAGCCCCACATGCAACTGGACCCTCCGTATTCGCTTTTTCACACCAACACTAAACACAACTCTGGCGCAATGGCAGTCAACTGAAAAATTGGGCCCCAGAAAATGCGTTACAAGCCCCATTCGCCCATCCAAAAGTGTCCCCAGAGGAAGGCTTTGGGTATAACTGAACACCCCAGGGGAGCCATTACGCAGCCCCACATGCAACATGACCCTCCGGGTTCACTCTTTCACCGCTAGCCTAAATATAACCCTCGGCGCTATGGGAGAAGACTGAAAAATGGGGCCTAAGTATACGCATTGCGATTCCCCTTGGACCATCCAAAAGTGGCCCCAAAGGAAGGTTTAGTTACAAGTGAACTCCCCAGGGGAGCCTTTATGCAGGCCCACATGCAACTGGACATTCCGGGTTCGCTGTTTCCGAGCAACACTAAATATAGCACTAGTCGGCTTTGGAGAGAACTGAAAACTCGGGCCCCAGAAAATGTGTTACAAGCCCCATTCGCCCATCCAAAATTGCCCCCAAAGGAAGGCTTTGGGTACAACTGAACTCCCCAGGGGAGCCTTTATGCAGCCCCACATGCAACTGGATCCTCCGTATTCGTTCTTTCACAGCAACCCTAAATATAACCCTGTCCCGCAAAGGGAGAAGACTGAAAAATCGGGCCCCCGAAAACGCGTTACAAGCCCCATTCGCCCATCCAGAAATTCCCCCAAAGGAAGGCTTTGAGTACAACTGAACTGCCCAGGGGAGCCTTTATGCAGCCCCACATGAAACTGGACCCTCCGGGTTCACTCTTTCACGGCAAGACTAAAGAGAGCCCTAGCCGCAAAGGGAGAAGACTGAAAAAGCGGGCCTCAGAAAACGCGTTACAAGCCCCATTCGCCCATTCAAAATTGCCCCCAGAGGAAGTCTTTGGGTACAACTGAACTCCCCAGGGGAGCCTTTATGCAGCCCCACATGAAACTGGACCCTCCTGGTTCACTCTTTCACCGCAAGACTAATATAGCCCTCAACGCAACGGGAGAAGAGTGAAAAAGCGGGCCTTAGAAAACGCATTGCGATTCCCCTTGGACCATCCAAAAGTGCCCCCAGAGGAAGTCTTTTGGTACAACTGAACTCCCCAGGGGAGCCTTTATGCAGCCTTACATGACACTGGACCCTCCGGGTTCGCTGTTTCTGTGCAACACTATATATATCCCTAGCCGGCATGGGAGACTACTGAAAACTCGGGCCCCAGAAAATGTATTCCGAGCCCCTTTCGCCCATCCAAAAGTGACCCCAGAGGAAGGCTTTGAGTACAAGTGAACTCCCCAGGGGAGCCTTTACGCAGCCCCACATGCAACTGGACCCTCTCTGTTCGGTGTTTACGAGCAACCCTAAATATAACCCTAGCCAGCATGGTAGAAGACTGAAAACTCGGGCCACAGAAAAAGCGTTTCAAGCCCCATTCACCCATCCAGAAGTGCCCCCAAAGGAAGGCTTTGGGTACAACTGAACTCCCCAGGAGAGCCTTTATGCAGCCCCACATGCAACATGACCCTCCGGGTTCGCTCTTTCCGAGCAAAACTAAATATAGCCCTAGCTGTCATTGGAGACAACTGAAAATTATGGGCCGCAGAAAACACATTCTGAGCCCCATTCGCCTATCCAGAGGTACCCCCAAAGGAAGTCTTTGGGTACAACTGAACTGCCCAGGGGAGCCTTTATGAAGCCCCACATGCAACTGGACCCTCCGTATACACTCTTTCACAGCAACCCTAAATATATCCCTTGGCAAAATGGGAGAAGACTGAAAAAGAGTGCCTCAGAATACGCATTGCGATTTCCCTTGGACAATCCAAAAGTGCCCCCAAAGGAAGGCTTTGGGTACATCTGAACTCCCCAGGGGAGCCTTTACGCAGCCCCACATGCAACTGGACCCTTCGGGTTCACTGTTTCAGAGCAACACTAAACATAGCCCTACCTGGCTTGGGAGAGTAGTGAAAACTTGGGCCCCACAAAACGCATTCCGAGTCCATTTCGCCCATCCAAAAGTGCCCCCAGAGTAAGGCTTTGGGTACAACTGAACTCCCCAGGGGAGCCTTTATGCAGCCCCACATGCAACTGGTTCCTCCGGGTTCGCTGTTTCACAGCAACCCTAAATATATCCCTGGCCCACATTGCAGACGACTGAAAAATCGGGCCCCAGGAAACGCGTTACAAGTCCCATTCGCCCATCCAAAAACGCCCCCAAAGGAAGGGTTTGGGACAAGTGAACTCCGCAGGGGAGCCTTTATGTAGCCCCACATGCAACTGGACCCTCCGGGTTCGCTCTTTCCGAGCAAAACTAAACATAGCCCTAGCCGGCATGGGAGACGACTGAAAACTCGGGCCCCAGAAAATGCGTTACAAGCCCTTTCGCCCATCCAGAAGTGCCCCGAAAGGAAGGCTTTGGGTACAACTGAACTCCCCAGGAGAGCCTTTATGCAGCCCCACATGCAAGTGGACCCTCCGTATTCACTCTTTCACCGCAAGCCTAAATATATCCCTTGGCGCAATGGGAGAAGACTGAAAAAGCGGGCCTCAGAAAACGCATCGTGATTCCCCTTGGACCATCCAAAAGTGCCCCCAAAGGAAGGCTTTGGGTACAACTGAACTCCCCAGGGGAGCCTTTATGCAGCCCCACATGCAACTGAACCCTCCGTATTCACTCCTTCACAGCAACCCTAAATATAACCCTAGCCGCAACTGGAGAAGACTGAAAAAGCGGGCCTCAGAAAATGCATCGCGAGTCTCATTCGACCATCCAAAAGGGCCCCCAAAGGAAGGCTTTGGGTACAACTGAACTCCCCAGCAGAGCCTTTACGCAGCCCCACATGCAACTGGACCCTCCGGGTTCGCTGTTTCCGAGCAACACTAAATATAGCCCTAGCTGGCATTGAAGACGACTGAAAACTCAGGCCCCAGAAAACGCATTCCGAGGCCCTTTCGCCCATCCAGACGTGCCCCCAAAGTAAGGCTTTGGGTACATCTGAACTCCCCAGGGGAGCCTTTATGCAGCCCCACATGCAACTGGACCCTACGTATTCGCTCTTTCACAGCAACCCTAAATATAACCCTGGCCCGCATGGCAGTCGAATGAAAAATCGGACCCCAGGAAACGCGTTACAAGGCACATTCGCCCATCCAGAAGTGCCCCCAGAGGAAGGCTTTGGGTACAACTGAACTCCCCAGGAGAGCCTTTATGCAGCCCCACATGCAAGTGGACCCTCCGCGTTCACTCTTTCACCGCAAGCCTAAATATGTCCCTCGGCGCAATGGGAGAAGACTGAAAAAGTGGGCCTCAGAAAACGCTTTGCGATTCCCTTTGGACCATCCAAAAGTGCCCCCAAAGGAAGTCTTTGGGTACAACTGAACTCCCCAGGGGAGCCTTTACGCAACCCCACATGAAACTGGACCCTCCGGGTTCGCTGTTTCCGAGCAACACTAAATATAGCCCTAGCCGGCATTGGAGACGACTGAAAACTCGGGCCCCAGAAAAAGCATTCCGAGCCCCTTTCGCCCATCCAAAAGTGCCCCCAAAGGAAGGCTTTGAATACAAGTGAACTCCCCAGGGGAGCCTTTATGCAGCCCCACATGCAACTGGACCCTCCTTATTCGCTCTTTCACCGCAAGCCTAAATATATCCCTAACCGTCATCGGAGACGACTGAAAAATCGTGCCAAAGAAAACGCCTTACAAGACCTTTCGCCCACGCAAAAGTGCCCCCAAAGGAAGGCTTTGGTTAAAACTGAACTCCCCAGGGGAGCCTTTATGCAGCCCCACATGCAACTGGACCCTCCGTATTCGCTTTTTCACACCAACACTAAACACAACTCTGGCGCAATGGCAGTCAACTGAAAAATTGGGCCCCAGAAAATGCGTTACAAGCCCCATTCGCCCATCCAAAAGTGTCCCCAAAGGAAGGCTTTGGGTATAACTGAACACCCCAGGGGAGCCATTACGCAGCCCCACATGCAACATGACCCTCCGGGTTCACTCTTTCACCGCTAGCCTAAATATAACCCTCGGCGCTATGGGAGAAGACTGAAAAATGGGGCCTCAGTATACGCATTGCGATTCCCCTTGGACCATCCAAAAGTGGCCCCAAAGGAAGGTTTAGTTACAAGTGAACTCCCCAGGGGAGCCTTTATGCAGGCCCACATGCAACTGGACATTCCGGGTTCGCTGTTTCCGAGCAACACTAAATATAGCACTAGTCGGCTTTGGAGAGAACTGAAAACTCGGGCCCCAGAAAATGTGTTACAAGCCCCATTCGCCCATCCAAAATTGCCCCCAAAGGAAGGCTTTGGGTACAACTGAACTCCCCAGGGGAGCCTTTATGCAGCCCCACATGCAACTGGATCCTCCGTATTCGTTCTTTCACAGCAACCCTAAATATAACCCTGTCCCGCAAAGGGAGAAGACTGAAAAATCGGGCCCCCGAAAACGCGTTACAAGCCCCATTCGCCCATCCAGAAATTCCCCCAAAGGAAGGCTTTGAGTACAACTGAACTGCCCAGGGGAGCCTTTATGCAGCCCCACATGAAACTGGACCCTCCTGGTTCACTCTTTCACCGCAAGACTAATATAGCCCTCAACGCAACGGGAGAAGAGTGAAAAAGCGGGCCTTAGAAAACGCATTGCGATTCCCCTTGGACCATCCAAAAGTGCCCCCAGAGGAAGTCTTTTGGTACAACTGAACTCCCCAGGGGAGCCTTTATGCAGCCTTACATGAAACTGGACCCTCCGGGTTCGCTGTTTCCGTGCAACACTATATATATCCCTAGCCGGCATGGGAGACTACTGAAAACTCGGGCCCCAGAAAATGTATTCCGAGCCCCTTTCGCCCATCCAAAAGTGACCCCAGAGGAAGGCTTTGAGTACAAGTGAACTCCCCAGGGGAGCCTTTACGCAGCCCCACATGCAACTGGACCCTCTCTGTTCGGTGTTTACGAGCAACCCTAAATATAACCCTAGCCAGCATGGTAGAAGACTGAAAACTCGGGCCACAGAAAAAGCGTTTCAAGCCCCATTCACCCATCCAGAAGTGCCCCCAAAGGAAGGCTTTGGGTACAACTGAACTCCCCAGGAGAGCCTTTATGCAGCCCCACATGCAACATGACCCTCCGGGTTCGCTCTTTCCGAGCAAAACTAAATATAGCCCTAGCTGTCATTGGAGACAACTGAAAATTATGGGCCGCAGAAAACACATTCTGAGCCCCATTCGCCCATCCAGAGGTACCCCCAAAGGAAGTCTTTGGGTACAACTGAACTGCCCAGGGGAGCCTTTATGAAGCCCCACATGCAACTGGACCCTCCGTATACACTCTTTCACAGCAACCCTAAATATATCCCTTGGCAAAATGGGAGAAGACTGAAAAAGAGTGCCTCAGAATACGCATTGCGATTTCCCTTGGACAATCCAAAAGTGCCCCCAAAGGAAGGCTTTGGGTACATCTGAACTCCCCAGGGGAGCCTTTACGCAGCCCCACATGCAACTGGACCCTTCGGGTTCACTGTTTCAGAGCAACACTAAACATAGCCCTACCTGGCTTGGGAGAGTAGTGAAAACTTGGGCCCCACAAAACGCATTCCGAGTCCATTTCGCCCATCCAAAAGTGCCCCCAGAGTAAGGCTTTGGGTACAACTGAACTCCCCAGGGGAGCCTTTATGCAGCCCCACATGCAACTGGTTCCTCCGGGTTCGCTGTTTCACAGCAACCCTAAATATATCCCTGGCCCACATTGCAGACGACTGAAAAATCGGGCCCCAGGAAACGCGTTACAAGTCCCATTCGCCCATCCAAAAATGCCCCCAAAGGAAGGGTTTGGGACAAGTGAACTCCGCAGGGGAGCCTTTATGTAGCCCCACATGCAACTGGACCCTCCGGGTTCGCTCTTTCCGAGCAAAACTAAACATAGCCCTAGCCGGCATGGGAGACGACTGAAAACTCGGGCCCCAGAAAATGCGTTACAAGCCCTTTCGCCCATCCAGAAGTGCCCCGAAAGGAAGGCTTTGGGTACAACTGAACTCCCCAGGAGAGCCTTTATGCAGCCCCACATGCAACTGAACCCTCCGTATTCACTCCTTCACAGCAACCCTAAATATAACCCTAGCCGCAACTGGAGAAGACTGAAAAAGCGGGCCTCAGAAAATGCATCGCGAGTCTCTTTCGACCATCCAAAAGGGCCCCCAAAGGAAGGCTTTGGGTACAACTGAACTCCCCAGCAGAGCCTTTACGCAGCCCCACATGCAACTGGACCCTCCGGGTTCGCTGTTTCCGAGCAACACTAAACATAGCCCTAGCCGGCATTGGAGACGACTGAAAACTCGGGCCCTAGAAAAAGCATTCCGAGCCCATTTCGCCCATCCAAAAGTGCTCCCAAAGGAAGGCTTTGAATACAAGTGAACTCCCCAGGGGAGCCTTTATGCAGCCCCACATGCAACTGGACCCTCCTTATTCGTTCTTTTACAGCAAGCCTAAATATATCCCTAACCGTCATCGGACATTACTGAAAAATCTTGCCAAAGAAAACGCCTTACAAGACCTTTCGCCCACGCAAAAGTGCCCCCAAAGGAAGGCTTTGGGTAAAACTGAACTCCCCAGGGGAGCCTTTATGCAGCCCCACATGCAACTGGACCCTCCGTATTCGCTTTTTCACACCAACACTAAACACAGCTCTGGCGCAACGGCAGTCAACTGAAAAATTGGGCCCAGAAAATGCGTTACAAGCCCCATTCGCCCATCCAAAAGTGTCCCCAAAGGAAGGCTTTGGGTATAACTGAACACCCCAGGGGAGCCATTACGCAGCCCCACATGCAACATGGCCCTCCGGGTTCACTCTTTCACCGCAAGCCTAAATATAACCCTCGGCCTAATGGGAGAAGACTGAAAAATGGGGCCTCAGTATACGCATTGTGATTCCCCTTGGACCATCCAAAAGTGGCCCCAAAGGAAGGTTTAGTTACAAGTGAACTCCCCAGGGGAGCCTTTATGCAGCCCCACATGCAACTGGACCCTCCGGGTTCGCTGTTTCCGAGCAACACTAAATATAGCACCAGTCGGCTTTGGAGAGAACTGAAAACTCGGGCCCCAGAAAATGTGTTACAAGCCCCATTCGCCCATCCAAAATTGCCCCCAAAGGAAGGCATTGGGTACAACTGAACTCCCCAGGGGAGCCTTTATGCAGCCCCACATACAACTGGACCCTCCGTATTCGCTCTTTCACAGCAACCCTAAATATAACCCTGGCCCGCATGGCAGACGACTGAAAAATCGGGCCCCGGAAAACGCGTTACAAGCCCCATTCGCCCATCCAGAAGTGCCCCCAAAGGAAGGCTTTGGGTACAAGTGAACTCCCCAGGGGAGCCTTTACGCAGCTCCACATGCAACTGGACCCTCCTTATTCGCTCTTTCACAGAAACCCTAAATATAACCCTGGCCCGCATTGCAAACGACTGAAAAATCGGGCCCCAGGAAACGCGTTACAAGTCCCATTCGCCCATCCAAAACTGCCCCCTAAGGAAGGGTTTGAGACAAGTGAACTCCGCAGGGGAGCCTTTATGTAGCCCCACATGCAACTGGACCCTCCGGGTTCGCTCTTTCCGAGCAACACTAAACATAGCCCTAGCCGGCATGGGAGACGACTGAAAACTCGGGTCCCAGAAAATGTGTTACAAGCCCTTTCGTCCATCCAGAAGTGCCCCGAAAGGAAGGCTTTGGGTACAACTGAACTCCCCAGGAGAGCCTTTATGCAGCCCCACATGCAAGTGGACTCTCCTTATTCGCTCTTTCACAGCAAGCCTAAATATATCCCTCGGCGCAATGGGAGAAGACTGAAAAAGTGGGCCTCAGAAAACGCTTTGCGATTCCCCTTGGACCATCCAAAAGTGCCCCCAAAGGAAGGCTTTGGGTACAACTGAACTCCCCACGGGAGCCTTTACGCAACCCCATATGAAACTGGACCCTCCGGGTTCGCTGTTTCCGAGCAACACTAAATATAGCCCTAGCCGGCATTGGAGACGACTGAAAACTCGGGCCCCAGAAAAAGCATTCCGAACCCCTTTCGCCCATCCAAAAGTGCCCCCAAAGGAAGGCTTTGAATACAAGTGAACTCCCCAGGGGAGCCTTTATGCAGCCCCACATGCAACATGACCCTCCGTGTTCGCTTTTTCACACCAACACTAAACACAGCTCTGGCGCAAAGGCAGTCAACTGAAAAATTGGGCCCCAGAAAATGCGTTACAAGCCCCACTCGCCCATCCAAAAGTGTCCCCAAAGGAAGGCTTTGGGTATAACTGAACACCCCAGGGGAGCCATTACGCAGCCCCACATGCAACATGACCCTCCGGGTTCACTCTTTCACCGCAAGCCTAAATATAACCCTCGGCGCAATGGGAGAAGACTGAAAAACCGGGCCTCAGAAAACTCATTACGATTCCCCTTGGACCATCGAAAAGTTGCCCCAAAGGATGGTTTAGTTACAAGTGAACTCCCCAGGGGAGCCTTTATGCAGCCCCATAAGCAACTGGACCCTCCTTATTCCCTCTTTCAGAACAAGCGTAAATATAGCCCTAGCCGGCATCGAAGATCACTGAAAAATCGGGCCAAAGAAAACGCAATATAAGACTCTTTCGCCCATCCAGAAGTGCCCCCAAAGGAAGGCTTTGGGTACAAGTGAACTCCCACGGGGAGCCTTTTCGCAGCCCCACATGCAACTGGATCCTCCGCGTTCACTCTTTCTACGCAAGCCTAAATATATCCCTAGCCGGCATGGGAGACGACTGAAAACTAGGGCCCCAGAAAACGCTATCCGAGCCCCATTTGCCCATCCAGAAGTGCCCCCAGAGGAAGGCTTTGGGTACAACTGAACTCCCCAGGGGAGCCTTTACGCAGCGCAACATGGAACTGGACCATCCGGGTTCGCTCTTTCCGAGCAACACAAAAGATAGCCCTAGCTGGCATTGGAGATTACTGAAAACTCGGGCGTCAGAAAATGCATTCCGAGCCCATTTTGCCCATCCAAAAGTGCCACCAAAGGAAGGCTTTGGGTACAACTGAACTCCCCAGGGGAGCCTTTATGCAGCCCCACATGCAACTTGACCCTCCGGGTTCGCTCTTTCACAGCAACCCTAAATATATCCCTCGGCGCAATGGGAGAAGACTGAAAAAGGGGGCCTCAGAAAACGCATTACGATTCCCCTTGGACTATCCAAAAGTGCCCCCAAAGGAAGGTTTAGTTACAAGTGAACTCCCCAGGGGAGCCTTTATGCAGCCCCACATGGAACTGGACCCTCCGGGTTTGCTGTTTTCGAGCAGCACTTAATATAGCACTAGCCGGCATTGGAGAGAACTGAAAACTCGGGCCCCAGAAAATGCGTTACAAGCCCCATTCGCCCATCCAAAAGTGCCCCCAAAGGAAGGCTTTGGGTACAAGTGAACTCCCCAGGGGAGCCTTTATGCAGCCCCACATGCAACTGGACCCGCCGGGTTCGATGTTTCCGAGCAACACTAAATATGTCCCTAGCCGGCATCGAAGATGACTGAAAAATCAGGCCCCAGAAAACGCATTCCGAGCACCTTTTGCCCATCCAAAAGTGCCCCCAAAGGAAGGCTTTGAGTACAACTGAACACCCCAGGGGAGCCATTACGCAGCCCCACATGCAACTGGATCCTCCGCATTCACTCTTTCTATGCAAGCCTAAATATAGCCCTAGCCGCAAAAGGAGAAGAATGAAAAAGCAGGCGTCAGAAAACGCATTACGATTCCCCTTGGACCATACAAAAGTGCCCCCAAAGAAAGGCTTTGGGTACAACTGAACACCCCAGGGGAGCCATTACGCAGCCCCACATGCAACTGGATCCTCCGCGTTCACTCTTTCTACGCAAGCCTAAATATAGCCCTAGCCGCAAAGGGAGAAGACTGAAAAAGCGGGCCTCAAAAAATGCTTTGCGATTCCCCTTGGACCATCCAAAAGTGCCCCCAGGGGAAGGCTTTGAGTACAAGTGAACTCCACAGGGGAGCCTTTACGCAGCTCCACATGCAACTGGACCCTCCTTATTCGCTCTTTCACAGAAACCCTAAATATAACCCTGGCCCGCATGGCAGATGACTGAAAAATCAGGCCCCAGAAAAAGTGTTACAAGCCCCATTCGCCCATCCAAAAGTGCCCCCAAAGGAAGGCTTTGGGTACAAGTGAACTCCCCAGGGGAGCCTTTATGCAGCCCCACATGCAACTGGACCCTCTGGGTTCGCTCTTTCCGAGCAACACTAAAGATAGCCCTAGCCGGCATGGGAGACGACTGAAAAATTGGGCCCCAGGAAACGCATTCCGAGCCCCTTTTGCCCATCCAAAAGTTCCCCCAAAGGAAGGCTTTGAGTACAACTGAACACCCCAGGGGAGCCATTACGCAGCCCCACATGCAACTGGATCCTCCGCGTTCACTCTTTCTACGCAAGCCTAAATATAGCCCTAGCCGGCATCGAAGATGACTGAAAACTCGAGCCCCAGAAAACTCATTCCAAGCCGCTTTCGCCCATCCAAAAGTGCCCCCAGAGGAAGGCTTTGGGTACAACTGAACACCCCAGGGGAGCCATTATGCAGCGCCACATGCAACTGGCACCTCCGGGTTCGCTGTTTCTGAGCAACACTAAACATAGCCCTAGCCGGCATGGGAGGCGACTGCAAACTCGGGCCCCAGAAAACGCATTCCAAGCCACTTTCGCCCATGCAGAGGTGCCCCCAAAGGAAGGCTTTGGGTACAACGGAGCTCCCCAGGAGAGCCTTTACGCAGCTCCCCATGCAACTGGACCCTCCGTATTCGCTCTTTCACAGCAACCGTAAATATAACCCTGGCCCGCATTGCAGACGACTGAAAAATCGGGCCCCAGAAAACGTATTCCGAGACCCTTTCACCCATCCAGAAGTGCCCCCAAAGGAAGGCTTTGGGTACATCTGAACTCCCCAGGGGAGCCTTTATGCAGCGCCACATGCAACTGGACCCTCCTTTTTCGCTCTTTCACCGCAAGACTAAATATAGCCGTCGGCGCAATGGGAGAAGACTGAAAAAATGGGCCTCAAAATACGCATTGCGATTCCCCTTGGACCATCCAAAAGTGCCCCCAGAGGAAGGCTTTGAGTACAAGTGAACTCCCAGGGGAGCCTTTATGCAGCCCCACATGCAACTGGACCCTCCGTATTCGCTTTTTCACAGCAACCCTACATATATCCCTTGGCACAATGGGAGAAGACTGAAAAAGAGAGCCTCAGAATACGCATTGCGATTCCCCTTGGACAATCCAAAAGTGCCCCTAAAGGAAGGCTTTGGGTACAACTGAACTCCCCAGGGGAGCCTTTATGCAGCCCCACATGCAACTGGAACCTCCTTTTTCGCTCTTTCTACGCAAGCCAAAATATAGCTCTAGCCGCAAAGGGAGAAGACGGAAAAAGCGGGCCTCAGAAAACGAATTACGATTCCCCTTGGACCATCCAAAAGTGCCCCCAGAGGAAGGCTTTGGGTACAACTGAACTCCCAAGGGGAGCCTTTATGCAGCCCCACATGCAACTGGACCCTCCGGGTTCTCTGTGTCTGAGAAACCCTAAACATAGCCCTAGCCGGCATCGGAGATGACTGAAAAATCGGGCCAAAAAAAATGATTACAAGACCCTTTCGCCCATCCAAAAGTGCCCCTAAAGGAAGTCTTTGGGTACAACTGAACTCCCCAGGGGAGCCTTTATGCAGTCCCACATGCAACTGGACCCTCCGGGTTCGCTGTTTCCGATCAACACTAAATATACCACTAGCCAGCATTGCAGAAGACTGAAAACTCGGGCCACAGAAAAAGCATTTCAAGCCCCATTCGCCCATCCAGAAGTGCCCCCAATGGAAGTCTTTGGGTACAACTGAACTCCCCAGGGGAGCCTTTACGCAGTACCATATTGAGGGATTTCTTGAAACAGCAAAAATCCCATGGCTTGCTGTAGCTGAGCAAACCAAGCTACCAGGGCAACTATGAGAAGTTCCCATGACAGTGTTCCCACATCGCCCAATTGAGGGATTCAGAAAAATATTGTTACCAGTAGCTGGCTTCAAGGACAAGGTCTATGTGACTGCTAATCACAAGGGGGTTGTTTTCTTGCAGGAGGGGCATGATCTGACTCTACTGTGTGTCTGTCGTGCTTTCGGCCGTGCTTCCTGCAACATATGGCGCCCGAACAGGCTGAGACCTGAACAGGGCCTGAACAGGACATCGCAGCGGGAGACCTGAACAGGACCTGAACAGACATCGCACAGGAGCAGGACATCGCAGCACCGGAGCAGACATCGCAGCCGAGCACGGACATCGCAGCGGCGCCGGGGCAAACATCGCAGCGCAGCGGGACACCAGCGGCGCCGGCACATCCGAACGCAGGTAGACCAGGAGACCAGCGGCGCCGGGACCGGCGGCGCCGGGACCAGCGGCGCCGCGATCTCGCCGCGCCGTCGGGACTTCGGAGCGCCCATCCGACCGGCGCTTGAGCAGACCGGACACCGGCCCGGACACACGGTACACAGGCCTCACGGTGAGACGCGGTACTCCCGCTGAGAGACGCGTGAAAACGGTGGGAAAAGGGGTTTTTGCGGCGGGACGTGGAATTGCGGAGGGCCGCGGGAAATAGAGTTGCGGCGAGACGTGGAATTGCGGAGGGCCGCGGGTAAACGGAGTTGCGGCGAGACGTGGAATTGCGGAGGGCCGCGGGAAATAGAGTTGCGGCGAGACGTGGAATTGCGGAGGGCCGCGGGAAATAGAGTTGCGGCGAGACGTGGAATTGCGGAGGGCCGCGGGAAACAGAGTTGCGGCGAGACGTGGAATTGCGGAGGGCCGCGGGTAAACGGAGTTGCGGCGAGACGTGGAATTGCGGAGGGCCGCGGGAAATTGACGTGATCACGGTGCGATGCGGGACATCCGAGATCGAGTTGCTATGGGAGACCAGAGGCATCAGTGGACAACGGCAGCCGACCCTCACCGTGTGGCGAGTCGGCACAGAGCAGAGGGGCGGACATCAGGACCCTGCAGCCTGTCTGACGTAACCATGGAGGCAGCGGCGGCTGTGCTGCTTCTCTTTGGCATTCTTTTTATAAGAGGTTTATCTTGCAGTGCAAAAAAGACTATTCGTCCCCAGATCGGTGTTATAACTATGTTTCTGGATAACATTCTGTGGGGTTGCCTCATTCTATGGACTATTAATGACGATTTAGCTCTATTGCAGGGCAGGAGTGCAGAGACGCAGATTACACTGCCAAATGACCACCGGCAAGCTCGTTCACAAACAGCTTCTAGGATTGCAGCTGGCACTGCCTGCAGCCGTATAGCAGACGTTACACTCTCTTTCCTAACTAGTAATCATGTGTCTCATCCATTTGTGGTGAATGGTCAGTGGCAAAAAGAAAAGGGGGAGAGTAAGGGGCGGCAAAGACAGAAACGGTACCAGGAGGATGCCACTGACACTACTAGCACGGGTAATAGGAGTAGTATAAGTGACATAGGTGCAGGGCGGCGGCAGGCACTGCCGCGCTGTGGGGCATTCTGCCTGCTGCTCGCCCTCACCTGCCTGTGCACTGCTGCCGACAGTGCTAGAGCAAAATGTGAAGACTGCTCAGACGGCAGTGATGAGAGTGCTTGTGTGAAGATGTGTGTTGAATCTGACTTTGTGTGCAACAGTGGTCAGTGTGTGCCAAACAGATGGCAGTGTGATGGGGATCCGGACTGTGAAAATGGGTCTGATGAGATTGCTGATCTATGTTATATGAGAACATGCCAGGTAAATGAAATCAGCTGTGGTCCTCAGTCAACCCAGTGTATCCTGGTGTCCTGGAAATGTGATGGTGAAAAAGACTGTAACAGAGATCCTGATTGCAAGGATGGAAGTGATGAAATTAACTGCCCTTCTCAGACCTGCAGGCCAGACCAGTTCAGATGTGAAGATGGGAACTGTGTCCACGGAAGAAGGCAGTGCAGTGGTGTGAGAGACTGTCTGGATGGCACTGATGAAGCAAACTGTAACGATGTTATTCAGTGCTCAGGACCTGGCAAATTCAAGTGCAGAAGTGGAGAATGCATAGATATCAATAAAGTGTGTAACCAGCAGAGAGACTGCAAGGACTGGGGTGATGAGCCCCTGAAGGAATGCAACATACATGAATGTGACTGTCCAGCTGGGTTTGAGTTTGTAGACAAGAGAAACTGTGGAGATATTGATGAATGTCAAAACCCTGGTATCTGTAGTCAAATCTGTATCAACCTGAAAGGTGGCTACAAATGTGAACGTAGCCGTGGCTATCAGGTGAATCCTGCTACAGGAACCGGGAAAGGGCCATACTGGTACAAAAACACAAATAACACCTGTGATTACAATGACGCTGCTAAGCCGGGTTTAGGGGTTTGTAGCATGGAGACAAGGGGTAACAACTACAGTGTTTGGAACAATTGTGCAGCTTTGGCCTTACCTCCTGATGTGCTTCTGATTTGTGGGGATGGGGCCTGGCAAGGTATCCCTGCAAATGCTATCAGATGTCCATGTTACTTAGATAAACTCATTGTATTTGCTCCTAGCTTGTTACAGTTGCGTGAGATCACCAGACATAAATGGGCATTGCTTGCATCGGATTGCAATGATAATGTTGAATTGTGTGGGGTTGCAGCTAGAGCGGCATTAGCAATTTCAGTGCCTGGAGCGGCATCTGCGGCCGCACATAACAACTTAGAAAAATTGGAATGCTGGGCCGAGAGGCAAGCCTATGCCACGACAGAGATACTTGAGGAGATGTTACCAGATCAAAATAGTCTGCGACATCTGCTTTTACAGGATCAAGCTGCTATTGACATCTTGCTTTTGGCTCAAAGGAATGGGTGTGAGGACTTTAAGGGAATGTACTGTTTAAACCTTTCTGATCATAATGAGTCAATTCACAAATCCATTACTTTCCTGAAAGAGCATATGAGAAAGATTCAGTATGGTATCAATCCTTTCAATCAATGGTTCACTGACTTGTTTGAAACAAGGTGTAGATGGTTGCTGGGTTTAGTCACAAGGGGATTAAGGATTTGGTTTATGGTGGTGGTAATCATCGTTGTGTGTTGTAAGTACAGCTATAGAGTCACTTGTAAAACTGCTGTGTCGGGCTTGGTTTGCTCAAAAGAAGAAGGGGGAATTGTTGAGGGATTTCTTGAAACAGCAAAAATCCCATGGCTTGCTGTAGCTGAGCAAACCAAGCTACCAGGGCAACTATGAGAAGTTCCCATGACAGTGTTCCCACATCGCCCAATTGAGGGATTCAGAAAAATATTGTTACCAGTAGCTGGCTTCAAGGACAAGGTCTATGTGACTGCTAATCACAAGGGGGTTGTTTTCTTGCAGGAGGGGCATGATCTGACTCTACTGTGTGTCTGTCGTGCTTTCGGCCGTGCTTCCTGCAACAGTACCACATGCAACTGGACCCTCCGTATTCGCTCTTTCACAGCAACCCTAAATATAACCCTGGCCCGCATGGCAGACGACAGAAAAATCGGGCGCCAGAAAACGCGTTACAAGCCCCATTCGCCCATCCAGAAGTGCCCCCAAAGGAAGGCTTTGGGTACAACTGAACTCCCCAGGGCAGCCTTTACGCAGTCCCACATGCAACTGGACCCTGCGCGTTCACTCTTTCTACGCAAGCCTAAATATAGCCCTCGGCGCAATGGGAGAAGACTGAAAAAGCGGGCCTCAGAAAACGTATTGCGATTCCCCTTGGACCATCCAAAAGTGGCCCCAAAGGAAGGTTTAGTTACAACTGAACTCCCCAGGGGAGCCTTTATGCAGCCCCATATGCAACTGAACCCTCCTGGTTCGCTGTTTCCGAGCAACACTAAATATAGCACTAGCCGGCTTTGGAGAAGACTGAAAAAGCGGGCCCCAGAAAACGCATTCCAAGCCACTTTCGCCCATGCAGAAGTGCCCCCAAAGGAAAGCTTTGGGTACAACTGAACTCCCCAGGAGAGCCTTTACGCAGCTCCACATGCAACTGGACCCTCCGTATTCGCTCTTTCACAGCAACCCTAAATATAACCCTGGCCCGCATGGCAGACAACTGAAAAATCGGGCCAAATGAAACGATTACAAGCCCCATTCGCCCATCACGAAGTGCCCCGAAAGGAAGGCTTTGTGTACAAGTGAACTCCCCAGGGGAGCCTTTACGCAGCCCCACATGCAACTGGACCCTCCGTGTTCGCTGTTTATGAGCAACCCTAAATATAACCCAAGCCAGCATGGCAAAAAACTGAAAATTCGGGCCACAGAAAAAGCGTTTCAGGCCCCATTCGCCCATCAAGAAGTGCCCCCAAAGGAAGGCTTTGGGTACAACTGAACTCCCCAGGGGAGCCTTTATGCAGCCCCACATGCAAATGGACCCTCCGTGTTCGCTGTTTATGAGCAACCCTAAATATAACCCTGGCCCGCATGGCAGACGACTGAAAAATCGGGCGCCAGAAAACGTGTTACAAGCCCCATTCGCCCATCCAAAAGTTCCCTCAACGGAAGGCTTTGGGTACAACTGAACTCCCCAGGGGAGCCATTACGCAGTACCACATGCAACTGGACCCTCCGTATTCGCTCTTTCACAGCAACCCTAAATATAACCCTGGCCCGCATGGCAGACGACTGAAAACTCGGGCCCCAGAAAATGCGTTACAAGCCCCATTCGCCTATTCAGAAGTGCCCCTAGAGGAAGACTTTGAGTACAACTGAACTCCCCAGGGGAGCCTTTATGCAGCCCCACATGCAACTGGACCCTCCGCGTTCACTTTTTGACCGCAAGCCTAAATATATCCCTCGGCGCAATGGGAGAAGACTGAAAAAGCGGGCCTCAGAATACGCATTGCGATTCCCCTTGGACCATCCAAAAGTGGCCCCAAAGGATGATTTAGTTACAACTGAACTCCCCAGGGGAGCCTTTATGCAGCCCCACATGCAACTGGACCCTCCGGGTTCGCTCTTTCCGAGCAACACTAAACATAACCCTAGCCGGCATAGGAGAGGACTGAAAACTCGGGCCCCAGAAAACGCATTCCGAGCCCCTTTCGCCCATCCAGATGTGCCCCCAAAGGAAGGCTTTGGGTACAACTGAACACCCCAGGGGAGCCATTACGCAGCCCCACATGCAACTGGATCCTCCGCGTTCACTCTTTCTACGCAAGCCTAAATATAACCCTAGCCAAAAAGGGAGAAGACTGAAAAAGCGGGCCTCATAAAACGCATTACGATTCCCCTTGAACCATCCAAAGGTGCCCCCAAAGGAAGGCTTTGGGTACAAGTGAACTCCCCAGGGGAGCCTTTATGCATCCCCACATGCAACTGGACCCTCAGGGTTCGGTCTTTCCAAGCAACACTAAAGATATCCCTAGCCGGCATGGGAGACGACTGAAAACTCGGGCCCCAGAAAACGCATTCCAAGCCGCTTTCGCCCATGCAGAAGTGCCCCCAAAGGAAAGCTTTGGGTACAACTGAGCTCCCCAGGAGAGCCTTTACGCAGCTCCACATGCAACTGGACCCTCCGTATTCGCTGTTTCACAGCAACCCTAAATATATCCCTGGCCCGCATGGCAGACGACTGAAAAATCGGGCCCCAGAAAACACATTCCGAGCCACTCTCACCTATCCAGAAGTGCCCCCATAGGAAGGCTGTGGGTACATCTGAACTCCCCAGGGGAGCCTTTATGCAGCGCCACATGCATCTGGACCCTGCTTTTTCGCTCTTTCACCGCAAGACTATATATAGCCGTCGGCGCAATGGGAGAAGACTGAAAAAATGGGCCTCAGAATACGCATTGCGATTCCCCTTGTACCATCAAAAAGTGCCCCCAGAGGAAGGCTTTGAGTACAAGTGAACTCCCCAGGGGAGCCTTTATGCAGCCTCACATGCAACTGGACCCTCCTTATTCGCTCTTTCAGAGCAAGCCTAAATATAGCCCTAGACGGCATCGGAGATGACTGAAAAATCGGGCCAAATAAAACGATTACAAGACCCTTTCGCCCATCCAAAAGTGCCCCTAAAGGAAGTCTTTGGTACAACTGAACTCCCCAGGGGAGCCTTTATGCAGCCCCACATGCAACTGGACCCTCCGTATTCGCTCTTTCACAGCAACCCTAAATATATGCCTCGGCGCAATGGGAGAAGACTGAAAAAGCGGGCCTCAGAATACGCATTGCGATTCCCCTTGGACCATCCAAAAGTGGCCCCAAGGGAAGGTTTAGTTACAAGTGAACTCCCCAGGGGAGCCTTTATGCAGCCCCACATGCAACTGGACCCTCCATATTAGCTCTTTCACAGCAACCCTAAATATAACCCTAGCCAGCATGGCAGAAGACTGAAAACTCGGGCCACAGAAAAAGCATTTCAAGCCCCATTCGCCCATCCAGAAGTGCCCCCAAAGGAAGGCTTTGGGTACAACTGAACACCCCAGGGGAGCCATTACGCAGCCCCACATGCAACTGGATCCTCCGCGTTCACTCTTTCTACGCAAGCCTAAATATATCCCTAGCCGGCATCGGAGATTACTGAAAACTCGAGCCGCAGAAAACTCTTTCCAAGCCCCTTTCGCCCATCCAGAAGTGCCCCCAAAGGAAGGCTTTGGGTACAACTGAACACGCCAGGGGAGCCATTACGCAGCCCCACATGCAACTGGATCCTCCGCGTACACTCTTTCTACGCAAGCCTAAATATAACCCTAGCCAAAAAGGGAGAAGACTGAAAAAGCGGGCCTCATAAAACGCATTACGATTCCCCTTGAACCATCCAAAGGTGCCCCCAAAGGAAGGCTTTGGGTACAACTGAACTCCCCAGGGGAGCCTTTATGCAGCCCCACATGCAACTGGACCCTCAGGGTTCGGTCTTTCCGAGCAACACTAAAGATATCCCTAGCCGGCATGGGAGACGACTGAAAAATCGGGCCCCAGAAAACGCATTCCAAGCCGCTTTCGCCCATGCAGAAGTGCCCCCAAAGGAAAGCTTTGGGTACAAGTGAGCTCCTCAGGAGAGCCTTTATGCAGCTCCACATGCAACTGGACCCTCCGTATTCGCTCTTTCACAGCAACCCTTATTATAACCCTGGCCCGCATGGTGGACGACTGAAAAATCTGCCCCCAGAAAACGCGTTACAAACCGTATTCGCCCATCCAGAAGTGCCCCCAAAGGAACGCTTTGGGTACAACTGAACTCCCCAGGGGAGCCTTTACGCAGTACCACATGCAACTGGACATGCGTGTTCACTCTTTCTACGCAAGCCTAAATGTAGCCATTGGCGCAATGGGAGAAAACTTAAAAAGCGGGCCTCAGAAAACGCATTGCGATTACCCTTGGACATCCAAAAGTGTCACCAAAGGAAGGCTTTGGGTACAAGTGAACTCCCCAGGGGAGCCTTTATGCAGCCCCACATGCAACTGGACCCTCCTGGTTCGCTGTTTCCGAGCAACACTAAATATAGCACTAGCCGGCTTTGGAGAGAACTGCAAACTCGGGCCCCAGAAAATGCGTTCCAAGCCCCATTCGCCCATCCAAAAGTGCCCCCAAAGGAAGGCTTTGGGTACAAATGAACTCCCCAGGGGAGCCATTACGCAGCCCCACATGCAACTGGATCCTCCGCGTTAACTCTTTCTACGCAAGCCTAAATATAACCCTAGCCGCAAAGGGAGACGACTGAAAACTCGGGCGCCAGAAAACGGATTCCAAGCCACTTTCGCCCATCCAGAAGTGCCCCCAAAGGAAGGCTTTGGGTACATCTGAACTCCCCAGGGGAGCCTTTATGCACCGCCACATGCAACTGGACCCTCCGGGTTCGCTCTTTCACCGCAAGACTAAATATACCCGTCGGCGCAATGGGAGAAGACTGAAAAAGCGGGCCTCAGAATACGCATTGCGATTCCCCTTGGACCATCCAAAAGTGCCCCCAGAGGAAGGCTTTGAGTACAAGTGAACTCCCCAGGGGAGCCTTTATGCAGCCCCACATGCAACTGGACCCTCCTTATTCGCTCTTTTACAGCAAGTCTAAATATAGCCCTAGCCGGCATCGGAGATGACTGAAAAATCGGGCCAAAAAAACGCCTTACAAGACCCTTTCGCCCATCCAGAAGTGCCCCCAAAGGAAGGCTTTGGGTACAACTGAGCTCCCCAGGAGAGCCTTTACGCAGCTCCACATGCAACTGGACCCTCCGTATTCGCTCTTTCACAGCAACCCTAAATATATCCCTGGCCCGCATGGCAGACGACTGAAAAATCGGGCCAAATAAAACGATTATAAGACCCTTTCGCCCATCCAAAAGTGCCCCTAAAGGAAGTCTTTGGGTACAACTGAACTCCCCAGGGGCGCCTTTATGCAGCCCCACATGCAACATGACCCTCCGGGTTCACTCTTTCACCGCAAGCCTAAATATATCCCTCGGCGCAATGGGAGAAAACTGAAAAAGCGGGCCTCAGTATACGCATTTCTATTCCCCTTGGACCATCCAAATGTGGCCCCAAAGGAAGGTTTAGTTACAAGTGAACTCTCCAGGGGAGCCTTTATGCAGCCCCACATGCAACTGGACCCTCCGGGTTCGCTGTTTCCGAGCAACACCAAATATAGCACTAGCCGGCATTGGAGAGAACGGAAAACTCGGGCCCCAGAAAATGTGTTACAAGCCCCATTCGCCCATCCAAAAGTGTCCGCAAAGGAAGGCTTTGGGTACAACTGAACTCCCCGGGGGAGCCTTTATGCAGCCCCACATGCAACTGGACCCTCCGTATTCGCTCTTTCACAGCAAGCCTAAATATAACCCTGGCCAGCATGGCAGACGACTGAAAAATCGGGCCTCAGAAAACGCGTTACAAGCCCCATTCGCCCATTCAGATGTGCCCCTAGAGGAAGGCTTTGAGTACAACTGAACACCCCAGGGGAGCCATTACGCAGCCCCACATGCAACTGTATCCTCCGCTGTTGAGGGATTTCTTGAAACAGCAAAAATCCCATGGCTTGCTGTAGCTGAGCAAACCAAGCTACCAGGGCAACTATGAGAAGTTCCCATGACAGTGTTCCCACATCGCCCAACTGAGGGATTCAGAAAAATATTGTTACCAGTAGCTGGCTTCAAGGACAAGGGCTATGTGACTGCTAATCACAAGGGGGTTGTTTTCTTGCAGGTGGGGTTGTTTTCTTGCAGTTGTTTGTCTGAGTGCTTTTGACCAATAATCTTGTGTGAAACACTGTCCACCCCTGTTAAGTTCTCTATAAAAGTTAGGCTATTCGGGCAATAAAATGGAGCATGATCTGACTCTACTGGTGTCTGTCGTGCTTTCGGCCGTGCTTCCTGCAACATATGGCGCCCGAACAGGCTGAGACCTGAACAGGACCTGAACAGACATCGCACCGGAGCACGGACATCGCAGCGGCGCCGGGGCAAACATTGCAGCGCAGCGGGACACCAGCGGCGCCGGCACCTCCGAACGCAGGTAGACCAGGAGACCAGCGGCGTCGGGACCAGCGGCGCCGGGACATCGGCGCGGCGCCGGGACCAGTGCCGCCGGGGACCAGCGCCGGGGTCACAGCGCCGAGACTGAGACATCGGAGCGGCGCGGGACATCGGAGCGTCGTCGGGACTTCGGAGCGCCCATCCGACCGGCGCTTGAGCAGACCGGACACCGGCCCGGACACACGGTACACAGGCCTCACGGTGAGACGCGGTACTCCCGCTGAGAGACGCGGAAAACGGTGGGAAACGGGGTTTTGCGGCGGGACGTGGAATTGCGGAGGGCCGCGGGAAATTGAGTTGCGGCGGGACGTGGAATTGCGGAGGGCCGCGGGAAATAGAGTTGCGGCGGGACGTGGAATTGCGGAGGGCCGCGGGAAATAGAGTTGCGGCGGGACGTGGAATTGCGGAGGGCCGCGGGAAATAGAGTTGCGGCGGGACGTGGAATTGCGGAGGGCCGCGGGAAATTGACGTGATCACGGTGTGATGCGGGACATCCGAGATCGAGTTGCTACGGGAGACCAGAGGCATCAGTGGACAACGGCAGCCGACCCTCACCGTGTGGCGAGTCGGCACAGAGCAGAGGGGCGGACATCAGGACCCTGCAGCCTGTCTGACGTAACCATGGAGGCAGCGGCGGCTGTGCTGCTTCTCTTTGGCATTCTTTTTATAAGAGGTTTATCTTGCAATGCAAAAAAGACTATTTGTCCCCAGATCGGTGTTATAACTATGTTTCTGGATAACATTCCGTGGGGTTGCCTCATTCTATGGACTATTAATGACGATTTAGCTCTATTGCAGGGCAGGAGTGCAGAGACGCGGATTACACTGCCAAATGACCACCGGCAGGCTCGTTCACAAACAGCTTCTAGGATTGCAGCTGGCACTGCCTGCAGCCGTATAGCAGACGTTACACTCTCTTTCCTAACTAGTAATCATGTGTCTTATCCATTTGTGGTGAATGGTCAGTGGCAAAAAGAAAAGGGGGAGAGTAAGGGGCGGCAAAGACAGAAACGGTACCAGGAGGATGCCACTGACACTACTAGCACGGGTAATAGGAGTAGTATAAGTGACATAGATGCAGGGCGGTGGCAGGCACTGCCGCGCTGTGGGGCATTCTGCCTGCTGCTCGCCCTCACCTGCCTGTGCACTGCTGCCGACAGTGCTAGAGCAAAATGTGAAGACTGCTCAGACGGCAGTGATGAGAGTGCTTGTGTGAAGAAGACGTGTGCTGAATCTGACTTTGTGTGTAACAGTGGTCAGTGTGTGCCAAACAGATGGCAGTGTGATGGGGATCCGGACTGTGAAAATGGGTCTGATGAGATTGCTGATCTGTGTTATATGAGAACATGCCAGGTAAATGAAATCAGCTGTGGTCCTCAGTCAACCCAGTGTATCCTGGTGTCCTGGAAATGTGATGGTGAAAAAGACTGTAACAGAGATCCTGATTGCAAGGATGGAAGTGATGAAATTAACTGCCCTTCTCGGACCTGCAGGCCAGACCAGTGCAGATGTGAAGATGGGAACTGTGTCCACGGAAGAAGGCAGTGCAGTGGTGTGAGAGACTGTCTGGATGACACTGATGAAGCAAACTGTAACAATGTTATTCAGTGCTCAGGACCTGGCAAATTCAAGTGCAGAAGTGGAGAATGCATAGATATCAATAAAGTGTGTAACCAGCAGAGAGACTGCAAGGACTGGGGTGATGAGCCCCTGAAGGAATGCAACATAAATGAATGTGACTGTCCAGCTGGGTTTGACTTTGTAGAAAAGAGAAACTGTGGAATTGATGAATGTCAAAACCCTGGTATCTGTAGTCAAATCTGTATCGACCTGAAAGGTGGCTACAAATGTGAACGTAGCCGTGGCTATCAGATGAATCCTGCTACAGGAACTGGGAAAGGGCCATACCGGTACAAAAACACAAATAACACCTGTGATTAAAATGACGCTGCTAAGCAGGGTTTAGGAGTTTATAGCATGGAGACAAGGGGTAACAACTACAGTGTTTGGAACAATTGTAGAGCTTTGGCCTTACCTCCTGATGTGCTTCTGATTTGTGGGGATGGGGCCTGGCAAGGTATCCCTGCAAATGCTGTCAGATGTCCATGTTACTTAGATAAACTCATTGTATTTGCTCCTAGCTTGTTACAGTTGCGTGAGATCACCAGACATAAATGGGCATTGCTTGCATCGGATTGCAATGATAATGTTGAATTGTGTGGGGTTGCAGCTAGAGCTGCATTAGCAATTTCAGTGCCTGGAGTGGCATCTGCGGCCGCACGTAACAACTTAGAAAAATTGGAATGCTGGGCCAAGAGGCAAGCCTATGCCACGACAGAGATACTTGAGGAGATGTTACCAGATCAAAATAGTCTGCGACATCTGCTTTTACAGGATCAAGCTGCTATTGACATCTTGCTTTTGGCTCAAAGGAATGGGTGTGAGGACTTTAAGGGAATGTACTGTTTAAACCTTTCTGATCATAATGAGTCAATTCACAAATCCATTACTTTCCTGAAAGAGCATATGAAAAAGATTCAGTATGGTATCAATCCTTTCAATCAATGGTTCACTGACTTGTTTGAAACAAGGTGTAGATGGTTGCTGGGTTTAGTCACAAGGGGATTAAGGATTTGGTTTATGGTGGTGGTAATCATCGTTGTGTGTTGTAAGTATAGCTATAGAGTCAATTGTAAAACTGCTGTGTCGGGCTTGGTTTGCTCAAAAGAAGAAGGGGGAATTGTTGAGGGATTTCTTGAAACAGCAAAAATCCCATGGCTTGCTGTAGCTGAGCAAACCAAGCTACCAGGGCAACTATGAGAAGTTCCCATGACAGTGTTCCCACATCGCCCAACTGAGGGATTCAGAAAAATATTGTTACCAGTAGCTGGCTTCAAGGACAAGGGCTATGTGACTGCTAATCACAAGGGGGTTGTTTTCTTGCAGGTGGGGTTGTTTTCTTGCAGTTGTTTGTCCGAGTGCTTTTGACCAATAATCTTGTGTGAAACACTGCCCACCCCTGTTAAGTTCTCTATAAAAGTTAGGCTATTCGGACAATAAAATGGAGCATGATCTGACTCTACTGGTGTCTGTCGTGCTTTCGGCCGTGCTTCCTGCAACACTCCGCGTTCACTCTTTCTACGCAAGCCTAAATATAACCCTAGCCAGCATGGCAGAAGACTAAAAACTCAGGCCATAAAAAAAGCATTACAAGCCATATTCGCCCATCCAGAAGTGCCCCCAAAGGAAGGCTTTGGGTACAACTGAACTCCCCAGGGGAGCCTTTATGCAGCCCCACATGCAACTGGACCCTCCGGGTTCACTCTTTCACCGCAAGACTAAATATAACCCTCGGCGCAATGGGAGAAGACTGAAAATGCAGGCCTCAGAAAACGTATTGCGATTCCCCTTGGACCATCCAAAAATGCCCCCAAAGGAAGGCTTTGGGTACAAGTGAACTCCCCAGGGGAGCCTTTACGCAGCCGCACATGCAACTGGACCCTCCTTATTCGCTCTTTCACAGCAACCCTAAATATAACCCTGGCCCGCCTGGCAGTCGACTGAAAAATCTGGCCCCAGAAAATACGTACAAAGCCTAGTTCGCCATTCCAAAAGTGCCCCTAAAGGAAGGCTTTGGGTACAAATGAACTCCCCAGGGGAGTCTTTATGCAGCCCCACATGCAACATGACCCTCCGTATTCGCTCTTTCACAGCAACCCTACATATAGCCCTGGCCCGCATGGCAGACGACTGAAAAATCGGGCCCCATTAAACGAGTTACAAGCCCTATTTGCCCATCCAAAAGTGCCCCCAAAGGAAAACTTTGGGTACAAATGAACTCCCCAAGGGGAGCCTTTACGCAGCCGCACATATAACTGGACCATCCATATTCACTCTTTCACAGCAACCCTAAATATCTCCCTGGCCTGCCTGGCAGTCGACTGAAAACTTGGGCCCAAGAAAATGCGTTAAAAGCCTAATTCGCCCATCCAAAAGTTCCCCCAGAGGAAGGCTTTGGGTACAAGTGAACTCCCCAGGGGAGCCTTTACGCAGCCCCACATGCAACTGGACCCTCCGTGTTCGCTGTTTATGAGCAACCCTAAATATAACCTTAGCCAGCATGGCAAAAGACAGAAAACTCGGGCCACAGAAAAAGAGTTTCAAGCCCCATTTACCCATCCAGAAGTGCCCCCAAAGGAAGGCTTTGGGTACATCTGAACTGCCCAGGGGAGATTTTATGCAGCGCCACATGCAACTGGACCCTCCGTATTTGCTCTTTCACAGCAACCCTAAATATAACCCTGGCCCGCATGGCAGGCGACTGAAAACTCGGGCCACAGAAAACGCGTTACAAGCCCCATTCGCCCATCCTGAAGTGCCCCCAAAGGAAGGCTTTGGGTACAACTGAACTCCCCAGGGGAGCCTTTATGCAGTCCAACATGCAACTGGACCTTTCGGGTTCGCTGTTTCCGAGCAACAATAAATATAAACCTAGCTGACATTGGACAAGACTGAAAACTCGAGCCCCAGAAAATGCATTCCAAGCCCCTTTTGCCCATCCAAAAGTGCCCCCAGAGGAAGGCTTTGGGTACAACTGAACTCCCCAGGGGAGCCTTTATGCAGCCCCACATGCAACTGGACCCTCCGTGTTCACTGTTAACGAGCAACCGTAAATATAACTCTAGCCAGCATGGCAGAAGACTGAAAACTCGGTCCACAGAAAAAGCGTTTCAAGCCCTATTCGCCCATCCAGAAGTGCCCCCAAAGGAAGGCTTTGGGTACAACTGAACTCCCCAGGGGAGCCTTTATGCAGCCCCACATGCAACTGGACCCTCCGTATTCACTCTTTCACCGCAAGTCTAAATATAGGCCTCGGCGCAATGGGAGAAGACTGAAAAATTGGTCCCAGAAAACGCATTCCGAGCCCCTTTCGCCCATCCAAAAGTGCCCCCAGAGGAAGGCTTTGAGTACAAGTGAACTCCCCAGGGGAGCCTTTATGCAGCCCCACATGCAACTGGACCCTCTGTGTTCACTCTTTCACAGGAAGCCTAATATAGCCCTATCCGGCATCGGAGATGACTGAAATATCGGGCCAAAGAAAGCGCCTTACAAGACCCTTTGGCCCATCCAAAAGTGCCCCAAAAGGAAGGCATAGGGTACAACTGAACTCCCCAGAGGAGCCTTAACGCAGCCCCACATGCAACTGTACCCTCCGTATTCGCTGTTTCCGAGCAACCCTAAATATAGCCCTGACCCGCCTGGCAGTCGACTTAAATCTCGGGCCACAGAAAACGCACTCCGAGCCCCATTCGCCCATCGAGAAGAGCCCCCAAAGGAAGGCTTTGGGTACATCTGAACTCCCCATGGGAGCCTTTATGCAGACTCACATGAAACTGGACCCTCCTTGTTCACTCTTTCACCGGAAGCCTAAATATAGCCGTCGGCGCAATGGTAGAAGACTGAAAAAGCTGGCCTCAGAAAACGCTTTCGATTCCCCTTGGACCACCCAAAAGTGCCCCCAAAGGAAGGCTTTGGGTACAAGTGTACTCCCCATGGGAGCCTTTATGCAGCCCCACATGCAACATGACCCTCCGTATTCGCTCTTTCACAGCAAGCCTATATATAGCCCTGGCTCGCATGGCAGACGACTGAAAACTCGGGCCACTGAAAACGCGTTACAAGCCCCATTAGCCCATCCAAAACTTCCTCCAAAGGAAGGCTTTGGGTACAAGTGAACTCCCCAGGGGAGCCTTTATGCAGCCCCACATGCAACTAGACCCTCATTGTTCGCTGTTTACGAGGAACCCTAAATATATCTCTAGCCAGCTTTGCAGAAGACTGAAAACTCGGGCCACAGAAAAAGCGTTTCAAGCCCTATTCGCCCATCCAAAAGTGCCTCCAAAGGAAGGCTTTGGGTACAACTGAACTCCCCAGGGGAGCCTTTACGCAGCCCCACATGCAACTGGACCCTCCAGGTTCACTCTTTCACCACAAGCCTAAATATAGCCCTCAGCGCAATGGGAGAAGACTGAAAAAGCGGGCCTCAGAAAACGCATTGCGATTCCCCTTTGACCATCCAAAAGTGCCCCCAAAGGAAGTCTTTGGGTACATCTGAACTCCCCAGGGGAGCCTTTACGCAGCCCCACTTGCAACTGGACCCTCCGGGTTCACTCTTTCCGAGGAACACTAAAGATAGCCCTAGCCGGCATGGGAGACGACTGAAAACTCGGGCCCCAGAAAACTTATTCCAAGCCCCTTTCCCCCTTCCAAAAGTGACCCCAAAGGAAGGCTTTGAGTACAACTGAACTCCCCAGGGGAGCCTTTACGCAGCCCCACATGCAACTGGACCCTCCGTATTCGCTGTTTCCGAGCAACCCTAAATATAACCCTAGACAGCATGGCAGAAGCCTGAAAACTCGGGCCAAAGAAAACGCGTTACAAGCCCCATTCTCCCATCCAAAAGTTCCCCCAAAGTAAGGCTTTGGGTACAACTGAACTCCCCAGGGGAGCCTTTACGCAGCCCCACATGCAACTGGACCCTCCGCGTTCACTCTTTCACCGCAAGACTATATATACCCCTAGCCGCAAAGGGAGAAGACTGAAGAAGCGGGCCTCAGAAAACGCGTTATAAGCCCCTTTCGCCAATCCAAAAGTGCCCCCAAAGGAAGTCTTTGGGTACAACTGAACACCCCAGGGGAGCCTTTATGCGGCCCCACATGAAACTGGACCCTCCGAGTTCACTCTTTCACCGCAAGCCTAAATATATCCCTCGGCGCAATGGGTGAAGACTGAAAAAGCGGGCCTCAGAAAACGCATTGTGAGTCTCTTCCGCCCATCCAGAAGTGCCCCCAAAGGAAGGCCTTGGGTACATCTGAATTCCCCAGGGGAGCCTTTATGCAGCCCCACATGCAACTGGACCCTCCGGGCTCGCTGTTTCCGAGCAACCCTAAATATAACCCTAGCCAGCATGGCAGAATACTGAAAACTCAGAGCCCAGAAAATGCGTTTCAAGACACTTTCGCCCATCCAAAAGTGCCCCCAAAGGCAGGCTTTGAGTACAAGTGATCTCCCCAGGGAAGCCTTTACGCAGCCCCACATGCAACTGGACCCTCCGTGTTCGGTGTTTACGAGCAACCGTAAATATAACCCTAGACAGCATGGCAGAAGATTGAAAACTCCGGCCACAGAAAAAGCGTTTCAAGCTCCATTCACCCATCCAAAAGTGCCCCCAAAGGAAGGCTTTGTGTACAAGTAAACTCCCCAGGGGAGCCTTTACGCAGCCCCACATGCAACTGGACCCTCCGCATTCACTCTTTCACCGGAAGACTATATATACCCCTAGCCGCAAAGGGAGAAGACTGAAAAATGGGGCCTCAGAAAACGCATTGTGAGTCTCTTTTGCCCATCCAAATGTGCCCCCAAAGGAAGGCTTTGGGTACATCTGAACTCCCCAGGGGAGCCTTTGTGTAGCCCCACATGCAACTGGATCCTCCGGGTTCGCTGTTTACGAGCAACCCCAAATATATCGCAAGCCAGCATGGTAGAAGACTGAAAACTCGGGCCACAGAAAAAGCGTTTCAAGCCCCATTCGCCCATCCATAAGTGCCCCGAAAGGAAGGCTTTGGGTACAACTGAACACCACAGGAGAGCCTTTACGCAGCCACACATGCAACTGGACCCTCCGGGTTCGCTCTTTCCGAGCAATACTAAATATAACCCTAGCTGGCATTGGAGAAGACTGAAAACTCGAGCCCCAGAAAACGCATTCCGAGCCCCATTCGCCCATGCAGAAGTGCCCCCAAAGGAAGGTATAGGGTACAACTGAACTCCCCAGGGGAGCCTTTATGCAGCGCCACATGCAACTGGACCCTCCGGGTTCACTCTTTCACCGCAAGCCTAAATATAGCCCTCGGCGCAATGGGAGAAGACTGAAAAAGCGGGCCTCAGAAAACGCATTTCGATTCCCCTTGGACCATCCAAAAGTGCCCCCAGAGGAAGGCTTTGAGTACAAGTGAACTCCCCAGGGGAGCCTTTATGCAGCCCCACATGCAACTGGACCCTCCTTATTCTCTCTTTCACAACAAGCCTAAATATATCCCTAGCCGGCATCGAAGGTGACTGAAAAATCTGTCCAAAGAAAACGCATTATAAGACATTTTCGCACATCCAGAAGTGCCCCCAAAGGAAGGCTTTGGGTACAACTGAGCTCCCCAGGAGAGCCTTTACGCAGCCCCATATGCAACTGGACCCTCTGGGTTCGCTGTTTCCGAGCAACACTAAATATATCCATAGCCGGCACTGGAGACAACTGAAATCTCGGGCCCCAGAAAACGCATTTCAAGCCCCATTCTCCCATCCAGAAGTGCCCCCAAAGGAAGGCTTTGGGTACAAGTGAACTCCCCAGGGGAGCCTTTACGCAGCCCCACATGCAACTGGACCCTCCGTGTTCGCTGTTTACGAGCAACCCTAGATATAACCCTAGCCAGCATGGCAGAAGACTGAAAACTCGGGCCACAGAAAAAGCATTTCAAGCCCCATTCTCCCATCCAGAAGTGCCCCCAAAGGAAGGCTTTGGGTACAACTGAACTCCCCAGGGGAGCCTTTACGCAGCCCCACATGCAACTGGACCCTCCGTATTCGCTCTTTCACAGCAACCCTTATTATAACCCTCGCCCGCATGGCAGACGACTGAAAAATCGGGCCCCCGAGAACGCGTTACAAGCCCCATTCGCCCATCCAGAAGTGCCCCCAGAGGAAGGCTTTGAGTACAAGTGAACTCCCCAGGGGAGCCTTTATGCAGCACCACATGCAACTGGACCCTCCGCGTTCACTCTTTCTACGCAAGCCTAAATATAGCCTTCGGCGCAATGGGAGAAGACTGAAAAATCGGGCCTCAGAAAACGCATTGCGATTCCCCTTGGACCATCCAAAAGTGGCCCCAAAGGAAGGTTTAGTTACAAGTGAACTCCCCAGGGGAGCCTTTACGCAGCCCCACATGCAACTGGACCCTCCTTTTTCGCTCTTTCACCGCAAGACTAAATATAGCCGTCGGCGCTATGGGAGAAGACGGAAAAAATGGGCCTCAAAATACGCATTGCGATTCCCCTTGGACCATCGAAAAGTGCCCCCAGAGGAAGGCTTTGAGTACAAGTGAACTCCCCAGGGGAGCCTTTATGCAGCCCCACATGCAACATGACCCTCCGGGTTCGCTGTGTCTGAGAAACCGTAAACATAGCCCTAGCCGGCATCGGAGATGACTGAAAAATCGGACCAAATAAAACGATTACAAGACCATTTCGCCCATCCAGAATTGCCCCCAATGGAACGCTTTGGGTAAAACTGAACTCCCCAGGGGAGCCTTTACGGAGCCCTACATGCAATTGGACCCTCCGTATTCGCTCTTTCACAGCAACCCTAAATATATTCCTGGCCCGCATGGCAGAAGACAGAAAAATCGGGCCAAATAAAACGATTACAAGACCCTTTAGCCCATCCAAAAGTGTTCCTAAAGGAAGTCTTTGGGTACAACTGAACTTCCCAGGGGAGCCTTTACGCAGTCCAACATGCAACTGGACCCTCCGTATTCGCTCTTTCACAGCAAACCTAAATATAACCCTGGCCCGCATGGCAGACGACTGAAAAATCGGGCGCCAGAAAACGCGTTACAAACCCCATTCGCCCATCCAAAAGTGCCCCCAAAGGAACGCTTTGCGTACAACTGAACACCCCAGGGGAGCCATTACGCAGCCCCACATGCAACTGGATCCTCCGCGTTCACTCTTTCTACGCAAGCCTAAATATAGCGCTAGCCGGCATCGGAGATTACTGAAAACTCGAGCCCCAGAAAACTCATTCCAAGCCCCTTTCGCCCATCCAGAAGTGCCCCCAAAGGAAGGCTTTGGGTACAACTGAACTCCCCAGGGGAGGCCTTATGCAGCCCCACATGCAACTGGACCCGCCGGGTTCGCTCTTTCCGAGCAACACTAAACATAGCCCTAGCGGGCATGGGAGACGACTGAAAACTCGTGCCCCAGAAAACTCGTTCCAAGCCCCTTTTGCCCATCCAAAAGTGCCCCCAAAGAAAGGCTTTGGGTACAACTGAACACCCCAGGGGAGCCATTACGCAGCCCCACATGCAACTGGATCCTCCGCGTTCACTCTTTCTACGCAAGCCAAAATATAGCCCTAGCCGCAAAGGGAGAAGACTGAAAAAGCGGGCCTCAGAAAACGCATTTCGATTCCCCTTGGACCATCCAAAAGTGACCCCAAAGGATGGTTTAGTTACAACTGAACTCCCCAGGGGAGCCTTTACGCAGCCCCACATGCAACTGGACCCTCCGTGTTCGCTGTTTATGAGCAACCCTAAATATAACCCTAGCCAGCATGGCAAAAGACTGAAAACTCGGGCCACAGAAAAAGCGTTTCAAGCCCCATTCGCCCATCCAGAAGTGCCCCCAAAGGAAGGCTTTGGGTACAACTGAACTCCCCAGGGGAGCCTTTACGCAGCCCCAAATGCAACTGGACCCACCGTATTCGCTCTTTCACAGCAACCCTAAATATAACCCTGGCCCGCATGGCAGACGACTGAAAAATCGGGCCAAATAAAACGATTACAAGCCCCTTTCGCCCATACAAAAGTGGCCCAAAAGGAAGGTTTAGTTACAACTGAACTCCCCAGGGGAGCCTTTACGCAGCCCCACATGCAACATGACCCTCCGGGTTCGCTGTTTACGAGCAACCAAAAATATAACCCTCTCCGGCATGGGAGACGACTGAATACTCGGGCCCCTGAAAACGTATTCAGAGCCCCTTTCGCTCATCCAAAAGTGCCCCCAAAGGAAGGCTTTGGGTACAAATGAACTCCCCAGGGGAGCCTTTACGCAGCCCCACATGCAACTGGACCCTCCGTATTTGCTCTTTCACAGCAACCCTAAATATATCCCTGGCCGCATTGCAGATGACTGAAAAATCGGGCCAAAGAAAACGCCTTACAAGACCCTTTAGCCCATCCAAAAGTGTTCCTAAAGGAAGTCTTTGGGTACAACTGAACTTCCCAGGGGAGCCTTTACGCAGTCCCACATGCAACTGGACCCTCCGTATTCGCTCTTTCACAGCAAACCTAAATATAACCCTGGCCCGCATGGCAGACGACTGAAAAATCGGGCGCCAGAAAACGCGTTACAAACCCCATTTGCCCATCCAAAAGTGCCCCCAAAGGAACGCTTTGTGTACAACTGAACACCCCAGGGGAGCCATTACGCAGCCCCACATGCAACTGGATCCTCCGCGTTCACTCTTTCTACGCAAGCCTAAATATAGCGCTAGCCGGCATCGGAGGTTACTGAAAACTCGAGCCCCAGAAAACTCATTCCAAGCACCTTTCGCCCATCCAGAAGTGCCCCCAAAGGAAGGCTTTGGGTACAACTGAACTCCCCAGGGGAGGCCTTATGCAGCCCCACATGCAACTGGACCCGCCGGGTTCGCTCTTTCCGAGCAACACTAAACATAGCCCTAGCGGGCATAGGAGACGACTGAAAACTCGTGCCCCAGAAAACTCGTTCCAAGCCCCTTTTGCCCATCCAAAAGTGCCCCCAAAGAAAGGCTTTGGGTACAACTGAACACCCCAGGGGAGCCATTACGCAGCCCCACATGCAACTGGATCCTCCGCGTTCACTCTTTCTACGCAAGCCAAAATATAGCCCTAGCCGCAAAGGGAGAAGACTGAAAAAGCGGGCCTCAGAAAACGCATTTCGATTCCCCTTGGACCATCCAAAAGTGACCCCAAAGGATGGTTTAGTTACAACTGAACTCCCCAGGGGAGCCTTTACGCAGCCCCACATGCAACTGGACCCTCCGTGTTCGCTGTTTATGAGCAACCCTAAATATAACCCTAGCCAGCATGGCAAAAGACTGAAAACTTGGGCCACAGAAAAAGCGTTTCAAGCCCCATTCGCCCATCCAGAAGTGCCCCCAAAGGAAGGCTTTGGGTACAACTGAACTCCCCAGGGGAGCCTTTACGCAGCCCCAAATGCAACTGGACCCACCGTATTCGCTCTTTCACAGCAACCCTAAATATAACCCTGGCCCGCATGGCAGACGACTGAAAAATCGGGCCAAATAAAACGATTACAAGCCCCTTTCGCCCATACAAAAGTGGCCCCAAAGGAAGGTTTAGTTACAACTGAACTCCCCAGGGGAGCCTTTACGCAGCCCCACATGCAACATGACCCTCCGGGTTCGCTGTTTACGAGCAACCAAAAATATAACCCTCTCCGGCATGGGAGACGACTGAATACTCGGGCCCCTGAAAACGTTTTCAGAGCCCCTTTCGCTCATCCAAAAGTGCCCCCAAAGGAAGGCTTTGGGTACAAATGAACTCCCCAGGGGAGCCTTTATGCAGCCTCACATGCAACTGGACCCTCCTTATTCGCTATTTCACAGCAACCCTAAATATAACCCTGGCCCGCATGGCAGACGACTGAAAACTCGGGCCACAGAAAAAGCGTTTCAAGCCCTATTCGCCCATCCAGAAGTGCCCTCAAAGGAAGGCTTTGGATACAACTGAACTCCGCAGGGGAGCCTTTACGCAGCCCCACATGCAACTGGACCCTCCGGGTTCACTCTTTCACCGCAAGCCTAAATATAGGCCTCGGCGCAATGGGAGAAGACTGAAAATTGGCCCCAGAAAATGCATTCCGAGCCCCTTTCGCCCATCCAAAAGTGCCCCCATAGGAAGGAATTGAGTACAAGTAAACTCCCCAGGGGAGCCTTTATGTAGTCCCACATGCAACTGGACCCTCCGCGTTTACTCTTTCACAGCATGCCTAATATAGCCCTAGGCGGCATCGGAGATGACTGAAATATCGGGAAAAGAAAGCGCCATACAAGACCCTTTGGCCCATCCAAAAGTGCCCCCAAAGGAATGCTTAGGGTACAACTGAACTCCCCAGGGGAGCCTTAACACAGGACCACATGCAACTGGACCCTCCGCGTTCACTCTTTCACAGCAAGCCTAATATAGCCCTAGCCGGCATCGGAGATGACTGAAATATCGGGCCAAAGAAAGCGCCTTACAAGACCCTATGGCCCATCCAAAAGAGCCCCCAAAGGAAGGCATAGGGTACAACTGAACTCCCCAGAGGAGCATTAAGTCAGCCCCACATGCAACTGTACCCTCTGTATTCGCTGTTTCCGAGCAACCCTAAATATAGCCCTGGCCCGCCTGGCAGTCGAATTAAAACTCGGGCCACAGAAAACGAATTCCGAGCCCCATTCGCCCATCGAGAAGAGCCCCCAAAGGAAGACTTTGGGTACAACTGAACTCCCCAGGGGAGCCTTTTGGCAGCCCCACATGCAACTGGACCCTCCTTATTCGCTCTTTCACAGCAACCCTAAATATACCCTGGCCCGCATGGCAGACGACTGAAAACTCGGGCCACAGAAAACGCGTTACAAGCCCCATTCGCCCATCCAGAAGTGCCCCGAAAGGAAGACTTTGGATACAACTGAACTCCCCAGGGGAGCCTTTATGCAGCCCCACATGCAACTGGAGCCTCCGGGTTCACTCTTTCACCACAAGTCTAAATATAGCCCTCAGCGCAATGGGAGAAGCCTGAAAAAGCGGGCCTCAGAAAACGCATTGCGATTCCCCTTGGACCATCCAAAAGTGCCCCCAAAGGAAGTCTTTGGGTACATCTGAACTCCCCAGGGGAGCCTTTATACAGCCCCACATGCAACTGGACCCTCTGTATTCGTTCTTTCACAGCAAACCTAAATATACCCATGGTCCGCAAGGCAGATGACTGAAAAATCGGGCCAAAGAAAACGCCTTACAAGACCCTTTCGCCCATCCAGAAGTGCCCCCAAAGAAAGGCTTTGGGTACAAGTGAACTCCCCAGGGGAGCCTTTATGTAACCCCACATGCAACTGGACCCTCCGGGTTCGCTCTTTCCGAGCAATACTAAACATATCCCTAGCCGGTATGGGAAACGACTGAAAACTCGGGCCCCAGAAGAAGCGTTTCAAACCCCATTCGCCCATCCAGAAGTGCCCCCAAAGGAAGGCTTTGGGTACAAGTGAACTCCCCAGGGGAGCCTTTATGCAGCCCCACATGCAACTGGACCCTCCGCGTTCACTCTGTCACAGCAAGCCTAAATATAACCCTAGCCGCAAAGGGAGAAGACTGAAAAAGCGGGCCTCAGAAAACGCATTGCGAGTCTCTTTCGACCATGGAAAAGTTCCCCCAAAGGAAGGCTTTGGGTACAAGTGAAATCCCCAGGGGAGCCTTTACGCAGCTCCACATGCAACTGGACACTCGGGGTTCACTCTTTCACAGCAAGCCTAAATATAGCCCTAGCCTACATCGGAGATGACTGAAAAATCGGGCCAAATATAAAGACTTACAAGACACTTTGGCCCATCCAAAAGTGCCCCCAAAGGAAGGCTTAGGGTACAACTGAACTCCCCAGGGAAGCCTTTACGCAGCCCCACATACAACTGGACCCTCCGTGTTCGCTGTTTACGAGCAACCCTAAATATAACTCTAGCCAGTATAACAGAAGACTGAAAAAACGGGCCACAGAAAAAGCGTTTCAAGCCCTATTCGCCCATAGAGAAGTGCCCCCAAAGGAAGGCTTTGGGTACAACTGAACTCGCCACGGGAGCCTTTACGCAGCCCCACATGCAACTGGACCCTCCGGGTTCACTCTTTCACAGCAAGCCTAAATATAGGCCTCGGCGCAACGGGAGAAGACTGAAAAATTGGCCCCAGAAAACGCATTCCGAGCCCTTTCGCCCATCCAAAAGTGCCCCTAGAGAAAGGCTTTGAGTACAAGTGAACTCCCCAGGGGAGCCTTTACGCAGCCCCACATGCAACTGGACTCTCCTTCTTCGCTCTTTCACAACAAGCCTAATAAATCCCTAGCCGGCATCGGAGATGACTGAAAAATCGGGCCAAAGAAAACGCCTTACAAGACCCTTTCGCCCATCCAAAAGTGCCCCCAAAGGAAGGATTTGGGTACAACTGAACTCCCCAGGGGTGCATTATGCAGCCCCACATGCAACTGGACCCTCCGCGTTCACTCTTTCACCGCAAGACTATATATACCCCTAGCCGTAAAGGGAGAAGACTGAAGAAGCGGGCGTCAGAAAATGCGTTACAAGCCCCTTTCGCCCATCCAAAAGTGCCCCCAAAGGAAGGCTTTGGGTACAACTGAACACCCCAGGGGAGCCTTTATGCGGCCCCACATGAAACTGGACCCTCCGAGTTCACTCTTTCACCGCAAGCCTAAATATATCCCTCGGCACAATGGGTGAAGACTGAAAAAGCGGGCCTCAGAAAACGCATTGTGAGTCTCTTTCGCCCATCCAGAAGTGCCCCCAAAGGAAGGCCTTGGGTACATCTGAATTCCCCAGGGGAGCCTTTATGCAGACCTAAATGCAACTGGACACTCTGGGTTTGCTCTTTCCGAGCAACACTAAAGATAGCCCTAGCCGGCATGGGAGACGACTGAAAATTCGGGCCCCATGAAACGCATTCCGAGCCTCTTTCGCCCATCCAAAAGTGCACCCAAAGGAAGGCTTTGGGTACATCTGAACTCCCCAGGGGAGCATTTATGCAACCCCACATGCAACTGGAGCCTCCGGGTTCACTCTTTCACCACAAGCCTAAATATAGCCCTCAGCGCAATGGGAGAAGACTGAAAAAGCGGGCCTCAGAAAACGCGATTCCCCTTGGACCATCCAAAAGTGCCCCCAAAGGAAGGCTTTGAGTACAAGTGAACTCCCCAGGGAAGCCTTTACGCAGCCCCACATGCAACTGGACCCTCCTTATTCGCTCTTTCACAGCAAAACAAATATACCCATGGTCCGCAAGGCAGATGACTGAAAAATCGGGCCAAAGAAAATGCCTTACAAGACCATTTCGCCCATCCAAAAGTGCCCCCAGAGGAAGGCTTTGGGTACAAGTGAACTCCCCAGGGGAGCCTTTACGCAGCCCCACATGCAATTGGACCCTCCGAGTTCACTCATCCTGAGCAACCCGAAACATATCCCTGGCCGGCGTCAGAGACGATTGAAAAATCGGGCCCCAGAAAACGCGTTGCAAGGCCGTTACACCCATCCAAAAGTGCCCTGAAAGGAAGGCTTTGGGTACAAGTGAACTCCCCAGGGGAGCCTTTACGCAGCCCCACATGCAACTGGACCCTCTGAGTTCGTTGTTTCCGAGCAAGCCTTAATATAGCCCTAGCTGGCATAGAAGACGTCTGAAAAATAGGGCCCCAGGAAACGCATTGCAAGGCTTTTACACCCATCCAAAAGTGCTCCCAAAGGAAGGCTTTGGGTACATCTGAAATCCCCAGGGGAGCCTTTATGCAGCCCCACATGCAACTGGACCTTCCGTGTTCGGTGTTTAAGAGCAACCCTAAATATAACCCCAGACAGCATGGCAGAACCCTGAAAACTCGGGCCACAGAAAAAGCGTTTCAAGCCCTATTCGCCGATCCAGAAGTGCCCCCAAAGGAAGGCTATGGGTAGAACTGAACTCCCCAGGGGAGCCTTTATGCAGCCCCACATGCAACTGGACCCTCCGCGTTCACTCTTTCACAGCAAGCCTAAATATAACCCTAGCCGCAAAGGGTGAAGACTGAAAAATCGGGACTCAGAAAACGCATTGCGATTCCCCTTGGACCATCTAAATATGCCCCCAAAGGAAGGCTTTGGGTACAAGTGAATTCCACAGGGGAGCCTTTATGCAGCCCCACATGCAACTGGACCCTCCGGGTTCGCTCTTTCCGAGCAACAATAAAGATAGCCCTATCCGGCATTGGAGACGACTGAAAAATCGGGCCAAAGAAAATGCCTTACAAGACCCTTTCGCTTATCCAAAAGTGACCCCAGAGGAACGCTTTGAGTACAACTGAACTCCCCAGGGGAGCCTTAACGCAGCCCCATATGCAACTGGACCCTCCGTATTCGCTCTTTCACAACAACCTTAAATATAGCCCTGGCCTACCTGGCTGTCGACTGAAAACTCGGGCCCCAGAAAATGCGTTACAAGCCCCTTTCGCCCATCCAAAAGTGCCCCCAAAGGAAGGCTTTGTGTATATCTGAACTCGCCAGGGGAGCCTTTATGCAGCCCCACATACAACTGGACCCTCTGGGTTCGCTGTTTCCGAGCAACACTACACATAGCCGTGGCCGGCATGGGAGACGACTGAAAACTTGGGCCCCAGAAAATGCTTTCCTAGCCCCTTTCGCCCATACAAAAGTGCCCCCAGAGGAAGGCTTTGGGTACAACTGAACTTGCCAGGGGAGCCTTTACGCAGCCCCACATGCAACTGGAACCTTTGTATTCGCTCTTTCACAGCAACACTAAACATAGCCCTAGCCGGCATGGGAGACGATTGAAAACTCGGGCCACAGAAAGTGCTTTCCGAGCCCCTTTCGCCCATCCAAAAGTGCCCCCAGAGGAAGGTTTTGGGTACAAGTGAACTCCCCAGGGGAGCCTTTACGCAGCCCCACATGCAATTGGACCCTCCGAGTTCACTCATCCCGAGCAACCCGAAACATATCCCTGTCCGACATCAGAGACGACTGAAAAATCAGGCCCTTGAAAACGCGTTACAAGGCCGTTACACCCATCCAAAAGTGCCCCGAATGGAAGGCTTTGAATACAAGTGAACTCCCCAGGGGAGACATTACGCAGCCCCACATGCAACTGGACCCTCCGGGTTCGGTGTTTAACAGCAACCCTAAATATAACCCTAAACAGCATGGCAGAAGACTGAAAACTCGGGCCACAGAAAAAGCGTTTCAAGCCCTATTCGCCCATCCAGAAGTGCCCCCAGAGGAAGGCTATGGGTACATCTGAACTCCCCAGGGGAGCCTTTACACAGCCCCACATGCAACTGGACCCTCCGGGTTCACTCATTCCGAGCAACCCGAAACATATCCCTGGGCGACCTCACAGACGAATGAAAAATCGGGCCCCAGAAAACGCGTTGCGAGCCCCTTTCACCCATCCAAAAGTGCCCCCAAAGGAAGGCTTTGGGTACAAGTGAACTCCCCAGAGGAGCCTTTACGCAGCCCCACATGCAACTGGACCCTCCGGGTTCGATGTTTCTGAGGAATACTTAATATATCCATAGCTGGCATAGAAGACGACTGAAAAATCGGGCCCCAGAAAAAGCGTTGCGAGCCCCTTTCGCCACTCCAAATGTGGCCCCAAAGTTAAGCTTTGGGTCCAAGTGAACTCCCCAGGGGAGCCTTTACGCAGCCCCTCATGCAACTGGACCCTCCGGGTTCGTTGTTTCTGAGCAAACCTTAATATAGCCCTAGCTGGCATAGAAGACATCTGAAAAATCGGGCCCCAGGAAACGCGTTGCGAGCCCCTTTCGCCCATCCAATAGTGCCCGCAAAGGAAGGCTTTGGGAACAAGTGATCTCCGCAGTAGAGCCTTCACGCAGCCCCACATGCAACTGGACCCTCCGGGATCACTCATTCTGAGAAACCCAAAAACATAACTCTGGCCGGCATCAGAGACGACTGAAAAATCTGGCCCCAGAAAACGCGTTGCGAACCCCATTCGCACATCCAATAGTGAGCCCAAATGAAGGCTATAGGTACATCTGAACACCCCAGGGGAGCCTTTACACAGCCCCACATGCAACTCGACCCTCCGGGTTCACTGTTTCCGAGCAACCCTAAATATATCGCTAGCTGGCATCGAAGACGACTGAAAAATTGGGCCCCAGGAAACGCGTTGCGAACCCTTTTTTTCCGTCAAAAACTGCCCCCAAATGAAGGCTTTGGGTACAAGTGATCTCCCCAGGTGAGCCTTTACGCAGCCCCACATGCAACTCGAACATCCAGGTTCACTCTTTCACAGCAAGCCTAAATATATCCTTAGCCGGCATAGAAGACGACTGAAAAATCGGGCGCCAGAAAACGTGTTGCGAGCCCCTTTCGCCCATCCAAAAGTGTCCGCAAAGGAAGGCTTTGGGTACAAGTGATCTCCCCAGGGGAGACTTTACGCAGCCCCACATGCAACGGGACCCTCCGGGTTCACTCTTTCATAGCAAGACTTAATATATCCCTTACCTGCACTTAAGACTGAAAATCCGGGCCCGAGGAAACGCATTCCGAGCCCCTTTCACCCATCCAAAAGTGCCCGCAAAGGAAGGCTTTGGGTAGAAGTGAACTCCTCAGGGGAGCCTTTACGCAGACCCACATGCAACTGGACCCTCCGGATACGTTGTTTCCGAGCAAGCATTAATATATCCCTAGCCGGCATAGAAGACGTCTGAAAAACTGGGCCCCAGGAAACGCGTTCTGAGCCCATTCACCCATCCAAAAGTGCCCCCAAAGGAAGGCTTTGGGTACAAGTGAACTCCCCAGGGGAGCCTTTACGCAGCCCCACATGCAACTGGACCCTACGGGTTCGCTCTTTCCGAGCAAACCTAAATACATCCCTAGCCGGATTGGGAGAAAACTGAAAATCTGTCCCCAGAAAACGCGTTGCGAGCCCCTTTCGCCAATCCAAAAGTGCCCGCAAAGGAAAACTTTGGGTACAAGTGAACTCCCCAAGGGAGCCTTTATGGAGCCCCACATGCAACTGGACCCTTTGGGTTCGTTCTTTCCGAGCAAGCCTTAATATAGCCCTAGGAGGCATAGAAGACGACTGAAAAATCGGGCCCCAGATAACGCGTTTCAAGGCTCTTACACCCATCCAAAAGTGCCCCGAAAGGAAGGTTTTGAGTACAAGTGAACTCCCCAGGGGAGCCATTACACAGCCCCACATGCAACGGGACCCTCCGGGTTCGTTGTTTCCGAGGAAACCGTAATATAACCCTAGCTGGCATAGAAAACATCTGAAAAATCGGGCCCCAGGAAACGCGTTGCTATCCCCGTTCGCGCATCCAAAAGTGCCCCGAAAGGAAGGCTTTGGGTACAACTGAACTCCCCAGCAGAGCCTTTACGCAGCCCCACATGCAGCTGGACCCTCCGGGTTCGCTGTTTCCGAGCAACACTAAATATAGCCCTAGCTGGCATTGAAGACGACTGAAAACTCAGGCCCCAGAAAACGCATTCCGAGGCCCTTTCGCCCATCCAGACGTGCCCCCAAAGTAAGGCTTTGGGTACATCTGAACTCCCCAGGGGAGCCTTTATGCAGCCCCACATGCAACTGGACCCTACGTATTCGCTCTTTCACAGCAACCCTAAATATAACCCTGGCCCGCATGGCAGTCGAATGAAAAATCGGACCCCAGGAAACGCGTTACAAGGCACATTCGCCCATCCAGAAGTGCCCCCAGAGGAAGGCTTTGGGTACAACTGAACTCCCCAGGAGAGCCTTTATGCAGCCCCACATGCAAGTGGACCCTCCGCGTTCACTCTTTCACCGCAAGCCTAAATATGTCCCTCGGCGCAATGGGAGAAGACTGAAAAAGTGGGCCTCAGAAAACGCTTTGCGATTCCCTTTGGACCATCCAAAAGTGCCCCCAAAGGAAGTCTTTGGGTACAACTGAACTCCCCAGGGGAGCCTTTACGCAACCCCACATGAAACTGGACCCTCCGGGTTCGCTGTTTCCGAGCAACACTAAATATAGCCCTAGCCGGCATTGGAGACGACTGAAAACTCGGGCCCCAGAAAAAGCATTCCGAGCCCCTTTCGCCCATCCAAAAGTGCCCCCAAAGGAAGGCTTTGAATACAAGTGAACTCCCCAGGGGAGCCTTTATGCAGCCCCACATGCAACTGGACCCTCCTTATTCGCTCTTTCACCGCAAGCCTAAATATATCCCTAACCGTCATCGGAGACGACTGAAAAATCGTGCCAAAGAAAACGCATTACAAGACCTTTCGCCCACGCAAAAGTGCCCCCAAAGGAAGGCTTTGGGTAAAACTGAACTCCCCAGGGGAGCCTTTATGCAGCCCCACATGCAACTGGACCCTCCGTATTCGCTTTTTCACACCAACACTAAACACAACTCTGGCGCAATGGCAGTCAACTGAAAAATTGGGCCTCAGAAAATGCGTTACAAGCCCCATTCGCCCATCCAAAAGTGTCCCCAAAGGAAGGCTTTGGGTATAACTGAACACCCCAGGGGAGCCATTACGCAGCCCCACATGCAACATGACCCTCCGGGTTCACTCTTTCACCGCTAGCCTAAATATAACCCTCGGCGCTATGGGAGAAGACTGAAAAATTGGGCCTCAGTATACGCATTGCGATTCCCCTTGGACCATCCAAAAGTGCCCCCAAAGGAAGGTTTAGTTACAAGTGAACTCCCCAGGGGAGCCTTTATGCAGGCCCACATGCAACTGGACATTCCGGGTTCGCTGTTTCCGAGCAACACTAAATATAGCACTATTCGGCTTTGGAGAGAACTGAAAACTCGGGCCCCAGAAAATGTGTTACAAGCCCCATTCGCCCATCCAAAATTGCCCCCAAAGGAAGGCTTTGGGTACAACTGAACTCCCCAGGGGAGCCTTTATGCAGCCCCACATGCAACTGGATCCTCCGTATTCGTTCTTTCACAGCAACCCTAAATATAACCCTGTCCCGCAAAGGGAGAAGACTGAAAAATCGGGCCCCCGAAAACGCGTTACAAGCCCCATTCGCCCATCCAGAAATTCCCCCAAAGGAAGGCTTTGAGTACAACTGAACTGCCCAGGGGAGCCTTTATGCAGCCCCACATGAAACTGGACCCTCCGGGTTCACTCTTTCACGGCAAGACTAAAGAGAGCCCTAGCCGCAAAGGGAGAAGACTGAAAAAGCGGGCCTCAGAAAACGCGTTACAAGCCCCATTCGCCCATTCAAAATTGCCCCAAAGGAAGTCTTTGGGTACAACTGAACTCCCCAGGAGAGCCTTTATGCAGCCCCACATGAAACTGGACCCTCCTGGTTCACTCTTTCACCGCATGACTAATATAGCCCTCAACGCAACGGGAGAAGAGTGAAAAAGCGGGCCTTAGAAAACGCAATGCGATTCCCCTTGGACCATCCAAAAGTGCCCCCAGAGGAAGTCTTTTGGTACAACTGAACTCCCCAGGGGAGCCTTTATGCAGCCTTACATGAAACTGGACCCTCCGGGTTCGCTGTTTCCGTGCAACACTATATATATCCCTAGCCGGCATGGGAGACTACTGAAAACTCGGGCCCCAGAAAATGTATTCCGAGCCCCTTTCGCCCATCCAAAAGTGACCCCAGAGGAAGGCTTTGAGTACAAGTGAACTCCCCAGGGGAGCCTTTACGCAGCCCCACATGCAACTGGACCCTCTCTGTTCGGTGTTTACGAGCAACCCTAAATATAACCCTAGCCAACATGGTAGAAGACTGAAAACTCGGGCCACAGAAAAAGCGTTTCAAGCCCCATTCACCCATCCAGAAGTGCCCCCAAAGGAAGGCTTTGGGTACAACTGAACTCCCCAGGAGAGCCTTTATGCAGCCCCACATGCAACATGACCCTCCGGGTTCGCTCTTTCCGAGCAAAACTTAATATAGCCCTAGCTGTCATTGGAGACAACTGAAAATTATGGGCCGCAGAAAACACATTCTGAGCCCCATTCGCCCATCCAGAGGTACCCCCAAAGGAAGTCTTTGGGTACAACTGAACTGCCCAGGGGAGCCTTTATGAAGCCCCACATGCAACTGGACCCTCCGTATACACTCTTTCACAGCAACCCTAAATATATCCCTTGGCAAAATGGGAGAAGACTGAAAAAGAGTGCCTCAGAATACGCATTGCGATTTCCCTTGGACAATCCAAAAGTGCCCCCAAAGGAAGGCTTTGGGTACATCTGAACTCCCCAGGGGAGCCTTTACGCAGCCCCACATGCAACTGGACCCTTCGGGTTCACTGTTTCAGAGCAACACTAAACATAGCCCTACCTGGCTTGGGAGAGTAGTGAAAACTTGGGCCCCACAAAACGCATTCCGAGTCCATTTCGCCCATCCAAAAGTGCCCCCAGAGTAAGGCTTTGGGTACAACTGAACTCCCCAGGGGAGCCTTTATGCAGCCCCACATGCAACTGGTTCCTCCGGGTTCGCTGTTTCACAGCAACCCTAAATATATCCCTGGCCCACATTGCAGACGACTGAAAAATCGGGCCCCAGGAAACGCGTTACAAGTCCCATTCGCCCATCCAAAAATGCCCCCAAAGGAAGGGTTTGGGACAAGTGAACTCCGCAGGGGAGCCTTTATGTAGCCCCACATGCAACTGGACCCTCCGGGTTCGCTCTTTCCGAGCAAAACTAAACATAGCCCTAGCCGGCATGGGAGACGACTGAAAACTCGGGCCCCAGAAAATGCGTTACAAGCCCTTTCGCCCATCCAGAAGTGCCCCGAAAGGAAGGCTTTGGGTACAACTGAACTCCCCAGGAGAGCCTTTATGCAGCCCCACATGCAACTGAACCCTCCGTATTCACTCCTTCACAGCAACCCTAAATATAACCCTAGCCGCAACTGGAGAAGACTGAAAAAGCGGGCCTCAGAAAATGCATCGCGAGTCTCTTTCGACCATCCAAAAGGGCCCCCAAAGGAAGGCTTTGGGTACAACTGAACTCCCCAGCAGAGCCTTTACGCAGCCCCACATGCAACTGGACCCTCCGGGTTCGCTGTTTCCGAGCAACACTAAACATAGCCCTAGCCGGCATTGGAGACGACTGAAAACTCGGGCCCTAGAAAAAGCATTCCGAGCCCCTTTCGCCCATCCAAAAGTGCTCGCAAAGGAAGGCTTTGAATACAAGTGAACTCCCCAGGGGAGCCTTTATGCAGCCCCACATGCAACTGGACCCTCCTTATTCGTTCTTTTACAGCAAGCCTAAATATATCCCTAACCGTCATCGGAGATTACTGAAAAATCTTGCCAAAGAAAACGCCTTACAAGACCTTTCGCCCACGCAAAAGTGCCCCCAAAGGAAGGCTTTGGGTAAAACTGAACTCCCCAGGGGAGCCTTTATGCAGCCCCACATGCAACTGGACCCTCCGTATTCGCTTTTTCACACCAACACTAAACACAGCTCTGGCGCAACGGCAGTCAACTGAAAAATTGGGCCCAGAAAATGCGTTACAAGCCCCATTCGCCCATCCAAAAGTGTCCCCAAAGGAAGGCTTTGGGTATAACTGAACACCCCAGGGGAGCCATTACGCAGCCCCACATGCAACATGGCCCTCCGGGTTCACTCTTTCACCGCAAGCCTAAATATAACCCTCGGCCTAATGGGAGAAGACTGAAAAATGGGGCCTCAGTATACGCATTGTGATTCCCCTTGGACCATCCAAAAGTGGCCCCAAAGGAAGGTTTAGTTACAAGTGAACTCCCCAGGGGAGCCTTTATGCAGCCCCACATGCAACTGGACCCTCCGGGTTCGCTGTTTCCGAGCAACACTAAATATAGCACTAGTCGGCTTTGGAGAGAACTGAAAACTCGGGCCCCAGAAAATGTGTTACAAGCCCCATTCGCCCATCCAAAATTGCCCCCAAAGGAAGGCATTGGGTACAACTGAACTCCCCAGGGGAGCCTTTATGCAGCCCCACATACAACTGGACCCTCCGTATTCGCTCTTTCACAGCAACCCTAAATATAACCCTGTCCCGCATGGCAGACGACTGAAAAATCGGGCCCCGGAAAACGCGTTACAAGCCCCATTCGCCCATCCAGAAGTGCCCCCAAAGGAAGGCTTTGGGTACAAGTGAACTCCCCAGGGGAGCCTTTACGCAGCTCCACATGCAACTGGACCCTCCTTATTCGCTCTTTCACAGAAACCCTAAATATAACCCTGGCCCGCATTGCAAACGACTGAAAAATCGGGCCCCAGGAAACGCGTTACAAGTCCCATTCGCCCATCCAAAACTGCCCCCTAAGGAAGGGTTTGAGACAAGTGAACTCCGCAGGGGAGCCTTTATGTAGCCCCACATGCAACTGGACCCTCCGGGTTCGCTCTTTCCGAGCAACACTAAACATAGCCCTAGCCGTCATGGGAGACGACTGAAAACTCGGGTCCCAGAAAATGTGTTACAAGCCCTTTCGCCCATCCAGAAGTGCCCCGAAAGGAAGGCTTTGGGTACAACTGAACTCCCCAGGAGAGCCTTTATGCAGCCCCACATGCAAGTGGACTCTCCTTATTCGCTCTTTCACAGCAAGCCTAAATATATCCCTCGGCGCAATGGGAGAAGACTGAAAAAGTGGGCCTCAGAAAACGCTTTGCGATTCCCCTTGGACCATCCAAAAGTGCCCCCAAAGGAAGGCTTTGGGTACAACTGAACTCCCCAGGGGAGCCTTTACGCAACCCCACATGAAACTGGACCCTCCGGGTTCGCTGTTTCCGAGCAACACTAAATATAGCCCTAGCCGGCATTGGAGACGACTGAAAACTCGGGCCCCAGAAAAAGCATTCCGAACCCATTTCGCCCATCCAAAAGTGCCCCCAAAGGAAGGCTTTGAATACAAGTGAACTCCCCAGGGGAGCCTTTATGCAGCCCCACATGCAACTGGACCCTCCTTATTCGCTCTATCAGAACAAGCGTAAATATAGCCCTAGCCGGCATCGAAGATCACTGAAAAATCGGGCCAAAGAAAACGCAATATAAGACTCTTTCGCCCATCCAGAAGTGCCCCCAAAGGAAGGCTTTGGGTACAAGTGAACTCCCACGGGGAGCCTTTTCGCAGCCCCACATGCAACTGGATCCTCCGCGTTCACTCTTTCTACGCAAGCCTAAATATATCCCTAGCCAGCATGGGAGACGACTGAAAACTAGGGCCCCAGAAAACGCTATCCGAGCCCCATTTGCCCATCCAGAAGTGTCCCCAGAGGAAGGCTTTGGGTACAACTGAACTCCCCAGGGGAGCCTTTACGCAGCGCAACATGGAACTGGACCATCCGGGTTCGCTCTTTCCGAGCAACACAAAAGATAGCCCTAGCTGGCATGGGAGATTACTGAAAACTCGGGCGTCAGAAAATGCATTCCGAGCCCATTTTGCCCATCCAAAAGTGCCACCAAAGGAAGGCTTTGGGTACAACTGAACTCCCCAGGGGAGCCTTTATGCAGCCCCACATGCAACTTGACCCTCCGGGTTCGCTCTTTCACAGCAACCCTAAATATATCCCTCGGCGCAATGGGAGAAGACTGAAAAAGGGGGCCTCAGAAAACGCATTACGATTCCCCTTGGACTATCCAAAAGTGCCCCCAAAGGAAGGTTTAGTTACAAGTGAACTCCCCAGGGGAGCCTTTATGCAGCCCCACATGGAACTGGACCCTCCGGGTTTGCTGTTTTCGAGCAGCACTTAATATAGCACTAGCCGGCATTGGAGAGAACTGAAAACTCGGGCCCCAGAAAATGCGTTACAAGCCCCATTCGCCCATCCAAAAGTGCCCCCAAAGGAAGGCTTTGGGTACAAGTGAACTCCCCAGGGGAGCCTTTATGCAGCCCCACATGCAACTGGACCCGCCGGGTTCGCTGTTTCCGAGCAACACTAAATATGTCCCTAGCCGGCATCGAAGATGACTGAAAAATCAGGCCCCAGAAAACGCATTCCGAGCACCTTTTGCCCATCCAAAAGTGCCCCCAAAGGAAGGCTTTGAGTACAACTGAACACCCCAGGGGAGCCATTACGCAGCCCCACATGCAACTGGATCCTCCGCATTCACTCTTTCTATGCAAGCCTAAATATAGCCCTAGCCGCAAAAGGAGAAGACTGAAAAAGCAGGCGTCAGAAAACGCATTACGATTCCCCTTGGACCATACAAAAGTGCCCCCAAAGAAAGGCTTTGGGTACAACTGAACACCCCAGGGGAGCCATTACGCAGCCCCACATGCAACTGGATCCTCCGCGTTCACTCTTTCTACGCAAGCCTAAATATAGCCCTAGCCGCAAAGGGAGAAGACTGAAAAAGCGGGCCTCAAAAAATGCTTTGCGATTCCCCTTGGACCATCCAAAAGTGCCCCCAGGGGAAGGCTTTGAGTACAAGTGAACTCCACAGGGGAGCCTTTACGCAGCTCCACATGCAACTGGACCCTCCTTATTCGCTCTTTCACAGAAACCCTAAATATAACCCTGGCCCGCATGGCAGATGACTGAAAAATCAGGCCCCAGAAAAAGTGTTACAAGCCCCATTCGCCCATCCAAAAGTGCCCCCAAAGGAAGGCTTTGGGTACAAGTGAACTCCCCAGGGGAGCCTTTATGCAGCCCCACATGCAACTGGACCCTCTGGGTTCGCTCTTTCCGAGCAACACTAAAGATAGCCCTAGCCGGCATGGGAGACGACTGAAAAATTGGGCCCCAGGAAACGCATTCCGAGCCCCTTTTGCCCATCCAAAAGTTCCCCCAAAGGAAGGCTTTGAGTACAACTGAACACCCCAGGGGAGCCATTACGCAGCCCCACATGCAACTGGATCCTCCGCGTTCACTCTTTCTACGCAAGCCTAAATATAGCCCTAGCCGGCATCGAAGATGACTGAAAACTCGAGCCCCAGAAAACTCATTCCAAGCCGCTTTCGCCCATCCAAAAGTGCCCCCAGAGGAAGGCTTTGGGTACAACTGAACACCCCAGGGGAGCCATTATGCAGCGCCACATGCAACTGGCACCTCCGGGTTCGCTGTTTCTGAGCAACACTAAACATAGCCCTAGCCGGCATGGGAGGTGACTGCAAACTCGGGCCCCAGAAAACGCATTCCAAGCCCCTTTCGCCCATCCAAAAGTGCCCCCAAAGGAAGGCTTTGGGTACATCTGAACTCCCCAGGGGAGCCTTTATGCAGCGCCACATGCAACTGGACCCTCCTTTTTCGCTCTTTCACCGCAAGACTAAATATAGCCGTCGGCGCAATGGGAGAAGACTGAAAAAATGGGCCTCAAAATACGCATTGCGATTCCCCTTGGACCATCCAAAAGTGCCCCCAGAGGAAGGCTTTGAGTACAAGTGAACTCCCAGGGGAGCCTTTATGCAGCCCCACATGCAACTGGACCCTCCGTATTCGCTTTTTCACAGCAACCCTACATATATCCCTTGGCACAATGGGAGAAGACTGAAAAAGAGAGCCTCAGAATACGCATTGCGATTCCCCTTGGACAATCCAAAAGTGCCCCTAAAGGAAGGCTTTGGGTACAACTGAACTCCCCAGGGGAGCCTTTATGCAGCCCCACATGCAACTGGAACCTCCTTTTTCGCTCTTTCTACGCAAGCCAAAATATAGCTCTAGCCGCAAAGGGAGAAGACGGAAAAAGCGGGCCTCAGAAAACGAATTACGATTCCCCTTGGACCATCCAAAAGTGCCCCCAGAGGAAGGCTTTGGGTACAACTGAACTCCCAAGGGGAGCCTTTATGCAGCCCCACATGCAACTGGACCCTCCGGGTTCTCTGTGTCTGAGAAACCCTAAACATAGCCCTAGCCGGCATCGGAGATGACTGAAAAATCGGGCCAAAAAAAATGATTACAAGACCCTTTCGCCCATCCAAAAGTGCCCCTAAAGGAAGTCTTTGGGCACAACTGAACTCCCCAGGGGAGCCTTTATGCAGTCCCACATGCAACTGGACCCTCCGGGTTCGCTGTTTCCGATCAACACTAAATATACCACTAGCCAGCATTGCAGAAGACTGAAAACTCGGGCCACAGAAAAAGCATTTCAAGCCCCATTCGCCCATCCAGAAGTGCCCCCAATGGAAGTCTTTGGGTACAACTGAACTCCCCAGGGGAGCCTTTACGCAGTACCATATTGAGGGATTTCTTGAAACAGCAAAAATCCCATGGCTTGCTGTAGCTGAGCAAACCAAGCTACCAGGGCAACTATGAGAAGTTCCCATGACAGTGTTCCCACATCGCCCAATTGAGGGATTCAGAAAAATATTGTTACCAGTAGCTGGCTTCAAGGACAAGGTCTATGTGACTGCTAATCACAAGGGGGTTGTTTTCTTGCAGGAGGGGCATGATCTGACTCTACTGTGTGTCTGTCGTGCTTTCGGCCGTGCTTCCTGCAACATATGGCGCCCGAACAGGCTGAGACCTGAACAGGGCCTGAACAGGACATCGCAGCGGGAGACCTGAACAGGACCTGAACAGACATCGCACAGGAGCAGGACATCGCAGCACCGGAGCAGACATCGCAGCCGAGCACGGACATCGCAGCGGCGCCGGGGCAAACATCGCAGCGCAGCGGGACACCAGCGGCGCCGGCACATCCGAACGCAGGTAGACCAGGAGACCAGCGGCGCCGGGACCGGCGGCGCCGGGACCAGCGGCGCCGCGATCTCGCCGCGCCGTCGGGACTTCGGAGCGCCCATCCGACCGGCGCTTGAGCAGACCGGACACCGGCCCGGACACACGGTACACAGGCCTCACGGTGAGACGCGGTACTCCCGCTGAGAGACGCGTGAAAACGGTGGGAAACGGGGTTTTTGCGGCGGGACGTGGAATTGCGGAGGGCCGCGGGAAATAGAGTTGCGGCGAGACGTGGAATTGCGGAGGGCCGCGGGTAAACGGAGTTGCGGCGAGACGTGGAATTGCGGAGGGCCGCGGGAAATAGAGTTGCGGCGAGACGTGGAATTGCGGAGGGCCGCGGGAAACAGAGTTGCGGCGAGACGTGGAATTGCGGAGGGCCGCGGGTAAACGGAGTTGCGGCGAGACGTGGAATTGCGGAGGGCCGCGGGAAATTGACGTGATCACGGTGCGATGCGGGACATCCGAGATCGAGTTGCTATGGGAGACCAGAGGCATCAGTGGACAACGGCAGCCGACCCTCACCGTGTGGCGAGTCGGCACAGAGCAGAGGGGCGGACATCAGGACCCTGCAGCCTGTCTGACGTAACCATGGAGGCAGCGGCGGCTGTGCTGCTTCTCTTTGGCATTCTTTTTATAAGAGGTTTATCTTGCAGTGCAAAAAAGACTATTCGTCCCCAGATCGGTGTTATAACTATGTTTCTGGATAACATTCTGTGGGGTTGCCTCATTCTATGGACTATTAATGACGATTTAGCTCTATTGCAGGGCAGGAGTGCAGAGACGCAGATTACACTGCCAAATGACCACCGGCAGGCTCGTTCACAAACAGCTTCTAGGATTGCAGCTGGCACTGCCTGCAGCCGTATAGCAGACGTTACACTCTCTTTCCTAACTAGTAATCATGTGTCTCATCCATTTGTGGTGAATGGTCAGTGGCAAAAAGAAAAGGGGGAGAGTAAGGGGCGGCAAAGACAGAAACGGTACCAGGAGGATGCCACTGACACTACTAGCACGGGTAATAGGAGTAGTATAAGTGACATAGGTGCAGGGCGGCGGCAGGCACTGCCGCGCTGTGGGGCATTCTGCCTGCTGCTCGCCCTCACCTGCCTGTGCACTGCTGCCGACAGTGCTAGAGCAAAATGTGAAGACTGCTCAGACGGCAGTGATGAGAGTGCTTGTGTGAAGATGTGTGTTGAATCTGACTTTGTGTGCAACAGTGGTCAGTGTGTGCCAAACAGATGGCAGTGTGATGGGGATCCGGACTGTGAAAATGGGTCTGATGAGATTGCTGATCTATGTTATATGAGAACATGCCAGGTAAATGAAATCAGCTGTGGTCCTCAGTCAACCCAGTGTATCCTGGTGTCCTGGAAATGTGATGGTGAAAAAGACTGTAACAGAGATCCTGATTGCAAGGATGGAAGTGATGAAATTAACTGCCCTTCTCAGACCTGCAGGCCAGACCAGTTCAGATGTGAAGATGGGAACTGTGTCCACGGAAGAAGGCAGTGCAGTGGTGTGAGAGGCTGTCTGGATGGCACTGATGAAGCAAACTGTAACGATGTTATTCAGTGCTCAGGACCTGGCAAATTCAAGTGCAGAAGTGGAGAATGCATAGATATCAATAAAGTGTGTAACCAGCAGAGAGACTGCAAGGACTGGGGTGATGAGCCCCTGAAGGAATGCAACATACATGAATGTGACTGTCCAGCTGGGTTTGAGTTTGTAGACAAGAGAAACTGTGGAGATATTGATGAATGTCAAAACCCTGGTATCTGTAGTCAAATCTGTATCAACCTGAAAGGTGGCTACAAATGTGAACGTAGCCGTGGCTATCAGGTGAATCCTGCTACAGGAACCGGGAAAGGGCCATACTGGTACAAAAACACAAATAACACCTGTGATTACAATGACGCTGCTAAGCCGGGTTTAGGGGTTTGTAGCATGGAGACAAGGGGTAACAACTACAGTGTTTGGAACAATTGTGCAGCTTTGGCCTTACCTCCTGATGTGCTTCTGATTTGTGGGGATGGGGCCTGGCAAGGTATCCCTGCAAATGCTATCAGATGTCCATGTTACTTAGATAAACTCATTGTATTTGCTCCTAGCTTGTTACAGTTGCGTGAGATCACCAGACATAAATGGGCATTGCTTGCATCGGATTGCAATGATAATGTTGAATTGTGTGGGGTTGCAGCTAGAGCGGCATTAGCAATTTCAGTGCCTGGAGTGGCATCTGCGGCCGCACATAACAACTTAGAAAAATTGGAATGCTGGGCCGAGAGGCAAGCCTATGCCACGACAGAGATACTTGAGGAGATGTTACCAGATCAAAATAGTCTGCGACATCTGCTTTTACAGGATCAAGCTGCTATTGACATCTTGCTTTTGGCTCAAAGGAATGGGTGTGAGGACTTTAAGGGAATGTACTGTTTAAACCTTTCTGATCATAATGAGTCAATTCACAAATCCATTACTTTCCTGAAAGAGCATATGAGAAAGATTCAGTATGGTATCAATCCTTTCAATCAATGGTTCACTGACTTGTTTGAAACAAGGTGTAGATGGTTGCTGGGTTTAGTCACAAGGGGATTAAGGATTTGGTTTATGGTGGTGGTAATCATCGTTGTGTGTTGTAAGTACAGCTATAGAGTCACTTGTAAAACTGCTGTGTCGGGCTTGGTTTGCTCAAAAGAAGAAGGGGGAATTGTTGAGGGATTTCTTGAAACAGCAAAAATCCCATGGCTTGCTGTAGCTGAGCAAACCAAGCTACCAGGGCAACTATGAGAAGTTCCCATGACAGTGTTCCCACATCGCCCAATTGAGGGATTCAGAAAAATATTGTTACCAGTAGCTGGCTTCAAGGACAAGGTCTATGTGACTGCTAATCACAAGGGGGTTGTTTTCTTGCAGGAGGGGCATGATCTGACTCTACTGTGTGTCTGTCGTGCTTTCGGCCGTGCTTCCTGCAACAGTACCACATGCAACTGGACCCTCCGTATTCGCTCTTTCACAGCAACCCTAAATATAACCCTGGCCCGCATGGCAGACGACAGAAAAATCGGGCGCCAGAAAACGCGTTACAAGCCCCATTCGCCCATCCAGAAGTGCCCCCAAAGGAAGGCTTTGGGTACAACTGAACTCCCCAGGGCAGCCTTTACGCAGTCCCACATGCAACTGGACCCTGCGCGTTCACTCTTTCTACGCAAGCCTAAATATAGCCCTCGGCGCAATGGGAGAAGACTGAAAAAGCGGGCCTCAGAAAACGTATTGCGATTCCCCTTGGACCATCCAAAAGTGGCCCCAAAGGAAGGTTTAGTTACAACTGAACTCCCCAGGGGAGCCTTTATGCAGCCCCATATGCAACTGAACCCTCCTGGTTCGCTGTTTCCGAGCAACACTAAATATAGCACTAGCCGGCTTTGGAGAAGACTGAAAAAGCGGGCCCCAGAAAACGCATTCCAAGCCACTTTCGCCCATGCAGAAGTGCCCCCAAAGGAAAGCTTTGGGTACAACTGAACTCCCCAGGAGAGCCTTTACGCAGCTCCACATGCAACTGGACCCTCCGTATTCGCTCTTTCACAGCAACCCTAAATATAACCCTGGCCCGCATGGCAGACAACTGAAAAATCGGGCCAAATGAAACGATTACAAGCCCCATTCGCCCATCACGAAGTGCCCCGAAAGGAAGGCTTTGTGTACAAGTGAACTCCCCAGGGGAGCCTTTACGCAGCCCCACATGCAACTGGACCCTCCGTGTTCGCTGTTTATGAGCAACCCTAAATATAACCCAAGCCAGCATGGCAAAAAACTGAAAATTCGGGCCACAGAAAAAGCGTTTCAGGCCCCATTCGCCCATCAAGAAGTGCCCCCAAAGGAAGGCTTTGGGTACAACTGAACTCCCCAGGGGAGCCTTTATGCAGCCCCACATGCAAATGGACCCTCCGTGTTCGCTGTTTATGAGCAACCCTAAATATAACCCTGGCCCGCATGGCAGACGACTGAAAAATCGGGCGCCAGAAAACGTGTTACAAGCCCCATTCGCCCATCCAAAAGTTCCCTCAACAGAAGGCTTTGGGTACAACTGAACTCCCCAGGGGAGCCATTACGCAGTACCACATGCAACTGGACCCTCCGTATTCGCTCTTTCACAGCAACCCTAAATATAACCCTGGCCCGCATGGCAGACGACTGAAAACTCGGGCCCCAGAAAATGCGTTACAAGCCCCATTCGCCTATTCAGAAGTGCCCCTAGAGGAAGACTTTGAGTACAACTGAACTCCCCAGGGGAGCCTTTATGCAGCCCCACATGCAACTGGACCCTCCGCGTTCACTTTTTGACCGCAAGCCTAAATATATCCCTCGGCGCAATGGGAGAAGACTGAAAAAGCGGGCCTCAGAATACGCATTGCGATTCCCCTTGGACCATCCAAAAGTGGCCCCAGAGGAAGGCTTTGAGTACAAGTGAACTCCCCAGGGGAGCCTTTATGCAGCCTCACATGCAACTGGACCCTCCTTATTCGCTCTTTCAGAGCAAGCCTAAATATAGCCCTAGACGGCATCGGAGATGACTGAAAAATCGGGCCAAATAAAACGATTACAAGACCCTTTCGCCCATCCAAAAGTGCCCCTAAAGGAAGTCTTTGGGTACAACTGAACTCCCCAGGGGAGCCTTTATGCAGCCCCACATGCAACTGGACCCTCCGTATTCGCTCTTTCACAGCAATCCTAAATATATGCCTCGGCGCAATGGGAGAAGACTGAAAAAGCGGGCCTCAGAATACGCATTGCGATTCCCCTTGGACCATCCAAAAGTGGCCCCAAGGGAAGGTTTAGTTACAAGTGAACTCCCCAGGGGAGCCTTTATGCAGCCCCACATGCAACATGACCCTCCATATTAGCTCTTTCACAGCAACCCTAAATATAACCCTAGCCAGCATGGCAGAAGACTGAAAACTCGGGCCACAGAAAAAGCATTTCAAGCCCCATTCGCCCATCCAGAAGTGCCCCCAAAGGAAGGCTTTGGGTACAACTGAACACCCCAGGGGAGCCATTACGCAGCCCCACATGCAACTGGATCCTCCGCGTTCACTCTTTCTACGCAAGCCTAAATATATCCCTAGCCGGCATCGGAGATTACTGAAAACTCGAGCCGCAGAAAACTCTTTCCAAGCCCCTTTCGCCCATCCAGAAGTGCCCCCAAAGGAAGGCTTTGGGTACAACTGAACACCCCAGGGGAGCCATTACGCAGCCCCACATGCAACTGGATCCTCCGCGTACACTCTTTCTACGCAAGCCTAAATATAACCCTAGCCAAAATGGGAGAAGACTGAAAAAGCGGGCCTCATAAAACGCATTACGATTCCCCTTGAACCATCCAAAGGTGCCCCCAAAGGAAGGCTTTGGGTACAAGTGAACTCCCCAGGGGAGCCTTTATGCAGCCCCACATGCAACTGGACCCTCAGGGTTCGGTCTTTCCGAGCAACACTAAAGATATCCCTAGCCGGCATGGGAGACGACTGAAAAATCGGGCCCCAGAAAACGCATTCCAAGCCGCTTTCGCCCATGCAGAAGTGCCCCCAAAGGAAAGCTTTGGGTACAAGTGAGCTCCTCAGGAGAGCCTTTATGCAGCTCCACATGCAACTGGACCCTCCGTATTCGCTCTTTCACAGCAACCCTTATTATAACCCTGGCCCGCATGGTGGACGACTGAAAAATCTGCCCCCAGAAAACGCGTTACAAACCGTATTCGCCCATCCAGAAGTGCCCCCAAAGGAATGCTTTGGGTACAACTGAACTCCCCAGGGGAGCCTTTACGCAGTACCACATGCAACTGGACATGCGTGTTCACTCTTTCTACGCAAGCCTAAATGTAGCCATTGGCGCAATGGGAGAAAACTTAAAAAGCGGGCCTCAGAAAACGCATTGCGATTACCCTTGGACATCCAAAAGTGTCACCAAAGGAAGGCTTTGGGTACAAGTGAACTCCCCAGGGGAGCCTTTATGCAGCCCCACATGCAACTGGACCCTCCTGGTTCGCTGTTTCCGAGCAACACTAAATATAGCACTAGCCGGCTTTGGAGAGAACTGCAAACTCGGGCCCCAGAAAATGCGTTCCAAGCCCCATTCGCCCATCCAAAAGTGCCCCCAAAGGAAGGCTTTGGGTACAAATGAACTCCCCAGGGGAGCCATTACGCAGCCCCACATGCAACTGGATCCTCCGCGTTAACTCTTTCTACGCAAGCCTAAATATAACCCTAGCCGCAAAGGGAGACGACTGAAAACTCGGGCGCCAGAAAACGGATTCCAAGCCACTTTCGCCCATCCAGAAGTGCCCCCAAAGGAAGGCTTTGGGTACATCTGAACTCCCCAGGGGAGCCTTTATGCACCGCCACATGCAACTGGACCCTCCGGGTTCGCTCTTTCACCGCAAGACTAAATATACCCGTCGGCGCAATGGGAGAAGACTGAAAAAGCGGGCCTCAGAATACGCATTGCGATTCCCCTTGGACCATCCAAAAGTGCCCCCAGAGGAAGGCTTTGAGTACAAGTGAACTCCCCAGGGGAGCCTTTATGCAGCCCCACATGCAACTGGACCCTCCTTATTCGCTCTTTTACAGCAAGTCTAAATATAGCCCTAGCCGGCATCGGAGATGACTGAAAAATCGGGCCAAAAAAACGCCTTACAAGACCCTTTCGCCCATCCAGAAGTGCCCCCAAAGGAAGGCTTTGGGTACAACTGAGCTCCCCAGGAGAGCCTTTACGCAGCTCCACATGCAACTGGACCCTCCGTATTCGCTCTTTCACAGCAACCCTAAATATATCCCTGGCCCGCATGGCAGACGACTGAAAAATCGGGCCAAATAAAACGATTATAAGACCCTTTCGCCCATCCAAAAGTGCCCCTAAAGGAAGTCTTTGGGTACAACTGAACTCCCCAGGGGCGCCTTTATGCAGCCCCACATGCAACATGACCCTCCGGGTTCACTCTTTCACCGCAAGCCTAAATATATCCCTCGGCGCAATGGGAGAAAACTGAAAAAGCGGGCCTCAGTATACGCATTTCTATTCCCCTTGGACCATCCAAATGTGGCCCCAAAGGAAGGTTTAGTTACAAGTGAACTCTCCAGGGGAGCCTTTATGCAGCCCCACATGCAACTGGACCCTCCGGGTTCGCTGTTTCCGAGCAACACCAAATATAGCACTAGCCGGCATTGGAGAGAACGGAAAACTCGGGCCCCAGAAAATGTGTTACAAGCCCCATTCGCCCATCCAAAAGTGTCCGCAAAGGAAGGCTTTGGGTACAACTGAACTCCCCGGGGGAGCCTTTATGCAGCCCCACATGCAACTGGACCCTCCGTATTCGCTCTTTCACAGCAAGCCTAAATATAACCCTGGCCAGCATGGCAGACGACTGAAAAATCGGGCCTCAGAAAACGCGTTACAAGCCCCATTCGCCCATTCAGATGTGCCCCTAGAGGAAGGCTTTGAGTACAACTGAACACCCCAGGGGAGCCATTACGCAGCCCCACATGCAACTGTATCCTCCGCTGTTGAGGGATTTCTTGAAACAGCAAAAATCCCATGGCTTGCTGTAGCTGAGCAAACCAAGCTACCAGGGCAACTATGAGAAGTTCCCATGACAGTGTTCCCACATCGCCCAATTGAGGGATTCAGAAAAATATTGTTACCAGTAGCTGGCTTCAAGGACAAGGGCTATGTGACTGCTAATCACAAGGGGGTTGTTTTCTTGCAGGTGGGGTTGTTTTCTTGCAGTTGTTTGTCTGAGTGCTTTTGACCAATAATCTTGTGTGAAACACTGTCCACCCCTGTTAAGTTCTCTATAAAAGTTAGGCTATTCGGGCAATTAAATGGAGCATGATCTGACTCTACTGGTGTCTGTCGTGCTTTCGGCCGTGCTTCCTGCAACATATGGCGCCCGAACAGGCTGAGACCTGAACAGGACCTGAACAGACATCGCACCGGAGCACGGACATCGCAGCGGCGCCGGGGCAAACATTGCAGCGCAGCGGGACACCAGCGGCGCCGGCACCTCCGAACGCAGGTAGACCAGGAGACCAGCGGCGTCGGGACCAGCGGCGCCGGGACATCGGCGCGGCGCCGGGACCAGTGCCGCCGGGGACCAGCGCCGGGGTCACAGCGCCGAGACTGAGACATCGGAGCGGCGCGGGACATCGGAGCGTCGTCGGGACTTCGGAGCGCCCATCCGACCGGCGCTTGAGCAGACCGGACACCGGCCCGGACACACGGTACACAGGCCTCACGGTGAGACGCGGTACTCCCGCTGAGAGACGCGGAAAACGGTGGGAAACGGGGTTTTGCGGCGGGACGTGGAATTGCGGAGGGCCGCGGGAAATTGAGTTGCGGCGGGACGTGGAATTGCGGAGGGCCGCGGGAAATAGAGTTGCGGCGGGACGTGGAATTGCGGAGGGCCGCGGGAAATAGAGTTGCGGCGGGACGTGGAATTGCGGAGGGCCGCGGGAAATAGAGTTGCGGCGGGACGTGGAATTGCGGAGGGCCGCGGGAAATTGACGTGATCACGGTGCGATGCGGGACATCCGAGATCGAGTTGCTACGGGAGACCAGAGGCATCAGTGGACAACGGCAGCCGACCCTCACCGTGTGGCGAGTCGGCACAGAGCAGAGGGGCGGACATCAGGACCCTGCAGCCTGTCTGACGTAACCATGGAGGCAGCGGCGGCTGTGCTGCTTCTCTTTGGCATTCTTTTTATAAGAGGTTTATCTTGCAATGCAAAAAAGACTATTTGTCCCCAGATCGGTGTTATAACTATGTTTCTGGATAACATTCCGTGGGGTTGCCTCATTCTATGGACTATTAATGACGATTTAGCTCTATTGCAGGGCAGGAGTGCAGAGACGCGGATTACACTGCCAAATGACCACCGGCAGGCTCGTTCACAAACAGCTTCTAGGATTGCAGCTGGCACTGCCTGCAGCCGTATAGCAGACGTTACACTCTCTTTCCTAACTAGTAATCATGTGTCTTATCCATTTGTGGTGAATGGTCAGTGGCAAAAAGGAAAGGGGGAGAGTAAGGGGCGGCAAAGACAGAAACGGTACCAGGAGGATGCCACTGACACTACTAGCACGGGTAATAGGAGTAGTATAAGTGACATAGATGCAGGGCGGTGGCAGGCACTGCCGCGCTGTGGGGCATTCTGCCTGCTGCTCGCCCTCACCTGCCTGTGCACTGCTGCCGACAGTGCTAGAGCAAAATGTGAAGACTGCTCAGACGGCAGTGATGAGAGTGCTTGTGTGAAGAAGACGTGTGCTGAATCTGACTTTGTGTGTAACAGTGGTCAGTGTGTGCCAAACAGATGGCAGTGTGATGGGGATCCGGACTGTGAAAATGGGTCTGATGAGATTGCTGATCTGTGTTATATGAGAACATGCCAGGTAAATGAAATCAGCTGTGGTCCTCAGTCAACCCAGTGTATCCTGGTGTCCTGGAAATGTGATGGTGAAAAAGACTGTAACAGAGATCCTGATTGCAAGGATGGAAGTGATGAAATTAACTGCCCTTCTCGGACCTGCAGGCCAGACCAGTGCAGATGTGAAGATGGGAACTGTGTCCACGGAAGAAGGCAGTGCAGTGGTGTGAGAGACTGTCTGGATGACACTGATGAAGCAAACTGTAACAATGTTATTCAGTGCTCTGGACCTGGCAAATTCAAGTGCAGAAGTGGAGAATGCATAGATATCAATAAAGTGTGTAACCAGCAGAGAGACTGCAAGGACTGGGGTGATGAGCCCCTGAAGGAATGCAACATAAATGAATGTGACTGTCCAGCTGGGTTTGACTTTGTAGAAAAGAGAAACTGTGGAATTGATGAATGTCAAAACCCTGGTATCTGTAGTCAAATCTGTATCGACCTGAAAGGTGGCTACAAATGTGAACGTAGCCGTGGCTATCAGATGAATCCTGCTACAGGAACTGGGAAAGGGCCATACCGGTACAAAAACACAAATAACACCTGTGATTAAAATGACGCTGCTAAGCAGGGTTTAGGAGTTTATAGCATGGAGACAAGGGGTAACAACTACAGTGTTTGGAACAATTGTAGAGCTTTGGCCTTACCTCCTGATGTGCTTCTGATTTGTGGGGATGGGGCCTGGCAAGGTATCCCTGCAAATGCTGTCAGATGTCCATGTTACTTAGATAAACTCATTGTATTTGCTCCTAGCTTGTTACAGTTGCGTGAGATCACCAGACATAAATGGGCATTGCTTGCATCGGATTGCAATGATAATGTTGAATTGTGTGGGGTTGCAGCTAGAGCTGCATTAGCAATTTCAGTGCCTGGAGTGGCATCTGCGGCCGCACGTAACAACTTAGAAAAATTGGAATGCTGGGCCAAGAGGCAAGCCTATGCCACGACAGAGATACTTGAGGAGATGTTACCAGATCAAAATAGTCTGCGACATCTGCTTTTACAGGATCAAGCTGCTATTGACATCTTGCTTTTGGCTCAAAGGAATGGGTGTGAGGACTTTAAGGGAATGTACTGTTTAAACCTTTCTGATCATAATGAGTCAATTCACAAATCCATTACTTTCCTGAAAGAGCATATGAAAAAGATTCAGTATGGTATCAATCCTTTCAATCAATGGTTCACTGACTTGTTTGAAACAAGGTGTAGATGGTTGCTGGGTTTAGTCACAAGGGGATTAAGGATTTGGTTTATGGTGGTGGTAATCATCGTTGTGTGTTGTAAGTATAGCTATAGAGTCAATTGTAAAACTGCTGTGTCGGGCTTGGTTTGCTCAAAAGAAGAAGGGGGAATTGTTGAGGGATTTCTTGAAACAGCAAAAATCCCATGGCTTGCTGTAGCTGAGCAAACCAAGCTACCAGGGCAACTATGAGAAGTTCCCATGACAGTGTTCCCACATCGCCCAACTGAGGGATTCAGAAAAATATTGTTACCAGTAGCTGGCTTCAAGGACAAGGGCTATGTGACTGCTAATCACAAGGGGGTTGTTTTCTTGCAGGTGGGGTTGTTTTCTTGCAGTTGTTTGTCCGAGTGCTTTTGACCAATAATCTTGTGTGAAACACTGCCCACCCCTGTTAAGTTCTCTATAAAAGTTAGGCTATTCGGACAATAAAATGGAGCATGATCTGACTCTACTGGTGTCTGTCGTGCTTTCAGCCGTGCTTCCTGCAACACTCCGCGTTCACTCTTTCTACGCAAGCCTAAATATAACCCTAGCCAGCATGGCAGAAGACTAAAAACTCAGGCCATAAAAAAAGCATTACAAGCCATATTCGCCCATCCAGAAGTGCACCCAAAGGAAGGCTTTGGGTACAACTGAACTCCCCAGGGGAGCCTTTATGCAGCCCCACATGCAACTGGACCCTCCGGGTTCACTCTTTCACCGCAAGACTAAATATAACCCTCGGCGCAATGGGAGAAGACTGAAAATGCAGGCCTCAGAAAACGTATTGCGATTCCCCTTGGACCATCCAAAAATGCCCCCAAAGGAAGGCTTTGGGTACAAGTGAACTCCCCAGGGGAGCCTTTACGCAGCCGCACATGCAACTGGACCCTCCTTATTCGCTCTTTCACAGCAACCCTAAATATAACCCTGGCCCGCCTGGCAGTCGACTGAAAAATCTGGCCCCAGAAAATACGTACAAAGCCTAGTTCGCCATTCCAAAAGTGCCCCTAAAGGAAGGCTTTGGGTACAAATGAACTCCCCAGGGGAGTCTTTATGCAGCCCCACATCCAACATGACCCTCCGTATTCGCTCTTTCACAGCAACCCTACATATAGCCCTGGCCCGCATGGCAGACGACTGAAAAATCGGGCCCCATTAAACGAGTTACAAGCCCTATTTGCCCATCCAAAAGTGCCCCCAAAGGAAAACTTTGGGTACAAATGAACTCCCCAGGGGAGCCTTTACGCAGCCGCACATATAACTGGACCATCCATATTCACTCTTTCACAGCAACCCTAAATATCTCCCTGGCCTGCCTGGCAGTCGACTGAAAACTTGGGCCCAAGAAAATGCGTTAAAAGCCTAATTCGCCCATCCAAAAGTTCCCCCAGAGGAAGGCTTTGGGTACAAGTGAACTCCCCAGGGGAGCCTTTACGCAGCCCCACATGCAACTGGACCCTCCGTGTTCGCTGTTTATGAGCAACCCTAAATATAACCTTAGCCAGCATGGCAAAAGACAGAAAACTCGGGCCACAGAAAAAGAGTTTCAAGCCCCATTTACCCATCCAGAAGTGCCCCCAAAGGAAGGCTTTGGGTACATCTGAACTGCCCAGGGGAGATTTTATGCAGCGCCACATGCAACTGGACCCTCCGTATTTGCTCTTTCACAGCAACCCTAAATATAACCCTGGCCCGCATGGCAGGCGACTGAAAACTCGGGCCACAGAAAACGCGTTACAAGCCCCATTCGCCCATCCTGAAGTGCCCCCAAAGGAAGGCTTTGGGTACAACTGAACTCCCCAGGGGACCCTTTATTCAGTCCAACATGCAACTGGACCTTTCGGGTTCGCTGTTTCCGAGCAACAATAAATATAAACCTATCTGACATTGGACAAGACTGAAAACTCGAGCCCCAGAAAATGCATTCCAAGCCCCTTTTGCCCATCCAAAAGTGCCCCCAGAGGAAGGCTTTGGGTACAACTGAACTCCCCAGGGGAGCCTTTATGCAGCCCCACATGCAACTGGACCCTCCGTGTTCACTGTTAACGAGCAACCGTAAATATAACTCTAGCCAGCATGGCAGAAGACTGAAAACTCGGTCCACAGAAAAAGCGTTTCAAGCCCTATTCGCCCATCCAGAAGTGCCCCCAAAGGAAGGCTTTGGGTACAACTGAACTCCCCAGGGGAGCCTTTATGCAGCCCCACATGCAACTGGACCCTCCGTATTCACTCTTTCACCGCAAGTCTAAATATAGGCCTCGGCGCAATGGGAGAAGACTAAAAAATTGGTCCCAGAAAACGCATTCCGAGCCCCTTTCGCCCATCCAAAAGTGCCCCCAGAGGAAGGCTTTGAGTACAAGTGAACTCCCCAGGGGAGCCTTTATGCAGCCCCACATGCAACTGGACCCTCTGTGTTCACTCTTTCACAGGAAGCCTAATATAGCCCTATCCGGCATCGGAGATGACTGAAATATCGGGCCAAAGAAAGCGCCTTACAAGACCCTTTGGCCCATCCAAAAGTGCCCCAAAAGGAAGGCATAGGGTACAACTGAACTCCCCAGAGGAGCCTTAACGCAGCCCCACATGCAACTGTACCCTCCGTATTCGCTGTTTACGAGCAACCCTAAATATAGCCCTGACCCGCCTGGCAGTCGACTTAAATCTCGGGCCACAGAAAACGCACTCCGAGCCCCATTCGCCCATCGAGAAGAGCCCCCAAAGGAAGGCTTTGGGTACATCTGAACTCCCCATGGGAGCCTTTATGCAGACTCACATGAAACTGGACCCTCCTTGTTCACTCTTTCACCGGAAGCCTAAATATAGCCGTCGGCGCAATGGTAGAAGACTGAAAAAGCTGGCCTCAGAAAACGCTTTCGATTCCCCTTGGACCACCCAAAAGTGCCCCCAAAGGAAGGCTTTGGGTACAAGTATACTCCCCATGGGAGCCTTTATGCAGCCCCACATGCAACATGACCCTCCGTATTCGCTCTTTCACAGCAAGCCTATATATAGCCCTGGCTCGCATGGCAGACGACTGAAAACTCGGGCCACTGAAAACGCGTTACAAGCCCCATTAGCCCATCCAAAACTTCCTCCAAAGGAAGGCTTTGGGTACAAGTGAACTCCCCAGGGGAGCCTTTATGCAGCCCCACATGCAACTAGACCCTCATTGTTCGCTGTTTACGAGGAACCCTAAATATATCTCTAGCCAGCATGGCAGAAGACTGAAAACTCGGGCCACAGAAAAAGCGTTTCAAGCCCTATTCGCCCATCCAAAAGTGCCTCCAAAGGAAGGCTTTGGGTACAACTGAACTCCCCAGGGGAGCCTTTACGCAGCCCCACATGCAACTGGACCCTCCAGGTTCACTCTTTCACCACAAGCCTAAATATAGCCCTCAGCGCAATGGGAGAAGACTGAAAAAGCGGGCCTCAGAAAACGCATTGCGATTCCCCTTTGACCATCCAAAAGTGCCCCCAAAGGAAGTCTTTGGGTACATCTGAACTCCCCAGGGGAGCCTTTACGCAGCCCCACTTGCAACTGGACCCTCCGGGTTCACTCTTTCCGAGGAACACTAAAGATAGCCCTAGCCGGCATGGGAGACGACTGAAAACTCGGGCCCCAGAAAACTTATTCCAAGCCCCTTTCCCCCTTCCAAAAGTGACCCCAAAGGAAGGCTTTGAGTACAACTGAACTCCCCAGGGGAGCCTTTACGCAGCCCCACATGCAACTGGACCCTCCGTATTCGCTGTTTCCGAGCAACCCTAAATATAACCCTAGACAGCATGGCAGAAGCCTGAAAACTCGGGCCAAAGAAAACGCGTTACAAGCCCCATTCTCCCATCCAAAAGTTCCCCCAAAGTAAGGCTTTGGGTACAACTGAACTCCCCAGGGGAGCCTTTACGCAGCCCCACATGCAACTGGACCCTCCGCGTTCACTCTTTCACCGCAAGACTATATATACCCCTAGCCGCAAAGGGAGAAGACTGAAGAAGCGGGCCTCAGAAAACGCGTTATAAGCCCCTTTCGCCAATCCAAAAGTGCCCCCAAAGGAAGTCTTTGGGTACAACTGAACACCCCAGGGGAGCCTTTATGCGGCCCCACATGAAACTGGACCCTCCGAGTTCACTCTTTCACCGCAAGCCTAAATATATCCCTCGGCGCAATGGGTGAAGACTGAAAAAGCGGGCCTCAGAAAACGCATTGTGAGTCTCTTCCGCCCATCCAGAAGTGCCCCCAAAGGAAGGCCTTGGGTACATCTGAATTCCCCAGGGGAGCCTTTATGCAGCCCCACATGCAACTGGACCCTCCGGGCTCGCTGTTTCCGAGCAACCCTAAATATAACCCTAGCCAGCATGGCAGAATACTGAAAACTCAGAGCCCAGAAAATGCGTTTCAAGACACTTTCGCCCATCCAAAAGTGCCCCCAAAGGCAGGCTTTGAGTACAAGTGATCTCCCCAGGGAAGCCTTTACGCAGCCCCACATGCAACTGGACCCTCCGTGTTCGGTGTTTACGAGCAACCGTAAATATAACCCTAGACAGCATGGCAGAAGATTGAAAACTCCGGCCACAGAAAAAGCGTTTCAAGCTCCATTCACCCATCCAAAAGTGCCCCCAAAGGAAGGCTTTGTGTACAAGTAAACTCCCCAGGGGAGCCTTTACGCAGCCCCACATGCAACTGGACCCTCCGCATTCACTCTTTCACCGGAAGACTATATATACCCCTAGCCGCAAAGGGAGAAGACTGAAAAATGGGGCCTCAGAAAACGCATTGTGAGTCTCTTTTGCCCATCCAAATGTGCCCCCAAAGGAAGGCTTTGGGTACATCTGAACTCCCCAGGGGAGCCTTTGTGTAGCCCCACATGCAACTGGATCCTCCGGGTTCGCTGTTTACGAGCAACCCCAAATATATCGCAAGCCAGCATGGCAGAAGACTGAAAACTCGGGCCACAGAAAAAGCGTTTCAAGCCCCATTCGCCCATCCATAAGTGCCCCGAAAGGAAGGCTTTGGGTACAACTGAACACCACAGGAGAGCCTTTACGCAGCCACACATGCAACTGGACCCTCCGGGATCGCTCTTTCCGAGCAATACTAAATATAACCCTAGCTGGCATTGGAGAAGACTGAAAACTCGAGCCCCAGAAAACGCATTCCGAGCCCCATTCGCCCATGCAGAAGTGCCCCCAAAGGAAGGTATAGGGTACAACTGAACTCCCCAGGGGAGCCTTTATGCAGCGCCACATGCAACTGGACCCTCCGGGTTCACTCTTTCACCGCAAGCCTAAATATAGCCCTCTGCGCAATGGGAGAAGACTGAAAAAGCGGGCCTCAGAAAATGCATTCCGAGCCCCTTTCGCCCATCCAAAAGTGCCCCCAGGGGAAGGCTTTGAGTACAAGTGAACTCCCCAGGGGAGCCTTTATGCAGCCCCACATGCAACTGGACCCTCCTTATTCTCTCTTTCACAACAAGCCTAAATATATCCCTAGCCGGCATCGAAGGTGACTGAAAAATCTGTCCAAAGAAAACGCATTATAAGACATTTTCGCACATCCAGAAGTGCCCCCAAAGGAAGGCTTTGGGTACAACTGAACTCCCCAGGAGAGCCTTTACGCAGCCCCATATGCAACTGGACCCTCTGGGTTCGCTGTTTCCGAGCAACACTAAATATATCCATAGCCGGCACTGGAGACAACTGAAATCTCGGGCCCCAGAAAACGCATTTCAAGCCCCATTCTCCCATCCAGAAGTGCCCCCAAAGGAAGGCTTTGGGTACAAGTGAACTCCCCAGGGGAGCCTTTACGCAGCCCCACATGCAACTGGACCCTCCGTGTTCGCTGTTTACGAGCAACCCTAGATATAACCCTAGCCAGCATGGCAGAAGACTGAAAACTCGGGCCACAGAAAAAGCATTTCAAGCCCCATTCTCCCATCCAGAAGTGCCCCCAAAGGAAGGCTTTGGGTACAACTGAACTCCCCAGGGGAGCCTTTACGCAGCCCCACATGCAACTGGACCCTCCGTATTCGCTCTTTCACAGCAACCCTTATTATAACCCTCGCCCGCATGGCAGACGACTGAAAAATCGGGCCCCCGAGAACGCGTTACAAGCCCCATTCGCCCATCCAAAAGTGCCCCCAAAGGAACGCTTTGCGTACAACTGAACACCCCAGGGGAGCCATTACGCAGCCCCACATGCAACTGGATCCTCCGCGTTCACTCTTTCTACGCAAGACTATATATAGCGCTAGCCGGCATCGGAGATTACTGAAAACTCGAGCCCCAGAAAACTCATTCCAAGCACCTTTCGCCCATCCAGAAGTGCCCCCAAAGGAAGGCTTTGGGTACAACTGAACTCCCCAGGGGAGGCCTTATGCAGCCCCACATGCAACTGGACCCGCCGGGTTCGCTCTTTCCGAGCAACACTAAACATAGCCCTAGCGGGCATGGGAGACGACTGAAAACTCGTGCCCCAGAAAACTCGTTCCAGGCCCCTTTTGCCCATCCAAAAGTGCCCCCAAAGAAAGGCTTTGGGTACAACTGAACACCCCAGGGGAGCCATTACGCAGCCCCACATGCAACTGGATCCTCCGCGTTCACTCTTTCTACGCAAGCCAAAATATAGCCCTAGCCGCAAAGAGAGAAGACTGAAAAAGCGGGCCTCAGAAAACGCATTTCGATTCCCCTTGGACCATCCAAAAGTGACCCCAAAGGATGGTTTAGTTACAACTGAACTCCCCAGGGGAGCCTTTACGCAGCCCCACATGCAACTGGACCCTCCGTGTTCGCTGTTTATGAGCAACCCTAAATATAACCCTAGCCAGCATGGCAAAAGACTGAAAACTCGGGCCACAGAAAAAGCGTTTCAAGCCCCATTCGCCCATCCAGAAGTGCCCCCAAAGGAAGGCTTTGGGTACAACTGAACTCCCCAGGGGAGCCTTTACGCAGCCCCAAATGCAACTGGACCCACCGTATTCGCTCTTTCACAGCAACCCTAAATATAACCCTGGCCCGCATGGCAGACGACTGAAAAATCGGGCCAAATAAAACGATTACAAGCCCCTTTCGCCCATACAAAAGTGGCCCAAAAGGAAGGTTTAGTTACAACTGAACTCCCCAGGGGAGCCTTTACGCAGCCCCACATGCAACATGACCCTCCGGGTTCGCTGTTTACGAGCAACCAAAAATATAACCCTCTCCGGCATGGGAGACGACTGAATACTCGGGCCCCTGAAAACGTATTCAGAGCCCCTTTCGCTCATCCAAAAGTGCCCCCAAAGGAAGGCTTTGGGTACAAATGAACTCCCCAGGGGAGCCTTTACGCAGCCCCACATGCAACTGGACCCTCCGTATTTGCTCTTTCACAGCAACCCTAAATATATCCCTGGCCGCATTGCAGATGACTGAAAAATCGGGCCAAAGAAAACGCCTTACAAGACCCTTTAGCCCATCCAAAAGTGTTCCTAAAGGAAGTCTTTGGGTACAACTGAACTTCCCAGGGGAGCCTTTACGCAGTCCCACATGCAACTGGATCCTCCGTATTCGCTCTTTCACAGCAAACCTAAATATAACCCTGGCCCGCATGGCAGACGACTGAAAAATCGGGCGCCAGAAAACGCGTTACAAACCCCATTTGCCCATCCAAAAGTGCCCCCAAAGGAACGCTTTGCGTACAACTGAACACCCCAGGGGAGCCATTACGCAGCCCCACATGCAACTGGATCCTCCGCGTTCACTCTTTCTACGCAAGCCTAAATATAGCGCTAGCCGGCATCGGAGGTTACTGAAAACTCGAGCCCCAGAAAACTCATTCCAAGCACCTTTCGCCCATCCAGAAGTGCCCCCAAAGGAAGGCTTTGGGTACAACTGAACTCCCCAGGGGAGGCCTTATGCAGCCCCACATGCAACTGGACCCGCCGGGTTCGCTCTTTCCGAGCAACACTAAACATAGCCCTAGCGGGCATGGGAGACGACTGAAAACTCGTGCCCCAGAAAACTCGTTCCAAGCCCCTTTTGCCCATCCAAAAGTGCCCCCAAAGAAAGGCTTTGGGTACAACTGAACACCCCAGGGGAGCCATTACGCAGCCCCACATGCAACTGGATCCTCCGCGTTCACTCTTTCTACGCAAGCCAAAATATAGCCCTAGCCGCAAAGGGAGAAGACTGAAAAAGCGGGCCTCAGAAAACGCATTTCGATTCCCCTTGGACCATCCAAAAGTGACCCCAAAGGATGGTTTAGTTACAACTGAACTCCCCAGGGGAGCCTTTACGCAGCCCCACATGCAACTGGACCCTCCGTGTTCGCTGTTTATGAGCAACCCTAAATATAACCCTAGCCAGCATGGCAAAAGACTGAAAACTCGGGCCACAGAAAAAGCGTTTCAAGCCCCATTCGCCCATCCAGAAGTGCCCCCAAAGGAAGGCTTTGGGTACAACTGAACTCCCCAGGGGAGCCTTTACGCAGCCCCAAATGCAACTGGACCCACCGTATTCGCTCTTTCACAGCAACCCTAAATATAACCCTGGCCCGCATGGCAGACGACTGAAAAATCGGGCCAAATAAAACGATTACAAGCCCCTTTCGCCCATACAAAAGTGGCCCCAAAGGAAGGTTTAGTTACAACTGAACTCCCCAGGGGAGCCTTTACGCAGCCCCACATGCAACATGACCCTCCGGGTTCGCTGTTTACGAGCAACCAAAAATATAACCCTCTCCGGCATGGGAGACGACTGAATACTCGGGCCCCTGAAAACGTTTTCAGAGCCCCTTTCGCTCATCCAAAAGTGCCCCCAAAGGAAGGCTTTGGGTACAAATGAACTCCCCAGGGGAGCCTTTATGCAGCCTCACATGCAACTGGACCCTCCTTATTCGCTATTTCACAGCAACCCTAAATATAACCCTGGCCCGCATGGCAGACGACTGAAAACTCGGGCCACAGAAAAAGCGTTTCAAGCCCTATTCGCCCATCCAGAAGTGCCCTCAAAGGAAGGCTTTGGATACAACTGAACTCCGCAGGGGAGCCTTTACGCAGCCCCACATGCAACTGGACCCTCCGGGTTCACTCTTTCACCGCAAGCCTAAATATAGGCCTCGGCGCAATGGGAGAAGACTGAAAATTGGCCCCAGAAAATGCATTCCGAGCCCCTTTCGCCCATCCAAAAGTGCCCCCATAGGAAGGAATTGAGTACAAGTAAACTCCCCAGGGGAGCCTTTATGTAGTCCCACATGCAACTGGACCCTCCGCGTTTACTCTTTCACAGCATGCCTAATATAGCCCTAGGCGGCATCGGAGATGACTGAAATATCGGGAAAAGAAAGCGCCATACAAGACCCTTTGGCCCATCCAAAAGTGCCCCCAAAGGAATGCTTAGGGTACAACTGAACTCCCCAGGGGAGCCTTAACACAGGACCACATGCAACTGGACCCTCCGCGTTCACTCTTTCACAGCAAGCCTAATATAGCCCTAGCCGGCATCGGAGATGACTGAAATATCGGGCCAAAGAAAGCGCCTTACAAGACCCTTTGGCCCATCCAAAAGAGCCCCCAAAGGAAGGCATAGGGTACAACTGAACTCCCCAGAGGAGCATTAAGTCAGCCCCACATGCAACTGTACCCTCTGTATTCGCTGTTTCCGAGCAACCCTAAATATAGCCCTGGCCCGCCTGGCAGTCGAATTAAAACTCGGGCCACAGAAAACGAATTCCGAGCCCCATTCGCCCATCGAGAAGAGCCCCCAAAGGAAGACTTTGGGTACAACTGAACTCCCCAGGGGAGCCTTTTGGCAGCCCCACATGCAACTGGACCCTCCTTATTCGCTCTTTCACAGCAACCCTAAATATACCCTGGCCCGCATGGCAGACGACTGAAAACTCGGGCCACAGAAAACGCGTTACAAGCCCCATTCGCCCATCCAGAAGTGCCCCGAAAGGAAGACTTTGGATACAACTGAACTCCCCAGGGGAGCCTTTATGCAGCCCCACATGCAACTGGAGCCTCCGGGTTCACTCTTTCACCACAAGTCTAAATATAGCCCTCAGCGCAATGGGAGAAGCCTGAAAAAGCGGGCCTCAGAAAACGCATTGCGATTCCCCTTGGACCATCCAAAAGTGCCCCCAAAGGAAGTCTTTGGGTACATCTGAACTCCCCAGGGGAGCCTTTATACAGCCCCACATGCAACTGGACCCTCTGTATTCGTTCTTTCACAGCAAACCTAAATATACCCATGGTCCGCAAGGCAGATGACTGAAAAATCGGGCCAAAGAAAACGCCTTACAAGACCCTTTCGCCCATCCAGAAGTGCCCCCAAAGAAAGGCTTTGGGTACAAGTGAACTCCCCAGGGGAGCCTTTATGTAACCCCACATGCAACTGGACCCTCCGGGTTCGCTCTTTCCGAGCAATACTAAACATATCCCTAGCCGGTATGGGAAACGACTGAAAACTCGGGCCCCAGAAGAAGCGTTTCAAACCCCATTCGCCCATCCAGAAGTGCCCCCAAAGGAAGGCTTTGGGTACAAGTGAACTCCCCAGGGGAGCCTTTATGCAGCCCCACATGCAACTGGACCCTCCGCGTTCACTCTGTCACAGCAAGCCTAAATATAACCCTAGCCGCAAAGGGAGAAGACTGAAAAAGCGGGCCTCAGAAAACGCATTGCGAGTCTCTTTCGACCATGGAAAAGTTCCCCCAAAGGAAGGCTTTGGGTACAAGTGAAATCCCCAGGGGAGCCTTTACGCAGCTCCACATGCAACTGGACACTCGGGGTTCACTCTTTCACAGCAAGCCTAAATATAGCCCTAGCCTACATCGGAGATGACTGAAAAATCGGGCCAAATATAAAGACTTACAAGACACTTTGGCCCATCCAAAAGTGCCCCCAAAGGAAGGCTTAGGGTACAACTGAACTCCCCAGGGAAGCCTTTACGCAGCCCCACATACAACTGGACCCTCCGTGTTCGCTGTTTACGAGCAACCCTAAATATAACTCTAGCCAGTATAACAGAAGACTGAAAAAACGGGCCACAGAAAAAGCGTTTCAAGCCCTATTCGCCCATAGAGAAGTGCCCCCAAAGGAAGGCTTTGGGTACAACTGAACTCGCCACGGGAGCCTTTACGCAGCCCCACATGCAACTGGACCCTCCGGGTTCACTCTTTCACAGCAAGCCTAAATATAGGCCTCGGCGCAACGGGAGAAGACTGAAAAATTGGCCCCAGAAAACGCATTCCGAGCCCTTTCGCCCATCCAAAAGTGCCCCTAGAGAAAGGCTTTGAGTACAAGTGAACTCCCCAGGGGAGCCTTTACGCAGCCCCACATGCAACTGGACTCTCCTTCTTCGCTCTTTCACAACAAGCCTAATAAATCCCTAGCCGGCATCGGAGATGACTGAAAAATCGGGCCAAAGAAAACGCCTTACAAGACCCTTTCGCCCATCCAAAAGTGCCCCCAAAGGAAGGATTTGGGTACAACTGAACTCCCCAGGGGTGCATTATGCAGCCCCACATGCAACTGGACCCTCCGCGTTCACTCTTTCACCGCAAGACTATATATACCCCTAGCCGTAAAGGGAGAAGACTGAAGAAGCGGGCGTCAGAAAATGCGTTACAAGCCCCTTTCGCCCATCCAAAAGTGCCCCCAAAGGAAGGCTTTGGGTACAACTGAACACCCCAGGGGAGCCTTTATGCGGCCCCACATGAAACTGGACCCTCCGAGTTCACTCTTTCACCGCAAGCCTAAATATATCCCTCGGCACAATGGGTGAAGACTGAAAAAGCGGGCCTCAGAAAACGCATTGTGAGTCTCTTTCGCCCATCCAGAAGTGCCCCCAAAGGAAGGCCTTGGGTACATCTGAATTCCCCAGGGGAGCCTTTATGCAGACCTAAATGCAACTGGACACTCTGGGTTTGCTCTTTCCGAGCAACACTAAAGATAGCCCTAGCCGGCATGGGAGACGACTGAAAATTCGGGCCCCATGAAACGCATTCCGAGCCTCTTTCGCCCATCCAAAAGTGCACCCAAAGGAAGGCTTTGGGTACATCAGAACTCCCTAGGGGAGCATTTATGCAGCCCCACATGCAACTGGAGCCTCCGGGTTCACTCTTTCACCACAAGCCTAAATATAGCCCTCAGCGCAATGGGAGAAGACTGAAAAAGCGGGCCTCAGAAAACGCGATTCCCCTTGGACCATCCAAAAGTGCCCCCAAAGGAAGGCTTTGAGTACAAGTGAACTCCCCAGGGAAGCCTTTACGCAGCCCCACATGCAACTGGACCCTCCTTATTCGCTCTTTCACAGCAAAACAAATATACCCATGGTCCGCAAGGCAGATGACTGAAAAATCGGGCCAAAGAAAATGCCTTACAAGACCATTTCGCCCATCCAAAAGTGCCCCCAAAGAAAGGCTTTGGGTACAACTGAACACCCCAGGGGAGCCATTACGCAGCCCCACATGCAACTGGATCCTCCGCGTTCACTCTTTCTACGCAAGCCAAAATATAGCCCTAGCCGCAAAGGGAGAAGACTGAAAAAGCGGGCCTCAGAAAACGCATTTCGATTCCCCTTGGACCATCCAAAAGTGACCCCAAAGGATGGTTTAGTTACAACTGAACTCCCCAGGGGAGCCTTTACGCAGCCCCACATGCAACTGGACCCTCCGTGTTCGCTGTTTATGAGCAACCCTAAATATAACCCTAGCCAGCATGGCAAAAGACTGAAAACTCGGGCCACAGAAAAAGCGTTTCAAGCCCCATTCGCCCATCCAGAAGTGCCCCCAAAGGAAGGCTTTGGGTACAACTGAACTCCCCAGGGGAGCCTTTACGCAGCCCCAAATGCAACTGGACCCACCGTATTCGCTCTTTCACAGCAACCCTAAATATAACCCTGGCCCGCATGGCAGACGACTGAAAAATCGGGCCAAATAAAACGATTACAAGCCCCTTTCGCCCATACAAAAGTGGCCCAAAAGGAAGGTTTAGTTACAACTGAACTCCCCAGGGGAGCCTTTACGCAGCCCCACATGCAACATGACCCTCCGGGTTCGCTGTTTACGAGCAACCAAAAATATAACCCTCTCCGGCATGGGAGACGACTGAATACTCGGGCCCCTGAAAACGTATTCAGAGCCCCTTTCGCTCATCCAAAAGTGCCCCCAAAGGAAGGCTTTGGGTACAAATGAACTCCCCAGGGGAGCCTTTACGCAGCCCCACATGCAACTGGACCCTCCGTATTTGCTCTTTCACAGCAACCCTAAATATATCCCTGGCCGCATTGCAGATGACTGAAAAATCGGGCCAAAGAAAACGCCTTACAAGACCCTTTAGCCCATCCAAAAGTGTTCCTAAAGGAAGTCTTTGGGTACAACTGAACTTCCCAGGGGAGCCTTTACGCAGTCCCACATGCAACTGGACCCTCCGTATTCGCTCTTTCACAGCAAACCTAAATATAACCCTGGCCCGCATGGCAGACGACTGAAAAATCGGGCGCCAGAAAACGCGTTACAAACCCCATTTGCCCATCCAAAAGTGCCCCCAAAGGAACGCTTTGCGTACAACTGAACACCCCAGGGGAGCCATTACGCAGCCCCACATGCAACTGGATCCTCCGCGTTCACTCTTTCTACGCAAGCCTAAATATAGCGCTAGACGGCATCGGAGGTTACTGAAAACTCGAGCCCCAGAAAACTCATTCCAAGCACCTTTCGCCCATCCAGAAGTGCCCCCAAAGGAAGGCATAGGGTACAACTGAACTCCCCAGAGGAGCATTAAGTCAGCCCCACATGCAACTGTACCCTCTGTATTCGCTGTTTCCGAGCAACCCTAAATATAGCCCTGGCCCGCCTGGCAGTCGAATTAAAACTCGGGCCACAGAAAACGAATTCCGAGCCCCATTCGCCCATCGAGAAGAGCCCCCAAAGGAAGACTTTGGGTACAACTGAACTCCCCAGGGGAGCCTTTTGGCAGCCCCACATGCAACTGGACCCTCCTTATTCGCTCTTTCACAGCAACCCTAAATATACCCTGGCCCGCATGGCAGACGACTGAAAACTCGGGCCACAGAAAACGCGTTACAAGCCCCATTCGCCCATCCAGAAGTGCCCCGAAAGGAAGACTTTGGATACAACTGAACTCCCCAGGGGAGCCTTTATGCAGCCCCACATGCAACTGGAGCCTCCGGGTTCACTCTTTCACCACAAGTCTAAATATAGCCCTCAGCGCAATGGGAGAAGCCTGAAAAAGCGGGCCTCAGAAAACGCATTGCGATTCCCCTTGGACCATCCAAAAGTGCCCCCAAAGGAAGTCTTTGGGTACATCTGAACTCCCCAGGGGAGCCTTTATACAGCCCCACATGCAACTGGACCCTCTGTATTCGTTCTTTCACAGCAAACCTAAATATACCCATGGTCCGCAAGGCAGATGACTGAAAAATCGGGCCAAAGAAAACGCCTTACAAGACCCTTTCGCCCATCCAGAAGTGCCCCGAAAGAAAGGCTTTGGGTACAAGTGAACTCCCCAGGGGAGCCTTTATGTAACCCCACATGCAACTGGACCCTCCGGGTTCGCTCTTTCCGAGCAATACTAAACATATCCCTAGCCGGTATGGGAAACGACTGAAAACTCGGGCCCCAGAAGAAGCGTTTCAAACCCCATTCGCCCATCCAGAAGTGCCCCCAAAGGAAGGCTTTGGGTACAAGTGAACTCCCCAGGGGAGCCTTTATGCAGCCCCACATGCAACTGGACCCTCCGCGTTCACTCTGTCACAGCAAGCCTAAATATAACCCTAGCCGCAAAGGGAGAAGACTGAAAAAGCGGGCCTCAGAAAACGCATTGCGAGTCTCTTTCGACCATGGAAAAGTTCCCCCAAAGGAAGGCTTTGGGTACAAGTGAAATCCCCAGGGGAGCCTTTACGCAGCTCCACATGCAACTGGACACTCGGGGTTCACTCTTTCACAGCAAGCCTAAATATAGCCCTAGCCTACATCGGAGATGACTGAAAAATCGGGCCAAATATAAAGACTTACAAGACACTTTGGCCCATCCAAAAGTGCCCCCAAAGGAAGGCTTAGGGTACAACTGAACTCCCCAGGGAAGCCTTTACGCAGCCCCACATACAACTGGACCCTCCGTGTTCGCTGTTTACGAGCAACCCTAAATATAACTCTAGCCAGTATAACAGAAGACTGAAAAAACGGGCCACAGAAAAAGCGTTTCAAGCCCTATTCGCCCATAGAGAAGTGCCCCCAAAGGAAGGCTTTGGGTACAACTGAACTCGCCACGGGAGCCTTTACGCAGCCCCACATGCAACTGGACCCTCCGGGTTCACTCTTTCACAGCAAGCCTAAATATAGGCCTCGGCGCAACGGGAGAAGACTGAAAAATTGGCCCCAGAAAACGCATTCCGAGCCCTTTCGCCCATCCAAAAGTGCCCCTAGAGAAAGGCTTTGAGTACAAGTGAACTCCCCAGGGGAGCCTTTACGCAGCCCCACATGCAACTGGACTCTCCTTCTTCGCTCTTTCACAACAAGCCTAATAAATCCCTAGCCGGCATCGGAGATGACTGAAAAATCGGGCCAAAGAAAACGCCTTACAAGACCCTTTCGCCCATCCAAAAGTGCCCCCAAAGGAAGGATTTGGGTACAACTGAACTCCCCAGGGGTGCATTATGCAGCCCCACATGCAACTGGACCCTCCGCGTTCACTCTTTCACCGCAAGACTATATATACCCCTAGCCGTAAAGGGAGAAGACTGAAGAAGCGGGCGTCAGAAAATGCGTTACAAGCCCCTTTCGCCCATCCAAAAGTGCCCCCAAAGGAAGGCTTTGGGTACAACTGAACACCCCAGGGGAGCCTTTATGCGGCCCCACATGAAACTGGACCCTCCGAGTTCACTCTTTCACCGCAAGCCTAAATATATCCCTCGGCACAATGGGTGAAGACTGAAAAAGCGGGCCTCAGAAAACGCATTGTGAGTCTCTTTCGCCCATCCAGAAGTGCCCCCAAAGGAAGGCCTTGGGTACATCTGAATTCCCCAGGGGAGCCTTTATGCAGACCTAAATGCAACTGGACACTCTGGGTTTGCTCTTTCCGAGCAACACTAAAGATAGCCCTAGCCGGCATGGGAGACGACTGAAAATTCGGGCCCCATGAAACGCATTCCGAGCCTCTTTCGCCCATCCAAAAGTGCACCCAAAGGAAGGCTTTGGGTACATCTGAACTCCCCAGGGGAGCATTTATGCAGCCCCACATGCAACTGGAGCCTCCGGGTTCACTCTTTCACCACAAGCCTAAATATAGCCCTCAGCGCAATGGGAGAAGACTGAAAAAGCGGGCCTCAGAAAACGCGATTCCCCTTGGACCATCCAAAAGTGCCCCCAAAGGAAGGCTTTGAGTACAAGTGAACTCCCCAGGGAAGCCTTTACGCAGCCCCACATGCAACTGGACCCTCCTTATTCGCTCTTTCACAGCAAAACAAATATACCCATGGTCCGCAAGGCAGATGACTGAAAAATCGGGCCAAAGAAAATGCCTTACAAGACCATTTCGCCCATCCAAAAGTGCCCCCAAAGAAAGGCTTTGGGTACAACTGAACACCCCAGGGGAGCCATTACGCAGCCCCACATGCAACTGGATCCTCCGCGTTCACTCTTTCTACGCAAGCCAAAATATAGCCCTAGCCGCAAAGGGAGAAGACTGAAAAAGCGGGCCTCAGAAAACGCATTTCGATTCCCCTTGGACCATCCAAAAGTGACCCCAAAGGATGGTTTAGTTACAACTGAACTCCCCAGGGGAGCCTTTACGCAGCCCCACATGCAACTGGACCCTCCGTGTTCGCTGTTTATGAGCAACCCTAAATATAACCCTAGCCAGCATGGCAAAAGACTGAAAACTCGGGCCACAGAAAAAGCGTTTCAAGCCCCATTCGCCCATCCAGAAGTGCCCCCAAAGGAAGGCTTTGGGTACAACTGAACTCCCCAGGGGAGCCTTTACGCAGCCCCAAATGCAACTGGACCCACCGTATTCGCTCTTTCACAGCAACCCTAAATATAACCCTGGCCCGCATGGCAGACGACTGAAAAATCGGGCCAAATAAAACGATTACAAGCCCCTTTCGCCCATACAAAAGTGGCCCAAAAGGAAGGTTTAGTTACAACTGAACTCCCCAGGGGAGCCTTTACGCAGCCCCACATGCAACATGACCCTCCGGGTTCGCTGTTTACGAGCAACCAAAAATATAACCCTCTCCGGCATGGGAGACGACTGAATACTCGGGCCCCTGAAAACGTATTCAGAGCCCCTTTCGCTCATCCAAAAGTGCCCCCAAAGGAAGGCTTTGGGTACAAATGAACTCCCCAGGGGAGCCTTTACGCAGCCCCACATGCAACTGGACCCTCCGTATTTGCTCTTTCACAGCAACCCTAAATATATCCCTGGCCGCATTGCAGATGACTGAAAAATCGGGCCAAAGAAAACGCCTTACAAGACCCTTTAGCCCATCCAAAAGTGTTCCTAAAGGAAGTCTTTGGGTACAACTGAACTTCCCAGGGGAGCCTTTACGCAGTCCCACATGCAACTGGACCCTCCGTATTCGCTCTTTCACAGCAAACCTAAATATAACCCTGGCCCGCATGGCAGACGACTGAAAAATCGGGCGCCAGAAAACGCGTTACAAACCCCATTTGCCCATCCAAAAGTGCCCCCAAAGGAACGCTTTGCGTACAACTGAACACCCCAGGGGAGCCATTACGCAGCCCCACATGCAACTGGATCCTCCGCGTTCACTCTTTCTACGCAAGCCTAAATATAGCGCTAGCCGGCATCGGAGGTTACTGAAAACTCGAGCCCCAGAAAACTCATTCCAAGCACCTTTCGCCCATCCAGAAGTGCCCCCAAAGGAAGGCATAGGGTACAACTGAACTCCCCAGAGGAGCATTAAGTCAGCCCCACATGCAACTGTACCCTCTGTATTCGCTGTTTCCGAGCAACCCTAAATATAGCCCTGGCCCGCCTGGCAGTCGAATTAAAACTCGGGCCACAGAAAACGAATTCCGAGCCCCATTCGCCCATCGAGAAGAGCCCCCAAAGGAAGACTTTGGGTACAACTGAACTCCCCAGGGGAGCCTTTTGGCAGCCCCACATGCAACTGGACCCTCCTTATTCGCTCTTTCACAGCAACCCTAAATATACCCTGGCCCGCATGGCAGACGACTGAAAACTCGGGCCACAGAAAACGCGTTACAAGCCCCATTCGCCCATCCAGAAGTGCCCCGAAAGGAAGACTTTGGATACAACTGAACTCCCCAGGGGAGCCTTTATGCAGCCCCACATGCAACTGGAGCCTCCGGGTTCACTCTTTCACCACAAGTCTAAATATAGCCCTCAGCGCAATGGGAGAAGCCTGAAAAAGCGGGCCTCAGAAAACGCATTGCGATTCCCCTTGGACCATCCAAAAGTGCCCCCAAAGGAAGTCTTTGGGTACATCTGAACTCCCCAGGGGAGCCTTTATACAGCCCCACATGCAACTGGACCCTCTGTATTCGTTCTTTCACAGCAAACCTAAATATACCCATGGTCCGCAAGGCAGATGACTGAAAAATCGGGCCAAAGAAAACGCCTTACAAGACCCTTTCGCCCATCCAGAAGTGCCCCGAAAGAAAGGCTTTGGGTACAAGTGAACTCCCCAGGGGAGCCTTTATGTAACCCCACATGCAACTGGACCCTCCGGGTTCGCTCTTTCCGAGCAATACTAAACATATCCCTAGCCGGTATGGGAAACGACTGAAAACTCGGGCCCCAGAAGAAGCGTTTCAAACCCCATTCGCCCATCCAGAAGTGCCCCCAAAGGAAGGCTTTGGGTACAAGTGAACTCCCCAGGGGAGCCTTTATGCAGCCCCACATGCAACTGGACCCTCCGCGTTCACTCTGTCACAGCAAGCCTAAATATAACCCTAGCCGCAAAGGGAGAAGACTGAAAAAGCGGGCCTCAGAAAACGCATTGCGAGTCTCTTTCGACCATGGAAAAGTTCCCCCAAAGGAAGGCTTTGGGTACAAGTGAAATCCCCAGGGGAGCCTTTACGCAGCTCCACATGCAACTGGACACTCGGGGTTCACTCTTTCACAGCAAGCCTAAATATAGCCCTAGCCTACATCGGAGATGACTGAAAAATCGGGCCAAATATAAAGACTTACAAGACACTTTGGCCCATCCAAAAGTGCCCCCAAAGGAAGGCTTAGGGTACAACTGAACTCCCCAGGGAAGCCTTTACGCAGCCCCACATACAACTGGACCCTCCGTGTTCGCTGTTTACGAGCAACCCTAAATATAACTCTAGCCAGTATAACAGAAGACTGAAAAAACGGGCCACAGAAAAAGCGTTTCAAGCCCTATTCGCCCATAGAGAAGTGCCCCCAAAGGAAGGCTTTGGGTACAACTGAACTCGCCACGGGAGCCTTTACGCAGCCCCACATGCAACTGGACCCTCCGGGTTCACTCTTTCACAGCAAGCCTAAATATAGGCCTCGGCGCAACGGGAGAAGACTGAAAAATTGGCCCCAGAAAACGCATTCCGAGCCCTTTCGCCCATCCAAAAGTGCCCCTAGAGAAAGGCTTTGAGTACAAGTGAACTCCCCAGGGGAGCCTTTACGCAGCCCCACATGCAACTGGACTCTCCTTCTTCGCTCTTTCACAACAAGCCTAATAAATCCCTAGCCGGCATCGGAGATGACTGAAAAATCGGGCCAAAGAAAACGCCTTACAAGACCCTTTCGCCCATCCAAAAGTGCCCCCAAAGGAAGGATTTGGGTACAACTGAACTCCCCAGGGGTGCATTATGCAGCCCCACATGCAACTGGACCCTCCGCGTTCACTCTTTCACCGCAAGACTATATATACCCCTAGCCGTAAAGGGAGAAGACTGAAGAAGCGGGCGTCAGAAAATGCGTTACAAGCCCCTTTCGCCCATCCAAAAGTGCCCCCAAAGGAAGGCTTTGGGTACAACTGAACACCCCAGGGGAGCCTTTATGCGGCCCCACATGAAACTGGACCCTCCGAGTTCACTCTTTCACCGCAAGCCTAAATATATCCCTCGGCACAATGGGTGAAGACTGAAAAAGCGGGCCTCAGAAAACGCATTGTGAGTCTCTTTCGCCCATCCAGAAGTGCCCCCAAAGGAAGGCCTTGGGTACATCTGAATTCCCCAGGGGAGCCTTTATGCAGACCTAAATGCAACTGGACACTCTGGGTTTGCTCTTTCCGAGCAACACTAAAGATAGCCCTAGCCGGCATGGGAGACGACTGAAAATTCGGGCCCCATGAAACGCATTCCGAGCCTCTTTCGCCCATCCAAAAGTGCACCCAAAGGAAGGCTTTGGGTACATCTGAACTCCCCAGGGGAGCATTTATGCAGCCCCACATGCAACTGGAGCCTCCGGGTTCACTCTTTCACCACAAGCCTAAATATAGCCCTCAGCGCAATGGGAGAAGACTGAAAAAGCGGGCCTCAGAAAACGCGATTCCCCTTGGACCATCCAAAAGTGCCCCCAAAGGAAGGCTTTGAGTACAAGTGAACTCCCCAGGGAAGCCTTTACGCAGCCCCACATGCAACTGGACCCTCCTTATTCGCTCTTTCACAGCAAAACAAATATACCCATGGTCCGCAAGGCAGATGACTGAAAAATCGGGCCAAAGAAAATGCCTTACAAGACCATTTCGCCCATCCAAAAGTGCCCCCAGAGGAAGGCTTTGGGTACAACTGAACACCCCAGGGGAGCCATTACGCAGCCCCACATGCAACTGGATCCTCCGCGTTCACTCTTTCTACGCAAGCCAAAATATAGCCCTAGCCGCAAAGGGAGAAGACTGAAAAAGCGGGCCTCAGAAAACGCATTTCGATTCCCCTTGGACCATCCAAAAGTGACCCCAAAGGATGGTTTAGTTACAACTGAACTCCCCAGGGGAGCCTTTACGCAGCCCCACATGCAACTGGACCCTCCGTGTTCGCTGTTTATGAGCAACCCTAAATATAACCCTAGCCAGCATGGCAAAAGACTGAAAACTCGGGCCACAGAAAAAGCGTTTCAAGCCCCATTCGCCCATCCAGAAGTGCCCCCAAAGGAAGGCTTTGGGTACAACTGAACTCCCCAGGGGAGCCTTTACGCAGCCCCAAATGCAACTGGACCCACCGTATTCGCTCTTTCACAGCAACCCTAAATATAACCCTGGCCCGCATGGCAGACGACTGAAAAATCGGGCCAAATAAAACGATTACAAGCCCCTTTCGCCCATACAAAAGTGGCCCAAAAGGAAGGTTTAGTTACAACTGAACTCCCCAGGGGAGCCTTTACGCAGCCCCACATGCAACATGACCCTCCGGGTTCGCTGTTTACGAGCAACCAAAAATATAACCCTCTCCGGCATGGGAGACGACTGAATACTCGGGCCCCTGAAAACGTATTCAGAGCCCCTTTCGCTCATCCAAAAGTGCCCCCAAAGGAAGGCTTTGGGTACAAATGAACTCCCCAGGGGAGCCTTTACGCAGCCCCACATGCAACTGGACCCTCCGTATTTGCTCTTTCACAGCAACCCTAAATATATCCCTGGCCGCATTGCAGATGACTGAAAAATCGGGCCAAAGAAAACGCCTTACAAGACCCTTTAGCCCATCCAAAAGTGTTCCTAAAGGAAGTCTTTGGGTACAACTGAACTTCCCAGGGGAGCCTTTACGCAGTCCCACATGCAACTGGACCCTCCGTATTCGCTCTTTCACAGCAAACCTAAATATAACCCTGGCCCGCATGGCAGACGACTGAAAAATCGGGCGCCAGAAAACGCGTTACAAACCCCATTTGCCCATCCAAAAGTGCCCCCAAAGGAACGCTTTGCGTACAACTGAACACCCCAGGGGAGCCATTACGCAGCCCCACATGCAACTGGATCCTCCGCGTTCACTCTTTCTACGCAAGCCTAAATATAGCGCTAGCCGGCATCGGAGGTTACTGAAAACTCGAGCCCCAGAAAACTCATTCCAAGCACCTTTCGCCCATCCAGAAGTGCCCCCAAAGGAAGGCTTTGGGTACAACTGAACTCCCCAGGGGAGGCCTTATGCAGCCCCACATGCAACTGGACCCGCCGGGTTCGCTCTTTCCGAGCAACACTAAACATAGCCCTAGCGGGCATGGGAGACGACTGAAAACTCGTGCCCCAGAAAACTCGTTCCAAGCCCCTTTTGCCCATCCAAAAGTGCCCCCAAAGAAAGGCTTTGGGTACAACTGAACACCCCAGGGGAGCCATTACGCAGCCCCACATGCAACTGGATCCTCCGCATTCACTCTTTCTACGCAAGCCAAAATATAGCCCTAGCCGCAAAGGGAGAAGACTGAAAAAGCGGGCCTCAGAAAACGCATTTCGATTCCCCTTGGACCATCCAAAAGTGACCCCAAAGGATGGTTTAGTTACAACTGAACTCCCCAGGGGAGCCTTTACGCAGCCCCACATGCAACTGGACCCTCCGTGTTCGCTGTTTATGAGCAACCCTAAATATAACCCTAGCCAGCATGGCAAAAGACTGAAAACTCGGGCCACAGAAAAAGCGTTTCAAGCCCCATTCGCCCATCCAGAAGTGCCCCCAAAGGAAGGCTTTGGGTACAACTGAACTCCCCAGGGGAGCCTTTACGCAGCCCCAAATGCAACTGGACCCACCGTATTCGCTCTTTCACAGCAACCCTAAATATAACCCTGGCCCGCATGGCAGACGACTGAAAAATCGGGCCAAATAAAACGATTACAAGCCCCTTTCGCCCATACAAAAGTGGCCCCAAAGGAAGGTTTAGTTACAACTGAACTCCCCAGGGGAGCCTTTACGCAGCCCCACATGCAACATGACCCTCCGGGTTCGCTGTTTACGAGCAACCAAAAATATAACCCTCTCCGGCATGGGAGACGACTGAATACTCGGGCCCCTGAAAACGTTTTCAGAGCCCCTTTCGCTCATCCAAAAGTGCCCCCAAAGGAAGGCTTTGGGTACAAATGAACTCCCCAGGGGAGCCTTTATGCAGCCTCACATGCAACTGGACCCTCCTTATTCGCTATTTCACAGCAACCCTAAATATAACCCTGGCCCGCATGGCAGACAACTGAAAACTCGGGCCACAGAAAAAGCGTTTCAAGCCCTATTCGCCCATCCAGAAGTGCCCTCAAAGGAAGGCTTTGGATACAACTGAACTCCGCAGGGGAGCCTTTACGCAGCCCCACATGCAACTGGACCCTCCGGGTTCACTCTTTCACCGCAAGCCTAAATATAGGCCTCGGCCCAATGGGAGAAGACTGAAAATTGGCCCCAGAAAATGCATTCCGAGCCCCTTTCGCCCATCCAAAAGTGCCCCCATAGGAAGGAATTGAGTACAAGTAAACTCCCCAGGGGAGCCTTTATGTAGTCCCACATGCAACTGGACCCTCCGCGTTTACTCTTTCACAGCATGCCTAATATAGCCCTAGGCGGCATCGGAGATGACTGAAATATCGGGAAAAGAAAGCGCCATACAAGACCCTTTGGCCCATCCAAAAGTGCCCCCAAAGGAATGCTTAGGGTACAACTGAACTCCCCAGGGGAGCCTTAACACAGGACCACATGCAACTGGACCCTCCGCGTTCACTCTTTCACAGCAAGCCTAATATAGCCCTAGCCGGCATCGGAGATGACTGAAATATCGGGCCAAAGAAAGCGCCTTACAAGACCCTTTGGCCCATCCAAAAGAGCACCCAAAGGAAGGCATAGGGTACAACTGAACTCCCCAGAGGAGCATTAAGTCAGCCCCACATGCAACTGTACCCTCTGTATTCGCTGTTTCCGAGCAACCCTAAATATAGCCCTGGCCCGCCTGGCAGTCGAATTAAAACTCGGGCCACAGAAAACGAATTCCGAGCCCCATTCGCCCATCGAGAAGAGCCCCCAAAGGAAGACTTTGGGTACAACTGAACTCCCCAGGGGAGCCTTTTGGCAGCCCCACATGCAACTGGACCCTCCTTATTCGCTCTTTCACAGCAACCCTAAATATACCCTGGCCCGCATGGCAGACGACTGAAAACTCGGGCCACAGAAAACGCGTTACAAGCCCCATTCGCCCATCCAGAAGTGCCCCGAAAGGAAGACTTTGGATACAACTGAACTCCCCAGGGGAGCCTTTATGCAGCCCCACATGCAACTGGAGCCTCCGGGTTCACTCTTTCACCACAAGTCTAAATATAGCCCTCAGCGCAATGGGAGAAGCCTGAAAAAGCGGGCCTCAGAAAACGCATTGCGATTCCCCTTGGACCATCCAAAAGTGCCCCCAAAGGAAGTCTTTGGGTACATCTGAACTCCCCAGGGGAGCCTTTATACAGCCCCACATGCAACTGGACCCTCTGTATTCGTTCTTTCACAGCAAACCTAAATATACCCATGGTCCGCAAGGCAGATGACTGAAAAATCGGGCCAAAGAAAACGCCTTACAAGACCCTTTCGCCCATCCAGAAGTGCCCCGAAAGAAAGGCTTTGGGTACAAGTGAACTCCCCAGGGGAGCCTTTATGTAACCCCACATGCAACTGGACCCTCCGGGTTCGCTCTTTCCGAGCAATACTAAACATATCCCTAGCCGGTATGGGAAACGACTGAAAACTCGGGCCCCAGAAGAAGCGTTTCAAACCCCATTCGCCCATCCAGAAGTGCCCCCAAAGGAAGGCTTTGGGTACAAGTGAACTCCCCAGGGGAGCCTTTATGCAGCCCCACATGCAACTGGACCCTCCGCGTTCACTCTGTCACAGCAAGCCTAAATATAACCCTAGCCGCAAAGGGAGAAGACTGAAAAAGCGGGCCTCAGAAAACGCATTGCGAGTCTCTTTCGACCATGGAAAAGTTCCCCCAAAGGAAGGCTTTGGGTACAAGTGAAATCCCCAGGGGAGCCTTTACGCAGCTCCACATGCAACTGGACACTCGGGGTTCACTCTTTCACAGCAAGCCTAAATATAGCCCTAGCCTACATCGGAGATGACTGAAAAATCGGGCCAAATATAAAGACTTACAAGACACTTTGGCCCATCCAAAAGTGCCCCCAAAGGAAGGCTTAGGGTACAACTGAACTCCCCAGGGAAGCCTTTACGCAGCCCCACATACAACTGGACCCTCCGTGTTCGCTGTTTACGAGCAACCCTAAATATAACTCTAGCCAGTATAACAGAAGACTGAAAAAACGGGCCACAGAAAAAGCGTTTCAAGCCCTATTCGCCCATAGAGAAGTGCCCCCAAAGGAAGGCTTTGGGTACAACTGAACTCGCCACGGGAGCCTTTACGCAGCCCCACATGCAACTGGACCCTCCGGGTTCACTCTTTCACAGCAAGCCTAAATATAGGCCTCGGCGCAACGGGAGAAGACTGAAAAATTGGCCCCAGAAAACGCATTCCGAGCCCTTTCGCCCATCCAAAAGTGCCCCTAGAGAAAGGCTTTGAGTACAAGTGAACTCCCCAGGGGAGCCTTTACGCAGCCCCACATGCAACTGGACTCTCCTTCTTCGCTCTTTCACAACAAGCCTAATAAATCCCTAGCCGGCATCGGAGATGACTGAAAAATCGGGCCAAAGAAAACGCCTTACAAGACCCTTTCGCCCATCCAAAAGTGCCCCCAAAGGAAGGATTTGGGTACAACTGAACTCCCCAGGGGTGCATTATGCAGCCCCACATGCAACTGGACCCTCCGCGTTCACTCTTTCACCGCAAGACTATATATACCCCTAGCCGTAAAGGGAGAAGACTGAAGAAGCGGGCGTCAGAAAATGCGTTACAAGCCCCTTTCGCCCATCCAAAAGTGCCCCCAAAGGAAGGCTTTGGGTACAACTGAACACCCCAGGGGAGCCTTTATGCGGCCCCACATGAAACTGGACCCTCCGAGTTCACTCTTTCACCGCAAGCCTAAATATATCCCTCGGCACAATGGGTGAAGACTGAAAAAGCGGGCCTCAGAAAACGCATTGTGAGTCTCTTTCGCCCATCCAGAAGTGCCCCCAAAGGAAGGCCTTGGGTACATCTGAATTCCCCAGGGGAGCCTTTATGCAGACCTAAATGCAACTGGACACTCTGGGTTTGCTCTTTCCGAGCAACACTAAAGATAGCCCTAGCCGGCATGGGAGACGACTGAAAATTCGGGCCCCATGAAACGCATTCCGAGCCTCTTTCGCCCATCCAAAAGTGCACCCAAAGGAAGGCTTTGGGTACATCTGAACTCCCCAGGGGAGCATTTATGCAGCCCCACATGCAACTGGAGCCTCCGGGTTCACTCTTTCACCACAAGCCTAAATATAGCCCTCAGCGCAATGGGAGAAGACTGAAAAAGCGGGCCTCAGAAAACGCGATTCCCCTTGGACCATCCAAAAGTGCCCCCAAAGGAAGGCTTTGAGTACAAGTGAACTCCCCAGGGAAGCCTTTACGCAGCCCCACATGCAACTGGACCCTCCTTATTCGCTCTTTCACAGCAAAACAAATATACCCATGGTCCGCAAGGCAGATGACTGAAAAATCGGGCCAAAGAAAATGCCTTACAAGACCATTTCGCCCATCCAAAAGTGCCCCCAAAGAAAGGCTTTGGGTACAACTGAACACCCCAGGGGAGCCATTACGCAGCCCCACATGCAACTGGATCCTCCGCGTTCACTCTTTCTACGCAAGCCAAAATATAGCCCTAGCCGCAAAGGGAGAAGACTGAAAAAGTGGGCCTCAGAAAACGCATTTCGATTCCCCTTGGACCATCCAAAAGTGACCCCAAAGGATGGTTTAGTTACAACTGAACTCCCCAGGGGAGCCTTTACGCAGCCCCACATGCAACTGGACCCTCCGTGTTCGCTGTTTATGAGCAACCCTAAATATAACCCTAGCCAGCATGGCAAAAGACTGAAAACTCGGGCCACAGAAAAAGCGTTTCAAGCCCCATTCGCCCATCCAGAAGTGCCCCCAAAGGAAGGCTTTGGGTACAACTGAACTCCCCAGGGGAGCCTTTACGCAGCCCCAAATGCAACTGGACCCACCGTATTCGCTCTTTCACAGCAACCCTAAATATAACCCTGGCCCGCATGGCAGACGACTGAAAAATCGGGCCAAATAAAACGATTACAAGCCCCTTTCGCCCATACAAAAGTGGCCCAAAAGGAAGGTTTAGTTACAACTGAACTCCCCAGGGGAGCCTTTACGCAGCCCCACATGCAACATGACCCTCCGGGTTCGCTGTTTACGAGCAACCAAAAATATAACCCTCTCCGGCATGGGAGACGACTGAATACTCGGGCCCCTGAAAACGTATTCAGAGCCCCTTTCGCTCATCCAAAAGTGCCCCCAAAGGAAGGCTTTGGGTACAAATGAACTCCCCAGGGGAGCCTTTACGCAGCCCCACATGCAACTGGACCCTCCGTATTTGCTCTTTCACAGCAACCCTAAATATATTCCTGGCCGCATTGCAGATGACTGAAAAATCGGGCCAAAGAAAACGCCTTACAAGACCCTTTAGCCCATCCAAAAGTGTTCCTAAAGGAAGTCTTTGGGTACAACTGAACTTCCCAGGGGAGCCTTTACGCAGTCCCACATGCAACTGGACCCTCCGTATTCGCTCTTTCACAGCAAACCTAAATATAACCCTGGCCCGCATGGCAGACGACTGAAAAATCGGGCGCCAGAAAACGCGTTACAAACCCCATTTGCCCATCCAAAAGTGCCCCCAAAGGAACGCTTTGCGTACAACTGAACACCCCAGGGGAGCCATTACGCAGCCCCACATGCAACTGGATCCTCCGCGTTCACTCTTTCTACGCAAGCCTAAATATAGCGCTAGCCGGCATCGGAGGTTACTGAAAACTCGAGCCCCAGAAAACTCATTCCAAGCACCTTTCGCCCATCCAGAAGTGCCCCCAAAGGAAGGCATAGGGTACAACTGAACTCCCCAGAGGAGCATTAAGTCAGCCCCACATGCAACTGTACCCTCTGTATTCGCTGTTTCCGAGCAACCCTAAATATAGCCCTGGCCCGCCTGGCAGTCGAATTAAAACTCGGGCCACAGAAAACGAATTCCGAGCCCCATTCGCCCATCGAGAAGAGCCCCCAAAGGAAGACTTTGGGTACAACTGAACTCCCCAGGGGAGCCTTTTGGCAGCCCCACATGCAACTGGACCCTCCTTATTCGCTCTTTCACAGCAACCCTAAATATACCCTGGCCCGCATGGCAGACGACTGAAAACTCGGGCCACAGAAAACGCGTTACAAGCCCCATTCGCCCATCCAGAAGTGCCCCGAAAGGAAGACTTTGGATACAACTGAACTCCCCAGGGGAGCCTTTATGCAGCCCCACATGCAACTGGAGCCTCCGGGTTCACTCTTTCACCACAAGTCTAAATATAACCCTCAGCGCAATGGGAGAAGCCTGAAAAAGCGGGCCTCAGAAAACGCATTGCGATTCCCCTTGGACCATCCAAAAGTGCCCCCAAAGGAAGTCTTTGGGTACATCTGAACTCCCCAGGGGAGCCTTTATACAGCCCCACATGCAACTGGACCCTCTGTATTCGTTCTTTCACAGCAAACCTAAATATACCCATGGTCCGCAAGGCAGATGACTGAAAAATCGGGCCAAAGAAAACGCCTTACAAGACCCTTTCGCCCATCCAGAAGTGCCCCCAAAGAAAGGCTTTGGGTACAAGTGAACTCCCCAGGGGAGCCTTTATGTAACCCCACATGCAACTGGACCCTCCGGGTTCGCTCTTTCCGAGCAATACTAAACATATCCCTAGCCGGTATGGGAAACGACTGAAAACTCGGGCCCCAGAAGAAGCGTTTCAAACCCCATTCGCCCATCCAGAAGTGCCCCCAAAGGAAGGCTTTGGGTACAAGTGAACTCCCCAGGGGAGCCTTTATGCAGCCCCACATGCAACTGGACCCTCCGCGTTCACTCTGTCACAGCAAGCCTAAATATAACCCTAGCCGCAAAGGGAGAAGACTGAAAAAGCGGGCCTCAGAAAACGCATTGCGAGTCTCTTTCGACCATGGAAAAGTTCCCCCAAAGGAAGGCTTTGGGTACAAGTGAAATCCCCAGGGGAGCCTTTACGCAGCTCCACATGCAACTGGACACTCGGGGTTCACTCTTTCACAGCAAGCCTAAATATAGCCCTAGCCTACATCGGAGATGACTGAAAAATCGGGCCAAATATAAAGACTTACAAGACACTTTGGCCCATCCAAAAGTGCCCCCAAAGGAAGGCTTAGGGTACAACTGAACTCCCCAGGGAAGCCTTTACGCAGCCCCACATACAACTGGACCCTCCGTGTTCGCTGTTTACGAGCAACCCTAAATATAACTCTAGCCAGTATAACAGAAGACTGAAAAAACGGGCCACAGAAAAAGCGTTTCAAGCCCTATTCGCCCATAGAGAAGTGCCCCCAAAGGAAGGCTTTGGGTACAACTGAACTCGCCACGGGAGCCTTTACGCAGCCCCACATGCAACTGGACCCTCCGGGTTCACTCTTTCACAGCAAGCCTAAATATAGGCCTCGGCGCAACGGGAGAAGACTGAAAAATTGGCCCCAGAAAACGCATTCCGAGCCCTTTCGCCCATCCAAAAGTGCCCCTAGAGAAAGGCTTTGAGTACAAGTGAACTCCCCAGGGGAGCCTTTACGCAGCCCCACATGCAACTGGACTCTCCTTCTTCGCTCTTTCACAACAAGCCTAATAAATCCCTAGCCGGCATCGGAGATGACTGAAAAATCGGGCCAAAGAAAACGCCTTACAAGACCCTTTCGCCCATCCAAAAGTGCCCCCAAAGGAAGGATTTGGGTACAACTGAACTCCCCAGGGGTGCATTATGCAGCCCCACATGCAACTGGACCCTCCGCGTTCACTCTTTCACCGCAAGACTATATATACCCCTAGCCGTAAAGGGAGAAGACTGAAGAAGCGGGCGTCAGAAAATGCGTTACAAGCCCCTTTCGCCCATCCAAAAGTGCCCCCAAAGGAAGGCTTTGGGTACAACTGAACACCCCAGGGGAGCCTTTATGCGGCCCCACATGAAACTGGACCCTCCGAGTTCACTCTTTCACCGCAAGCCTAAATATATCCCTCGGCACAATGGGTGAAGACTGAAAAAGCGGGCCTCAGAAAACGCATTGTGAGTCTCTTTCGCCCATCCAGAAGTGCCCCCAAAGGAAGGCCTTGGGTACATCTGAATTCCCCAGGGGAGCCTTTATGCAGACCTAAATGCAACTGGACACTCTGGGTTTGCTCTTTCCGAGCAACACTAAAGATAGCCCTAGCCGGCATGGGAGACGACTGAAAATTCGGGCCCCATGAAACGCATTCCGAGCCTCTTTCGCCCATCCAAAAGTGCACCCAAAGGAAGGCTTTGGGTACATCTGAACTCCCCAGGGGAGCATTTATGCAGCCCCACATGCAACTGGAGCCTCCGGGTTCACTCTTTCACCACAAGCCTAAATATAGCCCTCAGCGCAATGGGAGAAGACTGAAAAAGCGGGCCTCAGAAAACGCGATTCCCCTTGGACCATCCAAAAGTGCCCCCAAAGGAAGGCTTTGAGTACAAGTGAACTCTCCAGGGAAGCCTTTACGCAGCCCCACATGCAACTGGACCCTCCTTATTCGCTCTTTCACAGCAAAACAAATATACCCATGGTCCGCAAGGCAGATGACTGAAAAATCGGGCCAAAGAAAATGCCTTACAAGACCATTTCGCCCATCCAAAAGTGCCCCCAAAGAAAGGCTTTGGGTACAACTGAACACCCCAGGGGAGCCATTACGCAGCCCCACATGCAACTGGATCCTCCGCGTTCACTCTTTCTACGCAAGCCAAAATATAGCCCTAGCCGCAAAGGGAGAAGACTGAAAAAGCGGGCCTCAGAAAACGCATTTCGATTCCCCTTGGACCATCCAAAAGTGACCCCAAAGGATGGTTTAGTTACAACTGAACTCCCCAGGGGAGCCTTTACGCAGCCCCACATGCAACTGGACCCTCCGTGTTCGCTGTTTATGAGCAACCCTAAATATATCCCTAGCCAGCATGGCAAAAGACTGAAAACTCGGGCCACAGAAAAAGCGTTTCAAGCCCCATTCGCCCATCCAGAAGTGCCCCCAAAGGAAGGCTTTGGGTACAACTGAACTCCCCAGGGGAGCCTTTACGCAGCCCCAAATGCAACTGGACCCACCGTATTCGCTCTTTCACAGCAACCCTAAATATAACCCTGGCCCGCATGGCAGACGACTGAAAAATCGGGCCAAATAAAACGATTACAAGCCCCTTTCGCCCATACAAAAGTGGCCCCAAAGGAAGGTTTAGTTACAACTGAACTCCCCAGGGGAGCCTTTACGCAGCCCCACATGCAACATGACCCTCCGGGTTCGCTGTTTACGAGCAACCAAAAATATAACCCTCTCCGGCATGGGAGACGACTGAATACTCGGGCCCCTGAAAACGTATTCAGAGCCCCTTTCGCTCATCCAAAAGTGCCCCCAAAGGAAGGCTTTGGGTACAAATGAACTCCCCAGGGGAGCCTTTACGCAGCCCCACATGCAACTGGACCCTCCGTATTTGCTCTTTCACAGCAACCCTAAATATATCCCTGGCCGCATTGCAGATGACTGAAAAATCGGGCCAAAGAAAACGCCTTACAAGACCCTTTAGCCCATCCAAAAGTGTTCCTAAAGGAAGTCTTTGGGTACAACTGAACTTCCCAGGGGAGCGTTTACGCAGTCCCACATGCAACTGGACCCTCCGTATTCGCTCTTTCACAGCAAACCTAAATATAACCCTGGCCCGCATGGCAGACGACTGAAAAATCGGGCGCCAGAAAACGCGTTACAAACCCCATTTGCCCATCCAAAAGTGCCCCCAAAGGAACGCTTTGCGTACAACTGAACACCCCAGGGGAGCCATTACGCAGCCCCACATGCAACTGGATCCTCCGCGTTCACTCTTTCTACGCAAGCCTAAATATAGCGCTAGCCGGCATCGGAGGTTACTGAAAACTCGAGCCCCAGAAAACTCATTCCAAGCACCTTTCGCCCATCCAGAAGTGCCCCCAAAGGAAGGCTTTGGGTACAACTGAACTCCCCAGGGGAGGCCTTATGCAGCCCCACATGCAACTGGACCCGCCGGGTTCGCTCTTTCCGAGCAACACTAAACATAGCCCTAGCGGGCATGGGAGACGACTGAAAACTCGTGCCCCAGAAAACTCGTTCCAAGCCCCTTTTGCCCATCCAAAAGTGCCCCCAAAGAAAGGCTTTGGGTACAACTGAACACCCCAGGGGAGCCATTACGCAGCCCCACATGCAACTGGATCCTCCGCGTTCACTCTTTCTACGCAAGCCAAAATATAGCCCTAGCCGCAAAGGGAGAAGACTGAAAAAGCGGGCCTCAGAAAACGCATTTCGATTCCCCTTGGACCATCCAAAAGTGACCCCAAAGGATGGTTTAGTTACAACTGAACTCCCCAGGGGAGCCTTTACGCAGCCCCACATGCAACTGGACCCTCCGTGTTCGCTGTTTATGAGCAACCCTAAATATAACCCTAGCCAGCATGGCAAAAGACTGAAAACTCGGGCCACAGAAAAAGCGTTTCAAGCCCCATTCGCCCATCCAGAAGTGCCCCCAAAGGAAGGCTTTGGGTACAACTGAACTCCCCAGGGGAGCCTTTACGCAGCCCCAAATGCAACTGGACCCACCGTATTCGCTCTTTCACAGCAACCCTAAATATAACCCTGGCCCGCATGGCAGACGACTGAAAAATCGGGCCAAATAAAACGATTACAAGCCCCTTTCGCCCATACAAAAGTGGCCCCAAAGGAAGGTTTAGTTACAACTGAACTCCCCAGGGGAGCCTTTACGCAGCCCCACATGCAACATGACCCTCCGGGTTCGCTGTTTACGAGCAACCAAAAATATAACCCTCTCCGGCATGGGAGACGACTGAATACTCGGGCCCCTGAAAACGTTTTCAGAGCCCCTTTCGCTCATCCAAAAGTGCCCCCAAAGGAAGGCTTTGGGTACAAATGAACTCCCCAGGGGAGCCTTTACGCAGCCTCACATGCAACTGGACCCTCCTTATTCGCTATTTCACAGCAACCCTAAATATAACCCTGGCCCGCATGGCAGACGACTGAAAACTCGGGCCACAGAAAAAGCGTTTCAAGCCCTATTCGCCCATCCAGAAGTGCCCTCAAAGGAAGGCTTTGGATACAACTGAACTCCGCAGGGGAGCCTTTACGCAGCCCCACATGCAACTGGACCCTCCGGGTTCACTCTTTCACCGCAAGCCTAAATATAGGCCTCGGCGCAATGGGAGAAGACTGAAAATTGGCCCCAGAAAATGCATTCCGAGCCCCTTTCGCCCATCCAAAAGTGCCCCCATAGGAAGGAATTGAGTACAAGTAAACTCCCCAGGGGAGCCTTTATGTAGTCCCACATGCAACTGGACCCTCCGCGTTTACTCTTTCACAGCATGCCTAATATAGCCCTAGGCGGCATCGGAGATGACTGAAATATCGGGAAAAGAAAGCGCCATACAAGACCCTTTGGCCCATCCAAAAGTGCCCCCAAAGGAATGCTTAGGGTACAACTGAACTCCCCAGGGGAGCCTTAACACAGGACCACATGCAACTGGACCCTCCGCGTTCACTCTTTCACAGCAAGCCTAATATAGCCCTAGCCGGCATCGGAGATGACTGAAATATCGGGCCAAAGAAAGCGCCTTACAAGACCCTTTGGCCCATCCAAAAGAGCCCCCAAAGGAAGGCATAGGGTACAACTGAACTCCCCAGAGGAGCATTAAGTCAGCCCCACATGCAACTGTACCCTCTGTATTCGCTGTTTCCGAGCAACCCTAAATATAGCCCTGGCCCGCCTGGCAGTCGAATTAAAACTCGGGCCACAGAAAACGAATTCCGAGCCCCATTCGCCCATCGAGAAGAGCCCCCAAAGGAAGACTTTGGGTACAACTGAACTCCCCAGGGGAGCCTTTTGGCAGCCCCACATGCAACTGGACCCTCCTTATTCGCTCTTTCACAGCAACCCTAAATATACCCTGGCCCGCATGGCAGACGACTGAAAACTCGGGCCACAGAAAACGCGTTACAAGCCCCATTCGCCCATCCAGAAGTGCCCCGAAAGGAAGACTTTGGATACAACTGAACTCCCCAGGGGAGCCTTTATGCAGCCCCACATGCAACTGGAGCCTCCGGGTTCACTCTTTCACCACAAGTCTAAATATAGCCCTCAGCGCAATGGGAGAAGCCTGAAAAAGCGGGCCTCAGAAAACGCATTGCGATTCCCCTTGGACCATCCAAAAGTGCCCCCAAAGGAAGTCTTTGGGTACATCTGAACTCCCCAGGGGAGCCTTTATACAGCCCCACATGCAACTGGACCCTCTGTATTCGTTCTTTCACAGCAAACCTAAATATACCCATGGTCCGCAAGGCAGATGACTGAAAAATCGGGCCAAAGAAAACGCCTTACAAGACCCTTTCGCCCATCCAGAAGTGCCCCCAAAGAAAGGCTTTGGGTACAAGTGAACTCCCCAGGGGAGCCTTTATGTAACCCCACATGCAACTGGACCCTCTGGGTTCGCTCTTTCCGAGCAATACTAAACATATCCCTAGCCGGTATGGGAAACGACTGAAAACTCGGGCCCCAGAAGAAGCGTTTCAAACCCCATTCGCCCATCCAGAAGTGCCCCCAAAGGAAGGCTTTGGGTACAAGTGAACTCCCCAGGGGAGCCTTTATGCAGCCCCACATGCAACTGGACCCTCCGCGTTCACTCTGTCACAGCAAGCCTAAATATAACCCTAGCCGCAAAGGGAGAAGACTGAAAAAGCGGGCCTCAGAAAACGCATTGCGAGTCTCTTTCGACCATGGAAAAGTTCCCCCAAAGGAAGGCTTTGGGTACAAGTGAAATCCCCAGGGGAGCCTTTACGCAGCTCCACATGCAACTGGACACTCGGGGTTCACTCTTTCACAGCAAGCCTAAATATAGCCCTAGCCTACATCGGAGATGACTGAAAAATCGGGCCAAATATAAAGACTTACAAGACACTTTGGCCCATCCAAAAGTGCCCCCAAAGGAAGGCTTAGGGTACAACTGAACTCCCCAGGGAAGCCTTTACGCAGCCCCACATACAACTGGACCCTCCGTGTTCGCTGTTTACGAGCAACCCTAAATATAACTCTAGCCAGTATAACAGAAGACTGAAAAAACGGGCCACAGAAAAAGCGTTTCAAGCCCTATTCGCCCATAGAGAAGTGCCCCCAAAGGAAGGCTTTGGGTACAACTGAACTCGCCACGGGAGCCTTTACGCAGCCCCACATGCAACTGGACCCTCCGGGTTCACTCTTTCACAGCAAGCCTAAATATAGGCCTCGGCGCAACGGGAGAAGACTGAAAAATTGGCCCCAGAAAACGCATTCCGAGCCCTTTCGCCCATCCAAAAGTGCCCCTAGAGAAAGGCTTTGAGTACAAGTGAACTCCCCAGGGGAGCCTTTACGCAGCCCCACATGCAACTGGACTCTCCTTCTTCGCTCTTTCACAACAAGCCTAATAAATCCCTAGCCGGCATCGGAGATGACTGAAAAATCGGGCCAAAGAAAACGCCTTACAAGACCCTTTCGCCCATCCAAAAGTGCCCCCAAAGGAAGGATTTGGGTACAACTGAACTCCCCAGGGGTGCATTATGCAGCCCCACATGCAACTGGACCCTCCGCGTTCACTCTTTCACCGCAAGACTATATATACCCCTAGCCGTAAAGGGAGAAGACTGAAGAAGCGGGCGTCAGAAAATGCGTTACAAGCCCCTTTCGCCCATCCAAAAGTGCCCCCAAAGGAAGGCTTTGGGTACAACTGAACACCCCAGGGGAGCCTTTATGCGGCCCCACATGAAACTGGACCCTCCGAGTTCACTCTTTCACCGCAAGCCTAAATATATCCCTCGGCACAATGGGTGAAGACTGAAAAAGCGGGCCTCAGAAAACGCATTGTGAGTCTCTTTCGCCCATCCAGAAGTGCCCCCAAAGGAAGGCCTTGGGTACATCTGAATTCCCCAGGGGAGCCTTTATGCAGACCTAAATGCAACTGGACACTCTGGGTTTGCTCTTTCCGAGCAACACTAAAGATAGCCCTAGCCGGCATGGGAGACGACTGAAAATTCGGGCCCCATGAAACGCATTCCGAGCCTCTTTCGCCCAGCCAAAAGTGCACCCAAAGGAAGGCTTTGGGTACATCTGAACTCCCCAGGGGAGCATTTATGCAGCCCCACATGCAACTGGAGCCTCCGGGTTCACTCTTTCACCACAAGCCTAAATATAACCCTCAGCGCAATGGGAGAAGACTGAAAAAGCGGGCCTCAGAAAACGCGATTCCCCTTGGACCATCCAAAAGTGCCCCCAAAGGAAGGCTTTGAGTACAAGTGAACTCCCCAGGGAAGCCTTTACGCAGCCCCACATGCAACTGGACCCTCCTTATTCGCTCTTTCACAGCAAAACAAATATACCCATGGTCCGCAAGGCAGATGACTGAAAAATCGGGCCAAAGAAAATGCCTTACAAGACCATTTCGCCCATCCAAAAGTGCCCCCAAAGAAAGGCTTTGGGTACAACTGAACTCCCCAGGGGAGCCTTTACGCAGCCCCACATGCAATTGGACCCTCCGAGTTCACTCATCCTGAGCAACCCGAAACATATCCCTGGCCGGCGTCAGAGACCATTGAAAAATCGGGCCCCAGAAAACGCGTTGCAAGGCCGTTACACCCATCCAAAAGTGCCCTGAAAGGAAGGCTTTGGGTACAAGTGAACTCCCCAGGGGAGCCTTTACGCAGCCCCACATGCAACTGGACCCTCTGGGTTCGTTGTTTCCGAGCAAGCCTTAATATAGCCCTAGGTGGCATAGAAGACGTCTGAAAAATAGGGCCCCAGGAAACGCATTGCAAGGCTTTTACACCCATCCAAAAGTGCCCCCAAAGGAAGGCTTTGGGTACATCTGAAATCCCCAGGGGAGCCTTTATGCAGCCCCACATGCAACTGGACCTTCCGTGTTCGGTGTTTAAGAGCAACCCTAAATATAACCCCAGACAGCATGGCAGAAGCCTGAAAACTCGGGCCACAGAAAAAGCGTTTCAAGCCCTATTCGCCGATCCAGAAGTGCCCCCAAAGGAAGGCTATGGGTAGAACTGAACTCCCCAGGGGAGCCTTTATGCAGCCCCACATGCAACTGGACCCTCCGCGTTCACTCTTTCACAGCAAGCCTAAATATAACCCTAGCCGCAAAGGGAGAAGACTGAAAAATCGGGACTCAGAAAACGCATTGCGATTCCCCTTGGACCATCTAAATATGCCCCCAAAGGAAGGCTTTGGGTACAAGTGAATTCCACAGGGGAGCCTTTATGCAGCCCCACATGCAACTGGACCCTCCGGGTTCGCTCTTTCCGAGCAACAATAAAGATAGCCCTATCCGGCATTGGAGACGACTGAAAAATCGGGCCAAAGAAAATGCCTTACAAGACCCTTTCGCTTATCCAAAAGTGACCCCAGAGGAACGCTTTGAGTACAACTGAACTCCCCAGGGGAGCCTTAACGCAGCCCCATATGCAACTGGACCCTCCGTATTCGCTCTTTCACAACAACCTTAAATATAGCCCTGGCCTACCTGGCTGTCGACTGAAAACTCGGGCCCCAGAAAATGCGTTACAAGCCCCTTTCGCCCATCCAAAAGTGCCCCCAAAGGAAGGCTTTGTGTATATCTGAACTCGCCAGGGGAGCCTTTATGCAGCCCCACATACAACTGGACCCTCTGGGTTCGCTGTTTCCGAGCAACACTACACATAGCCGTGGCCGGCATGGGAGACGACTGAAAACTTGGGCCCCAGAAAATGCTTTCCTAGCCCCTTTCGCCCATACAAAAGTGCCCCCAGAGGAAGGCTTTGGGTACAACTGAACTTGCCAGGGGAGCCTTTACGCAGCCCCACATGCAACTGGAACCTTTGTATTCGCTCTTTCACAGCAACACTAAACATAGCCCTAGCCGGCATGGGAGACGATTGAAAACTCGGGCCACAGAAAGTGCTTTCCGAGCCCCTTTCGCCCATCCAAAAGTGCCCCCAGAGGAAGGTTTTGGGTACAAGTGAACTCCCCAGGGGAGCCTTTACGCAGCCCCACATGCAATTGGACCCTCCGAGTTCACTCATCCCGAGCAACCCGAAACATATCCCTGTCCGACATCAGAGACGACTGAAAAATCAGGCCCTTGAAAACGCGTTACAAGGCCGTTACACCCATCCAAAAGTGCCCCGAATGGAAGGCTTTGAATACAAGTGAACTCCCCAGGGGAGACATTACGCAGCCCCACATGCAACTGGACCCTCCGGGTTCGGTGTTTAACAGCAACCCTAAATATAACCCTAAACAGCATGGCAGAAGACTGAAAACTCGGGCCACAGAAAAAGCGTTTCAAGCCCTATTCGCCCATCCAGAAGTGCCCCCAGAGGAAGGCTATGGGTACATCTGAACTCCCCAGGGGAGCCTTTACACAGCCCCACATGCAACTGGACCCTCCGGGTTCACTCATTCCGAGCAACCCGAAACATATCCCTGGGCGACCTCACAGACGAATGAAAAATCGGGCCCCAGAAAACGCGTTGCGAGCCCCTTTCACCCATCCAAAAGTGCCCCCAAAGGAAGGCTTTGGGTACAAGTGAACTCCCCAGAGGAGCCTTTACGCAGCCCCACATGCAACTGGACCCTCCGGGTTCGATGTTTCTGAGGAATACTTAATATATCCATAGCTGGCATAGAAGACGACTGAAAAATTGGGCCCCAGAAAAAGCGTTGCGAGCCCCTTTCGCCACTCCAAATGTGGCCCCAAAGTTAAGCTTTGGGTCCAAGTGAACTCCCCAGGGGAGCCTTTACGCAGCCCCTCATGCAACTGGACCCTCCGGGTTCGTTGTTTCTGAGCAAACCTTAATATAGCCCTAGCTGGCATAGAAGACATCTGAAAAATCGGGCCCCAGGAAACGCGTTGCGAGCCCCTTTCGCCCATCCAATAGTGCCCGCAAAGGAAGGCTTTGGGAACAAGTGATCTCCGCAGTAGAGCCTTCACGCAGCCCCACATGCAACTGGACCCTCCGGGATCACTCATTCTGAGAAACCCAAAAACATAACTCTGGCCGGCATCAGAGACGACTGAAAAATCTGGCCCCAGAAAACGCGTTGCGAACCCCATTCGCACATCCAATAGTGAGCCCAAATGAAGGCTATAGGTACATCTGAACACCCCAGGGGAGCCTTTACACAGCCCCACATGCAACTCGACCCTCCGGGTTCACTGTTTCCGAGCAACCCTAAATATATCGCTAGCTGGCATCGAAGACGACTGAAAAATTGGGCCCCAGGAAACGCGTTGCGAACCCTTTTTTTCCGTCAAAAACTGCCCCCAAATGAAGGCTTTGGGTACAAGTGATCTCCCCAGGTGAGCCTTTACGCAGCCCCACATGCAACTCGAACATCCAGGTTCACTCTTTCACAGCAAGCCTAAATATATCCTTAGCCGGCATAGAAGACGACTGAAAAATCGGGCGCCAGAAAACGTGTTGCGAGCCCCTTTCGCCCATCCAAAAGTGTCCGCAAAGGAAGGCTTTGGGTACAAGTGATCTCCCCAGGGGAGACTTTACGCAGCCCCACATGCAACGGGACCTTCCGGGTTCACTCTTTCATAGCAAGACTTAATATATCCCTTACCTGCACTTAAGACTGAAAATCCGGGCCCGAGGAAACGCATTCCGAGCCCCTTTCACCCATCCAAAAGTGCCCGCAAAGGAAGGCTTTGGGTAGAAGTGAACTCCTCAGGGGAGCCTTTACGCAGACCCACATGCAACTGGACCCTCCGGATACGTTGTTTCCGAGCAAGCATTAATATATCCCTAGCCGGCATAGAAGACGTCTGAAAAACTGGGCCCCAGGAAACGCGTTCTGAGCCCATTTCGCCCATCCAAAAGTGCCCCCAAAGGAAGGCTTTGGGTACAAGTGAACTCCCCAGGGGAGCCTTTACGCAGCCCCACATGCAACTGGACCCTACGGGTTCGCTCTTTCCGAGCAAACCTAAATACATCCCTAGCCGGATTGGGAGAAAACTGAAAATCTGGCCCCAGAAAACGCGTTGCGAGCCCCTTTCGCCAATCCAAAAGTGCCCGCAAAGGAAAACTTTGGGTACAAGTGAACTCCCCAAGGGAGCCTTTATGGAGCCCCACATGCAACTGGACCCTTTGGGTTCGTTCTTTCCGAGCAAGCCTTAATATAGCCCTAGGAGGCATAGAAGACGACTGAAAAATCGGGCCCCAGATAACGCGTTTCAAGGCTCTTACACCCATCCAAAAGTGCCCCGAAAGGAAGGTTTTGAGTACAAGTGAACTCCCCAGGGGAGCCATTACACAGCCCCACATGCAACGGGACCCTCCGGGTTCGTTGTTTCCGAGCAAACCGTAATATAACCCTAGCTGGCATAGAAAACATCTGAAAAATCGGGCCCCAGGAAACGCGTTGCTATCCCCGTTCGCGCATCCAAAAGTGCCCCGAAAGGAAGGCTTTGGGTACAAGTGAAATCCCCAGGGGAGCCTTCACGCAGCCCCACATGCAACTGGACCCTCCGTATTCGCTCTTTCACAGCAAGCCTAAATATAACCCTGGCCAGCATGGCAGACGACTGAAAAATCGGGCGCCAGAAAACGCGTTACAAGCCCCATTCGCCCATTCAGAAGTGCCCCTAGAGGAAGGCTTTGAGTACAACTGAACTCTCCAGGGGAGCCTTTACGCAGTCCCACATGCAACTGGAGCCTCCGGGTTCACTCTTTCAACGCAAGCCTAAATATATCCCTCGGCGCAATGGGAGAAGACTGAAAAAGCGGGCGTCAGAAAACACATTGCGATTCCCCTTTGACCATTCAAAAGTTGCCCCAAAGCATGGTTTAGTTACAACTGAACTCCCCAGGGGAGCCTTTATGCAGCCCCACATGCAACTGGACCCTCCGGGTTCGCTCTTTCCGAGCAACACTAAACAAAGCCCTAGCCGGAATAGGAGACGACTGAAAACTCGGGCCCGAGAAAACGCTTTCCGAGCCCCTTTTGCCCATCCAGAAGTGCCCCCAGAGGAAGGTTTTGGGTACAACTGAACTCCCCAGGGGAGCCTTTATGCAGCCCCACATGCAACTGGATCCTCCGGGTTCGCTGTTTCCGAGCAACCCTAAATATAACACTAGCCAGCATGGCAGAAGACTGAAAAATAGGGCCCCAGAAAACGCGTTACAAGCCCCATTCGCCCATCCAGAAGTGCCCCGAAAGGAAGACTTTGGATACAACTGAACTCCCCAGGGGAGCATTTTGGCAGCCCCACATGCAACTGGACTCTCCTTATTCGCTCTTTCACAGCAACCCTAAATATAACGCTGGCCCGCATGGCAGACGACTGAAAAATCAGTCCCCGGAAAACGCGTTACAAGCCCAATTCGCCCATACAGAAGTGTCCCAAAAGGAATGCTTTGGGTACAAGTGAACTCCCCAGGGGAGCCTTTATGCAGCCCCACATGCAACTGGACACCCCGGGTTCACTCTTTCACCGCACGCCTAAATATAGCCCTTGGCGCAATGGCAGAAGACTGAAAAAGTGGGCCTCAGAAAACGCATTGCGATTCCGCTTGGACCATCCAAAAGTGCCCCCAAAGGAATGCTTTGGGTACAACTGAACACCCCAGGGGAGCCTTTATGCGGCCCACATGGAACTGGACCCTCCGAGTTCACTCTTTCACCGCAAGCCTAAATATATCCCTCGGCACAATGGGTGAAGACTGAAAAAGCGGGCCTCAGAATACGCATTGTGAGTCTCTTTCGCCCATCCAGAAGTGCCCCCAAAGGAAGGCCTTCGGTACATCTGAATTCCCCAGGGGAGCCTTTATGCAGACCTAAATGCAACTGGACACTCCGGGTTTGCTCTTTCCGAGCAACACTAAAGATAGCCCTAGCCGGCATGGGAGACGACTGAAAATTCGGGCCCCAAGAAACGCATTCCGAGCCCCTTTCGCCCATCCAAAAGTGCACCCAAAGGAAGGCTTTGGGTACATCTGAACTCCCCAGGGGAGCATTTATGCAGCCCCACATGCAACTGGAGCCTCCGGGTTCACTCTTTCACCACAAGCCTAAATATAGCCCTCAGCGCAATGGGAGAAGACTGAAAAAGCGGGCCTCAGAAAACGCATTGCGATTCCCCTTGGACCATCCAAAAGTGCCCCCAGAGGAAGTCTTTGGGTACATCTGAACTCCCCAGGGGAGCCTTTATGCAGCCCCACATGCAACTGGACCCTCTGTATTCGTTCTTTCACAGCAAACCTAAATATACCCATGGTCCGCATTTATGCAGCCCCACATGCAACTGGACCCTCCGCGTTCACTCTGTCACAGCAAGCCTAAATATAACCCTAGCCGCAAAGGGAGAAGACTGAAAAAGCGGGCCTCAGAAAACGCATTGCGAGTCTCTTTCGACCATGGAAAAGTTCCCCCAAAGGAAGGCTTTGGGTACAAGTGAAATCCCCAGGGGAGCCTTTACGCAGCTCCACATGCAACTGGACACTCGGGGTTCACTCTTTCACAGCAAGCCTAAATATAGCCCTAGCCTGCATCGGAGATGACTGAAAAATCGGGCCAAATATAAAGACTTACAAGACACTTTGGCCCATCCAAAAGTGCCCCCAAAGGAAGGCTTTGGGTACAAATGAACTCCCCAGGGGAGCCTTTACGCAGCCCCACATGCAATTGGACCCTCCGAGTTCACTCATCCCGAGCAACCCGAAACATATCCCTGGCCGACATCAGAGACGACTGAAAAATCAGGCCCTTGAAAACGCGTTACAAGGCCGTTACACACATCCAAAAGTGCCCCGAATGGAAGGCTTTGAATACAAGTGAACTCCCCAGGGGAGACATTACGCAGCCCCACATGCAACTGGACCCTCCGGGTTCGCTGTTTAACAGCAACCCTAAATATAACCCTAAACAGCATGGCAGAAGACTGAAAACTCGGGCCACAGAAAAAGCGTTTCAAGCCCTATTCGCCCATCCAGAAGTGCCCCCAGAGGAAGGCTATGGGTACATCTGAACTCCCCAGGGGAGCCTTTATACAGCCCCACATGCAACTGGACCCTCCGGGTTCACTCATTCCGAGCAACCCGAAACATATCCCTGGGCGACCTCATAGACGAATGAAAAATCGGGCCCCAGAAAACGCGTTGCGAGCCCCTTTCACCCATCCAAAAGTGCCCCCAAAGGAAGGCTTTGGGTACAAGTGAACTCCCCAGAGGAGCCTTTACGCAGCCCCACATGCAACTGGACCCTCCGGGTTCGATGTTTCTGAGGAATACTTAATATATCCATAGCTGGCATAGAAGACGACTGAAAAATCGGGCCCCAGAAAAAGCGTTGCGAGCCCCTTTCGCCACTCCAAATGTGGCCCCAAAGTTAAGCTTTGGGTCCAAGTGAACTCCCCAGGGGAGCCTTTACGCAGCCCCTCATGCAACTGGACCCTCCGGGTTCGTTGTTTCTGAGCAAACCTTAATATAGCCCTAGCTGGCATAGAAGACATCTGAAAAATCGGGCCCCAGGAAACGCGTTGCGAGCCCCTTTCGCCCATCCAATAGTGCCCGCAAAGGAAGGCTTTGGGAACAAGTGATCTCCGCAGTAGAGCCTTCACGCAGCCCCACATGCAACTGGACCCTCCGGGATCACTCATTCTGAGAAACCCAAAAACATAACTCTGGCCGGCATCAGAGACGACTGAAAAATCTGGCCCCAGAAAACGCGTTGCGAACCCCATTCGCACATCCAATAGTGAGCCCAAATGAAGGCTATAGGTACATCTGAACACCCCAGGGGAGCCTTTACACAGCCCCACATGCAACTCGACCCTCCGGGTTCACTGTTTCCGAGCAACCCTAAATATATCGCTAGCTGGCATCGAAGACGACTGAAAAATTGGGCCCCAGGAAACGCGTTGCGAACCCTTTTTTTCCGTCAAAAACTGCCCCCAAATGAAGGCTTTGGGTACAAGTGATCTCCCCAGGGGAGCCTTTACGCAGCCCCACATGCAACTCGAACATCCAGGTTCACTCTTTCACGGCAAGCCTAAATATATCCTTAGCCGGCATAGAAGACGACTGAAAAATCGGGCGCCAGAAAACGTGTTGCGAGCCCCTTTCGCCCATCCAAAAGTGTCCGCAAAGGAAGGCTTTGGGTACAAGTGATCTCCCCAGGGGAGACTTTACGCAGCCCCACATGCAACGGGACCTTCCGGGTTCACTCTTTCATAGCAAGACTTAATATATCCCTTACCTGCACTTAAGACTGAAAATCCGGGCCCGAGGAAACGCATTCCGAGCCCCTTTCACCCATCCAAAAGTGCCCGCAAAGGAAGGCTTTGGGTAGAAGTGAACTCCTCAGGGGAGCCTTTACGCAGACCCACATGCAACTGGACCCTCCGAATACATTGTTTCCGAGCAAGCATTTATATATCCCTAGCCGGCATAGAAGACGTCTGAAAAACTGGGCCCCAGGAAATGCGTTCTCAGCCCATTTCGCCCATCCAAAAGTGCCCCCAAAGGAAGGCTTTGGGTACAAGTGAACTCCCCAGGGGAGCCTTTACGCAGCCCCACATGCAACTGGACCCTCCGGATACGTTGTTTCCGAGCAAGCATTAATATATCCCTAGCCGGCATAGAAGACATCTGAAAAACTGGGCCCCAGGAAACGCGTTCTGAGCCCATTTCGCCCATCCAAAAGTGCCCCCAAAGGAAGGCTTTGGGTACAAGTGAACTCCCCAGGGGAGCCTTTACGCAGCCCCACATGCAACTGGACCCTACGGGTTCACTCTTTCCGAGCAAACCTAAATACATCCCTAGCCGGATTGGGAGAAAACTGAAAATCTGGCCCCAGAAAACGCGTTGCGAGCCCCTTTCGCCAATCCAAAAGTGCCCGCAAAGGAAAACTTTGGGTACAAGTGAACTCCCCAAGGGAGCCTTTATGGAGCCCCACATGCAACTGGACCCTTTGGGTTCGTTGTTTCCGAGCAAGCCTTTATATATCCCTAGGAGGCATAGAAGACGACTGAAAAATCGGGCCCCAGATAACGCGTTTCAAGGCTCTTACACCCATCCAAAAGTGCCCCGAAAGGAAGGCTTTGAGTACAAGTGAACTCCCCAGGGGAGCCTTTACGCAGCCCCACATGCAAAGGGACCCTCCGGGTTCGTTGTTTCCGAGCAAACCGTAATATAACCCTAGCTGGCATAGAAAACATCTGAAAAATTGGTCCCCAGGAAACGCGTTGCTATCCCCGTTCGCGCATCCAAAAGTGCCCCGAAAGGAAGGCTTTGGGTACAAGTGAAATCCCCAGGGGAGCCTTCACGCAGCCCCACATGCAACTGGACCCTCCGTATTCGCTCTTTCACAGCAAGCCTAAATATAACCCTGGCCAGCATGGCAGACGACTGAAAAATCGGGCGCCAGAAAACGCGTTACAAGCCCCATTCGCCCATTCAGAAGTGCCCCTAGAGGAAGGCTTTGAGTACAACTGAACTCTCCAGGGGAGCCTTTACGCAGTCCCACATGCAACTGGAGCCTCCGGGTTCAATCTTTCAACGCAAGCCTAAATATATCCCTCGGCGCAATGGGAGAAGACTGAAAAAGCGGGCGTCAGAAAACACATTGCGATTCCCCTTTGACCATTCAAAAGTTGCCCCAAAGCATGGTTTAGTTACAACTGAACTCCCCAGGGGAGCCTTTATGCAGCCCCACATGCAACTGGACCCTCCGGGTTTGCTCTTTCCGAGCAACACTAAACAAAGCCCTAGCCGGAATAGGAGACGACTGAAAACTCGGGCCCGAGAAAACGCTTTCCGAGCCCCTTTTGCCCATCCAGAAGTGCCCCCAGAGGAAGGTTTTGGGTACAACTGAACTCCCCAGGGGAGCCTTTATGCAGCCCCACATGCAACTGGATCCTCCGGGTTCGCTGTTTCCGAGCAACCCTAAATATAACACTAGCCAGCATGGCAGAAGACTGAAAAATCGGGCCCCAGAAAACGCGTTACAAGCCCCATTCGCCCATCCAGAAGTGCCCCGAAAGGAAGACTTTGGATACAACTGAACTCCCCAGGGGAGCATTTTGGCAGCCCCACATGCAACTGGACTCTCCTTATTCGCTCTTTCACAGCAACCCTAAATATAACGCTGGCCCGCATGGCAGACGACTGAAAAATCAGTCCCCGGAAAACGCGTTACAAGCCCAATTCGCCCATACAGAAGTGTCCCAAAAGGAATGCTTTGGGTACAAGTGAACTCCCCAGGGGAGCCTTTATGCAGCCCCACATGCAACTGGACACCCCTGGTTCACTCTTTCACCGCACGCCTAAATATAGCCCTTGGCGCAATGGCAGAAGACTGAAAAAGTGGGCCTCAGAAAACGCATTGCGATTCCGCTTGGACCATCCAAAAGTGCCCCCAAAGGAATGCTTTGGGTACAACTGAACACCCCAGGGGAGCCTTTATGCGGCCCACATGGAACTGGACCCTCCGAGTTCACTCTTTCACCGCAAGCCTAAATATATCCCTCGGCACAATGGGTGAAGACTGAAAAAGCGGGCCTCAGAATACGCATTGTGAGTCTCTTTCGCCCATCCAGAAGTGCCCCCAAAGGAAGGCCTTCGGTACATCTGAATTCCCCAGGGGAGCCTTTATGCAGACCTAAATGCAACTGGACACTCCGGGTTTGCTCTTTCCGAGCAACACTAAAGATAGCCCTAGCCGGCATGGGAGACGACTGAAAATTCGGGCCCCAAGAAACGCATTCCGAGCCCCTTTTGCCCATCCAAAAGTGCACCCAAAGGAAGGCTTTGGGTACATCTGAACTCCCCAGGGGAGCATTTATGCAGCCCCACATGCAACTGGAGCCTCCGGGTTCACTCTTTCACCACAAGCCTAAATATAGCCCTCAGCGCAATGGGAGAAGACTGAAAAAGCGGGCCTCAGAAAACGCATTGCGATTCCCCTTGGACCATCCAAAAGTGCCCCCAGAGGAAGTCTTTGGGTACATCTGAACTCCCCAGGGGAGCCTTTATGCAGCCCCACATGCAACTGGACCCTCTGTATTCGTTCTTTCACAGCAAACCTAAATATACCCATGGTCCGCATTTATGCAGCCCCACATGCAACTGGACCCTCCGCGTTCACTCTGTCACAGCAAGCCTAAATATAACCCTAGCCGCAAAGGGAGAAGACTGAAAAAGCGGGCCTCAGAAAACGCATTGCGAGTCTCTTTCGACCATGGAAAAGTTCCCCCAAAGGAAGGCTTTGGGTACAAGTGAAATCCCCAGGGGAGCCTTTACGCAGCTCCACATGCAACTGGACACTCGGGGTTCACCCTTTCACAGCAAGCCTAAATATAGCCCTAGCCTGCATCGGAGATGACTGAAAAATCGGGCCAAATATAAAGACTTACAAGACACTTTGGCCCATCCAAAAGTGCCCCCAAAGGAAGGCTTTGGGTACAAATGAACTCCCCAGGGGAGCCTTTACGCAGCCCCACATGCAACTGGACCCTACGGGTTCGCTCTTTCCGAGCAAACCTAAATACATCCCTAGCCGGATTGGGAGAAAACTGAAAATCTGGCCCCAGAAAACGCGTTGCGAGCCCCTTTCGCCAATCCAAAAGTGCCCGCAAAGGAAAACTTTGGGTACAAGTGAACTCCCCAAGGGAGCCTTTATGGAGCCCCACATGCAACTGGACCCTTTGGGTTCGTTGTTTCCGAGCAAGCCTTTATATATCCCTAGGAGGCATAGAAGACGACTGAAAAATCGGGCCCCAGATAACGCGTTTCAAGGCTCTTACACCCATCCAAAAGTGCCCCGAAAGGAAGGCTTTGAGTACAAGTGAACTCCCCAGGGGAGCCTTTACGCAGCCCCACATGCAACGGGACCCTCCGGGTTCGTTGTTTCCGAGCAAACCGTAATATAACCCTAGCTGGCATAGAAAACATCTGAAAAATCGGGCCCCAGGAAACGCGTTGCTATCCCCGTTCGCGCATCCAAAAGTGCCCCGAAAGGAAGGCTTTGGGTACAAGTGAAATCCCCAGGGGAGCCTTCACGCAGCCCCACATGCAACTGGACCCTCCGTATTCGCTCTTTCACAGCAAGCCTAAATATAACCCTGGCCAGCATGGCAGACGACTGAAAAATCGGGCGCCAGAAAACGCGTTACAAGCCCCATTCGCCCATTCAGAAGTGCCCCTAGAGGAAGGCTTTGAGTACAACTGAACTCTCCAGGGGAGCCTTTACGCAGTCCCACATGCAACTGGAGCCTCCGGGTTCACTCTTTCAACGCAAGCCTAAATATATCCCTCGGCGCAATGGGAGAAGACTGAAAAAGCGGGCGTCAGAAAACACATTGCGATTCCCCTTTGACCATTCAAAAGTTGCCCCAAAGCATGGTTTAGTTACAACTGAACTCCCCAGGGGAGCCTTTATGCAGCCCCACATGCAACTGGACCCTCCGGGTTCGCTCTTTCCGAGCAACACTAAACAAAGCCCTAGCCGGAATAGGAGACGACTGAAAACTCGGGCCCGAGAAAACACTTTCCGAGCCCCTTTTGCCCATCCAGAAGTGCCCCCAGAGGAAGGTTTTGGGTACAACTGAACTCCCCAGGGGAGCCTTTATGCAGCCCCACATGCAACTGGATCCTCCGGGTTCGCTGTTTCCGAGCAACCCTAAATATAACACTAGCCAGCATGGCAGAAGACTGAAAAATAGGGCCCCAGAAAACGCGTTACAAGCCCCATTCGCCCATCCAGAAGTGCCCCGAAAGGAAGACTTTGGATACAACTGAACTCCCCAGGGGAGCATTTTGGCAGCCCCACATGCAACTGGACTCTCCTTATTCGCTCTTTCACAGCAACCCTAAATATAACGCTGGCCCGCATGGCAGACGACTGAAAAATCAGTCCCCGGAAAACGCGTTACAAGCCCAATTCGCCCATACAGAAGTGTCCCAAAAGGAATGCTTTGGGTACAAGTGAACTCCCCAGGGGAGCCTTTATGCAGCCCCACATGCAACTGGACACCCCGGGTTCACTCTTTCACCGCACGCCTAAATATAGCCCTTGGCGCAATGGGAGAAGTCTGAAAAAGTGGGCCTCAGAAAACGCATTGCGATTCCGCTTGGACCATCCAAAAGTGCCCCCAAAGGAATGCTTTGGGTACAACTGAACACCCCAGGGGAGCCTTTATGCGGCCCACATGGAACTGGACCCTCCGAGTTCACTCTTTCACCGCAAGCCTAAATATATCCCTCGGCACAATGGGTGAAGACTGAAAAAGCGGGCCTCAGAATACGCATTGTGAGTCTCTTTCGCCCATCCAGAAGTGCCCCCAAAGGAAGGCCTTCGGTACATCTGAATTCCCCAGGGGAGCCTTTATGCAGACCTAAATGCAACTGGACACTCCGGGTTTGCTCTTTCCGAGCAACACTAAAGATAGCCCTAGCCGGCATGGGAGACGACTGAAAATTCGGGCCCCATGAAACGCATTCCGAGCCCCTTTCGCCCATCCAAAAGTGCACCCAAAGGAAGGCTTTGGGTACATCTGAACTCCCCAGGGGAGCATTTATGCAGCCCCACATGCAACTGGACCCTCCGGGTTCGCTCTTTCCGAGCAATACTAAACATATCCCTAGCCGGCATGGGAAACGACTGAAAACTCGGGCCCCAGAAGAAGCGTTTCAAACCCCATTCGCCCATCCAAAAGTGCCCCCAAAGGAAGGCTTTGGGTACAAGTGAACTCCCCAGGGGAGCCTTTATGCAGCCCCACATGCAACTGGACCCTCTGTATTCGTTCTTTCACAGCAAACCTAAATATACCCATGGTCCGCATTTATGCAGCCCCACATGCAACTGGACCCTCCGCGTTCACTCTGTCACAGCAAGCCTAAATATAACCCTAGCCGCAAAGGGAGAAGACTGAAAAAGCGGGCCTCAGAAAACGCATTGCGAGTCTCTTTCGACCATGGAAAAGTTCCCCCAAAGGAAGGCTTTGGGTACAAGTGAAATCCCCAGGGGAGCCTTTACGCAGCTCCACATGCAACTGGACACTCGGGGTTCACCCTTTCACAGCAAGCCTAAATATAGCCCTAGCCTGCATCGGAGATGACTGAAAAATCGGGCCAAATATAAAGACTTACAAGACACTTTGGCCCATCCAAAAGTGCCCCCAAAGGAAGGCTTTGGGTACAAATGAACTCCCCAGGGGAGCCTTTACGCAGCCCCACATGCAACTGGACCCTACGGGTTCGCTCTTTCCGAGCAAACCTAAATACATCCCTAGCCGGATTGGGAGAAAACTGAAAATCTGGCCCCAGAAAACGCGTTGCGAGCCCCTTTCGCCAATCCAAAAGTGCCCGCAAAGGAAAACTTTGGGTACAAGTGAACTCCCCAAGGGAGCCTTTATGGAGCCCCACATGCAACTGGACCCTTTGGGTTCGTTGTTTCCGAGCAAGCCTTTATATATCCCTAGGAGGCATAGAAGACGACTGAAAAATCGGGCCCCAGATAACGCGTTTCAAGGCTCTTACACCCATCCAAAAGTGCCCCGAAAGGAAGGCTTTGAGTACAAGTGAACTCCCCAGGGGAGCCTTTACGCAGCCCCACATGCAACGGGACCCTCCGGGTTCGTTGTTTCCGAGCAAACCGTAATATAACCCTAGCTGGCATAGAAAACATCTGAAAAATCGGGCCCCAGGAAACGCGTTGCTATCCCCGTTCGCGCATCCAAAAGTGCCCCGAAAGGAAGGCTTTGGGTACAAGTGAAATCCCCAGGGGAGCCTTCACGCAGCCCCACATGCAACTGGACCCTCCGTATTCGCTCTTTCACAGCAAGCCTAAATATAACCCTGGCCAGCATGGCAGACGACTGAAAAATCGGGCGCCAGAAAACGCGTTACAAGCCCCATTCGCCCATTCAGAAGTGCCCCTAGAGGAAGGCTTTGAGTACAACTGAACTCTCCAGGGGAGCCTTTACGCAGTCCCACATGCAACTGGAGCCTCCGGGTTCACTCTTTCACCGCAAGCCTAAATATATCCCTCGGCGCAATGGGAGAAGACTGAAAAAGCGGGCGTCAGAAAACACATTGCGATTCCCCTTTGACCATTCAAAAGTTGCCCCAAAGCATGGTTTAGTTACAACTGAACTCCCCAGGGGAGCCTTTATGCAGCCCCACATGCAACTGGACCCTCCGGGTTCGCTCTTTCCGAGCAACACTAAACAAAGCCCTAGCCGGAATAGGAGACGACTGAAAACTCGGGCCCGAGAAAACACTTTCCGAGCCCCTTTTGCCCATCCAGAAGTGCCCCCAGAGGAAGGTTTTGGGTACAACTGAACTCCCCAGGGGAGCCTTTATGCAGCCCCACATGCAACTGGATCCTCCGGGTTCGCTGTTTCCGAGCAACCCTAAATATAACACTAGCCAGCATGGCAGAAGACTGAAAAATAGGGCCCCAGAAAACGCGTTACAAGCCCCATTCGCCCATCCAGAAGTGCCCCGAAAGGAAGACTTTGGATACAACTGAACTCCCCAGGGGAGCATTTTGGCAGCCCCACATGCAACTGGACTCTCCTTATTCGCTCTTTCACAGCAACCCTAAATATAACGCTGGCCCGCATGGCAGACGACTGAAAAATCAGTCCCCGGAAAACGCGTTACAAGCCCAATTCGCCCATACAGAAGTGTCCCAAAAGGAATGCTTTGGGTACAAGTGAACTCCCCAGGGGAGCCTTTATGCAGCCCCACATGCAACTGGACACCCCGGGTTCACTCTTTCACCGCACGCCTAAATATAGCCCTTGGCGCAATGGGAGAAGACTGAAAAAGTGGGCCTCAGAAAACGCATTGCGATTCCGCTTGGACCATCCAAAAGTGCCCCCAAAGGAATGCTTTGGGTACAACTGAACACCCCAGGGGAGCCTTTATGCGGCCCACATGGAACTGGACCCTCCGAGTTCACTCTTTCACCGCAAGCCTAAATATATCCCTCGGCACAATGGGTGAAGACTGAAAAAGCGGGCCTCAGAATACGCATTGTGAGTCTCTTTCGCCCATCCAGAAGTGCCCCCAAAGGAAGGCCTTCGGTACATCTGAATTCCCCAGGGGAGCCTTTATGCAGACCTAAATGCAACTGGACACTCCGGGTTTGCTCTTTCCGAGCAACACTAAAGATAGCCCTAGCCGGCATGGGAGACGACTGAAAATTCGGGCCCCATGAAACGCATTCCGAGCCCCTTTCGCCCATCCAAAAGTGCACCCAAAGGAAGGCTTTGGGTACATCTGAACTCCCCAGGGGAGCATTTATGCAGCCCCACATGCAACTGGAGCCTCCGGGTTCACTCTTTCACCACAAGCCTAAATATAGCCCTCAGCGCAATGGGAGAAGACTGAAAAAGCGGGCCTCAGAAAACGCATTGCGATTCCCCTTGGACCATCCAAAAGTGCCCCCAAAGGAAGTCTTTGGGTACATCTGAACTCCCCAGGGGAGCCTTTATGCAGCCCCACATGCAACTGGACCCTCTGTATTCGTTCTTTCACAGCAAACCTAAATATACCCATGGTCCTCAAGGCACATGACTGAAAAATCGGGCCAAAGAAAACGCATTACAAGACCCTTTCGCCCATCCAGAAGTGCCCCCAAAGAAAGGCTTTGGGTACAAGTGAACTCCCCAGGGGAGCCTTTATGTAACCCCACATGCAACTGGACCCTCCGGGTTCGCTCTTTCCGAGCAATACTAAACATATCCCTAGCCGGCATGGGAAACGACTGAAAACTCGGGCCCCAGAAGAAGCGTTTCAAACCCCATTCGCCCATCCAAAAGTGCCCCCAAAGGAAGGCTTTGGGTACAAGTGAACTCCCCAGGGGAGCCTTTATGCAGCCCCACATGCAACTGGACCCTCTGTATTCGTTCTTTCACAGCAAACCTAAATATACCCATGGTCCGCATTTATGCAGCCCCACATGCAACTGGACCCTCCGCGTTCACTCTGTCACAGCAAGCCTAAATATAACCCTAGCCGCAAAGGGAGAAGACTGAAAAAGCGGGCCTCAGAAAACGCATTGCGAGTCTCTTTCGACCATGGAAAAGTTCCCCCAAAGGAAGGCTTTGGGTACAAGTGAAATCCCCAGGGGAGCCTTTACGCAGCTCCACATGCAACTGGACACTCGGGGTTCACCCTTTCACAGCAAGCCTAAATATAGCCCTAGCCTGCATCGGAGATGACTGAAAAATCGGGCCAAATATAAAGACTTACAAGACACTTTGGCCCATCCAAAAGTGCCCCCAAAGGAAGGCTTTGGGTACAAATGAACTCCCCAGGGGAGCCTTTACGCAGCCCCACATGCAACTGGACCCTACGGGTTCGCTCTTTCCGAGCAAACCTAAATACATCCCTAGCCGGATTGGGAGAAAACTGAAAATCTGGCCCCAGAAAACGCGTTGCGAGCCCCTTTCGCCAATCCAAAAGTGCCCGCAAAGGAAAACTTTGGGTACAAGTGAACTCCCCAAGGGAGCCTTTATGGAGCCCCACATGCAACTGGACCCTTTGGGTTCGTTGTTTCCGAGCAAGCCTTTATATATCCCTAGGAGGCATAGAAGACGACTGAAAAATCGGGCCCCAGATAACGCGTTTCAAGGCTCTTACACCCATCCAAAAGTGCCCCGAAAGGAAGGCTTTGAGTACAAGTGAACTCCCCAGGGGAGCCTTTACGCAGCCCCACATGCAACGGGACCCTCCGGGTTCGTTGTTTCCGAGCAAACCGTAATATAACCCTAGCTGGCATAGAAAACATCTGAAAAATCGGGCCCCAGGAAACGCGTTGCTATCCCCGTTCGCGCATCCAAAAGTGCCCCGAAAGGAAGGCTTTGGGTACAAGTGAAATCCCCAGGGGAGCCTTCACGCAGCCCCACATGCAACTGGACCCTCCGTATTCGCTCTTTCACAGCAAGCCTAAATATAACCCTGGCCAGCATGGCAGACGACTGAAAAATCGGGCGCCAGAAAACGCGTTACAAGACCCATTCGCCCATTCAGAAGTGCCCCTAGAGGAAGGCTTTGAGTACAACTGAACTCTCCAGGGGAGCCTTTACGCAGTCCCACATGCAACTGGAGCCTCCGGGTTCACTCTTTCAACGCAAGCCTAAATATATCCCTCGGCGCAATGGGAGAAGACTGAAAAAGCGGGCGTCAGAAAACACATTGCGATTCCCCTTTGACCATTCAAAAGTTGCCCCAAAGCATGGTTTAGTTACAACTGAACTCCCCAGGGGAGCCTTTATGCAGCCCCACATGCAACTGGACCCTCCGGGTTCGCTCTTTCCGAGCAACACTAAACAAAGCCCTAGCCGGAATAGGAGACGACTGAAAACTCGGGCCCGAGAAAACACTTTCCGAGCCCCTTTTGCCCATCCAGAAGTGCCCCCAGAGGAAGGTTTTGGGTACAACTGAACTCCCCAGGGGAGCCTTTATGCAGCCCCACATGCAACTGGATCCTCCGGGTTCGCTGTTTCCGAGCAACCCTAAATATAACACTAGCCAGCATGGCAGAAGACTGAAAAATAGGGCCCCAGAAAACGCGTTACAAGCCCCATTCGCCCATCCAGAAGTGCCCCGAAAGGAAGACTTTGGATACAACTGAACTCCCCAGGGGAGCATTTTGGCAGCCCCACATGCAACTGGACTCTCCTTATTCGCTCTTTCACAGCAACCCTAAATATAACGCTGGCCCGCATGGCAGACGACTGAAAAATCAGTCCCCGGAAAACGCGTTACAAGCCCAATTCGCCCATACAGAAGTGTCCCAAAAGGAATGCTTTGGGTACAAGTGAACTCCCCAGGGGAGCCTTTATGCAGCCCCACATGCAACTGGACACCCCGGGTTCACTCTTTCACCGCACGCCTAAATATAGCCCTTGGCGCAATGGGAGAAGACTGAAAAAGTGGGCCTCAGAAAACGCATTGCGATTCCGCTTGGACCATCCAAAAGTGCCCCCAAAGGAATGCTTTGGGTACAACTGAACACCCCAGGGGAGCCTTTATGCGGCCCACATGGAACTGGACCCTCCGAGTTCACTCTTTCACCGCAAGCCTAAATATATCCCTCGGCACAATGGGTGAAGACTGAAAAAGCGGGCCTCAGAATACGCATTGTGAGTCTCTTTCGCCCATCCAGAAGTGCCCCCAAAGGAAGGCCTTGGGTACATCTGAATTCCCCAGGGGAGCCTTTATGCAGACCTAAATGCAACTGGACACTCCGGGTTTGCTCTTTCCGAGCAACACTAAAGATAGCCCTAGCCGGCATGGGAGACGACTGAAAATTCGGGCCCCATGAAACGCATTCCGAGCCCCTTTCGCCCATCCAAAAGTGCACCCAAAGGAAGGCTTTGGGTACATCTGAACTCCCCAGGGGAGCATTTATGCAGCCCCACATGCAACTGGAGCCTCCGGGTTCACTCTTTCACCACAAGCCTAAATATAGCCCTCAGCGCAATGGGAGAAGACTGAAAAAGCGGGCCTCAGAAAACGCATTGCGATTCCCCTTGGACCATCAAAAAGGGCCCCCAAAGGAAGTCTTTGGGTACATCTGAACTCCCCAGGGGAGCCTTTATGCAGCCCCACATGCAACTGGACCCTCTGTATTCGTTCTTTCACAGCAAACCTAAATATACCCATGGTCCGCAAGGCACATGACTGAAAAATCGGGCCAAAGAAAACGCCTTACAAGACCCTTTCGCCCATCCAGAAGTGCCCCCAAAGAAAGGCTTTGGGTACAAGTGAACTCCCCAGGGGAGCCTTTATGTAACCCCACATGCAACTGGACCCTCCGGGTTCGCTCTTTCCGAGCAATACTAAACATATCCCTAGCCGGCATGGGAAACGACTGAAAACTCGGGCCCCAGAAGAAGCGTTTCAAACCCCATTCGCCCATCCAAAAGTGCCCCCAAAGGAAGGCTTTGGGTACAAGTGAACTCCCCAGGGGAGCCTTTATGCAGCCCCACATGCAACTGGACCCTCCGCGTTCACTCTGTCACAGCAAGCCTAAATATAACCCTAGCCGCAAAGGGAGAAGACTGAAAAAGTGGGCCTCAGAAAACGCATTGCGAGTCTCTTTCGACCATGGAAAAGTTCCCCCAAAGGAAGGCTTTGGGTACAAGTGAAATCCCCAGGGGAGCCTTTACGCAGCTCCACATGCAACTGGACACTCGGGGTTCACTCTTTCACAGCAAGCCTAAATATAGCCCTAGCCTGCATCGGAGATGACTGAAAAATCGGGCCAAATATAAAGACTTACAAGACACTTTGGCCCATCCAAAAGTGCCCCCAAAGGAAGGCTTTGGGTACAAATGAACTCCCCAGGGGAGCCTTTACGCAGCCCCACATGCAACTGGACCCTACGGGTTCGCTCTTTCCGAGCAAACCTAAATACATCCCTAGCCGGATTGGGAGAAAACTGAAAATCTGGCCCCAGAAAACGCGTTGCGAGCCACTTTCGCCAATCCAAAAGTGCCCGCAAAGGAAGGCTTTGGGTACAAGTGAACTCCCCAAGGGAGCCTTTATGGAGCCCCACATGCAACTGGACCCTTTGGGTTCGTTGTTTCCGAGCAAGCCTTTATATATCCCTAGGAGGCATAGAAGACGACTGAAAAATCGGGCCCCAGATAACGCGTTTCAAGGCTCTTACACCCATCCAAAAGTGCCCCGAAAGGAAGGCTTTGAGTACAAGTGAACTCCCCAGGGGAGCCTTTACGCAGCCCCACATGCAACGGGACCCTCCGGGTTCGTTGTTTCCGAGCAAACCGTAATATAACCCTAGCTGGCATAGAAAACATCTGAAAAATCGGGCCCCAGGAAACGCGTTGCTATCCCCGTTCGCGCATCCAAAAGTGCCCCGAAAGGAAGGCTTTGGGTACAAGTGAAATCCCCAGGGGAGCCTTCACGCAGCCCCACATGCAACTGGACCCTCCGTATTCGCTCTTTCACAGCAAGCCTAAATATAACCCTGGCCAGCATGGCAGACGACTGAAAAATCGGGCGCCAGAAAACGCGTTACAAGCCCCATTCGCCCATTCAGAAGTGCCCCTAGAGGAAGGCTTTGAGTACAACTGAACTCTCCAGGGGAGCCTTTACGCAGTCCCACATGCAACTGGAGCCTCCGGGTTCACTCTTTCACCGCAAGCCTAAATATATCCCTCGGCGCAATGGGAGAAGACTGAAAAAGCGGGCGTCAGAAAACACATTGCGATTCCCCTTTGACCATTCAAAAGTTGCCCCAAAGCATGGTTTAGTTACAACTGAACTCCCCAGGGGAGCCTTTATGCAGCCCCACATGCAACTGGACCCTCCGGGTTCGCTCTTTCCGAGCAACACTAAACAAAGCCCTAGCCGGAATAGGAGACGACTGAAAACTCGGGCCCGAGAAAACACTTTCCGAGCCCCTTTTGCCCATCCAGAAGTGCCCCCAGAGGAAGGTTTTGGGTACAACTGAACTCCCCAGGGGAGCCTTTATGCAGCCCCACATGCAACTGGATCCTCCGGGTTCGCTGTTTCCGAGCAACCCTAAATATAACACTAGCCAGCATGGCAGAAGACTGAAAAATAGGGCCCCAGAAAACGCGTTACAAGCCCCATTCGCCCATCCAGAAGTGCCCCGAAAGGAAGACTTTGGATACAACTGAACTCCCCAGGGGAGCATTTTGGCAGCCCCACATGCAACTGGACTCTCCTTATTCGCTCTTTCACAGCAACCCTAAATATAACGCTGGCCCGCATGGCAGACGACTGAAAAATCAGTCCCCGGAAAACGCGTTACAAGCCCAATTCGCCCATACAGAAGTGTCCCAAAAGGAATGCTTTGGGTACAACTGAACACCCCAGGGGAGCCTTTATGCGGCCCACATGGAACTGGACCCTCCGAGTTCACTCTTTCACCGCAAGCCTAAATATATCCCTCGGCACAATGGGTGAAGACTGAAAAAGCGGGCCTCAGAATACGCATTGTGAGTCTCTTTCGCCCATCCAGAAGTGCCCCCAAAGGAAGGCCTTGGGTACATCTGAATTCCCCAGGGGAGCCTTTATGCAGACCTAAATGCAACTGGACACTCCGGGTTTGCTCTTTCCGAGCAACACTAAAGATAGCCCTAGCCGGCATGGGAGACGACTGAAAATTCGGGCCCCATGAAACGCATTCCGAGCCCCTTTCGCCCATCCAAAAGTGCACCCAAAGGAAGGCTTTGGGTACATCTGAACTCCCCAGGGGAGCATTTATGCAGCCCCACATGCAACTGGAGCCTCCGGGTTCACTCTTTCACCACAAGCCTAAATATAGCCCTCAGCGCAATGGGAGAAGACTGAAAAAGCGGGCCTCAGAAAACGCATTGCGATTCCCCTTGGACCATCAAAAAGGGCCCCCAAAGGAAGTCTTTGGGTACATCTGAACTCCCCAGGGGAGCCTTTATGCAGCCCCACATGCAACTGGACCCTCTGTATTCGTTCTTTCACAGCAAACCTAAATATACCCATGGTCCGCAAGGCACATGACTGAAAAATCGGGCCAAAGAAAACGCCTTACAAGACCCTTTCGCCCATCCAGAAGTGCCCCCAAAGAAAGGCTTTGGGTACAAGTGAACTCCCCAGGGGAGCCTTTATGTAACCCCACATGCAACTGGACCCTCCGGGTTCGCTCTTTCCGAGCAATACTAAACATATCCCTAGCCGCAAAGGGAGAAGACTGAAAAATCGGGACTCAGAAAACGCATTGCGATTCCCCTTGGACCATCTAAATATGCCCCCAAAGGAAGGCTTTGGGTACAAGTGAATTCCACAGGGGAGCCTTTATGCAGCCCCACATGCAACTGGACCCTCCGGGTTCGCTCTTTCCGAGCAAAAATATAGATATCCCTAGCCGGCATGGGAGACAACTGAAAAATCGGGCCAAAGAAAACACCATACAAGACCCTTTCGCTTATCCAAAAGTGACCCCAGAGGAAGGCTTTGAGTACAACTGAACTCCCCAGGGGAGCCTTAACGCAGCCCCATATGCAACTGGACCCTCCGTATTCGCTCTTTCACAACAACCCTAAATATAGCCCTGGCCTACCTGGCTGTCTACTGAAAACTCGGGCCCCAGAAAATGCGTTACAAGCCCCTTTCGCCCATCCAAAAGTGCCCCCAAAGGAAGGCTTTGTGTACATCTGAACTCGCCAGGGGTGCCTTTATGCAGCCCCACATACAACTGGACCCTCCGGGTTCGCTCTTTCCGAGCAACACTAAACATAGCCCTAGCCGGCATGGGAGAAGACTGAAAACTCGGGCCCCAGAAAATGCATTCCGAACCCCTTTCGCCCATCCAAAAGTGCCCCCAGAGAAAGGCTATGGGTACAAGTGAACTCCCCAGGGGAGCCTTTACGCAGCCCCACATGCAACTGGACCCTCCGTATTCGCTCTATCACAGCAAGCCAATATATAACACTAGCCGGCATCGGAGAAGACTGAAAAATCGGGCCAAAGAAAACGCCTTACAAGACCCTTTCGCCCATACAAATGTGCCCCCAGAGGAAGGCTTTGGGTACAAGTGAACTCCCCAGGGGAGACTTTACGCAGCAAAACATGCAACTGGAACCTTTGTATTCACTCTTTCACAGCAACACTAAATATAGCCCTGGCCCGCCTGGCACTCGACTGAAAACTCGGGCCCCAGAAAATGCGATACAAGCCCCATTCGCCCTTCCAAAAGTGCCCCCACAGGAAGGCTTTGGGTACAACTGAAGTCCCCAGCGGAGCCATTACGCAGCCTCACATGCAATTTGACCCTCCGAGTTCACTCATCCCGAGCAACCCGAAACATATCCCTGGCCGGCATCAGAGACGACTGAAAAATCGGGCCCCAGAAAATGCGTTGTGAAGCCCTTACACCCATCCAAAAGTGCCCCCAAAGGAAGGCTTTGAGTACAAGTGAACTCCCCAGAGGAGCCTTTAAGCAGCCCCACATGCAACTGGACCCTCCGTGTGTGGTGTTTAAGAGCAACACTAAATATAACCCTAGCCAGCATGGCAGAAGACTGAAAACTCGGGCCACAGAAAAAGCGTTTCAAGCCCTATTCGCCCATCCAAAAGTGCCCCCAAAGGAAGATATTGGGTACAAGTGAACTCCCCAGGGGAGCCTTTATGCAGCCCCACATGCAACTGGACCCTCCGCGTTCACTCTTTCACAGCAAGCCTAAATATAACCCTAGCCGCAATGGGAGAAGACTGAAAAAGCGGGCCTCAGAAAACGCATTCCGAGCCCCTTTCGCCCATCCAGAAGTGCCCCCAAAGGAAGGCTTTGTGTACAAGTGAATTCCACAGGGGAGCCTTTATGCAGCCCCACATGCAACTGGACCCTCCGGGTTCGCTCTTTCCGAGCAACAATAAAGATAGCCCTAGCCGGCATCGGAGACGACTGAAAAAACTGGCCAAATAAAACGCATTACAAGACCCTTTCGCCCATCCAAAAGTGCCCCTAAAGGAAGGCTTTGGGTACACGTGAACTCCCCAGGGGAGCCTTTATGCAGCCCCACATGCAACTGGACCCTCCTTATTCGCTCTTTCACGGAAAGCCTAAATATATCCCTAGCTAGCATCAGAGATGACTGAAAAATCGGGCCAAAGAAAACGCCTTACAAGACCCTTTCGCTTACCCAAAAGTGACCCCAGAGGAACGCTTTGAGTACAACTGAACTCCCCAGGGGAGCCTTTACGCAGCCCCACATGCAACTGGACCCTCCGTATTCGCTCTTTCACAACAACCTTAAATATAGCCCTGGCCTACCTGGCTGTCGACTGAAAACTCGGGCCCCAGAAAATGCGTTACAAGCCCATTTCGCCCAACCAAAAGTGCCCCCAAAGGAAGGCTTTGTGTACATCTGAACTCGCCAGGGGAGCCTTTATGCAGCCCCACATACAACTGGACCCTCTGGGTTCGCTGTTTCCGAGCAACACTACACATAGCCGTGGCCGGCATGGGAGACGACTGAAAACTTGGGCCCCAGAAAATGCTTTCCTAGCCCCTTTCGCCCATACAAAAGTGCCCCCAGAGGAAGGCTTTGGGTACAACTGAACTTGCCAGGGGAGCCTTTTTGCAGCCCCACATGCAACTGGACCCTCCGCGTTCACTCTTTCACCGCAAGCCTAAATATAGCACTAGTCACAAAGGGAGAAGACTGAAAAAGCGGGCCTCAGAAAACGCATTGCGAGTCTTTTTCTACCATCCAAAAGTGCCCCTAAAGGAAGGCTTTGGGTACAACTGAACTCCCCAGGGGAGCCTTTACGCAGCCCCACATGCAACTGGAACCTTTGTATTCGCTCTTTCACAGCAACACTAAACATAGCCCTAGCCGGCATGGGAGACGATTGAAAACTCGGGCCACAGAAAGCGCTTTCCGAGCCCCTTTCGCCCATCCAAAAGTGCCCCCAGAGGAAGGTTTTGGGTACAAGTGAACTCCCCAGGGGAGCCTTTACGCAGCCCCACATGCAATTGGACCCTCCGAGTTCACTCATCCCGAGCAACCCGAAACATATCCCTGGCCGACATCAGAGACGACTGAAAAATCAGGCCCTTGAAAACGCGTTACAAGGCCGTTACACCCATCCAAAAGTGCCCCGAATGGAAGGCTTTGAATACAAGTGAACTCCCCAGGGGAGACTTTACGCAGCCCCACATGCAACTGGACCCTCTGGGTTCGTTGTTTCCGAGCAAGCCTTAATATAACCCTAGACAGCATCGAAGACGACTGAAAACTCGGGCCACAGAAAAAGCGTTTCAAGCCCTATTCGCCCATCCAGAAGTGCCCCCAGAGTAAGGCTTTGAGTACAACTGAACTCCCCAGGGGAGCCTTTACGCAGCAAAACATGCAACTGGAACCTTTGTATTCGCTCTTTCACAGCAACCCTAAATATTGCCCTGGCCCGCCTTGCAGTCGACTGAAAACTCGGGCCCCAGAAAATGCGTTACAAGCCCCATTCGCCCTTCCAAAAGTGCCCCCAAAGGAAGGCTTTTGGTAGAAGTGAACTCCCCAGGGGAGCCTTTACGCAGCCCCACATGCAACTGGACCCTCCGGGTTCGCTCTTTCCGAGCAACCCTAAATATAGCCCTAGCTGACATAGAAGACAACTGAAAAACGGGGCCACAGAAAACGCGTTGCGAGCCCCATTCGCCCATCCAAAAGTGCCCCCAAAGGAAGGCTATGGGTACATCTGAACTCCCCAGGGGAGCCTTTATACAGCCCCACATGCAACTGGACCCTCCGGGTTCACTCATTCCGAGCAACCCGAAACATATCCCTGGGCGACCTCACAGACGAATGAAAAATCGGGCCCCAGAAAACGCGTTGCGAGCCCCTTTCACCCATCCAAAAGTGCCCCCAAAGGAAGGCTTTGGGTACAAGTGAAATCCCCAGAGGAGCCTTTACGCAGCCCCACATGCAACTGGACCCTCCGGGTTCGATGTTTTTGAGGAATCCTTAATATATCCATAGCTGGCATAGAAGACGACTGAAAAATCGGGCCCCAGAAAAAGCGTTGCGAGCCCCTTTCGCCACTCCAAATGTGGCCCCAAAGTTAAGCTTTGGGTCCAAGTGAAGTCCCCAGGGGAGCCTTTACGCAGCCCCACATGCAACTGGACCCTCCGGGTTCGTTGTTTCCGAGCAAACCTTAATATAGCCCTAGCTGGCATAGAAGACATCTGAAAAATCGGGCCCCAGGAAACGCGTTGCGAGCGACTCTCGCCCATCCAAATGTTGCCCCAAAGGAAGGCTTTGGGTACAAGTGATCTCCGCAGTAGAGCCTTCACGCAGCCCCACATGCAACTGGACCCTCCGGGATCACTCATTCTGAGAAACCCAAAAACATAACTCTGGCCGGCATCAGAGACGACTGAAAAATCTGGCCCCAGAAAACGCGTTGCGAACCCCATTCGCACATCCAATAGTGAGCCCAAATGAAGGCTATGGGTACATCTGAACACCCCAGGGGAGCCTTTACACAGCCCCACATGCAACTGGACCCTCCGGGTTCACTGTTTCCGAGCAACCCTAAATATATCGCTAGCTGGCATCGAAGACGACTGAAAAATTGGGCCCCAGGAAACGCGTTGCGAGCCCTTTTTTTCCGTCAAAAACTGCCCCCAAATAAAGGCTTTGGGTACAAGTGATCTCCCCAGGGGAGCCTTTACGCAGCCCCACATGCAACTGGACCCTCCGTATTCGCTGTTTCCGAGCAACCCTAAATATATCCTTAGCCGGCATAGAAGACGACTGAAAAATCGGGCGCCAGAAAACGTGTTGCGAGCCCCTTTCGCCCATCCAAAAGTGTCCGCAAAGGAAGGCTTTGGGTACAAGTGATCTCCCCAGGGGAGACTTTACGCAGCCCCACATGCAACGGGACCCTCCGGGTTCACTCTTTCATAGCAAGCCTTAATATATCCCTTACCTGCACGTAAGACTGAAAATCCGGGCCCGAGGAAACGCATTCCGAGCCCCTTTCACCCATCCAAAAGTGCCCGCAAAGGAAGGCTTTGAGTAGAAGTAAACTCCTCAGGGGAGCCTTTACGCAGCCCCACATGCAATTGGACCCTCCGTGTTCGCTGCTTACGAGCAATGCTAACTATATCACTAGCCAGCATGGCAGAATACTTAAAACTCGGGCCACAGAAAACGCGTTACAAGCCCCAGTCGCCCATCCAGAAGTGCCCGCAAAGGAAGGCTTTGGGTACAACTGAACTCCCCAGGGGAGCCTTTATGCAGCCCCACATGCAACTAGACCTTCCGGGTTCGCTGTTTCCGAGCAACAATAAATATAACCGTAGCCGGCATTGGAGAAGACTGAAAACTCGGGCCCCAGAAAATGCATTCCGAGCCCCTTTCGCCCATCCAAAAGTGCCCCCAAAGGAAGGCTTTGAGTACAACTGAACTCCCCAGGGGAGCCTTTATGCAGACCTAATGCAACTGGACCCTCCGGGTTCGTTGTTTCCGAGAAACACTAAACATAGCCCTAGCCGGCATGGGAGAAGACTGAAAATTCGGGCCCCTTGAAAACGCTTTCCGAGCCCCTTTTGCCCATCCAGAAGTGCCCCCAAAGGAAGGCTTTGGGTACAAGTGAACTCCCCAGGAGAGCCTTTACGCAGCCCCACATGCAACTGGACCCTCCGTATTCGCTGTTTCCGAACAACACTAAATATATCCCTAGCCGGCATGGGAGACGACTGAAAGCTCGGGCCCCAGAAAACGCTATCCGAGCCCCTTTCGCCCATCCAAAAGTGAGACCAGAGGAAGGCTTTGGGTACAAGTGAACTCCCCAGGGGAGCCGTTACGCAGCCCCACATGTAACTGGACCCTCCGTGTTCGCTGTTTACGAGCAACCCTAAATATAACCCTGGCCGGCATTGGAGACGACTGAAAACTCGGGCCCCAGAAAACGTTTTCCGAGCCGCTTTCGCCCATACAAAAGTGCCCCCAGAGGAAGGCTTTGATTACAAGTGAACTCCCCAGGGGAGCCTTTACGCAGCCCCACATGCAACTGGACCCTCCGGATACGTTGTTTCCGAGCAAGCATTAATATATCCCTAGCCGGCATAGAAGACGTCTGAAAAACTGGGACCCAGGAAACGCGTTCTGAGCCCAGTTCGCCCATCCAAAAGTGCCCCCAAAGGAAGGCTTTGGGTACAAGTGAACTCCCCAGGGGAGCCTTTACGCAGCCCCACATGCAACTGGACCCTACGGGTTCGCTCTTTCCGAGCAATTCTAAATACATCCCTAGCCGGATTGGGAGAAAACTGAAAATCTGGCCCCAGAAAACGCGTTGCGAGCCCCTTTCGCCCATCCAAAAGTGCCCGCAAAGGAAGGCTTTGGGTACAAGTGAACTCCCCAAGGGAGCCTTTATGGAGCCCCACATGCAACTGGACCCTTTGGGTTCGTTCTTTCCGAGCAAGCCTTAATATAGCCCTAGGAGGCATAGAAGACGACTGAAAAATCGGGCCCCAGATAACGCGTTTCAAGGCTCTTACACCCATCCAAAAGTGCCCCGAAAGGAAGGTTTTGAGTACAAGTGAACTCCCCAGGGGAGCCTTTACACAGCCCCACATGCAACGGGACCCTCCGGGTTCGTTGTTTCTGAGCAAACCGTAATATAACCCTAGCTGGCATAGAAAACATCTGAAAAATCGGGCCCCAGGAAACGCGTTGCTATCCCCGTTCTCGCATCCAAAAGTGCCCCGAAAGGAAGGCTTTGGGTACAAGTGATATCCCCAGGGGAGCCTTCACGCAGCCCCACATGCAACTGGACCCTCCGTATTCGCTCTTTCACAGCAAGCCTAAATATAACCCTGGCCAGAATGGCAGACGACTGAAAAATCGGGCGCCAGAAAATGCGTTACAAGCTCCATTCGCCCATTCAGAAGTGCCCCTAGAGGAAGGCTTTGAGTACAACTGAACTCCCCAGGGGAGCCTTTACGCAGTCCCACATGCAACTGGAGCCTCCGGGTTCACTCTTTCACCGCAAGCCTAAATATATCCCTCGGCGCAATGGGAGAAGACTGAAAAAGCGGGCGTCAGAAAACACATTGCGATTCCCCTTTGACCATCCAAAAGTTGCCCCAAAGCATGGTTTAGTTACAACTGAACTCCCCAGGGGAGCCTTTATGCAGCCCCACATGCAACTGGACCCTCCGGGTTCGCTCTTTCCGAGCAACACTAAACAAAGCCCTAGCCGGAATAGGAGACGACTGAAAACTCGGGCCCGAGAAAACACTTTCCGAGCCCCTTTTGCCCATCCAGAATTGCCCCCAGAGGAAGGTTTTGGGTACAACTGAACTCCCCAGGGGAGCCTTTATGCAGCCCCACATGCAACTGGATCCTCCGGGTTCGCTGTTTCCGAGCAACCCTAAATATAACACTAGCCAGCATGGCAGAAGACTGAAAAATAGGGCCCCAGAAAACGCGTTACAAGCCCCATTCGCCCATCCAGAAGTGCCCCGAAAGGAAGACTTTGGATACAACTGAACTCCCCAGGGGAGCATTTTGGCAGCCCCACATGCAACTGGACTCTCCTTATTCGCTCTTTCACAGCAACCCTAAATATAACGCTGGCCCGCATGGCAGACGACTGAAAAATCAGTCCCCGGAAAACGCGTTACAAGCCCAATTCGCCCATACAGAAGTGTCCCAAAAGGAATGCTTTGGGTACAAGTGAACTCCCCAGGGGAGCCTTTATGCAGCCCCACATGCAACTGGACACCCCGGGTTCACTCTTTCACCGCACGCCTAAATATAGCCCTTGGCGCAATGGGAGAAGACTGAAAAAGTGGGCCTCAGAAAACGCATTGCGATTCCGCTTGGACCATCCAAAAGTGCCCCCAAAGGAATGCTTTGGGTACAACTGAACACCCCAGGGGAGCCTTTATGCGGCCCACATGGAACTGGACCCTCCGAGTTCACTCTTTCACCGCAAGCCTAAATATATCCCTCGGCACAATGGGTGAAGACTGAAAAAGCGGGCCTCAGAAAACGCATTGTGAGTCTCTTTCGCCCATCCAGAAGTGCCCCCAAAGGAAGGCCTTGGGTACATCTGAATTCCCCAGGGGAGCCTTTATGCAGACCTAAATGCAACTGGACACTCCGGGTTTGCTCTTTCCGAGCAACACTAAAGATAGCCCTAGCCGGCATGGGAGACGACTGAAAATTCGGGCCCCATGAAACGCATTCCGAGCCCCTTTCGCCCATCCAAAAGTGCACCCAAAGGAAGGCTTTGGGTACATCTGAACTCCCCAGGGGAGCATTTATGCAGCCCCACATGCAACTGGAGCCTCCGGGTTCACTCTTTCACCACAAGCCTAAATATAGCCCTCAGCGCAATGGGAGAAGACTGAAAAAGCGGGCCTCAGAAAACGCATTGCGATTCCCCTTGGACCATCAAAAAGGGCCCCCAAAGGAAGTCTTTGGGTACATCTGAACTCCCCAGGGGAGCCTTTATGCAGCCCCACATGCAACTGGACCCTCTGTATTCGTTCTTTCACAGCAAACCTAAATATACCCATGGTCCGCAAGGCACATGACTGAAAAATCGGGCCAAAGAAAACGCCTTACAAGACCCTTTCGCCCATCCAGAAGTGCCCCCAAAGAAAGGCTTTGGGTACAAGTGAACTCCCCAGGGGAGCCTTTATGTAACCCCACATGCAACTGGACCCTCCGGGTTCGCTCTTTCCGAGCAATACTAAACATATCCCTAGCCGCAAAGGGAGAAGACTGAAAAATCGGGACTCAGAAAACGCATTGCGATTCCCCTTGGACCATCTAAATATGCCCCCAAAGGAAGGCTTTGTGTACAAGTGAATTCCACAGGGGAGCCTTTATGCAGCCCCACATGCAACTGGACCCTCCGGGTTCGCTCTTTCCGAGCAAAAATATAGATATCCCTAGCCGGCATGGGAGACAACTGAAAAATCGGGCCAAAGAAAACACCATACAAGACCCTTTCGCTTATCCAAAAGTGACCCCAGAGGAAGGCTTTGAGTACAACTGAACTCCCCAGGGGAGCCTTAACGCAGCCCCATATGCAACTGGACCCTCCGTATTCGCTCTTTCACAACAACCCTAAATATAGCCCTGGCCTACCTGGCTGTCTACTGAAAACTCGGGCCCCAGAAAATGCGTTACAAGCCCCTTTCGCCCATCCAAAAGTGCCCCCAAAGGAAGGCTTTGTGTACATCTGAACTCGCCAGGGGTGCCTTTATGCAGCCCCACATACAACTGGACCCTCCGGGTTCGCTCTTTCCGAGCAACACTAAACATAGCCCTAGCCGGCATGGGAGAAGACTGAAAACTCGGGCCCCAGAAAATGCATTCCGAGCCCCTTTCGCCCATCCAAAAGTGCCCCCAGAGAAAGGCTATGGGTACAAGTGAACTCCCCAGGGGAGCCTTTACGCAGCCCCACTTTCAACTGGACCCTCCGTATTCGCTCTATCACAGCAAGCCAATATATAACACTAGCCGGCATCGGAGAAGACTGAAAAATCGGGCCAAAGAAAACGCCTTACAAGACCCTTTCGCCCATACAAATGTGCCCCCAGAGGAAGGCTTTGGGTACAAGTGAACTCCCCAGGGGAGCCTTTACGCAGCAAAACATGCAACTGGAACCTTTGTATTCACTCTTTCACAGCAACACTAAATATAGCCCTGGCCCGCCTGGCACTCGACTGAAAACTCGGGCCCCAGAAAATGCGATACAAGCCCCATTCGCCCTTCCAAAAGTGCCCCCAAAGGAAGGCTTTGGGTACAACTGAAGTCCCCAGCGGAGCCATTACGCAGCCTCACATGCAATTTGACCCTCCGAGTTCACTCATCCCGAGCAACCCGAAACATATCCCTGGCCGGCATCAGAGACGACTGAAAAATCGGGCCCCAGAAAATGCGTTGTGAAGCCCTTACAACCATTCAAAAGTGCCCCGAAAGGAAGGCTTTGGGTACAAGTGAACTCCCCAGGGGAGCCTTTACGCAGCCCCACATGCAACTGGACCCTCTGGGTTTGTTGTTTCCGAGCAAGCCTTAATATAGCCCAGCTGGCATAGAAGACGTCTGAAAAATCGGGCCCCAGGAAACGCGTTGCAAGGCCCTTACACCCATCCAAAAGTGCCCCCAAAGGAAGGCTTTGAGTACAAGTGAACTCCCCAGGGAAGCCTTTAAGCAGCCCCACATGCAACTGGACCCTCCGTGTGTGGTGTTTAAGAGCAACACTAAATATAACCCTAGCCAGCATGGCAGAAGACTGAAAACTCGGGCCACAGAAAAAGCGTTGCAAGCCCTATTCGCCCATCCAAAAGTGCCCCCAAAGGAAGGTATTGGGTACAAGTGAACTCCCCAGGGGAGCCTTTATGCAGCCCCACATGCAACTGGACCCTCCGCGTTCACTCTTTCACAGCAAGCCTAAATATAGCCCTAGCCGCAATGGGAGAAGACTGAAAAAGTGGGCCTCAGAAAACGCATTCCGAGCCCCTTTCGCCCATCCAGAAGTGCCCCCAAAGGAAGGCTTTGTGTACAAGTGAATTCCACAGGGGAGCCTTTATGCAGCCCCACATGCAACTGGACCCTCCGGGTTCGCTCTTTCCGAGCAACAATAAAGATAGCCCTAGCCGGCATCGGAGACGACTGAAAAAACTGGCCAAATAAAACGCATTACAAGACCCTTTCGCCCATCCAAAAGTGCCCCTAAAGGAAGGCTTTGGGTACACGTGAACTCCCCAGGGGAGCCTTTATGCAGCCCCACATGCAACTGGACCCTCCTTATTCGCTCTTTCACGGAAAGCCTAAATATATCCCTAGCTAGCATCAGAGATGACTGAAAAATCGGGCCAAAGAAAACGCCTTACAAGACCCTTTCGCTTATCCAAAAGTGACCCCAGAGGAACGCTTTGAGTACAACTGAACTCCCCAGGGGAGCCTTTACGCAGCCCCACATGCAACTGGACCCTCCGTATTCGCTCTTTCACAACAACCTTAAATATAGCCCTGGCCTACCTGGCTGTCGACTGAAAACTCGGGCCCCAGAAAATGCGTTACAAGCCCATTTCGCCCAACCAAAAGTGCCCCCAAAGGAAGGCTTTGTGTACATCTGAACTCGCCAGGGGAGCCTTTATGCAGCCCCACATACAACTGGACCCTCTGGGTTCGCTGTTTCCGAGCAACACTACACATAGCCGTGGCCGGCATGGGAGACGACTGAAAACTTGGGCCCCAGAAAATGCTTTCCTAGCCCCTTTCGCCCATACAAAAGTGCCCCCAGAGGAAGGCTTTGGGTACAACTGAACTTGCCAGGGGAGCCTTTTTGCAGCCCCACATGCAACTGGACCCTCCGCGTTCACTCTTTCACCGCAAGCCTAAATATAGCACTAGTCACAAAGGGAGAAGACTGAAAAAGCGGGCCTCAGAAAACGCATTGCGAGTCTTTTTCTACCATCCAAAAGTGCCCCTAAAGGAAGGCTTTGGGTACAACTGAACTCCCCAGGGGAGCCTTTACGCAGCCCCACATGCAACTGGAACCTTTGTATTCGCTCTTTCACAGCAACACTAAACATAGCCCTAGCCGGCATGGGAGACGATTGAAAACTCGGGCCACAGAAAGCGCTTTCCGAGCCCCTTTCGCCCATCCAAAAGTGCCCCCAGAGGAAGGTTTTGGGTACAAGTGAACTCCCCAGGGGAGCCTTTACGCAGCCCCACATGCAATTGGACCCTCCGAGTTCACTCATCCCGAGCAACCCGAAACATATCCCTGGCCGACATCAGAGACGACTGAAAAATCAGGCCCTTGAAAACGCGTTACAAGGCCGTTACACCCATCCAAAAGTGCCCCGAATGGAAGGCTTTGAATACAAGTGAACTCCCCAGGGGAGACTTTACGCAGCCCCACATGCAACTGGACCCTCCGGGTTCGTTGTTTCCGAGCAAGCCTTAATATAACCCTAGACAGCATGGCAGAAGACTGAAAACTCGGGCCACAGAAAAAGCGTTTCAAGCCCTATTCGCCCATCCAGAAGTGCCCCCAGAGGAAGGCTTTGAGTACAACTGAACTCCCCAGGGGAGCCTTTACGCAGCAAAACATGCAACTGGAACCTTTGTATTCGCTCTTTCACAGCAACCCTAAATATTGCCCTGGCCCGCCTTGCAGTCGACTGAAAACTCGGGCCCCAGAAAATGCGTTACAAGCCCCATTCGCCCTTCCAAAAGTGCCCCCAAAGGAAGGCTTTTGGTAGAAGTGAACTCCCCAGGGGAGCCTTTACGCAGCCCCACATGCAACTGGACCCTCCGGGTTCGCTCTTTCCGAGCAACCCTAAATATAGCCCTAGCTGACATAGAAGACAACTGAAAAACGGGGCCACAGAAAACGCGTTGCGAGCCCCATTCGCCCATCCAAAAGTGCCCCCAAAGGAAGGCTATGGGTACATCTGAACTCCCCAGGGGAGCCTTTATACAGCCCCACATGCAACTGGACCCTCCGGGTTCACTCATTCCGAGCAACCCGAAACATATCCCTGGGCGACCTCACAGACGAATGAAAAATCGGGCCCCAGAAAACGCGTTGCGAGCCCCTTTCACCCATCCAAAAGTGCCCCCAAAGGAAGGCTTTGGGTACAAGTGAACTCCCCACAGGAGCCTTTACGCAGCCCCACATGCAACTGGACCCTCCGGGTTCGATGTTTTTGAGGAATCCTTAATATATCCATAGCTGGCATAGAAGACGACTGAAAAATCGGGCCCCAGAAAAAGCGTTGCGAGCCCCTTTCGCCACTCCAAATGTGGCCCCAAAGTTAAGCTTTGGGTCCAAGTGAAGTCCCCAGGGGAGCCTTTACGCAGCCCCACATGCAACTGGACCCTCCGGGTTCGTTGTTTCCGAGCAAACCTTAATATAGCCCTAGCTGGCATAGAAGACATCTGAAAAATCGGGCCCCAGGAAACGCGTTGCGAGCGACTCTCGCCCATCCAAATGTTGCCCCAAAGGAAGGCTTTGGGTACAAGTGATCTCCGCAGTAGAGCCTTCACGCAGCCCCACATGCAACTGGACCCTCCGGGATCACTCATTCTGAGAAACCCAAAAACATAACTCTGGCCGGCATCAGAGACGACTGAAAAATCTGGCCCCAGAAAACGCGTTGCGAACCCCATTCGCACATCCAATAGTGAGCCCAAATGAAGGCTATGGGTACATCTGAACACCCCAGGGGAGCCTTTACACAGCCCCACATGCAACTGGACCCTCCGGGTTCACTGTTTCCGAGCAACCCTAAATATATCGCTAGCTGGCATCGAAGACGACTGAAAAATTGGGCCCCAGGAAACGCGTTGCGAGCCCTTTTTTTCCGTCAAAAACTGCCCCCAAATAAAGGCTTTGGGTACAAGTGATCTCCCCAGGGGAGCCTTTACGCAGCCCCACATGCAACTGGACCCTCCGTATTCGCTGTTTCCGAGCAAGCCTAAATATATCCTTAGCCGGCATAGAAGACGACTGAAAAATCGGGCGCCAGAAAACGTGTTGCGAGCCCCTTTCGCCCATCCAAAAGTGTCCGCAAAGGAAGGCTTTGGGTACAAGTGATCTCCCCAGGGGAGACTTTACGCAGCCCCACATGCAACGGGACCTTCCGGGTTCACTCTTTCATAGCAAGCCTTAATATATCCCTTACCTGCACGTAAGACTGAAAATCCGGGCCCGAGGAAACGCATTCCGAGCCCCTTTCACCCATCCAAAAGTGCCCGCAAAGGAAGGCTTTGAGTAGAAGTAAACTCCTCAGGGGAGACTTTACGCAGCCCCACATGCAATTGGACCCTCCGTGTTCGCTGCTTACGAGCAATGCTAACTATATCACTAGCCAGCATGGCAGAATACTTAAAACTCGGGCCACAGAAAACGCGTTACAAGCCCCAGTCGCCCATCCAGAAGTGCCCGCAAAGGAAGGCTTTGGGTACAACTGAACTCCCCAGGGGAGCCTTTATGCAGCCCCACATGCAACTAGACCTTCCGGGTTCGCTGTTTCCGAGCAACAATAAATATAACCGTAGCCGGCATTGGAGAAGACTGAAAACTCGGGCCCCAGAAAATGCATTCCGAGCCCCTTTCGCCCATCCAAAAGTGCCCCCAAAGGAAGGCTTTGAGTACAACTGAACTCCCCAGGGGAGCCTTTATGCAGACCTAATGCAACTGGACCCTCCGGGTTCGTTGTTTCCGAGAAACACTAAACATAGCCCTAGCCGGCATGGGAGAAGACTGAAAATTCGGGCCCCTTGAAAACGCTTTCCGAGCCCCTTTTGCCCATCCAGAAGTGCCCCCAAAGGAAGGCTTTGGGTACAAGTGAACTCCCCAGGAGAGCCTTTACGCAGCCCCACATGCAACTGGACCCTCCGTATTCGCTGTTTCCGAACAACACTAAATATATCCCTAGCCGGCATGGGAGACGACTGAAAGCTCGGGCCCCAGAAAACGCTATCCGAGCCCCTTTCGCCCATCCAAAAGTGAGACCAGAGGAAGGCTTTGGGTACAAGTGAACTCCCCAGGGGAGCCGTTACGCAGCCCCACATGTAACTGGACCCTCCGTGTTCGCTGTTTACGAGCAACCCTAAATATAACCCTGGCCGGCATTGGAGACGACTGAAAACTCGGGCCCCAGAAAACGTTTTCCGAGCCGCTTTCGCCCATACAAAAGTGCCCCCAGAGGAAGGCTTTGATTACAAGTGAACTCCCCAGGGGAGCCTTTACGCAGCCCCACATGCAACTGGACCCTCCGGATACGTTGTTTCCGAGCAAGCATTAATATATCCCTAGCCGGCATAGAAGACGTCTGAAAAACTGGGCCCCAGGAAACGCGTTCTGAGCCCATTTCGCCCATCCAAAAGTGCCCCCAAAGGAAGGCTTTGGGTACAAGTGAACTCCCCAGGGGAGCCTTTACGCAGCCCCACATGCAACTGGACCCTACGGGTTCGCTCTTTCCGAGCAATTCTAAATACATCCCTAGCCGGATTGGGAGAAAACTGAAAATCTGGCCCCAGAAAACGCGTTGCGAGCCCCTTTCGCCCATCCAAAAGTGCCCGCAAAGGAAGGCTTTGGGTACAAGTGAACTCCCCAAGGGAGCCTTTATGGAGCCCCACATGCAACTGGACCCTTTGGGTTCGTTCTTTCCGAGCAAGCCTTAATATAGCCCTAGGAGGCATAGGAGACGACTGAAAAATCGGGCCCCAGATAACGCGTTTCAAGGCTCTTACACCCATCCAAAAGTGCCCCGAAAGGAAGGTTTTGAGTACAAGTGAACTCCCCAGGGGAGCCTTTACACAGCCCCACATGCAACGGGACCCTCCGGGTTCGTTGTTTCTGAGCAAACCGTAATATAACCCTAGCTGGCATAGAAAACATCTGAAAAATCGGGCCCCAGGAAACGCGTTGCTATCCCCGTTCTCGCATCCAAAAGTGCCCCGAAAGGAAGGCTTTGGGTACAAGTGATATCCCCAGGGGAGCCTTCACGCAGCCCCACATGCAACTGGACCCTCCGTATTCGCTCTTTCACAGCAAGCCTAAATATAACCCTGGCCAGAATGGCAGACGACTGAAAAATCGGGCGCCAGAAAATGCGTTACAAGCTCCATTCGCCCATTCAGAAGTGCCCCTAGAGGAAGGCTTTGAGTACAACTGAACTCCCCAGGGGAGCCTTTACGCAGTCCCACATGCAACTGGAGCCTCCGGGTTCACTCTTTCACCGCAAGCCTAAATATATCCCTCGGCGCAATGGGAGAAGACTGAAAAAGCGGGCGTCAGAAAACACATTGCGATTCCCCTTTGACCATCCAAAAGTGGCCCAAAAGCATGGTTTAGTTACAACTGAACTCCCCAGGGGAGCCTTTATGCAGCCCCACATGCAACGGGACCCTCCGGGTTCACTCTTTCATAGCAAGCCTTAATATATCCCTTACCTGAACGTAAGACTGAAAATCCGGGCCCGAGGAAACGCATTCCGAGCCCCTTTCACCCATCCAAAAGTGCCCGCAAAGGAAGGCTTTGGGTAGAAGTGAACTCCTCAGGGGAGCCTTTACGCAGCCCCACATGCAACTGGACCCTCAGAATACATTGTTTCCGAGCAAGCATTTATATATCCCTAGCCGGCATAGAAGACGTCTGAAAAACTGGGCCCCAGGAAATGCGTTCTCAGCCCATTTCGCCCATCCAAAAGTGCCCCCAAAGGAAGGCTTTGGGTACAAGTGAACTCCCCAGGGGAGCCTTTACGCAGCCCCACATGCAACTGGACCCTACGGGTTCGCTCTTTCCGAGCAATTCTAAATACATCCCTAGCCGGATTGGGAGAAAACTGAAAATCTGGCCCCAGAAAACGCGTTGCGAGCCCCTTTCGCCAATCCAAAAGTGCCCGCAAAGGAAGGCTTTGGGTACAAGTGAACTCCCCAAGGGAGCCTTTATGGAGCCCCACATGCAACTGGAGCCTCCGGGTTCACTCTTTCACCACAAGCCTAAATATAGCCCTCAGCGCAATGGGAGAAGACTGAAAATGCGGGCCTCAGAAAACGCATTGCGATTCCCCTTGGACCATCAAAAAGGGCCCCCAAAGGAAGTCTTTGGGTACATCTGAACTCCCCAGGGGAGCCTTTATGCAGCCCCACATGCAACTGGACCCTCTGTATTTGTTCTTTCACAGCAAACCTAAATATACCCATGGTCCGCAAGGCACATGACTGAAAAATCGGGCCAAAGAAAACGCCTTACAAGACCCTTTCGCCCATCCAGAAGTGCCCACAAAGAAAGGCTTTGGGTACAAGTGAACTCCCCAGGGGAGCCTTTATGTAACCCCACATGCAACTGGACCCTCCGGGTTCGCTCTTTCCGAGCAATACTAAACATATCCCTAGCCGGCATGGGAAACGACTGAAAACTCGGGCCCCAGAAGAAGCGTTTCAAACCCCATTCGCCCATCCAAAAGTGCCCCCAAAGGAAGGCTTTGGTACAAGTGAACTCCCCAGGGGAGCCTTTATGCAGCCCCACATGCAACTGGACCCTCCGCGTTCACTCTGTCACAGCAAGCCTAAATATAACCCTAGCCGCAAAGGGAGAAGACTGAAAAAGCGGGCCTCAGAAAACGCATTGCGAGTCTCTTTCGACCATGGAAAAGTTCCCCCAAAGGAAGGCTTTGGGTACAAGTGAAATCCCCAGGGGAGCCTTTACGCAGCTCCACATGCAACTGGACACTCGGGGTTCACTCTTTCACAGCAAGCCTAAATATAGCCCTAGCCTGCATCGGAGATGACTGAAAAATCGGGCCAAATATAAAGACTTACAAGACACTTTGGCCCATCCAAAAGTGCCCCCAAAGGAAGGCTTTGGGTACAAGTGAACTCCCCAGGGGAGCCTTTACGCAGCCCCACATGCAACTGGACCCTACGGTTTCGCTCTTTCCGAGCAAACCTAAATATATCCCTAGCCGGATTGGGAGAAAACTGAAAATCTGGCCCCAGAAAACGCGTTGCGAGCCCCTTTCGCCAATCCAAAAGTGCCCGCAAAGGAAAACTTTGGGTACAAGTGAACTCCCCAAGGGAGCCTTTATGGAGCCCCACATGCAACTGGACCCTTTGGGTTCGTTGTTTCCGAGCAAGCCTTTATATATCCCTAGGAGGCATAGAAGACGACTGAAAAATCGGGCCCCAGATAACGCGTTTCAAGGCTCTTACACCCATCCAAAAGTGCCCCGAAAGGAAGGTTTTGAGTACAAGTGAACTCCCCAGGGGAGCCTTTACGCAGCCCCACATGCAACGGGACCCTCCGGGTTCGTTGTTTCCGAGCAAACCGTAATATAACCCTAGCTGGCATAGAAAACATCTGAAAAATCGGGCCCCAGGAAACGCGTTGCTATCCCCGTTCGCGCATCCAAAAGTGCCCCGAAAGGAAGGCTTTGGGTACAAGTGAAATCCCCAGGGGAGCCTTCACGCAGCCCCACATGCAACTGGACCCTCCGTATTCGCTCTTTCACAGCAAGCCTAAATATAACCCTGGCCAGCATGGCAGACGACTGAAAAATCGGGCGCCAGAAAACGCGTTACAAGACCCATTCGCCCATTCAGAAGTGCCTCTAGAGGAAGGCTTTGAGTACAACTGAACTCTCCAGGGGAGCCTTTACGCAGTCCCACATGCAACTGGAGCCTCCGGGTTCACTCTTTCACCGCAAGCCTAAATATATCCCTCGGCGCAATGGGAGAAGACTGAAAAAGCGGGCGTCAGAAAACACATTGCGATTCCCCTTTGACCATCCAAAAGTGGCCCCAAAGCATGGTTTAGTTACAACTGAACTCCCCAGGGGAGCCTTTATGCAGCCCCACATGCAACTGGACCCTCCGGGTTCGCTCTTTCCGAGCAACACTAAACAAAGCCCTAGCCGGAATAGGAGACGACTGAAAACTCGGGCCCGAGAAAACACTTTCCGAGCCCCTTTTGCCCATCCAGAAGTGCCCCCAGAGGAAGGTTTTGGGTACAACTGAACTCCCCAGGGGAGCCTTTATGCAGCCCCACATGCAACTGGATCCTCCGGGTTCGCTGTTTCCGAGCAACCCTAAATATAACACTAGCCAGCATGGCAGAAGACTGAAAAATAGGGCCCCAGAAAACGCGTTACAAGCCCCATTCGCCCATCCAGAAGTGCCCCGAAAGGAAGACTTTGGATACAACTGAACTCCCCAGGGGAGCATTTTGGCAGCCCCACATGCAACTGGACTCTCCTTATTCGCTCTTTCACAGCAACCCTAAATATAACGCTGGCCCGCATGGCAGACGACTGAAAAATCAGTCCCCGGAAAACGCGTTACAAGCCCAATTCGCCCATACAGAAGTGTCCCAAAAGGAATGCTTTGGGTACAAGTGAACTCCCCAGGGGAGCCTTTATGCAGCCCCACATGCAACTGGACACCCCGGGTTCACTCTTTCACCGCACGCCTAAATATAGCCCTTGGCGCAATGGGAGAAGACTGAAAAAGTGGGCCTCAGAAAACGCATTGCGATTCCGCTTGGACCATCCAAAAGTGCCCCCAAAGGAATGCTTTGGGTACAACTGAACACCCCAGGGGAGCCTTTATGCGGCCCACATGGAACTGGACCCTCCGAGTTCACTCTTTCACCGCAAGCCTAAATATATCCCTCGGCACAATGGGTGAAGACTGAAAAAGCGGGCCTCAGAATACGCATTGTGAGTCTCTTTCGCCCATCCAGAAGTGCCCCCAAAGGAAGGCCTTGGGTACATCTGAATTCCCCAGGGGAGCCTTTATGCAGACCTAAATGCAACTGGACACTCCGGGTTTGCTCTTTCCGAGCAACACTAAAGATAGCCCTAGCCGGCATGGGAGACGACTGAAAATTCGGGCCCCATGAAACGCATTCCGAGCCCCTTTCGCCCATCCAAAAGTGCACCCAAAGGAAGGCTTTGGGTACATCTGAACTCCCCAGGGGAGCATTTATGCAGCCCCACATGCAACTGGAGCCTCCGGGTTCACTCTTTCACCACAAGCCTAAATATAGCCCTCAGCGCAATGGGAGAAGACTGAAAAAGCGGGCCTCAGAAAACGCATTGCGATTCCCCTTGGACCATCAAAAAGGGCCCCCAAAGGAAGTCTTTGGGTACATCTGAACTCCCCAGGGGAGCCTTTATGCAGCCCCACATGCAACTGGACCCTCTGTATTCGTTCTTTCACAGCAAACCTAAATATACCCATGGTCCGCAAGGCACATGACTGAAAAATCGGGCCAAAGAAAACGCCTTACAAGACCCTTTCGCCCATCCAGAAGCGCCCCCAAAGAAAGGCTTTGGGTACAAGTGAACTCCCCAGGGGAGCCTTTATGTAACCCCACATGCAACTGGACCCTCCGGGTTCGCTCTTTCCGAGCAATACTAAACATATCCCTAGCCGCAAAGGGAGAAGACTGAAAAATCGGGACTCAGAAAACGCATTGCGATTCCCCTTGGACCATCTAAATATGCCCCCAAAGGTAGGCTTTGTGTACAAGTGAATTCCACAGGGGAGCCTTTATGCAGCCCCACATGCAACTGGACCCTCCGGGTTCGCTCTTTCCGAGCAAAAATATAGATATCCCTAGCCGGCATGGGAGACAACTGAAAAATCGGGCCAAAGAAAACACCATACAAGACCCTTTCGCTTATCCAAAAGTGACCCCAGAGGAAGGCTTTGAGTACAACTGAACTCCCCAGGGGAGCCTTAACGCAGCCCCATATGCAACTGGACCCTCCGTATTCGCTCTTTCACAACAACCCTAAATATAGCCCTGGCCTACCTGGCTGTCTACTGAAAACTCGGGCCCCAGAAAATGCGTTACAAGCCCCTTTCGCCCATCCAAAAGTGCCCCCAAAGGAAGGCTTTGTGTACATCTGAACTCGCCAGGGGTGCCTTTATGCAGCCCCACATACAACTGGACCCTCCGGGTTCGCTCTTTCCGAGCAACACTAAACATAGCCCTAGCCGGCATGGGAGAAGACTGAAAACTCGGGCCCCAGAAAATGCATTCCGAGCCCCTTTCGCCCATCCAAAAGTGCCCCCAGAGAAAGGCTATGGGTACAAGTGAACTCCCCAGGGGAGCCTTTACGCAGCCCCACATGCAACTGGACCCTCCGTATTCGCTCTATCACAGCAAGCCAATATATAACACTAGCCGGCATCGGAGAAGACTGAAAAATCGGGCCAAAGAAAACGCCTTACAAGACCCTTTCGCCCATACAAATGTGCCCCCAGAGGAAGGCTTTGGGTACAAGTGAACTCCCCAGGGGAGCCTTTACGCAGCAAAACATGCAACTGGAACCTTTGTATTCACTCTTTCACAGCAACACTAAATATAGCCCTGGCCCGCCTGGCACTCGACTGAAAACTCGGGCCCCAGAAAATGCGATACAAGCCCCATTCGCCCTTCCAAAAGTGCCCCCAAAGGAAGGCTTTGGGTACAACAGAAGTCCCCAGCGGAGCCATTACGCAGCCTCACATGCAATTTGACCCTCCGAGTTCACTCATCCCGAGCAACCCGAAACATATCCCTGGCCGGCATCAGAGACGACTGAAAAATCGGGCCCCAGAAAATGCGTTGTGAAGCCCTTACAACCATTCAAAAGTGCCCCGAAAGGAAGGCTTTGGGTACAAGTGAACTCCCCAGGGGAGCCTTTACGCAGCCCCACATGCAACTGGACCCTCTGGGTTCGTTGTTTCCGAGCAAGCCTTAATATAGCCCAGCTGGCATAGAAGACGTCTGAAAAATCGGGCCCCAGGAAACGCGTTGCAAGGCCCTTACACCCATCCAAAAGTGCCCCCAAAGGAAGGCTTTGAGTACAAGTGAACTCCCCAGGGAAGCCTTTAAGCAGCCCCACATGCAACTGGACCCTCCGTGTGTGGTGTTTAAGAGCAACACTAAATATAACCCTAGCCAGCATGGCAGAAGACTGAAAACTCGGGCCACAGAAAAAGCGTTGCAAGCCCTATTCGCCCATCCAAAAGTGCCCCCAAAGGAAGGTATTGGGTACAAGTGAACTCCCCAGGGGAGCCTTTATGCAGCCCCACATGCAACTGGACCCTCCGCGTTCACTCTTTCACAGCAAGCCTAAATATAGCCCTAGCCGCAATGGGAGAAGACTGAAAAAGTGGGCCTCAGAAAACGCATTCCGAGCCCCTTTCGCCCATCCAGAAGTGCCCCCAAAGGAAGGCTTTGTGTACAAGTGAATTCCACAGGGGAGCCTTTATGCAGCCCCACATGCAACTGGACCCTCCGGGTTCGCTCTTTCCGAGCAACAATAAAGATAGCCCTAGCCGGCATCGGAGACGACTGAAAAAACTGGCCAAATAAAACGCATTACAAGACCCTTTCGCCCATCCAAAAGTGCCCCTAAAGGAAGGCTTTGGGTACACGTGAACTCCCCAGGGGAGCCTTTATGCAGCCCCACATGCAACTGGACCCTCCTTATTCGCTCTTTCACGGAAAGCCTAAATATATCCCTAGCTAGCATCAGAGATGACTGAAAAATCGGGCCAAAGAAAACGCCTTACAAGACCCTTTCGCTTATCCAAAAGTGACCCCAGAGGAACGCTTTGAGTACAACTGAACTCCCCAGGGGAGCCTTTACGCAGCCCCACATGCAACTGGACCCTCCGTATTCGCTCTTTCACAACAACCTTAAATATAGCCCTGGCCTACCTGGCTGTCGACTGAAAACTCGGGCCCCAGAAAATGCGTTACAAGCCCATTTCGCCCAACCAAAAGTGCCCCCAAAGGAAGGCTTTGTGTACATCTGAACTCGCCAGGGGAGCCTTTATGCAGCCCCACATACAACTGGACCCTCTGGGTTCGCTGTTTCCGAGCAACACTACACATAGCCGTGGCCGGCATGGGAGACGACTGAAAACTTGGGCCCCAGAAAATGCTTTCCTAGCCCCTTTCGCCCATACAAAAGTGCCCCCAGAGGAAGGCTTTGGGTACAACTGAACTTGCCAGGGGAGCCTTTTTGCAGCCCCACATGCAACTGGACCCTCCGCGTTCACTCTTTCACCGCAAGCCTAAATATAGCACTAGTCACAAAGGGAGAAGACTGAAAAAGCGGGCCTCAGAAAACGCATTGCGAGTCTTTTTCTACCATCCAAAAGTGCCCCTAAAGGAAGGCTTTGGGTACAACTGAACTCCCCAGGGGAGCCTTTACGCAGCCCCACATGCAACTGGAACCTTTGTATTCGCTCTTTCACAGCAACACTAAACATAGCCCTAGCCGGCATGGGAGACGATTGAAAACTCGGGCCACAGAAAGCGCTTTCCGAGCCCCTTTCGCCCATCCAAAAGTGCCCCCAGAGGAAGGTTTTGGGTACAAGTGAACTCCCCAGGGGAGCCTTTACGCAGCCCCACATGCAATTGGACCCTCCGAGTTCACTCATCCCGAGCAACCCGAAACATATCCCTGGCCGACATCAGAGACGACTGAAAAATCAGGCCCTTGAAAACGCGTTACAAGGCCGTTACACCCATCCAAAAGTGCCCCGAATGGAAGGCTTTGAATACAAGTGAACTCCCCAGGGGAGACTTTACGCAGCCCCACATGCAACTGGACCCTCCGGGTTCGTTGTTTCCGAGCAAGCCTTAATATAACCCTAGACAGCATGGCAGAAGACTGAAAACTCGGGCCACAGAAAAAGCGTTTCAAGCCCTATTCGCCCATCCAGAAGTGCCCCCAGAGGAAGGCTTTGAGTACAACTGAACTCCCCAGGGGAGCCTTTACGCAGCAAAACATGCAACTGGAACCTTTGTATTCGCTCTTTCACAGCAACCCTAAATATTGCCCTGGCCCGCCTTGCAGTCGACTGAAAACTCGGGCCCCAGAAAAAGCGTTACAAGCCCCATTCGCCCTTCCAAAAGTGCCCCCAAAGGAAGGCTTTTGGTAGAAGTGAACTCCCCAGGGGAGCCTTTACGCAGCCCCACATGCAACTGGACCCTCCGGGTTCGCTCTTTCCGAGCAACCCTAAATATAGCCCTAGCTGACATAGAAGACAACTGAAAAACGGGGCCACAGAAAACGCGTTGCGAGCCCCATTCGCCCATCCAAAAGTGCCCCCAAAGGAAGGCTATGGGTACATCTGAACTCCCCAGGGGAGCCTTTATACAGCCCCACATGCAACTGGACCCTCCGGGTTCACTCATTCCGAGCAACCCGAAACATATCCCTGGGCGACCTCACAGACGAATGAAAAATCGGGCCCCAGAAAACGCGTTGCGAGCCCCTTTCACCCATCCAAAAGTGCCCCCAAAGGAAGGCTTTGGGTACAAGTGAACTCCCCACAGGAGCCTTTACGCAGCCCCACATGCAACTGGACCCTCCGGGTTCGATGTTTTTGAGGAATCCTTAATATATCCATAGCTGGCATAGAAGACGACTGAAAAATCGGGCCCCAGAAAAAGCGTTGCGAGCCCCTTTCGCCACTCCAAATGTGGCCCCAAAGTTAAGCTTTGGGTCCAAGTGAAGTCCCCAGGGGAGCCTTTACGCAGCCCCACATGCAACTGGACCCTCCGGGTTCGTTGTTTCCGAGCAAACCTTAATATAGCCCTAGCTGGCATAGAAGACATCTGAAAAATCGGGCCCCAGGAAACGCGTTGCGAGCGACTCTCGCCCATCCAAATGTTGCCCCAAAGGAAGGCTTTGGGTACAAGTGATCTCCGCAGTAGAGCCTTCACGCAGCCCCACATGCAACTGGACCCTCCGGGATCACTCATTCTGAGAAACCCAAAAACATAACTCTGGCCGGCATCAGAGACGACTGAAAAATCTGGCCCCAGAAAACGCGTTGCGAACCCCATTCGCACATCCAATAGTGAGCCCAAATGAAGGCTATGGGTACATCTGAACACCCCAGGGGAGCCTTTACACAGCCCCACATGCAACTGGACCCTCCGGGTTCACTGTTTCCGAGCAACCCTAAATATATCGCTAGCTGGCATCGAAGACGACTGAAAAATTGGGCCCCAGGAAACGCGTTGCGAGCCCTTTTTTTCCGTCAAAAACTGCCCCCAAATAAAGGCTTTGGGTACAAGTGATCTCCCCAGGGGAGCCTTTACGCAGCCCCACATGCAACTGGACCCTCCGTATTCGCTGTTTCCGAGCAACCCTAAATATATCCTTAGCCGGCATAGAAGACGACTGAAAAATCGGGCGCCAGAAAACGTGTTGCGAGCCCCTTTCGCCCATCCAAAAGTGTCCGCAAAGGAAGGCTTTGGGTACAAGTGATCTCCCCAGGGGAGACTTTACGCAGCCCCACATGCAACGGGACCCTCCGGGTTCACTCTTTCATAGCAAGCCTTAATATATCCCTTACCTGCACGTAAGACTGAAAATCCGGGCCCGAGGAAATGCATTCCGAGCCCCTTTCACCCATCCAAAAGTGCCCGCAAAGGAAGGCTTTGAGTAGAAGTAAACTCCTCAGGGGAGCCTTTACGCAGCCCCACATGCAATTGGACCCTCCGTGTTCGCTGCTTACGAGCAATGCTAACTATATCACTAGCCAGCATGGCAGAATACTTAAAACTCGGGCCACAGAAAACGCGTTACAAGCCCCAGTCGCCCATCCAGAAGTGCCCGCAAAGGAAGGCTTTGGGTACAACTGAACTCCCCAGGGGAGCCTTTATGCAGCCCCACATGCAACTAGACCTTCCGGGTTCGCTGTTTCCGAGCAACAATAAATATAACCGTAGCCGGCATTGGAGAAGACTGAAAACTCGGGCCCCAGAAAATGCATTCCGAGCCCCTTTCGCCCATCCAAAAGTGCCCCCAAAGGAAGGCTTTGAGTACAACTGAACTCCCCAGGGGAGCCTTTATGCAGACCTAATGCAACTGGACCCTCCGGGTTCGTTGTTTCCGAGAAACACTAAACATAGCCCTAGCCGGCATGGGAGAAGACTGAAAATTCGGGCCCCTTGAAAACGCTTTCCGAGCCCCTTTTGCCCATCCAGAAGTGCCCCCAAAGGAAGGCTTTGGGTACAAGTGAACTCCCCAGGAGAGCCTTTACGCAGCCCCACATGCAACTGGACCCTCCGTATTCGCTGTTTCCGAACAACACTAAATATATCCCTAGCCGGCATGGGAGACGACTGAAAGCTCGGGCCCCAGAAAACGCTATCCGAGCCCCTTTCGCCCATCCAAAAGTGAGACCAGAGGAAGGCTTTGGGTACAAGTGAACTCCCCAGGGGAGCCGTTACGCAGCCCCACATGTAACTGGACCCTCCGTGTTCGCTGTTTACGAGCAACCCTAAATATAACCCTGGCCGGCATTGGAGACGACTGAAAACTCGGGCCCCAGAAAACGTTTTCCGAGCCGCTTTCGCCCATACAAAAGTGCCCCCAGAGGAAGGCTTTGATTACAAGTGAACTCCCCAGGGGAGCCTTTACGCAGCCCCACATGCAACTGGACCCTCCGGATACGTTGTTTCCGAGCAAGCATTAATATATCCCTAGCCGGCATAGAAGACGTCTGAAAAACTGGGCCCCAGGAAACGCGTTCTGAGCCCATTTCGCCCATCCAAAAGTGCCCCCAAAGGAAGGCTTTGGGTACAAGTGAACTCCCCAGGGGAGCCTTTACGCAGCCCCACATGCAACTGGACCCTACGGGTTCGCTCTTTCCGAGCAATTCTAAATACATCCCTAGCCGGATTGGGAGAAAACTGAAAATCTGGCCCCAGAAAACGCGTTGCGAGCCCCTTTCGCCCATCCAAAAGTGCCCGCAAAGGAAGGCTTTGGGTACAAGTGAACTCCCCAAGGGAGCCTTTATGGAGCCCCACATGCAACTGGACCCTTTGGGTTCGTTCTTTCCGAGCAAGCCTTAATATAGCCCTAGGAGGCATAGAAGACGACTGAAAAATCGGGCCCCAGATAACGCGTTTCAAGGCTCTTACACCCATCCAAAAGTGCCCCGAAAGGAAGGTTTTGAGTACAAGTGAACTCCCCAGGGGAGCCTTTACACAGCCCCACATGCAACGGGACCCTCCGGGTTCGTTGTTTCTGAGCAAACCGTAATATAACCCTAGCTGGCATAGAAAACATCTGAAAAATCGGGCCCCAGGAAACGCGTTGCTATCCCCGTTCTCGCATCCAAAAGTGCCCCGAAAGGAAGGCTTTGGGTACAAGTGATATCCCCAGGGGAGCCTTCACGCAGCCCCACATGCAACTGGACCCTCCGTATTCGCTCTTTCACAGCAAGCCTAAATATAACCCTGGCCAGAATGGCAGACGACTGAAAAATCGGGCGCCAGAAAATGCGTTACAAGCTCCATTCGCCCATTCAGAAGTGCCCCTAGAGGAAGGCTTTGAGTACAACTGAACTCCCCAGGGGAGCCTTTACGCAGTCCCACATGCAACTGGAGCCTCCGGGTTCACTCTTTCACCGCAAGCCTAAATATATCCCTCGGCGCAATGGGAGAAGACTGAAAAAGCGGGCGTCAGAAAACACATTGCGATTCCCCTTTGACCATCCAAAAGTGGCCCCAAAGCATGGTTTAGTTACAACTGAACTCCCCAGGGGAGCCTTTATGCAGCCCCACATGCAACTGGACCCTCCGGGTTCGCTCTTTCCGAGCAACACTAAACAAAGCCCTAGCCGGAATAGGAGACGACTGAAAACTCGGGCCCGAGAAAACACTTTCCGAGCCCCTTTTGCCCATCCAGAAGTGCCCCCAGAGGAAGGTTTTGGGTACAACTGAACTCCCCAGGGGAGCCTTTATGCAGCCCCACATGCAACTGGATCCTCCGGGTTCGCTGTTTCCGAGCAACCCTAAATATAACACTAGCCAGCATGGCAGAAGACTGAAAAATAGGGCCCCAGAAAACGCGTTACAAGCCCCATTCGCCCATCCAGAAGTGCCCCGAAAGGAAGACTTTGGATACAACTGAACTCCCCAGGGGAGCATTTTGGCAGCCCCACATGCAACTGGACTCTCCTTATTCGCTCTTTCACAGCAACCCTAAATATAACCCTCGCCCGCATGGCAGACGACTGAAAAATCAGTCCCCGGAAAACGCGTTACAAGCCCAATTCGCCCATACAGAAGTGTCCCAAAAGGAATGCTTTGGGTACAAGTGAACTCCCCAGGGGAGCCTTTATGCAGCCCCACATGCAACTGGACACCCCGGGTTCACTCTTTCACCGCACGCCTAAATATAGCCCTTGGCGCAATGGGAGAAGACTGAAAAAGTGGGCCTCAGAAAACGCATTGCGATTCCGCTTGGACCATCCAAAAGTGCCCCCAAAGGAATGCTTTGGGTACAACTGAACACCCCAGGGGAGCCTTTATGCGGCCCACATGGAACTGGACCCTCCGAGTTCACTCTTTCACCGCAAGCCTAAATATATCCCTCGGCACAATGGGTGAAGACTGAAAAAGCGGGCCTCAGAATACGCATTGTGAGTCTCTTTCGCCCATCCAGAAGTGCCCCCAAAGGAAGGCCTTGGGTACATCTGAATTCCCCAGGGGAGCCTTTATGCAGACCTAAATGCAACTGGACACTCCGGGTTTGCTCTTTCCGAGCAACACTAAAGATAGCCCTAGCCGGCATGGGAGACGACTGAAAATTCGGGCCCCATGAAACGCATTCCGAGCCCCTTTCGCCCATCCAAAAGTGCACCCAAAGGAAGGCTTTGGGTACATCTGAACTCCCCAGGGGAGCATTTATGCAGCCCCACATGCAACTGGAGCCTCCGGGTTCACTCTTTCACCACAAGCCTAAATATAGCCCTCAGCGCAATGGGAGAAGACTGAAAAAGCGGGCCTCAGAAAACGCATTGCGATTCCCCTTGGACCATCAAAAAGGGCCCCCAAAGGAAGTCTTTGGGTACATCTGAACTCCCCAGGGGAGCCTTTATGCAGCCCCACATGCAACTGGACCCTCTGTATTCGTTCTTTCACAGCAAACCTAAATATACCAATGGTCCGCAAGGCACATGACTGAAAAATCGGGCCAAAGAAAACGCCTTACAAGACCCTTTCGCCCATCCAGAAGTGCCCCCAAAGAAAGGCTTTGGGTACAAGTGAACTCCCCAGGGGAGCCTTTATGTAACCCCACATGCAACTGGACCCTCCGGGTTCGCTCTTTCCGAGCAATACTAAACATATCCCTAGCCGCAAAGGGAGAAGACTGAAAAATCGGGACTCAGAAAACGCATTGCGATTCCCCTTGGACCATCTAAATATGCCCCCAAAGGAAGGCTTTGTGTACAAGTGAATTCCACAGGGGAGCCTTTATGCAGCCCCACATGCAACTGGACCCTCCGGGTTCGCTCTTTCCGAGCAAAAATATAGATATCCCTAGCCGGCATGGGAGACAACTGAAAAATCGGGCCAAAGAAAACACCATACAAGACCCTTTCGCTTATCCAAAAGTGACCCCAGAGGAAGGCTTTGAGTACAACTGAACTCCCCAGGGGAGCCTTAACGCAGCCCCATATGCAACTGGACCCTCCGTATTCGCTCTTTCACAACAACCCTAAATAAAGCCCTGGCCTACCTGGCTGTCTACTGAAAACTCGGGCCCCAGAAAATGCGTTACAAGCCCCTTTCGCCCATCCAAAAGTGCCCCCAAAGGAAGGCTTTGTGTACATCTGAACTCGCCAGGGGTGCCTTTATGCAGCCCCACATACAACTGGACCCTCCGGGTTCGCTCTTTCCGAGCAACACTAAACATAGCCCTAGCCGGCATGGGAGAAGACTGAAAACTCGGGCCCCAGAAAATGCATTCCGAGCCCCTTTCGCCCATCCAAAAGTGCCCCCAGAGAAAGGCTATGGGTACAAGTGAACTCCCCAGGGGAGCCTTTACGCAGCCCCACATGCAACTGGACCCTCCGTATTCGCTCTATCACAGCAAGCCAATATATAACACTAGCCGGCATCGGAGAAGACTGAAAAATCGGGCCAAAGAAAACGCCTTACAAGACCCTTTCGCCCATACAAATGTGCCCCCAGAGGAAGGCTTTGGGTACAAGTGAACTCCCCAGGGGAGCCTTTACGCAGCAAAACATGCAACTGGAACCTTTGTATTCACTCTTTCACAGCAACACTAAATATAGCCCTGGCCCGCCTGGCACTCGACTGAAAACTCGGGCCCCAGAAAATGCGATACAAGCCCCATTCGCCCTTCCAAAAGTGCCCCCAAAGGAAGGCTTTGGGTACAACTGAAGTCCCCAGCGGAGCCATTACGCAGCCTCACATGCAATTTGACCCTCCGAGTTCACTCATCCCGAGCAACCCGAAACATATCCCTGGCCGGCATCAGAGACGACTGAAAAATCGGGCCCCAGAAAATGCGTTGTGAAGCCCTTACAACCATTCAAAAGTGCCCCGAAAGGAAGGCTTTGGGTACAAGTGAACTCCCCAGGGGAGCCTTTACGCAGCCCCACATGCAACTGGACCCTCTGGGTTCGTTGTTTCCGAGCAAGCCTTAATATAGCCCAGCTGGCATAGAAGACGTCTGAAAAATCGGGCCCCAGGAAACGCGTTGCAAGGCCCTTACACCCATCCAAAAGTGCCCCCAAAGGAAGGCTTTGAGTACAAGTGAACTCCCCAGGGAAGCCTTTAAGCAGCCCCACATGCAACTGGACCCTCCGTGTGTGGTGTTTAAGACCAACACTAAATATAACCCTAGCCAGCATGGCAGAAGACTGAAAACTCGGGCCACAGAAAAAGCGTTGCAAGCCCTATTCGCCCATCCAAAAGTGCCCCCAAAGGAAGGTATTGGGTACAAGTGAACTCCCCAGGGGAGCCTTTATGCAGCCCCACATGCAACTGGACCCTCCGCGTTCACTCTTTCACAGCAAGCCTAAATATAGCCCTAGCCGCAATGGGAGAAGACTGAAAAAGTGGGCCTCAGAAAACGCATTCCGAGCCCCTTTCGCCCATCCAGAAGTGCCCCCAAAGGAAGGCTTTGTGTACAAGTGAATTCCACAGGGGAGCCTTTATGCAGCCCCACATGCAACTGGACCCTCCGGGTTCGCTCTTTCCGAGCAACAATAAAGATAGCCCTAGCCGGCATCGGAGACGACTGAAAAAACTGGCCAAATAAAACGCATTACAAGACCCTTTCGCCCATCCAAAAGTGCCCCTAAAGGAAGGCTTTGGGTACACGTGAACTCCCCAGGGGAGCCTTTATGCAGCCCCACATGCAACTGGACCCTCCTTATTCGCTCTTTCACGGAAAGCCTAAATATATCCCTAGCTAGCATCAGAGATGACTGAAAAATCGGGCCAAAGAAAACGCCTTACAAGACCCTTTCGCTTATCCAAAAGTGACCCCAGAGGAACACTTTGAGTACAACTGAACTCCCCAGGGGAGCCTTTACGCAGCCCCACATGCAACTGGACCCTCCGTATTCGCTCTTTCACAACAACCTTAAATATAGCCCTGGCCTACCTGGCTGTCGACTGAAAACTCGGGCCCCAGAAAATGCGTTACAAGCCCATTTCGCCCAACCAAAAGTGCCCCCAAAGGAAGGCTTTGTGTACATCTGAACTCGCCAGGGGAGCCTTTATGCAGCCCCACATACAACTGGACCCTCTGGGTTCGCTGTTTCCGAGCAACACTACACATAGCCGTGGCCGGCATGGGAGACGACTGAAAACTTGGGCCCCAGAAAATGCTTTCCTAGCCCCTTTCGCCCATACAAAAGTGCCCCCAGAGGAAGGCTTTGGGTACAACTGAACTTGCCAGGGGAGCCTTTTTGCAGCCCCACATGCAACTGGACCCTCCGCGTTCACTCTTTCACCGCAAGCCTAAATATAGCACTAGTCACAAAGGGAGAAGACTGAAAAAGCGGGCCTCAGAAAACGCATTGCGAGTCTTTTTCTACCATCCAAAAGTGCCCCTAAAGGAAGGCTTTGGGTACAACTGAACTCCCCAGGGGAGCCTTTACGCAGCCCCACATGCAACTGGAACCTTTGTATTCGCTCTTTCACAGCAACACTAAACATAGCCCTAGCCGGCATGGGAGACGATTGAAAACTCGGGCCACAGAAAGCGCTTTCCGAGCCCCTTTCGCCCATCCAAAAGTGCCCCCAGAGGAAGGTTTTGGGTACAAGTGAACTCCCCAGGGGAGCCTTTACGCAGCCCCACATGCAATTGGACCCTCCGAGTTCACTCATCCCGAGCAACCCGAAACATATCCCTGGCCGACATCAGAGACGACTGAAAAATCAGGCCCTTGAAAACGCGTTACAAGGCCGTTACACCCATCCAAAAGTGCCCCGAATGGAAGGCTTTGAATACAAGTGAACTCCCCAGGGGAGACTTTACGCAGCCCCACATGCAACTGGACCCTCCGGGTTCGTTGTTTCCGAGCAAGCCTTAATATAACCCTAGACAGCATGGCAGAAGACTGAAAACTCGGGCCACAGAAAAAGCGTTTCAAGCCCTATTCGCCCATCCAGAAGTGCCCCCAGAGGAAGGCTTTGAGTACAACTGAACTCCCCAGGGGAGCCTTTACGCAGCAAAACATGCAACTGGAACCTTTGTATTCGCTCTTTCACAGCAACCCTAAATATTGCCCTGGCCCGCCTTGCAGTCGACTGAAAACTCGGGCCCCAGAAAATGCGTTACAAGCCCCATTCGCCCTTCCAAAAGTGCCCCCAAAGGAAGGCTTTTGGTAGAAGTGAACTCCCCAGGGGAGCCTTTACGCAGCCCCACATGCAACTGGACCCTCCTTATTCGCTCTTTCACGGAAAGCCTAAATATATCCCTAGCTAGCATCAGAGATGACTGAAAAATCGGGCCAAAGAAAACGCCTTACAAGACCCTTTCGCTTATCCAAAAGTGACCCCAGAGGAACACTTTGAGTACAACTGAACTCCCCAGAGGAGCCTTTACGCAGCCCCACATGCAACTGGACCCTCCGGGTTCGCTCTTTCCGAGCAACCCTAAATATAGCCCTAGCTGACATAGAAGACAACTGAAAAACGGGGCCACAGAAAACGCGTTGCGAGCCCCATTCGCCCATCCAAAAGTGCCCCCAAAGGAAGGCTATGGGTACATCTGAACTCCCCAGGGGAGCCTTTATACAGCCCCACATGCAACTGGACCCTCCGGGTTCACTCATTCCGAGCAACCCGAAACATATCCCTGGGCGACCTCACAGACGAATGAAAAATCGGGCCCCAGAAAACGCGTTGCGAGCCCCTTTCACCCATCCAAAAGTGCCCCCAAAGGAAGGCTTTGGGTACAAGTGAAATCCCCAGAGGAGCCTTTACGCAGCCCCACATGCAACTGGACCCTCCGGGTTCGATGTTTCTGAGGAATACTTAATATATCCATAGCTGGCATAGAATTCGACTGAAAAATCGGGCCCCAGAAAAAGCGTTGCGAGCCCCTTTCGCCACTCCAAATGTGGCCCCAAAGTTAAGCTTTGGGTCCAAGTGAAGTCCCCAGGGGAGCCTTTACGCAGCCCCACATGCAACTGGACCCTCCGGGTTCGTTGTTTCCGAGCAAACCTTAATATAGCCCTAGCTGGCATAGAAGACATCTGAAAAATCGGGCCCCAGGAAACGCGTTGCGAGCGACTCTCGCCCATCCAAATGTTGCCCCAAAGGAAGGCTTTGGGTACAAGTGATCTCCGCAGTAGAGCCTTCACGCAGCCCCACATGCAACTGGACCCTCCGGGATCACTCATTCTGAGAAACCCAAAAACATAACTCTGGCCGGCATCAGAGACGACTGAAAAATCTGGCCCCAGAAAACGCGTTGCGAACCCCATTCGCACATCCAATAGTGAGCCCAAATGAAGGCTATGGGTACATCTGAACACCCCAGGGGAGCCTTTACACAGCCCCACATGCAACTGGACCCTCCGGGTTCACTGTTTCCGAGCAACCCTAAATATATCGCTAGCTGGCATCGAAGACGACTGAAAAATTGGGCCCCAGGAAACGCGTTGCGAGCCCTTTTTTTCCGTCAAAAACTGCCCCCAAATAAAGGCTTTGGGTACAAGTGATCTCCCCAGGGGAGCCTTTACGCAGCCCCACATGCAACTGGACCCTCCGTATTCGCTGTTTCCGAGCAACCCTAAATATATCCTTAGCCGGCATAGAAGACGACTGAAAAATCGGGCGCCAGAAAACGTGTTGCGAGCCCCTTTCGCCCATCCAAAAGTGTCCGCAAAGGAAGGCTTTGGGTACAAGTGATCTCCCCAGGGGAGACTTTACGCAGCCCCACATGCAACGGGACCCTCCGGGTTCACTCTTTCATAGCAAGCCTTAATATATCCCTTACCTGCACGTAAGACTGAAAATCCGGGCCCGAGGAAACGCATTCCGAGCCCCTTTCACCCATCCAAAAGTGCCCGCAAAGGAAGGCTTTGAGTAGAAGTAAACTCCTCAGGGGAGCCTTTACGCAGCCCCACATGCAATTGGACCCTCCGTGTTCGCTGCTTACGAGCAATGCTAACTATATCACTAGCCAGCATGGCAGAATACTTAAAACTCGGGCCACAGAAAACGCGTTACAAGCCCCAGTCGCCCATCCAGAAGTGCCCGCAAAGGAAGGCTTTGGGTACAACTGAACTCCCCAGGGGAGCCTTTATGCAGCCCCACATGCAACTAGACCTTCCGGGTTCGCTGTTTCCGAGCAACAATAAATATAACCGTAGCCGGCATTGGAGAAGACTGAAAACTCGGGCCCCAGAAAATGCATTCCGAGCCCCTTTCGCCCATCCAAAAGTGCCCCCAAAGGAAGGCTTTGAGTACAACTGAACTCCCCAGGGGAGCCTTTATGCAGACCTAATGCAACTGGACCCTCCGGGTTCGTTGTTTCCGAGAAACACTAAACATAGCCCTAGCCGGCATGGGAGAAGACTGAAAATTCGGGCCCCTTGAAAACGCTTTCCGAGCCCCTTTTGCCCATCCAGAAGTGCCCCCAAAGGAAGGCTTTGGGTACAAGTGAACTCCCCAGGAGAGCCTTTACGCAGCCCCACATGCAACTGGACCCTCCGTATTCGCTGTTTCCGAACAACACTAAATATATCCCTAGCCGGCATGGGAGACGACTGAAAGCTCGGGCCCCAGAAAACGCTATCCGAGCCCCTTTCGCCCATCCAAAAGTGAGACCAGAGGAACACTTTGAGTACAACTGAACTCCCCAGAGGAGCCTTTACGCAGCCCCACATGCAACTGGACCCTCCGGGTTCGCTCTTTCCGAGCAACCCTAAATATAGCCCTAGCTGACATAGAAGACAACTGAAAAACGGGGCCACAGAAAACGCGTTGCGAGCCCCATTCGCCCATCCAAAAGTGCCCCCAAAGGAAGGCTATGGGTACATCTGAACTCCCCAGGGGAGCCTTTATACAGCCCCACATGCAACTGGACCCTCCGGGTTCACTCATTCCGAGCAACCCGAAACATATCCCTGGGCGACCTCACAGACGAATGAAAAATCGGGCCCCAGAAAACGCGTTGCGAGCCCCTTTCACCCATCCAAAAGTGCCCCCAAAGGAAGGCTTTGGGTACAAGTGAAATCCCCAGAGGAGCCTTTACGCAGCCCCACATGCAACTGGACCCTCCGGGTTCGATGTTTCTGAGGAATACTTAATATATCCATAGCTGGCATAGAATTCGACTGAAAAATCGGGCCCCAGAAAAAGCGTTGCGAGCCCCTTTCGCCACTCCAAATGTGGCCCCAAAGTTAAGCTTTGGGTCCAAGTGAAGTCCCCAGGGGAGCCTTTACGCAGCCCCACATGCAACTGGACCCTCCGGGTTCGTTGTTTCCGAGCAAACCTTAATATAGCCCTAGCTGGCATAGAAGACATCTGAAAAATCGGGCCCCAGGAAACGCGTTGCGAGCGACTCTCGCCCATCCAAATGTTGCCCCAAAGGAAGGCTTTGGGTACAAGTGATCTCCGCAGTAGAGCCTTCACGCAGCCCCACATGCAACTGGACCCTCCGGGATCACTCATTCTGAGAAACCCAAAAACATAACTCTGGCCGGCATCAGAGACGACTGAAAAATCTGGCCCCAGAAAACGCGTTGCGAACCCCATTCGCACATCCAATAGTGAGCCCAAATGAAGGCTATGGGTACATCTGAACACCCCAGGGGAGCCTTTACACAGCCCCACATGCAACTGGACCCTCCGGGTTCACTGTTTCCGAGCAACCCTAAATATATCGCTAGCTGGCATCGAAGACGACTGAAAAATTGGGCCCCAGGAAACGCGTTGCGAGCCCTTTTTTTCCGTCAAAAACTGCCCCCAAATAAAGGCTTTGGGTACAAGTGATCTCCCCAGGGGAGCCTTTACGCAGCCCCACATGCAACTGGACCCTCCGTATTCGCTGTTTCCGAGCAACCCTAAATATATCCTTAGCCGGCATAGAAGACGACTGAAAAATCGGGCGCCAGAAAACGTGTTGCGAGCCCCTTTCGCCCATCCAAAAGTGTCCGCAAAGGAAGGCTTTGGGTACAAGTGATCTCCCCAGGGGAGACTTTACGCAGCCCCACATGCAACGGGACCCTCCGGGTTCACTCTTTCATAGCAAGCCTTAATATATCCCTTACCTGCACGTAAGACTGAAAATCCGGGCCCGAGGAAACGCATTCCGAGCCCCTTTCACCCATCCAAAAGTGCCCGCAAAGGAAGGCTTTGAGTAGAAGTAAACTCCTCAGGGGAGCCTTTACGCAGCCCCACATGCAATTGGACCCTCCGTGTTCGCTGCTTACGAGCAATGCTAACTATATCACTAGCCAGCATGGCAGAATACTTAAAACTCGGGCCACAGAAAACGCGTTACAAGCCCCAGTCGCCCATCCAGAAGTGCCCGCAAAGGAAGGCTTTGGGTACAACTGAACTCCCCAGGGGAGCCTTTATGCAGCCCCACATGCAACTAGACCTTCCGGGTTCGCTGTTTCCGAGCAACAATAAATATAACCGTAGCCGGCATTGGAGAAGACTGAAAACTCGGGCCCCAGAAAATGCATTCCGAGCCCCTTTCGCCCATCCAAAAGTGCCCCCAAAGGAAGGCTTTGAGTACAACTGAACTCCCCAGGGGAGCCTTTATGCAGACCTAATGCAACTGGACCCTCCGGGTTCGTTGTTTCCGAGAAACACTAAACATAGCCCTAGCCGGCATGGGAGAAGACTGAAAATTCGGGCCCCTTGAAAACGCTTTCCGAGCCCCTTTTGCCCATCCAGAAGTGCCCCCAAAGGAAGGCTTTGGGTACAAGTGAACTCCCCAGGAGAGCCTTTACGCAGCCCCACATGCAACTGGACCCTCCGTATTCGCTGTTTCCGAACAACACTAAATATATCCCTAGCCGGCATGGGAGACGACTGAAAGCTCGGGCCCCAGAAAACGCTATCCGAGCCCCTTTCGCCCATCCAAAAGTGAGACCAGAGGAAGGCTTTGGGTACAAGTGAACTCCCCAGGGGAGCCGTTACGCAGCCCCACATGTAACTGGACCCTCCGTGTTCGCTGTTTACGAGCAACCCTAAATATAACCCTGGCCGGCATTGGAGACGACTGAAAACTCGGGCCCCAGAAAACGTTTTCCGAGCCGCTTTCGCCCATACAAAAGTGCCCCCAGAGGAAGGCTTTGGGTACAAGTGAACTCCCCAGGGGAGCCTTTACGCAGCCCCACATGCAACTGGACCCTCCGGATACGTTGTTTCCGAGCAAGCATTAATATATCCCTAGCCGGCATAGAAGACGTCTGAAAAACTGGGCCCCAGGAAACGCGTTCTGAGCCCATTTCGCCCATCCAAAAGTGCCCCCAAAGGAAGGCTTTGGGTACAAGTGAACTCCCCAAGGGAGCCTTTATGGAGCCCCACATGCAACTGGACCCTTTGGGTTCGTTCTTTCCGAGCAAGCCTTAATATAGCCCTAGGAGGCATAGAAGACGACTGAAAAATCGGGCCCCAGATAACGCGTTTCAAGGCTCTTACACCCATCCAAAAGTGCCCCGAAAGGAAGGTTTTGAGTACAAGTGAACTCCCCAGGGGAGCCTTTACACAGCCCCACATGCAACGGGACCCTCCGGGTTCGTTGTTTCTGAGCAAACCGTAATATAACCCTAGCTGGCATAGAAAACATCTGAAAAATCGGGCCCCAGGAAACGCGTTGCTATCCCCGTTCGCGCATCCAAAAGTGCCCCGAAAGGAAGGCTTTGGGTACAAGTGATCTCCCCAGGGGAGCCTTCACGCAGCCCCACATGCAACTGGACCCTCCGTATTCGCTGTTTCACAGCAAGCCTAAATATAACCCTGGCCAGAATGGCAGACGACTGAAAAATCGGGCGCCAGAAAATGCGTTACAAGCTCCATTCGCCCATTCAGAAGTGCCCCTAGAGGAAGGCTTTGAGTACAACTGAACTCCCCAGGGGAGCCTTTACGCAGTCCCACATGCAACTGGAGCCTCCGGGTTCACTCTTTCACCGCAAGCCTAAATATATCCCTCGGCGCAATGGGAGAAGACTGAAAAAGCGGGCGTCAGAAAACACATTGCGATTCCCCTTTGACCATCCAAAAGTGGCCCCAAAGCATGGTTTAGTTACAACTGAACTCCCCAGGGGAGCCTTTATGCAGCCCCACATGCAACGGGACCCTCCGGGTTCACTCTTTCATAGCAAGCCTTAATATATCCCTTACCTGCACGTAAGACTGAAAATCCGGGCCCGAGGAAACGCATTCCGAGCCCCTTTCACCCATCCAAAAGTGCCCGCAAAGGAAGGCTTTGGGTAGAAGTGAACTCCTCAGGGGAGCCTTTACGCAGCCCCACATGCAACTGGACCCTCAGAATACATTGTTTCCGAGCAAGCATTTATATATCCCTAGCCGGCATAGAAGACGTCTGAAAAACTGGGCCCCAGGAAATGCGTTCTCAGCCCATTTCGCCCATCCAAAAGTGCCCCCAAAGGAAGGCTTTGGGTACAAGTGAACTCCCCAGGGGAGCCTTTACGCAGCCCCACATGCAACTGGACCCTACGGGTTCGCTCTTTCCGAGCAATTCTAAATACATCCCTAGCCGGATTGGGAGAAAACTGAAAATCTGGCCCCAGAAAACGCGTTGCGAGCCCCTTTCGCCAATCCAAAAGTGCCCGCAAAGGAATGCTTTGGGTACAAGTGAACTCCCCAAGGGAGCCTTTATGGAGCCCCACATGCAACTGGACCCTTTGGGTTCGTTCTTTCCGAGCAAGCCTTAATATAGCCCTAGGAGGCATAGAAGACGACTGAAAAATCGGGCCCCAGATAACGCGTTTCAAGGCTCTTACACCCATCCAAAAGTGCCCCGAAAGGAAGGTTTTGAGTACAAGTGAACTCCCCAGGGGAGCCTTTACGCAGCCCCACATGCAACGGGACCCTCCGGGTTCGTTGTTTCCGAGCAAACCGTAATATAACCCTAGCTGGCATAGAAAACATCTGAAAAATCGGGCCCCAGGAAACGCGTTGCTATCCCCGTTCTCGCATCCAAAAGTGCCCCGAAAGGAAGGCTTTGGGTACAAGTGATATCCCCAGGGGAGCCTTCACGCAGCCCCACATGCAACTGGACCCTCCGTATTCGCTCTTTCACAGCAAGCCTAAATATAACCCTGGCCAGAATGGCAGACGACTGAAAAATCGGGCGCCAGAAAATGCGTTACAAGCTCCATTCGCCCATTCAGAAGTGCCCCTAGAGGAAGGCTTTGAGTACAACTGAACTCCCCAGGGGAGCCTTTACGCAGCCCCACATGCAAAGGGACCCTCCGTGTGTGGTGTTTAAGAGCAACACTAAATGTAAACCTAGCCAGCATGGTAGAAGACTGAAAACTCGGGCCACAGAAAAAGCGTTGCAAGCCCTATTCGCCCATCCAAAAGTGCCCCCAAAGGAAGGTATTGGGTACAAGTGAACTCCCCAGGGGAGCCTTCACGCAGCCCCACATGCAACTGGACCCTCCGTATTCGCTCTTTCACAGCAAGCCTAAATATAGCCCTAGCCGCAAAGGGAGAAGACTGAAAAAGCGGGCCTCAGAAAACGCATTCCGAGCCCCTTTCGCCCATCCAGAAGTGCCCCCAAAGGAAGGCTTTGTGTACAAGTGAATTCCACAGGGGAGCCTTTATGCAGCCCCACATGCAACTGGACCCTCCGGGTTCGCTCTTTCCGAGCAACAATAAAGATAGCCCTAGCCGGCATCGGAGACGACTGAAAAAACTGGCCAAATAAAACGCATTACAAGACCCTTTCGCCCATCCAAAAGTGCCCCTAAAGGAAGGCTTTGGGTACAAATGAACTCCCCAGGGGAGCCTTTATGCAGCCCCACATGCAACTGGACCCTCCTTATTCGCTCTTTCACGGAAAGCCTAAATATATCCCTAGCTAGCATCAGAGATGACTGAAAAATCGGGCCAAAGAAAACGCCTTACAAGACCCTTTCGCTTATCCAAAAGTGACCCCAGAGGAACGCTTTGAGTACAACTGAACTCCCCAGGGGAGCCTTTACGCAGCCCCATATGCAACTGGACCCTCCGTATTCGCTCTTTCACAACAACCTTAAATATAGCCCTGGCCTACCTGGCTGTCGACTGAAAACTCGGGCCCCAGAAAATGCGTTACAAGCCCCTTTCGCCCAACCAAAAGTGCCCCCAAAGGAAGGCTTTGTGTACATCTGAACTCGCCAGGGGAGCCTTTATGCAGCCCCACATACAACTGGACCCTCTGGGTTCGCTGTTTCCGAGCAACACTACACATAGCCGTGGCCGGCATGGGAGACGACTGAAAACTTGGGCCCCAGAAAATGCTTTCCTAGCCCCTTTCGCCCATACAAAAGTGCCCCCAGAGGAAGGCTTTGGGTACAACTGAACTCGCCAGGGGAGCCTTTTTGCAGCCCCACATGCAACTGGACCCTCCGCGTTCACTCTTTCACCGCAAGCCTAAATATAGCACTAGTCACAAAGGGAGAAGACTGAAAAAGCGGGCCTCAGAAAACGCATTGCGAGTCTTTTTCTACCATCCAAAAGTGCCCCTAAAGGAAGGCTTTGGGTACAACTGAACTCCCCAGGGGAGCCTTTACGCAGCCCCACATGCAACTGGAACCTTTGTATTCGCTCTTTCACAGCAACACTAAACATAGCCCTAGCCGGCATGGGAGACGATTGAAAACTCGGGCCACAGAAAGCGCTTTCCGAGCCCCTTTCGCCCATCCAAAAGTGCCCCCAGAGGAAGGTTTTGGGTACAAGTGAACTCCCCAGGGGAGCCTTTACGCAGCCCCACATGCAATTGGACCCTCCGAGTTCACTCATCCTGAGCAACCCGAAACATATCCCTGGCCGACATCAGAGACGACTGAAAAATCAGGCCCTTGAAAACGCGTTACAAGGCCGTTACACCCATCCAAAAGTGCCCCGAATGGAAGGCTTTGAATACAAGTGAACTCCCCAGGGGAGACTTTACGCAGCCCCACATGCAACTGGACCCTCCGTGTTCGGTGTTTAACAGCAACCCTAAATATAACCCTGGACAGCATGGCAGAAGACTGAAAACTCGGGCCACAGAAAAAGCGTTTCAAGCCCTATTCGCCCATCCAGAAGTGCCCCCAGAGGAAGGCTTTGAGTACAACTGGACTCCCCAGGGGAGCCTTTACGCAGCAAAAAATGCAACTGGAACCTTTGTATTCGCTCTTTCACAGCAACCCTAAATATTGCCCTGGCCCGCCTTGCAGTCGACTGAAAACTCGGGCCCCAGAAAAAGCGTTACAAGCCCCATTCGCCCTTCCAAAAGTGCCCCCAAAGGAAGGCTTTTGGTAGAAGTGAACTCCCCAGGGGAGCCTTTACGCAGCCCCACATGCAACTGGACCCTCCGGGTTCGCTCTTTCCGAGCAACCCTAAATATAGCCCTAGCTGACATAGAAGACAACTGAAAAACGGGGCCACAGAAAACGCGTTGCGAGCCCCATTCGCCCATCCAAAAGTGCCCCCAAAGGAAGGCTATGGGTACATCTGAACTCCCCAGGGGAGCCTTTATACAGCCCCACATGCAACTGGACCCTCCGGGTTCACTCATTCCGAGCAACCCGAAACATATCCCTGGGCGACCTCACAGACGAATGAAAAATCGGGCCCCAGAAAACGCGTTGCGAGCCCCTTTCACCCATCCAAAAGTGCCCCCAAAGGAAGGCTTTGGGTACAAGTGAACTCCCCACAGGAGCCTTTACGCAGCCCCACATGCAACTGGACCCTCCGGGTTCGATGTTTTTGAGGAATCCTTAATATATCCATAGCTGGCATAGAAGACGACTGAAAAATCGGGCCCCAGAAAAAGCGTTGCGAGCCCCTTTCGCCACTCCAAATGTGGCCCCAAAGTTAAGCTTTGGGTCCAAGTGAAGTCCCCAGGGGAGCCTTTACGCAGCCCCACATGCAACTGGACCCTCCGGGTTCGTTGTTTCCGAGCAAACCTTAATATAGCCCTAGCTGGCATAGAAGACATCTGAAAAATCGGGCCCCAGGAAACGCGTTGCGAGCGACTCTCGCCCATCCAAATGTTGCCCCAAAGGAAGGCTTTGGGTACAAGTGATCTCCGCAGTAGAGCCTTCACGCAGCCCCACATGCAACTGGACCCTCCGGGATCACTCATTCTAAGAAACCCAAAAACATAACTCTGGCCGGCATCAGAGACGACTGAAAAATCTGGCCCCAGAAAACGCGTTGCGAACCCCATTCGCACATCCAATAGTGAGCCCAAATGAAGGCTATGGGTACATCTGAACACCCCAGGGGAGCCTTTACACAGCCCCACATGCAACTGGACCCTCCGGGTTCACTGTTTCCGAGCAACCCTAAATATATCGCTAGCTGGCATCGAAGACGACTGAAAAATTGGGCCCCAGGAAACGCGTTGCGAGCCCTTTTTTTCCGTCAAAAACTGCCCCCAAATAAAGGCTTTGGGTACAAGTGATCTCCCCAGGGGAGCCTTTACGCAGCCCCACATGCAACTGGACCCTCCGTATTCGCTGTTTCCGAGCAACCCTAAATATATCCTTAGCCGGCATAGAAGACGACTGAAAAATCGGGCGCCAGAAAACGTGTTGCGAGCCCCTTTCGCCCATCCAAAAGTGTCCGCAAAGGAAGGCTTTGGGTACAAGTGATCTCCCCAGGGGAGACTTTACGCAGCCCCACATGCAACGGGACCCTCCGGGTTCACTCTTTCATAGCAAGCCTTAATATATCCCTTACCTGCACGTAAGACTGAAAATCCGGGCCCGAGGAAACGCATTCCGAGCCCCTTTCACCCATCCAAAAGTGCCCGCAAAGGAAGGCTTTGAGTAGAAGTAAACTCCTCAGGGGAGCCTTTACGCAGCCCCACATGCAATTGGACCCTCCGTGTTCGCTGCTTACGAGCAATGCTAACTATATCACTAGCCAGCATGGCAGAATACTTAAAACTCGGGCCACAGAAAACGCGTTACAAGCCCCAGTCGCCCATCCAGAAGTGCCCGCAAAGGAAGGCTTTGGGTACAACTGAACTCCCCAGGGGAGCCTTTATGCAGCCCCACATGCAACTAGACCTTCCGGGTTCGCTGTTTCCGAGCAACAATAAATATAACCGTAGCCGGCATTGGAGAAGACTGAAAACTCGGGCCCCAGAAAATGCATTCCGAGCCCCTTTCGCCCATCCAAAAGTGCCCCCAAAGGAAGGCTTTGAGTACAACTGAACTCCCCAGGGGAGCCTTTATGCAGACCTAATGCAACTGGACCCTCCGGGTTCGTTGTTTCCGAGAAACACTAAACATAGCCCTAGCCGGCATGGGAGAAGACTGAAAATTCGGGCCCCTTGAAAACGCTTTCCGAGCCCCTTTTGCCCATCCAGAAGTGCCCCCAAAGGAAGGCTTTGGGTACAAGTGAACTCCCCAGGAGAGCCTTTACGCAGCAAAAAATGCAACTGGACCCTCCGTATTCGCTGTTTCCGAACAACACTAAATATATCCCTAGCCGGCATGGGAGACGACTGAAAGCTCGGGCCCCAGAAAACGCTATCCGAGCCCCTTTCGCCCATCCAAAAGTGAGACCAGAGGAACACTTTGAGTACAACTGAACTCCCCAGAGGAGCCTTTACGCAGCCCCACATGCAACTGGACCCTCCGGGTTCGCTCTTTCCGAGCAACCCTAAATATAGCCCTAGCTGACATAGAAGACAACTGAAAAACGGGGCCACAGAAAACGCGTTGCGAGCCCCATTCGCCCATCCAAAAGTGCCCCCAAAGGAAGGCTATGGGTACATCTGAACTCCCCAGGGGAGCCTTTATACAGCCCCACATGCAACTGGACCCTCCGGGTTCACTCATTCCGAGCAACCCGAAACATATCCCTGGGCGACCTCACAGACGAATGAAAAATCGGGCCCCAGAAAACGCTATCCGAGCCCCTTTCGCCCATCCAAAAGTGAGACCAGAGGAAGGCTTTGGGTACAAGTGAACTCCCCAGGGGAGCCGTTACGCAGCCCCACATGTAACTGGACCCTCCGTGTTCGCTGTTTACGAGCAACCCTAAATATAACCCTGGCCGGCATTGGAGACGACTGAAAACTCGGGCCCCAGAAAACGTTTTCCGAGCCGCTTTCGCCCATACAAAAGTGCCCCCAGAGGAAGGCTTTGGGTACAACTGAACTTGCCAGGGGAGCCTTTACGCAGCCCCACATGCAACTGGATCCTCCGGATACGTTGTTTCCGAGCAAGCATTAATATATCCCTAGCCGGCATAGAAGACGTCTGAAAAACTGGGCCCCAGGAAACGCGTTCTGAGCCCATTTCGCCCATCCAAAAGTGCCCCCAAAGGAAGGCTTTGGGTACAAGTGAACTCCCCAGGGGAGCCTTTACGCAGCCCCACATGCAACTGGACCCTACGGGTTCGCTCTTTCCGAGCAATTCTAAATACATCCCTAGCCGGATTGGGAGAAAACTGAAAATCTGGCCCCAGAAAACGCGTTGCGAGCCCCTTTCGCCCATCCAAAAGTGCCCGCAAAGGAAGGCTTTGGGTACAAGTGAACTCCCCAAGGGAGCCTTTATGGAGCCCCACATGCAACTGGACCCTTTGGGTTCGTTCTTTCCGAGCAAGCCTTAATATAGCCCTAGGAGGCATAGAAGACGACTGAAAAATCGGGCCCCAGATAACGCGTTTCAAGGCTCTTACACCCATCCAAAAGTGCCCCGAAAGGAAGGTTTTGAGTACAAGTGAACTCCCCAGGGGAGCCTTTACACAGCCCCACATGCAACGGGACCCTCCGGGTTCGTTGTTTCCGAGCAAACCGTAATATAACCCTAGCTGGCATAGAAAACGTCTGAAAAATCGGGCCCCAGGAAACGCGTTGCTATCCCCGTTCGCGCATCCAAAAGTGCCCCGAAAGGAAGGCTTTGGGTACAAGTGATATCCCCAGGGGAGCCTTCACGCAGCCCCACATGCAACTGGACCCTCCGTATTCGCTCTTTCACAGCAAGCCTAAATATAACCCTGGCCAGCATGGCAGACGACTGAAAAATCGGGCGCCAGAAAATGCGTTACAAGCCCCATTCGCCCATTCAGAAGTGCCCCTAGAGGAAGGCTTTGAGTACAACTGAACTCCCCAGGGGAGCCTTTACGCAGTCCCACATGCAACTGGAGCCTCCGGGTTCACTCTTTCACCGCAAGCCTAAATATATCCCTCGGCGCAATGGGAGAAGACTGAAAAAGCGGGCGTCAGAAAACACATTGCGATTCCCCTTTGACCATCCAAAAGTGGCCCCAAAGCATGGTTTAGTTACAACTGAACTCCCCAGGGGAGCCTTTACGCAGCCCCACATGCAACGGGACCCTCCGGGTTCACTCTTTCATAGCAAGCCTTAATATATCCCTTACCTGCACGTAAGACTGAAAATCCGGGCCCGAGGAAACGCATTCCGAGCCCCTTTCACCCATCCAAAAGTGCCCGCAAAGGAAGGCTTTGAGTAGAAGTAAACTCCTCAGGGGAGCCTTTACGCAGCCCCACATGCAATTGGACCCTCCGTGTTCGCTGCTTACGAGCAATGCTAACTATATCACTAGCCAGCATGGCAGAATACTTAAAACTCGGGCCACAGAAAACGCGTTACAAGCCCCAGTCGCCCATCCAGAAGTGCCCGCAAAGGAAGGCTTTGGGTACAACTGAACTCCCCAGGGGAGCCTTTATGCAGCCCCACATGCAACTAGACCTTCCGGGTTCGCTGTTTCCGAGCAACAATAAATATAACCGTAGCCGGCATTGGAGAAGACTGAAAACTCGGGCCCCAGAAAATGCATTCCGAGCCCCTTTCGCCCATCCAAAAGTGCCCCCAAAGGAAGGCTTTGAGTACAACTGAACTCCCCAGGGGAGCCTTTATGCAGACCTAATGCAACTGGACCCTCCGGGTTCGTTGTTTCCGAGAAACACTAAACATAGCCCTAGCCGGCATGGGAGAAGACTGAAAATTCGGGCCCCTTGAAAACGCTTTCCGAGCCCCTTTTGCCCATCCAGAAGTGCCCCCAAAGGAAGGCTTTGGGTACAAGTGAACTCCCCAGGAGAGCCTTTACGCAGCCCCACATGCAACTGGACCCTCCGTATTCGCTGTTTCCGAACAACACTAAATATATCCCTAGCCGGCATGGGAGACGACTGAAAGCTCGGGCCCCAGAAAACGCTATCCGAGCCCCTTTCGCCCATCCAAAAGTGAGACCAGAGGAACACTTTGAGTACAACTGAACTCCCCAGAGGAGCCTTTACGCAGCCCCACATGCAACTGGACCCTCCGGGTTCGCTCTTTCCGAGCAACCCTAAATATAGCCCTAGCTGACATAGAAGACAACTGAAAAACGGGGCCACAGAAAACGCGTTGCGAGCCCCATTCGCCCATCCAAAAGTGCCCCCAAAGGAAGGCTATGGGTACATCTGAACTCCCCAGGGGAGCCTTTATACAGCCCCACATGCAACTGGACCCTCCGGGTTCACTCATTCCGAGCAACCCGAAACATATCCCTGGGCGACCTCACAGACGAATGAAAAATCGGGCCCCAGAAAACGCTATCCGAGCCCCTTTCGCCCATCCAAAAGTGAGACCAGAGGAAGGCTTTGGGTACAAGTGAACTCCCCAGGGGAGCCGTTACGCAGCCCCACATGTAACTGGACCCTCCGTGTTCGCTGTTTACGAGCAACCCTAAATATAACCCTGGCCGGCATTGGAGACGACTGAAAACTCGGGCCCCAGAAAACGTTTTCCGAGCCGCTTTCGCCCATACAAAAGTGCCCCCAGAGGAAGGCTTTGGGTACAACTGAACTTGCCAGGGGAGCCTTTACGCAGCCCCACATGCAACTGGATCCTCCGGATACGTTGTTTCCGAGCAAGCATTAATATATCCCTAGCCGGCATAGAAGACGTCTGAAAAACTGGGCCCCAGGAAACGCGTTCTGAGCCCATTTCGCCCATCCAAAAGTGCCCCCAAAGGAAGGCTTTGGGTACAAGTGAACTCCCCAGGGGAGCCTTTACGCAGCCCCACATGCAACTGGACCCTACGGGTTCGCTCTTTCCGAGCAATTCTAAATACATCCCTAGCCGGATTGGGAGAAAACTGAAAATCTGGCCCCAGAAAACGCGTTGCGAGCCCCTTTCGCCCATCCAAAAGTGCCCGCAAAGGAAGGCTTTGGGTACAAGTGAACTCCCCAAGGGAGCCTTTATGGAGCCCCACATGCAACTGGACCCTTTGGGTTCGTTCTTTCCGAGCAAGCCTTAATATAGCCCTAGGAGGCATAGAAGACGACTGAAAAATCGGGCCCCAGATAACGCGTTTCAAGGCTCTTACACCCATCCAAAAGTGCCCCGAAAGGAAGGTTTTGAGTACAAGTGAACTCCCCAGGGGAGCCTTTACACAGCCCCACATGCAACGGGACCCTCCGGGTTCGTTGTTTCCGAGCAAACCGTAATATAACCCTAGCTGGCATAGAAAACGTCTGAAAAATCGGGCCCCAGGAAACGCGTTGCTATCCCCGTTCGCGCATCCAAAAGTGCCCCGAAAGGAAGGCTTTGGGTACAAGTGATATCCCCAGGGGAGCCTTCACGCAGCCCCACATGCAACTGGACCCTCCGTATTCGCTCTTTCACAGCAAGCCTAAATATAACCCTGGCCAGCATGGCAGACGACTGAAAAATCGGGCGCCAGAAAATGCGTTACAAGCCCCATTCGCCCATTCAGAAGTGCCCCTAGAGGAAGGCTTTGAGTACAACTGAACTCCCCAGGGGAGCCTTTACGCAGTCCCACATGCAACTGGAGCCTCCGGGTTCACTCTTTCACCGCAAGCCTAAATATATCCCTCGGCGCAATGGGAGAAGACTGAAAAAGCGGGCGTCAGAAAACACATTGCGATTCCCCTTTGACCATCCAAAAGTGGCCCCAAAGCATGGTTTAGTTACAACTGAACTCCCCAGGGGAGCCTTTATGCAGCCCCACATGCAACGGGACCCTCCGGGTTCACTCTTTCATAGCAAGCCTTAATATATCCCTTACCTGAACGTAAGACTGAAAATCCGGGCCCGAGGAAACGCATTCCGAGCCCCTTTCACCCATCCAAAAGTGCCCGCAAAGGAAGGCTTTGGGTAGAAGTGAACTCCTCAGGGGAGCCTTTATGCAGCCCCACATGCAACTGGACCCTCCGAATACATTGTTTCCGAGCAAGCATTTTTATATCCCTAGCCGGCATAGAAGACGTCTGAAAAACTGGGCCCCAGGAAATGCGTTCTCAGCCAATTTCGCCCATCCAAAAGTGCCCCCAAAGGAAGGCTTTGGGTACAAGTGAACTCCCCAGGGGAGCCTTTACGCAGCCCCACATGCAACTGGACCCTACGGGTTCGCACTTTCCGAGCAAACCTAAATACATCCCTAGCCGGATTGGGAGAAAACTGAAAATCTGGCCCCAGAAAACGCGTTGCGAGCCCCTTTCGCCAATCCAAAAGTGCCCGCAAAGGAAAACTTTGGGTACATGTGAACTCCCCAAGGGAGCCTTTATAGAGCCCCACATGCAACTGGACCCTTTGGGTTCGTTCTTTCCGAGCAAGCCTTAATATAACCCTAGGAGGCATAGAAGACGACTGAAAAATCGGGCCCCAGATAACGCGTTTCAAGGCTCTTACACCCATCCAAAAGTGCCCCGAAAGGAAGGTTTTGAGTACAAGTGAACTCCCCAGGGGAGCCTTTACGCAGCCCCACATGCAACGGGACCCTCCGGGTTCGTTGTTTCCGAGCAAACCGTAATATAACCCTAGCTGGCATAGAAAACATCTGAAAAATCGGGCCCCAGGAAACGCGTTGCTATCCCCGTTCGCGCATCCAAAAGTGCCCCGAAAGGAAGGCTTTGTGTACAAGTGAAATCCCAAGGGAGCCTTCACGCAGCCCCACATGCAACTGGACCCTCCGTATTCGCTCTTTCACAGCAAGCCTAAATATAACCCTGGCCAGCATGGCAGACGACTGAAAAATCGGGCGCCAGAAAACGCGTTACAAGCCCCATTCGCCAATTCAGAAGTGCCCCTAGAGGAAGGCTTTGAGTACAACTGAACTCCCCAGGGGAGCCTTTACGCAGTCCCACATGCAACTGGACCCTCCGGGTTCGCTCTTTCCGAGCAACACTAAACAAAGCCCTAGCCGGAATAGGAGACGACTGAAAACTCGGGCCCGAGAAAACGCTTTCCGAGCCCCTTTTGCCCATCCAGAAGTGCCCCCAGAGGAAGGTTTTGGGTACAACTGAACTCCCCAGGGGAGCCTTTATGCAGCCCCACATGCAGCTGGACCCTCCGGGTTCGCTGTTTAAGAGCAACCCTAAATATAACCCTAGCCAGCATGGCAGAAGACTGAAAACTCGGGCCACAGAAAAAACATTTCTAGCCCCATTCTCCCATCCAGAAGTGCCCCCAAAGGAAGGCTTTGGGTACAAGTGAACTCCCCAGGGGAGCCTTTACGCAGCCCCACATGCAACTGGACCCTCCGTATTCGATCTTTCACAGCAACACTAAATATAACACTGGCCCGCATGGCAGACGACAGAAAAATAGGGCCCCAGAAAACGCATTACAAGCCCCATTCGCCCATCCAAAAGTGCCCCCAAAGGAAGGCTTTCGGTACAACTGAACTTCCCAGGGGAGCCTTTACGCAGTACCACATGCAACTGGACCCTGCGCGTTCACTCTTTCTACGCAAGCCTAAATATATCCCTCGGCGCAATGGGAGAAGACTGAAAAAGCGGGCCTCAGAAAACGCATTGCGATTCCCCTTGGACCATCCAAAAGTGGCCCAAAAGGAAGGTTTAGTTACAAGTGAACTCCCCAGGGGAGCCTTTATGCAGCCCCACATGCAACTGGACCCTCCGGGTTCGCTGTTTCCGAGCAACACTAAATATAGTACTAGCCGGCATTGGAGAGAATTGAAAACCTGTGCCCCAGAAAATGCGTTACAAGCCCCATTCGCCCATCCAAAAGTGCCCCCAAAGAAAGGCTTTGGGTACAACTGAACACCCCAGGGGAGCCATTACGCAGCCCCACATGCAACTGGATCCTCCGCGTTCACTCTTTCACCGCAAGCCTAAATATAACCCTAGCCGCAAAGGGAGAAGACTGAAAAAGCGGGCCTCAGAAAACGCATAACGATTCCCCTTGGACCATCGAAAAGTGCCCCCAAAGGTAGGCTTTGGGTACAACTGAGCTCCCCAGGAGAGCCTTTACGCAGCTCCACATGCAACTGGACCCTCCGTATTCGCTATTTCACAGCAAACCTAAATATAACCCTCGCCCGCATGGCAGACGACTGAAAAATCGGGCCCCAGAAAACGCATTCCAAGCCCATTTCACCCATCCAAAAGTGCCACCAAAGGAAGGCTTTGGGTACATCTGAACTCCCCAGGGGAGCCTTTATGCAGCGCCACATGCAACTGGACCCTCCTTTTTCGCTCTTTCACCGCAAGAGTAAATATAGCCGTCGGCGCAATGGGAGAAGACTGAAAAAATGGGCCTCAGAATACGCATTGCGACTCCCCTTGGACCATCTAAAAGTGCCCCCAGAAGAAGGCTTTGAGTACAACTGAACTCCCTAGGGGAGCCTTTATGCAGCCCCACATGCAACTGGACCCACCGCATTCGCTCTTTCACAGCAAGCCTAAATATAACCCTGGCCTGCATGGCAGAAGACTGAAAAATCCGGCCCCAGAAAATGCTTTCCGAGCCCCTTTCGCCCATCCAAAAGTGCCCCCAAAGGAAGGCTTTGAGTACAACTGAACTCCCCAGGGGAGCCTTTATGCAGACCTAATGCAACTGGACCCTCCGGGTTCGTTGTTTCCGAGAAACACTAAACATAGCCCTAGCCGGCATGGGAGAAGACTGAAAATTCGGGCCCCTTGAAAACGCTTTCCGAGCCCCTTTTGCCCATCCAGAAGTGCCCCCAAAGGAAGGCTTTGGGTACAACTGAACTCCCCAGGAGAGCCTTTACGCAGCCCCACATGCAACTGGACCCTCCGGGTTCGCTCTTTCCGAACAACACTAAATATATCCCTAGCCGGCATGGGAGACGACTGAAAGCTCGGGCCGCAGAAAACGCTTTCCGAGCCCCTTTCGCCCATCCAAAAGTGAGACAAGAGGAAGGCTTTGGGTACAAGTGAACTCTCCAGGGGAGCCGTTACGCAGCCCCACATGTAACTGGACCCTCCGTGTTCGCTGTTTACGAGCAACCCTAAATATAACCCTGGCCGGCATGGGAGACGACTGAAAACTCGGGCCCCAGAAAACGTTTTCCGAGCCGCTTTCGCCCATACAAAAGTGCCCCCAGAGGAAGGCTTTGGGTACAAGTGAACTCCCCAGGGGAGCCTTTACGCAGCCCCACATGCAACTGGACCCTCCGGGTTCGCTGTTTACGAGCAACGCTAAATATAACCCTAGCCAGCATGGCAGAAGACTGTAAACTCGGGCCCCAGAAAATGCGTTACAAGCCCCATTCGCCCATCCAGAAGTGCCCCCAAAGGAAAGCTTTGGGTACAACTGAACTCCCCAGGGGAGCCTTTATGCAGCCCCACATGCAACATGACCCTCCGGGTTCACTCTTTCACCGCAAGCCTAAATATAGCCCTCGGCGCTATGGGAGAAGACTGAAAATCGGGCCTCAGTATAAGCATTGGTATTCCCCATGGACCATCCAAAAGTGCCCCCAAAGGAAGGTTTAGTTACAAGTGAACTCCCCAGGGGAGCCTTTATGCAGCCCCACATGCAACTGGACGCTCCGGTTTCGCTGTTTCCGAGAAACACTAAACATATCCCTAGCCGGCATGGGAGACGACTGAAAACTCGGGCCCCATAAAACGCATTCCGAGCCCATTTTGCCCATCCAGAATTGCCCCCAAAGGAAGGCTTTGGGTACAAGTGAACTCCCGAGGAGAGCCTTTACGCAGCCCCACATGCAACTGGACCCTCCGTATTCGCTCTTTCACAGCAACCCTAAATATAACCGTAGCCAGCATGGCAGAAGACTGAAAAATAAGGCCCCAGAAAACGCGTTACAAGCCCCTTTCGCCCATCCAGAAGTGCCCCCAAAGGAAGGCTTTGGGTACAGGTGAACTCGCCAGGGGAGCCTTTACGCAGCCCCACATGCAACTGGACCCTCCGTATTCGCTCTTTCACAGCAAGCCTAAATATAACTCTGGCCCGCATGGCAGACGACTGAAAAAGCGGGCCCCAGAAAACGCGTTACAAGCCCCATTCGCCCATGCAGAAGTGCCCCCAAAGGAAGGCTTTGGGTACAACTGAACACCCCAGGGGAGCGACTACGCAGCCCCACATGCAACTGAATCCTCCGCGTTCACTCTTTCTACGCAAGCCTAAATATATCCCTAGCCGCAAAGGGAGAAGACTGAAAAAGCGGGCCTCAGAAAACGCATTACAATTCCCCTTGGACCATCGAAAAGTGCCCCCAAAGGAAGGCTTTGGGTACAACTGAACTCCCCAGGGGAGCCTTTATGCAGCCCCACATGCAACTGGACCCTCCGGGTTCGCTCTTTCCGAGCAACACTAAACATAGCCCTAGCCGGCATGGGAGACGACTGAAAACTCGGGCCCCAGAAAAAGAATTCCAAGCCACTTTCGCCTATGCAGAAGTGCCCCCAAAGGAAGGCTTTGGGTACAACTGAGCTCCCCAGGAGAGCCTTTACGCAGCTCCACATGCAACTGGACCCTCCGTATTCGCTGTTTCACAGCAACCCTAAATATAACCCTGGCCCGCATGGCAGACGACTGAAATATCGGGCCCCAGAAAACGCATTCCTAGCCCCTTTCACCCATCCAAAAGTGCCCCCAACGGAAGGCTTTGGGTACATCTGAACTCCCCAGGGGAGCCTTTATGCAGCCCCACATGCAACTGGACCCTCCTTATTCGCTCTTTCACAGCAACACTAAACATAGCCCTAGCCGTCATCGGAGATGACTGAAAAACAGGGCCAAAGAAAACACCTTACAAGACCCTTTCGCCCATCCAGAAGTGCCCCCAAATAAAGGCTTTGGGTACAAGTGAACTCCCCAGGGGAGCATTTATGCAGCGCCACATGCAACTGGACCCTCCTTATTCGCTCTTTCACAGCAACCCTAAATATAAACCTGGCCCGCATGGCAGACGACTGAAATATCGGGCCCCAGAAAACGCATTCCTAGCCCCTTTCACCCATCCAAAAGTGCCCCCAACGGAAGGCTTTGGGTACATCTGAACTCCCCAGGGGAGCCTTTATGCAGCCCCACATGCAACTGGACCCTCCTTATTCGCTCTTTCACAGCAACACTAAACATAGCCCTAGCCGTCATCGGAGATGACTGAAAAACAGGGCCAAAGAAAACACCTTACAAGACCCTTTCGCCCATCCAGAAGTGCCCCCAAATAAAGGCTTTGGGTACAAGTGAACTCCCCAGGGGAGCCTTTATGCAGCGCCACATGCAACTGGACCCTCCTTATTCGCTCTTTCACAGCAACCCTAAATATAAACCTGGCCCGCATGGCAGACGACTGAAAAATCGGGCCCCATAAAACGCGTTCCAAGCCCCATTCGCCCATCCAGAAGTGCCCCCAAAGGAAGGCTTTGGGTACAACTGAACTCCCCAGGGGAGTCTTTACGCAGCCCCACATGCAACTGGACCCTCAGTGTTCGCTGCTTACGAGCAATGCTAACTATAACCCTAGCCAGCATGGCAGAAGACTTAAAACTCGGGCCACAGAAAACGCGTTACAAGCACAATTCGCCCATCCAGAAGTGCCCCCAAAGGAAGGCTTTGGGTACAAGTGAACTCCCCAGGGGATCCTTTATGCAGCCCCACATGCAACTGGACCCTCCAGGTTCACTCTTTCACCGCACGCCTAAATATATCCCTCGGCGCAATGGGAGAAATCTGAAAAATCGGGCCTCAGAAAACGCATTGCGATTCCCCTTGGACCATCCAAAAGTGCCCCCAAAGGAAGGTTTTGGGTACAAGTGAACTCCCCAGGGGAGCCTTTTAGCAGACGCTCATGCAACTGGACCCTCCGTATTCACTCTTTCACAGCAACCCTATATATAACGGTGGCCCGCATCGCAGACGACTGAAAAATCAGTCTCCAGTAAACGCGTTAAAAGCCTAATTCGCCCATGCAAAAGTGCCCCCAGAGGAAGGCTTTGGGTACAATTGCACTCCCCAGGGGAGCCTTTACGCAGCCCCACATGCAACTGGACCCTCCGGGTTCACTCTTTCACCGCAAGCCTAAATATAGGCCTCAGCGCAATGGGAGAAAACGGAAAAATTGTCCCTAGAAAACGCATTCCGAACCCCTTTCACCCATCCAAAAGTGCACCCAGAGGAAGGCTTTGAGTACAAGTGAACTCCCCAGGGGAGCCTTTATGCAGCCCCCATGCAACTGGACCGCCCTTATTCGCTCTTTCACAGCAAGCCTAAATATAGCCCTAGCCGGCATCAGAGATGACTGAAATATCGGGCCAAAGAAAGCGCCTTACAAGACCCTTTCGCCCAACCAAAAGTGCCCCCAAAGGAAGGCTTTGGGTACAAGTGAACTCCTCAGGGGAGCCTTTACGCAGCCCCACATGCAACTGTACCCTCCGTATTTGCTCTTTCACAGCAACACTAAATATATCCCTGGCCGCATGGAAGATGACTGAAAAATCGGGCCAAAGAAAACGCCTTACAAGACCCTTTCGCCCATCCAAAAGTGCCCCCAATGGAAGGCTTTCGGTACAATTGAACTCCCCAGGGGAGCCTTTATGCAGCCCCACATGCAACTGGACCCTCCTTAGTCGCTCTTTCACAGCAACTCTAAACATAGCCCTAGCCAGCATCGGAGATGAATGAAATATCGGGCCAAAGAAAGCGCCTTACAAGAACCTTTGGCCCATCCAAAAGTGCCCCCAAAGGAAGGCATAGGGTAGAACTGAACTCCCCAGGGGAGCCTTAACGCAGCCCAACATGCAACTGGACCCTCCGTATTCGCTGTTTACGAGCAACCCTAAATATAGCCCTGGCCCACCTGGCAGTCGACTGAAAAATCAGTCCCCGATAAACGCGTTACAAGCCCCATTCGCCCATTCAGAAGTGCCCAAAAAGGAAGACTTTGGATACAACTGAACTCCACAGGGGAGCCTTTTGGCAGCCCCACATGCAACTGGACCCTCCTTATTCGCTCTTTCACAGCAACCCTAAATATAACGCTGGCCCGCATGGCAGACGACTGAAAAATCAGTCCCCGATAAACGCGTTACAAGCCCAATTCGCCCATACAGAAGTATCCCAAAAGGAATTCTTTGGGTACAAGTGAACTCCCCAGGGGAGCCTTTATGCAGCCCCACATGCAACTGGACATCCCGGGTTCACTCTTTCACCGCACGCCTAAATATAGCCCTTGGCGCAATGGGAGAAGACTGAAAAAGTGGGCCTCAGAAAACGCATTGCGATTCCCCTTGGACCATCCAAAAGTGCCCCCAAAGGAAGGCTTTGGGTACAAGTGAACTCCCCAGGGGAGCCTTTACGCAGCCCCACATACAACTGTACCCTCCGCGTTCACTCTTTCTACGCAAGCCTAAATATAGCCCTAGCCGCAAAGGGAGAAGACTGAAAAAGTGGGCCTCAGAAAACGCATTGTGAGTCTCTTTCGACCATCCAAAAGAGCCCCCAAAGGAAGGCTTTCGGTACATCTGAACTCCCCAGGGGAGCCTTTACGCAGCCCCACATGCAACTGGACCCTCTGTGTTCGGTGTTTACGAGCAACCCTAAATATAGCCCTAGCCAGCATGGTAGACGACTGAAATATCGGGCCCCAGAAAAAGCCTTTCAAGCCCCATTCACTGATCCAGAAGTGCCCCCAGAGGAAGGCTTTGGGTACAACTGAACTCCCCAGGGGAGCCTTTATGCAGCCCCACATGCAACTGGACCCTTCGGGTTCACTCTTTCTACGCAAGACTATATATAACCCTAGCCGCAAAAGGAGAAGACTGAAAAAGCTAGCCTCAGAAAACGCATTACAAGCCCCATTCGCCCATCCAGAAGTGCCCCCAAATGAAGGCTATGGGTACAAGTGAACTCCCCAGGGGAGCCTTTATGCAGCCCCACATGAAACTGGACCCTCTTTGTTCACTCTTTCACCGGAAGCCTAAATATAGCCCTTGGTGCAATGGGAGAAGACTGAAAATGCTGGCCGCAGAAAACGCTTTCGATTCCCCTTGGACCATCCAAAAGTGCCCCCAAAGGAAGGCTTTGGGTACAAGTGTACTCCCCAGGGGAGCCTTTACGCAGCCCCACATGCAACTGGACCCTCCGGGTTCGCTGTTTCCGAGCAACACTAGATATAGCCCTAGCCGGCATGGGAGACGACTGAAAAATCGGGCCCCAGAAAACGCGTTACAAGCCCCATTCACCCATCCAAATGTGCCCCCAAAGGAAGACTTTGGGTACAACTGAACTCCCCAGGGGAGCCTTTATGCAGCCCCACATGCAACTGGACCCTCCGTATTCGCTCGTTCACAGCAACCCTAAATATAACCCTGGCCCGCATGGCAGACGACTGAAAAATCGGGCCGCAGAAAACGCATTCCGAGCCCCTTTCGCCCATCCAAACTTGCCACCAGAGGTAGGCTTTGAGTACAAGTGATCTCCCCAGGGGAGCCTTTATGCAGCCCCACATGCAACTGGACCCTCCTTATTCTCTCTTTCACAGCAAGCCCAATATAGCCCTAGCCGGCATCGGAGACGACTAAAAATTTGGGCCAAATAAAATGCCTTACAAGACCCTTTTGCCCATCCAAAAGTGCCCACAAAGGAAGGCTTTGGGTACAAGTGAAGTCCCCAGGGGAGCCTTTATGCAGCCCAACATGCAACTGGACCTTCCGGGTTCGCTGTTTCCGAGCAACACTAAATATAGCCCTAGCCGGCATGGGAGATGACTGAAAATTCGGGCCACAGAAAACTTATTCTGAGCCCCTTTCGCCCAACCAAAAGTGCCCCCAAAGGAAGGCTTTGGGTAGAAGTGAACTCCCCAGGGGAGCCTTTACGCAGCCCCAAATGCAACTGGACACTCGGGGTTCACTCTTTCACAGCAATCCTAAATGTAGCCCTAGCCTGCATCGGAGATGACTGAAAAATCGGGCCAAATAGAAAGACTTAGAATACACTTTGGCCCATCCAAAAGTGCCCCAAAAGGAAGGCTTAGGGTACAACTGATCTCCCCAGGGGAGCCTTTATGCAGCCCCACATGCAAGTGGACTCTCCTTCTTCGCTCTTTCACAACAAGCATAATATATCCCTAGCAGGCATCGGAGAAGACTGAAAAATCGGGCCAAAGAAAACGCCTTACAAGACCCTTTCGCCCAATCAAAAGTGCCCCCAAAGGAAGGCTTTGGGTACAACTGAACTCCCCAGGGGTGCATTATGCAGCCCCACATGCAACTGGACCCTCCGCGTTCACTCTTTCACCGCAAGACTATATATACCCCTAGCCACAAAGGGAGAAGACTGAAGAAGCGGGCCTCAGAAAATGCGTTACAAGCCCGTTTCGCCCATCCAAAAGTGCCCCCAAAGGAAGGCTTTGGGTACAACTGAACACCCCAGGGGAGCCTTTATGCGGCCCCACATGAAACTGGACCCTCCGAGTTCACTCTTTCACCGCAAGCCTAAATATATCCCTCGGCGCAATGGTTGAAGACTGAAAAAGCGGGCCTCAGAAAACGCATTGTGAGTCTCTTTCGCCCATCCAGAAGTGCCCCCAAAGGAAGGCCTTGGGTACATCTGAATTCCCCAGGGGAGCCTTTATGCAGCCCTAAATGCAACTGGACACTCCGGGTTTGCTCTTTCCGAGCAACACTAAAGATAGCCCTAGCCGGCATGGGAGACCACTGAAAATTCGGGCCAAAGAAAAAGCTTTCCGAGCCCCTTTTGCCCATCCAAAAGTGCCTGCAAAGGAAGGCTTTGGGTACAAGTGAACTCCCCAGGGGAGCCTTTACGCAGCCCCACATGCAACTGGACCCTCCGGGTTCACTCTTTCACCACAAGCCTAAATATAGCCCTCAGCGCAATGGGAGAAGACTGAAAAAGCGGGCCTTAGAAAACGCATTGCGATTCCCCTTAGACCATCCAAAAGTGCCCCCAAAGGAAGTCTTTGGGTACATCTGAAATCCCCAGGGGAGCCTTTATGCAGCCCCACATGCAACTGGACCCTCCTTATTCGCTCTTTCACAGCAAACCTAAATATAGCCATGGTCCGCAAGGCAGATGACTGAAAAATCGGGCCAAAGAAAACGCCTTACAAGACCCTTTTTGCCCATCCAAAAGTGCCCACAAAGGAAGGCTTTGGGTACAAGTGAACTCCCCAGGGGAGCCTTTATGCAGCCCCACATGCAACTGGACCCTCCGCGTTCACTCTTTCACAGCAAGCCTAAATATAACCCTAGCCGCAAAGGGAGAAGACTAAAAAAGAGGGCCTCAGAAAACGCATTGCGAGTCTCTTTCGACCATCGAAAAGTTCCCCCAAAGGAAGGCTTTGGGTACAAGTGAACTCCCCAGGGGAGCCTTTACGCAGCCCCACATGCAACTGGACCCTCCGGGTTCGCTCTTTCCGAGCAATACTAAACATAGCCCTAGCCGGCATGGGAGACGACTGAGAACTCGGGCCCCAGAAACCTTATTCTAAGCCCCTTTTCCCCATCCAAAAGTGACCCCAAAGGAAGGCTTTGGGTACAACTGAACTGCCCAGGGTAGCCTTTACGAAGCCCCACATGCAACTGGACCCTCCGTGTTCGGTGTTTACGAGTAACCCTAAATATAACCCTAGATAGCATGGCAGAAGATTGAAAACTCGGGCCACAGAAAAAGCTTTTCAAGCTCCATAAACCCATCCAGAAGTGCCCCCAAAGGAAGGCTTTGGGTACAAGTGAACTCCCCAGGGGAGCCTTTATGCAGCCCCACATGCAACTGGACCCTCCGCGTTCACTCTTTCACCGGAAGACTATATATACCCCTAGCTGCAAAGGGAAAAGACTGAAAAACGGGCCTCAGATAACGCATTGTGAGTCTCTTTCGCCCATCCAAAAGTGCCCCCAAAGGAAGGCTTTGGGTACATCTGAACTCCCCAGGGGAGCCTTTATGCAGCCCCACATGCAACTGGACCCTCCGGGTTCGCTCTTTACGAGCAACACTAAACATAGCCCTGGCCCGCATGGGAGACGACTGAAAAATCGGGCCCCAGAAAACGCCTTACAAGCCCAATTCGCACATCCAAAAGTGCCCCCAGAGGAAGGCTTTGGGTACAACTGAACTCCCCAGGGGAGCCTTTTGGCAGCCCCACATGCAACTGGACCCTCCGCGTTCATTCTTTCTACGCAAGCCTAAATATATCCCTAGCCGCAAAGGGAGAAGACTGAAAAAGAGGGCCTCAGAAAACGCGAGTCTCTTTCGACCATCGAAAAGTTCTCCCAAAAGGAAGGCTTTGGGTACAAGTGAACTCCCCAGGGGAGCCTTTACGCAGCACCACATGCAACTGGACCCTCCGGGTTCGCTCTTTCCGAGCAACACTAAACATAGCCCTAGCCGGCATGGGAGACGACTGAAAACTCGGGCCCCAGAAAACTTATTCCAAACCCCTTTCCCCCATCCAAAAGTGACCCCAAAGGAAGGCTTTGGGTACAACTGAACTCCCCAGGGGAGCCTTTATGCAGCCCCACATGCAACTGGACCCTCCGCGTTCACTCTTTCACAGCAAGCCTAAATATAACCCTAGCCGCAAAGGGAGAAGACTGAAAAAAGGGCCTCAGAAAACGCAGTGCGAGCCTCTTTCGACCATCGAAAAGTTCTCCCAAAAGGAAGGCTTTGGGTACAAGTGAACTCCCCAGGGGAGCCTTTACGCAGCCCCACATGCAATTGGAACATCTGAGTTCACTCATCCCGAGCAACACGAAACATATCCCTGGCCTCCATCAGAGACGACTGTAAAATCGGACCCCAGATAAGGCGTTGCAATGCCCTTACACCCATCCAAAAGTGCCCCGAAAGGAAGGCTTTGGGTACAAGTGAACTCCCCAGGGGAGTTTTTACGCAGCCCCACATGCAACTGGACCCTCCGGGTTCGTTGTTTCCGAGCAAACCTTAATATAGCCCTAGCTGGAATAGAAGACGTCTGAAAAATCGGGCCCCAGGAAACGCGTTGCGAGCGACTGTCGCCCATCCAAATGTTGCCCCAAAGGAAGGCTTTGGGTACAAGTGAACTCCCCAGGGGAGCCTTTACGCAGCCCCACATGCAACTGGACCCTCCGGGTTCACTATTTCCGAGCAACCCAAAATATATCCCTAGCTGGCATCGAAGACAACTGAAAAATTGGGCCCCAGAAAACACGTTGCGAGCCCCTTTTGCCCTTCAAAACGAGCCCCCAAAAAAAGGCTTTGGGTACAAGTGAACTTCCCAGGGGAGCCTTCACGCAGCCCCACATGCAACTGGACCCTCCAGTTTCGCTCTTTCCGAGGAAGCCTAAATATAGCCCTAGCCGGCATCAGAGATGACTGAAAAATCGGGCCCCAGAAAACGCATTGCGATTCCCCTTGGACCATCCTAAAATGCCCGAAAAGGAAGGCTTTGGGTACAAGTGAACTCACCAGGGGAGCCTTTACGCAGCCGCACCTGCAACTGGACCCTCCGTATTCCCTCTTTCACAGCAACTCTAAATATAACCCTCGCCCGCCTGGCAGTCGACTGAAATCTCGGGCCCCAGAAAATGCGTTAAAAGCCTAATTCGCCCATCCAAAGGTGCCCCCAGAGGAAGGCTTTGGGTATAAGTGAACTCCCCAGAGGAGCCTTTACGCAGCCCCACATGCAACTGGACCCTCCGCGTTCACTCTTTCACCGCAAGCCTAAATATAGCCCTAGCCGCAAAGGGAGAAGACTGAAAAAGCAGGCCTCAGAAAACGCATTCCGAGCCCCTTTCGCCCATCCAGAAGTGCCTCCAAAGGAAGGCTTTGGGTACATCTGAACTGCCCAGGGGAGCCTTTATGCAGCCCCACATGCAACTGGACCCTTAGGGTTCGGTCTATCCGATCAACACTAAAGATAACCGTAGCTGGCATGGGAGACGACTGAAAACTAAGGCCCCATGAAACGCTTTACGAGCCCCTTTCGCCCATCCAGAAGTGCCCCCAAAGGAAGGTTTTGGGTACAACTGAACTCCCCAGGGGAGCCTTTATGCATCCCCACATGCAATTGGACCCTCCGTATTCTCTCTTTCCGAGCAACACTAAACATAGCCCTGGTCCACATGGAAGACGACTGAAAAATCGGGCCCCCAAAAACGCGTTTCAAGCCCCATTCGCCCATCCAAAAGTGCCCCCAAAGGAAGGCTTTGGGTACAACTGAACTCCCCAGGGGAGCCTTTATGCAGCCCCACATGCAACTGGACACCCCGGGTTCACACTTTCACCGCAAGTTTAAATATATACCTCGGCGTAAAGGGAGAAGACTGAAAAAGCGGGCCTCAGTAAACGCATTGCGATTCCCCTTGGAACACCCAAAAATGCCCCAAAAGGAAGGCTTTCAGTAAAAGTGAACTCCCCAGGGGAGCCTTTACGCAGCCCCACATGCAACTGGACCCTCCGGGTTCGCTCTTTCCGAGCAACCCTAAATATAGCCCTAGCTGACATAGAAGACGACTGAAAAACCGGGCCCCAGAAAACGCGTTGCGAGCCCCTTTCGCCCATCCAAAAGTGTCCGCAAAGGAAGGCTTTGGGTACCAGTGAACTCCCCAGGGGAGCCTTTACACAGCCCCACATGCAACTGGACCCTCCGGGTTCACTCATTCCGAGCAACCCGAAACATATCCCTGGGCGACAACACAGACGACTGAAAAATTGGGCCCCAGAAAAGGCGTTGCGAGCCCCTTTCACCCATCCAAAAGTGCCCCCAAAGGAAGGCTTTGGGTACAAGTGAACTCCCCACAGGAGCCTTTACGCAGCCCTACATGCAACTGGACCCTCCGGGTTCGATGTGTCTGAGGAAGCCTTAATATATCCATAGCCGGCATAGAAGACGACTGAAAAATCGGGCCCCAGAAAAAGCGTTGCAAGCCCCTTTCGCCAATCCAAATGTGGCCCCAAAGGAAAGCTTTGGGTACAAGTGAACTCCCCAGGGGAGCCTTTACGCAGCCCCACATGCAATTGGAACATCTGAGTTCACTCATCCCGAGCAACCCGAAACATATCCCTGGCCTCCATCAGAGACGACTGAAAAATCGGACCCCAGATAAGGCGTTGCAATGCCCTTACACCCACCCAAAAGTGCCCCGAAAGGAAGGCTTTGGGTACAAGTGAACTCCCCAGGGGAGCCTTTACGCAGCCCCACATGCAATTGGAACATCTGAGTTCACTCATCCCGAGCAACCCGAAACATATCCCTGGCCTCCATCAGAGACGACTGAAAAATCGGACCCCAGATAAGGCGTTGCAATGCCCTTACACCCATCCAAAAGTGCCCCGAAAAGAAGGCTTTGGGTACAAGTGAACTCCCCAGGGGAGGTTTTACGCAGCCCCACATGCAGCTGGACCCTTTGGGTTCACTGTTTCAGAGCAACCCTAAATAAATCCCTAGCTGGCATCGAAGACGACTGAAAAATCGGGCGCCAGAAAACGCGTTGCGAGCCCCTTTCGCCCATCCAAAAGTGCCCGCAAAGGAAGGCTTTGGGTACAAGTGAACTCCCCAGGGGAGCCTTTACGCAGCCCCACATGCAACTGGACCCTCCGGGTTCACTATTTCCGAGCAACCCAAAATATATCCCTAGCTGGCATCGAAGACAACTGAAAAATTGGGCCCCAGAAAACGCGTTGCGAGCCCCTTTTGCCCTTCAAAACGAGCCCCCAAAAAAAGGCTTTGGGTACAAGTGAACTTCCCAGGGGAGCCTTCACGCAGCCCCACATGCAACTGGACCCTCCAGTTTCGCTCTTTCCGAGGAAGCCTAAATATATCCCTAGCCGGCATCAGAGACGACTGAAAAATCGGGCCCCAGAAAACGCGTTGTGAGCCCCTTTCGCCCATCCAGAAGTGCCCCCAAAGGAAGTCTTTGGGTAAAAGAGAACTCCACAGGGGAGCCTTTACGTAGCCCCACATGCAACTGGAGCCTCCGTATTCGCTCTTTCTGAGGAAGCCTAAATATAGCCCTAGCCGGCATAGAAGACAACTGAAAAATCGGGCGCCAGAAAACGTGTTGCGAGCCCCTTTCGCCCATCCAAAAGTGTCCGCAAAGGAAGGCTTTGGGTACAAGAGATCTCCCCAGGGGAGCCTTTAGGCAGCCCCACATGCAACGGGACCCTCCGGGTTCACTCTTCAATAGCAAGCCTAAATATATCCCTTACCTGCACGTAAGACTGAAAATCCGGGCCCGAGGAAACGCATTCCGAGCCCCTTTCACCCATCCAAAAGTGCCCGCAAAGGAAGGCTTTGGGTAGAAGTGAACTCCTCAGGGGAGCCTTTACGCAGCCCCACATGCAACTGGACCCACCAGATTCGTTTTTTCCGAGCAAGCATTAATATATCCCTAGCCTGCATAGAAGACGTCTGAAAAATTGGGCCCCAGGAAACGCGTTCTGAGCCCATTTCGCCCATCCAAAAGTGCCCCCAAAGGAAGGCTTTGGGTACAAGTGAACTCCCCAGGGGAGCCTTTACGCAGCCCCACATGCAACTGGACCCTCCGGGTTCGTTGTTCCGGAGCAAGCCTTAATATAGCCCTAGCTGGCATAGAAGACGACTGAAAAATCGGGCCCCAGAAAACGTGTTGCGAGCCCCTTTCGCCCATCCAAAAGTGTCCACAAAGGAAGGCTTTCGATACAAGTGAACTCCCCAGGGGAGGCTTTACGCAGCCCCAAAAGCAACTGGACCCTCTGGTTTCGTTGTTTCCGAGCAAGCCTTAATATAGCCCTAGCCGGCATAGAAGACATCTGAAAAATTGGGCCCCAGAAAACGCGTTGCGATCCCCATTCACCCATCCAAAAGTGCCCCCAAAGGGAGGCTATGGGTAGAAGTGAACTCCCCAGGGGAGCCTTTACGCAGCCCCAAATGCAACTGGACCCTCCGGGTTCACTCTTTCATAGCAAGCCTGAATATATCCATAGCCGGCATCAGAGACGACTGAAAAATCGGGCCCTAGGAAACGAATTCCAAGCCACTTTCACCCATCCAAAAGTGCCCGCAAAGGAAGGCTTTGGGTACAAGTGAACTCCCCAGGGGAGCCTTTACGCAGCCCCACATGCAACTAGACCCTCTGGGTTCGCACTTTCCGAGCAAACCTAAATATATCCCTAGCTGGAATCAAAGACGACTGAAAAATCGCTCACCAAGTAAGGGGTTCCGAGCCCCTTTCGCCAATCCAAAAGTGCCTGCAAAGGAAGGCTTTGGGTACAAGTGAACTCCCCAGGGGAGCCTTTATGCAGCCCCACATGCAACGGGACCCTCCGGGTTCGTTGTTTCCCAGCAAGCCTTAATATATCCCTAGCCGGCATAGAAGACGTCTGAAAAATTGGGCCCCAGAAAAGGCGTTGCGATCCCCTTTCGCCCATCCAAAAGTGCCCCCAAAGGAAGGCTTTGGGTACAAGTGAACTCCCCAGGGGAGCCTTTACGCAGCAACACATGCAACTGGACCCTTTGGGTTCACTGTTTCCGAGCAACCCTAAATATATCCCTAGCTGGCATCGAAGACGACTAAAAAATTGGGCCCCAGAAAACGCGTTGCGATCCCCTTTCGCCCATTCAAAAGTGCCCCCAAAGGAAGGCTTTGGGTACAAGTGAACTCCCCAGGGGAGCCTTTACGCAGCCCCACATGCAACGGGACCCTCCGGGTTCACTCTTTCATAGTAAACCTAAATATGTCCCTTACCTGCACGTAAGACTGAAAATCCGGGTCCCAGGAAACGCGTTGCAAACCCCTTTCGCCCATCCAAAAGTGCCCGCAAAGGAAGGCTTTGGGTACAAGTGAACTCCCCAGGGGAGACTTTACGCAGCCCCACATGCAACTGGACCCTCCGGGTTCTCTCTTTCCGAGCAACCCTAAATATAGCCCTAGCTGGCGTGGGAGAAGACTGAAAATCTGGACCCCAGGAAAGGCATTGCGAGCCCATTTTGCCCATCCAAAAGTGCCCGCAAAGGAAGGCTTTGGGTACAAGTGAACTCCCCAGGGGAGCCTTTACGCAGCCCCACATGCAACTGGACCCTCCGGGTTCGCTCTTTCCGAGCAAACGTAAATATATTCCTGGCCGTCGTGGGTCAAGACTGAAAAACCAAGCCTGAGAAAACGCGTTGCGAGCACCTTTCGCCCATCCAAAAGTGTCCGCAAAGGAATGCTTTGGGTACAAGTGAACTCCCCAGGGGAGCCTTTATGCAGCCCCACATGCAACTGGATCCTCCGGGTTCACTCTTTCACAGCAAGCCTGAATATATCCATAGCCGGTATCAGAGACGACTGAAAAATTGGGCCCTAGGAAACGAATTCCGAGCCCCTTTCGCCCATCCAAAAGTGTCCCCAAAAGAAGGCTTTGGGTACAAGTGAACTCCCCAGGGGAGCCTTTACGCAGCCCCACATGTAACTGGACCCTCTGGGTTCGCTCTTTCCGAGCAAACCTAAATACATCCCTTGCCGGAATGGAAGAAAACTGAAAATCTGGCCCCAGAAAACCCGTTGCAAGCCCCTTTCGCCCATCCAAAAGTGCCCGCAAAGGAAGGCTTTGGGTACAAGTGAACTCCCCAGGGGAGACTTTACGCAGCCCCACATGCAACTGGACCCTCCGGGTTCTCTCTTTCCGAGCAACCCTAAATATAGCCCTAGCTGGCGTGGGAGAAGACTGAAAATCTGGACCCCAGGAATGGCATTGCGAGCCCATTTTGCCCATCCAAAAGTGCCCGCAAAGGAAGGCTTTGGGTACAAGTGAACTCCCCAGGGGAGCCTTTACGCAGCCCCACATGCAACTGGACCCTCCGGGTTCTCTCTTTCCGAGCAAACGTAAATATATCCCTGGCCGTCGTGGGTCAAGACTGAAAAACCAAGCCCGAGAAAACGCGTTGCGAGCACCTTTCGCCCATCCAAAAGTGTCCGCAAAGGAATGTTTTGGGTACAAGTGAACTCCCCAGGGGAGACTTTACGCAGCCCCACATGTAACTGGACCCTCCGGGTTCTCTCTTTCCGAGCAACCCTAAATATATCCCTAGCTGGCATCGAAGACGACTTAAAAATTGGGCCCCAGGAAACGCGTTGCGATCCCATTTCGCCCACCCAAATGTGCCCCCAAAGGAAGGCTTTGGGCACAAGTGAACTCCCCAGGGGAGCCTTTACGCAGCCCCACATGCAACTGGACCCTCCGGGTTCACTCTTTCACAACAAGCCTAAATATATCCCTTACCGGCATGGGAGATGGCTGAAAATCTGGGCCCCATGAAACGCATTCCTAGCCCCTTTCACCCATCCAAAAGTGCCCGAAAAGGAAGGCTTTGGGTACAAGTGAACTCCCCAGGGGAGACTTTACGCAGCCCCACATGCAACTGGACCCTCCGAGTTCGCTCTTTCCGAGCAAACCTAAATATATGCCTAGCCGGATTGGGAGAAAACTGAAAATCCGGGCCACAGAAAACGCGTTGCGAGCCCCTTTCGCCCATCCAAAAGTGTACGTAAAGGAAGGCTTTGGGTACAAGTGATCTCCCTAGGGGAGCCTTTACGAAGCACCACATGCAACTGGACCCTCCGAGTTCGTTGTTTCCGAGCAAGCCTTAATATAGCCCTAGCCGTCATCAGAGACGACTGAAAAATCGGGCCCCAGGAAACGCGATGCGAGCCCCTTTCGCACATCCAAAAGTGCCCGCAAAGGAAGGCTTTGGGTACAAGTGAACTCCCCAGGGGAGCCTTCACGCAGCAACACATGCAACTGGACCCTCCGAGTTCGTTGTTTCCGAGCAAGCCTTAATATAGCCCTAGCCGTCATCAGAGACGACTGAAAAATCGGGCCCCAGGAAACGCGATGCGAGCCCCTTTCGCACATCCAAAAGTGCCCGCAAAGGAAGGCTTTGGGTACAAGTGAACTCCCCAGGGGAGTCTTTACGCAGCCCCACATGGAACTGGACCCTCCGTGTTCACTCTTTCACAACAAGCCTAAATATATCCCTTACCTGCACGTAAGACTGAAAATCTGGGCCTGAGGAAACGCATTCCGAGCCACTTTCACCCATACAAAAATGCGCCCAAAGGAAGGCTTTGGGTACAAGTGAACTCCCCAGGGGAGAATTTACGCAGCACCACATGCAACTGGACCCACCAGGTTCTCTCTTTCTGATCAAACCTAAATACATCCCTAGCAGGATTGGGAGAAAACTGAAAATCCGGGCCCCACGAAAGGCGTTGCGAGCCCCTTTGGCCCATCCAAAAGTGCCCGCAAAGGAAGGCTTTGGGTACAAGTGAACTCCCCAGGGGAGCCTTTACGCAGCCCCACATGCAACTGGACCATCCGGGTTCGACGTTTCCAAGCAAACCTAAATATATCCCTAGCTGGCGTTGGAGAAGACTGAAAATCTGGACCCGAGGAAATGCGTTGCGAGCCCCTTTCGTCCATCAAAAAGTGCCCCCAAAGGAAGGCTTTTGGTACAAGTGAACTCCCCAGGGGAGCCTTTACGCAGCCCCACATGCAGCTGGACCATTTGGGTTCACTGTTTCCGAGCAACCCTAAATATACCCCTAGCCGGCATCGAAAATGACTGAAAATATGGTCCCCAGAAAACGCGTTGCAAGCCCATTTCGCCCATCCAAAAGTGTACGTAAAGGAAGGCTTTGGGTACAAGTGAACTCCCCAGGGGAGCCTTTACGCAGCACCACATGCAACTGGACCCTCCGGGTTCACTCTTTCACAACAAGCCTAAATATATCCCTAGCCAGCGTGGGATAAGACTGAAAAACCGGACCCCAAAAAAAGCGTTGCGAGCCCCATTCCCCCATCCAAAAGTGCCCGCAAAGGAAGGCTTTGGGTACAAGTGAACTCCCCAGGGGAGCCTTCACGCAGCCCCACATGCAACTGGACCCACCGTATTCGCTCTTTCAGAAGAAGCCTAAATATAGCGCTAGCCGTCATCAGAGACGACTGAAAATCCGGGCCCCAGGAAACGCGTTGCGAGCCCCTTTCGCCCATCCAAAAGTGCCCCCAAAGGAAGGCTTTGGGTACAAGTGAACTTCCCAGGGGAGCCATCACGCAGCCCCACATGCAACTGGACCCTCCGGGTTCACTCTTTCTGAGGAAGCCTAAATATAGCGCTAGCCGGCATCAGAAACGACTGAAAATCCGGGCCCCAAAAAACGCGTTACGAGGCCCTTACACCAATCCAAAAGTGCCCGCAAAGGAAGGCTTTGGGTACAAGTGAACTCCCCAGGGGAGCCTTTACGCAGCGCCACATGCAACTGGACCCTCCGGGTTCACTCTTTCACAACAAGCCTAAATATATCCCTAGCCAGCGTGGGACAAGACTGAAAAACCAAGCCCGAGAAAACGTGTTGCGAGCCCCTTTCGCGCTTCTAAAAGTGCCCCCAAAGGAAGGCTTTGGGTACAAGTGATCTCCCCAGGGGAGCCTTTACGCAGCCCCACATGCAACTGGACCATCCGGGTTCGACGTTTCCGAGCAAACCTAAATATATCCCTAGCTGGCGTTGGAGAAGACTGAAAATCTGGACCCGAGGAAATGCGTTTCGAGACCCTTTCGTCCATCCAAAAGTGCCCCCAAAGGAAGGCTTTGGGTACAAGTGAACTCCCCAGGGGAGCCTTTACGCAGCCCAACATGCAGCTGGACCCTCCGTATTCGCTCGTTCCGAGGAAACCTAAATATAGCCCTAGCCGGCATCAGAGACGACTGAAAATCCGGGCCCCAGGAAACGCGATGCGGGCCCCTTTCGCCCATCCAAAAGTGCCCCCAAAGAAAGGCTTTGGGTACAAGTGAACTTCCCAGGGGAGCCTTTACGCAGCCCCACATGCAACTGGACCCTCCGGGTTCACTCATCCCGAGCAACCCGAAACATATCCCAGGCCAGCATCAGAGACGACTGAAAAATCGGACCCAAAAAACGCGTTACGAGGCCCTTACACCAATCCAAAAGTGCCCCCATAAGGAAGGCTTTGGGTACAAGTGAACTCCCCAGGGGAGCCTTTACGCAGCCCCACATGCAACTGGACCCTCCGTGTTCACTCTTTCACAACAAGCCTAAATATATCCCTTACCTGCACGTAAGACTGAAAATCTGGGCCTGAGGAAACACATTCCGAGCCACTTTCACCCATACAAAAATGCGCCCAAAGGAAGGCTTTGGGTACAAGTGAACTCCCCAGGGGAGAATTTACGCAGCCCCACATGCAACTGGACCCTCCAGGTTCTCTCTTTCTGATCAAACCTAAATACATCCCTAGCAGGATTGGGAGAAAACTGAAAATCCGGGCCCCACGAAAGGCGTTGCGAGCCCCTTTGGCCCATCCAAAAGTGCCCACAAAGGAAGGCTTTGGGTACAAGTGAACTCCCCAGGGGAGCCTTTACGCAGCCCCACATGCAACTGGACCATCCGGGTTCGACGTTTCCGAGCAAACCTAAATATATCCCTAGCTGGCGTTGAAGAAGACTGAAAATCTGGACCCGAGGAAATGCGTTGCGAGCCCCTTTCGTCCATCCAAAAGTGCCCCCAAAGGAAGGCTTTGGGTACAAGTGAACTCCCCAGGGGAGCCTTTACGCAGCCCCACATGCAACTGGACCCTCCGGGTTCGTTGTTTCCAAGCAAGCCTTAATATAGCCCTAGCCGGCATCAGAGACGACTGAAAAATCGGGCCCCAGGAAACGCGTTGCGAGCCCTTTTCGTGCATCCAAAAGTGCCCGCAAAGGAAGGCTTTGGGTACAAGTGAACTCCCCAGGGGAGCCTTTAGGCAGCCCCACATGCAACTGGACCCTCCAGGTTCACTATTTCCGTGCTACACAAAATATATCCCTAGCCGGCATCGACGACAACTGAAAAATCGGGCCCCAGGAAACGCGTTGCGAGCCCCTTTCGCCCATCCAAAAGTGCCCGCAAAGGAAGGCTTTGGGTACAAGTGAACTCCCCAGGGGAGCCTTTACGCAGCCCCACATGCAGCTGGACCATTTGGGTTCACTGTTTCCGAGCAACCCTAAATATACCCCTAGCCGGCATCGAAAATGACTGAAAATATGGTCCCCAGAAAACGCGTTGCAAGCCCATTTCGCCCATCCAAAAGTGTACGTAAAGGAAGGCTTTGGGTACAAGTGAACTCCCCAGGGGAGCCTTTACGCAGCCCCACATGCAACTGGACCCTCCGGGTTCACTCTTTCACAACAAGCCTATATATATCCCTAGCCAGCGTGGGAGAAGACTGAAAAACCAAGCCCGAGAAAACGTGTTGCGAGCCCCTTTCGTCCATCAAAAAGTGCCCCCAAAGGAAGGCTTTGGGTACAAGTGATCTCCCCAGGGGAGCCTTTACGCAGCCCCACATGCAACTGGACCCTCCGGGTTTGTTGTTTCCGAACAACCCTAAATATATCCCTAGCTGGCGTGGGAGAAGACTGAAAATGTGGGCCCCAGGAAACGCGTTCCGAGCCCCTTTCGCCCATCCAAAAGTGTACGTAAAGGAAGGCTTTGGGTACAAGTGATCTCCCTAGGGGAGCCTTTACGAAGCACCACATGCAACTGGACCCTCCGAGTGCACTCTTTCACAACAAGCCTAAATATATCCCTAGCCAGCGTGGGATAAGACTGAAAAACGGGACCCCAAAAAAAGCGTTGCGAGCCCCTTTCGCCCATCCAAAAGTTCCCGGAAAGGAAGGCTTTGGGTAAAAGTGAACTCCGCAGGGGAGCCTTCACGCAGCAACACATGCAACTGGACCCTCCGAGTTCGTTGTTTCCGAGCAAGCCTTAATATATCCCTAGCCGTCATCAGAGACGACTGAAAAATCGGGCCCCAGGAAACGCGATGCGAGCCCCTTTCGCACATCCAAAAGTGCCCGCAAAGGAAGGCTTTGGGTACAAGTGAACTCCCCAGGGGAGTCTTTACGCAGCCCCACATGCAACTGGACCCTCCGTGTTCACTCTTTCACAACAAGCCTAAATATATCCCTTACCTGCACGTAAGACTGAAAATCTGGGCCTGAGGAAACGCATTCCGAGCCACTTTCACCCATACAAAAATGCGCCCAAAGGAAGGCTTTGGGTACAAGTGAACTCCCCAGGGGAGAATTTACGCAGCCCCACATGCAACTGGACCCTCCAGGTTCTCTCTTTCTGATCAAACCTAAATACATCCCTAGCAGGATTGGGAGAAAACTGAAAATCCGGGCCCCACGAAAGGCGTTGCGAGCCCCTTTCGCCCATCCAAAAGTGCCCGCAAAGGAAGGCTTTGGGTACAAGTGAACTCCCCAGGGGAGCCTTTACGCAGCCCCACATGCAACTGGACCATCCGGGTTCGACGTTTCCGAGCAAACCTAAATATATCCCTAGCTGGCGTTGGAGGAGACTGAAAATCTGGACCCGAGGAAATGCGTTGCGAGCCCCTTTCGTCCATCCAAAAGTGCCCCCAAAGGAAGGCTTTGGGTACAAGTGAACTCCCCAGGGGAGCCTTTACGCAGCCCCACATGCAACTGGACCCTCCGGGTTCGTTGTTTCCAAGCAAGCCTTAATATAGCCCTAGCCGGCATCAGAGACGACTGAAAAATCGGGCCCCAGGAAACGCGTTGCGAGCCCTTTTCGTGCATCCAAAAGTGCCCGCAAAGGAAGGCTTTGGGTACAAGTGAACTCCCCAGGGGAGCATTTACGCAGCCCCACATGCAGCTGGACCATTTGGGTTCACTGTTTCCGAGCAACCCTAAATATACCCCTAGCCGGCATCGAAAATGACTGAAAATATGGTCCCCAGAAAACGCGTTGCAAGCCCATTTCGCCCATCCAAAAGTGTACGTAAAGGAAGGCTTTGGGTACAAGTGAACTCCCCAGGGGAGCCTTTACGCAGCCCCACATGCAACTGGACCCTTCGGGTTCACTCATCCTGAGCAACCCGAAACATATCCCAGGCCGGCATCAGAGACGACTGAAAAATCGGGCCCCAAAAAACGCGTTACGAGGCCCTTACACAAATCCAAAAGTGCCCCCAAAGGAAGGCTTTGGGTACAAGTGATCTCCCCAGGGGAGCCTTTACGCAGCCCCACATGCAACTGGACCCTCCGGGTTCACTCTTTCACAACAAGCCTAAATATATCCCTAGCCAGCGTGGGAGAAGACTGAAAAACCAAGCCCGAGAAAACGTGTTGCGAGCTCCTTTCGCGCATCTAAAAGTGCCCCAAAAGGAAGGCTTTGGGTCCAAGTGATCTCCCCAGGGGAGCCTTTACGCAGCCCCACATGCAACTGGACCCTCCGGGTTCACTCATCCTGAGCAACCCGAAACATATCCCAGGCCGGCATCAGAGACGACTGAAAAATTGGGCCCCAAAAAACGCGTTACGAGGCCCTTACACCAATCCAAAAGTGCCCCCAAAGGAAGGCTTTGGGTACAAGTGAACTCCCCAGGGGAGCCTTTACGCAGCCCCACATGCAACTGGACCCTCCGGGTTCACTCTTTCACAACAAGCCTAAATATATCCCTAGCCAGCGTGGGAGAAGACTGAAAAACCAAGCCCGAGAAAACGTGTTGCGAGCCCCTTTCGCCCATCCAAAAGTGCCCCCAAAGGAAGGCTTTGGGTACAAGTGATCTCCCCAGGGGAGCCTTTACGCAGACCCACATGCAACTGGACCCTCCGGGTTTGTTGTTTCCGAAGAACCCTAAATATATCCCTAGCTGGCGTGGGAGAAGACTGAAAACTCGGGCCCCAGGAAACGCGTTCCGAGCCCCTTTCGCGCATCCAAAAGTGTACGTAAAAGAAGGCTTTGGGTACAAGTGATCTCCCTAGGGGAGCCTTTACGCAGCACCACATGCAACTGGACCCTCCGGGTTCACTCTTTCCGAGCAACCCTAAATTTATTCCTAGCCGTCGTGGGTCAAGACTGAAAAAGCAAGCCCGAGAAAAGGAGTTGCGAGCCCCTTTCGCCCATCCAAAAGTGTCCGCAAAGGAAGGCTTTGGGTACCAGTGAACTCCCCAGGGGAGTCTTTACGCAGCCCCACATGCAACTGGACCTTCCGGGTTCACGTTTTCATAGCAAGCCTAAATATATCCCTTACCTGCACGTAAGACTGAAAATCTGGGCCTGAGGAAACGCATTCCGAGCCACTTTCACCCATACAAAAATGCCCCCAAAGGAAGGCTTTGGGTACAAGTGAACTCCCCAGGGGGGAATTTACGCAGCCCCACATGCAACTGGACCCTCCGAGTTCGCTCTTTCCGAGCAAACCTAAATACATACCTAGCCGGATTGGGAGAAAACTGAAAATCCGGGCCACAGAAAACGCGTTGCGAGCCCCTTTCGCCTATCCAAAAGTGCCCCCAAAGGAAGGCTTTGGGTACAAGTGATCTCCCCAGGGGAGCCTTTACGCAGCCCCACATGCAACTGGACCCTCCGGGTTTGTTGTTTCCGAACAACCCTAAATATATCCCTAGCTGGCGTGGGAGAAGACTGAAAATGTGGGCCCCAGGAAACGCGTTCCGAGCCCCTTTCGCCCATCCAAAAGTGTACGTAAAGGAAGGCTTTGGGTACAAGTGATCTCCCTAGGGGAGCCTTTACGAAGCACCACATGCAACTGGACCCTCCGAGTGCACTCTTTCACAACAAGCCTAAATATATCCCTAGCCAGCGTGGGATAAGACTGAAAAACCGGACCCCAAAAAAAGCGTTGCGAGCCCCTTTCGCCCATCCAAAAGTTCCCGGAAAGGAAGGCTTTGGGTAAAAGTGAACTCCCCAGGGGAGCCTTCACGCAGCAACACATGCAACTGGACCCTCCGAGTTCGTTGTTTCCGAGCAAGCCTTAATATATCCCTAGCCGTCATCAGAGACGACTGAAAAATCGGGCCCCAGGAAACGCGATGCGAGCCCCTTTCGCACATCCAAAAGTGCCCGCAAAGGAAGGCTTTGGGTACAAGTGAACTCCCCAGGGGAGTCTTTACGCAGCCCCACATGCAACTGGACCCTCCGTGTTCACTCTTTCACAACAAGCCTAAATATATCCCTTACCTGCACGTAAGACTGAAAATCTGGGCCTGAGGAAACACATTCCGAGCCACTTTCACCCATACAAAAATGCGCCCAAAGGAAGGCTTTGGGTACAAGTGAACTCCCCAGGGGAGAATTTACGCAGCCCCACATGCAACTGGACCCTCCAGGTTCTCTCTTTCTGATCAAACCTAAATACATCCCTAGCAGGATTGGGAGAAAACTGAAAATCCGGGCCCCACGAAAGGCGTTGCGAGCCCCTTTGGCCCATCCAAAAGTGCCCACAAAGGAAGGCTTTGGGTACAAGTGAACTCCCCAGGGGAGCCTTTACGCAGCCCCACATGCAACTGGACCATCCGGGTTCGACGTTTCCGAGCAAACCTAAATATATCCCTAGCTGGCGTTGAAGAAGACTGAAAATCTGGACCCGAGGAAATGCGTTGCGAGCCCCTTTCGTCCATCCAAAAGTGCCCCCAAAGGAAGGCTTTGGGTACAAGTGAACTCCCCAGGGGAGCCTTTACGCAGCCCCACATGCAACTGGACCCTCCGGGTTCGTTGTTTCCAAGCAAGCCTTAATATAGCCCTAGCCGGCATCAGAGACGACTGAAAAATCGGGCCCCAGGAAACGCGTTGCGAGCCCTTTTCGTGCATCCAAAAGTGCCCGCAAAGGAAGGCTTTGGGTACAAGTGAACTCCCCAGGGGAGCCTTTAGGCAGCCCCACATGCAACTGGACCCTCCAGGTTCACTATTTCCGTGCTACACAAAATATATCCCTAGCCGGCATCGACGACAACTGAAAAATCGGGCCCCAGGAAACGCGTTGCGAGCCCCTTTCGCCCATCCAAAAGTGCCCGCAAAGGAAGGCTTTGGGTACAAGTGAACTCCCCAGGGGAGCCTTTACGCAGCCCCACATGCAGCTGGACCATTTGGGTTCACTGTTTCCGAGCAACCCTAAATATACCCCTAGCCGGCATCGAAAATGACTGAAAATATGGTCCCCAGAAAACGCGTTGCAAGCCCATTTCGCCCATCCAAAAGTGTACGTAAAGGAAGGCTTTGGGTACAAGTGAACTCCCCAGGGGAGCCTTTACGCAGCCCCACATGCAACTGGACCCTCCGGGTTCACTCTTTCACAACAAGCCTATATATATCCCTAGCCAGCGTGGGAGAAGACTGAAAAACCAAGCCCGAGAAAACGTGTTGCGAGCCCCTTTCGTCCATCAAAAAGTGCCCCCAAAGGAAGGCTTTGGGTACAAGTGATCTCCCCAGGGGAGCCTTTACGCAGCCCCACATGCAACTGGACCCTCCGGGTTTGTTGTTTCCGAACAACCCTAAATATATCCCTAGCTGGCGTGGGAGAAGACTGAAAATGTGGGCCCCAGGAAACGCGTTCCGAGCCCCTTTCGCCCATCCAAAAGTGTACGTAAAGGAAGGCTTTGGGTACAAGTGATCTCCCTAGGGGAGCCTTTACGAAGCACCACATGCAACTGGACCCTCCGAGTGCACTCTTTCACAACAAGCCTAAATATATCCCTAGCCAGCGTGGGATAAGACTGAAAAACCGGACCCCAAAAAAAGCGTTGCGAGCCCCTTTCGCCCATCCAAAAGTTCCCGGAAAGGAAGGCTTTGGGTAAAAGTGAACTCCGCAGGGGAGCCTTCACGCAGCCCCACATGCAACTGGACCCTCCGAGTTCGTTGTTTCCGAGCAAGCCTTAATATATCCCTAGCCGTCATCAGAGACGACTGAAAAATCGGGCCCCAGGAAACGCGATGCGAGCCCCTTTCGCACATCCAAAAGTGCCCGCAAAGGAAGGCTTTGGGTACAAGTGAACTCCCCAGGGGAGTCTTTACGCAGCCCCACATGCAACTGGACCCTCCGTGTTCACTCTTTCACAACAAGCCTAAATATATCCCTTACCTGCACGTAAGACTGAAAATCTGGGCCTGAGGAAACGCATTCCGAGCCACTTTCACCCATACAAAAATGCGCCCAAAGGAAGGCTTTGGGTACAAGTGAACTCCCCAGGGGAGAATTTACGCAGCCCCACATGCAACTGGACCCTCCAGGTTCTCTCTTTCTGATCAAACCTAAATACATCCCTAGCAGGATTGGGAGAAAACTGAAAATCCGGGCCCCACGAAAGGCGTTGCGAGCCCCTTTCGCCCATCCAAAAGTGCCCGCAAAGGAAGGCTTTGGGTACAAGTGAACTCCCCAGGGGAGCCTTTACGCAGCCCCACATGCAACTGGACCATCCGGGTTCGACGTTTCCGAGCAAACCTAAATATATCCCTAGCTGGCGTTGGAGGAGACTGAAAATCTGGACCCGAGGAAATGCGTTGCGAGCCCCTTTCGTCCATCCAAAAGTGCCCCCAAAGGAAGGCTTTGGGTACAAGTGAACTCCCCAGGGGAGCCTTTACGCAGCCCCACATGCAACTGGACCCTCCGGGTTCGTTGTTTCCAAGCAAGCCTTAATATAGCCCTAGCCGGCATCAGAGACGACTGAAAAATCGGGCCCCAGGAAACGCGTTGCGAGCCCTTTTCGTGCATCCAAAAGTGCCCGCAAAGGAAGGCTTTGGGTACAAGTGAACTCCCCAGGGGAGCATTTACGCAGCCCCACATGCAGCTGGACCATTTGGGTTCACTGTTTCCGAGCAACCCTAAATATACCCCTAGCCGGCATCGAAAATGACTGAAAATATGGTCCCCAGGAAACGCGTTCTGAGCCCATTTCGCCCATCCAAAAGTGCCCCCAAAGGAAGGCTTTGGGTACAAGTGATCTCCCCAGGGGAGCCTTTACGCAGCCCCACATGCAACTGGACCCTCCGGGTTCACTCTTTCACAACAAGCCTAAATATATCCCTAGCCAGCGTGGGAGAAGACTGAAAAACCAAGCCCGAGAAAACGTGTTGCGAGCTCCTTTCGCGCATCTAAAAGTGCCCCAAAAGGAAGGCTTTGGGTCCAAGTGATCTCCCCAGGGGAGCCTTTACGCAGCCCCACATGCAACTGGACCCTCCGGGTTCACTCATCCTGAGCAACCCGAAACATATCCCAGGCCGGCATCAGAGACGACTGAAAAATTGGGCCCCAAAAAACGCGTTACGAGGCCCTTACACCAATCCAAAAGTGCCCCCAAAGGAAGGCTTTGGGTACAAGTGAACTCCCCAGGGGAGCCTTTACGCAGCCCCACATGCAACTGGACCCTCCGGGTTCACTCTTTCACAACAAGCCTAAATATATCCCTAGCCAGCGTGGAAGAAGACTGAAAAACCAAGCCCGAGAAAACGTGTTGCGAGCCCCTTTCGCCCATCCAAAAGTGCCCCCAAAGGAAGGCTTTGGGTACAAGTGATCTCCCCAGGGGAGCCTTTACGCAGACCCACATGCAACTGGACCCTCCGGGTTTGTTGTTTCCGAAGAACCCTAAATATATCCCTAGCTGGCGTGGGAGAAGACTGAAAATGTGGGCCCCAGGAAACGCGTTCCGAGCCCCTTTCGCGCATCCAAAAGTGTACGTAAAAGAAGGCTTTGGGTACAAGTGATCTCCCTAGGGGAGCCTTTACGCAGCACCACATGCAACTGGACCCTCCGGGTTCACTCTTTCCGAGCAACCCTAAATTTATTCCTAGCCGTCGTGGGTCAAGACTGAAAAAGCAAGCCCGAGAAAATGAGTTGCGAGCCCCTTTCGCCCATCCAAAAGTGTCCGCAAAGGAAGGCTTTGGGTACCAGTGAACTCCCCAGGGGAGTCTTTACGCAGCCCCACATGCAACTGGACCTTCCGGGTTCACGTTTTCATAGCAAGCCTAAATATATCCCTTACCTGCACGTAAGACTGAAAATCTGGGCCTGAGGAAACGCATTCCGAGCCACTTTCACCCATACAAAAATGCCCCCAAAGGAAGGCTTTGGGTACAAGTGAACTCCCCAGGGGGGAATTTACGCAGCCCCACATGCAACTGGACCATCCGAGTTCGCTCTTTCCGAGCAAACCTAAATACATACCTAGCCGGATTGGGAGAAAACTGAAAATCCGGGCCACAGAAAACGCGTTGCGAGCCCCTTTCGCCTATCCAAAAGTGCCCCCAAAGGAAGGCTTTGGGTACAAGTGAACTCCCCAGGGGAGCCTTTACGCAGCCCCACATGCAACTGGACCCTCCAGGTTCGATGTTTCCGAGCAACCCTAAATATAGTCCTAGCTGGCATCGAAGACAACTGAAAAATTGGGCCCCAGGAAACGCTTTGCGAGCTTCATTTGCCCTTCAAAAAAAGCGCCCAAATAAAGGCTTTGGGTACAAGTGAACTTCCCAGGGGAGCCTTTACCCAGCCCCACATGCAACTGGACCCTCCGGGTTCACTCTTTCAGAGGAAGCCTAAATATAGCGTTAGCCGGCATCAGAGACAACTGAAAATCCGGGCCCCAGGAAATGCGTTGCGAGCTCCTTTCGCCCATCCAAAAGTGCCCCCAAAGGAAGGCTTTGGGTACAAGTGAACTCCCCAGAGGAGCCTTTACGCAGCCCCACATGCAGCTGGACCCTTTGGGTTCACTGTTTCCGAGCAACCCTAAATAAATCCCTAGCTGGCATCGAAGACGACTGAAAAATCGGGCGCCAGAAAATGTGTTGCAAGCCCCTTTCGCCCATCCAAAAGTGCCCGCAAAGGAAGGCTTTGGGTACAAGTGAACTCCCCAGGGGAGCCTTTACGCAGCCCCACATGCAACTGGACCATCCGTATTCGCTCGTTCCGAGGAAACCTAAATATAACCCTAGCCGGCATCAGAGACTACTGAAAATCCGGGCCCAAGAAAAAGCGTTACGAGCCCCTTTCGCCCATCCAAAAGTGCCCCCAAAGGAAGGCTTTGGGTACAAGTGAACTTCCCAGGGGAGCCTTTACGCAGCCCCACATGCAACTGGACCCTCTTAGTTCACTCTTTCTGAGGAAGCCTAAATATAGCGCTAGCCGGCATCAGAGACGACTGAAAATCTGGGCCCCAGAAAACGCGTTGCGAGCCCCTTTCGCCCATCCAAAAGTGCCCGCAAAGGAAGGCTTTGGGTACAATTGAACTCCCCAGGGGAGCCTTTAAGCAGCCCCAAATGCAACTGGACACTCCGGGTTCACTCTTTCACAACAAGCCTAAATATATCCCTAGCCAGCGTGGGAGAAGACTGAAAAACCAAGCCCGAGAAAACGTGTTGCGAGCCCCTTTCGCGCATCTAAAAGTGCCCCCTAAGGAAGGCTTTGGGTACAAGTGATCTCCCCAGGGGAGCCTTTACCCAGCCCCACATGCAACTGGACCCTCCGGGTTTGTTGTTTCCGAACAACCCTAAATATATCCCTAGATGGCGTGGGAGAAGACTGAAAATGTGGGCCCCAGGAAAGGCGTTCCGAGCCCTTTTCGCGCATCCAAATGTGTACGTAAAGGAAGGCTTTGGGTACAAGTGATCTCCCTAGGGGAGCCTTTACGCAGCACCACATGCAACTGGACCCTCCGGGTTCACTCTTTCCGAGCAACCCTAAATTTATTCCTAGCCGTCGTGGGTCAAGACTGAAAAAGCAAGCCCGAGAAAATGAGTTGCGAGCCCCTTTCGCCCATCCAAAAGTGTCCGCAAAGGAAGGCTTTGGGTACCAGTGAACTCCCCAGGGGAGTCTTTACGCAGCCCCACATGCAACTGGACCTTCCGGGTTCACGTTTTCATAGCAAGCCTAAATATATCCCTTACCTGCAAGTAAGACTGAAAATCTGGGCCTGAGGAAACGCATTCCGAGCCACTTTCACCCATACAAAAATGCCCCCAAAGGAAGGCTTTGGGTACAAGTGAACTCCCCAGGGGGGAATTTACGCAGCCCCACATGCAACTGGACCCTCCGAGTTCGCTCTTTCCGAGCAAACCTAAATACATCCCTAGCAGGATTGGGAGAAAACTGGAAATCCGGGCCACAGAAAACGCGTTGCGAGCCCCTTTCGCCTATCCAAAAGTGCCCCCAAAGGAAGGCTTTGGGTACAAGTGAACTCCCCAGGGGAGCCTTTACGCAGCCCCACATGCAACTGGACCCTCCAGGTTCGATGTTTCCGAGCAACCCTAAATATAGTCCTAGCTGGCATCGAAGACGACTGAAAAATCGGGCGCCAGAAAACGTGTTGCGAGCCCCTTTCGCCCATCCAAAAGTGCCCGCAAAGGAAGGCTTTGGGTACAAGTGAACTCCCCAGGGGAGCCTTTACGCAGCCCCACATGCAACTGGACCCTCCGTATTCGCTCGTTCCGAGGAAACCTAAATATAACCCAAGCCGGCATCAGAGACTACTGAAAATCCGGGCCCAAGAAAAAGCGTTACGAGCCCCTTTCGCCCATCCAAAAGTGCCCCCAAAGGAAGGCTTTGGGTACAAGTGAACTTCCCAGAGGAGCCTTTACGCAGCCCCACATGCAACTGGACCCTCCAAGTTCACTCTTTCTGAGGAAGCCTAAATATAGCGCTAGCCGGCATCAGAGACGACTGAAAATCTGGGCCCCAGAAAACGCGTTGCGAGCCCCTTTCGCCCATCCAAAAGTGCCCGCAAAGGAAGGCTTTGGGTACAATTGAACTCCCCAGGGGAGCCTTTAAGCAGCCCCAAATGCAACTGGACCCTCCGGGTTCACTCTTTCACAACAAGCCTAAATATATCCCTAGCCAGCGTGGGAGAAGACTGAAAAACCAAGCCCGAGAAAACGTGTTGCGAGCCCCTTTCGCGCATCTAAAAGTGCCCCCTAAGGAAGGCTTTGGGTACAAGTGATCTCCCCAGGGGAGCCTTTACCCAGCCCCACATGCAACTGGACCCTCCGGGTTTGTTGTTTCCGAACAACCCTAAATATATCCCTAGCTGGCGTGGGAGAAGACTGAAAATGTGGGCCCCAGGAAACGCGTTCCGAACCCTTTTCGCCCATCCAAAAGTGTACGTAAAGGAAGGCTTTGGGTACAAGTGAACTCCCCAGGGGAGCCTTTACGCAGCCCCACATGCAACTGGACCCTCCGGGTTCACTCTTTCAGAGGAAGCCTAAATATAGCGTTACCCAGCATCAGAGACGACTGAAAATCTGGGCCCCAGAAAACGCGTTTCGAGCTCCTTTCGCCCATCCAAAAGTGCCCCCAAAGGAAGGCTTTGGGTACAAGTGAACTTCCCAGGGGAGCCTTCACGCAGCACCACATGCAACTGGACCCTCTGGGTTCACTCTTTCAGAGGAAGCCTAAATATAGCGCTGGCCGGCATCAGAGACGACTGAAAATCCGGGCCCCAGAAAACGCGTTGCGAGCCCCTTTCGCCCATCCAAAAGTTCCCGCAAAGGAAGGCTTTGGGTACAAGTGAACTCCCCAGGGGAGACTTTACGCAGCCCCACATGCAACTGGACCTTCCGGGTTCACGTTTTCATAGCAAGCCTAAATATATCCCTTACCTGCAAGTAAGACTGAAAATCTGGGCCTGAGGAAACGCATTCCGAGCCACTTTCACCCATACAAAAATGCCCCCAAAGGAAGGCTTTGGGTACAAGTGAACTCCCCAGGGGGGTATTTACGCAGCCTCACATGCAACTGGACCCTCCGAGTTCACTCTTTCCGAGCAAACCTAAATACATACCTCGCCGGATTGGGAGAAAACTGAAAATCCGGGCCCCAGAAAACGCATTGCGAGCCCCTTTCGCCCATCCAAAAGTGCCCCCAAAGGAAGGCTTTGGGTACAAGTGAACTCTCCAGGGGAGCCTTTACGCAGCCCCACATGCAACTGGACCCTCCAGGTTCGATGTTTCCGAGCATCCATAAATAAATCCCTAGCCATCATCGAAGACGACTGAAAAATCGGGCCCCAGGAAACGCTTTGCGAGCTTCATTTGCCCTTCAAAAAAAGCGCCCAAAAATAGGCTTTGGGTACAAGTGAACTTCCCAGGGGAGCCTTTACGCAGCCCCACATGCAACTGGACCCTCCGGGTTCACTCTTTCAGAGGAAGCCTAAATATAGCGTTACCCAGCATCAGAGACAACTGAAAATCCGGGCCCCAGAAAACGCGTTTCGAACTCCTTTCGCCCATCCAAAAGTGCCCCCAAAGGAAGGCTTTGGGTACAAGTGAACTCCCCAGAGGAGCCTTTACGCAGCCCCACATGCAACTGGACCCTTTGGGTTCACTGTTTCCGAGCAACCCTAAATAAATCCCTAGCCGTCATCGAAGACGACTGAAAAATCGGGCGCCAGAAAACCCGTTGCGAGCCCCTTTCGCCCATCCAAAAGTTCCCGCAAAGGAAGGCTTTGGGTACAAGTGAACTCCCCAGGGGAGCCTTTACGCAGCCCCACATGCAACTGGACCATCCGTATTAGCTCGTTCCGAGGAAACCTAAATATAGCCCCAGCCGGCATCAGAGACGACTGAAAATCCGGGCCCAAGAAAAAGCGTTACGAGCCCCTTTCGCCCATCCAAAAGTGCCCCCAAAGGAAGGCTTTGGGTACAAGTGAACTTCCCAGGGGAGCCTTTACGCAGCCCCACATGCAACTGGACCATCCGGGTTCACTCTTTCAGAGGAAGCCTAAATATAGCGCTAGCCGGCATCAGAAACGACTGAAAATCCGGGCCCCAGAAAACGCGTTGCGAGCCCCTTTCGCCCATCCAAAAGTGCCCGCAAAGAAAGGCTTTGGGTACAATTGAACTCCCCAGGGGAGCCTTTACGCAGCCCCACATGCAACTGGACCCTCCGGGTTCACTCTTTCACAACAAGCCTAAATATATCCCTAGCTGGCTTGGGAGAAGACTGAAAACATGGGCCCCAGGAAACGCGTTCCGAGCCCCTTTCGCCCATCCAAAAGTGTACGTAAAGGAAGGCTTTGGGTACAATTGAACTCCCCAGGGGAGCCTTTAAGCAGCCCCACATGCAACTGGACCCTCCGGGTTCACTCTTTCACAACAAGCCTAAATATATCCCTAGCCAGCGTGGGATAAGACTGAAAAACCGGACCCCAAAAAAAGCGTTGCGAGCCCCTTTCCCCCATCCAAAAGTTCCCGCAAAGGAAGGCTTTGGGTACAAGTGAACTCCGCAGGGGAGCCTTCACGCAGCCCCACATGCAACTGGACCCTCCGAGTTCGTTGTTTCCGAGCAAGCCTTAATATAGCCCTAGCCGTCATCAGAGACGACTGAAAAATCGGGCCCCAGGAAACGCGATGCGAGCCCCTTTCGCACATCCAAAAGTGCCCGCAAAGGAAGGCTTTGGGTACAAGTGAACTCCCCAGGGGAGCCTTCACGCAGCAACACATGCAACGGGACCCTCCGGGTTCACTCTTTCCGAGCAACCCTAAATTTATTCCTAGCCGTCGTGGGTCAAGACTGAAAAAGCAAGCCCGAGAAAATGAGTTGCGAGCCCCTTTCGCCCATCCAAAAGTGTCCGCAAAGGAAGGCTTTGGGTACAAGTGAACTCCCCAGGGGAGTCTTTACGCAGCCCCACATGCAACTGGACCTTCCGGGTTCACGTTTTCATAGCAAGCCTAAATATATCCCTTACCTGCAAGTAAGACTGAAAATCTGGGCCTGAGGAAACGCATACCGAGCCACTTTCACCCATACAAAAATGCCCCCAAAGGAAGGCTTTGTGTACAAGTGAACTCCCCAGGGGGGAATTTACGCAGCCCCACATGCAACTTGACCCTCCGGGTTCACTCTTTCAGAGGAAGCCTAAATATAGCGTTACCCAGCATCAGAGACAACTGAAAATCCGGGCCCCAGAAAACGCGTTTCGAGCTCCTTTCGCCCATCCAAAAGTGCCCCCAAAGGAAGGCTTTGGGTACAAGTGAACTCCCCAGAGGAGCCTTTACGCAGCCCCACATGCAACTGGACCCTTTGGGTTCACTGTTTCCGAGCAACCCTAAATAAATCCCTAGCCGTCATCGAAGACGACTGAAAAATCGGGCGCCAGAAAACCCGTTGCGAGCCCCTTTCGCCCATCCAAAAGTGCCCGCAAAGGAAGGCTTTGGGTACAAGTGAACTCCCCAGGGGAGCCTTTACGCAGCCCCACATGCAACTGGACCATCCGTATTAGCTCGTTCCGAGGAAACCTAAATATAGCCCCAGCCGGCATCAGAGACGACTGAAAATCCGGGCCCAAGAAAAAGCGTTACGAGCCCCTTTCGCCCATCCAAAAGTGCCCCCAAAGGAAGGCTTTGGGTACAAGTGAACTTCCCAGGGGAGCCTTTACGCAGCCCCACATGCAACTGGACCATCCGGGTTCACTCTTTCAGAGGAAGCCTAAATATAGCGCTAGCCGGCATCAGAGACGACTGAAAATCCGGGCCCCAGAAAACGCGTTGCGAGCCCCTTTCGTCCATCAAAAAGTGCCCGCAAAGGAAGGCTTTGGGTACAATTGAACTCCCCAGGGGAGCCTTTACGCAGCCCCACATGCAACTGGACCCTCCGGGTTCACTCTTTCACAACAAGCCTAAATATATCCCTAGCTGGCGTGGGAGAAGACTGAAAACATGGGCCCCAGGAAACGCGTTCCGAGCCCCTTTCGCCCATCCAAAAGTGTACGTAAAGGAAGGCTTTGGGTACAATTGAACTCCCCAGGGGAGCCTTTAAGCAGCCCCACATGCAACTGGACCCTCCGGGTTCACTCTTTCACAACAAGCCTAAATATATCCCTAGCCAGCGTGGGATAAGACTGAAAAACCGGACCCCAAAAAAAGCGTTGCGAGCCCCTTTCCCCCATCCAAAAGTTCCCGCAAAGGAAGGCTTTGGGTACAAGTGAACTCCGCAGGGGAGCCTTCACGCAGCCCCACATGCAACTGGACCCTCCGAGTTCGTTGTTTCCGAGCAAGCCTTAATATAGCCCTAGCCGTCATCAGAGACGACTGAAAAATCGGGCCCCAGGAAACGCGATGCGAGCCCCTTTCGCACATCCAAAAGTGCCCGCAAAGGAAGGCTTTGGGTACAAGTGAACTCCCCAGGGGAGCCTTCACGCAGCAACACATGCAACGGGACCCTCCGGGTTCACTCTTTCCGAGCAACCCTAAATTTATTCCTAGCCGTCGTGGGTCAAGACTGAAAAAGCAAGCCCGAGAAAATGAGTTGCGAGCCCCTTTCGCCCATCCAAAAGTGTCCGCAAAGGAAGGCTTTGGGTACAAGTGAACTCCCCAGGGGAGTCTTTACGCAGCCCCACATGCAACTGGACCTTCCGGGTTCACGTTTTCATAGCAAGCCTAAATATATCCCTTACCTGCAAGTAAGACTGAAAATCTGGGCCTGAGGAAACGCATTCCGAGCCACTTTCACCCATACAAAAATGCCCCCAAAGGAAGGCTTTGGGTACAAGTGAACTCCCCAGGGGGGAATTTACGCAGCCCCACATGCAACTGGACCCTCCGAGTTCGCTCTTTCCGAGCAAACCTAAATACATACCTAGCCGGATTGGGAGAAAACTGAAAATCCGGGCCACAGAAAACGCGTTGCGAGCCCCTTTCGCCCATCCAAAAGTGCCCACAAAGGAAGGCTTTGGGTACAAGTGAACTCTCCAGGGGAGCCTTTACGCAGCCCCACATGCAACTGGACCCTCCAGGTTCGATGTTTCCGAGCATCCCTAAATAAATCCCTAGCCGTCATCGAAGACGACTGAAAAATCGGGCCCCAGGAAACGCTTTGCGAACCTGATTTGCCCTTCAAAAAAAGCGCCCAAAAAAAGGCTTTGGGTACAAGTGAACTTCCCAGGGGAGCCTTTACGCAGCCCCACATGCAACTGGACCCTCCGGGTTCACTCTTTCAGAGGAAGCCCAAATATAGCGTTACCCAGCATCAGAGACAATTGAAAATCCGGGCCCCAGAAAACGCGTTTCGAGCTCCTTTCGCCCATCCAAAAGTGCCCCCAAAGGAAGGCTTTGGGTACAAGTGAACTCCCCAGAGGAGCCTTTACGCAGCCCCACATGCAACTGGACCCTTTGGGTTCACTGTTTCCGAGCAACCCTAAATAAATCCCTAGCCGTCATCGAAGACGACTGAAAAATCGGGCGCCAGAAAACCCGTTGCGAGCCCCTTTCGCCCATCCAAAAGTGCCCGCAAAGGAAGGCTTTGGGTACAAGTGAACTCCCCAGGGGAGCCTTTACGCAGCCCCACATGCAACTGGACCATCCGTATTAGCTCGTTCCGAGGAAATCTAAATATAGCCCCAGCCGGCATCAGAGACGACTGAAAATCCGGGCCCAAGAAAAAGCGTTACGAGCCCCTTTCGCCCATCCAAAAGTGCCCCCAAAGGAAGGCTTTGGGTACAAGTGAACTTCCCAGGGGAGCCTTTACGCAGCCCCACATGCAACTGGACCCTCCGGGTTCACTCTTTCAGAGGAAGCCTAAATATAGCGCTAGCCGGCATCAGAGACGACAGAAAATCCGGGCCCCAGAAAACGCGTTGCGAGCCCCTTTCGCCCATCCAAAAGTGCCCGCAAAGAAAGGCTTTGGGTACAATTGAACTCCCCAGGGGAGCCTTTACGCAGCCCCACATGCAACTGGACCCTCCGGGTTCACTCTTTCACAACAAGCCTAAATATATCCCTAGCTGGCGTGGGAGAAGACTGAAAACATGGGCCCCAGGAAACGCGTTGCGAGCCCCTTTCGCCCATCCAAAAGTGTACGTAAAGGAAGGCTTTGGGTACAAGTGAACTCCCCAGGGGAGCCTTTACGCAGCACCACATGCAATTGGACCCTCCGGGTTCACTCTTTCACAACAAGCCTAAATATATCCCTAGCTGGCGTGGGAGAAGACTGAAAACATGGGCCCCAAAAAAAGCGTTGCGAGCCCCTTTCGCCCATCCAAAAGTGCCCGCAAAGGAAGGCTTTGGGTACAAGTGAACTCCGCAGGGGAGCCTTCACGCAGCCCCACATGCAACTGGACCCTCCGAGTTCGTTGTTTCCGAGCAAGCCTTAATATAGCCCTAGCCGTCATCAGAGACGACTGAAAAATCGGGCCCCAGGAAACGCGATGCGAGCCCCTTTCGCACATCCAAAAGTGCCCGCATAGGAAGGCTTTGGGTACAAGTGAACTCCCCAGGGGAGCCTTCACGCAGCAACACATGCAACGGGACCCTCCGGGTTCACTCTTTCCGAGCAACCCTAAATTTATTCCTAGCCGTCGTGGGTCAAGACTGAAAAAGCAAGCCCGAGAAAATGAGTTGCGAGCCCCTTTCGCCCATCCAAAAGTGTCCGCAAAGGAAGGCTTTGGGTACAAGTGAACTCCCCAGGGGAGTCTTTACGCAGCCCCACATGCAACTGGACCTTCCGGGTTCACGTTTTCATAGCAAGCCTAAATATATCCCTTACCTGCAAGTAAGACTGAAAATCTGGGCCTGAGGAAACGCATTCCGAGCCACTTTCACCCATACAAAAATGCCCCCAAAGGAAGGCTTTGGGTACAAGTGAACTCCCCAGGGGGGAATTTACGCAGCCCCACATGCAACTGGACCCTCCGAGTTCGCTCTTTCCGAGCAAACCTAAATACATACCTAGCCGGATTGGGAGAAAACTGAAAATCCGGGCCACAGAAAACGCGTTGCGAGCCCCTTTCGCCCATCCAAAAGTGCCCACAAAGGAAGGCTTTGGGTACAAGTGAACTCTCCAGGGGAGCCTTTACGCAGCCCCACATGCAACTGGACCCTCCAGGTTCGATGTTTCCGAGCATCCCTAAATAAATCCCTAGCCGTCATCGAAGACGACTGAAAAATCGGGCCCCAGGAAACGCTTTGCGAACCTCATTTGCCCTTCAAAAAAAGCGCCCAAAAAAAGGCTTTGGGTACAAGTGAACTTCCCAGGGGAGCCTTTACGCAGCCCCACATGCAACTGGACCCTCCGGGTTCACTCTTTCAGAGGAAGCCCAAATATAGCGTTACCCAGCATCAGAGACAATTGAAAATCCGGGCCCCAGAAAACGCGTTTCGAGCTCCTTTCGCCCATCCAAAAGTGCCCCCAAAGGAAGGCTTTGGGTACAAGTGAACTCCCCAGAGGAGCCTTTACGCAGCCCCACATGCAACTGGACCCTTTGGGTTCACTGTTTCCGAGCAACCCTAAATAAATCCCTAGCCGTCATCGAAGACGACTGAAAAATCGGGCGCCAGAAAACCCGTTGCGAGCCCCTTTCGCCCATCCAAAAGTGCCTGCAAAGGAAGGCTTTGGGTACAAGTGAACTCCCCAGGGGAGCCTTTACGCAGCCCCACATGCAACTGGACCATCCGTATTAGCTCGTTCCGAGGAAACCTAAATATAGCCCCAGCCGGCATCAGAGACGACTGAAAATCCGGGCCCAAGAAAAAGCGTTACGAGCCCCTTTCGACCATCCAAAAGTGCCCCCAAAGGAAGGCTTTGGGTACAAGTGAACTTCCCAGGGGAGCCTTTACGCAGCCCCACATGCAACTGGACCCTCCGGGTTCACTCTTTCAGAGGAAGCCTAAATATAGCGCTAGCCGGCATCAGAGACGACTGAAAATCCGGGCCCCAGAAAACGCGTTGCGAGCCCCTTTCGCCCATCCAAAAGTGCCCGCAAAGAAAGGCTTTGGGTACAATTGAACTCCCCAGGGGAGCCTTTACGCAGCCCCACATGCAACTGGACCCTCCGGGTTCACTCTTTCACAACAAGCCTAAATATATCCCTAGCTGGCGTGGGAGAAGACTGAAAACATGGGCCCCAGGAAACGCGTTGCGAGCCCCTTTCGCCCATCCAAAAGTGTACGTAAAGGAAGGCTTTGGGTACAAGTGAACTCCCCAGGGGAGCCTTTACGCAGCACCACATGCAATTGGACCCTCCGGGTTCACTCTTTCACAACAAGCCTAAATATATCCCTAGCTGGCGTGGGAGAAGACTGAAAACATGGGCCCCAAAAAAAGCGTTGCGAGCCCCTTTCGCCCATCCAAAAGTGCCCGCAAAGGAAGGCTTTGGGTACAAGTGAACTCCGCAGGGGAGCCTTCACGCAGCCCCACATGCAACTGGACCCTCCGAGTTCGTTGTTTCCGAGCAAGCCTTAATATAGCCCTAGCCGTCATCAGAGACGACTGAAAAATCGGGCCCCAGGAAACGCGATGCGAGCCCCTTTCGCACATCCAAAAGTGCCCGCATAGGAAGGCTTTGGGTACAAGTGAACTCCCCAGGGGAGCCTTCACGCAGCAACACATGCAACGGGACCCTCCGGGTTCACTCTTTCCGAGCAACCCTAAATTTATTCCTAGCCGTCGTGGGTCAAGACTGAAAAAGCAAGCCCGAGAAAATGAGTTGCGAGCCCCTTTCGCCCATCCAAAAGTGTCCGCAAAGGAAGGCTTTGGGTACAAGTGAACTCCCCAGGGGAGTCTTTACGCAGCCCCACATGCAACTGGACCTTCCGGGTTCACGTTTTCATAGCAAGCCTAAATATATCCCTTACCTGCAAGTAAGACTGAAAATCTGGGCCTGAGGAAACGCATTCCGAGCCACTTTCACCCATACAAAAATGCCCCCAAAGGAAGGCTTTGGGTACAAGTGAACTCCCCAGGGGGGAATTTACGCAGCCCCACATGCAACTGGACCCTCCGAGTTCGCTCTTTCCGAGCAAACCTAAATACATACCTAGCCGGATTGGGAGAAAACTGAAAATCCGGGCCACAGAAAACGCGTTGCGAGCCCCTTTCGCCCATCCAAAAGTGCCCCCAAAGGAAGGCTTTGGGTACAAGTGAACTCCCCAGGGGAGCCTTTACGCAGCCCCACATGCAACTGAACCCTCCAGGTTCGATGTTTCCGAGCAACCCTAAATATATCCTTAGCTGGCATCGAAGACAACTGAAAAATTGGGCCCCAGGAAACGGTTTGCGAGCTTCATTTGCCCTTCAAAAAAAGCGCCCAAAAAAAGGCTTTGGGTACAAGTGAACTTCCCAGGGGAGCCTTTACCCAGCCCCACATGCAACTGGACCCTCCGGGTTCACTCTTTCAGAGGAAGCCTAAATATAGCGTTAGCAGGCATCAGAGACAACTGAAAATTCGGGCCCGAGAAAACGCGTTGCGAGCTCCTTTCGCCCATCCAAAAGTGCCCCCAAAGGAAGGCTTTGGGTACAAGTGAACTCCCCAGAGGAGCCTTTACGCAGCCCCACATGCAGCTGGACCCTTTGGGTTCACTGTTTCCGAGCAACCCTAAATAAATTCCTAGCTGGCATCGAAGACGACTGAAAAATCGGGCGCCAGAAAACGCGTTGCGAGCCCCTTTCGCCCATCCAAAAGTGCCCGCAAAGGAAGGCTTTGGGTACAAGTGAACTCCCCAGGGGAGCCTTTACGCAGCCCCACATGCAACTGGACCCTCCAGGTTCGATGTTTCCGAGCATCCCTAAATAAATCCCTAGCCGTCATCGAAGACGACTGAAAAATCGGGCCCCAGGAAACGCTTTGCGAACCTGATTTGCCCTTCAAAAAAAGCGCCCAAAAAAAGGCTTTGGGTACAAGTGAACTTCCCAGGGGAGCCTTTACGCAGCCCCACATGCAACTGGACCCTCCGGGTTCACTCTTTCAGAGGAAGCCCAAATATAGCGTTACCCAGCATCAGAGACAATTGAAAATCCGGGCCCCAGAAAACGCGTTTCGAGCTCCTTTCGCCCATCCAAAAGTGCCCCCAAAGGAAGGCTTTGGGTACAAGTGAACTCCCCAGAGGAGCCTTTACGCAGCCCCACATGCAACTGGACCCTTTGGGTTCACTGTTTCCGAGCAACCCTAAATAAATCCCTAGCCGTCATCGAAGACGACTGAAAAATCGGGCGCCAGAAAACCCGTTGCGAGCCCCTTTCGCCCATCCAAAAGTGCCCGCAAAGGAAGGCTTTGGGTACAAGTGAACTCCCCAGGGGAGCCTTTACGCAGCCCCACATGCAACTGGACCATCCGTATTAGCTCGTTCCGAGGAAACCTAAATATAGCCCCAGCCGGCATCAGAGACGACTGAAAATCCGGGCCCAAGAAAAAGCGTTACGAGCCCCTTTCGCCCATCCAAAAGTGCCCCCAAAGGAAGGCTTTGGGTACAAGTGAACTTCCCAGGGGAGCCTTTACGCAGCCCCACATGCAACTGGACCCTCCGGGTTCACTCTTTCAGAGGAAGCCTAAATATAGCGCTAGCCGGCATCAGAGACGACAGAAAATCCGGGCCCCAGAAAACGCGTTGCGAGCCCCTTTCGCCCATCCAAAAGTGCCCGCAAAGAAAGGCTTTGGGTACAATTGAACTCCCCAGGGGAGCCTTTACGCAGCCCCACATGCAACTGGACCCTCCGGGTTCACTCTTTCACAACAAGCCTAAATATATCCCTAGCTGGCGTGGGAGAAGACTGAAAACATGGGCCCCAGGAAACGCGTTGCGACCCCCTTTCGCCCATCCAAAAGTGTACGTAAAGGAAGGCTTTGGGTACAAGTGAACTCCCCAGGGGAGCCTTTACGCAGCACCACATGCAATTGGACCCTCCGGGTTCACTCTTTCACAACAAGCCTAAATATATCCCTAGCTGGCGTGGGAGAAGACTGAAAACATGGGCCCCAAAAAAAGCGTTGCGAGCCCCTTTCGCCCATCCAAAAGTGCCCGCAAAGGAAGGCTTTGGGTACAAGTGAACTCCGCAGGGGAGCCTTCACGCAGCCCCACATGCAACTGGACCCTCCGAGTTCGTTGTTTCCGAGCAAGCCTTAATATAGCCCTAGCCGTCATCAGAGACGACTGAAAAATCGGGCCCCAGGAAACGCGATGCGAGCCCCTTTCGCACATCCAAAAGTGCCCGCATAGGAAGGCTTTGGGTACAAGTGAACTCCCCAGGGGAGCCTTCACGCAGCAACACATGCAACGGGACCCTCCGGGTTCACTCTTTCCGAGCAACCCTAAATTTATTCCTAGCCGTCGTGGGTCAAGACTGAAAAAGCAAGCCCGAGAAAATGAGTTGCGAGCCCCTTTCGCCCATCCAAAAGTGTCCGCAAAGGAAGGCTTTGGGTACAAGTGAACTCCCCAGGGGAGTCTTTACGCAGCCCCACATGCAACTGGACCTTCCGGGTTCACGTTTTCATAGCAAGCCTAAATATATCCCTTACCTGCAAGTAAGACTGAAAATCTGGGCCTGAGGAAACGCATTCCGAGCCACTTTCACCCATACAAAAATGCCCCCAAAGGAAGGCTTTGGGTACAAGTGAACTCCCCAGGGGGGAATTTACGCAGCCCCACATGCAACTGGACCCTCCGAGTTCGCTCTTTCCGAGCAAACCTAAATACATACCTAGCCGGATTGGGAGAAAACTGAAAATCCGGGCCACAGAAAACGCGTTGCGAGCCCCTTTCGCCCATCCAAAAGTGCCCACAAAGGAAGGCTTTGGGTACAAGTGAACTCTCCAGGGGAGCCTTTACGCAGCCCCACATGCAACTGGACCCTCCAGGTTCGATGTTTCCGAGCATCCCTAAATAAATCCCTAGCCGTCATCGAAGACGACTGAAAAATCGGGCCCCAGGAAACGCTTTGCGAACCTCATTTGCCCTTCAAAAAAAGCGCCCAAAAAAAGGCTTTGGGTACAAGTGAACTTCCCAGGGGAGCCTTTACGCAGCCCCACATGCAACTGGACCCTCCGGGTTCACTCTTTCAGAGGAAGCCCAAATATAGCGTTACCCAGCATCAGAGACAATTGAAAATCCGGGCCCCAGAAAACGCGTTTCGAGCTCCTTTCGCCCATCCAAAAGTGCCCCCAAAGGAAGGCTTTGGGTACAAGTGAACTCCCCAGAGGAGCCTTTACGCAGCCCCACATGCAACTGGACCCTTTGGGTTCACTGTTTCCGAGCAACCCTAAATAAATCCCTAGCCGTCATCGAAGACGACTGAAAAATCGGGCGCCAGAAAACCCGTTGCGAGCCCCTTTCGCCCATCCAAAAGTGCCTGCAAAGGAAGGCTTTGGGTACAAGTGAACTCCCCAGGGGAGCCTTTACGCAGCCCCACATGCAACTGGACCATCCGTATTAGCTCGTTCCGAGGAAACCTAAATATAGCCCCAGCCGGCATCAGAGACGACTGAAAATCCGGGCCCAAGAAAAAGCGTTACGAGCCCCTTTCGACCATCCAAAAGTGCCCCCAAAGGAAGGCTTTGGGTACAAGTGAACTTCCCAGGGGAGCCTTTACGCAGCCCCACATGCAACTGGACCCTCCGGGTTCACTCTTTCAGAGGAAGCCTAAATATAGCGCTAGCCGGCATCAGAGACGACTGAAAATCCGGGCCCCAGAAAACGCGTTGCGAGCCCCTTTCGCCCATCCAAAAGTGCCCGCAAAGAAAGGCTTTGGGTACAATTGAACTCCCCAGGGGAGCCTTTACGCAGCCCCACATGCAACTGGACCCTCCGGGTTCACTCTTTCACAACAAGCCTAAATATATCCCTAGCTGGCGTGGGAGAAGACTGAAAACATGGGCCCCAGGAAACGCGTTGCGAGCCCCTTTCGCCCATCCAAAAGTGTACGTAAAGGAAGGCTTTGGGTACAAGTGAACTCCCCAGGGGAGCCTTTACGCAGCACCACATGCAATTGGACCCTCCGGGTTCACTCTTTCACAACAAGCCTAAATATATCCCTAGCTGGCGTGGGAGAAGACTGAAAACATGGGCCCCAAAAAAAGCGTTGCGAGCCCCTTTCGCCCATCCAAAAGTGCCCGCAAAGGAAGGCTTTGGGTACAAGTGAACTCCGCAGGGGAGCCTTCACGCAGCCCCACATGCAACTGGACCCTCCGAGTTCGTTGTTTCCGAGCAAGCCTTAATATAGCCCTAGCCGTCATCAGAGACGACTGAAAAATCGGGCCCCAGGAAACGCGATGCGAGCCCCTTTCGCACATCCAAAAGTGCCCGCATAGGAAGGCTTTGGGTACAAGTGAACTCCCCAGGGGAGCCTTCACGCAGCAACACATGCAACGGGACCCTCCGGGTTCACTCTTTCCGAGCAACCCTAAATTTATTCCTAGCCGTCGTGGGTCAAGACTGAAAAAGCAAGCCCGAGAAAATGAGTTGCGAGCCCCTTTCGCCCATCCAAAAGTGTCCGCAAAGGAAGGCTTTGGGTACAAGTGAACTCCCCAGGGGAGTCTTTACGCAGCCCCACATGCAACTGGACCTTCCGGGTTCACGTTTTCATAGCAAGCCTAAATATATCCCTTACCTGCAAGTAAGACTGAAAATCTGGGCCTGAGGAAACGCATTCCGAGCCACTTTCACCCATACAAAAATGCCCCCAAAGGAAGGCTTTGGGTACAAGTGAACTCCCCAGGGGGGAATTTACGCAGCCCCACATGCAACTGGACCCTCCGAGTTCGCTCTTTCCGAGCAAACCTAAATACATACCTAGCCGGATTGGGAGAAAACTGAAAATCCGGGCCACAGAAAACGCGTTGCGAGCCCCTTTCGCCCATCCAAAAGTGCCCCCAAAGGAAGGCTTTGGGTACAAGTGAACTCCCCAGGGGAGCCTTTACGCAGCCCCACATGCAACTGAACCCTCCAGGTTCGATGTTTCCGAGCAACCCTAAATATATCCTTAGCTGGCATCGAAGACAACTGAAAAATTGGGCCCCAGGAAACGGTTTGCGAGCTTCATTTGCCCTTCAAAAAAAGCGCCCAAAAAAAGGCTTTGGGTACAAGTGAACTTCCCAGGGGAGCCTTTACCCAGCCCCACATGCAACTGGACCCTCCGGGTTCACTCTTTCAGAGGAAGCCTAAATATAGCGTTAGCAGGCATCAGAGACAACTGAAAATTCGGGCCCGAGAAAACGCGTTGCGAGCTCCTTTCGCCCATCCAAAAGTGCCCCCAAAGGAAGGCTTTGGGTACAAGTGAACTCCCCAGAGGAGCCTTTACGCAGCCCCACATGCAGCTGGACCCTTTGGGTTCACTGTTTCCGAGCAACCCTAAATAAATTCCTAGCTGGCATCGAAGACGACTGAAAAATCGGGCGCCAGAAAACGCGTTGCGAGCCCCTTTCGCCCATCCAAAAGTGCCCGCAAAGGAAGGCTTTGGGTACAAGTGAACTCCCCAGGGGAGCCTTTACGCAGCCCCACATGCAACTGGACCCTCCAGGTTCGATGTTTCCGAGCATCCCTAAATAAATCCCTAGCCGTCATCGAAGACGACTGAAAAATCGGGCCCAAGAAAACGCGTTGCGAACCCCTTTGGCCCATCCAAAAGTTCCCGGAAAGGAAGGCTTTTGGTACAAGTGAACTCCCCAGGGGAGCCTTTACGCAGCCCCACATGCAACTGGACCCTCCGGGTTCGTTTTTTCTGAGCAACCCAAAATATACCCCTAGCTGGCATCAAAGACAACTGAAAAATTGGGCCCCAGAAAACGCGATGCGAACCCTTTCGCCGATCCAAACGTTCCCGGAAAGGAAGGCTTTGGGTACAAGTGAACTCCCTAGGGGAGCCTTTACGCAGCCCCACATGCAACTGGACCCTCCGGGTTCACCCTTTCACAGCAAGCCTTAATATATCCATAGCCGGCATAGAAGACAACTGAAAATTCGGGCCCTAGGAATCGCATTCCGAGCCCCTTTGGCCCATCCAAAAATTCCCGGAAAGGAAGGCTTTGGGTACAAGTGAACTCCCCAGGGGAGCCTTTACGCAGCCCCACATGCAATTGGACCCTCCGAGTTCACTCATCCCGAGCAATCCGATTCATATCCCTGGCCGGCATCAGAGACGACTGAAATATTTGGCCCCAGGAAACGCGTTGCAAGACCCTTACACCCATCCAAAAGTGCCCCGAAAGGAAGGCTTTGGGTACAAGTGAACTCCCCAGGGGAGACTTTACGCAGCCCCACATGCAACTGGACCCTCCGGGTTCGTTGTTTCCGAGCAAGCCTTAATATATCCCTAGCTGGCATCGAAGACGACTGAAAAATCGGGCCCCAGGAAACACGTTGCAAGGCCCTTACACCCATCCAAAAGTGACCCCAAAAGGAAGGCTTTGAGTACAAGTGAACTCCCCAGGGAAGCCTTTACGCAGCCCCACATGCAACTGGAACCTCCGTGTTCGGTGTTTAAGAACAACTCTAAATATAACCCTAGACAGCATGGCAGAAGACTGAAAACTCGGGCCACAGAAAAAGCGTTTCAAGCCCTATTCGCCCATTCAGAAGTGCCCCCAGAGGAAGGCTTTGAGTACAACTGAACTCCCCAGGGGAGCCTTTATGCAGCCCCACATGCAACTGGACCCTCCGGGTTCGCTCTTTCCAAGCAACCCTAAATATAGCCCTAGCCGGCATGGAAGATGACTTAAAAACCGGGCCCCAGAAAACGCGTTGCGAGCCCCTTTCGCCCATCCAAAAGTGCCCCCAAAGGAAGGCTATGGGTACATCTGAACGCTCCAGGGGAGCCTTTACGCAGCCCCACATGCAACTGGACCCTCCGGGTTCGATGTTTCTGAGGAAGCCTTAATATATCCATAGCCGGCATAGAAGACGACTGAAAAATCGGGCCCCAGAAAAAGCGTTGCGAGCCCCTTTCGCCAATCCAAATGTGGCCCCAAAGTTAAGCTTTGCGTCCAAGTGAACTCCCCAGGGGAGCCTTTACGCAGCCCCACATGCAATTGGACCATCCGAGTTCACTCATCCCGAGCAACCCGAAACCTATCCCTGGCCGGCGTCAGAGACGACTGAAAAATCGGACCCCAGATAACGCGTTGCAAGGCCCTAACACCCATCCAAAAGTGCCCCGAAAGGAAGGCTTTGGGTACAAGTGAACTCCCCAGGGGAGTTTTTACGCAGCCCCACATGCAACTGGACCCTCCGGGTTCGTTGTTTCCGAGCAAACCTTAATATAGCCCTAGCTGGCATAGAAGACGTCTGAAAAATCGGGCCCCAGGAAACGCGTTGCGAGCGACTCTCGCCCATCCAAATGTTGCCCCAAAGGAAGGCTTTGGGTACAAGTGATCTCCGCAGCAGAGCCTTCACGCAGCCCCACATGCAACTGGACCCTCCGGGATCACTCATTCTGAGAAACCCAAAAACATAACTCTGGCCGGCATCAGAGACGACTGAAATATCTGGCCCCAGAAAACGCGTTGCGAACCCCATTCGCACATCCAATAGTGAGCCCAAATGAAGGCTATGGGTACATCTGAACACCCCAGGGGAGCCTTTACGCAGCCCCACATGCAACTGGACCCTCCGGGTTCACTGTTTCCGAGCAACCCTAAATATATCGCTAGCTGGCATCGAAGACGACTGAAAAATTGGGCCCCAGGAAACGCGTTGCGAGCCCATTTTTTCCGTCAAATACTGCCCCCAAATGAAGGCTTTGGGTACAAGTGATCTCCCCAGGGGAGCCTTTACGCAGCCCCACATGCAACTCGAACATCCAGGTTCACTGTTTCCGAGCAACCCTAAATATATCCTTAGCCGGCATAGAAGACGACTGAAAAATCGGGCGTCAGAAAACGTGTTGCGAGCCCCTTTCGCCCATCCAAAAGTTTCCGCAAAGGAAGGCTTTGGGTACAAGTGATCTCCCCAGGGGAGCCTTCACGCAGCCCCACATGCAACGGGACCCTCCGGGTTCACTATTTCATAGCAATCCTTAATATATCCCTTACCTGCACGTAAGACTGAAAATCCGGGCCCGAGGAAACGCATTCCTAGCCCCTTTCACCCATCCAAAAATGTCCGCAAAGGAAGGCTTTGGGTAGAAGTGAACTCCTCAGGGGAGCCTTTACGCAGCCCCACATGCAACTGGACCCTCCGGATACGTTGTTTCCGAGCAAGCATTAATATATCCCTAGCCGGCATAGAAGACGTCTGAAAAACTGGGACCCAGGAAACGCGTTCTGAGCCCAGTTCGCCCATCCAAATGTGCCCCCAAAGGAAGACTTTGGGTACAAGTGAACTCCCCAGGGGAGCCTTTACGCAGCCCCACATGCAAATGGACAATCCGGGTTCGCTCTTTCCGAGCAAACCTAAATACATCCCTAGCCGGATTGGGAGAAAACTGAAAATCTGGCCCCAGAAACGCGTTGCGAGCCCCTTTCGCCCATCCAAAAGTGCCCGCAAAGGAAGGCTTTGGGTACAAGTGAACTCCCCAGGGGAGCCTTTATGGAGCCCCACATGCAACTGGACCCTTTGGGTTCGTTGTTTCCGAGCAAGTCTTAATATAGCCCTAGGAGGCATAGAAGACGACTGAAAAATCGGGCCCCAGATAACGCGTTTCAAGGCTCTTACACCCATCCAAAAGTGCCCCGAAAGGAAGGTTTTGGGTACAAGTGAACTCCCCAGGGGAGACTTTACGCAGCCCCACATGCAACTGGACCCTCCGGGTTCGTTGTTTCCGAGCAAGCCTTAATATATCCCTAGCTGGCATCGAAGACGACTGAAAAATCGGGCCCCAGGAAACACGTTGCAAGGCCCTTACACCCATCCAAAAGTGACCCCAAAAGGAAGGCTTTGAGTACAAGTGAACTCCCCAGGGAAGCCTTTACGCAGCCCCACATGCAACTGGAACCTCCGTGTTCGGTGTTTAAGAACAACTCTAAATATAACCCTAGACAGCATGGCAGAAGACTGAAAACTCGGGCCACAGAAAAAGCGTTTCAAGCCCTATTCGCCCATTCAGAAGTGCCCCCAGAGGAAGGCTTTGAGTACAACTGAACTCCCCAGGGGAGCCTTTATGCAGCCCCACATGCAACTGGACCCTCCGGGTTCGCTCTTTCCAAGCAACCCTAAATATAGCCCTAGCCGGCATGGAAGATGACTTAAAAACCGGGCCCCAGAAAACGCGTTGCGAGCCCCTTTCGCCCATCCAAAAGTGCCCCCAAAGGAAGGCTATGGGTACATCTGAACGCTCCAGGGGAGCCTTTACGCAGCCCCACATGCAACTGGACCCTCCGGGTTCGATGTTTCTGAGGAAGCCTTAATATATCCATAGCCGGCATAGAAGACGACTGAAAAATCGGGCCCCAGAAAAAGCGTTGCGAGCCCCTTTCGCCAATCCAAATGTGGCCCCAAAGTTAAGCTTTGCGTCCAAGTGAACTCCCCAGGGGAGCCTTTACGCAGCCCCACATGCAATTGGACCATCCGAGTTCACTCATCCCGAGCAACCCGAAACCTATCCCTGGCCGGCGTCAGAGACGACTGAAAAATCGGACCCCAGATAACGCGTTGCAAGGCCCTAACACCCATCCAAAAGTGCCCCGAAAGGAAGGCTTTGGGTACAAGTGAACTCCCCAGGGGAGTTTTTACGCAGCCCCACATGCAACTGGACCCTCCGGGTTCGTTGTTTCCGAGCAAACCTTAATATAGCCCTAGCTGGCATAGAAGACGTCTGAAAAATCGGGCCCCAGGAAACGCGTTGCGAGCGACTCTCGCCCATCCAAATGTTGCCCCAAAGGAAGGCTTTGGGTACAAGTGATCTCCGCAGCAGAGCCTTCACGCAGCCCCACATGCAACTGGACCCTCCGGGATCACTCATTCTGAGAAACCCAAAAACATAACTCTGGCCGGCATCAGAGACGACTGAAATATCTGGCCCCAGAAAACGCGTTGCGAACCCCATTCACACATCCAATAGTGAGCCCAAATGAAGGCTATGGGTACATCTGAACACCCCAGGGGAGCCTTTACGCAGCCCCACATGCAACTGGACCCTCCGGGTTCACTGTTTCCGAGCAACCCTAAATATATCGCTAGCTGGCATCGAAGACGACTGAAAAATTGGGCCCCAGGAAACGCGTTGCGAGCCCATTTTTTCCGTCAAATACTGCCCCCAAATGAAGGCTTTGGGTACAAGTGATCTCCCCAGGGGAGCCTTTACGCAGCCCCACATGCAACTCGAACATCCAGGTTCACTGTTTCCGAGCAACCCTAAATATATCCTTAGCCGGCATAGAAGACGACTGAAAAATCGGGCGTCAGAAAACGTGTTGCGAGCCCCTTTCGCCCATCCAAAAGTTTCCGCAAAGGAAGGCTTTGGGTACAAGTGATCTCCCCAGGGGAGCCTTCACGCAGCCCCACATGCAACGGGACCCTCCGGGTTCACTATTTCATAGCAATCCTTAATATATCCCTTACCTGCACGTAAGACTGAAAATCCGGGCCCGAGGAAACGCATTCCTAGCCCCTTTCACCCATCCAAAAATGTCCGCAAAGGAAGGCTTTGGGTAGAAGTGAACTCCTCAGGGGAGCCTTTACGCAGCCCCACATGCAACTGGACCCTCCGGATACGTTGTTTCCGAGCAAGCATTAATATATCCCTAGCCGGCATAGAAGACGTCTGAAAAACTGGGACCCAGGAAAAGCGTTCTGAGCCCAGTTCGCCCATCCAAATGTGCCCCCAAAGGAAGACTTTGGGTACAAGTGAACTCCCCAGGGGAGCCTTTACGCAGCCCCACATGCAAATGGACAATCCGGGTTCGCTCTTTCCGAGCAAACCTAAATACATCCCTAGCCGGATTGGGAGAAAACTGAAAATCTGGCCCCAGAAACGCGTTGCGAGCCCCTTTCGCCCATCCAAAAGTGCCCGCAAAGGAAGGCTTTGGGTACAAGTGAACTCCCCAGGGGAGCCTTTATGGAGCCCCACATGCAACTGGACCCTTTGGGTTCGTTGTTTCCGAGCAAGTCTTAATATAGCCCTAGGAGGCATAGAAGACGACTGAAAAATCGGGCCCCAGATAACGCGTTTCAAGGCTCTTACACCCATCCAAAAGTGCCCCGAAAGGAAGGTTTTGGGTACAAGTGAACTCCCCAGGGGAGCCTTTACGCAGCCCCACATGCAACTGGACCCTCCGGGTTCGTTGTTTCCCAGCAAACCGTAATATAACCCTAGCTGGCATAGAAGACGTCTGAAAAATCGGGCCCCAGGAAACGCGTTGCTATCCCCGTTCGCGCATCCAAAAGTGCCCTGAAAGGAAGGCTTTGGGTACAAGTGATCTCCCCAGGGGAGCCTTTACGCAGCCCCACATGCAACTGGACCCTCCGTATTCGATCTTTCACAGCAAACCTAAATATAACCCTGGCCCGCATGGCAGACGACTGAAAAATAGGGCCCCAGAAAACGCGTTACAAGCCCCATTCGCCCATCCAAAAGTGCCCCCAGAGGAAGGCTTTGGGTACAACTAAATTCCCCAGGGGAGCCTTTACGCAGTACCACATGCAACTGGATCCTGCGCGTTCACTCTTTCTACGCAAACCTAAATATAGACATCGGCGCAATGGGAGAAGACTGAAAATGCGGGCGTCAGAAAACACATTGCGATTCCCCTTGGACCATCCAAAAGTGTCCCCAAAGCATGGTTTAGTTACAACTGAACTCCCCAGGGGAGCCTTTACGCAGCCCCACATGCAACTGGACCCTCCGTATTCGCTATTTCACAGCAACCCTAAATATAAACCTGGCCCGCATGGCAGACGACTGAAAAATCGGGCCCCAGAAAACGCAATCCAAGCCCCTTTCACCCATCCAAAAGTGCCCCCAAAGGAAGGCTTTGGGTACATCTGAACTCCCCAGGGGAGACTTTATGCACCGCCACATGCAACTCGACCCTCCTTTTTCGCTCTTTCACCTCAAGACCTAATATAGCCGTCGGCGCAATGGGAGAAGACTGAAAAAATGGGCCTCAGAATACGCATTGCGACTCCCCTTGGACCATTTAAAAGTGCCCCCAGAAGAAGGCTTTGAGTACAAGTGAACTCCCCAGGGGAGCCTTTATGCAGCCCCACATGGAACTGGACCCTCTGCATTCGATCTTTCACAGGAACCCTAAATATCCCTGGCCCGCATGGCAGACGACTGAAAACTCTGGCCCCAGAAAACGCGTTCCAAGCCCCATTCGACCATCCGAAAGTGCCCCCAAAGGAAGTCTTTGGGTACAAGTGAACTCCCCAGGGGAGCCTTTATGCAGCCCCACATGCAACTGGACCCTCCGTGTTCGCTGTTTATGAGCAACCCTAAATATAACCCTGGCCCGCCTGGCTGTCGACTGAAAACTCTGGCCCAAGAAAATGCGTAAAAAGCCTAATTCGCCCATCCAAAAGTGCCCCTAAAGGAAGGCTTTGGGTACAAGTGAACTCCCCAGGGGAGCCTTTATGCAGCCCCACATGCAACATGACCCTCCGTATTCGCTCTTTCACAGGAACCCTAAATATAGCCCTGGCCCGCATGGCAGACGACTGAAAACTCGGGCCCGAGAAAACATTTTCAGAGCCCCTTTCGCCCATCCAAATGTGCCCCCAGAGGAAGGCTTTGGGTACAAGTGAACTCCCCAGGGGAGCCTTTACGCAGCCCCACATGCAACTGCACCCTCCGTGTTCGCTGCTTACGAGCAATGCTAACTATAACACTAGCCAGCATGGCAGAAGACTTAAAACTCGGGCCACAGAAAATGCGTAACAAGCCCCATTCGCCCATCCAGAAGTGCCCCCAAAGGAAGGCTTTGGGTACAACTGAACTCCCCAGGGGAGCCTTTATGCAGCCCCACATGCATCTGGACCTTCCCGGTTCGCTGTTTTCGAGCAACAATAAATATAACCGTAGCCGGCATTGGAGAAGACTGAAAACTCGGGCCACAGAAAATGCATTCCGAGCCCCTTTCGCCCATCCAAAAGTGCCCCCAAAGGAAGGCTTTGGGTACAACTGAACTCCCCAGGGGAGCCTTTATGCAGCCCCACATGCAACTGGACCCTCCGGGTTCACTCTTTCACCGCAAGACTAAATATAATCCTCGGCGCAATGGGAGAAGACTGAAAATGCGGGCCTCAGAAAACGTATTGCGATTCCCCTTGGACCATCCAAAAATGCCCCCAAAGGAAGGCTTTGGGTACAACTGAACTCCCCAGGGGAGCCTTTACGCAGCCGCACATGCAACTGGACCCTCCGGGTTCGCTCTTTCCGAGCAAAACTAAACATATCCCTAGCCAGCATGGGAGACGACTGAAAACTCGGGCCTAAGGAAAACGGTTTCCGAGCCCCTTTCGCCCATCCAAAAGTGCCCCCAAAGGAAGGCTTTGGGTACAAATGAACTCCCCAGAGGAGCCTTTACGCAGCCCAACATGCAACTGGAACATCCGTGTTCGCTGCTTACGAGCAACCATAAATATAACACTAGCCAGCATGGCAGAAGACTGAAAAATCGGGCACTAGAAAAAGCGTTCCAAGCCCCATTCGCCCATCCAGAAGTGCCCCCAAAGGAAGGCTTTGGGTACAAGTGAACACCCCAGGGGAGCTTTTATGCAGCCCCACATGCAACTGGACCCTCCGGGTTCGCTCTTTCCGAGCAACACTAAACATAGCCCTAGCCGGCATGGGAGACGACTGAAAACTCGGGCCCCAGAAAACGCTTTCCGAGCCCATTTCGCCCATCCAAAGGTGCCCCCAAAGGAAGGCTTTTGGTACAAGTGAACTCCCCAGGGGAGTCTTTACGCAGCCCCACATGAAACTGGACCCTCCGTGTTCACTGTTTACGAGCAATGCTAACTATAACCCTAGCCAGCATGGCAGAAGACTTAAAACTCAGGCCACAGAAAACACGTTACAAGCCCCATTTGCCCATCCGAAAGTGCCCCCAAAGGAATTCTTTGGGTACAACTGAACTCCCCAGGGGAGCCTTTATGCAGCCCCACATGCAACATGACCCTCCGGGTTCACTCTTTCACCGCAAGCCTAAATATAGCCCTCGGCGCTATGGGAGAAGACTGAAAATCGGGCATCAGTATAAGCATTGCTATTCCCCTTGGACCATCCAAAAGTGCCCCCAAAGGAAGGTTTAGTTACAAGTGAACTCCCCAGGGGAGCCTTTATGCAGCCCCACATGCAACTGGACCCTCCGGGTTCGTTGTTTCAGAGAAACACTAAACATAGCCCTAGCCGGCATGGGAGACGACTGAAAGCTCGGGCCCCAGAAAACGCTTTCCGAGCCCCTTTCGCCCATCCAAAAGTGCCACCAGAGAAAGGCTTTGGGTACAAGTGAACTCCCCAGGGGAGTCTTTACGCAGCCCCACATGAAACTGGACCCTCCGGGTTCGCTGCTTACGAGCAATGCTAACTATAACCCTAGCCAGCATGGCAGAAGACTTAAAACTCAGGCCACAGAAAACGCGTTACAAGCCCCATTTGCCCATCCAGAAGTGCCCCCAAAGGAAGGCTTTGGGTACAACTGAACTCCCCAGGGGAGCCTTTATGCAGCCCCACATGCAACTGGACCTTCCAGGTTCGCTGTTTCCGAGCAACAATAAATATAACCGTAGCCGGCATTGGAGAAGACTGAAAACTCGGGCCCCAGAAAATGCATTCCGAGCCCCTTTTGCTCATCCAAAAGTGCCCCCAAAGGAAGGCTTTAGGGACAACTGAACTCCCCAAGGGAGCCTTTATGCAGCCCCACATGCAACTGGACCCTCCGGGTTCACTCTTTCACCGCAAGACTAAATATAACCCTCGGCGCAATGGGAGAAGACTGAAAATGCGGGCCTCAGAAAACGTATTGCGATTCCCCTTGGACCATCCAAAAATGCCCCCAAAGGAAGGATTTGGGTAGAAGTGAACTCCCCAGGGGAGCCTTTACGCAGCCGCACATGCAACTGGACCCTCCGTATTCGCTCTTTCACAGCAACCCTAAATATAACCTTTGCCCGCCTGGCAGTCGACTGAAAACTCTGGCCCCAGAAAACGCGTTTCAAGCCACATTCGCCCATTCAAAAGTGCCTACAAAAAAAGGCTTTGTGCACAACTGAACTCCCCAGGGGAGCCTTTATGCAGCCCCACATGGAACTGGACCCTCCGGGTTCACTCTTTCACCGCACGCCTATATATATCCCTCGGCGCAATGGGAGAAATCTGAAAAATCGGGCCTCAGAAAACGCATTGCGATTCCCCTTGGACCATCCAAAAGATCCCCCAAAGGAAGGCTTTGGGTACAAGTGAACTCCCCAGGGGAGCCTTTACGCAGCCCCACATGCAACTGGACCCTCCGTGTTCGCTGTTTACGAGCAACCCTAAATATAACCGTAGCCAGCATGGCAGAAGACTGAAAACTCGGGCCACAGAAAAAGCATTTCAAGCCCCATTCGCCCATCCAGAAGTGCCCCCAAAGGAAGGCTTTGGGTACAAGTGAACTCCCCAGGGGAGCCTATACGCAGCCCCACATGCAACTGGACCCTCCGTATTCGCTCTTTCACAGCAACCCTAAATATAACCCTGGCCCGCATGGCAGACGACTGAAAAAAAGGGCCCCAGAAAACGCGTTACAAGCCCCATTCGCTCATGCAGAAGTGCCCCCAGAGGAAGGCTTTGGGTACAACTGAACTCCCCAGGGGAGCCTTTACGCATCCCCACATGCAACTGGACCCTGCGCGTTCACTCTTTCTACGCAAGCCTAAATAAAGCTCTCGGCGCAATGGGAGAAGACTGAAAAATCAGGCCTCAGAAAACGCATTGCGATTCCCCTTGGACCATCCAAAAGTGGCCCCAAAGGAAGGCTTTGGGTACAAGTGAACTCCCCAGGGGAGCCTTTATGCAGCCTCACATGCAATTGGACCCTCCGGGTTCGCTCTTTCCGAGCAACACTAAATATAGCACTAGCCGACATTGGAGAGAACGGAAAACTCGGGCCCCAGAAAATGCGTTACAAGCCACATTCGCCCATCCGAAAGTGCCCCCAAAGGAAGGCTTTGGGTACAACTGAACACCCCAGGGGAGCCATTACGCAGCCCCACATGCAACTGAATCCTCCGCGTTCACTCTTTCTACGCAAGCCTAAATATAACCCTAGCCGCAAAGGGAGAAGACTGAAAAAGCGGGCCTCAGAAAACGCATTACGATTCCCCTTGGACCATCGAAAACTGCCCCCAAAGGAAGGCTTTGGGTACAACTGAACTCCCCAGGGGAGCCTTTATGCAGCCCCACATGCAACTGGACCCTCCGGGTTCGCTTTTTCCGAGCACCACTAAACATAGCCCTAGCCGGCATGGGAGACGACTGAAAACTCGGTCCCCAGAAAAAGCATTCCAAGCCACTTTCGCCTATGCAGAAGTGCCCCCAAAGGAAGGCTTTGGGTACAACTGAGCTCCCCAGGAGAGCCTTTACGCAGCTCCACATGCAACTGGACCCTCCGTATTCGCTCTTTCACAGCAACCCTAAATATAACCCTGGCCCGCATGGCAGACGACTGAAATATCGGGCCCCAGAAAACGCATTCCGAGCCCCTTTCACCCATCCAAAAGTGCCCCCAAAGGAAGGCTTTGGGTACATCTGAACTCCCCAGGGGAGCCTTTATGCAGCGCCAAATGCAACTGGACCCTCCTTTTTCGCTCTTTCACCGCAAGACTAAATATAGCCGTCGGCGCAATGGGAGAAGACTGAAAAACTGGGCCTCAGAATACGCATTGCGACTCCCCTTGGACCATCTAAAAGTGTCCTCAGAGGAAGGCTTTGAGTACAAGTGAACTCCCCAGGGGAGCCTTTATGCAGCCCCACATGCAACTGGATCCTCCTTAGTCGCTCTTTCACAGCAACACTAAACATAGCCCTAGCCGGCATCGGAGATGACTGAAAACTCGGGCCCCAGAAAACGATTTCCGAGCCCCTTTCACCCATCCAGAAGTGCCCCCAGAGGAAGGCTTTGGGTACAAATGAACTCCCCAGGAGAGCCTTTATGCAGCCCCACATGCAACTGGACCCTCCGTTTTCGCTCTTTCACAGCAACCCTAAATATAACCCTGGCCCGCATGGCAGACGACTGAAAAATCGGTCCCCATAAAACGCGTTCCAAGCCCCATTCGCCCATCCAGAAGTGCCCCCAAAGGAAGGCTTTGGGTACAAGTGAACTCCCCAGGGGAGTCTTTATGCAGCCGCACATGCAACTGGACCCGCCGGGTTCGCTCTTTCCGAGCAACACTAAACATAGCCCTAGCCGGCATGGGAGACGACTGAAAACTCGGGCCCTAGGAAACGCTTTCCGAGCCCCTTTCGCCCATCCAAAGGTGCCCCCAAAGGAAGGCTTTTGGTACAAGTGAACTCCCCAGGGGAGTCTTTACGCAGCCCCACATGAAACTGGACCCTCCGGGTTCGCTGCTTACGAGCAATGCTAACTATAACCCTAGCCAGCATGGCAGAAGACTTAAAACTCAGGCCACAGAAAACGCGTTACAAGCCCCATTTGCCCATCCAGAAGTGCCCCCAAAGGAAGGCTTTGGGTACAAGTGAACTCCCCAGGGGAGCCTTTATGCAGCCCCACATGCAACTGGACCTTCCAGGTTCGCTGTTTCCGAGCAACAATAAATATAACCGTAGCCGGCATTGGAGAAGACTGAAAACTCGGGCCCCAGAAAATGCATTCCGAGCCCCTTTTGCTCATCCAAAAGTGCCCCCAAAGGAAGGCTTTAGGGACAACTGAACTCCCCAAGGGAGCCTTTATGCAGCCCCACATGCAACTGGACCCTCCGGGTTCACTCTTTCACCGCAAGACTAAATATAACCCTCGGCGCAATGGGAGAAGACTGAAAATGCGGGCCTCAGAAAACGTATTGCGATTCCCCTTGGACCATCCAAAAATGACCCCAAAGGAAGGCTTTGGGTACAAGTGAACTCCCCAGGGGAGCCTTTACGCAGCCGCACATGCAACTGGACCCTCCGTATTCGCTCTTTCACAGCAACCCTAAATATAACCTTGGACCGCCTGGCAGTCGACTGAAAACTCTGGCCCCAGAAAACGCGTTTCAAGCCACATTCGCCCATTCAAAAGTGCCTACAAAAAAAGGCTTTGTGCACAACTGAACTCCCCAGGGGAGCCTTTATGCAGCCCCACATGGAACTGGACCCTCCGGGTTCACTCTTTCACCGCACGCCTATATATATCCCTCGGCGCAATGGGAGAAATCTGAAAAATCGGGCCTCAGAAAACGCATTGCGATTCCCCTTGGACCATCCAAAAGATCCCCCAAAGGAAGGCTTTGGGTACAAGTGAACTCCCCAGGGGAGCCTTTACGCAGCCCCACATGCAACTGGACCCTCCGTGTTCGCTGTTTACGAGCAACCCTAAATATAACCGTAGCCAGCATGGCAGAAGACTGAAAACTCGGGCCACAGAAAAAGCATTTCAAGCCCCATTCGCCCATCCAGAAGTGCCCCCAAAGGAAGGCTTTGGGTACAAGTGAACTCCCCAGGGGAGCCTATACGCAGCCCCACATGCAACTGGACCCTCCGTATTCGCTCTTTCACAGCAACCCTAAATATAACCCTGGCCCGCATGGCAGACGACTGAAAAAAAGGGCCCCAGAAAACGCGTTACAAGCCCCATTCGCTCATGCAGAAGTGCCCCCAGAGGAAGGCTTTGGGTACAACTGAACTCCCCAGGGGAGCCTTTACGCATCCCCACATGCAACTGGACCCTGCGCGTTCACTCTTTCTACGCAAGCCTAAATAAAGCTCTCGGCGCAATGGGAGAAGACTGAAAAATCAGGCCTCAGAAAACGCATTGCGATTCCCCTTGGACCATCCAAAAGTGGCCCCAAAGGAAGGCTTTGGGTACAAGTGAACTCCCCAGGGGAGCCTTTATGCAGCCTCACATGCAATTGGACCCTCCGGGTTCGCTCTTTCCGAGCAACACTAAATATAGCACTAGCCGACATTGGAGAGAACGGAAAACTCGGGCCCCAGAAAATGCGTTACAAGCCACATTCGCCCATCCGAAAGTGCCCCCAAAGGAAGGCTTTGGGTACAACTGAACACCCCAGGGGAGCCATTACGCAGCCCCACATGCAACTGAATCCTCCGCGTTCACTCTTTCTACGCAAGCCTAAATATAACCCTAGCCGCAAAGGGAGAAGACTGAAAAAGCGGGCCTCAGAAAACGCATTACGATTCCCCTTGGACCATCGAAAACTGCCCCCAAAGGAAGGCTTTGGGTACAACTGAACTCCCCAGGGGAGCCTTTATGCAGCCCCACATGCAACTGGACCCTCCGGGTTCGCTTTTTCCGAGCACCACTAAACATAGCCCTAGCCGGCATGGGAGACGACTGAAAACTCGGTCCCCAGAAAAAGCATTCCAAGCCACTTTCGCCTATGCAGAAGTGCCCCCAAAGGAAGGCTTTGGGTACAACTGAGCTCCCCAGGAGAGCCTTTACGCAGCTCCACATGCAACTGGACCCTCCGTATTCGCTCTTTCACAGCAACCCTAAATATAACCCTGGCCCGCATGGCAGACGACTGAAATATCGGGCCCCAGAAAACGCATTCCGAGCCCCTTTCACCCATCCAAAAGTGCCCCCAAAGGAAGGCTTTGGGTACATCTGAACTCCCCAGGGGAGCCTTTATGCAGCGCCAAATGCAACTGGACCCTCCTTTTTCGCTCTTTCACCGCAAGACTAAATATAGCCGTCGGCGCAATGGGAGAAGACTGAAAAACTGGGCCTCAGAATACGCATTGCGACTCCCCTTGGACCATCTAAAAGTGTCCTCAGAGGAAGGCTTTGAGTACAAGTGAACTCCCCAGGGGAGCCTTTATGCAGCCCCACATGCAACTGGATCCTCCTTAGTCGCTCTTTCACAGCAACACTAAACATAGCCCTAGCCGGCATCGGAGATGACTGAAAACTCGGGCCCCAGAAAACGATTTCCGAGCCCCTTTCACCCATCCAGAAGTGCCCCCAGAGGAAGGCTTTGGGTACAAATGAACTCCCCAGGAGAGCCTTTATGCAGCCCCACATGCAACTGGACCCTCCGTTTTCGCTCTTTCACAGCAACCCTAAATATAACCCTGGCCCGCATGGCAGACGACTGAAAAATCGGTCCCCATAAAACGCGTTCCAAGCCCCATTCGCCCATCCAGAAGTGCCCCCAAAGGAAGGCTTTGGGTACAAGTGAACTCCCCAGGGGAGTCTTTATGCAGCCGCACATGCAACTGGACCCGCCGGGTTCGCTCTTTCCGAGCAACACTAAACATAGCCCTAGCCGGCATGGGAGACGACTGAAAACTCGGGCCCTAGGAAACGCTTTCCGAGCCCCTTTCGCCCATCCAAAGGTGCCCCCAAAGGAAGGCTTTTGGTACAAGTGAACTCCCCAGGGGAGTCTTTACGCAGCCCCACATGAAACTGGACCCTCCGGGTTCGCTGCTTACGAGCAATGCTAACTATAACCCTAGCCAGCATGGCAGAAGACTTAAAACTCAGGCCACAGAAAACGCGTTACAAGCCCCATTTGCCCATCCAGAAGTGCCCCCAAAGGAAGGCTTTGGGTACAAGTGAACTCCCCAGGGGAGCCTTTATGCAGCCCCACATGCAACTGGACCTTCCAGGTTCGCTGTTTCCGAGCAACAATAAATATAACCGTAGCCGGCATTGGAGAAGACTGAAAACTCGGGCCCCAGAAAATGCATTCCGAGCCCCTTTTGCTCATCCAAAAGTGCCCCCAAAGGAAGGCTTTAGGGACAACTGAACTCCCCAAGGGAGCCTTTATGCAGCCCCACATGCAACTGGACCCTCCGGGTTCACTCTTTCACCGCAAGACTAAATATAACCCTCGGCGCAATGGGAGAAGACTGAAAATGCGGGCCTCAGAAAACGTATTGCGATTCCCCTTGGACCATCCAAAAATGACCCCAAAGGAAGGCTTTGGGTACAAGTGAACTCCCCAGGGGAGCCTTTACGCAGCCGCACATGCAACTGGACCCTCCGTATTCGCTCTTTCACAGCAACCCTAAATATAACCTTGGACCGCCTGGCAGTCGACTGAAAACTCTGGCCCCAGAAAACGCGTTTCAAGCCACATTCGCCCATTCAAAAGTGCCTACAAAAAAAGGCTTTGTGCACAACTGAACTCCCCAGGGGAGCCTTTATGCAGCCCCACATGCAACTGGACCCTCCGGGTTCACTTTTTCACCGCACGCCTATATATATCCCTCGGCGCAATGGGAGAAATCTGAAAAATCGGGCCTCAGAAAACGCATTGCGATTCCCCTTGGACCATCCAAAAGATCCCCCAAAGGAAGGCTTTGGGTACAAGTGAACTCCCCAGGGGAGCCTTTATGCAGCCCCACATGCAACTGGACCCTCCGTATTCGCTCTTTCACAGCAACCCTAAATATATTGGTGGCCCGCATCGCAGACGACTGAAAAATCAGTCGCCGGTAAACGCGTTAAAAGCCCAATTCGCCCATCCAGAAGTGTACCCAAAGGAAGACTTTGGGTACAAGTGAACTCCCCATGGGAGCCTTTATGCAGCCCCACATGCAACTGGACCCTCCGGGTTCGCTCTTTCCGAGCAACACTAAACATAGCCCTAGCAGGCATGGGAGACGACTGAAAACTCGGGCCTCAAATAACGCATTGCGATTCCCCTTGGAACATCCTAAAGTGCCACCAAAGGAAGGCTTTAGGGACAACTGAACTCCCCAGGGGAGCCTTTACGCAGCCCCACATGCAACTGGACCCTCCGTGTTCGGTGTTTACGAGCAACCCTAAATATAGCGCTAGCCAGCATGGGAGACGACTGAAAAATCGGGCCCCAGAAAAAGCCTTTCAAGCCCCATTCACTGATCCAGAAGTGCCCCCAAAGGAAGGCTTTGGGTACAACTGAACTCCCCAGGGGAGCCTTTATGCAGCCCCACATGCAACTGGACCCTTCGGGTTCACTCTTTCTACGCAAGAATAAATATATCCCTAGCCACAAAAGGAGAAGACTGAAAAAGCTAGACTCAGAAAACGCATTACAAGCCCCATTCGCCCATCCAGAAGTGCCCCCAAAGGAAGGCTTTGGGAACAACTGAACTCCCCAGGGGAGCCTTTATGCAGCCCCACATGCAACTGGACCCTCCGGGTTCGCTGTTTACGAGCAACCGTAAATATAACCCTAGACAGCATGGCAGAAGTTTGAAAACTCGGGCCACAGAAAAAGCGTTTCAAGCTCCATTCACCCATCCAAAAGTGCCCCCAAAGGAAGAATTGCGTACAAGTGAACTCCAGAGGGGAGCCTTTACGCAGCCCCACATGCAACTGGACCCTCCGTGTTCGGTGTTTACGAGTAACCCTAAATATAACCGTAGACAGCATGGCAGAAGACTGAAAACTCGGGCCACAGATAAAGCGTTTAAAGCCCTATTCGCCGATCCAGAAGTGCCCCCAAAGGAAGGCTTGGGGTACAAGTGAACTCCCAAGGGGAGCCTTTATGCAGCCCCACATGCAACTGGACCCTCCGCGTTCACTCTTTCACCGCAAGCCTAAATATAGCCCTAGCCGCAAAGGGAGAAGACTGAAAAAGCGGGACTCAGAAAACGCATTGCAATTCCCCTTGGACCATCTAAATATGCCCCCAAAGGAAGGCTTTGTGTACAAGTGAATTCCACAGGGGAGCCTTTATGCAGCCCCACATGCAACTGGACCCTCCGGGTTCGCTCTTTCCGAGCAACACTAAAGATAGCCCTAGCCGGCATGGGAGACGACTGAAAAATCTGGCCAAATAAAACGCATTACAAGACCCTTTCGCCCATCCAAAAGTGCCCCTAAAGGAAGTTTTTGGGTACAAGTGAACTCCCCAGGGGAGCCTTTACGCAGCCCCACATGCAACTGGACCCTCCTTATTCGCTCTTTCACGGATAGCCTAAATAGAGCCCTAGCTAGCATCAGAGATGACTGAAAAATCGGGCCAAAGAAAACGCCTTACAAGACCCTTTCGCCCATCCAAAAGTGCCCCCAGAGAAAGGCTTTGGGTACAAATGAACTCCCCAGGGGAGCCTTTATGCAGCCCCACATGCAACTGGACCCTCCGTATTCGCTCTATCACAGCAAGCCAAAATATAGCACTAGCCGGCATTGGAGAAGACTGAAAAATCGGGCCAAAGAAAACGCCTTACAAGACCCTTTCGCCCATCCAAAAGTGCCCCCAGAGGAAGGCTTTGGGTACATCTGAACTCCCCAGGGGAGCCTTAACGCAGCCCCACATGCAACTGGAACCTTTGTATTCACTCTTTCACAGCAAGACTAAATATAGCCCTGGCCCGCCTGGCAGTCGACTGAAAACTCGGGCCCCAGAAAATGCGATACAAGCCCCATTCGCCCTTCCAAAAGTGCCCCCAAAGGAAGGCTTTGGGTACAAGTGAACTCCCCAGGGGAGCCTTTATGCAGCCCCACATGCAACTGGACCCTCCTTATTCTCTCTTTCACAGCAAGCCTAAATATAGCCCTAGCCGGCATCGGAGATGACTGAAAAATCGGGCCTAAGAAAAAACATTTCTAGCCCCATTCTCCCATCCAGAAGTGCCCCCAAAGGAAGGCTTTGGGTACAAGTGAACTCCCCAGGGAAGCCTTTTTGCAGCCCCACATGCAACTGGACCCTCCGCGTTCACTCTTTCTACGCAAGCCTAAATATAGCCCTAGCCACAAAGGGAGACGACTGAAAACTCGGGCCCCAGAAAGCGCTTTCCGAGCCCCTTTCGCCCATCCAAAAGTGCCCCCAGAGGAAGGTTTTGGGTACAACTGAAGTCCCCAGGGGAGCCATTACGCAGCCCCACATGCAATTGGACCCTCCGAGTTCACTCATCCCGAGCAACCCAAAACATATCCCTGGCCGGCATCAGAGACGACTGAAAAATCGGGCCCTTGAAAACGCGTTACAAGGCCGTTACACCCATCCAACAGTGCCCCAAAAGGAAGGCTTTGGGTACAAGTGAACTCCCCAGAGGAGCCTTCACGCAGCCCCACATGCAACTGGACCCTGTGGGGTCACTCATTCCGAACAACCCAAAAACATAACCCTGGCCGGCATCAGAGACGATTGAAAAATCTGGCCCCAGAAAACGCATTGCGAGCCCCTTTCGCCCATCCAAAAGTGCCCCCAAAGGAAGGCTTTGGGTACAAGTGAACTCCCCAGGGGAGCCTTTACGCAGCCCCACATGCAATTGGACCCTCCGAGTTCACTCATCCCGAGCAACCCGAAACATATCTCTGGCCGGCATCAGAGACGACTGAAAAATCGGGACCCAGAAAACGCGTTAAAAGGCCCTTACACCCATCCAAAAGTGCCCCGAAAGGAAGGCTTTGGGTACAAGTGAACTCCCCAGGGGAGCCTTTACGCAGCCCCACATGCAACTGGACCCTCTGGGTTCGTTGTTTCCGAGCAAGCCTTAATATAGCCCTAGCTGGCATAGAAGACGTCTGAAAAATCGGGCCCCAGGAAACGCTTTGCAAGGCCCTTACACCCATCCAAAAGTGCCCCCAAAGGAAGGCTTTGAGTACAACTGAACTCCCCAGGGGAGCCTTTTTTCAGCCCCACATGCAACTGGACCCTCCGCATTCACTCTTTCACAGCAAGCCTAAATATAGCCCTGGTCTACCTGGCTGTCGACTGAAAACTCGGGCCCCAGAAAATGCGTTACAAGCCCCTTTCGCCCATCCAAAAGTGCCCCCAAAGGAAGGCTTTGTGTACATCTGAACTCCCCAGGGGAGCCTTTACGCAGCCCCACATGCAACTGGAACCTTTGTATTCGCTCTTTCACAGCAACCCTAAACATAGCCCTAGCCGGCATGGGAGACGATTGAAAACTCGGGCCCCAGAAAGCGCTTTCCGAGCCACTTTCGCCCATCCAAAAGTGCCCCCAGAGGAAGGTTTTGCGTACAAGTTAACTCCCCAGGGGTGCCTTTACGCAGCCCCACATGCAATTGGACCCTCCGAGTTCACTCATCCCGAGCAATCCGAAACGTATCCCTGGCCGGCATCAGAGACGACTGAAAAATTGGGCCCCAGAAAACGCGTTGCAAGACCCTTACACCCATCCAAAAGTGCCCCGAAAGGAAGGCTGTGGGTACAAGTGAACTCCCCAGGGGAGCCTTTACGCAGCCCCACATGCAACTGGACCCTCCGGGTTCGTTGTTTCCGAGCAAGCCTTAATATAGCCCTAGCTGGCATAGAAGACGTCTGAAAAATCGGGCCCCAGGAAAAGAGTTGCAAGGCCCTTACACCCATCCAAAAGTGCCCCCAAAGGAAGGCTTTGAGTACAAGTGAACTCCCCAGGGAAGCCTTTATGCAGCCCCACATGCAACTGGACCCTCCGTGTTCGGTGTTTAAGAGCAACCCTAAATATAACCCTAGACAGCATGGCAGAAGACTGAAAACTCGGGCCAGAGAAAAATCGTTGCGAGCCCCTTTCGCCCATCCAGAAGTGCCCCCAGAGGAAGGCTTTGAGTACAACTGAACTCCCCAGGGGAGCCTTTACGCAGCAAAACATGCAACAGGAACCTTTGTATTCGCTCTTTCACAGCAACCCTAAATATTACGCTGGCCCGCCTGGCAGTCGACTGAAAACTCGGGCCCCAGAAAAAGCGTTACAAGCCACATTCGCCCTTCCAAAAGTGCCCCCAAAGGAAGGCTTTTGGTAGAAGTGAACTCCCCAGGGGAGCCTTTACGCAGCCCCACATGCAAGTGGACCCTCCGGGTTCGCTCTTTCCGAGCAACCTTAAATATAGCCCTACCCGGCATAGAAGACGACTGAAAAACCGGGCCCCAGAAAACGCGTTGCGAGCCCCTTTCGCCCATCCAAAAGTGCCCACAAAGGAAGGCTATGGGTACATCTGAACTCCCCAGGGGAGCCTTTACACAGCCCCACATGCAACTCGAACATCCAGGTTCACTCTTTCACAGCAAGCCTAAATATATCCTTAGCCGGCATAGAAGACGACTGAAAAATCGGGCGAAAGAAAACGTGTTACGAGCCCCTTTCGCCCATCCAAAAGTGTCCCCAAAGGAAGGCTTTGGGTACAAGTGATCTCCCCAGGGGAGCCTTCACGCACCCCACATGCAACTGGACCCTCCGGGTTCACTATTTCCGAGCAACCCAAATATATCCGTAGCTGGCATCGAAGACAACTGAAAAATTGGGCCCCAGAAAACGCGTTGCGACCCCATTTTGCCCTTCAAAACGAGCCCCCCAAAAAAGGCTTTGGGTAGAAGTGAACTTCCCAGGGGAGCCTTCACGCAGCCCCACATGCAACTGGACCCTCCAGTTTCGCTCTTTCCGAGGAAGCCTAAATATAGCCCTAGCCGGCATCAGTGACGACTGAAAAATCGGGCTCCAGAAAACGCGTTGCGAGCCCCTTTCGCCCATCCAGAAGTGCCCCAAAAGGAAGGCTTTGGGTAAAAGTGAACTCCCCAGGGGTGCCTTTACGAAGCCCCACATGCAACTGGACCCTCCAGATTCGTTGTTTCCGAGCAAGCATTAATATATCCCTAGCCGGCATAGAAGACGTCTGAAAAATTGGGCCCCAGGAAACGCGTTCTGAGCCCATTTCACCATCCAAAAGTGCCCCCAAAGGAAGGCTTTGGTTACAAGTGAACTCCCCAGGTGAGACTTTACGCAGCCCCACATGCAACTGGACCCTCCGGGTTCGCTCTTTCCGAGCAAACCTAAATACATCCCTAGCCGGATTGGGAGAAAACTGAAAATCTGGCCCCAGATAACGCGTTGCGAGCCCTTTTCGCCCATCCAAAAGTGCCCCCAAAGGAAAGCTTTGGGTACAAGTGAACTCCCTAGGGGAGACTTTATGCAGCCCCACATGCAACTGGACCCTTCGGGTTCGTTGTTTCCGAGGAAGCCTTAATATAGCCCTAGGAGGCATAGAAGACGACTGAGAAATCGGGCCCCAGGTAACGCGTTTCAAGGCTCTTACACCCATCAAAAAGTGCCCCGAAAGGAAGGTTTTGGGTACAAGTGAACTCCCCAGGGGAGCCTTTACGCAGCCCCACATGCAACGGGACCCTCCGGGTTCGTTGTTTCCGAGCAAACCGTAATATAACCCTAGCTGGCATAGAAGACGTCTGAAAAATCGGGCCCCAGGAAACGCGTTGCTATCCCCGTTCACGCATCCAAAAGTGCCCCGAAAGGAAGGCTTTGGGTACAAGTGATCTCCCCAGGGGAGCCTTCACGCAGCCCCACATACAACTGGACCCTCCGGGATCACTCATTCTGAGCAACCCAAAAACATAACACTGGCCGGCATCAGAGACGAATGAAAAATCTGGCCACAGAAAATGCGTTGCGAGCCCCATTCACCCATCCAAAAGTGCCCCAAAGGAAGGCTATGGGTACAACTGAACTCCCCAGGGGAGCCTTTACGCAGCCCCACATGCAACTGGACCCTCCGGGATCACTGTTTCAGAGAAACCCTAAATATATCCCTAGCTGGCATCGAAGACGAGTGAAAAATTGGGCCCCATGAAACGCGTTGCGAGCCTTTTTCGCCCATCCAAAAGTGCCCCCAAGGGAAGGCTATGGGTATATCTGAACTGCCCAGGGGAGCCTTTACGCAGCCCCACATGCAACTGGACCCCTTGCGTTCACTGTTTCCGAGCAACCCTAAATATATCCCTAGCTAGCATCGAAGACGAATGAAAATTTGGGCCCCAGAAAACGCATTGCGATCCCCTTTCGCCCATTCAAAAGTGCCCCCAGAGGAAGGCTTTGGGTACAAGTGAACTCCCCAGGGGAGGCTTTACGCAGCCCCAAATGCAACTGGACCCTCCGGGTTCACTCTTTCATAGCAAGCCTGAATATATCCATAGCCGGCATCAGAGACGAATGAAAAATTGGGCCCTAGGAAACGAATTCCAAGCCACTTTCACCCATCCAAAAGTGCCCGCAAAGGAAGGCTTTGGGTACAAGTGACCTCCCCAGGGGAGGCTTTACGCAGCCCCACATGCAACTGGACCTTCCGGGTTCACTCTTTCACAACAGGCCTAAATATAGCCCTTACCGACATGGAAGAAGACTGAAAATCCGGGCCCCAGGAAACGCATTCCTAGACCCTTTCACCCATCCAAAAGTGCCCGCAAAGGAAGGCTATGGGTACAAGTGACCTCCCCAGGGGAGCCTTTACGCAGCCCCACATGCAACTGGACCCTCCGGGTTCGCTCTTTCAGAGCAAACCTAAATATATCACTAGCTGGAATCAAAGACGGCTGAAAAATCGCTCACCAAGTAAGGGGTTCCAGCCCCTTTCGCTAATCCAAAAGTGTCCGCAAAGGAAGGCTTTGAGTACAAGTGAACTCCCCAGGGGAGCCTTTACGCAGCCCCACATGCAACTGGACCCTCCGGGTTCGTTGTTTCCGAGCAAGCCTTAATATAGCACTTGCCGGCATAGAAGACGTCTGAAAAATTGGGCCCCAGGAAACGCATTCCGAGCCCCATTCGCCCATCCAAAAGTTCCCGGAAAGGAAGGCTTTGGATAAAAGTGAACTCCCCAGGGGAGCCTTTACGCAGCAACACATGCAACTGGACCCTTTGGGTTCACTGTTTCCGAGCTACCCTAAATATATCCCTAGCTGGCATGGAAGACGACTAAAAAATTGGACCCCATAAAACGCGTTGCGATCCCATTTCGCCCATCCAAAAGCGCCCCCAAAGGAAGGCTTTGGGTACAAGTGAACTCCCCAGAGGAGCCTTTATGCAGCCCCACATGCAACTGGACCCTTTGCGGTCACTGTTTCCGAGCAACCCTAAATATATCCCTAGCTGGCATCGAAGACGAATGAAAATTTGGGCCCTAGAAAACGCATTGCGATCCCCTTTCGCCCATTCAAAAGTGCCCGCAAAGGAAGGCTTTGGGTACAAGTGACCTCCCCAGGGGAGCCTTTACGCTGCCCCACATGCAACGGGACCCTCCGGGTTCACTCTTTCATAGCAAGCCTATATATATCCCTTACCTGCACGTAAGACTTAAAATCCGGGCCCGAGGAAACGCATTCCGAGCCTCTTTCACCCATCCAAAAGTGCCCGCAAAGGAAGGCTTTGGGTACAAGTGAACTCCCCAGGGGAGCCTTTACGCAGCCCCACATGCAACGGGACCCTCCGGGTTCGCTCTTTCCGAGCAAACCTAAATATATCCTTAGCCGTCCTGTGTCAAGACTGAAAAACCAAGCCCGAGGAAAAGCGTTGCCATCCCAGTTCGCCCAACCAAAAGTGCCCCCAAAAGAAGGCTTTGGGTACAAGTGAACTCCCCAGGGGAGCCTTTACGCAGCCCCACATGCAACTGGACTCTCCGGGTTCGTTGTTTCCGTGCAAGCCTTAATATAGCCCTAGCCGGCATAGAAGACGTCTGAAAAATCTGGCCCCAGAAAACGCGTTCCGAGCCTCTTTCGCCCATCCAAAAGTGCCCCCAAAGGAAGGCTTTGGATACAAGTGAACTCCCCAGGGGAGCCTTTACGCAGCAACACATGGAACTGGACCCTCCGGGTTCTCTCTTTCTGAGCAACCCTAAATATATCCCTAGCTGGCATTGAAGACGACTAAAAAATTGGGCCCAATGTAACGCGTTGCGATCCCATTTCGCCCACCCAAAAGTGCCCCCAAAGGAAGGCTTTGGGTACAAGTGAACTCCCCAGGGGAGCCTTTACGCAGCAACACATGCAACTGGACCCTTTGGGTTCACTGTTTCCGAGCAACACTAAATATATCCCTATCTGGCATCGAAGACGACTAAAAAATTGGGCCCAATGAAACGTGTTGCGAGCCCATTTCGCCCATCCAAAAGTGCCCGCAAAGGAAGGCTATGGGTACAAGTGAACTCCCCAGGGGAGCCTTTACGCAGCCCCACATGCAACAGGACCCTCCGGGTTCGCTCTTTCCGAGCAAACCTAAATATATCCTTAGCCGTCCTGTGTCAAGACTGAAAAACCAAGCCCGAGGAAACGCGTTGCCATCCCCGTTCGCCATCCAAAAGTGCCCCCAAAGGAAGGCTTTGGGTACAAGTGAACTCCGCAGTGGAGCCTTCACGCAGCCCCACATGCAACTGGACCCTCCGGGTTCACTCTTTCACAACAAGCCTAAATATATCCTTACGGGCATGGGAAAAGACTGAAAGTTCAGGACCTAGGAAACGCGTTGCGAGCCCCTTTCGCCCATCCAAAAGTGCCCGCAAAGGAAGGCTTTGGGTACAAGTGAACTCCCCAGGGGAGCCTTTACGAAGCCCCACATGCAACTGGACCCTACGGGTTCGTTGTTTCCGAGCAAGCTTTAATATAACCCTAGCCGGCATAGAAGACGTCTGAAAAATCTGGCCCCAGAAAACGCGTTCCGAGCCCCTTTCGCCCGTCCAAAAGTGCCCGCAAAGGAAGGCTTTGGGTACAAGTGAACTCCCCAGGGGAGCCTTTACGCAGCAACACATGGAACTGGACCCTCCGGCTTCTGTCTTTCTGAGCAAACCTAAATATATCCCTAGCTGGCATCGAAGACGACTAAAAAATTGGGCCCTAAAAAACGCGTTGCGATCACATTTCGCCCACCCAAAAGTGCCCCCAAAGGAAGGCTTTGGGTACAAGTGAACTCCCCAGTGGAGCCTTTACGCAGCCCCACATGCAACGGGACCCTCCGGGTTCGCTCTTTCCGAGCAAACCTAAATACATCCCTAGCCGGATTGGGAGAAAACTGAAAATCTGGCCCCAGAAACGCGTTGCGAGCCCCGTTCGCCCATACAAAAGTGCCCCCAAAGGAAGGCTTTGGGTACAAGTGATCTCCCCAGCGGAGCCTTTACGAAGCCCCACATGCAACTGGACCCTCCGGGTTCACTCTTTCACAACAAGCCTAAATATTTGCCTTACCGGGATGGGAGAAGACTGAAAATCCGGGCCCCAGAAAATGCGTTGCGAGCTCCTTTCGCCCATCGAAAAGTGCCCGCAAAGGAAGGCTTAGGGTACAAGTGAACTCCCCAGGGGAGCCTTTACGCAGCCCCACATGCAACTGGACCCTCCGGGTTCGCTCTTTCAGAGCAAGCCTTTATATAGCCCTAGCCGGCATAGAAGATGTCTGAAAAATTGGGCCCCAGGCAACGAGTTCCGAGCGCTTTTCGCCCTTCGAAAATGCCCCCAAACGAAGGCTTTCGATACAAGTGAACTCCCCAGGAGAGCCTTTACGCAGCCCCACATGCAAATGGACCCTCCAGGTTCGTTGTTCCGGAGGAGGCCTTAATATAGCCCTAGCCGGCATAGAAGACGACTGAAAAATCAAGCCCAAGAAAACGCGTTGCGAGCCACATTCGCCCTTCCAAAAGTGCCCGCAAAGGAAGGCTTTGGGTACAAGTGAAATCCCCAGAGGAGCCTTTACGCAGCCCCACATGCAACGGGACCCTCCGGGTTCACTCTTTCCGAGCAAACTTAAAGATATCCATAGCCGTCGTGGGTCAAGGCTGAAAAACCAAGCCCGAGAAAATGTGTTGCGAGCTCCTTTCTCCCATTCAAAAGTGCCCGCAAAGGAAGGCTTTGGGTACAAGTGAACTCCCCAGGGGAGCCTTTACGCAGCCCCACATGCAACTGGACCCTCCGGGTTCACTCTTTCACAACAAGCCTAAATATATCCCTTACGGGCATGGGAAAAGACTGAAAAACCAAGCCCGAGAAAACGTGTTGCGAGCCCCTTTCGCCCATCCAAAAGTGCCCGCAAAGGAAGGCTTTGGGTACAAGTGAACTCCCCAGGGGAGCCTTTACGAAGCCCTACATGCAGCTGGACCCTTTGGGTTCACTCTTTCTGAGGAAGCCTAAATATAGCGCTAGCCGGCATCAGAGACGACTGAAAATCCGGGCGCCAGAAAACGCATTGCGAGCCCCTTTCGCCCATCCAAAAGTGCCCCCAAAGGAAGGCTTTGGGTACAAGTGAACTCCCCAGGGGAGCCTTTACGCAGACCCACATGCAACTGGACCCTCCGGGTTCATTGTTTCCGAGCAACCCAAAATATATCCCTAGCTGGCATCGAAGACAACTGAAAAATTGGGCCCAAGGAAACGCGTTGCGAGCCCCATTTGCCCTTCCAAAAGTGCACCCAAAAAAAGGCTTTGGGTACAAGTGAACTTCCCAGGGGAGCCTTCACGCAGCACCACATGCAACTGGACCCTCCGGTTTCGCTCTTTCTGAGCAAACATAAATTTATCCCTAGCCGTCGTGGGTCAAGACTGAAAAACCAAGCCCGAGAAAACGCGTTGCGACCCCTTTCGCCCATCCAAAAGTGTCCGCAAAGGAAGGCTTTGGGTACAAGTGAACTCCCCAGGGGAGCCTTTACGCAGCCCCACATGCAACTGGACCCTCCGGGTTCACTCTTTCACAAGAAGCCTAAATATATCCCTAGCCAGCGTGGGAGCAGACTGAAAAACCAAGCCCGAGAAAACGTGTTGCGAGACCCTTTCGCCTATCCAAAAGTGCCCCCAAAGGAAGGCTTTGGGTACAAGTGATCTCCCCAGGGGAGCCTTTACGCAGCCCCACATACAACTGGATCCTCCGGGTTCACTCATCCCGAGCAACCCGAAACATATCCCAGGCCGGCATCAGAGACGACTGAAAAATCGGGCCCCAAAAAACGCGTTACGAGGCCCTTACACCAATCCAAAAGTGCCCCTAGCTGGCGTGGGAGAAGACTGAAAATGTGAGCCCCAGGGAAGGCGTTCCGAGCCCCTTTCGCCCATCCAAAAATGCCTCCAAAGGAAGGCTTTGGGTACAAGTGATCTCCCCAGCGGAGCCTTTACGATGCCCCACATGCAACTGGACCCTCCGGGTTCACTCTTTCACAACAAGCCTAAATATATGCCTTACCGGGATGGGAGAAGAGTGAAAATCCAGGCCCCAGAAAATGCGTTGAGAGCTCCTTTCGCCCATCCAAAAGTGCCCGCAAAGGAAGGCTTTGGGTACAAGTGAACTCCCCAGGGGAGCCTTTACGCAGCCCCACATGCAAATGGACCTTACGGGTTCACTCTTTCACAACAAGCCTAAATATTTGCCTTACCGGGATGGGAGAAGACTGAAAAATCGGGCCCCAAAAAATGCGTTGCGAGCTCCTTTCGCCCATCGAAAAGTGCCCGCAAAGGAAGGCTTAGGGTACAAGTGAACTCCCCAGGGGAGCCTTTACGCAGCCCCACATGCAACTGGACCCTCCGGGTTCGCTCTTTCAGAGCAAGCCTTTATATAGCCCTAGCCGGCATAGAAGATGTCTGAAAAATTGGGCCCCAGGCAACGAGTTCCGAGCGCTTTTTGCCCTTCGAAAATGCCCCCAAACGAAGGCTTTCGATACAAGTGAACTCCCCAGGAGAGCCTTTACGCAGCCCCACATGCAAATGGACCCTCCAGGTTCGTTGTTCCGGAGGAGGCCTTAATATAGCCCTAGCCGGCATAGAAGACGACTGAAAAATCAAGCCCAAGAAAACGCGTTGCGAGCCCCTTTCGCCCATCCAAAAGTGCCCGCAAAGGAAGGCTTTGGGTACAAGTGAAATCCCCAGAGGAGCCTTTACGCAGCCCCACATGCAACGGGACCCTCCGGGTTCACTCTTTCCGAGCAAACTTAAAGATATCCATAGCCGTCGTGGGTCAAGGCTGAAAAACCAAGCCCGAGAAAATGTGTTGCGAGCTCCTTTCTCCCATCCAAAAGTGCCCGCAAAGGAAGGCTTTGGGTACAAGTGAACTCCCCAGGGGAGCCTTTACGCAGCCCCACATGCAACTGGACCCTCCGGGTTCACTCTTTCACAACAAGCCTAAATATATCCCTTACGGGCATGGGAAAAGACTGAAAAACCAAGCCCGAGAAAACGTGTTGCGAGCCCCTTTCGCCCATCCAAAAGTGCCCGCAAAGGAAGGCTTTGGGTACAAGTGAACTCCCCAGGGGAGCCTTTACGAAGCCCTACATGCAGCTGGACCCTTTGGGTTCACTCTTTCAGAGGAAGCCTAAATATAGCGCTAGCCGGCATCAGAGACGACTGAAAATCCGGGCGCCAGAAAACGCATTGCGAGCCCCTTTCGCCCATCCAAAAGTGCCCCCAAAGGAAGGCTTTGGGTACAAGTGAACTCCCCAGGGGAGCCTTTACGCAGACCCACATGCAACTGGACCCTCCGGGTTCATTGTTTCCGAGCAACCCAAAATATATCCCTAGCTGGCATCGAAGACAACTGAAAAATTGGGCCCAAGGAAACGCGTTGCGAGCCCCATTTGCCCTTCGAAAAGAGCACCCAAAAAAAGGCTTTGGGTACAAGTGAACTTCCCAGGGGAGCCTTCACGCAGCACCACATGCAACTGGACCCTCCGGGTTCACTCTTTCAGAGGAAGCCTATATTTAGCCCTAGCCCGCATCAGAGACGACTGAAAAGTCGGGCTCCAGAAAACGTGTTGCGAGCCCCTTTCGCCCATCCAAAAGTGCCCGCAAAGGAAGGCTTTGGGTACAAGTGATCTCCCCAGGGGAGCCTTTACGCAGCCCCACAAACAACTGGATCCTCCGGGTTCACTCATCCCGAGCAACCCGAAACATATCCCAGGCCGGCATCAGAGACGACTGAAAAATCGGGCCCCAAAAAACGCGTTACGAGGCCCTTACACCAATCCAAAAGTGCCCCTAGCTGGCGTGGGAGAAGACTGAAAATGTGAGCCCCAGGGAAGGCGTTCCGAGCCCCTTTCGCCCATCCAAAAATGCCTCCAAAGGAAGGCTTTGGGTACAAGTGATCTCCCTAGGGGAGCCTTTACGCAGCACCACATGCAACTGCACCTTGGGTTCGACGTTTCCGAGCAAACCTAAATATATCACTAGCTGGCTTTGGAGAAGACTGAAAATATGGGCCCGAGGAAATGCGTTGCGAGCCCCTTTCGTCCATCCAAAAGTGCCCGCAAAGGAAGGCTTTGGGCACAAATGAACTCCCCAGGGGAGCCTTTACGCAGCCCCACATGCAACTGGACCCTCCGGGTTCGTTTTTTCTGAGCAACCCAAAATATACCCCTAGCTGGCATCAAAGACAACTGAAAAATTGGGCCCCAGGAAACGCGTTCCGAGCACCATTTGCCCTTAAAAAGAGAACCAAAAAAAGTCTTTGGGTACAAGTGAACTCCCCAGGGGAGCCTTTACGCAGCACCACATGCAACTGGACCCTCCGGGTTCGCTCTTTCCGAGGAAGCCTAAATAAAACCCTAGCCGGCATCAGAAACGACTGAAAAATCGGGCCCCAGAATACGCGATGCGAGCCCCTTTGGACCATCCAAAAGTTCCCAGAAAGGAAGGCTTTGGGTACAAGTGAACTCCCCAGGGGATCCCTTACGCAGCCCCACATGCAACTGGACCCTCCGGGTTCGTTGTTTCCAAGCAAGCCTTAATATAGCCCTAGCCGTCACCAGAGACGACTGAAAGATCGGGCCCCAGGAAACGCGTTGCGAGCCCTTTTCGCGCATCCAAAAGTGCCCGCAAAGGAAGGCTAAGGGTACAAGTGAACTCCCCAGGGGAGACTTTAGGCAGCCCCACATGCAACTGGACCCTCCGGGTTCGCTCTTTCCGAGCAAACCTAAATTTATCCCTAGCCGTCGTGGGTCAAGACAGAAAAAACCAAGCACCAGAAAACGCGTTGCGAGCCCCTTTCGCCCATACAAAAGTGTCCGCAAAGGAAGGCTTTGGGTACAAGTGAACTCCCCAGGGGAGCCTTTACGCAGCCCCACATGCAACTGGACCCTCCGGGTTCACTCTTTCACAACAAGCCTATACATATCACTTACCGGCTTGGGAGAAGGCTGAAAATCTGGGCCCCATGAAACGCATACCTAGCCCCTTTCACCCATCCAAAAGTGCCCGCAAAGGAAGGCTTTGGGTACAAGTGAACTCCCCAGGGGAACCTTTACGCAGCCGCACATGCAGTTGGACCCTTTGGGTTCACAGTTTCTGAGCAACACTAAATATATCCCTAACCGTCATCGAAGAAGACTGAAAAATCGGGCCCAAGAAAACGCGTTGCGAGCCCCTTTGGCCCATCCAAAAGTTCCCGGAAAGTAAGGCTTTGGGTACAAGTGAACTCCCCAGGGGAGCCTTTACGCAGCCCCACATGCAACTGGACCCTCCGGGTTCGTTGTTTCCGAGCAACCCAAAATATATCCCTAGCTGGCATCGAAGACAACTGTAAAATTGGGCCCCAGGAAACGCGTTGCGAGCCCCATTTGCCCTTCCAAAAGAGCACGCAAAAAAATGCTTTGGGTACAAGTGAACTTCCCAGGGGAGCCTTCATGCAGCCCCACATGAAACTGGACCCTCCGGTTTCGCTCTTTCCGAGGAAGCCTAAATATATCCCTAGCCGGCATCAGAGACGACTGAAAAAGCGGGCCCCAGAAAACGCGTTGCGACCCCTTTCGCCCATCCAAAAGTGTCCGCAAAGGAAGGCTTTGGGTACAAGTGAACTCCCCAGGGGAGCCTTTACGCAGCCCCACATGCAACTGGACCCTCCGGGTTCACTCTTTCACAAGAAGCCTAAATATATCCCTAGCCAGCGTGGGAGCAGACTGAAAAACCAAGCCCGAGAAAACGTGTTGCGAGACCCTTTCGCCTATCCAAAAGTGCCCCCAAAGGAAGGCTTTGGGTACAAGTGATCTCCCCAGGGGAGCCTTTACGCAGCCCCACATGCAAATGGACCTTACGGGTTCACTCTTTCACAACAAGCCTAAATATTTGCCTTACCGGGATGGGAGAAGACTGAAAAATCGGGCCCCAAAAAATGCGTTGCGAGCTCCTTTCGCCCATCGAAAAGTGCCCCCAAAGGAAGGCTTTGGGTACAAGTGATCTCCCCAGGGGAGCCTTTACGCAGCCCCACAAACAACTGGATCCTCCGGGTTCACTCATCCCGAGCAACCCGAAACATATCCCAGGCCGGCATCAGAGACGACTGAAAAATCGGGCCCCAAAAAACGCGTTACGAGGCCCTTACACCAATCCAAAAGTGCCCCTAGCTGGCGTGGGAGAAGACTGAAAATGTGAGCCCCAGGGAAGGCGTTCCGAGCCCCTTTCGCCCATCCAAAAATGCCTCCAAAGGAAGGCTTTGGGTACAAGTGATCTCCCTAGGGGAGCCTTTACGCAGCACCACATGCAACTGCACCTTGGGTTCGACGTTTCCGAGCAAACCTAAATATATCACTAGCTGGCTTTGGAGAAGACTGAAAATATGGGCCCGAGGAAATGCGTTGCGAGCCCCTTTCGTCCATCCAAAAGTGCCCGCAAAGGAAGGCTTTGGGCACAAATGAACTCCCCAGGGGAGCCTTTACGCAGCCCCACATGCAACTGGACCCTCCGGGTTCGTTTTTTCTGAGCAACCCAAAATATACCCCTAGCTGGCATCAAAGACAACTGAAAAATTGGGCCCCAGGAAACGCGTTCCGAGCACCATTTGCCCTTAAAAAGAGAACCAAAAAAAGTCTTTGGGTACAAGTGAACTCCCCAGGGGAGCCTTTACGCAGCACCACATGCAACTGGACCCTCCGGGTTCGCTCTTTCCGAGGAAGCCTAAATAAAACCCTAGCCGGCATCAGAGACGACTGAAAAATCGGGCCCCAGAATACGCGATGCGAGCCCCTTTGGACCATCCAAAAGTTCCCAGAAAGGAAGGCTTTGGGTACAAGTGAACTCCCCAGGGGATCCCTTACGCAGCCCCACATGCAACTGGACCCTCCGGGTTCGTTGTTTCCAAGCAAGCCTTAATATAGCCCTAGCCGTCACCAGAGACGACTGAAAGATCGGGCCCCAGGAAACGCGTTGCGAGCCCTTTTCGCGCATCCAAAAGTGCCCGCAAAGGAAGGCTAAGGGTACAAGTGAACTCCCCAGGGGAGACTTTAGGCAGCCCCACATGCAACTGGACCCTCCGGGTTCGCTCTTTCCGAGCAAACCTAAATTTATCCCTAGCCGTCGTGGGTCAAGACAGAAAAAACCAAGCACCAGAAAACGCGTTGCGAGCCCCTTTCGCCCATACAAAAGTGTCCGCAAAGGAAGGCTTTGGGTACAAGTGAACTCCCCAGGGGAGCCTTTACGCAGCCCCACATGCAACTGGACCCTCCGGGTTCACTCTTTCACAACAAGCCTATACATATCACTTACCGGCTTGGGAGAAGGCTGAAAATCTGGGCCCCATGAAACGCATACCTAGCCCCTTTCACCCATCCAAAAGTGCCCGCAAAGGAAGGCTTTGGGTACAAGTGAACTCCCCAGGGGAACCTTTACGCAGCCGCACATGCAGTTGGACCCTTTGGGTTCACAGTTTCCGAGCAACACTAAATATATCCCTAACCGTCATCGAAGAAGACTGAAAAATCGGGCCCAAGAAAACGCGTTGCGAGCCCCTTTGGCCCATCCAAAAGTTCCCGGAAAGTAAGGCTTTGGGTACAAGTGAACTCCCCAGGGGAGCCTTTACGCAGCCCCACATGCAACTGGACCCTCCGGGTTCGTTGTTTCCGAGCAACCCAAAATATATCCCTAGCTGGCATCGAAGACAACTGTAAAATTGGGCCCCAGGAAACGCGTTGCGAGCCCCATTTGCCCTTCCAAAAGAGCACGCAAAAAAATGCTTTGGGTACAAGTGAACTTCCCAGGGGAGCCTTCATGCAGCCCCACATGAAACTGGACCCTCCGGTTTCGCTCTTTCCGAGGAAGCCTAAATATATCCCTAGCCGGCATCAGAGACGACTGAAAAAGCGGGCCCCAGAAAACGCGTTGCGAGCCACTTTCGCCCATCCAAACGTTCCCGGACAGGAAGGCTTTGGGAAAAAAGTGAACTCCCCAGGGGAGCTTTCACGCAGCCCCACATGCAACTGGACCCTCCATATTCGCTTTTTCTGAAGAAGCCTAAATATAGCCCAAGCCGGCATCAGAGACGACTGAAAATCCGGGACCCAGAAAACGCGTTGCGAGCCCCTTTCTCCCATCCAAAAGTTCCTGGAAAGGAAGGCTTTGGGTACAAGTGAACTCCCCAGGGGAGCCTTTACGCAGCAACACATGCAACTGGACCTTCGGGGTTCGTTGTTTCCGAGCAACCCAAAATATATCCCTAGCTGGCATCGAAGACAACTGAAAAATTGGGCCCAAGGAAACGCGTTACGAGCCCCATTTGCCCTTCCAAAAGAGCACCCAAAAAAAGGTTTTGGGTACAAGTGAACTTCCCAGGGGAGCCTTCATGCAGCCCCACATGCAACTGGACCCTCCGGGTTCACTCTTTCAGAGGAAGCCTAAATATATCACTTACCGGCTTGGGAGAAGACTGAAAATCTGGGCCCCATGAAACGCATTCCTAGCCCCTTTCACCCATCCAAAAGTGCCCGCAAAGGAAGGCTTTGGGTACAAGTGAACTCCCCAGGGGAGCCTTTACGCAGCCCCACATGCAGCTGGACCCTTTGGGTTCACTGTTTCAGTGCAACCCTAAATATATCCCTAGCCGTCATCGAAGACGACTGAAAAATCGGGCCCCAGGAAACGCGTTGCGAGCCCCTTTGGCCAATCCAAAAGTTCCCGGAGAGGAAGGCTTTGGATAAAAGTGAACTCCCCAGGGGAGCCTTTACGCAGCACCACATGCAACTGGACCCTCCGTATTCGCTCTTTCTGAGGAAGCCTAAATATATCCCTAGCCGGCATAGAAGACGACTGAAAATCCAGTCCCCAGAAAACGCGTTGCGAGCCCCTTTCGCCCATCCAGAAGTGCCCTCAAAGGAAGGCTTTGGGTACAAGTGAACTCCGCAGCGGAGCCTTCATGCAGCCCCACATGCAACTGGACCCTCCGAGTTCGCTCTTTCCGAGCAAACCTAAATACAGCCCTAGCTGTATTGGGAGAAAAGAGAAAAACCGGGCCCCAGAAAATGCGTTGCAAGCCCCTTTCGCCCATCCAAAAGTGCCCGCAAAGGAAGGCTTTGGGTACAAGTGAACTCCCCAGGGGAACCTTTACGCAGCCCCACATGCAGTTGGACCCTTTGGGTTCACAGTTTCCGAGCAACACTAAATATATCCCTAACCGTCATCGAAGAAGACTGAAAAATCGGGCCCAAGAAAACGCGTTGCGAGCCCCTTTGGCCCATCCAAAAGTTCCCGGAAAGTAAGGCTTTGGGTACAAGTGAACTCCCCAGGGGAGCCTTTACGCAGCAACACATGCAACTGGACCTTCGGGGTTCGTTGTTTCCGAGCAACCCAAAATATATCCCTAGCTGGCATCGAAGACAACTGAAAAATTGGGCCCAAGGAAACGCGTTACGAGCCCCATTTGCCCTTCAAAAAGAGCACCCAAAAAAAGGTTTTGGGTACAAGTGAACTTCCCAGGGGAGCCTTCATGCAGCCCCACATGCAACTGGACCCTCCGGGTTCACTCTTTCACAACAAGCCTAAATATATCCCTTTCCGAGATGGGATAAGACTGAAAATCTGGGCCCCAGGAAACGCATTCCTAGCCCATTTCACCCATCCAAAAGTACCCGCAAAGGAAGGCTTTGGGTACAATTGAACTCCCCAGGGGAGACTTTACGCAGCCCCACATGCAACTGGACCTTCCGGGTTCACGTTTTCATAGCAAGCCTAAATATATCCCTTACCTGCAGTTAAGACTGAAAATCCGGGCCCTAGGAAAGGCATTCCGAGCCACTTTAACTCATACAAAAGAGCCCGCAAAAGAAGGCTTTGGGTACAAGTGAACTCCCCAGGGGAGACTTTACACAGCCCCACATGCAACTGGACCCTCCGAGTTCACTTTTTCACAACAAGCCTAAATATATGCCTTACCGGGATGGGAGAAGACTGAATATCCGGGCCCCAGAAAAAGCGTTGCGAGCTCCTTTCGCCCATCCAAAAGTGCCCCCAAAGGAAGGCTTTGGGTACAAGTGAACTCCCCAGGGGAGCCTTTACTCAGCCCCACATGCAACTGGACCCTCCGGGTTCTCTCTTTCCGAGCAACCCTAAATATATCCCTAGCCGTCATAGAAGACGACTGAAAAATCGGGTCCCAGAAAACGCGTTGCGAGACCCTTTCGCCCTTCCAAAAGTTCCCCCAAAGGAAGGCTTTGGGTACAAGTGAACTCCCCAGGGGAGCCTTTACGCAGCCCCACATGCAACTGGACACTCCGGGTTCACTCACTCAGAGCAACCCGAAACATATCCCTGGGCGTCATCAGAGACGATTGATAAATCGGGCCCCAGAAAACGCGTTGCGAGCCCCTTTCGCCCATCCAAAAGTTCCCGGAAAGGAAGGCTTTGGATACAAGTGAACTCCGCAGGGGAGCCTTCACGCAGCCCCACATGCAACTGGACCCTCCGAGTTCGTTTTTTCCGAGCAAGTCTTAATATATCCCTTACCGGCATAGAAGATGACTGAAAAATCGGGCCCCAGGAAACGCGTTGCGAGCCCCTTTCGCCCATCCAAAAGTGCCCCCAAAGGAAGGCTTTGGGTACAAGTGATCTCCCCAGCGGAGCCTTTACGCAGCCCCACATACAACTGGACCCTCCGGGTTCACTTTTTCACAACAAGCCTAAATATATCCCTTACCAGCATGGGAGAAGACTGAAAATCTGGGTCCCAGGAAACGCATTCCTAGCCCCTTTCACCCATTGAAAAGTACCCGCAAAGGAAGGCTTTGGGTACAATTGAACTCCCAAGGGGAGCCTTTACGCAGCCCCACATGCAACTGGACCCTCCGGGTTCGCTCTTTCCGAGCAAGCCTTAATATAGCCCTGGCCGGCATAGAAGACGTCTGAAAATTTGGGCCCCAGGAAACGCATTGCGAGCCCATATCGCCCATCCAAAAGTGCCCCCAAAGGAAGGCTAAGGGTACAAGTGAACACCTCAGGGGAGACTTTACGCAGCCCCACATGCAACTGGACATTCCGGGTTCACGTTTTCATAGCAAGCCTAAATATATCCCTTACCTGCACGTAAGACTGAAAATCCGGGCCCTAGGAAAGGCATTCCGAGCCACTTTAACTCATACAAAAGAGCCCGCAAAAGAAGGCTTTGGGTACAAGTGAACTCCCCAGGGGAGACTTTACACAGCCCCACATGCAACTGGACCCTTCGAGTTCACTTTTTCACAACAAGCCTAAATATATGCCTTACCGGGATGGGAGAAAACTGAATATCCGGGCCCCAGAAAAAGCGTTGCGAGCTCCTTTCGCCCATCCAAAAGTGCCCCCAAAGGAAGGCTTTGGGTACAAGTGAACTCCCCAGGGGAGCCTTTACTCAGCCCAACATGCAACTGGACCCTCCGGGTTCACTCTTTCACAGGAAGCCTAAGTATATCCATAGCAGGCATAGAAGAAATCTAAAAAATCGGGCGCTAGGAAACGCATTCCGAGCCCCTTTCACCCATCCAAAAGTGCCCGCAAAGGAAGGCTTTGGGTACAAGTGAACTCCCCAGGGGAGCCTTTACGCAGCCCCACATGCAACTGGACCCTCCGAGTTCGTTGTTTCCGAGAAACTCTTAATATATACCTAGCCGGCCTAGAAGACGACTGAAAAATCGGGACCAAGGAAACGCGTTGCGAGCCCCTTTCGCCCATCCAAAAGTGCCCGCAAAGGAAGGCTTTGGGTACAAGTGAACTCCCCAGGGGAGCCTTTACGCAGCCCCTCATGCAACGGGACCCTCCGGGTTCGCTCTTTCCGAGCAAACCTAAATATCTCCCTAGCTGGCATCGAAGACGACTGAAAAATTGGGCCCCAGAAAACGCGTTGCGAACCCTTTCGCCCATCCAAAAGTGCCCCCAAAGGAAGGCTTTGGGTACAAGTGAACTCCCCAGGGAAGCCTTTACGCAGCCCCACATGCAACGGGACCCTCCGGGTTCACTCTTTCACAGAAAGCCTGAATATATCCATAGCCGGCATAGAAGACGACTGAAAAATTGGGCCCCAGAAAACGCGTTGCGAGCCCCTTTCGCCCATCCAAAAGTGCCCGCAAAGGAAGGCTTTGGGTACAAGTGATCTCCCCAGGGGAGCCTTTACGCAGCCCCACATACAACGGGACCCTCCGGGTTCACTTTTTCATTGCAAGCCTAAATATATCACTTACCTGCACGTAAGACTGAAAATACGGGCCCGAGGAACGGCATTCCGAGCCACTTTAACCCTACAAAAGAGCCCCCAAAGGAAGGCTTTGGGTACAAGTGAACTCCCAAGGGGAGCCTTTACGCAGCCCCACATGCAACTCAACCCTCCAGGTTCACTCTTTCACAGCAAGCCTAAATATATCCCTAGCTGGCATCAAAGACGACTGCAAAATCGGGCCCTAGAGAACGTGTTGCGAGCCCATTTCGCCCATCCAAAAGTGTCCGCAAAGGAAGGCTTAGGGTACAAGTGAACTCCTCAGGGTAGGCTTTACGCAGCCCCACATGGAAGTGGACCCTCCGGGTTCGTTGTTTTTGAGCAAGACTTAATATAGCCCTAGCCGGCATAGAAGAGGTCTGAAAAATTGGGCCCCAGGAAACGTGTTGCGAGCCCCTTTCGCCCATCCAAAAGTGCCCCCAAAGGAAGTCTATGGGTACCTGTGACCTCCCCAGGGGAGCCTTTACGCAGCCCCACATGCAACGGGACCCTCCGGGTTCACTCTTTCACAGTAAGCCTGAATATATCCATAGCCGGCATAGAAGACAACTGAAAAATTGGGCCCCAGAAAACGCGTTGCGAGCCCCTTTCGACCATGCAAAAGTGCCCCCAAAGGAAGGCTTTAGGTACAAGTGAACTCCCCAGGGGAGCCTTTACGCAGCCCCACATGCAACTGGACCCTCCGGGTTCACTGTTTAAGAGCATCCCTAAATATATCCCTAGCTGGCATAGAAGACGACTGAAAAATCACGACCCAGGAAACGCGTTGCGAGCCCCTTTTGCCCATCCAAAAGTGACTGCAAAGGAAGGCTAAGGGTACAAGTGAACTCCCCAGGGGAGACTTTACGCAGCCCCACATGCAACGGGACCCTCCGGGTTGGCTCTTTCCCAGCAAACCTAAATATATCCCTAGCCGTCTTGGGACAAGACTGAAAAACCAAGCCCGAGAAAACACGTTGCGAGCCCCTTTCGCCCATCCAAAAGTGTCCGCAAAGGAAGGCTTTGGGTACAAGTGATCTCCCCAGCGGAGCCTTTACGCAGCCCCACATGCATCGGGACCCTCCGGGTTCACTTTTTCATAGCAAGACTAAATATATACCTTACCTGCACGTAAGACTGAAAATCCGGGCCCGAGGAACGGCATTCCGAGCCATTTTAACCCTACAAAAGAGCCCCCAAAGGAAGGCTTTGGGTACAAGTGAACTCCCCAGGGGAGCCTTTACGCAGCCCCACATGCAACTGGACCATCCGAGTTCACTTCTTCACAACAAGCCTAAATATATGCTTTACCGGGATGGGAGAAGACTGAAAATCCGGGCCCCAGAAAAAGAGTTGCGAGCCCCTTTCGCCCATCCAAAAGTGCCCGCAAAGGAAGGCTTTGGGTACAAGTGAACTCCCCAGGGGAGCCTTTACGCAGCCCCACATGCAACTGGACCCTCCGGGTTCGCTCTTTCCGAGCAAACATAAATACATCCTTAGCCAGATTGGGAGAAAACTGAAAAACCGTGCCCCAGAAAACGCGTTGCAAGGCCCTTACACCCATCGAAGAGTTCCCCCAAAGAAGGCTTTGAGTACAAGTGAACTCCCCAGGGAAGCCTTTACGCAGCCCCACATGCAACTGGACCCTCCGGGTTCACTCTTTCACAACAAGCCTAAATATATCCATAGCCGGCATAGAAGACGACTGAATAATCGGGCCCCAGAAAACGCGTTGCGTGCCACTTTCGCCCATCCAAAAGTGCCCCCAAAGGAAGGCTTTGGGTACAAGTGAACTCCCCAGGGGAGCCTTTAGGCAGCCCCACATGCAACGGGACCCTCCGGGTTCACTCTTTCACAGCAAGCCTGAATATATCCATAGCCGGCATAGAAGACGACTGAAAAATCGGGCCCCAGAAAACGCGTTGTGAGCCCATTTTTTTGCGCATCCAAAAGTGCCTGCAAAGGAAGGTTTTGGGTACAAGTGAACTCCCCAGGGGAGTCTTTAGGCAGCCCTACATGCAACTGGACTGTCCGGGTTCACTCTTTCACAACAAGCCTAAATATATTCTTTACCGGGAAGGGAGAAGACTGAAAATCCGGGCCCCAGGAAACGCATTCCGAGCCCCTTTCACCCATCCAAAAGTTCCCCCAAAGGAAGGCTAGGGGTACAAGTGAACTCCTCAGGGGAGCCTTTACGCAGCCACAAGTGCAACTGGACCCTCCGTGTTCACTCTTTCACAACAAGCCTAAATATATCCCTTACCGGCATGGGAGAAGACTGAAAATCTGGGCCCCAGGAAACGCATTCCTAGCCCCTTTCACCCATCCAAAAGTGCCCGCAAAGGAAGGCTTTTGGTTCAAGTGACCTCCCCAGGGGAGACTTCACGCAGCCCCACATGCAACTGGACCCTCTCGGGTGGCTCATTCCGAGCAACCCTAAAACATAACCCTAGCCGTCACCAGAGACGACAGCAAAATCAGGCCACAGAAAAATCGTTGCGAGCCACTCTCGCCCATCCAAAAGTGCCCCCCAAAGGAAGGCTTTGGGTACAAGTGAACTCCCCAGGGGAGCCTTTACGCAGCCCCACATGCAACTGGACCCTCCGGGTTCGCTCTTTCCGAGCAAACATAAATACATCCTTAGCCAGATTGGGAGAAAACTGAAAAACCGTGCCCCAGAAAACGCGTTGCAAGGCCCTTACACCCATCGAAGAGTTCCCCCAAAGAAGGCTTTGAGTACAAGTGAACTCCCCAGGGAAGCCTTTACGCAGCCCCACATGCAACTGGACCCTCCGGGTTCACTCTTTCACAACAAGCCTAAATATATCCATAGCCGGCATAGAAGACGACTGAGTAATCGGGCCCCAGAAAACGCGTTGCGTGCCACTTTCGCCCATCCAAAAGTGCCCCCAAAGGAAGGCTTTGGGTACAAGTGAACTCCCCAGGGGAGCCTTTATGCAGCCCCACATGCAGCTGGACCCTCCGGGTTCACTCACTCAGGGCAACCCGAAATATATCCCTGGGCGACATCAGAGACGACTGAAAATCGGGGCCCCAGGAAACGCATTCCTAGCCCGTTTCATCCATCCAAAAGTGCCCCCAGAGGAAGGCTAAGGGTACAAGTGAACTCCCCAGGGTTGCCTTTACGCAGCCCCACATGGAACTGGACCTTCCGGGTTCACTCTTTCACAACAAGCCTAAATATATGCCTTACCGGGATGGGAGAAGACTGAAAATCAGGGTCCCAGGAAAAGCGTTGCGAGCCCATTTTTTTGCGCATCCAAAAGTGCCCGCAAAGGAAGGCTTTGGGTACAAGTGAACTCCCCAGGGGAGCCTTTACGCAGCCCCACATGCAACTGGACCCTCCGGGTTCGTTGTTTCCAAGCAAGCCTTAATATAGCCCTAGCCGGCATCAGAGACGACTGAAAAATCGGGCCCCAGGAAACGCGTTGCGAGCCCCTTTCGCCCATCCAAAAGTGCCCCCAAATGAAGGCTTTGGGTAAAAGTGAACTCCCCACGGGAGCGTTTAGGCAGCCCCACATGGAACGGGACCCTCCGGGTTCGCTCTTTCCGAGCAAACCTAAATACATCCCTAGCAGGATTGGGAAAAAACAGAAAAACCGGGCCCAAGAAAACGCGTTGCGAGCCCCTTTCGCCCATACAAAAGTGCCCCCAAAGGAAGGCTTTGGGTACAAGTGAACTCCCCAGGGGAGCCTTTACGCAGCCCCACATGCAACTGGACCCTCCGGGTTTGTTGTTTCCGAACAACCCTAAATATAGCCCTAGATGGCGTAGGAGAAGACTCAAAATGTGGGCCCCAGGAAAAGCGTTGCGAGCCCCTTTCGCACATCCAAAAGAGTCCGCAAAGGAAGGCTTTGGTACAAGTGATCTCCCCAAGGGAGCCTTTACGCAGCACCACATGCAACTGGACCCTCCGGATTCACTTTTTCATAGAAAGCCTAAATATATCCCTTACCTGCACGTAAGACTGAAAATCTGGGCCCGAGGAAACGCATTCCGAAACATTCACCCATACAAAGGTGCCCCCAAAGGAAGGCTTTGGGTACAAGTGAACTCCCCAGGGGAGCCTTTAGGCAGCCCCACATGCAACGGGACCCTCCGGGTTCACTCTTTCACAGCAAGCCTGAATATATCCATAGCCGGCATAGAAGACGACTGAAAAATCGGGCCCCAGAAAACGCGTTGTGAGCCCATTTTTTTGCGCATCCAAAAGTGCCTGCAAAGGAAGGCTTTGGGTACAAGTGAACTCCCGAGAGGAGTCTTTACGCAGCCCCACATGCAACTGGACCCTCTGAGTTCCTTGTTTCCGAGCAAGCCTTAATATAGCCCTAGCCGGCATCGAAGACGACTGAAAATCCGGGCCCCAGGAAACGCATTCCGAGCCCCTTTCACCCATCCAAAAGTGTCACCAAAGGAAGGCTAGGGGTACAAGTGAACTCCCCAGGGGAGCCTTTACGCAGCCACAAGTGCAACTGGACCCTCCGTGTTCACTCTTTCACAACAAGCCTAAATATATCCCTTACCGGCATGGGAGAAGACTGAAAATCTGGGCCCCAGGAAACGCATTCCTAGCCCCTTTCTCCCATCCAAAAGTGCCCGCAAAGGAAGGCTTTTGGTTCAAGTGACCTCCCCAGGGGAGACTTCACGCAGCCCCACATGCAACTGGACCCTCCCGGGTCGCTCATTCCGAGCAACCCTGAAACATAACCCTAGCCGTCACCAGAGACGACAGCAAAATCAGGCCACAGAAAAATCGTTGCGAGCCACTTTCGCCCATCCAAAAGTGCCCCCCAAAGGAAGGCTTTGGGTACAAGTGAACTCCCCAGGGGAGCGTTTACGCAGCCCCACATGCAACTGGACTGTCCGGGTTCACTCTTTCACAACAAGCCTAAATATATGCCTTACCAGGATGGGAGAAGACTGAAAATATGGGTCCCAGGAAAAGCGTTGCGAGCCCATTTTTTTGCGCATCCAAAAGTGCCCGCAAAGGAAGGCTTTGGGTACAAGTGAACTCCCCAGGGGAGCCTTTACGCAGCCCCACATGCAACTGGACCCTCCGGGTTCGTTATTTCCGAGCAAAACTTAATATAACTCTAGCCGGCCTAGAAGACGACTGAAAAATCGGGCCCCAGGAAACGCGTTGCGAGCCCCTTTCGCCCATCCAAAAGTGCCCCCAAATGAAGGCTTTAAGTACAAGTGAACTCCCCACGGGAGCCTTTACGCAGCCCCACATGAAACTGGACCCTCCGGGTTCGCTCTTTCCGAGCAAACCTAAATACATCCCTAGCAGGATTGGGAGAAAACAGAAAAACCGGGCCCAAGAAAACGCGTTGCGAGCCCCTTTCGCCCATACAAAAGTGCCCCCAAAGGAAGGCTTTGGGTACAAGTGAACTCCCCAGGGGAGCCTTTACGCAGCCCCACATGCAACTGGACCCTCCGGGTTTGTTGTTTCCGAACAACCCTAAATATAGCCCTATCCGGCATACTAGACTTCTGTAAAATTGGGCACCAGAAAACGCGTTGCGAGCCCATTTCGCCCATCCAAAAGATCCCGCAAAGGGAGGCTTTGGGTACAAGTGAACTCCCCAGGGGAGCCTTTACGCAGCCCCACATGCAACTGGACCCTCCGGGTTCACTATTTCTGAGCAACCCAATATATATCCCTAGCTGGCATTGAAGACAACTGAAAAATGGAGCCCCAGGAAAAGCATTGCGAGCCCCATTTGCCCTTCAAAAAGAGCACCCAAAAAAAGGCTTTGGGTACAAGTGAACTTCCCAGGGGAGCCTTCACGCAGCACCACATGCAACTGGACCCTCCGGTTTCGGTCTTTCCGAGGAAGCCTAAATATAGCCCTAGCTGGCATAGAAGACGACTGAAAAATCGGGCCCCAGAAAACGCGTTGCAAGCCCCTTTCGCTCATCCAAAAGTACCCGCAAAGGAAGGCTTTGGGTAGAAGTGAACTCCCCAGGGGAGCCTGTACGCAGCCCCACATGCAGCTGGACCCTTTGGGTTCACTGTTTCCGAGCAACCCTAAATATATCCCTAGCCGTCATCGAAGACGACTGAAAAATCGGGCCCCAGAAAACGCATTCCGAGCCCCTTTCGCCCATCCAAAAGTGCCCGCAAAAAAGGCTTTGGGTACAAGTGAACTCCCCAGGCGAGCCTTTAGGAAGCCCCACATGCAACTGGACCTTCCGGGTTCACGTTTTCATAGCAAGCCTAAATATATCCCTTACCTGCACGTAAGACTGAAAATCTGGGCCCGAGGAAACATATTCCGAGCCACTTTCACCCATACCAAAATGCCCCCAAAAAAAGGCTTTGGGTACAAGTGAACTCCCCAGGGGAGAATTTACGCAGCCCCACATGCAAGTGGACCCTCCGGGTTCGCTCTTTCCGAGCAAACCTAAATACATCCCTAGCCGGATTGGGAGAAAATTGAAAATCCGGGCCCAGAAAACGCGTTGCGAGCCCCTTTCGCCCATCCAAAAGTGCCCCCAAAGGAAGGCTTTGGGTACAAGTGAACTCCCCAGGGGAGCCTTTACGTAGCCCCACATGCAACAGGACCCTCCGGGTTCGATGTTTCCGAGCAACCCTAAATATATCCCTAGCTGGCGTGGGAGAAGACTGAAAATGTGGGCCCCAGGAAACGCGTTGCGAGCCCCTTTCGCCCATCCAAAAGTGCCCCCAAATGAAGGCTTTGGGTAAAAGTGAACTCCCCACAGGAGCGTTTAGGCAGCCCCACATGGAACGGGACCCTCCGGGTTCGCTCTTTCCGAGCAAACCTAAATATATCCCTAGCCGTCGTGGGTCAAGACTTAAAAAGCAAGCCCGAGAAAACGCGTTGCGAGCCCCTTTCGCCCATCCAAAATTGCCCCCAAAGGAAGGCTTTGGGTACAAGTGAACTCCCCAGGGGAGCCTTTACGCAACCCCAAATGCAACTGGACCCTCCGGGTTCGCTCTTTCCCAGGAAGCCTATATATAGCCCTAGCCGGCATCAGAGACGACTGAAAAGTTGGGCTCCAGAAAACGCGTTGCGAGCCCCTTTCGCCCATCCAAAAATGCCCCCAAAGGAAGGCTTTGGGTACAAGTGAACTCCCCGGGGGAGCCTGTACGCAGCCCCACATGCAGCTGGACCCTTTGGGTTCACTGTTTCCGAGCAACTCTAAATATATCCGTAGACGTCATCGAAGACGACTGAAAAATCGGGCCCCAGAAAACGCGTTGCGAGCCCCTTTGGACCATCCAAAAGTTCCCGGAAAGGAAGGCTTTGGGTACAAGGGAACTCCCCAGGGGAGCCTTTACGCAGCCCCACATGCAACTGAACCCTCCGTATTCGTTCTTTCTGAGGAAGCCTAAATATAGCCCTAGACGGCATAGAAGACGACTGAAAATCTAGGACCCAGAAAACGCGTTGCGAGCCACTTTGGCCCATCCAAAAGTGCCCCCAAAGGAAGGCTTTGGGTACAAGTGAACTCCCCAGGGGAGCCTTTACGCAGCCCCACATGCAACGGGACCCTACGGGTTCGCTCTTTCCGTGCAAACCTAAATATATCCCTAGCCGTCGTGGGTCAAGGTTGAAAAACAAAGCCCGAGAAAACGCGTTGCGAGCCCCTTTCAAGCATCCAAATGTGCCCCCACAGGAAGGCTTTGGGTACAAGTGAACTCCCCAGCGGAGTCTTCACGCAGCCCCACATGCAACTGGACCCTCCGGGGTCGCTCATTCCGAGTAACCCAAAAACATAACCCTAGCCGTCACCAGAGACGACAGCAAAATCAGGCCACAGAAAAATCTTTGCGAGCCCCTTTCCCCCCTCCAAAAATGCCCGCAAAGAAAGGCTTTGGGTACAAGTGAATTCCCCAGGGGAGCCTTTACGCAGCCCCACATGCAAGTGGACCTTTTGGGTAAACCGTTTCCGAGGAAGCTTAAATATATCCCTAGCTGACATCAAAGACGACTGCAAAATTGGGCCCGAGAAAACGCGTTGCGAGCTCCTTTTGCCCATTCAAAAGTGCCCCCACAGGAAGGCTTTGGGTACAAGTGATCTCCCCAGGGGAGCCTTTACGCAGCCCCATATGCAACTGGACCCTCCGGGTTCACATTTTCATAGCAAGCCTAAATATATCCCTTACCTGCACGTAAGACTGAAAATCCGGGCCCTAGGAAAGGCATTCCGAGCCACTTTAACTCATACAAAAGAGCCCGCAAAGGAAGGCTTTGGGTACAAGTGAACTCCCCAGGGGAGCCTTTACTCAGCCCCACATGCAACTGGACCCTCCGGGTTCACTCTTTCACAGGAAGCCTAAGTATATCCATAGCAGGCAGAGAAGAAGTTTAAAAAATCGGGCGCTAGGAAACGCATTCCGAGCTCCTTTCACCCATCCAAAAGTGCCCCAAAGGAAGGCTTTGGGTACAAGTGAACTCCCCAGGGGTGCCTTTACGCAGCCCCACATGAAACTGGACCCTCCGGGTTCACTCACTCCGAGCAACCCTAAATATAGCCCTAGCTAACATCGAAGACGTCTGAAAAATTGGGCCCCAGGAAAAGCGTTTCGAGCCCCTTTCGCCCATCCAAAAGTGCCCGCAAAGGAAGCCTTTGGGTACAAGTGAACTCCCCAGGGGAGCGTTTACGCAGCCCCACATGCAACTGGACTGTCCGGGTTCACTCTTTCACAACAAGCCTAAATATATGCCTTACCGGGATGGGAGAAGACTGAAAATCAGGGTCCCAGGAAAAGCGTTGAGAGCCCATTTTTTTGCGCATCCAAAAGTGCCCGCAAAGGAAGGCTTTGGGTACAAGTGAACTCCCCAGGGGAGCCTTTACGCAGCCCCACATGCAACTGGACCCTCCGGGTTCGTTATTTCCGAGCAAAACTTAATATAACCCTAGCCGGCCTAGAAGACGACTGAAAAATCGGGCCCCAGGAAATGCGTTGCGAGCCCCTTTCGCCCATCCAAAAGTGCCCCCAAATGAAGGCTTTGGGTACAAGTGAACTCCCCAGGGGAGCGTTTAGGCAGCCCCACATGGAACGGGACCCTCCGGGTTCGCTCTTTCCGAGCAAACCTAAATACATCCCTAGCAGGATTGGGAAAAAACAGAAAAACCGGGCCCAAGAAAACGCGTTGCGAGCCCCTTTCGCCCATACAAAAGTGCCCCCAAAGGAAGGCTTTGGGTACAAGTGAACTCCCCAGGGGAGCCTTTACGCAGCCCCATATGCAACTGGACCCTCCGGGTTTGTTGTTTCCGAACAACCCTAAATATAGCCCTAGATGGCGTAGGAGAAGACTCAAAATGTGGGCCCCAGGAAAAGCGTTGCGAGCCCCTTTCGCACATCCAAAAGAGTCCGCAAAGGAAGGCTTTGGTACAAGTGATCTCCCCAAGGGAGCCTTTACGCAGCACCACATGCAACTGGACCCTCCGGATTCACTTTTTCATAGAAAGCCTAAATATATCCCTTACCTGCACGTAAGACTGAAAATCTGGGCCCGAGGAAACGCATTCCGAAACATTCACCCATACAAAGGTGCCCCCAAAGGAAGGCTTTGGGTACAAGTGAACTCCCCAGGGGAGCCTTTAGGCAGCCCCACATGCAACGGGACCCTCCGGGTTCACTCTTTCACAGCAAGCCTGAATATATCCATAGCCGGCATAGAAGACGACTGAAAAATCGGGCCCCAGAAAACGCGTTGTGAGCCCATTTTTTTGCGCATCCAAAAGTGCCTGCAAAGGAAGGCTTTGGGTACAAGTGAACTCCCGAGAGGAGTCTTTACGCAGCCCCACATGCAACTGGACCCTCTGAGTTCCTTGTTTCCGAGCAAGCCTTAATATAGCCCTAGCCGGCATCGAAGACGACTGAAAATCCGGGCCCCAGGAAACGCATTCCGAGCCCCTTTCACCCATCCAAAAGTGTCACCAAAGGAAGGCTAGGGGTACAAGTGAACTCCCCAGGGGAGCGTTTACGCAGCCCCACATGCAACTGGACTGTCCGGGTTCACTCTTTCACAACAAGCCTAAATATATTCTTTACCGGGATGGGAGAAGACTGAAAATCTGGGCCCCAGGAAACGCATTCCTAGCCCCTTTCACCCATCCAAAAGTGCCCGCAAAGGAAGGCTTTTGGTTCAAGTGACCTCCCCAGGGGAGTCTTCACGCAGCCCCACATGCAACTGGACCCTCTCGGGTCGCTCATTCCGAGCAACCCTAAAACATAACCCTAGCCGTCACCAGAGACGACAGCAAAATCAGGCCACAGAAAAATCGTTGCGAGCCACTCTCGCCCATCAAAAAGTGCCCCCCAAAGGAAGGCTTTGGGTACAAGTGAACTCCCCAGGGGAGCGTTTACGCAGCCCCACATGCAACTGGACTGTCCGGGTTCACTCTTTCACAACAAGCCTAAATATATGCCTTACCGGGATGGGAGAAGACTGAAAATCTGGGTCCCAGGAAAAGCGTTGCGAGCCCATTTTTTTGCGCATCCAAAAGTGCCCCCAAAGGAAGGCTTTGGGTACAAGTGAACTCCCCAGGGGAGCCTTTACGCAGCCCCACATGCAACTGGACCCTCCGGGTTCGCTCTTTCCGAGCAACACTTAATATATCCCTAGCCGGCCTAGAAGACGACTGAAAAATCGGGCCCCAGGAAACGCGTTGCGAGCCCCTTTCGCCCATCCAAAAGTGCCCCCAAATGAAGGCTTTGGGTAAAAGTGAACTCCCCACGGGAGCGTTTAGGCAGCCCCACATGGAACGGGACCCTCCGGGTTCGCTCTTTCCGAGCAAACCTAAATACATCCCTAGCAGGATTGGGAAAAAACAGAAAAACCGGGCCCAAGAAAACGCGTTGCGAGCCCCTTTCGCCCATACAAAAGTGCCCCCAAAGGAAGGCTTTGGGTACAAGTGAACTCCCCAGGGGAGCCTTTACGCAGCCCCACATGCAACTGGACCCTCCGGGTTTGTTGTTTCCGAACAACCCTAAATATAGCCCTATCCGGCATACTAGACTTCTGTAAAATTGGGCACCAGAAAACGCGTTGCGAGCCACTTTGGCCCATCCAAAAGTGCCCCCAAAGGAAGGCTTTGGGTACAAGTGAACTCCCCAGTGGAGCCTTTACGCAGCCCCACATGCAACTGGACCCTCCGGGTTCACTATTTCTGAGCAACCCAATATATATCCCTAGCTGGCATTAAAGACAACTGAAAAATGGAGCCCCAGGAAAAGCATTGCGAGCCCCATTTGCCCTTCAAAAAGAGCACCCAAAAAAAGGCTTTGGGTACAAGTGAACTTCCCAGGGGAGCCTTCACGCAGCCCTACATGCAACTGGACCCTCCGGTTTCGGTCTTTCCGAGGAAGCCTAAATATAGCCCTAGCTGGCATAGAAGACGACTGAAAAATCGGGCCCCAGAAAACGCGTTGCAAGCCCCTTTCGCTCATCCAAAAGTACCCGCAAAGGAAGGCTTTGGGTAGAAGTGAACTCCCCAGGGGAGCCTGTACGCAGCCCCACATGCAGCTGGACCCTTTGGGTTCACTGTTTCCGAGCAACCCTAAATATATCCCTAGCCGTCATCGAAGACGACTGAAAAATCGGGCCCCAGAAAACGCATTCCGAGCCCCTTTTGCCCATCCAAAAGTGCCCGCAAAAAAGGCTTTGGGTACAAGTGAACTCCCCAGGCGAGCCTTTAGGAAGCCCCACATGCAACTGGACCTTCCGGGTTCACGTTTTCATAGCAAGCCTAAATATATCCCTTACCTGCACGTAAGACTGAAAATCTGGGCCCGAGGAAACATATTCCGAGCCACTTTCACCCATACCAAAATGCCCCCAAAAAAAGGCTTTGGGTACAAGTGAACTCCCCAGGGGAGAATTTACGCAGCCCCACATGCAAGTGGACCCTCCGGGTTCGCTCTTTCCGAGCAAACCTAAATACATCCCTAGCCGGATTGGGAGAAAATTGAAAATCCGGGCCCAGAAAACGCGTTGCGAGCCCCTTTCGCCCATCCAAAAGTGCCCCCAAAGGAAGGCTTTGGGTACAAGTGAACTCCCCAGGGGAGCCTTTACGTAGCCCCACATGCAACAGGACCCTCCGGGTTCGATGTTTCCGAGCAACCCTAAATATATCCCTAGCTGGCGTGGGAGAAGACTGAAAATGTGGTCCCCAGGAAACGCGTTGCGAGCCCCTTTCGCCCATCCAAAAGTGCCCCCAAATGAAGGCTTTGGGTAAAAGTGAACTCCCCACAGGAGCGTTTAGGCAGCCCCACATGGAACGGGACCCTCCGGGTTCGCTCTTTCCGAGCAAACCTAAATATATCCCTAGCCGTCGTGGGTCAAGACTGAAAAAGCAAGCCCGAGAAAACGCGTTGCGAGCCCCTTTCGCCCATCCAAAATTGCCCCCAAAGGAAGGCTTTGGGTACAAGTGAACTCCCCAGGGGAGCCTTTACGCAACCCCAAATGCAACTGGACCCTCCGGGTTCGCTCTTTCCCAGGAAGCCTATATATAGCCCTAGCCGGCATCAGAGACGACTGAAAAGTTGGGCTCCAGAAAACGCGTTGCGAGCCCCTTTCGCCTATCCAAAAATGCCCCCAAAGGAAGGCTTTGGGTACAAGTGAACTCCCCGGGGGAGCCTGTACGCAGCCCCACATGCAGCTGGACCCTTTGGGTTCACTGTTTCCGAGCAACTCTAAATATATCCGTAGACGTCATCGAAGACGACTGAAAAATCGGGCCCCAGAAAACGCGTTGCGAGCCCCTTTGGACCATCCAAAAGTTCCCGGAAAGGAAGGCTTTGGGTACAAGGGAACTCCCCAGGGGAGCCTTTACGCAGCCCCACATGCAACTGAACCCTCCGTATTCGTTCTTTCTGAGGAAGCCTAAATATAGCCCTAGACGGCATAGAAGACGACTGAAAATCCAGGACCCAGAAAACGCGTTGCGAGCCACTTTGGCCCATCCAAAAGTGCCCCCAAAGGAAGGCTTTGGGTACAAGTGAACTCCCCAGGGGAGCCTTTACGCAGCCCCACATGCAACGGGACCCTACGGGTTCGCTCTTTCCGTGCAAACCTAAATATATCCCTAGCCGTCGTGGGTCAAGGTTGAAAAACAAAGCCCGAGAAAACGCGTTGCGAGCCCCTTTCAAGCATCCAAATGTGCCCCCACAGGAAGGCTTTGGGTACAAGTGAACTCCCCAGCGGAGTCTTCACGCAGCCCCACATGCAAGTGGACCCTCCGGGGTCGCTCATTCCGAGTAACCCAAAAACATAACCCTAGCCGTCATCAGAGACAATTGAAAAATCAGGCCACAGAAAAATCTTTGCGAGCCCCTTTCCCCCCTCCAAAAATGCCCGCAAATAAAGGCTTTGGGTACAAGTGAATTCCCCAGGGGAGCCTTTACGCAGCCCCACATGCAAGTGGACCTTTTGGGTAAACCGTTTCCGAGGAAGCTTAAATATATCCCTAGCTGACATCAAAGACGACTGCAAAATTGGGCCCGAGAAAACGCGTTGCGAGCTCCTTTTGCCCATTCAAAAGTGCCCCCACAGGAAGGCTTTGGGTACAAGTGATCTCCCCAGGGGAGCCTTTACGCAGCCCCATATGCAACTGGACCCTCCGGGTTCACATTTTCATAGCAAGCCTAAATATATCCCTTACCTGCACGTAAGACTGAAAATCCGGGCCCTAGGAAAGGCATTCCGAGCCACTTTAACTCATACAAAAGAGCCCGCAAAGGAAGGCTTTGGGTACAAGTGAACTCCCCAGGGGAGCCTTTACTCAGCCCCACATGCAACTGGACCCTCCGGGTTCACTCTTTCACAGGAAGCCTAAGTATATCCATAGCAGGCAGAGAAGAAGTCTAAAAAATCGGGCGCTAGGAAACGCATTCCGAGCTCCTTTCACCCATCCAAAAGTGCCCCAAAGGAAGGCTTTGGGTACAAGTGAACTCCCCAGGGGTGCCTTTACGCAGCCCCACATGAAACTGGACCCTCCGGGTTCACTCACTCCGAGCAACCCTAAATATATCCCTAGCTAACATCGAAGACGTCTGAAAAATTGGGCCCCAGGAAAAGCGTTTCGAGCCCCTTTCGCCCATCCAAAAGTGCCCGCAAAGGAAGCCTTTGGGTACAAGTGAACTCCCCAGGGGAGCGTTTACGCAGCCCCACATGCAACTGGACTGTCCGGGTTCACTCTTTCACAACAAGCCTAAATATATGCCTTACCGGGATGGGAGAAGACTGAAAATCAGGGTCCCAGGAAAAGCGTTGCGAGCCCATTTTTTTGCGCATCCAAAAGTGCCCCCAAAGGAAGGCTTTGGGTACAAGTGAACTCCCCAGGGGAGCCTTTACGCAGCCCCACATGCAACTGGACCCTCCGGGTTCGCTCTTTCCGAGCAACACTTAATATATCCCTAGCCGGCCTAGAAGACGACTGAAAAATCGGGCCCCAGGAAACGCGTTGCGAGCCCCTTTCGCCCATCCAAAAGTGCCCCCAAATGAAGGCTTTGGGTAAAAGTGAACTCCCCACGGGAGCGTTTAGGCAGCCCCACATGGAACGGGACCCTCCGGGTTCGCTCTTTCCGAGCAAACCTAAATACATCCCTAGCAGGATTGGGAAAAAACAGAAAAACCGGGCCCAAGAAAACGCGTTGCGAGCCCCTTTCGCCCATACAAAAGTGCCCCCAAAGGAAGGCTTTGGGTACAAGTGAACTCCCCAGGGGAGCCTTTACGCAGCCCCACATGCAACTGGACCCTCCGGGTTTGTTGTTTCCGAACAACCCTAAATATAGCCCTAGATGGCGTAGGAGAAGACTCAAAATGTGGGCCCCAGGAAAAGCGTTGCGAGCCCCTTTCGCACATCCAAAAGAGTCCGCAAAGGAAGGCTTTGGTACAAGTGATCTCCCCAAGGGAGCCTTTACGCAGCACCACATGCAACTGGACCCTCCGGATTCACTTTTTCATAGAAAGCCTAAATATATCCCTTACCTGCACGTAAGACTGAAAATCTGGGCCCGAGGAAACGCATTCCGAAACATTCACCCATACAAAGGTGCCCCCAAAGGAAGGCTTTGGGTACAAGTGAACTCCCCAGGGGAGCCTTTAGGCAGCCCCACATGCAACGGGACCCTCCGGGTTCACTCTTTCACAGCAAGCCTGAATATATCCATAGCCGGCATAGAAGACGACTGAAAAATCGGGCCCCAGAAAACGCGTTGTGAGCCCATTTTTTTGCGCATCCAAAAGTGCCTGCAAAGGAAGGCTTTGGGTACAAGTGAACTCCCGAGAGGAGTCTTTACGCAGCCCCACATGCAACTGGACCCTCTGAGTTCCTTGTTTCCGAGCAAGCCTTAATATAGCCCTAGCCGGCATCGAAGACGACTGAAAATCCGGGCCCCAGGAAACGCATTCCGAGCCCCTTTCACCCATCCAAAAGTGTCACCAAAGGAAGGCTAGGGGTACAAGTGAACTCCCCAGGGGAGCCTTTACGCAGCCACAAGTGCAACTGGACCCTCCGTGTTCACTCTTTCACAACAAGCCTAAATATATCCCTTACCGGCATGGGAGAAGACTGAAAATCTGGGCCCCAGGAAACGCATTCCTAGCCCCTTTCACCCATCCAAAAGTGCCCGCAAAGGAAGGCTTTTGGTTCAAGTGACCTCCCCAGGGGAGACTTCACGCAGCCCCACATGCAACTGGACCCTCCCGGGTCGCTCATTCCGAGCAACCCTGAAACATAACCCTAGCCGTCACCAGAGACGACAGCAAAATCAGGCCACAGAAAAATCGTTGCGAGCCACTTTCGCCCATCCAAAAGTGCCCCCCAAAGGAAGGCTTTGGGTACAAGTGAACTCCCCAGGGGAGCGTTTACGCAGCCCCACATGCAACTGGACTGTCCGGGTTCACTCTTTCACAACAAGCCTAAATATATGCCTTACCGGGATGGGAGAAGACTGAAAATCAGGGTCCAAGGAAAAGCATTGCGAGCCCATTTTTTTGCGCATCCAAAAGTGCCCGCAAAGGAAGGCTTTGGGTACAAGTGAACTCCCCAGGGGAGCCTTTACGCAGCCCCACATGCAACTGGACCCTCCGGGTTCGTTATTTCCGAGCAAAACTTAATATAACCCTAGCCGGCCTAGAAGACGACTGAAAAATCGGGCCCCAGGAAACGCGTTGCGAGCCCCTTTCGCCCATCCAAAAGTGCCCCCAAATGAAGGCTTTAAGTACAAGTGAACTCCCCACGGGAGCCTTTACGCAGCCCCACATGCAACTGGACCCTCCGGGTTCGCTCTTTCCGAGCAAAACTTAATATATCCCTAGCCGGCCTAGAAGACGACTGAAAAATCGGGACCCAGGAAACGCGTTGCGAGCCCCTTTCGCCCATCCAAAAGTGCCCCCAAAGGAAGGCTTTGGGTACAAGTGAACTCCCCAGGAGAGCCTTTACGCAGCCCCACATGCAACTGGACCCTCCGGGTTTGTTGTTTCCGAACAACCCTAAATATAGCCCTAGCCGGCATACTAGACTTCTGTAAAATTGGGCACCAGAAAACGCGTTGCGAGCCCATTTCGCCCATCCAAAAGATCCCGCAAAGGGAGGCTTTGGGTACAAGTGAACTCCCCAGGGGAGCCTTTACGCAGCCCCACATGCAACTGGACCCTCCGGGTTCACTATTTCTGAGCAACCCAATATATAACCCTAGCTGGCATTGAAGACAACTGAAAAATGGAGCCCCAGGAAAAGCATTGCGAGCCCCATTTGCCCTTCAAAAAGAGCACCCAAAAAAAGGCTTTGGGTACAAGTGAACTTCCCAGGGGAGCCTTCACGCAGCCCTACATGCAACTGGACCCTCCGGTTTCGGTCTTTCCGAGGAAGCCTAAATATAGCCCTAGCTGGCATAGAAGACGACTGAAAAATCGGGCCCCAGAAAACGCGTTGCAAGCCCCTTTCGCTCATCCAAAAGTACCCGCAAAGGAAGGCTTTGGGTAGAAGTGAACTCCCCAGGGGAGCCTGTACGCAGCCCCACATGCAGCTGGACCCTTTGGGTTCACTGTTTCCGAGCAACCCTAAATATATCCCTAGCCGTCATCGAAGACGACTGAAAAATCGGGCCCCAGAAAACGCATTCCGAGCCCCTTTCGCCCATCCAAAAGTGCCCGCAAAAAAGGCTTTGGGTACAAGTGAACTCCCCAGGCGAGCCTTTAGGAAGCCCCACATGCAACTGGACCTTCCGGGTTCACGTTTTCATAGCAAGCCTAAATATATCCCTTACCTGCACGTAAGACTGAAAATCTGGGCCCGAGGAAACATATTCCGAGCCACTTTCACCCATACCAAAATGCCCCCAAAAAAAGGCTTTGGGTACAAGTGAACTCCCCAGGGGAGAATTTACGCAGCCCCACATGCAAGTGGACCCTCCGGGTTCGCTCTTTCCGAGCAAACCTAAATACATCCCTAGCCGGATTGGGAGAAAATTGAAAATCCGGGCCCAGAAAACGCGTTGCGAGCCCCTTTCGCCCATCCAAAAGTGCCCCCAAAGGAAGGCTTTGGGTACAAGTGAACTCCCCAGGGGAGCCTTTACGTAGCCCCACATGCAACAGGACCCTCCGGGTTCGATGTTTCCGAGCAACCCTAAATATATCCCTAGCTGGCGTGGGAGAAGACTGAAAATGTGGGCCCCAGGAAACGCGTTGCGAGCCCTTTTCGCCCATCCAAAAGTGCCCCCAAATGAAGGCTTTGGGTAAAAGTGAACTCCCCACAGGAGCGTTTAGGCAGCCCCACATGGAACGGGACCCTCCGGGTTCGCTCTTTCCGAGCAAACCTAAATATATCCCTAGCCGTCGTGGGTCAAGACTGAAAAAGCAAGCCCGAGAAAACGCGTTGCGAGCCCCTTTCGCCCATCCAAAATTGCCCCCAAAGGAAGGCTTTGGGTACAAGTGAACTCCCCAGGGGAGCCTTTACGCAACCCCAAATGCAACTGGACCCTCCGGGTTCGCTCTTTCCCAGGAAGCCTATATATAGCCCTAGCCGGCATCAGAGACGACTGAAAAGTTGGGCTCCAGAAAACACGTTGCGAGCCCCTTTCGCCCATCCAAAAATGCCCCCAAAGGAAGGCTTTGGGTACAAGTGAACTCCCCGGGGGAGCCTGTACGCAGCCCCACGTGCAGCTGGACCCTTTGGGTTCACTGTTTCCGAGCAACTCTAAATATATCCGTAGACGTCATCGAAGACGACTGAAAAATCGGGCCCCAGAAAACGCGTTGCGAGCCCCTTTGGACCATCCAAAAGTTCCCGGAAAGGAAGGCTTTGGGTACAAGGGAACTCCCCAGGGGAGCCTTTACGCAGCCCCACATGCAACTGAACCCTCCGTATTCGTTCTTTCTGAGGAAGCCTAAATATAGCCCTAGACGGCATAGAAGACGACTGAAAATCCAGGACCCAGAAAACGCGTTGCGAGCCACTTTGGCCCATCCAAAAGTGCCCCCAAAGGAAGGCTTTGGGTACAAGTGAACTCCCCAGGGGAGCCTTTACGCAGCCCCACATGCAACGGGACCCTACGGGTTCGCTCTTTCCGTGCAAACCTAAATATATCCCTAGCCGTCGTGGGTCAAGGTTGAAAAACAAAGCCCGAGAAAACGCGTTGCGAGCCCCTTTCAAGCATCCAAATGTGCCCCCACAGGAAGGCTTTGGGTACAAGTGAACTCCCCAGCGGAGTCTTCACGCAGCCCCACATGCAACTGGACCCTCCGGGGTCGCTCATTCCGAGTAACCCAAAAACATAACCCTAGCCGTCATCAGAGACGATTGAAAAATCAGGCCACAGAAAAATCTTTGCGAGCCCCTTTCCCCCCTCCAAAAATGCCCGCAAAGAAAGGCTTTGGGTACAAGTGAATTCCCCAGGGGAGCCTTTACGCAGCCCCACATGCAAGTGGACCTTTTGGGTAAACCGTTTCCGAGGAAGCTTAAATATATCCCTAGCTGACATCAAAGACGACTGCAAAATTGGGCCCGAGAAAACGCGTTGCGAGCTCCTTTTGCCCATTCAAAAGTGCCCCCACAGGAAGGCTTTGGGTACAAGTGATCTCCCCAGGGGAGCCTTTACGCAGCCCCATATGCAACTGGACCCTCCGGGTTCACATTTTCATAGCAAGCCTAAATATATCCCTTACCTGCACGTAAGACTGAAAATCCGGGCCCTAGGAAAGGCATTCCGAGCCACTTTAACTCATACAAAAGAGCCCGCAAAGGAAGGCTTTGGGTACAAGTGAACTCCCCAGGGGAGCCTTTACTCAGCCCCACATGCAACTGGACCCTCCGGGTTCACTCTTTCACAGGAAGCCTAAGTATATCCATAGCAGGCAGAGAAGAAGTCTAAAAAATCGGGCGCTAGGAAACGCATTCCGAGCTCCTTTCACCCATCCAAAAGTGCCCCAAAGGAAGGCTTTGGGTACAAGTGAACTCCCCAGGGGTGCCTTTACGCAGCCCCACATGAAACTGGACCCTCCGGGTTCACTCACTCAGAGCAACCCTAAATATATCCCTAGCTAACATCGAAGACGTCTGAAAAATTGGGCCCCAGGAAAAGCGTTTCGAGCCCCTTTCGCCCATCCAAAAGTGCCCGCAAAGGAAGCCTTTGGGTACAAGTGAACTCCCCAGGGGAGCCTTTACGCAGCCCCACATGCAACTGGACCTTCGGGGTTCACTCAATCAGAGCAACCCGAAACATATCCCTGGGCGACATCAGAGACGACTGATAAATAGGGCCCCAGAAAACGCGGTGCGAGCCCCTTTCACGCATCCAAAAGTGCCCACAAAGGAAGGCTTTGGGTACAAGTGAACTCCCCAGGGGAGCCTTTACGCAGCCCCACATGCAACTAGACCCTCCGGGTTCGTTTTTTCCAAGCAAGACTTAATATAGCCCTAGCTGGCCTAGAAGACGACTGAAAAATCGGGCCCCAGGAAACAAGTTGCGAGCCCCTTTCGCCCATCCAAAAGTGCCCGCAAAGGAAGGCTTTGGGTACAATTGAACTCCCCAGGGGAGCCTTTAAGCAGCCGCACATTCAACTGGACCCTCCGAGTTCGTTGTTTCCTAGAAACTCTTAATATATCTCTAGCCGGCCTAGAAGACGACTGAAAAATCGGGACCAAGGAAACGCGTTGCGAGCCCCTTTCGCCCATCCAAAAGTGCCCGAAAAGGAAGGCTTTGGGTACAAGTGAATTCCCCAGGGGAGCCTTTACGCAGCCCCACATGCAACGGGACACTCCGGGTTCGCTCTTTCCGATCACACCTAATTATATCCCTAGCTGGCATCGAAGACGACTGAAAAATTGGGCCCCAGAAAATGCGTTGCGAACCCTTTCGCCCATCCAAAAGTGCCCCCAAAGCAAGGCTTTGGGTACAAGTGATCTCCCAAGGGCAGCCTTTACGCAGCCCCACATGCAACTGGACCCTCCGGGTTCACTCTTTCACAACAAGCCTAAATATATCCCTTGCCGGCGTGGGATAAGACTGAAAAACCGGGCCCCAGAAAAAGCGTTGCGAGACCCTATTGCCCATCCAAAAGTGCCGCAAAGGAAGGCTTTGCGTACAACTGAACTCCCCAGGAGAGCCTTTACGCAGCCCCACATGCAACTGGACTCTCCGGGTTCACTCACTCCGAGCAACCCTAAAAATAACCCTAGCCGGCCGGCATAGAAGACGTCTGAAAAATTGGGCCCCAGGAAACGCGTTGCGAGCCCACTTCGCCCATCCAAAAGTGCCCGCAAAGGAAGGCTTTGGGTACAAGTCAACTCCCCAAGGGAGCCTTTACGCAGCCCCACATGCAACTGGACCCTCCGGGTTCGTTGTTTCCGAGCAAAACTTAATACAGCGCTAGCAGACATAGAAGACGACTGAAAAATTGGGTCCCAGGAAACGCGTTGCGAACCCCTTTCGCCCATCCAAAAGTGCCCCCAAAGGAAGGCTTTAGGTAAAAGTGAACTCCCCAGGGGAGGCTTTACGCAACCCCACATGCAACAGGACCCTCCGTGTTCGTTGTTTCCGAGCAAGCCTTAATATAGCCCTGGCCGGCATAGAAGACGTCTGAAAAATTGGGCCCCAGGAAACGCATTGCGAGCCCATTTCGCCCATCCAAAAGTGCTCGTAAAGGAAGGCTAAGGGTACAAGTGACCTCCCCAGGGGAGCGTTTACGCAGCCCCACATGGAACTGGACCCTCCGGGGTTCACTCACTCAGGGCAACCCGAAACATATCCCTGGGCGACATCAGAGACGACTGAAAATCCGGGCCCCGGGAAACGCATTCCTAGCCGGTTTCACCCATCCAAAAGTGCCCCCAAAGGAAGGCTAAGGGTACAAGTGACCTCCCCAGGGGAGCCTTTACGCAGCCCCACATGCAACGGGACCCTCCGGGTTCACTCTTTCACAGCAAGCCTGAATATATCCATAGCCGGCATAGAAGACGACTGAAAATTCGGGCCCCAGAAAACGCGTTGCGAGCCCCTTTCGCCCATCCAAAAGTGCCCCCAAAGGAAGGCTTTGGGTACAAGTGAACTCCCCAGGGGAGCCTTTACGCAGCCCCACATGCAACTGGACTGTCCGGGTTCACTCTTTCACAACAAGCCTAAATATATGCCTTACCGGGATGGGAGAATACTGAATCACAGAATCACAGAATTTCTAGGTTGGAAGAGACCTCAAGATCATCGAGTCCAACCTCTAACCTAACACTAACAGTCCCCACTAAACCATATCCCTAAGCTCTACATCTAAACGTCTTTTGAAGACTTCCAGGAATGGTGACTCCACCACCTCCCTGGGCAGCCCGTTCCAGTGCCTCACAACCCTTTCAGTAAAGAAATTCTTCCTAACATCTAACCTAAAACTCCCCTGGCGTAACTTTAGCCCATTCCCCCTCGTCCTGTCACCAGGCACATGGGAGAACAGGCCAACCCCCACCTCTCTACAGCCTCCTTTAATGTACTTATACATAGCAATAAGGTCACCCCTGAGCCTCCTCTTCTCTAGGCTGAACAAGCCCAGCTCCTTCAGCCGCTCCTCATAGGACTTCCTCTCCAGGCCCCTCACCAGCTTCGTCGCCCTTCTTTGGACCCAGAAAATCTAGGTCCCAGACAAAGCGTTGCGAGCCCATTTTTTTCGCATCCAAAAGTGCCCCCAAAGGAAGGCTTTGGGTACAAGTGAACTCCCCAGGGGAGCCTTTACGCAGCCCCACATGAAACTGGACCCTCCGGGTTCTCTCTTTCCGAGCAAACCTAAATACATCCCTAGCAGGATTGGGAGAAAACAGAAAAACCGGGCTCAAGAAGATGCGTTGCGAGCCCCTTTCGCCCATCCAAAAGTGCCCCCAAAGGAAGGCTTTGGGTACAAGTGAACTCCCCAGGGGAGCCTTTACGCAGCCCCACATGCAACTGGACCCTCCGGGTTTGTTGTTTCCGAACAACCCTAAATAAAACCCTAGCTGGCGTGGGAGAAGACTCAAAATGTGGGCCCCAGGAAACGAGTTGCGAGCCCCTTTCGCACATCCAAAAGTGTCAGCAAAGGAAGGCTTTGGTACAAGTGAACTCCCCAAGGGAGCCTTTACGCAGCCCCACATGCAACTGGACCCTCCGGGTTCACTCTTTCACAACAAGCCTAAATATATCCCTTGCCGGCGTAGCATAAGATTGAAAAACCGGGCCCCAGAAAAAGCCTTGAGAGCCCCTTTCGCCCATCCAAAAGTGCCCCCAAAGGAAGGCTTTGGGTACAAGTGAACTCCCGAGAGGAGTCTTTACGCAGCCCCACATGCAACTGGACCCTCCGAGTTCCTTGTTTCCGAGCAAGCCTTAATATAGCCATAGCCGACATCAGAGACGACTGAAAATCCGTGCCCCAGGAAACGCATTCCTAGCCCGTTTCACCCATCCAAAAGTGCCCCCAAAGGAAGGCTAGGGGTACAAGTGAACTCCCCAGGGGAGGCTTTACGCAGCCCAACATGCAACTGGACCCTCCGTGTTCACTCTTTCACAACAAGCCTAAATATATCCCTTACCGGCATGGGAGAAGACTGAAAATCTGGGCCCCAGGAAACGCATTCCAAGCCTCTTTCACCCATCTAAGAGTGCCCGCAAAGGAAGGCTTTGGGTTCAAGTGACCTCCCCAGGGGAGACTTCACGCAGCCCCACATGCAACGGGACCCTCCCGGGTCGATCATTCCGAGCAACCCTAAAACATAACCCTAGCCGTCACTAGAGACGATTGAAAAATCAGGCAACAGAAAAATCGTTGCGAGCCACTTTCGCCCATCCAAAAGTGCCCCCAAAGGAAGGCTTTGGGTACAAGTGAACTCCCCAGGGGAGCGTTTACGCAGCCCCACATGCAACTAGACCCTCAGGGTTCGTTGTTTCCAAGCAATACTTAATATAACCCTAGCTGGCACAGAAGGCAACTGAAAAATCGGGCTCTAGGAAACGCGTTGCGAGCCATTTTCGCCCATTCAAAAGTGCCCGCAAAGGAAGGCTTTGGGTACAAGTGAACTCCCCAGGAGAGCCTTTACGCAGCCCCACATGCAACTGGACCTTCCCGGTTCACTCTTTCACAACAAGCCTAAATAAATCTCTTACCGGCATGGAAGAAGACTGAAAATCCGGGCCCCAGGAAACGCATTCCTAGCCCCTTTCACCCATCCAAAAGTGCCCGCAAAGGAAGGCTATGGGTACAAGTGACCTCCCCAGGGGAGCCTTTACGCAGCCCCACATGCAACTGGACTCTCCGTGTTCACTCTTTCACAGTAAGCCTGAATATATCCATAGCCGGCATAGAAGACGACTAAAAAATCCGGCCCCAGAAAACGCGTTGCGAGCCCCTTTCGCCCATCCAAAAGTGCCCGCAAAGGAAGGCTTTGGGTACAAGTGAACTCCCCAGGGGAGGCTTTACGCAGCCCCACATGCAACTGGACCCTCCGTGTTCACTCTTTCACAGTAATCCTGAATATATCCATAGCCGGCATAGAAGACGACTGAAAAATCGGGCCCCAGAAAACGCGTTGCGAGCCCCTTTTGCCCATCCAAAAGTGCCCGCAAAGGAAGGCTTTGGGTACAAGTGATCTCCCCAGGTGAGCCTTTACGCAGCACCACATGCAACTGGACCCTCCGGGTTCACTCTTTCACAACAAGCCTAAATATATCCCTTGCCGGCGTGGGATAAGATTGAAAGACCGGGTCCTAGAAAAAGCCTTGCGAGCCCCTTTCGCCCATCCAAAAGAGACCCCAAAGGAAGGCTTTGGGTACAAGTTAACTCCCCAGGGGAGTTTTTAGGCAGCCCCACATGCAACGGGACCCTCCGGGTTCGCTCTTTCCGAGCAAACCTAAATATATCCCTAGCCATCCTGGGTCAAGACTGAAAAACCAAGCACGAGAAAACGCATTGCGGGCCCTTTCGCCCATCACAAATTGTCCGCAAAGGAAGGCTTTGGGTACAACTGAACTCCCCAGGGGAGCCTTTACACAGCCCCACATGCAACTGGACCCTCCGGGTTCACTTTTTCATAGAAAGCCTAAATATATCCCTTACGTGTACGTAAGACTGAAAATCCGGGCCGAGGAAACGTATTCCGAGCCACATTCACCCATACAAAGGTGCCCCCAAAGGAAGGCTTTGGGTACAACTGAACTCCCCAGGGGAGCCTTTACGCAGCCCCACATGCAACTGGACTGTCCGGGTTCACTCTTTCACAACAAGCCTAAATATATGCCTTACCGGGATGGGAGAAGACTGAAAATCTGGGTCCCAGAAAAAGCGTTGCGAGCCCATTTTTTTGCGCATCCAAAAGTGCCCGCAAAGGAAGGCTTTGGGTACAAGTGAACTCCCCAGGGGAGGCTTTACGCAGCCCCACATGCAACGGGACCCTCCGGGTTCACTCACTCAGGGCAACCTGAAACATATCCCTGGGCGACATCAGAGACGACTGAAAATCCGGGCCCCAGGAAACGCATACCTAGCCCGTTTCACCCATCCAAAAGTGCCCCAAAGGAAGGCTTTGGGTACAAGTGAACTCCCCAGGGGAGCCTTTAAGCAGCCCCACATGCAACTGGACCTTCCGGGTTCACTCTTTCACAACAAGCCTAAATAAAGCCCTTACCGGCATGGAAGAAGACTGAAAATCCGGGCCCCAGGAAACGCATTCCGAGCCCCTTTCACCCATCCAAAAGTGCCCGCAAAGGAAGGCTATGGGTACAAGTGACCTCCCCAGGGGAGCCTTTACGCTGCCCCACATGCAACTGGACCCTCCAGGTTTGTTGTTTCAGAGCAAGCCTTAATATAACCCTAGCCGACATAGAAGACGACTGAAAAATCGGGCCCCAGGAAACGCGTTGCGAGCCCCTTTCGCGCATCCACAGGTGCCCCCAAAGGAAGGCTTTGGGTACAAGTGAACTCCCCAGGGGACCCTTTACGCAGCCCCACATGCAACGGGACCCTCCGGGTTCACTCTTTCAAAACAAGCCTAAATATATCCCTTACCTGCGTGGGATAAGATTGAAAAACCGGGCCCCAGAAAAAGCCTTGCGAGCCCCTTTCGCCCATCCAAAAGTGCCCCCAAAGGAAGGCTTTGGGTACAAGTGAACTCCCCAGGGGAGCCTTTACGCAGCCCCACATGCAACTGGACCCTCCGGGTTCGTTATTTCCGAGCAAAACTTAATATAGCCCTAGCGGGCATAGAAGACGACTGAAAAATCGGGCCCCAGGAAACTCGTTGCGAGACCCTTTCGCCCATCCAAAAGTGCCCCCAAAGGAAAGCTTTGGGTACAAGTGAACTCCCCAGGGGAGCCTTTACGCAGCCCCACATACAACGGGACCCTCCGGGTTCACTCACTCAGGGCAACCTGAAACATATCCCTGGGCGACATCAGAGACGACTGAAAATCCGGGCCCCAGGAAACGCATTCCTAGCCCGTTTCACCCATCCAAAAGTGCCCCAAAGGAAGGCTTTGGGTACAAGTGAACTCCCCAGGGGAGCCTTTAAGCAGCCCCACATGCAACTGGACCTTCCGGGTTCACTCTTTCACAACAAGCCTAAATAAAGCCCTTACCGGCATGGAAGAAGACTGAAAATCCGGGCCCACGAAACGCATTCCTAGCCCCTTTCACCCATCCAAAAGTGCCCGCAAAGGAAGGCTATGGGTACAAGTGACCTCCCCAGGGGAGCCTTTACGCTGCCCCACATGCAACTGGACCCTCCAGGTTCGTTGTTTCCGAGCAAGCCTTAATAAATCCCTAGCCGACATAGAAGACGACTGAAAAATCGGGCCCCAGGAAACGCGTTGCGAGCCACTTTCGCCCATCCAAAAGTGCCCGTAAAGGAAGGCTTTGGGTACAACTGAACTCCCCAGGGGAGCCTTTACGCTGCCCCACATGCAACTGGACCCTCCGGGTTTGTTGTTTCCGGAGAACCCTAATTATAGCCCTAGCTGGCTTGCTAGAAGACTCAAAATGTGGGCCCCAGGAAAAGCGTTGCGATCCCCTTTCGCACATCCAAAAGTGTCCGCAAAGGAAGGCTTTGGGTACAACTGAACTCCCCAGGGGAGCCTTTACACTGCCCCACATGCAACTGGACCCTCTGGGTTCACTTTTTCAAAAAAACCTAAATATATCCCTTACCTGCACGTAAGACTGAAAATCCGGGTCCGAGGAAACGCATTCCGAGCCACATTCACCCATACAAAGTAGCCCCCAAAGGAAGGCTTTGGGTACAAGTGAACTCCCCAGGGGAGCCTTTACGCAGCCCCACATGCAACTGGACCCTCCGGGTTCGCTCTTTCCGAGCAAACCTGAACACATCCCTAGCAGGATTGGGAGAAAACAGAAAAACCGGGCCCAAGAAAACGCGTTTTGAGCCCCTTTCGCTCATCCAAAAGTGCCCCCAAAGGAAGGCTTTGGGTACAAGTGAACTCCCCAGGAGAGCCTTTACGCAGCCCCACATGCAACTGGACCCTCCGGGTTCACTCACTCAGGGCAACCCTAAATATAGCCCTAGCTAACATCGAAGACGACTTAAAATTCAGCCCCAGGAAACGCGTTTCGAGCCCATTTCACCCATCCAAAAGTGCCCGCAAAGGAAGGCTTTGCGTAAAAGTGAACTCCCCAGGGAAGCCTTTACGCAGCCCCACATGCAACTCGAACCTCCAGGTTCACTCTTTCACAGCCAGCCTAAATATATCCATAGCCGGCATTGAAGACGACTGAAAAATCGTTCCCTAGAAAACGTGTTGCGAGCCCCTTTTGCCCATCCAAAACTGCCCGCAAAGGAAGGCTTTGGGTACAAGTGAACTCCCCAGGGTAGGCTTTACGCAGCCCCTCATGCAACTGGACCCTCCGGGTTCATTGTTTCCGAGCAAGCCTTAATATAGCCCTAGCTGGCATCGAAGACGACTGAAAATTCGGGCCCCAGGAAACGCGTTGCGAGCCCCTTTCGCCCATCCAAAAGTGCCCGCAAAGGAAGGCTTTGGGTACAAGTGATCTCCCCAGGTGAGCCTTTACGCAGCACCACATGCAACTGGACCCTCCGGGTTCACTTTTCACAGCAAGCCTGAATATATCTATAGCCGGCATATAATAGGACTGAAAAATCGGGCCCCAGGAAACGCATTCCGAGCCCATTTCGCCCATGCAAAAGTGCCCCCAAAGGAAGGCTTTGGGTACAAGTGAACTCCCCAGGGGAGCCTTTACGCAGCCCCACATGCAACTGGACTCTCCGGGTTCACTCTCTAAGGGCAACCTGAATCATATACCTGGGCGACATCAGAGAAGACTGAAAAATCGGGCCCCAGAAAACGCATTCCGAGCCCATTTCACCCATCCAAAAGTGCCCGCAAAGGAAGGCTTTGGGTACAAGTGAACTCCCCAGGGGAGCCTTTACGCAGCCCCACATGCAACTGGACCCTCCGGGTTCGTTGTTTTCAAGCAAGCCTTAATATAGCCCTAGCTGGCATAGAAGAAAACTGAAAAATCGGGCCCCAGGAAACGCGTTGCGAGCCCCTTTCGCGCATCCACAAGTGCCCCCAAAGGAAGGCTTTGGGTTCACGTGACCTCCCCAGGGGAACCTTCACGCAGCCCCACATGCAACTGGACCCTCCGGGGTCGCTCACTCCAAGCAACCCTAAAACAGAACCCTAGCAGTCATCAGAGACGATTGAAAAATCAGGCCACAGAAAAATCGTTGCGAGCCACTTTCGCCCATCCAAAAGCGTACCCAGAGGAAGGCTTTGGGTACAATTGAACTCCCCAGGGGAGGCTTTACGCAGCCCCACATGCAACTGGACCCGCAGGGTTCGTTGTTTCCAAGCAATCCTTAATATATCCCTAGCTGGCATAGAAGACAACTGAAAAATCGGGCCCTAGGAAACGCGTTGCGAGCCCCTTTCGCCCATTCAAAAGTGCCCGCAAAGGAAGGCTTTGGGTACACGTGAACTCCCCAGGAGAGCCTTTACGCAGCCCCACATGCAACGGGACCCTCCGGGTTCACTCTTTCACAACAAGCCTAAATAAAGCCCGTACCGGCTTGGAAGAAGACTGAAAATCCGGGCCCCAGGAAACGCATTCTTAGCCCCTTTCACCCATCCAAAAGTGCCCGCAAAGGAAGGCTATGGGTACAAGTGACCTCCCCAGGAGAGCATTTACGCAGCCCCACATGCAACTGGACCCTCCGTTTTCGCTGTTTCCGAGCAAGCCTTAATATAACCCTAGCCGACATAGAAGACGATTGAAAAATCGGGCCCCAGGAAAGGCGTTGCGAGCCCCTTTCGCCCATCCAAAAGTGTCCGCAAAGGAAGGCTTTGGGTATAAGTGAACTCCCCACGGAAGCCTTTACGCAGCCCCATATGCAACTGGACTCTCCAGGTCCACTCTTTCACAGCAAGACTTAATATATCCATAGCCAGCACAGAAGACGTCTGAAAAATTGGGCCCCAGGAAACGCGTTGCGAGCCCCTTTCGCCCATCTAAAAGTGCCCGCAAAGGAAGGCTTTGGGTACAAGTGAACTCCCCAGGGGAGCCTTTATGCAGCCCCACATTCAACTGGACCCTCTAAGTTCACTCATCCCGAGCAACCAGAAACATATCCCTGGCCGGCATCAGAGAAGACTGAAAAATCGGGCCGCAGAAAACGCGTTGCGAGGCCCTTACACCCATCCAAAAGTGCCCCCAAAGGAAGGCTTTGGGTACAAGTGAACTCCCCAGGGGAGGCTTTACGCAGCCCCACATGCAACGGGACCCTCCGGGTTCGCTCTTTCCGAGTAAACCTAAATACAGCCCTAGCCGGATTGGGTGAAAACAGAAAATTCGGGCCCGAGAAAACGCGTTGCGAGCCCCTTTCGCCCATCCAAAAGTGCCCCCAAAGGAAGGCATTGGGTACAAGTGAACATCCCAGGGGAGCCTTCACGGAGCCCCACATGCAACTGGACCCTCCGGGTTCACTCTTTCACAGTAAGCCTAAATATATCCATAGCCGGCATAGAAGAGGACTGAAAAATCGGGCCCCAGGAAATGCATTCCGAGCCCATTTCGCCCATGCAAAAGTGCCCCCAAAGGAAGGCTTTGGGTACAAGTGAACTCCCCAGGGGAGCCTTTACGCAGCCCCACATGCAACTGGACTCTCCGGGTTCACTCTCTAAGGGCAACCCGAATCATATCCCTGGGCGACATCAGAGACGACTGAAAAATCGGGCCCCAGAAAACGCATTCCGAGCCCATTTCACCCATCCAAAAGTGCCCGCAAAGGAAGGCTTTGGGTACAAGTGAACTCCCCAGGGGAGCCTTTACGCAGCCCCACATGCAACTGGACCCTCCGGGTTCGTTGTTTCCAAGCAAGCCTTAATACAGCCCTAGCTGGCATAGAAGAAAACTGAAAAATCGGGCCCTAGGAAACGCGTTGCGAGGCCCTTACACCCATCCAAAAGTGCCCGCAAAGGAAGGCTTTGGGTACAAGTGATCTCCCCAGGGGAGCCTTTACACTGCCCCACATGCAACTGGACACTCTGGGTTCACTTTTTCATAGAAAGCCTAAATATATCCCTTACCTGCACGTAAGACTGAAAATCGGGGCCCGAGGAAACGCATTCCGAGCCACTTTCACCCATACAAAGTTGCCCCCAAAGGAAGGCTTTGGGTACAAGTGAACTCCCCAGGGGAGCCTTTACGCAGCCCCACATGCAACTGGACTGTCCGGGTTCACTCTTTCACAACAAGCCTAAATAAAGCCCTTACCGGCATGGAAGAAGACTGAAAATCCGGGCCCCAGGAAACGCATTCCGAGCCCCTTTCACCCATCCAAAAGTGCCCGCAAAGGAAGGCTATGGGTACAAGTGACCTCCCCAGGGGAGCCTTTACGCTGCCCCACATGCAACTGGACCCTCCAGGTTTGTTGTTTCAGAGCAAGCCTTAATATAACCCTAGCCGACATAGAAGACGACTGAAAAATCGGGCCCCAGGAAACGCGTTGCGAGCCCCTTTCGCGCATCCACAGGTGCCCCCAAAGGAAGGCTTTGGGTACAAGTGAACTCCCCAGGGGACCCTTTACGCAGCCCCACATGCAACGGGACCCTCCGGGTTCACTCTTTCAAAACAAGCCTAAATATATCCCTTACCTGCGTGGGATAAGATTGAAAAACCGGGCCCCAGAAAAAGCCTTGCGAGCCCCTTTCGCCCATCCAAAAGTGCCCCCAAAGGAAGGCTTTGGGTACAAGTGAACTCCCCAGGGGAGCCTTTACGCAGCCCCACATGCAACTGGACCCTCCGGGTTCGTTATTTCCGAGCAAAACTTAATATAGCCCTAGCGGGCATAGAAGACGACTGAAAAATCGGGCCCCAGGAAACTCGTTGCGAGACCCTTTCGCCCATCCAAAAGTGCCCCCAAAGGAAAGCTTTGGGTACAAGTGAACTCCCCAGGGGAGCCTTTACGCAGCCCCACATACAACGGGACCCTCCGGGTTCACTCACTCAGGGCAACCTGAAACATATCCCTGGGCGACATCAGAGACGACTGAAAATCCGGGCCCCAGGAAACGCATTCCTAGCCCGTTTCACCCATCCAAAAGTGCCCCAAAGGAAGGCTTTGGGTACAAGTGAACTCCCCAGGGGAGCCTTTAAGCAGCCCCACATGCAACTGGACCTTCCGGGTTCACTCTTTCACAACAAGCCTAAATAAAGCCCTTACCGGCATGGAAGAAGACTGAAAATCCGGGCCCACGAAACGCATTCCTAGCCCCTTTCACCCATCCAAAAGTGCCCGCAAAGGAAGGCTATGGGTACAAGTGACCTCCCCAGGGGAGCCTTTACGCTGCCCCACATGCAACTGGACCCTCCAGGTTCGTTGTTTCCGAGCAAGCCTTAATAAATCCCTAGCCGACATAGAAGACGACTGAAAAATCGGGCCCCAGGAAACGCGTTGCGAGCCACTTTCGCCCATCCAAAAGTGCCCGTAAAGGAAGGCTTTGGGTACAACTGAACTCCCCAGGGGAGCCTTTACGCTGCCCCACATGCAACTGGACCCTCCGGGTTTGTTGTTTCCGGAGAACCCTAATTATAGCCCTAGCTGGCTTGCTAGAAGACTCAAAATGTGGGCCCCAGGAAAAGCGTTGCGATCCCCTTTCGCACATCCAAAAGTGTCCGCAAAGGAAGGCTTTGGGTACAACTGAACTCCCCAGGGGAGCCTTTACACTGCCCCACATGCAACTGGACCCTCTGGGTTCACTTTTTCAAAAAAACCTAAATATATCCCTTACCTGCACGTAAGACTGAAAATCCGGGTCCGAGGAAACGCATTCCGAGCCACATTCACCCATACAAAGTAGCCCCCAAAGGAAGGCTTTGGGTACAAGTGAACTCCCCAGGGGAGCCTTTACGCAGCCCCACATGCAACTGGACCCTCCGGGTTCGCTCTTTCCGAGCAAACCTGAACACATCCCTAGCAGGATTGGGAGAAAACAGAAAAACCGGGCCCAAGAAAACGCGTTTTGAGCCCCTTTCGCTCATCCAAAAGTGCCCCCAAAGGAAGGCTTTGGGTACAAGTGAACTCCCCAGGAGAGCCTTTACGCAGCCCCACATGCAACTGGACCCTCCGGGTTCACTCACTCAGGGCAACCCTAAATATAGCCCTAGCTAACATCGAAGACGACTTAAAATTCAGCCCCAGGAAACGCGTTTCGAGCCCATTTCACCCATCCAAAAGTGCCCGCAAAGGAAGGCTTTGCGTAAAAGTGAACTCCCCAGGGAAGCCTTTACGCAGCCCCACATGCAACTCGAACCTCCAGGTTCACTCTTTCACAGCCAGCCTAAATATATCCATAGCCGGCATTGAAGACGACTGAAAAATCGTTCCCTAGAAAACGTGTTGCGAGCCCCTTTTGCCCATCCAAAACTGCCCGCAAAGGAAGGCTTTGGGTACAAGTGAACTCCCCAGGGTAGGCTTTACGCAGCCCCTCATGCAACTGGACCCTCCGGGTTCATTGTTTCCGAGCAAGCCTTAATATAGCCCTAGCTGGCATCGAAGACGACTGAAAATTCGGGCCCCAGGAAACGCGTTGCGAGCCCCTTTCGCCCATCCAAAAGTGCCCGCAAAGGAAGGCTTTGGGTACAAGTGATCTCCCCAGGTGAGCCTTTACGCAGCACCACATGCAACTGGACCCTCCGGGTTCACTTTTCACAGCAAGCCTGAATATATCTATAGCCGGCATATAATAGGACTGAAAAATCGGGCCCCAGGAAACGCATTCCGAGCCCATTTCGCCCATGCAAAAGTGCCCCCAAAGGAAGGCTTTGGGTACAAGTGAACTCCCCAGGGGAGCCTTTACGCAGCCCCACATGCAACTGGACTCTCCGGGTTCACTCTCTAAGGGCAACCTGAATCATATACCTGGGCGACATCAGAGAAGACTGAAAAATCGGGCCCCAGAAAACGCATTCCGAGCCCATTTCACCCATCCAAAAGTGCCCGCAAAGGAAGGCTTTGGGTACAAGTGAACTCCCCAGGGGAGCCTTTACGCAGCCCCACATGCAACTGGACCCTCCGGGTTCGTTGTTTTCAAGCAAGCCTTAATATAGCCCTAGCTGGCATAGAAGAAAACTGAAAAATCGGGCCCCAGGAAACGCGTTGCGAGCCCCTTTCGCGCATCCACAAGTGCCCCCAAAGGAAGGCTTTGGGTTCACGTGACCTCCCCAGGGGAACCTTCACGCAGCCCCACATGCAACTGGACCCTCCGGGGTCGCTCACTCCAAGCAACCCTAAAACAGAACCCTAGCAGTCATCAGAGACGATTGAAAAATCAGGCCACAGAAAAATCGTTGCGAGCCACTTTCGCCCATCCAAAAGCGTACCCAGAGGAAGGCTTTGGGTACAATTGAACTCCCCAGGGGAGGCTTTACGCAGCCCCACATGCAACTGGACCCGCAGGGTTCGTTGTTTCCAAGCAATCCTTAATATATCCCTAGCTGGCATAGAAGACAACTGAAAAATCGGGCCCTAGGAAACGCGTTGCGAGCCCCTTTCGCCCATTCTAAAGTGCCCGCAAAGGAAGGCTTTGGGTACACGTGAACTCCCCAGGAGAGCCTTTACGCAGCCCCACATGCAACGGGACCCTCCGGGTTCACTCTTTCACAACAAGCCTAAATAAAGCCCGTACCGGCTTGGAAGAAGACTGAAAATCCGGGCCCCAGGAAACGCATTCTTAGCCCCTTTCACCCATCCAAAAGTGCCCGCAAAGGAAGGCTATGGGTACAAGTGACCTCCCCAGGAGAGCATTTACGCAGCCCCACATGCAACTGGACCCTCCGTTTTCGCTGTTTCCGAGCAAGCCTTAATATAACCCTAGCCGACATAGAAGACGATTGAAAAATCGGGCCCCAGGAAAGGCGTTGCGAGCCCCTTTCGCCCATCCAAAAGTGTCCGCAAAGGAAGGCTTTGGGTATAAGTGAACTCCCCACGGAAGCCTTTACGCAGCCCCATATGCAACTGGACTCTCCAGGTCCACTCTTTCACAGCAAGACTTAATATATCCATAGCCAGCACAGAAGACGTCTGAAAAATTGGGCCCCAGGAAACGCGTTGCGAGCCCCTTTCGCCCATCTAAAAGTGCCCGCAAAGGAAGGCTTTGGGTACAAGTGAACTCCCCAGGGGAGCCTTTATGCAGCCCCACATTCAACTGGACCCTCTAAGTTCACTCATCCCGAGCAACCAGAAACATATCCCTGGCCGGCATCAGAGAAGACTGAAAAATCGGGCCGCAGAAAACGCGTTGCGAGGCCCTTACACCCATCCAAAAGTGCCCCCAAAGGAAGGCTTTGGGTACAAGTGAACTCCCCAGGGGAGGCTTTACGCAGCCCCACATGCAACGGGACCCTCCGGGTTCGCTCTTTCCGAGTAAACCTAAATACAGCCCTAGCCGGATTGGGTGAAAACAGAAAATTCGGGCCCGAGAAAACGCGTTGCGAGCCCCTTTCGCCCATCCAAAAGTGCCCCCAAAGGAAGGCATTGGGTACAAGTGAACATCCCAGGGGAGCCTTCACGGAGCCCCACATGCAACTGGACCCTCCGGGTTCACTCTTTCACAGTAAGCCTAAATATATCCATAGCCGGCATAGAAGAGGACTGAAAAATCGGGCCCCAGGAAATGCATTCCGAGCCCATTTCGCCCATGCAAAAGTGCCCCCAAAGGAAGGCTTTGGGTACAAGTGAACTCCCCAGGGGAGCCTTTACGCAGCCCCACATGCAACTGGACTCTCCGGGTTCACTCTCTAAGGGCAACCCGAATCATATCCCTGGGCGACATCAGAGACGACTGAAAAATCGGGCCCCAGAAAACGCATTCCGAGCCCATTTCACCCATCCAAAAGTGCCCGCAAAGGAAGGCTTTGGGTACAAGTGAACTCCCCAGGGGAGCCTTTACGCAGCCCCACATGCAACTGGACCCTCCGGGTTCGTTGTTTCCAAGCAAGCCTTAATACAGCCCTAGCTGGCATAGAAGAAAACTGAAAAATCGGGCCCTAGGAAACGCGTTGCGAGGCCCTTACACCCATCCAAAAGTGCCCGCAAAGGAAGGCTTTGGGTACAAGTGATCTCCCCAGGGGAGCCTTTACACTGCCCCACATGCAACTGGACACTCTGGGTTCACTTTTTCATAGAAAGCCTAAATATATCCCTTACCTGCACGTAAGACTGAAAATCGGGGCCCGAGGAAACGCATTCCGAGCCACTTTCACCCATACAAAGTTGCCCCCAAAGGAAGGCTTTGGGTACAAGTGAACTCCCCAGGGGAGCCTTTACGCAGCCCCACATGCAACTGGACTGTCCGGGTTCACTCTTTCACAACAAGTCTAAATATATGCCTTACCGGGATGGGAGAAGACTGAAAATCTGGGTACCAGGAAAAGCGTTGCGAGCCCATTTTTTTGCGCATCCAAAAGTGCCTGCAAAGGAAAGCTTTGGGTACAAGTGAACTCCCCAGGGGAGCCTTTACGCAGCCCCACATGCAACTGGACCCTCCGGGTTCGCTCTTTCCGAGCAAACCTAAATACATCCCTAGCAGGATTGGGAGAAAACAGAAAATCTGGGCCCCAGGAAACGCATTCCTAGCCCCTTTCACCCATCCAAAAGTGCCCGCAAAGGAAGGCTATGGGTACAAGTGAACTCCCCAGGAGAGCCTTTACGCAGCCCCACATGCAACTGGACCCTCCGGGTCCACTCTTTCACAGCAAGACTTAATATATCCCAAGCCGTCATAGAAGACGTCTGAAAAATTGGGCTCCAGGAAACGCGTTGCGAGCCCCTTTCGCCACTCCAAAAGTGCCCCCAAAGGAAGGCTTAGGGTAATAGTGACCTCCCCAGGGGAGCCTTTACACAGCCCCACATGCAACTGGACCCTCCGTTTTCGCTGTTTCCGAGCAAGCCTTAATATAGCCCTAGCCGTCATAGAAGACGTCTGAAAAAACGGGCCCCAGGAAACGCGTTGCGAGCCCATTTCGCCCATCCAAAAGTGTCCGCAAAGGAAGGCTTTGGGTACAAGTGAACTCCCCAGGGTAGGCTTTACGCAGCCCCTCATGCAACTGGTCCCTTCGGGTTCTCTCTTTCCGAGCAAGCCTTAATATAGCCCTAGCCGGCATCGGAGACGGCTGAAAATTCTGGCCCCAGAAACGCGTAGCGAGCCCATTTCGCCCATCCAAAAGTGCCCGCAAAGGAAGGCTTTCAATACAAGTGAACTTCCCAGGGGAGCCTTCACGCAGCCCCACATGCAACTGGACCCTCCGGGTTCACTCTTTCACAGTAAGCCTAAATATATCCATAGCCTGCATAGAAGAAGTCTGAGAAATTGGGCCCTAGGAAACGCGTTTCGAGCCCATTTCACCCATCCAAAAGTGCCCACAAAGGAAGGCTTTGGGTACAAGGGAACTCCCCAGGGGAGCCTTTATGCAGCCCCACATTCAACTGGACCCTCTAAGTTCACTCATCCCGAGCAACCAGAAACATATCCCTGGCCGGCATCAGAGAAGACTGAAAAATCGGGCCGCAGAAAACGCGTTGCGAGGCCCTTACACCCATCCAAAAGTGCCCCCAAAGGAAGGCTTTGCGTACAAGTGAACTCCCCAGGGGAGACTTTACGCAGCCCCACATGCAACTCAAACCTCCAGGTTCACTCTTTCACAGCAAGCCTAAATATATCCCTAGCCGGCATGGAAGACGACTGAAAAATCGGGCCCTAAAAAACGTGTTGCGAGCCCCTTTCGCCCATCCAAAAGTGCCCGCAAAGGAAGGCTTTGGGTACAAGTGAACTCCCCAGGGGAGGCTTTACGCAACCCCACATGCAACTGGACCCTCCGGGTTAGTTGTTTCCGAGCAAGCCTGAATATATCCATAGCCGGCATCAGAGACGACTGAAAAATCGGGCCCCATGAAAAGCATTCCGAGCCCTTTACGCCCATCCAAAAGTGCCCCCAAAGGAAGGCTTTCGGTACAAGTGAACTCCCCAGGGGAGACTTTACGCAGCCCCGCATGCAACTGGACCCTCCGGGTTCTCTCTTTCCGAGCAACCCTATATATATCCCTAGCCGGCATCGAAGAGGAGTGTAAAATAAAGCCCCAGAAAACGCGTTGCGAGCCCCTTTCGCCCATCCAAACGTGCCCCCAAAGGAAGGCTTTGGGTACAAGTGAACTCCCCAGGGGGGCCTTTACGCAGCCCCACATGCAACGGGACCCTCCGGGTTCGCTCTTTCCGAGTAAACCTAAATACATCCCTAGCCGGATTGGGAGTAAACTCAGAATTCGGGCCCCAGAAAACGCTTTGCGAGCCACTTTCGCCCATCCAAAAGTGCCCCCAAAGGAATGCTTTCAGTACAAGTGAACTTCCCAGGGGAGCCTTCACGCAGCCCCACATGCAACGGGACCCTCCGGATTCACTCACTCCGAGCAACCCTAAATATAGCCCTAGCTAACATCGAAGACGACTTAAAATTCGTCCCCAGGAAATGCGTTGCGAGCCCCTTTCACCCATCCAAAAGTGTCCGCAAAGGTAGACTTTGGGTACAAGTGAACTCCCCAGGGGAGACTTTACGCAGCCCCACATGCAACTGGACCCTCCGGGTTCACTCTTTCACAGCAAGCCTAAATATATACCTAGCCGGCATGGAAGACGACTGAAAAATCGGGCCCTAGAAAACGTGTTGCGAGCCCCTTTCGCCCATCCAAAAGTGCCCGCAGAGGAAGGCTTTGGGTACAAGTCAACTCCCCAGGGGAGGCTTTACGCAACCCCACATGCAACTGGACCCTCCTGGTTCGTTGTTTCCTGTCCTGGTTTCAGTTAGCACAGAATTAATTTTCTTCCTAGTAGCTGGTGGAATGCTGTGTTTTGGCTTAGGATGAGAAGAGTGCTGATAACACCCCGATGCTTTAATTGTTGCAGAGCAGTGCTTATACTAAGCCAAGGACATCTCAGCCTTTTGCTCTGTCCTGCCAACGGGCAGGCTGGGGGTGCAGTAAGAGCTGGGAGGGGACAGACCCAGGACAGGTGACCCAAACTAGCCAAAGGGGTATTCCATACCATCTGACGTCATGCTAAACAATATATATAGGGGTGGCTAGCTGGGGGGAGGGGGGCCGGACTGCTCGGGGTTAGGCTGGGCATCGGTCAGCGAGTGGTGAGCAATTGCATTGTGCATCACTTGTTTGTACATACTATTACTTTCGTATTATCACCATTGTATCATTATTATTATTATTGTTATTATTATTTTGTTATTATTATTTTCCTGTCTTATTAAACTGTCTTTATCTCAACTCACGGGCTTCACTCTCCATTTCTCTTCCCCGTCCCAGAGAGGGAGGGGGGAGGGTGAGCGAACGGCTGCGTGGTGTTTAGCTGCCAGCCGGGTTAAACCACGACAGCCTTTTTTGGCGCCCAACGTGGGGCCCGAAAGGTTGAGATAACGGCAGATCTGACCAGAGTGTGTTAAACTAAAATTGGTGTAAGGATTAGACCTGCTTAATAGTCACCTGTCATGATGCTGATTGCTTTAATCTCAACTCTGCTGCGCCTGTTTTCCAAATTGAGTATTATAGTACATTATTTTCCGTATTTTCTCTCTGTAGTGTTGTTTATCCTCTCTGGGCCCTGGTTTCAGATCATTATGGTACTGAGTATTATAGCAATGGCTTATGAGACGATAAGATATCTGGTCATGACTCTAACTTGGTATTCATACTCAGTAACATCGTGGACTCTGTACTTTGGAAACAGTATCTTGGGAACTATTAGCAATTATACCTATTGTTTTTCTCCATTAGAGAGTCAGTCTGTGGAGGGAAAAGGGGAAGATAATTTTTCTTACTTGATTACTCTCCCTTTCTCCTTCACCACCCCTGTATCCTCCTGGATCACTCTGCCTTCTCCCTCAAAATATCTGCCTTCCTCCTTCACCACCCTCTTATCCCCTGAGCTTGTCAAAATAGCTCTCCAAGATATTGAATATTATTGGGATACTCGGAATACCATAGTCTTGTTGTTCTGCCTCATGAATGCACTTCAGATTCTGCTTAAAGTTAAACAACTACTTGGGGAGCTCATCTGGAGATCTGCCCGGAGGCAGGATAGTTGTGGGTGGCAGGGAGTATGGGTGGATATGGGCAGGCATCTAGAGCAGTTGGCACCCCCAGTGTGTTGGAAATTCACCCCTGAGCAATGGCAAAATCCTCAAAAACTGGCAGAATGCTTGAAAAAAAGGTGTCATGATGCTGGCAGTTCCAAAGTAACACAAATCATTGTAACGTGCTGGGGCCTGGCTCATGCCTATCGAGCTGCCATTGATACTGCTATCAACTTAGTGACAGACCCTGCGGCCACTCCAAGCCCTGTGACAGATCCAACGGCCACTGTGACCTCTACGGTGGACTCGGCAGCCGCTCCAGATCCGGTTCCTGCAGCCGCTCCAGATCCGGTTCCTGCAGCCGCTCTAGTCCCAGCTCCTGCAGCCACTCCAGCTCCGGTTCCTGCAGCCGCTCCAGCTCTGGTTCCTGCAGCCGCTCCAGCTCCAGTTCCTGCAGCCACTCCAGTTCCAGCTCCTGCAGTCACTCCAGCTCCAGTTCCTGCAGCCGCCCCAATTACAGCTCCTGAAGCCGCTCCAGCTCCAGCTCCTGCCGCTACTCCAATCCCAGCTCCTGCAGCCGCTCCAGCTCCAGCTCCTGCAACCGCTCCAGCTCCTGCCGCTACTCCAGTCCCAGTTCCTGCAACTGCTCCAGTCCCAGCTCCTGAAGCTGCTCCAGCTCCAGCTCCTGTAGCCGCTACAGCTCCGGTTCCTGCAACTGCTCCAGCTCCTGTGGCCGTGTCAGGGAAACGAGCTGTAGCAGTGCAGGTTGACCCTGCAGAGGGTATTCCAATCCCTGTAATGGGGTCAGAGAAACGAGCTGTAGCAGTGCAAGTTGACCCCGCAGAGGGTATTCCAACCCCTGTAACGGGGTCAGGGAAACGAGCTGTAGCAGTGCAGGTTGACCCTGCAGAGGGTATTCCAACCCCTGTAACGGGGTCAGAGAAACGAGCTGTAGCAGTGCAAGTTGACCCTGCAGAGGGCATTCCAACCCCTGTGCCAGACCCTGTAACAAAGTCAGAGAAACGAGCAGTAGCAGTGCAAGCTGCCCCTGTAGAGAAGGTGAAAATATGGTATAGAAATTCAAGTCGTTTAGAACGCAGAGAGTCTTCTGCCAATCCAGGTAAGGCTTCTGCCAAAACTAAGTATAGAGATGACGAAGATGATGACGACGCTGGGCCATCAAGGATTCAGGAGGAGGAAGATGAGGATGCCGAAAAAGCAACAGTAACTACCCGAAGCCTAAACGAGCGCGAGCTACGAGATGTGCGAAAAGATTTTGGTCGCTGTATAGGTGAGCAGCTTGTCACCTGGCTGCTCCGGTGCTGGGACTCTGGAGCCAATTGTGTGGAATTAGACGGCAGGGAAGCCAGACGGTTGGGATCCCTTGCTCGAGATGCCGGCATTGACAAAGCAATTGCAGATGGAGCACAATCCACCAGCCTCTGGAGGCGTCTCCTCTCAGCTGTGAGGGAAAGGTATCCCTTCAAGGAAGATATTTTATGTCTACCAGGCAAGTGGACCACTATGGAGAAGGGAATCCAGTACCTGAGGGAATTAGCCGTACGGGAAGTGATTTATGAGGATCCAGACCAGAGACAAACATCCAAAGATCCAGATGAAGTCAAGTGTACACGACCCATGTGGCGGAAGTTTGTACGGAGTGCACCATCATCATATGCCAGTTCATTGGCAATAATGGCCTGGAAAGAGGATGAGGAACCCACAGTGGATGAAGCGGCTAAACAACTCCGGCAGTACGAAGAAAGTCTCTCCTCTTCCTTACAGGCCTGCGTCTCAGCTGTGGAGAAACTTTCTGAAAAGGTTCACCAAGTTGAAGAGAATCTATTGTCCTCCCCACCTGAACCAACCAGTGCCCACCGACCAAAAGAGAACACTTGGGAGAAACTTTCTGAAAAGGTTCACCAACTTGAAGAGAGATTATTCTCCTCCGCACCTGTACAAAGCAGTGTCTCAGCTGTCAGGGGTAGGCGTTCACCCACACAAGGAAGACGATATGGTGGGTACTCACCCCGTGCCACCCTGTGGTTTTACTTACGAGACCATGGAGAGGACATGAGAAAATGGGATGGAAAATCTACCGCGACCCTAGAGGCACGGGTACGTGAGTTGCAAAAGAAAACAATCAGGAAAAAAGGATTCTCCGAAAAGTTTGCTGCTCCAACTTCCAGCAGACAATCCTTCAAACACAGAAACGAAGAAGATTCTGACCAGGATTAGGGGGGCCCTGCCTCCAGCCAGGGGGAGGAAAGGGACAATCGAGTTTATTGGACTGTGTGGATTCGATGGCCTGGCACATCACGCGCACAGAAGTATAAGGCTTTAGTAGACACCGGTGCACAATGTACTATAATGCCATCGAGCTATAAAGGACCAGAGCCCATCTATATTTGTGGAGTGACAGGAGGATCTCAGCAGTTGACTGTATTGGAGGCTGAAGTGAGTCTGACTGGGAATGAGTGGGAAAAGCACCGTATTGTGACTGGCCCGGATGCTCCATGTATCCTTGGCATAGACTATCTTAGAAGAGGATATTGCAAGGACCCAAAAGGGTTCCGGTGGGCTTTTGGTATAGCTGCCTTAGAGACAGAGGGCATTAAACAATTATCTACCTTGCCTGGTCTCTCAGAGGACCCCTCTGTTGTGGGGTTGCTGAGGGTCGAAGAACAGCAAGTGCCAATCGCTACCACAACTGTGCACCGGCGGCAATATCGCACTAACCGAGACTCCCTGATTCCCATCCATAAGCTAATTCGTCAATTGGAGAGCCAAGGAGTGATCAGCAAGACCCATTCACCTTTCAATAGCCCCATATGGCCAGTGCGAAAGTCTAATGGCGAGTGGAGACTAACAGTGGACTATCGTGGCCTGAACGAAGTCACGCCACCACTGAGTGCTGCAGTGCCGGACATGCTGGAACTTCAGTATGAACTTGAATCGAGGGCAGCCAAGTGGTACGCCACAATTGACATCGCTAATGCATTTTTCTCCATCCCTCTAGCAGCAGAGTGCAGGCCACAATTTGCCTTCACTTGGAGGGGAGTCCAATATACTTGGAATCGGCTGCCCCAGGGGTGGAAACACAGCCCTACCATTTGCCATGGGCTGATCCAGTCTGCGCTAGAGCAGGGGGAAGCTCCTGAACACCTGCAGTACATCGATGACATTATTGTGTGGGGTGACACAGCAGAGGAAGTTTTCGAAAAAGGGAAGAAAATAGTCCAAATCCTTCTGAAAGCCGGTTTTGCCATAAAACAGAATAAAGTCAAAGGACCTGCACGAGAGATCCAGTTTTTAGGAATAAAATGGCAAGATGGACGTCGTCAAATCCCAATGGATGTGATCAACAAAATAACAGCTATGTCTCCACCAACTAACAAAAAAGAAACACAGACTTTCCTAGGTGTTGTGGGGTTTTGGAGAATGCACATCCCAAATTACAGTCTGATTGTAAACCCGCTCTACCAAGTAACCCGTAAGAAGAATGAGTTTGAATGGGGCCCTGAACAACGACAAGCCTTTGAACAAATCAAGCAGGAAATAGTCCATGCAGTAGCCCTTGGGCCAGTTCGAACAGGACCAGATGTAAAGAATGTGCTCTACACTGCAGCCGGGGAGAACGGCCCCACCTGGAGCCTCTGGCAGAAAGAACCTGGGGAAACTCGAGGTCGGCCCCTGGGGTTTTGGAGTCGGGGATACAGAGGATCTGAGGCCCGCTATACTCCAACTGAAAAGGAGATATTGGCAGCATATGAAGGAGTTCGATCTGCTTCGGAGGTGGTCGGTACTGAAGCGCAGCTTCTCCTAGCACCCCGATTGCCGGTACTAGGCTGGATGTTCAAGGGAAGGGTCCCCTCTACGCATCATGCAACTGATGCTACATGGAGCAAGTGGGTTGCACTGATTACTCAGCGGGCTCGAATAGGAAACCCCAGTCGCCCAGGAATATTGGAAGTGATCATGGACTGGCCAGAAGGCAAATACTTTGGGATATCATCAGAGGAGGAGGTGGGTCGTGCTGAAGAAGCCCCACTGTACAACCAGTTGCCAGAGAATGAAAAGAAATATGCCCTGTTCACTGATGGGTCCTGTCGTATTGTGGGGAAGCATCGGAGATGGAAGGCTGCTGTATGGAGTCCTACGCGACGAGTTGCAGAAGCTGCTGAGGGAGAAGGTGAATCGAGTCAGTTTGCAGAAGTGAAAGCCATTCAGCTGGCTTTAGACATTGCTGAACGAGAAAAATGGCCAGTTCTCTATCTCTACACCGATTCATGGATGGTAGCAAATGCCCTGTGGGGATGGTTACAGCAATGGAAGCAAAACAACTGGCAGCGTAGGGGCAAACCCATCTGGGCTGCTGCATTGTGGCAAGATATTGCTGCTCGGGTAGAGAACCTGGCTGTGAAAGTACGCCACGTAGATGCTCATGTGCCCAAGAATCGGGCTACTGAAGAGCATCAAAACAACCAGCAGGTGGATCAGGCTGCTAAAATTGAAGTAGCTCAGGTGGACTTGGATTGGCAGCATAAAGGTGAATTATTTATAGCCCGATGGGCCCATGACACCTCAGGCCATCAAGGTAGAGACGCAACATACAGATGGGCTCGTGATCGAGGGGTGGACTTGACCATGGACGCTATAGCACAGGTTATTCATGACTGTGAAACATGTGCTGCAATCAAGCAAGCCAAACGGTCAAAGCCTCTTTGGTATGGAGGACGATGGCTGAAATATAAATATGGAGAGGCCTGGCAGATTGATTACATCACACTCCCTCAAACTCGCAATGGCAAGCGCCACGTACTTACAATGGTGGAAGCAACCACCGGATGGCTGGAAACATATCCTGTGCCTCATGCCACCGCCCGGAACACCATCCTGGGCCTTGAAAAGCAAGTCCTATGGCGACATGGCACCCCAGAAAGAATAGAATCAGACAATGGGACTCACTTCCGAAACAACCTTATAGACACTTGGGCCAAAGAACATGGTATTGAATGGGTGTATCACATCCCCTATCATGCACCAGCCTCCGGGAAAGTTGAACGATACAATGGCCTGTTAAAGACTACCTTGAAAGCAATGGGCGCTGGGACGTTCAAAAACTGGGATACGCATTTGGCAAAGGCCACCTGGTTAGTCAATACTAGGGGATCTACCAACCGAGCTGGACCTGCCCAATCAAACCTGTTACGTACTGTAGATGGGGATAAAGTTCCTGTAGTGCATGTAAAAAATATGCTGGGTAAAACAGTCTGGGCTACTCCTGCCTCAGGAAAAGGCAAACCTATTCGTGGAATTGTTTTCGCTCAGGGACCTGGATACACTTGGTGGGTGATGCAAAAGAACGGAGAGGTCCGGTGTGTACCTCAAGGAGATTTAATACTGGGTGAGAATAGCCCATGAACTGAATTGTACCATGTTAATTAGTATATTATACTGTATGTTATCACTACCATGATTACTATAGGTGACTAATTAGAATGTATGGAAAAGAGTGTAACCTGAGCATGACATAAATGGTATGGAATAAGGGGTGGATAGATGTCCTGGTTTCAGTTAGCACAGAATTAATTTTCTTCCTAGTAGCTGGTGGAATGCTGTGTTTTGGCTTAGGATGAGAAGAGTGCTGATAACACCCCGATGCTTTAATTGTTGCAGAGCAGTGCTTATACTAAGCCAAGGACATCTCAGCCTTTTGCTCTGTCCTGCCAACGGGCAGGCTGGGGGTGCAGTAAGAGCTGGGAGGGGACAGACCCAGGACAGGTGACCCAAACTAGCCAAAGGGGTATTCCATACCATCTGACGTCATGTTAAACAATATATATAGGGGTGGCTAGCTGGGGGGAGGGGGGCCGGACTGCTCGGGGTTAGGCTGGGCATCGGTCAGCGAGTGGTGAGCAATTGCATTGTGCATCACTTGTTTGTACATACTATTACTTTCGTATTATCACCATTGTATCATTATTATTATTATTGTTATTATTATTTTGTTATTATTATTTTCCTGTCTTATTAAACTGTCTTTATCTCAACTCACGGGCTTCACTCTCTATTTCTCTCCCCCGTCCCAGAGAGGGAGGGGGGAGGGTGAGCGAACGGCTGCGTGGTGTTTAGCTGCCGGCCGGGTTAAACCACGACATTTCCGAGCAAGCCTTTATATAGCCCTAGCCGGGCTATATAAACTCTTTCACAGTAAGCCTAAATATATCCATAGCCGACAGAGAAGACAACTGAAAAATCGGGCCCCAGGAAACGCGTTGCGAGCCCCTTTCGCCCATCCAAAAGTGCCCCCAAAGGAAGGCTTTGGGTACAAGTGAACTCCCCAGGGGAGGCTTTACGCAGCCCCACATGCAACTCAAACCTCCAGGTTCACCCTTTCACAGGAAGCCTAAATATATCCCTAGCCGGCATGGAAGACGACTGAAAAATCGGGCCCTAGAAAACGTGTTGCGAGCCCCTTTCGCCCATCGAAAAGTGCCCGCAAAGGAAGGCTTTGGGTACAAGTCAACTCCCCAGGGGAGGCTTTACGCAGCCCCACATGCAACGGGACCCTCCGGGTTCACTCACTCAGGGCAACCCGAAACATAACCCTGGGCGACATCAGAGAAGACTGAAAATCCGGGATTCAGGAAACGCATTCCTAGCCCATTTCACCCATCTAAAAGTGCCCGCAAAGGAAGGCTATGGGTAAAAGTGACCTCCCCAGGGGAGCTTTTACGCAGCCCCACATGCAACTGGACCCTCCGGGTTCACTCTCTAAGGGCAACCCGAATCATATCCCTGGGCGACATCAGAGATGACTGAAAAATCCGGCCCCAGACAACGCATTCCGAGCCCATATCACCCATCCAAAAGTGCCCGCAAAGGAAGGCTTTGGGTACACGTGAACTCCCCAGTGGAGCCTTTACGCAGCCCCACATGCAACGGGACCCTCCGGGTTCACTCTCTAAGGGCAAACCGAATCATATCCCTGGGCGACATCAGAGACGACTGAAAAATCGGGCCCCAAGAAACGCGTTGCGAGCCCCATTCGCCCATCCAAAGTGACCGCAAAGGAAGCCTTTGGGTACAAGAGAACTCCCCAGGGGAGCCTTTACGCAGCCCCACATGCAACTGGACCCTCCGAGTTCGTTGTTTCCAAGCAACTCTTAATATATCCCTAGCCGGCATAGAAGACGACTGAAAAATCGGGCCCCAGGAAACGCGTTGCGAGACCTTTTGGCCCATCCAAAAGTGACTGCAAAGGAAGGCTTTGGGTACAAGTGAACTCCCCAGGAGAGCCTTTACACAGCCCCACATGCAACTGGACCCTCCGGGTTCACTCACTCCGAGCAACCCTAAATATAGCCCTAGCTAACATCGAAGACGACTTAAAATTCGGCCCCAGGAAACGCGTTGCGAGCCCCTTTCACCCATCCAAAAGTGCCCGCAAAGGAAGGCTTTGGGTACAAGTGATCTCCCCAGGTGAGCCTTTACGCAGCCCCACATGCAACTGGACCCTCTGGGTTCACTTTTCACAGCAAGCCTGAATATATCCATAGCCGGCATATAATAGGACTGAAAAATCGGGCCCCAGGAAACGCATTCCGAGCCCATTTCGCCCATGCAAAAGTGCCCGCAAAGGAAGGCTTTGGGTACAAGTGAACTCCCCAGGGGAGCCTTTACGCAGCCCCACATGCAACTGGAACCTCCATGTTCACTCTCTAAGGGCAACCTGAATCATATACCTGGGCGACATCAGAGAAGACTAAAAAATCGGGCCCCAGAAAACGCATTCCGAGCCCATTTCACCCATCCAAAAGTGCCCACAAAGGAAGGCTTTGGGTACACGTGAACTCCCCAGGGGAGCCTTTACGCAGCCCCACATGCAACTGGACCCTCCGGGTTCGTTGTTTTCAAGCAAGCCTTAATATAGCCCTAGCTGGCATAGAAGAAAACTGAAAAATCGGGCCCTAGGAAACGCGTTGCGAGGCCCTTACACGCATCCAAAAGTGCCTGCAAAGGAAGGCTTTGGGTACAAGTGATCTCCCCAGGGGAGCCTTTACGCTGCCCCACATGCAACTGGACCTTCTGGGTTCGTTGTTTCCGAGCAAGCCTTAATATATCCCTAGCTGACATAGAAGACGACTGAAAAATCGGGCCCCAGGAAACACGTTGCGAGCCCCTTTCGCGCATCCACAAGTTCCCCCAAAGGAAGGCTTTGGGTTCACGTGACCTCCCCAGGGGAACCTTCACGCAGCCCCACATGCAACTGGACCCTCCGGGGTCGCTCATTCCAAGCAACCCTAAAACATAACCCTAGCCGTCATCAGAGACGATTGAAAAATCAGGCCACAGAAAAATCGTTGCGAGCCACTTTCGCCCATCCAAAAGCATACCCAGAGGAAGGCTTTGGGTACAATTGAACTCCCCAGGGTAGGCTTTACGCAGCCCCACATGCAACTGGACCCGCAGGGTTCGTTGTTTCCAAGCAATCCTTAATATATCCCTAGCTGGCATAGAAGACAACTGAAAAATCGGGCCCTAGGAAACGCGTTGCGAGCCCCTTTCGCCCATTCTAAAGTGCCCGCAAAGGAAGGCTTTGGGTACACGTGAACTCCCCAGGAGAGCCTTTACGCAGCCCCACATGCAACGGGACCCTCCGGGTTCACTCTTTCACAACAAGCCTAAATAAAGCCCGTACCGGCTTGGAAGAAGACTGAAAATCCGGGCCCCAGGAAACGCATTCCTAGCCCCTTTCACCCATCCAAAAGTGCCCGCAAAGGAAGGCTATGGGTACAAGTGACCTCCCCAGGAGAGCATTTACGCAGCCCCACATGCAACTGGACCCTCCGTTTTCGCTGTTTCCGAGCAAGACTTAATATATCCCTAGCCGACATAGAAGACGATTGAAAAATCGGGCCCCAGGAAAGGCGTTGCGAGCCCCTTTCGCCCATCCAAAAGTGTCCGCAAAGGAAGGCTTTGGGTATAAGTGAACTCCCCACGGAAGCCTTTACGCAGCCCCACATGCAACTGGACTCTCCGGGTCCACTCTTTCACAGCAAGACTTAATATATCCATAGCCAGCACAGAAGACGTCTGAAAAATTGGGCCCCAGGAAACGCGTTGCGAGCCCCTTTCGCCCATCCAAAAGTGCCCGCAAAGGAAGGCTTTGGGTACAAGTGAACTCCCCAGGGGAGCCTTTATGCAGCCCCACATTCAACTGGACCCTCTAAGTTCACTCATCCCGAGCAACCAGAAACATATCCCTGGCCGGCATCAGAGAAGACTGAAAAATCGGGCCGCAGAAAACGCGTTGCGAGGCCCTTACACCCATCCAAAAGTGCCCCCAAAGGAAGGCTTTGGGTACAAGTGAACTCCCCAGGGGAGGCTTTACGCAGCCCCACATGCAACGGGACCCTCCGGGTTCGCTCTTTCCGAGTAAACCTAAATACAGCCCTAGCCGGATTGGGTGAAAACAGAAAATTCGGGCCCGAGAAAACGCGTTGCGAGCCCCTTTCGCCCATCCAAAAGTGCCCCCAAAGGAAGGCATTGGGTACAAGTGAACATCCCAGGGGAGCCTTCACGGAGCCCCACATGCAACTGGACCCTCCGGGTTCACTCTTTCACAGTAAGCCTAAATATATCCATAGCCGGCATAGAAGAGGACTGAAAAATCGGGCCCCAGGAAATGCATTCCGAGCCCATTTCGCCCATGCAAAAGTGCCCCCAAAGGAAGGCTTTGGGTACAAGTGAACTCCCCAGGGGAGCCTTTACGCAGCCCCACATGCAACTGGACTCTCCGGGTTCACTCTCTAAGGGCAACCCGAATCATATCCCTGGGCGACATCAGAGACGACTGAAAAATCGGGCCCCAGAAAACGCATTCCGAGCCCATTTCACCCATCCAAAAGTGCCCGCAAAGGAAGGCTTTGGGTACAAGTGAACTCCCCAGGGGAGCCTTTACGCAGCCCCACATGCAACTGGACCCTCCGGGTTCGTTGTTTCCAAGCAAGCCTTAATACAGCCCTAGCTGGCATAGAAGAAAACTGAAAAATCGGGCCCTAGGAAACGCGTTGCGAGGCCCTTATACCCATCCAAAAGTGCCCGCAAAGGAAGGCTTTGGGTACAAGTGATCTCCCCAGGGGAGCCTTTACACTGCCGCACATGCAACTGGACACTCTGGGTTCACTTTTTCATAGAAAGCCTAAATATATCCCTTACCTGCACGTAAGACTGAAAATCGGGGCCCGAGGAAACGCATTCCGAGCCACATTCACCCATACAAAGTTGCCCCCAAAGGAAGGCTTTGGGTACAAGTGAACTCCCCAGGGGAGCCTTTACGCAGCCCCACATGCAACTGGACTGTCCGGGTTCACTCTTTCACAACAAGTCTAAATATATGCCGTACCGGGATGGGAGAAGACTGAAAATCTGGGTCCCAGGAAAAGCGTTGCGAGCCCATTTTTTTGCTCATCCAAAAGTGCCCCCAAAGGAAGGCTTTGGGTACAAGTGAACTCCCCAGGGGAGCCTTTACGCAGCCCCACATGCAACTGGACCCTCCGGGTTCGCTCTTTCCGAGCAAAACTAAATACATCCCTAGCAGGATTGGGAGAAAACAGAAAATCTGGGCCCCAGGAAACGCATTCCTAGCCCCTTTCACCCATCCAAAAGTGCCCGCAAAGGAAGGCTATGGGTACAAGTGACCTCCCCAGGAGAGCCTTTACGCAGCCCCACATGCAATTGGACCCTCCGTTTTCGCTGTTTCCGAGCAAGCCTTAATATATCCCTAGCCGTCATAGAAGACGTCTGAAAAAACGGGCCCCAGGAAACGCGTTGCGAGCCCATTTCGCCCATCCAAAAGTGTCCGCAAAGGAAGGCTTTGGGTACAAGTGAACTCCCCAGGGTAGGCTTTACGCAGCCCCTCATGCAACTGGTCCCTTCGGGTTCTCTCTTTCCGAGCAAGCCTTAATATAGCCCTTGCCGGCATCAGAGACGGCTGAAAATTCTGGCCCCAGAAACGTGTAGCGAGCCCATTTCGCCCATCCAAAAGTGCCCGGAAAGGAAGGCTTTCAATACAAGTGAACTTCCCAGGGGAGCCTTCACGCAGCCCCACATGCAACTGGACCCTCCGGGTTCACTCTCACAGTAAGCCTAAATATATCCATAGCCTGCATAGAAGAAGTCTGAGAAATTGGGCCCTAGGAAACGCGTTGCGAGCCCATTTCGCCCATCCAAAAGTGCCCACAAAGGAAGGCTTTGGGTACAAGGGAACTCCCCAGGGGAGCCTTTATGCAGCCCCACATTCAACTGGACCCTCTAAGTTCACTCATCCCGAGCAACCAGAAACATATCCCTGGCCGGCATCAGAGAAGACTGAAAAATCGGGCCGCAGAAAACGCGTTGCGAGGCCCTTACACCCATCCAAAAGTGCCCCCAAAGGAAGGCTTTGCGTACAAGTGAACTCCCCAGGGGAGACTTTACGCAGCCCCACATGCAACTCAAACCTCCAGGTTCACTCTTTCACAGCAAGCCTCAATATATCCCTAGCCGGCATGGAAGACGACTGAAAAATCGGGCCCTAAAAAACGTGTTGCGAGCCCCTTTCGCCCATCCAAAAGTGCCCGCAAAGGAAGGCTTTGGGTACAAGTGAACTCCCCAGGGGAGGCTTTACGCAACCCCACATGCAACTGGACCCTCCGGGTTAGTTGTTTCCGAGCAAGCCTTTATATAGCCCTGGCCGGTAAAAAGACATCTGAAAAATTGGGCCCCAGGAAACGCGTTGCAAGCCCATTTCGCCCATCCAAAAGTGCCCGCAAAGGAAGGCTTTGGGTACAAGTGAACTCCCCAGGGGAGACTTTACGCAGCCCCGCATGCAACTGGACCCTCCGGGTTCGTTGTTTCCGAGCAAGCCTGAATATATCCATAGCCGGCATCAGAGACGACTGAAAAATCGGGCCCCATGAAAAGCATTCCGAGCCCTTTTCGCCCATCCAAAAGTGCCCCCAAAGGAAGGCTTTCGGTACAAGTGAACTCCCCAGGGGAGACTTTACGCAGCCCCGCATGCAACTGGACCCTCCGGGTTCTCTCTTTCCGAGCAACCCTATATATATCCCTAGCCGGCATCGAAGAGGAGTGTAAAATAAAGCCCCAGAAAACGCGGTGCGAGCCCCTTTCGCCCATCCAAAAGTGCCCCCAAAGGAAGGCTTTGGGTACAAGTGAACTCCCCAGGGGAGGCTTTACGCAGCCCCACATGCAACGGGACCCTCCGGGTTCGCTCTTTCCGAGTAAACCTAAATACATCCCTAGCCGGATTGGGAGAAAACTCAGAATTCGGGCCCCAGAAAACGCTTTGCGAGCCACTTTCGCCCATCCAAAAGTGCCCCCAAAGGAATGCTTTCAGTACAAGTGAACTTCCCAGGGGAGCCTTCACGCAGCCCCACATGCAACGGGACCCTCCGGGTTCACTCACTCCGAGCAACCCTAAATATAGCCCTAGCTAACATCGAAGACGACTTAAAATTCGTCCCCAGGAAATGCGTTGCGAGCCCCTTTCACCCATCCAAAAGTGTCCGCAAAGGTAGACTTTGGGTACAAGTGAACTCCCCAGGGGAGACTTTACGCAGCCCCACATGCAACTGGACCCTCCGGGTTCACTCTTTCACAGCAAGCCTAAATATATACCTAGCCGGCATGGAAGACGACTGAAAAATCGGGCCCTAGAAAACGTGTTGCGAGCCCCTTTCGCCCATCCAAAAGTGCCCGCAAAGGAAGGCTTTGGGTACAAGTCAACTCCCCAGGGGAGGCTTTACGCAACCCCACATGCAACTGGACCCTCCTGGTTCGTTGTTTCCGAGCAAGCCTTTATATAGCCCTAGCCGGGCTATATAAACTCTTTCACAGTAAGCCTAAATATATCCATAGCCGACAGAGAAGACAACTGAAAAATCGGGCCCCAGGAAACGCGTTGCGAGCCCCTTTCGCCCATCCAAAAGTGCCCCCAAAGGAAGGCTTTGGGTACAAGTGAACTCCCCAGGGGAGCCTTTACGCAGCCCCACATGCAACTGGACCCTCTGAGTTCACGCATCCCGAGCAACTCGAAACATATCCCTAGCCGGCATGAGAGATGACTGAAAATTCGAGCCCCAGAAAACGCGTTGCGAGGCCCTTACACCCATCCAAAAGTGCCCCCAAAGGAAGGCTTTGGGTACAAGTGAACTCCCCAGGGGAGGCTTTACGCAGCCCCACGTGCAACGGGACCCTCCGGGTTCGTTGTTTCCGAGCAAGCCTTTATATAGCCCTAGCCGGCATAGAAGACGTCTAAAAAATTGGGCCCCAGGAAACGCATTGCGAGCCCATTTCGCCCATCCAAAAGTGACCACAAAGGAAGGCTTTGGGTACAAGTGAACTCCCCAGGGGAGCCTTTACGCAGCACCACATGCAACTGGACCCTCCGGGTTCACTCACTCCGAGCAACGCTAAATATAGCCCTAGCTATCATCGAAGACGACTTAAAATTCGGCCCCAGGAAATGCGTTGCGAGCCCCTTTCACCCATTCAAAAGTGCCCGCAAAGGTAGGCTTTGCGTACAAGTGAACTCCCCAGGGGAGACTTTACGCAGCCCCACATGCAACTCAAACCTCCAGGTTCACCCTTTCACAGGAAGCCTAAATATATCCCTAGCCGGCATGGAAGACGACTGAAAAATCGGGCCCTAGAAAACGTGTTGCGAGCCCCTTTCGCCCATCGAAAAGTGCCCGCAAAGGAAGGCTTTGGGTACAAGTCAACTCCCCAGGGGAGGCTTTACGCAGCCCCACATGCAACGGGACCCTCCGGGTTCACTCACTCAGGGCAACCCGAAACATATCCCTGGGCGACATCAGAGAAGACTGAAAATCCGGGATTCAGGAAACGCATTCCTAGCCCATTTCACCCATCTAAAAGTGCCCGCAAAGGAAGGCTATGGGTAAAAGTGACCTCCCCAGGGGAGCTTTTACGCAGCCCCACATGCAACTGGACCCTCCGGGTTCACTCTCTAAGGGCAACCCGAATCATATCCCTGGGCGACATCAGAGATGACTGAAAAATCGGGCCCCAGACAACGCATTCCGAGCCCATATCACCCATCCAAAAGTGCCCGCAAAGGAAGGCTTTGGGTACACGTGAACTCCCCAGTGGAGCCTTTACGCAGCCCCACATGCAACGGGACCCTCCGGGTTCACTCTCTAAGGGCAAACCGAATCATATCCCTGGGCGACATCAGAGACGACTGAAAAATCGGGCCCCAGGAAACGCGTTGCGAGCCCCTTTCGCCCATCCAAAAGTGACCGCAAAGGAAGCCTTTGGGTACAAGAGAACTCCCCAGGGGAGCCTTTACGCAGCCCCACATGCAACTGGACCCTCCGAGTTCGTTGTTTCCAAGCAACTCTTAATATATCCCTAGCCGGCATAGAAGACGACTGAAAAATCGGGCCCCAGGAAACGCGTTGCGAGACCATTTGGCCCATCCAAAAGTGCCTGCAAAGGAAGGCTTTGGGTACAAGTGAACTCCCCAGGGGAGCCTTTACGCAGCCCCACATGCAACTGGACCCTCCGGGTTCACTCACTCCGAGCAACCCTAAATATAGCCCTAGCTAACATCGAAGACGACTTAAAATTCGGCCCCAGGAAACGCGTTGCGAGCCCCTTTCACCCATCCAAAAGTGCCCGCAAAGGAAGGCTTTGGGTACAAGTGATCTCCCCAGGTGAGCCTTTACGCAGCACCACATGCAACTGGACCCTCCGGGTTCACTTTTCACAGCAAGCCTGAATATATCCATAGCCGGCATATAATAGGACTGAAAAATCGGGCCCCAGGAAACGCATTCCGAGCCCATTTCGCCCATGCAAAAGTGCCCCCAAAGGAAGGCTTTGGGTACAAGTGAACTCCCCAGGGGAGCCTTTACGCAGCCCCACATGCAACTGGAACCTCCGTGTTCACTCTCTAAGGGCAACCTGAATCATATACCTGGGCGACATCAGAGAAGACTGAAAAATCGGGCCCCAGAAAACGCATTCCGAGCCCATTTCACCCATCCAAAAGTGCCCGCAAAGGAAGGCTTTGGGTACAAGTGAACTCCCCAGGGGAGCCTTTACGCAGCCCCACATGCAACTGGACCCTCCGGGTTCGTTGTTTTCAAGCAAGCCTTAATATAGCCCTAGCTGGCATAGAAGAAAACTGAAAAATCGGGCCCTAGGAAACGCGTTGCGAGGCCCTTACACGCATCCAAAAGTGCCCCCAAAGGAAGGCTTTGGGTACAAGTGATCTCCCCAGGGGAGCCTTTACGCTGCCCCACATGAAACTGGACCTTCTGGGTTCGTTGTTTCCGAGCAAGCCTTAATATATCCCTAGCTGACATAGAAGACGACTGAAAAATCGGGCCCCAGGAAACGCGTTGCGAGCCCCTTTCGCGCATCCACAAGTGACCCCAAAGGAAGGCTTTGGGTTCACGTGACCTCCCCAGGGGAACCTTCACGCAGCCCCACATGCAACTGGACCCTCCGGGGTCGCTCATTCCAAGCAACCCTAAAACATAACCCTAGCCGTCATCAGAGACGATTGAAAAATCAGGCCACAGAAAAATCGTTGCGAGCCACTTTCGCCCATCCAAAAGCGTACCCAGAGGAAGGCTTTGGGTACAATTGAACTCCCCAGGGTAGGCTTTACGCAGCCCCACATGCAACTGGACCCGCAGGGTTCGTTGTTTCCAAGCAATCCTTAATATATCCCTAGCTGGCATAGAAGACAACTGAAAAATCGGGCCCTAGGAAACGCGTTGCGAGCCCCTTACGCCCATTCTAAAGTGCCCGCAAAGGAAGGCTTTGGGTACACGTGAACTCCCCAGGAGAGCCTTTACGCAGCCCCACATGCAACGGGACCCTCCGGGTTCACTCTTTCACAACAAGCCTAAATATATACCTAGCCGGCATGGAAGACGACTGAAAAATCGGGCCCTAGAAAACGTGTTGCGAGCCCCTTTCGCCCATCCAAAAGTGCCCGCAGAGGAAGGCTTTGGGTACAAGTCAACTCCCCAGGGGAGGCTTTACGCAACCCCACATGCAACTGGACCCTCCTGGTTCGTTGTTTCCGAGCAAGCCTTTATATAGCCCTAGCCGGGCTATATAAACTCTTTCACAGTAAGCCTAAATATATCCATAGCCGACAGAGAAGACAACTGAAAAATCGGGCCCCAGGAAACGCGTTGCGAGCCCCTTTCGCCCATCCAAAAGTGCCCCCAAAGGAAGGCTTTGGGTACAAGTGAACTCCCCAGGGGAGCCTTTACGCAGCCCCACATGCAACTGGACCCTCTGAGTTCACGCATCCCGAGCAACTCGAAACATATCCCTAGCCGGCATGAGAGATGACTGAAAATTCGAGCCCCAGAAAACGCGTTGCGAGGCCCTTACACCCATCCAAAAGTGCCCCCAAAGGAAGGCTTTGGGTACAAGTGAACTCCCCAGGGGAGGCTTTACGCAGCCCCACGTGCAAGAGGACCCTCCGGGTTCGTTGTTTCCGAGCAAGCCTTTATATAGCCCTAGCCGGCATAGAAGACGTCTAAAAAATTGGGCCCCAGGAAACGCATTGCGAGCCCATTTCGCCCATCCAAAAGTGACCACAAAGGAAGGCTTTGGGTACAAGTGAACTCCCCAGGGGAGCCTTTACGCAGCACCACATGCAACTGGACCCTCCGGGTTCACTCACTCCGAGCAACGCTAAATATAGCCCTAGCTATCATCGAAGACGACTTAAAATTCGGCCCCAGGAAATGCGTTGCGAGCCCCTTTCACCCATTCAAAAGTGCCCGCAAAGGTAGGCTTTGCGTACAAGTGAACTCCCCAGGGGAGACTTTACGCAGCCCCACATGCAACTCAAACCTCCAGGTTCACCCTTTCACAGGAAGCCTAAATATATCCCTAGCCGGCATGGAAGACGACTGAAAAATCGGGCCCTAGAAAACGTGTTGCGAGCCCCTTTCGCCCATCGAAAAGTGCCCGCAAAGGAAGGCTTTGGGTACAAGTCAACTCCCCAGGGGAGGCTTTACGCAGCCCCACATGCAACGGGACCCTCCGGGTTCACTCACTCAGGGCAACCCGAAACATATCCCTGGGCGACATCAGAGAAGACTGAAAATCCGGGATTCAGGAAACGCATTCCTAGCCCATTTCACCCATCTAAAAGTGCCCGCAAAGGAAGGCTATGGGTAAAAGTGACCTCCCCAGGGGAGCTTTTACGCAGCCCCACATGCAACTGGACCCTCCGGGTTCACTCTCTAAGGGCAACCCGAATCATATCCCTGGGCGACATCAGAGATGACTGAAAAATCGGGCCCCAGACAACGCATTCCGAGCCCATATCACCCATCCAAAAGTGCCCGCAAAGGAAGGCTTTGGGTACACGTGAACTCCCCAGTGGAGCCTTTACGCAGCCCCACATGCAACGGGACCCTCCGGGTTCACTCTCTAAGGGCAAACCGAATCATATCCCTGGGCGACATCAGAGACGACTGAAAAATCGGGCCCCAGGAAACGCGTTGCGAGCCCCTTTCGCCCATCCAAAAGTGACTGCAAAGGAAGCCTTTGGGTACAAGAGAACTCCCCAGGGGAGCCTTTACGCAGCCCCACATGCAACTGGACCCTCCGAGTTCGTTGTTTCCAAGCAACTCTTAATATATCCCTAGCCGGCATAGAAGACGACTGAAAAATCGGGCCCCAGGAAACGCGTTGCGAGACCATTTGGCCCATCCAAAAGTGCCTGCAAAGGAAGGCTTTGGGTACAAGTGAACTCCCCAGGGGAGCCTTTACGCAGCCCCACATGCAACTGGACCCTCCGGGTTCACTCACTCCGAGCAACCCTAAATATAGCCCTAGCTAACATCGAAGACGACTTAAAATTCGGCCCCAGGAAACGCGTTGCGAGCCCCTTTCACCCATCCAAAAGTGCCCGCAAAGGAAGGCTTTGGGTACAAGTGATCTCCCCAGGTGAGCCTTTACGCAGCACCACATGCAACTGGACCCTCCGGGTTCACTTTTCACAGCAAGCCTGAATATATCCATAGCCGGCATATAATAGGACTGAAAAATCGGGCCCCAGGAAACGCATTCCGAGCCCATTTCGCCCATGCAAAAGTGCCCCCAAAGGAAGGCTTTGGGTACAAGTGAAAACCCCAGGGGAGCCTTTACGCAGCCCCACATGCAACTGGAACCTCCGTGTTCACTCTCTAAGGGCAACCTGAATCATATACCTGGGCGACATCAGAGAAGACTGAAAAATCGGGCCCCAGAAAACGCATTCCGAGCCCATTTCACCCATCCAAAAGTGCCCGCAAAGGAAGGCTTTGGGTACAAGTGAACTCCCCAGGGGAGCCTTTACGCAGCCCCACATGCAACTGGACCCTCCGGGTTCGTTGTTTTCAAGCAAGCCTTAATATAGCCCTAGCTGGCATAGAAGAAAACTGAAAAATCGGGCCCTAGGAAACGCGTTGCGAGGCCCTTACACGCATCCAAAAGTGCCTGCAAAGGAAGGCTTTGGGTACAAGTGATCTCCCCAGGGGAGCCTTTACGCTGCCCCACATGAAACTGGACCTTCTGGGTTCGTTGTTTCCGAGCAAGCCTTAATATATCCCTAGCTGACATAGAAGACGACTGAAAAATCGGGCCCCAGGAAACGCGTTGCGAGCCCCTTTCGCGCATCCACAAGTGACCCCAAAGGAAGGCTTTGGGTTCACGTGACCTCCCCAGGGGAACCTTCACGCAGCCCCACATGCAACTGGACCCTCCGGGGTCGCTCATTCCAAGCAACCCTAAAACATAACCCTAGCCGTCATCAGAGACGATTGAAAAATCAGGCCACAGAAAAATCGTTGCGAGCCACTTTCGCCCATCCAAAAGCGTACCCAGAGGAAGGCTTTGGGTACAATTGAACTCCCCAGGGTAGGCTTTACGCAGCCCCACATGCAACTGGACCCGCAGGGTTCGTTGTTTCCAAGCAATCCTTAATATATCCCTAGCTGGCATAGAAGACAACTGAAAAATCGGGCCCTAGGAAACGCGTTGCGAGCCCCTTACGCCCATTCTAAAGTGCCCGCAAAGGAAGGCTTTGGGTACACGTGAACTCCCCAGGAGAGCCTTTACGCAGCCCCACATGCAACGGGACCCTCCGGGTTCACTCTTTCACAACAAGCCTAAATAAAGCCCGTACCGGCTTGGAAGAAGACTGAAAATCCGGGCCCCAGGAAACGCGTTGCGAGCCCCTTTCGCCACTCCAAAAGTGCCCCCAAAGGAAGGCTTAGGGTAATAGTGACCTCCCCAGGGGAGCCTTTACACAGCCCCACATGCAACTGGACCCTCCGTTTTCGCTGTTTCCGAGCAAGCCTTAATATAGCCCTAGCCGTCATAGAAGACGTCTGAAAAAACGGGCCCCAGGAAAGGCGTTGCGAGCCCCTTTCGCCCATCCAAAAGTGTCCGCAAAGGAAGGCTTTGGGTATAAGTGAACTCCCCACGGAAGCCTTTACGCAGCCCCACATGCAACTGGACTCTCCGGGTCCACTCTTTCACAGCAAGACTTAATATATCCATAGCCAGCACAGAAGACGTCTGAAAAATTGGGCCCCAGGAAACGCGTTGCGAGCCCCTTTCGCCCATCCAAAAGTGCCCGCAAAGGAAGGCTTTGGGTACAAGTGAACTCCCCAGGGGAGCCTTTATGCAGCCCCACATTCAACTGGACCCTCTAAGTTCACTCATCCCGAGCAACCAGAAACATATCCCTGGCCGGCATCAGAGAAGACTGAAAAATCGGGCCGCAGAAAACGCGTTGCGAGGCCCTTACACCCATCCAAAAGTGCCCCCAAAGGAAGGCTTTGGGTACAAGTGAACTCCCCAGGGGAGGCTTTACGCAGCCCCACATGCAACGGGACCCTCCGGGTTCGCTCTTTCTGAGTAAACCTAAATACAGCCCTAGCCGGATTGGGTGAAAACAGAAAATTCGGGCCCGAGAAAACGCGTTGTGTGCCCCTTTCGCCCATCCAAAAGTGCCCCCAAAGGAAGGCATTGGGTACAAGTGAACATCCCAGGGGAGCCTTCACGGAGCCCCACATGCAACTGGACCCTCCGGGTTCACTCTTTCACAGTAAGCCTAAATATATCCATAGCCGGCATAGAAGAGGACTGAAAAATCGGGCCCCAGGAAATGCATTCCGAGCCCATTTCGCCCATGCAAAAGTGCCCGCAAAGGAAGGCTTTGGGTACAAGTGAACTCCCCAGGGGAGCCTTTACGCAGCCCCACATGCAACTGGACTCTCCGGGTTCACTCTCTAAGGGCAACCCGAATCATATCCCTGGGCGACATCAGAGACGACTGAAAAATCGGGCCCCAGAAAACGCATTCCGAGCCCATTTCACCCATCCAAAAGTGCCCGCAAAGGAAGGCTTTGGGTACAAGTGAACTCCCCAGGGGAGCCTTTACGCAGCCCCACATGCAACTGGACCCTCCGGGTTCGTTGTTTCCAAGCAAGCCTTAATACAGCCCTAGCTGGCATAGAAGAAAACTGAAAAATCGGGCCCTAGGAAACGCGTTGCGAGGCCCTTACACCCATCCAAAAGTGCCCGCAAAGGAAGGCTTTGGGTACAAGTGATCTCCCCAGGGGAGCCTTTACACTGCCCCACATGCAACTGGACACTCTGGGTTCACTTTTTCATAGAAAGCCTAAATATATCCCTTACCTGCACGTAAGACTGAAAATCGGGGCCCGAGGAAACGCATTCCGAGCCACATTCACCCATACAAAGTTGCCCCCAAAGGAAGGCTTTGGGTACAAGTGAACTCCCCAGGGGAGCCTTTACGCAGCCCCACATGCAACTGGACTGTCCGGGTTCACTCTTTCACAACAAGTCTAAATATATGCCTTACCGGGATGGGAGAAGACTGAAAATCTGGGTCCAGGAAAAGCGTTGCGAGCCCATTTTTTTGCGCATTCAAAAGTGCCTGCAAAGGAAGGCTTTGGGTACAAGTGAACTCCCCAGGGGAGCCTTTACGCAGCCCCACATGCAAATGGACCCTCCGGGTTCGCTCTTTCCGAGCAAACCTAAATACATCCCTAGCAGGATTGGGAGAAAACAGAAAAACCGGGCCGAAGAAAACGCGTTGCGAGCCCCTTACGCCCATCCAAAAGTGCCCCCAAAGGAAGGCTTTGGGTACAAGTGAACTCCCCAGGGGAGCCTTTACGCAGCCCCACATGCAACTGGACCTTCCAGGTTCACTCTTTCACAACAAGCCTAAATAAACCCATACCGGCATGGAAGAAGACTGAAAATCTGGGCCCCAGGAAACGCATTCCTAGCCCCTTTCACCCATCCAAAAGTGCCCGCAAAGGAAGGCTATGGGTACAAGTGACCTCCCCAGGAGAGCCTTTACGCAGCCCCACATGCAACTGCACCCTCCGGGTCCACTCTTTCACAGCAAGTCTTAATATATCCCTAGCTGTCATAGAAGACGTCTGAAAAATTGGGCTCCAGGAAACGCGTTGCGAGCCCCATTCGCCACTCCAAAAGTGCCCCCAAAGGAAGGCTTAGGGTAATAGTGACCTCCCCAGGGGAGCCTTTACACAGCCCCACATGCAACTGGACCCTCCGTTTTCGCTGTTTCCGAGCAAGCCTTAATATAGCCCTAGCCGTCATAGAAGAAGTCTGAAAAAACGGGCCCCAGGAAACGCGTTGCGAGCCCATTTCGCCCATCCAAAAGTGTCCGCAAAGGAAGGCTTTGGGTACAAGTGAACTCCCCAGGGTAGGCTTTACGCAGCCCCTCATGCAACTGGTCCCTTCGGGTTCTCTCTTTCCGAGCAAGCCTTAATATAGCCCTAGCTGGCATAGAAGAAAGCTGAAAAATCGGACCCTAGGAAACGCGTTACGAGGCCCTTACACCCATCCAAAAGTGCCTGCAAAGGAAGGCTTTGGGTACAAGTGAACTCCCCAGGGGAGTCTTCACGCAGCTCCACATGCAACGGGACCCTCCGGGTTCACTCTTTCACAGTAAGCCTAAATATATCCATAGCCTGCATAGAAGAAGTCTGAGAAATTGGGCCCTAGGAAACGCGTTGCGAGCCCCTTTCGCCCATCCAAAAGTGCCCCCAAAGGAAGGCTTTGGGTACAAGGGAACTCCCCAGGGGAGACTTTACGCAGCCCCGCATGCAACTGGACCCTCCGGGTTCTCTCTTTCCGAGCAACCCTAAATATATCCCTAGCCGGCATCGAAGAGGAGTGTAAAATAAAGCCCCAGAAAACGCGTTGCGAGCCCCTTTCGCCCATCCAAAAGTGCCCCCAAAGGAAGGCTTTGGGTACAAGTGAACTCCCCAGGGGAGGCTTTACGCAGCCCCACGTGCAACGGGACCCTCCGGGTTCGTTGTTTCCGAGCAAGCCTTTATATAGCCCTAGCCGGCATAGAAGACGTCTAAAAAATTGGGCCCCAGGAAACGCATTGCGAGCCCATTTCGCCCATCCAAAAGTGCCCACAAAGGAAGGCTTTGGGTACAAGGGAACTCCCCGGTGGAGGCTTTACGCAGCCCCACATGCAACTGGACCCTCCGGGTTCACTCACTCCGAGCAACCCTAAATATATCCCTAGCTAACATCGAAGACGACTTAAAATTCGACGCCAGGAAACGCGTTGCGAGCCCCTTTCACTCATCCAAAAGTGCCCACAAAGATAGGCTTTGCGTACAAGTGAACTCCCCAGGGGAGACTTTACGCAGCCCCACATGCAACTCAAACCTCCAGGTTCACTCTTTCACAGCAAGCCTAAATATCTCCCTAGCCGGCATGGAAGACGACTGAAAAATCGGGCCCTAAAAAACGTGTTGCGAGCCCCTTTCGCCCATCGAAAAGTGCCCGCAAAGGAAGGCTTTGGGTACAAGTGAATTCCCCAGGGGAGGCTTTACGCAGCCCCACATGCAACTGTACCCTCCGGGTTAGTTGTTTCCGAGCAAGCCTTTATATAGCCCTGGCCGGTAAAAAGACATCTGAAAAATTGGGCCCCAGGAAACGCGTTGCAAGCCCATTTCGCCCATCCAAAAGTGCCCGCAAAGGAAGGCTTTGGGTACAAGTCAACTCCCCAGGGGAGGCTTTACGCAACCCCACATTCAACTGGACCCTCCGGGTTCGTTGTTTCCGAGCAAGCCTGAATATATCCATAGCCGGCATCAGAGACGACTGAAAAATCGGGCCCCATGAAAAGCATTCCGAGCCATTTTCGCCCATCCAAAAGTGCCCCCAAAGGAAGGCTTTCGGTACAAGTGAACTCCCCAGGGGAGACTTTACGCAGCCCCGCATGCAACTGGACCCTCCGGGTTCTCTCTTTCCGAGCAACCCTATATATATCCCTAGCCGGCATCGAAGAGGAGTGTAAAATAAAGCCCCAGAAAACGCGTTGCGAGCCCCTTTCGCCCATCCAAAAGTGCCCCCAAAGGAAGGCTTTGGGTACAAGTGAACTCCCCAGGGGAGGCTTTACGCAGCCCCACGTGCAACGGGACCCTCCGGGTTCGTTGTTTCCGAGCAAGCCTTTATATAGCCCTAGCCGGCATAGAAGACGTCTAAAAAATTGGGCCCCAGGAAACGCATTGCGAGCCCATTTCGCCCATCCAAAAGTGACCACAAAGGAAGGCTTTGGGTACAAGTGAACTCCCCAGGGGAGCCTTTACGCAGCACCACATGCAACTGGACCCTCCGGGTTCACTCACTCCGAGCAACGCTAAATATATCCCTAGCTATCATCGAAGACGACTTAAAATTCGGCCCCAGGAAACGTGTTGCGAGCCCCTTTCACCCATTCAAAAGTGCCCGCAAAGGTAGGCTTTGCGTACAAGTGAACTCCCCAGGGGAGACTTTACGCAGCCCCACATGCAACTCAAACCTCCAGGTTCACCCTTTCACAGGAAGCCTAAATATATCCCTAGCCGGCATGGAAGACGACTGAAAAATCGGGCCCTAGAAAACGTGTTGCGAGCCCCTTTCGCCCATCGAAAAGTGCCCCCAAAGGAAGGCTTTGGGTACAAGTGAACTCCCCAGGGGAGCCTTTATGCAGCCCCACATGCAACTGGACCCTCCGGGTTCACTCTCTAAGGGCAACCCGAATCATATCCCTGGGCGACATCAGAGATGACTGAAAAATCGGGCCCCAGACAACGCATTCCGAGCCCATATCACCCATCCAAAAGTGCCCGCAAAGGAAGGCTTTGGGTACACGTGAACTCCCCAGTGGAGCCTTTACGCAGCCCCACATGCAACGGGACCCTCCGGGTTCACTCTCTAAGGGCAAACCGAATCATATCCCTGGGCGACATCAGAGACGACTGAAAAATCGGGCCCCAGGAAACGCGTTGCGAGCCCCTTTCGCCCATCCAAAAGTGACCGCAAAGGAAGCCTTTGGGTACAAGAGAACTCCCCAGGGGAGCCTTTACGCAGCCCCACATGCAACTGGACCCTCCGAGTTCGTTGTTTCCAAGCAACTCTTAATATATCCCTAGCCGGCATAGAAGACGACTGAAAAATCGGGCCCCAGGAAACGCGTTGCGAGACCTTTTGGCCCATCCAAAAGTGCCTGCAAAGGAAGGCTTTGGGTACAAGTGAACTCCCCAGGGGAGCCTTTACGCAGCCCCACATGCAACTGGACCCTCCGGGTTCACTCACTCCGAGCAACCCTAAATATAGCCCTAGCTAACATCGAAGACGACTTAAAATTCGGCCCCAGGAAACGCGTTGCGAGCCCCTTTCACCCATCCAAAAGTGCCCGCAAAGGTAGGCTTTCGGTACAAGTGAACTCCCCAGGGGAGCCTTTACGCAGCCCCACATGCCACTCAAACCTCCAGGTTCACTCTTTCACAGCAAGCCTAAATATATCCCTAGCCGGCATGGAAGACGACTGTAAAAACGGGCCCTAAAAAACGTGTTGCGAGCCCCTTTCGCCCATCCAAAAGTGCCCCCAAAGGAAGGCTTTGGGTACAAGTCAACTCCCCAGGGGAGGCTTTATGCAACCCCACATGCAACTGGACCCTCCGGGTTAGTTGTTTCCGAGCAAGCCTTTATATAGCCCTAGCCGGCAAAAAGACATCTGAAAAATTGGGCCCCAGGAAACGCGTTGCGAGCCCATTTCGCCCATCCAAAAGTGCCCGCAAAGGAAGGCTATGGGTAAAAGTGACCTCCCCAGGGGAGCCTTTACGCAGCCCCACATGCAACTGGACAATCCGGGTTCGTTGTTTCCGAGCAAGCGTGAATATATCCATAGCCGGCATCAGAGACGACTGAAAAATCGGGCCCCATGAAAAGCATTCCGAGACCTTTTCGCCCATCCAAAAGTGCCCCCAAAGGAAGGCTTTCGGTACAAGTGAACTCCCCAGGGGAGACTTTACGCAGCCCCGCATGCAACTGGACCCTCCGGGTTCTCTCTTTCCGAGCAACCCTAAATATATCCCTAGACGGCATCGAAGAGGACTGAAAAATCAAGCCCCAGAAAACGCGTTGCGAGCCCCTTTCGCCCATCCAAAAGTGCCCCCAAAGGAAGGCTTTGGGTACAAGTGAACTCCCCAGGGGGCCTTTACGCAGCCCCACATGCAACGGGACCCTCCGGGTGCACTCACTCAGGGCAACCCGAAACATATCCCTGGGCGACATCAGAGACGACTGAAAATCCTGGCTTCAGGAAACGCATTCCTAGCCCATTTCACCCATCAAAAAGTGCCCGCAAAGGAAGGCTATGAGTAAAAGTGACCTCCCCAGTGGAGCCTTTACGCAGCCCCACATGCAACTGGACAATCCGGGTTCGTTTTTTCCAAGCAAGCCTTAATATAGCCCTAGCCGACAGAGAAGACGACTGAAAAATCGGGCCCCAGGAAACGCGTTGCGAGCCCCTTTCGCCCATCCAAAAGTGCCCCCAAAGGAATGCTTTCGGTACAAGTGAACTTCCCAGGGGAGCCTTCACGCAGCCCCACATGCAACTGGACCCTCCGGGTTCACTCTTTCACAGTAAGCCTAATTATATCCATAGCCGGCATAGAAGAAGTCTGAGAAATTGGGCCCTAGGAAACGCGTTGCGAGCCCCTTTCGACCATCCAAAAGTGCCCGCAAATGAAGGCTTTGGGTACAAGGGAACTCCCCAGGGGAGCCTTTATGCAGCCCCACATGCAACGGGACCCTCCGGGTTCACTCACTCCGAGCAACCCTTAATATAGCCCTAGCTAACATCGAAGACGACTTAAAATTCGGCCCCAGGAAACGCGTTGCGAGCCCCTTTCACCCATCCAACAGTGCCCGCAAAGGTAGGCTTTGCGTACAAGTGAACTCCCCAGGGGAGCCTTTACGCAGCCCCACATGCAACTCAAACCTCCAGGTTCACTCTTTCACAGCAAGCCTAAATATATCCCTAGACGGCATGGAAGACGACTGAAAAATCGGGCCCTATAAAACGTGTTGCGAGACCCTTTCGCCCATCCAAAAGTGCCCGCAAAGGAAGGCTTTGGGTACAAGTCAACTCCCCAGGGGAGGCTTTACGCAACCCCACATGCAACTGGACCCTCCGGGTTAGTTGTTTCCGAGCAAGCCTTTATATAGCCCTAGACGGCAAAAAGATATCTGAAAAATTGGGCACCAGGAAACGCGTTGCGAGCCCATTTCGCCCATCCAAAAGTGCCCGCAAAGGAAGGCTTTGGGTACAAGTGAACTCCCCAGGGGAGCCTTTACGCAGCCCCCCATGCAACTGGACCCTCCGGGTTCGTTGTTTCCAAGCAAGCCTTAATATAGCCCTAGCTGGCATAGAAGAAAGCTGAAAAATCGGACCCTAGGAAACGCGTTACGAGGCCCTTACACCCATCCAAAAGTGCCTGCAAAGGAAGGCTTTGGGTACAAGTGAACTCCCCAGGGGAGTCTTTACGCAGCCCCACATGCAACTGGACCTTCCGGGTTCACTCTTTCACAGCAAGACTTAATATAGCCCTAGCCGACATAGAAGACGACTGAAAAATGGGGCCCCAGGAAAAGCGTTGCGAGCCCCTTTCGCCCATCCAAAAGTGTCACCAAAGGAAGGCTTTGGGTATAAGAGAACTCCCCAGGGGAGCCTTTACGCAGCCCCACATGCAACTCAAATCTCCAGGTTCACTCTTTCACAGCAAGCCTAAATATATCCCTAGACGGCATGGAAAACGACTGAAAAATCGGGCCCCAGGAAACGCGTTGTGAGGCCTTTAAACCCATCCAAAAGTGCCCGCAAAGGAAGGCTTTGGGTACAAGTGAACTCCCCAGGGGAGCCTTTAGGCAGCCCCACATGCAACGGCACCGTCCGGGTTCGCTCTTTCCGAGCAAACCTAAATATATCCCTAGCTGGCTTCGAAGACGACTGAAAAATTGGGCCCCAGAAAACGCGTTGCGAGCCCCTTTCGCCCATCCAAAAGTGCCCCCAAAGGAAGGCTTTGGGTACAAGTGACCTCCCCAGGGGAGCCTTTATGCAGCCCCACATTCAACTGGACCCTCTGAGTTCACTCATCCCGAGCAACCTGAAACATATCCCTGGCCGGCATCAGAGACGACTGAAAAATCGGGCCCCAGAAAACGCGTTGCGAGGCCCTTACACCCATCCAAAAGTGCCCCCAAAGGAAGGCTTTGGGTACAAGTGAACTCCCCAGGGGAGCCTTTACGCAGCCCCACATGCAACGGGACCCTCCGGGTTCGCTCTTTCCGAGTAAACCTAAATACAGCCCTAGCCGGATTGGGAGAAAATTGAAAATTCGTGCCCCAGAAAACGCGTTGTGTGCCCCTTTCGCCCATCCAAAAGTGCCCCCAAAGGAATGCTTTCGGTACAAGTGAACTTCCCAGGGGAGCCTTCACGCAGCCCCACATGCAACGGGACCCTCTGGGATCGCACTTTCCGAGCAAACCTTAATATATCCCTAGCCGTCGTGACTCAAGTCTGAAAAACCAGGCCACAGAAAAATCGTTGTTAGCCCCTTTCGCCCATGCAAAAGTGCCCCCAAAGGAAGGCTTTGGGTACAAGTGAACTCCCCAGGGGAGCCTATACGCAGCCCCACATGCAACTGGACCCTCCGGGTTCGCTGTTTCCGAGCAAGTCTTAATATATCCCTTACCGGCATAGAAGACGACTGAAAAATTCGGCCCCTGGAAACGCGTTGCGAGCCCCTTTCACCCATCCAAAAGTGCCCGCAAAGGACGGCTTTGCGTACAAGTGAACTCCCCAGGGGAGCCTTTACGCAGCCCCACATGCAACTCAAACCTCCAGGTTCACTCTTTCACAGCAAGCCTAAATATATCCCTAGCCGGCATGGAAGACGACTGAAAAATCGGGCCCTAGAAAACGTGTTGCGAGCCCCTTTCGACCATCCAAAAGTGCCCGCAAAGGAAGGCTTTGGGTACAAGTTAACTCCCCAGGGGAGCCTTTACGCAGCCCCACATGCAACTGGACCCTCCGGGTTCGCTCTTTCCGAGCAAGTCTTAATATATCCCTTACCGGCATAGAAGACGACTGAAAAATCCGGCCCCAGGAAATGCGTTGCGAGCCACTTTCGCCCATCCAAAAGTGCCCGCAAAGGAAGGCTTTGGGTACAAGTCAACTACCCAGGGGAGTCTTTAGGCAGCCCCACAGGCAACAGGACCCTCCGGGTTCACTCTTTCATAGCAAGCCTAAATATATCCCTTACCTGCATGTAAGACTGAAAATCCGGACCCGATGAAACGCATTCCGAGCCCTTTTCACCCATCCAAATGTGCCCACAAAGGAAGCCTTTGCGTACAACTGAAAGCCCAAGGGTAGCCTTTCAAAGCCCCACATGCAACTGGACCCTCCGGGTTCACTCTTTCACATCAAGCCTAAATATATCCCTAGCCGGCGTGGGATAAGACTGAAAAACCGGGCCCCAGAAAAAGCGTTGCGAGCCCCTTTTGCCCATCCAAAAGTGCCCCCAATGGAAGGCTTTGGGTACAAGTGAACTCCCCAGGGGAGCCTATACGCAGCCCCACATGGAACTGGACCCTCCGAGTTCACTCATCCCGAGCAACACGAAACATATCCCTGGCCGGCATCAGAGACGACTGAAAAATCGGGCCCCAGAAAATGCGTTGTGAGGCCCTTACACCCATCCAAAAGTGCCCGCAAAGGAAGGCTTTGGGTACAAGTGAACTCCCCAGGGGAGCCTTTACGCAGCCCCACATGCAACGGGACCCTCCGGGTGCACTCTTTCACAACAAGCCTAAATATATCCCTTACGGGGATGGGAGAAGACTGAAAATCTGGGGCCCAGGAAACGCATTCCGAGCCCCTGTCGCCCATCCAAAATGCCCCCAAAGGAAGGCTTTGGGTACAAGTGAACTCCCCAGGGGAGCCTTTACGCAGCCCCACATACAACTGGACCCTCCGCGTTCACTCTTCCTACGCAAGCCTAAATATATCCCTCGTCGCAATGGGAGAAGACTGAAAAACGGGCCTCAGAGAACGCATTGCGATTCCCCTTGGACCATCCAAAAGTGCCCCAAAAGGAAGGCTCTGGGTACAAGTGATCTCCCCAGGGGAGCCTTTATGCAGCCCCACATGCTACTGGACCCTCCGTGTTCGCTGTTTACGAGCAACCCTAAATATAACCCTAGCCAGCATGGCAGAAGACTGAAAATTCGGACCACAGAAAAAGCGTTTCAAGCCTCATCCACCCATCCAAAAGTGCCCCCAAAGGAAGGCTTTGGGTGCAACTGAACTCCACAGGGGAGCCTTTATGCAGCCCCACATGCAACTGGACCCTCTGCGTTCACTCATTCACCGCAAGCCTAAATATAGCCCTAGCCGGCATCTGAGATGACTGAAAAATCGGGCCAAAGAAAATGCGTTTCAAGCCCCTTTCGCCCATCCAAAAGTGCCCTCAAAGGAAGGCTTTGGGTATAACTGAACTCCCCAGGGGAGCCTTTATGCAGCCCCACATGCAACTGGACCCTCCGTATTCGTTCTTTCACAGCAACCCTAAATATAGCCCTGTCTCGCCTGACAGTCGACTGAAAACTCGGGCCCCAGAAAATGCTTTACAAGCCCAATTCACCATCCAAAAGTGCCCCTAAAGGAAGGCTTTGGGTACAAGTGAACTCCCCAGGAGTGCCTGTATGCAGACCCACATGCAACTGGACCCTCTGGGTTCACTCTTTCACCGCAAGACTAAATATATTCCTCGGCACAACGGGAGAAGACTGAAAAATCAGGCCTCAGAAAACGCATTGCGATTCCCCTTGGACCATCCAAAAGTGCCCCCAAAGGAAGCCTTTGCGTACATCTGAACTCCCCAGGAGAGCCTTTACGCAGCCCCACATGCAACTGGACCCTCCGTATTCGCTGTTTCAGAGCAACCCTAAATATAACCCTAGCCAGCATGGCAGAAGACTGAAAATTCGGACCACAGAAAAAGCGTTTCAAGCCCCATCCACCCATCCAAAAGTGCCCCCAAAGGAAGGCTTTGGGTGCAACTGAACTCCACAGGGGAGCCTTTATGCAGACCCACATGCAACTGGACCCTCTGCGTTCACTCATTCACCGCAAGCCTAAATATAGCCCTAGCCGGCATCTGAGATGACTGAAAAATCGGGCCAAAGAAAATGCGTTTCAAGCCCCTTTCGTTCATCAAAAAGTGCCCCTAAAAAAAGGTTTTGGGTACAACTGAACTCCCCAGGGGAGCCTTTATGCAGCCCCACATGCAACTGGACCCTCCGCGTTCACTCTTTCTATGCAAGACTAAATATAGCCCTAGCCGCAAAGGGAGAAGACTGAAAAAGCGGTTCTTAGAAAACGCGTTACAAGCCCAATTCGCCCATCCAAAAGTGCCCCCAAAGGAAGGCTTTGAGTACAAGTGAACTCCCCAGGGGAGCCTTTATGCAACCCCACATGCAACTGGACCCTCCTTATTCGCTCTTTTACCGCAAGCCTATATATAGCCCTCCGCGCAATGGGAGGTGTCTGAAAAGGCGGGCCTTAGAAAACGCATTGCGATTCCCATTGGACCATCCAAAAGTGCCCCCAGAGGAAGGCTTTGCGTAGAAGTGAACTCCCCAGGGGAGCCTTTATGCAGCCCCACATGCAACTGGACCCTCCGTATTCGCTCTTTCATAGCAAGCCTAAATACATCCCTAGACAGCATCGGAGATGACTGAAAAATCGGGCGAAAGAAAACGCCTTACAAGACATTTTCGCCCATCCAAAAGAGACCACAAAGGAAGGCTTTGGGTACAAGTGAACTCCCCAGGGGAGCCTTAACGCAGGCCCACATGCAACTGGACCCTCCGTATTTGCTCTTTCACAGCAACCCCAAATATATCCCTGGCCCGCCTGGCAGTCGACTGAAAATTCTGGCCCCAGAAAACGCGTTACAAGCCCCATTCGCCCATCCAAAAGTGCCCCCAAAGGAAGGCTCTGGGTACAAGTGAACTCCCCAGGGGAGCCTTTATGCAGCCCCACATGCAACTGGACCCTCCGGGTTCGCTCTTTCCGAGCAACACTAAACACAGCCCTAGCCGGCATGGGAGACGACTGAAAACTCGGGCCCCAGAAAACGCTTTCCGAGCCCCTTTCGCCCATCCAAAAGTGCCCCCAGAGGAAGGCTTTGTGTACATCTGAACTCCCCAGGGGAGCCTTTATGCAGCCCCACATGCAAGTGGACCCTCCGGGTTCGCTCTTTCCGAGCAACACTAAACATAGCCCTAGCCGGCATGGGAGACGACTGAAAACTCGGGCCCCAGAAAACGCTTTCCGAGCACCTTTCGCCCATCCAAAAGTGCCCCCAGAGGAAGGCTTTGTGTACATCTGAACTCCCCAGGGGAGCCTTTATGCAGCCCCACATGCAAGTGGACCCTCCGGGTTCGCTCTTTCCGAGCAACACTAAACATAGCCCCAGCCGGCATGGGAGACGACTGAGAATTCTGGCCCCAGAAAACGCGTTACAAGCCCCATTCGCCCATCCAAAAGTGCCCCCAAAGGAAGGCTTTGTGTACATCTGAACTCCCCAGGGGAGCCTTTATGCAGCCCCACATGCAAGTGGACCCTCCGGGTTCGCTGTTTCCGAGCATCCCTAAACATATTCCTAGCCGGCATGGGAGACGACTGAAAAATCGGGCCCCAGAAAACGCTTTCCGAGCCCCTTTCGCCCATCGAAAAGTGCCCCCAGAGGAAGGCTTTGGGTACAAGTGAACTCCCCAGGGGAGCCTTTACGCAGCCCCACATGCAACTGGACCCTCCGGGTTCGCTGTTTACGATCAACCCTAAATATATGCCTAGCGAGAATGGCAGAAGACTGAAAACTCGGGCCACAGAAAAAGCGTTTCAAGCCCCATTAGGCCATTCAGAAGTGCCCCCAGAGGAAGGCTTTGGGTACAACTGAAATCCCCAGGTGAGCCTTTATGCAGCCCCACATGCAACTGGACCCTCCTTATTCGCTCTTTCACAGCAACACTAAAGATATCCCTAGCTGGAATAGGAGTTGACTGAAAAAGCGGGCCAAAGAAAACGCCTTAGAAAACACTTTCGCTCATCCAAAAGTGCCCCCAAAGGAATGCTTTGAGTACAAGTGAACTCCCCAGGGGAGCCTTTACGCAGCCCCACATGCAACTGGACCCTCGGTATTCAGTCTTTCACAGCAACCCTAAATATAACCCTGGCACGCATGGGAGACGACTGAAAACTCGGGCCCCAGAAAACGCCTTCCGAACCCCTTTCGCCCATCCAAAAGTGCCCCCAGAGGAAGGCTTTGCGTAGAAGTGAACTCCCCAGGGGAGCCTTTACGCAGCCCCACATGCAACTGGACCCTTTGGGTTCGCTGTTTCCGAGCATCCCTAAACATAGTCCTAGCCGGCATCGAAGACGACTGAAAAATGAGGCCCCAGGAAATGCGTTGCGAGCCCTTTTCGCCCATCCAAAAGTGCCCTTAAAGGAAGGTTTTGGTTACAAGTGAACTCCCCAGGGGAGCCTTTACGCAGCCCCACATGCAACTGGACCCTCCGCGTTCGCTGTTCCTGAGCAAACCTAAACGTAGCCCTAGCCGGCATTGGAGACAAGTGAAAAATCAGGCCCCAGGAAATGCGTTCCGAGCCTCTTTGGAACATCCAATAGTGTCATCAAAGGAAGGCTTGGGGTACAAGAGAACTCCCCAGGGGAGCCTTTACGCAGCCCCACATGCAACTGGACCCTCCGGGTTCGCTGTTTCCGAGCAACCCTAAATATATCCCTAGCCGGCATGGGAGAAGACTGAAAAACCGGGCCCCAGAAAACGCGTTGAAAGCCTTTTTGGACCATCCAAAAGTGTCACCAAAGGAAGGCTTTGGATACAAGTGAACTCCCCAGGGGAGCCTTTACGCAGCCCCACATGCAACTGGACCCTCCGGGTTCGCTGTTTCCGAGCAACCCTAAATATATTCCTAGCCGGTATGGGAGAAGACTGAAAAACCGGGCCACAGAAAACGCTTTGCAAGCCCCTTTAAACCATCCAAAAGTGCCCCCAAAGAAAGGCTTTGGGTACAAGAGAACTCCCCAGGGGAGCCTTTACGCAGTCCCATATGCAACTGGACCCTTTGGGTTCGATTTTTCTGAGCATCCCTAAACATAGCCCTACCCATCATCGAAGACGACTGAAAAATCAGGCCCCTGGAAATGCGTTCCGAGCCCTTTTCGCCCATCCAAAAATGCCCCCAAAGGAAGGCTTTGGGTACAAGTGAACTCCCCAGGGGAGCCTTTACGCAGCCCCACATCCAACTGGACCCTCCGAGTTCGCTGTTTCCGAGCATCCCTAAACATAGCCCTAGCTGGCATGGAAGACGACTGAAAAATCAGTCTTTAGGAAACGCGTTGCGAGCCCTTTTCGCCCATTCAAAACTGCCCCCAAAGGAAGGCTTTATGTACAAGAGAACTCCCCAGGGGAGCCTTATGCAGCCCCACATGCAACTGGACCCTCCGGGTTCGCTGTTTCCGAGCAAACCTAAATATAGCCCTAGCCGGCATGGGAGAAGACTGAAAAACTGGGCCCCAGAAAACACGTTGCAAGCCCCTTTGTACCATCCAAAAGTGCCCACAAAGGAAGGCTTTGGGTACAAGTGAACTCCCCAGGGGAGCCTTTACGCAGCCCCACATGCAACTGGACCCTTCGGGTTCGCTGTTCCTGAGCAAACCTAAACGTAGCCTAAGCCGTCATCGGAGACGAGTGAAAAATCAGGCCCCAGCTAATGCGTTGCGAGCCCCTTTGGACAGTCCAAAAGTGTCAACAAAGGAAGGCTTTGGGTACAAGTGAACTCCCGAGGGGAGCCTTTACGGAGCCTCACATGCAACTGGACCCTCCGGGTTCGCTGTTCCTGAGCAAACCTAAACGCAGCCTTAGCCGGCATAGGAGAAGACAGAAAAACCGGGCCCCAGAAAACGCGTTCCAAGCCCCTTTGGACCATCCAAAAGTGCCCCCAAAGGAAGGCTTTGGGTACAAGTGAACTCCCCAGGGGAGCCTTTACGCAGGCCCACATGCAACTGGACCCTCCGGGTTCGCTGTTTCCGAGCAACCCTAAATATATAACTAGCCGGCATGGGAGAAGACTGAAAAACCACGCCCCAGAAAACGCGTTGCAAGCCTCTTTGGACCATCCAAAAGTGTCAACAAAGGAAGGCTTTGGATACAAGAGAACTCCCCAGGGGAGCCTTAACGCAGCCCCACATGCAACTGGACCCTCCGGTTTCGCTGTTCCTGAGCAAACCTAAACGTAGCCCTAGCCGTCATCGGAGACGAGTGAAAATCAGTCCCCAGGAAACGCGTTGCGATCCCCTTTGGACCATCCAAAACTGCCCCCAAAGGAAGGCTTGGGGTACAAGAGAACTCCCCAGGGGAGCCTTTCCACAGCCCCACATGCAACTGGACCCTCAAGGTTCGCTGTTCCTCAGCAAACCTAAAAGTATCCCTAGCCGTCATCGGAGACGAGTAAAAAATCTGGCCCCAGAAAACGCGTTGCAAGCCCCTTTGGACCATCCAAAAGTGTCACCAAAGGAAGGCTTTGGGTACAAGTGAACTCCCCAGGGGAGCCTTTACGCATCCCCACATGCAACTGGACCCTCCGTGTTCGCTGTTTCCGAGCATCCCTAAACATAGCCCTAGCTGGCATGGAAGACGACTGAAAAATCAGTCTTTAGGAAACGCGTTGCGAGCCCTTTTCGCCCATTCAAAACTGCCCCCAAAGGAAGGCTTTATGTACAAGAGAACTCCCCAGGGGAGCCTTATGCAGCCCCACATGCAACTGGACCCTCCGGGTTCGCTGTTTCCGAGCAACCGTAAATATAGCCCTAGCCGGCATGGGAGAAGATAGAAAAAACGGGCCCCAGAAAACGCGTTGCAAGCCCCTTTGGACCATCCAAAAGTGCCCCCAAAGGAAGGCTTTGGGTACAAGTGAACTCCCCAGGGGAGCCTTTACGCAGGCCCACATGCAACTGGACCCTCCGGGTTCGCTGTTTCCGAGCAACCCTAAATATATGCCTAGCGAGCATGGCAGAAGACTGAAAACTCGGGCCACAGAAAAAGCGTTTCAAGCCCCATTAGGCCATTCAAAAGTGCCCCCAGAGGAAGGCTTTGGGTACAAGAGAACTCCCCAGGGGAGCCTTTACGCAGCCCCACATGCAACTGGACCCTCCGCGTTCGCTGTTCCTGAGCAAACCTAAACGTAGCCCTAGCCGGCATCGGAGACGAGTGAAAAATCAGGCCCCAGGAAATGCGTTGCGAGCCCCTTTTCGCCCATCCAAAAGTGACCCCAAAGGAAGTCTTTGGATACAAGTGAACTCCCCAGGGGAGCCTTTACGCAGCCCCACATGCAACTGGACCCTTCGGGTTCGATTTTTCCAAGCAACCCTAAATATAGCCCTAGCCGGCATGGGAGAAGACTGAAAAACCGGGCCCCGTCTAATGCGTTGCAAGCCCCTTTGGACCATCCAAAAGTGTCACCAAAGGAAGGCTTTGGGTACAAGAGAACTCCCCAGGGGAGCCTTTACGCAGCCCCACATGCAACTGGACCCTTCGGGTTCGATTTTTCCGAGCAACCCTAAACATAGTCCTAGCCGGCATGATAAAAGACTGAAAAACTGGGCCCCAGAAAACGCGTTGCAAGCCCCTTTGGACCATCCAAAAGTGCCCCCAAAGGAAGGCTTTGGGTACAAGTGAACTCCCCAGGGGAGCCTTTACGCAGCCCCACATGCAACTGGACCCTTTGGGTTCGCTGTTTCCGAGCATCCCTAAACATAGTCCTAGCCGGCATCGAAGACGACTGAAAAATGAGGCCCCAGGAAATGCGTTGCGAGCCCTTTTCGCCCATCCAAAAGTGCCCTTAAAGGAAGGTTTTGGTTACAAGTGAACTCCCCAGGGGAGCCTTTACGCAGCCCCACATGCAACTGGACCCTCCGCGTTCGCTGTTCCTGAGCAAACCTAAAGGTATCCCTAGCCGGCATCGGAGACAAGTGAAAAATCAGGCCCCAGGAAATGCGTTCCGAGCCTCTTTGGAACATCCAAAAGTGTCATCAAAGGAAGGCTTTGGGTACACGTGAACTCCCCAGGGGAGCCTTTACGCAGCCCCACATGCAACTGGACCCTCCGGGTTCGCTGTTTCCGAGCAACCCTAAATATATCCCTAGCCGGCATGGGAGAAGACTGAAAAACCGGGCCCCAGAAAACGCGTTGAAAGCCTTTTTGGACCATCCAAAAGTGTCACCAAAGGAAGGCTTTGGGTACAAGTGAACTCCCCAGGGGAGCCTTTACGCAGCCCCACATCCAACTGGACCCTCCGAGTTCGCTGTTTCCGAGCATCCCTAAACATAGCCCTAGCTGGCATGGAAGACGACTGAAAAATCAGTCTTTAGGAAACGCGTTGCGAGCCCTTTTCGCCCATTCAAAACTGCCCCCAAAGGAAGGCTTTATGTACAAGAGAACTCCCCAGGGGAGCCTTATGCAGCCCCACATGCAACTGGACCCTCCGGGTTCGCTCTTTCCGAGCAAACCTAAATATAGCCCTAGCCGGCATGGGAGAAGACTGAAAAACTGGGCCCCAGAAAACACGTTGCAAGCCCCTTTGTACCATCCAAAAGTGCCCACAAAGGAAGGCTTTGGGTACAAGTGAACTCCCCAGGGGAGCCTTTACGCAGGCCCACATGCAACTGGACCCTCCGGGTTCGCTGTTCCTGAGCAAACCTAAACGTAGCCTAAGCCGTCATCGGAGACGAGTGAAAAATCAGGCCCCAGCTAATGCGTTGCGAGCCCCTTTGGACAGTCCAAAAGTGTCAACAAAGGAAGGCTTTGGGTACAAGTGAACTCCCGAGGGGAGCCTTTACGGAGCCTCACATGCAACTGGACCCTCCGGGTTCGCTGTTCCTGAGCAAACCTAAACGCAGCCTCAGCCGTCATCGGAGACGAGTGAAAAATCAGGCCCCAGCTAATGCGTTGCAAGCCCCTTTGGACAGTCCAAAAGTGTCAACAAAGGAACGCTTTGGGTACAAGTGAACTCCCGAGGGGAGCCTTTACGGAGACTCACATGCAACTGGACCCTCCGGGTTCGCTGTTCCTGAGCAAACCTAAACGCAGCCCTAGCCGCATAGGAGAAGACAGAAAAAACGGGCCCCAGAAAACGCGTTGCAAGCCCCTTTGGACCATCCAAAAGTGCCCCCAAAGGAAGGCTTTGGGTACAAGTGAACTCCCCAGGGGAGCCTTTACGCAGGCCCACATGCAACTGGACCCTCCGGGTTCGCTCTTTCCGAGCAACCCTAAATATATCCCTAGCCGGCATGGGAGAAGACTGAAAAAACGGGCCCCAGAAAACTCGTTTCAAGCCTTTTGGACCATCCAAACGTGTCACCAAAGGAAGGCTTTGGGTACAAGTGAACTCCCCAGGGGAGCCTTTACGCAGCCCCACATGCAACTAGACCCTCCGGGTTCGCTCTTTCCGAGCAACACTAAACATAGCCCTAGCCGGCATGGGAGACGACTGAAAACTCGGGCCCCAGAAAACGCTTTCCGAGCCCCTTTCGCCCATCCAAAAGTACCCCCAGAGGAAGGCTCTGCGTAGAAGTGAACTCCCCAGGGGAGCCTTTTTGCAGCCCCACATGCAACTGGACCCTCCGTGTTCGCTGTTTACGATCAACCCTAAATATATGCCTAGCGAGCATGGCAGAAGACTGAAAACTCGGGCCACAGAAAAAGCGTTTCAAGCCCCATTAGGCCATTCAAAAGTGCCCCCAGATTAAGGCTTTGGGTACAAGAGAACTCCCCAGGGGAGCCTTTACGCAGCCCCACATGCAACTGGACCCTCCGCGTTCGCTGTTCCTGAGCAAACCTAAACGTAGCCTAAGCCGGCATCGGAGACGAGTGAAAAATCAGGCCCCAGGAAATGCGTTCCGAGCCTCTTTGGAACATCCAAAAGTGTCATCAAAGGAAGGCTTTGGGTACAATTGAACTCCCCAGGGGAGCCTTTACGCAGCCCCACATGCAACTGGACCCTCCGGGTTCGCTGTTTCCGAGCAACCCTAAATATATCCCTAGCCGGCATGGGAGAAGACTGAAAAACCGGGCCCCAGAAAACGCGTTCCAAGCCCCTTTGGACCATCCAAAAGTGTCACCAAAGGAAGGCTTTGGGTACAAGTGAACTCCCCAGGGGAGCCTTTACGCAGCCCCACATGCAACTGGACCCTCCGGGTTCGCTGTTTCCGAGCAACCCTAAATATATTCCTAGCCGGTATGGGAGAAGACTGAAAAACCGGGCCACAGAAAACGCTTTGCAAGCCCCTTTAAACCATCCAAAAGTGCCCCCAAAGAAAGGCTTTGGGTACAAGAGAACTCCCCAGGGGAGCCTTTACGCAGTCCCATATGCAACTGGACCCTTTGGGTTCGATTTTTCTGAGCATCCCTAAACATAGCCCTACCCATCATCGAAGACGACTGAAAAATCAGGCCCCTGGAAACGCGTTGCGATCCCCTTTGGACCATCCAAAAATGCCCCCAAAGGAAGGCTTGGGGTACAAGAGAACTCCCCAGGGGAGCCTTTCCACAGCCCCACATGCAACTGGACCCTCAAGGTTCGCTGTTCCTCAGCAAACCTAAAAGTATCCCTAGCCGTCATCGGAGACGAGTAAAAAATCTGGCCCCAGAAAACGCGTTGCAAGCCCCTTTGGACCATCCAAAAGTGCCTGCAAAGGAAGGCTTTGGGTACAAGTGAACTCCCCAGGGGAGCCTTTACACAGCCCCACATGCAACTGGACCCTCCGGGATCGCTGTTTCCGAGCATCCCTAAACATAGCCCTAGCCGGCATCGGAGACGAGTGAAAAATCAGAACCCAGGAAATGTGTTGCGATTCCCTTTGGACCATCCAAAAGTGCCCCCAAAGGAAGGCTTTGGGTACAAGTGAAATCCCCAGGGGAGCCTTTACGCAGCCCCATATGCAACTGGACCCTTTGGGTTCGATTTTTCTAAGCATCCCTAAACATAGCCCTACCCAGCATCGAAGACGACTGAAAAATCAGGCCCCAGGAAATGTGTTCCGAGCCCTTTTCGCCCATCCAAAAATGCCCCCAAAGGAAGGCTTTGGGTACAAGTGAACTCCCCAGGGGATCCTTTACGCAGCCCCACATCCAACTGGACCCTCCGGGTTCGCTGTTTCCGAGCATCCCTAAACATAGCCCTAGCTGGCATGGAAGACAACTGAAAAATCAGTCTCCAGGAAATGCGTTGCGAGCCCTTTTCGCCCATTCAAAAGTGTCACCAAAGGAAGGCTTTGGATACAAGTGAACTCCCCAGGGGATCCTTTACGCAGCCCCACATGCAACTGGACCCTCCGGGTTCGCTGTTTCCGAGCAACCCTAAATATATCCCTAGCCGGCATGGGAGAAGACTGAAAAACCGGGCCCCAGAAAACGCGTTGAAAGCCTTTTTGGACCATCCAAAAGTGTCACCAAAGGAAGGCTTTGGGTACAAGTGAACTCCCCAGGGGAGCCTTTACGCAGCCCCACATGCAACTGGACCCTCCGTGTTCGCTGTTTCCGAGCATCCCTAAACATAGCCCTAGCCGGCATCGGAAACGAGTGAAAAATCAGGCCCCAGGAAATGTGTTGCGATCCCATTTGGACCATCCAAAAGTGCCCTCAAATGAAGGCTTTGGGTACAAGTGAACTCCCCAGGGGAGCCTTTACGCAGCCCCACATCCAACTGGACCCTCCGAGTTCGCTGTTTCCGAGCATCCCTAAACATAGCCCTAGCTGGCATGGAAGACGACTGAAAAATCAGTCTTTAGGAAACGCGTTGCGAGCCCTTTTCGCCCATTCAAAACTGCCCCCAAAGGAAGGCTTTATGTACAAGAGAACTCCCCAGGGGAGCCTTATGCAGCCCCACATGCAATTGGACCCTCCGGGTTCGCTGTTTCCGAGCATCCCTAAACATAGCCCTAGCCGGCATCGGAAACGAGTGAAAAATCAGTCCCCAGGAAATGTGTTGCGATGCCATTTGGACCATCCAAAAGTGCCCTCAAATGAAGGCTTTGGGTACAAGAGAACTCCCCAGGGGAGCCTTTACGCAGCCCCACATGCAACTGGACCCTCCGGGTTCGCTGTTCCTGAGCGAACCTAAACGTAGACCTAGACGACTTGAGAGAAGACTGAAAAACCGGGCCCCAGAAAACGCGTTGCAAGCCCCTTTGGACCATCCAAAAGTGTCACCAAAGGAAAGCTTTGGGTACAAGTGAACTCCCCAGAGGAGCCTTTACGCATCCCCACATGCAACTGGACCCTCCGGGTTCGCTGTTTCCGAGCATCCGTAAACATAGCCCTAGCCGATATCAAAGACGACTGAAAAATCACGCCCCAGGAAATGCGTTCCGAGCCCTTTTCGCCCATCCAAAAGTGTCACCAAAGGAAGGCTTTGGGTACAAGTGAACTCCCCAGGGGAGCCTTTACGCAGCCCCACATTCAACTGGACCCTCCGGGTTCGCTGTTTCCGAGCAACCCTAAATATATAACTAGCCGGCATGGGAGAAGACTGAAAAACCACACCCCAGAAAACGCGTTGCAAGCCTCTTTGGACCATCCAAAAGTGTCAACAAAGGAAGGCTTTGGGTACAAGAGAACTCCCCAGGGGAGCCTTAACGCAGCCCCACATGCAACTGGACCCTCCGGTTTCGCTGATCCTGAGCAAACCTAAACGTAGCCCTAGCCGTCATTGGAGACAAGTGAAAATCAGTCCCCAGGAAATGCGTTCCGAGCCCTTTTCGCCCATCCAAAACTGCCCCCAAAGGAAGGCTTGGGGTACAAGAGAACTCCCCAGGGGAGCCTTTCCACAGCCCCACATGCAACTGGACCCTCAAGGTTCGCTGTTCCTCAGCAAACCTAAAAGTATCCCTAGCCGTCATCGGAGACGAGTAAAAAATCTGGCCCCAGAAAACGCGTTGCAAGCCCCTTTGGACTATCCAAAAGTGTCACCAAAGGAAGGCTTTGGGTACAAGTGAACTCCCCAGGGGAGCCTTTACGCAGCCCCACATGCAACTGGACCCTCCGGGTTCGCTGTTTCCGAGCAAGCCTTTATATAGCCCTAGCCGGCATAGAAGACGTCTAAAAAATTGGGCCCCGGGAAACGCATTGCGAGCCCATTTCGCCCATCCAAAAGTGACCACAAAGGAAGGCTTTGGGTACAAGTGAACTCCCCAGGGGAGCCTTTACGCAGCACCACATGCAACTGGACCCTCCGGGTTCACTCACTCCGAGCAACGCTAAATATAGCCCTAGCTATCATCGAAGACGACTTAAAATTCGGCCCCAGGAAATGCGTTGCGAGCCCCTTTCACCCATTCAAAAGTGCCCGCAAAGGTAGGCTTTGCGTACAAGTGAACTCCCCAGGGGAGACTTTACGCAGCCCCACATGCAACTCAAACCTCCAGGTTCACCCTTTCACAGGAAGCCTAAATATATCCCTAGCCGGCATGGAAGACGACTGAAAAATCGGGCCCTAGAAAACGTGTTGCGAGCCCCTTTCGCCCATCGAAAAGTGCCCGCAAAGGAAGGCTTTGGGTACAAGTCAACTCCCCAGGGGAGGCTTTACGCAGCCCCACATGCAACGGGACCCTCCGGGTTCACTCACTCAGGGCAACCCGAAACATATCCCTGGGCGACATCAGAGAAGACTGAAAATCCGGGATTCAGGAAACGCATTCCTAGCCCATTTCACCCATCTAAAAGTGCCCGCAAAGGAAGGCTATGGGTAAAAGTGACCTCCCCAGGGGAGCTTTTACGCAGCCCCACATGCAACTGGACCCTCCGGGTTCACTCTCTAAGGGCAACCCGAATCATATCCCTGGGCGACATCAGAGATGACTGAAAAATCGGGCCCCAGACAACGCATTCCGAGCCCATATCACCCATCCAAAAGTGCCCGCAAAGGAAGGCTTTGGGTACACGTGAACTCCCCAGTGGAGCCTTTACGCAGCCCCACATGCAACGGGACCCGCCGGGTTCACTCTCTAAGGGCAAACCGAATCATATCCCTGGGCGACATCAGAGACGACTGAAAAATCGGGCCCCAGGAAACGCGTTGCGAGCCCCATTCGCCCATCCAAAAGTGACCGCAAAGGAAGCCTTTGGGTACAAGAGAACTCCCCAGGGGAGCCTTTACGCAGCCCCACATGCAACTGGACCCTACGAGTTCGTTGTTTCCAAGCAACTCTTAATATATCCCTAGCCGGCATAGAAGACGACTGAAAAATCGGGCCCCAGGAAACGTGTTGCGAGACCTTTTGACCCATCCAAAAGTGCCTGCAAAGGAAGGCTTTGGGTACAAGTGAACTCCCCAGGGGAGCCTTTACGCAGCCCCACATGCAACTGGACCCTCCGGGTTCACTCACTCCGAGCAACCCTAAATATAGCCCTAGCTAACATCGAAGACGACTTAAAATTCGGCCCCAGGAAACGCGTTGCGAGCCCCTTTCACCCATCCAAAAGTGCCCGCAAAGGAAGGCTTTGGGTACAAGTGATCTCCCCAGGTGAGCCTTTACGCAGCCCCACATGCAACTGGACCCTCCGGGTTCACTTTTCACAGCAAGCCTGAATATATCCATAGCCGGCATGGAAGACGACTGAAAAATCGGGCCCCAGGAAACGCATTCCGAGCCCATTTCGCCCATGCAAAAGTGCCCGCAAAGGAAGGCTTTGGGTACAAGTGAACTCCCCAGGGGAGCCTTTACGCAGCCCCACATGCAACTGGAACCTCCGTGTTCACTCTCTAAGGGCAACCTGAATCATATACCTGGGCGACATCAGAGAAGACTAAAAAATCGGGCCCCAGAAAACGCATTCCGAGCCCATTTCACCCATCCAAAAGTGCCCACAAAGGAAGGCTTTGGGTACACGTGAACTCCCCAGGGGAGCCTTTACGCAGCCCCACATGCAACTGGACCCTCCGGGTTCGTTGTTTTCAAGCAAGCCTTAATATAGCCCTAGCTGGCATAGAAGAAAACTGAAAAATCGGGCCCTAGGAAACGCGTTGCGAGGCCCTTACACCCATCCAAAAGTGCCTGCAAAGGAAGGCTTTGGGTACAAGTGATCTCCCCAGGGGAGCCTTTACGCTGCCCCACATGCAACTGGACCTTCTGGGTTCGTTGTTTCCGAGCAAGCCTTAATATATCCCTAGCTGACATAGAAAACGACTGAAAAATCGGGCCCCAGGAAACGCGTTGCGAGCCCCTTTCGCGCATCCACAAGTGCCCCCAAAGGAAGGCTTTGGGTTCACGTGACCTCCCCAGGGGAACCTTCACGCAGCCCCACATGCAACTGGACCCTCCGGGGTCGCTCATTCCAAGCAACCCTAAAACATAACCCTAGCCGTCATCAGAGACGATTGAAAAATCAGGCCACAGAAAAATCGTTGCGAGCCACTTTCGCCCATCCAAAAGCGTACCCAGAGGAAGGCTTTGGGTACAATTGAACTCCCCAGGGTAGGCTTTACGCAGCCCCACATGCAACTGGACCCGCAGGGTTCGTTGTTTCCAAGCAATCCTTAATATATCCCTAGCTGGCATAGAAGACAACTGAAAAATCGGGCCCTAGGAAACGCGTTGCGAGCCCCTTTCGCCCATTCTAAAGTGCCCGCAAAGGAAGGCTTTGGGTACACGTGAACTCCCCAGGAGAGCCTTTACGCAGCCCCACATGCAACGGGACCCTCCGGGTTCACTCTTTCACAACAAGCCTAAATAAAGCCCGTACCGGCTTGGAAGAAGACTGAAAATCCGGGCCCCAGGAAACGCATTCCTAGCCCCTTTCACCCATCCAAAAGTGCCCGCAAAGGAAGGCTATGGGTACAAGTGACCTCCCCAGGAGAGCATTTACGCAGCCCCACATGCAACTGGACCCTCCGTTTTCGCTGTTTCCGAGCAAGCCTTAATATAACCCTAGCCGACATAGAAGACGATTGAAAAATCGGGCCACAGGAAAGGCGTTGCGAGCCCCTTTCGCCCATCCAAAAGTGTCCGCAAAGGAAGGCTTTGGGTATTACTGAACTCCCCACGGAAGCCTTTACGCAGCCCCACATGCAACTGGACTCTCCGGGTCCACTCTTTCACAGCAAGACTTAATATATCCATAGCCAGCACAGAAGACGTCTGAAAAATTGGGCCCCAGGAAACGCGTTGCGAGCCCCTTTCGCCCATCCAAAAGTGCCCGCAAAGGAAGGCTTTGGGTACAAGTGAACTCCCCAGGGGAGCCTTTATGCAGCCCCACATTCAACTGGACCCTCTAAGTTCACTCATCCCGAGCAACCAGAAACATATCCCTGGCCGGCATCAGAGAAGACTGAAAAATCGGGCCGCAGAAAACACGTTGCGAGGCCCTTACACCCATCCAAAAGTGCCCCCAAAGGAAGGCTTTGGGTACAAGTGAACTCCCCAGGGGAGCCTTTACGCAGCCCCACATGCAACTGGACCCTTTGGGTTCGCTGTTTCCGAGCATCCCTAAACATAGTCCTAGCCGGCATCGAAGACGACTGAAAAATGAGGCCCCAGGAAATGCGTTGCGAGCCCTTTTCGCCCATCCAAAAGTGCCCCCAAAAGAAGGTTTTGGTTACAAGTGAACTCCCCAGGGGAGCCTTTACGCAGCCCCACATGCAACTGGACCCTCCGCGTTCGCTGTTCCTGAGCAAACCTAAACGTAGCCCTAGCCGGCATCGGAGACAAGTGAAAAATCAGGCCCCAGGAAATGCGTTCCGAGCCTCTTTGGAACATCCAATAGTGTCATCAAAGGAAGGCTTGGGGTACAAGAGAACTCCCCAGGGGAGCCTTTACGCAGCCCCACATGCAACTGGACCCTCCGGGTTCGCTGTTTCCGAGCAACCCTAAATATATCCCTAGCCGGCATGGGAGAAGACTGAAAAACCGGGCCCCAGAAAACGCGTTGAAAGCCTTTTTGGACCATCCAAAAGTGTCACCAAAGGAAGGCTTTGGGTACAAGTGAACTCCCCAGGGGAGCCTTTACGCAGCCCCACATGCAACTGGACCCTCCGGGTTCGCTGTTTCCGAGCAACCCTAAATATATTCCTAGCCGGTATGGGAGAAGACTGAAAAACCGGGCCACAGAAAACGCTTTGCAAGCCCCTTTAAACCATCCAAAAGTGCCCCCAAAGAAAGGCTTTGGGTACAAGAGAACTCCCCAGGGGAGCCTTTACGCAGTCCCATATGCAACTGGACCCTTTGGGTTCGATTTTTCTGAGCATCCCTAAACATAGCCCTACCCATCATCGAAGACGACTGAAAAATCAGGCCCCTGGAAATGCGTTCCGAGCCCTTTTCGCCCATCCAAAAATGCCCCCAAAGGAAGGCTTTGGGTACAAGTGAACTCCCCAGGGGAGCCTTTACGCAGCCCCACATCCAACTGGACCCTCCGAGTTCGCTGTATCCGAGCATCCCTAAACATAGCCCTAGCTGGCATGGAAGACGACTGAAAAATCAGTCTTTAGGAAACGCGTTGCGAGCCCTTTTCGCCCATTCAAAACTGCCCCCAAAGGAAGGCTTTATGTACAAGAGAACTCCCCAGGGGAGCCTTATGCAGCCCCACATGCAACTGGACCCTCCGGGTTCGCTGTTTCCGAGCAAACCTAAATATAGCCCTAGCCGGCATGGGAGAAGACTGAAAAACTGGGCCCCAGAAAACGCGTTGCAAGCCCCTTTTTACCATCCAAAAGTGCCCACAAAGGAAGGCTTTGGGTACAAGTGAACTCCCCAGGGGACCCTTTACGCAGCCCCACATGCAACTAGACCCTTCGGTTTCGCTGTTCCTCAGCAAACCTAAACGTAGCCCTATCCGTCATCGGAGACGAGTGAAAAATCAGGCCCCAGCTAATGCGTTGCGAGCCCCTTTGGACAGTCCAAAAGTGTCAACAAAGGAAGGCTTTGGGTACAAGTGAACTCCCGTGGGGAGCCTTTCCGGAGCCTCACATGCAACTGGACCCTCTGGGTTCGCTGTTCCTGAGCAAACCTAAACGCAGCCTTAGCCGGCATAGGAGAAGACAGAAAAACCGGGCCCCAGAAAACGCGTTCCAAGCCCCTTTGGACCATCCAAAAGTGCCCCCAAAGGAAGGCTTTGGGTACAAGTGAACTCCCCAGGGGAGCCTTTACGCAGGCCCACATGCAACTGGACCCTCCGGGTTCGCTGTTTCCGAGCAACCCTAAATATATAACTAGCCGGCATGGGAGAAGACTGAAAAACCACACCCCAGAAAACGCGTTGCAAGCCTCTTTGGACCATCCAAAAGTGTCAACAAAGGAAGGCTTTGGATACAAGAGAACTCCCCAGGGGAGCCTTAACGCAGCCCCACATGCAACTGGACCCTCCGGTTTCGCTGTTCCTGAGCAAACCTAAACGTAGCCCTAGCCGTCATCGGAGACGAGTGAAAATCAGTCCCCAGGAAACGCGTTGCGATCCCCTTTGGACCATCCAAAAATGCCCCCAAAGGAAGGCTTGGGGTACAAGAGAACTCCCCAGGGGAGCCTTTCCACAGCCCCACATGCAACTGGACCCTCAAGTTTCGCTGTTCCTCAGCAAACCTAAAAGTATCCCTAGCCGTCATCGGAGACGAGTAAAAAATCTGGCCCCAGAAAACGCGTTGCAAGCCCCTTTGGACCATCCAAAAGTGCCTGCAAAGGAAGGCTTTGGGTACAAGTGAACTCCCCAGGGGAGCCTTTACACAGCCCCACATGCAACTGGACCCTCCGGGATCGCTGTTTCCGAGCATCCCTAAACATAGCCCTAGCCGGCATCGGAGACGAGTGAAAAATCAGAACCCAGGAAATGTGTTGCGATTCCCTTTGGACCATCCAAAAGTGCCCCCAAAGGAAGGCTTTGGGTACAAGTGAAATCCCCAGGGGAGCCTTTACGCAGCCCCATATGCAACTGGACCCTTTGGGTTCGATTTTTCTAAGCATCCCTAAACATAGCCCTACCCAGCATCGAAGACGACTGAAAAATCAGGCCCCAGGAAATGTGTTCCGAGCCCTTTTCGCCCATCCAAAAATGCCCCCAAAGGAAGGCTTTGGGTACAAGTGAACTCCCCAGGGGATCCTTTACGCAGCCCCACATCCAACTGGACCCTCCGGGTTCGCTGTTTCCGAGCATCCCTAAACATAGCCCTAGCTGGCATGGAAGACAACTGAAAAATCAGTCTCCAGGAAATGCGTTGCGAGCCCTTTTCGCCCATTCAAAAGTGTCACCAAAGGAAGGCTTTGGATACAAGTGAACTCCCCAGGGGAGCCTTTACGCAGCCCCACATGCAACTGGACCCTCCGGGTTCGCTGTTTCCGAGCAAGCCTTTATATAGCCCTAGCCGGCATAGAAGACGTCTAAAAAATTGGGCCCCGGGAAACGCATTGCGAGCCCATTTCGCCCATCCAAAAGTGACCACAAAGGAAGGCTTTGGGTACAAGTGAACTCCCCAGGGGAGCCTTTACGCAGCACCACATGCAACTGGACCCTCCGGGTTCACTCACTCCGAGCAACGCTAAATATAGCCCTAGCTATCATCGAAGACGACTTAAAATTCGGCCCCAGGAAATGCGTTGCGAGCCCCTTTCACCCATTCAAAAGTGCCCGCAAAGGTAGGCTTTGCGTACAAGTGAACTCCCCAGGGGAGACTTTACGCAGCCCCACATGCAACGGGACCCTCCGGGTTCACTCTCTAAGGGCAACCCGAATCATATCCCTGGGCGACATCAGAGAAGACTGAAAATCCGGGATTCAGGAAACGCATTCCTAGCCCATTTCACCCATCTAAAAGTGCCCGCAAAGGAAGGCTATGGGTAAAAGTGACCTCCCCAGGGGAGCTTTTACGCAGCCCCACATGCAACTGGACCCTCCGGGTTCACTCTCTAAGGGCAACCCGAATCATATCCCTGGGCGACATCAGAGATGACTGAAAAATCGGGCCCCAGACAACGCATTCTGAGCCCATATCACCCATCCAAAAGTGCCCGCAAAGGAAGGCTTTGGGTACACGTGAACTCCCCAGTGGAGCCTTTACGCAGCCCCACATGCAACGGGACCCTCCGGGTTCACTCTCTAAGGGCAAACCGAATCATATCCCTGGGCGACATCAGAGACGACTGAAAAATCGGGCCCCAGGAAACGCGTTGCGAGCCCCTTTCGCCCATCCAAAAGTGACCGCAAAGGAAGCCTTTGGGTACAAGAGAACTCCGCAGGGGAGCCTTTACGCAGCCCCACATGCAACTGGACCCTCCGAGTTCGTTGTTTCCAAGCAACTCTTAATATATCCCTAGCCGGCATAGAAGACGACTGAAAAATCGGGCCCCAGGAAACGCGTTGCGAGACCTTTTGGCCCATCCAAAAGTGCCTGCAAAGGAAGGCTTTGGGTACAAGTGAACTCCCCAGGGGAGGCTTTACGCAGCCCCACATGCAACGGGACCCTCCGGGTTCGCTCTTTCCGAGTAAACCTAAATACATCCCTAGCCGGATTGGGAGAAAACTCTGAATTCGGGCCCCAGAAAACGCTTTGCGAGCCACTTTCGCCCATCCAAAAGTGCCCCCAAAGGAATGCTTTCAGTACAAGTGAACTTCCCAGGGGAGCCTTCACGCAGCCCCACATGCAACGGGACCCTCCGGGTTCACTCACTCCGAGCAACCCTAAATATAGCCCTAGCTAACATCGAAGACGACTTAAAATTCGTCCCCAGGAAATGCGTTGCGAGCCCCTTTCACCCATCCAAAAGTGTCCGCAAAGGTAGACTTTGGGTACAAGTGAACTCCCCAGGGGAGACTTTACGCAGCCGCACATGCAACTGGACCCTCCGGGTTCACTCTTTCACAGCAAGCCTAAATATATACCTAGCCGGCATGGAAGACGACTGAAAAATCGGGCCCTAGAAAACGTGTTGCGAGCCCCTTTTGCCCATCCAAAAGTGCCCGCAGAGGAAGGCTTTGGGTACAAGTCAACTCCCCAGGGGAGGCTTTACGCAACCCCACATGCAACTGGACCCTCCTGGTTCGTTGTTTCCGAGCAAGCCTTTATATAGCCCTAGCCGGGCTATATAAACTCTTTCACAGTAAGCCTAAATATATCCATAGCCGACAGAGAAGACAACTGAAAAATCGGGCCCCAGGAAACGCGTTGCGAGCCCCTTTCGCCCATCCAAAAGTGCCCCCAAAGGAAGGCTTTGGGTACAAGTGAACTCCCCAGGGGAGCCTTTACGCAGCCCCACATGCAACTGGACCCTCTGAGTTCACGCATCCCGAGCAACTCGAAACATATCCCTAGCCGGCATGAGAGATGACTGAAAATTCGAGCCCCAGAAAACGCGTTGCGAGGCCCTTACACCCATCCAAAAGTGCCCCCAAAGGAAGGCTTTGGGTACAAGTGAACTCCCCAGGGGAGGCTTTACGCAGCCCCACGTGCAACGGGACCCTCCGGGTTCGTTGTTTCCGAGCAAGCCTTTATATAGCCCTAGCCGGCATAGAAGACGTCTAAAAAATTGGGCCCCAGGAAACGCATTGCGAGCCCATTTCGCCCATCCAAAAGTGACCACAAAGGAAGGCTTTGGGTACAAGTGAACTCCCCAGGGGAGCCTTTACGCAGCACCACATGCAACTGGACCCTCCGGGTTCACTCACTCCGAGCAACGCTAAATATAGCCCTAGCTATCATCGAAGACGACTTAAAATTCGGCCCCAGGAAATGCGTTGCGAGCCCCTTTCACCCATTCAAAAGTGCCCGCAAAGGAAGGCTTTGGGTACAAGTGAACTCCCCAGGGGAGCCTTTACGCAGCACCACATGCAACTGGACCCTCCGGGTTCACTCACTCCGAGCAACGCTAAATATAGCCCTAGCTATCATCGAAGACGACTTAAAATTCGGCCCCAGGAAATGCGTTGCGAGCCCCTTTCACCCATTCAAAAGTGCCCGCAAAGGAAGGCTATGGGTAAAAGTGACCTCCCCAGGGGAGCTTTTACGCAGCCCCACATGCAACTGGACCCTCCGGGTTCACTCTCTAAGGGCAACCCGAATCATATCCCTGGGCGACATCAGAGACGACTGAAAAATCGGGCCCCAGGAAACGCGTTGCGAGCCCCTTTCGCCCATCCAAAAGTGCCCGCAAAGGAAGCCTTTGGGTACAAGAGAACTCCCCAGGGGAGCCTTTACGCAGCCCCACATGCAACTGGACCCTCCGAGTTCGTTGTTTCCAAGCAACTCTTAATATATCCCTAGCCGGCATAGAAGACGACTGAAAAATCGGGCCCCAGGAAACGCGTTGCGAGACCTTTTGGCCCATCCAAAAGTGCCTGCAAAGGAAGGCTTTGGGTACAAGTGAACTCCCCAGGGGAGGCTTTACGCAGCCCCACATGCAACGGGACCCTCCGGGTTCGCTCTTTCCGAGTAAACCTAAATACATCCCTAGCCGGATTGGGAGAAAACTCTGAATTCGGGCCCCAGAAAACGCTTTGCGAGCCACTTTCGCCCATCCAAAAGTGCCCCCAAAGGAATGCTTTCAGTACAAGTGAACTTCCCAGGGGAGCCTTCACGCAGCCCCACATGCAACGGGACCCTCCGGGTTCACTCACTCCGAGCAACCCTAAATATAGCCCTAGCTAACATCGAAGACGACTTAAAATTCGTCCCCAGGAAATGCGTTGCGAGCCCCTTTCACCCATCCAAAAGTGCCCGCAAAGGTAGGCTTTGCGTACAAGTGAACTCCCCAGGGGAGACTTTACGCAGCCCCACATGCAACTCAAACCTCCAGGTTCACCCTTTCACAGGAAGCCTAAATATATCCCTAGCCGGCATGGAAGACGACTGAAAAATCGGGCCCTAGAAAACGTGTTGCGAGCCCCTTTCGCCCATCGAAAAGTGCCCGCAAAGGAAGGCTTTGGGTACAAGTCAACTCCCCAGGGGAGGCTTTACGCAGCCCCACATGCAACGGGACCCTCCGGGTTCACTCACTCAGGGCAACCCGAAACATATCCCTGGGCGACATCAGAGAAGACTGAAAATCCGGGATTCAGGAAACGCATTCCTAGCCCATTTCACCCATCTAAAAGTGCCCGCAAAGGAAGGCTATGGGTAAAAGTGACCTCCCCAGGGGAGCTTTTACGCAGCCCCACATGCAACTGGACCCTCCGGGTTCACTCTCTAAGGGCAACCCGAATCATATCCCTGGGCGACATCAGAGATGACTGAAAAATCGGGCCCCAGACAACGCATTCTGAGCCCATATCACCCATCCAAAAGTGCCCGCAAAGGAAGGCTTTGGGTACACGTGAACTCCCCAGTGGAGCCTTTACGCAGCCCCACATGCAACGGGACCCTCCGGGTTCACTCTCTAAGGGCAAACCGAATCATATCCCTGGGCGACATCAGAGACGACTGAAAAATCGGGCCCCAGGAAACGCGTTGCGAGCCCCTTTCGCCCATCCAAAAGTGACCGCAAAGGAAGCCTTTGGGTACAAGAGAACTCCCCAGGGGAGCCTTTACGCAGCCCCACATGCAACTGGACCCTCCGAGTTCGTTGTTTCCAAGCAACTCTTAATATATCCCTAGCCGGCATAGAAGACGACTGAAAAATCGGGCCCCAGGAAACGCATTGCGAGACCTTTTGGCCCATCCAAAAGTGCCTGCAAAGGAAGGCTTTGGGTACAAGTGAACTCCCCAGGGGAGCCTTTACGCAGCCCCACATGCAACTGGACCCTCCGGGTTCACTCACTCCGAGCAACCCTAAATATAGCCCTAGCTAGCATCGAAGACGACTTAAAATTCGGCCCCAGGAAACGCGTTGCGAGCCCCTATCACCCTTCCAAAAGTGCCCGCAAAGGAAGGCTTTGGGTACAAGTGATCTCCCCAGGTGAGCCTTTACGCAGCACCACATGCAACTGGACCCTCCGGGTTCACTTTTCACAGCAAGCCTGAATATATCCATAGCCGGCATATAATAGGACTGAAAAATCGGGCCCCAGGAAACGCATTCCGAGCCCATTTCGCCCATGCAAAAGTGCCCCCAAAGGAAGGCTTTGGGTACAAGTGAACTCCCCAGGGGAGCCTTTACGCAGCCCCACATGCAACTGGAACCTCCGTGTTCACTCTCTAAGGGCAACCTGAATCATATACCTGGGCGACATCAGAGAAGACTGAAAAATCGAGCCCCAGAAAACGCATTCCGAGCCCATTTCACCCATCCAAAAGTGCCCGCAAAGGAAGGCTTTGGGTACAAGTGAACTCCCCAGGGGAGCCTTTACGCAGCCCCACATTCAACTGGACCCTCCGGGTTCGTTGTTTTCAAGCAAGCCTTAATATACCCCTAGCTGGCATAGAAGAAAACTGAAAAATCGGGCCCTAGGAAACGCGTTGCGAGGCCCTTACACCCATCCAAAAGTGCCTGCAAAGGAAGGCTTTGGGTACAAGTGATCTCCCCAGGGGAGCCTTTACGCTGCCCCACATGCAACTGGACCTTCTGGGTTCGTTGTTTCCGAGCAAGCCTTAATATATCCCTAGCTGACATAGAAGACGACTGAAAAATCGGGCCCCAGGAAACGCGTTGCGAGCCCCTTTCGCGCATCCACAAGTGCCCCCAAAGGAAGGCTTTGGGTTCACGTGACCTCCCCAGGGGAACCTTCACGCAGCCCCACATGCAACTGGACCCTCCGGGGTCGCTCATTCCAAGCAACCCTAAAACATAACCCTAGCCGTCATCAGAGACGATTGAAAAATCAGGCCACAGAAAAATCGTTGCGAGCCACTTTCGCCCATCCAAAAGCGTACCCAGAGGAAGGCTTTGGATACAATTGAACTCCCCAGGGTAGGCTTTACGCAGCCCCACATGCAACTGGACCCGCAGGGTTCGTTGTTTCCAAGCAATCCTTAATATATCCCTAGCTGGCATAGAAGACAACTGAAAAATCGGGCCCTAGGAAACACGTTGCGAGCCCCTTTCGCCCATTCTAAAGTGCCCGCAAAGGAAGGCTTTGGGTACACGTGAACTCCCCAGGAGAGCCTTTACGCAGCCCCACATGCAACGGGACCCTCCGGGTTCACTCTTTCACAACAAGCCTAAATAAAGCCCGTACCGGCTTGGAAGAAGACTGAAAATCCGGGCCCCAGGAAACGCATTCCTAGCCCCTTTCACCCATCCAAAAGTGCCCGCAAAGGAAGGCTATGGGTACAAGTGACCTCCCCAGGAGAGCATTTACGCAGCCCCACATGCAACTGGACCCTCCGTTTTCGCTGTTTCCGAGCAAGCCTTAATATAACCCTAGCCGACATAGAAGACGATTGAAAAATCGGGCCCCAGGAAAGGCGTTGCGAGCCCCTTTCGCCCATCCAAAAGTGTCCGCAAAGGAAGGCTTTGGGTATAAGTGAACTCCCCACGGAAGCCTTTACGCAGCCCCACATGCAACTGGACTCTCCGGGTTCACTCTTTCACAGCAAGACTTAATATATCCATAGCCAGCACAGAAGACGTCTGAAAAATTGGGCCCCAGGAAACGCGTTGCGAGCCCCTTTCGCCCATCCAAAAGTGCCCGCAAAGGAAGGCTTTGGGTACAAGTGAACTCCCCAGGGGAGCCTTTATGCAGCCCCACATTCAACTGAACCCTCTAAGTTCACTCATCCCGAGCAACCAGAAACATATCCCTGGCCGGCATCAGAGAAGACTGAAAAATCGGGCCGCAGAAAACGCGTTGCGAGGCCCTTACACCCATCCAAAAGTGCCCCCAAAGGAAGGCTTTGGGTACAAGTGAACTCCCCAGGGGAGGCTTTACGCAGCCCCACATGCAACGGGACCCTCCGGGTTCGCTCTTTCCGAGTAAACCTAAATACAGCCCTAGCCGGATTGGGTGAAAACAGAAAATTCGGGCCCGAGAAAACGCGTTGCGAGCCCCTTTCGCCCATCCAAAAGTGCCCCCAAAGGAAGGCATTGGGTACAAGTGAACATCCCAGGGGAGCCTTCACGGAGCCCCACATGCAACTGTTCCCTCCGGGTTCACTCTTTCACAGTAAGCCTAAATATATCCATAGCCGGCATAGAAGAGGACTGAAAAATCAGGCCCCAGGAAATGCATTCCGAGCCCATTTCGCCCATGCAAAAGTGCCCCCAAAGGAAGGCTTTGGGTACAAGTGAACTCCCCAGGGGAGCCTTTACGCAGCCCCACATGCAACTGGACTCTCCGGGTTCACTCTCTAAGGGCAACCCGAATCATATCCCTGGGCGACATCAGAGACGACTGAAAAATCGGGCCCCAGAAAACGCGTTGCGAGCCCATTTCGCCCATCCAAAAGTGTCCGCAAAGGAAGGCTTTGGGTACAAGTGAACTCCCCAGGGTAGGCTTTACGCAGCCCCTCATGCAACTGGTCCCTTCGGGTTCTCTCTTTCCGAGCAAGCCTTAATATAGCCCTAGCCGGCATCAGAGACGGCTGAAAATTCTGGCCCCAGAAACGCGTAGCAAGCCCATTTCGCCCATCCAAAAGTGCCCGCAAAGGAAGGCTTTCAATACAAGTGAACTTCCCAGGGGAGCCTTCACGCAGCCCCACATGCAACTGGACCCTCCGGGTTCACTCTTTCACAGTAAGCCTAAATATATCCATAGCCTGCATAGAAGAAGTCTCAGAAATTGGGCCCTAGGAAACGCGTTGCGAGCCCATTTCGCCCATCCAAAAGTGCCCACAAAGGAAGGCTTTGGGTACAAGGGAACTCCCCGGTGGAGGCTTTACGCAGCCCCACATGCAACTGGACCCTCCGGGTTCACTCACTCCGAGCAACCCTAAATATAGCCCTAGCTAACATCGAAGACGACTTAAAATTTGACGCCAGGAAACGCGTTGCGAGCCCCTTTCACTCATCCAAAAGTGCCCACAAAGGTAGGCTTTGCGTACAAGTGAACTCCCCAGGGGAGACTTTACGCAGCCCCACATGCAACTCAAACCTCCAGGTTCACTCTTTCACAGCAAGCCTAAATATATCCCTAGCCGGCATGGAAGACGACTGAAAAATCGGGCCCTAAAAAACGTGTTGCGAGCCCCTTTCGCCCATCCAAAAGTGCCCGCAAAGGAAGGCTTTGGGTACAAGTGAACTCCCCAGGGGAGGCTTTACGCAACCCCACATGCAACTGGACCCTCCGGGTTAGTTGTTTCCGAGCAAGCCTTTATATAGCCCTGGCCGGTAAAAAGACATCTGAAAAATTGGGCCCCAGGAAACGCGTTGCAAGCCCATTTCGCCCATCCAAAAGTGCCCGCAAAGGAAGGCTTTGGGTACAAGTCAACTCCCCAGGGGAGGCTTTACGCAACCCCACATTCAACTGGACCCTCCGGGTTCGTTGTTTCCGAGCAAGCCTGAATATATCCACAGCCGGCATCAGAGACGACTGAAAAATCGGGCCCCATGAAAAGCATTCCGAGGCCTTTTCGCCCATCCAAAAGTGCCCCCAAAGTAAGGCTTTCGGTACAAGTGAACTCCCCAGGGGAGACTTTACGCAGCCCCGCATGCAACTGGACCCTCCGGGTTCTCTCTTTCCGAGCAACCCTATATATATCCCTAGCCGGCATCGAAGAGGAGTGTAAAATAAAGCCCTAGAAAACGCGTTCCGAGCCCCTTTCGCCCATCCAAAAGTGCCCCCAAAGGAAGGCTTTGGGTACAAGTGAACTCCCCAGGGGAGGCTTTACGCAGCCCCACATGCAACGGGACCCTCCGGGTTCGCTCTTTCCGAGTAAACCTAAATACATCCCTAGCCGGATTGGGAGAAAACTCTGAATTCGGGCCCCAGAAAACGCTTTGCGAGCCACTTTCGCCCATCCAAAAGTGCCCCCAAAGGAATGCTTTCAGTACAAGTGAACTTCCCAGGGGAGCCTTCACGCAGCCCCACATGCAACGGGACCCTCCGGGTTCACTCACTCCGAGCAACCCTAAATATAGCCCTAGCTAACATCGAAGACGACTTAAAATTCGTCCCCAGGAAATGCGTTGCGAGCCCCTTTCACCCATCCAAAAGTGTCCGCAAAGGTAGACTTTGGGTACAAGTCAACTCCCCAGGAGAGCCTTTACGCAGCCCCACATGCAACGGGACCCTCCGGGTTCACTCTTTCACAACAAGCCTAAATAAAGCCCGTACCGGCTTGGAAGAAGACTGAAAATCCGGGCCCCAGGAAACGCATTCCTAGCCCCTTTCACCCATCCAAAAGTGCCCGCAAAGGAAGGCTATGGGTACAAGTGACCTCCCCAGGAGAGCATTTACGCAGCCCCACATGCAACTGGACCCTCCGTTTTCGCTGTTTCCGAGCAAGCCTTAATATAACCCTAGCCGACATAGAAGACGATTGAAAAATCGGGCCCCAGGAAAGGCGTTGCGAGCCCCTTTCGCCCATCCAAAAGTGTCCGCAAAGGAAGGCTTTGGGTATAAGTGAACTCCCCACGGAAGCATTTACGCAGCCCCACATGCAACTGGACTCTCCGGGTTCACTCTTTCACAGCAAGACTTAATATATCCATAGCCAGCACAGAAGACGTCTGAAAAATTGGGCCCCAGGAAACGCGTTGCGAGCCCCTTTCGCCCATCCAAAAGTGCCCGCAAAGGAAGGCTTTGGGTACAAGTGAACTCCCCAGGGGAGCCTTTATGCAGCCCCACATTCAACTGGACCCTCTAAGTTCACTCATCCCGAGCAACCAGAAACATATCCCTGGCCGGCATCAGAGAAGACTGAAAAATCGGGCCGCAGAAAACGCGTTGCGAGGCCCTTACACCCATCCAAAAGTGCCCCCAAAGGAAGGCTTTGGGTACAAGTGAACTCCCCAGGGGAGCCTTTACGCAGCCCCACATGCAACGGGACCCTCCGGGTTCGCTCTTTCCGAGTAAACCTAAATACAGCCCTAGCCGGATTGGGTGAAAACAGAAAATTCGGGCCCGAGAAAACGCGTTGCGAGCCCCTTTCGCCCATCCAAAAGTGCCCCCAAAGGAAGGCATTGGGTACAAGTGAACATCCCAGGGGAGCCTTCACGGAGCCCCACATGCAACTGGACCCTCCGGGTTCACTCTTTCACAGTAAGCCTAAATATATCCATAGCCGGCATAGAAGAGGACTGAAAAATCGGGCCCCAGGAAATGCATTCCGAGCCCATTTCGCCCATGCAAAAGTGCCCCCAAAGGAAGGCTTTGGGTACAAGTGAACTCCCCAGGGGAGCCTTTACGCAGCCCCACATGCAACTGGACTCTCCGGGTTCACTCTCTAAGGGCAACCCGAATCATATCCCTGGGCGACATCAGAGACGACTGAAAAATCGGGCCCCAGAAAACGCGTTGCGAGCCCATTTCGCCCATCCAAAAGTGTCCGCAAAGGAAGGCTTTGGGTACAAGTGAACTCCCCAGGGTAGGCTTTACGCAGCCCCTCATGCAACTGGTCCCTTCGGGTTCTCTCTTTCCGAGCAAGCCTTAATATAGCCCTAGCCGGCATCAGAGACGGCTGAAAATTCTGGCCCCAGAAACGCGTAGCAAGCCCATTTCGCCCATCCAAAAGTGCCCGCAAAGGAAGGCTTTCAATACAAGTGAACTTCCCAGGGGAGCCTTCACGCAGCCCCACATGCAACTGGACCCTCCGGGTTCACTCTTTCACAGTAAGCCTAAATATATCCATAGCCTGCATAGAAGAAGTCTGAGAAATTGGGCCCTAGGAAACGAGTTGCGAGCCCATTTCGCCCATCCAAAAGTGCCCACAAAGGAAGGCTTTGGGTACAAGGGAACTCCCCGGTGGAGGCTTTATGCAACCCCACATGCAACTGGACCCTCCGGGTTAGTTGTTTCCGAGCAAGCCTTTATATAGCCCTGGCCGGTAAAAAGACATCTGAAAAATTGGGCCCCAGGAAACGCGTTGCAAGCCCATTTCGCCCATCCAAAAGTGCCCGCAAAGGAAGGCTTTGGGTACAAGTCAACTCCCCAGGGGAGGCTTTACGCAACCCCACATTCAACTGGACCCTCCGGGTTCGTTGTTTCCGAGCAAGCCTGAATATATCCATAGCCGGCATCAGAGACGACTGAAAAATCGGGCCCCATGAAAAGCATTCCGAGGCCTTTTCGCCCATCCAAAAGTGCCCCCAAAGTAAGGCTTTCGGTACAAGTGAACTCCCCAGGGGAGACTTTACGCAGCCCCGCATGCAACTGGACCCTCCGGGTTCTCTCTTTCCGAGCAACCCTATATATATCCCTAGCCGGCATCGAAGAGGAGTGTAAAATAAAGCCCTAGAAAACGCGTTCCGAGCCCCTTTCGCCCATCCAAAAGTGCCCCCAAAGGAAGGCTTTGGGTACAAGTGAACTCCCCAGGGGAGGCTTTACGCAGCCCCACATGCAACGGGACCCTCCGGGTTCGCTCTTTCCGAGTAAACCTAAATACATCCCTAGCCGGATTGGGAGAAAACTCTGAATTCGGGCCCCAGAAAACGCTTTGCGAGCCACTTTCGCCCATCCAAAAGTGCCCCCAAAGGAATGCTTTCAGTACAAGTGAACTTCCCAGGGGAGCCTTCACGCAGCCCCACATGCAACGGGACCCTCCGGGTTCACTCACTCCGAGCAACCCTAAATATAGCCCTAGCTAACATCGAAGACGACTTAAAATTCGTCCCCAGGAAATGTGTTGCGAGCCCCTTTCACCCATCCAAAAGTGTCCGCAAAGGTAGACTTTGGGTACAAGTGAACTCCCCAGGGGAGACTTTACGCAGCCCCACATGCAACTGGACCCTCCGGGTTCACTCTTTCACAGCAAGCCTAAATATATACCTAGCCGGCATGGAAGACGACTGAAAAATCGGGCCCTAGAAAACGTGTTGCGAGCCCCTTTCGCCCATCCAAAAGTGCCCGCAGAGGAAGGCTTTGGGTACAAGTCAACTACCCAGGGGAGGCTTTACGCAACCCCACATGCAACTGGACCCTCCTGGTTCGTTGTTTCCGAGCAAGCCTTTATATAGCCCTAGCCGGGCTATATAAACTCTTTCACAGTAAGCCTAAATATATCCATAGCCGACAGAGAAGACAACTGAAAAATCGGGCCCCAGGAAACGCGTTGCGAGCCCCTTTCGCCCATCCAAAAGTGCCCCCAAAGGAAGGCTTTGGGTACAAGTGAACTCCCCAGGGGAGCCTTTACGCAGCCCCACATGCAACTGGACCCTCTGAGTTCACGCATCCCGAGCAACTCGAAACATATCCCTAGCCGGCATGAGAGATGACTGAAAATTCGAGCCCCAGAAAACGCGTTGCGAGGCCCTTACACCCATACAAAAGTGCCCCCAAAGGAAGGCTTTGGGTACAAGTGAACTCCCCAGGGGAGGCTTTACGCAGCCCCACGTGCAACGGGACCCTCCGGGTTCGTTGTTTCCGAGCAAGCCTTTATATAGCCCTAGCCGGCATAGAAGACGTCTAAAAAATTGGGCCCCAGGAAACGCATTGCGAGCCCATTTCGCCCATCCAAAAGTGACCACAAAGGAAGGCTTTGGGTACAAGTGAACTCCCCAGGGGAGCCTTTACGCAGCACCACATGCAACTGGACCCTCCGGGTTCACTCACTCCGAGCAACGCTAAATATAGCCCTAGCTATCATCGAAGACGACTTAAAATTCGGCCCCAGGAAACGCGTTGCGAGCCCCTTTCACCCATTCAAAAGTGCCCGCAAAGGTAGGCTTTGCGTACAAGTGAACTCCCCAGGGGAGACTTTACGCAGCCCCACATGCAACTCAAACCTCCAGGTTCACTCTTTCACAGCAAGCCTAAATATATCCCTAGCCGGCATGGAAGACGACTGAAAAATCGGGCCCTAGAAAACGTGTTGCGAGCCCCTTTCGCCCATCGAAAAGTGCCCCCAAAGGAAGGCTTTGGGTACAAGTGAACTCCCCAGGGGAGCCTTTATGCAGCCCCACATGCAACTGGACCCTCCGGGTTCACTCTCTAAGGGCAACCCGAATCATATCCCTGGGCGACATCAGAGATGACTGAAAAATCGGGCCCCAGACAACGCATTCCGAGCCCATATCACCCATCCAAAAGTGCCCGCAAAGGAAGTCTTTGGGTACACGTGAACTCCCCAGTGGAGCCTTTACGCAGCCCCACATGCAACGGGACCCTCCGGGTTCACTCTCTAAGGGCAAACCGAATCATATCCCTGGGCGACATCAGAGACGACTGAAAAATCGGGCCCCAGGAAACGCGTTGCGAGCCCTTTTCGCCCATCCAAAAGTGACCGCAAAGGAAGCCTTTGGGTACAAGAGAACTCCCCAGGGGAGCCTTTACGCAGCCCCACATGCAACTGGACCCTCCGAGTTCGTTGTTTCCAAGCAACTCTTAATATATCCCTAGCCGGCATAGAAGACGACTGAAAAATCGGGCCTCAGGAAACGCGTTGCGAGACCTTTTGGCCCATCCAAAAGTGCCTGCAAAGGAAGGCTTTGGGTACAAGTGAACTCCCCAGGGGAGCCTTTACGCAGCCCCACATGCAACTGGACCCTCCGGGTTCACTCACTCCGAGCAACCCTAAATATAGCCCTAGCTAACATCGAAGACGACTTAAAATTCGGCCCCAGGAAACGCGTTGCGAGCCCCTTTCACCCATCCAAAAGTGCCCGCAAAGGTAGGCTTTCGGTACAAGTGAACTCCCCAGGGGAGCCTTTACGCAGCCCCACATGCCACTCAAACCTCCAGGTTCACTCTTTCACAGCAAGCCTAAATATATCCCTAGCCGGCATGGAAGACGACTGTAAAATCGGGCCCTAAAAAACGTGTTGCGAGCCCATTTCAGCCATCCAAAAGTGCCCCCAAAGTAAGGCTTTCGGTACAAGTGAACTTCCCAGGGGAGCCTTCACGCAGCCCCACATGCAACTGGACCCTCCGGGTTCACTCTTTCACAGTAAGCCTAAATATATCCATAGCCTGCATAGAAGAATTCTGAGAAATTGGGCCCTAGGAAACGCGTTGCGAGCCCCTTTCACCCATCCAAAAGTGCCCGCAAAGGAAGGCTTTGGGTACAAGTGAACTCCCCAGGGGAGGCTTTACGCAGCCCCACATGCAACTGGACACTCCGGGTTCGTTGTTTCTGAGCAAGCCTTAATATATCCCTAGCCGGCATCAGAAACGACTGAAAATCCGGGCCCCAAGAAACGCGTTGCGAGCCCCTTTCGCCCATCCAAAAGTGCCCCCAAAGGAAGGCTTTGGGTACAAGTCAACTCCCCAGGGGAGGCTTTATGCAACCCCACATGCAACTGGACCCTCCGGGTTAGTTGTTTCCGAGCAAGCCTTTATATAGCCCTAGCCGGCAAAAAGACATCTGAAAAATTGGGCCCCAGGAAACGCGTTGCGAGCCCATTTCGCCCATCCAAAAGTGCCCGCAAAGGAAGGCTATGGGTAAAAGTGACCTCCCCAGGGGAGCCTTTACGCAGCCCCACATGCAACTGGACAATCCGGGTTCGTTGTTTCCGAGCAAGCGTGAATATATCCATAGCCGGCATCAGAGACGACTGAAAAATCGGGCCCCATGAAAAGCATTCCGAGACCTTTTCGCCCATCCAAAAGTGCCCGCAAAGGTAGGCTTTGCGTACAAGTGAACTCCCCAGGGGAGACTTTACGCAGCCCCGCATGCAACTGGACCCTCCGGGTTCTCTCTTTCCGAGCAACCCTAAATATATCCCTAGCCGGCATCGAAGAGGACTGAAAAATCAAGCCCCAGGAAACGCGTTGCGAGCCCCTTTCGCCCATCCAAAAGTGCCCCCAAAGGAAGGCTTTGGGTACAAGTGAACTCCCCAGGGGGCCTTTACGCAGCCCCACATGCAACGGGACCCTCCGGGTGCACTCACTCAGGGCAACCCGAAACATATCCCTGGGCGACATCAGAGACGACTGAAAATCCTAGCTTCAGGAAACGCATTCCTAGCCCATTTCACCCATCAAAAAGTGCCCGCAAAGGAAGGCTATGAGTAAAAGTGACCTCGCCAGTGGAGCCTTTACGCAGCCCCACATGCAACTGGACAATCCGGATTCGTTTTTTCCAAGCAAGCCTTAATATAGCCCTAGCCGACAGAGAAGACGACTGAAAAATCGGGCCCCAGGAAACGCGTTGCGAGCCCCTTTCGCCCATCCAAAAGTGCCCCCAAAGGAATGCTTTCGGTACAAGTGAACTTCCCAGGGGAGCCTTCACGCAGCCCCACATGCAACTGGACCCTCCGGGTTCACTCTTTCACAGTAAGCCTAAATATATCCATAGCCGGCATAGAAGAAGTCTGAGAAATTGGGCCCTAGGAAACGCGTTGCGAGCCACTTTCGCCCATCCAAAAGTGCCCGCAAAGGAAGGCTTTGGGTACAAGGGAACTCCCCAGGGGAGCCTTTATGCAGCCCCACATGCAACGGGACCCTCCGGGTTCACTCACTCCGAGCAACCCTTAATATAGCCCTAGCTAACATCGAAGACGACTTAAAATTCGGCCCCAGGAAACGCGTTGCGAGCCCCTTTCACCCATCCAACAGTGCCCGCAAAGGTAGGCTTTGCGTACAAGTGAACTCCCCAGGGGAGCCTTTACGCAGCCCCACATGCAACTCAAACCTCCAGGTTCACTCTTTCACAGCAAGCCTAAATATATCCCTAGACGGCATGGAAGACGACTGAAAAATCGGGCCCTATAAAACGTGTTGCGAGACCCTTTCGCCCATCCAAAAGTGCCCGCAAAGGAAGGCTTTGGGTACAAGTCAACTCCCCAGGGGAGGCTTTACGCAACCCCACATGCAACTGGACCCTCCGGGTTAGTTGTTTCCGAGCAAGCCTTTATATAGCCCTAGACGGCAAAAAGATATCTGAAAAATTGGGCACCAGGAAACGCGTTGCGAGCCCATTTCGCCCATCCAATAGTGCCCGCAAGGAAGGCTTTGGGTACAAGTGAACTCCCCAGGGGAGCCTTTACGCAGCCCCACATGCAACTGGACCCTCCGGGTTCGTTGTTTCCAAGCAAGCCTTAATATAGCCCTAGCTGGCATAGAAGAAAGCTGAAAAATCGGACCCCAAGAAACGCGTTACGAGGCCCTTACACCCATCCAAAAGTGCCTGCAAAGGAAGGCTTTGGGTACAAGTGAACTCCCCAGGGGAGCCTTTACGCAGCCCCACATGCAACTGGACCTTCCGGGTTCACTCTTTCACAGCAAGACTTAATATAGCCCTAGCCGACACAGAAGACGACTGAAAAATGGGGCCCCAGGAAAAGCGTTGCGAGCCCCTTTCGCCCATCCAAAAGTGTCCGCAAAGGAAGGCTTTGGGTATAAGAGAACTCCCCAGGGGAGCCTTTACGCAGCCCCACATGCAACTCAAATCTCCAGGTTCACTCTTTCACAGCAAGCCTAAATATATCCCTAGACGGCATGGAAAACGACTGAAAAATCGGGCCCCAGGAAACGCGTTGTGAGGCCCTTACACCCATCCAAAAGTGCCCGCAAAGGAAGGCTTTGGGTACAAGTGAACTCCCCAGGGGAGCCTGTAGGCAGCCCCACATGCAACGGCACCGTCCGGGTTCGCTCTTTCCGAGCAAACCTAAATATATCCCTAGCTGGCATCGAAGACGACTGAAAAATTGGGCCCCAGAAAACGTGTTGCGAGCCCCTTTCGCCCATCCAAAAGTGCCCCCAAAGGAAGGTTTTGGGTACAAGTGATCTCCCCAGGGGAGCCTTTATGCAGCCCCACATTCAACTGGACCCTCTGAGTTCACTCATCCCGAGCAACCAGAAACATATCCCTGGCCGGCATCAGAGAAGACTGAAAAATCGGGCCGCAGAAAACGCGTTGCGAGGCCCTTACACCCATCCAAAAGTGCCCCCAAAGGAAGGCTTTGGGTACAAGTGAACTCCCCAGGGGAGCCTTTACGCAGCCCCACATGCAACGGGACCCTCCGGGTTCGCTCTTTCCGAGTAAACCTAAATACAGCCCTAGCCGGATTGGGAGAAAATTGAAAATTCGGGCCCCAGAAAACGCGTTGTGAGCCCCTTTCGCCCATGCAAAAGTGCCCCCAAAGGAAGGCTTTGGGTACAAGTGAACTCCCCAGGGGAGCCTATACGCAGCCCCACATGCAACTGGACCCTCCGGGTTCGCTGTTTCCGAGCAAGTCTTAATATATCCCTTACCGGCATAGAAGACGACTGAAAAATTCGGCCCCTGGAAACGCGTTGCGAGCCCCTTTCACCCATCCAAAAGTGCCCGCAAAGGAAGGCTTTGCGTACAAGTGAACTCCCCAGGGGAGACTTTACGCAGCCCCACATGCAACTCAAACCTCCAGGTTCACTCTTTCACAGCAAGCCTAAATATATCCCTAGCCGGCATGGAAGACGACTGAAAAATCGGGCCCTAGAAAACGTGTTGCGAGCCCCTTTCGACCATCCAAAAGTGCCCGCAAAGGAAGGCTTTGGGTACAAGTTAACTCCCCAGGGGAGCCTTTACGCAGCCCCACATGCAACTGGACCCTCCGGGTTCGCTCTTTCCGAGCAAGTCTTAATATATCCCTTACCGGCATAGAAGACGACTGAAAAATCCGGCCCCAGGAAATGCGTTGCGAGCCACTTTCGCCCATCCAAAAGTGCCGCAAAGGAAGGCTTTGGGTACAAGTCAACTACCCAGGGGAGTCTTTAGGCAGCCCCACAGGCAACAGGACCCTCCGGGTTCACTCTTTCATAGCAAGCCTAAATATATCCCTTACCTGCATGTAAGACTGAAAATCCGGACCCGATGAAACGCATTCCGAGCCCTTTTCACCCATCCAAATGTGCCCACAAAGGAAGCCTTTGCGTACAACTGAACGCCCAAGGGTAGCCTTTCGAAGCCCCACATGCAACTGGACCCTCCGGGTTCACTCTTTCACATCAAGCCTAAATATATCCCTAGCCGGCGTGGGATAAGACTGAAAAACCGGGCCCCAGAAAAAGCGTTGCGAGCCCCTTTTGCCCATCCAAAAGTGCCCCCAATGGAAGGCTTTGGGTACAAGTGAACTCCCCAGGGGAGCCTATACGCAGCCCCACATGGAACTGGACCCTCCGAGTTCACTCATCCCGAGCAACACGAAACATATCCCTGGCCGGCATCAGAGACGACTGAAAAATCGGGCCCCAGAAAATGCGTTGTGAGGCCCTTACACCCATCCAAAAGTGCCCTGAAAGGAAGGCTTTGGGTACAAGTGAACTCCCCAGGGGAGCCTTTACGCAGCCCCACATGCAACGGGACCCTCCGGGTGCACTCTTTCACAACAAGCCTAAATATATCCCTTACGGGGATGGGAGAAGACTGAAAATCTGGGGCCCAGGAAACGCATTCCGAGCCCCTGTCGCCCATCCAAAATGCCCCCAAAGGAAGGCTTTGGGTACAAGTGAACTCCCCAGGGGAGCCTTTACGCAGCCCCACATACAACTGGACCCTCCGCGTTCACTCTTCCTACGCAAGCCTAAATATATCCCTCGTCGCAATGGGAGAAGACTGAAAAACGGGCCTCAGAAAACGCATTGCGATTCCTCTTGGACCATCCAAAAGTGCCCCAAAAGGAAGGCTTTGGGTACAAGTCAACTCCCCAGGGGAGCCTTTATGCAGCCCCACATGCAACTGGACCCTCCGGGTTCGCTCTTTCTGAGCAACATTAAACAAACCTTAGCCGGCATGGGAGACGACTGAAAACTCGGGCCCCAGAAAACGCTTTCCGAGCCCCTTTCGCCCATCCAAAAGTGCCCCCAGAGGAAGGCTTTGGGTACAACTGAACTCGTCAAGGGAGCCTTAACGAAGCCCCACATGCAACTGGACCCTCTGTATTCGCTCTTTCACAGCAATCCTAAATATAGCCCTGGCCTGCCTGGTCGTCGACTGAAAATTCGGGCCCAAGAAAATGCGTTACAAGCCCCTTTCGCCCATCCAAAAATGCCCCCAGAAGAAGCCTTTGGGTACAAGTGAACTCCCCAGGGGAGCCTTTATGCAGCCCCACATGCAACTGGACCCTCCGGGTTCACTCTTTCAACGCAACCCTAAATATAGCCCTCGGCGCAATGGGAGAAGACTGAAAAAGCGAGCCTCAGAAAACGCATTGCGAGTCTCTTTGGACCATCGAAAAGTGCCCCCAAAGGAAGGCTCTGGGTACAAGTGAACTCCCCAGGGGAGCCTTTACGCAGCCCCACATGCAACTCAAACCTCCAGGTTCACTCTTTCACAGCAAGCCTAAATATATCCCTAGCCGGCATGGAAGACGACTGAAAAATCGGGCCCTAGAAAACGTGTTGCGAGCCCCTTTCGACCATCCAAAAGTGCCCGCAAAGGAAGTCTTTGGGTACAAGTTAACTCCCCAGGGGAGCCTTTACGCAGCCCCACATGCAACTGGACCCTCTGGGTTCGCTCTTTCCGAGCAAGTCTTAATATATCCCTTACCGGCATAGAAGACGACTGAAAAATCCGGCCCCAGGAAATGCGTTGCGAGCCACTTTCGCCCATCCAAAAGTGCCCGCAAAGGAAGGCTTTGGGTACAAGTCAACTACCCAGGGGAGTCTTTAGGCAGCCCCACAGGCAACAGGACCCTCCGGGTTCACTCTTTCATAGCAAGCCTAAATATATCCCTTACCTTCATGTAAGACTGAAAATCCGGACCCGATGAAACGCATTCCGAGCCCTTTTTACCCATCCAAATGTGCCCACAAAGGAAGCCTTTGCGTACAACTGAACGCCCAAGGGTAGCCTTTCGAAGCCCCACATGCAACTGGACCCTCCGGGTTCACTCTTTCACATCAAGCCTAAATATATCCCTAGCCGGCGTGGGATAAGACTGAAAAACCGGGCCCCAGAAAAAGCGTTGCGAGCCCCTTTTGCCCATCCAAAAGTGCCCCCAATGGAAGGCTTTGGGTACAAGTGAACTCCCCAGGGGAGCCTATACGCAGCCCCACATGGAACTGGACCCTCCGAGTTCACTCATCCCGAGCAACACGAAACATATCCCTGGCCGGCATCAGAGACGACTGAAAAATCGGGCCCCAGAAAATGCGTTGTGAGGCCCTTACACCCATCCAAAAGTGCCCTGAAAGGAAGGCTTTGGGTACAAGTGAACTCCCCAGGGGAGCCTTTACGCAGCCCCACATGCAACGGGACCCTCCGGGTGCACTCTTTCACAACAAGCCTAAATATATCCCTTACGGGGATGGGAGAAGACTGAAAATCTGGGGCCCAGGAAACGCATTCCGAGCCCCTGTCGCCCATCCAAAATGCCCCCAAAGGAAGGCTTTGGGTACAAGTGAACTCCCCAGGGGAGCCTTTACGCAGCCCCACATACAACTGGACCCTCCGCGTTCACTCTTCCTACGCAAGCCTAAATATATCCCTCGTCGCAATGGGAGAAGACTGAAAAACGGGCCTCAGAAAACGCATTGCGATTCCCCTTGGACCATCCAAAAGTGCCCCAAAAGGAAGGCTTTGGGTACAAGTCAACTCCCCAGGGGAGCCTTTATGCAGCCCCACATGCAACTGGACCCTCCGGGTTCGCTCTTTCTGAGCAACATTAAACAAACCTTAGCCGGCATGGGAGACGACTGAAAACTCGGGCCCCAGAAAACGCTTTCCGAGCCCCTTTCGCCCATCCAAAAGTGCCCCCAGAGGAAGGCTTTGGGTACAACTGAACTCGTCAAGGGAGCCTTAACGCAGCCCCACATGCAACTGGACCCTCTGTATTCGCTCTTTCACAGCAATCCTAAATATAGCCCTGGCCTGCCTGGTCGTCGACTGAAAATTCGGGCCCAAGAAAATGCGTTACAAGCCCCTTTCGCCCATCCAAAAATGCCCCCAGAAGAAGCCTTTGGGTACAAGTGAACTCCCCAGGGGAGCCTTTATGCAGCCCCACATGCAACTGGACCCTCCGGGTTCACTCTTTCTACGCAACCCTAAATATAGCCCTCGGCGCAATGGGAGAAGACTGAAAAAGCGAGCCTCAGAAAACGCATTGCGAGTCTCTTTGGACCATCGAAAAGTGCCCCCAAAGGAAGGCTCTGGGTACAAGTGATCTCCCCAGGGGAGCCTTTATGCAGCCCCACATGCTACTGGACCCTCCGTGTTCGCTCTTTCCGAGCAACTCTAAATATAGCCCTAGCCGGCATGGGAGACGACTGAAAACTCGGGCCTCAGAAAACGCTTTCCGAGGCCCTTTCGCCCATCCAAAGGTGCCCCCAAAGGAAGGCTTTGGGTACAACTGAACTCCCCAGGGGAGCCTTTATGCAGCCCCACATGCAACTGGACCCTCCGTGTTCGCTGTTTACGAGCAACCCTAAATATAACCCTAGCCAGCATGGCAGAAGACTGAAAATTCGGACCACAGAAAAAGCGTTTCAAGCCTCATCCACCCATCCAAAAGTGCCCCCAAAGGAAGGCTTTGGGTGCAACTGAACTCCACAGGGGAGCCTTTATGCAGCCCCACATGCAACTGGACCCTCTGCGTTCACTCATTCACCGCAAGCCTAAATATAGCCCTAGCCGGCATCTGAGATGACTGAAAAATCGGGCCAAAGAAAATGCGTTTCAAGCCCCTTTCGCCCATCCAAAAGTGCCCTCAAAGGAAGGCTTTGGGTATAACTGAACTCCCCAGGGGAGCCTTTATGCAGCCCCACATGCAACTGGACCCTCCGTATTCGTTCTTTCACAGCAACCCTAAATATAGCCCTATCTCTCCTGACAGTCGACTGAAAACTCGGGCCCCAGAAAATGCTTTACAAGCCCAATTCACCATCCAAAAGTGCCCCTAAAGGAAGGCTTTGGGTACAAGTGAACTCCCCAGGAGTGCCTTTATGCAGACCCACATGCAACTGGACCCTCTGGGTTCACTCTTTCACCGCAAGACTAAATATATTCCTCGGCACAACGGGAGAAGACTGAAAAATCAGGCCTCAGAAAACGCATTGCGATTCCCCTTGGACCATCCAAAAGTGCCCCCAAAGGAAGCCTTTGCGTACATCTGAACTCCCCAGGAGAGCCTTTACGCAGCCCCACATGCAACTGGACCCTCCGTATTCGCTGTTTCAGAGCAACCCTAAATATAACCCTAGCCAGCATGGCAGAAGACTGAAAATTCGGACCACAGAAAAAGCGTTTCAAGCCCCATCCACCCATCCAAAAGTGCCCCCAAAGGAAGGCTTTGGGTGCAACTGAACTCCACAGGGGAGCCTTTATGCAGACCCACATGCAACTGGACCCTCTGCGTTCACTCATTCACCGCAAGCCTAAATATAGCCCTAGCCGGCATCTGAGATGACTGAAAAATCGGGCCAAAGAAAATGCGTTTCAAGCCCCTTTCGTTCATCAAAAAGTGCCCCTAAAAAAAGGTTTTGGGTACAACTGAACTCCCCAGGGGAGCCTTTATGCAGCCCCACATGCAACTGGACCCTCCGCGTTCACTCTTTCTATGCAAGACTAAATATAGCCCTAGCCGCAAAGGGAGAAGACTGAAAAAGCGGTTCTTAGAAAACGCGTTACAAGCCCAATTCGCCCATCCAAAAGTGCCCCCAAAGGAAGGCTTTGAGTACAAGTGAACTCCCCAGGGGAGCCTTTATGCAACCCCACATGCAACTGGACCCTCCTTATTCGCTCTTTCACCGCAAGCCTATATATAGCCCTCCGCGCAATGGGAGGTGTCTGAAAAGTCGGGCGTTAGAAAACGCATTGCGATTCCCATTGGACCATCCAAAAGTGCCCCCAGAGGAAGGCTTTGCGTAGAAGTGAACTCCCCAGGGGAGCCTTTATGCAGCCCCACATGCAACTGGACCCTCCGTATTCGCTCTTTCATAGCAAGCCTAAATACATCCCTAGACAGCATCGGAGATGACTGAAAAATCGGGCGAAAGAAAACGCCTTACAAGACATTTTCGCCCATCCAAAAGAGACCACAAAGGAAGGCTTTGGGTACAACTGAACTCCCCAGGGGAGCCTTAACGCAGGCCCACATGCAACTGGACCCTCCGTATTTGCTCTTTCACAGCAACCCCAAATATATCCCTGGCCCGCCTGGCAGTCGACTGAAAATTCTGGCCCCAGAAAACGCGTTACAAGCCCCATTCGCCCATCCAAAAGTGCCCCCAAAGGAAGGCTCTGGGTACAAGTGAACTCCCCAGGGGAGCCTTTATGCAGCCCCACATGCAACTGGACCCTCCGGGTTCGCTCTTTCCGAGCAACACTAAACACAGCCCTAGCCGGCATGGGAGACGACTGAAAACTCGGGCCCCAGAAAACGCTTTCCGAGCCCCTTTCGCCCATCCAAAAGTGCCCCCAGAGGAAGGCTTTGTGTACATCTGAACTCCCCAGGGGAGCCTTTATGCAGCCCCACATGCAAGTGGACCCTCCGGGTTCGCTCTTTCCGAGCAACACTAAACATAGCCCTAGCCGGCATGGGAGACGACTGAAAACTCGGGCCCCAGAAAACGCTTTCCGAGCCCCTTTCGCCCATCCAAAAGTGCCCCCAAAGGAAGGCTTTGTGTACATCTGAACTCCCCAGGGGAGCCTTTATGCAGCCCCACATGCAAGTGGACCCTCCGGGTTCGCTCTTTCCGAGCAACACTAAACATAGCCCTAGCCGGCATGGGAGACGACTGAAAATTCTGGCCCCAGAAAACGCGTTACAAGCCCCATTCGCCCATCCAAATGTGCCCCCAAAGGAAGGCTTTGTGTACATCTGAACTCCCCAGGGGAGCCTTTATGCAGCCCCACATGCAAGTGGACCCTCCGGGTTCGCTGTTTACGATCAACCCTAAATATATGCCTAGCGAGAATGGCAGAAGACTGAAAACTCGGGCCACAGAAAAAGCGTTTCAAGCCCCATTAGGCCATTCAGAAGTGCCCCCAGAGGAAGGCTTTGGGTACAACTGAAATCCCCAGGTGAGCCTTTATGCAGCCCCACATGCAACTGGACCCTCCTTATTCGCTCTTTCACAGCAACACTAAAGATATCCCTAGCTGGAATAGGAGTTGACTGAAAAAGCGGGCCAAAGAAAACGCCTTGGAAAACACTTTCGCTCATCCAAAAGTGCCCCCAAAGGAATGCTTTGAGTACAAGTGAACTCCCCAGGGGAGCCTTTACGCAGCCCCACATGCAACTGGACCCTCGGTATTCAGTCTTTCACAGCAACCCTAAATATAACCCTGGCACGCATGGGAGACGACTGAAAACTCGGGCCCCAGAAAACGCGTTACAAGCCCCATTCTGCCATCCAGAAGTGCCCCCAGAGGAAGGCTTTGGCTACAAGTGAACTCCCCAGGGGAGCCTTTATGCAGCCCCGCATGCAACTGGACCCGCCGGGTTCGCTCTTTCCGAGCAACACTAAACATAGCCCTAGCCGGCATGGGAGACGACTGAAAACTCGGGCCCCAGAAAACGCCTTCCGAACCCCTTTCGCCCATCCAAAAGTGCCCCCAGAGGAAGGCTTTGCGTAGAAGTGAACTCCCCAGGGGAGCCTTTACGCAGCCCCACATGCAACTGGACCCTCCGGGTTCGCTGTTTCCGAGCAACCCTAAATATATCCCTAGCCGGCATGGGAGACGACTGAAAATTCTGGCCCCTGAAAACGCGTTACAAGCCCCATTCGCCCATCCAAATGTGCCCCCAAAGGAAGGCTTTGTGTACATCTGAACTCCCCAGGGGAGCCTTTATGCAGCCCCACATGCAAGTGGACCCTCCGGGTTCGCTGTTTACGATCAACCCTAAATATATGCCTAGCGAGAATGGCAGAAGACTGAAAACTCGGGCCACAGAAAAAGCGTTTCAAGCCCCATTAGGCCATTCAGAAGTGCCCCCAGAGGAAGGCTTTGGGTACAACTGAAATCCCCAGGTGAGCCTTTATGCAGCCCCACATGCAACTGGACCCTCCTTATTCGCTCTTTCACAGCAACACTAAAGATATCCCTAGCTGGAATAGGAGTTGACTGAAAAAGCGGGCCAAAGAAAACGCCTTGGAAAACACTTTCGCTCATCCAAAAGTGCCCCCAAAGGAATGCTTTGAGTACAAGTGAACTCCCCAGGGGAGCCTTTACGCAGCCCCACATGCAACTGGACCCTCGGTATTCGGTCTTTCACAGCAACCCTAAATATAACCCTGGCACGCATGGGAGACGACTGAAAACTCGGGCCCCAGAAAACGCGTTACAAGCCCCATTCTGCCATCCAGAAGTGCCCCCAGAGGAAGGCTTTGGCTACAAGTGAACTCCCCAGGGGAGCCTTTATGCAGCCCCGCATGCAACTGGACCCTCCGGGTTCGCTCTTTCCGAGCAACACTAAACATAGCCCTAGCCGGCATGGGAGACGACTGAAAACTCGGGCCCCAGAAAACGCCTTCCGAACCCCTTTCGCCCATCCAAAAGTGCCCCCAGAGGAAGGCTTTGCGTACAAGTGAACTCCCCAGGGGAGCCTTTACGCAGCCCCACATGCAACTGGACCCTCCGGGTTCGCTGTTTCCGAGCAACCCTAAATATATCCCTAGCCGGCATGGGAGAAGACTGAAAAACCGGGCCCCAGAAAACGCGTTGAAAGCCTTTTTGGACCATCCAAAAGTGTCACCAAAGGAAGGCTTTGGTTACAAGAGAACTCCCCAGGGGAGCCTTTACGCAGCCCCACATGCAACTGGACCCTCCGTGTTCGCTGTTTCCGAGCATCCCTAAACATAGCCCTAGCCGTCATGGGAGACGAGTGAAAAATCAGGCCCCAGGAAATGTGTTGCGATTCCCTTTGGACCATCCAAAAGTGCCCACAAAGGAAGGCTTTGGGTACAAGTGAACTCCCCAGGGGAGCCTTTACGCAGGCCCACATGCAACTGGACCCTCCGCGTTCGCTGTTCCTGAGCAAACCTTAACGTAGCCTCAGCCGTCATCGGAGACGAGTGAAAAATCAGGCCCCAGCTAATGCGTTGCGAGCCCCTTTGGACAGTCCAAAAGTGTCAACAAAGGAAGGCTTTGGGTACAAGTGAACTCCCGAGGGGAGCCTTTACGGAGCCTCACATGCAACTGGACCCTCCGGGTTCGCTGTTCCTGAGCAAACCTAAACGCAGCCCTAGCCGCATAGGAGAAGACAGAAAAAACGGGCCCCAGAAAACGCGTTGCAAGCCCCTTTGGACCATCCAAAAGTGCCCCCAAAGGAAGGCTTTGGGTACAAGTGAACTCCCCAGGGGAGCCTTTACGCAGGCCCACATGCAACTGGACCCTCCGGGTTCGCTGTTTCCGAGCAACCCTAAATATATCCCTAGCCGGCATGGGAGAAGACTGAAAAAACGGGCCCCAGAAAACGCGTTTCAAGCCTTTTAGACCATCCAAACGTGTCACCAAAGGAAGGCTTTGGGTACAAGTGAACTCCCCAGGGGAGCCTTTACGCAGCCCCACATGCAACTGGACCCTCGGTATTCGGTCTTTCACAGCAACCCTAAATATAACCCTGGCACGCATGGGAGACGACTGAAAACTCGGGCCCCAGAAAACGCGTTACAAGCCCCATTCTGCCATCCAGAAGTGCCCCCAGAGGAAGGCTTTGGCTACAAGTGAACTCCCCAGGGGAGCCTTTATGCAGCCCCACATGCAACTGGACCCTCCGGGTTCGCTCTTTCCGAGCAACACTAAACATAGCCCTAGCCGGCATGGGAGACGACTGAAAACTCGGGCCCCAGAAAACGCTTTCCGAGCCCCTTTCGCCCATCCAAAAGTGCCCCCAGAGGAAGGCTTTGCGTAGAAGTGAACTCCCCAGGGGAGCCTTTTTGCAGCCCCACATGCAACTGGACCCTCCGGGTTCGCTGTTTACGATCAACCCTAAATATATGCCTAGCGAGCATGGCAGAAGACTGAAAACTCGGGCCACAGAAAAAGCGTTTCAAGCCCCATTAGGCCATTCAAAAGTGCCCCCAGAGGAAGGCTTTGGGTACAAGAGAACTCCCCAGGGGAGCCTTTACGCAGCCCCACATGCAACTGGACCCTCCGCGTTCGCTGTTCCTGAGCAAACCTAAACGTAGCCCTAGCCGGCATCGGAGACGAGTGAAAAATCAGGCCCCAGGAAATGCGTTGCGAGCCCCTTTGGACCATCCAAAAGTGACCCCAAAGGAAGTCTTTGGATACAAGTGAACTCCCCAGGGGAGCCTTTACGCAGCCCCACATGCAACTGGACCCTTCGGGTTCGATTTTTCCGAGCAACCCTAAATATAGCCCTAGCAGGCATGGGAGAAGACTGAAAAACCGGGCCCCATCTAATGCGTTGCAAGCCCCTTTGGACCATCCAAAAGTGTCACCAAAGGAAGGCTTTGGGTACAAGAGAACTCCCCAGGGGAGCCTTTACGCAGCCCCACATGCAACTGGACCCTTCGGGTTCGATTTTTCCGAGCAACCCTAAACATAGTCCTAGCCGGAATGAAATAGAAGACTGAAAAACTGCGCCCCAGAAAACGCGTTGCAAGCCCCTTTGGACCATCCAAAAGTGCCCCCAAAGGAAGGCTTTGGGTACAAGTGAACTCCCCAGGGGACCCTTTACGCAGCCCCACATGCAACTGGACCCTTTGGGTTCGCTGTTTCCGAGCATCCCTAAACATTGTCCTAGCCGGCATCGAAGACGACTGAAAAATGAGGCCCCAGGAAATGCGTTGCGAGCCCTTTTCGCCCATCCAAAAGTGCCACCAAAAGAAGGTTTTGGTTACAAGTGAACTCCCCAGGGGAGCCTTTACGCAGCCCCACATGCAACTGGACCCTCCGCGTTCGCTGTTCCTGAGCAAACCTAAACGTAGCCCTAGCCGGCATTGGAGACAAGTGAAAAATCAGGCCCCAGGAAATGCGTTCCGAGCCTCTTTGGAACATCCAAAAGTGTCATCAAAGGAAGGCTTTGGGTACAATTGAACTCCCCAGGGGAGCCTTTACGCAGGCCCACATGCAACTGGACCCTCCGGGTTCGCTGTTTCCGAGCAACCCTAAATATATACCTAGCCGGCATGGGAGAAGACTGAAAAACCACACCCCAGAAAACGCGTTGCAAGCCTCTTTGGACCATCCAAAAGTGTCAACAAAGGAAGGCTTTGGATACAAGAGAACTCCCCAGGGGAGCCTTAACGCAGCCCCACATGCAACTGGACCCTCCGGTTTCGCTGTTCCTGAGCAAACCTAAACGTAGCCCTAGCCGTCATCGGAGACGAGTGAAAATCAGTCCCCAGGAAACGCGTTGCGATCCCCTTTGGACCATCCAAAAATGCCCCCAAAGGAAGGCTTGGGGTACAAGAGAACTCCCCAGGGGAGCCTTTCCACAGCCCCACATGCAACTGGACCCTCAAGGTTCGCTGTTCCTCAGCAAACCTAAAAGTATCCCTAGCCGTCATCGGAGACGAGTAAAAAATCTGGCCCCAGAAAACGCGTTGCAAGCCCCTTTGGACCATCCAAAAGTGTCACCAAAGGAAGGCTTTGGGTACAAGAGAACTCCCCAGGGGAGCCTTTACGCAGCCCCACATGCAACTGGACCCTCCGGGTTCGCTGTTTCCGAGCATCCCTAAACATAGCCCTAGCCGGCATCGGAGACGAGTGAAAAATCAGGCCCCAGGAAATGTGTTGCGATTCCCTTTGGACCATCCAAAAGTGCCCCCAAAGGAAGGCTTTGGGTACAAGTGAAATCCCCAGGGGAGCCTTTACGCAGCCCCATATGCAACTGGACCCTTTGGGTTCGATTTTTCTAAGCATCCCTAAACATAGCCCTACCCAGCATCGAAGACGACTGAAAAATCAGGCCCCAGGAAATGTGTTCCGAGCCCTTTTCGCCCATCCAAAAATGCCCCCAAAGGAAGGCTTTGGGTACAAGTGAACTCCCCAGGGGATCCTTTACGCAGCCCCACATCCAACTGGACCCTCCGGGTTCGCTGTTTCCGAGCATCCCTAAACATAGCCCTAGCTGGCATGGAAGACAACTGAAAAATCAGTCTCCAGGAAATGCGTTGCGAGCCCTTTTCGCCCATTCAAAAGTGTCACCAAAGGAAGGCTTTGGATACAAGTGAACTCCCCAGGGGATCCTTTACGCAGCCCCACATGCAACTGGACCCTCCGGGTTCGCTGTTTCCGAGCAACCCTAAATATATCCCTAGCCGGCATGGGAGAAGACTGAAAAACCGGGCCCCAGAAAACGCGTTGAAAGCCTTTTTGGACCATCCAAAAGTGTCACCAAAGGAAGGCTTTGGGTACAAGTGAACTCCCCAGGGGAGCCTTTACGCAGCCCCAGATGCAACTGGACTCTCCGGGTTCGCTGTTTCCGAGCATCCCTAAACATAGCCCTAGCCGGCATCGGAAACGAGTGAAAAATCAGGCCCCAGGAAATGTGTTGCGATCCCATTTGGACCATCCAAAAGTGCCCTCAAATGAAGGCTTTGGGTACAAGTGAACTCCCCAGGGGAGCCTTTACGCAGCCCCACATCCAACTGGACCCTCCGAGTTCGCTGTTTCCGAGCATCCCTAAACATAGCCCTAGCTGGCATGGAAGACGATTGAAAAATCAGTCTTTAGGAAACGCGTTGCGAGCCCTTTTCGCCCATTCAAAACTGCCCCCAAAGGAAGGCTTTATGTACAAGAGAACTCCCCAGGGGAGCCTTATGCAGCCCCACATGCAACTGGACCCTCCGTGTTCGCTGTTTCCGAGCATCCCTAAACATAGCCCTAGCCGTCATCGAAGACGACTGAAAAATGAGGCCCCAGGAAATGCGTTGCGAGCCCTTTTCGACCATCCAAAAGTGCCCCCAAAGGAAGGCTTTGGGTACAAGAGAACTCCCCAGGGGAGCCTTTACGCAGCCCCACATGCAACTGGACCCTCCGGGTTCGCTGTTCCTGAGCGAACCTAAACATAGACGTAGACGACTTGAGAGAAGACTGAAAAACCGGGCCCCAGAAAACGCGTTGCAAGCCCCTTTGGACCATCCAAAAGTGTCACCAAAGGAAAGCTTTGGGTACAAGTGAACTCCCCAGAGGAGCCTTTACGCATCCCCACATGCAACTGGACCCTCCGGGTTCGCTGTTTACGAGCATCCGTAAACATAGCCCTAGCCGATATCAAAGACGACTGAAAAATCACGCCCCAGGAAATGCGTTGCGAGCCCTTTTCGCCCATCCAAAAGTGTCACCAAAGGAAGGCTTTGGGTACAAGTGAACTCCCTAGGGGAGCCTTTACGCAGCCCCACATTCAACTGGACCCTCCGGGTTCGCTGTTTCCGAGCAACCCTAAATATATAACTAGCCGGCATGGGAGAAGACTGAAAAACCACACCCCAGAAAACGCGTTGCAAGCCTCTTTGGACCATCCAAAAGTGTCAACAAAGGAAGGCTTTGGGTACAAGAGAACTCCCCAGGGGAGCCTTAACGCAGCCCCACATGCAACTGGACCCTCCGGTTTCGCTGATCCTGAGCAAACCTAAACGTAGCCCTAGCCGTCATTGGAGACAAGTGAAAATCAGTCCCCAGGAAATGCGTTCCGAGCCCTTTTCGCCCATCCAAAACTGCCCCCAAAGGAAGGCTTGGGGTACAAGAGAACACCCCAGGGGAGCCTTTACGCAGGCCCACATGCAACTGGACCGTCCGGGTTCGCTGTTCCTGAGCAAACCTAAACGTAGCCCTAGCCGTCATCGGAGACGAGTGAAAAATCAGGCCCCAGCTAATGCGTTGCGAGCCCCTTTGGACCATCCAAAAGTGCCCCCAAAGGAAGGCTTTGGGTACAAGTGAACTCCCCAGGGGAGCCTTTACGGAGCCTCACATGCAACTGGACCCTCCGGGTTCGCTGTTCCTGAGCAAACCTAAACGCAGCCTTAGCCGGCATAGGAGAAGACAGAAAAACCGGGCCCCAGAAAACGCGTTCCAAGCCCCTTTGGACCATCCAAAAGTGCCCCCAAAGGAAGGCTTTGGGTACAAGTGAACTCCCCAGGGGAGCCTTTACGCAGGCCCACATGCAACTGGACCCTCCGGGTTCGCTGTTTCCGAGCAACCCTAAATATATAACTAGCCGGCATGGGAGAAGACTGAAAAACCACACCCCAGAAAACGCGTTGCAAGCCTCTTTGGACCATCCAAAAGTGTCAACAAAGGAAGGCTTTGGATACAAGAGAACTCCCCAGGGGAGCCTTAACGCAGCCCCACATGCAACTGGACCCTCCGGTTTCGCTGTTCCTGAGCAAACCTAAACGTAGCCCTAGCCGTCATCGGAGACGAGTGAAAATCAGTCCCCAGGAAACGCGTTGCGATCCCCTTTGGACCATCCAAAAATGCCCCCAAAGGAAGGCTTGGGGTACAAGAGAACTCCCCAGGGGAGCCTTTCCACAGCCCCACATGCAACTGGACCCTCAAGGTTCGCTGTTCCTCAGCAAACCTAAAAGTATCCCTAGCCGTCATCGGAGACGAGTAAAAAATCTGGCCCCAGAAAACGCGTTGCAAGCCCCTTTGGACCATCCAAAAGTGTCACCAAAGGAAGGCTTTGGGTACAAGAGAACTCCCCAGGGGAGCCTTTACGCAGCCCCACATGCAACTGGACCCTCCGGGTTCGCTGTTTCCGAGCATCCCTAAACATAGCCCTAGCCGGCATCGGAGACGAGTGAAAAATCAGGCCCCAGGAAATGTGTTGCGATTCCCTTTGGACCATCCAAAAGTGCCCCCAAAGGAAGGGTTTGGGTACAAGTGAAATCCCCAGGGGAGCCTTTACGCAGCCCCATATGCAACTGGACCCTTTGGGTTCGATTTTTCTAAGCATCCCTAAACATAGCCCTACCCAGCATCGAAGACGACTGAAAAATCAGGCCCCAGGAAATGTGTTCCGAGCCCTTTTCGCCCATCCAAAAATGCCCCCAAAGGAAGGCTTTGGGTACAAGTGAACTCCCCAGGGGATCCTTTACGCAGCCCCACATCCAACTGGACCCTCCGGGTTCGCTGTTTCCGAGCATCCCTAAACATAGCCCTAGCTGGCATGGAAGACAACTGAAAAATCAGTCTCCAGGAAATGCGTTGCGAGCCCTTTTCGCCCATTCAAAAGTGTCACCAAAGGAAGGCTTTGGATACAAGTGAACTCCCCAGGGGAGCCTTTACACAGCCCCACATGCAACTGGACCCTCCGGGTTCGCTGTTTCCGAGCATCCCTAAACATAGCCCTAGCCGGCATCGGAAACGAGTGAAAAATCAGGCCCCAGGAAATGTGTTGCGATCCCATTTGGACCATCCAAAAGTGCCCTCAAATGAAGGCTTTGGGTACAAGTGAACTCCCCAGGGGAGCCTTTACGCAGCCCCACATCCAACTGGACCCTCCGAGTTCGCTGTTTCCGAGCATCCCTAAACATACCTCTAGCTGGCATGGAAGACGATTGAAAAATCAGTCTTTAGGAAACGCGTTGCGAGCCCTTTTCGCCCATTCAAAACTGCCCCCAAAGGAAGGCTTTATGTACAAGAGAACTCCCCTGGGGAGCCTTATGCAGCCCCACATGCAACTGGACCCTCCGTGTTCGCTGTTTCCGAGCATCCCTAAACATAGCCCTAGCCGTCATCGAAGACGACTGAAAAATGAGGCCCCAGGAAATGCGTTGCGAGCCCTTTTCGACCATCCAAAAGTGCCCCCAAAGGAAGGCTTTGGGTACAAGAGAACTCCCCAGGGGAGCCTTTACGCAGCCCCACATGCAACTGGACCCTCCGGGTTCGCTGTTCCTGAGCGAACCTAAACGTAGACCTAGACGACTTGAGAGAAGACTGAAAAACCGGGCCCCAGAAAACGCGTTGCAAGCCCCTTTGGACCATCCAAAAGTGTCACCAAAGGAAAGCTTTGGGTACAAGTGAACTCCCCAGAGGAGCCTTTACGCATCCCCACATGCAACTGGACCCTCCGGGTTCGCTGTTTCCGAGCATCCGTAAACATAGCCCTAGCCGGCATCGGAGACGAGTGAAAAATCACGCCCCAGGAAATGCGTTCCGAGCCCTTTTCGCCCATCCAAAAGTGTCACCAAAGGAAGGCTTTGGGTACAAGTGAACTCCCCAGGGGAGCCTTTACGCAGCCCCACATTCAACTGGACCCTCCGGGTTCGCTGTTTCCGAGCAACCCTAAATATATAACTAGCCGGCATGGGAGAAGACTGAAAAACCACACCCCAGAAAACGCGTTGCAAGCCTCTTTGGACCATCCAAAAGTGTCAACAAAGGAAGGCTTTGGGTACAATTGAACTCCCCAGGGGAGCCTTAACGCAGCCCCACATGCAACTGGACCCTCCGGTTTCGCTGATCCTGAGCAAACCTAAACGTAGCCCTAGCCGTCATTGGAGACAAGTGAAAATCAGTCCCCAGGAAATGCGTTCCGAGCCCTTTTCGCCCATCCAAAACTGCCCCCAAAGGAAGGCTTGGGGTACAAGAGAACTCCCCAGGGGAGCCTTTCCACAGCCCCACATGCAACTGGACCCTCAAGGTTCGCTGTTCCTCAGCAAACCTAAAATTATCCCTAGCCGTCATCGGAGACGAGTAAAAAATCTGGCCCCAGAAAACGCGTTGCAAGCCCCTTTGGACTATCCAAAAGTGTCACCAAAGGAAGGCTTTGGGTACAAGTGAACTCCCCAGGGGAGCCTTTACGCAGCCCCACATGCAACTGGACCCTCCGGGTTCGCTGTTTCCGAGCAAACCTAAATATAGCCCTAGCCGGCATGGGAGAAGACTGAAAAACTGGGCCCCAGAAAACGCGTTGCAAGCCCCTTTGGACCATCCAAAAGTGCCCACAAAGGAAGGCTTTGGGTACAAGTGAACTCCCCAGGGGAGCCTTTACGCAGCCCCACATGCAACTGGACCCTCCGCGTTCGCTGTTCCTGAGCAAACCTAAACGTAGCCTAAGCCGTCATCGGAGACGAGTGAAAAATCAGGCCCCAGCTAATGCGTTGCGAGCCCCTTTGGACAGTCCAAAAGTGTCAACAAAGGAAGGCTTTGGGTACAAGTGAACTCCCGAGGGGAGCCTTTACGGAGCCTCACATGCAACTGGACCCTCCGGGTTCGCTGTTCCTGAGCAAACCTAAACGCAGCCCTAGCCGGCATAGGAGAAGACTGAAAAACTGGGCCCCAGAAAACGCGTTGCAAGCCCCTTTGGACCATCCAAAAGTGCCCCCAAAGGAAGGCTTTGGGTACAAGTGAACTCCCCAGGGGAGCATTTACGCAGGCCCACATGCAACTGGACCCTCCGGTTTCGCTGTTCCTGAGCAAACCTAAACGTAGCCCTAGCCGTCATCGGAGACGAGTGAAAATCAGTCCCCAGGAAACGCGTTGCGATCCCCTTTGGACCATCCAAAAAGGCCCCCAAAGGAAGGCTTGGGGTACAAGAGAACTCCCCAGGGGAGCCTTTCCACAGCCCCACATGCAACTGGACCCTCCGCGTTCGCTGTTCCTCAGCAAACCTAAAAGTATCCCTAGCCGTCATCGGAGACGAGTAAAAAATCTGGCCCCAGAAAACGCGTTGCAAGCCCCTTTGGACCATCCAAAAGTGTCACCAAAGGAAGGCTTTGGGTACAAGTGAACTCCCCTGTGGAGCCTTTACGCAGCCCCACATGCAACTGGACCCTCCGGGATCGCTGTTTCCGAGCATCCCTAAACATAGCCCTAGCCGGCATCGGAGACGAGTGAAAAATCAGGCCCCAGGAAATGTGTTGCGATTCCCTTTGGACCATCCAAAATTGCCCCCAAAGGAAGGCTTTGGGTACAAGTGAAATCCCCAGGGGAGACTTTACGCAGCCCCATATGCAACTGGACCCTTTGGGTTCGATTTTTCTGAGCATCCCTAAACATAGCCCTACCCAGCATCGAAGACGACTGAAAAATCAGTCCCCAGGAAATGTGTTCCGAGCCCTTTTCGCCCATCCAAAAATGCCCCCAAAGGAAGGCTTTGGGTACAAGTGAACTCCCCAGGGGAGCCTTTACGCAGCCCCACATGCAACTGGACCCTCCGGGTTCGCTGTTTCCGAGCAACCCTAAATATATTCCTAGCCGGTATGGGAGAAGACTGAAAAACCGGGCCCCAGAAAACGCGTTGAAAGCCTTTTTGGACCATCCAAAAGTGTCACCAAAGGAAGGCTTTGGGTACAAGTGAACTCCCCAGGGGAGCCTTTACGCAGCCCCACATGCAACTGGACCCTCCGTGTTCGCTGTTTCCGAGCATCCCTAAACATAGCCCTAGCTGGCATGGAAGACGACTGAAAAATCAGTCTTTAGGAAACGCGTTGCGAGCCCTTTTCGCCCATTCAAAAGTGCCCCCAAAGGAAGGCTTTATGTACAAGAGAACTCCCCAGGGGAGCCTTATGCAGCCCCACATGCAACTGGACCCTCCGGGTTCGCTGTTTCCGAGCAACAGTAAATATAGCCCTAGCCGGCATGGGAGAAGACTGAAAAACTGGGCCCCAGAAAACGCGTTGCAAGCCCCTTTGTACCATCCAAAAGTGCCCACAAAGGAAGGCTTTGGGTACAAGTGAACTCCCCAGGGGAGCCTTTACGCAGGCCCACATGCAACTGGACCGTCCGGGTTCGCTGTTCCTGAGCAAACCTAAACGTAGCCTCAGCCGTCATCGGAGACGAGTGAAAAATCAGGCCCCAGCTAATGCGTTGCGAGCCCCTTTGGACAGTCCAAAAGTGTCAACAAAGGAACGCTTTGGGTACAAGTGAACTCCCGAGGGGTGCCTTTACGGAGCCTCACATGCAACTGGACCCTCCGGGTTCGCTGTTCCTGAGCAAACCTAAACGCATCCCTAGCCGCATAGGAGAAGACAGAAAAAACGGGCCCCAGAAAACGCGTTGCAAGCCCCTTTGGACCATCCAAAAGTGCCCCCAAAGGAAGGCTTTGGGTACAAGAGAACTCCCCAGGGGAGCCTTTACGCAGGCCCACATGCAACTGGACCCTCCGGGTTCGCTGTTTCCGAGCAACCCTAAATATATCCCTAGCCGGCATGGGAGAAGACTGAAAAAACGGGCCCCAGAAAACGCGTTTCAAGCCTTTTGGACCATCCAAACGTGTCACCAAAGGAAGGCTTTGGGTACAAGTGAACTCCCCAGGGGAGCCTTTACGCAGCCCCACATGCAACTGGACCCTCCGGGTTCGCTCTTTCCGAGCAACACTAAACATAGCCCTAGCCGGCATGGGAGACGACTGAGAACTCGGGCCCCAGAAAACGCTTTCCGAGCCCCTTTCGCCCATCCAAAAGTGCCCCCAGAGGAAGGCTCTGCGTAGAAGTGAACTCCCCAGGGGAGCCTTTTTGCAGCCCCACATGCAACTGGACCCTCCGTGTTCGCTGTTTACGATCAACCCTAAATATATGCCTAGCGAGCATGGCAGAAGACTGAAAACTCGGGCCACAGAAAAAGCGTTTCAAGCCCCATTAGGCCATTCAAAAGTGCCCCCAGAGGAAGGCTTTGGGTACAAGAGAACTCCCCAGGGGAGCCTTTACGCAGCCCCACATGCAACTGGACCCTCCGCGTTCGCTGTTCCTGAGCAAACCTAAACGTAGCCCTAGCCGGCATCGGAGACGAGTGAAAAATCAGGCCCCAGGAAATGCGTTGCGAGCCCCTTTTCGCCCATCCAAAAGTGACCCCAAAGGAAGTCTTTGGATACAAGTGAACTCCCCAGGGGAGCCTTTACGCAGCCCCACATGCAACTGGACCCTTCGGGTTCGATTTTTCCGAGCAACCCTAAATATAGCCCTAGCCGGCATGGGAGAAGACTGAAAAACCGGGCCCCGTCTAATGCGTTGCAAGCCCCTTTGGACCATCCAAAAGTGTCACCAAAGGAAGGCTTTGGGTACAAGAGAACTCCCCAGGTGAGCCTTTACGCAGCCCCACATGCAACTGGACCCTTCGGGTTCGATTTTTCCGAGCAACCCTAAACATAGTCCTAGCCGGCATGATAGAAGACTGAAAAACTGGGCCCCAGGAAACGCGTTGCAAGCCCCTTTGGACCATCCAAAAGAGCCCCCAGAGGAAGGCTTTGGGTACAAGTGAACTCCCCAGGGGAGCCTTTACGCAGCCCCACATGCAACTGGACCCTTTGGGTTCGCTGTTTCCGAGCATCCCTAAACATAGTCCTAGCCGGCATCGAAGACGACTGAAAAATGAGGCCCCAGGAAATGCGTTGCGAGCCCTTTTCGCCCATCCAAAAGTGCCCCCAAAGGAAGGCTTTGGGTACAAGTGAACTCCCCAGGGGAGCCTTTACGCAGCCCCACATGCAACTGGACCCTCCGCGTTCGCTGTTCCTGAGCAAACCTAAACGTAGCCCTAGCCGGCATCGGAGACAAGTGAAAAATCAGGCCCCAGGAAATGCGTTCCGAGCCTTTTGGACCATCCAAACGTGTCACCAAAGGAAGGCTTTGGGTACAAGTGAACTCCCCAGGGGAGCCTTTACGCAGCCCCACATGCAACTGGACCCTCCGGGTTCGCTATTTCCGAGCAACACTAAACATAGCCCTAGCCGGCATGGGAGACGACTGAGAACTCGGGCCCCAGAAAACGCTTTCCGAGCCCCTTTCGCCCATCCAAAAGTGCCCCCAGAGGAAGGCTCTGCGTAGAAGTGAACTCCCCAGGGGAGCCTTTTTGCAGCCCCACATGCAACTGGACCCTCCGTGTTCGCTGTTTACGATCAACCCTAAATATATGCCTAGCGAGCATGGCAGAAGACTGAAAACTCGGGCCACAGAAAAAGCGTTTCAAGCCCCATTAGGCCATTCAAAAGTGCCCCCAGAGGAAGGCTTTGGGTACAAGAGAACTCCCCAGGGGAGCCTTTACGCAGCCCCACATGCAACTGGACCCTCCGCGTTCGCTGTTCCTGAGCAAACCTAAACGTAGCCCTAGCCGGCATCGGAGACGAGTGAAAAATCAGGCCCCAGGAAATGCGTTGCGAGCCCCTTTTCGCCCATCCAAAAGTGACCCCAAAGGAAGTCTTTGGATACAAGTGAACTCCCCAGGGGAGCCTTTACGCAGCCCCACATGCAACTGGACCCTTCAGGTTCGATTTTTCCGAGCAACCCTAAATATAGCCCTAGCCGGCATGGGAGAAGACTGAAAAACCGGGCCCCGTCTAATGCGTTGCAAGCCCCTTTGGACCATCCAAAAGTGTCACCAAAGGAAGGCTTTGGGTACAAGAGAACTCCCCAGGTGAGCCTTTACGCAGCCCCACATGCAACTGGACCCTTCGGGTTCGATTTTTCCGAGCAACCCTAAACATAGTCCTAGCCGGCATGATAGAAGACTGAAAAACTGGGCCCCAGAAAACGCGTTGCAAGCCCCTTTGGACCATCCAAAAGAGCCCCCAGAGGAAGGCTTTGGGTACAAGTGAACTCCCCAGGGGAGCCTTTACGCAGCCCCACATGCAACTGGACCCTTTGGGTTCGCTGTTTCCGAGCATCCCTAAACATAGTCCTAGCCGGCATCGAAGACGACTGAAAAATGAGGCCCCAGGAAATGCGTTGCGAGCCCTTTTCGCCCATCCAAAAGTGCCCCCAAAGGAAGGCTTTGGGTACAAGTGAACTCCCCAGGGGAGCCTTTACGCAGCCCCACATGCAACTGGACCCTCCGCGTTCGCTGTTCCTGAGCAAACCTAAACGTAGCCCTAGCCGGCATCGGAGACAAGTGAAAAATCAGGCCCCAGGAAATGCGTTCCGAGCCTCTTTGGAACATCCAAAAGTGTCATCAAAGGAAGGCTTTGGGTACAATTGAACTCCCCAGGGGAGCCTTTACGCAGCCCCACATGCAACTGGACCCTCCGGGTTCGCTGTTTCCGAGCAACCCTAAATATATCCCTAGCCGGCATGGGAGAAGACTGAAAAACCGGGCCCCAGAAAACGCGTTGAAAGCCTTTTTGGACCATCCAAAAGTGTCACCAAAGGAAGGCTTTGGGTACAAGAGAACTCCCCAGGGGAGCCTTTACGCAGTCCCATATGCAACTGGACCCTTTGGGTTCAATTTTTCTGAGCATCCCTAAACATAGCCCTACCCATCATCGAAGACGACTGAAAAATCAGGCCCCTGGAAATGCGTTCCTAGCCCTTTTCGCCCATCCAAAAATGCCCCCAAAGGAAGGCTATGGGTACAAGTGAACTCCCCAGGGGAGCCTTTCCACAGCCCCACATCCAACTGGACCCTCCGAGTTCGCTGTTTCCGAGCATCCCTAAACATAGCCCTAGCTGGCATGGAAGACGACTGAAAAATCAGTCTTTAGGAAACGCGTTGCGAGCCCTTTTCGCCCATTCAAAACTGCCCCCAAAGGAAGGCTTTATGTACAAGAGAACTCCCCAGGGGAGCCTTATGCAGCCCCACATGCAACTGGACCCTCCGGGTTCGCTGTTTCCGAGCAAACCTAAATATAGCCCTAGTTGGCATGGGAGAAGACTGAAAAACTGGGCCCCAGAAAACGCGTTGCAAGCCCCTTTGTACCATCCAAAAGTGCCCACAAAGGAAGGCTTTGGGTACAAGTGAACTCCCCAGGGGAGCCTTTACGCAGCCCCACATGCAACTGGACCCTCCGCGTTCGCTGTTCCTGAGCAAACCTAAACGTAGCCTAAGCCGTCATCGGAGACGAGTGAAAAATCAGGCCCCAGCTAATGCGTTGCGAGCCCCTTTGGACAGTCCAAAAGTGTCAACAAAGGAAGGCTTTGGGTACAAGTGAACTCCCCAGGGGAGCCTTTACGGAGCCTCACATGCAACTGGACCCTCCGGGTTCGCTGTTCCTGAGCAAACCTAAACGCAGCCTTAGCCGGCATAGGAGAAGACAGAAAAACCGGGCCCCAGAAAACGCGTTGCAAGCCTCTTTGGACCATCCAAAAGTGTCAACAAAGGAAGGCTTTGGGTACAAGAGAACTCCCCAGGGGAGCCTTAACGCAGCCCCACATGCAACTGGACCCTCCGGTTTCGCTGATCCTGAGCAAACCTAAACGTAGCCCTAGCCGTCATTGGAGACAAGTGAAAATCAGTCCCCAGGAAATGCGTTCCGAGCCCTTTTCGCCCATCCAAAACTGCCCCCAAAGGAAGGCTTGGGGTACAAGCGAACTCCCCAGGGGAGCCTTTCCACAGCCCCACATGCAACTGGACCCTCAAGGTTCGCTGTTCCTCAGCAAACCTAAAAGTATCCCTAGCCGTCATCGGAGACGAGTAAAAAATCTGGCCCCAGAAAACGCGTTGCAAGCCCCTTTGGACTATCCAAAAGTGTCACCAAAGGAAGGCTTTGGGTACAAGTGAACTCCCCAGGGGAGCCTTTACACAGCCCCACATGCAACTGGACCCTCCGGGTTCGCTGTTTCCGAGCAACCCTAAATATAGCCCTAGCCGGCATGGGAGAAGACTGAAAATCCGGGCCCCAGAAAACGCGTTGCAAGCCCCTTTGTACCATCCAAAAGTGCCCACAAAGGAAGGCTTTGGGTACAAGTGAACTCCCCAGGGGAGCCTTTATGCAGCCCCACATGCAACTGGACCCTCCAGGTTCGCTGTTCCTGAGCAAACCTAAACTTAGCCTCAGCCGTCATCGGAGACGAGTGAAAAATCAGGCCCCAGCTAATGCGTTGCGAGCCCCTTTGGACCATCCAAAAGTGCCCCCAAAGGAAGGCTTTGGGTACAAGAGAACTCCCCAGGGGACCCTTTACGCAGGCCCACATGCAACTGGACCCTCCGGGTTCGCTGTTTCCGAGCAACCCTAAATATATCCCTAGCCGGCATGGGAGAAGACTGAAAAAACGGGCCCCAGAAAACGCGTTTCAAGCCTTTTGGACCATCCAAACGTGTCACCAAAGGAAGGCTTTGAGTACAAGTGAACTCCCCAGGGGAGCCTTTACGCAGCCCCACATGCAACTGGACCCTCGGTATTCGGTCTTTCACAGCAACTCTAAATATGACCCTGGCACGCATGGGAGACGACTGAAAACTCGGGCCCCAGAAAACGCGTTACAAGCCCCATTCTGCCATCCAGAAGTGCCCCCAGAGGAAGGCTTTGGCTACAAGAGAACTCCCCAGGGGAGCCTTTATGCAGCCCCACATGCAACTGGACCCTCCGGGTTCGCTCTTTCCGAGCAACACTAAACGTAGCCCTAGCCGGCATCGGAGACGAGTGAAAAATCAGGCCCCAGGAAATGCGTTGCGAGCCCCTTTGGACCATCCAAAAGTGACCCCAAAGGAAGTCTTTGGATACAAGTGAACTCCCCAGGGGAGCCTTTACGCAGCCCCACATGCAATTGGACCCTTCGGGTTCGATTTTTCCGAGCAACCCTAAATATAGCCCTAGCCGGCATGGGAGAAGACTGAAAAACCGGGCCCCGTCTAATGCGTTGCAAGCCCCTTTGGACCATCCAAAAGTGTCACCAAAGGAAGGCTTTGGTTACAAGAGAACTCCCCAGGGGAGCCTTTACGCAGCCCCACATGCAACTGGACCCTTCGGGTTCGATTTTTCCGAGCAACCCTAAACATAGTCCTAGCCGGAATGAAATAGAAGACTGAAAAACTGGGCCCCAGAAAACGCGTTGCAAGCCCCTTTGGACCATCCAAAAGTGCCCCCAAAAGAAGGTTTTGGTTACAAGTGAACTCCCCAGGGGAGCCTTTACGCAGCCCCACATGCAACTGGACCCTCCGCGTTCGCTGTTCCTGAGCAAACCTAAATGTAGCCCTAGCCGGCATTGGAGACAAGTGAAAAATCAGGCCCCAGGAAATGCGTTCCGAGCCTCTTTGGAACATCAAAAAGTGTCATCAAAGGAAGGCTTTGGGTACAATTGAACTCCCCAGGGGAGCCTTTACGCAGCCCCACATGCAACTGGACCCTCCGGGTTCGCTGTTTCCGAGCAACCCTAAATATATCCCTAGCCGGCATGGGAGAAGACTGAAAAACCGGGCCCCAGAAAACGCGTTGAAAGCCTTTTTGGACCATCCAAAAGTGTCACCAAAGGAAGGCTTTGGGTACAAGTGAACTCCCCAGGGGAGCCTTTACGCAGCCCCACATGCAACTGGACCCTCCGGGTTCGCTGTTTCCGAGCAACCCTAAATATATTCCTAGCCGGTATGGGAGAAGACTGAAAAACCGGGCCACAGAAAACGCTTTGCAAGCCCCTTTAAACCATCCAAAAGTGCCCCCAAAGAAAGGCTTTGGGTACAAGAGAACTCCCCAGGGGAGCCTTTACGCAGTCCCATATGCAACTGGACCCTTTGGGTACGATTTTTCTGAGCATCCCTAAACATACCCCTACCCATCATCGAAGACGACTGAAAAATCAGGCCCCTTGAAATGCGTTCCGAGCCCTTTTCGCCCATCCAAAAATGCCCCCAAAGGAAGGCTTTGGGTACAAGTGAACTCCCCAGGGGAGCCTTTACGCAGCCCCACATCCAACTGGACCCTCCGGGTTCGCTGTTTCCGAGCATCCCTAAACATAGCCCTAGCTGGCATGGAAGACGACTGAAAAATCAGTCTTTAGGAAACGCGTTGCGAGCCCTTTTCGCCCATTCAAAAGTGCCCCCAAAGGAAGGCTTTATGTACAAGAGAACTCCCCAGGGGAGCCTTATGCAGCCCCACACGCAACTGGACCCTCCGGGTTCGCTGTTTCCGAGCAAACCTAAATATAGCCCTAGCCGGCATGGGAGAAGACTGAAAAACTGGGCCCCAGAAAACGCGTTGCAAGCCCCTTTGGACCATCCAAAAGTGCCCCCAAAGGAAGGCTTTGGGTACAAGTGAACTCCCCAGGGGACCCTTTACGCAGCCCCACATGCAACTGGACCCTTCGGGTTCGCTGTTCCTGAGCAAACCTAAACGTAGCCTAAGCCGTCATCGGAGAAGAGTGAAAAATCAGGCCCCAGCTAATGCGTTGCGAGCCCCTTTGGACAGTCCAAAAGTGTCAACAAAGGAAGGCTTTGGGTACAAGTGAACTCCCCAGGGGAGCCTTTACGGAGCCTCACATGCAACTGGACCCTCCGGGTTCGCTGTTCCTGAGCAAACCTAAACGCAGCCTTAGCCGGCATAGGAGAAGACAGAAAAACCGGGCCCCAGAAAACGCGTTCCAAGCCCCTTTGGACCATCCAAAAGTGCCCCCAAAGGAAGGCTTTGGGTACAAGTGAACTCCCCAGGGGAGCCTTTACGCAGGCCCACATGCAACTGGACCCTCCGGGTTCGCTGTTTCCGAGCAACCCTAAATATATAACTAGCCGGCATGGGAGAAGACTGAAAAACCACACCCCAGAAAACGCGTTGCAAGCCTCTTTGGACCATCCAAAAGTGTCAACAAAGGAAGGCTTTGGATACAAGAGAACTCCCCAGGGGAGCCTTAACGCAGCCCCACATGCAACTGGACCCTCCGGTTTCGCTGTTCCTGAGCAAACCTAAACGTAGCCCTAGCCGTCATCGGAGACGAGTGAAAATCAGTCCCCAGGAAACGCGTTGCGATCCCCTTTGGACCATCCAAAAATGCCCCCAAAGGAAGGCTTGGGGTACAAGAGAACTCCCCAGGGGAGCCTTTCCACAGCCCCACATGCAACTGGACCCTCAAGGTTCGCTGTTCCTCAGCAAACCTAAAAGTATCCCTAGCCGTCATCGGAGACGAGTAAAAAATCTGGCCCCAGAAAACGCGTTGCAAGCCCCTTTGGACCATCCAAAAGTGTCACCAAAGGAAGGCTTTGGGTACAAGTGAACTCCCCTGTGGAGCCTTTACGCAGCCCCACATGCAACTGGACCCTCCGGGATCGCTGTTTCCGAGCATCCCTAAACATAGCCCTAGCCGGCATCGGAGACGAGTGAAAAATCAGGCCCCAGGAAATGTGTTGCGATTCCCTTTGGACCATCCAAAAGTGCCCCCAAAGGAAGGCTTTGGGTACAAGTGAAATCCCCAGGGGAGCCTTTACGCAGCCCCATATGCAACTGGACCCTTTGTGTTCGATTTTTCTAAGCATCCCTAAACATAGCCCTAGCTGGCATGGAAGACAACTGAAAAATCAGTCTCCAGGAAATGCGTTGCGAGCCCTTTTCGCCCATTCAAAAGTGTCACCAAAGGAAGGCTTTGGGTACAAGAGAACTCCCCAGGGGAGCCTTTACGCAGCCCCACATGCAACTGGACCCTCCGGGTTCGCTGTTCCTGAGCGAACCTAAACGTAGACCTAGACGACTTGAGAGAAGACTGAAAAACCGGGCCCCAGAAAACGCGTTGCAAGCCCCTTTGGACCATCCAAAAGTGTCACCAAAGGAAGGCTTTGGGTACAAGTGAACTCCCCAGAGGAGCCTTTACGCATCCCCACATGCAACTGGACCCTCCGGGTTCGCTGTTTCCGAGCATCCGTAAACATAATCCTAGCCGATATCAAAGACGACTGAAAAATCACGCCCCAGGAAATGCGTTCCGAGCCCTTTTCGCCCATCCAAAAGTGTCACCAAAGAAAGGCTTTGGGTACAAGTGAACTCCCCAGGGGAGCCTTTACGCAGCCCCACATTCAACTGGACCCTCCGGGTTCGCTGTTTCCGAGCAACCCTAAATATATAACTAGCCGGCATGGGAGAAGACTGAAAAACCACACCCCAGAAAACGCGTTGCAAGCCCCTTTGTACCATCCAAAAGTGCCCACAAAGGAAGGCTTTGGGTACAAGTGAACTCCCCAGGGGAGCCTTTACGCAGCCCCACATGCAACTGGACCCTCCGGGTTCGCTGTTCCTGAGCAAACCTAAACGTAGCCTCAGCCGTCATTGGAGCCGAGTGAAAAATCAGGCCCCAGCTAATGCGTTGCGAGCCCCTTTGGACCATCCAAAAGTGCCCACAAAGGAAGGCTTTGGGTACAAGAGAACTCCCCAGGGGAGCCTTTACGCAGGCCCACATGCAACTGGACCCTCCGGGTTCGCTGTTTCCGAGCAACCCTAAATATATCCCTAGCCGGCATGGGAGAAGACTGAAAAAACGGGCCCCAGAAAACGCGTTTCAAGCCTTTTGGACCATCCAAATGTGTCACCAAAGGAAGGCTTTGGGTACAAGTGAACTCCCCAGGGGAGCCTTTACGCAGCCCCACTTGCAACTGGACCCTCCGGGTTCGCTGTTTCCGAGCATCCCTAAACATATCCCTACCCAGCATCGAAGACGACTAAAAAATGAGGCCCCAGGAAATGCGTTGCGAGCCCTTTTCGACCATCGAAAAGTGCCCCCAAAGGAAGGCTTTGTGTACAAGAGAACTCCCCAGGGGAGCCTTTACGCAGCCCCACATGCAACTGGACCCTCCGGGTTCGCTGTTCCTGAGCGAAGCTAAACGTAAACCTAGACGACTTGAGAGAAGACTGAAAAACCGGGCCCCAGAAAACCCGTTGCAAGCCCCTTTGGACCATCCAAAAGTGTCACCAAAGGAAGGCTTTGGGTACAAGTGAACTCCCCAGGGGAGCCTTTACGCAACCCCACATGCAACTGGACCCTCCGGGTTCGCTGTTTCCGAGCATACCTAAACATAGCCCTAGCCGTCATCGGCGACGAGTGTTAAATTAGGCCCCAGGATACGTGTTCCGAGCCCTTTTCGCCCATCCAAAAGTGCCCCAAAGGAAGGCTTTGGGTACAAGTGAACTCCCCAGGGGAACCTTTACGCAGCCCCACATGCAACTGGACCCTTTGAGTTCGCTGTTTCCGAGCATCCCTAAACATAGTCCTAGCCGGCATCGAAGACGACTGAAAAATGAGGCCCCAGGAAATGCGTTGCGAGACATTTTCGCCCATCCAAAAGTGTCACCAAAGGAAGACTTTGGTTACAAGAGAACTCCCCAGGGGAGCCTTTACGCAGCCCCACATGCAACTGGACCCTCCGGGTTCGCTGTTCCTGACCAAACCTAAACGCAGTCCTAGCCGCATAGGAGAAGACAGAAAAAACGGGCCCCAGAAAACGCGTTGCAAGCCCCTTTGGACCATCCAAAAGTGCCCCCAAAGGAAGGCTTTGGGTACAAGTGAACTCCCCAGGGGAGCCTTTACGCAGGCCCACATGCAACTGGACCCTCCGGGTTCGCTGTTTCCGAGCAACCCTAAATATATCCCTAGCCGGCATGGGAGAAGACTGAAAAAACGGGCCCCAGAAAACGCGTTTCAAGCCTTTTGGACCATCCAAACGTGTCACCAAAGGAAGGCTTTGGATACAAGTGAACTCCCCAGGGGAGCCTTTACGCAGCCCCACATGCAACTGGACCCTCCGGGTTCGCTCTTTCCGAGCAACACTAAACATAGCCCTAGCCGGCATGGGCGACGACTGAAAACTCGGGCCCCAGAAAACGCATTCCGAGCCCCTTTCGCCCATCCAAAAGTGCCCCCAGAGGAAGGCTCTGCGTAGAAGTGAACTCCCCAGGGGAGCCTTTTTGCAGCCCCACATGCAACTGGACCCTCCGTGTTCGCTGTTTACGATAAACCCTAAATATATGCCTAGCGAGCATGGCAGAAGACTGAAAACTCGGGCCACAGAAAAAGCGTTTCAAGCCCCATTAGGCCATTCAAAAGTGCCCCCAGAGGAAGGCTTTGGGTACAAGTGAACTCCCCAGGGGAGCCTTTACGCAGCCCCACATGCAACTGGACCCTTCGGGTTCGATTTTTCCGAGCATCCGTAAACATAGCCCTAGCCGGCATGGGAGAAGACTGAAAAACCGGGCCCCGTCTAATGCGTTGCAAGCCCCTTTGGACCATCCAAAAGTGTCACCAAAGGAAGGCTTTGGGTACAAGAGAACTCCCCAGGGGAGCCTTTACGCAGCCCCACATGCAACTGGACCCTTCGGGTTCGATTTTTCCGAGCAACCCTAAACATAGTCCTAGCCGTCATGATAGAAGACTGAAAAACTGGGCCCCAGAAAACGCGTTGCAAGCCCCTTTGGACCATCCAAAAGTGCCCCCAAAGGAAGGCTTTGGGTACAAGTGAACTCCCCAGGGGACCCTTTACGCAGCCCCACATGCAACTGGACCCTTTGGGTTCGCTGTTTCCGAGCATCCCTAAACATAGTCCTAGCCGGCATCGAAGACGACTGAAAAATGAGGCCCCAGGAAATGCGTTGCGAGCCCTTTTCGCCCATCCAAAAGTGCCCTTAAAGGAAGGTTTTGGTTACAAGTGAACTCCCCAGGGGAGCCTTTACGCAGCGCCACATGCAACTGGACCCTCCGCGTTCGCTGTTCCTGAGCAAACCTAAACGTAGCCCTAGCCGGCATCGGAGACAAGTGAAAAATCAGGCCCCAGGAAATGCGTTCCGAGCCTCTTTGGAACATCCAAAAGTGTCATCAAAGGAAGGCTTTGGGTACAATTGAACTCCCCAGGGGAGCCTTTACGCAGCCCCACATGCAACTGGACCCTCCGGGTTCGCTGTTTCCGAGCAACCCTAAATATATCCCTAGTTGGCATGGGAGAAAACTGAAAAACCGGGCCCCAGAAAACGCGTTGAAAGCCTTTTTGGACCATCCAAAAGTGTCACCAAAGGAAGGCTTTGGGTACAAGAGAACTCCCCAGGGGAGCCTTTACGCAGTCCCATATGCAACTGGACCCTTTGGGTTCGATTTTTCTGAGCATCCCTAAACATAACCCTACCCATCATCGAAGACGACTGAAAAATCAGGCCCCTGGAAATGCGTTCCTAGCCCATTTCGCCCATCCAAAAATGCCCCCAAAGGAAGGCTTTGGGTACAAGTGAACTCCGCAGGGGAGCCTTTACGCAGCCCCACATCCAACTGGACCCTCCGAGTTCGCTGTTTCCGAGCATCCCTAAACATAGCCCTAGCTGGCATGGAAGACGACTGAAAAATCAGTCTTTAGGAAACGCGTTGCGAGCCCTTTTCGCCCATTCAAAACTGCCCCCAAAGGAAGGCTTTATGTACAAGAGAACTCCCCAGGGGAGCCTTATGCAGCCCCACATGCAACTGGACCCTCCGGGTTCGCTGTTTCCGAGCAAACCTAAATATAGCCCTAGCCGGCATGGGAGAAGACTGAAAAACTGGGCCCCAGAAAACGCGTTGCAAGCCCCTTTGGACCATCCAAAAGTGCCCACAAAGGAAGGCTTTGGGTACAAGTGAACTCCCCAGGGGAGCCTTTACGCAGGCCCACATGCAACTGGACCCTCCGGGTTCGCTGTTCCTGAGCAAACCTAAACGTAGCCTAAGCCGTCATCGGAGACGAGTGAAAAATCAGGCCCCAGCTAATGCGTTGCGAGCCCCTTTGGACAGTCCAAAAGTGTCAACAAAGGAAGGCTTTGGGTACAAGTGAACTCCCGAGGGGAGCCTTTACGGAGCCTCACATGCAACTGGACCCTCCGGGTTCGCTGTTCCTGAGCAAACCTAAACGCAGCCTTAGCCGGCATAGGAGAAGACAGAAAAACCGGGCCCCAGAAAACGAGTTGCAAGCCCCTTTGGACCATCCAAAAGTGCCCCCAAAGGAAGGCTTTGGGTACAAGTGAACTCCCCAGGGGAGCCTTTACGCAGGCCCACATGCAACTGGACCCTCCGGGTTCGCTGTTTCCGAGCAACCCTAAATATATAACTAGCCGGCATGGGAGAAGACTGAAAAACCACGCCCCAGAAAACGCGTTGCAAGCCTCTTTGGACCATCCAAAAGTGTCAACAAAGGAAGGCTTTGGATACAAGAGAACTCCCCAGGGGAGCCTTAACGCAGCCCCACATGCAACTGGACCCTCCGGTTTCGCTGTTCCTGAGCAAACCTAAACGTAGCCCTAGCCGTCATCGGAGACGAGTGAAAATCAGTCCCCAGGAAACGAGTTGCGATCCCCTTTGGACCATCCAAAAATGCCCCCAAAGGAAGGCTTGGGGTACAAGATAACTCCCCAGGGGAGCCTTATGCAGCCCCACATGCAACTGGACCCTCAAGGTTCGCTGATTCCGAGCAACCCTAAATATAGCCCTAGCTGGCATGGGAGAAGACTGAAAAACCGGGCCCCAGAAAACGCGTTGCAAGCCCCTTTGGACCATCCAAAAGTGCCCACAAAGGAAGGCTTTGGGTACAAGTGAACTCCCCAGGGGAGCCTTTACGCAGGCCCACATGCAACTGGACCCTCCGCGTTCGCTATTCCTGAGCAAACCTAAAAGTAGCCTCAGCCGTCATCGGAGACGAGTGAAAAATCAGGCCCCAGCTAATGCGTTGCGAGCCCCTTTGGACAGTCCAAAAGTGTCAACAAAGGAAGGCTTTGGGTACAAGTGAACTCCCCAGGGGAGCCTTTACGCAGCCCCACATGCAACTGGACCCTCCGGGTTCGCTGTTTCCGAGCATCCCTAAACATAGCCCTAGCCGTCATCGAAGACGCCTGAAAAATGAGGCCCCAGGAAATGCGTTGCGAGCCCTTTTCGACCATCCAAAAATGCCCCCAAAGGAAGGCTTTGGGTACAAGAGAACTCCCCAGGGGAGCCTTTACGCAGCCCCACATGCAACTGGACCCTCCGGGTTCGCTGTTCCTGAGCGAACCTAAACGTAGACCTAGACGACTTGAGAGAAGACTGAAAAACCGGGCCCCAGAAAACGCTTTGCAAGCCCCTTTGGACCATCCAAAAGTGTCACCAAAGGAAAGCTTTGGGTACAAGTGAACTCCCCAGAGGAGCCTTTACGCATCCCCACATGCAACTGGACCCTCCGGGTTCGCTGTTTCCGAGCATCCGTAAACATAGCCCTAGCCGATAACAAAGACGACTGAAAAATCACGCCCCAGGAAATGCGTTCCGAGCCCTTTTCGCCCATCCAAAAGTGTCACCAAAGGAAGGCTTTGGGTACAAGTGAACTCCCCAGGGGAGCCTTTACGCAGCCCCACATGCAACTGGACCCTCTGGGATCGCTGTTTCCGAGCAACCCTAAATATATAACTAGCCGGCATGGGAGAAGACTGAAAAACCACACCCCAGAAAACGCGTTGCAAGCCTCTTTGGACCATCCAAAAGTGTCAACAAAGGAAGGCTTTGGGTACAAGAGAACTCCCCAGGGGAGCCTTAACGCAGCCCCACATGCAACTGGACCCTCCGGTTTCGCTGATCCTGAGCAAACCTAAACGTAGCCCTAGCCGTCATCGGAGACAAGTGAAAATCAGTCCCCAGGAAATGCGTTCCGAGCCCTTTTCGCCCATCCAAAACTGCCCCCAAAGGAAGGCTTGGGGTACAAGCGAACTCCCCAGGGGAGCCTTTCCACAGCCCCACATGCAACTGGACCCTCAAGGTTCGCTGTTCCTCAGCAAACCTAAAACTATCCCTAGCCGTCATCGGAGACGAGTAAAAAATCTGGCCCCAGAAAACGCGTTGCAAGCCCCTTTGGACTATCCAAAAGTGTCACCAAAGGAAGGCTTTGGGTACAAGTGAACTCCCCAGGGGAGCCTTTACACAGCCCCACATGCAACTGGACCCTCCGGGTTCGCTGTTTCCGAGCAACCCTAAATATAGCCCTAGCCGGCATGGGAGAAGACTGAAAATCCAGGCCCCAGAAAACGTGTTGCAAGCCCCTTTGTACCATCCAAAAGTGCCCACAAAGGAAGGCTTTGGGTACAAGTGAACTCCCCAGGGGAGCCTTTACGCAGCCCCACATGCAACTGGACCCTCCGGGTTCGCTGTTCCTGAGCAAACCTAAACGTAGCCTCAGCCGTCATTGGAGCCGAGTGAAAAATCAGGCCCCAGCTAATGCGTTGCGAGCCCCTTTGGACAGTCCAAAAGTGTCACCAAAGGAAGGCTTTGGGTACAAGTGAACTCCCCAGGGGAGCCTTTACGCAGCCCCACATGCAACTGGACCCTCCGGGTTCGCTGTTTCCGAGCATCCCTAAACATAGCCCTAGCCGTCATCGAAGACGACTGAAAAATGAGGCCCCAGGAAATGCGTTGCGAGCCCTTTTCGACCATCCAAAAATGCCCCCAAAGGAAGGCTTTGGGTACAAGAGAACTCCCCAGGGGAGCCTTTACGCAGCCCCACATGCAACTGGACCCTCCGGGTTCGCTGTTCCTGAGCGAACCTAAAGGTAGACCTAGACGACTTGAGAGAAGACTGAAAAACCGGGCCCCAGAAAACGCTTTGCAAGCCCCTTTGGACCATCCAAAAGTGTCACCAAAGGAAAGCTTTGGGTACAAGTGAACTCCCCAGAGGAGCCTTTACGCATCCCCACATGCAACTGGACCCTCCGGGTTCGCTGTTTCCGAGCATCCGTAAACATAGCCCTAGCCGATAACAAAGACGACTGAAAAATCACGCCCCAGGAAATGCGTTCCGAGCCCTTTTCGCCCATCCAAAAGTGTCACCAAAGGAAGGCTTTGGGTATAAGTGAACTCCCCAGGGGAGCCTTTACGCAGCCCCACATGCAACTGGACCCTCCGGGTTCGCTGTTTCCGAGCAACCCTAAATATATAACTAGCCGGCATGGGAGAAGACTGAAAAACCACACCCCAGAAAACGCGTTGCAAGCCTCTTTGGACCATCCAAAAGTGTCAACAAAGGAAGGCTTTGGGTACAAGAGAACTCCCCAGGGGAGCCTTAACGCAGCCCCACATGCAACTGGACCCTCCGGTTTCGCTGATCCTGAGCAAACCTAAACGTAGCCCTAGCCGTCATCGGAGACAAGTGAAAATCAGTCCCCAGGAAATGCGTTCCGAGCCCTTTTCGCCCATCCAAAACTGCCCCCAAAGGAAGGCTTGGGGTACAAGCGAACTCCCCAGGGGAGCCTTTCCACAGCCCCACATGCAACTGGACCCTCAAGGTTCGCTGTTCCTCAGCAAACCTAAAAGTATCCCTAGCCGTCATCGGAGACGAGTAAAAAATCTGGCCCCAGAAAACACGTTGCAAGCCCCTTTGGACTATCCAAAAGTGTCACCAAAGGAAGGCTTTGGGTACAAGTGAACTCCCCAGGGGAGCCTTTACACAGCCCCACATGCAACTGGACCCTCCGGGTTCGCTGTTTCCGAGCAACCCTAAATATAGCCCTAGCCGGCATGGGAGAAGACTGAAAATCCGGGCCCCAGAAAACGCGTTGCAAGCCCCTTTGTACCATCCAAAAGTGCCCACAAAGGAAGGCTTTGGGTACAAGTGAACTCCCCAGGGGAGCCTTTATGCAGCCCCACATGCAACTGGACCCTCCGGGTTCGCTGTTCCTGAGCAAACCTAAACGTAGCCTCAGCCGTCATTGGAGCCGAGTGAAAAATCAGGCCCCAGCTAATGCGTTGCGAGCCCCTTTGGACCATCCAAAAGTGCCCCCAAAGGAAGGCTTTGGGTACAAGAGAACTTCCCAGGGGACCCTTTACGCAGGCCCACATGCAACTGGACCCTCCGGGTTCGCTGTTTCCGAGCAACCCTAAATATATCCCTAGCCGGCATGGGAGAAGACTGAAAAAACGGGCCCCAGAAAACGTGTTTCAAGCCTTTTGGACCATCCAAACGTGTCACCAAACGAAGGCTTTGGGTACAAGTGAACTCCCCAGGGGAGCCTTTACGCAGCCCCACTTGCAACTGGACCCTCCGGGTTCGCTGTTTCCGAGCATCCCTAAACATATCGCTACCCAGCATCGAAGACGACTAAAAAATGAGGCCCCAGGAAATGCGTTGCGAGCCCTTTTCGACCATCCAAAAGTGCCCCCAAAGGAAGGCTTTGTGTACAAGAGAACTCCCCAGGGGAGCCTTTACGCAGCCCCACATGCAACTGGACCCTCCGGGTTCGCTGTTCCTGAGCGAACCTAAACGTAGACCTAGACGACTTGAGAGAAGACTGAAAAACCGGGCCCCAGAAAACCCGTTGCAAGCCCCTTTGGACCATCCAAAAGTGTCACCAAAGGAAGGCTTTGCGTACAAGTGAACTCCCCAGGGGAGCCTTTACGCAATCCCACATGCAATTGGACCCTCCGGGTTCGCTGTTTCCGAGCATACCTAAACATAGCCCTAGCCGTCATCGGCGACGAGTGTTAAATCAGGCCCCAGGATACGTGTTCCGAGCCCTTTTCGCCCATCCAAAAGTGCCCCCAAAGGAAGGCTTTGGGTACAAGTGAACTCCCCAGGGGAACCTTTACGCAGCCCCACATGCAACTGGACCCTCCGGGTTCCCTGTTTCAGAGCATCCCTAAACATAGACCTAGCCGGCATCAAAGACGACTGAGAAATCAGGCCCCAGGAAATGCGTTGCGAGACATTTTCGCCCATCCAAAAGTGTCACCAAAGGAAGGCTTTGGTTACAAGAGAACTCCCCAGGGGAGCCTTTACGCAGCCCCACATGCAACTGGACCCTCCGGGTTCGCTGTTTCCCAGCAACCCTAAATATAGCCCTAGCTGTCATCGGAGACAAGTGAAAAATCAGGCCTCAGAAAACGCGTTCCGAGCCCTTTTCGCCAATCCAAAAGTGCCCCCAAAGGAAGGCTTTGGGTACAAGTGAACTCCCCAGGGGAGCCTTTCCACAGCCCCACATGCAACTGGACCCTCCGGGTTCGCTGTTCCTGAGCGAACCTAAACGTAGACCTAGACGACTTGAGAGAAGACTGAAAAACCGGGCCCCAGAAAACGCGTTGCAAGCCCCTTTGGACCATCCAAAAGTGCCCCCAAAGGAAGGCTTTGGGTACAAGTGAACTCCCCAGGGGAGCCTTTACGCAGGCCCACATGCAACTGGACCCTCCGGGTTCGCTGTTCCTGAGCAAACCTAAACGTAGCCTAAGCCGTCATCGGAGACGAGTGAAAAATCAGGCCCCAGCTAATGCGTTGCGAGCCCCTTTGGACAGTCCAAAAGTGTCAACAAAGGAAGGCTTTGGGTACAAGTGAACTCCCGAGGGGAGCCTTTACGGAGCCTCACATGCAACTGGACCCTCCGGGTTCGCTGTTCCTGAGCAAACCTAAACGCAGCCCTAGCCGGCATAGGAGAAGACAGAAAAACCGGCCCCCAGAAAACGCGTTACAAGCCCCTTTGGACCATCCAAAAGTGCCCCCAAAGGAAGGCTTTGGGTACAAGTGAACTCCCCAGGGGAGCCTTTACGCAGGCCCACATGCAACTGGACCCTCCGGGTTCGCTGTTTCCGAGCAACCCTAAATATATAACTAGCCGGCATGGGAGAAGACTGAAAAACCACGCCCCAGAAAACGCGTTGCAAGCCTCTTTGGACCATCCAAAAGTGTCAACAAAGGAAGGCTTTGGATACAAGAGAACTCCCCAGGGGAGCCTTAACGCAGCCCCACATGCAACTGGACCCTCCGGTTTCGCTGTTCCTGAGCAAACCTAAACGTAGCCCTAGCCGTCATCGAAGACGACTAAAAAATGAGGCCCCAGGAAATGCGTTGCGAGCCCTTTTCGACCATCAAAAAGTGCCCCCAAAGGAAGGCTTTGTGTACAAGAGAACTCCCCAGGGGAGCCTTTACGCAGCCCCACGTGCAACTGGACCCTCCGGGTTCGCTGTTTCAGAGCATCCCTAAACATAGACCTAGCCGGTATCAAAGACGACTGAGAAATCAGGCCCCAGGAAATGCGTTGCGAGACATTTTCGCCCATCCAAAAGTGTCACCAAAGGAAGGCTTTGGTTACAAGAGAACTCCCCAGGGGAGCCTTTACGCAGCCCCACATGCAACTGGACCCTCCGGGTTCGCTGTTTCCCAGCAGCCCTAAATATAGCCCTAGCTGTCATCGGATACAAGTGAAAAATCAGGCCCCAGAAAACGCGTTCCGAGCCCTTTTCACCAATCCAAAAGTGCCCCCAAAGGAAGGCTTTGGGTACAAGAGAACTCCCCAGGGGAGCCTTTACGCAGCCCCACAAGCAACTGTACACTACGGGTTCGATTTTTCCGAGCAACCCTAAATATATCCCTAGCTGGCATGGGAGAAGACTGAAAATCCGGACCCCAGAAAACGCGTTGCAAGCCCCTTTGGATCCTCCAAAGGTTCCCCCAAAGGAAGGCTTTGGGTACATCTGAACTCCCCAGGGGAGCCTTTACGCAGCCCCACATGCAACTGGACCCTCTGGGTTCGCTGTTTCTGAGCATCCCTAAACATAGCACTAGCCGGCATCGAAGACGACTGAAAAATCAGGCCCCAGGAAATGTGTTGCACGCCCCTTTGGACCATGCAAAAGTGCCCCCAAAGGAAGGCTTTGGTTACAAGAGAACTCCCCAGGGGAGCCTTTACGCAACCACACATGCAACTGGACCCTCCGGGTTCTGTGTTTCCGAGCATCCCTAAACATAGCCCTAGACGGCATCGAGAAGACTGCTGAAAAATCAGGCCCCAGGAAATGTGTTCCGAGCCCTTTTCGCCCATCCAAAAGTGCCCCCAAGGGAAGGCTTTGGGTACAAGTGAACTCCCCAGGAGAGCCTTTACGCAGCCCCACATGCAACTGGACCCTCCTGGTTCGCTGTTTCCGAGCAACCCTAAATGTATTCCTAGCCGGTATGGGAGAAGACTGAAAAACCGGGCCCCAGAAAACGCGTTGCAAGCCACTTTAAACCATCCAAAAGTGCCCACAAAGGAAGGCTTTGGGTACAAGAGAACTCCCCAGGGGAGCCTTTACACAGCCCCATATTCAACTGGACCCTCCGGGTTCGCTGTTTCCGAGCATCCCTAAACATAGCCCTAGCCGGCATCGAAGACGACTGAAAAATCAGGCCCCAGAAAATGCGTTCCGAGCCCTTTTCGCCCATCCGAAAGTGCCCGCAAAGGAAGGCTTTGTGTACATCTGAAGTTCCCAGGGTAGCCTTTACGCAGCCTCACATGCAACTGGACCCTCCGGGTTCGCTGTTCCTGAGCAAACCTAAACATAGCCTCAGCCGTCATTGGAGCCGAGTGAAAACTCAGGCCCCAGCTAATGCGTTGCGAGCCCCTTTGGACCATCCAAAAGTGCCCCCAAAGGAAGGCTTTGGGTACAAGTGAACTCCCCAGGGGAGCCTTTACGCAGCCCCACATCCAACTGGACCCTCCGAGTTCGCTGTTTCCGAGCATCCCTAAACATAGCCCTAGCTGGCATGGAAGACGACTGAAAAATCAGTCTTTAGGAAACGCGTTGCGAGCCCTTTTCGCCCATCCAAAAGTGCCCCCAAAGGAAGGCTTTGGGTACAAGAGAACTCCCCAGGGGAACCTTATGCAGCCCCACATGCAACTGGACCCTTCGGGGATCGCTGTTTCCGAGCAAACCTAAATATAGCCCTAGTTGGCATGGGAGAAGACTGAAAAACTGGGCCCCAGAAAACGCGATGCAAGCCCCTTTGTACCATCCAAAAGTGCCCACAAAGGAAGGCTTTGGGTACAAGTGAACTCCCCAGGGGAGCCTTTACGCAGGCCCACATGCAACTGGACCCTCCGGGTTCGCTGTTCCTGAGCAAACCTAAACATAGCCTCAGCCGTCATTGGAGCCGAGTGAAAACTCAGGCCCCAGCTAATGCGTTGTGAGCCCCTTTGGACCATCCAAAAGTGCCCCCAAAGGAAGGCTTTGGGTACAAGTGAACTCCCCAGGGGAGCCTTTACGCAGCCCCACATCCAACTGGACCCTCCGAGTTCGCTGTTTCCGAGCATCCCTAAACATATCCCTAGCTGGCATGGAAGACGACTGAAAAATCAGTCTTTAGGAAACGCGTTGCGAGCCCTTTTCGCCCATTCAAAACTGCCCCCAAAGGAAGGCTTTATGTACAAGAGAACTCCCCAGGGGAGCCTTATGCAGCCCCACATGCAACTGGACCCTCCGGGTTCGCTGTTTCCGAGCAAACCTAAATATAGCCCTAGCCGGCATGGGAGAAGACTGAAAAACTGGGCCCCAGAAAACGCGTTGCAAGCCCCTTTGTACCATCCAAAAGTGCCCACAAAGGAAGGCTTTGGGTACAAGTGAACTCCCCAGGGGAGCCTTTACGCAGGCCCACATGCAACTGGACCCTCCGGGTTCGCTGTTCCTGAGCAAACCTAAACGTAGCCTAAGCCGTCATCGGAGACGAGTGAAAAATCAGGCCCCAGCTAATGCGTTGCGAGCCCCTTTGGACAGTCCAAAAGTGTCAACAAAGGAAGGCTTTGGGTACAAGTGAACTCCCGAGGGGAGCCTTTACGGAGCCTCACATGCAACTGGACCCTCCGGGTTCACTGTTCCTGAGCAAACCTAAACGCAGCCTTAGCCGGCATAGGAGAAGACAGAAAAACCGGGCCCCAGAAAACGCGTTGCAAGCCCCTTTGGACCATCCAAAAGTGCCCCCAGAGGAAGGCTTTGGGTACAATTGAACTCCCCAGGGGAGCCTTTACGCAGGCCCACATGCAACTGGACCCTCCGGGTTCGCTGTTTCCGAGCAACCCTAAATATATAACTAGCCGGCATGGGAGAAGACTGAAAAACCACGCCCCAGAAAACGCGTTGCAAGCCTCTTTGGACCATCCAAAAGTGTCAACAAAGGAAGGCTTTGGATACAAGAGAACTCCCCAGGGGAGCCTTAACGCAGCCCCACATGCAACTGGACCCTCCGGTTTCGCTGTTCCTGAGCAAACCTAAACGTAGCCCTAGCCGTCATCGGAGACGAGTGAAAATCAGTCCCCAGGAAACGCGTTGCGATCCCCTTTGGACCATCCAAAAATGCCCCCAAAGGAAGGCTTTGGGTACAAGAGAACTCCCCAGGGGAGCCTTATGCAGCCCCACATGCAACTGGACCCTCAAGGTTCGCTGTTTCCGAGCAACCCTAAATATAGCCCTAGCTGGCATGGGAGAAGACTGAAAAACTGGGCCCCAGAAAACGCGTTGCAAGCCCCTTTGGACCATCCAAAAGTGCCCACAAAGGAAGGCTTTGGGTACAAGTGAACTCCCCAGGGGAGCCTTTACGCAGCCCCACATGCAACTGGACCCTCCGGGTTCGCTGTTTCCGAGCAACCCTAAATATATCCCTAGTTTGCATGGGAGAAGACTGAAAAACCGGGCCCCAGGAAACGCGTTGCAAGCCCCTTTGGACCATCCAGTAGTGTCACCAAAGAAAGGCTTTGGGTACAAGTGAACTCCCCAGGGGAGCCTTTACGCAGCCCCATATGCAACTGGACCCTCTGGGTTCGCTGTTTCCGAGCAACCCTAAATATATTCCTAGCCGATATGGGAGAAGACTGAAAAACCGGGCCACAGAAAACGCGTTGCAAGCCCCTTTAAACCATCCAAAAGTTACACCAAAGGAAGGCATTGGGTACAAGAGAACTCCCCAGGGTAGCCTTTACACAGCCCCATATGCAACTGGACCCTCTGGGTTCGCTGTTTCCGAGCAACCCTAAATATATTCCTAGCCGGTATGGGAGAAGACTGAAAATCCGGGCCCCAGAAATCGCGTTTTAAGCCCCTTTGGACCATTCAAAAGTGTCACCAAAGGAAGGCTTTGGGTACAAGTGAACTCCCCAGGGGAGCCTTTACGCAGCCCCACATGCAACTGGACCCTCCGGGTTCGCTGTTTCCGAGCATCCCTAAACATAGCCCTAGACGGCATCGAGAAGACTGCTGAAAAATCAGGCCCCAGGAAATGCGTTCCGAGGTCTTTTCACCCATCCAAAAGTGCCCCCAAAGGAAAGCTTTGGGTACAAGTGAACTCCCCAGGGGAGCCTTTACGCAGCCCAACATGCAACTGGACCCTCCGGGTTCGCTGTTTCCAAGCAGCCCTAAATATATTCCTAGCCGGGATGGGAGAAGACTGAAAAACCGTCCCCAGAAAACGCGTTGCAAGCCCCTTTAAACCATCCAAAATTGACACCAAAGGAAGGCTTTGGGTACAAGAGAACTCCCCAGGGTAGACTTTACACAGCCCCATATGCAACTGGACCCTCTGGGTTCGCTGTTTCCGAGCATCCCTAAACATAGCCCTAGCCGGCATCGAAGACGACTGAAAAATCAGGCCCCAGGAAATGCGTTCCGAGCCCCTTTGGACCATCCAAAAGTGCCCCCAAAGGAAGGCTTTGGGTACATCTGAAGTTCCCAGGGGAGCCTTTACGCAGCCCCACATGCAACTGGACCCTCCGGGTTCGCTGTTTCCGAGCAACCCTAAATATATCCCTAGTAGGCATGGGAGAAGACTGAAAAACCGTGCCCCAGAAAACGCGTTGCACGCCTCTTTGAACCATCCAAAAGTTCCCCCAAAGGAAGGCTTTGGGTACAAGTGAACTCCCCAGGGGAGCCTTTACGCAGCCCCACATGCAACTGGACCCTCCGGATTCGCTGTTTCCGAGCATCCCTAAATAAATCCCTAGCCGGCATGGTAGAAGACTGAAAAAACAGGCCCCAGAAAAAGCGTTGCAAGCCCCTTTGAACCATCCAAAAGTGTCCCCAAAGGAAGGCTTTGGGCACAAGAGAACTCCCCAGGGGAGCCTTTACGCAGCCCCACATGCAACTGGACCCTCCGGGTTCGCTGTTTCCGAGCATCCCTAAACATAGCCCTAGCCGGCATCGGAGACGACTGAAAAATCGGACCCCAGGAAACGCGTTCTGAGCCCTTTTCGCCAATCCAAAAGTGCCCCCAAACAAAGGTTTGGGTACAAGTGAACTCTCCAGGGGAGCCTTTATGCAGCCCCACATGCAACTGGACCCTCCGGGTTCGCTGTTTCCTGAGCAATCCTAAACGTATCCCTAGCCGTCATCGGAAACGACTGAAAAATCAGGCCCCAGGAAAGGTGTTGTAAGCCCTTTTCGCCCATCCAAATGTGCCCGCAAAGGAAGGCTTTGGGTACAAGTCAACTCCCCAGGGGAGCCTTTACGCAGCCCCACATGCAACTGGACCCTCCGGGTTCGCTGTTTCCGAGCATCCCTAAACATAGCCCTAGCCGGCATCGAAGACGACTGAAAAATCAGGCCCCAGGAAAGGTGTTGTAAGCCCTTTTCGCCCATCCAAAAGTGCCCGCAAAGGAAGGCTTTGGGTACAAGTCAACTCCCCAGGGGAGCCTTTACGCAGCCCCACATGCAACTGGACCCTCCGGGTTTGCTGTTTCTGAGAATCTCTAAACATATCCCTAGCCGGCATCGAAGACGAGTGAAAAATCAGGCCCCAGGAAATGCGTTCCGAGCCCTTTTCGCCAATGCAAAAGTGTCACCAAAGAAGGCTTTGGGTACAGGTGAACTCCCCAGGGGAGCCTTTACGCAGCCCCACATGCAACTGGACCCTCCGTGTTTGCTGTTCCTGAGCAAACCTAAACGTTGCCCTAGCCGTCATCGGAGACGACTGAAAAATCAGGCCCCAGGAAACGCGTTTTGAGCCCCTTTGGACCATCCAAAAAGTGCCCCCAAAGGAAGGCTTTGGGTACAAGTGAACTCCCCAGGGGAGCCTTTACGCAGCCCCACATGCAACTGAACCCTCCGGGTTCGCTGTTTCCGAGCATCCCTAAACATAGCCCTAGCCGGCATCGGAGACGAGTGAAAAATCAGGCCCAATGAAATGCGTTCCGAGCCCTTTTCGCCAATCCAAAAGTGCCCCCAAAGGAAGGCTTTGGGTACAAGTGAACTCCCCAGGGGAGCCTTTACGCAGCCCAACATGCAACTGGACCCTCCGGGTTCGCTGTTTCCGAGCATCCCTAAACATAGCCCTAGCAGGCATCGATGACGAATGAAAAATCAGGCCCCAGGAAACGCGTTCCGAGCCCTTTTCGCCTATCCAAAAGTGCCCCCAAAGGAAGGCTTTGGGTACAAGAGAACTCCCCAGGAAAGCCTTTACGCAGCACCACATGCAACTGGACCCTCCGGGTTCGCTGTTTCCGAGCATCCCTAAATATATCCCTAGCCAGCATGGGAGAAGACTGAAAAACCGGGCCCCAGAAAACGCGATGCAAGCCCCTTTGGACCATTCAAAAGTGTAACCAAAGGAAGGCTTTGGGTACAAGTGAACTCCCCAGGGGAGCCTTTATGCAGCCCCACATGCAACTGGACCCTCCGGGTTCGCTGTTTCCTTAGTAAACCTAAAAGTAGCCCTAGCCGTCATCGGAGACGAGTGAAAAATCAGGCCCCACGAAATGTGTTTCGAGCCCCTTTGTCCCATCCAAAAGCGCCCCCAAAGGAAGGCTTTGGGTACAGGTGAACTCCCCAGGGGTGCCTTTACGCAGCCCCACATGCAACTGGACCCTCCAGGTTCGCTGTTTCCAAGCATCCCTAAACAAAGCCCTAGCCGGCATCGAAGACGACTGAAAATCAGGCCCCAGGAAATGCGTTCCGAGCCCTTTTCGTCAATCCAAAAGTGCCGCCAAAGGAAGGCTTTGGGTACAAGTGAACTCCCCAGGGGAGCATTTACGCAGCCCCACATGCAACTGGACCCTCCGGGTTCGCTGTTTCCGAGCAACCCTAAATATATCCCTAGTTGGCATGGGAGAAGACTGAAAAACCGAGCCCCAGAAAACGCGCTGCAAGCCCCTTTGGGCCATCCAAAAGTTCCCCCAAAGGAAGGCTTTGGGTACAAGAGAACTCCCCAGGGGAGCCTTTACGCAGCCCCACATGCAACTGGACCCTCCGGGTTCGCTGTTTCCGAGCATCCCTAAACATAGCCCTAGCCGGCATCAAAGACGACTGAAAAATCAGGCCCGAGGAAACGCCTTGCAAGCCCCTTTGGAGCATCCAAAAGTACCCCCAAAGGAAGGCTTTGGGTACAAGTGAACTCCCCAGGGGAGCCTTTACGCAGCCCCACATGCAACTGGACCCTCCGGGTTCGCTGTTTCCGAGCATCCCTAAACATATCCCTAGCCGTCATCGAAGACGTCTGAAAAATCAGGCCCCAGGAAATGCGTTCCGAGCCCTTTTTGGCAATCCAAAAGTGCCCCCAGAGGAAGTCTTTGGGTACAAGTGAACTCCCCAGGGGAGCCTTTACGCAGCCCCATATCCAAATGGTCCCTCCAGGTTCGCTGTTTCAGAGAATCCCTAAATATATCCCTAGCCGGCATGGGAGAAGACTGAAAAACCAGGCCCCAGAAAACGCTATGCAAGCCCCTTTGGACCATCCAAAAGTGCCCCCAAAGGAAGGCTTTGGGTACAAGTGAACTCCCCATGGGAGCCTTTACGCAGCCCCACATGCAACTGGACCCTCCGGGTTCGCTGTTTCCGAGCATCTCTAAACATAGACCTAGCCGGCATCGAAGACGACTGAAAAATCAGGCCACAGGAAATGCGTTGCGAGCCCCTTTGGACCATCCAAAAGTGCCCCTAAAGGAAGGCTTTGGGTACAAGTGAACTCCCCAGGGGAGCCTTTACGCAGCCCCACATGCAACTGGACCCTCCGGGTTCGCTGTTTCCGAGCATTCCTAAATATATCCCTAGCCGGCATCGGAGAAGACTGAAAAACCGGGCCCCAGAAAACGCGATGCAAGCCACTTTGGACCATCCAAAAGTGTCTCCAAAGGAAGGCTTTGGGTACAAGTGAACTCCCCAGGGGAGCCTTTACGCAGCCCCACATGCAACTGGACCCTCCGGGTTCGCTGTTTCCGAGCATCCCTAAACATAGCCCTAGCCGGCATCGAAGACAACTGAAAAATCAGGCCCCAGGAAACGCGTTGCGAGCCCCTTTGGACCATACAAAAGTGCCCCCAAAGGAAGGCTTTGAATACAAGAGAAATCCCCAGGGGAGCCTTTACGCAGCCCCACATGCAACTGGACCCTCCGGGTTCGCTGTTTCTGAGAATCTCTAAACATATCCCTAGCCGGCATCGAAGACGACTGAAAAATCAGGCCCCAGGAAATGCGTTCCGAGCCCTTTTCGCCCATCCAAAAGTGTCACCAAAGGAAGGCTTTGGGTGCAAGTGAACTCCCCAGGGGAGCCTTTACACAGCCCCACATGCAACTGGACCCTCCAGGTTCGCTGTTTCCGAGCATCCCTAAACATATCCCTAGCCGTCATTGGAGACGTGTGAAAAATCAGGACCCTGGAAATGCGTTCCGAGCCCTTTTCGCCCATCCAAAAGTGTCACCAAAGGAAGGCTTTGGGTGCAAGTGAACTCCCCAGGGGAGCCTTTACACAGCCCCACATGCAACTGGACCCTCCAGGTTCGCTTTTTCCGAGCATCACTAAACATAGCCCTAGCCGGCATCGAAGACGACTGAAAAATCAGGACCCTGGAAATGCGTTCCGAGCCCTTTTCGCCCATCCAAAAGTGCCCCCAAAGGAAGGCTTTGGGTACAAGTGAACTCCCCAGGAAAGCCTTTACGCAGCCCCACATGCAACTGGACCCTCCGGGTTCGCTTTTTCCTAGCATCATTAAACATAGCCCTAGCGGGCATCGAAGACGATTGAAAAATCAGGACCCTGGAAATGCGTTGCAAGCCCCTTTGAACTATCCAAAAGTGTCACCAAAAGAAAGCTTTGGGTACAAGAGAACTCCCCAGGGGAGCCTTTACGCAGCCCCACATGCAACTGGACCCTCCGGGTTCGCTGTTTCCGAGCAACCCTATATATATTCCTAGCAGGCATTGGAGTAGAATGAAAAACCGAGCCTCAGAAAACGCGTTGCAAGCCCCTTTGGACCATTCAAAAGTGTCATCAAAGGAAGGCTTTGGGTAAAATTGAACTCCCCAGGGGAGCCTTTACGCAGCCCCACATGCAACTGGACCCTCCGGGTTCGCTGTTTCCGAGCAACCCTAAATATATCCCTAGTTGGCATGGGAGAAAACTGAAAAACCGGGCCCCAGAAAACGCGTTGAAAGCCTTTTTGGACCATCCAAAAGTGTCACCAAAGGAAGGCTTTGGGTACAAGAGAACTCCCCAGGGGAGCCTTTACGCAGTCCCATATGCAACTGGACCCTTTGGGTTCGATTTTTCTGAGCATCCCTAAACATAACCCTACCCATCATCGAAGACGACTGAAAAATCAGGCCCCTGGAAATGCGTTCCTAGCCCTTTTCGCCCATCCAAAAATGCCCCCAAAGGAAGGCTTTGGGTACAAGTGAACTCTGCAGGGGAGCCTTTACGCAGCCCCACATGCAACTGGACCCTCCGGGTTTGCTGTTTCCGAGCATCCCTAAACATAGCCCTAGCCGTCATGGGAGACGAGTGAAAAATCAGGCCCCAGGAAATGCGTTGCTGGCCTTTTCGCCCAACCAAAAGTGCCCCCAAAGGAAGGCTTTGGGTACAGGTGACCTCCCCAGGGGAGCCTTTACGCAGCCCCACATGCAACTGGACCCTCCTGGTTATCTGTTCCTGAGCAAACCTAAACGTAGCCCTAGCCGTCATCGAAGAGGACTGAAAAATCAGGCCCCAGGAAATGCGTTCCGAGTCCTTTTCGCCCATCCAAAAGTGCCCCCAAAGGAAGGCTTTGGGTACAAGTGAACTCCCCAGGGGAGCCTTTACGCAGCCCCACATGCAACTGGACCCTCCGGGTTCGCTGTTCCTGAGCAAACCTAAACGTAGCTCTAGCCGTCATCGGAGACGAGTGAAAAATCCGGTCCCCAGGAAACGCGTTGCAAGCCCCTTTGGACCATCCAAAAGTGTCACCAAAGGAAGGTTTGTGTACAGGTGAACTCCCCAGGGGATCCTTTACGCAGCCCCACATGCAACTGGACCCTCCGGGTTCGCTGTTCCTGACCAAACCTAAAAGTAGCCCTGGCCGTTATGGGAGACGAGTGAAAAATCAGGCCCCAGGAAACGCATTGCGAGCCCCTTTGGACCATCCAAAAGTTCCCCCAAAGGAAGGCTTTGGGTACAGGTGAACTCCCCAGGGGAGCCTTTACGCAGCCCAACATGCAACTGGACCCTCCGGGTTCGCTGTTTCCGAGCATCCCTAAACATAGCCCTAGCCGGCATCGAAGACGACTGAAAAATCAGGCCCCAGGAAATGCGTTCCGAGCCCTTTTCGCCCATCCAAAAGTGCCCCCAAAGGAAGGCTTTGAATACAAGAGAACTCCCCAGGGGAGCCTTTACGCAGCCCCACATGCAACTGGACCCTCCGGGTTCGCTTTTTCCGAGCATCACTAAACATAGCCCTAGCCGGCAGCGAAGACGATTGAAAAATCAGGCCCCTGGAAATGCGTTGCAAGCCCCTTTGAACTATCCAAAAGTGTCACCAAAGGAAGGCTTTGGGTACAAGAGAACTCCCCAGGGGAGCCTTTACGCAGCCCCACATGCAACTGGACCCTCCGGGTTCGCTGTTTCCGAGCATCCCTAAACATAACCCTAGCCGGCATCGAAGACGACTGAAAAATCAGGCCTCAGGAAATGCGTTCTGAGCCCTTTTCGCCCATACAAAAGTGCCCCCAAAGGAAGGCTTTGGGTACAGGTGAACTCCCCAGTGGAGCCTTTACGCAGCCCCACATGCAATTGGACCCTCCGGGTTCGCTGTTTCCTGAGCAAACGTAAAAGTAGCCCTAGCCGTCATCGGAGACGAGTGAAAAATCAGGCCCCACGAAATGTGTTTCGAGCCCCTTTGTACCATCCAAAAGCGCCCCCAAAGGAAGGCTTTGGGTACAGGTGAACTCCCCAGGGGAGCCTTTACGCAGCCCCACATGAAACTGGACCCTCCGGGTTCGCTGTTTCCGAGCATCCCTAAACATAGCCCTAGCCGGCATCGAAGACGACTGAAAATCAGGCCCTAGGAAATGCGTTCCGAGCCCTTTTCGTCAATCCAAAAGTGCCCCCAAAGGAAGGCTTTGGGTACAAGTGAACTCCCCAGGGGAGCCTTTACGCAGCCCCACATGCAACTGGACCCTCCGGGTTCGCTGTTTCTGAGAATCTCTAAACATAGCCCTAGACGGCATCGAAGACGAGTGAAAAATCAGGCCCCAGGAAATGCGTTCCGAGCCCTTTTCGCCAATCCAAAAGTGTCACCAGAGGAAGGCTTTGGGTACAAGTGAACTCCCCAGGGGAGCCTTTACACAGCCCCACATGCAACTGGACCCTCCGGGTTCGCTGTTCCCGAGCATCCCTAAACATAGCCCTAGACGGCATTGAAGACGACTGAAAAATCAGGCCCCAGGAAATGCGTTCCGAGCCCTTTTCGCCCATCCAAAAGTGTCACCAAAGGAAGCCTTTGGGTACAAGTGAACTCCCCAGGGGAGACTTTACGCAGCCCCACATGCAACTGGACCCTCCCGGTTCGCTGTTCCTGAGCAAACCTAAACGTAGCTCTAGCCGTCATCGGAGACGAGTGAAAAATCACACTCCAGAAAATGCGTTCCGAGCCCTTTTCGCCCATCCAAAAGTGCCCCCAAAGGAAGGCTTTGAATACAAGAGAACTCCCCAGGGGAGCCTTTACGCAGCCCCACATGCAACTGGACCCTCCGGGTTCGCTTTTTCTGAGCATCACTAAACATAGCCCTAGCCAGCATCGAAGACGATTGAAAAATCAGGACCCTGGAAATGCGTTGCAAGCCCCTTTGAACTATCCAAAAGTGCCCCCAAAGGAAGGCTTTGGGTACAAGAGAACTCCCCAGGGGAGCCTTTACGCAGCCCCACATGAAACTGGACCCTCCGGGTTCGCTGTTCCTGACCAAACCTAAAAGTAACCCTAGCCGTCATGGGAGACGAGTGAAAAATCATGCCCCATGAAACGCGTTGCGAGCCCCTTTGGACCATCCAAATGTGCCCCCAAAGGAAGGCTTTTGGTACAGGTGAACTCCCCAGGGGAGCCTTTACGCAGCCCAACATGCAACTGGACCCTCCGGGTTCGCTGATTCCGAGCATCCCTAATCATAGCCCCAGCCTGCCTCGAAGACGACTGAAAAATCAGGCCCCAGGAAATGCGTTCCGAGCCCTTTTCGCCCATCCAAAAGTGCCCCCAAAGGAAGGCTTTGGGTACAAGTGAACTCCCCAGGGGAGCCTTTACGCAGCCCCACATGCAACTGGACCCTCCCGGTTCCCTGTTCCTGAGCAAACCTAAACGTAGCTCTAGCCGTCATCGGAGACGAGTGAAAAATCACACTCCAGAAAATGCGTTGCGAGCCCCTTTGGACCATCCAAAAGTGCCCCCAAAGGAAGTCTTTGGGTACAGGTGAACTCCCCAGGGGAGCCTTTACGCATCCCCACATGCAACTGGACCCTATGGGTTCGTATTTCCGAGCATCCCTAAACATAGCCCTAGCCGGCATCAAAGACGACTGAAAAACCGGTCCCCAGGAAACGCGTTGCAAGCCCCTTTGGACCATCCAAAAGTGTCACCAAAGGAAGGTTTGTGTACAGGTGAACTCCCCAGGGGAGCCTTTACGCAGCCCCACATGCAACTGGACCCTCCGGGTTCGCTGTTTCCGAGCAACTCTATATATAACCCTAGCCGGCATCGAATACAACTGTAAAATCAGGCCCCAGGAAACGAGTTGCGAGCCTCTTTGGACCATCCAAAAGTGCCCCCAAAGGAAGGTTTGGGTACAGGTGAACTCCCCAGGGGATCCTTTACGCAGCCCCACATGCAACTGGACCCTCCGGGTTCGCTGTTCCTGACCAAACCTAAATGTAGCCCTAGCCGTTAAGGGAGACGAGTGAAAAATCAGGCCCCAGGAAACGCGTTGCGAGCCCCTTTGGACCATCCAAAAGTTCCCCCAAAGGAAGGCTTTGGGTACAGGTGAACTCCCCAGGGGAGCCTTTACGCAGCCCAACATGCAACTGGACCCTCCGGGTTCGCTGTTTCCGAGCATCCCTAAACATAGCCCTAGCCGGCATCGAAGACGACTGAAAAATCAGGCCCCAGGAAATGCGTTCCGAGCCCTTTTCGCCCATCCAAAAGTGTCACCAAAGGAAGGCTTTGGGTACAAGTGAACTCCCCAGGGGAGCCTTTACACAGCCCCACATGCAACTGGACCCTCCGGGTTCGCTGTTCCCGAGCATCCCTAAACATAGCCCTAGCCGTCATCGAAGACGACTGAAAAATCAGGCCCCAGGAAATGCGTTCCGAGCCCTTTTCGCCCATCCAAAAGTGCCCCCAAACGATGGTTTTGGGTACAACTGAACTCTCCAGGAGAGCCTTTACTCAGCCCCACATGCAACTGGACCCTCCGGGTTCGCTGTTTCCGAGCATCCCTAAACATAACCCTAGCCGGCATCGAAGACGACTGAAAAATTAGGCCCCAGGAAACGCGTTGCGAGCCCTTTTCGCGCATCCAATAGTGCCGCCAAAGGAAGGCTTTGGGTACAAGAGAACCCCCCAGGGGAGCCTTTACACAGCCCCACATGCAATTGGACCCTCCGGCTTCGCTGTTCCTGAGCAAATCTAAACGTAACTCTAGTCGTCATCGGAGACGAGTGAAAAATCACTCCCCAGGAAATGCGTTGCGAGCCCCTTTGGACCATCCAAAAGTGCCCCCAAAGGAAGGCTTTGGGTACAGGTGAACTCCCCAGGGGAGCCTTTACGCAGCCCCACATGAAACTGGACCCTCCTGGTTCGCTGTTCCTGACCAAACCTAAAAGTAACACTAGCCGTCATGGGAGACGAGTGAAAAATCTTGCCCCATGAAACGCGTTGCGAGCCCCTTTGGACCATCCAAATGTGCCCCCAAAGGAAGGATTTTGGTACAGGTGAACTCCCCAGGGGAGCCTTTACGCAGCCCAACATGCAACTGGACCCTCCGGGTTCGCTGATTCCGAGCATCCCTAATCATAGCCCTAGCCTGCATCGAAGACGACTGAAAAATCAGGCCCCAGGAAATGCGTTCCGAGCCCTTTTCGCCCATCCAAAAGTACCCCAAAAGAAGGCTGGGGTACAAAAGAACTCCCCAGGGGAGCCTTTACGCAGCCCCACATGCAACTGGACCCTCCGGGTTCGCTGTTTCCGAGCATCCATAAACATATCCCTAGCCGGCATCGAAGACGACTGAAAAATCAGGCCCCAGGAAATGCGTTCCGAGTCCTTTTCGCCCATCCAAAAGTGCCCCCAAAGGAAGGCTTTGAATACAAGAGAAATCCCCAGGGGAGCCTTTACGCAGCCCCACATGCAACTGGACCCTCCGGGTTCGCTTTTTCCGAGCATCACTAAACATAGCCCTAGCCGGCATCGAAGACGACTGAAAAATCAGGACCCTGGAAATGCGTTGCAAGCCCCTTTGAACTATACAAAAGTGTCACCAAAGGAAGGCTTTGGGTACTAGAGAACTCCCCAGGGGAGCCTTTACGCAGCCCCACATGCAACTGGACCCTCCGGTTTCGCTGTTTCCGAGCATCCCTATATATATTCCTAGCAGGCATTGGAGTAGAATGAAAAACCGAGCCTCAGAAAACGCGTCGGAAGCCCCTTTGGACCATTCAAAAGTGTCACCAAAGGAAGGCTATGGGTTCAAGTGAACTCCCCAGGGGAGCCTTTAGGCAGCCCCACATGCAACTGGACCCTCCGGGTTTGCTGTTTCCGAGCATCCCTAAACATAGCCCTAGCCGTCATGGGAGACGAGTGAAAAATCAGGCCCCAGGAAATGCGTTGCTGGCCTTTTCGCCCAACCAAAAGTGCCACCAAAGGAAGGCTTTGGGTACAGGTGACCTCCCCAGGGGAGCCTTTACGCAGCCCCACATGCAACTGGACCCTCCCGGTTCGCTGTTCCTGAGCAAACCTAAACGTAGCTCTAGCCGTCATCGGAGACGAGTGAAAAATCACACTCCAGAAAATGCGTTGCGAGCCCCTTTGGACCATCCAAAAGTGCCCCCAAAGGAAGTCTTTGGGTACAGGTGAACTCCCCAGGGGAGCCTTTACGCAGCCCCACATGCAACTGGACCCTATGGGTTCGTATTTCCGAGCATCCCTAAACATAGCCCTAGCCGGCATCAAAGACGACTGAAAAACCGGTCCCCAGGAAACGCGTTGCAAGCCCCTTTGGACCATCCAAAAGTGCCCCCAAAGGAAGGCTTTGGGTACAGGTGAACTCCCCAGGGGAGCCTTTACGCAGCCCAACATGCAACTGGACCCTCCGGGTTCGCTGTTTCCAAGCATCCCTAAACATAGCCCTAGCCGGCATCGAAGACGACTGAAAAATCAGGCCCCAGGAAATGCGTTCCGAGCCCTTTTCGCCCATCCAAAAGTGCCCCCAAAGGAAGGCTTTGAATACAAGAGAACTCCCCAGGGGATCCTTTACGCAGCCCCACATGCAACTGGACCCTCCGGGTTCGCTTTTTCTGAGCATCACTAAACATAGCCCTAGCCGGCATCGAAGACGATTGAAAAATCAGGACCCTGGAAATGCGTTGCAAGCCCCTTTGAACTATCCAAAAATGTCACCAAAGGAAGGCTTTGGGTACAAGAGAACTCCCCAGGGGAGCCTTTACGCAGCCCCACATGCAACTGGACCCTCCGGTTTCGCTGTTTCCGAGCAACCCTATATATATTCCTAGCAGGCATTGGAGTAGAATGAAAAACCGAGCCTCAGAAAACGCGTCGGAAGCCCCTTTGGACCATTCAAAAGTGTCACCAAAGGAAGGCTATGGGTACAAGTGAACTCCCCAGGGGAGCCTTTACGCAGCCCCACATGCAACTGGACCCTCCGGGTTTGCTGTTTCCGAGCATCCCTAAACATAGCCCTAGCCGTCATGGGAGACGAGTGAAAAATCAGGCCCCAGGAAATGCGTTGCTGGCCTTTTCGCCCAACCAAAAGTGCCCCCAAAGGAAGGCTTTGGGTACAGGTGACCTCCCCAGGGGAGCCTTTACGCAGCCCCACATGCAACTGGACCCTCCGGGTTCGCTGCTTCTGAGCATCCCTATACATAGCCCTAGCCGGCATCGAAGACGAGTGAAAAATCAGGCCCCAGGAAATGCGTTGCTGGCCTTTTCGCCCAACCAAAAGTGCCCCCAAAGGAAGGCTTTGGGTACAGGGGACCTCCCCAGGGGAGCCTTTACGCAGCACCACATGCAACTGGACCCTCCGGTTTCGCTGTTTCCGAGCAACCCTATATATATTCCTAGCAGGCATTGGAGTAGAATGAAAAACAGAGCCTCAGAAAACGCGTCGCAAGCCCCTTTGGACCATTCAAAATTGTCACAAAAGGAAGGCTATGGGTACAAGTGAACTCCCCAGGGGAGCCTTTACGCAGCCCCACATGCAATTGGACCCTCCGGGTATGCTGTTTCCGAGCATCCCTAAACATAGCCCTAGCCGTCATGGGAGACGAGTGAAAAATCAGGCCCCAGGAAATGCGTTGCTGGCCTTTTCGCCCATCCAAAAGTGCCCCCAAAGGAAGGCTTTGAATACAAGAGAACTCCCCAGGGGAGCCTTTACGCAGCCCCACATGCAACTGGACCCTCCGGGTTCGCTGCTTCTGAGCATCCCTATACATATCCCTAGCCGGCATCAAAGACGAGTGAAAAATCAGGCCCCAGGAAATGCGTTGCTGGCCTTTTCGCCCAACCAAAAGTGCCCCCAGAGGAAGGCTTTGGGTACAGGTGACCTCCCCAGGGGAGCCTTTACGCAGGCCCACATGCAACTGGACCCTCCGGGTTCGCTGTTTCCGAGCAACCCTAAACATAGCCCTAGCCGTCATCGAAGACAACTGAAAAATCAGGCCCCAGGAAATGCGTTGCGAGCCCTTTTCGCCCATCCAAAAGTACCCCAAAGGAAGGCTTTGAGTACAAGAGAACTCCTCAGGGGAGCCTTTACGCAGCCCCACATGCAACTGGACCCTCCGGGTTCGCTGTTCCTCAGCAAACCTAAACGTAGCCCTAGCCGTCATCGGAGACGAGTGAAAAATCAGGCCCCAGGAAATGTGTTCCGAGCCCCTTTGGACCATCCAAAAGTGCCCCCAAAGGAAGGCTTTGGGTACAAGTGAACTCCCCAGGGGAGCCTTTACGCAGCCCCACATGCAACTGGACCCTCCGGGTTCGCTCTTTCCGAGCATCCCTAAACATAGCCCTAGCCGGCATCGAAGACGACTGAAAAATCAGGCCCCAGGAAACGCATTGCGAGCCCCTTTCGCCCATCCAAAAGTGCCCCCAAAGGAAGGCTTTGGGTACAGGTGAACTCCCCAGGGGATCCTTTACGCAGCCCCACATGCAACTGGACCCTCCGGGTTCGCTGTTTCCGAGCATCCCTAAACATAGCCCTAGCCGGCATCGAAGACGACTGAAAAATCAGGCCCCAGGAAACGCATTGCGAGCCCCTTTCGCCCATCCAAAAGTGCCCCCAAAGGAAGGCTTTGGGTACAAGTGAACTCCCCAGGGGATCCTTTACGCAGCCCCACATGCAACTGGACCCTCCGGGTTCGCTGTTCCTGACCAAAACTAAAAGTAGCCCTAGCCGTCATCGGAGACGAGTGAAAAATCAGGCCCCAGGAAACGCATTGCGAGCCCCTTTGGACCATCCAAAAGTGCCCCCAAAGGAAGGCTTTGGGTACAAGTGAACTCCCCAGGGGAGCCTTTACGCAGCCCCACATGCAACTGGACCCTCCGGGTTCGCTCTTTCCGAGCATCCCTAAACATAGCCCTAGCCAGCATCGAAGACGACTGAAAAATCAGGCCCCAGGAAATGCGTTCCGAGCCCTTTTCGCCCATCCAAAAGTGCCCCCAAAGGAAGGCTTTAAATAAAAGAGAACTCCCCAGGGGAGCCTTTACGCAGCCCCACATGCAACTGGACCCTCCGGGTTCGCTGTTCCTGAGCAAACCTAAACGTAACCCTAACCGTCATCGGAGACGAGTGAAAAATCAGGCCCCAGGAAATGCGTTCCGAGCCCCTTTGGACCATCCCAAATTTCCCCCAAAGGAAGGCTTTGGGTACAAGTGAACTCCCCAGTAGAGCCTTTACGCAGCCCCACATGCAACTGGACCCTCCGGATTCGCTGTTCCTGACCAAAACTAAAAGTAGCCCTAGCCGTCATGGGAGACGAATGAAAAATCAGGCCCCAGGAAATGCGTTGCGAGCCCTTTTCGCCCATCCAAAAGTGCCCCCAAAGGAAGGCTTTGGGTACAAGAGAACTCCCCAGGGGAGCCTTTAAGCAGCCCCACATGCAACTGGACCCTCTGGGTTCGCTGTTTCCGAGCAACTCTATACATATCCCCAGCAGGCATCGAAGACAACTGAAAAATCAGGCCCCAGGAAACGCGTTGCGAGCCCCTTTGGACCATCCAAAAGTGTCCCCAAAGGAAGGTTTGGGTACAGGTGAACTCCCCAGGGGATCCTTTACGCAGCCCCACATGCAACTGGACCCTCCGGGTTCGCTGTTTCCAAGCATCCCTAAACATATTCCTAGCCGGCATCGAAGACGACTGAAAAATCAGGCCCCAGGAAATGCGTTGCTGGCCTTTACGCCCATCCAAAAGTGCCCCCAAAGGAAGGCGTTGGGTACAGGTGAACTCCCCAGGGGAGCCTTTACGCAGCCCCACATGCAACTGGACCCTCCGGGTTCGCTGTTTCTGAGCATCCCTAAACATAGCCCTAGCCGGCATAGAAGACGACTGAAAAATCAGGCCCCAGGAAATGCGTTCCGAGCCCTTTTCGCTCATCCAAAAGTACCCCAAAGGAAGGCTGAGGTACAAGAGAACTCCCCAGGGGAGCCTTTACGCAGCCCCACATGCAACTGGACCCTCCAGGTTATCTGTTCCTGAGCAAACCTAAACGTAGCCCTAGCCGTCATCGGAGACGAGTGAAAAATCAGGCCCCAGGAAATGCGTTCCGAGCTCTTTTCGCCCATTCAAAAGTGCCCCCAAAGGAAGGCTTTGGGTACAGGTGAACTCCCCAGGGGAGCCTTTACGCAGCCCCACATGCAACTGGACCCTCCGGGTTCGCTGTTTCCGAGCATCCCTAAACATAACCCTAGCCGGCATCGAAGACGACTGAAAAATCAGGCCCCAGGAAACGCATTGCGAGCCTCTTTTGCCCATCCAAAAGTGCCCCCAAAGGAAGGTTTGGGTACAGGTGAACTCATCAGGGGAGCCTTTACGCAGCCCCACATGCAACTGGACCCTCCGGGTTCGCTGTTTCCGAGCATCCCTAAACATAGCCCTAGCCGTCATCGAAGACGACTGAAAAATCAGGCCCCAGGAAACGCATTGCGAGCCCCTTTGGACCATCCAAAAGTGCCCCCAAAGGAAGGCTTTGGGTACAGGTGAACTCCCCAGGGGAGCCTTTACGCAGCCCCACATGCAACTGGACCCTCTAGGTTCGCTGTTCCTCAGCAAACCTAAACGTAGCCCTAGCCGTCATCGGAGACAAGTGAAAAATCAGGCCCCAGGAAATGCGTTCCGAGCCCTTTTCGCCCATCCAAAAGTGCCCCCAAAGGAAGGCTTTGAATACAAGAGAACTCCCCAGGGGAGCCTTTACGCAGCCCCACATGCAACTGGACCCTCCGGGTTCGCTTTTTCTGAGCATCACTAAACATAGCCCTAGCCGGCATCGAAGACGATTGAAAAATCAGGACCCTGGAAATGCGTTGCAAGCCCCTTTGAACTATCCAAAAGTGTCACCAAAGGAAGGCTTTGGGTACAAGAGAACTCCCCAGGGGAGCCTTTACGCAGCCCCACATGCAACTGGACCCTCCGGGTTCGCTGTTTCCGAGCAACCCTAAACATAGCCCTAGCCGTCATCGAAGACAACTGAAAAATCAGGCCCCAGGAAATGCGTTGCGAGCCCTTTTCGCCCATCCAAAAGTACCCCAAAGGAAGGCTTTGAGTACAAGAGAACTCCTCAGGGGAGCCTTTACGCAGCCCCACATGCAACTGGACCCTCCGGGTTCGCTGTTCCTCAGCAAACCTAAACGTAGCCCTAGCCGTCATCGGAGACGAGTGAAAAATCAGGCCCCAGGAAATGTGTTCCGAGCCCCTTTGGACCATCCAAAAGTGCCCCCAAAGGAAGGCTTTGGGTACAAGTGAACTCCCCAGGGGAGCCTTTACGCAGCCCCACATGCAACTGGACCCTCCGGGTTCGCTCTTTCCGAGCATCCCTAAACATAGCCCTAGCCGGCATCGAAGACGACTGAAAAATCAGGCCCCAGGAAACGCATTGCGAGCCCCTTTCGCCCATCCAAAAGTGCCCCCAAAGGAAGGCTTTGGGTACAGGTGAAATCCCCAGGGGATCCTTTACGCAGCCCCACATGCAACTGGACCCTCCGGGTTCGCTGTTTCCGAGCATCCCTAAACATAGCCCTAGCCGGCATCGAAGACGACTGAAAAATCAGGCCCCAGGAAATGCGTTGCGAGCCCCTTTCGCCCATCCAAAAGTGCCCCCAAAGGAAGGCTTTGGGTACAAGTGAACTCCCCAGGGGATCCTTTACGCAGCCCCACATGCAACTGGACCCTCCGGGTTCGCTGTTCCTGACCAAAACTAAAAGTAGCCCTAGCCGTCATCGGAGACGAGTGAAAAATCAGGCCCCAGGAAATGCGTTCCGAGCCCTTTTCGCCCATCCAAAAGTGCCCCCAAAAGGAAGGCTTTGGGTACAAGTGAACTCCCCACGGGAGCCTTTACGCAGCCCCACATGCAACTGGACCCTCCGGGTTCGCTCTTTCCGAGCATCCCTAAACATAGCCCTAGCCAGCATCGAAGACGACTGAAAAATCAGGCCCCAGGAAATGCGTTCCGAGCCCTTTTCGCCCATCCAAAAGTGCCCCCAAAGGAAGGCTTTAAATAAAAGAGAACTCCCCAGGGGAGCCTTTACGCAGCCCCACATGCAACTGGACCCTCCGGGTTCGCTGTTCCTGAGCAAACCTAAACGTAACCCTAACCGTCATCGGAGACGAGTGAAAAATCAGGCCCCAGGAAATGCGTTCCGAGCCCCTTTGGACCATCCCAAATTTCCCCCAAAGGAAGGCTTTGGGTACAAGTGAACTCCCCAGTAGAGCCTTTACGCAGCCCCACATGCAACTGGACCCTCCGGATTCGCTGTTCCTGACCAAAACTAAAAGTAGCCCTAGCCGTCATGGGAGACGAATGAAAAATCAGGCCCCAGGAAATGCGTTGCGAGCCCTTTCCGCCCATCCAAAAGTGCCCCGAAAGGAAGGCTTTGGGTACAAGAGAACTCCCCAGGGGAGCCTTTACGCAGCCCCACATGCAACTGGACCCTCTGGGTTCGCTGTTTCCGAGCAACCCTATACATATCCCCAGCAGGCATCGAAGACAACTGAAAAATCAGGCCCCAGGAAACGCGTTGCGAGCCCCTTTGGACCATCCAAAAGTGTCCCCAAAGGAAGGTTTGGGTACAGGTGAACTCCCCAGGGGATCCTTTACGCAGCCCCACATGCAACTGGACCCTCCGGGTTCGCTGTTTCCGAGCATCCCTAAACATATTCCTAGCCGGCATCGAAGACGACTGAAAAATCAGGCCCCAGGAAATGCGTTGCTGGCCTTTACGCCCATCCAAAAGTGCCCCCAAAGGAAGGCGTTGGGTACAGGTGAACTCCCCAGGGGAGCCTTTACGCAGCCCCACATGCAACTGGACCCTCCGGGTTCGATGTTTCTGAGCATCCCTAAACATAGCCCTAGCCGGCATAGAAGACGACTGAAAAATCAGGCCCCAGGAAATGCGTTCCGAGCCCTTTTCGCCCATCCAAAAGTACCCCAAAGGAAGGCTGAGGTACAAGAGAACTCCCCAGGGGAGCCTTTACGCAGCCCCACATGCAACTGGACCCTCCAGGTTATCTGTTCCTGAGCAAACCTAAACGTAGCCCTAGCCGTCATCGGAGACGAGTGAAAAATCAGGCCCCAGGAAATGCGTTCCGAGCTCTTTTCGCCCATTCAAAAGTGCCCCCAAAGGAAGGCTTTGGGTACAGGTGAACTCCCCAGGGGAGCCTTTACGCAGCCCCACATGCAACTGGACCCTCCGGGTTCGCTGTTTCCGAGCATCCCTAAACATAACCCTAGCCGGCATCGAAGACGACTGAAAAATCAGGACCCTGGAAATGCGTTGCAAGCCCCTTTGAACTATCCAAAAGTGTCACCAAAGGAAGGCTTTGGGTACAAGAGAACTCCCCAGGGGAGCCTTTACGCAGCCCCACATGCAACTGGACCCTCCGGTTTCACTGTTTCCGAGCAACCCTATATATATTCCTAGCAGGCATTGGAGTAGAATGAAAAACCGAGCCTCAGAAAACGCCTCGGAAGCCCCTTTGGACCATTCAAAAGTGTCACCAAAGGAAGGCTATGGGTACAAGTGAACTCCCCAGGGGAGCCTTTACGCAGCCCCACATGCAACTGGACCCTCCGGGTTTGCTGTTTCCGAGCATCCCTAAACATAGCCCTAGCCGTCATGGGAGACGAGTGAAAAATCAGGCCCCAGGAAATGCGTTGCTGGCCTTTTCGCCCAACCAAAAGTGCCCCCAAAGGAAGGCTTTGGGTACAGGTGACCTCCCCAGGGGAGCCTTTACGCAGCCCCACATGCAACTGGACCCTCCGGGTTCGCTGCTTCTGAGCATCCCTATACATAGCCCTAGCCGGCATCGAAGACGAGTGAAAAATCAGGCCCCAGGAAATGCGTTCCGAGCCCTTTTCGCCCATCCAAAAGTACCCCAAAGGAAGGCTGGGGTACAAAAGAACTCCCCAGGGGAGCCTTTACGCAGCCCCACATGCAACTGGACCCTCCGGGTTCGCTGTTTCCGAGCATCCCTAAACATAGCCCTAGCCGGCATCAAAGACGACTGAAAAATCAGGCCCCAGGAAATGCGTTCCGAGCCCTTTTCGCCCATCCAAAAGTGTCACCAAAGGAAGGCTTTGGGTACAAGTGAACTCCCCAGGGGAGCCTTTAGGCAGCCCCACATGCAACTGGACCCTCCGGGTTCGCTTTTTCCGAGCATCACTAAACATAGCCCTAGCCGGCATCGAAGACGACTGAAAAATCAGGACCCTGCAAATGCGTTCCGAGCCCTTTTCGCCCATCCAAAAGTGCCCCCAAAGGAAGGCTTTGGGTACAAGTGAACTCCCCAGGGGAGCCTTTACGCAGCCCCACATGCAACTGGACCCTCCGGGTTCGCTTTTTCCGAGCATCACTAAACATAGCCCTAGCCGGCATCGAAGACGATTGAAAAATCAGGACCCTGGAAATGCGTTGCAAGCCCCTTTGAACTATACAAAAGTGTCACCAAAGGAAGGCTTTGGGTACAAGAGAACTCCCCAGGGGAGCCTTTACGCAGCCCCACATGCAACTGGACCCTCCGGTTTCGCTGTTTCCGAGCAACCCTATATATATTCCTAGCAGGCATTGGAGTAGAATGAAAAACCGAGCCTCAGAAAACGCGTCGGAAGCCCCTTTGGACCATTCAAAAGTGTCACCAAAGGAAGGCTATGGGTTCAAGTGAACTCCCCAGGGGAGCCTTTACGCAGCCCCACATGCAACTGGACCCTCCGGGTTTGCTGTTTCCGAGCATCCCTAAACATAGCCCTAGCCGTCATGGGAGACGAGTGAAAAATCAGGCCCCAGGAAATGCGTTGCTGGCCTTTTCGCCCAACCAAAAGTGCCCCCAAAGGAAGGCTTTGGGTACAGGTGACCTCCCCAGGGGAGCCTTTACGCAGCCCCACATGCAACTGGACCCTCCGGGTTTGCTGCTTCTGAGCATCCCTATACATAGCCCTAGCCGGCATCGAAGACGAGTGAAAAATCAGGCCCCAGGAAATGCGTTGCTGGCCTTTTCGCCCAACCAAAAGTGCCCCCAAAGGAAGGCTTTGGGTACAGGTGACCTCCCCAGGGGAGCCTTTACGCAGCCCCACATGCAACTGGACCCTCCGGTTTCGCTGTTTCCGAGCAACCCTATATATATTACTAGCAGGCATTGGAGTAGAATGAAAAACAGAGCCTCAGAAAACGCGTCGCAAGCCCCTTTGGACCATTCAAAAGTGTCACAAAAGGAAGGCTATGGGTACAAGTGAACTCCCCAGGGGAGCCTTTACGCAGCCCCACATGCAACTGGACCCTCCGGGTTTGCTGTTTCCGAGCATCCCTAAACATAGCCCTAGCCGTCATGGGAGACGAGTGAAAAATCAGGCCCCAGGAAATGCGTTGCTGGCCTTTTCGCCCAACCAAAAGTGCCCCCAAAGGAAGGCTTTGGGTACAGGTGACCTCCCCAGGGGAGCCTTTACGCAGCCCCACATGCAACTGGACCCTCCGGGTTCGCTGTTTCCGAGCAACACTAAACATAGCCCTAGCCGTCATCGAAGACAACTGAAAAATCAGGCCCCAGGAAATGCGTTGCGAGCCCTTTTCGCCCATCCAAAAGTACCCCAAAGGAAGGCTTTGAGTACAAGAGAACTCCTCAGGGGAGCCTTTACGCAGCCCCACATGCAACTGGACCCTCCGGGTTCGCTGTTCCTCAGCAAACCTAAAAGTAGCCCTAGCCGTCATCGGAGACGAGTGAAAAATCAGGCCCCAGGAAATGTGTTCCGAGCCCCTTTGGTCCATCCAAAAGTGCCCCCAAAGGAAGGCTTTGGGTACAGGTGAACTCCCCAGGGGAGCCTTTACGCAGCCCCACATGCAACTGGACCCTCCGGGTTCGCTCTTTCCGAGCATCCCTAAACATAGCCCTAGCCGGCATCGAAGACGACTGAAAAATCAGGCCCCAGGAAACGCATTGCGAGCCCCTTTCGCCCATCCAAAAGTGCCCCCAAAGGAAGGCTTTGGGTACAGGTGAACTCCCCAGGGGATCCTTTACGCAGCCCCACATGCAACTGGACCCTCCGGGTTCGCTGTTTCCGAGCATCCCTAAACATAGCCCTAGCCGGCATCGAAGACGACTGAAAAATCAGGCCCCAGGAAACGCATTGCGAGCCCCTTTCGCCCATCCAAAAGTGCCCCCAAAGGAAGGCTTTGGGTACAAGTGAACTCCCCAGGGGATCCTTTACGCAGCCCCACATGCAACTGGACCCTCCGGGTTCGCTGTTCCTGACCAAAACTAAAAGTAGCCCTAGCCGTCATCGGAGACGAGTGAAAAATCAGGCCCCAGGAAATGCGTTCCGAGCCCTTTTCGCCCATCCAAAAGTGCCCCCAAAAGGAAGGCTTTGGGTACAAGTGAACTCCCCAGGGGAGCCTTTACGCAGCCCCACATGCAACTGGACCCTCCGGGTTCGCTCTTTCCGAGCATCCCTAAACATAGCCCTAGCCAGCATCGAAGACGACTGAAAAATCAGGCCCCAGGAAATGCGTTCCGAGCCCTTTTCGCCCATCCAAAAGTGCCCCCAAAGGAAGGCTTTAAATAAAAGAGAACTCCCCAGGGGAGCCTTTACGCAGCCCCACATGCAACTGGACCCTCCGGGTTCGCTGTTCCTGACCAAAACTAAAAGTAGCCCTAGCCGTCATGGGAGACGAGTGAAAAATCAGGCCCCAGGAAATGCGTTGCGAGCCCTTTTCGCCCATCCAAAAGTGCCCCCAAAGGAAGGCTTTGGGTACAAGTGAACTCCCCAGGGGAGCCTTTACGCAGCCCCACATGCAACTGGACCCTCCGGGTTCGCTGTTTCCAAGCATCCCTAAACATATTCCTAGCCGGCATAGAAGACGACTGAAAAATCAGGCCCCAGGAAATGCGTTGCTGGCCTTTTCGCCCATCCAAAAGTGCCCCCAAAGGAAGGCGTTGGGTACAGGTGAACTCCCCAGGGGAGCCTTTACGCAGCCCCACATGCAACTGGACCCTCCGGGTTCGCTGTTTCCGAGCATCCCTAAACATAACCCTAGCCGGCATCGAAGACGACTGAAAAATCAGGCCCCAGGAAACGCATTGCGAGCCCCTTTCGCCCATCCAAAAGTGCCCCCAAAGGAAGGCTTTGGGTACAGGTGAACTCCCCAGGGGATCCTTTACGCAGCCCCACATGCAACTGGACCCTCCGGGTTCGCTGTTCCTGACCAAAACTAAAAGTAGCCCTAGCCGTCATCGGAGACGAGTGAAAAATCAGGCCCCAGGAAATGCGATGCGAGCCCTTTTCGCCCATCCAAAAGTGCCCCCAAAAAGAAGGATTTGGGTACAAGTGAACTCCCCAGGGGAGCCTTTACGCAGCCCCACATGCAACTGGACCTTCCGGGTTCGCTCTTTCCGAGCATCCCTAAACATAGCCCTAGTCAGCATCGAAGACGACTGAAAAATCAGGCCCCAGGAAATGCGTTCCGAGCCCTTTTCGCCCATCCAAAAGTGCCCCCAAAGGAAGGCTTTGAATACAAGAGAACTCCCCAGGGGAGCCTTTACGCAGCCCCACATGCAACTGGACCCTCCGGGTTCTCTGTTCCTGAGCAAACCTAAACGTAGCTCTAGCCGTCATCGGAGACGAGTGAAAAATCACGCCCCAGGAAATGCGTTGCAAGCCCCTTTGGACCATCCAAAAGTGCCCCCAAAGGAAGGCTTTGGGTACAGGTGAACTCCCCAGGGGAGCCTTTACGCAGCCCCACATGCAACTGGACCCTCCGGGTTCGCTGTTTCCGAGCATCCCTAAACATATTCCTAGCCGGCATCGAAGACGACTGAAAAATCAGGCCCCAGAATATGCGTTGCGAGCCCTTTTCGCCCATCCAAAAGTGCCCCCAAAGGAAGGCTTTGGGTACAGGTGAACTCCCCAGGGGAGCCTTTACGCAGCTCCACATGCAACTGGACCCTCCGGGTTCGCTGTTCCTGAGCAAACCTAAACGTAGCCCTAGCCGTCATCGGAGACGAGTGAAAAATCAGGCCCCAGCAATTGCGTTCCGAGCCCCTTTGGACCATCCAAAAGTGCCCACAAAGGAAGGCTTTGCGTACAGGTGAACTCCCCAGGGGAGCCTTTACGCAGCCCCACATGCAACTGGACCCTCCGGGTTCGCTATTTCCTAGCATCCCTAAACATAGCCCTAGCCGGCATCGAAGACGACTGAAAAATCAGGCCCCAGGAAACGCACTGCGAGCCCCTTTGGACCATCCAAAAGTGCCCCCAAAGGAAGGCTTTGGATACAAGTGAACTCCCCAGGGGAGCCTTTACGCAGCCCCACATGCAACTGGACCCTTCGGGTTCAATTTTTCCGAGCAACCCTAAATATATCCCTAGCCGGCATGGGAGAAGACTGAAAACCTGGGCTCCAGAAATCGCGTTGCAAGCCCCTTTGGACCATCCAAAAGTGCCACCAAAGGAAGGCTTTGGGTACAAGTGAACTCCCCAGGGGAGCCTTTACGCATCCCCACATGCAACTGGACCCTCCGGGTTCGCTGATTCCGAGCATCCCTAATCATAGCCCTAGCCTGCATCGAAGACGACTGAAAAATCAGGCCCCAGGAAATGCGTTCCGAGCCCTTTTCACCCATCCAAAAGTACACCAAAGGAATGCTGGGGTACAAAAGAACTCCCAAGGGGAGCCTTTACGCAGCCCCACATGCAACTGGACCCTCCGCGTTCGCTGTTTCCGAGCATCCCTAAACATAGCCCTAGCCGGCATCGAAGACGACTGAAAATTCAGGCCCCAGGAAATGCGTTCCGAGCCCTTTTCGCCCATCCAAAAGTGCCCCCAAAGGAAGGCTTTGAATACAAGAGAACTCCCCAGGGGAGCCTTTACGCAGCCCCACATGCAACTGGACCCTCCGGGTTCGCTTTTTCCGAGCATCACTAAACATAGCCCTAGCCGGCATCGAAGACGACTGAAAAATCAGGACCCTGGAAATGCGTTCCGAGCCCTTTTCGCCCATCCAAAAGTGCCCCCAAAGGAAGGCTTTGGGTACAAGTGAACTCCCCAGGGGAGCCTTTACGCAGCCCCACATGCAACTGGACCCTCCGGGTTCGCTTTTTCCGAGCATAACTAAACATAGCCCTAGCCGGCATCGAAGACGATTGAAAAATCAGGACCCTGGAAATGCGTTGCAAGCCCCTTTGAACTATACAAAAGTGTCACCAAAGGAAGGCTTTGGGTACAAGAGAACTCCCCAGGGGAGCCTTTACGCAGCCCCACATGCAACTGGACCCTCCGGTTTCGCTGTTTCCGAGCAACCCTATATATATTCCTAGCAGGCATTGGAGTAGAATGAAAAACCGAGCCTCAGAAAACGCGTCGGAAGCCCCTTTGGACCATCCAAAAGTGTCACCAAAGGAAGGCTATGGGTTCAAGTGAACTCCCCAGGGTAGCCTTTACGCAGCCCCACATGCAACTGGACCCTCCGGGTTTGCTGTTTCCGAGCATCCCTAAACATAGCCCTAGCCGTCATGGGAGACGAGTGAAAAATCAGGCCCCAGGTAATGCGTTGCTGGCCTTTTCGCCCAACCAAAAGTGCCCCCAAAGGAAGGCTTTGGGTACAGGTGACCTCCCCAGGGGAGCCTTTACGCAGCCCCACATGCAACTGGACCCTCCCGGTTCGCTGGTCCTGAGCAAACCTAAACGTAGCTCTAGCCGTCATCGGAGACGAGTGAAAAATCACACTCCAGAAAATGCGTTGCGAGCCCCTTTGGACCATCCAAAAGTGCCCCCAAAGGAAGTCTTTGGGTACAGGTGAACTCCCCAGGGGAGCCTTTACGCAGCCCCACATGCAACTGGACCCTATGGGTTCGTATTTCCGAGCATCCCTAAACATAGCCCTAGCCGGCATCAAAGACGACTGAAAAACCGGTCCCTAGGAAACGCGTTGCAAGCCCCTTTGGACCATCCAAAAGTGTCACCAAAGGAAGGTTTGTGTACAGGTGAACTCCCCAGGGGAGCCTTTACGCAGCCCCACATGCAACTGGACCCTCCGGGTTCGCTGTTTCCGAGCAACTCTATACATAACCCTAGCCGGCATCGAATACAACTGTAAAATCAGGCCCCAGGAAACGAGTTGCGAGCCCATTTGGACCATCCAAAAGTGCCCCCAAAGGAAGGTTTGGGTACAGGTGAACTCCCCAGGGGATCCTTTACGCAGCCCCACATGCAACTGGACCCTCCGGGTTCGCTGTTCCTGACCAAACCTAAATGTAGCCCTAGCCGTCATCGGAGACGAGTGAAAAATCAGGCCCCAGGAAACGCGTTGCGAGCCCCTTTGGACCATCCAAAAGTTCCCCCAAAGGAAGGCTTTGGGTACAGGTGAACTCCCCAGGGGAGCCTTTACGCAGCCCAACATGCAACTTGACCCTCCGGGTTCGCTGTTTCCGAGCATCCCTAAACATAGCCCTAGCCGGCATCGAAGACGACTGAAAAATCAGGCCCCAGGAAATGCGTTCCGAGCCCTTTTCGCCCATCCAAAAGTGCCCCCAAAGGAAGGCTTTGAATACAAGAGAACTCCGCAGGGGAGCCTTTACGCAGCCCCACATGCAACTGGACCCTCCGGGTTCGCTTTTTCTGAGCATCACTAAACATAGCCCTAGCCGGCATCGAAGACGATTGAAAAATCAGGACCCTGGAAATGCGTTGCAAGCCCCTTTGAACTATCCAAAAGTGTCACCAAAGGAAGGCTTTGGGTACAAGAGAACTCCCCAGGGGAGCCTTTACGCAGCCCCACATGCAACTGGACCCTCCGGTTTCGCTGTTTCCGAGCAACCCTATATATATTCCTAGCAGGCATTGGAGTAGAATGAAAAACCGAGCCTCCGAAAACGCGTCGGAAGCCCCTTTGGACCATTCAAAAGTGTCACCAAAGGAAGGCTATGGGTACAAGTGAACTCCCCAGGGGAGTCTTTACGCAGCCCCACATGCAACTGGACCCTCAGGGTTTGCTGTTTCCGAGCATCCCTAAACATAGCCCTAGCCGTCATGGGAGACGAGTGAAAAATCAGGCCCCAGGAAATGAGTTGCTGGCCTTTTCGCCCAACCAAAAGTGCCCCCAAAGGAAGGCTTTGGGTACAGGTGACCTTCCCAGGGGAGCCTTTACGCAGCCCCACATGCAACTGGACCCTCCGGGTTCGCTGTTTCCGAGCAACCCTAAACATAGCACTAGCCGGCATCGAAGACGACTGAAAAATCAGGCCCCAGGAAATGCGTTCCGAGCCCTTTTCGCCCATCCAAAAGTGCCCCCAAAGGAAGGCTTTGAATACAAGAGAACTCCCCAGGGGAGCCTTTACGCAGCCCCACATGCAACTGGACCCTCCGGGTTCGCTGTTCCTGAGCAAACCTATTCGTAGTCCTAGCCGTCATCGGAGACGAGTGAAAAATCAGGCCCCAGGAAATGCGTTCCGAGCCCCTTTGGACCATCCAAAAGTGCCCCCAAAGGAAGGCTTTGGGTACAGGTGAACTCCCCAGGGGAGCCTTTACGCAGCCCCACATGCAACTGGACCCTCCGGGTTCGCTGTTTCCGAGCATCCCTTATCATAGCCCTAGCCGGCATCGAAGACGACTGAAAAATCAGGCCCCAGGAAACGCATTGCGAGCCCCTTTCGCCCATCCAAAAGTGCCCCCAAAGGAAGGTTTGGGTACAGGTGAACTCCCCAGGGGAGCCTTTACGCAGCCCCACATGCAACTGGACCCTCCGGGTTCGCTGTTTCCGAGCATCCCTAAACATAGCCCTAGCCGGCATCGAAGACGACTGAAAAATCAGGCCCCAGGAAACGCATTGCGAGCCCCTTTCGCCCATCCAAAAGTGCCCCCAAAGGAAGGCTTTGGGTACAAGTGAACTCCCCAGGGGATCCTTTACGCAGCCCCACATGCAACTGGACCCTCCGGGTTCGCTGTTCCTGACCAAAACTAAAAGTAGCCCTAGCCGTCATCGGAGACGAGTGAAAAATCAGGCCCCAGGAAATGCGTTCCGAGCCCTTTTCGCCCATCCAAAAGTGCCCCCAAAAGGAAGGCTTTGGGTACAAGTGAACTCCCCAGGGGAGCCTTTACGCAGCCCCACATGCAACTGGACCCTCCGGGTTCGCTCTTTCCGAGCATCCCTAAACATAGCCCTAGCCAGCATCGAAGACGACTGAAAAATCAGGCCCCAGGAAATGCGTTGCGAGCCCTTTTCGCCCACCCAAAAGTGCCTCCAAAGGAAGGCTTTAAATAAAAGAGAACTCCCCAGGGGAGCCTTTACGCAGCCCCACATGCAACTGGACTCTCCGGGTTCGCTGTTCCTGAGCAAACCTAAACGTAACCCTAACCGTCATCGGAGACGAGTGAAAAATCACGCCCCAGGAAATGCGTTCGGAGCCCCTTTGGACCATCCCAAATTTCCCCCAAAGGAAGGCTTTGGGTACAAGTGAACTCCCCAGTAGAGCCTTTACGCAGCCCCACATGCAACTGGACCCTCCGGATTCGCTGTTCCTGACCAAACCTAAATGTAGCCCTAGCCGTCATCGGAGACGAGTGAAAAATCAGGCCCCAGGAAACGCGTTGCGAGCCCCTTTGGACCATCCAAAAGTTCCCCCAAAGGAAGGCTTTGGGTACAGGTGAACTCCCCAGGGGAGCCTTTACGCAGCCCAACATGCAACTTGACCCTCCGGGTTCGCTGTTTCCGAGCATCCCTAAACATAGCCCTAGCCGGCATCGAAGACGACTGAAAAATCAGGCCCCAGGAAATGCGTTCCGAGCCCTTTTCGCCCATCCAAAAGTGCCCCCAAAGGAAGGCTTTGAATACAAGAGAACTCCGCAGGGGAGCCTTTACGCAGCCCCACATGCAACTGGACCCTCCGGGTTCGCTTTTTCTGAGCATCACTAAACATAGCCCTAGCCGGCATCGAAGACGATTGAAAAATCAGGACCCTGGAAATGCGTTGCAAGCCCCTTTGAACTATCCAAAAGTGTCACCAAAGGAAGGCTTTGGGTACAAGAGAACTCCCCAGGGGAGCCTTTACGCAGCCCCACATGCAACTGGACCCTCCGGTTTCGCTGTTTCCGAGCAACCCTATATATATTCCTAGCAGGCATTGGAGTAGAATGAAAAACCGAGCCTCCGAAAACGCGTCGGAAGCCCCTTTGGACCATTCAAAAGTGTCACCAAAGGAAGGCTATGGGTACAAGTGAACTCCCCAGGGGAGTCTTTACGCAGCCCCACATGCAACTGGACCCTCAGGGTTTGCTGTTTCCGAGCATCCCTAAACATAGCCCTAGCCGTCATGGGAGACGAGTGAAAAATCAGGCCCCAGGAAATGAGTTGCTGGCCTTTTCGCCCAACCAAAAGTGCCCCCAAAGGAAGGCTTTGGGTACAGGTGACCTTCCCAGGGGAGCCTTTACGCAGCCCCACATGCAACTGGACCCTCCGGGTTCGCTGTTTCCGAGCAACCCTAAACATAGCACTAGCCGGCATCGAAGACGACTGAAAAATCAGGCCCCAGGAAATGCGTTCCGAGCCCTTTTCGCCCATCCAAAAGTGCCCCCAAAGGAAGGCTTTGAATACAAGAGAACTCCCCAGGGGAGCCTTTACGCAGCCCCACATGCAACTGGACCCTCCGGGTTCGCTGTTCCTGAGCAAACCTATTCGTAGTCCTAGCCGTCATCGGAGACGAGTGAAAAATCAGGCCCCAGGAAATGCGTTCCGAGCCCCTTTGGACCATCCAAAAGTGCCCCCAAAGGAAGGCTTTGGGTACAGGTGAACTCCCCAGGGGAGCCTTTACCCAGCCCCACATGCAACTGGACCCTCCGGGTTCGCTGTTTCCGAGCATCCCTTATCATAGCCCTAGCCGGCATCGAAGACGACTGAAAAATCAGGCCCCAGGAAACGCATTGCGAGCCCCTTTCGCCCATCCAAAAGTGCCCCCAAAGGAAGGTTTGGGTACAGGTGAACTCCCCAGGGGAGCCTTTACGCAGCCCCACATGCAACTGGACCCTCCGGGTTCGCTGTTTCCGAGCATCCCTAAACATAGCCCTAGCCGGCATCGAAGACGACTGAAAAATCAGGCCCCAGGAAACGCATTGCGAGCCCCTTTCGCCCATCCAAAAGTGCCCCCAAAGGAAGGCTTTGGGTACAAGTGAACTCCCCAGGGGATCCTTTACGCAGCCCCACATGCAACTGGACCCTCCGGGTTCGCTGTTCCTGACCAAAACTAAAAGTAGCCCTAGCCGTCATCGGAGACGAGTGAAAAATCAGGCCCCAGGAAATGCGTTCCGAGCCCTTTTCGCCCATCCAAAAGTGCCCCCAAAAGGAAGGCTTTGGGTACAAGTGAACTCCCCAGGGGAGCCTTTACGCAGCCCCACATGCAACTGGACCCTCCGGGTTCGCTCTTTCCGAGCATCCCTAAACATAGCCCTAGCCAGCATCGAAGACGACTGAAAAATCAGGCCCCAGGAAATGCGTTGCGAGCCCTTTTCGCCCACCCAAAAGTGCCTCCAAAGGAAGGCTTTAAATAAAAGAGAACTCCCCAGGGGAGCCTTTACGCAGCCCCACATGCAACTGGACTCTCCGGGTTCGCTGTTCCTGAGCAAACCTAAACGTAACCCTAACCGTCATCGGAGACGAGTGAAAAATCACGCCCCAGGAAATGCGTTCGGAGCCCCTTTGGACCATCCCAAATTTCCCCCAAAGGAAGGCTTTGGGTACAAGTGAACTCCCCAGTAGAGCCTTTACGCAGCCCCACATGCAACTGGACCCTCCGGATTCGCTGTTCCTGACCAAAACTCAAAGTAGCCCTAGCCGTCATGGGAGACGAATGAAAAATAAGGCCCCAGGAAATGCGTTGCGAGCCCTTTTCGCCCATCCAAAAGTGCCCCCAAAGGAAGGCTTTGGGTACAAGAGAACTCCCCAGGGGAGCCTTTACGCAGCCCCACATGCAACTGGACCCTCTGGGTTCGCTGTTTCCGAGCAACCCTGTACATATCCCCAGCAGGCATCGAAGACAACTGAAAAATCAGGCCCCAGGAAACGCGTTGCGAGCCCCTTTGGACCATCCAAAAGTGTCCCCAAAGGAAGGTTTGGGTACAGGTGAACTCCCCAGGGGAGCCTTTACGCAGCCCCACATGCAACTGGACCCTCCGGGTTCGCTGTTTCCGAGCATCCCTAAACATATTCCTAGCCGGCATCGAAGACGACTGAAAAATCAGGCCCCAGGAAATGCGTTGCTGGCCTTTACGCCCATCCAAAAGTGCCCCCAAAGGAAGGCGTTGGGTACAGGTGAACTCCCCAGGGGATCCTTTACGCAGCCCCACATGCAACTGGACCCTCCGGGTTCGCTGTTTCTGAGCATCCCTAAACATAGCCCTAGCCGGCATAGAAGACAACTGAAAAATCAGGCCCCAGGAAATGCGTTCCGAGCCCTTTTCGCCCTTCCAAAAGTACCCCAAAGGAAGGCTGAGGTACAAGAGAACTCCCCAGGGGAGCCTTTACGCAGCCCCACATGCAACTGGACCCTCCAGGTTATCTGTTCCTGAGCAAACCTAAACGTAGCCCTAGCCGTCATCGGAGACGAGTGAAAAATCAGGCCCCAGGAAATGCGTTCCGAGCCCTTTTCGCCCATTCAAAAGTGCCCCCAAAGGAAGGCTTTGGGTACAGGTGAACTCCCCAGGGGAGCCTTTACAAAGCCCCACATGCAACTGGACCCTCCGGGTTCGCTGTTTCCGAGCATCCCCAAACATAGCCCTAGCCGGCATCGAAGACAACTGAAAAATCAGGCCCCAGGAAACGCATTGCGAGCCCCTTTCGCCCATCCAAAAGTGCCCCCAAAGGAAGGCTTTGGGTACAGGTGAACTCCCCAGGGGATCCTTTACGCAGCCCCACATGCAACTGGACCCTCCGGGTTCGCTGTTCCTGACCAAAACTAAAAGTAGCCCTATCCGTCATCGGAGACGAGTGAAAAATCAGGCCCCAGGAAATGCGATGCGAGCCCTTTTCGCCCATCCAAAAGTGCCCCCAAAAGGAAGGGTTTGGGTACAAGTGAACTCCCCAGGGGAGCCTTTACGCAGCCCCACATGCAACTGGACCCTCCGGGTTCGCTCTTTCCGAGCATCCCTAAATATAGCCCTAGCCAGCATCGAAGACGACTGAAAAATGAGGCCCCAGGAAATGCGTTCCGAGCCCTTTTCGCCCATCCAAAAGTGCCCCCAAAGGAAGGCTTTAAATAAAAGAGAACTCCCCAGGGGAGCCTTTACGCAGCCCCACATGCAACTGGACCCTACGGGTTCGCTGTTCCTGAGCAAACCTAAACGTAACCCTAACCGTCATTGGAGACGAGTGAAAAATCAGGCCCCAGGAAATGCGTTCGGAGCCCCTTTGGACCATCCCAAATTTCCCCCAAAGGAAGGCTTTGGGTACAAGTGAACTCCCCAGTAGAGCCTTTACGCAGCCCCACATGCAACTGGACCCTCCGGATTCGCTGTTCCTGACCAAAACTAAAAGTAGCCCTAGCCGTCATGGGAGACGACTGAAAAATCAGGCCCCAGGAAATGCGTTGCGAGCCCTTTTCGCCCATCCAAAAGTGCCCCCAAAGGAAGGCTTTGGGTACAAGAGAACTCCCCAGGGGTGCCTTTTTGCAGCCCCACATGCAACTGGACCCTCTGGGTTCGCTGTTTCCGAGCAACCCTACACATATCCCCAGCCGGCATCGAAGACAACTGAGAAATCAGGCCCCAGGAAACGCGTTGCGAGCCCCTTTGGACCATCCAAAAGTGTCCCCAAAGGAAGGTTTGGGTACAGGTGAACTCCCCAGGGGATCCTTTACGCAGCCCCACATGCAACTGGACCCTCCGGGTTCGCTGTTCCTGACCAAAACTAAAAGTAGCCCTAGCCGTCATGGGAGACGAGTGAAAAATCAGGCCCCAGGAAATGCGTTGCGAGCCCTTTTCGCCCATCCAAAAGTGCCCCCAAAGGAAGGTTTTGGGTACAAGAGAACTCCCCAGGGGAGCCTTTACGCAGCCCCACATGCAACTGGACCCTCCGGGTTCGCTGTTTCCGAGCATCCCTAAACATATTCCTAGCCGGCATCGAAGACGACTGAAAAATCAGGCCCCAGGAAATGCGTTGCTGGCCTTTTCGTCCACCCAAAAGTGCCCCCAAAGGAAGGCGTTGGGTACAGGTGAACTCCCCAGGGGAGCCTTTACGCAGCCCCACATGCAACTGGACCCTCCGGGTTCGCTTTTTCTGAGCATCCCTAAACATAGCCCTAGCCGGCATCGAAGACGACTGAAAAATCAGGCCCCAGGAAATGCGTTCCGAGCCCTTTTCGCCCATTCAAAAGTGCCCCCAAAGGAAGGCTTTGGGTACAAGGGAACTCCCCAGGGGAGCCTTTACGCAGCCCCACATGCAACTGGACCCTCCGGGTTCGCTGTTTCCGAGCATCCCTAAACATAACCCTAGCCGTCATCGAAGACGACTGAAAAATCAGGCCCCAGGAAACGCATTACGAGCCTTTTTCGCCCATCCAAAAGTGCCCCCAAAGGAAGGTTTGGGTACAGGTGAACTCCCCAGGGGAGCCTTTACGCAGCCCCACATGCAACTGGACCCTCCGGGTTCGCTGTTTCCGAGCATCCCTAAACATAGCCCTAGCCGGCATCGAAGACGACTGAAAAATCAGGCCCCAGGAAACGCATTGCGAGCCCCTTTCGCCCATCCAAAAGTGCCCCCAAAGGAAGGCTTTGGGTACAGGTGAACTCCCCAGGGGATCCTTTACGCAGCCCCACATGCAACTGGACCCTCCGGGTTCGCTGTTCCTGACCAAAACTAAAAGTAGCCCTAGCCGTTATCGGAGACGAGTGAAAAATCACGCCCCAGGAAATGCGTTGCAAGCCCCTTTGGACCATCCAAAAGTGCCCTCAAAGGAAGGCTTTGGGTACAGGTGAACTCCCCAGGGGAGCCTTTACGCAGCCCCACATGCAACTGGACCCTCCGGGTTCGCTGTTTCCGAGCATCCCTAAACATATTCCTAGCCGGCATCGAAGACGACTGAAAAATCAGGCCCCAGGAAATGCGTTGCTGGCCTTTTCGCCCATCCAAAAGTGCCCCCAAAGGAAGGCTTTGGGTACAGGTGAACTCCCCAGGGGAGCCTTTACGCAGCTCCACATGCAACTGGACCCTCCGGGTTCGCTGTTTCTGAGCATCCCTAAACATAGCCCTAGCCGGCATCGAAGACGACTGAAAAATCAGGCCCCAGGAAATGCGTTCCGAGCCCTTTTCGCCCATCCAAAAGTACCCCAAAGGAAGGCTGAGGTACAAGAGAACTCCCCAGGGGAGCCTTTACGCAGCCCCACATGACACTGGACCCTCCAGGTTATCTGTTCCTGAGCAAACCTAAATGTAGCCCTAGCCGTCATCGGAGACGAGTGAAAAATCAGGCCCCAGGAAATGCGTTCCGAGCCCTTTTCGCCCATCCAAAAGTGTCACCAAAGGAAGGATTTGGGTACAAGTGAACTCCCCAGGGGAGCCTTTACGCAGCCCCACATGCAACTGGACCCTCCGGGTTCGCTCTTTCTGAGCATCCCTAAACATAGCCCTAGCCGGCATCGAAGACGACTGAAAAATCAGGCCCCAGGAAATGCATTCCGAGCCCTTTTCGCCCATCCAAAAGTGCCCCCAAAGGAAGGCTTTGAATACAAGAGAACTCCCCAGGGGAGCCTTTACGCAGCCCCACATGCAACTGGACCCTCCGGGTTCGCTGTTCCTGAGCAAACCTAAACGTAGCCCTAGCCGTCATCGGAGACGAGTGAAAAATCAGGCCCCAGAAAACGCATTGCGAGCCCCTTTTGCCCATCAAAAAGTGCCCCCAAAGGAAGGCTTTGGGTACAGATGAACTCCCCAGGGGATCCTTTACGCAGCCCCACATGCAACTGGACCCTCCGGGTTCGCTGTTCCTGACCAAAACTAAATGTAGCCCTAGCCGTCATCGGAGACGAGTGAAAAATCAGGTCCCAGAAAATGCGATGCGTGCCCTTTTCGCCCATCCAAAAGTGCACCCAAAAGGAAGGCTTTGGGTACAAGTGAACTCCCCAGGGGAGCCTTTACGCAGCCCCACATGCAACTGGACCCTCCGGGTTCGCTGTTTCCGAGCATCCCTAAACATAGCCCTAGCCAGCATCGAAGACGACTGAAAAATCAGGCCCCAGGCAATGTGTTCCGAGCCCTTTTCGCCCATCCAAAAGTGCCCCCAAAGGAAGGCTTTAAATAAAAGAGAACTCCCCAGGGGAGACTTTACGCATCCCCACATGCAACTGGACCCTCCGGGTTCGCTGTTCCTGAGCAAAACTAAACGTAACCCTAACCGTCATCGGAGACGAGTGAAAAATCAGGCCCCAGGAAATGCGTTCCGAGCCCCTTTGGACCATCCCAAATTTCCCCCAAAGGAAGGCTTTGGGTACAAGTGAACTCCCCAGGAGAGCCTTTACGCAGCCCCACATGCAACTGGACCCTCCGGATTCGCTGTTCCTGACCAAAACTAAAAGTAGCCCTAGCCGTCATCGGAGACGAGTGAAAAATCACGCCCCAGGAAATGCGTTGCAAGCCCCTTTGGACCATCCAAAAGTGCCCCCAAAGGAAGGCTTTGGGTACAGGTGAACTCCCCAGGGGAGCCTTTACGCAGCCCCACATGCAACTGTACGCTTCGGGTTCAATTTTTCCGAGCAACCCTAAATATATCCCTAGCAGGCATGGGAGAAGACTGAAAACCCGGGCTCCAGAAATCACGTTGCAAGCCCCTTTGGACCATCCAAAAGTGCCCAAAAAGGAAGGCTTTGGGTACAAGTGAACTCCCCAGGGGAGCCTTTACACAGCCCCACATGCAACTGGACCCTCCGGGTTCGCTGTTCCTGAGCAAACCTAAACGTAGCCCTAGCCGTCATCGGAGAGGACTGAAAAATCAGGCCCCAGGAAATGCGTTGCGAGCCCTTTTCGCCCATCCAAAAGTGCCCCCAAAGGAAGGCTTTGTGTACAAGTGAACTCCCCAGGGGAACCTTTACGCAGCCCCACATGCAACTGGACCCTCCGGGTTCGATGTTTCCGAGCAACCCTAAACATAGCCCAAGCCGTCATCGAAGAGGACTGAAAAATCAGGCCACAGGAAATGCGTTGCTTGCCCTTTTCCCCAACCAAATGTGTCACCAAAGGAAGGCTTTGGGTACAAGAGAACTCCCCAGGGGAGCCTTTACACAGCCCCACATGCAACTGGACACTCCAGGTTCGCTGGTTCCAAGCATCCCTAAACATAGCCCTAGCCGTCATCGGAGACGAGTGAAGAATCAGGCCCCAGGAAATGCGTTCCGAGCCCTTTGCGCCCATCCAAAAGAGCCCCCAAAGGAAGGATTTGGGTACAAGAGAACTCCCCAGGGGAGCCTTTACGCAGCCCCACATGCAACTGGACCCTCTGGGTTCGCTGTTTCCAAGCATCCCTAAACATAACCCTAGCCGGCATCGAAGACGACTGAAAAATCAGGCCCCAGGAAATGCGTTCGGAGCCCCCTTGGACCATCCAAAAGTGCCCCCAAAAAAAGGCATTTGGTACAAGAAAACTCCCCAGGGGAGACTTTACGCAGCCCCACATGCAACTGGACCCTCCGGGTTCGCCGTTCCTGAGCAAACCTAAACGTAGCCCTAGTCGTCATCGGAGACGAGTGAAAAATCAGGCCCCAGGAAATGCGTTGCGAGCCCTTTTCGCCCATCCAAAAGTGCCCCCAAAGGAAGGCTTTGGGTACAAGTGAACTCCCCTGGGGAACCTTTACACAGCCCCACATGCAACTGGACCCTCCGGGTTCGCTGTTTCCGAGCATCCCTAAACATATTCCTAGCCGGCATCGAAGACGACTGAAAAATCAGGCCCCAGAAAATGCGTACCGCGCCCTTTTCGCCCATCCAAAAGTGCCCCCAACAGAAGGCTTTGGGTACAAGAGAACTCCCCACGGGAGCCTTTACGAAACCCCACATGCAACTGGACCCTCCGGGTTCGCTGTTTCCGAGCATTCCTAAACATAGCCCTAGAAGGCATCGAAGACGACTGACAAATCAGGCCCCAGGAAATGCGTTGCGAGCCCCTCTGGACCATCGAAAAGTGCCCCCAAAGGAAGGCATTGGGTACAAGAAAACTCCCCAGGGGAGCCTTTACGCAGCCCCACATGCAACTGGACCCTCCGGGTTCGCTGTTCCTGAGCAAACATAAACGTAGCCCTAGCCGGCATGGGAGAAGACTGGAAAACCGGACCCCAGAAAACGCGTTGCAAGCCCCTTTGGAGCATCCAAAAGTGTCACAAAAGGAAGGATTTCGGTATAAGTGAACTCCCCAGGGGAGCCTTTACGCAGCACCACATGCAACTGGACCCTCCGGGTTAGCTGTTTCCGAGCATCCCTAAACATATCCCTAGCCGGCATCGAAGACGAATGAAAAATCAGGCCCCAGAAAATGCGTTGCGAGCCCCTTTGGACCATCGAAAAGTGCCCCCAACAGAAGGCTTTGGATACAAGTGAACTCCCCAGGGGAGCCTTTACGCAGCCCCACATGCAACTGGACCCTCCGGTTTCGATATTCCTGAGCAAACGTAAATATATCCCTAGCCGGAATGAGAGAAGACTGAAAAACCGAACCTCATAAAAGGCGTTGCAAGCCCCTTTGGACCATCCAAACATCCCCCAAAAGAAGGCTTTGGGTACAAGTGAACTCCCCACGGGAGCCTTTACGCAGCCCCACATGCAACTGGACCCTCCGGGTTCGCTGTTTCCGAGCAACCCTAAACATAGCCCTAGCCGGCATCGAAGACGACTGAAAAATCAGGCCCCAGGAAATGCGTTGCGAGCCCCTCTGGACCATCGAAAAGTGCCCCCAAAGGAAGGCTTTGGGTACAAGAAAACTCCCCAGGGGAGCCTTTACGCAGCCCCACATGCAACTGGACCCTCCGGGTTCGCTGTTCCTGAGAAACATAAACATAGCCCTAGCCGTCATCGGAGACAAGTGAAAAATCAGGCCCCAGGAAATGTGTTGCGAGCCCTTTTCGCCCATCCAAAAGTGCCCCCAACAGAAGGCTTTGGGTACAAGAGAACTCCCCAGGGGAGCCTTTACGCAGCCCCACATGCAACTGGACCCTCCGGGTTCGCTGTTCCCGAGCATCCCTAAACATAGCCCTAGCCGGCATCGAAGACGACTGAAAAATCAGGCCCCAGAAAATGCGTACCGCGCCCTTTTCGCCCATCCAAAAGTGCCCCCAACAGAAGGCTTTGGGTACAAGAGAACTCCCCACGGGAGCCTTTACGAAGCCCCACATGCAACTGGACCCTCCGGGTTCGCTGTTTCCGAGCATTCCTAAACATAGCACTAGAAGGCATCGAAGACGACTGACAAATGAGGCCCCAGGAAATGCGTTGCGAGCCCCTCTGGACCATCGAAAAGTGCCCCCAAAGGAAGGCATTGGGTACAAGAAAACTCCCCAGGGGAGCCTTTACGCAGCCCCACATGCAACTGGACCCTCCGGGTTCGCTGTTCCTGAGCAAACATAAACGTAGCCCTAGCCGGCATGGGAGAAGACTGAAAAACCGGACCCCAGAAAACACGTTGCAAGCCCCTTTGGAGCATCCAAAAGTGTCACAAAAGGAAGGATTTCGGTATAAGTGAACTCCCCAGGGGAGCCTTTACGCAGCCCCACATGCAACTGGACCTTCCGGGTTCGCTGTTTCCGAGCATCCCTAAACATATCCCTAGCCGGCATCGAAGACGAATTAAAAAATCAGGCCCCAGGAAATGCGTTGCGAGCCCCTTTGGACCATCGAAAAGTGCCCCCAAAGGAAGGCTTTGGATACAAGTGAACTCCCCAGGGGAGCCTTTACGCAGCCCCACATGCAACTGGACCCTCCGGTTTCGATGTTCCTGAGCAAACATAAATATATCCCTAGCCGGAATGAGAGAAGACTGAAAAACCGAACCCCATAAAAGGCGTTGCAAGCCCCTTTGGACCATCCAAACATCCCCCAAAAGAAGGCTTTGGGTACAAGTGAACTCCCCACGGGAGCCTTTACGCAGCCCCACATGCAACTGGACCCTCCGGGTTCGCTGTTCCTGAGAAACCTAAACGTAGCCCTAGCCGTCATCGGAGACAAGTGAAAAATCAGGCCCCAGGAAATGCGTTGCGAGCCCCTTTCGCCCATCCAAAAGTACCCTCCAAGGAAGGCTTTGGATACAAGTGAACTCCCCAGGGGAGCCTTTACGCAGCCCCACATGCAACTGGACCCTCCGGGTTCGCTGGTTCCGAGCATCCCTAAACATAGCCCTAGCCGTCATCGGAGACGAGTGAAAAATCAGGCCCCAGGAAATGCGTTCTGAGCCCTTTTCGCCCATCTAAAAGTGCCCTAAAAGGAAGGCTTTGGGTACAAGTGAACTCCCCAGGGGAGCCTTTATGAAGCCCTACATGCAAGTGGACCCTCTGGGTTCGCTGTTCCTGAGGAAACCTAATCCTAGCCCTAGCCGTCATCGGAGAAAAGTGAAAAATCAGGCCCCACGAAATGCGTTCGGAGCCCCCTTGGACCATCCAAAAGTGCCCCCAAAGGAAGGCATTTGGTACAAGAAAATTCCCCAGGGGAGCCTTTACGCAGCCCCACAGGCAACTGAACCCTCCGCGTTCGCTGTTCCTGAGCAAACCTAAACGTAGCCCTAGCCGTCATCGGAGACGAGTGAAAAATCAGGCCCCAGGAAATGCGTTGCGAGCCCCTTTGGACCATCCAAAAGTGCCCCCAAAGGAAGGCTTTGGATACAACTGAACTCCCCAGGGGAGCCTTTACGCATCCCCATATGCAAATGGACCCTCCGGGTTCGCTGTTTCCGAGCAACCCTAAACATATCCTTAGCGGGCATGGGAGAAGACTAAAAAACCGGTCCCCAGAAAAGGCGTTGCAAGCCCTTTTGGACCATCCAAAAGTGCCCCCAAAGGAAGGCTTTGGATACAAGTGAACTCCCCAGGGGAGCCTTTACGCAGCCCCACATGCAACTGGACCCTTCGGGTTCGCCGTTCCTGAGCAAACCTAAACGTAGCCCTAGCCGTCATCGGAGACGAGTGAAAAATCAGGCCCCAGGAAATGCGTTGCGAGCCCCTTTGGACCATCCAAAAGTGCCCCCAAAGGAAGTCTTTGGATACAAGTGAACTCCCCAGGGGAGCCTTTACGCAGCCCCACATGCAACTGTACGCTTCGGGTTCAATTTTTCCGAGCAACCCTAAATATATCCCTAGCAGGCATGGGAGAAGACTGAAAACCCGGGCTCCAGAAATCACGTTGCAAGCCCCATTGGACCATCCAAAAGTGCCCCAAAAGGAAGGCTTTGGGTACAAGTGAACTCCCCAGGGGAGCCTTTACACAGCCCCACATGCAACTGGACCCTCCGGGTTCGCTGTTCCTGAGCAAACCTAAACGTAGCCCTAGCCGTCATCGGAGAGGACTGAAAAATCAGGCCCCAGGAAATGCGTTGCGAGCCCTTTTCGCCCATCCAAAAGTGCCCCCAAAGGAAGGCTTTGGGTACAAGTGAACTCCCCAGGGGAACCTTTACGCAGCCCCACATGCAACTGGACCCTCCGGGTTCGATGTTTCCGAGCAACCCTAAACATAGCCCAAGCCGTCATCGAAGAGGACTGAAAAATCAGGCCACAAGAAATGCGTTGCTTGCCCTTTTCGCCCATCCAAATGTGTCACCAAAGGAAGGCTTTGGGTACAAGAGAACTCCCCAGGGGAGCCTTTACACAGCCCCACATGCAACTGGACCCTCCAGGTTCGCTGGTTCCAAGCATCCCTAAACATAGCCCTAGCCGTCATCGGAGACGAGTGAAGAATCAGGCCCCAGGAAATGCGTTCCGAGCCCTTTGCGCCCATCCAAAATAGCCCCCAAAGGAAGGATTTGGGTACAAGAGAACTCCCCAGGGGAGCCTTTACGCAGCCCCACATGCAACTGGACCCTCTGGGTTCGCTGTTTCCGAGCATCCCTAAACATAACCCTAGCCGGCATCGAAGACGACTGAAAAATCAGGCCCCAGGAAATGCGTTCGGAGCCCCCTTGGACCATCCAAAAGTGCCCCCAAAGGAAGGCATTTGGTACAAAAAAACTCCCCAGGGGAGACTTTACGCAGCCCCACATGCAACTGGACCCTCCGGGTTCGCCGTTCCTGAGCAAACCTAAATGTAGCCCTAGTCGTCATCGGAGACGAGTGAAAAATCGGGCCCCAGGAAATGCGTTGCGAGCCCTTTTCGCCCATCCAAAAGTGCCCCCAAAGGAAGGCTTTGGGTACAAGTGAACTCCCCTGGGGAACCTTTACACAGCCCCACATGCAACTGGACCCTCCGGGTTCGCTGGTTCCGAGAATCCCTAAAAATAGCCCTAGCCGGCATCGAAGACGACTGAAAAATCAGGCCCCAGAAAATGCGTACCGTGCCCTTTTCGCCCATCCAAAAGTGCCCCCAACAGAAGGCTTTGGGTACAAGAGAACTCCCCACGGGAGCCTTTACGAAACCCCACATGCAACTGGACCCTCCGGGTTCGGTGTTTCCGAGCATTCCTAAATATAGCCCTAGAAGGCATCGAAGACGACTGACAAATCAGGCCCCAGGAAATGCGTTGCGAGCCCCTCTGGACCATCGAAAAGTGCCCCCAAAGGAAGGCATTGGGTACAAGAAAACTCCCCAGGGGAGCCTTTACGCAGCCCCACATGCAACTGGACCCTCCGGGTTCGCTGTTCCTGAGCAAACATAAACGTAGCCCTAGCCGGCATGGGAGAAGACTGAAAAACCGGACCCCAGAAAACGCGTTGCAAGCCCCTTTGGAGCATCCAAAAGTGTCACAAAAGGAAGGATTTCGGTATAAGTGAACTCCCCAGGGGAGCCTTTACGCAGCACCACATGCAACTGGACCCTCCGGGTTAGCTGTTTCCGAGCATCCCTAAACATATCCCTAGCCGGCATCGAAGACGAATGAAAAATCAGGCCCCAGAATATGCGTTGCGAGCCCTTTTCGCCCATCCAAAAGTGCCCCCAAAGGAAGGCTTTGGGTACAAGAGAACTCCCCAGGGGAACCTTTACGCAGCCCCACATGCAACTGGACCCTCCGGGTTCGCTGTTCCTGAGCAAACCTAAACGTAGCCCTAGCCGTCATCGAAGACGAGTGAAAAATCAGGCCCCAGGAAATGCGTTGCGAGCCCCTTTGGACCATCCAAAAGTGCCCCCAAAGGAAGGCTTTGGGTACAAGTGAACTCCCCAGGGGAGCCTTTACGGAGCCCCACATTGAACTGGACCCTCCGGGTTCGCTGGTTCCGAGCATCCCTAAACATAACCCTAGCCGGCATCGGAGACGAATGAAAAAACAGGCCCCAGGAAATGCGTTGCGAGCCCCTTTCGCCTATCCAAAAGTGCCCCCAAAGGAAGGCTTTGGGTACAAGTGAAATCCCCAGGGGAGCCTTTATGCAGAACAACATGCAACTGGACCCTCCGGGTTCGCTGTTCCTGAGCAAACCTAAACGTAGCCCTAGCCGTCATCGGAGACGACTGAAAAATCAGGCCCCAGGAAATGCGATGCGAGCACCTTTGGACCATCCAAAAGTGCCCCCAAAGGAAGGCGTTGGGTACAAGTGAACTCCCCAGGGGAGCCTTTACGCAGGCCCACATGCAACTGGACCCTCCGGGTTCGCTGTTTCCGAGCAACCCTAAATATATCCCTAGCCGGCATGGGAGAAGACTGAAAAAACGGACCCAGGAAAACGCGTTGCAAGACCCTTTGGACCATCTAAAAGTGTCACCAAAGGAAGGCTTTGGGTACAAGTGAACTCCGCAGGGGAGCCTTTACGCAGCCCCACATGCAACTGGACCCTCCGGGTTCGCTGTTCCTGAGCAAACCTAAACGTAGCCCTAGCCGTCATTGGAGACGAGTGAAAAATCAGGCCCCAGGAAATGCGTTGCGAGCCCCTTTGGACCATCCAAAAGTGCCCCCAAATGAAGGCATTGGGTACAAGTGAACTCCCCAGGGGAGCCTTTACGCAGCCCCATATGCAACTGGACCCTCCGGGTTCGCTGTTTCCGAGCAACCCTAAACATAGCCCTAGCCGTCATCGAAGAGGACTGAAAAATCAGGCCCCAGGAAATGCGTTGCGAGCCCTTTTCGCCCATCCAAATGTGTCACCAAAGGAAGGCTTTGGGTACAAGAGAACTCCCCACGGGAGCCTTTACACAGCCCCACATGCAACTGGACCCTCCGGGTTCGCTGGTTCCGAGCATCCCTAAACATAGCCCTAGCCGTCATCGGAGACGAGTGAAAAATCAGGCCCCAGGCAATGCGTTCCGAGCCCTTCTCGCCCATCCAAAAGTGCCCCCAAAGGAAGGATTTGGGTACAAGAGAACTCCCCAGGGGAGCCTTTACGCAGCCCCACATGCAACTGGACCCTTCGGGTTCGATTTTTCCGAGCAACCCTAAATATATCCCTAACCGGCTTGGGAGAAGACTGAAAACCCGGGCTCCAGAAATCGCGTTGCAAGCCCCTTTGGACTATCCAAAAGTGCCACCAAAGGAAGGCTTTGGGTACAAGTGAACTCCCCAGGGGAGCCTTTACACAGCCCCACATGCAACTGGACCCTCCGGGTTCGCTGTTTCCGAGCATCCCTAAACATAGCCCTAGCCGGCATCGAAGACGACTGAAAAATCAGGGCCCAGAAAATGCGTACCGCGACCTTTTCGCCCATCCAAAAGTGCCCCCAAAGAAGGCTTTGTGTACAAGTGAACTCCCCACGGGAGCCTTTACGAAGCCCCACATGCAACTGGACCCTCCGGGTTCGCTGTTCCTGAGCAAACCTAAACGTAGCCCTAGCCGGCATCGAAGACGACTGAAAAATCAGGCCCCAGGAAATGAGTTGCGAGCCCCTTTGGACCATCCAAAAGTGCCCCCAAAGGAAGGCGTTGGGTACAAGTGAACTCCCCAGGGGAGCCTTTACGCAGCCCCATATGCAACTGGACCCTCCGGGTTCGCTGTTTCCGAGCAACCCTAAGCATAGCCCTAGCCGTCATCGAAGAGGACTGAAAAATCAGGCCCCAGGAAATGCGTTGCGAGCCCTTTTCGCCCATCCAAAAGTGTCACCAAAGGAAGGCTTTGGATACAAGTGAACTCCCCAGGGGAGCCTTTACTCAGCCCCACATGCAACTGGACCCTGTGTTCGCTGGTTCCGAGCATCCCTAAACATAGCCCTAGCCGTCATCGGAGACGAGTGAAAAATCAGGCCCCAGGCAATGCTTTCCGAGCCCTTTTCACCCATCCAAAAGTGCCCCCAAAGGAAGGATTTGGGTACAAGAGAACTCCCCAGGGGAGCCTTTACGCAGCCCCACATGCAACTGGACCCTCTGGGTTCGCTCTTTCCGAGCATCCCTAAACATAGCCCTAGCCGGCATCGAAGACGACTGAAAAATCAGGCCCCAGGAAATGCATTCGGAGCCCCCTTGGACCATCCAAAAGTGCCCCCAAAGGAAGGCATTTGGTACAAGAAAACGCCCCAGGGGAGCCTTTACGCAGCCCCACATGCAACTGGACCTTCCGCGTTCGCCGTTCCTGAGCAAACCTAAACGTAGCCCTAGCCGGCATCGGAGAAGAGTGAAAAATCAGCCCCCAGGAAATGCGTTGCGAGCCCCTTTCGCCCATCCAAAAGTGCCCCCAAAGGAAGGCTTTGGATACAACTGAACTCCCCAGGGGAGCCTTTACGCAGCCCCACATGCAACTGGACCCTCCGGGTTCGCCGTTCCTGAGCAAACCTAAATGTAGCCCTAGTCGTCATCGGAGACGAGTGAAAAATCAGGCCCCAGGAAATGCGTTGCGAGCCCTTTTCGCCCATCCAAAAGTGCCCCCAAAGGAAGGCTTTGGGTACAAGTGAACTCCCCTGGGGAACCTTTACACAGCCCCACATGCAACTGGACCCTCCGGGTTCGCTGGTTCCGAGCATCCCTAAAAATAGCCCTAGCCGGCATCGAAGACGACTGAAAAATCAGGCCCCAGAAAATGCGTACCGTGCCCTTTTCGCCCATCCAAAAGTGCCCCCAACAGAAGGCTTTGGGTACAAGAGAACTCCCCACGGGAGCCTTTACGAAACCCCACATGCAACTGGACCCTCCGGGTTCGCTGTTTCCGAGCATTCCTAAATATAGCCCTAGAAGGCATCGAAGACGACTGACAAATCAGGCCCCAGGAAATGCGTTCCGAGCCCCTCTGGACCATCGAAAAGTGCCCCCAAAGGAAGGCATTGGGTACAAGAAAACTCCCCAGGGGAGCCTTTACGCAGCCCCACATGCAACTGGACCCTCCGGGTTCGCTGTTCCTGAGCAAACATAAACGTAGCCCTAGCCGGCATGGGAGAAGACTGAAAAACCGGACCCCAGAAAACGCGTTGCAAGCCCCTTTGGAGCATCCAAAAGTGTCACAAAAGGAAGGATTTCGGTATAAGTGAACTCCCCAGGGGAGCCTTTACGCAGCACCACATGCAACTGGACCCTCCGGGTTAGCTGTTTCCGAGCATCCCTAAACATATCCCTAGCCGGCATCGAAGACGAATGAAAAATCAGGCCCCAGAATATGCGTTGCGAGCCCTTTTCGCCCATCCAAAAGTGCCCCCAAAGGAAGGCTTTGGGTACAAGAGAACTCCCCAGGGGAACCTTTACGCAGCCCCACATGCAACTGGACCCTCCGGGTTCGCTGTTCCTGAGCAAACCTAAACGTAGCCCTAGCCGTCATCGAAGACGAGTGAAAAATCAGGCCCCAGGAAATGCGTTGCGAGCCCCTTTGGACCATCCAAAAGTGCCCCCAAAGGAAGGCTTTGGGTACAAGTGAACTCCCCAGGGGAGCCTTTACGGAGCCCCACATTGAACTGGACCCTCCGGGTTCGCTGGTTCCGAGCATCCCTTAACATAACCCTAGCCGGCATCGGAGACGAATGAAAAAACAGGCCCCAGGAAATGCGTTGCGAGCCCCTTTCGCCTATCCAAAAGTGCCCCCAAAGGAAGGCTTTGGGTACAAGTGAAATCCCCAGGGGAGCCTTTATGCAGCCCCACATGCAACTGGACCCTCCGGGTTCGCTGTTCCTGAGCAAACCTAAACGTAGCCCTAGCCGTCATCGGAGACGACTGAAAAATCAGGCCCCAGGAAATGCGATGCGAGCACCTTTGGACCATCCAAAAGTGCCCCCAAAGGAAGGCGTTGGGTACAAGTGAACTCCCCAGGGGAGCCTTTACGCAGGCCCACATGCAACTGGACCCTCCGGGTTCGCTGTTTCCGAGCAACCCTAAATATATCCCTAGCCGGCATGGGAGAAGACTGAAAAAACGGACCCCAGAAAACGCGTTGCAAGACCCTTTGGACCATCTAAAAGTGTCACCAAAGGAAGGCTTTGGGTACAAGTGAACTCCCCAGGGGAGCCTTTACGCAGCCCCACATGCAACTGGACCCTCCGGGTTCGCTGTTCCTGAGCAAACCTAAACGTAGCCCTAGCCGTCATTGGAGACGAGTGAAAAATCAGGCCCCAGGAAATGCGTTGCGAGCCCCTTTGGACCATCCAAAAGTGCCCCCAAATGAAGGCATTGGGTACAAGAGAACTCCCCACGGGAGCCTTTACACAGCCCCACATGCAACTGGACCCTCCGGGTTCGCTGGTTCCGAGCATCCCTAAACATAGCCCTAGCCGTCATCGGAGACGAGTGAAAAATCAGGCCCCAGGCAATGCGTTCCGAGCCCTTCTCGCCCATCCAAAAGTGCCCCCAAAGGAAGGATTTGGGTACAAGAGAACTCCCCAGGGGAGCCTTTACGCAGCCCCACATGCAACTGGACCCTTCGGGTTCGATTTTTCCGAGCAACCCTAAATATATCCCTAACCGGCTTGGGAGAAGACTGAAAACCCGGGCTCCAGAAATCGCGTTGCAAGCCCCTTTGGACTATCCAAAAGTGCCACCAAAGGAAGGCTTTGGGTACAAGTGAACTCCCCACGGGAGCCTTTACACAGCCCCACATGCAACTGGACCCTCCGGGTTCGCTGTTTCCGAGCATCCCTAAACATAGCCCTAGCCGGCATCGAAGACGACTGAAAAATCAGGGCCCAGAAAATGCGTACCGCGACCTTTTCGCCCATCCAAAAGTGCCCCCAAAAGAAGGCTTTGTGTACAAGTGAACTCCCCAGGGGAGCCTTTACGCAGCCCCACATGCAACTGGACCCTCCGGGTTCGCTGTTTCCGAGCATCCCTAAACATATCCCTAGCCGGCATCGAAGACGAATGAAAAATCAGGCCCCAAGAAATGCGTTGCGAGCCCTTTTCGCCCATCCAAAAGTGCCCCCAAAGGAAGGCTTTGGGTACAAGAGAACTCCCCAGGGGAGCCTTTACGCAGCCCCACATGCAACTGGACCCTCCGGGTTCGCTGTTCCTGAGCAAACCTAAACGTAGCCCTAGTCGTCATCGGAGACGACTGAAAAATCAGGCCCCAGGAAATGCCTTGCGAGCCCTTTTCGCCCATCTAAAAGTGCCCCCAAATGAAGGCTTTCGGTAGAAGTGAACTCCCCAGGGGAGCCTTAACGCAGCCCCACATGCAACTGGACTCTCAGGGTTCGCTGTTCCTGAGCAAACCTAAACGTAGCCCTAGCCGTCATTGGAGACGAGTGAAAATTTTCCGAGGCGATCGGCTCCGGGGCAGACGCGTCCTGCAGCGGAGCGGGGGATCGGGCCAGGCAGGGCTAACTTTCCGGCATCGAGCCGACTTCAGGGAGCCGCCAGGAGCCGGCAGCCCTTGTGAGGGAGGCTGACGAGGCGAAGGCGGAGCCAGCAGCGTCAGCGGCGGGCTATTTAAACCGGGCGCCACCGCCATTTCACTGCCATTTGCCGAGGCGATCGGCTCCGGGGCAGACGCGTCCTGCAGCGGAGCGGGGGATCGGGCCAGGCAGGGCTAACTTTCCGGCATCGAGCCGACTTCAGGGAGCCGCCAGGAGCCGGCAGCCCTCGTGAGGGAGGCTGACGAGGCGAAGGCGGAGCCAGCAGCGTCAGCGGCGGGCTATTTAAACCGGGCGCCACCGCCATTTCACTGCCATTTGCCGAGGCGATCGGCTCCGGGGCAGACGCGTCCTGCAGCGGAGCGGGGGATCGGGCCAGGCAGGGCTAACTTTCCAGCATCGAGCCGACTTCAGGGAGCCGCCAGGAGCCGGCAGCCCTCGTGAGGGAGGCTGACGAGGCGAAGGCGGAGCCAGCAGCGTCAGCGGCGGGCTATTTAAACCGGGCGCCACCGCCATTTCACTGCCATTTGCCGAGGCGATCGGCTCCGGGGCAGACGCGTCCTGCAGCGGAGCGGGGGATCGGGCCAGGCAGGGCTAACTTTCCGGCATCGAGCCGACTTCAGGGAGCCGCCAGGAGCCGGCAGCCCTCGTGAGGGAGGCTGACGAGGCGAAGGCGGAGCCAGCAGCGTCAGCGGCGGGCTATTTAAACCGGGCGCCACCGCCATTTCACTGCCATTTGCCGAGGCGATCGGCTCCGGGGCAGACGCGTCCTGCAGCGGAGCGGGGGATCGGGCCAGGCAGGGCTAACTTTCCGGCATCGAGCCGACTTCAGGGAGCCGCCAGGAGCCGGCAGCCCTCGTGAGGGAGGCTGACGAGGCGAAGGCGGAGCCAGCAGCGCCCCCTGCCCGGCCTTTCAAAAGCAGCCCCTAGGGAGCGCGAGCGACCAGGAGCGCGGCGAACAGGGCGGGCAAACAGGGCGTGGCGCGCAGAAGGGAGTGGCGCGGCAGTTAGCGCGGCAGTTCGCGCAGGCAGGGCGAGCAGGAAGGGCGGAGAGCTACCCCCGGAGAGCAACCCCCGCCCACACGAACGCCTCTTAACGACGGTCTCTAGGTAGGCGATAATGGTCTCCACAAGGCACGGAGCGCTCTGCAGGAGGTCGGTACACACCCAGACTGAGTACCCGCTAAAGAATGCAGCGGTTCAGGTCACGGGATGCAGGGAGTGTCAGAGCCTGTTCCTGCCATTGGCAGGAGGCAGAGACGCTGCCTGCGTGAGATGTGAGCAAGTGGATGACCTGATCCGCATGGTGGCGGAGCTCAAGGAGGAGGTGGAGAGGCTGAGGGCCATCAGGGAATGTGAGCGGGAGATAGACTTCTGGAGCAACTCCCTGCAGGGCCTCAAGGAGAGGTACCAGGGTGAGACACCCCAAACGGGGGTGGACCCCCTGCCCTGTCGCCGTCGGACAGAGGGAGGGGATCTGGGAGTTGAGGAGGAATGGAAACAGGTCCCTGCGCGACATGGCAGGCGATGCCCTCCCCTTCCAGCCCCACCTTCCCAGGTGCCCTTACAAAACAGGTTTGAGGCCCTGGAGAATGAGAGATCAACAGCAACTGAGGAAGAGGTAGAAAGTGTTCCCAGGAGGATGCCTAGGGCGAGGAGGTCGACTCCACGCATCAGGACTGCCTCCACCAAGAAAGAAAGAAGGGTGATTTTCGTGGGAGACTCTATCCTTAGGGGGATAGAGGGCCCTATTTGTCGGCCTGACCCGACCCGTAGGGAAGTCTGCTGCCTCCCTGGGGCCAGGGTCAGGGACGTTGCCAGGAAGCTCCCCAACCTGGTACGCCCCTCAGACTATTATCCTCTTGTGATAGTCCAGGCAGGTAGTGATGACATTGATGACAGAAGCCTGAAGGCTATCAAAAGAGACTTTAGGGGGCTGGGACGGTTAGTGGACGGAGCAGGAGTGCAGGTAGTATTTTCGTCCATCCCTACGTTGACAGGGAGGGGTACGGAGAGGACACGGAAAGCCCACCTGTTAAACACGTGGCTCCGGGGCTGGTGCCTACGCAGAAATCTTGGGTTTTTCAACCATGGGGCAGTTTACTCAGCACCTGGTCTGATGGCCGTAGACGGGTCCCTATCCTTTAGGGGAAAAAGGATCCTGGGCCAGGAGCTGGCGGGGCTCATTGATAGGGCTTTAAACTAGGTAAGAAGGGGGATGGGGCTGAAGCAAGGACTGTTGGGGCTGTGCCAGGGGGAGCAATGCCAAGGCCGGAGGATAAGGTGAAGGCCCAGCTGAAGTGCATCTACACCAATGCACGCAGCATGGGTAACAAACAGGAGGAGCTGGAAGCCATCGTGCAGCGGGCAGGCTACGACTTGGTTGCCATCACGGAAACGTGGTGGGACCAGTCTCATGACTGGAGTGCTGCGATGCCTGGCTATAGGCTCTTCAGAAGGGACAGGCAGCACAGAAGGGGTGGCGGTGTGGCTCTCTATATTAGAGAGTCTTTCGATGTCGTAGAACTCGAGGCTAGGAATGACAAGATCGAGTCCCTTTGGGTTAGGATCGGCAGGGACAACAAGGCTAGTGTCCTGGTCGGGGTCTGCTATAGACCGCCGAACCAGGATGAGGAGACGGATGAGGAGTTCTACAGGCAGCTGACAGAAGTTGCGAATTCGTCGGCGCTTGTACTCGTGGGGGACTTCAACTTCCCTGACATATCCTGGAAGCACAACACAGCCCAGAGGAAGCAGTCTAGGAGGTTTCTGGAGAAAGTGGAAGATAGCTTCCTGACGCAGCTGATTAGTGAACCTACCAGGGGTGGTGCCCTGCTAGACCTTCTCTTCACAAACAGAGAAGGACTGGTGGAGGATGTGATTGTCGGGAGCTGTCTTGGGCAGAGTGACCACGAAATGGTGGAGTTCACTATTCTTGGCGGGGCCAGGAAGGGAACCAGTAAAACCACTGTATTGGACTTTCGGAGGGCTGACTTTGGGCTGCTCAGGACACTAGTTGGTGGAGTCCCATGGGAGGCGGTTCTGAAGGGCAGAGGGGTCCAGAAAGGCTGGGCGCTCTTTAAGAGGCAAATCCTAATGGCGCAGGAGCGGTCTGTCCCCATGTGCCCAAAGATGAGCCAGCGGGGAAGAAGACCAGCCTGGCTCAACAGAGAATTGTGGCTTGAGCTTAGGAGGAAAAAGAGGGTTTATAATCTTTGGAAAGTTGGGCAGGCCACTAAGGAGGACTATAAGGATGTAGCGAGGCTGTGCAGGGACAAGATTAGGAAGGCCAAAGCTCATCTGGAGCTCAATCTGGCTACTGTTGTTAAAGATAACAAAAAACGCTTTTATAAATACATCAACACAAAAAGGAGGACTAGGGAGAATCTCCATCCTTTACTGGATGCAGGGGGAAACTTAGTTACAAGAGATGAGGAAAAGGCAGAGGTGCTTAATGCCTTCTTTGCCTCAGTCTTTAGTGGCAAAACCGGTTGCTCTCTGGATACCCAGTACCCAGAACTGGTGGAAGGGGACGGGGAGCAGGATGTGGCCCTCACCATCCACGAAGAACTGGTTGGTGACCTGCTACGGCACTTGGATGTGCACAAATCGATGGGGCCGGATGGGATCCACCCAAGGGTACTGAGAGAACTGGCGGAGGAGCTGGCCAAGCCCCTATCCATCATTTATCAGCAGTCCTGGCTATCGGGGGAGGTCCCAGCTGACTGGCGACTAGCAAATGTGACGCCCATCTACAAGAAGGGCCGGAGGGCAGACCCGGGGAACTACAGGCCAGTCAGTTTGACCTCAGTACCAGGGAAGCTCATGGAGCAGATCCTCTTGGGAGTCATCATGCGGCACTTGAAGGGCAAGCAGGCGATCAGGCCCAGCCAGCATGGGTTTATGGAAGGCAGGTCCTGCTTGACGAACCTGATCTCCTTCTACGACAAAGTGACGCGCTGGGTGGATGAGGGAAAGGCTGTGGATGTGGTCTACCTTGACTTCAGCAAGGCTTTTGACACCGTCTCCCACAGCATTCTCCTCAAGAAACTGGCTGCTCTTGGCTTGGACTGGCGCACGCTTCGTTGGGTTAGAAACTGGCTGGACAGCCGGGCCCAAAGAGTTGTGGTGAATGGCGCCAAGTCCAGTTGGAGGCCAGTCACTAGTGGCGTCCCCCAGGGCTCGGTGCTGGGGCCGGTCCTCTTTAACATCTTCATCAATGATCTGGATGATGGCATTGAGTGCACCCTCAGTAAGTTTGCAGATGACACCAAGCTAGGTGCGTGTGTCGATCTGCTCAAGGGAAGGAAGGCTCTGCAGGAGGATCTGGATAGGCTGCACCGATGGGCTGAGGTCAACTGTATGAAGTTCAACAAGGCCAAGTGCCGGGTCCTGCACCTGGGGCGCAATAACCCCAAGCAGAACTACAGGCTGGGAGAGGAATGGTTGAAGAGCTGCCAGGCAGAGAAGGACCTGGGAGTGATGGTGGACAGTTGGCTGAATATGAGCCAGCAGTGTGCTCAGGTGGCCAAGAAGGCCAACGGCATCCTGGCTTGTATCAGAAACACTGTGACCAGCACGGCTAGGGAGGTGATCGTCCCCCTGTACTCGGCTCTGGTGAGGCCGCACCTCGAGTACTGTGTTCAGTTTTGGGCCCCTCGCTACAAGAAGGACATCGAGGTGCTTGAGCGGGTCCAAAGAAGGGCGACGAAGCTGGTGAGGGGCCTGGAGAACAAGTCCTATGAGGAGCAGCTGAAGGAGCTGGGCTTGTTCAGCCTAGAGAAGAGGAGGCTCAGGGGTGACCTTATTGCTCTGTATAAGTACATTAAAGGAGGCTGTAGAGAGGTGGGGGTTGGCCTGTTCTCCCATGTGCCTGGTGACAGGACGAGGGGGAATGGGCTAAAGTTACGCCAGGGGAGTTTTAGGTTAGATGTTAGGAAGAATTTCTTTACTGAAAGGGTTGTGAGGCACTGGAACGGGCTGCCCAGGGAGGTGGTGGAGTCACCATCCCTGGAAGTCTTCAAAAGACGTTTAGATGTAGAGCTTAGGGATATGGTTTAGTGGGGACTGTTAGTGTTAGGTTAGAGGTTGGACTCGATGATCTTGAGGTCTCTTCCAACCTAGAAATTCTGTGATTCTGTGAAAAATCAGGCCCCAGGAAATGCGTTGCGAGCCCCTTTGGACCATCCAAAAGTGCCCCCAAAGGAAGGCTTTGGGTACAAGTGAACTCCCCAGGGGAGCCTTTACGCAGCCCCATATGCAACTGGACCCTCCGGGTTCGATTTTTCCGAGCAACCCTAAATATATCCATAGCCGGCATGGGAGAAGACTGAAAAACCGGGCCCCAGAAAAGGCGTTGCAAGCCCCATTGGACCATCTAAAAGTGTCACCAAAGGGAGGATTTGGGTACAAGTGAACTCCCCAGGGGAGCCTTTACGCAGCCCCACATGCAACTGGACCCTCCGGGTTCGCTGGTTCCGAGCATCCCTAAACATATCCCTAGCCGTCATCGGAGACGAGTGAAAAATCAGGCCCCAGGAAATGCGTTCCGAGCCGTTTTCGCCCATCCAAAAGTGGCCCGAAAGAAAGGCTTTGTGTACAAGTCAACTCCCCAGGGGAGCCTATACACAGCCCCATATGCAACTGGACCCTCCGGGTTCGCTGTTTCCGAGCATCCCTAAACATAGCCCTAGCCGGCATCGGAGACGACTGAAAAATCAGGCCCCACGGAATGGGTTCCGAGCCCTTTTCGCCTATCCAAAAGTGCCCCCAAAGGAAGGCTTTGGGTACAAGAGAACTCCCCAGGGGAGCCTTTACGCAGCCCCACATGCAACTGGACCCTCCGGTTTCGCTGTTCCTGAGCAAACCTAAAAGTAGCCCTAGCCGTCATCGGAGACGAGTGAAAAATCAGGCCCCAGGAAATGCGTTGCGAGCTCCTTTGGACCATCCAAAAGTGCCCCCAAAGGAAGGCGTTGGGTACAAGTGAACTCCCCAGGGGAGCCTTTACGCAGCCCCACATTCAACTGGACCCTCCGGGTTCGCTGTTTCCGAGCAACCCTAAATATATCCCTAGCCGGCATCGAAGACGAGTGAAAAATCAGGCCCCAGGAAATGCGTTGCGAGCCCTTTTCGCCCATCCAAAAGTGCCCCCAAAGGAAGGCTTTGGGTACAAGTGAACTCCCCAGGGGAGCCTTTACGCAGCCCCACATGCAACTGGACCCTCCGGGTTCGCTGTTCCTGAGCAAACCTAAACGTAGCCATAGCCATCATTGGAGACGAGTGAAAAATCAGGCCCCAGGAAATGCGTTACAAGCCCCTTTGGACCATCCAAACATCCCCCAAAAGAAGGCTTTGGGTACAAGTGAACTCCCCAGGGGAGCCTTTACGCAGCCCCACATGCAACTGGACCATCCGAGTTTGCTATTTCCGAGCATCCCTAAACATAGCCCTAGCCGGCATCGAAGACGACTGAAAAATCAGGCCACAGGAAATGCGTTGCGAGCCCCTTTGGACCATCAAAAAGTGCCACAAAGGAAGGCTTTGGGTACAAGAAAACTCCCCAGAGGAGCCTTTACGCAGCCCCACATGCAACTGGACCCTCCGGGTTCGCTGTTCCTGAGCAAACCTAAACGTAGCCCTAGCCGTCATCGGAGACAAGTGAAAAATCACGTCCCAGGAAATGCGTTCCGAGCCGTTTTCGCCCATCCAAAAGTGCCCGCAAAGGAAGGCTTTAGGTACAAGTGAACTCCCCAGGGGAGCCTTTACGCAGCCCCACATGCAACTGGACCCTCTGGGTTCGATTTTCCTGAGCAACCCTAAGTATATCCCTAGCCGGCATGGGAGAAGACTGAAAAACCGGGCCCCAGAAAACGCGTTACAAGCCCCTTTGGACCATCCAAAAGCATCACCAAAGGAAGGCTTTGGGTACAAGTGAACTCCCCAGGGGAGCCTTTACGCAGCCCCACATGCAACTGGACTCTCTGGGTTCGCTGTTCCGCAGCAAACCTAAACGTAGCCCTAGCCGGCATCGGAGACGAGTGAAAAATCAGGCCCCAGTAAATGCGTTGCGAGCCTTTTTGGACCATCCAAAAGTGCCCCCAAAGGAAGGCTTTGGATACAAGTCAACTCCCCAGGGGAGCCTTTACCCAGCCCCACATGCAACTGGACCCTCCGGGTTCGATTTTTCTGAGCAACCCTAAGTATATCCCTAGCCGGCATGGGAGAAGACTGAAAAACCCTGCCCCAGAAAACGCGTTGCAAGCCCCTTTGGACTATCCAAAAGTGTCACCAAAGGAAGGCTTTGGGTACAAGTGAACTCCCCAGGGGAGCCTTTACGCAGCCCCACATGCAACTGGACCCTCCGGGTTCGCTGTTCCTGAGCAAACCTAAACGTAGCCATAGCCATCATCGGAGACGAGTGAAAAATCAGGCCCCAGGAAATGCGTTGCAAGCCCTTTTGGACCATCCAAACATCCCCCAAAAGAAGGCTTTGGGTACAAGTGAACTCCCCAGGGGAGCCTTTACGCAGCCCCACATGCAACTGGACCATCCGAGTTTCCTGTTTCCGAGCATCCCTAAACATAGCCCTAGCCGGCATCGAAGACGACTGAAAAATCAGGCCCCAGGCAATGCGTTCCGAGCCCTTTTCGTCCATCCAAAAGTGCCCCCAAAGGAAGGCTTTGGGTACAAGAGAACTCCCCAGGGGAGCCTTTACGCAGCCCCATATGCAACTGGACCCTCCGGGTTCGCTGTTCCTGAGCAAACCTAAACGTAGCCCTAGCCGTCATCGGAGACGAGTGAAAAATCAGGCCCCAGAAAATGCTTTCCGAGCCCTTTTCTCCAAACCAAAAGTCCCCCAAAGGAAGGATTTGGGTACAAGTGAACTCCCCAGGGGAGCCTTTACGCAGCCCCACATGCAACTGGACCCTCCGGGTTCGCTGTTTCCGAGCATCCCTATACATAGCCCTAGCCGGCATCGAAGACGACTGAAAAATCAGGCCACAGGAAATGTGTTGCGAGCCCCTTTGGACCATCCAAAAGTGCCCCCAAAGGAAGGCTTTGGGTACAAGAAAACTCCCCAGAGGAGCCTTTACGCAGCCCCACATGCAACTGGACCCTCCAGGTTCGCTGTTCCTGAGCAAACCTAAACGTAGCCCTAGCCGTCATCGGAGAAAAGTGAAAAATCACGTCCCAGGAAATGCATTCCGAGCACATTGGGATCATCCAAAAGTGCCCCCAAAGGAAGGCTTTGGATACAAGTGAACTTCCCAGGGGAGCCTTTACGCAGCCCCACATGCAGCTGGACCCTCCGGGTTCGCTGGTTCCGAGCATCCCTTAACATAGCCCTAGCCGGCATCGAAGACGACTGAAACTTCAGGCCCCAGGAAACGCGTTGCGAGCCCTTTTCGCCCATCCAAAAGTGCCCCCAAAGGAAGGCTTTGGGTACAAGTGAACTCCCCAGGGGAGCCTTTACGCAGCCCCACATGCCACTGGACTCTCCGGGTTCGCTGTTCCTGAGCAAACCTTAACGTAGCAATAGCCGTCATCGGAGACGAGTGAAAAATCAGGCCCCAGGAAATGCATTCCGAGCCCCTTTGGACCATCAAAAAGTGCCCCGAAAGGAAGGCTTTGTGTACATGTCAACTCCCCAGGGGAGCCTATACGCAGCCCCACATGCAACTGGACCCTCTGGGTTCGATTTTTCTGAGCAACCCTAAGTATATCCCTAGCCGGCATGGGAGAAGACTGAAAAACCGGGCCCCAGAAAACGCGTTGCAAGCCCCTTTGGACCATCCAAAAGTGTCACCAAAGGAAGGCTTTGGGTACAAGTGAACTCCCCAGGGGAGACTTTACGCAGCCCCACATGCAACTGGACTCTCCGGGTTCGCTGTTCCTGAGCAAACCTTAACGTAGCCCTAGCCGTCATCGGAGACGACTGAAAACTCAGACCCCAGGAAATGCGTTCCGAGCCCCTTTGGACCATCAAAAAGTGCCCCTAAAGGAAGGCTTTCTGTACATGTCAACTCCCCAGGGGAGCCTTTACGCAGCCCCTCATGCAACTGGACCCTCTGGGTTCAATTTTTCTGAGCAACCCTAAGTATATCCCTAGCCGGCATGGGAGAAGACTGAAAAACCGGGCCCCAGAAAACGCGTTGCAAGCCCCTTTGGACCATCCAAAAGCGTCACCAAAGGAAGGCTTTGGGTACAAGTGAACTCCCCAGGGGAGCCTTTACGCAGCCCCACATGCAACTGGACTCTCCGGGTTCGCTGTTCCTGAGCAAACCTTAACGTAGCCCTAGCCGTCATCGGAGACGAGTGAAAACTCAGGCCCCAGGAAATGCGTTGCGAGCCCCTTTGGACCATCCAAAAGTGCCCCCAAAGGAAGGCTTTGGATACAAGTGAACTCCCCAGGGGAGCCTTTACGCAGCCCCACATGCAACTGGACCCTCTGGGTTCGATTTTTCTGAGCAACCCTAAGTATATCCCTAGCCGGCATGGGAGAAGACTGAAAAACCGGGCCCCAGAAAACGCGTTGCAAGCCCCTTTGGACCATCCAAAAGTGTCACCAAAGGAAGGCTTTGGGTACAAGTGAACTCCCCAGGGGAGCCTTTACCCAGCCCCACATGCAACTGGACCCTCCGGGTTCGCTGTTTCCGAGCATCCCTAAATATATTCCTAGCCGGCATGGGAGAAGACTGAAAAACCGGTCCACAGAAAACGATTTGCAAGCCCCTTTGGACCATCCAAAAGCGTCACCAAAGGAAGGCTTTGGGTACAAGTGAACTCCCCAGGGGAGCCTTTACGCAGCCCCACATGCAACTGGACTCTCCGGGTTCGCTGTTCCTGAGCAAACCTTAACGTAGCCCTAGCCGGCATCGGAGACGAGTGAAAAATCAGGCCCCAGGAAATGCATTCCGAGCCCCTTTGGACCATCCAAAAGTGCCCCCAAAGGAAGGCTTTGGATACAAGTGAACTCCTCAGGGGAGCCTTTACGCATCCCCACATGCAACTGGACCCTCCGGGTTCGCTGTTTCCGAGCATCCCTAAATATATTCCTAGCCGGCATGGGAGAAGACTGAAAAACCGGGCCGCAGAAAACGCGTTGCAAGCACCTTTGGACCATCCAAAAGTGCCCTTAAAGGAAGGCTTTGGGTACAAGTCAACTCCCCAGGGTAGCCTATACGCAGCCCCATATGTAACTGGACCCTCCAGGTTTGCTGTTTCCGAGCTTCCCTAAACATAGCCCTAGCCGGAATCGAAGACGACTGAAAAATGAGGCCCCAGGAAATGCGTTCCGAGCCCTTTTCGCCTATCCAAAAGTGCCCCCAAAGGAAGTCTTTGGGTACAAGTGAACTCCCCAGGGGAGCCTTTACGCAGCCCCACATGCAACTGGACCCTCCGGGTTCGCTGTTCCTGAGCAAACTTAAACGTAGCCCTAGTTGTCAACGAAGATGATTGAAAAATCAGGCCCAAGGAAAAGCGTTCCGATCCGTTTTCGCCCATCAAAAACTGCCCCTAAAGGAAGGCTTTGTATACAAGTCAACTCCCCAAGGGAGCCTATACGCAGCCCCACATGCAACTGGACCCTTCGGGTTCGCTGGTTCAGAGCATCCCTAAATATAGCACTAGCCGGCATCGAAGACGACTGAAAAATCAGGCCCCAGGAAATGCGTTGCGAGCCCTTTTCGCCTATCCAGAAGTGCCCCCAAAGGAAGGCTTTGGGTACAAGTGAACTCCCCAGGGGAGCCTTTACGCAGCCCCACATGGAACTGGACCCTCTGGGTTCGCTGTTCCTTAACAAACTTAAACGTAGCTCTAGCCGTCAAAGAAGAGGACAGAAAAATCAGGCCACAGGAAATGCGTTGCGAGCCCTTTTCGCCCATCCAAAAGTGCCCCCAAAGGAAGGCTTTGGGTACAAGTGAACTCCCCAGGGGAGACTTTACGCAGCCCCACATGCAACTGGACCCTCCGGGTTCGCTGTTTCCGACATCCCTAAACATAACCCTAGCCGGCATGGGAGAAGACTGAAAAACCGGGCCCCACAAAACGTGTTGCAAGCCCCTTTGGACCATCCAAACATCCCCCAAAGGAAGTCTTTGGGTACAAGTGAACTCCCCAGGGGAGCCTTTACGCAGCCCCACATGCAACTGGACCATCGGAGTTTCCTGTTTCCGAGCATCCCTAAACATAGCCCTAGCCGGCATCGAAGACGACTGAAAAATCAGGCCCCAGGCAATGCGTTCCGAGCCCTTTTCGCCCATCCAAAAGTGCCCCCAAAGGAAGGCTTTGGGTACAAGAGAACTCCCCAGGGGAGCCTTTACGCACCCCCACATGCAACTGGACCCTCCGGGTTCGCTGTTCCTGAGCAAACCTAAACGTAGCCCTAGCCGTCATCGGAGACGAGTGAAAAATCAGGCCCCAGACAATGCTTTCCGAGCCCTTTTCGCCAAACCAAAAGTCCCCCAAAGGAAGGCTTTGGGTACAAGTGAACTCCCCAAGGGACCCTATACGCAGCCCCTCATGCAACTGGACTCTCCGGGTTCGCTGTTCCTGAGCAAACCTTAACGTATCCCTAGCCGTCATCGGAGACGAGTGAAAACTGAGGCCCCAGGAAATGCGTTGCGATCCCCTTTGGACCATCCAAAAGTGCCCCCAAAGGAAGGCTTTGGATACAAGTGAACTCCTCAGGGGAGCCTTTACGCAGCCCCACATGCAACTGGACCCTCCGGGTTCGCTGTTTCCGAGCATCCCTAAATATATCCCTAGCCTGCATGGGAGAAGACTGAAAAACCGGTCCCCAGAAAACGCGTTGCAAGCCCCTTTGGACCATCCAAAAGCGTCACCAAAGGAAGGCTTTGGGTACAAGTGAACTCCCCAGGGGACCCTATACGCAGCCCCTCATGCAACTGGACTCTCCGGGTTCGCTGTTCCTGAGCAAACCTTAACGTATCCCTAGCCGTCATCGGAGACGAGTGAAAAATCAGGCCCCAGGAAATGCGATGCGAGCACTTTTCGCCCATCCAAAAGTGCCCCTAAAGAAAGGTTTTGTGTACATGTCAACTCCCCAGGGGAGCCTATACGCAGCCCCATATGGAACTCGACCCTCTGGGTTCGCTGCTCCTGAGCAAACCTTAACGTAGCCCTAGCCGTCATCGGAGACGACTGAAAAATCAGGCCCCAGGAAATGCGTTGCGAGCCCTTTTCGCACATCCAAAAGTGCCCCCAAAGGAAGGCATTGGGTACAAGTGAACTCCCCAGGGGAGCCTTTACGCAGCCCCACATGCAACTGGACTCTCCGGGTTCGCTGTTCCTCAGCAAACCTAAACGTAGCGCTATCCGTCATCGGAGACGAGTGAAAATTCAGGCCCCAGGAAATGCATTCCGAGCCCCTTTGGACCATCCAAAAGTGCCCCCAAAGGAAGGCTTTGGATACAAGTGAACTCCTCAGGGGAGCCTTTACGCAGCCCCACATGCAACTGGACCCTCCGGGTTCGCTGTTTCCGAGCATCCCTAAATATATCACTAGCCGGCATGGGAGAAGACTGAAAAACCAGTCCCCAGAAAACGCGTTACAAGCCCCTTTGGACCATCCAAAAGCGTCACCAAAGGAAGGCTTTGGGTACAAGTGAACTCCCCAGGGGAGCCTTTACGCAGCCCCTCATGCAACTGGACTCTCCGGGTTTGCTGTTCCTGAGCAAACCTTAAGGTATCCCTAGCCGTCATCGGAGACGAGTGAAAAATCAGGCCCCAGGAAATGCGTTGCGAGCCCCTTTGGACCATCCAAAAGTGCCCCCAAAGGAAGGCTTTGGATACAAGTGAACTCCCCAGGGAAGCCTTTACGCAGCCCCACATGCAACTGGACTCTCTGGGTTTGCTGTTTCTCATCAAACCTAAACGTAGCCCTATCCGTCATCGGAGACGAGTGAAAACTCAGGCCCCAGGAAATGCATTCCGAGCCCCTTTGGACCACCCAAAAGTGCCCCCAAAGGAAGGCATTTGGTACAAGAAAACTCCCCAGGGGAGCTTTTACACAGCCCCACATGCAACTGGACCCTCCGGGTTCGCTGTTCCTGAGCAAACCTAAACGTAGCCCTAGCCGTCATCGGAGACGAGTGAAAATTCAGGCCCCAGGAAATGCATTCCGAGCCCCTTTGGACCATCCAAAAGTGCCCCCAAAGGAAGGCTTTGGATACAAGTGAACTCCTCAGGGGAGCCTTTACGCAGCCCCACATGCAACTGGACCCTCCGGGTTCGCTGTTTCCGAGCATCCCTAAACATAGCCCTAGCCGTCATCGGAGACGAGTGAAAAATCAGGCCCAAGGAAATGCGTTCCGAGCCGTTTTCGCCCATCCAAAAGTGCCCCTAAAGGAAGGCTTTGTGTACATGTCAACTACCCAGGGGACCCTATACGCAGCCCCATATGGAACTGGACCCTCCGGGTTCGCTGTTCCTGAGCAAACCTAAACGTAGCCCTAGCCGGCATCGGAGACGAGTGAAAAATCAGGCCCCAGGAAATGCGTTGCGAGCCCCTTTGGACCATCCAATAGTGCCCCCAAAGGAAGGCTTTGGATACAAGTGAACTACCCAGGGGAGCCTTTACCCAGCCCCACATGCAACTGGACCCTCCGGGTTCGATTTTTCTGAGCAACCCTAAGTATATCCCTAGCCGGCATGGGAGAAGACTGAAAAACCGGGCCCCAGAAAACGCGTTGCAAGCCCCTTTGGACCATCCAAAAACGTCACCAAAGGAAGGCTTTGGGTACAAGTCAACTCCCCAGGGAAGCCTTTACGCAGCCCCACATGCAACTGGACCCTCTGTGTTCGATTTTTCCGAGCAACCCTAAGTATATCCCTAGCCGGCATGGGAGAAGACTGAAAAACCGGGCCCCAGAAAACGCATTGCAAGCCCCTTTGGACCATCCAAAAGTGTCACCAAAGGAAGGCTTTGGGTACAAGTGAACTCCCCAGGGGAGCCTTTACGTAGCCCCACATGCAACTGGACCCTCCGGGTTCGCTGTTTCCGAGCATCCCTAAACGTAGCCCTAGCCGGAATCGAAGACGACTGAAAAATGAGGCCTCAGGAAATGCGTTGCGAGCCCTTTTCGCACATCCAAAAGTGCCCCCAAAGGAAGGCATTGGGTACAAGTGAACTCCCCAGGGGAGCCTTTACGCAGCCCCACATGCAACTGGACTCTCCGGGTTCGCTGTTCCTCAGCAAACCTAAACGTAGCGCTATCCGTCATCGGAGACGAGTGAAAATTCAGGCCCCAGGAAATGCATTCCGAGCCCCTTTGGACCATCCAAAAGTGCCCCCAAAGGAAGGCTTTGGATACAAGTGAACTCCTCAGGGGAGCCTTTACGCAGCCCCACATGCATCTGGACCCTTAGTGTTAGCTGTTTCTGAGCATCCCTAAATATATCACTAGCCGGCATGGGAGAAGACTGAAAAACCAGTCCCCAGAAAACGCGTTACAAGCCCCTTTGGACCATCCAAAAGCGTCACCAAAGGAAGGCTTTGGGTACAAGTGAACTCCCCAGGGGAGCCTTTACGCAGCCCCTCATGCAACTGGACTCTCCGGGTTTGCTGTTCCTGAGCAAACCTTAAGGTATCCCTAGCCGTCATCGGAGACGACTGAAAAATCAGGCCCCAGGAAATGCGTTGCAAGCCCCTTTGGACCATCCAAAAGTGCCCCCAAAGGAAGGCTTTGGATACAAGTGAACTCCCCAGGGAAGCCTTTACGCAGCCCCACATGCAACTGGACTCTCTGGGTTTGCTGTTTCTCATCAAACCTAAACGTAGCCCTATCCGTCATCGGAGACGAGTGAAAACTCAGGCCCCAGGAAATGCATTCCGAGCCCCTTTGGACCACCCAAAAGTGCCCCCAAAGGAAGGCATTTGGTACAAGAAAACTCCCCAGGGGAGCTTTTACACAGCCCCACATGCAACTGGACCCTCCGGGTTCGCTGTTCCTGAGCAAACCTAAACGTAGCCCTAGCCGTCATCGGAGACGAGTGAAAATTCAGGCCCCAGGAAATGCATTCCGAGCCCCTTTGGACCATCCAAAAGTGCCCCCAAAGGAAGGCTTTGGATACAAGTGAACTCCTCAGGGGAGCCTTTACGCAGCCCCACATGCAACTGGACCCTTCGGGTTCGCTGGTAAAGAGCATCCCCAAAACATAGCACTAGTCGGCTTCGAAGACGACTGAAAAATCAGGCCCCAGGAAATGCGTTGCGAGCCCCTTTCGCCTATCCAAAAGTGCCCCCAAAGGAAGGCTTTGGGTACAAGTGAAATCCCCAGGGGAGCCTTTATGCAGCCCCACATGCAACTGGACCCTCCGGGTTCGCTGTTCCTGAACAAACTTAAACGTAGCTCTAGCCGTCAAAGAAGAGGACAGAAAAATCAGGCCCCAGGAAATGCGCTGCGAGCCCTTTTCGCCCATCCAAAAGTGCCCCCAAAGGAAGGCTTTGGGTACAAGTGAACTCCCCAGGGGAGCCTTTACGCAGCCCCACATGCAACTGGACCCTCCGGGTTCGCTGTTTCCGAGCATCTCTAAACATAGCCCTAGCCGGCATCGAAGACGACTGAAAAATCAGGCCACAGGAAATGCGTTGCGAGCCCCTTTGGACCATCCAAAAGTGCCCCTAAAGGAAGGCTTTGGGTACAAGTGAACTCCCCAGGGGAGCCTTTACGCAGCCCCACATGCAACTGGACCCTCCGGGTTCGCTGTTCCTGAGCAAACCTAAACGTAGCCCTCGCCGTCATCGGAGACAAGTGAAAAATCACGTCCCAGGAAATGCGTTCCGAGCCGTTTTCGCCCATCCAAAAGTGCCCGCAAAGGAAGGCTTTGGGTATAAGTGAACTCCCCAGGGGAGCCTTTACGCAGCCCCACATGCAACTGGACCCTCCGGGTTCGATTTTTCCGAGCAACCCTAAGTATATCCCTAGCCGGCATGGGAGAAGACTGAAAAACAGGGCCCCAGAAAACGCGTTGAAAGCCCCTTTGGACCATCCAAAAGTGTCATCAAAGGAAGGCTTTGGGTACAAGTGAACTCCCCATGGGAGCCTTTACGCAGCCCCACATGCAACTGGACTCTCCGGGTTCGCTGTTCCTCAGCAAAACTAAACGTAGCCCTATCCGTCATCGGAGACGAGTGAAAACTCAGGCCCCAGGAAATGCATTCCGAGCACATTGGGATCATCCAAAAGTGCCCCCAAAGGAAGGCTTTGGATACAAGTGAACTTCCCAGGGGAGCCTTTACGCAGCCCCACATGCAGCTGGACCCTCCGGGTTCGCTGGTTCCGAGCATCCCTTAACATAGCCCTAGCCGGCTTCGAAGACGACTGAAACTTCAGGCCCCAGGAAATGCGTTGCGAGCCCTTTTCGCCCATCCAAAAGTGCCCCCAAAGGAAGGCTTTGGGTACAAGTGAACTCCCCAGGGGAGCCTTTACGCAGCCCCACATGCCACTGGACTCTCCGGGTTCGCTGTTCCTGAGCAAACCTTAACGTAGCACTAGCCGTCATCGGAGACGAGTGAAAAATCAGGCCCCAGGAAATGCATTCCGAGCCCCTTTGGACCATCAAAAAGTGCCCCGAAAGGAAGGCTTTGTGTACATGTCAACTCCCCAGGGGAGCCTATACGCAGCCCCACATGCAACTGGACCCTCTGGGTTCGATTTTTCTGAGCAACCCTAAGTATATCCCTAGCCGGCATGGGAGAAGACTGAAAAACCGGGCCCCAGAAAACGCGTTGCAAGCCCCTTTGGACCATCCAAAAGTGTCACCAAAGGAAGGCTTTGGGTACAAGTGAACTCCCCAGGGGAGCCTTTACGCAGCCCCACATGCAACTGGACTCTCCGGGTTCGCTGTTCCTGAGCAAACCTTAACGTAGCCCTAGCCGTCATCGGAGACGACTGAAAACTCAGACCCCAGGAAATGCGTTCCGAGCCCCTTTGGACCATCAAAAAGTGCCCCTAAAGGAAGGCTTTCTGTACATGTCAACTCCCCAGGGGAGCCTTTACGCAGCCCCTCATGCAACTGGACCCTCTGGGTTCAATTTTTCTGAGCAACCCTAAGTATATCCCTAGCCGGCATGGGAGAAGACTGAAAAACCGGGCCCCAGAAAACGCGTTGCAAGCCCCTTTGGACCATCCAAAAGCGTCACCAAAGGAAGGCTTTGGGTACAAGTGAACTCCCCAGGGGAGCCTTTACGCAGCCCCACATGCAACTGGACTCTCCGGGTTCGCTGTTCCTGAGCAAACCTTAACGTAGCCCTGGCCGTCATCGGAGACGAGTGAAAACTCAGGCCCCAGGAAATGCGTTGCGAGCCCCTTTGGACCATCCAAAAGTGCCCCCAAAGGAAGGCTTTGGATACAAGTGAACTCCCCAGGGGAGCCTTTACGCAGCCCCACATGCAACTGGACCCTCTGGGTTCGATTTTTCTGAGCAAACCTTAAGGTATCCCTAGCCGTCATCGGAGACGACTGAAAAATCAGGCCCCAGGAAATGCGTTGCGAGCCCCTTTGGACCATCCAAAAGTGCCCCCAAAGGAAGGCTTTGGATACAAGTGAACTCCCCAGGGAAGCCTTTACGCAGCCCCACATGCAACTGGACTCTCTGGGTTTGCTGTTTCTCATCAAACCTAAACGTAGCCCTATCCGTCATCGGAGACGAGTGAAAACTCAGGCCCCAGGAAATGCATTCCGAGCCCTTTTGGACCACCCAAAAGTGCCCCCAAAGGAAGGCTTTGGATACAAGTGAACTCCTCAGGGGAGCCTTTACGCAGCCCCACATGCAACTGGACCCTCCGGGTTCGCTGTTTCCGAGCATCCCTAAACATAGCCCTAGCCGTCATCGGAGACGAGTGAAAAATCAGGCCCAAGGAAATGCGTTCCGAGCCGTTTTCGCCCATCCAAAAGTGCCCCTAAAGGAAGGCTTTGTGTACATGTCAACTCCCCAGGGGACCCTATACGCAGCCCCATATGGAACTGGACCCTCCGGGTTCGCTGTTCCTGAGCAAACCTAAACGTAGCCCTAGCCGGCATTGGAGACGAGTGAAAAATCAGGCCCCAGGAAATGCGTTGCGAGCCCCTTTGGACCATCCAATAGTGCCCCCAAAGGAAGGCTTTGGATACAAGTGAACTACCCAGGGGAGCCTTTACCCAGCCCCACATGCAACTGGACCCTCCGGGTTCGATTTTTCTGAGCAACCCTAAGTATATCCCTAGCCGGCATGGGAGAAGACTGAAAAACCGGGCCCCAGAAAACGCGTTGCAAGCCCCTTTGGACCATCCAAAAACGTCACCAAAGGAAGGCTTTGGGTACAAGTCAACTCCCCAGGGAAGCCTTTACGCAGCCCCACATGCAACTGGACCCTCTGTGTTCGATTTTTCCGAGCAACCCTAAGTATATCCCTAGCCGGCATGGGAGAAGACTGAAAAACCGGGCCCCAGAAAACGCATTGCAAGCCCCTTTGGACCATCCAAAAGTGTCACCAAAGGAAGGCTTTGGGTACAAGTGAACTCCCCAGGGGAGCCTTTACGTAGCCCCACATGCAACTGGACCCTCCGGGTTCGCTGTTTCCGAGCATCCCTAAATATATTCCTAGCCGGCATGGGAGAAGACTGAAAAACCGGGCCGCAGAAAACGCGTTGCAAGCACCTTTGGACTATCCAAAAGTGCCCTTAAAGGAAGGCTTTGGGTACAAGTCAACTCCCCAGGGTAGCCTATACGCAGCCCCATATGGAACTGGACCCTCCAGGTTTGCTGTTTCCGAGCATCCCTAAACATAGCCCTAGCCTGAATCGAAGACGACTGAAAAATGAGGCCCCAGGAAATGCGTTCCGAGCCCTTTTCGCCCATTCAAAAGTGCCCCCAAAGGAAGGCTTTGGGTACAAGTGAACTCCCCAGGGGAGCCTTTACGCAGCCCCACATGCAACTGGACCCTTCGGGTTCGCTGGTAAAGAGCATCCCTAAACATAGCACTAGTCGGCTTCGAAGACGACTGAAAAATCAGGCCCCAGGAAATGCGTTGCGAGCCCCTTTCGCCTATCCAAAAGTGCCCCCAAAGGAAGGCTTTGGGTACAAGTGAAATCCCCAGGGGAGCCTTTATGCAGCCCCACATGCAACTGGACCCTCCGGGTTCGCTGTTCCTGAACAAACTTAAACGTAGCTCTAGCCGTCAAAGAAGAGGACAGAAAAATCAGGCCCCAGGAAATGCGCTGCGAGCCCTTTTCGCCCATCCAAAAGTGCCCCCAAAGGAAGGCTTTGGGTACAAGTGAACTCCCCAGGGGAGCCTTTACGCAGCCCCACATGCAACTGGACCCTCCGGGTTCGCTGTTTCCGAGCATCTCTAAACATAGCCCTAGCCGGCATCGAAGACGACTGAAAAATCAGGCCACAGGAAATGCGTTGCGAGCCCCTTTGGACCATCCAAAAGTGCCCCTAAAGGAAGGCTTTGGGTACAAGTGAACTCCCCAGGGGAGCCTTTACGCAGCCCCACATGCAACTGGACCCTCCGGGTTCGCTGTTCCTGAGCAAACCTAAACGTAGCCCTCGCCGTCATCGGAGACAAGTGAAAAATCACGTCCCAGGAAATGCGTTCCGAGCCGTTTTCGCCCATCCAAAAGTGCCCGCAAAGGAAGGCTTTGGGTATAAGTGAACTCCCCAGGGGAGCCTTTACGCAGCCCCACATGCAACTGGACCCTCCGGGTTCGATTTTTCCGAGCAACCCTAAGTATATCCCTAGCCGGCATGGGAGAAGACTGAAAAACAGGGCCCCAGAAAACGCGTTGAAAGCCCCTTTGGACCATCCAAAAGTGTCATCAAAGGAAGGCTTTGGGTACAAGTGAACTCCCCATGGGAGCCTTTACGCAGCCCCACATGCAACTGGACTCTCCGGGTTCGCTGTTCCTCAGCAAAACTAAACGTAGCCCTATCCGTCATCGGAGACGAGTGAAAACTCAGGCCCCAGGAAATGCATTCCGAGCACATTGGGATCATCCAAAAGTGCCCCCAAAGGAAGGCTTTGGATACAAGTGAACTTCCCAGGGGAGCCTTTACGCAGCCCCACATGCAGCTGGACCCTCCGGGTTCGCTGGTTCCGAGCATCCCTTAACATAGCCCTAGCCGGCTTCGAAGACGACTGAAACTTCAGGCCCCAGGAAATGCGTTGCGAGCCCTTTTCGCCCATCCAAAAGTGCCCCCAAAGGAAGGCTTTGGGTACAAGTGAACTCCCCAGGGGAGCCTTTACGCAGCCCCACATGCCACTGGACTCTCCGGGTTCGCTGTTCCTGAGCAAACCTTAACGTAGCACTAGCCGTCATCGGAGACGAGTGAAAAATCAGGCCCCAGGAAATGCATTCCGAGCCCCTTTGGACCATCAAAAAGTGCCCCGAAAGGAAGGCTTTGTGTACATGTCAACTCCCCAGGGGAGCCTATACGCAGCCCCACATGCAACTGGACCCTCTGGGTTCGATTTTTCTGAGCAACCCTAAGTATATCCCTAGCCGGCATGGGAGAAGACTGAAAAACCGGGCCCCAGAAAACGCGTTGCAAGCCCCTTTGGACCATCCAAAAGTGTCACCAAAGGAAGGCTTTGGGTACAAGTGAACTCCCCAGGGGAGCCTTTACGCAGCCCCACATGCAACTGGACTCTCCGGGTTCGCTGTTCCTGAGCAAACCTTAACGTAGCCCTAGCCGTCATCGGAGACGACTGAAAACTCAGACCCCAGGAAATGCGTTCCGAGCCCCTTTGGACCATCAAAAAGTGCCCCTAAAGGAAGGCTTTCTGTACATGTCAACTCCCCAGGGGAGCCTTTACGCAGCCCCTCATGCAACTGGACCCTCTGGGTTCAATTTTTCTGAGCAACCCTAAGTATATCCCTAGCCGGCATGGGAGAAGACTGAAAAACCGGGCCCCAGAAAACGCGTTGCAAGCCCCTTTGGACCATCCAAAAGCGTCACCAAAGGAAGGCTTTGGGTACAAGTGAACTCCCCAGGGGAGCCTTTACGCAGCCCCACATGCAACTGGACTCTCCGGGTTCGCTGTTCCTGAGCAAACCTTAACGTAGCCCTGGCCGTCATCGGAGACGAGTGAAAACTCAGGCCCCAGGAAATGCGTTGCGAGCCCCTTTGGACCATCCAAAAGTGCCCCCAAAGGAAGGCTTTGGATACAAGTGAACTCCCCAGGGGAGCCTTTACGCAGCCCCACATGCAACTGGACCCTCTGGGTTCGATTTTTCTGAGCAAACCTTAAGGTATCCCTAGCCGTCATCGGAGACGACTGAAAAATCAGGCCCCAGGAAATGCGTTGCGAGCCCCTTTGGACCATCCAAAAGTGCCCCCAAAGGAAGGCTTTGGATACAAGTGAACTCCCCAGGGAAGCCTTTACGCAGCCCCACATGCAACTGGACTCTCTGGGTTTGCTGTTTCTCATCAAACCTAAACGTAGCCCTATCCGTCATCGGAGACGAGTGAAAACTCAGGCCCCAGGAAATGCATTCCGAGCCCCTTTGGACCACCCAAAAGTGCCCCCAAAGGAAGGCATTTGGTACAAGAAAACTCCCCAGGGGAGCTTTTACGCAGCCCCACATGCAACTGGACCCTCCGGGTTCGCTGTTCCTGAGCAAACCTAAACGTAGCCCTAGCCGTCATCGGAGACGAGTGAAAATTCAGGCCCCAGGAAATGCATTCCGAGCCCCTTTGGACCATCCAAAAGTGCCCCCAAAGGAAGGCTTTGGATACAAGTGAACTCCTCAGGGGAGCCTTTACGCAGCCCCACATGCAACTGGACCCTCCGGGTTCGCTGTTTCCGAGCATCCCTAAACATAGCCCTAGCCGTCATCGGAGACGAGTGAAAAATCAGGCCCAAGGAAATGCGTTCCGAGCCGTTTTCGCCCATCCAAAAGTGCCCCTAAAGGAAGGCTTTGTGTACATGTCAACTCCCCAGGGGACCCTATACGCAGCCCCATATGGAACTGGACCCTCCGGGTTCGCTGTTCCTGAGCAAACCTAAACGTAGCCCTAGCCGGCATTGGAGACGAGTGAAAAATCAGGCCCCAGGAAATGCGTTGCGAGCCCCTTTGGACCATCCAATAGTGCCCCCAAAGGAAGGCTTTGGATACAAGTGAACTACCCAGGGGAGCCTTTACCCAGCCCCACATGCAACTGGACCCTCCGGGTTCGATTTTTCTGAGCAACCCTAAGTATATCCCTAGCCGGCATGGGAGAAGACTGAAAAACCGGGCCCCAGAAAACGCGTTGCAAGCCCCTTTGGACCATCCAAAAACGTCACCAAAGGAAGGCTTTGGGTACAAGTCAACTCCCCAGGGAAGCCTTTACGCAGCCCCACATGCAACTGGACCCTCTGTGTTCGATTTTTCCGAGCAACCCTAAGTATATCCCTAGCCGGCATGGGAGAAGACTGAAAAACCGGGCCCCAGAAAACGCATTGCAAGCCCCTTTGGACCATCCAAAAGTGTCACCAAAGGAAGGCTTTGGGTACAAGTGAACTCCCCAGGGGAGCCTTTACGTAGCCCCACATGCAACTGGACCCTCCGGGTTCGCTGTTTCCGAGCATCCCTAAATATATTCCTAGCCGGCATGGGAGAAGACTGAAAAACCGGGCCGCAGAAAACGCGTTGCAAGCACCTTTGGACCATCCAAAAGTGCCCTTAAAGGAAGGCTTTGGGTACAAGTCAACTCCCCAGGGTAGCCTATACGCAGCCCCATATGGAACTGGACCCTCCAGGTTTGCTGTTTCCGAGCATCCCTAAACATAGCCCTAGCCTGAATCGAAGACGACTGAAAAATGAGGCCCCAGGAAATGCGTTCCGAGCCCTTTTCGCCCATTCAAAAGTGCCCCCAAAGGAAGGCTTTGGGTACAAGTGAACTCCCCAGGGGAGCCTTTACGCAGCCCCACATGCAACTGGACCCTTCGGGTTCGCTGGTAAAGAGCATCCCTAAACATAGCACTAGTCGGCTTCGAAGACGACTGAAAAATCAGGCCCCAGGAAATGCGTTGCGAGCCCCTTTCGCCTATCCAAAAGTGCCCCCAAAGGAAGGCTTTGGGTACAAGTGAAATCCCCAGGGGAGCCTTTATGCAGCCCCACATGCAACTGGACCCTCCGGGTTCGCTGTTCCTGAACAAACTTAAACGTAGCTCTAGCCGTCAAAGAAGAGGACAGAAAAATCAGGCCCCAGGAAATGCGCTGCGAGCCCTTTTCGCCCATCCAAAAGTGCCCCCAAAGGAAGGCTTTGGGTACAAGTGAACTCCCCATGGGAGCCTTTACGCAGCCCCACATGCAACTGGACCCTCCGGGTTCGCTGTTTCCGAGCATCTCTAAACATAGACCTAGCCGGCATCGAAGACGACTGAAAAATCAGGCCACAGGAAATGCGTTGCGAGCCCCTTTGGACCATCCAAAAGTGCCCCTAAAGGAAGGCTTTGGGTACAAGTGAACTCCCCAGGGGAGCCTTTACGCAGCCCCACATGCAACTGGACCCTCCGGGTTCGCTGTTCCTGAGCAAACCTAAACGTAGCCCTCGCCGTCATCGGAGACAAGTGAAAAATCACGTCCCAGGAAATGCGTTCCGAGCCGTTTTCGCCCATCCAAAAGTGCCCGCAAAGGAAGGCTTTGGGTACAAGTGAACTCCCCAGGGGAGCCTTTACGCAGCCCCACATGCAAATGGACCCTCCGGGTTCGATTTTTCCGAGCAACCCTAAGTATATCCCTAGCCGGCATGGGAGAAGACTGAAAAACAGGGCCCCAGAAAACGCGTTGAAAGCCCCTTTGGACCATCCAAAAGTGTCATCAAAGGAAGGCTTTGGGTACAAGTGAACTCCCCAGGGGAGCCTTTACGCAGCCCCACATGCAACTGGACTCTCCGGGTTCGCTGTTCCTCAGCAAAACTAAACGTAGCCCTATCCGTCATCGGAGACGAGTGAAAACTCAGGCCCCAGGAAATGCATTCCGAGCACCTTTGGATCATCCAAAAGTGCCCCCAAAGGAAGGCTTTGGATACAAGTGAACTACCCAGGGGAGCCTTTACGCAGCCCCACATGCAACTGGACTCTCTGGGTTCGCTGTTCCTCAGCAAACCTAAACGTAGCCCTAGCCGGCATCGGAGACGAGTGAAAAATCAGGCCCCAGGAAATGCGTTGCGAGCCCCTTTGGACCATCCAAAAGTGCCCCCAAAGGAAGGCTTTGGATACAAGTGAACTACCCAGGAGAGCCTTTACCCAGCCCCACATGCAACTGGACCCTCTGGGTTCGATTTTTCTGAGCAACCCTAAGTATATCCCTAGCCGGCATGGGAGAAGACTGAAAAACCGGGCCCCAGAAAACGCGTTTCAAGCCCTTTTGGACCATCCAAAAGTGTCACCAAAGGAAGGCTTTGGGTACAAGTGAACTCCCCAGGGGAGCCTTTACGCAGCCCCACATGCAACTGGACTCTCCGGCTTCGCTGTTCCTGAGCAAACCTTAACGTAGCCCTAGCCGTCATCGGAGACGACTGAAAAATCAGGCCCCAGGAAATGCGTTGCGAGCCCTTTTCGCCCATCCAAAAGTGCCCCCAAAGGAAGGCATTGGGTACAAATGAACTCCCCAGGGGAGCCTTTACGCAGCCCCACATGCAACTGGACTCTCCGGGTTCGCTGTTCCTCAGCAAACCTAAACGTAGCCCTATCCGTCATCGGAGACGAGTGAAAACTCAGGCCCCAGGAAATGCATTCCGAGCCCCTTTGGACCATCCAAAAGTGCCCCCAAAGGAAGGCTTTGGATACAAGTGAACTCCTCAGGGGAGCCTTTACGCAGCCCCACATGCAACTGCACCCTCCGAGTTCGCTGTTCCTGAGCAAACTTAAACGTAGCCCTAGCCGTCAACGAAGACGATTGAAAAATCAGGCCCCAGGAAATACGTTGCGAGCCCTTTTCGCCCATCCAAAAGTGCTCCCAAAGGAAGGCATTGGGTACAAGAAAACTCCTTAGGGGAGACTTTACGCAGCCCCACATGCAACTGGACCCTCCGGGTTCGCTGCTCCTGAGCAAACCTAAACGTAGCCCTAGCCGTCATCGGAGACGAGTGAAAAATCATGCCCCAGAAAATGCTTTCCGAGCCCTTTTCGCCAAACCAAAAGTCCCCCAAAGGAAGGCTTTGGATACAAGTGAACTCCCCAGGGGAGCCTTTACGCAGCCCCACATGCAACTGGACCCTTAGGGTTCGCTGTTTCCGAGCATCCCTAAATATATCCCTAGCCGGCATGGGAGAAGACTGAAAAACCGGGCCCCAGAAAACGCGTTACAAGCCCCTTTGGACCATCCAAAAGCGTCACCAAAGGAAGGTTTGGGTAAAAGTGAACTCCCCAGGGGAGCCTTTACGCAGCCCCACATGCAACTGGACTCTCTGGGTTCGCTGTTCCTCAGCAAACCTAAACGTAGCCCTAGCCGTCATCGGAGACGAGTGAAAACTCAGGCCCCAGGAAATGCATTCCGAGCCCCTTTGGACCACCCAAAAGTGCCCCCAAAGGAAGGCATTAGGTACAAGTGATCTCCCCAGGGGAGCCTTTACGCAGCCCCACATGCAACTGGACCCTCCGGGTTCGCTGTTCCTGAGCAAACCTAAACGTAGTCCTAGCCGGCATCGGAGACGAGTGAAAAATCAGGCCCCAGGAAATGCGTTCCGAGCCCCTTTGGACCATCGAAAAGTGCCCCTAAAGGAAGGCTTTGTGTACATGTCAACTCCCCAGGGGAGCCTATACGCAGCCCCATACGGAACTGGACCCTCCGAGTTCGCTGTTCCTGAGCAAACCTATACGTAGCCCTAGCCGGCATTCGAGACGAGTGAAAAATCAGGCCCCAGGAAATGCGTTGCGAGCCCCTTTGGACCATCCAAAAGTGCCCCCAAAGGAAGGCTTTGGATACAAGTGAACTCCTCAGGGGAGCCTTTACCCAGCCCCACATGCAACTGGACTCTCTGGGTTCGATTTTTCTGAGCAACCCTAAGTATATCCCTAGCCGGCATGGGAGAAGACTGAAAAACCGGGCCCCAGAAAACGCGTTGCAAGCCCCTTTGGACCATCCAAAAGCGTCACCAAAGGAAGGCTTTGGGTACAAGTGAACTCCCCAGGGGAGCCTTTACGCAGCCCCACATGCAACTGGACCCTCCGGGTTCACTGTTTCCGAGCATCCCTAAATATATCCCTAGCCGGCATGGGAGAAGACTGAAAAACCGGGCCCCACAAAACGTGTTGCAAGCCCTTTTCGCCCATCCAAAAGTGCCCCCAAAGGAAGGCTTTTGGTACAAGTGAACTCCCCAGGGGAGCCTTTACCCAGCCCCACATGCAACTGGTCCATTTGCGTTCGATTTTTCCGAGAAACCTTAAATATATCCCTAGCCGGCACGGGAGAGGACTGAAAAACCGGGCCCCATTAAACGCGTTTCAAGACCCTTTGGACCATCCAAAAGTGCCACCAAAGGAAGGCTTTGGGTACAAGAGAACTCCCCAGGGGAGTCTTTACACAGCCCCACATGCAAGTGGACCCTCCGGGTTCGCTGTTCCTGAGCAAAACTTAACGTAGCCCTAGCCGTCAATGAAGAGGACTGAAAAATCAGGCCCCAGGAAATGCGTTCCGAGCCCTTTTCGCCCATCCAAAAGTGTCCCTAAAGGAAGGCTTTGGGTATAAGTCAACTCCCCAGGGGAGCCTTTACGCAGCCCCACATGCAACTGGACCCTCCGGGTTCGCTATTTCCGAGCATCCCTAAACATAGCCCTAGCCGGCATCGAAGACGACTGAAAAATCAGGCTCCAGGAAATGCGTTGCGAGCCCCTTTGGACCATCCAAAAGTGCCCCCAAAGGAAGGCTTTGGGTACAAGAAAACTCCCCAGAGGAGCCTTTACGCAGCCCCACATGCAACTGGACCCTCCGGGTTCGCTGTTCCTGAGGAAACCTAAACGTAGCCCTAGCCGTCATCGGAGAAAAGTGAAAAATCACATCCCAGGAAATGCGTTCCGAGCCGTTTTCGCCCATCCAAAAGTGCCCCCAAAGGAAGGCTTTGGGTACAAGAGAACTCCCCAGGGGAGCCTTTACGCAGCCCCACATGCAACTGGACCCTCCGGGTTCGATTTTTCCGAGCAACCCTAAGTATATCCCTAGCCGGCATGGGAGAAGACTGAAAAACCGGAGCCCAAAAAACGCGTTGCAAGACCCTTTGGACCATCCAAAAGCGTCACCAAAGGAAGGCTTTGGGTACAAGTGAACTCCCCAGGGGAGCCTTTACGCAGCCCCACATGCAACTGGACCCTCCGGGTTCGCTGTTCCTCAGCAAACCTAAACGTAACCCTAGCCGTCATCGGAGACGAGTGAAAACTCAGGCCCCAGGTAATGCATTCCGAGCCCCTTTGGACCACCCAAAAGTGCCCCCAAAGGAAGGCATTTGGTATAAGAAAACTCCCCAGGGGAGCCTTTACCCAGCCCCACATGCAACTGGACCCTCTGGGTTCTATTTTTCTGAGCAACCCTAAGTATATCCCTAGCTGGCATGGGAGAAGACTGAAAAACCGGGCCCCACAAACGTGTTGCAAGCCCCTTTGGACCATCAAAAAGCGTCACCAAAGGAAGGCTTTGGGTACAAGTGAACTCCCCAGGGGAGCCTTTACGCAACCCCTCATGCAACTGGACTCTCCGGGTTCGCTGTTCCTGAGCAAACCTTAACGTAGCCCTAGCTGTCATCGGAGACGACTGAAAACTCAGGCCCCAGGAAATGCATTCCGAGCCCCTTTGGACCATCCAAAAGTGTCACCAAAGGAAGGCTTTGGATACAAGTGAACTCCCCAGGGGAGCCTATACGCAGCCCCATATGGAACTGGACCCTCCGGGTTCGCTGTTTCCGAGCATCCCTAAACATAGCCCTAGCCGGCATCGAAGACGACTGAAAAATGAGGCCCCAGGAAATGCGTTCCGAGCCCTATTCGCCTATCCAAAAGTGCCCCTAAAGGAAGGCTTTGTGTACATGTCAACTCCCCAGCGGAGCATATACGCAGCCCCATATGGAACTGGACCCTCCGGGTTCGCTGTTCCTGAGCAAACCTATACGTAGCCCTAGCCGGCATCGGAGACGAGTGAAAAATCAGGCCCCAGGAAATGCGTTGCGAGCCCCTTTGGACCATCCAAAAGTGCCCCCAAAGGAAGGCTTTGGATACAAGTGAACTCCCCAGGGGAGCCTTTACCCAGCCCCACATGCAACTGGACCCTCTGGGTTCGATTTTTCTGACCAACCCTAAGTATATCCCTAGCCGGGATGGGAGAAGACTGAAAAACCTGGCCCCAGAAAACGCGTTGCAAGCCCCTTTGGACCATCCAAAAGCGTCACCAAAGGAAGGCTTTGGGTACAAGTGAACTCCCCAGGGGACCCTATACGCAGCCCCTCATGCAACTGGACTCTCCGGGTTCGCTGTTCCTGAGCAAACCTTAACGTATCCCTAGCCGTCATCGGAGACGAGTGAAAACTGAGGCCCCAGGAAATGCGTTGCGATCCCCTTTGGACCATCCAAAAGTGCCCCCAAAGGAAGGCTTTGGATACAAGTGAACTCCTCAGGGGAGCCTTTACGCAGCCCCACATGCAACTGGACCCTCCGGGTTCGCTGTTTCCGAGCATCCCTAAATATATCCCTAGCCTGCATGGGAGAAGACTGAAAAACCGGTCCCCAGAAAACGCGTTGCAAGCCCCTTTGGACCATCCAAAAGCGTCACCAAAGGAAGGCTTTGGGTACAAGTGAACTCCCCAGGGGACCCTATACGCAGCCCCTCATGCAACTGGACTCTCCGGGTTCGCTGTTCCTGAGCAAACCTTAACGTATCCCTACCGTCATCGGAGACGAGTGAAAAATCAGGCCCCAGGAAATGCGTTGCGAGCACTTTTCGCCCATCCAAAAGTGCCCCTAAAGGAAGGTTTTGTGTACATGTCAACTCCCCAGGGGAGCCTATACGCAGCCCCATATGGAACTCGACCCTCTGGGTTCGCTGCTCCTGAGCAAACCTTAACGTAGCCCTAGCCGTCATCGGAGACGACTGAAAAATCAGGCCCCAGGAAATGCGTTGCGAGCCCTTTTCGCACATCCAAAAGTGCCCCCAAAGGAAGGCTTTGGGTACAAGTGAACTCCCCAGGGGAGCCTTTACGCAGCCCCACATGCAACTGGACTCTCCGGGTTCGCTGTTCCTCAGCAAACCTAAACGTAGCGCTATCCGTCATCGGAGACGAGTGAAAATTCAGGCCCCAGGAAATGCATTCCGAGCCCCTTTGGACCATCCAAAAGTGCCCCCAAAGGAAGGCTTTGGATACAAGTGAACTCCTCAGGGGAGCCTTTACGCAGCCCCACATGCAACTGGACCCTTAGTGTTAGCTGTTTCCGAGCATCCCTAAATATATCACTAGCCGGCATGGGAGAAGACTGAAAAACCAGTCCCCAGAAAACGCGTTACAAGCCCCTTTGGACCATCCAAAAGCGTCACCAAAGGAAGGCTTTGGGTACAAGTGAACTCCCCAGGGGAGCCTTTACGCAGCCCCTCATGCAACTGGACTCTCCGGGTTTGCTGTTCCTGAGCAAACCTTAAGGTATCCCTAGCCGTCATCGGAGACGACTGAAAAATCAGGCCCCAGGAAATGCGTTGCGAGCCCTTTTCGCACATCCAAAAGTGCCCCCAAAGGAAGGCATTGGGTACAAGTGAACTCCCCAGGGGAGCCTTTACGCAGCCCCACATGCAACTGGACTCTCCGGGTTCGCTGTTCCTCAGCAAACCTAAACGTAGCGCTATCCGTCATCGGAGACGAGTGAAAATTCAGGCCCCAGGAAATGCATTCCGAGCCCCTTTGGACCATCCAAAAGTGCCCCCAAAGGAAGGCTTTGGATACAAGTGAACTCCTCAGGGGAGCCTTTACGCAGCCACACATGCAACTGGACCCTTAGTGTTAGCTGTTTCCGAGCATCCCTAAATATATCACTAGCCGGCATGGGAGAAGACTGAAAAACCAGTCCCCAGAAAACGCGTTACAAGCCCCTTTGGACCATCCAAAAGCGTCACCAAAGGAAGGCTTTGGGTACAAGTGAACTCCCCAGGGGAGCCTTTACGCAGCCCCTCATGCAACTGGACTCTCCGGGTTTGCTGTTCCTGAGCAAACCTTAAGGTATCCCTAGCCGTCATCGGAGACGAGTGAAAAATCAGGCCCCAGGAAATGCGTTGCGAGCCCCTTTGGACCATCGAAAAGTGCCCCCAAAGGAAGGCTTTGGATACAAGTGAACTCCCCAGGGAAGCCTTTACGCAGCCCCACATGCAACTGGACTCTCTGGGTTTGCTGTTTCTCATCAAACCTAAACGTAGCCCTATCCGTCATCGGAGACGAGTGAAAACTCAGGCCCCAGGAAATGCATTCCGAGCCCCTTTGGACCACCCAAAAGTGCCCCCAAAGGAAGGCATTTGGTACAAGAAAACTCCCCAGGGGAGCTTTTACACAGCCCCACATGCAACTGGACCCTCCGGGTTCGCTGTTCCTGAGCAAACCTAAACATAGCCCTAGCCGTCATCGGAGACGAGTGAAAATTCAGGCCCCAGGAAATGCATTCCGAGCCCCTTTGGACCATCCAAAAGTGCCCCCAAAGGAAGGCTTTGGATACAAGTGAACTCCTCAGGGGAGCCTTTACGCAGCCCCACATGCAACTGGACCCTCCGGGTTCGCTGTTTCCGAGCATCCCTAAACATAGCCCTAGCCGTCATCGGAGACGAGTGAAAAATCAGGCCCAAGGAAATGCGTTCCGAGCCGTTTTCGCCCATCCAAAAGTGCCCCTAAAGGAAGGCTTTGTGTACATGTCAACTCCCCAGGGGACCCTATACGCAGCCCCATATGGAACTGGGCCCTCCGGGTTCGCTGTTCCTGAGCAAACCTAAACGTAGCCCTAGCCGGCATTGGAGACGAGTGAAAAATCAGGCCCCAGGAAATGCGTTGCGAGCCCCTTTGGACCATCCAATAGTGCCCCCAAAGGAAGGCTTTGGATACAAGTGAACTACCCAGGGGAGCCTTTACCCAGCCCCACATGCAACTGGACCCTCCGGGTTCGATTTTTCTGAGCAACCCTAAGTATATCCCTAGCCGGCATGGGAGAAGACTGAAAAACCGGGCCCCAGAAAACGCGTTGCAAGCCCCTTTGGACCATCCAAAAACGTCACCAAAGGAAGGCTTTGGGTACAAGTCAACTCCCCAGGGAAGCCTTTACGCAGCCCCACATGCAACTGGACCCTCTGTGTTCGATTTTTCCGAGCAACCCTAAGTATATCCCTAGCCGGCATGGGAGAAGACTGAAAAACCGGGCCCCAGAAAACGCATTGCAAGCCCCTTTGGACCATCCAAAAGTGTCACCAAAGGAAGGCTTTGGGTACAAGTGAACTCCCCAGGGGAGCCTTTACGTAGCCCCACATGCAACTGGACCCTCCGGGTTCGCTGTTTCCGAGCATCCCTAAATATATTCCTAGCCGGCATGGGAGAAGACTGAAAAACCGGGCCGCAGAAAACGCGTTGCAAGCACCTTTGGACCATCCAAAAGTGCCCTTAAAGGAAGGCTTTGGGTACAAGTCAACTCCCCAGGGTAGCCTATACGCAGCCCCATATGGAACTGGACCCTCCAGGTTTGCTGTTTCCGAGCATCCCTAAACATAGCCCTAGCCGGAATCGAAGACGACTGAAAAATGAGGCCCCAGGAAATGCGTTGCGAGCCCTTTTCGCACATCCAAAAGTGCCCCCAAAGGAAGGCATTGGGTACAAGTGAACTCCCCAGGGGAGCCTTTACGCAGCCCCACATGCAACTGGACTCTCCGGGTTCGCTGTTCCTCAGCAAACCTAAACGTAGCCCTATCCGTCATCGGAGACGAGTGAAAATTCAGGCCCCAGGAAATGCATTCCGAGCCCCTTTGGACCATCCAAAAGTGCCCCCAAAGGAAGGCTTTGGATACAAGTGAACTCCTCAGGGGAGCCTTTACGCAGCCACACATGCAACTGGACCCTTAGTGTTAGCTGTTTCCGAGCATCCCTAAATATATCACTAGCCGGCATGGGAGAAGACTGAAAAACCAGTCCCCAGAAAACGCGTTACAAGCCCCTTTGGACCATCCAAAAGCGTCACCAAAGGAAGGCTTTGGGTACAAGTGAACTCCCCAGGGGAGCCTTTACGCAGCCCCTCATGCAACTGGACTCTCCGGGTTTGCTGTTCCTGAGCAAAACTTAAGGTATCCCTAGCCGTCATCGGAGACGACTGAAAAATCAGGCCCCAGGAAATGCGTTGCGAGCCCCTTTGGACCATCCAAAAGTGCCCCCAAAGGAAGGCTTTGGATACAAGTGAACTCCCCAGGGAAGCCTTTACGCAGCCCCACATGCAACTGGACTCTCTGGGTTTGCTGTTTCTCATCAAACCTAAACGTAGCCCTATCCGTCATCGGAGACGAGTGAAAACTCAGGCCCCAGGAAATGCATTCCGAGCCCCTTTGGACCACCCAAAAGTGCCCCCAAAGGAAGGCATTTGGTACAAGAAAACTCCCCAGGGGAGATTTACACAGCCCCACATGCAACTGGACCCTCCGGGTTCGCTGTTCCTGAGCAAACCTAAACGTAGCCCTAGCCGTCATCGGAGACGAGTGAAAATTCAGGCCCCAGGAAATGCATTCCGAGCCCCTTTGGACCATCCAAAAGTGCCCCCAAAGGAAGGCTTTGGATACAAGTGAACTCCTCAAGGGAGCCTTTACGCAGCCCCACATGCAACTGGACCCTCCGGGTTCGCTGTTTCCGAGCATCCCTAAACATAGCCCTAGCCGTCATCGGAGACGAGTGAAAAATCAGGCCCAAGGAAATGCGTTCCGAGCCGTTTTCGCCCATCCAAAAGTGCCCCTAAAGGAAGGCTTTGTGTACATGTCAACTCCCCAGGGGACCCTATACGCAGCCCCATATGGAACTGGACCCTCCGGGTTCGCTGTTCCTGAGCAAACCTAAACGTAGCCCTAGCCGGCATCGGAGACGAGTGAAAAATCAGGCCCCAGGAAATGCGTTGCGAGCCCCTTTGGACCATCCAAAAGTGCCCCCAAAGGAAGGCTTTGGATACAAGTCAACTCCCCAGGGAAGCCTTTACGCAGCCCCACATGCAACTGGACCCTCTGTGTTCGATTTTTCCGAGCAACCCTAAGTATATCCCTAGCCGGCATGGGAGAAGACTGAAAAACCGGGCCCCAGAAAACGCATTGCAAGCCCCTTTGGACCATCCAAAAGTGTCACCAAAGGAAGGCTTTGGGTACAAGTGAACTCCCCAGGGGAGCCTTTACGTAGCCCCACATGCAACTGGACCCTCTGTGTTCGATTTTTCCGAGCAACCCTAAGTATATCCCTAGCCGGCATGGGAGAAGACTGAAAAACCGGGCCCCAGAAAACGCGTTGCAAGCCCCTTTGGACCATCCAAAAACGTCACCAAAGGAAGGCTTTGGGTACAAGTCAACTCCCCAGGGAAGCCTTTACGCAGCCCCACATGCAACTGGACCCTCTGTGTTCGATTTTTCCGAGCAACCCTAAGTATATCCCTAGCCGGCATGGGAGAAGACTGAAAAACCGGGCCCCAGAAAACGCATTGCAAGCCCCTTTGGACCATCCAAAAGTGTCACCAAAGGAAGGCTTTGGGTACAAGTGAACTCCCCAGGGGAGCCTTTACGTAGCCCCACATGCAACTGGACCCTCCGGGTTCGCTGTTTCCGAGCATCCCTAAATATATTCCTAGCCGGCATGGGAGAAGACTGAAAAACCGGGCCGCAGAAAACGCGTTGCAAGCACCTTTGGACCATCCAAAAGTGCCCTTAAAGGAAGGCTTTGGGTACAAGTCAACTCCCCAGGGTAGCCTATACGCAGCCCCATATGGAACTGGACCCTCCAGGTTTGCTGTTTCCGAGCATCCCTAAACATAGCCCTAGCCTGAATCGAAGACGACTGAAAAATGAGGCCCCAGGAAATGCGTTCCGAGCCCTTTTCGCCCATTCAAAAGTGCCCCCAAAGGAAGGCTTTGGGTACAAGTGAACTCCCCAGGGGAGCCTTTACGCAGCCCCACATGCAACTGGACCCTTCGGGTTCGCTGGTAAAGAGCATCCCTAAACATAGCACTAGTCGGCTTCGAAGACGACTGAAAAATCAGGCCCCAGGAAATGCGTTGCGAGCCCCTTTCGCCTATCCAAAAGTGCCCCCAAAGGAAGGCTTTGGGTACAAGTGAAATCCCCAGGGGAGCCTTTATGCAGCCCCACATGCAACTGGACCCTCCGGGTTCGCTGTTCCTGAACAAACTTAAACGTAGCTCTAGCCGTCAAAGAAGAGGACAGAAAAATCAGGCCCCAGGAAATGCGCTGCGAGCCCTTTTCGCCCATCCAAAAGTGCCCCCAAAGGAAGGCTTTGGGTACAAGTGAACTCCCCAGGGGAGCCTTTACGCAGCCCCACATGCAACTGGACCCTCCGGGTTCGCTGTTTCCGAGCATCTCTAAACATAGACCTAGCCGGCATCGAAGACGACTGAAAAATCAGGCCACAGGAAATGCGTTGCGAGCCCCTTTGGACCATCCAAAAGTGCCCCTAAAGGAAGGCTTTGGGTACAAGTGAACTCCCCAGGGGAGCCTTTACGCAGCCCCACATGCAACTGGACCCTCCGGGTTCGCTGTTCCTCAGCAAACCTAAACGTAGCCCTCGCCGTCATCGGAGACAAGTGAAAAATCACGTCCCAGGAAATGCGTTCCGAGCCGTTTTCGCCCATCCAAAAGTGCCCGCAAAGGAAGGCTTTGGGTACAAGTGAACTCCCCAGGGGAGCCTTTACGCAGCCCCACATGCAAATGGACCCTCCGGGTTCGATTTTTCCGAGCAACCCTAAGTATATCCCTAGCCGGCATGGGAGAAGACTGAAAAACAGGGCCCCAGAAAACGCGTTGAAAGCCCCTTTGGACCATCCAAAAGTGTCATCAAAGGAAGGCTTTGGGTACAAGTGAACTCCCCAGGGGAGCCTTTACGCAGCCCCACATGCAACTGGACTCTCCGGGTTCGCTGTTCCTCAGCAAAACTAAACGTAGCCCTATCCGTCATCGGAGACGAGTGAAAACTCAGGCCCCAGGAAATGCATTCCGAGCACCTTTGGATCATCCAAAAGTGCCCCCAAAGGAAGGCTTTGGATACAAGTGAACTCCCCAGGGGAGCCTTTACGCAGCCCCACATGCAACTGGACTCTCTGGGTTCGCTGTTCCTCAGCAAACCTAAACGTAGCCCTAGCCGGCATCGGAGACGAGTGAAAAATCAGGCCCCAGGAAATGCGTTGCGAGCCCCTTTGGACCATCCAAAAGTGCCCCCAAAGGAAGGCTTTGGATACAAGTGAACTACCCAGGAGAGCCTTTACCCAGCCCCACATGCAACTGGACCCTCTGGGTTCGATTTTTCTGAGCAACCCTAAGTATATCCCTAGCCGGCATGGGAGAAGACTGAAAAACCGGGCCCCAGAAAACGCGTTTCAAGCCCTTTTGGACCATCCAAAAGTGTCACCAAAGGAAGGCTTTGGGTACAAGTGAACTCCCCAGGGGAGCCTTTACGCAGCCCCACATGCAACTGGACTCTCCGGCTTCGCTGTTCCTGAGCAAACCTTAACGTAGCCCTAGCCGTCATCGGAGACGACTGAAAAATCAGGCCCCAGGAAATGCGTTGCGAGCCCTTTTCGCCCATCCAAAAGTGCCCCCAAAGGAAGGCATTGGGTACAAATGAACTCCCCAGGGGAGCCTTTACGCAGCCCCACATGCAACTGGACTCTCCGGGTTCGCTGTTCCTCAGCAAACCTAAACGTAGCCCTATCCGTCATCGGAGACGAGTGAAAACTCAGGCCCCAGGAAATGCATTCCGAGCCCCTTTGGACCATCCAAAAGTGCCCCCAAAGGAAGGCTTTGGATACAAGTGAACTCCTCAGGGGAGCCTTTACGCAGCCCCACATGCAACTGCACCCTCCGAGTTCGCTGTTCCTGAGCAAACTTAAACGTAGCCCTAGCCGTCAACGAAGACGATTGAAAAATCAGGCCCCAGGAAATACGTTGCGAGCCCTTTTCGCCCATCCAAAAGTGCTCCCAAAGGAAGGCATTGGGTACAAGAAAACTCCTTAGGGGAGCCTTTACGCAGCCCCACATGCAACTGGACCCTCCGGGTTCGCTGCTCCTGAGCAAACCTAAACGTAGCCCTAGCCGTCATCGGAGACGAGTGAAAAATCATGCCCCAGAAAATGCTTTCCGAGCCCTTTTCGCCAAACCAAAAGTCCCCCAAAGGAAGGCTTTGGATACAAGTGAACTCCCCAGGGGAGCCTTTACGCAGCCCCACATGCAACTGGACCCTTAGGGTTCGCTGTTTCCGAGCATCCCTAAATATATCCCTAGCCGGCATGGGAGAAGACTGAAAAACCGGGCCCCAGAAAACGCGTTACAAGCCCCTTTGGACCATCCAAAAGCGTCACCAAAGGAAGGTTTGGGTAAAAGTGAACTCCCCAGGGGAGCCTTTACGCAGCCCCACATGCAACTGGACTCTCTGGGTTCGCTGTTCCTCAGCAAACCTAAACGTAGCCCTAGCCGTCATCGGAGACGAGTGAAAACTCAGGCCCCAGGAAATGCATTCCGAGCCCCTTTGGACCACCCAAAAGTGCCCCCAAAGGAAGGCATTAGGTACAAGTGATCTCCCCAGGGGAGCCTTTACGCAGCCCCACATGCAACTGGACCCTCCGGGTTCGCTGTTCCTGAGCAAACCTAAACGTAGTCCTAGCCGGCATCGGAGACGAGTGAAAAATCAGGCCCCAGGAAATGCGTTCCGAGCCCCTTTGGACCATCGAAAAGTGCCCCTAAAGGAAGGCTTTGTGTACATGTCAACTCCCCAGGGGAGCCTATACGCAGCCCCATACGGAACTGGACCCTCCGAGTTCGCTGTTCCTGAGCAAACCTATACGTAGCCCTAGCCGGCATTCGAGACGAGTGAAAAATCAGGCCCCAGGAAATGCGTTGCGAGCCCCTTTGGACCATCCAAAAGTGCCCCCAAAGGAAGGCTTTGGATACAAGTGAACTCCTCAGGGGAGCCTTTACCCAGCCCCACATGCAACTGGACTCTCTGGGTTCGATTTTTCTGAGCAACCCTAAGTATATCCCTAGCCGGCATGGGAGAAGACTGAAAAACCGGGCCCCAGAAAACGCGTTGCAAGCCCCTTTGGACCATCCAAAAGCGTCACCAAAGGAAGGCTTTGGGTACAAGTGAACTCCCCAGGGGAGCCTTTACGCAGCCCCACATGCAACTGGACCCTCCGGGTTCACTGTTTCCGAGCATCCCTAAATATATCCCTAGCCGGCATGGGAGAAGACTGAAAAACCGGGCCCCACAAAACGTGTTGCAAGCCCTTTTCGCCCATCCAAAAGTGCCCCCAAAGGAAGGCTTTTGGTACAAGTGAACTCCCCAGGGGAGCCTTTACCCAGCCCCACATGCAACTGGTCCATTTGCGTTCGATTTTTCCGAGAAACCTTAAATATATCCCTAGCCGGCACGGGAGAGGACTGAAAAACCGGGCCCCATTAAACGCGTTTCAAGACCCTTTGGACCATCCAAAAGTGCCACCAAAGGAAGGCTTTGGGTACAAGAGAACTCCCCAGGGGAGTCTTTACACAGCCCCACATGCAACTGGACCCTCCGGGTTCGCTGTTCCTGAGCAAAACTTAACGTAGCCCTAGCCGTCAATGAAGAGGACTGAAAAATCAGGCCCCAGGAAATGCGTTCCGAGCCCTTTTCGCCCATCCAAAAGTGTCCCTAAAGGAAGGCTTTGGGTATAAGTCAACTCCCCAGGGGAGCCTTTACGCAGCCCCACATGCAACTGGACCCTCCGGGTTCGCTATTTCCGAGCATCCCTAAACATAGCCCTAGCCGGCATCGAAGACGACTGAAAAATCAGGCTCCAGGAAATGCGTTGCGAGCCCCTTTGGACCATCCAAAAGTGCCCCCAAAGGAAGGCTTTGGGTACAAGAAAACTCCCCAGAGGAGGCTTTACGCAGCCCCACATGCAACTGGACCCTCCGGGTTCGCTGTTCCTGAGGAAACCTAAACGTAGCCCTAGCCGTCATCGGAGAAAAGTGAAAAATCACATCCCAGGAAATGCGTTCCGAGCCGTTTTCGCCCATCCAAAAGTGCCCCCAAAGGAAGGCTTTGGGTACAAGAGAACTCCCCAGGGGAGCCTTTACCCAGCCCCACATGCAACTGGACCCTCCGGGTTCGATTTTTCCGAGCAACCCTAAGTATATCCCTAGCCGGCATGGGAGAAGACTGAAAAACCGGAGCCCAAAAAACGCGTTGCAAGACCCTTTGGACCATCCAAAAGCGTCACCAAAGGAAGGCTTTGGGTACAAGTGAACTCCCCAGGGGAGCCTTTACGCAGCCCCACATGCAACTGGACCCTCCGGGTTCGCTGTTCCTCAGCAAACCTAAACGTAACCCTAGCCGTCATCGGAGACGAGTGAAAACTCAGGCCCCAGGTAATGCATTCCGAGCCCCTTTGGACCACCCAAAAGTGCCCCCAAAGGAAGGCATTTGGTATAAGAAAACTCCCCAGGGGAGCCTTTACCCAGCCCCACATGCAACTGGACCCTCTGGGTTCTATTTTTCTGAGCAACCCTAAGTATATCCCTAGCTGGCATGGGAGAAGACTGAAAAACCGGGCCCCACAAAACGTGTTGCAAGCCCCTTTGGACCATCAAAAAGCGTCACCAAAGGAAGGCTTTGGGTACAAGTGAACTCCCCAGGGGAGCCTTTACGCAGCCCCTCATGCAACTGGACTCTCCGGGTTCGCTGTTCCTGAGCAAACCTTAACGTAGCCCTAGCTGTCATCGGAGACGACTGAAAACTCAGGCCCCAGGAAATGCATTCCGAGCCCCTTTGGACCATCCAAAAGTGTCACCAAAGGAAGGCTTTGGATACAAGTGAACTCCCCAGGGGAGCCTATACGCAGCCCCATATGGAACTGGACCCTCCGGGTTCGCTGTTTCCGAGCATCCCTAAACATAGCCCTAGCCGGCATCGAAGACGACTGAAAAATGAGGCCCCAGGAAATGCGTTCCGAGCCCTATTCGCCTATCCAAAAGTGCCCCTAAAGGAAGGCTTTGTGTACATGTCAACTCCCCAGCGGAGCATATACGCAGCCCCATATGGAACTGGACCCTCCGGGTTCGCTGTTCCTGAGCAAACCTATACGTAGCCCTAGCCGGCATCGGAGACGAGTGAAAAATCAGGCCCCAGGAAATGCGTTGCGAGCCCCTTTGGACCATCCAAAAGTGCCCCCAAAGGAAGGCTTTGGATACAAGTGAACTCCCCAGGGGAGCCTTTACCCAGCCCCACATGCAACTGGACCCTCTGGGTTCGATTTTTCTGACCAACCCTAAGTATATCCCTAGCCGGGATGGGAGAAGACTGAAAAACCTGGCCCCAGAAAACGCGTTGCAAGCCCCTTTGGACCATCCAAACATCCCCCAAAGGAAGTCTTTGGGTACAAGTGAACTCCCCAGGGGAGCCTTTACGCAGCCCCACATGCAACTGGACTCTCCGAGTTTGCTGTTTCCGAGCATCCCTAAACATATCCCTAGCCGGTATCGAAGACGACTGAAAAATCAGGCCCCAGGAAATGCGTTCCGAGCCCTTTTCGCCTATCCAAAAGAGCCCCCAAAGGAAGGCTTTGGGTACAAGTGAACTCCCCAGGGGAGCCCTTACGCAGCCCCACATGCAACTGGACCCTCCGGGTTCGCTGTTCCTCAGCAAACCTAAACGTAGCCCTATCCGTCATCGGAGACGAGTGAAAAATCAGGCCCCAGGAAATGCGTTGCAAGCCCCTTTGGACCATCCAAACATCCCCCAAAAGAAGGCTCTGGGTACAAGTGAACTCCCCAGGGGAGCCTTTACGCAGCCCCACATGCAACTGGACCCTCCGAGTTTGCTGTTTCCGAGCATCCCTAAACATATCCCTAGCCGGCATCGAAGACGACTGAAAAATCAGGCCCCAGGAAATGCGTTACAAGCCCTTTTCGCCCATCCAAAAGTGCCCCCAAAGGAAGGCTTTGGGTACAAGAGAACTCCCCAGGGGAGCCTTTACGCAGCCCCACATGCAACTGGACCATCCGGGTTCGCTGTTCCTGAGCAAACCTAAATGTAGCCCTAGCCGTCATCGAAGACAAGTGAAAAATCACGTCCCAGGAAATGCGTTCCGAGTTGTTTTCGCCCATCCAAAAGTGCCAACAAAGGAAGGCTTTGGGTACAAGTGAACTCCCCAGGGGAGCCTTTACGCAGCCCCACATGCAACTGGAACCTCCGGGTTCGCTGTTTCCGAGCAACACTAAATATATCCCTAGCCGGCATGGGAGAAGACTGAAAAACAGGGCCCCAGAAAACGCGTTGAAAGCCCCTTTGGACCATCCAAAAGTGTCACCAAAGGAAGGCTTGGGTACAAGTGAACTCCCCAGGGGAGCCTTTACGCAGCCCAACATGCAACTGGACTCTCCGGGTTCGCTGTTCCTGAGCAAACCTAAACGTAGCCCTATCCGTCATCGGAGACGAGTGAAAACTCAGTCCCCAGGAAATGTATTCCGAGCAACTCTGGATCATCCAAAAGTGCCCCCAAAGGAAGGCTTTGGATACAAGTGAACCTCCCAGGGGAGCCTTTACGCAGCTCCACATGCAACTGGACCCTTAGGGTTCGCTGTTTCCGAGCATCCCTAAATATATCTCTAGGCGGCATGGGAGAAGACTGAAAAACCGGGCCCCAGAAAACGCGTTACAAGCCCCTTTGGACCATCCAAAAGCGTCACCAAAGGAAGGCTTTGGGTACAAGTGAACTCCCCAGGGGAGCCTTTACGCAGCCCCACATGCAACTGGACTCTCTGGGTTCGCTGTTCCTCAGCAAACCTTAACGTAGCCCTAGACGTCATCGGAGACGAGTGAAAACTCAGGCCCCAGGAAATGCATTCCGAGCCCCTTTGGACCACCCAAAAGTGCCCCCAAAGGAAGGCATTTGGTACAAGAAAACTCCCCAGGGGAGCTTTTACACAGCCCCACATGCAACTGGACCCTCCGGGTTCGCTGTTCTTGAGCAAACCTAAACGTAGCCCTAGCCGTCATCGGAGACGAGTGAAAAATCAGGCCCCAGGAAATGCGTTCCGAGCCGTTTTCGCCCATCCAAAAGTGCCCCTAAAGGAAGGCTTTGTGTACATGTCAACTCCCCAGGGGACCCTATACGCAGCCCCATATGGAACTGGACCCTCCGGGTTCGCTGTTCCTGAGCAAACCTAAACGTAGCCCTATCCGTCATCGGAGACGAGTGAAAACTCAGGCCCCAGGAAATGCATTCCGAGCACCTTTGGATCATCCAAAAGTGCCCCCAAAGGAAGGCTTTGGATACAAGTGAACTCCCCAGGGGAGCCTTTACGCAGCCCCACATGCAACTGGACTCTCCGGGTTCGCTGTTCCTCAGCAAACCTAAACGTAGCCCTATCCGTCATCGGAGACGAGTGAAAACTCAGGCCCCAGGAAATGCATTCCGAGCCCCTTTGGACCATCCAAAAGTGCCCCCAAAGGAAGGCTTTGGATACAAGTGAACTCCTCAGGGGAGCCTTTACGCAGCCCCACATGCAACTGGACCCTCCGGGTTCGCTGTTTCCGAGCATCACTAAATATATCCCTAGCCGGCATGGGAGAAGACTGAAAAACCGGTCCCCAGAAAACGCGTTGCAAGCCCCTTTGGACCATCCAAAAGCGTCACCAAAGGAAGGCTTTGGGTACAAGTGAACTCCCCAGGGGAGACTTTACGCATCCCCTCATGCAACTGGACCCTCCGGGTTCGCTGTTTCCGAGCATCCCTAAACATAGCCCTAGCCGTCATCGGAGACGACTGAAAAATCAGGCCCCAGGAAATGCGTTGCAAGCCCTTTTCGCCCATCCAAAAGTGCCCCCAAAGGAAGGCATTGGGTACAAGTCAACTCCCCAGGGGAGCCTTTACGCAGCCCCACATGCAACTGGACTCTCCGGGTTCGCTGTTCCTCAGCAAACCTAAACGTAGCCCTATCCGTCATTGGAGACGAGTGAAAATTCAGGCCCCAGGAAATGCATTCCGAGCCCCTTTGGACCATCCAAAAGTGCCCCCAAAGGAAGGCTTTGGATACAAGTGAACTCCCCAGGGGAGCCTTTACGCAGCCCCACATGCAACTGGACTCTCCGGGTTCGCTGTTCCTCAGCAAACCTAAACGTAGCCCTATCGGTCATCGGAGACGAGTGAAAAATCAGGCCCCTGGAAATGCATTCCAAGCCCCTTTGGACCATCCAAAAGTGCCCCCAAAGGAAGGCTTTGGATACAAGTGAACTCCTCAGGGGAGCCTTTACGCAGCCCCACATGCAACTGGACCCTTAGTGTTCGCTGTTTCCGAGCATCCCTAAATATATAACTAGCCGGCATGGGAGAAGACTGAAAAACCAGTCCCCAGAAAACGCGTTGCAAGCCCCTTTGGACCATCCAAAAGCGTCACCAAATGAAGGCTTTGGGTACAAGTGAACTCCCCAGGGCAGCCTTTACGCAGCCCCACATGCAACTGGACTCTCCGGGTTTGCTGTTCCTGAGCAAACCTTAAGGTATCCCTAGCCGTCATCGGAGACGAGTGAAAAATCAGGCCCCAGGAAATGCGTTGCGAGCCCCTTTGGACCATCCAAAAGTGCCCCCAAAGGAAGGCTTTGGATACAAGTGAACTCCCCAGGGAAGCCTTTACGCAGCCCCACATGCAACTGGACTCTCTGGGTTTGCTGTTTCTCATCAAACCTAAACGTAGCCCTATCCTTCATCGGAGACGAGTGAAAACTCAGGCCCCAGGAAATGCATTCCGAGCCCCTTTGGACCACCCAAAAGTGCCCCCAAAGGAAGGCATTTGGTACAAGAAAACTCCCCAGGGGAGCTTTTACACAGCCCCACATGCAACTGGACCCTCCAGGTTCGCTGTTCCTGAGCAAACCTAAACGTAGCCCTAGCCGTCATCGGAGACGAGTGAAAATTCAGGCCCCAGGAAATGCGTTGCGAGCCCCTTTGGACCATCCAATACTGCCCCCAAAGGAAGGCTTTGGATACAAGTGAACTACCCAGGGGAGCCTTTACCCAGCCCCACATGCAACTGGACCCTCCGGGTTCGATTTTTCTGAGCAACCCTAAGTATATCCCTAGCCGGCATGGGAGAAGACTGAAAAACCGGGCCCCAGAAAACGCGTTGCAAGCCCCTTTGGACCATCCAAAAACGTCACCAAAGGAAGGCTTTGGGTACAAGTCAACTCCCCAGGGAAGCCTTTACGCAGCCCCTCATGCAACTGGACCCTCTGTGTTCGATTTTTCCGAGCAACCCTAAGTATATCCCTAGACGGCATGGGAGAAGACTGAAAAACCGGGCCCCAGAAAACGCATTGCAAGCCCCTTTGGACCATCCAAAAGTGTCACCAAAGGAAGGCTTTGGGTACAAGTGAACTCCCCGGGGAAGCCTTTACGTAGCCCCACATGCAACTGGACCCTCCGGGTTCGCTGTTTCCGAGCATCCCTAAATATATTCCTAGCCGGCATGGGAGAAGACTGAAAAACCGGGCCGCAGAAAACGCGTTGCAAGCACCTTTGGACCATCCAAAAGTGCCCTTAAAGGAAGGCTTTGGGTACAAGTCAACTCCCCAGGGTAGCCTATACGCAGCCCCATATGGAACTGGACCCTCCAGGTTTGCTGTTTCCGAGCATCCCTAAACATAGCCCTAGCCGGAATCGAAGACGACTGAAAAATGAGGCCCCAGGAAATGCGTTCCGAGCCCTTTTCGCCTATCCAAAAGTGCCCCCAAATGAAGGCATTGGGTACAAGTGAACTCCCCAGGGGAGCCTTTACGCAGCCCCACATGCAACTGGACCCTCCGGGTTCGCTGTTCCTGAGCAAACTTAAACGTAGCCCTAGCCGTCAACGAAGACGATTGAAAAATCAGGCCCCAGGAAATGCGTTGCGAGCCCTTTTCGCCCATCCAAAAGTGCTCCCAAAGGAAGGCATTGGGTACAAGTGAACTCCCCAGGGGAGCCTTTACGCAGCCCCACATGCAACTGGACCCTTCGGGTTCGCTGGTAAAGAGCATCCCTAAACATAGCACTAGTCGGCATCGAAGACGACTGAAAAATCAGGCCCCAGGAAATGCGTTGCGAGCCCTTTTCGCCCATCCAAAAGTGCCCCCAAAGGAAGGCTTTGGGTACAAGTGAACTCCCCAGGGGAGCCTTTACCCAGCCCCACATGCAACTGGACCCTCCGGGTTCGCTGTTCCTGAACAAACTTAAACGTAGCTCTAGCCGTCAAAAAAGAGGACAGAAAAATCAGGCCCCAGGAAATGCGTTCCTAGCCCCTTTGGAGCATCCAAAAGTACCCCCAAAGGAAGGCTTTGGGTACAAGAGAACTCCCCAGGGGAGCCTTTACGCAGCCCCACATGCAACTGGACCCTCCGGGTTCGCTGTTCCTGAGCAAACCTAAACGTAGCCCTAGCCGTCATCGGAGAGAAGTGAAAAATCACGTCCCAGGAAATGCGTTCCGAGCCGTTTTCGCCCATCCAAAAGTGCCCGCAAAGGAAGGCTTTGGGTACAAGTGAACTCCCCAGGGGAGCCTTTACGCAGCCCCACATGCAACTGGACCCTCCGGGTTCGATTTTTCCGAGCATCCCTAAGTATATTCCTAGCCGGCATGGGAGAAGACTGAAAAACAGGGCCCCAGAAAACGCGTTGAAAGCCCCTTTGGACCATCCAAAATTGTCATCAAAGGAAGGCTTTGGGTACAAGTGAACTCCCCAGGGGAGCCTTTACGCAGCCCCACATGCAACTGGACTCTCCGGGTTCGCTGTTCCTGAGCAAACCTAAACGTAGCCCTATCCGTCATCGGAGACGAGTGAAAACTCAGGCCCCAGGAAATGCATTCCGAGCACCTTTGGATCATCCAAAAGTGCCCCCAAAGGAAGGCTTTGGATACAAGTGAACTCCCCAGGGGAGCTTTTACACAGCCCCACATGCAACTGGACCCTCCGGGTTTGCTGTTCCTGAGCAAACCTAAACGTAGCCCTAGCCGTCATCGGAGACGAGTGAAAAATCAGGCCCAAGGAAATGCGTTCCGAGCCGTTTTCGCCCATCCAAAAGTGCCCCTAAAGGAAGGCTTTGTGTACATGTCAACTCCCCAGGGGACCCTATACGCCGCCCCATATGGAACTGGACCCTCCGGGTTCGCTGTTCCTGAGCAAACCTAAACGTAGCCCTAGCCGGCATCGGAGACGAGTGAAAACTCAGGCCCCAGGAAATGCATTCCGAGCCCCTTTGGACCATCCAAAAGTGCCCCCAAAGGAAGGCTTTGGATACAAGTGAACTCCTCAGGGGAGCCTTTACGCAGCCCCACATGCAACTGGACCCTCCGGGTTCGCTGTTTCCGAGCATCACTAAATATATCCCTAGCCGGCATGGGAGAAGACTGAAAAACCGGTCCCCAGAAAACGCGTTGCAAGCCCCTTTGGACCATCCAAAAGCGTCACCAAAGGAAGGCTTTGGGTACAAGTGAACTCCCCAGGGGAGACTTTACGCATCCCCTCATGCAACTGGACCCTCCGGGTTCGCTGTTTCCGAGCATCCCTAAACATAGCCCTAGCCGTCATCGGAGACGACTGAAAAATCAGGCCCCAGGAAATGCGTTGCAAGCCCTTTTCGCCCATCCAAAAGTGCCCCCAAAGGAAGGCATTGGGTACAAGTCAACTCCCCAGGGGAGCCTTTACGCAGCCCCACATGCAACTGGACTCTCCGGGTTCGCTGTTCCTCAGCAAACCTAAACGTAGCCCTATCCGTCATTGGAGACGAGTGAAAATTCAGGCCCCAGGAAATGCATTCCGAGCCCCTTTGGACCATCCAAAAGTGCCCCCAAAGGAAGGCTTTGGATACAAGTGAACTCCCCAGGGGAGCCTTTACGCAGCCCCACATGCAACTGGACTCTCCGGGTTCGCTGTTCCTCAGCAAACCTAAACGTAGCCCTATCGGTCATCGGAGACGAGTGAAAAATCAGGCCCCTGGAAATGCATTCCAAGCCCCTTTGGACCATCCAAAAGTGCCCCCAAAGGAAGGCTTTGGATACAAGTGAACTCCTCAGGGGAGCCTTTACGCAGCCCCACATGCAACTGGACCCTTAGTGTTCGCTGTTTCCGAGCATCCCTAAATATATAACTAGCCGGCATGGGAGAAGACTGAAAAACCAGTCCCCAGAAAACGCGTTGCAAGCCCCTTTGGACCATCCAAAAGCGTCACCAAATGAAGGCTTTGGGTACAAGTGAACTCCCCAGGGCAGCCTTTACGCAGCCCCACATGCAACTGGACTCTCCGGGTTTGCTGTTCCTGAGCAAACCTTAAGGTATCCCTAGCCGTCATCGGAGACGAGTGAAAAATCAGGCCCCAGGAAATGCGTTGCGAGCCCCTTTGGACCATCCAAAAGTGCCCCCAAAGGAAGGCTTTGGATACAAGTGAACTCCCCAGGGAAGCCTTTACGCAGCCCCACATGCAACTGGACTCTCTGGGTTTGCTGTTTCTCATCAAACCTAAACGTAGCCCTATCCTTCATCGGAGACGAGTGAAAACTCAGGCCCCAGGAAATGCATTCCGAGCCCCTTTGGACCACCCAAAAGTGCCCCCAAAGGAAGGCATTTGGTACAAGAAAACTCCCCAGGGGAGCTTTTACACAGCCCCACATGCAACTGGACCCTCCAGGTTCGCTGTTCCTGAGCAAACCTAAACGTAGCCCTAGCCGTCATCGGAGACGAGTGAAAATTCAGGCCCCAGGAAATGCGTTGCGAGCCCCTTTGGACCATCCAATACTGCCCCCAAAGGAAGGCTTTGGATACAAGTGAACTACCCAGGGGAGCCTTTACCCAGCCCCACATGCAACTGGACCCTCCGGGTTCGATTTTTCTGAGCAACCCTAAGTATATCCCTAGCCGGCATGGGAGAAGACTGAAAAACCGGGCCCCAGAAAACGCGTTGCAAGCCCCTTTGGACCATCCAAAAACGTCACCAAAGGAAGGCTTTGGGTACAAGTCAACTCCCCAGGGAAGCCTTTACGCAGCCCCTCATGCAACTGGACCCTCTGTGTTCGATTTTTCCGAGCAACCCTAAGTATATCCCTAGACGGCATGGGAGAAGACTGAAAAACCGGGCCCCAGAAAACGCATTGCAAGCCCCTTTGGACCATCCAAAAGTGTCACCAAAGGAAGGCTTTGGGTACAAGTGAACTCCCCGGGGAAGCCTTTACGTAGCCCCACATGCAACTGGACCCTCCGGGTTCGCTGTTTCCGAGCATCCCTAAATATATTCCTAGCCGGCATGGGAGAAGACTGAAAAACCGGGCCGCAGAAAACGCGTTGCAAGCACCTTTGGACCATCCAAAAGTGCCCTTAAAGGAAGGCTTTGGGTACAAGTCAACTCCCCAGGGTAGCCTATACGCAGCCCCATATGGAACTGGACCCTCCAGGTTTGCTGTTTCCGAGCATCCCTAAACATAGCCCTAGCCGGAATCGAAGACGACTGAAAAATGAGGCCCCAGGAAATGCGTTCCGAGCCCTTTTCGCCTATCCAAAAGTGCCCCCAAATGAAGGCATTGGGTACAAGTGAACTCCCCAGGGGAGCCTTTACGCAGCCCCACATGCAACTGGACCCTCCGGGTTCGCTGTTCCTGAGCAAACTTAAACGTAGCCCTAGCCGTCAACGAAGACGATTGAAAAATCAGGCCCCAGGAAATGCGTTGCGAGCCCTTTTCGCCCATCCAAAAGTGCTCCCAAAGGAAGGCATTGGGTACAAGTGAACTCCCCAGGGGAGCCTTTACGCAGCCCCACATGCAACTGGACCCTTCGGGTTCGCTGGTAAAGAGCATCCCTAAACATAGCACTAGTCGGCATCGAAGACGACTGAAAAATCAGGCCCCAGGAAATGCGTTGCGAGCCCTTTTCGCCCATCCAAAAGTGCCCCCAAAGGAAGGCTTTGGGTACAAGTGAACTCCCCAGGGGAGCCTTTACCCAGCCCCACATGCAACTGGACCCTCCGGGTTCGCTGTTCCTGAACAAACTTAAACGTAGCTCTAGCCGTCAAAAAAGAGGACAGAAAAATCAGGCCCCAGGAAATGCGTTCCTAGCCCCTTTGGAGCATCCAAAAGTACCCCCAAAGGAAGGCTTTGGGTACAAGAGAACTCCCCAGGGGAGCCTTTACGCAGCCCCACATGCAACTGGACCCTCCGGGTTCGCTGTTCCTGAGCAAACCTAAACGTAGCCCTAGCCGTCATCGGAGAGAAGTGAAAAATCACGTCCCAGGAAATGCGTTCCGAGCCGTTTTCGCCCATCCAAAAGTGCCCGCAAAGGAAGGCTTTGGGTACAAGTGAACTCCCCAGGGGAGCCTTTACGCAGCCCCACATGCAACTGGACCCTCCGGGTTCGATTTTTCCGAGCATCCCTAAGTATATTCCTAGCCGGCATGGGAGAAGACTGAAAAACAGGGCCCCAGAAAACGCGTTGAAAGCCCCTTTGGACCATCCAAAATTGTCATCAAAGGAAGGCTTTGGGTACAAGTGAACTCCCCAGGGGAGCCTTTACGCAGCCCCACATGCAACTGGACTCTCCGGGTTCGCTGTTCCTGAGCAAACCTAAACGTAGCCCTATCCGTCATCGGAGACGAGTGAAAACTCAGGCCCCAGGAAATGCATTCCGAGCACCTTTGGATCATCCAAAAGTGCCCCCAAAGGAAGGCTTTGGATACAAGTGAACTCCCCAGGGGAGCTTTTACACAGCCCCACATGCAACTGGACCCTCCGGGTTTGCTGTTCCTGAGCAAACCTAAACGTAGCCCTAGCCGTCATCGGAGACGAGTGAAAAATCAGGCCCAAGGAAATGCGTTCCGAGCCGTTTTCGCCCATCCAAAAGTGCCCCTAAAGGAAGGCTTTGTGTACATGTCAACTCCCCAGGGGACCCTATACGCCGCCCCATATGGAACTGGACCCTCCGGGTTCGCTGTTCCTGAGCAAACCTAAACGTAGCCCTAGCCGGCATCGGAGACGAGTGAAAAATCAGGCCCCAGGAAATGCGTTGCGAGCCCCTTTGGACAATCCAATAGTGCCCCCAAAGGAAGGCTTTGGATACAAGTGAACTCCCCAGGGGAGCCTTTATGCAGCCCCACATGCAACCGGACCCTCTGTGTTCGATTTTTCTGAGCAACCCTAAGTATATCCCTAGCCGGCATGGGAGAAGACTGAAAAACCGGGCCCCAGAAAACGCGTTGCAAGCCCCTTTGGACCATCCAAAAGTGTCACCAAAGGAAGGCTTTGGGTACAAGTCAACTCCCCAGGGAAGCCTTTACGCAGCCCCTCATGCAACTGGACCCTATGTGTTCGATTTTTCCGAGCAACCCTAAGTATATCACTAGCCGGCATGGGAGAAGACTGAAAAACCGGGCCCCAGAAAACGCGTTGCAAGCCCCTTTGGACCATCCAAAAGTGTCACCAAAGGAAGGCTTTGGGTACAAGTGAACTCCCCAGGGAAGCCTTTACGCAGCCCCACATGCAACTGGACCCTCCAGGTTCGCTGTTTCCGAGCATCCCTAAACATAGCCCTAGCCGTCATCGGAGACGAGTGAAAAATCAGGCCCCAGGAAATGCGTTCCGAGCCGTTTTCGCCCATCCAAAAGTGCCCCTAAAGGAAGGCTTTGTGTACATGTCAACTCCCCAGGGGACCCTATACGCAGCCCCATATGGAACTGGACCCTCCGGGTTCGCTGTTCCTGAGCAAACCTAAACATAGCCCTAGCAGGCATCGGAGACGAGTGAAAAATCAGGCCCCAGGAAATGCGTTGCGAGCCCCTTTGGACCATCCAATAGTGCCCCCAAAGGAAGGCTTTGGATACAAGTGAGCTACCCAGGGGAGCCTTTACCCAGCCCCACATGCAACTGGACCCTCCGGGTTCGATTTTTCTGAGCAACCCTAAGTATATCCCTAGCCGGCATGGGAGAAGACTGAAAAACCGGGCCCCAGAAAACGCGTTGCAAGCCCCTTTGGACCATCCAAAAACGTCACCAAAGGAAGGCTTTGGGTACAAGTCAACTCCCCAGGGAAGCCTTTACGCAGCCCCTCATGCAACTGGACCCTCTGTGTTCGATTTTTCCGAGCAACCCTAAGTATATCACTAGCCGGCATGGGAGAAGACTGAAAAACCGGGCCCCAGAAAACGCGTTGCAAGCCCCTTTGGACCATCCAAAAGTGTCACCAAAGGAAGGCTTTGGGTACAAGTGAACTCCCCAGGGAAGCCTTTACGCAGCCCCACATGCAACTGGACCCTCCGGGTTCGCTGTTTCCGAGCATCCCTAAATATATTCCTAGCCGGCATGGGAGAAGAATTAAAAACCGGGCCGCAGAAAACGCGTTGCAACCACCTTTGGACCATCCAAAAGTGCCCTTAAAGGAAGGCTTTGGGTACAAGTCAACTCCCCAGAGTAGCCTATACGCAGCCCCATATGGAACTGGACCCTCCAGGTTTGCTGTTTCCGAGCATCCCTAAACATAGCCCTAGCCGGAATCGAAGACGACTGAAAACTCAGGCCCCAGGAAATGCGTTCCGAGCCCTTTTCGCCTATCCAAAAGTGCCCCCAAAGGAAGGATTTGGGTACAAGTGAACTCCCCAGGGGAGCCTTTACGCAGCCCCACATGCAACTGGACCCTCCGGGTTCGCTGTTCCTGAGCAAACTTAAACGTAGCCCTAGCCGTCAACGAAGACGATTGAAAAATCAGGCCCCAGGAAATGCGTTGCGAGCCCTTTTCGCCCATCCAAAAGTGCTCCCAAAGGAAGGCATTGGGTACAAGTGAACTCCCCAGGGGAGCTTTTACGCAGCCCCACATGCAACTGGACCCTTCGGGTTCGCTGGTAAAGAGCATCCCTAAACATAGCACTAGTCGGCATCGAAGACGACTGAAAAATCAGGCCCCAGGAAATGCGTTGCGAGCCCTTTTCGCCCATCCAAAAGTGCCCCCAAAGGAAGGCTTTGGGTACAAGTGAACTCCCCAGGGGAGCCTTTACCCAGCCCCACATGCAACTGGACCCTCCGGGTTCGCTGTTCCTGAACAAACTTAAACGTAGCTCTAGCCGTCAAAGAAGAGGACAGAAAAATCAGGCCCCAGGAAATGCGCTGCGAGCCGTTTTCGCCCATCCAAAAGTGCCCCCAAAGGAAGGCTTTGGGTACAAGTGAACTCCCCAGGGGAGCCTTTACGCAGCCCCACATGCAACTGGACCCTCCGGGTTCGCTGTTTCCGAGCATCCCTAAACATAGCCCTAGTCGGCATCGAAGACGACTGAAAAATCAGGCCCTAGGAAATGCGTTGCGAGCCCTTTTCGCCCATCCAAAAGTGCCCCTAAAGGAAGGCTTTGGGTACAAGTGAACTCCCCAGGGGAGACTTTACGCAGCCTTACATGCAACTGGACCCTCCGGGTTCGCTGTTCCTGAGCAAACCTAAACGTAGCCCTCGCCGTCATCGGAGACAAGTGAAAAATCACGTCCCAGGAAATGCGTTCCGAGCCGTTTTCGCCCATCCAAAAGTGCCCGCAAAGGAAGGCTTTGGGTACAAGTGAACTCCCCAGGGGAGCCTTTACGCAGCCCCACATGCAACTGGACCCTCCGGGTTCGATTTTTCCGAGCAACCCTAAGTATATCCCTAGCCGGCATGGGAGAAGACTGAAAAACAGGGCCCCAGAAAACGCGTTGAAAGCTCCTTTGGACCATCCAAAAGTGTCATCAAAGGAAGGCTTTGGGTACAAGTGAACTCCCCAGGGGAGCCTTTACGCAGCCCCACATGCAACTGGACTCTCCGGGTTCGCTGTTCCTGAGCAAACCTAAACGTAGCCCTATCCGTCATCGGAGACGAGTGAAAACTCAGGCCCCAGGAAATGCATTCCGAGCACCTTTGGATCATCCAAAAGTGCCCCCAAAGGAAGGCTTTGGATACAAGTGAACTCCCCAGGGGAGCCTTTACGCAGCCCCACATGCAACTGGACTCTCCGGGTTCGCTGTTCCTCAGCAAACCTAAACGTAGCCCTATCCGTCATCGGAGACGAGTGAAAACTCAGGCCCCAGGAAATGCATTCCGAGCCCCTTTGGACCATCCAAAAGTGCCCCCAAAGGAAGGCTTTGGATACAAGTGAACTCCTCAGGGGAGCCTTTACGCAGCCCCACATGCAACTGGACCCTCCGGGTTCGCTGTTTCCGAGCATCACTAAATATATCCCTAGCCGGCATGGGAGAAGACTGAAAAACCGGTCCCCAGAAAACGCGTTGCAAGCCCCTTTGGACCATCCAAAAGCGTCACCAAAGGAAGGCTTTGGGTACAAGTGAACTCCCCAGGGGAGACTTTACGCATCCCCTCATGCAACTGGACCCTCCGGGTTCGCTGTTTCCGAGCATCCCTAAACATAGCCCTAGCCGTCATCGGAGACGACTGAAAAATCATGCCCCAGAAAATGCGTTGCAAGCCCTTTTCGCCCATCCGAAAGTGCCCCCAAAGGAAGGCATTGGGTACAAGTCAACTCCCCAGGGGAGCCTTTACGCAGCCCCACATGCAACTGGACTCTCCGGGTTCGCTGTTCCTCAGCAAACCTAAACGTAGCCCTATCCGTCATTGGAGACGAGTGAAAATTCAGGCCCCAGGAAATGCATTCCGAGCCCCTTTGGACCATCCAAAAGTGCCCCCAAAGGAAGGCTTTGGATACAAGTGAACTCCTCAGGGGAGCCTTTACGCAGCCCCACATGCAACTGCACCCTCCGAGTTCGCTGTTCCTGAGCAAACTTAAACGTAGCCCTAGCCGTCAACGAAGACGATTGAAAAATCAGGCCCCAGGAAATACGTTGCGAGCCCTTTTCGCCCATCCAAAAGTGCTCCCAAAGGAAGGCATTGGGTACAAGAAAACTCCCCAGGGGAGCCTTTACGCAGCCCCACATGCAACTGGACCCTCCGGGTTCGCTGCTCCTGAGCAAACCTAAACGTAGCCCTAGCCGTCATCGGAGACGAGTGAAAAATCATGCCCCAGAAAATGCTTTCCGAGCCCTTTTCGCCAAACCAAAAGTCCCCCAAAGGAAGGCTTTGGGTCCAAGTGAACTCCCCAGGGGAGCCTTTACGCAGCCCCACATGCAACTGGACCCTCCGGGTTCGCTGTTTCCGAGCATCCCTAAACATAGCCCTAGCCGTCATCGAAGACGACTGAAAAATCAGGCCACAGGAAATGCGTTGCGAGCCCCTTTGGACCATCCAAAAGTGCCCCTAAAGGAAGGCTTTGGGTACAAGTGAACTCCCCAGAGGAGCCTTTACGCAGCCCCACATGCAACTGGACCCTCCGGGTTCGCTGTTCCTGAGCAAACCTAAACGTAGCCGTAGCCGTCATCGGAGACAAGTGAAAAATCACGTCCCAGGAAATGCGTTCCGAGCCGTTTTCGCCCATCCAAAAGTGCCCCCAAAGGAAGGCTTTGGGTACAAGTGAACTCCCCAGGGGAGTCTTTACGCAGCCCCACATGCAACTGGACCCTCCGGGTTCGAATTTTCCGAGCAACCCTAAGTATATCCCTAGCCGGCATGGGAGAAGACTGAAAAACAGGGCCCCAGAAAACGCGTTGAAAGCCCCTTTGGACCATCCAAAAGTGTCATCAAAGGAAGGCTTTGGGTACAAGTGAACTCCCCAGGGGAGCCTTTACGCAGCCCCACATGCAACTGGACTCTCCGGGTTCGCTGTTCCTCAGCAAACCTAAACGTAGCCCTATCCGTCATCGGAGACGAGTGAAAACTCAGTCCCCAGGAAATGCATTCCGAGCAACTCTGGATCATCCAAAAGTGCCCCCAAAGGAAGGCTTTGGATACAAGTGAACTCCCCAGGGGAGCCTTTACGCAGCCCCACATGCAACTGGACCCTCCGGGTTCGCTGTTTCCGAGCATCCCTAAATATATCCCTAGCCGGCATGGGAGAAGACTGAAAAACCGGGCCCCAGAAAACGCGTTACAAGCCCCTTTGACCATCCAAAAGCGTCACCAAAGGAAGGTTTGGGTAAAAGTGAACTCCCCAGGGGAGCCTTTACGCAGCCCCACATGCAACTGGACTCTCTGGGTTCGCTGTTCCTCAGCAAACCTAAACGTAGCCCTAGCCGTCATCGGAGACGAGTGAAAACTCAGGCCCCAGGAAATGCATTCCGAGCCCCTTTGGACCACCCAAATGTGCCCCCAAAGGAAGGCATTTGGTACAAGTGATCTCCCCAGGGGAGCCTTTACGCAGCCCCACATGCAACTGGACCCTCCGGGTTCGCTGTTCCTGAGCAAACCTAAACGTAGCCCTAGCCGTCATCGGAGACGAGTGAAAAATCAGGCCCCAGGAAATGCGTTCCGAGCCCTTTTCGCCCATCCAAAAGGGCCCCTAAAGGAAGGCTTTGTGTACATGTCAACTCCCCAGGGGAGCCTATACGCAGCCCCATACGGAACTGGACCCTCCGAGTTCGCTGTTCCTGAGCAAACCTATACGTAGCCCTAGCCGGCATCGGAGACGAGTGAAAAATCAGGCCCCAGGAAATGCGTTGCGAGCCCCTTTGGACCATCCAAAAGTGCCCCCAAAGGAAGGCTTTGGATACAAGTGAACTCCCCAGGGGAGCCTTTACCCAGCCCCACATGCAACTGGACTCTCTGGGTTCGATTTTTCTGAGCAACCCTAAGTATATCCCTAGCCGGCATGGGAGAAGACTGAAAAACCGGGCCCCAGAAAACGCGTTGAAAGCTCCTTTGGACCATCCAAAAGTGTCATCAAAGGAAGGCTTTGGGTACAAGTGAACTCCCCAGGGGAGCCTTTACGCAGCCCCACATGCAACTGGACTCTCCGGGTTCGCTGTTCCTGAGCAAACCTAAACGTAGCCCTATCCGTCATCGGAGACGAGTGAAAACTCAGGCCCCAGGAAATGCATTCCGAGCACCTTTGGATCATCCAAAAGTGCCCCCAAAGGAAGGCTTTGGATACAAGTGAACTCCCCAGGGGAGCCTTTACGCAGCCCCACATGCAACTGGACTCTCCGGGTTCGCTGTTCCTCAGCAAACCTAAACGTAGCCCTATCCGTCATCGGAGACGAGTGAAAACTCAGGCCCCAGGAAATGCATTCCGAGCCCCTTTGGACCATCCAAAAGTGCCCCCAAAGGAAGGCTTTGGATACAAGTGAACTCCTCAGGGGAGCCTTTACGCAGCCCCACATGCAACTGGACCCTCCGGGTTCGCTGTTTCCGAGCATCACTAAATATATCCCTAGCCGGCATGGGAGAAGACTGAAAAACCGGTCCCCAGAAAACGCGTTGCAAGCCCCTTTGGACCATCCAAAAGCGTCACCAAAGGAAGGCTTTGGGTACAAGTGAACTCCCCAGGGGAGACTTTACGCATCCCCTCATGCAACTGGACCCTCCGGGTTCGCTGTTTCCGAGCATCCCTAAACATAGCCGTAGCCGTCATCGGAGACGACTGAAAAATCAGGCCCCAGGAAATGCGTTGCAAGCCCTTTTCGCCCATCCAAAAGTGCCCCCAAAGGAAGGCATTGGGTACAAGTCAACTCCCCAGGGGAGCCTTTACGCAGCCCCACATGCAACTGGACTCTCCGGGTTCGCTGTTCCTCAGCAAACCTAAACGTAGCCCTATCCGTCATTGGAGACGAGTGAAAATTCAGGCCCCAGGAAATGCATTCCGAGCCCCTTTGGACCATCCAAAAGTGCCCCCAAAGGAAGGCTTTGGATACAAGTGAACTCCTCAGGGGAGCCTTTACGCAGCCCCACATGCAACTGCACCCTCCGAGTTCGCTGTTCCTGAGCAAACTTAAACGTAGCCCTAGCCGTCAACGAAGACGATTGAAAAATCAGGCCCCAGGAAATACGTTGCGAGCCCTTTTCGCCCATCCAAAAGTGCTCCCAAAGGAAGGCATTGGGTACAAGAAAACTCCCCAGGGGAGCCTTTACGCAGCCCCACATGCAACTGGACCCTCCGGGTTCGCTGCTCCTGAGCAAACCTAAACGTAGCCCTAGCCGTCATCGGAGACGAGTGAAAAATCATGCCCCAGAAAATGCTTTCCGAGCCCTTTTCGCCAAACCAAAAGTCCCCCAAAGGAAGGCTTTGGGTCCAAGTGAACTCCCCAGGGGAGCCTTTACGCAGCCCCACATGCAACTGGACCCTCCGGGTTCGCTGTTCCTTAGCAAACCTAAACGTAGCCGTAGCCGTCATCGGAGACAAGTGAAAAATCACGTCCCAGGAAATGCGTTCCGAGCCGTTTTCGCCCATCCAAAAGTGCCCCCAAAGGAAGGCTTTGGGTACAAGTGAACTCCCCAGGGGAGTCTTTACGCAGCCCCACATGCAACTGGACCCTCCGGGTTCGAATTTTCCGAGCAACCCTAAGTATATCCCTAGCCGGCATGGGAGAAGACTGAAAAACAGGGCCCCAGAAAACGCGTTGAAAGCCCCTTTGGACCATCCAAAAGTGTCATCAAAGGAAGGCTTTGGGTACAAGTGAACTCCCCAGGGGAGCCTTTACGCAGCCCCACATGCAACTGGACTCTCCGGGTTCGCTGTTCCTCAGCAAACCTAAACGTAGCCCTATCCGTCATCGGAGACGAGTGAAAACTCAGTCCCCAGGAAATGCATTCCGAGCAACTCTGGATCATCCAAAAGTGCCCCCAAAGGAAGGCTTTGGATACAAGTGAACTCCCCAGGGGAGCCTTTACGCAGCCCCACATGCAACTGGACCCTCCGGGTTCGCTGTTTCCGAGCATCCCTAAATATATCCCTAGCCGGCATGGGAGAAGACTGAAAAACCGGGCCCCAGAAAACGCGTTACAAGCCCCTTTGGACCATCCAAAAGCGTCACCAAAGGAAGGTTTGGGTACAAGTGAACTCCCCAGGGGAGCCTTTACGCAGCCCCACATGCAACTGGACTCTCTGGGTTCGCTGTTCCTCAGCAAACCTAAACGTAGCCCTAGCCGTCATCGGAGACGAGTGAAAACTCAGGCCCCAGGAAATGCATTCCGAGCCCCTTTGGACCACCCAAAAGTGCCCCCAAAGGAAGGCATTTGGTACAAGTGATCTCCCCAGGGGAGCCTTTACGCAGCCCCACATGCAACTGGACCCTCCGGGTTCGCTGTTCCTGAGCAAACTTAAACGTAGCCCTAGCCGTCAACGAAGACGATTGAAAAATCAGGCCCCAGGAAATGCGTTGCGAGCCCTTTTCGCCCATCCAAAAGTGCTCCCAAAGGAAGGCATTGGGTACAAGTGAACTCCCCAGGGGAGCTTTTACGCAGCCCCACATGCAACTGGACCCTTCGGGTTCGCTGGTAAAGAGCATCCCTAAACATAGCACTAGTCGGCATCGAAGACGACTGAAAAATCAGGCCCCAGGAAATGCGTTGCGAGCCCTTTTCGCCCATCCAAAAGTGCCCCCAAAGGAAGGCTTTGGGTACAAGTGAACTCCCCAGGGGAGCCTTTACCCAGCCCCACATGCAACTGGACCCTCCGGGTTCGCTGTTCCTGAACAAACTTAAACGTAGCTCTAGCCGTCAAAGAAGAGGACAGAAAAATCAGGCCCCAGGAAATGCGCTGCGAGCCGTTTTCGCCCATCCAAAAGTGCCCCCAAAGGAAGGCTTTGGGTACAAGTGAACTCCCCAGGGGAGCCTTTACGCAGCTCCACATGCAACTGGACCCTCCGGGTTCGCTGTTTCCGAGCATCCCTAAACATAGCCCTAGTCGGCATCGAAGACGACTGAAAAATCAGGCCCTAGGAAATGCGTTGCGAGCCCTTTTCGCCCATCCAAAAGTGCCCCTAAAGGAAGGCTTTGGGTACAAGTGAACTCCCCAGGGGAGACTTTACGCAGCCTTACATGCAACTGGACCCTCCGGGTTCGCTGTTCCTGAGCAAACCTAAACGTAGCCCTCGCCGTCATCGGAGACAAGTGAAAAATCACGTCCCAGGAAATGCGTTCCGAGCCGTTTTCGCCCATCCAAAAGTGCCCGCAAAGGAAGGCTTTGGGTACAAGTGAACTCCCCAGGGGAGCCTTTACGCAGCCCCACATGCAACTGGACCCTCCGGGTTCGATTTTTCCGAGCAACCCTAAGTATATCCCTAGCCGGCATGGGAGAAGACTGAAAAACAGGGCCCCAGAAAACGCGTTGAAAGCTCCTTTGGACCATCCAAAAGTGTCATCAAAGGAAGGCTTTGGGTACAAGTGAACTCCCCAGGGGAGCCTTTACGCAGCCCCACATGCAACTGGACTCTCCGGGTTCGCTGTTCCTGAGCAAACCTAAACGTAGCCCTATCCGTCATCGGAGACGAGTGAAAACTCAGGCCCCAGGAAATGCATTCCGAGCACCTTTGGATCATCCAAAAGTGCCCCCAAAGGAAGGCTTTGGATACAAGTGAACTCCCCAGGGGAGCCTTTACGCAGCCCCACATGCAACTGGACTCTCCGGGTTCGCTGTTCCTCAGCAAACCTAAACGTAGCCCTATCCGTCATCGGAGACGAGTGAAAACTCAGGCCCCAGGAAATGCATTCCGAGCCCCTTTGGACCATCCAAAAGTGCCCCCAAAGGAAGGCTTTGGATACAAGTGAACTCCTCAGGGGAGCCTTTACGCAGCCCCACATGCAACTGGACCCTCCGGGTTCGCTGTTTCCGAGCATCACTAAATATATCCCTAGCCGGCATGGGAGAAGACTGAAAAACCGGTCCCCAGAAAACGCGTTGCAAGCCCCTTTGGACCATCCAAAAGCGTCACCAAAGGAAGGCTTTGGGTACAAGTGAACTCCCCAGGGGAGACTTTACGCATCCCCTCATGCAACTGGACCCTCCGGGTTCGCTGTTTCCGAGCATCCCTAAACATAGCCCTAGCCGTCATCGGAGACGACTGAAAAATCATGCCCCAGAAAATGCGTTGCAAGCCCTTTTCGCCCATCCGAAAGTGCCCCCAAAGGAAGGCATTGGGTACAAGTCAACTCCCCAGGGGAGCCTTTACGCAGCCCCACATGCAACTGGACTCTCCGGGTTCGCTGTTCCTCAGCAAACCTAAACGTAGCCCTATCCGTCATTGGAGACGAGTGAAAATTCAGGCCCCAGGAAATGCATTCCGAGCCCCTTTGGACCATCCAAAAGTGCCCCCAAAGGAAGGCTTTGGATACAAGTGAACTCCTCAGGGGAGCCTTTACGCAGCCCCACATGCAACTGCACCCTCCGAGTTCGCTGTTCCTGAGCAAACTTAAACGTAGCCCTAGCCGTCAACGAAGACGATTGAAAAATCAGGCCCCAGGAAATACGTTGCGAGCCCTTTTCGCCCATCCAAAAGTGCTCCCAAAGGAAGGCATTGGGTACAAGAAAACTCCCCAGGGGAGCCTTTACGCAGCCCCACATGCAACTGGACCCTCCGGGTTCGCTGCTCCTGAGCAAACCTAAACGTAGCCCTAGCCGTCATCGGAGACGAGTGAAAAATCATGCCCCAGAAAATGCTTTCCGAGCCCTTTTCGCCAAACCAAAAGTCCCCCAAAGGAAGGCTTTGGGTCCAAGTGAACTCCCCAGGGGAGCCTTTACGCAGCCCCACATGCAACTGGACCCTCCGGGTTCGCTGTTTCCGAGCATCCCTAAACATAGCCCTAGCCGTCATCGAAGACGACTGAAAAATCAGGCCACAGGAAATGCGTTGCGAGCCCCTTTGGACCATCCAAAAGTGCCCCTAAAGGAAGGCTTTGGGTACAAGTGAACTCCCCAGAGGAGCCTTTACGCAGCCCCACATGCAACTGGACCCTCCGGGTTCGCTGTTCCTGAGCAAACCTAAACGTAGCCGTAGCCGTCATCGGAGACAAGTGAAAAATCACGTCCCAGGAAATGCGTTCCGAGCCGTTTTCGCCCATCCAAAAGTGCCCCCAAAGGAAGGCTTTGGGTACAAGTGAACTCCCCAGGGGAGTCTTTACGCAGCCCCACATGCAACTGGACCCTCCGGGTTCGAATTTTCCGAGCAACCCTAAGTATATCCCTAGCCGGCATGGGAGAAGACTGAAAAACAGGGCCCCAGAAAACGCGTTGAAAGCCCCTTTGGACCATCCAAAAGTGTCATCAAAGGAAGGCTTTGGGTACAAGTGAACTCCCCAGGGGAGCCTTTACGCAGCCCCACATGCAACTGGACTCTCCGGGTTCGCTGTTCCTCAGCAAACCTAAACGTAGCCCTATCCGTCATCGGAGACGAGTGAAAACTCAGTCCCCAGGAAATGCATTCCGAGCAACTCTGGATCATCCAAAAGTGCCCCCAAAGGAAGGCTTTGGATACAAGTGAACTCCCCAGGGGAGCCTTTACGCAGCCCCACATGCAACTGGACCCTCCGGGTTCGCTGTTTCCGAGCATCCCTAAATATATCCCTAGCCGGCATGGGAGAAGACTGAAAAACCGGGCCCCAGAAAACGCGTTACAAGCCCCTTTGACCATCCAAAAGCGTCACCAAAGGAAGGTTTGGGTAAAAGTGAACTCCCCAGGGGAGCCTTTACGCAGCCCCACATGCAACTGGACTCTCTGGGTTCGCTGTTCCTCAGCAAACCTAAACGTAGCCCTAGCCGTCATCGGAGACGAGTGAAAACTCAGGCCCCAGGAAATGCATTCCGAGCCCCTTTGGACCACCCAAATGTGCCCCCAAAGGAAGGCATTTGGTACAAGTGATCTCCCCAGGGGAGCCTTTACGCAGCCCCACATGCAACTGGACCCTCCGGGTTCGCTGTTCCTGAGCAAACCTAAACGTAGCCCTAGCCGTCATCGGAGACGAGTGAAAAATCAGGCCCCAGGAAATGCGTTCCGAGCCCTTTTCGCCCATCCAAAAGGGCCCCTAAAGGAAGGCTTTGTGTACATGTCAACTCCCCAGGGGAGCCTATACGCAGCCCCATACGGAACTGGACCCTCCGAGTTCGCTGTTCCTGAGCAAACCTATACGTAGCCCTAGCCGGCATCGGAGACGAGTGAAAAATCAGGCCCCAGGAAATGCGTTGCGAGCCCCTTTGGACCATCCAAAAGTGCCCCCAAAGGAAGGCTTTGGATACAAGTGAACTCCCCAGGGGAGCCTTTACCCAGCCCCACATGCAACTGGACTCTCTGGGTTCGATTTTTCTGAGCAACCCTAAGTATATCCCTAGCCGGCATGGGAGAAGACTGAAAAACCGGGCCCCAGAAAACGCGTTGAAAGCTCCTTTGGACCATCCAAAAGTGTCATCAAAGGAAGGCTTTGGGTACAAGTGAACTCCCCAGGGGAGCCTTTACGCAGCCCCACATGCAACTGGACTCTCCGGGTTCGCTGTTCCTGAGCAAACCTAAACGTAGCCCTATCCGTCATCGGAGACGAGTGAAAACTCAGGCCCCAGGAAATGCATTCCGAGCACCTTTGGATCATCCAAAAGTGCCCCCAAAGGAAGGCTTTGGATACAAGTGAACTCCCCAGGGGAGCCTTTACGCAGCCCCACATGCAACTGGACTCTCCGGGTTCGCTGTTCCTCAGCAAACCTAAACGTAGCCCTATCCGTCATCGGAGACGAGTGAAAACTCAGGCCCCAGGAAATGCATTCCGAGCCCCTTTGGACCATCCAAAAGTGCCCCCAAAGGAAGGCTTTGGATACAAGTGAACTCCTCAGGGGAGCCTTTACGCAGCCCCACATGCAACTGGACCCTCCGGGTTCGCTGTTTCCGAGCATCACTAAATATATCCCTAGCCGGCATGGGAGAAGACTGAAAAACCGGTCCCCAGAAAACGCGTTGCAAGCCCCTTTGGACCATCCAAAAGCGTCACCAAAGGAAGGCTTTGGGTACAAGTGAACTCCCCAGGGGAGACTTTACGCATCCCCTCATGCAACTGGACCCTCCGGGTTCGCTGTTTCCGAGCATCCCTAAACATAGCCGTAGCCGTCATCGGAGACGACTGAAAAATCAGGCCCCAGGAAATGCGTTGCAAGCCCTTTTCGCCCATCCAAAAGTGCCCCCAAAGGAAGGCATTGGGTACAAGTCAACTCCCCAGGGGAGCCTTTACGCAGCCCCACATGCAACTGGACTCTCCGGGTTCGCTGTTCCTCAGCAAACCTAAACGTAGCCCTATCCGTCATTGGAGACGAGTGAAAACTCAGGCCCCAGGAAATGCATTCCGAGCCCCTTTGGACCATCCAAAAGTGCCCCCAAAGGAAGGCTTTGGATACAAGTGAACTCCTCAGGGGAGCCTTTACGCAGCCCCACATGCAACTGCACCCTCCGAGTTCGCTGTTCCTGAGCAAACTTAAACGTAGCCCTAGCCGTCAACGAAGACGATTGAAAAATCAGGCCCCAGGAAATACGTTGCGAGCCCTTTTCGCCCATCCAAAAGTGCTCCCAAAGGAAGGCATTGGGTACAAGAAAACTCCCCAGGGGAGCCTTTACGCAGCCCCACATGCAACTGGACCCTCCGGGTTCGCTGCTCCTGAGCAAACCTAAACGTAGCCCTAGCCGTCATCGGAGACGAGTGAAAAATCATGCCCCAGAAAATGCTTTCCGAGCCCTTTTCGCCAAACCAAAAGTCCCCCAAAGGAAGGCTTTGGGTCCAAGTGAACTCCCCAGGGGAGCCTTTACGCAGCCCCACATGCAACTGGACCCTCCGGGTTCGCTGTTCCTTAGCAAACCTAAACGTAGCCGTAGCCGTCATCGGAGACAAGTGAAAAATCACGTCCCAGGAAATGCGTTCCGAGCCGTTTTCGCCCATCCAAAAGTGCCCCCAAAGGAAGGCTTTGGGTACAAGTGAACTCCCCAGGGGAGTCTTTACGCAGCCCCACATGCAACTGGACCCTCCGGGTTCGAATTTTCCGAGCAACCCTAAGTATATCCCTAGCCGGCATGGGAGAAGACTGAAAAACAGGGCCCCAGAAAACGCGTTGAAAGCCCCTTTGGACCATCCAAAAGTGTCATCAAAGGAAGGCTTTGGGTACAAGTGAACTCCCCAGGGGAGCCTTTACGCAGCCCCACATGCAACTGGACTCTCCGGGTTCGCTGTTCCTCAGCAAACCTAAACGTAGCCCTATCCGTCATCGGAGACGAGTGAAAACTCAGTCCCCAGGAAATGCATTCCGAGCAACTCTGGATCATCCAAAAGTGCCCCCAAAGGAAGGCTTTGGATACAAGTGAACTCCCCAGGGGAGCCTTTACGCAGCCCCACATGCAACTGGACCCTCCGGGTTCGCTGTTTCCGAGCATCCCTAAATATATCCCTAGCCGGCATGGGAGAAGACTGAAAAACCGGGCCCCAGAAAACGCGTTACAAGCCCCTTTGGACCATCCAAAAGCGTCACCAAAGGAAGGTTTGGGTACAAGTGAACTCCCCAGGGGAGCCTTTACGCAGCCCCACATGCAACTGGACTCTCTGGGTTCGCTGTTCCTCAGCAAACCTAAACGTAGCCCTAGCCGTCATCGGAGACGAGTGAAAACTCAGGCCCCAGGAAATGCATTCCGAGCCCCTTTGGACCACCCAAAAGTGCCCCCAAAGGAAGGCATTTGGTACAAGTGATCTCCCCAGGGGAGCCTTTACGCAGCCCCACATGCAACTGGACCCTCTGGGTTCGCTGTTCCTGAGCAAACCTAAACGTAGCCCTAGCCGTCATCGGAGACGAGTGAAAAATCAGGCCCCAGGAAATGCGTTCCGAGCCCCTTTGGACCATCGAAAAGTGCCCCTAAAGGAAGGCTTTGTGTACATGTCAACTCCCCAGGGGAGCCTATACGCAGCCCCATACGGAACTGGACCCTCCGAGTTCGCTGTTCCTGAGCAAACCTATACGTAGCCCTAGCCGGCATCGGAGACGAGTGAAAAAATCAGGCCCCAGGAAATGCGTTGCGAGCCCCTTTGGACCATCCAAAAGTGCCCCCAAAGGAAGGCTTTGGATACAAGTGAACTCCCCAGGGGAGCCTTTACCCAGCCCCACATGCAACTGGACTCTCTGGGTTCGATTTTTCTGAGCAACCCTAAGTATATCCCTAGCCGGTATGGGAGAAGACTGAAAAACCGGGCCCCAGAAAACGCGTTGCAAGCCCCTTTGGACCATCCAAAAGCGTCACCAAAGGAAGGCATTGGGTACAAGTGAACTCCCCAGGGGAGCCTTTACGCAGCCCCACATGCAACTGGACCCTCCGGGTTCACTGTTTCCGAGCATCCCTAAATATATCCCTAGCCGGCATGGGAGAAGACTGAAAAACCGGGCCCCACAAAACGTGTTGCAAGCCCTTTTCGCCCATCCAAAAGTGCCCCCAAAGGAAGGCTTTGGGTACAAGTGAACTCCCCAGGGGAGCCTTTACCCAGCCCCACATGCAACTGGTCCATTTGCGTTCGATTTTTCCGAGAAACCTTAAATATATCCCTAGCTGGCACGGGAGCGGACTGAAAAACCGGGCCCCATTAAACGCGTTTCAAGACCCTTTGGACCATCCAAAAGTGCCACCAAAGGAAGGCTTTGGGTACAAGAGAACTCCCCAGGGGAGTCTTTACACAGCCCCACATGCAACTGGACCCTCCGGGTTCGCTGTTCCTGAGCAAAATTTAACGTAGCCCTAGCCGTCAATGAAGAGGACTGAAAAATCAGGCCCCAGGAAATGCGTTCCGAGCCCTTTTCGCCCATCCAAATGTGCCCCTAAAGGAAGGCTTTGGGTATAAGTCAACTCCCCAGGGGAGCCTTTACGCAGCCCCACATGCAACTGGACCCTCCGGGTTCGCTATTTCCGAGCATCCCTAAACATAGCCCTAGCCGGCATCGAAGACGACTGAAAAATCAGGCTCCAGGAAATGCGTTCCGAGCCCCTTTGGACCATCCAAAAGTGCCCCCAAAGGAAGGCTTTGGGTACAAGAAAACTCCCCAGAGGAGCCTTTACGCAGCCCCACATGCAACTGGACCCTCCGGGTTCGCTGTTCCTGAGGAAACCTAAACGTAGCGCTAGCCGTCATCGGAGAAAAGTGAAAAATCACATCCCAGGAAATGCGTTCCGAGCCGTTTTCGCCCATCCAAAAGTGCCCCCAAAGGAAGGCTTTGGGTACAAGTGAACTCCCCAGGGGAGCCTTTACGCAGCCCCACATGCAACTGGACCCTCCGGGTTCGATTTTTCCGAGCAACCCTAAGTATATCCCTAGCCGGCATGGGAGAAGACTGAAAAACCGGAGCCCAAAAAACGCGTTGCAAGCCCCTTTCGACCATCCAATAGCGTCACCAAAGGAAGGCTTTGGGTACAAGTGAACTCCCCAGGGGAGCCTTTACGCAGCCCCACATGCAACTGGACCCTCCGGGTTCGCTGTTCCTCAGCAAACCTAAACGTAGCCCTAGCCGTCATCGGAGACGAGTGAAAACTCAGGCCCCAGGTAATGCATTCCGAGCCCCTTTGGACCACCCAAAAGTGCCCCCAAAGGAAGGCATTTGGTATAAGAAAACTCCCCAGGGGAGCCTTTACCCAGCCCCACATGCAACTGGACCCTCTGGGTTCTATTTTTCTGAGCAACCCTAAGTATATCCCTAGCTGGCATGGGAGAAGACTGAAAAACCGGGCCCCAGAAAACGCGTTGCAAGCCCCTTTGGACCATCCAAAAGCGTCACCAAAGGAAGGCTTTGGGTACAAGTCAACTCCCCAGGGGAGCCTTTACGCAGCCCCACATGCAACTGGACCCTCCGGGTTCGCTGTTTCCGAGCATCCCTAAACATAGCCCTAGCCGGCATCGAGGACAACTGAAAAATCAGGCCGCAGGAAATGCGTTTCGAGCCCCTTTGGACCATCCAAAAGTGCCCCCAAAGGAAGGCTTTGGGTACAAGAAAACTCCCCAGAGGAGCCTTTACGCAGCCCCACATGCAACTGGACCCTCCGGGTTCGCTGTTCCTGATCAAACCTAAATGTAGCCCTAGCCGTCTGTCGTGGTTTAACCCGGCCGGCAGCTAAACACCACGCAGCCGTTCGCTCACCCTCCCCCCTCCCTCTCTGGGACGGGGGAGAGAAATGGAAAGTGAAGCCCGTGAGTTGAGATAAAGACAGTTTAATAAGACAGGGAAAATAATAATAACAAAAATAATAATAACAATAATAATAATACAATAGTGATAATATGAAAGTAATAATAGTATGTACAAACAAGTGATGCACAATGCAATTGCTCACCACCCGCTGACCGATGCCCAGCCTAACCCCGAGCAGTCCGGCCCCCTCCCCCCGGCTAGCCAACCCTATATATTGTTTAGCATGACGTCAGATGGTATGGAATACCCCTTTGGCTAGTTTGGGTCACCTGTCCTGGGTCTGTCCCCTCCCAGCTCTTACTGCACCCCCAGCCTGCCCGTTGGCAGGACAGAGCAAAAGGCTGAGATGTCCTTGGCTTAGTATAAGCACAGCTCTGCAACAATTAAAGCATTGGGGTGTTATCAGCACTCTTCTCATCCTAAGCCAAAACACAGCATTCCACCAGCTACTAGGAAGAAAATTAATTCTGTTCTAACTGAAACCAGGACATCTATCCACCCCTTATTCCATACCATTTATGTCACGCTCAGGTTACACTCTTTTCCATACATTCTAATTAGTCACCTATAGTAATCATGGTAGTGATAACATACAGTATAATATACTAATTAACATGGTACAATTCAGTTCATGGGCTATTCTCACCCAGTATTAAATCTCCTTGAGGTACACACCGGACCTCTCCGTTCTTTTGCATCACCCACCAAGTGTATCCAGGTCCCTGAGCGAAAACAATTCCACGAATAGGTTTGCCTTTTCCTGAGGCAGGAGTAGCCCAGACTGTTTTACCCAGCATATTTTTTACATGCACTACAGGAACTTTATCCCCATCTACAGTACGTAACAGGTTTGATTGGGCAGGTCCAGCTCGGTTGGTAGATCCCCTAGTATTGACTAACCAGGTGGCCTTTGCCAAATGCGTATCCCAGTTTTTGAACGTCCCAGCGCCCATTGCTTTCAATGTAGTCTTTAACAGGCCATTGTATCGTTCAACTTTCCCGGAGGCTGGTGCATGATAGGGGATGTGATACACCCATTCAATACCATGTTCTTTGGCCCAAGTGTCTATAAGGTTGTTTCGGAAGTGAGTCCCATTGTCTGACTCTATTCTTTCTGGGGTGCCATGTCGCCATAGGACTTGCTTTTCAAGGCCCAGGATGGTATTCCGGGCGGTGGCATGAGGCACCGGGTATGTTTCCAGCCATCCGGTGGTTGCTTCCACCATTGTAAGTACGTGGCGCTTGCCATTACGAGTTTGAGGGAGTGTGATGTAATCAATCTGCCAGGCCTCTCCATATTTATATTTCAGCCACCGTCCTCCATACCAAAGAGGCTTTGACCGTTTGGCTTGCTTGATTGCAGCACATGTTTCACAGTCATGAATAACCTGTGCTATAGCGTCCATGGTCAAGTCCACCCCTCGATCACGAGCCCATCTGTATGTTGCATCTCTACCTTGATGGCCTGAGGTGTCACGGGCCCATCGGGCTATAAATAATTCACCTTTATGCTGCCAATCCAGGTCCACCTGAGCTACTTCAATCTTAGCAGCCTGATCTACCTGCTGGTTGTTTTGATGTTCTTCAGTAGCCCGATTCTTGGGCACATGAGCATCTACGTGGCGTACTTTCACAGCCAGGTTCTCTACCCGAGCAGCAATATCTTGCCACAATGCAGCAGCCCAGATGGGTTTGCCCCTACGCTGCCAGTTGTTTTGCTTCCATTGCTGTAACCATCCCCACAGGGCATTTGCTACCATCCATGAATCGGTGTAGAGATAGAGAACTGGCCATTTTTCTCGTTCAGCAATGTCTAAAGCCAGCTGAATGGCTTTCACTTCTGCAAACTGACTTGATTCACCTTCTCCCTCAGCAGCTTCTGCAACTCGTCGCGTAGGACTCCATACAGCAGCCTTCCATCTTCGATGCTTCCCCACAATACGACAGGACCCATCAGTGAACAGGGCATATTTCTTTTCATTCTCTGGTAACTGGTTGTACAGCGGGGCTTCTTCAGCACGACCCACCTCCTCCTCTGATGATATCCCAAAGTATTTGCCTTCTGGCCAGTCCATGATCACTTCCAATATTCCTGGGCGACTGGGGTTTCCTATTCGAGCCCGCTGAGTAATCAGTGCAACCCACTTGCTCCATGTAGCATCAGTTGCATGATGCGTAGAGGGGACCCTTCCCTTGAACATCCAGCCTAGTACTGGCAATCGGGGTGCTAGGAGGAGCTGCGCTTCAGTACCGACCACCTCCGAAGCAGATCGAACTCCTTCATATGCTGCCAATATCTCCTTTTCAGTTGGAGTATAGCGGGCCTCAGATCCTCTGTATCCCCGACTCCAAAACCCCAGAGGCCGACCTCGAGTTTCCCCAGGTTCTTTCTGCCAGAGGCTCCAGGTGGGGCCATTCTCCCCGGCTGCAGTGTAGAGCACATTCTTTACATCTGGTCCTGTTCGAACTGGCCCAAGGGCTACTGCATGGACTATTTCCTGCTTGATTTGTTCAAAGGCTTGTCGCTGTTCAGGGCCCCATTCAAACTCATTCTTCTTACGGGTTACTTGGTAGAGCGGGTTTACAATTAGACTGTAATTTGGGATGTGCATTCTCCAAAACCCCACAACACCTAGGAAAGTCTGTGTTTCTTTTTTGTTAGTTGGTGGAGACATAGCTGTTATTTTGTTGATCACATCCATTGGGATTTGACGACGTCCATCTTGCCATTTTATTCCTAAAAACTGGATCTCTCGTGCAGGTCCTTTGACTTTATTTTGTTTTATGGCAAAACCGGCTTTCAGAAGGATTTGGACTATTTTCTTCCCTTTCTCGAAAACTTCCTCTGCTGTGTCACCCCACACAATAATGTCATCGATGTACTGCAGGTGTTCAGGAGCTTCCCCCTGCTCTAGCGCAGATTGGATCAGTCCATGGCAAATGGTAGGGCTGTGTTTCCACCCCTGGGGCAGCCGATTCCAAGTATATTGGACTCCCCTCCAAGTGAAGGCAAATTGTGGCCTGCACTCTGCTGCTAGAGGGATGGAGAAAAATGCATTAGCGATATCAATTGTGGCGTACCACTTGGCTGCCTTTGACTCAAGTTCATACTGAAGTTCCAGCATGTCCGGCACTGCAGCACTCAGTGGTGGCGTGACTTCGTTCAGGCCACGATAGTCCACTGTTAGTCTCCACTCGCCATTAGACTTTCGCACTGGCCATATGGGACTATTGAAAGGTGAATGGGTCTTGCTGATCACTCCTTGGCTCTCCAATTGACGAATTAGCTTATGGATGGGGATCAGGGAGTCTCGGTTAGTGCGATATTGCCGCCGGTGCACAGTTGTGGTAGCGATTGGCACTTGCTGTTCTTCGACCCTCAGCAACCCCACAACAGAGGGGTCCTCTGAGAGACCAGGCAAGGTAGATAATTGTTTAATGCCCTCTGTCTCTAAGGCAGCTATACCAAAAGCCCACCGGAACCCTTTTGGGTCCTTGCAATATCCTCTTCTAAGATAGTCTATGCCAAGGATACATGGAGCATCCGGACCAGTCACAATGCGGTGCTTTTCCCACTCATTCCCAGTCAGACTCACTTCAGCCTCCAATACAGTCAACTGCTGAGATCCCCCTGTCATTCCACAAATATAGATGGGCTCTGGTCCTTTATAGCTCGATGGCATTATAGTACATTGTGCACCAGTGTCTACTAAAGCCTTATACTTCTGTGCGTGTGACGTGCCAGGCCATCGAATCCACACAGTCCAATAAACTCGATTGTCCCTTTCCTCCCCCTGGCTGGAGGCAGGGCCCCCCTAATCCTGGTCAGAATCTTCTTCGTTTCTGTGTTTGAAGGACTGTCTGCTGGAAGTTGGAGCAGCAAACTTTTCAGAGAATCCCTTTTTCCTGATTGTTTTCTTTTGCAACTCACGTACCCGTGCCTCTAGGGTCGCAGTAGATTTTCCATCCCATTTTCTCATGTCCTCTCCATGGTCTCGTAAGCAAAACCACAGGGTGGCACGGGGTGAGTACCCACCATAGCATCTTCCTTGTGTGGGTGAACGCCTACCCCTGACAGCTGAGACACTGCTTTGTACAGGTACAGAGGAGAATAATCTCTCTTCAAGTTGGTGAACCTTTTCAGAAAGTTTCTCCCAAGTGTTCTCTTTTGGTCGTTGGACACTGGTTGGTTCAGGTTGGGGGGAAGATAGATTCTCTTTAAGTTGGTGGACCTCTTCAGAAAGTTTCTCCACAGCTGAGACGCAGGCCTGTAAGGAAGAGGAAAGACTTTCTTCGTACTGCCGGAGTTGTTTAGCAGCTTCATCCACTGTGGGTTCCTCATCCTCTTTCCAGGCCATTATTGCCAATGAGCTGGCATATGATGATGGTGCACTCCGTACAAACTTCCGCCACATGGGCCGTGTACACTTGACTTCATCTGGATCTTTAGATGTTTGTCTGAGGTCTGGATCCTCATAAATCACTTCCCGTACGGCTAATTCCCTCAGGTACTGGATTCCCTTCTCCATAGTGGTCCACTTGCCTGGTAGACATAAAAGTTCTTCCTTGAAGGGATACCTTTCCCTCACAGCTGAGAGGAGACGCCTCCAGAGGCTGGTGGATTGTGCTCCATCTGCAATTGCTTTGTCAATGCCGGCGTCTCGAGCAAGGGATCCCAGCCGCTTGGCTTCCCTGCCGTCTAATTCCACACAATTGGCTCCAGAGTCCCAGCACCGGAGCAGCCAGGTGACAAGCTGCTCACCTATACAGCGACCAAAATCTTTTCGCACATCTCGTAGCTCACGTTCGTTTAGGCTTCGGGTAGTTACTGTTGCTTTTTCGGCATCCTCATCTTCCTCCTCCTGAATCCTTGATGGCCCAGCGTCGTCGTCATCTTCGTCATCTCTATACCTAGTTTTGGCAGAAGCCTTACCTGGATTGGCAGAAGACTCTCTGCGTTCTAAACGACCTGAATCTCTAAACCATTTTTTCACCTTCTCTACAGGGGCAGCTTGCACTGCCACAGCTCGTTTCTCTGACTTTGTTACAGGGTCTGCCACAGGGGTTGGAATACCCTCTGCAGGGGCAGCTTGCACTGCCACAGCTCGTTTCTCTGACTTTGTTACAGGGTCTGCCACAGGGGTTGGAATACCCTCTGCAGGATCAACTTGCACTGCTACAGCTCGTTTCTCTGACCGTGTTACAGGGTCTGCCACAGGGGTTGGAATACCCTCCGCAGGGTCAACTTGCACTGCTACAGCTCGTTTCTCTGACACAGCCACAGGAGTTGGAGCGGCTGCAGGAGCTGGAGCGGCTGCGGGAGCCGGGACTGGAGCGGCTGCGGGAGCCGGGACTGGAGCGGCTGCGGGAGCCGGGACTGGAGCGGCTGCGGGAGCCGGGACTGGAGCGGCTGCGGGAGCCGGGACTGGAGCGGCTGCGGGAGCCGGGACTGGAGCGGCTGCGGGAGCCGGGACTGGAGCGGCTGCGGGAGCCGGGACTGGAGCGGCTGCGGGAGCCGGGACTGGAGCGGCTGCGGGAGCCGGGACTGGAGCGGCTGCCGAGTCCACCGTAGGGGTCACAGTGGCCGTTGGATCTGTCACAGGGCTTGGAGGGGGCGCAGGGTCTGTCACTAAGTTGATAGCAGTATCAATGGCAGCTCGATAGGCATGAGCCAGGCCCCAGCACGTTATAATGATTTGTGTTACTTTGGAACTGCCAGAATCATGACACCTTTTTTTCAAGCATTCTGCCAGTTTTTGAGGATTTTGCCATTGTTCAGGGGTGAATTTCCAACACACTGGGGGTGCCAACTGCTCTAGATGCCTGCCCATATCCACCCATACTCCCTGCCACCCACAACTATCCTGCCTCCGGGCAGATATCCGGATAAGCTTCCCAAGTAGTTGTTTAACTTTAAGCAGAACCTGAAGTGCATTCATGAGGCAGAACAACAAGACTATGGTACTCTGAGTATTCCAAAAATATTCAATATCTTGGAGAGCTATTGTGACAAGCTCAGGGGGTAAGAGGGTGGTGAAGGAGGAAGGCAGAGTGATCCAGGAGGATACAGGGGTGGTGAAGGAGAAAGGGAGAGTAATCAAGTAAGAAAAAGTATCTTCCCCTTTCCCCTCCACAGATTGACTCTCTAGTGGAGAAAAACAATAGGTATAATTGCTAATAGTTCCCAAGATACTGTTTCCAAAGTACAGAGTCCACGATGTTACTGAGTATAAATACCAAGTTAGAGTCATGACCAGATATCTTATCGTCTCATAAGCCATTGCTATAACACTCAGTACCATAATGATCTGAAACCAGGGCCCGGAGAGGATAAACAACACGACAGAGAGCAAATACGGAAAATAATGTACTATAATACTCAATTTGGAAAACAGGCGCAGCAGAGTTGAGATTAAAGCAATCAGCATCATGACAAATGACTATTAAGCAGGTCTAATTCTTACACCAATTTTAGTTTAACACACTCTGATCAGATCTGCCGTTATCTCAACCTTTCGTGCCCCACGTTGGGCGCCAAAAAAGACTGTTGTGGTTTAACCCGGCCGGCAGCTAAACACCACGCAGCCGTTCGCTCACCCTCCCCCCTCCCTCTCTGGGACGGGGGAGAGAAATGGAAAGTGAAGCCCGTGAGTTGAGATAAAGACAGTTTAATAAGACAGGGAAAATAATAATAACAAAAATAATAATAACAATAATAATAATACAATAGTGATAATATGAAAGTAATAATAGTATGTACAAACAAGTGATGCACAATGCAATTGCTCACCACCCGCTGACCGATGCCCAGCCTAACCCCGAGCAGTCCGGCCCCCTCCCCCCGGCTAGCCAACCCTATATATTGTTTAGCATGACGTCAGATGGTATGGAATACCCCTTTGGCTAGTTTGGGTCACCTGTCCTGGGTCTGTCCCCTCCCAGCTCTTACTGCACCCCCAGCCTGCCCGTTGGCAGGACAGAGCAAAAGGCTGAGATGTCCTTGGCTTAGTATAAGCACTGCTCTGCAACAATTAAAGCATTGGGGTGTTATCAGCACTCTTCTCATCCTAAGCCAAAACACAGCATTCCACCAGCTACTAGGAAGAAAATTAATTCTGTTCTAACTGAAACCAGGACACCGTCATAGGAGACAAGTGAAAAATCACGTCCCAGGAAATGCGTTCCGAGCCCCATTCGCCCATCCAAAAGTGCCCCCAAAGGAAGGCTTTGGGTACAAGAAAACTCCCCAGAGGAGCCTTTACGCAGCCCCACATGCAACTGGACCCTCCGGGTTCGCTGTTCCTGAGCAAACCTAAACGTAGCCCTAGCCGTCATCGGAGACAAGTGAAAAATCACGTTCCAGGAAATGCGTTCCGAGCCGTTTTCGCCCATCCAAAAGTGCCCGCAAAGGAAGGCTTTGGATACAAGTGAACTCCCCAGGGGAGCCTTTACGCAGCCCCACATGCAACTGGACCCTCCGGGTTCGCTGTTTCCGAGCATCCCTTAATATATCCCTAGCCGGCATGGGAGAAGACTGAAAAACCGGTCCACAGAAAACGCGTTGCAAGCCCCTTTGGACCATCCAAAAGCGTCACCAAAGGATGGCTTTGGGTACAAGTGAACTCCCCAGGGGAGCCTTTACGCAGCCCCACATGCAACTGGACTCTCTGGGTTCGATTTTTCTGAGCAAACCTAAACGTAACCCTAGCCGTCATCGGAGACGAGTGAAAACTCAGGCCCCAGGAAATGCATTCCGAGCCCCTTTGGACCACCCAAAAGTGCCCCCAAAGGAAGGCATTTGGTACAAGAAAACTCCCCAGGGGAGCCTTTACACAGCCCCACATGCAACTGGACCCTCCGGGTTCGCTGTTCCTGAGCAAACCTAAACGTAGCCCTAGCCGGCATCGGAGACGAGTAAAAATCAGGCCCCAGGAAATGCGTTGCGAGCCCCTTTGGAGCATCCAAAAGTGCCCCTAAAGGAAGGCTTTGTGTACAAGTCAACTCCCCAGGGGAGCCTATACGAAGCCCCATATGGAACTGGACCCTCCAGGTTCCCTGTTTCCGAGCATCCCTAAACATAGCCCTAGCCGGCATCGGAGACGACTGAAAAATCACATCCCAGGAAATGCGTTCCGAGCCCCTTTGGACCATCCAAAAGTGCCCCCAAAGGAAGGCTTTGGGTACAAGTGAACTCCCCAGGGGAGCCTTTACGCAGCCCCACATGCAATTGGACCCTACGGGTTCGCTGGTTCCGAGCATCCCTAAACATAGCCCTAGCCGGCATCGAAGACGACTGAAAAATCAGGCCCCAGGAAATGCGTTGCGAGCCCTTTTCGCCCATCCAAAAATGCCCCTAAAGGAAGGCTTTGGGTACAAGTGAACTCCCCAGGGGAGCCTTTACGCAGCCCCACATGCAACTGGACCCTCCGGGTTCGCTGTTTCCGAGCATCCCTAAATATATTCCTAGCCGGCATGGGAGAAGACTGAAAAACCGGGCCGCAGAAAACGCGTTGCAAGCACCTTTGGACCATCCAAAAGTGTCCCCAAAGGAAGGCTTTGGGTACAAGTGAACTCCCCAGGGGAGCCTTTACGCAGCCCCACATACAACTGGACCCTCCGGTTTCGCTGGTTCCGAGCATACCTAAAAAGAGCCCTAGCCGGCATCGAAGACGACTGAAAAATCAGACCCCAGGAAATGCGTTCCGAGCCCTTTTCGCCCATCCAAAAGTGCCTCCAAATGAAGGCTTTTGGTACAAGAGAACTCCCCAGGGGAGCCTTTACGCAGCCCCACATGCAACTGGACCCTCCGGGTTCTCTGTTTCCGAGCATCCCCAAACATAGCCCTAGCCGGCATTGAAGACGACTGAAAAATCAGGCCCCAGAAAAAGCGTTGCGAGTCCCTTTGGACCATCCAAAAGTGTCACCAAAGGAAGGCTTTTGGTACAAGAGAACTCCCCAGGGGAGCCTTTACGCAGCCCCACATGACACTGGACCCTCCGGGTTCGCTGTTCCTGAGCAAGCCGAAACATCGCCCATGGGAGACCGAACCCTAACCCTAACCCGAACCCAAAGCCTAACCCGAACCCTGGATCTAACCCTAACCTCACAGCCACAGCGTACCTGCTGCAATGCCTCTCTCTTCCCAGCTCCAGTTCTTCAGCTGCTCACCAGCTCTAACTCAGAATCTTCGCTCACAGCGCCACGGCAAACTCTGCCCGGGCCACACAACACACTGCACAAGCTACGTTGCTTAAGACACACAAAAGCTGGAACGTTCCAGCCCAACAATTAGTCACGTCGCACAGGAAGGATGCCGCGTACTCCTAGAAACCAAACCTTCCAGTCCTGAGCAGCTCCCCACCTCCTCCTGCCACCCACGCTCAGCACACACACTATGCGCCCCTCAAAAAACCAAAAAGTTAGAACATAAACAGACAGAAAAAAAAAAACGACTGAGCTCCATAAATGCCAAAAAGACATGCACACACAGCAGCCCCGGCAGGGGTAATCACAGACTCACCCTTGGCAGATGAAAGAGGAGACTCTGATACAACCCTGCTCAGTCTCTTGGCAATGCTGCATATCTATGCTGCCGAGCCACAGGTACCATGCAATCAAGCTGCTTTTAGTCCTCAGGAGAGTTACACAGGTGGGTTTATACATTTAGAGATTGAAGTATAGGTCAAAACCAGAAGAGTGTCCCACCACCCCAAAAAACAGTGAGCCAGCGGCCTCTGCTAAATAGAGCTCTATTAAGTGAATTCCAAGCACTTAAAATCCAGAAATCCATAGACTTTGACCCACCTAAAGAACCCTGCAACTGACTGAAGGAAACACAAAGCACTTACCCCAAAGAGCAGCCCAGGCAGAAGGAGCTCTCTGGTGGCATGCCTGCGGCTCATATACCTTTTGCCCCCGCCCCCAGCACCCAAACCCAATCACCTGGGAAAGGGGAGGGGCAAAGCACAGGACATCAGAAAGAGGAGCAGCAGCTGTGCTTTATTTACTTATTTTTATGGCTTAGCTCAACAGCACGCAGAGTGCAGGCAGCAGACCTGGGGTGTTTCTAGAAGCAAAAATCCCCTTTCGCTTTTGCTGCAGCTTTGAATATTGAACTGACAATATCACCAAGCTAGTAACTGAAACTTTCTCAACTGGAATTAGTTTCAACAGGCTCATCCACAGAATCACAGAATTTCTAGGTTGGAAGAGACCTCAAGATTATCGAGTCCAACCTCTGACCTAACACTAACAGTCCCCACTAAACCATATCCCTAAGCTCTACATCTAAACGTCTTTTGAAGACTTCCAGGGATGGTGACTCCACCACTTCCCTGGGCAGCCCGTTCCAGTGCCTAACAACCCTTTCGGTAAAGAAATTCTTCCTAACGTCTAACCTAAAACTCCCCTGGCACAATTTTAGCCCATTCCCCCCCGTCCTGTCACCAGGCATGTGGGAGAACAGACCAACCCCCACCTCGCTACAGCCTCCTTTAAGGTATCTGTAGAGAGCAATAAGGTCACCCCTGAGCCTCCTCTTCTCCAGGCTGAACAAGCCCAGCTCTCTCAGCCGATCCTTGTAGGACTTGTTCTCCAGGCCCCTCACCAGCTTCGTCGCCCTTCTTTGGACCCGCTCAAGCACCTCGATGTCCTTCTTGTAGCGAGGGGCCCAAAACTGAACACAGTACTCGAGGTGCGGCCTCACCAGAGCCGAGTACAGGGGGACAATCACCTCCCTAGCCCTGCTGGTCACACTGTTTCTGATACAAGCCAGGATGCCGTTGGCCTTCTTGGCCACCTGAGCACACTGCTGGCTCATATTCAGCTGACTGTCCACCATCACTCCCAGGTCCTTCTCTGCCTGGCAGCTCTCCAACCACTCCTCTCTGTATGACCATCCCCAGCTGTCTGTATGTCCGTCCCCATCGGAACGCATTTCCTGGGGCCTGATTTTTCATTCGTCTCCGATGACGGCTAGGGCTACGTTTAGGTTTGCTCAGGAACAGCGAACCCGGAGAGTCCAGTTGCATGTGGGGCTGCGTAAAGGCTCCCCTGGGGAGTTCACTTGTACCCAAAGCCTTCCCAGCCCCTTTCGCCCATCAAAAACCAACGCAAAGGCACCGAGAGGAAGGTTCTAGAAACTTTATTTTGTTCTGGGGGGGTCGGGGTCTGGTGAGGGGCAGGGGAGGGGCTCTGGGGGGGCTCTGAGGTTGGGGGGGTCCCGGCGGGGTCACGGGGCGGCGTCGGGGGGGCAGTCGATGAAGTCAGCCAGCATGGAGGCCGTGGGGTCGGGGGCCTGGGGGCACAGCGGGGTCAGCGCCTGACCCCCGACCCCTTACCCCACCCCATCCCACCCCCACCACCCCCTTCTCACCCCAAGTGCCCCAAAACCACCCCATCTTGCCCCAAACCACCTCAATCACACCCAAAACTGTCCCAAACCCGCTCGATCTTGCCCCAAACCACCCCAGTTCCACACAAACTACCCCAAAACCCCCCAATCTTGCCCCAAACCCCCCCACACTCACCTCTCCCTTGCCCGGGGGGGGCGGGGGCTCTTCCTCCTCCTCCTCCTCCTCCTCCTCTCCCTGCAGCTGGGGGGGGTCCGGAGGGGGTGCGGGGGGGGGTTCGGGGCTGCCCCCGTCCCCCTTGGGCCCCTCGGGGGGGGGCGGCTCCGGAGGGCGAGGGGGGGACGCAGCTTCCAGGGCTGGGGGGGGACCCCCGGGGGGGGGCCGGGGGGGCTGGGGGCTACCCGGGGGGAGCTGCCCTTCCTCCCCCCCATCATCTCCTCCTCCTCCACCTGATTCGCTGGGGGCTGCTGGCCCCCCCCTTCCTCCTCCTCCTCCTCGCAGGGGGGGGGCTGGCCTTCATCCACCTCCATCAGCAGGGCGCCCATCTCCTCTTCCTCCTCCTCCTCCTCCTCCTCCTCCGGCAGCGTCACCGCGGGGGGGGCGCCTTCCTCAGCCTTGCCGCCTTCCTCCTCCTCCTCTTCCTCCTCCTCCTCTTCCTCCTCCTCGTCCTCCTCCTCCGAGAGACCTTCCTCCTCCTCGAACTCCTCCTCCTCCTCCTCGAAGTCCTCCTCACCCAGCTCTTCCTCCAGCTCGTCCTCCTCCTCCTCGAAGAACTCTTCCTCCTCTTAGGAACCCCGAACCCGAACCCTAACTCCCTAACCATAACCATAACCCTAAGCCCTAACCCTAACCCTAATGAACCCTAAGCCTAACCCTATCCCTAACCCTAACACTAACCTTAACCCTAACCCTAACCCTAATGAACCCTAAGCCTAACCCTATCCCTAACCCTAACCCCCTGGCAACCACACCCCGCACACTTGGTTCCCCCCTCATTTTGGTTCCCACCCCCCACGGTGCGCCCCGCAAATGCATCCCCCCGGCAAGCGCACCCCGCACACTTGGTTCCCCCCTCATTTTCGTTCCCCCGCCCCGGTTCGCCCCGCAAATGCGTCCCCCCGGCAAGCGCACCCCGCACACTTGGTTCCCCCATCATTTTGGTCCCCCCCCCGGTGAGCCCCGCAAATGCATCCCCCCGGAAACCACAGCCCGCACACTTGGTCCCCCCTCATTTTGGTCCCCCCCCTCACCTTGGGGTCCCCCAAGCCCCATGGACCCCCCCCCCGGTAAGCCCCGCAAATGCCGCTGACCCGCTAAAATGTGTCCGGGCAGCGTTGCGCTTAAATGTGTCCGGGCGGTGCCGAACCCGAACCCTAACCCGAACCCGGACCCGAACCCGGACCCTAACCCGATCCCTGACCCTAACCCTAACTCGAACCCGAACCCTAAACCTAACCCGAAACCGAACCCTAACAGTAACCCAAACCCGAACCCAAACCCGAACCCAAACCCGAACCCAAACCCGAACCCAAACCCGAACCCAAACCCGAACCCAAACCCGAACCCTAAGCCGAACCCTAAGCCGAACCCAAACCCGAACCCTAACAACACTCACACTCACCCTCAACCTCACCCTCACCCTAATGCACCTTGACACTCCGTGTACGCTACTTCACATTAAGATTAAATATATCCCTAGCCGGAATGGGAGCAGACTGAAAAACCGGGCCCCAGAAAACACGTTGCAAGCCCCTTTCGCCCATCCAAAAGTGCCCCCAAAGGAAGGCTTTGGGTAAAAGTGATCTCCCCAGGGGAGCCTTTACGCAGCCCCACATGCAACTGCACCCTCCGGGTTCGCTGTTTCAGAGCATCCCTAAACATAGCCCTAGCCGGCATCGAAGACGACTATAAAATCAGGCCCCAGGAAACGCGTTGCGAGCCCTTTTCGCCCATCCAAAAGTGCCCCCAAAGGAAGGCTTTGGGTACATCTGAAGTTCCCAGAAGGGGCCTTTACGCAGCATCAAGCACGGCATCGCTAGTAGGTCGAGGGAGGTGATTGTCCCACTCTACTCTGCGCTGGTGCGGCCTCACCTCGAGTACTGTGTGCAGTTCTGGGCACCACAGTATAAAAAGGACATGAAACTGTTGGAGAGTGTCCAGAGGAGGGCTACGAAGATGGTGAAAGGCCTGGAGGGGAAGACGTACGAGGAACGGCTGAGGGCACTGGGCCTGTTCATCCTGGAGAAGAGGAGGCTGAGGGGAGACCTCATCGCAGTCTACAACTTCCTCGTAAGGGGGTGTCGAGAGGCAGGAGACCTTTTCTCCATTAACACCAGCGACAGGACCCGCGGGAATGGAGTTAAGCTGAGGCAGGGGAAGTTTAGGCTGGACATCAGGAAGGGGTTCTTCACAGAGAGAGTGGTTGCACACTGGAACAGGCTCCCCAGGGAAGTGGTCACTGCACCGAGCCTGACTGAATTTAAGAAGAGATTGGACTGTGCACTTAGTCACATGGTCTGAACTTGGGTAGACATGTGCGGTGTCAAGAGTTGGACTTGATGATCCTTAAGGGTCCCTTCCAACTCAGGATATTCTATGATTCTATGATTCTATGATATGCAACTGGACCCTCCGGGTTTGCTGTTTCCGAGCATCCCTAAATGTAGCCCTAGCCGTCATCGGAGACAAGTGAAAAATCAGGCCCCAGGAAATGCGTTGCGAGCCCCTTTGGAGCATCCAAAAGTGCCCCCAAAGGAAGGCTTTGGGTACAAGAGAACTCCCCAGGGGAGCCTTTACGCAGCCCCACATGCAACTGGACCCTCCGGGTTCGCTGTTTCCGAGCATCCCTAAACATAGCCCTAGCCGGCATCGAAGACGACTGAAAAATCAGGCCCCAGAAAAAGCGTTGCGAGTCCCTTTGGACCATCCAAAAGTGCCCTCAAAGGAAGGCTTTGGGTACAAGAGAACTCCCCAGGGGAGCCTTTACGCAGCCCCACATGAAACTGCACCCTCCGGGTTCGCTGTTCCTGAGCAAACCTAAACCTAGCCCTAGCCGTCATCGGAGACAAGTGAAAAATCAGGCCCCAGGAAATGCGTTCCGAGCCGTTTTCGCCCATCCAAATGTGCCCCTAAAGGAAGGCTTTGGGTACAAGAGAACTCCCCAGGGGAGCCTTTACACAGCCCCACATGACACTGGACCCTCCGGGTTCGCTGTTCCTGAGCAAGCCGAAACATCACCCATGGGAGACCGAACCCTAACCCTAACCCGAACCCAAAGCCTAACCCGAACCCTGGATCTAACCCTAACCTCACAGCCACAGCGTACCTGCTGCAATGCCTCTCTCTTCCCAGCTCCAGTTCTTCAGCTGCTCACCAGCTCTAACTCAGAATCTTCGCTCACAGCGCCACGGCAAACTCTGCCCGGGCCACACAACACACTGCACAAGCTACGTTGCTTAAGACACACAAAAGCTGGAACGTTCCAGCCCAACAATTAGTCACGTCGCACAGGAAGGATGCCGCGTACTCCTAGAAACCAAACCTTCCAGTCCTGAGCAGCTCCCCACCTCCTCCTGCCACCCACGCTCAGCACACACACTATGCGCCCCTCAAAAAACCAAAAAGTTAGAACATAAACAGACAGAAAAAAAAAAACGACTGAGCTCCATAAATGCCAAAAAGACATGCACACACAGCAGCCCCGGCAGGGGTAATCACAGACTCACCCTTGGCAGATGAAAGAGGAGACTCTGATACAACCCTGCTCAGTCTCTTGGCAATGCTGCATATCTACGCTGCCGAGCCACAGGTACCATGCAATCAAGCTGCTTTTAGTCCTCAGGAGAGTTACACAGGTGGGTTTATACATTTAGAGATTGAAGTATAGGTCAAAACCAGAAGAGTGTCCCACCACCCCAAAAAACAGTGAGCCAGCGGCCTCTGCTAAATAGAGCTCTATTAAGTGAATTCCAAGCACTTAAAATCCAGAAATCCATAGACTTTGACCCACCTAAAGAACCCTGCAACTGACTGAAGGAAACACAAAGCACTTACCCCAAAGAGCAGCCCAGGCAGAAGGAGCTCTCTGGTGGCATGCCTGCGGCTCATATACCTTTTGCCCCCGCCCCCAGCACCCAAACCCAATCACCTGGGAAAGGGGAGGGGCAAAGCACAGGACATCAGAAAGAGGAGCAGCAGCTGTGCTTTATTTACTTATTTTTATGGCTTAGCTCAACAGCACGCAGAGTGCAGGCAGCAGACCTGGGGTGTTTCTAGAAGCAAAAATCCCCTTTCGCTTTTGCTGCAGCTTTGAATATTGAACTGACAATATCACCAAGCTAGTAACTGAAACTTTCTCAACTGGAATTAGTTTCAACAGGCTCATCCACAGAATCACAGAATTTCTAGGTTGGAAGAGACCTCAAGATTATCGAGTCCAACCTCTGACCTAACACTAACAGTCCCCACTAAACCATATCCCTAAGCTCTACATCTAAACGTCTTTTGAAGACTTCCAGGGATGGTGACTCCACCACTTCCCTGGGCAGCCCGTTCCAGTGCCTAACAACCCTTTCGGTAAAGAAATTCTTCCTAACGTCTAACCTAAAACTCCCCTGGCACAATTTTAGCCCATTCCCCCCCGTCCTGTCACCAGGCATGTGGGAGAACAGACCAACCCCCACCTCGCTACAGCCTCCTTTAAGGTATCTGTAGAGAACAATAAGGTCACCCCTGAGCCTCCTCTTCTCCAGGCTGAACAAGCCCAGCTCTCTCAGCCGATCCTTGTAGGACTTGTTCTCCAGGCCCCTCACCAGCTTCGTCGCCCTTCTTTGGACCCGCTCAAGCACCTCGATGTCCTTCTTGTAGCGAGGGGCCCAAAACTGAACACAGTACTCGAGGTGCGGCCTCACCAGAGCCGAGTACAGGGGGACAATCACCTCCCTAGCCCTGCTGGTCACACTGTTTCTGATACAAGCCAGGATGCCGTTGGCCTTCTTGGCCACCTGAGCACACTGCTGGCTCATATTCAGCCGACTGTCCACCATCACTCCCAGGTCCTTCTCTGCCTGGCAGCTCTCCAACCACTCCTCTCTGTATGACCATCCCCAGCTGTCTGTATGTCCGTCCCCATCGGAACGCATTTCCTGGGGCCTGATTTTTCATTCGTCTCCGATGACGGCTAGGGCTACGTTTAGGTTTGCTCAGGAACAGCGAACCCGGAGAGTCCAGTTGCATGTGGGGCTGCGTAAAGGCTCCCCTGGGGAGTTCACTTGTACCCAAAGCCTTCCCAGCCCCTTTCGCCCATCAAAAACCAACGCAAAGGCACCGAGAGGAAGGTTCTAGAAACTTTATTTTGTTCTGGGGGGGTCGGGGTCTGGTGAGGGGCAGGGGAGGGGCTCTGGGGGGGCTCTGAGGTTGGGGGGGTCCCGGCGGGGTCACGGGGCGGCGTCGGGGGGGCAGTCGATGAAGTCAGCCAGCATGGAGGCCGTGGGGTCGGGGGCCTGGGGGCACAGCGGGGTCAGCGCCTGACCCCCGACCCCTTACCCCACCCCATCCCACCCCCACCACCCCCTTCTCACCCCAAGTGCCCCAAAACCACCCCATCTTGCCCCAAACCACCTCAATCACACCCAAAACTGTCCCAAACCCGCTCGATCTTGCCCCAAACCACCCCAGTTCCACACAAACTACCCCAAAACCCCCCAATCTTGCCCCAAACCCCTCCACACTCACCTCTCCCTTGCCCGGGGGGGGCGGGGGCTCTTCCTCCTCCTCCTCCTCCTCCTCCTCTCCCTGCAGCTGGGGGGGGTCCGGGGGGGGTGCGGGGGGGGGTTCGGGGCTGCCCCCGTCCCCCTTGGGCCCCTCGGGGGGGGGCGGCTCCGGAGGGCGAGGGGGGGGCGCAGCTTCCAGGGCTGGGGGGGGACCCTCGGGGGGGGGCCGGGGGGGCTGGGGGCTACCCGGGGGGAGCTGCCCTTCCTCCCCCCCATCATCTCCTCCTCCTCCACCTGATTCGCTGGGGGCTGCTGGCCCCCCCCTTCCTCCTCCTCCTCCTCGCAGGGGGGGGGCTGGCCTTCATCCACCTCCATCAGCAGGGCGCCCATCTCCTCTTCCTCCTCCTCCTCCTCCTCCTCCTCCGGCAGCGTCACCGCGGGGGGGGCGCCTTCCTCAGCCTTGCCGCCTTCCTCCTCCTCCTCTTCCTCCTCCTCCTCTTCCTCCTCCTCGTCCTCCTCCTCCGAGAGACCTTCCTCCTCCTCGAACTCCTCCTCCTCCTCCTCGAAGTCCTCCTCACCCAGCTCTTCCTCCAGCTCGTCCTCCTCCTCCTCAAAGAACTCTTCCTCCTCTTAGGAACCCCGAACCCGAACCCTAACTCCCTAACCATAACCATAACCCTAAGCCCTAACCCTAACCCTAATGAACCCTAAGCCTAACCCTATCCCTAACCCTAACACTAACCTTAACCCTAACCCTAACCCTAATGAACCCTAAGCCTAACCCTATCCCTAACCCTAACCCCCTGGCAACCACACCCCGCACACTTGGTTCCCCCCTCATTTTGGTTCCCACCCCCCACGGTGCGCCCCGCAAATGCGTCCCCCCGGCAAGCGCACCCCGCACACTTGGTTCCCCCCTCATTTTCGTTCCCCCGCCCCGGTTCGCCCCGCAAATGCGTCCCCCCGGCAAGCGCACCCCACACACTTGGTTCCCCCATCATTTTGGTCCCCCCCCCCCGGTGAGCCCCGCAAATGCGTCCCCCCGGAAACCACAGCCCGCACACTTGGTCCCCCCTCATTTTGGTCCCCCCCCTCACCTTGGGGTCCCCCAAGCCCCATGGACCCCCCCCCCGGTAAGCCCCGCAAATGCCGCTGACCCGCTAAAATGTGTCCGGCGGCGTTGCGCTTAAATGAGTCCAGGCGGTGCCGCGCTAAAATGTGTCCGGGCAGCGTTGCGCTTAAATGTGTCCGGGCGGTGCCGAACCCAAACCCTAACCCGAACCAGCACCCGAACCCGAACCCGGACCCTAACCCGATCCCTGACCCTAACCCTAACTCGAACCCGAACCCTAAACCTAACCCGAAACCGAACCCTAACAGTAACCCAAACACGAACCTGAACACGAACCCGAAACCAAACCCGAACCCAAACCCGAACCCAAACCCGAACCCAAACCCGAACCCAAACCCGAACCCAAACCCGAACCCTAAGCCGAACCCTAACGCTAACCCTAACCCGAACCCTAACCCGAACCCCTAACCCTAACAACACTCACACTCACCCTCAACCTCACCCTCACCCTAATGCACCTTGACACTCCGTGTACGCTACTTCACATTAAGATTAAATATATCCCTAGCCGGAATGGGAGCAGACTGAAAAACCGGGCCCCAGAAAACACGTTGCAAGCCCCTTTCGCCCATCCAAAAGTGCCCCCAAAGGAAGGCTTTGGGTAAAAGTGATCTCCCCAGGGGAGCCTTTACGCAGCCCCACATGCAACTGGACCCTCCGGGTTCGCTGTTCCTGAGCAAACCTAAACGTAGCCTTAGCTGTCATCGGAGACGAGTGAAAAATCAGGCCCCAGGAAATGCGTTCCGAGCCGTTTTCGCCCATCCAAATGTGCCCCTAAAGGAAGGCTTTGGGTACAAGAGAACTCCCCAGGGGAGCCTTTACGCAGCCCCACATGCAACTGGACCCTCCGGGTTCGCTGTTTCCGAGCATCCCTAAACATAGCCCTAGCCGGCATCGAAGACGACTGAAAAATCAGGCCCCAGGAAATGCGTTGCGAGCCCTTTTCGTCCATCCAAAAGTGCCCCAAAGGAAGACTTTGGGTACAAGAGAACTCCCCAGGGGAGCCTTTACGCAGCCCCACATGCAACTGGACCCTCCGGGTTCACTGTTCCTGAGCAAACCTAAACCTAGCCCTAGCCGTCATCGGAGACGAGTGAAAAATCAGGCCCCAGGAAATGCGTTGCGAGCCCCTTTGGAGCATCCAAAAGTAACCCCAAAGGAAGGCTTTGGATACAAGTGAACTCCCCAGGGGAGCCTTTACGCAGCCCCACATGCAACTGGACCCTCCGGGTTCGCTGTTCCTGAGCAACCCTGCATATATCCCTAGCCGGCATGGGAGAAGACTGAAAAACCGGGCCCCAGAAAACGCGTTGCAAGCCCCTTTGGACCATCCAAAAGTGTCACCAAAGGAAGGCTTTGGGTACAAGAGAACTCCAGAGGGGAGCCTTTACGCAGCCCCACATGCAACTGGACCCTCCGGGTTCGCTGTTTACGAGTATCCCTGAACATAGCCCTAGCCGGCATCGAAGACGACTGAAAAATCAGGCCCCAGGAAAGGTGTTGCGAGCCCCTTTTTGCCATTTCAAAAGTGCCCCTAAAGGAAGGCTTTGGGTACAAGTGAACTCCCCAGGGGAGACTTTATGCAGCCCCACATGAACTGGACACTTCGGGTTCGATTTTTCCGAGCAACCCTAAATATATCCCTAGCCGGCATGGGAGAAGAGTGAAAAACCGAGCACCAGAAAACACACTGCAAGCCCCTTTGGACCATCCAAAAGTGTCACCAAAGGAAGGCTTTGGGTACAAGAGAACTCCCCAGGGGAGCCTTTATGCAGCCCCACATGCAACTGCACCCTAAGGGTTCGCTGTTCCTGAGCAAATCTAAACGTAGCCCTAGCCAGCATGGGAGAAGACTGAAAAACCAGGCCCCAGAAAACGCGTAGCAAGCCCCTTTGCACCATCCAAAAGTGTCACCAAAGGAAGGCTTTGGGTACAAGTGAACTCCCCAGGGGAGCCTTTACGCAGCCCCACATGCAACTGCACCCTCCGGGTTCGCTGTTTCAGAGCATCCCTAAACATAGCCCTAGCCGGCATCGAAGACGACTTTAAAATCAGGCCCCAGGAAACGCGTTGCGAGCCCTTTTCGCCCATCCAAAAGTGCCCCCAAAGGAAGGCTTTGGGTACATCTGAAGTTCCCAGAAGGGGCCTTTACGCAGCATCAAGCACGGCATCGCTAGTAGGTCGAGGGAGGTGATTGTCCCACTCTACTCTGCGCTGGTGCGGCCTCACCTCGAGTACTGTGTGCAGTTCTGGGCACCACAGTATAAAAAGGACATGAAACTGTTGGAGAGTGTCCAGAGGAGGGCTACGAAGATGGTGAAAGGCCTGGAGGGGAAGACGTACGAGGAACGGCTGAGGTCACTGGGCCTGTTCATCCTGGAGAAGAGGAGGCTGAGGGGAGACCTCATCGCAGTCTACAACTTCCTCGTAAGGGGGTGTCGAGAGGCAGGAGACCTTTTCTCCATTAACACCAGCGACAGGACCCGCGGGAATGGAGTTAAGCTGAGGCAGGGGAAGTTTAGGCTGGACATCAGGAAGGGGTTCTTCACAGAGAGAGTGGTTGCACACTGGAACAGGCTCCCCAGGGAAGTGGTCACTGCACCGAGCCTGACTGAATTTAAGAAGAGATTGGACTGTGCACTTAGTCACATGGTCTGAACTTGGGTAGACATGTGCGGTGTCAAGAGTTGGACTTGATGATCCTTAAGGGTCCCTTCCAACTCAGGATATTCTATGATTCTATGATTCTATGATATGCAACTGGACCCTCCGGGTTTGCTGTTTCCGAGCATCCCTAAATGTAGCCCTAGCCGTCATCGGAGACAAGTGAAAAATCAGGCCCCAGGAAATGCGTTGCGAGCCCCTTTGGAGCATCCAAAAGTGCCCCCAAAGGAAGGCTTTGGGTACAAGAGAACTCCCCAGGGGAGCCTTTACGCAGCCCCACATGCAACTGGACCCTCCGGGTTCGCTGTTTCCGAGCATCCCTAAACATAGCCCTAGCCGGCATCGAAGACGACTGAAAAATCAGGCCCCAGAAAAAGCGTTGCGAGTCCCTTTGGACCATCCAAAAGTGCCCTCAAAGGAAGGCTTTGGGTACAAGAGAACTCCCCAGGGGAGCCTTTACGCAGCCCCACATGAAACTGCACCCTCCGGGTTCGCTGTTCCTGAGCAAACCTAAACCTAGCCCTAGCCGTCATCGGAGACAAGTGAAAAATCAGGCCCCAGGAAATGCGTTCCGAGCCGTTTTCGCCCATCCAAATGTGCCCCTAAAGGAAGGCTTTGGGTACAAGAGAACTCCCCAGGGGAGCCTTTACACAGCCCCACATGACACTGGACCCTCCGGGTTCGCTGTTCCTGAGCAAGCCGAAACATCGCCCATGGGAGACCGAACCCTAACCCTAACCCGAACCCAAAGCCTAACCCGAACCCTGGATCTAACCCTAACCTCACAGCCACAGCGTACCTGCTGCAATGCCTCTCTCTTCCCAGCTCCAGTTCTTCAGCTGCTCACCAGCTCTAACTCAGAATCTTCGCTCACAGCGCCACGGCAAACTCTGCCCGGGCCACACAACACACTGCACAAGCTACGTTGCTTAAGACACACAAAAGCTGGAACGTTCCAGCCCAACAATTAGTCACGTCGCACAGGAAGGATGCCGCGTACTCCTAGAAACCAAACCTTCCAGTCCTGAGCAGCTCCCCACCTCCTCCTGCCACCCACGCTCAGCACACACACTATGCGCCCCTCAAAAAACCAAAAAGTTAGAACATAAACAGACAGAAAAAAAAAACGACTGAGCTCCATAAATGCCAAAAAGACATGCACACACAGCAGCCCCGGCAGGGGTAATCACAGACTCACCCTTGGCAGATGAAAGAGGAGACTCTGATACAACCCTGCTCAGTCTCTTGGCAATGCTGCATATCTACGCTGCCGAGCCACAGGTACCATGCAATCAAGCTGCTTTTAGTCCTCAGGAGAGTTACACAGGTGGGTTTATACATTTAGAGATTGAAGTATAGGTCAAAACCAGAAGAGTGTCCCACCACCCCAAAAAACAGTGAGCCAGCGGCCTCTGCTAAATAGAGCTCTATTAAGTGAATTCCAAGCACTTAAAATCCAGAAATCCATAGACTTTGACCCACCTAAAGAACCCTGCAACTGACTGAAGGAAACACAAAGCACTTACCCCAAAGAGCAGCCCAGGCAGAAGGAGCTCTCTGGTGGCATGCCTGCGGCTCATATACCTTTTGCCCCCGCCCCCAGCACCCAAACCCAATCACCTGGGAAAGGGGAGGGGCAAAGCACAGGACATCAGAAAGAGGAGCAGCAGCTGTGCTTTATTTACTTATTTTTATGGCTTAGCTCAACAGCACGCAGAGTGCAGGCAGCAGACCTGGGGTGTTTCTAGAAGCAAAAATCCCCTTTCGCTTTTGCTGCAGCTTTGAATATTGAACTGACAATATCACCAAGCTAGTAACTGAAACTTTCTCAACTGGAATTAGTTTCAACAGGCTCATCCACAGAATCACAGAATTTCTAGGTTGGAAGAGACCTCAAGATTATCGAGTCCAACCTCTGACCTAACACTAACAGTCCCCACTAAACCATATCCCTAAGCTCTACATCTAAACGTCTTTTGAAGACTTCCAGGGATGGTGACTCCACCACTTCCCTGGGCAGCCCGTTCCAGTGCCTAACAACCCTTTCGGTAAAGAAATTCTTCCTAACGTCTAACCTAAAACTCCCCTGGCACAATTTTAGCCCATTCCCCCCCGTCCTGTCACCAGGCATGTGGGAGAACAGACCAACCCCCACCTCGCTACAGCCTCCTTTAAGGTATCTGTAGAGAGCAATAAGGTCACCCCTGAGCCTCCTCTTCTCCAGGCTGAACAAGCCCAGCTCTCTCAGCCGATCCTTGTAGGACTTGTTCTCCAGGCCCCTCACCAGCTTCGTCGCCCTTCTTTGGACCCGCTCAAGCACCTCGATGTCCTTCTTGTAGCGAGGGGCCCAAAACTGAACACAGTACTCGAGGTGCGGCCTCACCAGAGCCGAGTACAGGGGGACAATCACCTCCCTAGCCCTGCTGGTCACACTGTTTCTGATACAAGCCAGGATGCCGTTGGCCTTCTTGGCCACCTGAGCACACTGCTGGCTCATATTCAGCTGACTGTCCACCATCACTCCCAGGTCCTTCTCTGCCTGGCAGCTCTCCAACCACTCCTCTCTGTATGACCATCCCCAGCTGTCTGTATGTCCGTCCCCATCGGAACGCATTTCCTGGGGCCTGATTTTTCATTCGTCTCCGATGACGGCTAGGGCTACGTTTAGGTTTGCTCAGGAACAGCGAACCCGGAGAGTCCAGTTGCATGTGGGGCTGCGTAAAGGCTCCCCTGGGGAGTTCACTTGTACCCAAAGCCTTCCCAGCCCCTTTCGCCCATCAAAAACCAACGCAAAGGCACCGAGAGGAAGGTTCTAGAAACTTTATTTTGTTCTGGGGGGGTCGGGGTCTGGTGAGGGGCAGGGGAGGGGCTCTGGGGGGGCTCTGAGGTTGGGGGGGTCCCGGCGGGGTCACGGGGCGGCGTCGGGGGGGCAGTCGATGAAGTCAGCCAGCATGGAGGCCGTGGGGTCGGGGGCCTGGGGGCACAGCGGGGTCAGCGCCTGACCCCCGACCCCTTACCCCACCCCATCCCACCCCCACCACCCCCTTCTCACCCCAAGTGCCCCAAAACCACCCCATCTTGCCCCAAACCACCTCAATCACACCCAAAACTGTCCCAAACCCGCTCGATCTTGCCCCAAACCACCCCAGTTCCACACAAACTACCCCAAAACCCCCCAATCTTGCCCCAAACCCCCCCACACTCACCTCTCCCTTGCCCGGGGGGGGCGGGGGCTCTTCCTCCTCCTCCTCCTCCTCCTCCTCTCCCTGCAGCTGGGGGGGGTCCGGAGGGGGTGCGGGGGGGGGTTCGGGGCTGCCCCCGTCCCCCTTGGGCCCCTCGGGGGGGGGCGGCTCCGGAGGGCGAGGGGGGGGCGCAGCTTCCAGGGCTGGGGGGGGACCCTCGGGGGGGGGCCGGGGGGGCTGGGGGCTACCCGGGGGGAGCTGCCCTTCCTCCCCCCCATCATCTCCTCCTCCTCCACCTGATTCGCTGGGGGCTGCTGGCCCCCCCCTTCCTCCTCCTCCTCCTCGCAGGGGGGGGGCTGGCCTTCATCCACCTCCATCAGCAGGGCGCCCGTCTCCTCTTCCTCCTCCTCCTCCTCCTCCTCCTCCGGCAGCGTCACCGCGGGGGGGGCGCCTTCCTCAGCCTTGCCGCCTTCCTCCTCCTCCTCTTCCTCCTCCTCGTCCTCCTCCTCCGAGAGACCTTCCTCCTCCTCGAACTCCTCCTCCTCCTCCTCGAAGTCCTCCTCACCCAGCTCTTCCTCCAGCTCGTCCTCCTCCTCCTCGAAGAACTCTTCCTCCTCTTAGGAACCCCGAACCCGAACCCTAACTCCCTAACCATAACCATAACCCTAAGCCCTAACCCTAACCCTAATGAACCCTAAGCCTAACCCTATCCCTAACCCTAACACTAACCTTAACCCTAACCCTAACCCTAATGAACCCTAAGCCTAACCCTATCCCTAACCCTAACCCCCTGGCAACCACACCCCGCACACTTGGTTCCCCCCTCATTTTGGTTCCCACCCCCCACGGTGCGCCCCGCAAATGCATCCCCCCGGCAAGCGCACCCCGCACACTTGGTTCCCCCCTCATTTTCGTTCCCCCGCCCCGGTTCGCCCCGCAAATGCGTCCCCCCGGCAAGCGCACCCCGCACACTTGGTTCCCCCATCATTTTGGTCCCCCCCCCGGTGAGCCCCGCAAATGCATCCCCCCGGAAACCACAGCCCGCACACTTGGTCCCCCCTCATTTTGGTCCCCCCCCTCACCTTGGGGTCCCCCAAGCCCCATGGACCCCCCCCCCGGTAAGCCCCGCAAATGCCGCTGACCCGCTAAAATGTGTCCGGGCAGCGTTGCGCTTAAATGTGTCCGGGCGGTGCCGAACCCGAACCCTAACCCGAACCCGAACCCGGACCCGAACCCGGACCCTAACCCGATCCCTGACCCTAACCCTAACTCGAACCCGAACCCTAAACCTAACCCGAAACCGAACCCTAACAGTAACCCAAACCCGAACCCAAACCCGAACCCAAACCCGAACCCAAACCCGAACCCAAACCCGAACCCAAACCCGAACCCAAACCCGAACCCAAACCCGAACCCAAACCCGAACCCAAACCCGAACCCAAACCCGAACCCAAACCCGAACCCTAAGCCGAACCCTAAGCCGAACCCAAACCCGAACCCTAACAACACTCACACTCACCCTCAACCTCACCCTCACCCTAATGCACCTTGACACTCCGTGTACGCTACTTCACATTAAGATTAAATATATCCCTAGCCGGAATGGGAGCAGACTGAAAAACCGGGCCCCAGAAAACACGTTGCAAGCCCCTTTCGCCCATCCAAAAGTGCCCCCAAAGGAAGGCTTTGGGTAAAAGTGATCTCCCCAGGGGAGCCTTTACGCAGCCCCACATGCAACTGCACCCTCCGGGTTCGCTGTTTCAGAGCATCCCTAAACATAGCCCTAGCCGGCATCGAAGACGACTATAAAATCAGGCCCCAGGAAACGCGTTGCGAGCCCTTTTCGCCCATCCAAAAGTGCCCCCAAAGGAAGGCTTTGGGTACATCTGAAGTTCCCAGAAGGGGCCTTTACGCAGCATCAAGCACGGCATCGCTAGTAGGTCGAGGGAGGTGATTGTCCCACTCTACTCTGCGCTGGTGCGGCCTCACCTCGAGTACTGTGTGCAGTTCTGGGCACCACAGTATAAAAAGGACATGAAACTGTTGGAGAGTGTCCAGAGGAGGGCTACGAAGATGGTGAAAGGCCTGGAGGGGAAGACGTACGAGGAACGGCTGAGGGCACTGGGCCTGTTCATCCTGGAGAAGAGGAGGCTGAGGGGAGACCTCATCGCAGTCTACAACTTCCTCGTAAGGGGGTGTCGAGAGGCAGGAGACCTTTTCTCCATTAACACCAGCGACAGGACCCGCGGGAATGGAGTTAAGCTGAGGCAGGGGAAGTTTAGGCTGGACATCAGGAAGGGGTTCTTCACAGAGAGAGTGGTTGCACACTGGAACAGGCTCCCCAGGGAAGTGGTCACTGCACCGAGCCTGACTGAATTTAAGAAGAGATTGGACTGTGCACTTAGTCACATGGTCTGAACTTGGGTAGACATGTGCGGTGTCAAGAGTTGGACTTGATGATCCTTAAGGGTCCCTTCCAACTCAGGATATTCTATGATTCTATGATTCTATGATATGCAACTGGACCCTCCGGGTTTGCTGTTTCCGAGCATCCCTAAATGTAGCCCTAGCCGTCATCGGAGACAAGTGAAAAATCAGGCCCCAGGAAATGCGTTGCGAGCCCCTTTGGAGCATCCAAAAGTGCCCCCAAAGGAAGGCTTTGGGTACAAGAGAACTCCCCAGGGGAGCCTTTACGCAGCCCCACATGCAACTGGACCCTCCGGGTTCGCTGTTTCCGAGCATCCCTAAACATAGCCCTAGCCGGCATCGAAGACGACTGAAAAATCAGGCCCCAGAAAAAGAGTTTGGAGTCCCTTTGGACCATCCAAAAGTACCCTCAAAGGAAGGCTTTGGGTACAAGTGAACTCCCCAGGGGAGCCTTTACGCAGCCCCACATGCAACTGGACCCTCCGGGTTCGCTGTTTCCGAGCATCCCTAAACATAACCCTAGCCGGCATCGTAGACGACTGAAAAATCAGGCCCCAGGAAATGCGTTGCGAGCTCTTTTCGCCCATCCAAAAGTGCCCACAAAGGAAGGCTTTGGGTACAAGAGAACTCCCCAGGGGAGCCTTTACGCAGCCCCACATGCAACTGCACCCTCCGGGTTCGCTGTTCCTGAGCAAACCTAAACCTAGCCCTAGCCGTCATCGGAGACAAGTGAAAAATCAGGCCCCAGGAAATGCGTTGCGAGCCCCTTTGGAGCATCCAAAAGTGCCCCCAAAGGAAGGCTTTGGGTACAAGAGAACTCCCCAGGGGAGCCTTTACGCAGCCCCACATGCAACTGGACCCTCCGGGTTCGCTGTTTCCGAGCATCCCTAAACATAGCCCTAGCCGGCATCGAAGACGACTGAAAAATCAGGCCCCAGAAAAAGCGTTGCGAGTCCCTTTGGACCATCCAAAAGTGCCCTCAAAGGAAGGCTTTGGGTACAAGAGAACTCCCCAGGGGAGCCTTTACGCAGCCCCACATGCAACTGGACCCTCCGGGTTCGCTGTTCCTGAGCAAACCTAAACCTAGCCCTAGCCGTCATCGGAGACAAGTGAAAAATCAGGCCCCAGGAAATGCGTTCCGAGCCGTTTTCGCCCATCCAAATGTGCCCCTAAAGGAAGGCTTTGGGTACAAGAGAACTCCCCAGGGGAGCCTTTACACAGCCCCACATGACACTGGACCCTCCGGGTTCGCTGTTCCTGAGCAAGCCGAAACATCGCCCATGGGAGACCGAACCCTAACCCTAACCCGAACCCAAAGCCTAACCCGAACCCTGGATCTAACCCTAACCTCACAGCCACAGCGTACCTGCTGCAATGCCTCTCTCTTCCCAGCTCCAGTTCTTCAGCTGCTCACCAGCTCTAACTCAGAATCTTCGCTCACAGCGCCACGGCAAACTCTGCCCGGGCCACACAACACACTGCACAAGCTACGTTGCTTAAGACACACAAAAGCTGGAACGTTCCAGCCCAACAATTAGTCACGTCGCACAGGAAGGATGCCGCGTACTCCTAGAAACCAAACCTTCCAGTCCTGAGCAGCTCCCCACCTCCTCCTGCCACCCACGCTCAGCACACACACTATGCGCCCCTCAAAAAAACAAAAAGTTAGAACATAAACAGACAGAAAAAAAAAAACGACTGAGCTCCATAAATGCCAAAAAGACATGCACACACAGCAGCCCCGGCAGGGGTAATCACAGACTCACCCTTGGCAGATGAAAGAGGAGACTCTGATACAACCCTGCTCAGTCTCTTGGCAATGCTGCATATCTACGCTGCCGAGCCACAGGTACCATGCAATCAAGCTGCTTTTAGTCCTCAGGAGAGTTACACAGGTGGGTTTATACATTTAGAGATTGAAGTATAGGTCAAAACCAGAAGAGTGTCCCACCACCCCAAAAAACAGTGAGCCAGCGGCCTCTGCTAAATAGAGCTCTATTAAGTGAATTCCAAGCACTTAAAATCCAGAAATCCATAGACTTTGACCCACCTAAAGAACCCTGCAACTGACTGAAGGAAACACAAAGCACTTACCCCAAAGAGCAGCCCAGGCAGAAGGAGCTCTCTGGTGGCATGCCTGCGGCTCATATACCTTTTGCCCCCGCCCCCAGCACCCAAACCCAATCACCTGGGAAAGGGGAGGGGCAAAGCACAGGACATCAGAAAGAGGAGCAGCAGCTGTGCTTTATTTACTTATTTTTATGGCTTAGCTCAACAGCACGCAGAGTGCAGGCAGCAGACCTGGGGTGTTTCTAGAAGCAAAAATCCCCTTTCGCTTTTGCTGCAGCTTTGAATATTGAACTGACAATATCACCAAGCTAGTAACTGAAACTTTCTCAACTGGAATTAGTTTCAACAGGCTCATCCACAGAATCACAGAATTTCTAGGTTGGAAGAGACCTCAAGATTATCGAGTCCAACCTCTGACCTAACACTAACAGTCCCCACTAAACCATATCCCTAAGCTCTACATCTAAACGTCTTTTGAAGACTTCCAGGGATGGTGACTCCACCACTTCCCTGGGCAGCCCGTTCCAGTGCCTAACAACCCTTTCGGTAAAGAAATTCTTCCTAACGTCTAACCTAAAACTCCCCTGGCACAATTTTAGCCCATTCCCCCCCGTCCTGTCACCAGGCATGTGGGAGAACAGACCAACCCCCACCTCGCTACAGCCTCCTTTAAGGTATCTGTAGAGAGCAATAAGGTCACCCCTGAGCCTCCTCTTCTCCAGGCTGAACAAGCCCAGCTCTCTCAGCCGATCCTTGTAGGACTTGTTCTCCAGGCCCCTCACCAGCTTCGTCGCCCTTCTTTGGACCCGCTCAAGCACCTCGATGTCCTTCTTGTAGCGAGGGGCCCAAAACTGAACACAGTACTCGAGGTGCGGCCTCACCAGAGCCGAGTACAGGGGGACAATCACCTCCCTAGCCCTGCTGGTCACACTGTTTCTGATACAAGCCAGGATGCCGTTGGCCTTCTTGGCCACCTGAGCACACTGCTGGCTCATATTCAGCTGACTGTCCACCATCACTCCCAGGTCCTTCTCTGCCTGGCAGCTCTCCAACCACTCCTCTCTGTATGACCATCCCCAGCTGTCTGTATGTCCGTCCCCATCGGAACGCATTTCCTGGGGCCTGATTTTTCATTCGTCTCCGATGACGGCTAGGGCTACGTTTAGGTTTGCTCAGGAACAGCGAACCCGGAGAGTCCAGTTGCATGTGGGGCTGCGTAAAGGCTCCCCTGGGGAGTTCACTTGTACCCAAAGCCTTCCCAGCCCCTTTCGCCCATCAAAAACCAACGCAAAGGCACCGAGAGGAAGGTTCTAGAAACTTTATTTTGTTCTGGGGGGGTCGGGGTCTGGTGAGGGGCAGGGGAGGGGCTCTGGGGGGGCTCTGAGGTTGGGGGGGTCCCGGCGGGGTCACGGGGCGGCGTCGGGGGGGCAGTCGATGAAGTCAGCCAGCATGGAGGCCGTGGGGTCGGGGGCCTGGGGGCACAGCGGGGTCAGCGCCTGACCCCCGACCCCTTACCCCACCCCATCCCACCCCCACCACCCCCTTCTCACCCCAAGTGCCCCAAAACCACCCCATCTTGCCCCAAACCACCTCAATCACACCCAAAACTGTCCCAAACCCGCTCGATCTTGCCCCAAACCACCCCAGTTCCACACAAACTACCCCAAAACCCCCCAATCTTGCCCCAAACCCCCCCACACTCACCTCTCCCTTGCCCGGGGGGGGCGGGGGCTCTTCCTCCTCCTCCTCCTCCTCCTCCTCTCCCTGCAGCTGGGGGGGGTCCGGAGGGGGTGCGGGGGGGGGTTCGGGGCTGCCCCCGTCCCCCTTGGGCCCCTCGGGGGGGGGCGGCTCCGGAGGGCGAGGGGGGGGCGCAGCTTCCAGGGCTGGGGGGGGACCCTCGGGGGGGGGCCGGGGGGGCTGGGGGCTACCCGGGGGGAGCTGCCCTTCCTCCCCCCCATCATCTCCTCCTCCTCCACCTGATTCGCTGGGGGCTGCTGGCCCCCCCCTTCCTCCTCCTCCTCCTCGCAGGGGGGGGGGCTGGCCTTCATCCACCTCCATCAGCAGGGCGCCCGTCTCCTCTTCCTCCTCCTCCTCCTCCTCCTCCTCCGGCAGCGTCACCGCGGGGGGGGCGCCTTCCTCAGCCTTGCCGCCTTCCTCCTCCTCCTCTTCCTCCTCCTCGTCCTCCTCCTCCGAGAGACCTTCCTCCTCCTCGAACTCCTCCTCCTCCTCCTCGAAGTCCTCCTCACCCAGCTCTTCCTCCAGCTCGTCCTCCTCCTCCTCGAAGAACTCTTCCTCCTCTTAGGAACCCCGAACCCGAACCCTAACTCCCTAACCATAACCATAACCCTAAGCCCTAACCCTAACCCTAATGAACCCTAAGCCTAACCCTATCCCTAACCCTAACACTAACCTTAACCCTAACCCTAACCCTAATGAACCCTAAGCCTAACCCTATCCCTAACCCTAACCCCCTGGCAACCACACCCCGCACACTTGGTTCCCCCCTCATTTTGGTTCCCACCCCCCACGGTGCGCCCCGCAAATGCATCCCCCCGGCAAGCGCACCCCGCACACTTGGTTCCCCCCTCATTTTCGTTCCCCCGCCCCGGTTCGCCCCGCAAATGCGTCCCCCCGGCAAGCGCACCCCGCACACTTGGTTCCCCCATCATTTTGGTCCCCCCCCCGGTGAGCCCCGCAAATGCATCCCCCCGGAAACCACAGCCCGCACACTTGGTCCCCCCTCATTTTGGTCCCCCCCCTCACCTTGGGGTCCCCCAAGCCCCATGGACCCCCCCCCCGGTAAGCCCCGCAAATGCCGCTGACCCGCTAAAATGTGTCCGGGCAGCGTTGCGCTTAAATGTGTCCGGGCGGTGCCGAACCCGAACCCTAACCCGAACCCGAACCCGGACCCGAACCCGGACCCTAACCCGATCCCTGACCCTAACCCTAACTCGAACCCGAACCCTAAACCTAACCCGAAACCGAACCCTAACAGTAACCCAAACCCGAACCCAAACCCGAACCCAAACCCGAACCCAAACCCGAACCCAAACCCGAACCCAAACCCGAACCCAAACCCGAACCCAAACCCGAACCCAAACCCGAACCCTAAGCCGAACCCTAAGCCGAACCCAAACCCGAACCCTAACAACACTCACACTCACCCTCAACCTCACCCTCACCCTAATGCACCTTGACACTCCGTGTACGCTACTTCACATTAAGATTAAATATATCCCTAGCCGGAATGGGAGCAGACTGAAAAACCGGGCCCCAGAAAACACGTTGCAAGCCCCTTTCGCCCATCCAAAAGTGCCCCCAAAGGAAGGCTTTGGGTAAAAGTGATCTCCCCAGGGGAGCCTTTACGCAGCCCCACATGCAACTGCACCCTCCGGGTTCGCTGTTTCAGAGCATCCCTAAACATAGCCCTAGCCGGCATCGAAGACGACTATAAAATCAGGCCCCAGGAAACGCGTTGCGAGCCCTTTTCGCCCATCCAAAAGTGCCCCCAAAGGAAGGCTTTGGGTACATCTGAAGTTCCCAGAAGGGGCCTTTACGCAGCATCAAGCACGGCATCGCTAGTAGGTCGAGGGAGGTGATTGTCCCACTCTACTCTGCGCTGGTGCGGCCTCACCTCGAGTACTGTGTGCAGTTCTGGGCACCACAGTATAAAAAGGACATGAAACTGTTGGAGAGTGTCCAGAGGAGGGCTACGAAGATGGTGAAAGGCCTGGAGGGGAAGACGTACGAGGAACGGCTGAGGGCACTGGGCCTGTTCATCCTGGAGAAGAGGAGGCTGAGGGGAGACCTCATCGCAGTCTACAACTTCCTCGTAAGGGGGTGTCGAGAGGCAGGAGACCTTTTCTCCATTAACACCAGCGACAGGACCCGCGGGAATGGAGTTAAGCTGAGGCAGGGGAAGTTTAGGCTGGACATCAGGAAGGGGTTCTTCACAGAGAGAGTGGTTGCACACTGGAACAGGCTCCCCAGGGAAGTGGTCACTGCACCGAGCCTGACTGAATTTAAGAAGAGATTGGACTGTGCACTTAGTCACATGGTCTGAACTTGGGTAGACATGTGCGGTGTCAAGAGTTGGACTTGATGATCCTTAAGGGTCCCTTCCAACTCAGGATATTCTATGATTCTATGATTCTATGATATGCAACTGGACCCTCCGGGTTTGCTGTTTCCGAGCATCCCTAAATGTAGCCCTAGCCGTCATCGGAGACAAGTGAAAAATCAGGCCCCAGGAAATGCGTTGCGAGCCCCTTTGGAGCATCCAAAAGTGCCCCCAAAGGAAGGCTTTGGGTACAAGAGAACTCCCCAGGGGAGCCTTTACGCAGCCCCACATGCAACTGGACCCTCCGGGTTCGCTGTTTCCGAGCATCCCTAAACATAGCCCTAGCCGGCATCGAAGACGACTGAAAAATCAGGCCCCAGAAAAAGCGTTGCGAGTCCCTTTGGACCATCCAAAAGTGCCCTCAAAGGAAGGCTTTGGGTACAAGAGAACTCCCCAGGGGAGCCTTTACGCAGCCCCACATGAAACTGCACCCTCCGGGTTCGCTGTTCCTGAGCAAACCTAAACCTAGCCCTAGCCGTCATCGGAGACAAGTGAAAAATCAGGCCCCAGGAAATGCGTTCCGAGCCGTTTTCGCCCATCCAAATGTGCCCCTAAAGGAAGGCTTTGGGTACAAGAGAACTCCCCAGGGGAGCCTTTACACAGCCCCACATGACACTGGACCCTCCGGGTTCGCTGTTCCTGAGCAAGCCGAAACATCGCCCATGGGAGACCGAACCCTAACCCTAACCCGAACCCAAAGCCTAACCCGAACCCTGGATCTAACCCTAACCTCACAGCCACAGCGTACCTGCTGCAATGCCTCTCTCTTCCCAGCTCCAGTTCTTCAGCTGCTCACCAGCTCTAACTCAGAATCTTCGCTCACAGCGCCACGGCAAACTCTGCCCGGGCCACACAACACACTGCACAAGCTACGTTGCTTAAGACACACAAAAGCTGGAACGTTCCAGCCCAACAATTAGTCACGTCGCACAGGAAGGATGCCGCGTACTCCTAGAAACCAAACCTTCCAGTCCTGAGCAGCTCCCCACCTCCTCCTGCCACCCACGCTCAGCACACACACTATGCGCCCCTCAAAAAAACAAAAAGTTAGAACATAAACAGACAGAAAAAAAAAAACGACTGAGCTCCATAAATGCCAAAAAGACATGCACACACAGCAGCCCCGGCAGGGGTAATCACAGACTCACCCTTGGCAGATGAAAGAGGAGACTCTGATACAACCCTGCTCAGTCTCTTGGCAATGCTGCATATCTACGCTGCCGAGCCACAGGTACCATGCAATCAAGCTGCTTTTAGTCCTCAGGAGAGTTACACAGGTGGGTTTATACATTTAGAGATTGAAGTATAGGTCAAAACCAGAAGAGTGTCCCACCACCCCAAAAAACAGTGAGCCAGCGGCCTCTGCTAAATAGAGCTCTATTAAGTGAATTCCAAGCACTTAAAATCCAGAAATCCATAGACTTTGACCCACCTAAAGAACCCTGCAACTGACTGAAGGAAACACAAAGCACTTACCCCAAAGAGCAGCCCAGGCAGAAGGAGCTCTCTGGTGGCATGCCTGCGGCTCATATACCTTTTGCCCCCGCCCCCAGCACCCAAACCCAATCACCTGGGAAAGGGGAGGGGCAAAGCACAGGACATCAGAAAGAGGAGCAGCAGCTGTGCTTTATTTACTTATTTTTATGGCTTAGCTCAACAGCACGCAGAGTGCAGGCAGCAGACCTGGGGTGTTTCTAGAAGCAAAAATCCCCTTTCGCTTTTGCTGCAGCTTTGAATATTGAACTGACAATATCACCAAGCTAGTAACTGAAACTTTCTCAACTGGAATTAGTTTCAACAGGCTCATCCACAGAATCACAGAATTTCTAGGTTGGAAGAGACCTCAAGATTATCGAGTCCAACCTCTGACCTAACACTAACAGTCCCCACTAAACCATATCCCTAAGCTCTACATCTAAACGTCTTTTGAAGACTTCCAGGGATGGTGACTCCACCACTTCCCTGGGCAGCCCGTTCCAGTGCCTAACAACCCTTTCGGTAAAGAAATTCTTCCTAACGTCTAACCTAAAACTCCCCTGGCACAATTTTAGCCCATTCCCCCCCGTCCTGTCACCAGGCATGTGGGAGAACAGACCAACCCCCACCTCGCTACAGCCTCCTTTAAGGTATCTGTAGAGAGCAATAAGGTCACCCCTGAGCCTCCTCTTCTCCAGGCTGAACAAGCCCAGCTCTCTCAGCCGATCCTTGTAGGACTTGTTCTCCAGGCCCCTCACCAGCTTCGTCGCCCTTCTTTGGACCCGCTCAAGCACCTCGATGTCCTTCTTGTAGCGAGGGGCCCAAAACTGAACACAGTACTCGAGGTGCGGCCTCACCAGAGCCGAGTACAGGGGGACAATCACCTCCCTAGCCCTGCTGGTCACACTGTTTCTGATACAAGCCAGGATGCCGTTGGCCTTCTTGGCCACCTGAGCACACTGCTGGCTCATATTCAGCCGACTGTCCACCATCACTCCCAGGTCCTTCTCTGCCTGGCAGCTCTCCAACCACTCCTCTCTGTATGACCATCCCCAGCTGTCTGTATGTCCGTCCCCATCGGAACGCATTTCCTGGGGCCTGATTTTTCATTCGTCTCCGATGACGGCTAGGGCTACGTTTAGGTTTGCTCAGGAACAGCGAACCCGGAGAGTCCAGTTGCATGTGGGGCTGCGTAAAGGCTCCCCTGGGGAGTTCACTTGTACCCAAAGCCTTCCCAGCCCCTTTCGCCCATCAAAAACCAACGCAAAGGCACCGAGAGGAAGGTTCTAGAAACTTTATTTTGTTCTGGGGGGGTCGGGGTCTGGTGAGGGGCAGGGGAGGGGCTCTGGGGGGGCTCTGAGGTTGGGGGGGTCCCGGCGGGGTCACGGGGCGGCGTCGGGGGGGCAGTCGATGAAGTCAGCCAGCATGGAGGCCGTGGGGTCGGGGGCCTGGGGGCACAGCGGGGTCAGCGCCTGACCCCCGACCCCTTACCCCACCCCATCCCACCCCCACCACCCCCTTCTCACCCCAAGTGCCCCAAAACCACCCCATCTTGCCCCAAACCACCTCAATCACACCCAAAACTGTCCCAAACCCGCTCGATCTTGCCCCAAACCACCCCAGTTCCACACAAACTACCCCAAAACCCCCCAATCTTGCCCCAAACCCCTCCACACTCACCTCTCCCTTGCCCGGGGGGGGCGGGGGCTCTTCCTCCTCCTCCTCCTCCTCCTCCTCTCCCTGCAGCTGGGGGGGGTCCGGGGGGGGTGCGGGGGGGGGGTTCGGGGCTGCCCCCGTCCCCCTTGGGCCCCTCGGGGGGGGGCGGCTCCGGAGGGCGAGGGGGGGGCGCAGCTTCCAGGGCTGGGGGGGGACCCTCGGGGGGGGGCCGGGGGGGCTGGGGGCTACCCGGGGGGAGCTGCCCTTCCTCCCCCCCATCATCTCCTCCTCCTCCACCTGATTCGCTGGGGGCTGCTGGCCCCCCCCTTCCTCCTCCTCCTCCTCGCAGGGGGGGGGCTGGCCTTCATCCACCTCCATCAGCAGGGCGCCCATCTCCTCTTCCTCCTCCTCCTCCTCCTCCTCCTCCGGCAGCGTCACCGCGGGGGGGGCGCCTTCCTCAGCCTTGCCGCCTTCCTCCTCCTCCTCTTCCTCCTCCTCCTCTTCCTCCTCCTCGTCCTCCTCCTCCGAGAGACCTTCCTCCTCCTCGAACTCCTCCTCCTCCTCCTCGAAGTCCTCCTCACCCAGCTCTTCCTCCAGCTCGTCCTCCTCCTCCTCAAAGAACTCTTCCTCCTCTTAGGAACCCCGAACCCGAACCCTAACTCCCTAACCATAACCATAACCCTAAGCCCTAACCCTAACCCTAACCCTAACCCTAACCCTAATGAACCCTAAGCCTAACCCTATCCCTAACCCTAACACTAACCTTAACCCTAACCCTAACCCTAATGAACCCTAAGCCTAACCCTATCCCTAACCCTAACCCCCTGGCAACCACACCCCGCACACTTGGTTCCCCCCTCATTTTGGTTCCCACCCCCCACGGTGCGCCCCGCAAATGCGTCCCCCCGGCAAGCGCACCCCACACACTTGGTTCCCCCATCATTTTGGTCCCCCCCCCCGGTGAGCCCCGCAAATGCGTCCCCCCGGAAACCACAGCCCGCACACTTGGTCCCCCCTCATTTTGGTCCCCCCCCTCACCTTGGGGTCCCCCAAGCCCCATGGACCCCCCCCCCGGTAAGCCCCGCAAATGCCGCTGACCCGCTAAAATGTGTCCGGCGGCGTTGCGCTTAAATGAGTCCAGGCGGTGCCGCGCTAAAATGTGTCCGGGCAGCGTTGCGCTTAAATGTGTCCGGGCGGTGCCGAACCCGAACCCTAACCCGAACCAGCACCCGAACCCGAACCCGGACCCTAACCCGATCCCTGACCCTAACCCTAACTCGAACCCGAACCCTAAACCTAACCCGAAACCGAACCCTAACAGTAACCCAAACACGAACCTGAACACGAACCCGAAACCAAACCCGAACCCAAACCCGAACCCAAACCCGAACCCAAACCCGAACCCAAACCCGAACCCAAACCCGAACCCAAACCCGAACCCTAAGCCGAACCCTAAGCCGAACCCTAAGCCGAACCCTAAGCCGAACCCTAACCTGAACCCGAACCCTAACCCTAACGCTAACGCTAACCCTAACCCTAACAACACTCACACTCACCCTCAACCTCACCCTCACCCTAATGCACCTTGACACTCCGTGTACGCTACTTCACATTAAGATTAAATATATCCCTAGCCGGAATGGGAGCAGACTGAAAAACCGGGCCCCAGAAAACACGTTGCAAGCCCCTTTCGCCCATCCAAAAGTGCCCCCAAAGGAAGGCTTTGGGTAAAAGTGATCTCCCCAGGGGAGCCTTTACGCAGCCCCACATGCAACTGGACCCTCCGGGTTCGCTGTTCCTGAGCAAACCTAAACGTAGCCTTAGCTGTCATCGGAGACGAGTGAAAAATCAGGCCCCAGGAAATGCGTTCCGAGCCGTTTTCGCCCATCCAAATGTGCCCCTAAAGGAAGGCTTTGGGTACAAGAGAACTCCCCAGGGGAGCCTTTACGCAGCCCCACATGCAACTGGACCCTCCGGGTTCGCTGTTTCCGAGCATCCCTAAACATAGCCCTAGCCGGCATCGAAGACGACTGAAAAATCAGGCCCCAGGAAATGCGTTGCGAGCCCTTTTCGTCCATCCAAAAGTGCCCCAAAGGAAGACTTTGGGTACAAGAGAACTCCCCAGGGGAGCCTTTACGCAGCCCCACATGCAACTGGACCCTCCGGGTTCACTGTTCCTGAGCAAACCTAAACCTAGCCCTAGCCGTCATCGGAGACGAGTGAAAAATCAGGCCCCAGGAAATGCGTTGCGAGCCCCTTTGGAGCATCCAAAAGTAACCCCAAAGGAAGGCTTTGGGTACAAGTGAACTCCCCAGGGGAGCCTTTACGCAGCCCCACATGCAACTGGACCCTCCGGGTTCGCTGTTTCCGATCATCCCTAAACATAGCCCTAGCCGGCATCGGAGACGACTGAAAAACCGGGCCCCATAAAACGCGTTGAAAGCCCCTTTGGACCATCCCAAAGTGTCACCAAAGGAAGGCTTTGGGTACAAGTGAACTCCCCAGGGGAGCCTTTACGCAGCCCCACATGCAACTGGACCCTCCGGGTTCGCTGTTCCTGAGCAACCCTGCATATATCCCTAGCCGGCATGGGAGAAGACTGAAAAACCGGGCCCCAGAAAACGCGTTGCAAGCCCCTTTGGACCATCCAAAAGTGTCACCAAAGGAAGGCTTTGGGTACAAGAGAACTCCAGAGGGGAGCCTTTACGCAGCCCCACATGCAACTGGACCCTCCGGGTTCGCTGTTTACGAGTATCCCTGAACATAGCCCTAGCCGGCATCGAAGACGACTGAAAAATCAGGCCCCAGGAAAGGTGTTGCGAACCCCTTTTTGCCATTTCAAAAGTGCCCCTAAAGGAAGGCTTTGGGTACAAGTGAACTCCCCAGGGGAGACTTTATGCAGCCCCACATGAACTGGACACTTCGGGTTCGATTTTTCCGAGCAACCCTAAATATATCCCTAGCCGGCATGGGAGAAGAGTGAAAAACCGAGCACCAGAAAACGCACTGCAAGCCCCTTTGGACCATCCAAAAGTGTCACCAAAGGAAGGCTTTGGGTACAAGAGAACTCCCCAGGGGAGCCTTTATGCAGCCCCACATGCAACTGCACCCTAAGGGTTCGCTGTTCCTGAGCAAATCTAAACGTAGCCCTAGCCAGCATGGGAGAAGACTGAAAAACCAGGCCCCAGAAAACGCGTAGCAAGCCCCTTTGCACCATCCAAAAGTGTCACCAAAGGAAGGCTTTGGGTACAAGTGAACTCCCCAGGGGAGCCTTTACGCAGCCCCACATGCAACTGCACCCTCCGGGTTCGCTGTTTCAGAGCATCCCTAAACATAGCCCTAGCCGGCATCGAAGACGACTTTAAAATCAGGCCCCAGGAAACGCGTTGCGAGCCCTTTTCGCCCATCCAAAAGTGCCCCCAAAGGAAGGCTTTGGGTACATCTGAAGTTCCCAGAAGGGGCCTTTACGCAGCATCAAGCACGGCATCGCTAGTAGGTCGAGGGAGGTGATTGTCCCACTCTACTCTGCGCTGGTGCGGCCTCACCTCGAGTACTGTGTGCAGTTCTGGGCACCACAGTATAAAAAGGACATGAAACTGTTGGAGAGTGTCCAGAGGAGGGCTACGAAGATGGTGAAAGGCCTGGAGGGGAAGACGTACGAGGAACGGCTGAGGTCACTGGGCCTGTTCATCCTGGAGAAGAGGAGGCTGAGGGGAGACCTCATCGCAGTCTACAACTTCCTCGTAAGGGGGTGTCGAGAGGCAGGAGACCTTTTCTCCATTAACACCAGCGACAGGACCCGCGGGAATGGAGTTAAGCTGAGGCAGGGGAAGTTTAGGCTGGACATCAGGAAGGGGTTCTTCACAGAGAGAGTGGTTGCACACTGGAACAGGCTCCCCAGGGAAGTGGTCACTGCACCGAGCCTGACTGAATTTAAGAAGAGATTGGACTGTGCACTTAGTCACATGGTCTGAACTTGGGTAGACATGTGCGGTGTCAAGAGTTGGACTTGATGATCCTTAAGGGTCCCTTCCAACTCAGGATATTCTATGATTCTATGATTCTATGATATGCAACTGGACCCTCCGGGTTTGCTGTTTCCGAGCATCCCTAAATGTAGCCCTAGCCGTCATCGGAGACAAGTGAAAAATCAGGCCCCAGGAAATGCGTTGCGAGCCCCTTTGGAGCATCCAAAAGTGCCCCCAAAGGAAGGCTTTGGGTACAAGAGAACTCCCCAGGGGAGCCTTTACGCAGCCCCACATGCAACTGGACCCTCCGGGTTCGCTGTTTCCGAGCATCCCTAAACATAGCCCTAGCCGGCATCGAAGACGACTGAAAAATCAGGCCCCAGAAAAAGCGTTGCGAGTCCCTTTGGACCATCCAAAAGTGCCCTCAAAGGAAGGCTTTGGGTACAAGAGAACTCCCCAGGGGAGCCTTTACGCAGCCCCACATGAAACTGCACCCTCCGGGTTCGCTGTTCCTGAGCAAACCTAAACCTAGCCCTAGCCGTCATCGGAGACAAGTGAAAAATCAGGCCCCAGGAAATGCGTTCCGAGCCGTTTTCGCCCATCCAAATGTGCCCCTAAAGGAAGGCTTTGGGTACAAGAGAACTCCCCAGGGGAGCCTTTACACAGCCCCACATGACACTGGACCCTCCGGGTTCGCTGTTCCTGAGCAAGCCGAAACATCGCCCATGGGAGACCGAACCCTAACCCTAACCCGAACCCAAAGCCTAACCCGAACCCTGGATCTAACCCTAACCTCACAGCCACAGCGTACCTGCTGCAATGCCTCTCTCTTCCCAGCTCCAGTTCTTCAGCTGCTCACCAGCTCTAACTCAGAATCTTCGCTCACAGCGCCACGGCAAACTCTGCCCGGGCCACACAACACACTGCACAAGCTACGTTGCTTAAGACACACAAAAGCTGGAACGTTCCAGCCCAACAATTAGTCACGTCGCACAGGAAGGATGCCGCGTACTCCTAGAAACCAAACCTTCCAGTCCTGAGCAGCTCCCCACCTCCTTCTGCCACCCACGCTCAGCACACACACTATGCGCCCCTCAAAAAACCAAAAAGTTAGAACATAAACAGACAGAAAAAAAAAAACGACTGAGCTCCATAAATGCCAAAAAGACATGCACACACAGCAGCCCCGGCAGGGGTAATCACAGACTCACCCTTGGCAGATGAAAGAGGAGACTCTGATACAACCCTGCTCAGTCTCTTGGCAATGCTGCATATCTACGCTGCCGAGCCACAGGTACCATGCAATCAAGCTGCTTTTAGTCCTCAGGAGAGTTACACAGGTGGGTTTATACATTTAGAGATTGAAGTATAGGTCAAAACCAGAAGAGTGTCCCACCACCCCAAAAAACAGTGAGCCAGCGGCCTCTGCTAAATAGAGCTCTATTAAGTGAATTCCAAGCACTTAAAATCCAGAAATCCATAGACTTTGACCCACCTAAAGAACCCTGCAACTGACTGAAGGAAACACAAAGCACTTACCCCAAAGAGCAGCCCAGGCAGAAGGAGCTCTCTGGTGGCATGCCTGCGGCTCATATACCTTTTGCCCCCGCCCCCAGCACCCAAACCCAATCACCTGGGAAAGGGGAGGGGCAAAGCACAGGACATCAGAAAGAGGAGCAGCAGCTGTGCTTTATTTACTTATTTTTATGGCTTAGCTCAACAGCACGCAGAGTGCAGGCAGCAGACCTGGGGTGTTTCTAGAAGCAAAAATCCCCTTTCGCTTTTGCTGCAGCTTTGAATATTGAACTGACAATATCACCAAGCTAGTAACTGAAACTTTCTCAACTGGAATTAGTTTCAACAGGCTCATCCACAGAATCACAGAATTTCTAGGTTGGAAGAGACCTCAAGATTATCGAGTCCAACCTCTGACCTAACACTAACAGTCCCCACTAAACCATATCCCTAAGCTCTACATCTAAACGTCTTTTGAAGACTTCCAGGGATGGTGACTCCACCACTTCCCTGGGCAGCCCGTTCCAGTGCCTAACAACCCTTTCGGTAAAGAAATTCTTCCTAACGTCTAACCTAAAACTCCCCTGGCACAATTTTAGCCCATTCCCCCCCGTCCTGTCACCAGGCATGTGGGAGAACAGACCAACCCCCACCTCGCTACAGCCTCCTTTAAGGTATCTGTAGAGAGCAATAAGGTCACCCCTGAGCCTCCTCTTCTCCAGGCTGAACAAGCCCAGCTCTCTCAGCCGATCCTTGTAGGACTTGTTCTCCAGGCCCCTCACCAGCTTCGTCGCCCTTCTTTGGACCCGCTCAAGCACCTCGATGTCCTTCTTGTAGCGAGGGGCCCAAAACTGAACACAGTACTCGAGGTGCGGCCTCACCAGAGCCGAGTACAGGGGGACAATCACCTCCCTAGCCCTGCTGGTCACACTGTTTCTGATACAAGCCAGGATGCCGTTGGCCTTCTTGGCCACCTGAGCACACTGCTGGCTCATATTCAGCCGACTGTCCACCATCACTCCCAGGTCCTTCTCTGCCTGGCAGCTCTCCAACCACTCCTCTCTGTATGACCATCCCCAGCTGTCTGTATGTCCGTCCCCATCGGAACGCATTTCCTGGGGCCTGATTTTTCATTCATCTCCGATGACGGCTAGGGCTACGTTTAGGTTTGCTCAGGAACAGCGAACCCGGAGAGTCCAGTTGCATGTGGGGCTGCGTAAAGGCTCCCCTGGGGAGTTCACTTGTACCCAAAGCCTTCCCAGCCCCTTTCGCCCATCAAAAAACAACGCAAAGGCACCGAGAGGAAGGTTCTAGAAACTTTATTTTGTTCTGGGGGGGTCGGGGTCTGGTGAGGGGCAGGGGAGGGGCTCTGGGGGGGCTCTGAGGTTGGGGGGGGTCCCGGCGGGGTCACGGGGCGGCGTCGGGGGGGCAGTCGATGAAGTCAGCCAGCATGGAGGCCGTGGGGTCGGGGGCCTGGGGGCACAGCGGGGTCAGCGCCTGACCCCCGACCCCTGACCCCACCCCATCCCACCCCCACCACCCCCTTCTCACCCCAAGTGCCCCAAAACCACCCCATCTTGCCCCAAACCACCTCAATCACACCCAAAACTGTCCCAAACCCGCTCGATCTTGCCCCAAACCACCCCAGTTCCACACAAACTGCCCCAAAACCCCCCAATCTTGCCCCAAACCCCCCCACACTCACCTCTCCCTTGCCCGGGGGGGGCGGGGGCTCTTCCTCCTCCTCCTCCTCCTCTCCCTGCAGCTGGGGGGGGTCCGGGGGGGGTGCGGGGGGGGGTTCGGGGCTGCCCCCGTCCCCCTTGGGCCCCTCGGGGGAGGGCGGCTCCGGAGGGCGAGGGGGGGGCGCAGCTTCCAGGGCTGGGGGGGGACCCTCGGGGGGGGGCCGGGGGGGCTGGGGGCTACCCGGGGGGAGCTGCCCTTCCTCCCCCCCATCATCTCCTCCTCCTCCACCTGATTCGCTGGGGGCTGCTGGCCCCCCCCTTCCTCCTCCTCCTCCTCGCAGGGGGGGGGCTGGCCTTCATCCACCTCCATCAGCAGGGCGCCCGTCTCCTCTTCCTCCTCCTCCTCCTCCTCCGGCAGCGTCACCGCGGGGGGGGCGCCTTCCTCAGCCTTGCCGCCTTCCTCCTCCTCCTCTTCCTCCTCCTCCTCTTCCTCCTCCTCGTCCTCCTCCTCCGAGAGACCTTCCTCCTCCTCGAAGTCCTCCTCGCCCAGCTCTTCCTCCAGCTCGTCCTCCTCCTCCTCGAAGAACTCTTCCTCCTCTTAGGAACCCCAAAGAACTCTTCCTCCTCTTAGGAACCCCGAACCCGAACCCTAACCCCCTAACCATAACCATAACCCTAAGCCCTAACCCTAACCCTAACCCTAACCCTAATGAACCCTAAGCCTAACCCTATCCCTAACCCTAACACTAACCTTAACCCTAACCCTAACCCTAATGAACCCTAAGCCTAACCATATCCCTAACCCTAAACCCCTGGCAACCACACCCCGCACACTTGGTTCCCCCCTCATTTTGATTCCCACCCCCCACGGTGCGCCCCGCAAATGCGTCCCCCCGGCAAGCGCACCCCGCACACTTGGTTCCCCCCTCATTTTGGTTCCCCCCCCCCCACGGTGCGCCCCGCAAATGCGTCCCCCTGGCAACCGCACCCCGCACACTTGGTTCCCCCCTCACTTTGGTTCCCCCCCACGGTGCGCCCCGCAAATGCGTCCCCCCGGCAAGCGCACCCCGCACACTTGGTTCCCCCCTCATTTTGGTCCCCCCCCCCGGTGAGCCCCGCAAATGCGTCCCCCCGGAAACCACAGCCCGCACACTTGGTCCCCCCTCATTTTGGTCCCCCCCCCTCACCTTGGGGTCCCCCCACCCCATGGACCCCCCCCCCGGTAAGCCCCGCAAATGCCGCTGACCCGCTAAAATGTGTCCGGCGGCGTTGCGCTTAAATGTGTCCAGGCGGTGCCGCGCTAAAATGTGTCCGGGCAGCGTTGCGCTTAAATGTGTCCGGGCGGTGCCGAACCCGAACCCTAACCAGCACCCGAACCCGAACCCGGACCCTAACCCGATCCCTGACCCTAACCCTAAATCGAACCCGAACCCTAAACCTAACCCGAAACCGAACCCGAACAGTAACCCAAACACGAACCCAAACACGAACCCAAACACGAACCCAAACCCAAACCCAAACCCAAACCCGAACCCAAACCCGAACCCAAACCCGAACCCAAACCCAACCCGAACCCAACCCGAACCCAAACCCGAACCCAAACCCGAACCCAAACCCGAACCCAAACCCGAACCCGAACCCGAACCCGAACCCAACCCGAACCCAAACCCGAACCCAACCCGAACCCAAACCCGAACCCAAACCCGAACCCAAACCCAACCCGAACCCAAACCCGAACCCGAACCCGAACCCGAACCCGAACCCCTAACCCTAACAACACTCACACTCACCCTCAACCTCACGCTCACCCTAATGCACCTTGACACTCCGTGTACGCTACTTCACATTAAGATTAAATATATCCCTACCCGGAATGGGAGCAGACTGAAAAACTGGGCCCCAGAAAACGCGTTGCAAGCCCCTTTCGCCCATCCAAAAGTGCCCCCAAAGGAAGGCTTTGGGTACAAGTGATCTCCCCAGGGGAGCCTTTACGCAGCCCCACATGCAACTGGACCCTCCGGGTTCGCTGTTCCTGAGCAAACCTAAACGTAGCCTTAGCTGTCATCGGAGACGAGTGAAAAATCAGACCCCAGGAAATGCGTTGCGAGCCCTTTTCGCCCATTCAAAAGTGCACCCACAGAAAGGCTTTAGGTACAAGAGAACTCCCCAGGGGAGCCTTTACGCAGCCCCACATGCAACTGGACCCTCCGGGTTCGCTGTTTCCGAGCAACCCTAAATATATCCCTAGCCGGCATGGGAGAAGACTGAAAAACCGGGCCCCACAAAACGTGTTGAAAGCCCCTTTGGACCATCCCAAAGTGTCACCAAAGGAAGGCTTTGGGTACAAGTGAACTCCCCAGGGGAGCCTTTACGCAGCCCCACATGCAACTGGACCCTCCGGGTTCGCTGTTCCTGAGCAACCCTGCATATATCCCTAGCCGGCATGGGAGAAGACTGAAAAACCGGGCCCCGGAAAACGCGTTGCAAGCCCCTTTGGACCATCCAAAAGTGTCACCAAAGGAAGGCTTTGGGTACAAGAGAACTCCAGAGGGGAGCCTTTACGCAGCCCCACATGGAACTGGACCCTCCGGGTTCGCTGTTTACGAGTATCCCTAAACATAGCCCTAGCCGGCATCGAAGACGACTGAAAAATCAGGCCCCAGGAAAGGTGTTGAGAGCCCCTTTTCGCCATTTCAAAAGTGCTCCTAAAGGAAGGCTTTGGGTACAAGTGAACTCCCCAGGGGAGCTTTACGCAGCCCCACATGAACTGGACACTTCGGGTTCGATTTTTCCGAGCAACCCTAAATATATCCCTAGCCGGCATGGAAGAAGACTGAAAAACCGAGCACCAGAAAACGCACTTCAAGCCCCTTTGGACCATCCAAAAGTGTCACCAAAGGAAGGCTTTGGGTACAAGAGAACTCCCCAGGGGAGCCTTTACGCAGCCCACATGCAACTGCACCCTCCGGGTTCGCTGTTTCCGAGCATCCCTAAACATAGCCCTAGCCGGCATCGAAGACGACTATAAAATCAGGCCCCAGGAAACGCGTTGCGAGCCGTTTTCGCCCATCCAAAAGTGCCCCCAAAGGAAGGCTTTGGGTACATCTGAAGTTCCCAGAGGGGCCTTTACGCAGCACCATATGCAACTGGACCCTCCGGGTTTGCTGTTTCCGAGCATCCCTAAATGTAGCCCTAGCCGTCAAGGGAGACGAGTGAAAAATCAGGCCCCAGGAAATGCGTTGCGAGCCCCTTTGGACCATCCAAAAGTGCCCCCAAAGGAAGGCTTTGGATACAAGTGAACTCCCCAGGGGAGCCTTTACGCAGCCCCACACGCAACTGGACCCTCCGGGTTTGCTGTTTCCGAGCAACCCTAAATATATCCCTAGCTGGCATGGGAGAAGACTGAAAAACCGGGCCCCAGAAAACGCATTGCAAGCCCCTTTGGACCATCCAAAAGCGTCACCAAAGGAAGGCTTTGGGTACAAGTGAACTCCCCAGGGGAGCAATTACGCAGCCCCACATGCAACTGGGCCCTCCGGGTTCGCTGTTCCTGAGCAAACCTAAACGTAGCCCTAGCCGTCATCGCAGACGAGTGAAAAATCAGGCCCCATGAAATGCTTTGCGAGCCCCTTTGGAGCATCCAAAAGTGCCCCCAAAGGAAGGCTTTGGGTACAAGAGAACTCCCCAGGGGAGCCTTTACACAGCCCCACATGCAACTGGACCCTCCGGGTTCGCTGTTCCTCAGCAAACCTAAATACAGCCCTAGCCGTCATCGGAGACTAATGAAAAATCAGGCCCAAGAAAATGAGTTGCAAGCCCCTTTGGACCATCCAAAAGTGTCACCAAAGGAAGGCTTTGGGTACAAGTGAACTCCCCAGGGGAGCCTTTACGCAGCCCCACATGCAACTGGACCCTCCGGGTTCGCTGTTCCTGAGGAAACGTAAACCTAGCCCTAGCCATCATCGGAGACAAGTGAAAAATCAGGCCCCAAGAAATGCGTTCCGAGCCGTTTTCGCCCATCCAAATGTGCCCCTAAAGGAAGGCTTTGTGTACAAGTCAACTCCCCAGGGGAGCCTATACGCAGCCCCATATGGAACTGGACCCTCCGGGTTCGCTCTTTCTGAGCATCCCTAAACATAGCCCTAGCCGTCATCGGAGACGACTGAAAAATCAGTCCCCAGGAAATGCGTTCCGAGCCCTTTTCGCCCATCCAAAAGTGCCCCCAAAGGAAGGCTTTGGGTACAAGAGAACTCCCCAGGGGAGCCTTTACGCAGCCCCACATGCAACTGGACCCTCCGGGTTCGCTGTTCCTGAGCAACTCTAAACGTAGCCCTAGCCAGCATAGGAGACGACTGAAGAAGCGGGCCCCAGAAAACGCGTTGCAAGCCCCTTTGCACCATCAAAAGTGCCCCCAAAGGAAGGCTTTGGGTATAAGTGAACTCACCAGGGGAGCCTTTACGCAGCCCCACATGCAACTGCACCCTCCGGGTTCGCTGTTTCCGAGCATCCCTAAACATAGCCCTAGCCAGCATTGAAGACACCTGAAAAATCAGGCCCAGGGAAACGCGTTGCAAACCCCTTTGGACCATCCAAAAGTGTCACCAAAGGAAGGCTTTGGGTATAAGTGAACTCACCAGGGGAGCCTTTACGCAGCCCCACATGCAACTGCACCCTCCGGGTTCGCTGTTCCTGAGCAAACCTAAACCTAGTCCTAGCCGTCATCGGAGACAAGTGAAAAATCAGGCCCCAGGAAATGCGTTCCGAGCCGTGTTCGCCCATCCAAATGTGCCCCTAAAGGAAGGCTTTGGGTACAAGAGAACTCCCCAGGGGAGCCTTTATGCAGCCCCACATGCAACTGGACCCTCCGGGTTCGCTGTTTCCGAGCATCCCTAAACATAGCCCTAGCCGGCATCGAAGACGACTGAAAAATCAGGCCCCAGAAAAAGCGTTTGGAGTCCCTTTGGACCATCCAAAAGTACCCTCAAAGGAAGGCTTTGGGTACAAGTGAACTCCCCAGGGGAGCCTTTACGCAGCCCCACATGCAACTGGACCCTCCGGGTTCACTTTTTCGGAGCATCCCTAAACATAACCCTAGCCGGCATCGTAGACAACTGAAAAATCAGGCCCCAGGAAATGCGATGCGAGCTCTTTTCGCCCATCGAAAAGTGCCCACAAAGGAAGGCTTTGGGTACAAGAGAACTCCCCAGGGGAGCCTTTACGCAGCCCCACATGCAACTGCACCCTCCGGGTTCGCTGTTCCTGAGCAAACCTAAACCTAGCCCTAGCCGTCATCGGAGACAAGTGAAAAATCAGGCCCAAGGAAATGCGTTCCGAGCCCTTTTCGCCCATCCAAATGTGCCCCTAAAGGAAGGCTTTGGGTACAAGAGAACTCCCCAGGGGAGCCTTTACGCAGCCCTACATGCAACTGGACCCTCCGGGTTCGCTGTTCCTGAGGAAACCTAATCCTAGCCCTAGCCGTCATCGGAGACAAGTGAAAAATCAGGCCCCAGGAAATGCGTTGCGAGCCCCTTTGGAGCATCCAAAAGTGCCCCCAAAGGAAGGCTTTGGGTACAAGAGAACTCCCCAGGGGAGCCTTTACGCAGCCCCACATGCAACTGGACCCTCCGGGTTCGCTGTTTCCGAGCATCCCTAAACATAGCCCTAGCCGGCATCGAAGACGACTGAAAAATCAGGCCCCAGAAAAAGAGTTTGGAGTCCCTTTGGACCATCCAAAAGTACCCTCAAAGGAAGGCTTTGGGTACAAGTGAACTCCCCAGGGGAGCCTTTACGCAGCCCCACATGCAACTGGACCCTCCGGGTTCGCTGTTTCCGAGCATCCCTAAACATAACCCTAGCCGGCATCGTAGACGACTGAAAAATCAGGCCCCAGGAAATGCGTTGCGAGCTCTTTTCGCCCATCCAAAAGTGCCCACAAAGGAAGGCTTTGGGTACAAGAGAACTCCCCAGGGGAGCCTTTACGCAGCCCCACATGCAACTGCACCCTCCGGGTTCGCTGTTCCTGAGCAAACCTAAACCTAGCCCTAGCCGTCATCGGAGACAAGTGAAAAATCAGGCCCCAGGAAATGCGTTCCGAGCCCTTTTCGCCCATCCAAATGTGCCCCTAAAGGAAGGCTTTGGGTACAAGAGAACTCCCCAGGGGAGCCTTTACGCAGCCCTACATGCAACTGGACCCTCCGGGTTCGCTGTTCCTGAGGAAACCTAATCCTAGCCCTAGCCGTCATCAGAGACAAGTGAAAAATCAGGCCCCAGGAAATTCGTTGCGAGCCCCTTTGGAGCATCCAAAAGTGCCCCCAAAGGAAGGCTTTGGGTACAAGAGAACTCCCCAGGGGAGCCTTTACGCAGCCCCACATGCAACTGCACCCTCCGGGTTCGCTGTTCCTCAGCAAACCAAAACGTAGCCCTAGCCGTCATCGGAGACGAGTGAAAAATCAGGCCCCAGGAAATGCATTCCGAGCCCTTTTCGCCCATCCAAAAGTGCACTCAAAGGAAGGCTTTGGGTACAAGAGAACCCCCCAGGGGAGCCTTTACGCAGCCCCACATGCAACTGCACCCTCCGGGTTCGCTGTTCCTGAGCAAACCTAAACCTAGTCCTAGCCGTCATCGGAGACAAGTGAAAAATCAGGCCCCAGGAAATGCGTTCCGAGCCGTGTTCGCCCATCCAAATGTGCCCCTAAAGGAAGGCTTTGGGTACAAGAGAACTCCCCAGGGGAGCCTTTATGCAGCCCCACATGCAACTGGACCCTCCGGGTTCGCTGTTTCCGAGCATCCCTAAACATAGCCCTAGCCGGCATCGAAGACGACTGAAAAATCAGGCCCCAGAAAAAGCGTTTGGAGTCCCTTTGGACCATCCAAAAGTACCCTCAAAGGAAGGCTTTGGGTACAAGTGAACTCCCCAGGGGAGCCTTTATGCAGCCCCACATGCAACTGGACCCTCCGGGTTCACTGTTTCGGAGCATCCCTAAACATAACCCTAGCCGGCATCGTAGACGACTGAAAAATCAGGCCCCAGGAAATGCGTTGCGAGCTCTTTTCGCCCATCCAAAAGTGCCCACAAAGGAAGGCTTTGGGTACAAGAGAACTCCCCAGGGGAGCCTTTACGCAGCCCCACATGCAACTGCACCCTCCGGGTTCGCTGTTCCTGAGCAAACCTAAACCTAGCCCTAGCCGTCATCGGAGACAAGTGAAAAATCAGGCCCCAGGAAATGCGTTCCGAGACCTTTTCGCCCATCCAAATGTGCCCCTAAAGGAAGGCTTTGGGTACAAGAGAACACCCCAGGGGAGCCTTTACGCAGCCCTACATGCAACTGGACCCTCCGGGTTCGCTGTTCCTGAGGAAACCTAATCCTAGCCCTAGCCGTCATCGGAGACAAGTGAAAAATCAGGCCCCAGGAAATGCGTTGCGAGCCCCTTTGGAGCATCCAAAAGTGCCCCCAAAGGAAGGCTTTGGGTACAAGAGAACTCCCCAGGGGAGCCTTTACGCAGCCCCACATGCAACTGGACCCTCCGGGTTCGCTGTTTCCGAGCATCCCTAAACATAGCCCTAGCCGGCATCGAAGACGACTGAAAAATCAGGCCCCAGAAAAAGAGTTTGGAGTCCCTTTGGACCATCCAAAAGTACCCTCAAAGGAAGGCTTTGGGTACAAGTGAACTCCCCAGGGGAGCCTTTACGCAGCCCCACATGCAACTGGACCCTCCGGGTTCGCTGTTTCCGAGCATCCCTAAACATAACCCTAGCCGGCATCGTAGACGACTGAAAAATCAGGCCCCAGGAAATGCGTTGCGAGCTCTTTTCGCCCATCCAAAAGTGCCCACAAAGGAAGGCTTTGGGTACAAGAGAACTCCCCAGGGGAGCCTTTACGCAGCCCCACATGCAACTGCACCCTCCGGGTTCGCTGTTCCTGAGCAAACCTAAACCTAGCCCTAGCCGTCATCGGAGACAAGTGAAAAATCAGGCCCCAGGAAATGCGTTGCGAGCCCCTTTGGAGCATCCAAAAGTGCCCCCAAAGGAAGGCTTTGGGTACAAGAGAACTCCCCAGGGGAGCCTTTACGCAGCCCCACATGCAACTGGACCCTCCGGGTTCGCTGTTTCCGAGCATCCCTAAACATAGCCCTAGCCGGCATCGAAGACGACTGAAAAATCAGGCCCCAGAAAAAGCGTTGCGAGTCCCTTTGGACCATCCAAAAGTGCCCTCAAAGGAAGGCTTTGGGTACAAGAGAACTCCCCAGGGGAGCCTTTACGCAGCCCCACATGAAACTGCACCCTCCGGGTTCGCTGTTCCTGAGCAAACCTAAACCTAGCCCTAGCCGTCATCGGAGACAAGTGAAAAATCAGGCCCCAGGAAATGCGTTCCGAGCCGTTTTCGCCCATCCAAATGTGCCCCTAAAGGAAGGCTTTGGGTACAAGAGAACTCCCCAGGGGAGCCTTTACACAGCCCCACATGACACTGGACCCTCCGGGTTCGCTGTTCCTGAGCAAGCCGAAACATCGCCCATGGGAGACCGAACCCTAACCCTAACCCGAACCCAAAGCCTAACCCGAACCCTGGATCTAACCCTAACCTCACAGCCACAGCGTACCTGCTGCAATGCCTCTCTCTTCCCAGCTCCAGTTCTTCAGCTGCTCACCAGCTCTAACTCAGAATCTTCGCTCACAGCGCCACGGCAAACTCTGCCCGGGCCACACAACACACTGCACAAGCTACGTTGCTTAAGACACACAAAAGCTGGAACGTTCCAGCCCAACAATTAGTCACGTCGCACAGGAAGGATGCCGCGTACTCCTAGAAACCAAACCTTCCAGTCCTGAGCAGCTCCCCACCTCCTCCTGCCACCCACGCTCAGCACACACACTATGCGCCCCTCAAAAAACCAAAAAGTTAGAACATAAACAGACAGAAAAAAAAAAACGACTGAGCTCCATAAATGCCAAAAAGACATGCACACACAGCAGCCCCGGCAGGGGTAATCACAGACTCACCCTTGGCAGATGAAAGAGGAGACTCTGATACAACCCTGCTCAGTCTCTTGGCAATGCTGCATATCTACGCTGCCGAGCCACAGGTACCATGCAATCAAGCTGCTTTTAGTCCTCAGGAGAGTTACACAGGTGGGTTTATACATTTAGAGATTGAAGTATAGGTCAAAACCAGAAGAGTGTCCCACCACCCCAAAAAACAGTGAGCCAGCGGCCTCTGCTAAATAGAGCTCTATTAAGTGAATTCCAAGCACTTAAAATCCAGAAATCCATAGACTTTGACCCACCTAAAGAACCCTGCAACTGACTGAAGGAAACACAAAGCACTTACCCCAAAGAGCAGCCCAGGCAGAAGGAGCTCTCTGGTGGCATGCCTGCGGCTCATATACCTTTTGCCCCCGCCCCCAGCACCCAAACCCAATCACCTGGGAAAGGGGAGGGGCAAAGCACAGGACATCAGAAAGAGGAGCAGCAGCTGTGCTTTATTTACTTATTTTTATGGCTTAGCTCAACAGCACGCAGAGTGCAGGCAGCAGACCTGGGGTGTTTCTAGAAGCAAAAATCCCCTTTCGCTTTTGCTGCAGCTTTGAATATTGAACTGACAATATCACCAAGCTAGTAACTGAAACTTTCTCAACTGGAATTAGTTTCAACAGGCTCATCCACAGAATCACAGAATTTCTAGGTTGGAAGAGACCTCAAGATTATCGAGTCCAACCTCTGACCTAACACTAACAGTCCCCACTAAACCATATCCCTAAGCTCTACATCTAAACGTCTTTTGAAGACTTCCAGGGATGGTGACTCCACCACTTCCCTGGGCAGCCCGTTCCAGTGCCTAACAACCCTTTCGGTAAAGAAATTCTTCCTAACGTCTAACCTAAAACTCCCCTGGCACAATTTTAGCCCATTCCCCCCCGTCCTGTCACCAGGCATGTGGGAGAACAGACCAACCCCCACCTCGCTACAGCCTCCTTTAAGGTATCTGTAGAGAGCAATAAGGTCACCCCTGAGCCTCCTCTTCTCCAGGCTGAACAAGCCCAGCTCTCTCAGCCGATCCTTGTAGGACTTGTTCTCCAGGCCCCTCACCAGCTTCGTCGCCCTTCTTTGGACCCGCTCAAGCACCTCGATGTCCTTCTTGTAGCGAGGGGCCCAAAACTGAACACAGTACTCGAGGTGCGGCCTCACCAGAGCCGAGTACAGGGGGACAATCACCTCCCTAGCCCTGCTGGTCACACTGTTTCTGATACAAGCCAGGATGCCGTTGGCCTTCTTGGCCACCTGAGCACACTGCTGGCTCATATTCAGCCGACTGTCCACCATCACTCCCAGGTCCTTCTCTGCCTGGCAGCTCTCCAACCACTCCTCTCTGTATGACCATCCCCAGCTGTCTGTATGTCCGTCCCCATCGGAACGCATTTCCTGGGGCCTGATTTTTCATTCGTCTCCGATGACGGCTAGGGCTACGTTTAGGTTTGCTCAGGAACAGCGAACCCGGAGAGTCCAGTTGCATGTGGGGCTGCGTAAAGGCTCCCCTGGGGAGTTCACTTGTACCCAAAGCCTTCCCAGCCCCTTTCGCCCATCAAAAACCAACGCAAAGGCACCGAGAGGAAGGTTCTAGAAACTTTATTTTGTTCTGGGGGGGTCGGGGTCTGGTGAGGGGCAGGGGAGGGGCTCTGGGGGGGCTCTGAGGTTGGGGGGGGTCCCGGCGGGGTCACGGGGCGGCGTCGGGGGGGCAGTCGATGAAGTCAGCCAGCATGGAGGCCGTGGGGTCGGGGGCCTGGGGGCACAGCGGGGTCAGCGCCTGACCCCCGACCCCTGACCCCACCCCATCCCACCCCCACCACCCCCTTCTCACCCCAAGTGCCCCAAAACCACCCCATCTTGCCCCAAACCACCTCAATCACACCCAAAACTGTCCCAAACCCGCTCGATCTTGCCCCAAACCACCCCAGTTCCACACAAACTGCCCCAAAACCCCCCAATCTTGCCCCAAACCCCCCCACACTCACCTCTCCCTTGCCCGGGGGGGGCGGGGGCTCTTCCTCCTCCTCCTCCTCCTCTCCCTGCAGCTGGGGGGGGTCCGGGGGGGGTGCGGGGGGGGGTTCGGGGCTGCCCCCGTCCCCCTTGGGCCCCTCGGGGGGGGGCGGCTCCGGAGGGCGAGGGGGGGGCGCAGCTTCCAGGGCTGGGGGGGGACCCTCGGGGGGGGGCCGGGGGGGCTGGGGGCTACCCGGGGGGAGCTGCCCTTCCTCCCCCCCATCATCTCCTCCTCCTCCACCTGATTCGCTGGGGGCTGCTGGCCCCCCCCTTCCTCCTCCTCCTCCTCGCAGGGGGGGGGCTGGCCTTCATCCACCTCCATCAGCAGGGCGCCCGTCTCCTCTTCCTCCTCCTCCTCCTCCTCCTCCTCCGGCAGCGTCACCGCGGGGGGGGCGCCTTCCTCAGCCTTGCCGCCTTCCTCCTCCTCCTCTTCCTCCTCCTCCTCTTCCTCCTCCTCGTCCTCCTCCTCCGAGAGACCTTCCTCCTCCTCGAAGTCCTCCTCGCCCAGCTCTTCCTCCAGCTCGTCCTCCTCCTCCTCGAAGAACTCTTCCTCCTCTTAGGAACCCCAAAGAACTCTTCCTCCTCTTAGGAACCCCGAACCCGAACCCTAACCCCCTAACCATAACCATAACCCTAAGCCCTAACCCTAACCCTAACCCTAACCCTAATGAACCCTAAGCCTAACCCTATCCCTAACCCTAACACTAACCTTAACCCTAACCCTAACCCTAATGAACCCTAAGCCTAACCATATCCCTAACCCTAAACCCCTGGCAACCACACCCCGCACACTTGGTTCCCCCCTCATTTTGATTCCCACCCCCCACGGTGCGCCCCGCAAATGCGTCCCCCCGGCAAGCGCACCCCGCACACTTGGTTCCCCCCTCATTTTGGTTCCCCCCCCCCACGGTGCGCCCCGCAAATGCGTCCCCCTGGCAACCGCACCCCGCACACTTGGTTCCCCCCTCACTTTGGTTCCCCCCCACGGTGCGCCCCGCAAATGCGTCCCCCCGGCAAGCGCACCCCGCACACTTGGTTCCCCCCTCATTTTGGTCCCCCCCCCCCGGTGAGCCCCGCAAATGCGTCCCCCCGGAAACCACAGCCCGCACACTTGGTCCCCCCTCATTTTGGTCCCCCCCCCTCACCTTGGGGTCCCCCCACCCCATGGACCCCCCCCCCGGTAAGCCCCGCAAATGCCGCTGACCCGCTAAAATGTGTCCGGCGGCGTTGCGCTTAAATGTGTCCAGGCGGTGCCGCGCTAAAATGTGTCCGGGCAGCGTTGCGCTTAAATGTGTCCGGGCGGTGCCGAACCCGAACCCTAACCAGCACCCGAACCCGAACCCGGACCCTAACCCGATCCCTGACCCTAACCCTAACTCGAACCCGAACCCTAAACCTAACCCGAAACCGAACCCTAACAGTAACCCAAACACGAACCCAAACACGAACCCAAACACGAACCCAAACACGAACCCGAACACGAACCCAAACCCAAACCCGAACCCAAACCCGAACCCAAACCCAACCCGAACCCAACCCGAACCCGAACCCGAACCCAAACCCGAACCCAAACCCGAACCCAAACCCGAACCCGAACCCAACCCGAACCCAAACCCGAACCCAAACCCGAACCCAAACCCGAACCCAAACCCGAACCCAAACCCGAACCCAAACCCAACCCGAACCCAAACCCGAACCCGAACCCGAACCCGAACCCGAACCCGAACCCCTAACCCTAACAACACTCACACTCACCCTCAACCTCACGCTCACCCTAATGCACCTTGACACTCCGTGTACGCTACTTCACATTAAGATTAAATATATCCCTACCCGGAATGGGAGCAGACTGAAAAACCGGGCCCCAGAAAACGCGTTGCAAGCCCCTTTCGCCCATCCAAAAGTGCCCCCAAAGGAAGGCTTTGGGTACAAGTGATCTCCCCAGGGGAGCCTTTACGCAGCCCCACATGCAACTGGACCCTCCGGGTTCGCTGTTCCTGAGCAAACCTAAACGTAGCCTTAGCTGTCATCGGAGACGAGTGAAAAATCAGACCCCAGGAAATGCGTTGCGAGCCCTTTTCGCCCATTCAAAAGTGCACCCACAGAAAGGCTTTAGGTACAAGAGAACTCCCCAGGGGAGCCTTTACGCAGCCCCACATGCAACTGGACCCTCCGGGTTCGCTGTTTCCGAGCAACCCTAAATATATCCCTAGCCGGCATGGGAGAAGACTGAAAAACCGGGCCCCACAAAACGTGTTGAAAGCCCCTTTGGACCATCCCAAAGTGTCACCAAAGGAAGGCTTTGGGTACAAGTGAACTCCCCAGGGGAGCCTTTACGCAGCCCCACATGCAACTGGACCCTCCGGGTTCGCTGTTCCTGAGCAACCCTGCATATATCCCTAGCCGGCATGGGAGAAGACTGAAAAACCGGGCCCCGGAAAACGCGTTGCAAGCCCCTTTGGACCATCCAAAAGTGTCACCAAAGGAAGGCTTTGGGTACAAGAGAACTCCAGAGGGGAGCCTTTACGCAGCCCCACATGGAACTGGACCCTCCGGGTTCGCTGTTTACGAGTATCCCTAAACATAGCCCTAGCCGGCATCGAAGACGACTGAAAAATCAGGCCCCAGGAAAGGTGTTGAGAGCCCCTTTTCGCCATTTCAAAAGTGCCCCTAAAGGAAGGCTTTGGGTACAAGTGAACTCCCCAGGGGAGCTTTACGCAGCCCCACATGAACTGGACACTTCGGGTTCGATTTTTCCGAGCAACCCTAAATATATCCCTAGCCGGCATGGAAGAAGACTGAAAAACCGAGCACCAGAAAACGCACTTCAAGCCCCTTTGGACCATCCAAAAGTGTCACCAAAGGAAGGCTTTGGGTACAAGAGAACTCCCCAGGGGAGCCTTTACGCAGCCCACATGCAACTGCACCCTCCGGGTTCGCTGTTTCCGAGCATCCCTAAACATAGCCCTAGCCGGCATCGAAGACGACTATAAAATCAGGCCCCAGGAAACGCGTTGCGAGCCGTTTTCGCCCATCCAAAAGTGCCCCCAAAGGAAGGCTTTGGGTACATCTGAAGTTCCCAGAGGGGCCTTTACGCAGCACCATATGCAACTGGACCCTCCGGGTTTGCTGTTTCCGAGCATCCCTAAATGTAGCCCTAGCCGTCAAGGGAGACGAGTGAAAAATCAGGCCCCAGGAAATGCGTTGCGAGCCCCTTTGGACCATCCAAAAGTGCCCCCAAAGGAAGGCTTTGGATACAAGTGAACTCCCCAGGGGAGCCTTTACGCAGCCCCACACGCAACTGGACCCTCCGGGTTTGCTGTTTCCGAGCAACCCTAAATATATCCCTAGCTGGCATGGGAGAAGACTGAAAAACCGGGCCCCAGAAAACGCATTGCAAGCCCCTTTGGACCATCCAAAAGCGTCACCAAAGGAAGGCTTTGGGTACAAGTGAACTCCCCAGGGGAGCAATTACGCAGCCCCACATGCAACTGGGCCCTCCGGGTTCGCTGTTCCTGAGCAAACCTAAACGTAGCCCTAGCCGTCATCGCAGACGAGTGAAAAATCAGGCCCCATGAAATGCTTTGCGAGCCCCTTTGGAGCATCCAAAAGTGCCCCCAAAGGAAGGCTTTGGGTACAAGAGAACTCCCCAGGGGAGCCTTTACACAGCCCCACATGCAACTGGACCCTCCGGGTTCGCTGTTCCTCAGCAAACCTAAATACAGCCCTAGCCGTCATCGGAGACTAATGAAAAATCAGGCCCAAGAAAATGAGTTGCAAGCCCCTTTGGACCATCCAAAAGTGTCACCAAAGGAAGGCTTTGGGTACAAGTGAACTCCCCAGGGGAGCCTTTACGCAGCCCCACATGCAACTGGACCCTCCGGGTTCGCTGTTCCTGAGGAAACGTAAACCTAGCCCTAGCCATCATCGGAGACAAGTGAAAAATCAGGCCCCAAGAAATGCGTTCCGAGCCGTTTTCGCCCATCCAAATGTGCCCCTAAAGGAAGGCTTTGTGTACAAGTCAACTCCCCAGGGGAGCCTATACGCAGCCCCATATGGAACTGGACCCTCCGGGTTCGCTCTTTCTGAGCATCCCTAAACATAGCCCTAGCCGTCATCGGAGACGACTGAAAAATCAGTCCCCAGGAAATGCGTTCCGAGCCCTTTTCGCCCATCCAAAAGTGCCCCCAAAGGAAGGCTTTGGGTACAAGAGAACTCCCCAGGGGAGCCTTTACGCAGCCCCACATGCAACTGGACCCTCCGGGTTCGCTGTTCCTGAGCAACTCTAAACGTAGCCCTAGCCAGCATAGGAGACGACTGAAGAAGCGGGCCCCAGAAAACGCGTTGCAAGCCCCTTTGCACCATCAAAAGTGCCCCCAAAGGAAGGCTTTGGGTACAAGTGAACTCCCCAGGGGAGCCTTTACGCAGCCCCACATGCAACTGGACCCTCCGGGTTCACTGTTTCCGAGCATCCCTAAACATAACCCTAGCCGGCATCGTAGACAACTGAAAAATCAGGCCCCAGGAAATGCGTTGCAAACCCCTTTGGACCATCCAAAAGTGTCACCAAAGGAAGGCTTTGGGTATAAGTGAACTCACCAGGGGAGCCTTTACGCAGCCCCACATGCAACTGCACCCTCCGGGTTCGCTGTTTCCGAGCATCCCTAAACATAGCCCTAGCCAGCATTGAAGACACCTGAAAAATCAGGCCCAGGGAAACGCGTTGCAAACCCCTTTGGACCATCCAAAAGTGTCACCAAAGGAAGGCTTTGGGTATAAGTGAACTCACCAGGGGAGCCTTTACGCAGCCCCACATGCAACTGCACCCTCCGGGTTCGCTGTTCCTGAGCAAACCTAAACCTAGCCCTAGCCGTCATCGGAGACAAGTGAAAAATCAGGCCCCAGGAAATGCGTTCCGAGCCGTGTTCGCCCATCCAAATGTGCCCCTAAAGGAAGGCTTTGGGTACAAGAGAACTCCCCAGGGGAGCCTTTATGCAGCCCCATATGCAACTGGACCCTCCGGGTTCGCTGTTTCCGAGCATCCCTAAACATAGCCCTAGCCGGCATCGAAGACGACTGAAAAATCAGGCCCCAGAAAAAGCGTTTGGAGTCCCTTTGGACCATCCAAAAGTACCCTCAAAGGAAGGCTTTGGGTACAAGTGAACTCCCCAGGGGAGCCTTTACGCAGCCCCACATGCAACTGGACCCTCCGGGTTCACTTTTTCGGAGCATCCCTAAACATAACCCTAGCCGGCATCGTAGACAACTGAAAAATCAGGCCCCAGGAAATGCGATGCGAGCTCTTTTCGCCCATCCAAAAGTGCCCACAAAGGAAGGCTTTGGGTACAAGAGAACTCCCCAGGGGAGCCTTTACGCAGCCCCACATGCAACTGCACCCTCCGGGTTCGCTGTTCCTGAGCAAACCTAAACCTAGCCCTAGCCGTCATCGGAGACAAGTGAAAAATCAGGCCCAAGGAAATGCGTTCCGAGCCCTTTTCGCCCATCCAAATGTGCCCCTAAAGGAAGGCTTTGGGTACAAGAGAACTCCCCAGGGGAGCCTTTACGCAGCCCTACATGCAACTGGACCCTCCGGGTTCGCTGTTCCTGAGGAAACCTAATCCTAGCCCTAGCCGTCATCGGAGACAAGTGAAAAATCAGGCCCCAGGAAATGCGTTGCGAGCCCCTTTGGAGCATCCAAAAGTGCCCCCAAAGGAAGGCTTTGGGTACAAGAGAACTCCCCAGGGGAGCCTTTACGCAGCCCCACATGCAACTGGACCCTCCGGGTTCGCTGTTTCCGAGCATCCCTAAACATAGCCCTAGCCGGCATCGAAGACGACTGAAAAATCAGGCCCCAGAAAAAGAGTTTGGAGTCCCTTTGGACCATCCAAAAGTACCCTCAAAGGAAGGCTTTGGGTACAAGTGAACTCCCCAGGGGAGCCTTTACGCAGCCCCACATGCAACTGGACCCTCCGGGTTCGCTGTTTCCGAGCATCCCTAAACATAACCCTAGCCGGCATCGTAGACGACTGAAAAATCAGGCCCCAGGAAATGCGTTGCGAGCTCTTTTCGCCCATCCAAAAGTGCCCACAAAGGAAGGCTTTGGGTACAAGAGAACTCCCCAGGGGAGCCTTTACGCAGCCCCACATGCAACTGCACCCTCCGGGTTCGCTGTTCCTGAGCAAACCTAAACCTAGCCCTAGCCGTCATCGGAGACAAGTGAAAAATCAGGCCCCAGGAAATGCGTTCCGAGCCCTTTTCGCCCATCCAAATGTGCCCCTAAAGGAAGGCTTTGGGTACAAGAGAACTCCCCAGGGGAGCCTTTACGCAGCCCTACATGCAACTGGACCCTCCGGGTTCGCTGTTCCTGAGGAAACCTAATCCTAGCCCTAGCCGTCATCAGAGACAAGTGAAAAATCAGGCCCCAGGAAATTCGTTGCGAGCCCCTTTGGAGCATCCAAAAGTGCCCCCAAAGGAAGGCTTTGGGTACAAGAGAACTCCCCAGGGGAGCCTTTACGCAGCCCCACATGCAACTGCACCCTCCGGGTTCGCTGTTCCTCAGCAAACCAAAACGTAGCCCTAGCCGTCATCGGAGACGAGTGAAAAATCAGGCCCCAGGAAATGCATTCCGAGCCCTTTTCGCCCATCCAAAAGTGCACTCAAAGGAAGGCTTTGGGTACAAGAGAACTCCCCAGGGGAGCCTTTACGCAGCCCCACATGCAACTGCACCCTCCGGGTTCGCTGTTCCTGAGCAAACCTAAACCTAGTCCTAGCCGTCATCGGAGACAAGTGAAAAATCAGGCCCCAGGAAATGCGTTCCGAGCCGTGTTCGCCCATCCAAATGTGCCCCTAAAGGAAGGCTTTGGGTACAAGAGAACTCCCCAGGGGAGCCTTTATGCAGCCCCACATGCAACTGGACCCTCCGGGTTCGCTGTTTCCGAGCATCCCTAAACATAGCCCTAGCCGGCATCGAAGACGACTGAAAAATCAGGCCCCAGAAAAAGCGTTTGGAGTCCCTTTGGACCATCCAAAAGTACCCTCAAAGGAAGGCTTTGGGTACAAGTGAACTCCCCAGGGGAGCCTTTACGCAGCCCCACATGCAACTGGACCCTCCGGGTTCACTGTTTCGGAGCATCCCTAAACATAACCCTAGCCGGCATCGTAGACGACTGAAAAATCAGGCCCCAGGAAATGCGTTGCGAGCTCTTTTCGCCCATCCAAAAGTGCCCACAAAGGAAGGCTTTGGGTACAAGAGAACTCCCCAGGGGAGCCTTTACGCAGCCCCACATGCAACTGCACCCTCCGGGTTCGCTGTTCCTGAGCAAACCTAAACCTAGCCCTAGCGGTCATCGGAGACAAGTGAAAAATCAGGCCCCAGGAAATGCGTTCCGAGACCTTTTCGCCCATCCAAATGTGCCCCTAAAGGAAGGCTTTGGGTACAAGAGAACACCCCAGGGGAGCCTTTACGCAGCCCTACATGCAACTGGACCCTCCGGGTTCGCTGTTCCTGAGGAAACCTAATCCTAGCCCTAGCCGTCATCGGAGACAAGTGAAAAATCAGGCCCCAGGAAATGCGTTGCGAGCCCCTTTGGAGCATCCAAAAGTGCCCCCAAAGGAAGGCTTTGGGTACAAGAGAACTCCCCAGGGGAGCCTTTACGCAGCCCCACATGCAACTGGACCCTCCGGGTTCGCTGTTTCCGAGCATCCCTAAACATAGCCCTAGCCGGCATCGAAGACGACTGAAAAATCAGGCCCCAGAAAAAGAGTTTGGAGTCCCTTTGGACCATCCAAAAGTACCCTCAAAGGAAGGCTTTGGGTACAAGTGAACTCCCCAGGGGAGCCTTTACGCAGCCCCACATGCAACTGGACCCTCCGGGTTCGCTGTTTCCGAGCATCCCTAAACATAACCCTAGCCGGCATCGTAGACGACTGAAAAATCAGGCCCCAGGAAATGCGTTGCGAGCTCTTTTCGCCCATCCAAAAGTGCCCACAAAGGAAGGCTTTGGGTACAAGAGAACTCCCCAGGGGAGCCTTTACGCAGCCCCACATGACACTGGACCCTCCGGGTTCGCTGTTCCTGAGCAAGCCAAAACATCGCCCATGGGAGACCGAACCCTAACCCTAACCCGAACCCAAAGCCTAACCCGAACCCTGGATCTAACCCTAACCTCACAGCCACAGCGTACCTGCTGCAATGCCTCTCTCTTCCCAGCTCCAGTTCTTCAGCTGCTCACCAGCTCTAACTCAGAATCTTCGCTCACAGCGCCACGGCAAACTCTGCCCGGGCCACACAACACACTGCACAAGCTACGTTGCTTAAGACACACAAAAGCTGGAACGTTCCAGCCCAACAATTAGTCACGTCGCACAGGAAGGATGCCGCGTACTCCTAGAAACCAAACCTTCCAGTCCTGAGCAGCTCCCCACCTCCTCCTGCCACCCATGCTCAGCACACACACTATGCGCCCCTCAAAAAAACAAAAAGTTAGAACATAAACAGACAGAAAAAAAAAACGACTGAGCTCCATAAATGCCAAAAAGACATGCACACACAGCAGCCCCGGCAGGGGTAATCACAGACTCACCCTTGGCAGATGAAAGAGGAGACTCTGATACAACCCTGCTCAGTCTCTTGGCAATGCTGCATATCTACGCTGCCGAGCCACAGGTACCATGCAATCAAGCTGCTTTTAGTCCTCAGGAGAGTTACACAGGTGGGTTTATACATTTAGAGATTGAAGTATAGGTCAAAACCAGAAGAGTGTCCCACCACCCCAAAAAACAGTGAGCCAGCGGCCTCTGCTAAATAGAGCTCTATTGAGTGAATTCCAAGCACTTAAAATCCAGAAATCCATAGACTTTGACCCACCTAAAGAACCCTGCAACTGACTGAAGGAAACACAAAGCACTTACCCCAAAGAGCAGCCCAGGCAGAAGGAGCTCTCTGGTGGCATGCCTGTGGCTCATATACCTTTTGCCCCCGCCCCCAGCACCCAAACCCAATCACCTGGGAAAGGGGAGGGGCAAAGCACAGGACATCAGAAAGAGGAGCAGCAGCTGTGCTTTATTTACTTATTTTTATGGCTTAGCTCAACAGCACGCAGAGTGCAGGCAGCAGACCTGGGGTGTTTCTAGAAGCAAAAATCCCCTTTCGCTTTTGCTGCAGCTTTGAATATTGAACTGACAATATCACCAAGCTAGTAACTGAAACTTTCTCAACTGGAATTAGTTTCAACAGGCTCATCCACAGAATCACAGAATTTCTAGGTTGGAAGAGACCTCAAGATTATCGAGTCCAACCTCTGACCTAACACTAACAGTCCCCACTAAACCATATCCCTAAGCTCTACATCTAAACGTCTTTTGAAGACTTCCAGGGATGGTGACTCCACCACTTCCCTGGGCAGCCCGTTCCAGTGCCTAACAACCCTTTCGGTAAAGAAATTCTTCCTAACGTCTAACCTAAAACTCCCCTGGCACAATTTTAGCCCATTCCCCCCCGTCCTGTCACCAGGCATGTGGGAGAACAGACCAACCCCCACCTCGCTACAGCCTCCTTTAAGGTATCTGTAGAGAGCAATAAGGTCACCCCTGAGCCTCCTCTTCTCCAGGCTGAACAAGCCCAGCTCTCTCAGCCGATCCTTGTAGGACTTGTTCTCCAGGCCCCTCACCAGCTTCGTCGCCCTTCTTTGGACCCGCTCAAGCACCTCGATGTCCTTCTTGTAGCGAGGGGCCCAAAACTGAACACAGTACTCGAGGTGCGGCCTCACCAGCGCCGAGTACAGGGGGACAATCACCTCCCTAGCCCTGCTGGTCACACTGTTTCTGATACAAGCCAGGATGCCGTTGGCCTTCTTGGCCACCTGAGCACACTGCTGGCTCATATTCAGCCGACTGTCCACCATCACTCCCAGGTCCTTCTCTGCCTGGCAGCTCTCCAACCACTCCTCTCTGTATGACCATCCCCAGCTGTCTGTATGTCCGTCCCCATCGGAACGCATTTCCTGGGGCCTGATTTTTCATTCGTCTCCGATGACGGCTAGGGCTACGTTTAGGTTTGCTCAGGAACAGCGAACCCGGAGAGTCCAGTTGCATGTGGGGCTGCGTAAAGGCTCCCCTGGGGAGTTCACTTGTACCCAAAGCCTTCCCAGCCCCTTTCGCCCATCAAAAACCAACGCAAAGGCACCGAGAGGAAGGTTCTAGAAACTTTATTTTGTTCTGGGGGGGTCGGGGTCTGGTGAGGGGCAGGGGAGGGGCTCTGGGGGGGCTCTGAGGGGTGGGGGGTCCCGGCGGGGTCACGGGGCGGCGTTGGGGGGGCAGTCGATGAAGTCAGCCAGCATGGAGGCCGTGGGGTCGGGGGCCTGGGGGCACAGCGGGGTCAGCACCTGACCCCCGACCCCTGACCCCACCCCATCCCACCCCCACCACCCCCTTCTCACCCCAAGTGCCCCAAAACCACCCCATCTTGCCCCAAACCACCTCAATCACACCCAAAACTGTCCCAAACCCGCTCGATCTTGCCCCAAACCACCCCAGTTCCACACAAACTGCCCCAAAACCCCCCAATCTTGCCCCAAACCCCCCCACACTCACCTCTCCCTTGCCCGGGGGGGCGGGGGCTCTTCCTCCTCCTCCTCCTCCTCTCCCTGCAGCTGGGGGGGGTCCGGGGGGGGTGCGGGGGGGGGTTCAGGGCTGCCCCCGTCCCCCTTGGGCCCCTCGGGGGGGGGGCAGCTCCGGAGGGCGAGGGGGGGGCGCAGCTTCCAGGGCTGGGGGGGAACCCTCGGGGGGGGGCGGGGGGGGCTGGGGGCTACCCGGGGGGAGCTGCCCTTCCTCCCCCCCATCATCTCCTCCTCCTCCTCCTGATTCGCTGGGGGCTGCTGGCCCCCCCCCTTCCTCCTCCTCCTCCTCGCAGGGGGGGGGCTGGCCTTCATCCACCTCCATCAGCAGGGCGCCTGTCTCCTCTTCCTCCTCCTCCTCCTCCGGCAGCGTCACCGCGGGGGGGGCCGTGCGGGGGGGCGCCTTCCTCAGCCTTGCCGCCTTCCTCCTCCTCCTCTTCCTCCTCCTCGTCCTCCTCCTCCGAGAGACCTTCCTCCTCCTCGAAGTCCTCCTCCTCCTCCTCGAAGTCCTCCTCGCCCAGCTCTTCCTCCAGCTCGTCCTCCTCCTCCTCCTCCTCAAAGAACTCTTCCTCCTCTTAGGAACCCCGAAGAACTCTTCCTCCTCTTAGGAACCCCGAACCCGAACCCTAACCCCCTAACCCTAACCCTAATGAACCCTAAGCCTAACCCTATCCCTAACCCTAACACTAACCTTAACCTTAACCCTAACCCTAATGAACCCTAAGCCTAACCCTATCCCTAACCCTACCCCCCTGGCAACCGCACCCCGCACACTTGGTTCCCCACTCATTTTGGTTCCCCCCCCCACGGTGCGCCCCGCAAATGCATCCCCCCGGCAAGCGCACCCCGCACACTTGGTTCCCCCCTCATTTTGGTTCCCTTTCCCCCCATCCCTTGAGGTCCCCCCAAGCCCCATGGACCCCCCCCCCGTTGTGCCTTGCAAATGCATCCCCCCAGAAACCGCACCCCGCACACTTGGTTCCCCCGTCATTTTGGTTCCTCCCCCTCCCCTTGGGGTCCCCCCAAGCCCCATGGACCCCCCCCCCCGGTGAGCCCCGCAAATGCCGCTGACCCGCTAAAATGTGTCCGGCGGCGTTGCGCTTAAATGTGTCCAGGCGGTGCCGCGCTTAAATGTGTCCGGGCAGCGTTGCGCTTAAATGTGTCCGGGCGGTGCCGTGCTAAAATGTGTCCAGGCGGCGCCGAACCCGAACCCTAACCAGAACCAGCACCCGAACCCTAACTCGAACCCGAACCCTAACTCGAACCCGAACCCTAACTCGAACCCGAACCCTAACTCGAACCCGAACCCTAACCCTAACCCGAACCCTAACTCGAACCCGAACCCGAACCCTAACCCGAACCCTAACTCGAACCCGAACCCTAACCCGAACCCTAACTCGAACCCGAACCCTAACCCGAACCCTAACCCTAAGCCGAAGCCGAACCCTAACCCTAACCCTAAGCCGAAGCCGAACCCTAACCCTAACCCTAAGCCGAAGCCGAACCCTAACCCGAACCCGAAGCCGAAGCCGAAGCCGAACCCTAACCCGAACCCTAACCCGAACCCGAACCCTAACCCGAACCCGAAGCCGAAGCCGAAGCCGAACCCTAACCCGAACCCGAACCCGAAGCCGAAGCCGAACCCTAACCCGAACCCGAAGCCGAAGCCGAACCCGAAGCCGAAGCCGAACCCGAACCCGAAGCCGAACCCGAACCCGAAGCCGAAGCCGAACCCGAAGCCGAAGCCGAACCCGAAGCCGAAGCCGAACCCGAAGCCGAAGCCGAACCCGAAGCCGAAGCCGAACCCTAACCCGAAGCCGAAGCCGAACCCGAAGCCGAAGCCGAACCCGAAGCCGAACCCGAACCCGAAGCCGAACCCGAAGCCGAAGCCGAACCCGAAGCCGAACCCTAAGCCGAAGCCGAACCCTAAGCCGAAGCCGAACCCTAAGCCGAAGCCGAAGCCTAAGCCGAAGCCGAAGCCGAAGCCGAAGCCGAACCCTAAGCCGAAGCCGAAGCCGAACCCGAAGCCGAAGCCGAACCCGAACCCGAAGCCGAACCCGAACCCGAAGCCGAACCCGAACCCGAAGCCGAACCCGAACCCGAAGCCGAAGCCGAACCCGAAGCCGAAGCCGAACCCGAAGCCGAAGCCGAACCCGAAGCCGAAGCCGAACCCGAAGCCGAACCCTAACCCGAAGCCTAACCCGAAGCCGAAGCCGAAGCCTAACCCGAAGCCGAAGCCTAACCCGAAGCCGAACCCTAACCCGAAGCCGAAGCCTAACCCGAAGCCGAACCCTAACCCGAAGCCGAACCCTAACCCGAAGCCGAAGCCTAACCCGAAGCCGAACCCTAAGCCGAAGCCGAACCCTAACCCGAAGCCGAACCCTAACCCGAAGCCGAACCCTAAGCCGAAGCCGAACCCTAAGCCGAAGCCGAACCCTAAGCCGAAGCCGAACCCTAAGCCGAAGCCGAACCCTAAGCCGAAGCCGAACCCTAAGCCGAAGCCGAACCCTAAGCCGAAGCCGAACCCTAAGCCGAAGCCGAACCCTAAGCCGAAGCCGAACCCTAAGCCGAAGCCGAACCCTAAGCCGAAGCCGAACCCTAAGCCGAAGCCGAACCCTAAGCCGAAGCCGAACCCTAAGCCGAAGCCGAACCCTAAGCCGAAGCCGAACCCTAAGCCGAAGCCGAACCCTAAGCCGAAGCCGAACCCTAAGCCGAAGCCGAACCCTAAGCCGAAGCCGAACCCTAAGCCGAAGCCGAACCCTAAGCCGAAGCCGAACCCTAAGCCGAAGCCGAACCCTAAGCCGAAGCCGAACCCTAAGCCGAAGCCGAACCCTAAGCCGAAGCCGAACCCTAAGCCGAAGCCGAACCCTAAGCCGAAGCCGAACCCTAAGCCGAAGCCGAACCCTAAGCCGAAGCCGAACCCTAAGCCGAAGCCGAACCCTAAGCCGAAGCCGAACCCTAAGCCGAAGCCGAACCCTAAGCCGAAGCCGAACCCTAAGCCGAAGCCGAACCCTAAGCCGAAGCCGAACCCTAAGCCGAAGCCGAACCCTAAGCCGAAGCCGAACCCTAAGCCGAAGCCGAACCCTAAGCCGAAGCCGAACCCTAAGCCGAAGCCGAACCCTAAGCCGAAGCCGAACCCTAAGCCGAAGCCGAACCCTAAGCCGAAGCCGAACCCTAAGCCGAAGCCGAACCCTAAGCCGAAGCCGAACCCTAAGCCGAAGCCGAACCCTAAGCCGAAGCCGAACCCTAAGCCGAAGCCGAACCCTAAGCCGAAGCCGAACCCTAAGCCGAAGCCGAACCCTAAGCCGAAGCCGAACCCTAAGCCGAAGCCGAACCCTAAGCCGAAGCCGAACCCTAAGCCGAAGCCGAACCCTAAGCCGAAGCCGAACCCTAAGCCGAAGCCGAACCCTAAGCCGAAGCCGAACCCTAAGCCGAAGCCGAACCCTAAGCCGAAGCCGAACCCTAAGCCGAAGCCGAACCCTAAGCCGAAGCCGAACCCTAAGCCGAAGCCGAACCCTAAGCCGAAGCCGAACCCTAAGCCGAAGCCGAACCCTAAGCCGAAGCCGAACCCTAAGCCGAAGCCGAACCCTAAGCCGAAGCCGAACCCTAAGCCGAAGCCGAACCCTAAGCCGAAGCCGAACCCTAAGCCGAAGCCGAACCCTAAGCCGAAGCCGAACCCTAAGCCGAAGCCGAACCCTAAGCCGAAGCCGAACCCTAAGCCGAAGCCGAACCCTAAGCCGAAGCCGAACCCTAAGCCGAAGCCGAACCCTAAGCCGAAGCCGAACCCTAAGCCGAAGCCGAACCCTAAGCCGAAGCCGAACCCTAAGCCGAAGCCGAACCCTAAGCCGAAGCCGAACCCTAAGCCGAAGCCGAACCCTAAGCCGAAGCCGAACCCTAAGCCGAAGCCGAACCCTAAGCCGAAGCCGAACCCTAAGCCGAAGCCGAACCCTAAGCCGAAGCCGAACCCTAAGCCGAAGCCGAACCCTAAGCCGAAGCCGAACCCTAAGCCGAAGCCGAACCCTAAGCCGAAGCCGAACCCTAAGCCGAAGCCGAACCCTAAGCCGAAGCCGAACCCTAAGCCGAAGCCGAACCCTAAGCCGAAGCCGAACCCTAAGCCGAAGCCGAACCCTAAGCCGAAGCCGAACCCTAAGCCGAAGCCGAACCCTAAGCCGAAGCCGAACCCTAAGCCGAAGCCGAACCCTAAGCCGAAGCCGAACCCTAAGCCGAAGCCGAACCCTAAGCCGAAGCCGAACCCTAAGCCGAAGCCGAACCCTAAGCCGAAGCCGAACCCTAAGCCGAAGCCGAACCCTAAGCCGAAGCCGAACCCTAAGCCGAAGCCGAACCCTAAGCCGAAGCCGAACCCTAAGCCGAAGCCGAACCCTAAGCCGAAGCCGAACCCTAAGCCGAAGCCGAACCCTAAGCCGAAGCCGAACCCTAAGCCGAAGCCGAACCCTAAGCCGAAGCCGAACCCTAAGCCGAAGCCGAACCCTAAGCCGAAGCCGAACCCTAAGCCGAAGCCGAACCCTAAGCCGAAGCCGAACCCTAAGCCGAAGCCGAACCCTAAGCCGAAGCCGAACCCTAAGCCGAAGCCGAACCCTAAGCCGAAGCCGAACCCTAAGCCGAAGCCGAACCCTAAGCCGAAGCCGAACCCTAAGCCGAAGCCGAACCCTAAGCCGAAGCCGAACCCTAAGCCGAAGCCGAACCCTAAGCCGAAGCCGAACCCTAAGCCGAAGCCGAACCCTAAGCCGAAGCCGAACCCTAAGCCGAAGCCGAACCCTAAGCCGAAGCCGAACCCTAAGCCGAAGCCGAACCCTAAGCCGAAGCCGAACCCTAAGCCGAAGCCGAACCCTAAGCCGAAGCCGAACCCTAAGCCGAAGCCGAACCCTAAGCCGAAGCCGAACCCTAAGCCGAAGCCGAACCCTAAGCCGAAGCCGAACCCTAAGCCGAAGCCGAACCCTAAGCCGAAGCCGAACCCTAAGCCGAAGCCGAACCCTAAGCCGAAGCCGAACCCTAAGCCGAAGCCGAACCCTAAGCCGAAGCCGAACCCTAAGCCGAAGCCGAACCCTAAGCCGAAGCCGAACCCTAAGCCGAAGCCGAACCCTAAGCCGAAGCCGAACCCTAAGCCGAAGCCGAACCCTAAGCCGAAGCCGAACCCTAAGCCGAAGCCGAACCCTAAGCCGAAGCCGAACCCTAAGCCGAAGCCGAACCCTAAGCCGAAGCCGAACCCTAAGCCGAAGCCGAACCCTAAGCCGAAGCCGAACCCTAAGCCGAAGCCGAACCCTAAGCCGAAGCCGAACCCTAAGCCGAAGCCGAACCCTAAGCCGAAGCCGAACCCTAAGCCGAAGCCGAACCCTAAGCCGAAGCCGAACCCTAAGCCGAAGCCGAACCCTAAGCCGAAGCCGAACCCTAAGCCGAAGCCGAACCCTAAGCCGAAGCCGAACCCTAAGCCGAAGCCGAACCCTAAGCCGAAGCCGAACCCTAAGCCGAAGCCGAACCCTAAGCCGAAGCCGAACCCTAAGCCGAAGCCGAACCCTAAGCCGAAGCCGAACCCTAAGCCGAAGCCGAACCCTAAGCCGAAGCCGAACCCTAAGCCGAAGCCGAACCCTAAGCCGAAGCCGAACCCTAAGCCGAAGCCGAACCCTAAGCCGAAGCCGAACCCTAAGCCGAAGCCGAACCCTAAGCCGAAGCCGAACCCTAAGCCGAAGCCGAACCCTAAGCCGAAGCCGAACCCTAAGCCGAAGCCGAACCCTAAGCCGAAGCCGAACCCTAAGCCGAAGCCGAACCCTAAGCCGAAGCCGAACCCTAAGCCGAAGCCGAACCCTAAGCCGAAGCCGAACCCTAAGCCGAAGCCGAACCCTAAGCCGAAGCCGAACCCTAAGCCGAAGCCGAACCCTAAGCCGAAGCCGAACCCTAAGCCGAAGCCGAACCCTAAGCCGAAGCCGAACCCTAAGCCGAAGCCGAACCCTAAGCCGAAGCCGAACCCTAAGCCGAAGCCGAACCCTAAGCCGAAGCCGAACCCTAAGCCGAAGCCGAACCCTAAGCCGAAGCCGAACCCTAAGCCGAAGCCGAACCCTAAGCCGAAGCCGAACCCTAAGCCGAAGCCGAACCCTAAGCCGAAGCCGAACCCTAAGCCGAAGCCGAACCCTAAGCCGAAGCCGAACCCTAAGCCGAAGCCGAACCCTAAGCCGAAGCCGAACCCTAAGCCGAAGCCGAACCCTAAGCCGAAGCCGAACCCTAAGCCGAAGCCGAACCCTAAGCCGAAGCCGAACCCTAAGCCGAAGCCGAACCCTAAGCCGAAGCCGAACCCTAAGCCGAAGCCGAACCCTAAGCCGAAGCCGAACCCTAAGCCGAAGCCGAACCCTAAGCCGAAGCCGAACCCTAAGCCGAAGCCGAACCCTAAGCCGAAGCCGAACCCTAAGCCGAAGCCGAACCCTAAGCCGAAGCCGAACCCTAAGCCGAAGCCGAACCCTAAGCCGAAGCCGAACCCTAAGCCGAAGCCGAACCCTAAGCCGAAGCCGAACCCTAAGCCGAAGCCGAACCCTAAGCCGAAGCCGAACCCTAAGCCGAAGCCGAACCCTAAGCCGAAGCCGAACCCTAAGCCGAAGCCGAACCCTAAGCCGAAGCCGAACCCTAAGCCGAAGCCGAACCCTAAGCCGAAGCCGAACCCTAAGCCGAAGCCGAACCCTAAGCCGAAGCCGAACCCTAAGCCGAAGCCGAACCCTAAGCCGAAGCCGAACCCTAAGCCGAAGCCGAACCCTAAGCCGAAGCCGAACCCTAAGCCGAAGCCGAACCCTAAGCCGAAGCCGAACCCTAAGCCGAAGCCGAACCCTAAGCCGAAGCCGAACCCTAAGCCGAAGCCGAACCCTAAGCCGAAGCCGAACCCTAAGCCGAAGCCGAACCCTAAGCCGAAGCCGAACCCTAAGCCGAAGCCGAACCCTAAGCCGAAGCCGAACCCTAAGCCGAAGCCGAACCCTAAGCCGAAGCCGAACCCTAAGCCGAAGCCGAACCCTAAGCCGAAGCCGAACCCTAAGCCGAAGCCGAACCCTAAGCCGAAGCCGAACCCTAAGCCGAAGCCGAACCCTAAGCCGAAGCCGAACCCTAAGCCGAAGCCGAACCCTAAGCCGAAGCCGAACCCTAAGCCGAAGCCGAACCCTAAGCCGAAGCCGAACCCTAAGCCGAAGCCGAACCCTAAGCCGAAGCCGAACCCTAAGCCGAAGCCGAACCCTAAGCCGAAGCCGAACCCTAAGCCGAAGCCGAACCCTAAGCCGAAGCCGAACCCTAAGCCGAAGCCGAACCCTAAGCCGAAGCCGAACCCTAAGCCGAAGCCGAACCCTAAGCCGAAGCCGAACCCTAAGCCGAAGCCGAACCCTAAGCCGAAGCCGAACCCTAAGCCGAAGCCGAACCCTAAGCCGAAGCCGAACCCTAAGCCGAAGCCGAACCCTAAGCCGAAGCCGAACCCTAAGCCGAAGCCGAACCCTAAGCCGAAGCCGAACCCTAAGCCGAAGCCGAACCCTAAGCCGAAGCCGAACCCTAAGCCGAAGCCGAACCCTAAGCCGAAGCCGAACCCTAAGCCGAAGCCGAACCCTAAGCCGAAGCCGAACCCTAAGCCGAAGCCGAACCCTAAGCCGAAGCCGAACCCTAAGCCGAAGCCGAACCCTAAGCCGAAGCCGAACCCTAAGCCGAAGCCGAACCCTAAGCCGAAGCCGAACCCTAAGCCGAAGCCGAACCCTAAGCCGAAGCCGAACCCTAAGCCGAAGCCGAACCCTAAGCCGAAGCCGAACCCTAAGCCGAAGCCGAACCCTAAGCCGAAGCCGAACCCTAAGCCGAAGCCGAACCCTAAGCCGAAGCCGAACCCTAAGCCGAAGCCGAACCCTAAGCCGAAGCCGAACCCTAAGCCGAAGCCGAACCCTAAGCCGAAGCCGAACCCTAAGCCGAAGCCGAACCCTAAGCCGAAGCCGAACCCTAAGCCGAAGCCGAACCCTAAGCCGAAGCCGAACCCTAAGCCGAAGCCGAACCCTAAGCCGAAGCCGAACCCTAAGCCGAAGCCGAACCCTAAGCCGAAGCCGAACCCTAAGCCGAAGCCGAACCCTAAGCCGAAGCCGAACCCTAAGCCGAAGCCGAACCCTAAGCCGAAGCCGAACCCTAAGCCGAAGCCGAACCCTAAGCCGAAGCCGAACCCTAAGCCGAAGCCGAACCCTAAGCCGAAGCCGAACCCTAAGCCGAAGCCGAACCCTAAGCCGAAGCCGAACCCTAAGCCGAAGCCGAACCCTAAGCCGAAGCCGAACCCTAAGCCGAAGCCGAACCCTAAGCCGAAGCCGAACCCTAAGCCGAAGCCGAACCCTAAGCCGAAGCCGAACCCTAAGCCGAAGCCGAACCCTAAGCCGAAGCCGAACCCTAAGCCGAAGCCGAACCCTAAGCCGAAGCCGAACCCTAAGCCGAAGCCGAACCCTAAGCCGAAGCCGAACCCTAAGCCGAAGCCGAACCCTAAGCCGAAGCCGAACCCTAAGCCGAAGCCGAACCCTAAGCCGAAGCCGAACCCTAAGCCGAAGCCGAACCCTAAGCCGAAGCCGAACCCTAAGCCGAAGCCGAACCCTAAGCCGAAGCCGAACCCTAAGCCGAAGCCGAACCCTAAGCCGAAGCCGAACCCTAAGCCGAAGCCGAACCCTAAGCCGAAGCCGAACCCTAAGCCGAAGCCGAACCCTAAGCCGAAGCCGAACCCTAAGCCGAAGCCGAACCCTAAGCCGAAGCCGAACCCTAAGCCGAAGCCGAACCCTAAGCCGAAGCCGAACCCTAAGCCGAAGCCGAACCCTAAGCCGAAGCCGAACCCTAAGCCGAAGCCGAACCCTAAGCCGAAGCCGAACCCTAAGCCGAAGCCGAACCCTAAGCCGAAGCCGAACCCTAAGCCGAAGCCGAACCCTAAGCCGAAGCCGAACCCTAAGCCGAAGCCGAACCCTAAGCCGAAGCCGAACCCTAAGCCGAAGCCGAACCCTAAGCCGAAGCCGAACCCTAAGCCGAAGCCGAACCCTAAGCCGAAGCCGAACCCTAAGCCGAAGCCGAACCCTAAGCCGAAGCCGAACCCTAAGCCGAAGCCGAACCCTAAGCCGAAGCCGAACCCTAAGCCGAAGCCGAACCCTAAGCCGAAGCCGAACCCTAAGCCGAAGCCGAACCCTAAGCCGAAGCCGAACCCTAAGCCGAAGCCGAACCCTAAGCCGAAGCCGAACCCTAAGCCGAAGCCGAACCCTAAGCCGAAGCCGAACCCTAAGCCGAAGCCGAACCCTAAGCCGAAGCCGAACCCTAAGCCGAAGCCGAACCCTAAGCCGAAGCCGAACCCTAAGCCGAAGCCGAACCCTAAGCCGAAGCCGAACCCTAAGCCGAAGCCGAACCCTAAGCCGAAGCCGAACCCTAAGCCGAAGCCGAACCCTAAGCCGAAGCCGAACCCTAAGCCGAAGCCGAACCCTAAGCCGAAGCCGAACCCTAAGCCGAAGCCGAACCCTAAGCCGAAGCCGAACCCTAAGCCGAAGCCGAACCCTAAGCCGAAGCCGAACCCTAAGCCGAAGCCGAACCCTAAGCCGAAGCCGAACCCTAAGCCGAAGCCGAACCCTAAGCCGAAGCCGAACCCTAAGCCGAAGCCGAACCCTAAGCCGAAGCCGAACCCTAAGCCGAAGCCGAACCCTAAGCCGAAGCCGAACCCTAAGCCGAAGCCGAACCCTAAGCCGAAGCCGAACCCTAAGCCGAAGCCGAACCCTAAGCCGAAGCCGAACCCTAAGCCGAAGCCGAACCCTAAGCCGAAGCCGAACCCTAAGCCGAAGCCGAACCCTAAGCCGAAGCCGAACCCTAAGCCGAAGCCGAACCCTAAGCCGAAGCCGAACCCTAAGCCGAAGCCGAACCCTAAGCCGAAGCCGAACCCTAAGCCGAAGCCGAACCCTAAGCCGAAGCCGAACCCTAAGCCGAAGCCGAACCCTAAGCCGAAGCCGAACCCTAAGCCGAAGCCGAACCCTAAGCCGAAGCCGAACCCTAAGCCGAAGCCGAACCCTAAGCCGAAGCCGAACCCTAAGCCGAAGCCGAACCCTAAGCCGAAGCCGAACCCTAAGCCGAAGCCGAACCCTAAGCCGAAGCCGAACCCTAAGCCGAAGCCGAACCCTAAGCCGAAGCCGAACCCTAAGCCGAAGCCGAACCCTAAGCCGAAGCCGAACCCTAAGCCGAAGCCGAACCCTAAGCCGAAGCCGAACCCTAAGCCGAAGCCGAACCCTAAGCCGAAGCCGAACCCTAAGCCGAAGCCGAACCCTAAGCCGAAGCCGAACCCTAAGCCGAAGCCGAACCCTAAGCCGAAGCCGAACCCTAAGCCGAAGCCGAACCCTAAGCCGAAGCCGAACCCTAAGCCGAAGCCGAACCCTAAGCCGAAGCCGAACCCTAAGCCGAAGCCGAACCCTAAGCCGAAGCCGAACCCTAAGCCGAAGCCGAACCCTAAGCCGAAGCCGAACCCTAAGCCGAAGCCGAACCCTAAGCCGAAGCCGAACCCTAAGCCGAAGCCGAACCCTAAGCCGAAGCCGAACCCTAAGCCGAAGCCGAACCCTAAGCCGAAGCCGAACCCTAAGCCGAAGCCGAACCCTAAGCCGAAGCCGAACCCTAAGCCGAAGCCGAACCCTAAGCCGAAGCCGAACCCTAAGCCGAAGCCGAACCCTAAGCCGAAGCCGAACCCTAAGCCGAAGCCGAACCCTAAGCCGAAGCCGAACCCTAAGCCGAAGCCGAACCCTAAGCCGAAGCCGAACCCTAAGCCGAAGCCGAACCCTAAGCCGAAGCCGAACCCTAAGCCGAAGCCGAACCCTAAGCCGAAGCCGAACCCTAAGCCGAAGCCGAACCCTAAGCCGAAGCCGAACCCTAAGCCGAAGCCGAACCCTAAGCCGAAGCCGAACCCTAAGCCGAAGCCGAACCCTAAGCCGAAGCCGAACCCTAAGCCGAAGCCGAACCCTAAGCCGAAGCCGAACCCTAAGCCGAAGCCGAACCCTAAGCCGAAGCCGAACCCTAAGCCGAAGCCGAACCCTAAGCCGAAGCCGAACCCTAAGCCGAAGCCGAACCCTAAGCCGAAGCCGAACCCTAAGCCGAAGCCGAACCCTAAGCCGAAGCCGAACCCTAAGCCGAAGCCGAACCCTAAGCCGAAGCCGAACCCTAAGCCGAAGCCGAACCCTAAGCCGAAGCCGAACCCTAAGCCGAAGCCGAACCCTAAGCCGAAGCCGAACCCTAAGCCGAAGCCGAACCCTAAGCCGAAGCCGAACCCTAAGCCGAAGCCGAACCCTAAGCCGAAGCCGAACCCTAAGCCGAAGCCGAACCCTAAGCCGAAGCCGAACCCTAAGCCGAAGCCGAACCCTAAGCCGAAGCCGAACCCTAAGCCGAAGCCGAACCCTAAGCCGAAGCCGAACCCTAAGCCGAAGCCGAACCCTAAGCCGAAGCCGAACCCTAAGCCGAAGCCGAACCCTAAGCCGAAGCCGAACCCTAAGCCGAAGCCGAACCCTAAGCCGAAGCCGAACCCTAAGCCGAAGCCGAACCCTAAGCCGAAGCCGAACCCTAAGCCGAAGCCGAACCCTAAGCCGAAGCCGAACCCTAAGCCGAAGCCGAACCCTAAGCCGAAGCCGAACCCTAAGCCGAAGCCGAACCCTAAGCCGAAGCCGAACCCTAAGCCGAAGCCGAACCCTAAGCCGAAGCCGAACCCTAAGCCGAAGCCGAACCCTAAGCCGAAGCCGAACCCTAAGCCGAAGCCGAACCCTAAGCCGAAGCCGAACCCTAAGCCGAAGCCGAACCCTAAGCCGAAGCCGAACCCTAAGCCGAAGCCGAACCCTAAGCCGAAGCCGAACCCTAAGCCGAAGCCGAACCCTAAGCCGAAGCCGAACCCTAAGCAAGCCGAACCCTAAGCCAGAAGCCGAACCCTAAGCCGAAGCCGAACCCTAAGCCGAAGCCGAACCTAAGCCGAAGCCGAACCCTAAGCCGAAGCCGAACCCTAAGCCGAAGCCGAACCCTAAGCCGAAGCCGAACCCTAAGCCGAAGCCGAACCCTAAGCCGAAGCCGAACCCTAAGCGAAGCCGAACCCTAAGCCGAAGCCGAACCCTAAGCCGAAGCCGAACCCTAAGCCGAAGCCGAACCCTAAGCCGAAGCCGAACCTAAGCCGAAGCCGAACCCTAAGCCGAAGCCGAACCCTAAGCCGAAGCCGAACCCTAAGCCGAAGCCGAACCCTAAGCCGAAGCCGAACCCTAAGCGAAGCCGAACCCTAAGCCGAAGCCGAACCCTAAGCCGAAGCCGAACCCTAAGCCGAAGCCGAACCCTAAGCCGAAGCCGAACCCTAAGCCGAAGCCGAACCCTAAGCCGAAGCCGAACCCTAAGCCGAAGCCGAACCCTAAGCCGAAGCCGAACCCAAAGCCGAAGCCGAACCCCTAAGCCGAAGCCGAACCCTAAGCCGAAGCCGAACCCTAAGCCGAAGCCGAACCCTAAGCCGAAGCCGAACCCTAAGCCCGAAGCCGAACCCTAAGCCGAAGCCGAACCCTAAGCCGAAGCCGAACCCTAAGCCGAAGCCGAACCTAAGCCGAAGCCGAACCCTAAGCCGAAGCCGAACCCTAAGCCGAAGCCGAACCCTAAGCCGAAGCCGAACCCTAAGCCGAAGCCGAACCCTAAGCCGAAGCCGAACCCTAAGCCGAAGCCGAACCCTAAGCCGAAGCCGAACCCTAAGCCGAAGCCGAACCTAAGCCGAAGCCGAACCCTAAGCCGAAGCCGAACCCTAAGCCGAAGCCGACCCCTAAGCCGAAGCCGAACCCTAAGCCGAAGCCGAACCCTAAGCCGAAGCCGAACCCTAAGCCGAAGCCGAACCCTAAGCCGAAGCCGAACCCTAAGCCGAAGCCGAACCCTAAGCCGAAGCCGAACCTAAGCCGAAGCCGAACCCTAAGCCGAAGCCGAACCTAAGCCGAAGCCGAACCCTAAGCCGAAGCCGAACCCTAAGCCGAAGCCGAACCCTAAGCCGAAGCCGAACCCTAAGCCGAAGCCGAACCTAAGCCGAAGCCGAACCCTAAGCCGAAGCCTGAACCCTAAGCCGAAGCCGAACCCTAAGCCGAAGCCGAACCCTAAGCCGAAGCCGAACCCTAAGCCGAAGCCGAACCCTAAGCCGAAGCCGAACCCTAAGCCGAAGCCGAACCCTAAGCCGAAGCCGAACCCTAAGCCGAAGCCGAACCCTAAGCCGAAGCCGAACCCTAAGCCGAAGCCGAACCCTAAGCCGAAGCCGAACCCTAAGCCGAAGCCGAACCCTAAGCCGAAGCCGAACCCTAAGCCGAAGCCGAACCCTAAGCCGAAGCCGAACCCTAAGCCGAAGCCGAACCCTAAGCCGAAGCCGAACCCTAAGCCGAAGCCGAACCCTAAGCCGAAGCCGAACCCTAAGCCGAAGCCGAACCCTAAGCCGAAGCCGAACCCTAAGCCGAAGCCGAACCCTAAGCCGAAGCCGAACCTAAGCCGAAGCCGAACCCTAAGCCGAAAGCCGAACCCTAAGCCGAAGCCGAACCCTAAGCCGAAGCCGAACCCTAAGCCGAAGCCGAACCCTAAGCCGAAGCCGAACCCTAAGCCGAAGCCGAACCCTAAGCCGAAGCCGAACCCTAAGCCGAAGCCGAACCCTAAGCCGAAGCCGAACCCTAAGCCGAAGCCGAACCCTAAGCCGAAGCCGAACCCTAAGCCGAAGCCGAACCCTAAGCCGAAGCCGAACCCTAAGCCGAAGCCGAACCCTAAGCCGAAGCCGAACCCTAAGCCGAAGCCGAACCCTAAGCCGAAGCCGAACCCTAAGCCGAAGCCGAACCCTAAGCCGAAGCCGAACCCTAAGCCGAAGCCGAACCCTAAGCCGAAGCCGAACCCTAAGCCGAAGCCGAACCCTAAGCCGAAGCCGAACCCTAAGCCGAAGCCGAACCCTAAGCCGAAGCCGAACCCTAAGCCGAAGCCGAACCCTAAGCCGAAGCCGAACCCTAAGCCGAAGCCGAACCCTAAGCCGAAGCCGAACCCTAAGCCGAAGCCGAACCCTAAGCCGAAGCCGAACCCTAAGCCGAAGCCGAACCCTAAGCCGAAGCCGAACCCTAAGCCGAAGCCGAACCCTAAGCCGAAGCCGAACCCTAACTAAGCCGAAGCCGAACCCTAAGCCGAAGCCGAACCCTAAGCCGAAGCCGAACCCTAAGCCGAAGCCGAACCCTAAGCCGAAGCCGAACCTAAGCCGAAGCCGAACCCTAAGCCGAAGCCGAACCCTAAGCCGAAGCCGAACCCTAAGCCGAAGCCGAACCCTAAGCCGAAGCCGAACCCTAAGCCGAAGCCGAACCCTAAGCCGAAGCCGAACCCTAAGCCGAAGCCGAACCCTAAGCCGAAGCCGAACCCTAAGCCGAAGCCGAACCCTAAGCCGAAGCCGAACCCTAAGCCGAAGCCGAACCCTAAGCCGAAGCCGAACCCTAAGCCGAAGCCGAACCCTAAGCCGAAGCCGAACCCTAAGCCGAAGCCGAACCCTAAGCCGAAGCCGAACCCTAAGCCGAAGCCGAACCCTAAGCCGAAGCCGAACCCTAAGCCGAAGCCGAACCCTAAGCCGAAGCCGAACCCTAAGCCGAAGCCGAACCCTAAGCCGAAGCCGAACCCTAAGCCGAAGCCGAACCCTAAGCCGAAGCCGAACCCTAAGCCGAAGCCGAACCCTAAGCCGAAGCCGAACCCTAAGCCGAAGCCGAACCCTAAGCCGAAGCCGAACCCTAAGCCGAAGCCGAACCCTAAGCCGAAGCCGAACCCTAAGCCGAAGCCGAACCCTAAGCCGAAGCCGAACCCTAAGCCGAAGCCGAACCCTAAGCCGAAGCCGAACCCTAAGCCGAAGCCGAACCCTAAGCCGAAGCCGAACCCTAAGCCGAAGCCGAACCCTAAGCCGAAGCCGAACCCTAAGCCGAAGCCGAACCCTAAGCCGAAGCCGAACCCTAAGCCGAAGCCGAACCCTAAGCCGAAGCCGAACCCTAAGCCGAAGCCGAACCCTAAGCCGAAGCCGAACCCTAAGCCGAAGCCGAACCCTAAGCCGAAGCCGAACCCTAAGCCGAAGCCGAACCCTAAGCCGAAGCCGAACCCTAAGCCGAAGCCGAACCCTAAGCCGAAGCCGAACCCTAAGCCGAAGCCGAACCCTAAGCCGAAGCCGAACCCTAAGCCGAAGCCGAACCCTAAGCCGAAGCCGAACCCTAAGCCGAAGCCGAACCCTAAGCCGAAGCCGAACCCTAAGCCGAAGCCGAACCCTAAGCCGAAGCCGAACCCTAAGCCGAAGCCGAACCCTAAGCCGAAGCCGAACCCTAAGCCGAAGCCGAACCCTAAGCCGAAGCCGAACCCTAAGCCGAAGCCGAACCCTAAGCCGAAGCCGAACCCTAAGCCGAAGCCGAACCCTAAGCCGAAGCCGAACCCTAAGCCGAAGCCGAACCCTAAGCCGAAGCCGAACCCTAAGCCGAAGCCGAACCCTAAGCCGAAGCCGAACCCTAAGCCGAAGCCGAACCCTAAGCCGAAGCCGAACCCTAAGCCGAAGCCGAACCCTAAGCCGAAGCCGAACCCTAAGCCGAAGCCGAACCCTAAGCCGAAGCCGAACCCTAAGCCGAAGCCGAACCCTAAGCCGAAGCCGAACCCTAAGCCGAAGCCGAACCCTAAGCCGAAGCCGAACCCTAAGCCGAAGCCGAACCCTAAGCCGAAGCCGAACCCTAAGCCGAAGCCGAACCCTAAGCCGAAGCCGAACCCTAAGCCGAAGCCGAACCCTAAGCCGAAGCCGAACCCTAAGCCGAAGCCGAACCCTAAGCCGAAGCCGAACCCTAAGCCGAAGCCGAACCCTAAGCCGAAGCCGAACCCTAAGCCGAAGCCGAACCCTAAGCCGAAGCCGAACCCTAAGCCGAAGCCGAACCCTAAGCCGAAGCCGAACCCTAAGCCGAAGCCGAACCCTAAGCCGAAGCCGAACCCTAAGCCGAAGCCGAACCCTAAGCCGAAGCCGAACCCTAAGCCGAAGCCGAACCCTAAGCCGAAGCCGAACCCTAAGCCGAAGCCGAACCCTAAGCCGAAGCCGAACCCTAAGCCGAAGCCGAACCCTAAGCCGAAGCCGAACCCTAAGCCGAAGCCGAACCCTAAGCCGAAGCCGAACCCTAAGCCGAAGCCGAACCCTAAGCCGAAGCCGAACCCTAAGCCGAAGCCGAACCCTAAGCCGAAGCCGAACCCTAAGCCGAAGCCGAACCCTAAGCCGAAGCCGAACCCTAAGCCGAAGCCGAACCCTAAGCCGAAGCCGAACCCTAAGCCGAAGCCGAACCCTAAGCCGAAGCCGAACCCTAAGCCGAAGCCGAACCCTAAGCCGAAGCCGAACCCTAAGCCGAAGCCGAACCCTAAGCCGAAGCCGAACCCTAAGCCGAAGCCGAACCCTAAGCCGAAGCCGAACCCTAAGCCGAAGCCGAACCCTAAGCCGAAGCCGAACCCTAAGCCGAAGCCGAACCCTAAGCCGAAGCCGAACCCTAAGCCGAAGCCGAACCCTAAGCCGAAGCCGAACCCTAAGCCGAAGCCGAACCCTAAGCCGAAGCCGAACCCTAAGCCGAAGCCGAACCCTAAGCCGAAGCCGAACCCTAAGCCGAAGCCGAACCCTAAGCCGAAGCCGAACCCTAAGCCGAAGCCGAACCCTAAGCCGAAGCCGAACCCTAAGCCGAAGCCGAACCCTAAGCCGAAGCCGAACCCTAAGCCGAAGCCGAACCCTAAGCCGAAGCCGAACCCTAAGCCGAAGCCGAACCCTAAGCCGAAGCCGAACCCTAAGCCGAAGCCGAACCCTAAGCCGAAGCCGAACCCTAAGCCGAAGCCGAACCCTAAGCCGAAGCCGAACCCTAAGCCGAAGCCGAACCCTAAGCCGAAGCCGAACCCTAAGCCGAAGCCGAACCCTAAGCCGAAGCCGAACCCTAAGCCGAAGCCGAACCCTAAGCCGAAGCCGAACCCTAAGCCGAAGCCGAACCCTAAGCCGAAGCCGAACCCTAAGCCGAAGCCGAACCCTAAGCCGAAGCCGAACCCTAAGCCGAAGCCGAACCCTAAGCCGAAGCCGAACCCTAAGCCGAAGCCGAACCCTAAGCCGAAGCCGAACCCTAAGCCGAAGCCGAACCCTAAGCCGAAGCCGAACCCTAAGCCGAAGCCGAACCCTAAGCCGAAGCCGAACCCTAAGCCGAAGCCGAACCCTAAGCCGAAGCCGAACCCTAAGCCGAAGCCGAACCCTAAGCCGAAGCCGAACCCTAAGCCGAAGCCGAACCCTAAGCCGAAGCCGAACCCTAAGCCGAAGCCGAACCCTAAGCCGAAGCCGAACCCTAAGCCGAAGCCGAACCCTAAGCCGAAGCCGAACCCTAAGCCGAAGCCGAACCCTAAGCCGAAGCCGAACCCTAAGCCGAAGCCGAACCCTAAGCCGAAGCCGAACCCTAAGCCGAAGCCGAACCCTAAGCCGAAGCCGAACCCTAAGCCGAAGCCGAACCCTAAGCCGAAGCCGAACCCTAAGCCGAAGCCGAACCCTAAGCCGAAGCCGAACCCTAAGCCGAAGCCGAACCCTAAGCCGAAGCCGAACCCTAAGCCGAAGCCGAACCCTAAGCCGAAGCCGAACCCTAAGCCGAAGCCGAACCCTAAGCCGAAGCCGAACCCTAAGCCGAAGCCGAACCCTAAGCCGAAGCCGAACCCTAAGCCGAAGCCGAACCCTAAGCCGAAGCCGAACCCTAAGCCGAAGCCGAACCCTAAGCCGAAGCCGAACCCTAAGCCGAAGCCGAACCCTAAGCCGAAGCCGAACCCTAAGCCGAAGCCGAACCCTAAGCCGAAGCCGAACCCTAAGCCGAAGCCGAACCCTAAGCCGAAGCCGAACCCTAAGCCGAAGCCGAACCCTAAGCCGAAGCCGAACCCTAAGCCGAAGCCGAACCCTAAGCCGAAGCCGAACCCTAAGCCGAAGCCGAACCCTAAGCCGAAGCCGAACCCTAAGCCGAAGCCGAACCCTAAGCCGAAGCCGAACCCTAAGCCGAAGCCGAACCCTAAGCCGAAGCCGAACCCTAAGCCGAAGCCGAACCCTAAGCCGAAGCCGAACCCTAAGCCGAAGCCGAACCCTAAGCCGAAGCCGAACCCTAAGCCGAAGCCGAACCCTAAGCCGAAGCCGAACCCTAAGCCGAAGCCGAACCCTAAGCCGAAGCCGAACCCTAAGCCGAAGCCGAACCCTAAGCCGAAGCCGAACCCTAAGCCGAAGCCGAACCCTAAGCCGAAGCCGAACCCTAAGCCGAAGCCGAACCCTAAGCCGAAGCCGAACCCTAAGCCGAAGCCGAACCCTAAGCCGAAGCCGAACCCTAAGCCGAAGCCGAACCCTAAGCCGAAGCCGAACCCTAAGCCGAAGCCGAACCCTAAGCCGAAGCCGAACCCTAAGCCGAAGCCGAACCCTAAGCCGAAGCCGAACCCTAAGCCGAAGCCGAACCCTAAGCCGAAGCCGAACCCTAAGCCGAAGCCGAACCCTAAGCCGAAGCCGAACCCTAAGCCGAAGCCGAACCCTAAGCCGAAGCCGAACCCTAAGCCGAAGCCGAACCCTAAGCCGAAGCCGAACCCTAAGCCGAAGCCGAACCCTAAGCCGAAGCCGAACCCTAAGCCGAAGCCGAACCCTAAGCCGAAGCCGAACCCTAAGCCGAAGCCGAACCCTAAGCCGAAGCCGAACCCTAAGCCGAAGCCGAACCCTAAGCCGAAGCCGAACCCTAAGCCGAAGCCGAACCCTAAGCCGAAGCCGAACCCTAAGCCGAAGCCGAACCCTAAGCCGAAGCCGAACCCTAAGCCGAAGCCGAACCCTAAGCCGAAGCCGAACCCTAAGCCGAAGCCGAACCCTAAGCCGAAGCCGAACCCTAAGCCGAAGCCGAACCCTAAGCCGAAGCCGAACCCTAAGCCGAAGCCGAACCCTAAGCCGAAGCCGAACCCTAAGCCGAAGCCGAACCCTAAGCCGAAGCCGAACCCTAAGCCGAAGCCGAACCCTAAGCCGAAGCCGAACCCTAAGCCGAAGCCGAACCCTAAGCCGAAGCCGAACCCTAAGCCGAAGCCGAACCCTAAGCCGAAGCCGAACCCTAAGCCGAAGCCGAACCCTAAGCCGAAGCCGAACCCTAAGCCGAAGCCGAACCCTAAGCCGAAGCCGAACCCTAAGCCGAAGCCGAACCCTAAGCCGAAGCCGAACCCTAAGCCGAAGCCGAACCCTAAGCCGAAGCCGAACCCTAAGCCGAAGCCGAACCCTAAGCCGAAGCCGAACCCTAAGCCGAAGCCGAACCCTAAGCCGAAGCCGAACCCTAAGCCGAAGCCGAACCCTAAGCCGAAGCCGAACCCTAAGCCGAAGCCGAACCCTAAGCCGAAGCCGAACCCTAAGCCGAAGCCGAACCCTAAGCCGAAGCCGAACCCTAAGCCGAAGCCGAACCCTAAGCCGAAGCCGAACCCTAAGCCGAAGCCGAACCCTAAGCCGAAGCCGAACCCTAAGCCGAAGCCGAACCCTAAGCCGAAGCCGAACCCTAAGCCGAAGCCGAACCCTAAGCCGAAGCCGAACCCTAAGCCGAAGCCGAACCCTAAGCCGAAGCCGAACCCTAAGCCGAAGCCGAACCCTAAGCCGAAGCCGAACCCTAAGCCGAAGCCGAACCCTAAGCCGAAGCCGAACCCTAAGCCGAAGCCGAACCCTAAGCCGAAGCCGAACCCTAAGCCGAAGCCGAACCCTAAGCCGAAGCCGAACCCTAAGCCGAAGCCGAACCCTAAGCCGAAGCCGAACCCTAAGCCGAAGCCGAACCCTAAGCCGAAGCCGAACCCTAAGCCGAAGCCGAACCCTAAGCCGAAGCCGAACCCTAAGCCGAAGCCGAACCCTAAGCCGAAGCCGAACCCTAAGCCGAAGCCGAACCCTAAGCCGAAGCCGAACCCTAAGCCGAAGCCGAACCCTAAGCCGAAGCCGAACCCTAAGCCGAAGCCGAACCCTAAGCCGAAGCCGAACCCTAAGCCGAAGCCGAACCCTAAGCCGAAGCCGAACCCTAAGCCGAAGCCGAACCCTAAGCCGAAGCCGAACCCTAAGCCGAAGCCGAACCCTAAGCCGAAGCCGAACCCTAAGCCGAAGCCGAACCCTAAGCCGAAGCCGAACCCTAAGCCGAAGCCGAACCCTAAGCCGAAGCCGAACCCTAAGCCGAAGCCGAACCCTAAGCCGAAGCCGAACCCTAAGCCGAAGCCGAACCCTAAGCCGAAGCCGAACCCTAAGCCGAAGCCGAACCCTAAGCCGAAGCCGAACCCTAAGCCGAAGCCGAACCCTAAGCCGAAGCCGAACCCTAAGCCGAAGCCGAACCCTAAGCCGAAGCCGAACCCTAAGCCGAAGCCGAACCCTAAGCCGAAGCCGAACCCTAAGCCGAAGCCGAACCCTAAGCCGAAGCCGAACCCTAAGCCGAAGCCGAACCCTAAGCCGAAGCCGAACCCTAAGCCGAAGCCGAACCCTAAGCCGAAGCCGAACCCTAAGCCGAAGCCGAACCCTAAGCCGAAGCCGAACCCTAAGCCGAAGCCGAACCCTAAGCCGAAGCCGAACCCTAAGCCGAAGCCGAACCCTAAGCCGAAGCCGAACCCTAAGCCGAAGCCGAACCCTAAGCCGAAGCCGAACCCTAAGCCGAAGCCGAACCCTAAGCCGAAGCCGAACCCTAAGCCGAAGCCGAACCCTAAGCCGAAGCCGAACCCTAAGCCGAAGCCGAACCCTAAGCCGAAGCCGAACCCTAAGCCGAAGCCGAACCCTAAGCCGAAGCCGAACCCTAAGCCGAAGCCGAACCCTAAGCCGAAGCCGAACCCTAAGCCGAAGCCGAACCCTAAGCCGAAGCCGAACCCTAAGCCGAAGCCGAACCCTAAGCCGAAGCCGAACCCTAAGCCGAAGCCGAACCCTAAGCCGAAGCCGAACCCTAAGCCGAAGCCGAACCCTAAGCCGAAGCCGAACCCTAAGCCGAAGCCGAACCCTAAGCCGAAGCCGAACCCTAAGCCGAAGCCGAACCCTAAGCCGAAGCCGAACCCTAAGCCGAAGCCGAACCCTAAGCCGAAGCCGAACCCTAAGCCGAAGCCGAACCCTAAGCCGAAGCCGAACCCTAAGCCGAAGCCGAACCCTAAGCCGAAGCCGAACCCTAAGCCGAAGCCGAACCCTAAGCCGAAGCCGAACCCTAAGCCGAAGCCGAACCCTAAGCCGAAGCCGAACCCTAAGCCGAAGCCGAACCCTAAGCCGAAGCCGAACCCTAAGCCGAAGCCGAACCCTAAGCCGAAGCCGAACCCTAAGCCGAAGCCGAACCCTAAGCCGAAGCCGAACCCTAAGCCGAAGCCGAACCCTAAGCCGAAGCCGAACCCTAAGCCGAAGCCGAACCCTAAGCCGAAGCCGAACCCTAAGCCGAAGCCGAACCCTAAGCCGAAGCCGAACCCTAAGCCGAAGCCGAACCCTAAGCCGAAGCCGAACCCTAAGCCGAAGCCGAACCCTAAGCCGAAGCCGAACCCTAAGCCGAAGCCGAACCCTAAGCCGAAGCCGAACCCTAAGCCGAAGCCGAACCCTAAGCCGAAGCCGAACCCTAAGCCGAAGCCGAACCCTAAGCCGAAGCCGAACCCTAAGCCGAAGCCGAACCCTAAGCCGAAGCCGAACCCTAAGCCGAAGCCGAACCCTAAGCCGAAGCCGAACCCTAAGCCGAAGCCGAACCCTAAGCCGAAGCCGAACCCTAAGCCGAAGCCGAACCCTAAGCCGAAGCCGAACCCTAAGCCGAAGCCGAACCCTAAGCCGAAGCCGAACCCTAAGCCGAAGCCGAACCCTAAGCCGAAGCCGAACCCTAAGCCGAAGCCGAACCCTAAGCCGAAGCCGAACCCTAAGCCGAAGCCGAACCCTAAGCCGAAGCCGAACCCTAAGCCGAAGCCGAACCCTAAGCCGAAGCCGAACCCTAAGCCGAAGCCGAACCCTAAGCCGAAGCCGAACCCTAAGCCGAAGCCGAACCCTAAGCCGAAGCCGAACCCTAAGCCGAAGCCGAACCCTAAGCCGAAGCCGAACCCTAAGCCGAAGCCGAACCCTAAGCCGAAGCCGAACCCTAAGCCGAAGCCGAACCCTAAGCCGAAGCCGAACCCTAAGCCGAAGCCGAACCCTAAGCCGAAGCCGAACCCTAAGCCGAAGCCGAACCCTAAGCCGAAGCCGAACCCTAAGCCGAAGCCGAACCCTAAGCCGAAGCCGAACCCTAAGCCGAAGCCGAACCCTAAGCCGAAGCCGAACCCTAAGCCGAAGCCGAACCCTAAGCCGAAGCCGAACCCTAAGCCGAAGCCGAACCCTAAGCCGAAGCCGAACCCTAAGCCGAAGCCGAACCCTAAGCCGAAGCCGAACCCTAAGCCGAAGCCGAACCCTAAGCCGAAGCCGAACCCTAAGCCGAAGCCGAACCCTAAGCCGAAGCCGAACCCTAAGCCGAAGCCGAACCCTAAGCCGAAGCCGAACCCTAAGCCGAAGCCGAACCCTAAGCCGAAGCCGAACCCTAAGCCGAAGCCGAACCCTAAGCCGAAGCCGAACCCTAAGCCGAAGCCGAACCCTAAGCCGAACCCGAACCCTAAGCCGAACCCGAACCCTAAGCCGAACCCGAACCCTAAGCCGAACCCGAACCCTAAGCCGAACCCGAACCCTAAGCCGAACCCGAACCCTAAGCCGAACCCCTAACCCTAACAACCCTCACCCTCACCCACAAACTCACCCTCACCCTAATGCACCTTGACACTCCGTGTACGCTACTTCACATTAAGATTAAATATAGGCCTAGCCAGCATGGGAGAAGACTAAAAAACCGGGCCCCAGAAAACGCGTTGCGAGCCCCTTTCGCCCATCCAAAAGTGCCCCCAAAGGAAGGCTTTGGGTACAAGTGAACTCCCCAGGGGAGCCTTTACGCAGCCCCACATGCAACTGGACCCTCCGGGTTCGCTGTTCCTGAGAAAACCTAAACGTAGCCCTAGCCGTCATCGGAGACGAGTGAAAAATCAGGCCCCAGGAAATGCGTTGCGAGCCCCTTTGGACCATCCAAAAGTGCCCCTAAAGGAAGGCTTTGGGTACATCTGAAGTTCCCAAGGGAGCCTTTACGCAGCCCCACATGCAACTGGACCCTCCGGGTTCACTGTTTCCGAGCATCCCTAAACATAGCCCTAACCGGCATCGAAAATGACTGAAAAATCAGGCCCCAGGCAACGCGTTGCGAGCCCTTTTCGCCCATCCAAAAGTGCCCCCAAAGGAAGGCTTTGGGTACAAGTGAACTCCCCAGGGGAGCCTTTACGCAGCCCCACATGACACTGGACCCTCCGGGTTCGCTGTTCCTGAGCAAGCCAAAACATCGCCCATGGGAGACCGAACCCTAACCCTAACCCGAACCCAAAGCCTAACCCGAACCCTGGATCTAACCCTAACCTCACAGCCACAGCGTACCTGCTGCAATGCCTCTCTCTTCCCAGCTCCAGTTCTTCAGCTGCTCACCAGCTCTAACTCAGAATCTTCGCTCACAGCGCCACGGCAAACTCTGCCCGGGCCACACAACACACTGCACAAGCTACGTTGCTTAAGACACACAAAAGCTGGAACGTTCCAGCCCAACAATTAGTCACGTCGCACAGGAAGGATGCCGCGTACTCCTAGAAACCAAACCTTCCAGTCCTGAGCAGCTCCCCACCTCCTCCTGCCACCCATGCTCAGCACACACACTATGCGCCCCTCAAAAAAACAAAAAGTTAGAACATAAACAGACAGAAAAAAAAAACGACTGAGCTCCATAAATGCCAAAAAGACATGCACACACAGCAGCCCCGGCAGGGGTAATCACAGACTCACCCTTGGCAGATGAAAGAGGAGACTCTGATACAACCCTGCTCAGTCTCTTGGCAATGCTGCATATCTACGCTGCCGAGCCACAGGTACCATGCAATCAAGCTGCTTTTAGTCCTCAGGAGAGTTACACAGGTGGGTTTATACATTTAGAGATTGAAGTATAGGTCAAAACCAGAAGAGTGTCCCACCACCCCAAAAAACAGTGAGCCAGCGGCCTCTGCTAAATAGAGCTCTATTGAGTGAATTCCAAGCACTTAAAATCCAGAAATCCATAGACTTTGACCCACCTAAAGAACCCTGCAACTGACTGAAGGAAACACAAAGCACTTACCCCAAAGAGCAGCCCAGGCAGAAGGAGCTCTCTGGTGGCATGCCTGTGGCTCATATACCTTTTGCCCCCGCCCCCAGCACCCAAACCCAATCACCTGGGAAAGGGGAGGGGCAAAGCACAGGACATCAGAAAGAGGAGCAGCAGCTGTGCTTTATTTACTTATTTTTATGGCTTAGCTCAACAGCACGCAGAGTGCAGGCAGCAGACCTGGGGTGTTTCTAGAAGCAAAAATCCCCTTTCGCTTTTGCTGCAGCTTTGAATATTGAACTGACAATATCACCAAGCTAGTAACTGAAACTTTCTCAACTGGAATTAGTTTCAACAGGCTCATCCACAGAATCACAGAATTTCTAGGTTGGAAGAGACCTCAAGATTATCGAGTCCAACCTCTGACCTAACACTAACAGTCCCCACTAAACCATATCCCTAAGCTCTACATCTAAACGTCTTTTGAAGACTTCCAGGGATGGTGACTCCACCACTTCCCTGGGCAGCCCGTTCCAGTGCCTAACAACCCTTTCGGTAAAGAAATTCTTCCTAACGTCTAACCTAAAACTCCCCTGGCACAATTTTAGCCCATTCCCCCCCGTCCTGTCACCAGGCATGTGGGAGAACAGACCAACCCCCACCTCGCTACAGCCTCCTTTAAGGTATCTGTAGAGAGCAATAAGGTCACCCCTGAGCCTCCTCTTCTCCAGGCTGAACAAGCCCAGCTCTCTCAGCCGATCCTTGTAGGACTTGTTCTCCAGGCCCCTCACCAGCTTCGTCGCCCTTCTTTGGACCCGCTCAAGCACCTCGATGTCCTTCTTGTAGCGAGGGGCCCAAAACTGAACACAGTACTCGAGGTGCGGCCTCACCAGCGCCGAGTACAGGGGGACAATCACCTCCCTAGCCCTGCTGGTCACACTGTTTCTGATACAAGCCAGGATGCCGTTGGCCTTCTTGGCCACCTGAGCACACTGCTGGCTCATATTCAGCCGACTGTCCACCATCACTCCCAGGTCCTTCTCTGCCTGGCAGCTCTCCAACCACTCCTCTCTGTATGACCATCCCCAGCTGTCTGTATGTCCGTCCCCATCGGAACGCATTTCCTGGGGCCTGATTTTTCATTCGTCTCCGATGACGGCTAGGGCTACGTTTAGGTTTGCTCAGGAACAGCGAACCCGGAGAGTCCAGTTGCATGTGGGGCTGCGTAAAGGCTCCCCTGGGGAGTTCACTTGTACCCAAAGCCTTCCCAGCCCCTTTCGCCCATCAAAAACCAACGCAAAGGCACCGAGAGGAAGGTTCTAGAAACTTTATTTTGTTCTGGGGGGGTCGGGGTCTGGTGAGGGGCAGGGGAGGGGCTCTTGGGGGGCTCTGAGGTTGGGGGGGTCCCGGCGGGGTCACGGGGCGGCGTTGGGGGGGCAGTCGATGAAGTCAGCCAGCATGGAGGCCGTGGGGTCGGGGGCCTGGGGGCACAGCGGGGTCAGCACCTGACCCCCGACCCCTGACCCCACCCCATCCCACCCCCACCACCCCCTTCTCACCCCAAGTGCCCCAAAACCACCCCATCTTGCCCCAAACCACCTCAATCACACCCAAAACTGTCCCAAACCCGCTCGATCTTGCCCCAAACCACCCCAGTTCCACACAAACTGCCCCAAAACCCCCCAATCTTGCCCCAAACCCCCCCACACTCACCTCTCCCTTGCCCGGGGGGGCGGGGGCTCTTCCTCCTCCTCCTCCTCCTCTCCCTGCAGCTGGGGGGGGTCCGGGGGGGGTGCGGGGGGGGGTTCGGGGCTGCCCCCGTCCCCCTTGGGCCCCTCGGGGGGGGGGCAGCTCCGGAGGGCGAGGGGGGGGCGCAGCTTCCAGGGCTGGGGGGGAACCCTCGGGGGGGGGCGGGGGGGGCTGGGGGCTACCCGGGGGGAGCTGCCCTTCCTCCCCCCCATCATCTCCTCCTCCTCCTCCTGATTCGCTGGGGGCTGCTGGCCCCCCCCCTTCCTCCTCCTCCTCCTCGCAGGGGGGGGGCTGGCCTTCATCCACCTCCATCAGCAGGGCGCCTGTCTCCTCTTCCTCCTCCTCCTCCTCCGGCAGCGTCACCGCGGGGGGGGCCGTGCGGGGGGGCGCCTTCCTCAGCCTTGCCGCCTTCCTCCTCCTCCTCTTCCTCCTCCTCGTCCTCCTCCTCCGAGAGACCTTCCTCCTCCTCGAAGTCCTCCTCCTCCTCCTCGAAGTCCTCCTCGCCCAGCTCTTCCTCCAGCTCGTCCTCCTCCTCCTCCTCCTCAAAGAACTCTTCCTCCTCTTAGGAACCCCGAAGAACTCTTCCTCCTCTTAGGAACCCCGAACCCGAACCCTAACCCCCTAACCCTAACCCTAATGAACCCTAAGCCTAACCCTATCCCTAACCCTAACACTAACCTTAACCTTAACCCTAACCCTAATGAACCCTAAGCCTAACCCTATCCCTAACCCTACCCCCCTGGCAACCGCACCCCGCACACTTGGTTCCCCACTCATTTTGGTTCCCCCCCCACGGTGCGCCCCGCAAATGCGTCCCCCCGGCAAGCGCACCCCGCACACTTGGTTCCCCCCTCATTTTGGTTCCCTTTCCCCCCATCCCTTGAGGTCCCCCCAAGCCCCATGGACCCCCCCCCGTTGTGCCTTGCAAATGCATCCCCCCAGAAACCGCACCCCGCACACTTGGTTCCCCCGTCATTTTGGTTCCTCCCCCTCCCCTTGGGGTCCCCCCAAGCCCCATGGACCCCCCCCCCCCGGTGAGCCCCGCAAATGCCGCTGACCCGCTAAAATGTGTCCGGCGGCGTTGCGCTTAAATGTGTCCAGGCGGTGCCGCGCTAAAATGTGTCCGGGCAGCGTTGCGCTTAAATGTGTCCGGGCGGTGCCGTGCTAAAATGTGTCCAGGCGGCGCCGAACCCGAACCCTAACCAGAACCAGCACCCGAACCCGAACCCTAACCCGATCCCTAACCCTAACCCTAACTCGAACCCGAACCCTAACCCTAACCCGAAACCGAACCCTAACAGTAACCCAAACACGAACCTGAACACGAACCCGAAACCGAACACAAACCCGAACCCGAAACCAAACCCGAACCCGAACCCTAAGCCGAACCCGAACCCTAAGCCGAACCCGAACCCAAACCCGAACCCTAACGCTAACGCTAACCCTAACCCCTAACCCTAACAACCCTCACCCTCACCCACAAACTCACCCTCACCCTAATGCACCTTGACACTCCGTGTACGCTACTTCACATTAAGATTAAATATAGGCCTAGCCAGCATGGGAGAAGACTAAAAAAACGGGCCTCAGAAAACGCGTTGCGAGCCCCTTTCGCCCATCCAAAAGTGCCCCCAAAGGAAGGCTTTTGGCACAACTGAACTCCCCAGGGGCGCCTTTACGCAGCCCCACATGCAACTGGACCCTCCGGGTTCGCTGTTTCCGAGCATCCCTAAACATAGCCCTAGCCGGCATCAAAGACGACTGAAAAATCAGGCCCCAGGAAACGCGTTGCAAGCCCCTTTGGACCAGCCAAAAGTGTCACCAAAGGAAGGCTTTGGGTACAACTGAACTCCCCAGGGTAGCCTTTATGCAGCCCCATATGCAACTGGACACTCCGCGTTCACTCTTTCTACGCAAGCCTAAATATAGCCCTAGCCGCATAGGGAGAAGACTGAAAAAGCGGGCCTCAGAAAACGCATTGCGAGTCTCTTTCGCCTATCCAAAAGTGCCCCCAAAGGAAGGCTTTGGGTACAAGTGAACTCCCCAGGGGAGCCTTTACGCAGCCCCACATGCAACTGGACCCTCCGGGTTCGATTTTTCTGAGCAACCCTAAATATCACCCTAGCCAGCATGGCAGAAGACTGAAAATTCGGGCCACAGAAAAAGCGTTTCAAGCCCCATTCGCCCATCCAGAAGTGCCCCCAAAGGAAGACTTTGGGTACAAGTGAACTCCCCAGGGGAGCCTTTATGGAGCCCCACATGCAACTGGACCCTCCGCGTTCGCTCTTTCACAGCAAGCCTAAATATAGCACTGACACGCATGGGAGACGACTGAAAACTCGGGCCTAAGAAAACGCAATACAAGCCCTTTTCGCCCATCCAAAAGTGCCCCCAAAGGAAGGCTTTGGGGACAACTGAACTCCCCAGGGGAGCCTTTATGCAGCCCCACATGCAACTGGACCCTCCGCGTTCACTCTTTCTATGCAAGCCTAAATAAATCCCTAGCCGGCATGGGAGACCACCGAAAACTCGGGCCCCAGAAAACGCTTTCCGAGCCCCTTTCGCCCATCCAGAAGTGCCCCCAAAGGAAGGCTTTGGGTACAAGTGAACTCCCCAGGGGAGCCTTTATGCAGCCCCACATGCAACTGGACCCTCCGTATTCGCTCTATCACAGCAACCATAAATATAAACCTGGCCCGCCTGGCAGAAGACTAAAAACTCTGGCCCCAGAAAACGAGCTACAGGCCCTATTTGCCCATTCAAAGTGCCCCCAAAGGAAGGCTTTGGGTACAAGTGAACTCCCCAGGGGAGCCTTTATGCAGCCTCACATGCAACTGGACCCTCCGCGTTCACTCTTTCATGGCAAGACTAAATATAGCCCTAGCCGCAAAGGGAGAAGACTGAAAAAGCAGGCCTCAGAAAACGCATTGCGATTCCCCTTGGACCATCCAAATGTGCCCCCAAAGGAAGGCTTTGGGTACAAGTGAACTCCCCAGGGGAGCCTTTATGCAGCCCCACATGCAACTGGACCCTCCGCGTTCACTCTTTCTACGCAAGCCTAAATATATCCCTAGCCGGCATGGGTGACGACCTAAAAATCGGGAGAAATGAAACGCCTTACAAGACCCTTTCACCCATCCAGAAGTGCCCCCAAAGAAAGGCTTTTGGTACATCTGAACTCCCCAAGGGAGCCTTTATGCAGCCCCACATGCAACTGGACCCTCCGTATTCGCTCTATCACAGCAACCATAAATATATCCTGGCCCGCCTGGCAGAAGACTAAAAACTCTGGCCCCAGAAAACGCGCTACAAGCCCCATTTGCCCATCCAAAAGTGCCCCCAAAGGAAGGCTTTGGGTACAAGTGAACTCCCCAGGGGAGCCTTTATGCAGCCCCACATGCAACTGGACCCTCCGCGTTCACTCTTTCTACGCAAGCCTAAATATAGCCCTAGCCGGCATGGGAGACGACTGAAAAATCGGGCCAAATAAAACGCATTACAAGCCCCATTCGCCCATCCAGAAGTGCCCGCAAAGGAAGGCTTTTGGTACATCTGAACTCCCCAGGGGAGCCTTTATGCAGCCCCACATGCAACTGGACCCTCCTTATTTGCTCTTTCACAGCAAGCCTAAACATAGCCCTTACACGCATGGCAGACGACTGAAAACTCGGGCCACAGAAAAAGCGTTTCAAGCCCCATTCGCCCATCCAGAAGTGCCCCCAAAGGAAGGCTTTGGGTACAAGTGAACTCCCCAGGGGAGCCTTTATGCAGCCCCACATGCAACTGGACCCTCCGGGTTCGCTGTTTACAAGCAACCCTAAATATAGCCCTAGCCGCAAAGAGAGAAGTCTGAAAAAGCAGGCCTCAGAAAACGCATTGCGAGTCTTTTTCGCCCATCCAAAAGTGCCCCCAAAGGAAGGCTTTGGGTACAACTGAACTCCCCAGGGGAGCCTTTACGCAGCCCCACATGCAACTGGACCCTCCGTATTCGCCCTTTGACAACAACCCTAAATATAGCCCTGGCCCGCCTGGCAGTCGACTGAAAACTCGGGCCCCAGAAAATGCGTTACTAGCTCCATTCGCCCGTCCAAAAGTGCCCCCAAAGGAAGGCTTTGGGAACAACTGAACTCCCCAGGGGAGCCTTTATGCAGCCCCACATGAAACTGGACCCTCCGCGTTCACTCTTTCTACGCAAGCCTAAATATAGCCCTAGCCGCAAAGGGAGAAGATGGAAAAAGTGGGCCTCAGAAAACACATTGCGAGTCTCTTTCGCTCTTTCAGAAGTGCACCCAAAGGAAGGCTTTGGGTACAAGTGAACTCCCCAGGGGAGCCTTTATGCAGCCCCACATGCAACTGGACCTTCTATGTTCGCTGTTTCCGAGCAACACTAAAATATTCCTAGCCGACATTGGAGACCACTGAAAACTCGGGCCCCAGAAAACGCTTTCCGAGACCCTTTCGCCCATCCAAAATGCCCCCAAAGGAAGACTTTGAGTACAAATGAACTCCCCAGGGGAGCCTTTATGCAGCCCCACATGCAACTGGACCTTCCGTGTTCACTGTTTACGAGCAACCGTAAATATATCCCTGCCCCGCATGGGAGACGACTGAAAAATCGGGCCAAAGAAAACGCGCTACAAGCCCCATTCGCCCATCCAGAAGTGCCCCCAGAGGAAGGCTTTGAGTACAAGTGAACTCCCCAGGGGAGCCTTTATGCAGCCCCACATGCAACTGGACCCTCCTTATTCGCTCTTTCACAGCAAGCCTAAATATATCCCTAGCTGGAATCGGAGATGACCGAAAAATTGAACCAAAGAAAACGACTTACAGGACCATTTCGCCCATCCAAAAGTGCCCCCAAAGGAAGGCTTTGGATACAACTGAACTCCCCAGGGGAGCCTTTATGCAGCCCCACATGCAAATGGACCCTCCGTATTCGCTCTTTCACAGCAACCTTAAATATAGCCCTGGCCCGCATGGCAGACGACTGAAAACTCGGGCCCAAGAAAATGCGTTACGAGCTCCATTCACCCATCCAAAAGTGCCCCCAAAGGAAGGCTTTGGGTACAAGTGAACTCCCCAGGGGAGCCTTTATGCAGCCCCACATGCACCTGGACCCTCCGGCTTCGCTGTTTCCGAGCAACACTAAATATAGCCCTAGCCGGCATGGGAGACGACTGAAAAATCGGGCCAAATAAAACGCCTTACAAGACCATTTCGCCCATCAAAAAGTGTCACCAAAGGAAGGCTTTGGATACAACTGAACTCCCCAGGGTAGCCTTTATGCAGCCTCACATGCAACTGGACACTCCGCGTTCACTCTTTCTACGCAAGCCTAAATATAGCCCTAGCCGCATAGGGAGAAGACTGAAAAAGCGGGCCTCAGAAAACGCATTGCGAGTCTCTTTCGCCTATCGAAAAGTGCCCCCAAAGGAAGGCTTTGGGTACAAGTGAACTCCCCAGGGGAGCCTTTACGCAGCCCCACATGCAACTGGACCCTCCGTATTCGCTCTTTCACAGCAACCCTATATATATCCCTGGCCCGCCTGGCAGTTGACTGAAAACTCGGGCCCCAGAAAATGCGTTACAAACCCCATTCGCCCATCCAAAAGTGTCCCCAAAGGAAGGCTTTGAGTAGAAGTGAACTCCACAGGGGAGCCTTTTTGCAGCGCTACATGCAACTGGACCCTCCGTATTCGCTCTTTCTACGCAAGCCTAAATATAGCCCTAGCCGCAAAGAGAGAAGACTGAAAAAGCAGGCCTCAGAAAACGCATTGCGAGTCTCTTTCGCCCATCCAAAAGTGCCCCCAAAGGAAGGCTTTGGGTACAAGTGAACTCCCCAGGGGAGCCTTTACGCAGCCCCACATGAAACTGGATCTGCCGCCTTTACTCTTTTAATGAAAGCCTAAATATAGCCCTAGTCGCATAGGGAGAAGACTGAAAAAGCGGGCCTCAGAAAACGCATTGCGAGTCTCTTTCGACCATCCAAAAGTGCCCCCAAAGGAAGGTTTTGGGTCCAACTAAACTCCCAAGGGGAGCCTTTATGCAGCCCCACATGCAACTGGACCCTCCGGGTTCGCTCTTTCCGAGCAAAACTAAAGATAGCCCTAGCCGGCATGGGAGACGACTGAAAACTCGGGCCCCAGAAAACGCATTCCCAGCCCCTTTCGCCCATCCAAAAGTGCCCGAAAAGGAAGGCTTTCGGTAGAAGTGAACTCCCCAGGGGAGCATTTACGCAGCCCCACATGCAACTGGACCCTCCGGATTCGCTGTTTACAAGCAACGCTAAATATAACCCTAGCCAGCATGGCAGACAACTGAAAAATCGGGACCCAGAAAAAGCGTTACAAGCCCTATTCGCCCATCCAAAAGTGCCCCCAAAGGAAGGCTTTGGGTACAAGTGAACTCCCCAGGGGAGCCTTTATGCAGCCCCACATGCTACTGGACCCTCCGCGTTCACGCTTTCTACGCAAGCCTAAATATAGCCCCAGCCGGCATATTAGACGACTGAAAAAGCGCGCCTCAGAAAACGCATTGCGATTCCCCTTGGACCATCCAAAAGTGCCCCCAAAGGAAGGCTTTGGGTACAAGTGAACTCCCCAGGGGAGCCTTTATGCAGCCCCACATGCAACTGGACCCTACGGGTTCACTCTTCCACCGCAAGACTAAATAAAGCCCTCGGCGCAATGGGAGAAGACTGAAAAAGCGGGCCTCAGAAAACGCATTGCGATTCCCCTTGGACCATCCAGAAGTGCCCCCAAAGGAAGGCTTTGGGTACAAGTGAACTGCCCATGGGAGCCTTTATGCAGCCCCACATGCAACTGGACCCTCCGTATTCGCTCTTTCACAGCAAGCCTAAATAGATCCCTGGCCCGCCTGGCAGTTGACTGAAAACTCGGTCCCCAGAAAATGCGTTACAAACCCCATTCGCCCATCCAAAAGTGCCCCCAAAGGAAGGCTTTGGGTACAACTGAACTCCCCAGGGGAGCCTTTACGCAGCCCCACATGCAACTGGACCCTCCGTATTCGCCCTTTGACAACAACCCTAAATATAGCCCTGGCCCGCCTGGCAGTCGACTGAAAACTCGGGCCCCAGAAAATGCGTTACTAGCTCCATTCGCCCGTCCAAAAGTGCCCCCAAAGGAAGGCTTTGGGAACAACTGAACTCCCCAGGGGAGCCTTTATGCAGCCCCACATGAAACTGGACCCTCCGCGTTCACTCTTTCTACGCAAGCCTAAATATAGCCCTAGCCGCAAAGGGAGAAGATGGAAAAAGTGGGCCTCAGAAAACGCATTGCGAGTCTCTTTCGCTCTTTCAGAAGTGCACCCAAAGGAAGGCTTTGGGTACAAGTGAACTCCCCAGGGGAGCCTTTATGCAGCCCCACATGCAACTGGACCTTCTATGTTCGCTGTTTCCGAGCAACACTAAAATATTCCTAGCCGACATTGGAGACCACTGAAAGCTCGGGCCCCAGAAAACGCTTTCCGAGACCCTTTCGCCCATCCAAAAGTGCCCCCAAAGGAAGACTTTGAGTACAAATGAACTCCCCAGGGGAGCCTTTATGCAGCCCCACATGCAACTGGACCTTCCGTGTTCACTGTTTACGAGCAACCGTAAATATATCCCTGCCCCGCATGGGAGACGACTGAAAAATCGGGCCAAAGAAAACGCGCTACAAGCCCCATTCGCCCATCCAGAAGTGCCCCCAGAGGAAGGCTTTGAGTACAAGTGAACTCCCCAGGGGAGCCTTTATGCAGCCCCACATGCAACTGGACCCTCCTTATTCGCTCTTTCACAGCAAGCCTAAATATATCCCTAGCTGGAATCGGAGATGACCGAAAAATTGAACCAAAGAAAACGACTTACAGGACCCTTTCGCCCATCCAAAAGTGCCCCCAAAGGAAGGCTTTGGATACAACTGAACTCCCCAGGGGAGCCTTTATGCAGCCCCACATGCAAATGGACCCTCCGTATTCGCTCTTTCACAGCAACCTTAAATATAGCCCTGGCCCGCATGGCAGACGACTGAAAACTCGGGCCCAAGAAAATGCGTTACGAGCTCCATTCACCCATCCAAAAGTGCCCCCAAAGGAAGGCTTTGGGTACAAGTGAACTCCCCAGGGGAGCCTTTATGCAGCCCCACATGCACCTGGACCCTCCGGCTTCGCTGTTTCCGAGCAACACTAAATATAGCCCTAGCCGGCATGGGAGACGACTGAAAAATCGGGCCAAATAAAACGCCTTACAAGACCATTTCGCCCATCAAAAAGTGTCACCAAAGGAAGGCTTTGGATACAACTGAACTCCCCAGGGTAGCCTTTATGCAGCCCCACATGCAACTGGACACTCCGCGTTCACTCTTTCTACGCAAGCCTAAATATAGCCCTAGCCGCATAGGGAGAAGACTGAAAAAGCGGGCCTCAGAAAACGCATTGCGAGTCTCTTTCGCCTATCGAAAAGTGCCCCCAAAGGAAGGCTTTGGGTACAAGTGAACTCCCCAGGGGAGCCTTTACGCAGCCCCACATGCAACTGGACCCTCCGTATTCGCTCTTTCACAGCAACCCTATATATATCCCTGGCCCGCCTGGCAGTTGACTGAAAACTCGGTCCCCAGAAAATGCGTTACAAACCCCATTCGCCCATCCAAAAGTGTCCCCAAAGGAAGGCTTTGAGTAGAAGTGAACTCCACAGGGGAGCCTTTTTGCAGCGCTACATGCAACTGGACCCTCCGTATTCGCTCTTTCTACGCAAGCCTAAATATAGCCCTAGCTGCAAAGAGAGAAGACTGAAAAAGCAGGCCTCAGAAAACGCATTGCGAGTCTCTTTCGCCCATCCAAAAGTGCCCCCAAAGGAAGGCTTTGGGTACAAGTGAACTCCCCAGGGGAGCCTTTACGCAGCCCCACATGAAACTGGATCTGCCGCCTTTACTCTTTTAATGAAAGCCTAAATATAGCCCTAGTCGCATAGGGAGAAGACTGAAAAAGCGGGCCTCAGAAAACGCATTGCGAGTCTCTTTCGACCATCCAAAAGTGCCCCCAAAGGAAGGTTTTGGGTCCAACTAAACTCCCAAGGGGAGCCTTTATGCAGCCCCACATGCAACTGGACCCTCCGGGTTCGCTCTTTCCGAGCAAAACTAAAGATAGCCCTAGCCGGCATGGGAGACGACTGAAAACTCGGGCCCCAGAAAACGCATTCCCAGCCCCTTTCGCCCATCCAAAAGTGCCCGAAAAGGAAGGCTTTCGGTAGAAGTGAACTCCCCAGGGGAGCATTTTACGCATCCCCACATGCAACTGGACCCTCCGGATTCGCTGTTTACAAGCAACGCTAAATATAACCCTAGCCAGCATGGCAGACAACTGAAAAATCGGGACCCAGAAAAAGCGTTACAAGCCCTATTCGCCCATCCAAAAGTGCCCCCAAAGGAAGGCTTTGGGTACAAGTGAACTCCCCAGGGGAGCCTTTATGCAGCCCCACATGCAACTGGACCCTCCGCGTTCACGCTTTCTACGCAAGCCTAAATATAGCCCCAGCCGGCATATTAGACGACTGAAAAAGCGCGCCTCAGAAAACGCATTGCGATTCCCCTTGGACCATCCAAAAGTGCCCCCAAAGGAAGGCTTTGGGTACAAGTGAACTCCCCAGGGGAGCCTTTATGCAGCCCCACATGCAACTGGACCCTACGGGTTCACTCTTCCACCGCAAGACTAAATAAAGCCCTCGGCGCAATGGGAGAAGACTGAAAAAGCGGGCCTCAGAAAACGCATTGCGATTCCCCTTGGACCATCCAGAAGTGCCCCCAAAGGAAGGCTTTGGGTACAAGTGAACTGCCCAGGGGAGCCTTTATGCAGCCCCACATGCAACTGGACCCTCCGTATTCGCTCTTTCACAGCAAGCCTAAATAGATCCCTGGCCCGCCTGGCAGTTGACTGAAAACTCGGTCCCCAGAAAATGCGTTACAAACCCCATTCGCCCATCCAAAAGTGTCCCCAAAGAAAGGCTTTGGGTACAACTGAACTCCCCAGGGGAGCATTTGCAGCCCTACATGCAACTGGACCCTCCGTATTCGCTCTTTCTACGCAAGCCTAAATATAGCCCTAGCCGCAAAGAGAGAAGACTGAAAAAGCAGGCCTCAGAAAACGCATTGCGAGTCTCTTTCGCCCATCCAAAATTGCCCCCAAAGGAAGGCTTTGGGTACAAGTGAACTCCCCAGGGGAGCCTTTACGAAGCCCCACATGAAACTGGATCCGTCGCCTTTACTCTTTCTATGCAAGCCTAAATATAGCCCTAGCCGCATAGGGAGAAGACTGAAAAAGCGGGCCTCAGAAAACGCATTGCGAGTCTCTTTCGACCATCCAAAAGTGCCCCCAAAGGAAGGTTTTGGGTCCAACTAAACTCCCCAGGGGAACCTTTATGCAGCCCCACATGCAACTGGACCCTCCGGGTTCGCTCTTTCCGAGCAAAACTAAAGATAGCCCTAGCCGGCATTGGAGATGACTGAAAACTCAGGCCCCAGAAAACGCATTCCGATCCCCTTTCGCCCTTCCAAAAGTGCGCCCAAAGGAAGGCTTTGGGTACAAGTGAACTCTCCAGGGGAACCTTTATGCAGCCCCACATGCAACTGGACCCTCCGGGTTCACTCTTTCACCGCAAGACTAAATATAGCCCTAGCCGCAAAGGGAGAAGACGGAAAAAGCGGGCCTCAGAAAATGCCTTACAAGACCCTTTCGCCCATCCAAACGTGCCCCCAAAGGAAGGCTTTGGGTACAACTGAACTCCCCAGGGGAGACTTTACGCAGCCCCACATGCAACTGGACCCTCCGTATTCGCTCTTTCACAGCAACCCTAAATATACCCCTGGCTCGCCTGGCAGTCGACTGAAAACTCGCGCCCCAGAAAATGCTTTCCGAGCCCCATTCGCCCATCCAAAAGTGCCCCCAAAGGAAGGCTTTGGGTACAAGTGAACTCCCCAGGGGAGCCTTCTTGCAGCCCCTCATGCAACTGGACCCTCCGTATTCGCTCTTTCACAGCAAGCCTAAATATAGCCCTAGCCGCAAATGGAGAAGACTGAAAAAGCGGGCCTCAGAAAACGCATTGCGAGTCTCTTTCGCCCATCCAAAAGTGCCCCCAGAGGAAGGCTTTGAGTAGAAGTGAACTCTCCAGGGGAGCCTTTTTCAGCCCCACATGCAACTGGACCCTCCTTATTCGCTCTTTCACAGCAAGCCTAAATATAGCCCTAGCCGGCATCGGAGATGACTGAAAAATCGGGCCAATGAAAACGCTTTACAAGACAATTTCGCCCATCCAAAAGTGCCCCCAAAGGAAGGCTTTGGGTACAACTGAAGTCCCCAGGGGAGCCTTTACGCAGTCCCACATGCAACTGGACCCTCCGTGTTCGCTGTTTACGAGCAACCCTAAATATCACCCTAGCCAGCATGGCAGAAGTCTGAAAATTCGGGCCACAGAAAAAGCGTTTCAAGCCCCATTCGCCCATCCAGAAGTGCCCCCAAAGGAAGGCTTTGGGTACAAGTGAACTCCCCAGGGGAGCCTTTATGCAGCCCCACATGCATCTGGACCCTCCGCGTTCGCTCTTTCACAGCAAGCCTAAATATAGCACTGACACGCATTGGAGACGACTGAAAACTCGGGCCCAAGAAAACGCAATACAAGCCCCTTTCACCCATCCAAAAGTGCCCCCAAAGGAAGGCTTTTGGTACAAGTGAACTCCCCAGGGGAGACTTTACGCAGCCCCACATGCAACTGGACCCTCCGCGTTCACTCTTTCTATGCAAGCCTATATAAATCCCTAGCCAGCTTGGGAGACCACCGAAAACTCCGGCCCCAGAAAACGCTTTCCGAGCCCCTTTCGCCCATCCAAAAGTGCACCCAGAGGAAGGCTTTGGGTACAAGTGAACTCCCCAGGGGAGCCTTTACGCAGCTCCACATGCAACTGGACCCTCCGTGTTCGCTGTTTACGAGCAACCCTAAATATAACCCTAGCCAGCATGGCAGAAGACTGAAAACTTGGGCCACAGAAAAAGCGTTTCAAACCCCAATCGCCCATCCAGAAGTGCCCCCAAAGGAAGACTTTGGGTACAACTGAACTCCCCAGGGGAGCCTATATGTAGCCCCACATGCAACTGGACCCTCCGTATTCGCTCTATCACAGCAACCATAAATATAAACCTGGCCCGCCTGGCAGAAGACTAAAAATTCTGGCCCCAGAAAACGCGCTACAAGCCCCATTTGCCCATCCAGAAGTGCCCCCAAAGGAAGGCTTTGTGTACAAGTGAACTCCCAAGGGGAGCCTTTATGCAGCCTCACATGCAACTGGACCCTCCGCGTTCACTCTTTCACGGCAAGACTAAATATAGCCCTAGCCGCAAAGGGAGAAGACTGAAAAAGCGAGCCTCAGAAAAAGCATTGCGATTCCCCTTGGACCATCCAAATGTGCCCCAAAGGAAGGCTTTGGGTACAAGTGAACTCCTCAGGGGAGCCTTTATGCAGCCCCACATGCAACTGGACCCTCCGCGTTCACTCTTTCTACGCAAGCCTAAATATAGCCCTAGCCGGCATGGGAGACGACCTAAAAATCGGGAGAAATGAAACGCCTTACAAGACCCTTTCACCCATCTAGAAGTGCCCCGCAAGGAAGGCTTTGGGTACATCTGAACTCCCCAAGGGAGCCTTTATGCAGCCCCACATGCAACTGGACCCTCCGTAATCGCTCTATCACTGCAACCATAAATATAAACCTGGCCCGCCTGGCAGAAGACTAAAAACTCTGGCCCCAGAAAACGCGCTACAAGCCCCATTTGCCCATCCAAAAGTGCCCCCAGAGGAAGGCTTTGGGTACAAGTCAACTCCCCAGGGGAGCCATTATGCAGCCTCACATGCGACTGGACCCTCCGCGTTCACTCTTTCACGGCAAGACTAAATATATCCCTAGCCGCAAAGGGAGAAGACTGAAAAAGCAGGCCTCAGAAAACGCATTGCGATTCCCCTTGGACCATCCAAATGTGCCCCCAAAGGAAGGCTTTGGGTACAAGTGAACTCCCCAGGGGAGCCTTTATGCAGCCCCACATGCAACTGGACCCTCCGCGTTCACTCTTTCTACGCAAGCATAAATATAGCCCTAGCCGGCATGGGAGACGACCTAAAAATCGGGAGAAATGAAACGCCTTACAAGACCCTTTCACCCATCCTGAAGTGCCCCCAAAGGAAGGCTTTTGGTACATCTGAACTCCCCAGGGGAGCCTTTATGCAGCCCCACATGCAACTGGACCCTCCTTATTCGCTCTTTCACAGCAAGCCTAAACAGAGCCCTTACACGCATGGCAGACGACTTAAAAATCGGGCCAAATAAAACGCATTACAAGCCCCATTCGCCCATCCAGAAGTGCCCGCAAAGGAAGGCTTTTGGTACATCTGAACTCCCCAGGGGAGCCTTTATGCAGCCCCACATGCAACTGGACCCTCCTTATTCGCTCTTTCACAGCAAGCCTAAACATAGCCCTTACACGCATGGCAGATGACTGAAAACTCGGGCCACAGAAAAAGCGTTTCAAGCCCCATTCGCCCATCCAAAAGTGCCCGCAAAGGAAGGCTTTGGGTACAAGTGAACTCCCCAGGGGAGCCTTTATGCAGGCCCACATGCAACTGGACCCTCCGGGTTCGCTGTTTACGAGCAACCCTAAATATAGCCCTAGCCGCAAAGAGAGAAGTCTGAAAAAGCAGGCCTCAGAAAACGCATTGCGAGTCTCTTTCGCCCATCCAAAAGTGCCCCCAAAGGAAGGCTTTGGGTACAAGAGAACTCCCCAGGGGAGCCTTTACGCAGCCCCACATGCAACTGGACCCTCCGGATTCGCTGTTTACAAGCAACGCTAAATATAACCCTAGCCAGCATGGCAGACAACTGAAAAATCGGGACCCAGAAAACGCGTTACAAGCCCTATTCGCCCATCCAAAAGTGCCCCCAAAGGAAGGCTTTGGGTACAAGTGAACTCCCAAGGGGAGCCTTTATGCAGCCCCACATGCAACTGGACCCTCCGCGTTCACGCTTTCTACGCAAGCCTAAATATAGCCCCAGCCGGCATATTAGACGACTGAAAAAGCGCGCCTCAGAAAACGCATTGCGATTCCCCTTGGACCATCCAAAAGTGCCCCCAAAGGAAGGCTTTGGGTACAAGTGAACTCCCCAGGGGAGCCTTTATGCAGCCCCACATGCAACTGGACCCTACGGGTTCACTCTTCCACCGCAAGACTAAATAAAGCCCTCGGCGCAATGGGAGAAGACTGAAAAAGCGGGCCTCAGAAAACGCATTGCGATTCCCTTTGGACCATCCAGAAGTGCCCCCAAAGGAAGGCTTTGGGTACAAGTGAACTCCCCAGGGGAGCCTTTATGCAGCCCCACATGCAACTGGACCCTCCGTATTCGCTCTTTCACAGCAAGCCTAAATAGATCCCTGGCCCGCCTGGCAGTTGACTGAAAACTCGATCCCCAGAAAATGCGTTACAAACCCCATTCGCCCATCCAAAAGTGTCCCCAAAGAAAGGCTTTGGGTACAACTGAACTCCCCAGGGGAGCATTTGCAGCCCTACATGCAACTGGACCCTCCGTATTCGCTCTTTCTACGCAAGCCTAAATATAGCCCTAGCTGCAAAGAGAGAAGACTGAAAAAGCAGGCCTCAGAAAACGCATTGCGAGTCTCTTTCGCCCATCCAAAATTGCCCCCAAAGGAAGGCTTTGGGGACAAGTGAACTCCCCAGGGGAGCCTTTACGCAGCCCCACATGCAACTGGATCCGCCGCCTTTACTCTTTCTATGCAAGCCTAAATATAGCCCTAGTCGCATAGGGAGAAGACTGAAAAATCGGGCCTCAGAAAACGCATTGCGAGTCTCTTTCGACCATCCATAAGTGCCCCCAAAGGAAGGTTTTGGGTCCAACTAAACTCCCCAGGGGAGCCTTCACACAGGCCCACATGCAACTGGACCCTCTGTCTTCGCTCCTTCTGAGCAACCCGAAACATAGCCCTACCCGTCATGGGAGAGGAATTCAAAAGAGGTCCCCAGAAAACACATTCAAATGTTCTTTCGCCCATCAAAAAGTGCCCACTTAGAAAAGGTTTGGGTAAAACTAAACTCCCCAGGGGAGCCTTCACACAGCCCCACATGCAACTGGACCCTCTGTCTTCGCTCTTTCTGAGCAACCTGAAATATAGCCCTACCCGGCATGGGAGAGGAATTCAAAAGAGGGCCCCAGAAAACGCATTAAAAGACCATTTCGACCATGCATAAGTTCCCCCAAAGGAAGGCTTTGGGTACAACTGACCTCTCAAGGGGAGCCTTCAAGCAATCACACATGACACTGGACTCTCTGTCTTCGCTCTTTCTGAGCAACCCCAAAAATAGCCCTAGCCGGCATGGGAGAGGATTCAAAAGTTGGCCCCAGAAAACGCCTTCAAATTTTATTTCTCCCATCAAAAATTGCCCCGTTAGAAAGGCTTTGGGTAAACTGAACTCCCTAGGGGAGCCTTCACACATCCCCACATGCAACTGGACCCTCTGTGTTTGATCTTTCTGAGCAACCCGAAACATAGCCCTACCCAGCATGGGAGAGGAATTCAAAAGAGGGCCCCAGAAAATGCAAACAAAGTCCCTTATGCCAATCCAAAATTGCCCGCAAAGGAAGGCTTTGGGTACAAGTGAACTCCCCAGGGGAGCCTTTACGCAGCCCCACATGTAACTGGACCCCCTGTGTTTGACCTTTCTGAGCAACCCCAAAAATATCATTCCCCAGATTCGGAGAATTCAAAATATGTCCCGAGAAAATGCGTTCAAAACTCGTTTTGACCATCAAAAAGTGCCCCCAAAGGAAGGCTTTGGGTGCTGCTGAAGTCCCCAGGGGAGCCTTCACGCAGCCCCACATGCAACTGGACCCTCTGTCTTCGCACTTTCTGAGCAACCCCAAAAATATCCATCCCCGGATTCGGAAAAGAATTCAAAATATGTCCTGAAAAAATGCGTTCAAAGCCAATTTCGCCCTTCAAAAGCTGCCCCCAAAGGAAGTCTTTGGGTACAACTAAACTCCCCAGGGGAGCCTTCACACAGCCCCACATGCAACTGGACCCCCTGTCTTCGCTCTTTCTGAGCAACCCGAAACACAGCCCTATCCGGCATTGGAGACGAATTTAAAAGAGGGTCCCAGAAAACAACTTCAAAGCACCTTTAACCCACCCAAAAGTGCCCCAAAGGAAGGCTTTGGGTAAAACTGAACTCCCCAGGATAGCCTTCACACAGCCCCACATGCAACTGGACCCTTTGACTTCGCTCTTCCTAAGCAACCAGAAACACAGACCTACCCAGAATTTGAGACAAATGAAAAATCGGGCCCCAGGAAACGCATTAAAAGACCATTTCGACCATGCATAAGTTCCCCCAAAGGAAGACTTTGGGTACAACTGAAATCCCAAGGGGAGCCTTCAAGCAATCACACATGCCACTGGACCCTCTGTTTTCGCTCTTTCTGAGCAACCCAAAACATAGCCCTACCCGGAATCGGAGACGAATGACAAAGAGGGCCACAGAAAACACCTTCAAAAAACCTTTCACCAATCAAAAATTGCCCCCTAAGAAAAGCTTTGGGTACAACTGAACTCCCCAGGGAAGCCTTCACACAGCGCCACATGCAACTGGACCCTCTGTCTTCGCTCTTTCTGAGCAACCTGAAACATAGCCCTACCCGCCATGGGAGAGGAATTCAAAAGAGGGCCCCAGAAAATGCGTTCAAAGCCCCTTTGTTACCCATCCAAAATTGCCCCCTTAGAAGGGCTTTGGGTACAACTAAACTCCCCAGGGGAGCCTTCACGCAGCCCCACATGCAACTGGACTCTCTGTCTTCACTCTTTCTCAGCAATCCGAATCATAACCCTACCTGGAATCGGAGAGGCATTCAAACTAGTGCCCCAGTAAAAGAGTTTAAAGCCCCTTTCGACCACCCAAAAATGGCCCCATAGGAAGGCTTTGGGTACAACTAAATTCCCCAGGGGAGCCTTCACACAGGCCCACATGCAACTGGACCCTCTGTCTTCGATCTTTCTGAGCAACCCGAAACATAGCCCTACCCGGCATGGGAGAGGAATTCAAAAGAGGTCCCCAGAAAACGCATTCAAATGTTCTTTCGCCCATCAAAAAGTGCCCCCTTAGAAAGGTTTGGGTAAAACTAAACTCCCCAGGGGAGCCTTCACACAGCCCTACATGCAACTGGACCCTCTGTCTTCGCTCTTTCTGAGCAACCCGAAACATAGCCCTACCCAGCATGGCAGAGGAATTCAAACGAGGGCCCCAGAAAATGCGTTCAAAGCCCCTTTCACCCATCAAAAATTGCCCCCTTAGAAAGGCTTTGGGTACAAGTGAACTCCCCAGGGGAGCCTTCACGCAGCCCCACATGCAACTGGACTCTCTGTCTTCGCTCTTTCTCAGCAATCCGAATCATAACCCTACCTGGAATCGGAGAGGCATTCAAAATAGTGCCCCAGAAAAAGCGTTCAAAGCCCCTTTCGCCCATCCAAAAGTGCCCCCCAAGGAAGGCTTTGGGTATAACTGAACTCCCCAGGGGAGCCTTCACGCAGCTCCACATGTAACTGGACCCTCTGTGTTTGATCTTTCTGAGCAACCCGAAACATAGTCCTACTTGGAATCTGAGACGAATGAAAAATAGGGCCCCAGAAAATGCATTCAAATCCCCTTTCGACCATCCAAAAATGGCCCCATAGGAAGGCTTTGGGTACAACTAAATTCCCCAGGGGAGACTTCACACAGCCCCACATGCAACTGGACCCTCTGTCTTCGCTCTTTCTGAGCAACCTGAAATATAGCCCTACCCGGCATGGGAGAGGAATTCAAAAGAGGGCTCCAGAAAATGCAAACAAAGTCCCATTTGCCCATCCAAAAGTGCCAGCAAAGGCAGGCTTTGGGTACAACTGAACTCCCAAGGGGAGCCTTCATGCAGCCCCACATGCATCTGGACCCTCTGTGTACGCTCTTTCTGAGGAACCCGAAACATATATCCATACCTGGAATCGGAGAAGCATTCAAAATAGGGCCCCAGATAAAGCGGTCAAAGCCCCTTTCACACATCAAAAAGTTCCCCTAAGAAAGACTTTGGGTACAGCTAAACTCCACAGGGGAGCATTCACACAGACCCACATGCAACTGGACCCTCTGTCTTCGCTCTTTCTGAGGAACCTGAAATATAGCCCTACCCGGCATGGGAGAGGAATTCAAAAGAGGGCCCCAGAAAACACATTAAAAGACCATTTCGACCATGCATAAGTTCCCCCAAAGGAAGGCTTTGGGTACAACTGAAATCCCAAGGGGAGCCTTCAAGCAATCACACATGCCACTGGACCCTCTGTCTTCGCTCTTTCTGAACAACCCAAACATAGCCCTACCCAGAATCTGAGACAACTGACAAAGAGGGCCACAGAAAACACCTTCAAAAAACCTTTCACCCATCCATAAGTGCCCCCAAAGGAAGGCTTTGTGTACAACTGAACTCCCCAGGGGAGCGTTTACGCAGCCCCACATGCAACTGGGCCATCTGTCTTCGCTCTTTCTGAGCAACCCGAAACATAGCCCTACCCGCCATGGGAGAGGAATTCAAAAGAGGGCCCCAGAAAACGCCTTCAAATTTTATTTCGCCCATCCAAAATTGCCCCCTTAGAAAGGCTTTGGGTACAACTAAGCTCCCCAGGGGAGCCTTCACGCAGCCCCACATACAACTGGACCCTCTGTGTTTGCTTTTTCTGAGCAACCTGAAATATATCTCTCCCCGGAATCTGAGACTAATGACAAAGAGGGCCCCAGAAAACAACTTCAAAGCCCCTTTTGCCCATCCAAAAGTGCCCCCAAAGAAAGGCTCTGGGTACAACTAAACTCCCCAGGGGAGCCTTCACACAGCCCCACATGCAACTGGACCCTCTGACTTCGCATTTTCTGAGCAACCCCAAAAATATCCTTCCCCGGATTCGGAGAGAAATTCAAAATATGGCCAGAGAAAATGCGTTCAAAGCCCCTTTTGCCCATCCAAAAGTGCCCCCAAAGGAATGCTTTGGGTACAACCGAACTCCCCAGGGGAGCCTCCACGCGACCTTACATGCCACTGGACCCTCTGTCTTCGCTCTTTCTGAGCAACCCGAAACATAGCCCTACCCAGCATGGCAGAGGAATTCAAACGAGGGCCCCAGAAAATGCGTTCAAAGCCCCTTTCACCCATCAAAAATTGCCCCCTTAGAAAGGCTTTGGGTACAAGTGAACTCCCCAGGGGAGCCTTCACGCAGCCCCACATGCAACTGGACTCTGTCTTCACTCTTTCTCAGCAATCCGAATCATAACCCTACCTGGAATCGGAGAGGCATTCAATATAGTGCCCCAGAAAAAGCGTTCAAAGCCCCTTTCGCCCATCCAAAAGTGCCCCCCAAGGAAGGCTTAGGGTATAACTGAACTCCCCAGGGGAGCCTTCACGCAGCTCCACATGTAACTGGACCCTCTGTGTTTGATCTTTCTGAGCAACCCGAAACATAGTCCTACTTGGAATCTGAGACGAATGAAAAATAGGGCCCCAGAAAATGCATTCAAATCCCCTTTCGACCATCCAAAAATGGCCCCATAGGAAGGCTTTGGGTACAACTAAATTCCCCAGGGCAGACTTCACACAGCCCCACATGCAACTGGACCCTCTGTCTTCGCTCTTTCTGAGCAACCTGAAATATAGCCCTACCCGGCATGGGAGAGGAATTCAAAATATGGCCAGAGAAAATGCGTTCAAAGCCCCTTTTGCCCATCCAAAAGTGCCCCCAAAGGAATGCTTTGGGTACAACCGAACTCCCCAGGGGAGCCTCCACGCGACCTTACATGCCACTGGACCCTCTGTCTTCGCTCTTTCTGAGCAACCAGAAACATAGCCCTACCCAGCATGGGAGAGGAATTCAAAAGAGGGCTCCAGAAAACGCCTTCAAATTTTATTTCGCCCATTAAAAATTGCCCCCTTAGAAAGGCTTTGGGTACAACTAAACTCCCCAGGGGAGCCTTCACACATCCCCACATGCAACTGGACCCTCTGTGTACGCTCTTTCTGAGGAACCCGAAACATATATCCATACCTGGAATCGGAGAAGCATTCAAAATAGGGCCCCAGATAAAGCGGTCAAAGCCCCTTTCGCACATCAAAAAGTTCCCCTAAGAAAGACTTTGGGTACAGCTAAACTCCACAGGGGAGCCTTCACACAGCCCCACATGCAACTGGACCCTCTGTCTTCGCTCTTTCTGAGGAACCTGAAATATAGCCCTACCCGGCATGGGAGAGGAATTCAAAAGAGGGCCCCAGAAAACGCATTAAAAGACCATTTCGACCATGCATAAGTTCCCCCAAAGGAAGACTTTGAGTACAACTGAAATCCCAAGGGGAGCCTTCAAGCAATCACACATGCCACTGGATCCTCTGTCTTCGCTCTTTCTGAGCAACCCAAAACATAGCCCTACCCAGAATCTGAGACGAATGACAAAGAGGGCCACAGAAAACCCCTTCAAAAAACCTTTCACCCATCCATAAGTGCCCCCAAAGGAAGGCTATGGGTACAACTGAACTCCCCAGGGGAGTGTTTACGCAGCCTCACATGCAACTGGACCCTCTGTGTTCCCTCTTTCTGAGCAACCCGAAACATAGCCCTACCCGCCATGGGAGAGGAATTCAAATGAGGGCCCCAGAAAATGCGTTCAAAGCCCCTTTCCCCATCCAAAATTGCCCCCTTAGAAAGGCTCTGGGTACAACTAATCTCCCCAGGGGAGCCTTCACACAGCCCCACATGCAACTGGACCCTCTGACTTCGCATTTTCTGAGCAACCCCAAAAATATCCTTCCCCGGATTCGGAGAGGAATTCAAAATATGGCCAGAGAAAATGCGTTCAAAGCCCCTTTTGCCCATCCAAAAGTGCCCCCAAAGGAATGCTTTGGGTACAACCGAACTCCCCAGGGGAGCCTCCACGCGACCTTACATGCCACTGGACCCTCTGTCTTCGCTCTTTCTGAGCAACCAGAAACATAGCCCTACCCAGCATGGGAGAGGAATTCAAAAGAGGGCCCCAGAAAACGCCTTCAAATTTTATTTCGCCCATTAAAAATTGCCCCCTTAGAAAGGCTTTGGGTACAACTAAACTCCCCAGGGGAGCCTTCACACATCCCCACATGCAACTGGACCCTCTGTGTACGCTCTTTCTGAGGAACCCGAAACATATATCCATACCTGGAATCGGATAAGCATTCAAAATAGGGCCCCAGATAAAGCGGTCAAAGCCCCTTTCGCACATCAAAAAGTTCCCCTAAGAAAGACTTTGGGTACAGCTAAACTCCACAGGGGAGCCTTCACACAGCCCCACATGCAACTGGACCCTCTGTGTTTGCTTTTTCTGAGCAACCTGAAATATATCTCTCCCCGGAATCTGAGACTAATGACAAAGAGGGCCCCAGAAAACATCTTCAAAGCCCCTTTTGTCCATCCAAAAGTGCCCCCAAAGAAAGGCTCTGGGTACAACTAAACTCCGCAGGGGAGCCTTCACACAGCCCCACATGCAACTGGACCCTCTGACTTCGCATTTTCTGAGCAACCCCAAAAATATCCTTCCCCGGATTCGGAGAGGAATTCAAAATATGGCCAGAGAAAATGCGTTCAAAGCCCCTTTTGCCCATCCAAAAGTGCCCCCAAAGGAATGCTTTGGGTACAACCGAACTCCCCAGGGGAGCCTCCACGCGACCTTACATGCCACTGGACCCTCTGTCTTCGCTCTTTCTGAGCAACCAGAAACATAGCCCTACCCAGCATGGGAGAGGAATTCAAAAGAGGGCCCCAGAAAACGCCTTCAAATTTTATTTCGCCCATTAAAAATTGACCCCTTAGAAAGGCTTTGGGTACAGCTAAACTCCCCAGGGGAGCCTTCACACATCCCCACATGCAACTGGACCCTCTGTCTTCGCTCTTTCTGAGCAACCCCAACAATATCATTCCCCAGATTCGGAGAAGAATTCAAAATATGTCCCGAGAAAATGCGTTCAAAGCCCGTTTTGCCCATAAAAAGTGCCCCCAATGGAAGGCTTTGGGTGCTGCTGAAGTCCCCAGGGGAGCCTTCACGCAGCCCCACATGCAACTGGACCCTCTGACTTCGCATTTTCTGAGCAACCCCAAAAGTATCCTTCCCCGGATTCGGAAAAGAATTCAAAATATATCCCGAAAAAAATCGTTCAAAGCCCCTTTCACCCTTAAAAAAGGTGCTCCCAAAGGAAGTCTTTGGGTACAACTAAACTCCCCAGGGGAGCCTTCACAAAGCCCCACATGCAACTGGACCCCCTGTCTTCTCTCTTTCTGAGCAACCGGAAATATAGCCCTACCCGGAATTTGAGACGAATGAAAAATAGGGATCCAGAAAACGCGTTCAAAGCCCCTTTCGCCCATCCAAAAGTGCCTCCTAAGGAAGGCTTTGGGTACAATTAAACTCCACAAGGGGAGCCTTCACACAGCCCCACATGCAACTGGACCCTCTGTGTTCCCTTTTCTGAGCAACCCGAATCATAACCCTACCCGGCATAGGAGAGGAATTCAAAAGAGGGCCCCAGAAAATGCATTCAAAGCCCCTTTCACCCATCCAAAATTGCCCCCTTAGAAAGGCTTTGGGTAAAACTGAACTCCCCAGGGGAGCCTTCACACATCCCCACATGCAACTGGACCCTCTGTCTTCGTTTTTTCTGAGCAACCCCAAAAATATCATTCCCCAGATTCAGAGAAGAATTCAAAATATGTCCCGAGAAAATGCGTTCAAAGCCCGTTTTGCCCATAAAAAGTGCCCCCAAAGGAAGGCTTTGGGTGGAGCTGAAGTCCCCAGGGGAGCCTTCACGCAGCCGCACATGCAACTGCACTCTCTGTCTTCACTCTTTCTCAGCAATCCGAATCATAACCCTACCTGGAATTGGAGAGGCATTCAAAATAGTGCCCCAGAAAAAGGGTTCAAAGCCCCTTTCGCCCATCCAAAAGTGCCCCCTTAGAAAATGTTTGAGTACAACTAAACTCCCCAGGGGAGCCTTCACACATCCCTACATGCAAATGGACCCTCTGTCTTCGCTCTTCCTGAGGAACCTGAAATATAGCCCCACCCGGCATGGGAGAGGAATTCAAAAGAGGGCCCCAGAAAACGCAAACAAAGTCCCTTTTGCCCATCCAAAATTGCCCGCAAAGGAAGGGTTTGGGTACAACTGAACTCCCCAGTGGAGCCTTCACAGAGCCCCACATGCCACTGGACCCTCTGTCTTCGATCTTTCTGAGCAACCCTAAACATAGACCTACCCGGCATGGGAGAGGAATTCAAAAGAGGGCCCCAGAAAAAGCCTTCAAATTTTATTTCGCCCATCAAAAGGTGCCCCCTTAGAAAAGATTTGGGTACAACTAAACTCCCCAGGGGAGCCTTCACACAGACCCACATGCAACTGGACCCCTATCCTGGTTTCAGTTAGAACAGAATTAATTTTCTTCCTAGTAGCTGGTGGAATGCTGTGTTTTGGCTTAGGATGAGAAGAGTGCTGATAACGCCCCAATGCTTTAATTGTTGCAGAGCAGTGCTTATACTAAGCCAAGGACATTTCAGCCTTTTGCTCTGTCCTGCCAATGGGCAGGCTGGGGGTGTAGTAAGAGCTGGGAGGGGACAGACCCAGGACAGGTGACCCAAACTAGCCAAAGGGGTATTCCATACCATCTGACGTCATGCTAAACAATATATAGGGGTGGCTAGCCGGGGGGAGGGGGCCGGACTGATCGGGGTTAGGCTGGGCATCATCGGTCAGGGGGTGGTGAGCAATTGCATTGTGCATCACTTGTTTGTACATACTATTATTACTTTCATATTATCACTATTGTATCATTATTATTATTATTATTATTATTATTTTTGTTATTATTATTTTTCTGTCTTATTAAAATGTCTTTATCTCATCTCACGGGCTTCACTTTCCATTTCTCTCCCCCGTCCCAGAGAGGGAGGGGGGAGGGTGAGGGAACGGCTGCGTGGTGTTTAACTGCCGGCCGGGTTAAACCACGACAGTCTATTTGGCGCCCAACGTGGGGCCCGAAAGGTTGAGATAACGGCAGATCTGATCAGAATGTGTTAAACTAAAATTGGTGTAAGGATTAGACCTGCTTAATAGTCACTTGTCACGATGCTGATTGCTTTAATCTCAACTCTGCTGCGCCTGTTTTCCCAATTGAGTATTATAGTACATTATTTTCCATATTTGCTCTCTGTCGTGTTGTTTATCCTCTCCGGGCCCTGGTTTCAGATCATTATGGTACTGAGTGTTATATCAATGGCTTATGAGACGATAAGATATCTGGTCATGACTCTAACTTGGTATTTATACTCAGTAACATCGTGGACTCTGTACTTTGGAAACAGTATCTTGGGAACTATTAGCAATTATACCTATTGTTTTTCTCCGTTAGAGAGTCAATCTGTGGAGGGGAAAGGGGAAGATATTTTTCCTTACTTGATTACTCTCCCTTTCTCCTTCACCACCCCTGTATCCTCCTGGATCACTCTGCCTTCCTCCTTCACCACCCTCTTACCCCTGAGCTTGTCACAATAGCTCTCCAAGATATTGAATATTTTTGGGATACTCAGAATACCATAGTCTTGTTGTTCTGCCTTCTGAATGCACTTCAGATTCTGCTTAAAGTTAAACAACTACTTGGGAAGCTCATCCGGAGATCTGCCCGGAGGCAGGATAGTTGTGGGTGGCAGGGAGTATGGGTGGATATGGGCAGGCATCTAGAGCAGTTGGCACCCCCAGTGTGTTGGAAATTCACCCCTGAACAATGGCAAAATCCTCAAAAACTGGCAGAATGCTTGAAAAAAAGGTGTCATGATTCTGGCAGTTCCAAAGTAACACAAATCATTGTAACGTGCTGGGGCCTGGCTCATGCCTATCGAGCTGCCATTGATACTGCTATCAACTTAGTGACAGACCCTGCGGCCACTCCAAGCCCTGTGACAGATCCAACGGCCACTGTGACCCCTACGGTGGACTCGGCAGCCGCTCCAGCTCCAGCTCCTGCAGCCGCTCCAGTTCCAGCTCCTGCAGCCACTCCAGTCCCAGCTCCTGCAGCCGCTCCAGCCCCAGCTCCTGCAACTGCTCCAGCTCCTGCAGCTGCTCCAACTCCTGTGGCTGTGTCAGAGAAACGAGCTGTAGCAGTGCAAGTTGATCCTGCAGAGGGTATTCCAACCTCTGTGGCAGACCCTGTAACAAAGTCAGAGAAACGAGCAGTAGCAGTGCAAGCTGCCCCTGTAGAGAAGGTGAAAAAATGGTATAGAGATTCAGGTCGTTTAGAACGCAGAGAGTCTTCTGCCAATCCAGGTAAGGCTTCTGCCAAAACTAGGTATAGAGATGATGAAGATGACGACGACGCTGGGCCATCAAGGATTCAGGAGGAGGAAGATGAGGATGCCGAAAAATCAACAGTAACTACCCGAAGCCTAAACGAACGTGAGCTACGAGATGTGCGAAAAGATTTTGGTCGCTGTATAGGTGAGCAGCTTGTCACCTGGCTGCTCCAGTGCTGGGACTCTGGAGCCAATTGTGTGGAATTAGACGGCAGGGAAGCCAAGCGGCTGGGATCCCTTGCTCGAGACGCCGGCATTGACAAAGCAATTGCAGATGGAGCACAATCCACCAGCCTCTGGAGGCGTCTCCTCTCAGCTGTGAGGGAAAGGTATCCCTTCAAGGAAGAACTCTTATGTCTGCCAGGCAAGTGGACCACTATGGAGAAGGGAATCCAGTACCTGAGGGAATTAGCCGTACGGGAAGTGATTTATGAGGATCCAGACCTCAGACAAACATCCAAAGACCCAGATGAAGTCAAGTGTACACAACCCATGTGGCGGAAGTTTGTACGGAGTGCACCATCATCATATGCCAGCTCATTGGCAATAATGGCCTGGAAAGAGGATGAGGAACCCACAGTGGATGAAGCGGCTAAACAACTCCGGCAGTACGAAGAAAGTCTTTCCTCTTCCTTACAGGCCTGCGTCTCAGCTGTGGAGAAACTTTCTGAAGAGGTCCACCAACTTAAAGAGAATCTATCTTCCCCCCAACCTGAACCAACCAGTGTCCAACGACCAAAAGAGAACACCTGGGAGAAACTTTCTGAAAAGGTTCACCAACTTGAAGAGAGATTATTCTCCTCCGTACCTGTACAAAGCAGTGTCTCAGCTGTCAGGGGTAGGCGTTCACCCACACAAGGAAGACGATATGGTGGGTACTCACCCCGTGCCACCCTGTGGTTTTACTTACGAGACCATGGAGAGGACATGAGAAAATGGGATGGAAAATCTACTGCGACCCTAGAGGCACGGGTACGTGAGTTGCAAAAGAAAACAATCAGGAAAAAGGGATTCTCTGAAAAGTTTGCTGCTCCAACTTCCAGCAGACAGTCCTTCAAACACAGAAACGAAGAAGATTCTGACCAGGATTAGGGGGGCCCTGCCTCCAGCCAGGGGGAGGAAAGGGACAATCGAGTTTATTGGACTGTGTGGATTCGATGGCCTGGCACGTCACACGCACAGAAGTATAAGGCTTTAGTAGATACTGGTGCACAATGTACTATAATGCCATCGAGCTATAAAGGACCAGAGCCCATCTATATTTGTGGAGTGACAGGAGGATCTCAGCAGTTGACTGTATTGGAGGCTGAAGTGAGTCTGACTGGGAATGAGTGGGAAAAGCACCGCATTGTGACTGGCCCGGATGCTCCATGTATCTTTGGCATAGACTACCTTAGAAGAGGATATTGCAAGGACCCAAAAGGGTTCCGGTGGGCTTTTGGTATAGCTGCCTTAGAGACAGAGGGCATTAAACAATTATCTACCTTGCCTGGTCTCTCAGAGGACCCCTCTGTTGTGGGGTTGCTGAGGGTCGAAGAACAGCAAGTGCCAATCGCTACCACAACTGTGCACCGGCGGCAATATCGCACTAACCGAGACTCCCTGATTCCCATCCATAAGCTAATTCGTCAATTGGAGAGCCAAGGAGTGATCAGCAAGACCCATTCACCTTTCAATAGTCCCATATGGCCAGTGCGAAAGTCTAATGGGGAGTGGAGACTAACAGTGGACTATCGTGGCCTGAACGAAGTCACGCCACCACTGAGTGCTGCAGTGCCGGACATGCTGGAACTTCAGTATGAACTTGAGTCAAAGGCAGCCAAGTGGTACGCCACAATTGATATCGCTAATGCATTTTTCTCCATCCCTCTAGCAGCAGAGTGCAGGCCACAATTTGCCTTCACTTGGAGGGGAGTCCAATATACTTGGAATCGGCTGCCCCAGGGGTGGAAACACAGCCCTACCATTTGCCATGGACTGATCCAATCTGTGCTAGAGCAGGGGGAAGCTCCTGAACACCTGCAGTACATCGATGACATTATTGTGTGGGGTGACACAGCAGAGGAAGTTTTCGAGAAAGGGAAGAAAATAGTCCAAATCCTTCTGAAAGCCGGTTTTGCCATAAAACAAAATAAAGTCAAAGGACCTGCACGAGAGATCCAGTTTTTAGGAATAAAATGGCAAGATGGACGTCGTCAAATCCCAATGGATGTGATCAACAAAATAACAGCTATGTCTCCACCAACTAACAAAAAAGAAACACAGACTTTCCTAGGTGTTGTGGGGTTTTGGAGAATGCACATCCCAAATTACAGTCTAATTGTAAACCTGCTCTACCAAGTAACCCGTAAGAAGAATGAGTTTGAATGGGGCCCTGAACAGCGACAAGCCTTTGAACAAATCAAGCAGGAAATAGTCCATGCAGTAGCCCTTGGGCCAGTTCGAACAGGACCAGATGTAAAGAATGTGCTCTACACTGCAGCCGGGGAGAATGGCCCCACCTGGAGCCTCTGGCAGAAAGAACCTGGGGAAACTCGAGGTCGGCCTCTGGGGTTTTGGAGTCGGGGATACAGAGGATCTGAGGCCCGCTATACTCCAACTGAAAAGGAGATATTGGCAGCATATGAAGGAGTTCGATCTGCTTCGGAGGTGGTCGGTACTGAAGCGCAGCTCCTCCTAGCACCCCGATTGCCAGTACTAGGCTGGATGTTCAAGGGAAGGGTCCCCTCTACGCATCATGCAACTGATGCTACATGGAGCAAGTGGGTTGCACTGATTACTCAGCGGGCTCGAATAGGAAACCCCAGTCGCCCAGGAATATTGGAAGTGATCATGGACTGGCCAGAAGGCAAATACTTTGGGATATCATCAGAGGAGGAGGTGGGTCGTGCTGAAGAAGCCCCGCTGTACAACCAGTTACCAGAGAATGAAAAGAAATATGCCCTGTTCACTGATGGGTCCTGTCGTATTGTGGGGAAGCATCGAAGATGGAAGGCTGCTGTATGGAGTCCTACGCGACGAGTTGCAGAAGCTGCTGAGGGAGAAGGTGAATCGAGTCAGTTTGCAGAAGTGAAAGCCATTCAGCTGGCTTTAGACATTGCTGAACGAGAAAAATGGCCAGTTCTCTATCTCTACACCGATTCATGGATGGTAGCAAATGCCCTGTGGGGATGGTTACAGCAATGGAAGCAAAACAACTGGCAGCGTAGGGGCAAACCCATCTGGGCTGCTGCATTGTGGCAAGATATTGCTGCTCGGGTAGAGAACCTGGCTGTGAAAGTACGCCACGTAGATGCTCATGTGCCCAAGAATCGGGCTACTGAAGAACATCAAAACAACCAGCAGGTAGATCAGGCTGCTAAGATTGAAGTAGCTCAGGTGGACCTGGATTGGCAGCATAAAGGTGAATTATTTATAGCCCGATGGGCCCGTGACACCTCAGGCCATCAAGGTAGAGATGCAACATACAGATGGGCTCGTGATTGAGGGGTGGACCTGACCATGGACGCTATAGCACAGGTTATTCATGACTGTGAAACATGTGCTGCAATCAAGCAAGCCAAACGGTCAAAGCCTCTTTGGTATGGAGGATGGTGGCTGAAATATAAATACGGAGAGGCCTGGCAGATTGATTACATCACACTCCCTCAAACTCGCAATGGCAAGCGCCATGTACTTACAATGGTGGAAGCAACCACCGGATGGCTGGAAACATATCCGGTGCCTCATGCCACCGCCCGGAACACCATCCTGGGCCTTGAAAAGCAAGTCCTATGGCAACATGGCACCCCAGAAAGAATAGAGTCAGACAATGGGACTCACTTCCGAAACAACCTTATAGACACTTGGGCCAAAGAACATGGTATTGAATGGGTGTATCACATCCCCTATCATGCACCAGCCTCCGGGAAAGTTGAACGATACAATGGCCTGTTAAAGACTACCTTGAAAGCAATGGGCGCTGGGACGTTCAAAAACTGGGATACGCATTTGGCAAAGGCCACCTGGTTAGTCAATACTAGGGGATCTACCAACCGAGCTGGACCTGCCCAAACAAACCTGTTACGTACTGTAGATGGGGATAAAGTTCCTGTAGTGCATGTAAGAAATATGCTGGGTAAAACAGTCTGGGCTACTCCTGCCTTAGGAAAAGGCAAACCTATTCGTGGAATTGTTTTCGCTCAGGGACCTGGATACACTTGGTGGGTGATGCAAAAGAACGGAGAAGTCCGGTGTGTACCTCAAGGAGATTTAATACTGGGTGAGAATAGCCCATGAACTGAATTGTACCATGTTAATTAGTATATTATACTGTATGTTATCACTACCATGATTACTATCGGTGACTAATTAGAATGTATGGAAAAGAGTGTAACCTGAGCATGACATAAATGGTATGGAATAAGGGGTGGATAGATGTCCTGGTTTCAGTTAGAACAGAATTAATTTTCTTCCTAGTAGCTGGTGGAATGCTGTGTTTTGGCTTAGGATGAGAAGAGTGCTGATAACACCCCGATGCTTTAATTGTTGCAGAGCAGTGCTTATACTAAGCCAAGGACATTTCAGCCTTTTGCTCTGTCCTGCCAATGGGCAGGCTGGGGGTGTAGTAAGAGCTGGGAGGGGACAGACCCAGGACAGGTGACCCAAACTAGCCAAAGGGGTATTCCATGCCATCTGACGTCATGCTAAACAATATATAGGGGTGGCTAGCCGGGGGGAGGGGGCCGGACTGATCGGGGTTAGGCATCGGTCAGAGGGTGGTGAGCAATTGCATTGTGCATCACTTGTTTGTACATACTATTATTACGTTCATATAATCACTATTGTATCATTATTATTATTATTATTATTATTATTTCTGTTATTATTATTTTTCTGTCTTATTAAAATGTCCTTATCTCAACTCACAGGCTTCACTTTCCATTTCTCTCCCCCGTCCCAGAGAGGGAGGGGGGAGGGTGAGCGAACGGCTGCGTGGTGTTTAACTGCCGGCCGGGTTAAACCACAACAACCCCCTGTCTTCGCTCTTTCTAAGCAACCTGAAATATAGCCCTACCCGGCATGGGAGAGGAATTCAAAATAGGGCCCCAGAAAACGCAAACAAAGTCCCATTTGCCCATCCAAAAGTGCCCGCAAAGGAAGGCTTTGGGTACAACTGAACTCCCCAGGGGAGCCTTCACGCAGCCCCACATGCAACTGGATGCTCTGTGTTTGCTTTTTCTGAGCAACCCGAAATATATCTCTCCCCAGAATCTGAGACTAATGACAAAGAGGGCCCCTGAAAACAACTTCAAAGCACTTTTCACCCACCCAAAAGTGCCCCAAAGAAAGGCTTTGGGTACAACTGAACTCCTCAGGGGAGCCTTCACACAGCCCCACATGCAACTGGACTCTCTGACTTCGCTCTTCCTGAGCAACCCCAAAAATATCATTCCCCAGATTCGGAGAAGAATTCAAAATATGTCCCGAGAAAATGAGTTCAAAGCCAGTTTTGCCCATAAAAAGTGCCCCCAAAGGAAGGCTTTGGGTGCAGCTGAAGTCCCCAGGGGAGCCTTCACGCAGCCGCACATGCAACTGGACTCTCTGTCTTCATTCTTTCTCAGCAATCCGAATCAAAACCCTACCTGGAATCGGAGAGAAATTCAAAATAGGGCGCCAGAAAATGCGTTCAAAGCCCCTTTCGCCCATTCAAAAGTGCCTCCCAAGGAAGGCTTTGGGTACAACAGAACTCCCCAGGGGAGCCTTCATGCAGCCCCACATGTAACTGGACCCTCTGTCTTCGCTCCTTCTGAGCAATCCCAAACATATCCTTCCCTGGATTCGGAAAAGTATTCAAAATATGTCCCGAAAAAATGATTTCAAGGCCCCTTTCGCACTTCAAAAGGTGCCCCCAAAGGAAGTCTTTGGGTACAACTAAACTCCCCAGGGGAGCCTTCATACAGCCCTACATGCAACTGGACCCCCTGTCTTCGCTCTTTCTGAGCAACACGAAACATAGCCCTACCCGGCATGGGAGAGGAATTCAAACGAGGGCCCCAGAAAATGCGTTCAAAGCCCCTTTCACCCATCTAAAATTGCCCCCTTAGAAAGGCTTTGTGTACAACTAAACTCCCCAGGGGAGCCTTCACACAGCCCCACATGCAACTGGACCCTCTGTCTTCGCTCTTTCTCAGCAATCCGAATCAAAACCCTACCTGGAATCGGAGAGAAATTCAAAATAGGGCGCCAGAAAATGCGTTCAAAGCCCCTTTCGCCCATTCAAAAGTGCCTCCCAAGGAAGGCTTTGGGTACAACAGAACTCCCCAGGGGAGCCTTCATGCAGCCCCACATGTAACTGGACCCTCTGTCTTCGCTCCTTCTGAGCAATCCCAAAAATATCCTTCCCTGGATTCGGAAAAGTATTCAAAATATGTCCCGAAAAAATGATTTCAAGGCCCCTTTCGCACTTCAAAAGGTGCCCCCAAAGGAAGTCTTTGGGTACAACTAAACTCCCCAGGGGAGCCTTCATACAGCCCTACATGCAACTGGACCCCCTGTCTTCGCTCTTTCTGAGCAACACGAAACATAGCCCTACCCGGCATGATAGAGGAATTCAAACGAGGGCCCCAGAAAATGCGTTCAAAGCCCCTTTCACCCATCTAAAATTGCCCCCTTAGAAAGGCTTTGTGTACAACTAAACTCCCCAGGGGAGCCTTCACACAGCCCCACATGCAACTGGACCCTCTGTCTTCGCTCTTTCTGAGCAACCAAAAACATAGCCCTACCCTGCATGGGAAACGAATTCAAAAGAGAGCCTAATAAAACGCGAAAAAAGTCCCTTATGCCCAACCAAAAGTGTCCCCCCCTTAGAAAGTCTTTGGGAAAAAATGAACTCCCCAGGGGAGCCTTCTCGCAGCCCCACTAGTAAGTAGACCCTCTGTGTTTGATCTTTCTGAGCAACCCGAAACATAGTCCTACTTGGAATGTGAGACGAATGAAAAATAGGGCCCCAGAAAACGCATTCAAATCCCCTTTCGACCATCCAAAAATGGCCCCATAGGAAGGCATTGGGTACAACTGAATTCCCCAGGGGAGCCTTCACGCAGCACCACGTGTAACTGGACCCACTGTGTTTGCTGTTTCTGAGCAACCCGATACATAGCCCTACCCGGTATGGGATAGGAATTCAAACGAGGGCCTCAGAAAATGCGTTCAAAGCCCCTTTCACCCATCCAAAATTGCCCCCTTAGAAAGGCTTTGGTTACAACTAAACTCCCCAGGGGAGCCTTCACACAGCCCCACATGCAACTGGACTCTCTGTCTTCGCTTTTTCTGAGCAACCCCAAAAATATCATTCTCCAGATTCGGAGAAGAATTCAAAATATGTACCGAGAAAATGTGTTCAAAGCCCGTTTTGCCCATAAAAAGTGCCCCCAAAGGAAGGCTTTGGGTGGAGCTGAAGTCCCCAGGGGAGCCTTCACGCAGCCCCACATTCAACTGGACTCTCTGTCTTCACTCTTTCTCAGCAATCCAGATCATAACCCTACCATGAATCGGTGAAGATTTCAAAATAGGGCCCCAGAAAAAGAGTTCAAAGCCCCTTTCGCCCATCAAAAAGTGCCTCCTTAGAAAGGCTCTGGGTACAGCAGTACTCCCCAGGGGAGCTTTGACACAGCCCCACATGCAACTAGACCCTCTGACTTTGCATTTTCTGAGCAACCCCAGAAATATCCTTCCCCGGATTCGGAGTGGAATTCAAAATATGGCCGGAGAAAATGCGTTCAAACCCCTTTCGCCCATCCGAAAGTGCCCCCAAAGGAAGGCTTTGTGTACAACTAAACTCCCCAGGGGAGCCTTCACGCAGCCCCACATGCAACTGGACCCTCTGACTTCGCTCTTCCTGAGCAACCCCAAAAATATCATTCCCCAGATTCGGAGAAGAATTCAAAATATGTCCCGAGAAAATGAGTTCAAAGCCAGTTTTGCCCATAAAAAGTGCCCCCAAAGGAAGGCTTTGGGTGCAGCTGAAGTCCCCAGGGGAGCCTTCACGCAGCCGCACATGCAACTGGACTCTCTGTCTTCATTCTTTCTCAGCAATCCGAATCAAAACCCTACCTGGAATCGGAGAGAAATTCAAAATAGGGCGCCAGAAAATGCGTTCAAAGCCCCTTTCGCCCATTCAAAAGTGCCTCCCAAGGAAGGCTTTGGGTACAACAGAACTCCCCAGGGGAGCCTTCATGCAGCCCCACATGTAACTGGACCCTCTGTCTTCGCTCCTTCTGAGCAACCCGAAACATAGCCCTATCCGGCATGGGAGACGAATTAAAAAGAGGGCCCCAAAAAACGCAAAAAAAATCCCTTTTGCCCATCCAAAAGTGCCCCCTTTGAAAGGCTTTGGGTACAACCGAATTCCCCAGGGGAGCCTTCACGCAGCCCCAGATGCAACTGGATGCTCTGTCTTCGTTCTTTCTGAGCAACACGAAATATATCTCTCCTCGGAATCTGAGACTAATGACAAAGAGGGCCCCAGAAAACAACTTCAAAGCACATTTCACCCACCCAAAAGTGCCCCCAAAGGAAGGCTTTGGGTACAACTGAACTCCCCAGGGGAGCCTTCACACAGCTCTACATGCAACTGGACCCTCTGACTTCGCTCTTCCTGAGCAACCCGAAACATAGCCCTACCCGGAATTTGAGACGAATGAAAAATCGGGCCCCAGAAAACGCATTAAAAGACCATTTCGACCATGCATAAGTTCCCCCAAAGGAAGACTTTGGGTACAACTGAAATCCCAAGAGGAGCCTTCAAGCAACCACACATGCCACTGGACCCTCTGTCTTCGCTCTTCCTTAGCAACCCAAAACATAGCCCTACCCGGAATCTGAGACGAATGAAAAATCGGGCCACAGAAAACACCTTCAAAAAACATTTCACCCATCCATAAGTGCCCCCAAAGGAAGGCTTTGTGTACAACTGAACTCCCCAAGGGAGCGTTTACGCAGCCCCACATGCAACTGGACCCTCTGTGTTCGCTCTTTCTGAGCAACCCGAATCATAACCCTACCCGGAATAGGAGATGAATTCAAAATAGGGCCCGAGAAAAAACGTTCAAAGCCCCTTTTGCCCATCCAAAAGTGCCCCCAAAGGTGCGTTTTGGGTACAGCTAAACTCCCCAGGGGAGCCTTCACACAGCCCCACATGCAACTGGACCCTCTGTCTTCGCTCTTTCTGAGCAACCAAAAACATAGCCCTACCCTGCATGGGAAACGAATTCAAAAGAGAGCCTAATAAAACGCGAAAAAAGTCCCTTATGCCCAACCAAAAGTGTCCCCCCCTTAGAAAGTCTTTGGGAAAAAATGAACTCCCCAGGGGAGCCTTCTCGCAGCCCCACTAGTAAGTAGACCCTCTGTGTTTGATCTTTCTGAGCAACCCGAAACATAGTCCTACTTGGAATGTGAGACGAATGAAAAATAGGGCCCCAGAAAACGCATTCAAATCCCCTTTCGACCATCCAAAAATGGCCCCATAGGAAGGCATTGGGTACAACTGAATTCCCCAGGGGAGCCTTCACGCAGCACCACGTGTAACTGGACCCACTGTGTTTGCTGTTTCTGAGCAACCCGATACATAGCCCTACCCGGTATGGGATAGGAATTCAAACGAGGGCCTCAGAAAATGCGTTCAAAGCCCCTTTCACCCATCCAAAATTGCCCCCTTAGAAAGGCTTTGGTTACAACTAAACTCCCCAGGGGAGCCTTCACACAGCCCCACATGCAACTGGACTCTCTGTCTTCGCTTTTTCTGAGCAACCCCAAAAATATCATTCTCCAGATTCGGAGAAGAATTCAAAATATGTACCGAGAAAATGTGTTCAAAGCCCGTTTTGCCCATAAAAAGTGCCCCCAAAGGAAGGCTTTGGGTGGAGCTGAAGTCCCCAGGGGAGCCTTCACGCAGCCCCACATTCAACTGGACTCTCTGTCTTCACTCTTTCTCAGCAATCCGGATCATAACCCTACCATGAATCGGTGAAGATTTCAAAATAGGGCCCCAGAAAAAGAGTTCAAAGCCCCTTTCGCCCATCAAAAAGTGCCTCCTTAGAAAGGCTCTGGGTACAGCAGTACTCCCCAGGGGAGCTTTGACACAGCCCCACATGCAACTAGACCCTCTGACTTTGCATTTTCTGAGCAACCCCAGAAATATCCTTCCCCGGATTCGGAGTGGAATTCAAAATATGGCCGGAGAAAATGCGTTCAAACCCCTTTCGCCCATCCGAAAGTGCCCCCAAAGGAAGGCTTTGTGTACAACTAAACTCCCCAGGGGAGCCTTCACGCAGCCCCACATGCAACTGGACCCTCTGACTTCGCTCTTCCTGAGCAACCCCAAAAATATCATTCCCCAGATTCGGAGAAGAATTCAAAATATGTCCCGAGAAAATGAGTTCAAAGCCAGTTTTGCCCATAAAAAGTGCCCCCAAAGGAAGGCTTTGGGTGCAGCTGAAGTCCCCAGGGGAGCCTTCACGCAGCCGCACATGCAACTGGACTCTCTGTCTTCATTCTTTCTCAGCAATCCGAATCAAAACCCTACCTGGAATCGGAGAGAAATTCAAAATAGGGCGCCAGAAAATGCGTTCAAAGCCCCTTTCGCCCATTCAAAAGTGCCTCCCAAGGAAGGCTTTGGGTACAACAGAACTCCCCAGGGGAGCCTTCATGCAGCCCCACATGTAACTGGACCCTCTGTCTTCGCTCCTTCTGAGCAATCCCAAAAATATCCTTCCCTGGATTCGGAAAAGTATTCAAAATATGTCCCGAAAAAATGATTTCAAGGCCCCTTTCGCACTTCAAAAGGTGCCCCCAAAGGAAGTCTTTGGGTACAACTAAACTCCCCAGGGGAGCCTTCATACAGCCCTACATGCAACTGGACCCCCTGTCTTCGCTCTTTCTGAGCAACACGAAACATAGCCCTACCCGGCATGGGAGAGGAATTCAAACGAGGGCCCCAGAAAATGCGTTCAAAGCCCCTTTCACCCATCCAAAATTGCCCCCTTAGAAAGGCTTTGTGTACAACTAAACTCCCCAGGGGAGCCTTCACACAGCCCCACATGCAACTGGACCCTCTGACTTCGCTCTTCCTGAGCAACCCCAAAAATATCATTCCCCAGATTCGGAGAAGAATTCAAAATATGTCCCGAGAAAAGGAGTTCAAAGCCCCTTTCACCCATCCAAAATTGCCCCCAAAGGAAGTCTTTGGGTACAACTGAACTCCCCAGGGGAGCCTTCACACAGCCCTACATGCAACTGGACCCTCTGTCTTCGCTCTTTCTGAGCAACCCGAAACATAGCCCTATCCGGCATGGGAGACGAATTAAAAAGAGGGCCCCAAAAAACGCAAAAAAAATCCCTTTTGCCCATCCAAAAGTGCCCCCTTAGAAAGGCTTTGGGTACAACCGAATTCCCCAGGGGAGCCTTCACGCAGCCCCAGATGCAACTGGATGCTCTGTCTACGTTCTTTCTGAGCAACACGAAATATATCTCTCCTCGGAATCTGAGACTAATGACAAAGAGGGCCCCAGAAAACAACTTCAAAGCACATTTCACCCACCCAAAAGTGCCCACTTAGAAAGGCTTTGGGTACAACTAAACTCCCCAGGGGAGCCTTCACGCAGCCCCACATGCAACTGGACCCTCTGTGTTTGCTTTTTCTGAGCAACCTGAAATATATCTTTCCCCGGAATCTGAGACTAATGACAAAGAGGGCCCCAGAAAACAACTTCAAAGCACATTTCACCCACCCAAAAGTGCCCCCAAAGGAAGGCTTTGGGTACAACTGAACTCCCCAGGGGAGCCTTCACACAGCTCTACATGCAACTGGACCCTCTGACTTCGCTCTTCCTGAGCAACCCGAAACATAGCCCTACCCGGAATTTGAGACGAATGAAAAATAGGGCTCCAGAAAAGGAGTTCAAAGCCCCTTTCGCCCATCCAAAAGTGCCCCCAAAGGAAGGCTTTGGGTACAATTAAACTCCACAAGGGGAGCCTTCACGCAGCCGCACATGCAACTGGACACTCTGTGTTCCCTCTTTCTGAGCAACCCAAAACATAGCCCTACCCGGAATCTGAGACGAATGAAAAATCGGGCCACAGAAAACACCTTCAAAAAACATTTCACCCATCCATAAGTGCCCCCAAAGGAAGGCTTTGTGTACAACTGAACTCCCCAAGGGAGCGTTTACGCAGCCCCACATGCAACTGGACCCTCTGTGTTCGCTCTTTCTGAGCAACCCGAATCATAACCCTACCCGGAATAGGAGATGAATTCAAAATAGGGCCCGAGAAAAAACGTTCAAAGCCCCTTTTGCCCATCCAAAAGTGCCCCCAAAGGTGCGTTTTGGGTACAGCTAAACTCCCCAGGGGAGCCTTCACACAGCCCCACATGCAACTGGACCCTCTGTCTTCGCTCTTTCTGAGCAACCAAAAACATAGCCCTACCCTGCATGGGAAACGAATTCAAAAGAGAGCCTAATAAAACGCGAAAAAAGTCCCTTATGCCCAACCAAAAGTGTCCCCCCCTTAGAAAGTCTTTGGGAAAAAATGAACTCCCCAGGGGAGCCTTCTCGCAGCCCCACTAGTAAGTAGACCCTCTGTGTTTGATCTTTCTGAGCAACCCGAAACATAGTCCTACTTGGAATGTGAGACGAATGAAAAATAGGGCCCCAGAAAACGCATTCAAATCCCCTTTCGACCATCCAAAAATGGCCCCATAGGAAGGCATTGGGTACAACTGAATTCCCCAGGGGAGCCTTCACGCAGCACCACGTGTAACTGGACCCACTGTGTTTGCTGTTTCTGAGCAACCCGATACATAGCCCTACCCGGTATGGGATAGGAATTCAAACGAGGGCCTCAGAAAATGCGTTCAAAGCCCCTTTCACCCATCCAAAATTGCCCCCTTAGAAAGGCTTTGGTTACAACTAAACTCCCCAGGGGAGCCTTCACACAGCCCCACATGCAACTGGACTCTCTGTCTTCGCTTTTTCTGAGCAACCCCAAAAATATCATTCTCCAGATTCGGAGAAGAATTCAAAATATGTACCGAGAAAATGTGTTCAAAGCCCGTTTTGCCCATAAAAAGTGCCCCCAAAGGAAGGCTTTGGGTGGAGCTGAAGTCCCCAGGGGAGCCTTCACGCAGCCCCACATTCAACTGGACTCTCTGTCTTCACTCTTTCTCAGCAATCCGGATCATAACCCTACCATGAATCGGTGAAGATTTCAAAATAGGGCCCCAGAAAAAGAGTTCAAAGCCCCTTTCGCCCATCAAAAAGTGCCTCCTTAGAAAGGCTCTGGGTACAGCAGTACTCCCCAGGGGAGCTTTGACACAGCCCCACATGCAACTAGACCCTCTGACTTTGCATTTTCTGAGCAACCCCAGAAATATCCTTCCCCGGATTCGGAGTGGAATTCAAAATATGGCCGGAGAAAATGCGTTCAAACCCCTTTCGCCCATCCGAAAGTGCCCCCAAAGGAAGGCTTTGTGTACAACTAAACTCCCCAGGGGAGCCTTCACGCAGCCCCACATGCAACTGGACCCTCTGACTTCGCTCTTCCTGAGCAACCCCAAAAATATCATTCCCCAGATTCGGAGAAGAATTCAAAATATGTCCCGAGAAAATGAGTTCAAAGCCAGTTTTGCCCATAAAAAGTGCCCCCAAAGGAAGGCTTTGGGTGCAGCTGAAGTCCCCAGGGGAGCCTTCACGCAGCCGCACATGCAACTGGACTCTCTGTCTTCATTCTTTCTCAGCAATCCGAATCAAAACCCTACCTGGAATCGGAGAGAAATTCAAAATAGGGCGCCAGAAAATGCGTTCAAAGCCCCTTTCGCCCATTCAAAAGTGCCTCCCAAGGAAGGCTTTGGGTACAACAGAACTCCCCAGGGGAGCCTTCATGCAGCCCCACATGTAACTGGACCCTCTGTCTTCGCTCCTTCTGAGCAATCCCAAAAATATCCTTCCCTGGATTCGGAAAAGTATTCAAAATATGTCCCGAAAAAATGATTTCAAGGCCCCTTTCGCACTTCAAAAGGTGCCCCCAAAGGAAGTCTTTGGGTACAACTAAACTCCCCAGGGGAGCCTTCATACAGCCCTACATGCAACTGGACCCCCTGTCTTCGCTCTTTCTGAGCAACACGAAACATAGCCCTACCCAGCATGGGAGAGGAATTCAAACGAGGGCCCCAGAAAATGCGTTCAAAGCCCCTTTCACCCATCCAAAATTGCCCCCTTAGAAAGGCTTTGTGTACAACTAAACTCCCCAGGGGAGCCTTCACACAGCCCCACATGCAACTGGACCCTCTGACTTCGCTCTTCCTGAGCAACCCCAAAAATATCATTCCCCAGATTCGGAGAAGAATTCAAAATATGTCCCGAGAAAAGGAGTTCAAAGCCCCTTTCACCCATCCAAAATTGCCCCCAAAGGAAGTCTTTGGGTACAACTGAACTCCCCAGGGGAGCCTTCACACAGCCCTACATGCAACTGGACCCTCTGTCTTCGCTCTTTCTGAGCAACCCGAAACATAGCCCTATCCGGCATGGGAGACGAATTAAAAAGAGGGCCCCAAAAAACGCAAAAAAAATCCCTTTTGCCCATCCAAAAGTGCCCCCTTAGAAAGGCTTTGGGTACAACCGAATTCCCCAGGGGAGCCTTCACGCAGCCCCAGATGCAACTGGATGCTCTGTCTTCGTTCTTTCTGAGCAACACGAAATATATCTCTCCTCGGAATCTGAGACTAATGACAAAGAGGGCCCCAGAAAACAACTTCAAAGCACATTTCACCCACCCAAAAGTGCCCCCAAAGGAAGGCTTTGGGTACAACTGAACTCCCCAGGGGAGCCTTCACACAGCTCTACATGCAACTGGACCCTCTGACTTCGCTCTTCCTGAGCAACCCGAAACATAGCCCTACCCGGAATTTGAGACGAATGAAAAATCGGGCCCCAGAAAACGCATTAAAAGACCATTTCGACCATGCATAAGTTCCCCCAAAGGAAGACTTTGGGTACAACTGAAATCCCAAGAGGAGCCTTCAAGCAACCACACATGCCACTGGACCCTCTGTCTTCGCTCTTCCTTAGCAACCCAAAACATAGCCCTACCCGGAATCTGAGACGAATGAAAAATCGGGCCACAGAAAACACCTTCAAAAAACATTTCACCCATCCATAAGTGCCCCCAAAGGAAGGCTTTGTGTACAACTGAACTCCCCAAGGGAGCGTTTACGCAGCCCCACATGCAACTGGACCCTCTGTGTTCGCTCTTTCTGAGCAACCCGAATCATAACCCTACCCGGAATAGGAGATGAATTCAAAATAGGGCCCGAGAAAAAACGTTCAAAGCCCCTTTTGCCCATCCAAAAGTGCCCCCAAAGGTGCATTTTGGGTACAGCTAAACTCCCCAGGGGAGCCTTCACACAGCCCCACATGCAACTGGACCCTCTGTCTTCGCTCTTTCTGAGCAACCAAAAACATAGCCCTACCCTGCATGGGAAACGAATTCAAAAGAGAGCCTAATAAAACGCGAAAAAAGTCCCTTATGCCCAACCAAAAGTGTCCCCCCCTTAGAAAGTCTTTGGGAAAAAATGAACTCCCCAGGGGAGCCTTCTCGCAGCCCCACTAGTAAGTAGACCCTCTGTGTTTGATCTTTCTGAGCAACCCGAAACATAGTCCTACTTGGAATGTGAGACGAATGAAAAATAGGGCCCCAGAAAACGCATTCAAATCCCCTTTCGACCATCCAAAAATGGCCCCATAGGAAGGCATTGGGTACAACTGAATTCCCCAGGGGAGCCTTCACGCAGCACCACGTGTAACTGGACCCACTGTGTTTGCTGTTTCTGAGCAACCCGAAACATAGCCCTACCCGGTATGGGATAGGAATTCAAACGAGGGCCTCAGAAAATGCGTTCAAAGCCCCTTTCACCCATCCAAAATTGCCCCCAAAGAAAGGCTTTGGTTACAACTAAACTCCCCAGGGGAGCCTTCACACAGCCCCACATGCAACTGGACTCTCTGTCTTCGCTTTTTCTGAGCAACCCCAAAAATATCATTCTCCAGATTCGGAGAAGAATTCAAAATATGTACCGAGAAAATGTGTTCAAAGCCCGTTTTGCCCATAAAAAGTGCCCCCAAAGGAAGGCTTTGGGTGGAGCTGAAGTCCCCAGGGGAGCCTTCACGCAGCCCCACATTCAACTGGACTCTCTGTCTTCACTCTTTCTCAGCAATCCGGATCATAACCCTACCATGAATCGGTGAAGATTTCAAAATAGGGCCCCAGAAAAAGAGTTCAAAGCCCCTTTCGCCCATCAAAAAGTGCCTCCTTAGAAAGGCTCTGGGTACAGCAGTACTCCCCAGGGGAGCTTTGACACAGCCCCACATGCAACTAGACCCTCTGACTTTGCATTTTCTGAGCAACCCCAGAAATATCCTTCCCCGGATTCGGAGTGGAATTCAAAATATGGCCGGAGAAAATGCGTTCAAACCCCTTTCGCCCATCCGAAAGTGCCCCCAAAGGAAGGCTTTGTGTACAACTAAACTCCCCAGGGGAGCCTTCACGCAGCCCCACATGCAACTGGACCCTCTGACTTCGCTCTTCCTGAGCAACCCCAAAAATATCATTCCCCAGATTCGGAGAAGAATTCAAAATATGTCCCGAGAAAATGAGTTCAAAGCCAGTTTTGCCCATAAAAAGTGCCCCCAAAGGAAGGCTTTGGGTGCAGCTGAAGTCCCCAGGGGAGCCTTCACGCAGCCGCACATGCAACTGGACTCTCTGTCTTCATTCTTTCTCAGCAATCCGAATCAAAACCCTACCTGGAATCGGAGAGAAATTCAAAATAGGGCGCCAGAAAATGCGTTCAAAGCCCCTTTCGCCCATTCAAAAGTGCCTCCCAAGGAAGGCTTTGGGTACAACAGAACTCCCCAGGGGAGCCTTCATGCAGCCCCACATGTAACTGGACCCTCTGTCTTCGCTCCTTCTGAGCAATCCCAAACATATCCTTCCCTGGATTCGGAAAAGTATTCAAAATATGTCCCGAAAAAATGATTTCAAGGCCCCTTTCGCACTTCAAAAGGTGCCCCCAAAGGAAGTCTTTGGGTACAACTAAACTCCCCAGGGGAGCCTTCATACAGCCCTACATGCAACTGGACCCCCTGTCTTCGCTCTTTCTGAGCAACACGAAACATAGCCCTACCCAGCATGGGAGAGGAATTCAAACGAGGGCCCCAGAAAATGCGTTCAAAGCCCCTTTCACCCATCCAAAATTGCCCCCTTAGAAAGGCTTTGTGTACAACTAAACTCCCCAGGGGAGCCTTCATACAGCCCTACATGCAACTGGACCCTCTGTCTTCGCTCTTTCTGAGCAACCCGAAACATAGCCCTATCCGGCATGGGAGACGAATTAAAAAGAGGGCCCCAAAAAACGCAAAAAAAATCCCTTTTGCCCATCCAAAAGTGCCCCCTTTGAAAGGCTTTGGGTACAGCCGAATTCCCCAGGGGAGCCTTCACGCAGCCCCAGATGCAACTGGATGCTCTGTCTTCGTTCTTTCTGAGCAACACGAAATATATCTCTCCTCGGAATCTGAGACTAATGACAAAGAGGGCCCCAGAAAACAACTTCAAAGCACATTTCACCCACCCAAAAGTGCCCACTTAGAAAGGCTTTGGGTACAACTGAACTCCCCAGGGGAGCCTTCACACAGCTCTACATGCAACTGGACCCTCTGACTTCGCTCTTCCTGAGCAACCCGAAACATAGCCCTACCCTGCATGGGAAACGAATTCAAAAGAGAGCCTAATAAAACGCGAAAAAAGTCCCTTATGCCCAACCAAAAGTGTCCCCCCCTTAGAAAGTCTTTGGGAAAAAATGAACTCCCCAGGGGAGCCTTCTCGCAGCCCCACTAGTAAGTAGACCCTCTGTGTTTGATCTTTCTGAGCAACCCGAAACATAGCCCTACCCGGTATGGGATAGGAATTCAAACGAGGGCCTCAGAAAATGCGTTCAAAGCCCCTTTCACCCATCCAAAATTGCCCCCTTAGAAAGGCTTTGGTTACAACTAAACTCCCCAGGGGAGCCTTCACACAGCCCCACATGCAACTGGACTCTCTGTCTTCGCTTTTTCTGAGCAACCCCAAAAATATCATTCTCCAGATTCGGAGAAGAATTCAAAATATGTACCGAGAAAATGTGTTCAAAGCCCGTTTTGCCCATAAAAAGTGCCCCCAAAGGAAGGCTTTGTGTGGAGCTGAAGTCCCCAGGGGAGCCTTCACGCAGCCCCACATTCAACTGGACTCTCTGTCTTCACTCTTTCTCAGCAATCCGGATCATAACCCTACCATGAATCGGTGAAGATTTCAAAATAGGGCCCCAGAAAAAGAGTTCAAAGCCCCCTTCGCCCATCAAAAAGTGCCTCCTTAGAAAGGCTCTGGGTACAGCAGTACTCCCCAGGGGAGCTTTGACACAGCCCCACATGCAACTAGACCCTCTGACTTTGCATTTTCTGAGCAACCCCAGAAATATCCTTCCCCGGATTCGGAGTGGAATTCAAAATATGGCCGGAGAAAATGCGTTCAAACCCCTTTCGCCCATCCAAAAGTGCCCCCAAAGGAAGGCTTTGGGTACAACCGAATTCCCCAGGGGAGCCTTTACGCAGCCCCTCATGAAACTGGACCCTCCGTATTCGCTGTTTCCGAGCAACCCTAAACATAGCCCTAGCTGTCATGGGAGATGACTGTAAAATTGGGACCAAGAAAACGCGTTACAAGTCCCTTTCGCCCATACAAAAGTGCCCCCAAAGGAAGGCTTTGGGTACAAGAGAACTCCCCAAGGGAGCCTTTTTGCAGTCCCACATGCAACTGGACCCTCCAGATTCGCTCTTTCCCAACAACCCTAAATACATCCCTGGCCGGCATTGGAGAGAACTGTAAAATCGGGCCAAAGAAAATGCGTTAGAAGCCCCTTTCGCCCATCGAAAAGTGCCCCCAGAGGAAATCTTTGGGTACAAGTGAACTTTTCAGGGGAGCTTTTACGCAGCCCCACATGCAGCTGGACCCTCCGGGTTCACTCTTTCACCGAAATAATAAATATAACCCTAGCCGCAATGGGAGAATACTGAAAAAGCGGGCTTCAGAAAACGCATTGCGAGTCCCTTTCGCCCATCTAAAGGTTCACCCAGAGGAAGGCTTTGGGTACAAGCGAACTCCCCAGGAGAGCCTTTATGCAGCCCCACATGCAACTCGACCCTCCGCATTCGCTCTTTCACAGCAAGCCTAAATATAACCCTAGCCGGCATCGGAGACGACTGAAAAATCGGACCAAAGAAAACGCTTTACAAACCCCTTTCGCCCATCCAAAAGTGCCCCCAGAGGAAGGCTTTGGGTACAAGTGAACTACCCAGGGGAGCCTTTTTGCAGTCCCACATGCAACTCGACCCTCCGTATTCGCTGTTTCCGAGCAACCCTAAATATAACCCTAGCCGGCATCAGAGACGACTGAAAAATCGGACCAAAGAAAACGCGTTACAAGACCCTTTCACCCATCCAAAAGTGCCCCCAAAGAAAGGCTTTGGGTACATGTGAACTCCCCAGGGGAGCCTTTACGCAGCCCCATATGCAACTGGACCCTCCGAATTCGCACTTTCCCAAGAACCCTAAATATAGCTCTGGCTGGCATCAGAGACGACTGAAAACTCGGGCCACGAAAAACGCGTTTTGAGCCCGTTTCGCCCATCCAAAAGTGCCCCCAAAGGAAGGCTTTGGGCACATCTGAACTCCCCAAGGGAGCCTTTACGCAGCCCCAAATGCAGCTGGACCCTCAGTATTCTCTCTTTCACAGAAACACTAATAATAGCCCTGTCCCGCATGGCACACGACTGAAAACTCAGGCCCCAGAAAACGGGTTTCGAGCCCCATTCGCCCATCCAAAAGTGCCCCCAAAGGAAGCCTTTGGGTACATCTGAACTCCCCATGGGAGACTTTAAGCAGCCCAACATGCATCTGGACCCTCTGTGTACGCTCTTTCCGAGCTGCCCTATACATAACCCAAGCCAGCATGGGAGACGACTGAAAAATCGGGTCCCAGAAAATGCGTTACAAGTCCCTTTCGCCCACCCAAAAGTGCCCCCAGAGGAAGGCTTTGAGTACATCTGAACTCCCCAGGGGAGCCTTTACGAAGCCCTACATGCACCTGGACCCTCTGTCTTCGCTCTTCCTGAGCAACCCGAAACATAGCCCTACCCGGCATGGGAGAGGAATTCAAACGAGGGCCCCAGAAAATGCCTTCAAAGCCCCTATCGCCCACCAAAAAGTGCCCCCTTAGAAAGGTTCTGGGTACAACTGAACTCCGCAAGGGAGCCTTCACGCAGCCCCACATGCACCTGGACCCTCTGTCTTCGCTCTTCCTGAGCAACCCGAAACATAGCCCTACCCGGCATGGGAGAGGAATTCAAAAGAGGGCCCCAGAAAATGCATTGAAATCCCCTTTCGACCATCAAAAAGTGCCCCCTTAGAAAGGCTCTGGGTACAACTAAACTCCCCAGGGGAGCCTTCACACAGCCCCACATGCAACTGGACCCTCTGACTTCGCATTTTCTGAGCAACCCCAAAAATATCCTTCCCCGGATTAGGAGAGGAATTCAAAATATGTCCGGAGAAAATGCGTTCAAAGCCATTTTTGCCCATCCAAAATTGCCCCCAAAGGTAGGCTTTGGGTACAGCCGAATTCCCCAGGGGAGCATTCATGCAAGCCCACATGCCAATGGACCCTCTGTCTTCGCTCTTTCTGAACAACCTGAAACATAGCCCTACCCGGCATGGGAGAGGAATTCAAAAGAGGGCCCCAGAAAACGCCTTCAAATTTTATTTCGCCCATCAAAAATTGCCCCCTTAGAAAGGCTTTCGGTACAACTGAACTCCCCAGGGGAGCCTTCACGCAGCCCCACATGCAACTGGACCCTCTCTCTTTGCTCGTTCTGAGCAACCCCAAAAATATCATTCCCCAGATTCGGAGTAGAATTCAAAATATGTCCCGAGAAAATGCGTTCAAAGCCCATTTTGCCCATAAAAAGTGCCCCCAAAGGAAGGCTTTGGGTGCAGCTGAAGTCCCCAGGGGAGCCTTTACGCAGCCCCACATGCAACTGGACCCTCTGTCTTCACTCTTTCTCAGCAATCCAAAACATAGTCCTACTTGGAATCTGAGACGAATGAAAAATAGGGCCCCAGAAAACGCATTCAAATTCCATTTCGACCATCCAAAAATGGCCCCACAGTAAGGCTTTGGGAACAATTGAATTCCGCAGGGGAGCCTTCACGCAGCACCACATGCGACTGGACCCTCTGTCTTTGCTCTTTCTGAGCAATACGAAACATAGCCCTACCCGGCATGGGAGAGGAATTCAAAAGAGGGCCCCAGAAAACGCCTTCAAATTTTATTTCGCCCATCAAAAAGTGCCCCCTAAGAAAAGATTTGAGTACAACTAAACTCCCCAGGGGAGCCTTCACACAGCCCCACATGCAACTGGACCCTCTGTCTTCGCTATTTCTGAGGAACCTGAAATATAGCCCTACCCGGCATGGGAGAGGAATTCAAAAGAGGGCCCTTGAAAACGCAAACAAAGTCCATTATGCCCATCCAAAATTGCCCGCAAAGGAAGGCTTTGGGTGCAGCTAAAGTCCCCAGGGGAGCCTTCACGCAGCCCCACATGCAACGGGACCCTCTGTCTTCGCTCTTTCTGAGCAACCCCAAAAATATCATTCCCCAGATTCGGAGAAGAATTCAAAATATGTCCCGAGAAAATGAGTTCAAAGCCAGTTTTGCCCATAAAAAGTGCCCCCAAAGGAAGGCTTTGGGTGCAGCTGAAGTCCCCAGGGGAGCCTTCACGCAGCCGCACATGCAACTGGACTCTCTGTCTTCATTCTTTCTCAGCAATCCGAATCAAAACCCTACCTGGAATCGGAGAGAAATTCAAAATAGGGCCCCAGAAAATGCGTTCAAAGCCCCTTTCGCCCATTCAAAAGTGCCTCCCAAGGAAGGCTTTGGGTACAACAGAACTCCCCAGGGGAGCCTTCATACAGCCCTACATGCAACTGGACCCCCTGTCTTTGCTCTTTCTGAGCAACACGAAACATAGCCCTACCCAGCATGGGAGAGGAATTCAAATGAGGGCCCCAGAAAATGCGTTAAAAGCCTAATTCGCCCATCCAAAAGTGCCCCCAAAGAAAGGCTTTGGCTACAACTGAACTCCCCAGGGGAGCCTTCACGCAGCCCCACATGCAACGGGACCCTCTGTCTTCGCTCTTTCTGAGCAACCTCAAAAATATCATTCCCCAGATTCGGAGAAGAATTCAAAATATGTCCCGAGAAAATGTGTTCAAAGCTCCTTTTGCCAATCAAAAAGTACACCCAAAGGAAGACTTTGGGTGCTGCTGAAGTCCCCAGGGGAGCCTCCATGCAGCCCCACATGCAAATGGACTCTCTGTCTTCGCTCTTTCTGAGCAACCCGAAATATATCTCTCCCCGGAATCTGAGACTAATGAGAGAGGGCCCCAGAAAACCACTTCAAAGCACCTTTCACCCACCCAAAAGTGCCCCCAAAGGAAGACTTTGGGTACAACTAAATTCCCCAGGGGAGCCTTCACGCAGCCCCACATGCAACTGCACCCTCTGTCTTTGCTCTTTCTGAGCAACCCGAAACATAGCCCTACCCGGCATGGGAGAGGAATTCAAAAGAGGGCCCCAGAAAACACATTCAAATGCTATTTCGCCCATCAAAAAGTGCCCCCTTAGAAAAGATTTGGGTACAACTAAACTCCACAGGGCAGCCTTCACACAGCCCCACCTGCAACTGGACCCTCTGTCTTCGCTCTTTCTGAGCAACCCGAAACATAGCCCTACCCAGCATGGCAGAGGAATTCAAACGAGGGCCCCAGAAAATGTGTTCAAAGCCCCTTTCACCCATCAAAAATTGCCCCCTTAGAAAGGCTTTGGGTACAAGTGAACTCCCCAGGGGAGCCTTCACGCAGCCCCACATGCAACTGGACCCTCTGACTTCGCTCTTTCTGAGCAACCCCAAAAATATCATTCCCCAGATTCGGAGAAGAATTCAAAATATGTCCCGAGAAAAGGCGTTCAAAGCCAGTTTTGCCCATAAAATTGCCCCCAAAGGAAGGCTATGGGTGCAGCTGAAGTCCCCAGGGGAGCATTCACGCAAGCCCACATGCCAATGGACCCTCTGTCTTCGCTCTTTCTGAACAACCTGAAACATAGCCCTACCCGGCATGGGAGAGGAATTCAAAATAGTTCCCCAGAAAAAGCGTTCAAAGCCCCTTACGCCCATCCAAAAGTGCCCCCCAAGGAAGGCTTTGGGTATAACTGAACTCCCCAGGGCAGCCTTCACGCAGTCCCACATGTAACTGGAACCTCTGTGTTTGATCTTTCTGAGCAACCCGAAACATAGTCCTACTTGGAATCTGAGACGAATGAAAAATAGGGCCCCAGAAAATGCATTCAAATCCCCTTTCGACCATCCAAAAATGGCCCCATAGGAAGCCTTTGGGTACAACTAAATTCCCCAGGGGAGCCTTCATGCAGCACCACATGCAAATGCACACTCTGTCTTTGCTCTTTCTGACCAACCCGAAACATAACCCTACCCGGCATGTGAGAGGAATTCAAAAGAGGTCCCCAGAAAACGCATTCAAATATTATTTCGCCCATCAAAAAGTTCCCCGTTAGAAAAGATTTGGGTACAACTAAACTCCCCAGGGGAGCCTTCACACAGCCCCACATGCAACTGGACTCTCTGTCTTCACTCTTTCTCAGCAATCCGAATCATAACCCTACCTGGAATCGGAGAGGCATTCAAAATAGGGCCCCAGAAAACGCATTCAAATCCCCTTTCACCCATCCAAAAGTGCCCCCTTAGAAAAGATTTGGTTACAACTAAACTCCCCAGGGGAGCCTTCACACAGCCCCACATGCAACTGGACCCTCTGTCTTTGCTCTTCCGGAGGAACCTTAAATATAGCCCTACCCGGCATGGGATTGGAATTCAAAAGAGAGCCCCAGAAAATGCAAACAAAGTCCCTTTTGCCCATCCAAAATTGCCCGCAAAGGAAGGCTTTGGGTAAAACTGAACTCCTCAGGGGAGCCTTCACACAGCGCCACATGCAACTGGACCCTCTGTGTTCGCTCTTTCTGAGTAACCCCAAACATATATCCATACCTGGAATCGGAGAAACATTCAAAGTAGGGCCCCAGATAAGGCGGTCAAAGCCCCTTTCGCACATCAAAATGTTCCCCAAAGAAAGACTTTGGGTACAAGTGAACTCCCCAGGGGAGCCTTCACAAAGCCCCACATGCAACGGGACCCTCTGACTTCCCTTTTCTGTGCAACCCGAAACATAGCCCTACCCGGAATTTGAGACGAATGAAAAATAGGGCTCCAGAAAAGGCGTTCAAAGCCCCTTTCGCCCATCCAAAAGTGCCCCCAAAGGAAGGCTTTGGGTACAATTAAACTCCCCAGGGGAGCCTTCACGCAGCCCCACATGCAACTGGACCCTCTGTTTTCGCTTTCCTGGGCAACCCGAAACATAGCCCTACCCGGCATGGCAGAGGAATTCAAAAGAGGGCCCCAGAAAATGCGTTCAAAGCCCCTTTCACCCATCCAAAATTGCCCCCTTAGAAAGGCTTGGGTACAACTAAACTCCCCAGGGGAGCCTTCACGCAGCCCCACATGCAACTGGACCCTCTGACTTCGCTCTACCTGAGCAACCCCAAAAATACCATTCCCCAGATTCGGAGAAGAATTCAAAATATGTCCCGAGAAAATGAGTTTAAAGCCCGTTTTGCCCATAAAAAGTGCCCCCAAAGGAAGGCTTTGGGTGCAGCTGAATTCCCCAGGGGAGCCTTCACGCAGCCCCAGATGCAACTGGATGCTCTGTCTTCGTTCTTTCTGAGCAACACGAAATATATCTCTCCTCGGAATCTGAGACTAATGACAAAGAGGGCCCCAGAAAACAACTTCAAAGCACATTTCACCCACCCAAAAGTGCCCCCAAAGGAAGGCTTTGGGTACAACTGAACTCCCCAGGGGAGCCTTCACACAGCTCTACATGCAACTGGACCCTCTGACTTCGCTCTTCCTGAGCAACCCGAAACATAGCCCTACCCGGAATTTGAGACGAATGAAAAATCGGGCCCCAGAAAACGCATTAAAAGACCATTTCGACCATGCATAAGTTCCCCCAAAGGAAGACTTTGGGTACAACTGAAATCCCAAGAGGAGCCTTCAAGCAACCACACATGCCACTGGACCCTCTGTCTTCGCTCTTCCTTAGCAACCCAAAACATAGCCCTACCCGGAATCTGAGACGAATGAAAAATCGGGCCACAGAAAACACCTTCAAAAAACATTTCACCCATCCATAAGTGCCCCCAAAGGAAGGCTTTGTGTACAACTGAACTCCCCAAGGGAGCGTTTACGCAGCCCCACATGCAACTGGACCCTCTGTGTTCGCTCTTTCTGAGCAACCCGAATCATAACCCTACCCGGAATAGGAGATGAATTCAAAATAGGGCCCGAGAAAAAACGTTCAAAGCCCCTTTTGCCCATCCAAAAGTGCCCCCAAAGGTGCGTTTTGGGTACAGCTAAACTCCCCAGGGGAGCCTTCACACAGCCCCACATGCAACTGGACCCTCTGTCTTCGCTCTTTCTGAGCAACCAAAAACATAGCCCTACCCGGTATGGGATAGGAATTCAAACGAGGGCCTCAGAAAATGCGTTCAAAGCCCCTTTCACCCATCCAAAATTGCCCCCAAAGAAAGGCTTTGGTTACAACTAAACTCCCCAGGGGAGCCTTCACACAGCCCCACATGCAACTGGACTCTCTGACTTCGCTTTTTCTGAGCAACCCCAAAAATATCATTCTCCAGATTCGGAGAAGAATTCAAAATATGTCCCGAGAAAATGTGTTCAAAGCTCCTTTTGCCAATCAAAAAGTACACCCAAAGGAAGACTTTGGGTGCTGCTGAAGTCCCCAGGGGAGCCTCCATGCAGCCCCACATGCAAATGGACTCTCTGTCTTCGCTCTTTCTGAGCAACCCGAAATATATCTCTCCCCGGAATCTGAGACTAATGAGAGAGGGCCCCAGAAAACCACTTCAAAGCACCTTTCACCCACCCAAAAGTGCCCCCAAAGGAAGACTTTGGGTACAACTAAATTCCCCAGGGGAGCCTTCACGCAGCACCACATGCAACTGCACCCTCTGTCTTTGCTCTTTCTGAGCAACCCGAAACATAGCCCTACCCGGCATGGGAGAGGAATTCAAAAGAGGGCCCCAGAAAACACATTCAAATGCTATTTCGCCCATCAAAAAGTGCCCCCTTAGAAAAGATTTGGGTACAACTAAACTCCACAGGGCAGCCTTCACACAGCCCCACCTGCAACTGGACCCTCTGTCTTCGCTCTTTCTGAGCAACCCGAAACATAGCCCTACCCGGTATGGGATAGGAATTCAAACGAGGGCCTCAGAAAATGCGTTCAAAGCCCCTTTCACCCATCCAAAATTGCCCCCAAAGAAAGGCTTTGGTTACAACTAAACTCCCCAGGGGAGCCTTCACACAGCCCCACATGCAACTGGACTCTCTGTCTTCGCTTTTTCTGAGCAACCCCAAAAATATCATTCTCCAGATTCGGAGAAGAATTCAAAATATGTACCGAGAAAATGTGTTCAAAGCCCGTTTTGCCCATAAAAAGTGCCCCCAAAGGAAGGCTTTGGGTGGAGCTGAAGTCCCCAGGGGAGCCTTCACGCAGCCCCACATTCAACTGGACTCTCTGTCTTCACTCTTTCTCAGCAATCCGGATCATAACCCTACCATGAATCGGTGAAGATTTCAAAATAGGGCCCCAGAAAAAGCGTTCAAAGCCCCTTTCGCCCATCAAAAAGTGCCTCCTTAGAAAGGCTCTGGGTACAGCAGTACTCCCCAGGGGAGCTTTGACACAGCCCCACATGCAACTAGACCCTCTGACTTTGCATTTTCTGAGCAACCCCAGAAATATCCTTCCCCGGATTCGGAGTGGAATTCAAAATATGGCCGGAGAAAATGCGTTCAAACCCCTTTCGCCCATCCAAAAGTGCCCCCAAAGGAAGGCTTTGGGTACAACCGAATTCACCAGGGGAGCCTTTACGCAGCCCCTCATGAAACTGGACCCTCCGTATTCGCTGTTTCCGAGCAACCCTAAACATAGCCCTAGCTGTCATGGGAGATGACTGTAAAATTGGGACCAAGAAAACGCGTTACAAGTCCCTTTCGCCCATACAAAAGTGCCCCCAAAGGAAGGCTTTGGGTACAAGAGAACTCCCCAAGGGAGCCTTTTTGCAGTCCCACATGCAACTGGACCCTCCAGATTCGCTCTTTCCCAACAACCCTAAATACATCCCTGGCCGGCATTGGAGAGAACTGTAAAATCGGGCCAAAGAAAATGCGTTAGAAGCCCCTTTCGCCCATCGAAAAGTGCCCCCAGAGGAAGGCTTTGGGTACAAGTGAACTTTTCAGGGGAGCTTTTACGCAGCCCCACATGCAGCTGGACCCTCCGGGTTCACTCTTTCACCGAAATAATAAATATAACCCTAGCCGCAATGGGAGAATACTGAAAAAGCGGGCTTCAGAAAACGCATTGCGAGTCCCTTTCGCCCATCTAAAAGTTCACCCAGAGGAAGGCTTTGGGTACAAGCGAACTCCCCAGGAGAGCCTTTATGCAGCCCCACATGCAACTCGACCCTCCGCATTCGCTCTTTCACAGCAAGCCTAAATATAACCCTAGCCGGCATCGGAGACGACTGAAAAATCGGACCAAAGAAAACGCGTTACAAACCCCTTTCGCCCATCCAAAAGTGCCCCCAGAGGAAGGCTTTGGGTACAAGTGAACTACCCAGGGGAGCCTTTTTGCAGTCCCACATGCAACTCGACCCTCCGTATTCGCTGTTTCCGAGCAACCCTAAATATAACCCTAGCCGGCATCAGAGACGACTGAAAAATCGGACCAAAGAAAACGCGTTACAAGACCCTTTCACCCATCCAAAAGTGCCCCCAAAGAAAGGCTTTGGGTACATGTGAACTCCCCAGGGGAGCCTTTACGCAGCCCCATATGCAACTGGACCCTCCGAATTCGCACTTTCCCAAGAACCCTAAATATAGCTCTGGCTGGCATCAGAGACGACTGAAAACTCGGGCCACGAAAAACGCGTTTTGAGCCCGTTTCGCCCATCCAAAAGTGCCCCCAAAGGAAGGCTTTGGGCACATCTGAACTCCCCAAGGGAGCCTTTACGCAGCCCCAAATGCAGCTGGACCCTCAGTATTCTCTCTTTCACAGAAACACTAATAATAGCCCTGTCCCGCATGGCACACGACTGAAAACTCAGGCCCCAGAAAACGGGTTTCGAGCCCCATTCGCCCATCCAAAAGTGCCCCCAAAGGAAGCCTTTGGGTACATCTGAACTCCCCATGGGAGACTTTAAGCAGCCCAACATGCATCTGGACCCTCTGTGTACGCTCTTTCCGAGCTGCCCTATACATAACCCAAGCCAGCATGGGAGACGACTGAAAAATCGGGTCCCAGAAAATGCGTTACAAGTCCCTTTCGCCCACCCAAAAGTGCCCCCAGAGGAAGGCTTTGAGTACATCTGAACTCCCCAGGGGAGCCTTTACGAAGCCCTACATGCACCTGGACCCTCTGTCTTCGCTCTTCCTGAGCAACCCGAAACATAGCCCTACCCGGCATGGGAGAGGAATTCAAACGAGGGCCCCAGAAAATGCCTTCAAAGCCCCTATCGCCCACCAAAAAGTGCCCCCTTAGAAAGGTTCTGGGTACAACTGAACTCCGCAAGGGAGCCTTCACGCAGCCCCACATGCACCTGGACCCTCTGTCTTCGCTCTTCCTGAGCAACCCGAAACATAGCCCTACCCGGCATGGGAGAGGAATTCAAAAGAGGGCCCCAGAAAATGCATTGAAATCCCCTTTCGACCATCAAAAAGTGCCCCCTTAGAAAGGCTCTGGGTACAACTAAACTCCCCAGGGGAGCCTTCACACAGCCCCACATGCAACTGGACCCTCTGACTTCGCATTTTCTGAGCAACCCCAAAAATATCCTTCCCCGGATTCGGAGAGGAATTCAAAATATGTCCGGAGAAAATGCGTTCAAAGCCCCTTTTTGCCCATCCAAAATTGCCCCCAAAGGTAGGCTTTGGGTACAGCCGAATTCCCCAGGGGAGCATTCACGCAAGCCCACATGCCAATGGACCCTCTGTCTTCGCTCTTTCTGAACAACCTGAAACATAGCCCTACCCGGCATGGGAGAGGAATTCAAAAGAGGGCCCCAGAAAACGCCTTCAAATTTTATTTCGCCCATCAAAAATTGCCCCCTTAGAAAGGCTTTCGGTACAACTGAACTCCCCAGGGGAGCCTTCACGCAGCCCCACATGCAACTGGACCCTCTGACTTCGCTCTTTCTGAGCAACCCCAAAAATATCATTCCCCAGATTCGGAGAAGAATTCAAAATATGTCCCGAGAAAATGCGTTCAAAGCCCGTTTTGCCCATAAAAAGTGCCCCCAAAGGAAGGCTTTGGGTGCAGCTGAAGTCCCCAGGGGAGCCTTTACGCAGCCCCACATGCAACTGGACCCTCTGTGTTCGCTCTTTCTGAGCAACCCGAATCATAACCCTACCCGGAATAGGAGATGAATTCAAAATAGGGCCCGAGAAAAAACGTTCAAAGCCCCTTTTGCCCATCCAAAAGTGCCCCCAAAGGTGCGTTTTGGGTACAGCTAAACTCCCCAGGGGAGCCTTCACACAGCCCCACATGCAACTGGACCCTCTGTCTTCGCTCTTTCTGAGCAACCAAAAACATAGCCCTACCCGGTATGGGATAGGAATTCAAACGAGGGCCTCAGAAAATGCGTTCAAAGCCCCTTTCACCCATCCAAAATTGCCCCCAAAGAAAGGCTTTGGTTACAACTAAACTCCCCAGGGGAGCCTTCACACAGCCCCACATGCAACTGGACTCTCTGACTTCGCTTTTTCTGAGCAACCCCAAAAATATCATTCTCCAGATTCGGAGAAGAATTCAAAATATGTCCCGAGAAAATGTGTTCAAAGCTCCTTTTGCCAATCAAAAAGTACACCCAAAGGAAGACTTTGGGTGCTGCTGAAGTCCCCAGGGGAGCCTCCATGCAGCCCCACATGCAAATGGACTCTCTGTCTTCGCTCTTTCTGAGCAACCCGAAATATATCTCTCCCCGGAATCTGAGACTAATGAGAGAGGGCCCCAGAAAACCACTTCAAAGCACCTTTCACCCACCCAAAAGTGCCCCCAAAGGAAGACTTTGGGTACAACTAAATTCCCCAGGGGAGCCTTCACGCAGCACCACATGCAACTGCACCCTCTGTCTTTGCTCTTTCTGAGCAACCCGAAACATAGCCCTACCCGGCATGGGAGAGGAATTCAAAAGAGGGCCCCAGAAAACACATTCAAATGCTATTTCGCCCATCAAAAAGTGCCCCCTTAGAAAAGATTTGGGTACAACTAAACTCCACAGGGCAGCCTTCACACAGCCCCACCTGCAACTGGACCCTCTGTCTTCGCTCTTTCTGAGCAACCCGAAACATAGCCCTACCCGGTATGGGATAGGAATTCAAACGAGGGCCTCAGAAAATGCGTTCAAAGCCCCTTTCACCCATCCAAAATTGCCCCCAAAGAAAGGCTTTGGTTACAACTAAACTCCCCAGGGGAGCCTTCACACAGCCCCACATGCAACTGGACTCTCTGTCTTCGCTTTTTCTGAGCAACCCCAAAAATATCATTCTCCAGATTCGGAGAAGAATTCAAAATATGTACCGAGAAAATGTGTTCAAAGCCCGTTTTGCCCATAAAAAGTGCCCCCAAAGGAAGGCTTTGGGTGGAGCTGAAGTCCCCAGGGGAGCCTTCACGCAGCCCCACATTCAACTGGACTCTCTGTCTTCACTCTTTCTCAGCAATCCGGATCATAACCCTACCATGAATCGGTGAAGATTTCAAAATAGGGCCCCAGAAAAAGCGTTCAAAGCCCCTTTCGCCCATCAAAAAGTGCCTCCTTAGAAAGGCTCTGGGTACAGCAGTACTCCCCAGGGGAGCTTTGACACAGCCCCACATGCAACTAGACCCTCTGACTTTGCATTTTCTGAGCAACCCCAGAAATATCCTTCCCCGGATTCGGAGTGGAATTCAAAATATGGCCGGAGAAAATGCGTTCAAACCCCTTTCGCCCATCCAAAAGTGCCCCCAAAGGAAGGCTTTGGGTACAACCGAATTCCCCAGGGGAGCCTTTACGCAGCCCCTCATGAAACTGGACCCTCCGTATTCGCTGTTTCCGAGCAACCCTAAACATAGCCCTAGCTGTCATGGGAGATGACTGTAAAATTGGGACCAAGAAAACGCGTTACAAGTCCCTTTCGCCCATACAAAAGTGCCCCCAAAGGAAGGCTTTGGGTACAAGAGAACTCCCCAAGGGAGCCTTTTTGCAGTCCCACATGCAACTGGACCCTCCAGATTCGCTCTTTCCCAACAACCCTAAATACATCCCTGGCCGGCATTGGAGAGAACTGTAAAATCGGGCCAAAGAAAATGCGTTAGAAGCCCCTTTCGCCCATCGAAAAGTGCCCCCAGAGGAAGGCTTTGGGTACAAGTGAACTTTTCAGGGGAGCTTTTACGCAGCCCCACATGCAGCTGGACCCTCCGGGTTCACTCTTTCACCGAAATAATAAATATAACCCTAGCCGCAATGGGAGAATACTGAAAAAGCGGGCTTCAGAAAACGCATTGCGAGTCCCTTTCGCCCATCTAAAAGTTCACCCAGAGGAAGGCTTTGGGTACAAGCGAACTCCCCAGGAGAGCCTTTATGCAGCCCCACATGCAACTCGACCCTCCGCATTCGCTCTTTCACAGCAAGCCTAAATATAACCCTAGCCGGCATCGGAGACGACTGAAAAATCGGACCAAAGAAAACGCGTTACAAACCCCTTTCGCCCATCCAAAAGTGCCCCCAGAGGAAGGCTTTGGGTACAAGTGAACTACCCAGGGGAGCCTTTTTGCAGTCCCACATGCAACTCGACCCTCCGTATTCGCTGTTTCCGAGCAACCCTAAATATAACCCTAGCCGGCATCAGAGACGACTGAAAAATCGGACCAAAGAAAACGCGTTACAAGACCCTTTCACCCATCCAAAAGTGCCCCCAAAGAAAGGCTTTGGGTACATGTGAACTCCCCAGGGGAGCCTTTACGCAGCCCCATATGCAACTGGACCCTCCGAATTCGCACTTTCCCAAGAACCCTAAATATAGCTCTGGCTGGCATCAGAGACGACTGAAAACTCGGGCCACGAAAAACGCGTTTTGAGCCCGTTTCGCCCATCCAAAAGTGCCCCCAAAGGAAGGCTTTGGGCACATCTGAACTCCCCAAGGGAGCCTTTACGCAGCCCCAAATGCAGCTGGACCCTCAGTATTCTCTCTTTCACAGAAACACTAATAATAGCCCTGTCCCGCATGGCACACGACTGAAAACTCAGGCCCCAGAAAACGGGTTTCGAGCCCCATTCGCCCATCCAAAAGTGCCCCCAAAGGAAGCCTTTGGGTACATCTGAACTCCCCATGGGAGACTTTAAGCAGCCCAACATGCATCTGGACCCTCTGTGTACGCTCTTTCCGAGCTGCCCTATACATAACCCAAGCCAGCATGGGAGACGACTGAAAAATCGGGTCCCAGAAAATGCGTTACAAGTCCCTTTCGCCCACCCAAAAGTGCCCCCAGAGGAAGGCTTTGAGTACATCTGAACTCCCCAGGGGAGCCTTTACGAAGCCCTACATGCACCTGGACCCTCTGTCTTCGCTCTTCCTGAGCAACCCGAAACATAGCCCTACCCGGCATGGGAGAGGAATTCAAACGAGGGCCCCAGAAAATGCCTTCAAAGCCCCTATCGCCCACCAAAAAGTGCCCCCTTAGAAAGGTTCTGGGTACAACTGAACTCCGCAAGGGAGCCTTCACGCAGCCCCACATGCACCTGGACCCTCTGTCTTCGCTCTTCCTGAGCAACCCGAAACATAGCCCTACCCGGCATGGGAGAGGAATTCAAAAGAGGGCCCCAGAAAATGCATTGAAATCCCCTTTCGACCATCAAAAAGTGCCCCCTTAGAAAGGCTCTGGGTACAACTAAACTCCCCAGGGGAGCCTTCACACAGCCCCACATGCAACTGGACCCTCTGACTTCGCATTTTCTGAGCAACCCCAAAAATATCCTTCCCCGGATTCGGAGAGGAATTCAAAATATGTCCGGAGAAAATGCGTTCAAAGCCCCTTTTTGCCCATCCAAAATTGCCCCCAAAGGTAGGCTTTGGGTACAGCCGAATTCCCCAGGGGAGCATTCACGCAAGCCCACATGCCAATGGACCCTCTGTCTTCGCTCTTTCTGAACAACCTGAAACATAGCCCTACCCGGCATGGGAGAGGAATTCAAAAGAGGGCCCCAGAAAACGCCTTCAAATTTTATTTCGCCCATCAAAAATTGCCCCCTTAGAAAGGCTTTCGGTACAACTGAACTCCCCAGGGGAGCCTTCACGCAGCCCCACATGCAACTGGACCCTCTGACTTCGCTCTTTCTGAGCAACCCCAAAAATATCATTCCCCAGATTCGGAGAAGAATTCAAAATATGTCCCGAGAAAATGCGTTCAAAGCCCGTTTTGCCCATAAAAAGTGCCCCCAAAGGAAGGCTTTGGGTGCAGCTGAAGTCCGCAGGGGAGCCTTTACGCAGCCCCACATGCAACTGGACCCTCTGTGTTCGCTCTTTCTGAGCAACCCGAATCATAACCCTACCCGGAATAGGAGATGAATTCAAAATAGGGCCCGAGAAAAAACGTTCAAAGCCCCTTTTGCCCATCCAAAAGTGCCCCCAAAGGTGCGTTTTGGGTACAGCTAAACTCCCCAGGGGAGCCTTCACACAGCCCCACATGCAACTGGACCCTCTGTCTTCGCTCTTTCTGAGCAACCAAAAACATAGCCCTACCCGGTATGGGATAGGAATTCAAACGAGGGCCTCAGAAAATGCGTTCAAAGCCCCTTTCACCCATCCAAAATTGCCCCCAAAGAAAGGCTTTGGTTACAACTAAACTCCCCAGGGGAGCCTTCACACAGCCCCACATGCAACTGGACTCTCTGACTTCGCTTTTTCTGAGCAACCCCAAAAATATCATTCTCCAGATTCGGAGAAGAATTCAAAATATGTCCCGAGAAAATGTGTTCAAAGCTCCTTTTGCCAATCAAAAAGTACACCCAAAGGAAGACTTTGGGTGCTGCTGAAGTCCCCAGGGGAGCCTCCATGCAGCCCCACATGCAAATGGACTCTCTGTCTTCGCTCTTTCTGAGCAACCCGAAATATATCTCTCCCCGGAATCTGAGACTAATGAGAGAGGGCCCCAGAAAACCACTTCAAAGCACCTTTCACCCACCCAAAAGTGCCCCCAAAGGAAGACTTTGGGTACAACTAAATTCCCCAGGGGAGCCTTCACGCAGCACCACATGCAACTGCACCCTCTGTCTTTGCTCTTTCTGAGCAACCCGAAACATAGCCCTACCCGGCATGGGAGAGGAATTCAAAAGAGGGCCCCAGAAAACACATTCAAATGCTATTTCGCCCATCAAAAAGTGCCCCCTTAGAAAAGATTTGGGTACAACTAAACTCCACAGGGCAGCCTTCACACAGCCCCACCTGCAACTGGACCCTCTGTCTTCGCTCTTTCTGAGCAACCCGAAACATAGCCCTACCCGGTATGGGATAGGAATTCAAACGAGGGCCTCAGAAAATGCGTTCAAAGCCCCTTTCACCCATCCAAAATTGCCCCCAAAGAAAGGCTTTGGTTACAACTAAACTCCCCAGGGGAGCCTTCACACAGCCCCACATGCAACTGGACTCTCTGTCTTCGCTTTTTCTGAGCAACCCCAAAAATATCATTCTCCAGATTCGGAGAAGAATTCAAAATATGTACCGAGAAAATGTGTTCAAAGCCCGTTTTGCCCATAAAAAGTGCCCCCAAAGGAAGGCTTTGGGTGGAGCTGAAGTCCCCAGGGGAGCCTTCACGCAGCCCCACATTCAACTGGACTCTCTGTCTTCACTCTTTCTCAGCAATCCGGATCATAACCCTACCATGAATCGGTGAAGATTTCAAAATAGGGCCCCAGAAAAAGCGTTCAAAGCCCCTTTCGCCCATCAAAAAGTGCCTCCTTAGAAAGGCTCTGGGTACAGCAGTACTCCCCAGGGGAGCTTTGACACAGCCCCACATGCAACTAGACCCTCTGACTTTGCATTTTCTGAGCAACCCCAGAAATATCCTTCCCCGGATTCGGAGTGGAATTCAAAATATGGCCGGAGAAAATGCGTTCAAACCCCTTTCGCCCATCCAAAAGTGCCCCCAAAGGAAGGCTTTGGGTACAACCGAATTCCCCAGGGGAGCCTTTACGCAGCCCCTCATGAAACTGGACCCTCCGTATTCGCTGTTTCCGAGCAACCCTAAACATAGCCCTAGCTGTCATGGGAGATGACTGTAAAATTGGGACCAAGAAAACGCGTTACAAGTCCCTTTCGCCCATACAAAAGTGCCCCCAAAGGAAGGCTTTGGGTACAAGAGAACTCCCCAAGGGAGCCTTTTTGCAGTCCCACATGCAACTGGACCCTCCAGATTCGCTCTTTCCCAACAACCCTAAATACATCCCTGGCCGGCATTGGAGAGAACTGTAAAATCGGGCCAAAGAAAATGCGTTAGAAGCCCCTTTCGCCCATCGAAAAGTGCCCCCAGAGGAAGGCTTTGGGTACAAGTGAACTTTTCAGGGGAGCTTTTACGCAGCCCCACATGCAGCTGGACCCTCCGGGTTCACTCTTTCACCGAAATAATAAATATAACCCTAGCCGCAATGGGAGAATACTGAAAAAGCGGGCTTCAGAAAACGCATTGCGAGTCCCTTTCGCCCATCTAAAAGTTCACCCAGAGGAAGGCTTTGGGTACAAGCGAACTCCCCAGGAGAGCCTTTATGCAGCCCCACATGCAACTCGACCCTCCGCATTCGCTCTTTCACAGCAAGCCTAAATATAACCCTAGCCGGCATCGGAGACGACTGAAAAATCGGACCAAAGAAAACGCGTTACAAACCCCTTTCGCCCATCCAAAAGTGCCCCCAGAGGAAGGCTTTGGGTACAAGTGAACTACCCAGGGGAGCCTTTTTGCAGTCCCACATGCAACTCGACCCTCCGTATTCGCTGTTTCCGAGCAACCCTAAATATAACCCTAGCCGGCATCAGAGACGACTGAAAAATCGGACCAAAGAAAACGCGTTACAAGACCCTTTCACCCATCCAAAAGTGCCCCCAAAGAAAGGCTTTGGGTACATGTGAACTCCCCAGGGGAGCCTTTACGCAGCCCCATATGCAACTGGACCCTCCGAATTCGCACTTTCCCAAGAACCCTAAATATAGCTCTGGCTGGCATCAGAGACGACTGAAAACTCGGGCCACGAAAAACGCGTTTTGAGCCCGTTTCGCCCATCCAAAAGTGCCCCCAAAGGAAGGCTTTGGGCACATCTGAACTCCCCAAGGGAGCCTTTACGCAGCCCCAAATGCAGCTGGACCCTCAGTATTCTCTCTTTCACAGAAACACTAATAATAGCCCTGTCCCGCATGGCACACGACTGAAAACTCAGGCCCCAGAAAACGGGTTTCGAGCCCCATTCGCCCATCCAAAAGTGCCCCCAAAGGAAGCCTTTGGGTACATCTGAACTCCCCATGGGAGACTTTAAGCAGCCCAACATGCATCTGGACCCTCTGTGTACGCTCTTTCCGAGCTGCCCTATACATAACCCAAGCCAGCATGGGAGACGACTGAAAAATCGGGTCCCAGAAAATGCGTTACAAGTCCCTTTCGCCCACCCAAAAGTGCCCCCAGAGGAAGGCTTTGAGTACATCTGAACTCCCCAGGGGAGCCTTTACGAAGCCCTACATGCACCTGGACCCTCTGTCTTCGCTCTTCCTGAGCAACCCGAAACATAGCCCTACCCGGCATGGGAGAGGAATTCAAACGAGGGCCCCAGAAAATGCCTTCAAAGCCCCTATCGCCCACCAAAAAGTGCCCCCTTAGAAAGGTTCTGGGTACAACTGAACTCCGCAAGGGAGCCTTCACGCAGCCCCACATGCACCTGGACCCTCTGTCTTCGCTCTTCCTGAGCAACCCGAAACATAGCCCTACCCGGCATGGGAGAGGAATTCAAAAGAGGGCCCCAGAAAATGCATTGAAATCCCCTTTCGACCATCAAAAAGTGCCCCCTTAGAAAGGCTCTGGGTACAACTAAACTCCCCAGGGGAGCCTTCACACAGCCCCACATGCAACTGGACCCTCTGACTTCGCATTTTCTGAGCAACCCCAAAAATATCCTTCCCCGGATTCGGAGAGGAATTCAAAATATGTCCGGAGAAAATGCGTTCAAAGCCCCTTTTTGCCCATCCAAAATTGCCCCCAAAGGTAGGCTTTGGGTACAGCCGAATTCCCCAGGGGAGCATTCACGCAAGCCCACATGCCAATGGACCCTCTGTCTTCGCTCTTTCTGAACAACCTGAAACATAGCCCTACCCGGCATGGGAGAGGAATTCAAAAGAGGGCCCCAGAAAACGCCTTCAAATTTTATTTCGCCCATCAAAAATTGCCCCCTTAGAAAGGCTTTCGGTACAACTGAACTCCCCAGGGGAGCCTTCACGCAGCCCCACATGCAACTGGACCCTCTGACTTCGCTCTTTCTGAGCAACCCCAAAAATATCATTCCCCAGATTCGGAGAAGAATTCAAAATATGTCCCGAGAAAATGCGTTCAAAGCCCGTTTTGCCCATAAAAAGTGCCCCCAAAGGAAGGCTTTGGGTGCAGCTGAAGTCCGCAGGGGAGCCTTTACGCAGCCCCACATGCAACTGGACCCTCTGTCTTCATTCTTTCTCAGCAATCCGAAACATAGTCCTACTTGGAATCTGAGACGAATGAAAAATAGGGCCCCAGAAAACGCATTCAAATTCCATTTCGACCATCCAAAAATGGCCCCACAGTAAGGCTTTGGGAACAATTGAATTCCGCAGGGGAGCCTTCACGCAGCACCACATGCAACTGGACCCTCTGTCTTTGCTCTTTCTGAGCAATACGAAACATAGCCCTACCCGGCATGGGAGAGGAATTCAAAAGAGGGCCCCAGAAAACGCCTTCAAATTTTATTTCGCCCATCAAAAAGTGCCCCCTAAGAAAAGATTTGAGTACAACTAAACTCTCCAGGGGAGCCTTCACGCAGCCCCACATGCAACGGGACCCTCTGTCTTCGCTCTTTCTGAGCAACCTCAAAAATATCATTCCCCAGATTCGGAGAAGAATTCAAAATATGTCCCGAGAAAATGTGTTCAAAGCTCCTTTTGCCAATCAAAAAGTACACCCAAAGGAAGACTTTGGGTGCTGCTGAAGTCCCCAGGGGAGCCTCCATGCAGCCCCACATGCAAATGGACTCTCTGTCTTCGCTCTTTCTGAGCAACCCGAAATATATCTCTCCCCGGAATCTGAGACTAATGAGAGAGGGCCCCAGAAAACCACTTCAAAGCACCTTTCACCCACCCAAAAGTGCCCCCAAAGGAAGACTTTGGGTACAACTAAATTCCCCAGGGGAGCCTTCACGCAGCACCACATGCAACTGCACCCTCTGTCTTTGCTCTTTCTGAGCAACCCGAAACATAGCCCTACCCGGCATGGGAGAGGAATTCAAAAGAGGGCCCCAGAAAACACATTCAAATGCTATTTCGCCCATCAAAAAGTGCCCCCTTAGAAAAGATTTGGGTACAACTAAACTCCACAGGGCAGCCTTCACACAGCCCCACCTGCAACTGGACCCTCTGTCTTCGCTCTTTCTGAGCAACCCGAAACATAGCCCTACCCGGTATGGGATAGGAATTCAAACGAGGGCCTCAGAAAATGCGTTCAAAGCCCCTTTCACCCATCCAAAATTGCCCCCAAAGAAAGGCTTTGGTTACAACTAAACTCCCCAGGGGAGCCTTCACACAGCCCCACATGCAACTGGACTCTCTGTCTTCGCTTTTTCTGAGCAACCCCAAAAATATCATTCTCCAGATTCGGAGAAGAATTCAAAATATGTACCGAGAAAATGTGTTCAAAGCCCGTTTTGCCCATAAAAAGTGCCCCCAAAGGAAGGCTTTGGGTGGAGCTGAAGTCCCCAGGGGAGCCTTCACGCAGCCCCACATTCAACTGGACTCTCTGTCTTCACTCTTTCTCAGCAATCCGGATCATAACCCTACCATGAATCGGTGAAGATTTCAAAATAGGGCCCCAGAAAAAGCGTTCAAAGCCCCTTTCGCCCATCAAAAAGTGCCTCCTTAGAAAGGCTCTGGGTACAGCAGTACTCCCCAGGGGAGCTTTGACACAGCCCCACATGCAACTAGACCCTCTGACTTTGCATTTTCTGAGCAACCCCAGAAATATCCTTCCCCGGATTCGGAGTGGAATTCAAAATATGGCCGGAGAAAATGCGTTCAAACCCCTTTCGCCCATCCAAAAGTGCCCCCAAAGGAAGGCTTTGGGTACAACCGAATTCCCCAGGGGAGCCTTTACGCAGCCCCTCATGAAACTGGACCCTCCGTATTCGCTGTTTCCGAGCAACCCTAAACATAGCCCTAGCTGTCATGGGAGATGACTGTAAAATTGGGACCAAGAAAACGCGTTACAAGTCCCTTTCGCCCATACAAAAGTGCCCCCAAAGGAAGGCTTTGGGTACAAGAGAACTCCCCAAGGGAGCCTTTTTGCAGTCCCACATGCAACTGGACCCTCCAGATTCGCTCTTTCCCAACAACCCTAAATACATCCCTGGCCGGCATTGGAGAGAACTGTAAAATCGGGCCAAAGAAAATGCGTTAGAAGCCCCTTTCGCCCATCGAAAAGTGCCCCCAGAGGAAGGCTTTGGGTACAAGTGAACTTTTCAGGGGAGCTTTTACGCAGCCCCACATGCAGCTGGACCCTCCGGGTTCACTCTTTCACCGAAATAATAAATATAACCCTAGCCGCAATGGGAGAATACTGAAAAAGCGGGCTTCAGAAAACGCATTGCGAGTCCCTTTCGCCCATCTAAAAGTTCACCCAGAGGAAGGCTTTGGGTACAAGCGAACTCCCCAGGAGAGCCTTTATGCAGCCCCACATGCAACTCGACCCTCCGCATTCGCTCTTTCACAGCAAGCCTAAATATAACCCTAGCCGGCATCAGAGACGACTGAAAAATCGGACCAAAGAAAACGCGTTACAAGACCCTTTCACCCATCCAAAAGTGCCCCCAAAGAAAGGCTTTGGGTACATGTGAACTCCCCAGGGGAGCCTTTACGCAGCCCCATATGCAACTGGACCCTCCGAATTCGCACTTTCCCAAGAACCCTAAATATAGCTCTGGCTGGCATCAGAGACGACTGAAAACTCGGGCCACGAAAAACGCGTTTTGAGCCCGTTTCGCCCATCCAAAAGTGCCCCCAAAGGAAGGCTTTGGGCACATCTGAACTCCCCAAGGGAGCCTTTACGCAGCCCCAAATGCAGCTGGACCCTCAGTATTCTCTCTTTCACAGAAACACTAATAATAGCCCTGTCCCGCATGGCACACGACTGAAAACTCAGGCCCCAGAAAACGGGTTTCGAGCCCCATTCGCCCATCCAAAAGTGCCCCCAAAGGAAGCCTTTGGGTACATCTGAACTCCCCATGGGAGACTTTAAGCAGCCCAACATGCATCTGGACCCTCTGTGTACGCTCTTTCCGAGCTGCCCTATACATAACCCAAGCCAGCATGGGAGACGACTGAAAAATCGGGTCCCAGAAAATGCGTTACAAGTCCCTTTCGCCCACCCAAAAGTGCCCCCAGAGGAAGGCTTTGAGTACATCTGAACTCCCCAGGGGAGCCTTTACGAAGCCCTACATGCACCTGGACCCTCTGTCTTCGCTCTTCCTGAGCAACCCGAAACATAGCCCTACCCGGCATGGGAGAGGAATTCAAACGAGGGCCCCAGAAAATGCCTTCAAAGCCCCTATCGCCCACCAAAAAGTGCCCCCTTAGAAAGGTTCTGGGTACAACTGAACTCCGCAAGGGAGCCTTCACGCAGCCCCACATGCACCTGGACCCTCTGTCTTCGCTCTTCCTGAGCAACCCGAAACATAGCCCTACCCGGCATGGGAGAGGAATTCAAAAGAGGGCCCCAGAAAATGCATTGAAATCCCCTTTCGACCATCAAAAAGTGCCCCCTTAGAAAGGCTCTGGGTACAACTAAACTCCCCAGGGGAGCCTTCACACAGCCCCACATGCAACTGGACCCTCTGACTTCGCATTTTCTGAGCAACCCCAAAAATATCCTTCCCCGGATTCGGAGAGGAATTCAAAATATGTCCGGAGAAAATGCGTTCAAAGCCCCTTTTTGCCCATCCAAAATTGCCCCCAAAGGTAGGCTTTGGGTACAGCCGAATTCCCCAGGGGAGCATTCACGCAAGCCCACATGCCAATGGACCCTCTGTCTTCGCTCTTTCTGAACAACCTGAAACATAGCCCTACCCGGCATGGGAGAGGAATTCAAAAGAGGGCCCCAGAAAACGCCTTCAAATTTTATTTCGCCCATCAAAAATTGCCCCCTTAGAAAGGCTTTGGGTACAACTGAACTCCCCAGGGGAGCCTTCACGCAGCCCCACATGCAACTGGACCCTCTCTCTTTGCTCGTTCTGAGCAACCCCAAAAATATCATTCCCCAGATTCGGAGTAGAATTCAAAATATGTCCCGAGAAAATGCGTTCAAAGCCCGTTTTGCCCATAAAAAGTGCCCCCAAAGGAAGGCTTTGGGTGCAGCTGAAGTCCGCAGGGGAGCCTTTACGCAGCCCCACATGCAACTGGACCCTCTGTCTTCATTCTTTCTCAGCAATCCGAAACATAGTCCTACTTGGAATCTGAGACGAATGAAAAATAGGGCCCCAGAAAACGCATTCAAATTCCATTTCGACCATCCAAAAATGGCCCCACAGTAAGGCTTTGGGAACAATTGAATTCCGCAGGGGAGCCTTCACGCAGCACCACATGCAACTGGACCCTCTGTCTTTGCTCTTTCTGAGCAATACGAAACATAGCCCTACCCGGCATGGGAGAGGAATTCAAAAGAGGGCCCCAGAAAACGCCTTCAAATTTTATTTCGCCCATCAAAAAGTGCCCCCTAAGAAAAGATTTGAGTACAACTAAACTCCCCAGGGGAGCCTTCACACAGCCCCACATGCAACTGGACCCTCTGTCTTCGCTATTTCTGAGGAACCTGAAATATAGCCCTACCCGGCATGGGAGAGGAATTCAAAAGAGGGCCCTTGAAAACGCAAACAAAGTCCATTATGCCCATCCAAAATTGCCCGCAAAGGAAGGCTTTGGGTACAACTAAACTCTCCAGGGGAGCCTTCACGCAGCCCCACATGCAACGGGACCCTCTGTCTTCGCTCTTTCTGAGCAACCTCAAAAATATCATTCCCCAGATTCGGAGAAGAATTCAAAATATGTCCCGAGAAAATGTGTTCAAAGCTCCTTTTGCCAATCAAAAAGTACACCCAAAGGAAGACTTTGGGTGCTGCTGAAGTCCCCAGGGGAGCCTCCATGCAGCCCCACATGCAAATGGACTCTCTGTCTTCGCTCTTTCTGAGCAACCCGAAATATATCTCTCCCCGGAATCTGAGACTAATGAGAGAGGGCCCCAGAAAACCACTTCAAAGCACCTTTCACCCACCCAAAAGTGCCCCCAAAGGAAGACTTTGGGTACAACTAAATTCCCCAGGGGAGCCTTCACGCAGCACCACATGCAACTGCACCCTCTGTCTTTGCTCTTTCTGAGCAACCCGAAACATAGCCCTACCCGGCATGGGAGAGGAATTCAAAAGAGGGCCCCAGAAAACACATTCAAATGCTATTTCGCCCATCAAAAAGTGCCCCCTTAGAAAAGATTTGGGTACAACTAAACTCCACAGGGCAGCCTTCACACAGCCCCACCTGCAACTGGACCCTCTGTCTTCGCTCTTTCTGAGCAACCCGAAACATAGCCCTACCCGGTATGGGATAGGAATTCAAACGAGGGCCTCAGAAAATGCGTTCAAAGCCCCTTTCACCCATCCAAAATTGCCCCCAAAGAAAGGCTTTGGTTACAACTAAACTCCCCAGGGGAGCCTTCACACAGCCCCACATGCAACTGGACTCTCTGTCTTCGCTTTTTCTGAGCAACCCCAAAAATATCATTCTCCAGATTCGGAGAAGAATTCAAAATATGTACCGAGAAAATGTGTTCAAAGCCCGTTTTGCCCATAAAAAGTGCCCCCAAAGGAAGGCTTTGGGTGGAGCTGAAGTCCCCAGGGGAGCCTTCACGCAGCCCCACATTCAACTGGACTCTCTGTCTTCACTCTTTCTCAGCAATCCGGATCATAACCCTACCATGAATCGGTGAAGATTTCAAAATAGGGCCCCAGAAAAAGCGTTCAAAGCCCCTTTCGCCCATCAAAAAGTGCCTCCTTAGAAAGGCTCTGGGTACAGCAGTACTCCCCAGGGGAGCTTTGACACAGCCCCACATGCAACTAGACCCTCTGACTTTGCATTTTCTGAGCAACCCCAGAAATATCCTTCCCCGGATTCGGAGTGGAATTCAAAATATGGCCGGAGAAAATGCGTTCAAACCCCTTTCGCCCATCCAAAAGTGCCCCCAAAGGAAGGCTTTGGGTACAACCGAATTCCCCAGGGGAGCCTTTACGCAGCCCCTCATGAAACTGGACCCTCCGTATTCGCTGTTTCCGAGCAACCCTAAACATAGCCCTAGCTGTCATGGGAGATGACTGTAAAATTGGGACCAAGAAAACGCGTTACAAGTCCCTTTCGCCCATACAAAAGTGCCCCCAAAGGAAGGCTTTGGGTACAAGAGAACTCCCCAAGGGAGCCTTTTTGCAGTCCCACATGCAACTGGACCCTCCAGATTCGCTCTTTCCCAACAACCCTAAATACATCCCTGGCCGGCATTGGAGAGAACTGTAAAATCGGGCCAAAGAAAATGCGTTAGAAGCCCCTTTCGCCCATCGAAAAGTGCCCCCAGAGGAAGGCTTTGGGTACAAGTGAACTTTTCAGGGGAGCTTTTACGCAGCCCCACATGCAGCTGGACCCTCCGGGTTCACTCTTTCACCGAAATAATAAATATAACCCTAGCCGCAATGGGAGAATACTGAAAAAGCGGGCTTCAGAAAACGCATTGCGAGTCCCTTTCGCCCATCTAAAAGTTCACCCAGAGGAAGGCTTTGGGTACAAGCGAACTCCCCAGGAGAGCCTTTATGCAGCCCCACATGCAACTCGACCCTCCGCATTCGCTCTTTCACAGCAAGCCTAAATATAACCCTAGCCGGCATCGGAGACGACTGAAAAATCGGACCAAAGAAAACGCGTTACAAACCCCTTTCGCCCATCCAAAAGTGCCCCCAGAGGAAGGCTTTGGGTACAAGTGAACTACCCAGGGGAGCCTTTTTGCAGTCCCACATGCAACTCGACCCTCCGTATTCGCTGTTTCCGAGCAACCCTAAATATAACCCTAGCCGGCATCAGAGACGACTGAAAAATCGGACCAAAGAAAACGCGTTACAAGACCCTTTCACCCATCCAAAAGTGCCCCCAAAGAAAGGCTTTGGGTACATGTGAACTCCCCAGGGGAGCCTTTACGCAGCCCCATATGCAACTGGACCCTCCGAATTCGCACTTTCCCAAGAACCCTAAATATAGCTCTGGCTGGCATCAGAGACGACTGAAAACTCGGGCCACGAAAAACGCGTTTTGAGCCCGTTTCGCCCATCCAAAAGTGCCCCCAAAGGAAGGCTTTGGGCACATCTGAACTCCCCAAGGGAGCCTTTACGCAGCCCCAAATGCAGCTGGACCCTCAGTATTCTCTCTTTCACAGAAACACTAATAATAGCCCTGTCCCGCATGGCACACGACTGAAAACTCAGGCCCCAGAAAACGGGTTTCGAGCCCCATTCGCCCATCCAAAAGTGCCCCCAAAGGAAGCCTTTGGGTACATCTGAACTCCCCATGGGAGACTTTAAGCAGCCCAACATGCATCTGGACCCTCTGTGTACGCTCTTTCCGAGCTGCCCTATACATAACCCAAGCCAGCATGGGAGACGACTGAAAAATTGGGTCCCAGAAAATGCGTTACAAGTCCCTTTCGCCCACCCAAAAGTGCCCCCAGAGGAAGGCTTTGAGTACATCTGAACTCCCCAGGGGAGCCTTTACGAAGCCCTACATGCACCTGGACCCTCTGTCTTCGCTCTTCCTGAGCAACCCGAAACATAGCCCTACCCGGCATGGGAGAGGAATTCAAACGAGGGCCCCAGAAAATGCCTTCAAAGCCCCTATCGCCCACCAAAAAGTGCCCCCTTAGAAAGGTTCTGGGTACAACTGAACTCCGCAAGGGAGCCTTCACGCAGCCCCACATGCACCTGGACCCTCTGTCTTCGCTCTTCCTGAGCAACCCGAAACATAGCCCTACCCGGCATGGGAGAGGAATTCAAAAGAGGGCCCCAGAAAATGCATTGAAATCCCCTTTCGATCATCAAAAAGTGCCCCCTTAGAAAGGCTCTGGGTACAACTAAACTCCCCAGGGGAGCCTTCACACAGCCCCACATGCAACTGGACCCTCTGACTTCGCATTTTCTGAGCAACCCCAAAAATATCCTTCCCCGGATTCGGAGAGGAATTCAAAATATGTCCGGAGAAAATGCGTTCAAAGCCCCTTTTTGCCCATCCAAAATTGCCCCCAAAGGTAGGCTTTGGGTACAGCCGAATTCCCCAGGGGAGCATTCACGCAAGCCCACATGCCAATGGACCCTCTGTCTTCGCTCTTTCTGAACAACCTGAAACATAGCCCTACCCGGCATGGGAGAGGAATTCAAAAGAGGGCCCCAGAAAACGCCTTCAAATTTTATTTCGCCCATCAAAAATTGCCCCTTAGAAAGGCTTTGGGTACAACTGAACTCCCCAGGGGAGCCTTCACGCAGCCCCACATGCAACTGGACCCTCTCTCTTTGCTCGTTCTGAGCAACCCCAAAAATATCATTCCCCAGATTCGGAGTAGAATTCAAAATATGTCCCGAGAAAATGCGTTCAAAGCCCGTTTTGCCCATAAAAAGTGCCCCCAAAGGAAGGCTTTGGGTGCAGCTGAAGTCCGCAGGGGAGCCTTTACGCAGCCCCACATGCAACTGGACCCTCTGTCTTCATTCTTTCTCAGCAATCCGAAACATAGTCCTACTTGGAATCTGAGACGAATGAAAAATAGGGCCCCAGAAAACGCATTCAAATTCCATTTCGACCATCCAAAAATGGCCCCACAGTAAGGCTTTGGGAACAATTGAATTCCACAGGGGAGCCTTCACGCAGCACCACATGCAGCTGGACCCTCTGTCTTTGCTCTTTCTGAGCAATACGAAACATAGCCCTACCCGGCATGGGAGAGGAATTCAAAAGAGGGCCCCAGAAAACGCCTTCAAATTTTATTTCGCCCATCAAAAAGTGCCCCCTAAGAAAAGATTTGAGTACAACTAAACTCCCCAGGGGAGCCTTCACACAGCCCCACATGCAACTGGACCCTCTGTCTTCGCTATTTCTGAGGAACCTGAAATATAGCCCTACCCGGCATGGGAGAGGAATTCAAAAGAGGGCCCTTGAAAACGCAAACAAAGTCCATTATGCCCATCCAAAATTGCCCGCAAAGGAAGGCTTTGGGTACAACTAAACTCTCCAGGGGAGCCTTCACGCAGCCCCACATGCAACGGGACCCTCTGTCTTCGCTCTTTCTGAGCAACCTCAAAAATATCATTCCCCAGATTCGGAGAAGAATTCAAAATATGTCCCGAGAAACTGTGTTCAAAGCTCCTTTTGCCAATCAAAAAGTACACCCAAAGGAAGACTTTGGGTGCTGCTGAAGTCCCCAGGGGAGCCTCCATGCAGCCCCACATGCAAATGGACTCTCTGTCTTCGCTCTTTCTGAGCAACCCGTAATATATCTCTCCCCGGAATCTGAGACTAATGAGAGAGGGCCCCAGAAAACCACTTCAAAGCACCTTTCACCCACCCAAAAGTGCCCCCAAAGGAAGACTTTGGGTACAACTAAATTCCCCAGGGGAGCCTTCACGCAGCACCACATGCAACTGCACCCTCTGTCTTTGCTCTTTCTGAGCAACCCGAAACATAGCCCTACCCGGCATGGGAGAGGAATTCAAAAGAGGTCCCCAGAAAACACATTCAAATGCTATTTCGCCCATCAAAAAGTGCCCCCTTAGAAAAGATTTGGGTACAACTAAACTCCACAGGGCAGCCTTCACACAGCCCCACATGCAACTGGACCCTCTGTCTTCGCTCTTTCTGAGCAACCCGAAACATAGCCCTACCCAGCATGGCAGAGGAATTCAAACGAGGGCCCCAGAAAATGCGTTCAAAGCCCCTTTCACCCATCAAAAATTGCCCCCTTAGAAAGGCTTTGGGTACAAGTGAACTCCCCAGGGGAGCCTTCACGCAGCCCCACATGCAACTGGACCCTCTGACTTCGCTCTTTCTGAGCAACCCCAAAAATATCATTCCCCAGATTCGGAGAAGAATTCAAAATATGTCCCGAGAAAAGGCGTTCAAAGCCAGTTTTGCCCATAAAATTGCCCCCAAAGGAAGGCTATGGGTGCAGCTGAAGTCCCCAGGGGAGCATTCACGCAAGCCCACATGCCAATGGACCCTCTGTCTTCGCTCTTTCTGAACAACCTGAAACATAGCCCTACCCGGCATGGGAGAGGAATTCAAAATAGTTCCCCAGAAAAAGCGTTCAAAGCCCCTTACGCCCATCCAAAAGTGCCCCCCAAGGAAGGCTTTGGGTATAACTGAACTCCCCAGGGCAGCCTTCACGCAGTCCCACATGTAACTGGAACCTCTGTGTTTGATCTTTCTGAGCAACCCGAAACATAGTCCTACTTGGAATCTGAGACGAATGAAAAATAGGGCCCCAGAAAATGCATTCAAATCCCCTTTCGACCATCCAAAAATGGCCCCATAGGTAGCCTTTGGGTACAACTAAATTCCCCAGGGGAGCCTTCATGCAGCACCACATGCAAATGCACGCTCTGTCTTTGCTCTTTCTGACCAACCCGAAACATAACCCTACCCGGCATGTGAGAGGAATTCAAAAGAGGTCCCCAGAAAACGCATTCAAATATTATTTCGCCCATCAAAAAGTTCCCTGTTAGAAAAGATTTGGGTACAACTAAACTCCCCAGGGGAGCCTTCACACAGCCCCACATGCAACTGGACTCTCTGTCTTCACTCTTTCTCAGCAATCCGAATCATAACCCTACCTGGAATCGGAGAGGCATTCAAAATAGGGCCCCAGAAAACGCATTCAAATCCCCTTTCACCTATCCAAAAGTGCCCCCTTAGAAAAGATTTGGGTACAACTAAACTCCCCAGGGGAGCCTTCACACAGCCCCACATGCAACTGGACCCTCTGTCTTTGCTCTTCCGGAGGAACCTTAAATATAGCCCTACCCGGCATGGGATTGGAATTCAAAAGAGAGCCCCAGAAAATGCAAACAAAGTCCCTTTTGCCCATCCAAAATTGCCCGCAAAGGAAGGCTTTGGGTAAAACTGAACTCCTCAGGGGAGCCTTCACACAGCCCCACATGCAACTGGACCCTCTGTGTTCGCTCTTTCTGAGTAACCCCAAATATATATCCATACCTGGAATCGGAGAAACATTCAAAGTAGGGCCCCAGATAAGGCGGTCAAAGCCCCTTTCGCACATCAAAATGTTCCCCAAAGAAAGACTTTGGGTACAAGTGAACTCCCCAGGGGAGCCTTCACAAAGCCCCACATGCAACGGGACCCTCTGACTTCCCTTTTCTGTGCAACCCGAAACATAGCCCTACCCGGAATTTGAGACGAATGAAAAATAGGGCTCCAGAAAAGGCGTTCAAAGCCCCTTTCGCCCATCCAAAAGTGCCCCCAAAGGAAGGCTTTGGGTACAATTAAACTCCACAAGGGGAGCCTTCACGCAGCCGCACATGCAACTGGACACTCTGTGTTCCCTCTTTCTGAGCAACCCGAATCATAACCCTATCCGGCATGGGAGAGGAATTCAGAATATGGCCCGAGAAAAGGCGTTCAAAGCCCCTTTCGCCCATCCAAAAGTGCCCCCAAAGGTACTTTTTGGGTACAGCTAAACTCCCCAGGGGAGCCTTCAGGCAGCCCCACATGCAACTGGACCCTCTGTTTTCGCTTTCCTGGGCAACCCGAAACATAGCCCTACCCGGCATGGCAGAGGAATTCAAAAGAGGGCCCCAGAAAATGCCTTCAAAGCCCCTTTCACCCATCCAAAATTGCCCCCTTAGAAAGGCTTGGGTACAACTAAACTCCCCAGGGGAGCCTTCACGCAGCCCCACATGCAACTGGACCCTCTGACTTCGCTCTACCTGAGCAACCCCAAAAATACCATTCCCCAGATTCGGAGAAGAATTCAAAATATGTCCCGAGAAAATGAGTTTAAAGCCCGTTTTGCCCATAAAAAGTGCCCCCAAAGGAAGGCTTTGGGTGCAGCTGAATTCCCCAGGGGAGCCTTCACGCAGCCCCACATGCAACTGGACCCTCTGTGTTTGCTTTTTCTGAGCAACCCGAAATATATCTCTCCCCGGAATCTGAGACTAATGACAAAGAGGGCCCCAGAAAACAACTTCAAAGCACCTTTCACCCACCCAAAAGTGCCCCAGAGGAAGTCTTTGGGTACAACTAAACTCCCCAGGGGAGCCTTCACACAGCCCTACATGCAACTGGACCCTCTGTCTTCGCTCTTTCTGAGCAACCCGAAACATAGCCCTATCCGGCATGGGAGACGAATTAAAAAGAGGGCCCCAAAAAACGCAAACAAAATCCCTTTTGCCCATCCAAAAGTGCCCCCTTAGAAAGGCTTTGGGTACAACCGAATTCCCCAGGGGAGCCTTCACACAGCCCCACATGCAACTGGACCCTCTGAATTCGCTCTTCCTGAGCAACCCCAAAAATATCATTCCCCAGATTCGGAGAAGAATTCAAAATATGTCCCGAGAAAATGAGTTCAAAGCCCCTTTCACCCATCCATAAGTGCACCCAAAGGAAGGCTTTGGGTACAACTGAACTTCCCAGGGGAGCGTTTACGCAGCACCACATGCAGCTGGACCCTCTGTCTTTGCTCTTCCTGAGCAACCTGAAACATAGCCCTACCCAGCATGGGAGAGGAATTCAAAAGAGGTCCCCAGAAAACGCATTCAAATGTTATTTCGCCCATCAAAAATTGCCCCCTTAGAAAGGCTTTGGGTAAAACTAAACTCCCCAGGGGAGCCTTCACACAGCCCCACATGCAACTGGACCATCTGTCTTTGCACTTTCTGAGCAACCCCAAAAATATCATTCCCCAGATTCGGAGAAGAATTCAAAATATGTCCCGAGAAAATGCGTTCAAAGCCCCTTTTGCCCATCCAAAAGTGCCCCCAAAGGTGCGTTTTGGGTACAGCTAAACTCCCCAGGGGAGCCTTCACACAGCCCCACATGCAACTGGACCCTCTGTCTTCGCTCTTTCTGAGCAACCCGAAACATAGCCCTACCCAGCATGGGAGAGGAATTCAAAAGAGAGCCTAATAAAACGTGAACAAAGTCCCTTACGCCCAACCAAAAGTGTCCCCCCCTTAGAAAGTCTTTGGGAAAAAATGAACTCCCCAGGGGAGCCTTCAGAAAGCCCCACATGTAACTGGACCCTCTGTGTTTGATCTTTCTGAGCAACCCGAAACATAGTCCTACTTGGAATCTGAGACGAATGAAAAATAGGGCCCCAGAAAACGCATTCAAATCCCCTTTCGACCATCCAAAAATGGCCCCATAGGAAGTCTTTGGGTACAACTGAATTCCCCAGGGGAGCCTTCACGCAGCCCCACATGCAACTGGACCCTCTGTGTTTGCTGTTTCTGAGCAACCCGAAACATAGCCCTACCCGGAATCTGAGACGAATTAAAAACAGGGCCTCAGAAAACGCATTCCAATCCTCTTTTGCCCATCCAAAAGTGCCCCCAAAGGAAGGCTTTGTGTACAACTGAACTCCCCAGGGGAGCCTTCACACAGCCCTACATGCAACTGGACCCGTTGTGTTCATTCTTTCTGACCAACCAGAAACATAGCCCTACCAGGCATGGTAGAGGAATTGAAAATATGGCCCGAGAAAATGCGTTCAAAGCCCATTTCGCCCATCAAAAAGTGCCCCCTTAGAAAGGCTTTGTGTACAACTAAACTCCCCAGGGGAGCCGTCACAAAGCCCCACATGCAACTGGACCCTTTCTGTTTGCTCTTTCTGAGCTAGCCGAAACATAGGCCTACCCGTCATGGGAGAGGAATTCAAAGGATGGCCACAGAAAACACCTTCAAAGTCCCTTTCACCCATCAAAAAGTGCGCCCTTAGAAAGGCTTTGGGTAAAACTAAATTCCCTAGGGGAGCCTTCACACAGCCCCACATGCAACTGGACCCTCTGTCTTCGCTCTTTCTGAGCAACCCGAAACATGGCCCTACCAGGCATGGGCAAGGAATTGAAAATATGGCCCGAGAAAGCACTTTCAAACCCCTTTCGCCCATCCGAAAGTGCCCCCAAAGGAAGGCTTTGGGTACAACTAAACTCCCCAGGGGAGCCTTCACGCAACCCCACATGCCACTGGACCCTCTGTCTTCGCTTTTTCTGAGCAACCCGAAACATAGCCCTACCCGGATTCGGAGAAGATTTCAAAATAGGGCCCCAGAAAATCCGTACAAAGCCCCTTTTGCTCATCCAAAAGTGCCCCCTTAAAAGGATTTGGGTACAACTGAACTCCGCAGGGGAGCCTGCACGCAGCCCCACATGCAACTGGACTCTCCGTCTTCGCTTTTCTGGGCAACCCGAAACATGGCCCTACCAGGCATGGGCAGGGAATTGAAAATATGGCCCGAGAAAGCACCTTCAAACCCCTTTCGCCCATCCGAAAGTGCCCCCAAAGGAAGGCTTTGGGTACAACTAAACTCCCCAGGGGAGCCTTCACGCAACCCCACATGCCACTGGACCCTCTGTCTTCGCTTTTTCTGAGCAACCCGAAGCATAGCCCTACCCGGATTCGGAGAAGATTTCAAAATAGGGCCCCATTAAAAGCGTTCAAAGCCCCTTTTGCTCATCTAAAAGTGCCCCCTTAAAAGGATTTGGGTACAACTGAACTCTGCAGGGGAGCCTTCACACATCCCCACATGCAACTGGACCCTCTGTCTTCGCTCTTTCTGAGCAACCCGAAACATGGCCCTACCAGGCATGGGCAAGGAATTGAAAATATGGCCCGAGAAAGCACCTTCAAACCCCTTTCGCCCATCCGAAAGTGCCCCCAAAGGAAGGCTTTGGGTACAACTAAACTCCCCAGGGGAGCCTTCACGCAACCCCACATGCCACTGGACCCTCTGTCTTCGCTCTTTCTGAGCAACCCAAAACATAACCCTAACCTGCATGGGAGAGGAATTCAAAAGAGGGCTCAAGAAAAAACGTACGAAGTCGCTTTTGCCCATCCAAAAGTGCCCCAAAGGAAGGCTTTGTGTACAACTGAACTCCCCAGGGGAGCCTTCACACAGCCCTACATGCAACTGGACCCTCTGTGTTCGCTCTTTCTGAGCAACCCGAATCATAACCCTACCTGGAATCTGAGACGAATGAAAAATATGGCCCCAGAAAACGCATTTTGATCCCCTTTCGCCCATCCAAAAGTGCCCCCAAAGGAATGCTTTGGAAGCAGCTGAATTTCCCAGGGGAGCCTTCACGCAGCACCACATGCAAGTGGATACTCTGTATTTGCTCTTTCTGAGCAACACTAAACATAGCCCTACCCGGCATGGGAGACTAATTCAAAAGAGGGCCCCATAAAATGCGTAGAAAGTCCATTATGCCCAACCAAAAGTGCCCCAAAGGAAGGCTTTGGGTAAAACTGAACTCCCCAGGAGAGCCTTCACACAGCCCAATATGCAAGTGGAACCTCTGTGTTCTCCCTTTCTGAGCAGCCCGAAACATAGCCCTACCCGGCATGGGAGAGGAATTGAAAATATGCCCCCAGAAAATGCCTTCAAAGCCCCTTTCACACAACCAAAAGTGCCCTGAAAGAAAGGCTTTGTGTATGACTGAACTCCGCAGGGGAGCCTTCACGCAGCCCCACATGCAACTGGACCCTCTGTGTTTGCTGTTTCTGAGCAACCCGAAACATAGCCCTACCCGGAATCTGAGACGAATTAAAAACAGGGCCTCAGAAAACACATTCCAATCCCCTTTTGCCCATCCAAAAGTGCCCCCAAAGTAAGGCTTTGGGTACAACTGAACTCCGCAGGGGAGCCTTCACGCAGCCCCACATGCAACTGGACCCTCTGTCTTCGCTCTTTCTGAGGAACCCTAAACATAGCCCTCCCTGGTATCAGAAAGGTATTCAAAATATGGCTCCAGACGGATACGTTTGCTTTTATAGTGCAATGGCTTCAGAAGCAAAAGGGGAAAAAACACTTTCTCTGGGAGCTGGAGAAGGTGTCATTATCACAGGAGAGGTTTCTAAATGGCATATCTTTGAGAGTGTTCTTGTAGTCCGGAGGTTTTGGTTTGTTTGTTTGCCTTTGGAAGGTTTTAATCTTAAACTTCACGTCCTTCAGCAGAAGTGAGAAATGTGATTTTATTTTGTGCAGTGTCGCGGACCCTCCGAAATCTACTGGGAATGATGAATACCTCGCACAGTACCAATGTGATGACGGTGGAGACAAGGAGAAACCAAGAAGATCAAAAGAACGTGACCTCATTTCAAAAGAAAACGTTTTGTACGGCAAAGAGTCTTCTGAGCCTGGTGAGAAATTGCGGCAAACTTCCTCTCTCAAGTGTGACACTGAATGTAGCTCTAAAAAGCTTTCCTCCTCAGCTATTGCAGAGAGATGCCAAGGTAGAAAGGACAAGACTAAAAACACTGAGAAAGAGCATTACCAAAGCAAGAGGGAACATGCTCCTAGTGAAGAGAAGGAGAGTCAAAAAGCAGGTCCTTCCAGCAAGAGGAGGTGTTCTCAGAGCGTGGAAGTTGTTGAGCAAAAGCGTCACAAGCAGGAGCACTGGGAGGGAAGCAGGTGCAGATCTTTCCCTGGTGAAAGAAACAGCCCTGAGAATGGCAGAAGAGCAGACAAATATTCAAAGTACAGATCTGGCAGCGGAGGAAGATCAGAACGAGGTAGCAATAGATATTACCGATCCAAAGGGGAAAGAAGTTGGAGCAGAGAAAGATACTATCGAGATGAAGCATGGAGATGGGAAAGATGTAGCTATTACAATGATTACTATTCACCTCATGCGACAGGAGACAGTAGAGAGAGAAAGTTCTCTCACGGCGATGCAGCCTTTGACAAATGGACTGCAACTTACTACGGCAGGTCACATAAGCATTATCATTACAAAAGTGGATGGCCTCACGGTTCCCTCTTGAGAGATGAAGATGGACGTCGCTTTAGCACACCCCGAGCAGACTTGCATCGTTGCTCGGTATCTCAGCAACATTCTGGAAGACATTCTCGTGAAAGACATGCGCTTCCACCTGTGTCAGCTCATTTGGAGAACTGTCGCCAGAAAAATGAAACAGAAAAAGAAAATGTACCCATGCAGAAGGTAGTGAAAGTGAAATAGAAAGGAAAGACAGAAAGATAGAAAAGGAGCTTTTAGGTGGTGAAAAAAATATCACAAGTTCTAGAAGAAAAAGATGTCTAAGGATAAACATGGAGAGAAGGATTCCAAGTAAGCAAGGATTCCAGCATACTCCGCATTTTTTATCCTAATTCTTTTCTGGGTGCTTCTCATGTATTCCTTCTTTTTTTTTTTTTTTCTCCTTTTTTTTTTTTTTTTTTCTGGTAGTTTCTAAGTTACTTAGATAGCATCAGCTGGCTGGGGATCATGTTGTTAGGTTGATCAGTGAAGATAGGAAAGCTATTGCTGAATTGTGTCAGAGCACTAGCTTTGGACCACATAGTTGGAAACACATCCGTACACCATTCTGGATTAGGTTAAAAGTTTTTTTCTGCTTGCACGTATTCCAGAGCTAGCCATTGTTAATGATCTGTGTACAAACCAGGACCTATGGTCCTCCAATCTGAGGGCTTAAGTTTGCTACATCTAAAGTAAGTTGCGTGTGCACAAAGCACCACAAAATAGCTGACATGCTGCAAATCATCACCTGTGGTAAAATAAATAAAGTTTCATATAGGCAACAAGTGCCACATCTTTTTTTCTCTTTTAAACTTGCATGTTTCTTTCAGACTTCACGATTTGTGTTTCTGTGTGCTCCACTTTGACAATGCCAATCCCAAGCGTAAAACAAGAAGAAAAAGGAGAAGAAAAAGAAGAAAAAAGAGAAACAGCAGGAAAGTGAAAGGCTCCTTGGAACACTTAGATCCTCGTTTCCAGAAGATAACACGGGAGAAGAAGGAAGAATCCCATCCTCCAGATGGCTCTTCATGTGAGCAATGCAGAAGTGAGAGCAGTAAACAACCTTACAAGGAAGGGAAGCCTTCCAGTGCAGGCGAAAGCAAGAAATACACCTCCGTCTCATCCAACGAGTGTATTAAAGGTAAGCGGCCACAGTGTGTTTGAGGAATTCCTTTTCTATTAATGTAGAGATTATTTCCAACAGTCTTGAAGTGCTTGGTGACTTAACAGTCTGCTGGATATTAAAAAAAAGTTGATGGACTCATTTCAATAGAAAACGTTTTGTACGGCAAAGAGTCTTCTGAGCCTGGTGAGAAATTGCGGCAAACTTCCTCTCTCAAGTGTGACACTGAATGTAGCTCTAAAAAGCTTTCCTCCTCAGCTATTGCAGAGAGATGCCAAGGTACAAAGGACGAGACGAAAAACACTGAGAAAGAGCATTACCAAAGCAAGAGGGAACATGCTCCTAGTGAAGAGAAGGAGAGTCAAAAAGCAGGTCCTTCCAGCAAGAGAAGGATCAACTTGAATACAAAGAATACAAACTTGAGCTCCTGATGGGCTTCATGCTGAATTCTGTGCTGTTCTTGTCCTAATCTTGGTCTCTCCATAGATACTATGGTTTAAATCCAAACAGAATCATGCGATGAGGAAGATCTCACTGCAACAAATTCAACAGCTAAAATCAAAGTTTACATTTTCCGTGATTTTCTTCCTGAGCAGAAGTGTGCAGTACTCCTTTTCTATTAATGTAGAGATTATTTCAAGCAGTCTTGAAGTGCTTGACAACTTACCAGTCTGCAGATTTATTATCAAACCAAAAAAAAACCAACTTGGTAGACTATTTTTTTCCCAGTTTTCAATGACTACTAGGAAGAAGGTTGTTCCGGCATCAAGAAAGTCACATGGAATGTAATAAAATTTACTGAACCAGTAAATAAAAACTATATTTTTCTATTAGTTCCATTGTTTCAACTCTTCTGACGCTTATGGATGGCATAGATAACAGAGGGGAGATCGTGGTAATCGGAGCTACCAACAGACTGGATTCTATAGATCCTGCTTTACGAAGACCAGGACGCTTTGGCAGAGAGTTCCTCTTCAACTTGCCAAATAAAGAGGTGAGAACTTAAATTGAATGTTAGTGCTACCATGGCAAAGTCCAACTTTATAGGAAAAAAAAATAATTGACAACTTGAACAAAAGAGTGATATGTGGAGACACTGCGTTGTTCCATGGAGGGCAAATCTGGTACTGGATATATATGGTCAGGATGATACCACCAAATAGTTAGTTCTATAATCAAACCTTTCATTCCCAAAGTTGTACCTGTTTGCTTAAGTATTTAGTCCACTTGGGTGTTTTCATCATGAAGTTGTGTTTTTGGTCTCAATCCTTCACTTCTGAATGAATAGGGGACGTGTTTGCATTTGATTGTGCCCCGGATCGGTGGTAGTAGTTTGAGTCATAATTATTTTCTTCTTTATAGTAATTGTAGCAATTTGAAGCATTGTGCCAGAAGTGCTTTCTGTGAATTTAGTGCCTGAAAAGCAAATGTGATGAAGTAATGAGACTGTCACAATGAAAGCTTGCTAAGTTTTAGAGAAGATTTTTGGACAACAAAGAAATGTTTCTGGATAAATTTTTCATTACAGTATTTTCCTCTGGGTCATTAGGTCTCGTAGTTTGGAAACTTGTTATTGAAGCTATAAATGCCTTTTCTTTCATTGTAGGTTCCTAGAAAAAGTTCAGTATAACAAATAAGAAATATTCAATTTCCTGGTTGAAAATGCAGAGTGTATATTAAATAACTGTAAAATACTTGAAAGTTGAGCAAATAAGAAAAGCGTATTAATAGATGAGGGGTTTTCAGGGAGGACTGTTTGTTTGTTTGTTTGTTTGTTTGTTTGTTTGCTTTTTGGTTTGTTTGTTTCTTGTTGGTATTTTTAAGGAAAACTTGGGGCAAGCTAAAACGCAATGATTTTGCTTCCAGGCTAGAAAAGAAATTTTCAAGATTCATACTCGTGACTGGACCCCTAAGCCACCGGACATGTTGCTTGATGAACTAGCTGAGAAATGCATTGGTAAGACTGAAACCAAAATGGATTCTTGCTTGTGAGCAAGTTGTAAAGAACCTTAGCACCTTTGCTTGTACCAGGCAGTACAAGCTCTTGTGCCTTGCTGCACAACTAGTCAACAAGGCAGCTGGCACGCCTTCATAGCAATCAGAGTTAGATGCTTTCATCTATTTACTCTTTGTTGTCTTTCCTCTTGTTGTCTGAGAACGTTAAGTGGTTCTGGGGCATCTTCCTCAAGAGTATAGTTTTTGATGAGGAGTCTGCTTCAGCTGCATAAGCGCAGGATATCAGACAGTGCGCAACATGAAACTTCCCTGCAGAGCAGTAGCACTTTGAATTCCCTGTTAACCTGTTTGGTTTTGGCATTACAAATTCTTTAAATGTTGCATGTTGTAAACCTGGGCCTTGACTGATGTAATGTTTGATTTTTGTCTGTTAGGATACTGTGGTGCAGATATCAAATCTTTATGTACTGAAGCTGCGCTGTGCTCTCTACGCCGATGCTATCCTCAGATTTATGCAAGTAGGGAGAAGTTGCTACTAGACGTTAATTCTATTAAAATAAAAGCAAAGGACTTTTTCATGGCTCTGAAGAAGGTTGTTCCGGCATCAAACAGGATCGTGGTTTCACCCGGACAAGCACTATCACCCATTTTCAAGCCACTTTTTAAAAGATCAGGAGCGAATATTTTACAAGTTGTGCAGAAGATCTTCCCGCATGCACAGCTCGCACTAAAGGAGGACCGACAGCAAGGTATAACCACAGCATCCACTTCTTTATAATTCTGCTAAAGCAAAAACTTGTGGTTTGTGCAATCAACTTAAACCTTTCAGACATAATGATGGTAGAATTTTATTATTTGCATGTGCATGTCTTTCTTTTGGGCATGTCTGGAAGATAACGCATAGGTTTTATTCTGGATTCGAAACTGAAATGCCAAATGGAAGCCCTGAATGACTCAATACACAGTAAAGGACGATGCGTTCTCTACTGAAGCATCCTGCTTCTGACGGCAGCTAAGATAATTAGCATTTGTAGAGGTTGACTTGAGGTTTGAAGTATAAGGCACCTATTTTTCTTTAAAAAATCAAAACTCAGATATTTGGAGGGGAAGCATTTCTAGGTCAATGTTTCTAATTCCTTTCTGAAGAATGTCAGGACCAGGATACAAGTATAACTGGTCTAAGCTAAATATTGTTTTAGCTATCATCATTTTTAACCAGTCTCCTAATTTAAATGTTTGTAGATCGTACTATACATGTGCATGTGAGATCAATTAGCATTGATATTTACTAGATGAATGGAATTCTGTGGCCATCACACCCTTAATCCCTGTGCTTTCATTGTGGGAACCTCCTCCAGAAAGAAATGGTCTTTTTTTTTTTTTTTTTTTTTTTAGCTATTTAGCAACTGCAGAAATTGTTCGTAATCTCCTTTATTCTAAGGGGGAGAAAAAAATCACCAATAGTAGCGTACCTTATACGTACACATCAGTGGGACTTAGTACAGCTTTGTAGGGCCTTGTGCCATCTCCCTAGATCTGTGGTGGGATGAACTCTAGGAAATAGCTTTCAGTGTGTGCTCTCAAATGAAGAAAGGGTTTTGGCACTGATTTAGAAGCTGTATTCATGTAAGAGAAAGAGACAAAGGCTATTCAGGAAAGTTAACAAACCTCTTTTGTCTTTCAGACCATTTAAATCCTATTTTACAAGATGATATGTTTGACAGTGATGACAATGCATCCTTGGTTTCTGGAGATGAATTAAAATATGGAATGCCTGACAGACCAGAGAAAAAACGCCTCTGTTTCAGCAGGTAAAGAAAGATAGATCCGTGTTATGTTTAAATTCTCAGGACTGCTGAGTCTTTGTAAACAGTTCCAGCTGTTAAAAGTGCGAGGGGTGGTAGAAGTAGGGGTAACATCAAGTTTGTGTGTTGAAGGGGTGCTTGGTATTCACAAGAAGAAAGAGTGAAGGGACTAAAGTTGTAATGAAGTTGCTCTGAATGACCAAATTGAAAAGCCCAGGCTTCTCTTCCTAAGCCAAAGTGATCCGTAGACTACCAGAACACGCTGACTTAATCCATGGCATTCTTTGAAAGACTCAAGACCACATAAATGTCCTGTCTGTCCTTTTAGCTAAAAATACCCCAACTTTATGGGTTTGTGTTGCCAGCTTTTGCCCTTCTGTTTTCCAGGAGTGTTAAACCAGTAGTGAATTATGTAGCAGAAAGAAAACTGAGAAATGGCTTGTTAAAACACCTTGAGAAAAAATTTGAGTGGTGTCTTTATTTGTTAAGCCACCAAGTTGTGTTAGTCTTGTGGTATTTTAGTATGGAAGTCATGCAAGCCCACTGTTGGAAAGTTAGATCATGTTGTCACAGCTGGATCGGTTATTTTTCTCAGTTTCTATTGCTGTGCTGTCCAGAAGATTTTCTGTCCTCTAGAGCAAGGCGAAGTCTCTAGCATCTTTGATTTAAGCCAGCAAAGGTACAGCCTGATTGTAGTGGGGAAACAAATGCTCCTCACAAATTTATTTCCTAGTAGTAAAGCAAGATTGCAAAGAAATTAATTTGCAGTCTTGGTTTAGTAAAGAATAGGAAACACAAGGGAAGAAGATGAAACAATTGGAATGACTGAATAACTTAACTGGAAATCTTACATGTATTTAATGTACCGCTGCCATTTGGATTATTTGGGGATGGAAAAGAAAGTCTATAGGAAAATTACTTGGAACATCTGTGTGTGTCTATTCAGCACCTCATTTATAAACTTGTTTTCTTAACTCTTGTTCTAGGAGTGCTTTCTGCGAACCAACATCACGCCGGCCCCGTCTGCTAATAGTAGGAAAAGAAGGGTACGGCCAGGTTTCTTACGTGGCACCCGCGGTGTTGCACACTTTGGAGAAGTTTCCCGTTCACACCCTGGACCTTTCTGTTCTGCTTACAAACGTCGCACCACGAGAAGAAATCTGCGGACAGGTACCTTTTTTCTTTTTATTCTCATCGGATTCACTGACTGTATGTAAAGGATCAATCGAGTTGCAAGTAAGGTGAGCAAAATTCATTGGTAATGGAGGTGGCCTTGTTTTAATGTGCTGGGACGTTTGCTTCTGTCTGAAAATCCCCTTTTCTTTTAGACAAAACCACAAACAATCTGGATGTTGTACATGTCCACATTTTCCATATCCAATTTTACAGTGACAATGTTGCTAGCAGCTCAGGAAGCTGGGCGGTGTTGCTAATAAACATCTCTTTGTGGAAAGAAATGCTGCTCATCTCCCTGGGATCCAGAAAGTAGTTCTCATTGCCTCCTAAGACTGTGTGCTCCCAGTAGATGGCTCTGTATCAGACTGCACGTCGGCTACTTTTTGTAGCCTTCTTCTAAATTATATTAGTAAGACAACCAAGGTTTGGGGCTTCTGTTTATTTTGTTTTCACACGGACATACACAACTTGTGCCGTTGCAGTATGTGCAATAAAAGCATTAACATTCACAAAACGCTTCATTTGCACGCTGATGTGGTTTTAACTAGAAAAAATAAACAGATCTGGTGTTTTTACTTTTAGGCAGGAAATCCATTTTATTGTTTGGCACCACTACCTTAAAATATTTTTACCTTTAGTGGAAACATTTGAGAGCCATACAAGTAAGGACAGACATGTTACACGACTGAATACTGATGTGTCCCATAAGAGGGACATTTCCTTTCTTTGTTATGCGAAGATTGTGGCTGTAGCCATATAGCTACGGTGTCTAGCCACTGCCTGAATATATCCTTCCCATCTTCTGACTAGAGTTCTTCGAATACTGGTAATCTGAAAGGGTGCACAGAGAAATTCCTTATGTGAAAGGATGCTTGCCACTCTGTTCACATAGTTTCCTTTCATGGGGCAGTCAGGTGGCTATGTAGCTATGTATTAACAGGTTATTCTACGTGTTTTAGTTTTCTTACCCAAGCTTTCCTTTTTACTAGCTGATCCGAAATGTTCAGAAGACAGCACCAAGCATAATTTATGTCCCAGATATCCATTTATGGTGGGACAACGTTGGACCTGCCTTGAAACTTACTTTTCTAACTCTAATTCTTCCAGCATTTTCGCCAGTTTTGCTGCTTGCTACGTCTGATGTACGTCACTCAGATCTCCCAGAAGAGGTATTTGTCAATACTTTTCTTACTATTTCTTCAGTTTCTTGTAATTTATGAATGCTTTCAGCATCAAAATGCTGCGCTTTCTTAAATGCCTACTGTTATTACTCAGGCACCCTAACAAATCACTTAAAATTTGCTTAGAGAAAAAGAATACTGTGAAAGCATCTGCTTAAGGTTTTTTTCTGAGTCAAGCAAGTGACTTTCACCCCCTTCTCATGCATGCAAATAATAAATTAATACAATAATTCCGGTGGCTACAAAGTGGTTCAGTCAAGAATATGCAGTGCTTGAAATGACAAGAGGATGTTTTTACTGAAGAGATTTCTTCTGACAGTCTGCCATTCCATGCTATGTTGGGTAAACTGCTAATAATGCAATTTAGTAGAGAATTGAAACACTTTGATTAAAAAAAAAAAAAAAAATCAGTTTCTTTCTTCATATAGGCCAAAGCTTTCCAAGCTGGAAAGCTGAGTTCCAATTTCTGCTCAAGTAACTTTGGAATGGAATTCTAGTTGTATTCCTAAATAGACTGTAGTAAAAGTACATGCAGAACTTCATTGACTTCTGAGAGTTTACATTAAGGGAAGGTGCCCAAAACAGGAACACGCTGTTCTCATTCCGATTATTTTGTCTCAGTTACTGGGGGAAGAGAACAGGTCTTACCTAGATGTGTTTATTATCAACTGCTTTGAAAGTGCTTGAGTTCCCACAGAAGTTTTTGTACAGGTTCTAAATTCCTTCTAAAATAAGTAGTGAAATTCCTTACCTACCTTTTAATACTAGAAATTGAAAATGGAGGAAGACGTAGAGGTACTAGCTACTTCAGACACCTTTTGGTAGAGAAATAAAAACTCAGCAAAAAGCCCTCACTTGTCTGCTGAAGCCTTTCTTTTCCCTCTATAGCCATAAAGGTTCTAAGTAAAGGATGCAGCAAGGCAAGTAAATACAAAGGAAGCGATGTTGGATGTGGTGAAAGGCATTACTTTATCAGTGTAGCGTACAATCCCTTCACCAAGATTTAATTCTACAGGTGATTCTTAAAGGTGATATTTGAATTTGCCGTGCCAGCCTGTGAAAATGTAGCCTTTTAAGGCCAGGAAGACAACTTTTTTCAGTTTGTGTTCTTCAGGTTATTATTCATTTTAAAAGGTACTCATCTTTTTGGAATAGAAGATGAGTTTTTGTGGCCTTAAATCTGAAATGTCTTTCCTCCTTCTGCTTTAGATCCAAAAATTATTTAATAAGGAATTTGGAGAAGTGTGCAATACTGAGTTGCCTGGTAGGGCAGCGAGAGCAGCTTTTTTTGAGGACCTAATTCTAAATCAAGTGGCTAAGCCTCCTGTAAAGAAAACAGGTAAGGAGGATATAAGAAGTACATCTAAAACTTTCCTATCGAAGTTACTAGCTCTTTGGGATTTGCTTTGGTGGTCATTTTCTGTCATTAATTTGTCATATGCTTATATTTGAGTACTGTAAATTGACTAATTTTTCCTGATTAATTGAAATTCATCGGACACTGGAAGTCCTGCTTGTAGCACCACCAGCTGAGCCTCAGAAGCCACAAGAGGAAGAAGTAGGGATGCTGGAGGAGGAAGAGGAGGATACCTTGCGTGAACTTAGAATTTTCTTGAGGGATGTTACTCACAGACTTGCCACTGACAGACATTTTGGGGAATTTGCAAAGCCCGTTGACCCACAGAAGGTAAACTAGTGCTGATCTGTGTGTGTCTGTAACTTCTCAGTGTTTGTATTTCTCAGCGTTTTGGGGAAGGTTCAACTTTGTTTTTAGGGCTGCACTATTAGGATTTTGCAAGAAGCAGAGGCAGTGCTTTTACTTCTGCTGACTCTCAGATGTCTCTTACCGGATTATTCACTGAAAGCCCTGGTTTCATTCTAAAAAGCCAGTCCAAATGCCAACACAGTTTGCTCGTGAAAAGGCTTTGATATGTAGGCATGTCACAGCACTGAAAAGCACAGAGATCTTTCCTTATAATTACAAACGGTACTTACAGGACTACTTTAATGAAGTCTAAAGCCCTTTATTGGACTGTCAGTTCCTGTGGGAACAGGAATAGGAGCAGCAGTTTGTAAAAATAAGTTTTGAGATCCTGTTCTCTGTTTCATCTGGAACTCCTCAAGAGGAATCAACCATAAGTGCAGTGTGTTTTCTTTTTCCTCCAATTGGCTGCTTAGATCCCTTTTTCTCCTTAATTGATTAGATAAGCCTAAACTAGGGGCGTATATTTCAAAGACAGGTGTAACTTGACTATACCTGCGGATCAGCAAAGGCCTCTTCACGTGGGCATCCACTGGCTTTTCTTCCCCTTTTCTCCTAGGTTCTTGAGCTGTGAAAAATCTAGACAGATACGTATGTCCTCATCTGAACTAGTCTCTTTATTTTTGTATTTTTGATTTTTTTATGCTACCTCCTCCTTTTCCTCCTCTTATTATTTTGTATTTGTGATTTTTGTGGCCACCACCTCGTCCTCCTCATCCCCCTTTTTTGTTGTATTTGTGATTTTCTGGCCATCTCCTCTTCTCATGCTCTTTTTTTTTTTTTTGTATTTGTGAGTTTTTTAGCCACCTCCTCCTCCTCTTTTTGTTTTGTATTTGTGATTTTTTTGGCCACTTCCTACTCCTCAACCACTTTTTTTTTGTACTTGTGATATTTTTGCCACTTTCTCCTCCTCATGCTCTTTTTTTTTTTTTGTATTTGTGATTGTTTTGGCCGCCTCCTCCTCCTCCTCCTCTTATATTTTTTGTATTTGTGATTTTTCTGGTCACTTTCTCGTCCTCATGTTCTTTATTTTTTTTGGTATTTGTGATTTTTTTGGCCTCCTCCTCCTCCTCATTCTCTTTTTTTTTTTTTTGTATTTTTGAATTTTTTGGCCTCCTCCTCTTCCTCATGCTCTTTTTTTTTTTTTCTAGTTGTGACTTTTTGGCCTCCTCCTGCTTTTCCTGCTCTTTTTTTTGTTTGTTTGTTTTTGTGACTTTTTTGGCCACCTCCTCCTCCTCATCGTCTTTTTTTTGTTGTATTTGTGATTTTTTTGGCCACCTCCTCCTCTTTTTTTTTTTTTGTATTTGTGATTTTTTTGGCCTCCTGCTCCTCCAGCGGCGTGGGCGCCACGTCACAGCCCTTCCAGGGCCCCACACAGGGCACGTAGTGCACGCAGGGCTGCGCCGGACGCTGCAGCGTGTGCAGCTGCGTGGGCAGAGCCGGACTCTGCGCTTGGCCCCCCGCGGCTGGCAGGCCCAGTGCTCTGGGCGCCTGCTCTAGGGGAGCTCTCCATGCTGGCGCCGTGCTGCCTGGTGGTGCCAGCAGTGCCTGGGACTTGTGGTCAGCTGGGTGCCGGGGTGCAGCGGGCACAGCGCTGCAGCCTGGCAGCGTCGGCGGGGCCGTCGCATGCTGCTGGGGCCGCTGGAGGTGGGCTGCGGCTGTACACAGGGCGGCTGGCGCACTGGCCCCAGCGCCTTGGCCCTGGCCCCCAGCGGCTGCAAAGTCTCGCTGGGGGTCTTTGTCCCCGGCTGCTGGCGCTGCAGCATCTTGGCCCCGCTGGCTTGGGGCCAGAGTCTGTCCTGGGGCCGCACGGCACAGGCACGGGCATGGGGCTTCATGGGGAGGGCCTCCAGCAGCAGCAGCATTCTGCGGAGAGGCAGCGCCGCTGCTCCTTGCCCCCCAGCAGCCCCCGGGCTTTGCCCTCTCTTGCTGGGCGCCCTGGTGCTGTCGCTCGCCGGCTGCTGCCTGCCACTGCCCACTTGGCTGCTGCTGCCAGCCAGCGCGCTTTGGCCACCCATCTTACCCTGGCACAGCGTCTTGGAGCCTTGGCCAGCCTGGAGCAGCAGCAGCAGCGTCTTCTCCTAGCCGGGTGTCTTGTCTGACGTCAGCCTCCTGTGCTGGGAGCTCTGCACTGTGCTGGGGGTGCTGGTGGGCGCGGGGTGCTTGGCCCCCCACTTGGTGCCGGTGGGCGCAGGGGTAGGCGGGGGGCTCTGGAGGGGACTGCGAGGGGGACTGGGCAGGGCTCTCCTGAGGGCTGGGAGAAGTTGAGGCCTCTTGAGGGGAGCCAAGGGAGGCTGGGGCAGGGTTCTCTTGCGGGCAGGGATGAATTCCTGCTGGGGGGGCCTTTTGGGGAGAGGCTTGGGCATGGGTCTCCTGCGGGCAGGGTCGGGGGGGCTCTGGGGGGGGCTCTGGAGGGGACTCAGGCGAGGCTTGGGCAGGGCTCTCCTGAGGGCAGTGAGAAAATCAGGGTCGGGGGGGCTCTGGACGGGAGCCTGGGGAGGCTGGGGCAGGGGTCTCTTGCGGGCAGGGAGGCAGTCAGGGTCGGGGCGCCTCTTGAGGGGAGCCAAGGGAGGCTGGGGCAGGGTTCTCCTGCGGGCAGGGATGAATTCCTGCAGGGGGGGCCTTTTGGGCAGGGCTCTCCTGAGCTGGGGCCGGGCTGCAGGCTTGAGGGGGGAGCTGAGTGGCGGCACAGCAGCTGCAGGGGGCTGCAGCGCCCGCCCAGCCTGCACCTTGTCGGGGTGCAGCCCAGGGCTTGAGGGGACCTCACCCAGCGCTCTGGTGGCTGCCAGTCCCTGTGTGCTGGGCTCCTCGATGTCCTCGCAGAGGTCGGGCAGCTGCGAGAGGAAGCGCTTGAGGACAGGACTGCTGGGGACAGCGGCGAAGGCGTCCTGGGGCTCCACGGCATCCAGGCAGCTGAGCAGCTCCTCCAAGCCAGAGCTGTCCAGGTCGGCCGGGAGCTGGTCCTGCAGGTGCTGCAGCTGCTGGCTGTCCCCTGCCAGCTGGGGAAAGGCCTCGGCGAAGGCATCGGGGCCCAACTCCAGCAGCTCCAGGGGCTCCTCAGGCACCTCTGCAAGTGTCGCCGCTGAGGAAAAAGCAAGCCAATGCAATCCCCCAAGCATCCCCCGCTGCCAGCTTTGCCATGGCTCCTGGGTGTGGGGCGCCCAGCGGCCGGCTGGGCCAGCCCCAAACTCACCGTCGGGCGTCGCCGTCTGGGTGCTGGCAGTCGCTGGAGCCTGGGCAGGCTCGGGGGGAGTGGGGCCGGGCAGCGGGGGCCCCTGGTCCTCGCTGAGCCCCACGGCATGCAAGCAGGGCTCCGGCAGCTGCCCCCGGCTGCTGCTGAGGGTGCGGGGCGCGGGGAGCGCCTGCCCCCGCAGCGGAGGCCCCGGCACAAGGAGTGGCGGGGGGCCGGGGTAGGCAGGGGCTTGCAGCAGGCAGGTGCCTGCGGGGTGCAGGAGCTCCCCATGGAGCACGGCCCTGGGCCCCAAGCAGAGGGGAGCACCATCCTGGGGCACCAGCGTCCCCGTCCACATCAGCAGGGGCTGGGAGACACTGGGGGCACCCACAGGAGCGCTGTGGGGGAGCTGCCCCACAGCAGGGAGCTGCCCCACGGCGGCGGCGGGGAGCTGCCCAAGCTGCAGGTGGTGCCCCTGGGCTGGGAGGTGCCCCCCAGGTGGCAGCTGCACCCTGGCGGGGAGCTGCAGCACCTGCCCCTGGACCCCCGGCACCACGTGCCAGACGGTGGCCTGGGGCAGTGCGGAGGGGAGGGTGGGTACCTGGGGAGGCAAGGGCAGCGCCATCGCTCCGGGGAGGGAGGGAAGCAGCCAGGCAGCCACCGTTGGCGGCACGGCTGGGACGACGAAGGGGGAGTTTTGCGTCTGCGCAACCCGCAGAAGCCGTCTGGGGAAACCCTCTGTGGGAAAAAGGGCGCTGGGCTGAGCTCTGGGGCGCTGGGCTCGCCAGCAGGGCCGCAGCCCTGGGAGGAGCGAGAGCCGGCTGCTGGACCTGCCATGGTGGCTGGAGAGTGGGGCGGTTGCTTGGGGAACGCGGGCAACGGGGGTTCCGTCCCAACGGCTGACCAGCCCCTCGCCGACATCTTGGGGAGGACTGCAGGCTTTGGAGCCAAGCAGGCTGCCCAGCGCAAGACTTGGCCATCCCCAGCAGGCTTTCCCTCCCACGCAGCACTTGCCATGCCCAGGACGCTTCCACACCACCACTTGCCCGGCCCAAGGCTTGCCCAGCCCAGGACCAGCTTCTCGGCCTCAGCGGCAGTGCCCATCCTTGCCATTTCACCGCATGGCACATTCCCAGCAACCCAGACGAAATCTGCCCTATCAACACGAAGCGTTTCTTCAGCCAAAGAGACCTTGTCCCAAAGAATTCCCCTCTCTTGGAGGACTTCTCCAAGCACTTCCTTCCCCAGGGAATGGTACCCACCCCATTCAAGACTTCCCATCCCAAGGCTTTTGCTTCCCAGGGATTTCCTTCCTAGGGAACATTGCCCATTTCCTAGCCCAATGGCTTCCCACCCCAAGGAAGTCTTCCCATGCTGTAGCCCCGAAATGCCCCCAGAGGGCACCTGGCAGCTACTGGGAAGGAAATGAGCTCTGTCATGGTGAGCTAGCCGCTCAAGGCCCTGCTCTTTGGCCCAGGTGTCTGTGAGGCGGTGTTGGCAAGGAGTCCTGTTGTGAACATAAGAACATAACATAACAGAAGAACATAAAATCACATAAGAGAGAAAAAAATATAGAATAACAGAACGCGACATAAGAACATCAAACAAAGACAACTCTCATGATGTGGTCTGATAGGATGGAGGAGAAAGCAGAAATCCAGCAATGCTGTCTTTCCTACTCCTCAAAACCAATTCCGTTGACAACTGGGAATGCTTCCAGCTGGAAAAAAATGCCAGAATGAAGTGGAGGACTCCTTGCCATCACTGTGTTTCTGGAGCACACCTCTACCTTTCTGTCCAACAGGGGGTTCTTCTTGGGAGATAATTGCCCAACAAGAAAAAACACAACCAAAGCCAGAGGACCCATCTCCGCAACAAGACGATAAATAGAAAAGACATCTCTAGATGCAGACCCCAGAGCTCCAATTCACTATGTCCCACTAGTGGAAGATATTTTCTAGGCTTTGTTTTTAAGGCCACTGGCTGCCTCCTCCCTTATGCTGCCCATTCTCCCTGTTGTCCTGTCTTCTTTCTCCTGCATTGCTTCCTTTCCTTGGTGGACCTTGCTGAGCTCTTTGATGTTTTGTTGTATATATATGTATGAAGACATAAACCTGTTAGAGAGTGTCGAAAGAAGGGCAACAAACAAGAGGGTCTCTTTTAAGAGGGGGATTGAGGTTTGTGGCAAGGTTTTGGTAGCAATTTAGGGGCTGCACTGTGCTGGACACAGCAACAGACGCACCATAAGCCAAAGTCAGACAATAAGCCAAGGTGTGTTCACGTGTGGTTTACTGTGGTTTACGTGTGGTTTACGTATAGAAGAAAGTTTTCGCCTATTGGTGAGTATACTGCAGATTTGCTGCATTGTTCTAAATTAAATAGCAAGATAAGTGATGGCATCGTAGGCTGGGAAAATATTTCTAGAGTATTAGCGCATTTTGAGCATCATTTTAACTGTTTATGCAAACATGAAGATTATTAAAATCAGTGTTTATTTATGTCTGTATGTAAACAGGTGATCATGTTGTATAGCATGCAGTAAATGGTTTGTGAATGCTGCTTGAAGAATGAAAAGAGTAAGTCAGCTCCACAAGGAATAAATGAATTTTGTTCATTTGTGCAATGCAGAGTTGAGAATTAGACCAACAGCATGGAACCAAAGTCTTGCTCTGTGCCTTTTATCTGTAGGACAGTTCATGGAGGCTTCAGCAGCCCTATCTGTTTTCTAGCACTCTGAAATGTCCTCTGTGGTGCTGCACCCAGTTGAAAGCCTGCACTGATTGTGATGAACTTTCCTAACAGGAGGCACGGGTCCTTCGTCGGACGCTGGCTGGGGATGTATGCTGCGATGCGGGCAGATGATGCTGGCCCAAGCACTGATCTGCAGACACTTAGGGAGAGGTGAGTGCTGGTCCTGAGGGAACTTCGGTATTGTCTGCAGACGCTTCTTCGTAAGTACTCCATTAAAAGCACAAACCCTGAATTTATTAGTGAGACTTTCTTTGATGCCCTGGTAACAGTTCCTAATGAATCAATTCATATTCAGCTGGGTGAAATCATCCCAGCCTGAAGCAGAGAAATAGGCATAGAAGGAGAACAAATGGGGAATCCTGTCGCCATTATTTTATAAACCTTTTAGTGTAACACCCAAGTTGAGGCCAAGGGAAAACCTGCCACCGTGGGACAGTGCTCTTACCCTTCTCTTCACTCCTCACTTGTCAGCAGCACGAGGTCCAAACCCCCCTGGTGCAAGCTCTTAAGCATGCATGTCACATCCCAGGATGCTGCCAGTGGAGTGTTTGGACTTTCTGTATGGATCTTATGTTGTTATTTAATGGGTGCTTAGAAATCCAACAAGGTCTAAACACAGCCTGTACTTTTAAATAATCTTGGAAGCTCAGAGATACTGGAATGGCTATCAACACGCAGCATGATCCGTCAGAATATGTTTGCAGTTGATGTTTTTGTTTTGTTTTATTTTCCCTGGTTTTACAATCTAGCCTATGATGATAAAGGGCAGCTTGATGATAAATAACAAGCTTGGAATTCTAGGAGCTCTACACAAAATGTAAATATTCAAGATGAATTGAAATGTCTTTTAACATCTCATTATAAAGCTTTCTGCTGTCTAGACATTTGATCAGTGTAATGAAAACGTCACCATTTTTTATTCTATATCAATTTTTCCTTTCAGATTGGCAATGGGAAAAACACAAAAAACAACCAGAAGAATATCACAGAATCCTACGATGCTTTCTCGACAGGAAGGCTTGCTGTTATTCAATCCACCAGATGGGTAAGAACAAACATAAACTTTCAGGTTTTTTCCACTGAAATTTCTACTGTGTTGAATCACTAATTTGCAGTATGTTAATTCATAATTTTAAAAAGTGGATGTGAAGACAATGTGTATGCTTATACAAAAATAAAAAGGTATGCAGATGGGCGCAAAGACTAGTAGTACAGAAACATTCCCTGAGACCTAAATAAAGCCATGTACTAGAATCTAGCTCTTGATAAACTCTGTAAGCCTTGGTGTCGCGTTAAAGGGGGGTAGCTGATTAACCGTTACGGGCCCGGTTGGATTCAGAGTACTGAACCAGTCGGACATTCACCAAAAACACATTAACGATCTGGGCGTCCGTTCGGACATTCACCAAAAATGTAATAACCGCCTGGGGGTCCGCTCAGACATTCACCAAAAACGTATTAACCACCTGGGGGTCCGTTCAGACATTCACCAAAAATGCATTAACCATCTGGGGGTCTGGGTAGATTCAGAACACTGAACTATCATGGATAACCACCCTCACCCTAGTTGCATTAATGAGAGCTATCACAATGCAATCAAGTATGGTTTATTACAGCAACAGATAATCAGGTTCTTTTGGATTGCCAGTGATAGTGACTATCTGCAAAAGCAAGCTAGTTTGCATGAAATACACAGGTGTTATAGATGTTACAGGTGTTATAGGTGTTGTAGGTGTTATGGGTGTTACAGGTGTTATAGATGTTACAGATGTTATAGATGTTACAGATGTTATAGATGTTACATGTGTTACAGGTGTTTACAGGTGCACAGCCTAGAAATAAACGCGTTAAAAGGATCAAAGACTCTATAGAGATTTATAAGCAAATATTCAGATCTCACCCAAAGGCGTCCCAATGGGGGGGAAGAGAGGCTCAGCCCGTCGACTGATCCCAGGAGTCAGGAGGTCCTAAGGATGTTGTATGTCCTCGGGATGGTATCTCCCCTGACGGTGGTATCTTCCCTAACATCCCCTCTCTCTTGGGGCAATTTATATTATTTTCTATCTTTTAGGTGGAGCTTGAGTGGCTCTAGTCAAGCATATCTTAGTTATGATTGGTGTAAAGTTTTCCCGTCTCCGTTTAAAGTAATAGGCTCCGAGAAATTCAGAGCGCATGCTCAGTGAGGGGTGGTCGCACCTTGGAGGCGGGTAGCTTTTGGGATGGAGGTGTGTTTTGGTATTATAATGATATTATAATGAGCAAAAAGAACACTAGGGTACAGCATTTGTCAAAACATGACAGGTCTTTGGCTTAGGGTGGCAAAAAGTGCAGCTTTGTGCACAAGAACAATCGAGGCCCCACCTGATTACAGAGCCTAGCCGTGGTGTCTCCACTCCACTCCACTCCACGCTCCGTGGTGTTCCTTAGAGCTAGCACACCAAGTTTCCCCAGCGCAATAGCATCTAAGGTTGGGAGCCTAGGGAACACTCAGATAATGCAGTTATGCCCTACCCTGGAAGCCTCTTCAAAGCTGTACCTTTTCCTTAAAAATGTGAATGTTAGTTCTATTTTCCTAGTTACTTCAGGCATTTACACCACATAATCAACCCCGTGACTATAGTCACTCAAGCTTCACGACAGTTGGAATGTGTCGGGGATATCACATACATTCTCGGAATGTGGTTTATCGAATATATGTACATTGTGTAGTGATGCTAAACGTTTCATCATAAACCAAAGTTTAACATACAAACTAATTGTCAGTATAAAATATAATACAGTATTAGCAGAACAATAACAGGGTGAAGCATCTTGTTGAAGATTCCCTTGGCAGCTGGCGACCATCCAAACAAAGTGTCCCACCAACGGTGTCTCTCATCTCTCTGCACTCTTTCCATCACTCGATGTATTTCTTGTGCATCATGGTGGACAGTAATCAGAGTCTTTTGTCCATTTTCTCGGACTTGTGTCATCAGCTGCTTCAGGTCCTCATGTACCAGCAATTTCTTCACCAAGGTGAGGTTCATTCCAATAGGAGTAGGCAGCAGTTCATGAAGCAGAATATAATTAGATGCAATAAGTTGATGAGAAGTGACAGGAGCTGAGTATTTAAAATCACATCCTAGAATTTTGGTAAAATTGCAAACACAAACATTAGAGTGATTACTGGTATCTACCACTGTATTATCTACGACTATAGAATCACAATGAGTTCTCATACAAACGCAACCTTTCCCAATATATATAAGTACAGTTTCAAGGGTTTCATTAGGATGTATCTCGAAGTGGCAAATATTTTGCTCAGTGTCAAGACAAATGTCTTGAGATTCCAGCGTGTTACTTTCACAGATGAAACCTTTTTGTTCACGCACAATGCATGCATTTACATCAATTGTTTGCCACTTTCCTCCCTTTTGATGGGCCCATACTTTATGCTCTTTAGGATAAAGTATAGTTCCATTGTGATTGAGTCCTAATGCAATGATTGGATATACATTGTATATGGTGGCATTACTTATAGTAAGTATAAAGGCAACAATTTGATCATTTTAATGGGTAAAGTTGACTAATTGCCACCAAGCTTGAAATTCTTTTTCAAATTCTGAAGCATTATCCCAAATCAGTTTTCGAATTTCAGTGGGCAAAGTTCCTCCTTCTCCCTCTCTAATAATAGCTGCTGCTACAGATTGTATCCATAACTGCACTTGGATACAGCTCAAGGCAAGGGAGGTATTGCCTTGGGCTTTTCCAAGGGCATTTACAATTAATTGATGATCATTTTCCTCAATTTGTTCCCAATGGGGTAAAATATCTGATAGAAGCCATTGATTTGCTCCTAAAGCCAATAAGGATGATTTTATTGGTTGTTCCAGTTTCCTTAGGTCATCTGTAGTAGCAGTTACTCTACTCATTAAGACCTCAGCATCAATGTTATTTAATATACCTAATCCTGTTCCCAATAACCTAGTTGCATCCTGTGGCCCTTTTTTAGGGACCAACTAGGGTTAAAGACAATTTATTGTTGTCCCACGTTTTTAATTATGTAAGGACCTGTGTTGAAGATGGAAGGAGTTAGACCAATGGGAGGCTGAGTCGGTTCGTTTTCAAATATCTGCAGGGGCAGAGGCTTCATATCCTTTGACCATGAATTCAAATAGTAATTCTGTGCCTCTGTAGCCTCAGAGACAGTACACAATTATAGGTTTGGTGAAAGTAAAATTGTACCAGCAATCAAAATTTGGTTCAGTTATTTTAGTTATTTGGCAACCAGTTTGTATTTTTTGTCCAGACATGGCTTAAAGTTCAGCCATTCTTAGAGAATCATTCCAACTCCATTCATCTTTTGAAAATATTTTGTTTCCATGTAGAACTACAGTAGAGAGATTTAGGTCCTTTCTGTTTTGAGATGTTCCAGTGACTGTGCAATACTGTGACAATACATGGTTAAATGCCATGGTGAAACACCTCAGCTACATGCACAGCCACAGTAGCTAAGTTTCCTTTAAGGTCTGTAATTGCATCAAGGTCAGGGTAAAGCATAGCATCATTAATCCAAACTGTTGATTTGTCATCTTCCAGCTGTCCATACCCACTTGGGTACCAGAGTCAGTAATGTTAGAACAGACAGTCTTGTAGCTTATTGCTGTAATTTGTAATAAAGGGCACTAACATTTGTTAACTTGTAATTCTCGTTATAGTTTAGAAGCCTTTTGTTTATTAAAGAAACTGGCACTCCCTAAGTTTTGAAAAGAGCATAGATTGAGAAAATAATTGTTATTGCTAAGTACAGATTGCAGTTACTCTAGAATGTTTGACAGTCACGGTATTTACTGTATATTGTTCCCACATTCTTTATGGTCTCATTTTTCTTTGATTTTGTGTACGTGTGTCTTTTTTTCACTATGAAAACAGCACAGGTGGGTGTTGGAGAGGGGAAGTCAATTGGAGAATGGTTTGGACCAAATACAGTTGCTCAAGTACTAAAGTAAGTGAGATCATACCAGTCTCATTCAGAACGTACTCCCCTGGGGCAGCCAAGAGAAGGCCCAGGCAGAGTTTTGAAGGCTGCATCTCCCCCTGTCCCACAGTCAGGAATGTACTTGCCATCTATTTACAAGTGCAGCATGGAATGTCATGCCACAGCTCGGTGTGCAGGTACTGAGTTGGGAATGGGTGACCTCTAAATTTTAATAAAGGAAGAGCCTGAGGAGAAGAAACTGCAGGAAAGTCTCCTGCTATGCCGTCTGCATGCCCTCACCAGTCACACCACAGATGTATATTCCTTTCTGCACAGTGGCACAGCTCTGGCAGGTCGAGAGTGCCACCGTGTAGGTCGGAGTGGTGGTGTGAAACATCAGAGAGAAGCCATCTCGGCTGAGGAGGGAACTGAGCTGCAATTCCTCCCTTTCTGAGCAGCAGTTCTGCCAGCAAGGCTGCTGGATAAAGATGGGCAGCTCCTCATAGTCTGGGAGCCACACTTAAAGGAACTGAGGCTGCTCAGTTCTCCAGGGGTACGTGGAGGTGTCTTACCTCAGGCAGGGGCTAGGCTACAGGTCCTGCGAGCTCAGCAGCAAGTCTTTGACACCCTGGAACAGGCACATGATCTGAAGAGGGAGGGGAGCTGAAGCATGCCCTGGACTCCAGATCTTTCATGGCCAAGTTTTTCATGGTGAAACGCTCACCCCCATTTCTTTCTGGCTTATTTGAAACAGCTAATTCTGCCAGTGCAGCTTAAGAGTGTAGCTCCCTTCCCCAAAGGTTTGGATTTTGCAGAAGTGGACATAAAACTGTGTGCTGCTGTCTCCCACTGAAGTTTTGGTGCCCCAAACCCTTAGCTGATTTAGCTTTTAATGCCCCATTTCTGCTGTGCACGCAGGCTCAGGCAGAAGTAATTCCACTGAATTCAGTGGAATTTCTTAAGCAAAAAGTAATCTGCAAAACTGGCATAGGAATTTTTTTCTTTTCCAGATGAGAAAAGACACAACTGGGCAAGAACCCATTGCAGAGACTGTCGAGTGCAATAAAAAGTAATAAACTTGATGTAGTTGGACTGTTACTGTCACTGCACTTAGCAGTAAGACAAAACAGTTTGCACATGGTGCAGCGCATATGTTTTTCCTGGTACCACTCAGTACCTATTTTTCTAAAGATATTAAACATTTAATGTTTAAAGTTTTCTTTTTCTTACATGGAGACTTTAAAAAATGCAGAAAGAAATTTTTTTTTAAGAAAAAAAAATAAATAAATCAAATGGTTCTGAGTGTAAAGCTACCCTTTTGATCCAACTAGTTTATATTAATTAGTACCTTAATGTTTTCTAGGAAGCTTGCTTTATTTGATGAATGGAATTCATTAGCAGTTTATGTATCTATGGGCAATACGGTGGTCATTGAAGACATCAGGAAGTGACACCTCATCAGTTTTCTGGTAACAGTTTCTGATTTGACTCCATTTGCCAGCATGTATCTAAACATGAACAAATACTTGGGGGGCCATGGCTTTGTCTTGCAAGGGTAAGAAGAGGGAAGAAGGACATACAAACTCAGTTGTGTTTTTTTGATCCCTGATGCCAACTTCGTGCTCACATCACTGGATGTGAAGAGCTCCTTGAAGAATTTCTACTGTCATCATTGCTGCCATTTCATTTCTCTGGCGTTTTATAGGCAAAGCTTGACACTATTAATAACATTAATAGGACATGTCACTGCAGTCTTAAATTGTCATCCCCCAATCATTTATCTAACGTCTCACTTGGACGTGCCAGCACATACTGTCTGCTAGAATCACTTCTACTAAATAGCTGTAATTGCCATGCCCGGCTTGTTTTGTCTTGGGTGCCCTATAAAGATCCCTGGCAAACTAGCTTAATTCACTACTGAGAGGAAGATCTGCTTTGTGTTCCTCTGTGCGTTGACTGATTTCTAGTTTTATTCCCGCAGAAAAAATGTGCCGGTGCCCTCCTCAGAGCAGCAGCGCGTCCCACAGCAGTGCACATTTGCACAGAAGTGCTCGTGGCCGAAGCAAGAAGGCAGGAGGACTCTGCACAGGCTGGAAAGCCCTCTTGCTTATTATACCTCTACGACTAGGGATAAATCACATAAATCCCGTATATATTGATGCATTTAAAGTAAGGTTTTCTTTCGATTCATTGCTCGTTACTGTCAAATAAGTTTGGGTATCTGTGATGTCAGTAAAGAAATGAATTACAATTTCCTTTATTCCTTTTGAACTCCTAGGAATGCTTTAAGATGCCACAGTCTTTGGGAGCAGTAGGAGGGAAACCAAATAATGCCTATTATTTCATAGGATTTTTAGGTAAGGAAAAAAGAAACTTATTCCAAATGTGCAGATGATCAAAAGAGAACATTTTTTGAAGGGGAAATAGTAAGGAGTCTAAGCGTGAACCTCTAGAAGTAAAGAAAGATGAGAATAGAATAAAATAAATGAAGAAGCATATCTAAAAGAGTTTAGAAACAGTATGAGATGATCCTTAACAGGAGCAGAAAGTTAACAGCAAAGCTAGGTGTAAAAATAAGTGATGACATCAACAAGAGCAGCATACTAAGAATAGCTGATAGCATTTGACAAGTGTATTGGTCAAATGTCACTTTTATTTTCTTGTATTTCAAAACTGTTTCTGATAGCAGTATCTTTTTCACCTTTTGCATACCTTCTGTTATTAAGTATTGCTCTAATTAATTTAAAATGCATTCCTTCAGATTTCACCCCACTTTGGGCCAAAATTTTGCAACCCTATTTTGTCCTTTTGTAAAACCTAACCTGTTTTAGTTAGGCTTTTTTGTTCCAATTTCTGAATGAATGCCTAATGGGATTACAGATTGCATCTGTGAACATCCTGTACCTTTTAATCTGTCAAATGTTAGTGTTTACAACACTTGAGATTTAAAAAAAAAAAAAAAAAAAAAAGTACTGGATCTCACATGGAAAAATAAAAGTATGTGACAAAGATAGAACATAACCAACCAAAAAATTACAGTAATAGGTCACAATAGGAAGTTATACTAAATACCCTGTGGGAAACGTTGTGTCTAACCCTTCCGATTCTCTTAAAGAATCCCTAGCTGGAAAGTCTAGATTATACTGACTGCGATGGCAATCTAATTTCTATTTTACAGTTCTGGACCAAGTGCTTATTAATGTCACTTGCTTATTTTTAACATACGGCTTTTACCCATCCAGGCAATGAGCTGATCTATCTGGACCCTCACACCACTCAAAGCTTTGTAGATTCAGAAGAAAATGGCACGGTTGACAATGAGAGTTTCCACTGCCAGGAAGCCCCACATAGAATGAAGATCATGAATTTGGACCCTTCAGTAGCTTTAGTAAGTGTCAGGAAATCTGGAATGCATGTACTTTACCTCAAAGTAATGTCTCTCTACATTGGTAAGGGCAGCAATGCATCTCCTTGAACAGAACCAAGATCACAAAGCTGTCTTCTGTGATCAACACATAGTAGTTTGTACATAACTACATGGAGAATCTTAGGGCAAGTGGGGAGCTGTCTGTACTGTAGGGAGCTCGCTTTGTTTTCTTTACTGAGCAGCTTTTACTTCTTTCAAGAGGCATTATAATGGTCAAAGCAAGGAACTGAAACAGGTTTACGTGTTTTATTCTATCACTACTTTAGGTTTGGTCACAAACATAAAGTTACTTAAAGACAAGTTACTTAAACTTACTTTATATCATAAGTTAAAAATGTTTAAGTGGAATTATTGTATTTCACCCCAAATTACAAATACAAATGTATTATTTGTAATTCACCCAAAATGTCATGGGGGTAGTGTGGTATTTGAAAAAATTGGATCTGATCCCATGCCAGTATCCTGTGATTGGGTGATTGGCAGTTGTCACCAGTGGGATGTGTTTCTAAAGCTTTAAACAATCTGTAAAGATACCGGTATCTGCCATTCATTCACATACCTGTTTTTTAATACTGCTGCTTTTTAGAAAGTTTTTTTGTTTTGTTTTGTTTTGTTTTGTTTTAATACTTAACTACGTAACTGTGCAAAATGTGGCATGATGCAACGAGACAGACAAAATCATAAGGAAGAGCAAATATTTTCAGTATAGATACCAGAATGGAAATGTTCCTTAGGTGGTCCATCATCTACAAGTTTTCAGCTTCTGCTGATACCTGGACTGTAGGAACTGGGTGGCGCTCCATGGAGGAGCACACAGGAGCTGCTGCTATTTTTTGCTTGACTATTTCGTTAGGGGTTTGCAGGGCCTTGTTCTCCCCGTGGGTTCTCTCCCTAGAGCTGCCACATATTTGGAGTCTTATATCTACTGATCGTACAGGGCATTACTGTATCAGAGGTCAAACCGCCTTACCTGCTGGTACCACATACCTACCATCAGCAAAGGTAAAACTCTGTGTGTTTGTTTTTTCCCCTAAGGGCTTCTTTTGCAAAGAAGAATGTGATTTTGATAACCGGTGTAGTCTTGTACAAAAGGTAAGAGTGGGAACTTAGCATCTCGATTTGTTCTTTATAAAGTCTGTTTTTTATTGTTTGTTTTTTGTAAAATTTTCCTTTGCATTTTCCTTTGTATACAAATTGTATGAGCCATAGAGAAGAATGCATTAAAGCATCAGGGTAAGGCAATACTACTGAATTGCTAATTGGAAATTGTTCAGCACTTTACCAGCCACAAACCCTGCCAGTTGGAAAATGGGTGTAAACATCCACACTTGAAGGTGTTACTGGGTGACACTTGCTTTTAACTTCTAATTCTCACTAAATGACTAAGGTTTAACTGCCATATTGTAGTGATGTATCAATGATTTGCTTCCTGATCCTTTTTTATTGTTTGACATAATAGATTGCGTGTTCTAATTATGACTGTTAGTCCCTGCTGTCTTAAAGATCTGATTCTGCAAGTGCTGCAGGCCTCTAGCTCCTGCTGATCTAGGGAGAACAGAAGGTGCTGGCTGCCACAGGAAACAGACTTGAGGATGTTTCTGCATGCAGCTGTTAAGCTAAGCACCAGACGTCTGAATGTAAAGTACCATCAACCTCTAAAGGCATTTATTTAAAAAAAAAAAAAATCATCTAAGGAAAACAGTTTGTAAATAACTGAAATACAGGACAGAAGGTAACTTCTCTTTGAAGAGGAATAGCGTTTGGCTTCAGGAACACCTTTTTTCCTGACCAAAACCTGTCCTTCAAAATCTGATGCGGTTTTTTTTTGTTTTTTTTTTTTTCCCTTTGGAGGAGCTGATAGATCTGTCTTTTGTGCTATTGATCAACAGAAAACTTGAGGAGAGTTCTATGCAAGCAACTTCCTTTTAAAAAGCAGAAAATATTGTACATTCCTAGTGTGCTTGCTACATGTAAACAAAATTACAGGTTTGCAGATATCAAAGCTGATATCAAAAGATGATAAGACTGATAATTTGTAGTACAGTTCAAGAGATCTGTCTTCCAGATGTGTTTTAACTAGGGATGTATTACAGAGACCATGGTGCTTGGATTTCACAGTATGTCTGTATAAAGACTTTTTTTTCCTGATGGACATGCGTAATTAAAAAACACTTTCAATTAAGCAGACACGTTTTGTGTTTGAAGCGTCTCCCGAGCAAGCTTTTAAAATGAAAGCATTCTGTCCTCAGGAGATTCTAAAGCAGCAGAGTCTACGGATGTTTGAGCTGGTCCAGAAGCACCCGCCACACTGGCCTCCTTTCATACCTCCAACAAAACCAGAAGTGACAACCACAGGAGCAGGTAAGGCACCGATTAAAAGCCTAATTGTGCAATGTTATGTTCCTCGTTAGCAAATAAAAGAATAATCACAGGTAGAATAACTATCCTTTGTGAGTGTCAAGCAATATATAGCAGGCATGTATCCAAACAAGCCATACAATTGCTAGCACAGATTTTTTTTTTCACTCTTACAAAGTACTTTTCTGGAATGCGTCTTTCAAAGTTTTTTTTTTAAGTGAACAAAATCAGGCATGTCTTTAGAAGCATTTTTTTCTTTATCTTTTTTTACAGAACTCATTGAATCTACTGACAAGCTATTTGAATTGGAAGAAGAATTTGAAATCCTGAGTGTGTGAAGGAAACTGTGGTGACTCTTCTGAGTGTTGAATATATTGGTAATATTATTGCATTGACTTAAACAGCCATGTTAGCCCCGAAGTGCCTGAAATTATGGATAACAGAGCACAGAAATCTAGTAGCATCCAAAACTCCAAGGGCAGTTTAACACACAAGCTTCCTCGGATGGAAAGGCAGTAAGAGATCTTGTGATAAGATGCTTAAAGGGAATCTCTTTTTAACGTACCTTACCTGGAGACAAACGGGCCTTTGAGATTAAGGCAAAAATACATGTATCACTGGGCACCATGTTTGGAGAAAGGGATAACCCAAATGGATATTTCTTGCTCTCATATAATAATGCAATAGTTTAGTTCTTCAAGCAAAACCGTCTTCAGTTAAGGAGGATGTTTACTTCTGTTCCCTCCTGTGGGCTGCGTCATAGGAAAAATACATCGTCTTGTTTAAAAGATCGACTGGATCAGGAGAAAATTGTTTCCTTGTTAAATATTTTAACATGTATTTGAGCAACCAGACTTTATTACAAAAATGTTTCTGTAAAAGGAGCTATGTCTAATGTATACATTTTGCAATAGCCTTCCTGTTTCTGGGAGACCTCAAGAGGAACAGGAGCCTCAAATAGTTGATACAGATCACAACCACTGTTATAGTTATGGTATATTTCACCTTGACCTTAAAATTCAAATGATTAAAACTTAGGTTATTTCTTTCCGAGTTAAAACAAGTCAAAGGTGGTTTAACTGTACCTTATTTATTTTAGAATAGATTTACACAAGTTTCTCTGTTACAGCACTTTATCTGTGCATCTAATAAATTTCTTAAGCTTTTCTTAGGTAGTATGCTGCTATGTTTGGTTAATTTGTGTGAACTAAATATAAACCAGGTTATCTTAAAACTTAATATATAAGTGTACACAGATTACTGAATTGTTGCTTTTTGACTTCTTGCCTTTTGAAATCTGTTTTGGTAGAAGTGCCTTAACCCTACAGGTTTATCAGAACAGCCTGGGCAGTTTTATTTCTAAGGCAGAGAATCTCTCTCTAGCAGCCATAAGAAAAACAGTTCAGAATAAAGAAAGGCAAAGATTTTTAATCCATGCTGAAGTTCCTTTTCACTACCAGACAGTCCCCCTTGTGGTCATTTTGTCATGCTAGTGTAATGAACATGAACTGCAGACTTTCATCTTCACCAATAAATGACAACATAGAGAAATACTGAATATTGTCTCCTCTCACTTGCACCTCTCGATCAGGGCCACTGTTTTTTCAAACAGAAGAGTTAACGAGATCCTATTGCATCTTGTTTAATGTTTATTAACTACAGTTTGGAAACCACAAACGTAGAAAAAAAATATCATTTCCTTATTTTATTAAAACATATATAAAACATATATAAAACATATATAATATATATATATAACACATACTGTGTTGTAAAGCACACAATTCCCTACCAATGACAACAAAAAAATCATCTAATTGAGCATGCAGTTTTCATTAACCTGTTTTTTTTTTCTTTTTTTTTTTTACAAATACCCAACAACACATACACATGTGTTGTGTTGTGTTTTTTTCCATCATTTCTCACTGAAGCAATACCCATCCCGTATCAGATCTGTGTCATTACTCTAATTTTTGTTCCTAATGTACTTGAAAAACTTCTTAACTCTATTGATTGCAACAGTGGATTTTTTTCCCTCCGATCTTAACTCCATTTATCAATTACTTATTCTCTTAAAATCCTGCTTTTAAGAGATGGTTAAGTATTCACCATCTCTCACTCTTATTTATAGATTTTCTTTTCTTTTTCAGTAGTTCAGCCCTAGTCAACTCGGAGGTGGGCAGCAGCAGCTTCTATGGAGCTCCTATGCTGAAAAAAAAAAAAAAAAAGTTGAGCCTTGAGGGAAAAGGAAGGTGGGAGAGCCAGATGGGGCAAGAGGAAGGGAGGTGGTTTGACCAGGACACCTTGAGGGTCTGGGAAGAGAAGAAATGGATGGGTGCTTAAGAGATGAGCAGCATCACAGCCTACATACGGAAGAATTGTGACGAGCAGTTTAGAAATGTGAGCGATTGGTGGTCTTGTGTTGATCGGCAGCTGTGCTCCATGGTTATAGCTGTAATTTCAGCAGGTTACTGTGTAAGCCGCATGTTGCCACTTCCTTGATCAAGGCAATGCTGTTCAGTTGCAGGGAAGAGGGGCAAGACTCAGGGAAGAAACGGAACGGAGAAAACTGTACACTGTGGATATGCACACGTAGCCATAAAATCAGTGCTGGACAGAAACAGAGAAAGACAGACAGAGAGACAGACAGACAGAACGAAAGGAGGGAAGGAAGGAAGGAAGGAAGGAAGGAAGGAAGGAAGGAAGGAAGGAAGGAAGGAAGGAAGGAAGGAAGGAAGGAAGGAAGGAAGGAAGGAAGGAAGGAAGGAAGGAAGGAAGGAAGGAAGGAGTTGTTGGAGGGGCTGCAGGTAAAATGCCAGGGGTTGCGGGGGCTGCAGGTAAAATGCCAGGGGTTGCGGGGGCTGCAGGGTGCTGAGTCACAGCTTTGCATCAGGTCAAGACGCATTTTCCTAGAACCATCCATTTCCTCCTGAAGGGGCTGAATAGCATGGAACGGTCTTCAAAATGCACGGAGCAGACCCCAGCAAACGTAGGGATGCTGCTAGCAAGTAGGGAACTTTTTTGTTGCTGTTGTTAACATTGTTTCACGACAACAGATGCAAACATGTATCTTGAGTTGAGGGCAAAGGTGACCTTGGATCTGAAGCACACAGGCGTTCCCTATGTCCCCCCATCTGGAGTGAATCCACAACGACTCGGAAGGAAAACTAAAGTCCAAACCAGAGCACTGGGATAAAGAGAGTTTAATAGGGTAGAAAAGGAATAAAAACAATATAATCAATATTAATATTTATAATTTATAATATAATAACGTATAAAAATTGTTTAATTAGTAAGATTAAATAATAATCATCATAATTTTATAGTAATAAAACAACGCCATACTGTACAACACAGTCAATAAAGTGGATTTAATGCAATAAAAATAAAACCCATTTATCCCATCCCAATGAGTTCCTATCCCCATCATCACTTCCCATCCCACTGATCATTTCCTATCCCAACAATGTCCCAGTTCTGATCCCAAGGCTGAATTCCCAACTCCCACCCACCCACCCACCCAGCCAGCCATGCACCCATTTTCTGCATTTTCAGGTCACAAGACTCTGATGAAGGCCACCTCAGCCTTTTCCCCAAAAATAAAGCTGCTCTTTATTGTGAAAAACTTCACTTTTGCACAACACTGCAGACCCAGCCAAGATGGTCCTGCAAGACAAGGTGAAACAAACATACAAAACCCATATGGATGTAAATTGGTTCATCTAAACAAATTCCTACCACGAAATCCTGATCCTCAATCTCAGCACCGATGAAAAAAGAGGATACAGTTCCCTCCTCCAAGGTCCCTCTCTGCCCCTGCTCCTGCGGGGGCTCCTCTCCATGGCTGCAGCTGCGGCCCGGGGCCTGCTCCTGCGGGGGCTCTCCACAGGCCGCAGCCTCCTCCAGGCCACAGCCACCTGCTCCACCGGGGGCTCCTCCACCCACAGGGGCGCTGCAGCGTGGAGATCTGCTCCATGTGGGACCCATGGGTGCAGGGGGACAGCCTGCTCCACCAGGGGCCTCTCCCTGCACAGCCCGCAGGGGAACTGCTGCTGCCTCCTGCCCTCCTGCTGCACTCACCTTCGGGGCTGCACAAAGGAGAGGAGTTATTCCACGCTATTTTTCCTCCTCTGTGTATGAATGGACAGACTGCACAGTTGGTTAAGGCCGTAGCTACTGAAGACAAGAACTCGATTGTCTGCTGCTCTTCAGGCAGAAGGCAGAAGGAATCAAGAGACAGGACTGGCTCTGTCTGCATACTGCAGTAGACGCACTTTTTTGCATCTTCTGTGCGTGAAAAAGTATGTTTTAATTGATAAGAATCCCAAGGGCCTAGAAATACTGCAGTTTTAGGATAAATCTGGTATAAACTGAGTGTCCTGAGGATTTTGAGTACTCCATTTCCGTGGCCAGACCAACAGAAACTCCAGGGCAATAGAAAACACAACTTTCTCTCTCTTATCCTAAATTTCTCCACTTGTTATCTCCTGACCAGCAATTTACAGGAAAGTTACAGGAAAGTGAGGGAAAATATTTGAACTATTTATACACCGGTGCAGGTGGTGCCATGTTAACTTCACTCTTTTGCAAGATCTTGTTTGCTAACAGCAAGTTATGGCCCCTAGGGATGTTTTACCTTGAGGGAGGGAATGGGGGCACACCAAAACAAGTAGAACAAGCAAAATACTGTGGGGTGGAGCTGACAAAACAAAAAACAAACAAACAAACAACAAAAAAACAACTACCACCACAGACCACCCACTAGTGCCGTGCTTTTCATACTGAAGTGAGGAAAGAGCAGAGCATCCTTGCAGTAACTTCATGCCTCAAAACCCTCCTTTGTCACTCTTCCTGCACTTGTGTAACAGTTGCTTGCAGGTCTGTTTCCTTTCTTATTTCAGGACTGGAAGATGGCTTCATGGACAAAACAGACTTGGCTTGGGGAAGAGTAATTGAATTTATTGCCAACTGATCACAAAGTAGGACAGTGAGAATTTAAAAACTTTAAAACCAACCAACCAACCAACCAACCAAACAAACAAACAGAAAACCACCTCGCCACACTACCTCCATCCCAGGCTAAACCTCAGTCTTGATTCTTCTACCTATTTCCCACGGAGCAGTGGGGGGTGGTTGGAGGATGTTGGGGACTGGAGGTTGCAGGCTCTGCTGCTCCTTCATTGTATTTGGCAATTTTATTGATGGTAGCGCTCCCCACCCCTCCCATCCCCTCTTTTCCCTTCCCTCAACTCCCCTGCCCTCCCCTATGCTCCCTGTTCTTTCTGACCAACAGTATGATAGATTCGGGTGGGTGGTCAGCACGTGGGGCTATGGGGAGAGGACATGTACACAAAGATTTGGCTCCAGATCCAAAATGTCATGTATTTGGCAATTTTATTTATGGTAGCACTCCCCTCCCCTCCCCTCCCCTCCCCTCCCCTCCCCTCCCCTCCCCTCCCCTCCCCTCCCCTCCCCTCCCCTCCCCTCCCCTCCCCTCCCCTCCCCTCCCCTCCCCTCCCCTCCCCTCCCCTCTTTTGCCTCCTCTCCCCACTTTTGCCTCCCCTCCCCTCCCCCCCATCCCCTCCCCTCCCCTCCCGTCTCTTCCCCTCCCCTACCATCCCCTCCCCTATGCTCCCTGTCCCTATACTCTGCTACACTCCCCTCCCGTATACTACCCTACACACTCCTACACTCCCCTCCCCTATCCTACCCTAAACTCCCGTTCGCTACACTACCCTACATTACCCTATGCCCCCCTCCCCTACACTCTCCTACACTCCCCTCCCGTATCCTACCCTACACTCCCCTAAACTCCGATCCCCTACACTACCCTATACTCTCCTATGCTCCCCTCCCCTCTAACACGCTACACTACGCTACCCTACCCTACCCTACCCTACCCTACCCTACCCTACCCTACCCTACCCTACCCTACCCTATCCTATCCTATCCTATCCTATCCTATCCTATCCTATCCTATCCTATCCTATCCTATCCTATCCTATCCTATCCTACCCTATCCTATCCTATCCTATCCTATCCTATCCTACCCTACCCTACCCTATCCTATCCTATCCTATCCTATCCTATCCTATCCTATCCTATCCTATCCTATCCTATCCTATCCTATCCTACCCTATCCTATCCTATCCTATCCTATCCTATCCTATCCTATCCTATCCTATCCTACCCTATCCTATCCTATCCTATCCTATCCTATCCTATCCTATCCTATCCTACCCTCCCCTGCCCTCCCTTCCTTTTATTCCCTCCCCTTCCCTCCCCTCTTGTCTTCTTCTCTCCTCTCTTCTTTCTTTCAGGTAACTTCAAATTGCTTCAGTCGTTCTCATAGCTCCTATCCCTGGCTGATTCACGGGAACCCATCAGCAGCAACCAGAAGTGCTCCAGCTGCTGTGTCACTGGTCGAGCAACAGTCTCCAACTGGGAATCGCTGACTTCGTTGTGTGGCTCAGACAGGTGCCTTGCAGTTCCACCGTGGCCTGGACGTTTCCTCTTGCTGTGTCCCCACCTACAGCGCAGTTCTGCTTAGAAGCAGCAGCAGGCTTTGGAAGATGTCCCACTCCTTCCATTTTCAGTGGTTTAGCTTGGCTAGCCAGGTGGTGTCTGTCAATAGAAGTCAACAAAGAGATTTGGGTTAGAAACAGCTAACTGAGTAGTTCCTTTGCACAAGGGCAAGGAATATTTACCCCTTCCTACTGGAGGCTGCAGTGTCAGAGATAATGACGGGTCCTTCCGAGAGCTTTGAAATATCCCTTGGGGATGCTGAGTCCAGAGGACCAGAGCAAACCTGTCTAAAGTACACCGTGGAATCACTCGGAATGACTTCCTAGCAGAAGCATGTGTCTGATACGGCTTCAGCTGCTTGCAGTGTTCTTCTTCACCTCATACCTAAATTCAGATGAGAGATCTCAATGAAGATGGAAAGGTTGAGAAATAGAGAAATCACTGATGTGCTTTGAGAACTTCTAAGGACTGAGTACTGCATCAATCCAATGTTGTAACATTAAGGATTGGTTAGAAAAGCAAACGTTAAAAACAAGGAAAGGGGAAGAACAAGTAAGCTTTCTTAAAGTATCTATTCTATTTAAGGTATCTTTAAAGAAGTAAATAAGTACTGAAATATATATGCAGATAGAGAGAGAGAGAGAGAGAGAGAGAGAGAGAGAGAGAAACCTAAGAGTCTGCTGTGCAGGTTAGCTTCTTGCTCTCTTTTCTAAAAGTCACAGTGAATGCAGCATCTGTGTGCGTTACAAGCATTACCCTCAGTCCAGCACAGGTACACACGAGAGGTCAGCCTGCAGGTTGCGGAGGCAAAGCAACTGCTCTGGCTGGATGTGAAGAGCCAAGACAGAAGTTGCTGTCAGGGAAAAGATACACAGAGGGGATGAAAAAGACGGAGTGTGCTTCCGACCTTCACAACTTCTAAGCAAGCGGAGATGAGGTTGTGGAAGAAGCAAATAAGCTGTTGATCTAGAAGCAGCCTGAAGATTGTCCTTAAGCAGGGCCTTGCATTCTTCATTTTTACAGCATTGCTTGCCTTCAAGTGCACGACGATGATTTTATGAACTTTCTACCACTACAGAAATGCACCGGATTCTTTCACAAAACTTACGGGTGGTACTTGGCAATATTGGTCAGCATTCACTATTTCCTTCTTCATCTCAATTCTCTTTTGGCCTGTGAAGCTTTCCAGATCAGAGGAGAAGATCCACGGTAATACGGAGCTTTGGATACTGCAAAGGAAACGAAGAATCCTACTGACAACTCTTTTCAACCTCGCCTGCAAGCATCACAGAAAAGAATACCGAAAGAACACCGCTTTATCATGGGAAGCATAAATTGGAGCATAGGTGTCCTATAGCTGAAGCGAGGTGAAGCAGGTTCCACACAAGGTGAAGGAGCACACCCATAAGCATTTCCGTAAAGCCGTGTTTTCAAACAAAGGGTTAAGATTTAGATTTTCTTACAAGTGAAGAATGAAGAAATAAAAGGAAAAGAAAATTACCAGGACATCCAGTTTTCCTCTAGCTTGCTTTGCTTCTTTCCGAATCTGAGTCTGGAGTGACAGTCAGGGAGCAGCGTTGTGCAGAAATGCCAAAGCCTCCCCAGCTGGTTGTACCTTCATCAGCAAGGGCTTTGATACTGCTGCCTCCTCAGCAACATCAGCCATTTCCGAGGAAAGCTGGTGTCCATCAGGTCAAATAGGAATGGGAAATCCCTCTTGCCACAACTTCACACTCACACCAGAGTTGGCAGGACAGGCCGATGGACAGAGAAGCGTCTGCAAGAGTGTTAGAAAACAGACTTTAGATTTCCGTCAACCCAGGAAGAATTACTTGCTCATCCCTTCAAAGTGAACTCTGAGTAGAAGGAGGGGATCCCAAGCTGCATTCCTGACATCTATGCTGCAAAGTCATCCAATGGGACATGTTACTGGACCAGCCTGTTACGAACAGAAACAGGACTTTGAGGTTATGCTGTTGGATTAGAATTAAGCTCAAAGAGTTAGTCCTTTGACGTGTTTTTGTTTGCAAGTGTTTTCACTGCTTCCCAGACAATGTCTCCAGCAAGCTAGCTGCTTGCTTCATTTGTTCTGTTCTGTTCTGTTCTTTTTGATTCTGTTTTGTTTTGTTTTCTCAGCCAGGATTCTTAGAGAAATGAGATTAAAGTGATCATATTGTATGTCCACCCATCCCTCCCTCCCCTTCGCTTGTCCAGAGCTTTTACCTCGTCCAGCAGCTTGAATGAACTCGGTCCTAGGCGCAGTTGTGTCCAAGCCATTCTGTTCCTAGACGTGTTGTGAGAACAGACAGCTAAGTAGTGGGGAGAGGACGTGCTGCTGTCTGCAGTGTGACCTCAGCGCTTACCAAACAGTAGGGAATACACAGAGAAGGGCCTTAGGAGAACTTCAAGCCCCAGATACGTTTTATGTGGAAACCATATTTCCCAAGATAACACTGGACACAACTGCATAATCAAAAGGGATTCATTTCTTGGTTCATTCAACTCCTAGGTTTTAGTTTTAAAACATGTCTGTCTTGGCTTAAAGCACTCTTCCAATCTCTATTTCCAGTTCCTAGGATTTCCTGAAATAGGGAATCCCACTTTTTCCTTTTACAATCTCCCAGTCTCTTCTTTTTTACCTCTCCCCAAGAAACTTAGCACTGCTCTCTTCATACTTGACAACTAGATATGGAGCTGTATCAGCCAGAAGGAAGTTTCCTTCACACTTTCTGCTTCTTACGGTATCTGGGCTCTTACCTTTACACTTACTCACCCTTCCTACATTAGCACAAAGAAAGTGTTTTGGAGATCTGATGTCTTGTTTTCCAGAAACTGCCCTGAATCACCTTTACGAGAGCTGTCCCACGCTGCGAGCACAAGTCTTGCAGTCTGGCCAGATATTTGCCTTCTAAGTCAATAACCAAATCTGTTACAAAGGTAAGAACATGTAATGAATGGAAAGGAAATCCTTTTATTTTCATCGCAGTTCACTTTTTTTAGTTAAGTTAAGAACATGTAATTAATGGAAAGGAAATCCTTTTATCTTTTTATTTTGATCCAAATTCACTTTTTTTTTTTTTTTTTTTTTTTTTTTTTTCTAGACCAAGAATGAATCGTGGAGAACCACCAAAACTCAGGTGAGAAATGAAATGACAAATGTTAAGGTCAGGCAGCTTGCCCACTGCCATTGCTACCCTGAAAGCAGATGGAGTGCATCTTCATACGCCACAGCCTGAGACACTAGTCGACAGGCCAGCCCGTGTGAGGAAGTCCATTGCTGTCCTGAATTTTAACGTGACAGGGGGACTCTTAAGCCTCTTGTTTATGCTTTAGTACTTGCAGTCTATGGGAGGACCACAGCACACTCTTCTCTGTCTCCCCTTATTTGTTGATCGTCTGTAGGAAGAAGAGAACGTGCAGAGGCCCTCACCCGTACATTGGGTCTGTTCTCACTCTGTGCAGCTCCATCATTGAGCAAAGTACCAACCTTGAGGCTTCTGTAAGGACTTGACACAAACTACAGAATACTACAATGAAGCATTCACAACAAAACCACATTTTTTTCCTCAGCCAAGCATCAGAACACTTACAGAAGGGCATGGTCCCTCTCTGTGCACCTCAAGGGGAGATCCACAAATCCTCACGTGGTTTCATCGCGTCCAGCACCCTTCTCTGTGCCTCCCAGCTAAACGTGCACGGAGGCAGCTGTTGCCAAAGTGCTGTGGTGACACAATTCAGTTCTGTTTCTGAAGTCATCACCGCAGGCGCCTCCCAGTGACGGCACAACACTCTCTGTTGCTAATGCGTCTGTCTCAGAAACAGCTAGGGAAGTACCACTATGCCCAAACTGACTTGAATTAGAGTAGTTCCCAAATTATTCTCTGCTCCCCTACATCTGTGGAAGGTGTGTGATCAATCTTTTCCTTGAGAAAGGACTACAGAGCAAAAGAGCTTGATTCTGAGACGTTGCCCGTCCTTGTAGAGCAGTTCACCTTTGATTTCCATGTCAGAAAAAAGAAGGTGAAATCAACAATTCCCTTCCTCTGAGCTGGGAATAGGAAAGAAGCCCAATTCTCCAGGAAGCCTTCAAAAGGAAACTCTGCATTTCTTTGTTAAACACCTTGTTTAATTTCTTGAAAGAAATCTTTCCCAGGACTTTGCAACTGCGGTGGTTCGAAGCGGGTGGGCAGCCGAGTTCCACCACGGCCGCTCTCTCACTCCCCCTCCTCAAAGGGAAAGGGGGAGAAAATACGATGCAAAGGGCTCCAGGGCTGAGATAAGGACAGGGCGATGGCTCAACAAGTATCGTGACGGGCAAAGCAGACTCAGCAGAGTGACCCTCAGGGTCCCTCCCTGCCCCTGCTCCCCGTGGGGTCCCTCCCACGGGATGCCGTCCTTCCCCAGCTGATCCCACACGGGCTGCCCACAGGCAGCAGCTCCTCAAGCACTGCTCCCACATGGCTCTGTCCCACGGGCTCCATCCATCCATCCCCCAGGAGCAAACTGCTCCAGCACGGGTCCCCCACGGCTGGGCGGCAGCTCCCCCCAGCCCCCCTGCTCCTGCGGGGGCTCCTCTCCACGGGGGGGGGATCCCACTGATCCCATCCCACTGATCATTTCCTATCCCAACAATGTCCCAGTTCTGATCCCAAGGCTGAATTCCCAACTCCCACCCACCCACCCACCCAGCCAGCCATGCACCCATTTTCTGCATTTTCAGGTCACAAGACTCTGATGAAGGCCACCTCAGCCTTTTCCCCAAAAATAAAGCTGCTCTTTATTGTGAAAAACTTCACTTTTGCACAACACTGCAGACCCAGCCAAGATGGTCCTGCAAGACAAGGTGAAACAAACATACAAAACCCATATGGATGTAAATTGGTTCATCTAAACAAATTCCTACCACGAAATCCTGATCCTCAATCTCAGCACCGATGAAAAAAGAGGATACAGTTCCCTCCTCCAAGGTCCCTCTCTGCCCCTGCTCCTGCGGGGGCTCCTCTCCATGGCTGCAGCTGCGGCCCGGGGCCTGCTCCTGCGGGGGCTCTCCACAGGCCGCAGCCTCCTCCAGGCCACAGCCACCTGCTCCACCGGGGGCTCCTCCACCCACAGGGGCGCTGCAGCGTGGAGATCTGCTCCATGTGGGACCCATGGGTGCAGGGGGACAGCCTGCTCCACCAGGGGCCTCTCCCTGCACAGCCCGCAGGGGAACTGCTGCTGTGAGCCTGGAGCACCTCCTGCCTCCTGCTGCACTCACCTTGGGGGCTGCAGGGCTGCTTCTCACTCCTTGCTCTACCAGCTTCTGTTGTGCAGCAGTATTTCCCCCTTCTTACATCTGCTCTCCCAGAGGTGCAAACAACATCGCTTATTGGCTCAGCTCTGGCAAGCGCCGGGGCCCTTTTGGAGCTATCTGCAGCTGGCTGTTGTCTGGACTGTTCTCACAGACGCCATCCCTGCAGGCCCCTGCTACCAAACGTAAATCCGATCGAAGTGTATGCAGCAATTACAAAGCCGCTGTGCTTTGGGCTGTCACGATCCTCCTGCAAGTGCAGGGGAGGTGCAGGGTTGCTTTGCATTTCCAAAAGGAGGAAGAAAGCCTCCAACCCCACTGGACCTCAGCCACTTGCAGGATCCAAGCAACGCTCCCCACCTTCAGTTATCTCCCTCCCATGCACACAGTGGGAGCAAGGTTGAACAAGCACATTTTTGAAAATGTTTATCTTAATGAAGAATAAAAGAAGTCTACAACACCCAGTCCCTCTGTGCACCCAAGGCAAAAATCGTGGACTATTCTGCCTCAACACTGTTTTCAGACCCAATTTGTCAAGTCATCTAGCAGAGGATTTCTCTCTTGTTCACTCACTAGCTTAGTAGAGCACCAGTTTACATAGGTGCTGGAGCAGATTCCTCAACCATCTGAAGGGACTTGATCCCAGAAAAGTTCAAAACTGCAGATGACTCATGATTTTGTGGTGAAGCATCTATTAAATGAGAGCTGTTCCACTTAGGGCACAGTGAGACAATGTGAGAAGAACCCTGTATCTCACTGATTGAGGCTTTATAACTCTACAGAATTGTCAGTCAACAATAAATGGAAAGTGCAGGAGATATGTTCTTTCTTCCTCCTTTCCCTGCCATACATTAGCAGAGAGATTGTGGTGGGATATAGGTTCAGAGCCTCACAGAAGAAGGATTTGAACCCAGGCTCTCCACAGTCTGCACCACTGCCTTCCTGACGGCTTTTGACTATTTTAATTAATTTTATTATTTTATTTTATTTTATTTTATTTTATTTTATTTTATTTTATTTTATTTTATTTTATTTTATTTTATTTTATTTTATTTTATTTTATTTTATTTTATTTTATTTTAATTTATTTTATTTTATTTTATTTTATTTTATTTTATTTTATTTTATTTTATTTACTTTATTAGTATTATTCTTCTTATTTTTCTGGATGGTGTCTAAGTGTTGGGGGGGAAGAACCAACTGTGGGAGGAGGGAATGCTACTACTGTCTGTGACAGTGGTGATTTCTGGACAGTGTTAGCAACAGAGCTTCTGCAGAGAAGAGAAAATGACAGGCAGTCTCTCTTGGTATTCCATGTACTGAGTACTGAGTGCAGTTTTGGGCTCCACAGTATAAGAAAAAGTATAAGAACAAACCAGTGCACTGTGATAAAGAGAGTTTAATAGGGTACAAAAGGAATAAAAACAAACAAAATAAGAAATGAGAATATTGATAATTTATAATGTATCATAGAATCATAGAATCATAGAATATCCTGAGTTGGAAGGGACCCTTAAGGATCATCAAGTCCAACTCTTGACACCGCACAGGTCTACCCAAAAGTTCAGACCATGTGACTAAGTGCACGGTCCAATCTCTTCTCAAATTCAGACAGGCTCGGTGCAGTGACCACTTCCCTGGGGAGCCCGTTCCAGTGTGCAACCACCCTCTCTGTGAAGAACCCCCTCCTTATGTCAAGCCTAAATTTCCCCTGCCTCAGCTTAACCCCGTTCCCGTGGGTCCTGTCACTGGTGTTAATGGAGAAAAGGTCTCCTGCCTCTCGACACCCCCTTACGAGTATAAAATATATAAATATTGTTTAATTAATAATATTAAATACTTATCATTTTATAATAATGAAACAATGCCATACCACAAAACACAGTCAAGAAAGTGGATTTAATTAAATAAATAATAAAACCCAGTAAATTAAATAAAATTTTAAAATGTAAATTTAATACAAATAAAACCCATTTTTCCCATCCCAATGAGTTCCTATCCCCATCATCACTTCCCATCCCACTGATCATTTCCTATCCCAATAACCTCCCAGTTCTGATCCCAAGGCTGAATTCCCAACTCCCACCCAGCCAGCCATCCAGCCATGCACCCATTTTCTGCCGTCCGTGCTGGCCATGCCCACATCCATGCCCGGCCTGAGCATGGGCAGCGGGAGCGGGCTGCATGAAATAACTGAACATGAAATCATGAAATAACATGAAATAATAAATAAGGTAACTTAATTGTTGCTGTTGTTAACATTGCTTCATGACAACAGATGCAAACATGGATCTTGAGTTGAGGGCAAAGGTGACCTTGGATCTGAAGCACACAGGCGTTCGCTAATGTCCCCCCATCCAGAGTGGATCCACAACGACTCGGAAGAAAAACTAAAGTCCAAACCAGTGCACTGGGATAAAGAGAGTTTAATAGGGTAGAAAAGGAATAAAAACAAACAAAATTAGAAATGAGAATATTGATAATTTATAATGTATAAAATATGTAAATATTGTTTAATTAATAATAGTAAATACTTATCATTTTCTAATAATGAAACAATGCCATACTGTACAACACAGTCAATAAAGTGGATTTCATGAAATAAATAATACAACCAGTACATTAAATAAAATTTAAAAATTTAAATTTAATAAAAATAAAACTCAGTAAATTAAATAAAATTTGAAAATTTAAATTTAATACAAATAAAACTCAGAAATTTAAATAAAATTTAAAAATGTAAATTTAATACAAATAAAACCCATTTTTCCCGTGCCAATGCGTTCCTATCCCCATCATCACTTCCCATCCCACTGATCATTTCCTATCCCAACAACGTCCCAGTTCTGATCCCCTCGGTGTCCCAGTGCAAGAAGAGCTGCAGGCAGAGGCCTTGCTGAGTGAGCACCTAAGGAGAGGAATGTAATCCAGAAGGCAGCAAAGAAGAGCAATGCCCCGAAAGAAGAGCTAAGTCTTGTCTCTCAGCCCTTTGGTGTCCCAACCAGCAGTTGCCATGGGCAAGCTTTCCCAGCCCAGCTGCTGCCAGCATCCCCCCAGCTTGCCATTGCCACCTTCCTGGGTGAGGCGCGCGCGCATTTGCCATTGGCATTTGCCGTTGCCCATCCCTGAGAGTGGCAAGCAGTGCGTAGGTCCAGCACGAGAGAGGGGAGAGGGCAAGCGAGAGGGGCAAGGGCTGAGGAGCGTGGCTGAAGCTGGAGCAGGTGCCTGCAGAGGTCTCTGTGCCTGCCTGCGTGCTGAGCGGGCCTGGGTGCTGCGGGGGCCGTCGAGGAGAAGCCCGAGGTCGGTCACGGGTAGCCGTAAGAGTAGGCTCTGGCGTGGTCCTTCTGCCGCTGCTCGAAGAATTGCCCGGGGCCGATCTTCATGTGGTGGGCCGCCCGCTGCCGCTCCTCCTGGGCCAGCTTCTTGAGGCGCTCCCGCTCGGGACGCTGCTGCGGCGTGATGGGCACCGACAACTCCTGCTCCTCCAGCGGTGTGGGCGCTGCGTCGCCGCCCGCCCAGGGCCCCACGCAGGGCACGTAGTCCCCGCGGGGCTGCGCCGGACGCTGCAGCGTGCGCGGCTGCGTGGGCAGAGCCGTGGGCAGTCCCCTCCAGAGCGGGGGGCTCTGGAGGGGACTGCGAGGGGGACTGGGCAGGGCTCTCCTGAGGGCTGGGAGAAGTTGAGGCCTCTTGAGGGGAGCCAAGGGAGGCTGGGGCAGGGTTCTCTTGCGGGCAGGGATGAATTCCTGCTGGGGGGACCTTTTGGGGAGAGGCTTGGGCATGGGTCTCCTGCGGGCAGGGTCGGGGGGGCTCTGGGGGGGGCTCTGGAGGGGACTCAGGCGAGGCTTGGGCAGGGCTCTCCTGAGGGCAGTGAGGAAATCAGGGTCGGGGGGGCTCTGGACGGGAGCCTGGGGAGGCTGGGGCAGGGGTCTCTTGCGGGCAGGGAGGCAGTCAGGGTCGGGGCGCCTCTTGAGGGGAGCCAAGGGAGGCTGGGGCAGGGTTCTCCTGCGGGCAGGGATGAATTCCTGCTGGGGGGGCCTTTTGGGCAGGGCTCTCCTGAGCTGGGGCTGGGCTGCAGGCTTGAGGGGGGAGCTGAGTGGCGGCACAGCAGCTGCAGGGGGCTGCAGCGCCTGCACAGCCTGCACCTTGTCGGGGTGCAGCCCAGGGCTTGAGGGGACCTCACCCAGAGCTCTGGTGGCTGCCAGTCCCTGTGTGCTGGGCTCCTCGATGTCCTCGCAGAGGTCGGGCAGCTGCGAGAGGAAGCGCTTGAGGACAGGACTGCTGGGGACAGCGGCGAAGGCGTCCTGGGGCTCCACGGCATCCAGGCAGCTGAGCAGCTCCTCCAAGCCAGAGCTGTCCAGGTCGGCCGGGAGCTGGTCCTGCAGGTGCTGCAGCTGCTGGCTGTCCCCTGCCAGCTGGGGAAAGGCCTCGGCGAAGGCATCGGGGCCCAGCTCCAGCAGCTCCAGGGGCTCCTCAGGCACCTCTGCAAGTGTCGCCGCTGAGGAAAAAGCAAGCCAATGCAATCCCCCAAGCATCCCCCGCTGCCAGCTTTGCCATGGCTCCTGGGTGTGGGGCGCCCAGCGGCCGGCTGGGCCAGCCCCAAACTCACCGTCGGGCGTCGCCGTCTGGGTGCTGGCGGTCGCTGGAGCCTGGGCAGGCTCGGGGGGAGTGGGGCCGGGCAGCGGGGGCCCCTGGTCCTCGCTGAGCCCCACGGCATGCAAGCAGGGCTCCGGCAGCTGCCCCCGGCTGCTGCTGAGGGTGCAGGGCGCGGGGAGCGCCTGCCCCCGCAGCGGAGGCCCCGGGATGAGGGGTGGCGGGGGGTTGCGCTGGGCGGGGGCCTGCAACAGGCAGGTGCCTGCGGGGTGCAGGAGCTCCCCATGGAGCACGGCCCTGGGCCCCAGCCCCAGCGCATGGTGGGGCACCAGTGTCCCCGTCACCATGGGCTGTCCCCACTGATGGACGGGGGCACAGGGAGGAGCGGTGTGGGGGAGCTGCCCCACGGCGGGGAGCTGCACCAGCTGCAGCTGGTGCCCCATGGTTGGGAGCTGCACCAGCTGCAGGTTTTGCCCCACAGCGGGGAGCTGCACCAGCTGCAGGTTATGCCCCACGGCGGGGAGCTGCCCCCCAGCAGGGAGCTGCCCCATGGTGGCGGCGGGGAGCTGCCCAAGCTGCAGGTGGTGCCCCTGGGCTGGGAGGTGCCACCCAGGTGGCAGCTGCACCCTGGCGGGGAGCTGCAGCACCTGCCCCTGGACCCCCGGCACCACGTGCCAGATGGTGGCCTGGGGCAGTGCGGAGGGGAGGGTGGGTACCTGGGGGGGCTGCAAGGGCAGCGCAGTTGCTCCGGGGAGGGAGGGAAGCAGCCAGGCAGCCACCGTTGGCGGCACGGCTGGGACGACGAAGGGGGAGTTTTGCGTCTGCGCAACCCGCAGAAGCCGTCTGGGGAAACCCTCTGTGGGAAAAAGGGCGCTGGGCTGAGCTCTGGGGCGCTGGGCTCGCCAGCAGGGCCGCAGCCCTGGGAGGAGCGGGAGCCGGCTGCTGGACCTGCCATGGTGGCTGGAGAGTGGGGCGGTTGCTTGGGGAACGCGGGCAACGGGGGTTCCATCCCAACGGCTGACCAGCCCCTCGCCGACATCTTGGGGAGGACTGCAGGCTTTGGAGCCAAGCAGGCTGCCCAGCGCAAGACTTGGCCATCCCCAGCAGGCTTTCCCTCCCACGCAGCACTTGCCATGCCCAGGACGCTTCCACACCGCCTCTTGCCCGTCCTGAGCATTTCCCAGCCCAGGACCAGCTTTCATCCTCATGGTCATTTCCCATCCTGACAAGTTCACATGAGAACAGATTCCCATACAAAAGATTTCCCATCAACACAAACAGATTTTTCCCTTCATCCAAAGAGATCTCGTCCCAAAGAATTCCCCTCTCTTGGAGGACTTCCCCATGGTTTTCCTACTTCAATAAATGTTACCCACCCCATTAAAGATTTCCCATCCCAGTACTTTCCCATCCCAGGCGTGACTGCCCATCCCAATGCTTTTGCTTCCCAATGCTTTCAAACCCAGAGAACATTTCCCATCTCTTTCATTTCCGAGCCCAATGCCTTTCCACCCCAAGGAAGTCTTCCCATCCCAGCAAGGATTTCTCGGCGCACACATCCTTTCCCAACCCATTCCCATTTCCCACTTTCACCATCCAACACACAGCTTAGCCAGCCCACAGCTCTAGAGAGGGATTTGGACGATGCTGATAGACACAAGGTCACGGGGATTTGCTGTGCTGACGATTGCTCTTTCTTACAGATCAACACAGATCCCCAGTCCCAAGGGCACCAGGCAGAATCTGGCCAATATGTAGATACGAGGCTCTTCCATTTCCTACCGGGAAAGAAAGAGATCTGTGCGTTTCTCTCTCTCCACCTCCGGAAAAAGAGAGGAAGGGGAGAACGCTAATGAACAGGAGCATGCTCAGCTCAGCCACCGGCATGGAGGCTGCCCGCTCCTCAGCACCTCGAAGCAGCAGCACCTTCAAGTCTCCTCCTGCAGCAGCAGGACATCAGTGTCTCTTGTCCCACCAGCAGGACAGTGGCGTCTCCCATTGCACCATGCCGACCTCCACGCCTCGAGTGCCAGCAGCAGTCCTCAATGCGAGCTGGACGCTCAGGGCACTTGTGGCCACCCACCTTTGTGAGCTCCAAGGCTGACAGTGACTCTCTGCTGAGCTCCCACGGCTCTCAGGCGTCCCGCTGGCAGAGCTTATGGCACTAAGCTGACTGCCAGGAGAAAAGGCTCCCGTGAAATGGCTGCTCCACAACACCAGGAGCAAGGTCTGCTGGGCTGGGGGTTCGCAGAGGAGCTCGGCCTTGGGCCTGGCAACTGCGCCTGGAAGCCAGGGACGGCCTTGGTGTGCAGCCGGACACCTGGGCCTGAGAAAGCAAGGTCTCTTTCAAGACGCTTGGCACCATCGTCACCCAGTGGCTGTCTCAGGGCGACGAGAGAAATGCACAGCATCTCTTGCTGCCCTGCAGTGCTGCTGTCCTACGCCCTTGGGTGTCTCCGGGATAGAAAAAGGGACGGATTTTGCCCCAAAACCCAGCTCCTTTCTATCAAAAGCATCACGTCCTCCTCTCTTTCTTGGATTTGGCTATGACTTTAGGAATCCCTGCAATCCCTGCAGCTGTGTCCCCTGCCAGCTTCTTGTGTGCCCCAAGCATCCTCGCTTGCAGGGCAGTAGAAGATGCAGAAAAGGCCTTGCCTTAGTGGAAGCACTGCCCTGCAGGAGCTCCAACATCCCTCTTAGCAGCACGCTGTAGCCCCCAAATGCCCCCGAAACGGCACATTTCAGCTCCTGGGAAGGAAATGAGCTCGCTCAAGGGGAGCTACCTGCTCAAGGCCCAGGTGTCTGTGAGGCGGTGTTGGCAAGGAGTCCTGTTGTGTGAGTCCATTCTTTGTGGGTGCTCCGTCCCCACAAGGCTTGCTTTGGAAGGCCCAGGAGAGTCTTGTGGGCACTGGCCTGGGGTCCCAGGCTGAGCCAGCTGCTGGCTGGCAATCAGGGAGGCTCGCTCAGTGTCTTGGCTTGGGTTTGCGTGGCCAGGCTGTGGGAGCGGGGGGCTGCAGGGGTGTCCTCTGTGAGAAGAATGCAGCAGCTGCCCCATGGGAGCTCAGGGCCGCTTCCAGGAGGCTCCTTCCAGGAGGGACCCACCCGCTGCTGCCCAGAACGCAGAGCAAAAGGATGATGTTTGCGCCTGGGGGAGAGCCCATCTAAGAAAGGGAACAAAAGCTGCTGCCCAGCAGTGTCTGGCTCAGGGAGGAGTGGGAAAGCTCTGTGCAGCCCCCAGGGGCCGTGCAGCAGGAAGCAGGAGGTGCTCCAGGCTCACAGCAGCAGTTCCCCTGCGGCCTGTGCAGGGAGAGGCCCCTGGTGGAGCAGGCTGTCCCCCTGCAGCCCATGGGTCCCCCGTGGAGCAGATCCCCACGCTGCTGCCCCCCCGTGGAGGAGCCCCCGTTGGAACAGGTGGATCTGCCCTAGAGGAGGCTGCGACCTGTGGAGGAGGCCCCAGAGGAGCAGGGTGTTCAAGGAAAGGTTGGAGCTGGTGCTTAGGAACATGGTTTATTGGGTGACATTGGTAGTACAGTGATGACTAGACCGGACAAACGTGAAGGTCTCCTCCAACAATAATGATTCTATGATACCTCCACCACGTCCTCCTCCTCCACTTCCTCCTCATCGTCCACGGCCTTTTTCTTGTCCACTGCCTCCTCCTTGTCTACCGCGTCCTCCTCGCCCCCCGCCTGCTAAACCTATTTCTCATTTTCCTCCTCCTTCTCCTCCTTCCCTGCCTCTTGCACCTCCAACACCTCCTCCACCTCCACTGCCTCTTCCTCCTTCTCCTTCTCCAGCCCCACTGACTATTCCTCCTCCACAGCCTCCTCCACCTCGGCAGAAGCTTCCTGGCCAACTTCCTCTGCATGCTCCTTGCTAAGGCATGCTGGTAGCAATGATCGTGAGCCCAGAAATGGCAGGAGGAGTTGCCAGGAACCAGGTGTGCCAAGGCGGCTTCTCTGGGAGGCTATGGCTGTGAGCGCTGGCCACCGCTCCTAATTCTAGTTCCATTTGTCACCCCACAGGACCATGGCACTGTGACCCTGTAAGGTAGCAGCTGGCGGCTCCTATCATCTTGATGACGCTCTGTGATGCGTTGCTTGTTGCCTGGGTAGCGATTGTTAGCAATTATGCAAATGGCTTGTCATCAATCGGGGATGTGGCTGCTCCTCCCTATAAATGGGCCAAGGGGGGCAGTGGGAGCCAGAGTGTTGGAGAGGGGAGATGGGAGAAGGTGGAAACAGAAAAGGAGGAGGATGAGAAAGAGGCATAGGTGGAAAAGGGGGAGTAAGAGAAGAAGGGGGCAGTGGAGGAGGTGGCGGAGGAGGAGGTGGCGGAGAAGATTGAGGAGGTGGCGGCATGAGTAGGAGTGGTGACAAAAGAGGAGGTGAGCAAGGGATAGGCAGAGGGACATGATGGAGGTGGAAGAGGAGAAGAAGGTGGTGGAGAAATAGTAGAATACTAGAGGAGGAGGTGGTGGCAAAAAAGAAAAAAAAAAAAGGTGGAGGAGGAGAAGAAGGTGGTGGAGGAGGAGGCTGCCAAAAAAACAAAAAAACAAAAGAGAAGGAGTAGAAGGTGGAGGAGGAGAAGGAGGTGGAGGAGGAGGAGGCGGAGGACTCCAAAACAAAAGACCTTCTCTGGTGGTGAGCGTTGACCGCTGCTCCTAATTCTAGTTCCATTTGTCATCCCACAGGACCATGGCACAGTAGCCCTGTAAGGTAGCAGCTGGCTGCTCCTAGCAACTTGATGATGCTCTGTGATGCGTTGCTTGTGGCCTGGTTGCCTGGGTAGCGATTGTTAGCTATTATGCAAAAGGCTTGTCATCAATCGGGGATGTGGCTGCTCCTCCCTATAAATGGGCCAAAGGGGGGCAGTGGGAGCCAGAGTGTTGGACAGGGGAGGGACGAGGAGGAGGAGGAGGAGGAGGAGGTGGTGGTGGTGGTGGTGGAAGTGGAAGCGGAAGCCAAAATAAAAAGGAATAAAAACAAAAAAAGAGGAGGAGGAGAAGGTGGCAGAGGAGGAGGCGGTGGAGGAGGAGGCCAAGGAGGAGGTTTGCTCAGCTACAGCAAGCCATGGGATTTTTGCTGTTTAAACTTTTAACTCCTTGCCTAACCACAGGGGTTGTCATTCGTGGACAAATACTGGGTTAAGTACACCATCGCTGCAAGAGGAGCACAAGCTACCTGCAAATGGGCAAATATACCTCTGCAAGTTTTCTTACAAGGGATTAAGACAAAAAGGCCTGTGCCTGGCAGAGGGAGCACTGAACGATGATCTAGCAAAGCAGTCTATCGCAGACAGACAACACTGGCCCGGAAATCCTGCTGGAAAATTTGGTGTACCTGAAACTGAGACGGAAATTGGAACTTCCAACAAAACGCTGTAGGGTAGAAGTTGTTTTAGCTGAACATACTGGGCACATATTTGAGTGCAAAAGGTAAGGTATTGCTTTGTTTCTGTAAGATCTGAGTGTTTCACCCAGCACTCCAGCATCCTCTCTTAAGTAGGGGAGGCAACCATAAGATGCAGAAGTTGGCAGATGCACAGGATGTGAAGTACTATAAGTAAAGAACTTCTTCCTAACATATATTAGAAATCTAACTTTTCAGTTGAAAGCTATTACTCCATGTCCTGTCACTCCAGGCCCTGATAAAGACCCCCTCCCCAGCTTTCCTATAGGTTGCCTTTAATTACAGGAAGGCTCTCCCTCTGGGGTCACAGTGAGGCTCACGTGTTACCCAGGTGCACAGATAATTCCTGAGATAGGAATAATGACAAGAGGCAGTATTTGCAGATGATTTCATACAGATAATCAGAGCTTGTTGGAAAGCACAGGGAGGGGGAAGGGATGGGCGAAGACAGCTCTGTGTTGTTTAACTGTTCGCTGGGTAACAGCCACAAGTGTGGTTAAAATGAAGAAGAAGATGACAGAAAATATCACAAATACAAAAGAAAAAGAAGGAGGGAGGGAGGAGGGACCAAAATCACGATACAAAAACGAAGAGGAGGAAGAGGAGGTGACCAAATACAGTGATTTTTTGGCTGCTTCCTTCCTCCTCCTTCCTATTTTTTTGGATTTGTGTTGTTTTCCACCTCCTCCTCCTCATGCTTCTTCTATGTATTTGTGGCTTTTTTTTTTTGGCCACCTCCTCCTCCTCATGCTTTATTTATTTTGCATTTTTTATGGCCATCTTCTCCTCCGCCTCTTCTTTTTTGTCTTTTGATTTCTTGGCCACCTCCTCCTCCTCCTCCTCTTTTTTTTTTTTTTTTTTTGTTGTTGTGTTTGTGGTCATTTCCTTCTCCACCTCTTTTTTTTGTATTGTGATTTTTTTCAGCCACCTCCTCCTCCTCGTGCTCCTTTTTATACCTGTGATTTTTTGGCCCACCTTCTCATCCTCATGCTCTTTTTTTGTTGATTTTTTGACCACCCTCCTCCTCCTCCTCTTCTTTTTCTGTATGACTTGGCTGCCTCCTCCTCCTCCAGTTCTTTCTTTCTTTCTGTGCTTGTCTGAATTATTTAGCAGCTGCCTCCTCCTCCTCCTCTTTCTTTTTTTTTTTTGAACTTTCTGATTTTTTTCACCTCCGCCTCCTTCTCCTCCTGTTTTCTTGTTTTTGTCTTTTTGACTTTTTTGGCCACCTCCTTCTCCTCAACCTCTTTGTTTTCTGTATTTGTGACTTTTTGGCCGCCTCCTCCTCCTCATGCT